>NC_140415.1:5002500-10002500 GCF_965140295.1 Lepidochelys olivacea
CATGGCCTCAGCTTCTGCCCCCAGCCCTGGCCCCACTCTTGGCCCTAGCCCCACCCCCAGCTGTGGCCCCAGCCCCCTTACCCCTGTCCATGTCCTAGGGGGCATGGACAGGGGTAAAGTGGGGGGCGCAAAGCTCAAAAATTTGGGGACCACTGACATAAACTTAGCAGCTTTGGGCTAAGTTGGGAGTGGGACCGGAGACTTCTAAACATTTTGAAGAGTGCTGCAAGCCAGGGGGTTATTTTGTGGGTTTTCCCTTAGCGGGAAAGTTGAGCAAGTGCAGAAGGATGGTGGCCGGGGTACTCTCCTGTCTTTCCAACGAGGCTTGCATCAGAATCCCTTTACCACAGGCGGCTGTGGGGCTTTTAGACTGCAAACTGTGGGTCAGGGACTTTTCTTACCGTGGGCGTGTACAGCACCTAGAGCACTGGGGCCTCTATACGCTCCTGCAAAGCAAAATATCATCATCATCGTCATCATCATCATCAATCAATCTGTAGTGATTGAAGATCCCATGGTACAAGGTGGAGGGTATCATCCCTGACATCACCGCTTCTTCCCTCTCATTCCCACTGCAGCTGCCGGTGGGATTCCGCTTGTGTTGAACCGCTGCGCACGGCTGTTTTGTATTGTTTAAAGGCGGCTGCTCTCAGCCCTGGCGGAAGGGGGGGTCCGCTGGTGAAGTGTGTCCGGTGCTTTGCAAAGATTCCCCCGCCACGCTGATAATGTCTGGGTGTTGGGGGGAGTCAGTGGCACCCGTGATTAAATCCTGCCTGCCTTTCCACAACCCAGAGGCTCCCTGGGAGGTGGGTTGACTCGCTTCCCTTAAACTGGGTCAAGATTGAGCTAAAATCTATCCTCATCATCTGCAAAAGGGGATGAGACTCCCGTCCTTTGTAAACCACTCTGAGATCTACCGTTGAAAAATGCTTTATATAAGCTAAGTATCATATTCTTCTTCCATTCACCAAGCCCCTGTCCTTAGGCCAATTCACACCCTCTCCCTTCAGATTGACAGATCTCTTTTTTTCTCTCCTCCTGGGCACTGGGAGGGACCTGATCCTCTTTCACCTTCCTCTCTGTTGGGGTCACCATTGTACAACAGACACACCTGTGGGCAGCTCACCCCACAGAGGGACAAACCCCAGGACCTTTGGCTACAGCTCAGGTCTCTTACACCCTAGTTAAAGGAGAACGTAGCACTATTTACTGGATGGATTCACCACCACTTGAAGCCTTTAAATCAAGACTGGGTGTCTCTTTCTAAAAGATATGCTGCAGCTCAACCAGAAGTTATGGGCTTGACATAGGAATCAGCTGGGGAGATTCTCTGGCCTGTACTATGCACAAGACCAGCCTAAATGGTGACAGTGAGCCCTTCTGGCCTTTAAATCGATGAATCTGCTAGGGCTCATGGCCCTGATCCTCCAAGATATTTAGGTACCTAATTCCCAGGGAGTTAAGAACCTACATATCTTTGAGGATCTGAGCCTGTATCTTCTGTGGATCTTAAGGCACAAGAAGGAATGATAACCACATACATGGGCCCCGTTCCATCCAGCAAGCGGCAGTGGAAACACACATCTGTTGACCTCGTGACTATTCTGCTGTTCCGAGAAACAGACCAGCAATTCCTCCCTTTCTTGCCTGACTTCTACACAGCAGACACGGCTGGCTGGCTGATACTCTTGCACTGTGCTTTTTATGCCTTTGTGGCCAGGCCCATCTTTGGTCCCTGGCTTGCAGGGCTCTTTGCCAGGTGGGGTGGTGCATGGGGGCTCTTGGTGGATTTACAGGGGGAGGTCTTTGATGGGACTTGAGGTTATTGTGCACTGGTGTCAATGAAGGGTGTCTGTCTATTTAATGGCTGCTCTTTATTTTAAAGAGCCTGGGGTGGGAGTGCTTTGTCTGACAGTACAAAGCATAATAAATAAATGCTGGCTGAGAGCTGCCTGGATTCATCTTCTCCGAGACCACTGGCCCACCTCCTCCTCCGACCAGCGCTCACACATGACAGCCCCCAAAAGAAACAGAGCCACAGGGCCCAGAGCAAGGGACCAGACTGAAACTGAAAAAACGGGCAGTGGTAGGGTCTCATGGGCCCTGTGATTGGACGTAGCCTGCGGTCCCCAAGCCGAAAGCCTTTTCCACACCTCACCCACATGGGCCCTGCCCGACTCATCCAGCCTTCAGGAAGCACTGCGGTATCATAGCAATGCAGTCTGCTTTCTGGGGCACCTCTTACCCACAGTGCTCGCTGCTGCAGAAGGAGCAGGGCAGACAGGACCTTAACATGGAGAGATGGTTCCCCTGCCAATCTGGGAGGTCACAGGGTGACTGGTCCTTTAACAGTGGGGATGGGTCTCTCAGTTCCCACCTGTGACACCAACTCACTTCCCCGCGTGGGGAAAATGAGGCATGTGAGTTGACCAGGCCTGTGGGCTAGATGAGGGAGAAGACTAGGCACGGGGAGATGGAGGTGTCTGCAGTGGTCTGCAGGGAGGTAGGAGACCTTGTGACACTGGGGGGAGACTCCAGCTAGGTAGGGCTGGAAATGGCCTGCCAAAGCAGGGAAAGACTCCAAGACAGAAGGCATGGGAGGAGGGAGCAGTGAGCCAAGGAAGGGCTGGTGGGAGAGATGAAAGAGAGCCCTGGAAGGATGAAAGCTGAGCCCAGAGCATGGGCAGGAGAGCATCTGAGCTACTGAAGATGGACTAGCCCCTTTGAAAGTGGGATCGGGCCCCATTTGAAACTGGTGTGAAGACTCTGTGTTTGGTTTTGGGCTTGTATACGCTGGAAGGGGTGGACTTATTGTTAATGGCTTAGCTGAGTATGGGCGGGAGGGCTAATCACTGAGGGGAAACTGAGGCAGGGCTGCTGCAGGATCACCCATGCCATGAGGGGGCACTTTGGTGGTGACCCTCTCACAAGAAGGTTGCTTTCAAAATGTTGAACAGCCTGAGAGTGCAAACCCCCAGACTGTCCAGTCACGAGTTTAGAGATTTTTGACATTCTGTTGAAGCCAATGTTGAGTCTCCCGGCGGTGGCAGGATGGGGCCCACTGTACCGGGTCCAGAGAGCATACAATGCAAATAAGACCCAGCCAATCCGGTTCAAACCGCCATTCCCTGGGCAGCCTGCTGTGCAGTGTGGTGCGTGTCTGTGCATGTTTTTAGTGGATTATGGTTGAAAAGTTTCAGCGAAGTGGGTTAGGAGAGAGCTGAGCGTGTCACCGGGGAAAGCTACAAGGGCTCTTCCTGCGCTCGCTGCAGGGGCTTTAGTTAAAGGGGCATTTCTGGGCACTTAAGAGGGAGGTCATGGGTGGTCACTTTGCGTGTGCAGTGGGTGACATCCTTGTGGTTGCTGTGCCACTTGGTATTTCTGAGATCACCCTGCTTACGAGGTCAATGCTTTTATTCCTATTTATATTTTCCTGGCATGTAGAGGCCCCCTTGTGCTGAGTACTGGACAAAGAGACAATCCCTGCCTCAAAGAGCTCAATAAACAGGACAGCCCAAAGGTGGGAAGGGAAATAGACATGAACTTATGTACAGCTGGGGTTTGAACCAGCTCTTCTAAAGCCTAGTTTGGTGCCTATCCAGTAGGCCACACTACCTTCCCTACAGAGGAGACAGTCACATGTTCTTACATCACTTCCAGAGATGGTGAAATGGCACCAGGCTCCATTGTTACAGGACAATACTTTGATGCAGCATCATGTGTTGTGGGATGCCAAAGCAGTACCTACGATTCCAATGCACACACACCGATAAGCATTAACCCATGGCATCCCAGAGTAGCCCAAAAATATCCAGAACAAGCCAGGGCAGTGGCTGAGTTCTAGTGAGCTTTTAAACTTCCTCTCTGCAGGCACTGGTTCTTGTACACGTTCATGTGCATATGACAAATGAACACGCATTCCTGTGTGCATGGACAGTGCCACTGGGAATCCATGAGGGAATGGTAGTGGGGCTGTTTTCTGCCCATGTGATTATTGGTCTAGTGGTAAGCCTGGAAGCTAGGAGTTTCTAAACGTTAATCCTGGCAGTACACTGATTCCTCCTTTGGCTTTTGGCTCCAATTCCATCACCTGCAAAAATAAAAGTAGGGAACCTACCTCTACAAAACACTTTGATACCTATGGATAAAAGCACCATGTTAGCGTCAGGTGTTGCCATTATATACTTTGAAGAAGAAGAGCATTCAGATTTGCATACTGAACTAGCTAACAGGTATACGACACAGCTACCTTCTACTGGCTGTAACCAAAACTGCTCAGCTGTGTGTCATAGGCCCTATATGACTAACTACGGAAGGTGAGTTGCCTTTTACTCAAGTGCAGGGGCTTTCTGAGAATGAGGTTTTCAGCTCTAGCCCTGATCTTGTTGTGACATTCTGGGTGGCCATGGTGATGAGCATATTAACAGCCATGACACGCCTTGATGCCCATGGACTTTCCCCCTTCGCTGCAGCCTTGCATTTAGTTGGCTTTATCCCAAACACAGAGGAATTTGCAAAGGGCAAGCTGGTATCATTGCAACATTTAACTGATTTCGTTCCCAACTCTCTGTTGCCTTTAGGGGTTAACGGTGCCCAGAGTGGAAAATCAGGTGAACCAAGCTCATCTGGAGAAGATGATTAAGCATGCGGTGCAGGAATATTCCTATAAGAACACGATAGAACCAACAGCCTATAGGCCAGAAAAATATTGGTTAACCAGACCCGAAGGTATTGCGGGATTGTTTAAACCACCTGCCTCACAGCCCAGCTCCCTGTCCCGCTTCTTCCAGCTCGTCCATAGCATGCTCTCACCCGGTGACGAGAACTGCACTCAGAGCCCAGGGGTTCCTAAAGAAGAGTGGGCCTCAGGGTGTCGAACAGGGGCAGATTGCCTGGGTTCATAGAATCATAGACTATCAGGGTTGGAAGGGACCTCAGCAGGTCATCTAGTCCAACCGCCTTGCTCAAAGCAGGACCAATCCCCAATTTTTGCCCCAGATCCCTAAATGGCCCCCTCAAGGATTGAACTCACAACCCTGGGTTTAGCAGGCCAATGCTCAAACCACTGAGCAATCCCTCCCCCCATTGCTGCAGGCCAGGAGACTGCGGTACAAGCAAAGGCAGCCAGGAGCAAGCACAGTCCCCCACCCTTTGTATCCCTACCTTTGCTCCTGCAAGAAACCCTTCCCAGTCCAGTTTCCCCTCATACAGACCCTTCCTCCCCAGTGCAGAGACCCAGGCTCTTGGCTCAGCACTGACGGTGGGGAAGCAGCTCTCTCACGGCTGGGCTCCCTGTGTGGTTCTCTGATGCTGAGATCCAGGTACCTCGTTGAGGGAGCAGGCGTGGCTGGTCTGGCCCAGCCACAGACCATTCACAAGTCAGTCCAGGATGCACCCAGCCTCCCCTGGATCCTGGGCCAGCTGGCCTCAGTGCCCAGATTCCAGGTGCAGAGGCCAGGATAGTCCAAGCTGGCCAAAGGATTTGGACACCCAGTTCCCATGAGAATAAATGGGATTCCAGCGTCCAGACCTCCGGGGGTGGTTTGGAAAGTCTCAGCCCTAGATTCCAGGAACCTCAAAACCCACACTGAGGTTGCACCCGTTCCTCTGAGGCCTGCCCCTCCCCATGGTGCATACCCATTGCATTGTGCTCCCCTTCCCCATCTACCTGATTGCAAACTCCCCTCCTCCCCCCACCTTCTGCCTCCATATTACTACGGCACAGGGTGGGAGGGGACAGGGGAGCTCACCTGGGGCTAGCCAGCAGCCCAGCTGGCATGGAGTCAAGCTGGCTAGCTAAGCTCCCCTGTTCTCTCTGAAGAGCCCCGGGCTGGTCCACTTGCCTCTGCTCTCCTCCCAGCTGGCCCTTCGCTCTGCCCCCAGGAGGGAAGGGCAGATGGGACTGTCTGTGGGCACCTGTATGCCTGCTCCTGCCACCCGCGGGGTACAGAGAAGGGACAGCCACCTGCATGTACTTGAAGGGTATAACCATCAAGCAGCGGGGAAGGGCTCGCTGGGGCAGTGGGTCTAACTGGGAACGATGGGATGAAATTACCTGAAGGAGGATTGAGGTTGAACAGCAGGAAAAGCCTCCAGAGGTGGAGACGTACCAAGGTGTGGAATCGTCTCCCAAGGGAAGGGTGGGACCCTCATTGCCAGCTGAACTGGGCAAAGCCCCGGAGCCCAGTGGGCAGAGAGCAATCCTGCGCCGGGCGGAGATGGGCTATGGCCATTTTCACTTCCTGCCACGTCCAGGTTTGACCTATTTGCTGGGCAGCCGGGGCGCTGCTCCCTGGCCCCCGCAGTGTGGCAGGCGGGGGCTCCACCATGGCCGGTACTACCCTGGCTTCTGCGGGTGCTGGGTCAGTGCTGCGCCCCCCGGCTTGGGAGGGCCATCTTCGTCCTAGAAATGGGAAGAGAAGCAAAGGGCTAGTGGGGAGGGAGGGAAGCTGATTTTAAAAAACCCAGCGTGGTTCCTCTCTCCCTCTGGCCCTCATGGCCAGGCCAGCAACACCCTGGAGAGGTGCAGTTCATGGCTCCCTGGCAGGCTCCCTTGGTTCCTCACCCTGGCTGCTGACACACCAAAAGGGCTGTTCTAAAGCACAAGGCTGTTGGATGTTCCTGTTGCACCTAGGCCAAGAGTTTCCACCACAGGAGCCCAATGCTAGGCTCCTAAATCCTTATTTAAGCTCCGGCTTTTCCGAAGTGCTGGGCTCCCACTGACATCAGCTTCCCGCCCCTGACTTACGTGCCTAAATAAGGCCCTCGGAGGCTGACGCTAGGCTCCTATTGTTGCAAATCTTGCTCTAATTTCTCCGGCCCTGCTCACCGCAGCAGCCCTCGGACAGCGGCACTGTCTACTGCTGTTCTTGAAGCCTGCTGTTGAGTGGAAGGCCCACCTTGCCGCGGGGCTACAGAGCACGTGCTATTCAGAAGTCCACATTTGGCTCAGTTCTCACACAGCGGTACCAGAGAGACTACAGTTATTTAGAATAAGAAATAAGTGCAGCATTAGCTGGTGCCCCACTGTCTATTTTTGTAGTGCCTTCCGGCCCCCAGTGTAACCACCTGATGCACAAATTCTGCCCAGAGCTCACTTAACCCACCACTGCACAGCAGCCACCTCTGGTGAGGAACACGGCTACTGTGTAACAATGTACGGGGATACTAAACCACAGTGGAGGATGGGAAATGAGGAAGAATCTACTGGACACTGAAGAGAGACTTCAGGTGGGCAGGATTCACTCCCTGAGCTCTAATTTAGCCAGGACGCTGGGGTTAGCATCCTTTCTCTTGCAAACAGTGCCAGAGGCTCATTAAAGACCATGAAGGGTCAGGGTCTCAGCTGTATGTTGCATCCAAAAGAGAGCACCTCCAGCATCCCTGAATCCCTTGCACCATGGTGTGGAACGGATTAATGTCTAATTCATGTGGGGACGGTGGCACCTACGAAGCCACCAGCACCGGTCCCTCCAGCATTCTGAGGTTCCCCGGCGCACACTGGACAGGCTGGAGCCGAGTTAGTCTGGATGGCGGGGCTGTTTGCCTTGGCTTTTGTTAAGGAACCCAGCCCGCACCCAGAAGCTTTTGGCTAGCTACACGGTAATCAGTTTGCAGGGGCCAAAAGGACGAATGTGATCCTGGGCTGCATAAATGGGCGAGGAGTGAGTAGGGGAAAGGCGGTGATTTGCCGTGGGTTTACAGCATTGGTGAGGCCAGTATTGGAGTATAGGTCCAGCTCTGGTGCCCACATGGTGCAAAGGGTTTTGAAAACTCAGACAAGGTGCTGCAAAAAGTCACAAAAATGATTTGGGGGTGGAAGGGGAGGAAGCCTGACTGTGAGACACTGAGAAAGCTCAGTCTGCTTAGCTTATCGAAAAGAAGATGAAGAGGTGACTTGATTTACCGTGTCTAAGCACCTTCACTGAGAGAAAATATCAAGCACTCAAGGGCTCTTTAATCTAGCAGAGTCAGGCAGAACAAGCCTCAGCAGCTGGAAGTTAAAGCCAGACAAATTCCAATTAGAAATGACACTTTTTGACAGTGATGGTGATTAACCATTGGCACAAACTATTAAGGGTAGTGGTGAGTTCTCCATTCCTTGATGTCTTCTGATCAAGACGGGTAGGGTGACCAGATGTCCCGATTTTATAGGGACAGTCCAGATATTTGGGGCTTTTTTTAATATGGGCTCCTATTACCCCCCACCTCCGTCCTGATTTTTCACACTTGCTGTCTGGTCACCCTAAAGACAGGTGCCTTTCTGGAAGAGATGCTTTAAGTTGTTGGGCTCAATACAGGGGGAACTGGGTGAAATTCTCCGGCCCATGTAATAGAGGAGGTCAGACTAGATGGTCTAAGTGTCTTTTTTTGGCCTTGCCATCTAGGACTCTGCGAATCCCGTTGTTCTTCCTCCCTGGTAGGAAATGTTTGTCTGTTTGTCCATTTACATTTCAGAAAAGTACAATCCAGCTTTTGTCAGTGGAGACAAGTATGCAACGTGGAGGACAGGCCCCTACAACAGCGCGGGCTGGAATAAATATACCACCTACCTCCCCAGGCTTCCAAAGGTAAATCCTGGACCTCCAGAACGCGCCTGCTTCTCGTCCCGAGGCAGGTTGTGGCAGACGATCAGGGAAGGGGCTATGCTTTCAAAGCGGCCTGTGGGATGTCAGTCCATGTCTCCTCCTATTCTCAAATAAGAATTGTACAGCTAGCTCCTGCTCTGCTCTTTGCTTTGCAAATTTCACCCTTAATAACCCAGGTCAAACTCCAGTGTAATACTTCTTTGCCCTTGCCTAGCGCCTTCCTGCAGGGCATCTCCAACCGCTCAACACTGCAAAATGGAGTCAGTCCCCCTGCACGCTAAGCGAAGTCCTGTCTTCGTCTGGCTCTAGACCATCCTCCCGAAGGATGTGAGGAGCTGCTCCAGCGACAAGAAGACTTTCCCCACTCTGTAGGGAGAGCTGTGTTTTCAGAGACAGGGTTTCAGACACAGCAAATAGCTGTAGCTAGGATCTGTGCAAACGCGGTGGGTATAAGAGGCCAGGGGAGGCTAAGCCTTGCCAACCAGCCCGCCCACTGCCTTTGGAGCATGCCACCACTGGAAGGGCGGGCGCCCCAGCCGGGGCCCAGCCTGCGCTCCGCCCCAAGGCCCCGTTCCCGCTCATCACTTTCCCCTGAAGCTCTGCCTCTTTCAATCCCCATGCTGCCCCCATGGGGGCCTCGTGGGAGAGGGTGAAGAGGTACACACAAGCGGTGGGCAACCAGCCGACTCAGGTGGCCGACTGGTGGGCAGGCACAGGGGTTTGGGGGAGGGGGTGAACAGGTACAAGCAGTGGGGAGGGGGGCTTTGGGAGGTGCCCGAGTGGGGATGGACAGGGCTTCGGGGGGAGGAGACTGATCAGGTGTGGGCCTCGGGGCAGGGCCACAGTCCGGGCACATGCAGCCTCCCCAAATGGAGGAGTCCCGTGCTGCCTATGGATCCGTGGCTGTGGCATTTTCATGGCACGTGTGCTGTGCAGTTCTGTGCAATAGAAGCAGAAGGATACGGCCAAGGTAACTCTAGGTTCGCTGGAGCCTATGGAATGACTCCGGTGTTGGCCCAGTTCCCAGTGGGCAAGCGTCCGCCATGTCAGAAAAGCCACCGGCTCACTAAGCAGCATCGACACTGGCGGTCTCAGCAGAGAGGCCAAGGAAAGGATGGCGCCTGCCCTCACCGCCCACGGGCAAGGGCAGGGCAGGGTGAGGGAGGCTTGCGCTTTCCTGATCCAGGGACAAACAGGGGGCTGTGCAAGTTTGCTGAACATACATGGAGGCTCTGAAATCTTTCCTTGCAGGAAGCAGGGATGGAGACCATTCTCCGTGGGATGCCCATGCAATACCCGCCGAAACCCGACCGGCTCAATAATTATGGTAATTGTACTGGGTCTTCCTATAACCTTACCTCGAGAGAGCAAAGATTCCAGAAGAGCCAGTGGGGGAGTCTTTAATCCACACAACACCTCGCGGGCTGGAAACACAAGGCGTCCCGCAATGAGCAGCAGTGAGATAGTTCCTTGGGAGGTTTTTATAGGCAGCATTTCTGGGTCCCTTCAGCTGCAAAAGGCCAGGAAGCCCCTTGAACCATTCTGGAGCACAAGCTCTGCTGTTGATGTCATCTGGGGCTGTGAAGATGATGCCAGGACTTGCCGATTAACTGCCCCCAACTCAGCTACCTCCCTTCCCCTACTCACCAACCCCACAAGGCAGCTCACGGTCAGAAACCCCTGAGGTTACCAGGCTTCCTGAGGTTGTGAAGGTGTCTCCTCCCTGGGGCTGCTGGGAGTGGGGCACGGTGGACTTGGTTGATCCCTACCACTGGTAACTTATGGTACTGCAGAGTCTCTTCATCCTGGAGGATGTTGGGGGCTTTCTTAAAGGGACACTTCCCTTGGGAAATGTTGTGGAGGGCTCCCAAGCCCTTGTGTATTGACCCACCTGCCCAGGTCACCAGCGGGGCCCTTCTGCACCAAAGCACAAACCTCTGCAGCTAGAGCTAAAGAAGCAATTCAGTAGCTGGCAGCAGTAGTAGATTGTTGTCCTGCATGTGGCCACGAGAGGGGAGACACACACACACACACATGCATGGGATACTTGCTCTAGCCACTAGCCCACACACCCTCCCTTCCCCCACCCCCTATTTGGACCTTGGTTGCTATGGTTTTGCCCTAGTTGCCACGGGCTCTGTACCCAGAACGCTTGATGGCCAGGGTCTCCGTCTAGGGCAGTGAATGTCCAGATTTCAACACCGTGGGGTTTCCCCTCTCCCCAAACCCTTTGGCTCCTCTTGTTTCAGAAAGGGAAGTGGTGGTCAACATGCTGAACAGCTTATCCCGCAGCCAGCTCCCCTCCGTCCAGCACAGGTCTACCCTCCCCGGGAGAAAGCCCTTCCAAGGCTACTACAGCCCCTGCACCGGGCGCCACTACTGCGTGCGGGGGATGGATTACTACGTGGACGGAGCCCCCTGCAACGAGAGGCAGCTCAACCAGCTGGTGGAGAAGATTGTAAGGTTCGGAGGGTTACGCACTGCACATAACACTTCCCTTGCAGGGCAGAGCTCGCTCAGCTGCTCTACGGGACGCATAATCCAGCCCCGTCCTTCCTCATTGCTCCTGCAGGGCTCACGGGGGGTCAGAACTCAGGCCCCGATCCTGCCCGTCACACCCAAAGCTCCCCTGGGTGGAAGGAGAGTTTGGCATGCAGGATCAGGCCCTTGTTCCCAGCAGATGGGCATTAGAATCATAGAATCATAGAATATCAGGGTTGGAAGGGACCCCAGAAGGTCATCTAGTCCAACCCCCTGCTCGAAGCAGGACCAATTCCCAGTTAAATCATCCCAGCCAGGGCTTTGTCAAGCCTGACCTTAAAAACCTCTAAGGAAGGAGATTCTACCACCTCCTTGCCCATTGTGGGGCAAGGGGAAAGGAAAGGCAGCGCTCAGGGAAACAATGGGTGTTCTCGGCCCCCGCCTTCACTGTCGCCCTGGGCCTAGACCACTGAACATCATTGAGAGTTGAGCAGGAGAGGCCAGGGCGTGTAGGAGGGGAGGCTGAGGTGGGGATCAGTGCAGAGAAAGCAGAGCCCTTCCATGCCCCTTTGCAAAGGATCAACACCTTCCCCCCCGCCACCTCCAGGAACACATCCCCATCCCCTCCCATCCGGCCCCGGGGTAAGATCCCCATCTCACTCGTTCGTCTCCCCGTATTGCCACCCCCAAATGTTCAAACATCATGAGTCAGGCTCACCAAAAATCAGATTTTTAGTCGTGAGATGATGTAAAAAGAAGAGCTTGGGTGTCCTTTTGATTTGCCTTCTGCTTTTGAGCCTTTGGGGTGCACTGGGATCACATTTTGATGCTTTCTCCACAGCCCTTACTTTTTCTTTAAGAATGAAGGCTGAAGTCATCACATATCCACCTGACTCCAGGAGCTGGGGCTTTAAAGAACCCAGTAATTATCCTGAGACTCATGACAAAACCATGAGAGTTGGCAACACTCTGGCGCCTGTCCCCTTTCTCAGTCCGTTGGGTTTTCCCTGGGGGTGTTTTCATTTCTCATTCCCCTTTGCCTCCCTGCTCTCTCCGCCTCCCCCACCCTCGCTTTCCCAGCTCTCTTGTCCTCCTTTTTCTTCCCCACTAGTGCGCTGCCCTTCCCCCACACACACACACCCCAGAGCTCTCCTCCCTCTCCACCCAATGGCGGGAGCAATTGTCAGCGAGCCCGGCTGAAGTCACTAGAACTCTTTGCTTGAGTAGCCAGCAGCAGCCCTGCAGCTCCCCAAGACAGAGCTGTGAGCCAGGTACATCCCCTCTGGCACCGCAGAGGTAAGGGTAATACCCTAAAGAGGGATATAGACTATATATACACAAGCCTGGCCAGAAGCTCTGTAGCCACAGAGGCAGGGGCAGTGACCGGAAAGTGGCTACAGGGTGAGCCAAGGGTGGGACCTTCCGTACAGGAGATGAGAGCAATCCTGGCAAATACATGCCAAAAAACCCAAATATTCAAAGCTCTGGGTCCTTGTGGGGCAGCAGAGGGTTCTGGAGCAATGGGCAACGTGAAGAGGACTGACCCACGGAGTTAGTGACTGAAGGGCAGGCGGAGAGGTTGCAGTAGCAGCTCTGGGTGTTATTTTGCTTTGGATCAGGGAGGCTGCACAGAGGAACCCATTCCAGAGCTTGGGCTGTCTCTCTCTCGGTGTTTATAAAGTGCCCATCACCCGTGGGGTCCAGCCACACAGAAATTACAGTTTTTACTAAGCGGGTTTCTGAACCTGGTTCATGCCACCCCTGCAATCTCCGGGGGCAGCTGCTCGCAAACCGACTTGAGAGCGGCCGATACACGTCTGCTGCTCCTGTGTGCAGACCATCCCAAAGCCCCAGCCCCACCTTGCCTTCCAGGTCACAGGAGCTGCAGACTGTGTCTGGTGCTCGGCACCTCTAAAACCTGCCCTTAGGACGTTAGTCCCTGTGCTGCGGACAGTCCTCTCCCTGTTATCACTGCTCCATCCCAGACTCCTACCACCACCACTTGCGTCTCTGACCCTGTTGAGGCCACCACCGTGCCCCACTTGTGGGGAGACAGGAAGGATCTTTCCCACGTAAACTCGCTGACCACCAGAACGAGAGGGAACAGAGATGAGTGAGCCCGGCAGCCTGGTGCTATCGCTAACCATACCCCTTGCGTTTGTTTCAGGAATATCCCATACTGCGACTGCAGCCAAGAGACGATGGGCTATGCACCTTTGCACAACCCGCCGCAATCTTTCCCGTATATGAACCTTAAGTAAGAAAGTTAAAGCCGGGTTCAGTGGTGGGGGAAGGGCACAGTGGCTCTAAAAAATCATGGTTTACACTGGGGAGAACAGGAACCTCGCAACAGTCCTGGACTTTTCCAGAGGCTAGATCTTTCCTCATTTGGGTTTCAAGTGAATCATGACAAATGGCTGCATGTATTATGGTAACCCCTGGAATACAGAGAGCTCAAGTGACTTGCCAAAGGTCACAGAGCAAGTGGCAGAAATTGCAGGGGGGGAGCTTATTTTTAAGGGACAGCACCATGCTTTTATTCATGGTACAAAATAATGAAGGACCGTTAAGGGACCAAACAAAGGAGGAGTGTTTGCTCTGCTCACCCTGGGGTCCTGGCCTGAGGGTAAGAGAAGCTGTTACCAAAAGGGTCGCAAGAGGCCACCTTGATGTAAAACAAAACCTGCAAGAGGCCAGGAGCCTGGGATGGTGACTTGGGCCCAGGACCAGAAGAGTGATTCCCCAGAACTATAAATGTGACTAGGAGTGTTTAAAGGAGACCTAAAAACAGGTGCGTAGATGGATTGGTTCCCTTTTGCTGCAATGCTTCACCTCCCCAGTTCCCCACCTGCAAAACAGGGGTAGCCACTGCCTGGTAGCTTTCTCGACCTGGGCAGGGGTGTGAGGCTTTATTTATAGTTAATGTCTCTATTGTGCTTTGAAATCATAAAGCCCCACGTAAGTATTCGAAACTCCTGCAGACTTACAAGACTACTGAGATAGGGCGGCATCGCTTGGGATTAGTTTTTGTGCCATTTTTAACAGGTTTCCATGTCTAGCCTTTGCGACAGTAGCTTTTGTTATCATCATCTGCCCAGAGCCCTAGTTATCCGGTGTCCCTGTTTCCACAGTAAGAAGAAAAGGAGTACTTGTGGCACCTTAGAGACTAACCAATTTATTAGAGCATAAGCTTTCGTGAGCTACAGCTCACTTCCTCAGATGCATATCGTGGAAACTGCAGCAGGCTTTATATATACACAGAGAATATGAAACAATACCTCCTCCCACCCCACTGTCCTGCTGGTAATAGCTTATCTAAAGTGATCGTCAGGTGGGCCATTTCCAGCACAAATCCAGGTTTTCTCACCCTCCACCCCCCCACACAAATTCACTCTCCTGCTGGTGATAGCCCATCCAAAGTGACAACTCTTTACACAATGTGCATGACAATCAAGTTGGGCTATTTCCTGCACAAATCCAGGTTTTCTCACATCCCCCCCATACACACACAAACTCACTCTCCTGCTGGTAATAGCTCATCCAAACTGACCACCCAACTTGATTGTCATGCACATTGTGTAAAGAGTTGTCACTTTGGATGGGCTATCACCAGCAGGAGAGTGAATTTGTGTGGGGGGGTGGAGGGTGAGAAAACCTGGATTTGTGCTGGAAATGGCCCACCTGATGATCACTTTAGATAAGCTATTACCAGCAGGACAGTGGGGTGGGAGGAGGTATTGTTTCATATTCTCTGTGTATATATAAAGCCTGCTGCAGTTTCCACGATATGCATCTGAGGAAGTGAGCTGTAGCTCACGAAAGCTTATGCTCTAATAAATTGGTTTGTTTCTAAGGTGCCACAAGTCCTCCTTTTCTTTTTGCGAATACAGACTAACAGACAGTACGGCTGTTACTCTGAAACCTGTTTCCACAGTGTAACCGTGGGTCACAGCTGAGGATGCCAAATTCAGGACGAACTGCTGAGAAATAGGGCAAACACAACCCAAAACTGGTGGTTATTCTTTTATAAGATAGACCGAACCAACCACAAAAGTAAACTCCTGTTTCCCCACACTGGCTAACAGGAAAACATAAAGACAGTTTCCTCAGGTGTTCCAGTTCTCATATCACCACCAAAACCACAGGATTCAGAGATGAGTGGTTCTTTACAACCACTCTCATCAGATAACAGGTTCTTCTGATCCCAAAGGACCAGCCACACACTCAGGTCAATACATAACTTAGATCTTACCCCAAAATCACGCTGGTGCCAATCCCTTAGTAGCTAAAATCTAAAGGTTTATTTATACAAAGAAAGATGAGAGTTAAAATTGGTTGAAGGAATCAATGACATACAGTAATGGCAAAGTTCTTGGTGCAGGCTTGCAGCAGTGATGAAATAAACTGCGGGCTTAAGTCAAGTCTCCTGGAGTACATCCACTGCTTGGATGGGTCATTCAGTCCTTTGTTCAGAACTTCAGTTTGTAGCAAGGTTCCTCCAGAGGTAAGAAGCAGGACTGAAGACCAAATGGAGGTGTTTCCAGGGCCTTTTATAACATTTGCCATGTGGAGGGCATCCCATTTGTTCTTACTGCGGAAAATTAAAGCAACAAGATGGAGTTTGGAGTCACATGGGCAAGTCACATGTTCATGCCCAGTTTCCCTCAGTCATTGCAGGAAGCCATTACCTACACTCCAGAAAGTACGTTTACAGGACAGTCCACTCAGTATAGATGGGCGTCTCCCTTGATCCATTGTCAACCAAGTGTTTCTTGATGAGCCACTTAATTTGAATAGTCCCTCCAAGATGTGCTGGCTAGCTACCTTGTGGGCGTTACCCCAGGAGCAAACATTTGAAATTCAAGCATAGAGCCAACACTTATAACTTCACATACAAAAATGATACGTGCATACAGACAGCATAATCATAACCAGCAAATCATAACCTTTTCATAGGCACCTCACTTGGCAACGGGGCTCGGGTGGCGCTTTAAAGGGCCCGGGGCTCCCCTGCCACTGCGGGGAGCCCCGGCCCCTTTAAAGCACCTCTGGATCTCTGGCAGCAGGGCTCGGGCGGGGGCTCCCCACAGTGGCCGGAGCACCAGGCCCTTTAAATCCCCGCCTGAGCCCAGCTGCCAGAGCCCCGGGGCTCCAGCAGGGATTTAAAATGCCCAGAGCTCTGCGGTGGACGGAGCCCCGGGCCCTTTAATTCACCCCTGAGCCCCGGGGCTCCCAGCCGCCTCTGCAGCAGGGTGATTTAAAGGCCCCACGGCTCCCAGCCAGAGCCCCAGGGCCTTTAAATCACCTCTTCCGGTTGAGGCCACACCTCTTCCTGTTGAGGCCACGCCCCCACTCAGGACTCCAGCGTACCGGTAAATCCTTTAAATTACTTTCACCCCTGGCTCTATTCAACCCCAAGTAGCCCAAAATCAGGGGTCAGGCCCCCAAAATTGTGAGATTTTTTTAAAAAAATCATAAATGTTCTTATTTGCATTCTGATGTCAAATCCACTCAGGTCACATTTTCAAACTTCTCTCTGCAACCAGGAGGGCTAGAAACTGACTTATTTTTAAAAAATGAAAGCTGAGATTCTCATGTAATCACATGACTCCAGGAGCTGGGACTTTAAGGAAAACATCAAAATAGTGCACGCATTAGCAACAGTGTTCACATGGGTGGGGAAGAATCACCTGAGCTAAAATTGGGATTGAAAATGGTTCTCCGAAGCTGGCTAAGGTAGAACAAACTTTTAGTTCGGTGGTGGGCAACCTGCAGCCCATGGGCCACATGTAGCCCATCTGGGTAATCCGCTCTTGGGCCGCGAGACAGTGTTACATTGACCATCCACAGGCACGGCCACCCGCAGCCCCCAATGGCTGCAGTTCACTGTTCCCGGCCAATGGGACCTGCAGGAAGCGTTGCGAGCTGCAGGGACGTGCTGGCCACCACTTCCTGCAGCTCCCATTGGCCGGGAACAGCGAACCACAGCCACTGGATGCTGCAGGTAGCTGTACCTGCAGACAGTCAATGTAAACACTGTCTCACGGCCCACCAGCGGATTACCCTGATGGGCCACAGGTTGCCCACCACTGCTTTATTTCATCTGCCTGGTGTTTGTATTCACCTCACTGCAGACAAAAGATACACACCAGCACGGGCTACTTAGCTATGCAGAGATGTATTCTCTCGGGTTTTCCCATAACCCCAGAGCATGTCACGTCCCTCCCACTGGCTTCTATGCACCTTTTAGCCAATTGTCTCTCACCTGCCACACCCATCTGCCAGAGATCCCACTGACCGGGCCACCTCCTTCCCCAAATCCCAGGACCAGGCATTTGATACGGGGCAGAAAAACGGTGAGCATGTGGAAGCATCGCTCTGCAGTTAATCAGCAAAGAGAATGGCTCCCAAAGCTTGCCCTTGGCAATCTCCCTGGAATCTCCTAATAAGCACCAGCAGGAAGTGGATTACCAAGGACCCTCCTGCGGGCGTGAGGCTTACGATCCATTGGTTTTTCCTCCTTTCCCAGGTGGGACACGAGTCACTTCCAGAAGGCCGGCGGGCCGCAAAAGGATAACTATGTCATCCATCCCGAGTTTGTGTCGGAGTCCTACCCCACTTCGCCGTGCTGGTAGAGAGGAGAGTCAGGCTTCCATTAAAATGGGTCTTGCCAACCTTCGCATGTTCGTTCCTTGCCATCTGTGAAACATCCCCATCCCCCCACCCCCCCACCTTCCCCGCGGCAGCATCGGACAAGGGGCAAAGGGAGATAAGAGGAGGGTGCAAACCTACTTTGCTGTGCAGCCGCCCTGAGCCCTCCCGCAAGCCTCTGCATGGCTGGCAACTTTGCTGCTCAAGATGGTTGGGCAGGAAAGGGATTAGGATCTTCCCCTTGCCTGAGGGAGGCCAGAGGCGCCAGCTCCCCCTTCAATCTCCTGTCAAGCCCCAGAGTTTGCAGCCTTCTACCTTCCAGACGAATGAGCTGTCTTTGGAGTCTGTCTAGTTCACTAGAAGGTGGGGCTGTGGAACACAAGCCACTCCCTGCCCTGCAGTGATGAGCTTACTGACATCCCAGGGGAATCTGCGAAAGGAAACCCCAGTTCCCCCCGCACACCGCCCCGCCCCAGGTCCAAGGTTGCCAAGCCAGCCTGCAGCAGATGTATTTGGTGATGGATTCACTAATGGCTTTATCTCATTAAACCTTCCCTATCCTGCTGCAATTGCAGTGCTAGATACATATTGTAACAACTTGCTGGCCACCTAGTGAGAACTTCACAGCCATCCCTGTGCCACACTCCATAACCACTTGGAATTTCATGGCAACAAGGTTGAGAGTACAGGCCCCATGCTGCTTGAGGTAAAAGAGAATCTTCATGTTTGCAATACAGGGTATATGACACACTGTTGAGCAGTGCTGATTCCATTCAGAAGGGAACCGTGGTAAGTTCACAGACAGTCTTGCCAGCTCATGACTGCATTTTACTTTTCACTGCTTGAATATTAGTGTGATGAGAATCCATTCAGTAACAGCCATGCCAAAAGACAATATGTGGTTTGTACCCAACTTGAAAAATGAGTCTCCCTGCTTGTATCTTCCTTTCCCTCTCCCCTCCCCTCCCCAAACTACATTTGATCCAGAGCTCCCTTCGTTTATTCCAAATTAGGAAGAAAAGAAAAACTAGCTCTGGAATTGTAGGCTTGTCTGGAACGGACTGGCCAAGTCTCAGCAGATGGCCCAATCCTTTAACGGGTGGATCTTGGTCTCAGATAATAAAGATTAAATATAATGAGCCAAAGTCAACCCTGGTGTAACTTCACTGCGGGAAACAAAATTGCACTGAGGATAAATGTGCACCAGACTTGTGTTCGTGTTGCTGGGATCTGTCAAAGATTCTGTGCTGTTTGCTGAAATTAACCAGCTCCCTCCATTTCAGTAACAGATTAGAAATGCACAAGTGTGTTGCCTGTAGAAGGCTCATTTTTACCCAGCCCCCACCCAAGAGTCCCCTCCCCCCCTCCAATACACAGAGTTACTGTCCCTGGGGGAATCAGGCATTTCCCCCCTTTATCCCAGGCCTGGCTGGAGCACATCACAGATTGCTTTCCACACCGGATGAACAGGAAAATCCCATCCACTGTGTCCCTAACTCCCTTTCTCCACCCACACAGCAATCCAGATACATTCCCATTCCCCACACACCACCAACCGGTTGCCCTTCCCCCCACCCCCACCAGCAGCCCCAGGCTGGTGCAGAATAGGGGAAGGTGCAGCTGGGAGCCAGCCAATTAAGTGGCTCTAACAAAGGCCCCAGGGTTGCCTGAGTCATCCTTTGCTAAGCCAACCTTAACTCTACCCCAGAATCTGTGCCTACGTTCTGCTTCTTCATACCTCACACCCACACAGCCCCTTCTTCTGCATAAAAGACACGTACTCCAAGCCCATTGTGAGTTAGGGTGGTATTAATTCCATTGAACTGAGATGTGCAGCCAGGGGAGCAACTTGTCCAGGACTATCAGGAATGGCACTTGGGAGTCCTGACCCCCCAGCCCAGCATTCAGATCAACCTGCTGTGTCAGGGATGAGCAACTAAAAGGGGTTGGTTAATATACCTGCTTATTAAGTGCTTGATTCAGCCAGGGGCTGAGCATCCTCATCAGCCAGTGGAGCTGGGGGGAGTAACATGGAGACCTCTCAGCATAAAGTCCTTAAGGGAACATGAAAACATTGAAGGAATGCGTAAGGCCCATCCGGTGTTTTTATGGGCAGACAGCACGTCTCTTCTGGGGTTCCAGGCAGCCGGGGTGGGAACGAATGTGGGGAAATTGGCTAAGCTCGGGCTCCAGCACTGACGCGTCTCACTGGCCGATTGCTCTGAGACGGGACCTCCACAGAGGGAACTTTGTGATGAAGTGAGAGAAGCAGCCCTTCTTGGGCTTCTGCTCCTGGGAGGTCATGTGGAGGGCAGCCAGTGGAGTTTAAATACTCTCAGCCCCTCGCATCAGGCAGAAGCCAAAGGACAAGCAGACAAGGGTCCTGCAGACCTCTTCACATGGCCGCACCCGCTCCATGCTGGCACAGGGCACGTGCAGGATCAGAACCAGGCCCGTACTAGCCACACAAGGAGTCTCTCCCAGCCCCTCTGACGCATTCCCAAAGGAGGGGATTCAGACGAGCTCTACCATGCTGTCTTTTAAAGGAACATTCAGAGCTGGCGTGAGGCATAAGCAGACTAAGCAATTGAGTAGGGCTCTGGGCAGCTAAAGGATCTTCCCCCATTTGCTTTTTATTATGTGTTGGGGGGAAAAATATTCCCCCAATGTGCTAGGCCCAACACTGGGTACAGAGCCACCAATTAGGGCTTTTGGAAAATACTGAAGATCTCCAGTGCTTGCTAATTAGACGTGGGCGGCCCAGGCCAGGGTTGCTCGGCAGCAGCTGATACAAAGACAATCGGAGCATTCTTACATTACATTTCTGAAGCCGTGATCAGTGATAATGGCAATACCACAAAGGAGGGAACCGTGGCCTGCCTGCAGAATATGAATTTTGACCTGATCATGGGCCAGTATGTTCCCCACAGTGGATTTACCAGCCCTGGCATCTGAAGTGCTGTCTGTATCCACAGAACAGGCACTGCACACGGAACCGCAGAGCAAGCATCGAACCCCGACCCATCCCCCTCTCCGCGCTCCCAGGGTCAGTCCCGATGGCTCATGTAGGGTGGGAAGATTGCCCAGTGGTTAAAGTGACAGCCTGCGACTTGGGAGATCTGAATTCAGTTCCTTGCTCTGTTGCAAACTGCCCGCATTATGTTGGGCAAGTCACTTACGCCCAGATTTTTAAAGGTGTTTTGCCGTTGCTCCATTCAGTGTTGCGAGGTCTGCGTGACTTAGATAGCTAAGGCCCATTTTCAGAAGTGACTTAGGCTCCTGGTTGCTTAAGTTGCTTTTGGAAATGGGATTTAGCTGCCTAAAGGCCTTGCGGTGCTGAGCAGAGCAACGCCTAACATTTAAAATCTGGGCCTTAGTCTCTTGAGCCTCAGTTCCCCATAAACGGGGATCCTGTACCTCACAGGGGTATTGTAAGGAGAAATACATTAAAGGTTTGAAGGTGCAAGCAGACTGTGGCAGTAAAAGAATCACTGGCTCCCTTCGTGTATGCTGCTACTGACCCGGGCTGCACCTGTTCTGTAGCAAACCCACTGCACATTCTGGGGCTTTAGCCTGGCACCTTTTGCAAGCAAAGGTCTCTAGAGGAGGCTGCAAAAGAACATGCCTGGAGCACAGCACATTAACGCAGCCAGAAATAGATGTGATAATGATACCGGCCCAACTGGCAATAAACACGTTTGTCACTTACAGTCAGGGCTGTTTATAACTCACTCGCTTTTGCCAAGTTAGCCTCTAAGAACCGAACAACTGAAATGGAGTAAGGAAAAAAGCCCTTCTAAGCCAAGAGCTGGAGGCCAAGGTGCAACAGGGAATACTTTGATGTTATTAAACAGCTAAAATGATCAACTTCCCCATAATAGTAGCTACTGGAAACCTTCCCCGATCCTATAACTAGAGAGCACCAGATAGGAGTGCAATATCAGTCACATAGGAACATAAGTCAATACACATATGCAGTGCATAGTGAGGCAGGAGAGGGCAGGAAGCATTTTGCAGCCTTTCCTGTGACAGTCCCAAGGCAAAATCTGCTTCAGAAATTTTTCTAAGGGAGTGGATCTCAGAGGCCTGCTGAACTACATCTTTGACAATCCAGGAAGTTTTTGGAAAGCGTAGGGGACAATTTCCTGGTGCAAGTGCTGGAGGAACGAACTAGGGGCAGAGCTCTTCTTGACCTGCTGCTCACAAACCGGGAGGAATTAGTAGGGGAAGCAAAAGTGGAGGGAACCTGGGAGGCAGTGACCATGAGATGGTCTAGTTCAGGATCCTGACACAAGGAAGAAAGGAGAGCAGCAGAATACGGACCCTGGACTTCAGAAAAGCAGACTTTGACTTCCTCAGGGAACTGATGGGCAGGATCCTCTGGGAGAATAACATTAGGGGGAAAAAGAAAAGGAGTACTTGTGGCACCTTAGAGACTAACCAATTTATTTGAGCATGAGCTTCCGTGAGCTACAGCTCACTTCATCGGATGCATACCATGGTATTCCACGGTATGCATCCGATGAAGTGAGCTGTAGCTCACGAAAGCTCATGCTCAAATAAATTGGTTAGTCTCTAAGGTGCCACAAGTCCTCCTTTTCTTTTTGCGAATACAGACTAACACAGCTGTTACTCTGAAACCTGTCATTAGGGGGAAAGGAGTCCAGGAGAGCTGGCTGTATTTTAAAGAATCCTTATTGAGGTTGCAGGAACAAACCATCCTGATGTGTAGAAAGAATAGTGGCAGGCGACCAGCACATTAACAAGAAATATGGCAGGCGACCAGCTTGGCTTAACAGTGAAATCCTTGCTGATCTTAAACACAAAAAAGAAGCTTACAAGAAGTGCAAGATTGGGCAAATGACCAGGGAGGAGTATAGAAAATTGCTCGGGCATGCAGGAGTGAAATCAGGAAGGCCAAATCACACCTGGAGTTGCAGCTAGCAAGAGATGTTAAGAGTAACAAGAAGAGTTTCTTCAGGTATGTTAGCAACAAGAAGAAAGCCAAGGAAAGTGTGGGCCCCTTACTGAATGAGGGAGGAAACCTAGTGACAGAGGATGTGGAAAAAGCTAATGTACTCCATGCTTTGTTTGCCTCTGTCTTCACGAACAAGGTCAGCTCCCAGACTACTGCACAGGGCAGCACAGAATGGGGAGGAGGTGACCAGCCCTCTGTGGAGAAGGAAGTGGTTCGGGACTATTTAGAAAAACTGGACAAGCACAAGTCCATGGGGCCGGATGCGCTGCATCCGAGAGTGCTAAAGGAGTTGGCGGATGTGATTGCAAAGCCATTGGCCATTATCTTTGAAAACTCATGGAAATCGGGGGAAGTCCCGGACGACTGGAAAAAGGCTAATGTAGTGCCCATCTTTAAAAAACGGAAGAAGGAGGATCCTGGGATCTACAGGACAGTCAACCTCACCTCAGTCCCTGGAAAAATCATGAGCAGGTCCTCAAGGAATCAATTCTGAAGCACTTAGAGGAGAGGAAAGTGATCAGGAACAGTCAACATGGATTCACCAAGGGCAAGTCATGCCTGACTAACCTAATTGCCTTCTGTGATGAGATAACTGGCTCTGTGGATGAGGGAAAAGCGGTGGATGTGTTATTCCTTGTCTTTAGCAAAGCTTTTGATACGGTCTCCCACAGTATCCTTGCCAGCAAGTTAAGGAAGTATGGGCTGGATGAATGGACTATAAGGTGGATAGAAAGTTGGCGAGATTGTCGGGCTCAACGGGTAGTGATCAATGGCTCCATGTCTAGTTGGCAGCCGGTATCAAGCGGAGTGCCCCAAGGGTCGGTCCTGGGGCCGGTTTTGTTCAATATCTTCATAAATGATCTGGCAGATGGCATGGATTGCACCCTCAGCAAGTTTGCAGATGACACTAAACTGGGAGGAGAGGTAGATACGCTGGAGGGTAGAGATAGGATACCGAGGGACCTAGACAAATGAGGTTCAACGGGTGCAGAGTCCTGCACTTAGGGCGGAAGAATCCCATGCACCGCTACAGACTAGGGACCAAATGGCTAGGCAGCAGTTCTGCAGAAAAGGACCTAGGGGTTACAGTGGACGAGAAGCTGGATATGAGTCAACAGTGTGCCCTTGTTGCCAAGAAGGCTAACGGCGTTTTGGGCTGTATAAGTAGGGGCATTGCCAGCAGATCGAGGGACGTGATCGTTCCCCTCTATTTGACATTGGTGAGGCCTCATCTGGAGTACTGTGTCCAGTTTGGGGCCCCACACTACAAGAAGGATGTGGAAAAATTGGAAAGGGTCCAGCGGAGGGTAACAAAAATGATTAGGGGACTGGAGTACATGACTTATAAGGAGAGGCTGAGGGAACTGGGGATGTTTAGTTTTCGGAAGAGAAGAATGAGGGGGGATTTGATAGCTGCTTTCAACTACCTGAAAGGGGGTTCCAAAGAGGATGGATCTAGGCTGTTCTCAGTGGTGGCAGATGACAGAACGAGGAGTAATGGTCTCAAGTTGCAGTGGGGGAGGTTTAGGTTGGATATTAGGAAAAACTTTTTTGATAGGAGGGTGGTGAAGCACTAGAACGGGTTCCCTAGGGAGGTGGTGGAATCTCCTTCATTTGAGGTTTTTAAGGTCAGGCTTGACAAAGCCCTGGTTGGGATGATTTAGTTGGGGATTGGTCCTGCTTTGAGCAGGGGGTTGGACTAGATGACCTCCTGAGGTCCCTTCCACCCTGATCTTCTATGATCTCCCAGAATGCACCTGGCTATCGTGCTCTTCATTAAGGACCTAAACTGAAGCCCATTGAAGGCTATGGGAGTCTTTTTGCAGAGTCTAATGGGCTTTGGTTTTGGCCCTAAAAGCTCTCATGCCAACAGGGCCTTGATTCTATAAATAACCTGTCTCATTCATCCCTCCCCTTAAACCCGCGATTGACTCCCTTCTGCTGCTGCCTCGTGTCTTGCTGTCATTACTGCAATTCAAGGATTTGGGGAATGGTGAATCATGAAGATGAGACTGAATCCTTCCCACATCATCCGGCATCGCATAGGACCCAAACAAGGCCCTGGATATCTTGGGCAGCTTGTTACATGTCCTCTGTGTTGTTCAGTCCCAGACCTTTTCCCTCTTTGAGGACAGTGTGATGGAGCAATTCTTTCAGTCGTCCCTGTTGGTGTGTTGCTCCAGCGTAGGGTGACCAGACAGCAAATGTGAAAAATCGGGACATGGGGTGGGGGGTCATAGGAGTCTATATAAGAAAAAGACCCAAAAATCAGGACTGTCCCTATAAAATCGGGACACTGGGTCACTCTGCTCCAGTGGCCCCATGAAACTCCTGCCCAGCCAGATACTCTAGCTTCAGTCTGACCACATCCCAGACGCCGCCATGCTCTCTTCTGGGGAACTTTAGAGATGAGGGATTGCTGCACGGGCTGGCGAATCTCGGCATTTGTTATCACTTCATTCCACTCACCCGCTCGTCTTTTCCGGAGGCGTTTGCTTTTGAAGGCATTCAGACGTCTGTCTGTACCAGGGGCCAGCCTGCCATGGAGCCAGTCTCCTGGCAACCTGAGGAGCGCAGCTGGCCCTGGTGGAAGCTGTCTGATTGACTGCGCTGTCTGACCAGCCGGCGGATACTTACGCTCAGTAACAGCAGCAGTCCAGTGGCCAGTGGCTGCTCAATGGGCTCCTTGCCAGCAGCTGCACTTGGCACTGTCCCGGCCTCCGCTCTCTCTAGTCCTGCTCCAGTCCCTGTCTTATCTGTACCTGTTCCTGCCCCAGCGTCCTGCCTTCCGACTCCCGGCTCTGACCCTCAGCTACACCTCCTGATCACGACCCCGGCTTTCCCTTCGGCTTCGGCTTTGGCTCCTGACTCCTGATGCTGACCTTTGCTCCAGGAATCTGCCCATGATAAATGAAGGGCGAGGGGGAGCTCCCTTTTATGGACACCCAGCCAGCCAGTTAGCTATAAAGTCCCTCTTGGTGGCTGTTCTCTGCTTGCTTTACCTGTAAGGGGTTTTAAAAGTCCCCCAGGTAAAAGGAAGGGAGTGGGCCCCTGACCAAAAGAGCCAATGGGAAGGCTAAAACATTTAAAAATGGGGGGAAAACTTTCCCTTTGTGTCTGTTGTTGTTCTCCAGAGACACAGAGCAGCAATGTGTAAGCAGCTTTAAAACCAGGTATGAAAAAGCATCAAATTACGCCTCAGACCTACTTATCTAAAGCCCTGTTGTACCTAAAGTCCTGCACAGGATCTTTTCAGGGGGGATAAGGCAAAACGCCACATTTATTGGCAATGCATGTGTAACCCTTCTGCCCGTCAGAGTTGGCAGCAACAAGGGCCGGGTTCAATATCTAGGGGTTCCATTCCAATAACACAATGCAAACCGGCTCGAGCCCCCACCCAGTGACCTGGGACAAATATATCCCACCCCTGCTGGGCGCCTCCACGAGGCAATACTTCCCCTCTCGCAAGCACATAGTCTGAGTGTAGCAAAAGTCTTTTAATAACAGAGAGAAACAATGTGGCATTATGTTGGGGAAACACCACCAACCGGATTCATAACACAACCCATGAGCAAAAACAACCCCACCCCAGGCAAATTGGGGCATGCCCTTTTCCCTTTGGTTCTTGAGTCCAGCAACCCCAAAAGTCCAATGCCCCAAAAGTCTCTGTCCCTGGTCAGGGCAGCCCCAGAGTTCGAAAGTTTATCGGTGGAGCTTTACCTCCCAACCTGGGTGGAAATGGGACGGGGGTAAGAGGCACCTTACGTGATCTGAAGCTGACCGCCCCATAGCTCCATAGCGGCGCTCCGCTCCGCTCCGCTCCGCTCCGCCAGCCGCCCCACAAAACTCCTTCGCTCAGCTGCGCTCCGCTCCACCAGCCGCCCCACGAACTCCTTCGCTCAGCTGCGCTCCGCTCCGCCAGCCGCCCCACGAACTCCTTCGCTCAGCTGCGCTCCGCTCCGCCAGCCGCCCCACGAACTCCTTCGCTCAGCTGCGCTCCGCTCCGCCAGCCGCCCCACAAACTCCTTCGCTCAGCTCCACGGCCCACAAGCAGCTCCTGCCATCCACACACTGCTCCGTGTTGAACTGCTTCACCAGCCGTCCCGCAAACTGCTCCACAATATATCTTCAGGCTCCCCCACTACTTAACACAACACTCAGTGATTTCAGCGCTTAAGTGAATTCAGCTTATAGTAGGGGAGCCCCACTGCTGGTGCACTGTCAGCCCAAAGTGAGCTCAGCAGCCTATAACTAGACTTCTAATGAAATCAAAATTAGCTCTGATATTCCACAGTGGAGAGAGGAGGAAGTGCAATCAGCATGTAAGGCCCTCACCAAGGAGCCCATGCCACCAAGTATTAATACTTGTCCCCAGCCTCTCTCCATTCACACAGTTTTGGAACCCATGACCCTTGCCTAGCGAGTGCTACTTAGATGATGGTGAATCCCTCCATCGTAACAAAAGGCCACGTACAGTTCCAAGCACAGTTCCCATAATCAGGGTAATAACAATTTATTCTTCCTGCCCCAATAACAGAGACACTGGGGATCCCACAGCAGCCAAAGTGACCATTTGGGCAGCTATGGTCTCATTCTAGGCGTGGTGGGTGTGCCTATGCAAATGAGATCGGCTCCTGAAGTTCTTTTCCACAACTTGCCACACCTCACCACCAGATGTCAGGGTGGAGCTCATCCTGACACTGCTTACACATGTATCAACCAACACTGTGTCATACGCGTATGATCTAGATTACACTCATGCACTCACACACACACACACAAGCACACTCTGTCTTGTTGTTGTTACCAACTAGTGGCTCCCCTTAACTTCACTGGCCAGGTGAGTTAGATGGGGGAGAGGTGGAGCCAGGCTTCTGCCGACCCGGCTCGATGCTCTGATGTTGACAAGACGCGACCCGGGATCCTCTGCAAGACACCTCACATTTATAGCAGTTTCCCTCTCACGCAAATCTAAACCAGATGCAAAATCTGTGTCTGAGTCAGCTGGTCGTCTGTGGCGCTTCCTTCTGAGTGGTGTCTTAATGCTGCCACATTTATTTTAAAAGAGGGTGTTTTCAAAAGATGGTGCTCGCTTCTAACTCCCAAGGCCGTCAATATGTCTGATCTTCTTTAATGAGCCCACTTGATAAGTTTTATTGTTCTTGGGTCTGGCTTCCATCCCTTCTCCAACTGTTGCAGCTGTCTGGAGGTGCTTGCCTTCCACACCTTACTCGCTCACACCTCGTTCATTCAACAGGGCAATTGATTAAAAGGGGGGAGATCTTATTCTACTCCTAGCGAAAAGACATTTTTCTTCTACTTTAACTATCCTTAGGGGCTATAACATTATACCAAGGCTCAATACAAAGTTTCTATATAAGGATTTGATACAAAGTTCCTATATCAAAAGACTTGATACAAAGTTGTATGAAAATAGATGTTGTATATGGAAAGACTTAATACAAGGTTATATGAAGAGGCATAATACAAAGTCATACGAAAATGATACACAGTTATGTGAAGATGCTTAATGCAGAGATTTATCTACAACCCCAAATATGTAAGCAAATCAGGGAATGTCTAGGAAGACGCGATTAGGGTTATTTCTTTTATTTCTTATTGGCTTGTGGACTCCTCTGTGCTAATTCCAAATGCTTTTGTTTTGCTTGTAACCTTTAAGCTGAACCTCAAGCTAAACCTTGATGCTTAATTTTTGCAAAAGCCCAAGTTCCAGATGTATTTTCTTTCTTTTTGTTTTTAATAAAATTTACCTTTTTTAAGAACAGGATTGGATTTTGGGTGTCCTAAGAGGTTTGTGCACAGGTTGTTTAATTAGCTGATGGCAACAGCTGATTTCCTTTGTTTTTCTTTCTCAGCTGTTCCCCCCGGGAGAGGCGGGCGGTGAAAGGGCTTGAGGGTACCCCACAGGAAGGAATTCCCAAGTGTGCCTTTCTGGTTTCAAAGGGGTTTTTTGGGCTTGGGTGGTAGCAGCATCTACCCATCCAAGGTCAGAGAGAAGCTGTTATCTTGGGAGTTTAATAAAAGCCTGGCGTGGCCAGCATTAATTTCTAGAATCCTTGCGGGCCCCACCCCCTTCTGCACTCGAAGTGCCAGAGTGGGGAATCAGCCTTGACACCACCCCATCTGGATTCAGCTCCAACTGGTAGGCCTGACTGTTGCACCAACCATTAGGCCAAGACTGTCAGTCACTGACAGTACCTTTGGTGGATTTCCGGCTTTCACATTTAAAGACGCATTCACTTGCGATGAAGAGTATTAGTCTGGCATGGTTGAAAGTGATTTGTGTGTGTGTAATTTATAGGAATAGAGCGGTCACCCTTTACACAGCTAGTGAGCAGACTCATGGTGCTCACGATGGTCTATGATTTAGAAGCCACCAGAAACCACCCAGGAGCTAGTGTATGTATGTTCCCAGGCCTTGGATGTCTTGTATATTTAGTAAACACCATTATTTGGGATGCAACCATGTTGGTGTAGTTTCTTCATATTGGACTCGTTGCATAAACAGCAAAAAACAAAGCAGCATTGTCTCTTTTGTGCCTTATAGTTTGCCCTGGGCCGGATGAAGGGCAGAGCTGTGTCTATTTCCACAGAGCCTCTACATCCTAGCATAACAGAGGTGCATCCCTGCTCAGTGGTAAACAATTTCACTACATTTGGAGCTGTGGGGCAGCCCACAGACTTGACTACAGGTCAGATTTCCATCTGCTGTGCTGTGGCCTCTGCTCCCTGCCTGTGAAGCTGGAGAACATCCTATAAAGATGTTCATTCATTGTGGGTTTTCAGGGCCAGATGCCTAGCAACATCCAAGTGTTAATGTCCGGCAGGCTACATTTCTTATGGCCACTGGCAGGCTCCTTCTGCGTCTCCATCACGCTGTGTGCTATTGGACTCCCTGTGTGAGCGACACCGGCTGTTAGCACTCAGGCAGTGTGTATGATGGCGTGTTTACCTGGGGAGCAGGATACCATCCTCCAGGACCGGCTCAGGGAGACCAAATGGCGGGATGCGACTCTGCTCTGAAGCAACGGGGACAGTGAGCGTGTAACAGTGACCCTGGGAGCTCTCTCCCAGCCACGCCGACCTCGCAGTGTGGAGGGCAGCGTCGTCACCTTCTGGCCTGCTCCCACTGACATCAACGTGAACAGAATCACAGCTTTTAATGAAGGGTCTGATCCTGCAAGGTGTTGAAAGACCTTCTCATGATCCTGGCAGCATCAGGCCCTTAGACAGTAAGTTCTTCAGAGGAAAGACTGGGTCTTGTTACCATGCACACCTATAGCCCTACAGTCAGAAGTGTAGTAACAACTTCCTTTGGGTGTGACCCACAGGCTGATCCTGCTAAGTGCCCAGCACCAGCCACTCCCACACATTTTAATGGGAGTTGCAGGTGCTCTGCACCTCTCCAGATCAGGCGCCTAATCTGCCATGTGTGTAATTTGCATCAATTTAAATAAACTCACAACTATCAAAATTGCTTGTACAATGACGTTTCCTATTGGCCACGAAGATCTCAGTCCTCGCCCAGGTTCCATGCTTCATTAGGCAGCCACCAGCTAGGAAAGCAGTCCTCCCTGCGGTGACCTGGATATTTGTTTGTATTACTGTATCACCTAGGAGCCCCTGGCCTGGACCAGACCCCCATTGTGCCAGGCCCCAAAGAGCTTTCAATTTAAGACAGGAGACAACAGAGGGATCCAGACAGACCGATGGGGGAGTACAAGCAAAGAATGAGACAAGAGGCAGCATGATAGGCAGCGGTCTCAGCATTTCCTTCTGTCTCCAGGAATAGCCGAGCAGCAATCGATTCCTGATTGAGTTTACCGGTAATTTACAAAACCCACAGCTGCAGCTGATCAGCTTTGCCTGCTCCAAGGTCAACTAGAGGGAGCCTGTGGCAGAGCCAGGATTTGACCATAGGGTGCTTTAACCACAGGTTACCTGTCCTCTGATCACCACGGATTTGTTGCACACTCAGCTGCCCACTTCCCGTTGGGAAATCAACATGTCCATTTATAGGAACGACTGATGCCTGCAAAATGCTACAGCAACCTCGGTGCGCGCACATTAATGTATTCAACGAGCTGTTCTCTTACAAATGCTCGTTGCGAATGCACACAGGGACCCCTGCTCCGCTGGGCCGCCTGGGCAGTCCAGGAACCCGGCAGGGAAGAAGTATTTTTAATAGTGGTCACACAATGTGTTGCCCCCAAGGAAAATGTATTTAGCTGTTGTGGAACTGGAACCTTTAATGAGAGGCAGTGCGGCCCAGTGGAGAGGGCAGTGTGAAGCCTGCAATCGATGCAAGAGTATTTTCAGGAGAGTGTATCAGAACAATATTTATTCAGACACTTGTGCCACCACCCTCCCTACATTAAAGTCCCTCCTTCACTGCTTTGCAATGTTCAGGGAATGAACCAGTCCAATCCCTGGACCAGCTCCTCAGCTGACATAAATCAGCATAGCTTCATAGAAGTCAATGGGCCAGGTGGCCTCAATTGGTGTAGCTGCTTTGGGATCACTGGGCCAGAGCTTCAGCTGGTATAAATTGGCATAGCTCAACTGGAGTCACTGGGCTAGATCCTCAGCTAGCCTAAAGCATCCTAGCTCCCCTGACTTCGCGCCATTGACTCTGACACTGATTGGCTAAAGATCTGGCCCATTATAACAATAATTCTTCAAATCCCACTCTCGTGTGTTCCCTCCTCAGGGTCCCACTGCATCCTGCCTCCTCTGTTTCCGGCGGGCAGACCGTAAGCTTTTTAGGGTAGGGACTGTCTTTTTCTTTGTTTCGTGGCCCCAGTCCCATGAAGACCTAAGCCCAGGCTTGCCTTTATGCACTGTACCATCAATTCCATTGATCACTGAGACTGTGCATGGGTCTTTGCAGGACTGGATCCGTATGCAGCACTGGGCACTCTGTTGGTACTCCAATAATAATAAAATAGAGGAAATCATACAACACACGCCCAGTCATTCTTCAAGCTTTCCAATTAACCATCAGAGGAGTGAAGTTTTGGAATAGCCTTCCAAGGGAAGCAGTGGGGGCAAAAGATCTATCTGGCTTTAAGATTAAACTCGATAAGTTTATGGAGGAGATGGTATGATGGGATAACATGATTTTGGTAGTTAAATATTCATGGTAAATAGGCCCAATGGCCTGTGATGGGATATTAGATGGGGTGGGATCTGAGTTACCCAGGAAAGAATTTTCTGTAGTATCTGGCTGGTGAATCTTGCCCATATGCTCAGGGTTCAGCTGATCGCCATATTTGGGGTCGGGAAGGAATTTTCCTCCAGGGCAGATTGGAAGAGGCCCTGGAGGTTTTTCGCCTTCCCCTGTAGCATGGGGCACGGGTCACTTGCTGGAGGATTCTCTGCTTCTTGAAGTCTTTAAACCACAATTTGAGGACTTCAGTAGCTCAGACATAGGTGAGAGGTTTAACGCAGGAGCGGGTGGGTGAGATTCCATGGCCTGCGTTGTGCAGGAGGTCAGACTAGATGATCATAATGGTCCCTTCTGACCTAAATAGCTATGAATCTATGAATTGATACGGTCCCTGTGGGCAGACCGCTGAACCTCCATGAAACCCCCCCCACACACACACACACACACTGGGTCAGTCTGTGTGGCTGAGTGTTTTCCCGGGATTTGCTGTAATTCCTGTCCTTGGCGCAGGGAATACTGCAAATGCCAGGGTGACATTATCTACGCTATCAGTGCAGAGCTCTGCCCGTGAATCCCGTTCTCAGTACATCCCGCGCAGCTAACTATGAAAAAGGCACCAGTTCCACCGTGTTTCAAACGTGTTTTCAACGCAGGAAGCCTGTTGGTTTGGCAGCCGCGTTGGGATTATCTGGCACATAAGCGGAAGTCAGGGGGGCGTTACTGTATCACCCGGAGCTCCATTTAGTCACTTGTCAGCGACTCACACCGTGGCAGAGCAGCCCTGTGGGGTGTACAGAGCTATGTAACAGGAGGCAGCCCTGTTAGTGAAACTGGAGCTTCAGTCACTCCAGCATATTTATACCGGGCCTGTTCCCATTCCTGTTGCTGCCCTGCCTTTCGGTCTAGGCCAACAGGTTATAGGCGGTAATGTTTAACTCAGGCTTTCTGAGTTATTTGCACCTTTTAATCACTTCCCGAGGCTGGGAAGCAACTTCCCCTGCCTTCCTGCAAAGGACACGTGTTCCCTTATCCCTCCCTTCTGTACTCCCCATCCTTAGTGGATCTGATCCTTGAGAAACAGGCTGGCAGAGACATCAGTGGCTGAAGGCTGTGTGGCTGTCTACAGATGTGCTGACCAGGGCCACGTCTAAGCATGCTTGGTTGGGATCATGCCTCCAAGTACACAAGAACACTAAACTGGAAGATAGAACCAATGGCGTCCAAGCTTAAATGTGCCTTAATTTCAACACAGGACAACACTGAGCTACAGTCTCAGGCCTAGGGTGCCAGGTCCTGGAGTCCTGGGATTACTTCAGAATCTCAGGTTTCCTGCAGTGGGGTGGGGGGGAATAGTTTCTCCCCCTAGTGAGTGGGAGGTAGGGTGACCAGGTGTCCCAATTTTAGAAGGACAGTCCCGATATTTGGGGCTTTTTCTTATATAGGCTCCTATGACCCCCCCACCCCCGTCCCGATTTTTCACACTTGCTGTCTGGTCACCCTAGTGGGAGGAAAAACTCAAAAATGTGACCTGGCTGTTACTGATGCTTGGGTCTGTAGAGAGCCTGGGACAATGGCTCTGAGATGGGGGAGTGTAACAGACACAGTGAAGGCTGCTGAAGTTTGCAGGGAGTCAGACACCATCCCCCTCAGAGGGGTGAATTGACCCCTTCATCTCTATGGGCTGATATCTCCAACAAACACGGCTCTGGGGACCCTGCCAAGCTCACCCGAACAGGCGATTCTGAGGAGAAAAGTACAGCAGCCCTCCCTCATCAAGCAGAGACACCCAGGCTGCTGGAATAAGCGCTGGGAGGGTTCTTGCTGCCATTCCTGGAGGGGAGAGAGGGACCCCATGGCACTGCTGCAGCTCTCTGGGAGGAAAGGGGGGCTCCATGCCACCCTCCAGTGGGCTGGACAGAGGGGCCTCATATCATGGCCATAAAATGTCCAGGGCTCAGAACAGGAGTCATCTGGCCCCGCCTGCAAATTCACTTCCCACACTCTCCTCTGCAGTAACCTCATCCCGTGGCTCTTCCACTTCCTCAACCCGACCCCCGTTTGCCCCCATAAAAAACTCACAACCATCTACTAGAACTCCAGACCGTGTAGCCCCCCACCCCACCCCCAGCAACGGCGGGGGCCTTCTGTTTCCAAAGCACCTTCTGCATAGGGTAACCAGTTGTCCCGTTTTTATAGGGACAGTCCCGTTTTGGGGGGACTTTTTCTTATCTAGGCGCCTATTACCCCCACCCCCTGTCCTGTTTTTTCACAGTTGCTCTCTGGTCACCCTACTCCTGCGTGAGCTAAAGGAGAACCTCCCTTCGCCGTGAGCAGTAGAGGGCTTGTGACACACAGCTGAGCAAGCTCTGATGCCCTCCCACACAAGGGCCCAGTTTACCCCCCACTGCCTCCCCAGTGCTATACTCAGTTTACCCCGGATTATTTCACTTGCCTTGCTGTGAGCAGGCTGGGACCCCCAGCCTGCCTTATAAGACTGAGCTTGGGGCAGCTTCACTCCCGCCGCGTCGCTCCCCAGTGGGCCGTGGCCAGCCTGCCAAGGGGAGAGGGGCGGCGGGGGGGGGGGCTCTGCCAGCGTTAGGCTCTGGGACGTGCCAGGCTCCTGCCCCCTCCCGGACTCTCAGGCTCTGGGACGTGGCTGCAGGGGACCGTGATGCGCCCCCCCGAGCTCCCGCTGCAGCGCGGCCGCTCCCCGGGGCGCAGGACCAAGCGCCCCCGAGACGCACCGCCCGCCCCGGCGCCCCCCACCCGGCCCCTCCAATCCGGGCCTGCAAACTACATCTCCCAGCATCCCGCTGGCCCCACAGTGCCTCCCCCCTCCCCCCACACACACACCTGAAGAGCCAATGAGGAACCAAGCAGCGCAGCCCCAAATGCCAGGCGGCGCTTCCTGCCCCAGTGACACCGGGGCGCGCTGGGGACGGTGCTGAGCCAAGGTGCGTTTCTGGGCGTGGGGGTGGAGGGTCCTGGGCGGGGAGGGGGGCTGTGGGATCCTCGCCTCTCCTGGGTCCCTCTCCCTTGGCCAAATGGGGCTGGGGGAGAGGGGGAAACCCCGGCCACATAAGGAAGGGGTCCCCCCTCCCCCGTGCGGCTGGCGAGGGGGCCACCTGCCCGGCCACGGCTTTGCCAGGCGGCGAGCCCCATCCCTGGCTGGGACAAGCCGCGTTGCAGAGAGCCAGGCTGCGGGAGATCAAGGACTAATCAGCCAGGGATCTGCGCCATCTCCCCTCTGCGGGATCTGCATTTTCCAGTGTGTACCCCCCCCCCCGCCCCCTTCCTTGTGACACTTCTCTGGGGCTTGTTATTGCTGGCTCATAGCAAGGCGCCCTGTCTAACGGCGTGCGTCCGTGGCGTTGGAGACCTCTGCCTGCAGCCGCCTCCCCTCCAGAAATCGTTGCAAACAAGACCAAATCCTGCCACTGCACTGGGGGGAATCGGGCGGGGAGTTTCCCCCTGCACGCCCTGTGCGTTGTCAGCGCCCTGCTGGCTAACCGGCAGCTCCTTTCAGTTTTCTGGCTCGACCCCCAGGCACCGGCAGAAGCTGTTTCTCTTTGGTTAATAGAGAATGCCCTGAAATTCTTCACGGGCGGGTTTTGGATTCTGTGCCTGGGGAGTTCAGGGAGACGGACTCCTTCACAATAGGGTGTTTTAAACAGTGAACAACAACAAAAAATCATATGGAAAACGGTGCTTGGTAGAGTTGAGCCCTGAAATAAATGTAAGCTCTGGGGCTGGACTGGAGTTTGCAGCTCAAATTTACCAGGCTGAGTTAAAAGACCCTGATGTGTGGGGACAATGGGATCCATAAAGGAATGCAGTAACATTATGAATGGGGGCGAAAGCACTCAAGTCAGGTGTCTTTTATACAGGACTCTAGAACTAACGGCTTTCGGGCTCAGGGCTCTTTGTCTGGCCCGGTGCCTTGAGAGTTTAATTACTGTAATAACTTTTGATGGGTGGGATGGATGCACTACAGGGAAACCTCTAATCCCTCAAGCCAAGCTGCCTCTTCCAGATGTACCCTGCACCTGGCGTGTTACTAACCAGCTGTCATTTTAGGACTATAATTACCAAATAAGTGAGCTATAAAACACACATCAGGGGAAGGGTGGAAAGAGAGCAGAAACCCAGTTCGCTGCCCTGCAATATACTTAATCTGGAGTTGGGAGAGTTAGCATGAACTTGTTTGTTACTAGCTTTGCAATATTAGGGAACCCTTAATGGACCATTGAAAATGCTAATGCCAGTGAGTTGTGCTTGGCTACCATAGAGATGGGAAAGGAGGACTTGTGGCACCTTAGAGACCAACCAATTTATTTGAGCGTGAGCTTTCGTGAGCTACAGCTCACTTCATCGGATACATTCAGTGGAAAATACAGTGAGGAGATTTATATACACACAGAACATGAAAAAATGGGTGTACGATAACACCGATTTTTTCATGTTCATGTTCTGTGTGTATATAAATCTCCTCACTGTATTTTCCACTGAATGTATCCGATGAAGTGAGCTGTAGCTCACGAAAGCTCACGCTCAAATAAATTGGTTGGTCTCTAAGGTGCCACAAGTACTCCTTTTCTTTTTGCGAATACAGACTGACACGGCTGTTACTCTGAAACCTGTCATAGAGATGGGAGCATTAAAGACACCTGCGTAGTTGTGAGGTCCTTTATGAAATAGCATGTATGTGTGAATTTGGGGGGGGGGGAATTGAGTCTGCAACCTTGGTGTATAATCCTTCTGAGTTGTTAAATGGAGCTGTGCTAATTTTCCATTCAGCTATGACTGATAGCTAATCTTCTTTGGACCATGAACTCCTGGGGTCAGGGAATGTGCCCCCGTCTGTTTAGGCAGAGCAGCGGGGGCTGGCAGCGCTGTATACACATGTTGTGCAATGACAACATTAGCTGGCAATGTGATTATGCAACAGTGAATGTTTGGCCTAAGAGTAGCTGGCTTGTAGCTAATCACCTTGTCTGCAGGTGTAAGTGCTCTCTGGAGCCATGGAAGCTGGTGCTCTTTATGAGACACAAGAATCTTTCCTCTTTTTTCCCCCTTCCCCCCCCCCCCCCCCGTTCCAATTTACTCTTCAGTTTTAAGGCTGCCTTTTGTGCCATCTCTGCTCACAAGCCAGGAGGCAGGTAGGTGCCAACCCAGGTCTCTAGATGGGCGGGAATAAGGGGACTGTATTCCGAATATCCATCCCAACGCCTTTATATGAGCAAGCTGCAGACCTGCCTGCTGAACTCTTTGGTGTCCCAGTGAGGATTTTAACGAGTCCTCAGCGTCTCGACTGGAAGCGGTGGTGCTGTGGCCATCAGGCCTTAAGCCAGTGCCCTGCCTTGCTCTTTGGGTGTGATTTATCGTTCTTGGAAGCTACAACGTTCCTGAACTTCTTGGAAACTCCGCTGCAGCGAGCAAGACAGCAGAATTAAATGTGGAAGACTCAGCTTAGGAACCCTGAACCAGATGCAGCACCACATCACGCCCCCTCTCCCCCCAGTATTCATGGGGGCTCGGATTTCAGAATTGCTCGGCAGGCAGCATACTGAGCTCTCTGGAAAACCAGGCTAATTATTAGGTGCTGGAATGCGAGTTCCGCTCTCCTTACATTCTGGTACCTGTTCTGGGAGCTGAGCCCTTCTGAAAAATCTCAGGCAGATGGAGAACAAAGAACTTCAGTGCAAATGAGACACCAGTGAGAGACCTTGGAGCAAGCCCCTTGGGAATCTTGGCGCCATGGTCAGAAGTGGGCTGTCTGGGGAGATGAGATGGGAGCACTGCCGGGCTTTGCAGGTGGGTGGGTGGGTTAGGTAGGGCTGCCTCCCTCAGAAGATCAGGAATTCAGTGGGGATGGGCAAGGGCAAAGACCAGCTGGAATGCTGGGGAAAAGAGACTGTTGGGGACTGGGATGGGACAGAAGGTCTTGGTGGCCCTGGGCCCCATTTTGCCCTAAGTCACTGCTATTTTACACAGGGCTAACTTCACCTACCATCAAAATGCAGCCACCTCTGAGGCGAAGTGTGGCATCTTCACAATGGTGCAGAGCAACAATAAAAAAAAAGACAAAGCAGCTGATGACAGGAAAGTGAAGGAGGATGCTAGGGCCAATGAAAACTGCATGGAGGATTTAGGGAGCCAGACTGTCGTTACCCAAGCTTGAATTTGACCAGCCCTCAAGAGTCATTACACCTTACTCTTGTGGCAAAGGTTATGGGATCTTTAAGGATCTGTGGGGTCAGAATCGCTGAAACACAGCACCCCAAACACCACACTGGAGCACTGGGGGCAGGACTTGCCTTGAGGAAAGGATGCTCCCAATTGAGTCGCCAGCCCCATTCTTTGCTGTGTTGACTTTGGTGGTGTCCTATCCAATCCCTCAGTTGGCTTGCTCCCAGGCTAGCTGGCGATGTGGCATTTGACCGCTCAAGCTGACGTGGCTGTTGCTGAAGACATTTGAACTGAAAACCAGGCCCTGGCATTTCCTGGACAGGACTCTAGCCGCATGGTTTCATGGTAAGTCACCGAGCTCCTTAGCCCAAGCACGTCTGAAGTTCAGTTAAGAGAGGTTCTCAGTGTCCGAGCCTATAAGGTTCAGAGAAGATCAGGGTTGGAAGGGACCTCAGGAGGTCATCTAGTCCAACCCTCTGTTCAAAGCAGGACCAATCCCCAATTTTTGCCTCAGATCCCTAAATGGCCCCCTAAAGGATTGAACTCACAACCCTGGGTTTGTAGGCCAATGCTCAAACCACTGAGCTATCCCTCCCCCCCGCCAGTTCCCATGTTCCCATGACCAGTTAGAATGCCGGTGATGCTGTTTCCTTCTACACCAATGCACAGTGCTGCAAGGGCAAGAACAGGCCATCCCCTTGTACTGGGTGACAGCTGTGCCTACTGGAGAAAGGCTGGCTTGGAAGTTTGGGGTCTTTCCCTAACCTTTGTGCCAGGCTCCTATTAGAACTGGCAACACCAGGCCCGCGGGGCTGGGAACATCGGAAGTTGAGGAACCAGTTTGGAATAGCTGAAGGGCAAAACTCTGCCTTCTCCAAAGCAGGACTGTGCTGGGGCAAGCCAGGAGACGCTATGCCAGGAGGGGTTATGCCTAGGGAAGGCACTAGAGAGCCTACTGGGAAGCAGGTCCTGCTTCATTCCCAGAAAAACCATGCCCTCATCCTACTTTCCCAGCTCCTGCCTGGCATGTCTCCCATACTATTCTGCAGTGGTGGGGCCGTAGGTACATCCTTGGCAGGGCCGCCCCTCCAGAAGTGTTGGCTGGACCGTACCCTGCAGCTCAGCTGTAGCTACTGCCTATGTGATGCCCCTGGAGAAGGGGCGAGGGAAGGGCTGCTTGCTCCACCTAGTACGTGCCTGGCTCTAACTTGCCCTAAGGCCACATCTCACCTAGCAAAGTCTTGCCAATCTAGCTACCCAGGTATACAGGAAACAGCAACCGTAAAAATCTGAAGACGGATATACTGATACCAGCAAACCTTCCCAGTGGAGACACTGCTTATACTGGCAAACGTGTGCTTTTGCTGGTGTAGTTTATACTGGTTCCCTGAATGAAATAAGCTGTCTTTTTTTCCAAGCTCCACTAGGACTTTTGCTGGAATAGGGGTGTGGCTTTTTGGCAACATTTCTATCCGCCATTACTACGCTGGCAAGCTTCTAGTGTAACCCTGGTATCAGCATCAAAGGGTTTTATCTAGGACGATCGTTCTTGAGAACATGTGGTGCCAGATTCGATGACAAATTGGCAATAACGAAAGAGGCGATTGTGATGCAACGAGAGGCAATTGCAATCATATGGTAATGTTTTTTTGCCCTTTGGCAGAGGCTTAAAGGGACACAGTCAGGGCCTTATAAAACCTGATCATCAATAGAAATGCTTCTGTTGAGAGTCTTACAAAAGGGGGTGTATGTGGAGGCAGTGGGGAAAATAACATCTCTCGGCGTTATCTGCCGTTCCCTGCTAAGGGAAACTCACGAGCAACTGGCCTAAAAATAGGTAAATGTGACCATTTACACCGAATTTTTGTACTTTGCTCATTCTTGGTCAATGGCAGTATTGCCAACCGCAAGCATTCAAAAACTATGAGATTTGCTTAAATGTTATTATTACACTTAAAAAATTGTCATAATTTGGGCTGTTTTTCTTTCTGGCTTGAGCCTCTTGGAGTCCTATTTTCAAGTTTTGCGCTGCAATCAGAAGGGCTAGAACTAGCTGTCATGAAAACTGAAATGCTCAAATAGCATCCCTGCGGGACGTAGGGGTGTAAGAAAAACTATGAGACTCCTGTTAAAATGCTGGAAGTTGGCAACAACACTGCCTATGGCATTTATTGGAGAAAAGCATAATCGGTCTTGAAAACTCAGTTTTAGTAATTCTGAGTGCTGTTAGGAACTCAAATAAGGAAGTCCTGTATTATATATATACATTTATACCTGACAGTTTCCCTTCAAGTTCTGCCATTGCAGAGTTGACTCCTTAAATAACTGATCAAGTGTCTGGGCATGACTGTAATGTAAAAGGACATTCCAAACTTGATCAAATCATAGAATAGCCTTTAGAGAGGTGCAAGATTAGACTATAAAGTTCACACTAATTCCTAGGATATGGGGTTTATGCTGTGAGAGAACTCTGCAGAGTTTCAATATGTAGTCTGTTTGTGCAGATTTATTCAAGTGCCAGCAGAGACCTGGAAGGAAAGGGCGTTTGGATGGGCCTCTACAGGACATGGCTGCTGGCTTCCGTGTCTTTATTTAGCACTGAGTACGTTGTCTCTGTTTAGTAACTGGCCGGCACCGTGGCAAGTTCTTATTTCCCAGACACCCAACATTTCCACAAGCTCTGTATTGCCAACCTCTAGAGCTCAAAAAATCGGGAGTCGGGCCCGCAAAGTGGTAAGAGTTTTACAAACACTTCTCTTGAGTTGCTTTCTGATTTTTGAGCCTTTGGGGACTTTCCCCCAGCATGTTTTTCTCCAAACCCGTGAGAGCTAGATTTGTGGTTTTGTTTTTTGAAATGAAAGCTGAGATTCTCACATAACCACATGACTGCAGGAGCTGGGGCTTTACCAAAAACACCCAATACCGCAAGAGCTGGCAACACACACTGTCATTTAGATTCTCATTATGTATGGGAAAGGAAAAGAGAATAAACCAAGTCTTCCTGGGAGTGCAGGAGGCGTGTGACCTTCCCAAACATGCTGGATCAGCTTTGCCTTGCAAAATGGCAGCTTGTCTCCAGGAGGCTGTCTGTCTGAAGAAACTTAAAGGTGCCGTACCCTGAAAATAAGCTAATGTCCCAATAGGCCGATGCAAGGAGGATGTCTCTCCTCTCTTCCCAGTACATGTTCTCTGCTGGTACTGGGATCTGCTATAGTCTTTGTCACGGTTCCTCCCCCACTCTGAACTCTAGGGTACAGATGTGGGGACCTGCATGAAAAACCTCCTAAGCTTATCTTTACCAGCTTAGGTCAAAACTTCCCCAAGGTACAAAATATTATATCCGTTATCCTTGGACTGGCCGCTACCACCACCAAACTAATACTGGTTACTGGGGAAGAGCTGTTTGGACGTGTCCTTCCCCCCAAAATACTTCCCAAAACCTTGCACCCCACTTCCTGGACAAGGTTTGGTAAAAAGCCTCACCAATTTGCCTAGGTGACTACAGACCCAGACCCTTGGATCTTAAGAACAATGAACAATCCTCCCAACACTTGCACCCCCCCTTTCCTGGGAAATGTTGGATAAAAAGCCTCACCAATTTGCATAGGTGACCACAGACCCAAACCCTTGGATCTGAGAACAATGAAAAAGCATTCAGTGTTTTACAAGAAGACTTTTAATAAAAAATAGAAGTAAATAGAAATAAAGAAATCCCCCCTGTAAAATCAGGATGGTAGATATCTTACAGGGTAATTAGATTCAAAAACATAGAGAACCCCTCTAGGCAAAACCTTAAGTTACAAAAAGGATACACAGACAGAAATAGTTATTCTATTCAGCACAATTCTTTTCTCAGCCATTTAAAGAAATCATAATCTAACACATACCTAGCTAGATTACTTACTAAAAGTTCTAAGACTCCATTCCTGTTCTGTCCCCGGCCAAGACGACTACAGACAGACACAGACCCTTTGTTTCTCTCCCTCCTCCCAGCTTTTGAAAGTATCTTGTCTCCTCATTGGTCATTTTGGTCAGGTGCCAGCGAGGTTACCTTTAGCTTCTTAACCCTTTACAGGTGAGAGGAGCTTTCCCCTGGCCAGGAGGGATTTCAAAGGGGTTTACCCTTCCCTTTATATTTATGACAGTCTTGCTTGGGATTCTGCCAGTACGTAGCAGTGGAGCACATCCGCTTAATCAGTGATCAGAAAGATGAGACGCTGGAAGTGTCAAATGTGCCCGGGCAAAGTACTGTGTTCCTTTATGGAAATATTCCTTTCTAAGCTGTGAAGTGGAATCTTAGCCGGGCTTATTTTTTAACTGGTTTAAAATATGCAGACACAGAAATGTGGAGATAGGGTCATCACTAGGCTCGACAACTTATGGGGAGGTTTTTAAAGGGCGGGTACTAAGCTGTGTGGCTCATGCTACAGTTTCATGGGGAGAGTGAGATGTTGCCAGGACCCTTGTGGCAAAAACAGCAGGAGGAGGTGGCTAGGGCAGCTGCTGGATCCAGGGACCACAGTGCAAGGGAGCCCAGCACGCATGCAGGAGGCAAGGTGAAGCTATGCCAGAAAGGCTGGGGCAATCTGTATGGGGCCGTGGGCTCAGGGGCCGGTTAACGACAAGTTCATCGCTGGCCTCTGGCATGAAAGTGCCATCTGGAAAGGAGGCGTTTCTGCAGAATACACGAAGCAGCCGCTATTTGGCTGTTGCCTGGAAACTAGCATAACCACATCAAAACCGCTTTCCCCAGAAAATTGCTGACTCCCTGGCGGCTGCACATAGGTGCAACCGCACTGACTGTGGGGAGGAAGTGCCTGCCTCCTGCGCTGGCTTTCTGGGAGATGCCAACAGGTGCTCCATTGGCAGAAGGAGCCATGATCTCTTCCTCCGCTCCAGCAGCTGGGCACTGCGGAAAGCTGGCTTCCACGGCACCAAGCCACCAGTGGGCTAATTTGTTTGGCTGGTGACTTTGGCAGCTGCAGACCTGGGAGGGAGATACCACTGCACATAAGAGAGAGATTCTGGAGGGTACTGGACCGCCGAACCCTCTCTTCCCCCACAACTTTCCTGCTGGATAGGAGTCTTGGCCAGCTGATAAACCAGGGCCTAACCTGATGCGAATATAATCAGGATTGTTGCAGGTAACTTGGAAAGGCTCCATGCTGATCAGTCTGTGAAGTTGTACCAGACGGTGCTTGTGGGAAATCAGAAGGTCCAAGTGTGATTCACTGGCTTGGTCCAAACAATCACATCTCCGTCTAGTGGCTGGCCCCAGTTTGATAGTTCTTCACTGTTAACGAGCTACTCCTACTACCTCAAGTGGCTGTGGCTTTTAGCTGTGAGGCTGAGGTAGGGTGACCAGATGACAAGAACAAAGTATCAAGACACATGGGGGGGCAGCCACAGGCTCACCCCCCCACCAGGGCCGGCTCTAGGTTTTTTGCTGCCCCAAGCAAAAAAAAAAAAAAAAAGCTGGAGGGCCGCCGAAGCAAAATATTGGGACAAATGGCGTCCCGACCGTACATCAGTCGGGACACGGGACAAACAACTAAGTATCGGGACATCTGGTCACCTGCGGCTGAGGTCCTCCAGTCATCCCTGCTAACCCTCGTGACCTTAGCAGAGGTGAGCACGTGTGCAGTCGAGCAGATCGGAATAATAGCTTACCAACTTAGGGTCCTTTTGGTTCCTGCAGATCGGTGCTTCAGCTCCTAGGTGACACTTCTCATGCATCGACTGCAGCAGGTTATCTCATCACTTAAGGTGAAATTCGCACAGCTTACGTTTTGAGCGCTTAAGTGGTGCAGACGTTTTGGGGCTGGTCCTACACACCGGGATCATTTCACCTGAGTTAACGGGCATGAGCCTTTACTGTTTCAAACCTCTGGGCTTTTACGAGCTGGCCGTAAACTCGGTGGAGTTCACTTGCCGATTTGTTGTTGAAGCTTTGTGTAGCTTAAGTGTAACTATTGCGACATAATCCTGGGATGGAATTCTTGCTTGCCTCACTGGTGTGTTATGTAAAAAAGAGATCCCTATCTCCTGAGCAGTTTAGACCCGATCTATCCTACCTTGCTGATAAAGATAAATTGCATGTTTTAAATTTCTCTTTAAAATGACCTAATTACAAAACTACAGTGAAGCTAGCATTGCTGCTGTGGTTATTCTCTTCATCAAAGAACTATCAGAAATCAGATTTTTCTCTGTCCTGTGAAAAAAATCTTGAGATTTCTAAATTATTTTTTTGTTCCAAGGACGGATGAAAAGCCAAAACTTTTCGCAAAACTCGATTTCAGTTTGAGCAAAATATTTTTGTTTGAATAAATTCAAAATGTTTCATTTTGATTTCAACCCTTCTTTAAAAAATTGTATAAGTACATTTGAAACAAAACTCAAATCTTTGTGGGAAAAATGGGATGTTCTGACACTTTTTAAAAAAAAAATTTGAAAAAAGTTTCACATGAAATTTTATCAAATACAATTTTGCAAAATACGTTGGCGTTTTTCCAAAGAAAACTATTCTGATTAAAATTTTCCAACGAGCTCTAGGTAGATCCCACTTCAGGCAGAAGAAATCTAGTCCAGGTCTTACCTGTGACCAATAGATACAAAGTGTTGGCTAAGGCTAAGATCAGACAAATATAAAGCACATCTTTGATCTGTGACAGAAATACCTCAGTCAGGAAGGCTTTGTGTAGGTTTTTTTTATGTGTTTGTTTTGTTTGGATCCAGTCACAAATAAATGGGTGCTATGCTATTGTTGGAGACTAAACTAAACTTTCTGGCAGGATCAAAGCAAACTGTGATGGCCCATAAACTGGGTCCCAATAGACAATATCTGACATGTTGGCAAAAGTCTGTTCTTGTTTTCTTCCATATACAGAGCAACCCTATACTTGGTCTAGAATCAGGAAACAAGACTACTTCTGGGAAGATCATGTTCTTTTAAAATCTTCCCAGAGAGGTAGGGCGTGCAGTGTTTAAGACTCTTTAGTAGGTGACGGGTAGGGGGTAAATGGCAGTTGTGTCGCTGTTCGTGGCAATCCAAAATAACGTTAGAAGCATCCGCTGCTTGGATGCAAGGGCCAGAATTCCCATGAATAGGAGGCTAACTCTAGGCTTTCAGATAGACGGCCGAACTGGTTGAGGGGAGATAGGATTGCTCTCTATAAATATATCAGAGGGATAAATACCGGAGAGGGAGAGGAATTATTTAAGCTCAGTACCAATGTGGACACAAGAACAAATGGATATAAACTGGTCATTGGGAAGTTTAGACTTGAAATTAGACGAAGGTTTCTAACCATCAGGGGAGTGAAGTTTTGGAATAGCCTTCCAAGGGAAGCAGTGGGGGCAAAAGATCTATCTGGCTTTAAGATTAAACTCGATAAGTTTATGGAGGAGATGGTATGATGGGATAACATGATTTTGGTAATTAATTGATCTTTAAATATTCATGGTAAATAGGCATAATGGCCTGTGATGGGATGTTAGATGGGGTGGGATCTGAGTTACCCAGGAAAGAATTTTCTGTAGTATCTGGCTGGTGAATCGTGCCCATATGCTCAGAGTTTAGCTGATGGCCATATTTGGGGTCGGGAAGGAATTTTCCTCCAGGGCAGCTTGGAAGAGGCCCTGGAGGTTTTTCGCCTTCCTCTGTAGCATGGGGTATGGGTCACTTGCTGGAGGATTCTCTGCTCCTTGAAGTCTTTAAATCACGATTTGAGGACTTCAATAGCTCAGACATAGGTGAGAGGTTTTTCGCAGGAGTGGGTGGGTGAGATTCTGTGGCCTGTGTTATGCAGGAGGTTGGACTAGATGATCATAATGGTCCCTTCTGACCTTAGTATCTATGAATCTATAAACTGGTGGGAGCTACTGGGTACTTGGCACTCTTGGCAAATCAGGATATGAGTATCTCCGTTTAACGAACTAGACAAAGGGTTGCAAATGCTGGGATGCAGAGGGACTCTTGCAATGTTAAAACATGTGTTCTCCAAAACAGATGACTGTTTGTATGGGGCGGGCTCCGGAAAAGCCCTCACCATTGGTCTAACTCTGCTCCCAGTGACATTGGTGGTAAAAATCCCAGTGGTTTCCATGGGAGTAGAGTTAGGCTAACACTGAGCGCTTTTGAGAAGCCTTCCCTCTATTGACAAGTAAGTGCCAGCCAGAGACTCAGTGCTGCAAAAGACAAAGGCTTTGCTTTCAATCCGATGTTAACGTTAATGGAACAGAGCTAAATTGCAGGACGGAGTGGTGTAAAACCTATCCGTATGGGAACTGATGACTGCTATTGCAGTGCTCCATACGCTTGGCCACTTTCATAGTGCCATCTGTGTAGATTTCAAACTCCTCCTCCAGAGATAGTGTACGTTTTTGGCCTAACAAACACTGCTGCTGTCGGGTTTGTGTGGCCAAATCTCCCTGCATCGCATTAGACACTTTCCCTTCGGAGGGCTACTGCATGTGTGCTTTGTTTGTTTTGCAGGTGCCCGCTTCTGGTGACAACCAATTTAGTGGGAAGGTGATTTGGAAAATGCTGTGTAAATGCTCATGACAAATGTCTTCACCCCGGCTACAGTACTTGTCCTCTCTGGTAGGTTAGAAGTGAACTGAAATATAAAGTAAATTGCCCAGATCTGTGCTATTTTGAAAACCAGACAAGACTGAGTTTAAACTCATCCCACCTCTTCCCCAAAAAACATCCTGATCAAAAGACACACTGTGTAAACCACATGAGCTGTCTGGCTTTGGGAGTTACATTCATGCTCTATTGCGTTCATTTGTTGCTAGAATCCCAAGGATCTATTAACATGAGAGCTGGGTTAATAGCATGAACTTATGTGGATCAGCCAAGGGTTGTGGTGGATTCTCTGTCACTGACCATTTTTAAATCAATGCTGGATGTTTTTTTTCTAAAAGATCTGCTCTACGAATTATTTTGGGGAAGGTCTATGGCCTGCGTTATACAGGACCTCAGAATAGATGATCACAGTGGTCCCTTCAGGCCTTGGAATTTATGAAATCCATGCCTAAGTAGGGTGACCAGATGTCCCGATTTTATAGGAACAGTCCTGATTTTTGGGGGCTTTTTCTTATATAGGCACCTATTACCCCCCACCCCCTGTCCCAAATTTTTACACTTGCTATCTGGCCACCCCATGCCTAAGGCCTGCAGAGAGCATTACCTCTTGCATCTGTCTTGAGTGTAAATTTTTCTTCCCTGCTTATTTCTATTCATCTTATTGTTACCACATTCGCCTCCAGTGACTGGCCAGCCAGCTGGAGTTAAAAGCAGCACCACACTTCAGTTAAGGGTTTGTGTGTGTGGATGGTGTGGCAGATATGGCAATATCCTGGATAAATCTTACTGAATTAAGTTTAAGTATCTTAGGAGTTCATTGTATTTAACAATGCAAATGTTTATATTTTACTGGGGGATTGTATGTAATTTATTTAAGGGGAAGACAAGACTAAGGTAAACCCTGGAAAGTGTTGTGAGCTTCAAAGGACTCTTAAAATAACAAGCCAGACAAGAGTGAACTTTCAGTTGAGTGGCTGTCCTAGGAAATACTTAGGAAAAGGAGACTGCAAATGACACACCGTACCTCAGAATGGCACCCTGTAACCCCCATATTCATCATTTCTATATCGTTGTGATATTTCATACAAAGCATGTGATGTGAGATACCATATGAAAGGTCATGGTCTGCTGAAACCCATTGTTCTGTCCAAATATGTATATCATTAGATCGTATGAAGTTTTTGCTTTATGGTTGTTCCTGAAATATGCTGTAAGTTTGCTCATTACATACAAAGGATCCCCACCCAGGAGGGTGCTCCATGATTATTCATCAGCAGGGGTCTTGTAATCAAGGGGTTTACATTTAAATGACAGCTGCCCAAGTTCTCACAGTGAGGGTTTACTTGATCACTGTGACTCAAAGTTCACCAGGACATGTCTGGGCAAGTGTCTCAGGCATATGGATTGAGGGTATAAAATAAGGACAGCATGTCTTTGCCTTTCTCCTCCCCAACCTATGCTGGAAACAACTGGAATGCCAAGAAGATGAAGGTCATCTGAGGAAACTGGTCCAGGCTTAAGGGGAAGCCCATGTATTAAGAATTGTTTTAAGAACAGTTCACTGGCCACAGACCTTGTTGGAGTTGGAGTGATCTTTGGTAAGCTTATTAGCATGAGTGTACCTTCTATTATCATTTTTAATGAGTTTTCTCAGTAACGCTTTCACTTTAAGAATAAATGTACTTGCTTAGAAAGACCTGTGTGGTAACTTATAACTCTGGCAATTACACTGTCCTCTTATGAGGAGAAAAGTACAGCAGGTCTGCTTAGGCAATCTGATTGTGCTGGGGAATTCACAGTGCAGACAAGGAACTGTGCAGCCTAGAAATACCATGGTCAGGAGAAAGAGAGAGATGTAGGTGTCCAGGCAAGAAAGGTGACAGCTGGGAGCCAGAAGCCTGAGAGTGAGTGTCCTGGCTGGACCCTGGAGGGGGAATACAGGTGCAGTTACCCCTAATTGTGACAGATGGAACTAGAGTTAACTGCAGTGAAGACAAGAAATATAAATCACAGGTAAGGCTAAGTTTTAGTCTCGGGTATTTTTAGTAAAAGTCATGGACAGGTCATGGGCAGTAAACAAAAATTCATGGCCCGTGACCTGTCCATGACTTTTACTATATACCCCTAACTAAAACTTGGGCCGGGGAGCCGCAGGTGCTCGGGGGGAAGGGGGGCGGGACCCCTATTTGGCGCTGGTTGGGGTGAGGGGGGTGGGCTGCGGCGGGCGGCCTGGGACCCTTGCTGGTGCTGAGGGGGGGAGGACGGGCGGAGGCATGCAGCCCGGGACCCCTGCTGGTGCTGAGGCGGAGGGGGCCGGGTGGTGGCACATGACCTGGGACCCCTGCTGGTGCTGGGGGAGGGAGGCTGGGCAGCAGGGCTGGCAAGCTCCCCACCTGGCTCCGACCACCATGTCCCTGCAGCTCCTAGGGGAAGGGACGACTGGGGGGCTCCGCGCGCTGCTCCTGCCACAAGTGCTGGCTCCGCAGCTCCCATTGGCTGGGAACCGCAGCCAATGGGAGCTTTGGGGGCGGTGCCTGTGGGCGCTGGCAAGTCCTTTGGCCCCTCCACCTAGGGAGCTGCAAGGACATGCCGGTGGGAGCTGGGGAGACCCCCACCGATGTAAGTGCTGCCCTGCACCCCAACCCTCTGCTCCAGCTCTGAGCCCCCTCCCACACCCAAACTGCTGCTGGCCTAGGGGCTGCTTGGCTTGAGCAGCCCCTGAGCCAGCTACTGCAGAAGTCACGGAGGTCACAGACACGCAGCCTTAGTCATAATTAGTGGGAGGCTTATGAGACACTGCAAAGTCATTAGATTTGGACAAAAAGACACACACACACACACACCCATGGGGGGAAGATTGTTTGGTTTTTTGCTAATGAGTGCTAGTGACCCTACCAAAGGCTTTTTCTAACTGGCAAAAGCCCATCTATGCTGCTCCTGCCATGTTCTAGGCAGCAACAGGCAAGTGAGGGTTATTATAATCCTGTTTTGAAGCATGGATATGCCAAAATCCTAACGGCTTTCACTTGGCCGCCTGCTTGCCTGGCTCAGCCGGGGGTATACGACTAGAAAGCGCAAAGCAAGAACAGGAGGGGGAGCAGAGAGGGCGAGAGAACGTTGGAAGGCAGCACAAGAATGGCAAGAGATGAGCACAAGGAAAAAAGAGGCCCCATAGAAACCGAGCAACCATCAGTTTACATGCCTAATGGTCAAGCATCTGCCTATATATTTCTCTCCCTCCCTGTGTCCCTCTGTCTCTTTGCAAATCTCATCTGAGAAGATCTTTCTTTGACCATTAGAGCTAATCAAAATGTTTTCCAACAAAGCAGGGTTTGGGTGGGTGGGGGGTTTTTTGTTGTTTTTTTTTTTTTTTTACATTTTTGTGATTAACAAAATTAGAAGTTTTCACAAGATTTCAGTTTTTGTTCAAACATTTTTTGAAAAAAATCAAAAGGGGTGAGTTTGTTTAGTTTTGGTCAGAAAAATACAACATTTCCCCAGCTCACTTCACCCCCCTGGGGGAGGGCGCAGGGGGATGGGGTGGTAATGTAAAGTCAGAGTGTTCTTTGCTTCCCTGACCCGGGAATAAAGTTTTTCCATTGAAAACTTCAGAAAAGACGCACACACTTTTTTGGAAGTTACTTGTGAAATATACTTCCCCCTCTCCACCAGCTCTACTGAATAAATAGTGATTGGAATGATTTCTGGAGAGGTAAAGAATTAGTGTGCAGGACAAAACACCTTCGCCCGCTGCAAGCTAGCCTACAGAACTGTTTCTATTACTGTTTTCCTCAACAACCTCTCCCTTGCACTGATTCTCTACTAACCCGCCCCTCATGGGCGGCGCGTTGAAGAGGCCAGGGAAGGCTAAGCCTCTCTCCCCAAAAGTCCAGCCATGCAGGGGGGAAAGGCTGTGGATGTGGCGGGCTCCCCTCCAGAGGCACCCCGGACCACCGCTGCCTTCAGAGTACCGGAAGTGAAGCTCCATAGAAGGCGAAGGGGGGCCCACCAGTGCCCGGACCATGGCCTTGCCTGTGCTTTGCTCCACCCCTTCCCCTGAGACCCCGCCCCCTCTCCGTCTCTTCCCACCACCACTCCGCCTCTTCCCCCAAGACCTCCCCCTACCCTCCACTTGCTCCTCTCTGTCTTACCCACCTCCCCCTGTCGTTTGCTAAAGGCAGGAAAAAGTGATGGGGCCATGGCCCCGTGGCGACCCCCCTGTTCCAGAAGGGAGTGGAGAGGAGCAAGCAGCGGGTGGGGAGCCTTGGAGGAGGGGGCAGAGAAGGGGCGGGATGAAGGGAAAAGGTACAGACAGGAGACAGACTGAATGAGTCCAAACCAAAAGGTTGCCTGATACCTCAAGAACTGTGTTAATATCATGCCTTGTAAACAAGAAAAGTGGAACCAGAACTTAACCCAAATTGGTGTGTTGGAAACTAGGCCTAACGGGTGGACAAAATAATGAGGGGATGGGCTATTCCACCCATCGCTCTTTTTGTGGGTCCTTAAAGAAAGAGACTTTAGAGGATTAAAATTAGCAAGTTTCACCATCATGGCTGCCACCCTGACTGTCTCCCCACTGTCTTTGTCCTAATCCTGAGAGATTCCCTGACCAGACCAAGCCAGAGAGAGGGACCCAGACATCATCACCACCTCTACTGGCTTCATCAACACCACCTGGATTGAAATGGGATCAACCTGTAACAACCGTGACACCAGCCCATCTCAACTAACTTCTCTTTTTCCCCAACAAGGACAAGTTATGACAATCTCTGATACATCTGAGAGTCTGTCAAACAAGGTGATTGGTTTTTTTTCCCCCTCCCTTCTAAAAAACTCTCTACAACTAAAGGGAAGGGAAGTTGTTAAAGTGAAAGCCTCATTTAATGCCTTACATTTCAAAGGCTTTCATTGTTTGTCCTTCTTTTCCTTATTTTTAGTAAAAGGATGTTTCCTGGAGTGTTTGCCATGGTGCTAAACAGGCAGAGATCTCCGTGTAACAAACCCCAAACTTTGTTTAACACTGTCTAATGTTGCACAGTCTCTGGGATATGTTACCACTTATTCTGTCTAAATGAATACAACAGCTCTAACATCTTTGCTGTTTACCGCAGGCTTTTGAAATTCAGCAGGGTTTTGCCCTATGGGTTCTTGTGAGTCTACTGGGTAGTGTTCCACCTGTTTTTCCTTAGCTCCGAAGCCTACAGGGAGTTCTGCCTCCAACACAGATGCTCAGAGCTCTCCTATTTTGAGTCAAGAGGCTCCAGCCTGACCCCATTGTTTTGCTTCCAGGGTGAGCCCCAGCTCAGTTGAATAAGTAGGCTGCAAGTTCCAGGGGTGAAATCCTGGCCCCATTGGAATCAGCGGGAGTTTTGACCTTAACTTTAATGGGGACAAAATTTCATCCCAGCAATGTCGTGCTTGTGATAACTTGGATTGAGTGCATCTATGTGGATTTTCACCGCTCACCCGTGCTCTGGTCTGTGGCGTCCCGTCTAGATAGGCAATGAAGAATTCCTTCAGTCATCATCAGTTCTGGCTTTCATTATTAGCTCCTTCACAGCCAGCCAGAGGAGAGTTGCACTTCATCAATTTGGTCCTCATGTGTTTGAGGGGAGAAGTATTGCCTAATGGCTAGCACAAGTGCTTGTGAGCTCAGACCCCTGGGTTTTATTTCCTGCTCTGCCATTGACCTGCTGTGTGACTTTGGACAAGTCATTTCCCCTTCCCATGCCTCAGTTTCCCCATCTCTAAAACAGGATGAACCCAAACATATCCATTTTCCAGGGAGGTAGAGACTGCAAAGTGGTCAGATGACTTAACTGAGAAAACAGAACACAGCCACGGTCAGCCCTTAAGGAAATAGCATTTCCAACAAGACATGAAGGAGTGAATAAAGAACTACTGAGCCTGGAGTTCTAACTAGTTCTGTACTCCTGGGCTGATCCCAGCCCTCCCAAGTGAAGAGTTTTAGCCTTTCCTGGAGCACACCTGCATTGAACTGAAGTTAAACCCTTGGGCACTAGAGACCAGGTCAGTGGCCTGTCTGAGGCTGAATTTGTGTTTATAGAGTTTGGAGAGGCTCAAAAGATTTTAAAAATGCAAAGGCTGCAGGAGACAGTGTCACAATAGATTTTATCTATTTCCATGGCTCTCCTCCCTGCAGTTGTCTAAGCCCCTCATAATTATTAATGGATTATGTGAGGTAGGGAAATTTTAGCTCTGTTTTCAGAAGGGAAACTGAGGCCCAGGGGAGCTTAAACGACTTATCCACGGTCACCCAGGTAGGCAGTTCAACCTGCCTAGCCTGGTTCTGTCCACTATGCTATGCTCCTTCCCACGCTGCCCTTTCATTCTGTGTATGTCCCATTTCCCCCTCCTTATGGGCTATGATCCCATCTCCCTGTAACATTAGCAGTGCAGTCACATGGGCACTGCCAGCTCCTGGAAAACAATAAGAACACCACTGCACAGAGATTCTGTGAGTCAGCAGTGACTGAGAGCTAAGATGCAGCAAGAGAGAAACTGAGTGAGTCAGGAACTGGAGGGAACCTGAGGTTTGAGAGAAAGTGAAAGGACACGACTGCTATTCGAAGACTGAATGAAGAGAAAAACACCTGTGAAGTCTGGACTGGACAAATCTCTTCACCCCTCAGTCAGAGGCCTTTAGCTTTCTAGCCTTTCAGTTACTTTAAATAATGAGATTGTTGTGGAATTAAGGGGTGATTAGCCCACATGGGCAATAGGTTTAATTAAGTGAGCTGTACAGCAGCCAAATGCCACAGAGCCCTGGGTTCCCTCATTCCCGGGCTCAAGGATGATGGTAAGTGGAAAGTGGCTTTGTATCATCAGGTGGTTGCACTTCAGTCTCTGCAGTTTAACCCCTGAATTGCTTATTCTGCAGGAAGTCAGGATGGGATCCCGTTCGCTACAGCGTTGCACACCTGATTAGGGCCTGTCATAAATAAAGGGAAGGGTAACCACCTTTCTGTATACAGTGCTATAAAATCCCTCCTGGCCAGAGGCAACATCCTGTTACCTGTAAAGGGTTAAGAAGCTCAGCTAACCTGGCTGGCACCTGACCCAAAGGACCAATAAGGGAACAAGATACTTTCAAATCTTGGGTGGGGGGAGGCTTTTGTTTGTGCTCTTTGTTTACGTGTTTGTTCTCTCTTGGGACTGAGAGAGGCCAGACAGAAATCAGTCTTCTCCAACCCATCCTAATCCAAGTCTCCAATATTGCAACCAGTAAAGGTAAGTAAGCCAGGCAAGGCGGATTAGTTTATCTTTTGTTTTATGTGAATTTTCCCTGTGTTAAGAGGAAGGTTTATCCTGTTTTCTGTAACTTTAAGGTTTTGCCCAGAGGGGGATCCTCTGTGTTTTGAATCTGGATACCCTGTAAAGTATTTTCCAACCTGATTTTACAGAGGTGATTTTTACCTTTCTTTTTTTTAATAAAATCCTTCTTTTAAGAACCTGACTGATTTTTCCATTGTTCCAAGATCCAGGGGTTTGGGTCTTTGATGATTTTGTAACCAATTGGTTAGGATATTATTCTCAAGCCTCCCCAGGAAAGGGGGTGTAGGGCTTGGGGGGCGGGGGGGATATTTTGGGGAAAGACGTCTCCAAGTGGGCTCTTTCCCTGTTCTTCGTTTAACATGCTTGGTGGTGGCAGCATACTGTTCAAGGCCAAGGCAAAGTTTGTACCTTGAGGAAGTTTTTAACCTAAGCTGGTAAGAATAAGCTTAGGGGGTCTTTCATGCGGGTCCCCACATCTGTACCCTAGAGTTCAGAGTGGGGAAGGAACCCTGACAGGGCCCCACTCCTAGTGGGTCCTGGTCATTGTAGGATGGGTTCTTAGGAGAGTAACATGGGTATTTCTCTGCTCCCTCTGAAGTGGCAAACATTGGCCATTGCTGGAATTAGGACTGGAAAATAACAGGTAATGGTCAGAACTGCTAAAGCAGACCCCTATCTTCTTTAGGCATCTTCGCCATTTGAGGCATGGCAACTTGTACTCTTGGGGGAATTCTGCATCTTTGCGCAGTGCAGAATTTATGTTCCCCACAAAATTTTTTCCCCTGCAGAATTTGTGATCTCCCACTGTCAGTCCCATGCATGGCCAGGCTTGAGCTGTCAGCCCCACACATGGCAGCCCGAACCCGACAGCCCCAGTTGCGCAGCAGAATTTTAAAATATTTAATTTTTTTGACACAGAATTCCCCCAGGAGGAAACTTGCTATTTCTTCCTGCTGGAGTGTTGGTGCCAAGGATTACAAAGTGGCTTTTAGCATCACAAGTTAGCTGCATGCGTGCTGTTGTTCATATAGGCTCAAGGGCATGCAGGGTGCTTTACAGGAGTACTGTTTACTAAGCGCTGATAAGAATTCTGTCCAAGTCCCTAATCCTGCAGGCAGGCAGAAATTTGCACACACACGTAGTCCTCTGAATTCAATGCTAGAGAGTTTAAAATGTGCTTGCAAAGTCAGAGCACCAACAGACAGAGATGGAATGCAGGTGAAGTCTGAGATAAGAGTTCATGGAGTTAGATATTCATGTTTCCCAATAAGTCCTGTTGGTTCTAGTTTTAAGACAGAAAACTTTGGTTTTTCAACAAGTGTTACAGCAAAGGCATGGATGTTGTGAGCAGAGGCTGAGGTGATTAGTAAGGGAATAATGGTTGAAAAGAGGGAAGATTTTTAGCAAGGCCTTGAACAAAAGCAAAGATTTCTGGTATTTTAATTAATGAGGGAACTCAATGCCTAGGTAGCAGCATGGAAAGTGAGACATTAAAATCATGGGTCTTTATTATCCAGTAGAACTGGTCATTTTATTTGTTTAAGCAAAACTGAAATTCTGTATTTTGATGTAAAAATCGGAAACTGAACACTTGTTTGTTGGTTAAAAATTATGTTGCTTCTGCGGGGGGGGGAGCTTACAAAAAGTGTGGGTTTCTGGTTTTCCGTTGATACCAGAAAATTTGGGGGGAGGGGAGTTCTGAAGTTTCCTGAAGAAGTGAAAACCTGATCTATTAAACTGATTATAAAAAGCAGTCGTGGCTTGGTCACCCCCTGATAACTCTACCCCCATCTCCTTCCCAAAGTATCGCTTCCTCCCATTCTTTAATCTATGCACGGTAATATAAAATGCAAGTATCATTTGGTGTGATATCAAAATTGATAAAAGTGCACATTTCACAGCAGTGGATTTCATGGAGGTTCTGGTACGTCTCCCCATTTTGAGGGTAATGGTTTTGTTTGTTTAAAATTTTTGTTGTTTTGTTTCAGGGTGTTTTTGTTGTTGAATAGGGTTTATTGACTAGACGGGGCAGGGATCAGTGTTGCAGGTGTCATTCAGTGGTGGTAAAACTGTTTCGAAGAGGAAGATTTTGCAGAGTTTCCTAGAGATGGTCAGACCCTGAATTCACCTGATCTTCTCCTAGAAGTTTATTCTACTGTTGGCTCCATGGGGCTAATCCTCCATCCTTTTAACTGTAGCCCTTATGGGGTACGTCAGGCTATAATTAAGGCTTCGAATCTTTCACGGAGGTCACAGATTCCGTGACTTTCCAGGACCTCCGTGATTTCTGCAGCTGCAGTGGCTAGTGCAGCTGACCCCAGGACTGCCCCAGGCAACTGGTCCTGGGCGCTGCCCCGGAGCAGCGGTCCAGGAGCAGCAGCAGTGCCCCAGGCCACCCCCACCCGGGGCAGCAGCGGCAGTCCTCCAGGAGCAGCCGCAGAGGCAAGACCCCTGGCCACCCCCCACCTCCAGGAGCAGCAGCAGCATCTGCGGGAGCACCGCCCCACCACCATCAGTAGGTAAGAGTTAGTTAGGAGTATTTTTCATAAAACTCATGGACAGATCACTGGCCCTGACTTTTTGGTTATTGACTGTGACCTGTCCGTGACTTTTACTAAAAATACCTGTGACTAAATCGTAGCCTTAGCTATAATGCAGAGGAATCACACGCAGCTTTGCTTTCTTCTATCTCTGAACAAGGAGCTTTGTTAGAATAAGGAGCACAGAGGAGAGACAAGGTGGGTGAGGTAATACATTTTATTGAACCAACTTCTGTAACCCTCAGCAAGTTTGCAGATGACACTAAACTGGGAGGAGTGGTAGATACGCTGGAGGGGAGGGATAGGATACAGAGGGACCTAGACAAATCAGAGGATTGGGCCAAAAGAAATCTGATGAGGTTCAACAAGGACAAGTGCAGAGCCCTGCACTTCGGACGGAAGAATCCCATGCACCGCTACAGACTAGGGACCAAATGGCTAGGCAGCAGTTCTGCAGAAAAGGACCTAGGGGTTACAGTGGACGAGAAGCTGGATATGAGTCAGCAGTGTGCCCTTGTTACCAAGAAGGCCAATGGCATTTTGGGATGTATACGTAGGGGCACTGCCAGCAGATCGAGGGACGTGATCGTTCCCCTCTATTCGACATTGGTGAGGCCTCATCTGGAGTACTGTGTCCACTTTTGGGCCCCAGACTACAAGAAGGATGTGGAAAAATTGGAAAGCGTCCAGCGGAGGGCAACAAAAATGATTAGGGGACTGGAGCACATGACTTATGAGGAGAGGCTGAGGGAACTGGGATTGTTTAGTCTGCGGAAGAGAAGAATGGGGGGGGATTTGATAGCTGCTTTCAACTACCTGAAAGGGGGTTCCAAAGAGGATGGATCTAGACTGTTCTCAGTGGTAGCAGATGACAGAACGAGGAGTAATGGTCTCAAGTTGCAGTGGGGGAGGTTTAGGTTGGATATTAGGAAAAACTTTTTCATTAGGAGGGTGGTGAAACACTGGAATGCGTTACGTAGGGAGGTGGTGGAATCTCCTTCCTTGGAAGTTTTTAAGGTCAGGCTTGACAAAGCCCTGGCTGGGATGATTTAGTTGGGGATTGGTCCTGCTTTGAGCAGGGGGTTGGACTAGATGACCTCCTGAGGTCCCTTCCAACCCTGATATTCTATGATAAGGGTTACAGTTCAGAGGATGGGGATTAGCTAACCGCCAATAAAAAGTGCTCACTCATGAAATCTGTATCCCCCTTTTTGTCCTATGGCTACAGGGGTATTAACTGGGCACTTCACCTTGAATGATCCCGTAGAATATGTGCTTCTGCTAAACTACCTGTTCAACCTTGTATGTGGCTGTGACACTGAGTGCCTTTTCCAGACCCTTTCCCAGAGGAAGAGCTCTGTGTAGCTCGACAGCTTGTCTCTCTCTCCAACAGAAGTTGGTCCAATAAAAGCTATGACCTCACCCACCTCGTCTCTCTAACGTCCTGGGACCAACATGGCTACAACACTGCATACAATGGGGGACACAGTGTTAGCCACAAGGTTAGCCTTCCTCTGTTTCACTTCTAGAGCTTCTGCCTAGAATCTTGCGACATCCTCCCTGGCTTCCTGCTACAGCTTTTATGCATATCCTTGTAGTGCATGCAGAATTTTTGCTTTCCATTGCAGTATTCTCACTAGGGGCTTGTAACCATTGCTCTCCCTCCGTAGGCGTTGAAGGCATGCAGCGTGTAACAGAGGGGCTCCCATTATTTCCATGAGCAAGTGCTTTGAAACAAGGAAAAAAGCAATTTCCTCTTAATCTTAAAAAGAAAATCAGCCCAAGAATCTGCATTTGCTCTTTGTGTGTGGGCAACGTAACCACCTCATCAGCCTCAAACATGAGAGCAGCAAATCTATATCCTCCAGTTAAGTCCCATTAGAAATCTTTCTAATAGGCAGCAGTGTTTGTTGCAGAAGATCTGGCATCTCTCTCTTTGCTTTAATGAGACACTGGCCCGTGCAGCATGCCATGCAGCAGCTGTGAGCGATGGGATATTAGACTGACAAGGTGTCAGTAGGATTTGAGGACCACAATCCCAGTTCAAATGGACCTTCTGGTGGCTAAAAAGCCAATATAAAGGCTCAGACTTGTGCAATTGGCATAATAAAAATGCAACTCACAAAGCAGCTAAAAATAAAAGCAACAGATCAGACCGGGTTGCCCCTTGGCTGGGAAACAGAACCCTTTACTCTAAACCATTCATATTAAGGCAGTACTGTACCTAGGAATCTTAATCAAGGAGCAGGGCTCCAGAGTGCTACGTATTGTACAGATATGTGATGGACAGCAGTCTGCGCCCCAAAGAACTCAAGCTGCATTAGAGAGAATGCAAGAGGTGGGTGAGAGGGAATCGGCTAATGCTTCAGTTAGCACTGTTTGTTAGCTGACAGTCCAGCCACTCTGTGCAGTTTGAGTGGTTTTCCAAGTGAGGCTGTTCTCATGCTACCGTTGTTAATTGAGTGAAGACAACTTGAGTTAACTGTGTGGCGAAGACTTAGGGCTTGGCTACACTTGCGAGTTACAGCGCATTAAAGCAGCCCAGGGCGCTCTAACTCACGACGCGTCCACGCTGGCAAGGCACGAAGAGCGCTCTGACTCCGTGGCTAGAGCGCTGCTGGTCTCCACCTCGGCGAGTGGAATAATGTTTTGTGCGCCCCCGCTGGAGCGCCGCGGCACCAGTGTGGACGCCCTGGTCTGTTAATGCGCTCTGATTGGACTCCAGAAGTGTCCCACAATGCCTGTTCTAGCCACTCCGGTCATCACTTTGAACTCTACTGCCCTGCCTTCAGGTGACCAACCGTCAGACCAGCCCTTTAAATTCTCTGGGAATTTTGAAAATCCCTTTCTTGTTTGCTCAACCAGGCGTGGAGTGTTCTCAGCGAATCTTTCCAGGTGACCATGCCTCCACGTGCCAGGCGATCCCCAGTATGGAGCAATGGCAAGGTGCTGGACCCCATTAGTGTTTGGGGGGAGGAAGCTGTCCAGTCCCAGCTGCGCTCCAGCCGTAGGAATTGCAATACCTTCGGGCAGATATCAAGGGACATGATGGAAAGGGGCCATGATCGGGACGCACAGCAGTGCAGGATTAAAATGAAGGAGCTGCGGAATGTGTACCGCAAAGCCCATGAGGCAAACAGCCGCTCCAGTGCTGCCCCTGCGACCTGCCGTTTCTACAAAGAGCTGGACGCGATACTTGGGGCCGAACCCACCTCCACTCCGAGTACCACCATGGACACTTCAGAGCCCAGTTCAACAAGGCAGGAGGAGGAGCAAAGTGGGAGCGAGGGTGCTCCGGAGGAGGAATACACCCCGGCATCCCTAGATGCATGCAGCCAGGAGCTGTCCTCAAGCTAGGAGGAAGGTGGCCAGTCACGGCGGCCAGTGTTTGGGGAAGGACAAACATCAGAGGAGGTTCCCAGTAAGCGGTTTTTATTTTGGGAAGGAAGTTATTTGGTGCGGGCTCTTGGGGTGAGGAGAGTTAGGGCTGCATGCATGCCTAGATGCGGAATAGGGCGTTGATGTGCTCTCTCACATCGCAATTTTCAGCCTCAGTGATCTCTTCAAAGGTCTCAGTGAGAACTCGGGCAATGCGCTTGTGCAGGTTTCTTGGGAGAACCACTGTGGTCCTTGCCCCAGTAAGGCTAACTTGTCCGCACCACTGTGCTGTGAGGGGCGGGGGGACCATTGCTGCACACAGGCAAGCTGCATATGGGCCAGGGCAGAAGCCGCAGTGCAGTACAAGACCCTCCCTTGCTTCCCAGGTCACCCTCAGCAGTGAGATATCTTCCAGGATGAACTCCTGTGGAAAATGTGGGGGCAGTGTTCAGTTTAGGGGCCCCCTGCCGCTGTTGGCTCTCCCCAAGGCATAGAACCCCAACCATGAAAGAATCAGTCCCCCTTGACCCTGTGCTTACTCACCATTTTGGGGCTCCCATGGGTTATGTGCGCTTGCTTTGGGACGGGCAAATTATGCTACTGTGTAGATTGTGCTTGCCCTTAAGTACGGGGGAATCATTGCTCTGTCTGGATGGAACAATGCTGCCTCTGCTAAGTGTTGCATTTTGCCTTTACAGATGAAACCTTGAGGTTTCAGTCGTCCATGTCCTCACCAGCTGAGAGGCTGCAAAGAATCAGGAAGAGGCCACGCAGAAGCAAAGAGGACACGCTGCGTGAAGTCATGCAGCATTCAAGTAATGAAATTCAAAAAGAGCAGGAGTGGCGGGAGAGTGAAAGGAGGGTCCGCCAGTAGAATACGGATCGCTGGCACCAAAGCACGGAGCGGCTGCTAAGCATCATGGAGCGCCAAGCGGACTCGATCCAGGCGCTCGTCGCCATGCAGGCAGAGCACTGCCTCACCCGCCCGCCCCTGCAGCCCTTGTCCCAAAACTCTTTCCCTTGTGCCCCCATGTCACCTCCAACCCACTTTCCCCAACATCCGGGTTCTTATCGCCACCAGCTGCCTCCAACACCTGTAGCTTCACCACCCAGCCCTGAAAACTACAACCCTTATCCACTGCACTCAACCCCCATCACCAGGCAGTATAGCCCTTCTGAAGTTCAGCACTCATTGCACAGCACTCCATACGCAAATCTGTGATTGTACCGTTCCCCACCCCACCCCCTTGCCCTTTCCTGTTTCCCAAGCAGTTGTTTCTTTTCATTAAATGGATTTTTTTGCTTTGAAAACTTCTTTATTATTGCATAATGTAAAAGATACCTTAGCCCAGGAAAGCAACAGGCACTGCAAGTCAGCGTAGCAAACACAGATTTCTACTAACATTGGAACCACTGCACTTCACTCTCGTGCAGGGCGCCAGACATTACTGGTGGCTTTCAGCCTCAAATTGCTCCCTCAAGGCACCCCTAATCCTTGCAGCCCCACGCTGGGCCCCTCTAATAGCTCTGCTCTCTGGCTGTTCAAATTCAGCCTCCAGGTGTTGAATCTCCGATTTCCATGCCTGAGTGAATCTTTCACCCTTCTCTTCACAAATGTTATGGAGGGTACAGCACATGGATATAATCGCGGAGATGCTGTTATCAGCCAGGTCCAGCTTCCCATACAGAGAGCACCAGCAGCCCTTTAAACAACCAAAAGCATACTCCACAGTCATTCTGCACCGGCTCAGCCTGTTGTTGAACTGCTCCTTGCTGCTGTCAAGGCTCCCTGTGTAGGGTTTCATGAGCCACGGCATTAAAGGGTAAGCGGGGTCTCCCAGGATCACAATGGGCATTTCGACTTCTCCTACGGTGATCTTCTGGTCTGGGGAAAAAAGTCCCGGCTTGCAGCTTCCTGAACAGGCCAGTGTTCCGAAAGATGCATGCGTCAGGCACCTTTCCAGGCCAGCCTGTGTTAATGTCCATGAAATGCCCACGGTGATCCACAAGCGCCTGGAGAACCATCGAGAAATACCCCTTCCGATTAACGTACTTGGAGGCTAGGTGGGCTGGTGCCAGAATTGGAATATGCGTCCCATCTATCGCCCCTCCGCAGTTAGGGAAACCCATTGGTGCAAAGCCATCCACAATGTCATGCACGTTACCTGGAGTCACGGTTCTTCTGAGCAGGATGTGATTAATGGCCCTGCAAAGTTGCATCAACATGATTCCAACGGTTGACTTCCCCACTCCAAACTGGTGAGCGACTGATCGGTAGCTGTCTGGAGTTGCCAGCTTCCAGATTGCAATAGCCACCTGCTTCTCCACCGGCAGGGCAGCTTGCAATCTCGTGTCCTTGTGCCGCAGGGTGGGGGGCGAGCTCCTCACAGTCCCATGAAAGTGGCTTTTCTCATCCGAAAGTTCTGCAGCCACTGCTCGTCATCCCAGACTTGCATGACGATGTGATCCCACCACTCAGTGCTTGTTTCCCGAGCCCAAAAGTGCCAATTCACGGTGGGAGCATGTCCGTGAATGCCACAAGCAATCTCGTGTCCTGTGCGTTACTCACGTCGATATCATCGTCTGAGTCCTCACTGTCACTTTGGATCTTAAGGAATAACTCAACTGCCAAACATGACGTGCTGGCGAGACTCGTCAGCATACTCCTCAGCAGTTGGGGCCCCATTCCTGCAGACCGAAAGGGAAGACAGAGTGCACGGTACAAAAAATGTTGAAAGATGGCGCCAATTGTGAACGGAAGCAGAGGGATTGCTGGGATGCGAACTGATGCATCACAGGGCGTTGGGACAGGACCCAGAATGCCTTGCACCCCCTGCCCCCTTCCCACAAGCCACAGTGCCACAATGGGAAGAGGTGCTCTGTGGGATACCTGCCCATAATGCACCGCCGCAAATGTGGACACGCCAGTGTGCTTGCAGCTGTCAGTGTGGACAGACTGCAGCGCTTTTCCTACTGCGCTCTCTGAAGGTGGGTTTAACTCAAAGCGCTCGACATCTGCAAGTGTAGGCATGCCCTTAGACATAGATAAAATTAAGTTTGGTTGCTTGGAGATCATCACCTGGCTACTCTTCTATGGCTGTTAATTAGCACTGCCCAATAAAGGTGTGTAAGCTTTTCAGTTTGGCCTCTAGTTTTAGGCAAGCTAATGCCTTAATCCAGACCTTTAAAACTAGAAAGGCCTAGTGCCGTGTTTCTCTGATTAACGTCTTCCCTTCAACACACATGCAGTCTGGCTACCGCTAAACAAAAATCAGAATTTTTGTTTTACAGGAAATTCTGGTGTTTCAACATTTGTTTTAATCCCAAACTAGATGGAATCATTGAATGAAAGAAATTGGTATTTCAATGGAAAGTTCTGAATCAAAAATATTTGGTAATGTTTTGACAATTTTTGGTAAAAAGAAACGTTGGTAATGTTTTTGGTAAATGTTTTGACAGTCCCGAATCGAAAGATTGTTTTGGTCTGCTAAACCGAATGGAAATGTGGTGAGTCAGTTTGACATGAAAACTGCATTTGCCTTTGGCAGTGTTCCCAAACTTTTTACCTCACGCCCCCCAGGACTGGGAAGTGTGGCCACACGTGGGGCTGGGGCCGTGGCCGTGGCTGGGAGCAGGGTCGGGGCCGTGGCCGTGGCTGGGAGCAGGGTCAGGGCCGAGGGCCAAGGCTGGGGCTGGAGTCGCAGCCAGGCCGAGAGCCAAAGGTTGAGACCTGGGCTGGCCGCAGCTGGGGTCAGGGCTGGGAGCGGGTGTGGAGCTGGGGCCGCAGCTGGAAGGAAGCTGAGGCCAAGCCGGCAGCCAGGGCCACAGCCGGTGCGGAGCCGCAGCCAGGTCTGGGCCTGGGGTCAGGGCTGGGGACAGGGCCAGGAGCAGAGCCATAACCAGGAGCTGGGGTCGGAGCAGGGCTGGTGGTGCTCCCTCCCTGCCACCGATGGGGGCTGGCCCAGGCCCCACCATACCCCCCCCATAAACGTTCCTCTGCACCCCCACTGTTTGGGGACCACCGCTTTAGCCAGTAGGAGCAGAAGCAGCCAAAGCAGGGACCTTGGGACATCCAGCACATTTTCTAAAGTTTTGACGGGACTTCCTCTGCCCTGTGCTGATTTGGCTGTATGCTCATCCTTTCTGCCTTCCACAGAGTCTTTTCACCTCTACTTCACTCCACATCTACCCTCTTACCCTCTTCTCCCCAGCCCTGTCCCCCTTTTCCTTCAGTGTCCCCTCTCCATGCGCTTTGCTTTCCACTTAGCTGATCCCCCTCCTAACTAAACACACTCTCTCTCTCTCTCTCTCCCCGTATCATTAACATGCCATTTGCTTCCATCACGTTGTTGACTCTGCTTGGATGGTTCTCCTCCTTCGCCACCCTGTCTCCCTTGTCTGTTTTAGATTGTTAGCTCTTCAGGACAGGGACTGCCTCCTACTCCATTTGTATGGTGCCTGGTGCAAACGGGCCCCATTATTGCTTGATCTCTACATTCTGCTGTAATATGTTTTGACTTAGATCAGAGGTGGGCAAACTATGGCCCACGGGCCACATCCGGCCCGCGGGACCATCCTGCCCAGCTCCTGAGCTCCCGGCCGGGGAGGCTAGCCCCTGGCCCCTCCCCTGCTGTCCCCCCTCCCCCGCAGCCTCAGTGCGCCGCGCCCCAGTGCTCTGGCCCACCACTCCTGCCGGGCAGTGTGGCCGGCTCTGGCATGGTAAGGGGGCAGGGAGCAGTTGGATGCGGGGAGCAGTCATGGGATGGGGAATGGGGTGGGGTTGGATAGGCGTGGGTGTCCCAGGGGCCCTGTCAGGGGCAGCGGTGTGGATATGGGTCAGGGCGGTCAGGGGACAGGGAGCAGCAGGGGTGTGGTTAGGCATGGAAGTCCTGGACGGCCTGTCAGGAGGCGGGGGTGTGGATAGGGGGCGCGGCAGTCAGGGGACAGGGAGCGGGGGGGGTTGGATGGGGGTGGGGTCCCAGGAGGGGTGGTTAGGGGTGGGGGGGTCCCAGGAGGGAGCAGTCAGGGGACAAAGAGAAAGGGGATTGGATGGGTCAGGGGTTCTGAGGGGGGCAGTCGGGGTCGGTAAGTTGGTGGGGGTGGATAGGGGGCAGGGGCCAGGCTGTTTGGGTAGGCACAGCCTTCCCTACCTGGCCCTCCATACAGTTTTGCAACCCTGATGTGGCCCATGGGCCAAAAAGTTTGCCCTCCCCTGACTTAGAGGATGCTTATATGTATTTTTCCCCCTTCTGTTTCAGACACCACTGTTCAGGGGTTGAAGGGATCTGGAGAAGAAATCACAGCTGCATACACCACTGTTCCTTTCCTTTTTTTGAGAGCCTGACAAGAACTCTACCAGAAATAACTAAGCGTTTTCGGCTTTGTTAAAATCAGCCGTCTTGTTGTTTAGGAGCGAGCACTTCAGAAAGAATAGCATCATGTACACATTTCTGCCGGAAAACTTCAACCTGGTGAAGCCGAAGCCGTCCAAGGAGCTGAAGCCAATGATCGGTGCAATAATTGTCGGGCTCATCTTGTTCATTGCAGCGGTGGTGGCTTGGTGCTACTACACGGCGTCTCTCAGGAAGGCGGAGCGGCTAAAGACGGAATTGATGGACCTGAGGAAGGATGGGTTCATCATCAAAAACCACAATGGGGAGGTGGTCTTCAGACTGGCCTTTCAGTCGGGCACCCTCGATCTGGAGTCCTGCTCGAAAGAAGGGGAGATTTTAAGCTGCACCAGATCAGACAGAGGGAAGCTGAATTTCTTCATTCAGACAGTCAAGCCCAAGGACACAGTGATGTGCTACCGCGTCCGATGGGAGGAGTTTGTGGTAGACACGGTGGTCGAGCACACCATGTTTTGGGAGGACGCTCACTGGTACGGGGGCTGTGAAATGAGCGTCCAGCACTGGCCAATCAGACTCCCAGGGTACCAGGAGCCCATGCCCTTTGTGACGAGCGACGTGTATTCCTTCAGGGGCAGCTTTGGAGGCATCTTGGAAAGGTACTGGCTGTCCTCGAAAGCGGTGGCTATAAAGATCAACGACTCGGTGCCCTTCCACCTGGGGTTTAACGCCAGTGAACGGTCGCTCTTCTTTCAGGCCAGGTATAAGGATTCTCCCTACAAACCGCCCCTTGGGCAGCAGCCTTTCCCGGAGCTAAGCTACCGTGTCTGCGTGGGCTCGGATGTGACCTCCATTCACAAATACATGGTGCGCAGGTACTTCAACAAGCCTTCGAAGATCCCATCAGAAAACGCCTTCCGGTACCCCATCTGGTCTACATGGGCTCTCTACAAAAATCATATTGACCAGGATAAACTTCTAGATTTTGCAGAAAAGATTAAAAAGTTCCGGTTTAATTGCAGCCATATTGAAATTGATGACATGTACACCCAGACGTATGGCGATTTTGACTTTGATCCGGTAAAGTTCCCTAATGTGACAGAAATGTTCAAAACGCTGAAAGAAGAGGGATTTAAAGTTACCCTGTGGACGCATCCCTTTATAAACTACAATTCCTCCAATTTTGGAGTGGGGATAGAGCAGCAGCTCTTTATCAAGGAGCCGACAGGGAAACTCCCCGCGATGGTGAAGTGGTGGAACGGCATAGGGGCCATTTTGGATTTTACCAATCCCACAGCCAGGGAGTGGTTTCAGAGCCACCTGAAACAACTGCGGTCAAAGTACGGCATAGCGTCCTTTAAATTTGACGCTGGTGAGGTAAGCTACCTTCCAAAGCAGTTCAGCACCTTCAGGCCCTTGTCGGATCCCAGCATCTGGTCCAGACGGTACACGGAAATGGCCATTCCGTTCTACGAGCTCGCCGAAGTCAGGGTCGGCTACCAGTCCCAAAACATCTCGTGCTTCTTCCGCATCATCGACCGCGACTCGGTTTGGGGATATGAGCTTGGCCTCAAGTCCTTGATCCCTACAGTGCTCACCATTAGCATGCTGGGGTATCCTTTCATTTCAGCTGACATGATCGGTGGTAATTTTTTCCCCAACAAGACGGAAGGTGCTGTTGAAATCCCAGATCAGGAGCTGTACATCCGCTGGCTGGAGCTGTCGGCCTTCATGCCCTCCATGCAGTTTTCCATACCCCCCTGGCTCTACGACAAGGCAGTGATTGAGATTGCACAGAAGTTCACAGAGCTGCATGAGTCCCTGGTTGCCCCTCTCCTGTTGGAGCTAGCTGGGGAGGTCACCGACACGGGAGACCCCATCATACGGCCCATCTGGTGGATTTCTCCCAGGGATGAATTCGCTCACAAGATCGACTCCCAGTTCCTCATTGGGGACACCCTCATGGTGGCCCCTGTCCTGGAGCTGGGCAAGCAAGAGCGAGATGTGTACCTCCCGGCCGGCAAATGGCGCAGTTACAAAGGGGAGCTGTTTCAGAAGACCCCAGTCCTGTTAACAGACTATCCCGTTGACTTGGACGAAGTTGCTTATTTCCTCTGGGTATCTTAACAGACTCCTCCGTCCACTCTAATCTTTGTGATAACCATGCCTTACTTTAGGATCTTAAAACAAATAATTCTAAATGCACAGTGCGTTTCTTTGGGGGGGTGCTGTAGGGGAATGGGAAATTAACAGGACTTTGTTTTTTAAATCTCCTCTATTTTGTCAATGAGACGCGCTCCAGTTTGGGCTGTGGTGTATATATAAATGCAGAAGGAATCATAGCATCACAAGATGCATGCAGGAAGCCGAGGCCTTTTCAAATCTCTGAGTTCAAGAGGTCAACGCACCCCTGGGTTTTTAGCTGTGCAGCATGTATTTGTTTTGGTATTTTTTAATTATTTTATTTCTCCTTTAGAAACGTGGCCCCTGGGAGGCCTACAATGTTTGCCATAGGCCCCCCTCTTCTAGGTGCAGCCTATGAATCCAAATCCCATAGTGCAGTGCTCCATCTTGAGCTCAATGAAAGGCTGCATGCTTCAACAGGAAGCAGTGCATGCTGGGGCCCGTAGTTCCTGGGCCACGCCTCTCCCCAATCGCAAGTGCAGCTGCAGTCGGCTCAGTTTTAATGCGAATGAAATGCAGTCCTGGAGTTGTTGCAAGTTGCCAAGATGGCCTGCAGCTGAACAAAGGGAGGACAGCTCTGATCCCAGGGGTGAAAGCAATGTTGGAAGAGAACAGGGAATGATTCGAACATGGGAAGCAATGGGTTACTATAGCACAACTAGCCTTACATTTTATAATGTGGCAAATATTATTGAAAAATGACTTTTTTAAGAGGATAAATCGAACTATATATTTTATTCCTTAGTCCAGCATTGGTCTGGACTCAAATGCCCAACCTCCCTACTCTCTCGAGTACCCGGCGGGCCAGGCTACTCGATTTACCTGCAAGTATTTTAACTGTATGTTACTTCACCGGGCAGGCTGCATTATTGCATCCTAGCCCGTTGCTAATATCTACTGGAAGGATCTCCTCCTAGAGCACCGTCTCTGCTGTTAACCCTGTTCCCCATAGAGCAACAACATTCACACGGTGTGTTTTCTTTCAAGGGAGTAAAATGGATTTCTTTGTTACACACCTATCCTGCCGATACTTCTCTTTCCCCTTTTAAAATGTGCTTGCAGCTTGGTTATTTGTCAGAGGAATGGCCAGAAGCAAAATAACCTCTCAAAAGGTGCATGTGACACTCCCCTGAGGCTGCAGGTGCCTGCCCGCCGCGCACAAACAGATCCACCGCTTTTGCTGCCGACCTACATATCCATGTGAAAAACGACGACGTTTGCACTGAACAGGGCTGTGCTGATCGGGCTTCTCCATTGTTTCCAAAGAAAGGTTGTGGTATTCCGAGTCCGATTAAGCTCATATTGCATGGACAGTCTCTTCTAACAGTCTCCATTTTGTCTAAAGTTTCTTGGGTCAGTTTTTCTGTTTGTTGCTATTTTTAAAAAGCCCAACGCTCACTAGCTCCCATGTAGGCACCGAAACGAAGTGGCTCAGTGGAAGCCATTGAGTGCTGAGCACTTTGGAAAACTTGGCCCCATGTCACTCTCGAAGTAGGAAATCTGAAGTTTTGGCCCGAAGGTAAAATGCAATTCTAACCGACCTGTGCATGAGTGTTACCCTTTGTCCTCTGTACCTGAGCCACAGAGGATGTGAGTCTACCGCTGCCCCTCTTATGAAGCCTAGCTCTCTGTCTCAAGCTGTAGAGACTTGTGGTGTTAGCTCTGGAAGTCCCCAGGTCAGTGCTTGGGGTTGGCTGAGATAGCAGCCACTGTTGTCCTATGGGCTTGATCTTGCACCATTGAAGTCAATGGCAGTTATGGCTCCTGAGTTCATCCTTAGCAGGATTTGGCCCTGGGACTGCAAGGCAAGAGCTGAGTTGCTGTTGGTGAATTCCAGCAGCCACCTTGTTCTAATCTCCTATCAAGGAAGATGCAGGTGCAAGCGAATGCTGTGTGCTTGATCTCTAATTCAAGTGGTTTAAGCTTAAATGTGCAATGTAGGTACTCGGCCTGAGCTCATCCCAAAGGCTACATTAGCAACTTGCTCTTGCATAGTTTGGATGCCCCAGGTTAGACCCACTCCTATGGTGCGACTTGAAATGTAACAAACTGATTTAAGCATTGAAAATACGTCAAGGCTTGGAGGACTCCTAACTGTGCCTCATTTTCAACTCTTGTGGGGGGGTTTCCTTTGGTTAGACATATGCATAGTTTTGGGGAAGGATTCTTCGGAGGGCAGCTTTGTTGCAGCATCTGGATAAGATCAGAGATTCTGAGTACAGGGCATAAGGTCTCTGTGTACAAATTGACCAGAGCAGCCTTGCACCATTAATCCCTTGGCATCTCCTGCTAGCATGGGGTTTGGCTATATTGACTGGTGAAATGACCCAACCCTCCCTTTATCCAAGAGGAGTGATAGGCATGACAGTGTCCCTACAAAACAGCTGTCTCCAGTGCAGAAAATCTGGGGTATGGGTGGGGGAGGGAATCCTAAAGGGGGAGGACGTGCCTGGCTGTGCTTTCAGTGTGAGCCTGAAGACTTCAGCTGCACAAATCCCAGCTCTGAACTAGGAGGGACTGGGAATGGATTGATTCGGATCCTTTCCGAATGCAAGGGTTCCACACTGGAATGTCCCGTAGCTTGAATTCTACGAACTGTATCACTAAAAGGGATGAAGTGACATAGATTGTTCTAGGCTTGTAAGGTGGGTAACTGCACAAAACCCAGGGTCAAGGAAATACCTGTTGAGATGGAGTTGGGTGGACTGGTTCAGATTTGCCACCCAAATGTCTGTCTAGCCCTACCTCTGGGAGTGGCTGAGCTGCAGTTGGGCCTGATGCAGGGGTGGCTCAGATTATGTTTGTATTATTATTTTATTTTAATCCTGCACTACTGTATTGGTTTTGCACAATGCTATAAATCTGCACATGCCTTTGCAAGTCAGATTCTAATGTTCATTTTAACCAGTTTTCTAACTCTCTTAATTACTGAAGAAACAACGCAACTCTCCTGTTAACTGAAATAGCTTTGGGAGGATAAAGGGAATTTTAACTACCTAGGTCCGTCTGCAACAACTTTGTGGGAACAATTGCATCAGCAGTGATGAATGTAGGTTGTAAGTTACTTTCACACTTGATGTTCTATAAAATTAAATCTGAGTCACAAGGCCTTTTTAATTGCTCTTTTTAAAATGTAAAAACCTCAAAGAATCAGGCTTGTTTTCCTTCCCACCCTACCCTACACCCCCATCTAATTTCTCAGGGATCAGGGCTTGATGTATAAATAGTCCGTTGTAAAACATAGATCTGTTTGGTTTGTTGGAGGGTTTTGTTCCTTCATGAGCTCTGCAGACAAGGAAAGATGTACCTTTAAGGCTGGCCTATAGATGATCCTTCTCCCACAGGATAAGGGGAAGTTCCCTGTGCCATTTTCTTTTGGAAGATCAACAGAGCGAAGGGAAAGAAGAGAGGCAGTTTTGCTCCCAGTTCCATTGTGTGACTAGGGAATAGCCCAGCTGCCGCTGGAGTTATTCAACACTGGTGAAAGTGAGAACAGAATGTAGCCCAGAGAATGCACCATGCCCAGGATTTAGCAAGGTATCAAAGCATGCACTTGTCTTTAATGGGACTATTTATTGGCTTAAAGCTAGGCCCAGGCTGAAGTACCTTACTCGTGTGAGGGCCATATTTTTGGTCAAGTGAGAAGAAAGGCTCTTTCTCTGATTCACAATAACAGTCCAGAAAATCACTTGGGGCCCTGACCACTTGCTTATTTACAGTGCAAGGTGCATTTTCTATTTTAACATGACACGTTTCACTTACAGCTGAGTGCTGGGGAAAAAACATGGCATACATCTGGGGCAAAACAACACAATTCACTTATGCCACCAATCCAGCCCCAGTACATGTTTCTGCTGCAACGCTGGCTGTCAAATTTCAAAACTGCTATCTACGTGAAGAGTAGATGAGGATGATTAAACTTTCATTTAAGAACCTGGGCAGAGCTCCTTTACTGCAAATAGCGTTTCTCTCCTGACTTCTCTTATTTCTGTGTGTATGAAACTTGGCCCTGCCTTTTTCCAAATGGACATCACTCCCACTAACCAAAACCAGAGGGGAATGTTTGCATTTTGTTTAATATTAATTTTTTTGGAGGGGGAGGGTCACATGATCACTGATGTATCATGTTTCAAACTATTCATTTTGAATAAAAGACACTTTCAACCCCTTTGCTTTGCCTCCTTCCTTCAGTGTGAGTGGCACCGTACACCAAGACCAACTGCCATTATATTGGAAAGGGTAAAGCTGCAGCCCGCTGTCTGTGTTACACAAACCCCCATGCAGGCTCCAGACTGGAGCTCTTCAATGGGAAGCATGAGCTTGGAAAGCAATGGAGCTGAAAGAGATGCAGGGCTGAGAGTGGGTGGTAAATTACAGATGGGTTTGAAGGATGAGGTGGCTGCAGAATAGAGGGGTGTAATTTGGGGCTGTGTATATGGTACAGAGCTGGGAGTAAGTCCTACTCTATCTGGATCTGGTATAGCTAGACCTTCTCTTTGGACAGTAACTCCTCGCTTAACATTATAGTTATGTTCCTGAAAAATGCGACTTTAAGCAAAATGATGTTCAGCGAATCCAATTTCCCCATAAGAATTAATGTAAATAGGAGGGATTAAGTTCCAGGAAAATTTTTTTCACCAGACAAAAGACTATATATATATATATACAGTATAAGTTTGAAACAATTTAATACTGTACACAGCAATGATGACTGTGAAGCTTGGTTGAGGTGGTGAAGTCAGAGGGGGGGATATTTCCCAGGGAATGCCTTGCAGCTGAATGATGAACTAGCACTCGGCTGAGCCCCCAAGGGTCAACTCGTTGTTAATGTAGCCTCACGCTCTACAAGGCAGAGAGATGCGCATTGCCCCTTTAAGTACGCTGACCGCACTCTAAGTACACTGCCTTTTTAAGTAGATCAGGAAGTTGAGACAGCAGCTGCTATCAGCAAGCTCTCTCCGTCCTGAGCCCCGTTGTGTCTCTCCCCACCCCCCCACCCCCCATGGACAGCTGAACTGCCCGGCAATTAATAGCCTTCTGGGTGGCTGCCGCACAGGGAACTTTGGGGAGCTGATGGGGGGGATGCTGGCCCACCCTGGTTCCAAGCCCCCACCAGCTGGCTCCAACGGGCTGCTCTTTCTGCAAGCCGTGGACAAACCAGGTGGCTGCCAAACAACGTTATAAGGGAGCACTGTGCAACTTTAAATGAGCATGTTCCCTAATTGATCAGCAACGAAACAATGCTAATAACCAGGATGACTTTAAGTCAGGAGTTACTGTATTACAATAGCACATAGGGCCCCCAGGTGGGGGGGTATTGTGCTGTACAAATGTAGATAGTGAGAAATGGTCCCTTCCCCAAAGAGCTGACATGCTGAATGATGAGGCAGGCAAAGGGTGGGCACAGAGAGGCATAGTGTCTTGCCGGTGGTCACCCAATAGGACAGTAGCAGAGCTGATAACAAAATCCAGATCTCCCAAATCCCAATCCAGTGCCCTACTCCATAGCCCCAGCCATCTCTTCTGTTATGGCACCTCATTAACTGTACCTGAAAGGAATTTGGGCATAGCAAAGCGAAAGACAGAGGTGGCTGAATGAAATGACTTGTGAGGAAAGGTTGGAAGGGCTGAATACATATATCTTGGCTCAGAGATGGTGATTAAAGCCTTGATTCAGCAGCTCTTGTTCCCCTACATCGTCCATTGACTTCAGTCGGAGCACTCCTGTGAGTGAGACCTGCGAGGCTGGGCCCAGAGGGGATGATCATTGTCAGTGAATATTTGAAGGCTGCAAAGGTTGTAGAAGAATGGGAATCGCTGAGGTTGTTACAGGGGCATCTGACTGGAAGCAAAGGGATTAGGTTCAGGGGGAGGGATAGCTCAGTGGTTTGAGCTTTGGCCTGCTAAACCCAGGGTTGTGAGTTCAACCCTTGAGGGGGCCATTGGATATGGGGCAAAAATTGGGGACTGGTCCTGCTTTGAGCAGGGGGTTGGACTAGATGACCTCCTGAGGTCCCTTCCAACCCTGATATTCTATGATTCTAGGTTAGGAAAGGGAAAATGTAGGTGGAGTATCAAGGGAAAGCCCTTCTGGGGATGAGACATAAGCTGTGAAACAGTCTCCCTGGGGAGGGGGTGGAAACCTCATCACTTGAGAGACTTAAAACTAAATGCCCAAGAGGAAATGATCCTGCCTTGACACCCAGAGGAGAGGGAGAACCATCAATCAAAGGTGTTTATATGGCCCCTGTTGTCCCAAAGGGTATCAGAGCACCTCACCTAGTATTTCCCTTTGAACACCACTACGAGGTAGGACAGTGCCCTCAGCTTCAATTTGCAGATGGGCACCCCGGAACAGAAATTCTTAAGTGAGTCACCCGAGGAAGTTTGGTGGAGCAGGGACTTGAAGCCAAGTCTCCTAGGGTGGCAGGTAGCACTCCAACCACGGGACCATCCCTTCTCTAATGGCTGGCTATCAGAGGGCTGCTTTCCCATCCAAAACATCACTGTTTCTATGGCTGAGCCTCATAGTTTGTGAGACACCTACAATATGGCGCGGAGCAGGGAAGAAGACACAGTCCATGCAGCAAGTAATTTACAACTTGACGTCAAAGTGACATGGACACACTCTCTTATTCAGAATTGAAATATCAGCTCCCGCCTCCGATTGGTCCGTGCTGCCAGTTGCTATTGCCCAGCTGTTGTCGCTGGCCTTATATTCAAATTGTAAGCTCTTTGGGGTAGGGGCTATAGAGCACAGTGGAGGGCTGAGTCAATGAGTAGGGCACCTAAGAGCTATGATAACAGAAATAATAACATACCTTACCTGTGGGAAACCCAGGGGAAGGTTAAATCTTAGGGCTATTGGGTTTAGAAGGGTGTTGTCTCCGTTTGCATCCTGATTTATTATAATCACTCACAAGGTAAAGGTCTGTGGGGCTTTGGCGGAGAAGCGACTGCCTGATTCTTCATGCAGCAGCCCATAAAGGGGGTGGCACTCACGCGGGAGGCTGCCCCAGCACTCCACACCCACAAACAGAGGGGGATGGGGCACCTGCATGGGAGTGGCCGCAGCTGATAGGGAAGAGACAGCCATGATGCTGCTGGGGATGCTGGATACTTCAATGGCCGCACTCGCTGCCCCTTCGAAAAGGTCCCCCCTCCAGGCACTGGGCACTAGCGCAGTGCCCAGGGAACGGTGCCCTGATTGCACACCTGCCTAACCTGTGGCAGCTTTGGGCTAAAGACTCTGGATTTCAGGTCTCCCCAAGGAGACTCCAGCTTTCTTGGCATTCAGGCAGGGCAGGGGCAGATGGGCTAAGGCTCCTGACTGACACCCAGGCAGCACCTGCCCTCCCCACAACTTTCCAGTGAGGTACCCAGCGGGAGGAACCCAGGGCAAGGTAAGAGAAGCAGCAGCATCAGGTAGAGCCTGCTCAGCCCAACCTAATCTGCTAGGATGGGGTAGCCCGGAGACAGGGAGCCTCAGCAAGAAGAGAGGATGGCTGGAATGGGGGGAGGAGAAAGGCCTGGACGCAGCAAGTAGAGGGCCTTGGTGCATTGCTGCGTGTGGGAGAGGGGAGGAGGTGCCTGGTGGGGCGGGGACTCTGCACCTGGGAGCCCGTTTCACGTTACACGCACATTGCTTTGTGCTGAGCCCAGAGACGCAGCTATACCTGGCCACACACCCAGTCAGCTGGCCTCCTGCTCCCCCAGCGTGCAGCCTGCCCCAAGCATGCGTGAGTCGGAGCCGCTCGGCACCAGTCAGGGAGAAGTCCTGCAGCTGTGCCTATGAACGCTGGCGCTGAGCCGACAAGGCTCAGCCACGGCGCGTTGCGGGGCGGCACGCTACAAGAACGCGGGTGTTGGACTCAAGAAGCTGAAGCGAAGGCCACTGCCCAGCGTGCTCTGGGGAGGGTGTGTTGCACTCATGCTTTTATGTTTATGAATACGGCTTGGGCTGTTGGCTCAGATTAATGCTTGGTTCCTTTTATTAAAGAAACTCTTTCTACCTCAGCCCCTGTGCTTGCGAGAGGGGAAGTATTGCCTCTTAGGGGTGCTCAGAGGGGAAAGTGAAATTTTCCCAGGTTAGTGGTGGGAGCCTGAGCCAGTTTTGGTTATATTGTTCCTGAGATAATGAACGTGGCCTTTCTTGCTGCCCACTCCCACTGGCAGAAGGGGTACACCGCAGGTTTCCACTTAAACCACTTTTATGTGACTGAAACATCCCCCTAATCCTGCTCCCCCCTGTAGCCCTGCCAAGCACAGCTGATACACCCTGGTGTTCCTTGCACTTGAACGGCCTGTCCTGAGACACGCTACTGCTGGGAAAGCCTCTGCCCCCAGACGCAGCTGTCTGCAACGAAGGGGTTAAGAGAAGTATATCTCCTCATTCCCCTCTCAAGCAGTGCAGGTAGGAGCCCCTTCTTTGTCCAGTAGGTATCAAACGCACAGGAACTATATTTAGCCCTGAGCTTCGCTCTGTTATGTAGAATTGCTTTTCTTTCATGGTCACAGATAAAAGGCCTCGCTCGGTATCCCCCCCCTCCCGCTGCGTGTGCAATTGCCTCAGGATTGTTTTTAATCGATGCCCAGAAAAAAAATGTTTTACCCTTGGCTCTGTGCTGACCTTTCCAACCCCAACACACAACACGGCGGTGTTTGTACAGTGCCTAGCGTAACGGGGGCTGGTCCACGGCTCCTAGACATTACCGCAATACAAATAATACCACATCCGCATCCTCATCCCTAGCTGGCCCTTTCGTCAGTGAGTGGGGCTCGGACTGCTTTCCCGCTGGCTGTAAGCAATTAATGCAAAGCCTGGTTAAGGAGCGGCAGAAGCACCTTAAAAGTTGGGGGGGGGGACACCACAGGTGCCCAAACTGTGGCCCTGCCCCCGCACGCCATGCCGTCCCCCAGGCCCTGCCCCTGCACCACCCCTTCTCCCTGAGCCCCTGCCCTCCCACTGCCCGTTCCCCCTGAGGCCCTGCCCTCGCACCGCCCTTCCCTCCAAACCCCACTCCCCTCTGTCCCCTCCTCCCATTGCTGACCCTCGTTAAAAGTGGGTCCCCCCGGTGCGGGACCCTGGCTTGAGTTTGAGACCCCTGGGAGGTGGCCCCTGGGAGAGGTTGGTAGTTTGCAGGAGGCCAGGAGAGAGGAGCATGGTGTGTAGGGGCTGAGGGAGCCAGGTACCACAGAGATGCGCAGGGGATGGACAGCAGAGAGGGTTCTAAACCAGGGGTGGGCAAACTACGGCCCGTGGGCCGGATCTGGCCCCTTAGGGCTTTGGATCTGGCCCACGGGATTGCCACCCCCATGGCACCGTGGGCCCCGCGCCACTCCCTCCACCACTGCCCTGAGCCCCCTCCCGCACTCCGCACCCCTCCCTGCACCGCTGCCCTGAGCCCCCTCTGGCACTGAGCAACCCCTCCTGCACCCCAACCCCCTTCCCTGAGCCCCCTCCCGCACTCCTCATCCCTCCCTGCAGCACTGCCCTGAGCCCTCTCCGGCACTGTGCACCCCCTCCTGCACCCCAACCCCCTTCCCTGAGCCCCCTCCCGCACTCCTCATCCCTCCCTGCAGCACTGCCCTGAGCCCTCTCCGGCACTGTGCACCCCCTCCTGCACCCCAACCCCCTTCCCTGAGCCCCCTCCCGCACTCCGCACCCCTCCCTGCACCGCTGCCCTGAGCCCCCTCCGGCACTGTGCACCCCCTCCTGCACCCCAACCCCCTGTCCTGAGCCCCCTCATACACCCCTCACCTCTCCTCTGCCCCAACCCCTTGTCCTGAGCCCCTTCCTGCACACCACACCCCCTCCCACACCCCAACCCTATATTCATGGCCCTGCAAGCAATTTCCCCACCCAGATGTGGCCCTCAGGCCAAAAAGTTTGCCCACCCCGTTCTAAACCCAGCAATCACAGTGACTTGCTCTGGCCCCTTTAGGCCAACATTTTCAGATGCTCACACAGGCGCATGCTGCCATCTGAGTGGTTCGAGACAGCACCTCCAAGGTGATGGCTCCCCACGGCCAAGGTGCTGAAGCGGTGGGCAGTCCAAAGGGGTGATTTGATTTAGGAGCCTGGTCTAGAGGAGAGGTGGGACAAACTATAGTTCAGAACTGCAGTAATGTCACCCTCAAGAGAGTAAAAATCATCAGATTCTGCCAAATTCTGGCTCCCAAAATCATACAGTTTTTTTAAAAGATCATACTGTGGTTTTTGGCCTGTCTTGGTTTTTGAACTGCCCTGTCCATCGTGTGTGTGTGTGAAAGAGAGAATTAGTGTTGCCCACTGTCTACCTCTGCCCATCCCTTGCCCAGCAATTAATTCGGTCTCCAGTCAGTCCTGTCCCCCAGTTCCCACATCAGTGCTCCCCTCACAGCCCTCACCCAGCCCCCTCATCATTCTGCCCCACATCAGTTCTGTCCATCCCCCCACCCCACATCTGCCCAGTCCCCCCATCAGTTCAGCACCCCGAGCCCCCCATCAGGTGCACCCTTCCCAGCCTCACCTCTGGTCCTCCTGGGGTTCTTCACCCGACCCACACAGGCCTGAAGGGATTGCACTGGGGTCTCCTCTGCCCCTTCCAGGCTCAGGGAGCAGCTCCAGAAGCTTTTCATCCCCACCAGCCATTCCCAGGCTGGGTGCTGCAAGGGGTGAGGGGGGGAGATCAGGGTCACCATCCTGTCCCGATTGATCACAGGGGGGGAGCAGAAGTGGGGGGCAGAACAGCTGCTGGGCTCTCTAGCTGCCTCCTCCCCACCCCCCTCCATGAGAATGAATGGCTTTGGGAAGGGGGAGCAGGGAGAGAGAGCAACTGGGGCAGCTAACCAATCAGAGAGCTCCAACTGTCCCATGTCACTGGGAGACAAGACCCCAGACCCCAGCCCAAATCCCACCACCGGTGGCAGAAGTCGGCAGGGATGCACAAGGCACTGCCCCAGCTGGCCGGGCTTGTCCTGGTCCAGGCATCACTAAGCCAGGAAGCTGGGGGTCAGACGCAGCCCGTCAGTGGCTATGAGGCTTGCTGCTCACACTTAAAAAGCCGGGCGCTGGGCTAAGGCAGGCCCCCTTCTGGCACACTGGCAAGAGGCGTGGACAGACCAACAGCCCTTGAGAGCGGCAGAATTTCTCCTGGGGTTGGTGGGAGCAGCGTAGAGAGGAGACAGAGAGGCTGGAATGGGGTTGGGGCAGTGACAGGGGGAGGGGTGCATGTTCTGGGTTTTTGCGAGGAGTGGGCAGGTTGCAAGAGGCATCACCCAGGGGTTTCTTTGGCCCGATGGCAGGCAGCTCAGAGCTGCCCGATGGGGTGTCCTCGCTAACTCAGCCCTGGGTTGAGACTGTGGAGGTGCGTTCACCCACACAGGCACCAGGCGCTGCTAGCTCTAAAGCCCAGAGCTCATTTCACCAGCCGTGCTCCTCTGCCAGCCACCAGCGCTGTGTAGCCCACATGCATGGGGAATCACGCAGGAGAAGGGCTATGCCTCTCATCTTTTGTGTTAGGAGAGGAAGGCTGGTTCAGAGGTTAGAGTGCTAGCCTGGACTGGGGGACACCCAGTTTAGATAGTCTGGGGCAGAGCAGGAATTAGTTCATCTGAGGAACTTATATGGCCACCATCACCTCACAACCTTTAATGTATTTATCCACACACAGCCCCCTGCCCCATGAGGAAGGGCTGTGCTATTATCCCCTTTTTATGGGGGGAAACTGAGGCACAGAGCAATTACAGGACTTGCCCCAGGTCACACAGGGGCTCTGTGACAGAACAGGGAATCGAACCCAGATCTCCCAAGCCCCTAGCGAATGCCCCAACCACCAAGACCATCTTTCCTCTCCCTGTGTGACTGACAATAGGCCTGCCCTATCTCACAGACTGGGCGGGTGTGAGGATGAATACACTAAAGACTGAGAGGTGCTCAGACACTGAGGTGAGAAGGCCAGATATGTAACATAGATAGATCACACTGTTTGTTTACCGGGTGAGTTCAAAACCCTGCATCACTTTTGTAACAATAAATTCTGCTTACTATTTTTTCAGGAATAACTAAACTGAAGTGTAAAACAGAAAAGGGCCATTACACTGTGAACGTATCAATGTAACCAACGCCTGCGTATAGTCTATGTGGTCAGAAGCTCCAAAGGAGAAAGAGCTCTCTACTCCCTCTGTTGATGAAAAGGGGAAAGTGCTGCCATACAAAGCTTTATTTGCATAGGCTACCTACCCCCAACCCAGTTCCTCAAGTGACACATCTTTGGGAGCTCACCATAACTACACGTAAACCTGGATTGTAGGAGGTAGACGCCTCCCAGGCAGGCTGGGAGAGTGGACAGAGTTTTTACCTTGTAGTGAGGAATAGATTTCTAAGCAAGCAGGGCTTTGCTGATGGGTTCTAAGGTTCTTCACTCCCCTCCCATGGAAGCTTAGGTGAGAGATGTTGCAGACGGAGGACTTTGCTGCATGAACCAGCTATTGCAAAAGGCAGTAGCAGAACTAAATGGACTCCAGGGAGGTCCTGCCTACACAGCACCTCAATAAAACTGACTCATTAAACTGGGTTAAGTGTGGGGAGGACAGGTGAGAAGCTCCGTAGCTGCTGGAGACGGAGCTTCCAAGAGATGCTTGGCCTGGCTACGTGCTGAGCCAAACCAGGAGTGGGGCTTGGAGGGTGGGGGAGGTGGTCTGGTTCTTTCCTGAGGGATATTCTCAGTGGTGAATGGGAAGTTAAATGAGTACTGCCAAAGTTATTGGAAAGGGGGGTGGTATATTACTTTTTAATAATATTAAGTCCTGGCCTTTAGGGGTTCAGATCATTATCCCCCTTTTACAGATGGAGAACCTGAGGCACAAGGAAGAGAAGTGACTTGCCAGGGTCACCCAGCAGGCCAGTGGCTAATCCAGGAATAGAATCTCAGTTTCCTGAGTTCCAATCCATGCTCTATCCCATATAAAAAGACTGCATAATAGTAAAAGCTCCTATTCCACAAAGCACTTAAGCACGGCATTGGCTTTGCGATTTAATCTTTGACGTCAACGGGATTTAAGCGTGTGCTTAAGTGCTTTGCTGAACTCGGGCCAGAGGTATGCTAGCTTAGTTTTAGTATCTGTAACAGTCACTAATATTTCCCGGGGCGGGGAGAATTATTAGGCCAGTCATTATTAGAATTATTAGGCCAGTCAGCCTCACCTCAGTCCCTGGAAAAATCATGGAGCAGGTCCTCAAAGAATCAATCCTGAAGCACTTGCATGAGAGTAAAGTGATCAGGAACAGCCAGCATGGATTCACCAAGGGAAGGTCATGCCTGACTAAACTAATCGCCTTTTATGATGAGATTACTGGTTCTGTGGATGAAGGGAAAGCAGTGGATGTATTGTTTCTAGACTTTAGCAAAGCTTTTGACACGGTCTCCCACAGTATTCTTGTCAGCAAGTTAAGGAAGTATGGGCTGGATGAATGCACTATAAGGTGGGTAGAAAGCTGGCTAGATTGTCGGGCTCAACGGGTAGTGATCAATGGCTCCATGTCTAGTTGGCAGTCGGTATCAAGTGGAGTGCCCCAAGGGTCGGTCCTGGGGCCGGTTTTGTTCAATATCTTCATAAATGATCTGGAGGATGGTGTGGATTGCACTCTCAGCAAATTTGCGGATGATACTAAACTGGGAGGAGTTTACGGGAGATACGCTGGAGGGGAGGGATAGGATACAGAAGGACCTAGACAAATTCGAGGATTGGGCCAAAAGAAATCTGATGAGGTTCAATAAGGATAAGTGCAGGGTCCTGCACTTAGGAGGGAAGAACCCAATGCACAGCTACAGACTAGGGACCGAATGGCTAGGCAGCAGTTCTGCAGAAAAGGACCTAGGGGTGACAGTGGACGAGAAGCTGGATATGAGTCAGCAGTGTGCCCTTGTTGCCAAGAAGGCCAATGGCATTTTGGGATGTATAAGTAGGGGCATAGCGAGCAGATCGAGGGACGTGATCGTTCCCCTCTATTCGACATTGGTGAGGCCTCATCTGGAGTACTGTGTCCACTTTTGGGCCCCACACTACAAGAAGGATGTGGATAAATTGGAGAGAGTCCAGCGAAGGGCAACAAAAATGATTAGGGGACTGGAACACATGAGTTATGAGGAGAGGCTGAGGGAGCTGGGATTGTTTAGCCTGCAGAAGAGAAAAATGAGAGGGGATTTGATAGCTGCTTTCAACTACCTGAAAGGGGGTTCCAAAGAGGATGGCTCTAGACTGTTCTCAATGGTAGCAGATGACAGAACGAGGAGTAATGGTCTCAAGTTGCAGTGGGGGAGGTTTAGATTGGATATTAGGAAAAACTTTTTCATTAGGAGGGTGGTGAAACACTGGAATCCGTTACCTAGGGAGGTGGTAGAATCTCCTTCCTTAGAGGTTTTTAAGGTCAGGCTTGACAAAGCCCTGGCTGGGATGATTTAACTGGGAATTGGTCCTGCTTCGAGCAGGGGGTTGGACTAGATGACCTTCTGGGGTCCCTTCCAACCCTGATATTCTATGATTCTATGATTCTATTGCCATAATGTTACTGTGTGTCAACATTCATTTTTGCTTCTTCTGATAAATCAGTCTGCAGCAGATTGTTACCACCCTTTGCTACTCCATCAAACACCATCGCATCTTGTGGTGGCAAGAACTTGAAGGCCCCAGTCTCCGCAGGAGTGTCACTGGTTCACTTTTAAAGGATTACACTGCTGTGAGCAATTCCTCAGCCAATGACAAAGCAATTTTAAAATAAAATAAAGACATGGGAACAACAGAATCAGTGTGGAATAAAGGAAACCATCTAAAGTACCCTTTCAAAAAAGAGCATCAATGTCATATAGGACTGGGGGGGAAAAGCCCTAGTGGACTCTGTGTTTCTGTACCTTAGATCTACAAATAATACCACAACCAAGTCGTCAAGCTTTGGAACTGGACCTTTTAAAGGATGAAATGTATACGAAGATATTTTAAGTGTCCTGTTTATTAATCCACAAAAATGGTTCTGTGCAATTGGAATCATGATAATTATTTAGAATGTCCCAGAGAGGCATATTTATCTCAGGAACTCAGACCTGCCTAATTTTTTCAATCTATCCCCCATTCACAAAGCTTAAAACTGATGGCTACATTTGTTATGATACCCAAAGAAAATAAGCAACTTCGTCCAAGTCAACAGGATAGTCTGTTAACAGGACTGGGGTCTTCTCAAACAGCTCCCCTTTGTAACTGCGCCATTTGCCGGCCGGGAGGTACACATCTCGCTCTTGCTTGCCCAGCTCCAGGACAGGGGCTACCATGAGGGTGTCCCCAATGAGGAACTGAGAGTCGATCTTGTGAGCGAATTCATCCCTGGGAGAAATCCACCAGATGGGCCGTATGATGGGGTCTCCCGTGTCGGTGACCTTCCCAGCCAGCTCCAACAGGAGAGGGGCAACCAGGGACTCATGCAGCTCTGTGAACTTCTGTGCAATCTCAATCACTGCCTTGTCGTAGAGCCAGGGGGGTATGGAAAACTGCATGGAGGGCATGAAGGTTGACAACTCCAGCCAGCGGATGTACAGCTCCTGGTCCGGGATTTCAACAGCACCTTCCGTCTTGTTTGGCAGAAAGTTTCCTCCAATCATGTCTGGTAGTATGAAAGGGTACCCCAGCATGCTAATGGTGAGCACGGTAGGGATCAAGGACTTGAGGCCAAGCTCATATCCCCAAACCGAGTCGCGGTCGATGATGCGGAAGAAGCACGAGATGTTTTGGGACTGGTAGCCAACCCTGACTTCGGCGAGCTCGTAGAACGGAATGGCCATTTCCGTGTACCGTCTGGACCAGATGCTGGGATCCGACAAGGGCCTGAAGGTGCTGAACTGCTTTGGAAGGTAGCTTACCTCACCAGCGTCAAATTTAAAGGACGCTATGCCGTACTTTGACCGCAGTTGTTTCAGGTGGCTCTGAAACCACTCCCTGGCTGTGGGATTGGTAAAATCCAAAATGGCCCCTATGCCGTTCCACCACTTCACCATCGCGGGGAGTTTCCCTGTCGGCTCCTTGATAAAGAGCTGCTGCTCTATCCCCACTCCAAAATTGGAGGAATTGTAGTTTATAAAGGGATGCGTCCACAGGGTAACTTTAAATCCCTCTTCTTTCAGCGTTTTGAACATTTCTGTCACATTAGGGAACTTTACCGGATCAAAGTCAAAATCGCCATACGTCTGGGTGTACATGTCATCAATTTCAATATGGCTGCAATTAAACCGGAACTTTTTAATCTTTTCTGCAAAATCTAGAAGTTTATCCTGGTCAATATGATTTTTGTAGAGAGCCCATGTAGACCAGATGGGGTACCGGAAGGCGTTTTCTGATGGGATCTTCGAAGGCTTGTTGAAGTACCTGCGCACCATGTATTTGTGAATGGAGGTCACATCCGAGCCCACGCAGACACGGTAGCTTAGCTCCGGGAAAGGCTGCTGCCCAAGGGGCGGTTTGTAGGGAGAATCCTTATACCTGGCCTGAAAGAAGAGCGACCGTTCACTGGCGTTAAACCCCAGGTGGAAGGGCACCGAGTTCTTGATCTTTATAGCCACCGCTTTCGAGGACAGCCAGTACCTTTCCAAGATGCCTCCAAAGCTGCCCCTGAAGGAATACACGTCGCTCGTCACAAAGGGCATGGGCTCCTGGTACCCTGGGAGTCTGATTGGCCAGTGCTGGATGCTCATTTCACAGCCCCCGTACCAGTGAGCGTCCTCCCAAAACATGGTGTGCTCGACCACCGTGTCTACCACAAACTCCTCCCAGTGGACGTGGTAGCACATCACCGTGTCCTTGGGCTTGACTGTCTGAATGAAGAAATTCAGCTTCCCTCTGTCCGACCTGGTGCATGTTAAAATCTCCCCTTCTTTCGAGCAGGACTCCAGATCAAGGGTGCCCGACTGAAAGGCCAGTCTGAAGACCACCTCCCCGTTGTGGTTTTTGATGATGAACCCATCTTTCCTCAGGTCCATCAATTCCGTCTTTAGCCGCTCCGCCTTCCTGAGAGACGCCGTGTAGTAGCACCAAGCCACCACCGCCGCAATGAACAAGATGAGCCCGATGACTATTGCACCGATCATTGGCTTCAGCTCCTTGGACAGCTTCGGCTTCACTGGGGTGAAGCTGTCAGGCAGGCGTGTTCCCATGGCATTCCCCTTTTCAGAGCTCCTGCTCTTTCTTAAACGATGAAAGGGCTGATTTTCCATGAGCCCCTAAAGCCCTTGTGGCCAGGAGCTTTGTTTCTTACTGTGTTGTTCTTCTCTGGTTCATCAAGGAGAAATACGAACAGGAGAATCAGTCAGTCATAGTGTCCTCTCCAAACCCATTCAGTCCTCCAGCACTGATCCCTGACACAGCACAGGGGTGAAATGTTAGAAATATCAACTAAATGAATCCAGCTAATGGACCAAATCATCCCTCTTGTAGCTCTGGTGAAGACTCCCTCTGCTTTCACTTGCAGTTCTGCTCCAGTCTGGTACATTCTGTTCACTGGCAGCTGAGCGAGGGTTATTATAATACCATGCTCTCAGACATGGGTATGCCAAGGTTCCCATGAGCTCTTGGCTGCAATGTGGCTCAGCTCAGCCAAGCTGGGAGGAGGGGATGAGACAAAGCTAGAGCACTGGGGAGAAGCGGACAGGACTCTGCGGAGAAACAAGGGCAATTAGCAGAGAATGCAGGCTCGCAGCTCCGCAATGATCTCTGGCTTCTTGTCTTTTGGTCAAGTAGATTCCTGGATGCATTTTCCCCACCCTGCCCGTATCTCTCTGCCCTCATGCTGCAGTTAATGTGAGCATGCTGGCAGCTAGGCATCCACTTCCCTGGCTCAGTTACAAAGAAGTGATGTCTCATTTCTGAGGGGACCTGGTAATCACAGCCGTCTAATGGCATGGAGGTTAATTGTCTGTCTGCACATCACTCCCTGAATGCCATTAAGCTGCTAAAATAGGAAGGAGCAAGCTCCCGCAAGAGAGCTATTTATAGCCTCACCATGTAGGCCCTGATTCAGCAAAGCACTTAAAGCAGGTTGGTTGTAGGACATGAACAGGTCAGGTCCATCAGCCTGAGGGTTCACAGAGGGCAGATTCAGTTTGCTGATTGGCTGAATTGCAGGTGGGGCCGGCACGGTCAGCCCCGTAGGCATCGAGTGGCGTATGGCTCTGTCAGCGCCGGAGGGTGTCTCCTTCTCCGTCAGCGCCGGAGGCAGGTCTCCGCTCGTTCACACTAGCACAGATCCACCCGCTGCAGGGGAGTGGCTCCCGGTTTACATCAGGGTAAGTGAGAAAAGGTTCATTGTCACTGCGGTCGAGGGGAGAGTGCGTCCCCCTGTCAGTGGAAAGAGGGTTTGGCAGAAACCTCGAAGGAGAGCAGTGTGGGAGGGAAGATTTCTGGGGAAAGCGTACTTGGGGTTTTAACTGGGATTGCCATAATAGAAGGAACGTGTTCATCATCGAAATGTCGGGCTGGAAGGGCCCTCGAGAGGTCATCTAGTCCTGCCCCCTGCACTGAGACAGGATCAAGTAAACCTAGACCAGTGGTTCTCAATCTTTTTGGGCTCAGGACCCATTTGTCAATGTTTATGGCCTTTCACAACCCAGTAACTAGTCTGGCGGTGGAAGCCCTTGGGTGGTTTTGGTCGGATCCTCTCTCCTGCGGGAGTTGATCCTGCACGTCACTCACCCCACAGTGGCGGCTTCTGCAGCTTCTGTGCTGTGGGGCTGGCTGGGCTTGGCTCTCCGCTCCGGGTGTTGCAACCTCCGGGTTTGCAGCACCGCTCAGGTTTGGCCACACACGCCCTGACTGGACCACATTTTGTGAGTGGAGTTGTGACCTGGCTCACGGGGTTGCAGGGCCACTCACTCAAATTTGGCCTACTCAGACTCTCGTCGTCATGACACCTGGGCTCAACCTGAGTGGCGCTGGGACCCCAGAGGTTGCAGTACCTGGATCAGGGAGGCGAGCCCAGCCACCCCATGCAACAGGAGCCGCAGGAGCTGCCATGCCACCCTTTGAACCATTCTGGCGACCCAATTTTGGGTCCCGATCCATAGGCTGAGAAACCCTGGCCTAGACCATCCCTGACAGGGGTTTGTCCAACTAGCTCTTAAAAACCTCCAATGATGGAGATTCCACAACCTCCCTTGGAAGCCTGTTCCAGAGTGCAGCTACCCTTAGAGTTAGAAAGATTTCCTAATATCTAACCTACATCTCCCTTGCTGCACATTAAGCCCATTCCTTCTTGTCCTGCCTTCTGTGGACACGGAGAACAACTGATCTCTTTATAACAGCCCTCAACATATTTGAAGACTGTGAGGTATCCTCTCACTGTTCTTAAGACTAAACATGATACCCAAGCCCAGACGTCTACACTGTCGAGCCCCTTAGCTCGAGCCCTGCAAGCCCAAGTCAACTGGCACGGGCCAGCCGCGGGTGTCTAATTGCAGTGTAGACATAATGAAGCACAGAGAAGGGAAGGGACTTAGCAAAGGACACCTGGCTGGTCACTGCACTGCAGGTCAGCTAGGAATAGACTCCAGGTTTCCTAAATCCCAGTCCAGTGCTCTGACCACCAAACCACACCCTTACTTTGCTCTGGTGAAATCATCTCAGTCAGGTGAGAGGATCCGTGAAATCAGTGGGGTTTAGGAACCTAAACACCTTTGAGGATATGGGCCTAAGTGGTTAACTTTCACTGATCTGTGTAAAAACTGATGAGTTTTAGAAATCAAATCTATCTTATTGCCTTTTAAATGTTTTGTCAAATTTATTGATAAAGGAACAAAACAAAACAAGACTTCCAAAGAGACCTACCAACGCAGCTTGCGAAGGTCTGGTTAAGAAGCAAGTCCTCAGAAACATCTTGTGGGTGATGGTGGGAAAAGGCAATAAGCTTGACCATCAAGCTACGCAACAAGTGTCTCAAAGTGTTTTTCCATCTTTCTTAATGACATCAGACTCCCAACAGAGTAATGCTAAGCGGCTTGAAGGTCCATTAAAAATGCCATCAATCGGTCATTTCACTATCCATCAGATCAGCTTCCCAGTGACCTAAACGATGTGCTGTGGTTTTAATAAGATCTTTTTTAAATTTTTTCTGTTCACCTTTTTTTTTTAATGCACTTTCCTCCCATTTTCGGTGGCAAAGTGGAAAAGGGATGAGAAATGGGAAGTGGGGAAAGGGGGGAAAGAAAAAGGTGGGGGAAATGAAGAATTTCAAAACTAGTTTTCAATAAAACTTTGAGTGAAAACTTGTCCCCCTTTCAAAACCTGCAGAACAAATGTTTCACAATTTCCAATTATATTTTTTCCCTTCCACTTTTGAATCATCTCTTCTCACACCCCAGCCTTACAGTGGCCTCCCTCCTGGTGGGGGCAGGGGGCAAGGCACAGGATCCTTGGGGCAGCAGGCCCCATACTCCCAGGGGCACAATGTCACAGAAGCGCCTGCTGCATGAGGCTCCACACTGCCCCCTGCAGTTCTCAGTGAGTAGCACAATTTAGTTATCAAGGCGATGGTGGGAGCTGAATCGGGAGAGGTTCTCGAACCAGCAGCAGGATCTCTTGGAAAAGGAGGAAGGTGGGAAGCAAGAGGGAGTAGTGGGGAGGGGAGTAGCGACAAAGAGACAATGTGCCTGATTTGCCAGGTGCAGCTTCATTGATGTGAATGGAGTCACTGGTTCTCCTGATTTGCACCAGTGCACATGGAATCAGAATCAGACCCAAGGTGCATGAAGGAGCCCTGGGCAGGTCCCAAGCTGGAAATGTCACAGCTTACATCTGTACTGTGGGTCTGCCTAGCGCCATCCTCCACCCTCAATCCTGATTTCTCCTGAGTGGTCTTTGTTTCTTAGGACTGGCATTGGAAAGAGCAGCCTCCACCCTGGGAGTTTGCAATTTGCCCTATTTCTGTGTCCTTGAAACCTTCCGAAAGGCTTTCCGTGCCAGCAGGGAAGGGGGGGCGGGGCAGCTGCTGGAGAGCTCTGCTGGGGACAGCAAATGGACCCATCCCTCTTCCATCCTGACAGCGCCAACCATGGCATATGACAGCCCAGACAATCTCCCCGCAGCAGCTGTGCCCATCTGTCAGCGGGGATCCGGACGCCAGCTGTCTCCAAGCTGCTGCTGTCCTGGTGTCATGGGTGGGATGTCTCGGTTGGCTGCAGTTTCCTGTAGCAGCTGCTGGAATCCATCCTCCAGTTCCAGGGCAGTAGAGGAAGAAGGGGAGAAGGAGAGATGCCGAAGCTCAGAGCACAGACTTGGCACCTTTCGAACCAACAGGCTTGGACAGCAGCAGGACCAACTACACATGCTCCCTTCCATTCAACATCCCAAAGGACCTTGCAAACATTAACCAGTTAAAGAATGGCGATGGTGAGAGGCCACTGGTTCCAATCCAACCCCGGCTGACAGTGACCAAACAGACGGTTGCTCTGATGGCTACTTGGTGCAAGTGAAATAAGTTTGGTGGGTCATAGTCTGCCTCCCAGTCGGGAGGTGTCCAAAGCAACAAACCCTTCCTTCTGGGATCACAGTCTGGGCTGATCTTTCAGACTTCTTCATAACCAGATTAGATACAGAGCACTGACCGGATAGATGGAAACACTCCACTAGGAGGTGCTATAGATGGCTATAAGAAAACTATTGGTCTGTTGGACTCTATAACAATTAATTTACCATTTATTAAAACAGCTATTAAGAATTTATTAGCCATTTATCAACTAGTGCTAGATGGAACTTTAATGTAAAGTATAGCCAAAAGCATATATACTTTTCCACATCAGCCTGGCAAATCAGGTAGCTATGGCTGGCACGTAACTTCATGTTATGGGATTTATTATTGAAAGGATTTGGAAGCATGTTTCTTCACCAGTCTCTTTCCTGTGTGTATAGCTGACATGATAAAATAAGTATCACTGATCACTAGGGATGGGGGGAAAGCCAAGTTTATCCCAAGGGATGCTGCCAGGCTACAAAGACCGCTTCACATGCGCTTCACATGAGCAAGAGATAAATCATAGGGTGGATACAGAGGGTGCAGAGACATTCTCAAGGACTCTCTATGTTCTATAAGGATAGAGAACAAGGATACCTGCCTCCCTGTTAATAACAATACGCAGCACTTATGGAGCGCTCTGCAATTTCAAAGCAGTGTGTGAGCATTAACTAACCATTCCCCGCAGTGTCCCCATGCAGCTACTAAGTAGCAGGGTTGTCTTCAACGGAGCTGTGCCCCTTCCTACCAGAACGCTGTGAGATTTCTTGTTCCTCTCAGACCTTTCCAAGAAAACTCAGTGCTCGAAGGATGTGCCTGATCAACGGCACTAGAGATTCATACCTGTGTCCGTCCAGAACAGGGATAACAGGGGCAGTAGCAATGCCTGCTTCCACTACCTCCCTACCAATGTGCTTCACTGCTGTCTTACAGTGATTGCTGCTATACCCAGATGGGAAATGGGAAATCAGGCTCCCTGGACGGGCTGTCCTTGGCCTCTCTGCCCAGACTCTCAGCCAGGTGCAATTTGCCACGTTGTGATGTGGATACTTAGACTGAAACCACCAGCTCGGTTCACAGAGAACACTTAACAGCCATCAGCTGGATGTGACTTTTGGTCCTGATCCCTACAGACCTAGGTTGGATTTGATCTGGCATCCTAGAGTGGGAAGGCTTGATATCCCTTTATCAAGCCCCTGAGTCCTCCAAATGCCCTTCAACCATTGCTTTTTGGGAACAGAACTTTCTTCCCAATCCAAAACCTGCTTCACAAGGAACTGCAAAACCAACATCTTCCCCCAGTTCTGGCCACTGCTGCAAATGGTCCAGACTGACTTTTAACATCTCACCTGAATGATGGCACTTCCGGCAGCACTGCATCTCCTAATACCAATCTCAGCTACTGCTGGGGTGCGTCGAGGGTAGACCACCCCCTGCCGGCTGAATCACTGACATCCCTTCCCGACGCACAGCACTGTCTAGAAGCAAGTGGCAGAGAGGAAAAAGCATCACTGGCTGATTGACCAGCACAACTTCCAGCAGCCCAGTGCCCTAGCTACTAAAGTGGAAGAGTGAGCAGTGCTGGGCTGCAAGAGATCCCGGCCCTCATCAAAGCAGCACTTGAGTTGCATCTGGATGGAGGGCTCACTGCAAAATCAGCTGAGTGAGTTTTTGGCTGGGCTGCAGGGCGGTCGTTGCTCTAATCATGTTTTAACTGGTGTCCATCACCCCAGCTCAGAACACCCCATATATTCTTTGCCATCAAGGATCTGGGAGGCTGAGATGGCTGGTCCTTTGAAGATCTCATGAAAAGATGAAGAGCCGAAATAAACCAGCTTCACAGCACAAAAGAAGAAAGGAAGGGAGTTTCAGGCCCCAGCAGACATTGTGTCATACTGGTTGGAAGAAAAGCAGACCATAAAAAACAAACAAACAAACAAACAGGCTCTTTTAAGGTCAGGCTTGACAAAGCCCTGGCTGGGATGATTTAACTGGGAATTGGTCCTGCTTCGAGCAGGGGGTTGGACTAGATGACCTTCTGGGGTCCCTTCCAACCCTGATATTCTATGATTCTATGATTCTTCATTCAGGCAGCTTTGAATTCAGGTCAGCAGTCTGGGCTCCCGCCATAATGAGAAATAAGGTCAGGAAGCAAAATGGATCTGATCTGTGTTGTCAGTCAGCTGGCAACTTACTCCAGGGGGGAATTCTGCACCAAAAAATTAAAAATTCTGCACCAAAAACTTAAAAATTATGTGCACAATATTTTAAAATTCTGCGTATTTTTTGTCAAAATAATGCAATATAATCCAGCTAGTTTCAATGATTTTGGTAATTTATTTAAACTACAATATAATGGATGGAGAATGGGAGTGGGGCGCATTGGAGGAAATCACCAAACCCCCTCTGTCTAATAGTAATGTAGCTAGTATTGACCCTTTACTTCTAGTTATTAGTGAGCAAATATATGTAGCTATATGTTCAGTGTTAAATCATAGGCAACTGAACAGCAAGTGCCGGCTGGGGACTCAAACTCACAATTTTATACTGGCTACTGACCGTCTCCGAAAAGGTCAGCAGTAAACAGTTCATGGAGCACATTTTGATAGGAAATGTTTTCAGTTCAAAAATTTAGACCAGTTCTAATCACTAAAGCAGCATAAGCAGTTTATAAGGCCATACTGTTCTTTATAATAAGGCTCCTTTACACCACTCTGGCAATGTAAAGGAGCCTTAACCCATCACCCCATAAGGCCCAGCGTCGGGCAGAAGAGGCTGTCTTTTACCAAGAGCGCGTGTTTTAGAAATCGTGGAAACATGGACTCCTTCACCACCTCCGTGAGAACTTCAGACTTTGTTTTAGCCCCGAAGGCCTTTGGACTTGTGTGGAGAAAGCACTACATCAGCGAGAGTTCTGAGGAGGCCTTTGGCCCAGCCGTTGATGGACACACCGGAAACCAATCCCGAAACCCAGCTGCTTGTGAGGCACCGCGATGAGCGTGATGGCTTCTTGTTGTCCACCCCCCAAAGAGGTGGAAGGTGATCATGGCTTGGGGGAGTTATGGGCGGACAACGTGAACGAAAAAGACATGGCTCAGGTAAATGAATGTTTAAGAAGTGACAGTCGGGGTGGGGATGTGTAATGGGGAGAGGGAGAGGAGGGGATAGGAACCAGGGATTGTGTAAATCAAAAACCAAGCAGTGGGGTGCTTACGCTGTATAAGGGCCCTACCGTCAATCAAACCCTAACCCCGCCCCTTGACCCCCTTAGCCCCGCCCCTTGACCTCTTAGCCCCACTCACCGGAAGTCCCACCCACCATGGGTTATTACTTCCGGGGTCAAGGCTGCCACACGACCGGAAGCAAGCTGTGTCATATGACACCCACCCCACCCCTTGACCCCACCCCTTGACCTCTGCCCCCCTTCACCGGAACTCCCGCCCCATGGGGTATTACTTCCAGGGTCAAGGCTGCCATGTGACCGGAAGCAAGGTATGTCATCTGACCCCCCCTAATAACTCCACCCACTGCCCTCTACCAATCAGGATGGGTTTCGCCCTGTTGGACTTCCCCCAAGAGGAGCTTTGACTAATCAGGGTGAGTTCTGGGGCGGGGTGTCCTCTCCGGAAGTGGGCCTTGTGACCCCTCTAACAACTCCTCTCCCCCCCGCCCTCTACCAATCAGGATGGGTTTTGCCCCTGTAGGACTGCCCCGAGAAGAGCTTTGACCAATCAGGGTGAGTTCTGGGGTTAGGGTGTCCTCTCTGGAAGTGGGTCTTGTGACTCCTCTAACAACTCCTCCCCCCACCCGCTACCAATCAGGAGGGGTTTTGTTCTGATAGGACCAAGAGGAGATTTGACCAATTAGGATGAGTTCCGGGGGCGGGGTGACCCGTCCGGAAATGATTCGTGTGACCCCTCTAACAACTCCTCCCACCAACCTCTACCAATCAGGCCACCCCAAGAGCAGATTTGACCAAAATAGGGCAGGTTCTGGTATGGGGTGAACCGCTCAGAAGAGGGGCGTATGACCCCTCTGCCAATCAGAGCGCAGCACCATCACCCCATAAGGCCCAGCGTTGGGCAGAAGAGGCTGTCTTTTACCAAGAGCGCATGTTTTAGAAATCGTGGAAACATGGACTCCTTCACCACCCCCGTGAGAACTTCAGACTTTGTTTTAGCCCCGAAGGCCTTTGGACTTGTGTGGAGAAAGCACTACATCAACGAGAGTTCTGAGGAGGCCTTTGGCCCAGCCGTTGATGGACACACCGGAAACCAACCCCGAAACCCAGCTGCTTGTGAGGCACCGCGATGAGCGTGATGGCTTCTTGTTGTCCACCCCCCAAGAGGTGGAAGGTGATCATGGCTTGGGGGAGTTATGGGCGGACAACGTGAACGAAAAAGACATGGCTCAGGTAAATGAATGTTTAAGAAGTGACAGTCGGGGTGGGGATGTGTAATGGGGAGAGGGAGAGGAGGGGATAGGAACCAGGGATTGTGCAAATCAAAAACCAAGCAGTGGGGTGCTTACGCTGTTTCTTTTTTTGAAAAAATCTCTTGACAGCTCAATGATGCCTTTCTGGAGGCCTTTGAGAACTTACACATCAGTAGCCCTGTGGGAGTAAATGTATCATGCATCAGCTGTTTTTGCTCATGTCTGAGACACAGATCTCAAGAGGAAAAGGACAAAATGGAAGAATGAACCAGCACAGACACCCTCATGTTAGGAGTCATGGCGTCCATTTTTACAGGCGGTTGTAAAAGGTTGTGTTAAACCAGGTGATTAATAAAACTTATTTAAATGTGTTCATATGAATGTTGTCCCCAACCCTCACTTGTGTTAGTAAAAGATGGCACCAGTAACAGTCATGTCTCCACAGGCGGCTCTGTTAAAGAAAATATATTACACCCCCGGGGAAGTTGGGAGCTTTGGCGGGGTGAACCCTCTTTTTCAAGTGGCCAAAAAGCATAGTAAAACTTTAAATAGAAGACAAGTGTAACCCTTCTGCCCGTCAGAGTTGGCAGCAACAAGGGCCGGGTTCAATATCTAGGGGTTCCATTCCAATAACACAATGCAAACCGGCTCGAGCCCCCACCCAGTGACCTGGGAAAATATATACCACCCCCGCTGGGCGCCTCCAAGAGGCAATACTTCCCCTCTCGCAAGCACATAGTCTGAGTGTAGCAAAAGTCTTTTAATAACAGAGAGAAACAATGTGGCATTATGTTGGGGAAACACCACCAACAGGATTCATAACACAACCCATGAGCAAAAACAACCCCACCCCAGGCAAATTGGGGCATGCCCTTTTCCCTTTGGTTCTTGAGTCCAGCAACCCCAAATCACCCAAAGTCCGAAAAGTCCAATGCCCCAAAAGTCTCTGTCCCTGGTCAGGGCAGCCCCAGAGTTCGAAAGTTTATCGGCGGAGCTTTACCTCCCAACCTGGGTGGAAATGGGACGGGGGTAAGAGGCACCTTACGTGATCTGAAGCTGACCGCCCCATAGCTCCATAGCGGCGCTCCGCCAGCCGCCCCACAAACTCCTTCGCTCAGCTGCGCTCCGCTCCGCCAGCCGCCCCACGAACTCCTTCGCTCAGCTGCGCTCCGCTCCGCCAGCCGCCCCACGAACTCCTTCGCTCAGCTGCGCTCCGCTCCGCCAGCCGCCCCACGAACTCCTTCGCTCAGCTGCCCCACGAACTCAGCTCCACGGCCCACAAGCAGCTCCTGCCATCCACACACTGCTCCGCGTCGAACTGCTTCACCAGCCGTCCCGCAAACTGCTCCACAATATATCTTCAGGCTCCCCCACTACTTAACACAACACTCAGTGATTTCAGCTCTTAGGTGAATTCAGCTTATAGTAGGGGAGCCCCAGTGCTGGTGCACTGTCAGCCCAAAGTGAGCTCAGCAGCCTATAACTAGACTTCTAATGAAATCAAAATTAGCTCTGATATTCCACAGTGGAGAGAGGAGGAAGTGCAATCAGCATGTAAGGCCCTCACCAAGGGGCCCATGCCACCAAGTACTACTACTTGTCCCCAGCCTCTCTCCATTCACACAGTTTTGGAACCCATGACCCTTGCCTAGCGAGTGCTACTTAGTTGATGGTGAATCCCTCCATCATAACAAAAGGCCACGTACAGTTCCAAGCACAGTTCCCATAATCAGGGTAATAACAATTTATTCTTCCTGCCCCAATAACAGAGACACTGGGGATCCCACAGCAGCCAAAGTGACCATTTGGGCAGCTATGGTCTCATTCTAGGCGTGGTGGGTGTGCCTATGCAAATGAGATCGGCCCCTGAAGTTCTTTTCCACAACTTGCCACACCTCACCACCAGATGTCAGGGTGGAGCTCATCCTGACACTGCTTACATCCTCCCCCCAGCCGAGACTTTGTCGTCCCGACAAATCACACTCCCTTTATACCAACTCATTGGTTTCCTCCAAAGGGCCTCAGGAAGCCCACTTTAGCTTCCACAAGCCTGTGTGCTAAATGTATTGGCTCCTCACTAGTCACCCCAGGTGCATCATAAGTTAACCGTTTCACTGGTCTTATCACCCTGTCTCGTCTATTGAGAATCTCTGTTGCCGAGGTAGGGGGAACATCCTCTTGAGTGACGGATGGAGAGGCTTCCCTGGAGGGTCCCTCGGCTACTGGCGTAGGCCCCTGCACTCCTAGTTCTAACGCTGGAGGGTCCAAGGTGCCCAGGACATCCTCTACCTGTCTGTCCCCATTGTCCAATAACCTGTGTGTGTCATCACAGGGGGGTCTCATCAGCAGCACCGGGGTATCAGAAATGGGCCTAAATAGTTCCGCCATTGGGTTTAGGGCGGAAGAGGGAAAACTCTCGTTTGGTTCAGCTGATCGAGACTGAAATCTTGTCTCCATCCCAGGATACACCAGGGTTGTGTCTTCCTCCTCAGACTCACTCTCAGATGTGCAGAATAGGGGTAAGTTAGCTGCAGGGGGCCCACTGTCTGTGTTGGATGGCGGCTTTGGTCTAGCACCTCTGTTCTGCCCGGCGGCCCTGCCGTGGCCCATCTCACAAGGGGTGCTTACCAATTCCCCCACAGGGAGCAAAAGGTTTCTATGCACCGTCTTTATTTGCCCTGGACCGTCTTCAGGTTTGATCTTGTAGACTGGCAGATCTCCCAGCTTTTCCATCACCAGGTAAGGTATTGCCTTCCATCTGTCAGCTATCTTGTGTTTGCCAGCAATACCCAAATTTCGCAGCAGGACTCTGTCCCCCGGCTGGAGCTCCTGCGAACGCACTCTAGCATCATATCGATGTTTGTTGCGGTCTGCGTTCTTCCGAGCCGCAGCGGTAGCTAAGCGATAAGCATCCCGCAGCTTTTCTCTTAGTCGGGATACATACTGCTGATGAGTTTCATAGCTATCTCCATCCTCTGATACACCAAAGCACAAGTCTATGGGTAATCTTGGTTCTCGCCCAAACATCAAGAGATATGGGGTGACTCCCGTAGCATCGTTCTTTGTGGCATTGTAGGCATGCACCAGAAATGCGACATGCTGGCTCCAGGTTGCCTTCTGCTCTGGTCGCAAAGTTCCCAGCATATCTAATAGGGTTCGATTGAACCTCTCGGGCTGAGGATCACCTTGGGGGTGATAAGGCGTTGTCCTAGACTTTTTAATTCCTGCTATCTTCAGCACCTCCTTCAGAAGGTGACTCTCAAAATCCCGCCCCTGATCAGAGTGTATCCGAGCCGGGAATCCATAGACTGAGAAATATTTGTCCCACAATACTCGAGCAACGGTGGTGGCCCTCTGATCACGTGTGGGATATGCTTGTGCATACCGTGTAAAATGGTCAGTCACTACTAGAATGTTTCCAACATTCCTCTTGTCTACCTCCACAGACAAGAAATCAATGCATACCAACTCCAAAGGTTTGTTGCTGGTGATGTTCTTGAGATATGCAGCCCTCGTGGGCAGAGTTTTCCTTTGAACACATCGAGCGCAAGTCTCACATTTCCTGCGAACATCTTCAGCCATTCGGGGCCAATAGAACCTACTACGAATAAGTTCCAGGGTCCTCTCCATCCCTAAATGCCCAAAGTCATCATGCAGGGCCCTCATGGCCAGGGCTCTGTACTTTTTTGGCAGTACTAGTTGTGCTCGTTGTTTTTGTAAAGGGTCAGTGGTCATTCGGTGTAGCACTCCCTGAATCAGTTTTAGTTTGGTCCATTCTCTCAATAGTAGTTTACCCTCCGGGTTAGGTGGGACAACCGCAGCTGGGCTTCGCCCCTCCCTTTTGGCAAGTAGTGTATCACGAATGTCAATATCTTGCCGCTGGGCTTCTTGCCAGTCAGCCGCATTGAGCATGGGCAAAGGAGATTGGTCTAATGCAATATAGTTCACCGAAGCAGAAGGCATGCATTCAGGGGGCAGGCCCAAAGCTTCTGCAACACATCCCTGAAAGTCTTCACGGGCCTCTGGCTCTCGGCGACTCACACTGCAAATAGCTCTCACTCCATCTGTAGGTATCACAGCAACTTCTGGAGCCTGCGGACGCCTGGACAATGCATCTGCATCTACATTGCTTCTCCCTGATCGGTACTGAATGCTGAACTCATAGCTAGCCAAGGCGGCCACCCATCTCTGCCCTGTAGCATCCAGCTTAGCACTTGTTAACACATAAGTCAGTGGATTGTTGTCTGTCCACACCTGGAACTGAGCACCATACAAGTAGTCTCGAAATTTCTCAGTGATGGCCCATTTCAAGGCCAAAAACTCCAGCTTGTGGGTGGGATAGCGAGTTTCACTATCAGACAATCCTCGGCTGGCAAAGGCTACCGGTTTACATTTGCCTTCCACTTCCTGGTACAGGACTGCTCCCAGACCCTCCAAACTGGCATCAGTATGCAGGATAAATGGTTTGCTTGGGTCAGCAAAAACTAGGACTGGAGCATGAGTTATGCAAGTAATGATTTCTCGAAAAGCCCTTTCACATCTCTCATCCCACCGTGGCCCAAATGGTGCAAAGGGGCCATTGTGTCTCTGCACAGGAGGCTTTGGGGACCTCCCCTTATTCTTGGACTTAGATTTGTTCTTGCTGGACTGATGTCCCCTGGTAAGATCATTCAGAGGCTTTACAATCGTAGCATAGTTTTTCACAAATCTGCGGTAGTAGCCACTAAATCCAAGGAAGGTCTTGAGTTCTCTGTAGTTACTTGGACGTGGCCATGTAGTGAGTGCTTCTATTTTATCAGGATCGGTACTCACACCTTCTTGGGACACAATGTGACCCACATACTTCACTGAGGTTCTGCAGAACTGGCATTTGTCAATTGAAAGCTTCAGACCATAATCCTCCAACCTATCAAGCACTTTAAGAAGTCTTTCTTCATGCTCCTCTAAGGTTCTTCCAAACACAATCAGGTCATCCAAATAAACTAACACTTGCAGTAAATTCATGTCTCCCACAACTTTCTCCATGAGACGTTGAAAGGTGGCAGGTGCTCCAGAAATCCCTTGGGGCATGCGTTCGAACTGATAAAACCCTAATGGGCAGATGAAGGCTGTCTTCTCCTTATCTTCTTCTCCCAGAGGGATCTGGTAGTATCCACTTCGAAGATCCAACACAGAGAACCACTGGCTTCCCAGCAAACAGTCTAAGGCTTTCAGACCAGGATGCTTATACTTTACACAAACCGGCTCGAATACGTTTTAAAAGAAACGAGACCATTGTTTCGGATGTGGATGCGCAATGGCAGGCAGATTTGGTGGATATGCACCGGTTCTCCAAACACAACAGCAATTTTAAGTACATCTTAACAGTGGTAGACATTCTATCCAAATATGCCTGGGCCTTAAGCCTAAGGGACAAGACGAGCGGGGAGGTAACCAAGGCCTTTAAAGCTATTTTTAGCGAAGGGCGTGTGTCTCAAAGATTACAAACCGATCAGGGGAAAGAATTTTTAAACAAACCCTTAAGCAGATTGTTAAAACGGCATGGCATTCACCATTTTGTTACTAATAATGAAGTCAAAGCAGGGGTTGTGGAGCGGTTTAACAGAACTTTAAAAACGAGGATGTGGAGATATTTTACAGCCCATAACACCTTTCGCTACCTCGATGTGTTACCTGACTTTATAAAGAGTTACAACCAGAGCTTTCACAAAACTATACATACCAGCCCCGCTGATGTTAACCCTTCAAATTCTCTGAAGGTATGGAAAATGGTTTATGGAGATGGTTTTAAAATAAAACCGGTTGTTGCCCCTTTTCGAAAAGGCGACCACATGAGACTATCTAACACCAAAGGAGCTTTTGAAAAAGGTTATGAACAGACATTTACCCATGAGATATTCATAGTGGATGAAGCCTTAACCAGGGGTCAGAGACCTGTATACCGATTAAAAGACTACGAGGGTGAGACAGTTACTGGATCTTTTTACCCTGAAGAATTACAAAAAGTAAACCCCAAACGAGACAGGATTTACAGGATTGAAAAAGTTCTAGCGGAGAAAGGAAAAGGGAGAAAAAAGCAACTACTGGTAAAATGGTTGGGGTGGCCTGATAAGTTTAACAGCTGGGTGAAAGCTTCTCAACTCTGTGACACTTAGATGCAAACAATAAACAAACAGAAGTTATTCCTCCCCGCAAAGACAGAGAAGATGAGCGACGGCGGGTTTTACATTACTTTGCCCAGCAACACCAGCTCTGCAGTTTTTCCCCAAAACACCAGCTCGAACTTTACAATACGGCTAATTAAGTCCTTGGATCTCCGGGGTGCCTGGGAGGTGGGGTTAGTGGAAATACAATACCCGCACAGCTGGAACACTATCAACGAAGACACCCCTTTTGAAGTTACCTTTGGAGATACGGCATGGAGTTTCATCCTACAACGAGGTTATTACGCGTCCATACCCGAATTACTGGATCATATGAACAGTGTCATAGCTCGTCACCCCGGACCGCCTGAGATGTTCATGAACTACGATCTTGTGGGTAGAAAAATTAGACTTAAATCCACCGCTTTTACTTATATGTTTTCTACCAGCGGGGAGCTAGCTAACATTCTGGGCTTGGGCCCCAAACACAGCGTCCAAAAATTCCCTTTCTCGGCAGACATTACAGGGGGTTTTAATTCCTTGTATCTGTACACGGATATTGTAGAACATCAGTTTGTGGGGGACTTTTCTGTTCCCCTGTTACGTTGTGTCCCTGTCCAAGGAAGGAACAACAAGTTTGTCACCATCACCTACGATAAACCTCATTACGTCCCTATCAGTAAACACCACATCGACACCATTACCATTGAAATAAAGACAGATCAGAACAAAAGCGTCTCATTTCGCTTTGGCAAGGTGATCATCAAGCTACACCTGTGCCCCTGGAAAGAGCGAGTTTTCTAAAAAAGCAAAACAGTATTATGGCGATCCTAAAAAATTATGGCGACCCTAACATCTAGAGAAACTATTACAAAGCCCAGGCGGGATACGCCCTTCCCGGATATCATGGGGCCCCCATGATGTATGGGGCAGGCGTGGGTGGAATATTCCGTAGCCTCTTTCGAAAAGCCGTACCGCTTTTGAGGAGGGGGCTAGAGATTATTAAACCCCACGTAAAAACCGCCGCTCAAAACATAGCTAAAGACGTGGTAGGTCACGTCTCCCGCACTGTTCTGGAGAAGGTGGGGAACACAGCTTCACAGGAAGGATCGGGGCTAATGTACATTAAAAGGAGGAAGAAGAGAAAGAGAAATGCGTCATACCCACGACGCGCAGGTCCCCCGAAACCCTTTAAAAGAAGGGCTTTGACCCGCAGGGTCAGCCATAAGCAAAAGTCCAAGAGGAAGCCTGGGCAAAAGAGGAAACACTCACCGGCTGATACGAGAGATATATTTTAATCAACATGGCTTTCGTTCACTGCGGGTCTGAAGAATGCACCAAATCCGAACTAGACTTGTTCCAAATAGCCCCTACGCAGACCAGCATTGAGAAAAGTATCTTCATCGAGGTGCCACCTCTGTCGGCCGTTATGGAGTCTGCCCCCATTGACTTTTTTATAGCAGGGAATGGCGTAGATTATATGGATTTAAACAACACACTGCTGTACCTGTGTTGCAAGATTGTAAAAGGAGACAGAACTGAACTCGCCGCGGACGCCGAGGTGGGCCTGGTGAATTACCCAGTGGCCTCTATTTTTAGTCAGCTGGATGTCACACTCAGGGACCGCCTTGTAAGCCAAAGCAACAACTGTTACCATTACAGGGCCTTTATAGAATCGGTGCTCAATTACAGCAACGACACCCTCGCCATGCAATTTTCCGCTGGCCTCTTTTACAAAGACACTGCTGGACAACAGGAAGACACAGACTTGGATGGCGAGAATCTAGGGTTTGTGAGGCGTGCAAAGCTGACCACGCAAAGCAGAACAGTAGAGCTTCTGGGTCATCTACACAGCGACCTGTTTTTTCAAGAAAAACTATTGTTGAACGGAGTGGATGTGAAAATTAAACTGACGCGCAGTAAAGATCCTTTCTGTTTAATGGGCAGCGGAACCGAAGGCTTTAAACTGCGCATTCTATCAGCATCCCTTTTTGTGAAGAAAGTACGGGTGGCCCCGAGCTTTCGTCTGGGGCACATCGAGGCCCTGCTTACCGCTAATGCCAAATACCCTGTGGACCGTGCGGGAATGAAAGTGTTTAGCATCCCTGCGGGCAGCAGGGTCAGTAACCAGGAGAACCTGTTCTTGGGACAGTTACCCAAAATGCTTGTCCTGGGGTTCATGGATAACGATGCCTTTAGCGGAAGTTACGCTAAAAATCCCTTTCATTTTAAGCATTACGATATTAATTTTGTGGCCTTGTATGTGGATGGTGAGCAGATACTGACCAAGCCTCTGCAACTAGACTTCGAGGCAGGACGCTGCATGAGAGAATACATGAATCTGGTACAGACGGCCGGTAAACACATGAAAGATCATTCTCTGTTAATTGACCGTGAGGAGTTTGCACACGGTTACACCATGTTTGCCTTTGACCTGTTCCCCAACCAGGAATGCGCCGATCACTATTCCCTGATTAAAACCGGGAACCTGAGAGCAGAAATTCGTTTTGGGAAGGCTTTAACCATTACCGTTAATATGATCGTATATGGGGTTTTTGACAACGTCATAGAGATAAATCAGAGGAGAAATGTTCTGTTTGACTACATGTGAACATGGACACCGTGCAGCTCTCACGTGTCTTATCAACGGACCCTTCCACAAAAAAGAATTTCTTAGACGTGTTTCCCTGCAATTGGCTCCCTGGCGGCAAGCTGTCTCAGAGACCCCTAGGTTTGGTGGTCAACACGCATCCACACAACTGACCGGGTGAACGTTGGCTTGCTGTGTATCTGGTGGAGCGTAACCTTGGAGAGTTTTTTGACTCATACGGACATCCCCCAAACAGTGTGTTCTTTCCTAAAAGCATTATGAAATTTTTAAACAAAAATGCCACAGACACCGTGTTTCACAATAGACAATTACAAGACCCCAGCTCCGTCGCCTGCGGCTATCACTGCGTGTTTTTCTTACACCATCGTAGCAAGTGTTTATCTTTTGACCGGATTTTAAAATTGTATTCTAATGACTTAGTGCAAAACGACCGGATGGTGATGAATTTTGTAAAAAATAAATTTAAATACTTGGCCATGCCTAGCCTTGCTCAAAGCATGTTTCAACAAGCCCAGACATGCGTATCTTGCAACACTTTTCATAGTCGTGTTACCCAAAAAAGCACCCCAGGTGAGGGGTTTAAAGACAATCGATGTTTGGCGTGGTTTTTTAAAAAAAAAACAAAACACAATGACCCAATGTTTTATTTAAAGCAAAACATTACCAGTTTTTAAAAAAAATAGAACGTGAAAAAGATCACAAACTGAGCCATTCGGCTCTTTTAGCCAATTTTCATTTTTTAGATGGCAAAAAAGGGGTCACTGTTTCTTGGTCCATACCGGTGTCGGCGATCGAGGCCTTGAGGTGTTCCAAAAGATCTCTGTTGGTCACGTTGCCCATGACGGAAGATGGTATGTTCAGTTCCGCCATGGCATTCATAAACACATCCCATCCTTTAGGTACATGTCTGCTAGGAACAGAGCGCGTCTGGGTGACGGCCCTGACTAAGTCGAGCATATTAGAACCATTAACCACAGAGCCTTTGTACACAAAAGACCCTTTATCGGTCCATGAAGAAATGTTTTTATCTTGGCCCAGCTTATTTAGCAATACTGATGCATTTTTCTTATAACGCTTATTCACGTTATCCAACACCTCCTGAGCAACAGAGTCTGAGGCCTTTGGTATTTCGGAGGGTTTGGCGGTCACACTCTGTTCCTGTTCTGGTAGAAACAGACTTATTTTTCCTTTGTCCACATCGCTCTGCTTCACGTACGTTAGGTACCTTTGAAGCACGGTGCTGTAAAGTTTAGCCTTTTCATATTCACCTAAGTCAGTTCTTTGAAGAACAGATTTCATTTCAGCATCCAGTAAGTGTGTTGCAGTCGTTCTGATATTTTCCTCTGCCGGAAGGGGAGCGCTTAATTGCTCCAACTGCCAGCTGGGCACCAGGTACATTTTTTCTGCATACTCCATTATCGATTAGTTAAAAGCCCCATTATCAGAGGGATAGCAAAACTTAACAGGGGTCCAATAAACCCCCCAGACTGCTTCACCAGACGCTTCTTTCTTTTAAGTGAAACCCTTTTATTACACAAAGTTTTTATAAGCATGTGTTTCTTTTTCAGCACACGCACTTGCTTCGGTGTTAAAGGTACGTTTCCTTTTAAGGTGTTGAGCGCTATTTCTGAGATTGCTGCTACTAGATTGTCAGAGGCCGAGCACAGTATAGCCCTCCTTTGCTGCGGCTATGATTTGCTATGTAATTTTAAAAGGCCCAGGTTTCTTTTCACACAGCTAGACATGTTTTCAGGCAGCAACCCCGGCTGTTAAAAAGGGGCCTGCCAATAATTCATCTCTTTTTATACCGGGCTGTTGTTCTTTTTAAAGTATAAACTGCCGGCCAGTCTGCAGGGAAAAGACCAGATCTTAGCCTATAAGCTTCTGGTGCGGAAGCATTTAAATCCACCACCAGGTAGCCATAAGGCCTTTTGGTAGCATCCTCAAAAGCTTCTAGAAAGAACTGAGCTTTGCCGGGGTACATTTGCCAAGCGAGTGTAGCAATTTGTAATCTGTCCCTGGGGTTTTTGAGCAGAACCATGTACTTTGTGTTTAGGTTAATAGTGCGACTCTTTTTTCCCTGGCAAAATACGTTCTGAACTATATACATAATGCTCAGGTTCCTGTGATGCACGTACTTGGTAAAGGCTTTCTCGATTTCATCGCTTTCACAAGTGGAGTTCGTCAGATCGTCTATGATAATCATGTTCACTTTATTGGTAGGAAACAAACAGTCATCGTCAAAAGCATCAGGCAGCCCCTCCACAACACTGAGAAAGGGGTATTTACAGAGCAGTTCTTTATACAGAGGTTGCCAACAACTGTAACACCACACAATATTCTCAGGCGTAACAGACAATGTTTGTTTGGCATTATCCAATACATTTTTTATAAAGTAACTTTTCCCACAGTTGCTAGGCCCCGCGAGAATTGCAGAAAAGGGGTGTTTCCACCTCGTATCCATTTTTCAAAAGCCGTAGGGCAGGGTTTTAAACCCTTCTCCTAGGACCCTCTTGTTGTAAACAACTTTCTGTGGTTTTTTAAGGGTTTTTGTCTCTATTTGCCACTGATTTTTGTTTCTTACAGTAGAGGGTTGCTGCACCTCTATCTTTTTTGAGGGGTTTTCTCGCAATAGTCCAGGACTAGATCTTTCAAACTGTCAAAGTTGATCTTTTCACAGTTTGCTACGTTCCGGGTAATACCTTTGACCTTCATACAAGCCTTTCCTCCCGACAGTTTATACCCGTATGTTTTTGGGCCTGCCGACACAAACTCGGTGATGTGTTGATCTGCTGGGATCTCGCTCGTGAGGTCCCCTAAATAATCCCCCAGAGGGGGAGTCCAGGCCCCCTCCCTTTTCACAAATATCACCGAGTCAGGGTCGGGGTACAGGCACCGCTCTTGCAACCCGTCTAGGAGGCTGTATCGTTCTAAGCGGGCATAAGCGGTGGGGAAACAGGCTATGAAAACATTGGTATTGCCAGAGACAGAATAACGGTCTTTTGCATGCTTCCAAGATACGCACACTGTTTCATCGTCGATAAACTCACAGGATGAAACCTCGTAGTTGGGGGAAAATAGGTACCGAAAGAGTTCGTCGGGGTCTCTCAAGATGCTGGTATTGGGTAGGTTGGTTCTTTGGCTGAATTTACCCCACAGAGAATTTAAAAACAGTTTAGCAATTTGGCGTTTAGCGGGGTTTAGCCTGATCTCGTGTCGGCATAAAAGCACGCCTTCTTTCTGGTAGAAATCGTTAACATACTTATTTTGTTTGTCTTCGTCTGTGCCCCAGCTGGGATACCTGAAGCCTCTTGTTTCTGACGGAGGTGTAATTTTATGTACTCCGAAAAGAGTTCATCAGATTTTTCATTAAAATGCCAGATTTCATAGATTTTAGCCACCATGTACCCCTTCGCTATGGCTGCGTTCAATTCCACCATGCACCAAGTCCCCAGGATGGCCCTCTCCTCGTCAGCGTGGGTGCACGTCTCCCGCTGCTCGGTTTCCACGCAGGTTCGGCATAGTGGGAACATAAGCTTGCTGCTCACTCTGACAGGTAACAATGGGAAAAAGAGGCCTCGTGGGGGGTACAATTTAACTTTTGCAATTCCAAAATAATTTGAAAGGGGTCCAAATTTGTCATAAACTATATGTCTAGTTGGCAGCCGGTGTCAAGTGGAGTGCCCCAGGGGTCGGTCCTGGGGCCGGTTTTGTTCAATATCTTCATAAATGATCTGGAGGATGGTGTGGATTGCACTCTCAGCAAATTTGCGGATGATACTAAACTGGGAGGAGTGGTAGATACGCTGGAGGGCAGGGATAGGATACAGAGGGACCTAGACAAATTGGAGGATTGGGCCAAAAGAAATCTGATGAGGTTCAATAAGGATAAGTGCAGGGTCCTGCACTTAGGACGGAAGAACCCAATGCACAGCTACAGACTAGGGACCGAATGGCTAGGCAGCAGTTCTGCGGAAAAGGACCTAGGGGTGACAGTGGATGAGAAGCTGGATACGAGTCAGCAGTGTGCCCTTGTTGCCAAGAAGGCCAATGGCATTTTGGGATGTATAAGTAGGGGCATTGCCAGCAGATCGAGGGACGTGATCGTCCCCCTCTATTCGACATTGGTGAGGCCTCATCTGGAGTACTGTGTCCAGTTTTGGGCCCCACACTACAAGAAGGATGTGGACAAATTGGAAAGAGTCCCGCGAAGGGCAACAAAAATGATTAGGGGTCTGGAACACATGACTTATGAGGAGAGGCTGAGGGAACTGGGATTGTTTAGACTGCGGAAAAGAAGAATGAGGGGGGATTTGATAGCTGCTTTCAACTACCTGAGAGGTGGTTCCAGAGTGGATGGTTCTAGACTATTCTCAGTGGTGGAAGAGGACAGGACAAGGAGTAATGGTCTCAAGTTGCAGTGGGGGAGGTTTAGATTGGATATTAGGAAAAACTTTTTCACTAGGAGGGTGGTGAAACACTGGAATGCGTTACCTAGGGAGGTGGTGGAATCTCCTTCCTTAGAAGTTTTTAAGGTCAGGCTTGACAAAGCCCTGGCTGGGATGATTTAATTGGGGATGGGTCCTGCTTTTGAGCAGGGGGTTGGACTAGATGACCTACTGAGGTCCCTTCCAACCCTGATATTCTATGATTCTATGAGAGGCTGGGGTAACTGGGCTCGGTTTAAAAAGCTCGCAAGCTCCCTGTCTGTTTCTTTCATCATCACCCACTCGTGCTCCCAAAGAGTCCTCACTACAAAACCAAGCCGTTTTAGATAGTCGGTCTTGAGCTGCGTCTTGTAATTAAGAAATCCAAAAGTTGTACCCATCATAGGGTTTTGTGCTTTTTCACAATGACAGACGACACAGCCGTGAAAAAAACACCCATTAAACTCAAAGGCTGTGTGTACCCCATCAATATTGGCATAACCGTCTAAAAAGTAGGGGCCTACCTGTAGTTCCCCACCCTGTAAAGCGTGCAGTATTTGTATATTTTCTTTTTGAGAGATATACAACAGCCACTGGATAGATGGGGTCGAATATCTCTTTTTCTGTCTGTGATAGTTGTCTGGAGGGAGAAGAGCTACCGTGTTAGGCTCCAAAAACATAAACCTGTACATAGCCATGCAGACGGATGCCAGCGTTATGTACCGGAATGGATCTATACACAGTTTTATCTCGGTGAATTTACCGGGTTATCTCTCTACTAGATCGACCTTCTCCGTCATATTCATAATTTCTTTTCTGTATAGGATAAAAGCCTGTCTCAAAATTTTTGCATCCTGCTGGCAGTAATACGCAAGCTCTTTCTGCAGGTCAAAAGTCTCAGAGCTGTGGTCTTGATACCAGTCGAGAAACTCTGCTTTTTCCCTGGGCATCATGCTTTCTACCTGTAGTGCTCCACACTGGGCATAGGCCCCACATAATTTTGATTTTCTAAAGTGTTAAAAAAATGTGGAAAATACCCTTTGCAACCTTCAAACCCCATCGCCTGCGGGAGCTTGCTAAGCTTCATGGGCAAGAAGTTTAAAGAGTCTATAAAACGAATGCCAAGGGCCTTAACTTCCACACACATTAGTTTACTTCCCTGAGTGATCAGTTCTATGCACATCTTTTCCTTCAGTAACTGTCTAACGCAGAAATACGCATCATAACCTTTGGAATTGTGTGCTAGGAACGTGTAGTCCCGGAACTCTTTGCCAATAAAGGTCTTAACAAACATAGAAAGACATTCGTCACCCTTAAATTCCCAGGATTTTTCTGGCTCTAGGGACATTGCAAAAATATAGTTGGGAGTGTGCAACCCAGTCCCCTGCATGCATTCAAAATCATAAAAAATATACCTTTCTGATGATTCGGGCTTTCTAAGGCTGTCCATAAAACAGAGGTGCACGTCTCCATCTCCAATGATCAAACCCTGACACTGCTTACAGCGCCTCCCTTTACACCTGTGCCGCTTATCCACGTACGCCTGACACTTATCGCACAAAGTTTTAGACAGGCATTCAACTGGTTTTTTGACGCACAGTTGACATGTCTGTCTAAACACTCTTTGGACCGACAATACAGTTTACATCTAGGACACCTCAGCTGCACACCCATGTTGTCAGAGCATGTTGCGCTCAGAGACGGCAACGATACCTGCAAGAATGGTCGTGACTGTGCACCGTGTGGCAAAACTTACAGTAATTTTTTGCTCCGAACAACATTTTCACATCCAGAACCCCATAGTAATGTTCAATGTGCAACAGGATGAAATAAGTCTTAGGGTACACGGGGCCCCCCGTTTTAAATAAACCCCAGCCACCTTTCACCGCATACAACACCACCTGTATGTTAACTCCTAAATGCTGTTCAAACTTTGCTACATCACTGAGCAGAACCTTTTTTTGATCTGACCACCCCAGTTTCTTGTGCAACTTTCTCTCCTCTGCTAACAATTCTGCATCCGTAGGTTTATGACCGGCCATGACGGCCAAGAGCCATCCCGCAAAACATAGAATGGTACTGGTGTAAGTCAGGTCTACTAAATATTGTCTCTTTTTATGAATAATCTGACTACTAAGGATAGAATTTAAAACTCTTCGAGCGCCCCCACCCCTATTTTTTACAACTGTCACAACGAGGCGCAACGTCCCATCGAGATGCAATTCTCTATTGCTCTGAAGCAGCTTTGAGGTCTGGTTTAAGAAATCCTCAGCGGACAGCTCATCCCTAGTTCTTCTGACTGAAAACAAAGGGTTAGTTAAACAACGGCTCTCTAAACGTAACTGTACGTAATCATCAGGGCCTACCCTACCATTAACGTCATCAAGAACTAGCTGTGTCCCTCTGTGTATGGCGTCAACAGCCTGTTGAGCTGAATTTATTTGCTCAAGATGGACAAAACGAAACTCCTCACAATACACCGACCCCCCAAATCTAGGTAATTCACGTTGCCAACTTCTCACTCTCTCCATATACACCTCTGCATTTTCAGGGTTACTTGGGGGTTCCTCTACGGAACCATCAGTGGCATCTTCTACATCCGATATTAATTGAGAGTCAGACTCTGAGACGCCTCCATGAGGGTCATTGGGAGTAGATGGGACTCCGTCTAGAGAGCACTCTGGGGAATTTTCTAAACCAGAGTCTGATTTCGCCTCCCCATTTTCAGACATGCCAGTTTGAGAGCCTCTGGTAGGGGGCATCTCTTTTTGTTTTTTTTTCCCTCATTACCTCTTTAGCCCTTTTTAAAATTTTTACAGCGACCCTGGCCTGGAATTTTTTGGAAGCCATCTGTTTATCCCCCAAGCGCCGTCCGCCCTTTTGTTTACACACGAGCTGATGTGCACCCTTGAGGGTACCCCTTTCCACACCTAGTCATGCCTGATCAGAGCCACCCTTTCCGGCCCCCCTTTCTTTTAGGCCCCCTGAGGATTCAGCGTCCATCAGTTTTCTGAACAAAGCGTCGTATTTTTTCCAAATCTTTTTAGAATGCCGTAGTTTTAGACCCCCCGAGGATACAGCGTCCATCAGTTTTCTGAATGAAGCATCAAACTCTTCCCAAATACTAGAATATGGGGGATCTTTGTCAGTCCTTAGTTTTTTATTCACAACCCCTAGAGCGCCTGCTCTGGGTTTGTGAATGTGTGTGTTTCTGCACACATTCAGAGCCCCTAGAGTGCCTACTCCGGGTTTGTGAATGTGGACGTTTTCGCTCACAGTTTTCTCAGGGCTTGGCATGGCGGTGGCCGCTGAGGAACTGGAGTTGTGTTTGCATGGATGTTTTTTACCAGAGGTTTTTGTTTTGTCCTTGGGTTTACGTCAGTAAATGAGGTTTGGACTGGGCTGATGCTTCATCTGCACTCTTGTGCTGTTTTGCACTGTTAAAGGTCTCAAAGCAGATTCCTGGTTCTTTGGTGGTTCTCGGGGAGAGGTCCTTGTAGCTCCCACTACAGCCTTGTCAGAAGGGCTGCATATGCCTGCTTGAGGGGGGGGGGAGAAGGCATTTTACAAAAACATGACTTTGCGAGCTTTCTCACCCACACCTATGTATGTAATTAAAATACAAAACCTCATAAATTAACCAGACTAATAAGCAAAATATATTTACCCAGCTTCATCCATCCATCTGTCACTGATACTTGTGAATTTTTCTTTTCAGTTGTCTCTTTCCTTTTTCTTTTGAGCATTTTTACCCTCTCATGTTTTGACCGTGCTGTAAAGCAAACAACATTCTAATAAAACACATGAAACTGCCTAGTAAACTTTAAAATAAAATAAAAAATATCCATTAGGGTGTTTTTTCTATTTAAAAAAGTCATAGCTTTAAAACAAAATAATCCATTTCAGGCTGTACAACAAACACAGGTTTTGAGTTTATTTCTACCACTTTGAAAACAACCCCCACAAATATTTTTTTTTAAAAATACATCTCATTTTGCAAAGTAAAAACCCTGTTAATTGGAAACACACCATTACCATCAGTTTGTAGACATATACTTTTTAAAAACCACCTATGTTTTACACACACACACACACACAGTTTAAAACACTGTTTGCAACAAAATACTTTTCAATAAACCCACATGCTTTTAAAAAGACCCCTGGTTGTTCTGGCCCCCGCCCCACCCCAGCCATGTGTGCTTGGGGTCTTTGGGGTAAAAAAACCAAGCCAAAATGTTAGTTAGTATTAGCTCCCAAATCCCTATTCAACCTATGTAATACCTGAAGTTATTAAGCACAACTACAGTTAAAAATGGTTTTTACCTTGGCCTGGTGATGAACTGCAACTTAAAGCTACTGGCTGCATGCTAAACAGATCACACTGCAATAAAGATATGCACCATTATTTACTAAGACAGCATGGCCAAAAAATGGCATTATATAATATATATATATATTTTCAGAGTTAAAAAAACCAGGGAACATACCTCCACTTGCAGTCCAGCAGCAATTCAAGAGAGTTTCTGTTGAAAGAGACAGTCTCCAAGCTACCTGAGGTTTTGGGTTTTTTTTACACCATCCTAACTCTTTTGTTTCAAAATAGTTAGCAGGTTGATTGGATCACCCCTCCCTAGCATTCCCTTTTGTGATCGGGGGTGGGGAATAAGTTTTCTGCACAATTGGGCTGCTTTTCTTTTTTTTCTTTTTTAAGTTCAAATACTTTTTGTTCGCCCCCCGCTCCCCATAGGGCCTTCTTACAGTAACCATTTCAAGTGAGGGGCCCTTTGCAGATATCAATGAATGTCTTGGGGCTTGTTTTTGTTTTTAAAAACATGTTTCTTTCATGCTTAAAGTTTAGTGGGACGGGGGGTGATTTCTAGAAAAAGTGCCCCGTGGCCTTCAACCAACTCCTGGGCCATATTTAAACTGGCCTATAGCATTCCACCAACTCCAGGGGTTATATTTAAACTGCCCAATAGCATCTGCAAACTCCTGAGGTTTTATTTCATTTCATATTAATCAAAACTCACCATCCTCACCCACCCACCTCTCTTACTATGGGTGCACCCCCATCAAAATTAACCCTATGGCAACAAGCGTGAGTAATCACAGTCACCCTGGCTATTCAGTGAGGGGGGTGGTTAAACCTGCTCAGTTCAACAGAATAAGTCAGCTCTATTGTACTCAACCACATGTCTGAACCACCGGGACATCCGGTGGGTGGGGCTAAGGGGTCAAGGGGCGGGGCGAAGGGGTCAAGGGGCGGGGTTAGTGTTTGATTGACGGTGGGGCCCTTATAATACATCCGATACTAATTGAGAGTCAGACTCTGAGACGCCTCCGTGAGGGTCATTGGGAGTAGATGGGACTCCGTCTAGAGAGCACTCTGGGGAATTTTCTAAACCAGAGTCTGATTTCGCCTCCCCATTTTCAGACATGCCAGTTTGAGAGCCTCTGGTAGGGGGCATCTCTTTTTGTTTTTTTTTCCCTCATTACCTCTTTAGCCCTTTTTAAAATTTTTACAGCGACCCTGGCCTGGAATTACTACTGATCTGAATGAGAAGCAGATTGACCCATATCTGCCTGCTGTTGGGTTTTGTTCACCTTCCCTTGAAGCATCTGGAGCTGCCACTGTTGGATACAGGATACTGGGCTAACTGGACCTCAGGTCTGATCCAGCCTGGCCATTCCTATGTCTAGGTGCTGCACTAGATCCCGCCCAAACAATAGAGTGAAACAGCAATAGAAGGGACAGCTGCATAAACCCCAGGGTCCTGTGGACATGCCAGTTTTAAATCTATCCAGACCCTGCTTGTGGGGGGTGGATATCAGTGCATGAAAATATCCTGCTTCTGTCCCACTTCCCCCCTCCTCCAGAGCTCTCTTTAGAGACACAAGTTTCTTTACCCAGGTTATATGCTGAGGGCTGGTACAGGGAGCTAGTGACGACCTACAGATGGCCCAAGTGTGGTTGGTCCTCATTTCCAGAAGGTTGGTTTGTTTTTCCTGCCTGGAGCAGGGTTAAGAAAAGGTTTGTCTTAAATGAGACAGAGATGGAGGGAATGAATCAGGTTAGTATCCACCAGTATTTGGAAATGATCAGCCCAAATCTAGCCCTGCCACGAGCAGGTGAGATGTCACTGAAGCCAACAGAGCTCACAGCGGGTCTGAATCTGGCCCTTAATAAGCACTTTGAACAAGCACTGACATGGGCGGTGGGTGACCCGTCAGTTTGGGGACGCTAGCCCCCGGTTGGCCCTGCCCCTCCCGCCCCTGACCCCACCAGAGCCACCCCCCCCCCCCGCCACAGCATGCCGGGTGGGTGGCATGCAGCCCCCCCAATGCCCTGAACCCTCCCAACACAGGGTGGGCAGGCCCAGCACCGGCAGCCCCTGCCCCCAATTGGCCAGGTGGTACAACCCCAGCACCCGGGGACCCCCCGGCACTGGGCAGCCCCAGCCGCCCCAAGTCCCAGCCACAGGCCAGCCACAGCTACACTAGCCCCAGCCCCAGCATGCTTCCCTGAAGAGGAGCTGCCAGCCTGCCGGGGCTGGGGCCAGGGTTGCCAACCCTCCAGGATTGCCCGGAATCGCCATCCATCTCCCTGTGACTATTGAAAGCGATCCAGGAGATTTTGGTAGGATATATTAAGAAAATGACAATACTTCATGTTGGGGGGAAAAGAAATCTCCCGGAATAGCTTCAGTCAGAGTTGGCAACCCTAGCTGGGGCCAAGGGCAAGCAGGAAGGGGCCTTCCAGGTGGCGTGGGGGCGGGGCCATGCTGGGCTGTTTGGGGGGGCACAGCCGCCCCCAGCCTATGATACGTGCCACCCACGAGCATTGGTGAGCTTGCCAGAGGGCTGGATATTGGACGATTTCAGAAGGTCAGATGGCTGAAAACAAAGATGACGAGCGGTTGTGTCTCTGGCCCTCAGGCCGGGTGTCACTCAGGGAAAGCAGAACCTTTGTTCTGTAAACTCAGTCACCAGGAATAACTGGAGAGTGACACACACGTTCTGGCTGGGAGGGACACCTTTGGGAGAGATGGCAATTTCAGCAGGGGGACACACAGCCTTGGCTGCTGGGCCGTGAAGAGATCCCTACTCCATGCAGGCCAAGGGAAAATATTCTGTGCAAGCAAAATGATCCACTTGGGTGCTGAAAGTCAGAGATGACAGTACCTGCCGATAGTGGGGGGGCCAGCAGCTTCAGCAGATGTTGCTGAACATGCTCCGTACATGTGAGCCTGCTCGCTACAAGCCAAGCAGAAAATCTGGGGGATGGGGGGGGCACTTGACCCCATGTGACCCACACACACATGCATCACCTCTGCCTACAGTTGAGCAATTAAATCCACTTAGGTGGTAAAATATGGATTTAGGTGCCCATGTTTGAAAATACTGGCCTTCTTCTGTCCCTTGAACTTCACAGCCAGTCTGAAGGTGCCTTTCGTAGCCCTTTCATGTGCAGTGTATTCTCTAACAAGCCTTTTGATTTCTGTTTTCCCTCTGGAAACTGCTGATAAATGCCAGTTTTGCTTAATCTAAACCGAGCTGGGGAAGTTTCAGGCCAATGGAAGGAGAGTCTGGATCGTCTATAAGAAGACAGGGAGATACACGGGAAAGCGACTACCTGCTTACCAGGTCTAGAGGGCAAAGAAAGTTATGCTTTTCATTTGGTTGTTGATATTACAGAAGCGCCTCACGGCCCCAGTCAAGCTCGGGGCTCCAATGTGCTAGGCACTGTGCAGACATGTGCGACAGAAGGGCTGATGGGTACAAATGATCCGAGGGTCCGAGACACAGCCTTGCCCTCCCACTCATCCACAATCCCCACAAGTCTAAGTAATCAAAGGGACAACATGGGAGAGGTAATATCTTTTATTGAACCAAATTCTGTTGATGGGAGTTACAAGCTTTGGAGCTTCACAGAGCTTTTCATAGAATCATAGAAGACCCGGGCGGGAGGGATAGCTCAGTGGTTTGAGCATTGGCCTGCTAAACCCAGGGTTGTGAGTTCAATCCTTGAGGGGGCCATTTGGGATCTGGGGCAAAAATTGGGGTTTGGTCCTGCGTTGAGCAGGGGGTTGGACAAGATGATCTCCTGAGGTCTCTTCCAACCCTGATATGCTATGATCAGGGTTGGAAGAGACCTCAGGAGGTCATCTAGTCCAATCCCCTGCTCAAACCAGGACCAACCCCAACTAAATCATCCCAGCCAGGGCTTTGTCAAACTGGGCCTTAAAAACCTCTAAGGATGGAGATTCCACCACCTCCCTAGGAAACCCATTTCAGTGCTTCACCACTCTCCTAGTGAAATCTTTTTTCCTAATATCCAACCTAGACCTCCCCCACTGCAACCTGAGACCATCGCTCCTTGTTCTGTCATCTGCCACCACTGAGAACAGCCGAGCGCCATCCTCTTTGGAGCCCCCCTTCAGGTAGTTGAAGGCTGCTATCAAATCCCCTCTCACTCTTCTCTTCTGCAGACTAAATAACCCCAGTTCCCCCAACCTCCCTCATAAGTCATGTGCCCCAGACTCCTAATCATTTTCATTGTCCTCCGCTGGACTCTCTCCAATTTGTCCATTTTCTGCAGGTTGGGGAAGGAAAGCAGAATGTCTGAGCTAAATACAAGGGAGGCAGACAGTTAAGTATCAGGGATTCACACACTCTGCAGGAGACCATTTAAAATAAAGCGGCCAACTGAGGATTAGCAGGCAGTGGGGTGAGTTTCAAATTGCTGTAATGAGCTGTAAAACCAGTGTCCCTGTTGAGTCCATGGCTTTTAGTGTCCAGCAGAGTTATGAATTGAAATTCCTGGGCTCATCTTTTGAAGGCGTTGTGCAGGTTTCTTTTGAGGATGAGGACTGAGAGGTCAGCTATGGAGTGATCGCTTTGTGAAAAGTGTTCGCACGTGGATGATGTGTGGTTGTTTTTGATCATTTTACTGGGTGAGTTCGTTTGAGAGCTTAGCGATTGTCTGGTTTCACCCACATTTAGTGCCCAGAATGAGGTACACCACATGTTGTGACAGGCACATGTGGGACCCCTGGACCTTGAAAGGCATGTGGTGGTGATATTGATCATTGTAGCAGCGGAGATCGGTCTCTGGGGTTTGCATCTGTTGTTCCGGCAGGATCTGCTGCTGTTTTGAGTTGGTGTGTCCTGCAAACAAAGTCAGCAAATACAGAGAAAATCCCAGAACCTAGGACTCTTGCGGCAGCCCTGATAAACATCTATCCATAAGGCCATAGCCTGCTCTGGACATCAGTGAGCATCTCACAACAGGACGCAGTTTCACCTTGGATCAAGGGCATAACAATTAATGATTGTGCACTGAAGCCAAGGCGGTTCCATTTTTGCCGTCTCTCTAACATCCAGTAGATGGCAGCACTAGGCAAGCATTTCCACCCTGAAGTGATTTGATTTAATACTCTCTTGTGGCCTGGGAGAGGTTTCCTGGGGTAGTCAAGGCCCATGGATAGTTTTGTGTAACGGGCTACAGACAATGACTGTCTGAACAGACATGTAGGGAAAGCTGGGGGAAAAAAATTCCAGGCACCATCTCACTTTGAATTGTGAATGTGGCTCTGTGTAGATAGAAGGATCCCACGCCATGATCTGATTGCAGGATTGGGGCCTTGGTTTGGAAATAATTAAATGGCAGGGAGCGGGGAAATCAAGCAGTTCCAATTCACTAGAGGTACCACATAAAAGAAACCAAACATGTCACTCATAAAAGAATTGTTACCTGCCCACATGTGTAGCCAGCCCAATGCTAGCACCTGGACAATCTGGTTACCTCTTCAGCCAGGCAAGCCAGTAATCAGCACTGAGGGAAACAAGACTTCGTGGAATGGCTTATTCAGAAAACAATGTTCATCAGCATGGGGGGGGGCATTGAAATCAGACGAGGAGATGGGGCAGTGGGAATACTGGGACTGGCTGGACCAGGAGACAAGGAACCAGTGGGGAATAGGTGACAGATCTGACCAAGATCAAGGGTGTGGGGGGAGAACTGGGAGTGGCTGGGCAAAAAGACCGGGACAAGGAGCCAGGTATAGAGAGTAGGAGACTGAGATTGTACGAGGAGGCTGGGAAAAGAGAGACTGGGCCTGGGAGCTGGCTGGGAGAGTAGGAGAGAGACAGATCAGCTGAGGATCTGGGAGGGGGAACTGGGATGGGCTGGGCAAGAAGCCTGGGATTGGGTGTGGGGAGAGGAGAGACTGAGACTCAGCGATCTGGGAGGGGGAGACTAGGACTCTTCACCCTACATACAGTGGTTATTGTTAGGCTTCCAAATGAGAGTGAACACAAAGAGGAAAATAAGAAAGCTGTGTATTGAAAGCTAAATTCAACTGCACAAGCAAGCTGAACAGGAATGCCCTTGCTGAGTCAAGCACGCCCAACACAACGCCCTCCTGGGGTGCTGAAACCGACAGTCACAGGAATAAGGACACCTAGGGTCCCATCCTCAGCCCTGCCACTCATTTTCTGTGTTACCTTGGGCAAATCACTTAACCCCACAGAGCCTCAGTATTCCCATCTATAAAATGGGTTTTAAAATAACTGTTTCCTTTACAGGGGTGTTGCAAGGTACAATGAATGAAAAATGCTTTGAGAGCCTTGGCTGAAAGGTAGTACATAATCATAGAATCATAGACTATTAGGGTTGGAAGAGACCTCAGGAGGTCAGCTAGTCCAATCCCCTGCTCAAAGCAGGACCAACACCAACTAAATCATCCCGGCCAGGGCTTTGTCAAGCCGGGCCTTACAAACCTCTAGGTCACTCTAGACCCTATCCCTACCCTCCAGCATATCTACCTCTCCCCCCAGCTTAGGCTCTCTGATACTGCACGTTTAGTGGACCTCTATTATGTTCTGGCCTGTGATGTATCTGTAATAAATACATATGGGCTGGATGAATGGACTATAAGGTGGATAGAAAGCTGGCTAGATCATCGGGCTCAACGGGTAGTGATCAATGGCTCCATGTCTAGTTGGCAGCCAGTATCAAGCGGAGTGCCCCAAGGGTCGGTCCTGGGGCCGGTTTTGTTCAATATCTTCATGAATGATCTGGAGGATGGCATAGATTGCACCCTCAGCAAGTTTACAGATGACACTAAACTTGGAGGAGAGGTAGATACGCTGGAGGGTAGGGATAGGATACAGAGGGCCCTAGACAAATTAGAGGACTGGGCCAAAAGAAATCTGATGAGGTTCAACAAGAACAAGTGCAGAGCCCTGCACTTAGGACAGAAGAATCCCATGCACCGCTACAGACTAGGGACCGAATGGCTAGGCAGCAGTTCTGCAGAAAAGGACCTAGGGGTTACAGTGGACGAGAAGCTGGATATGAGTCAGCAGTGTGCCCCTGTTGCCAAGAAGGCCAATGGCATTTTGGGATGTATAAGTAGGGGCATTGCCAGCAGATTGAGGGACGTGATCATTCCCCTCTATTCGACATTGGTGAGGCCTCATCCGGAGTACTGTGTCCAGTTTTGGGACCCACACTACAAGAAGGATGTGGAAAAATTGTAAAGTGTCCAGCAGAGGGCAACAAAAATGATTAGGGGACTGGAACACATGACTTATGAGGAGAGGCTGAGGGAACTGGGATTGTTTAGTCAGCGGAAGAGAAGAATGAGGGGGGATTTGATAGCTGCTTTCAACTACCTGAAAGGGGCTTCCAAGGAGGATAGATCTAGACTGTTCTCAGTGGTGGCAGATGACAGAACAAGGAGTAATGGTCTCAAGTTGCAGTGGAGGAGGTTTAGGTTGGATATTAAGAAAAACTTTTTCACTAGGAGGGTGGTGAAGCACTGGAATGCATTACCTAGGGAGATGGTGGAATCTCCTTTCTTTGAGGTTTTTAAGGTCAGGCTTGACAAGTTGGTGTTGGTCCTGGTTTGAGCAGGGGGTTGGACTAGATGACCTCCTGAGGTCCCTTCCAACCCTGATATTCTATGATTCTATGATAATGGGCCAACTTCATCCTCCATGCAACTCCATTGACTTCATAGATAGTGGTCATCAGTGCTGTAACTCCAGTGAAGTCAATGGAGACTGAGATTTAGCCCTAGGTTTTCTGCTTTCCAAGAGAGTTCAGTGCACTTGATCTTTTATAGCAGCTGAGAATGAGACCCGCAAAGGAATGTTAAAAACCTGGGTTTGTGCCCTTCCTTATGGTGGGTTAAAAAGTGTAGCTGGGTGTACACTGGCCCTTTAAAGGAGCTTGTAGTCCAGTCACAGCCAGGTCCTGGGACCCAGGACAAAGCCAGTCTGGGAGATGTCTAGAGGGACTGATGGGCGGGCAGACCATGGAATATGTGACTGTGTTCGGGTGATCACAGGATTATATAATGCAAGCTCTGTTGATTGGTTTGGGAGAGGTCAGATTTGGAGGGTGTTTTTCCACCTATAGCACTGGGGAAATAGCCCAGGAAGTGCTGTGGAAAAGGGCCTGTAAAAAGAGGCCCTATCCGCTGGGCCCTGCTGCAAACAAGCTAGCTTCTTACAACAGAATGAACTGACTTGGCAGCAGAATTATTCTGTATAGGTATTTCCCGACTAAACAGTGTTGCGTGTGTGAGTAAGAACTAAGATGACGGAGACATGACACAGGGTGACAAAGTTCCTTTCTGGGGTAGGAGAGGAATAGGAACAGTCAGCTTTCTGGAAAGCCCTAACAATAGCCAAGCTTTATGTTAAACTTGTTTTTCTGGGCCTGTCATGGAACTTTCTGTTTGAAGCAGTTTAATGCTCTCAGGTCTAGACTTGCTCTATTCTGTTGTTGGGAACACTGGGGCATGGCCACTAGGTAACTCGAGGGGATGGAAGATCACGAGTGTCGATGAAGCCCCCTCGCACTAGGCCCCGGTGTCCTTGGCCCCCCCCTCCTGCCTGGAGGCACTCGCAGCAGTTATGCTGAGAATCTGCAACAGTATGTTGCAGAGTCAGACTGCCTGAAACTAAGCAAGGCCAAACAGGGGAGATATGGAAGAACAATGCTGAATAAAGCAGCTTTATGTATAGTTTAACAAATGATACAGAGAATCAGGGAACTAGCTGGGAACTGGATTGGCTGGCTATATGGATACTTGGAGCAGCTTGCTATTGGATAAGTATGCTGGGAAAAAGGATGTATAAAAGCCTGTGTAACTTCCTGCTCTGTTGTACAGGATTTGAGATTCAAATCTCCCTGTACCTTTTTGAAGCTTCAAATAAACTTTTCTGCTTCTCCACCCCGTTGTGATTATTGGGTGTAGCACACCGGGTAACGAACCAACTCAAGCTGTTGTTCAGCCTCTTGGCACTGGGTGCCGGTAACAGCTTTTGGCGTCCCTGGGTGGGCTCGAGGCTGCAATTTAGCCTTGCCCGGACCCCTCCTGGAGGTCGAGGATTGCGACGAGAACTGACGCCCAGCGCGCACCGGTGAGTTCATCGGGGGCCTCAGAGGAGACGCGATTTGATCGACCCCAGAGGGCACAATGGTGCAACACACTCATATAGTGGAGAAGCAGTTGTGGACGGCGGTGAAGAACCGGTCCCTTGGATAAGGTAGGAACCTTTTAAAATCCGGATTATATGCTCTGTTGGAACCTGGGGACGCCCAGAGTTACCCTGTAGGTATGGGACAGGGACAGAGCTCAGAGGTTAGGGCACGGTGTACGCCCCTAGAGTGCATTCTAGCAAACTGGAAGGTATTTGGTGCGGATCCGATGACTAAGAGCCAATTAAAACGATTCTGTACAGTTGACTGGCCTCAATATCAACTAGAGGACCAGGAGTGGTGGCCACCAGGAGGGTCAATTAATTACAACACGATCCTTCAGTTACTCCTGTTCTGTCAGAGAACAAGGAAATGGAATGAACATATGTATGCGCATTTGTTTCTGACTTTATGTACTCGACCAGATATTTTACAGCGCTGTAATCTGACTCCAACTGGTTCGGTAGCAGCTAATGTTAGTCCCCAGACCCCCACCCCCACTGTAATGGCAGAGCCGGTGTCCCCTTCGGCCCCTACACCCACACCTTGTAAGTCCCCAATGGTTGGCCTATACCCCTTAATCACCAAAACTAAAGTTGCCCGGTCTGGATCAGACAGGCGTCCGGCCACAACTATGCAGGTTTATACTCATGTGCCCTTTAATCCTGTGGATTTGGCTGCTTTCAAAGCACAGGCAGGAGAGTTTTCCACCAACCCAAGCAGGTTTATATCAGTCTTTGAGGGGTGCCTCAGTAGTCACAAGCCGGACTGGGATGATTGTAACGTCCTCCTGCGAATCCTATTGTCTGAGGTTGAAAGACAACGGGTTGTGTCCAAGGCAAGGGAGGAGGCGCAGAGACGGTACGACCGGGATCGTATTCATGTCCCTGACCCGGATGCACAAGTCCCCCGAGCAGACCCCAGGTAGGATCCAAATGATCCTGGGGATATGACCGCCTTACCTCCTATAAGGAGTTGCTTTTACATGGACTCCATCACTCGGCTGTCTGACATAATAATTGGGCAAAGCCATATGAAGTAATGCAGGATTTAAAAGAAAGCCCAGGGGCCTTTCTACAGCGTATTCGGGACACCATTCGACAGAACACTAATGCAGACCCCGATGATCAGGCAACTGAGTCAATTATTAAGGGAATTTTTACGAGCAGAGCAGCCCCTAATATTAAGAGAAAGTTACAGAAAAAGGAGGATTTAATGGGTATGACCATGGCACAAATTTTAGAGACTGCAAACCGAGCTTATAGTCTGAGAGAGACAGAGAAGGAGAGAAAGCAAGTGAGATTGATGGTAACAGCGGTACAGGCCGGCACTAAGAGAAGTGGCCGGGGAGGAAGGGGCCGTGGACGCGACCGTCCGGGCCTGCAGGAGAGACGACTGGGTCGCAACCAGTGTGCCCTGTGTCAACAGGAGGGACACTGGAAAAATGAGTGCCCAAAGAGGAAAGAAAAGGGGGGTGCCCCTATGATGGCGATGGTGGAGCAGGAATAGGGGTGTCAGGGGAGACGGACCACCCTACCCCCGGAACCCCGAGTAAAGATGTGGGTGGGAAGCTCAGAAATAGATTTTTTAGTGGACTCTGGAGCGGCCCGAACTGCCGTAAATCAGCCTCTTCAGTTGCCAGAAGCAGATTCCCTTACTGTGGTGGGAGCCACAGGCAGGGACACCAAGTGCCCAGTGTATGCCCCAGCGGAATGTGCTTTGGGAGACAGGACTATATCCCACAAGCTGGTATACCTCCCTGAGTGTCCAACACCTCTGCTGGGACGGGATCTACTTTGTCGCCTCGGTGCCACCCTGCATTTTACTGAGGACGAAATAACCCTTACCTTACCCCCTGAGAATGCCTGGATCATGACCCTTGCAGTTGAGCCCTCAGCCATGCAAGCCCCAGAATGGAGCCCGTGGGAAGACCAGGTGTACCCCCTCGTGTGGGCATCAGGGATTCCAGGAAAGGCCACCCACCAGACCCCTATTACTATTCAGCTCATACCAGGGAAAGGCCCAGTGCAAGTAAAACAGTATCCAATCAAGAGGGAAGCCAGAGAAGGTTTACAGGAAACTATAGATCGATTCCTAATGTATGGTATTCTCCGGGAATGTCAGTCAGCCTGGAACACTCCCATTCTACCCGTACAGAAGCCTGATGGCACGTATCGGCTGGTACAGGACCTAAGGGCAGTCAATGAACAGGTTAAGACTCTGCACCCTCTTGTCCCTAACCCGTACACCTTATTGGCTTCTATAGGGGGACAGTATACCCATTTTTCAGTCCTTGATCTAAAAGATGCTTTCTTTACCATCCCAGTTGCCACCCCATCACAGGAGATCTTCTCCTTTGAGTGGGAGGACCAAAAAAGGGTTAAAAAGCAACTTTGCTGGACAGTGTTGGCCCAGGGATTTAAAAACTCTCCCACCCTTTTTGGCCAGGCTCTGGTCAGGGACCTACAGGAGTGAGATAATGAGGAGGCTCTCCTTCTGCAGTATGTAGATGATTTGTTAATTGCCACTGTGGGCCAAAAACCCTGCCTTAAAGCCACCGTGAGCCTCCTGAATTTTATTGGACTCCGGGGATATCGTGTAGCACGGAGTAAGGCTCAAATTGCCCTCCCAGAGGTACGGTACCTTGGGTTTCACATACGGCAAGGGGAGCGTCAGCTTTCAAGTGAAAGAAAGGAAGCTATCTGTCAAGTTCCTACCCCAAGTAACCGTAAGCGGCTCAGGGCATTTCTGGGTATGGCAGGCTTTTGCAGGATATGGATCCCAGAGTTTGGACTGTGGGCTAAACCCCTGTACGACTGTGTAAAAGGAGCAGATCATGACCCCTTCTATTGGACCCCAGAGGCTGACAGGGCATTTAAAATCCTGAAAAGAAAATTGATGGAAGCCCCGGCTCTGGGCTTGCCAGATCTCTCTAAGCCGTTTCAGTTGTATGCACATGAACAAAGGGGGGTGGCCCTAGGAGTGCTTACACAGCTGTTAGGAGCATGGAAGTGTCCTGTGGCTTATTTTTCTAAGCAATTGGATCAGGTTGCAAAGGATTGGCCGGCATGTTTACCGGCGGTCGCAGCTACTGCCCTATTGCTTGAGGAAGCCGAGAAGCTAACATTGGGAGGGGTTATGCAAATCTATACTCCCCATATGGTCCGAGCCTTATTGGATGCAAAGGGAGGGCTTTGGCTCACCCAGGCTCGGATTGCTCGGTACCAGGCTAAGCTGTTAGAGAACTCTGAAGTCACCCTACAGCCTTGCCCCTCCCTTAACCCAGCCACTCTCTTGCCAGAAACAGAGGAACAGAAACATGACTGTTTAGAGATCATAGATGTCCAGTACTCCAGCCGTCCGGATTTAAAGGATGTACCTCTCCCAAATGCAGATTATGAGTGGTACACTGATGGTAGCAGTACTGTAATAGATGGGCAAAGGAGGGCGGGTTATGATGTTGTGACCCTCCATGACACTGTGGAAGCTGAAGGTTTGCCTGCTGGGACCTCTGCCCAGCTTGCCGAACTAATAGCCCTGACCCGTGCACTTGAACTGTCAAAAGGAAAGCGGGTCAACATTTTTACTGATTCAAAGTATGCTTTTGGGGTGCTCCATGCTCATGCTGGCCTATGGAAGCAAAGGGGAATGCTGACAGCCCAAGGCTCCCCAGTCAAGTACGGGCCCCAAATCCTCCGGCTCCTAGAAGCCGTACAACTCCCCTTGGAAGTGGCGGTGGTACACTGTAAAGCCCATCAAAGGGAGGATCAAGATGTGGCCCGAGGTAACGCCCGGGCAGATAGAGAGGCTAAGCATGCTGCCACCCTGCCATCCCCTCAGACTGAGAATGCCCATATGCATGCCCTTATCCCATCAGTAGGGGAACTTCCAACCCCTCAGTACTCTGGGGAGGAGAGACAGCTAACTGACAAACTCGGTCTCCGGGAAAAGGAGGGATGGCTCCATTCCCCAGAAGGGAAGGTCCTCTTACCAAAGGGCCTAATCCGGCCAGTGCTGCAGAAACTACATCAAACCACTCATGCTGGCAGGGAAGCACTTATCCAGCTAATGGGAAAATACTTTATCACTTCCGGACTCCGACCCCTGGCTGCCCAGGTACAAGCGGACTGCTTAGTCTGCCAAAAAAATAACCCCCGACCGGGACATCCTGTGCCACCAGCTGCCCTAGAACCCACTCCGGGCCCCGGACAAGTGTGGCAAATAGACTTTACTGAGTTTCCCCGGACCCAAGGGTTCACATATCTCCTTGTTATAGTGGATCGGTTCAGCGGATGGCCAGAAGCCTTCCCATGCCGTAACTGCACTGCCAGGACAGTGGCCCTCAAGTTTGTTAAGGAGATCATTCCTCGCTTTGGACTCCCCCTGTGGATGGAATCTGACAACGGGACACACTTCACGTCAAAAATCATTCAAAGCATCTCACATGCCTTACAGATCCCCTGGAAACTCCATACGCCCTGGAGACCGCAAGCCAGTGGGGTAGTGGAGCGTACCAATCAGACCCTTAAATGGCATCTCTCAAAAGTGTGCCAAGAAGCCTCACTGCAATGGCCTGATGCTTTGCCCCTCGTCCTACTCCATATCCGCGTTCTCCCAAAGGGTAGATTAGGGCTCAGACCCTTTGAAATTATGTTTTGAAGGGCATGGCCCATGAATGGCACCCCGGTTCTGTCAGGGGAATGGGAGTTGGGTAATGTTTTTTTGTCACAGTATATGTGTTCCCTGTCTGCTGTTCTCTTGTCTCTTCACAGGTATACCAAGGATTCCCAGCCTCTCCCCTTGGACTCTCCCGTTCACTCCTTACAGCCCGGTGACTCTGTGCTTGTTCGCACCTGGAAAGACGAGCCTCTCCAGAAGAAGTGGAAAGGACCCTATACCGTCCTGCTGATTTCCCATACAGCAGCTCAGGACATTTTCCCTCAAAAATAGGCTGGCTTTGGACTATCTCTTGGCATCCCAAGGAGGGGTTTGTGCCCTCATCGGGCCCCGATGTTGTGTATATGTAAATAATAGCAGTTATGAGATCTATGAAAAGGTGGTACAGGCTGAGGCCCATGCCCGAGCCGGAGCACAGGTTGCCTATACTGCCCCAGAGAACGATTGGTTGCAAACCTTGTTTTCAGGCTGGGGTTTGTCGTCTTGGCTTGGTGGTTTATTTAGCCTGCTATTGAAATTTCTCTTTCCTGTACTGCTTGTATTACTGGTATTATGCTGTGCGGTATCATGTGTCAGGGCCCTTTTGCAAAAGTTAATAAGTCATTCTCTTCAGGGCTATCACAAAGTGCTTATGCAAAGTCATATTGTAAAAAAATAAGTAGCCCAAGTGAGAAAACTCAGAGCCAAGGCTGTTGAGTGTTCTCAAAGGGGGGAGTTGTTGGGAACACTGGGGCATGGCCACTAGGTAACTCGAGGGGATGGAAGACCACGAGTGTCGATGAAGCCCCCATGCACTAGGCCCCGGTGTCCTTGCCCCCCCCCCCCCCCCCGCCTGGAGGCACTCGCAGCAGCTCTGCGTGCTAGGCCCAAGTGTCCTTGGCCCCCCCGCCTGGAGGCACTCGCAGCAGTTATGCTGAGAATCTGCAACAGTATGTTGCAGAGTCAGACTGCCTGAAACTAAGCAAGGCCAAACAGGGGAGATATGGAAGAACAATGCTGAATAAAGCAGCTTTATGTAGAGTTTAACAAATGATACAGAGAATCAGGGAACTAGCTGGGAACTGGATTGGCTGGCTATATGGATACTTGGAGCAGCTTGCTATTGGATAAGTATGCTGGGAAAAAGGATGTATAAAAGCCTGTGTAACTTCCTGCTCTGTTGTACAGGATTTGAGATTCAAATCTCCCTGTACCTTTTTGAAGCTTCAAATAAACTTTTCTGCTTCTCCACCCCGTTGTGATTATTGGGTGTAGCACACCGGGTAACGAACCAACTCAAGCTGTTGTTCAGCCTCTCGGCACTGGGTGCCGGTAACACTGTCCTGGAGCAGTGCCAGGTGAGCGGGCAGTGAAAGTTCTACGGGCCAGTATCTCTCCATGAATTGTCACTGCTGGAAATCCGAAGTGTAACTGGACTGGAAGCTTCGCGTTTCATCTTCCCAATGGTTTGTCCAGCTGAGAGGTCTGCATCTGTAGCAATGTAGCTGGGCCTGCTTTGTATGGCACTTCTGAGACACCCCCACTCGTCCTTGTATGGGAATGCACTCAGGCTTGCAGTTGCACACATGGACACACTCATACATGTGGACACACCTGTTTCCTGAAAATCCAGCCTTTAATCTCTAACTCTGCCACTTCGAGCGGCTCAAATCACATCCAAACTGACGAGGAGAGGGGGGAAATTGTGATTAGAAGTATGTGATTTTAAGGCTCGTTATATTATATATGTGCAAAATGTAATGAATGCATGGCCTTGGATATACAGACGGCATCGTGATTGGCAGGGAAAGAGCCCAGGACCTTCAGCGTCAAAAACATTCCCCCTTATCAACTGAGCTACAATAGTTCTCCTGTAAGCATATGTAAGTACCAGGCTTTTATCCTTGATCCGAGCCAAACATTAAAGGAAGTCCTGGTCATACGCACTAAGTGAGTGTACACCCAGGCCAGATGTATCCTGGCAGGTCAGTGCAAATGCTTTCAGGGCCTAACATTTTCTAAGTATTGGACATGGAGAGAAACATTTCGCTCCCTGCTCCAAAGGGACTGTTCCCTCTTTGGCTGGTGTCACTGATGTCTCTGCATGTGCAGCTCCAAATTCAGCTTGTCTCCTTTTGCTGTCATATCATATTTGCAAGACTCAGAAAGCTCTAGATCTCTGAATGGAGAAGAACATCTGCAGTGACCTTCAGCTAAGATAGAGTTCTGGAGCTGATTGCAGGAAGGTTTCCTGCAACCTCTCTGTAGCATGCACAGTTGGTCCGGTGCATTAGGGTGGGGTGGAATCACCTTCCTGTGATATATCGGACTCTAGCTGGTACCAAAAGCAGTTTGAGAAACTAGAGCACCCAACAGAGAGGACGTATGGTCCAGTGGCTATTGCTGTGATTCAAGGTTTAGTTCCCTGGTCTGTCACAGATGTTGTTTGACCTTGGTCAAGTCACTTAATCTCTCTGTGACTCAGTTCTCCATCTGTGAAGTGGGGCATCACAGCACTGTACTGCCTCATGAGGGGATTGTGAGGAGAAATATATTAAGACTGTGATGCATTCTCAGACCCTATGGTAATTGTGGCTGTAAAATACCCAAGATGGATAAGATATAAGAACATAAGAATGGCCATACTGGGTCAGACCAAAGGTCCATCTAGCCCAGTGATGGAATAGTCAATGATACCTTAAGAGTTAGTCTCTCTTGGCTCAAGTCTCACTACCTTCCTAGGTAGCTCTTCACCTCCCCCTACCCCTTTTTCCCTGCCTCTCCTCACTTCAACTCTTTCTCTGTGTTAAAAGTTAAGTTATAGTTTTTATAGAAACCTCCAAAAGATAAAGCAACTGAAAACAGAACAAAACAAGAAACAAAAAGAAAACAAGGTAAAAACTTTACTTTAAATAAATCCAGTAAATTAATTATTTTAACCCTTCAGGAATGCAACAGCTGGAATTATTCCTAACTTTCTTGAAGATATGGTTGCCAAGCAACAGAAATGCACACTCTGCTTCTAATCCGAACCACTCACTCATATTTGAACCATGGGCTTTTCTTACTTCCGTACAGCAGAGTTTTAAAATAATGTTAAATATAAAGTAATGCAAAATTCCTTGTTACCAAATTAATACAATACATTTGGCAAATATTAATATATTTTTATCAATTTTTGTTAAAAGTTTTAAATAAGGTAATAACTTGTTTGTTCAAAGGTTTAACCCTTTTTATTTTTGTCTGCCTTATTTTGTACAGTTGGTTTAATTTTATATGCTTTCCTTTTGTTATGTTAATGGGAAGCAGTGGTTGTTAAAGTTTGTGCTTCTAAACAGTTAACAAGCGTGAAAGTGGTATCACAAGCAAATTAACTCTAAAAAGCTTGGTAAAAATTATGTTATTGACTCTCTTGCTAACACAGAACGTTCAGCAGGGGGGAAAGAAAGCAATACACCTTCTCACAGAAGATTGTGAGCATTTATTTTAGCAGTTAAGCATTAGAATCATAGAATCATAGAATATCAGGGTTGGAAGGGACCTCAGGAGGTCATCTAGTCCAACCCCCTGCTCAAAGGAGGACCAAGCCCCAATTTTTGCTCCAGATCCCTAAGTGGCCCCCTCAAGGATTGAACTCACAACCCGGGGTTTAGCTGGCCAGTGCTCAAACCACATTACATTTAGTATAAAATATTAGTAATGCACCTCAAGTGAAAATGAATGTCTATACAACAATTGCAAAAGCATAGCCGGTGTTATAAAAGACTCGGTCCTTATTATATTGTCCCTCTTACATTGTAAACAAACTAAGTTAAACTTTGTATTAAGTTTGGGTTACTGAAAATAAAAAACAAAACCAAAAAACTTTACTATGTTAACTAACAAAAGTTGTTTAAGTTGCATCCCACAGACCAAAGACACCAGAAAATATCAGTATACAGTGAAGAAACCCCCCAAGCATCAAGAAAAGAAAAATGAAGTGCTTTATAAATAAGAGACTGGTCAAATACACTTCTATCTACCATATATGGACAATTAAGTTAACAATCAGCTAAAAACCACTAGCTGGACCAGGATAAACTGTCATAAACTGCCAAAAAGCAAACAGAATGTTGGGAATCATCAAGAAAGGGAGTGATAATAAGACAGAAAATATCACATTGTCTCTGTATAAATCCATGGTGCATGCACACCTTGAATACTGCATGCAGAAGTGGTTGCCCCATCTCAAAAAAGATATATTGGAATTCGAAAAGGTTCAGAAAAGAGCAACAAAAATGATTAGGGGTATAAAAAGGCTTCCGTCTGCAGAGAGATGAATAAGACTGGGACTTTTCAGCTTGGAAAAGAGGCGACTAAGGGGGCATATGATAGAGGTCTATAAAATCATGAGTGGTATAGAGAAAATAAATAAGGAAGTGTTATTTACTCCTTCTCAAAATACAAGAACAAGGGGCCACCAAATGAAATTAATAGGTAGCAGGTTTAAAACAAACACAGGAAAGTATTTTTTTACGCAACGCACTGTCCACCTCTGGAACTCCTTGCCAGAAGGTGTTGTGAAGGCCAAGACTATAATGGGGTTCAAAAGGGAACTAGATAGATTCATGGAGGATAGATCCATCAATGGCTATTAGCCAGGATGGGCAAGAATGGTGTCCCTAGCCTCTGTTGGCCAGAAGCTGGGATTGGGTGACAGGGCATGGATCACTTGATGATAACCTGTCTGACAATTCCCTTTGGGACACCTGCCATTGGCCACTGTCAGAGGACAGGACACTGGGCTGGATGGACCTTTGGTCTGATGCAGTCTGGCCATTCTTACGTTCTTATTTAATTTCACCTTGGTTACGGTGTAAAAATAATGGAATTATCATTGTACTGTTGTATTATTGCTGTATTGTGTTACTGCTGGACAACACTTACCATGTGCAGAGCCTTGCTAAACTACTTAACACACACACACACAGGTACAAATCAACAAATGAATGGCAGCGAACAGCATGAAGGCAAGGAGAAACAAATCGGTTAAAAAAAAATTGTTACACAGTAACTACAAATTAGGTATATAAATTCCCTGTTAGTACTGGTCACAATTTGGGGTCAGTAACACTGCATCCTAACTGAGGCACATGTTATTCAAAACAATTCTGTTCCGTGGCTGGGTACCAACACTAAATCCTGACACAGCAATACTGGATACATTGGTAACTGTCCATTCAGTAGGTTTTCTGAGAAACAACATCCACAAAAACAACTGGATCTACATCAACCACTGGTGTACCATGGGGCAATGCAACCTCTGGGACAGAGAAGCTAGCCGCTCCTGTTTCCTGCCCAGAGGGTGACAATCAGCAGTAAGGGAAACCCATAACGTGAACGCACAGTACTGGGTGGTAACTAATTACAAGACGTTTATATATAAAGGTCCCATTGGTAGTGTCGCTACTCCAAATTTCTGTTTTACTTCTCATATACATAATGCTGTGGAACACACTAGAACAAAGCCTACCCCAGTATTTCAAAACACTCAGCCTACTGCTAATGATGATACAGGTGATAACTGCAGTTGCCCTACTAGGAGTGTGTTTCTATCTGTGTCACCAAACTAAAAGAGCCAGAGTACAACACCAGACTGGAAAAACACGTGTAACCCTTCTGCCCGTCAGAGTTGGCAGCAACAAGGGCCAGGTTCAGTATCTAGGGGTTCAGTTTCAATAACACAATGCAAAACCAGCTCGATCCCCCACCCAGTGACCTGGGACAATTACATACCACCCCCCTGGGCGCCTCTAAGAGGCAATACTTCCCCTCTCGCAAAAACAGAGTCTGAGTGTAGCAAAAGCCTTTTAATAAAGGAGGGAAACAATGCGGCATTATGTTGGGGAAACACCACAAGCAGGATTCATAACACCAACCATGAGCAAAAGACCCACCCCCAAGTAAATTTGTCAATGTCCTTTTCCCCTCAGGGCCTTAAGTCCAGCAACCCAATTGTCACACCCCCCCCCCACACACACACACAGTTTCTATCCTTGGTCCATGCAGCCCACCAGAGTTTATCTGCAGAGTTTACCTACCAGCCTGGGTGGAAGTGGAGGGAGGTATGGGGGGCATCTTACATGCTCTCAGGTCGACGGCCAAGTGCTACGCCTCTCCATAGGGTTCTGCTGAAGTCTTCACCACCAGCCACGCCCCTCCATCAGATGCCCTGCTGTCCGCTCCTCTCTGCCAACCACCCCCGCTGCTCTCCATGCTAGCTGTCCTGCTGTCCGCTCACCAACTAATAGGATAAACATGGACAAGGATGGCACCAGAACAGTCCGGTACAAAGACATTCCACAGAGATCATGAGGAACAGGGATGACCCATCCTAAAAGACAGCATCAAAAGGATAATATGATGGATAGACTCGTTTGTTCAAACCAACATGTACCAGGAGAGAGGCAACACCCCAACACACAGAGGAGTGGTACCTTGCTACGTAGAGGGCTTGCACCTCAATACGTCAGGAGTGATGTGTAATTTGTTTGTACCTGTGTATAGGAATGTACACCTGAGGAGTTGTCTTTGTCCGGCCTAGGGAGCAGTGGAGTGTCCCGTCACTGACTGAGCTGTGTCCATTGTCAGGGAGCACATATGTACTAGCAGAACTGTAGACATCTGATCCGGGGAGCTAGGGACTGTGTTTCGTTTGGCCATAAACCCGGCCGGGTGCCTTCATACCCTGTCGGAGTCTGGGGTCATTAGGGGTTCTCTTGGGGTCTGCTGTGCCAGTGATCTGTGCGGAGCCGGGGCAGCACGCAGAGGGAGCACACGCACGCAGCCAACTGTTATCAACATGGGATAGAGCAGAGCACCACTCTGGTGGCGTCTGACAACCAGGGCCGGCTCCAGGCACCAGCCTTCCAAGCAGCTACTTGGGGTAGCAGTTAGAAAGGGCCAGCAGTGTTTGTGCAGCAGCGGGAAGTCGGCGGCGGCCCCTCTGTCCCGCCGGCCGTGGCGGGAAGTCGGCGGCGGCCCCTCTGTCCCGCCGGCCGTGGCGGGAAGTCGGCGACGGCCCCTCTGTCCCGCCGGCCGTGGCGGGAAGGCGGCGGCGGCCCCTCTGTCCCGCCGGCCGTGGCGGGAAGGCGGCGGTGGCCCCTCTGTCCCGCCAGCCGTGGCGGGAAGTCGGCGGCGGCTCCTCCCTTTTGCCGTCCATGGCGGGAAGTTTTTTCACTGCTTGGGGCGGCCAAAACTGTAGCACCGGCCCTGCTGACAACAGAGTCCTGCTACCTTCACCATCTTTCTGTTGATCTCTGGCCCAACTGATGGGAAATCTGCTGTGGTTCCATTTGCCAACAACCACTTTTGTAAAACGCTGTAACTTAGCACTTACAAAGGCCACCTCCAATCAATCATCCCGGGCTCTGCAGGAGCATGTCTCTTTAGAGACAGCAAACTCAAGCAGCCAGTGCCAGAACCACAGTAACTTCAGTGTGCAGCATTCAGTAACTGCCCTGAGTACTGGGAAACTGGCTGCTCCGGCAACTTTGTCTGAACTCTCCCTTTCTACTCCTAAGCCTGTCTCCGGATCCTTGGCCAGCCCAGCCTCTTTAGTATTCTCACCTCGTTGCCCACTAAGCAACTGCAGCTGCTGAGGAGCTGAACTTTATGGCCTCTGACTGCTTTGCTGGTCCGTTTCCCCTGGTCTGGATTGTCATACAATTTCCCATAAGGGATCCGCAATTCCCAGCTGGGCATGGGAGCGACAGCCCCCTGATTGGAGCAGCAGGATCCTCTGGAAGCAGGAATTGAGCAGAGTGTGGCTGGAAGCTGGTTCTTTGCCAGTCCTCCGGTGCTAAAACAGAAAGTGGGGACTTTTTTCTTTCTTTCTTTTCCTTTGTCGTTGCTTTTGAATGAAAACAAGAGTGAGAAAAACAAACCAGCTCCCACTCTCCAGTCCTGATCATTCTTTTCAGGGGCTCCTCTTCCCCCTTTGTTGCTGGGAAACAATGGAGCTTTTCAAGTGGAGCCTGCATTGGATGTGCCTCCTTCCTTTGCTACAGGGTAAGTTTTTCTTCTTGGTGATAGCCAAACAAGAACCCCTTTGCCCCGTAGACCTGAGATCAGTTTGCTGCTACTGTAGAGTCTGTATTTGTTTTATTGTAAAGCTCTAAATCCAGTAGCAGTGAAATGTGTTATTCTGCAGGTGCCTCTCCACATAGCATTGAACAACAGCTGGGTTTAAATACATCGAGTGACCATTTCTAGTCGTAAGCAGACATGCATCCCATGAGGCCAGAGAGCATTTCCAATGGTGTCCCAGCTGCACTGGGTGTTGAGAGGCATTGCTGGCTAGTGGTTTGCAGGCAGAACTCCTAGGTTCTAATTCTGCTTCTGACCTTGGGTAAGTCACTTAACTGTCCCGTGCCTCAGCTTCCCCATCTGAAAAAGTTTGTCAGAATGCAATGAATTAGTATGAGTGTTCAGGGTGTGCTGGGGAAGATGCTTAACTACTAGAGCCTGAAGGACTACAGCTCTTGTTGCTCATGAGGGATACTTTCTTTCAATTCGTTAATTTTTGAAACTGCAGACAGAAATCACAGCTGTTTGCAGAGAGGAACCAAACCCATTCACCCCGGAGCTTAGAGGAGCTCAGGCATAACAAGACTCCAACCCAAGCCAGCCCGACTTTTGGTCTGTAGGACCACCGCCTGCCTAACAAGATTTTGCAAAGCCACAAGGAAAGCTATCTGCATAGCATGCTCAGGGCTGGAATATCTCACAGTACTTTTGAGATCCTTCCCAGCTGTCACTCAGAACAGCAGCGATGAGCTCCAAAGGATGCCCTATCCCTAGGTCAGAGAGGGCCACCACTGTGATGTAGTCTGTGTGATGTTGGGGAGCAGTAAAGAGTTAAAACTGGGGGGAACCTTAAGCATCATGTCCCCACTCAAAAACAGGCACTAGTAAAATGAGCAGGGACCAATACAGCTGTAGATCAACCAAGGGGCTCTGGGTTATAATGGATGAACCTCTCCAGCCGTTTGCATAGTGAACGTAGCTGCCAAACTCTGATGCCTTTTGTCCTGCGTAACCCCAGCCTGGATTTCCCCTTCCATCCGGGACAGGCTGAAATCCAAGCTGGTTGACTTACAGATCATGTTGTAATAGCATGGGATGTGGATTGCACTCTGCTTGGTGATGACTGAGAGCTCTGAAGTGATAGTAACATTAACCATTTGGAGATAAAGGACATTTTCCCATTTATCCCAGCCCGGGCTGGGTAGCCTCAGAGCAACCCCCTCCCGCTTTCACCATTTCCTATTTTCATCATAATAATAGAATCATAGAATCATAGAATATCAGGGTTGGGAGGGACCCCAGAAGGTCATCTAGTCCAACCCCCTGCTCGAAGCAGGACCAATTCCCAGTTAAATCATCCCAGCCAGGGCTTTGTCAAGCCTGACCTTAAAAACCTCTAAGGAAGGAGATTCTACCACCTCCCTAGGTAACGCATTCCAGTGTTTCACCACCCTCTTAGTGAAAAAGTTTTTCCTAATATCCAATCTAAACCTCCCCCACTGCAACTTGATAGGAAAACTCTATCCACTTTTACCCTAACACCAGCCATAAACATGCATGCCCCAGTTCAAGACACATTCTCCCTAGGCTCCTGTTGTGGGACAAAAGTGAAGAATCACCGAAAGCATTGCTTTCTTCTAACACTGACCAAGGAACTTTATTGGAATAAAGAAAAACAACATGGTTCCTCATGCTTCTCTCTCGCTCTCTGTCTGTGGATTTCACTCTAGAACGGGGTTCTCAACCTTTTCCTTTTTGAGGCTCCCCCAACATGAGAACCACTGCTATAGAGCTTTTCCCTAACCCCCAATTCCTTCCTGCTGTAGCTTTTTAAAGAAACAGTACACACCCTTATACCTCGGTAGGAGCTACCCTGACTCCTAGCTGAGAGGAGAGCAATTTGGGAAAAAGTCATCACTGAATCTCGGGGCTTAGAAAGCAAGCCCTCATTGAAGAGCTTTGCCTTGGGCACCAGATTTGCTTAAATGGGCCCTGGTTTTAATTACCCGAAATCAACACGGGAGAGAACAAAAGTCAAATTTCTGTGGGAGAACACAGTGCATACAGCAACATTGTCCTAGGCTGTAGCCACTGGCTGCTGATTCTATGAGCTCTGCGCGCAGCGAGTCCTTAAGAATGTAGGGCAGAGAAATCAAAAGGCATCATAGTCGGAGTGGCCAGGGTACAGATTCAGCTTGAATGAGCAAAAGTTCAAACCATCTAAAGATCACCAGTCTGCAGGAGTGGGTGCAAAATCTCAGGAGAACAGATTTCGGAACAGGAGATTTGGGATACAGCTCTTCCTGCAGCTCTAGGGACAGAAAAACTGCAGATGGAACCTGGAAGCTCAGAGGCAGAAGCAGAAAGAAAAAATAAAAGGGGAAATGAACTCCTTGGCTGAGTTCTGGTGGAGCAGGTCTGGATCTGTCCTGGTTCTTATCTGACCTGTTTCTCTGCAGCCACCACTGGTTTAGTTGTGAGAGTACAAATCACAAGTGGGCACCTCACGCAGTTTAGAATATCAGAGCATTACCACTAGTCTAAACCAGAGAAATTACCCAGATTAAAGCCTTTCCAATATTTGTAAAACACTCTGCAGACACACCCAAATGCCCCAAATGGTCTAACGAGCTTGAACAAATGACCTTTCATCAGGTTTAATAACCAGCAAAAGCTTAATAGGTTTATTCTGAATCAGTTCAGCACACAGACAAGCTGAAACAGATCAGTAAGTTCTAGGGTTACCACCCTTGAAATGCAAAAAAAAAAAAAAATATGCCACCTCCCCTACTTTCAAAACAAGCCCACTCAAACCCCAACCACAAGGCAACTCTGCATCCTCCCGCCCCCCTTCCACAGCCGCTGATAGTGACTCACACCCTCTCTCACTGTTGGAGGGCTAACAGCTGCTGTATTTTCAACAGTTTTGATCTACCACTTGAACTGCAGAAGTGGGAACACTACAGCATCCTTACTGGACACAAACTTTGAACATTAGATACCCCAGTGTATTGCAATAATAATGCAATCTTTAAATACACGTAAAAAAAACCCCCGTAAATTATTTTTCTGGCAACTGGCAAATCCATTAAAAAAAAAACGGTCAGGCTGGTCAGATATTGGCCAGGTGGCAACCCTAGTTAATTCTCTCAGGGCTGACAATGCCAAAATATCTCCCAGAATGCACTGTGTCTGGGAGCGAGTCAAGAATTATGGGATATGTACCCAGATGGTGGTGCAACTGAAAACAATCTAGGTGAATGCTTAAACCCATTCAATACAACTTTCAGAGTAGCAGCTGTGTTAGCCTGTATCCGCAAAATGAACAGGAGTTCTTGTGGCACCTTAGAGACTAACCAATTTATTAGAGCATTAGTTATTGTGGGCTACCACCCACTTCAGCAGATGCATAGAATGGAACATATATTAAGAAGATATATAGATATATAGATATACATACAGAGAAAGTGGAAGTTGCCATACAAACTGTAAGAGGGTAATTAATTAAGATGAGCTTGTATCAACAGGAGAAAAAAACTTTTGTAGTGATAATCAAGATGGCCCATTTAGACAGTTGACAAGGTGCCACAAGTCCTCCTTTTCTTTTTATAGATACAGACTAACACGGCTGCTACTCTGTAGCCTCTTACAGTTTGTATGGCAACTTCCACCTTCTCTGTATGTGTGTATATATATAATCTTCTTACTATATGTTCCATTCTATGCATCCGACGAAGTGGGCTGTAGCCCATGAAAGCTTATGCTCTAATAAATTTGTTAGTCGCTAAGGGGCCACAAGTCCTCCTGTTCTTTATTCAATACAACTGGTTCAGTTCTGTAGTGTAAACAGGGCCTAAGAAACCAGACATTCTCCTATCTGCAGCCTATTTCTCCCCCACCCCTAATACAGTCCTGTCCTGCTGGCATCTTAAAATCCCTCCCCACCCCCCGCTCCTGCTGCTGCGTGCAGCAAAGGAAGTGTTTTTCATTTACCAGAACTCAAGTGTATTCAAATTCTCTGCTGGGGTGTAATCAATGGAATTATGCCAGCAGAGAATTTTGGGTCAATGTTGTTCACTGGAAATCCCCTGCAGGAGAGCTGGGGATTTGAGCCTCCAGGTCTGTGTGCAGAATTTTTTTTAAAATGAGAAAACCCTTGTTTGTAATTGGGTGAATAACTCACTGCTGTTAACTGGGTTCACGTGAGACCTCCTTCCCCGTGGCATGAAGGAATCTGTGGTGGGGTTTTCAAAAGGGCTCCACATTGTCCTGACTCTGCTCCTATTGAAACCAGTAGTAAAGTTCCCATTGCACTTACTGTATTGACAAAAAGAAAAGGAGGACTTGTGGCACCTTAGAGACTAACCCATTTATTTGAGCATGAGCTTTCATGAGCTACAGCTCACTTCATCGGATGCATACCGTGGAAACTGCAGCAGATATTATATACACACAGAGATCATTACTGTATTGAGTAGCTGAAATAGCACTCTTGAAATAACCCTTGCCAAGCGAGGCTATTCCTTAGGGTATGTCGCCACTGCAATTGAAGGTATGACTGCAGCCTAGGCCAGCATGCCCGAGCTAGCTTTCATTTAACTAGCATAACTAAACATGGGCGTGAAGATATAGTGGTAAGCCTGCCTGGAACCCTGGGTATACATTAGGGTCCATGCATGGGTATGGCTAGTACTCAGCCCTTTTGAAAATCACACCACCTATTTATCTGTTTATCTATGGTCTTAGTCCCCTACCTCTGGCCTTCATCTCTCTGTGCCTCACGTACCTCTCTCTATAATGGGTAAAAACTCTTCTGACCTACCTCACTGGCATATTGTGTGGCCTTGTTGCCATATGCAAGCTCCAGCGGTATATTTGGATGTGAGGCAGCAGCTTAGATCTATGGAAATCAGAGATGGAGCAATACGCGCCTCACTTGAGCCTCCTGTTCAGCGCGTTGGAAGATGTACTCCTTAGGGTTTGTCTACACAGCGCGGCGATGAGCACTTCTCTAGACCTCACACTTCCGCTGTGCGTGTTGCTTTGCTGTGTAAACCAGGCCTAAGAGGCGACCTAATGCAGGGATGTCAGGCTCATTCTGTCCCAAGGCCTGAATTACCCTTTTGGTCCGAGGTCACAGCAGAGTGGCAGGTGGCAGCAGAAGGTGACTGACAGTCGGCTGGCGAACGAGCGGCTCAGATTGTGGAGCGAGCAAGGTGCTTTCTTCCCAGGTGGGAGGTGAACTCACACAGATGCACCTCTGAACCCTGACTAAGGACAACCACTGTGAGTGGGGTGTGGTGAGGGAGCAGAGGAGGGCACAGAAAAGTAACTTTTGGTTGTAGATCTCAAGAACACGAGGCAGAAGACCCTGCCTCACGCACTCGGGGGTGGGCGTCCTGCTCACAGTTTTAGGTTTATGAATCCTGCTTGTAGCATTTTCCCTAATTAACGCTGAGTTACTTACCTCCTTTCATTAAAAATGTCTTTTCTACACTCAGACTGTGTGCTGCAAGAGGGGAAATATTGCCTCTCAGAGGCACCCAGGGGTGGTGTGTAATTTTCCCAGGTTACTGGGTGGGGGCTCGAGCCAGTTCGATGTTGTATTGTTGAAAAGGAACCCCTAGGTATTGAACCCCAGCCCTGGTTGCTGCTGGTGCCACCTGGCAGAAGGGTTACAGGTGACGGGCTGTTTGAGCGTCCACAGGAGGGATGAAATTGACCTCTGTGCAGGGGACCAGTACAGGGCTTATTCACTACTTAACGTCCTCAAAAGAGGACTTAATCCCCACATAAACCTTGTGCTGGGCTTTGCACAGGGGCAAATTTCACTGTAGAGGAGCTATAAGAGAAATGGCCACAGACTCACCTGTGGCATAGGGAGCTGTCAACAGGGAATGGCAGCCCTGCCTTGGTAGTATTTTCCAGAGATTGTATTAACCACAAAAGCCTTTGATGGTTATGAGTGTTTAACCAGCTGCCTGCTGGGTTTTTCTTAGAAATACTCTGTGACTGTGTGTTTCTCTGTCTGGGCTTGAAACATGAATGGGCAAGCACATGTATTAAAACACTGTGGTGTTTACAGCCCTGCTTCAGGAAAATGAAACCACCATGCCCTCCTTTGATTCTGGCATGGTTTGTTAAGGGGGTGCCCTTATTTTAGTTCTCGACACTATGATCCTTCCTCTCCTTTCTTACATGCTTTGACATCTGCATCCAGTGAAATGGACGGGATAGTTCACGCTTCACAGCTATGTTTCAGGCTCTCTGCAAACTCAGATGAGTTCATTTGGGTCACATTTTGAAGGTTTTCTCTGCAACCATAATAGTTAGAGACTAACTTTTTCTTTTAAACAAAAGCTGAGACTCTGGAGAACAGCTGAAAGATCTGTAAGAGCCTGCCCTGGCAGCTGGTGCTTCACACCCTCAAGAGAACACACCCTATGCTTTGGATAATGCTGGTATGCTGAGGGCGAGGGTTACACCGAAGTACAGTTTTTCCTTTGGGACTGCTATTTGGAACCTAGTGCTCTTTGTTATTATGATATCTTCTCTCCCTCTCTTTGTCTGCCACCTTATAACCAAGCAGCTAAGCATGAAAAGGTAACATCCGCCCCTGTTCAGAGAGCATGCACAAGGCCCATGTAGCACTTGTCTTATGCCCTAAAGGGGTTTGAAATCTGGATCCAAATTTCTGTGCTCTCCAATTGCTAATATTTAACTATTTCCCCTATATCATTAACCTTCAGGCTTTGAGCTTTAGGAATCTGCGTTTGCTTTTACAACCGGGCTTTCCACTGCTGTCTTCCAAATGGAGGCACTTTAAAAACAAACAAAACCCTCCTGGCTTGGCAAACAGTCCTTTGACTTTGCTGTGAGTCTTATCTGTGTCACAACTGCTGGATAAGGCCCAAAGGGCAGCTACCAAAACAGCCATCCTGTAGAACTGCCCTCCTCTCTTCTGGGTTTGAGTCCTTCCTGATCTCTTTGCTGAGTGCCAGGGGCTAGGCCCTCAGCTGATGTAACCTGGCATGATTCCACTTCCACGGAGCAGTGCTGCTTTAAACCAACCGAGACTCTAGCCCAATAATCAGGAGAGTGAGCTGGATTCATTCTGCCTCATGCATCGGCCATAAAATTGCCATGGCATTTCAGCTGCCATGTCTATTACCAGGTGTGATGGAAGAGGCAGAAAGACACAGGGGTAGATTCACCTCTGAGCCGTTTGTATGTCCCTATTCAGCAGCTACAGGGGGCCCAGTGCAGGCTGAGGCAACTCCAAGGGCTGCCCTAGGAGGTACCTTTGCTTCATTGGTCCCTTTGGGGCTTTGCAAGGGTGCAGGTCCATTGCAGTCATGCTCCCACCCCTTCCTTCTCCAGTCCACCTCTGTCTTGGAATGCCCCTGTGATGAATATTGCAATCCCATGCAGTATGATTGGGGACCGCATTGTGTTAAGTGTATGGATCACTGTGGGCCAGGGACTGTATGCAACTCGGGGGAGGGTTTACCCCAGCTCCTCCAGGAACCAGAAGCAGTGGTGGGTGATTCAGGTAAACCCCTCCCAGAAGGGCACTCCCCCCGCCCCCACCCAGAGGCTCATACAGACTGTTTCAAACTGGATTTTCAAAAGACCAGCAGACAAAGAGAAGATTTTGGATATAAAACTGGATATATATTAAACTGACTCAGGGCCTTCTTTCTGAGCCAGCAAACAGACAAGACTGTCTGTTCAAGGGGGCCCCCAACCTTGCAGAAGGACTGGGAAAACGTTGGCCTACTAGGGCCCCATAAGACTGAGGGGTGATTCGTGATATGCTTAGTGTGTGTTTATATCTGTTTGATGCTTTTGATGTTTTCTCTGTAATACTTTTACCTTATAAATAAAGGTGCTGGCTTAGAAAGAGCTTGGTGGTAACTTGTAACTGCTGACAGTACTCTGATCATAGCCCTCGGAGAGAAAGCAATGCACCAGTGCTGGCCTTTAGGCTCACTGGGGTTATGACAGTGTAAGGCAGGGAGATGTGAAGCCCTAAAACTCCCATCAGGAGGGAGAGAGACTCGGGTCTCCACCCAAGAGAAGTGACAGCTCAGAGCTGGGAACCTTAGTGGGTGCCGTCAAAGGACCATGAAGGTGCAATACAGGTGTAGTTACCCTTGACATTATGACAATGCCCAGATTTGCTGCAAAGGTGGTGCAAGGCCAGCGCAGGGCCTGGGAGGGGTAGAAGCTTTCTGCCTGTAGGGGTATTCCCCAGGTTGAACTATGCTTGCTTTATGCCACCTTTGCACCAGCCTCACTGTCAGCCCAAGACACATCTTTATAGAAAGGGGGTTCCCCTGAATTCTGCTAGATCTCAGACACTGGAGATAAATTTCTCAAAGTGGGAGAAGTATATAACCCACGCTAGGGGAGGGTCTTGGTCCCGCACTTCTAGTGGCTGGTCTGTATAAGACGATATGAGTCTAATACAGGAAGTTATTCCTTTAACTCAAGCATTTGAGGCTGTTGCTTTTAGAACTGCAGTTCCTGGGTTCAAGCCCTGACAGCAGCATAAGCATAGTGATTTACATCCACCAACTGGTTGACATGAGTCTCATAGCTTGCTCTGGAGGTCCTCAGGACCTGCTGCAGTTTCACAAGAGCTGTTCAGAAGCATAGCAATGAGTCTTGGAGGAGCCCTCCTGCAGCTTTTGGAATTTGCTGGGATTGCCTGGATGACTTACAGGGCAGCTGTGGAGGCTGGCTGGAGCTCCTGCTCACTTTAGTTCCAACGGTTTGACCCTGATGACAGCTGTGCATTGGTGGGGTTAGATGATTTGTAAATGACTACCTCAATTCTCAAGGCCTGAGAACATTTTGGGAAATTGGCTTGGTCATGAGGTTACTGGGGCCATTTGTAAAAGCCTGAAACTATCACAGCCAAACTGGGATTTCTGGTCACCGTGTCTTTCCTGCTGCCAATACCTTAGCAAGGGGCTGCTGCAATCATTTCCCTCCCTGCTTTACAAAAAGGCCCATGTCCCGGGGATACATGTGCCACTGAGAGGAGGGGTAAGTGACTGGGGAAACCTATTCATTCGTTTTCCTCATAACCAGGGAGGAAGGCTGCATCACTGAGAAAACAAACAAGCTGATATCAAGTGCCATTCACTGGATACATTTACACTGTTCCTGAAAAAAAAATTTGTGGATAGCAGATTGGATGTGGATACAAATTTTGTATTCGCGCAGGGCTCTAGAGATACTTACTCTGCTGTGGACCATACTGTAACCCGTCTATGGATAAACGGAGCACTTCACTGTGTAGGCCTCTCTAACCCTCCTTGTTCACCAGCATTAAGCATTTAATTTATTAATATTTAAATGAAATAACATTTTAGAAGCTGAAAAGTGAACTCCGTCCATTCTCTTCTCGGTAGGTTCAGGAACAGCCAGAAAGTCCCTTAGTACTTTTTCCTGAATTAACAAACAATATTAGACATGTAGTCTAGCAGGAGACTGGAGTTTCCTACAAGCAAACCTAACAGTTCTTTAATCTATTGTTTCCCTTCGCACCCTGCTGTGCTGGAAGTTTTGTTTTGCATTGTCACTCTGTCCCTTCACATACTGAGTTAGTCACTTGGTGCCAATGAAAAGTATTGTTCTTTGTACCAAGAGGGGAAATTCTGCAGAGGAAGGTGTTAAGATCATTATCAGGATTCCATTCTAAAGTCATCTTTCGGTCTCCTTCTTGCTCTTCACATTTCAGACTTTTTCCTTCAGGCTTTGCAGGTTTTAACTCTCGAGGTGAATGTGAGAATTTTTCACCACTGAGGGAATAAATGATCAAATTCTTAAAGTTACAAATATTATATAAATGACCTAGGGGAAATGTGGTGAGAATCTGAAATGTTTGTTTCCATACCTCTCTCTTCAAAACCAAATTATCATTCAAAATTTGGTAGGGACATAATATGTTTTATGTCGCAGAAGAGATGCATCTATTAGAGATGTATGGCAGAGTGTTTAAAGGGTATTTCAGGATGCTCGTGGGTCAGATTTATGGTTGATTTTGGAATGAATACAGATGCAATCCTTTCGGTTGACTGGCTGGTATCTACCACTTAAAGGTCCCAGAACCTTTGTTGCTCATTGCAAAAAATGATCACTACAGAAGCTCAAAAGCTAACAGTATTGTGTTTTGGGCTGTCTTCCTACAGTTATGAGAGAATTATAGGGCAGTTCTATGGACCATCACTAGGTGGGTAACCCAGTTGCCTGGGACTTCTCAGGTCTGGAACCCTGACATCTGCGCAGTGATACTGGATGCAATAATTGTACTGTTGATTGAATAGTTGTGAGTCACCTTATCTAATCATTTCCAGTGTTATTAAGGCTTACCGTTTTATTTCCACTGTTGCCATAGGAAGTAGCCACAGAGCCCAGCGTAGTGACCCACAGTGAAGTACTAAGTGAGATTAACTAAGGCTTGTCAACATTTTTTGAATTTCAATGAAATTTTTCATAGGAAAAACTTAATTCTGATAGGAAAAAAATCATCAAATTTTCGGAGGTTTCTCATTGGCTCTATAGCTGACTGATATTTTCCAATTTTTTGAAAATTTCATAGAAATTCAAAAAATGGTTGTGAAATTTGTAAAAAAAAAAATTTCTATTGGCTTTGAGTGTGGCTATTTTTTTCTTTCTTATCTAGAATATGAAAACGCAGCAACAAGTAGTAGGCTAAGAGTCTCTCTTTTCCTAGGCATTAGCTAACGACTGATGCTCTGCAGAAGTGTGTTTGTCTTGTGCATGTAAGGTACTAAACTCTGCTTTGATTGTACTGCAGTATCAGAGGGGCAAAGCTTCCTCATAAAGAACATCCGGCTGGAAAAATGCATCCAGGTCACCCACCATGATAGCGACCAGATCAGCCTGGCTGATTGCAAGCTGCACTCCCAGCAGCAGCAGTGGAGGTGGGACCCCAGAACAAAGTCCATCGTCAGCCTTAAAACCAAACAGTGCCTGACCATCCACAAGCCGCAGGAGTTCGCATCAGCCTACCTGGAGCCATGCGGGGACGGGGCGCGCCAAACGTGGGCTTGCAGCAAGAAGGGACACTTGACCTTGCACGGCCTGGGCTTGCATCTCAACGTGAAGCAAGGCCATAGGGTCTTTGTGTCCCGGGAGAAAGACAAATTCAGCAAGTGGAAGACCCTGTCAGATGAAACTGTCTGTGCTGTCAGCCCCACAGTGGCTCCCAGGCTTGGTGACCTGATGCAGGAAGCTGTAGATGCATTGGTGTGGGTTCACGAAAGTAAGAAGAGGTGGATTTAACATTAGCAACCTATTTACTCTTTGGGATCCATCACCTAGAATCCATCTAACACCTGACTTAACAGGCTTGTAGCTCATGTAAAATCATTCTCATGCATGATTGCTCTGGCCCTGGTCCACAAGATACTGAGAAGCTTTAGTGACATCCCAAACTCCCTCAGCTACCATTGATTTCAGCAGCAAATTATAGGTGCTCAGCACTTCAGAGGTTTGGGTCCCTATATATCAATATATAAAACCAGTGATGGGCAAACCTCAAAAGGGTTTTGTCAAAAGGTTTCTGACAACCCTGCTTGTCAACTTGCTTTGTTACATAGTTTAAAACCTATTTTGGGGATGAGCACCATATAGTTTGGAATATTCTCTGAATCGCCTGAAACTTTGGGGTTTGCTAAAAGTGGGGTGGCCATTTCATTAAAGTCAGGCTTTCTTTCATGGAATTTCTGATACTTCCTACTACTGGATGGGCCCTAAAATCCCAGACTAACTGCCTCCTCTTTCATAACACTCCTACTCTGGACTGATCAGAAAAAGTCTATTTTTTTTTAAGTTACCTGCATTATTGAGAGGCTATTTAAAAAAAAAAAGAAAAGGAAAAGAAAGCTTGATTCAATTTTCAGAGTAGTAGATTGCAGAGAATTCTCTTTCTCTGTTCAGTCCCAACTAGTTCACTCATCCCTGATGAAATCACAGGTCTTTCCTCACTCTTGTGATCTGCTGACCACGATCATCTAATCTGATCTTCCTAGATTGCAAACCACCGCACCCTAACCCCAGCAAGGAAGGGGAAGAAGTGGAAGTTGGTATTGCTCGTTGTGAAGCTCCTGGGGGTACTCAGGGCTGTGAGGCCACCTCACCACTACCTGCCCTTACCATGAAGCAGTTCTGCCTCATGCCTGCTGTAGCACAGGTCCCTGAAACAAACAGCCCCTGGCCATTGACAAGCCCTGCCTTCCAGGGCTCTGCAGACCTCACCCGCTCTGCGCAGGCTAGTGACAGACACACACCAGTCCCTTCTATCAGCATCCCCCTCTGTAGCATCCAGCCCATCTGGACACTTACAGGACTTACCAGGAGGGACAGAGTACACACAGTTTGACTGGAACAACTCAGGATCAGGCCCTTTATAACCACACAGCACTGTAATTTATTTCTAGTGAGAACAAATATGTTTATTAACAAAGATTCCGATTTTAAGAGATGGTAAGAACGACTGGCTACGTGTGAAACAAAAGGTATAATATGCTTCTTAGAGTCTAAACCTGATTTTAACAAGCTAAAATCCCCGTCTAAAGCTGTTTCTCACATAAAGCTTCCTTCCAGCATCATCAACCCACAAGGCAGGGATCCACCATTCATGGATACAAAAAGCACTGTCCTTTTTGTTCCTTCAGTGGTGGAAAAAAGAGGGGTCCTTCTAGTCTTCCTCCTATGCCCCAATGCTAATTGTCTTTGCACCCCAGTGATAGGACAAACGCCTGCAGTTCTGTCTCCAGTGTCTTCCCATGCTGACATCACATCCTTATGTTAACTGGGAATGCAAATGTAGCTCCTATTGTATTTGGCTTCCAATGCTTAATTTTACTTTGGAGACAGGGATAAGTGAATAAACATGCTTTGTCTGGCAGAAAAACCTGTTTGTCAACTGTGCCTTGTTACATAGTTTAAAACATATTTTTAGTAGGCCCATAGAACTCCTTATACAGTATCAGTACATACATTTCACAGCAATAGTAATGACCAGTGTGTTTCATTTGATACCCTACAGGACACTTTTTGGATAAATATTATGAAAGTAGTGTGATAGGTGTAGTGAATTTGTCAGGCCTGACGAGTTGCTGATACAGAGTAGTTGGCACTGAGAGGCTCTTAGGGTCACACATGATATCAGAATTGGGAAATAACCAATGAAAAGTAACTGATTTTAGAAAATCAGAATAGTGGGGGGAGGTTGGTTGTTTCAATATTGCCAACCCCAGATGTTCAAACCTCATGCTGGGCCCTCCAAAATAATGAGATCATCTTTGAAATCATGATATTTCATACTGATAATTTTGGGGTTCTCCTTATTTGCCTTCTGGTTTGTGGGCCTTTAGGGTGCCCTTAGGTAACGTTTTCAAGCCTTCTTCAATCATGAGAAACTTACTTTATGTTTAAAAAAAAAAGGAAAAAAGGCTGAGGGTAGATGATTCTACATAATGGAACTTAAAGACGAACACCAGAAATCACAAGACTTGTGATGAAATCACAAGAGCTGGCAATGCTATTGGGAGAGTTTTCTTTATGATTTTAAACAAAGCGTAATCTACTGGCTATGAGTTCATAGCTCTGTCCCTGGTCCTACCTCAGGGAGCTGGGCAGTGCAGCTCATGTGGTAGTCAGAGTTAATTTCTAAGAAGGAGAAACTAATCCAGAATCCAGAGGCAGCCTGCCAAGGAGCTAGAAAAATCCTTGTGGGTCCCTTGGCATCACCATTCTTACTAGAGACTGGAGACAATATGGTCCGCTGGCCTGAGCGCAGGTCTGAGAGCCAGGATCACCTGGGTTCTAAACCTGACTCTGCTCTGGTACCTTTGGGCAAGTCACTTACCTTCCCTGTGCTTCAATTTCCTCATCTGTAAAATGGGAGCACTGCTTTTAAGTGACTGTTGCCGTCTTAGTAATAGATGTTAGAACAGGTTAGACGAACACCTCTCAGGATGGTCTAGCTAATACTTTGTCCTGCCTCAGTGCCGGGGACTAGACTAAATGACCTGTCTAGGTCCCTTCCAGTCCTACATTTCTATGTTTCTGTGCTTTCGCTAGTTCTAGTGTCTAAACTCTAGGCTAGCTCTCAGCAATAGATATCAGATGTTGGTAGCGTTTCCAGGATCTTTTGTAAGAAGCAGTGTGGATAATTAGCTAGCTCACCATCCAATCAGATTCCTCCTTCCTTTCAGCCCATTTGGGTTATAAACTGGGAGGTGGTTTCATGACAAGAACATTTTCCTTACAAAGTTGTCCACAGAATTAAATACATGGAGATCACATCCGTTCCCCACTCTTCAGCTCCAGGGTCCACAAAAGGATTGGGACATGCAGTGAATGTTCCAGTGCTTTCTGTAATGGTTCCTACCCATTCCCCTGGGGACACTATTTCACTGTCACAAGGTTTTTCCTGATATTAAGGCTTTACTCTTCTCTTGGGTTGTTTGAGTTGCTTGGTAAATTAGTCCCTTTTTCCCCACAATCCCTTTACTTTCTCCAAGACTAAGACCAGCTGGACCCCCCCAACTCTTCATTCAGACAATGAAGCTGTCACCCCTGGAGTGCAGGTCTCCTTTTATTCCTTACACTGTTTGGTGTAATAGCATCACGCCTGGTTATACACACTGCAAATTCTCCGGAGAGGCTGGCATGTCACCTCTGCTCCCACAGCAGCGTCTAATGGAACAATTGTATCCCAGAAGCAGGGAACCTCCTCTTCTTCTGCTACCCAGTCTAGACTGATGATCAAGAACAGGGAAAGGGGGCTCTGATTTGCCGCTCTGATTTGCCGCCCAGTGCCAAGGTCAGTATGCTAGTCATGTACCCCCAGACCACCCGAAATAACTCCCCTAGTCTTTGGTGCTTAGAGCTCTCTGATATTTAATCACCAGCATTTGAGAACTGAAAAGCTTGTGCCTACTTCACTTGTCAGTAATGCTCATAGACAACATATCCTATCATTTAACATCAATTTGGCCACATCCAGTCATTTAACATGTCGGGAGGGCGTGTGTGTGTGTGTATCTCAGCTCTGATTCTGCCTGTACTCTCTGTCGTGCTTGATCTTTTAACGGTTGGTTTGTACAGTGCCCATCCTCCTTAGACTGGATGTTCCTCAGAACAGGGACCTCGTCTAAGCCCACAGGCCAAATTCTGCCCTGACCACTGGTCTGATCTTGCAAGCTGCTGAGCGCTCTCAGTTACATTTGAAATTCATGAAAATGGAGGGCCCCACTGGATTGGGCCCTTGCAAATCATGCAATCCAAATTGCCTCAGGGAGGCTGCAGGAGAAATAAGCCAGGGCAGGCTTTGTCCCAGTGTGGTTTTTTGCGGGACACGCAAGCCCAGGGTGCTGTATAGAGAAAAAACACTAACTGTCTGCATCTTTGTTCTTTTTTTCTAAGCTAAAACCATCAGTTCCTCAGCAAAGAGCCACACCAGCTCCAAGGGCTCTCTGCTGGAGTTGCCTGCCTCCACGTTGGCTGAGTTTAACAGCACAGTTCCTCCACCATGGAGCCACCAGATGCTTCTAGCAATGGAGGAGGGTGGGTACTTTGCTTTCCTGAATGCACGTGTCTGAAGAGCAGCAGCGGCTGCAGTTTGATCCCAGTCACGTCACACCGCTGTGATGCTTGTCTTGGCAGTGGGAAGCAGTGCACTGAAGTGGGGCTATGGCTGCCCCAGATGTGCTACAGTCAGAACTATAGTAGCACACAGCCACTCTTAGCATGATGGCACGTCAGCAGGACTCCCAAGCTCTTCCCACCCTGATAGCAAGGGGTCCTGCAACGAACGTGTAGCCATAAAGAGAAAGGAAAATGCAGTGCAATTCTCCCTCCTATTTGGCAGTACAGCCCACTAATGTGTGCGTCTCTGCTCCTTCCCCACCCTCGCAGAGGTGCCTGGCCAATTTAAAAATCAACCTGGACACCGAGGGAAAGGTGCTGGGGCCAGGTCTACAGGTATGTTGAAACAACCAATGAGAAAAGGGAAAAGACAGGGTGGAGTGCGGGTACCAATATCCCTTCATCTCCCTACAAACGGGAAACTGATCCTGTGGGATATGCCCCCCACCCCTTTGGTGCTATCTGATGCTGATGCTGCTCAGTGCTCCAGAAAGAACTAAAGCACCCCCCTTCATGCAACTGCCTGCTGTATGCCCTGGGGGAGAAATTCCTCCTGGGGGAGAAATACCTCCTAGGGATCAGCTGCACCCCCGGCATGGGAGTAAAAGTTACTATGATTGAGTGCTGAATCCCATTCCACCCTGAGCTTACTGTTGATATCCAACAGTCATTGTCCCTTGCTCCTGCCACCCCTTGCATCCCAGAACTCTGGATTGTGGGGCAAAGAATTTTGAACATTCATTACTCTCTGAGAAAGGGGGAGAAACCTGCCAGGGACAGGCTGTAAAACTGCAGCCCTGAGCATATGGCAAAGCTGGCCCATGACCCCATGAACAAGGAGACCACCCATAAGTCATCTCCCCCACCCACATTCTCTGCTACTCTTGATGGGGCTATAACAGTCCATTTTAGTCTGGAGCGATATTACAGGGGTTTTTCTTGAAAGAATAACAGAGCAAAGGGGTTAAGTGAGGAAAATGTGTGTGAACATGCAATTTGATTCCATTTCAGCCACCAACTGGAAGACAGCCATGCTAGTCCTCAGCCCCTTCGCATTTATATTGGGGCTGATTATACTGACACTGAATGTTCGTTACAACAAGTAAGTGGGACGAAGTTTCTCCCTTAGCTGCTTTACTGTTGTCACAGCTGTGCAATTAAAGGCCTGAAAGCCACAAGTGTACTAGCATATCAACCTCCAGGCCACATGCAGGCCCCCACCCCTTCCCATCCCCATCTCTGAAAGTTTTGTCCATGTTCTGGTCATCTCTCCCCTTGGACTACAGTAGAACCTCGGAGTTACAAACACCTCAGGAATGGAGGTTGTTTGTAACTCTGAACAAAATGTTATGGGTGTCCTTTGAACAATTGACTTCATACAGCGTTGAAACTTTACTATGCAGAAGAAAAATGCTGCTTTTAACCATCTTAAATTAAAGGAAACAAGCACCAGGACAGTTTCCTTACCTTCTCAAATCTTTTTTTAAAGGGAGTTTAACACAGTACTGTACTGTATTTGCTTTTTTGTTGTCTCTGCTGCTGCCTGATTGCATACAGTAACTCCTCGCTTAACGTTGTAGTTCTGTTCCTGGAAGCTGCAACTTTAAGTGAAACGATGTTCAGCAAATCCAATTTCCCCATAAGAATTAATGTAAATAGGGGGGATTAGGTTCCAGGGAAATTTTTTTCACCAACCAAAGTTGTGTGTGTGTATATATATATATACACACACACACACACAGTGTAAGTTTTAAACAAACAATTTAATACTGTACACAGCAATGATGACTGTGAAGCTTGGTTGAGGTGGTGGAGTCAGAGGGGGGGATATTTCCCAGGGAATGCCTTACGGCTGAATGATGAACTAGCACTCGGCTGAGTCCTCCAGGGTTAACACATTGTTGTTAGTGTAGCCTCACGCTCTACAAGGCAGCACGAATGGAGGGAAGGGAGACAGCATGGCAGAGAGAGACAGAGATACACACGGTGTGTGAGAGAGAGACACACATTGCCCCTTTAAAGTACGCTGACCCCACTCTAAAAAAAGAAAAGGAGGACTTGTGGCACCTTGGAGACTAACCAATTTATCTGAGCATGAGCTTTCGTGAGCTACAGCTCACTTCATCGGATGCATGTAGTGGAAAATACAGTGGGGAGATTCGGATACAGACTAACACTGCTGCTACTCTGAAACCTGACCCCACTCTAAGTACACTGCCTTTTTAAGTGGATCAGCAAGTTGAGACAGCAGCTGCCAGCAAGATCCCTCTGTTCTGAGCCCTGTCCTGCCCCCCCGTGGAGATAAGGTGCAGTACAGGAGCAGGGGGAGGGGGGAACCCTGACATTAGTCCCCCTCTTAGCCCTCTACGCCCAACTGCAGAGCGAGCAGGAGGCTCCCGGGAGCAGCTCCAAGGCAGAGGGCAGGAGCAGCACACAGCATTGGGGGAGGGACAGCTGAACTGCCCAGCAATCGATAGCCTGCTGGGAGGCTGCCATACAGGGAACTTAGGGGAGCGGGGAGCTGATGTGGGGCTGCCGGCCCACCCTGGTTCCAAGCCCCCACCAGCTTGCTCCAATGGGCTGCTCTTCCTGCAAGCAGTTGACAAAGCAGGTGGCTGCCAAATAATGTTATAAGGGAGCATTGGGCAACTTTTAACGAGCATGTTCCCTAATTGATCAGCAACATAACAACGAAACGTTAACCGGGGCAACTTTAAGTGAGGAGTTACTGTACTTCTGATTCTAAATGACGTGTGTGGTTGACTGTTCAGTTTGTAACTCTGAGGTTCTACTGTATAATCTTCTCCTCTCTGGTCTCTTGCTGCTTCATCCCTCCTTCCCTCCAAAATGCAGCTGGTAAAGTCTTCTCCCTCTCCTGTTTTGATCACGTTATACCCAGAGAGGGGCCGGTCTGTGTGAGAAGCTTGCTGCTGCCACCCATTGCATACCTGTTCTGGGGATAAAGGAATTCAGGCTCCAGAGCTGCTGATCCAGCTCTAAATTCACATGGGAAAGCAAGTGGCAGGCAGATACAATTACTAAATCTGTTGAGAAGGGCATTGCCCACCTTGGATATAAATGAAATTTTAGGTGAAAAAACTGATTTTTTGGTCCCACTTTTTTCTGTCCTTCTAGGAAGAAGAAGCTCTCTGCTTTGAAGAGCTACCCAGAGAGCTGCAGCACAGCTGGCTTACAGGAGCAGTCTCCATTAACAGTGACAGCAGGCAGCTGGCAACGCAGCATTCCAGACTCTCCTTCCCCTTCCTTGCAGCACGGGGAAATACTGATTGAGTGGAAGGATGGGACCGTCACTCCCCTTTTTGATAATGTTAACTTTTAGATGGGCTACCTCAGCACTAACTGAGCCCGTTGCTTCTATGCTATAATGCCCTCTGCTAAGATACTCCCACTGGGAACAATCTGTCCTTAGTGAATTTTTTTCAGTAGCCTAATGGTTTTGGTAAAAACCAGCAAACACTGTTTAACACTTGAGAACAATCACATGATGTGCACAAAGTTGTAGCAAGCAGGGCAAATTGTGTTCTGTTTGTTGCGATGCACAGTGCTTAACCTTTCTCAAGAGTTCTGATTTATTCTGTAAGGAGACCCATATGTAACCACAGAGTGCCTGGCTGGTTTCTAATGTTCCTTGCCTTTTGCTTTCCTTTGGATTCTAGCACCACTGATCACACAAGAAATGTTATTCCTCCAAGTCAAATGGAAAGGTGAATAAACAAATCCTGGCAGGTTTGATTTGACTTTAAAATGGAAACCTGGATCCCCAAGCCAGCTAAGCGCTCAAAAAGCTGCTCAGTGACTTTGGCCATAAGAGAATGTGTCACTTATCAGCTCCGCCTTCAGCAGCCAAAACCAAAATGATTGTCCCGGACATTCTCCAGCCATTTGCTGAAGTTCCCCCCTAAAATATTAAGGAAGAACAGTTTCTTTTTTCTAAATAAAAGACATCGCACTCCACCTTTCCATCCTGAACCATTGCAAACCAGCTGGTGGCAGAGTAGCTGACTCACCAAGAGTTTTATATTCCTGGTACACAACACTAATTTACAATTCTACAGCACTTTTCATCCCTCCAAATCATAAAGCACTTAAAGAATGCTACATGAGCAGTGCCATTAACATGCAGCTACCAATCATGGCTTCAGCTAATACCGCACTTTTTGTTTTGGACAATGGCTGTTCACCACTGTTGACTGAGTAGAATGGGTTACTTGAAAATGGCTCTATATTCTTGTTTAATATATATTCTTGCACTTAAACAAAGCAATGCCATTGTTTACATGGTGTTGGTTAAGCAGAAGCTGAAAAATAATGAAAATATGACTGTGAAACAGCACACGTTGTTAGTCATTTTCTCTTGCTTGTTTATGGATTGATTTTCTTTAAAAAAAAAAAAAAAAATCTTTGCTCTTTTATTGTTCTGACAGTTACTAACACAACACCCCCCACATGTTCTTCATCACTCGCTGGCATTTGGTTTGAAACAGTGTTCATAATAAAGCTGAGTTTAAAAAAATATCAGGAGAATTGAAGTCATTTCTCTTGCTAAGGCACAATGCACTGCTGTATCTGTGCAAATCATCCTGTAGAGATAAAATGGTCCCAATCCTATGAGGAGCTGAGTGCTCTCAATTCCTACTGATGTCAGTGGGAGCTAAAGGTGTTCAGGTTTCAGAGTAGCAGCCGTGTTAGTCTGTATTCGCAAAAAGAAAAGGAGTACTTGTGGCACCTTAGAGACTAACCAATTTATTTGCGCATAAGCTTTCGTGAGCTACAGCTCACTTCATCGGATGCATACTGTGGAAAGTACAGAAGATCTTTTTATACCTTTATATCTTTTTATAAAGGTGTTCAGTGGCTTAGCACCTTGTGAGATAAGGCCCAGAGACAAGAGTTAATTCTAGCTCTCACCTCTAATGTTCTAGCTTGTGTGTGCCTAGCACGGCCAGCTATTGCATGGAATGCCAGACATGCTCAACGGCAAGCAACCACATTGCCCACTAGGGACTGCAACCCATAGATACTATCACAGCTACTGGAGATCAGTATTAGCTTAGATTTCTAGAGCAGAAGGTCCTCTGCTCAATGTAGGCATAGACTCATTATGCCACCAAGACCAAGTGTATAATATACTGCTGACCTGCGACGGGTGAGACACAGACCAAAATAAGAGACAACAAAAATAGCAGAGGGAGTTTGAAATTATCAGTTAAATTTTGTTCATCTCTAACACCTTCCATCCCAGGCTCTCAAAGAACTTTGCAAACTTTAAACGTACAAGGTAAGGAAATACAACTCATGTTACAATTGGCAAAGATGAAATGGTTTGCCCAAGTTACCAGAAGGAGTCAGCGAAGCTGGGAATAGAGCCCAGCAGTTCTGGCTACTGCTCTTCTGCTCAAAACTCAGGACCTAATTTTTGTAATTGTATTTTATTATTAAAATGCTCCTTATGCTCCCTTTCTCAATACCGTCCTTCTGCTGTCAGGAGAGGTCAAGGATTCAATTTTCAATAGGACCTGCGGCTGCTCAGCACTTCTGAAATTCAGGGCGTAAGTGACCTGACAAAAGCAACAAGGGGAGTGATCGTCAGTGCAGGGATTTGATCTCAGAGCTCTCTGGTTCATGATTAGATCAGACCATGTTTCTCTACATGAGCTAGGATAACCTAGGGAAGGTAAAAGCACAAGCTCCACAGAAGCTCAGAGTATCTTAACCCCATACAGCAGCTTGGTGTAAAATTTACATTTCTGCACAACCCCCGTTTTATTCTTGTTTAAAGAGCAGCCCAGGTTTCTTTAAAAGTCCCCATTTCCTTCCATGAAAGCATTTACGCTTTGGAACAAAGAAACTGATGCACAGCTCTGAATGCTGCCTGCATCTCCTTATACTCAGCACATTTGCAGGCCTCTTCCAGCTTCAGCCAACGAAAAGCCTGATGCTCATCTGAGAGCTTGATCTCTGTGTTACAGTCGTTCATTTCTGCCAGCCAGTAGATGACTGTTTTGGGTTTGCTTCTGACGATGTATTGCAGTTCCTTCTTAAACCCTTCAATGAGGGTGAACTGACTGGAATTGAGTCCAGCCTCTTCCTGTGTCTCCCGCAGGGCTGTCTGGAGGTCATCTTCACCTGGATCCACATGGCCTGCCGAGGGAGGGGAGAAAAATAAGTTTTTGAGAAGAAAATTGGCTGTTCTGATTGTGTTCGTTCAATTGGCAACAGGGAAAACACATGTGCAGTATCTCATTTGCCATGAAGAACGGCTCACGTGTCCTGTCGTTTAGACCCATTTGCATTAGAGATTGCAGAACACACATTACATTTCAAACCTTTTTATGTCCATCTCAAGGATTAGTGTTCATCCCACATATGCTGACACTGCCAATCAGCACCCAGTGCCCTATATGTGCCAGAAATCTCTTCCCATGTTATTCTCCTCCTTTCCAGTTCTGTGTTCCTATCGGAGCCCTGTACACCTGCAAAGTCCCATATGAAGAGACCATATTTCTGGCTAAGGAGAACAGGATTCATTAATGCTGTGCCTTAAGTGGCTTAGGGCCTGATTCTGCATCTTTTAATCAAGCAAGCAAGCCCATCAAAGTCAGTGGGATGTCTCCCATGAATACAAACTACTCAACAAAAGGGATGCATAAGCAGGCCCTCAGGAACCAGAATGAGGAAGTCAACAAGCCTGATGCTCATGAAGGGCAGCACCAAGCACTTGATCTTCAGTTTTCATCATTGTTTTATATCCAAACATGAAAACTGCTGAGTAGTGAATAAAACTAGGCTTCCCTTCCTGCCCAGGGCATCTAAGCAGTCAGCCACCAAGACTGCTTCACAGACTGGCAAAAAGGGAACTGATGAAGGAAGAAGGCTGCTATATCATCTTATGAGATGTCACAAGCCACGCTAATCTGGACAAGGTCAATACTTGGGTGAAGGACCTCTAAGGAACACCTGGTTTCATGGGTCAGTAGGACATGCTCTTTCCTCTGAATCAGTAGTGAACCATTGGCCTGCTGTGGGCACTGTGCGCAGGAAGTGCCATCTTTCATCCGAGACATGGAAGCGTGGTCCTGAGCACTTATGATCATTAACAACCCCCCTGGCATTTTTAATAAGATAAGGGTGCTAGCCCGTGTCCTGGATCCAACATGGGTACATTACGCCTACCTACATTTCCCCAGGCAGTTTGAATCAGATTTGGAATTCTTCTTCACTTCTTGTCCCAAAATTTTTTGTATGTTGATACAAAATAATTATTATTAGTGTAGCTGTGCAGTGTTAAAGAGGAGCTGTGATTCACCTCCCCTACATGTGGCTGCATTTCAGTGGTGAATCAAGAGATTATGAATACTAGATATACACACACAGTTAGTAATGTTTCTGAAGTGGTTTGGATGGAAGCTGCTGTGTAGCTGTAAGACCAATATCGCTGCAATGGGATGACAGTATGCGGCATGCAGCAGCTTGGAATAAGGGTATTTCTCTTTCCCTCTACAAGCCAGCCCTCTAGCCAGACATGTTACTATTCTAGTTCTTTCCATTCACTCTGGATTCCTCAGGATCACAATTGCCATTTCAAATAGGGATAAATATAACATTCCCAAGTTGTTTTTACTTTCCCTGAGAAAAGCCAGATTTAGTTTTCTCATGAAAATTCCAGACAGGAACATAAATAGAACAAACCAGGCATCGGCTCAGAAAAGCACATGCAACTGGGAGTCAAAGTAACTTTCAGAAGGAAAACAATATAAAGGGCTCAATTCATTCATGGTGTAACTCTATTGGTTTCAAATAGAGGGCTGTAATGGGATGTGCAGCCTCCCAGCCATATATAGAGGGAAAGACTCATTTCATACCACTATTTATAACTACAAGTCTAGGATCAGCAAGGGGACAAACAGGCTCCCAGTAGTGGGCACTAACTTGATAATCTGATAGCAGACATCCTCCAGAAAGGCAGAGGTTGATGTACCAGTTTCTCTAATAATTTCCCTCTCCCTATCACCACCATCTCAAGTTTATTTAGGTTGAAAACACTGCCTTATATCATTTTGTTGAAGCTCAGATACCATGCTGATGGGAGTCAGTAATCCAGATGCTTTTCATCCACCCTTCTTAAGCACAAGGGGCATATGGGCAATGACACCGACTACCCCAGCCAAGGAAATGGAGGAAGGTAATGGTGAAAGTAATGGTAAGACAGCTGTGGCATTATCAGGAGTGAACATGTTTTCTGGACTCCCTTCAGCCTGTCTTTAGGCCTGCTATAGAGACAGCTATAGGTTTTTTTTGGTCCACACCTGATGATGGGGAAAGACAAAGACCCAGATCCTCAAAGGGAAATCAGTTAAAGTTAGGAGCCTAATACCTCTGAAAATCTGGGTGAGGGAGTCTGTGTTGATTTCTGCCCCTGGATCTGCAGCCTTCAGTGTGACTGATCACAGGGTGTTGTGCACAACACCTGCAGAGTCCAGAGCTGCCCTCAAGTGGCTCTGCTCTTTTTCCCCAGCGAGAACCAGAGACATGAGTGGGATCATTCTGCCTTTGTCCCAAGATCTCTGCCATGTGTACTATAAAGCTCAGTACACCTTCCCCTCCTTTTACGTACGCATGCAAGGCGGCTATGGGGGATGTGGTATTGAAAGCATCACCTGCATGAAGTCCTGCTGTAGCATGATGGTGAGCTTCAGATGGTACAACATGCAGTAGCCTGTGCATGAAAGGCCAATGAGAGTACATCACACCGGGGCTCCCTGCTCTCCAGTGACTCCCCATCTGAGACCCAATCCATTTAAAGGGTTAGGCTGTCATGCCATTAGGCTGTGGGAGGACAGTTAGCTCTACATCTGTCTACTCATCAGGTTCAGCTGACAGTGTCAGTTTTCAAAGTATTTAGCTGAACTTGGGACTCACATCACAGAAGATGTAGTTGATGCTGGTAGGCTAAGCAAAGCATCCGGAGACGATGAAGCAGAGCTCAGCCTGCCTTTTGGTATTTGGAAGTACAAAGTGATACAATGGGGCTGGAAGCTGCACAAGTTATTTTTAAAAGATTAAAAAACAGCGGTGGCCCAAAGTGGCTTTTCCAACCAGGTGCTCTTGGCAAAATGGTTATGACTTTTTCTTTCAAACCTGGACCTTGCCACTTTTATCCATGACTTCATCACCTCCAGATTCTATCAGTGCAATGTGCTCTACCTATGTCTGAAGCCCACTCAGCAACTGCAGATATTGCAGAACGCAATGGCTCATTCACTTAGTATTCCAGGATCTGCAATGGCTACCAGTTTGTTTCCAGACAAAATTAAAGGTTGCCATAATGGTATGGACCTAAAAAGTCCTAAATGGTGTGGCTCCTGGCTATCTGAAGTGCCTCTATATCCCTTTGGGATACTGTGGCAGCTAGGATCAGCTGGAACATTTGTGGCTAATGTCAGGGCATTCTTGATGAGGAATGCTCAATCATGGAACTCCCTTTACGCAGTGGATGGTAGCAGTCCAGAGTGTTGGCTTTCAGGCACACTGCAAATTCTACTTACCAATGTTTTTGGCTCAGAGGATCCGGGGAGAGGTTTGCATACCTTTTTCTTTATATGGGGCAGAGTTGCACTGAGATTATGCTACGAGATAGTTTTGGTTAGTGCACTGTACAAAATAAAAATTTATCTAGGTGTGGTCAGTGTGTGCGGCATCGTGTCTGGGATATCCAGAACTATCAAGAGAGAATAAAATCTGAAAGTTAAAAGTTATTTCTGCATTGAATACTCCCCACCGCCAGTGTCTGAGGGAGGTTTAACCAAATGCCTTCTCTGCCATTCACCTTGAGTGATGAGTAAGGCTACGATTTAGTCATGGAGGTCAGGGCAGTCATGGATTCCGTGACTTTACCGGACCTCTGTGACTTCTTCAGCTTCAACTGTCAGCAGCTGAAGCCAGCTGGAGGCAGAACTATGCGCCCCTGGCCTGCAGCTGGGGCCAGATCTGGGGCCATGCACTCCAGACCCACAGCTTACAGTGGTTGCTGGAGCAAGGGCTGTGTGCCCCTGCCCTGTGGCTTGCAGCAGGGGCTGCACCCCCTGCACCATAGCCGGGGCTGCAGTGAGGGCTATGGGCCCCCTCCTCGGCTGTACACCTGTGGCGGGAGTTGGAGCTGGGACTGTGTGCCTCTGCCCTGCAACTGCTGCCAGCTCCAGAATGGGGGCTGTGTCCCTGCCATGGCGGGGGGCTTGGCCTATCAGTTTTCCCCACAGCCCCCAACAGGACTCCAGCTGTTATTCCTCCCCCGACCCGGTTATTTTTAGTGACATCACAGACAGGTTACGGGCTCCCGTGAATTTCTGATTATTGCCCATGACAAAATCTTAACCTTAGTGATGAGCCTCTGTACTACGCCCCAGGGCATTGCCAGTGCCTGCCTCCCTCCCATTTAGTTATGCCCATTCTACTCATCATAGAGCTTGGGCTAATGCAAACCCAAGTCTAGCCATTGCCCAAGCTTCAGTGCAGGATAAGGTGCACGCAGTTCGATAAAAGGTGGGTGACACAGCTCTGGTGCTAATATAGTTAATTGTCTCAGTTGCCCCAAAAGACTGGTAGCCATTAGACTATTTGCCCTTAGAGGTCTTTACATTCTGTAATGTCTCTGGTTCTTGGATACAAGGAACATTAGCGTTGATTTCTTAGCGTTATTGGAACAATCACCTTTTGGAGGGGTCCAGTGATTTGTGCCATAGGATGTCTGCAGAAGAAGGTATTCAATGTTGTCACCGACTTTAGAAGAAGGGGATCCCGCCTGTAGCCTCCTGTAAATTATCAAGCCACATGCTCTTAGAGCCATGGTCCTCCTACTAACTGCAATGAGAGCAAATATGAATGCAGAGGATTAATCATTACAAACAGGAATAACAAGCACTGTAATGCAGCATCTACGGAGGCAATTGCGCTAGATGTGAAGTATGTGATGGGGTAACACCCTTATTGAACCAGAAGTGAGGGGGAAGAGAGCTGATTTGCTCGACAAACTGTCAATCACCCAGAGAGACGGCAGAGACTTCCTTTCTCTGCAGGATTCTGAGTAGGGAAGCCCTCTGTAAAACTTCTGTCTCCATCTCAGCTATAGTTATAATTTTAGGACTGGTTATCTAGAGGAAGCCAGGCCTGTTATAAGAAATAGGGAGTAGTCTGGATGGGTAAATGAACTGATAATATATTATAGAAAAGTGTGTTTTGCTTGTTGGGTTTTTTTCTGTTTTAAAATATATTTTTGTTATTACTTTTTGTTAAACTCCTCTGAACTGGCCCCTGGTGATTTGTTTGGCCAACCTAGCTATGGCACTCTGCTAGAGTTCAGATGGACACCTCAAAGTTATCCATGATGTTTATCTCCAGCATGCATGAAGACATGCACATAACAATGTCAGTAGTTATAGTTAAACCTCTGCCTAGCAGAGTGAAAGCATATCCTCTTCCCTCAGACTTGAAACCACGAAGTCACGAACTACATAAAACCTGACACAAAAATCAAGCAAGCTCAACTGGTTCCACCTGTCTGAGCATGAAATCTTAGCAGTTAACTACAAACCATAAAAAATGTTGGAAGAGAAGAGAATAAAACAAAGGGAAATTAATGACAAGTACTCAGTTTCTAAGTCTTCTATCCTCAGAGACTCCTTACACCTTAAAACTTACGGGAAATAGCACTGTATTAGACAAGCTATTTTCCAGACGTGACACAGTTTGCGCAGGGCTGGCCAGCAAGTCAGTGGCAGAAGTGAGAAAGGAAAGCCCAGTGGCCCAGGACCCGTTTCCATGGCTCTAGCCACTAGATTGTAATGTAAAAAGGCACAGAAGTAGTTTAAACCCTAATTTGATGTTCAGTGCCACATTTAAATAATACATTTGAAACATGTAATGTTTCATGTTTAGATTGTTTAGTAGTATACAGAGGTGATACTGTCACCTCCATTTTACAGATGGGAAAACTGAGGCACAGAGAGGGGAAGTGACTTGTCCAGGAAGCTATGGCAGTCCCAGGTTAGTATCCAGCTGTCCTGACTAACCAGTAGCACGGCTGCTCCCCTACTGTTCAGTTGTTGTCAATAGGCTGCAAGCTATGCCAGTATTTGCACCCATTAATAAGGCACCTGTGGTACGAGGATAATCAGCAAAGCTCTAAGATTTGTATGTATCCATTCTGGAGGATCTGAAATCATTAGAAGCGATACTACCTGCTCTTCAGGTCTGTAGCAACGCAAACCAATTATGTAAGCTATTAGCACCATCTCCTATACATGCCTGGAAATTCCATGCTTCAAGAGTATGGAAGCTAGACCTGGGAATAACCTCCACTCTGAAACCTGCCAACAATTCTCAGTTGCAAAGCACATCTGTGTCAAAACAAACATGTCTAGCTGTGAGTTGTGTCTAGAAAGCAGAAACCAGCCCTCCTGCGAAACAGGTGTAAGCAGAACTAGCCCTGGTGTGTATTAACCTGCAAACATGTCCCCCACCGCCAGCTGGTTCATTCTAAACATCTACCCAGGACTTTAGCTCTTTGCACCCTATGTGCATACTCAGAGCTTTTAAGACCAGAAGGAACCATTATATCATCTCGTGAGTCTGACCTCCTGTATAACACAAGACAGAAAATCTCACCCAGCCATTTCTCCATCAAGCACACATGACTCAAGTCCGCTCACCATACTTTTCAAGGACAATTTAACACTACGCCTCTTCAACCTCCCTCTCATTCTTATACTTCTCACAGAGCCAAGAAAAAGCAGTCGGCGCGTGAAGGGAATAACACTTTGCATTTCGAGAGTTCATCACCTACAGATATTAACTGATTCATCCTCCAACCCTCCATGAGCTCTCCGGCTGCCCAGCTCTGAATGCAGTGCCGCTGCCAGCAGCAGCACAGAAGTAAGGGAAGCAGTAACAACCCCCTCTACAATAACAATGCGAACCTCCCCACAACTCCTTTTTGGGTCAGGACCCCTACAATTACAACACTGTGACATTTCAGATTTAAATATCTGAAATCACGAAATTTACAATTTTTAAAACCCTATGATCATGAAATTGACCAAACTGGACCATGAATTTGGTAGGGCTCTATCCATGAGGGAGGTAAGTGCTGTGATTCCCGTTTAACAAAGAGCAGTAGAGAGACATCACTCTCTCTGATGGAGCTGGCTGTATCATTTGTAAGTCCCCAAAAACCCACAGGAGAATTAGGCAGGGAGTAGCCTCACCCTCTGCTCCCACCAACTGCCAGCTAGCTCCTAGCATGCAGTGTTCTGACTTGAACCAAGAAGGTAAAAGTGCTTACTGGAGACACAGAGTTCAAGGCAGGGTATGAAACAGAGAGACTTTTAGGTAGAGGTGGAGCAGTACACACTGAAAAGTGATGGGAAGTGGCTTAGACCACTTGCATGGTAGGAAGTGGGGGAACCAGGCTGCTCCACTGAGAGAAGAATAGTGTACATGGGGAACAGAAGGAGGAGCTGGCTTGCTGGAAGTTGAGTAGGAGATGCAGAGAGAAGAGGAGATCCAGGTTGCGCAGAGAAATAATATCTACCTCTTCTATAGTGCTTTAACTAGCTCCAGGGCCAGCCAGGTCAGTAGCAGAGCTGGGAAGAAAACTCAGCCAACGTGATTTTATTATGATTCTTGCACTATGTGGTGTGTTTTTTAAAGCCACATGGAAATATGTATCCGATGAAGTGAGCTGTAGCTCATGAAAGCTTATGCTCAAATAAATTGGTTAGTCTCTAAGGTGCCACAAGTCCTCCTTTTCTTTATGGAAACATGAGACACTCAATTTTCATTTACAGCTAAAGAGTAAGAATCTAATCCAGACCGTGGTGCAAAGCTTGAAAACATGACTCCTGGGGCACAAGCCCTGGAAGGCAGGTACAAAAGAACTCCAGCTGCATTGTGTTTTTAGACGCCTCGTCATGGTTTTCAAATCAATCCCATGATTTTCTGGGGCCTGACCCATGATTTTTGAAAATGTGGCCTTGCAATGCTAGTAACGGGAGTGGTAGGATCGGAGGGGATCTGGAACTCTTTGGTCAGGGCAATGCTGGGAAGAGGAAGGGTCTGGGTGCTCTGGGTCAAGAGAGCAGTGCCCACGGGCTAGGAAACAAGGGGTGTGTGCCCCACAGATTGAACCAGGGCAGCGCACTGTGAAAAGTATGTGCCAGTAAACTGAGAATGGAGGGGCTGGGTCCCCCACTCCCACAACAGTGTTAACTCTCCCCCTCCCCCCGCTCTCTCCTCCAATCAACCCCAGTGCCCCCCCTCTCTGCCCTACACTACTCCAATCAACCCCAGTGCCCCCAATCAACCCACAGGCCCCGCCCCCTCCTGCCCCAATCAACCCCAGCCCCCCCCCGCCCCCTCCTGCCCCCATCAACCCCAGGGCCCCCCCTCTGCCCCAATCAACCCACAGGGCCCCCCATCAACCCCAGCCCCGCCCCCTACTGCCCCCATCAACCCCAGGGCCCCCCCTCTGCCCCCATCAACCCCAGGCCCCCCTACTGCCCCAATCAACCCACAGGGCCCCCCATCAACCCCAGCCCCCCCCTGCCCCCTACTGCCCCAATCAACCCACAGGGCCCGCCCTCTCTGCCCCCATCAACCCCAGGGCCCCCCCCCCGCCCCAATCAACCCACAGGGCCCGCCCTCTCTGCCCCCTACTGCCCCAATCAACCCCCCCTCTCCCCCACACTGCCTCAATCAACCCCAGGGTCCCTTCTTTCCCCCTCCCAATCACTCCCAGGCCCCCCTCTCTCCTACCCTACCCCGCCCCAACCCCTCCCCTCTCTCACTTGGCTCCCGGCTCCTGCTCTTCCAGGCCAAGAGGAACAGCGCTAAGGGGCGAGGCTGATACAGACTGACACTAGCCTCAGCCAATCACACATGGAGGGAAGAGCCAATGGGAGGGCTCGATTTGGGACGCTCTGGATGGGATTTGGCAGCTCGCGCGGTCCGTCACACACCCCTAGCTTCCGATTGGTCAGCTGGGAAAACTCCGCCCCTTCCTTTGCGTCCCATTCGCTTGTTCCGGGCCCGGGCGGCGCCAGCCCGGGCGCGAGCGTTCGAACCGGGCAGGCGGCGTTGCTATGGGGACGCGGCCTAGTCGCTGCTGCCCGAGCCTGCGTGGGGTGGGAGTCACGAGTCTGCCGGGCTCTAGCCCCGGGGCAGGCGGGAACGGTGCTGCCCGCAGGTAAGTTGCACGGGGGCTCCTGGGGTCAGAGGACAGCGGGGTCAGAGGGCGGGGGGGTTAGGGTGCAGCTGCCAGAGAGACGATGGGCCCAGTGGGCCCTGACCGGTCTTGGTCCTGGGCGTTACCGTGGAGACAGCGGGGCCCGGTTCCGAGCGTCGCGCAAACAAGCAGGTCAGGTGGGGCCCTTTCCCTGGACAGCCCTGGCCGTGGAGATGGTGGGTCCGGATGCCTGTCTCCATCCCAGCATTAGCAGGCATGTTATGCGTCCCACTGAGCTGGTGACTGTCACCAGCGGGTCCCCCACTGCCGCAGACACCAGGAGCCCCAGGTCTGCCCCTGCCCTTTCTCAGAATGGGTGACGCCCTGGAGACAATGGGTCCTAGGTGGTGCTGCCCCATCTCATAGAGACACAGAGTCCAAGGCCAGCCGCAGCGACCACCAGATCAGCAAGTCTGACCCCTGCTTAGCACAGGCCACCCAGCTCCCGGCACGCGAAATGAGACCAAAGTATTATAGCCTACAGACAACCAGAGTGTTATGTGACACAGGCAGAGAGTGGGAGGGACTCCGGCCCAATAGCAGGGAAATATTGACGTGAGATACACCCAGGTAATCCTGGCAAGTGACCCACACCTGCATGCTGCAGAGGAAGGTGAAAAACCCCCAAGGTCCCTTCCAGTCAGACCTGGAGGGAAATTGCTTCCCAGCATATGGGAACACTGGTGTTGAGAATATGGATTCTAGGGGGCACTACCCCATTGTGATCCAGGTGCCACCACAGAGCTGCCAACTGCCTTCGGGCAGTGCCCTGTCTCGACCCTCTGCTATTGCCAAGCCAATGGGTCTCATCAGGCCCTGCCTTATTTCACTGTGGATATCGCCCTGTGGAGACAGGATCTCAGCAGGTGCTGCCCCATCTTGATCTGACCGTCACCACAGAGATGATGGGTACCAGTGGACACTGCCCCATCTCAGTCTGAGCTTTGCCAGGAAGGTGACAAGTCCTAGTGGATGCTCCCCATTGTTTGTTCAGTTTGAGTGTCGCGAAGGATGTGACTGCTGGACCCAGTGTGGAATGCTCTGCCTCGATCCTCTTGGTTATCCTGATGTATTGTGGCTCCTGCAATCTCAGGTGGGCTGCCACCTTCCCATTTCTATTAAGGAAACCAGATTGGCTGCAATTTGCTCTACTTTATCCAAATGAGGTCAGGCCCATGGATTCCTTCCAAGTTGTGAACATGACACCTAGCATGGCCATTTGCCTGCTCAGATTTATATTCAGCTCATTATGACAGGATGTTTATTTAGATTGTAAGCTCTTTGGGGCAGGGACTGTCTCTTTCTTCTGTTTATGCAGTGCCTGGCACAATGGGATCCTGGTCCATGACAGGCTGTGAGGAGCCACATAATATAAAATTATTAAGAATAATAGTAGAGATAAAAGGCTTTTTGTCTCAAAGCATCTGGCACATGGATATGCTGACACACACCCAGGAATCACTGAAATGCAGCCTGCTGAGGGAAAAGGCCTAATAGATGTTTGAAATAGATGCTGTTAAGTTAGACAACATATTTATAACAATTATGCTTCTTCTCACATACTCTGAAGGAGTTCTCAGACATACCCAATCTGTCTACCTTTATGGCCCCCACCATGTCTGAGTGCCTGGTACTTTCTCTTTGTGTGCACTAGCAATAGCGACCTGGTCACGTTCATGTACCTCTCTGAACACCATATGCCCTCTTTCCCATTCACTCTGTAAGTGCACTGTGCAATGAGATGAACTGCTCATAATTGTCCAACCGAGAGCGTCTCCATGACAGAGCCTAAATTGATTCTGGATTTTTTTTCTTCTCCACTGAACTAAAAAATCTAAGCAATTGGTGAAATGTGGGGGCTCTTGAGTTGGGGAAACTATAAATACAGAGGAAGCTGGTTGCTATGAAACTGAACTCAGTAAACACGTACACAAAGTGAAAGGGTAACTGCAGACATACAGCACCTTGCCTTTAGGTGGTTACAAAACGAAGCAAACATTCTTAACCACTTGGAAGCTTTGCCCGCAAGAGGAGCCAAGGCGCAATTTTCAAATAATCAGCACCCTAATATAACCCACAGATTATTTTTCATTAGCATGTGGTTGAATATTAGACATTTCCCATCTCCATTCAGCTGCTGTTTTAAGCAGTTGTCGAGTATCAGCTGTGGAATGGAGTCTTTTCTGCTGAGGTCATCAGCCTATAATTAATAAGAGAGAATGATTATAATAATTAGCAGGCTTTTGTAAATTAAAAAAACCCTCATTTATTTCAAAAGAACAAAATTAGTGTTTGGTTGGGGCTTTTTAATCAGTTTCAGATCACACTTAAATTTAGTGGTAGTCCAGCTACCAGACTGGGGCACGACGATTAATGTATCAGTAACATCGGGATTAGGAAACTTGGTGTATGGGGAGGATAGAAATAGCTTTTTGTTGTCCAGATGTAAAATGTTTATCGGATAACGTGGAAGATATATGCTCCTCTTCCAAATGCTTTTCTCATACTAGAATCTGTAAACAGTTGTCCTTTTCCAGTATTCAGCTTTCTTCCCTGTTTCTTCAAAATGGGCTTATATAATTCTTGTTCCAGCAACAGACAGAAGTATATAATATCAAGGTGCATAAGTACACCGTGAGTTGCATGGTATAATAGTGTGGCCTTGTAAATGATAAATATTTTATATCTACAAATCACATAGCTAATTTATGGAAAATTGTGCTCATATTACTGTTACCCCATTCCCTCTCACACTTTTGCACCTGTTTTGTTCCCGCCCCCACCTGTTGCATTTTGTATTCACTATAATTGTGAGCTCTTTGTTGGAGGGACTGTCCTTTATTATATGTCTTGTACAGTGCTTAGCACAATGGAGCCTTGCCATGGCTGGCACCTCTAGCCACTGATGTAATACAGATAATAATAATTGATAAAATAATAGGGAGCTACAAATGGTCAGAGAAGTGTAAAATACCTTGCAGAGTGTAATGGGATAATGCACTTGCCCAGTGGTGCGCAAACTTTTCCAGTCGCACTCCCGCTTACCGTTAATGGAATCTGTCCATGCCCACCCTCCCCCCCATTACTGCACAACCAAGACTTCCTCAGCAACGGAGCTTGGGCTGAAGGTGGAGCTGAGGGCAGAACTGGGGATGGGGGAGGAGCTGGGGGTAGAGGCCGAGCTGGTCTGAGAGTGGAGCAGGGGGGAGGAGTGGAGCTGGGGGTAGAGGCCGAGCTGGTCTGAGAGTGGAGCAGGGGGGAGGAGTGGAGCTGGGGGTAGAGGCCGAGCTGGTCTGAGAGTGGAGCAGGGGGGAGGAGTGGAGCTGGGGGTAGAGGCCGAGCTGGTCTGAGAGTGGAGCAGGGGGAGGAGTGGAGCAGGGGGTAGAGGCCGAGCTGGTCTGAGAGTGGAGCAGGGGGAGGAGTGGAGCAGGGGGTAGAGGCCGAGCTGGTCTGAGAGTGGAGCAGGGGGGAGGAGTGGAGCTGGGGGTAGAGTGGAGCTGGGGGAGGAGTGGAGCAGGGGGGAGGAGTGGAGCAGGGGGTAGAGGCCGAGCTGGTCTGAGAGTGGAGCTGGGGGTGGAGTGGAGCTGGGGGTGGAGTGGAGCTGGGGGGAGGAGTGGAGCAGGGGGAGGAGTGGAGCTGGGGGTAGAGTGGAGCTGGGGGTGGAGTGGAGCTAGGGGTAGAGGCCGAGCTGGTCTGAGAGTGGAGCAGGGGGAGGAGTGGAGCTGGGGGTAGAGGCCGAGCTGGTCTGAGAGTGGAGCAGGGGGAGGAGTGGAGCTGGGGGGAGGAGTGGAGCTGGGGGTAGAGGCCGAGCTGGTCTGAGAGTGGAGCAGGGGGAGGAGTGGAGCTGGGGGTAGAGTGGAGCTGGGGGAGGAGTGGAGCTGGGGGTAGAGGCCGAGCTGGTCTGAGAGTGGAGCTGGGGGAGGAGTGGAGCTGGGGGGAGGAGTGGAGCTGGGGGGAGGAGTGGAGCTGGGGGTAGAGGCCGAGCTGGGGGTAGAGGCCGAGCTGGTCTGAGAGTGGAGCAGGGGGAGGAGTGGAGCTGGGGGGAGGAGTGGAGCTGGGGGTAGAGGCCGAGCTGGTCTGAGAGTGGAGCAGGGGGAGGAGTGGAGCTGGGGGTAGAGTGGAGCTGGGGGTAGAGTGGAGCTAGGGGAGGAGTGGAGCTGGGGGAGGAGTGGAGCTGGGGGAGGAGTGGAGCAGGGGGAGGAGTGGAGCTGGGGGTAGAGGCCGAGCTGGTCTGAGAGTGGAGCTGGGGGGAGGAGTGGAGCTGGGGGTAGAGTGGAGCTAGGGGAGGAGTGGAGCAGGGGGGAGGAGTGGAGCTGGGGGAGGAGTGGAGCTGGGGGTAGAGGCCGAGCTGGTCTGAGAGTGGAGCTGGGGGAGGAGTGGAGCTGGTCTGAGAGTGGAGCTGGGGGTAGAGTGGAGCTGGGGGAGGAGTGGAGCTGGGGGTAGAGGCCGAGCTGGTCTGAGAGTGGAGCTGGGGGAGGAGTGGAGCTGGGGACGTATCTGGCGTGAAGGAGGAGCTGGGCTTGGAGGTGGAGCAGGACTGGGGGCTGAATGGGATCAGAGGCGGAGCTGGTCTGGGGGCAGAGTGAGGCTGGAAGCATGGCCGCTCACTCCCCACTGTTGTGGGGGCTGGGCCAGGCCCTGCCACATACCCTCTTGAACATTCCTCTGTGCCCCCCTAGGCATATCCCACAGCTTGGGGACCACTGCACTAGCCTTTCACCTTTAGAGTCCTGAGTTCATATTCAGCCTTGGGCTACAGCTGAAACTCAGTTTGGAGTTCAAAGAAGCTGAAGCTGGAGTGAGATCTACGAGGTCATGTAGTTTATCTCCACCCTTGCACCCTAGGCCAATGCAGAACTGTCTGGCTAGACTGGTCTCATTCTAGTCCCCTATTTATATACTTCATAAAACCACCAAGAACTTTGGCATGATTGGCAGTCTGTGCTCAGGAGAGGTTCAGGGCTGGAGCAGTATTGTTGCAGATGACAAGTGAGATGTGTTGGTAGAACTGAGAGCTGTAGAGGTAGCATGCATAAGACTTGCCTGTTCTGTTTCCCAGTTCCTCTCTTTCATGAACTTGTTTTTAAAAAGTAGTTTAAAAAGCCAGGGATACTGCAGTGCTAGGCACCATGCAAATACATAGGCAAACAAGGTACTCATATGTTGTAAGACATAGATCGCCAACTATTAGTTAACCTTGTCTGACATCAACTAAAATCACCATGAGTAAAACATTAACAATTAAACTGTCATTAAGATTTAGAGAGACAAGGTGGGTGATGTAATATCTTTTATTTGACCAATTTCTGTTGGTGAGGGAGACAATTTTCAAGCTTACCTCACCCACCTTGTCTTTCTAATATCCTGGGACCAACATGGCTAGAACAACACTGCATACATTAAGCTTTAGAGTTAACATCCCACTGCCTTACACCTGTTGATTTGAAAGGCATCATTGCATTGGTTCACATTTTTAAGGTTGTCACCACTTTGTGTCTCCATTTCCCCATGTCTGAAATGGGGATAAAGATACTCTGGTTTGTAAAGTACTGTGAGAGCTGTGGGGGAAAAGGTCTATGAGAGCTAATTTACTAAAGTTATGGCTCTGATCCTAGATCACAATTTTGTGGCAAGAGGTAGATTGTCTAGCAAATTCCCTGGCTTCAGAAAACAAAGTTTCCATTGGCGTCCACTTCCGTTGCCCAGCTTTTCTCTATCTGTATGTCTTTTTTTTTTTAGAAAAGCAAAAATCTAATACCACGCACTGGAATTCTTTTCTGATGACAAACCATTCACGGTGTGATTCTATGGTTCTGATGCCACCGTGATGTAAAACTAAAGTACTGTGTTACATCACTATTTATCTATTGTTTTGCTTATATGTATATTAGCCATCTGTTCCAGGAAGTATAACAGGCACAGGATTGTCAGAAGATAAGTTCATAGTATAAGAAAACATGTAGCAGTTTACACTAAGTTTTGGATATAGGTTATGATGATATTGATTTATATTCTCATAATGCTTTTCAACTTACATATATTAGTACTGAAATGGAGTCAAATGGTTATTTGGCACACAGCACTGCACTCTGTGTGTGTAACACTTTGGCACAGGACTCTTTGCCACTTTGGCTGAGGACATTCCAGCAAGCCCCTCTTATACCAAAATGCCATGGCATTTTTAATGTCCATGCACAGCAGACAGGCCGTCATTTTTTAAGATCTTGTCTGAAAGACCGCAAAATATATAAATAAATTGTATGGAACTCAGTTTACCTTTCATGTAAGATAATGGGCTGAACTGTCTCTAAGCCAGAGATCTTGGGTGTTTCAAATCTGAGACTTAGATGAGTCAATAACTATCCCTCTGTCAGGTTGCATGTATACTAATAACTAGAGTGCTGTGGGTAACGGACTCAATGTATTTCGTTTTTTATATGACAGGCCTGCTTCAGTGTCTTTTGTCAAAGCAACTGTGTCACTTTGCATGAGAAGAGTGTGAGCATTACAAAATAAAGCTGAATCTTTGTGCCATCTAAAGATGTGAATGACAACCACTTTGAATTGTAAAGAGCTGCAAAATGTCCAGTGTTTCTATGAAGAACAGAAATCTAAAACAAATTGAGTGACAAATTGCTCCCTACACCTGATGTGGCTTGACCTTATAAATATGTTTTGATAGAAAACTCTACTTGCACAGAAACAGCTCCCCTTTTTCCAAATGTATTTCATAGTCGAGTATTTTAACAGATCCTAGGTTTGGGGCTTGATCCTGTTCCCAGTGAAACCAGTGGGAGTTGTGCCATTTACTTCAATGGGAGCAAGATCAGGCTTTGATATTAAAATATTGTAATGAAGTATGTTGTTTTAGATTTTTGCTTGAGAGAACATCATTGCCGGAGGTGTACAAAATGAAAGTACTTGCATCCTGAGGAAAACTCAGAAGACTGATGGTTATTCATGATAGAAAAATCAGGGAAGTCTCCTTCACCAGCAGATGGCACTGGAGTTAACAATGTACTGTTTCTAGAAAACATGTTAATTATTGGACTAGCCCCCCCTCAAGAAATGAAACAAGAAAGCAATTTTCTTGAAGAATTGAATTTTTTTTTTTTGAAAATCAAAATTGTACTCTTCTTGAAGCCTAAAAAAATATTACATAAATTAAATTATCCTTTTGTGGGGAAGAAGCCATTCAACTCTTTGTACACTTCATCGTGGAATATATATAAAAACTTAATTTCTTACAGAATCTTGGAATTTTTTTAAAAAAACTCATAACTTCTGTACCCAGGCAAGTCTGCCTGTTTTCCCTTCTTCTTCCACTCTTCACAAAACTGAACCCAGTTCAGTTATATGGGAGTAAATATTGTAACTGGCTTTTGTGCTGTTGTTTATGTGTTTGTGTTTAATATTATATATAATTAAAGATGGTAAATATAATCTATAGCATAATCCTGCACTGGCCAATGGGAAATGGAAAACATGGAATCTAACAGATCTTTTCCATTTTGAATGTCTATGATTCTCGGCATCTGAAATTAGTTTGCCAGCCTTGTGTTCCATTTACTCTTTTCATCACACAGACAAGGTCATCTGTATTAGTGAGTGAGATCCTAACTAGAGTTACTGTTTGAACATATAGGCTGGGATAATGATGGCTTAACTTTTCTCCCATTAACTTCCAAAATAGTAGAGTTAGCGGAATGCTGAGTGCTTTTGAACATTCCACCCATACTGTATATGGTGGCTAGACTACTTGAGCTGTTGGATTCCTCACACCTTTCTCTTTTAATTCTCTATTCTATTTTTTTTCTGAGGAACTAATAATCTCAGCAGCAGCTCTATCTTTACTTGGAATATCCCACAGAAATATTGATTAGGACTCCCCATTTAACAGTGGTTTTGCCTTCAAACTTCTTAAGTTTTATTGCTCAACCACTGGTAATTTTATTCTGGTTGAGCCGTCTTTATAAATCAGACCCCTGCTCCTAAGTCTAATGCAGCTTTTAAATTTCTGTAATATCCTATTCAGTCAGCATATTATTAGACAGAAGGTATATTTTTACTAGACAGACTTAGTTTGCCATTGATTTTAATGATAGCAGGTGAAGATTTGGGTTTTTTTTCCAGCAAATTAATTTTCTTAAACAATATATTACTGTGGAAATGAATGTAACCAGCATTACTGGGGGGGAAGGCTTTTAGTAACACACAATTTCTTATTTGTAGGATGATGTTAACAGTTAAAAGTCTCCAGTCAGGACTGAGGCCCCTGTTTTTAGGTTCTGTCCAAACATCTAGAAAGATATTTTCCTATATTCAGTAAGCAAAGGATATAGATAGTGTTAGCATTTGTTTGTCTTATAAAACAAGTAAGAATTTTTGCAGATGTTAATCATGCTGGAAATAAACATTTGCAAAATACATCATGGTAGGAAGGCAAAGGTTTGAGAACTGAGAGTAATTTTCACATATTTAACTACGATGCCGGATATTTTTTGAATATTTCCAGAAAACCTGAGTATGGAGTTCCAATAATTTTGTACAGATTTGGAGACTCTACAATACATTTCAGTTTATCAATAATAAGTTCCTGTCAAATACAGCTGAGAAAATGCAAATGGTACACAGAATACACAGGAAATCTAAACTTAAAAAAGAAAGCATGTAACTATGTCTATGCTGTAGTGTGTGTATTCTATATATAATACATATAATAATGCTTAGTCTTTTAGGCTTGATCTTTGAATCTGTCTTTATCCATTTCTTATACTTTTGTTAATTAATCATGGGTATCAGTAGGACCACATGCCTGGACATTAAGTTGAGCATCTAAAATTAGGCATGTTACATTCTGTAGCTGGTGGACTGTGTTTCAGTAGCCTGTGGCATTCATTGAGTAGACATCACAAGTGCAGGGAGTCTGCAGCAGTAAGTGACTGAAGATATGTGTATATCTCTGTATGGTATTTTATTGTACGTTTCTGTATGTATAGAAATAATTTGCTTGCCCTTTATTTGGTATATTTTTTCCAGTTACTACATTTCATAATGTTAGACAGTCCAATCTATGGCAGCCTGGATTTTAACTTGTGCCTATCCTAGTTGTAGATAATAACATCTATAGATAGCTGGGGAAATGCTATGTTTTTTCTTTGTTACCTTTGTCAGCTATGTATGGATCTAACGTTTCATTTGTGTGATTTCTAATAGAGCTTAATTGAAGATGGCATCATATCTGTACGAATGCCTTTGTGAGGCAGAACTTGAAAAATATTATCCTCAGTTTGTTGCCCTGGGCCTTCAGAAGATAGATGAACTAGCCAAGATTGCCATGAAAGATTATGCCAAACTAGGGGTCCATAACATGAATGATCGCAAGCGCCTCTTTCAACTCATTAGAATTATCAAGATTATGCAGGAAGAAGAGGAAGGCGCAGAAACGACCAAGCACGATTTTCAACCATGTGACCTCTACGTCCAACCTCAGGTGACCAGGTCAGGTCCTCGTAGACAACTACATTTTGAGTCCCTCTTTGAGAAAAAGGGTGGAACAGTTAAAGACTGTGAACTTGAATTGCAGAGTTTCTCTGATTTCTATGCTAACAAAGAGAAGGAAAGTTTGGTGAAAATGTTAGGACATGTTCTACCAGGAGACTCAGCGGACAATAAAATAACCAGAAGAGACATTCTGACTGTTCCTGGAACATGCACACAAAATGAACTGGACTGTCCTACAATATATTCATCAAATAACATTGTCCCTCTGTTGGGGGATTCTGAAGCTCCGATCATACAAAGAGTAACTCATATTTCTGGGTATAATTATGGACTACCTCATTCTTGTATCAGGTAATAACCATTAATTTTTATTTCATAGACTCATAGAATATTAGGGTTGGAAGAGACCTCAGGAGGTCATCTAGTCCAGTCCCCTGCTCAAAGCAGGACCAACACCAACTAAATCATCCCAGCCAAGGCTTTGTCAAGCCGGGCCTTAAAAACCGCTAAGGATGGAGATTCCACCACCTCCCTAGGGAACCCATTCCAGTGCTTCACCACCCTCCTAGTGAAATAGTGTTTCCTAATATCCAACCTAGACTGCAACTTGAGACCATTGCTTCTTGTTCTGTCATCTGCCACCACTGAGAACAGCCTAGCTGCATCCTCTTTGGAACCCCCCTTCAGGTAGTTGAAGGCTGCTATCAAATCCTCCCTTACTCTCCTCTTCTGCAGACTAAATAAGCCCAGTTCCCTCAGCCTCTCCTCGTAAGTCATGTGCCCTAGCCCCCTAATCATTTTCATTGCCCTCCGCTTGACTCTCTCCAATTTGTCCACATCCCTTCTGTAGTGGGGGGATCAAAACTGGATGCAGTACTCCAGATGTGGTCTCGCCAGTGCCGAATAGAGGGGAATAATCACTTCCCTCGATCTGCTGGCAATGCTCCTGCTAATACAGCCCAATATGCCATTGGCCTTTCTGGCAACAAGGGCACACTGCTGATTCATATCCAGCTTCTCGTCCACTATAATCCCCAGGTCCTTTTCTGCAGAACTACTGCTTAGCCAGTCGGTCTATATCAGTCACTATGTTTGGAGTTAACTGGCACAGTTAATCACTCCTTTAGAAGCTTAAAAAGGAAGATCCTTCTTCATAGACTCTAAATGAACTTTATGTATAACTAGAATCAAACAATGCATAACTTCTGCAAGGGTGATGGAAAATCCTGTGTGGGAGGGAAACATTAACTAGCACTTGGGACTTTCCAACACTAGTAAAAAAAAAATTCAGTTGAATTCACCAGCTGCTATTTACTAGAATTGGCTAAGAATAAGCTTTAGTATCTTGCAGTGCTTATGCTTTTGTTTTGCTTTTGTTCTGGTCAGTTTCTCATATTTTTCAGTGTAGCCATCTTGCATAATTAAAACTGTTTTTTCACAAAATATTGCACTCCAAGCTGAAAGCAAACTGTGTCACAAGTTTTCCCCAGTAAAAGTGACATATTACAATGGATATAGTTTTTTATTAAGGGAACTCCCGAGGTATCACTTTAAAAAAGAATCTGGATAAATTTAATGTTTATGAAAATTAAGAACTAATAGTATTGGCTTAGACTAGGCAGAGTACAGGCAAATACTGTATAAACGTCACCGGCATGGAGACCAGCTGATGAACTTCCTTGCTGAGCTGCAGCACTTCCAAGTTAATCCAGTCATGGAACTCCCGTACTGAGGTACTGACCACCTCCATGCTGTTCCAATATAGGGCATTTCTTAAGTCTTGGGTATTTTATGATATGCATAGATAAGACTAGAGGAAACCAACAAAGTCATTTTCATTTGTGAACTAAATCAAAATTTGAACCAGAGAGTCTCTAGAGGTGAAAATTTAGTGCATATAATGCCTCTGTGTTTCCCAAAGAGCATTGCACTTTACTGGAAATACATCTGAAAACCTGTTAGCATTTTATCTTATTTTGCTTGGAATATTTCCACGCACACAAATCCAAATCAGAACCAAAATCACTACATTCTACAGAATGTTTCTGAAAATACTTTTATAGGCTTGGCAAATTCTACAATGACATGATGTTTGTAAACTGCCCAAGACTGAGTTGCTGTCAAAAGCTAGTTTTACAGCTGTACTGCTGGAAAATGATGTGAAACATACTTTGGCATGGAGAATTTTTAATCCACATCATATTTAAATCTATTTTTCCTACTTATAAATGGGTTTATGATAAAATTAAGTAATATTTATTATTATTGCCTTTCGTATTACTGTAATATTTAGAAGCCCTAGTCAAGGATCAGGACCACAATGTATTAGGTGTTCTACAAACACAGAACAAAAAGACAGTCCCCGCCCCAAAGAGCTTATAGTCTAAGACAAGAGACAACAGATGGATATAGATAGAGGAGTCCAAGGAAACAATGAGACAGTATAGGTCAGCATGGCAGGCAGTGTTCTCAGCACACCAGCAGCTTAAATTGTTAGAGAGTTTTAAGGAGGGAGTGAAGGTGGATAATGAGGTGGGACTTTGTGGATATTTATGGGGAACTCCTCCTAAAGGTGAGGGACATCACTGGAGAAAGCATAAAGGTACTTGTTTGAAAATCTAATAATGGGTAATGGAGACTGGCATCTTGGGCCAGTCAGAAGTGGGAGTTTACATTTCAATAGTGAATGAGAGAATTGGTTGGATGGGGCTAGGTATCGAAGGGCCTTGGAAGTGAAGGCAAATATAACTACATTCTCAGCTGTCAAGAACACTGTAGAATGATGTCATAAAACTAAGCATACAGAAACATAAATAGCTCTTGTTAACATGTTTTAAAATGTTTTTCACTTGTCATAGCAAATGATTTGATGTTAATGTTAGCAGACAGAGTCACTTGTAAATTTCTTCTGCCCTTATTGCCTCTGCCAGGCTCCCAATTGCCTCTCTTCTTTTGAAAATAATATAAAATATATCTCTATGCCACCTGAGAACAGAATCATTATTTGTTTAGGTTTCCTATAAATCTGTCTTAAATGCCGAGTGCAGTACATGGAATTAAAACAGATACTTTGATCCAGTACAAAGTATATGTAATAAAATGTGTGTCTCAACAAGACAGAACTTCTAAAAATCCCTTCTCTAACATCAATAAGGTCTCCATTAAGGCTTCAAGCATTCCTTTTCATCAGTCCCTCACTAATTCTCCCTGCTTCCTCAATGCCCAGGAAAAGCCTGGAAGAAGAGGTAACTCCTTCATTGTGTCCTGAAAGTCACCAAATCCAGGCTCTGATAAATTGAGCTGGGAAGTAAATTCCAGAACTAGTGACCCTTCACTGAGAACGTCTGGCCCCTAGCATTATCCTGCTTATGCAGGGGGTTCCTGGTATACGTCTCCCCCTTATCTGTCATTTCGCATATCCATCACTCATCAATAGGGGAACGTGTTCCGATTCACTCTGGTCCCGATCCACATATCCATCACTTCACCTTTTGCATAGCTGTTCTTTCGATGTTTCCCCTGGCGTTCAGGAGGTGCTGGGAGGAAGGGGGGGGGAGCAGGGACAGGGCACACTCGGAGAAAGGGGCGGAACTGGGCAGGAAGAGGGTGGGTGGGAAGAGGTGGGGCAGGCCATTATTTCTTACAGGGAAAAATTCCCCAGTATCCATCGTTTCAGCATCCATTGCCCTTTTCAGGAACGCAACCCTGACATATACCAGGGGACCCCCTGTATCAGGAGGGGACTTTTATCTCAAGCATGTCAGATGATCTCAACTGTAATGTTCTCTCAAGGGTGAAGAGGTTTCCATTCAAATATAGGGACTGTAATCCTTATTCATGTGAGAAGTTCTATTGCGGAAAATTGATGGGAATACATGTTTGACTAAGAGCTATAGGATCAGGCCCTATATTGGAATGGAAACCTCTTTTCCCCTTGAGAGAACAGCTGTTAACATTTATTTCTGAGCACTGTACTTTTAGATGAATCAAAACTGGCAATACAGCAGCATTGAAATCATAAGCCTGCAGTCCCAATAAAAGTGGAAGAGCTGGTACAAATACCCTTGTTATATTGTTTTTAATATAATAGAAGTCTAGTGCATGTTTGCTTTAAAGTTGTGCATTAAAAGATTTTGAAAGAGCTTTTGGACATCAGGACAGAAATTTTAATTTCAAGTAAGGCAACGGTTTGATTAAAATGATAGTTACTGACTAATTCAGATGCAGAGCCAGGTGGAAAATCATTTTTCATTTGGCTGAAGAGTGCTTGAAAAATGGAAAATTGGAAATGACATGTTTTATTTTAATGACAGCATCTTCCATACATTGTATTTCAAGGTGATTTATAAAGTGGGTTAATCAGCTAGAGAAGAAATGACTGAATGTCTCTGAGGGAGGCAGGAAGAGAGTTGAAGTAGACTTGGCAGGCAACAGAAGTGAACCTGTACCCCCTCTCCTTCTTAGTTCTTCTTAGGTTGAGTTTTTCAGGTTATAGACAATGTCTCATGATTGCTTTATACAGCACCTTGCACATTGTGGGTGCTACTGTCCTACTACAACTAATTATTATGTGATAGGAATTTAAGGGTCAAAGAGGTATAAATTCTAACAACACCATAGGGTTGATAATGGGCAGATTTACAGCCAAGGGAAATGTGGGAGGAAAAGATCACTGAGAATCAAGTTTGACTGAGATTTCTGGCCTTGGAACATAGGTTATATCTTAATTATGGAGTGTGACAGATATTCGAGATGTGGGAGAATGGGCTTCTTACCAACTAATCAGATTTCAGTCTCTGAAGCACTGAGTAATAGGAAGTTATGGTGTAGTCAGAAGCTGACAGAGTAGAGACACAGACAGATGGAAAAGAGAAGGATTAATGGGTATGTTGAAAGATATATAATGCTGGATGCCAACCACACAAAAGTTGTGTCCACAGTTGAAACTGGCAGTGAGACAAGAAAGAGTACTAAAGGAAGAATCTTGTGGTATTCTACAGTGAAGGGGATAGTTGGAAGGTATAAGCCTCTACCCAAAATGAAAAGGAATGATTAGAAGAACAGGATTCAGGCCAGGAGAAGAGACTGCAAGAGCCACAGGTTTCTTAATGAAAGTGTTCAAGAAGGACAAAGAGACACCGATATTAATGAAAGCTGTGTGGAGAAAGCTGTTAAGAGAGCTGGGTCCATTATGAGAGGCAAATAATATGTCATCTCCTGGGGCAGGGCAATCTTCTTATGAAAAAGTCCAAAGAAATTCCTGGTCAGAAAAGTCTCCAGAAAATTGGATCTTACGTTATTTTGGATCATCAGTTTGTGGACACCCGAAGTTATGCGGGGTCAGCAATAGGCTCAGAATTACAAGGAAAATAGATATTAAAAAAATCAGTGCTGTCACTTTAACAAAAGTACCCAAAAGAATTGCATCCCCACTTTTAAGAGACACAATAGACGCTTTCACATTTATAATATCTAATTCTTGGAGATCTTTCAAAATGAGAGAAACCAAGCTAGCTTCGCTAAACAGTAACAGTTAACAATTGAGTTTATGGCCAAGTCCATGGATATTTTGAATTGTCTAGCATCCTCTTTTTTTAAACACAAATTTGTGATCCTGTGTTCTAGATCTAGTACCTCTGAGAAGGAGATGCCGTGGACAGAGACTGACAAAATCCGAGTGTGTGTCAGAAAACGCCCGCTGGGCCTGAGAGAGGAGCGGCGGGGGGAAGTTAATATCATCACAGTGGAAGATAAAGAAACTCTTCTTCTCCATGAGAAGAAGGAGGCAGTTGATCTTACCCAGTATATTCTGCAGGTAATATGAGCTCCTTTTGCTCTTAAAACCCCTTTCCATTTATAATGAGTAGGAGTAGTGTGCTAGCTGCCTGAGTGGTGGAGCGACAGTGTAATGCATTAACAATCAAGTGAGAGATGAAAACAGGCTTGGGATTTCAATAATGGAAATAAAAAAAAGACCTTTCTTTCTTTTTCACATTAAACACAGAAGTTTGGGTTCTTCTCTCACTTACCCCATGTAAATCCATTGGAACTACTCCTGATTTACACCAGTGTGTGAGAGGAGAAGCGAGCCCAGAATTTTAATTCCCAATGAACACCTTTTTTTCTCTAAAAACTAGCATTTGCTCCCTGTCTACCTTGCTTGTCAAAAAATTAACATCCTTTTTCTGAGGCCTGGATGCCAAAAGAAGACCCTCTACCAAAAGCGGGGTTAGAATGCAGTTGCCTGCTGAGTTCCTTATAGCCACTTTCCACAGGATTTCAGTGCAGTATCTCTATTTTAATGAGTCACACACGTCCTCTGATTCTTTCCTAGTTTTCCCTCACTCCAGAGCCAAATGCTTTTCAAAGAGCAGTTCTCATTTGGTCTTTGTTTCTAAATCCTGGGTACCTTCTGCTGACATAGTTCAAATTCTCATTCTGACTGACAGCACCAGGAACAGAACTGATTTCTAGAGAGCAGCAAGCTATACTGACCCTAGTGTATGTTATTTTTATAATCCGAGGACTGGCAACTGTTCAGGGTAGTAAAATTAAATTTGCTAACTCTCTCAGGCACCATTCATATAACGCCTTTCACAGTCAGATACATGCTGTAATTCCACTCCCTCAGTCTCCAGGTAGCTAGCTATCTTAGGTGCTATATAAATGCCTATCACCTTGGCATCTAAATGCTAAAATAAATCTCCCCAACTAAATTATATTCTGGCAATACTGTCAAAACAAATCTTGCTATAAATCACTGGTCGTGCAAGCAGAAATACACCGTAGCCTTACTGAAACTGATTTAGATTTGCATGTATGTTAGTATGGATCATCTATGCATAATTCATGTAGTCCTCAGTTCTGCAACTCTTCTATTTGAGATTACCCAGCACTGTTTTGTTTGTACTGTACTGAAGTATAATGTTACAGATGCCGTCCCACTGGGGCCCTCACTGAAGTGAGAGCAACCCCAATAAGCAAAATTTAAAATCTATAAGGGGCTGATCCAAAGTCCACTGAAATCAAAAATATCTTTTCATGGACTTCAGTGGGCTTTGGATCAGGTCCTATGTGCAGGAGTTCTACTTCTCAGATAGTAAAATCCAGCTTTGCATGCAAATGGTTTGATCCTTTCCAGCACACATTTTAAGTGTGTGGAATAGCTAATGTAGATCACAATGGATCTATGACCTGTACTATATAACCATACTGTGTTGCTGTGGATTGGTTCATTTCATAAATAGATTAATTTTGTTTTTAAGTTACACTCATGCTTTTGTTTCTTGGCTGCTGTACATTATGCTTGAAGATGATGGGGGGGTGGGGCAGGGAACAGAATCTTCTCTTAATTTTCTACTTCCATATTCTATTTTTTGGTGGGTTGTGGCTTGATGCTGCTAAAAAGTGAGTTTTACTTGGTCACTTAGGACCAGCTCCAAAGCCTCCTGAAGTCAATGAAAAAACTTCTGTTGACTTTAGTTAGCGGTGGATCAGGTCCATAGCATGTGCTACACATTATGGGGTAAAGGAGAACTGAGAGAAATTTCCTTTAGTGTAAAAATCATATTTATTTTTCAGCATGTTTTTTATTTTGATGAAGTCTTTGGGGAGGCATGTACCAATCAGGATGTGTATATGAAGACTGCTCACCCCCTCATTCAGCACATTTTTAACGGGTAGGGAGTCATTGCTTACATTTATTCCTTTTATCCTTTTAGTTTTCATTTTTCATGTATGACTTTGGTGTGTAACTTAAGTTTTCTCTAAAAAAACATTAATTTCACCTTTTCCACTTACCCTGTTTAAGGTTGTGTGTGTGTGTGTGTGTGTACATAAAATATAGAAAAATGTCTGTGTATACAATTTTGACAAACAAAGGGCCTGACCTTGCAGTCCTTATTCAGGCAAAACTCCCCTTGTATTCAGTGGGAGATTTGTCTGCAGAAGGAGTGCACACTCAGACGCCCAGGATTACTAGGGAGGCAGTTTGGTCTAGTTAGAATGAGAGATTCGGTGTCAGGATTCCAGGATCCTAATTCTCTGCTCTGACAGACTTTCTTGTGATTTAGAGTAAGTCTCTCAGAACTCAGTTGCTCAGTTTACCCATCTGTGAAAGAGAAATAAAACACCTTCATGGGACTGTTGTGAGAATGTTTGTAAAGCACTTTGAAATGTACTTATATAGTTCATAGTAGTATAAAGGAATTATAAACTTTATCAATAAAGCTTTGGTTTATCTTTATTTTATTTACTTATTTCTATTTAGAGAGAGACTTATAATATACCTTCTGGTTAATGGAAAATTCAGGGTGGTTTTGCATGTATAATTGTATTTGAGTACAGAGAACAGCAAGCTTGAATAGGTCATAATTTCATTTTGACCTCTTGATGGAAAGGAATTACATGTCTATACTGGAAAATTAACAAGATGAAGCTTTCTGTTATCAAGAAGCTCCAAGTGTCATCAGCTGGGCCAGAAATTCTATCACCAGTGTTCTCATTGTTGGATTTACATGAATCAGGCCCTTGCGAAGAGGGGAGGGAGATCTAAGAGGGGAGGATAACTTGCTGTGTAGTCTCTGAGAATTAGTTTGCATTTTATGGACTTTGTTCATGTAAGGTTAAAGTGATACACCCATAGACAAAGATACAGCAATTGAGAGTAAACTGAGGTAAGCAAACTTCAACATGCAAAGTGTAGTGCTAGGGTTGTTAAGCTTTTTTCATTGCGTGGACCATATGTTAATATGGAAGTGGCTTCATGGACACCCTACTCCTTGCTTTCATAATCATGCAGACCTGCTCTCCTTCAGTTCACAATCAGTCCTTTCCCCCACTCATGATCACATAACATCCCTGTGGTAGCTACAATTGTTTACATGGAAGAGTAATACTGCAAAAGTTTTTAATGTATTTTTAGCTTCTTTTAATGTCATTTTAGCACCTGGAAACAAGGACAAGAGCCAGCGCTGTGTCTCTACCCCCTCTCCACAGAACACAATTTGAGAATCTCTGATATAACAGATTATATTTTTCAGGCTCTCAGATGGGTATGCATGATAAAATCCCATCACTGAGGGTCAGCAGTGTGTGTAGATATTAATATTGCAGAATCTCTTTTAATAGACCTCAATGGATCAGATGTAGTACTAAAAATAAAAATTATCTTTACAGAGGCAACGCCACTTGCTTTGCATATGGACAGACTGGTGCTGGCAAGACTTACACTATGATAGGGAGTCACCAGAACCCAGGACTCTATGCACTGGCTGCTAAAGACATTTTTAGACAACTAGAGGCATCCCAGTCAAGGAGAGAGCTCCATGTATGGATCAGTTTTTATGAGATCTACTGTGGACAGCTTTATGACCTGCTAAATGGAAGGAGAAGGTATTTAAATAAAAGAGACACATTGCTGTGAAAAAAGGATGACAAATCAGTTTATTTCATTATGGAGTTGGATTGAACAGAATTAAGTTTTCTAATTAGTGAAATTGATTTAAATGGAGCTATTTATGGAGTAAGGTATTGCTCAATGTGAGTAAACATAGTAGAATCTGGCCCTAAATTTTGTAGCATATATAGACACTCCCCCTTTGTGTTATTTCTACAGGAATAAAATCAATCCAAGCAAAGACACAAATCTGAGAGATGAACTCTGTATTAGATACACTCTGCCAGGCTAAACCCCTTGTGATGAACAGTGATAAGACAGTATCATGTGTCAGTCACATTAGCTTTTCACCTTTCTTTAGCGAGGTAACCTGAGATTGAACTGGAATTTTACACACTCTAGGAACAGTTGAGTAGCACAAAGCAGCTGAAAATAAGCAGAATGAATTACGGATAGGAGTCCCATAGGAAGGAAAAAATGCAAACTGCTCCTCAGTCTTCTCTCAACCCTGGCAGTGCAGTGGGGCCCCCGACTCCCTCAAGATGGCTGTTTACTAATCTCTTTTCTGAAGAGGGTGTGACTTGGAGTGTGGACATTAATAATTCTGTAGCAAAAGTATCTAGATCAGTACAGTGGCACTAAACCCAAGGTTTCAGAGTAACAGGCGTGTTAGTCTGTATTCGCAAAAAGAAAAGGAGGACTTGTGGCACCTTAGAGACTAACCAATTTATTTGAGCATAAGCTTTCGTGAGCTACAGCTCACTTCATCAGATAAGCTAAACCCAAGGAAGATCAAAAGAACTCAAGATGTTCCTCAGATAAAAAAAACTTACCTGACCGAAAATATCTAAACACAACAAAACAAGATAACATTCAGGCTAAATCCTGCTGAATAATAAAAGCCTGGCAGGATGGTTTTAGCTTTCAGCTGGAACCACTGGGGCTCTTGAGGGGAGTGCACTTTGAGAGTGCTGCCGTGCAGTGCAAAGAGGCTTCCTTGTGCTTTGGAGAGTCAGTGCCTTATCATGAGGCAAGCATGTTTCTCTGTGTTGGCTCTCCTGCAGCCCTTTTTAGAGGCCTTCTTGATGTTGAGCTATAGCCCATAGGGCTGTTTCCTAGGACGTAAGCCAACCAGTTGGTATTACCAACTATACTGTAACATTCACTTCTCTGTAATTTGTAGCAAGGAGTCACTCATGTACTCTGATTCTGCAGCTGTCGGATCTGCTGCAGAATCCACCCACTGCCACAGAACTATGTTCCAGAACCTAAGCTGTCATTAAAACGAATTTGAGCCTTCATGATTGTGAAGATATACTCAATTCATGTTTTCAAGGTTAAGTGATGCAGTGTGATCTTCCTGAGCCTGGAGGCAGCCTGAAACAAAAGCTCTCAGAGAGGTGTGAACTCTGAAATCTAAAGATGACAATTTAAATGCCATCATTAACTATTTCAGTGCTGATCATTTTAGCAGGAACATCCAGCTAATACACACTTCCAGTGTCCCTTATCAGTGACATTTGAAAAGTACATATTATACATGACAGGTGGTATATCAATGACAACCTGATGCATTGCCTTGCTAGTCACTCCTTGCAGTACTTCTCTGTAGCAGTGGCTCTCAAACTGTGGGGCGTGCCCCCTGGAGGAACATTCGGGGAGGCACGTGGCAGGGCTGGGGCCAGCCCCCATGTGGGGCAGGGAGGGAGTGCCACACTTCCAGGTGCGCAGCAGGGGCTGGGCCAGCCCCCTTGGGGGGCAGGGAGGGAGTGCCACACTTCCAGACCTGCTGCGCCCCCAGCCCAGCACTGTCTCCAGGCCCAGCTCTGCCCTCACTCCCTGTCCACCTCCAGCCCAGCTCCAGCAGCAGGTCCATTCCACCCCCTGCTCTAGTCCCAGCCCAGCTCTGCTCTCATTCCCTCTGTGACCCCAGACCAGCTCTGACACCAGCCCCAGCTCCTCTCCCATTCCCAGTTCCGCTCCACACCTCTGCCTTCAGCCCAAGCTCCACTGCTGAGAAAGCCTTGGCTATGTGGTCATGGGGGGGTATGGGGGCACGGACAGATTCCATTACTGGTAAGGGGGTAGCGTGACTGAAAAAGTTTGAGCACCACTATTCTATAGCACTGACGTGGAGGCAGAATCATTACTACTGTATAAGACTTTCTTCAGAATAACCCTTTTCTACTGAGCCCTGTTGTTTCCTCTGCAGACTTTTTGCAAGAGAAGATAGTAAGCATGTTGTACAAATTGTTGGCCTGCGTGAGGTTCAAGTGGATACTGTAGACCTACTATTAGAGGTAATTTGATTGGTGCTGCTTATTTTATCTTCTAAAGCCTCTGTTGCACTAACTTATCAAATAGGTTACGGTGGAGTGGATAAGGTCATTTTTGGCATACCCAGGTGTTGCTGCTCCAGGTTGTATAATGTACCCATGTGCATTCCATTATGGGCTCCAAAAGAGCTTCAGTACAACTCTGAACAGCTTGGTGGCCACAGCAGAGCATGAAGGGACACTTTCAAAACTGCCTTTAATGAATGAGCTCATGTGCAGCTAAGACAAGTTACAGTGATGCACAAGAAAAGCTGACTTGGAGCTGTCACTGCTACGGATACACCTCAGGTGGGATCTTTGCCATGAGGTTGAATGAACCACCCAAGAAATGACAATATCCCAGCAAAACCAACCCTGAAATATCTTAGAATATAAAAAAAATGGCTATGAAATATTTTTGCATTAACCTTACATCACTAAAAATAGTTCCAAAAGGAAAACGTAAGTAAAACTTTACAAACTGGCATGCACTGCATTTGGCAAACAAGACACAGATGGCTGATCTGAAAAGTTGATAGCATTAGGGCAGGTCTACACAACCGCGGGGATCGACGCCCTGAGATCGACCCACTGGCAGTCGATTTAGTGGGTCTAGTAAAGACCTGCCAAATCGACTGTAGATCACTCTCCAGTCAACCCCTGTACTCTACCCACAACGAGAAGAGTAAGGTAAGTCAACAGGAGATTTTCTCCCGTCGTCTCCCCGTGGTAACTCGACCTAAGGTACATCGACTCCAGCTACGTTACTCAGCTCAGTAAGGAATTGAAAACTATTACCTGATAGCGTAGTTGATTTATTGTTTAGGACTTGGAACAATATTGTCCATTTATATACCACTCGACAGACACTATCTTCTGGGGTTTTGTTTTTCCATTAACTCTAAGCACAGGATACGCTGGAGACATTTCTGCAAATTCGAGTGCAGATCTGGTATACAGTAGATTAATACATTCCTCTGTATTATCACATCCTGCCTACAGAAGAGTTATTACATGGTTTTGTTCTCACAGGTATGTTGGCAAAACAGCTCATTTCATATTGTCCACAGGCTCTTTTGAACACAGAAAGAGCCTTTAGACTCATTTGATGCTCTTGAATAGCATGCTACCAAATGTATTAGAAGAGTCTTCAATGCATACCTCATGATTATTCATTATTTACTGATGCATTGGCTTCTGTTCACAAACTCTTCCCTGAATTTAGCTCTGGTTTAACAAATATTCAGGAGCTATAGCAGCCAGCTAGATTGCTGATTAAGAGTGGACGTCCAGCAGAAGGTATGAATACTGTATATTTGTATCTAAAGAGTGTTTTGATTTTGCTAGGTTGACATTTTATTGTATTCTTATTGTTCCAGAAACTATAATATAGACTCTTTTTTGTTTCCTTACGATGCCCATTGTTGGTGGGCTCGCTGAAGCAATCTTGTGACTCTTCAGAGATTTGGGACAGAGAATTATCCAGAGTTGTAGCCCAGAAGGTCCCTTAACCCATCTTCCACCTCTCACCTTGTTCCGTTCTTGGTAGTTAAGTCTGAGTATAATTGATCACGTCAACCTTGCTGCTTGCTTTGACAATGTTTCATTTGCTTCTGGGTACAGGGATGGATGAGTGGATTGGTACTTGGTGTCACGCATTACTTGCCTCTTAGATTTCTGGCTGACTAAACCTTTCAATGAGATTAGAACATGAATTTTTTTTAAAAATCATCCTGCTCATGAGTCCAACAGTAACCTCTGAAGCCTCATTTTGTTATTTTCATTTCCACCATACATTTATTCCATGTGATTTTGTATTGTAGTAATTTAACAAATAGGAATGGAAGTTCAATACACTGACATTCTTATGAATGGTCTCACTTTATAAACCCTTTGTCAGCCGCACTGAATACCAATACATGGGGTTCTGAATCAATATACTATATGAACAGTGTGCATGTTTTGTATGTACGATTTACCTTTGTTTTGTCCTGTTTGTTTTCCAGGTAATTTTGAAGGGTGGGAAGGAGCGTAGCACTGGGGCGACTGGAGTCAACTCAGATTCCTCCCGTTCTCATGCTATCATCCAGATTCAAATTAAAGACTCCGCAAACCGAATGCGTGGAAGGTGAGGTTGGAAGCTGACTTATTGAATTTGATAGAGACATTTCAGTTTCATCCTGTTGGCTTTAAATGAGACCATGCACATCTGCAATGGCAGAGCAGCCATAGATGGTTAGTAAGTGGTAGTGAAGCAGTCAAGTGCAAGGACGGTCAGGATACAAGCTGTGATTTGTAGATGTGTTTGCTGAGCTCCTGGGCTGTGTAGAATAGTGACCCAGTACCAGAGGTCCTTACTGAATGGCCATTGGTTGCAGCAGTAAGTGGGTATCCTTCCCACCTAGTCAGAGAAAAGATGGTCAGCTGCTTATTATTATTTTTGGATGTCAAAAAATATGGTAGGCACCTTCCAAACAAGTAAAATACAATCTTTACCCCAAGGAGCTTATTCTAACTGTAAGACAAGAGAGCAGGTCTGAGCAACAAATAATTGGTAGGGTGGTAAAGGAGGAGGGAGGAAGAGTGCATAAGATTACAAAGAGAAGGATATGTGGTTATGTAGGTGTGCCATGTTTTTAGTTATTGAAGGAGTGACGAAGCTGGGAGGGATGCAGGTGATAGTAGGAGAGGGTGGGGATATTGTGGAAGAAGAGGAAGATAGAGGGAGAAATTACAGATCGGTAAAATAGCTAGCAGCCAAAGAGGAAAGTTAGGGAAGAATATGAGAACAAATGGAGATCTTGAGGGAAGAAAGATCAGCAGGAACATAGATTAGTTCTGAAACCATCTGACAATTCAGTGCATCAGTTAGTTCCCTTTAATTGGCTTTATAAACTGCACTGCATTTCTATCTGATTAGGACAGACAACACTGGAATGAAACATCTGTTTTAGCCGGAAGGAGACCCAAAAAGTTATTCTTTTTTAAGTAATCTGTGTTCTCTCTCAAATTACTGGCATTGTGATCATCTAGAGATGGGAATGTGTTATACCTGAAATAGCTGCTCCATTAAACCGTGGCGCACTCTCATCACAAGTAATTAGACTTCCTGTTATGACTGTCTGTTACAGTGCCAGAATGCTCTGACTCTGTTCCAGTAGCTGCTGGTATTTCATTACTGTGATGCCCCTGAGACACTTGCAGTGGGTATTTCCCCCTGTTTTATGGTAGTCATATTTAATCTTTCTATGGATGGCATAGTGTGTTGCTACTATCAGCTTAAAGTAAAAGCATCTTTTTGTTTTTTCCTAGGATCTCTTTCATTGACTTGGCTGGCAGCGAGAGGGCAGCTGATGCCAGAGACTCAGACAAACAAACAAAAATGGAAGGAGCAGAAATAAACCAAAGCCTTTTAGCTGTAGGTTACTCACATTTGTAGAGAAGGTTTTTGTAATTATTGTTCTTTAGGTTGGTTCTTAGACTGATAGTAAACAAGGAAGTAACATGTGGATGGATCCCAGTGGAAAATACACAGTGCTAAATGCTGACAATTAAATTGCTCTCTAGTCATGAATCCGATTAGAAGAAAAAGACTTTGTGAGGAAAAACAACTTTTTAAATATATTCCTACAGCCAGATTAAAATAGCACTGAAAAGTCAGATATTTTATAGTAAGTCCATGCCATATTTTCTATAGTAAATTCATGTTCTCTTTTTCTGTGAAGCTTAATGCAGGTTTGTAAAAACACTAAGTTCCACTACTGAAAGGCCCTCTAGAATTGGAGAGTATTTATTATTATTATAGGTTTCAGAGTAACAGCCATGTTAGTCTGTATTCGCAAAAAGAAAAGGAGTACTTGTGGCACCTTAGAGACTAACCAATTTATTTGAGCATGAGTTTTCGTAAGCTACAGCTCACTTCATCGGATGGTGATAATCTCAACTCTGTGTGCATATAAACACATTCTAATACCCAAGAACAAATGGTTGGAACCATTGTCCATTAGTATGCCACAAAAAAACTGTTACAGGACACAGAAATCAGGCAATTTAGATCCAGGGTTCCTACAACAACCGTATCTCCATCCACTTGAGTCATATATGCAGGTAAATATTTTACATTTCACACTGCTGTGTGATTTTTATGTGGTGGACCTGATTGTAATATTTGTGTACAACACCTTTTATTTTGTTATCGGAATGCAAAATTATGCCTCTGAAAAGTGGGAGGAAAACCATTCCCCTGATTGTCTCTGTTCTCATACAGTAGAATATCAGAGTTATGAACTGACTAGTCAACCACATACTTCATTTGGAACCGGAAGTACACAATCAGGCAGCAGCAGAGAGAAAAAAAAGAAAAAGAGCAAATCCAGTACAGTACTGTGTTAAACATAAACTACTAAAAAAAAAAAAAGGAAAAGCAGCATTTTTCTTCTCCATAATAAAGTTTCAAAGCTGTGTTAAGTCAATGTTCAGTTGTAAACTTTTGAAAGATCAACCATAATGTTTTGTACAGAGTTACAAACAACCTCCATTCCTGTGGTGTTCGTAACTCTTTGATTCTACTGTAATTCCAGAAAATCTGGATGAATTTTTATCATACTTTTCAGAAAACTTCCCTTCGGGACAGGGAAAAAGCATGAGACGTTTCATGCTGAAAGGAAATATTATGAAGACATTTATAAGCTCATTGAAACAAGTGTTTAAAGAGAGAGAGTCAACCTGATATTAGTGAGTTTATGAATTTAAAGTATTTTCCTGTTAAAAGGAGTAAAGCCCGCCCATGAGTCTCCCTACCAACTTTTGTGGTTTTAGAGTCGGATTTTTCTTTTACTTCTTGTTGTGTGAATAACCCACACAAATTAGAGAAAATTGACTGTGCAAGACAGAGTGAAACTGATTAAAGGTGCATTACAAAGCAATTTGTGAATAAATTGAAAAGATAAACTTTTCTTCTCTAATCTCCTCTGAAGGTGCTATCACAGGGGTCTACCATTGAACCCTACCCCAAGCAGAGTTTTTACCCCAAAAAGGGAGAAATACCATAGAATTTTAAGAATAATTCACTATTGGAACAACTTACCTAGGACTGTGGCAGATTCTCCATCACTTGAACTCTTCAAATCAAGGCTGGATGTCTTTTCAAAAGATCTCCTATAGCTCAAACAGAAGTTTATGAGCTCAGTGCAGAAATTATTGGATGAGGTTCTCTGGCCTATGTCAGTAGCTCAGATTAGATGATCATAATGGTCACTTTTGGCTTTAAAATCTATAACATTCACTAGAGACTTTGTTGCTATTGATTTCATGTGGAAAGTGCTCAGATACTTGTTATGGTTAGCAGTATAAAACCCTAAAATAGAGAGAGAATCTCTTTCAGTTAGAGGCCTCTTAGGTGTAATTTCTAACAATAATTAAAATACATTCAGAAAAAAAAAAATGATTTGAAGTGGATGGTGTCTCATTAAGAATGCAATGTCTGTCTCAAGCTAGAGTTACTAGCACAGTACTGTAATCTGTCTCAAGATATTTTCTCCTGTCACTGCTAGTACTCTCACTAGTAATGGCTTCCCTCAGTGGGCCCATGGTTCATTTTCTCAATCGTAGAAAGCATCCGAGTCTGGTATGGATTGTGACACACTTCTACTTGTGCTGGTGAAGACACATGGTAAAAAGAGATGCCTATTAAAAGACTGATATTTTCAAATGTCCAACGAACAAATCAAGAGGCAGATGTTTCTCCAAGATTACGTGCTGTTCTTGCTGATAATTATTAACAAGAAAATAGATCATGGGTATCTTTTTCAGAAAGGCACACTTGCATGTAGCTGCTCAGGTCCCATTAATTTTAATGGGAGTTCTATAGCTAAATCCCACTCTCTGTGTTGAAAGCATAGCCCTAATGTTTTGTGTGTGTCCATTATTAATCTGCCAAAGGGACTCTTTTGTTATGGGATGGTGAAATAGTCACTCAGACGTTAAGACTGCAAGTGTTATTGTGGATATGTTTATCTGTGGGTCTCCGGAAGCCAGCAGCCTTCCCCACTCCTTAGTGTAAGGAAGCGTAGTCTGCTGCTGTCTGTTCTAAGGATATAAGGGTGACGGGAAATAGTGAACTCTCATAGTTTTGGGTACCGTTTCAATCTCTCCTTTTTGTTGCGTGGCTGATACATTTTTTTCTCTCTCTCCTTTTTAGTTAAAGGAATGTATTCGGGCTCTGGATCAGGAACACGCTCATACTCCTTTCCGGCAAAGCAAGTTAACTCAGGTAAAACCAAAAACCAAGCCAGTGATTGACACTTCACTGAACAGAGTTGAAATGATAGTAATAAAATTAAATAAGCCATGATTTGGTGACTGCATATTGTTAACCCCTTGGAGACTGGACACTTGCATAGCTTCCCAAGCATTCATTCCGATTATAAAGGAAACATAAGCATTCACAAGGTTAATGCCAGCTGACAGCAAAAGCTACAGACAGTTACTCCCCGGGGAATTGTCTATCGGGGGAGGTCCCAGAAGTTGGAAAAAGACTAATGTAGTGCCCATCTTTAAAAAAGGGAAGGAGGAGGATCTGGGGAACTACAGGCCAGTCAGCCTCACCTCAGTCCCTGGAAAAATCATGGAGCAGGTCCTCAAGGAATCAATTCTGAAGCACTTAGAGGAGAGGAAAGTGATCAGGAACAGTCAGCATGGATTCACCAAGGGCAAATCATGCCTGACTAACCTGATTGCCTTCTGTGATGAGATAACTGGCTCTGTGGATGAGGGGAAAGCAGTGGATGGGTTATTCCTTGACTTTAGCAAAGATTTTGATAGGGTCTCCCACAGTATTCTTGCCAGCAAGTTGAAGAAGTAGTATGGGCTGGATGAATGGACTATAAGGTGGATAGAAAGCTGGCTAGATTGTCAGGCTCAACAGGTAGTGATCAATGGCTCCATGTCTAATTGGAAGCCGTTATGAAGCGGAATGCCCCAAGGGTCAGTCCTGGGGCTGGTTTTGTTCAATATCTTCATTTATGATCTGGAGGATGGTGTGGATTGCACCCTCAGCAAGTTTGTAGATGACACTAAACTGGGAGGAGTGGTAGATACACCGGAGGGTAGGGATAGGATACAGAGGGACCTAGACAAATTAGAGGATTGGGCCAAAAGAAATCTGATGAGGTTCGACAAGAACAAGTGCAGAGTCCTGCACTTAGGATGGAAGAATCCCATGCACCACTTAGGACGGAAGAATCCCATGCACCACTACAGACTAGGGACCCAATGGCTAGGCAACAGTTCTGCAGAAAAGGACCTAGGGCTTACAGTGGACGAGAAGCTGGATATGAGTCAACAGTGTGCCCTTGTTGCCAAGAAGGCTAACGGCAATTTGGGCTGTATAAGTAGGAGCATTGCCAGCAGATCAAGGGACGTGATCATTCCCCTCTATTCGACATTGGTGGGGCCTCATCTTGGGTACTGTGTCCAGTTTTGGGTCGCACACTACAAGAAGGATGTGGAAAAATTGGAAAACATCCAGCGGAGAGCAACAAAAATGATTAGGGGGCTGGAGCACATGACTTATGAGGAGAGGCTGAGGGAACTGGGATTATTTAGTTTGCAGAAGAGAAGAATGAGGGGGGATTTGATAGTTGCTTTCAACTACCTGAAAGGGGGTTCCAAAGAGGATGGCTCTAGACTGTTCTCAGTGGTGGCAGATGACAGAACGAGGAGTAATGGTCTCAAGTTGCAGTGGGGGGGAGGTTTAGGTTGGATATTAGGAAAAACTTTTTCAGTAGGAGGATAGTGAAGCATTGGAATCGGTTACCTAGGGAGGTGGTAGAATCTCCTGCCTGGGAGGATTTTAAGGTCCACTTGACAAAACCCTGGCTGGGATGATTTAGTTGGGGATTGGTCCTGCTTTGAGCAGGGGATTGGACTAGATGACCTCCTGAAGTCCCTTCCAACCCTGATATTCTATGATTTTATGAATGGTGTGGTGGAGAGTTCTCTAAATTCCAGGATAAAGTTATTTTATTCCTGTGTGAAGTTCTATATGGAGAATCTTGTAGATCAGTTGTTCTGAGATGTTCATATGGTGGACAACCACTTAGAGATAGTCTCGTGATTACATTCTTTGTAGTACTATCATGCAAGCTGTAATCAGGATTACGTTACTCTAATTGTAACATATGCTTTATTCTCCCAAACACACCAGCACTTTTGGGGTGCCCAGTTAGAAAATGGGCTTGTTTAAAGGACAGATTGAACACTTGAATTCAGTTTAAATCTTATATGAAAAATCACAACAGAGGCAAGTTGTTTAGGTGGGAGAAGAGAGGGACACTTGGTTCTAAACTGTTAAACTGGATTGTTTAAAAGAAATACATTAGTTGCTGAGAATCTTAAGCTATATTTTTCCTCCTCCTCCCAGGTATTAAAAGATTCTTTCATTGGAAATTCTAAGACATGTATGATAGCTAATGTGTCACCTAGCCACATAGCTACGGAACACACCCTGAACACATTACGATATGCTGACAGGTAGGTGACTTAAATTTTCCATGTTGAGAGTCAAAAAGGAGTTATGGTTTGAGATGAAAATATTTGGATTGCATCAACTGGTGAGTTCTTAGGGCAAAGAGCAAAAAATGCATCTTACAGTGCATAAACATAATCTTCATCTGCTATACTATTATATTGGGGCACTTAATTCTCATGGGTGTTTTAAATTCTTCTTTCAGATGTTACATAATTTAGGTCCTAACAGCTAGTAGTGATTCAAATCTCATGGTACTCCTCATAACAGTAAGGTTGATAACCCCAACATCCTTGACAAACTCTAGTTTTATTTGTATGATGGTACTTCCCAGAATATGTTAGATGCTGTCCGTACCCAGAGGAAGATGCATTGTGAACTCTTCGGGTCAAGGACTCTGAACACAAGCAACACAGAAAAGGGTGGAGGAGAAAGATAAAAGAGACAATCACCAAAAGCCATGTTAGTTCATTAATTTCCTATAGACATCAAGATGGACGTGGGTCTTGAGGAGGGGTTTTGAGGAGAGGAGAAGTAGATACAATTTCCTTCAGTTTAAATTGGTCAGAGGTATTCTTCACTTCCTAATTTAAAACTGTTGTGTATTGTTATTGTTCCCCATTGAAACAGCTGCTGCAAACCTCCACAGAAGTAACTGCATTTCTGTAGCAGATGATCTGATGCCTCCATGGATTAGCCAATGATTAAAATCCAAATTGTGACATTGAAGTCAATATTTAATGTACCAAAGTATTAGTTTGACCTAATGATATTGTAAATTATTTGAAAGCATTTAATTTTTCTAATGCACAGTCCTTATTTACAGGGTAAAAGAACTAAAGAAAGGGATTAAATGTTGTACCCCTGTCACAAACAGATGTCGGATAGCTGGAAATGTATCTCCAAAACGTATCCAAAACTCTCCTTCCACGCACATGGGAGATAAGAGCTCTCCAAAGAAAGTAAAACTAGGACTCCATCATCCTTTAAGTTCTTTGAGAATAAAGGCATCCCCTTCAGCGTTCCATCCAACCAATGTCCCTTTTTCCTCTACCCCAAAAGGAGCCAAGGGTCATGTCCACAAAGGAAATCTGAGCTCACCATGGCTCAGTCGCACCAGTCCCATTAAAGGAATGCTAAAGATAGGGCATCCTGTGAAGAAAAAGATTGATGATCTGACACTGCCATCTGAGAAGCATCATACTGGAAAAGATTTTGTTGTCGCAACAGCTGCAGTCCCAGAGACAAAAGAGAGTGGCCAAGGAGATAATTGTATTCAAGATAAACAACCTGTCAGATGCCTGAAAATACAGACAGTGCAACCTGTACAAAAGCAGCTCATTTCCAGAGATGGCTTTTCCTTTGGAGATGGCAATCACCCATCAGACAGCAGTCAGCGCTGTGCAAATGTTTTTACTAAACCGTGCATTGAAACTTGGGCAAATCTCCCTCCACATCAGAAAGAAAGGGAACAACATTTGCGCCTTTACCACCAGCAGTTTCAGCAGCTACCTATTCTACAGCAGAAGTTGAACTATCAACCACTTGAGAGATTTTTAGCCCAATACAAGCCCCAGGAAATTACAGTTAAACAAGACCGGAGCCTTCCTCCCACGGACTCACAATGCAAAGAGGGGATGCTGCTGGAAGACCTGGACGACAGTGATTTTAGTGAAGACTCTTTCTCACCTATATCCAACCAAAGGAAAGTTAAAAGAAACACCAGTGAGAGCAGCGAACTTTCATTTTTCCTTCATCAGAGAGAACAAGAAAGTGAGGAGGAGAAAGGCCGAGAGAGACAGGGTTTATTGTTTGAACATGCAACACATACACAAGAGCATGAACTTAATGACAGTTGGGACTATGGGAAGGACTTTACATTTCCAGAACCAGGGGAGCCTATTATAGATGGAGAAAGCAGCAAGACTCAATCTGAGTGGAGCACAGAGGACGACTTCACTATTGATTCTTCTGTGAACAATAATACTGCAGAAAAACCTTATTGCTTGCGGGAAGAACTTGTCCATAACTGGAAAAACAGCAAGGATTTACCAGCTGATCACAAACAATACAAATCTGAATGCAGACATCTAGTTTATCCTGGTGAAAGCTCCTCATTCCCAGAAAAGGGGACACAAAGTCTCCATGTTCTCCACACATTGGATTCGGGGACTACAAAATGCAACAAGGTCAGCCTTCCGCATGCACAAAGGGAAGAATCCATCAAAGATGGACAAGCTCCAGTTGCAGGAAACGTAGAAGGGAAGAAACTAAAAAATGGAGCTAGCCCCTATGGAGCTTCTAATACTTCATCAGAATTCACGTCGGAGCTGATGGCCCCTCTGACAAGGTCATTCCTTGATAGTGAGGAGGCAGCTGATCAAGAAGAGGCTCTCCAAGTGAAACAGATGTTGGAAAGAAAAACCTGTAGCCCCAGCAAAAGATTAGAGGAAGAGGACAGGCAGTTTCTCAGAAATAAAGCCTCACCAACAGGCAGCATGCCTGAGCTGGGTGAACAAATGTACCATGATGAAAGGAAGTCCACTCTGCAGCACTCCCCACAAACTGAGAACAAGCAGCTCTCACAGTCCTGTCATGATGCAAAGCCTTCTTGTAGCCTTGGAGGTTCATCTCCATGGAACACACATCAAAGTTCTATTAATGGTTTATTTGTCCGAGATGAAGACTTGACAGAAGCATCAGCATCTGTCAGAGTCAAAAACCCTTGTGGAGAGAATGAAGATGAATTGTTTCTTCATAACTTAAAGTGCAGAAAATATCTGGATAACAGCAGGCAGTATGATGCCGATGCTGAGAATACCACTGGTAGCCTGTTGAGCGGCCCAGAAAAATCTAGCATGGGTAAAGGACCCAACATTGGGCCTACGTCTCAGACTGTACATGCTGATTTGCCTGAAAAGGGTTATTTTTCATGTGCCCCATCCATTCTGAATGCAGGAAGAGTGGAGTGTACAACTTCATCCCCCTCTAGAGAAAGCAGCCCACTGCAGCCCAGATCAGAATTCAGGAGCAAGGACTTGAACCATTCTGAAGATACATTCAAGTTGTCATTCAGTGGTGAGGAAATAGGGCTGCTTAAGAGTAAACTGATGCAGAGTATTTTTACCCAAGACTGTGGTGATGCTGCGGAACGGGATTCAAGATCCGTTACCAGAGAGATCAGATCATTAGCAAATCAAAACACTCGCCCAAATGCATCCATCATTAGCGCCCAGATCAATACGTCAGAAACATCAAACTGGAACAGAGAAGCGCTGGGAAAGGCTCAGTAAGTTTGTATCTAGTACACTATCTTCTGTTGCATGGACTAGAGACACTGACCACACACATTGTACTTTTGCTTAAATGTTTTATGTGGTGCTATACGTATTTTACAAACACGTACACACACCTTTTTGGAGTCAGATATATAGAGAAGTTGTTAGATAACTACTGCATCCCTACGGCAACAAATATGAAACGGCCAGTCCAGCTAACCAGATAGCAAAATCAGATACCCACATTCAAGATAGTAAAAGCTAGCCCAGGGGCGGGCAAACTTTTTTGCCTGAGGTCCACATAGGGTTTCTGAAATTTTATGGAGGGCCCCTCCCCTGTCCCCTGACTGCCTCCGGGACCCCTGCCCCTGACTGCCTCCCGCTGCCCCATCCAACCCCCCCTCCTTCCTGGCTGCCCCCCTGAAACCCCTGCCGTCATTCAACCCCCCTGTTCCCCGCCCCCTGACCACCACCCTGAACTCCCCTACCTTCTATCCAACCCCCCCTGCTCCCTGCCCCTTTACCGCACTGCCTGGAGCGCCGTGACTGGCGGCACTACAGCCGTGCCGCCCAGAGCACCAGGACGGGCAGCCGGGCTGCCCGGCTGGAGCCAGCCACGCCACCGTGCATCACAGAGCACCGGGTCAGGCCACGGCTCTGCAGCTGCGCTGCCTGGCAAGAGCTCGCAGCCCTGCCCCCCAGAGCATTGTACCGGCGGCGCAGTGAGCTGAGATTGTGGGGGAGGGGGCTAGCCTCCCTGGCCAGGAGCTCAGGGGTCAGGCAGGAGGGTCCCGCGGGCTGGATATGAGTTTGCCCACCTCTGAGCTAGACATTGCCCTCCCGTTATCTAACAGACATGGATCTAGATGAACTGGCTGTGACTCAACCCCTTTCAGACAGAAGCAGTGCTTGCTGGCAGAGAGAAGCACCTAGAGAAGTTAATAGAGGTGTCTGCACTGTGTATGGAAGGTCATGTGCCAGACTTTCACCAGCATGGTTCACAGTCTCAAGGTCCTACTGGGCAGCATTTTTGCTCCTGGATTCCAGCTGGTAAGAGGCATTATGGGCCACTATGCCATCTATGACTAGCCAAGAAGCTGTGGGCCACTCCCCTCTTAGTCATCCATGGCTAGACTACTGCAATCCACTGTCCTTGGGACTCAAACTAGTGCAGAAAGCAGCTGCTCAACCTTCTGTGTGGTGTGGGCCAGCATAAATACATAGCTTCTGTGCTAAAGTCTCTGCACTGGCTACTTGTTTACTTCTAGACTCAGTTCAAGGTGTTGAAGACTCTGCTGTGATGACGGGGTACAAGAAAAGAAAAGACCAGCTGAGAAGTGCTTGCAGCTGAAGCCTGTTTAAATGCCCCAGGCCAGCTTTTCAGTTGATGTAAATTGGCATAGGCCACTAAAGTCAACAGAGCGACATAGGTGTACATGACATGAAGATCTTGCCTGGAATATGTTCAGTGGCAGAGCTTTCCCAGCTGAAGCCCTCCATCTGTGGAATTTCTTCTCCTTAGAAGTTTGTCAGAGCCCACTCATAATTGTTACAGGTGGCACGGAAAGCTATGTAACCGTCATTTTTTTGTTATGTTAATTAGGCAGGTTGTGATTCAAGCCCATCGAGAGCAGCTGGATGAAATGGCATCCTTATGTTTTAAGGAAGAGACCTTGATAAATCAGATGTCGGCAGCAGTAAGTGTTTCAAATGATGACTTCAGTGCTCACTGAACTTCTGTAAGAATCCTAAAGAGCATTAATCAGAATTAGTGACATCCTACCCATCAATTCCCATTCTCAGTCTCTCCCCTTTTTTGGAGCCGAACCTTATCTGATCCCCGAGTCAGATTTTTAGGAGACTGTTCAGTTCCAAGGCTTGTTGTGCCTTGGCTGATATCCACTCTGCCAGTTACTTGGCTAGAGATTGAGAATGACATGCTGACTATGAACAGTTTAAGTTAAAACATCTTTTTCTTATCTCATACTAGTCTCCAGGGATATCACAGCATTCAGAATGCTTCTACTTCCCACATGAAGCTTTTGTCACTGCCATGTGGGTCAAATTACAGTCAGTAGTTCAGAAAATCAGCACACCGGTGAAACATGATGTCTCCCTGTATATAGACATTAGTAAAAGGTCCTCACATATCAATCTCTCACCTGGGATTCCATTACCTGTCCCACCACAGATCTGCTGATTCCTAGTCAGCAGGGCCTCGCTCACCCAGTTCTTTCCACTGTGTCTTGCTCCATCACTGCAGCTCTGGCTTGCTTCCCTCAGTCACACTACGGATTCCTTAGGGTAGTGGTTATCAACCAGGGGTACATGTACCCCTGAGGGTACCTAGAGGTCTTCCAGGGGGTACATCAACTCGTCTAGATATTTGCCTAGTTTTACAACAGGCTACATAAAAAGCATTAGTGAAGTCAGGACAAACTAAAATTTCATACAGACAATGATTTGTTTATACTGCTCTACATACTATACACTGAAATGTAAGTACAATATTTATATTCCGATTGACTTATAATTATGTGGTAAAAACTAGAAATTAAGCAATTTTCCAGTAATATTGTGCTATGACACTTTGGTATGTTTATGTCTGATTTTGTAAGCGAGTAGTTTTTAAGTGAGGTGAAACTTGTGGGTATGCAAGACAGATCAGACTCCTGAAAGGGATACAGTAGTCTGGAAAGGTTGAGAGCCACTGCCTTAGGATATCCTTGTCACTGTTCAGGGTAACTGCCCCTTTATTCCCCCTTTAGGGTCCAGGCAGGGTTCCCACTCCAGGCTCCTCTCCTATCCCCTCTCTGGGGTGGAGACCCATGTCTCTCTCCCTCCTGATCAGGGTATTTCCAGGCTGTACAGTTCCCAGACTATGTTGTGATATTGCCAGCAAAAGACAGACTGCCTAAGCAGGCCTGTTTCACTTCTCTCCTCAGAGAGAGTAAACAGTGTAATTGACCACAAGTAAGTTATCACCCAGCTCATTCTATGAAAATACATTGATCCTTAAGGTAAAAGCATTACAGAGAAAATATATTAAAATAATTAAAGAAGCTGCATGTATGCTAGTAAGCTTACCAGAGATCACCCCAGCTGCAGCCAGGGCTCAAGGTGGTGATCAGTTCTTCAAGCTCCACCCAGGGGGTTTTTTGTGGTCACAAGTTCATAACAGCTTTCACTCAGAACAAGCACACTCATTAGTAAGTCAGTTACTCCTTTATTCAGTTTGTCTGTGAACTTCCCTTAGGTAACAGGTGAGCAGCATGCAAACCCCCTCCCCCGCACCCTGCCTCGCCCCTGCAAAGCTTCAGAGATTGAGTCCATATGAGGGAGTCTGCAATCCTCTTCTCCTAAGTAGTTCCTAGGAATTCCACTTCACATATATTGTCCCAAAAGATCAATCAGGTCTGCTCCATTGTTCAGCATAGTTTTTTGAAGCTCACAATACTTCCCAGAGATTGCATTAATCCTGTCTTCCTCCTAAAGAAGTTACATGCAGGCCCACAATAATACTTACTCCTTTGCATTTGTAATGAACTCCTAAAATACTCAGACTTAGTTCAATAAGGCTTAACTTAGTCAGTTTTCTCCAGGATATCACAGGAAATTGGATAACTATCACAATCCACACCTTGGGTTTTAGTCCCATTACCTTGTGCAGGCATCCACACAGCCCCACGTGCATCATCACCAGCCAGTCCTCTCAGGTTATCCTCTTCTCTTGCTTGTAAAAGCACACAGCTCTCATCTGGTTTTGTAACAAGCCCCTCTGCTCCTCTAAACCCAGGATTGTTTTACTTTACATTTCCCAGATCAAGGTCTTGCTGCCTTTTCAGCTCTCTGTCTGTATCACTGAAGCTAAGCTCCCCTTCTGCATTCCCTATTGTCAAAGGCATTTTAATTCCAAACAGCTTCAAACTTCAAGTGTGGCTGCAGGGACTCTTGCCTCAGAGAATTCAGAATGGGAGCCACCATGTGGCAAGTCTACCATGCTTTCCAGCTGACAGCACTGGTGCTTCTTTACTGAACAATGTTTCCAGAGATGTTCAGTAAGGGGCTTGACAAGAGGCATCCTAATACTCCATTTGTTTAGCCAGAGGCAGCTCTCCTTTTTTAAAATATTTAAGTTATTCCTCCTGAATTTCTATCATTCACTGGAAGCGACTTGGAAAATATATTCACCTGCTCCCTATGGGCAAGTAAGAGTCCATGGCAGTGGTGTGTTACCCCAAAAAACAGGTTTCGGGGTGCTCCTAGAATAGCCCACCTATTGCCCATCAATCTCTTTTCCCTCGGGCATGGGTCTTGAATGTAGCTAAGGAAGTGCATGGGAGACACAGATACAACCCTCCAATAAAATGGTTGACACAGGCAGTATTCTTTCCGTAATAAAACCAACGAATAATCCCTAACACAATAATAATCTAGAAACACAAATCCCCTTATAAGAAGTTGTAGAGCATCCAAACCGCATAACACACAGTTCAAATGATTCTAAGTCATTGTGCTCTGTAACTGATCGCTGACAGCAATTCTTAAATTTAAATATACTTTGGGATCAAGTCAGAGCTTTCTTACCAACACCACAAATTCCTATCATGTGACCTAATGGCCTCCGTTCAGTTCTTCGTATACAGGTATTGATATCACCAGCCCATCCCACCACCTTCCCTGCCCCACAAAAAGATCTCATGGACAAGCCCAGCTGAGTGGGGCCTACAATTGAATGGGCTATGGAGATGGTCACAGTGCTGATTCCCACCAGGTCAGGACTGAGGTGCATTGATAGGAATGGGCTTGCGTTGCATCTGTCCTGGAGATTGGAGAAAAGAGGGTGGGACAGCTGAACTGGAGAATGGCAAGAGCAGAGACCATTTCAAATGTGCTTTTCTTACTACTGTATTTGGCACCCAGTAAATACCATAGTCATGTAGGACTGTTACCATCCCGATCTATGATCCAGCCCCCTTTGCCAGCAATAACTTCACTGGAAGAAAAAAGTACAGGGGGAGCAGTAGGGAGGCAGACTGTAAATAAGCCAGTTAGCCCCAGTAGCTGGGGCCCCGAGGCTCTTGCAAACAGAGCTGTGCTATTTCTCAAGGTCAGGCCTTTAACAAGTTGAGTGCACTGATGACACTGGAAGTAGAATGCCAAACATACTTTTATTTACTGCTTCAGAAGAGCAGCTCTTTTCCTCACGCCTCACTCTGTGCATGCTAGTTATTCCCCCTCCGCCCCATCATCCGCCGTCCAGCATTAATTTTGTTGATTTGTTTTCCACTCTAGGATTTTGAAAATTATGTGACCAAACTGGATGAAATCCTGATGCTGAAATCAAAGTGTATCCAAAGCATGCGAGCCCAGCTTCAGCTCTATTTAGCCTGTCCCGAGACTGACGCTACCCTGCAAAGAACTACAACACCTTAGTCCGCTTCAGGTTGCATTCATCCCACACTGACTAGTTACTGCAACAAATGCTCACTATTTCTCCACCGTTGGTGGTCAGGTACCCCTGCAGCAAGGGAGGTGGCAAGTGTAACGTTTGGTGTTTATGATTAACATATATTTTAGATAATGGCTGAGAGAAATTTAAGTAAATGAGAAATCTTTATAGATCTTGTTTGAAGCCAGGGGCTCTGTATTCTTAGGTCCATCCTTATAATAGGAAACCATACGCTTTGAAGCAATAATTCTGTAGCCTCAAAATGCACACTGCAGCAGCAGGAGTCCCAGTCTGTGGTTTTCAGACGCACTCCTCTTGTTAGAGGCACTTGTGTGCTGCTGAGAAAATGACGCAGCTAGGAAAACACTTTGAAACCAGAAAAGCCTGTGAAAAGAAAGATTCCAGACTTACAAGAACTGGCTGAAGAAGGGAGTGAGGAAATGGAGGCGAACAGCTGTTTGCTGGAGTAAAATAACCCAGACAGAGGTTTAATGAAAATCTAGTTGCAGCCAGACTGGTTATAGTTTCAGAAGAACCAAGGTGGTGGCTACCGTCATTCTGTGCCCGCTACTAACACTGCAGACCTATCGTAAGGATGCTTTAAGTGATGGACAATAAATGACTTATTAGAAGGCTCATGTGCAAGAGAACTTGCACTGAAAATTCACGTAACCTGCTGCTGCCTGTACTGAGTTTACATTGGTGCCAGTTAATCAGAGGATCTTGGCCTAGTGGTAGGTGGGGTGGCTGTGGGTCTGTCCACTGCTGCCGTTTATGCAGTAGTACAGTTCTCCCGTTCAGATCAAACTGCAGAACTGATTTTTCCCCTTCTGAGCCAGCTGCAAAATATCCCCAGCTTGTTGTGGGTGGGTTAGACGTTCATTAGCCTCACTGTTTCCTGAAGTTGGCCGCTGAACCCCACCCATCAGAGCCATCAACTGGATCCCTCCACAGATGCAACAGACAGGTCTCTTATGTCCCACATTTGCTCCACAAAGGAGTATACCAGCTTAAGCTGTAAGTGACCTTGAAGAATATGCTTAGATCATGTACTCCAGAAACTGAACACATTCTAAAATCTATTCTAAAAGGAATCTGAGTTTATAAAGAACTTTGATCTAGCCAAAAGGGGCTTGATCAAAATATTGCAGTTAATCATAAATGTCAGGGGTGAAATAACAAGTGTATCCTTTGAGAATCTGAATTTCCAGTCTGCAACCATAACTGCACTGAAGCCTGGGCTTATGACCAGCATTAGTACAGTAACCTTTCAGCTAGATAGACATACAGTGTTAGCCAGCAGCTTGGGGCTTTGCAAAGGTAACATCCCTGTGCAAATGCTCCTAGAAACTTCACATATAACAAATGCTCAGGAACAGAATTCCAAGGCAAGAAATATGCAAAGCAACCCTAAGTTTAGAAGTGATCTTTCAAAGTTCTCTGACTTCCCTTGCTGTCAGGTCTCCCTCTTGTAACTGGTTGGCTTATCTCTGGGAGCAGAGAGACTATTTATTCCAAGATCTGAGGAGTTAAGGTTTTTAATGTATTCAGATTACAAGCCAGCATCAAGTCACACTTGAAACCAGCAGCTCCAGGAAGCCAGCCAGGTTGCCTTTGCCTCTTAGAAAGCAGCTTTCACTGCTCAGGGAAATGAGGCATTCAGACACGGAGAGAGAAAGTACCTGTTTTATATCCTTTAAGCATGACACCCTGGCATGTACCAAGGCAAACATGTTTGATAGTCAGTAGTCAAGAAAAAAACCACGGAAGAACATGGATTTTGTTACATTAGTCCCTAGGAGGGGTGGGTGGTTCTAATTACTGAGTGGTAAGAGGAGATGTGATACTGAGTTTCTTTGGGAATTTTCCTTTAAAATACATGATTGTTGGAAAGCCCCTTCCCCTCCCCTCCGTCCCTTGTGGGTCAGGAATGCTCAGAGAGGGGCCGAGATACAGCAGACAGTCAATCATTGTTCCAGAACTGCAAGCAGGTAGATCCTGACATTTTGCAATAGTGTCCATAGCAATTTCTTAGTATATTTGCAGAAGACAAAGCTTGGTGGAGTGCTGTGGATAGCATGCAGGTTAGGCAGGAGCTGGGGGAAGGAGGTGGGAGGGAAGTAGATGCAGTGGTCACAGGAAGAGGAGAGGGTTCCTCTGGGCAGATGGTTATATACAGAGCAGGAAGTGAGCGCCTGCCAAGGCGAAGACTCAAGCAAGTAGCAGGACTCAGTGTCTTTAAATTTGGGAAGCAGAGGGGCCCCAAAGGCATGCAGGGAGGCACAGCTGAGTAATAAAACCTCCATCTACCAGGGAGAAGAGTTTTAAAGACAGGCTCAGCAAAGCAAAAGCCTGAAAGTTCACCGGGAGAGGGGTTAAGACACATTATTTAAAATGGTCATTTCTAAGCAGGGGGCCGGAGAACCACCATTTGTGACACCAATTGCATGAAAAACCCATTGAGCTTACCTCACTAGTTTTCCAGGATGTATCAGTGACAATCTGGATGAGCGAACCAGCCAGCCATCCAGGAGGTGGTAGCTAGTTTGGATACAGGATTTTTGCACCTCAGCTGAACCACCATGTAAGCCTTAAATGCTCTGTCTCAGTGCTCATTCTTCTCAGTTCTTCTGTATGAAGGGGATTAGAACTGGCACATTTCAGCCTAGCAACCCTATTTCACAATGAGAGTTCACTGAGCAGAGCGTGATTCTCCCTGTAAATGTTAAGTTAAAAGGATACCCAATAACTTGAAATCTAGGCAGTTTTTTCAAAAGGAGGTAAGTCCTCTCAGGTACTACATGTGTCCCTGGGTTGTGGTGGCACAATCGAATTTTTCTATTTAATGCATTTTTTTTTTCTCCTGTTACTGTGTAAGAAACTCTCATAAACAGGAGAGGAACTAAGGCACCAAGCCTGGAAACATTTGCACGCATTAACATTCAGCACACAGTAGTGCATTACATGCCCACTTGTTTGGAGAATTGGGTTCTGAGTGTGGAGAGGAAACAGAAATATTGACTACACAAGCTGCTGTCAAATGCACTAACAATATTTCCCCCTCCAGTCTTTCAGTTCTGTTATTTAGGTGTTACTTTAATTCGTCTGCAAGTTGGTGTCTCTTTACAGGTATGATCGAGATGGTTTTCATTTCAGATTGATGAATGGGGTGTGCACAGAGTCTTTATAAAACAACCTTGTTGTATGAAGAGCCTGACCACGTAAAATCACGTAAACTAAGAACTAAAATTAATTCACTTTGGAATTTGAGTGCAGTGAGTGGATGCTAGCGTGCATGGCTGACTTCTGTGTTGTGCTTAAATTTACTGTATTTAAATTAAAATTCTATTGACTGCAAAAAGGCTCTTGTACACTTTGTCCAGGATTAAATGTATTGTTGAGATCTAATCCAAATTAGATTGTAAAAGATAATACTCCATGGGGGAGAAGTATTACCCCCACATCCCCACACACAAGCCCAGCACTTCTATTGACATCAGAAGCATCAGGCCAGTAACTTCACCAGCTGCACACGATTGATAGTTTTTTTTAAAAATGATTTGCAGCCTGCAGCCCCTCCCGTCCGAGAGTCTTGCACCCTGTTACAATGAGCACAGGGAGAGATGACTGACCACACCAGAAACCTGTGGCAGAACAAAGAATAGAAATAGATTTTGAAGTTTAAAAATGTGCCCTGGTGTAACAAGCACCATGATAGGCTGCCACTGGCCCCTGCGTGCTCCGGAGACGAACAGATGGCGCTGAGGCAGTGTGAGAATCAGTTATAGCAGCAAGACCATTGTGGACTGGTCCCAAAAAGGTCCAGTGGCAGCTGTGCATGGGAGCCACAGCGCTGTACTTAACTCCTGGAACACAGAGTGGCAGCTGCCAGCACCTCCCCCAGAGTGTGAGTTTTCTTCAAGGCTTTCACCATTAAAACTGGTGGCAACCATAAGGTTCTCTCTCAGCCAGCAGGCAGGGGATGATTAGGGTTTTGCAGCCCTGTCATTTTAACCCTTAACCATTTGGAAGGCAGACAGATTCTAAGGCCTGGAGGGACCAATGTGATCATCTAGACCGACGCCTAGAGCAGATTTTAGAAAAACATCCAACATTGATTTGAAAATGGCCAATGATGGAGAATCCATCACAGTCCTGGGTAGATTGTTCCAATGGTTAATTACTCTATTAAGAATGTACACCTTATTTCCGGTATGAATTTGTCTAGCTTCAACTTCTAGCCATTGGTTGGTGTTATACCCTTATCTGCTAGATTGAAGTGCCCATTATTAAATATTTGTTCCCCAGGCAGGTACTTCTAGACTATAAACAAGTCACCCCTTAACCTTCTCTTAGTTTAGCTAAACAGATAGACTCAAAGAGCTCAATCACTATAAGGCAGGTTTTCTAATCCTTTAATCATTTCCATGGCTCTTCTCTGAACCTTCTCCAATTTATCAACATTCTTCTTGAATTGTGGGCACCAGAACCACGGATCTGCTAGATAATTTCCCATTTACAGCTGCATTTTGAGAGCTAGCAGTTTAATATGTGCCCTGCTAATTTTATATCATTTTTGTTGTTTAATCAAAATATCTTGGAGCAGTATGTCAAATGCCATACTAAAGGCTAAGTATATTACATTAACATTATCTTTTTGTCAATTAAATGTATAATCTCACCAAAAAAATAAATATAGATCATTTGACAGGCTCTGTTTTCCATTAACCCATGTTAATTAGTATTTATTACATTATCCTCCTTTAGTTCATTATTAAATCAAATCCTGGATCAGCCGCTCCATTATCTTGCCAGGGATCAATGACAGACCTATAATTCCTGGGTCATCCCAGTTACCCATTTTAAACATTGGCACAACATTAGTTTTCTTCCAGTCTTCTGGAACTTCCCTGGTGCTCCAAGACTTAGTGAAAAATCAACATTAACAGTTCAGCAAGATCCTCAGCCAGCTCTTGTAACACTCTTGGTTGCAAGTTATCTGTACCTGCTGATTGAAAAATATCTAACTTTAGTAGCTTCTGTTTAACATCCTCTAGAGATACTAGTGGAATGGAAAGAGTTATCGCCATATGAGACTGAGTCGTCTGTTTTTCCCCAAATACAGAACAGAAATATTTATTGAACACCTCTGCATTTTTGATATTTCTACCATTTCCATCTAGTAATGGACTAGATACCATTGTCAGTATTCTTTTTGTTCCTAATATATTTTTAAAACTCCTTATGGTCCTTAACGCTGCTGGCCATACATTTCTCCTTGTGTCCCTTGGCTTCCCTTTATCAATTTTCTACAATTCCTAACTTCTGATTTATAGTCATTACTCTTCACTTCCCCTTTCTACCATTTGTTTCATATAATATAATTTAACCACCACCACCACCACCTTTTCCCTAGATTATGGCTTTTTGCGCATCTCATAAGACATTCATAAATGATTTCCAATCATCGTTTGCATTTTTCTGATTAAATTATCCCTCCCAGCTTACATGCCTCATGTTTTCATTGTTCTCTGCCTCAGACAATATCTCTGGAGGCTGCAAACTTCCCCATTCATTTCAACGGGTTAACTCTGAAACGTAAAAATGTCAACTGAAGTGTCACACATTGATCATTTTGCTGCCAATTGTTTTAGTAAAAACCACCCAAATGTGCTTATCCCAGTCCCAAACTTCCTGAGGTAAGGAATAAGTATTGGCCTATTGCCCTGACTGTATTAACTTGTATATATAAACCACTAAGCTTCCCCCCACCCTTTCCTTAAGGTAAAAATGAAGGTGCCAGAGAATTTTCATCCTGTTGCACCAGGCACAACAGAATTCAGAGACCCTGCGACATAATTTAGGACCAGCTGGCTGGGGAAGATATTGGTCGGGTTCTTCCTTGACGATTTTTGTTTAACAACCTGAAGCAGGCTGGCTCGATATATGCTCACAGGTAAGTGCCTCAATAGCTTCTCTCACAAGCTGGAGAGTGGTATTGAAACGGCTGCGTGAGTTAGCGTGAAGCAGCCAACAGCTCCAGGGCAAATCGGAGCCACGGCAGGTTAGTTTGTGCTTGGATACTCCATAAGTGCTGACATGGTGACCCTCCAATCAGACTTTAAAAAAAAAAACGTAACGACAACCACAAAAAGGTGAATCTGTATCAAAGGAGGTTTGGTTAAAGTAGGCTTCATTGGCAATGCATTTCATGCCCTTTCTGAGGGGGGTTTCTTCCTGGACAGAGATTTTTCTTGGGGAAAAATTCAACTTTCAGAAGTAAGGAGCAAATACAGAGACTCTCTCACTTGTCTGTGTTAACAGTGACATTTTAAAACCTGTTCTGATAGTTCCATGTGAGTTGTGTCCAGCTCTGTCAAATAGACACAATACAAGCATGGAGCATCTGGGCGTGGCAGGGATTGCCTGGGTTTGGAGGACCTACTAGGTGGGACTGATTATGATTACATCCCTCCTCCCAATTGTAACAGGAGTTCACCTCCTCTACTGAAACCGGAGCGCAAGAGATAGAAACGGGACACTCGGAATTCCATTTTAGGGTTTTATTAGGAGTTTTCTGCAGAATCAAAATATTTAGCAAATTAAAGATTCATCAAGAAACTGCGTATATTTTATGTATTTAGATCTTTAACAATGTACAACATAATACACTTTGAACTATCAAAACCAAACCAAAAAAAAACCTGATGTCTATTACTAGATGTTAGTGAATATGTAACTAAAGCAGTGTGAAAAAAATGAAACGAATGCAGTGAGTATATTGTTTGTATTTAAAGAAAGTGCTTGAAAGATGAACCCCCTGCTTCACACTGACTATCATTTAAAACAGACCATCAACTGATTTCCTAGGAGGGCATTTGTTTAAGTAACCTATAAACCTGGAGGGGAGAGATTGCAGAGGCCCAGCTCTGACCTCTTCGGTTCAAGGACCAGCCACTGGGTGTGAGTCCAGCTAGAGTTCAGAGCTTACCTGTTGTGAAGAAACTCTGTTTACACACCACTCAAGCACTGGACACCTATGTCTGGCAGAAGTGTGTGGCAGAAGGGCCAAAAACAAGAGGGAAAGGAACAGCTTCTCTCTTTATGCATAGTGACAGGTTAGAAACCAGTGTTCCACTAAGTTACAGACTAATTTTCAACCCAATACAAATAAAAGTCCATTGCACTAAAGGTCAACTTCAGTTAATCTGAACTGTGATACAGTCAAGTGTTTCAGTAAAGCTGACACCATGAAAGCAGCTTCAAAGAACCAGAGCATTCTTGTTTCAAACCCAACTTTGTATTCCTCTGTCCAAGTCCAGTGCAATAGTGAGGCGCGGGGGGAAATACTTCCAGCTTTGTCTATGTACAATTCCAGTAGTGCTTGGGCAGTCTAAACTCTTCGTGGCCAAACCAGAAAAGGAAACCTAGGAAAGGGCACTTTCAAAATTTAATTTAAGAAAGGAAGTTAACTCCTCTCAATGGGAAGAGTGCGCTGGAGTGACGCACACAGATGGGCTCAGTCAGTCGCATTCTCCAATGTACACGAAACGCAGAGCTTCTTCCCAAAGAGAGAGCACATCACACGCTCTGGCTGTGAAGATGACAGCGGTCTGGTTACGCCGGCAGACTGCCTTCCCCTGGAGGTGCTCTCCATTATTCTCCAAGAACCCCAGTGTTTTCAGCTGGCTCCAGCACGGGCCATTAGATCTTCCAAAGCATTGTCCTGGTCATTGTTATGTAATAATAAGACCTCCTTAATGTCCTTCAGTTCAAAGCCCATTTCTTTAAATTTACTCATTAGCTGGAGAAGTTCTGTTGTCTAGAAGAGAGAGAGAGAGACATTAAGTGTTTGAGAAGGGGAAGGTTCCCGGAAAGGCTCAGCTTTGATTCAGGGGATGCTGACGGGGGCTGGGAATGCAATGCAGAGCGGGTCTCCTGCCACTGGCCAGAATGGGGGCTGCTCAGTTTATGGCCAAAACTCCCAGCTGCCCTAGATAAACCAAAAAGAAAAGGAGTACTTGTGGCACCTTAGAGACTAACCAATTTATTTGAGCATAAGCTTTCGTGAGCTACAGCTCACTTCATCGGATGCATCCGATGAAGTGAGCTGTAGCTCACGAAAGCTTATGCTCAAATAAATTGGTTAGTCTCTAAGGTGCCACAAGTACTCCTTTTCTTTTTACGAATACAGACTAACACGGCTGCTACTCTGAAACCTAGATAAACCAGTTCAACCGCACTTGTTTAAAGGATGCACACTGAACGGCATGGCAGCCGTTTGGCTGTCCTCGTTATTCACCTTCAAAACCCTCCTTTGCCTTTGTAATCTCTACAGAAAGCTGCACAACGATTAGACGGCTGGTGTCAGAGACCACTGCCCATCACAGTTGACCTACACTGCCTCACTGTTTCCTTGTACTCCCCCATCAATCTGGCTCGCCATCTATTGTCTCTCGATTCCGACTTCGACTGCTAGCTCTTTAGACAGTTCTGTGTTCAGACAGCATCTAGCACAATGGGGGGGCTGATCTAGGACCAGGGCTCCTAGGCACTATGGGAAGAAGAAGAAGAAGAAGGAAACCAGCAGGCAATGATGCTTGGGCTGCAGTGCGTCTATTATGCATCACTAACTTCTGCTGCGTGAATTAACCATTTGAGGCTACAGACCATTGTTGGGGCCTACACAGTCTCCATCGAGAGTTAGGGATCAGTCCCCAACATGCCCTTCACTGAGGCCACCCTGCAGCCTGCTGGTTTCAAGCCTTACCCATGGATTGGCCAGAACCAGTCTGGACCCCGCACTGGCCATGTAGGCCAAAGCCCGCCCTTTCAGTTTCTGCTGCCTCCAAAGGTTGTCTCAATTTGAAGTTGTGACCATGCTTGTTAGAAGCTAAAGGCTCATGGGGCTGAGTCTGGGAACTGTAGAACTGCCCTTGCTATCACATGGCTCTTCAGAGTGTATGGGACGTTAGTGGGATCACCCCAGTTTCCAGGAGACAGGTGGCCAACAACAGCACGACCACAACTGGGAGCCCCGAGTCTCAGCAGACACCAAGGACTGACAGAAGGAGGAGACATCTGAATTGTGAATTCGCATAAAGTTGTTTCATTTGCAACCCACGTCCCTAACAAGTCCCCTGGCTTCCCCTCCTCCCACCAAACTTGTGTAAGCCTTTCCCAAAGGGGGTGTCATCTAAGGACTGGCTATTTCCTGGGTTTGGGTGAAGCTGGTTCTGTCACCAGGTTTGCAGGAGGGGCTGAGTGCAGATTCCTTCCTGCAGCCAAGTCCACGCCGCTCCACATCTGCCATGCCAGGAGCTGCCCCTCGTGCTTGCCTGACCCTTCTTCTGCCAAGTCCCATTCCCATCCTGAGTCCAGGAAAGAGCAGGGGGGGTCCGCATGTACCAGCCGCACAAGCTAAAGAGGGAGCGCGGGCACTGAAGGACCAGTGACTATGTGGAGCAGATGGGTGGGGTGAGGCTGGCTGCCTAGTCTTGCTGTCAAAGCTGTAAGTCAGGAGACAGCTCATTTTAAAGAGGGAATGGTACAGTAAAGGGGGCACAGGGCACAAGCTGAGGGCCCAGCCTCACCCTTGAAGTGCTCAGGACATGAGCCCCAGGACCTCAGTGCAGCGTTTGGAGAGTGAATGCAATGATCCTTAGCACCCGGGAGATTAAACACCAACCCTTCTTACAGTCAGCTTCCCAGCTTCACAGGAGCCAAGTCTCTGGCATTGAAACAAAATCAGAGTTTCAAATAATTTACTGCTGCTGAAATCAGTCCTTTGTGACATCGGCTGCAGCAAACAGTTGGTGCCACAAATGGCTAGAGGACTTCAAGCAAGGCAGCTGGAGCAGCTGAGCTCTCAAGGCAGGTCTCCTCTTTTCATGCAAACACTGCAGTAGCAAAAATAATGGAAGTGGCTGACATTCAGAAGTGGAGGAAACAGTTCTGTAATCGGAGCAGAACTGCTCCCAAACCAGAGGTTTCTCAATGGCCGAACAGGCATTCGCTCGACTTCCATGGCGAGAGATGCTCTCTGAAAGTCAGTGAAATAACCCGGCCGCCACAACAGAGCAAAGCACCTCCCCTTGGCATGGAACCAGGACAGCCTCACCTTCTCCTCTGAACACTGGTACATTTCCAGAGCTGCTTCGACAAGGAGAGGATCGAAGCCCTTCTCACAAAGCTGGCTGTGTGCAAACAGATAATCAAGAACCTGTGGGGGAAAAGGTAAGATGGGAGAGTGGAACTCACCACTAGGCTACTCACCCGTGCACCACAGCCCACTGACAGGGCTTCACTAACTGCTTGGAGAAAGTCCTTCTTGTTGGGACTAACAGGTTCTCAGCAAGGGAACTTGTTTAGAGAAGCTGAACTAAACTCTTTTGGCCTTTCATTCTCTCCCTCCCTGAGCTTTGGTTTTCACGCTTTCAGCCAGAAGCCCTCTATAAATTAAAGGCTGGTCATTCTTTTGCCTTTTAACGCAGATACAATTCCTGCCGTCAACCCTTTTTTCGGAAGTGGCTAGTACTTCTGCACAGCAACTATTTTAACACCCGGCTGAGGGTTCAGTGATCAAGATGAAAAGCCTTTTGAATCCTGGTTTCCCCACAGACTTCAGGGAGCTGATCCAATCTGAAAGCGGTCGCACCTTCTGAGATCAGTTCAGCTTACTGGATGCTCTGCTGAGACAAGAGCCAAATTCACGGTCCATTTTGGTCAATTTCACGGTCATAGGATGTTAAAAATAGTAATTTTCATGATTTCAGCTATTTAAATCTGAAATTTCAGGGTATTGTAACTGCAGGGGTCCTGACCCAAAAGGGAGTTGTGGGGGTAGTCATCAGGTTATTGCAGAAGGGAGGGAGATCACAAGATCGCCACCCTTACTTCTTTGCAGCTGCCTGCAGAGCTGGGCCCTCAGTCAGCAGCTGCCGCTCTCTGGCCGCCCAGCTCTGAAGTTGGACTCTTCATAACTTGGCACCTCATGCAGTCTCCAGAAGTCACGTACACCAAGAGTGCCAATTCTTGAAGTACACAGAGCAGTATAAACAAGTCACTGTCTGTAGGAAATTTTAGTTTGTCCTGACTTCGCTGGTGCCTTTTATGTAGCCTGTTGTAAAACTAGGCAAATATCTGTATGAGTTGCTGTGCCCCCTGGAAAACTCATGCGTACCCCTGAGGGTCTGCAAGCCCCTGGTTGAGAACCCTGCTCTAGAGCACAAGGATGCTTTAAGTTCGCGATGGGCTGGAAAGAAGATGAGTCACTCAAGCAGCCAATACAAAGTATCCTTTCTACCAACTGCAAGCACTGATGGGCCACTAAACGCATCCCCCTCCGTGCTCTGGGTGGCTAGGGAGACGCTCTGAAGAGGGCACAGAGCAACTGTGAGAATAAGGAAAATTTGGCAGCATTCTTCCCCTATTCGTCTGGGTAGAAACATTTTCTGGGTCTGAAACGCATCCAGACTCGGAACTGCCACTTCCCTATGCAGTGAAGCGAGCTCTGTGCCCTCATTTTAGCAAGCGCCGTTCTGAGGCCATTTGCACCATATGCTGTGGGGACTGAAGAACGCCACACACTCAAAAGAGCCAGCTGCTGCATCACTGCGAAAGCCAGCATGCGTCATCTGTACCCATCAAATCCTTCGGGGCCAAGACTAAGTTCCTGCTAAGCTGTGCGGCCAACACATCAGCCTATTAAGGGCTGCGACAGGGAGAGATGCCTCTCCCCGCCGGCTCCAGCCCAGCCCCAGACCTGCTGCGGCCAGGGGAGTGGCGCCCCTCCCCCAACCCAGCCCTGGCCCGGACCTGCCGTGGCAAGAGGTGCCTATGATGTGGCCCCAGCCCAGCCCTGGCCCTGCCGCAGGAGGGGCGCATACTCCCCGCCCCGCCAGCCCAGGTGCTGCTGCGGGGAGAGAAAGCTTGGGGGAGAGGCGGGAAGAGTCCCAGGGCAGCCTGCACCCCAAACCCTTCATCCCCAGCCCGCACCCCCAGCCGGAGCCCTCACACCCCTGCAGCCCAACCCTCTGCTCCAGCCCTGAGCCCCTCATCCCCGGCCCCACCCCAGAGCCAGAGCCCTCACTCTCCCACACTCCAAACCCCTCGGCCCCAGCCCTGCAACGTGAATTTTGTTATGTGCACCAATATGGAGGTGATGAGTGACACACCACCTCCATATTGGTGCACATAACAAAATTCATTCCACACGTGGGTGGGAAAACTTAAAAGGGAACACTGGGCCAAGATCTCCCAAACAGTGAGACTGCATAAAAGCCTTCAGTGCAATAGCTGCAGGCACCCGTAACTGCAGTTGGCCCAGAAGCTGTACACAGAATCAGCCTCTTTACCTAGGTACTTGTGTGGCTTTCACCCCCGTTGTATCTGAGCAAGGCGAAGGTCCATGCTAAAGCTCCTCACTTGAAGTCTAGATCTCCAAGCCCAGCCTCTCTCCCCACAAAAGAGGAAAGGCCACGTGTGGTTCAGGGCCTGCCCCGATTTCAGAACAGTGGACAGGAAGCATTTCTAGGCTGGTGCCAACCTAAGGAATGTCTCATGTCTGAAGCCGCCACTGGCTGCGGCCAATGGACACACTTTCCCTGTAGCCAGTTCACCTGGTACTAGTGACACCCACACTTCAGCTCCAAAATCCATTCCCAGTTAATCTGCAAATTACGGCAAATTCCAGGCCTCCATTAGGTCCTAAGCGTTTTGGTGTTTGTAAGGCCATGGGGTCCACACTACTGACAGAGATGGCTGCATCTCTAGAGCTCCCACTCCTTTGCAAGAGCTCGTACCTGTTCTATATTCTGTCCTTTCTTCTTCATGGCTGTCATGACATCGTCGTAAGAGTATCCCATGTTGACGACTGTTTCCACACACTGCCTCTCACTGGCGGACAGGGTCTGCAGCATGTCTGAGTACGTGGGGCCGCTTGACCATTTAGTGCAGCTGGTATTACTGGGCACTTTACACACTGTGAAGTTTTGGTGCGTTATCTAGGAATGGAAAGCCAAGCAGAAATGAGTGGTGATACATCTCTATCCCAGCACCATGCCTCTTCCCTCCCTGGCCAGTGTAGGACTACTCTTTACAGAACTCTGAGGGAGTTATCTCATCTCGTTTGAAATGAACAGAGCTGGGCTTCCCACACTTCCTTTGGGAGACCAATCACTGTTGGGATGAAACTGAGCAGTGGGGTACAAAAACATTCCCTCTGCTCCCAATGATCTCTTCTAGGATCACCCTAGGCAGTTCCTCACCCGATATCCCCTTCTACTTTGAAAGATACTAGATCTACGTCTACTAATTTAGCCAAGCTCTGTCATCATGAGATGACAGCCAGCTAGAGAGAGTAGGTAACAAAAAGAGCATTTATGAAATAAGCAGAATCAACTCTTGGCCCTACAAAGGTACAGATGACCACACCCATGTGCTGACCACTTTATTGACCGTCAGTACACTCATAGGAGCCATTCATTGCTTCCTTCACACAAAAGAACATTACCAATGTATGGGTAATTTAGGAATGTACTATGCAACATACCAACTTATGTAGGTAATTTGGGAACTTACCATAGGGAACTCTGATTCCTTGTAGTCTCTCTGTACCTGTAAAAACAACAGATGAATGAGAAGATTGAAGAGCTGTCTACTATACTGACAAGCAAAGTTCCTAGTGAGAAGGGGGCCTGGAAGGACAGAGCCAGGAAAGATGGGTAGAGGAGCAACAATTGCCATACTGGGTCAGACCGTTGGTCCATCTAGTACACACCTGTCATTGACAACGAAACATAAAACACCTTGTAGTAGAGAATTACGGAATAGCCTACCCGTAAGAAGAAAAGGAGGACTAGTGGCACCTTGGAGACTAACCAATTTATTTGAGCATAAGCTTTGGTGAGCTACAGCTCACTTCATCGGATCCATACTGTGGAAAACACAGTGAGATTTATATACACACAGAACATGACAAAATGGGTGTTACCATACACACTGTAACCAGAGTGATCACTTAAGATGAGCTATTACCACCGGGGAGGGGGAGAGAAAACCTTTTGTAGTGATAATCAAGGTGGGCCATTGCCAGCAGTTAACAGGAACATCTGAGGAGCAGTGTGGGGGAGGGGGGGGGGGAATAAACATGGGGAAATAGTTTTACTTTGTGTAATGACCCATCCACTCCCTGTCTCTATTCGAGCCTAAGTTAATTGTATCCAGTTTGCAAATTAATTCCAATTCAGCAGTCTCTCGTTGGAATCTGTTTTTGAAGTCTTTTTGTTGTAATATTGCGACCTTTAGGTCTGTAATCGAGTGATCAGAGAGATTGAAGTGTTCGCCGACTGGTTTATGAATGTTATAATTCTTGACATCTGATTTGTGTCCATTTATTCTTTTACGTAGAGACTGTCCAGTTTGGCCAATGTACATGGCAGAGGGGCATTGCTGGCACATGATGGCATATATCACATTGGTAGATGCGCAGGTGAACGAGCCTCTGATAGTGTGGCTGAAGTGAATAGGCCCTATGATGGTGTCCCCTGAATAGATATGTGGGCACAGTTGGCAACGGGCTTTGTTGCAAGGATAGGTTCCTGGGTTAGTGGTTCTGTTGTGTGGTGTGTGGTTGCTGGTGAGCTACTGCTACTCTTAATCCTACCCGTAAGAGATGTTTCTTCCCAACCTGTCAGTCAGCAGATGGCCCAAAGAGGGAGGATTTATAGCCCTTCTCAGAATAATTCTAAAATATTTTAACCTAATGTAATTGTGGCTGCTAATTATCCATACAAATGTCCAACAGATTGCTAAAGCCTACTAAACTCTTGACCTGCCTGATGGCTTGCAGCAGAGATCCACGAGCTGAGTTTGTGCTGTGTACAAGTATTTCCCTTTATCAGTTTGAGGCTATTGCCGACAGATTTCACTGAATGTCCCTCTGCGTTTGGATTATGAAGGAAAGTAAAAGGGACACCCAGCAATTTCTCTTCTCTCACATTCAGCATTTTGTTCTCTTTCATCACCCCTTACTGGTCTTCTCAAACTAACCTAGCCCATCATTTCTACTCACTAGGCCTCGGACTACTTCGGTGGCCCATTTCTGTATCCCTTCGGCTATATTCTCTTCTGAGTTGTCTACAACTGACTGCAGTAATCTAGCTGAGAGCATGAGAGAATTTCAGTATTTTCTATCCATCCCATTTTTGATGCATCCAAACAAGGCCTGCTTTTTGACTACTGTGATGGGGCAAGGCCAGATGGCTATAGAAAAGTAGTGGGAGATAGATATATTAGCTCCAGGCTAAACAAATCCCTGGTACCAGGATAAGTGAAATGGCAGCTGCTCCAGGTCAATTAAGACATCTGGGGCCAATTAAGAACTTTCCAGAAGGCAGGGAGGACGCTAGGTTGATTGGGACACCTGAAGCCAATCAGAGGCTGGCTGAAACCAGTTAAAAGTTAACTCGTTAATGTTTTTCTTGTGGGTGTGGGAGCAGGACACGGATTATAACTGGAGCTAAGAGGAAGTCACCATATGAATTCCCTCTTCAGAAAGCTTTTTCCCTGCAGCTTCCTCTGACCAGAGGGCTTACATTTGGAGACATGTAAGTTCAGAGATTTCAAGCAGAGATTTGCTTGGCTAGGGAAAGCATTGTATATTAGCACATTGCATTCTCCATAGCCCTTACTACTGTGCTGAAGCCACTGATAATCCTGGACTGCATCCGGCCCACACTCCAGCCAGATCTGGCTTACATAAAAGCATTTAAATAAGAAAGCCAATGAGCAGCACCCAACTCATGGAGGTAGTTCGGTTTCATTGCACTTGTTCCAAACCAGCCATTCCAGCCTCAGACGCCCCAAGAGAATGTGACTTTACAGTTAGTCATAGTTGAGATCACTTCAGTGCTGGTGGGACTGTAAGTGGATTCTCTTCTGGGAGCAGACAACTTGTTAGAGAAGGCTCGTGTGTTCGGATACTGATTTGTCCCAGAATGTCTGATTTCTGTGGGGCAACAGTAGGTCAACTTAATTAATGGTACATCCCAGAGCTGCTTAATCTTGGGGGAAGGCAGGAGACATGAGAAGAGGGGAGTTGCTCCTCATCCTCCCCCTCCGCAAAAATATTCCTAACCAAAGGAGGAAACTAAAACTCCAGAGTAAACTAGTGAGAAAGAAACAAGTGAACACCATTCACCACACTCACCAACCTCCACTTCTATAAACCACAACCCTATGTTTAATGTACATACAGGATTGTGGCTTAGCACTTGCCCTGTGCATGCTTTGACAATACTGTTGCCTTATTCCATGCAGGCTGGAAACCACAACAAAGATCAGATAGGAAGTCCACTGAAAGAATAGAGATATAATTATATACTGAATTTTTGATGTTATCGATAGCCCAACTGTCAATACCCACATGCTAAGCAGCATCACGTAGAAAGAGCACACATCACAAAATGAAGCCTGCATGTCATTTGTCAGCGCTACACCCAGATCCATTTAATTTCAATCCATTAGTCCTCACAAGCAGTTTTTCTATTTGTCTTCTTGCCTACTTTGTATAAACTGAATTGTGAAGATCACCAATTGTCAGACACTAGATGACATCCAGCAGGGCAGAGGCCAAGAAGTTCAGCATCTAAAGATCTAAACTCAGAAGAGGAAGCCCCTTTTACAACAAAAGGCAACTTGTGTAGTTTCAGGTAAGTCCCAGTTTTAAATGACCAATATTCTTGTGCAACCACCATAAAAATCTAGTCTCTACTGGCAGTTATTAAAATGTTAACAAGTCACGCCAAATCCAAACCACCAAAGTCAATCTCGACTACAGGAAAAGAAGTTGTGACAGGACACCATGACACACGTGGATGATCCTGACGCTTCCCAAATGGGGCAGACAGTCCGACTAAAGACGGACAGGAAGAGGCTCTGTATGGACATTTTAACCCAGATGTCAAGAGCTGCTCTTAATAGAAGAAACCTTCAAAATTACCTCAGACGACCCCTGGCTTTCATCCGCACAACCATGATCTTCTGATGCTCGGGACTGAATTCTGTATTTAGTTATGGTTTCAGAGTAGCAGCCATGTTAGTCTGTATACGCAAAAAGAAAAGGAGGACTTGTGGCACCTTAGAGACTAACACATTTATTTGAGCATAAGCTTTAGTGAGCTACAGCTCACTTCATCGGATGCATGAAGTGGAAAATACAGTGGATGCCGAATGCATCCGATGAAGTGAGCTGTAGCTCACGAAAGCTTATGCTCAAATAAATTTGTTAGTCTCTAAGGTGCCACAAGTCCTCCTTTTCTTTTTGTATTTAGTTATAAAATTAAACAAGAGTATATTTCCCAAGTCCTTAAGACCGTAACATGGGAATCCAAAAAATCCTCCAGCTTATTGTTAAGACTAGAAATTCGAGACAGGAGAGCCCAGTTACATCAGCTTACCTCTTTCTCAGCTCTAAAATACTGTTCTCAACAGCATTTGTCCCCTACGACTTTGTCCAGTCTAGTGTTAAGTGTCTCAACTAAGGAGACGTCCATGCCCTTTCCTGGGAAACAAGTCTCAAGTTGGGAAGCTTTTCTTGCTATTCAATCTAATTGTTGAACAATTTCCTTCATTTCAGTTCACAAGTCCTTATCCTCCTTGAAGCATCCTACAGAACGCCTGCCTCCTTGGGGCTTGCGAGGATTTCTCTAGTGTAGATGGGCCCAGTGACGGTCACATCTCACCAACTCTAGCTGCTCAGCAGAGCCATTATTTAGATTTTCATCTTTCTCTTCTCAAGCTCTCTAGAGCCACAGGATATTCTGCCTGAGCCATGTGTGAAGAAGATAAAGCTATCACAGCCACATGATTTGATGAATGATGCTCTCTAATAAGAAACAATATTCAGAGCAATGACTGCTCACGGATGGGTTGGACATATTTTCTTTTCCGGCTGCTTTCTGGATTAACAGCATTTGCCTTCAGCCTCTGCACAATGCTAATTTTATTGCTAAAGGTAAAACTCATCACTTTTGCTGTGCCCCAAAGACTACTTGTTTTCCAAAATGCTGGGTTTCTGTAGTAGCATTATGCGTGCCTATGCCTGCCAGCTGATTTATGGGCTTTGGTTTCAAGGCTGTATGTATTGACTGCGGTAGAATGATCAGCAAAAGGCAAGTATTCCTCAAGGGCTCTCCACCCCTTTGTTTGGGTGTGTGCTAGGTCACTTGCTCTCTGACATCCTACAACGCCTTTGAGTGGAGAATGTATACCAGTGTTACCATGACACCAAGATGTAATGTTTTATATTGAACATGAGGGGTCTCCCCGCCCCCTACCTTCAAACCCTTCCCTGCAATAGGTAGGGTTGAGATTTTCAGAGCCAACTATGGGATCTGAATGTCCAATTTCCATTCGTTTTAATGGGAACCGGATGTTCAAATCCCTTTGGTTCTTTGAGAAAGTTACGCCTATGTTTTGAAGGGAAAAGGAACAGATGGGATAAACCAAGTTTGCTTCTTCCCTTCAAGCTGTGCTGGACTGAAATGGTCTCCGACCTCTAGGCCAGAACCAATGTTTAGAAGCATGACAAAGTAGTTCTAGAACTCCGAGCACAGGAAATATCTAACTTATTCCAAGCACTTTCGGCACGGGTTCAGGCCTGAGAAAAGCAGGTACCAGATTTCAGACAAGTGTTATTTTAACTCAAATAAAAACCCACCGTTGTGTTTGGCGGGGATGCTGGAGCGAAGAACATTAAAAAGAGTGGCTGCCAGTTTATTGTACCGGTCAGCACTGAAGCACACAGCTCTACAAGGGAAGTGGAGATACTTGCACTGCCAGGGTCTGTAGCAGGGCTACATCAGTCTCTTGAGCGATAAGCCAGATCACTTGTAGCAGCTTGATAAAGTCATCTGAAAATGTCCTGCATGGGGATGCCACGTCTCAATACTGACTGTCCTCGGATGTGCCTAACACAAGCATTTCAACTGAATGTTTGCTTAAAGAATTTGATTAAATCCAGCATGGTAGCTTAGAAATGAATGTCTCAGTTTGGGGTGAACAGCCAGAACGTATGAGAATATAGCAGCGAAAAATCTTACTAGAGCCTTAAACCCAAGGTGCCCAAGATCTCTTACCATGAATACCTCTAGCAACTTGCCAGGAGCCAGAAAACACCTCATGGGCCTAAAGTGAATTAGATTACAGCTGTCTACATCCAAAACAGTGACATGTGATCTTCTGAGACTAACTCCCAGCATCCAATGTTTCCTCTTTAGCTGATCAGTTTTCCATTTAGATCAAGACAGAGCAATGCATGAGAAGACATGTATTGTCAGCAGACCACATCCGAGTATTAAATCAAAGGAAGCTACAGGATGCATTTTAGAAATATGAGTCACGTTCACCTTCCCCTTGAACACCCCAAACCTATTTTAACGTGTTGAATCCTTACCTTAGTTGCTGTGTTTTGAGATGATTGTTCTTCTGTACAAGGTGTTGACACAGATAAGGAAGGCAGCCTGGATGAAGAGGATAATGTTGATGTCTCCATTCCACTGTCCACATTTAAAGCAGAAAGTCCAACAACTTGATGTCCGTTGAGTTCACTAGCCTTACTGGGAGAGCAGGCCTGTAAAGAGCCATTTTGGAGACAGGTAGCGCTGTGAAAAGTGCTTGTGAGCTTTGACATTTTCTGATCGCTCTCATCTGAGTCGAGCTTGGGAAAGGAGAGAGATTTGATATTGCTCACTGACGTGATGGGGGAGAGGGACACTTTGGAAGACAGGGACATCTTTTCACAGTTTTCCAACTGTGGTAAAGTGATAAAGCCATTGGGTTTGTGAAGGGGCTTGAAGTCCAAGGTAGCCCTTTCTATGGATGCCAGAACTTCCTGATCTTGTAACGCAGATTCCGGCCCTACTTTGGGCAAGTTATTCTCCAACAGTTGGGTGACAATTGGCCCAGTCGTACCAACGTGAATTTCAAGAATATTTTTCAGTTCTTCTTTTTCATCAATAGTTTTTAGCTCCAGATTGTCAAATGGGTCTTCTTCACATTCAAAATCTGCTGGGTTGAAGTCTGCCTTTGGGTAAGGCGGACTAAGGACCTTTTGCTTTATGGCACTGCTGTTGGCAGGGGTGGGAGTAAGAATGTTATTGTGCTGTAGACTAGCGAGAATAGGGTTAATGGGAAGTGGCAGAGCTTCAGAGAAGCCCATTTTGCTGTTGTTGTCTGAAGCAGCCTTGGAATTAGCTATTGCTTGCGCAGCCTTTTGCTCTGCTTCTCTCTGAGCTGCTTGGATTTTTTTGATGTCTTCCGCCCACTCAACAGTTCTCTTTTCCAGGGAGAAGTCATACTGCAAGGAAAAACGAGATTCAAGGGTAAGGAACACAGTCACTACTTTATGACGGCATCATCATCCCATATGTAGCAAGGAACATGGAGTAACAACTTAGGGGTATTACCCAAGGGGTGGGGAGGATTTCTCTTAACTAATATCTCTGCTCACCTACAGACAAGCAGAAGACATTCTTTGTGCCTCTAGAACAGGGGTTCTCAAGCTTCATTGCATCAAGACCCCTTTCTGACAACAAAAATTACTACATGACCCCAGGAGGGGGGACCGAAGCCTGAGGCCACCCTGGGAAGAGTGGCCAGAGCCAAAGCCTAGTCCCCAACACCCCAGGTGGGGGGGCCAAAGCCATAGCTCAAGGGCTTCAGCCTCAGGCGGGGGGCCTGTAACCCTGAGCCCTGTCACAAGGGCTGAAGTCTTCAGGCTTGGACTTTGGCCCTAGGTGATGGGGCTCGGGCTTGGCCTTTGGCCCCAGCAAGTCTAATGCCAGCCCTGGCGACCCCATTAAAAAGGGGTCGTGACCCACTTTGGGGTCCCGATCCACAGTTTGAGAACTGCTGCTCTAGAAGCTAACCTTGGCTATATGCCAATGGATATATTCTATTCCTCCTTTCCACATGATTTTGCTTAAAAACTGTTACGAAGATGAACACAATACCACAGCATCTATCTCCCACAGAAGAGAGCATGCGTAGAGTAGAAATCAAGCACACTACTCAACGGTAGATCTCTACTATGCTCTAGCTTCAGGATTTGCTGGTAGGCTGCAGATTCCCCTGTTGATGAATTGGCCACGAGCCACACAAGAATAGAGTAGATTCTGGATTACTGCATCGCTGGAAACATCATGGAATTTTTTACCTCTCTTCAGAAGAGGTTAAAGTCCATAGCAGAGTTTAGTACCCAACAGAAAGAAGAGGTACTAACCTACGTACTGCCAGTTCTGCCAAGTCAAGAACCCAGCAAAGGAGTCATAAAACTGAAAAGGAGGACTTGTGGCACCTTAGAGACTAACCAATTTATTAGAGCATAAGCTTTCGTGAGCTACAGCTCACTTCCTCAGATGCATATCGTGGAAACTGCAGCAGGCTTTATATATACACAGAGAATATGAAACAATACCTACTCCCACCCCACTGTCCTGCTGGAGTAGGTATTGTTTCATATTCTCTGTGTATATATAAAGCCTGCTGCAGTTTCCACGATATGCATCTGAGGAAGTGAGCTGTAGCTCACGAAAGCTTATGCTCTAATAAATTGGTTAGTCTCTAAGGTGCCACAAGTACTCCTTTTCTTTTTGCGAATACAGACTAACACGGCTGTTACTCTGAAACCTGTCATAAAACTGAGACATTAGCCCCTAGCTTAGGGTGCGTTTTTCTACAGAGGCAGATCTGTGTCGCTATTACCAGCATGACAGGGTCCCCTGAGCTTTCTCACATTTTAATATGAGCACTTCCTTGGAAGTGCAAGCACAAGGATCAAATCTTACATAAACCTCTAGGCCAAATGCCGCCCATCCCCATATTCACACAGCACATATCACTGTAATAATCTTTCTACAAGGCATACCTCATGAGGTACCATTCGAAAACTAATAAATTTGCTGGTCAGTAGTATCATGCTGAAATGTACACAGCAATGTGATCTGTAAAGTTATGAACACAAGCTGAAATGACTGAAATGTGTTTACCAGGCAAGTCTGGGGAGGGAGCAAACCTGTTTCTCAAAGACAAGCTGGCGCCTCTAGCCAGGTGTCATCAAAGTTGACTGACGATCAATCACCAGTCAAGTGGCCATTCTTTGGCAGTGAAGGGGGGCAGGAAAAGATTGAGACTCCACGCCTCCACCCTCACAGCTGGAAGGAACTTTAACTGGGATAACCCTCAGGAAAATGCATTTCAAAGGGTGACTGGACTATAAACTGAGGGTCAAAAACACCCCAGGTACTCCTCCTGCATCCCCTCACCTCCTTTGACCAGGGAGATAAAGGAACCAGCCTTTGGACTTTGTGTAAGATCTTGACTTGAAAATTTGATCAGCAATGTTGCTGGGAACCTGTGGTAAAGATTTTACCTTGAACCAAGTTTAGTTATTAAAAAGCATTTTTTCTTTGCTTTTCTTGTAGCCATTTTTTCTTTTAATGCCTTATAGTCACTTAAACTTGTTTTACTCAATCAAAACCAATTCATTGTTGTGTTTAAACTGAATTGTTTGGTAACTCCAGCAAACCGTTGTACACTGACCCCTTTCAGTGTCAATGGACCTACAATATCCCAACTGTCCAGGAGAGGGCTGGGCAGTGCAGCACATGCGTTTCTGGGGAAAATCTGGGACTGGGAATGTGTTGGGGTCACCCTGCGGATCGTAACTAAGGCTGCTAGACGCCAGACTGGGGCTGGTGTGTACCTGACAGGCTGCTGGGGTCAGAGTTGCTGGAGCAGGGCTGTGGCTATATGCAGACACTCAGCATGTAACCTGCATGCTGTTTGTGAGACGCAAAGGTTGGGAACTACAGCAGCAAAGCATTGTGAAGCACCCAAGGCAGCAGGATAGGTGGTGACAAAACCCCTCTCTGGTCTGGACTGCACCCCAGAACGTCAGACCTGCCCACACAGCCAGTTTGCAGGACAAGAGAATTTACAGTTGCACAAGTGACAGAACAGTCCACAGCCAAAATTACTTAAGGCGCTAATGGTTTACAAGAGCAAACAGTGGTACCTTCTGAGCACACAGGCTTAGCCTGTGGATATTCAGTGCAAAGGACAGACACTTCGCACAGTGGCCTTGGCCCTTATGCCGTGCTACAACACTTGACATGCTGAAAGCAGACACGCCTAGCACCAGCAAGCTGGACTGTCTTCTGCTGCAGATGTCAAAGGAAGCCGTGCACCATGACACATGACTTCACTGCAGCAGTCACATCAGGCACACCAAATGTGTGTGTCACTGGCTTGGAGGGAAAGGGAAAGGAGAGTTAGCGCCACGTCCCAGGCTAGCCATTTAGGGTTAAAATGGGCCTCGAACATACCAGATCAACTCCTTGTAGAAAGTATACTATGAAATCAAAAGACTTAAACTATTGATTTGATCGGCTCTGTGGTCAGGACTCAAAATCCATATTCCAGGGAACTCTGTGGAAACATCACATGGCATAAAGAACACCAAGCCACTCTACTGCGACCTGCCATTCTCTCTGCATCAGGATTGGCACTAAACAGGACCTTGGCTCCTAATTTAAAATTTCAGTTAAATTAGTGCGGTTGGATTTCTAGTACTAATTTGAAAATGATAAGCACACAAGGATTTTTTAAAAGTTAGTCTGTTTAATCAGTTGATTTCAAACTAACCAAAAAAATTAAGGCAACTTAAGACCACGTGCCTGGAAAAGAGAGGAGAGATTTATTTGCCAAATTACGTAACTTGGCCACATGGCTGGGTAAATAAATTGTCAATGAGAACTACAAAGCAAAACAAGAGCTAGAAGTGTAGTTCTCCACCCAATAAAAGCAGGACAGGGGAAGTCAGAAGCCACAGAACATCATGCATACGCACCAAAGCACCAAATCTACTTATCTACTTTTTACACAAATTATAACAAAAATTAAATTCATTTGACAGCAAAAAAAAAAAAATATATCCACTAACTCCAAACAACCAGGATTTTGTAAGAGTGCTAGAACGCCTATATTTGAATTTTCCATTCTTGTTAAAACTGCCAAACTGTAGGATAGTCAGGGACAGAAGGAACAGAGTTAAGGTTGTTGTTGGAATCTGAACTGTGAATTTCCCGACTTTCCCATTAAAAAGTTCTACTTAAGTATACGTTTAACTTGAACTGTATCAAAGCTCTGTTTCAGAATTTCCTGGGCTTTTATTCCTTTTTGATAAATTATGACGACATGTAAAGCATTTGAGATAAGCACCGTAAAACTTGCAATTACAGCAGGAACATAAAAATTGCCATATCTGTCTCTATAGTCTAGTATCCTGTGTAGGACAGTAACTGGAACAAGATCTTTCAGAACAGGGTGCAGGAAACCCCATAAATGGGCAATTCTAGAACAACCAGGATAGCTCTAGCAAACATTTATATAAGACCTAAATCTGGATATTTCGAAATTTATGACATACCAAACATTAACAACAAAGGGAACAAACAAACAAAACACCCACTTACCTGGGCTTCTCTGACAAGCTGGGTAGAATCAGGAAAGCAGAAACCAATGGGTAAGCCAACCTTGGCTGGTGTTTTGAATTTGTCTCCGATCTTAAATGGGACATCATCAAGATAACTGAAAGGCCCTAAGATCAAAAGTAAAAGTTACATCAGAGACTCAAATGTATTATGCATTCCTGTTAGCTTTCAAATATGGAAATGTGAATCTATTTTATCTTTGCTAACCTACCTGCACAAAAATGAAAGTAGTCAGAAAAAGAACATACACGCAGAGCATGCTTGAGTTTGCTGCCCCACTTTTATCCAAAATATTTTGTTATACACACTTTTCAAATGGCTAAAAGGTTGAAATATGGTCTCAGATTTCTGGACAGATTATCAAGTAAGTTTCCCTGCACTAGTTTCTTTTGCCTTTCGCTCTGTATACACTTAAAAGTTATGTTGACATAGCTGTGTCGGCCAGTGGTGTGAAACAATCACGCTCCTGACCAATATAGCCCCACTGCAGAACTGCTACGTCGACATAGCTAACGTTTGCACAAGGGGCGTTCCTACACGAACAGAAAAACTTCTGTTGGTGTTAGTTGTGTCTACACTGGGGACTACGCTGGCATAGTCTCCGCAAGGTAGACATACATTTAAAGATGCATCCACACTGGGGGTGGGCAAACTACGGCCCATGGGCTGCATCCGGCCCGTCAGGGCTTTGGATCCGGCCTGTGGGATTGCCAACCCTGTGGCACCGTGGGCGCCGCACCACTCCCAGAAGCACCTGGCACTATGTCACTGCAGCCCGCGTGCTGCCCCGCCTGCGGGCGCTGCCCCGCCTGCGGGCACCGCCCTCCGCAGCTCCCATTGGCCGGCGATGGGAAACCGTAGAAGGGGAGCTTCAGGGGAGCTACCTGCAGGCAAGGGCAGCACGTGGAGCCCTCTGCCCCCCCTCCCCAAGGGGCTGCAGGGACGTGGTGCTGGCCGCTTCTGGAGCAGCCCGGTGCGGCCTGGGGCCAGGAAGCCTGCCTTAGCCCTGCTGCACACCGCTGTCACCCCGGAGCAGCTCAAGGTAAGCAGCACCGGGCCGGAGCCCTCGCCCCGAACCTCTCCCGCCCCCCAACCCCCTGCCCTGAGCCCCCTCTTACAACCTGCACCCCTCCTCCACACCAACCCCTTGCCCTGAACCCCTTCCTGTACCCCAACCCCCTCCCATACCCTGCACCCCAACCCCCTGCCCCAGCCCTACATTCATGGCCCTGCATGCAATTTCCCCACCCAGATGTGGTCCTCATGCCAAAAAGTTTGCCCACCCCAATCTACAGTGACTCAACTTCAGTTTTGGGACCCCAGTTTCTGTACCAATCTAATTTCACTTCCTTGGTCAGTCAGCTGGTATACTGTGCCCTCTGCTTATCACACTGATCACACATTTCTCACTGTTACCGTGTCCCCCTCGTCCCCCCACAATCTGTCTGTTTTATCCATCTGTTATCTAGTCCTCTACTTGAATTCTAGACTGTTTGGGGCAGGGACCATCTCTGTGTTCTACGTTTGTACAGTACCCGGCGCGGTCGGGCTACCAGAAAACAAGTAATAAACACCAACGACCATCTGAAGTTTTATGACAGCACCCCCAGCTGGGAGAATAGATGGAGTTCCAAACGCCAATCTGAATGGCAATTTGTTTGAAAGTGATATTAACCCCACTCCTACACCAGTGTTCAATGACCAGTTCATCTGTACATTCACTTTTGGGGTTGGAATATTATAGAAGATGCAGCTACAGAGTACTGTCGCCACCTTAGAGGAGAGACCGAGCTCAGGAACTAACCTCTTTTCACAGCCTGAGCAATCCCAAAGATCACTGATGTGTCATCTCCCTTTGACCAAATTTCAAACTTAAATGGCCATTCATAAATACCTCCTGCGCTCCTCTATTACTGAATCATCTACAAGAACGCAGCCAAGCGCTAATGAAGGACAGGTTTTCAAAACCAGGAAACGCCCTATTACCTGGGGCTGAAGACTGTCAGCGAGCCCAAGCGATGACAGCATTGCAGGATGTGGCACATCAGCCTGCTCTCAGATTCGTGCTAGAGAGATAGTGTCCTTTCAGCTTTGAATCCCTAGCACTGACTATTCTAGAGCCGATCTTGTTCCTCACCATGACCGTGAACTGAAGAAGTCTCTCAGAGAATTTAACAGTAACTTTACTCGTTGCACCCCCAGCAGAGATAGCAACATATTCAGTGACTGCTCAACAGCACTGCAATTTCGATGTTGGGAGGGGACCATGGCCATTACTGCAACAAGGCGTCTAGTTTAAGGATGTGTGTAGTTGAACTGGTACACTAACAACTCCCAAGTGTTAGTTTATGCAGAGATCGTGACCAGAGTGCCCATCAATGGGAACGGGAATCACAACCCATCTAAACCAGACCAGATGCCCTTTGATTGCATGGGAGAGATGAGGTGGGTGAGGTCATATCTTTTATTGGACCAACTTCTGATGGTGAGAGAGACCAGCTTTCAAGCTTAGACAGGGCACTTCTTGAGGTCTGGGAAACATAAGCCTGGTGTACATTACAGAGTTAGGCTGACGTAAGGCAGCGTACAGCGACCTAACTCTGTAAGTGTCTACACTAACTCAGCTCCAACTGATGCAAGTCATCCAATACACCGACTTAATAACGCCACCTCCATGCGAGGCGTAGCGCTTCGGCTGATGTAGTTAGGTCAACACAGCGTCAGTGCAGTCACTGCGTTGTTGACATGGATTGTTGCTGCCTCTCAGAAGCTGTCTCACAACTGCCCCAATTGGTGCAAGCGTTCCTGGTCAGGACGCACACCGCCGACACAGGGAGCATAGTGTGGACAATTTAATTACTGTGCTGGCTGTATGTCAACGTAACTTAGGTCAACTTAATTTTGCAGTGTAGACTTGCTTGTACTCAGTGTCACAGATAAATACACAGTGGAACAGATTGTTTAGCGTAAGTAGCTAACACATAGTTTATGGGACCATTCAAGGTGAAGTGGCCCATTAACACTCCTCCCTCCCATCGCCTCCTGCCCGCTGCGGATCAGCTGTTCCGCAGCGTGCAGAAGGTGCTGGGGGGAGAGGGAAGGAGCAGGGACGGGGTGCACTCAGGGGAGGGGACGGAGCGGGAACGGAAACAGATGGGATGAGGTGGGGGCTTGACGGAAGAGGTAGAGTGGGGGTGGGGCCTGGGGCTGAGCAGGGGTTGAGCTCCCCCAGGCAAAGGGAAAATGCCCGTGCTACACTACGCGTTGTGACAGGCATGAGTAGGAGTGCGACTACTGCTCTCTGTCTTGTCTTATCTGAGCACCAGGTAGGGAGAGATTAAAAGTTATGATTATTTTTAATGCCACTTGAGCTAAAGCCAGGACATACAGCACTAAGGTGAGGGATGGTACAGGCAAAGACTGGCTGCTCTACTCAGGAATTTGCTTCTTGCTAGTTTCACCTTAGCAGTCAGCGTGTGATACCTGACAAATATTACTGGGAAATTATTTTTAGTGTCTTCCCAGTATACCGATTTTCTGACTGTGACCACCACTGTAACCTGGCATTTACCGACGGGCTGCCATAGACATGGGAACCATCCTCTCTCTCAGGGTAGCCTTTCCAGAACACTTTGTGATGGGTTTATAGAATTTCCTTTTGTGGGGAGAAAGGAGAGAAAAACCCCAAAGGTATATTTCACTTGTTTTACCCAGGTCAGGGATTTTCCTTTGTATCAGAATATGGTTAGAGTCCTGCCCAGAATGTGATTTAAGCCATTGGCCTTTTTTTGCAGAGGGCTGAACATGCCAATTCCCCGGAAATGATTTTAAAAGGCAGATTGTTCAAAGCAGGGAGCAAAAAGAAACTGGATTTTAGTACAGACGTAGGCGTGGCTGTTACTCAGTGTTCATCCACAGCAGCATGCACACATGAGTTTGTTACAACTCACATTAAGTAACAGGATGATATTTAATATGTGGCTCCTTGGAATTTGGACTCTGTTTAAACAATTATTATAGCAGACCCAGGAAGTTCAGAAAAACATGCACCCACTTTATTCAAACCATCCTTTCTGCCTCAGCCAAGACCAACAAGAGTGTCAGTATCACTGTGTATCACCGATTATGTAAACACAGGCCTGGTCTGACCCCCAGATGCCTCAGGTGCATCCCCAGGAAACAATGGCCTCCACAGTCTAGCAGCTTGATGAGTGAACGTGTAAAGAGGTCACCACTGACGTGGGGAATCGGTTCAAAACAATAAGGAAGGTACCTTTAGTGGTCACATTGAGTGGAGGGTGTAAAATGGGGTCCAGCCAGGATCGCTCCTCTCCCAGCACTCCCTGGAACCAGAACTGTGCAGTGAAGACCCCCCCGCCACACACACACACACACTCTGAGCACTAGGATCCAGGTGGTGTCTCCTCTCCCCGTCACGTAGCCTTGGGGGAAACAGTGCAGAGAACAACCAGCCAGAGACTCTAGTTGGTAGGAACAGCCAGCCACTGCTCGGACCTATGGATAGTCCAGTCAAAACTGCAGAATGTTCTGACTGTCTCTGGCCAATTGACTGTTTTCTCCAACCCTCCCTCTCTATCACAGTGTCTTCACCTCAGCTTCACTCCTGCCTGTCCCTCCTTGCCCTCTTCCCTCGCCCCTTCCCTTTTCTTTCCATTTAGCGGATCCCCTCCTTGCTGCCATCACATGCTTGCACCTGCTTGCACCCTTTCCCCCCATCCTGTGTCAGTCTTGTCTATTTAGATTGTTAGCTCTCCTGAGAAAGGACTTCCTGCTACTCTACACAGCGTCTGGCACGACGGGGCCCCATTCTTGGTTGGCCCTTCGCACTACCCTTATAAACACGAGGAATAACTGGAGCAGTTTTGGACATCAGCTGAGGAAGCGGCAGCAGCAGCTTTCAACTTGCGTGGCAACAATTAGCACTGTGTTAGCAGAACATCAAACACTACCCTTGGGAAACTTCAGTTCACCTTTTCAACACACCTGCAGAAAGCTACATTTCCAGGCACTGCCATTCACTCGGCTTGCAAGTCTCTAGCTTCTAGTTCTTCAAACACCACCACAGTGCACTGAGCTCCGTGCTCAGAGAAACCTGCTGGAGCATTCTCTTTCTGAAGTATGAATTCAGAAGGTGGCTTCCTCAAAGCTCCAGGTATAACCTAGGTTCCCTCCATCCCACCAACTCCCTACTTGATACCGGAGGAGTTGAACTGGACTGTGGGTTCCACCAGAGGGGAAGGTCTCTGGCCTGTTCCCCGATTCTCTAGGTGGATCAGCAGAGACTGCGGGGATTGTTCTTCCTTTCCCCATGCTGGCCAGTGATGAGGCTAACTGAGTGAACGGCAGATCTGAAGCACGAAAGCAGCCAACTGAGGGCTGCCGTAAACCTCTGAGGCGAGAAAATCCGCCAATAAGTGCAGGAGCCACCAAGGCAGAGGAGGAACTCTGTCAAACCCTTTACAGGTAAAGCAAGTAAAGGCCAGATACCAAGAGGGATTTTACAACTAACCAGCTTTGTAATAGCCTCATGTAAATTCCCATAAACAGCAAGCACGGGGAGTGTGTTCATTTGAAGTGTCAGCTCTGTACAATTCTAGAAACTCTGTACACGCTAAGCTGCAGCTACTTGCTGGGCTAGATGTTGTGTCGTAAACTGCAATTATAGGGACAGTGTCACCTATTTGTTCTTTTGGACGCTGGGAGGTGATTGAAAAGAGTTTTCCCCACTAATTCCCCAAGAGATGACAAAACAAAAGTTGTGCCCATCCCTCCCCAGAAAGTTTAAGTCAGCACAGCAATAAACTTAGTGTTAGAATTGCCAATATCAGCAGAAACGCAGAGAGCCTCACAACAGGGTATTTCAGTTAACTACTGATGCTGCAGAGCCATTTCTTTTGTTCTTGTTATTTTGTTATACAAGGGGCGTTTCCCACCAGATTGTAACAATTAGAGCCCAGAATTGTAAAACCTCTGGCTCCAAATGCAATATTAATTCTGCATTGCACATATACTTCTTACATTCAACAGTAATCAGCAATTAAACAGCACATGGTCCAGCTAACTTTGCTCCTGGAACTCTGACAAGACATATTAAAAATTAGATACCATTTCTTACCTATTGTCACATCTTTGATTAAAGAAAATGTTACAATCTGGTTTCAGGATTTATTATGTTTTCATTTTGCATTTCCTAGGCTAGTCAGTCTGACTTGTTTATAGTCCTTTCCCTGCTGTCGTCACTTTCTGATCCCTTTATACTAGGGCAAGGAGAAAGCATAAAGGTCAACTTAATGGGGCAGACTTTTCCAAGCCTTCCTCTCCCCCATGGTGGAGTGCTCTAGTGTCATTTTGCTCACCTGAAACACTATCTGGGAAGAGAAGGGACTCTAAACTCTATGAAAAGGAAGAAGTCTGCATGGACAATCACTTTAACTTAGGTTGGTACTGGTCATTTCACATGCAATTCTTGATTACACATACAACTGCAATATTTGCATGCAACTGCAAAAATCGGATCCTCTATCACAGAACTTTGAGGGTCAGAATAGTTTCCCACTCTCCCGTCCCCAAAACTTTAGACCCGACTCCAGCAAACGCACTTAGCTTTACACAAACGGACTCTAGTGAGATTATTCATGTGTAAAATTAAGCACATATTTAAATGTGTGCAGGATCAGGAGTTTACAGAAAATTCCACTCCTTACCTTTCCTCCTTCACTTACCCGAAAGTAAGTTACTTAAATGGATTTAGTTCAAACTATATTTGAAATAAATTCATCACAGGGCAGACTCCAAGCATGAGCAGTTTCAGTCATAAGGAGACTTTATGGAAGTTATAAATGAGGAAAAACAGTTTAAAATTAAAGTGAAGTTGCAACCTTCGCTATATAGAGTTTGCTTCTGCAAACGCTATTCCACTGGCCTACTGTTGGTTTAATTTCACATGCATACACCAAGCTAGGGATTTTCCCGTTTTCCCGTTTGAAGTGTTCTTAATGCCATGAGTGAAAGATACCAGACTGAAGTCCTCGGTTTAGGCAGAGAACAGGCATAGGCAACAGAAACGTAAGTTTCCGCGCCACTGCCCCACCAATGCCCTTCCAGCCCTGACATGAAAGAACCAGCTCTAGCAGAGACAAAGCAGACTAATCTCCATTGAGCACTCAAGCCATGGCCTCTGTGCTGACTGCCAGTTAATGCCAACAGTGGAAGTTTCTGAAGTGCACACATGTCCACTGAAAACCTGGATTGAGACCAAGTTTATTGCACACAAGTCAATCAACAGCCAACAGAAAATGGCTACTTTTGGTCAGTAGCAGGATGGTAAAAGGCTTTTGAGTCTCCTATTAATCCCAAGAGCCACCCAATCCCGTTATATTATTAGATGGGGGGGGGGGTAGAATCTATATTAGAGGTAACACAGAATGTTTTACGGGGAGTTTCCTCACATTAATCTTTCCAATACAAAAATACAGCACTTCACTTACCGTGAAAGTCGGATCCCGACTTCTTAGAAGCCATTTAGAATCTGAAAAACAGTTTAGAAGCATTAATAATCTTTCACATATGTTAAATAATATAATACTATGAGCTTCTATTTTGTCTTCCACCCAAGGATCTCAGGAAGCTTTGCAAATATTTATTCAAATTTAGCCTAATGCCCCTGAGACATGAGTAAGAAAACCCATTTTATAGTCTACGAAACAGATCTGGATTGTTAAGTATTTATTTAGCGTGCGCATAGTCGTCTAGCCAAGTGAGGACATTTTCAGTGGTGTGATGCAGTTCTTCTAGGCCCTCGCTAAACCTAGTCAGCAGGCATTCATCAACAATGTGCATCATCGTCGGTGTTGCACCGCAGCTACACAAAGGACTGTCACAAAGGCCCCAGCGATACTTGCCCGGTCCAGAACCTTTTCAACAGGGACCTTGGAGACGGGGCAGGTCAAAACCAGGCAGGCAAATTGCTAAGTAACTTGCCCAAAGTCACACCATCGGGGCACAGTCAGGAAGAAACTAGGTACCCTGACTCTGTGTTTGCAGCACAAGAGCATCCTTCCTCTCCAGCTGGTCTTAAGATACTAAACATGTTTATCCTACATGGGAGAAAAAACCAAACCAAACCAGATTTAGTTCATTTGTGTCCAAAGCCCTATTTTCACGGATACGCTTAGAAAGTGAGAGCGCCTTTCAGGAGTCAGGAGATGCAGAGAATTATGCAGAAGCCAGCAGTGAAACGGACATTGGTCCATGTGCACTTTCCACTACCTAGCGGGCAGAAAACTACATAGTGTAGATTCCATAAACATTGTGTATTATCTTAGAACATTTTAACCAAAACTCTCTTTAGTTAATGTTAAGAAAACCTCTGCAGAAGCTGGGACACAGATCAAAGGGAATACAACGTGCCTAAGATACGCACGAATCTACTAGCAGTCTGTGCACTGCACCTGCCACCTGTGGACAAGCACAAGAGAGGCCGCAGCTGACTAAACAAACACAACATGCATCTGATTTCTCTAGTTCCTGAGTTTACAGTGGCAAGGTTATTAGATCTAGAGGCCCTTGGACGTGGTTTCATCGGGAAGATCTTTATTTTGATGAGCACCGAGGGAAGGGAAGGAGTCTGCTCTGGTGACTGGAGGAAGAGGATGGATTCGGCACTCCCAGATTTTATTAGCTTCGCCAATGACTCGCTCTCTGACCAGATTTAGATCTGAACGCTGGCGGCCAAGAAAGGCCCCTTTCAGCACAGCAGCAGGCAGCTCAGCAACACCCATTCTAATGAAAAGCTGCTTCTCAAATGCAGCTCGCAGATTACCGAGAACACTTCCTGCCCGGATAACTCCAAGCACTAAAAAGCCCGAACGAGTGTCCAGCTCGCCTCGGCTAGGAAAAGTAGATGGTGGTTTCAAACAATAAAATTGTGCTCATATTTTAATTAATATGATTTTAAACAGCACTTAACACCTAACGTAGACAGGATTTAGATCCTAGAGTTTCATATTATGCATGAATCAAGGTCAGCACATTGGATGGGAGGGGCCTACCATGCATTCTTGAAGGGCCCTTAACATGGTCTGGCCCCACCAACTGGTATCAAAGAAATCTCACCCTGACTGGGGCAGACCTATTGTTGACACCCACTTACCACAGGCCATCTTCCTAGAGAAGAATGGTTTCAGAGTAACAGCTGTGTTAGTCTGTATTCGCAAAAAGAAAAGGAGGACTTGTGGCACCTTAGAGACTAACCAATTTATTTGAGCATAAGCTTTTGTGAGCTACAGCTCACTTCATCGGATGCGTATGCTCACGAAAGCTTATGCTCAAATAAATTGGTTAGTCTCTAAGGTGCCACAAGTACTCCTTTTCTTCTAGAGAAGAATGAGCCTAATAGATGGCATCATTAGGAAGTTTCCCCTAAAATGTTCCTTTTCTTAATTTCATCCCTCTATTCCTGGTCAGACCACATTTATGGCACCCAAGGATTCTTCTCCTTCCTTACTCTGCATAGATTTGAAGGGTGTAGGCATTAACACTCTCCCCCTGCCTCCCCGCATCACTCCAAAATGGCATTGATTTACTAAGCTCACTCTTACTCAGTCTTTCTTCAAATCAGTCTCCTTGGATTCCCTCCAATATGTCTACCCCCTATCAATGAGAGGACCACATTTGAACAGAGCATTTTAGGTGTAACATCACCTGAACCAAAGAAAGGAAAAGAACCACCTACCCTGATCCACAAGTAACGCACATGAAAACAACTCCAGGTTTCTGTTGGGGTTTTTGGGGTTGCAGGTTACTGAAAGCATTGCCTACTAACCCAAGGAGTAAGTTTCCTAGCTTGCCCCCCCCCAGCTATAACTGCGCTGCAGTGTCCCTTGCCATTGAAAGAAACAAGACAGCTGTGCATTGTTTATTGCGAATTCAATTTAGTGAATGTTCTAAGTGTAACTTTAGCGCCTCTCTTCCTGCTATTACACTTTCCCTCCAAACTTCACTCCGCTTTCTCTTGCTTTTCATTCCTCTACTAAGTCCTGGTGCAGCTCTTCCTGCGTTTCCTTCTCCGTCCCCTCCCTCCATACCATCCCCTCACACCCAGGCCTTGGAAGTTGTCAATAAATACCCAGGACACAGGACTAAACCTGTGTTTAGAAGTTTAGTAGCCAAAGGGATGTAATATAGGTGCCACTCCTGTCCCATTCCTGGCACTGTCCAGGGGATGTACCCAGGTAAGAAACCAATCTACCCCAACCTACTGCCCCGGGACCAGGTTCAGGGTTAGCAACTTTCACAGCCACATCCAGCTTGGGTTTGATTGTCCACAAATTCCTCTTTGCTGAATGGAAGAAAGAGCATGCCAGTCCCTCTGCACCCGAGCCAACAGACACCTCAACTGCCCACAAGCAAGTTAGGAGTTTCTACAACTTTACCTACCACCAGCTGCCTGGCTGCTACCCGCCCCCCCACGCTCCTTTTTGGGTCTTCCTCCTTTGTGAATAGCTCCAGGAGTGTCCTCTGCTACTACTAAGAGCTTTGACAGTCAGCAGCTAAACTACAGTCTATTTCATTGCAACCCAGAGGGCTCTGAGTAGCAGTTTTGAGCATGCTCCAGCCTGCAAAGTACTGAGTTTGAGCCATCTGCAGACTCAGGAAGGGAGCAGTGCCTCAGTTCACATTCAGTTCTCATTTGGAATGTTTCCCTTGCAGTTATAAGGACTAGAAATGTAACGCACACACTGGGAAAGTTTCCTACTCACCATGGGCAGAGGAGTCTTCAAGATCTGTCTTTAATACTGCTGTACAGCCCTCTCCCCCCATTCCTTTGTGATTCCATATGCAAGAGCTTTTGTGAAGGAGCAGTGCCCTTTATGACTCTCTGGGATCTGTCCAAGGGGGAAGGACTGGGGTGATTTTAGCACCCTAACAGCCTCACCTGCCAGGTCTTGTATGCAGGTCACCAGTATACAATCACTAACAATGATAAAGGCAGAGAGATCCAGTAGTGACTGCATGAATGTGAGACTTTATTCTGTGCTCTTAAGGTCCCCCATCACCATCCCCTGATCTGTCTGTTCACCATGTCCCAACATGAAACCCAGAACTGTTGGATTACTGCCAGGGGGCAGCACCCAGTTAAAGCAGCACCGGGGTCCTGGGAGGGACATGGGAGCCAGCAGCAAGGTGAGACACCGGCCGACAGAGGGCGCTCCGGAGGCTGGAATGCTAATTCCCTGAGACGTCCAACAGGAGGTGCCACCGGTGAGTCCGCGCCCGGCTACACCACCAAACCTTCCTGGAGCACCATGGGCTCATTTTAGGCTGTGAGCAATGAGTCATGTTAGGTAACTCGGAATCTGTTTTTAACTCAACCAGGTGTCATTCTGCTGATGCTTTCTCTAATACACCTCTAGGCTTGTTTATTTCACAATTTCTCTAATTTCCGTACAATTTCCAAAAAACACTAAACCAAACACTACTGGCTTTGGAGATAGCTGGTACCCCTGAAGAGGGAACAAAGAAAGTACTTCAGCTTCTCGAGGGTTGCAGAGAAAAAAGAGTACACTAAGTCTGCAGCCCAAATAATGCAAAGAAAGGCGGCCAAGGACCAAGCAACCTATGGATTACCTGGCACAGCTGCACTGTAACTGCCAGTGTAAATGGGACTTAAACTGACCCCAACTCAACAAAGAAAGGCATTAGATAGTAGATCACACACTATATTAAAGAGACTATGCCTTTTAGACACCAAATCATAGGGCTGGGCAATAACTGAAGATAGAATTAACATACAATGACTAAACAAACAAGGATTTGGGGAAGTCGACTTGATATTTATTACAAGAGAAAGCAACATGAGTTTATATGTAGGTAGAAACCATATTTGATTCCATTATCCTCACCCTTCATATGTCACTAGCCTTGGATTGTTAAGATCTTTGGGACAGGCACTGTGTATACCTCTAATTTCAGCACCTAGCCCAACGAGGTCCAACTCCAAACAAGGACCTTTGGACACTACCATGGGTTATTACAAATCCTACATTCCTTACTATGATCACGTCTCTATTTACCAGCTAATGCTGGAGAACTGTCAGAAATAAAGTTGTAAAAGATACCTTAAATGGGAGGAGAGAAAAAACATTTTCAAACTTCAGTGCACAAAGGGGAGGGATTGCTCTGCGACTCCAACAGGAATTATCTAGAGTAAACTCACACCCTACACTACTGACTGCACGTCAGAGTACCAGAAGCAGCTTAATCCTTCCTGCTGCAGCAGAAAGACAGATTACAAAAGTTTGGCCCTGAAACGGATGAGATTGTAGATTACTATATCACTATAATCCTGATGAACCCTATCAGTCTGTGCAAAGAACGGGCTATGCATAAATGTTATACACAGGAATCTGCACTAGCTAAGCACTGTCAGTGAATAGGACACTGAACTTGGTCCAGGAACACAAAGGCTAGTTGAAATATCTTACAAAAATAAAGCTGTAAAAGCCCAGCACAAAAAGACTTCAATGGTAGTAACAGGTATCAACCAGGAATCGCAGTCATGCCAGAAGACTACAATTTAGGCTGTCTTCACTGCCCAAAAAGGTGCGTTTTTCCCATGGGATAATTAATGTACATTACCCATCTCATTGTAAAATCCTACCGGACACACGGCACGCTGCAGTGTTTGCTGTGAGAGAGCTCGGGAAGGTTAATACTATACTCTTCTCACAGTAAATTTTATTAAAGCTAGTGTTTAAAATCAAGTTTACACAAATTAAGAGGGAAGGTACTGTACATCTGGGGTCAGGCTTGCAGTGCCTCGCCTCCACTGGGATTTTACAGCAGTATAGCTACCCCACAGTAAATACACACCTGGTTTGCCTTTAGGGCTTGTCTACACTTGAAAGATCATTCAGATTAAGGTAGAGTGTGAATTTGAATTTGCAAGCCCTTACCTATGCATTTAGCAAACACTGGAATAGCAGGAAAATGCAAGACAGGGAATTTATTGCACTGGAGGGTTTGGCTGTCTGTGGGTTAACATTCACCTTACAAAAAGAAAAGGAGTACTTGTGGCACCCTAGAGACTAACAAATTTATCTGAGCATAAGCTTTTGTGAGCTACAGCTCACTTCATCGGATGCATTCAGTGTGAATGCATCCGATGAAGTGAGCTGTAGCTCACGAAAGCTTATGCTCAAATAAATTTGTTAGTCTCTAGGGTGCCACAAGTACTCCTTTTCTTTTTGCGGACACAGACTAACACGGCTGCTACTCTGAAACCATTCACGTTACAGGTTCCTTTTCAAAAGGGGTTTCATTTTGAAAACCTCCCTCTTCCACCATTCTGCAATCTGATTGTGGCAGAGGACAATTTCCTACAATGTCCTGGACAAACCTTATTGAATTACATTAAACTTTATCGAATTCAATTATATTCAAAATAACACACAATTGTATTGTAGGATCATATGTAACTTTTCCAGGAAACTGCCTAACGTGAACCTTGGAGAAATGTTAGAAACTTCAAAGAACGGTTTGGGACAATACGTGGTTAGTGGGTTTCCTAGGAAGTACTTGGGAGGCCTTTTGAAGCTAAGTCCTGGGAAGAAAAACCTCATTGTCTACTGACTACCTGCTCCTGAAAACTCCAGCTCAAAGACCCCTGAACTATATAAAAGGAGGGACTAAACTTTTCATGAGTGTGCTAGTTCCTGAGCAGAGACTGTTGTGAACTTTTGACCACAGAAGAGACGCTTCTGTGGGGTTTGAAGGACTGATCACCAGCCAGAGCCCTTGCTGGAGTTGGGGTGATCTCTGGTAAGTTTGCGTGAAGGTTCTTTCACTGTGTTTTAATACCTTTTCTCTGTAATGCTTTTACCTTAACAATAAATAAGCTTGCATAGAAACAGCTGTTTGATAGCTTAACTGTGGGCAGTTACGTTGTTAGTCTCTGAACAGAAAGCAAGCAGGTCTGTGTAGACAGTCTGTCTTTTGCTGTGGGTAACACAGTGAGGGCAGAGAACTGCTCAGCCTTGGAGATACCCCGGTCAGAAGCGAAGAAGACGCGGGTCCCCACCCAAGTGAGGAGATGGCTAAAGGAGCCAGAAGCCTAGAGTGGGTGCCCTTGCCAGACCACAGAGGGGAAATATGGGTGCAGTTGCCTTGAACTGTGATCCCTCTCTGACGGTCTGTCCACGGACTATTTCCGTGTGTGCCGGTTCTCCTCTACCAGGGTGGGCTTTGGGTGGCTGCAGCTAGTTTGTCACGCCTCTTAAGACTTTTTTTTTTTTAAGTTAGAGAAGCTCTCTCCAGACTCTGCCATCTTTATAGCTGTTGACAATGTCATTAACACTGTCCCCAACCCTGCAATGAGCTTCACACAGGTAGACCCTGCAACCACAAGGAGCAGTCTCAATAACTAATAAATGTTAGTTCCGCATTCGTGTCCACCTGCCTGGAGCTCACTGCAGGAGCTGAGCCCTTATTTGCTTTTCCTCATTAGGTAAGTAAGATTCCTCTCTATCCGTGTCCACTTTTAGCTTAGCTATCACTAATAGCTCATTCAACAAGTTCTCTCTGCAAGCAAGTAAATATGCCATCCCGAAGGCCTTCTGATATACGAACTGTGAAGTCTGCTTTCGAGGCGCTTCCTCCAGGGTCACGCTAAGGTTGAAAAGGAGAGCGCTGCACAGCCATAGAGGCAAAGACATTAGCAGCTCCTTCTGCTAACTTTAGGCTTCATTAGCCCCCCCCCCCCCCCAACACAGGGTCAAATGGCACAGAAAGAGCCAGGCAGGTGGGTGTGAAGGTGCGGCCAAGGGACACTGTGGGACATTTTCACCAGTGGGTGAGAAGGGCGTTAGATGGACTACTGCTAAAGTTACCGGGGAAGAGGAGGAGTTAACTCTTCATTTGCACACATATTCTGTTACTGTATTTTCCCAAGTTTATGACTGTGTTCCCTGTCCTCTAATAAAGGCTCCCTTATCTGTACACAGTCTGAGTGTTTGGGAGTGGGGAAGTTCTACCCGTTAAGGGCACTGGGGAGGGAATATTTACTTTTCTCAGGTATCAGAGTGGGCTTTAGCCAGTTTAGTTACATGTCAAGAGGGGACCCTAGATATAATTTCGCTGCCATTCACCACCTAGCAGAAGGGTTACAGCTGTCTAGACTCCAGACCACAGGAGCCCTTTGAAGCGACTCTCCCGCTAAGATTCAGATGCCTAAGAAAATATTTCTTGCCTCATTTCTTTTGATGCAATCAGCAAACTTTCCGGCGTGATAGGCATCCACCACACTCAGTTCAGACCCAGCTCCTCTTTGATTTCTAAACAATAAGGAGACTTTGTTCTAAGTCCTTGATCCTGCAATTTACAGTGTGTCCTAGGCCAACTATACACACACACACACGCAGATCCCACTAAAGTCAATAGATTCAGCTGCCTTCCCACACGCTAGAAATTGCCAATCGAGGCCTCAATTATATAAAGGGCCGTTTGTTTGTCATTTATATCGCATCAATTAAGTATATGGTCCTGCCTCAGCACAGGGGGCTGGATTTGATGACCTATCAAGGTCCCTCCAGGCGTGCACTTCTATGATTCTACAAGCGATTTGATTCAAATATGCAATTTCTGACTCAAATGCCACAGAAGGTATTTTAGATTGACAAAAAGAAAAGCAGTACTTGTGGCACCTTAGAGACTAACCAATTTATTTGAGCATAAGCTTTCGTGAGCTACAGTTCACTTCATCGGACCGAAAGCTTATGCTCAAATAAATTGGTTAGCCTCTAAGGTGCCACAAGTACTCCTTTTCTTTTTGCGAATACAGACTAACACGGCTGTTACTCTGAAACCTTTAGATTGACAATATTTTGAGATGCAAATTTGATATTAAATATTTGTATTATGGTAGCAGCCAAAGACCATAATGGGCATCAGAGCTCTGCTGTGCTAGGCTATGAACAAACACAGATGCAGATACAAACTCTGCCTTGAAGATCTTACAACCCACAAATTGTAATTGAAACCTCTTACTTCTGGTAAGTGTTAAAGCTTTGTTACAGGATTCAAATATTAATTTGGAAGTCTAAAGCATAGTAAAACCAAGGCAGGCCAGAAAAGATAACCAATGTACAAGGCACAGACTCAATTACCAGTCTGTAGTCACTTCTGCTTCCATGCAGGTGACATTTCCCAAAAGTCTGCAGCAACAAATCCAGCCTTGTACTTCTAATGTAACTCTGCACACACCACTTGCATTCACATCACTGCAGTCGGTATTCCCCTTTCATGAAAGGAGATTTCACTGAACTACCCTCCATAATGATTTTGATACCTAACGTCATTCGAAAACTGGATTTATGTGAAGTTACAACCACATCCCCCTAAGCAGAAGCAGCTGCTCTTTCACCAAGCTTGGCAGAAAGGGAGGTCTGAAGCAGACCCCCTCTAATCACTTCAAGGGCCACTGCAAGCTTTGAAATCCATAAGACAAAAGCCAAGACATTCCTTGTTTCAGGGCTGAGAAATATGCACTAGCCCCCATTTCAGCTCAACTAAACCTATGGAGTTTGAAAGTCCCGCTGTGAAATTAAAACAGTTTGGCCACTAGCTAAGGATTTAACAAGAAGCCCCACACTGTGATGTGACTCCACAAAGGGAGAAGACCGTACTAACAGCAGAATCTGATGAAAGCCACACTGCCAGTGCAGAAAGCTTATACTGAAGGATCCACGTAACATAGCATGTGACTGTCTAAATCACAGGATTGGAAGAAAATCTGGATGGAGAAACCTTAAACAGTTGCATTAAGGACAACACAGTTTGCAGACCCAAAATTTATCTCCAATCATTTTGCCCTTTTTTTTTGGGGGGGGGGGCAGGGACTGGGGGCTAGGGGGCTGGAACAAAGAGCTGTTAAGAGCTTCCCTAAAATAAAACCAGAGTAGGACGGAGGGAGGGAGGGAGAGAGAGAGGAAGGGGGAAAGGGAGAGAGAAAAGAAAGAAAAAAAGCAAATCCCAAAAACAAAAACATACTAAGGAAACAGTTCTGTGTCTCCCAGGGGTTACTGGATGGTTTGAAAATATGGTTTAATGATCCCAGTAATATTCACTAAAAGCTCCTTGTGCCAATATTACTGTATAGATTCAAATTATTTGAGCATAAACTTTCATGAGCTACAGCTCACATCATCGGATGCATCACGAAAGCTTATGCTCAAATAAATTGGTTAGTCTCTAAGGTGCCACAAGTACTCCTTTTCTTTTTGCGAATACAGACTAACACGGCTGTTACTCTGAAACCTGTATAGATTCAGCAACTGCACCATTTAGGGAGATCAATTTCTTTTCAACACTCCCCATCTTTTTATTCTAAAGAAAATGTATGAAGCATGTTATTATATTGCCTCTTTATGCCTCCTGCTAAACCAACACCATACATCAATGGGAGTTAAACCTGAAAGCAGACCAAAGAAAGTATAACTACAAAGGCTTGTTAGAATAGCTATTAAAGTCACTGGATTTAAGAGCACATCTCATAAGGAGGACTTTCAAGACCCTTCTTAGCAGTAAACAGGGCAGCTAAACAACGGTTTCCTTTATAACCCCAGTACAACCAAGACACTTTTGACCTTTACATCCCAAATCAAACTACACTATGTTTCCCATTAAATTAATCTATCTTTATATAATTGAAAGAAAATAAGGACTGATGAGACAGTAGGTGAGTGTCCTAGTTTTTCCATTGTAGAACAGCCCACCAACTATCTGAGTCAGGGCAGTAATACTCAGACCTCAGTGGTTCACCAAAAGAGCCACAGTAGTGTGAATTTACCATTTTCACACACACGTACACTGTTCTCACAGCAAGATGACTGACCAAGTATTATTTCATCAACTACAACTGGTTAACAGCATAGTAACATTTGGGTGAGAGCAAGATGAGCTGTAGCTCACGAAAGCTTATGCTCTAATAAATTGGTTAGTCTATAAGGTGCCACAAGTCCTCCTTTTCTTTTTGCGAATACAGACTAACACGGCTGCTACTCTGAAACCTGTCATTAATAAGGATGTTGAACTAAACCGGCCCCAGGTGAGACCCCTGGGGCAGCGGGGCTCAGGTTGATGGGGGCCCACTCCTTAGTGTCAGAGCAGCCACCAACTCTTGCTCTGAGGCCACCAAAATTTTGTTGCGGGAATCCTTTATGCTACTGTCTATTAATACAGAAAGGGATTTATTCTTCAGCATCTCTTTACTGACAGGGCTGCTTCCTGCTGCAGAACATATCACAGACCACTCTACAAAAAGAAGAAATACAACTCAGATAGCAAGTCCGATTACATCATCTTCAGGATCCAGAAAGAGGAAGATACAGGCAACAGCACCCTGGTTTTGCAGTCAAACAATTATGTTTATGTGAACTGCTGCACTTATACTATCTAAGAAAAATTCATGAGTGTGATCAACCCTAGCTCTTCAGGGCATTAGCAAACCAACTGCCTACTGTTAGGAAGCAGTGTCCCTCCAAGGCAGACAATAGCAATATTGGCCATTATGGATTGCCTTTTTTTGTTAGTTTGTTTTTTAGACCTGCCCATAACAGACAAGGCCCCACCCTTTTCCTGAAGTACCTGATATTAGCCACTGTCAGAGATTGGATACCCGACTAGATGGATCCTGGTCTTGATCCTGTATGACAACGCCTATGTTCCAACAGTGGTACTCTGAGTGTAATTATGTCCATTATTTAAAGCACTGATCAAGTTTGTTCATTCAGAATCACATGAAAGAGAAATGGAAGAGACCTCTTGATGACCAGGTGTAGGATGTACATCAGCACTTCACCAAACTGACTCAGAATGGATCTGATTTAAATTCACGTAGAGAAAAACACATGAAACTATGAGAGACTGAAGGTGACAAACACACACAGAAATAGAAGCCTACCTAGACCAACCCCACAATGTCCTAGCATTGCTTGGACAAATGGCAATTTCGTACTCATGAGTGAGGAAAGGTGTAGGGGGAAGGAAACGCATATCCAGAAAATAAGCTGCTTCTAAATAAACAGGGGAAAAAAAACCCATCAGCTTCATATCCCATCCCAGAAGAAAGCAGAATTTCACTGTTGCATATGCTTCCTTAACCATCCCCAGAGCAGAGAATTATCTTGCCACAGTTCCATAATAAAGAAGAATAGCAGCACCTAGCTCGTTTACTGCCCTTTTCTTCAATAGGTGTCAAAATGCTTTACAAAGGAAGCAAGAATCATCATCCCCATATTACAGAAGAGGAAGCTGAAGCACAGAGGTGCAATGACTTGCCCAAGGTCATCCAGCAGGCCAGTGGCCGAGCCGAGAACAGAATCCAGTTCTCCCAAGTTCCAGCCCAGTGTTTGCACTGAGCATTTTATGAAAGTCTCCCAGCTTTAATCTCACACCGGTGCAGCTCAGTTTTATCTTCCCCTTCCACTCCTTGCTTCCAACTGAACACACTCAATTTTCCCCTCTTTTATGTTAAGCAAGCATTCATTGACAGTTTATTCTCCTAGCCTTTTGATATGAAACTACATTTTGTTAAAGGAACAGCAATTCATAAACTGGTCCACTGTCTTCATACAGGCTAGCAATTCTGCACTGATTTTTGCCTACATCACCTTCAGTTGCCCAGCAATACACAGCGCAAACTAGCCTCTCTCTCTGCACATTAACAGTTGAGGCTGCAGTTTCAAGACAGCAGCCACCACAGAAGTGCTTAGGGCAGACAATGCTATAACAAACCAAAGCTACTAGCTTTACAAGTAAGAGGAGTCTTAAGAAAAACATTAGCCTCTTTTTCTTCTGACCCAATTGCACCAGTCCCAATCCAGTTACAAAATGAAACTAAGACTAGAGTTAAACTATTGGTTGTGACGGACACATGACTGTCCAACAGCTGTGCCTATAGATATCTCCACTGGGAAAACCGACAGACAGCCAGGTCACATGCCTGAGTGCAGAGTGCACAGCTGATTGTCATTACTACAAGGGAGAAGTGAGGCAAACTAACCCTTGGACTTTCTTCTAGGAGACAGAAAGCTGTGAGGGAGAACATGACAAGTCGCTGAACACTAGATTCCCTCTCCCATCACCTAGGAACCATTCCTTCCCCATCATGTCTGAGCCAAGCCGGTTTACTTTAGAAAATAAATCCCGTGCTCCCTGGTGACAACAAAGTGTCGCATTTGTGTGTCAATAGTCTGGGTAAAAGACAGAAGAAGAATATGTATTACCGGGCTCCATGAAGGCATAAGAATGATCAATTGTCCTTGCTCCAAACTCCAAGGGTAACTAGGAGACAGCCAGTTCCCTTTGTAATATTACCCTGAATACTGCCCTGTTCACCGTCCTCAGTATTAAAATCACACGTCTTTTCATTAATGAAATGTTTCTCGAGAATGCATTTGAAGTCCTCCTTTGGACTGATACCACAATACAGCCAGCAGCTCCCGAAAGGAAATAAAATGTTCAGAACCTGTACACCGTGATGTGGAAGCTCAGTGCAAAGAAAAGGAAGTTACACAGCGAGGGTATGTCTACACTGCAAAAAAGAACCGGTGGCACCAGGTCTGGGCCCAGGTTAACTGACTTTGGCTCATGCCACAGAGCTAAAAACAACAGTGCAGATGTTTCCGCTCAGGCTGGAAGCCGGGCTCCAGCCCCGGCACCAGGTTCAAATCATGGGCTCCAGCCTCAGTCGGAACAGCTATGCCGTTATCTTTAGCCCCATAGCGCAAGCCCAAGTCAGCTCTCCAGACTTGCTACCGAGGGGTATTTTTTTTTGGCAGCACAGATGTACCCTGAGTGAAGGCAGCTCATCTAAGTGGAGAAGCAGCATCTCCATTGGTTACAATGGGGATAAGCACTTCTCAACTCTCCATGCAGCTCTTGTCTCACTGTGTGACCATGGGCAACTCACAACTATCTAAATATTTATACCGCAATGAGTGTGGGATCTGAGCACTCCCAGCTTCACAGTCTCGCACTACCTCCGTTTACCCTGTCTTTAAAATGGAGACAATATATCCCAGGGTCACAAGGCTACAGTCAGTACTATTTGTCAAGTTTGGGATCTTCAGATGGAAGATACTACATAAATTGGAAGTCTGTGCCCACATTAGACTTCTCAAGCTACCACTTTGCAGTATCACTTAGCTATGACTAAAGCAAAAATTAAGAGCAGTATAGTTATAAATTAACAGAAACCTCTGATCTCTTCTTTTCTGAGCATAAAAATCAGTTTAACTGCTCATAATCATCAGTGCCCGGGAACACAATAAATGTTTGAAATAACGATCAAGAAGGTAATCAACATGACAAGTGTCAACCCATTTCCTACACCCAAGGAGGAAGCTTTGGGGTACAGGATAGCTAAGTGAATTGGAGCCTCACCTGTCCGAGGACACAATTCAAATGTAGTGATTCACTTGTTCCCATCTGACAGTTTGGTGACTCATGTGAACAGATTGTTTCAGTCCAGTTCTAAGTACTGGAAGACTAGGAGGTCGCAAGCCTCAAAATAAAGAGACTGAATACAGAACACTTCAATCTCTCTGGTCACACTATTTCTGATCTAAAAGTGGCTATTCTTCAACAAAAAACCTTCCAAAGCAGACTCCAACGAGACTGCTGAATTGGAATTCATTTGCAAATTGGATACAATTAACTAAGGCTTGAATAGAGACTGGGAGTGGTTGAGTCATTACACAAAGTAAAACTATTTCCCCTTGTTTATTCCCCCCCCCCCCCACTGTTCCTCAGAGGTTCTCGTTAACTGCTGGAAATGGCCCACCTTGATTATCACTACAAAAGGTCCCCCCCCCCCCCCACTCTCCTGCTGGTAACAGCTCATCTTAAGTGATCACTCTCCTTACAGTGTGCATGATAAACACCCATTTTGTCATGTTCTGTGTGTATATAAATCTCCTCACTGTATTTTCCACTGAATGCATCCGATGAAGTGAGCTGTAGCTCACAAAAGCTCATGCTCAAATAAATTGCAAAAAGAAAAGGAGTACTTGTGGCACCTTAGCGACTAACCAATTTATTTGAGCATGAGCTTTCGTGAGCTACAGCTCACTTCATCAGATGCATACCGTGGAAACTGCAGCAGACTTTATATATACACAGAGAATATGAAAAAATACCTCCTCCCACCCCATTGTCCAGCTGGTAATAGCTTATCTAAAGTGATCATCAGGTGGGCCATTTCCAGCACAAATCCAGGTTTTCTCACCCTCCACCCCCCCACACACAAATTCACTCTCCTGCTGGTGATAGCCCATCCAAAAGACAACTCTTTACACAATGTGCATGGATAATAAAGTTGGGCCATTTCCTGCACAAATCCAGGTTCTCTCACCCCCTCACCCCCCTCCCAAAAACCACACACACAAACTCACTATCCTGCTGGTAATAGCTCATCCAAAGTGACTATTCTCCCTACAATGTGCATAATTAAGGTGGGCCATTTCCAGCACAAATCCAGGTTTTCTCACATCCCCCCCACCCCCATACACACACAAACTCACTCTCCTGCTGGTAATAGCTCATCCAAACTGACCACTCTCCAAGTTTAAATCCAAGTTAAACCAGAACATCTGGGGGGGGGGGGTAGGAAAAAACAAGAGGAAATAGGCTACCTTGCATAATGACTTAGCCACTCCCAGTCTCTATTTAAGCCTAAATTAATAGTATCCAATTTGCAAATGAATTCCAATTCAGCAGTTTCTCGCTGGAGTCTGGATTTGAAGTTTTTTTGTTTTAAGATAGCGACCTTCATGTCTGTGATTGCGTGACCAGAGAGATTGAAGTGTTCTCCGACTGGTTTATGAATGTTATAATTCTTGACATCTGATTTGTGTCCATTTATTCTTTTACGTAGAGACTGTCCAGTTTGACCAATGTACAAGGCAGAGGGGCATTGCTGGCACATGATGGCATATATCACATTGGTGGATGTGCAGGTATACGAGCCTCTGATAGTGTGGCTGATGTTATTAGGCCCTGTGATGGTGTCCCCTGAATAGATATGTGGGCACAATTGGCAACGGGCTTTGTTGCAAGGATAAGTACCTGGGTTAGTGGTTCTGTTGTGTGGTATGTGGTTGTTGGTGAGTACTTGCTTCAGGTTGCGGGGCTGTCTGTAGGCAAGGACTGGCCTGTCTCCCAAGATTTGTGAGAGTGTTGGGTCATCCTTTAGGATAGGTTGTAGATCCTTAATAATGCGTTGGAGGGGTTTTAGTTGGGGGCTGAAGGTGACGGCTAGTGGTGTTCTGTTATTTTCTTTGTTAGGCCTGTCCTGTAGTAGGTAACTTCTGGGAACTCTTCTGGCTCTATCAATCTGTTTCTTTACTTCTGCAGGTGGGTACTGTAGTTGTAAGAAAGCTTGACAGAGATCTTGTAGGGGTTTGTCTCTGTCTGAGGGGTTGGAGCAAATGCGGTTGTATCGCAGAGCTTGGCTGTAGACGATGGATCGTGTGGTGTGGTCAGGGTGAAAGCTGGAGGCATGCAGGTAGGAATAGCGGTCAGTAGGTTTCCGGTATAGGGTGGTGTTTATGTGACCATTGTTTATTAGCACTGTAGTGTCCAGGAAGTGGATCTCTTGTGTGGACTGGACCAGGCTGAGGTTGGTGGTGGGATGGAAATTGTTGAAATCATGGTGGAATTCCTCAAGGGCTTCTTTTCCATGGGTCCAGATGATGAAGATGTCATCAATATAGCGCAAGTAGAGTAGGGGCTTTAGGGGACAAGAGCTGAGGAAGCGTTGTTCTAAATCAGCCATAAAAATGTTGGCATACTGTGGGGCCATGCGGGTACCCATCGCAGTGCCGCTGATCTGAAGGTATACATTGTCCCCAAATGTAAAATAGTTATGGGTAAGGACAAAAAGTCACAAAGTTCAGCCACCAGGTTAGCCGTGACATTATCGGGGACAGTGTTCCTGACTGCTTGTAGTCCATCTTTGTGTGGAATGTTGGTGTAGAGGGCTTCTACATCCATAGTGGCCAGGATGGTGTTATCAGGAAGATCACCGATGGATTGAAGTTTCCTTAGGAAGTCAGTGGTGTCTCGAAGGTAGCTGGGAGTGCTGGTAGCATAGGGCCTGAGGAGGGAGTCTACATAGCCAGACAATCCTGCTGTCAGGGTGCCAATGCCTGAGATGATGGGGCGCCCAGGATTTCCAGGTTTATGGATCTTGGGTAGTAGATAGAATATCCCAGGTCGGGGTTCCAGGGGTGTGTCTGTGCGGATTTGATCTTGTGCTTTTTCAGGAAGTTTCTTGAGCAAATGCTGTAGTTGCTTTTGGTAACTCTCAGTGGGATCAGAGGGTAATGGCTTGTAGAAACTCGTGTTGGAGAGCTGCCGAGCAGCTTCTTGTTCATATTCCGACCTATTCATGATGACAACAGCACCTCCTTTGTCAGCCTTTTTGATTATGATGTCAGAGTTGTTTCTGAGGCTGTGGATGGCATTGTGTTCCGCACGGCTGAGGTTATGGGGCAAGTGATGCTGCTTTTCCACAATTTCAGCCCGTGCACGTCGGCGGAAGCACTCTATGTAGAAGTCCATAAGCTATTACCAGCTGGACAATGGGGTGGGAGGAGGTATTTTTTCATATTCTCTGTGTATATATAAAGTCTGCTGCAGTTTCCATGGCATGCATCTGATGAAGTGAGCTGTAGCTCACGAAAGCTCATGCTCAAATAAATTGGTTAGTCTCTAAGGTGCCACAAGTCCTCCTTTTCTTTTTGTGAATACAGTGAGTTGCTCTTGTCAGCTATTTCCTGGCCCATGACTGCTTTACAAAAGAACCATTGCAGACAAAGATAGTTCTGTGTCTACCTCCCTATTCTCATGATTCCGCAATTAACTCAGGACAAAAAACCTTTATAAAAATCTCTTTCCAGACACACACCTGCTAAGTCAGAAGAAAAAGAGCTTCACTCAGAAGAGTACGAGAGTCAGCCATTTAAATATAGCAATGTGATTACTTGTAAAAATGACCGTAGAACTGTAAATACAAAGAGCTTCCTATCTGTCAATAATGTTAATTAGTAACTCAAGTCCAGTCTTGTGAGGAGCTTACACCACAATGATATGCAAAAACCTGAAATATCATGGAGAGAAGCAAAACTTTAAGGACACAGCAACCACTGAGAAGGAACTGCCCTTTTTTGTATTACTATCATTCCCCCCCACCCTTTTTTTATTTTTAAACACTTCTTTTAATTGATGTTTCAATGAGGGATATATGGGAGGATTTAATTTTTTCCATGTTTAATTATACAGTAGAACCTCAGAGTTACGAACACAGAGTTACTAACTAACCAGTCAACCACACACCACATTTGGAACTGGAAGTACACAATCAGGCAGCAGCAGAGTCCAAAACAAACAAACAAACAAAGGAAATCCAGTGCAGTACTGTGTTAAATGTAAACTACTAAAAATAAAGGGAAAGCAGCATTTTTCTTCTGAATAGTACAGTTTCAAAGCAGTATTAAGTCAATGTTCAGTTGTAAACTTTTGAAAGATCAACCATAATGTTTTGTTCAGAGTTACGAACATTTCAGAGTTACGAACAACCTCCATTCCCGAGGCGTTCGTAATTGAGCTTCTACTGTATTTTTGTTTAGTAATGATGAATAATAGTAATGTCTATTTCTTATATAGCACTTTACATCAGTAGATCTCAATGCACTTCACAGTCTTTAATGTATTTATGCTCCCAACACCGCTGTGAGGTAGGGAAGCATTATTATGCCCATTTTACAGATCGGGAACTGAAGCACAAAGAGGCTAGATGATTTGCCCAGGGCACACAGGAAGTCCACAGCAGAGCAGGGAATAGGATGTGGGAGACCCAGGTTCAAAGTCAGTGCTCTAATGCTTAATTAGAAACTAAGATGCCAGATACTCTTTTTCCTAGGTTGCATAGAGCACAGCACAATTGGATCCATTTCCCACACACTTAACTCAATGTGTTCCATTAAAGGTAATTTTCCCATTCTTACAAATTCCCATCTCTACTAAACTGTATAACTAGAAGTACTATACTTCCATTTCAGCTTGTCTTTGTACAGAAATATAATGTAGTGCATGAAAACAAAATTGATGATATCCAGGTAGCACGCAGTTGTTCTGCAAGAGTGAATGGAAACCTAAATCCCAAGTCATATATAGGATTCTTTTACATGGTGCTTAACAAGAAGTCTAAGATTTTATGAAGATATTTTTATTTTAGGGAGTTTATTGTTGATGAAACATACCAAACTGAAAGCCTAAGAATCCTGTCCTCTATCCTTAGAACAGGTGTAACATAGGCACTGTCATGCCAATATGCCTCCACATCTAGAAGTATCACTTCCTCAGACAGGACTGGAAGGAAGAAGGTTAAGGCCATCACTACACTACAAAATTAAGTCAATCTAACTTATGTCAGCATACAGTAATGACATCATTTGTGCATGTCTACACTTTGCTCCATGCGTCAGTGTGCATCCTCACCAGGATCGCTCGTATCGATTGTATTGTCAGGGTGGGGCATTGTGGGATGACTCGTGAAAGCCAGTAACAGTCGACATAAGCAACACAGTGTCTACACTGACACTCCGTTGACCTAACAACATCGACCCTGACTCTACGTCACTCGAGGAGGCAGCGTTATTAAGCAGGCGTAGCTGGGCAGTTACGTCGGTAGGAGCAAAATTTAAGTATAGACACTTCCATAGTTAGGTTGACGTAAACTGCCTTGCAATGAACTAACTTTGTAGAGCAGACCAGACCCAAGACTTCATAGCCATTTTGAACTGTGGCCTCTTGAGGTTATCAATAAGTGGGGCCAACTGTAGAAATGCTTTTTGTGTGTGTACATCTGTTCATTCAGACTGGACTTAACCAAACTGACTTCACACAGGCTACCAGACAGCCATTCTATGGGAAGACAAAGTGGGTGAGGTAATAATATCTTTTATTGGACCTACTTCTGTTGGTGAGAGAGACAAGCTTTTGAGCTACACAGATCTCTTCTTCAGAGACTTGAGGAAGAGCACTGTTCAGCTTAAAAGCTTGTGTCTGTCACCAACAGAAATTGGTCCAATAAAAGATATTATTACCTCACCCACCTTGTCTCTCTAATATCCTGGGACCAATATGGTTACAGCACAGCAAACATCATATGGAATAAATTCAGGTGCCTATAAACATAGGTTGGACTTTAACTAGCAGTTAAAAGCTCCTGATCCCATTACCAGCCTCTGAACTACCCAGTACCACCAGCCAAATAGCTTTTTAAGTGCAGTGCACGTTCAGCCTGTTTTCTAGCAGCAGAAGCAGTGACGACTTCAGGGGTGCAATTCATGTCCTCCTAAGCTATTGATCTTCCCAGTTAAACTATTACTCCTATGATGTCAGAATGGCTGATAAGACAGCTAAAAATATAATGCATTAGTCATCAATTTCTGTTCTAACCCTAATCATAAGGTAGCGGATGCAACACAGCATTTCAAGACTCCTGTAGTTTATAAAAAGAAAAGGAGGACTTGTGGCACTTTAGAGACTAGCCAATTTATTTGAGCATAAGCTTTCGTGAGCTACAGCTCAAGCTTCATCGGATGCATACTGTGGAAAATACAGAAGATGTTTTTATACACACAGACCATGAAAAAATGGGTGTTTATCACTACAAAGGGTTTTTTCTCTCCTCCCACCCCGCTCTCCTGTTGGTAATAGCTTATCTAAAGTGATGACTCTCCTTACAATGTGTATGATAATCAAGGTGGGCCATTTCCAGCACAAATCCAGGGTTTAACAAACACGTCTGAGGAACAGTGGGGGGGGGGGGGGAGAGGAATAAACAAGGGGAAATAGGTTACTTTTTACAATGAATCAACCATTCCCAGTCTCTATTCAAGCCTAAGTTAATTGTATCCAATTTGCAAATGAATTCCAATTCAGCAGTCTCTCGTTGGAGTCTGTTTTCAAAGTTTTTTTGTTGAAGGATAGTCACTTTGAGATCAGAAATCGAGTGACCAGAGAGACTGAAGTGTTCTCTGACTGGTTTATGAATGTTATAATTCTTGACATCTGATTTGTGTCCATTTATTCTTTTACGTAGAGACTGTCCAGTTTGGCCAATGGACATGGCAGAGGGGCATTGCTGGCACATGATGGCATATATCACATTGGTAGATGTGCAGGTGAACGAGCCTCTGATAGTGTGGCTGATGTTATTAGGCCCTGTGATGGTGTCCCCTGAATAGATATGTGGGCACAGTTGGCAACGGGCTTTGTTGCAAGGATAGGTTCCTGGATAGTGGTTCTGTTGTGTGGTTGTTGGTGAGTATTCGCTTCAGGTTGGGGGCTGTCTGTAGGCAAGGACTGGCCTGTCTCCCAAGATTTGTGAGAGTGTTGGGTCGTCCTTCAGGATAGGTTGTAGATCCTTGATAATGCGTTGGAGGGGTTTTAGTTGGGGGCTGAAGGTGGCGGCTAGTGGCGTTCTTTTATTTTCTTTGTTAGGCCTGTCCTGTAGTAAGGGACTTCTGGGAACTCTTCTGGCTCTATCAGTCTGTTTCTTCACTTCCGCAGGTGGGTATTTTAGTTGTAAGAAGTTGTCTCCATCTGAGGGATTGGAGCAAATGCGGTTGTATCGCAGAGCCTGGCTGTAGACAATGTATCATGTGGTGTGGTCAGGGTGAAACCTGGAGGCATGTAGGTAGGAATAGCGGTCAGTAGGTTTCCGGTATAGGGTGGGGTTTATGTGACCATCATTTATTAGCATTGTAGTGTCCAGGAAGTGGATCTCTTGTGTGGACTGGACCAGGCTGAGGTTGATGGTGGGATGTAGTTTATACCACAAGTTTAAGGATCCTGAATAAAGCCTGCAGCTTCTTTAAGGAAAACAGCAGAATCAACTCAAATTACAGAGTGTAAAGGCAGTCCTTTTAAAACTCACATACCCTATTTTCCATGAACTTTCTCAGATAATCTAGCATTTATTGAAATACCCAACAGAAGCAAAGATCTAGAACAACTCAAATGTGATCTCTCCTACTTTAAAAAGGCAAAAACCAACCAACACTGGCTTTTCTGAACAGACCCCCTTGTCTCAAGAATGCATCAACTGCAACTGGTCATTAAGGATACTGAATTTAGGCACTTACTCAAATACTACACACTCAAACACTGCATACTCAGACCATATCAAAGGACCTTGGCACTAAGCAATGCAACAACATACCAGAGAGGATTAGCCACCTCGGTGATTAACATGGAGGTACTGAGTGCTCAATTTTGTATCAATCAACTGCAATCCCAGAGGTAGATACAGAGCACGCTCCATAAAACTAATGGTTTCTCCTTCCTAGGGCATCAGGGGTAGGTAAATATAAAGCAGAGGGACAAGAACCCAAACAATTCTGTCATGACACAGAGAAGCTCTTGTAAAGCAAAACAGCTCTTTTACTGCTCTCAAATAATCTCCCTCTTTTCCTACATATCTCTCTGTAAATACATTTCTCACAGAGCTTTAATATTATAGCCCCTCCAGAAATTCTCTAACACATCACACATACTGGGTTGAATTGTTCTGTCTTGTGTCTTAACAAGAATAAGATCTTTAGGGCAGGGACCCTGTCAAACAGTAGCCAATGGTTAAAGCCATTGAAACTCATTTGAAGAGGTCATAAGACAGGGATTGTTTACCTAACAAATGATGAAAAAAGGAGGACATGATAAAAGTATATAAATAATGAATGGACAAGAAAAGGAAATTTGCGAGGCTCTGTTCTCCTTGTCTCATAACTAGGTTTGGCAGAATTTGATTTTTATAATAGTTGCAGGAAACTATGCGGGAAAACAGAGAATGGAGTGGGTTGCACAAAAATGTAACGACAGTAGATGCTGAGATCCAAAAAGTTAAAACTTTATAACTATTAAAACCCAAAGGTCAACATCACAGGTCAAAACATACAAGCTCAATATGCTTAAATCAAACTCTATTAAGTTCTCAAGCAACATTTTTCTTAGAATTTACAGATAAAGTCTGATTGTCAATAAAAATATTTTCCATTAGTTTATGTACATACAGACAAATTGATGTTTACCAATAATTACCAGTAAAAATCTAATCCTGGCGAGGCTACTCATAGCACAAAGGAACAATCAATTAAATTTAAAAGGTGAGGAATTTAAACCTGATAAAAGGAAATACTATTTTGCAAAACATGTTTTTTTCCCCACATGTATTTAAGTAACTCTGGAACTCACTGCCACAGGAAGTTGTTGAGGCCAAGAGCTTAAGATTTGAAAGAGAACTGGATATTATAGGAATATCAAGATTAATGATAAATTTTGTGAAAGAGATATTAACCTCACGCTTCAGAATTTAAAGGTGTACTTGTGGCACCTTAGAGACTAACAAATTTATTTGAGCATAAGCTTTCGTGAGCTACAGCTCACTTCATCGGATGCATGCAGTAGAAAATACAGTGGGGAGATTTTATATACACAGAGAACATGAAACAATGGGTGTTACCATACACACCATAACAAGAGTGATATGGTAAGGTGAGCTATTACTAGCAAAGGGGGGCAGGGAGGAGGAAAAAAAAAAACTTTTGTAGTGATAATCAAGGTGGGCCATTTCCAGCAGTTGACAAGAATGTCTGAGGAACAGTAGGGGGGGAAATAAACATGGGGAAATAGTTTTACTTTGTGTAATGACACATCCACTCCCAGTCTTTATTCAAGCCTAAGTTAATTGTGTCCAGTTTGCAAATTAATTCCAATTCAGCAGTCTCTCGTTGGAGTCTGTTTTCGAAGTTTTTTTGTTGAAGAATTGCCACTTTTAGGTCTGTAATCGAGTGACCAGAGAGACTGAAATGTTCGCCGACTGGTTTTTGAATGTTATAATTCTTGATGTCTGATTTGTGTCCATTTATTCTTTTACGTAGAGACTGTCCAGTTTGGCCAATGGACATGGCAGAGGGGCATTGCTGGCACATGATGGCATATATCACATTGGTAGATGCGCAGGTGAATGAGCCTCTGATAGTGTGGCTGAGGTGATTAGGCCCTATGATGGAGTCCCCTGAATAGATATGTGGGCACAGTTGGCAAGGATAGGTTCCTGGGTTAGTGTTTTTGTTGTGTGGTTGCTGGTGAATATTTGTTTCAGGTTGGGGGGCTGTCTCTAAGCAAGGACTGGCCTGTCTCCCAAGATCTGTGAGAGTGATGGGTCGTCCTTCAGGATAAGTTGTAGATCCTTGATGATGCACTAGACAGCTTTTAGTTGGGGGCTGAAGGTGATGGCTAGTGGCGTTCTTTTATTTTCTTTGTTGGGCCTGTCCTGTAGTAGGTATTATTATAAGGTGGGCGCAAAACTGGTTGTAAAACCCTTCCTAGAGTGTAATCATCAGCGGTTCACAGTCATGCTGGAAGGGCATAACGAGTGGGGTCCGGTTCTGTTCAATATCTTCAGCAATGATTTAGATAATGCCATAGACAGTACACTTATCAAGTTTGCAGATGATAACAAGCTGGGAGGGGTTGTAAGTGCTTTGCAGGATAGCATTAAAATTCAAAAAGATCTGGACAAACTGGAGAAATGGTCTGAATAGGATGAAATTCAATAAGGACAAATGCAAAGTACTCCATTTAGGAAGGAACAATCAGTTGCAAACATACAAAAGGGGAAATTACTGCTTAGGAAGCAGTACTGCGGAAAGGGATCTGAGGGTCACAGTGGACCACAAGCTAAATATGTGTCAACAGTGTAATGCTGTTGCAAAAAAAGCAAACATCATTCTGGGGTAATCAGCAGGAGTGTTGTAAGCAAAACACGAGAAATCATTCTTCTGCTCTACTCTGCGCTGATTAGGTCTCGTCTGGAGTTTTGTGTCCAGTTCTGGGCACCACATTTCAGGAAGGATGTGGACAAACTGGAGACAGTCCAGAGAAGAGTGACAAAAAATGATTAAAGGTCTAGAAAACATGACCTATGAGGGAAGATTGAAAAAACTGGGTTTGTTTAGTCTGGAAAAGAGAAGACTGGGAGGGGACATAAGAGTTTTCAAGAATGTAAAAGATTGTTACAAGGAGGAGGAAGGAAAAATTGTTCTCCTTAACCTCTGAGGATAGCACGAGAAGCAATGGGCTTAAATTGCAGCAAGGGAGGTTTAGGTTGGACATTAGGAAAAACTTACCTTACCTGACCACTCTTGTTACAGTGTGTATGGTAACACCCATTGTTTCATGTTCTCTGTGTATATACAATCTCCCCACTGTATTTTCTACTGCATGCATCCAATGAACTGAGCTGTAGCTCACGAAAGCTTATGCTCAAATAAATTTGTTAGTCTGTAAGGTGTCACAAGTACTCCTTTTCTCTTTGCGGATACAGACTAACACGGCTGCTACTCTGAAACCTTTAGAATTTAAGTCATTCTCTAACCGTTACAGATCGGAATGAGACCTATTGTGGGGGCAGATCACTTCATCTGCCTATTGTCGGGTTCTTGCACCTGACATCACCTGGTGGACAGGATACTAGACTAGAGGGATTTGGATCTTGTCCAGTATGGTAATTCCTATGTTCCCAGCTACAAACTCCATCTCTTAGATTAAAAGCAAGCCCTTTCAGCACCGTATCTTGGATGATTATGACTAGAGCTGGGCAGAAAACAGTTTTCCCATCCCATGAAGATTTTGAGATTTCAATTTTTTCCCCTGCTCCTCCTTGGAACAAAACAGAAACATTTCTCCACAAAAAAAGAGACCAACCTCAGAACAGCTAACGGCCTGGAGGTTGGGGCACTTCTCTGGGATGTGGGAAACCGAGGGTCAAGTCCCCACTCTGCCATTCTTCTGTATATCCCAGATGAGTCTCAATCCCACTTTGTTTCAATAAATATACATCGGAGTAGGAGCTTGAACCCAGGTTTCCCACATCCCAGGTAAGTATCCTAACCACTGGTCTATTATCTATTCTTCATTTTCTCACTCTCGATTTGACCAGAAATTCCACTGTGGACTTAAGAAACTTTTTGCACCAAAACTTTTGTTGAAACTAGTACATTCCCACAAAAAGTTCTGGTTTTGATGAATTGGTGGTTTTTTATGGAAAACTATTCCCAACAAGCTCTAATTATGTCTTCTTCCACAAGGTCTTTAAAGGTACAATCACAGTTTCTAAAAATCCAGTAAGATTTGTCTACCCCTCCAGCTACAAGATCAGTCTTCTTTTAAGGTACTCAAACTTTTTTCCTTAACAATATGCAATTTAAATTAAAACCATTTTAAAAAAATGAAAGATCAAATTTAATTTAATCTTATATTAAAAGGAAAACTGACAGATTACTTCTTTATCTGTGTTAGTAACATTGCCTGAAATTTCTGGGGGGGAAAAACCCTAATTTAATTTTCTCCTTTATGTTTATTTTTTGTGTTTCACTGAGTTCAGATGCTATTAAGTCTGGAAACTTTCACTTTTGTTTCTAGTCACTTTCACTTTATGACATATGAATCAGAACAATGCTGATTACAAATATCACAAAGGAATGTTTACATCCAAACAAAAAACAATACCATTAGAATTTTAAAACCCTTCCAAATGTTTATATTAATTAGACATCTTTTAATCAAATCCTCAACTTTGGGATTCCTGACAGAGTTTTTACTTTTGGCAACATTCACCTGTTAGTTATGAAATACAGCACAAGAGAAATGACATTTAAACTTCAGGAACAATTTTTATACCCAATCCAGGACTGAGAGTCAGGAGAACTGGGTTTTGTGACTCTGTTTGTCAGACTTCCTGCGAAAGTGTGAGCAAGACACTTAACTTCTGTGTCCGTTTACCCTCTGTACCACAGAGGCATTACCTATCATGTGGGATGATTTTCGCAAGGTTTAGTTAGCAGACATAAAGGCTCTGTGATCCTCACTTGGGAGACCTATAGAACTAAACGTATTTAGTTGTGTGTTTACTTATCATTTGTATGATGTAACAATTTTTCATAAATGAGTGCACCACATGGTACTTTCAAAAGCGGTTTCCAGACATCTTAAAACTTAAGATCTGAAACGGAAGACAACATTTAAATACAGATCACCCCACTCTCACCAACACCTCCTATTCAACTCCTTCCAAATGGGAAAAATTCCCATCAAAATCCTTAGAGCTAACACCTTATCCTCCTTCCAATCCCTCCATAAGATTCATCTCTGCCATGATGCCTAGAGACCGTTACCATCTGAAAACGGCTAAGCCATGGACAAGCCAGGTATACTGCCTATTTTGGAACACACTGTTTTAATGTTGCTTGTTCTCTATCACCCTATTTGTCTGTTCCATTCACCTGCTATGGTTTGTTACAACCTCGAGTGTGAGCTCACTGGGACACAGATTGCCATTTAGGTGCTTCGTCCGGGCCAGCTAACCCAATTGCTCTAATAACCATAAACATTTGAAAGGTGGCAGTCAGCACCTAGGTGTCATTCATCAATTCACAGCTGAACATCAGAGGGAGACAGTACTGTTTTCGTGCTTAGAGTGCAGCCTTCTTTAAGTGGCTCAATGACCAGGCAGAGTACCGAAATCCTGTGCCTAGGAAAGTGACTCACACTGTGTGAAGCAAGACTGTGATAAAAAAGGGTAAGAGTTAGCACTGGGAGAGGCCAGCAGATCAACAAGGTGAGTCCCTGCCTGCAGCCCGCCCTGGAAGACCAGAGCAGAGAAAATGGCAGCAAGCTTGAAAACAAAGGCGCGGAAGTGGAGACGGGTACCCCCAGCCATGCACAGCTGGAAAGTGTGGTAGACATTGAGAGCCAAAGGTGTGCTTTCGACAAGGGAGGAAGAAATAAATCCCTCAGTTCCCCAGGAGAGGAACGTCAGAGCCCTCACTGTCTGCCAAGAGAGTAGTGAGTCTCCAGGCAGTATGGGGGGAGAGAAATAGGAGGATGTGTGTATAACCCCTACTAAAGCCATGAAGGGGCTGCACCTGGTATAGATAGGTATGTGTAGTAAGGAAAAATAAAAGAGGTTCCCCACATACTATAGGGGGCAGGGGAGAACCTGGGCTGTATGGGAGGGCTAACAAGACCCTGCTCAAGATAGGGAGGAGAAGGCATCAGCGTGCAGGGGAAGCAGGAGAATGAGAGACCTTGCACTCTACATATAGGGGAGACATGGGGTGCGTGAGGAGAGTGGAGAGTAACAGAAGCTCTCCACTGAGGATCGGGGGCCGGGAGGGTGATCTGGTGGCACAGAGGCTCCCTGCTCAGGATCTCGAGCAGGGGAGTGGGGCGGGCTGGGGGCAACAGAGGCTCCCCGCTCAGGATCAGAGGGGGGCGGGGGGGAGGGAGGATGGACGGATGGAGGCTCCCCGCTCAGGATGGGGGGGGGACGAGGGGGAGGGAGGACGGACGGAGGCTCCCCGCTCAGGATCGGGGCGGGGGGGAGGACGGACGGAGGGAGGCTCCCCGCTCAGGATCGGGGCGGGGGGGAGGGGGGATGGAGGACGGACGGAGGCTCCCCGCTCAGGATCGGGGGGGGGGGCGGGGGGGAGGGAGGACGGACGGAGGCTCCCCGCTCAGGATCGGGGGGGGGGCGGGGGGGAGGGAGGACGGACGGAGGCTCCCCGCTCAGGATCGGGGGGGGGGCGGGGGGGAGGGAGGACGGACGGAGGCTCCCCGCTCAGGATCGGGGGGGGGGGCGGGGGGGAGGGAGGACGGACGGAGGCTCCCCGCTCAGGATCGGGGGGGGGCGGGGGGGAGGGAGGAAGGACGGACGGAGGCTCCCCGCTCAGGATCGGGGGGGGGGGCGGGGGGGAGGGAGGAAGGACGGACGGAGGCTCCCCGCTCAGGATCGGGGGGGGGCGGGGGGGAGGGAGGACGGACGGAGGCTCCCCGCTCAGGATCGGGGGGGGGGGGGCGGGGGGGAGGGAGGACGGACGGAGGCTCCCCGCTCAGGATCGGGGGGGGGGCGGGGGGGAGGGAGGACGGACGGAGGCTCCCCGCTCAGGATCGGGGGGGGGGGCGGGGGGGAGGGAGGACGGACGGAGGCTCCCCGCTCAGGATCGGGGGGGGGGGCGGGGGGAGGGAGGACGGACGGAGGCTCCCCGCTCAGGATCGGGGGGGGGGCGGGGGGGAGGGAGGACGGACGGAGGCTCCCCGCTCAGGATCGGGGGGGGGCGGGGGGGAGGGAGGACGGACGGAGGCTCCCCGCTCAGGATCGGGGGGGGGGCGGGGGGGAGGGAGGACGGACGGAGGCTCCCCGCTCAGGATCGGGGGGGGGGGCGGGGGGGAGGGAGGACGGACGGAGGCTCCCCGCTCAGGATCGGGGGGGGGGGCGGGGGGGAGGGAGGACGGACGGAGGCTCCCCGCTCAGGATCGGGGGGGGGGCGGGGGGGAGGGAGGACGGACGGAGGCTCCCCGCTCAGGATCGGGGGGGGGCGGGGGGGAGGGAGGACGGACGGAGGCTCCCCGCTCAGGATCGGGGGGGGCGGGGGGGAGGGAGGACGGACGGAAGCTCCCCGCTCAGGATCGGGGGGGGCGGGGGGGAGGGAGGACGGACGGAGGCTCCCCGCTCAGGATCGGGGGGGGGCGGGGGGACGGACGGAGGCTCCCCGCTCAGGATCGGGGGGGGGCGGGGGGGGGACGGACGGAGGCTCCCCGCTCAGGATCGGGGGGGGGCGGGGGGGGGACGGACGGAGGCTCCCCGCTCAGGATCGGGGGGGGGCGGGGGGGGGACGGACGGAGGCTCCCCGCTCAGGATCGGGGGGGGGCGGGGGGGGGACGGACGGAGGCTCCCCGCTCAGGATCGGGGGGGGGCGGGGGGGGGACGGACGGAGGCTCCCCGCTCAGGATCAGGGGGGGGGAGGACGGACGGAGGCTCCCCGCTCAGGATCGGGGGGGGGAGGACGGACGGAGGCTCCCCGCTCAGGATCGGGGCGGGGGGGAGGGAGGACGGACGGAGGCTCCCCGCTCAGGATCGGGGGGGGGGGAGGACGGACGGAGGCTCCCCGCTCAGGATCGGGGGGGGGGGAGGACGGACGGAGGCTCCCCGCTCAGGATCGGGGCGGGGGGGAGGGAGGACGGACGGAGGCTCCCCGCTCAGGATCGGGGGGGGCAGGGGGGAAGGAGGGGGGAGGGAGGCTCCCCGCGCAGGATCGGGGGGGGCGGAACTTCCCGGGGCCCGCACTCACCTGAGCGGCGGCCCCGGTCCCGCTGACGGCTCCGGTTGTCGCTCTCGGCCTCGCCCCTCCCCTAGGAAGCCCGAGCGGCGTCTCCACCTCCAGAGCCGCGACGGGGTGACGCCATCTTGTGCCGCTGACCTCACAGCTCCCCTACCGACCCCCTCGGCGACGAGCTGCGTGCCTACGCCAGACGCCTGACCGCGCCGGCCAATCGGAGGAGGGGACGCGCGCTGACATCTGCCCTCTCGACTAGTGGTGGGAAGATGGCGAGGTGGGGGCGGGGCTTGGATTTGGCTCCACCCCCAGGGCGAGGGCCAAGGGCGGGGCGGGGCGCGGGTGGCTGGGCGCCGCTGAGGTGGGAGGCACGTGTCTTCCCCGCCCCCCCACCCGGAGCGGGAGCCGCTGTTGGCCCCTCCCATTAGCTGCATCCCAACCCCCTCCTGAGGAGGGAGTCCCCCTGTGTCCCTGCCGTGTGGAGCGGGTGTGAGCCCTCCCCCCTCACCAGCATGGGATCATGGGGGGAGGGGTCAGCCCTCCCACCCCACCAGCATGGGATCATGGGGGGAGGGGTCAGCCCTCCCACCCCACCAGCATGGGATCATGGGGGGAGGGGTCAGCCCTCCCACCCCACCAGCATGGGAACATGGGGGGGGGGGCATTGCGGGCCAGTGCATGGTGCCCTCAGCCGGGACTCTGCACCCTGGACTCCTGGTCCCAGCTCTGCCACTGGCCTGCTTGGGTAAGCCACCTGCCCGCTGTGTGCCTCAGTTTCCCCTTCTGTAAATCAGAGCTGATGATACTGACCCCTCTGGAGCTGCCTCGAGATCCAACACTGAAAAAGGGCTATGGGCAGAGCTAGGGGTTAGTGCCCCACCCTGTGGCAGGAGGAAGGGGTGCCTCAGGTGCCTCTTTCTGGGTCGAAGGTACAGCCCCCCATTACCACAGTATCTGAGCACCTCTCAGGCTGTATGGTTTCAGAGTAACAGCCGTGTTAGTCTGTATCTGCAAAAAGAACAGGAGTACTTGTGGCACGTTAGAGACTAACCCATTTATTTGAGCGTAAGCTTTTGTGAGCCAACAGCAGCTGTAGCTCACGAAAGCTCATGCTCAAATAAATTGGTTAGTCTCTAAGGTGCCACAAGTCCTCCTTTTCTTTTTGCGAATACAGACTAACACGGCTGCTACTCTGAAACCTATTTATTTGAACATAAGTTTTTGTGGGCCCAAATAAATGTGTTAGTCTCTAAAGTGCCACCAGTCCTCCTGTTCATAGGATCTCAGGAGATCATTGAGTCCAACCCCTGCTCAAAGCAGGACCAATCTCCAATTTTTGCCCCAGCTCCCTAAATGGCCTCCTCAAAATTGAACTCATAACCCTGGGTTTAGCAGGCCAATGCTCAAACCACTGAGCTATCCCTCCCCCCTCTTCTTTTTTCTCAGTCGGTAACATGTTTATCCTCCCTACTCCCCTGGATAGTAGATCCCCATTGCACAGGTGGGGCACTGAGGCAAAGAAACTAAGCAATTTATACACCGTCCTCAGAGCAATATTTCTGAAACAAAACTGTAGAATAGAAACTGGGAGATCTTTCAGGATACCCTATATTTAGGGAAGCGCATATTCATTTTGATAACATTCATTTTGCCCCCTAAGGACAAGGGTTCTCCATAGGCCCAAAACTCTCACTACTTAGACCAAAATGGGCTCTAAATTAATGTTGACCAGATTCTTACAAAAAGTCCGTGGAAGAGCAAGGAATCAAACTCAGGTCTCTCGCTAGCGCCTCAATCACTAGACAATCCTTCCTTTGCGCGGGGCGGGATAATTCTCCACTTCCTACTCTTAGGTATTTCTGTCTGTCTGTTTACAATGGAAATTGGCTTCCTTGTCACTTTTGGCTTCCTCCTGCACCCTTCTGCCCAAGTCTTCTCTTTTTATAAGACCCAAAAAAAAAAAAAAAACCCTGTCTTTTAAATCAAGAAAAGAATATATTCTCTGACTTCACGTGACTCTAGACAGCAGAAGGTTTCAAGAGCTCAGGAATTGTCCTCTTTGCAGTCTGCTTGAACAGGACCCATCTCTGCCTTCTCTATTCTGTGCAATGTCACTTTCAAAGTTGCCGTACGGAAAGGCCTAAGATTCTGGAGACCGGTCTGACAGCATAAGAAATCCCACACAAGGCTGAGGCTTGGTGATACACAGGTCTCACAAGCCTGGTTAGGTGGTACAAAGGTCTGTGTTCATCATCCATTCAAAAGAGACATTTAGAAAATTGTGTTTCTGTTGTTTAATACTCTAATTTTCATCTTCATAAGTAACATAGGGAAAAACATATAAGCTCATACATTTCAGGTATTAGTGCAATATAACCAATACAAAATATTCCACATATCCTTTCAATACCTTAGAACAAGAGGACTTACCAATAAGATGGAGTTGGTCAAAAGCATCACTAAGGCCCTGATCCTGCAGTGAGCTCTATACATAGGACCTCTGATTTTAGCAGGGCTCTGTCCTGGTACAGGTTCTATGCACATAGAATTTGGGCCAAAGTATTGCAAGCTTGAGTGGGTGCAGATGTATGCAGTATTATTGTAGCCATGTCAGTCTCATGATATTAGAGAGACAAGCGATAACACATATTGGATCTGAATTGTGAGTGAAGGAAGAAGTGGTGGGGTGTAATGTCTATAGACACATTCTCCAACAAGAAATCAGTCAGATACTTTAAGTAGATGTTATGACTAACAGTAATGCTTCCATAGGTTAGCTAGCTATACAGGGATATGTGTAGAATGAAGAATGTGTATCTGCCTCTGAAGGCAGACGATCTACCAATATACCCCTCATACCACATAGGCACAATAATGTCAACTCACTTTCTCTAGCCCAGCCCTCAGGCCTGTGATGTAACGGCCCTTCTGTCTCTCTCCCCCAGTGCAGCCATGGTGACTGCCAGAATAATGTCTGTCCCTGCCTTCCAGGCAGACCTGCAGCAAGTGTTAGTATTAAAAAAAGAAAAGAAAAGAGAGAGACAGGAGGAAAGCAGCCAGGCTGCAGCAGCCTCTCCTACCTGAAATTGGCAAGGAGACAATATCTTACAAGTTGATTTATCATATATAAAAAGAAAGCAGTGGGTTTAGGATTTGTATTATAAATTCAGCAGAACCTCAGAAATTTGCATTTCCCATATAATCTATACACAAAACGCAAGTAGTATCTCCCCACTTCTCAGCAGAGATAATAATAGCAAAATGCTATAGTGAGGTTTCCTATCAGAATCAGAAGCCAGAGGTGGAAAAACAATATTAAGCTAGGGTGATGGTCACATTAGGATAGCTGACTTTATTAATAACAACAAAAATGCACATTTATATGAAATTATAAATATTTGACTGTCTCTCCTCACTTTTCATGTAACCTGTCTTCTCAAGCTCTGTGATGGGGTGTCTACCCCACACAAGGCTTGAAGGGTTTAAGATGACCAATTAACTGCCCAGGCTGCACCTGGAGAAGGGTTGGGGGGGAATTAATTAGAAAAGGCTCAGCTGGGCAGGAACAGGCAGGGCCTATATAAGCTAGGAATCTGACAACAGAAAGGATAGCCAGGAGGAGATAACACTACCAGTGAGTGTACCTATCACAGGCTTGGAAAGATTTGTGCACATGCTAAGTTTTAAGCGTGTGAATAGTCCCCTTGAAGCTAAGTGGTCTCAATGAATACACAAAGACAGAGAATCAAGGATCCTGTGTTCTCAGCTCAGCTCTGCCACTGAGTGACCTTGGGAAAGTCACATTGCCTATATGTACTGCAATTTCTCATCTGTAAAACTGACCTATCTCCAAAGGAGTACTAGCATGAGTTTATTATTAGATAGGAGGTGACAGGCTGAATGAAAAAAACAACCCTCAATTCACATGCTCACATCTGCCAAAATTTCACTCAGGGAGATGCTTAGAATGGAGCAGTTCTGAATATGCTCCCACAACTTATACACAATGGGCCAGATCCTTGGCTGGTGTACATCGGCATAGATCCAACAGATTCTCATAGATTATATATGTACAGCAAAATATGCATCCTCCTGGGAAAGTTGCATGTATAAGACATTGCTCCCTACATTTATAACTACATAAAAGTGTAGTGTAATAAAGGACTATTATCCACACCTTCTGTTTTACTAACATTCCAAATCAGAGTCAAGTTAACTGCTTATTCCAGAACTAGGATCGCTTAAAAAAACCCCTATTTTTCATATATTGTGGCTGTGACAAGCCAGACATGACTGGGGCTCATGGTGGGGGAAACTTGCCCAACTAGTTACTGTTATTGGGAGCTGCAGAGTGACCTTTGAAGTCTACAGAGGCTGAGCTGTGATGACTTTGCAAACAACCTCCCTTCTCTGTTACCTCACTCTTCCCCAATGCAATCAGGATAGCTGGATGAGATTGACAAAAGATGTCCCCTGGGGAAACAGTGTCTGGAGTGACCAAATGTTCCTTTGGGAATGGGATCTGCATAAGGATGGGATGCAGCAGTCAGGCTATCACAAGGGGTGCCACAAACAGGATGCAGCGTTCAGGAAGGTTGGGCTGTGGTTGGGTGGGGTTCTCCCGGGCAGGGGGGTGCAGCATTCACAAGGATGAGCTGTCCCAGGGCTCTCCTGAGGGCAGAGGATTCTCAGGGTGGGATACAACATGCAGAAGAGGTGAGAGTCAGCATTCAGAGGGATTGCAAGCCTGTGATTGGACACCCCAAGGAGGCACGGTCTTCAGAAGGCACTGGACTGTTTTGAGGGGTCTCCCCAGAACTGGAACACAGCATTCAGAGGGATTGGGGTATTGTTGTATTGAGTTAGGAGTTTCTAGGCTCAAAGGAGTTGAGGTGTTTTAAAACCCTTGTCTTACTCTCACTTTATTAAACAGAAAAGGAGTACTTGTGGCACCTTAGAGACTAACCAATTTATTTGAGCATGAGCTTTCGATGCATGATGCATGATGCATCCGATGAAGTGAGCTGTAGCTCACGAAAGCTCATGCTCAAATAAATTGGTTAGTCTCTAAGGTGCCACAAGTTCTCCTTTTCTTTTTGTGAATACAGACTAACACAGCTGCTACTCTGAAACCTGTCTTTATTAAACAGCTAATTGTAGTCCAGGGTTTGCATAAAGTTAAGGCTGGAAACCAACACCATAATACCATTGTAACCATTTACGAAATGCACTCCAAAAGAAAGGGGGGAACAATAAGTTAAGTAAAAATTTAATTTTAACTATTCCCCATGTTTTGGTGTAAAGAGCACTTTAAAGTGAACATCCCTTGCTCGACAGTCCTTTATATGATATCAAAGGTCCTTATTAGGGCAAAGAGGGTCAGTTTCAGATGGTAACGCTTACATTACTCTTGTTGAAGTCCCATCCTGTTTCTTTTTAAGATAAAGCAAGAAGAGCAGACACAAAAGGGGGAGAGTCATTCTAGTTGTATGAACAACAGAAAAAGTGCACATATCTCCAAGCATAGAACTGTTTTGGGACTATAGAGATGAGGGATGGGATTGTCAAAGGAGCCAAGCAACAACTCCCCCTGAAAGTCAATGGAAGTTGGGTGCCTCATTCTCTTGTGAAAACACCAACTGAAATTGCTACATGTGATGGGATTCTGTACAAAGTACATTGTGTCCAAGCCGCATAGGATAATGTTGAAAATACTAGATGTAATCCATAGGGCGCACGGGAGTATTGAGAAGTATAAGAACATGACCTTTTAGATGACCTTCTGGGGTCCCTTCCAACCCTGATATTCTATGATTCTATTCTATGATTCTATGAACAAAGCCTGAGATCTCTTTTTCAGGCCAGACATGAATGCTGCTATGTGAGAAGAGGCACCCGAGTATGAAATCTGCAGTAAACACAGGAAATAATGAAAAAGAACCACTGAAATCACATGAGATTTCTGAACACTTTTGGGTCAAGGTGGGCACCAGTCTATTTAAAAGAAATAAGAAAGATTACCGTTATCGGTATACTATTATTCATATGTCACCATTGCACAACACAGTGAAGCAATGTAAAAATACAGTATAAATTGCATTTGCTTGCCATGGGATTCTAAATAAGTTAATAACAGATAATGTCCTGCAATTCATGAGTGTCACATTTCTGCAATTTCCTTTCATACATCAGTTCATGCCCTTACTCCATCCAGTGTTTACTGCACACAGTTAAATGGATTAGCAGAAAAGTCTGTAGGAACAGCAAAGAACTGGATTTTATAAAAACCTTAGTGGATTCAAGTAATCCATTGTTAGAATATAGCAACACACCCAACAATGTTTAATTAGGATCACCAGTGCAGAGGCTTATGGGCAGAAAGACAAGAAACTTACATCTCCACTTCGCCAGGTTTGCCATAAGGCTGGCTTCCTCAAGGGCCATAGGACTGCCAATATATGCTTGAAGTGTTTTTCCCACTCACAACTGTAAACGACTATATTGTGTACGTAGGCTGCTGCATACTGATTGTGTGGTCACAGGACTGTGTCCATCAGCCATTGGAAGGTGGCAAGGGCCCCACGAAGCCTGAAGGGCATGGTCTTGAAATGGTACAGGTCAAAAGGTGTTGCAAAGGCCATTGTTTCTCCAGATCCCTTTATTAAGGGATCTACCAGTAGCCCTTGGTCAGATCTAAAGTTGAGATATACTTTCCAGACCCTAATCACACCAACAATTTGTTATCTTGGGGCATGGGATATGTGTCAAACATGGATACTGTTATATACTTCTGTTCTATATATGGACCGGCTACAGAGCTTGCTTATACACACCAGATATGTTTGTCAGAACATCCTTTAATGTTTTGCCAGGTTTGTCTGAGGTTCATTTAAATAAGGTATTTTGCACTCAGTGCCACCTATTGGCTGAACATCTCCCCTTTTAAGTTCTACATTCCTACCATTTACAATATTTACAACCATCATACTGTCTTTGAAGTTCAGTACGTATCAGTCTGTTAAGTGTCTCTGAACTGTACTTGTTTTCAAGTTACACAACCCAAAATGTAACAGCTTGGTCATCTGGCTGTCCATTAGTTGCAACGACTGGCTGTGTCGGTTTGGAATCCTTGATTATTATTATTCTTGTTCTCCACCTGCATCTGCAGAGTTTGCTCTGCTGATTGTTCTTTCTGAGGAAAAGAACTATACATGTCAGTGGTTTCTGTTGAACTCTCCACTCCCAATCCCGATCATGTATGACCTGGGTGCTGAATTCCTGTTCTTTATGACAGCTGGAGTTGTCCGTCCTTTTTCTCCATCCAATTTAACACGAACACAGTCACCAGATTCTAGACCTGGCAGTTCTCTGAGTGACCTCGGTTGTAAACATATTTATAAGCTTTTAGCCTTTTTATCCCATTTGGCTACTCTTTGGCCATTCTGGAGATTCTCTTCCAAAGTGGGAACAGTAGTTCGGAGTTGTCTTACCATCAGGAGTTGTGCTGGCCATGGGCAGCAGGTGGAGTCCCCCTTTGAAGAGGCTAGCCCCTGGTTCCACCCCTTGCACCGGCATGCCCCTCCCCCATGGCCAGAGCCATGAGACCCCCGTCCCTCTCCACGCGGCCAGAGCCACAAAACCCCGTCCCCCTCCATGGCCGGAGCCCCAAGACCTACTGCTCCCTTCTGTGGCTAGAGTCCTGAGACCCCCTGTGTCCCTCTGTGGCTGGAGCCCGGAGACCCTTCCCCCCTCCCAACCCCCGCAGCCAGGACAAGACCTCCCCCCGAGAGGAACCCTGTGTCCCTCCCCCCTGCGGCCAGAGGAGACCCGGGCCAGCCAGAGCCTTTCCCCCAAACCTGCCCAGAGGAGACCTGGTGTGGCCGGAGCCCTGGGCCAGCCCGAGCTGTCCATTTCTACCCATTCCAGTGCACAAATGTAGTCCCTCATAGCTACCCATACTCTGACCTGTGAGAATCCTTACTGGTTTATATGAAGCTATAGTTGTCCTGGTGGTCCCTCAGACCCGGAGGGAAGTGGTAGGAGTAAGAATGTGGCCCCTGATGCCATGTAGTATGGTGGGAGGAATAGGGAGCTGCTACTATGGAGTTTTCTAAGGACTGCAAAGAGGAGGAAGTCTGGGCTGTTTGGACTTGTAGGTCATTCTGGGTCTGCAGCATTTGGGTTTGCCACCTGAGAAGACCCATTATGTCCTGGTGCAGCTCTTTTTGATAGCGAGTCTCCAGGGTGAGATGGGAGAATCACAGTGGAGCATAAATTGGGGTCAAATGGGAGGGTTGCGCTGGGGGGGTAAATGGAGGCAGATGGGGGAGTGATACTGAGGGACAGATAGAGAAGAGGGTCACAATGGGGGGGACAGACGGGGAGGTCATGCTGGGTGCAGACGAGGCAAAAGGGGATCACACTGAGAGGTAGATGAGCAAAAGAGGGATCATCTGGGGGGGAAGATAAGGGGGTCACACCAAGCAGCAGAAGGGGGGGATCACCCTGGGAGGGATGAAGGAGCATCACGCTGAGGGATAGATGGACAGAAGAGGGGAGATCACCCTGAGGGGGAAGACCAGGGGTCCCACCGAGGAGTAGATGGAAAGAAGGGGGGATCACCCAGAGGTGGTGAAGACATGGGGATCATGCTGAGAGGTAGATGGGCAGAAGGGTGGGGATCACCCTGAGATGGAAGACCGGGGATCGCACCGAGGGGAAAATGGACAGAAGTTGGGGGGGGATCACCCTGGGACGGAACACGGGGATCACACTGAGGGGCAAACGGGCAGAAGGGGAGGATCAGGGGATCACCTTGGGACGGAAGACCGGGGGTCGCACCGAGGGGCAGAAGGGGGGGAATCACCCTGGGACAGAAGAGCGGGGTCGCCCCCAGGGGCAGGCGGGCAGAAGGCGTGGGGGGGGGGATCACCCTGGGACGGAAGAGCGGGGTCGCCCCCAGGGGCAGGCGGGCAGAAGGCGCGGGGGGGGGATCACCCTGGGACGGAAGAGCGGGGTCGCCCCCAGGGGCAGACGGGCAGAAGGCGCGGGGGGGGGGATCACCCTGGGACGGAAGAGCGGGGTCGCCCCCAGGGGCAGGCGGGCAGAAGGCGCGGGGGGGGGATATCACCCTGGGAGGGAAGAGCGGGGTCGCCCCCAGGGGCAGAAGGCGCGGGGGGGGTCACCCTGGGAGGGAAGAGCGGGGTCGCCCCCAGGGGCAGGCGGGCAGAAGGCGTGGGGATCACCCTGGGAGGGAAGAGCGGGGTCGCCCCCAGGGGCAGACGGGCAGAAGGCGCGGGGGGGGGATCACCCTGGGAGGGAAGAGCGGGGTCGCCCCCAGGGGCAGAAGGCGCGGGGGGGGGATCACCCTGGGACGGAAGAGCGGGGTCGCCCCCAGGGGCAGAAGGCGCGGGGGGGGATCACCCTGGGACGGAAGAGCGGGGTCGCCCCCAGGGGCAGACGGGCAGAAGGCGCGGGGGGGGGGATCACCCTGGGAGGGAAGAGCGGGGTCGCCCCCAGGGGCAGGCGGGCAGAAGGCGCGGGGGGGGGATCACCCTGGGAGGGAAGAGCGGGGTCGCCCCCAGGGGCAGACGGGCAGAAGGCGCGGGGGGGGGGGATCACCCTGGGAGGGAAGAGCGGGGTCGCCCCCAGGGGCAGGCGGGCAGAAGGCGCGGGGCGGGGGGATCACCCTGGGAGGGAAGAGCGGGGTCGCCCCCAGGGGCAGACGGGCAGAAGGCGCGGGGGGGGGATCACCCTGGGAGGGAAGAGCGGGGTCGCCCCCAGGGGCAGGCGGGCAGAAGGCGCGGGGGGGGAATCACCCTGGGACGGAAGAGCGGGGTCGCCCCCAGGGGCAGACGGGCAGAAGGCGCGGGGGGGGGATCACCCTGGGAGGGAAGAGCGGGGTCGCCCCCAGGGGCAGGCGGGCAGAAGGCGCGGGAGGGGGATCACCCTGGGACGGAAGAGCGGGGTCGCCCCCAGGGGCAGGCGGGCAGAAGGCGCGGGGCGGGGGGATCTCCCTGGGACGGAAGAGCGGGGTCGCCCCCAGGGGCAGACGGGCAGAAGGCGCGGGGGGGGGATCACCCTGGGAGGGAAGAGCGGGGTCGCCCCCAGGGGCAGGCGGGCAGAAGGCGCGGGGGGGGGATCACCCTGGGACGGAAGAGCGGGGTCGCCCCCAGGGGCAGACGGGCAGAAGGCGCGGGGGGGGGATCACCCTGGGAGGGAAGAGCGGGGTCGCCCCCAGGGGCAGGCGGGCAGAAGGCGCGGGGGGGGGATCACCCTGGGACGGAAGAGCGGGGTCGCCCCCAGGGGCAGGCGGGCAGAAGGCGCGGGGGGGGGATCTCCCTGGGACGGAAGAGCGGGGTCGCCCCCAGGGGCAGACGGGCAGAAGGCGCGGGGGGGGGGATCACCCTGGGAGGGAAGAGCGGGGTCGCCCCCAGGGGCAGACGGGCAGAAGGCGCGGGGGGGGGATCACCCTGGGAGGGAAGAGCGGGGTCGCCCCCAGGGGCAGACGGGCAGAAGGCGCGGGGGGGGGGATCACCCTGGGACGGAAGAGCGGGGTCGCCCCCAGGGGCAGGCGGGCAGAAGGCGCGGGGGGGGATCACCCTGGGAGGGAAGAGCGGGGTCGCCCCCAGGGGCAGGCGGGCAGAAGGCGCGGGGGGGGATCACCCTGGGACGGAAGAGCGGGGTCGCCCCCAGGGGCAGGCGGGCAGAAGGCGCGGGGGGGGATCACCCTGGGACGGAAGAGCGGGGTCGCCCCCAGGGGCAGGCGGGCAGAAGGCGCGGGGGGGGGATCACCCTGGGACGGAAGAGCGGGGTCGCCCCCAGGGGCAGGCGGGCAGAAGGCGCGGGGGGGGGATCTCCCTGGGACGGAAGAGCGGGGTCGCCCCCAGGGGCAGACGGGCAGAAGGCGCGGGGGGGGGATCACCCTGGGAGGGAAGAGCGGGGTCGCCCCCAGGGGCAGACGGGCAGAAGGCGCGGGGGGGGATCACCCTGGGACGGAAGAGCGGGGTCGCCCCCAGGGGCAGACGGGCAGAAGGCGCGGGGGGGGGTCACCCTGGGAGGGAAGAGCGGGGTCGCCCCCAGGGGCAGGCGGGCAGAAGGCGCGGGGGGGGGATCACCCTGGGAGGGAAGAGCGGGGTCGCCCCCAGGGGCAGAAGGCGCGGGGGGGGATCACCCTGGGACGGAAGAGCGGGGTCGCCCCCAGGGGCAGGCGGGCAGAAGGCGCGGGGGGGGGATCACCCTGGGACGGAAGAGCGGGGTCGCCCCCAGGGGCAGGCGGGCAGAAGGCGCGGGGGGGGATCACCCTGGGACGGAAGAGCGGGGTCGCCCCCAGGGGCAGGCGGGGTTCTCGTTTTGGGGCGGAGGGGGCGGACCCGCGGAAGGGGAGATAGGCCGAGGGCGGGGGGATCAGGCCGCGGGGCAGGAACAGGCTCTGACGTCAGAAGGGCAGGCCTTGCGGGCCGAACACCAACACCAGGCCTCTGAGGCAGGCCCGGGGGGTTGAGTCGCTCACGTCCACCCCGGTCTCCTAGCAACCACGCAGGGCGGGGCGTTGCGCCGCGAGCGCTCGACTCCGCGCGGCCCAGTCTTGGCGGTTGCTAGGAAACCGCGCGACGGGAGCTCGGCCGTAAACTTGTCAATGGGGCGTAAAATGCCGTGAAGCCCGGCCTGCTGGGCCTGCGGGCGGTGAGAGTGGCCGGGCCTGGCTCCCCCGCACTTATATGCCCCGTCCCCTGGCGGCCGCCTCCCCCTCCTGCTCCATGTGGGGCCCGGGCCGGGGCCTCGGTGTCTCCCCCGCCTACTATGGCCAGGAAAACAGTTAGCAGGAAGCGGAAAGCGGCGGCTGCCACTGCGGCGGCGCCCGGAGGGCTCCGGGGGGAGCAGGTAACGGGGACAGGCGCGGCCGGGGGGGGGAAGCGGGTAACGGGGGGAGGGGCTCGGCCGGGGGGGCGCGGTTAACTGGGGGGGGCGGGTAAAGGGGGGAGGGGCTCGGTCAGGGGGGCGCGGGTGACGGCGGGGAGGGGCGCGGCCGTCGGGGGAGGGGCTCGGCCAGGAGGACGCGGGTAACGGGGGGGTGGGGAGCGGCCGGGGGAGAGAGGCGCGAAGGAGGTAACGAGGGGGAGGGGCTCGGCCAGGGGGCGCGGGTGACGGGGGGGAGGGGAGCGGCCGGGGGGGGTGAGCAGGTACCGGGGGGGAGGGCTCGGCCGGGGGGGCGCGGGTGACGGGGGGGAGGGGAGCGGGTGACATGGGGGAGGGGCTCGGCCAGGGGGGCGCGGGTAACGGGGGGGAGGGGAGCGGCCGGGGGGGGTGAGCAGGTACCGGGGGGGAGGGCTCGGCCGGGGGGGCGCGGGTAACGGAGGGGGGGTGAGCAGGTACCGGGGGGGAGGGCTCGGCCGGGGGGGCGCGGGTGACGGGGGGAGGGGAGCGGCTGGGGGGGTGAGCAGGTACCGGGGGGGGAGGGCTCGGGGGGAGGGGCGCGGGTAACGGGGGGGAGGGGCTCGGCCAGGGGGGCGCGGGTAACGGGGGGGAGGGCTCGGCCAGGGGGGCGCGGGTAACGGGGGGGAGGGGAGCGGGTGACATGGGGGAGGGGCTCGGCCAGGGGGGCGCGGGTGACGGGGGGGAGGGGAGCGGCTGGGGGGGGTGAGCAGGTACCGGGGGGGAGGGCTCGGCCGGGGGGGCGCGGGTGACGGGGGGGAGGGGAGCGGCTGGGGGGGGTGAGCAGGTACCGGGGGGAGGGCTCGGCCGGGGGGGCGCGGGTGACGGGGGGGAGGGGAGCGGGTGACGGGGGGAGGGGCTCGGCCAGGGGGGCGCGGGTAACGGGGGGGAGGGGAGCGGGTGACATGGGGGAGGGGCTCGGCCAGGGGGGCGCGGGTGACGGGGGGGAGGGGAGCGGCTGGGGGGGTGAGCAGGTACCGGGGGGGAGGGCTCGGCTGGGGGGGCGCGGGTGACGGGGGGGAGGGGAGCGGCTGGGGGGGCGCGGGTGACGGGGGGAGGGCTCATGGGAGCGTGAAGCGGCTCTGCCTGCGGAGCGGGTAGTCGAGCCCCCCCGCCCGGAGACCGGCGGACGCTGCGCGGGGGAGCTGGGTCCGGGGGACCGATAACTTCGCGGGGGGAAGGCCCGAGGTCCGTGCTCGGGTCGGAGGAAAAGGGCAGGGCCTAGGTCAGTGCCGGCGCTGCAGGGGGAAGGGCTGGGGTCAGCCCCGGGGTGCGTGGGGGGGCTGCAGAGGGTGCAGGTAACGGGCCCCCCGGACAGGAGAGGCGGGGGCCCGGGGTGGGAGTCGGCCCTAGGGAAAGGGGAGGCGGGGGCCCGGGGAAGGCAGCGATGGCGGTGGGGCGGGCTGAGGGGGCCGGGGCGGAGAGGAGGCTCGAGGGGACACTAGATAGGTAATGCGGGGAGCAGGTACCGGGGCTGGGCGCTAAGTCTCCCCGGGGCTCAGGCCTGGTAACACGGGGGGCGGGGTGGGGAGCAACCGAGGGGATGAGCTAGTCCCGTCCCGGCCGGCCGGCCTCCTGCCGCTCGCTCGGGTGCCGCCCCGGGGGCTTTGGGCCCTGGGTCTCCTGGCCCCTGCCCTCCACCCCGGGGGAGAGGTTGGCTCCTGGCGCGCCTGCTGCGGGGGCTGCCAGGGGGCCGCCGGGGTTTGCTCTTCCTTGCTGACCGTGCTGCTGGGCGCCTCCGGCTCGGGGACTTAGGGCCCCGTGGTGTCAGCCGGGTGTCGGGTGTCTGGGGCGGCCCCCAGGGGAGCGGCGCCCGGGCAAGGTGCCGGGCGGCCCCATCCCCAGGTCCCAGCGGCTCCCGAGCAGGGCTCCGGCTGCTGCCGGTGTTTGGGTTCGATCGTTCGAACCCCGTAACCGACTCGCACTCCGGGGCCTGGGGCGCAGGGAGGCGGGCGCGGCTGCTCCTGTGTAGGAAACTCCCTCCGCCGGGTCCTGATAAACCCACCCATCCCTCCTTTTCAGTCAGTGGCAGGCCAATAGTGCTCGATGCTCCGGAGTGATTGTAAACGGAGTGGGAGGAGGTGCTTTGGAGCTCAGGTTACTACCCAGGTCGGTATTGAACCAGGCTGTGCATTTTAAAAAACCGCTCCTCCTTTGTGTTTGAATGGGGAAGCTATTTGTTGGAACACTCCTTCCCCCGCCCCCTCTCCCCCCCCAGCAGTCTGGGTTTGATGCATTTCAGTGGAAATTGACATAATTAGACCTGGAATCTTGACTGGGGATACCTTCAGCTGTTTGAAAGTGCTTTGGGATTTCCTGTTGCTCATAGGCATCTTTTAAATTTCATTTCAACCGCAGCACACTACAGTCAGAATTGGTGTACAACATCCCTGCAGCGATAGTTGCCTGACACATTAAGAATTTTAAAATACATGTATGGCTGAAGTTTATGCTGGGATGGGTTTAACTCTCTTGTATAGTATTTTAGGGTAGGTTACAGTATTTCATTTGTTCATTGATAATTTATGGTTCTGTATTAAAGAGGAAGTTATTTAAAATACACTGTGACGACAGCACTGAATTTTGATTGTCATTCACAGTATGGCTGGGATCACTCAACTCACAAAAGGAAAAGACTCCCCCCAGTAAAAAAGTCTCTGGTGTACTACCTGAAAGGCAGAGAGGTTCGGCTGCAGAATGAATCCAGCTACCATCGTTTGTTGCATGGATATGCAGCACAGCAACTTCCCAGTCTCCTGAAAGAGAGAGAATTTCATCTCGGGACCCTTAATAAAGTTTTTGCGTCTCAATGGTTGAACCACCGACAAGTGGTGTGTGGGACAAAATGCAACACAGTAAGTGTGACTTACTTGTTTTCCCCTCTGATAATTACAACTACTATTTTCATGTATGGCCTATGTGTAGATCCAGCCTCTCTCCTTTCCATCAGAGGAGTTTACTACTTTTATTGTCGGAAAAACGATGGCACAGTTGAGTCTTGATTTTTGTCATGAGGATGGCAAGATTTGATCATTATTGGATTTTATGGAAGGTAGCTTTAGAGGTGTAGTCTGGTTTGGTAACTAAGGCTAATAATAAAATAAGGCTCCATTTCTCATTACTCATTCTTGTTCATGTTGCGCTCTGTGTACCATATTCTGTAAGTGCTTTTAAAGGGACACTGTGAAGACAAAATCATACACCTAAATGCAAAATTTTCTCAATTTTATGGTCATAAACTGCTAAACTCAATTTTAAATATCCATTTTTTCCCATTTTGGTTTACTTCTGTTAACTTCATTCCATTTGGGCACGTGAACTAGTTTAATTTCATTTGTTTCTGGTGAAGCTAAACATTTTCAGGTTCTTAGTGCTGCATTGTTTGGATCTCAAACACTGCAGAGAATATTAAAGTGAAATGTTTTAAGTAAATAAAAACATAAACATTTCTGTTTCTGTTGGATGAAATCCTGGCTCCACTGAAGTTATTGCAAAAGTCCATCGACAAAATTGGGGCCAGGATTGCACATATCAAGCTACATGAAGCTTCATGGAGAAATAAATGTTGGCCTTATGCTAAGTTGAGGGGACTTACTAAAAGAGAATATGTGCTGGAGCAAACTGATAAATGACATAGCACCAAGTCACCTAGACAGCATGGTATATGAGAAGCTGACTTAACTTTGATTTTTTTGGCTTAAACATTTTGCAAAATGTGAGGAAATTGCATTTAACTGTAATTGGTAGAAATAGTATTTTCTCAATTTTTTTTAAAAAAAGTATAACTCTGCTATTGTAGTGATGGCTACAACAAAAATGGCTGAATTTAGAAAACTTGGCATGTAATATCTCTTAATGAGAACTACTGCCTAGCTAGATAAATTAAAATAGCTACATTTAAATAACTCTTGAGCAGAGCCTAACAATGCCTTATCCTCTCTCCACTTACATTCTTCCTGCTCTGGGACTGCTGCTGGGACAGTTTACATGAGGGAGACTTTAGCAAAACACAACAAATGCTTAGAAAATCTTTTTTTTTTCCTTGCATGAGAATTGTAGATCTTACAGGGCTGCAGCGGTTTTTGCTTCATTCTGCACTTTTTATCTGTACATGACAGAGGTACAAATGGGCTGCTGCCTTGTTAACACAGTCTTGTGGAAAACTGTTGCCAAAGCTGAGAAGTAAAAGTGGGAAACTAACCTTGCTGTTATGCCCTCACCCCAGTGAGGTGTAAAAGCCAGAGACTAATGGGGGCTATTTAAATGTCAGTACACAGCACGGGCTTAATATCCTTTACTAAAAGAGAAAAAGCAAAAGACGGAAGGCAACGTTGCGTCTTCATAACTGAAACCTTAAGGAAATGCAAAAATGAAGGTTCTTATAGCCAGTCTAGCTTGGCCACTTTATGGTACATATTTAATAGGGTTTTAAACCACACATTTAATTAGAAAATCAGGACTAGAAAATCTTCCATGCACTGTAGTGATGTGCACTAACAATAGGAAAGTTAACTTATTCCCACAAAGGGCTAAATTGTGCTATATGGGATGTAAATCTGAGTAATTAATTAGTGTAAACTACATGCAACTCAACTGAAGCTAATGTAAAGGATTTAGCTCATAGTATTTAATGAAAAGTTTAACAAACCACATCAACAGTGTTTTGCATTTGTTATGTAAGCTGCCTTTGGCTATACCATAACAAAATTAAAATTACTTTTTCACCATAAAATGAAAATGTATTGACACAATGTTAGTTGTGCTTTTTCTGATGAATCTGCAGTGTATATGGTTGGTCACTTCATAAGCAATGTTGTAAGGAACATGGACAGCTCTATCAGTTGCTACAGCTTCTATCGGATAGAAAAGTAACTTCTTGTCTGAGTCTCTGGGTCCTTAATTTTTTCCTATAAATATCCCTGTACATATTCTTGCATATCTAAGAGCTCAATCATTGTCCTTAAGTATCGTGGATTTCACAATTGGCAAGTTTTAAATAAAATTTGGCATCTATTTTGTATTTGTTACTAATATATATGAGACAGGATTCTATCCTAGTATCTCTGCCAGAACTCAAACGCACAATAGATTACGATTTCTCTGAGGCGAGTTCTTATTTTGTCATGATTGTACAGTGACAAGCACAGTGGGGCCCTGTCCCTTGATTGGAGTCTGTAGGTGCCACTGCAATACGCATTACCAAATACAGTGAGCAACTGTCACCTCTGCCCTGCAACCTTGGGTGCATTACAATACCTAAGCCGCTTTGTTTTCAGCATAAACCAATTTTTACCAGAAAAATGCCGAATTTTACAAAAAGTATTTGTTTTTTTGATTTTCCACTAACTTGTTTTATTAGGAAAATGCAATAAATTGCATGAGATTAATGTGTTATTGTAATACATATGTTTGTTTATATGCAAAGCTGCCTGTTGAAGTAAGGCTATGTAGAAGATACACACAGTAAATAAACAGGCACGCGCACACACAAGCTCTGAAGTGCATTTGCATGTGAACGTAGTGATGAATATCACACTCGCCGCATACATATTAAAAGCTGTTAGCAGATCCCAGTTTAAAGATCTGACACACAAAATGGGAAGGAAACACAAATCTGTAGAAGAATACATTTCAGAACACAAGGAAGTATTCAAAAGTTTAAAAAAAGAAACACTCAACTTCATCCTTTTCTCCTGTATGTGCTGCAAATGGTGTGACCCAGTTATTCAAGCTAAATATTTATAGGCTAATAGTTCTAAGTCTACAACAGTAAACTGTTGTGAAATGAAATGAAAAAATGAAGTTTTATTTGGAGATTGGAGATGTATTGCTTTCTTAAACTCAGAGGTGGCATTGTGTTTTGCATTCTGTTTTAGTTCTGCAGCAAACTACATTGAATTCCATTAATCAAAGCATTAATCTACTGAATACTTCTTCCATCCACCAAAATAAACCCCAATATTTACCCAGAAAAATAATTTTTTTTTCCACTGTTTTTTCACCTGTTTTTGTTGTTGTGGTAATAAACACCAATACATTATTGGAAAATAAATAAAATAGAAAATGAAGGGCCCTAACAATGCCTTGCTGAAGTAGCTGCTACCTGGGCTGCTCACAAACAGCCTTCCAGTATGCAAGCCACACCCTGTCTGTGTGTAACACTAGGCTGCCAGCCACACTTGGGTTACACTCTGGCTCCAACCAGCCTTGGTTATGCTGCAGGGTGATCCAGTACACCTCCTGTCTTGGATTTTCCCCCAGAAATGTCTGTCCTGTACTACCCAGCCCTCTCCTGGACAATACAAATTATATTAGGTCCACTGTTTCTTTAAAAGAATAATATGCACACAACTTGTCACCCCAAATGGAGTTACCCAGACACTTCAATTTAAACACATTGGATTAGATAAAACAATAAAGCAAGTTTATAAACTACACAGATTTTAAGTGAGTACAAGTAATGAGGCATTAAAGTAAAAAATTATTGCAAGAAAAATAAAGATAAGACATTACTAATAGCTTAACAAACTCTTTCAGATTCAAGCAAAGTTTCTTAACATATGCTTTCAGCAGTCTTACTGACCAAACCCTGTAGGTCAGGACCCTTTCTTCCACAGTTGAACAGATGTTTCCTTTGTCACTTCAGGTGCAGTGAATGCAATGGGCAGGGAGAGAGAAGGGTCCTTTGGGGCGTTTGTTCCTCCTTTTTATAGTTTCAGTCCACTTCTTGAAAAACATTTCCAGCTGTGCACCAGGAGACAAAGTCTATGCGGAAGGATGGTCCCTGCTGCTTTTTTCTCACCTGTTTGAGCTCTCTTTGTTTCCCTTCCTGCTTGATCACTGTTTACTGCTTGAATACGAATGAAGTAGAGCACATACTCCTTTGTTTTGGACAGAACTGTTGCTACCCCTTCTCTGGGAAGGGTTATGGGGTTTGAAATGTGGTGTTAATGCCATTTGGGGGTATCTTATAACTTCAGGGTTGCCACTCATTTTACCCGAACAGTGAGCAGCAAATAGTGAGTTTTCAAATGATACCTCATAAGGCATACTTTGTACAAAAACTATTACAATAGTGTGTAGGGTATGGGGAGGTTTAGGTTGGATGTTGGGAAACGCTTTTTCAGTAGGAGGGTGGTGAAGCACTGGAATGGGTTACCTAGGGAGGTGGTGGAATCTCCTTCCTTAGGGGTTTTTAAGGTCAGGCTTGACAGAGCTCTGGTTGGGATGATTTAGTTGGGGTTGGTCCTGCTTTGAGCAGGGGGTTGGACTAGATGACCTCCTGAGGTCCCTTCCAACCCTGATATTCTGTGAAAGGGCTGCATTCCGTCACAAGCCCTGTCCCTTGATTGGGCTCTCTAGGTGCCACTGCAGTACACATAACCAAATAGAGCTAGTAACTGCTCCTCACCCCCAAACTGAGAGACTTTTACGTGTCTGTCAAAGGATGTTTTAAGGCACATATAGCAGTATCTAAATACCAATGATTGGTACCAGATATTTAGGCAGAGGAGCAGGGATGGATATGATTGCAAACAAACTAGAGAGAAACTTCAGGGCTGTGTGGGAGATGACTAGATTTGGTGCTTGGAGACAACAGTGTGGTACCATAAAGGGTGCTGGACTGTCTGCACTTCAATGTGTTTGGGGGGCCTCTCTCTTTAATCTTCATAGCTCTGGGGAAAGGTCTTTTTACTAACCCCCTATTCCCCCCCCACCCCCCCCAAACTTCAGGTTCAAAACATCTACCTGAACATACACTGTTGTTGTTTGTAGTAGAAGTTGCAGGGGACTTACTGTAAGCTCAGACAGGAAAATATTAGAGCTGTGATGTCACTCCACTTACCTAATGGACTTGGTTGTCAGTTGCTTCCTGCCTAGCAGAGGGAGACGGCATGCCTTGCTCTTCAATTTCTTCTTGCTCCCTGTCAGGACTGATAGCTAAGTCGCAGAACCTCAAGTTTTCCTTTTATTGGCTGTTACTGTTTCTGAAATGGTTTTTCAAAGGGATGAGTGGTTTGCTTGCTCGATGCCCATTAGAAACTCTTTCTCCCCCTAGGTGATGACTGTGTTGTGCTCAGAGCCTCAGCAGTCCTGCTGCAAGTCACCAGCTCTTGATTGTTTGAATATTTGTGGCCTGTGCAGGCCATATGTCAGCACTGGGCCCAATCTCCTTTGTACTTAAGGAGATCAGCAGACTAGTCCCATGTGCTCAGTCCTGGGTTTGTGCCAGAGCTGACCAGGTGGTGATCAGATATAAGAGCACTTCATCTTCCTTTTAAATGACAAAATAATCATGAGGAACACAAGGGACTCCTGACATTGCAGCACTTGGTTACTAGTGTGTGTATGTGGTAATTCTCCCCCTTGTTTGGATGCAGGCTCTGATAACTCCTGAGGGAAAGCATGGTTTAATATTTCCTTTGCAAGCCAATTTATTTTCTACTCTACCTCTTAGGGTATCTGTATGCTGTAATTAAACACCCATGGCTGGTCCATGTTGGCTGACTTGGACTTGGGGGGGAGGCTACAGGACTATTTAATTGTGGTGTAGACATTTGGGCTGAGACCTTCACCTCTCTCAGGGTCTTGAACATCTACACTGCAATTAAACATCTCCATAGACTGAATCCTGCAAGCCTGAGTCATCTGAAACAGACCAGCTGTGGGTGTTTAACTGGAGTGTAGACATACCCTATGTGTCTGAAATGGAGGATATAGGAGAAGGGGGTTCTTCCCTAGCATCAGGGTTTCAGTCTCTTCTCTTGTAAGCCTGCATTTAGAGTTTGTAAACCTGAAGGTGCAGCCTCCTGAACAGACTAAATCTGACTTTGTGCAAATGAGCGTCTAAAGGAGACCCGTTCTTTCAGTTGCATGTTAATAAATAGTGGAGTGACCATTTTCTTGTACCTGTAAGCAGTTGCTGTTCTGCCACCTGCTGCATGATGGCATCCGTTTGCATTAATATTTTTCTTCCAATTCTGGTTTGGACTTTCTCAGCAGATATGTGATGGGGTCTCAAAATCGAGGCCCATTGGTAGGTTCAGTCTTTTCCCTCTGCATCCTTTGCAATCTGTTTAAAAATATGAACCGTCTTGACAGCCTCTCGGAATTAAACACAATGGGAGAGGCACATGAGAAACTGACAAACCGGGCTCCGGTGTGGGGCCGATAGAACAGTAGCACTCTTCCCTCGTTGACCGGCATCACCGCAACCTGAAACCAGTTTGTACTTCAAATTGCTGAGTGTCTTAGGGACACCGTCTTGGTGTAATGTGCCATTTGGTCTCTGGTACTAAGAGCTAGTGTTCAAGTTTGCAAGCAGGCTTATACCCTGCTGTTGTCACTTCTATCTAGGTTCCTATTGTGCCCTTCACAGGGCATAGAGCTGATGGTGGTCTCTTTCTGCCTATCTGTTAGCTTCTCAAACGACTGTGCTAGTTCTCCACTGCCCCTTCAGTTCTCCACGAAGGTACTGGAGGTACTGAGATTTGTTTGCTCGAATCTCTTTTGTGAGGGAGTCCTACCAGTTTGAGAGCTTGACCTTTTCATAAAGAAATATTACAGGTTTAAAGAGTGAAGTCTAATGCATAATCTTACTGTAAACCACTTTCCATTCTGGTTTGACAAAGTTACTGTCAACTCTTGGTGACCTTACTTTTCAGCAAGTCAGTCCTGGTCAACAATAAACTCAAATGTTGACATAAATAACCCAAATACAGTTTAGTTTATACGGAGGTAGCAATGTTACTTCCTGCAAGAGTTTGAAAGAATTGCTGTGCAAAATGAGTACAATAATTCCTCACTTAAAGTTGTCCCAGTTAACATCATTGTTTCATTGTTAAGTTGCTGATCAATTAGGGAACATGCTCGTTTAAAGTTGCGCAATGCTCCCTTATAACGTTGTTTGGCAGCCGCCTGCTTTGTCCACTGCTTGCAGAAAGAGCAGCCCGTTGGAGCCAGCTGGTGGGGGCTTGGAACCAGGGTGGACCAGCAGCCCCCATCAGGTCCCCGCTCCCCAAAGTTCCCTCCAGCACGCTATCAGTTGCCAGACAGTTCAGCTGTCCTTCCCCCAGTGCTCCTGCCCTCTGCCTTGGAGCTGCTCCCCGGAGCCTTCTGCTTACTGTGCAGGGTGGGGGGGAGTAAAAGGGGGAAGCTAAAGTCAGGGTGTCCCCCCCACACACACACACCCTGCTCCTGTACTGTACCTTATTTCCATAGAGCGGGGATGGCGAGGGCATGACAAGGCTCAGAACAGAGGGATCTTGCTGGCAGCTGCTGTCTCAACTTGCTGATCTACTTAAAAAGGCAGTGTACTTAGAGTGGGGTCAGCGTACTTCAAGGGGCAATGCATGTCTCTCTCTCTCTGCCATGCTGTCTCCCCTCCCTCCATTCGTGCTGCCTTGTAGAGTGTGAGGCTACATTAACAACAATGTGTTAACCCTTGAGGGCTCAGCCGAGTGCTAGTTCATCATTCAGCCGCAAGGCATTCCCTGGGAAATATCCCCCCCTCTGACTTCACCACCTCAACCAAGCTTCACAATCATCATTGCTGTGTACAGTATTAAATTGTTTCAAACTTATACTCTGTGTGTGTGTATGTATAAAATAAAGTAGTCCTTTGGTGAAAAAATTTCTCTGGAACCTAACCCCCGCATGTACATTAATTCTTATGTGGAAATTGGATTCGCTGAACATGGTCTTGTTTAAAGTTGCATTATTCAGGAACATAACTACCATGTTAAGCGAGGAGTTACTGTATAATGTGCTTATTTGTCACACAAGGAAAGATGCGATCAGTCAGTATTCATGCACAAACCTGGTAATGTATAAATTTAAGTTTGTGCCCACTTATGGCGTTTGTAGAAAGTACATTAACTAGAGGATCACACATCTTATTGGGTGTATAGCTCAGCCTGCATAAGCAATCAGAGACGTACACTAAATGAGCTCTCTGTGGTTTGTAGTCAGTGGAAATCAGACTTCCTCATTTTTCAGTTTTCATCTGAATCAGTACTTTTGCCTGTTGATGCATACAGCATTCCCTAGAATTTTGGAATTTATCAGATGGAGTGTTCTAAATGTACAGTATCATGTTACAGACCAAGAAATGCCATTGAGTTGACTGTAGGACATTTTTGGTTACAAAAGATCAAATGGGGCATGCAAGTCATGTGGTTATGTGTAACATACTGATGAGTTTGGCTTTCTTCCTTGCTGTTTCTGAAAAGACTGGTAAAGAACCAAAATGGAACTGACGGAAGAACTTGCAAACTGATTTAAGTAGTTTATTAAAAGAGGAAGGATGGATTGTGTGGTAAAAGCACTGGCCTGTGTCTCTGGAGATTTGGGTTCAACTTCTGTCTCTGCCAAAGGCTTAACTGTGTGACCTTCAAGCAACTCACTTAATTGCTGTCTGCCTCAATTCTCCCACTGCAAAGTGGAGATAATTCCTTTGTATGGTCTAGTTTGATTGTAAGCTCTGTGCGGCAGGAACTCTCCCCCAAGTGCAGATATATCACCTAGTATAACGGGGCCTTGATTGCTGCTAGGGCTTGTAGGTGCTACTGTAATACAAATTCTAAAGAACGCATAAAGTTAGTAATCGAAGAAGGTACAATAGGATGGGGTCAAATGTAGCCATAGCTAGAGCACTGCAAATCTGCAGATATCCACGGACCACGTTTGTGGATCACTGATCAAATGTGGATAGAAATTTTGTATCTGTGCAGGGCTTTAGCCATAGTATCCATAAGCTAAAGGGGTGTGGCTGTGGCAACTGTAAATCCCAGCATTCCATGTTTGCATTGACCCAGGCATTCTCTTCTTGATCCTTGAGCAGCCTATACCTCTAATTCAGAGATGAGGAATCATAGAAGCTAGAGATGGGAAAGGTCTGTTGGGTCATCCAGTCTGTTTCTGTGCCAGTGCAAGATTGTTCCCCACTGGACAGCTTGAGTCTGCTCCATTTGATACAAATCAGGGTGTGATCCTCTGGTTCCTGGTAGTTGTCAAAGCATTCTTTTGTCCGGTTAAAGCTTGGATGCCATGTTACTGCATACTGACAATTGATATAAATCACTCTTTGCTGCTAGTTAATAAGTTTATGGAAGAAGTTAAAGAATAAAGAAACAAATCTATATAACTAACCTTTCAGGTATAGGCAGCTATCCAGTGCTGAGCATGTCAGCATAAGCTTGCCCCATGAGTTGTGGTTTTTGAGCCCCAGACCAGGATGAAAGTTCCACCCAAAGGTGAGTTACTGAGGGAGGGGTTCTCATCCTCGCTTAAGATGTGGAGGTAAGAAGGGAAAACCACTAGGGTTGTATAGTGTAGCCATTCCAGAACTTTCTTAACCATCGTAGAGACCAGACTGCTATAGACACTTGGAAGAGCATTTGCATCCATACTTTTATTTTCAGTCACACTGATGTTCTGGGTGTGTTTGGGACGTTTAGCAAATGATGGGGAATAGGGCATTTCTGACTTACAGTTTAGATGCCATAATGTGCTGGGTTTAAAAAACAAATACTGAATTTAAAGCAACCAAACATTTCGTACTTCTGAATGCATGAATCAGTAACAGGATCACGGGTTCTGCCTTCCTGCTTCTTGCACTGTTGGACAGCAGGGCATCTGTCTGATTGGCTATGTTAAAGCCAGTTCAGAGACACGTTTAGTCTCCTGTTAATACCTTCCAGTCCTACATTTCTATGATTCTGTGATTCTTACTAGATCATGAGCAAATGTAGTGAAACCAGAAAGACCTGTAGGCACTTGATAGTGCGAATAGAAAATCGGCCACCGCTTCCCCTTTTTCACACCTGCTCCCCCATAATGGTCTTGGTTACCGTGCTAAACTCAAGGTATTCTGGTTGCTTTATTCTTTGACTTAATTATTTTTAGATCATCCAGAAATGTGTTAGGCACCTCACAGAAACAGTCCCTACCTCTAAGAGCTTATAGTCTATGGTTTAGGTACAAATCCTTAACACAGCTAAATATCTTTTTGTTATAATTGCAGTGGAATTTAAGAAAACAGTGATATGTCGTAGAAGTAAGGGATTTCATCTGCAATATGTTGGGGAGGGAGAAAGAGAACCGGAAACATAGAACGGGACTGACAGAACAGACTGGCACAGAAGGAGGGTAGTGTACTGTCATAGGCTCATAGCATGAGCAACAAATTGAAACTTAAAACATGTTAGTTTGGTTGCTTGCTGTAGGCGAATGCTGTTAAGCATGGAAGACCAAAAAAATTAAAGCAGAAGGATTGGGTGTCCATGAACGTTGACATTGTTTCTCCAAGTCCTTTTATATGTGTGGGCTAGTTTCTCAGCCCTCTTGTAGATATTTGGTGGGGCCCTAATGGTTTTGCATTAGTGTCGGTTTTTTAGACGTTCACCTACAGTGTCAAATGCCTGCCCCGGGTGCCCAATGCAGCTTGTATGGTATATTGATGTGATGCATGTGGCATATTCAGATTCCACAGAATCAAAGGTTTTATTTTTTTTAAAGATGTTTCTAACACACAGGTGTGAAGAAAACCTTCCAAAAATTAACCAGGTGTAACTAATGCAACGCTGTTTTCCTGAGTCTGCAGGCATTCTGACTCAGTTACTCTGAGTGGAGTGAACTGCACTGTCTCACATTAATCCCACTAGAGTGCCTCAAAGCACTTGCACATGGTTTTGCACTACTTATTTAATTGCTGATGGGTGAAATAAAGAAGAGGATAGGAACTGGGAGTTCCTGCTGGAAGAAAGTAGGACACGAATGAGGGGGGGGAGACCATACTTTGGGGAAAGGGAAGAAATAGTCATAGTCCTAGGGAGAGTGGTGCTGAATGGGACCGTAAATACGGAACAAGTTGCAATGTTCAGATATTCTGTAAAGGCTGTATTCTACTCTGATTTCTGTGCAAAATTCCCATTGGTAACAGTGGGACCTCCATTGTGTATTGAAAGTAGTATGCAGTCCTAGACTCTCCTATCGTAAATAAAGATGGATTTCATCCCTCTCCACAGAATGAGTTGGACTTCTCTGGCTTACGTAGATGTGTGGGATAGCAACTGTAAGATCTACAATTATATTAAATGTTTTGGGTTTAACTCAATGTTTATCATTTGATGCTTATTAGGGAATGGAAAAGAATTACTAGTTTTCTAGGCAACTGACAAAGAAATGATATGTAAATATAAACTTTATTCTAAGCACCAGAAATTGTTGTGTTGACCCCATTATAGAAGTGTCTGGCAAAGTGATAATTTCAGAACGTTTTTCTGTTCTTTTTCCATTTTGTTAATTCAGCTTCTTAAAAGCCTTTGATACTAAGGGTATGTTAAAAGAAATGCTACAAGTGTGATGAAAAGGGACAGTTAACTTAGCCTGAGCCCTGCAAGCCCAAGGGGCTGTTGAATTGCAGTGTAGATCATAGAATCATAGAATATCAGGGTTGGAAGGGACCTCAGGAGGTCATCTAGTCCAACCCCCTGCTCAAAGCAGGACCAATCCCCAATTTTTGCCCCAGATCCCAAATGGCCCCCTCAAGGATTGAACTCACAACCCTGGGTTTAGCAGGCCAATGCTCAAACCACTGAGCTATCCCTCCCAGGTTTGAGGGTCCCAGAGCTCAGGCTGCAGCCCAAGCCTGAAAGTCTACTCTGCAAATCAACAGCCCTTTAGCCCGAGCCAGCTGGCATATGGGCCAGGTGCAGGTGTCTAATTGCAGTGTAGACATACCCTAAGTGTCCTATGTTTGGATTTAAAGAAACAGTCAACTTAACACTATTGTCTTGAGTGTTAGACTTCTGTTCTTACAGGTAAGACTTAAGAAGTTACCTTAAAATCAGATGCTAAAAAGTTAACTCTGTCCCTTTTAATCACACTTGTAGCATTTCTTTGAACATACATTTTTGTGGCTTAGCTTTGAATTTAAGCACCATTATGAGAACCGACAGTGTCATAACTCGGATCAAGAGTGGATCAAGTGACCTGCCATTTTGTTTCTCTTCAAACTTATGATGTGAATTTGGTTCAATGGCTCTGTCTCTACAACTTCATGTACATCTGTCTTTCAGCTGTTTGTGGTAGATGTCCAGACGGGTCAAATTACGAAGATTCCTATTCTGAAAGACCGAGAACCTGATATGGTAAACCAGCAGGGCTGTGGCATTCATGCAATTGAGCTGAACCCTTCAAGGACACTCTTGGCTACAGGAGGAGACAATCCAAACAGCCTTGCGATTTATCGTCTGCCTACACTTGATCCTGTCTGTGTGGGAGACGTAAGTTAACATATTTGGGCAAGGTACAGAGTCACTCAGTAGGTATTACAGTGAAGTGTCCAAGGTCAGAAATCTCACTTCGTGTAGAATTTAAGTGTCACGGTGAATGCACTGGAGATATGGACACACATCCCTGTTTAATATGGTCTGTGCACATCTTTAAAAATCTTCCTTTTAGTCTGGAAGAGTGAACAGGCAAACCGTGCAAGGGACGAGTCTACTCTGCTGATCCTGGGGTTTGATTCTATCCTTAATAAGCAATCTTCTCGCAAAGGCTTCACTGTGGAAAGAGCTTCTTAGTAAGCCACATCCCCCAACAGACCCATTTTGGAGACTACAAGTGTTACCCTTCAGTTAGAAATTAGCAACATCCTAAATTGCTAACGGAAAACTGAAATTTCACACACAGTAAACTGAGGCATAAACCAGGCTGTTTAGCATAAAAACTATGTTGTGAGATGGTACTGTCGGGGGGCGTCAATGAGTTCTCCCCTAAGCCAGTGAGACTTGCACATGGATTCTGAGGACAGAATTGGGCTCTGTGGGTTAGTGCTAACTCTGTAGCTCTTGCCTGCATATGATGTAAACTGTACCATGCTCCATTAAATAAATAAATAAATTAAATAAATAAATCTTATGACCTTTTAGAAAAGTTTCTTAAAAAACAAAGCTAAAGGGAGTGTCTTTTTGAGAGCTTTGTTCTTGGGCAGGACCTTTACGAGCATCAATGAGTCACAGCAGCTGAGGTCATGATGTCTGTGACAGCTGTTTTAGGGTGATAACCAACTGCAGAGCAGCTTCACTTCTCAGGTTTCTAGGACGTCCCTTGCTATTCAGTTGCATAGTACTGTGACTCAACCTCTCTTACGCAGAATTACTCCCACTGAAGTCAAAAGAGTGTCAGGCCCACAGGTCTGTGAACAGACTACAGGGGCAGCCCTTGAGTTACCTAGCTTTACTACATGGGTAATTATTGTGTGTGGAACACCCATATTTCCAGCCTGACCTATTTTTCCAGAGCTGCAGTGTCATGGGTTGTAAATACATAACTATTTTTAATAGCTTCTTCGTATAAAATGTAGAACACAATTGATTACATCAATAGTAGTGACGTGTGTATGAGGAAAATACACAGGAAATGTGATTGTTTTTCAAAAGTAAGGGATGCACCTATCTAAGTGCAACATCTGATTCTTCAAACTTAAATTTTGGAACTGAATGAAGTTTAATCTTCATCAGGAGGCGTCTTTACTCACCACTGATGTTACAGGGCCACTGTCTATTTGAAATCTATTTCAAAAAGTAAGTTAAAAGTAGTTTAAGGTAATAAACTAAAATTTGCAAGTTTTGTGGTGTTGCCATCACAATTGTCTATTTTTTTTTTAAATAGGGCTTTCCTTTTGTTGCTGTACAAAAAACCAAACTCCCTGTTCAAGGTAAACTGTACGACTAGTTGCACATTTGCTAGCAGTTGGTATGTAACATAAACACCCTGATAAATCTGACAGGCTGATTTGTCTTCCCCCCCCTCCCCCCTTCAGGATGGACACAAAGACTGGATATTTTCTATTGCCTGGATCAGTGATACTATGGCTGTTTCTGGTAAGTTTATCTTTTAGAGAGTGAGTAAGCCTTTTAGAGAGTGGTTGTTTAATGTCTGTGTCTTAAGGAGAGACTGCAAAGTGCTACTGTTTAAGTACATGCTGTCTGATGAGGTGGTCAGAGTGTCAGGGAGATGGTATTTGATGGAGGAACAGTGAAGCCCAATTTTTTTTCATGCTTCCAGTTTAAACCTTGTGAAACAAAACCACAAGCTACACTTGAAATATAATCATGGTAGCACCAAGCTGTCTGATCTAGCTAGGAGCATCCTTTTTCTAATGCATTTTGTTTCTTGTGTGGATGGTACAGCATGGCTGTAGAACTGCTGTACTGGCCACACTACAAACAAAAAGCCTGATTAGAACATGGGCACCTCTAACCATGACAGCCCTGAATGGACGTGATTCAACCTGAAGTGTAGTTGGAGGCTAAAAGGTAGGGGTGTGTGTGTGTGTGTGTGTGTGTGTGTGTGTGTAATTGCATGTGGATGGTGTCTCAACCAGGTCTGTATCTAAACTCTTTAGAGACAGCAAATGTCTTTACATGCAATGAAATCATTAAATCGTGCTTTAAAAATAACCCCAGACCTCCACACCCATGTAGTTATACCGAGTGCCTTTAAATCCCACTAACCTAGTTCTTAGTGTGCATCGGGAAGAGAATGTATCCCACTCGCAAAATTTTCTGCATATCCGTGCTTATTGTAGACGTTGTCACTGGAAAACAAATAAAGTAAAGCAAATCTTGATTGTGGAGATGTGAAGTCTCCAGGAACATGTTCTCCAACACTGAACAATGTGGTGCAGTACTTGATTCCGCTCCTTTAGTAGGTAAGGTTTAATACAATTTAATAAATCTCTTTTGTAGTCATTAAATATTGGATACCATTCCTCTGTACGTAGAGAGGGAGATTTGGGCTTGACTGTGGGTGCAGCTCCACCCGAAACCACCTGCAGCCTCAGTGGTGCTTTTTAAAGCTGCTTATTTTCAATCTTTGGTCAACTCTGAACTGCGTTGGTCTTGCAGAGGGACTGGTCCTGCTTTCACACTTCTTTCTAGCTGATTATAGCTTTCCTTTACTATTGGTCTCAGCCTTCAATGAGCCTAGATTGCGGGGGAGGGAGAAGGGGAGAGGAGAGTGTTCACACAATGGGAAGTGTCTCAAGAAACACAAGCTAGTAAAGTTGGAGAAAAAAACAGATATTACTGAGAACGCTTGGTGGAGAGAGAGAAGGGAACAGCAGAGCAATAAGAAACCTAGTACATGATTGTTTTACCCATGATTGTTTTACCCACCCACGTAGCTTCATCGTTGTGCATTCAGGGGAAGAGAGCCGGTCACATCACTTACACCATGTGACGCTTCAGTTTGGCTCTTTGGCATGTGTCTCTGTAACACGCAGGTTCTGCTGTCTGGACATGTCACTAAGGCAACAAATCCGAGCATAAGTACTGTATTTAAAATTTTAGTCAGCTTGCCAAGTATGTTCTGGAGAGCTTGTTTACCTGTGGGTCCTGGTGCAGAAAATGCCAAGGACAAAACGATGCAGAAGGAGAATTAATAAACCCTACAAATATGACACTAATCATATTTTGCCATTAAAGTCAAGAAGCAGAAATATTTGAAATAAAGTTGGGGGAGGAGTTACCACATGCCTCTATGTAGGTCAAAAAAATGAAGGCAAAATTTCACACCACCTTCTGGGAGGCAGGTTAAACATCTTTCCCTCTCAGCGAAAGGAGCTACTGGTCCCACGTCAGGTCAGGTTGCTAGCCACTTCCCCTAGTTTGGGATTAGAGGCCTGCCAGCCTCTGATGTCTCATGTGAAGACTCAGGGGAGGCCTTTTTGTATCCTGCTCCAGAGAGGGCTGGAAGGTTGACTTTCTGTGTCACTTGTTTTTGCTAATGTTTAGATAGATACAAGGATCAACCTCCACCCAAGTGTGTAGAGTGTCTTATTCAAGGAGTTCATAGACATAAAACTAAATCTCTTTTGACCTAAAGCAGCTTTGAAGGAAGAATAAGTCTCTCATTATAGGTGAACAATAGGCTCTTCCTTGGTAAGAGCTTCTGATAGGATGAATAATTCTCTAGATGATATTTATAAGCCTAGGGTGACAAATGGAATTCTCCCCTTAGCTTCAGGGCTAAACAGTTTAACAAGATACAGTGACATGTTTCTCTGTTTGCAATAATAAAAAGAACAGCTTCTTTATAAAGCATATCAGGGTGTTTAGAAATTAATGGGGGTGCTATTGAATTTTAAATCTCCATAACAAGTAAGATTATGCTCCATTTAAAAGCCATGATCATAGAAATTAATTGAGTGGTAGAACACTTGTATCATAAAATGTTATTGGGAAGCCCTTCACTGTGATGGTCAGTAATGAGCATTAGTGGGAGCTGATGGGATTTATTTGACGGTAAAAGACAAAATATGTTAAGCCATTGATGTCTTGCGAGGATACTGCCATGTCCAGATGACTCAGAATCCATTTTATGCTTTAAATATAAAAAAGGAAGTGTTAGGCTTCAATTTCAAGGCTACAATTTCAAGGGATACTGATCCTTACTTGCTCTTTTAAGCTTCAAAGGAGACACACATGAACAGAGGGCATAGAAATCACGAAAATACACTCCCTTCTGCTCCCCCAACTGTGATCTTTGACGTTTTTTTAAAAAAGGAAAATATCTGCAATTTCATAATACAAAAAATACTTAGTCAATTTTAACGATGGAATGTATTTTATTGTATTTACTTGTAAACTTAATTCCATGCAAACTCTGAAATTCCATACTTTGCAATTAATGCTGTTATGAATTTTCTTTAAAATTTACAGTGTCTTACACATGAACACTGTGCAGGAGTTATTATACATATTGTATAGGCAAAGAAGTGGAAGCACAGATGGAAGCGAGTTGTCCAAGGTCCAGAGGGATTGGGTCTCAGGGCTGGGAATAAGAACTCTGTTCCTTGCTTCCAGACCTGTACTCACTGTGCTCCTCTAGTGTCAGCTTGGACTAATTTAAATCAACTGTTTTAAATGATGATTTAAATTATCAAGTGGAAAGCCTGTATTTAAATCATCAGTTTTAATAAATTTTTCCATTTGTACTTGTTTTCTAAAGAAAGGTGCATTCTTACTGGTTGGCATAATCATTAAAACATGTTAATTTCCAAGTCAGTAGAGCCTTTATGCTAATTTGGTATATCTTTTTGCAACTTAGGAGGGTGCACTATAATGTAATACATTTACTTATGCAATTGTATAGCTGAATATTTTCAGATTTTTATTAATTGTACATTTTTACTATGTTAGAAATGGTGGATCATATATTGTCTATTTATTAGGTAATTAACTTCTTGATTTATGTCAAATTGCATTAGGATGATATCTGGAATTTAAACACAACAGCATATATAACTTTGTTTTGTTCCATAAAAATATCTTAAATGTTCTGGATACCTAAACTTCTCTTATCAAAACATGTTCCACATTTACAGCTAAAGAAACTGAGGGATTAACTATAGTCAGTGAATTAAACTGATTTCTTCAGGTCACCTTGAAAAATTTTCAAATTTCACTAAGTGAAAGTGACTGGAGCTTAAGTTTCTACTCACCTAAGTCTCTTGAACACGAGACAACAGTCTCTTAAATTATTTAAGCTGTCATTCAAACTTTTAAAATTAGTACATCTCATCCCTTGTTCTGATTCATAGACTGGAAGAGAGAGACAAGTTTTCCTGCTTTTTCACTTCCTGGTCAATTTCTCAATTTTGAATGAATTAGAATATTTTCTTCATTTGGACTTTCTGTGCCTGCAGAGGAGCTACTGCTGCTGAAAGCCAGTCTATAGCACTTCAACAAACTCTGGTGCTTAGCTAGTGACTTCTACCAGCTCAGTGGTGTGACTTTATTTAAAACATCAGCAAACAAGTACTGCTTTGAATGGTTCACCTCCCACTCTGACATTATTTTAGTTGTAGCCGTGTTGGTCCCAAGATATTAGAGAGACAAGGTAGATGAAGTAGTAGCTTTTATTGGACCAGCTTCTGTTGGAGAGAGAGAGAAACAAGCTTTCAAGCCACGCAGAGCTTGTCTCTCCCATGAATAGAAGTTGGTCTAATAAAAGATATTTCGTCCCTACCTTGTCTCTCATTATTGATGGATGATTATTAGATGCCCAAGTCACAGCAGTATCTTCTTCAGCATAAATAACTGAGCAACTTTTTCACCTATGGAGTTTGGCTGGTCCTGATCACAAACTCATCCATAAGCTTTTCTGGATGATGAAAAAAGTCTTTCTGATACAGGTGACTTACTGTGTGATGTAGCTGAGTTGCAGCACTGCCGGTGACACCAGCAGTTGACTCTGAAGTTGCAGACATTGCAGACGATGGACATCCATAACCTTTAATGTCTAAGCTGGACCCTAAAACCAAATGGTAAACACAAGTTACACTCTCACTGAGTGTTACTCAGCTACCTTAAAAAAAAAAAATTAAAAAGGTTGTAAATGAAAGATTCCTCCTACTGCGGCTCTTTGTACCACTGTTGAAATTATATAATTTATTCTAAACCCAGTTTTGTAGGGAAAATTAATTAAATAGTAAGTTATTTCTAGCAATATACCAAACAGCTTGAAAAACTTTTTAAATATTAAAATTCATACATGCCTAATAAAACTTTTAAAAAGGAAATCTTCACCTAGGATGTTTGATTATATTGAGCAATTAAAATCATCTCTAAAGTCCAGCAATAATCATAGAATCATAGAATATCAGGGTTGGAAGGGACCTCAGGAGGTCATCTAGTCCAACCCCCTGCTCAAAGCAGGACCAATCCCCAATTGTTGCCCCAGATCCCTAAATGGCCCCCTCAAGGATTGAACTCACAACCCTGGGTTTAGCAGGCCAATGCTCAAACCACTGAGCTATCCCTCCCCCCCAGTTAATAGTTAATAGTAAAAACACGTTAATACGTTAATAGTAAAAACGTAATTGATAAATATTCCCACAACAAATTAACATACAGTTATGTTTTGAAATTCATCAGTAGTCCACCCAAAACACACATACATGGCAATAATCAGTCTTATCCTTTATTAGCATGGTAGACAGTCCGTAAGAATGGTGTCAAAATAAGTTTACTGCCCAGCTGATCCATATTCAGACATGTCCATATCACTTTCAGTCATTGCCTTTTGAGGAGCATTTTTCATAAGGTTTCATTCTAACAATCAGGCCTTGCATCTCTTCCTTGCATTGTTTACATTTGGCATGTGTTCCTTTTTTACTCAGAGGTACAGGAATTTATTGAAAAATATTCCTATACGGAGTCTGTTTTACTGCCGCCATGGCAGTTTTTCTCCAGTTCCCAGATGTTGAAATCAGTGCTACAGGCTGCACTCTGAAGAATGTTGTCCCTTCTTCCCACGGTGTCTTGCTTTGACGCCATTGTTGCTCCTTTCTGGTTGTGTACTCTCGTCCTCCTTCCTTGTTACATAACTCCCTTCCCCTCTCCTCCCCCTGCATTGCCCTCAGAAATACAAAACAACAACAAACTAAGATTTCTGCTTGAGTAACCCACACGCCTTTTGTACTGCAGTATTTTATTTGTTTAGAAGCTGAGGGAAGCAGTCGAGAAATTAATGAATTTCTGTTTGCTTGTAGTGCAAGGAGACAGGGCAAGGAGACAGGACAAGGCCATTTACTTGATGTGCCAAGAAGGCAAGGGCGTGGTAGTTAGTGGGCAGATCAGGGTTTTTCCAAGAGCTGGAGAGAAAGTTTCCATGGTGGGTGGAGTCATAGATATTCATAATTTGAGAACTCAGCCAATCTTACCTCAGATAGGGGAGAAGCTGTAAAATAGGAATATGGCACCACCCTGATGAGCTCAGGCGATGATCATGTTGAGATATCTGATGGTGTCTCCTGGAGCCCTAGGCTGGGTCCCAACACCTGTGATGACTTTGCCACTCTCTGGCACCGAGTGGCACAGCCCCTGTGTCACACACAGGATCAAACTCCTAATACAGTATATGATTTATTGTGCCCTATTTATAAAGCTTGACCTCAAAAGTTAGGTGTTTTTTCCCTGATTCTTTTTCTGTACAGGAAAGCAGCATTTAACTGCAATTTTTTGATAGAGGTTCATGGATTCAGCACTTTTTTAAAAATGTTTTAAGAGATTGTAATAAATTTAGGCCTTAACATATTTTGTATTAAATTCAGACTTCATTTTAAGCAGGTTAGTTTTTTAAAAGAAAAACTTGATATAATTTAAATAAAATTTTTTTACAAAATGGATTTTTTTGTAATTTAAAAAAAACCTGATTTTATCCACTCTTGTCTAGTGTCATCAGAGACCATAGGAAGGATGCTCTTGCTGACTGGTGTCTGCAGACCCAATAGAGAGAAATAAAATAGTTGCTCGTCTGAAGATTCTGCTTGCTCAGTCTCTTGCCATCTGAGTTCCTGGACACGTTCAGGGCTGTCTAAACACACAAGATGCACTGGTTTAACCAAAATTAGTTTAAAAACAGGTTTAGTCAAACAGTGGCTTGCATTGTTTTAAACACTTATGTTTGTTTAAAACTGATGTTTGTTTAGTTTGCACCTGTAAATACACTGCAAGTTAAACCAATGAAAGCCAAGTTTAAACCTACTTGAGTGTTCATCCAGGGTTTTTCCACTGGTTTAATTAACCCAATTTGAAAATGCACCTTTAGTTAAACCAGTGCAACTAGGTAGGCTAGACCTTGCTGTTCCAGTCACCTCTAAGTGGCTGCTAGTTGTGTGTGTGTTCTCTGAAGATGATAGCTCCAGTTTGATGCTCCTGTTTACTGCTCGTAGATCTCAGAATAGCTCGATTGACTTAGGTGCTTTAAAATGTATGTAGCCATTGGCAAGTTTTAATGAGCCCAATTATCTGTCTAAATTTGAATGCTTTCAAATATCATACTTTTATTAGTCTTTATTAATACTTACGGACCAACAATGTGTTCAGCTAGATTAAACTAACAGCACTTTATTGTTCCCTTGTTAGGGCCACGTCTTATTTGCTTGACTGAAGTTCCATCTTCAACAGGGAGATTTTGTGTGCCTAACACATGCTGCTATGTCCTTTCTATTCAGGTTCCCGGGATGGCTCGATGGGTCTCTGGGAGGTGACAGAGGATGTGCTGACTAAAAGCGATGCCAGGCACAACCTCTCTCGAGTCCCTGTCTATGCTCACATAACACACAGGGCACTGAAAGATATCCCCAAGGAGAACACCAATCCAGATAACTGTAAAGTCCGAGCACTGGCATTCAACAATAAGAACAAGGTCAGTAAGATAGAAACAGGGAACCTGAGGAGTGAAAAATTGCAACCTTTCAGTTTGTAAAATTGGATACAAAATTCGACTGGAATCACTTTAGTAAATTAACAGCAAACCTGCATTTGCGATATGTTTTGCTTGCTGATTCTTTTGTCTTCCCCTTCTCTGATACTGTTCTTTGTCTGCTTCTTTTGTCTCTGCCATTAACAAACAGATAGGGACTGGAGCAAACATAAAATTTACTTCTGGAAGGAAGAGTTTTCCTGTGGGTTTTCTGATTTTAAGCTCTTTGGCCTATGGAATGTGTCTATACAATAAATACAATAGGCAAAATACTAGACCAGTTTGGACCATGCTCACTGGTGGTAATCCTTTCCCCACTCTTAACTGGTGTATAAATTCCCTCACCATGTGCCTGTCAGTAGTGTTGTTATTGATCAGTGCATGTCTGCCAGTGGCCAGCTAATGAGCATTCAACTGATTTGACTCCGAAGATATAACATTAGACAACTCAACATTTTTTGTTGGCAGAGCTTGTTTTTGGTATTTGTCAAACTGTAAAAATGTGAAACTGGATCTTGCAAACTAATTGATACCAATTGTTAGGGAGGAGGAGATAGCTTCTAAAAGACTCTCTCTGTAATGCAGCAGTTTTTGTGAAAATGCATACATGCAATCTTACTTAATATTTATTGTCCCATATTGCTTTAGGTGCTGGTGCTGAGAATTGCTAATGCTAACTTGTAGTGCATTTACTAAGGGTTGGTCACTTGATCGAACAAAGTTCTTACATTGGCTAAGCTACCGTTTGGTTGTAGGCTTTCCAGTTCACTTCTGGTCCTTCCCCACTGTACCTTTTGTGCTCTTGTGTTCCACTGAAATCAACGTGCAGTTAAGACTTATCTTGTACAAATTCATCAACCGTTCCAGGTAGCATTCATTTATATGTTCAACTCAAGTCACTAAAGTAGCCTTTAAACAGCTGCTTTTTATTGAAATTTATTTGTAAGGAGATGTATCATCTGGAAGCTAACTGTTTTTCTTCTCCTAGGAGCTAGGAGCTGTGTCCCTGGATGGGTACTTTCATCTTTGGAAAGCAGAGCACACGCTATCAAAGGTTGCCTCTCTCGTGTATTTATGCTAAATTTTAATAGTTAACCTATCAGTTAAGGCTGCTTCCTACTCTAAGTCAGTTTCCCTAGAATGTGTCTGAATAGACTCCAGCAGTGTCTGTAAGACACTTGCCCAAAACCTTGATTTAAAGGTTGAAAAGTTTCATAGCAGAGGCAAGGTTTATGAAGTTAGAGCACTGGACAGGTGACTACTTATTTCCTTTTGAGGGGGGGAAGCTCCTAATTTCTTACCAATCTTGGACAAATTAGGAGCTTTTACTTGTCTTGTTCTAATGTTAGTTATACTAAGGGTTTATCAATATGAGGAAGTTGCCCAGGCCTAAGTTAAACCAGATCTACATTTAAAACTTAAATGTTGTTTACGTTGTTGCTAATGTTGTTCAGGGAGGTGGTATTACCGTGCTGGCTGAACTCTTCTGCCGGTGTACACTGCATCTGCAATAAGGGGCTATGCCAAAATAGACTCTGTAGTGGAGGCATGGCGGTAAGATGTACTTTCAAACTGGTTTAGACTGGTGCAAACTGCTGTTGATGCTTGGTTTGGTTTAAACTAGGCGTACTTCAATTTAGGTTAAGTTAATAAGCAACAGATTTAAACAAAGTTGAAGCAAGAGTGTCTACACAGGGAATTGTACCAGTTTAACTAAGTCAGTTTAAAAACAGTCTTTAGCTAAACCAGTACAATTTCTACATGTAGGCAAGGTCTAAATGCCTGTCTCCCTCCCTTCCCCGCTCTCCAAGAGCTGCAATTCCAGCTTTTCTCCACTCAGTGGCATTACCTTCTCTCCTTGCCTCTCCCCTTCAAGTCTTTGCCCTATAGATCAAATAGTTACCTTCTTCCAGAAGAGTTTCCAAGTCCATGTTACTGCTTGAATCTAGTTCCCTCAAATACGAAACTGTAGAAAAACCTGAGTGTCTCTGGATTAAGTTTAGAAGTGTGTGCAACAAGAGTGATGTAGTGGTGGGAGTCTGCTATAGACCACCGGACCAGGGGGGATGAGGTAGATGAGGCTTTCTTCCGGCAGCTCACGGAAACTACTAGATCGCATGCCCTGATTCTCATGGGTGACTTTAATTTTCCTGATATCTGCTGGGAGAGCAATACAGCAGTGCATAGACAATCCAGGAAGTTTTTGGAAAGCGTAGGGGACAATTTCCTGGCGCAAGTGCTAGAGGAGCCAACTAGGGGGCGCGCTTTTCTTGACCTGCTGCTCACAAACCGGGTAGAATTAGTGGGGGAAGCAAAAGTGGATGGGAATCTGGGAGGCAGTGACCATGAGTTGGTTGAGTTCAGGATCCTGACGCAGGGAAGAAAGGTAAGCAGCAGGATACGGACCCTGGACTTCAGGAAAGCAGACTTCGACTCCCTCAGGAAATGGATGGCCAGGATCCCCTGGGGGACTAACTTGAAGGGGAAAGGAGTCCAGGAGAGCTGGCTGTATTTCAAGGAATCCCTGTTGAGGTTACAGGGACAAACCATCCCGATGAGTCGAAAGAATAGTAAATATGGCAGGCGACCAGCTTGGCTTAATGGTGAAATCCTAGCGGATCTTAAACATAAAAAAGAAGCTTACAAGAAGTGGAAGGTTGGACATATGGCCAGGGAAGAGTATAAAAATATTGCTCGGGCATGTAGGAATGATATCAGGAGGGCCAAATCGCACCTGGAGCTGCAGCTAGCGAGAGATGTTAAGAGTAACAAGAAGGGTTTCTTCAGGTATGTTGGCAACAAGAAGAAAGCCAAGGAAAGTGTGGGCCCCTTACTGAATGAGGGAGGCAACCTAGTGACAGAGGATGTGGAAAAAGCTAATGTACTCAATGCTTTTTTTGCCTCTGTTTTCACTAACAAGGTCAGCTCCCAGACTGCTGCGCTGGGCATCACAAAATGGGGAAGAGATGGCCAGCCCTTTGTGGAGATAGAGGTGGTTAGGGACTATTTAGAAAAGCTGGACGTGCACAAGTCCATGGGGCCGGACGAGTTGCATCCGAGAGTGCTGAAGGAATTGGCGGCTGTGATTGCAGAGCCATTGGCCATTATCTTTGAAAACTCGTGGCGAACGGGGGAAGTCCCGGATGACTGGAAAAAGGCTAATGTACTGCCAATCTTTAAAAAAGGGAAGAAGGAGGATCCTGAGAACTACAGGCCAGTCAGCCTCACCTCAGTCCCTGGAAAAATCATGGAGCAGGTCCTCAAAGAATCAATCCTGAAGCACTTGCATGAGAGGAAAGTGATCAGGAACAGCCAGCATAGATTCACCAAGGGAAGGTCATGCCTGACTAATCTAATCGCCTTTTATGATGAGATTACTGGTTCTGTGGATGAAGGGAAAGCAGTGGATGTATTGTTTCTTGACTTTAGCAAAGCTTTTGACACGGTCTCCCACAGTATTCTTGTCAGCAAGTTAAGGAAGTATGGGCTCGATGAATGCACTATAAGGTGGGTAGAAAGCTGGCTAGATTGTCGGGCTCAACGGGTAGTGATCAATGGCTCCATGTCTAGTTGGCAGCCGGTATCAAGTGGAGTGCCCCAGGGGTCGGTCCTGGGGCCGGTTTTGTTCAATATCTTCATAAATGATCTGGAGGATGGTGTGGATTGCACTCTCAGCAAATTTGCGGATGATACTAAACTGGGAGGAGTGGTAGATACGCTGGAGGGGAGGGATAGGATACAGAAGGACCTAGACAAATTGGAGGATTCGGCCAAAAGAAATCTGATGAGGTTCAATAAGGATAAGTGCAGGGTCCTGCACTTAGGACGGAAGAACCCAATGCACCGCTACAGACTAGGAGCCGAATAGCTAGGCAGCAGTTCTGCGGAAAAGGACCTGGGGGTGACAGTGGATGAGAAGCTGAATATGAGTCAGCAGTGTGCCCTTGTTGCCAAGAAGGCCAATGGCATTTTGGGATGTATAAGTAGGGGCATAGCGAGCAGATCGAGGGACGTGATCGTTCCCCTCTATTCGACATTGGTGAGGCCTCATCTGGAGTACTGTGTCCAGTTTTGGGCCCCACACTAAAAGAAGGATGTGGATAACTTGGAGAGAGTCCAGCGAAGGGCAACAAAAATGATTAGGGGTCTGGAACACATGACTTATGAGGAGAGGCTGAGGGAGCTGGGATTGTTTAGTCTGCAGAAGAGAAGAATGAGGGGGGATTTGATAGCTGCTTTCAACTACCTGAAAGGGGGTTCCAGAGAGGATGGCTCTAGACTGTTCTCAATGGTAGCAGATGACAGAACGAGGAGTAATGATCTCAAGTTGCAGTGGGGGAGGTTTAGATTGGATATTAGGAAAAACTTTTTCACTATGAGGGTGGTGAAACATTGGAATGCGTTACCTAGGGAGGTGGTAGAATCTCCTTCCTTAGAGGTTTTTAAGGTCAGGCTTGACAAAGCCCTGGCTGGGATGATTTAACTGGGAATTGGTCCTGCTTCGAGCAGGGGGTTGGACTAGATGACCTTCTGGGGTCCCTTCCAACCCTGATATTCTATGAAATATGGCTTCAAGGATGTTTAGATTTTATTCAGTCACTTGCATCCCTCTTCCCCCACACATTTTTTAGTTAACTTCTCTCTCCATTTATTTCCAGCTACTTTCCACCAAGTTGCCCTACTGCAGGGAGAATGTGTGTCTGGCCTATGGTCAGGAGTGGTCAGTGTATGCAGTAGGATCTCAGGCACATGTCTCCTTTCTGGATCCAAGGCAACCTTCCCACAATGTTAAATCCGTCTGTTCCAGAGAACGAGGCAGTGGTAAGGAAACTTCAAAGTGAAGTATCAAATTGTTGATGTTTCCAAAAAGGTAACAGTCAGGGCTGCAATAAAATACAGTAGGCTAGTAAATATCAAGGCTTTTCCTGTGAACTTCCCAGATCAGTAGTAGTATATGTAAACTTAACCTTTGCACTAATACTCCCCACACAAAACAGATTAAAACAGTGTCTCTGAAGCCAGGCAATCACCTAGCTCTTTAATCAGATCTAATTAAAATTTCTCTCTTGTCACGCTTAGAGGGATGCTATCGCTTCAGAGTATATGTTGTAAACTACTTAATAATAATAATGCAGTAGATTACAAATATGATTTTCAGTAACTGTTGGTACTCTGTTTACTTCTTGCATTTGTGTGTGCTGGGAATGATAACTATTTAGTCACCTTCATGCCCTGTACTACATTACTGAGTTCCAACTCTGCAAGAGAATGTTTTTTTAGAATTTTAAAACCATGAAGGAAACATTTCTAGGGTTTAAAATTTTGTAAAATCTTGTTCTTACAAAATTTAAATTGAGCCAAATGTAAATAGTCTAACTGTAAACTTCTGTACTGCTTTGGGTTATACACAGTGAACTTTAGGTACCCAGGTTTGAAAGTTAATGCCTAAATCTATATTCAGGCACCTGGATAAGCAGCCTTATTTTCAAAGTTGCTAAACATCTGTAGCACCAATTGATTTCAGTGGGTTTGTGGATGCCTAACACCTTTGAAAATGGGCCATTTTTATTGAGTTGAATCCTACACTAACTATGGGTTTAATTTTAAGCACCTGGGCGTGAAAATATTGGCCATCAGCTCTTTGCTGCTGAATGTTCCCCTTATGAACCAATTTGAAGTGCCATTTTCCAAAGGGTGCTCTAAAACATCCTCCTGATTAACTGGGAGAATCAGTGAGGTACTAATTATGTTGTTAGAGAAGGATCCAAAGTTTCCTTAAAAAGAAAAGGAGTACTTTTGGCACCTTAGACTAACCAATTTATTTGAGCATAAGCTTTCGTGAGCTACAGCTCACTTCATCGGATGCATACTGTGGAAAGTGTAGATCTTTTTATACACACACAGCATGAAAAAATACCTCCCCCCACCCCACTCTCCTGCTGGTAATAGCTTATCTAAAGTGATCACTCTCCTTACAATGTATATGATAATCAAGTTGGGCCATTTCCAGCACAAATCCAGGTTTTCTCTCCCCACCCCCACCCCCCGCACAAACCCACTCTCCTGTTGGTAATAGCTCCTCCTGAAGGTCGAGACAGCAGACTGGACTTCTACATAGAGTGCTTCTGCCGACGTGCACAGGCTGAAATTGTAGAGAAGCAGCATCGCTTGCCCCATAACCTCAGCCGTGCGGAACACAATGCCATCCACAGCCTCAGAAACAACTCTGACATCATAATCAAAAAGGCTGACATAGGAGGTGCTGTTGTCATCATGAATAGGTTGGAATATGAACAAGAGACGGCTCGGCAGCTCTCCAACACCACTTTCTACAAGCCATTACCCTCTGATCCCACTGAGAGTTACCAAAAAGAGTTACGAGTAGTGATCAATGGCTCCATGTCTAGTTGGCAGCCGGTGTCAAGTGGAGTGCCCCAGGGGTCGGTCCTGGGGCCGGTTTTGTTCAATATCTTCATAAATGATCTGGAGGATGGTGTAGATTGCACTCTCAGCAAATTTGCGGATGATACTAAACTGGGAGAGGTGGTAGATATGCTGGAGGGCAGGGATAGGATACAGAGGGACCTAGACAAATTGGAGGATTGGGCCAAAAGAAATCTGATGAGGTTCAATAAGGATAAGTGCAGGGTCCTGCACTTAGGACGGAAGAACCCAATGCACAGCTACAGACTAGGGACCGAATGGCTAGGCAGCAGTTCTGCGGAAAAGGACCTAGGGGTGACAGTGGACGAGAAGCTGGATATGAGTCAGCAGTGTGCCCTTGTTGCCAAGAAAGCCAATGGCATTTTGGGATGTATAAGTAGGGGCATAGCGAGCAGATCGAGGGACGTGATCGTCCCCCTCTATTCGACATTGGTGAGGCCTCATCTGGAGTACTGTGTCCAGTTTTGGGCCCCACACTACAAGAAGGATGTGGATAAATTGGAAAGAGTCCAGCGAAGGGCAACAAAAATGATTAGGGGTCTGGAACATATGACTTATGAGGAGAGGCTGAGGGAACTGGGATTGTTTAGTCTGCAGAAGAGAAGAATGAGGGGGGATTTGATAGCTGCTTTCAACTACCTGAGAGGTGGTTCCAGAGAGGATGGTTCTAGACTATTCTCAGTGGTGGAAGAGGACAGGACAAGGAGTAATGGTCTCAAGTTGCAGTGGGGGAGGTTTAGGTTGGATATTAGGAAAAACTTTTTCACTAGGAGGGTGGTGAAACACTGGAATGCGTTGCCTAGGGAGGTGGTGGAATCTCCTTCCTTAGAAGTTTTTAAGGTCAGGCTTGACAAAGCCCTGGCTGGGATGATTTAATTGGGGATTGGTCCTGCTTTTGAGCAGGGGGTTGGACTAGATGACCTCCTGAGGTCCCTTCCAACCCTGATATTCTATGATTCAAAAGAAACTACAGCATTTGCTCAAACTCCCTGAAAAAGCACAAGATCAAATCCACACAGAGACACCCCTGGAACTCCGACCTGGGATATTCTATCTACTACCCAAGATCCATAAACCTGGAAATCCTGGGCGCCCTATCATCTCAGGCATTGGCACCCTGACAGCAGGATTGTCTGGCTATGTAGACTCCCTCCTCAGGCCCTACGCTACCAGCACTCCCAGCTACCTTCGAGACACCACTGACTTCCTGAGGAAACTACAATCCATCGGTGATCTTCATGATAACACCATCCTGGCCACTATGGATGTAGAAGCCCTCTACACCAACATTCCACACAAAGATGGACTACAAGCCGTCAAGAACACTATCCCCAATTAATGTCATGGTTAACCTGGTGGCTGAACTTTGTGACTTTGTCCTTACCCATAACTATTTTACATTTGGGGACAATGTATACCTTCAAATCAGCGGCACTGCTATGGGTACCCACATGGCCCCACAGTATGCCAACATTTTTATGGCTGACTTAGAACAACGCTTCCTCAGCTCTCGTCCCCTAATGCTCCTACTCTACTTGTGCTATATTGATGACATCTTCATCATCTGGACCCATGGAAAAGAAGCCCTTGAGGAATTCCACCATGATTTCAACAATTTCCATCCCACCATCAACCTCAGCTTGGTCCAGTCCACACAAGAGATCCACTTCCTGGACACTACAGTGCTAATAAACGATGGTCACATAAACACCACCCTATACCGGAAACCTACTGACCGCTATTCCTACCTACATGCCTCCAGCTTTCACCCTGACCACACCACATGATCCATTGTCTACAGCCAAGCTCTACGATACAACCGCATTTGCTCCAACCCCTCAGACAGAGACAAACCCCTACAAGATATCTGTCAAGCTTTCTTACAACTACAATACCCACCTGCGGAAGTGAAAAAACAGATTGATAGAGCCAGAAGAGTTCCCAGAAGTCACCTACTACAGGACAGGCCTAACAAAGAAAATAACAGAACACCACTATTCGTCACCTTCAGCCCCCAACTAAAACCCCTCCAATGCATTATTAAGGATCTACAACCTATCCTGAAGAATGACCCAACACTCTCACAAATCTTGGGAGACAGGCCAGTCCTTGCCTACAGACAGCCCCCCAACCTGAAGCAAATACTCACCAGCAACCACACACCACACAAGAGAACCACTAACCCAGGAACCTATCCTTGCAACAAAGCCCGTTGCCAACTGTGCCCACATATCTATTCAGGGGACACCATCACAGGGCCTAATAACATCAGCCACACTATCAGAGGCTCGTACACCTGCACATTCACCAATGTGATATATGCCATCATGTGCCAGCAATACCCCTCTGCCATGTACATTGGTCAAACTGGACAGTCTCTAAGTAAAAGAATAAATGGACACAAATCAGATGTCAAGAATTATAACATTCATAAACCAGTCGGAGAACACTTCAATCTCTCTGGTCATGCGATTACAGACATGAAAGTTGCGATATTACAACAAAAAAACTTCAAATCCAGACTCCAGCGAGAGACTGCTGAATTGGTATTCATTTGCAAATTGGATACAATTAACTTAGGCTTGAATAGAGACTGGGAGTGGCTGAGTCATTATGCAAGGTAACCTATTTCCCCTTGTTTTTTCCAAACCCACCCCCACCCCCGACGTTCTTGTTAAACCCTGGATTTGTGCTGGAAATGTCCGACCTTGATTATCATGCACATTGTAAGGAGAGTGGTCACTTTAGATAAGCTATTACGAGCAGGAGAGTGGAGTGGGGGGAGGTATTTTTTCATGCTTTGTGTGTATAAAAAGATCTTCTACACTTTCCGCAGTATGCATCCGATGAAGTGAGCTGTGGCTCACGAAAGCTTATGCTCAAATAAATTGGTTAGTCTCTAAGGTGCCACAAGTACTCCTTTTCTTTTTGTGAATACAGACTAACACGGCTGTTACTCTGAAAGTTTTATTAATAAAAGCTATAAAATGCAGGAATTGGTTTGGAGACCATGTGTCCTCTGTGTGCATTCATCATCCCTACCTCCCTTGTGTGAGCACCCTGATGGATTGCTCTTGAAGAGCAGCTTCAGAGTAACAGAAATAAGTGCTATTTTTCTAGCCCAAATGATCGATCTCTTACTGACTATGCTAGCCTCTGCTCCCTTATACAGAGTCCGAACCTACTTGCACACTGAATTGCCAAACCCAAATCTTTCTAACATGTAAAAATGACATAGCTGGATGGGAGCAGGCATATTATTTACACTCAACTTTCACTTCCATTTTGAATGTTTAATTTTATCTTATTTTAAACAAACTGTAGCATGCTTCATAAGCTTCTTGTATCATACTAAGAAGGTGGCAGAAGCTGTTTTTGGTTCCTCACTGATTTATTGGGTTTCTTTGTGGATCTACAAAACAAATTCTTTATATAGCAAATAGCGAAGTGATGACTGGACCTTAATAACAAAGTAATGGTACGTACTTTTGTTTGGGTAAACTCTCTCCCCAAAGCAGATCAGTTTAAATGACTCTTAGTTCAGGGCACAAACCTAGATTTTTGAAGTGATGTTTGGAACACAGGGAGATGAGTCTTAAAGGACAGTCTCCTTCCTAGTGATTAGTACATCTGCATATGATAGCCCTCAAAGTAGTCATGGGTCTGCTCCTGCTCCCACTGAAATTAAGGAAGTCTTTCCATATTGTTTCCTTGTGCTCCCCCCCGTCTGTACCCACCTCTCTAGTTCAGGTCTTTACTTAGATTGTAAGCCCTTGGGGGCAGGGCCCATCTTTTGGTTCTGTTTGTATGTTGTCTGGCACAAGACAACTCTGTTAGTGGGGCTCCTTGGCACGCTACTCTGATATAAATAATGGGACCTGGATCAGATCCTTTGTGGGGAGAGGGGAAGATATTTGCAATTGCAGCTGTGATTTCTGTAACATAAATAGAACTGACTTGTGCTGTCTTACAGTTAAAGGGAAACAAAATAATCTGCCTATTAATACATTCTAGTAACACAGAAAAAATAACCCTAAAGCAGCACCCACCACTGCATAGCCAGAACATGCATCTCCTCTTAAATGTGATTGTAACATTCCTTTTTCTTTGACAGGTATTCGGTCAGTGAGCTTTTATGAGCACATTATAACAGTGGGAACAGGGCAGGGTTCCTTGTTGTTTTATGACATCCGAGCCCAAAGGTTCCTGGATGAAAAGCCCAATCACACCTGCCGTGGACAAAAACAGAAACTAGGAGGAAGTGAAATTTTGAAGTTGACGACCGGGAAAGGCTGGCTTGTGAGTAGCTTGCAGCTGTTAAAGCTCTTCTATATAGGGAGGCTACAGGGTTTGAAGACAAGTTAATTCTACAGTTTTGGGAACTATGCGTGTCAAATGCGCTTCACGAAAACACTGACTCAGTGACTGAAATCCCTTTAGCCTTTCCTCAGAAATAACGACCTGTGGGGAACATTTCTCTAACTCGTTGCAGTTCTTAGCAAATGCCACTTTATATTTTCAATGTATTGTATTGCACTGTAAATCTAAGTGCTCTTTAAAATAAGATACATTTTAAGAACCTGAAGAACTTACAATGCTAGACCAGGCAGAGGGAAAGGATGGTGCAAAGCAATTATAGCGCATACTAGTAAGAATTAACATTTGATTTCAGCCTAACTCCTATTTTTCAGTTGCTCGTAACTGTCCGTCACAAGTACTCTTTTTATGAAAGCTTGAGCAAAATATGATGAGACGGTTCTGAATTACTCAATCTTGACATAAAGAAAAGGAGTACTTGTGGCACCTTAGAGACTAACCAATTTATTTGAGCATGAGCTTTCGTGAGCTACAGCTCACTGCATCGGATTCATATCGTGGAAACTGCAGCAGACATTATATACACACAGAGAATATGAAACGATACCTCCTCCCACCCCACTGTCCTGCTGGTAATAGCTTATCTAAAGTGATCATCAAGTTGGGCCATTTCCAGCACAAATCCAGGTTTTCTCACCCTCCACCCACCCACACACAAATTCACTCTCCTGCTGGTTATAGCCCATCCAAAGTGACAACTCTGTTGCTATTACCAGCAGGACAGTGGGGTGGGAGGAGGTATTGTTTCATATTCTCTGTGTGTAAATAAAGTCTGCTACAGTTTCCACGATACGCATCCGATGAAGTGAGCTGTAGCTCACGAAAGCTCATGCTCAAATAAATTGGTTAGTCTCTAAGGTGCCACAAGTCCTCCTTTTCTTTTTGCGAATACAGACTAACACGGCTGTTACTCTGAAATCAATCTTGACAAAATATTCTCCTAGCAAAACTTTTGCATAACTGCTGCTGAATGGACAAACTTCATACTCTGCTATTTTGTAGTTCTCATTGAAATCTCAGAAATAGATCTCTATGTTGAGCATTGGTACAGTAACGTTAGTTACACACAATTAAAGTAGATCTTATGTAGTCATAGTAGACTTAGGCTATTTGTTTGTGGTCTAGAAAACTTAGTCCCGGAGGCCTAGATTAGATATCTGCATTCAGGAGGGATCAAGATAAGAGCTGAAATAAAAAAAAAAATGGAACAAGTCAACACACAAACTACTGCTTTGGAAAAAATGCTATCTCTATTTTATACTTGTCAAATAAGATGATATACTCTGTGTTATACCCTTACATTCAGCATACACACTGCGTACACCCTGCTATGCTGTTGCTTAATAGAATGTGCATCTAACCTGTTGATTTAGGAGATCAGAAATACACTGTATTGGTGGAATTGTATAGGTTTTTCAGACTCGCTCCTGTTTGATTAGTACATCTACCCTTTTCAGACTGTGCAGGGGTGGGGACCATCATCAGTATGGGAAGAGGGGAACCCTGATCCTTGATTGAGGTTCCTAGGTGCTACCATAATATAAATTATTCTGTACAAAGTAATGACTCTCTCAGTTCTAGTTATTAAATAATTAAGTCTGCGTGATTATAAATGAGATTTCCAACCTTATTTTCCTCCCCTCCCCCCAGTGTTCTTTCTGAGGAAATTTGGGCCATCAAACACACTGCAGGATGTCCCTGGTATCTTCCAGTTCTAGCCTATCCGCATAAACCCCAGGGATCATTAATGCAGAAAGCCCCTTTTCAGGCTATGGAGACTAAATTTTGCATTTGTGAAACAAGCTCTTGTCTTTTGCTAATTTTGCAGTGATACTGATCTGAACTTTCCTTTAACAGAATCATGATGAAACCTGGAGGAATTACTTTTCTGACATTAACTTCTTCGCAAATGCTGTTTACACCCACTGCTACGACTCGTCTGGAACGAAACTCTTTGTGGCAGGAGGCCCCCTTCCATCAGGACTCCACGGGAATTATGCTGGTCTCTGGAGCTAATGAGAACTCTTCCCAAATGCCCATCTTTACTTTGTCTTTCCTTTTTAAACAAAGAAATTGTGTGATGACATTGTTTTCTGGTTTAAATGCAAGTTATTTTTGGCAGAGTTTTCTGTTGGTCTTCAACAGTTTTGTACATCTTTTTTTGAACCAGATTTTGCTTTAACTTCCTTGATCCTTTATATGAAGGGTTTTTTAAATCCCTTTTTATTGTATTTACTCCAAATGACTCTTCCCTGTATAGGCTAACTACAGCCATATGCCCCCTACTTTGCTGTGAGGTAGGATTCCTTTTTTAGAGTGGTTGCTGCCAGGCTTTCTGTGAAAGTCAAGGGGCTGTGTGTATGCAGGTACTTTGTGTCGGTTACATTATCTGGAGTGAGGACTACTTGTAATTAAAAATATTAAAAATATTTATGAGATAAGCTACTACTTTATCTGCAGAGCCTGGCTCAGGCCTGGCTTGATTTTATTTTATTTTATTTTATTTTATTTTTTAAGTACAAGTCTAATGACACATAAAGGAAAGTAAATTGAAACCAAACTTGTTGGAACCCAGGGACAGAGTACCACCAGGAACATCTTCTCTAGCCCAGAGTGTAGCAAAGACGCCAAGCCTGGCATCCCAGCAGTGCATGAGCAAAATTACTGTTTCTTGTTACCCCTTCTCTCTCTATTCTGAGTGTCAGTTTGCAGGGTTGTTGGAGCTACAGAGTAGGCTGCCCGCACTGCAGCGGGGGTATTGTGTGACATGACAGCTGTTATGATGGTGGAATGCGGCTTATTGGGGCACTAAGGGAAATGGCATCCCAGGAGGAGAGAGATTTGCATGGTGGCTAACTTAATTCAATCTGATTAATTTCCAGACTAGCTGGGGGTCATCTGCGTGGCTGGGGCTAGATGGCAGGGAGGAGCCAGGGCCTAAGTACCTGGAGTCTGCCTAATGACACAAACTTCTCTCAGGTTGGAGATTCCCCCCGCCCACCTTGTAGCTCTCCTGCCAGCAGTGAGCAATGTTGGCAGGAATGGTCCTTTCTAGCCAGTTACTGCTATTAAATTTGGTGGGCAGGGGGATGTTACACTAATATTTTCATATTGTTCCCCTCCTGGCCTTTGGAAGGAGGGTGTCATATACAGTTAGTTGATGCTATTAGCAAATACAGTTGTTGTCGTCTTCTCTAATGACTGTAGACTCTAATTTTTTAATTTGAAGCTTACCAGGTAGCTAGACTTCCTGTTCAACTCATCATGTTAAGAAAAGCATAGGCTGTCACTTGGATTTTATGGGAGACTGTCTTTTTTTCTTTCTTTCTTTTTTTCCCCCTCTGAGCGCCTATCTTATTGTTCAGTCCAGCCTTGGATTTCACCAGGAGCTGTGGGTGCAGGATGACAGTCTGGATACGCTTAGCGAACAAAATACAAGCCCAGTCATGGAGGGATTGTGCATTTCTGGTGAGGAAAAGGTGGTCTTGTGGCTAAAACACAGGGTTAACTATTGGACTCGTTTCTCTTCCTGGCTCTAGCTGCTGTTGCCTGTCACTTCATGTCTCTGTGCCTCACTGTGCTGATTTGTAATATGAGGTTAATAGCATGCGTGGCACCTGAGGTAATTTCTAACTTGAAATTATCAGACGAAAGACATGGTAGAAGTGCAGGTTTCCCCCCCACATTCTGATTGCACGTCAAGGGTAAGGAAAGTGTTGTCCCGTACGCACACCTGGATTTGAAGTATAGGTTACTTAAAGCTAAGGCCTGACTTAATCACTTTGCAAACCAAGAAACTTTACTACTGCATTCCAGACTTCTGCTAGTAGGTTCATTGCTTAAAATCTGCATCAAAGCAAAAATGTAACATTAAATATGGTTTTATTACGCAGTGTCCAAGTAGTAGCTGTTAAATTATAGGGCTGTAAATGGTGTAGTTCTCTCAGAACTTCCGTTGTTTAAATTGATGTAAAGATTCTAAGTATTTTTATACTGTCACCAGTCACTGTTCCATGGTGGGAACATGTTGTTTTTGGGGTTTCTTTTATGAATGTGTGGCGGGGCAGAGATATAGCATTTGACTCTGTCCAGAAATATGCAAAGGAAAATAAATATTTAATCTACATGAAATATGGTGACACCATCTCTGTGAAGGAGTAGTCTGAAATCCTGTCTAAGATCACCCTTCTATAGATAGGTTCTGCATTCTGTTGGGGGGTGTTTTATTCCCAGGCAGGTCCTGTTGTTTGGGGTCAGATTTGCAGAGGCACTGAGTACTCAGCTCCAGCTGACATCTCTGAGAGCAGAGCTCACTGTGTTAAAGTTGGTCCACAATGTTTAGTAACATTTTAAATTTTTTTAATGCTGAAGGAAGCCTTTTGGTCTTGAAATCTAACCCCCTTTATAGTTAATTGTGTTAATTTGAAGCTCATTTGTTTGTAGCTTTGACTCCTTGGGGAAATTGTTCTCTCCATATTATTTTGAGCATTGTCCAATGTAGATGTGTTGGTGTTAAGGGGACACCAATTTAAAATTAGTCCGTTTCATTGTGGAGGAAGGGGGTCGTGGAGATGATGTAGTTTCAAGTACTCCACTTGTTCCTGAGCCTTCTGCAGGGCTTGTCATCCTATTGGTGACTATTTCCTGTTCTGGGGGGGGAATTTTTCCCTTACATGAAAAGCCCATCCAAACAAAGTAACTGGAATATACACCCAGTGCTGTCCAATGCAGAAAGAAAACTGGGAAATACTTTTCTTTATCCTGGTAATCCTGTGCTGCTTTTAACAGTAATAGATGATAAAGTTTCAGACAAGTGTTTTAAGTAGATGCCCCTTTGAGATGGGATGCCTTACTGTGGTGTGATCCTCAATCTCCAAAGCCAAATATTTCTTTTGATCCACTGAGCAGTTAGGGAAACTGAGGCTGGGAGGGGAAGTGATGTGCCAAGTGTCGCACGGTAAATCCGAAGTAGAAATAGGGAAAGAGTCTAGGGTTCCTGATTGCTAGTCTCTGCCTGTTCCATTGCACTATGCTGCTTCGACCACACCGTTTTAGATTTAAAATTGAAATACCAGAACCTGGCGGGGTGGATAGCAGCACATGGGGATCCAAATATGGGTCACTGGTTTGCTGGCACAGCAGTATCACAGCAGTGGGGAGGCTGTGAGCCCAGCCATAGAAGTGGGTGTGAAGACACAGCTCCCACCTCTCAAGCAACAGTAGAGAAACCCTATTGGGGGTGAATCTGGCCGCCTGACTAGATTTCAATAGCTTTAAAATAGGGTACAGAAACCCAGTGGTGTTCTCGCTTTGTTTGTTGACTAGCTAATTTTTTCAAGTGCTCAAAGTCAGATATCCCTTGTGACTTTTTTTTTTTCTCAGAGTTGCTTTGAGGGAAAGAAGGTTCTTAAGGATCATTAAGACAGGCATTTTTCTGATATTTGGCATTATATTAACGTGGTCTCCTGTTTGCATTGTAATGTCTCAAGCAGTTTATTTTATCATCCAGAACTTTTCATAAGGCTGCTATAGAAAGCACGGTATCCTTGAAGCACCATATGCATTTGTTCTAATGTAGAAGCAGATTAGTTATTTAACAGTGACGGACCCAATAATAGCCAACTCATGAGTACTGAGTGGGAACCCTACAGCAGCTAGCCAGTGTGCTCATGATGAGAGAGAACCAATTTCCATTTCCTTTTCCTAAACTGTCCAGCTTTTTCCACCTTCAAGTTCAACATTATTCCCCCAGGCCATTTTTCTATTAACCCTTCCAACCTTAGTCCATCATCTCCCAGTCTGTCCTGCCAGCCAAGAAAGCTTGACACAGCTCTCTGCAGTATCACTCTGAGAGAGCTAGAGGCCATGTTAGATCAAGCAGCCTCCCATTAGAGGCTGAGTGTGTTACCACCCCAGCACTCCCAGCTCAGGAGAGCCACAGACCAAGCTCAAGTTTCATTGAGATTCATAGTTTGTGTTAATTCTGGGCCAGTTCCAGTGGTGCCGAAGATAGATAGCATATATATTTCTAAGCTATTTAAAAAACCCACTTAAGACCGGTCCAATTCAACACCCATTGAGGTCAATGCAAAAATACACTATCGTAATAATCGTTGACTGGCAATTTTCATACCTTCAGGTGTGAGTCACTTCCATCTAAACCTTGCTCCCTGAGGTGCTGCTCTTGTGAGAAGTTTGTAGCTGCAAAGTCCCAGAGAAGACTTGTATTTTTCAGATGCCCATCTTTGCAGTGGTGTCAAAGAAGCTCTGAGAGCAACTCATCTCAAATTGCATCTCCATCTGAAAATGCTGCATCTGTTGTCAAAAGTAACTGCAGGGCTTCCTAAAACAGAGATCAATTTATTTTTTTCAGATGGTCATTGTGGATTTTACAGCAATTCGTGGAGGGTTGGTTTCACTGTGGTGTTGGTGGTCAGTTGCATCACTCCCATGTCCTAATCTTAGGGCAGAATAGAGGAGAGGGGAAGGTATTCACACTCTTCTCTGGGGCAGTTTGTGCATGCTGTTCTCCTGGGTCTGCAAGTAGCAGCAGCATAGGGGCAGGCAGGAGTGTGTGCAGAAAGGAGGGCAGGTTTGGTGTTGCTCTCAGAACCACCCAGAAGTTCTATTTAAAGGAGAAACTTAAGTTGATATTGTCCCTTTATGTGGAATCTATTCTGGCTGTTTTCCATGTGCTGGAATATATTGCTTGGGAATTAGGTAATCCTTGTAGCTTCATCTGTGCTGGGTCTCTTCATCAAAACTGGATACTTAAAAATCCTGTATTGGATACTTGCAAAAAACAAAAAAACCCACAGTGTTTTCAAGAGTTGTCTGAGTGGAACCTGGTCTGTTTTGTCCCTAGACTCCAGAGGCCTTCAGAAGCCATTTTTCAACCTCCTCTCTTCTAGCTGTATGCTGGGACCTGTAGTTCCGGCAGGACATTCATATGTAAAACAAAAATGCTGTGGCTAGCTAAGCTGTAGGCTCCATCTGACCAACTGGGTAACGGTATTGACTGTATACAAATTTACATAGCCCTGTATTTTATTTCAGTCCAGTACTGTGGCAAACACTTGGAGACATGTACAGTCTCCTGTCTGTAACCCCTTCAAACACTGATTCTCTGGTCTCAAAACTAATATCTTGGAGATAAGCAGATTCTAAAAATCATGAGCTTTCTATAGATTTCCTTAATTAGAAGGGAAATTTCAGGTGCTGAATCTTAAATCTCATTAAACTTGTACTTTTTGTTTACCTGCTCACCTGGTTTCCTCTCCTACTATGGCCTCCTGCAGTCTCAGGGTATATAAATCACTATGATTCATCCAAATAACGAAAAGGACCAATCAGAGGTTAACGTGCCTTTCTCTTATGGTACCTTGATCTTTGTAAAGTTACCTGACAGAAACTCATTGCTGTCTTTTTCTAAGATGTAAACCGTGAAGTTGCAACAAGTTTGTATTGTGGTGACTTTTTTTTATTTGACATTCAAGAATATGGGACAGACACAAATCAAATGCACTGATTTTTGTCTTGGGATGAGTCCTTTCATAGACATCAGTGCTTACATGTTTGGTAATATGTACATAAGATGCTGGATCTTCCCCACTTGCCTCTGATGCACAAACTATGCAGGATGTTTAAAATATGTGGGGATCACAACTGTGGCTTGGGGTTAGGTTGTCTTAAAGTGAACTGTAGTTCTTTTAAAATGTTTTTCCAAGTAGACCACACTTCACAGACTTAAACATCCAGTGCATTGAAAATATCAAGACTTCTGTCACTTGCCTGCTTCCGTTTTAAATTCAGAACCCAATGTTTCTTTGGCATACATTGCTGTTGTGCGCACGCATGCACAAAATAATTCTCAGTATGGTTTATAGCATCAACTATTTTGATACAGTGCACAATCTTGAACTTGCACCTAAGCAGTTAAGCGAAGGGAGTAGAGGTTTTTCAAATGTTCTGTAGTTCATGTGTTTAACTTGAGGGCTAAATGTCTAAAACTGTCCATGCAATTTGCAAATTAAACAATGAAAACTTGCAGACTACATGCAGAAACCAACTTATTTGTATATGTAGCTCAGTGTCTAGAAAGTTATCCTGTAAATAGCTGCTCTTCTCTGAAAAATAACTTTTAAAAAGAGAGAGGCTTTGTGGGGTTGGTTCTGTTTCTCAGTGACTTCCAATGTGCTGAATTGGAGTACAAATATTACTTTTCTAACTACCCTGCAAATTCAATATGATCTGAAGTTCAAGCTGGGTTTCTTCTTGTGTATCACTAATCCCCACTGCTTTCAGTGAGTTTGCAAATGAGTCGCTGATTGGAACTTTAGCACAAAAATTCTACTGAACCAGATTGTCACTCCTTCTTTTCTGCTAGCCCTACAGAGCCAGCACAGCTGTGTCAATGTATGGTCATTAGTCTTTGGATATAATGTGCACATGCCTAAAATGGAGTAACCTAGAGATCTTATTTAGTGTAGCTTTTGGCCCTACTTATCCTCATTGCATCCTACAGAGCAGACTTAATCTGACTTGTTTTCTGGTTTGTATTCTTTAGCGGTTTAACTTTTTTTCTCCATTCTTTCCAGTTCACCTTTAAGAATAAATTCCAAACTCTTGTCTGGTCTGAAAAATATTAAAATAGTTTGTACTGAAAGTTGTATGAAAAATCCTGGTTGCCCCTGGGTAGAAAGACCACTCTGTGCTGTGTCTTAAACCTGTTGCTACCTAGCTGCATGTGAAATGACAATTCCTGCTTTTTTGGCAACCTCTACAGAAGCTGAAATTCTAACATCCAGATTTCATAAAGCAGTGGTCATAAGGTGGGAAGTGATGGCCCACTGTCTGCAATCTGAGCAGCAGGGAAACAACTAACAATGTTGTCATTCCACTTCAGAGTTAACACCCCATTGGAGTACTGTAGCGGGTACATCACACTTCCAAGCTGATTGCAGGTTCCTTCTGGTTACAGCACAGGGCTTTCTTCACAACTGTAATAGCTAGAATTACTTCCAAAAAAAAAAAAAAGGCAGTTTCTTGCCGTAATTAATGCGGGGGCGGGGAGCACTGCTGCTGGGACTGTATGGTTAAGTGGCAGACACGTATTGCGTAGTTTGTCCAAGGGGAATTCCACATGCCTGTTACTTTAGAAGACAAGCAGCTATTTTAATACACTTGAACAATGAAGGTCTGTGGGTTCGGCTACAGCTCTTCATCATCCCTTATCTGACAGTCGATTACAACGCCTAGAGCTTGCCTGTGGAAAGTGGCTGGCCTTCTATCTTCAGAGATGCTGTGTGAAGATAGTGCGGGGAAGCACCAGTTTTTCCATTCATTGTCATCAGCCTGCCAGCCACCCCTTCCTCCCCAGGCTCCTACTGCGTTCGAGCTTTCCAGCCTTTCCCTGACTTAGGAAACGGCTTCATTTCTGGGGTGCTGAGGGGCAGCACTCTGCGCACTGCTGGCGGGCCATAGTGAAGAGGGCCCTTGTTTGTGGCTTCCTCCGCTTGGCTCTACCTATTGACCTTGCATTACCTCTGGGTGCAGGGGATGTAGAATTCCAGTTGGGACTTTAGTACTTCAACTGGCCGCTTCCCTAGGACTTCACAGAACGCAGCAGGGGCCGGTCCCCCTGGCTCAGTTTTCCTGCTCACAAAACAGCCTGCGGCAGGCTCTGTCCCTCTTGTTCTTCCACAAGCTTTGTTTCCATCATTCAGCCTTTTGTCCCAGTCACTCTTCTGTGGACTCCAGCATGTTCCATCATGGCTTGCTAACTTGGGCCCCTGTTCAGCAGAAAACCAGGTTATGTGCTTACGCCCTGCTGAAGCTGATGAGACTTAAGCATATACTTCAAGCCCTTATGTACTTTGCTGGATCAGAACTTCTACAGTTTGATTCCCACCTTTCTCTTACTCTCTCTCTTACCCAGCACTGGGTGTTTCCCTAAATTGGTCTCCTTCTCTGATCTGGAGGGCTGTGTTCCCCACTCATTCCGGCTCTGTAAATGAATTAATTCCTGCACTGCTGGCTATCTAAATCTGGTTGTTTTTTACTTTCCACCTTCTTGTTCTGGGGACGACTGCATATGTACAATGTCTACTGATTCCCACCCTCCGCTCTCCTGACGTGCTTTTGGGACCTACCCTGTGAGGCATTGAGGTTACTTGTTTCCATTATGTGCAGAAGAAAACTTCTTTGATGAAAACAAGCCTTACGGGGGGAAACAAGCTTTGTATGCAGGGCACCGGAAGGGTACCTCTAGCTCAAGTAGATGAGGGAGCAGTTTAAAATTGTCTTAATGGAATAAGAACAGAGGTCCTGAATTGTGTGTTAATTCCTTCCACTGGATTCTAAATCCATTGAACGTTGCAATGTACATCACGGTTATTTCTGATCAATGCAAAGTGTGCCTCTTGGATTTCCGTAAGTATAATGAAAAGGTCAATCTGTTTCACTTTGTGTCTTCAGTGCAAGGAGTTTAACTGAAGACTGATTTTATGTGATTCCTGGTATTCAGTGTTAACATCCATAGAGCAGTCCTCGCTGGTCTGTCTTGAGCAGCATGCAGTGCTCTCTCTCGCTGTGTTATTGAATGCAAAATAAGGGGGTAACAGTAACAAATGGAACCTGCTGGGCTTTCCTTGTGTTAAGGAGATGATTTAAGGTTCCATGTGTTTTTATTCATTTTAAACCCACTGCAGTTACTCTACAGATCCAGCACCACTTTTTCTCTACTTTTAATGTGGGATCACAAAAATATGAATTCAGCAACATGTGATCCCCCGTTGGCTTGCTTGCATATTTTTTTGCGGGATGAGGTGTTTTTTCTTGTGTGGAAGAATTCAAACCAGCTGCAAAGATTTGGTGACTGTCCCACGTCCGCTTCCTAAATGCAGTTGAGTGTTTTGGGCTTCTCTTCAGAATGTAAGAGGAGAGCAGTTAAAGTTGGGCGATAACTGTGACGGCTTTAGGTCATCAGTGTGTTACCTGAACATATGGACAGCGCAATGGGAGTTTGGTTTGCAAGTTGACATCCTTGTATTAAAGAATAAAACTCATAATTCCTGGTTTGGGGAGATTTGTGAATAGATTCATCTCCAAATCAAATTAAGAGGTTAATTTTCAATCTCACATTAACCGGGTTACTGTGTCCACAAGCCAGAAAGATCTTGCTCTTGGAAAAAGCATGCTAGTGTATGTGGCAATGACCAGTGCACTTTTTAATACATAGATCTGTACATTGTCATCTGAGTGTTAACCATTCTGTAGTCTGACAAATGGATCTTTTACTACTGCCCTGTTATATAGAATAATTGTAACTAACTGCAGTTTTTTTCCACTACTTGAAGTTGTGTGAACTGAAATTGGTGAACAAAAGTATTTGTGCATCTTAATATGGATATCTCTAAATAAAATGTATTTGTATAGTGTTGGTTAGTGGTGGTCTTTACTATTTAACCCCACCATTGTACATAAACCCAGGGGCACCCATGATGAACTGTATTAACAACCTGCTAGGAGCCGGAAGTAGAGCCTAACTGCTGTACCTAGCCTAGTATAAATGCCTAATAGCTATTAGTGTCATACTGGGAATCTAACTTGAGACCTACTGTCTTGGTCATGCCCCTTTTCAACAGTCAGGAGGCCTCCTTGCTGGCCTGGGTTGTTCAAAGGGAAATACATCTGAACTGCTTGTGGCATATTAATGACTGTATAGAGAAGAACATAATCTCAAGGACACTATGGAACAGCCCTCTTGTCCCCACGCAGCCAGAATCTATCCCATGCCCTACATGGCCCCAGCAGCAGAGTAGTCTGTTTCACAAGGAAATAAATCTAAAGGCAACACTGTAGGTATACTTTAGACTTCTATGCTGTCTTATCGCAGGGTCTCAAAGCCCTTCATAAACATGACATAGCTATGCTTCTGCTTTCCCACCCTCTTGAGGCAGGCATAATCTTCATTTAACCGCTGTTTTGGCTTCACTACCTCTAGAGACATCTTCAGGGTGATGGTGAGAATGTAATAGAGGGCCCTTAGGATCTCTGGCAGGTCTGGCACACCACTTGCAGGCTTGTCTGTGCCACTAGATACTATTCAGCACACCGCTCATTATTTCTGTGCACAGGAGACATTTTGCATCTACATGCCCATGGCAGTCGTTTTCTCATTCCGTTTCCTTCTCACAGTGAAGTGTTTTGTTTTAACCACTCTACAGGCATGTTTGCTTTCTCTCTGTTTTCGTACCTATCCCAACAGGTTTGAGACCACTCCTGGCTAAGGAGGGTGTGATGCTGTTTCTTGCAGAGCCCATCAATCTCCACCAACTTGGGGGAAGGAGTCTCCCAGGTGAATTAGGAGACATCTTCTGCACAGAGTTTAATATACAGGAACAAAGCCCTGTACCTTGAAGAAGCTCCTAGCTAGTGCAAAACACAGCAGCTTGTGGATTCAGCAACACAGGTGCCCAGGAATTGCTTGCCCTGAGACACTGCTCTCTGCATTGGCTCCTCCTTGAACAGACTCCAGTTCAAAATCATGGTCTGTACTATTTGGTCCAAAGCGCTGTATCGACTGGGCCCCCCCAGTTTCCAGAGACCTCCTCTCTGACCAATGCAACTGTGCTGCACTGGGACAATAAAACGACCAATGTGGGAGGCTTGTGAGCACAGATAAAACTCTGAGGCAGATAGGCCTATGCTATAGCGATTACTACCATGACTGCTACCCACCTGCTTTCATGCAGTGGTAGCACTTCTGTTCCATAAACCCCCACACCCCTCTGAAGCATCGCTGCCAGGGAAGGCAGAGGAAGAGTATTGTCACTTTCACCTGCGGGAGCTCTTCTGATACTACAGTGATGAAGGCCAAGAACTTAGAACTCCTGTACTGTGCTTTCAAGGGACAAACCCAGTGTCAGTGCTCATAGTTACTTTGCTTCCTCCCAGTGCTGAGTCCTTTGCCTCGCGACTGCTCCGGGGCCAAGTACGGCAGGGCTGCCTCTAAAGTATGAGGGTTGCTTGTGTTTTGCATTTTCCAGCTCCAGCATATTTTTTAGTATAATGTGGTGTCTTGTCTCTGCCAGTTGGTGGTGCTGCTGTTACAAAGCAAAGGATCACAGTGGAACAGTGCCCGGGGCCTCGCACATGGAAAAAGCCACTGAGCACTCCAAGATGCTAGCTGATCAGACACCGTTTAGTTGGCTCTGCTTGGGCCCAGTTCCACATTTCTTGAGTGGCTGTGAGCATTTCCCAGCTGATTGTGGTGTAACGGTATAGAGCCTGCTTGCTACATTTTGGGGGCTCCCATGCAGTGGTCCACTCCACCCCCTGCTGGGAAGGGGGAGCAGTTACACCTTGACCATTTAAATATGGCCCAGAGTAAAATATGGACTGGGAAATCTCTTTCCGATAATGGGATTGCTTCCCCCTGAGGGGAGAGAACTCTCTTCTCAGCCAGCCTTCAAACTCCATGCCATAGGTGCTGACTCTGTGGGTGCTCCAGGGCTGGAGCACCCACAGAAGAAAATTAGTGGATGCTGCTTAGCATCCACCGGCAGCCCCCGATCAGCTCTTCTGCCTCCCTTCCAGCGCCTCCCGCCTGCTGCGATCAGTTCTTCAGCGGTGAACAGGAGGCGCTGGAGGGGAGGGGGAAGAGCAGGGATGGGGTGTGCTCGGGGGAGGGAGCAGAACTGGGTGGGAAGAGGTGTGGGGTGTGGCTTGGGGCAGAGTGAGGGTGGGAAGAGGTGGGAGTTTGGGGGAAGCCAGTGACGGTGCTCAGTGCCTCACTGCGGGGAGCTGGTTAGACATGACCAACCCCAAAACTTGGGTTGTCTTTGAGTGCCCTCTGCACATTCCCACTCTTGGGACATGCCAGCCTGGTGCAGCTAGGATGGCGGAACCTTCTAACAGCAGTGCCTCACCCCTCCCCTCCTGTCCCCAGCATCCAAGCTGGCCAGGGGGCATGGCTAAAGGAGGTGCGTTGACACGTCTAACATGGTGACTAGAGGACTGGAACACATGACTTATGAGGAGAGGCTGAGGGAATTGGGATTGTTTAGTCTGCAGAAGAAAGCAGCTATCAAATCCCCCCTCATTCTTCTCAACTACCTGAAAGGGGGTTCCAAAGAGGATGGATCTAGACTGTTTTCAGTGGTAGCAAATGACAGAACAAGGAGTAATGGTCTCAAGTTGCAGTGGGGGAGGTTTAGGCTGGATATTAGGAAATCCTTTTTCAGTAGGAGGATAGCAAAGCACTGGAATGGGTTACCTAGGGAGGTGGTGGAATCTCCTTCCTTAGAAGTTTTTAAGGCCAGGCTTGACAAAGTCCTGGCTGGGATGATTTAGTTGGGGATTGGTCCTGCTTTGAACAGGGGGTTGGACTAGATGACCTCCTGAGGTCCCTTCCAACCCTGATATTCTATGATTCTATGACTTCTGGTGCCTCAGTTCTTTCCAATCGCCAGTCAGGGCATGAACCAGCTTAGTCCTGTTTCTTTCTGCAGTTAGTGCTGTGGCCTAAAACTGAATAAATATAGTTGTGCTCTTCCAGTAGTTTGATAATATAGATAACTTATAGTTGCTAGTAAAAAATAAATAAATAAAATTGTTGACTTACCAATTGTGACAGATGTCAACATGAAGAAGCATGGCTTCAAAAATATATTTTTGTGTCCAACAGTCTTTCCTTTCTCTGATGTACGCATCTGGTGCTTAAAACGTCTAGGAGAAAATCACTCGCCAGCATGCTGTCAGGTATGCAACATATTCACCCCCTGAGTCAGGCAGGACAAACAAAATAGACTTCAGGCTCTTTTGTTAAAGGAGGTGCTATCTGCTAAGCCTATGGAGCCAAAAGCTCAAAAAGATCTGTCTATAAAAGTAGGAGACCAGGATCGGCGGCTCAGTCTACTTCTGGATCCAAGAAGTCTTCTGGCTCCGTGACAAAAGTTTTGGTGCCAGGCTCCGGTTCCAAATCAGCTGAGGACCTGATAGTCAAGTCCTCGGAACTGACTTTGACCATGGTGCAATCTACATCAGTCCTGTATCAGGACAAGCATGATAAGGAGCCACAGGATGCGCCCAGAACATCTTTCTCAGTTCTGAGGACAAGAAAGATTAAGCACAGCTCCTCCAAGAGGCTGCATGGAGCAGAACCCAAGTCAAAAGCCTCCGGACGTCATGATGCATCCAGATCTATGGGCTTGAGATAGAGACCTCTGGATCTGTTAACAAAGAGCCAATGGCACATGATAGAAGTGACAGCTCAAATTTACCTGGATTTGCACTCTACAGATCCAATTGAAACAGTCTCCTCCAGACAAAAGACTAAGACAAGAAGGTTTGAGAAAAAGTTCCCTAGCTTTGCATCTACTTCCACTCCAGACCCCTACATGGATCTTCTCCCTGCCTTCTCTTTTTTTTTCTCTTTTTTTAGAATTCCTACACTGAGTGTCATCAAGAGCTTTGGATCCAAGCTAGAGCCAGATTTGGTATGGGTGTCAAGTGCATGTTCTTTTCATGGAAGAAATTGCAGGCAAGGAGTGGTCCTGAATTCCCTGGATGTCCTTTGGAGACTGATACCTCGCTGGGTAAGCTGGCAGGACTACCCTATGCCTCCTTGGATGCTATGGCCATACTAGCCACCTCCTTCTCCTTTTTCTTTTCATGCTAGAAGACTGGACTCTTCAGGTCTGGAACAGATTCCACCACGTTCTATGGAGACAAGATGTCTTGATCCTTCTGCCATGGATCCAAGACCTTCAGATCATTCTACTGCCTCCCTTCCACACACCCCCCGCCCCAGGTAAGTCAAGAACATGGAGACCTGGGAGAAAGATTGGAATTTAGGGGGAGCATGGGCTGTTATAGCAGGGATAAAGGAGAGACAAGACAGAACTGGGGAGGGGGCGGGGGCAGAAATCAAATCAATATCTTAGATGTCTGTATACTAATGTAAGAAGCATGGGGAATAAGCAGGAAGAACTCGAAATACTAGTAAATAAACACAACTATGACATAGTTGGCATCACAGAGATCTGGTGGGATAATGCGCATGACTGGAATATTGGTATAGAAGGGGACAACTTGCTCAGGAAGGACAGGCAGGGAAAAAAAGGGAGGAGGTGTTGCCTTATATAAAAAATGTATACACATGGACTGAGGTTGAGATGGAAATAGGAGACAGACTTGTTGAAAGTCTCTGGGTAAGGATAAAAGGAGTAAAAAACAAAGATGATGTCATGGTAGGGGTCTACTACAGACCTCCTACCAGGAAGAAGAGGTGGATGAGGCTTTCTTTAAACCCCTAACAAAATCATCCAAATCACAGGACTCGGTGGTGATGGGAGACTTCAACTACCCAGATATCTGTTGGGAAAATAACACTGCAGGGTACAGATAATCCAATAAGTTCTTGGATTGTATTGGAGGCAATTTTTTATTTCAGAAGGTGGAGACAGCTACCAGGGAGAGAGGCTGTTCTAGATTTGATTTTGACAAATAGGGAGGAACTGGTTGAGAATCTGAAAGTGGAAGGCAGCTTGGGTGAGAGTGATCATGAAATGGTAGAGTTCATGAGTCTAAAGAATGCTAGGAGGGAGAACAGCAAAATAAAGACAATGGATTTCAAGAAGGCAGACTTTAGCAAACTGAGGGAGTTGGTAGGTACGATCCCATGGGAAACAAGTCTACAGGGAAAAACAATAGAAGACAGTTGGCAGTTTTTCAAAAAGACATTAAGGGCACGAGCAAACTATCCCACTGGGTGGGAAAGAGAGGAGGTATGGCAAGAGACCACCCTGGCTTAACCAGGAGATCTTCAATGATCTAAAAATAGAGTCCTACAAGAAGTGGAAACTAGGTCAAATTACAAAGGATGACTATAAACAAATATCACACATATGTAAGGACAAAAGTAGGAAGGCTAAGGCACAAAACAAGATCAACCTTGCTAGAGACATAAAGGGTAACAAGAAAACATTCTACAAATACATTAGAAGCGAGAGGAAGATCTAGGACGGGGGAGCAAAGGGGGGAGGGGAATTATAACAGAAAAGGTGGAAATGGCAGAGTGCTTAATGACTTTTGTTTCAGTTTTCACTAAGAAGGTTGGTGGTGATTGGACATCTAACGTAGTGAATGTCAGTGAAAATGAGGTAGGATCAGAAGAGGCTAAAATAGGGAAAGAACAGGTTAAAAATTACCTGGACAAATCAGATGTCTTCAAGTCACTAGGGCCTGATGAAATGAATCCTAGAATACGCAAGGAGCTGACTGAGGAGATATCTGAGCCATTAGCGATTATCTGTGAAAAGTCATGGAAGACGGGAGAGATTCCAGAATACTGGAAAAGGGCAAATATAGTGCCAATCTATACTAGGGAAATAAGGACAACCCAGAGAATTACAGACCAGTCAGCTTAACGTCTGTACCCGGAAAGATAATGGAGCAAATAATTAAGCAATCAATTTGCAGACACCTAGAATGTGATAAGTAACAGCATGGATTTATCAAAAACAAATGGTGTCAAACCAACCTGATAGCTTTCTTTGTGGGTAGGGGGAAAGCGGTAGATGTGGTATATCTTGACTTTAGTAAGGCTTTTGATACTGTCTTGCATGACCTTCTCATAAACAAACTAGGGAAATGCAACAGAGATGGAATTATTATAAGGTGGGTGCAAAACTGGTTGTAAAACTGTTCCTAGGGAGTAATCATCAGTGGTTCACAGTCATGCTGGAAGGGCATAACGAGTGGGGTCCGGTTCTGTTCAATGTCTTCAGCAATGATTTAGATAATGCCATAGACAGTACACTGATCAAGTTTGCAGATGATACCAAGCTGGGAGGGGTTGTAAGTGCTTTGCAGGATAGCATTAAAATTCAAAAAGATCTGGACAAACTGGAGAAATGGTCTGAATAGGATGAAATTCAATAAGGACAAATGCAAAGTACTCCATTTAGGAAGGAACAATCAGTTGCACATATACAAAAGGGGAAATTACTGCTTAGGAAGCAGTACTGCAGAAAGGGATCTGGGGGTCATAGGGGACCACAAGCTAACTATGAGTCAACAGCGTAACGCTGTTGCAAAAAAAGCAAACATCATTCTGGGGTATATTAGCAGGAGTGTTGTAAGCAAAACGCGAGAAATCATTCTTCTGCTCTACTCTGTGCTGATTAGATCCCATCTGGAGTTGTGTCCAGTTCTGGGCACCACATTTCAGGAAGGATGTAGACAAATTGGAGACGGTCCAGAGAAGCCTAGAAAGGTCTAGAAAACATGACCTATGAGGGAAGATTGAAAAAATTGGGTTTGTTTAGTCTGGAAAAGAGAAGACTGAAAGGGGACATAAGAGTTTTCAAGAATGTAAAAGGTTGTTACAAGGAGGAGGAAAGAAAAATTGTTCTCCTTAACCTCTGAGGATAGCACGAGACGCAATGGGCTTAAATTGCAGCAAGGGAAGTTTAGGTTGGATATTAGGAAAAACTTCCTAACTGTCAGGGTGGTTAAGCACTGGAATAAATTCCTTAGGGAGGTTGTGGAGTCTCCATCATTGGAAATTTTTAAGAGCAGGTTAGACAAACACGTGTCAGGGATGGTCTATATAATACTTAGTCCTGCCACGAGTGCAGGGGACTGGACTAGATGACCTCTTGAGGTCCCTTCCAGTCCTACGATTCTACGATTGGGGATCCATGGCTAAAGCCCTGTTTGCTACCTCACTCAATGCAAAATGCCCCCTTTTTTGCTCACAAGTGGGGATGGATAGTCAGTCTTTGACAGATGATCTTGTAGGCATGTTCATCCTAGGATATTAAAAAGACAAGGTGGGTGAGGTAATATCTTTTATTGGACCAAATTCTGTTGGTGAGAGGCAAGCTTTCGAGCTACACAGCGCTCTTCAAGAAATAATCTGTTCCACCTTGTATTTAGCTGTAATACTCTGAGCACGTTTCCTAGACCTGAAGAAGAGCTTCGAGGAAGCTCAAAAGCCTGCCTCTCTCCAACAGAAGTTGGTCCAATAAAGGATATTACCTCACCCACTTTCTCTCTCTAATCTTTGACAGGTGCATTTCTCCTAAAGTGGGGAATGGATCTCATGTATACATTTCCCCCACTCCCTCCAATTCTCCAAGTTCTAAACCCAGTAAAACAAGATTCTGCTAGGATGATCTTAATTGTTCCAGTGTACCATTGTCATCTTGGCCACATTGATCTACTCCAATTATCTAATGGCAATAACAGGACTTTGGCTTTATTGATGGACCTATTATGGCAGCAACAAGGGAAAGTGCTCCACCTGAACCTCAGATCTCTACATCTATGGGCTTGGGTGACAGCACTGTGAGGGATATAGAAAGCTTGTGCTCCAGTGTGAGGTTAATGGTAGGAAGCCGTCTACTAGAAGGTGTTATGACTTCAAATGGAAAAGATTCACTATAAGGGCAGAAAATAGAAACATAGATCCAATGTAAACTCCGATTCAGATGGTCTTAGAATATCTGTTACACTTAGAAACAGAGAGTCTAGCTATATCATCTGTTAAAGTACATCTGGCAGCTCTTTCATCAGTCCATACTGTGACTGGGCAAGGCCAGATGGCTATAGAAAAGTAGTGGGAGATAAATATATTAGCTCCAGACTAAACAAATCCTTGGTACCAGGATAAGTGAAATGGCAGCTGCTCCAGGTCAATTAAGACACCTGGGGCCAATTAAGAACTTTCCAGATGGCAGGGAGAAGGCTAGGTTGATTGGGACACCTGAAGCCAATCAGGGGCTGGCTGAAACTAGTTAAAAGCCTCCCAGTTAGTCAGGTGGGGGTGCATGTCAGGAGCTGTGGGAGGAAGTTGTGCTGTTGGAGAGGCTGAGCAGTACACACCATATCAGGCACAAGGAAGGAGGCCCTGAGGTAAGGGTGAAGTGGAGCTTGAGAAAGTGGGGGCTGCTGTGGGGGAAGTAGCCCAGGGAATTGTACGTGTCATGTTTCTAAAAGGTCAGCTACCATAGCTGATACTATTAGGGTCCCTGGGCTGGAGCCCGGAGTAGAGGGTGGGCCCGGACTCTCCTCCCCGATTAATCACTGAGACTTGGAGACAACAGAGACTGTGAAAGGAAAGATAACTTCTCCTCACCCCCCTCGCTGGCTTATGATGAAAATGGCTCAGTAGACTGTGACCCTTGTCTCTAGAGAGAGAAGGGGTACATGGATAGTCACAGTGAGCCTCTGAGGCTAGCTAAATCTGCCAGGAAACACGGGACCCATGGAGGCAAGGACAGAGCTTTGTGTCAATACACACTGTGGACAAACCCATTTTCTCACATCACATCGTAAAGAGATTTTTGAAGGGGCTGCTGAACCTTTATCCACCCACCAAAGATTGTCTCTCTTTGTGGAATTTGAATTTAGTATTGACTCAGCTGAGCTCTGCCCCCTTCAAGCCATTACAAGATTGCTCCCTGTTTTCACCTTTTGATAAAAACAGCCTTTAGGAGAGCAGTCACGTTCACTAGCAGAATTAGTGAGCTGCATGAACTAATGGCAACTCTCCTGCATACTAGACAACGTCTTAAATTCATTCCAAAAATGTTTTCCAATCTCCATGTGACTCAGTGTATAAACTTACCTGGATCTTTTCTGAAACCATACATAAGGAAGGGAAGTGCTGGATTATATTCTTTAGATGCAAAAGGAGAAGTCTCCTTTTACCTGGATCAAATTAAGGACTTCAGATCTCCTAAGTTCATCTCTCATACTGGTTCCTTGAAGGGTATGGCCCTTTCAGCACAATCATTCTCTAGATGGGTCAGACTTTTTGTATTGAGGACTGTTATATGGCAGCTTCACTTTCCCCTCCCACCTGAGGCTATGTCTATGATACAGCGGCACATCTGTAACGCTACAGATTAGCTGCTGTAAGGTCTCCCTGTAGCCACACTATGCCAATGAGATAATTAAACCACCCCCAACAAGCATCGGTAGCTGTGTTGATGGGAGAGCATCTCCCAGTGACATAGCACTGTCCACACAGGTGCTTTTGTCAGTGAAATTTGTGTCTGTCAGGTTGTTTTTCTTTTCATACCCCTGACCAACAAAAGCTTTACCGACAAAAGTGCCAGTGTAGATATAGCGTTAGAGCTCCTTTTACTAGGAGAATGGGTGTAGCTATGGCATTTTACAAGCACCTTCCCATCACTGACATTTGCAAGGCCGCTCCGCGGAGAACAAGTTTCAGAGTAGGAGCCGTGTTAGTCTGTATCTGCAAAAAGAACAGGAGGACTTGTGGCACCTTAGAGACTAACAAATTTATTAGAGCATAAGCTTTCGTGAGCTCCAGCTCACTTAATCAGATGCATGAAGATAGTAACATTTGTTAATGATGCAGAACAGGCAGAAGCATTCAAGAGCATTTCTGTTCTCTGTTGGGAAAGAAGTAGGAAGATGTGCTTCTCATAGCAGGATGATCAAGTCCCTTCCAGTCCCTTAGTAACCAAAGAGGATATTAGTACATTAGGAGCACAAGAAAGAAGAGGGAAAGTGTAGGTCCTCTACTTACCAGAGAAGGAGAGCCAATAACTGCAGCTAGCAAGAAGGCCAAGATTGATGCCTATTTTGCATCAATCTTCACTAAAAAGGTACATCGGGACGAGATATTTAACACAATTAATATTAACAAGATGGAGAAAGAAATGCAAGGTTTTCAAGTCCATGGGTCCTAATGAAATTCACCCTAGGATGTTTAAGGAACTAATTTAGCAGTTCTCAAACTGTGGGTTGGGACTCAAGTGGATCATGACCCCATTTTAATGGGTCATAGGGACTGGCTTAGACTTGCTGGGACTCGGGGCTGAAGCCCGAAGTCGAAACCTGAGGGCTTCAGCCCTGGGCATTTCGGCTTAGGTTACAGGCCCCTTGGCTGGGGCTGAAGCCCTTGGGCTCTGTCTTTGGGCCCCCACCCTGGGCAATAGCGCTCGTGCTTGGGCTTTGACCTCCACCCGCAACCCAAGGCGGTGGGACTTGGGCAGGCTCAGGCTTGGGTCCCCCCATCCTGGGGTCGTGTAGTAATTGTTGTTGTCAGAAGGGGGTTGCAGTGCAATGAAGTTTGAGAACCCCTGGACTAGCTGAAGCAATCTCAGAACTGTTAGTGATTATCTTTGATAGCTCATGGAGGACAGGTGTGGTCCCAGAAGACTAGAGGAAAACAAATGAAGTACCTATTGTGACAAAGTTCCTCCTCTACCTTGGTGGGTCTTGGGCTTATTGGCAGATTTGCTCGCCTTGGAGCTTCATGGCAGCCCTCAGTTTGGCCATTTTTGTGAACCCACAGTCCAGATTAACTCCTCCTGTGTCTGACCAGGAGTTGGGAGGTTTGGGGGGAACCCAGGCCCACCCTCTACTCTGGGTTCCAGTCCAGGGCCCTGTGGAATGCAGCTGTTGAGAGTGCCTCCTGGAACAGCTGTGCGATAGCCACAACTCCCTGGGCTACTTCCCCATGGCCTCCTCCCAACACCTTCTTTATCCTCACCATAGGACCTTCCTCCTGGTGTCTGATAATGCTTCTACTCCTCAGTCCTCCAACAGTATGCGTTCTCACTCTCAGCTCCTAGTGCCTCTTGCTCCCAACTCCTTACACGCGCACCACAAACTGAAGTGAGCTCCTTTTTAAACGCAAGTGACCTGATTAGCCTGCCTCAATTGATTCTAACAGCTTCTTGATTGGCTGCAGGTGTTCTAATCAGCCTGTCTGTCTTAATTGTTTCCAGAAGGTTCCTGATTGTTCTGGAACCTTCCCTGTTACCTTACCCAGAGAAAAGAGACCTACTTAACCTGGGCCTAATATATCTGCCTTCTATTACTCTCCTGTAGCCATCCAGCCTGACCCTGTCACATGTGACCCCCATTTGCTCAACACTATGGGGCTGGGCAACTTGAGATGTCAGGCAGTGTACTCGTGACAAGCCATCTGCATTTCCATGGTGGCTTCCAGCCTGGTGGTGTATGGTGAATTGGAAAGGTTGTAGGGACAGGAACCATCTGGTCACCCTTGCATTCTTCTCTTTATTTCGCTACATCCACTGGAGGGGTGCATGGTCAGTCAGAAGGGTAAACCGTCGTCCCAGAAGGTAATAATGTAGTGTTTCCATGGCCCATTTCACAGCTAGGCACTCTTTCAACCACGGCATACATCTGCTCTCTCGGGACGAGTTTCCTGCTGAGGTAGGGGATTTGGGTGTTCTTCATCTCCGACCATCTGTGATAGGACAGCTCCCAATTCTACTTCAGATGCATCTGTTTGTAAAATGTTGAAGTCTGGGGCTATAAGCACAGGGTTACTGCAGAGGGCTCTCCGTAGATGCATGAATACTTTCTCTGCAGCATCTGTCCATTTCACCATGTCTGGACCCCAGGCTTTTATCAGGTCTGTCAGGGGACTCGCTCTGGTAGCAAAATGGGGAATAAATCATTGGTAGTACCCCACCACACCCAGAAATGCCCGGACTTGCTTTTTCTGATTCGGCCAGGGCCAATTTTGGATAGCTTCTAGTTTGTTTAGTTGGGGCTTGACCGTGCCCCTTCCTACAATGTAGCCAAAGTATTTAACCTCGGCTAGCCCTATAGCACACTTGGCCAGGTTGGCTGTGAGGCCAGCCTGTCTTAGCGTGTCTAGAACCGTTTCCACCTTTCCTAAGTGGGTTTCCCAGTTGGGGGTGTGAGTAATCACATCGTCCAGGTATGCCGCTGCATAACTTGTATGGGGCCGTAGGAGCTTGTCCATAAGATGCTGGAAGGTGGCAGATGCCCCATGCAGTCCAAAAGGAAGAACAGTATATTGAAACAGACCCTCTGGGGTAGAGAATGTCGTCTTTTCTTTCACATCTTTGGCAAGGGGAATCTACCAGTATCCCTTCGTTAAATCAAGGGTGGTCAAAAATCGGGCATTGCCCAGGCGGTCAACTAACTCATTGATATGGGGTATTGGGTATGCATCAAATTTGGATATCTAATTCAGCCAGCGAAAGTCATCACAAAACCTAGTGGTACCATTGGGTTTGGGTACCAACACAATCGGGCTTGACCACTGACTGTGGGACTCTTCAATGACTCCCAGCTCCAACATCCTTTTTACCTCTGCCTTGATCTCCTCCTTTTTTGCTGCTGGGACCCGATAGGGCCTTAAAGTTAACGTTGCCCAGGGTCTGTGATAATGTGGTGATAGGCTTCGGTGGTTTGACCTGGTTTGGCTGAAAACACGTCCTGGTATCTGTTGATCATCTCAGTTACCTCCTTCTGGTTTGGTGTCAGATCAGTGGATATCCTGATTTGCTCCTGCATGTTATTTCCCTGGATCGGGGTCTCTTGGCACACACCTCTCGTTAGTGCCAAGGCTTTAAGAGGTTAATGTGATAAATTTGTTCTTGTTTCTGTCATCCTGGCTGCTGCACCTTGTAGGTTACTTCCCCCACGGGTTCAACCACCTTCTAGGGCCCCTGCCATTGGGCCAAAAGCTTGCTTTCTGCCATGGGTACCAACACCATCACCCGATCCCCTGGTTGGAACTGTCGGACTTTTGCTTCGCGATTGTAATGGGCTCGCTGGGCCTCCTGCACCTTTTCCAAATGTTCCTGTACAATAGGGGTGACCCGTGCTATCCGTTCTCGCATCGGCAACACATGGTCAATTATATTTCTCCCTTCATGGGGTTCCTCTTCCGAGATTTCTTTTGTGATATCTAATATGCCACGGGGATGGTGTCCATATAATAATTCAAAGGGGGGAAAACCCAGTGGAGCCCTGAGGTACCTCCCGGATTGCAAACATAAGGTAGGGTAGTAGGGTGTCCCAATCCTTCCCTTCCCGACTTACCCCTTTCCTTATCATTGCCTTGAGGCAAAAGATCCCCACCAACTCTTTAGCTATCATTTTAGAGGCCATGTTCCGCAGGGGGATGGCTTCTGGGTAGTGAGTAGCATAATCCAGAATGACAAGTATATATTGGTGGCCCTGGGCTGTCTTCTCCAGGGGTCGCACTAGGTCCATGGCTATTCACTCGAAGGGGACCTCTATGATGGGAAGGGGTACTAAAGGTGCCCTCAAGTGGGGACAGGGACTGTGCAGCTGACACTCCGGGCAGGACGCACAGTACCTCTGCACTTCCTGTACTCTGGGCCAGAAGAATCACCACAGGACCCATGCCAGGGTCTTCTCTAAGCCCAAATGCCCCCCAAAAAGATGACTGTGGGCCAGACTTAATACACCATTCTGGTGTTTTTGAGGTACTAGGATCTGCTGTACCTTCTGCCCCTGTACTGGTGCAATCCGGTAAAAGAGATTCTTCTTCATTATGAAGTAGGGTTCTAGTCCCTGGGTTTTCCCTTCCACGGGGACCCCATCTATTTCGGTCACCTTCTTCCTAATGTTGTCGTACCTTGGGTCTTCAGCCTGGTCCCGTCCAAAATTTCCTCTCCCGGGGCTAATCTGCCTGAGATCTAGGGGGCCAGTCTCTGTCGCCTCTACTGGTTCAGAGGCTTTAGGGTGTGGGTCAGACTTGGGTGCTCCACCCTCCTGGGTGGCCTCCTTTTCAGCTGCTTGGGTCTGCCTACCTACAAGAGTGACCCTCTGGCTTTGGGCCAGTATTTGGGTTCCCAAGGCCTTAGCTGCCCTTCTTTCCCTTTTCGTCTTTCTATGCTGTCTGGGAGTGAAGAACAAATCTGGGGATATTTCAGAGAAGGTTGGGGGTTGACAGTCTACTGTGGATGCCTCACTACTTTCAGGGCTTCCCTCTTTCTCCAATTCCCCTACCGGGTGTAAGTCTCCAAACCCTGGGAAGTCCCTCCCTATGAGCACCGGGTATGGGAGTTTAGGGACTACACCTGCTGCTACCTCAGTAGCGTTTCCCTGAATCTCGATTTTTACTGGGATGGTGGGGTAATAACCAACTGTCCCATGGATGCATGTTATCCCCATACGCTTAGCCCACAGCAGCTGACTACGCTTCACGAGCTTCCCCGAGACAAGCATGATAGCACTCCCCGAATCAATCAGTGCTGTGGTCTCTACCCCATTTAGCTTCACTGGTCTGGTGTACATATGTGGGGTTAGTGAGACCCCCACAAGGTGGATTAGGGAACATGGGTCTGCCCAGTTCCCCAGGTTACGCTGCATAGGCTCCTCGGCATTGGGACACTGTACAGCTATGTGTCCCCACTCCCCGCAGGCGTAACATCTGTATGGAGCCCTAGGCGTTCCCCGGTCTCTTGGTTTGGGTATTCGAACATCACGATCCTCTTCCCCCTCAGTGCTCTGACTCTTTGTGGATTCTGGTGGGCCTTCAACCCCTCTCTTTTTCCACCTGGGCTCTCCTGGCGGCCCAGTCACCCGAGCTCTAGGGCTTGGTGCTGCTAGTTTAACCCGGGGTGCTTCTTCCTTAACTGGTTGGGTCAGCTCCCTCGCAGTCTTTCACCTTTCTACCAGCGCGACAACCTCGTCGTAGGTGGAGAGTTCGTTCTGGCTTACCCAGGTGCGAAGGTCTGGTGGTAGTCCTCTCATGTACCAGTCAATTACAAGAACCTCTAGTATCTCCTCCGGACTCAGTTTGTAACCACTTTCATGCAAGATGGATGAGGTCATATAATTGGGACCACGGGGTTTTGTTTTCCTGGTACCTCCACTCATGATATCACTGGGCCTGCACTGCGGTCGTTACCCCAGATCTGGCCAGGATTTCTGATTTCAGTTGGGGGTAGTCTGCCACAGCCTCTTCAGGCAAATCATAGTAGACCTTCTGGGGCTCCCCACACAGGAATGGAGCAAGGATGCCAGACCACTGTTCTTGGGGCCAAGCCTCCTGCAGGGCTGTCCTCTCAAAAGCCAGGAGGTATGCCTCTACATCATCCTCCTGTGTCATTTTCTGCCGCCAATTGCTGGCCTGTATGATCTGCGTCCCATCATGGACGCGGTTCAGCTCTGTAAGGGTCTTTACCTGGTTTATCAGTTCCCACAACATAGCCCAGTCTTGAGCAGCCTGGTCCATCATCAGGCGATTAGTCTCTTGCTGCAGCTGAACTGCCTCATGTTGGGCGGCTGCCTGGACATGGGTAGCCTCCTGCTGGGCAGCTGTGGCTTGTATCAGTGCCCGCACTACTTCCTCCATTGTGGTGGGGAAAAAAAAATAAACCCTCTTTTTTTTTCTCCCTCCCAACACCCTCCTTCTTCCGCTGCGCTGTGTACACAAAATCCCACTGCTAACACCAGTTGTGACAAAGTTCCTCCTCTACCTTGGTGGGTCTTGCACTTATTGGTGGATTTGCTCGCCTTGGAGTTTCAAGGCAGCCCTCAGTTTGGCCGTTTTCGTGAACCCACAGTCCAGGTCAACTCCTCCTGTGTATGACCAGGGGTTGGGAAGTTTGGGGGGAACCCAGGCTCGCCCCCTACTCCGGGTTCCAGCCCAGGGCCCTGCAGAATGCAGCTGCCTAGAGTGCCTCCTGGAACAGCTGTGTGACAGGTACAACTCCCTGGGCTACTTCCTCATGGCCTCCTCCCAACACCTTCTTTATCCTCACCATAGGACCTTCCTCCTGGTGTCTGATAATGCTTGTACTCCTCAATCCTCCAACAGTCCACGCTCTCACTCTCAGCTCCTAGTGTCTCTTGTTCCCAGCTCCTCACACATGCACCACAAACTGAAGTGAGCTCCTTTTTAGACCCAGGTGCCCTGATTAGCCTGCCTTAATTGATTCTAACAGCTTCTTGATTGGCTGCAGGTGTTCTAATCAGCCTGTCTGTCTTAATTGTCTCCAGAAGGTTCCTGATTGCTCTGGAACCTTCCCTGTTACCTTACCGAGAGAAAAGGGACCTACTTAACCTGGGGCTAATATTTCTGCCTTCTATTACTCTCCTGTAGCCATCCGGCCCAACCCTGTCACACTGTCTTTTAAATAAAGAGGAACAAAGGGGACCTGGGGAATTATAGACCAGTCAGCCTAACCTGGGTATGTGGAAAGATCCCGGAACAAAATAATTTGTAAGAGGATAATAGAGTTATAAGGAAAAACAATGAGGAGTCCTTGTGGCACCTTTGAGACTAACAAATTTGTTTGGGCATAAGCTTTCGTGGGCTAGAACCCACTTCATCAGATGCATGGACTGTATTTTCCACTCCATGCATCTGATGAAGTGGGTTCTAGCCCACGAAAGCTTATGCCAAATAAATTTCAAAGAATCATAGAATATCAGGGCTGGAAGGTCATCTAGTCCAACCCAATGCTCTAATTTGTTAGTCTCTAAAGTGCCACAAGGACTCCTCATTGTTTTTGCTGATACAGACTAACATGGCTACCACTCTGAGAGTTCTAAGGACTAGCCACCATGCCCAACCAACCTGATTTCTTTCTTCAATGGGGTTACTGGCCTAGAGGATGCAGGGGGAAGCAGTGGACATAATCCATCTTGATTTTAGTAAGGCTTTTGAGAAAGTCCTCCATGATATTCTCAGAAGCAAACTCAAGAAATGTGATCAAAATGAAAATACTACAATGTGGGTACACAACTGATTGAAAGACCATCCTCAAAAAGTAGTTATCAATGGTTCACTGTCAAACTAGGGGGATGTATTTAGCAGGGCCCTACAGGGATCTGTGCTGGGTCTGAAACTATTCAATAGTTTCTTTCATGTCTTGGATAAAGGAGTGGAGAGTAGGTTTATAAAATTAGTGGATGACACCAAGGTGAGGGTGGTTGCGAGCACTTTGGAGGACAGGATTAGAATTAAAAATGACCTTGACAAATTAGAGAATGATTTGAACTCAAGATGAAATGTAGTCAGGAGAAGCGCAAAGTACTATGCTTAGGAAGGAAAAAAACCGGACACCCAGCTACAAAATGGGAAATCGTTGCTAGGTGGCAGTACTGCTAAAAATGATCTGGGGGCTATAATGGATCACAAATTGAATGAGTCACCACTGTGATGTCATTGTGAAAAAGGCTAATATTCTAGGGTATATTAACCAGAATGTCACATGTAAGACACAGGAAGTAATTGTCCTGCTCTATTTTGAATTGGGGAGGAATCAGCTGGGTACTATGTCCAGTTCTAGGTTCCTCACAATAAGAAAGATGTAGATAAATTGAGAGGAAACCAATACAAAGGATAAAAATTTAGAAAACCTGACCTATGAGGAAAGTTGTTTTTTGTTTTTTTTTTAAACTTGGCATGTTTAGTCTTGAGAAAAGAAAACTGGCAGGGGGAACTTGGTAACAGTCTTCCAATATGTTAAGGGCTGTGATAGAGGTCTGTGATCAATTGTTCTCCATGTCCACTGAAATTAGGGCAAGAAGTAATGGGCTTAATCTGCAGGGAGGGAGATTTTAGATTAGATATTAGGAAAAGCTTTCTAAATATAAAAATAGTTAAGCACAAGAATAGGTTTCCAAAGCAGGTTGTGGGAATCCCCGTCTTTGGAACTGATTAGAGAAACATCTGTGAAGGATGGTCTAGGTAGACTTGGTCATGCCTTACCATAACTTCATTGACCTCTTGGAGTCGCTTCCAGCCCTCCAGTTCTTTTATTAAACAACACTGAAAGATAAACATTTTAAAAATCAGCAGGCCTGGATAACTTGCACACAACTGTCCTAAAAAAAGCTGGCTGAGGGGATCTCTGGCCTTCTGATATTAATTTTTAATAAATCTTGGTATAGTAGGGAAATTCCAGGAGACTGGAAGAGCGCCAATGTGCCAGTGTTCAAACAGAGCAAGCAGTGACCCAGCTAATTATATATGCCCATTAGTCTGACATCAGTACTGGGGAAAATAAGGGACAACCAGATAAGGAATTCAATTGATAAGGAATTAAATGATAGGAATATGCCAGTCAACATAGTTTTATGGAAAACAGATCTTGTCAAAACTGATTCAATTCTTTTAGGAGATTATAGATGTTATTGATAATAGTAATGGCATAGATATAGTATACTTAGACCTTTCTAAGGCATTTCACTTATTGCAGCATGACATTCTGATTTAAAAATTAGCACTAGACGTGTCAATAGACCACACATTAAATTAATTAAGAACTGGTAACTGACAGATGTCAATGGGGAATCCTCACTGAATGGGTGCGTTTCTAGTGGGGTTCCAGGAGGATTGGTACTAGGCCTAACGCTATTCAACATTTTCTATCAGTGAGCTGGAAGTAAATATAAAATCACTGCTGTTAAAATTAGCAGATGGCACAAAGGTTGGTGGAGTAGTAAATGATGATGAGGCTGGAGTGGTCATACAGAGTGATCTGAATCAGTTAGTAAAGTGGGCCCATTCAAACAAAATGTGTTTTAATATAGCCAAATGCAAGGTCACTGCATCTAGGAACAAGGACTGCAGGCACTAACTGACAGAAGGGATGGACTATGTATCCTGGAAAGCAGAGACTCTGGAAAAACTTTAGGAATCATAACAGAAAAGCAACTGACCGTGAGTTTCCAGTATGACAATATGACAAAAAGGGTCTATGTGATCCTTGGATGTATTATTTGCATTATCGTAGCACCTACGAGCCCTTGTCGGACCAGGATGATATATAGATGGGAGTATTGAGTAGAAGTAGAGGGATGGCTGGCTCACTACAAAAGCAATTTTCCCTCTCTTAGTATGGACACCTCATCAGTTATTGGGAGTGGACCACATCCGCCCTGACTGAATTGGTCTTGTCCCCACTGGTTCTCCACTTGTAAGGTAACTCCCTTCTCTTCATGTGCCAGTATATTTATGCCTGCATCTGTAATTTTCACCCCATGCATCTGACAAAGTGGGTTTTTTACCCATGAAAGCTTATGCCCAAATAAATCTGTGTAGTCTTCAAGGTGCCTCTGGACTCCTCATTGTTTTTTTAGGAGTAGAGAGGTGATTTTATTTCTGTATAAGGCATTGGTCAGACTGGTGTCCACAGTATTAACAGGATGTCAAAATATTGCAGAAGGTGCATCAAAGAGACACATGATTTGAGGATCTGGAGAAAATGCCTTACTGGGAGAGACTTAGAGATGCATCTATTTAGTTTATCAAAAAGAAGACTGAGAGGGGACTTGATTGCAGTGTGAAAGTGCCTTTATAGAGAGAAAATACTGGCTATAAAGGGCTCTTGAATCTAGCAGAGAAAGTCAGAACAAGACTGATGGCTGGAAGCTGAAGACAGACAAATTCAGATTGGAAGTGAGACATATTTTTAGCCATGAAGGTGATTAACCACTGGAACAAACTACCAAGGGCAGTGGGGGATTCTCTTGTCTCTTGATGTCTTCAGACTGGAACTGGCTGCCTTTCTGGAAGATGCTTTAGCGAAATGCAAGTTATTGGGCTCAATGGAGGGGTAAGAGGGTGAAATTTAATGGCCTGTGATTTACAGGAGGTCAGACTAGATGATCTAATTGTCCCTTCTGGCCTTAAACTCTATGAATCTATTAATTGCCTCTACCCTAGGTGTCAGAGTAGCAGCTGTGTTAGTCTGTATTCGCAAAAAGAAAATACTGCAGTTTCCACGGTATGCATCCAATGAAGTGAGCTGTAGCTCACAAAAGCTCATGCTCAAATAAATTGGTTAGTCTCTAAGGTGCCACAAGTACTCCTTTTCTTTTTACCCTAGGTGTGTTTGCCAGTACAGCTATATCAGCAAACCTTTTAAGTGTAGACAAGGTCGGAAGTGTAGACAAGTCTGGGCTCCATCCCAAGATTTTAGCTCAAGCAGTTTAGTACATGTTAAAGACAGTGGCCCAGATCCACAATGCCATTTAGGCTCCTAACGTCTATTGATTGCAATGGGAGTTAGGCACCTAAATACCGTTGTGGATCTGGGCCAACGTGCCTTATTTCCACCTATGACTTTTAGAACATTTCAGCTAACCTTGCACCTAGTCTAGCCTAAAGCCCTAGTCTAAACTTGAACTCTTTCCGTGGGGAGCTTCAGCCCAAGTTCATGCATCTGTGACCCCCATTAACATGCATGAGGGTATCATCTGTTGACATAACCCCCTTATATCACTGATGTCCAAACTTTTCTTTGTGCCTCCAACAGCACCTAAGTTACCCAAAGCTCTTACAAACAGCATGAAATCTGAAAGGCAATCGCGGTTCTTTCTGATCGCTCATCATTGTTACGACGTCTGTGGATGGAACTGTGCTGCGTTGGCTAGACAGCACTAGCAGAAGTGAAATATAGGGAAAAGGTATTATCCCTGAAGCCAGCTGGTCAGAGTGGTGCACACATCCATTATTTACATTATCGCTTTGCTGACTCTACCTTTGAATCTAGTTCTGAGTTATAAAGCACTGGGGAAGATACATGAAGGAACAGTCCTGAGCCAAGGGAGGATAAGCGAGACAATCCAGCAGGTCAGAACACAGGAACTGCCAGAATGGGTCAAAGCACTGGTCCATTTAGTCTGGGATGCTCTCTCCAATAACAACACGTACCTGATGCTTCAGAGTGGAATGCAAGAATCCCCAGCATGAGCAATAATATACGTCTTTGCTATCATTATTTAAATCTTTCAGAATGCTTTGCAATGAAGTATTTTCTATTTCCTCCTTTGTATTTATTGCATGTGCAGCTTAAAAAACCCCCCCAAGCTTTCTGGCTTGGTCTCCTCTTTTTCTCTCTCACTCCCCAGGCTCGTAGTCTGACTTCTTGTGTGGAAAACTGAGTAAGTCTGCATGCATATCATTACAGGAATGGGGGCTCCACCCTCTCACTGTAGCATCCTCTAAAACTTCAGTCTTTGTCGCTGTGCATCGCTTGGCAAATAGCCATCTTCGTTAGCATGGGATTGCCAAATGACTATTAAAGAATGCTAATAATACTCATTAATTGTGCACAGATTAGGGAGTGCAGAGAAGTGTGTCACGGAGCTTGTGAAACTCTTTAGAGCTATAATTATTTCTCCTCCTCTACAATAACAAAACAAAATATCAGTGTCTGGCTTGAGAAAAGCAACTTTACCTGCTCACTGTTTCATTTCAATTTAGCTAGCAGAAAGGGCCTTTTAGACAGGGAGCTTTCACTGTTCCTGACTAGTGTGAATGGTCCGGGCACCTTCCCATCAGAAGTTATGTGAACGCCGCATTTAAAAAGCTGTGTTCTCAACTTGGTTTTAAAACAGCAGTGAAGACACGACAACTGGGCTTTTAACGCTGGTTAGCAGCTCAGTTTAAAGCCTACAGGGCCGCCTGGAGATGAACTCAAGCTGCTAACCCAAATTACAAAGCAAGTTGCCCTCTCTTTACTGCTATTTTAGCCTGAGTTAGCCAGCATGGGTTTGCTAACTTGAGTTAAGACCGCACCTTTTTATTTGCAGTAATGAATATAAATCAGGATCAATCCAGACCTCCAGTGGTTAAAATGTCTCTTTTGCTGCCTGTGACAGAATGTGATTTTTTTCATAATATTTTGAATGAATACTTTGTGTGCTTCAGTTTCCCCTCTGTGCCGGGTGGTTAAATAGGTGTGTGTGAGGGGGGAAGGTTGTTTACTCCTTGCAGACATCCAGGTGTGACTGATGGATGACTGTCTGGGGCCTGGGCCCATGCCCATGAAGACCCTGAAAAAGACAATGGCCACTTCAGTGCCTGGACATTTGGTACCTAGCAACTAACGACCATGGATGGCCCATTCTCTGCAGGAAGCCAGCTGGAGAACAAAGGGCTAAGGAGGAAAGCCAGGCAACCATGTTTTTCGGGAACAAGAACAAAGGAATAAGGAGGGGCCCTTTGGGGTTGTTAACTGTAGGCTGTTCAAGGAGAAGTTTCGGGATTGGGAGTACAGAGGGGTCAGAGAGGGCTCTGGACTGACACAGGTGGACTATGCTGTGACGTTATTCTCTATCTTAACTAAGCAGTTTCTATGCTATTTTCCAGACATCTAATAAACCCATCTGTTTTTACAACGCTGGCTGAGAGTTATTCCAGTTTAAGCAAGTTGGGGGTGATTTGTTCCCTTTGGGCGTATAAGTCTCCCTCAGGTGTACAATTCAGGTGGACTCACTGAGAGGAGCTTATGGCGTAAAGCAGGAGTGCTGAAGGTGCCAAAGTTCGGTCCCAGGAGGTGGTGAAGCCGAAGGGCTTACTCAGGTGACAGAGTAACATGGAGGGGGCTGAAAGGGTCCTCCCAGGGACTGTTCCAGAGCCATTCAAGAGCACCAGTCCTGTGGATCCGTGTCACTGAGCAAGGATGTTATAGGGTGGTGCATCCTCAAATGCTGGCCACATAAGAGCATATCGGAGGCCCTCTGCTCATCCGGTGAATGCAGGAAAGGAGGAGGTGGAGTCAAGGGAGGTGGGATCATAGAAAGGGGCAGAGAATGGACGGGAGAGACAGCAACCATTCCTAGACCAGTATGGGTTTTTTTCATCACCTGCCCTGTAAGCCTGGGTGTCTCTATGCTGTGCAGCTTTGGTTGAGAGCCCTGACACCAACCATGAGCTCACAGCACAACAGCCTCACCTTGGCTTTTACCAGCCTGGTTACTCCTTGCAGGGCGACACCACCAGCACCCTCCCACTCCTGAGTTCTTCCCCAAAATGTCTGTCTTTGCATTGCTCAGTCACACTTACTAGAACCCCCACAAAACCTGATCAAGTCCGCTGCTCCTCTCAAGAGACAGTGCACCACAGCTTATCAGCTGAGGCTGACAAACCCTCCACTTCATTCAAAGCACCGTGTTGGTTTATGGTAAAAGTAAAAAGTTTATGAAGAAAAGGACAGAGGTTTAAGTGACACCAAGCATAAGGAATAAGGATAGAAATGGTTACAAACTAATACAAGTAAAAATATGTTTCTAAAACTAAAACTCAACAAACTAGAGTCTGTGGCACCTTAGAGACTAACCAATTTATTTGAGCATGAGCTTTCTGAAACTAGAGTCTCTTGTTTAAAAGTTTTCCTCACCACAGTCATTCTTTCAGCATGGCAGGGCTGTTCTTTAACCAGGCCCCGACACATGGTGCTCAAGGTGCTTGGCTTCTTTAACTCCTCAGGTGAAGGACAACTTTAGGGGTTCTCTTCCTCTTGCTTTATAGTTCCAATAAACCTCTGAAATGTATTCTGAAGTATATCTCAAGATAAAGTTCCTTTTCCCTGCTGGGTGTGGGTGCCATGCTGGCTTCTCTCCCACTTGTGATCTTTACAACGCAAATGATCTTCCTTCAGTCTCTGATACAAATAAATAGCCCCCTGTCCTTGGCCACATCTGGCTTGAAGTGTCTGGAAAAACCTGTTTATTAACTTCCCCTGATATGCCTGGTTTAACAACATTTTAGTCACATTTCTGGCACATCTGTATAAGTCTTTGTAGGTTAACTGTACATACCTCACACAAGAATATTCAGTGAGTTATTAGTTTTCCGCTGATACCTTACATGACACCCTTTAGATACAGATTCAGTATGTCAGGGCTGACAAGAGTTGCTGACACAAAATAGTGAATCACCACTGGGCCTTTGTGTCTCTGAGGGAAAGGAAGAGGTGATGGCAAGGGAGGTGGGATCGCAGAAAGGGGCAGAAAAAGGACGGGAGAGACAGCAGACGTTGCACTGGCTGAGTAGCCCATGACTGAGCAAATGTTCTGAAGGCTCTTCAAGTTACAGGAGATGGATTGGCAGGAGCTGCACAGCCAAGAGTGGGAGAAGGAAACTAGAGCTGGGCTGTGGGAAGGGGTGTGCAGGTCCTCAAAGGTGAAATGAGGGGACAGAATGGCCTGCAGGAAGGGAGGAGAAGGGTAGAGATTTTCAATCTGCCCTTCCTCATGTTAGAAATCTCTCCTCTGTCACTGTGACTATGCCTCCTCTTCTGCAGTCAGACCAACTCCCTCCCTTAGTTCTTCAGCTCTGCCTCCCTCCTTGCTGCCTTTCTCTCTGCTAGTGCCATTGCTGCAATGCGGGGAAGGGGAGGTGGCCACTGCTGCACCCTGCATACCAGGTGAGCTCCCACTCTTGAGCTGTAGCTCACGAAAGCTTATACTCTAATAAATTGGTTAGTCTCTAAGGTGCCACAAGTACTCTTTTTCTTTTTGCGAATACAGACTAACACGGCTGTTACTCTGAAACATCTCTGAGCTGTGTCATCCCCACTCACTTTAGTTTCCATTTGTCTCTGGCTGATACCCTTGTGCCTTCTTGGCCTTTACTTGGTGCAGCTGAGCCCTAGACTGGTGCCATCCTGGATTCTTCCTCATTAATCCCAACACTCTTTCGTCGCTCAGCATGCTAGATGATCATTATATTTAACACACAGGTTCTAGTTTAATGCCCCACTCCCAGACTAATGTGTGTTGTGATTTGTTGCCTCCTCGGGCCTCTATTTCAGAGCTTGCTGCACCCACGTAAAGCACCAGGTAGGAGAACGCAACAACCTGTCTTCAGCTTTCTACATAGTAATCCAAGACCTTTGCACCCCAAGTTTAGCTGAATAGGGCCAATCTCTGAGCATGGTTTGTGTGTGAGGGGGAATAGAAAAAGGAGCATTATGATGCTATTGCCTTTGGAGAGTTTGGCCCAGCAGTTGTCTGCTCTGCTCTAGGCAGTTAAGATGTAAGTAGAGAGGGAAGTGGAGGACTGAAGCTGGGTGCTTTCAGAAGCCCAGACCTACAGCCTGTTGAACTAAAGGATCACCTGCAATTACCGGATGTGGGGGGAAACATATGAAACATAATTTTCAGACTGCACACTATATATGTACATCTGTCAGTTCTGCTGAGCGCCCCCCCGCCCCCCCGGTGGAAGAAAATATAAACCTTAGAACAAGAAATAATCCTCCTGAACTGGAATGCTGGGCCCAAACTGCTGCTGTGACCAGCCATAAAGGAAATGAGCTGTGTTTTTTTGAAACTCTATACTCCTCCCAGCGTTCCACTATGCTGTCAGACGATAGGCTGTGTAGTGGGGTTGGGTCTCTGGCTCCTAGCACCATTCTCAGCCTGTCAAAGATGGCTGAACCGTAAATGAGATGGGCTCCTTCGTTAATAGTTTGAGTCGGAGAAGTGCTTTCCACCCGCGACTCCCCTTGACTGCAACTGAAGCTGTGGGTGCTCAGCACCATTCAAGATCAGGCCGTAATGCTTTACACACTGACCCTCTTGGAGTGGATGTAACTATTCACTGGATATTATGGGTGGGCAGGCACTTTGATGCATGATTTTCAGTCCCCTTCCCACCAAAACTCTAAAGGGGGGGGAAGATTCTCCTTTACATATGGATGCACTCTTATTCCTTCACAGCATGCCTATGCTGAGACCTCCTGTTTCTCTCTGAGAAGGGTCAGAGAACACAATGATATAGTCGGATCCAAATTTCACCTCTACTTTCTATACATTTCTAGCTATGCTTCATTGTTTTGTACTGTAGTACACACTGTGTGATTATTTCAGGTCCATTCCTGTAACACATCAGGCACATGGATACAGTTAAAACTCAAAGCCCACTACTTTGGTCAAAATTAATAAATCTCTGGTTCTTTTGCACAGAGGATCCCTATAGTAGCAGACTCCTAAGAGGCTGGGAAGGAATCCCTGTTATGCTAGACGTTCCAAAAGTTAGCTGTAGGCCAGGGACTATGCAAATCCCTTCTCTAGGCACCGGGTATGGGATGAATGCCCTAAAGGGTTCAAAGCCTACATGGAACTCCACCGGAGCTGCATCTTGTCACCACTACTTGTTACTTCATCCAGATGCTGATTTTGGCTGAGAGTGGAGAGATCTTGGAAATGGCACTGTTTACATCTGACATGAAAGAGATATGGAGCTGTGTCTCATAGACCTACCACAAGCTGCTTGGCAGCTCTCCAAACAACTTCACAAAGCAGTACATGTTGAGTAACATGGTGGAGAGAAGTGAGCCTTGTGAGACTCCAAAGGGGAGGCATTTAGAAATGTAGAAACAGTTGCTCATAATGAATCTCTGGATTTAGTCTAAGAGGAGGGAACTGAACTGTTTCAGGACATGCAGATTGCTGGTGTGCGGACAGACATTTTGGTGATCAAAGGTATCAAATGCTGTGGCAATGTCCAACTGGATGAATATGGACATACTTCCCTTGTCTTTGGACATTTTACAAAGGTGAAGTAAGTATTTTACAGTTGGCCTAATTACAGAAATGTAAAACAATTTGTAAAAGAGACAGTGTGGCCCAGAGTGTAAAAGAGAGGTTTGTTCCCTGCTCTGCCATGCTCTCCCTCTGGCAACCTTTGGCAAGTCACTTTAACGCTGATTCTTAGTTACTTCATCTGAAAAATGAACTTGTACACATTCCTCCTAGGCCAAAGGGATATTTTCAGAACGATGCTGGAGATGGAGTAATCACCAGATCATGATATTTCCTTTTTCTTCTGAAAACTCGCCCTGGCTGGTTTACAGGCTGACAATGAAATTCTCCATTGCTGTGTTTGTTTTCCTCTATTGATGGAGGATTATGTCTGGTTTTCAAACAAAAGCAATTTCTTAAATATTTTCCTCTCCACTCTTGACCTTTAAAATTGTCTCTTACCTAAGACAGCGTCAAAATTTACCTACAGTTTGAATTTTGTGATGTGACGTGACTGCATTCGGTAGAGTGAGGAACACCAAGAAATATCAGGCTCCACAAATATTTCCAAAAGGAAAACCCTTTAACCTTTAAACAAAGCATGTAATTTAATACAAATATTCAGAGACGGTTCCAGTTGTCAATGAGACGCAATTCTAAACATCTTAAACCACGAGAATTCATTTTTGAAGTTACAAGTATTCCCCCTTTCCCCCCCGCAAAAACAGCTTTCTAATGGAACTGCATTGCACCATTAACTGCCTCTCCCTAAATAAAAAAAAGCACTCACAGGACCAAGACTGGAATTTTGGCCCTTCATCACTGTAAACATAAGCTTCCACTATCTGTGCTGAAACATAAGCTTCCACTGTCTCTATTTACTGTCAGAAATGGAAGGAAACCTCATATTCTTTCTACGGGCTTGTCTTTTCACAGCAAAGTTAACTACCGTTATAACTCAAGTGTTGCCCCTAACTCAAGTCCTGTCCACACACAAAAATCATTAGCTTGAATGTGATGGTGCTTTTTCACTCAAACTGGATGGCCCATTAGGCTGAAACTTGAGTTAATGTGACTCTTCCACTGATAACTCGACTACTCTGCATAGGGTTGCCAAGTTTCAAAAAAGGACCCTTCCCAGCCCAGTGAAAATGAGCTTGAGTGAGTAAGGCGGACAGCGAGCGATGGAGGGAGGGGGGATGGAGTGAGCATGGTGGGCCTTCGGAGAAGGGGCAGGGCAAGGGTGTTTGGTTTTGTGTCGTTAGAAAGTTGATTCTCTGTGGGATGGGTAGAGTGCTGCAAGTCCTCCAAAGCCTTCCCAAAATTCCTGCCAAGTGCCCAGAAAGGACAGACAAGTTCTCCCATAATTCATTGGGAAAAAATTCATAGAGTGGCTTAGGTTACCTCAGTGCAAAGAACCATAGGATGTACACCTCAGAATTTTCAGTGCTACAAACCACAGTGAGTGCAGTGCCAGTAGGGACACAGCAATTTGTGTGTTATTTCACAGCAGTGGCCTCCAACCTTTTTATGCACAAGATCAATTTTTGAATATAAGTGCAACCCAGGATCTACCCCTTCCCTTCCCTGAAGCCCCACCCCACTCACTCCATCTCTCCCCTCCATCGCTTGGTCTCCCTCACCCTCACTCATTTTCACCAGGCTGGAGCAGGTGGTTGGGGTTCGAGAGGGGGGTGTGGGCTCCTGCGCTGGGGCCAAGGGTTTCGGACAGTGTGAGGGGGCTGAGCCTCAATCTTGCCTCAATCTCCCACCCTGCCATAAACGTCTCCCCCTTACTCTCATAGATATTGTGGAGCACACAGCAAGCAGTAATAACAGTGGGAATATTGGTTTCGCTGAGGTCTAAGCGAGTCAGTAAACTGCGCCAGCGCTCCTTTAAACGTCCAAATGCACATTCTACCACCATTCTGCACTTGCTCAGCCTGTAGTTGAACAGCTCCTGACTACTGTCCAGGCTGCCTGTGTACGGCTTCATGAGCCCTGGCATTAAGGGGTAGGCTGGGTCCCCAAGGATAACTATAGGCATTTCAACATCCCCAACAGTTGTTTTCTGGTCTGGGAATAAAGTCCCTTCCTGCAGCTTTTGAAACAGACCAGAGTTCCTGAAGATGGGAGTGTCATGTACCTTTCCCGGCCATCCCACGTTGATGTTGGTGAAACGTCCCTTGTGATCCACCAGAGCTTGCAGCACTATTGAAAAGTACCCCTTGTGGTTTATGTAGTCGCTGGCTTGGTGCTCCGGTGCCAAGATAGGGATATGGGTTCCGTCTATGGCCCCACCACAGTTAGGGAATCCCATTGCAGCAAAGTCATCCACTATGACCTGCACATTTCCCAGGGTCACTACCCTTGATATCAGCAGATCTTTGATTGCGTGGGCTACTTGCATCACAGCAGCCCCAACAGTAGATTTGCCCACTCCAAATTGATTCCCAACTGACCGGTAGCTGTCTGGTGTTGCAAGCTTCCACAGGGCTATCGCCATTCGCTTCTCAACTGTGAGGGCTGCTCTCATCTTGGTATTCATGCGCTTCAGGGCAGGGGAAAGCAAGTCACAAAGTTCCATGAAAGTGCCCTTAGGCATGCGAAAGTTTCGCAGCCACTGGGAATCGTCCCAGACCTGCAACACTATGCAGTCCCACCAGTCTGTGCTTGTTTCCCGAGCCCAGAATCGGCGTTCCACAGCATGAACCTGCCCCATTAGTACCATGATGCATGCATTGGCAGGGCCCATGCTTTCAGAGAAATCTGTGTCCATGTCCTGATCACTCACGTGACCGTGCTGACGTCACCTCCTCACCCAATATCGCTTTGCCAGGTTCTGGTGCTGCATATACTGCTGGATAATGCGTGTGGTGTTTAATGTGCTCCTAATTGCCAAAGTGAACTGAGCGGCCTCCATGCTTGCCTTGGTATGGCGTCCGCACAGAAAAAAGGCACGGAACGATTGTCTGCCGTTGCTCTGACGGAGGGATGGGCGACTGACGACATGGCTTACGGAGTTGGCTTCAGGGAGCTAAAATCAACAAAGGAGGTGGCTTTACATCAAGGAGTATTTCAGGCAGGACTTCACGGAGGGTTCCAATAAGAAATGGTGCGCCTAAGTTATTGTTCTTATTGGAACAAGGAGGTTAGTCTGGCCTCTGATTGATACATGGCTAGATTTACCTCGCTGCACCTTCCTTGTGAGTGACTGCAGTGTGACCTAGAGGAATGAGTCCCCTAGACGGGGGAGGAGGCAAATGAGTACAAAACAAATCTGGTCTATTTCTTGTTTTGATCCACTCCATCTATCTTTTACATCTTTGGCTGGCAGCAGACGGTGCAGAAGGACTGCATGCCATCCACATCTCATGGCTGCTCGGCAGAAGATGGTACAGTACGACTGCTAGCCATCCTCATCTCTTGCCTGCCAGGCAGAAGATGGTACAATATGACTGCTAGCCATCCTCATCTCTTGCCTGCCCGGCAGAAGATGGTACAGTACGACTGCTAGCAATCCGTATCGCCTGCCTGCTCACCATAAGACGGTTCAATAGGACTGACTGCAGGACTAAAGAGAATGACCTGGTCAAGTCACTCCAGATTTAGTCCCTGCGCCCAGGTCTGCCCAGGCGCTCCCAGCCGACGTGGCCAGGAGCACCTCGGACATGACGATGACGGCTACCAGTCATATTGCACCGTCTGCTGCCAGAAGGCAATGGGTTGCTGCTACTGTGTAGCAATGCCATACCGCGTCTGCCAGCACCCAGGAGACATACGGTGACGGTTACCCGAGCGGGCTCCATGCTTGCCGTGGTATGGCGTCTGCACAGGTAACTCAGGAAAAAAGGTGTGAAACGATTGTCTGCCCTTGCTTTCATAGAGGGAGGGAGGGAACGGGGGCCTGACGATATGTACCCAGAACCACCCGCGACAATGTTTTAGCCCCATCAGGCATTGGGATCTCAACCCAGAATTCCAATGGGCAGCGGAGACTGCGGGAACTGTGGGATAGCTACCCACAGTGCAACACTCCGGAAGTCGACTCTAGCCTCGGTACTGTGGAAGCACTCCGCCGAGTTAATGCACTTAATGCACTTAGAGCATTTTCTGTGGGGACACACACACTCGAATATATAAAACCGATTTCTAAAAAACCGACTTCTATAAATTCGACCTTATTCCGTAGTGTAGACATACCCTGAGAGAGGATTTAACTGTATGGAAAGTCTGCAGGGGCAGTAAGTAACAAGCTGTTTCAGAGGTAGGGTTCATTTATATGAGAAAAAGTTACACTGGTTTAACTTAAGATATGCTTTTTACACTAACTTAAACTGTTGCAAAAGCCTTTGTGAGCACCCTTGTCTTTTCTCAGTTTAGTCTGAGGCTAAGGCCACACTGCGTACCTTACAGTGGCACAACTGTGCGATACAGCCATGCTGCTGTAACGTACACAGTGTAGCTGTTCTTTGTCGGCAGGAGAGAGCTCTCCCATGACGGGCAGTATCTTTGTTGGTGAGAGAGCGTCTCCCACCGACAAAGTGCTGTCCATGCCGGCACTTTTCATCTGTAAAACTTTTGTCGGTCGGGGTGTGTTTTTCCACACCCCTGACCGACAAAAGTTTTACCAGCAAAAGTGCAGCATAGACATAGCCTAAATCAGTGGTTTTCAAACTTTTTTTCTGGCGACCCACTTGAAGAAAATTGTTGATGCCCGTGATCCAACGGAGCTGGGGATGGGGTGCAGGGGTGAGGGCTAGGGGTGGGGTTAGGGATGAGGGGTTTAGGGTGCAGGAGGGGGTCAAGGGTCAGGGCTGGGGATGCAGGCTCTGGGGTTGGGCTGGGAATGAGGGGTTTGGGGTGCAGGAAGGGGCTCTGGGTTGGGGGTTGAGGGTTGGGGCATGGGATTGGGCCACAGGTTCACCTCGGGTGGCTCCCAGTCAGCGGGGGTGCTAAGGCAGGCTTCCTGCTTTTCCCAGCACCATGGACTGTGCTGCCCCCTGGAAGTGGCCAGCAGCAGGTCCAGCCTGCAGGCACTGCCCCACCCAGCTCCCATTGGCTGGTTCCTGCCCAGTGGGAGTGCAGAGCAAGTGCTTGGGGCAGGGACAGCACGCAGAGCCCCATGGCCCCCCCGCCTAGGAGCTGGACCTGCTGCTGGCCACAGTGCACTGTCAGAACAGGTAGGGACTAGCCTGTTTTAACCGGGCAGCACCGCCGACGGGACTTTTAACAGCCCGGTTGGTAGTGCTGACCAAAGCTGCCGTGACCCAGAGCCTTACATTCCGCGACCTAATACTGGGTCGTGACCCGCAGAAAACCGCACTGGCCTAAATAGATTAGGAATCTGTTTAAGATGAATTGAAATAAGATACTTAAACTGAAATAAAACTGGTCTCCACTCACATTTTTACAGCTGTTTAAATGCAAGTAGACAAGGACTTAAAAGGAAAACAAAGAACAAATGTCATTTTTGAAATCAGGTTAACTTTTCAATGACCTTTAGCTCAAAAATATTTAATGGATCTTCTTCAGATGGTGAAGAAGCATCCTCCCCTGGCTTTAGAATAAGTGTGACAATTTTCACATTAAACCAATTTTCTGAACCAGAGTTTTAGGGTATGTCTACACTATGAAATTAGGTCGAATTTACAGAAGTTGTTTTTTTAGAAATTGTTTTTATATAGTCTATTGTGTGTGTCCCCACACAAAATGCTCTAAGTGCATTAAGTGCATTAACTCGGCGGAGTGCTTCCACAGTACCGAGGCTAGCGTCGACTTCCAGAGTGTTGCACTGTGGGTAGCTATCCCACAGTTCCCGCAGTCTCCGCTGACCATTGGAATTCTGGATTGAGATCCCAATGCCTGATGGGGCAAAAAACATTGTCGCAGGTGGTTCTGGGTACATGTCATCAGGCCCTTCTTCCCTCCCTCCCTCTGTGAAAGCAATGGCAGACAATCGTTTCGCACCTTTTTTCCTGAGTTACCTGTGCAGACGCCATACCTCAGCAAGCATGGAGCCCGCTCAGCTCACTGTCAACGTATGCCTCCTGGGTGCTGGCAGACAGGGTACTACTGCATTGCTACACAGCAGCAGCAACCTATTGCCTTGTGGCAGCAGACGGTACAATAGGCCTGAAAACCATCCTCATCATGTCCGAGGTGCTCCTGGCCACCTCAGTAAGGTCGGTCAGGAGCGCCTGGGCAGATATGGGTGCAGGGACTAAATTAGGAGTGACTCGACCAGGTCATTCTCTTTAGTCCTGCAGGCAGTCCTATTGTAGCATCTTATGGTGAGCAGGCAGGAGATGTGGATGGCTAACAGTCCTATTGTACCATCTTCAGCCAAGCAGCCAGGAGATGTGCATGCCTTGCAGTTCTTCTGCACTGTCTGCTGCCAGCCAAAGATGTAAAAGATAGATGGAGTGAATCAAAACAAGAAATAGACCAGATTTGTTTTGTATTCATTTACTCCCCCCTCCCTCCCTTCCCCCCTCTGTGAAGTCCTGCCTGAAATACCAGAGGGAGGGATAGCTTAGTGGGTTGAGCATTGGCCTGCTAAACCCAGGGGTTTGAGTTCAATCCTTGAGCGGGACATTCTGTGTGACAGTTGTTTTTGTTTCTCCTTGATGTAAAGCCACCCCTGTAATTTTAAAAATTTTACAGGATTTTAATTCCCTGTAAGCCAACCCTGTAAGCCATGTTGTCAGTCGCCCCTCCCTCCGTCAGAGCAACGGCAGACAATCGTTCCGTGCCTTTTTTCTGTGCAGACGCCATACCACGGCAAGCATAGAGCCCGCTCAGATCACTTTAGCAATTAGGAGCACATTAAACACCATGCGCATTATCGAGCAGTGTATGCAGCACCAAAACCTGGCAAAGTGAAACCGGGTGAGTAGGCGACGTCAGCGCGGTGACGAGAGTGATGAGGACATGGACACAGACTTGTCTCAAAGCATGGGCCCTGGCAATGCAGGCATCATGGTGCTAATGGGGCAGGTTCATGCCATGGAACGCTGATTCTGGGCCCGGGTAACAAGCACAGACTGGTGGGACCGTATAGTGTTGCAGGTCTGGGACGATTCCCAGTGGCTGCAAAACTTTCGCATGCCTAAGGGCACTTTCATGGAACTTTGTGACTTGCTTTCCCCTGCCCTGAAGTGCATGAATACCAAGATGAGAGAAGCCCTCACAGTTGAGAAGCAAGTGGCAACAGCTCTGTGGAAGCTTGCAACGCCAGACAGCAACCGGTCAGTTAGGAATCAATTTGGAGTGGGCAAATCTACTGTGGGGGCTGCTGTGATCCAAGTAGCCAATGCAATCAAAGATCTGCTGATATCAAGGGTAGTGACTCTGGGAAATGTGCAGGTCATAGTGGATGACTTTGCTGCAATGGGATTCCCTAACTGTGGTGGAGCGATAGACGGAACCCATATCCCTATCTTGGCACCAGAGCACCAAGCCAGCAACTACATAAACCACAAGGGGTACTTTTCAATAGTGCTGCAAGCACTGGTGGATCTCAAGGGACGTTTCACCAACATCGTGAGATGGCCAGGAAAGGTACATGACGCTCGCATCTTCAGGAACTCTGGTCTGTTTCAAAAGCTGCAGGAAGGGACTTTATTCCCAGACCAGAAAATAACCGTTGGGGATGTTGAAATGCCTATAGTTATCCTTGGGGACCCAGCCTACCCCTTAATGCCATGGCTCATGAAGCCATACATAGGCAGCCTGGACAGTAGTCAGGAGCTGTTCAACTACAGGCTGAGCAAGTGCAGAATGGTGGTAGAATGTGCATTTGGACGTTTAAAGGCGCGCTGGCGCAGTTTACTGACTCGGTTAGACCTCAGCGAAACCAATATTCCCACTGTTATTACTGCTTGCTGTGCGCTCCACAATATCCGTGCGAGTAAGGGGGAGATGTTTATGGCAGGGTGGGAGGTTGAGGCAAATCGTCTGGCTGCTGGTTACGCACAGCCAGACACCAGGGCGGTTAGAAGAGCACAGGAGGGCGTGGTTCGCATCAGAGAAGCTTTGAAAACCAGTTTCATGACTGGCCAGGCTACGGTGTGAAAGTTCTGTTTGTTTCTCCTTGATGAAACCCCCCACCCCTTGGTTCATTCTACTTCCCTGTAAGCTAACCACCCTCCCCTCCTCCCTTCGATCACCGCTTGCAGAGGCAATAAAGTCATTGTTGCTTCACATTCATGCATTCTTTATTAATTCATCACACAAATAGGGGGATAACTGCCAAGGTAGCCCGGGAGGGGTGGTGGAGGAGGGAAGGACAAGGCCACACAGCACTTTAAAAGTTTAAAAATTTAAAACTTATTGAATGCCAGCCTTCTGTTGCTTGGGCAATCCTCTGGGGTGGAGTGGCTGGGTGGCCGGAGGCCCCCCACCGCGTTCTTCCGTGTCTGGGTGAGGAGGCTATGGAACTTGGGGAGGAGGGCGGTTGGTTACACAGGGGCTGTAGCGGCGGTCTGTGCTCCTGCTGCCTTTCCTGCAGCTCAACCATACGCTGGAGCATATTAGTCTGATCCTCCAGCAGCCTCAGCATTGAATCCTGCCTCCTCTCATCACGCTGCCGCCACCTTTCAGCTTCAGCCCTCTCCTCAGCCTGCCACCTCTCCTCCCGGTCATTTTGTGCTTTCCTGCACTCTGACATTGTCTGCCTCCAAGCATTCGTCTGTGCTCTGTCAGTGTGGGAGGACAGCATGAGCTCAGAGAACATTTCATCACGAGTGCGTTTTTTTCGCCTTCTAATCTTCACTAGCCTCTGGGAAGGAGAAGATCCTGTGATCCTTGAAATACATGCAGCTGGTGGAGAAAAAAAAGGGACAGTGGTATTTAAAAAGACACATTTTATAGAACAATGGGTACACTCTTTCATGGTAAACCTTGCTGTTAACATTACATACATAGCACATGTGCTTCCGTTACAAGGTCGCATTTTGCCTCCCCCCACCGCGTGGCTAGCTCCTCCCGCCTCCCCGTGTCTAACAGTGGGGAACATTTCTGTTCAGCCACAGGCAAACAGCCCAGCAGAAATGGGCACCTCTGAATGTCCCCTTAAGAAAAGCACCCTATTTCAACCATGAATGATACCACTCTCCTGAGGATTACACAGAGAGATAAAGAACGGATGTTGTTTGAATGCCAGCAAACAAACACTGCAATGCTTTGTTCTACAATGATTCCCGAGTATGTACTACTGGCCTGGTGTGGTAAAGTGTCCTACCATGGTGGATGGAATAAGGCTGCCCTCCCCAGAAACCTTTTGCAAAGGCTTTGGGAGTACATCCAGGAGAGCCGCAAATGCCAGGACAAATTAATCATTAAACATGCTTGCTTTTAAACCATGTATAGTATTTAAAAAGGTACACTCACCAGAGGTCCCTTCTCTGCCTGATGGGTCCGGGAGGCAGCTTGGGTGGGTTCGGGGGGTACTGGCTCCAGGTCCAGGGTGAGAAACAGTTCCTGGCTGTTGGGAAAACCGGTTTCTCCGCTTGCTTGCTGTGAGCTATCTACAACTTCATCATCATCATCGTCCTCGTCCCCAAAACCTGATTCCATGTTGCCTCCATCTCCATTGAAGGAGTCACACAACATGGTTGGGGTAATGGTGGCTGAACCCCCTAAAATGGGATGCAGCTCATCATAGAAGCGGCATGTTTGGGGCTCTGACCCAGAGCAGCCATTTGCCTCTCTGGTTTTCTGGTAGGCTTGCCTCAGCTCCTTAAGTTTCACATGGCACTGCTTCGGGTCCCTGTTATGGCCTCTGTCCTTCATGCCCTGGGAGATTTTGACAAAGGTTTTGGCATTTCGAAAACTGGAACGGAGTTCTGATAGCATGGATTCCTTTCCCCATACAGCGATCAGATCCCGTACTTCCCATTTGGTCCATGCTGAAGCTCTTTTGCGATTCTGGGTCTCCATCATGGCACCTCTGCTGATGAGCTCTGCACTCACCTGCAGCTTGCCATGTACCCAAACAGGAAATTGAAATTCAAAAGTTCGCGGGCCTTTTCCTTTCTACCTGGCCAGTGCATCTGAGTTGAGAGCGCTGTCCAGAACGGTCACAATGGAGCACTCTGGGATATCTCCCGGAGGCCAATACCATCTAATTGCGTCCACAATACCCCAAATTCGACCCAGCAAGGCCGATTTCAGTGCTAATCCCCTTGTCAGGGGTGGAGTAAGGAAATCGATTTTAAGAGCCCTTTAAGCCGAAAAAAAGGGCTTCGTCGTGTGGACGGGTGCAGGATTAAATCGATTTAACACTGCTAAATTCAACCTCAACTCCTAGTGTAGACCAGGGCTTAGAGGGTGCTGATGGAAACACCTCCTCCCTTCCAGCCCCTCTCCCTGCCCCAGGGTGCTGACCTCCCCTCCCCTCCCCTGCTCCAGAGCTCCCCCTCCCCTGCCCCAGAGCTCCCCCTCTCTTCCAGTCCCCCCAGGATGCTGAACTCCCTCCCACTACAGCCCCTCCACTGTCCCAGCGCTCCCCCTCCCTTCCAGCCCCCCCCACCCTATCCCACCCCACCCCAGAGTGCTGAACTCCCGCTCCCCTACATCTTCTCCACAGCCTTCTCACCCCAGGGCTGACCTCCCCCTCCAGCCCTTCCCCTGCCCCAGAGCTCCCTCTCCCTTCCAGCCCCCCCACCCCAGGGCTGACCTCCCCTTCCAGCCCCTCCCCTGCCCCAGAGATCCCCCTCCCTTCCAGCCCCCCCCACCCCAGGGCTGACCTCCCCTTCCAGCCCCTCCCCTGCCCCAGAGATCCCCCTCCCTTCCAGCCCCCCCACCCCAGGGCTGACCTCCCCCTCCAGCCCCTCCCCTGCCCCAGAGCTCCCTCTCCCTTCCAGCCCCCCCACCCCAGGGCTGACCTCCCCTTCCAGCCCCTCCCCTGTCCCAGAGATCCCCCTCCCTTCCAGCCCCCCCACCCCAGGGCTGACCTCCCCCTCCAGCCCCTCCCCTGCCCCAGAGATCCCCCTCCCTTCCAGCCCCCCCACCCCAGGGCTGACCTCCCCTTCCAGCTCCTCCCCTGCCCCAGAGCTCCCCGTCCCTTCCAGCCCCCCCCCCACAGGGCTGACCTCCCCTTCCAGCCCCTCCCCTGCCCCAGAGATCCCCCTCCCTTCCAGCCCCCCCCCACCCCAGGGCTGACCTCCCCTTCCAGCTCCTCCCCTGCCCCAGAGATCCCCCTCCCTTCCAGCCCCCCACCCCAGGGCTGACCTCCCCTTCCAGCTCCTCCCCCGCCCCAGAGATCCCCCTCCCTTCCAGCCCCCCCACCCCAGGGCTGACCTCTTCCAGCTCCTCCCCTGCCCCAGAGATCCCCCTCCCTTCCAGCCCCCCCCCCAGGGCTGACCTCCCCCTCCAGCCCCAGAGATCCCCCTCCCTTCCAGCCCCCCCCCCCAGGGCTGACCTCCCCCTCCAGCCCCAGAGATCCCCCTCCCTTCCAGCCCCCCCCCCCCCCAGGGCTGACCTCCCCTTCCAGCCCCTCCCCTGCCCCAGAGATCCCCCTCCCTTCCAGCCCCCCCACCCCAGGGCTGACCTCCCCCGCCCCTTCAGCCCCGGAGTTCCCCGCTCCCTTCCAGCGCCCCCCGGACCAGGACTTGAGCTCCCCCTGCCTTCGAGCCGGTGCCTGTACCTGTCTCTGTGGACCGCGAAGCTCCGCCCCTTCTGTGGGCGGGGCAGACTGCGCTTCCCGCTCCCCGCCTCGCTAGGAAACCTTTGGTCACGTGCTGAGGGAGCGCCTTTGTCTCCCTCTGTCACGTGGAGGGAGAGCGAGCGGGCGGGCGCGCCGGGTCGCGTGGAACGGTGCTCGGCGGCGCGCGCGCGCTCCGTGGGTCACGTGGCGGGGGAGAGGCCGCGCGGCGTTGCGCTGCACCGGGGGAGGGGGGTTGTCACGTGACAGTGGTGGGCGCCGCCGCTGCTGCTGCTTTGTGAGCACATTGGGCAGGTAACGAGCGGGCCCGGGGGGGAGTGACCCCCCCACTCGGGGCCGGCCGTGGGGCGGGGAGGCCGGAGCCCCCAGGGAGACGGCACCGAGGGGGTGGGGGCGGGGAGGCCCGGAGAGAGTCTCTCCCTCAGCGCCAGGGGCACGGCTGGGGGCGGGGAGCAGAGTCCCCCCTCAGCCCCGCTTCCCCCCCCCCGAGAGCGGAGCCCCCACCATCTACCTTACCCCCCCCCCGAGAGCGGAGCCCCCACTCCTTCGGGGAGAGCGGGGCCCCCACCATCTACCTTAACTCCCCCCCCCGAGAGCGGAGCCCCCACTCCTCCGGAGAGAGCGGGGCCCCCACCATCTACCTTACCCCCCCCGAGAGCGGAGCCCCCACTCCTCCGGGGAGAGCGGGGCTCCCACCATCTACCTTACCCCCCCCCCGAGAGTGGAGCCCCCACCATCTACCTTACCCCCCCCCCGAGAGCGGAGCCCCCACTCCTTCGGGGAGAGCGGGGCCCCCACCATCTACCTTAACTCCCCCCCCCGAGAGCGGAGCCCCCACTCCTCCGGAGAGAGCGGGGCCCCCACCATCTACCTTACCTCCCCCCCCCCGAGAGCGGAGCCCCCACTCCTCCGGGGAGAGCGGGGCTCCCACCATCTACCTTACCCCCCCCCCGAGAGTGGAGCCCCCACCATCTACCTTACCCCCCCCCGAGAGCGGAGCCCCCACTCCTCCGGAGAGAGCGGGGCCCCCACCATCTACCTTACCCCCCCCGAGAGCGGAGCCCCCACTCCTCCGGGGAGAGCGGGGCTCCCACCATCTACCTTACCCCCCCCCCGAGAGTGGAGCCCCCACCATCTACCTTACCCCCCCCCCGAGAGCGGAGCCCCCACTCCTCCGGGGAGAGCGGGGCCCCCACCATCTACCTTAACTCCCCCCCCCGAGAGCGGAGCACCCACTCCTCCGGAGAGAGCGGGGCCCCCACCATCTACCTTACCCCCCCCGAGAGCGGAGCCCCCACTCCTCCGGGGAGAGCGGGGCTCCCACCATCTACCTTACCCCCCCCCCGAGAGTGGAGCCCCCACCATCTACCTTACCCCCCCCCGAGAGCGGAGCCCCCACTCCTCCGGGGAGAGCGGGGCCCCCACCATCTACCTTACCCCCCCCGAGAGCGGAGCCCCCATTCCTCTCGGGAGAGCGGGGCCCCCACCATCTACCTTACCCCCCCCCAAGAGCGGAGCCCCCACTCCTCCGGGGAGAGCGGGGCCCCCACCATCTACCTTACCACCCCCCCGAGAGCGGAGCCCCCACTCCTCTGGGGAGAGCGGGACCCCCACCATCTACCTTACCCCCCCCGAGAGCGGAGCCCCCATTCCTCCGGGGAGAGCGTGGCCCCCACCATCTACCTTACCTCCCCCCCCCCCCGAGAGCGGAGCCCCCTCTCCTCTGGGGAGAGCGGGGCCCCCACCATCTACCTTACCCCCCCCCGAGAGCGGAGCCCCCACTCCTCTCGGGAGAGCGGGGCTCCCACCATCTACCTTACCTCCCCCCGAGAGCGGAGCCCCCACTCCTCTCGGGAGAGCGGGGCTCCCACCATCTACCTTACCCCCTCCCGAGAGCGGAGCCCCCACTCCTCTCGGGAGAGCGGGGCTCCCACCATCTACCTTACCCCCCCCGAGAGCAGAGCCCCCACTCCTCCAGGGAGAGCGGGACCCTCACCATCTACCTTACCCCCCCCCCGAGAGCGGAGCCCCCACTCCTCCAGGGAGAGCGGGGCCCCCACCATCTACTTCCCCCCCCCCCCGAGAGCGGAGCCCCCACCATCTATTCCCCCCCCAAGAGAGCGGGGCCCCCACTCCTCTGGGGAGAGCGGGGTCCCCACCGTCTACCTTACCCCCCCCGAGAGCGGGGTCCCCACCATCTATCTTACCCCCCCCGAGAGCGGAGCCCCCACTCCTCTGCGGAGAGCGGGGTCCCCACCATCTATCTTGCCCCCACTCCGGGGAGAGATGGTGGGGGGGACGCTGCTATCTTACCCCCCCCTCCTCCGGGGAGAGCAGGGGGGGCCCCTATCTTCTTCTCCCTCACCACCCATCTCCCCTGCCCAGGGAGAGAGAAAGCAGAGTCCTCCTCCCCTTCCCAGAGAGAGGCCAGCACCCCTTCTTGCCGCCTGTCTTCTCTGCCTCTTCCCCCTCCCGCCCCCGGGAGAGGCCAGAGCCCCTCGCCGCCTGTCTCCTCTCCCCCACAGAGAGAGCAGAGCCCCCTTCACCATTTTACCCCCTCCCAGGAGGGTAGGGCCCCTTCTGGTTTGAGGGAGCTTGGGGTGGGGAGAGAGAAGGTCGCCAGAACCTCATTCCTTCCCATCTTAATGAGAAGGAAAGGGGCAAGGGTCTGGGGGTGGGGAGAACAGAGTGGGTCAAGAGGGTCCCTCCCCCAACTTGGGGAGGCCTTTTGTTTCCAGGCCTCAGATTCCCTTGTTTCTTCCTTGTACCGGGCGGGGAACTGTAGTTTCCCCTTTCTTTCTGATGCTCAAGGAGCGGTGCGGGAGAAGAGTTGGCGATGTGTCTGCCCCTCAGGCTCCCCTATCTCTTCCCACAAACTAGGGTTGGAGGAATCAAGCCCTCCGGGTCTGAGAGACCCCATCCCCCCCTTCCTCATCATCTCTTGCACCTCCCAATTCCCTGTCTCTTTTCTCAGGGTAGTGAGGGCCCTAGTCTCCTTTCTCCCAGGTTCTCCTCCCACTGTAGGGTTGGGGGACGCTGTTGTCTCCTCTCACTCGCAGGGGAAGCGGGGCAGTGTTGCTGGTCGTCTTCTCTACCATGTTCTAGTCTTACTTCCTGCTTGGGAGGTCAGAAGTCTTTGTCAGCCCTTTCCCCACACACCCCTTTCCGGTGGTTCCCCTAAGAACATCAGAATGGCCATTCTGGGTCAGACCAATGGTCCATCTAGCCCACTGTCCTGTCTCTCACAATGGCTGGTGCCAGATGCTTCAGAGGGAGTGAACAGAACAGGGTAATTATTGAGTGATCTATCCGCTGTTGTCCAGGCCTGGCGTCTGGTAGTCAGAGACTTGGGGACACCCAGAGCATGGGGTTGCCTCCCTGACCATCTTGGCTAAAACTGAGGGCTGAGTGTGTCAGTCCTATTCCTCCCCACCCTGTGCCTCTTACTAAGTCTAAATCCTCTAATCCCCATCTTCCCTATGCCTCCCAGTGGAGGAGGGGGCTCTGGCTTACTTCCCTTGGGATCCCAACCCCTGTGGTTTTCACTTGGGGGAAGGGATTCTGTCCTATACTCCCAGAGCCTCTCTTCCCAGTGAGAGGCATAGGAAGGGGGTCAGAGAGTGTAGGCTAGTGCTCTTACATGAAGTGGGGGAGAGAAAAAGCAGAACTGTAGGGCTCTTTTTCCCCTAAAAATTGATTTTATTCTTTCCACATTCATTTTCAGTGAGGGAGGGGCATCTGGTCTCTTCTTCGAACATACTCCCTGTCTGTCTTCACTAGTTTGGAAGGAGGGATTTGGTCTCCTTTCCCTCTCACCAGATTTCTGGCTCTCCTGTACTATGGCTGTCAAGGAGAGGGGTCTCTGCCCCCCTTCTCCTGTCCGCCTTGAACTCTTGTCTCTTTTTTACTGTGACAAGGACCCCTGTTTTCCTCTGCTGCCCCACTGTTCCCTGCTGCTTCTGTGTGTGTGTATCGGTGTGTTCTTTTCTGGGAGGTGTCCAGTCCCCTCACAGGATGCCAGGGTTGTTCGAGTTTTGCTCATGGTGGGGTCAGGGTCTCTGGTACCTTCAAAGTGAGGGTAGGGTTTGTGAAGGGGGTGTGTCTTTGGTCCCTTTTCTAATTCTAGTTCAGGCTGAAGGGGAGCTGTTGTTGCAGGAAAGAGGAGGGTGAATTATTATTGCGCTGGGTATTGTGTGTGGTTTCCATTCTGTTTTTCTTCCACTGCTTCCTGGGTGCTCCCTTCTTATTTTGTAAGGGAGGTAGTGAGACAAATGTGGCTGTGATCATTGAAAGGCCGGCCATAATACCTTCTTCCTTGCAGCAACAGTAGGGAGTGCAAGGACAAGAAGGTGAATGATCATCATTTAGAGGTTTTTAAGGTCAGGCTTGACAAAGCCCTGGCTGGGATGATTTAGTTGGTGATTGGTCCTGCTTTGAGCAAGGGGTTGGACTAGATGACCTCCTGAGGTCCCTTCCAACTCTGATATTCTATGATCTCTATATCAACACTCCCCACCCAGTCTTCCCTTGTCCCTGATGCTGCTTGACTGCTGGGAAACTAGTGTCCAGGGCTGTGCTGTGCTCCTGGGTTTAGTTACTTATGTGTAGATAACAAATCTTCACTTTCATTGCTATTGTTGATGAAGAAAATTACTGCAGGAAAGTGTAAACCCCTCTGCTGGGAACTGGGTATAGAAAGGGAACTGCTGTCATTTCAGATCTGAGTGCATTCACGCCTGAATTCAGCTCAGAACTAAAAATTTGATACTGAAATGTCTTCAAATGCTGTTTAATATCTGTTATGAATAGACTAGAATGAACCAGGTTTAAAATATCTCTGCTCTAGGTATGTCCACATCTTGAGTGTGGACACACTCAGCCATCTTGCTTATATTCAGAGGAACAGAAAAATCCTGTGAAACAAAAACCAAGGGTTCTGTGTTGTAGTGTGCATACCCTGGCTGTCCCTGCAGACCACTGTAGGTGACCCAAGGGGCTAGCCCTCCCCTCCCCTTGTCACCAGAGAGCAATCTGGCCCTTAGTCATCTTAATTTGAGTAAATGATGAATGCTTATAATAAAGCAGAAGATCAAGGCAATAGCCTCTGGGGTGGTGTTGGCTGGTGAAATGGAGGGGCCCTCCTGGTGTGAGAGCAGCTGCTTTTTTCAAGGAGAGAAATTGGAACTGGATGTGAGTGAAGGAAAGGGAGGGGGAGGATGTGCAGGACGGGAGGAGCAGCACTTTCCATTGAAATGGAGCCCTTCACAACAAATGGCATCAAATCAGCCTTTGGAAAGGTCTTGCTTTTTTAATATCTACCAGCTCCTTTTAGCAATTCCCTTGGTCATATCATATTCCCCAGTGGAATCTGGGTTTGGATTCTTACCTGACTGGCCCTGTATTTATGTGAGAGCCCCAGTTCAGTATGGTGGTTTGATTTAACTTTTGTTTAAAGTGTTTATTTTTAAGCTTATGCTATAAAACTTGAGCAACTGAGACTAAATCAGTTTGCAGTGTTGGAGGTGTTTTTTTTGTGCTCCTGAGGTGTTATGTGCAGGTGCTGTAGTAATTAGTGTAAATACATACTGATAATGTATAATTTGGGGAAGATGAGCAAAGTTTGTGTTTATAATGCCTCTGAAACACAACTTTTACAGAAGTGGTTGTGAAAGCTCTGTTCCACTTCATACTAGTTACTGCCTTTTTAGCTTATCAGTACAGAAAATGACCTTTAAAAATGTTATGATTACAATAAAGACAAAATCCAGGAAATTCAGAAATGATGGCCAGCTCTTTGTTTACCTCATGATGCTTTGGCTAGCCTCCTCTGTCTTCCACTTCCTCTCCCCACCCCCTAAATCCTCACATTACTTTGGGTTAAGGATTAATTTTTGGTATTATTACTTTACACAATTCTTGCTTATTTTTAGAGCTAACAAAATGTTTAATATTACCACGTAACCTAAGCCAGTGCAAAACTCTTACACACAAAACCAAGGAGTTTGGTACTTTAACTTTAGAAATGTCTGAATCATTCTTTTGAAACTTGCTATTTAAAAGCAGGATGTTTAGGCAGGAGAGAGGTCAAGTTTTAGGGTAGGTCTACACTTAAAATGCTGCAGCATCCTCACTGTAGTGTTTTGCTGAGGGGAGAGCTTCTCCTGTTGGCGTATTTAGTCCAGCTCTGCAAGAGGCAGTAGCTATATTGACGGGGGAAGCCCTCCCGTTGGCTTAATGCTGTCTACACTGGGGATTAGGTTGGTATAACTACATTGCTCAGTAGTTATATGCGATGTAAGTTTGTAGTATAGACTTGGCCTAAAACTAGTGGATTTTTACAGCAGATATACAAACTGCTATTTTTAGGGAGACTTTTATCTGTCTATTTCTCATCCCCTCTTAACTACATTAGTTTTTCAGAACTGTCTTGTAGTAATTGGTGCTCAAGACAGGTGTGGTGAGTATATGTACAAAGACTAGAATGTTACTAGTCTTACACTTGGGGCAGGACTTTCAGAATGGAATAAACCTGCAAACATACCTTACATTATCATGAAACCAATTCTTTATAGTCAGTCTTGTGTCTAAAGCACAAGACTGGAATTCAGAAGATTTTGCTTCTGTTCCCAGCTTTGCCACAGACTTGTTATGTGACTTGGGTAGTCACTTCACCCCTCTGTGCCTCAGTTTACCCACCTGCAAAAATGGGATCATGAGGACAACACAGGATGGCTGTGAAGTTTTAAGTCTGAGGGTGTGTTGAAATCACTGGATGGAAGGTGACATGAAAATGTACACTTTTCTTTCATAGTTTTTCTTAACACGTTTTTCAGTTCTGTGTGGGTTGTTTTTTTTTTAAAGGCGTTTGTTCCTTCAGAACCCATCATATTCTACTTGCTCTTCAGTAAAGCCCAGATTTAGGGCTTGTGATACTTATGTCTGTTTAACTAACCTAAACACATTATAATCTATTCATTGTGGGAAGGATGAGAGGCTGTGAGATGAAGTCTTTTATTGAGGCACAAACCTGTAATAATAGCAAAAGAAATGCAGAAAAACCCTGTCCATATTATTCCATGTGAAAGTCCTCTCCACCCACATTTAATGTCAACAACTAGCTAGAACTTCCAGTCTTCCTTGAAGGCTCTTCCACTCCACTCTACTCCAGGAATATGTTCTCCCAAGCTCTTTATTTTCTGTTACTCCTCAATACTGTGAAGAATACACACTGTGACTAAAGATAAGACCCAAGTTATGGTTATGCTGAGTGAAGTAATCTTCTCTGTTCTTAAAGAGTCTGCCTCATGCATGAAAAAACCCTGAAATCATTAATTCCCAAAAAGGTCTAAATAAGAATTGTGGAATTGCTATGAGTGATAAACCTCATGGTTCAATAACTTTTTTTCATCACTTCCTATCTCTCCTGCTGTGAGTGTGCACGCATTTTTGTTGTTCTTAATACTCTCTCTTTATGCTAGGTTTCAGAGTAGCAGCCCTGTTAGTCTGTATTCGCAAAAAGAAAAGGAGTACTTGTGGCACCTTAGAGACTAACCAATTTATTTGAGCATAAGCTTTATACTGTAAACTCCTTAGGGCAGGGTATTTGAGCTGCTTGCATGTGGTTCCTGTGGGTGGAGTTGTTCCCATCTTGTGTGCTCTTTGTCCCACCGCTGCTGTTAAGACTGCAAGAAGCACTTGTTGCAGAGTGTTTTGAAGGTAGATTTGACAGCTGGTTCCTTTCTCTTTTCCGTTTCCTAAATCAGTCTTCTAGCAGATCAGCTGAAGAGATCACTAGCCTGGTGAAGCGGTAACAGCTTACATTAAAATCCAGTGGAGTGTTTCCCATATTGAGGGAGCTTTGATCTTTCCTAGAACTTTATTTTAAAAAAGTTCATCCTAAGTGAGCATTTCAGGGTTTTTGCTTTATTCTACTGAAATCTAAGTTTACTTCAAATCTGCACAGGGGGGATACATGGCAACATTTATTAGTGCTCTTAAGAGTCAAACTGTGGTTATTTTAAGAAAAGCAAAATATTTTTGTTTTGTTCATCTCCATTTTTGAGCCATCCAGGTTATAAACATTTTACCCAGTTTAATGGGAAAAATCCTTTTCTTACTCCATTAGGCAACCATATGGCTTAGTTGTAAAATTCAGATTTTACAGCTGAGTGTATTCCCAAATATGCTCCATGGCACTGTGTAGAAGGGAATCTATGTGTACAATTTTACTGTGAGGAAAAATTGGTTTCATCTAAAACATTTTAGTTGCATTTCTCAAGACTAAGATGTTGTTTCTAGAGGTAGAGTTATTTGAGGGAGGAGCTCTAGAGACCAGATTAAGATTCTCCTTTCTGTTATATTTATTTTAGATTCTTTATACTAGATCTAAATTTTATGGAATTTTGTTTGGGCCACAGTGATTATAGTCATACGTAGTGGAACAAGTGATTAGCTGTTTGGTTGCAAATTTTAAAAACTCTAAAACTGAAATATGGTAAGAACATATCTGAGTGATTTGATATTTTATCCCATCCACTTTTTTCTGTATATGGAGGAAATGGCTGTTGGCTATTTTCTCTGAAGTTTTATGAACCACATTTTGCTTGATCTTTAATCTTGTACTGTGCATAGCTGTCTGCGTGACCAGTTTAAGCAAAATGTGAAACTTTAACTTATATTGTGGCCAATTTCTGCTATGTTGCAATGGTGTAAATCCAGAGTACATCCATTGAAGTCATTGTAATTGTGATGGCAGAATGTGGTTTACAGTCCAAGGGCTTCTCTACACTATGGGCATCACAGTTGGAGTGCTGTCGTGTAGACGCTTCCTATGTTGACAGAAGATTTTTTTTCCCACTGATGTAGGTAATCCGCCTCCCTGAATAGTGGTAGCTGGGTTGACGGAAGAATTTTTCCATTGGCCTGCTGTGTCTACACTGGGGGTTAGGTCAGCTTCACTATAGCACTCAGGGGTATGAATTTTTCACAGCCCTGAGCAGGGTGGACTGATTGAAATCAAGACAATTTAAAGTGATTTAAATCAAGTGGAAAGCCTTGATGTAAACCAGCTTTTCCATATGTATTTCAGTTATTTTCTAAAGAAAGGTGCATTCTTATTGGTAGATATAACCATTAAAACATGTTGATTCACAACTAAATGGAGCCTTTGCATGAGATTTGGTACATCTTTTTTGCTGCTTAGGGTACACTATAACATATTTATTTGAGCAATTGTTTAGCTTCATATTTTCAGATTCTTATTGAATGAACGTTTTTAGTATGTTAGAAAATGGTGAATGATATATTGCCTACTTATGTAATTAACTCTTTGCTCATGATTTGTATCAAGTTGCATTAGGGTGGTAACTGGAATGTAATTAAACATAACAGCATATAAAACTTATTTTTATGAAACAAAACAATTTTAAATGTTTTGGATACATAGATTTCTCTTATCAAAACATGTTTCACATTTACAGCTAAATGATGTATTAAAGGAACATAGGGATTAATTGTAGTCAGTGAATTAAACTGATTATTTCAGGTCAGCCTGGAAACATTTTCAAATTTGCCTAAATGAAGGTGGCTGGAGTGCAAGTTCCTACTCACCTAAGTCTCTAGAAAATGAGATGACAGTCTCCTAAATTACTTAGGCTGTCCTTCAAACTTTTAAAACTAGTAGATCTCATCTCCCACACTCCGTTTTTATTCATAGACTGGAAGAGAGACAAGTTTTCCTGCTTTTCAACTCCCAGTTGATATCTCAACTTTGACTGTATTGGTCCAAAAGAAGATAATATTCTTTTTGTGCCTGCAGGAGAGGCTATTGCTGTTGAAAGCTGGTTTAGCACTTCAACAGACTCTGGTTCCGGGTGCTTAGCTAGTAACTTCTACCAGTTCAGTGATGGGACTTTTTTAAAAAACATCAGCAAACATGTACTGCTTGAATGGTCACCTCCCTCCAGTGTTGACATTCTGGTTGGCATGATTGATGAGTGATGATTAGATGCCCATGTCGCAGCAGCAGCTGCTGCTGCTTCTTCAGCAGGTTGGCAGATTACCTTGGTGCATTGGGTTGAGCCTATTGGTAAGAAAATGAGGTGAAGCAAGTACTTGATCCATCTGCTTTTTTAATGCCTGCAATTTAACTTTGTTGTTGGGTATCTCTTTCTTCAGTGTGTCTTGAAGTTCTTTCAGAATTTTAACGGCCCCAGCAAAACCACAGCAATCTTTCTGCAGTTGGTCCAAAGCTATGGAAATAAGTTTCAGTATATCTTCTACATTTTTCTTTAGTCCGGTATTGACTACTTTGGCAGTGATAGTTCCATCTATTTTGTCATGATTTTCTCCACAAATTGTCATCATAGAATATCAGGGTTGGAAGGGACCTTAGGAGGTCATCTAGTCCAACCCCCTGCTCAAAGCAGGACCAATCCCCAATTAAATCATCCCAGCCAGGGCTTTGTCAAGCCTGCCCTTAAAAATTTCTAAGGAAGGAGATTCCACCACCTCCCTCCACCTCAGAATAGGCCAATTTTTAATAAATTGTTCAAAACACTCAACCACTGAATTCCACTGTACATCTTGGGAAGAATTAGTTTGTATCCTCCTGCTCTCTTCAGTGAAGCTGAAAAGAAATGGTGGTTATAGAAGTGTTAGCAATTTCAGCAAGTTTGCTTTATTACTGGAGTTAAGTCGTTAGCTGAAAGAAACACCAAATGACCATTGCACCCATGTGTTATAAGTTTCAGGTTCCCTTCATTACCTTCTTCTAGATTTCTTCTCATCTTTGCTACATTTGCAGTTATCTCTGTGACAAAGCTATGCACATAACACTTGAATGTTTGTTCACAGAGCTTTTCCCGCTACTTCTTTTAGTATTCTGCCATATGTGCATTTTCTGATGTATCAGTTATTTTTGTAAAACAGACAGTCCCATCTTCTGTCACGCAAGCATTAGTTACTAGATCATTGTCTACATTGCTTCAGTGATCAGAGACTCAGATGAACTAATTTCCCATCAATGCTTTTTGCATACTGTTCAATTTCCTTCTCGAACACTGTATCCAGGAATATCTGCTCTGCCAGGTGGTGCGTAGCCAGGTCATAATGATTCAACCATGTCAATTAAATGTTTGTTCTGAAAAAGACGAAAGGGAGAATTTGTTACATAAACGATGAAGAAGATCTTTGTTTTGATATAGGTAATTTATTGTCTGATGGATGTTTAGTTGCAGCACTGCTGGTGGTACCAGCAGATAACTCTGAAGTTGTAGACATTGCAGATGATGGACATTCTTAACTCCTTATATCTAAGCCGGACTCTGCAACAAAATGATAAACGAAAGTCACTCTCACTCACTGACCGTTAGTGCACTGCCTTATATATATTTGTAAATGAATGATTCTCCCTACTACAATTGTTAGTACCAAGTTATAAGATCATCTGAATCTATTATCTTTAGCAACATACCAAACAGCTTTGGGGAAAACATTTTTTAAATGTTAAAATTCATAAATACCTAATAAAACATTACTTTTAAACAGGAAATCTTCACGTAGAATGTTTGAACAATTTATATATATATATATATATAACAATTAAAATAATCTTAAGTCCGGCAGTAATAGTAAAAATGTAACTGATAAATACTCCCACAATTAACATATCAATTATATTTAGAACACAAATATTTTGAAATTCTTAAGTAATCCACCCAAAACTCAAATGTCTGAGAATAGTCTGTCATCATTTATTAGCACAGTAAGATATGGCAGTCTATTAAAATGGTGTAAAAATAAGTTTACTAACCAGCTGATCCAGATTGTTCAGACATGCCCGCATCATTTTCAAAGTCATTGCCTTTTGAGGAGCATTGCCTTTGTCACATTGTTTACATTTGGCATGTGTTCCTTGTTTACCCAGAGGTACAGGAATGTATTGAAAATATTCTTAAATGTGTTTTTTTTTTTTTTACAGCCATGGGAGTTTTCTCTCCTCTTCTCTTCTCCCTCCTCCTCTCCTCCAGACTCTCACCCGGAAAAACAAAAGAACAATAATCTAAGATTTCTGCTTGTGTAACCCACATACCTTTTGCATTGCAGTATTTTATTTGTATAGAGACTGAGGGAGATGGTTGAGAAATTGGTCATTACACAAAGTAAAACTATTTCTGCATGCTTATTCCCCCCCCTCCCCCCACTGTTACAACTTCTTGTTAACTGTTGGAAATGGGCCATCCTGATTATCACTACAAAAGGTTTTTTTCTCCTACTGATAACTCACCTTAATTGATCACTCTCCTTATAGTGTGTATGGCAACACCCGTTTTTCATGTTCTCTGTGTGTGTGTATATATATCTTCCTACTGTATTTTCCACTGCATGCATCCGATGAAGTAGGTTTTAGCCCACAAAAGCTTACGCTCAGATAAATTTGGTAGTCTTTAAGGTGCCACAAGTACTCCTCGTTCTTTTTGCTGATACAGACTAACGTGGCTACCACTGTGAAACCTGATGGATTTCTGTTTGTTTGTATCACTGTCTGTGCACATGTGCAAGGAGACAGAGCAAGACCATTTACTTAAGGTGCCCAAAAGCAAGGGCCTGGTAGTGGGCAGATCAGTGTTTTTCCAGGAGCTGGAGAATAAACTTCCATGGTGGGTGGAGTCACAGATGCTCATGAGAACTCAGGTTTCAGAGTAACAGCCATGTTAGTCTGTATTCGCAAAAAGAAAAGGAGTACTTTGTGGCACTTTAGCGACTAACCAATTTAGTTGAGCATAAGCTTTCGTGAGCTACAGCTCACTTCATCGGATGCAACCACTCAGATCTCAGGTAGGGAGAAGCTATAAAATAGGAGTATGAAACTACCCAGATGGACTCAGTGGATGATCCTGATGAGATACATGATGGTGTCTCCTGGAGTCAGAGGCCAGGTCCCAACATGTGTGATGACTGTCAGTCTGTTGGTCCACAGGATCAGGCTTTAATACAGTACATGACATACTGTGCCATGTTTACAAAGCTTAACCTCAAAAGCTAGATGTTCTCCCTCCCCCCCCCCCCCCGATTCTTTCTCTATATAGAAAAGGAACCTTTTGATAGAGGTTCATGAATTCAACTTTTTTTTATTTAACTGTTCGTTTGAAGATATTATAAGTTTAGACTTTAACATATATTTTGTGTTTCAAATTTCATTTTAAATGGGTTTAGTTTTTAAAGGAAACCTTATTATAATTTAAATAATGAAATAAATGGGTTTAATTTTTTAAATAAAACCTTATTATTTAAATAATGAAATAAAAATCAAATTTCAATAAACAGATTTGATCTTTAAAAAAATCTGTTTTTTAAATCCACCCTGGTCTTGAGTGACATAGCTATGTTGATCTAAATTTTAAGTGGAGAGCAGGGTTCAGTAGCTTACGTCTGAAGGGGGATAGATTTATCTCAGAAACAGATCTTCCTTGTGGCTTTAGATTGCACATTCTTCTGTCACTGAGTTGGGCGTGCAGTTTGAGACTTGCATGTGTCAGTGATCTCCGTTGCAGATGTTAAGTTTGGATGCTTAATTACTATGGGGATGACTGTGATATAAATAAATAGAATTGCATTGGCCAGCCGTATACTTCAGTCTCATTTGGCCCAGTTGGTGCAGATGAGTATCTTATCCAGTGGATAACTAAATATGGGAGGCAGGGGAGGGCTAGTTGGTTGAGTCTCAATCCAGATAAGATTGAGGTAATACTATGAGGGTGGGGGAAGCAATTTAGTGGGTGGAAAGGTTGGTTTGGGTGCTTTGAAGGGAAGACTTTTCCTGTTGCTTGTGACACAGGTTCCCCATCTGGGACTTCTGTTACATTCCCAGCTGCTTCTAGATGTCCAGACAGCAGCAGTGAACAAACATGTTTGTTTTTTTTTTTATCTTCCTTTGGCTAGAAGGTGAACCACTTCTGCAGTGATCAGTGCTTGTATCAGCTCATGGTTAGATTGCTACAATGCACTTTACGTGGGCTACACCTGAAGACCAGAATGTGGGGGCTCACTTGCTCCATGGAGCTTCTCACAGGGAATGCTTTAGATCTGTGCTTGGTCATCTGTACTGTCTGCCGTTTTGTGACCGGAGCATTTCAAGGTGTTGGTTTTATTCTATAAAGCCCTAAATGGCTTGGGGCTTTGCTCATTAAGTGAGAGACAAACTGTGTGGTACCACCAGCTGAGGTGCTGGAGCTCAGCAGTTACCTACAAGGAGGTCGATGGGGCATTTCTGGTGAGTGCCCTTCTGTTCAAGAACTTTTCCCCCTTTAGTTGATGGAGCCTAAATCCGTTGACCTTCAGGGTGCACACAGGGCCCTTGTGTCCCCTCAGGCTGTTGAAAAGGGGACAGGTTAAGGAGACACTAAGTGGATTTAAGTGTAATATTGATGGTCGGAGTTACTAATTACTTCTGCTGAGTTGAAAAGGTGAGTGGAATTCATCTTCTATTCCTTTTTAAATGCATGTACATCTAAGACAAAAGGATACATTCACATTATAACAAAATCAAAATTTTTGTGGCTGCAGAATGGAGACCCGGTTGGTCCTCTCTGCATTGGCAAAACATAGAGACCCATAATTCAGTGGGAGTAGCTCTAGAAAGGGCTCAGTCATTTTGCCACTGTCATCTGCACAGTGATAGAAGTGCCTGAACCGTGTCTGTGCAACTTATAACCACTACAGTTGCATGCATGGTGAATAATGGCCATCATTGTCAGTGTATGTGCCACAGTCAAGGCTGGGCAGAGTATTTGGTACCTAGTATACTCGTGTATTTTACAAAATTGTATAATACTTCAAAAAACTTTTAAAATAAAACTTTGTTTTGAATCATTTGCTGCTCACATATTGCAGAATTGGGCTAGTGCGTGCAATTCTGAAATTGAAAACAAACCCATTTTCTCTGTTAACTGAAGTGCAAAAAGATAAGCAGACTGCAATGTGGTGAAACTTGTATTAGATGGTTAAGATTTCACTTCCTTGTGTTTCTAAATACCCAAAATTATTAGAACTGAAGTAATGCTAAGAGTCTTACCTTTTTATTTTGAAGGACTGAAAGGATATGTCAGTTTGTCCTTGGAAACTTACCTAAAATGTTTCTGTACTGTGGCTTGTTTCCCTCACTGGTGCTTAGTGTTCTATAGGATTGTTCATGAGTGCCAGGTCACTCAATGAGAGAGGACTGCAGAATATCCAGTTTTGATTTTATTACTTCTCTCAATAAACAAACTCCTCCTTCCCACCTTCAAGAGAGCAGAATCAAAGATGACAACCATTTTTAAACAATCACATGCAGTTGGCTACAGGAGAAAATGGGGTTACATTTTGGGTCTAGAAGCCTCAAATGTGTCCCCCATTTTTTTAGTTCATTTTAGCTTGTAAACAAAAATTGAGCAAAAAAAGGTGTGTTTAGTGACTAGGCTTACTTTGGAGTCCAGCACAAGTGAATTTCAGACACTGAGTCAGCCTATGGTAACTAGAAGCTTCTCGCTGCCTAGAAAAGGGTAGCAAATGTTTATGGGATTGGAACCTAATTTAGGAGAGACCAGATGGAAGAGAAATTAAGCATCCAGGGAAGCTGCCAGCAGCAGGACTCTGATGTGGGGGAATGAGATGAGCAAGGACTGTCCTGTGTGTTCCCAGTCCCCTGCATCCAGAGACCTTGCTGGGAAATCTGACCATCACAGCTGCTTTCCCCTCTACATTGCACATGGGAGAGAGTGATGCAACTGAGGATAATTGCCTTTTATGATGAGATTACTGGTTCTGTGGATGAAGGGAAAGCAGTGGATGTATTGTTTCTTGACTTTAGCAAAGCTTTTGACACGGTCTCCAACAGTATTCTTGTCAGCAAGTTAAGGAAGTATGGGCTGGATGAATGCACTATAAGGTGGGTAGAAAGCTGGCTAGATTGTCGGGCTCAACGGGTAGTGATCAATGGCTCCATGTCTAGTTGGCAGCCGGTGTCAAGTGGAGTGCCCCAGGGGTCGGTCCTGGGGCCGGTTTTGTTCAATATCTTCATAAATGATCTGGAGGATGGTGTAGATTGCACTCTCAGCAAATTTGCGGATGATACTAAACTGGGAGGAGTGGTAGATACGCTGGAGGGGAGGGATAGGATACAGAAGGACCTAGACAAATTGGAGGATTGGGCCAAAAGAAATCTGATGAGGTTCAATAAGGATAAGTGCAGGGTCCTGCACTTAGGACGGAAGAACCCAATGCACCGCTACAGACTAGGGGCCGAATGGCTAGGCAGCAGTTCTGCAGAAAAGGACCTAGGGGTGACAGTGGACGAGAAGCTGGATATGAGTCAGCAGTGTGCCCTTGTTGCCAAGAAGGCCAATGGCATTTTGGGATGTATAAGTAGGGGCATAGCGAGCAGATCGAGGGACGTGATCGTTCCCCTCTATTCGACATTGGTGAGGCCTCATCTGGAGTACTGTGTCCAGTTTTGGGCCCCACACTACAAGAAGGATGTGGATAACTTGGAGAGAGTCCAGCGAAGGGCAACAAAAATGATTAGGGGTCTAGAACACATGACTTATGAGGAGAGGCTGAGGGAGCTGGGATTGTTTAGTCTGCAGAAGAGAAGAATGAGGGGGGATTTGATAGCTGCTTTCAACTACCTGAAAGGGGGTTCCAAAGAGGATGGCTCTAGACTGTTCTCAGTGGTAGCAGATGACAGAACGAGGAGTAATGGTCTCAAGTTGCAGTGGGGGTGGTTTAGATTGGATATTAGGAAAAACTTTTTCACTAGGAGGGTGGTGAAACACTGGAATGCGTTACCTAGGGAGGTGGTAGAATCTCCTTCCTTAGAGGTTTTTAAGGTCAGGCTTAACAAAGCCCTGGCTGGGATGATTTAACTGGGAATTGGTCCTGCTTCGAGCAGGGGGTTGGCCTAGATGACCTTCTGGGGTCCCTTCCAACCCTGATATTCTATGATTCTATGATAAAACCTTTTACATGCTTTTTGCAAGTCTGTTCTCTCTGATAGAGCATGTAGCTGTAAATAGGGTGTGCAGGATGAAAGGAGACAAACTGGATTGGCCATGGCATGTGGACAGAAAAGGGGAGGGGTTGGTTTGTCAGCTTTCAGGAAAAAGAACAAGTTCTGTGTTATTCTTGACACATGAAAGGTGTGTTTATTTTTGTATATTTGCGTTTCTGTTGTGTGTATGTAGATTCATGTACTTCGGGGCAGGGAACAAATAATTTTTAATATGACACCGTAGATGTGCCTAGCACCAACAAATAAACCAAGTCCCTGCTTAGAGGAATTTACAGTCTAGGTTAGATGGGACATGACATGACATAGGAAGAGATTAGGTCAGGCAGGGGGCATGATGGCTGTCTTCCGCTCTCTAGGGTGTTTTTTGTTCTTTACTATGCCTAGTTCAATAATAATTGTGACCTTTTGGTTCTACTATAATCATAAATAGTGTAAAGTTATGAGATCTTCTGCATTACATGCATTGTGCCGGTGACCTGTTTTTTATATAAACATTTTTATTAAGTTTGTGTGGGAGCCTGGATCAGCATTGGTAAATTGCTGTTGTATTATGTAAACTTTAATATAAACAGCAAATTTTGGACATAAGTTTTTCAGATATAAAATGAACCACAAAAGATTTGAGGGGTGGGGGTGGGAATAATCTCATGGTGGCTTATAAGATTCCAAAAGAGTGAAAGAATAGCTAGCTGTTTAAACATGCTATTAATTCTGTAACTGAACAAAATAAGGCCATTGCCTCCTCAATTTCCTGAGAAATCTGAGCTGCAGACTTCATGGTTTCTCTGCCAGACCAAGTGACTTCACATAAACATGGCTCATAAACTGACTTAGCTGAAACTTTAAAAAACAAAACACACACAACCCTCACCTTTTGGTTGTGATGAAACCTGAATATGTTCTGCTGAAGACAGAAATGTGTGAGTGAAAACAGGACTTCAGAGTGGATTGGTTCATCCACAGTTATGCTTATGGTAGCTGTTTCATTTACAGGGGCAGAGACAACAGGAAAGTCTGTAGCTCAGATTTCTCAGCATCTTGGGGCCCAAATGGGTGAAGGTTCCTCACCAGGCTTAACTCATTGAAGCCAGTATGAGTTCAGGGCATGCAGCACTACACAAAATAGGGCCCAGGCCTTAATTGTCTCCAATTTTGTTGAAATCCTGGATAATTATACTTTAAAATGGCCACATCTATGTCCCCCTTTTTCTGAATTGTACATCTTTTTTAAAAAAAAGAAAAGGAAAAGAAGCTTTAGCAAAAACTTCATATTTAGATTTGACTCCAGACTTTGGTCTCAGGTTTCATAAAAACAATTTACAGTCTAATAATATTTCCATACCCTTGTTTAAAAACAGGAAAACAGTTGGTTTTGCACAAACATTTCCCTGTCTCTTTTGAAACCCAAACATTGAAGCACTGAGAGCTTGAAAGTGAATCTAAGTATAAACGTTGATTTTCATTGTCCAAACTGAAAAATGCAAAAATAGAGCCTTTGTCAAATTGGGTTTTTAAAATACTTCAACTCTTAATAATACTAGAATGGCTTTAGGAACAAAGGCTGGGATTTTCAAAGTAGCCTGTTAGGCTACCAAATCCCATTGAATTTCATGGCACTTGGGCACCTAACTCCTTCAACTGCTTTGTAAATCCCATCAGGAGAAATGTTTGTATACAACATATATGATTTGTAAGTTGACACCACTGTCCTCTGCCAATTGCAGTTCATCCCTCCTGTCGTCACTACATTTATGATGGAGTAAATGAGTTCCAAGAAAACATTTTTAAATGACTTTTTTGCTTCAAGTTACAGCCTTCTCTAGCTTCTCATTAAATTCTGAGACTTTATATTCACACACCAGGTTTAATTTCTTTTTTCCTCCTTGTCACCTCAGGTTACTGATTTCCAGCCAGTCTCTTTATTTTATTTCATTCCATTCTGTTTTTATATGCCAGTAGTCTCTGTGATAGAATTAATATTTGTTCAAGGTTTTTTTGTCATCTGTTCTGACCATAATATATTTATATATGCACTGTCCTTAAGGTGGGAGTTCTTAGCCTCACTGTTTGTTTAAAATGGTGTCCATAATCTTTGAAAAGTCAGAGTAATTTTAAAGGAGATGGGTGTATCTTGTGTCCTGGAAACAAAATGATATATTGATTAGTATTGTTTTTTCTCTCTTACCTCTGCAAAAATAATCTCCTTTTTGAAGAAAGCAAGAAATATTACTCTTGTAGTATACATATATTTTAACTCTTCAAATGGACTTCAGTGGATGAGTATGAGTAAAAGAAATTTTACACTTTTAGCTTTACTCAAGCTCACTTTTTTGGGGCTAAAAGTTCAATAATTACAATGATCAGGAGAGCTGATGTTTTACATGCCATCTCTCTTTTCTCTTTGACCCTGAAAATGAAAGTGCAATGCTATATTTGTAACCTCATGTTCACTTTCATGACCACTGCCTGATGTCATGAAACTCAGGATTATGACTTCATTGCAAGATCAGTCAGGATAACAAAACTGAGCACTTACCTAGTGCTTCTTGCCTGTGGGTCTCAAAACACTATGCAAAGGCAGGTGAGCATTATTCTCATATATTGCAGAAGGGAAAACTGAGTCACCTAGCGAGGCTATTGCCAGGATACTATGGTGACTGGTGTTCTATAAATAGAACACAAACTAGATATGTAACTTGCCCGCGGTCATGCAGTGAAAGAGTGGCAGATTGGGCAGTTAACATCTGCCTCCTGCTTTGGGGTGGGTGGTGAAGGAGAAATTACCCAGATTTAAATACCTGAGGTGGTATGAAAGGCATACACAGAATGATTTGTTGAGAAACATTTTATTTGTGTGTTCTGTTTTTTTAGTTTCACCTCATTTGTCCTAGTAAAACAGTTTTTCCTTAAGGTAGTCTTTAAAATCCCTGTTCTTTGGAGGAAGTGCTGGCTGTGCTTGCAATACACAAAGGCTGTTAAGTTTTCAGTACATCTTAAAAATGACTAATGTCCAACTATGTGCTTTACTCACCATAGAGCTGTTCTCTTAATTCATTTACGACACCATGACTTTACAGAAAGTACAATAACTTACAGCCCACGGTCACTGTGCCAGTCCAGGAAGTAATGTTGGAAATAAGTGTATCGGTATCAACAGCACACATTTCAGATTAATGTTTTGTCAAGTTCCTGGTTTAAAATCTGGTGCTTCTGCGAGATAGTCTGTATCCAAAGTTCTTCCACTTGTAATGTTTTGTCTAGTTTATCATTCTTCCCTCCCTCCTCCCTCCCTTACATATGCATATATAGCATTTTTTTTTATTAGGAGAGTTGCGTACAAATTTACCATAGATCATCTATTAGAACAGTCCAAAAGACTGGGCATGCATTTAAGATATTTGTCCAGTGGTGTTTCTTATAAGTGCAGAATTGATATTTGTAATGTTTTAATGTTTGTCTGACCAATTTCCTTCAGTTGCATGGTTCAGTTTTGAGGTTAAGGGTGCTGATGAAATCTACCTGAGCATAGCTCACCTGCATGCCAAGGGGTGAAATGGTGTAATAAACTGTAATGTAAAGACTGCAAGTGGGTTGCTATAGCTTTTTTTGACAGAAGTCAGTGTCCTCTGATCTTGCAGCAGATGTGCTGCTGGTTAGGTTCTCCTGTTGGTAAAATACGCAGGTGGGTGCTAGCATCTCTTTTTAGTACATACTAGACGATATATTTGGGAACAATAGTTGTCCCAATTTATGATATTATGTCTAAATGGATCTTGTTAAAGTAACATACACACAATATGTTAAATTATTCCCAGATACACAACTTCAGAGTTCTAGTAGAGAATATATTGTGTTTAAAAAGAAAAGAGAGGCCAGGAAATTCTGTTCCTGCACCGGTCTTGCGTTTGCCCAACCCAGTCTCCCCACTTATAAATTAAAGATCCCCATCCCTGAAATCAGTTATCAGAATTTTCTTCAGTCACAGTGTAACCTGTAGCTTCTTCTCTATTGTAAATTAAGCCCATGGAAATATTTATATTGCATTTGGAGGGTGTGCCGGATTACATCCTGACGATAGAGGGTTCCCTGCCATGTATCTGGAAGAAGGGGTTCCTGATCCATACAGGAAGGATGAAGGGACACAGTGATATCTTCAGCCTATATCAGGAGGGTGTGCAAAATACAGCAAGGGAGTCTCATACCAGTAAATTGGTATTTTTCTGACTTGTACATAAAGGGTGGGTAGCAAGCAGTTGGTTGGCCAGCTTGTAGAGGGTGCTGGTGGGGATAGGGTCATGTGGGTCTGTAGCCTGTGTTGGAGACTACCACTGTAAATGGAGAGTGGGCAGTGATGCAAGGGCAGAGTTACGGTTAGTTTTTGAATCTTAATTGTGATTTCTCTGACTTTGAAATTTCTGTTTAAAACAAAGTATTAATGTATTTTAGATTAATAAATAATATATCAGATTTAATTTAACAATTCTGTCTGAGAAATGCTTTAAAGAGAGGCAAGGGGCGTCTTACTCCATAATCTTAATGAAATTGAATTTTGGAGTTGGGGTGGGGGGTTGCAGTTTTGGTCAGGGAATTTCTTTCAGTTGTGTGTGTAACTGATAATAAATTGAGAACCTTTTAATGGTGCTTGTAACTTGATTATTTTTGTCATGTCCCATGGGTGCCACATGAAAATAAAAAAAGCTCTTCTGTTAGGCCTGTATTCCAGTAGAGGTCACAAAACAGAGCTGGAACTGTATAACTTGTGGGGGTTTTTTTTTAATTGTTTAACAACAATTTCACTACAGGTTTGATTTCCAAGGTTTCCATAAACCCTACGCAGTGTTTGAGATCTCATGCAAGTTACAAGTTTTGCAACTGATGCTAGTTACCATCACAGCTCAACCACATTTGAAGCTACTTGGAAGTTGCTTGTTCCATACAAATCTAGCAGCATATGTAAATGCAGTATTTTTTTTTTCCTCTGGTGCTGAGGGTGATTACAAACTCAGTTGATAGTGCTTGTACAGCTGCAGTTTCTGAGAAGCCTCATAAGTAGCTCTCTGAGGATTACATTTCATGAGCACTCATGAAAATTACAAGCTCCATCAGCACAGGGAACGTGGCTTGTAACTTTCACCAGGTGGATGACAAAAGTTTAAAACATGGAGCATGGAACCTTAGATCAGGAGCCACTTTAATTCAGCATAATAAAGGAAGGAAAGGGTTCACAAAATGCAATAGTCTAGGAGTAAGATTTCCAGAAAACAAGTTTTGAGGAACTTTAGTGAATAAGTTGTTGTAAGAGGGAGTATTAAAGCCTATCAATGTGAAGGAAATGTCGGGAATCTTTAAATATGCTAATTAAGGTGTAACAGCATACATTTCCTCTGAGAAAGAAGATTGCAAGAACCATGAAGCAGCCAGGGTGGAATTTTATCAGAGACTGGCTCAAAGAGCTGAGTGGAGGAGGTTAAAACCTTGTACTGGAAATGGAGAACAGGGGTGGCAGCCAAATGCTTGAGTCAGTTAAGATTCACGGAGGAAAGATAAAGGCAGGAAAAAAGAGCAGAACCAGTCAATGCTAGCCAAAAGGAGGAATAAGAAGGGCTTTAACAAACATCAGAAGGAAAAGAAATATTAAAGTAGGTCCATTAATAAATCAGAAAGGGAATAAAGTTTGATTGAGATACTTAACTCCTTTTAACATTTTTCTTTAAGAAGTAAGATGAACAACTTGAATTAGGAAGTAAGGCAGACACCATAAAAGAAATGTTGTATTATTTTTTAAAAAAAAGATGAGGAAATTTGAACATATATCTATCAACTGATCTAGATTATACCTGCTTTTAGTTTGTGTGCCACATTGGGCAGGCACCTCACTCTGATAGACCTATTTTTGTGCAGTATGTTGTAGATAGAATCATAGAAGTGTATGACTGGAAGGGACCTTGAGAAGTCATCAAGATCAGCCCTCTGTGCTGTGACAGGACCAAGTAAACCTAGATCATTCCTGACAGGTGTTGATCCAACCTGTTCTTTAAAACCTCTGATGGGGATTCCAGATCCTCCCTGGGCTCTCTTTCTTTATTGATGGGGTTGTAGAAATTAATCATTTATATTTTAGGATGACAGAATATCAAGCTTCGGTCTAATGAAATATGGTGGGGATCAGTGTCTATCTTTATTAATGTTCTAGAATCATATAGACAACATGTAAATGAACTTTGCAGGTGGTACTAAATTTTGAGGAGTTGCAAATGATAGCGAAGACTGAAAAATAGAAAGCTTCAGATGAGAAATGTGGAAAGAAAAGAGATTCAGCTTAGAAAAAATGCAACTGTTCCCCCCGGGGGAAAGCAATCCAGATTCAAGTGGATTCAATGAAATGAGGGAAGTCTGGTAAACAATAATGCCAATGGAAATCCATTAAGATATGAATTTGCAATACAAGTGTTGGCAACCAAATAGTCCAATGCAGTTTTTTGATAGTGTATGCAGAGGGATCAAATATTCCCACCCTGTACAGCTCTGGTGCAACTACACTTGGAATATTGTATTCATTTTTGGGCATGTTCCTTATCAGAAAGACATTGTTTCCTATTTCTCTGAACTTCTTCCAATTTATCAATCAAGTGGTTGGAGGAATTGACTTGAGGAAAGATTAAAAAAGCTAGATATAAAGAGATAAGGAGTACTTGTGGCACCTTAGAGACTAACCAATTTGGACCAATTTGGTTAGTCTCTAAGGTGCCACAAGTACTCCTTTTCTTTTTGTGAATACAGAATAGCACGGCTGTTACTCTGAAAAGAGATGACAGAGGGCATGGGGGATATCTATGATAAGCCTACACATATTTGAAGGTTGTGCGCATCAGAGAGAGAGGAATTATTTAGAAGGGTTCAAGGATGTACAACCAGTACAAATCAATTGAAATTAAGGGGGAGAAAATTTAGGCTGGATATTGGGGGTGGAATTTACTGACTTTAAGATTACTCCGTAGAACAGTGTTCTATTGAAATTAGAGGAAACCTCACTGTTTAACTATTTTTAAACTAGTCAGAACACTAGCAGTAGTAAAAGTACAACAAGGAACAATGCAGCATTGGCAGCACCTCCTAAGTGCATGTCTACACTGTGCTTGGCACTTTGGACTGCATGGCTGTGAAAAGCAGTGCACGCTAAAGTGCTGGCTGTAACTCCCCCATGCTGTTGCTCTAGGGACAGGCTAAAAGGCTCCTAGTCCACATGAATGTAGTCCTCTTTAAACAAGAATACATTACTGCCAAGTAGGAACCTTTTAGTTTGCACCTGCAGTGCCCACATGGGGGAATTACAGCACAGCACTTTGGTGCACACTCCTATTCACACTCCTGTTATCCGAAATGCTGGATGTTGTAGACATGCCCTAAGACTTAGTCCTTCTCTCTTTTATTTCCATGATTATTTGCACCTGAGTTCCTGACCAAAAAAAAGTTCTAAGCAAAAACTGGGCCATCTAATAACTTTTCAGTTGGAAAAGTAAACTTTACTAAACATACTCTATCTGAGTTTTCATCAAAATCATGTGCACAACATAAGCTCAAGGTTGGTAAAGCAAGTAACTTTTAATATGGGCATAGAAACTATTAGTTACCTTTTCTCCATCTAGTGAAACTAGCTTTTCGAAGCCCGGTGTGTCACAAATAATTCATCTGATACACTTTTGAATTTTAAAAAATTGTGCTGTGCCCTGGAATAAAAGGTTTCATGATAGTTGTGGGAAGACTGGAGAGTATTCCAAAGCTGGGCTAGGAATGCAGTCTCCTTTTGCTTAGCTCAGAGATTCCAGCGTTTTTGTTGCTGCTGCTGCTGTGCCTCTCTTTTCCGTTGGAGTCCTATAACAGCCCCCTCGACTCCCGGGCATTGGGGGTAGAAAGTGACTCACTGAGGGGAATGGGGGAGCTTGTGTCTGGGGCGGTGGCAGAACCCAGCTAGTTTCATCCCTGGAGGAGCTCCTGGCAGTGCGGTCCTGAGTAGGCTGGAGCTCTGTGCCTTCCTTCCCTTCTGGCCTGGAGCCCCTTAGTCTGGCAAGCTCTGGAGGGTTTAAAATATGCAGGGCTGCAGCCACCAGGCTATCCTTTCTGGGGAAGGGCAGCAGTGGGGAGAACACTAGGCTGCTCTCTGAGTAGGGTTTTGCTTCCCTTCTCTCTCCGGACTGATGGGGACTTTCTGCACACCCTCCCCACTGCTGGCCTGGCCTGGACACCTGGCTGGCCACAGCCTATGCCCTACCTTTGCACCCCACAGTTTGGGAACCTTTGGCTTAGATTGTAAGATCTTTGAGTCAGGGACTCTCCTGATTTTGTGCCTTGTGCAGTGAAAAGGGCATTGTTAGTGAGTGACAAGTAGCAATCTGTTGTTGTGGAACTGCTGAAGAAGCCCATTGTGCTAGACAGTGTAGGAACACACACAGTCCATGGTATTTGTCCACTTTTGGGGTCACCGCCAAAATTCTGAAGATAGAATAAAAAATCTGATTTAATTAACATACTTACTTGATGTGAAGACTCTCTAGATATAGCCTAGCTAGGTTTTCAACAGTGTTTGCTGTGATGATGATCCTGATGGCTGGTAATTTAGCCATTGGGATTTGTGTTGGAAGCTGTAATGTGATCTGGTGAGAAGGTTGTAGATCTGTATTAAGGTGACTCTCTGTGGTTCAAACCTTAAACAGCTGCACCTTCATGTATAGAACTGTCTTTCACTTTTCAGTGTTTTCCATGTCTAATGTGAATTGGGGTTAGGCACTCTTTTTATGATGCAGTGGCATGCAACGCTTTGGCATGCAGGTTTGCGTTTCTTACAGTTCAAGAGTGTCAGATATGTCTGAATCCTTGCTTGGCTATTTATAGATACTGTTGCTTGTATCTGTTTCTATTCTAGGAATTCGTTTGGAACCTGTTCCAGGGGAATGCTATTCAGAAGTGCAGGGGGGAGCAGAAAGGGGGCTGGGAGAACACAAGCACTGAGCATATTCCTGTGATCTGGCAACAGCGTGCACCGTGTTGGCCTCTGTCTGGTACCCTGTTGTTTCCCATACAGCACCTTATTTACAAGCACCACGGTCAAAGTGAATTCCCAGCACTGGAAGTTATCTTGTCTTTGGTGCAGGGTTTGTGTATGATTTTTTACTGCGATTTGCAGCACCGAGCTTCGTACTCTTCCATTTGCAGCATGTCCTTGAGTTCATTTTCATACGTGAATGGAGGTAAACATTAAGGGCTGCCTCCAAGTTGATAGCTATACCAGACTGAATAGCTGAAATCCATGTTCTCTAGCTTAATAACTGAAGTTATCCGCTCCCCTCTCCTATGGTAATGGAGAATTCTTCTTATTCTGTTAATACCTGTTTGAATCTGATTAACTGACTTAATCAAAATATTCAGTGTTCTTAAAGCTTTTCAGCTTAGTAGCTAAGTTGTTACTTGAATCGTCAGTCTTGTTAATAGTTGATGTTTCTTCAATTGAATATGAATTGCATGCTGTAATATTCCAGCTTTTGATCCTTACATTTCTGATATTTCTTTAGTTTTGTTTTTTATTGATGTAAATTGTTTAGCTTGACCTGTTGAACTGTACCACTTAATTGCTTTAACAGTTTTTGTTTTTTGTACGTCTTGGAAGATAGGTCCATCAATGGCTATTAGCCCAGATGGTCAGGGATGCAACCCCATGCTATGGATATCCCTAAACCTCTGACTGACAGAAGCTGTGACTGGACAACAGGGATAGATCACTCAATAATTGTCCTGTTCTGTTCATTCCTTTTGAAGCATCTGGCTCTGGCCACTGTTGGAAGACAAGATACTGGGCTAGATGGACCATTGGTCTGACTCAGTATGGTATTCTTATGTTCTTATATATTCTCCTAAAAGTACCAAAGGTTTATTTAGGACAGGATCTAAGTGGTGCTTATGGACCAAGAAAATTAATTATGAAAACTTTGTAAACCTCCATAGTCGGTTTGTCTGGTTAACTTTATCTGTTGATTGTCCCTTCTTGCCTTCATACTGGTAAAACTAGGTTAACCCCTTGTTTGTTGATGGGTGTACAATTGCTTTTTGGACTGTCGGCATACTGCTGACTTTGGGTGGTGACTGATACTGGGAAATGTTCACTTTAATTTTTTTAATAGCTTTGTCCAGCAACTGGAACTCTTGGCAAAATGCAGGCCTGCATTGCCCTTCATCTGTGCTTTTAGCTAGTGTTCACTGTACTGCAGTAGCCCAACCATGTACTGCTTTGAAATAGTCCTGCTGACGTTGTCACGAGAAACGTGAAGGAGTAATGGCACCCAGAAGAGCCAGTCATAGCTTAGGCAGGAGATAGGCAGGCTTTCCTATATGGCTTTGGCAGTGCACCTCTGACTTTACCTAAACTGTCTCTGTCACTTAAATTTTACCAGTGTTACCTGTAGTAGTAACAGATGGCAGCATTGATTAAGCTGAGGTCACAAATCTCCATTCACATTTTGAACTAAACAGATGATTTGCCTTTCTCTCTGTCTGAGAGCTCTGTGCCTCCCAGGTGCATTTCCTTTTGCTCCATGGGGAGCTGCTTCCTTGATCTGCAGTAATCCTGCAGACGCTGTGCAGTTGGGTGCTCACCTGGTCTGCTGCTGTTCCCTACTCTTAACTGGGAGATGAGGAGGTGTGAAGTGTTGCACAAGTTAGTGTGGATAGCTTTCAGTAACATGTTGCTTTGCCCTGTGTGTTTTGAAGGTGATGGGGGGAATATCCAGTGGGGAGCGACCAGCCCTGCCCCTTCCTAAACAGTGGGTCTGGGTTCTTCACCCCCACCCACGGACGGCCTACCATAGGGTTGACTGGTTAGGAGGAGAGCATGCTACAGAGCTAGCTTTCTTTCCTTTAGCTCTTGCCTAAGCCAGATTGTCAGGTCTTGGCTCTCTTGCAGAAGTGGAGAGAGTGTGGACTTCACAACATATTAGCATAGTACAGGGGTTCTCAAACTTCATTGCATCGTGACCCCCTTGTGACAACAAAAATTACTACATGGCCCCAAGCGGGAGGGCCCAAAGCCTGAGCCCCACCGCCCTGAGCTTCGGTGGGGCTCGGGCTTTGGCCCCGGGCCCCAGCAAATCTAACAGCAACTTTGGCGACCCCATAAAAACGGGTTCACGACCCACTTTGGGGTCCTGACCCACAGTTTTTGAGAACTGCTGGCTTAGTAGAAGCTGAAACTGCAATGGGACCAGAAGAAGCATAAGAGCCAGTGTGGTATCCAAATTCTTGTAAGATGGTTGGAATCTCTAGAAGCTTATGCAGTAGTTGTGCTAATAATAACTAGTACTACTGAGAGCAACTTACATTTCTCTTGTATGGTCTGATGCTGGTGAAAAACTTGGTCTTTATGATGGGGTATGAGGAAACTTAAAACAGCTACCAGCACTTCCCTGCTTTAAGGAAAGAACTGAATTACATAAAAACATAAGAATGGCAATACTGGGTCAAATCAATGGTCCATCTAGCCCAATATCCTGTCTTCTGACAGCCAAATGCTTCAGAGGGAATTAACAGGGCAGTTATTGAGTGGTCCAGTCCCAGCTCCTGGCAGTCAGAAGCTTAGGGATACCCAGGCCATAGGGTTTCATCCCTGACCATCATGGCTAATAGCCTTTGATGTACCTGTCCTCCAGGAACTTATTTTGTTTTTGAACCCAGTTTTACTTTTGATATTCATAAGTTCCCCTGGCAATGAATTCCACAGGTTGATTGTGCGTTGTGACAAGAAGTACTTCCTAGGTTTGTTTTAAACTTGCTCCATACCAATTTCATGGGGGACCCCTGGCTCTTGTGCTATGTGAAGGGGTAAATAAAATTCTAATTCACTTTCTCCATACCATTCATGATTTTGTAGTCCTCTGTCATATTCCCCCAGGCCTCAGTCCTCTTTTTTTCTAAGATGAACAGTCAGCCTTTAATCTTTCCTCTTATGGAAGCTGTTCAAGCCCCCTAATAATTTTTGTTGCCATTCTCTGTACTTTTTGCAATTCTAATATTTTTTATGAGATGGGCTGACCAGAACTGCATGCAATATTCAAGGTGTAGACGCACCATGGATTTATATAGTGGAATTAAGATATTTTCTGTCTTAACCCTTTCCTAACATTTTGTTAGCTTTTTTGATTGCAACTCCTGATTGAGTAGATGTTTTCAGAGTACTATCTATGATGACTCCAAGATCTTTCTTGAACGGTAACAGCTAATTTAGACCCCATTATTTTGTATGTATAGCTGGGATTATGTTTTCCAATGTGCATTACTTTGCATTTATCAACATTGAATTTCCTCTTCCATTTTGTTGCCCAGTCAGCCAGTTTTGTTAGATGCCTTTTGTGAGTTACGGTTTTGCAGTCTGCTTACCGTAATTATCTTGAGTAATTTTGTATCATCTGCAGACTTTGCCACCTCACTGTTTACCCCTTTTCCCAGATAATTTATGAATATGTTGAACAACACATTTCCTGGTACAGATCCTTGGGGGACCCTGCTATTTACCTCTCTCCACTGTGAAAACTGATAATTTATTCCTGCCTTCTGTTTCCTATCTTTTAACCTGTTACTGGTCTACAGGAGGACCTTCCTTCTCATCCCATGACTGCTTGCTTTACTTCAGAGCCTTTGGTAAGGGGCCTTGTCAAAGGGTTTCTGAAAGTCTAGGTATGCTATGTCAACTGGATCACCCTTGTTCACCTGGATCACCCTTGTTTTTTAATTCCCTCCAAGAATTCTAATAGATTGGTGGGGCGTGATTTCTCTTTACAAAAGCAGTGTTCACTCTTCCCAAACATATGGTGTTCTTCACTATAGTGTCAACCAGTTTGCATGATACTGAAGTTAGGTTTACATTTGCCAGGATTGCCTCTAGAGCTTTTTTAAAATTGGCGTTTCATTAGTTATCCTCCATTCATGTGATCCAGAGACTGATTTAAGCGGTAGGTTACATACCATAGTTAGTAATTCTGCAGTTTCATATTTGAGTTTTTTCAGAACTCTTGGGTGAATACAATCTGATCCTGGTGCCTTACTACTGTTTAATTTATCAGTTGGTTCCAAAACCACCTCTGTTGATACCTTAGTCTGGGACAGTTCCTTAGATTTGTCACTTTAAAGGAATGGCTAAGGTGTGGGAATCTCTCTCATATCCTCTGTAGCAAAGACTGATGCAAAGAATTAATTTAGCTTCTCTGCAATAACCTTATCTTACTTGAGTGCTTCCTTAGCACCTGGGTTGTCCAGTGGCTCCACTGGTTGTTTGGCAGGCTTTCTGCTTCTGATGTACTTAAACCGAAAACATTTGCGGTGACTTTTTAGCTAGCTGCTCTTCAGATTCTCTCTTGGTTGGCCTAATTATACTTTTACACTTGACTTGCCAGAGTTTGTGGTCCTTTCTGTTTTCCTCAGTCGGATTTGACTTTTGACTCTGACTGCCTCTTTTACCTTGTCTAGCCACGATGGAATTTTTTTGGTCCTCTTACTGTTGTTTTTTTTAATTTGGTCTGTGTCTGTCTCTCTCTAGTTTGAGCCTCTATTATGGTGTTTAAAAAAAGTTTCTATGCAGATTAAAATAGTTTAGTGTGCTTGGGAAGACAGAAAATTCCAGTGCTGACAGTTTTTACTATCCTCCCTTCTTTGGATAGAAGCACTTCAAAGCCTTCTGTAAACAAGGATGTCTTTTAACTACAAATTACGGAACACTAACACACAACACAGGCATTTAGGATTTAAAGAACATTTCTCAATGAGTGTAATACATGACTCTGTTTTCTCACAGTAGATCAGGTACAGAATATATTATAAAAGAGCAACAGATACTAAGAGGCACACAGAACCTCACACTTGCCGCTGATCGAGACCTCCCTAGTCCTGATGGACTGAATCTTCCCTTGAGGGTTTTCAGGTTTTAAAAAAACTTGTGCTGCTGCTGCTGTGTTGTTTAATATTTGTTGCGGTAGTGTCTCGAGGCCCCAGTTGGGATCAAGACCCCACTGGATTGGGAGGATGCACCAAGGAAGATTGGGCATTCAGAGTAACAATGCAGAGGGTTTCAAAGGAGTAGTGTGCAGTTGCTAATTTCACTAGACCCGATTCACAAACAAAACACATACATAAGAGTTAAAGCTGAAAGTATGTTTCAGTGGACTCAAACTAGCACCCAAACAACAATTTTACACTCTTTATAGAAACTCTGTACCTTTTAAAAATAAAGTTTAAATTAGGAAATGAATAATTAAAAGATTGCAAGCAGTTCTCTACTGCCCCATAATCTCTCGCCCACCGAGCCTGAAATTTGCTGCTTGTTTTGTTCTGTAATGGAAATACACTATTGGGTTTTATAAATTGTTTATTACATCTATAGAAAAGATTTCAAATGGAATAGAGTCCCAAGGTACATTGTTATATCAGAGTTCTGTAAACTTTTGCATAGTGTGGTGAGTATGTGGCATAGGAAACTATTTTTGAGTAGAATTGAATTTATTGATCTGTTTTGATATATGAAATTAGTTGATTTAGGTGCAAGTTTATGTAAATGTATATGTAGACATTAAAAGATTGTTCCAGTAACAATATTATGTAAGAATGAATGTGTAGGTTTTTTGCAGTGACTAATTTTATAGTATATGTTAGTGTAATGGGAAATAGGATTTTGTAATCTCCTGGTTTGGGGGGGTGGGTGTGTGTACGCACTCACACAAATTTTATGTGGTTAAGAGTGGGTGGCAGTGTAAGGACAGGTGAGTTGATAGTGAATACTGAAAGATGATATGACAGTGGGCAAATGGCTATATCCTGTAACTGTTCATTGCCAGACTCCTCCTTTTTAAAGGAAGAATTTTTGGAAAGGGTATTTTTTGGGGTGGGCTCAATTGGATAGCTTAGTATGAGTGTGGTAGTTCATCCTTCCACTTTTAAGCCACATACACACTTCTGCATTGAGCGTTTTCTACCGTGGCTCATTATACAGGGAGTACCCTCTCAGTAAAACCACTTCTCTTTAGCAAGGCCAACGAAATAAATGTCAAATTTGTAGGCCAAGCGCACTTGGAGAGAAGATCCAAAAAAAGTTATGAAACCTTTCAAAAATTTACACGGACTTTTTTCAGTGCTAACTTTTATAAACTCCTCTTTTGATATTTTCCCTCCTCAAAACAAAACCAAATGCTCAGGAATTCTACCCTGTGATGAGGTGTGTGAACCTTTGGGGGAACTAATTTCTCTTGAGGAAAGTTCAGAGTTGGCACATGAAAATTGGGACTACATTGGGAAACTAGCTAGCTGCATTCAACCTCTGGTGTGGAGCAGTTATTGCTGTTCCTTAATATTTCTCAGGCATTCTTGTATTCATGATACTGTCTAGGAATCCCAATCAAGGATCAGGGCCCCTTTGTGCTAGATTCTGTACAATCAATGGCATTAAATATGAACTTAAGAGTTGTTTGTCTGTAAATGTCCCTGCTCTTCTCCACTTTGCGGTTTAGCCAGCCACTGTACTTGGAGACTTCTACAAATTCATTCTTTAGCCTTTTTTACAGTGGGAAGGCTTTTGTGAGATATTACTAAAGTTGAGTTTTGCATCATGTTCTGAAAGTGCTCAGGGCTGGTCTCCTTCAGATCTCCTCCAGTGAGGAGTTTTTTAGCACTTGAGAAGCTAAACGCTATTCAAATTGAGGGGGTTTTAGCTAGTAGATGGGTTTCTATTAGAGGGAATTAGTATCTCCCAGATGAGGGTGAGCTTAATTTACAATGGGCTTGGGATGATTTGCTGAAACTGATCCCAAGTAGCAGAGTTTTTACTGTCGTAAGGGAAAGTGTGACTGCTTCTTTACAGCAGTGTCTGAAAGTCCAGTCTGTTGTGTTACTGGAGCACTTTCCCCCTCCTCCAACACTTGTGCTGTAAAGGTCTGTAGCTTAACATGAAGCCATTTATTCAAAAAACAGCTGTTCCGGGTGCATATTGGAGCAGCAGTGTATCTGGAATACTTATCTTTGCAAGGTCAAATATGAACTGCAATCAAGGGATTTTCACACTGGGCCAGACATCAACATGGACTGTTCTGACACACAAAAAGCTGACAAATGGATTTGTAACTTTCCTGAATAGATCTTTAACCAGGAGTTCTATCCCTCCCAGCCCATCTTATCCTCCTCACTTGATCTTGCAGTCAAGATGTGATGCTTGAATTTGTGACATACTGGTCATTTCCATGGCAACAGACTGTCAAAAGGATTTGACTAACCTACAGGATCAAGCTGAAGGAGAAGCCAGTCTGTTAGGGAGAGAGGCTCTTGTTAAATCACATCTTAAATAATTAGCAATATCCACTTAATACTGAAAATTCTCAGCACCATGCTAACCTCTGATTTAGAAAGCAGCAGGTGTCTGTTGCCATTCTGGTATTTCTTCTTATACCGCTGTAAAGGATGATTGTGGGAATTTGGTGAAATTCTAGTGAGGAAGTGATACAGCAGGGCCCTATCTATGCTGAGTTAGGGAGTAATGTTAGCATCTGTGTAGAGCATGACCCTAACCCTCTTCTTGCTAGGAAGGTGCTGTTTCCTTGGCTGGTACACACTAGGTGCAGTGGTGCAATAAAACCATTTAAAGCATGGTTTTTTAGGACCTGTCTACATGGTGAGTTAGTGTGCAGCAACCCAGGATGTGTGAATGTACAGCATGCCGGTTTGCCATGCTCTGAGTGGACACAGCTACAGTACAGTGAAAGTCCTGGCAGTACGTTAAACTGCACTCTGGTACTTTCACAGTGCTGTAGCAATGTCCACACGGCGAGAGTGCTCAGCAAGCTGTTGTGCTGTAGATTCACACCTTGGCTTTCCATGCACTAACTCACTGTGTAGGCAAGCCCTTAACCCGCCAGGTCTTCAGTGGAAGTTTCCAGGGTGTGTCTGTGGCATTTGGGAGCTACCAGAATACAAACTGAGAAGAGTAGAACCTCTGGGTTTTGAACACCTTGGGAATGGAGGTTGTTTGTAACTCTGAAATGTTCATAACTGTGAACAAAACATTATGGTTATTCTTTCAAAAGTTTACAACTGAACATTGATTTAACACAGCTTTGAAACTTAACTATGCCGAAGAAATGTACTGCTTTCCTTTTGTTTTTTAGTAGTTTGTTTAACGCAGTATTGTACTGGATTTTCTTCTTCTTCTTTTTTTTTTTTTTTGGTCTCTGCTGCTGCCTGATTGAATACTTTGAGCTCCAAATGAGGCATGTGGTTGACTGGTCAGTTCGTAACCCTGAGGTTCAACTGTAATAGTTTTTATTTGTAAGGTTGCATCTCCACAGGGCTTTCAACAATGGTTTTTAAGAAACATGCTTAAATTTTAGTCTCTGGAGGGCTGTAATACATTATTCTAATCCAGATTACTGGGCTCAATGCAGGAGTAACAGTGTAGGGTTTAGAGGCCTGTGAATGTGCAGGAGGTCAGATTAGATGATCTGACAGTTCCTCTGGCCTTAAACTCTGTGGGTACATCTACATAGCCAAGCAAACAAACAAAACCAAACCCTGCTGCAGCAAGTGTCTGAGCCTGGGTCAACTGACTCAGGCTCCCACAATAGAGCTAAAAATAGCAGTATAGACGTTAGGGTGTGGGCTTGAGCCTGGACTCTGAGACCCTCCCACCTTGCCAGAACTCAGAGCCTGGGCTCCAGTCTGCACCCTAACAGCTACACTGCTATTTTTAGCTCCATACTGGGAGCCCAAGTCAGGTGACCTGGGCTCTGAGACTTGCTGTCATGTTTTTTCTTTGTTGTGTTTTGCTGTGTAGATGTACTTTATTACCCTAATAGGGTTGCCAACCCTCCTGGATTGGCCGGGAGTCTCCTGGAATCAGAATCAGTCTCCTGGTGGCTAATGAAACCAATCCAGGAGATTTTAATAGACTGCTAAAAGTCTGGTCGGTGGCGCAGCAGGGCTAAGGCAGGCTCCCTACCTGCCCTGGCTCCGCATGGCTCCCGGAAGCGACTGGCATGTCTTTCTGGCTCCTAGGCAAAGGGACGGCTGGGGGTCTCTGCGCACTGTCCCTGCCTTGAGTGCCAGCTTCACAGCTCCCATTGGCTGGGAACCGTGGCCAGTGGGAGCTCTGGGGGCAGTCCCTGCAGGCAGGGGCAGCGTGCAGAGCTGCCTGGCTGCCCCTGAACCTAGGAGCCAGACATGCTGGTTGCTTCTGGGAGCTGCCCGAGATAAGCGCTGCTTGGAGCCCTCACCCCCTCCGGCACCTCTGCCCCAGCCCTGAGCCTTCTCCTGCACCCAAACTCCCTCCCAGAGCCTGCACCCCCTCCCGCACCCCTGCCCCAGCATGGTGAAAGTGAGTGTGGGTGGGGGAGAGCAAGTGATTGGGGGGGGGCATGGCCTCAGGGCAAGGGTGTTTGGGTTTGTGCGATTAAACAGTTGGCAACCCTAGACTGTAAGCATGATTGTTCTTGCTTGCAGCTGAGCCAGGTTATAACGCTGGCTTGCTGGTCAGCATGGATGGGGTGAAGCTGAGTAATAACTGGGTTAAAAAATAGGGTGTTAATCTGGGTCTCTAATCAGGGCTAACACTTCAAAACAACCTCTGCTATAACACTAACAGTATTTGTCTTTATGCATGCTGGCAGGCCAAACCATGCTGTACAGTTTGATTTCCCAATAGAACTAAAACCGTGTGTGTGTGTGTTTTAAGGAGTTGTTTCACACTGGAAAGTAAACATGGTTGTGAAAGATGGTTGTGGCACAGCTGTGTAATAAAATGGTTTATTTTGGTCTGCGTGGGCAGGCAAAAAAGGTTATAAGCCTATTATAAGGAACTCTGTGTTAGCCTAGGCATCGAAGGTTAAAACCTGGTTCTTTAACATGGTTCCATTTGGTTTCTGTTTGTACAGACAAAAAGAAACCATGTTATAAAATAGCGAAGCTCCAACCATATGTTAAACTTGGATATTTCCATAATATAGAGACAAACTTATTTAGTGCAAGTAGATTTAGACATTTCAAGTGAGTGCCTAGCTTTAGGGACCCAAATCTTTAATTAGCAATTAAAAAAATGGGCTGGTTTTAGGGGGGCTGAGTGCACACAACTCAAGTTGGAGTCGGTGGGAGTTGCAGGTGTGCAGCACCTCTTAAACAATGGGGCCATTTTGATTTTGTTTAGGTGTGTAACTTCAGGTACCAAAGTGTGAAACTATCAGCCTTAGTCTTTGAAATGTAGTAATGCTTTTTCCAGACTCTGTGTACAGAGTACCTTACTCATTGCTTATAAGTTGGATTCAAATTATGATGTCCTGGGCAGCACAAAACAAAAGTGACTCAAAGGTATAATTCGTTTACCTGAACTTAAATCTTCAGTGTACTGGAATTCAGAGGGACACTAACTGTTTTTTCCAGATAGTATAGTTCAAAAGCTATTTATGTAAAGAAGTGCTAGTGGATATATGAGTATTTCAAGTTTACCATTAGAGAACTTTTATCAAAGGAAGTTACTTTAAACTCTGCTGAAGGTTGTTGTCTTGCAATGTATATGTGAAGTATTACTGAACAGCCAAGGCGAGGTAGTGTGTGACATAATTGATGCACTTTTTAGTTTAAATAGTGTCCACTACTACGTATGTTAGTTTTCATGTAGATCACACTGCCAGCTGAGCTTCAATTACATGTGTTCTGTTTGATTTGGGTCTTTTGAATGCAAAAGTGCAGTTGCTGTGAAGGTTTATTCATGTTGGAGCTCTGTAGACAAATTTAGCCTGAAGGACTGTTTGGCTTTGGCAAACCTATTCATAAAACCAGGTGAAACACGGTCTTCCGGTTCAGATCATGCTACAGTCAATTCCTGGTAAAGGCAGCCTTTTTCCAATTAAATATGTAAGAGTTCAGGAAATACTGTGTTTCTCTTCAGAATCTATTGAATACATTTTAAATATCACATCAGAAATCTTAATGGCTGAGTTCAGTCTTGGTCAATAAAAGTTGTATTTATGTGTAAATGGAAGAGGAAGATGATGAAAAATAATAAATTAGACCAGGATATAGCAATAATAGGATTAGCTATAAAATTCCTAGGTAACTTCTAAAAAAGGCTCCTAACTACTGTAGGCCTGTATTTGAAAAAATTGGGCATGCAGCAGTGTTTCTAATTTCTGTATGTAGTTTACTGCAGATGCATTTAAGAATATTTGTCCATGCCGATGACCAGTTATGCATTGAATTTGTCTTTTGCCTAAGTACTCACAGTAGTTGTCTCTGTGTATGCTATTTTGCTCCTAGCCAGTTGAAAAAGTTGTATTTTCATGCCTTAATGGTAAGAGACAGGCAATAAATCATGTGGGTGAGTTTACCCTTCTTCCTTGAGTTTGGATATGTAATATCTCTGGTACTGTAGTTCAAGGATATGTATCCTGTCTTAACCAGCTGATACGTTTTTTCCTTTTATTTCAGATTTTCTATTTTGTACATACATTGTTTTGTATATACTGTATATGATGACTTCGGTGGGCAGTGAACGTACCCGGGGCACTCGGGACAAAACACAGATTTCAACCACGCAGCCAGCACAACCACAGAAACAAGTCGTACAGGTAGGTGTTGTGTAACGTCTGTCTTTCAGGTTGAGAGTAAGTGGCATATTATGATCTGCAACCATCCCCACGGTCAGTGGTTCTCAAACGTATTTGGTTGGGCCCCCTTCTTTGTGTCTGTAGTTGTTGTTTACGCCCTCCCACAAGTATATATACTGCCACCCAGCTCTGAAGGCATAGCGGAGAGCAGTGACTGCTGGCTGGGTGCCCAGCTCTGAAGGCAGCACTGCACAGAAGTAAGGAAGGCAATATGAAAAGTGATATTCGTCAGTATCACTTGTCACAGCAGACCTGGCGCCCCATTGCCACCATTAGTTCTGTGCTGCTGCTGCCTCCGCAGGGCTGAGAGTTGGAACCCTGCCACCTCCAGGTGAGGGATGGGGCAGGGGAGGAAGGAGAGCCTGAGCCCGGGCTGCCTACTGGTGAGGGAATGAGGTGTGGGGAATGAGAGCCTAAGTTGCCTCCAGGTGAGGGATTGGGGGTGGGGGGGAGAGCCCAGGTGACGGGACTGCAGCTGTCCCCTTTATCCCTGCCTCCTGGGTGTGCACAGCCCTTCTGCATAAGGACCAGTCACCTGGGGCTGACAGCTAGAGCTCTCCCCCCCCACTCCCCTTCCAAAAACTAAATAAATGAAAAGCGCACAGCTCCCACCTCCCTTGACATATTCCCTCGCCTCTCTTGGGAGGCCTGCCCCATAGTTTAAGAACCGCTGCCCTAGGTTTAGTAAAGACTGAGAGTGGGGGAGGGAAGAAAGCATTGTATCAGTTTGGCAAGCATGTCCAGTAGCTTGTATTTTAATACTGTATTGGGTTACTGAGCAAACTGCTTGCTGGCTTCAAGCCTGGGATCCATATTCCTACATCCACGCTAGTCTTGCGTTCTTCAGCAGTGCTCCAGATCAGCAAGGAACTGCAAGGCTGTCTGCTAGTCTTCTGCCAGGATCTTATCCCACAGGCTCTTCACATCTTTTCAGACTTCAGCTCTTTCTACTGTCCAGAGGCTAGAATCTTGATGCTAGAGCAGTGGTTCTCAACCCGTGGACCGCTTGCGGCCCAGTGAGCACACAGCTGCAGCCCATGTGGCCATACAGGTAGAATATATATTGTGTGGATGCGGCCCACAGAACACAGAGAGAGCTGCGTATGCAGCCCACAATGGAGAATAGGTTGAAAACCACCGTGCTAGAGGATCTGTAGTTAGTGCTAGAGCTTGCATGGAAGACTGAAGCTTCTCTCAGTGGCCGATAGGGACCACACTCAAAAAGGCATCTGCAGCAGGATCCAGAAAGCTTCCAGAGACCTGTCAGGTGAGGTGTACCCACAGGAAGTGGTACAATGAAGATAAAAAAAGATTCGTATTGTGAAGGCATTGAGGTTGACACTGACTATGAAGGACTTATCATAGAAGATCAGGGTTGGAAGGGACCTCAGGAGGTCATCTAGTCCAACCCCCTGCTCAAAGCAGGACCAATCCCCAACTAAATCATCCCAGCCAGGGCTTTGTCAAGCCTGACCTTAAAAACTTCTAAGGAAGGAGATTCTACCACCTCCCTGGGTAATGCATTCCAGTGTTTCACCACCCTCCTAGTGAAAAAGCTTTTCCTAATATACAACCTAAACCTCCCCCACTGCAACTTGAGACCATTACTCCTCGTTCTGTCCTCTGCCACCACTGAGGACAGTCTAGATCCATCCTCTTTGGAACCCCCTTTCAGGTAGTTGAAAGCAGCTATCAAATCCCCCCTCATTCTTCTCTTCTGCAGACTAAACCATCCCAGTTCCCTCAGCCTCTCCTCATAAGTCATGTGTTCCAGTCTCCTAATCATTTTTGTTGCCCTCTGCTGGACTCATTCCAATTTTTCCACATCCCTCTTGTAGTGTGGGGCCCAGAACTGGACACAGTACTCCAGATGAGGCCTCACCAATGTCAAATAGAGGGGAACGATCACGTCCCTCGATCTGCTGGCAATGCCCCTACTTATACAGCCCAAAATGCCGTTAGCCTTCTTGGCAACAAGGGCACACTGTTGACTCATATCCAACTTCTCGTCCACTGTAACCCCTAGGTCCTTTTCCGCAGAACTGCTGCCTAGCCACTCTGTCCTTAGTCTGTAGCAGTGCCTGGGATTCTTCTGTCCGAAGTGCAGGACTCTGCACTTGTCCTTGTTGAACTTCATCAGATTTCTTTTGGCCCAATCCTCTAATTTGTCTAGGGCCCTCTGTATCCTATCCCTACCCTCCAGCGTATCTACCACTCCTCCCAGTTTAGTGTCATCTGCAAACTTGCTGAGGGTGCAGTCCACGCCATCCTCCAGATCATTAATGAAGATATTGAACAAAACCGGCCCCAGGACAGACCCTTGGGGCACTCCACTTGATACCGGCTGCCAACTAGACATGGAGCCATTGATCACTAACCGTTGAGCCCGACGATCTAGCCAGCTTTCTATCCAGATGGACTTACGCCATCTTTCCATTGTTTAGAGACTCAGCAACCCTGCAGTGATGGTCTAGGCCAGTCCATCAGGGTGGGGGAGGGAAAGAGAAGCTGGGCACTAATAGCCAGATTTTTTAAACAGCTTGGGAGCTGCTGGATGCCAAGCACTTCTGAAAATCTGGCATTATTTCAGGAGTCACCCATCTGTTCTGCTGGGCTGACAAGAGCCTGTCTGTCTGTCTGTCTTAGGTCAGCATATCTTAAAATATAGCAGGCTACTGGTGCTCACTTGGGGAGTGGTGCCTCTTCTTGGCTCTTGGATTGACTTGTGGTATGGGGAGGCTGACTGTCTACTTCATGTAGTAATCTCTTTTACTATGTAACCCCAAGTTTCCCCCTCTGATTTGCATTCGTAAGTCCTGAACTTGGTATCTTGCTCAACTGCAGAGACCCAGAAAGTGGTTTTCCTGGGGAGAAGCTTTATTTTTATAACCTGACAGCTTGGATACAGTAAATCTTCTGAGTTTTCCCATGTGGTGTCTAAATTCTTCTCTCCTCCCTTTTCATAAGGTGATGCTGCTTTGGTCAATTGAAGAATTACTTATTCTAAGTACTGACTGTCCTGTTTTCTCTGTGCTGTCTTCAGATATCACATTGGCACTTTTGCATGAAGGAGCTTACCAACCAACAGAAATGTGCTGTATTTTACTTTGTGGTCACTGTTTATTCATTTATCTGAATTGAGAGGATGCTGCTAACCTCGGAAGTCACCTTAAAACCCCACAGTGTAATGCTGCTCTTAATTTGAATTGAATAAGAAATTACATTACACATTTTTCCTTCCTCTGAATGGTATCACTGTTACACTGGGTTTGTAACATTTGTGTTAGTTGATTTTTTTGGGGTTTTTTTGCTTTCTGATTTTGTGTGTTGGTAGTAAGACAAATAATTAAAAATCCCTGTGAGTGTGTTTTGTGATTGGTGAAGGTTTTTCGGACAGGTAGAACTTGGCTGTCTTGTTTGTTAGTCATAAGAACTAAAAATGAGGGCGCAACCTTTTGTGGGCTAATACAGTGCTAGTTATAGAGTTGACACTTACTGAATAAGGGCAAACCAGACTGCAGATATTGAAAGCGACACGTCCCATGGCTAATGCTGGTTTGGTAACAGTGTCTGTGTTTTTTGCCCTCATAATTCAAAATGGGTGCAGCTCCACTGAAGATAGCCATAGTACAGACAGGGTTCAGGAGCTTCTACCACCATCTTCTAACTCTGGGTAATAGGACAATGGTTACATTCCTGAACTCTGTGTACATACAGATACTATTGATACTTACACTAGTGGTGTTGCACCCATTGGGATTTGCAAGTCAAAAAATCCTAGTGTAGATAAGGCCTTTATTTCCAGTTTTTCTTTGTGGATGTGTCACACCTTGTATTACAGTCAAGTTCCAAAAGATTTTACTTTTTGTCTAACAATGGTTGGTTTTCTTTAAAAGCATTGAGCAGGGATAAAACAACTGGTTTCTTGTTTCTGGTCAAATAGTTGTCTCTGTTCAGGAATGCTACTGTTTGTTTCAGAGTAGCAGCCGTGTTAGTTTGTATTCACAAAAAGAAAAGGAGGACTTGTGGCACCTTAGAGACTAACCAATTTATCTGAGCGTAAGCTTTCGTGAGCTACAGCTCACTTCATCTACTGTTTGTTGTGATTACTGTCTAAATTCTTCACTGAGATAAATTAGTGGGTAGGTTATCAGAAACGGGGAAACAGATGCCGTAGCGTGACAGGAGTATTGTGCCACTAAATAAGCCCTAGCAAGTGGTTTTTACTTATTGGGACTTTGTTCCTAAAATTATTGGTGGACCTTGCTCCTTTACAGTAAAGGTACCCAAATGCTTACTGGTGTGTGCTTACATGCATTTGGTGCAACCTGATTTGAAAAGCTTAGTTTTAACTGAGGCAAAATGGTCTGTTGGATTGAACATAGAGCTGGGAGTTAAGAGCTCCTGAATACTCTCTCAGTTCTGTCACTGACTTACTCTGTGAGGATAATATATGTAGGACACCTTGAAATGCAAAGGACTGAGTACTGTGATCAGTACAAACTGATTGTCCTGCAACCTGGAATCTGACTTTTCATCGCTGCATATGCCACTTTCCTCAAGGAACTGGGTGGGACAGCTGCAATGACTCCTCAGTAAGTCGGCAGCTGAGGGAGGTGTGTTGAAAACAATTTTTAAACTCTTCCACTCAGTGTTTAGACTTGTTGCAGGAGTGATAACCGTCTGCCTTCTTTAACTTGTGCGCTTGTGGTAAACGCCTAACAGCACAGGCATTCTTCTTGAAAGAGGTGTTGGCTACTTTGACTCGTAGCCAAAGAATAGAATTTTACTGTGCAACCTTTCTGAGGTGGCCTCGTAGTAATGAGATTCACCCTCGACAGTGGGTTTTCACCTCTGTTCTTCCATGGATAGTTATGATCCCCTTTTTCACTAAAGTCTTTCTCAATGTGTCAGCATCAACTTGGGACCTCAATCATCTCCCCAGCATTCAGTTTAGTATGCAGCAGATAGAAAAGGTTTCATCTTTCGGGAGGGAATGGAATGAGGCCCATGAGCAAAAGGTGGCCCAAAGCCCCCTTCCTTTTTTCTTTAGAGGTTCATCCCACAGAGGTTATAGATCCCTGAAAGCCACACGATGGATCAAAATGTAGCATTACATGATGTGGCCACTAATGTCCATGGGCAGCTGCTGCTTCACCAGAAAGATGAGGGCAGCTGCAGTGTGCTCTGTTATGCCAGTCGAATGTGGCTCTTGGGGTTCCTGACATTGCCAGTGTGGGTCTGTTGTCCAAACCTATAACCAAAGCACCAACCTTTCCAACAACAAAAACAGCCATTAACAAAATTATTCAGTGACAGATTGAGACAAAGGAAACAAGTTTAGTGCTTACAGGGAAAACAAGAGACTGTTCACAAGTGAAAATGTGAGACCTAATACTATAGCACAGTCGAGGGGCTTGGTTACGCACTGACAAAGCTGTAGTGTAGATGGAAGCTGTCCCTACAACAAGGTGAAAGCACCTGGACTCTGTAGGACTTTAATTCTGTTACAGGGGCATGGTTAGGATTTATCTAGATTCCCTGACTGTCACAATTGTAGTGTAGATTAATTTATCCTTGACATATCTTCTCCCCAACCTTAAAGCTGGTCTAGATGAGGCCCTTTTAGTTCCTTCCTCATGTAACTTCTGAGCCTGTTCCTTGTATTCCTCTTTAAAAAATTTTGGAAGAAAAAATTGGTGTGTTGACAGTGGGAGGCATATTACATGAGTACAGTCACAAGTTTTTGTTTTATGTTAAACTTTTTGGGACCCTTACTGGATATTTGCACTTTTCAGGCAACAGCAGAACAGATTCGCCTCGCTCAGATGATCTATGATAAGAATGATGCAGATTTTGAAGATAAAGTGAAACAAGTACGTTTCCCATGTTACTACTGGTGCATTAACTTTTATATGTAGCATTAGTCTGGTGCTTAATGGTTTTGTTTGCTCAGGTTTCAGAGGACAGAGTGATTTCTTTGAAGCTTTCACATTGCATCCTCTATCCTTCAACCTACCCCCTTGATTAAGCCCATTGGTGGCAGTGGGGAGCCCATGGTCTCTCAGCATGCCCTGAAGGTTAATGAATCCCGGTTGTGGTGGGAAGCAAGTTCCAGAATACAGGACTTCTCACAGAGAATGCCCTGCCAGTAGCCTCCTCCCATTTAAATCAACCTAAACACCTCCGCTGATTGCATTTGTGGCTGTATTGCATGGGGGATAGTCTCCCAGGTAGGCATATCTCATACCAGGTAGGGCTTTGTTGGTCCAAATCAACAGCCAGAACGCCACGCAGAGGACAATAAGCAGGTCTGCTAAACCCTGTGTAATAACCAGATAGGTGCCTTCTGCACTAGCTCCTAGATGAGCCCAAGTTAAAGCACTATGTACCTCATAGTGCTCACATCTAATCTCAGGGTGATTATAACAAGGTGAGCTTTCAGAAGAAACTGTCACAACACGCAGATGAAAACGAAATGATGTTCGTCCCAGGTGGAAGCAGCCCAAGATATTTCAAGATCCTCAAACTGAAAAACTCAGTGACAAGTGCCAGCCTCAGTCAGAGGTGCCAATATTGTTGTTGTCAATTTTTCTGATTGCTTTTTCTGACCTACCAGTGTTTCATTAGGCTTGTCTGGATTGAACCTTATCCACCTAGTCCTTGTCCGTACCCTAATCTCCTAAGATACAGCATCCTTCTAATGAGCTGCTATTGCTTAATAATCTTTAGAATAATAATGATAATATATAATAATCCAAAGTGTATTTAGCTCTTGTGCATACACATACGTGGGAAGTATTTATCACCTGTGTAAACGGCATTTGCTAACATCTTGGCAGCTTTTCAGGAAAAGCTGAAGTTTAAACATAGCTCAAAGGTGAACTGAATCTTTTTTAAAAAAATAAACTGAGTTCCCAGATCATTAAGAGCATGTGTAGGCTTAAAATTGCAAATAAATTCATGGTAAAATCAAACTGCTTCTCATCAGTTCCTCTTCCATTTGCATGCCAGGATCTGGGTACAAGGCTTTAGGGTTCTAATTATCCTGGTGTAGTGGGTAATCACTAGCAACTTAAGCAGTATAAAGAGTTCAGTTCCTTGCTGTGCCTTGGGTTATGATTATCACTTGCTGCCAAGTGCTACTATTGGGGTTACTGTTGAAAAGCAGTCAGCAGCTTCAGCTGGTGCAGAATCCAGCAGTCCACCCACTTAGAAGCCCAGCTTAGGGTGACTGCATGGCAGCTGTTCCCTTCCTTCCAGTGGCATTTTCTTCGGTTTCATTTATAAATAAAGCCTGGTCTGAGGCATTCTTTATTCTGTACTTTTTCCTGATGTCTACATTACACAATTGTCTGGTATGTGCTCAGTTGCCATGGCAATGGGTGCACACCAGGAGCCAAATCGTGTATTCCCTGCTTGTAGCATAACCTGTGTGCATCTGTTAAGTGTGGAAATGCATAGGATTCCAAGACTCTGCATAGGAGGGCTACACTACCTGCAGGGACCAGAATATGGTAGAGGCTTCCAACATACATGTTGGGTTTTTTTGTCGGGGGTAGGGGGGACAGGTTGGGTTGCTGAATCTGCCACTACAAAGATTATATCTAGTCAGTCATCCCTCCCCCTCCCCGAAAGCGCACTGCAGAGACTGCTGTGGCCATGATGCTCTGTGGTCTATTGTGGGGAAGGTTTCCTCAGGCTTTTGCTCTTCTCTGCTGTACACAGCTATCTGACCCTAAGTCAGTGGTCCCCAAGCTTTTTATGTCACTCCCCCCTTACCTGTAATGTAATCTGTGTGTGCCCCCTGGGAGTAGGGCCAGGGGCTGGGGCTGAGAGCCGGGAGTGGGACCAAGCCGTGGTTGGGGGCCAACGCCAAAGCCAGGAGCTGGGACTGTGGCTGGGAGCGGGAGCTGCGGTCAGGAGCCAAGGCTGGGGCCTGGGCTGGGGCCGGAGCCAAAGAGGAGCTGGTGGGCAGAGTGTGGCTGGGAGGTTCTCCCTCCCTGCCCCCCATGGAGGCTGGCCCGGGCACCTTCCAAATGTTCCTCCACGCTCCCATGGGGGGCTCACCCACAGTTTGGGGACCAGTGCCCTAAGTTATAAATAAAAAGCAAACACAGAAACCTGAGCTTAGATCTTGGCAAAGGTTAGGCTTTTCAGGTCACCCTTAAACTGTATTTATTTGTCCTGTATGTCTGCAAATGTGGTGTTAGTGACTCTGGGATCTCAAGCAATTCTTTAAAATATATGTATTTTAAACACAGCATTTCAGTTTGTCTTTGGTACAGCAGCAGTGTTCTTCTTGGGAGAGTCTGGAGTAGCACTAATTCTCGCCTTATTCCTTTTAATAATGGTTTGATATCTAATATGTCTTTAACTTTTTTTTTTTTACCAGCTCATGGAAGTGACGGGGAAGAACCAGGATGAATGCATAGTGGCGCTACATGATTGTAATGGGGATGTGAATAGAGCAATCAACATACTGCTGGAAGGAAACTCAGACACAGTAAGGATCCACTTGTGAACAAAACAGCATATTTTTGTTATGGTCCCTTTTCTACTTTCTAGGAGTGGATTGTGGGGGAACAATCAAGCCCTTGACCTCAGGAATCTCCAATCCCTCTATCTCCTTCCAGCTCTCCCTAAAAAAGAAATGAAGACGGGGGAGACTTCTCACTCACATATTGATATGGTAAAATCTGGACTGTCCTTGGAGTGAAAAAAAATCTTTCATGCCAAGTAGTACACAAGAGAAGCACAAAAAGGAACATAGGTATTGAGAAATTTGGTCACCCTTTTTAGCATGCTCAGAGCAGGAGGGCTTCCCAGCCAGCAAGCCAGAATCTTTAGCTAGGTTCTTCGGATATTAACCTGATCCTGATGTATGATGTAGTATGTTAATGTTTTATTGTAACTTTGCCTTAACAAAACGTTTAAAACAACAAAACTTAGGCATGCACAACAAAACACCCAAACCCCAAACTAAGCTTTGAAAACATTGTTGCTGTCCTGTCACTTTACTGCTGAGTCCCTCTGATAAACACTAAGGGTATGTCTATACTACCTGCTGGATCGGCAGGCAGTGATCGATCCAGCGGGGGTCGATTTATCGGGTTTACTCTAGACGCAATAAATTGACCCCCGAGTGCTCTCCCATCGATTCCCACGAGAGGCACAGGCAGAGTCAATGGGGGAGCAGCAGCAGTCAACTCACCGTAGTGAAGACACCATGGTGAGTAGGTCTAAGTATTTTGACTTCAGCTAAGTTATTCACATAGCTGAAGTTGTGTAATTTAGATCGATCCCCTCCCCAGTGTAGACCAGGTCTAAGACTTCATATAAACAAAACCACTTTAGTTCCACCTCTGGATCTGGTACTTAATGGCAAATGCAGTGTTATGTGCTGCCATGTCTAATCAGCCTGATGTCTCAGGCAGTTGGAGATGATCCAGAGTAAACAGCCTTGTGTGTTTGCCATGAACAGCCAATTTTCACTGCTGTAACAGGAGAAGCAGCCACTTGTAGATATACAGTATCGCTCCATAGGTGCGCACTGCACTTAACAAGTGTAAAATTAAGATGAGGTCTGTGCCCTGAGGAGTTACAGTTCAAACTCTAAAAATGGAACAGTAGGACATGGCAAATAGCTACTTGTTTCATTAATAGCCTCATTAGTGAGAATTCCTTTAAGAGGAGGAGAGAGGAATATCTCCAAATATGTGTTTAATAATATACAGAGTAGCGCAAATTTCTTGTCCCAAGAAGTAGTGGACAAGAGTCTAAATGGGCGTAAAGTTGTTCCTGCAGAGCCTTTTAAATTTATCAGATGGGATCCAGTCTGCTTCCTCATCTCATCCTAACTGGGAAGGGAAGCCTGGACTTCATTTCCTTTTAAACCCTCTTCCTTTATCTCTCCTATAATGAGTCAGTGCAAAGACATGTCCTGCTCAGATGTTGCTACAAGCCGGTTAATCCTGTTTCAGCTTCTAAAGCGTAGGGGTCACAAATTGGGATCTTTCTAGTTGAGAGGACAGGAAATTCTTAAGTAAGCTGGTAACAGTCACAAACAAACCTTCCTCTGCTCAGCCTATATCTTGATGTTGGGGTCCTCTGAGGTGGACTATTGCTAGGGCTGCAAGTCTTTCATGGAGGTCATGTGACTTTCCGGGACCTCTGTGACTTCCATAGCTGCAATGGCTGGTGCGGCTGACCCCAGGGCCATCTGAGCAGCTGGGGTAGGCCTGGGGCCAGTGGCACCAGCTACTGCTCAGGCAGCCCCCAGTCCCCTAGAGCAGCACCATCCTCTGGAGCACACCCCCAGCACCTAACATTTAGTTAGGGTTATTTTTAGCTTTTAGCCTTAACTATTGCTTGCTGTACAATAGGTGGTTAAGTCAAGACTAGCAGAAAGCATTGAATGAGTTTCTTGGGTATCTCGCAGGGACCAAATACATACTTAGAACAAAAAAAAAAATCACATTTTAATGGTAACAAATATTGATTTCAGTCTGACTTCAAAAGTTTGAGTCTTCATGGTCTTCAAGTTGAAAATACTTGCTTCTTTGGGTAACCTAAATGGGCTAGAGCACAACTGTGTCTTAGAATGTTTTCTCTGTTTAGCAGAGAAGCTTTCTGTAAATCAGACACAAGCCAGCACTCTGATAGCTTAGCAAAGCACTTTCACCCTTTGGAGAGCCACTCCAAATTGGTCACTCACCATAGAGAAGTGTGGAAGGCTTGGATGGTTGTAAATCAGTGTAGTACCGAGCCTGCCTGCTGGGAACCAATACTGATGTCATAAATAGCAGCGTTTTCCAAGTTTCTCCGTATACATTTTTTTAATTACATGAAATGAAAGGATTTAAAGCTGCTCTTAAAATTTGCTGCTGTGCATATTCACTAGCTTTTTCAGTTATTTTTGAGGCAGTCTCTTGGTAGTTCACCCAGGATACCTCTTGAGAACTGGATACTGTCTACCCAGCCTTCCCTCTACAAGGGTATGCTTCCGCACCGCCAACCTTGGCAGCCATAGAATTACAGTAGCACCATGCTTTGCCACAGAAGGACTTTAAAGCCAGTGGCTGTTGTTGAATGAGAGAGGAGAAAATTGGATCTTAGACCCTGTGTCACTTTTTGTTACAATGAGGGCATTTGCTTTAGTGTCATGGTTAAAGTTCAGCTGGAGAAGTTTTTCTGTCTACCTAATTGCAGGAGGAATTTTTTGGTTATGCAGTTGTCTTTGTCCTTATCTGTTGTGTAGTGTTGCTACAAACTGCCCCACAGGTGGCTACATTCCAGTGGTAGGTGAAATGAAAAAGCTTCAGCGTGCATCAATAATATCAGTGTGTTGGGGGTCTTTGGCTGAAAGACACTATAGGATGTCAAACGTTTTCATGGGATTCTAGTTGTTCATATATGCTACACTTAAAGTGCTGCAGTAACTTGTAAGCAGTCTATTTAATGCGGCCGAGATGGCAGAAAAGCAAGAACAAATAGTTAAAAGTTCTATTCGTAGAGCATCCAAAAGACTGCCAATGAATGTCTTTGAACTGATGCCTCCATACCGTCTGACTGTCTGATAATTGCTTTATGAAGATCCCCGTCTCTAGTGTTTCTAACAGCCTCTTCTGGATGTACAGAATCAACGGAGGGATTAGGCAATGTTCCTTTGACTACTTTACTCACCAGAATGGCTGAGAGGTTAAGGTGTTGGACTTAAGTTCCAATGGACGTGTGTCTGCGTGGGTTTGATGGGGGTGGGATAGCTCAGTGGTTTGAGCATTGGCCTGCTAAACCCAGGGTTGTGAGTTCAATCCTTGAGGGGGCCATTTAGGGATCTGGGGCAAAAATTGGGGATTGGTCCTGCTTTGAGCAGGGGGTTGGACTAGTTGACCTCCTGAGGTCCCTTCCCACCCTGATATTATTCTGTGATACTTTTTCAGCTGGGGATATTACTCAAATTGTCAGTGTCTGTCTTCATGCCTGACTAGCTGTTTTGCTGGCTAAATCCTTCAAAGCTAGAGTGCCAAGGTGGTCCTTCAAACAATCCATCGTGCCACTTAAGATAAGACCAATAACTTTGCCCGAGACAGGCCTCTTTTGTTACATTGCTGCCCAAGTTCAGATCTGCAGCTGGTGCTTGGACTGCTTCAGACAAGGTCAGCTGAAAACTTTGTTACTTAGCAGACTCTTATTGGCAGTGAGTTACCTTGATGCTGGCTTTCCTCTCCTCTAAGATGTTCCCTGTTAGGGGATACCAGCATTAGCCTTAGAAGATATCTCTAGGGAAACCCAAACTCCTCTCGGCTCTTCCTTCTAGAGGAATTATTCTTTCTGTGCATAAGAAGCATTAAATGGCTTAATGAAACCCTCCACTTCAGCTATTTCTTTAGTGGAAGTTCTTATAAGTGGAGAAGGAAGGACTTGATTGCTTCATAGCTCTACACCTGTTACTTAACACACACATTAACACCTGGATAGTTTCAGCAGGAATTCTACTCTTCCTCCTTAGTGAGAACTGATCTCAACTGCTGGGAACTGTGATCCTCTGCTTCTGAAAGAGGCTATTGCAGAGTCTTTGTTTCCAGCAAAACATCTCTCCCCATGTTGAGGGACACCAACTCCACAGACTAGTTAGAAAATAGTATAGAGGCCTTTAAAAATTCCTGTCTGTTTGCCTCTACCCAACTTTTGGGTCTTTGCATACAGCTTATGCCTGAGCAAAATAACGACAGTTCCTTTTGAGACCTACCCCTTTTAGGGTGACTTGTAAGTTGTCTACCCTGTAGGATTTTCTTTCCTTTCAGAGATGTCTCAAACTTTCTCAGGATTTCAGCATGTAAGTAGGCTTCATCCACCATAGCGCTTGGAACCCCATGGTAATCCTCCTGTACTGGAGGAAAATCAAGCTTTCTACCACATATAAACTAATGTCCTTTGCATATTCTTTCACCTGTTTGTGCAACTCATAGTCCAGGCTCCTGTCAGCTTAGGAGAAGCCCAAACCTATGGTGCTTCAGCCTCTCACACCTGAGAAAAAATTGAAATAGGATTGTAACTATCACTCTCCCCTCTCACCCCCCCACTCGCTCCCAAAATCAGCTAGCCATGAAAGGGAGCCACCAGAGTAACTTTTTGTAGTGCTAACTCTTTCCAATGGAGAAGTTGAAGCACAGACTATTTTTGATTTTTTTACTTTTAAAGCTTTACGGTATTCAGTTTGTGTTGCTACCTTGATAATGTGGGGCTTTTGCATTGTCTAGCCATCATTGGGTAGCTTGTCACAGCTCATCCTCAGGAGAGGGGACTTTGATTTGAGTTGAATGGAAACTTTGCTTGAGTAGTTCAGGAGAGACTGGGCAGGACCTAGAGTTAATGGCAGTCAAACTTCGTCTTCATTATGATTGGTACCATTGCTTCTCTTGAGGTCACAGCTTCATCCAGCATTCCAGATGGTGGTTGGAGGTATACATTGCCCTCTGTTTGTATGTGGTTTGTCTAGACTAAGCTCTTTGAGGCAGGGACTTCATTCTCATAACTGTATATAAAGTGCCTAGCACACTGACACTGTGCAAATAAATTTTAATCTTTCTCCCCTGCTTTAAGAGAAGGAGGACTTGTGGCACCTTAGAGACTAACCAGTTTATTTGAGCATAAGCTTTCATGAGCTATAGCTCACTTCATCAGATGCATGCTTTGTAACTATGGCTCAGTAGCTTAATTCTACAATTACATAATATATTATCAACTGCCATATTATTCTGAGAAGGTTTTTTTTAGCTATTTCATTTTAAACTCCTACAAATGTTTTGTAATTCCTAAGGGTCTGACATGAATCCTGAATGTAACTGTGGATTTAAGATGAGAGCAGAGGTCTGACATTCAAGCCTTGATTCTTTGCTCTCTCTTGCTTGGGCATTGGAGCAGTTTCTGAACACAGCAATGCTACATGCGATGTGCTGCAGTCCTTGGGCATAGTGGGCTGACTTGTTTTGGCCCAGTTTCCCCAAGCTGCTTTTCTGATACTCTGATCATCAGTGCTTCAATTCCAAGAAAGCCAAGTTCATTTGTTTTATTTTCTAATCCATCTGCTCTCTCATTGACTTCTTTTCTCCCTGTTGCAAATATGCATTCTCCCCTGTCATGCTGAGAGATGGAACGATTCAGTCTTGTTTGTTTCCAGTCAGACTTCTGAAAACAGTTGAGAGGATGAATGCCTACCTCTTAGCAGGTTTTCTGCTATGCTGTCTACCTAGACTTCTTTAAAGTAACCTGAGTCAGCTGCAGCCAGAAAGATTTGAGATATTAAATGTGTGCTACCTATGTTCCATGGGAAAACCCGCTCTCAAAAAGCTGTATCTTCTTCCCCCTCACACAGTGATGTCTTCCTTGCTCTCTGTCCTAGTTTAGCATGTGAAAAACATGATATACATCTGTGGCTTTATACACATGAGATCCATTTATCTATTAATTGGGGTTTGGGCTGGAAAGTTTTGGAAAGTTGACTGGTTATCTCTGCTTTTTGATCTGTTGTGTCTAATACTTCTCCACCCAAATAGACTTCATGGGAGACTGTAGGGGGAAAGAAGAAAAGCCTTGGAAAAGAGAGTTCAGAAAACAAAGAGAACAGAGAAAAGCGAGGGGACAGGGAAGTGAGCCGTGGACGGGGAACCTCCAACAGACGGGGAAGAGGAGGCAACCGTGGCCGAGAGTGTAAGCACAGACACCTTCATTTTTAAAGCTCTAGTCGCCTTAGTTTTTCTCTTCCTTGCCACTGAAGTTGGTTGAGTTATGAAAGAGAAGAGGATCTAATGGAATAAAGTCCAGCAGAGCCTCAGTGTGGTGACTGAGTTATTGCATTTGTTTTTTTGGCAACAGGTATGCATGATGCTGTTACATGTCTTGGTTTCGAGAGAATTTATCTTTGATTTATCTTTTTAAAGGCAAATTGAATTTATTTGAAATACCTTCTGCCTTTTTATGATCACATAATCTTTTGAGAGTCGCTGTTCGGCACTTAAATTTGGAATGGAACCTTTGTAAGGACTTCATATTGAGCATTGTAGAGCAGATAAAACCTGATACATTTTCCATACATTTCTTTTAACAAGCAAATAGCCAAGTTTTGGTTCCATGTCATATGAGTGGGAGAACCTGAGGGTAGTCTCAGTTTTATGAAATGTTTTTCCCTTTTAAGGGAAAATGAAAAGGCCTTGGTATATCCTGGGGATTATGAGCACACCCATGCACAAAAGATAAGCTTCTACACAAATAGGGTTTGGTGTGAACCTAAACATTATTAGAATTGCCACAGTGTATTCAAGGACAGTGATTCAAATACATTGCACAAAAGAGTGCTAAATGCTGCAAATGCTATTTCCAAAGTTAGGTAGTACTGAATTAGATCACCTTTGAGTATGTTACCCATTGTTTAAGCCATTTCTTAAAGTGCCCCATACTATATTATTAAAAAAAATACATGCCAAGTCCATATGAAAATATATACGTACATTTAAAAAAAAAACCCACAACCTCCACCCATATAAAATAGTACACTGCACACACAATTCTCCCCTTGGAGAGATGATGAGAGTGAATGAACCACATGTGACAGATGTTAGTCACATTACTTAATGCACTACTGAAAAGCCCGCAGATGCTACAGTGATCAGGGTCTGTAAGAACTTACGTAGAATAGAATAGTATCTAGATGCTGTTTCGTTTAATGATCTGGAAGATGATGTAAAGCGGATATTTATGAAATTTGCAAGTTGCGTTTAGAACAAATAAGGGACTATCAGAGACTTAGTACACGGTAAGCCAGAGTGTGAATGCACAGTGCTCTCGTGTGCCATGTACTAACTGACCATGTGGACAAGCCCTAATTCACCAAAACCAAAAAATAGTTGCCCAGAATTTATTTGTCAGAGACAAATGCAGCTTGGCCTTCAAGTTTTGGGCTCTGTGCTAAATCTGGAATTTAGGGTTTTCAAATGGGTTCTAGATCTTGCAAAATGTGCTCTCCGCACCTTTATGTGCACATAGTTATGTCCCCATTGCAGTGCTGAATACAAGTCGTGCAGTGCAGAGTCTCCATTTAACTGTAGCAAGTGCTGTAGTAAGTGGTGAGAGTCCTCATTTTCCTTCAGGGACCCCCTTCTTTGGATTTCAGCTGACACTTCAAAACATCCAGCCAGAGGTTTTCCACGGAACGTAGTTATAGAGCTCTTGTAAAAAAACATTGTGTCCCATGCAGGTTAAATGTAATGGACCAGATTCTGGTGGACTCTGTGTGTGAGGTGAGGGAAAGGGAAGGCATGAGATGGGAGGCTTCTTCCTCACCCCCTTCTAGTTCCTACTGGTTCTTTTACAAGGGACAGTCAGAATGTGGTTGGGTAGGGAAGGCTCAGTTTAAGGCTAGCTGCCGCCTCAGAGAGGTGAGGTCATGATCCTGTCCCCCTTCAGACAGGTCAGCAGAACAGGCCAGGGAGAGAGTGTGAAGCACCAAAGAGTGGCAGAGCTCCTGTTGCCCCATATTTCCCCCAGGTAGGGTTCCTGCTAAAAGGTGATCTCCCTTGCCCCCCCCCCCCCCAACAACCACACAAACACAATGCAGGGTGCAAGATTTACGGACTTACATTTAGGCACCCAAATCCATGTTTAGATGCTTAAATAAGTGTATTGATTTGAGAGGTGCTGAGCACCCACAACTCCCATCACCTCTACTTCACCTGCTGTACCAGCTCAGCACCTCTGAAAATCCAGCAGTTTATTTAGATGCTCGTTAGAAACTGTGAGCTACGCAATCTGTTGCTACTCTCTTTTCAAACTTCTTACAAATGTAAAGATAAAATTTCCTGCCCTATCAATCTTCTGTCTTCTCTCCCCAGTTCGAGTAGAAGAGAACGGTGTGGACAACAGTCAAGGGGAGAGGCCTTCAGACCGTGGGAAACGTGGCCGTGGGAGAGGTAATGTGGTGGTGCTTTTGTGTGGACAATCACAACTTTTCTCTTCAAAGGATAACCGGCTTTTTTAGATCTCAAAAAGAAGAGTAGCTTTAAAAGCCCAGCCACATACAATAGTCTGTGCCCTTTGGTTCCATAAGAATAAGCAATGTGTAATTTGATTTTCATGACATTTTTGGCTTTAGTGACCTAAACAAGGTGCACAAGTCTGCATGGCAGGTTCAGCTGTGGGCTGGCGTACTCAGATCTGTCACTTGACCCCAAAGAGATCCAGCATTTGGGCTGTGAGCCCTCAATAACCTGCTCTTATGGGGAGTGCCAGCCACCCCATGAAAGTCAAATTTGAGTGGAGAGCTGTGGACCCCCAAGATGCACTATGGCCTGTGGGGCAGCATTGGGTTATTTTATTAAAGATAATGAAGGGGTGGAGGAGTTTGACTTGTACGTGTGCCAGTCCCTCAAAGTGGATTCTGGTGGTGTCAAGAATGCCATCTCTGCTTTGTACCCTATGGGGGGTCGTCATGCTTCTCTGAGGCTTGCTAGCTAGATGACATGGAAGGCTAAGGGGAACCTGGGATACTGTGAGGGAAGAAAGGGAATCAAGAGGTTCAGGAAGTAATCTAGATTGTGTTGTGCTGAAGATAAGGGGAAAGAGTGAAATCTGGATTTATCGGGGATTTGGGAGTCAGGGGAAGCTTCTGTTGATTTAGTGGGTGAAGTAGCTTTTGGGAGTGAAGTGATTTCTTTAGCATGGGGGGAGGGTTCATGGGGATCCGTAGTATCTTGTGGGTTGGAAGACAAGTGGTTGTTGCTAGGAGGAGCTGGGGTAAAAGTGTGTCAGAGCTAATAAAAGCAATAAGTAGCATACTTCTAATTTCATATGCATGGAATATTTTTGCAGTACTCCATATCCTTGGCATAATACCTGAGGATAATCACATGTTCAATGACACGATAGCAACAGTTAATCTGTATCTAACCCTGCTCTTTTAAGGACTGGAAGGAAACAAGGGCATGTAGTTTCCAGAGCAGTGCAGGAACATGACCAGGCTGTGCATGTGAATCAGCAAATACCAGGATAAGTATGTGTATAGAGTAGCGGTTCAGAGAGGGGGACGTTATAATTAACTGCTACCATTTTCTGAGTTTTCTCACCAAAAAACAAAAGGTGCTAAACTGGTGGAGCTCAGTTTTTGTGGAGAAAGTGAAATTTCTGTTTAAGCTTCTGAGGTGTAAGGAAAAGAAATTAAAAAAAAAGATTTAAATTAGATGTTTTTCAATTGATGGTGTCCTCCTCCAAGTTGAAATGTATTCCAAAAATTAGTCTCCCACATTCACCCAACTCTTTACAGTTTTAATAAAAGTTTGCTGGTGTTACCCTAGGCACTCAGATACAGTAGTGAGGCTAAGTGCTGTAGGATAACTAGATAGTTTCTTAAATGTCTCACAACTAGGCATTTAATAATCACTAATAGAAAGCTGGCATACCAGACTGAGAAAAGGAATGCTTTGTGTGTGCCATCTTTAACCAGACACAATTCATTGCATTGTGTGGTACTTCTATATCTGCCTAACAAATAGACTGCACAGTCACATAAATGAGCTAATTTAATGAAAGGCCATCTGTAGCTCTTAACTGTCGATGATAAACTCTCTCTTCATATGCTTCTGGATCATTGGTTGATGAGTGCATTTTGGGAGAGAAAAATACCTAGTTAAAATTTACTACAGTCATCCTTAAAAGCTGCAGGGATTGCTTAAAGCTGTACATTTCACTTCCTCACTGTTAAGTCTTCTCTTTTCAGGATCACATGACCACCTCTCTCTCTTTGCATATTAGCAGAAATATAAATTTTCCTGCAGTCAGCTTAATGCAATAAAAACTGGTTTCTTGCTGCTTCATTAAATATAGAAAAGTTGAGACCCGGGATAAAGTTTCCCTTTCAATAGAGAGCAAATTGGTCACTTTATGTAATCTAGTAATAACACCGTTCAGAGGCATCCCATGCAGCATTTGTATCTGCATTTCTAATGCACGTGTCACTCAAAAATCTAGGCACCAGATACAAAATAAGGGGTTGGTTAATGTTTGAACAATGGACTTTATCTCTCCCTTCCTATTTTAAGCTGCCTTCTCAGGCAGGAATAATCTTACTGGCTGTTTTCTGGGAGAATCCTTGCTGGGCCATCATGTTACTCCTTTATAGAACAGCTTGATTTAGAGAAATGACGACGTGTACTCATCCCTGAAAGTGGCAGGAATGGGGCTAATCCTGTGGCAATAGTGGTGCGTAGCCCTCCATAGAAACCCCTGCTCTGAGATTTTCACCCTCTGTAGGCTGCATGCTTATCCAGCAGAGAGACTGTAATCAACTGTGTGACATTTTTTCTAGCTGTGTGCACTGGACATGGTGCTATGTTTACAATGTACAAACAGTACAAGCCGGTGTAACAGCAGCTGGGGTCTGGAGCAGTTTTGTACTATTGGCTGATTAGTAGAAGGCAAAAGCACTTGTCAGGGCCAGCTCCAGGCACCAGCGTTCCAAGCAGGTGCTTGAGGCGGCAATTCGAAAGGGGCAGCAGTTCCTCTGGCCACAGCGACAATTCAGCGGCAGCTTCTCTGCGTCGCCCGCTGAGGTGGCAAATGGACGGCAGCTTCTTCCTTTTGCTGTCCGCGCTGGCAGTTTTTTTCACTGCTTGGGGCAGCCAAAACTGTAGAGCTGGCCCTGGCACTTGTGTTAAGATATTGCCTACTGGAGTGACTCTACTGCTCAGACCTTAATCTCTCTTAATAAGCAGAGGGTATAATCTTTGATTTGGAAAGGAGTCAAAGAATGAAAACTTTTTAGCTGGGTCTTCAATATCTTCATCTCTCCTTCTCAAGACCTAAGTTCCTGAATAAGTTTAATTTATCCCTAAGGAGTATTAGTAATATCTATGAGCATTATTTCTTGCAATTACTGCCTGATAGCGTTACAACATGCAATTATGATACATACTAAGATATCTTGTACGATACATACTGAGATATCGCAGGCAGGCTTACTAAGCTAGTGAGGAGGGATTTAAACTAGGTTCGCCAGGGATGGTGACCTAAGCCCAGAGGTAAGTGGGCAGGTGGGATATGGGAAGGAGACACAAGGAGGAGGGTGCAACAGGAGAGGCCTCCTGATACACTACTTTCTCAGTTTGAAATTGGCTAGTTATCTTAGGTGCCTGTACACAAACGCAAGAAGCCTGGGAAACAAGCAGAAGGAATTGGAAGTCCCGGCACAGTCAAGGAACTATGTTGTGATTGGAATAACAGACATGGTGGGGTAACTCACATGACTGGAGCACTGTCATGGATGGGTATAAACTGTTCAGGAAGGACAGGCAGGGCAGAAAAGGTGGAGGAGTTGCACTATATGTAAAGGAGCAGTATGACTGCTCAGAGCTCCAGTATGAAACTGGAGAAAAGCCTGTTGAGAGTCTTTGGGTTAAGTTTAGAGGCGAGAGCAACATGGGTGATGTTGTGGTGGGCATCTGCTATAAACCGCCAGACCAGGAGGATGAGGTAGAGGAGGCTTTCTTCAGACAACTAACAGAAGTTTTCAGATCACAGGCCCTGGTTCTCATGGGGGACTTCAATCACCCTGACATCTCCTGGGAGGGCAATACAGCAGGGCACAGACAATCCAGGAAGTTTTTGGAGAGTGTTGGGGACAACTTCCTGGTGCAAGTGGTGGAGGAACCGACTAGGGGCCGTGCTCCTCTGACCTGCTGCTCACAAACAGGGAAGAATTGGTAGGGGAAGAAGAAGTGGGTGGCAGCCTGGGCAGCAGTGACCATGAGATGGTCAAGTTCAGGGTCTTGACAAAAGGAAGAAAGGAGAGCAGCAGAATATGGACCCTGGACTTCAGAAAAGCAGACTTTGACTCCCTCAGGGCACGGTTCCCAGGAGGCTAATGTGGGGGGGCAAGGAGTCCAGGAGAGCAGGCTGTATTTTACAGAAGGCTTATTGAGAGCTCAGGAACAAACCATCCCGATGTGCAGAAAGAATAGCAAATATGGCAGGTGACCAGGTTGGCTTAACAGAGAAATCTCTGGTGAGCTTAAACACAAAAAGGAAGCTTACAAGAAGTGGAAATGGACAGATGACTAGGGAGGCGTATAAAAATATTGCTTGAGCATGCAGGGGTGTAATCAGGAAGGCCAAAGCACAATTGGAGTTGCAGCTAGCAAGGGATGTGAAGGGTAACAAGAAGGGTTTCTACAAGTTTGTTAGCAAGAAGAAGAAGGTCAGGGAAAGTGTGGGACCCTTAGTGAATGGGAGAGGCAACCTAGTGACAGATGATGTGGAAAAAGCTGAAGTACTCAATGCTTTTTTTTGCTTCAGTCTTCACAGACAAGGTCAGCTCCCAGACTGCTGCACGGGGCAGCACAGTATGGGGAGGAAGTGAGCAGCCCTCAGTGGTGAAAGAACAGGTTAAGGACTATTTAAAAAAGCTGGACATATACAAGTCCATGGGCCGCATCTAATGCATCCGAGGGTGCTGAGGGAGTTGACTGATATGATTGCAGAGCCATTGAGCATTATCTTTGAAAACTCATGGTGATCGGGGGAGGTCCTGGATGATAGGAAAAAAGGCAAATATAGTGCCCATATTTAAAAAGGGAAGAAGGAGAATCTGGGGAACCACAGACCAGTCAGCCTCACCTCAGTTCCTGGAAAGATCATGGAGCAGGTCCTCAAGGAATCCATTTTGAAGTATTTGGAGGAGAGGAAGGTGATCAGGAACAGTCAACATGGATTTACAAGGGCAAGTCATGCCTGACCAACCTGATTGCCTTCTATGATGAGATAACTGGTTCTGTGGATATGGGAAAAGCTGTGGACATGATATATCTTGACTTTAGCAAAGCTTTTGATAAGTCTCCCTCAGTATTCTTGCCAGCAAGTAAAAAAAAAAAAAAAAGTATGGATTGGATAGAAAGCTGGTTAGCTCATCAGGCTCAACGGGTAGTGATCAATGACTCGATGTCTAGTTGGCAGACGGTATCAAGTGGAGTTCCCCAGGGGTCGTTCCTGGGGCTGGTATTGTTCAACATCTTCGTTAATGATCTGAATGATGGGATGGCTTGCACCCTCAGCAAGTTCACAGATGACACTAAGCTGGGAGGAGAGGTAGATACGCTGGAGGGTAGGGATAGGGTCCAGTGACCTAGACAAATTAGAGGATCGGGCTAAAAGAAATCTGATGAGGTTCAAATGGACAAGTGCAGAGTCCTGCACTTAAGACGGAAGAATCCCATGCATTGCTACAGGCTGGGAACCGACTGGCTAAGTGGCAGTTCGGCTGAAAACAGCGTGGGGATTACTGTGGATGAGAAGCTGGATATGAGTCAACAATGTTCCCTTGTTGCCAAGAAGGCTAACAGCATCTTGGGCTGCATTAGTAAGAGCGTTGCCAGCAGATCGACGGAAGTGTTTATTCCCCTCTGTTCGGCACTGGTGAGTATTGCATCCAGTTTTGTGCCATCCACTACAAAAAGGATGTGAACAAATTGGAGGGAGTCCAGTGGAGGGCAACGAAAATGATTAGGAGGCTGGGGCACATGACTTATGAGGAGAGGCTGAGGGAACTGGGATTGTTTAGCCTGCAGAAGAGAAGAGTGAGGGGTGATTTGATAGCAGCCTTCAACTACCTGAAGGGGGTTCCAAAGGGGATGGAGCTCGGCTGTTCTCAGTGGTAGCAGATGACAGAACAAGGAGCAATGGTCTCAAGTTGCAGTGGGGGAGGTCTAGGTTGGATATTAGGAAAATGTATTTCACTAGAAGGGTCATGAAGCACTGGAATGGGTTACCTAGGGAGATGATGGAATCTCCATCCTTAGAGGTTTTTAAGGCCCAGCTTGACAAAGCCCTGGTGGGATGATTTAGTTGTGGTTGATCCTGCTTTGAGCAGGGGGTTGGACTAGATGACCTCCTGAGATCTCTTTCAATCCTAATCTTCTATGATTCTATGATCTGGAAAGATACTAGAACAAATTATTGAACAATCTATTTGTAAGCACCTACTGGGTAAGAGGGTGGTATGTAAGAGCTAATATGGATTTGTCAAGACCAAATCATGACAAACCAACCTAATTTCCTTCTTTGACAGGGTTACTGGCCTGGTGGATGGGGGGAGCTCGTAGATGTGATATATCTTCATTTTAGTAAGGCTTTTGACACGGTCCCACCGTCCCAGACATTCTCATAAACCATCAAGAGAAATGTGGTCTAGATGAATTTGATAAGGTGGGTGCACAGCTGATTGAAATATTGTACTCAGAGTAGTTATCAGTGGTTCTCTGTCAAACTGGGAGGATGCAGGGACCTTCCTAGGCCTGGTACTTTTTAATATTTTCATTAATGATTTAGATAATGGAGTAGTGTGTGCTTATAAAATTTGTGTATGAGACCAAGCTTGGAGTGGTTGCAAGCTTTTTGGAAGACATGGATTACAATTAAGAATGATCTTGACAAATTGGAGAATTGGTCTTGGATCACTAAGATGAAATGCAATAAAGACAAGTGTGAAGCACTATACTTAAGAAGGAAAAAGAAATGCACAAACTATAAAATGCAGAATAATTGGCTAGGCAGGAGTACTGCAGAAACGGATCTGGGGGTTATAGTGGATCACAAAGTGAATAGGAGTAACAATGTGATGCAGTGCAAAAGAGGCTGATATTTCGGAGTGTATTAACTGGAGTGTTGTATGTAAGACATGGGAGGTAATTGTTCTGCTCTATTCTGCACTGGTCAGGCCTCACCTGGAGTACTGTGTCTAATTCTGGGTGCCATGCTTCAGGAAAAAGGTGCGCAAATTGGGGAGAGTTCAGAGAAGAGCAACAAAAATGATAAAAGGTTTAGACAATCTGATGATGATGAAAGGTTTAAAAACTGGGCATGTTTCACCATGAGAAAAGAAGTCTGAGAGAGGACCTGATAAGTTTTCAAATATGTTCAGGGCTGTTATAAAGAGGACAGTGATCAATTGGTCTGCATGTCCACTGAAAATAGGACAAGAAGGAATGGGCTTAATCTGCATCAAGGGAAATTTCGGCTAGATATTAGGAAAATCTTTCTAACTATAAAGGTCGTTACATGCTGCAGTAGGTTACCAAGGGAGGCTGTGGAATCCCCATCACTGGAGGTTTTTTAGAACAGGTTGGACAAGCACGTGTCAGGGATGTTCTAGGTTTACTTGGTCCTGTCTTAGCATGGGGGGGCTGCACTAGATAAGCTCTCAAGATCCCTTCCAGCCATACATTTCTGTGATTCTGAGAGTATCTGTTGGGTAGAGTTCTATAACAAAGATGATTTGGAGAACTGCTTAGCAGGACACAATTGGGTTAAAAATCCTAAAGTTATAAAAAACAAGATTTGTTATTTGTGTGAAGTGATTAAAAGTGTAATAAGTTTATCAATTTAACTTTCATTGTGGCATTTTACACTTTGAGAAATGAGACCAGACTTGTCAGTTTCACTTTTGTTCCTAGTCAGTTTTTAGTAAATTATTTTTTCTTCTTGCTGATCTAGAGCATTTTTGCATTCCAAACACTGTAGGGGAATGTTTATTAGAAAAAAAACCTGTTACTATGGGAATTAAAATAATGAAAAAGGGGTGCCTGGTGGTGATAACTTCTGCCCAAAGGATCTCTGAGATTACGGCACTTACCTCGGAGCCACCCTGTATGGTGTTTTTCAAGGATAAGGTCCAGCTGCGGCCGCATCCAGTTTTCCTTCCCACGGTGGTTTTGCAATTTCATACGAGCCAGGAGATATTTTTGCCAGTCTTCTTCCCAAATCCTCATAAGTCTGAGGAGGAATGTAGGTTGCACTCCCTGGATGTCAGGAGAGTGCTAGCCTTCTACATCAAAAGGACCAAACCAGTTTGCACGTCGACGCAGTTGTTCATCACGGTGGCGGATAGGATGAAAGGTCATCCAGTGTCCACCCAGAGAATTTCATATTGGATCACCGCCTGCATTTGATTTTGCTGTGATCAGGCAAAAGTGCCTACCTTGGCAGTTGTAACTGCCCACTCGACTAGAGCGCAAGCTTCGGTGGTCGCCTTCCTGGCCCATGTGCCAATTCCAGATATCTGCAGAGCCGCCACCTGATCATCCTTCACACGTTCGCATCTCACTATGTGCTTACCCAGCAAGCCCGAGATGACGCCGGCTTCGGTAGAGCAGTATTACAAGTCAAACGTCTGAACTCCGAGCCCATCTCCAGGGATACTGCTTGTGACTCAGCTAGAATGGAATCAACTTGAGCAAGCACTTGAAGAAGAAAAAACGGTTACCTCCCTTTTGGTAACTTTTGTTCTTTGAGATGTATTGCTCATGTCCATCCATTACCCACCCTCCTGCCCCTCTGTTGGAGTTGCTGGCAAGAAGGAACTGAGAGGGTGTAGGGCCAGCAGTGCCTGATAAGCCGACGCATGAGCGTGGCACTCCAGAGGGCGTCACAGCTGATCCTACAGATACCACTAAGGCAAAAATCTCCGACATGTGGGCGGCGTGCATGCACCTAGAATGGAATCGACATGAGCAATACATCTCGAAGAACAACAGTTACTAAAAGATAGGTAACCGTTTTTTTCAATCATTAAACCACACAAGGGCTTGATCCTGTGAGCATCTGTGTCCCCGCAACTCTCAGTGGACTTCATTGGGAATGGAGAATGCTCATCACCTTAGATGATCCAGGTATCCTATTTCCTGTAACTGAGTTGCTATGGAAAATCTCTCTAAATGCAACAAAGCAAACTACAGCTGGTGTGCAAAGTTGATTAAGAGCGTGAGATACATTAGTGAACAGAAAAAGGCCACCTGGCTTAATTAGTAAAATGTGGGAACAAACTAGAGTAAAATGTCAAAATGAGCAATATGATTAAAAAGACCCCAACAAACTTTCCACTGCTGGCTGCTTGTGAGCGGAGAGGAATAGCCAAGATTTGGCTTAACACTTGAACCTGTTTGCAGATCTAAGTGTAAAGGAAGCTGAGAAATGTCAAGATTAGGAGTGGCAATTAGAGCTGTAATTTTATTCTTTGCCTGGTGCCCCCATTGTTTGCTTTTGTTGATGCAGCCTGCTTGAGAGAGTTTAAAATCTGCTGCTGCAAAGTTGCTCATTCTCTTTTCTTGGGCAGATGGAAATTTACAGTCAGAGCATTGCCTGTTGTGTTGCCAAAAAACCTGACACTTTTTGTTTTGAAAACTGACCGTTATGGTGTATTTTTTGTTGTAGAAACTATATGCACAAGGCAATTCCATAAAATAACAGGGCCTGCCTTCCCTCCCTTGGGTGAATGCTGCATCAGAGCACTTAAGGTTCCTGCTACACTGCAATCTGTTGATCACTGTTAAAGGACAGTGTTTAAAAAATTTCCTAATATGTGATGGAAGAAACCTGTAATGCCATAGTGACTCATCAGTGATTTCTGTATGAGTTGCAGGTGCTAAACACCTCTAGGGATCCAGACGCTTAAAGATCTTAGAGGCTGAGTTTTAAATTCAGAGTTGGGAGGAGAGAACTTTTTCGTTTAAAAAATTCAAAATGTGGACTCGGTTGCTTCCTAAGAGAATCTGTAATGCCATGGAATACTTCTGATTCCACTTCCAACGAAATCTACTGTGTTGGAAGCAAAGATAGCAAAAGATTGTAGGCATTCAGATTGTGCACAGGAGGTTTTCCAGAGTCGGGCTGTGTTGCCATGCATGGTAGTAGCATGTCTCCTCTCTTTAGGATGCAGCCAGCCTCTCTTGATCACCCAGGCTCCATTGCGGCGGCAACCTTGCATCACTTCATGCTGGAACTCTCCCGAACAACACAGGAGGAATTAACATCATGGAAAGTTGGGGCTTGTATACATGGGAACACTCAAGAAAATTAATCTGAATCAAAATTTAAAGGGGATTAGTTAAACTTCATTAAAGCCTGGTGTGGATGCTCTTATTCAGAATTAGTGACCTTAATTTGGTTTAATTTCTCTCAGTGAATTAAACTGAATTAAGGCCACTTTAATTCTGAATGAGACCATCCACACAGAAGCCTAATGCAGTTTAATTAATCCACTTTAAATTTACAGCTTTAGGCTTGGTCTAAACTTCAAAGTTATGTAGGCATAGCTGTGTTAGATAGGGGTGTCAAAAATCCCCACACCCAGACCAGCATAAAACCTCTAATTTAGATGCAGCTATGCCAGTAGAAGAGAGCTTTTGTTGATATAGCTAATGTCATTCAGGAAGGTTGTGTTCCTACACTGTCAGAAATACTCCTTTTGACAGTGTAGGCTGCATCTAAACTTGGGGGCTATGTTGACATAATTGTGCTAAAATAGTTATGTCCGCATAGGCTCAATAGTGTGGTCATACCCTTGGTTAATTTGTATCAATTTCCTGAGTGTTCCCATGCAGACAAGGCCTAGCTTGCCTGTATTCCTTTAAAAAAGATCCAGAATAGAACTTCCTGGTTAGTTACCTAGAAGACCACCCCTCTTGAGGTCAGAATATGCAGTGAAATTGCTGCAGGTCATGATGTCTAGCCCTAACCAGTAACTCCATTTTTCAGTCCTTAATGAAACAGAAGGACAGGATCTAGCACTCTCTTCATGCACTAAATTGTCATCTTAAATATAATTAGGAAGGCCAAGAAAGAATTTGATGAACAGCTAGCCCAAAGGCTCAAAAAATAACAGCAAAAAAAATTTAAGTACATCAGAAGCAGGAAGCCTGCTAAAGAACCCGTGGGGCCACTGGACGTTCGATATGCTAAAGAAACTCTCAAGGAAGATCAGGTCATTGTGGAGAAACTAAACGAGTTCTTTGCATTGGTCTTCATGGCTGAGAATGTGAGGGAGATTCCCAAACCTGAGCCATTCTGTTTAGGTGACACATCTGAGGAACTGTCCCAGATTGAGGTGTCATTAGAGGAGGTTTTGTTAGAAATTGATAAATTAAACAATAAGTCACCAGGACCAGATGGTATTCACGCAAGAGTTCTGAAGGAACTCAAATATGAAATGTCAGAACTAACTACTATGGTTTGTAACCTATCATTTTAAATCAGCTTCTGTATCAAATGACTGGAGGATAGCTAATGTGACACGAATTTTTAAAAAGGACTCCAGGGGTGATCCTGGCAATTACAGGCCAGTAAGCCTGTCTTCAGTACCAAGCAAACTGATTGAAACTATAGTAAAGAACAGAATTATCAGACACTTAGATGAACATGATTTGTTGGAAGAGTCAATCATGGTTTTTGTAAAGGGAAATCATGCCTCACCAGTCTGCTAGAATTATCTGAGAGTGTCAACAAGCGTGTGGACAGGGTTGATCCAGTGGATATGGTGTACTTAGATGTTTTCAGAAAGCCTTTGAAAAGATCCCTCATCAAAGGTGTTTAAGCAAAGAAAGCTGTCATTGGATAAGAGGGAAGGTCCTCTCATAGATCAGTACCTGGTTAAAAGATAGGAAACAGAGTAGGCATAAATGGTCAGTTTTCAGAATGGAGAGATGCAAATAGTGGTGTCCCCCCAGGGTCTGTACTGGGACTGGTGCTGTTCAACAGATTCATAAATGATGTGGAAAAAGGGGTAAACAGTGAGATGGCAAAATTTGCAGATGATACAAAAAACTCAAGATAAGTCCAAAGCAGATTGCAAAGAGTTAGAGGGTTCTCACAAAATGGGGTGATTGGGCAACAAAATGGCAGATGAAATTCAAAGTTTATAAATGCACAGTAATGGATATTGGACAGCATAGTCCCAACTACACATATAAAATGATGGGCTCTAAATTAGCTGTTACCACTCAAGAAAAAGATCTTGGAGACATTATGGATAGTTCTCTGAAAACATCCACTCAAGTTGCAGCACCAGTCAAAAAAGCAAACAGAATGTTGGGAATCTTTGGGAAAGGGATAGATAAGAAGAGAGAAAATATCATATTGCCTCTATATAAATACATGGTACGCCCACATCTTGAATACTGCATGCAGATGTGGTTGCCCCATCTCAAAAAAGATACACTGGAATTGGAAAAGGTACCGAAAAGGGCAACAAAAATGATTAGGGGTATGGAACAGCTGCTGTATGAGGAGAAATTAATACGATTGGGACTTTTCAGCTTGGAAAAGAGATGACTAAGGGGGGATATGGTAGAGGTCTATAAAATCATGATTGGTGTGAAGAAAGTAAATAAGGATATGTTGTTTACTCCTTCGCATAACACGAGCTACGGGTCACCAAATGAAATTAATAGGCAGCAGGTTTAAAACAAAAAAGGTTTTCTTCACCCAACGCACAGTCAACTTGTGGAACTCTTTGCCAGAGAATGTTGTGAAGGCCAAGACTATAACAGAGTTCAAAAAAGAACTAGATAAGTTCAACGAGGATAGGTCTATCAGTGGCTATTAGCCAGGATGGACAGAGATGGTGTCCCTCACCTCTGTTTGCCAGAAGCTGGGAATGGGCAACCGGGGACGGATCACTTGATGATTACCTGTTCTGTTCATTCTCTCTGGGGCAGCTGGCATTGGCCACTGTCGGAAGACAGGATACTGGGCTAGATGGACCTTTGGTCTGACCCAGTATGGTCATTCTGATGTTCTGATTTGATCTTTCATCTATGTTTCAAGTTCTCCTTCTATAATGCTTTCACCTGGTCAAATAGAAGAGGTGCTCTGCTGCTCAACCCATTCATATGCTTCTTATACTTCTGCTTTAGCTATTGAAACAAATGCCTCCTGCTTCAATCAATATCTTTCTGCTCTAAACACCCCGTCTAGTTCTGTAGGTTACTATCCAGGTGTCTTGCCTCTGTCAATATCCAAAATGATGTTGCTGAAGAGTCCTTGAAGCATTCCTACCCATCTGCCTATGTTAGGTATTTCAGCCCTTTCCAGAAGCAGCCCCTGGGCAGGACTTTTCCCTAAAAATCTGAAACGTGTCCTATCTGTCTAAATATTCATGCTGTGATTGTTGGGGTTCTCTGGACTCTGTTTCTTAAAGAATCATGACAATGTCCTCTTTTTCCAGTCCTGCTGTGCAGACTAGGTACCTTGAGTTGAATAGCTTCTCCTCTTTTGGAGAGAAGTTACAGAAAGATTGAGGCCAGATCTGCCAATAACAGATTAACCTGGTCCAAATTTTAATGCCCTTCCTGGAACATACTAAGGTCAGGCAAGCAATGCCTTGCTTTCTTGTATGTGTTTAAGAGCTTACATTCACACACGCGTCCAATTGCTTCATGATTGTAATTAGTACTTGGGAGCCCTAAAAGATTACAATAGCAGGGTAATGTTACAAATTCATACTTGTCCTGATAGTTGGGGCAACCTGAAGATCCCTGTTTTGGTAACCTGTAATTGCACCCATAATAAAATATTCTGCTTTGGTGTGTAGCTGGATCTCTAGGCTCCCAGGGGTTCTGTTATGCAAATAGGTAGTTGTGAACTCTGAATGTATTTTCCTCTCCAAGTGTAATGCCATCATCTGTTGGCAGCAAAAAATAAATGGGAAGCCAGATATGAAAATGCATTGTACATATGAAAGACTGTTAATAATCCCAACAGCAGTCTATTTTAGCATTTCAAAGTAATGTAAATGATTCTAGTGTGTGGTCAGCACTATACAAGACGTGAAAGTAAAGACCGTTCCTGTACCAAAGAGCTTATAGTCTGAGGCTGATGTCAAGAGTACAACCCAAAGGAGGGAATAATTTGGTGTTACATTAAAATATAAACTTAACTAATTTCTTCTGAGAATCGTGTAAGAAGGGAGTCACTGGATATAGTTACGGCTCCGATTTTGTCACAGAGGTCGTGGAAGTCCCCCGACTGCCTGCGATGACTGGGAGTTGCGGGGTACCCTGGTCGCATCTGGTGGCGGGGCCCCCGCAGCTCCAAGTAACTGTCTGAGGGTAATTTGCAGCTCCTGGCTGCCGTGGGCAGTGTGGGAACCCAGAGCTGCTAGCGGGGCCCCCTCTGCAGTCACCGAGGGGGTTGTGGGGACTCAACAGCTCCCTAGGGATATTTTTAGTAAAAGTTAAAGACAGGTCATGGACTTCCGTGAGTTTTTCTTTATTGCCCGTGACCTGTCCATGACTTATTACAAGGAATATCTGTGACAAAATCTTAGCCTTAATTATAATTTGAATAAGGCGAGAGTTTCGGCGTGGTGAACTGAGATTACACAAAGGACAGCTTGCGGGGAAAGGCCCAGACCAGGAGTAGGAGAGGGAAACAAAATGGGTTGTTGAGGCTGACGTTGGTACAGCAGAGGAATGAGAGGAAGTGTGACACGATTAGGCCAGAGGTGTAGGCTGAGGCTTGTTGTACAGGCCTTGGAGTCAAGCACAAGAAATTGAAAGGTAAGGACTGTACACTGAACTTAGATATGATAGCTATATATCTCCATACTAGACATAAAAAAATACAGTTTGAGTCGTTTCTAGTATATATTTGCCCACCCAAGTTTAATTTGTGTACTGTACAGAACTAGGTTGATTGACTGACATACATTCAACAGTTGAGGCACTGTCTTGATGTGTGTGATGTACCTAAGATTTTATGTTGGCCCTTACCTTGGTCTGTTTGATCCTCTCCTCTGCTAGTTTTAAGAGGAGGGGGAAGAATTGTTGCTTTACTATACTACTAAATATTATGATGAACTAATATTTTGTTCTTTGTATAGATTAGAGGAGGGATTTTTACTTTGAGGGGAATTGAGGAGAGAGAAGTTATATTTAGTAAATTCACCCATTCTAGCTTTCTTCCTCAAACCCAGTATTCTCCTGTGACAGATTAGCAATCACCTCATCTGTATGGATGCTATTAAAGAGTGTTCACTCTTCTTGTAGGGTTTGGACGTGGTAGAGGGCGAGGAGCTGGGAGATTTTCAGCCCAAGGCATGGGGTAAGTGATGCGCATACTTCTCGGGAAAAATCAAACACAGCAGGAGTGTAATTGCTGTCCAATCTGTTAATACTACTTGACAAATATATTGTATATTGCTGTGGATAGAAAGCATATAGAACTGTGAAAGAGTGTCTGTGAAATACCAGTTGGATTCATTGTATGCAGAGTGACTGTTCCCATTTCTAGGCAAACTAACATTAACGTGAGTACACCAGCATCAACATGTCAGAGACACTCAAAAAAACCCCAACCCCTTAAACAAAATCCCTTCCCAGTCCTCAGAAAACTGAACGTGTCCCCATGTAACCCAGTCCCCACAAGGAAAGTCCAAGTCAATCCAGAGGCTTTGCAGGTTGAAAGTTCTGCATGGCTGGTTTGTAGCCCAGTTTGAAAGGAAACTTGTTTGGCTGTAGTTTGTAGCACGTAGATTCTTACCCCCCCCTCCCCCCGAAAAGACAAGTGAATCTAATCTTTTCTACCAGAAGGTGCGGGAGCTTCCCTCCATTCTTAGTGTTTTATATTTAGCCATTATTTGCTCTCAGTAACTTTGTGGATCATATCCGTGGTGTTAAGATAATACCACCTTTTCTCTTCTTTTTTGTGTCTTGGCTCCCTCCATCCCCTAGATAAGCCGGTGCCTTATTCTTTCCCTCTTCTCACCCAATTCTCATGTGACAGGTTGAAAAACAACCCCCCTCCCCTCCCCCCCGCCGCCTTTTTTTAATCAAAAAATTAGTTTCCAGGTCACCATTTGGCTATCTCTTAGATATTGAGCTGTTTCGGCTTCAGTGGGTATTTCAGAACACCTCCCTGCCATCATCTTATTGATATACTACCTGTTGCCCTGCATACATGTCAGGCACCCTAAAAGCATGTGACAAGGGATTCTCATCAGTAGTATACTGCTGAGAAATGACCAATTGATAAGTGTTGTGCTGTGGTTGTAAAGTAATGTTTAATGAGGATGGGAACGGTTTGCCTAGTATTGCAACTTTTCCAGGAACTAAGTTTTTTTTGTTCAGATTCTTTACAATGACTTTTTTAATACTGTCCTGGTTTTTGGTCGCACCCCCACCCTCCCATCACCCCCTTATTGGGAGTAAAAAAATTTTTTTTTCTGAAAAACACAAATTATCAAAATAGCCCTATATGAAAGAGAAGAACTGGTAAAAATCTAATACAAATATAGACCATAAATTGGGGCATTTCATGTTGTGTGGTTTTGGTATTCACTTTCTGCGTATTTCTGTTCTTCCCAACCCTTTTTAAACTCTAGGACATTTAATCCTGCAGACTACACGGAGACTTCTGCCACAGATGGATTTGGGCCAAAGCCAGAGGTTTGGGAGACTGGTCAGAATGATGCAGATGATGGAACTGGTAAGATGGCTTCCAAAAGTGGAAGAGCTGGAATGAAAAGCGGTAGCAAGTTGCCATTAAAATAACTGTTCTGCTGTGTTTTTTTCATGAACATCTGAAAATATTTATACTTCTCACCTGACACGGGTATTTGCTCACTTAACACAGCTTGCTGTTGTACTCCAGCCTAAGGACGGCTGTATATGTACAGCTCTGTGGTTAGACAATGAGAAGGGTAGTTCTCGTTTGCAAAATTATAAACAGTTCCCTATGAGTCAAGAAAGGTTGAAGAATGGAGCTATTCAAATCCGTTTCCTTACAGGGAATTTTTGATAGCTACATTACGGTGGGATTTTCCAAAGCACATGAGTGATTTACAAGCACAAGTCTCACTGAAAGTCATTGGGACTTGTGCCCCTAAATCACTCGGACACTTCTGAAATTCCCACCGTTAACATACAGGAAGGCAAACAGATTAGTTACTGAGGTGTGGGAGAGATCTTGCCATCTTCCAGAACAGGGAATAACTAGAAATGTGAATAGGCCATAGAATGGGTACGAATGGAACAGTCTGTATCTTCTATGAAGATTAAGAAGGTTTTGTATTTATTAGTGGAGTCTTAAGGGTGGAATGTTCATTGTTGGTTAGAGGCAGAGTAGGTTGAACAGTAGGTTGAAAGGGGAGTGGTCTTGTCCTGATACTGGAAAGCAAAGAACATGATCTGACTTATCAGTGACTCAGAAGAAGAACAGGATAGCATGCTGCTTCTTTGAGTTCCAGGTCAAGAGGTGTGATGAGGGCAAAAGATTCTGTGTCATGCTGGAGAAATGCAGTGAGTTACAGTAGTCCAGTTGGGAACCAGCAAGTGGAGGAAAATGGATGACTTGACCATCTGAGGAATTGCTCACAAGATAGCAGGTTTCTATGCAGGTCATCTTCTACTGTCAAATGAAAGGAAAAGGCTGATACTGGCAGCCAACTGCTGATGTAAGGAGAAGGATTTCGGCTTCACTGAGCACTGGTGTGAGCCCCTTGTGGTGTGACTTTCTGCGTTAGTCATTCTCCATTTAGGCGGATAGGAGGCAAATCTCCTTGGTTCAAAACTGATATGGTTCCTTAGGCAGACTTTAAACTAGGTGGAAAGGAGCTTTTACTTAACTCAGAATCTGGCATGTATTTCCGAAATGAATTGTTCTGAATAGATTTGTCCTGCAGCAAAACACATATACCTAGAATAAAGAGTATTAATGCACTGATGTTTGTTTTTTAAAAATAAGTTAAGGCCAGAAGAGGCAGTAGAAGTGATACCACACGTTGTGAAATCCCACCTATAATGTTAACAACATTGGTGCTTGCTATACAGAGGCAGAGAAGAGAGGTGGGAGGCAGGGCATGCTACTGTAATTATTTTAGAAGCAGTGAAATCCTACTTTAATGAAGAAAGAAAAAGATACAAGACAGAAGAATCTTCAGTGAAAAATTGATAGTCTCATCCTCACTAAGAATGGAGAGCTAGAGAAATACTTGGATGAGCTACTGATATTTGAAATCATGGGATGGTATACTAATAGAGGACTCTACCCAGATGTCTGGGTAACAAAAACAGCTAAATATGACTAAGCACCGATTCCTAAGTTACACAGAGGACAACTTTGTGACCCAGGTGGAGGAGCTATCCTTATCTACTTACCAAGAGTAGAACAATTCACTGAAAAATGGTGTGGGGGTAATAGAGTTCAGTGCTAAAGCATGAGCCACTGAAGTTCTCCTAGCTCTAAATGGGCTAGAACACATCAGTACAAGGGTATTAAATTCCAGGAAACCAAATTTTGAAGAATATTGAAGGCTGGTGCAGTGGGAGGAAAATGTGGGGAGAGAATCCTGGAGGAACTTCATAAAAATTGCCATACTGAAGAGCGAGTGACTAGAAGAATAAGAATAATGCAAAGAAACAAGAATGCATGCAGAGCGAAGATACGGGCAGCAAAAAAAGCAGAATGAGGAATTCTCTCTAGGTAGGAGTGGAAAGACAGATTGAGAAGGGCTTTTGCATGTTTAGCTGGAAGAAAAGTACTGGACTGCTAGTGTGGAAACACTGAACCACAAATTACAAAACAGTTCAGCCTTTTTAGATTTTTAAAAGATATCCTTTTAATATCAACTCAGTTTTGAGTTCATCATACTTGTTAATTTGTCCCCCCACTAATCAGGCTCAATTTTTCAGCATTTTAAAAATTCTTCTTCTCTTGTGTAATCCATTTGCACTAAAGATGCCTTAGAATATGTTGTCCTGGGCTGTCACAGATGGCAGAAGAGTTGCAAAAGGCTGCATGGATGCTCTCGAGATGCATCATTCTGGGTCATCATGGAAAAGCCAGCAGGTTCCATGATGTTACAATGCAACACCAAAGTATTGCTGATTTGTGAAGAGGAAAGGCAAGGAGGAGTCTAAATAACTTGTAGAACCTAAAACAGGTAACACAAATCTATTCCAAAGAGTAGAAGGGAGCTGTTTATTACACTTTCCGTACTATTTGCTGTCCACTGTTTTTTTATAGTTGTAGGGTATGCTCTATAAATAGCTTAAAGAGAACTTTTTAAAATGCAAAATGAATGATCCCTACATGAAAAGCAATAAACCTGAGCACTCTGAGAGTTGGTAGGTTAATGGGGTACTTGCCAGGTGGCCAGAGGTGCCCCCGGCTTTCAGATTTTTTGCAATACACCAAATGCGTTCACTTCTTTGCGACTTCTTGCTATGGGAGAAAGCGTCTAGAAAATAATGGGATCCTGAGTAATAAACAGCGTGGGTTTGATATAGAACAAGGCATAGCAGACTCCGTCACTTTTTTAAAATGGAATTCTAAAATCAGTGAATGAGAAGAATGCAGTAGATGTGATCAGATGTTTAGTAAAGTACAGATAGTGTGCCTCAAATTTAGTCGTAAATGTAATTCAGATTGGCTTGGATATATGCAGTCCCATGTGATTGATGAAACTGGCAGAAGGGCCACAAAGAAAAGAGAGCAATAAACCACAATGTATCAGTCTCTGAGGATGGCAGTAATGGTGGAGCTGGGAAGCTGCAAGTGGTTGGGTTTTAGGTCCATTGTTGAAATGGAAAGAACATTTTAATGAAAACTACAGATTTTACTGAACTGGGAAGGGCTGTAAATTACAAGGATAACAACACAGTGGGGAGCTAGGGAGGTTAGAAACAGACAGGGATACAATAAGTTTCATGCTCAGAAAGTGCAAGCTAATGCATCTAGAGTGAAAGGGGGAGAAAATCCCAAAGGTGTGATCAGTAGCCAGAAATTAGGAGGAAAATAGTAGCAATCAGACCAGCAATAAATAGTAGAATGCACTTTTACTGGGTCGTTGAGCTGCTGCAAAGCAGATAAACCAGCTTTTACAGAAGAAAAATGGAAGCACCCACAGATGGCTATCCAGGATGAAATTTGCATAACAAACATACTTGGAAAAACAAAACACAAACTTTCAAAAGAAAGAAGATACTTGTAAAAACTGCAGTGTCCCAGAAGACTTAGAGCAATAGTGGACAGAAAATTGTTCAAGTTTGCAGTGCTGAAAGGTAGCATTAAAGCCAGTGTGGTGATTTTTTTTCTTTCTTTGTTTTTTGGACTGCTGAGGCATGAACATGTTTAAGAGAGGACCTGTTGTGCTAGTAGTAAGATCATACCTGGAATTCTGTATTCACTTCCAGGCCCTTCAACGTAGGAAGACATTGGCAAATAGGAATTAATTCATAGAAGAGCAACAAAGTAGTTGAGGCTGGAGGGATTGACCTTGGAAGCAAGATTGAGAATGAAATATGTTTAACTTGGCTAATCTACTAAACTACGTAGTTGGGGAGACGTGCTCATTGTCTGCAAATGTTTGAAGGGTGCCAATACAGAAGATGGGTTGATCCAGTGGAGGTATAAAATAACAATAATGGAATGAACTGTTAGGTTGAATGTCAGGGAAATGTCCTAACTGTGGGATCTGTTGGTTTGGAATAATCTCCACAGGGGACTGGTGGAAGCTCCATTGCTGGACTTGCGTAAAACAAAACTAGACAAAACACTTGGAGCACTATTACTTATTATTAAAGTACTGACACAAAATACAGAGACCATCCTTGCCCTGAAGAGCTTTACAGTCTACACAAGACAGACACAGAGTAGATATGAGGATGCATTCTTAAGAGAAACAAATAAAAGTACATTTAGAACATATCCTGTAGGGAGCAATCCTCCACTGGCCAGGAGAAAGAAGCCTGAGAAAAGGTTGATCTAACTTCCACATCTAAATTATACTTGGGTTCTTCCTTCTGTCTGAAAAGCCATGGACACGTGGGCTAGCTTGGGAGTTTGTCCAGGAATTCGAGATCTGGTGAATTTTCCCTGGAAACGCCAAAAATTACTTTGCTTAGCTGCAGGTACATGACTCAACGCTTTATATGGCGAGCTTCAGTGAGAGGCTATTTGGTATAGTGTGATTGAGAGACATTTCAGGCAATTTTATATTGCTCCACAGAGCCAGCCCAGAGTGGACATTATCTTGCTCAGGACCTGCCAAATAATTGTGGACTCCAAGGTATAAGTCCTCTTTCTTTTTTGGGGGTATGTGTGAGTTGGGGGCAGGGCTGTTCATGCTGCCAAATCAGCAGTGTTCAATCCTACTGTCTATGGCTTAGCTGCAATGTAAAACACACAGAGGAATGAACTAAGATATATTGATATATATACACCTATATTGATCTAATTAGCACAGACTGGATTTGATGCTGTCTTCAAGGGGCTTTATTTTAAAATTCATTAATTGCAAATGGTTCAGAGCTGAATACAAGAATGCGACTAAAATGGAGGTGTCTTATGAAGCTACATTTGATCAAAGGTGATGGAAACTGAAATTTTACTGGTGGTGGGTTCTTCGCTTGTGGTTGTGTAGTTAATTTGGTGGCTCTGTTCCTGGGATAGCCTCAAGCGTGTGCGCCCCAGCACCCCTGCTTTCTAATCGTTTGACTGTTGTGTGCCCACTCTCTCCCTTGCTGTTTCCTGTGGAAGAGACCAGTTTTAAAAACATTAAGCACATTTCCTACTACTGTGCTATTTCCACAAGCATTAGTCAACCTGCTGCACTGCACAGCCTGCTCTCTACAACTTGTGACATACCTGGCTTGGCACCATGCTCCAGCTGGAGTGGCAGGCCAACCGCCATGCTGCCACAGTAGGAACGAGATATTTTTTCCTGTAAAATGGCTCTCTTCTACCTCAGGGGAAAGTAGAATGGGGTTATTCTGGCCTGAGGAGACAGCCAGCAGGCAGGAAGGGAATGTCCTAGAAGGGACACCACTGTGTGCCTTCAGCTCAGGCGGGCACGGACCAGTGATACGCAGACTGAGGCTCGTGAGCCGCAAGTGGCTCTTCAGTGTGTCTCCTGTGGCTCTCTGCAGCATATGATGATATTAAAACACTGTGTGATATAATTATTAGCCAATCTAAAAAGAAAAGGAGTACTTGTGGCACCTTAGAGACTAACCAGTTTATTTGAGCATGAGCTTTCGTGAGCTACAGGTCCGATGAAGTGAGCTGTAGCTCACGAAAGCTCATGCTCAAATAAATTGGTTAGTCTCTAAGGTGCCACAAGTACTCCTTTTCTTTTTGCGAATACAGACTGACACGGCTGTTACTCTGAAACTAGCCAATCTAAGTTATTAACCAATCAGGCTGCTTTTACTATGTTGCTTACCAATTGTAGTTGATAAAATAATACTTGGTCGGTCATTTTGTTGTGAGAAATGTATATAAAAATAGTAAACGAGCCTCAGTCTGCGTATCACTGTAATGTTGATCGCTGATCGCTGATTTGGCTCCTGAACCACTGAGGTCTGAGTATCACTGGTCCAGATGCAGACTTCGGAAGTCTCAGCAGGTCTTGCTCACCTGTGCAGCCAGTATGGATCCCATGTTTATGGTGGTGCAGAGCTCAGATTTTACTCTGCTTTAGGATTCCATCATTGTTAAGCTTAATCATCAGGGATAGGTGAGTGGGTGAATTTCTCACCATGTTTGGTGCTATTGAGTATGATGGCTGATTTAAGGACACTGTAGTCTTTCCTTTAACATAAACCATCTCTGGTACCAGAAGGGCTAGAAATATCCTTAAATTCTAGAGAACATGTTAAAAATATTTCCCGAAAGACCCTAACTCTGTAGAGCATCTCATGGTCCTGACCATAATTTCCTGCATGTACTGCATTCATAACTGTAATTAGAGATGGATGGTAAGATGGCTTTTAATGTGCGAACTGAAATATGATATTGGGCCTTACCATTTGTGCCTAATTTCTCTTCTCTCCCAAACTGCAACAGGAGCATGGAAGAATTCAATAGAAGAATGGACGGCAGAAGACTGGAATGAAGATGTAAGTATATGTGGTTGGGTAGGCAGCAATTATTCATTCTGTGCTGTCTGTGCATCTCCTTCAGAAGTCAAATATCAATGTCCTGTATAATACTTTGCAACATATGGAGGGTTTGTAAGAAAAATTTTTTTTAGTTCATTCCTATTTAGTGAAGATCATAAAATCAATTATTTGATGAATTCCATTGTACTTTTTATTCAAATAATATAAAAATATTATTCCCCATTTTATCAGGCTGAGTGAACTATTTGTGAATATAAGAATTTTACAGATTTTTTTTGTAGTTAAAATGTTATTTTCATTCTTAACCCAACTCTACTATTTAGCACTTATGAGAGTTAATCACACACACTTCCCCTTGCATTGTCAAGAGCTTACACCGTTAGCATCGTGAGTCTTCTTTATATAATGATCTTTATGAACTGGTAGATTAAGTATTAAAACTTAGTGACTGCCCAAAATTTGATCCATTTTTTTCTGTTTATAAGATCTATATAATTCTTTTGACTTTTTTCAAAACGTGAGTCAGTCAGTCTGTGTTAATGGAATATTTTTAAAAAAATTGAACTAACAAGACACATCAATCACATAATTTTTTTTTTTTTTTTTTTACATCCTAGCCCCCAGCCTGTGTCCATGTATTTTTCTCAGGCCAGCGGCCTTGCTTCATATCTGTAAAGCACCTAGCACATTTTTGGTATTCTAATAATATTAATACCTACCAGTCCAGTCTGATCAACCCAACAATAACAAACCACTGTATATGCAGGTTAGAGGAGTTTGGGGTGGAGTGGGGAAATTTGGTAAGGAAATGGAGAACTTTAAAAATCAAGGTCCTTCTGCTGTATGTGGACATCAGATATTCTAAGCACATTTTCCGAAGAGGAGGAGTTTGCTTCAGAATGTTTGGTCGAGACTGGTGGTGGTTTTGGTTCTTACTAGAGAGAGGATTGTGTCACTTCAAAGACAAATCTGAAAATTCTTTCTTAGCTTCCAAGGAGGTTGTAATCTGGGAAGTATTACAAGTGCTATAAAAGTGTCAAGTATTATTATCCAGTATGCATTCTTTAAAGATGTCAGTTTTAGATTAATTAGAAATGTCTTCTATTTTCTTTTAATGTCTGAGGAGTGGTTCTGTTGTTGGTATAGTATAGTCAAATCACTGGAGCAAGGCCTTACTTGTTCAAAGAACTCTACGCAGGCTAACCCCTGCATACATTTATTTGGAGCATCATTGAAGTCGTGTACTTCCATGTGGGTTGGCCTACATGGAGCTCATTGCAGGACTGGAGGCTAACTTTGTCTCACTTCACACCAGGGATCCCTCTATTCTGGCCTGCCAACCACACTCATGCAACAAACTAATGACTTCAGTGGCTGGTCTATCATGAACTGTTAGTGGAATCCAGTCTCTCAGTGGACAAAAGCATTGATTCCTTCACATGGAAAAAGTATAGGCTATTAAAAGGCTCTTTAATCTGGTGGGGAAAGGCATAGCCAGAACCAGTGGCTGGAAGACACAGCTTGACTGTTTTAAATGAGAAATATACTTTAGGCAAGGGCAGATTATGCTTTAGTCAAATGCAAGCTATTGGGCTCAGAACAGTGGTAATTGGGTGAGATTTAATGGCGTGTGATATACAGCAGGGCAAACTAAATGATCTAATGGTTTCTTCTGGTCTTAAACTTTATGAATCTAGGATAGTGATACTCTCCATTCTGTTTAAACAGAAATAGACCCTTGGAATTACAATATAAGAAGATATTACTTCACCCACCTAGTGTGTCTAACATATGAAATTGTATTTTGTTAAAGGGACAGTGTCAATGCGAAGGCAAGTCAATTTAAAAGCAAATATATTTTCAGGTACTACAATTGGTCGTCAGTCTTCCTGCCAGTTTTTACAAACAATCTCCTATTTTAAATTTTTTTTCCTCTTGATAATCATAAAACATATAAAAATTGTTGTCAAATGCGCAAAATAAATTGAAAAATAAAGAAATGCTATTTTTCTTATTTCTGTTAATCATAATTTTTACTTGCAACAGCAGTAGATCTGTTTTTAAAATTGGACAGAAGTGTGATTAAATTGGCAGTGTCCCTTAAACAGGATTTAAGATGGCATGAAAACCATTTTCATTTAGTTTTAATTTCTTAGGCCTCAGTAACAGGGTGCCTCCCAGCCCGGGTAGATTGACTCATGCGAACTTGGCTTGATTTAGCATGTTAGAAATAGTATTGTGGCCTTGTAGCACTGGCAGAGGCCAGGGCTAGCCACCTGAGCTCCGACCCAGGGGGTTGGGTGGGCTTGCAAACCTAAGCCATAAGGTCCACACTGCTATTTGTAGTGTGCTAGCTTGAGCCAAACTAGCTGTCAACCCAGGCTGGGAGGTACACTCCCAGCTGCAATGTAGACATACCCATTAGGGTCCTAATTTTCCTGGTTTGTTACTCTTACTTTGTATTTCGCTTCAGTTCTTAAATACGCATCTTGAGTATTTGCTCCCAAGCCATATTAGCTGGGTGTGGAAGATGGCTGGCAGCTGGTAAACGTTGCATACTTGCTGACAAGGCATAGGTTTTATAATTGAAACTTTGCTGATGTTTGTATTTGAAGGGACGTCACTGTAAGAAGGGGAGGCGCCCCTGTGAAGTTGACTTTTAAAAACAATTGATGACCATTGTTTGTCATCCACCTATTTCTAGGAATGTGCTAGTACATTAGTGAAGGGTTTGTTTGTTGTGTAGCACAATTGGTTATCCCAGACAGTTATTCAGAAGCAGATAAAATTGCTTCTAAGAAACTCTGGTGGCATCTGTTTCAGCTGCTGCACATGTCATGGGCTCTGACAAATGCCATTATCCCAGCAGACTCTCAAATCTGCTGCTTGTTTACTGTTTGCCACAGTCCATCGCATAAACTTAAATACAGCAGAGCTACTAACCTGCATCTTGGGAGTTGTTTTGCATGCCATTTTCCTTGGATAGAGAACATTTTTCCCCCTCCATGCCCAAGAGGCACTTTGAAATTGTCTCAAGTCTGTCAAGCTCTCTAGCTAACCTGCTTTCAGGGTTTGTCAGGGTTTTTAGTCACTGTTGATCTTACTCCAGGTTAAGTGGGCATGGAAAACTGTTAATGTTATATTAAGGATTTAATATTTAACTAAGGGATTGTAGATCACAGCCTACCACTCCGCTCTTAACTGACTTCTTAGTGGCATAATAATGCAGGAATCTCACAACGCTGCAGAAAGCATAGTACAGTCTGTACTACAATAACACGTAATGGGGGAAGGGCACTATAGATGGAGCAGGAGCCTTTACTATGAATTTATTTGGGCTGAAATTAAACTCTTAACCTTCTTTATTGTTCATTATTAAGGCTATGATTTAGTCATGGAGGTTACGGCAGTCACAGATTCCGTGACTTTACTGGACCTCCATGACTTCTACGCTTCAGGAGGTGGAGGTGGGACTGTGCGCCCCTGCCCTGCAACTGGGGATGGCTGGAACCAGGATGCTGCAGCCCCAGCCCTGCAGCTTCCACTGGGGGCTGCAGCCGGTGCTGTGCGCCTAGCCCCGCAGCTTCCACTGCATCTACACCAAAGGGGGTTTCATCAGTTTAGCTAAATTGGTTTCTTAAGGCTTGTTTAAACACAGAAGTTGGCTTTCTTTAACTATACTGGTGTAGTAAAAGGAGCACATTTTCCCTAGAGTGGACACAGTTATACCATTAGAAAGATGCTTATATTGTACTGTTATATCTTATTCCCTGGCCATTATGAGAATAAACTAATTTATGCCAGTGTAAGGCATCTTTATACCACTATAACTGCATTCGCATTAGGGTCTGTAATGAAATAACTATTTGGGTAAAAAAAATCACACCCCTTAGAGATATAGTTATACTGATACAGAATCTGTGTGTAGACCAGGCCTTACACCAGTGTGTTTAAATCAGTGCAGAACGGTGTACAAGTCCTTATTAAAATTGGGCTGTGTTTTCTTTGTCCTTTAAAAGTGATCTGCAGTGCAACTTGTTACTATGATTCAATATTCCTGATCTCTCTAAGTTATATAACCAGGGTTGGGTTATTTATTTTGAATATTGCTGCCTGTAAACTTTCAATGCACGTATAACTAAAATATACTTTCTCCCTCCTTCTTTCTTCCCCCTTTCTCAGCTTTCTGAAACAAAGGTCTTCACTGCATCTTCTGTTCCAGCTGAGAATCACATCACTCCTGGGCAAAGGTAGGGGAGGATTTACATCTTTGTTCTAGATTTCAGAGTAACAGCCATGTTAGTCTGTATTCGCAAAAAGAAAAGGAGGACTTGTGGCACCTTAGAGACTAACCAATTTATTTGAGCATGAGCTTTCATGAGCTACAGCTCACTTCATCGGATACATTGACTGTTCTCACAGCCTAAACTCTTTCACGTGCTCCCTGTAAAGCTGTTGAAGCTTCAGCATTTGGCACACTTTAAAGTTCTGTTGGAGAAAATACTCGAAAACAATCCTGTGTTTGCCCTCAGGAGGTGACATGGATGTGAATGGACAAGCTCATGTCTAATCAGAATTTTTGGGGTGAATTTGATTTAGTATTAACACTTGATTTTATCTAGTATTAGGCTCTGACTACACTGTGGTGTACAAGAGGCCGTATTAAGTATATGAAAGGCGTGTGTTTCAAATCCTAATGATGTGTAATGTGGAGCAAATTCAGGCACATGCCTAGTGTTCTATTCCTGCTTCTGCCACAGAATTCCTGTGTGATAATGGGCTAGTCACTTCACTGCTATGTGTGAGAGTTTCTCCATCTACAAAATGGGAATAATACCTCATGGAGGGGTGCAAGTTTGATGCAGTAATAGTTGTAAAACACCTTAAGATTCTCAGGTTGCAGGTGCTACAGACATGTGAAGTACATATTGAGTGGCAAGATTAAGGGGGAGGGACAGCTCAGTGGTTTGAGCATTGGCCTGCTAAACCCAGGGTTGTGAGTTCAATCCTTGAGGGGGCCATTTAGGGATCTGGGGAAAAATTGGGGATTGGCCCTGCTTTGAGCAGGGGGTTGGACTAGATGACCTCCTGAGGTCCCTTCCAACCCTGAAATTCTATGGTTCTATGAAGTAAGCAAATAACACCTCTTTTCACTTACTCCCCCATGACTCAATCATGTTGATCTCCATGAGCTTAGCAGGTAAGCCAATGGGTGTTTAGCTACCATGGTGGTAAGTACTTTGGACATACCCAAGATAAGTGATATTGAAATTGCACCGCATTTCACTTTGAAATGCTAAAGTACAGAACAAAATGCAACGTTTTCTTCAATTATGAAGCAGTGAATGTGGCAGTGGTAACCCTGTGCTCGAGCAGATGGCAGGACCTTGCCGTCTGAGTAGAAAGCTGGATTCTCGCTCTTCTGCGTGGTGCTGTGTGCTGCAGAGATGAGACCCAGAAAGGTTAAATAATGTGGCTAGCATAGTGTCCTTCATACTGATCTTAGTTATTTGATCTTCTTTCAGTCCTCAAATATCCCAATTTTAGTATTTGACAGCTTCTTACTCTTTTTTTCTTGTAGCATTGACCTAGTAACATTACTTCAGAAGCCTGTGACTTCTAGCCAAGAAACAGAAGGCAACTCCTTCGAGTCTCCCCAACAGCAGAGCTTTGGCCAAGCCCTAGTCTTCACGAATTCCCAACACAACACCCAGATGACATCAGGAACTGGCAATTCCAGTTCTCTAAACTCCTATTCTCCTCAGAGTCTGGTAAAATTCATCTTGGCTTTTTAAAGACTCAGAATCTTACGGAATAAACACTTTATACTTTTTCAGTTAGTTTCTTTTTTTTTTCATGACTTTTCTTTGCAGCACTTAAGTTGCAGGTGGTATTGAAATATGAGGGGACACGGGACTAAAAATGTCCTCACCAAAAAAAAAAAAAAAAGTATCAGATGGACCTTTTTGTGCTCATGAGTTTACTTGTCCATTTAAGTGAACTGCTTGTGTTGGTTCTTGAGAAAAGTGCAGATAAGTTCTCTGCATATTGATTAAAATGAAACACTCCATGTATAAAGCATCGAATTCTAGGCCAGAGAACTGTGATGCGGTATTTTCCAAGCACATATCTGACTGGTCTGTGTGGAAATCAACTATTTCTGAGTTTTCTGGACTAATGGAAAGTTGGCAACCCTTTGTTAGTTTTAATAGAGTTGGAGATTAGATGTAGGAAAATGTTTTGAAACAAATTAAATACTGTTGCCAGTAACTTTACCTTTACTTTGTTCTAAGGCACTATATAAACAAAACTACATGGGTCAGATCCTTAGCTTGGGTAAATCAACATATGTCCATTAACAGTGGTGGAGCTAAACCAGTATACAATAGCTGGGGATCTGGCCCCATATTGTTAGTGCTCAGTTGGATTTTCTTGCTAAGTTTTAACTTTTCACTTTTAATTAGAAATCTGGGGATAAAGTATGAACTGCATTGCTGCCAATGTGAGCAATTAACTCCGACCTCACAGGTTTGGTCATGTTAACATTTAGTGAAATATTTTTTTCTTCATTTTCTTGCTAGTCTTCAGTTCTCTGTTCTGGGTTTGGAGAACTTGGATCCTCTAAATTAGCAAACTCCACTGGATCTCCACTCTTGGACCAGCTGAAGTCTCCAGGTTTGGGTCAGTTCACCTCTCCGAGCTCTCAGCAAAACAGCAGTAGTTCCGCCACCGCCACCACCTCATCCTGGGATCTAAAACCCCCGATTAGCCAATCCTCGGTCCTCAGTCAGTTTGGTAAGTATTTAGATAGGTTTTGCCTTTTTTTTTTTTTTTATTATTTAAAGCCATTGACTATGGAACTTTGACCCTTCAGTGCCAGACCTTATGTAAGAGATTTTTAAAATGATATTGAGAAATGGCTTCTCTTTTGAAATTAACTTCCTAAAGGAGACTAGTAAACTTAGTCACATTATATTGAGGTTCCATTTATAAAAGGTTAATAAATGATAGCTGTTATAAGCATAATAGACGTGAGTAGTATTTTTATACATGGCTTCAGTAGAAAGTGTTACAGATGGTTGTAAGCCGCCTGTTCGGGTCATCTCTGACAATTGGTTAGCCATTTATTTTAAAAAATCTATTAATAACCCTTTATAAACTATTTGTAAATGGAACCTTAATATAAAGTATGACTGTAAATGTCTCTAGGAATTCTGGGGAAAGACCTTTTTATGTTACCTTGACTGTACTTCTACTAATGACAAAGTATAAATTTTCAATCCTAGACTAAGTTAATACCACCTTATGGTGAGTTCTCTGGCTCTTTAATAGTGTGGATCACTTCTTAATCCTGGGGCCGCCTGCATCCTTCGTACTTCACTTTCTGTCCATGATGGAGTAGATCACCGTCCCTCCCCTTCACAATTACGTAGACCCTTCTCTGTGGAGGGTTAGACAAGACCATGATAACAATTGCTTGAGCAGTCTCTATATGTTGCTTTCAGTGATGCTCTTACTGTGGAGAATTACAGGTCCTGGTTTTGCCAGTATAGAAGCAGCCATTGTGGTAGCAACCACAATTCACATAAAGTAATATTAAGAAAATATGTGTTTTCAGCTGTATTTTAATGCAGTTTAGCAGCTGGAAATAAGGAGAAGCTGGCAACATGTGACCTGCAATGTTCTGTGGACCACTTGTGTTTGTGAACTAGAGTTTTGAATCATTGCTTATAAGCCTGTCCTTCAACAACTAAAAACTATGGAGGAGATTTATAAAGGGCAGTTAAGCATCCAACTCGAATTGAAAGTCAATGGAAGCTGGGTATCTAACTCCTATTTGAGCCTTTGAAAATATTCCTCCTCTTAGAATCAGGAGATCAGAAAACTTAATTATATGGTCTCTAACATGTCAGTATTTCTTGACAAACTTTGTCCAAAAGTCGCGAGTTTTAGCTTTTATCGTGAATTGCACTTTCCACATTTAACAGAGTCCCACTTTCAGGCAGGTCCTCACACTGTGGAGCGGTGCAAGGTCTGACTAAAATAATACATAGCATTTCTGCTAGAGACTTGAGTATAATGCAGTTGTGTGGCCATATGAACAGCTGCCTAATTCCCCATTTTTAAAAAATTGCCATATAGTCCTGTCTCAGAATCTCCGTTTTCATTTCAAAAAAGAAAACTAAGTTGCCAGCTCTGTGGTTGCAAAAATAATATTCATAATCAGAATCTGAAGTTTATATAAAATAATGCGTTGGCAGCTGACTGAGTGTGCACACGGTCTGCAGCAATAGGTCTGAGAGGGGTGAATAAAAGCACTAATTCTTTAACTACAACTACAGAGATGGAACATAAAAGTCCTGGGAGCAGAGTTTAATGCATCAATTATGATTTTTTTCCCAAATGCTGGCTAGACTTTAAATCCCAGCCTGAACCATCTCCAGTTCTCAGCCAGCTGACCCAGCGACAACAACAGCAGACACAGACAGTCCCTGTTCCTCCTCCTGGATTGGAGTCCTTCTCCTCCCAAGTAAAACTCCGAGAGCCATCACCGGTAGACAGTTCTATGGCTGCAAGCAAAATGCTGCAGCTCCCCAGCATGTCTATGGATAACCAGGCAGCGTCTGCCCATCAAACGCAGCAGAAACAGATCAAACCACTGAAACGGAGGATACCCCCAGCTTCTAAGGTGGGTAACACAGCAGGGGCAAATATATGGCACATATAGGCTTTAAGATACTTGGGGGGGTGGGGAAACATTATAGGGCAGTCTTGATGCACTTTTGGTTTTAAATTTTAAGATGGGTGGCTTTATAGTCCAGAAGACAGTGATGTGGTATTTTCCAAGCACATATCTGATTGTTTTGTGAGGAAATTTAACCATTTCTGAGTGTTCTTGGACTAACTAGTGACTGGGAGGTGAATGCTTAAAACAAAATACTCTTTAGTAGGCACAGAGGACAGTATGACTTAATCTCTTAGGCCCCAAAAAGTATGTGGGACCAACAAATTAAGTTTTAAGGTGGAGAGATTCTAGTTGGGAGAAATTACGCAGCTCCGTCTGAGAGGCAGCTGCATTGGCCAACAGATACAGGTTAGAAGCCAAGGCTGTGAGATTGTAACCAAGTTACATACTTGGTGTTCTGTATGTTCGTAGTTCCCTAGAGTTCAAGGTGGTTCATGAGTGATTTCTTTCATATAAACTATATAGATACAGGATTTTGTTTTTGCTTTCAGATCCCGGCCTCTGCAGTGGAAATGCCTGGATCAGCCGATGTGACAGGGTTAAACGTTCAGTTTGGAGCTCTGGAGTTTGGGTCAGAGCCTTCTCTCCCAGAGTTTGGGTCAGCCCCAAGCAATGAGAATATCAGCCAGGTGCCCAGCAACAGCTTGTACTCAAAACCTGTAAAGTACGTAAGAGTTCCATTTCTGCATCCTTATGTGTTCTCTTGTACCAAAAAAGTGGCATGTGAAGATCAAGGTCTCTTCTGCCAAGGGGCTGTTTGGTGTAGCTGTCTCGGAAGCTAAATATAATTACTTGTAAGCCTCAATCTTTATTTTCTGAGGATGGCACCCTTAAAAGCAGGAAGGTCCCTTTTCTGGTGACTAGAGAAACATTCTGAAAAATGGGTTAGAATGGAGGGGGGAATGAATTGAACTTAAATGCTCTCTTTATGAGCTACCCTTCACATTTTTAATTATGCTGATTCCCAAAGCTGTTTAAGTGAGGCTTTGGCTCCCTCCCAGCCCATCTACTCTTATAATTGACTCAGCAGAGATAAATGCATCACAACGTCCATCTCTGTCAGCAGACTGACACCATAAACTGAGGTCTGACTTCAATGGAAGCTCAGCCTAAAGGCAGCCAGGCTCTGAGGTGGGCGGAAAGCCCTTATTAAAATGCTAATGTCTCCAGTAATAACAAAAGAAATGCAAACATAGCAGCTAAATACATGCTTACTCTTCAAATGTTTTTTCAGAGTTTTGTTTGTGTAAAATCGTCCTTAAAAAGTTGATGGAGAATTTGCAAGAATTAAGATTTGCAAAAATAAATTCCTCCATTCATCTTAAATTTTGTAAATGTTTTTAAAAATCCAGTACGAACCTTAAAAAAACCCTAAGCCTAACCCTTCCGGTTTTGGCAGAGCAAACATTGCAGCAATGTGTTGATGTATGGGAGCCTGAAAGAGACTGTATAAACAGAAATGGAGGGATACCCAGGTTCAGTATCCAAGATGTGGAAAATATGCCTTGCTGTGTTAACTGTCTTAAAGTAATGTTTGAATCACAGGCAACAGAATTTAGTTTTTAAAAAGTGCTTTTTAACCTGTAAAGTCCTACAAGACTGATGTTGACTCAGGCAATACTGGAAAGGCAACAAATGTAAAGAGTTTAGAAAGATCTAGGGGCAGGGTACAAATCTTAGTCTATGTATGTAAATTGTCATGGATACTTACAGCAGTGTTGTGTAATAAGAGCAGCTCTTTCTTAGTGCCTTTTGTCAGTAGATCTCAAAGTATTAGAATATTGACTAGAGGCCTCAGTCTGATCAGACCCCATTATGCTGGGCTCTGATACAGACACATGGTAAGAAGTAGTGTCTTCCCTCTAAACCTTACAATCTAAAAGCATAAGAAATCACTTACGAAGTAGAATGCTAATTCTAGCCAGGAAAAAGCAGGAAAACAATTATCATAGCTAGCCTTTTTGAGAGGGGGAAGAATGGAATATGGGATGAGAAAATACAGTTGTCCTATGAGGGGGAAATGGCCCCTGCTGCTCAGTGCAGATGCTGGCTCTGAACAGAGGGCTGCTGTAACTTTGCCTAGGCCCACATTAATTTGTGTTATGCTAGGAAACTGGAAAGTGAGCAACTTCTAGCTGAGCAAATGGGTATCCAGTTCCAGGTTGCTATGCAGGAGCTGGTAATGTCATGAAGGTATCTGAAATGACATTTAACAAGATGATAAATAACTTTTACTTTTTTCAGTGATCCTTTGAATACCTCTTTGCCAATATCCAATACAGTACAGGAGTCCACCTACACAACCTCTGCCATCACTTCTTCCAGTCTGACCTGCTCGTCCCAGAGCACTAGCCCCGTAACAACAACTTCCTCCTATGACCAGACTTCTGTGCATAGCAGGATAGCATACCAAAGCTCCATGGCTCCATCGGACTCAACCCCTGTTGCAGTCACGGTGAGTAGATTTCAGAAACCTTCGCTATTGAAAAGACATTAATTGGGTTAATTACTGATGGGTTTGGGTGTTGGTGACATACTAAGGCTATAATTCAACTGTTTTGTTGAGCTCAACAATAGTCCTGGTGCTCTGAGACTTCAGTGGCTAACACAGAGATGATGTTTTGTTCTGTTAACATCTTTTCGACTGGTTAAAAAGACTCTCTTTTGACCGACCCCCCCCACCCAACTCTGTTGTTCTTTGCTGTTGCTTTTCTTGCCCTTCGGTCCTCAGGTATGCAGATCTTTGTGATGTTTCTCTGGATTTTGATTTCTTGATTTGCTCTACAGTCTGTTTCTAGCTAACGTTCTCATTTGATTGACTCCATCTTCCTGAAGCTTAGCATCTTGTTTTTTAAAAAACAAATTGACATTACATGTTCATCATGATATCTTGCCAGCGTAACTTTGGTGCAGAGACTGTTTATTACATTTGTACAGCATATAGCACAGTGGGGCCTGACTGGGTTATGGCCTTCAAGCACTACCACGTTATAAATGTTAAATAATAAAAATACAAGACCAAGGAGAATATGCACATTACATTTTAAAGATCACAAGGTCAGCAGGTCCACATAACTTGCATCCAAGACTTTAAAAAGAGATGACTGAGGAACTCACTGGGCTGTTATAATTTTCAGTAAGTCTTTGGGAAGACACTGGGGAAGTTCCAGAAGACTGGAAGAAAGCTAAAGTTGTGCCATTATTTAAAAAGGGTAAATGGGATGACCTGAGTAATTATAAGCTTGTCAGTCTGATGTTGATCCTGAGCAAGATACTGGAGTAGCTGATATAGGGCTCAACTAATAAAGAATTAAAGGAGGGTTAATGCCAATCAACATAGGTTTATTAAAAAATTGATCCTCCCAAACTAACTTGACATCTTTTTGTGATGAGATTACACATTTGGTTGATAAAGATAATAGTGTTTGATGCAATATACGTAGACGTCTGTGAGGTGTTTGATTTGGCACTGGCTGACATTTTGATTAAAAATCTAGAACTATATAAAATTAACAAGGCACACATTTAAATGTATTTAAAGCTGGCTGACTGATAGGTCTCCAATTGTAATTGTAAATGAGGAATCATCATCGAGTGGGTATGTTTCTAGTGAGATCCTGCAGAGATCTGTTCTTGGTTCTATACTATTAAGCATTTTTATTAATTACCTGGAGGAAAACATAAAATAATCACTGATAAAGTTTGCAGATGACACACAAACTGGGGGAGGTGGTAAATAATAGGTCACCGATTCAGAGTGATCTGGATCACTTGATAAGATGTACATAAGCAAACAGTGTGTGTTTTTAATGCAGCTAAATATCAATATTTAGGAACAAAGAATGTAGACCATACTTACAGGATGGGGATCTCTGTCTTGGGAAGCAGTGATTCTGCGAAAGATCTGGGGATCGTGTTGTCTAATCAGCTGAACGTGAGCTCCCAATGTGACACTGGCCAAAAGAGCGAATGTGATCCTTGGATACATAAAAAGGGGAATCTCATGTAGAAGTAAAGAGGTTATTTTACCTGTTTTTGGTGCTGATGTGACTGCTGTTAGAATATTGTGTCCTGTTCTCATGTCCACAGTTCAAGAAGGGTATTGATAATTTGGAGAGGGTTCAGAGAAGAGCTACAAGAATGATTTAAGGATTAGAAAAGATGCCCTATAATGATCTATTCAAGGAGCTCAGTGGATTTAGCTTAACAAAGAAGGTTAAGGGATGACATGATTATGGTCTTATAAGTACCTAAATGGGGAGTACACATTTGATAAAGGACTTTTCAAGCTAGCAGAGAAACGTATAACAGGATCCAGTGGCTCAAAGTCAAAGTTAGACAAATTCAGACTGGAAATAAGGCATATATTTTTAACAATAAGGGTCGTTAACCATTGGAACCACTTACCATGGTTGCCATGGATTCTCTGTCACCAGCAATTTTTAAATCACGTTTGGATGTTTTTCTAAAAGATCTTCTCTAGGGATTATTTTGGGGCAGTTCTTTGGCCTGTGTTATATAGGAGATCAGATTAGATAATCACGATGGTCCCTTCTGGCCTTGGAATATACAAATCTGTGAATTTCAGAAGAGGGCAACTAAAATGATTAGGGGTTTGGAACGGGTCCCATATGAGGAGAGATTAAAGAGGTTAGGACTTTTCAGGTTGGAAAACAGGAGACTAAGGAGGGATATAATAGAGGTATATAAAATCATGAGAGGTGTGAAGAAAGTTAATAAGGAAAAGTTATTTACATGTTCCCATACTATAAGAACTAAGGGCCACCAAATGAAATTAATGGGTAGCAGGTTTAAAACAAATAAAAGGAAGTTCTTCACTTAGCGCACAATCAACCTGTGGAACTCCTTGCCTGAGGAGGTTGTGAAGGCTAGGACTATAACAGGGTTTAAAAGAGAATTGGATAAATTCATGAAGGTTAAGTCCATTAATGGCTATTAGTCAGGATGGATAAGGAATGGTGTCCCTAGCCTCTATTTGTCAGAGGGTGGAGATGGATGGCAGGAGAGAGATCACTAGATCGTTACTTGGTAGGTTCACTGCCTCTGGGGCACCTAGCATTGGCCACTGTGGCTAGACAGGATACTGGGCTGGATGGACTTTTGGTCTGACCCAGTATGGCTATTCTTATGTTCTTAAATGACAATAACATCCTCTTTGTATTTCTCCATATGATCTCCTTGTAACAATTTCAAACATAATTACGTTCTGGTCTCTGTAACTTAATGGCTCAATCACACTTAACTTCTGAAACAAGTTCTATGTGGTGGTGCAGAGGATTATAAATCTAGAGCATTCACTTTTATGGACCAGAATGATCCAAGAAGCAATTGTTTCCTCTCAAACCTTATCTCCCAATGGAGGGTTCCAAACTCTCTATGTAATTTGCCTAGGTGCAGTTGTGTGTTCTATTAGATCAGGGAGACGACAGTTTCTCACGTGTCCCTGACTTTACCATCATTCATTCATATAGCCTTCTTGTTTCCTTTTTATTCCTGTGTCCCTGGGATGTGTCTCACAAACATTGTACCTACGCTTTCCTATATAGTTTAGCCCATGGAATGGCAATTGATTATTTCACGTCCCTCTTGACTTTCAAGTTGGAATGAATATAAAGTTTTGCAATGAGCAGCCTGTTAAATGTCTGAATCATGTAGGGTTTTTAATACCACCTCTGTCAGGTGGCTTACTCATTTGTTTTCCCTTTGTTTACAGAATGGGCACAGTGGTGTTCGAACACAGCCAACTCTTGACAGTAAGTTTATAAAACTCCATTATATACACAGCTGTTTTTCTGACTGTCCCCTACCCCTCAACATGCACACCATTGTAGTCATAGATTGTTTAAGGCTTTGTACAACTTTCGCTGTTTAATTTTTGGCTAAACAGTTTGAGTTTTAAACTTGGTATCAAAAAATAAACACAGTTTGCACAAGCCCCATTGCTGCTCAGTCCTTTCAGAGCACATGCTGCTGCAACCAGAGCTGTCCCCTCTGACTCCCTCAGCAAATCATCCATCCTTAAAGGGACAGGGCACAGGTAAATATAACCCTGATGTTCCCTTGAGTGCTACACTCCCCCCATGTAAATATAATGTTGTCCCAACATTTCTGTTAACTATGTATAACCTACAGTCCATTAATTTGATTTATTAGAAGTTTGCAAGTTGCACAAACTCGTAACTGGTTTCAGAGTGGTAGCCGTGTTAGTCTGTATCAGCAAAAACAATGAGGAGTCCTTGTGGCACTTTAGAGACTAACATGTATTTGGGCATAAGCTTTCGTGGGCTAAAACCCACTTCATCAGATGCAATCTGATGAAGTGATGCTAGTTTTAGCCCACGAAAGCTTATGCCCAAACTTGTAACTGTCATTTTCAACTGAGTCTTTGGGTCGGGGGCGCTCTCTCTCTCTCTCTCTCAAGTTCTGGTACGGATGGTGGAAATGTATGCATCTCTCTTCAGTTTATTTCATATTAATCAGAAAAAGTCTGGCAATTTTAGTTCCAAAATCCAACTGAACAGTCAGTTCTGAACTCCATAGATCCCTGAAGATATTCATATATCAAGAAATAAAAGTTCCCGTATGAGCAGTGATAGAATCATGTTAACTCCAAGTCACTGGGTGGCATATGGCAGACTATTGAGAAAACATACTAAATTAACATCATAACAAACTATCCAGAATTATAAAACACTTCATTTAATTTTAGAGCAATAGACATACCATAAGTCAGTATCACTTTACCAGTATTACATGTGTCTTGGATAGACTGCAGGATAAGGTACAGGAATAGGCATTTGGTATGGCATCTGACAAACATGAGGATAGCGAGATGGTGCATTCACGAGTTCAGTAGTTTGATTTAGGCCCTGATAAGTTGGTGTCCCTAAAAATTCATATTTTGGTGTCTGTGTGGCTCTTCTTTTTCTAGTTGGATGACCTGGAGTGTCAATGGATTGTTCTGGTGATCTGCCCTCTTGTGCACTGCTGGTTTCAGGTTCCATGGTCTCATTTTGGCATTCATGTTTTTCAGTGGCTGGTGTGAATGGCACATCAGTCTAATGCAGTTTCCAAATTCACAGTGTCAACCACATCCTCATTTCCCAGATGTGGATGAAATGTTTCTGCCTTGGAATTCACAGAATCTGTGCTGTGGACAATATCTGGTACCATCACATAATGTAGTTCATCTTCACTGTCATTATCATAATCACTGGAGTCCAAATGCTTGTTCTCATTTTGATCTCTTGTTGCACTAGTTTGCCTTGGTCTCTGTTTTTTCCTTTGTTGTGGTTTAGAAGATGGTGTTACATCCAAGGGCAAGCAGTCACAGGGAACTAAAAGATTGCATTGGAGAACTCTTTAAAACATCCTTCCTCATTTTTTGCTTGTTAATTCATAGACTGGACTATCCCCTTTCCTTTCAAATAAAACATGAATCTTATCTTTCCAATAGGATCTTAGTTTTTCTGATCACGCTCTCTGAAAGATTCTGCACAAGTACTGTCACTGGGAAGGAGGGCAACACCATGCACTTTCTGATCATAGTGATTTTTACCACAAGTAGCAGATTTTTGAGAACACTTTGATGCCAGTTCATATGCTTTTTTCATCTTCTGTGTCCATTTCTCAGCTTAATCTTTATGGTGCCCAGGTATATATTCAGAGTTTATAGGTAAACCAAATGCAATGTCAATATGTAAATGTGATCCCCCATATAATATATAGAGGGGAGAACTCTGTAGCTTCATTTTGTGTACAGTTATAGACTTAGTAAGGGAAACTTTCCAACTTGACTTTTTTGTTCTTCTAGCAAGGTTCACAACATAGCGAAGAGTTCAGTTCTGCCTTTCTACCTGCCCATTGCCTTATGGGTGGCATGGGATTGTGAGAGATGTAAAATAGAAACGGTAGTGCTGTAACTTTCCAAATAAATTATTTTCACACTTAAATGGTTCTATTGTAACTGTTAGTTGGCTGGTGAGGATTCTTTTGCTTGACTCATGTACAGACTTTAGTAATGTAATGTTTGATCTTTGCCTTTATCTGTGGCCAATTAAACCGATCTCTTGAAAGACTGATTACTTTCTCTGCTCCTAAATGTCCCATTTCTTCATATAGCTGTTGATTACCTTTCTTTTTTATTTTTCAGGTAATACCAGTTGATTTTGTAACTTGGTTTTCCAATAAAGTATTGCATCTGTTTCCAGATGCAGTGGTACCACTCTCACACATCAGGGTGGACATATTACCATATCCTCCTGTGTTCTCTTGGTTATTTTGTCTTTACCCCATGGATTTATAATGAAGAATTTTAGCAACAGCTGGATCTTCCTTTTGAACGTCCAAAATATCTTCTTGTGGAAATGGTTTTATGGTGGATTTAATAACTGTGGACATGAGTTTCTACTAGCAAAGGGATGGTAGTAATAGCTGCTAACTAAGATACCTTGTCATCTTTTTGTACATCTAAGGACTGAAAGACAGCATTAACATCTTTGCTTGTCTCTCTTGTGCATTTTGTCATCTATTTTTCCATATCAAGGGGCACTCTAAATAAAGCATCTGACTACACCTTAGATTTCCCTAGATGATGATTAACTTTGAAGTTCAAGTCAGCTAATTTTGAAGTCTGTGGCATTCAGCCTGGCAGAAATGAAGGCATAGGTTAGCAGGTTGTTATTGCTGTAAACTGATGGATTTTGTGTATAGAAATAATCATGGAATTGGTCAGTAACAGCCCACTTCAAAGCTAGAAACTCCAGCTTTCCTTAGTGAAGGTGATAATTCTCCTCAGCATCCTCCTCCATGTTCTTGACCCATACCAGTTATTCTATCTTCTTGAAATTAATAGAAGGCTGCACTTAATCCCTTATTGGAAGCATCTACGTGAAAGAAAAAGGGTTACGCAAATCAGGATAGGCAGTTTTTGGTGGCAGTTGTTTTAAAACATTTTGATGTCGCTGAGTCCAGAGAAGTGGCTGTTGGGAGGATATCTGTCCAAATGCCTTTCCTTGCCCTTTAGCTTTCTTCTTTTTCCAAGCCACTTTTGACAGTGTTGAGTCAGATTCCACTGAAACAATCAACAAGTCATACAGTGGCTGTGCTATTCTAGAAAAGTCTTGAATGTAGCTTCAGTAGTAGATGATGAAACCTAGCAGCTTGCAGAGTTCCTGTATTGTGTTCGGTGGTTTCTCTGCGAGAACACAAAGAGTCAAGGTGTCAGTTGGATCCATTTTATAACCTTCAGCAGATACCACCATTACTGAGTAATGTACCTCTGTTTTAAGGTCATATTGAGAAACGTTCATCTTAATTATATGCTTCTGTGACTGTTGCAATACTCTCCTGGTGTTCTCTGTGCGTTCTTCAAAAGTGCCACTGTCCACAAGAACGTTGTCCAGGTAGGAAAATGCAAACCTCATCTCCTCTTCCATCAACTTAGCAGCTGCTTCTCGAGGGGATGGATTTACTACAGTGATGGGGAAAAACCCTGTTTGTTGCTGTAGCAAGTGTCTACACTACAGTGACATACCTGGAGTGCTGCAACTTGTAGTGTAGACATACCCTAAATTGGGTACTCTGGGTTGCAGCTTGGGTGTTTAATGGCAAATACAGGCTGCTCCTGGTAGATCTGATAGTGTCGACTTTGCCTCTGCTCTCTTGTGATTTTCCTGCATGACACCTGACTGGTAGTGTTCCATACTGCCACATCTGAAACAGCGGTCACAAGTATCACCTCTGCCAGATTGTCTGCAGCTAGCACAGGGGCAGGCAAACTTTTTGGCCTGAGGGCCGCATCGGGTTTCTGAAATTGTATGGAGGGCCGGTTAGGGGAGGCTGTGCCTCCCCAAACAGCCAGGCATGGCCTGGCCCCTGCCCCCTATCCAACGACCCCACCTTCTCCTTCCCTGATGGCCCCCCGGGGACCTCTGCCCCATCCACCCCTCCCTCCGGCTCTCCGTCCCTTGACGGCCCCCGTACCCCCCGCCCCATCCAAGCCCCCCCCTCCCCCTTCCTGACTGCGCCCTCAGGACTCCTGTCTCATCCAACCACTCCTTCTCCCTGACGGCCCCCGGCCCCCCCGCCCCTAACTGCCCCCCATCCACCCCCCATCTCATTCCTGACTGCGCCCCCGGGACCTCTGCCCCGTCTGACCACCCCTTCTCCCTGATGGCCCCCGGAACCCCCGCCCCTAACTGCCCCCCTGAGACCCCTGCCCCATCCAACCCCCCTGTTCCGCGCCCTCTGACCACTTCGACCCCTATTCACATCCCCGGTCCTTGACCACCCCCCAAACTCCCCTGCCCTCTATCAAACCCACCGTTGCTCCCTGGCCCCTTACCACGCTGGTGGTGCGGCTGCACCAGGACAGGCAGCCGCGCCGCACAGCACAGAAACCGGGTCAGGCCGCGGCTCTGCAGCTGCACGCCCCAGGAGCTCGCTGCTCCCGCTGCCCAGAGCAGGGGAGGGTCCAGGGGCGAGCTTCCCAGGCCAGGAGCTCAGGGGCTGGACCGGACGGTCTCGCGGGCTGTAGTTTGTCCACCTCTGAGCTATCACATCCTCTTTTCTGAGGTTGCCTGCCTGCATGTGTGCTCGTACCATTCACTGCTTTTATGTGCACCCAGACAGCTTGCTTGCTGCTTATACTAATTTCAGCTTTTGCACCTTTGAGTTCATCAATACTAGCCTTTAGTTCCCTTATCTCATCCATCAACAAGTCACCTTTTGAGATTCTTTTCACTCAAGAGGAGGTGCTGCTTCCCTTTCTGACCTGTGCTCTGTGTATGGCAATTTGACAGAATTACAAGCTGCTGCCATAGCATGCCGTCCATTCCCCAACTTCTGGTGTTTCTCTGCTTCCTCAGCTACAGGAGTATGCAGCTTCTCAAACAAGGTCTCGTGCAACTTGATTATCTTTTAAATGAGGTTGCGTCACAGTCTGACTATCCTGTCAGGACTAAATGGAGGAATGTGTTTTGTTGCAAGGACAGGGTTATATCTTAGGTCAGAGTCAGCTCCTTGTGAGGCAAACAGTACTTTCTCTCTGAAATCAAGTTCTCTGAGTAGGGAATCCTGATGTGTCTTTTGGCTCTTGCGCTGGGTTTAAGAGCTGCATGCAGGTAAAATTCAGTTGCATCTTTTCCCTGGTTATAGGGCCTTGAGATGCACCTCAGGTTTGGCAGGCTGAGTTTTTTTCCTTCCAGCTAGCTCCTGAGCCTCTGTCCAAAACAAACTCTCCTAATTACAGCTTCTGTTCTCTCAGCGTTCCCCTTTCAAATCCTACTTTCAGTTTGATAAATCAAACTGCTTAGCCTCAGTTCATCTATCCTTCTGGTGGGAGTTCCCAATCTATCCTGCTGTTTTTAAATGTATGCAGTGGTGGTGGTGGTGTAGCCGTGTTGGTCCCAGGATATTCGCGAGACAGGTGTGGAAGATACTACCTCTCCCACCTTGTCTGTTACTTTACAGTCTTTCTTTAAAACTGGTTGTTTTCTGGGATAGAGTGACACATTTTCCCCAGGGATTTGTCGTTTAATTTCTCTCATGCTTTTCTGAAACTCTATTTCTAATGACTTTGCAGACCTTCAATTCTTAAAGGGACAAGGCACTGGTAACTCTAACTCTGGTATTCTCATGTGAGCTGCACTTTTACTTATTGGCTAATATCGAAATGTTAAATCAGTCTTATTAAATCTGCTCCCGGATGTGCAACACTGAATAGACTTGTTTCAGAGTAACAGCCGTGTTAGTCTGTATTCGCAAAAGGAAAAGGAGTACTTGTGACACCTTAGAGACCAAGCAATTTATTTGAGCGTAAGCTTTCGTGAGCTACAGCTCACCTCATTGGACTTGGAGTCACAGGGCAATTCCCAGGGTTATTTTTTAAATTCTTATGCCCACATTGCCGTCAATTGGATGTTTCTTACCAATTTTCCAGCTTCCCATTTGGAGAACAGAGAGATCATAATTTTATTTTTAGTAAAGTTCAAAAGGAATGTGGCTTTGTTTTGTTATCTCTTGTTATCCTGCAGCAAACTTCTGGGAATAAGGTTGGCTAGCATGCTCCCTCTGCTGGATGGCTTGCCTGTGGCAGTAGAGCAAAAAACATGCTGATGCAGGGGCAGGGGTTGTCTGGCCTTTCTAATTAACCTTTTTTCATGTAGTCTCTTACTGGTAGTGCCCCCTGTGGCTCACTTTCTGGCTATGCTTTTCTGCCCTGTATGAGCATGTCTGTGTTCCTTTTTATGGGTAGCAGCACAAATTGATATCCCTGTAAACCCCACCCCCTCAGCTCCACACCTTGTGTCCATCCCAACTCTGGGAAGGTATCCATCTCTCAAAAACCACCCTCAGGGTTGGTATCAGAAGTAGGGCCGTTTGTCCTTCCAGTACTCTTCCTCATACAAGCTTTGTGAACAGAGGTCTTGAGTACCCAGATCTGCAAACCTGGCATGTTTTCATCAGCACAAAATTCAGCTTAGGGGTGGGGGGGAAGAAAAGCTTGAGAGTCTGCTGATTTACCATCTTTGAATCAGCTGCTCTCAAAATATCTGTAAAATACTGTTCCAGCCGAAAACGGGTTTACAACCCAAGCACGAGCTGCCACAAGGGAGCTGTGTAAGTTATCCTGTCTGTAGCACAGTGGCCTGCTTTTTTATTTATTGGATTTGTTCATCTCCCAAGTTACAACATTCTCTGAAGACCCACTTGGCTACTTTTTTAGTCTCAAATTCTTTGCTGTGCAAAATAGATCATCCTTAACTGACCTTGGAACTCTTAAAGGTTATGCATTTGTTCTAGAATCTAGCTCATACAGAGTCCCCTCTGCCCACCCCTAATCCTCTATTTCTGTTCACATTGCTGTCCTCTGTCATACAGGTTTGTAAGCTGGGGACCATCTTTGATTCCTTCCACACTTACCCTACACATCCAGGCTATGTTCAAACCCTTCTTTTTTCCCCCCTAATAACACACTCTAACTCTGACCTTTTTCTTTCTGTCCATGCTGTTAAAACTGTAGTCCAAGTCCTAATCTTCCATCTTGACTTCTGTCCTCTCCTCTCTGATTTCCACATTATGCCTTCCCCAACCCCTCCTATCCTTTCAAAATATGACAGCTGGGACTCTATTCTTGCCCATTGCTCAACTATGTCACTCCTCTCTTCAGCTCTCTTGCCTGGTTTCCCCTCTGTAAACACACCCTGTGCAAGTGTCTTGTCCTTCCTGTCTAGGCCTTCATGACTGCCCCCCCTCTGCTTCTCCTGTCTTGTCTCTTATAGGTTTCAGAGTAACAGCCGTGTTAGTCTGTATTCGCAAAAAGAAAAGGAGTACTTGTGGCACCTTAGAGACTAACCAATTTATTAGAGCATAAGCTTTCGTGAGCTACAGCTCACTTCCTCAGATGCATCTGACGCATCTGAGGAAGTGAGCTGTAGCTCACGAAAGCTTATGCTCTAATAAATTGGTTAGTCTCTAAGGTGCCACAAGTACTCCTTTTCTTTTTGTCTCTTATAGTGTCACCCTTGCTGCTTCCTCCTCTGCAAAGGGATGCCAGCCTTGTTCATCCAATTATCAGCTTCTTCTACAGCCATCTGTGTGATTTGTTTTCTGTGCCACCCCTTACGCATGCCGCACCATCCCTGCATCTGAGTGATCTGGATGGTCATTACCTCCTCCTTCAGATTCCCTCCTCAAGACCCATTTCTGCTTTGACCCTCACAAGAATTCAACCAGTCAGCAATGGCTTGTGTGTCTATCAGGACCAGCTAGTTTTATTTTTTTAAATGGCGTTTTCATGAACCATCAAGTAGTGCAGTTGCTCCCTATATCACTACATGCTTTTATTTTCATCCCCCTCATCCCCCTTCCCTCTCTTTGTTTCTCATACTCATTGTGCTGGGTTTCAGAATGCAAGTTCTTGAGGGAGTTACTGTTCATATTTGTTTATATAGCACCTAACACAGTGGGAGGGCCTGATCCTAACTGGGGGTCTCAGAGCTACAACAAAACAGCTAACATGGAAAGACGATGATGCTTAACTTCCAAGCACATATCCGAATTGTACTGTGGACACTCTTAAGACTGAGTCTTTTCATCCCTCTTGTATTTTGCATACCAGTTAATAGTTAACTCATTGGGGCATAGTCACTGAAACCATGAGGTATAAAAAGATTGAGCTGCATGAAAGGAGTAATTGGCCTTCTGAATCTTAGTAGCAAATGGCTGTTCAGTGTACCTGCTTGTGAATTTCAGCAAGGAGTTTGAGAACTTCTGAATTTCCATGTTGTAATTGAAGTTCTTCATGGGACATCAAACAACAATGGCATGGATTTAACTGGATAATTACATTAGTGTCCTAGAATCCTCCAGCTTAACAATACAATGGAGTGATCCCCGGGAAAGGTGCACTTGTAATAAGTAGGTGACTTTTAATTGATTTGTAGTAGAACAGTTCATTCTCAGCATTTTCCATCTCTCTAGGATGAGTAAAATAAGGACATATTCGTCATCTGTTTGGGTCACCAAAAGTGCTCAATGAAAGGGCGTTATGTTTGATTGTAGCTTGTTTTGTTTCATTGTCAGCACTTCCCAAATACTTCTAAACCATTTATTAAAGGGATGTACTTCCTTGCTACTCTGAACCAGTAAGTTGTACGTACTGTGTTTGTCTGTCCAAAACTCACTTGAGGAGTATCAAAACAGTGTCTTGTTCTTGTTTACAAATAGATTAAATTATTTTTTTATTTCTACAGCATAATAGATGTGCCTGGAGCTTTACAGGCAAATACAACAGACCCTTGTCACGCTTACGCTTCAAGTTAGACTAGGTGTAACCAGAAGAGCAGAGTGATATGTGGGAGGAAGAAAAGGGAATTGAAAGATGCACAGAGTGTTACCTTAGTTGCATAAAAGCCATTAGCTTCTTTATTATTTTCTACTGGACTTGGTGTCTGCAGTTTTTTACAGCTAGCAGTTCTTCATTCTTGACTAGTAAAGCCATTGTGCTGGAAATCTGAGTGTGAAAAACCCTATAAAGAGGGCGAGAATGGAGGTCATCTACCCGAAATAAGTGAGCCTTGAGGAAATACCATGAGGAATAGGCTACATCAGGGTTGTGGATGATGTTCCAGGCATGGGCAAAAGCACAGGGTTGTAAGAGGAGATCGCCATGGGATTATCAAGACATGCTGTGTTGGTAGAGCATAGGGTGGAAGTAGGGCAGTTAGGAGAGGAACAAAAAGAGATGTAGGCAAAGGTTGGGAAGGGCCTTGAAAGTGAGGACGAGGAGTTCAAAATTGATGTGGAAGAAGATTGGAATCAATGCAGGAGATTCAGAGGGGGAGTGACAGACCAGTGGGCAAAAAAAAAGTGACAATAGATAAGTAAACAAAGGAATCTCACTCATTAAAAATCTACTAGTGAAAATCATAGACCTGTCAAAGGAAAGTAACAGATGGCATGGCTTTACCAGGGCCTGCGGGTCACTAAGTCATCGGCACCAATCCATCACACATTGGTAAATTGACTGGAATATGCTGCCTTGCCTTAAAGTCTCTTTGTTCCTGAATCAAATACGTGGGGTTGTGTGTGCTGGAATTCCTTTCTGATTGGCTTTTTCTAACTTGCAGCTACTTCATCAGTTCCAACGTCTAAGACAGAAACCTCTCCCTCGCTTCCTACTGCGGGGTCTCTGCCTAGCACGGCGTCCTCCACTGCTTCGCTTCTGCCTTCAGCTCCACAGCACACAGCAGCGTTACCCAGCTTGCCCCAGTCCAGTGACTTGGCCAGCAGCTCACTCTCCCAGTTAAGCAGGTACAGTAGGAGGACAAAGGAAAACGGGTTGAATTTGGGATTAGTGGCAGTGTGCGCAGGATAGAAATGGGTCAGTGTACAAGGTGACTCCAGATAAATGCGGTCCCCTCTCTTGTTTTAACCTGAACTAGGACAGGTATTGATAAGAGATCCAGGATAATGTTTCTGGTTGGAATATATGAACCACATGCTACATATCAGTGGTACTGTGCCCACAGATCTCTGTGCTTGGAGTCTCATAGATTTAGCAGCAATATTGTATTTAAGGATCTGCTGCTTCAGTGTAGCCTATAATGGATTCCAAATGAGACACACACCTTCATTTGGTGTTTCTGCCACCTTATCCACAGCACCAGCTATTAATCTGGCCAGTGGTTTATCCTATAAAAATTCAATTCTTTAGCAGTTGCTTTTCTGACCATTTTAAAATGTTGTAGATGTTTAAATCCTTGATCATCACACATTTAAAGTAAAAAATGCCTACTTTGGGACTGAGGGCTGAGTGGTTCCGAGTGCTTCTTGCTAAGATGTTTCCTTGAGGAAATGTCAGATTGAAGCTCTGGGAAGTTCAGTCCATCACCACTCAGCTCTTCTGTGTCAGCTGTTTGCTTCCCACTGCACATTATTAAAGCTTCTTTCTTGAACAGGTGTCCTCGTGAGTCTATATTAATTATACAAACTACTTATGCTGTTTGACCTCTGCACTTTATTTCTTGAATTTAGGAATGGATTGAACCAGGACCTAATGGGTCTTGTCCATCTCCCAGCTAGTGCATTGTTGTGCCCTACTGGACAGCCAGTGTTGAGTGAAGTCTTACATGACTCAAGTAATTGGAATTATTCCTTTCACCCGAGACTCGATCTCTCATGTTTTTGCTGTACCACCTTTCATCCAAAAGGGATCCAAAGTGCTTCACAAACGATGAGTGAGGCGCCTTGCTAGAAATTTGGGTTGGGGTGTGCATGATGTGGGACAGACTTGGAGTAACCTGAAAAGACAGTGATGCCTGATTTCCAAGCACATATCTGACTTGCATGTGCAGACAGCTCTTGAGTCTGAGTCTTTTCAGTAGTGGACCCCGATGAATCAAAGTGTCGGGGGAATGTGCATTTCGAAAACTACCTGTGCATGACTGAACCATTTCCTTCCTTCTGCCACAGTGTCTCCTCATCCTGGTGGCTGCAGGAGAGAGCGGCACTAAAAGTCTTAGTGAAATTGATCTGTACAGCTGCAGAGGTGTGTGCTGGTCCTCCTCCTGGACATGCACCAAAGGGCTTGGTCCTGAATTAGGAACTGTCTGACACTATTAACTTTCAGTCTGGTTATAAACACCACTGGTGCATCTCCAAAGAAAATGCCTGTATTTAATCATGGTCAGGACACTTGTCCTCCTGTCCCTCATTGACATGAATGGGGCTTTCTTAATGCCAGAATTCTGAAGGGAGCATATAGACGTGTGAGTGTGAGCAGACCTGGTTCTGAGCTGCTTTACTCTTCTGGGTGGTTGGCTTTGTTTGTGGTGGTTGCATTTTGTTTGATCCTTATTTTGCTGCGGTGGTATTAGTTTTGGGGTGGGAGGAAAGGTGAAGCTGTTGGTCATTTAAAATGCTTAAAAATAAGCTTTAGACACCTGCCAAGAAGGCTTTTACAGGACAGCTGCTGAAATCTGGTGCTGGTGTCACTGTTAGCACTATAATCTTGGAGGTTGGACTCCTTGATTGAAAACAAGCAGTTATAGGAAGAATGAATTTACTCCCTAAAAGTAGAATCTCTATAAGAGTCCATTTCCACTAGTTAGAAAAACTTTAAGCCTTTTCCCCAGAGATTTAAAGGAGCCTGAAGATAAACTAGCTGAGTTGTGCTGGATGTCGGGGGATAGCCTAACTCAAGGACGAGAAAAGCAAAACAATGCAGTACAAGAAACGAGAGTTGATTTAAAAAGTTAGGGTTAGGAGTTTGAGAATGGCTGGCTTGCCTGAAAATGTAGGAACTGGGAAGACTGTATTCCTTCTGCTGAGGCATCAGAAGATTCACATCTAGCAGGAAGAATGTGGCTTGCTTTTTTCATTTCTGCTAGGAGATTTCTGAGGAGTAAGTCTGCCTCTGAGAACTGTCCTAATGTACGTGAACCGGATAGTGAGAAACAAGCTCCTTACTGTTGCAAAAGGAGCTGATCCTTTGTTATTTCAAGGCTGAGTTCTGTCCTTTATGATTCTACATCTCTCAGGAGATATGAGGCTTTTCCTTTGTAACCAAGATGAGGGATTTAGGTCTTTAAATCATCTGATTAAATGAAGAGTGTACTTTGGCAATCAGGTTTGTGTTTTAAATTCAGAAAGTGGAGACCTGCCTAAAGCAGTGAAGGTTTGAGAGCACAGAAGTTGCTCCTGAATCCGAGCTTGAAGAGTCTACATGACATACAGATACATGCAAACTCCTATTGTTTAGTCTTTTTTATTTTTATTTGAACTACTCTTCCGTTTATCTTCTCACTGTTTCTACCTAGAATTTCTATAGTGAATATTCTGTGTAATGGACACTTTAACATGCTCTGACTCCCTGAGTTTTACTGTGTTTGAATATTTTAAAATGTAATTGGAATTTTTTTATATAAGAGCGACAAGGTGGGTGAGGTAATATCTTATTGGACCAATTTCTGTTGGTGAAAGAGACAAACTTCCAAGTTCCATAGAGCTGCTCTTCAGAGGTTGGTCCAATAAAAGATATTACCTCACCCACACTGTGTCTCTCGAATCCTGGGACCAGTACAGCTAGAACAACACTACAGATAACAATAGAAGATCTGTAGTGTTATGTATGCATATTGGGAGTGATTAAAATGGATTTGGGGGCTCGATGGTGTGATTTCAGTTTGATGCTAGAATTCCCTTTCGGTGTTCTAAGTGACAAATGTTCTTCCTGCTTTTACTTCACCCTTTTTAATATACACTTTTTTGGTCCCTGTTTTCCTGAAGGGGTTGAGACCATTAGCAGACATGTAGTGTTAATACTCTGGAATGTTCATTAGTGGGGTCAGTATTATGCAGTTGAATTCAGAAGGGATTCTATTTCTTCTTATAAATGGCTTGTAGTCATTGCTTTGGCAACCCCATAAGAAACTTTTACTCATTTAAAACTCATAGAAATTTACAAACTCTAATGAACAATGTTTTCATGTCAGTCACAATGGCTTTCTTATAACACTGAGAGGAGAGTAGTTAATTGCCATTCTCCATTGTAAGAAGACCTTTGACTTTGTGTTGCTTTTGATTCCAGAACTGGTTTTCTGTATATCTCAATAACTTCTTTTTAGTGCTAAAATAAAACACTAAAACATTAAGAAGTATTTTTAAATGCTTTTATAATGTTCAGTTGTGAGAAATTTCAGGATGATTAGTCTGTTTAGTTTAGTTTTATTGATTAACCCTTTAAAATTTGTCTTTCTAGTTCCCTCTCCAATCATCAGAGCAGCCTCTCCTCTGCTGCAGTGCTGTCTGCGAGCACCTCACATGCGGTAAGTCCCGTTTGCATCATAACAGCTATTTAGTCTACACTGTTGTCTGCAGTGTTGAAATGTGTTCTTTACTGATGCTAAACAATGTGTTCCGCTTTGCATTTAGCTGTGACACTCTGAGTACGTTTCCCAGACTGGAAGAAGAGCTCTGTGTAAGCTCGAAAGCTGGTCTCTCTCACCAACAGTAGTTGTTCCAATAAAAGATATCACCTCACCCACCTTGTCTCATTAAATCTGCAGTCAGCTTTCCTGATAAAAGTTTAAGATGCCTGTCAAGCTATCTGGAGTGGGACCAGTCTCAGACTGCTAAGAAGCAGGGCACAAATTTCAAACTGGTTGTGAATTCTATCCTTAGATTTCACCAACAAAGTATCACGTGTAAACTCCTAAAGCACTGTTACAGCCTTAACATGGAGTCACCGACAGTCCCCTTGGGTACTCTGGTGTGTCTTGCCATCCATGCAAGCGTGCCTTTGTGAGAGATGGTCCTTTACACCAAAAATAACAATATTTAGGTTGCTCCCAGTCCCAAAGGGGACTTACCCAAGTCAATTGCACTTTAAGTTCTATACCAAAGATAACACTTGTAGCCAATCCTATATAATACACTTAAGAAAAATAAATGAGTTATTTACAAGGTTAAAGCAGGTAAACATACACACAAATGAATTCGTATTAAGTTCCAAAAGGTGATAGAAGCTCCTATTATAAGCAAGCTCTCTAAGTCCTTCAGGGCTAACCCACGCCAAGCATTGGGGATCTTTTGCTTCTGATTAGTATTCCTTGCCCTTCAGAGTCCAACCAGCATAAAAGACCAGTTCCTTCATGTCAGGAATTTTTATTCTCTTCCTCCCAGAGTTCAAGCTGATGGGATGAACTCATGCACACATCTCCTCTTCATGGGGGTGGGAGGAGGAATGCACTTAGCAAAGTTTTTGTCCTTTGATGTTTCACAGTGGCGCGTTTGGTTTCAGTGAGCCTTCTTGTGTACAGGACCTAACACCTTCTATAGGAAGCCAGCCTTTACATTAGTTAATGCTTCTTTCCTGTTTGGTGAGTTACAGTTAGAGGTTTACAGTGCAAACATTTAACATTTGTACCCCATGTTATTAGGTTATATTAAGTGAGATTAATACATGCAACATCCTACATGCTTTTCATAAAGTCTAAACACTAAACATATTTTTATAAATCTAATACCTATTTTAATAACACTAACACACAGGTGAGCCAGACTGGTTTCCAGCTATGCATTCATCAGTGTTTGGTTGGGCCTAGGCATGAGCTGACACCTGGTCTGCCAGTGTCACAATGCCTTTTTAAAGTGTTACCACCCACGAGAGACTGAGACAAGTGCTTTATCTCACTAGGGAAGAGGGGGAATTTCCCAGCTCGCTAGTGGTATAAACATCTTGTCTTTATTGCTGATGGCTCATGATTGATTGGACATTAAAGCTGTCAATGGTCTAGCACTGAATTTTGCCCATCCTGCCCCTCAGACAAATGTAACCCCAGAGGAAACTTCCACATAAGGGAATAGAGAGAGACATTAAAAAGTCATAGTAAAGTGGCTGTTTGAAGCTGCTCCGAAGTTTTGAATGTTATTGCTAACCTCGGTGGAGTTGAGTTAGCAGGCAGTGTGCAAATGACACGGTCTGAGGTGTGTGAAGAACACCATGTAATACGTGATTCTGGAATCTGTTGCATGGGTATTACTGTCATAGTTTGTTTCTGGTAACAAGACAACCAGTATTGAATAAATGTGGTGCTACTAGAGCTGAACAGAAAGACGGTTGCTGTCTTGTTCTGTGGTGGGCTGCCCCTCTGTATGCAACTCCAAAATGGCGCATGGATTGGTTATGGTTAGTACACGGCTTTTCTGTATGGGTTCCGTATATGTAGCACTCCAGTAAGTGTGTTAGAAACCATTACATCACCCCTAGTCAGCAAGTACAGTAAAAGCTGTTTTATCTGGCATGTTAGGAGAGTGGGGGGTGCCCGTTAGTGAAAAATGCCGGTTAACTAAGAGGGGGAGAGTTCGGGAGAGGGTGCAAGTCTGGGGGCACGAGATAGGGTGTGGAGCATGGGCTCTGGGTGGGGGTTTGTGTGTGGGAGGGGGTTTGGGGTGCAAGAGGAGGTGTGGGGCACCAGATCCGTGGACCGCTTACCTCAGGCATCTCCCTGCAAGTGGCGACCTGTCGTGGCTGCTCCTAGGCGGAGGCACGGCAGGCAGCTCTGGGGGCTGCCCTGGCCCCACCCCGAGCACTGGCTCTGCACCTCCCATTGGCTGGGAACCACGGACAATGGGAGCTGTGGGGGCAGCGCCAGGCATAGAGCTGCCTAGGAGCGCCTCCACCTGGGAGCAGCCAGAACAGGTCGCCGCCTGCGGGGAGCCACCCAAGGTGAGCAGCCCACAGATCCATGCCCCAAGTCCCCTCCCACATCCAAACTCCCTCCCAGAGCCCGCGCTCCGCACCCCCTCACGCACCCCAACCTCCTGCCAGCCCTGCGCCAACCGGACTATAAACGGGTGTTTCAATAAATATCAGAAATGCTGGTTTATAGAGCTTCCCAGTTGAAGTGCCAGATAAAACAGCTTTTACTGTACCTTGAAATCTCTTACTTAGCAGAACGATCCCTCTTCCCATTCTTTGCTGAGCTTTAGCTTTGCCATTATGGCACTTATATTGCTTTCTGGCACTATACTGCAAGCAGTACCCTATCTGGCTTGCATATCAGTTTAACACATCTCCATTACCACTAAGGGCATCACGGTTTTTAAGTTTGTATTTCTCTTTTAATTTCTGCAAGTGGCCTGAAGAAATTCTATTAGCATGTGCCCTTTAAAGCAAATATCCTTTTCCTTAGATAAACCCCATGACGCTTGCAAAGATAACACAAGTGTGACCTTATCTAAGTTAAAGGATCATTCTGTTGAGAGCCAAAATGACCATATTTAACACACTAAAAAAAACAACTGAACCACAGATATATAATTCCAAGTTCCAACTCAGGCCTGATGACTTGCGTTTCATTCTCATGGTGTAGGTTTATAGAACCTCTTAATGGATTTATAACCTTTGGCTCACTGTTCCTTGTTGAGTATGTGTATAAAATGGATGATAACGCTAGGATTCTCTTGCACATGCTGCTGCTGCCTACAAGGTCGGGTGGTGGTTTTACTCAGGTGTTTTGCAGTGTGGTTTGTCTGCTCTGTGATCCCCATTCTTTTTGTCTCCTTTCTAGCACACCAGTGCTGAGAGCACAGCTTCACTCCAGCCCTCAACAACCTTTTCAACTGCTTCAACCTCAGCCACTAGCACCATATCCTCGGTTGTCAGCATGGCAAGCAGTATGAACACTACGAACAGCCTTGGCCTGAGCGTTACCAGCGTGTCTATGCCAGCTGCTTCTACACGGGCAGCTCCCTTAGTGTCTTCAGGTTCGCAATATTAACAAATCACATGAATAGACAGAGGACCTCAGTCTGCAGGGTTGTCAGTTGAGCACCACGCCAGCAATAACCACGCCAGCAATAACTACGCCAAGAAATATACACTCTTTAAAGACTTGCATTTTTCAGCATGCTTTACTTGCTGGCCTATGAAATAAAGTTGCCTGCTTTTATGTGTTGGGAATATTTGATGGGTAATGATTAGCATTTATGTAGCATGTTCCATCTTCAGAAAGCTTTAGAGATAATAACCAGAGCTGCTCCTGATTTAGTAAATGTGGACCTGTAGAGAATTGGTTTGCAAACTAAGCAACATGATCAGCTCTTGGCTTTATTCACATTAGCTTTTACTTCTCACTCTCCCCCTGCAGTCCAAGTTCATGTGGCAGTATCAGAATCCACTGCAATTCCAGCCTTCATTACCCCATGGCAAAGCACTGCTGCCTTGGCGACTGCAGAGAGGAGGCTCTGGATTCATGTGTTGCCCATGCCACTGCAAATGGCTCTGCTGGGAAAAAGAATACCCGAAACTGCCAGGGCTATTCATTTTGTATGGTGGTGGCAAGACTCATCTTTTTCGGAGACGGGAGATGAGTTGTCTTGTGCTTAAATGGAAGCAGTACTGAAGTTCAGTGCTGGCTTTGCAGTCCGCTTTAGCTGCCAAAAGGAAATGTGATGGGTCGGGATATCTCTTAGGTGAAGGAACGGGACATTCTGCCTGAATCATATGCACAGGTGTTTCTCTCTCCCCCTTCCACTTGTACTGCCAGTGGAGATTCTAATGACTGGCCAGACAAAGTGCATTACTCCCCCCGTGGTCCTCAGCACAGCCCTGCTTCATAGCATGACATCCAAGCCGCATTATGACCTCTCCTCTTCGCTCTTCCTAGCTATAGCTGAAGCCAGCAGTACCCACAAAAGAGAGCTATTATGATGATATGATGTTGATGACAAGTGATTTCCAGCCGATTGTGTGGGTTTGGGGGGTGGGGAATGCTATCTGTTGCAGTGAGAATGAGGCTTGGACTCTTCCTCTGAAAAGGGACTAGGGGAGGGAGCAATGGGTCCGTAACCCTTTCCATCATTTCAGACTCCTACTAACCTGAGAACTAATCCACCAAACCCAGACTGATCTTTGGGATGGGACCATGTTCTGTACCTCTGAGCCCGTGTAGGATCTTTATCTCTTCGTATGTCCAGTCCCTTAGCTAGCAAGATGTCTGTTATAGTATTCAGGCCCTCTTTCAGGTATTGTTAGCTTCCAGTTTTTATTCACCATTCCTCTTTAGCAAATCTCTGCTGTCTAGACACTGTGATAGTTCAGCCTTCAGGGCAGGCCAGCAAACTTGTCTCAGGGCTGAAGCCTTTAGTTTATGAGGCTTGTTAAAATTTTTGTATTTTGATTCTACAGGCAAAGCTCCCCCCAACCTGCCCCAAGGTGTACCACCCTTGTTGCATAACCAGTATATTGTGGGACCTGGAGGACTCCTGCCTGCCTACCCAGTAAGCAACTTCATTGTACCTGCCCTAGATTACTTAACTCCTTGGTGCCAAAGGGTCCTCCAGACCCACCACTGTCTATGCCAGCGTGTGTCTTTTTTTGGCACGTGCTGCGTGTGGAATCCTGGACTCCTTGCTCCAGGTGCTGAAGGGTATGGGAAGTATTCCCATACTGTGCAGGTTTCCAATTCATTGCTAAATTCAAAACTGACTTTGAAAATCCTTGATTACAGATTTGATTCTGCTTCCACTGAAAAATGGGAGTTTCCCCAGGGACTTAAATGGGATTAGTATTAGGCCCTTTCAGTTGAAATGGAATCATCTGAGTTAAATGTTTGACTTTCTAGGGTAGATTGGGTGTGCTGTGCTCAAAACCAGATACCTGTCCTGTCACCCGTATTTTCAGATAGATGTCAGCATGCCTTGGGACAGACTTCATCTCCGGGCTGCACAGTCTAGTCTCCTCAGTTGGACACTCTGTCCTACCACTCGTTCTCTTCCTCCTTCACCGAAGGGGGGGGAATAGTCATTCCTCAGTTCTAACCTAGAAATGAACGATTGTGTCTTGCAAACTGAAGGCCTGTTCACTGACTCTTGGAGCACCATGTACCGGGGAGCAATAATAGCAAACAATGCAGTTAAGAGGGTTGATTAACTCCTAGTTCTGAATGTCTTGTGGTTCAGTGTCTAGTAAACCCTGTGCCCTTGAGAACTGTACTGACTACACAGTCTTCAGACCTCAAATCTCAGAGTGCCAATGATGATGGGAAAATGAGGGTTTGTAATTGACATGTCAACCAAACTTTAACTGTGCTAGCCCTTGGAAATAGAACTTGATCGTACAAGATCTGCGATAGCCTGGTGTTTTTAAAATTTGCTGGGTCTAGATTAATCTCTGTCTTAAAACCCACAGATAGGCCAATATTAGCGAAAAGTGTTACAATGTCGTTGTATTTTTATCTGTCTTCAAGCAGATCTACGGTTATGACGATCTTCAGATGCTCCAATCCAGGCTGCCAATGGTAAGTACATGAAACAGATGGCTTGCTTTCACTGTGAGTTAATCTTTCAGAGTAGTCGTTCTGCCCAGCAGAAACCACTTCAGTTTATGGTGATTTTTAAGAGCTTTCCTTGAGGCTGTCCTACTTCGATGAAGCTGTTGCTGATGTATTCTGGCTGCTCAAGTATCTCCTTTCAGTGCGATTACCTAGAAGGTGTAAGTTCCTTAAGGTTCTTCTTCGAGTAACACTCCTATGGGTACTCCATTTCCGGTGCACATGTGCTTCTCGAACCCCTGATTGGAGATTTCTAGCTAGCTGGGACTTTTCAGCTCTCACACATGCCTTATGCCTCCTTGTCTCAGGCCATGTCTACGCTACAGGGGGGATGATCGATCTAAGTCAGGGGTGGGCAAACTTTTTGGCCTGAGGGCCACATCGGGGAATAGAAATTGTAGGGTAGCCCATGAATGCTCACAGAATTGGGGTTAGGGTGCAGGAAGGGGTGAGGGCTCTGGTTGGAGGTGTGGGCTATGGGGTAGGGTTGGGGATGAGAGGTTTGGGGTGCAGGAGGGTGCTCCATGCTGGGATCAAGGGATGTGGAGAGCGGGAGGGGATCAGGGCTGGGGCAGGGGGTTGGGGCATGGGGAGAGGCTCAGGGGTCCAGGCTCCACGTGGCGCTTACCTCAAGCAGCTTCTGGAAGCAGTGGCATGTCCCTTCTCTGGCTCCTAGGCATGGAGGGCCTGCGACCCTCGGAGTGGGGTGATGCCACGGCTTCCGGGAGCTGCTTGAGGTAAGCACCGTGTGGAGCCTGCACCCATGGTGCAGCCCCCGACCTGACACACTGGCTGGAGCAATGGAGCAGGGCCAAGCCACGTGGTGCAACCCCCAAACCAGCTCCCCAGTAGGAGCTCGTGGGACGATTTAAAACCACTCGCGGGCTGTAGTTTGCCCACCCTGATCTAAGTTATGCAATTTCAGCTACGAGAATAACATAGCTAAAGTCGACGTTCATAGATCTACTTACGGGGGGGTCCACACTACGCGCGCTTCTCGTTCAGGTGAAGTACAGGAGTCGGTGGGAGAGTGATCTGCGATCGATTTAGTGGGTCTTCACTAGACCCATTAAATCGACCGCTGATGCATTGATCACCGCATGTTGATCGCCCAATAAGTGTAGACAAGCCCTCAGGCACCGAGGCTATGTAGTGGTGTGCGGGTGAACTGCCCTCAGTTCCTTCTCTACTGCCTCGGCCTAGAGCGTACTTGGCCTTCTGTTTTTATTGCAGTTAGGTAGATTATTGTTGTAGGTTAGTGTTTAGAATTTACTACAGTTAGTTAATTTTTAGGTGTGAGGATTGTCTTTCTTTTCCTCCAGGCAACTTGTCTTCTCTTGGCGGGGCATTACTGGCTCACCAGGCTTCAAATGCTGCCTGTCTTGCTGGGAGGCTATACCGATAAGCAATGGGCACTCCAAATGTGTCTGTTGCCTGGGGCAGTCCCATGTCTCTTAGGAGTGTTTCTTTTGCTTGGCACTTAAGTCCAGAGCAAGGAAGAACAGGGAGATAAAGCTCAGTCTGTTAGCCATAGAACGATCTCTTCAACCCATCCTCTGAGCTAGATCAGGAGATTCTCCTCTCTCCCCCATATATCCATCCCCAGACAGATCTGGCACCCTGTCAGCCTCTGGGCATGCTTGCCTAAGCAAGAGAAGTCTTTGGAGCCCACTGGGAAGACTCCCAGAAAGAGAACCATGGACTCCCACTCTAAGGAGCAAGATCCCTGTTGAGATGCTTGGTGTCTCAGAGTACCATTGAGGCCTAGGACTCTTCCTCCGGTACCAACATGACTGTGAAGCCCCAGAGTTCCCAGAACAAGAAGCATGGCTCCGATAGCGTACTGGTACCCTCCACCAGTAAGGAAGGCAAGCACAGGATACCATCAAGTTCTGCCTCGCCATCAGTACCTATGCATCCCACTTGGCCATTGGTGCCATCATGCGCCTTAAGCCAGCTTTCGGTACCAATGCAAGCAGCTAAGCTAGGGGTGCCTGTGCAAGCCATACCCTCGGTACTAAGGAAGCAACAGCGCCAGACATCTACAGTTCCAGCGGTATGCCCATCATTGTCAGGACTGTCGGCTTCAGCTACAGCGACCTCACTTATGGTATCGGTACTGGGGTCCTTTCTAATACCACAGAAATTCTGATACTCGAGGGAACTCTTGGTGTCGGATGAACCAGAGTCCATCAGAGTTGTTGACAGGTACTGAGCATCTCTCGGTACCAACAGCGTGGTCTCTGAGCGGCCATAGAATCATAGAATCTCAGGGTTGGAAGGGACCCCAGAAGGTCATCTAGTCCAACCCCCTGCTCGAAGCAGGACCAATTCCCAGTTAAATCATCCCAGCCAGGGCTTTGTCAAGCCTGACCTTAAAAACCTCTAAGGAAGGAGATTCTACCACCTCCCTAGGTAACGCATTCCAGTGTTTCACCACCCTCTTAGTGAAAAAGTTTTTCCTAATATCCAATCTAAACCTCCCCCACTGCAACTTGAGACCATTACTCCTCGTTCTGTCATCTGCTACCATTGAGAACAGTCTAGAGCCATCCTCTTTGGAACCCCCTTTCAGGTAGTTGAAAGCAGCTATCAAATCCCCCCTCATTCTTCTCTTCTGCAGGCTAAACAATCCCAGCTCCCTCAGCCTCTCCTCATAACTCATGTGTTCCAGTCCCCTAATCATTTTTGTTGCCCTTCGCTGGACTCTCCAATTTATCCACATCCTTCTTGAAGTGTGGGGCCCAAAACTGGACACAGTACTCCAGATGAGGCCTCACCAATGTCAAATAGAGGGGAACGATCACGTCCCTCGATCTGCTCGCTATGCCCCTACTTATACATCCCAAAATGCCATTGGCCTTCTTGGCAACAAGGGCACACTGCTGACTCATATCCAGCTTCTCATCCACTGTCACCCCTAGGTCCTTTTCCGCAGAACTGCTGCCTAGCCATTCGGTCCCTAGTCTGTAGCTGTGCATTGGGTTCTTCCGTCCTAAGTGCAGGACCCTGCACTTATCCTTATTGAACCTCATCAGATTTCTTTTGGCCCAATCCTCCAATTTGTCTAGGTCCTTCTGTATCCTATCCCTGCCCTCCAGCGTATCTACCACTCCTCCCAGTTTAGTATCATCTGCAAATTTGCTGAGAGTGCAATCCACACCATCCTCCAGATCATTTATGAAGATATTGAACAAAACCGGCCCCAGGACCGACCCTTGGGGTGCTCCACTTGATACCGGCTGCCAACTAGATATGGAACCATTGGTCACTACCCGTTGAGCCCGACAATCTAGCCAGCTTTCTACCCACCTTATAGTGCATTCATCCAGCCCATACTTCCTTAACTTGCTGACAAGAATACTGTGGGAGACCGTGTCAAAAGCTTTGCTAAAGTCAAGAAACAATACATCCACTGCTTTCCCTTCATCCACAGAACCAGTAATCTCATCATAAAAGGCGATTAGATTAGTCAGGCATGACCTTCCCTTGGTGAATCCATGCTGGCTGTTCCTGATCACTTTCCTCTCATGCAAGTGCTTCAGGATTGATTCTTTGAGGACCTGCTCCATGATTTTTCCAGGGACTGAGGTGAGGCTGACTGGCCTATAGTTCCCAGGATCCTCCTTCTTCCCTTTTTTAAGGATTGGCACTACATTAGCCTTTTTCCAGTCATCCGGGACTTCCCCGGTTCGCCACGAGTTTTCAAAGATAATGGCCAATGGCTCTGCAATCACAGCCGCCAATTCCTTCAGCACTCTCGGATGCAACTCGTCCGGCCCCATGGACTTGTGCATGTCCAGCTTTTCTAAATAGTCGCTAACCACCTCTATCTCCACAGAGGGCTGGCCATCTCTTCCCCATTTTGTGATGCCCAGCGCAGCAGTCTGGGAGCTGACCTTGTTAGTGAAAACAGAGGCAAAAAAAGCATTGAGTACATTAGCTTTTTCCACATCCTCTGTCACTAGGTTGCCTCCCTCATTCAGTAAGGGGCCTACACATTCCTTGGCTTTCTTCTTGTTGCCAACATACCTGAAGAAACCCTTCTTGTTACTCTTGACATCTCTAGCTAGCTGCAGCTCCAGGTGCGATTTGGCCCTGCTGATATCATTCCTACATGCCCGAGCAATATTTTTATACTCTTCCCTGGTCATATGTCCAACCTTCCACTTCTTGTAAGCTTCTTTTTTATGTTTAAGATCCGCTAGGATTTCACCATTAAGCCAAGCTGGTCGCCTGCCATATTTACTATTCTTTCAACTCATTGGGATGGTTTGTCCCTGTAACCTCAACAGGGATTCCTTGAAATACAGCCAGCTCTCCTGGACTCCTTTCCCCTTCAAGTTAGTCCCCCAGGGGATCCTGGCCATCCGTTCCCTGAAGGAGTCGAAGTCTGCTTTCCTGAAGTCCAGGGTCCGTATGCCATCCTGTGGCATCTTCAACAGCTGCCTCACTCCCCCCATGGGAGGATATGGAGGAAGACAACTTCCAAATGGTCTCTTTGACTTCAGTGATGGGTTTTCCTACATACCCATTTGGGAATCTGCTTTTGGTCAGTTGCAGGGAGGACCTTGTGGGTCACCAAGGGAAATGGAACCAGCCTTGCATGCTAATCCTGCTTTCTTATAGAGCACTGCAATGGCTATATTGGGACCCATGGGCTGACTGTCGGTAGCAATGTACCAAACCACTGGTACAGTCCCTCAGGGAGACCAGGCTTTCATATCTTCCCCTCCCTATCGACCACCCCCACAGCAGGAGACATTTGAGGAGCAGGAGAGTAGGGCAGATAAAGAAGCAACTCCTCAGACTCCCATTTCATTGTTGTTGCAGGATGAGGCCTTTATGCCTCCACCACCTTCCATGGCCAACGACTTCAGGCAGCTTCAGGACCTCATTAGAAGGGTAGCAGACACTCAGCAGATCATTCTGGAGGAAGTCAAGGAACTGCAACACAAACTGCTGAATACTTTGCAGTCAGCTACACCCTCCAGAGTGGTGCTACCTATTAATGAGACTCTCCTCACCTGGCTAAGATGGTGTGGCAAGCACCTGCCACTATTCCACCAATGTGCAAAAAGGTGGATAAGAAACACTGTGTGCTTAAGGATTCTGACCACCACCTAACTCCCTAGTGGTGGATGCGGTGAATGAACAGGATAGGTGGCACTTTTCAAGATCTACCCTCATGACAAGGATCAAAAGTGGCTGGATCTCTTTGGATGAAATTCGTACTTGTCCTCAACCCTGCAGTTCTGGATCACAAACTATTAGGTGGTCATATCCAAATACTACTTTACTAATTACAACAGGCTTGCAGCCTTTACTGAAAGCTGGCACACGACTTAGAGAAGCAATTCCAGTCCATAGTTATGGAGTTATTCTCTCCAAATATCCCTATATGTTGTAGGCACTGCTGCCAGATCTATTGCCACAGCGAGGTAGTTATGCTCAGGATGTCATGACTCCAACTTTCAGGGTTTCCAAGAGAGGTTCAAAACACAGTAGAGGACTTCTCTTTTGATGGTCATAAGCTCTTCTCAGAGACAATGTTCCTGCACATCTTGAAGGGCTCCAGGGCTGCCCTGTGTTCCCTAGGCATTGGACACGCCTACAAGCAAGAAACGTTTCAGTCGTTTGAGTGCCCAGAGGTCATGGCCTGTTGAGTTCTTGGGGTACCTTAGACCTTGGGAAGGTTTTAGAAAGAAGGAGAGATTTCAGAGGAATAGAGCTGCTCAACTGCCTTCCACCACCACCCAGGCATCATCTAAACAGCAGTTTTGATAGGTTGGTCACGGGTTCAAATCCTCCCACTCCTGGATGTACAGTGGGGCCTTTTAGCCCACTTCTCTCCCTTTGGGGAGTACCTTGTCCATTTTCACCTGGAACCACAGACTAGTGGGTCTTGGAGGTGATAACATTGAGCTATACCATCCATTTTATGTCACTCTCTCCCTTCCACTCCCCTTCCCATCCCTCTTCAGGGATCCCTCTCATGAGCTTCTGTTGAAGCAAGAGGTGGACTCTCTCCTCTGACAGGAGCAGTAGAACTGGTCCCCTTCCCTTCTATTCAAAATATTTCCTAGTGCCAAGGAAGGACAGAGGTTGGAGGCTGATTGTAGATCGAAGACTGTTGAACAATCTTGTAAAGCCTCAGAAATTCAGGCTGGTGATTCCGGCAACTATAATTCCTTTACTGGATGAAGGGGATTGCTTTTTGGCCCTCGACCTACAAGACGCCTACTTTCCATATAACTATATGCCCGCCGCACAGGAAATACCTACTATTCGCCATGAGCCAAGATCATTTCCGGTATCAAGTACTCTCCTTCAGCCTCTCCTCGGCCTCAAGGATGTTTTCAAAGGTTCTAGCGGTCGTGGTTGCCTGCTGCAGGAAGTGATCCTGATCTTCCCATACCTTCACGACTGGTTACTCACCGGCTGCTCCTTTGAGGCAGTGTTGGCTTCCACCCACATGGCTCTTGCTCTGTTCCAGGTGTTGGGCCTTCAGCTGAAAATAAAGAAATCCATGCTGGTACCAGTACAAAGGATACAGTTTATAGGGTTGTACTTGGATTCATTGACAGCCAAAGTATACCTCCCTTTAGACAGATTTATGATCTTGTCAAGTCTGGCAGAACATTTCAGAGGACCACAATAAGGAATTGTCTTCAACTCTTGGGCCATATGGTAGCTTACACCCTTGTGGCCAATCACACAAGGCAGTGCCTCCGCTGCTTCCAGGATTGGTTCAGAACAACTGGCTCTTTGAAGACGCACCTTGGACAGGCAGGTGATGGTCCCCTTGCATATAAAGAACTCCCTAAATTGGTGGAAGAAGCAACTCCACATCTGTGTGAGCGTCCCTTTCTGTCACCCAGCCCAATCAGTGACTCTCTAACTGACGCATCCCTGTTATATTGGGGAGCCCACCTAGAGACACTTATGGTTCAGGGCAGATGGACAGACCAAGAGGCTAGTCTCCACATCAAACTATTGGCAATCAGGGCAGCCAGGAACACTTGCTTCCATTTCCTGCCGCTCATCAGGGGCAAGGCAATCAGGGTCATGACTGACTGCCCATCCTTTACCTCCTTCAACTGTGTCTGTCCGTCAGTCAAACTCCTGACCATGCCTCATCTCCTGTCTCATGATGCGGGTTGCGCATATCGCCCCAACCTAGCAGTTCTGTGCCTCAGAGTGTGGCTCCTGGGTGGTTCTGGGGAATAGAGGTTTCCTGCTTTATGAAGGTACAGCTGGTCTTTGTTAAAGAGTAGAAAACATCGGCCCACACTTCCTACCTGCAACAACGGAAGAGGTTTGTTAACTGGTGTGGTCGTTGTTACCTCTAGCCTGGATTGGTTCCCCTTTCCCTCCTCCTAGATTACCTGCTGGATCTGAAGACATCTGGGTGATCCATCAGTTCAGTCAAGGTATACCTAGCTCCCACATTAGACACCCCACTCCATCCTGGGACCTCAACCCTGGTTCTGAACCACTTCATGAGACCTCCATTTGAACCAATGGCAACCTGCTCCCTACTTCATTTATCTGTGAAGAGGGCCTTCCTAGTTGCCATCATGTTGACTCATAGGATGAGATTGGAGCTGATGAGATTGGAGCCTTGATGGCAGATCCTCTCCCACCCTTCCCCCCAGTGTAATGATCTTTAATGATACGGTCTGTTTATGCCACATTTTGAGTTCCTACCAAAGGGTACATCAGATTTTTATCTTAACCAGTCTATCCATCTACTACCATAGCAGTATTTTTTCCCGAAACATCATCCTTCTCAGCTGGAATCCTATTTTCATAATCTGGACATTTGAAGGGCCTTGTGCTGCTTAGTCCTACCCAGATAGAAGTTTAGGAGATTACCTAGACTTTTCATCTCCTTTGCAGATAAAATCCAGTTGGGCTCCTAGCTTTGCTCAGACTTTTGAGATGGATATTGGGATGTATCTTTCCCTGTTATGAGTCTGCAAGTTGTCACATATCTTCCACCCCTTGTGGATCTGGTGATACCACGAAGTCTCTAATTTTGCTTCCAATTCCATCCATTATGTTTCTGCCCTACCTTTGTTTTCCCTGAAAATATGATCTGACTGGAAATAACAATTGTGTCTGTCTTCTGTGTCTTTCCTTAGACCAGTGATACTCAGACTGAGGCTCGCAAGCTGCAAGTGGCTCTTTAATGTGTGTCCTGCAACTCTGTAGCACATGATAGTAAAACAGTGTGATTTAATTAACCAATCAGGATGCTTTTACGATGTTAAGCAATTGTAATTGGTCAGTCATTTTGCTGTGAGAATTATATTTTTATATATATAAAGTAAATGAAACCATGAATTCATACTATTGCCGTTCTTTTGGGTAAAGTTAATCGCTAATTTGGCTCCTTGAACCACTGAGGGCTGAGTGTCACTGCCCTGACCAATACAAGTTACATTCATCTCATAAAAGGTATGTGAGGCTCACAAGAGCATAGGGATGTTAATTATGCTGCAGAATACATTCATTCCAACCAGTTCCTCAATTTTTTAGCCATACTTTTATTTTAAAAATATAAATAGTTTAAATATATAAATAAATAAATATAGACGTGACCGTCTCCATTCCCACAATCAGGATAAGTTTGACAATGCACAAAGAAAATAACAATTGCAAAATATTTTTCCTCTCCACCTGTGTCCAGCCTCTAATATATTTCTTAGCTTTTGGATGAGACTCCGCACACAGTACGTGAAGTACATTCATATAGTTCTGTAGCTTCTTTCCTCTTCAGAGCATTTTAAACAATCAGCCCCACCCACTGAAGTGTATGGTATAATCCCCATTTTACCGATAGCAAACTGAGTCACATAAGTTGACTTGAAAAGGGTCACAAAGTCCGTATCAGAGTTTAAACTTGAGGTCAGATGGTTTCTTGGTCCCAGTTCGCTGTTTCACCCAAACTTCTCAAATGTTTATAGTAAAATGTTTGTCGCCTAGTTTTTCATCCTCGCTGTGAGCTTATGAATATATTGAAAACACCTCTGCCCTTCTTCTCTGACAATCTCCCAGGCACAGGTGCTGTATTTCTTCTCCTTAAGAAAATCTTGGATCCTCTGGAAGTATTTCTTCAGTCTCAGAATGTTGCTCCCTCCCTTTGTATGTAGGCATGCCTCGAGGCGCTCAGTCTGCAGAGCGAGCCCATTTAGGAACCTCTCCACTTTTCTTCTTTCCCAGCCAGTTTGGGGTAGGTTCCTGCTAAAGATGCCGAAGAGCTGCTGGAGAATTTCATGGACAGACATCTGGGCTTGTTGTAGAAATTTGGGCTTCAGAATCTTCTCAGGAAACTGGAAGGCTGTCTTGTCTTCCAGACACTCCAAAGGAAACTTCCCACCCATGTTTTGCAGCAGTTGTAGACTGTACCAGTTAAATTTGCTTTGCTGGTGACGAAGCAGGTTACAGTCCAGCGACATGACTCCAGCGGGGAACAGCAATACCAGGCAAATCTGCCACAGGCATCCTTGAGACTTGGTAGCCATGATGATAACGTTTCACAAGGCTTATGCCAAAGTACTTGTAGCTTGTTAGATGTCTGCGGTCTACTGTGCAGGCCTTCCATGTCCCTGAATTTATTTGGTGGGATGTTTTTCCTTTCATCATTTTCTGGTTCTCTAAAATTTCCCTATTTTCATTTTCACTTTCCAACTGCTGACTTAAGTGTCTTCTGACACTTCTATACCAATGTCCATATTTTCCCCCAGGGATGTTAAACATCTCCTCTCTGCACAGCATTATTAGAGGCCCTGGATGTTTGACCTCTGCCCTTTGCGTGCTCTGTGCAGCATGTACTGCTAAACTACATTCTGAAATATTTAAACAGCTCAGGCACTAGGGTTCTTAATCATAGTCATATAGCCTAAAGTGCTGAAGCTCTCAGATCTGAATGAGTCAGTTCTCTTTGACTGTAGAACCACAGTTATTTTCAACTCCTGAACTCCCAGAATTTTCCATACAGTTTTGTTCTTTTTTTAATAGGAAATCTGAATTCTTTCAGGCATGTGACATAGACCTAGGATTGCAGCCTTCCTACCTGTCAGACTCTCAAGCTGAGCAGGTTACATGGGATTGGTATTTGAATTCCAGATCTTTGAAGAGATTTGAGGGCTTTGTACGGAGCGCTGCTGGTGATTCAGTAGGTGTCAGGTTCATCCCTAGGCATTAGAAGAGCTTGCTTGGAGGAGGCCCCTTGGTGGAAAGAATGTAATTATTACTCTCGTGGAAAATGTGGTGGCCTGTCTTGGGCTCGCTGGGGGCCCAATCTGGTCACTGTGATCCACCGTTGGTGGTGTGCTTCCTCTGTCGCACCAGTGTCTGAGTGTATATGTAATGTCTCAGGGTCATTGTACTGTTGGCAGTGCTGCCTTTCAGATGAGTTGCAAAACCAATGTCTTGACCATTTGAGGTCGTTACAAATCCTGAAGTAACATCTACAATGGATTGAGGTGATATCCTTTGGTTTTTGGCCAAATTCTGAATGAGGCAGTTACGTTCTACCTCTGTAAATTCCTACTTTTAAATTGAAATATGTTTAATAGTAGGCTGGTAGTACACAGTATGAACATATAATCAAGATAGTCCAGGGAGATTTACTTTGTAGATAAAGGACCACTGTCAGGTGTTTCAGGCTCTAAATTGTAGGCTTTCTTTTTAAATGTCTTATAAAATGTATTGTATGTAATGTTGTTGTAGACATATTAGTCCCAGGAAAGTAGAGAGAGAAGGTGGTTCACGTCCAACTTCTCTTGGTGAGAGAAAGGAGCTTACACAGTGAAAGTTTTTCTTTCACCAACAGAAGTTGGTCCAATAAAAGATATTCTCTCACTGTCCTTTTCTTTATAAAATATACTGAGTACAGTACAACCCCATGTATCTGACCCTTCATTATCCAGCTCTCCGTATTAACCGAACAACCAGCACATGTAGGTCTAGAAGTAGGAGATCTCTCCTGTAGCCGCTAGATGGCGCTGCAGCCTTGCACTTTCCCATTCTCTGGATTATCGGAATTTTTCATGACCCAATCTGGCCCTGGTCCCAGTAAGATCTGATAAACGGAGGTCTGCTGAATTTAACTTCTTAAAAACTAATCCCAAACAAAGAGCTTCATGTGGCATTTGCAGCCCAAGCTTTGCTGCAGTGTGACAGTTCATGAGCTCTAGAAAATGAAACTGACGAAAAGAAAAGTGAAATTGATGGCTCACTGTAGAAACTTGGGAAGGGGAAAAGTGAACAATCATCATAGATGATGAAAAGTAAATTATTTTTAAAATTCTTTTTCTAAATCAAGCATATTGGAAACATAAATAAGAATTTGTATTAAAATGGATGAGGTTTAAGCTACTGTAATAATGTCCTTTTAAAGAGCACATTTGTAAACTAGACATAATGGGAGCAACTGAGGGGAGACGGTTCCCAGCCCTCACCAGTCAAACGGTTGTTACACAGTGAGATTGTGGATAACTCACAGATCCCTGCAGTAATAGCAACCCAAGAAGACTACAATGCATTATATTGGAGTAAATGGCTTAGTGTGGTTTAGGTTTTTGCTTTTGTGTGAGTCATTCAGTTAAATGTCTAGATTAGAAAGAGGAGCAATGCAGTAAAAACTATATACCTGTTTTTCATCATCTATGAGCATTAGCATAATGAACTCCTGCCAAGCCTGGAGGGGGTTGGGGGGGTTCCTCTCTGGAGTTCCACCTTGGTACAACTCCCTGGGATAAGAGCGATGATGGTAAACTTTCGGGCCAGCAAGACTAGCAGAGGGGAGGCAAGCAATTCCGTGCCCCTGACTTTCCTAACCATTCATACAGTTTTGGAGCACTAAATCTAGACATAGGGGTGCTCCAACCAGCTCTGAATGTGCCCCTTCTCCATACCCGCCTACATAACTCCAGTATGCATACAAAGGTTTCTCTCTAATATCTTCCGGGATTGGTGGGGTCAGATGCCATTGGAATAAGTTTATCATGATTCCTTTAATAGTCACTGATGTAGCATCAGACCAGCTTTCCCCAGATTAGGCAGCATTGCTCCATTATTTACCTACTAAACTGCTCTGTCTTCTTGGGTAACTGCATTGCTGCTCCATATCTGTGTTTGAGCCCTTTGTGTAACCTTGATATCAGACCTGTAGGGTCTGTGTTTTGTGATCGCGTGGACTTGGCTCTCATCAATGGCACATCAAATGCCACATTTTGTGGGGCCAAGAACATAATGCCTGAACTGTTTTTAAGAACAAAAACACGTGCCCCCCTCAGTCTCATGTGGGTGAATGTGGATTTGCTTTGCAAAAAACTCACACTTTCCTTGTGGGATATTTGTCTGTGCTGTTTCTCTTGTGACTGTTTTCATGGGGCAAGTGGGGGGGAAGGAGAATCTGGATTTTCCTGTAATTGGCGTGAAAGACAATGGGATGTAACATCCTTCCCAACTGTATTCCACAGAGGTGCCCTCATATAGGGGTGTGTGTGTATTTGTTGTCCACCTCATCTAGGAAGGTGACTGTCCCCAAGGGATATCTGGAATGTAAGTTCTGACCTAGCACCTTTCAGATTTCCCTTGAAACTCTGTATCTGTTGTTTCTCTTGGAGAGAGACGGTCAGGGTAAATATCACTTTAATTTGACATAATCCGTTGGGATTTTAGCAGAGGATTTGATAGTCTCTCATTAAAGTTAATTCATAATAGCTTGGAAATGACACTGTCACATGGGATTACAAACTGGAAGATTGGTAAGCAAAGGATAATGATAAATAGCAATGGATCTAATTGCAGGAAGGTGTCCAGTTGGTACTATAGGGCTCTATTAAATTCTGTCTTATTGAGTGTTCCTCAGAGATGGAGAAGAGGGTATGGAGAGCATGTTCATGACAGTCACAAATGATACAAAATTAGGAGGTGCTCGGAGCTCAACTGAGGACAGATGTGTGTGATCCAAAGGAACACAGAGATTAGAAATGTGGAGAAAAATCCTTTCCCAGCATCAATAAGTACAAGATAATATATTGGGGAGGGTGACGGGGGTGTGTGGGAATAATCTGAAGCAAATCTATTCAGTGGCAAGAAGGGGCATGTCAAGCTGTAATACTGAAGGGCAGGTTTAGGGGTGGGGAGGATAAGGAGGCATGAAGTCTGAGAGCAAAACAGCCTAATGGAGTTTTGGGTTACATATACATAAGCATTTTGTAGGTACGATGGGGGAAATGGAGGAGCATCTGGAAGCAGCTGTTTAACTTTAGTCTGGGGAAAGGAAAAAGTTTCTCTCTTTCTGTGGGAACACGGTACAGTGGGGTGGGTGGAGGGCTTTTTGGGTGGACGGTGAGAGTGCCGGTTGGCTGAGAAACCTGGACTGGGGCTGCTGGTGGGGTTGTTATGGAGGGGCAGAGAGTTGGGAAAAATTGTAATTTACACAGTGCTTCTTGGGTGTCTTTCTGCTTGTGGGTCCTGTCTTTAGATTATAAACTGTCTGGGGCAGGGATCAGCTTCTATTCTGAGTCTGTGTGACACCTAGCACAAAGGGGTCCTGACCCTTTAGGTGCTACTGTAACAGAACATCTAAAAAAAGATGTATTAGAATTGGACAAGGTTCAGAAAAGGGCAACAGAAAGGATTAGGGGTATGGAATGGCTTCCGTATGAGGAGAGATTGATAAGATTGGGACTGTTCAGCTTGGAAAAGAGACAGCTAAGGGGAGATATGATTGAGGTCTATAAAATCATGACTGGTGTAGAGAAAATAGATAAGGAAGTGTTGTTTACTACTTCTCATAACACAAGAACTAGGGGTCACCAAATGAAATTCACCATATCTGAGGTAGAAGCGAAACTCAAACAGCTTAATGGGGCTAAATCGGGGGGCCCAGATAATCTTCATCCAAGAATATTAAAAGAATTGGCACAAGAAATTGCAAGCCCATTAGCAAGAATTTTTAATGAATCTGTAAATTCAGGGGTTGTACCATATGATTGGAGAATTGCTAACATAGTTCCTATTTTTAAGAAAGGGAAAAAAAGTGATCCAAGTAATTATAGGCCTGTTAGTTTGACATCTGTAGTATGCAAGGTCTTGGAAAAAATTTTGAAGGAGAAGGTAGTTAAGGACATTGAAGTCAATGGTAAATGGGACAAAATACAACATGGTTTTACAAAAGGTAGATCGTGCCAAACCAACCTGATTTCCTTCTTTGAGAGAGTAACAGATTTTTTAGATAAAGGAAACGCAGTGGATCTAATTTATTTAGATTTTAGTAAGGCGTTTGATACTGTGCCACATGGGGAATTATTAGTTAAATTGGATAAGATGGGCATCAATAGGAAAATTGAAAGGTGGATAGGGAATTGGTTAAAGGGGAGACTACAACGGGTTCTACTGAAAGGTGAACTGTCAAGTTGGAGGGAGGTTACCAGTGGAGTTCCTCAAGGATCAGTTTTGGGACCAATCTTATTTAATCTTTTTATTACTGACCTGGGCACAAAAAGTGGGAGTGTGCTAATAAAGTTTGCAGATGATACAAAGCTGGGAGGTATTGCTAATTTAGAGAAGGACAGGGATACCCTACAGGAGGATCTGGATGACCTTGTAAACTGGAGTAATAGGAATAGGATGAAATTTAATAGTGAGAAGTGTAAGGTCATGCATTTAGGGATTAATAACAAGAATTTTAGTTATAAGCTAGGGACGCATCAACTAGAAGTAACGGAGGAGGAAAAGGACCTTGGAGTATTGGTTGATCATAGGTTGACTATGAGCTGCCAATGTGATATGGCTGTGAAAAAAGCTAATGTCGTCTTGGGATGCATCAGGAGAGGTATTTCCAGTAGGGATAAGGAGGTTTTAGTACCGTTATATAAGGCACTGGTGAGACCTCACCTGGAATACTGTGTGCAGTTCTGGTCTCCCATGTTTAAGAAGGATGAATTCAAACTGGAACAGGTACAGAGAAGGGCTACTAGGATGATCCGAGGAATGGAAAATTTGTCTTATGAAAGGAGACTCAGGGAGCTTGGCTTGTTTAGCCTAACTAAAAGAAGGTTGAGGGGAGATATGATTGCTCTCTATAAATATATCAGAGGGATAAATACCAGAGAGGGAGAGGAATTATTTAAACTCAATACCAATGTGGACACAAGAACAAATGGATATAAACTGGCCACTAGGAAATTTAGATTAGAAATTAGACGAAGGTTTCTAACCATCAGAGGAGTGAAGTTTTGGAATAGCCTTCCGAGGGAAGTAGTGGGGGCAGAAGATCTATCTTGCTTTAAGATTAAACTCGATAAGTTTATGGAGGAGATGGTATGATGGGATAACATGGTTTTGGTAATTAAATATTCATGGTAAATAGGCCCAATGGCCTGTGATGGGTTTTTAGATGGGGTAAGATCCAAGTTACCCGGGAAAGAATTTTCTGTAGTATCTGGCTGATGAATCTTGCCCATATGCTCAGGGTTTAGCTGATCGCCATATTTGGGGTCGGGAAGGAATTTTCCTCCAGGGCAGATTGGAAGGCCCTGGAGGTTTTTCGCCTTCCTCTGTAGCATGGGGCACGGGTCACTTGCTGGAGGATTCTCTGCTCCTTGAGGTCTTCAAACTACAATTTGGGGACTTCAATAGCACAGATATAGGTGTGAGGTCTTTTTTAGGTGTGGTGGGTGAAATTCTGTGGCCTGCATTGTGCAGGAGGTCAGACTAGATGATCATAATGGTCCCTTCTGACCTAAATATCTATGAAATTAATAGGCAGCAGGTTTAAAACAAATAAAAGGAAGTATTTCTTCACACAACGCACAATCAACCTGTGGAACTCCTTGCCAGAGGATGTTGTGAAGGCCGAGACCATAACAGGGTTAAAAAAAAGAACTAGATAAATTCATGGAGGATAGGTCCATCGATGGCTGTTAGCCAGGATGGGTGGGAATGGTGTCCCTAGCCTCTGTTTGCCAGAAGCTGGGAATGAGCGACAGGGGATAGATCATTTGATGATTCCCTGTTCTGTTCATTCCCTCTGGGGCACCTGGCATTGGCCATTGTTGGAAGACAGGACACTGGGCTAGATGCACCTTTGGTCTGACCCAGTAGGGCCATTCTTACATTCTTATATCCTCCATCTGGGGTGGTAACACTCTGATTGTGCCCCTCTAGCAACTCCCTCACTGGTCATTTTAATATACGTTTGCACCATTTCGTAGGTAATGTCTGGGGTTTTCTACAGCAGTGCTTGTGTTACAGAGCTGGAATGCTTGTCGCCAGCTGAGGAATGGTTTTTAAAGAGAAATCATTACATGTGTTTAAGAAACAGGCATTCTGTAGAGCTGGGGATTCAGGGGCTGCCACACCAAAACTTCAGCTCTGCCACAGCCTGCCTGGATAAGATTCTGTCCATGCATCCCTGATTTTGCATATTTGGCAGGAGGGAAAAATAAACCCATTCACCCATCCCAGTGTTGCTGGGAATCTTCTGCTTTCATGAACCTTTGCATGCACATAAGGCAGCATTCATAAAACAGGCTGGCTCTGTTATGCATTTGAGTATTAATAAATATTGTCTTTTTCAGGATTATTATGGAATTACATTCCCTGCTCCTGCAACCTTGACAGGCAGAGATGGGAGCCTTGCTAACAACCCATACTCAGGTTAGTAGTAATTCAAGATGGGGATGATGGTTGAATAGAAGCATTGGTTTCTGAACGTAGGGCATGCTGCTATGGCCAAAGGAGCAATCCTGGCCTCCTCTCTGCAGGCAGCTGAGCCGGCCAGTCCAAACTCGTTAGACAAGAGCAGGAATCATAAGTGGCTACATTTCAGCTTCTGACAGTGGATTTCCTTAAGATGTTAACAGGAATATTCAGCCAATATCTACTCCATACACAAGTCCTATCATGTGAAAGAGGGATTTAACTTCCGAATTGTAGTCCATCCCAAAGCTAATACAAGGTTGTTCCTTGTGGTGCAGTGTCTGGGTTTAGATGACTCAACTGATAGAACTCTTCCTACTGGGAAAGTATCTGCAGCTAATAACTCCCATTCTTGGTATTCAGCCTCCTTTGCTCAGCGTCAATCTGTTACTCTTGGTTAGACCCTTTCAGACCTCTCTAAATGCCTTTCTGACTTCATTCCATTCCATAGTTATTGTTTGTATTGTGGTAGCACCTACAGGATCTCTGCCTCCACACCCCCAGAAATTGATGAGTGCACTGCCTTGGAAGCTGTCCCCAGGACACTAGTGTGGTTAGGTTTCTTGTTCGGATTGCCTAGTGCTACTAGAAGGCCTCTTGTGGGCTAATAATCAAATTTCCCTTCCTACATCTTTAATTAGTTGGCTTCAGATGCAAGCCTGGCTTTCCTGACCTTTATCTACTGTCTCCAGAGCTCTGGTGCTGTGAAGAACCAGAGATCTAATTGGTCATGCTTGGCAAATAGAGACTTGCATGTTTTTGTCAAAGGCCCTCATTCCTTTAGCCCAGGAGATGTTGCTAGCCAGGTTAACTTCTGGGAGAGTGGTACTTTAACCCAATTAACAGTTTGCTGTTTGGCCACTCAGAGCTTATGCTTATATGTACATTTAATGTAATGATCTAACACTCAGTGACTGAATCCCCCTGTGCAACAGGTAAGGATTGTTATCTCCATTTTGTCAGCGAGATAACTGAGGCACAAAGGGTTCTCTCTTGGCCAGGGTCACACAATGAGTTGATGGAATGGAACCCACGAGTCCTGGCTCTCAGTCCCTGCTCTCACCACTAAACTCTCAGATCCTCTTGATTGTAGCACAAGCCCAGCCCCTGATAGTTTTTGCCAGTGCTGGAGAGCTGAGAAAGCAAAGGATGGGAAAGGACCCTCCTGAAACAGTTGATGGCTTTTCTTGCAGGTGATGTAACAAAATTTGGCCGCGGGGATTCTGCCTCCCCTGCTCCCGCCACCACGTTGGCCCAGCCGCAGCAGAATCAGACGCAGACTCACCACACCACTCAGCAGCCCTTCCTAAACCCTACGCTGCCCCCAGGATACAGCTACACGGGCTTACCATATTACGCCGGCGTGCCAGGAGTACCCAGTGCATTCCAGTATGGGCCCACCATGTTTGTAAGTCATGGGAACTAAACCTTACACTAGTAGCTGCCCTCTTTGTGCTTCTCTGGCTTTGCCTAGTGCAGTCCTGGCCCTTTAAAGTTCCCCCTATCCTGCAGGGCATTTCTGGTGAAATGAGGCTCAGCTTCCATCTGGAACTTCTTCTTTTGTATGGCAACTTGGCAAGCAACATTAAAGCTTGACATCCAAGTTTGTCATCCACTCTGTGCCTTCCGTGTAGAATGACAGTGTCCGTGCAGGACTAGAGGAACGTTAAAGGGCCAGGACTGTAATATTCTAACTTTATGTAGGCAATGGTGAGTGGTATAGAGCTTCAGCAGAGATTGTTGATCAGTGTCAAAAATTCGTTGGGGCAAGGGGGTGAAGGTGATGGTTCATCCAGGAGTTACAAATTTGAGCCCAATAGCATTACAGCAGCCCCTGATGGCTGCTGGAAAGGGAGGCAGAAGCTGAGTCAGTGTACTGGGAGAGGCTGGAGAAATCAGTTAGGGGGAAGAGGCTATGGGACACCAATGGGAGACTGGGAAGCAAGGGATTCCCGGGGGGGGGGGGGGGGAGGAGGAGGAGGTAGAGGGAGAAGTGCAGACAGTCTGTACAGGGCTTGGATCCAGGCTTTGTACATTTTTATTATAGAAAATAAATACCAGGCTCCCTGAGTTATGGGGCTGTAATCCCACCAGTGTGTTTGGGTGACTCCGGTTTGTGATCTCCAGACTCTTGAGGGAATTCATTGTTCACTGTGGTTTTATAAATGTATAAAACATGCATGTTTCTTGGGGTGGAGATTACCTAACAATTACAGAGCAAAGTTATCATGTATCCAAGCTTGGAAGTTACTGTCCTCATTTTACAAGAGGGGTAAACTGAGGCAGAGAAGCTGTCTCTCTCTCACAAGGCTATACTGCAGTCAGGGTGGGAAGTTGGAGTAGAACTCATGGGTCCTGGCTCCCAGTCCTGCACTAGATCTCACTGCTCTGAGGTACTGCGAAAGGAACTGGGAATTTCCTGGCACTTTAAAGTCTTCTATTTCACAGCTGGGAGATGCAGTGCAGGGCTGCCAGCAGAGACATGGGATGACCTTCCCCACTAGATGGCAGTGGAAACTGGCTTTTATGCTGTTTTCTAACTGAGAATGCCTTTTGCCTCCAGGTACCTCCAGCATCAGCCAAGCAGCATGGCGTCAATTTGAACACTGCTTCCACCCCGTTTCAGCAGGCAAGTGGTTATGGACAACATGGTTATGGAGCAGGTAAGGTTACTCCAATGGACAGTGCATCTGTGCCATTTAATTTAATGTCCTCAGAGCTGCTTGCTCATGGTAGCACTATGTCTTGTCCACGTTGGCAGGCTATGATGACTTAACGCAGGGAACAGCGGCTGGAGACTACAGCAAAGGAGGCTACAGTGGATCATCTCAAGCACAAAACAAATCTGCTGGCACTGGACCTGGGAAAGGTAACAAATAAAGGGATCTGAGGTGCACATAAGCACTTCAGATCAGGGATCTTGCAGGGCAAACTTCCAGTATTCCCAGTGTCAGGTCAGCATGACGACCAGCTCTCAAATGGGGTGAGTCCCAAGCTGTTTCTCCATCTCTCATGTTCAAAATGCTTTTAATGTTCCAAACATTCCTTCTAAGCCAACAGCTGAATTTGTGTAAGGAGGTGAGTGGCTGAAGTCCAGCTTTGTTCAGTTACCCAGAGGAGAAACAGCAAAGCGTTACCTCTGCCAGCTGGAAGCTAAAGTTCGCATGTGGTGGAGGCATAGTGGCACTCCACCAACGCTAGGTCCCTGATCCCAGAGCAGCTGTCTCTTTGCTGAAATGGTTACCACTTAGATCATGAATGTTATTTACATTCATGATTAGGCTCCAGAATCAACACCCTTTGAGGTGAAGGGGGCAAGTATCAGCTCTCTGAGTTAGTGTTTCAGGCTCTCCGGAGACTCCATCACTGATAGCATCCATTCATACCTGGAATGCTTTCTTTGCATACCACAAGGGCTAGAACATTGATTTGTTTTATATGAAACCTTAAATTCTGCAGATGCTAGTGGGACCACTTGAGAAATGTACACTGACCACCTGGCAACAACTAATCCAACCTTGACTTAAGTAAATACTGGCCAGAAAAATCTTCCTCAGACCAGCTGCTCAGTACCTATATCCTCAGCCTTGTTATTCACATGTCTGAGAGCAGTGGAAACCCCGCCAGCCCAATCCTTTCATTCATCGGCCAGAGACCTTGATCTTTGTTTCTTGCGTAAGTGAAACAGCTCAAGTTGTGAGCCCTGATTCTAGTTCACACTGGGAATGAACGGCCAGCCTCCCAGCTGGTGATCCCCAACTTGGTTCTGATCCTGCCACACTAGCTGGTTCAGCAACTGTGGACCGGGGAACCACACAGTGTCTTTTAGCGTGCACCCTAATTTGAGGGGAACGTTGACTTCTCTTGATCTAAATGAACGTTCAGTGCCCCTAGGTACTACCCAGCTCGGTGCCTTAGAAATGGTGATGTAGCTTGTGGATAGTGGGCACGGGCAGCGTACACCAGTGGTCTCACGCCTGATTTATGAGGGGAGCTCAGGAAATAGGCCTTTGCACTTTCTTTTGACTCCTAATGTGGGGAATTGTAGAGGGGCTGGGATGGCATGGGAGGAAACTGCACACCCCAGCCAGGAGTAGCCTCATTTGATATAGTGTGTTGGGGTGGTGACACAGAGGATGTAGGCAACAGCCAAGGGGCATTATGGGGCTCCCAGGAGCAAGGGAAAGAAAGAGTCAGGTTGGGTTGCCTTTGGCTCTTTCGTTGTCAGCGGCTTTTTGTTTTCCAGGTGTTTCTGTGACCTCAAGTAACACAGGTGTGCCTGATATCAGTGGCTCAGTCTATAACAAGACTCAGGTGAGGAGCTATGGCTCATTCTTTCTGAGAAGCATGAACATGCCCTCCTCCCTCCTGTGCCCAAGGGTAAAATTGTCAGTTCACTGGCCAGTGTCATTTCAGCAGGACTCGTCCTCCCAGGGAGCCTCTTGGCCGCTGGTGATTTCTCAGCCCTGTTCCAAGGGGTAATCCCAGACTCTGGCCTTTCTCCAGCACTCACTCACTCCGCTTGATTTTAAAGAGGACTTCCCAGTGTCTCATTTGACACCACTGCTCTTTTCCATCCTTGGCCTGCTCTTGCCATGCTGACTCATGACAAAGGCTGTTAATGTGGAAGCAAAGATTCCTGCATTGTTGCCTAACTTCGGTTGAGTCCCGAGATGCTGTTAAAATGCGATATCACAAATGTTTTAGGGCTGAATTGTCCTAAACACAGGGCCATAGCATCGTCTCGAGAGAGGCTGGACTGTGTGGACAAACACAGATCTGTAATGATGGCCGTGGACTTTCTCTGTTCCTTTTGAGCTGTGTGTGCATTGATCCCAGATCACTCCATCTTCCGCCCAGTGCCGTTGTCTTGTGGCTGTTTGTGGTGCAGCTAGTCTCTCCTTGAAAAGCTGTGGAATAAATGGGGTTAAGTACTAATTCCCTATTCCACTCTCTGGAGCATAGAATCCCTACGCCCTTTTGTAAGGGCATTGGGGTGGGGATCCATGTAGGTATTTCTGCCTACCTGGGATCTGCTCCTGCATTTCTGATGAGCGGGGCTGTACATACTTTGAACAAATGCACGTGGGCCTCAAATCTGCTGCTCAGCACCAGATGCGAGGGTTTAGGGACTTGAAGCAAAACTCCTGCTGTGATCTCTTCTGCCATTTTTACTGAGCAGCCCTGACTGGCTTAAATATTTCCTGACTTCGTTATGAGCAAATTGATTGCTAAGAACTAGTTGGTTTTTTTGCTGGTCCGCTGCATTGTATAGAATGTGCATGAATTTCCTGCCTGTGGGGAAGCCAAGAGGCCATCTTCTGCTGTTAATAGGCATAATTTAGTGTCTGTCAATGGATCATTTACTCTTGAGTCACGGACAATTACTGCTTGTTTGTGGTATTACCCACAATGTATTAGGGACTTTCTAAACACTTAAGAATGGCTTCTGCTCTGAGGAGCTTGGAGTCTAAGGACAAACAAGTAGACAGGTCAGAGAAAGTGAAATCACAATGGGCAGTTGATAGCCAAGTCAGCCGATTCACTCCAGGCAGCACAGTAGCATGCCTTTAAGAGGAAAGATAACACTTGATTGTAAATATCTAGCTAAAGTGCCAATGTGTATTAGATCTGGGTTTGTTTACTGGATTGGTAAAGAGTCAAAGTTCTCTTTGTTCAGGCAACTCTTGTCCTTGTTCGGTCACCCAAAGGACGCTGAGGAAAGTGTCTAACTGCTTCCCTGTTGCCTCCATGCAGACGTTTGACAAGCAGGGATTCCATGCTGGCACACCACCTCCTTTCAGCCTGCCATCTGCTCTTGGATCCACTGGGCCACTGAACCCTGGTGCTGCCCCAGGTTATGCTCCAGCCCCTTTCCTGCATATCCTGCCTGCACATCAGCAGCCTCATTCCCAGATGCTGCATCACCACCTTCAGCAAGATGGGCAGGTGAGTCTGTCAATCCCTGGTGCCTTTCTGAGGCTGCTGCTCAAAGTAACTCGATGACCATCAGCCAGAGAGCGTGTCCAAACTGATCCCACCCATCACAGGTACTCTGTCCTGTTCCTTTTGGCTCTGCCCATTGGCAGAGTACCTCGTTAGGTAATACAGACTAAGATGCCGTGTTCCCAAGAGTGCAGAGACACGCAGCTCTAGGAGCCAGCAGAGACTGCCACTCTCCTTTCCTGGGCAGGTCATGGAGATGTTGACAACCATCATAATTGTTCTGTGACAATAAAAGAAATACAGCTAGCAACAAAATAAGCCCCCCTCGCCAGCTCCCCTAGTATCTCTGGTGGTTCTGCATTCAGTTTCTCTGGCCAGTTCACTTCCCTTCATCTCTGTTAATGTCTCTTGAAAAATATGCAAAGTTCTGCTTTGAGTCTGAACATAACAAATTGTTTCCCTGTCCCTGGATGTGTCTGACATCTTACACCTGTGTGCTCTGGTGTCCCAGCCCTCCCTGGGGGGACCTCCTTTGCCCACCCAACTTCTGACCATTTTCCTTCACTCTCCTTGTTTTTACATGCCTCTTCTAATTAGTTTTCTGCAGTGTGGCTTATTATCCAGAGAAATCATGGACTTAGTTCAGGTCATGTAGCTGGTCACATTCTTGATCTAGAGTTGGCTGGCATTGGAGTTAGCCACTTGGATGATTTTCCTGGATCATGGGCCAATCATTGTCTCCTGCTGTTTGAGTTTGGAGGGGTGGGGAATGTGTTTTGGTCCTCTGCCCTAAGAGACTCACGGAACTGGAGTGTTCCCAGAGGGCATTGAGGGAAGGCGGTCTTGTTCCTTTGACAGATTACTCTTATCAATGATTAGGTTGGCTTTAATAAGTCTTTCACCCCCTACCATCACCACAGTGACCCCAAGTGTCCTATGCCTCAGATTTGTCCTCCTAGGTTATCTTGGTTAACAGACTATCAGCAAGAGAGGAGATCGCTCGGGTGCTGGTTGGGAAAGTCTCAAGCTGACTGCATCAAAGATTTTTAAAAAGATCTTTTATTGTGAGTGGTCAGGAAGCAGAGTGGGAGAGGGGTCTCTGCTTCACCCAGGCTGTCAGCTGACTTGTTTCAGGTCGTGGACAGTTTGGTTAATCTTAATTCTTCTTGGTTGAGTTGAGTTCCTCCTCTTTTGAGGAAACCGCTAGTTGCTCTGTGGTGAAAGTCACCTAGATTGGGGCTGAGTTGTCTGTGTTCTGGAAGGCAGGACGGTATCTTGGCAGCAGGGGACAAATGCTGCAGCATCTCTGCTTGAGTGTCTGCCCATAATGTATGTTGAAGTGCTGAGAGAACTCTGACATCACAGCCTGTGCTCTGGGCCCATGTCCCTCCTGACTCCTAAAGGCCAGTGCTAGTGGAGATTGGTGTTTTCCAAGCAGATATGAGATGGCCTGACGTCCAGTTACATCACGTGACACAGCCAGAATGGCGGTCATCCAGAGTCGACTCTTCCCTTTGGGGTTCAGGTTGTTGTAAAGGTTGTGGCAAAACGCTTCTCAGAGCATCCAGATGCTTTGATTCCATTGACCTGTAGAAAGCTGGGTACTGGCCGTGCCCTCACTGTGCAGTTTCAAGGAATCTCTTCCCTGCAGCACACTATCACTCCCAGCTAATCACTTAAGCCATCTCCTTGCTGCAGCACACAAGAAAATTTTCTGGCTGAAAAGAGGCAGTGAGGTGGTTGGCTGACTTGTCCCAGATGGGGCAAGCCTTGTGGAAATGAGCTTACTCAGCACTTCTGCCATGTGTTCCTGGTGGGATTCACTTTGGCTGTTTGTGGATTGTGTTGAGGCCTGGGGCAGCGTGATGCTGGAATTCCCAACTCTTCCCCCAAAGTGGGGCCAAGGGACACCATTTCCCTGCTTTAACAGAGATTTTGCTGCTTTCAAAGGCCGTCCCCAGGGCTGCTGAGAGGATGGATGGGGCAGGCAGGTCTTTTACTGCTCCAAGGTAATAAATGCAGTGTGCTTCCTGAGGCTTCAGGATTAGGGATCCAGCCGCGGTGGCTTCTGATCTGAACATGTGCTCCCTTTTCATTTCTTTCCAGGGTGGATCTGGCCAGCGCAATCAGCCAAGCACCATGCAACAAAAGTCTCAGGCTACCAAAACCGCCTATGGCACTTCTCCATACTGGACAAACTAAAACCGAAACAAGGAAGGGGGAAGGCAGGGGAAGACTGAAAGAAGAAAAAGCCGATGCCCATTCCTGGAACTATTAGGAGAAAAAGTAACTGCTCAGCCAAACGTCTGTGTGGGGAGAGCTGCAGCCAGCCATCCTTCTGTGGCTCTCGCCCGCTCCCTCTTTGAGTTGCTGTTGTATGTAATATATTTATGTATGTATTTGTAAATGTAATAGAGCCTACATGTGGTTTCTGCATCTTTGCAGCCTGTTTTATTTTCTTTGTAGGGAGAATTAATTATTCACTTCCATTCTGCATCAAGGCATCTTCCTTTTTTTTTTTTTTTTTTTTTTAAAGCTCTGTGGGCTTTATAATCTGTCAAGAGAAAAACTGTGCCGTTTCGGTGAAGAAGGAGCCCATTTATTTAACGTAGTTCCTAGTTCAGGCAGATGGGAAGGCCTGGCCCAAAAGACAAATCCAGGGTTCTGTCTCCTGTTGGTTTGATTTTTTTCTTTCAGATGTAGCTGTTACTGTTTGCGGGCCCTCTCCCTTCTTTTGTCCCCTGCCTCCCCCCATCGCCTCTGGTGGGGAAGACGAACTCTCGTGGGCAGTTTTGTTACCATGGCCACGAGCTGCAGCATCATCTTTTTATTTCACAATTTTTAAATAAATAAAAAAAAAATTGACAGGTTTTTTTTTTGTTTCTCTAGCAAGAGACTTTGGATGGCTCAGTCAGCGTGTCCTGGAACCTCCTTTGCATCATTAGAGGCAAAACTATGTAGCGGTTTCTTAAATAAAAGTATAAGCTGTGTCTTGTACCTCTTCTTGCCCCAAGCCACCCTGCCCAGGATACCCAGAGCTAATGGATGGAAACTTCATTACCCCTCCCCACTTCTTCTTCTTCTTTTTTTTTTTTAAAAAGACTGAAGGAGGAAGCTCTTGGTCCTTCCTGTCCTGCACCAGTACGGTGAATGTTTTAGAAGTTTCATTTCTTTTTAGCCCTTACTCCACCTAATAATAAAGATCTGAGCGTATAACTGGTGTTTGCTGTCTCCATTAACAAAGACTCGAGGAGCTTTCTAAACCCCTTCCCATTCCCTCTCCTGCAGACAGTGGGATGAGACCATCAGCGTGGGCAAGGGGTTTTGGGGAGAAGGGGTGTCTGTGCCTTCAAAGGCAGTACTGGCTGTTTAGAATTGGGTAGCAAGCTGGATCTCCGCTAGTTAAGCCAAGTGGATGTAAAGGGAGTTCTGAGGGGTGCATGGTGTGATCTGTGCACCTCATCCTGGAGCTATTTAGCTAGCTGGAGCCTCTTACGCTACAGCCCTGTGCAGTGGAAATAGCGTCTTCATTGTATGACCTCCAGGCTGGTCCTCTCCTCCGCAGCCTACTGCCCCAGAAATGTGGCTTCATGGATACAGCTGTTGGGCTTTTATTAAAAAAAAAAAAAAAAAAAAGCAGCTGGTGTCCAGGGACAAATGCGAAAGTGGCCCCATGCAACAGCACGTGTAGTGATAGTCTGGCAGCTCGAGCCAGTTTGAATGCGCTAGAGACAGCGGTAAGGAAGGGTGGAGAAGAGCTGCCCTCCAGTGCTCTTTTAAAGAAAGAAAAGGATGTTGTGGCTGAAGTTCAAGGGAAAGGTGAAGTCACCAGAAATGTGACTGGCTCCTTTCACAGTGGGGATCAGTACTGGCATCTTTCTCCTATCCTAGGGTGTGGAAGAACAGACTCCTCTGACCTACAGTCTGATGCCTGCCCTAATGTTGCCTTCAGCAGCCTCTGCTGGCTGTAGTTCTGAGCTATGGTACAGGTAGAGGCTTGCCTTAGATTGAATAGGGCCAGAGTAAGCAATGAATTCAGAAGACTTAAAATGCCAGCAGGTTACCTTAGAAAATGGCTGGCAGCCCAAATGTTTGAGAGCACAAACACCCTGTCAAGGTTTAGCTGCAAATCCCCAGAGGTGGTTCGAAGTGGGCCTTTGCCTGTGTGCTAAAAGCCACTGATGAACTCCATTGGGGGTGTTTTGCTTACAGCTGGTTTAGGAAGTCCCTAGGGACCCATGTGTAACTGAGGAATGACACTTGGGGTTTTCATGCTGGCTTCAATTGGATCATCTCTGATTTATGTACTGCTAGAGGGAATTCAGGGCAGCACAGAACCACCCACACCCCAAGTTCCTTTGCAGGACACCTTTAAAGCTTCCCTGTGGGAAGGAAATGGGTCAGTTTTCTTGCCAGGTGCCTCAGGCTGAGGAAGAGGTAATGAATCTGTGGCTGATTGCCATATTTGGGGTTGGGAAGGAATTTTCCTCCAGGGCAGATTGGAAGAGGCCCTGGAAGTTTTTCACCTTCCTCTGTAGCATGGGGCATGGGTCACTTGCTGGAGGATTCTCTGCTCCTTGAAGTCTTTAAACCAAGATTTGAGGACTTAATAGCTCAGACATAGGTGAAGGTTTATCACAGGAGTGGGTGGGTGACCTTAATATCTGTGAATCTTCTTTAGGGAAAATAGGAATATTTTAAACAATTTTGGGGTCCAAACTTTTCAAAGGCTACTCAAGCCTGAAAACTGCTTTTACTTTGGCTTTTCTGCATCTGTTTCTAGCAAGAAGCAGAAATCAGTCTTGGTGGTAGGAAAGACTTTCTGGACTTTTAATAGAGTACCCAGAGAATGGTAAACACTAGCCACATCCCTTTTTTTTTTTTGTGGGGGGAGGAAAGTTAAAGCTAGCCATGCAATATTCTCTTTGAACTTTGAGGTCTTGGAGAAGATTTTGAAGTATGTTTTTTTCCCTCATGAGGTATGTGGCCAGTCAAAGTTAAGCAAGGGTCTTAGGGCTCTATGGGAGGTGCATACAGGTAACCTTGACACCACTACTCTGCTCCCAGTTGGAAATTCACCCTCCAGCAGGCCAGCATGTTCTCTAAGCACCATTTACAATGTATTGGACGGTTTTGAGCTGTAGGCCCTCTAGGGGGTGGGGAAACTTTCACACTTTGGTAAACTTACTTGGAGAGAGCCCTGGGAGAGCAAACCTGGTCTATTACTGGTACAACCACAGAATCATTTAAGAGTTGGCAACCTCAGCACAATGAGTGAGGAGGGGTGTCACTGATAGTATTTACTGACCAAATTAAAGGCAGGGGCTGGAAAGAGGACCAGTCTGTGACTCAGCATGGTTTAATAGATTTCTGAAGTGGGGCTATGTATTGACCAGCTTCTACCAGGAAGGGTCAAGCCTTCCCTTTTCAAAAGTGTGACATGCTTTTAATCTACTTCCTTGGTTTGTACCAGCTCAGATTTTAGAGCTACCTGGCATTAAGACTGCCTCTTTCATTGATTAGCTGGCTCTGGGTAGGCAGAAACCAGCTTTGCCAGCAGTGTGGATAGTCATCACATGTATAACTCAGCTACTAATTGCTACAGGTAGTTTCTCATGGTCTGTCTACACTGCAATTGAACACTTAAGGGCCTATTTAATTGCAGGGTAGATGTTTGCTGGGTCCTAGACTGGGCTGAGTGTCTACGCTGCAAGTAAAAACCCACAGCTAGCCAATGGCACCTGGCTCAGGTTCACAGGGCTGTGTAATTGCAGTGTAGACATCCCCTCAGAGTTGAGATGGAACCTGCTGCCTTTCATTACTTCTCTACCTGAATACTGGAAAGCACCAGCAACATCTGTACCACTGAGCTGCCTTGTTAGTGTCCAGTCTACATCTCCTTGCAGAACAGGCTTCATTGCCCTTTGGGGCTGAGCTCTGGAGAAAGGGGGTTTGGGCAGGTCACCTAGAAAACAGAACAAAGGCCCTGCAGTCCTGTCTGGGAAGTAGCACTCATCTGCAATCCTTTATGGGTTCTGCATTGACAGCAAGCACCGCGGCCTCCTTCTCAGGGTGTTGTGAGCTGGAGATCTGCACCTTCTTCACACCTGCAGCCCTCGTCCCTCTGTGCTACTCTTGTCAGTTCCAGCTGGAGGAGTAACAGGCCCTGCAGCAGCTTGAACCTGTGCAGAAATAAACAAGCACCCTTCCTGGGGGGGCAGGCTCAACTCTGTGATTTCTCTATTGTCTAATATCCTACTAAGAGTTGTGGTGCCCACCCAGCAGTAGGAGGGGCTTGCTACTTGCCAGTGACTTGTCCCTCTCTGTCCACAGGCAGCCAGCTTCCCCCATCATGCAGTAAGCGAGGTGGAGCTTCACCACTGAGCAGTGCCTGAGGTACGGTTGGTAGGAAGTATATTTCAACAGGGGTGATTCAGGGGCCTTCAGCCTGATGAAAATACAATGAGCAGCTTATTTATCTGCATTCAAGCACTTTACTGTATTTTCAGCTGGCTGAAGGCCCCTGAATAACCCCCACTGAAATATACTTGAGTGGATTTAGGATTCACATTTCCAGGTAGGCCTAGGGATGCAGCCTGTACAGGCAAGGCCTTCTCTTCCATTACATCAACCTAAATTATTCTGTCACCATAAGCCTAGCATCCAGAAGAATTTGTAAAGGTGTGAAACTTAAGCTTATGAAGCTGAAACACTAAGAGGGTAAGTATCTTGTAGTTGCATAGGCCCCTGAAGTTAGGTTTGTTGTGGGGTCATTTCCCCTGTCCTATGGTGGTTTTTTCCAGGCACTGCCCCTGCCCAGGGAATGTTTGCCTCAGTAGGTCCACAGAGGTGCTCTAGGCAACACGCAAGTAACAAAAATGAAAGGAGAGCAGCATTACACAGAAGTGGTGGTTGAACAGTGGAATTTCAAGTTAGTGAAGACTGGATAGTCTCTCACCCCTTTTTTTTGTTGTGGTTTTTCCAGTATACAAAATTCATACCTGCCTTTGGCAGATGGCCCCTGCATTATACAGCAGTATAGGAAATAGTTAAGTACTCCCTTAGCTTTGATATGTGTCCAGGGCAATGCAGTACACCTCTAGTAGCCAGCCCCTACCAGCAGTCATGCCAGGACCATCTTCACACAGCTCCACTCGCACTAAGGTGCAGCACGATCATTGATGGGAGAACTGACTGCTGAAACAAAGTTTACTACCATTCAGGGCCATTCACTGTTCCGTACGTTATTGTCTAGCAGTAGTTACACGTCATAGTGAGCAGGTATTCACTAGAGGGAAACGTCAACTGGCCCTGATCTAATTTTAGACCTACTGTAGCATTTGTTCATTCTAACATCAGCAAATACTAGTTATGGGGAAGGGGAATAGGGAGATTGAAGTTTAGGACACACCTGTCCATGAGGCCAGCCTTCTTCAACCAGGTCTTGGCTTACGAGCTCACAAGGTACAGGTCACTCCAGTAGCTGTTTTAAGTCCATTTCCACTATGCAAATAGCCATCAGGGTCTGCCGTGACCACTTAAGCCAGGTTTCACTGTGGTCATGTTTTGCTCCTAATGAAATCAGCAGCAACGCTTGTTACTTCAATGGGAACATGCTCAAGCAAGATACTTTTAGGCAATTGAGACACTGGATTAATTCCAGTGTAAGAAAAAACCTGGACACCCTCTATTAAAGTCCTCTCTCTTCTTTGTCATTTAAACTTACCCTTTTCACTTAGTTCTGCCTCAGTGTGGGGCTGGACCAGATGGCCTCGAGGTCCCTTCTAGCCCTACATTTCTATGAGTTTGGCAAGTATGCTAACTGTAGTTCACTACCGACAGTTTCTCCATGTTGTGCTGGTCTTTCCTAAGACCATTCTTGGGGCAGGTAGGATTTTCTCCACCACGACATTAACATTAAAGGCTAATATTTTGGGGGCAGGGTCTACATCTTTCTTTATACAATCCTTCGAACGCTGGGTGTTGCCACTCTGAAGGCTAGAGAGAACCTCACCACCCCTTCAAAGAGCTGACATTCAGAACTTTTAACGTTTGCAACAAAGTGGTCTCGTTGACAGGGAAGTAACAATACAGGGATATTTTTATTTCACATTTTATTAGTAGACAGATGTGCAGAAAAGACAAAATAAACTACTGAAAGGGAAGACAACACAAAATGCATCAGTTAATCCTTTCTGGTAAATTATATTGGGGGGGGGAGAAGGGGGAAAAAAAGTGGGGGTGGGGAGAGAACATCCAGGATTTTCAGCTAAGAAAACTACTAAGAAAATCTAGTGCACCCTGCTGGTTTCAGAATGGTTGAAAACTGCACTTGAATTATAAATGTAAACTTCAACATTGGTTTGGATTGGGGGGGGGGGGTTAAGAAAAGAATACACAGGTCAGGTACACATTTTTCCTCATAATCTCTTAAATAGTCATACTTCGGTTGTTTGTACCTTGAAAAGGAAACCAGCGAGTCAAGCAATGACACTGCAGGGGACTGAGGGGGAGAGAAGTTAATCTGGCTAATGTAGGAGCTCTTGGAACAGGTTTTTTAAAAAAAAATAAAATAAAGGGTAACAGAAGAATCGTAACGCATCTTACAACACCAAGCTTGAGAATACAAGTCACTGGAGAGTATACAGTGAAGACGGTCAAAGTACAAGGAAAAGGTCCTGAAAGATGCAGTATCCTCATTTCAAACCAAGTCATCAGCACAATGGGTTGTTTGCTTCCCTATCTTAAGACACACCCATCCCCTTCACCACCATCACCACACCAAAAAAAGTGAGGTTAGTTTCCCTAGGCTGCCTCAGAGGGAACAGTTATTTTCCCCAAGAACTATTCCCATGAAGGAGTTCAAGGGATATGCGCTTGGTTCTTGTGATCTAATTGCACTGTATACATTCCTATTGGTTTTCAAGAAGCTAGTACCCTGCAGGTGCTCGATCTGGAAATGTGTGTTTCTGGCTGCAACGGTTTGCCTTAGTGGTAACTACACTGCATGCCTCATGCGGGAGCCCCATGTGCTCACTCCAAAAGTGCTGCAGGGAAAAGGTCCCTCATTCCTGGAGAGGAGGGTGGGTAAAGTCTGATGTGACTCCGCAGAACTCAATCTGGCTGCTGAAGGAGAGGTACTGATTAGCGCCTAAGGAAATGCCGTACAGGCAGGCAGGCAGGCTGAGGTTCTCGTATCCAGCGTGAGGACATGGGTGAAGGGATGCAAGTTTAGGTAGGAGGCTGCCTTTAAATCAATAAGGTACAACAGGGTGCTTTTTCTGGTCATGCCATGGGGCACAGGGAGGGGGTTTCCCCACCAATAAGCTGGTGCTACGGTCTCTCATACCATGTCCTGGAATGTCTTGATAGGATCACACAGTGGAGCCTTCAGAAAGGAACAGCCACGTTTTCCTTTGGTTTCTATCAGCAAAAAAGGCTTTAACCAACATTAAAAAAAAAACAAAAAAAACCCCACCTTTTGAAGTGAACCCTGCATTCCCAGTCCCTGGCATAAATTTTCCTGCTATTTCCTTGTACTTGAGGCTGGACTGCTTTCAATTCCAAACAGCTGGCACCTTACTTCAGTCTTTTTTTTTTTTTTTTTTAAAATAAAATCAGCTCCCAGCCCAAGGGGACATATCTGCTCTTCTGATACCAGAAAGTCACAGCCTTTGTGCTCACAGATCCAGCACTCCCAGCTTTCACTTTATTAACAAGTTAGAAGGCTTCCCAAGCCAATCAACTCTGAGGAGGCAGGGTTAGTGAAAAGTGGTGATATGCCACTGGAAACCCTGAGAGCAAAGGGGCAACCAAGATGTCATTAAAGGAGCCTCTCAGGGTCTTACTCCCCCGACATAGGCAAAACTCCCACTGAAGCCAGAACAGCACCACACAGGCTGTGAGTCACTGCCCTGGAGTAGGTTCTTGAAGTGATGAAAGGCTCAGTACACGTGAAATGCTGTCCTAACCAGTGGACAAAAAATAGTCCCAAAGGCCAACTCAGGGTGCCACACTGCAGCCAAATCACAAGAGTGCTTTACAATGGATTTGTGATGGCAACCAGGTTAAGCAATCAAATTCTGCTGGAAATTTGAGGATGATAGGTCTGATCTTCTGCCAAAAACTCCCCAGCACATGAAGGAGATTTCTGAGTTGCTGAACTGCCTGGACTTTGCACACCACCCAGTTAACATGGTGAAAGCCTAGCAGCAACTACTTCGAATCCTGGTTCGCAGAGCTCCAGCCATCTGGGTTCATGCACTTCTTTGTCACAGCTCTTCAGCCATGAACAAGCTGGCATCAGTATTTGAGAGCTATGTGACCACAGCAAAGCTTTGTCATCAGGATCCCCTTTCCCTCTCCAGTAATGAGGACAGGCTTGGTTTGATGGTCGATTCAGAAAGTCTGTCCACTGGTAAGCCTGGGGAAGGCCAGATTGGTATTTCTAGTTCTTGTGAGTGCATTGTGTTGCGCAAGGGAATTTTGGATTCTGCCTCAAGGCTCACAATCTACAAGAGCAAGTCTCGGGAGGTGCTATCATTTGCCAATCCACAACTAGTCTTACCCATTTAAACAAACAAAGGAAGATGCTAAAAGTCAACAGTAGGTATTCAGGGTGCAGAGAAGAGCAACTGGCAGCTACGACTAACGCACAGACTAGACTCTCCAAAGGTGTAGTAGCTTATTGAAAACAGCAGATTCTAGACACTGAACACATGCTCCTGGGGCTAATACTGGCAGACTAAACCTGCCACCACTTTTAAGGGGGCCAACTCTGCATTCTGAAGGAGAGGATTTAAGTTGGTATTTTCACGATTCCCTCCCAACAATGGGAGCCAGCAGCAGATCTCAGCAGCATTCTAACAAACTGCATAGTGATTTCTAAACCCCAACCAGTCTGAAAAAATAAATAGTCACCCAGGGCTCAGTTGTACAGATGTGAAGTGTTAAGTGTTTATTTTAGGGTTCATATCATACACTTGGTAAAAAGGCAGCTGATTCTGCCCTCTGGGCGCAAGGCTCCAGGGGCTATCTACTTCCTAACTAGAACAGGCTGAAAAGGAATACTGTACCTTTCAGCAACACATTCCATCAAGCTCTGCACAGTAGCTTACACTCTCCAACCCAAGCCTTGAAAAAAGGAAAAAAACCACCACCACAAAGCTACACAAATGTGTACACGCTATTATTGTAAATGGAGCAGCTAAACCTTGGCAATTTGCTTTTTTGTGTGGTTTTTTTTTTTGTTTTTTCTTCCCAGTAAATGCAGCACTTGTGAACTCCCAAGGACCCAACTTCCAATGGGTTCATTCCAGCTTTAAATACATTAAACATCTCAATGCAAGACTGTGTTTAATTAAAGTATTTAAACACAGACCAAACCTGTTTCACTGTGAACATTTCGTAGAGACGCGAGGGGGAGTTTCTTTCTTAAAAAAAGAAATCATAATACAGTGATGAAAGGGTTAAGAATGCAAGAATTCAGACATTCTGTCAAGGGTCTCTCTCTCTCTCTCTCTCTCTCTATAAGAGGTCCATAAAAAAGAGCAAACAGAGATCCATAGATCAGGAGACAAGAGTTTGTCGTTGATTTCCCCTGGTGTATTTTTTGCTGGACTGTTGCTAGGTTACCACTGCTCCCTTTTGGCCTGAATCGGCAGGGCAGTACAGGGGCATGTAGGGAGCAGGTCACGACTCTTCATTGCCAGAATCATCATCATCGTAACACTCGGCATCTTCCTCCTCCTCGTCTTCATCATCAATGTCGTCATCGTACAAGTCGTCATAAAGCAAATCTGAACTGTTGTCATTGGAAGGCACTTTAGTTTTGATGCAGTACTCTGCCAGTGTAGTGGGGACCTTCACACCATCCTTTTCTGCCTCAGCCTTGGTAGCCAAAACCTGTTTCCTGCAAGGTAGAGAAGAGAAAGCAGCAATGTGATCACAGGTTTGGATTCCAAAGAGGGCTGTAGCTTTTCCTGCCAAACACCTGCAGAGCAATCTCCAAGAACCAACATAAACCTCATCCCTGGCACAGAGACAATGAAGCCATTTCAGCACATGCATTCCATAGGAAGCCAGCAGTTGAGTCAAAAGCATAGCAACTGAAGCTAAACCACAAACTTGTTTTCCTCCAGTCACTAGTGTGGGGTTGTTACAGATTGTTATCAGTCCCAGTAAACTCTTCCAAAACTCCCGCAACACAAGATAGTGTATTTTAAGGTCCAATATTAGTGACTTGCATAAGCTAGTCACAGGTAGCCCAAGTTCCATTGCATTAATCAATCAATCGTCCTCTTTCCAAAATGGGGTCCTTAAAAAAATAAAAATAAAAAAAGACATCAAATGGTTCCATTTAAGTTCCACTAAAAGGTTTATCCAGCTGTACTTAGGGTGGCATTTTCAGAAGCGCTGAGCAGCATTGCTGCGCTCCCACTGAAGTAAATGCAAATAGAGCCAAGTCATTTCCAAGTGCTTTTGAAAATCCAGTTGGCTAAATGTTTGCTACCTTGAACTACAGCTATCCAGTCCTTTCTAGCAACACTGTTTGGAAGTGTGAGTGTGTAAACAGTTCCCTCTTACAGAAATACCGAAAGATTAGCCAGCTGATAACTAGGGTACTGCCTTTAAGAGACGACGCGTCACGCTCCCAGTTACAGTTGGCCACCCGCATGTTTCACTGTGGAAAGGGTTGATGGTGTAAGAATGAGATAATGACTTTTACCCTAACAGCAGGGGGGCCGTTTCCTCAACTGGTGTGAGTTGGTGCTATAGGACTGTACACAGGCAGAGGATCTTGCCCCAACACTCATGCAACTATGAGGCTGATTTAATGATCGGCAGTCATCAGTTCCAATCCAGAACTCTCAACATATTCCTAAACTATGCCCTAAATAAAAACAGGCATGGCTCCATGCATGTCTAGTCACTATCACCTGGGGAAGGGAGATTCCTCCAGTACTCAAAAAGGCTCTTGAAAGCACTGCCTTTACGACGGTTCTTTAGTGACTAGTGACTTGACAGAATGAGGGACTTCTAAGAATCAACATTCTAAACGAAAGACAGGCAGGATTTTAAAACAGATTCTTCAAGCTCACAAACATGCACTGCAGATTTTGTTAAGTAAGGTTACAGGACAGAAACAGCATTTAAAAATACAAGAGGGTCAGGAGTGCAACCTCAAGTGAATATATTAAGCATGGAATTAACCAAGTTACATGAGTAATGAACCATTCACCCAGCCACACAAGCAATGTGCAAAAAGAATGATCCAGATGGGGATTTGTTAATGGCCAAAGGACTTTGTTCTGGCATAATACTCATACAATCTGACAAAGGAAAGCAGTCAAAAGAAGAGAGGTTGACCCTTTTGTGCCAGCAGTCAGCTTCAACAGCATGCTAAGGGTGCTCTAGCAGGGGCTCCTGCCACCAAGGCAGAGAAATGGCTTTAAGATTAACCTTCTAAAGAGAGCTAAAGTAACAGCTTCCAGAGATATTCAGGTTAGAAGTGACTATTTAGGTTTGCAGTGCCGTTGAAACAGTGTGGTCCCAGGATATCAGAGACATAAGGTGGGCGAGAATATCTTTTATTGGACCAAACTTGTTGGGGGGAGAGAGAGAAGCTTTCAAGCGACACAGAGCTCTACTTCAGGTCTGGGAAAGGTACTCCGTGTCACAGCTAAGTACGTAGAAGATGGAACTGATTAGTACAAGAGATGCTAAACAAACAGAAGTTGGTCCAATCTATCAAATAAAAAACCACACACACATCTGAATCTGACTAGAATCCTAGAAGTGCTGGGCTGGAAGGGACCTGAAGAGGTCATCAAATCTCACCCTCTGTGCTGAGGCAGGACCAAGTACACCTAAGCCACCCTGACAGGTGTTTGTGCAACCTATTCTGAAAAACCCCCCATGATGGGAATTCCACACCATCCCTTGGGAGCCTGTTCCAGAGTTTAACTACCCTGGTAGTTAGAAAGTTTTCCTCTAATATCTAACCTAAACCTCCCTTGCTGCAGATTAAGCCCATTACTTCTTGACCTGCCTTTAGTGGACATGCAGAACAGTTGATCACCATCTTCTTTGTAACAGCCCGTAACATATTGGAAGACTTATCAGGTCCCCCGTGGCCCCCCACTCTTCTCTTCTCAAGACTAAACATACCAAGTTTAACCTTTCCTCACGTCAGGTTTCAAAACCTTTTATCATTTTTGTTCTCCTCCTCTGGACTCTCTCCAATTTGTCCACATTTTTCCTAAAGTGTGGTGCTCAGAACTGGACAAAGTACTCCCATTGAGGCCTCACTGAGCAGGATAATTACATCCTGTGTCTTACACTCCTCCCCCACTCCTATTAATACAACCCAGAATCACTTTTTTTGCAGCTGCATCAAGTTGTTGGTTCCTTCAATTTGTGATCCAGATAACTCCCACATTCTTTTCAGCAGTACTACTACCTACAGTCTAGACAGTTATTCCCCATTGTGTAGTTGTGCATTTGATTTCTCCTCCATAAGGGTAGTACTTTGCACTTGTATTTACTGAATTTCATCCTGTTCATTTCAGGCCAATTCTCTAATGTGTCCAGGTCATTTTGAATTCTAATCCTGTCCTCCAAACCATTTGCAAGCCCTCCCAATTTGAGGTCATCTGCAAATTTTATAAGGGCACTCTCCACTCCATTATCCAAGTCAAAATGAAAATATTGGCTAGTACTGGACCCAGGACTGGCCCCTATGGGACAGCACTAGGTACGCCCTCCCAGTCTGACGGCAAGCCATTGATAACTACTCCAAGTAGTCTTTGAACCAGTTGTGCACACAGCTTAAGGTGTGATTTAAACCACATTTCCTAGTTTGCTTATCAGAATGTCATGTGACGGTCAAAAGATTTACCAAAATCAATACATATCACAGACAGCTTTCTCTCCCTCCCCCCCAGCCACTAGGCCTGTAACCCTGTCAAAGGAGGAAAGTAGGTTAGTTTGGCATGACTTGTTCTTGACCAATCCATGCAAGCTATTCCTTATAAAGGTTACCTGCAAGGTGCTTAGTAATTGATTACTAAATATTTTGTTCTAATATCTTTCCAGGTATCGAAGTTAGGCTAGCTAGTCTTATTCCCTGGATCCTCTTCATTCCTACATTTTAAAAGATAGGAATCATGTTTGCTCTTCTCCAGTCTTCTGGGACCTCACCCATCTTCCAGAACTCATGGAGGATAATTGCTAACAGTTCTGAGATTACTTCAGCTGGTTCCTTAAGTATTTTAGGATGAATTTCATCAGGCCCTGCTGACTTGAATGCATCTAACTTACCTAAATATTCTTTAGCCTATTCCATTCCTTCCCTATTTTGGCTTGTGTTCCTTTCCCCTTGTTGATATTGTGTTGAGTATCTGGTCATTAATCAATCATTTTAGTGAGACGGACACAAATAGGCATTAAACATGCCAGCTTCTTCATGGCATCAGTAATTAGCTCTTCTCTTCCCCATTAAGTAGAGTAGCTACAGTTTTCTTTTTCTTGCTCCTAATGTATTTAAAGAACCTCCTCTTATTGGCTTTTATGTCCCTTGTTAGGTGTAACTCATTTTGTGCCTTAGCCTTTCTGATTTTGTCCCTACATGCTTGTGCCATTTTTTTTGTAGACATCGTTAGCAATTCATTCATGTTTGTACTTTTTGTAGGATTCCTTTTTGATTTTCAGATCATTAAAGAGCTCCTGATGGAGCCACTCTGGCCTTTTCTATTCCAATGCGAAGGGAAGATAGGAAAAATAGTTTGCAGTTGTACCTTTAATATTATCTCCTTGAGGAAGTGCCAGCTCTCCTGAACCTTTATCCCTTAGATTTTCTTCTGATGGAATCCCATCTACTAGCTCTGAGTCTGCTGAAGTCTGGGTTTTTTTGGGTTTTTTTCCTCTGAAGTCCACTGTTCCTATTCTGCTGCTTTCACTCCTTCCTTTCCTTAGAATCATGAAACCCACCATTTTATGAGCACTTTTACCCAAATTGCCTTCAACCTTCAGATTTGCAAACAATTTCTCCCTGTTGGTCAGAATCAAGTCTAACATGATGGTTCCCCTGGTTACTTCTTGTTTCAGAAAGTGGAGGAAGTTGTCCCCAAGAACTTATTGGACATGTTGTGTTTTGCTATGTTACTTTTCCAACAGATGTCGGGGAAGATCCCATTAGTAAAGTCTCCCATTACTAATAGGCCTTGTGCATTGGATATTTCTGTTATTTGTTCTAGAAATCCCTCATCCACCTCCTCTTCTGATTTGCTGGTCTACAGTAGATCCATACCATGAAGTCACCCCTCCTGACCCTCTTGCCTCTTCTATGTTTACCCAGAGACTTTCAACCGGTCTGCCTCTCACCTTCTTTTGGACCTCAGGACAAGCGTGTATATTCTTGATGTACAATGCAACACCACCTCCTCTCCCACTTCCTGAAGAAGCTATCACTCTACCCCAATATTCCAGTAGTTTATGTGCTAACTTCCAGTTCTTCCTGTTTATTCCCCATACTCCTTGCATTTGTGTATACATATCCAAGGTGTTAAGCAGATTCCCCCAATGATTTCACTCATTGCTCTTATGACCCTATTGTAATTTTCCATGACCCCTTCAACGTCTAGCTCTGTTAGCATCAAGCTCATCAAGAAACTTTAAAATAAGTGGTTTTAAGAAGGTGTGTGAAGCATCAAACTGAATTCTTATTGCAATATCTCCTGCCCAAACAAGACTTTACCTAATAATTTCAGCATACTCTTTGTCTTTTCCTTTACTGTCCCTCCATTTCCTGAACATGACTGATGCATCCACGTTGGCTGGAGAAAAGGTGTTGGGCTCATTAAGCAAGGAGATTACACTCAGTAGGATAGTCCTGGAAAATAAAAAAGTAACAGAGAGGTCAGCGCTAAGCATTCACGGAGCTATGGTAGAAGTCTTGAAGGTGAATTAAGGCTGCCATTTTAGGAACACATTTAGGGCTGAGACTTGGAATAAAGTTAAGTGCAAACTCACACCCCACAGCTGAAATGAAAGCAGAGTTAACAGCATGACAGGATTTATGTGCTCACACCACCACTAGTCAGGCATTTTAGAGGTGGAGGGAATAGGGTGGTATAGAACAAACAGGAATTTGTTTCATTGGAGAGATTGTAGAATGAAAACTCGTGGGGAAAGAGTTTTCCCATCCAGCAAATATTTAGGACTGCAAATTGTTCCTGTTAAGTACTGGGGTGGACCCAAGACCTTTTGAAGTTTTTCTTCAACAACAAAAAATAATGCCAGAGAGACACCCCACAGAACAGTGATTAGGGCACTCACCTGGGATATAGGAGACCCAAGTTCCAGTCCTACCTGATTTGGAGTAGGAACTTGAACCAGGGGTCTCCCATGTCCCAGGTGAGTGCCCCAACTGCTGAGCTATTGGCTATAATGGCAGACGTGTGGTCTCTGACCAGAAATTCCAAACAGGAGTCAAACTTTCCCAATTAAAGTTTCATTTAACCTGATAAGTTCCCATGAGGTCTTGAGGAATCTGCATTTTCCAATAAAAAGGTGATTTGTCAAAAAATTATCTGACCAACTCCACGAATGATGCACTAAGAGATCTTCAACCACGAAGATTTGAAAGGAGAAAGTTTCAAGGTGCCTGTGCAAACTGGTGCTGAATTCCCCCCCACCCCCGAGATAGTGGGGGCTTTCAGCACCAGTGTGCTTTAGTGCTTAAGCAGTTGTAAGATAGTAGCAGAAACCTGCACAGCCAGAGTCCCTGGCGTAAAGAGTTTAGAATTTGAGAACAAACGTATTTGCTTTAAGGGCTTGGCTATACTTGCGAGTTACAGCGCATTAAAGCAGCCCAGGGCGCTCTAACTCACAACGTGTCCACACTGGCAAGGCACGAAGAGCGCTCTGACTCTGTGGCTAGAGCGCTGCTGGTACTCCACCTCGGCGAGTGGAATAACGTTTTTGTGCATCCCCCCTGGAGCGCCGCGGCACCAGTGTGGACGCCCTGGTCTGTTAATGCGCTCTGATTGGCCTCCAGAAGTGTCCCACAATGCCTGTTCTAGCCACTCTGGTCATCACTTTGAACTCTACTGCCCTGCCCTCAGGTGACCAACCGTCAGAGCCACCCTTTAAATTCTCTGGGAATTTTGAAAATCCCTTTCCTGTTTGCTCAGCCAGGCATGGAGTGCTTTCAGCAAATCTTTCCACGTGACCATGCCTCCACACGCCAGGTGATCCCCAGTATGGAGCAATGGCAAGGTGCTGGACCCCCATCAGTGTTTGGGGGGGTATGAAGCAGTCCAGTCCCAGCTGCGCTCCAGCCATAGGAATTGCGATACCTTCGGGCAGATATCAAGGGACATGATGGAAAGGGGCCATGATCGCGACGCACAGCAGTGCAGGATTAAAATGAAGGAGCTGCGGAATGTGTACCGCAAAGCCCATTAGGCAAACAGCCGCTCCAGTGCTGCCCCTGCGACCTGCCGTTTCTACAAAGAGCTGGACGCGATACTTGGGGCCGAACCCACCTCCACTCAGAGTAACACCATGGACACTTCAGAGCCCAGTTCAACAAGGCAGGAGGAGGTGGTGCAAAGCGGGAACGAGCATGCTCCGGCGGAGGAACACACCCCGGAATCCCTAGATGCATGCAGCCAGGAGCTGTTCTCAAGCCAGGAGGAAGGTAGCCAGCTGCAGCGGCCGGTGCTTGGGGAAGGACAAAAACCAGAGGAGGTTCCCAGTAAGCAGCTTTTTATTTTGGGAAGTAAATTATTCAGTGCAGGCTCTTGGGGTGAGGGCTGCATGCATGCCTAGATGCAGAATAGGGCACTGATGTGCTCTCTCACATTGCAATTTTCAGCCTCAGTGATCTCTTCAAAGGTCTCATTGAGAACTTGGGCAATGCGCTTGTGCAGGTTTCTTGGGAGAACCACTGTGGTCCTTGCCCCAGTAAGGCTAACTTGTCCGCACCACTGTGCCGTGAGGGGCGGGGGGACCATTGCTGCACACAGGCAAGCTGCATATGGGGAAGGGCAGAAGCTGCATTGCGGTAGAAGACCCTCCCTTGCTTCCCAGGTCACCCTCAGCAGCGAGATATCTTCCGGGACAAACTCCTGTGGAAAATGTGGGGACAGTGTTCAGTATAGGGGCCCCGTGCGCTGTTGGTTCTCCCCAAGGCATAGAACCCCAGCCATGAAAGAATCAGTCCCCCTTGACTCTGTGCTTACTCACCATTTTGGGGCTCCTGTGCGTTATGTGCGCTTGCTTTGGGACGGGCAAATTATGCTACTTTGTAGACTGTGCTTGCCCTTAAGTATAGGGGAATCATTGCTCTGTCTGGTGTGAACAATGCTGCCTCTGTTAAGTGTTGCATTTTGCCTTTACAGATGCAACCTTGAGATCTCAAAAAGAAAAAGGAGTACTTGTGGCACCTTAGAGACTAAAATTTATTTGAGCATAAGCTTTTGTGAGCTACAGCTATGGATAACCCACTGAATGCATCCAATGAAGTGAGCTATAGCTCACGAAAGCTCATGCTCAAATAAATGTTAGTCTCTAAGGTGCCACAAGTACTCCTTTTCTTTTTGCGAATACAGACTAACACGGCTGCTACTCTGAAACTTGAGATCTCAGCCGTCCGTGTTATCACCGGCTGAAAGACTCCAAAGAACTAGAAAGAGGCCACGTAGAAGCAAGGAAGATATTTTGCATGAAGTAATGCAGCATTCAAGTAATGAAAATTGAAAAGGGCAAGAGTGGCGGGACAGTGAAAGGAGGATCTGCCAGCAGAATGAGGAGCACCGGCACAAAAGCGCGGTGCTCTGGCAGCAAAGCACGGATCGGCTGATAAGCATAATGGAACGCCAAGAGGACTCGATCCAGGCGCTCATAGCCATGCAGGCGCAGCACTACCGTGCCCGACCCCCCCTGCAGCCCTTGTCCCAAAACCCTTTCCCTTGTGCCCCCATGTCACCTCCAACCCTCTTTGGCACAAGTGGTTAGGGCACAGCCTCCCCTAACCAGGCCTCCATACAATTTCAGAAACCCGATGCGGCCCTCAGGCCAAAAAGTTTGCCTCCCCTGAAATAGCAGCAGATACCAAAGACAAGAGCTGAGAAAACAGTGCCTAAACACTTGCATCTACAGAACTCAAGAAATAAGTCATATCTGCTAGTTATATTGCTCTAAAGAGTGAAACGTTACCATGAGGGGTATAGATTACTGTCCAAGAGTGTGTTCAGTGTTATGCCTATAACCAGTGGTGAGCTGGAGCTGGTTCACTGGAACCAGATGCTAAATTTAGAAGCCCTTTTAGAACCAGTTGTCCTGAGAGGCCAAAAAGTGGCGCCTTAGGCGCCTACTCCATGGGTGCTCCGGGGCTGGAGCACCCACAGGGAAAATTTGGTGGGTGCAGAGCACCCACTGGCAGCTCCCCACCCCTCACCCATCCCCAGCTCACCTCCACTCTGCCTCCGCCCCTGAACCCGCCGCCCCGCTCTGCTTCTCCGCCCTCCCGCGAATCAGCTGTTCGCGCAGGAAGCCTGGGAGGGCTGAGAAGCAGGCAGTGGCTTCGTGCTCAGGCCCAGAGAGACAGAGGCAGAGCGGAGGTGAGCTGGGGTGGGGGGTGCGAGGAGGGCCGCCTGTGCTGCGGCAGGTAACAGCTGATTCTCGGGAAGCTGAGGGGGGGGGGGGCGGAGAAGCAGAGTGGGGCGGTGCATTCGGGGGGCGGAGGCAAGCTGGATGGGGAGCTGCCGGTGGGTGTTTTGCACCCACGAAATTTTCCCCGTGGGGGCTCCAGCCCCGGAGTACCCATGGAGTTGGTGCCTAAGGCACCAATTTTGATGTGATCAGTGGGGTGAGCAGCCGCTCCCCCCCAGCTACGCTCCCCTGCCCTAGGAGCCAGAGGGAAGCTGGATGCTTTCCGGGAGCCGCTCCAGGTAAGCGCTGCCAGGACTCCCCACCTCACCCCCCAGGGAAGTCCCTCTGGCTCTTATGGGTGGGGCACTACGGTAGCCCATGAGACCCTCCTGCTCGGTTCTGGGGGCAGTCAGGGGACGGGGTGGATGGGGCAGGGGTCCCGGTGTAGGGCCCTCAAGGAATGCTGGATGGGGAAGGAGTCCCGGAGGCAGGGGAGGGAGGGCCACGACCCCCTCGTGGGGTGAGGAGGGAACCGGTTGTTAAGATTTTGGCGGCTCATCACTGCCTATAACTATGTATTTGGGATACGTGTTTCCTAGGTAAATGCTTGTTCACTTAGGTCTCAAGTATGGTATATGTTTCTTGAAAATACCGATGTCAGACAGGTCACCATCAGTGCTCTGGGATGGCTTATTCTGAAAGTGTTACAATTTAGTAGGGATTCAAAATAGCAGCAATATAAAGACCAGCCAGATACATAAACCACAAGCCACACCCACAGTGTGGCACTGTCTCCCTCTAGTGGTAGCTAGGCCCCAGAAGTTGATGAGCTTGCTACAGCCTTGGCTAAAAGACATGGATCTTTTAGCTCAGGCAGTAGAGATCCAGAGATCACAAGTTCAATCCCCACTATTGACTACCCACATGGGTGTCAGCATTCCATAGGAAAAAAGATGGATAGATGGAAGTCATTCCTTTTCACATCTTACTTTAAAAATAAACCCTGTATATGATGTGTATATAGGCAGATGGCATAGTAGTTGTGCAACACATTGGATCTTTGTGATATATGGAACACTACAGGAACTTCCAGTTGCAACAGGAAACACACTGGACTACCAAACACCTGTGGTAACCTGTAGGTAGTCCAACAATTATATGGCTTCTTATTAGAAATATCAAGGAGATGTCATGATCATTTATTCCAGGCCAGAAGGAACCATTGTGATCTAGTCTGACCTGTACAACACAGGCCACAGAGCTTGCCTAAAATAATCCAGAGTAGATTTTTTACAAACACATCCAATCTTGATTTTAAAAGGGTCAGTGATGGAGAATCAACCCCGAGGTACATTGTTCCAATGGTTAGTTATTCACTGGTATCCCTTGTTTTCAGTCTTAACTTGTCTAAATTTCAATTTCCAGCCATTGGATCATGCTATACCTTTCTCTGCTAGACTGAAGAGCCCATTATTAAACATTTGTTCCTCCTGTAGGTAACTTCTCAACTGTAATCAAGTCACTCCTTAGCTTTCTCTGAATGCAAGGTAAAGGAAATTAGCCTTGCACTGGGAGTGAAAGGTGGTCAGTTTCTGGAAGAGTTCATTCCAGTCTCTGACCACTACTGGAGAAAGTTCCCTCTCCTGCACAGACAAGCTTTATTCTTATTGTCTATTGTCCAAAGGAATACCTTGGTCCAAGGCTTTTTGTTCAAGTCACCGTACAGATGTTAATCCATCTTCAGCACCCCTAAGACATTAATAAATATCCCCATTTTTACAGATTGATATGATTTGCCCACTCTTCTGTTTGCCCTAGGCCACATAGGAACCAGAGCCATAATTAGAACTCAGGATCTCTTGACTTCAAACTGTGTGTGCCCTTCTCCAGACACTCTGCCTTAATTGTAAGAAGAGTTGGGCCTAACACTAGTGTGTCCCTGTTGCATAGGGGACACACATCTTAGCACCATAGCAATACTGACCTAATCACCAGCTGAGACGCAGCTAGATGACAGAAAAATGCTCCTGTTGATCTAGCTGCCGATGCTTGAGGAAGTGGTGTTCCTACAGCGATAGGAAAACCCACTGTAGGCTGAGTCTATACTACAAGGTCATGCTGACATAGCTACGGTGATGTAGCTACATGGCGATAGTCCCTGTAGCGAAGACATGGTCTAGGATAGTGCCTATAAGATTCTCAAGGAAGTAGGATGAGGGGAAGTGGCTTGAGATATTCTACCCTCACTAAACCAGCAAAGCTCATTTGACTTAAGTGTGTACCTTAAGTACTGGCCCAGAGGGTCACCAATGAGAAATACTACCAAATATCTGGTTATTCTCACCTGCCTGGTGGTGTATGGTAAGAACGTCAACAAAATTAATGTTTCTAGTGGTCTAAGTCTTCTCTACATTTTCAAAAGGGACATGAAGAACAGCTACTCTAGGAGTGAAAGAATTAAATCCTTCTTGAAGATACTCTAGATCCCACAGTGGAAGTACACTGCCAACTAATGACTAGGCAGCAGGGATTACAGAGATAGTTTATATTGTCAGAAGACTTCCTTACGTGAGTTTCAAGTCTGCTGCCTATTAATTTCATTGGATGACCCCTAGTTTGTGTGTTACGTGAAGGGGTAAATAACACTTTCCTATTCACTGTCTCCACACCATTCATGATGTTATACACCTATCACAGCCTCACTTAGTTGTCTCTTTTCTAAAATAAGCAGTCCCAGGTCTTTAATCTCTCCTCATACAGAAGCTGTTCCATACCCATAATGATTTCTGCTGCTCTTCTCAGTACTTTTTTCAATTCTAATATATCTTTTTTGAGATGGGATGGCCAGAACTGCACGCAGTATTCAAGATGTGATCATATCATGGATTATATATTTTTGGTCTTACCTATCCTTTTCCTAATGGATCCCAACACTGTTAGCTTTTTTGACTGCTGCTGCACATTGATCAGATGTTTTCAGAGAAATATCCAGGATGAGTCCAAGGTCTTTCTTAGTGATAACAGCTAATTTAGACCCCCATCATTTTATATATGTAGTTGGGATTATAAATCACTGGTTCATTACAATGCCGTTTTCAGCCAAGACCATTCTACTTCAGCACCTTGCAGACTGTGGCTTGCTAGCCTATTCTAAGGGCTTGTCTCCACTTACCGGGGGACCCATGCACAGCAATCGATCCACTGGGGGTTGATTTAGCAGGTCTACCCGCTAAATCGACCACCGATCTCTCTCCTGTCAACTCTGGTACTCCACCAGAACGAGAAGCATAAGGTAAATCGACTGGAGTTTTTTTCCTGTTGACCCAGCACAGTGCAGACACCGCAATAAGTCAACCTAAGGTTATTCACTTAGCTGGAGTTGCGGAAATTAGGTCGACTTAGCCTCGTAATGTAGACCTGCCCTAAGGGTCAGGAACCTTCCTTATCTCCTCTTTGCCAAAGCATTTGGTTAGACAACAGCTCTTTCTAATGATAAATTAACAAAACCAAAATTAGTCAGAGCTTAAAATCATGATCTAGGAGACAATCTTCTGAAAGCTAATTGTAAGTGAAGAAACTGTTGAGGAATAGAGAGACAGCTCTATGCCCTCAGTATCAGAACAGCAAAAGTGCCATCACTTGGCTACTTAAGCTATCAAGGCAGAAACTCTCCTATATAGTGTCATTGTTTGACTCTTTCCAAAAATTAGACTTCCCTCCAATAGGCTGGGACCTCAATACACTTTACCAACAAAAATAGAAAAGAAAAAAATCAAGGGATAGAGCAAGATCTGAAATAGGGGAATCACTGTTCAGTAATAAGTAACACTGTAAACACTGTATACTTCCACTTTGATACTTTTCTAAAAACATAATGCAGATTAGAGAGAGTTACTTTTAACTTATCTTTTGGTTGTGAATAAGACAGAAACAAACACAGCATAAAGCTTTACTCTAAGTTCTTAAATCACAGCAAGAATTCTTTCCACTGTGTAGCTAAATAGTTATTACCATTGATTGCATGGTTCACCATTGTACATAAAGCAAGTGTCATTTAGAGGCATATTGTGGCATGGAGCACTATAAACTCAAGAGAGGCTATACAGCGTTAGGATTTTCAAAGAGTAGATTACACTACAGAATTACTTTGGTATAACTAGGATACTCAGGGGTTTGAAAAATCCACATTCCTGAGCAATCTAGTTATACCAAACTAAGCGCAATGTCAGCAGGAGAGCTCCTGTCAATACAGCTACCACCTCTGTGAGGTGGATTAACTACACCAATGGAGAGTTCTCTGCTGCAGGCATACAGCATCTTCCTTAAAGTGCTACAGTTGTGCAGATGCAGCTTTTTAAACATAGACCTGCCCAAAGAAAGGAAAGCGTTGGTTAGCCTGGAGTGCTTTTGGCAACTCGTGACTCATTCAGCTTTGGGCACCAAGGGGAAATACCTGGCAACCATCTGCTTAGGACAACAGGATTGCCAAATACTGAAAAGCAGGGGAGAAAGCAGGAAAAGGCCCAAGGTATAAGCAGAGAGCATAAGCCACTGGCATCAAAATTCCAGCCCATAGGCTGGGTCCCCCTGCTTGATTTAGTCTGTCACCAGGACTAGATAGAAGGCCACAGAAATGCCTTTTAAAGAGGATATTTCTACCCTTTTTGGTTGCACAATCCCTCAGGACAAATCTCAAATGTTAGTAAATGAGTTTGCAGACAAATCCTGAAAGATGGGTCTTTTCTACTTCTGGTATCTCAGTGGAGTATTTACTCTAAAGTAGAATGGTAGTTTAGGACAGTGTGGGTTTGGAAAGGCTAGTCTAAATTTGAGACAGCAAGTTTATTCTCTGAGCAAATTTTAACAATGATACGTCACCACACAGAGTGGAAATCTCAACAAGGCAGCACAGTATCTGAGCACACTGCACTCCAGTAACTAACTAGAAGATTATTTTTCCAATTTAAGATACTTATTTCTGTCAGATTCAGATGAGCCATTTTTAGAGATTGTTGCCAAGCCAGTTGTCCCATTTCCTTCGAAGGCCGGAAGACAGGCTATGGTCCGGCTGGACATATTGACCACAAGAGAACTTTCATAAGGTCTACATTTGTGGAGTCAGTGGTTCTGTATTTTATTACCTGACATTCTGGGTGGGGTTCCACCTTTCGGATGGCAGTTCTCCACTTTGCGGGTCATCTACAGGTGGGTGAAGAATTGAAATACATACATCTCCATTCTGCAAGACAGAGGTGAAAGATTCAGTAAACATTAGCAGTATTATTGCACTAACAATTTGGAACACCACGCTTGAGGACTGGTTGACCAAGAGCTTTCAGCCACTTGGTAGTTCCTGGGCAATTTCACCCAAGGAAAGATCAAAATATTTATTAAACAGTAAAGTATGGCAAACCTGTGCAGTTGTACAGGGTCATGAACACCACCAAGTTCTTCTTTAGCCATTTTACATATTTCAAGTGGAGGCCTTTGTGCATAAAGACAACGTAAATTTGCAGTTTGCGTAAACTGGATCAGCATTCACGTTGCATTCCCCGTCAGTACCCGACCCAAGCCGGGGAAGCTAACGATCTAACCAGCGGACCAAATTTGGTGATGAATCCTGGTCACATGCCACCTGAGGCACGCTGCGCATATGCTAAGAAGTAGACTAATGAACAACAGGGTGGATACTTTTAAAAAAAGTAAGAGGAATCTAATTTAGTGTAAAGGTTATATTTAGTTGCAAGTGAAAATATTTTAATGGCTACCAACCAATGAGAATCAACCTCTCTTTAGGAAAATACAGTAGAATCTCAGAAAACCATAGTTACGAACTGACCAGTCAACCACACACCTCATTAGGAACCAGAAGTATGCAATCAGGCAACAGCAGAGAGGGAAAAAACCACCAAATACAGTGAACTACTAGAAAAAGAAAAGGGGAAAGTTTAAAAAAAGATTTGACAAGGTAAGGAAACTGTTTCTGTGCTTATTTAATTTAAATTAAGATGGTTAAAAGCAGGATTTTTCTTCTGCGTAATAAAGTTTCAAAGCTGTATTAAGTCAATGTTCAGCTGTAAACTTTTGAAAGAATAACCGTAACGTTTTGTTCAGAGTTACAAACGTTCTTCATTCCTGAAGTGTTCGTAACTGAGGGTCTACTATAACTTAAAAAAACAAATGCAAAACAAGATTAAGACTGATTTAAATCAAAGTTTCCTGCTTACTGATTTAAATCATGGATTAAAACCACTCATTAAGTGATCTGATTTAAAACAATCCACCCTGCTACACAACACTGCAATTTCTATTCAAGATGTTTAACCATTTTGAATTGCTGCAGTCTTTAAAGAAAGACAGAAGGTAACAAATACCAAAAGTCACGCAAGTCCCCCAAAAATCTACAGTTTATAAGGCGACTGATATAAAAATAGTCAACTGCAGTCACAGGGAATCCCAGGCATGACAAGAAGTTTTATGTAGTTCCAAATGGCTACCGAAATATCCAGCTAAATCACTGAATCCCTATGAGAACAAAGTGGCCTCCTCATAAACTTACATTACTTTGCTTCCTTTTGAGAGAATAAAACATGAGGGGACTACCGAGAATTTTAGGAAGTATAAAATGGCATTATTCTCTCGGTTAGCGAAAACTCCAGAGGGATTACAATATGAAACTTTTGAAAGTACAGGTTAAGATCTCAGATCACCACAACTAGAAGTCACACACCTGCAAAAGAAGTCTGTAAACATGAGACCATTCACATTTGCTCCCTCATCCAAGCTGGCTCACTTCTTGTCATGAGGAACTGAACACCACTCCCATACTGAAGTGCTCAGCTGAGTTTGGCATTCTATCCTAACTCAAGGAATCACAGCAGTGCTCCTCATTGGGAGCAGAGTAAACTGACCAGATAGCATGATGCACTCCTAAATGGGCTCTGGCACCATGCAGAGGAGAGAAACAGAAGAGATGCTCTCAGAGGGTTACACAGGCTCCCTCCCAGCATCCCAGAGGAAGAAAGAGCTACTTTCGCAGCACATAATTACACCCTTACAGGCATATAGTCCTTTTAATCTATGGCCCAACTCCAAATGATACAAATAGGAACTATGCATGGATTTAAAGCTTTATATTGCCCTGTGGTTTGTGATCTCTTCTATAGGACAGACTGAACACTGATTCATTATGGACCACCACAGTCCTGTGGCATACCACAAAGATGAACTCACACTGTAGTGGCATTATTCAGTGGAGGCAAAGCCTATTAAATATGATTAGATGGAACATCAATTTTTTTGGCTTTTCCTCAAAAAATGAGAAGGAAGTTTGTTACTTAATTTCATTTCTGATTCTCAGATTAACTCAAGGAAAAGCCCAGTTTTTTGCCACCCTCAGTAATGTTCCCTGTTCGCCTAACCGCCCCCTCCTTTGGCATGAAACACGTTACAAGTGGATTTAGGCAGATAAAAATAAAGATTTTAAATTAAGTTTGAAATTATGACAACCTGCATTAAGACCCTGATTTACTAAATATTTTTAAACGTAAACTACTTTAAACAATCCATGTTTGTTACCACGTTTTAAAGACAAAGTGAGACAACTGAACTGGAGGAAGTCACTGGCTACGCACCTGAGACCAGAAACCAAGTGCTAAACCACTGTTTGACAGCAGTAGTCTCTTCTGCAGCTGCTGAAAGAATACTTGCTTCATTTCAGTTTATTCGATTAGTTTAGGTTCAAATACTAGTTCATTCAAAAAAGTTAAGAAAAACTAGGAGTTGGGAAAAAAACAAAAAAACAAAACAAAACAAACAAGAAAGCTGGTTTTCCTCTTCCAAACTATCATTAAAAACTAGGTGTGAGATCTACTAATTTTAAGATCTTGAAGGACATGGTAAGCAGAAACAATCAATCAGCCAGCTCAATTCATTAACTACAGCTAGTACTTCACTTGCTTAATAAAAATCAGTTTTAAAGCAAAGCATGTTTTGATAAACTTTCTGAAAATGTTTGTGCATCCAGCATATTTAAGAAACTTTAGTAACAACAAGTTTTAAATTTTAAAATGCTGTTTTTGTGCATTTTTAGTTTCCAAATACAGCTTTACAAATCAAATTTTAAAAATTTACTAAAAACACACAATCACCTTTTTCTATTATAAAAATTAAGAATCTGAGTAAAGTAAGCTATGTAAAATTGCTTAAATCAATCAATACGTGTATCCTCCCAGCTAGCAAAGAGCAGCACCAAATGTAGCATTAAGGCTATCTTTAGTTGCCTAGCAACATCTTTTAATGGTTACCAACCAATGAAAAAAAATCGGCCTCTCTTTAGGGAAAAGAAGATAACTACAAACCAAGATTAAAACAGATTTAAATAAAAGTTTCCTGCTTCCTTGTTTAAATCATGACAAATTGGTCACTTAAATCACTTGGCTTTAGAAATCAATCCACCCTGCACAGACATAAATGCATTCCTGGATCTGAACTTAAACAACTTGGGCTCTCACGGGTTCTAATCAGGTTGGCAGAGCACTCAGGTCAGGGACCTTGGCTGTGGAACTCCCATTCAGAAATGTTTGCCAATATGCCTTGGTGGCAGTCACTGATCTTTTCAGCCTCACTGGGGGCTTCTTCTTAGCATCTAGAGGCTCAGATGCTCACCTAAAAACTGGTAGAACTTGGTTGTTAGATATTTTCCGCTTTTGGTCAGGGAAGTAATGCCTTGTGGCTGTTTTAGTCACTTTAGAGCAGGGGTTCTCAAACTGGGGGTCGGGACCCCTCAGGGGTCATGAGGTTATTACATGGGGGGGCGGGAATCACAAGCGGTCAACCTCCACCCCACCCCACTTTGCCTCCAGCATTTATAATGGTGTTAAAGTGTTTTTAATTTATATGGCGGGGGGGTCACACTCAGAGGCTGCTATGTGAAAGGGGTCACCAGTACAAAAGTTTGAGAGCCACTGCTTTGGAGCTACTAGAGAAAGCCAGCAGAGCTGAGTACAGGAGGGAATGCCACATATGAGAAGTTAGTTCCTCAGCAGTAGATTTTATTTTGTATAATGGAAAGTGTCACCTGGCTTGGACAGTCCCTCCCTATTACAGCAATGTTTTCCCAAGTAAATGTAAGCTTCTAGATGTTGTATTAATCCTATGGCCCACAAGGGTTTGATTAGTGTTTTCTATTGTTTATGTAGTTTCAGCTCTGAAGTCTTGTGTCAGAGTGCAGTGCTGCTGTAGTTCAACAAAGCGAGTCTGAACTCAGCAAAAAGCCTCCAGAGTGATTGAGTGAGCTGGTCTAACCCACAAGTCGTACTCAGACTAGCAACTATTTGGTGAAACAGAAGAGTGGGAAAGGAGAAGTTCTTCTTTCCAGCACTCAAAAGTGGTGGGAAGTTTAACACATCACATACATTCAGCTTCACGCTTTAGACAGAGAAGAGGGAGTTCAGAGAACAAAAGTGAATAGGGGCCCGTATGGATTAAGAGATTTTAAACCCATTTAAATGATAAATTATTTGAAACCTGTAAACAGAGGATGGAAAGGACCTGAGGATTGCGTAATGGGGTATAATTAAAATAACTGAATGTAATACAAGGGAAAAATTAGACTGAATATTAGAAAAAAACTTCCTGAGAGTTAGTTGTATTAAACAGACTTATTTAAACTTATTTCTCATGGCAAATTGAAGCCGCATTGCTTGGGGCATTAGAAATTGGACTTAAACATAGCATTGTCAAGATTGTGGACTAGATGGCCTAACAGAAGCTCAATATAGAAAATAGCTATTATTCCTAGCAGGGTGTAACTGAATTAAGGTTTACTTTTAGGTCTTCCTCACACTACTGTAATCAGAACTCTGTCTCTGACACCTCCCCATGTGCGTTCGTCAGCAACAACTGAATATTTGGTTCCTTTTGTCTGCGTACCTGGATTCAGTCCACTCTTGATAGCAACATGCATTCACATGCAACTGTAAGTGTCCCAGTTTCTCCTCATGTTAAATCAATTAGTCTTGCAGTACACACAACTGCCAGCAAATTGAACTACTACTTCAGATTCTTTTGATTTCAGGAAGCTTCATAGTCCTTAGTTACACATATATGCAAGCTGTGAAAGTAAAAACTTTCTCAAACAATGACCTCCAAAAACAAGAACACAGAGTTTTAGGCTAGTTTCTTCCTTCAGTTATAGGAATGCCATTTCCCCCCCCACCCCCCTCAACTACTGGGGAAAGATCCTTCTACTTCAACCCAAGAAGGGTTTAAAAAAAACTTTGGGGATTCAGATAACTGAACGGGCACATCCTCACATGCCCAAGTAATGCCCTCACTTCCTGCATGAAGATTTGGGGATTGTGAATCCACAGCTAAACCCACTCCCTATTCAGTATGGATTAGTTTTTATTAGGCCTGTCGATTAATTTCAGTTAACTCTCGCGATTAACTCAAAAAAATTGTGATTAATCAGTTTTAACTGCGCTGTTAAACAATAGAATACCAATTGAAATTTATTACATATTTTGGATGTTCTTCTACATTTTCAAATATTTTGATTTCAATTACAACACAGAATACAAAGTAGACAGTGCTCATGTTGTATTTTTTCATTACTGTACTGTAAAAATGTTAAACAAAAGGAATAGTATTTTTCAATTCACCTCATGCAAGTACTGAAGTGCAATCTCTTTAGCATGAAAGTGCAACTTACAAATGTAAGTTTGTTACATAACTGCACTCAAAAACCAATATAAAAACTTCAGAACCTACAAATCCACTCAGTCCTACTTCTTGTTCAGCCAATCTCTAAGACAAACAAGTTTGTTTACATATACAGGATAATGCTGCCCACTTCTTATTTACAGTGTCACCAGAAAGCGAGAACAGGCGTTTGCATGGCAGGCTTTTGTAGTTGGCATTGCAAGGTATTTACGTGCCAGATTTGCTAAACTTTCATATGCCTCTTCATGCTTCGGCCACCATTCCAGAGGACATGGTTCCACACTGATGACGCTCATTAAAAAAAAATGTGTCAATTAAATTTGTGACTGAACTCCTTGGGGAAGAATTATATGTCTGCTGCTTTGTTTTACCCGCATTCTGCCATATATTTCATGTTACAGCAGTCTCAGATGATGACCAGCATGTTTGTTTTAAGAACACTTTCACTGCAGACTTGACAAAACACAAAGAAGGTACCAATCTGAGATTTCTAAAGATAGCTACAGTACTTGACCCAAAGTTTAAGAATTTGAAGTGCCTTCCAAAATCTGAGAGGGAGGAGGTGTGGAGCCTGCTTTCAGAAGTCTTAAAAGAGCAACTCTGATGTGGAAACTACAGAACCTGAACCACCAAAAAAGAAAAATCAACCTTCTGCTTTTGGCATCTGACACTGCTTTGGATTATCATCAAGCAGAACGCATCATCAGCATGGACACATGTCCTCTGGAATGGTGGTTGAAGATGAAGGGACATAGGAGGATGAGGGGAGATATGATTGCTCTCTATAAATATATCAGAGGGATAAATACCGGAGAGGGAGAGGAATTATTTAAACTCAGTACCAATGTGAACACAAGAACAAATGGATATAAATTGGCCACCAGGAAATTTAGACTAGAAATTAGACGAAGGTTTCTAACCATCAGAGGAGTGAAGTTTTGGAATAGCCTTCCAAGGGAAGCAGTGGGGGCAAAAGATCTATCTGGCTTTAAGATTAAACTCAATAAGTTTATGGAGGAGATGGTATGATGGGATAACATGGTTTTGGTAATTAAATATTCATGGTAAATAGGCCTAACGGCCTGTGATGGGATATTAGATGGGGTGGGATCTGAGTTACCCGGGAAAGAATTTTCCGTAGTATCTGGCTGATGAATCTTGCCCATATGCTCAGGGTTTAGCTGATCGCCATATTTGGGGTCGGGAAGGAATTTTCCTCCAGGGCAGATTGGAAGAGGCCCTGGAGGTTTTTCGCCTTCCTCTGTAGCATGGGGCATGGGTCACTTGCTGGAGGATTCTCTGCTCCTTGAAGTCTTTAAACCACGATTTGAGGACTTCAATAGCACAGACATAGGTGAGAGGTTTTTTGCAGGAGTGGTGGGTGAAATTCTGTGGCCTGCGTTGTGTAGGAGGTCAGACTAGATGATCATAATAGTCCCTTCTGACTTAAATATCTATGAATCTATGAATCTTTACCGCAACTAGCACATAAATATCTTGCAGCACTGGCTACAACAGTGCCATGCAAACACCTGTTCTCACTTTCAGGTCATATTGTAAACAAGAAGCAGGCAGAACTGTCTCCTGCAAATGTAAACAAACATGTTCAGACAAACAAGAAGTAGGACGGAGTGGACTTATAGGCTCTAAAGTTTTACATAGTTTTATTTTTGAATGCAATTTTTTTTACGTAATTCTACTTTTGTAAGTTCAACTGTCATGATAAAGAGATTGCACTACAGTACTTGTATTAGGTTTGAAAAATACTATTTCTTTTGTTTTTTTACAGTGAAAATATTTTTAATCAAAAATATAAAGTGACTACTGTACATTTTGTATTCTGTGTTGTAATTGAAATCAATATATTTGAAAATGTAGAAAACATCCAAATATATTTAAATAAATGGTGTTCTATTGTTAACACAATTAATTACAATTATATTTTTAATTGCTTGACAGACCTAATTTTTAATTGGTCTTAGAGATCACAAAATCCAGTGCTGTTGAAGCAGAGCTCTGAGAAAGATATTTTAAAAACTTCAAACAGGAGATAAAACAAGAGGAGGAGGCAAAAGTTGGAAGATTTTCCAAATGACACAATAAGGATACCAATCACCATGTACTATCTCTGAACTCAGGATAGTCCTTTGCATAAGAAAGCAGCCCCCCTCCTCAGCATCAAGAAATTTAATATGGAGTATAATCTTATTTGCCAGTGCAGATTTGGAAAAGCCACAGTCAAACAGTTAAGACTAAGCCATCAGCTCAATAACTAACCTCCAGTCTAGAGAGGTTACTGAGAAAACAACGTTTAAGACCATTTGTTCAGGATTGGTCATTCAGGAGCGGCACAATGTACTTCAATGTTGGAGTAAGGGCATCTAAGTCCAAGACTTGGGCTGGAGTCCTCATTCCTTAAGAGATCGAAGAAGTGCGCTCAGACCCTGGGAAGGAATGCCTCCCTCATTTTCCATTGAGCCCATTAAGCAGAAGCAGAAGTGAATATCATTCATCCTAGGAAAGCCTGTATTAAGGCCACTGTTGAAAGAAGGGAGGGTTTACAAGGGGGGTGGATGCAGTATCCTCTGAGTGCATTTATTTCTCATGAGAAAGGACAAGCAAAACAAAAAATTAAGAACAGAAATTTTGTTAAGAATAGTCAAAGGTGAAAAGGTTCCCCAGGGATTTGTCTGGACTCCTCCACTAAAGGCCAATCTACAATTTCAGAATAGGCTCTGAACTTCCAAACAAGACTTCAGAAGTTAGGTACTTCTGTGACATGCACACAGTGTCAAACATAGAATGATGCTGCAAGGTCTCCAGTGGCAAAGGCTTTACAGACTAAAATGCTCGAAGAAAAAAGTACAGGTCATAAAAAGAAGGAAGATAAATAGTTTCCAAAAGAATCCAGAAATCCACACTAGGTGTCACATTTGTTTGCACTGACGAAGTGCTGGACCTGCCTAGAGCTGCTTCTGGGATAGGTCTCATGATGCCTGATGAAGACTTCTAAATTCCTTAACCCAAGACCAATAATTAATTAAGACTGACATGGTACCTGAAAGATCAGGAAGTGTGACATACTGAAACTAGAGAGGGCCTTTTTACTAACTGCTGAAGAGGTTAGATCGACCATTGTAATTATATCACAAAATGATCTACAATGCTGTTAGTGATGAAGAGTAAGGATTTTTTTGGGGAGCAAGGGAGAACATAACTGGAGGGAAGAGCATTCACATTTAGTTAAACGTGAGGCAAGCTTTCCCCATACATTTGAAAATCTCATCTCTCTAGCTTGGGGTTGTATACTGTGTAAGTCCCAATAGTTGCCTATTTATTGCTTTAATATAAAAGGAAAAACAGCTTCAAAATAAGCTATTTAATTTTAATCTAAAGTTCACTGTCCATCAAATTTCTGACCAAACTGTCAGATAAAAAGTTGATTGGAGAAATTGTCAGTCATTAGTAAGATCCCAAATGAATCTGGATGGAAAAAAAGCTGGTAACTGCCAACATTCCAAGCAACAACAGAACTTCACAACTGCAGTTATCTGCAAGGGTTGAACACCACTCTCTGAATTAGAGTGCTTACCAGAATACAAAGCCTTATGTTATAACAGCTAGAACGTGGCTTAATTGTGACTAAAGACAAGCAAACGTTGAATGCATTACATAAGTCTCAAAACTAAAACCATGTCTCTAGTACACCTGAAGAGAAAAAGCACCACTAAAAGTATCTTACCTCATAAATGTTGGGGTGCCACATTTTGGTCAGGAATCTGAACGTAGGCGGTGAATATGGATAGTCGATAGGAAATTTAATGTGAGCCTGCAACAAATAAAATTAATCTCAGTTTTCATGTAACAGAATGCATGGAAACCAGCAAACTAATCCATGTTAGTCTTTCACACTGGAAGGTTTGGGGGCCAAAGTGATTTCAGTCTAAAGGAAACAAAGTTGATCATTTTTTGTTAGTGCTTTAATGGACATTAGGCACCTGACAAATCTACAAAGTTTAGCTCCATTATTGGGTCTCGTGCACAGACTGGTACTTGAACAGGAGAAATTGAAGATCAGGACTGAGGTTCATTGGACTGGCAATCCTTGTAATATAGAGGGAAAGACAAGGAAGCAACTGTCTCAACTTCACGTAGCTCTAACTCGAGTCAAAGTCCCGAGATGTCTTAATTAACTGTTTTAAAAAAAATCACTGACAATTAAAAATCACTGAAGAATTCAGTGGCCAATATTATCAGTTTCCTTTTTTAAAATCTCAAAACAGGTTAAGTTTTTTGGCCCCAGTAGGATGAATTTTCTAGTGTTCCAAGCACATTAGTGGGGCTAATTAAAGAACATTTACATCAATACCTGTGCACTGCACAAACCAATGCATCTGAATAGGCACAAGGAATATTTGTTGGCAGTTTTGAAGGACTTGGTTGGTGGAGGAAGTAGAAATTCTACTTCAAGCAGAGTATTTATACTACACTTGATGCCATGGCATTTGAGCCCTTCACAAATTCAGATATTAGGAGGCTTACATGTCGCAGAGCTGTGTAATCCTGCCACTTAAACCGGAATCTAGATAACAATTTTATGATACTAATGGTGGGTTAGCATGCCCATAGCATTAGATGGGCATCTTTTTAACAAACAAGAAGTAACAAATAGACCTTTAGATGTCAACTAGATAGATTCTAGTTACAGTTAAAACTAGAGGTAGGTACAAACTAGCGTCTTAAAACTCACTCTTAAGGTTTGGTAAGGAGGCGAGGTGCGCTGAAATAAAAACCCATCATGTTTTGCAATTTAGGCTCCTCTAGTTTAAAGCAAAACCAGCACTCTCAGTAGCTTGAATTTTTTAAGCACCTTTACATAGTGTCCACATACAGGTAGACAGCATGTGTTATGGAAGTACAGTAGTGTCAATCCTAAGCAGATGTGGTTTATTTGAATATACACTTAGAAAAATGCTAACTGGATGTTCATAATATAATGCAACAATGATCATCAGTCAGCAGTCTAAGCCCATTCAACTCCTGTTCTGACATTTTATTAGAACAAGAGAGAAAAGTGTTCAAGAGTCCAAATTAAATCCAGAAATAAAAAACCCAGGGTTGAGCTAGATAGAAAGCTTGCTTACAGCTGGTCAGAATAACTATCAGTGGGTAACTTTGCATCTCTTGTTTAACAAAATCTTAACATGCTGCTGGGCACGTCCAAGACAACTTCAGCCTAAGTTTTCTTTGCTTTTTCTGCCTTCAACTTGGAGCCTTACATGTATTTAAATGCAGAGCATTTTAAATTTGAAAACCAGTTTAGACAAGTCTAACTTTGACAGGCACTTTCCCACTGCTATGTTGTATTGTAGTCCATCCAGAGATTACACAGATCCAAAGACAGCACCTTTATATAAACTAGTAAGCAGTTTCTGGGTTGCATGCACAACTGTAGGGTAAACTGGGGGGCTATTTAACCACTGAACTGCTTGTTAAGACACAAACACTGCAGAATTGAACAATCTGAATGCACGGAGTGTACAAAACCAATCCATATACACTGTAGAGCAGTGTTTCTCAAAGTACAGGTTGCGACCCAGTACCGGGTCATAGAATGTCAGGACCTCAGGAGGTCATCTAGTCCAACCCCCTGCTCAAAAGCAGGACCAATCTCCAATTAAATCATTCCAGCCAGGGCTTTGTCAAGCCTGACCTTAAAAACTTCTAAGGAAGGAGATTCCACCACCTCCCTAGGCAACGTATTCCAGTGTTTCACCACCATACTAGTGAAAAAGTTTTTCCTAATATCCAACCTAAACCTCCCCCACTGCAACTTGAGACCATTACTCCTTGTCCTGTCCTCTTCTACCACTTAGTCTAGAATAGTCATCCTCTCTGGAACCACCTCTCAGGTAGTTGAAAGCAGCTATCAAATCCCCCCTTTCTTCTCTTCTGCAGACTAAACAATCCCAGTTCCCTCAGCCTCTCCTCATAAGTCATGTGTTCCAGACCCCTAATCATTTTTGTTGCCCTTCGCTGGACTCTCTCCAATTTATCCACATCCTTCTTGTAGTGTGGGGCCCAAAACTGGACACAGTACTCCAGATGAGGTCTCACCAATGTCGAATAGAGGGGGACGATCACGTCCCTCGATCTGCTCGCTATGCCCCTACTTATACATCCCAAAATGCCATTGGCCTTCTTGGCAACAAGGGCACACTACTGACTCATATCCAGCTTCTCGTCCACTGTCACCCCTAGGTCCTTTTCCGCAGAACTGCTGCCTAGCCATTCGGTCCCCAGTCTGCAGCTGTGCATTGGGTTCTTCCGTCCTAATTGCAGGACCCTGCACTTATCCTTATTGAACCTCATCAGATTTCTTTTGGCCCAATCCTCCAATTTGTCTAGGTCCCTCTGTATCCTATCTCTGCCCTCCAGCGTATCTACCACCTCTCCCAGTTTAGTATCATCCGCAAATTTGCTGAGAGTGCAATCCACACCATCCTCCAGATCATTTATGAAGATACTGAACAAAACCGGCCCCAGGACCGACCCCCGGGGCACTCCACTTGACACCGGCTGCCAACTAGACATGGAGCCATTGATCACTACCCGTTGAGCCCGACAATCTAGCCAACTTTCTACCCACCTTATAGTGCATTCATCCAGCCCATACTTCCTTAACTTGCTGACAAGAATACTGTGGGAGACAGTGTCAAAAGCTTTGCTAAAGTGAAGAAACAATACAACCACTGCTTTCCCTTCATCCACAGAACCAGTAATCTCATCATAGAAGGCGATTAGATTAGTTAGGCATGACCTTCCCTTGGTGAATCCATGCTGACTGTTCCTGATCACTCTTCTCATGTAAGTGCTTCAGGATTGATTCTTTGAGGACCTGCTCCATGATTTTTCTGGGGACTGAGGTGAGGCTGACTGGCCTGTAGTTCCCAGGATCCTCCTTCTTCCCTTTTTTAAAGATTGGCACTACATTAGCCTTTTTCCAGTCATCCGGGACTTCCCCCGTTCGCCACGAGTTTTCAAAGATAATGGCTCTGCAATCACAGCCGCCAATTCCTTTAGCACTCTCGGATGCAACTCGTCTGGCCCCATGGACTTGTGCACGTCCAGCTTTTCTAAATAGTCCCTAACCACCTCTTTCTCCACAGAGGGCTGGCCATCTATTCCCCATGTTGTGATGCCCAGCGCAGCAGTCTGGCAGCTGACCTTGTTAGTGAAGACAGGCAAAAAAAGCATTGAGTACATTAGCTTTTTCCACATCCTTTGTCGCTAGGTTGCCTCCCTCATTCATTAAGGGGCCCAGACTTTCCTTGGCTTTCTTCTTGTTGCCAACATACCTGAAGAAACCCTTCTTGTTACTCTTAACATCTCTCGCTAGCTGCAGCTCCAGGTGCGATTTGGCCCTCCTGATTTCATTCCTACATGCCCGAGCAATATTTTTATACTCTTTCCTGGTCATATGTCCAACCTTCCACTTCTTGTAAGCTTCTTTTTTATGTTTAAGATCCGCTAGGATTTCACCATTAAGCCAAGCTGGTCGCCTGCCATATTTACTATTCTTTCGACACATCAGGATGGTTTGTCCCTGTAACCTCAACAGGGATTCCTTGAAATACAGCCAGCTCTCCTGGACTCCTTTCCCCTTCAAGTTAGTCCCCCAGGGGATCCTACCCATCCGTTCCCTGAGGGAGTTGAAGTCTGCTTTCCTGAAGTCCAGGGTCCGTATCCTGCTGCTTACGTTTCTTCCCTGTGTCAGGATCCTGAACTCAACCAACTCATGGTCACTGCCTCCCAGATTCCCATCCACTTTTGCTTCCCCTACTAATTCTTCCCGGTTTGTGAGCAGCAGGTCAAGACCTCCCACGCTCCTTACCATAGGCTTCCTAAGGCTAGTGTCTAGTGTTAGTTACACAAAGTGGGTTAAGATGGAATGTATTGCAATATTATGATTTTATGAAAACTAGTCAAAAGATATAATTATGTTGGGTCACAGGCATCAACAATTTTCTTCAACTGCGTCTGAGAAAAAAAGTTTAAAAACCACTGCTGTAGAGTGCCACACAACACTGTTGGGATAGCAGATAAAAAGTATACGTTAGGGAACCACTTTTTGATGTGCAGGCAATTGATAGATTTAATTTACATCGTAACCAGTCATGTCTTTACAAAAGATCAGAAAGCAACAGAATTTGGAAACAAGTAATTATTTGCTGCTCTGTTTTGTTTAGCTAAATTGAAGTATTGAGTACAGAGATGCTCTAGTGTAGCAACCCAGTTACAGAAATCTGCTTTTCCACTGAATAGCTTGTTAGCACCAGAGGTCAGAATTTCACTGTGCCAGCTGTTCAAGCTGTAGGTCAGAAGGATTAAGTGCACTGGGGAAACCCAGATGATCTAAAAAAATTGGGGAATTTTACAGTGATCACTTTCACCTCTCCTCCTCCTGATCATTAGCTTGAAAAGTGAAACTGAACTCTTAACCAGGACATTCATTAGCGTTTTCACAAACAGGTTTCCAGGTATTACTCAGCATTTTACTTTCTTAACAGAAGTGATCAGTTTAAAGCAGCTTTCCACCAGTTGAGCATTAATATATTTCAATTGAATGGGTGAAGGAGACCAGGAGTTTCAGGGGCAAGCTGCCACATAGCTGGTAAAGACTCACTAATCGTCATAGCTAGGAATCCAGCATCATCAAACTACCATTTAAAATATTTCCAAGATTAAATAAGTCAGAAGACCATATATTAAGGTCATTTTTGAGTGACAGTTTGTTACTTGTGGCAAATAAGTTTATACAACCTCTACTGACCTGCGACGAATGGAGGATATCTGGATACTTTTTACATGACCTACCCTGAACTGGGTTAAGATAGGTTCTACTGTATATATTGTCAGAGTAGCACAGATCTGAGGCAGCATGCCTTTGGTTAAATTAGACCTAACCTCAAGTGGAATTTATTTTTAGAATGAGTACCCAGAAAGCCCCAAGACACAAATCAGGAAAAAACATAAGTTTGATATCCAACATCCCTCCCCTGTGGCCACCCCAGCAAGCTGTTAAGCCATTTTAAGTCTACCTTACACCAACTACAGAAAGTGACCAGGGCAAATCCTAGATTTCAGAGATTTGAACACTTGACCTCCCTCACTATAGCTCTTCGAAACACTTGGGTTTTGCCAGTTCCGAGGCATGTGTTAAGAGATACTAAGGGGTAAATTAAACATCACTATGATACCATGCTTGATAAAATGGGTTGGTTGCAGATTCCATCCTATGTAATTTGACACACAGTCTCTTCAGCTAGATTGCTGACACACCACACTATGCAATTTAAATACATTTGTAGAAGCAAACTCCCTCCCAGAGCCTGCATTCCACACCCCCTGCTGGCCCTGCACCAACCAGAATATAAACCGGACTTTCAATGAAAATCAGAAATGCCAGTTTATAGAGTTTTCCAGTTGAAGTCCTGGATAAAATGGCTTTTACTGTACATTTATTTTTCAAAGAGTTTAAACTAAAAATTTCCAGTCAGTTCTTAAATGTATTCGGAGAGCTAATTAATATGTGTAGAGTGTTGTAATTACCGCTGCTTTGCATTTCTAGAATTGTCAAGTACTTACTCCATCCAAAATATTTACATACCACTGACCCCGCTAGGAACAGTATTAATATGAACAGGTTACTCCATCACAACATTTAAAATTTGTTGGGGGGGGGGGGGGAGAAGGGCATGTTTCATGAAAAAAAAACAAGTACTCAGAAGGCTACTGAGTTGATTTTCACATGTGCAGAGGACCAGCAGCTTCCACAGCAGTCAACTGGAGCTGCAGTTGCTTGGCACCTCTGAAAAGACCATTTAAAAAAAAAATTACATTCCCTATAATATGTTACGTCTTGCTTTTTATTCCCAACACTCTTTACAAGCTATGAACATGCAGCACCATTGAAACTTAGCTTCCTCTGAGGTGCAGAACAGCAGACAGCCTAACTGAAAAAAATCTTACACTGTTCCAAGTTATGAGGTGGAGTGGGAGTGGGGCAGTTGTGCATGTGCCCTGAATGTATGATGTTCCTTGCTTCTCAGAGTGTGAAGATACTAATGCACAATGAATACCCACTGCCATGCTTACACTAGAAGTAGCATTTAGTAGCTTTCCAAAAGACAATTATTTCTTCATACTACAACTTACCTCATTAGCTACACAGGTTTCTTAACAGGGTGGCATGGAGGGACATGGGCAGGTGGTGGCAGTTTAGAAATATTTTGCCCACTAAGTGGTTTTTTTATATATATATATATATATATATATAAAACTTTTGACTTTCTAGATACTTTCAACTCAACCTCTGCCTCCTAGAAAAGGTACTGAACTCCTGTTTGAAGAGGACTATGTTAAAGGGACCTTGGAACCTTTCAGTTTGCACCCACAGCATCAACAGAGAAGAGTTACAGCACAGCACTTGATCGCACATAGCTATTCACATCCCTGTAGTCCAAACAAGCCCTTAGTCTCCATCTATGTCAACTGTTTTATTGCAAGAAGTAGTCAGTAAAACCCATTTAAAAAACAAACCTTACTACACAAAGTTATTGCTGTTCAGGTAAGCTCAGGAGAAAGCATAAAACTCAAGCATGTTAGCTTATGCACCTCATACGTAAGATGATCCTTCCTTAGAAGTTTTTAAGGTCAGGCTTGACAAAGCCCTGGCTGGGATGATTTAATTGGGTATGGGTCCTGCTTTTGAGCAGGGGGTTGGACTAGATGACCTCCTGAGGTCCCTTCCAACCCTGATATTCTATGATTCAGGGGTACTGTTGTAACAAATTTATCTCTTTAGTTCAGTGGTTCTCAACCTTTCCCGATTACTGTATCCCTTTCAGAAGTTTGATTTGTCTTGTGTACCCCAAGTTTCATTTCACTTAAAAACAACTTGCCTACAAAATGAGACCTAAAAATACAAAAAACTCACCACACACTATTACTGAAAAATTACTTTTTTTCATTTTTACCATATAATTATAAAATTAATTGAAATAAATAAATATCGTACTTACATGTATAGTATATAGAGCAGTATAAACAAGTCATTGTCTGTATGAAATTTTAGTTTGTCCTGACTTCGCAGGTGCTTTTTAATGTAACCTGTTGTAAAACTAGGCAAGTATCTACATGAGCTAATGTACCCCTGGAAGACCTCTGCATATCCCCAGGGGCACATGTACCCCTGGTTGAGAACTACTACTTTAGGTTTATCACCCAGCGTGCACAACTGTCAACCAATAGTTTGGATTACATCCAATTCCTTCGTGTGTAAAGGACTTAACCACTACTAAGGCCCAAAGTGCCTGTTTACAGAAAGTTATCGCAGCAATCAAATGTTTGTTAATTTTAGATTTTCACTTAAATACACGTATTTGATGTTTCCCAGCAGTTAACTGGAATATTGGCACTGATGATTTCCCTCTTCTGTCCCACAGTATTCTAATGCTATCAGTAACCCAGTCTTCCACACCAAAACAAAAAAAATTAAAGCAACTTGGTACTCATCCATTTGCCCAGTGCACATTAAAATGCTTTCATCTTCATAAGCGTGGGCAGATTGTGCCAGAGTAACTCAAGGTTTTAAAATAGATGGGAAATTCCCAGCTGGACAACCAAAAGTTTGGGTATTTCAGTTGAGAGAAACTAAGGCAGAGAATCCCCATCAATGATTTATTATGTACTGGCAGAGTCTTCAATAATCTGCGCATATCAGACCATGGGACTAGTTCTCAAATATCAGGTTTCAGAGTAGCAGCCGTGTTAGTCTGTATTCACAAAAAGAAAAGGAGTACTTGTGGCACCTTAGAGACTAACCAATTTATTTGAGCTCATATGAATTTGTTAGTCTCTAAGGTGCCACAAGTACTCCTTTTCTCAAATATCAGTCGCCAAAGTATACATGGTACTTATACAGATACACACTTATTTTTAGCATAGGTAAACAGTGCAGTGACCGCTGAGTATGCCGCAAATAAGCAGGAAACTCAGGCTTCCAACTATACACCTTGTTTACAGCAGCTGCATTCTAAAAGAAAGCCTTCAGCCAAAATGGCTGTATCTGCACGGCACATTCTTAACATGAGGCACAAGGCCAACAGAAGTAGAGGAACTATACAAAACCAGTGCTGTGTTAATTTTAACATCTAATCCCACAAAATGCCTTTTAATGCTGGCTGGTACATCACACCTTTTTAAAACTCACCTAATGGATTTGCTCTTCCACATTAAGCCTGGATTATTGAAATGTTTTCCAGGATGTAGTATTAACCACCACATTTAGTGGAGGTCATCTTAAGTATTAACAGCTCATTTAGCAAGCCAGTCAAGAAGCGAAATCACCTTGATGCTGTCCAACTTCAGAACCTACAAGACCAGCATTACTATTAAAACTAACTAGACGGACTTGCCATTAATACAAAGTAGTAGGTCACACACTTTGTGGCTTGTGTAGGCCAAGCTCACTAAAACACAGCAGGGGCTCCTTGCATCCTTACATTCCAACCAACAAGCTCTCTGTATTGCCACCCTCCAAATCCCCCTCTATTTTAGGGACTGTAAAATTTCCCCACTTCCTCTGATGTTTTGGCTTTTGCCCCTCCATTCTCCCTTAATAGGGTCCTGCCTTCTCCCCACCATACCTGGGGATCTGTCTCCTCCTACCCATTTCCATCTCCCACCACAGCAGGGGTTCTGTTCCCTCCATTCCCACCTTCCCCCATGCCAATGGCTTAGTGTCTCCCCCCAACCCTGGACTGGAAAGGAGGAGTGAATGACTGGTGTCCTACCCCTACAGATCAGGAAGGGCACTAGTAGAGAGGACACTTCATTCCTTCCTCACTTCTTCTGGGTGTCCCTGCTGCCTGAGAATCCACCTCACAGAGCTTTCAGCAGGGAGAACACTGATCTCTCTATCTGGGAGAGAAGTCATCCAGGGCATCACATGCTAAATACTATCAGGACCACAAGCAGAGGGATTGTTATGCCAGAAGGCACTAAATGGCTACCAGACACCAGTCGTTTGATCTAGAGACAACTGCAGAGGTACTTGAAGCAGTGACTGTGCTAAACAGATGACAGCAGCTTCATGTATCGCCCATTTCCCCTAAAAACAATTGCATTCTGCTCATTGATGCCTAGAACATTCCCTGGAATTTTGGAATTGATCCGATGTGACATTCAAAAACTATTGCATTACACACAGAAATGCTGTCAAGTTGAGTGCAACGTCTTTGCAAGCCTCAACAATAAAAAGTTGTTCCAAGTGATGTATGTAGTGAGCTATACACCAACTTTTCACCTCTGGCCCCTAAGTTTCAAGTCCTTATTGAAATCATACCTGAACATGAGTTCCCAGTATAGCACCGACTGCATCCATAATTTACTTCACTTTTCAGACACTTCACGTAAGTACAAGCAGAAAGCACCAAGACAGAGTTCTATTACAGACAGCTTGGCTTTCAGCTATGCATATTAGAAAAAAAATAAGTGGTTGAATGAATACAAACAAGACAGCCAAATTAGTTCTGGGAATCCTGAATGAACATGCCCATTGCATAGAACTAGAAAGCAACTACTTAACGCAGGGTATGCACTCCCAAAGATAACCTATAAAGGAAAAAATTGGGTTTGTATCATGTTTTGCTGCTTTATGATTATAAAGGTGGCCTGCAATTCTCAGTCTAATCTGGAAGACTAGAGATCTAGTGAAACAAAACACATCACAGGAAATGAAAATTAAGCTATTGAAAGGATGAAGGAATTTTTAGTCAAAACTATTGGTTTTTGTTTACACACCAAAGAGTTTAACACGTTTGTTGAACCCCTACAACCCTTGTTCTTCTATAATTAACATGAATGAGCTCATGATACATACAAAAACCACCTTGCCTACTGTTCCCCATCCACAAGGTCTGCTAGGAAAACCCATCCGGACACTCTTAGCATCTTCCAGGTAAAAACCCTGTCGAAAAGTGTCCTTTATACATTTTAAAATAATGAATAAACCCTTTTTTGTATAGCATTTTGTAGGTCACTTAACACAAAGTGAACCATTTATATTAAGTTACAAGCTTTTTCAGACTGGAACCATGTTACAGGTTCGCACAGAGCCAAACACAATGGAGCCCTGATTCTGATTAGAGCCTCTAGGAACTATTATAATAGCAACATTAAAATTTACAAATTAAGAGTTTTACTATTATTGTGTTGTAATTTGTAAATTTTACAAGCAAGAAATAGCGTATAGAAAATGCCTACTTTCAGTAAATACTAAGTCTATCTTAAATTCATATTTATGGGCAATTATGGCTTTTGTGGCTGTTAAATACTCAAATGGTTTTGGGCAGTGTTAATATCAACAGGAAATGGACAAATAAGGCAGCAAGCCTACATACTGACCAAGTTCAAAGTTACAGCTGCACAATACTTATGATAATCAGGGTAAAATATAGCCCTTGATAGAAGAATGGAGCACAAGTGATATATATTTCTCATGCATGCGCTGTCTCTAGAGGATCTGTGTAAACTGAGCAACATTTGGTCCTTTCCTCCAAGTGTCATCAACAAGGAATGGGTGAAAATCTGAGCAGTTATTCTGTCATTTCCCTACACTAACTCAGAGAAGGAACAATTTTTTTTAAAATGTTCTCCCTTGTGTGTCAGAGGAGTCAAGCTCAGATATTTTAGCCTTCATGATGTATTACAGCCGTTAATCTTAATTTACAAACTCCTGAGCTAATCAGAAACTTAGTCTAAGGGCAAACCAGTAGAGTGTTTAGGATCTTAAAGCAGCTTTGAATTAAGTCACTTCTAACTTCGAGTGAAATTTTATTAGAGATGGTTCACAGTATTGACCAATTAAATATTGCTACTAGGTATGAATGATAGGATAGCTGATTCAAATGCTGAGTCGACAAGGTTAAACTGCTCTTGAAATACAAGAGGTCAACTTTTGCAGTAAAACTACATCGACTGTGGTAACTCATTGTCAGCATCCTTACATTACATAGGTGTTCAGCCTTAAACACAGCAAATGTATCTTAAAAATATTTTAATTCTGACAGCTTGCTGTGGAGCTGTTTAAAATGGCAGAAGTATGCTGAAAGCAGAATAATCTACTCCCCTTGACAATAGGCCAACTGCATATTCCTGAAACCATGCCCTTCCCCTACCACGCTATTTATTCTTGTTGCTTTGTCAGCACTGGGATCAGCACATGGCTACCAAGGCCTGTATTAACCAAGCCAACGCTGCAATGCCCATTTTTCAATGCAAAGGCTTACTAGCTCAGCAACATACAATACCAATAAGAACTGGACAAAGCCAGGACCTATTGCAAAGCTGGGCTGGACTAGTGAACTGTTCAGAGAATTATATCCCAGGCTCAAAGCGAGCTATGTTCACATGCACAGTGTTCATAATACCTACTTTTCAGCAGCACCAGCAGAAACAAAGAAAAAACCCTGCAATTAAGCACATGGGAAAGAAAAATGAGTTAGTTATTTGGTTCCTTCTGTATTACAGTGCCTAAGGTTAGTTAGGTTAGTGCCTAACCGACAGGCTCTGCAGCACATGTTCTGCAGTTGGTTTTGAAACCTTAAATGGAAGTTCATTTCACGTAATACAGCTAGTGTCACAGTAGAAATGGTGATTTGTTATAAATTTAGTTCAGCACAGGAAGCCCAGGGAGAGAAATTAAGTTCAACCTTCAATCTGATTTGCAAGCTAGCTTTTATTTAAAAAAAAACCCAACACACCCGGATAGTATGATTAGAATTTTTTGCAGGTCAGAATGAAGGTACATGACAAACTATTTGGTGGGAATTACACATGTCTTGCTTTTACTATGTCAATCTCCAAGCATTAGCAACCTTTCAGAAAACAGACATTTACAGAATGACGACTTGCTCCCCCACCCCATCAACAAAGTAAGGTATCGTTCCCACTCCATCACAAATCTAAAAGAGAACATTTGAAATGCTTGAGTTAAGGTTTAGATTGACCAAAATATTTTGTACTCACTTAAGACTCAAAGTGACTATTATGGTAATCTAGTATCTGGCATTCTGCATAACTGGCCAGAGGATATCATTAAACTTGGTTCCCACCTGCCCTCCCACACTTGTAAGAATTTAAATCTATTTAATCATTCATTTAGTTTTGAAATTTGACAAGTAGCAGCACCTTTGTTTGGAGCAATCACTGACCCTGAATGCTTCCCCCAAACATATGTAATCTACAAGCCTGCCCATTGCCTTAACTGGTCCTTGGACCCTACCTCTGCTCAAATTCTTCTACATCATGTCTTACTATTTCCTTCCCTTCCTCTAATGGAAATACCTCTTTATGGTCTCCCCAAAGCCTTGTTCTCCAAGCTTCAGGGTGTCAGTTCCAAGTCTTTAGTTCAAGTGAGGGAGAGGACAAAGTACATTTGTGGCCCGTATGTTTTTACGGATGGATACCGAGCATACACACTTCAGAGTTCCCCATCCTCTCCAAAGCCCCAAGACAATCTCACATCATCCATGGATATATCTTTGCTTTGAAAGTTAGGCTTGGCAAATGGAGGTAGGAAGCCTCAAAGAATTTCAAACTCATTTGCATGCTTTGACTGGAGAACTTCCACGAACACTTAAGTGTTGCCAAAAGTGGTGGTAGTTTAGTAGAGTGGTTCTCTTATTCTGACAAGAATATAATTAAGTCTTCAAGGTGATTACACAAGAACTTGGAAGCTGACAAAAAACAGGACAGAGCCCAATAGGCTTTAAACTTATCCTCAGCTATAGGTAACACAGAATCACAGGACTGGAAAGGACCTCGAGAGGTCTTCTAGTCCAGTCCTCTGCACTCAAGGCAGGACCAAGTATTATCTAGACTATCCCTGACAGGTGTTTGTCTAACCTGCCCTTAAAAATCTCCAATGATGGAGATTCCACAACCTCCCTAGGCAATTTATTCCAGTGCTTAACCACCCTGACAGGAAGATTTTCCTAATGTCCAACCTAAACTGCCCTTGCTGCAATTTAAGCCCATTGCTTCTTGTCCTAGCCTCAGGAGTTAGAAAGAACAATTTCTCTCTCCCTCCTCCTTGTAACATTCTTTTATGTACTTGAAAGTTTATGTCCCCCCATAGTCTTCTCTTCTCCAGACTAAACAAACTCAAGCATGAGGAACTGTGTAGCTGAACTCCATTAACGTACAGTCTGATTGATACCTTAGTACTGCCAAACCTCTAGCATCCATTGGCTTATGTAACATTATATGGGTAAAGTGAAAAAGGTCCATTCTAGTCATGCTGGAAGACAAGGTGGAACCTTACAGCTTCCCAATGATAGTTTCTCCCAGCTAGGCTCAGTCTAGGATTTGCCAGGTTATCTGGGTTTTCCCTGACCCTTCACTTGCAGCTCTAGCTATTATCTAGCCATTGCTTTCTTATACAAAGAAGTTGTGTAGCTATTGTCATTGACATATTATTTGAAGACAGGATCCAGGAGTAAAAAGGCAATTTATATTCCAGACTGCCAGTATGCTGTGTGACCTTCAGCAAGTCACAAACCATTCCTGAGTTTAGGCTGTCAACCTCACTCAGAACATGGGAAATAGATACTTGAGGTCTTTAAATCATTTTGAGTTATAGCTGAAAGGTGTTGTGTAAGTATAAAGCATCAACAAGTATCCTGAAGTCTAGCCTCCTCCTTCAATGACCCATTTATTTATGTAGATTAGAGAACAGGTGCACATGGCTGGAAAAAAGCAGTGAAGTTTAGCATAGGCCTCATTAGTTCTAGTTCCACATTAAAAATATTCTTCTATCATCGACTCAGTGCTTCAGCAAAGTGAGGGATATGGTTTAATAGGTCTTTTGCAAATGTGTTTTAAGGAGGGGCTTTGAAAGAGTGTAGTCAATGCTACCCAAACAACAAAGCAGTATGAAAGGCAGAAAAGGAAGTTTGTTAGTCTAGCGGCTGAATTTTCATTCTGTTGAATCCATGATGAAGTATCTGCCAAAATTTACTTTGAACAACTTCAGGAATGATCCTTAAGCCTCTGAAAGCATCAGTTTATGCGCAGCCTGCACTACCTGTTGGTTAGATGAGAAAATACTTTTCAGAACACATTCAGGCACAACTGGATAACATTTCTACTTCCAATCCATTCCTAACAGCAATGCTGCTGCTGCTATGATTAAGCAACTATCATTCATACTGGGACATTCTGCTCTCATTAAATCAATAGTCAAGTTAGACAATTTACAGGGCCTTCATAAAAATTATATTCATGCACCCATCGAGAGGAAACAATACTCGACTAAAGATGCTTTTAAGAAAAAGGCACAAATTCCCCAAACTTAACAGCATTTCTTGCAGAAAACTGAAGTCTACGTAGTCATCACTACAGTGTAACACTGAACAGGACCCAACAATAGCATCTGAAGTTGTTCAGGCTGAGGGGCCCACTTGTGGTGGCTGGTGGGGTGGGCATGGAGAAAATAGGCAGGCTACATTAGATACTAAGGGTATGTCTACACTGCATCTGGGAGCAAGCCTCCCAATCTGAGTCCACAGACCTGTGTTAGTGGGGTTCACAGTAGTGCACTAAATAGGTGGGTAGACTATGCTTTGATGTTGGGACTTGGGCTGGAGTTTGGGCTCTCAGGCTTTCAAGGGGGTAGGCTTGAGTCACAACGTCAAAACACCATCCACACAAATATTTTTAGCACCCTAGCTCACGTCTGTGGACCTGGGTTGGGAAGCCTCCTCCCAGATGCAGTGCAGACACCGTGCAATCCAGCCAGCTGTTTAGGATATCTCAGCAAGTCATGAGTAAGCTTCTACCCACTAGAATTTGTGCTGGGCCTTGATTGCAATAGTGTGAAAAAGCACTCCATGTTAGCATTGTCACTATTTACCTAATTCAGAAGTCCAGACTGGTGTCATTTACTAAGAGCTGCATCAGTCTGCGACTGAATTCCCAAACATTCCAGACGAATCTTGTTTGATCTATGGAACGGTGTTTTGAACTTCAATGATCTGGATAAAAGACTCAGCTTCTTAAAAGCGGGTTTACCGTGCTATGCAATGACTGAACGTGAAAGTGTGATGCATGTAGTTCTCCAGACTTGTTTTTAAACACTGCTCTATTTTGATCATATGTTTACTTTATTCAGAGTCCGATTCAAACATAATGGTAAGTGAATATTTTATGCACAGCCAATCACCCAAAGACAGAAGCCACAACGGAATACACACCAAGATATATTTTTATCTCAGCTCCCCCTATTTCTCCTCACCCTACTATTGTCTACATTCCTCAGACAGTTTGTTGGGTTTTACTAAGTTGACAGGTTTTGATGAGCAATTCAACCTCCTCCTTTCCTTTGTGGCTTTACATGTACAAACTGAAGTGAAATGAACAGATGCAGTCATTCAACCTTTCAGGTATGCCATGTAATCTAGTGCATCACCCTTTCATTCACAGTAGATGGGAAATGGCTTGCTTTGGAAGCATCTTTTTCATTCCACTCATGTTTAACTAAATATTTTTAGATAGTACTTTAAATAAATATCAGCCTAACCTCTGAACATTCATGAGTCATTCACTGACTAACCACCTTGATGCCATCTCTTCATATGCAATTCAGAATTGTATCAGCTAAGCTTTCCCGAGAGAGACAGCCAGTCACATGTTCAGCTAAAAACACAAGGCAGCGTCTTGATGCAGTCACCTTTTTCATATGCAGCCTTCCCCCTGCTGAAAGCAGCAAGGGAAGAGAATTATTTATAGAATTTTAAGTGTAAACCAAAAAACTACTGCTGCAGGGTTATGCAACCCGGTATTTCTCACCATCAGTTCAGGCAGCAATTCTTTTGGGGGAGAAAATTCTGAAGCTAGAAGCACTAGTTATAATTTAACAAAACAAAACAAATATGGTTTCTGAAGACTAATACGACATCAGATTAGCTAGATACCTAAAAACTAGAACTTTTGAAGTCTCCATTTCACTGCCATACAAAAACCAACAAAAAAACCCCAAATAAGAACTGATACTACCATTCTGCTCATGTTCAAATTACTACATTAATAAACAGCTGAACTCTTCTGTTTAAAGCTGTGGACATGGGTGAGGAAACTAGGGGGACGCAGTTAACACTAGCAATAAGCAGCAGATCTGGTCTGCAGTGGAACTTATTACATGAAGGGCTAAACAGTTACACCACCCCTTTTGGAAATTGTGTTGAGTTTTGAGGACTTTTATTCTAATCTGAAAACTTTATATTGGTTTCCTAGTCCTAGTGTACAGTTAGTTTACAAAACATTGTAAGGTGACATTCTTCTCAGCAAGTTAGGTTAGTTATACCCACACATGATGCTGCTCAGATGGTTCATGACAGTAACTCAAGTGACATGCCAGCAGTTATCGACTGGTGAAAATCTGTATTTAAATAAGCATGGTAACTTGAAGGTGTGTTTTTAAAACTGAAAGCCTGGCACCTCCATAAGCACGGGCTGTTTCAGCTAGATCACTGTTAGTTTAGTCATATGTTTAAAACTAACGCAGAAGCCTCCTCAAGGGAGACTGTCACCCTGAAGGTTAACAGGTCTTGCTACGGAAGTAAAAAGAAAAGGAGTACTTGTGGGACCTTAGAGACTAACAATTTTATTTGAACATAAGCTTTCATGAGCTACAGCTCACTTCATTGGAGTGAAGTGCTCCTTCTCTTTTTGCGAATTCAGACTAACACGGCTGCTACTCTGAAACCTGTCACTATGGAAGTAATAACAGCCTGAACAATGATCCCATTTGTCAGATTCCATTTCTGACCTGTTTCAGAGTAACAGCCGTGTTAGTCTGTATTTGCAAAAAGAAAAGGAGTACTTGTGGCACCTTAGAGACTAACCAATTTATTTGAGCATGAGCTTTCGTGAGCTACAGCTCACTTCATCGGATGCATGCCGTGGAAACTGCAGCAGACTTTATTTATACACAGAGAATATGAAAAAATACCTCCTCCCACCCCACTGTCCTGCTGGTAATAGCTTATCTAAAGTGATCATCAGGTGGGCCATTTCCAGCACAAATCCAGGTTTTCTCACCCTCCACCCCCCCACACAAATTCACTCTCCTGCTGGTGATAGCCCATCCAAAGTGACAACTCTTTACACAATGTGCATGATAATAAAGTTGGGCCATTTCCTGCACAAATCCAGGTTCTCTCACCCCCCTCCCAAAAACCACACACACAAACTCACTATAGTTAGTGATAGTGATAGTATAGAGGATAGTGAGTTTGTGTGTGTGGTTTTTGGGAGGGGGGTGAGAGAACCTGGATTTGTGCAGGAAATGGCCCAACTTTATTATCATGCACATTGTGTAAAGAGTTGTCACTTTGGATGGGCTATCACCAGCAGGAGAGTGAATTTGTGTGGGGGGGTGGAGGGTGAGAAAACCTGGATTTGTGCTGGAAATGGCCCACCTGATGATCACTTTAGATAAGCTATTACCAGCAGGACAGTGGGGTGGGAGGAGGTATTTTTTCATATTCTCTGTGTATAAATAAAGTCTGCTGCAGTTTCCACGGCATGCATCCGATGAAGTGAGCTGTAGCTCACGAAAGCTCATGCTCAAATAAATTGGTTAGTCTCTAAGGTGCCACAAGTACTCCATTTCTGACCTGTAAGAGGTTCACATTCTCCCCCCATCTCCTCCCTCTTCCCACTCCAAGTTGAGAGGATGTTCTGGAGAGCTCTAACCAGATTAAATGACAGCTTTATTCATAAGTAGGTGATTATTTAATTCACAGCAAACTGCACCATAAAGGAACTGATGAATGGGGGGAAAAAAGCTGACTCTTACATTAGTGAGGTACTTCAAAAAAAGAAGCTACTCAAAATTACCAGAACAATGCATCCTTTCAGTTGGTAGTAGGGAGATATTGAAATTAAGACTCAGAAGTCATTTCAGTGTAGTAGGGAGGAAAGTTATAGCCAAAAATGGACTAAGTCTGAAGGCATTCACACACTATAGTAATGGGCTCTATTACAGAAACTTTGATAGAATCTACAAACAGAGGACACTCTAGGTGCTAAGTATTATCAATATATACCAAGGTGGACTTCTAGCTCTGCAAGACAGATAGAAGCAGCAGTGACGCTTCTGACTTATTACTATGATTTCCAACAAACTGCTTCCCAAGTCTAACAAGTACATTAGAACAGGCAGTAAACTTTGTGCTTAGTGTCTGAACTTCTACAGAAAGAGACCATTAGTTATTTCTCTTGCTGCAGTACAGAAGGGACAGCAGCCTGCTCTGGCCGTTATTATTTGTAGTACAGTAGCACCAGGAGGCCCCAATCCAGACCAGGATTTCACTGTACAGATCCTTAAACAGTCTCCAGCCAACAGCTTACAAGTACAAGTACCAGAAGAGAACAGATAAACACAGATGCAGAAAAGCACATGGTAATAGTGAGGATCTCCGCAATAAGCAGCGCTTATGACATACCAGCTACCTAACCACTGTCAAGAACATTGTATACATCACAGCGGAAGTGATTTAAGAAGGGATCTGAAGGAGGAAAATGTGGCCTTGTGGATGTTTAAAAGGGAGCTCATTCCAGGAATAAAGGACAGAAAGGGAGAAAGCATGAAGGAACTCTGGCAAATCTGACAAGTGGACAATGGAGGCTAGCATTGTTGGTGGAGTGGAGGCAGAGTCATTGGCTCAACAACATAAGGCATGATAGCTAAATTGGGCTAAGTTATGAATGTGGAACAGGTCATTTAGGTTTGCTATAGCAGAGAAGGGGGAGCCAGTGAAAGGAAGCAGAGAGGGGTGATATGGTCAAAGTCACAAGCCAAGAAAATCCTCTTTGCAAGAACTTTCTGGATAATCAGAGCAAGATGGCATTTCTCTAACCCAAAAAGAGGTTGCAGGGATGTGAAGGGTAACAGGAAGGGTTTCTACAGGTATGTTAGCAAAAGAAAAAGATCAGGGAAAATGTGAGACCCTTACTAAATGGGGGAGGCAGCCTAGTGACAGATGGGGGAAAGCTGAAGTACTCAATGCTTTTTTTGCCTCAGTCTTCAAGGTCAGCTCCCACACTGCTGTCCTGGGCAACAGTATGCGAAGGAGGTGAGTAGCCCTCAGTGGTGGAAGAACAGGTTAAGGACTATTTAGAAAAGGAGGACATGCACAAGCCCATGGGTCTAGCTCGAATGCATCCGAGGGTGCTGAGGGAATTGGCTGATGTGATTGCAGAACCAGTCGTCATTATCTTTGAAAATTCATGGAGATTGGAGGAGGTCCCAGACGATTGGGAAAAGGCAAATATAGTGCCTATCTTTAAAAAAGGGAAAGAGAACCAGGGAAACTATAGACCGGTCAGCTTCACCTCAATCCCTGGAAAAAATCATGGAGCAGGTCCTTAAGGAAATCATTTTGAAGCACTTGAAGGAGAGGAAGGTGATCAGGGACAGTCAACATGTATTCACCAACAACAAGTCACGCCTGACCAATCTGATTACCTTCTATGATGAGATAATTGGCTCTGATTATGGGGAAAGCAGTGGTTGTGATATATATTGACTTTAGCAAAGTTTTTGATACGGTCTCCTACAGTATTCTTGCCAGCAAATTAAAAAAAATATGGATTAGATGAATGGACTATAAGGTGGCTAGAAAGCTGGCTAAATTGTTGGGCTCAACAGGTAGTGATCAACGGCTCGATGTCTAGCTGGCAGCTGGTATCAAGTGGAGTGCCCCAGGGGCCAGTCCTGGGGCTGGTTTTGTTCAATATCTTTATTAATAATCTGGATGATGGGATGGATTGGAACCTATCCCTACCTCTCCCCCAGCTTAGTGTCATCTGCAAACTTGCTGAGGGTGCAGAGTAACCTAGACAAATTTGAGGATTGGGCCAAAAGAAATCTGATGAAGTTCAACAAGGACAAGTGCAAAGCCCTGCATTTAGGAAGGAAGAATCCCATGCACTGCTACAGGCTGGGGACCAACTGGCTAGGCAACAGTTCTGCAGAAGAGGACCTAGGGGTTACAGTGGATGAGAAGCTGGATATGAGTCAGCAGTGTGCCCTTGCTGCCAAGAAGGTTAATGGCATATTGGGCTGCATTAGTAGGAGCATTGCCACCAGATTGAGGGAAGTGATTATTCCCCTCTATTCGGCACTGGTAAGGCCACATCTGGAGTACTGTGTCCAGTTTTGTGCTCCCCACTACAGAAAGCACGTGGACAAATTAGAGAGTACAGCGGAGGGCAACGAAAATTATTAGGGGGCTGGGGCACATTACTTATGAGGAGAGGCTGAGGGAACTGGGATTGTTTAGTCTGCAGAAGAGTGAGGGGGAAGATTTGATAGCAGCCTTCAACTACCTGAAAGGGGGTTCCAAAGAGGAGGGAGCTGGGCTGTTCTCAGTGGTGGCAGATGACAGAACAAGGAGCAATGGTCTCAAGTTGCAGTGGGGAAGGTCTAGGTTGGATATTAGGAAACACTTTCACTAGACGGGAGGTGAAGCACTGGAATGGGTTTCCTAGGGAGGTGGTGGAATCTCCATCCTTAGAGGTTTTTAAGGCCAGGCTTGACAAAGCCCTGGCTGGGATGATTTAGTTGGTGCTAGTCCTGCTTTGAGCAGGGGGTTGGACTGGATGACCTCCTGAGGTCTCTTCCAATCCTAATCTTCTATGATTCTAGGATAATCAGGTTAAGAGGTTTGGACCTGTTTGGACAGACATGAAAGGTTGTTACAGATGTTCATGAAAAGGTGGGAAGATTTAGACAAGACTGAATGTGAGGATTTTCTAGACAGAGGTCTACGAGGATGCATAAGTAGTGGACATAAGGGATGTCTGCAGTGCCTGAGGGAATGGGGAGCATGTGTGGGAGAAAATTAAGATCTGTTTTTGCTGTGTTGTGCTTAAGTGGGTGGCTGGACAGTCATGAGAAGAGGTCAAAAAAGACTGGCAGATATTTTAGTTTGGACAGAAGGAGCAAGAGCAGAAAGCTCACAGGGTACTCGTAGCTCATGTGATGCTACAGTGACAGCTACACACAAATGCATCTAGAAATCCTGAGAAGCAACTGAAGCCTAGTACGTTCTTTGTCCATGCCTCTTCTCCAGTGACAAGGGCTCTAATACTTCACCTGATGGAAACAAACAAACAGTTGTGCTCTGTGCATTGGCAGGCCCCTGATATAGGTTCACTCAAGTCTTGAGAATTGTCTCAGAGAAACTGGACAAGTATTTGGACTAATATAAAGATTCAAGAGAGAATTCTACGTACAAGAAAGGAAATAAGCTGATGTTAAGTTTCAAAATAGGGAAAGGTGGAAAACAGAAAAAGTAATCAGAATCAAAGTTGTGCATCATCTGCAACCATATGGTTTCATTACTTGTCATTGTCCTCCCTTCATGTTCTCCCTCCTCCTGTTTCATTTATGTCTTGTCTTAATATTACTCTGCAAGCTCTTTGGTCCAAGACAGCATCTTATATTTTTATAGTACCTAGCACAATGTGACTGATGTTGACTAGGGCATCCTTCTTGGCGCTATAATTCAAAAATATTTCATTATGATATTGCAGTAGCACCGAAGACATGCTTGGTCCTTGCAAAAACAAATTCTGAACATTTGCTACAAGTAACAGCCTAATGAACGGTATCCTAGCCTAGACCCAAAATATGGAGGAATTATTTGAAGCCTAGAGTAGTTCACGATATTGACAACTGCCTAAATTAATCTGATCTTCTACCTGTTTCAGAAGGAGAATGGTCTCCAACTTCTCATAGTTCACAGTAAATTAGAAATAATATATTTCTATCCACTGATGGCGTACATCTCTATTTAAATTGTTTTAAGTATTACAACAATATTAGTGACTAGGTCACAATGGTATTCTATGCCTCAATTATCCATAACTAAGGCTAAGACTGTCACGAATATTTAGTAAAATTCACGGACAGGTCACAGGCAAAAAAGAAAAGGTCACAGCCTCCATGCATTTATCTGTGATTTTTTACTAAAAATGTGACAAAATGGGGATATGCAGGTCTCCTCACTGCCTGAAGTGGGGCAGCAGCACAGGGACTAGTGGCGGCTGGGAGCTCCAGAGGGAGGGGGTTTCCCCACTGCCCAGGGCAGCCAGGAGCTCGAGGGGGTGGGCAGGGACACAGCAATGGAGGTACCCTGCCGCTCCCTGCCCCTGCAGGAGGCAGGAGACCCTGCAGCTCCCGACCACTGCAGGCTGAAGTCATGGAACTTGCTGGAAGTCAGATTCTGTGACTTCATGACCTCTGTGACTAAATCGTAGCCTTATCCATAACAGCAAGAGGGTGAAGGGTTACAGGTATTTTGAGAACAATTCAGTGCTTGTGAAAAGGTGCTGAACAGATAAGCTTTGGAAACTGAAGTTCTGTCCACAGTATAGCCAGCAGAAGCTTCCTCATATTGCCAAAATGAGTGAAGTATGACCTGGAGGACCCTCTAGTGGTAATAAAAATAGATGAGTATATATATGCCAATTCTCAGCCTCCACTGTAAACACAAACAAGGTTGTTATTACCTTTATACTATCCACTGAAAAACTGACTGAAATCATTAGTAACTACTGGAATGCTTTGAAAGCTGCAGATTAAGAGTTTATTATTAGTACCAACCTGGGCCCACGTTTAAACTTCGCACTGAAGTTTTGTACCCCTTTACTGTATTAGGTTATGAATCATTCACTCTCTCCCTATGTCCTCCTCAGATACCAGGACAAGTATTAAATACAACATTGATTGGAATGATGAGTTACAAATAATGTGTGTTACTATCGCACCTAAGAGCCTTAGTCATGAACCAAGACCCCTTTGTGCTAGGCTCTGTACAAACACAGAGCAAAGATAGTCCCTGCACCAAAAAGCTTACACAGGAGGATACAAATAGACTGGGAAATATAAGGCAACTGTGAAACAATATTGGTCAGCATCATAGACAGGGTCCTGGTGTGCTGAGACCACAAACCATTGTCAAATTTGGTGGGGTTTTTTTGGAGATCTAGCAAGAGGAGAGTTTTAAAAGGAGAACAGTAAAGTGACTTTATAGACATTTATGGGAATTTTCTCCCAAGTGTGAGGGCCAGCACAGGAGAAAGCATGAAGGTGCTTGTTTGAAAGTTTAACAAATGGGCAAGGGAAGCTGATCAGAGGCAGGAGTCAACCTTTCAACATGATAAATATAGAATCTAGAGTTTTCATCACTCCAGCCTAAGGTTTCATAAACGGCACAGAACAGTTGTTACTCACTTTTTAATACTTCAAAGACTGCATGCTAAAGGTAAGGTCCTAAGCTAATATTATACCTTAAAATACCAACGGTAAATTTGACAGTTTAAGTTCCTGCACTGAAGAAAGCTTACATGGTTAAGAGACAGAGTCATCTAAGAGGTTTACCATGTGCCATGTAATGTCTTGGAAAAATCCCACTTCCTTCCTGACCAGCGGCAGGAACAGATCTTAAGTCAGGTAAGTGCAGAATTGGTAGAGATGGATTTCCGTCTGCCCTTCTGCCCCAATCATGTCAAATCACAGCTCGGGACTTTGGCTATAGCAATACCAACTGACACTAAAGTGTTTGGTATAAAGAAGGCTAGCCTAACTCAAAGGCTCTGTAAAATAACCAAAATTTAAAAAGCAGTTACGTTGTTACATGTTTCATCTGTGCCCTAGTTATGTAGAAGTCACACTGGCTTGTTCACACTAAATAACCATTAAGCATTTGTTTGTTCTAAGAGTTCACCACTGGACTGGACATGAACTTCTCCGCTACACATTACATGTCAAGAACAAAATAGCTCAGATCCAGGAATCACAATTAGGAGCTGCCACATTCAGTGAGACAGGCAGAAGTGAAATAGGAAGATGAAAAGCTAGGTTTGAGTGTTGTGGGGAATAGCCCAAATATACGGTAAGGGTCCCACCCTCCGCCCCCCACACACACACGCACTTAAAAAAAACCAGATACCAGTGTTTGGGAGTGAAGATAAAACAGTTCATAAGAATTAACACCCCACTAGCAACCAATTAAACACATTTTACTAAAAACAAAGAACTCCAAAAATTTCTGAACACTTGCTGTGGCATTCTGTACCTCAAAGCTGCACCCTGGAACCCTCATATTCACCACTGTCATATAATTATGATATGTTTTGTACAAAGTACGCCTTGTGACATATTTTAAAGTCTTGATCCGTTGAATGTTAATATCCTGTTGGATTTTATGTTCTATCACTGTATGCGAGGTTATGAAGTTTTGCTGTGAGTTACTGAAATATGTTGCAAGACAAGGAACACGCACAATCAGCCTTCCAGGTACAACAATGGAGTAGCAAGATGCGCAGATAGCCCATTGAAAGGAATCCACTCTCCAAACCACCATCTCAGAAGACTTCTCAGAGAGAACATGTATACAATGGACACTGCTGGACCCACATCATAGCAAAATCTTGCCAGCAAGCTAGAAGAAACTATAAAGAGGGGAAGTGACATCATGACTTGTCCTCACTCCCCCCACAACTCAAAACCTGGAAGAAACATCTGGAGGACAAAAAACTTTGAACTGGCGAGGGTGGTCACAGGCTGGAGTTCCAGCCTGTGTACTGAGGATCTGAGACCTGTTTGTATCATCTATCAGAGTGAGACACTTCTCGATTCAAGTCCTGTTTGAGTTCTATAAACTAGACTGAAAATGTACTTTTATTTCTTAGGTAACCAGCTTTGATCTCTATGCTTACTACTTATAATAACTTAAAATCTATCTTTCTGTAGTTAATAAATTTTATATTTTATCTAAAACAGTGTGTTTTGACTGAAGTGCTTGGGAAATTTTAGCTCTGGTTACAAAGGCTAATGCTCAGATAAATTTGTTAGTCTCTAAAGTGCCTCAAGTACTCCTTTTCTTTTTGTGGATACAGACTAACACGGCTGCTACTCTGAAAGGCTAATGTGTGTCCTCTCCACACTGAGGGAGATGCAGACTGGGTAATGAACTTACACCGGTCAGGCTTCTGACCAGAGCAGGACGGTACAGTTCTGGGGTGCAAGGCTAGGGAACTGGAAGGAATTGGCTGGAGCCTCTATATTGCTGGTTCATGAGTGGTTGGCAAAGTGTTTATGTAACTCAGTTGGGTATGTCCCTACCTGTGGATGTCTGTGTAAGTCCAGTACCTGCCAGAGGTTTGTAGCCTGCCAACAGCATCATAGGGTGAGAGGGATACCCCAGGCTGGTGGGACAGAGGGCACAGCTCAGGTTGTACTCTGGGAATGCTGTCACATCTGCTTAGTATCAAACCAGACACATCCAGGTTAGGACTTATTTAAAGAAATAACAAAAGCAGAATGAACTGTTGGGCTATATGGGCCTGTAGGCATCATCGGTTGCAGATGGATTTCAAGTATTAAAAAGATTAAGAATCATTTCAGCACTTCTCCCTCCCTACCAACTCCAAACTAGATTTAGTCAAAGTATTTTTTTTTAAAAACTAAGATGTTTGTTTTTAGTGACTATGAAACAGCTTCTTTATGACATCAAGATTGAGAAATTGCAGGTCACTAGAATGACAAAACTTGAGAGATAGGCTAACAAATCCTTCTCTTAAGATCTACAATCATTAATAGAACTGGGGGAGAGGCTGAAGTTTCTTTTTGAATCCTGACACAGACAAGACAGGTAAGACTATCTTTTATTGGATCAGCTTCTCTTGGTGGAAGGGACAAGGTCCTGAGGAAGAGCTTTGTGAAGCACACAAGCTTCTCCCTTCCACCAACAGAAGTTGGCCCAATAAAAGATATTACCTCACCCATCCTCTCTCTCTCTCTCACATCCTGGGACAAAAATGGCTATAGCACCACTGAAAACAATTTTTAAATTGTGTCAGAAAGTAATACAAATTAGGACTGGGCCACCTGAGAAGCTCTCAAAAGGAGATACACATACTAATACAACATATTTATGGTAATTGCCACTCAAAAGGGCTCAGTTTAAAAGAACTAGATTACAGTACATTAAAAGTAGACACCTCCAGACACATTCTGGTTCGTGATAAAAGTCCTGAGGGTTTTGTTTTGCTTAAATTAAGTTGGTGTTCTAGCTCTCCACACGTACTCCCAATGCAAGTTTAGCTACAAAGTGGTTAGGGGTCACATTTGATCATTTTTCCAGGTTTTCAAAAAGGAAAAACCATTTCCTTACAGCTTGTTAAAATTCTGTTCCTGGAAGAGGTTTGCTATCTTAAGACAAATAAGATAGTTAACTGATTATTGCAGAAGTAGTGTGGGCAGGTAGCATTTAGAAGCTACTTTTGCTATTGTTACACATGCAGTGATGGTACAAGGGGAAAACAGAAGAATACATTGTGTACCCTGACAACGAATCTTGTAGCTGATTGCCATTAGTTGTCAGAAGTTCTCATAGGCCATCTTGGCAAAAATACCATATTTCTACTCTTGTGATCACTCTTGACTACAGAAATGGATATCTGGCCTCTGTTCAGCTGCATTCAGTTTAGACAATCCTCATTCCAGTATGTGTAACTTTTTAGAGTTCCAGCCACATAAGTAGTGATGGGAAAAGAGCAAGTTGCAGAACACACTTAATCAGCTAATGAAAGAATGTGTTAAGGGATACTGTGTGTCTATGGTCTCAAATTGCAAATTAAGAAAATTTCAACTAATAGTTGGTGAACTACCTGTACTGCATCCATGCCAAAAGGGGACAGACGCTACTGCAAAATAAACTGATTCCAAGTTCCTTCTCAGGAAAAAGGGATTTTGTTTTCCTTCTTGAAAAACTTCAGCATGTATCACTATATAACCAGTAACATTCCCCCCACCATTCACAAACAACAATGTTCATAATTGCTGGAGCAAATGTTTAACTGGTCAATTTTCATCCAACAGAAACACTGAATGGATTCCAGAGACCACACTGAAGATGGGAGAAGGGAGGGAAGTACTGGCAATCTTCCCAAACTGTGCCTCTAATCCCAGAGTAGAAGGATATTTCTGTTCAAATGATCAGGGAAACATAGTTCTAGCATTTAAGTTGTTAGGCATCACTGTTACCAATTTATTGAGAAGAGGGGGCATTTTTAAGATCCTAAGGGCAGTTGTTTCTAAGGTCTCATCCACCAAACAACAAGCTTGGCCTTGAGTGAATGCAGAGGCAGCCCACTGTGCCTGCTTCCTAACGGCTGCAACACCTGCCACACTTAGATTGGCCAGCACCAGACACCACACATTGAGTTATATGTACACAACGTTTTACAAAAGGGTAATGACTCATCTACTGACCGCAGCCTGCCATGCCACCAAGGATCTCTTCTGGGAAGTATCTCCCCTCTGCACGAATGAACTACAGCGGTGCCTATATTTAGAGCCTTCTGTACATTTGGCCCTTACAATTGTTGTCTGTCTGCAAACTCTCTATCAGTTTGTATTCAGCATAATCTCTGCTACAAGGGCTAGAAACTTGTGGTTGTATTTTCAAAGTGGCTCACTGTTGGCTTAACTCACCCCCACTGAAAAGTAGGAGCTTTTACCACTGACTTCAGTGTGACAGCTAAGCACTTTTAAAATTCCCATTTTAAAAACACTAAGTTGTGGAAGTTTAAACACCTCAAGGAACACAACCATTCAGCAAACAACCACACATCACCTCAGGCCTTCTTCCCCCCTAGCATGAACTTGCTTCTCCAAGAACTTGAACACTTACACATAGGGCTGCTCTACATGACCACAAAGGCACTTAAAAATTAGATCAACCTAGCTATGTTGCTCAGGGCACTAAAAGATTTCCTAGCCCGAGTGCCATGGTTAGGTCAACCAATCCCCAGCATAGAGGCAGCTGGGTTGACAGAAGAATTCGTCTGTCAACCTAGCTACCACCTCTTGGACAGGTGGATTGAAAAGCCCCTTCATTTATGTAGGAAGTGTCTACAATAGGTCACTACAACAGCACAGCTGTAGTGTAGACATAACCTTACTTCATGGCATGAATCTACCTTGCACTAACCTGCTATACACCAAGTGTTCATGTACACATGCCTTTATTGTAACAGAAGCTTTCCTCACCATTAACATCTCATATCAGAAGATATAGATGAGCCCTTTTAAAAGTCTTAAGTTGTGTTTTATAGCTGGATTTGATTTCTCAATTTTTAGAACAATCTCTTGGAAGTGTAAAAATTCAATTTCCCGTTTTAGTAGTTTTGGCACATTTTATACATGCATCAGCTGACAAAGTTTACACATTTTAGTTTAATAAATACCTCAAGATCAAGATGTATTTTAATTATTGTAATGCAAAACAAATTAACTCCCGTGATATGGCCATATCAGCTAGGATATTCACACAAAGATAACAATTATTGCCTTTGACACCATCAGTAAGATCAGCAGGAATCAGGACTTTTTAAAAAGGTACTGCAAAGCAAAACAAAGGCTCATATACAATTGTGGGGTGAACTGTTCTTTTCCTCTATGCTATCTCTATCATTAAGTAGCTGAGCCTATGGAGAGTAGTTATGGTGTCAGTACTCCAGAAGTTATTTTCTCATAGGTCAAGTTTAAATGCTGTCAATCTGGCCACATCCTAAAGACCTTTCTTCACCAGGTAGAACTGTACCTGTGTTCTTACAGATACAGATTTCAAACCATAACCTCCTTACATTTTGGCCAGGCTCAGTTACTGGAATGAAGGAGATTTGGAGTTGGAATTAAATGCATCTGTTCAAGTCAAACTGGTTATTAATTTAGACAATTGGATTTTAAGACAAGCAAGGTTTTTGGTCTTGAGACAGTTACTTCATCCTTCCAGTAATACAGTTTGGAATTCACCCATACACACCCCTCTCCTGGAAGGCTCAAATTAGTGTACTATGCTTTGAAAAATAATAATAATAATCTTATCCAAATTTCATTTACTGCTACTTTACACCACGTAATCATTACCACGCATTGCAAAGAATGAGAGATACTTCAGAATTCCCACAGCTTCCTAGCTAAGCTTTATTTCAAATGTTTATGGCAAATATGCTATTTGCCCTAACATTTAAGTTCATATACCAAATAGGGAGCAAAGGTCCTAAAGTAAGAGGACATCCTTACACTTCAAATGCTATACTGAAGTGCCCAAGTCAAAATTCACTAAAAGAAATTCAGTATAAGTACACAGGAACAGCACACAAGTTCCAGTTAACACAACTAGTAGCATAAGCCTGAAGAGAGTTTTATTCCCTATGCCAGGTTTTTGATTCAGAGCCGACAAAGGAATGCAATACTAGTGGGGTACTAAACTATTATTCAGTAGCTGCTGTCCTTCAGCAAGTCATTAAAACAGAGGTCCTTCCAGTCGGAGAGACTAGCACTGATGTTGAAGATCCCATGAGTTTCTTGAGAGCAGGGATAAACCCAGCATACTGACCAATATCCCCTCTGAGTGAGAGGTTATAGTGAGAAAGACTATGAAAAAAAGCTACTAAGCACTAAATGGATGCCACATATGCCTAGTCACTGACTGCATTACCAGTAATAACTCTTGGTGCATTACAAAATATAAAAATCATTCCACCACCGGGTGTTTACTGCTGTCCAAATACAAGAGGTTTATGATAAACCTGGGGAGCAATTCAGGGGATTAGAAAGCAATTTGACAAAATATGGTTCGTAAGTGCATTTACCATATTCTACAATGGACAGACACTGGAAGGGGTACAACATCTAATATCTGTTCATTGTTTCTGCATTGGTATCTCAGGCAACAAGATGCAGCTGCTTGTTCAGTTAGTATTTATGACAGAAATGCCTGCAATTCAGTTCTAATAACTAGGGCTTCACCCACCACCAAATTGTGGTTATAAAGCAAGGCATAAGCCCTTCCCCCAAACAGCAGCAACTTCATACCCAATATAAACTATTGAGAAAGCATGGACAATTTCATAGAATCACTGAACCACAGAGTTAAAAGGGACCACAAGGGTCACCTAGTCTAACCCCCTGCCAACATGCAGCATTTGTTGTGTCTAAACCATCCAGTGTCAAGCGAGGACACTCCCATCTCAAAATTTTCTGCTAAGTCACCAGCTGACTAAGATAAGTTTCGGTCATGTGGTGTTTGCAATGTGACACCCACATAAAAATATCTGAATGTTTTGTTTACCATGCTTAACTTTTCAGAGAGGTCTGCTGAACAAAGTTATAACCCCAAGTCCCTCGTTTGATTGTATGTTAGGCTGACTGAACTCCCATATTGTGATATTTTCAAAGTGAAGTGAACAGTTTCCATTCTTTAGAGCTCTGTGAAGTGACAGTTCAAGTCTAACCAAGCCAATTTTATCAGGTTTAGTATTACTCTTTATGCTAGACATTCAACATTTCTACAAAAACACAAGATTACACAAAAGACCTTTACACTTGGGACCAACCTACCTCTTCCTTCAAAGCCCTGTGACAAATGAAGACCCAGACTCCTATACCAAAAAAGAAAATTTAAAAGCTACCCAACCCAGTGAAGCAATGCACATAGACTTGTGTCCTTTTTTGGTGAAAGCCTTATTCCTTGCTATATTTGTCTTAATTTGATTGTATGTTCTTTGTGGTTAGGACTGTTTATGCTACTAAATTACTAGGACTTGAACTGGATATCTAGGGATGTTTTTTGTTTTTGTTTTTTAAAGTAGTTTCAGGTACAATGCCTACTACTTAGTCTTCAATCAATTTGTGGTTTTTAAAATGCACTTCCATCAGCTGCTGTATGAAGCACCTATACAAGAAACTGATGGTTTATTTGAACTACTGTAGCTACATTTAGAAACTAAGCAAACACAAGCAAACTGAAAAGGTTGTGTTTAACTGTTTTTAGACTTCCAGTGCTAGAAACAAATTGTCACACTATTCTTCCTGGCTCAGGCATTAGCAATAGATTCAGCAAGACAAATCTACCTTTACTTACATCTGTGCATCCCTTCAGTAGCATCTGGTTGTAAAGATGTAACTACTGAGGGCAGAATTTGCTCCTGTACTTGGAAATGATTTAACAGTTCTGCTGATGCACAAGTCAAAATAGAATCTCTCCCTCCAGTTATGCTGGCTTTGCAGTGTTAATAGGGCTAAACAGCAGAAAAAAGTTTTGCTTCCTAAACGAAGTAGAGATGACCTAGATCAGATCTGTCGACTCTGGTAGTGCCATTTTCACACTGACAATTCAAAGTACAACTGCACTTTAAAGGGGTCTTAAGAACATAAGAAAAACCATACTGGGTCAGACCAATGGGCCATCTAGCCCAACATCCTTTCTGATAGTGACCATTGTCTTACAGTTACTTACATTAGCCTTTTAATATCTGCCCAGACAAGACAGGCTACCTATTGCTGACATCTGTTCGCAGCAGAGATGCTATACTTCAGGGGCAGTCAACCATTTTTTGTCAAGGTCCAGACTCCAGAGAAAACAATAAGTAAATAAAAAGATTTTGGAGTCTGTTCAAAAGCACCTGGCAGTCCAGATTTGGCCCACGGCCCGCCTATTGACATCCCCTGCTGTACTTGCTTAAGTGTAGAGAAGGCAAGGCCAGGCCATGTTCAGACTATTTCAGAAAATGTGGCTTTAACAAAACAAAACACCACACTTTATCCTGTTCCTCTCCTCCAAAATGCATAACCACATACTAATTTAGCACTCAGTTTACCAAGCAACATACCAAGGTAAGAATTTACAAGGAAATGAATTTGTAGACATGTCCAGCAAGTCATGTGGTCTTCAACAAAATTATCCTCTTTAAATATAATGCAGGGAAGATGAACTGAAGACTACATGCAATCTGAAATTTTTTAATGCATACGTTGGTGTCAGGACTTAAAGGGACACCAGCTTAAGTCACACTTCCATCTGAACACTAACTAGTCTTAGAATTAACAAAGATTATAGATAAAAACAAAACATGGAGAATCTCTCAAGCTTACTTTATGCAAGGTCAATTTCATTCCCCTCTTCCCACCCTCCCCCACAGGTCCTTCACACTGCAGTGGAGAAAAAAAAGTGGGCATTTTAAAAACAGAATGTGATCATGATGCCATAAAAATAGTCAGAGACTTAGGGAATATGGGGGGGGGGGGGACTTTTTAGCTTATTTTAAAATTGATGTCATTTTGAAATGGAACCTAAACTTCCCAGGTGAATAGATAAAAAAAAGTTTTCAACTCAGGGAAAGGAGGTTGGAAAGGTATGGGTTCAACTGTTACGCATCACCACCACCACCACCTCTTCCTCTACCTGCACCCGTGGGGGCCCTCCCAGACAAGTATCCTAACCCTCAAGGCTTCCACCCAGGCCCCGGTCTTGAGTTGCTGGCAATGTGGCCTACATGTCCCTGCCAACAAAAGCCAGGTAGGGGGAACCACCCAGTGTGAAAGATGTCTGTTGGTGGAGTCCCTCAGGAAGCGGGTAAGAGCTGCAGAAAGATGGCTTGTATGCACATCATCCAAGAGCCCAGAGACTTCTAGGTGCATCCTGTCGATGAAACATCTGGGACAAGAGGATACTAGCCAACTACCGTGACACCAGAGGATGAAGGAGAACTCACGCCTCTGAGGGTCCTCCGCCCATTTTGGTCAAGAACCTGTATGCTCCACTGGCAACAGAAGGAGAGAAGCAGACCCCCACAATGGCTAAGGAGGAACCACCTCCCCCCAGCGCTGGCAGGCTCATGGTCTTCACACTGAAGGGGAGGCAGCAATGAGTGCTGGTGATCAGGGTAACAGCCAACCTGACAGCGACATGATATCCTGGGAAGTGTGATGCCTGCCTGGATCCTGCATCCAAGACATAATGGAAAGGGTGTCCCTCTGACCACTACCCCATGGTGCTCATCTTCAGGGGCACTAATAATACTACCAGGTATGCCCCTGAGCAGATCAACAGTGATTGGAGGGCTCAGGAGCAAGGATGGAGGAGTTTGGGGAGCAGGTTATGTTCTAGTCCATTCTCCCAGTTGCGAGTAAGGCCCCAGGGAGGGACATGTACACATTGGACATGAATACATGGCTGTAGGGATGGTTTCAATGGGAAGGCTTCAGCTTTCTTGACCACAGGAAGGACTGCGGTCCACCTGGCCAAGAAGGAGAACAGCATCTTTCTTCACCAACTCAATGAGGAAGGCTTTAAACTAGATTCAAAGAGGGCAAGTGACAAAAAGCTCATAGGCAAGAATAAAAAAGGGATTTTTAGCAGAGGGTTAGATGTTTCGGGGGGGCAGGGTGATATGCAAAGTTACAATAGGATGATAGGAGCAAAAAGAGGAAAATCTGTTCAATATCTTAGATGTCTAAACAAATAGGAGAATGGGGAACAAACAGGAACTAGAAGTATTAGTACATAAACTAAATTATGACATAACTGACAGACTTGGTGGAATAAATCTCATGACTGGAACATTGGTACAGAGGGAGATAGATTGGTCACGAAGGGAAAAGGGGAGGTGATGTTGCATTGTACATCAAGAATATATACACTTGTTTGAGGTCCAGAAGGAGATGAAACAGACAAGCTGAAAACATCTGGATAAAGATAAAAGGAGGAAAAAAATAAAGGTGATGTCATGGTAGGTGTCTATTACAGAGCAGCAAATCAGGAATAGATGGTGGATGAGGCATTTCTAGAACAAACAAAAATCCAATACCCAAGACTTGGTAGTAATGGGGGCTTTAATACAGCAACACACAAAATGTCCATTATATTCTTGGAATGTACTGGGGACAACATTTTGTTTCAGAAAGTAAAGACTGTCCCCCTGGTTTCTTCCATTTTAGACTTGATTCTGACCAACAGGGAGATATTGGTTGCAAATGTAAAGATGGAAGGCAATTTGGGTGAAAGTGATGATGAAATGGTGGTTTCATTGTTTTAAGGAAAGGAAGGAGTGAGCAGCAGAATAAGAACAGCAGAATTCAAAACAGCAGTCTTTAAAGAACTCAGAACAGGTAGGTTAGGTCCGGTTCGGTTCGGTTCCATGGGAAGTCTTGATTTTAGTAAGGGTTTTGACAGTCCCACATTGCTTGCTCATGAGCAAGCAAGGGAAATGTGATCTAGATTAAATTACTATAAGGGTGGGTGCACAACGAGCTGAAAGAGGATAGTCAGAGGCACCAACTTCCCGAGGGGTGATCAACACCCACTCCACCCCTGGCTCTGCCCCTACTCCACCCCTTCCCCCACACCACCCTCTGCCTCTTCCTACCCCCAGCTCCTCCCCCCACCCCAGCATGCTGCTGAACAGCTCACCACAGTGGGCAGGAGCCACAGCAACACCGCACCCCCGCACAGCATGGCTTGAGGCAGAACCCTGCATTTGGCTCTACGCCTTTCGCATCTAGCCATATAGGGAGAAGAGATCCTGCCCTGAGCCCAAGAACCATTCCACACTCAGTTTCCCGTGTTTCAGAAAGTGCTGAAGCTACAACTGTGCTAAATTATATAGATTGGTAGGGAAAGCACTGGGGGGGGGGTTCCTTTATTTCCTCTTCCTGCCCCACTGCTGCTCCCCCTGCCCACCTGGTCATACCAGGTGGGAGGGAGGGGGAGCTAATCCATGGGGCTGCTGAGCACCCACTATTTTTTTCCATGGGTGCTCCAGCCCTGGAGCACCCATGGAGTCGGCACCTGTGCTCAGAGTAGTTATCAATAGCTCACTGTCAAACTGGGAAGGAGGACCCAGTGGGATCCCTTCAGAGGTCAGTCCTGGGTCCAATACTATTCAATATATTCATTAAATGATTTGGATATTGGAGTCAAGAGAATATACTCAAAATTTGTGGAGGACATTGAGCCGCGAGGGGTTGCAAGCACTTGAGGACAGGATTAAGGTCAGGCTTGACAAAGCCCCGGCTGGGATGATTTAATTGGGGATTGGTCCTGCTTTGAGCAGGGGGCTGGACTAGATGACCTCCTGAGGTCCCTTCTAACCCTGATATTCTAGGATTCTATGATTAGAATTCAAAATGAACATGACAAATTAGAGAATTGGTCTGAAATCAACAAGGACAAGGAAGGAATCAAATGTACAACTACACAATGAGGATTAACTGGCTATGCTGTAATACAGCTGCGATGTAGTGGCAAAAAAAGGCTAATATTCTGGGGTGTATAACAGGAGTGTCATATGTAAGATACAGGAGGCAGCATCCCACTCTGCTCAGCCCTGGTGAACCTGCTAGAGTATTGTGTCCAGTTCTGGATGCCACATTTTAAGAAAGAGGTGGACAAACTGGAGAGGGGTACGAGAACAAACATGATAAAAGGTTTAGAAAATGTGACCTGTGAGGGAAGGCTAAAATGGGCATGTTTAGTCTTTAGAAAAGATGACAGATGGGGGGACCTGATAATAGCCATTAGTAAATATGAAGACTGTTATAAAGAGGACAATGATCAGCTCTTCTCCATGTCCACTGAAGGTAGGAAAAGTAATGGGTTTAATCTGCAGAAAGGAAAATTTAGGTTAGATATTAGGAAAAACTTTCTAACTGTAAGATAGTTAACTCTAGGATAGGTTTCCAAGGGACGTTATGGAATCCCACTCATTGGAGGTTTTTAAGAACCATTTGGACAAGATCCCTGTCAGAAATCTAGGTATGTTTGGTCCTGCCTCTGCACAGGTGGCTCGACTTGATGACTTCAAGGTCTCTTTCAGGCCTACATTTCTACAACAAACAGAAGTCACTGCTTTTCCACAGTGAATGTGAAAAAGTATTAACATAACTATTGAAGATGAGTGCTAGTAAAGAGGCTTTGAACTAAGATGCTGTTCATGACAAACCTCAAATTGAGAGTTAATTATTCCATTCTAGTATTATGAATAAAGTCAGTTCTGGAAAGCAAATCAAGGAACTCTACAGAAGGCCATCTCATGGTGCTAAGTTTGTTCAATACACAAACATGCTTTCTCCCCAACCCATGAGTATCTAAAATTGCAGCTAGTGATGATATTCTTGCGCCTTGTACAGCTGTGCTTCTCATGTGCAAACTGCTGCAGTGTGCTGGTTGCTAGGGGAAACTGCCAATAAGCTCAGTGTGAGGAAAAGATGCATTAATACCAGGAGAATGAAGAACCAGTTTTTATTTAGGCTTACAGGACTCAGCCAAGTAAGGACTGACAGTTTGTCACCCGGAATTCTAAGTGTGACATCCTAGCATCACAACAGGTTCACCACCAAGTAGTGTTAAATTTCGTTTGCATCCACGCACTCTGGGAAACAAGCAGTGAAATGGGATTAGTAAACTGAATTAGTTAAACAAGCAAACAGTGAAATGGTGGCTTAATATGGAGGTATCCTGTATGATGGAGGGAGTACACTTGCACACTTCTGAAAGATTCAAACTGCGTAATTTAAAAAAGGCATTTCATTGAAAAGTGGTGTAACCACTTCAGATCTAATAAACCTCTAGAGCCACAGTTTTCTACTGTTTTTCCAGTATTCTATGGATGTAAACACTCAGGAGTTCAATGACCAGTGGAGTGTTGATAAAGCTGTATTTTTCCAATTAGAAAACAACATTTTAGGTTGAGTATCTACCAGATTATTTTGATGAATGCTATGGTTTGAATCTGCAGATAGTATGTACAGAATAGACTCTGATTAGAGCCTCTAGATGCTACTGTAATAAAATTTTGCACTCTATTTTTCAGTAAACTCTCAAGCCAGAGTGTGTACAAGCAAAAAGAAAAGGAGGACTTGTGGCACCTTAGAGACTAACCAATTTATTAGAGCATAAGCTTTCGTGAGCTACAGCTCACTTCCTCAGATGCATATCGTGGAAACTGCAGCAGGCTTTATATATACACAGAGAATATGAAACAATACCTATTCCCACCCCACTGTCCTGCTGGTAATAGCTTATCTAAAGTGATTTCCAGCACAAATCCAGGTTTTCTCACCCTCCACCCCCCCACACAAATTCACTCTCCTGCTGGTGATAGCCTGGTGATAGTTAGCTGGTTAGCCTGGTTATCTAAATCACTTTAGATAAGCTATTACCAGCAGGACAGTGGGGTGGGAATAGGTATTGTTTCATATTCTCTGTGTATATATAAAGCCTGCTGCAGTTTCCACGATATGCATCTGAGGAAGTGAGCTGTAGCTCACGAAAGCTTATGCTCTAATAAATTGGTTAGTCTCTAAGGTGCCACAAGTCCTCCTTTTCTTTTTGCGAATACAGACTAACACGGCTGTTACTCTGAAACCTGTCAGTGTGTACAAGGCTCATCAATGGACTAAGAACATTAGTGTTTGCATATGTAAACTGTAGTATTTATTAAAATCAAGTGGTATGCATTCAGTCTCAACTTGATACCTTACTGATCTAAACAGTTACTTTATATACACCGAGTGTTGACTATTCCACTACATGCAAGAAAATGGAATATTTTAAGTTGGTCAGTTTAATGACTTTCTCTAATTTAAATATAGGTGTATACAAGACCAAAACTAGTTATTTTAACCAGACTTAAGTTATTGATTACTTCAGTCTTCAATATTTTAAAGTTTGTCAATTGCTAGATTAAGGCTTAATCAAAAAAACACTAACCCCTGTACAAGAACAAAGATGCTGTATCTACTTCTGTTGTACATAAGTTCTCTTTCAAAGCTACAAAACCAAACATTATGCAGAATTCTGCTCACTCATAACCCAGTTACTGAAAAATTACTGGTTTGCCTCAGAGGACTATGCATGAGGCTTGCCAAATAGAAGCTCAGAGAATTTTAGTGTTATGTAATACACTAATCAATTTGCCTACATTTGCATCCACACAAGCTGTACAGCTAACAACTGAACAAGTGTTATTTTTGTGCAGCACATTAATATCCAGAAAAATCTTTACTGCATCATGTACTGGGATTAACTTCACAGATTTATTATTTATACTGTTGCAGCACCCAGAGTTCCCAGTCAGATCAGGGCCCCACAGTATTTGTCACTTTATTTTTTTTAATAGCAACCATCTCCGCCCTGAAGAGTTTACAATTAAATTTTCTGGCTATATACAAATGGCATTTAAGTCACAAAATTCTCTCAAAAGACGGTGGTGGCAAAATTTAGCCCCAGTGTATATAAATATTTTGCAAATATATTCAGCAAAAAGGAAGAGTAAATTTAAAAGTGTTTTAGAAAATTCCATCTCAAAGTGGGGCACTTCTTGCTTTCTGGTCAGTTTTGACCCTATTTTGTTCTTTGGGCACTGTGTTGCTGTAACTGAAATGGAGACTGGGGAAGAAGAGAAGCTCTTTTGTGCCCAACAATTTGACGACAGTTTATAATGTTAATTGAATAAGTGGGTACAAAAAAGCCACTATCCATGCTATAGATTCTACATTGCACTTATTTTTGCTGCTTGTCTGAACTGACTGAGCTCTGCTTTAACAAAGCTACCAAGTTCTTGTGAGCAGGGGTGGAAGCATTACTCCACCTTCAGAAAAAAAAATGCATTTCCATAGTGGGAGTATTTGTTCATTCTAAGTGTTTGGATCAGAGACCTTTCCTTATATACCAGTAGGCTCATTTAAATTGGAGTACTACCTGCTGTTTCTTCTTTCAGAAAGAAACTAAGCTGTACCTGACCACACTACAGTTTTGAAGGCAGCCCTGAAGAGGGCTGCCTTCAAAAAGCAGGTATGCAAGATCTGCATCAAAAGTTGCCAATATATTATGGCCTTAAAAGGAAGACTTCCACCACAAGGCATAATAAAGTGTCTAGAGGACATCCATGTAAGTACCTGCTGATAAGCATACATTAAGCTACACTTGAACAGCATCTTTTGGACAAAAAGATCCAGGAGAGAGAGAGAAAGTGGAACATAACTTTGCAGAGCACAGCAACACTACGTAAGTTTGACAGGATTCCAGGTTCCAGTACCCCGGATCTTCCTCATATGGAAAGACCAAGGAGTCAGATGTTAGGGAAATGACCTCAAAAGTATGTGAGCAATGGTATGTGCAGTGCTCACTGCTTGATGTTTACTGGGACACTGATCCTCAAAAAAAAAAAAAAAGAGTCAGTCTGCATTTGGATGAGGGATTTAGCATTTCATTTTGGATACTTTTATCAGGATTGGGAAAAGAGTAATCAAGTACCCCTAATGACAGGATTGAAAATCCTCTAGCTTTTATTATAAAAAAGAATGGTTATAAGCAAATCAGATACAAAAACAGCCCATGCAGCCTAGATAATGGCATGTGCTGCAGTGTGTGTATATCCCACAATCAATTATGTATTAGGCTTTGCAGCACAGGTAATAACCCATTATTTTACAGATGGAACAGAAGCACAATAAACAAACTTACAAGGCAGTATGTCCAATTATACCTAAAGGTAAAACACAGTTCATTTGCTCTTCAGCTGTGATTAGAGTTGATTTTAATACAGCTAGAGCAATAAAAACAGATTAATGATCTTGAGAGTCTGCATCATTAGTTCATTATCCTGTGCAGTTCAGTTGTTTAACGCAAAAAAGCCACAACAGCAAGATTTTAGTTTGCAAATTAAACATGTACTAGAAAGTCAGATTGGTCAGCATTTGCCATGGGACGTTAAAACTGTTTAATGTTAAAATGAAGCTATTCCTTATTAAGTCAAGATTGGATCTAAAACAACTAAATACAGCAAACTAATAAAGGCATTATTGTATATTCTTAGATTTTCACCAATGAAATCATGAAGCCAGACATGAACTATGCTTTAAAGTTACCGAAAAATTAAGAGGGACACTAGAGGTTTGCTACAGGGCCAGATTTTAGATAACCATTTCAGATTAAGTTCCTTAGGTGAAAAAGGGAAGGTAAAGGAAACAGCAGCCTGCCCCATTTGATTACTAGAGAATCTGTGCTGGTGGAGATCAAACCCTTGGATCCTTATTCACACCAGTACATATTATTGTTAGACCTTTCGGTTACAGGTAAGTAGTAGCAGTTAAGAACAAAGGAATTCTGCACCCTCTAGCCAAAGCAGTTCCAGAAATGAAACTTATTTGTAAACAAACAGGAGTCTATCAGCAAGACAGAAAAAAAATGCATAAAGTAAGTATTTGATGGCTTGTATCCCATCTGTCCACACTAGTAGAAACACTTAAAAAGATTAGAAAGGAATACAAAATCCTGTAGCCTACCTTTGCCTTTAAACAACCATGCTCAAAACACTAGCATAACTGTGTGTTTGGGAAGAGGGGAAAATGCAGATAAGAGAAAACAAAGGTGGGGTCTTCTGCTAGGCTTTAAACAGAGCAATATCATAATAAAAATAATCTTTTCTAATGACTTCTAACAGCTATTCAGTAAAACTGAACTCTGGTCACTCTGCCCTGGGAGCCCTCTACCATTCTGTACAAACAAGGGAAAAAAAGGAAGGAGAAATTCTATAATCCAAGGAAACAAAGACTGAAAAGTCCCACTGGTCTCAACAGTATGGGCATTTCTCAAGTCTACAGGAAAAAAGAACGTCTTTTCAAAGTTTACAGATGCCCAAAGGAAGATGAGGAAACCTTTCGCTGGGGACTTCTGAGTAACAGGCAGGCCACCTAATGTATATGATGACAGACTTCAAGAAAGGTGGGGACAAAAAGTAAAAAATCTGGGGCCAGGTGGTGAGAGAGACAAGGCCTCTTGGGAGTTTGGAGACATCTATAAGGCAGGTCTGGGCATTACATAACCAGGAAGGTTTGACATCCACCTCAACGATACAAGTTGTAATTCAAAATTTTGGGGATTTCAGCACTAAATATCAACACATTTAAAATTGATCTTAGGAAACAAGCAATTCATAAGCAACCTCTGGAAATAACTGCTAAGCAATATCAAGGCCAAAAGCTTAGCAGGATTCAAAAAAGGATTAGACATTTATATGGATAATAAGAACATCCACAGTTATATCATCTAGGATAAAAGTTTATAAAAAGGATTAAAGGGATACCAACTCTCATGCTTCAGGACACATGTCAGCAACTAACTGCAGGGCCATATAAGTTTCAGGAAACCTTAGTGATTGGAATGGAGCACTGGAAGCTATCCCATTGTTCTACAAATTGTAATTAAACAATTTACTAAGGGCTAGTATACAAAAACTTGAGCTGATTTAATTAAGTCAGTTCCCTTCAACTAAAAATAACTAGATGATTTAAAAGTGTGTGGGGACAGTTATTTCGGAGTAAAAGCGGCTCAGTCAACCAACTTTGCCTAAATCAACTGTAACCACTTTCATTCACCGACTTGCAGCAAAATAACTAAACAGGCTTAAAGGCAATACCTTGTTATTTCAGTGCAATTTTTTGTGTGTAGACCAGCCCTAAATCTGAATGTACTACAATGCAACATGACATTTTTAGGATTCAAGGGAGCACTTCAGTGCTGATGTCAGTGATTACGTGTCATTTGGGGCTTGTCTAGACTAGGTTTCTAAAGACGAACCTTTAAAAGCCTAAGCGGTTCAACCTCACCCTGCCTTCGCGGTTTTAAAAGGCATTAGCTAAAACGTTCTTAAAATGTACCTTTACCCACCTTGTCTGTAATTTCACTTTGGTCAGAGTGTTCTTTTGTTAATGAATAAGAAGTTGGATTTATAATTGTTGTTCAACATCCCGTGTGCTTTTACAAGGGGCGCTTTATAAAAAAAAGATCATTTAAACAAGATTTTAGTCACTGGAAGCACTGAAGTTCACCAAGCAGCAGTGTTCCTTCTAATTTTTCCCCACACATGTGCGGAATGAATTTTGTTATGTGCCCCAATATGGAGATGTGTGACGTATCACCTCCATATTCATGTGGCAGAGGTAGGGCTGAGGGGTTGGGTGCAGAAGGGCGAAGGCTCAAGCTGGGGGTGCAGGCTCTGGAATGGGGCTGGGATGAGGACTCCCCCCCCAGCCCTCTCCCCTGGCTGCAGCAGGGCGGGGCTGGGAGAGAGGCATCTCTCCCCACCACAGCCCTCAGTGCCTGCATGGCACTCAATAGGCTGCTGCGCATCCACGCAGCTTAGAGTGAACTTAGCCAAGCAGAAGTAAGGGTTTGTTAATATTGCCATCAGATCTTGTTTCAGACAAGTTTAAACATTACGTCTGACACCTGGGAGTCTGTGTGCTCATCCCACATGCAAGGTTCTTTAGGGACATTTAAAGCATGGGTTATCCATCTTTTTAAAATATTTAGTTTCTGCTGCTCTTTAGCAGCTTACCTCTCTTCATAGCTACAGAAAGCCACTTACATTTGCTGTTAGACCATGAAGTAAAGCGGGCCCTTTTGGAATTCTGATAAAGGAGTTTTAATCATCAAATTAGTGCCAGCTGAAATATCAGATTCTGGAAAAAGCATGTGGTAAGAGCATGGAATATTCTTGTGCACCGTTTCAGTGAGATCTGGTATACCAAGGTTCACATCACTCCAGAGCCTAGTGTCAAGTATGCCATGTTTTTTGTATCGCTTTTCACCATTTTAATAGAAAGTGCAAGATAAATACCATACAAAGTTCAAAACAAGATTACTGGACCAAATGAATCTGAATAGGTCACTCTACTATCAACAGAAGGTAAGCTTTACATGTTATGTCCAGGCCTTCTACCAAGAATTGTAACTAAAAGCCTACAAAAATATTAAGAACTCTTGTAAAACCTGAGGCAGCATGATCTAAACAGGCAGAGCACAAGCTCAAGTCAGAACATCTGAGTTACAGTCCTAGACCAGCCACACTCTCACTGTTCAATTTTAGGCATTTATTGAAATTTTTAACTTATATGGATTTGCACATCTTACTTTTAGATGTGACTTTTGAAAATGGGTCTTTGGCACTTTTACTGTAGGGCCTAATTTTCACGCTTACTGAGCACTCACATATTCAACTGAAGTTCATGGCAGCAGCAGATTCTCAGTTCCTCTGGAAAAAAATTAGTTTTTTTAATGCCTCTGCATCAACAATACCTTCTTTAATTATCTGTATTACCATAGCAACTGGAAGCCTGAGTCATGTACCAGGATGCAACTGTGATAGGCACTGTACAAACACAGGACAAAAAGATGGCCCCCGTCCTAAAGAATTTATAATCTAAACGTAAGCCAAGAGACTGACTGATCTAGACAGACAGATGGGGGAATACAAGGAAACAATGAGACAACAGTGGTCAGCATAACAAGCAGTGGTCTCTGCACACCAACAGCCTAACCGGTGTCAAGTCTTTTGCAGGCCTCGTAGCAAAAGGGAGTTTTGAGGAGGGACTCAAAGGTTAACAATGAGGTAGCTTTGCTGATATTTACTGGGATCTCCTCCCAAGCATGTAGGGCAGACATATGAGAAAGCACAAAGTTTAACACGTGGGTAGCGGAGGCTGCCATCATGGCTGATCAGAGGCAAGCACCAATAACTCAACAGCAAATGGGAGACGAAGTGGGGACTGACTATAAAGGGCCTTGAAAGTTAATAAAAGCAGCTTTGTGAATTGTGACAACTGGGCCTACAAACGTACATGAGTTGTGAGCCCAACTGTAAGAAGTATGTAAAAAGTTTCTAAGATGTCATAATAACCTATAACAAATGTTGATTGGAAAAGGGAGGCAAAAAACTGAATTAGTCTAGTCTAAACAGAAGAGATCTATCAATATGATTCAAGGACTGTGAAGTTAAAAACCAAACAGATGTGGAACCGAAAGTTAGAGCCAAAATTGGTGTCAGATATTAAGCCTAGTTGGTAGACAAAAATGAGGGGGGTGGACTATTAAAAGATCCATTAGGGAGTGGTGGGTAGAAAATTATTATGGGGGAAAAGAACAAATAAAAAAACAGATGGAAATATAGACAAAGGCTACTGGAGCAAGCTCCACCATCATGGCTGTCCCTCACAGGTTTCCTGGAAAAATGGGCCTTCATCATCCTGACCCTAAGAGGTGTCCTAATCAGAACAGGCCAGAGAGAGGGACCTAGCTGATATTGTCACCCCTACCAGTTCCTGATGAATCCCAAACATCTTCTGGAGTGACACTTACCTTCTCTGATAACACCTAAGAGACTGTCAGAGTTTTTCCTTCTCAAGATGGTTTACAGCTAAAGGGAAAGGCAGCAGGGGATGTTGCTAAAATGAAAGCCGTATTTCATAATTTATATTTCAAATGCTTTAACTGCTTTTCCTTCTTTGCTGTATTTTTAGTTAAAAGGTTAGAAAGATTTTTTAATGGTGTTTGTGCCATGGTGGCAGGCTTAGGTATCTGTATAACAATTGCCGGACCTTGCTACACACTGTTTAATATTAAACAGAGGTTGGGTTATATTAACACCGTTAGCCATTTTAATCCATTTCAATAAGAATGCCTTGAGATCTATGGATGAAAGTTACAGTACATGTCAAGAATTGGGTTAGGAAAGCTTATCCAAAACATACTAGCCTAAGGAATAAGTTTCCTAGCCAGAATGAAAGAAGTTTTGTATTGCTATGCATCTTCCCACAAAAAGAGACTTTGGAAGAAAACACTGCATCATCTTCACAGCAGTAAGGACTACTTTTGTAGTCCTTTATTTTAAATGGAAGCTTCGGTACTGCTTTGAGTTCTTGCCAAGTATTAATTGTTACCCATAGACTTGCTGATGTTGCTAGTGCAGACCAAGCAACATTTTAACCACCATGTCATCTAGTTCTGCTTAGAGCAGGTCTAGATGACATTGTTAAAAAGGTCTTCAGCACTCTGTATGAACTAGAGTGCTCAAATTGCTACCAACCATGGAGCTGCACCATAGAAGTGCTGGTGGGAAATTAAGAACAAGTTGAATTCAGAAGATGACTTAGACAAATCCTTAACACTAATAAAGTAACGAGGCAGCTTTTAAATAGATGCTAGCATTTACATAAAGCTATTTTATTGAACTAGGAACAGAGATGTTATTTTCCTAATAGATTTTTAACCTACCACCTACTTTTGCCCACAGCCATATTTCCTCGGAATGCTCTTTCACAGCTGAAAGTGCACTAGAAAAAAATCCCTGCTTCCATCTGAATACAGAGCTGAACCATCACAACTCATCCATCACTTTTTCTCTTGTACAAAGATTATGTACAAATACAGGTTCAGATACCAGTAACTGGCAGATCAGAGATTCAGAAAGTTTATGACTAGCCTTCTGTAATTTTCTTCTGCCAAGAAGTTAACGCTTGGTGTTGCTTAACATGAAGTGGTGCCTATAAAAACATATCACAGCTGGCAGTTACAAATACATCCTTATGGCAAAAAGACAAGCTATTAGTTCAAACTTCATTTAGTTTATTCAGATGTCAAGTTTTTGTTGCCAATGCACATAAATTAATTAAGCGCTCCACAAGGAAAGAGGCAGAAGATTAGAACCAAGTTATGGATTCATGATAAAGTTGGTTACTGTTTTGCTATCTACAGCACGATAGAGGACAAAAGGTGTATGCATTTACAGCAATTAAACTACAGTAAGAGTGTTAAGGTAGTAAAGTCAAGCACTCAACAGCTGAAAAATGCTCAATGCCTGGTCCACCATAATTCAGTTCTATTGTGCATATGCATTCTAACAAACTAATTACATGATCACATACTCCTCCCCCAAGCCAAGTCCCCCAGACTCCTGCCTCATTCAGTGCACAGGATGGACTCCTTCCTTACACAACTCTGCTTAATTCCCAGAGTACAGTCCACCCTGTGCACTGATGGAATGAACCCCTCCCTACTTGCATGGTCTCAGAGCCCAGTCTCCAGCCTAGCCTGAATGCTTACACTGCAATTTTATAGCCCCAAAGCCAGAGTCGGCTGACTTGGGCCAGCTGTTGATCTTTCAGTGCAGAGTAAACATATCCAAAGAGGTATCCAAGCACCACACCATGGTTTATGAATCTACCATTTCTGTAGTAAACACTGAAGACGACATGGAAGTTTTCTTTAATAATTTTTAAAATGTTACCAAGAGAAATGTAAAATGATTTTCAATATCCATCAGAACATGCGGCAGGACCAAGACGATTCAGAAGTGAACATCCATGCACACACATTTTTACAAATGTTTGTTCTCTCAGAGAGTTCTATGGGTCGATATTTACATAGTTACCTACATATTTTTATCTTGAAAATATATTCAGCTGCTTATATATGGAAGTGTGGCTGCATAAAGGAGTTGAGCCTAGAACAGAGAATTATAACATTGTATCAGGGAACTCGGAAACAATTTTGTACTGTGAACCTTGATAACTTGTCATTTGATGCTTCATTCTATATTAAAGAAACAGTAAGAAGCACGTTGTTCCTTCATTGTACCTATTAATACAAGCAAAAAATGGAAAAAATATTTTAATTTGATAGAATAGTTCTTAAACTCTCCTTTGCAATCAGCCTTTTTCAGCCTAAAGTAATAAGCATTAAGCCACTACATATGGTAATCAGTGCCCATTTAAATTCACGAGTTTAAAACTTGGAAATACTAGCTACCTTACAACCAGGAAAAGAATTACCTGCAGGTCATCCATGCTGTAGTTTTCTATTTAAAACACTCTCTAAATGTAGAGACTGGTTTTCTGTCCAAGTGTTTTAAACTCAGTGTTATGGCATAGACTGGGAAATTACACAAAAAAGCATAACATGCCTTCACCAAGTTCTGCTAATAGTTCAAGCAATTTCTAACTTACCAGTTTGTACAGAACCACTCTGTGCAAAAGCACATACCTGACCTTGTGATTACAGGTTTCAGAGTAACAGCCGTGTTAGTCTATATTCGCAAAAAGAAAAGGAGGATTTGTGGCTCCTTAGAGACTAACCAATTTATTTGAGCATAAGCTTTCGTGAGCTACAGCTCACTTCATCGGATGCATGAATGATGAAGTGAGCTGTAGCTCACGAAAGCTTATGCTCAAATAAATTGGTTAGTCTCTAAGGTGCCACAAGTACTCCTTTTCTTCTTGTGATTACAGAATCTTCAAGTAGCTGTCACATTCAGAAGACACACAAGCCCTACATGCCAAGCGTATACATAGCACTCTTCTTTGCAAATTGGATACAATTAACTTAGGCTTGAATAGAGACTGGGAGTGGTTGATTCATTATACAAAGTAAAACTATTTCCCCTTGTTTATTCCTCCCCCCCACTGTTCCTCAGACATTCTTGTTAACTCCTGGAAATGTGCTGGAAATGGCCCACCTTGATTATCACTTCAAAAGGTTCTCTCTCCCACCACCCCACCCTCCTGCTGGCAATAGCTCATCTTAAGTGATCACTCTCCTTACAATGTGTATGATAAACACACAATTTTTCATGATTTGTGTGTATATAAATCTCCTCACTGTATTTTCCACTTTATGCATCCGATGAACTGAGCTGTAGCTCACGAAAGATTATGCTCAAATAAATTGGTTAGTCTCTAAGGTGCCACAAGTCCTCCTTTTCTTCTTCCATTAGACACTCAGTTTCTCTAGGTCCAGAAGCCTTCCTGGGAACTGGACTTCAAAGCACAGAGAAAAAGTAAAGTCAGCCTGGCTATAGCTCAAGAGTTACCTGCAATAGCTAAAAAAATTGTGACACTTGACCATTAAAGGGAGGTGTAGAAGGGGAAGGAATTAGAAAATACAGTTTCACTAAAACCAGCACCAGGCCCTCTGGCACATGCCCAAAAATTGCTGCCTAAATGTAGCAACACCTGTTGCAGAGGCAGCCAACAAGGGAGAGTTTTGCCTCCAGTGAAAGTCATTCTGGCCAAATCAGAATTACCAAGCTCAGAGACCTGGACATGACCTTTATGCCTTTCTCCCCAAGATGTCTGAACTGCATAATTTCCCCAGAGTAGGGGGGCTCCTTCCCAGCTTAAGATTTCACTTATAATGAACACAAACAAGCCTAGCTTAGGATGCTTGAAGAATCTAAGTCTTCCTGTAGGGATGATATATTGGATTGGCTTTCCGAGAAAACAAGGTAGAATAGACAGGACAGTTCAAGAATTCTTTGATTGGTTTGGCAGACTCTTGACATTCTGAGTTACTACTGGAATGGAAAGTGAGTGATAACTGAGGATTGTTTAAGAACATTTTACTAGATGCTCCAAAGTCCTACTATCTATAGAGAAGGCCACACAGGTTAAAAACACCTGCCTTAGAGCAGAAGTAAAGGCACCTAAAAATATATAACAAATGGAAGAAAATGGAAGTTGACAGTAATGAATAAAATTGAGAAAGCCCTGGCTGGGATGGTTTAGTTGGGGATTGGTCCTGCTTTGAGCAGGGGGTTGGACTAGATGACCTCCTGAGGTCCCTTCCAACCCTGATATTCTATGATTCTATGAATACAAATCAGAAGCTAGGAACTGTAGAAAATTGATAAGGTAAGCCAAAGCACAAGGAGAAACCCATTGCTAGCAGAGTTAAGGACAAGAGTTTAAGTATATTAGGAATAATTTTACCATTTCCAGTGCAAGAAGAAAATGGTAGAATTGTCAATAATAATGCACAAACAGAAGTGTTCAATAAATATGTGTTTTATATTTGGAAAAAGCCAGATAGTCATATCACACAATTATGATAAAACTTTAACATCCTCCTGAGTTGCTGTTGGAATGGAAACAGTAGCTATTAAAGGTAGATATTTAATTTAGCAGGTCTGGATAACAAGAATTTAAGTTTTAACAGTTGGCCAAGGAACTCTCTGGACCCTTAGGGTTGATTTTCACTAACTCTTGCAACATTGGGAAGTTCCAGAAATCAAGAAGAAAGCAAAAGTTGTGCCAATATTTAAAAGTGGCAAGCAGGATGACTCAAGTAACTGTTGGTCTGTCAGCCTGACAAATTGTGGACAAAATGGAGTAGCTGCTATGGGACTATTAATAAAGAATTAAAGGAGGGTAACAGAATTAATGCCAATTAACATTGGTTTATGGAAAAATAAATCTGTCAAACTCATTTAATTTTTTTAAATGAGATTACAGGTGCTTTGATAAAGGTAAATTTGGACTGATAAAGGGAATAGTGTTGGTGTAATATAGACTTCTGTAAGGTGTTGATACCACACAACATTTTGATTAAGAAAGGCTACAAGCCCCCACCTAAGGCTGAATCCCCCACACACCCAGGACGGTGGGGCTCAGGCTTTGGCCCTCCCCCAGGGTGGCGGGCTTGGGTGGGCTCAGGCTTCAGTCCCCCGCTGGGGTTGTGTAGTAATTTGTTGTCAGAAGGGGGATCGCAGTGCAATGAAGTTTGAGAACCCCTGCACTAGACCACACTGCATCCTATTGTTATATTGACTATTTAGTTTCATAACAAGTTCACTGTAGTGTCCTACATTATATTTAACAAAGGCAACGGACTCGTGGCTTCTGCATTTTCCCCCTGCCCTTGACCCAAGCCACCTGTCTCTCACATGAGTACCTTATGCAGCCACCAAAAGATCCCAAACAATGCATTGTGTTGGTTTTCCGTTCACACTACATAGGTGGTAACTGCAGACCATCCTAGATAGTGCATGCTCTGCAAACAATGAGCATAACAGAGGAATTCTGGATTTTGTTGTCCTTTTCATCCAGTCTGACAGCAAGTTGAGACCACCACCATTCAGGACAGTGGCTACAAAAGTATGACACAGTAATATTAAAAAGGTATCTAAGGGAGCGCAGCAGTACAGAAACTAGAAGAAACTGTCTTTCCTGCTGTTACAACAGGACTGCTTGTGCATTGTCTGACATAAAAGCATTGGATACCTTCTGAAACACATATGGTGTCCTTCTGCTGGAATGAAGCGGTTAGAGTTTCCCTTAAATCCTTTAGTCCACCAAACTGCTTCTAGACATTGGTTTTTTAGGTTCAGAGATTCATAAGAATTCACCATGCAGCATGTGTTAAAGTAAATGTGTGGAGAGGACATGTGTTGGTCTGTCAGCCTGACAAATTGTGGACAAAATGGAGCAGCTGCTATGGGACTATTAATAAAGAATTAAAGGAGGGTAATAGAATTAATGCCAATCAACACTGGTTTATGGAAAACAAATCTGTCAAACTAATCTGATTTTTTTTTAAGTGAGATTACAGGTGCTTTGATAAAGGTAAATCTGGACTGATAAATGGAATAGCGTGGGCGTAATATAGACTTCTGTAAGGCATTTGAATGGATACCACACAACATTTTGATTAAGAACTGAAAAAGCAAGGTTTCTACAAGCCAATAGCTATCTCTGCTAACTTCCACACAATCACGGCTACAGGGCTACCCTTACCCCTTGAACTAGTCTGCCAGTTCGACAGAGTTCCACAATCCTATACATAGCCTAAAAATCCAAGGGTTGGGAGTATCAAGATACATCAAGGTTTCACAACACAAATAAAACACAGGAGCTAGACCTGGAAGAGGACTAAGCAGTTCTTCATATCAAAGCAAGATTACATACAGTGCATTTTCCTAGTATGTTATGTAATGTAGATACAGACGTGTCATACAACTTCCCTTAGGAGATCACTTCCAGTTAAATTACATTAACAGTAGGATGGTTTTTGATGTTCTGTTTTACTTTGCTCAATTTTGTCCTATTATTCCTGACATATAAAATTCCATCCACTACATTAACTATGGCTACTCTTGAGAAACAAGGTGGGTGAGGCAATGTCTTTCACCAACAGAAGTTGGCCCAGTAAGACAGAAGCTTTCGAGCCACACAGAGCTCTTCTTCAGGTCCAGTAAGAGATTACCTGACCCTCTTTTTCTCTCTAAAGACTGAGAGGTACATAGAGTGATCATTTTGTGAAGTGGCACTTTAACAGCCTTTCCCAAGCTGAACGGCACGTCCCCGCATGCTCTCTGCCCCTCTGATGAGCCAACATGGTCCCTTGGAAGTTAGTTTTAGACTAATGAAATGTAGTGTATGAAAGGCAATTGTTCATTGTATACAGTGTGCTTCAGATGGACATGTACTATTGTTCTGTAGTGGATGTGAGCAGGAGCAAGGGAGCAAATACAGCACCCTGCCCTGAAAGGGTTATTTTGAAGACTAGAACTATAAGTGCTCATCTACATACAGGGACCTCGTTACATTTATGTAAACATAGAATCCTCACGGCATTTACATTGTAACAGCTGCAGCATTTAGACTAACCACTACCCTTAAAATAGAAGAATTTTTGCTTGATTTGAAACAGAGCCCCACTCCTCCACTTTATGTTAAAAGCATAAATTATCAGTCACTTTCAAATTGTGTAAGACCAGAGTTATTGGGCTGGGGAAGTAGTCAAGATGTATGGGTACCTTTAACTGAGGGATTGTGACTGCCATTTGGAACAATGGTGCTCAACTTAGACATGTTAATTTGAGCTGCTCCTGGATGCCCACATAATAGCTGTGGCCAAGAGCAAGAGTCTTGTTCCCTTCTTCCCTTATCTGCACTAGTGAGAAGACCTCTTCAATGGGGACTTGCCCTAGTAATCACAACTTTATGAGCTCAAGATTAGATTGCTATTAGCAGAGACAATTTAAAGGGAAACTAGAGCAGAATACGGCAGCTCAGGGTCCTTGCCTACACTGACATTTCTGATAGCATCCCACATTTTTCTGTCACCAGTGCAAGGGCTATTGTAGACATACACCAGTGCTCTGGGATCTGCATTGGCTATGCAGAAGTTTGAGATGAACATTAGATTTCACCTTTGAGTTGCTGGATCTTCATTTCCATTGAAGTTGCCTGCCTCCCTGCAGCAATACGGCCACTGCTGAGATCAGCAGAGGCAGCTGAGTTGGCACTTCCACAATACAAACTAGGGATTACTGATGGCAGGGCATTCTGCTTTGGAACTTGTTCCCCACCTTTTGTCTGCCAGCAGCATTCTAATCTTCCAAAGCACATAACACCACTCGTCTTCCCACCCCTCCGTCTTTTAGCAAGAGGATGATTTCAGGAGTGGAGGGGTTTATTACAGTTATACATTTATTCTGTTATTTTAAATGCGAGTGATTTGTTTATATTACTGTACTACGTAACTTGTATATTACATACTTCATCTTTTGATGGTGTGTATACAGTGCCTAGCACAACAACTGGGGTTCCTAGGCACTGATGCAATACCGATATAATAGCTCTGCATGTCAGTAGGCATCTGTTTTGATTTATAGCCACAAGAATTTAGGCCACTCTGCAAAATAATTTCTTCCCATTTTACACCTCCAATGTTCAAGCTTTGCCACATTCAGCCCAATGGCCTGGGATTCATTAAATACACACAGGAGGGACATTACACATATTTGGTCCTTCAAAATGCATGAAAGGGAAAGTTTTGGGAGCCCTTACTTTAGTGCAGGCTGCACAATAAAGAAAGAAGGCAAGTTTGACAACTACAATCCATGCCCGAACAAGCTGACATCAGAGACCCAGATTCAGTTTACTGCAATCATAACGCTCAAGCCTTTTTGGCTACAGTCACGGCCATATGTAATAACCTTTGTAGCTGGTCAGAAGTCAATGAAATTTAAATGGAAGGAGAATTATTTTTACAGCACCCACAAGTGTGCTTTATAGGAGAACTATCTTAAAATTATTATAATTGGTGGAAGACAATTAAGTGATCAATTTGAGATGAAGCTTTCAGCTCAGTTTGAGCACACAATTAACGTCTTCATATGCAAGAAAATTTGAATGTTCACTAGCCTTTCCATACAAGAGAAAACATTAGAATTTGTATACTAAAGTTGAAAGGCATTTGAGTGTATCACAGAACACTTATCAAACCACTTGACACCAAGGCCTGGTCTACACTGGGGGGAGGGGAGGGGTGGAGAAATCGATCTAAGATACGCAACTTCAGCTACGAGAATAGTGTAGCTGAAGTCGACATATCTTAGATCGACTTAGAATCACTTACTTCACGTCCTCGCGGTGCAGGATCGATGGCCGCCACTCCCCCTTCAACTCCGCTTCCACCTCTCGCCGTGGTGGAGTTCCAGAGTCGACGGCAGAGCGACCAGGGATCGATTTATCACATCTACACTAGATGTGATAAAATCGATCCCCGACAGATCGATCACTACCCACCAGGTAGTGTAGATGTACCCCAAGAGTGAGGGTAAGTCTACACTTAAAGCATTACAGCAGTGCAACTACGCTGCTGTAATGTTTCAGTAGAGTACGCTACCTACACTGACAGAATGGTTTCTCCCATCAGTGTAAGTAATCTACCTCCCCAAGAGTTTCTACACTAGATGTTAAACTATCATAGCTACATCTCTCATTTTTCACACAAGAGACATAGCTATACGAATGTAAGTTCCCAGTGTAGACCATCTCTTAGAGGTAACTGCAAAGCAAAAATAAAAATTAAATTAACCCCAGAAATGTGTTCTGAATGCTCCCTACATGCAAGCTAGTGGGGATGTTCAGCAGAGGCCTAACTCCATTTTCATGTTTGCTTTGCAGTTCACCTTGGAGATCTACTGGATACAACATACTGTTGCCAACAGCTGGCAAATCTTAAATCTGTCCAGAGAGCATATCCCAGCATGGGCTGTGAGGTTATCAGCATGCAGAAAAAAAGGTAGATCTACTCTTTCCATCAGAACCAAATGGACTGCGTGACTGCATCAGAGATAAGGTGACCAGAACCAAACACCTTACCAAAAAACAAAAATTGGAGGTTATTCAGAAAAGAGCTCCAAAAACCAGTCAGCATACTGGTGGGAGAGACTCCAAGGACAGATTAAAAGAACTAAACATGTGTAGCTAAGAAGTGAGTAAGGGAGCGTGAAGGCAAGTATACAAATATTGAAAGGGCATAAACCCCAAGGAAGGAAAGAAAGAAATTTAGTATGGTGCAAGTGATATAACTAGTAGCAATGGTATGAAGTTCAGCCCTAGGCTATGCAGGTTTTGTGGAAGTGCTTTGGTTAGGAGTACTGGTTTGTTTTTTTTAAACTAAAATCATTATACTAGTACAACCCCTCTAGCATGGCTGCAGTTACATCACTACAAAGGTGCCTTATACTAGTATAACTTATTCCCACAAAGAAAGGTGAATACTGGAATAAGCACCTTTATATAGATATAACAGTCTACACTAAAAGGGTTGTATCGCTGAAACTGCATCAGTATTGTCACAGTGGTATAACCTCTCTTTAGAAGAGCCCCAGGAATGCAGAAAAGAATCACATTTCAGATATTTTTATAGTGACCATTGTGACGCACTTATATGATTTTACAGAAGTATGCTGAGGAGTGTGAATATAATGTAACTAAAATATGCTTCATGCAAAAGGTCTCTTGTAAGGTATCATTACTAAGCTTAAAATCTACTGAGTGCGGTCATCCTATTTGTATAAATGTATCACTCTTGTATCTGAAACTAGAAATATGTAATAACTCTGAGGGCCTATTGTAATTATGTGAAGTGTGGGCCATTAATGGTGGTTCGGAATCTTGATGGCTCCCATCAACCAGGACAATTGACTGTGGATGGCTCTGTTTGCAGGCAGGTCTTCCTGTGAGTCACACTGAGAGGAATGAGGGCTTGGGGTCTCACAGGACATGGGACCATGTCACCTGGTACTGGAATCCATCTTAAACCTGGTGCTTTTCCATTTGGGGGGGGGGGGGGGGAGAGAAACAGAGACTAATAATAAATTGGTTAGTCTCTAAGGTGCCACAAGTCCTCCTTTTCTTTTTGCGAATACAGACTAACACGGCTTCTACTCAGAGACCACCTAGACAGACAAAAGATTCCTGCTTTGTGCCAAAGCCATATAAGGGGGTGGGAGAGAACAAAGTGAGGCAGCCATCATGAGAAATCCCCTAGCTACCACCTGAGCTGGAACAAGGGCTGTACCAGAGGAAAGGATTGTGCCCAGACGAGAGAGGTGTCCGGTCTGTGAAAGAAACTTATTGAAGCATCTCTAAGGGTGAGATTTTACCTGTATTCAGTTTTTATTACTGTACTAGACTTAGACTTGTGTGTTTTATTTTATTATGCTTGGTAATTCACTTTGTTCTGTCTGTTACTACTTGGAACCACTTAAATCCTACTTTCTGTATTTAATAAAATCACTTTTTACTTATTAACTCAGAGTATGTATTAATAGTTGGAGGGGGGAGAAACAGCTGTGCATCTCTCTATCAGTGTTACAGAGGGCAAACAATTTATGAGTTTACCTGTATAAGCTTTATAGAGGGTAAAATGGATTTATTTAGGGTTTGGACCCACTGGGAGTTGGGCATCTGTGTGACAAAGACAGGAACACTTCTGTAAGCTGCTTTCAGTTAAGCCTACAGCTGTTAGTGGATGTGGTTCAGACCTGGGTCTGGCTCTGCCTCTGCAGCAGGCTAACGGGCTTGGCTCAAACCAGGCAGGGCACCGAAGTCCTAAGCTGACAGGGCAAGAAAGCAGGAGCAGATGGTGATGTGCCTTTGGCTGTAGAAGAGTCTCCCAAAGAAATAACCCCCATTGCTTTAGACTTTTAGAAATCAGATTAATAGAAAGTTTACAAATAGGGGACAAACCTACACCTGCACAGAAATACAGCAGGTCATTCAGTCGAAGGTGACATCCCCCACTGTAAGCTTGCTAGTGTGAAGAGCTCTCCCATCCACATAATAAAATCACTTCCACAAGCAGCGGTAGCAACTTTCCTGCTGACATAGTTCTGTCCACGCTGGCACTTCTGTTGATGTAATTTACGTCGCTCAGAGGGGTGAGTTTTTTCCCCCCACACCCCTGAGCAATGCAAGTTACACCGACAAAAGTGGCAGTGTAGTCATGGCCTAAATGGTTAGCTGGATAGCCCCACTAAACGTGTATCTTGTACAGTATTCTTATGCCATCTAGCAAATAGTTTCATATTATGGAATCCCAGCTTTTTTTCAAAGACATTGGTGGGACTAGGGCATGAGGAAACCCCTGTATTTAAATTTTAATGAGCTCTTAAACACAGATACCCCTCTTTACTTGGACAAATTTTACTTGCCTCTTGGAAGTATGCATCCACTATAATGCACTCAATTTTGTCCCTGAGGGGGAAATTTAAAAAAGAAAAAGCAGCAAATTAAGGTTAATTGTTTAAGGTGAATACTGATAAGTAAGCACTGCTTGTTTGCTGTGTTCCAAAACACAGGTAAGATTCTAAAAGACACTGAACTATAGTTAGTACTGTCATTCAATTAGACAGTCTGATGTTACCACCTCTGACCCTGAGGAATCTGAGCTGCAGCCTGCTATCTTCCTCATTGTTTATGGCAGCTAACAAACAAAGATTAAAAGAGTCAATCCATTTAAGACATCCTCTATTTTCATTCTTTTTGTTTGTGGCACTTGTGAGGTCATTCACTGGCTTTAAAAAAAAGGGGGAAGCTTTCAGGTCAGATTTCTCAGGATCTCAAACTGTTCTCTTAAGCAATAGCACCAATTATGTTTAACAATAGCCATTTTAAAAAAAGCCTTGAGCATTTGGGACTTCAAAAAAGTGTGCAGTTCACTTTTGGCAATACTATAGATTTGAAAGATGTAGTAGTCATATTGATGTGTTTTGCTCATAAATTAAGTTACTGAGAAAAAGTGCTAGGGGCTAGTCTTGATCGCTAGTCTTTTAAATGGAGATTACAGAAATCTACCACCACATAACTATTGTTATCAACTCAGTGCACAGGGCGAAAAGGAGTATTCTCTCCGTCTACACCAGAGGGTCTCAACCTTTTCTTTCTGAGGCCCTCTCAGCATGCTATAGAAACTCCACTGACCACGTTTGCCACAACTGTTTTTCTGCATATAAAAGCCAGGGCCAGCATTAGGGGGTAACAAACAGGGCAATTGCCTGGGGCCACTGCAAAGCTGCATTGGTCAAGCTTCAGCTTCAACCCTGGGCTTATGAACCATGCAGTGGGACTTCAGCTTTCCGCACTGGGCCCCAGCGAGTCTAACGCTGGCTCTGCTTGGCAGACCCCCTGAAGCCTGCATGTGGCCCCCCCATAGGGGGTCCCAGACCCCTGGTTGAGAACCACCGGTCTACACAGATGTAGTGAACATTTCTCTAACTTTGCTTAATTTAGCTGGTATGTTAAGGCTGTAAAATGAAGCACACAAGTCAGGAAATGCCACACAATCTTAACTGCCTATTTCTATGTATAGTTTTTAGTTATATGATCATTGGATATTATCCATACATGATCAATACCTCCTTCAGTACTGCTGCTAGTGTGCTGAGACTACTGTCTATCATGCTTACTTAGCATTTTCATTGTTTTCTGTGCTGCAATAAGAAAAGGAGTACTTGTGGCACCTTAGAGACTAACCAATTTATTTGAGCATAAGCTTTCATGAGCTACAGCTCACATGCTTTGTGTGTATAAAAGATCTCCTACACTTTCCACAGTATGCATCCGATGAAGTGAGCTGTAGCTCATGAAAGCTTATGCTCAAATAAATTGGTTAGTCTCTAAGGTGCCACAAGTACTCCTTTTCTTTTTGCGAATACAGACTAACATGGCTGTTACTCTGAAACGTGTGCTGCAATTGGCCTCCAGAGCTGTCCCATAATGTCTCAAGTGACCGCTCTGCTCACTGATTTGAGCTCTGAGGCCCTGGCAACATGTGCCCCTCCCCTTTCAAAGCACCATTTCTGACAGCTGTTGTGGGCTGTGCTGACCTGCTCCAGGACACAAAGCAAACCATTAATGTGGAATGCTCATGCTGTTGAACACAGAGACAACCGGGTGCAATAGAGAGAGCTGTGCAGAGAGCCCAGGAAGGGAAGTGAGGACTGATGTCAGGGTTTCCCGCTCCCCCAGTACTGGTTGTTTCCTGCCACTGTCTAAACTTACAAGACAGCATACTGACACTGTCCCCCAAAATACAGTCTCTCTCTCCCCCCCTCCATACACACTCTTCCTGTCATTTTTCTTCCCCCTCCCCTCCTACCCCATTTCAGTTGAAAAAACAGCTGGCAAGGTAGTAGGATGCCCATGGAACAATGGGATTGGGAAACCTTCATCCCATGACATCGTGCCTGCCCCATGAAGCATTGCAAACCCTTAGCAAATCACCCTGCAGCCAGTTGCACAGTGGGATAGCTACCACAATGCACTACTATCTTTGCGGTTGCAAGAGCTGCTAATGTGGATGTGCTCCAGTGTCACAAAAAGCACAATGTGGACATGCTACAGTTTAATTCCAGCGTTTTAATAAAAGTGGTATAACTTGTGGCACAGAAACTTGCCAGTGTAGACAAACCCTTAGACTGTAAACTCTTGGGTGCAGGAACTACATAAGGAACAGAAAGGGTACTATGGATAGCTTTAATGACATGATCAGAGAGAGTATCAATGTATACCAACAAGTGGCAGAGTTTAGTTGGTGAGGATAGAACAGTTTTGGCATTTCCTAGCTTTAAGTACTTTATTTTGCAACCATATACACATGTAAGTGTCATTACAACTTGCGGAGATCTTTATTAAAAAGTCAACAAATTTTCACATGAATCTTGATAACTCAGCCAAATCAAGACATTTCTACTAAACCCCAGAAAAGAATATCTAGTCAAATGACAAGCCACCCATGCTAAAGTTTAGAAGTGCTAGAACTTTCAAGAGAGGTCACAATTCTTCCCACTGCTGTCTGTACGCAAAGATTGCGCTAACTTCCACAATTATTTTCAGGCAGACAGTTGAAAAGTTTCAGCCCAAATGGTGAAAAATTTGAGACATAACTGAAGTCCCTACAGAATAGCAACGTAAAGGTTACCTTAACTCTGGGACCACACCTATCAATCAGTACTTTCTCAGATTCCAATTGTATCTAGTACCAGTAAAGCTTCACTAGTGCTAGAACAGTGAGAACTGAGAAAATCCTATACACAGAAACAGCCTTTCACTATTCACTCCAGCTATAGCGCACTGCAACACCACTAAGTTTAAAGCATTAATGATCAGCAGGCAATTCCAACCTTTCAGTAATGTGCGATATTTACATTCCTTTGTTCTCTCAATTCATTGCACACTAGGAGAATCACATGATCTGTGCAGGAAACAAAAATTGAAACTGCAAGACACCAAAGTGTGGTTAGAGGGAGCAGCTTTGTAGAGGACAATTTAAGGCTCTTATCTACTGTGCATTAAGAACAGCACAATTCATCCACAGCATTGTAACATTTTACCTTAATATTCTACCCATTCATAAACTTCAGTGAATTTACAGCAAGAAGTCAGCTAGCTTCAAAACCCAAGAAATTATACAAGATATTAGATGTAGTATTTCATTCATGAGGCATTACTGGAGTGGTGGAGAAAACCGCAGCAGGGGTCACAAGCTGTTCAAAAAAGAAAAAAAGACTGAAGACAAATACAGTAAGCGGTCAAAGAAAGTGTGAATGGGAGGCCTCAATCTGAATAAGCAGTAAGGGTAACTGGTAGTGGCTCAAGCTGGATGCACCAGGCCTGCAACTGATCAGAGTATAAGAAGCCAACTGCTATATCTAATGTTAGGAAGCCAAAATCCTGAAGTGAATCAATGACTGGCAGCTTCTTTGAGAATAATATGCTTGTATAAAAGAGGTTTAAAATGAAGTGTAGATAGATGCATTAGTGCCCAACATCTGTTTGGTAAGAGGATAGTACAAAGGAAAGTTCAGATACTAGGTTTCTCTAAGTGTTATGAAGGAACACTGAATTCCTTGCCGGAAGAAGTTCAGTCATCAAGTGAAGTGGAAAACAAGCGTTTGAAGCTGCCACCATTGCTTGAATGTCTTTCAACATGAGTTTGTCTATTTTTCTAATTACACATCCCCAGGCACTTTAAACAGCCACACAGTATGTACTAGAAGATTTGGGTGACTTGAAGGAGACCGTGTACAAGCAATTAGATAGGTTTGTTCTACCTCTTTTTGTACTACTAAATGGGACACGTCAACTCCAGATAAAAAGGTTAAAAGCAATTGACACTGGAATACTTGAAAACAGATCCTGAAATCTGGAATGTTGTTAGGAAAGTTGGACTAGAGAGCAAGTTGGCAGCATCTATTAGAAGAAATATCGAACAGTTCCAGGTGTTAAACCTGCTCCCTCAATCCCCCAGCTAGGCTGTGGTTTTACAATATTTCCCTATTTTAACCATAATCTCTCTCCTCTTATAACAAAGGCCCACAAAGAGGAAAAACCAATTTGACTATACAGGAGAAAGCAAGAATGACCATAGTGTTGTTTCAGAGCAGCAGCCGTGAGAGTCTGTATTTGCAAAAAGAAAAGGAGTACTTGTGGTACCTTAGAGACTAACATTTATTTGAGCATAAGCTTTCGTGAGCTACAGCTGTGCTGGCCCCAAGATAGGAGAGAAACAAGGTGGGTGACAGTATCTTATTGGACCTTTTCTCCAACCGAAGTTGGACAGACTTTCAAGCCTCACAAAGTTCTTCCTCAGGCCTTGAGAACGTAACCAGAAAATGTCCTATGTAAACACAAGGAGGGACAGATTGTTAAGCATAAGAGCTTCAATTATGTTGTAGACCATGAATGAAGTGGGCAATTAACGCTTGTGCAGTTCTATGACCAAATAGGGGTAGCAGGACACATTACACATTGTTGTAATGAGCCTTAAAACCAGCATCTCTTTTAAGTCCATGGTTTTTAGTGTCCAGCAGAGTTATGAACTTAAGTTTCCAGGCTCATACTTGGAATGTGTTGTGCAGGTTTCCTTTGAGGACAGACTGAAAGGCCAAATATGGAGTGATCGATTTGTCAAAAGTGTTTGATTATAGGCGATAGGATGTGTTGGTCCTATTTTTCTGTGAGAGTTCATTCCACAGTGTAGCAATTGTCTGATTTCACCTACATAGTAGTTGTTGGGACATTTGCTGCATAGGAGGAGGTATACCACATGTTGTGATAGGTATACGTAGGACCCAGGGACACCAAGTTATTGTGCAGAGTAGTGATCATAGTAGCAATGCAGATTGATGGGTGATTTGTGTATATTACAACACAACTTCAAGTACACAAACCCACAACAAAGTGAAGGAATAGAGAAAAAACTAAAAAGGTATTAACCTTAAATTGTTACAAATAACTCATCACCAATATTCGGAGCTCTATGTAATTCTGCCCCATTTCATTTGTCAAGCTTCATATCACCCTGCTCCCTCCACTCTGTAGTCATGTCTTTGACCACTCATCTGTCAGCTTCACAACTTTACGTCTCTTATATGCATGGTAGGACCTCTCAGCTCATCTACAAGGCCACTACCCTGCACACGTTTAAGCCCCTCTTAAACTTCCACTTGTCATGCTTTCTACAGAGAATCTAGTTGACTTGTATAAGAACCATCCCTATTTACTGCTCCCTTCCTTAGCCTCTGTCCACATGCCTATCCTTAAACGGTGAGCTCCTCCAGGCAGAAACCATCCCATCTTGAATGACTGGAGACACATCTAGGACATCATATCAAATATATAACTTTGCAGACAAGTGTGATTTTTAAATCAACTGTTTCAGAGTAGCAGCCGTGTTAGTCTGTATTCGCAAAAAGAAAAGGAGGACTTGTGGCACCTTAGAGACTAACCAATTTATTAGAGCATAAGCTTTCGTGAGCTACAGCTCACTTCAGTGAGCTGTAGCTCACGAAAGCTTATGCTCTAATAAATTGGTTAGTCTCTAAGGTGCCACAAGTCCTCCTTTTCTTTTTTAAATCAACTGTGTCCTTTTAAATTTAAAATTTCGCTTTTCTATTAAATATATTAATCTATTAGTTTCTACGTACCATCTTTAACTCCTGTGCTACCCACTGTATCTATTAACATGATGGAAGTCTCACCCTTTACATAAACAACTCACCCTGGGAGTCTTAACTACAGATTTTGACTAGTGTGACTGAAATAAGGTTCATCCAACTCTGCTTCTGGATGCATCTTATTATCAACTTCCTAAATTTTTATTCCAAGAATTATATACATTCCCCCTTTCAGGTTTGCCCTACCTCAATGCCGTCATGTTAATCATCCCTCATCAGGGACATTACTTATAGACCCAGTTTTAACTACAGCCCACAAACCTGTTTTATATACAAACACTGTTCAACACAAAAACCAAGCTTATATAATTTAGAAAGTTACACCCACATCTTTTTAGGCTTCCTATATTACCTTGTGTTCCCAGTTTTGGACAGGATTAAAGGGAGACATGCATCTGATACTCTTCTCAAAACCCCAAATCCCATCTATGCACTTGCCTCTCACAGATTCTCTCCGGTCCAACTCACACCTTGGACCAGATCTTCAGATTAGATGCCAATATCAAGATGACCACAACCCAGCCACTGTCTTCTTGACAGACCATCTCATTAAAGACAGGTTTCAGAGTAACAGCCGTGTTAGTCTGTATTTGCAAAAAGAAAAGGAGTACTTGTGGCACCTTAGAGACTAACCAATTTATTTGAGCATAAGTTTTCGTGAGCTACAGTTCACTTCATCGGATGCATGCAAAATACAGAAGATGTTCTTATACAAACCATGAAAAAATGGGTGTTTACCACTACACAAGGTTCTCTCTCCCCCCACCCCACTCTCCTGCTGGTAATTTATTTGAGCATAAGCTATTACCAGCTGGGGGGGGGGGACCTTGTGTAGTGGTAAACACCCATTTTTTCATGGTTTGTATGTATAAGAACATCTTCTGTATTTTGCATGCATCCGATGAAGTGAACTGTAGCTCACGAAAGCTTATGCTCAAATAAATTGGTTAGTCTCTAAGGTGCCACAAGTACTCCATCTCATTAAAGCAGTTGTCAAGAGTTTTCCCAGCTCCCAGAAACAGAGAAAGACCCATGGCGCTGATTCGACAAAAGGCAAACTGCACTGAATTCCAAAGCACGCTAATTGACAACAGCACTCCACCCACAGGGCAAGGAGTTAATCTGGTGAACCTTGGTCTTGACCACCCATACACACCCACACACACCCCCCACTCCTCCTCTTCACCCACAACAGATCTCCTTGGTTTTTTGATACCTTGTAATAGAAAGAGAAGGTCAGAAACTCAAGCACTGATGGTGGAAAACAAATTGAAACCAAATTTCTCCAAGCTTATACTGAGGCTATATTACAGGGCAGGAGAACCTTCCTATCAGCCTCCAGTGAGGCTGCCAAATTCCACCCTAAGGAGCTGTCAAGGATGGCAAACCCTTTCATCAATCCTGAGTGCCTTAGAGGCCACATCAGAACATAGCACCAACCACTGCAAAGGACTAGTATCCTACTTGGTGGAAAAGAATATGCACTTGCAGGAATGCTTCTCAGACATGGGTCTGCTCCCCCTGTACCAGCCAAATAGGAGCCAATTAAGAGCCCACATGAATTCCTGGAGTCCAGTACGTTCATTCAAGAATTACTGGATACCTTAGGCATTTCAACCCAAGACCTGTTCTCAGCTTGTGAAAGAGAGAAGACCAACCACTGCCACTTATAACCCTGAATGAGGTGTTGTGCAGGTATTTCAGAAGGAATCATCCTTTCCTCCAACAGACAACAGCATAACCAGCACTGAAGAAATCCACCTGGATATATTTGCTCTAGGCAACTACTATCCAGTATCAAAAACTTCCATTCCTGAACAAGTTGCTAGAACCACCATATCTGGTCAACACTTAGTTTATACGAGCTTAACTAGGGCCCTACCAATTTCATGGCCATGAAAAACACATCACAGACTGTGAAATAAGCCCTTCTTCATGAAATCCGATGTCCCCAGGAGCGTCCCAGAAAAGGGGAGGCCTAGCTCTGGTGAGGCAGGTGAGGGACAGGATTTGTCCATCTCCTGCACAGCTGCTCTCATACCCACCTCCACCTCCAGGAATCTGCTGTGGCTGGAAGAAGCTCTGAAGGCAGCACAGAAGTGAGTGTGGCAATCCCATGACCCCTCTCCCCGCCCCCCAGAACAGGTTTGCGACCCCCCCCACACACACACACACAATATCCCCTTTTGGGTCAGGACCCCCATGGTTACAACACCATGAAATTTCAGAGTTAAACATCTGAAAACATGAAATTTACCAATTTTCAAATCCTATGGCAATGAAATTGACCATAATGGACAGCAAATCTGGTAGGGCCCTAAGCAGAACTATGCCAGTGTAAGTCCCAGTGTAGATGCACTTATAGTGCAATAAAAGTGTTTTGCTGGTATAGTTTACATGTCTTCTGGAACTGGTACAAGATATGTTGCCAGCAGCACTTTTGTGTCAGTATAAGCTACATCTACACTAGGAGGGTTTGCCAGTAAGTTATACAAGTATAGCTATTCCAGACAAAACTTTCCTAGTGTAACAAGACTCTAGCCAAAGGCCTAATACAAATTCATCTAACTGAAGTGAACATCCTCCAATCAACACAATCTGGATTCAGGCCAGGGTACAGAATGGAAACTGATTTTGTGGCAGTGATAGATTATCTCTTGCTATCAGTGGATAGAGACATCTATTCTCCTCCTACTGGACCTCTGCATCAGTCAACACTGTTAACATTAAGATACTTCTGCACTGCCTGGGAGAGGTGACAGAGATCCTTTGCTCTAAAATGGTTTAAATCCTTCCTGGAGGGAAGCACTAAAAGAGTAGTGGTAAGCTGCATCTCTGCCACTAGAGCCGTCACTTGTGGGGGTCTCATAAGGATCATCTCTTTGGTCTTACTTAAAAATCTATATGCAGCCACCAGGTGAACCGACAAGACAACATGCTCTCATGTCAACAATATGTAGATGACCATTCTAGCTATCCTTTACCAGTCTGACCATACCACTCCCATCAAGATGCCCAATGCTTGGACAGGACAAGCTGGTAAATGAACAGCTATTTGAAGCTGAATCCGAACAAGATGGACATTATGTTGGTGGGCAGAGGAGAGCACTCCAAGTAGTGGAGCCAAGGGAGACTGAACCATAGCTGAAAGATGCGCACACACCTGGTGAATCCAGCAGTAGTTTAGACGGCTCCTAGATTCTTTGCCAACAGTACGATTTCACATAGCATCAATCAATAATACTTTTAATAGCTCCAGTTGGCCAAGAGACCCTGCTACTACAGAATGCTGTGCCTAGTTTCCTCAGCAACACAGGCTGACAAGAGCATATCAAGTCTCCATTCCTCTCTCTATGCTGGCATCCCGTAGAATACAGGTAAATTCAAGGCCCCAGTCCTTATCTCCAAGACACTCAGTGGCCTGGGCACCAGCATATCTGAACAACTGCCAAAGCTCCAGGATGAAGACCTTAGTCAGCAACTCCATTCCTGAGGTACAATGGAATTTGTGTACCATAATGGTAAAGTCAGCCTGTGCAGGAGACAGTCAAGCTCTCTCGGGAACTCCCGCAAGAAGCGAAGTATATCACAAACCTCACCACCTTTTGCTCCAAGTGCAAGGTATACTTCTTTGACCTGCCTTCTCAAACAGAGCTGTGTGTATTTAAAAGAAATGCCCCAAAACAAAATCTTAACAAAACAAGAAAGATTTACACAGCAGATACAAGTCTTCCCCTAGGGAGAAAAGGAGAGAGAACAAGTCACATATGACAAATGTTAGTCAAGTTACTTTATGCACTACTGGAAAACTCATACTATGGTAATGAGAGTGGAATAAATCTACATATAGAAGTAAAATATATTTTTTTTAAATATAGCACCACAGACCTGTATAATAGGTCAATTGTGCCAAGTATGTCACAAATTTCTCCCGAAGAAAAGCTACAGCAGGTACAGTATAGCATGAGGAAGAGCATCAGAGCCATAATCATTCGTTGCTTTACTTTACTACAAGTCAATTGTGGCCTCCTAGCTGAAACCTAAACTTAAGTGCATTTCTGAAGAATACTTTTACCAGCTTGTTCAAGCATTTTACAGCCCAAAGACAAATGCAGGACCCAGCAAGTAACTAAACACATACAAAATACTTGAGACCCACCCTCCCTGTTTTATTAGGGTTACTCACCAATTCCAAAGTATAGGTATGAAAGGTTAACCCCACCTTATATGATGCAAAGCTGACCCAGTTACTAGGCCAAAACTGGGGCTGCTTCCTAAGTAATAATGGAGGTAAGTCTAAAAATACAAACATCACACTGCCATGACAAAGTCAACCATACTCATTACAAAAGGAAAGAGATTGTGCCAAAGTGTTCTCTTCTTTCAAAACAATAAGGCTAAACTAAAAATGACTCCAATTTAGTCAAAAAGCTACAGGCTGTTAATATTTTGGTTTCCCAAAAGAAAGTATTTACACCCTGATCCAGAGAGGCAATAAGTAGGTGAAGATGCAAAGAACCTGATGTAAACATGTTCAAGTTTTTCCTTCAACTTGCTAGGAGTCAAAGGACACCAGATAGTGTGCATAAAATGGAGCTGACTGGAGTCACTGTTAGAAAGGGGGAATCCCAGGGGAATAAGTTGCAGCAGGTGACGCCATATCAGAGGCCACTGGACACTGCAAAATTCTGACAGGCCACATTTGTCCATCAGGGGTACCATCTGCAGAAGCCAACCCTCAAAGATGCTATTTGTAACAAGTAGAAGATTAACTACTTCTCCATACCTCCATCAGGGTAGTTATCTTCTAACATTCCAGGGAGGAGAAGGGATGGGAGAATGCCATAGGGGTTCCTTATCATGAAGTAGCTGTCTTTCTACATGGTGTTGACATGGATACATTACTTGGAAAGGGGATGAAGGAACCCTCACAGCAGGACCATCAGGAGAAAAAACAGAGGCTATTCCAACCAGAGAACAGATCCCTCATACTGAAGCAGTCCCCTTTTATACAGAATGTTAAACCACCATTGCCAGTGTTGCAGATGACAGACCACTGTGGGTTCTTCAAGTTAAAGTAGACTCCATATACAAGTATAGGGAAGCTGAAAGATATAGGGGAATCACTGGGGACAAGGGAAGCCCCCTAGATCCTTTATCTTGAAGGGATCCCCTATGCAGAGTGCTGGGACACCTGGACAACCTGGTGATGAGAGTGACCACCTACTTTGACATACCCTTCCACAGGGATTGGAAGGGCCTCCCCACAGGCTATTCTTAGGCAGAGGGCATGGGATCCCTAGAAGTGTTCCCATTACAAAGGTTATGGGGACTTAAGGATGGGGTCCCTTATTCTGAATTAAGATGCAGAGTTCTGGGGTCCCAGGGATGGAGGTTCTCTACCCTGAAGAGGACTCCTTCAAACAGGCTGAAAAGCAACCAGTGGTTGGGGACCCCTTACCCTGAAGTAGCTTCCCTCATACAGGTTGCAGAAGGGTCTAATGGGAGAGAAGGGTTTTGCTATCTTTAAGCACCCCATGCAGGGTGTGGGGGGGGTAACTGCTGGGAGGGGATGGAGTACAGTACTTCATTCTGGAACACCGGGGGGCACAGGAGGGAATAGTTGATTCTGAGAGCGAGTAGGGGGAGCCCTTATTTTGATGCACATCCCCCACATACAAGATGGTGGCAGCAGCAGGTCCCTTGTCTTGAAGCAACCCACCCATACATGTGTAGGCTATCCCCCCACTCCCTTCCCAGAGACACAAGGAACCTGAGCCCGTACCTTACCTTGAAGGACCACCCACACAAGGGGATGATGGGCCTACTCAGAGGGGCATGGGGAATCCTGAGGGTGGTGTCAGCCCCCTATACAGGGTGGAGGAGGGGTCCACTCCAAGAGCTCTTGGGTTTCCCACAACAAGTAGCAGGGCCCATGCATTCCTTACCTTGAAGCAAGTCTCCCTCCCCCACCACCCACCCCACCCTCATACAGGAGGTTGGAGAAAGTGGGTCCCCTTATCTTGAAGTACCAGAAGGGTTTAGGGGTCCATTATGCTTGAAGCAGCAGCACTTCCCCAATAGAGTAGTTTGGGAGTACATGGGGCCCCCACCTCAGCACTCTCTCCCCCCCCACACACACACACACGAGGCGGGGGGGCCCCCACCTCAGCACTCTCTCCCCCCCACACACACACGAGGCGGGGGGGCCCCCACCTCAGCACTCTCTCCCCCCCCCACACACACACACACACACGAGGCAGGGGCCCCCCCACCTCAGCACTCTCCCACACACACACACACACACACGAGGCGGGGGCCCCCCCACCTCAGCACTCTCCCCCACACACACACACACACGAGGCGGGGGCCCCCCCACCTCAGCACTCTCCCCCCCACACACACACACACGAGGCGGGGGCCCCCCCACCTCAGCACTCTCCCCCCACACACACACACGCGAGGCAGGGGCCCCCCACCTCAGCACTCTCCCCCCCACACACACACACACGGCGCGCCCCCCCACACACACACGAGGCGGGGGGCCCCCCCACCTCAGCACTCTCTCCCCCCACCCCACACACACCCCCACGAGACAAGGGGGCCCCCCCACCTCAGCACTCTCTCCCCCCACACACACACCCCCACGAGGCGAGGGGCCCCCCCACCTCAGCACTCTCTCCCCCCACACACACACCCCCACGAGGCGAGGGGGCCCCCCCACCTCAGCACTCTCCCCCCACACACACTCCCCCACGAGACGAGGGGGGCCCCCCACCTCAGCACTCTCTCCCCCCCACACACACACACCCCCACGAGACGAAGGGGCCCCCCACCTCAGCACTCTCTCCCCCCACACACACACACCCCCACGAGACGAGGGGAGCCCCCCACCTCAGCTCTCTCCCCCCACACACACACACCCCCACGAGACGAGGGAGCCCCCCCACCTCAGCTCTCTCCCCCCCACACACACACACCCCCACGAGACGAGGGGAGCCCCCCCACCTCAGCTCTCTCCCCCCCACACACACACGAGGCGGGGGGCCCCCCCACCTCAGCTCTCCCCCCCCACACACACACGAGGCGGGGGGCCCCCCCACCTCAGCTCTCCCCCCCCCCACACACACACACACTCTCCCACCCACAGAGGGGGCTGAGCCCGCGCCGGCCGCCTACCTTGAAGTAGCCGCCCTCGTAGAGGGTGTTGGGGGGCCCGAAGATCGCCACCTCCCAGTTGTAGAGGTCGGACTCGTCCACCAGGGTGATGCGGAAGCCCTCCACCGGCTCCTCCTGCAGCGACTTCAGCTCCAGCATCAGCGCCTTCTGCGAGCTGCTCACCTGCTGCTGGGCCATGGCGCGGCGCCGAGCGGACCCGGGGCGCCCCCCGCCGGCCCGGGGCCCCCGCCCGCCCGCCGCGCCCGCCCGCCTCCCTCCCTCCGCCGGGGCCTGGGCGCCGCGCTCCGCCCGCGCCCTCGGGCTGCGGGGGCGGCTCGGCTCCGCTCCGCTGCCTCGGGGCCTCCGGCCCAGCTGCCCGCCCGCCCGCCCGCTGGCTCGCGCCCGGCTCCGGACCCCCCCCCGCGCCTTCGGCCGCCGCGGCCGCCACTTCCTTTTGTGACGCCGCCGCTCGCCGCTGACCTCAGCGCGCCGTTCCGCGCCGGGCCCCGCCCCCTGCCCGCCGAAGCCCCGCCCCCCGGTCTTCTCGGCCCATCCCCCCGCGCCCGGCTGACCGGCAGATCCCCCACGCTGCCCCGCCCCCTCTGAAAGAGCCGGGCCCTTGCCCCTCCGCCGCCCCTGGCTGGAGCCCTCGTGATTTGCTGGGGGGCAGAAGTGAACGCCCCTCCCCACCCCACCCCACCCTCTCTCTGAGGGTCCCCCTTCTGGCTGCCCTCCTGGGGCAGCCCCCTCAAGTCACCCCGCTTGCATGGGGATGCTCCCTCCCACCCTGCCTTGCATGGCTTGGGCCTGGCACCTGCCCTGCCACCATCATTTCCCCACCCCGGGGACATGGTTTCCCTCTTTTTATGGGGCTTGCGTTAGCAGCCTGCTAACTCACTTGCAAGGTAACAGCTACCTCGGCCTGCAGCTTCAAGGGCGTTTGGCCCAGGCTGTATGGCCTTGCCTGCATGGGGGATTGTCTTGACCAAAGCCAGAGATAACATGAAGAGAGTGGGAAACACTGTGGACCACAGTTTGGAAACCTCTGGCATTGACTGATCCAGCGACCTACTAGTGTTTTCCCCGCTCACAGCCATCGGTATAGCTGCATCAGCGCAACCCCTAGAGTGGGCAGGAAAAGCTGCTGTTTGCACCAATGAAACTTAATCACTGCTTGGCATCAGGGTAAAGATCATGAATGCAAATAACGTTTTGCGTGTCAACACTAGCAGTGTGCACAGGTGCAGGTGTACGGGGTGGCTATAATCGGCAGAAATTCCCATCTGCCTAGCAGAGGTTCCCAAACTGTGATCCACCATGTTACCAACTCTCATGATTTTGTCATGAGGCTTGCAGTAATTAGTGATGTTCTTAAAGCCCCAACTCCAGGAGGCATGGCAATACATGAGAATTTCAGCGTTCATTTGAAAAAGAAAATAAGTTTTAGCCTTCATGGTTGCAGAGGAAGTTTGAAAATGTGACCTGACTGCATCCTAAAAGCTAAAACAAACAGAAGGCAACAAAAACTAACCCCAAAAATCATTTTTATGGATTTGGGGCTTGAGACATGATTTTTTTCAGAGAGACCAGGTGGGTGAGGTAATATTTTTTATTGGACTTATTTCTGTTGGTGAAAGAGACAAAGCTTTCAAGCTACACAGAGCTCTTCTTCGGGTAGCTCGAAAGCTTGTTGCTTTCACCAACAAAAGTTGGTCCAATAAAAGATATTAACTCACCCACCTGGTCTCTCTAATATCCTGGGACCAACATAGCTACAACACCACTCCATACATGATCTTTTTGTTTACATTTAGGATTGGCAATACTGGGTCACGTAGGCGACTAGTGGTCTGAAGAACATATGCCAGTGGTCCACAGAAATCTGCCTCTCCTCCTTGTTCCGACTAGATACAACAAAACTTATGGGAAGAAATTAAGACCAAAACTAGAGTGTGTGTCTGAGATTTGTCTTGCTCATACTAAAGACAAATACTTTACTACATTTTTCCATGTATGCAATTGCTATAGTTACCACAAGTATGTTACATATTCATCAAAGGGAAGGGACTTACTCCATATGACAACATATGGGAGGGGCATCCTCAAGACAATGTCGCCATTAAGAGGTGGTCCATATTACAGAAAAGTTTGGGAACTCTTTACTTACTCCATTCTATTGCATTGGTAGGTTCATTGTCAAACAAACAAAGGGCATATTTCCAGATAGGGGCCTTTGAATGACCTAACATCTTCTGGGAATTATCCAAGAAAATCAAAAGGAGCCATTATTCAAAACAGAAACGGATATTTAATATTTCTATATCATGTATATGGTGGACTTGGGTCCAGGGCTGCTGCTTGTCCACAGTAGTGCCCTGGTTCACCCCGTTCTATCCAGAACTGTTCTGGAGTGAATGCCTCGTACAAGCACTGGCTCCATCACCCCCAGCAGCAGGGGCTTGGGTCCTTGGACAAACCTATGGAGGTAGAAGAGGGAAGGGAAGAAGAGGAAATGGTTTTGTGGTTAATGGTGCGGCCATGTAAAAGGGGTGGTGGCAGGGCTATGGGGCAGGAGTTAAATACTATAAGTATGTGTGAGAGAGAGAAAGAACAAGGGGATATTCAGTGAAAGGAAGCAGATTCCAAGGTGATAAAAGGAAATCCTTTTTCCGCACAGCATGTAACTGATCTGTGAAGCTCAGCGTCACAAGATGTTGCTGCGTTCAAGAATTTAGCAAGATTCAAAGAGAGACTGGCCCTTTGGATAGGTAACAAGAACATCCAGTCAATGCTAAATAAGTATTGAAATGGATAAGAAATCTTATGGTTGAAGTCTTAAACCATCTCTAGTAGGGACTAGGCTGAGACCTTCATGTGGGGTAGATTATCCCACAACTGCCTACTACAGGGTTCTTGCACCTTCCTCTGAAGCAGCTGCTACTGGCTACTGTTGAAGACAATACAGCATGAGAAGGCCCATGGGTCTGATACAGTCTGGCAATTCCTACGTCCCTATTTTTGTTTTCCCCTCCTCTTATCCCTGCCACCACTGATTACTTTCCTATGGGAATGAGAGTTGCATGAGATTAGGGTAACTAATAAATATATCTTCTACGCCCTGGCACACTCTGGGGCATAGGCAGGGTGACGTTCTAGTTGGAACAGGAGTCAGACCTAGTAGTTGGAGCAGAGCCAGAAGGCAGAACCAGAGTCATGGTTGGGAGACAAGCCAGCGGTCAGAGCCAGGAGTCAGGACCCAGGGGGATCGGAGGAAGGTAGAAACTGGGGCCGGAGCAGGAACACGCACAGGTTGGAGCAAGGTACAGATAGCAGCCCTACTACAGCCGCAAGCCTGGAATACATTGAGCAGCCCCATTGAGCATGTTATTGCTGAAAAGTTTAAATGAGGGTCTGCTGGCTCTTCTGTCCAGGCAGGGAGCACAGGAACTCAGTGCGGGCTTATTGGATCCAGCCAGGTTCACTGGGTTGCCAGCTGACCACATCTGGAGCCAACTGAATTCCTGACACACCCTCCCTCAATCACACCCTTCTTTGCCAATCAGAGTGAGGACAAGGTGAGGTTGGATTCAGCTAAATTGCATGGTTCCCTCTCTCACCTGTGCAGTAGACCGACTCACGTGTTGGGAGGGAGAATTGTGAAACTGCCTTCTGAGGGACGCTGAGTTCCTAGCTTGTGGGGGTGGGAGACCCACAGAAGCCAGGGAGAGTGGGAGGATGGCTTCTGGGTGTGGATTGATGGGGCGGGGGAAGGGTAGTCCTTTGGGGAGCCTGGATTATAGGTGGACTCAAGTCTTTATCTGGCACTCAGGACCAGATTCTCTTCAGTAGTCATCTGAGGATGGATGAGATGGCTGAAGAGAGTGGCCAAATTTTACTATTATTTTTATTTATGATTTGTATTACCATAGCGCCAAGGAGCCCTAATCATAGACCAGGATACATTGTAGCAGGTGCTGTACAAACAAAATAAAAACAGGATCCAGGCCTTAAGGAGCTGACAATCTAAGTACAAAACAAGAGACAACAGATGGGTACAAATAGACAGGAGAGCACAAAGAAACAATGAGAAAATATCCATCAGCATGACAGACAGTGGTCGTCGCAACGCACCAACAGCCTAATTCTTGTCAAGATTTTTGAAGGCCTCATAGCAAAGGAACATTTTTGAGAAGGGATTTGATGCTGGTAGCTTTGTGAATGTTCATGAGGAGCACCACCCACGTATGCTAGGCAGCACAAAGCTTGTTTAAAAATGTAACAACTGGGTGACGGAGGCTGGTGTCACGGGCCGATTGGAGGTGAGCATGGACAGCTTGATAGCAAATGAGAGCTGATAGGTCGGGTGGGGATTGTCCATGAAAGGCCTGGAAAGTAAAGACAAGCAGTTGATGTTTTATGCCATAGAGAAGTGTGAACCAGTGGGTGGATTCAAAGAGGAGTGAGAGAGTCCAAGCGATAGGCTAGAAAAATTAGCTTTTTAGCAGTGTTCTGTATGGATGTGAGGGAGGCTAGACTGCCTTTGTCAAGGCCAGAGAGAAGGATGTTGCAGTGATCAAGATCCAAGAGAATGAGAGCTTGTATGAGATTTTTAGCGGTGTGGCTGGATAAGAAATGCTGTATCTTAGAGATGTTATGCAGGAAGAATCAGAAAGATTTAGATAAAGCCAGGGATGTGCACAAGGCTGGCAAGCAGGGGCACGCCCCCGCAATAATCAGTGGGGCCACAGAACTCCTCTGGCCCCAGGGCCCTGGCAGGGGCCCTCTGGGAAACTGACAGCTCTTCTGGCACCGAGGCCGCAGGGGGAGCTGACAGCTCCTCCGGCACCAGGACTGCCAGGGGAGCCGATGGATCATCATTATAGAGAAGGTAGTGGACTTTGTGTTTGCAGATGAGATGACCGAGAGATACAGTGTAGCGGGAGAAGAGGACCAAGGACAGAGGCCTGTGGAACTCCCACAGAAAAGCTGGCAGGCAGGAATATGGAGGCCCAGGGTGGAGGTTTGACTGTGAAGGTTTGGGTCCCTTAATTCCTGTGGTAGTAGGCAGAAGAGAAGAAGGCAGGAAAGGCTGAGGGGCCAGGTTCATCCCTGAACCACCACTAATGCTGGTGGAGAGACTGAGAGCAGGCAGTTTGTGCTTTCCCTAGTCATCTGCTTCTGCAGGGGCTAATTCCCTACCAGGCTTGTGCAGCAGTGGGAAATCACTAGAAACTGAATCACTCCAGCCACACCTTCTTCCACCACTGATCCACCCACCTCCTACCTCATGCCCCGTTCAGCCCCGCCCGCGCTCAGGGTTCTTTTTGCAGGGCTGACATTGGTGCCCAGCCCCAAGCAGGGCGGGGAACTTGGGGCTGCTTTGAGGTTCTAAAATGTCCAATTTGTTGGACAGCATCACATGTCGAGCTCAGAATCCTCCACAAGCTGCCATCTCACCCACAGAAAATGGTGCCTAACCAAAATCGCATGCTTGTAGTGGGCTACTACAGTTGTTCCTTTGAGCTAGAGAACATGAGAAACACAAACATTTCTATAGTGACTGGCAAACATAAGAGCATCTTTGCACCACACAGAATCCCTCAGGAGTCAGTATCAGACTCGGGTTCCCCTGTACAATCCAGTAAAATTCCAACATGGTGTGGGATCACCTGTTCAACAATTAATGAGCTGTCATGTTTGATTTTGCCTTCCATGGATCAGCTATTAAAGCCAAAAGTTGTCATTCTAGCTAACATTTAAGCCTAAACAGGTCCATTCAGGGATGGCGTTAGACTCACTGGGGCCCCGGGCAGAAAGCCAAAGACCGAGCCTTGCCACGCGGGGCTGAAGTGGAAGCCTGAGGGATTCGGGATCCGGCTTCAGCCCCAGGTGGTAGGGCTTGGGCTTGGGCTTTTGGTCCTGGGCCCAGTGAGTCTAATGCTGGCCCTGCGGAAGCCCAAGCCCTGCCACTAGGGGCTGAAGCTGAGGCCTGAGCAACTTTGCTGGGCCCCCTGTGACATTGCCCTGCTCGCCACCCTGTAATGCTGGCCCTGGGTCCATTATTGTTACCTCCTAAACATGAGGCCTATATCCCAATGAGATCCATACCAGTATTGTATTAGCACTGTGAATAAGTGAGATCAAAGTCTGGTGGAAATCGCAGTTGGAGCTAGAATCCAAGCCTCCCATGCCCTTGAACGAATTCTCTGCTGTTGAGATAAAGGAGCAGCTGCAGGAGGACAAGCCAGAGGCATGCATGTCTGTTACATTTCACCCAGGCTTCCCTGCACAGCCTCCCTCTAGGCCACCACAAAACTTGAGTTCCCACTCAGAGACTGACAGACAAGCCTCTCCCCTTGTCACAAGTTAACGGGCTTGAGTGTTTTCTCTCTGACACCAGTGCAACCCCAGTGGAGTTCTTCCTGATTTACGTGGATGAGAGCAATCATCCTCAGGTGCAACATTTTCTGAACCGTTTAAAGTCCCTGATATACTTGCGCATGCATCTAATTACTGAACATAGTTACTCATGGGATTAAATCTGGGGTCACTGTCTTCCAAAGCGTTTGTTCTGCCATTGACATGCAGTAGTAAGAGTCTTTCTTTAATCCAATTCTCAGACTCTTCATCCTTAGAGCCAGTGGCAGCCATCAAGCACCCACCTACCCATAAGCTGTTAGCGTGACCTCCCTGCAACGCCTATGACAGACACTGTAAATTCTGCAGAGATTAGACTGGGCATTGCGGTGATAGATATTTTTGCCAATTAGCGCTCAGTTCCATATTCTGACTTCTTTATTTTTCAAATACATCCTTGGCCTTGCAACATAGTACACAGGTGTCCTGGACATAATATTCAATCCCTCAGTGTCCAAATCGATTGGGAATACATTGTACTAGAACATGTATGATCTGCACTGGGTTTTGAAGCAGTCCCAGCTTCTTGGGCTTGCAGTTTGTTCGGCTCTATGTAGATTTTTATACTGTCCTCATCACTGTAGTATCTGAGGGCCAAGGCTCGAAGTGCTGCAGAAAAAGGGCCCTCAGGCCCTAAGAAAGAGAGAGCGCTTCACATCTGTCTATAGTGATCCCATCTGACATAGTGAAAGAGCAACAGTCACAGATGCTATGATGACTGCTCCATTCTAATTGCCATTCCCAGCTGCCCACGGTTAACAATTATTCCCAGCTCTCATTCCACCCAAGTCGAACTGCTCCATTTAAACTGTCGCTCCCAACTGCCCCGGTCCAGTTTATTCTCCGCTGTGATTTCCAACTGCCCAAGTCTAGCTGTCCTTTTCCAACTGCCATTCCCAATGGTCAGATCCTAATTTCCATTCGCAACTGTTATTCCCAAAGGTCTAGTCCACTGGGCCATGCCGCCTCCTGCGCCCTGGATGTTGCGCTTTGATTACCTGCACCTTCTGTCTAGTTATTCTAGCTTTGTTTCCCATATTGCTGTGAAACAGATCAAAGAGCCTCATCTCTTCACTTGTGCCTTAGGGGAAATATTTAGCTGAACTGTCTAGAGTCTAGACTCGTTCTTTCTGGCTTGAGCTGTCCCTGTCTCTGCAATAATTGTGACAGGATCCCCAGGGTACAACCTGGAATTAGTGTACCCTGTGCCCCCTTAACTCTCCAGCCTGGGCTGTCTCTCACAATGCTTTCCTAGTGACAAGCAGCAAACCCCTCCAGGCACTATCATCACTCAGTAAAACAGCTTATAGACCCCCACACCCAGCTAAATTGCATGAATGCTCCCTGAGTGTCTCACAAATTGCACAGAGAAAGGCACCAGCAAATCTCCCAAGCTCCTAGCCCTGTACCCCAGAACTGTACGGTCTTGTCCTGGTCAGAAGCCTGAACAGTGGAAGTTCAGTACCCAGTCCACCCCTCCCTCGATGTGGTGAGGACACACACTAGCCTTTGTAAACTGAGCTGAGATTTCCCAAGCACTTCAATCTAAACACACTGTTTTAGGTAATATATCAAACAGATTTATTAATTTCAGAAAGATAGATTTTAAGTGATTATAAGAGGTAGACATAAAAGGTCAGAGATAGTTACCAAAATAAAAATAAAAAGTAAGCACGCAAGCTAAATCCCGAACCTTATTAAACTAGGCACTATTTGGATGAAGCAGTTTTCTCACCCTACTGGATGCTGTAGATAGGTTACAGTTCTAATACACAGGCTTCCACTTTAAGCCAGCGACCAGTCTCCTCAGTTCAAGTCTTTTGTCTTCCCAGCATTCTTGTTGCTTCCAGCATAGGTGGGGAAGGAGAAAGGCAAAAGCATGATGCCACTGTCCCCTATTTTATGTCCTCAGTCCAGGTTCCTGGAACACACTAGTCCAGACATGTCCTGGTGGACTTTGCTGAGTCACAGAGTTAAGAAATACCCCATTGCATGATGCTTGCCCAGCCCTCTTACACCATTGTAAATCCCTTGACTACAACTCCCCTGCTAATTAATGGTCATTTAACACCCTCCTGGGAGTGGGACACCTCCTTTGTTGTCACTGGAGGACTAGAAGTGGAGACTCTCAAACTTACGAAACAGTTCAGTAACAACCATACAGCAAAACCTCATAACTTCATACACACAAATGATATACATACTTTGACAGAACAGGGTTTCAGAGTAACAGCCGTGTTAGTCTGTATTCGCAAAAAGAATAGGAGTACTTGTGGCACCTTAGAGACTAACCAATTTATTTGAGCATAAGCTTTTGTGAGCTACAGCATCCGATGAAGTGAGCTGTAGCTCACGAAAGCTTATGCTCAAATAAATTGGTTAGTCTCTAAGGTGCCACAAGTACTCCTTTTCTTTTTGACAGAACAATGGGTTTCAGAAGGTCATGACTTTTCATATGATATCTTACATGGCATGCTTTGTATGAAATATATCATAATTATATGACAGGGGTGAATATGAGTGCTGCTTTGAGGTACAGAGTGCCACAATAATCAAAGCACCTTTCATTGCAGCCAGCCTCAAACAAAAGCTCACTGAACTAGCCTGTTGCTAGGAATGATGGAAAAGTTGAGTTCACAGCTATTCATGAGTTAGGTGTGCCTGCTGCCATTCTAGAATATAGTAACAGAGTTACTTGTGTGAGGCAGAATATGAAGAGAGCTCTGGTATATTTAGAGGACTGGCTAAAAAATTTCCATCAAAGCTGCTTTTAGACAGAAAATTGGGGTTTTGACACAACAAGATCTTTCACAAAAAGTGTCTGCTTTCCACAGAAAATATAGACTCTTCTTCAAGAAACCAAATACCCCAAAATGTTTTGTCCAAAAACTGAAAAGTTTCAATTCTGAATGGCTGCCACGTGGGTGTTGTCGTTTGAGTGCCTGATGACCCCATTCTCCTAGTGGGCTGGGTTCCCCAGCCAAACTACATCTCTCATGATGCACTGTGGTGGCACAGCAAGAAGGGAAAGCATGATGCATCATGGCAGATGTAGTCCAGCTGGAAGAGAAGAGAATGGGGACATGAGGCACCCAAACTACAACTCCCATTAGGTACTGTGATGAAATTTTTCAAATTGAATTTTTCTGTTTTCAACAGAAAATTTTGTAGTTTTCAATTTTTCACTGAAAAGTCAAAATTTTCTTTTGAATTTGTTAATGAAAACTTTATATAGGCATGTGTGTTGGTCAACATTTTCTATGGACTTTTTTTTAGTCCAACCAACACTAGCATTTAGCTATTAAATGTATGCCCTTTCCCACCTTTATATATCTGAGGCTTCCATGTGCTGCAGAGACTGACAGCCATATTGTGTCCAGTTCCTGTGCAGATTGTTAGAAGAGACACACACACTTCACCACAAACACTGAGTGCCCTCTCATGGAGACCATACTTTAATTCTTTCTTGTTCTCAGTCTGACTTTAAGAGTTGCTCTGACTGAAAGTTTCTGTTTGCTTTTTGTGTATTGAAAGTGTAACAAGAGCGCACAAAATGGGAGAGACACTAAGGAATGGAAAGAGAAAAATATCTCACCAGGAAAGAAGAATCCTGGGTATATAAATAATTCATCTAAAATGAACAGACCAAGAACCTGTCACTATGTACAGGCGGCAAGGCCAGGGCATGGGCAGCCAGCTTTATGGGTTAACATCAGGCACAGGCCAATGATCCAGGAGCCAAGATATTTATACCCTTCAAATATTTGTAGGGTTGTCAACATCCTGTTCCTTGAAACTCTAAATGACACTGTTTCCTCTCTCTCCCTATGTCCTCTCTCGCTTTTTTGGATGTTTGGTTGGGCTCCTGGTAACTATGCTGCATTAGCTCAACCTTTACAAACCCAACTCCCCACCCCTCATCCTCCCTCCCAAGTGCCTCACCCATGTCAGGCAGCACAGAGAGTACTCTTGTGACTGAAGAGATGAGTCAGAGGGTAGGAAACTCTGCTTAGTTCTGTAGATTCTCTGAGAACCTCCTACAGGCCCCTGAGAAACTGTGTGAGACTCATATTGATGATTGGTCCAGAGATAATTGTTGCTCATCTGCAAATGTTAGCAGGTTTTGAGGCTTTGCAGGTTGGTTTCCTACTGGAGGAGAAATCTGTGACATGGAGTCTGGGTGTTTTATTAATGCAACTTATTTTATTTACACTGTATACACCAGTCCTGGAGCAGAGGTGGTCACAAACAGCATACAGACAAACCTTTCTTTCAGGAATCTCAGCCCACATACCCAAGCCTGGTGCAAAGGGAACAATTCTGCCCCACGAACTGTCTCTAGTTAGAGAGATTGAAGCACAGAGTAAACTCTTTTGCAGTTTTCAACATCTTCCCCAGAAGAACCCTTTTCACAAAACTATCAACATTTCTTCAGAGATTGAACACTGCTCGCACGCTAAGAAAAAGAACTTTTAAGATTATGTTTAACAGCATCATCTGATGACTTCCACCATAACTGTAGATTTTGTCATCAATAGGAGAGTTACTGCATTTGGGAGACAGATTTGTCTAGTGGTTAGTACAAGGGATTGAGACTCAGGAGACATGGGTCCTAGTCTCAACTCATCTTTGGGCCTTAATTTCCTCCTTCATGAAACTAAGCTAATGATACCAAACCACCTTGTAAAGCGCTTTGCAACCTTCCTCAGACACAAGGAGGTGCTATAGAAATGCAAAAGTAGTGTGTTGTTATGACAAGTACACAACACTTATTCATGTTAATGGAAGTCACGTGCACCTATTGATGCCAAAATGGGACCCCGGAGTATGTGAGTTTGAGAGAAATTGGTAGATAAAGCAGAAGAACTAGAGGAACACTAAAAAATGGCTTTAATTTCTTCTGCCTTATTTTGATTTCTCCCTTTCCCTGCTTCTCTTAATTTGAATGGAATTATGTTATACATTTTCTTTCCTTTCAACTGTAGCTTTCTCTTTTAAAATTCATGAGGTACATCGCGGGGGCTGACAAAAGAGTGCTATGAAAATGCCCTGCTCTTACTCATATTATCGTGATGATTAATAAATAAACACATTAGAATGCTATTTTATCTGTGATTCCCAGTACCCTGCAATTGGGATGCTTATGTCCTGATGTCGCTCTTGAAAGCCTCAGACAATGGCTTGCATTTCCAAAAGTGTGTGTAACCCACTATTTAGTGCATGTTACATCCCAAGTGCCTGACCCACAGAAGAATATGTCTGCTATAGCTGACAGCTAAGGGATTTAGGGTCAGATTTTCAAAGGTAATTAGGCCCCTAACTCCAACTGAAATCAATGGGAGTTAAGCATCAAAAAACTTTAAAAATCTGGCCTTTATCTCAATTATCTATACAAGTTCCTGTTTCAATCCCCAGTGTTGGCTAAAAAATGATGGACACTGCATCTGCAAAGCAGGTATACGTGGGATATAATTGTTTCTGAGCAGGAACACTGCTGAGACTGTGGACTTGCTCAGTTCTGATGGTGGTTTTGGTACTATGGGCCCCGGGCCCCTCGGAACAGGACTGAGACACACCAAACTAATTTCTCATGGGTCACCGAGCGACCATGGGATAGTTACAACTTTTGGTAACTGGATTTGCCTTCAAACCAGTGACCTAGAATGAAAGTCTCTGGAATCCCATCCTCAATCACAGAGTCTCCCCCTCCCCTCTTTCTCTCTGGGGACAGGAGGTAGCTTGACAACAGGTGTAGGGCAATGGGGGAAGAGAGGTAGGAGGGGTGTGATGTGGTGTGCCAATCCCACACTGGGCCAGAATTGGTTAATGAGCATCTGTGGTCTCAGTCAGCCCCAATCTGCTACATCTGTGCAAGGTGTCAAGGCTCCTTGCAGGTAGAGGGGCCTGCAACAGGGCGTACAAGGCTGTGGGGAAGGGAAGCTGAAGGAAGTGAGTCTGCTTGGGGTTCTCTGTGCTTGCCAAGGGACCTCCAGGGAGCAGGAGAACTTCTGCGGGGTCAGAGACTGCCCTGCCTGAAGAGTAAGGAAAATGCCTTGGCAGAAGAACCAGCTGGGGTAGAGGAAATGCTGAGAACCTTTGCAGTGAGCCTGGGGAAGAGGCTTACAGAGAGGGGCTGACACCCTGGAAGCCTGGGGAAGAGGCTGTGGGAAAGGCCTAACAGAAGGCAAAATAGGAAAGGGGCCAGGGAGGCACCAATGGGTCTGTGTAGCCAGGCCTTGGCTGCAATGGGTCTGTGTAGCCAGGCCTTGGCTGCTTAGGTCCCTGGATTGGAACCCAGAGGAAAGGGAAGGCCCAGTTTCTCCCACCACCCACTGATCTCCCTCACAGCGAAAAAAAACCAGCAGCAGCCTTTTGCAAAAAGAAAGAAGAGAGCAGAAGGAGCAAAGTAGAATGCATTGAACGAGTTGCCTCAATGCCTTGAAACCACGTGCTGCCTATATACCAACACCATGGTCATCAGTGTGGACAGAGCCTCTAGGACCTTTGATTTCGGCATCAACTGCCTCTGTCACCTGAGCGGAAGAACCATCCCCAGTGGCTGTTACTCTGAGGGCCAGCCTCCAGAGGCAGTGTGACCAGCCGCTGCCTGCCAGTGCATCTGGTTAGCTATTCCAGAAGCTCAAATCTTTAGCAATGCTTCGAAAGCTAAATAGCAAGCATGGTGGACTCTAGACAAAACTGAGTCAATAGAGTTGGGCCCACTTGCACCAGGGTTGAATTTGGCCCTTACATGGCAGTTCCCAAAATAAATGTGAGCAGATCCATAGGAAAGAAACCAAAGTGAAGGCTCAGCACTAAGCCCCACCCATCCACAGGAGAACAAGTTTGATGGATCCAGTGTCAAGAGGGCAAGAATTCTTTCAACATCTATCCTTCTGCTGGCTTCCTCTTTATTATTTCAAAACTCAGTTACTTCTCTTCACGTTCAACGCCCTTCATGGCCTATCCTCATCCTACCTCATGACAGATTACAGAGCCAGTCAGCACCATGCTCCCTGCTTGCACCTTAGTGTCTACAGGGGCTGGTCCAGTGAAAACTGTGAAAGGACACATGGTCACACACACGCTCACTTCTCCCTCCCCCCACCCCCGGCCCAGCCCAAGACCATACTTCTGGTTTTTCTTGCTCTCAGTCTGAATTAAAGGTCTTTCTGACAAAGTGTCCGTTTGCTCTTTTTGTGGGTGGAAAAACACACCAAGAGCAAGGGTGCAGAGTAGGAGAGGCACTGACCCCAGGAACAGTAACTGAGACACCTATGGACCGGTAAGGTAATTCTTATACCTTACAAAGAAGAGGCCATGGACTTGTCCTGACAAGCAGACCTCAAAATGCTGCAAAGAATGAAAAACTCTACAAATGCTTCTCTTGAAATACATCTGGATCCTCTCTTGGCATCTGTTTTTAATATATTTTTTTTTAATTCATCCTGAGTGCAACTCTAGTAAAAGATGCTAAAATGAGAGCCCTGGGAACTCAAATCCTCCGCATAGCAACAGAGCATATGCAGTCTGAGCAGCTTGGGAAAGAATAGCTAGTTTTTAGATAGTGCTTTCCAGCAGTAGATCTCTGAGCACCTCACAAAATCCCTGTGAGGCAGGGAAGCGCTATCATCTCCAGGTTAGAGATGGGGAACTTTGGTACAAAGAGGCTGGAGCCCAGATCCTCAGAGATATTCGGGTGCCTAATTCCTGTTGATTTCAATAGGAGCTAAGTGCCTCAATATACCTTTGAGGATCTGGGTTTAAGTGACTTGCCCAAGGTCCCAAAGGAAGTCTGTGGCAGAGCAGAGCTACATCAGGTCTGGTATTTTCTATCTCATCAGTAATTAGTGATAGAAATTAGTGATGGGAAAGATTAGTACCATGCCAGGCTCTTCTCAATGCAGGATTGTCCCCTCAAGAGCCCTCTCCAGGCCAGTTTTGAATGGCTCAGTGTGGGGACTTGTAATAATTCCCTCGGGAGACTGGAACACACTGTCATCCACAGGAAACCTGTCCTGATATTTAGCCTATGTTGTTGGTGCTTAACTTCATCCCACTGCTCCTCTTTATACTCTCTCTGCCCACCCTACCCATGTGCTGTCACACCTGGGTGTTTATCCTTGTCAGTATCATACTTCCTCTTTGTGTTAACAGGAGGTGCAAGGAGCCACAAACTTTCTCCTCTCGCTTTTTCTACCTTATCTCCTGTTCTGGTTCCTTGGAGGCGATGGGTAAGACCCTGGTGTTTATGGTACATTGGCTCAGCACTTTGGTTTGTCCTTGTACGTAACATAATTCCATTCAAATTAAGACAAGCAGAGGCTATTCTTTTTTCTTTCAAATCTAGTTTGCTCTTTTAAAATTCACGCAGGACCTGGGGGCCGCCCCACAGCGGCTGATGAAAGAGAGCTATGAAAATGCCCTGCTGTTACTCTTATTATTCTGATGATTAATACATAATAAACACATTAGAATAGTCTTTTATCTGAGACTGCCAGGACCACACATTTGCAATGTTTATAAGCAGGTGGCCATGCTGGAAATTCTCTCCCTGGGAGGTGTATTTCCAAAGGATCTGCAAAGCAGGGAAGCCTCGGAGTGATCATTTATTAACAGGAATCGGTGTCCTAGCTCCTGTTCATCATATTGCAAATGTTTCTGTTTAATTCAAACTCATACCTTACTGGGAAGGAAATGAGCACATCCTATATTACCTGGACTCAGGACACCTGGGCTGGGTGCTTATTACAATCTCTGACACTGGCCTGCTGTTTGGCCTTGGGTGAGTCGCTTCACCTCACTTTCCCCACCTGTGAAAGGGGAATTATGATACTTGTCTCCTCTGTAAAGTGCTTTGTGATATATAGAGGTAAAGTGCTAAACAAGAGCACAGCCTCATTATTACTTATTAGAGCAGGGAAGGTAACGGGATTGTAGAATTTTTCACCTCCTAGGTGTGGTCTTGAAATCAGCCCAGTTGATCAAAACTTGCTCCTGGCCACTGGCTGTTCAGAAATTGGGTCGTCTCAGTTGCTACCAGTGCAGTGCTTTCATCACCAAACCCACCATCAGCACTGACCCCACTGGAAATCTCCATAGTGACAGAAAGGCTGAAATAGGCCCTGCCTGGCCCTCTAGGACACTGGAGTGGACATGCTGCCATAGCTGCTCGGTGCCTGTCTGATTTGCACTCAAAGAATCGTCCGTCTGCTTTCCAGATCAAGAAAGCAAGGAGAGATTCTGAAGTGGTTTTCTTCCGGCCTCTGCTTGTCGCTTATCTTGTGGCCTTCAGACAAGGCTTCTCCCCTTCAGAGCAAGCAGCTGTTCCTTTATCAAGGTTCCACATTAGACTTATTCACCCTAAAGTATCCTATCTCAAGGACCCTGGCTGAGTTAGTTCAGCCTGACACTATCTTCTTACATCGCTCGTCAAGTGCTGTGCCTTCCTCCGCCAGGCTCCATGCCCAGGGCAGATTCCTTGCATGGCAACCCAATTGGAAACACTACACCCACCCAGGCTGTCCTCCGCTATTCCATGGCTACTCCTAGCGCCACCCCTGCCTGCATCTCGGCTCCTCATTACGCTGGTGTATATCATTGGTGAAGTCACTCTGGATTTACACCAGCATAAATGAGCAGAATTTGGCCCCTCCTATCTCTAGTCCTTCATTCTGCTCATTCCCCTTTCTGCTTAATATTCCAATTTGCTCCTCCAATTCTTTCCCTTTTATCATGCTGCTCCAACCCCTTGGAACAGTCTTCCTGTCCCTGAGCGTCAAGCACCCTTCTCCCCCTCTTCCAGGGCTCTTTAAATCCATCTTCTGTCACCTTCCATTGCTAATCAGCCACCAGTCTGTCTTTTCCAACCCTTGCCCCTCACCCTTTCAGAGTATTGCACCCATTCAATTTACAGCATAAGCTTCCTAAGGCTGGGAGCTAGTCTCAACAAATGGGCCCATTCCAGTCTTGATGAAAATCCATTGGCTTCAGTGGAACTATGCCAAGGATGAACTTGACCCATTGGTGTTCCTCTGGGTTCCCAAGCTGGGGCTCATGACCATGCCAGAAGGTCCCAGTTACTCTCCTTTTCTTTCTGGCTAGAAAGTCCAAAACCTTTTTTCTGTTGTAAGATGTGGTCGCCGTAGGGCAAAGATTGAGGGCTGCTGTTGTGAAGCCTGGGGAATGATGCCAACCATGAAGCTGTATTGCAAAAAACAGCCGCTGTTCCAAAAATTAAATCAAAATGAACCATCAAGAGACATGAACTAGCTTCCCCAGTGACCTCACATTGTCCTGTCGCTCATGCTCCCTCTCCCTGTCCCCTTTCCTCTGTTGTTGCTGTTGTCCTCTTTACTCAGATTGCAAGGTCTTCTGGCCAGGAGAGCTCTCTATTTGTTCTCTAATGCAGTGGTTCTCAAGCGCGGGTACGCATACGCCTTCGGGTACGCAGCGGTCTTCCGGGGGTATATCAACTCCCGCTACATAAAAAGCACGAGCAAAGTCTGTGCAAATTAAAATTTCATACTGTGACGGGGTATGTATACCCCGCACTGGAGAAGAAAGGGTTAAACCCACACTCCGAGGGCCACCATATTGATTCTAGCCATTAGGCTGAGCTGCCCTGTGTCCGAGGGCTGCCATAGTGACTCTGCAGTCACCCCGAGGGTCGCCAGGGGGATTAACCGCGGTGATATCACCACCCTGCCCTGCCCCAGCGGGGGACGGGATGTGCATACACCATGACCCATACAATGTCTTGTTTACACTGCTCTGTATACTGTATGCTGAAACGTAAGTACAATGGTTATATTCCAATTGATGTATTTTATAATTATATAGTAGAAATGAGGAAGTCAGCAATTTTTCAGTAACAGTGTGCTGTGCCACGTTTGTATTTTTATGTCTGATTTTGTAAGCAAATAATTTTTAAGTGAGCTGAAACTTCGGGGGTGCACAAGACAAATCAGACTCCTGAAAGGGGTACAGTAGTCTGAACAGGTTGAGAGCCACTGCTTTAATGTGCCATGCACCTCCGTGATGTTACAGAAACCCGGGAGAATTATAATAAACTGTGGAACTCTCTGCTGCATATTGAGGCAACTGGCTAAGTAGGGGTGAAAGGAGGATTCAATGCATGCTTATTAATCTTCATTGAGGGCATAAACTAATCAATGGCTGGGATAAGGGTGACATTTCCCTCCTTGATTTACTAAAACACAGTCAGTGGTCTGATGGGAGTTTGTTCATCCATGGAAGAATGTAAAGGGGCGCACACCGTCCATACTGCAAAAGATAGATGCATCCTCATGCAAGCTCTCATTCTGCCTCCCTGCATGACCTTGGGTAAGGCACTGATCCTCGCTGCCTCAGTTTCCCCATCTGCAAAACAGGAATAAAACACTCCCCTCCCTCAAAGGGGATTGGAGGGGATTCATTGCTTATGGTTGCAATGCGTTTGGAAAATGAGAAGTGCTATAAGTGCTAAGTATAAGATGACTGTATTATTATTTATCATTGTAAGGGTCCGTGGTTGTCCCTCCCCATCAGTCTGGGGGGGGGCGTGCCCCCTGGCTACTGTGTGGCTATCCAACAAAGCTTACGGGGGAATTAGCGCTTTCAGGGCTCTGACCGCCCTGGGCATGGCAGAGCGACAAGCAGTTTATGAGGCTCTGGCCCTCGAGCAGGGCAGAGCAACAAACAGTCTGAGGAGCTCAGACCCTCAGGACAGGGCATAGCAACAAACAGTCTAGGGATCCCAGGGCAGAGCAACGGGCAGTTTTCCCCTGGCCCAGGCAGACAGCAGACAAATGCAGGTCTCTCGGCCTAATGTGGGGTGGGGCAGCTGCAGGGGATAGGGGGACCTGGGCCCACCCTACTCCACCAGGTCCCAGCCCAGCGCCCGGATAGTGGCGGAGGACTCCGCCACTGGGTCAGCAGGGATTGCACTGAAATATGCTGACCAGTATTCTGGCCACACAACTGGACTATTGTCTGATGTCCCTGGGTTACTTCCTACGACCCTGTTGCAGCATGCCTCTGTCTTGTGGGCGTCTTCCGTCTCCCCAGGGCACATGGCCAGCAGCAGTCCCAGTAGCTCCTCCATGCTCCTGTCAGTTGGCCAACCCAGCAGTCCTGGGTCCTCGGCACTGCAGGGCTCAACCGCGGGCAGGACGCATCTGTCTCCTTCACCAACTCCCCTCCAACTAAGCTGCAGGGCCTGCCTTTTAAGCTTCCTGTCCTGTCCAGGACTGGCTCTAGGCACCAGCAAAGCAAGCACGTTCTTGGGACGACACAATGCCAGGGGCGGCATTCTGGCCACCCTTTTTTTTTTTTGCTGGGGCAGTTGCACTTTTGGAGCTTGGGGTGGCAAAAAACCTAGAGCCGGCCCTGGTCCTGCCTCTCTGCTTCTGAGGGGGTGGGCATGGCTGGCCTGGCTCCACCCATCAGGGTGGATGGTGCTTCCTCCCCCCTCCCACTCCTCCTGTCCCCAATCAGTCTCAGTGTGGGGGGGGGGGCATACCCCTTTGCTACAATCATCCTCTCGTTGCACTTTTAGTAGAAGCAGCGGGTTACCCTTAGTGCTTTTGCCCAAATTTCTCCCTTCATCCCTTGACTTTCATATCTTGTTTGCTGCCACCCTCCTCCCCCGCCCCAGAAGTGGCTGCATTGCAGAGGTGCGGCCTATAGCCTTAGCAAAGGGCTCTGGGATCCTTTGGGAACGAAAGGGGCGTAAGGTTTCTATAGTGATGTAAATATTCTAGCACATTTGTGCGGCTGGAGTTGGTTTTCAGGCTGCAGGTGGCAGAAAGTCAAGATTCCCTCTTCCTCACCGCTGCCAAGAGCGCAGTTAATATTTGGAAGAAGGAGGCACTGGGGCCGGGATGGCTTGTTGCACAACAAACATACACAGCACAGTTTCTCTACTGTTTCCATTATGTTTCAGCAAACAGTGGCAAAGCAGACTGCAAAGAGCCAGCAATAAAGGCCTTCACTGTAGCAAGCAAATACGGTTCAGGTTTTGCCTGAAGAGAAGGGAGTGAGTCACAGAGCAAGTGTGCCCAGACTGCTGGCCAATTTGGCAGCAGCTGATTTAATGCTTGAAGAAATAAACTCAGCATTTGCATTTTCTTGATTCTTTCCAAGAAAATCTAATTGTAGGAGGGGCACCTACCAATAAAAAGCCTCGCTTTTTTGGGGAAACAGAATGAGATTCTGATCTGCAGAGAATGTGGAGTTTTATTTGCGTGGAATCCTCACCCAAACAGGTCAGAGGCTCCTTTTAAAGGGCTACCATGCACTTAGAAACCAAACACTTTCAAGAAATGGGTTAAAAGTAGGTTCAGGTCCTATCCCTCCCTCAGAGTCCCCGATCATGCTTTGGGCAGCTTTATGGTATCTTTTAAAAATGTTCTGCTCTTCCCTGTTGGTGTGTAAGACAAGAGATCGCCCCCTCCCCCCCACCGCCGCCACCACCAAGAAAAACAAAAACTGACCATGCAGGAGAAAAGGTGAAAAGTCCTGTTGCAAAGTAAACAAATCCAAAAAATAAAGGAAAAACCTCGCTAGCAAAATTCCCCGGAGCCATCCGTTAGCTCCCCTATCCCCACTTAATTCAGGTCAGATTGTTCTCTGAATGTAGTTTTCAAGATTGCTGGCCCCAAGCCTTCAAAATCCTGCATCAACCCCCATCCCCCACAAATCATGGGCCTGGCTTAAAATTCATGAGTCTTTAAAAAAAACCAATAGATTCGGGGATTCTCTGTATTTGCCTTCAGATTTTTAAGGCTGACGGGGTCATGTTTTCAAGCTTTCCTCCGCAACCCTGAGGGCTAGAAACTTACTTCAAATAAAAAAAAAAAAAAAATCAGAGAGTTTCATAATCACTTAACTCCAGGAAGCGGGGCTTTAAGGAAAACAAGAAATATGGTGAGATTTGTGATAAGAGCGTGAGATTTGGTGAGCCAGCGTTGCTGTGGTTCAACAGAGAAGATAAATGCTTGCTGGTGTGAAAGAGGGGGAAGACAAGACACCATAGGCACTGACTCCATGTGTGCTCCGAGGCTGGAGCATCCACGGGGGAAAAAAAGAGTGGGTGCTGTGCACCCACCAGTGGGCCCGCTGATCAGCTCCTCCTGCCCATCACCTCCCGCCCACCGGTGGGCCCCCCCGATCAGCTCCTCTATGCGCCTCCCACCTGCTGCGATCAGCTGTTCAGCGGTGTGCAGGAGGCGCTGTGGGGGAGAGGGAGGAGGAGGCAGGAAGAGGGGACAAGGGGCGGGTTGGGGCTTTAGGGGAAGCGGTGGAGTGGGGGCAGGGCCTGGGCCAGAGTGTGTGTCGAGCACCCCCCCGGAAACGACAAAGTCGGTGCCCGTGCAAGACACAATGGGCCAGGTTATCTGTTCCAGCCAAATGATTCAGGAGGGCTCATGTTTAACTTTACACGAGTTGTTCCATTGACTTCAGTAGGAATACTCCCGTCTATCTCAGGTACTTATCAGGCCCCGATTTCCTTAGCATCTCACAATCTATAATACGCTTGTCCTCACAACACCCCTGCGTATTATAGGACTATTATCCCCATTGTACAGATGGGGAACTGAGCACAGAGAGGCTAAATGACTTGCCCAAGGTCACACAAAAAGTCTGTGGCAGAGCAGGGGTTTGAACCCAGGTCTCCTGAATCCCAGTTTAGCACTGTCCTCTCTCTATTACGTAAGTACTTTGCTGATGTGCAACCGAAGGCACTTAGGTGTTTCTCGTGACAGATTAGCTGGAACGGATTTTTAAAAATTAGTTTTTTACATATTTTTCCCCTCCGTGGTGTCGCTATAAGGCAGAGTTATAGTTGTCTGGGTGCCTCAGTTGTGCATTTACATAATGTAACACATTTGGACTTACATTTGGGGGAATAATTACGGCATTCTCGTAATGTCTTCTTACCCTTAAAATACTGCTAAATACTCTCCACTTTAAGAGTTTTGTGTCTGGGAATTATTAATAATCCTGTTACCCAGGTGTATAGGACTCTATACCTGTACAAGGCAATTATTAATCATTCCCAGACAAAAAACTATCATCCTGAAGAATTCTAAAGCACTTTACAAACCTTAGAGGAATGGTTTATTCCAGAGCTGAAATGCATCTTCTGGGCTGGGATCAATAGCAACGCTATATGCCAGTTTAGGACAGGAAGTGAGAAACCATGCCTTAGCCTACTGAAACTGCAGGGAGGAATTAGGTAGGCAGAATGCAAGTACCCGAGTTAGAATTTGGCCAGGACACCTGTTGGGAAAAGTGCCATGGGCCCTTAATGCCCATGAGTGGTCAGGACCTTGGTTTTATGTCTCATCCCAAATGGAGGAGTAATATTAGCACCTTACTCATGTTTCCACATGGGTTGCCAGGTCTTGGCACTTGCCTTTCGTGCCTTCTATTCCCGGTCCTGCATGCCATAGGTCGTGATGTCGGGTCCGGTTTGACGGACAGGAAGTTCCTATTGTTGCACATACCGGGTGGAAATAGGGCAGTGATCAATAAGAGCATGACTTTGGGGTTGCAGTGGTAGCATCATGTGCCTGTGTCTTAACCTGCTCCCTGGACTGGCTATGCACGTATTGAAGGAATCCCTTTTTGTAATCAATGGACGATGCGTGATTTTGGCCCCGAAATTGGAAGGGGGAAGGTGTTGGCATCTTCATGCCATGGGACCTTAGTATGTAGCCAGCCTGTGGAGTCTGATTGTTTTAAAAGGATGGCCTAAGGCAACACACCTCTCACCATCCATGAGCAACAGAAGTATTTCCATGACCAGTGTTTGCAAGCCAAGCACAGAAAGTGAAACTGACACGAGTGGGCACAAGGGCTGTGTTCAAGCGTGCGTGCATTTTCACACGTGGGACTTGGCAAGGGGGGGATGGTGCTTTGCATGTGATGGTTGATGCTGACGTACTGTCGGGGGCAACAGAGCAGCCGTTTCCATCTTGGGCTTCTTCTGTCTTAATCGTAAGAGCGAGTGGTATTAATGGACCAGACTGGCAGCTGCTCAGGGCTGGGATGCCAGCAGCTACTCCATCCTGCCTTTCACAGCATAGGAAGTACAGGGTGAGAATTATAACCACAGCTTTTAAGCGCAGAAGAGGAAAAGCTGGGGTATGCAAAGGTTTTTATAAAGCTCACAGTGAGCCAAAACTACAGAAAAGACAAGATGTCACTGAGTTCACCATTCCCCCTTGAAAAGTGGCTCTGGTGTTTTCTGCTGAAATCATTGGTGCTCTGGCTGACATCCCCCTTCTGAACAAAACAGGTTCACAGGTCCAAGGCTGCAGGCAAGAGATTACCAAATGCTGGCTTCATTTGCTGCACTGCTGCTATCTAACTCCTTGTTTGTAAAGAGCTTTGGGATGCCTGGGGCCAAATTCTGATCTCAGTTACATTGGTGGAAATCTGGAGTAACTCCACTGAAGCCTGAGGATTTTTCCCCATTACTCTGAACTTACCCCACTGCTAGTATCTGGTCTTGATATGAAAGGTGATATAGGGAATCACATCCTATTCGATTTACTTCACCTTTATTTACCTGGTTTGTATATCTGCTGGTTGGGAACCAGGTCCTCACCACTGTAGAGAGCAGAGCAGGTGAATTCCTAATGTCACCCAACAGAGCCAGGGGCTTATGGACAATTTGCCAAAAGTCCAAGAGCTGCCCCTAATTTCCATTAAATGGAGCAGCAGCCACTCTCCCAGTTAGAGGTGATCTGCCAAGGGAAAAGAAGGGGGCTTGCCCACCTGTAAAAGTCACACAAATAACTGCTAGGCCTTTTTTCTACATCATACTCATAAAATATTGGGGGGGGGGGAAGGGGGAGAGACAAACCTCTTCTCTTCCCCTTTGCAGACCTCTTTAATAGGAGGCTACAGATCCCAGCATGCTGCGTGGCTGAGAACCTGAATGAAAGGGGAAAAATGGCTCTGGTGCAGCATGGTGACAGCGGGAATTTCTAGTCAAACAGCATCAGCCAACCAAGTGAGAAACTGAAAGAAAGCAAAAAAGATCAAAGGGGGGAAAATCCAGCTAGAGGCTGCCAAAAAGTCTCCTTCCCTTCATCAAACCTCCCAATTCCTTAGTCAAGAGAAATAGAACAAAATCTTGTCCGCGCTTGGCAGCATTTAAACGGGTGATGAAATAAGGGATGCTTTCAAAAACAGCACAAACAAGTGAGCAAAGGATAGAAGAAAATCAAAGTTCAGGAAAAATGAGACATATTGGAGGGGGTGGGGGTTAGTGGTTAGAATGAAAATGGGAGTCAGGACGCCTGGCTCTGCCACTGACTTTGGGGCTAGACTCTTCGCCTCTCTGTGCCTCAGTTTCCCCACCTGTGAAGTGGGGATACTGACTCATGAAGGAGATTTGTGAAGTCAGTTAAATAAGTTGTAAATTGCTATTAGATCTCAACTGCAAGGCACAGCAGAGCTGCAAAGAGGCATCATGGCCTCGGACTCAGGAGATCTGGAGTGCCACTGACCTGCAGTGAGACCTTGGGTGGATCACTTCCCATCTCTGTTTCCACTGTCATGTTGGACTTTAAGCTCTGTGGGGCAGAGGCTGTCTCTCACTCTACATTTACACAGTGCCTCGTGCAATAAAACCCTAATCTGGGTTGAGGTCTGTAAATGCTACACTAAAATGGAGATAATGGCACCGACCTCCTTTGTAAAGTGCTTTGAGATCCGCTGACGAAGAGCGCTATAAAAGAACTGGGATCAGGGGTCGGCAGCCTTTCAGAAGTGGTGTGCTGAGTCTTCATTTATTCACTCTAATTTAAGGTTTCGTGTGCCAGTCATACATTTTAAAATGTTTAGAAGGTCTCTTTCTATAAGTCTATGATATATAACTAAACTATTGTTGTATGTAAAGTAAATAAGGGGTTTAAAATGTTTAAGAAGCTTCATGTAAAATTAAATTAAAATGCAGAGCCCCCCAGACGGGTGGCCAGGACCCGGGCAGCGCAAGTGCCCCTGAAAATCAGCTCGCTTGCCGCCTTTGGCCCGTGTGCCAAAGGTTGCCTACCCCGACTTGGATTATTATTATTAATTATTATTATTATTAATGCAAATAATTTATTAATGCAGGGCAGCATGTAATCTATGAGCAATCAAATGTGCTAGACGGGCATTGGCACTCCTTTGCACTTGGCAGATTGCAACAAGCTCGTCCTTTTCGTTACGTTCCCTTTACTTTTATGCCCCTGATTTCTTAACCCTTTGGAAGGCCATCTGGCTAAGCACATTATACCAGTTCTGTCCAGGCAGCTCCAGGTTGCAGACTTGCCCATAGGCAGGCCAGTCATAACCTAGAGCAGTCCAAATTACATCGGGAGCCATTTTGGTCCTCTAACCAGTCCAGACTGCCAAGGGGGCAAAGGTGGCTTCTCCTGCCCCCTGGTCTGCAACTATGTGTGCAGCGCCTCCTGGAGACAGGGTGCACAGTCTCATTCTACCTTGAAAAGCTAGCCCTGACCATATGAATTAGGGTGAACCAAGCACTAGGGCTGAAAGGAGCAGGCAGTTGCAGCCTGAGGCTGGGGGAGACTCAGAATTCTCCCACTTTGAACAGCAAATGCGTCGACTGTCGGTCAGATTTGGATACCCTTACTCACGCTGGGTAGGGCTTTACTCAACAAATTGTCCCATTAAAGTCTCACTGCTGCTTAGTGAGAATCAGGGTATCAGAATCTGGCCCTGCATGCAAGGTGTGTGACTGCAAAGAAATCGCCTTGTTAACCCTCCTTAAAACTACTGTGCGTAGCCATGTGGTAGTGGTGGGCAGGACTTGGTTACATTAGGAGAGGGGAGCTGCAATAACCGGTTTTCACAGACCCTTCTGAAAGGGTTAGGATAGCTCTGTTTAACCCCTTGTCAATGAGAAGAGACTTGGCCCATTACATCTTTATACCTGTGTCTATGGTGTAGGAAAATGTTGTCCAATGAATCTTGTTTTACGTGACCAGTTTCAAGCTGTCTGGAGGGGCTCAGGAATGTGAGTACCAACATCAGGGCAGAACTGCCAAGAAGCGCAGTGCACCCCCCCAAACTAGTTGTGAGTTCTGAACTTAGATTTCACCACCCAAGTATCAAGTGTGAACTCCTCAGGCACTACAATAGCCTTAACATGGAGTCACAGACTGTCCCCTTGGGCTCTCCGATCTATCTTGTCACCCAGGTAAACTTGCCTTTGACAGATGGTCCCCGACACCAAAAATCACAACAATATTCAGGATACTCCCAGTCCCAAAAGGAGCAGTTACTTACCCCAGGTCAATTGCACTTTAGATCCTACACAGAAGACAACTCTTGTAGCCAATCCTATAATAAATTAACTAAAGATTTATTAACTAAAAAAGAAATGAGAGAGTTATTTACAATGTTAAAGCAGGTAAACATACACACAAATGAGTTAGTCTTAGATTATAAAAGGCAATAGAAGCTTCTGTAATATGCAAGCTGTGTGTCCTTTAGGGCTAACCCAGGCCAACCCTGGGGAGCTTTTGCTTAATAATCCTTGCCCCTCAGAGTCCAAATGGCATAAAGATGCAGATCATTCCTGTCAGGGATTTTTATTCCCTTCCCCCAGAGTTCAAACTGATGGGCAAGTCTCCATGCACATCTCCTCTTCGTGTTTGTGGGAGGAGCCATCAGCAATGTCTTTTGTCCTCCGATGTTCCACAATGGCTCATTTGGTTTCAATGAGCCACCTTGTGGGCAGGACTTAACGCCTTCTGTGGTAAACTAGCATGGGAAACTTGGTAATGCTTCTCTCCTGACTGGGGAGAGGGGTTTCCAATTTCAGAAAACACACTTGTACAATCACAGAACAAACACTTAAATCCTCCCTTATAATGTGAGATACAGATATTCTAAGTGAGGTTACTCCATGCAGCACCTTGCAAGCATTTCAGAGAGTCTAAACACAAAACACATTTTTATAAATCTAATACCTCTTTTAATAATACTAACACACAGGTGAGCCGGACTGGTTTCAGCTATGCAGTCATCAGCATTCAGTTGGGGCCTAAGGGCCTTGGCATGAGCCGGCACCTGTCTGCCAGCATCACAACCAGATCAACCAAAGTCCCTGGCATAGCAGAGGTGAGACAAAACTCCACCGGAAATTCGGGGTGGGGGGTGCAATTTGGAACCAAGTTTAAACCTGGCTATCTTCCCAGGGAAGACAGTGCCTGATGGAGAGGAGATGGAGAACCTTAGTTAGGTTCAGCGTAGCACCCAGAGAAAGGGATACAAAGCCAAGAAGAAGAAGAACAACAACAACAACTGTACAGTGTGAAGTATCCCTCCACCCTAGCAACTGTTTCTACTGAGGGGATAGGGGATACGTTCCTTTAGAATCATGTGATGATCCTGCAACCTGTACTCACAGCAGTAGACCTGGAGGACTCAATGGGGTTATCTGGGTGAGTAAGGATTACTTGCATGTGTAAGGGTTGCAGGATCAGGCCCTAGTTGAGTATACCCACAAATCAGAGGTAGTTTTTCAGCAATCTCTACTAGTCATGAGGAGAGATTAATAAGACTGGGACTATTCAGCTTGAAAATGAGACGACTAAGGGGGATATGATAGAGGCCTATCAAATCATGACTGGTGTGGAGACAGTAAATAAGGAAGTGTTATTTATTGCTTCTCATAACACAAGAACTAGGGATCACCCAATGAAATTAACAGGCAGCAGGTTTAAAACAAACAAAAGGAAGTATTTTTTCACACAACACACAGTCAACCCATGGAACTCATTGCCAGAGGATGTTGTGAAGGCCAAGACTATAACAGCATTCAAAAAAGAACTAGATAAAATTTATGGAGGAGAGGTCTATCAATGGCTATTAGCCAGGATGGACAGGGATTCAATGCCATGCTCTGAAGTGTCCCTGACCTCTGTTTGCCAGAAGCTGGGAATGGGCAACAGGATAGATCACTTGATGTTTACCTGTTCTGTTCATTCCCTCTGGAGCACCTGGCCTTGGCAGGAAGACAAGATACTGGGCTAGATGGACCTTTGGTCTGATCCAGTGCGGCCGTTCTTATGTTTTCTTGTCATTTTGTGGTGCAGCAGCCTCAGCATGTGAGGTTCTGACCCTCACTTACCGCAGTTTTCGCATGAGCAAAAAATCTACATCCTCTCACCCAGTCCTGTAGCCTTACAAAACCAAAGCAATGGTTTTTTTTATGCTACCTCACTTTCCTGGTACTCTCTCACCAGTCCTTCGGACTATATGCTTTCACCTTGAGGCATCTCAGTACTTCATAAAGAGTCTTTCTGTGTAACTCTCCCTGCATTACCACAGCAGATGCTCAACTCTTTCATGGCCTTCAGATGTGTCACACAACCTGTCTTTGTACTTGTTCAGTAAATATAAATTCCCATTCAGGTCAGAGTGACCTGTTAGCACTCTAAATACAGTTACTTCACTTCTATCATAGCTATTAAGTGTGCCATTACCCTCAAGTTTAGGACATATTTCATACAACCTTCATCCTTTTTTCTCTTTGGTCCACAGTTTTTGTCATTCCTTCTTAAGTTCTCTCTTAACCAAACTTTTGAAGTCCTCTTTACTCAGAGTGATCTTTATATCAACATCCTCATTTTTTAACACATTTTTCACTGCTTTATCTGCCATTTCAGTGCCCAGTATCCTGGCTTGTCAGCATCCACACTATTACTATGTGTATATCTAATTGTATAAGCTCCATAGCTGAGAACAATATTTCATTGATGAAGTCATTCCTGCTTTTTGAGGCTTTCTTTCTAATTGATAAAGAGTCAGGATACCAGTCACGGTTGGTCATACATCCCTTATTCAGGTTAGTGCCATCAGTGGGCCCATCAGTTTGGCCATCACAGTGACCACAAAATTGGATAGTCTAATAGATCTCTTAATTCCAGATTCAGGGATACAAAGGGCTGTTCCCTTCCCACTCTGCCTCATCTCTAGAGTTGTCAGTATAGATTTGGCAATGCTGAGTCCATTTGCCATGTATAAACTCATAAATCTTGGTTTTCATATTTGATGGTCTTGCTCTTTGTTTTATTGTATAATTCCAAATCCACAACTAGAGATACAACTGTCCAGCTAGACTCTTAGTTTGATTTCCCATGACTAAAGATTTTAAATTTCTTTCAGACCTTGCTTTTCACGCATAAGAACAGTTATACTGGGTCAGACCAATGATCCATCTAGCCAGTATCTTGTCTTCCGACAGTGGCCAATGCCAGACGCTTCAGAGGGAATGAACAGAACAGCACTCATCAGGTGATCCATCCCCTGTCACGCACTCCCAGCTTCTGGCAAACAGTGGCCAGAGACACTTCAGAGCATGGTTTTGCATGGCTGCCCATCTTGGCCAATAGCCATCGATGGACCTATCCTCGATGAATTTATCTCTTTCTTTTTTGACCTAGTTATACTTTTGGCCTTCACATCCCAGGGCAACAAGGTCCACGTTGGCTGTGTGTTGTGTGAAGAAGTACTTCCTTAGGTTTGTTTTAAACCTGCTGCCTATTAATTTTATTGGGTGACCCCTGGTTCTTGTGTTATGAGAAGGAGTATATAACACTTCCTTATTGACTTTCTCTACACGAGTCATGATTTTATAGACCTCTATCATATCCCTCCTTAGTCGTCTTTTTTCCAAGCTGAAAAGTCCCTGTCTTTTTAATTTGTCCTCATATGAAGGCTGTCCCATACCCTTCATCATTTATTTTGCCCTTCTCTTGACCTTTTCCAATTCTAATATAGATATTTTTTGAGATGGGGTGACCCAAACTGCACACAGTAGTCACGGTGTGGGTTTATGGTACCATGGATTTATATACTGACTGGGCTTATGATATTTTCTGTCTTATTATCTATCCCTTTCCTCACAGTTCCTAACGTTGTTATCTTTTTGGACTGCTGCTGCACATTGAGTAGATGTTTTCTGAGAATTATCCATAATGGCTCCAAGATCTATTTCCTGAATGGTAACAGCAAAGTTAGACCCCATCATTTTGTATGTATAGTTGGGATTATGTTTTCCAACGTGCATTACTTTGCATTTATTAACATTGTATTTCATGTGCCATTTCGTCACCCAGTCTTGTCAGATCCCTTTGAAATTCTTTGCAGTTAGCTTTGGAGTTAACTATCTTGAGTAATTTTTTATCGTCTGCAAGCTTTGCTACCTCAGTACTTACCCCTTTTCCCACATCATTTATGAATATGTTGAACCACACTGGTCCCAGTACAGACCCCTGGGGGGCCCAGCTATTTATCTTTCGCCACTGTGAAAACTGACCATTTATTCCAACCCCTTGTTTCCTATCTTTTAATCAGTTACTGATCCATGAAAGGACCTTTCCTCTTATTCCATTGCTGCTTACTTTGCTTACGAGGGACCTTGTCAAATGCTACCTGAAAGTCCAAGTGCACTATATCCACCGGATCACCCTTATCCACATGCTTGTTAACCCCCTCAAAGCATTCTAATAGATTGGTGAGGCATGATTTCCCTTTACAAAAGCCATGTTGATGCTTGCCTAATAAATCGTGTTCATTTTTGTGTCTGATAATTCTGTTCTTTACTATAGTTTCAACCAATTTGCCGGGTACCGAAGTCAGGCTTGCTGGCCTGTAATTGCCAGGATCACCTCTGGAGCCTATTTTTAAAATTGGTGTCACATTAGCTGTCCTCCAGTCATGTGGTACAAAGTCCAATTTAAACGGTAGGTTACATACCACAGTTAGTAGTTCTGTAATTTCATATTTGAGTTCCTTCAGAACTCCTGGGTGAATCCCATCTGGTCCTGGTGACTTACTGCTGTTTAATTTATCACTTTGTTCTAAAACCTCCTCTATTGACACCTCACTCGGGGACTGTTGATCTGCATGTCATTGTACCCATAGCTCTTTTCCCTCACTGGTATGCTCCCCCATCTCCCCATTCTGCTGTGAATATCTTTTGGTAGCTTCTGCATAGGATATTTTGTGGGTAGTTTTAATTTTCTCTCTCTAGCTCATTCCACTGTCACACACAGTTGATATGCTGCACTGTGCCTTATCTCCACGATGGCTGCATTTTAGTTTTGTTCCTTCCACAGAGGGCACAAACAAGCATTCCCCTCCCTATTTACCACATCTCATTTTCCCCTTACAGACAGCCACCTCTCTGTTAGCCCTATCAGGTAGCATTGCACCTTTAAATGTTAGTAAGGTGGCTATGGATGGTTTTTGTATTCTTCCCAGATCCTGCTCATTAATCACTCAAATAGCACTTGGTCCTCACTATACCACTTTTCATTTCATCCACAGTCTGGGGAACCCCATACCTTGTCCCTCTGGCTTCAATCATAAATTTAGGTAGCTGGCAAATTACTTTTATTTTCCCAAAAATTGTAGGTTTACAATGTTTCTCAGCCTGTCCCTTATGCGCACATTCTACTAATAAATCTCCACCCTGCATTCTTTGAGCTCTTAATAGAGCGGATACTTCACCTAATCTATTCTGCTGTTTTCACATCTCATATCTTCAGCTAATGATTAGATAAATATAAGATGTCAGTCATTTTTCTTCTACCCCTATCGGTCTGCTCCCTCTTCTTCAGGTACAGAGCTTTCTATTCTCCCCCGCCACCATTTTCCTAGTCCGAAGTCATTCTTCATCACTTGCTTTTTCTGCTTCATTTTCCAACTACCAGCCTTTCCCTCTCAGTCTGTATTTCCAGCTCTGTTCAGCCAACCCAGAGTTCCAAGCCCCAGCTCTCAGCCTACACAGCCAGCAGCCACCCTAGGCCTAGCCCCTCAAGTTCTCTTCTACCTCAGCTTCCTGGCTTTATACTAACCAGCCCACTCCTACCCTGCTGGGCTTCATGATTAGTTAAACCTGGCTCTCCCTCCAGGTACAGCCAGGTACCATAATTGGCCTCTCAGGCCCACATGAACACCTTCAGGGCCTGTGTGGGGTCAGTGGCAGATTAGCCACTAGGCCAATGGGGCCAATGCACAGGGGTCCTGGCCAATTGGGGCGCCCCTGCACCCTGACCCGCTTGCCTGGCACTCCTGCTAGGGAGTGAGGTCAGGGCACAGGGGCTTGCCCCGCTCCACTCCCTGACCCCACACTCCAGCAGGAGCAGGGAGTGGAGCAGGGCAAGCCCCTGTGCCCTGACCCCATTTCCCCAGCAGGAGTGCCAGGGAGGGGAAGGGCTGCAGGGGTGGGGTGGGGCCCCACAGAACCATAATCTGCCTCTGTGTGGGGTTCACACCCTATCACAAACATAAATAATAAGTATTATTATAATATACATGAATATGATCATTCATCACCCACTTCTGCCATCCGGCCAAACATTCCATATAGTCAGTGCTATGGCGCCATCTAAAGAACGGTAAAAGACAAAGGATATATAGGAGCAAATGCCAGCCTTTCAAATCCTTTACCTCTGCTCCTGGAAGCAGGGAATCTAAGGCTATGTCTACACAGCGCACCTTACAATGGTGTGTTTTTTCACACCCCTGAGTGACAAAAGTTTGAGTGACAAAAGTGCCAGCATAGACACAGCATATCTCTTGGATCCAGCTCCTCCTTTTCCACTAGTGCCTCTTTGATGAGGTTGAAAGAGGAGAACAAGGATAACTCCAAGGCCTTGTCCTCACTAGAACATTACATCAAGTTAGAACATGGACTTAAGGAGCTGTGTTAACTAACACACTGCTGACCACAACTTTGCAATCAGTATAGACAGGGGTATGTGGTATCCAGCACTGTGTCAGGTGGTCATGATTAATGCTTGCACCACATGCAAGGTAGGCATGATTATCTCCATTTTATAGATGGGTAAACTGAGGCACAGAGCCGTGACACTGCCCAAGGCTAGAATAGGGTGAAACACAGCAGCTTTTAAACAGCGCACAGCAATACTGCACAAATGATCTGGCTACGAAGCAAAGAGCACTTGGCATGAGATTTAAAACGACCACGATCTCTTTTTAAGGTTAGAGAAAATAGAGTCGGAAACTGACTTACCTGAGACTAGCATCAAGGAGTGGTAAAAAAAAAACGCAGGTCAAAATATGCTGAGTCAGAGCTGTAATATTAGCTTCTTTGTAAACGTCAGTGCACCTACCGAGTATAAACACTGGCACGGAGCAAACAGAGGCATTCTTCCCAATCACTGAAGCATGTTTCCCTGTGTTAAGTTGTGAATTACTGCAGACCTGCCATTGACCTGAAGTCCCTGCTGAGCTAGATTGTAGACCAGGGTGTTGTCAGTAGCTTCCCACTGCCATACACTGAGCTGATGTCCCTCCAAAACTCAGAAGGCTCTGTGACCAGGGTTTCCCTATCCTTAAAAGGCAGCACTACGTGGCTGCAGTAGGGAATGCGAGTGAACAGGGATCTTTAGGGAAAATCAGTGATAAACTTCCAACTCTAGTGCTCAGTTTACATTGCTTTGCATTTTCAATGCTCTTTACAAAGACAAGGACTAAAGACTGAGATTCTCCGTGACATCCCTCAGAAGGACTGTGGATTGATGAGGCCTGGAGGCTGGCTCTGATTCTGACAATGAGCCAAACCCCTGACCTGGTAATTTTTCTAACAGAGCTCTGCTAATACAATTTCATCTTGTGCAGTCATTGCTTCCCAGGAGCGAGTTCCCTCATCCTGTAATGGACACATTTACATTTAGCTGCATTAAAACACACACTGTTTGCTTTGTGCCCAGCTTACCAAGTGATCCAGATTGCTCTGTATCTGTGACCTGGCCTCTTCATTATTTACCCCCCACCCCAACTTTTGTGTCATCTTCAAACTTTCTCGGTGACTATTTTATATTTTCTTCCAGGTCATTGATAAAAATGATAAACAGGTTAGGCCCAAGATCCACCCTGAAAACCTGTTTCAGTGTGTCTGCAGTCTCATTTTGTACTTGTTTAATAGTTAGCAGGTTCCCTCTGCAGGAATGAGAACTAGAAACTTACTTTAAAAAAAAGTCTGAATGTGTCATGCAGGCCACATAGATATATCAATCAGGCTAAGTCTGGCCTGTGGGCCATACATTGGACAGGCGTGACTTAGCACAATCTCATTTGGGGCCTGTAGGTATTACTGTAATACAAATAAATAATAATATTGTATGTGGGAAACTAGGTTCTTGTCTCATGGTGCCTTATCATAGGTTGTGAATAGACCTGAATATTTTTCTGATTGGAAACACTTCCTCTAATATTTCCACAATTTGATTTTAGCAAAATGTAAGTGCAATATAGAAGGACTCATGCTCCAAAATTTGGATCTGGTTTGAAGACCTGGATTATAAACTCCCTGGAGCTTGGCTGGTGTTTAGTTCTAAGGACCTGGTTTGGTTCACTATACAGAGAGGAGGCTGTCTGAAAAAAATCATATCTGATTAGCCTGTATGGAATTTTTATCACCTCAAAATACCTGGCCAATGCTGATGTTATTAACAACCTAATTCTACAGTCAACCTGTGGAATTAGTTGCCAGGGGATGTTATGAAGGCCCAACGTATAATTGGGTTAAAAAAAGAACTAGATGAGTTCATAGAGGATAGGTTCATCAATGGCTCTTAGACACAATAGGCAGGGATGCAACCCCATGCTCTAGGTGTCCCTAAACCTCCAACTGCCAGAAGCTGGGACTGGATGACAGGGGATGGATCCCTTGAAATTGTCCTGTTCTATTCATTTCCCTTGACTCTGAAGCATCTGGCACTAGTCATTGTCAGAAGTCAGGATACAGGGCTAGACAGACCATTGGCCTGACGCAATATGGCTGTTCTTATGGTATTATTTACTATTAGTGCCTAGAGCCTGGGTTGAGGCCCTATTGTGTTAGGGATTGTACAAACACCTAGTAATAATAATGCCTTGCTCTCACCTAATGCTTTTCATCAGTAGGTCTCAAAGCACTTTACAAAGGAGGTCAGTCTCATTATTTTACAGATGGGGAAAAGGAGGCACAGAAAGCTGAAGTGACTTGCCCCAGGTCACCCAGCAGGCAAGTGGCAGAGCCGGGAATAGAACCCAGATTCCTGTCCAGTGCTCTGTACACACGGCAGTCCTGCCCCCCAAAAGGTTATAATCGAAATAAACAATCGGTGGGACTGAAAACAGCGAAGTGACTTGGCCAAGCTTACGCAGCAGTTAATAGTAGAGATGGGCCTAGAGCCAGGTTTCCTGATTCCCAGTCCTGGCTCCTATTCATCAGCACTCTGGACTCAGGCGTCGCCCTAGCCAGGGTGGTAAATGTTTTCAACACCCCTCTCACAGTGGCCAAGGCAAACCAACAGCCACCCACCACACACAACTGGCCAATCAGCAGAGGGAAAAAAATAAATAAAAAAGCCCAGTGGCAACAGCAGTTCAGTGCCCCCTGGAAGTTGGCACCCAGGGCAGCCATGCTGCTTGCCTGCCCCAGTTTAGATATTGCCCAGAATGGTGAAAATCTTGCAAATTGCAGCTGATCTTGCAAGAGTCCTATATATGGCCAAGATCTCATAAGACTTTCTGGTGAGAATTTGGCACCATCCACTATGAACCCAACCTGATGCCTTTGTTTAGCACCAAACCCAAACCTTAGCTAACCTCTGGATACAAATACCTCCCATATCACATAATATTGGATTGAAAATCTGAGTCCAATACATTTGTTAGCCCATGTAGTAAACATTCTTTTCTCTTGAAAATCTGATGAAAATGATTGAGGCCCATGTGTCTCATAAATGTGGTTTCTGGGATCTCATGTGGATCAAATTAGGGGACCCTGTGGGAAATTCCAGGTGGCAAGTAGCTCTCCGGATATGTCTACACAGCAAAAAACCCCACAGCAGCAATTTTCAGAGCCAAGTTCAACTGGCTTGTGTTATGGGGCTAAAAGTAGCAGTGTAGATGTTCCTACTTGGGCTCTGAAAACTTGGCAGGGCAGGTGGGTCTCAGAACCCGACCGGAACATCTACATTGCTATTTTCAACCCTGTAGTGTGAGCTCCGTGAGACCAAATCAGTTGACCAGGGCTCTGACACTTGCTGCCGTGAGTGTTCTTTTGCAGTATAGACATACTCTTTCTGGTCCCAAAAAACAACTAAATTTTAGCATGAAGCAAACAGGTTTGTGGGGCTAGATGCAGGATTCCCAACTCCAAAGCATTAACAAATCATGTTGGGCTCCCAAAAATCATAATATTGGTTTAAAAATCATTAGGTTCTTTTATTAGGGTGCCCTTGGTTCACATTTTCAGGCTTTTTTGTGCAACTGGGAAGGCTAGGAACTGGCTTGCTTGCTTTTCTTAAAAGAAAGCTGAGCGTCCCATGTAATCACTTGCCTCTAGGGGCAAGGGCATCAAGGAAAACCTCAAATACCATGAGGTGAATGATCAAATCATGAGTGTTGGCAACACCGCTAGCGGTGCCCGGGACCGTGGTTCTTCTCGCGGGCACTGAGGGATCAGATAAAGGACTCGAGCAGAGCCGCTGGCATTTCCAGCAGGGCAGCTTCCAGCCCAGTGGGATGGGCGGCAACTCCCTGGCCCTACCGCGTGGGCACTGGCAGGAGGCGGAGGTATAGGGTGGCAGCTCACGCATTCCCAGAACGCCGACGCTCTGGTACTTCTGGGAGCGAAGAGACCTCGTTCCCTTGGCAAATGCCTGGTCATGCTGCGTGGGGGGTGGAGGGGCACCATTTTGAAGAGCAGACCGCCCTGCCCCCACGCTTCTTGGCCTAACCTCAGCCCCTTGGCGTAACCTGGCCCGGTGGCGCCGACAGGGGCAGGTGCTCTTCGCTAGGGCTTCCCCACCCAACCCCAGGCCCGGTTTTGTCTCAGGGCGGCCCAGCTCCCAGCCGGGCGAGGGGCCTGCCCGGGGGTGGCAGAAGGGGCTACAGGGATCTGGGGTGAGCCCTGGGAGGGCGGCCACAGGGGGCTGGAAGGGGACCCAGAACAGCCCACGAGCATCCACCCCGCCCTTAAGTGGGGCTCGCCTGGGCCCAAGCCCCTACCCAGCCAGGCCCCCCCGCTGCCGTAAAGCGCCCTGAGGCCCAGCACCGCTGGCGGCTGAAAAACTCCCCCCAGAGTCGCGAAATTGCCGTAAATCGGGGGAGGAGCGGGGGAGAAGCCTCCTGTCTTCTCTCAGGCAAGCGTGCTGATTGCTGCCAGCACCCGTGGGCGGGGCTAAGAGGCCAACGCAGCGCCGGGGGGGCCAAATTAGCCAATCAGAGGAGAGGAGTCGCCCGTTGAGCCAATCGGGAGCGGCCAAGGGGGCGGGTGCCGGCGGCAGCAGGGGCGGCTGCGTTCCACGTGGGGCTCGGCGGGCTGTCCACGTGAGGGCAGGCGCCGGAGATGAAGCTGGAGCCGAGAGCGGCCGCGGGCGGCGGCGGGGGCGAGCGGGTAGGGCCGGGGGGGGCCGGGGTTCCACGCCCCCTCCCCCCCATCTTCCCAGCCCACCTTGGGGGCTCGTCGTCACCCCCTCCCCCCCGGGCCTGGCGGCCTCCCCCCACTGTCTGTGGGGCTGGGGCTGGGGGCAGAGCCGCGTCTCCTCCCAGCCCGGGCGAGACGCGGCCCTGGTGGTGGGGGCGGCGGCGGCGTCATGTCCCCGCCTGGCCTGGAGCGGGGTATTTTCCGGGCCCCCGTCGCTGGGCCCCGGGCTGCCGCGTGTCGTGACCTGGAACCGAGCAGGGAAATGTTCGCTCTTCAGCCGCGCGAATGGGTGCGAGAGGCCCCGGCCGGCCCGGCGTGAGTTCGGGCTGCCTGGGGGGGAAGGAATCCCGGCCGGGGGGGGGGAAGGAATCCCGGCCGGGGGGGGGCAGGGAAATCCCCCCCCCCCGTCACCCTGAACCGAGTAACCTCCCCGCACCCCGCTGTTGGGCTGCTGCGCTTCGTAAGCCCGGGGGCAGCTGCGGCGTGTGGCCCCGATCCTGCGAGTTGTCCTGCCTGACCCCGCTGCGGGAGCCTGGCCTGGGGTTGGGCGCTCAGGTGGGGTCCGTGTGTTTCGTCAAAGCTCCGGCAGTTTGCCGACCCCTCCCAGCACCGTCACCGTGGCTGTGCCAGGGCGAAGGAAACCAATCCTTGCCCAGAGGAGCTTGCCGTGAAAAGCCCCAGATCAAGCCGTGTGGTGAGGGTTCAGTGCCTCCGTGGTATTCACTGATATGGTGTGTGTGGCTTATTATATTTAGTTGTTAGACAAAGGCAGCTAGTGAGTCATTGGCCTGGCAGGCAAAATTCTTCCCAGCACTGGGTTTCTTGACTCTCCGTTTCTGCTCTGGGTTAAACATCCTGGTAAGTGAGTGCAATGCGGAGTAACTTGCATTGCCCCTCTAGATGTGGGCCTACATATTACAAAGAGCTGGGGCTGGAAGGGATCTTGGGAGGTCATCGATAGTCCATGCAGAATTCCCTCTCATTCTGAAAGATCCCAAAGTACTTTACAGAGGAAGGATGAGCCAACTGTTAGGATGCTAGGCCCAGGCCTGGATTCAATTCCCTGCACTGCCCCAGGCTTCCTGTGTGACCTTTAGGTGACAGAGTAACAGCCGTGTTAGTCTGTATTCGCAAAAAGAAAAGGAGGACTTGTGGCACCTTAGAGACTAACCAATTTATTTGAGCATGAGCTTTCGTGAGCTACAGCTCACTTCATCGGATGCATACCGTGGAAACTGCAGCAGACTTTATATACACACAGAGAATATGAAACACTACCTCCTCCCACCCCACTGTCCTGCTGGTAACAGCTTATCTAAAGTGATCATCAGCCAGCAGGACAGTGGGGTGGGAGGAGGTATTGTTTCATATTCTCTGTGTGTATATAAAGTCTGCTGCAGTTTCCACGGTATGCATCCGATGAAGTGAGCTGTAGCTCACGAAAGCTCATGCTCAAATAAATTGGTTAGTCTCTAAGGTGCCACAAGTCCTCCTTGACCTTTAGGTGAGTGATTTAGTCTCTCTGTGCCACAGTTCCGCATCTGTACGGTGAGGATGACAGCGCTGTTCTACCTCATCACTAAAGACGCTAAAAATGTGTGAAGTTGTTAAGCACTGTGGTATCCAAACACAGACACACAACACGCACAGTTGGCCAACGCGGAAAGAAAACCAGCTAAAACCTCTCCTTGCTGTTTTTCCTCTAACTTGAGTAACCGTGATCACAGTTGCGACATGTATAGCAGAGCCTCAAAAAGAACAGGAGAACTTGTGGCACCTCAGAGTTTTGAAGGCCAGAGTTACGAACTGACTGGTCAACCACACACCTCGTTTGGAACTGGAAGTACGCAATCAGGCAGCAGCAGAGACGCGCTCGGCCCCCTCCCCCCAATAAAAATAAAAATGTACAGTGCAGCGTTAACTGTAAACTATTGAAAATATAAAAGGAAAGTTTAAATAAAAAAAGAGTTGACAAAGTAAGGAAACGGTTTCTCTGCTTGTTTCATTTAAATTTAAGATGGTTAAAAGCAGCATTTTTTTTTCTGCATAGTAAAGTGTCAAAGTTGTGTTAAATCAGTGTTCCGTTGTTAGCTTTAGAAAGAATAACCGTAACGTTTTGTTCAGAGTTAGGAACGTTTCAGAGGTACGAACACCTTGGGAATGGAGGTTGTTCGTGACTCTGAGCTTCTACTGGAGCGCTAATAGGGAAGACAGTCTGAAGTGACTCTTCTTTTAAATTCAGTGCCTCAGTTTCCCCCTCTTTAAATGGGGATAGCATTTACTGACCTCTCAAGGGTGTTTTTGTTTGTAAAGCACTTTTCAGAGGGCAAGGCTGTGGGTAAGAAGTAAAAGACGTTTGATAGTCTGATGGGGTGTATAAATTACCTTCCCGGGGGAGTGCCAGCTTCTCCATCTCATGTTAGCTGTGCTTCAACCCTCTTGTGTAAGGCAGAGAATTTTCATTCAGTCTCCATGGCCCATTTAGTCCTAGACTATTCTATGGTGGGTCTGTGGGTGCCAATCCTGGAGGTGGCTTGGGTATTAAGGTCCCCTTACGCATTAGGAACTGGGCTGAATCCCACCCAACCTTGAGGTTTCTTACTGACCCTGTTTTGGTGACTCATGCTTTCTCCCAGTGGCATTTATGATCAGATCTGCATGGCTTCTAATCGGCTTGTTTATGTCATCACAGGTGTTTGACAATGCGGAGGGAGACATGGAGACAGAGGAGGAGAATCAGGATCTCCCCAAGAAAGGCAAAGCCCAGGGAAGGAAAAGGGCTTCAGCCCCGGAGGGCGTAGTGAAACAGGTGAAACTCAGCCGGGCTGATCTGTACAAGCTGCCCACCAATGAGGAGCTGAACCAACTGAAGGAGACGGAGAACCTCTTCCATTCCAGCCTTCTCCGCCTGCAGGTCAGGAGAAGCCAGGGAGTCAAATGGGATCCACTTTGTGCTGCATTTGACCTGGTAGCCCGATTCTTTCCAGCCAGGAATCTGTGTTGGGGATTGGGGAGGCTTGGGAAGCAGCAGGTGGATTACGGCACTGGGAACTGCCGAGCTCCAGTCCCAGTTCGGCCCCAACCATGGAGTGAGTCCCTTGACACCTCTCCAGTTTGTATAATGGGGATAACAACATTGAGCCTCTGGCGGCGGCACTGAAAGGAAATTTGATGGGTTTGTTCATTTGGGGTGATTTCATTTTCAGCAGGTGAACAAACGATTCTCTGATTCTTCACCTGCAACATGATGGGTAGACAGTAGCGCTGGCTAAAAAATGTATGAAAATTTTGGCCAAAAAAGTCTTAATTTTGGGGGATCCGAATTTTTTAAATAGATTTTTGTGCCTGAGATGGTAGTTTTCATGATGATATCACAAGACTGTTCCTGCTAGAAGCACTGCTGCTGAGCCCTCTCTATCTGCACGTTTCTACCGTCAAGCGAAGTGCAGGGTCCCGAGCTTTGGATTCTGCTTCTCTTGTTGGGGTTCCGCAATGTCCCATGGGTCAGCACTAGGGGAACCTAATTGCAGGATCAGGGCCTCCATTTGGGGGAAGAAGGTGGTTGGGGAGGCCCTTGATTTTGGCTGCTCTTTGGACATTGGCTTGACTTTATGAGTGAGTGCTGAATGTGTGCCTGGAATTGTGGATAGTGCACTGGGATGCCTCGGGTGTGGGTGGGACACGTTTGCCTGTTGGGGGTGGGGAGGCATTGGACATCATTTTGGAAGTGTAGGAATGTGCATTTGCTGTAGAATTTGCAGAGCTAGATAAAATGGCCCGATGGCCTAGCAGTTTGTCTTGTGTTTATGGTCTCAGAGGCCTTGGGTTCAAACCCCGCATGAACCCTGGTTGGAAAACTGAAAAGTATATATGCACGTTATTGGGCTCAGTATAGGGCTAAGTGAGTGAAATTTAGTGGTCCGCAATAGACAGGCGGTCAGGGTAGATGATCTGAGGATCTCTTCTGATCTTAAACGCCCTCAGTTGAAGAGGAACAGTTCTCAGCCACGTTCTGTGCCAGCTTGATGGCTAGGCAGGCAAGCCCACACCTACCTCTCAGGCCTAGCTCCTGGAGGCTGCAGTGTCTTTTGCTGTAGCAGGGATTCTTTCCCTTCACCCTTCCCAGCCACAGTGAAACGGATGTCAGTTGAACCCGTTTGTTCTGGCTAAGCATCGAACAAGAGGGAACTGACATTTGTAAGTTTTCGTGCAGCTTAGCAATTAGCAGCAGCACGGGGACCGACATGAATTACCACTGGCCAGTGGAGGATGCCCCTTGGAGGAGAATAATTCGTATTTGGTATCATGCAACCATATTACCCGTATGTCCGGCTGCTGGAGAAACCTACCTGGCATAGAGGAGTCATTGAGAGGGGCTAGGAGCTCCCGTCTTACCCTACAGAGAGCGTTACCCTCTGGTCCCGACTGGGAATCCCCCTCGAAGGGCAGGATAAAAGTCAGCAGTGATTTCCATTGCTGAGGCTGCCCTTCACGGTCTCCCCTTCTCTCTGCAGATCGAGGAGCTGCTGAAGGAGGTGAAGCTAAAGGAGAAGAAGAAGCAGAAGATCGATGCCTTCCTCCACGAAATCAACACCCTGCTGAGTGCTGTCCCAGAGACCCTGGAAACTGATGTACGTCCTGGGGAGGCGACGGGGCTGTCTGCTTACAAACGAGCAGGGCTGGCAATGAGCCACTTCCAACCGGCTTTGCCCTTTGTGTTTCACGTGTCATGATTATGACTCAGCCGAGTGGTGCAGTGGTTCCAACCCTGCTGGGTGTACTGCTGCTCCCCCTCCGGAGAATGTTTCTGGGGTGCATAGATCCTGCCCTCCCCACCCTGTAGGGTCCTGTAGCTGTAGGGTCCATGGATATCATGGCTGGGATGTATATACGTATGATAGGGAATACAGGAGAGAGGACTGTGAAACAAAGGGGGAATCCCTGCAGGACCCATGTCCAGCCACTGAGTTACGGCCTTTGGTTCAGGGTCCTACACTCGCCCTTTGATGCTCTGAGCAGTATTTTGGTGGATGACCGAGTCCCAGCTCACTTGGCAGAGCCCTGCTCGTACCTGGGTGAGCTTAGCCATTGCTGGGATCTGGAGCTATTCTTCACCTCCCTCCCTGCCTTCCACAGCTCGCCGACCAGTCCTGGCTCCCAAAGGATGTGAAGGTTCCGTTCCTCCAGGTGCCTTCCAGCGTAAAGGGGAAGTTCCGCTTCCTGCCGCCAGCCACGGTGACGGTGGTGGGAAGCTACCTGCTGGGCACATGCATCAAGCCGGAGATCAACGTGGACTTGGCAGTGACGATGCCCCGGGTGAGGCGTGGGGTTGGTGTGGTGCCACAACTCTTCCCGTGTTCCTTCCGTGGCCCATGTCTTGTCCTGTAGAAGCTTTACGCTGAGTGCTTTCACAGGGTAAAGATGCCCAGTGCATGCAGGTCCCGGATTCTCTATCTAATGTGCCAGGCTTACCGTTCAGGGCTTAGATCAGATGATACATCAGTCTCGGGCCTTGCTTCGTGCCAGAAGTTGTTAAGGGAGTTGGACCTCATCCCACGGGGACTCCATTGTCCCCGCTTCTCCCAGTCTAACCAGATCAAAGCTTCCTGCTGCTTGATTTCCAGCATAACCTGTCCCTTCCTCCTCTCTGCTCCCTCTGCCTGGCTAGGGACTGGGCCTTTCCTTTGCACCCAAACGCATTGGCATTAATCTGGCTTCCTTAGCCACCATGTGGCCTGCCCTTGGCCTGTTCCTGAGCCTGTGACAAAGAGCAGGTGAACCCTTTGCACCATTCACCTGCACTTGTAGTAGGTTATATGCCAAGAACTCGCATACGAGCACTTCGTGTGCCAGGACTTCCTGTCCCTCTTTTCAGCTCACTCCTCAGAACGACTCTGCCTTTTATGTGCCTGGCTTCCAGCTAAAGTGACCCACCTGGGCTGGCTGTCAGGGTGAGTCAGCCGAATAGCTCTGCGCTTCCCCGCAGGAGGCATGCGGTCTGCTAATGCTTGGCAGGCTGGCTGCAGTTTGCTGGCACTGTTAGAGCTGGAGTGGATGGCTCTTGGTTCTGCAGTGCTGTTTCTCTGCCTGTCACTTTCTCACCCCAGAGGTGGCTGCATGTCTACAGGGGAGAGAGGGGCATGTGTGCTGGGCTGAACTGGGCTCTGGAAGCATCAGAGATGATTCCTCTGTCCCCTTCTTGCTCAGGCAATCCTCCAGGACAAAGACAACCTGAACCAGCGATACCACCGGAAGAGAGCCCTGTACCTGGCCCACATTGCTCAGCACCTCTCCAAGGAAAAGCTCTTTGGCAGCGTGCGATTCACGTACATGAACAGCAACCATCTCAAGCCGATCCTGCTCCTGCAGCCTCAAGGTACCATGTCTGTGAACTCCCCACCCACCCGTCATTCCCCTAGGGCCTCCTGATCCCCAGGGCTCCTCTCACCTTGTCAGTGAAGTTGCATAGTTCGGTGGCGCCGTCACATCGAGCAATGCCAGGTCTGCGTGCTTGCTGCAACCCCCACCCCATATCACTGGCAGGGCTGTGCCCAAGGGTCTGAGACTGGTACCTGTGCGCACAGGACATGGGGCTGGGAAGAAAACTGGCCTGCAATCGACATTGATGTGAATCACTCCGGGAGCCGGGCTTGGCCTCACAGACAAGAGCGATCAACAGGAACTGGCAGCGCAGAGGCACTAATGGGACCGGGTTGCTCTGGGGGGCTGAAGACTTTGGAAGTAGCCCAGGCACCTGGGCAAAGCATTCGGGGGTGCGGGAATGGGCCTTCCGGTGTCATCCTGGGTCCTCCAGGAGATAGGAGTCTGTTTGGCTGCATTAGCAAAGGGCTGGAGAACAGTGGGGACTCCAGTGAAATGCCACAGTGTGCAGCACTGATGCACCCCGTCTGGTCCCTCTTATCTTGCTGCTTGAGCAGCATCCTCTGTGCCCATGAGTCTTTCCAGGCCAACTGGAAGAGGCCCACCCCGGCCTTGGAGCCAGGTTAATCCTAGGGTTGGGCCGTCGCTGCTGGGTGTGACGGTCGCTGCCAGGCGTCGCATTGGCCATGGGTCGCAAGCTGAGGGCCTGCTCTTGCAGGCCCAAAGTCCGGCAATGGAGAGCCAGGGGCGATTGGCGGAGCATTGGGGGCAGGACGAGAGGGTGCTAGGAAAGGTGAATGAGAGATGCGTTGTTCTGTGCCTTCCCTTGGCCCCTCCCGGGGATGGGAGTTCGGGGTGGCTGGAGACGTGGGCAGGGGCAACTAGGGGGAGTTATCGTCAGCGCTGTTGATTCATCGTCCTCGTTACCGATAACGTCTCCGTCTCCTGCTGGGAGCTCTAAGGAGTAAAAGGGAAAGGTCGATGATCTCGTCCCTCTAAGGAGAAGGGGGTGGTGGCCCCTTCCTGGGTTAATCCCCTGTCCTGTGTCACTCTCTCTGACCTCACTCCCCCTTGGTGCTTGCAGGTAAAGACGAGAAGCTGGTGACTGTCCGGCTCTATGCCTGCCCCGCCCCTGGCTTCTTCAAGCCCAGCCGCTTGTACCCCAGCAAGAACAACGTCCGGACGGCCTGGTTCCTGGAGCAGGGCTCCCCTGGAGAAGGTAGGGCTGGGACATTCAGAGTTGGGGTGTACGGGAGCTGGGTGTGTGGCTGATCCTGGGATAGAGGCCATGGGGGGGGAGGGGAGCGGAATTTCCTGCAGGGTGGGGTCATGGTGTAGCCCGCAACAGAGAGAGGGAGTGTGTATGTGGGTTTCTCGGTCCCTGCTGGGTCTCTGGACCCACTAGCATTCCCTGCTGGATCCTGTCTGGTCAGTGGGCTCAGTACACCCCATATAGGGGCATCAAGTCACCGGAGGGTCTGCCCTCGCATTGCACCGTTTCCTTTCCCTGCTCGCTGCAGTCTGGCTAAGACCTTCTCCCACCACGATGGGGAAACAGCAGTTTGCTGCTCCCACCCCACAAAGCTGGGAAGGCTACAAGGCAGCACCAGCTCGAGTCTGCAGCCAGCCCCCGCTGCCGTCCTCCGGTGCAAGGGGTGTCATGTTCTGCAGCCAGCCCCTTGTGGCGCTGCAGGTTCTGTGGGAGTTTCTAACTGAGAAGGATGCGGAGGGTTCGATTGGGTTAAAAGTGCCAGTAACTTGTCTGACTGGGTCGGGCTGCCTTGTTCCCTCCCCAGGAGCTGCCGAGTCCCCCACTCCCCACTACAACAACTCCATCCTCTGCGACACGGGGCTGGAGTCCAACCTGCTCTTCCTCGCTGGCGCCGGTGCCGACTTCCCTGGCATGAGGGACGGAGTCACCCTCCTCAAAGTCTGGCTGCACCAGCGGGAGCTCGGCAAGGTAGCCTCGTCTGGGGATGGGCTGGCCTGCTCAGCTCTGCCCCTGCAACCCCTGTGTGTGTGTGGGGCCTGGCCTCTTTTATTCCCGCATAAGGAGTGGGGAAGGGATGGGGGCACGTTGTCCCCGGTCTGCTCTGCCTTTGGGGTGTGTGTGTGGGAGGCACACCAGCTTAGTATGCTCCCCGCTGATCTCCAATAGCTCCCTCCTGCCCCCGGGTTCCTGCTCTGTAGATAGGAATGGAAGGTGTGCAAGGTCGCTGCCCCATTGAGGTTGAGCTTCCTGGCCCTGTCTGGTCCCTGGTCCCTCAAGATCTCATGATGCTCCATTCAGACCAGTCCAAGCGATTGGTTCGCTCCCCTGGCTGGGGAAGTGTGAACTGCAGGGTGTCGCCCTGGGGCAGGCAGGCCCTCTGTCTGCTGTCTAGGGTCCAGTGATGGTCTCTGGCGTCAGCGTCTGGCCCTGCCACGTTCCCTTGCTGGCTGTTCTGGTTCCCTGGGGAAGGGGTTTTCGAGCCACAGGAGATGAAAGGCGCTTAGATCCCTGGAGCAGTCTAAGAGGCAAGGGTGCCCATGCCGGCACTGCTGGGTGAAGGGCAGCCGAAGCTGGCGTCGTTACTCAGCTGAGCCTGGCACTGCAGGGAATCAGGCTGCGTGCTCTTGGGCTCTCTGGAGTTGCCGTTGCATTTGCCAAGGCAGCCTGTGACTCCGGGGCAGGCCTGGAGCTTGCCCTAGCTTTGTGTCTTGTCTCCCAACAGGGCTTGGGGTGTCTCAACGGCTTCATGGCCTCCATGCTGGTTGCCTACCTGCTGGCTAAGCACAAGATCAGCCAGGGGATGAGCGGCTACCAGGTGCTGAGGAGCGTTCTGCAGTTCCTGGGTGAGCTCCCCGATGGCAGCACCTTTGGCTTGGATCACAGCCGAACCTAGAACCCAAAGGTGTAAAGCTGGCGCGTAAACCTAAGTGTGCCACGCAGCCAAGGCTGGGCTTGGAGGGGCCTGGAGGACAGATGTGCCTCTGTCCCTGTAGGATCCACAGTTAAATGTCCTATGGCAGACTGGTAAGAATTCTGAGCAAGACCAGCCAGATCCTCTGTAGCTCCCACCCTAGGGTGAAGGCAGGATGATGCCCTGTGATTTGATCTCTAGAGAGAGAGTTAAGAAACCACGACAGTCCTGTTGATTTGATGGTCTGGAAACTTACAGCAAAATGCAGCCTTGAGCTTCACCCGCAGGGTTAAATGTCTGTACAGGGAGAGTATTTTAGAACCCAGTCCTGGGGTGCGGTACGATAAACTGCCCCCAGCACAGAACACTGACCCTTTCTTTGTTCGCAGCTACCTCGGACCTGAGTGCAACTGGGATCAGCCTGTCAAAGGACGCAGACAGCTCGCTGGTAAGGAGCAAGTGTGGCTCCCAGCAGCGTGGTCCGGTGGCTAGGATTGGGTATGGGCACCTGGGTTCTATTGTTGGCTCCGCTGTTGACTCAGCGTATGCCTGTGGACGAGTCACTTAACCGCTGTGCCTTGTCTTCTCTGTCCAGGGATGCAAATACCCCCCTACCCACTGTGCTGTGCAGGGGAACGGCCTGCATGGCACATGGGCTGTGCTCCGCGTTTGCGAGTTGCTGTTACTCTAAGGGTCTGGGTGGTGCAGAGTCTGTTGCTGCGTGTATCTCTGTGGGTGCTACTCCTGCGTGCTAAGCCACATGCTCTCTCTTCCAGCCCACCCTGGCCGACTTCCACCAGGCTTTTGAAGTGGTCTTCGTGGACCCCTCGGGGTTGGTGAACCTCTGCGCTGACATGACCACTAGCAAGTACAAGCAGGTACTGGCAGTGTTACGGATGGGCATCCCCATAGAGTCTCACCTCCCTCTTTCCTCCCAAGGCTCCCTTTGCCTGCTGTTTCCAGACTGGTCTTGCCAAGTGGCTTTGTCCTGGCACAGGCCTGTTTGGTACTAGGAGCCAATTTCCCCTTGCCTGGGATGCCCCTTCCCCTTTCAGAGTCAGAGGCTTTTCTATCCCAGCTGTAGTGTATTACAGACAAGCAAGTGTAGGAAGGATGCAGCTTGTGCGTTGGCTGCTTGTGCTGTGTCCTGCCCAGCAAGCTAAACAGGGTGAGGCCCTCTGTGTGCTGGGATGGGAGACCTCAGAGGAACGGGGTTCTGTAGGTGGTGCTCTTCCTATCAAGTGAGTGTCCCAGCATGGTTCCAGAGGTTGCTGTACAGCTTAAAGTGCTGTCTTCTGACACCGTGTAGAACCAGGCTTTCTGCCTGCTTGTGGTCATTGGAGATCTTAGGTACTTTTCACAGGAGCTGGGATCGGAGTATGAGCATCTACCCCTTATCCCTATTGTGTTTTCTCCCATTCCTTGTCGGTTTTCATATCACACTCTTCACCGTAGCATCTGAAAGCCTTCCAGTAGCGCACTAAGCAATGCGACTAGCATGTCGTGTGTTGGCTGGTCTCTCCTCTTCTCCCCAGAGTGAGCAGTGTGTGTGGTGGAGTGTCTTGTTTTGCTAGGGTTTTCGTTGTTGCTGCTGTTAAATGCACCTTTTGCGGCGTGTGCCGAGCCAAGCGGCTGCCTAGGCTGAGAGCTCACTAACGAGCTCTAGCCTGCTGTCCTTGATCCTTAACCCCTTTAGGATCCCATGACGAGTGGGGCTAACCTAGGGAGAATAGGGTTAAGAAGCTGGCTTCAAAGCGACCAGAGGAGCTAGCGGGCAGGGGTTTTGCGAGGGAGTTCTCCAGGTGAAGGAGGAGCGACTGAGTGACCCTGGGGGTGAGTTTGTCTGGTAGTTTGTTGTGTGCGTGCTTGCTTGCTCTGTGTGTGTGTGTGTGTGTGTGTGTTTAAAAATGATAGTGTGCGCTGTATGCTGAGCCTAGCGACCTGTGACAATAATCTAGGCAGAAGTCCAGCAGTAGAGTGGAAGCGATCCCGTCTATTGCACCGAATGCAGCATGTACAGTTACCTTTAAAACAAATAAAAGGCAGTTCTTCTTCACTTAGCACACAGTCAACCTGTGGAACTCCTTGCCTGAGGAGGTTGTGAAGGCTAGGACTATAATGGGGTTTAAAAACTAGATAAATTCATGGAGGTTAAGTCCATTAATGGCTATTAGCCAGGATGGGTAAGGAATGGTGTCCCTAGCCTCTGTTTGTCAGAGGGTGGAGATGGATGGCAGGAGAGAGATCACTTGATCATTACCTGTTAGGTGCCCCAGAGGGAGTGAACCTGGCGTTGGTGACTGTTGGCTGACAGAATACTGGGATGGATGGACCTTTGGTCTGACCCAGTATGGCCATTCTTATGTTCATACACTGCAAGCACCTCTTAGCCCTCAGAGACATGGGATTGTCTTTTGAGGCTGGGGTGCTGGAACAATTGTATAGTGGGGGTGCTGAGAGCCATTGAACCAAACTGTGAACCCTGTGTATAATGAAAACCCCTTCAAGCCAGGGGGTGTGGCAGTACCCCCCACACCCCTAGTTCCAGCACCTGTGCCTGAGGCCAGAGGGGCTAAGGGAAACAGAGAGGCACATAGATGGAAAAATCATGAATGGTGTGGCGATAATGAATAGGGCGGTGTTATTTACCACTTCATGTTAATACAAGAACCAGGGGTCACCCAAGGAAATTAACAGGCAGCAGGTTTAAAACCAACACAAGGAAGTATTTCTTCACCCAACACCGTCAACCTGTGGAACTTGTTACCAGGGGGTGTTGTGAAGGTCAAACGCATAACTAGATTAAAAAAAAAATTGTCCAAGTTCAGGGAGGATAAGCCCATCAGTGGCCGTTAGTCAAGATGGTCAGGGATGCAACTCAATGCTCTGTGTCCCTAAACCTCCAACTGCCAGAAGCTGTGACTAGACGACAAGGGATGGATCACTCAAAATGGCCCTGTTCTGTTCATTGCACCTGGCATTGGCCACTGTCGGAAGACAGGATCCTGGGCTAGATGGATCATTGGTCTGACCCACTGTGGCCGTTCTTATGTTCATGTTGGAGAAGGCAGATCAAAAACTTGCTCCTTGCTCTTGGAGTGGAAAGTGGTGATGTTTGTGATAGTCCTTAGCTCCTGGGGCAGTTCATTCTGCTGTCTCTGATCACCCGAAGAGACGGTTCCGTCTCCTGCACAGACGAGCTTTACCCTTATTAGTGAGAGTTCCATTGTGCCAGAGGAGTGACGTCAGCCACGGTCTTCGTCCTGGAGCTGTAAATGGTCTTTTAGGTACCCTGGGTCCAGGCCATGGAGCACTGTGATGACAAGGACCGAGACCTTAAACTTGATTAGCAATTCTAGGGGAAACCAGTGTGGACAGCAGAAGGTGGGTGTGTTGTGCTCACCATAGCCTGTGGTGCTGAGCTGATATCTGGCAGCATTTTATACTAGTTGGAATTCCCTACATGCTGTAGGTTTCATGCCCAGGTATGTTGCATTTAAACAGCTGCTGTGCTCCACCTCAGAGGTGGCTGCATTTCAGTGGTGTAGGTGAATCGATTCCTTTCTATTACTAGTGTTGTGTAAGCTGCTTTGGGCTCCTAGGGCAAAGGGCCGTTATTTAAAATTGTCTCTGTAGGTTTTTAAAGTGTATATAGTACTGGTGAACGTCTCTAGATTAACCGCTCTGAACTCCTCGAGGTGCAGACCATACTGCCACCCCCCAGGGTGATGTGAGGCCAGTGTCCGGGGCCCAAGATAACCAGTCACGGGGAGGGGGAACTGCTGCTTCTAGCTGGCCATGCAGAGACACCGTTGGACGCGATAAGGGATCCGGGTCCCGCTCCCCAGGCACGGCTGTTCCTGGTTCTAGCCCAGAACTGTGTGTGATGCTTTAGAGATGGATGTGAGAGCTCAGCACAGGCACCTTGTGCCTTCTCCTTCCTAAGCCTAATTGTCTCCACCCTGGAGTCATTTTATTTAGGGTTCGTCCTGCCCAACAGTGAGATCTGGGGCCAAGGATTGGCTGGGCTCAGAGCCAGGACTACCTCTGGGCTCCTCCCAGATTGGGGTGGGGTGTGGGTTGCAGCTGGGCTGCAGATGACTGGGCAGCCAGGGTGCTCTTGGGCGCTGAAGGACCTATGCTCAGGCTGCCAGTGGAATGAACTCTCCCCTATTCTCCGTTCACAACTGCCCCTCCCTCAGGTCCAGTTCGAAGCCAAGCACTCGATGGAAGTCCTGGACGACCGAACGGTGGATGGATTCCAGTTGCTGCTTATGACCCCCAAGCCTCTAATCAGGACCTTCGACCACGTCTTCCAGTAAGTCTGGTTGCCGTGGCTTGGGGACGGCGTGCGGGGGATTAGTCAGAGAGCAGCTGGCTGTCCCAAGCTCAGCACGGGATGCTGGCAAAAGCGCAGCGCAGATGCGGCCCGGTAACTTAGGTCATCATTTGCTCCCTCCCCCCCAGCTGCCTCCCACTCCCCCTACAGACCCTGCTCCCCCCGCCTCAGAAAGGGTGTGCTATGCACACATCCCAGCAGTTTGGTTTGGCTAGCCTAGGTGGCCATTTCAAGGTCTGATCTCCCCTGAGCCACGAGGGCTGGGAACTCCAGTACATGCTGGGAGAGAGCTGGGAATCCCAGCTTAGCTGGTCCACGCTGTATCAGACTTTACCTCGCCAGCTGGATGATGCTGGGTGCACTTGATCCCTTGACTGTGGCCCAGTTCCTGGCCCGTGACCCCCTCCCTCCATCCCTCCTACCGTGGGAGCATTCTGCAGGTGCCACTGTCTTGAAGTGGCTTGGCAGGGGGAAGCCCAGGGGCGTTTCTCAAGGTGACTGAGGCTCTCTCCTCCCTCGCTGCAGCCTGAAGCACGTCTCCAAGCTGCAAGGGGCCTGCAAGAAGATGCAGCTGCTGAATGAGCTGATGGATCGAGGCGGGAACTACGTAGCTGCGGCCCTGCCCTTTGTCACCTCCCTGCTGGTGCGAGGGCTGGCCGGGAGGGTGCTGCTGCTGACGCACTCCCTGCCCCAGGCACCGCAGGTAACCCCCCCATCTTCTCAGAGCCTCCTGTGCAACGCAGCAGCTGCTTCTCTGATAGCTCCCTCTCCTGCCGACTCTTCCCTCGGGCCTCCTGACTCCTTCCATTGCTGTACTGCCTGGGGAAAGGTGGGAAGGGAGAGTCCTTGCCCTGTGCCCCTCTCAGAGGGGGCTGGCTAGCTCAGGGGGCTGGGGCTGCAGCCTATTGTGCCTTTCGCATCTAGGCTGCTGGTTCAAATCCAGCCCAGGGTCAAAAGTTGTAGCTGTTTGCTGACCAATTCGGGTGAAGCTCCGTCCAGTTCCTGGCTGTCCTGGCTTGGTGGTCTCAGCAGAGAGGCCATGGGGATTGCACCCCCCTTTTTCCTCTCTCGGTGGGGTCCCTTCAAGGCAGGGATTGAGACCCGTTGGTGATGGGGGTAGTGAAAGAACTTGCATTGCTGGGCTGTAGCTAATCTGGATGACCAAACCGCTGCTTGGCAGCACTACAGCAGAAGCTGGTATGGGGCTCTTGCATGGGGGAGAGGTTTTGAGTGCATGGCTGCCCTGCCTGCCTGGCCCCAGAGGGCAGGGATTCTGGGGAGCAGCACGGCTGGGGGGAATCTACCCAGCAGAGGGGGAGTGGTGCCCGGGCAGGTGCCGCTCTGCCAAAGGTGGTTCCGTTCATGCTGTGTTTCCCGTTTCTCCCCAGTGGCCTATCAGCGCCGAGCCCCCGAAGCACAAGGATGCCGGATACCTGTCATTCGGGCTCTTACTCACCCCTGAGTTTGCCACTAGCATTCTGGAGAAGGGACCAGAGGCAGATCGACCAGAGGTGAGGGCGAGGCTGCTCCTACCCAGGGTTGGGAGGGTGGCGCTTACATTGCAGTAGCCCCTGGAAGCCTCGCTCAGGGTTCTGTCCTGCTAGGTGCTGAACAAAGGGCTAACAAAAGCCGGTTTTCTGGCACAAGCAGCTTATGACGCACGTACCAGAGACCGCAGAGAGATGCGGGTGGAGGAGCAGGTGATGGCAGACGATCGTCATGCTAAGCAGCGGCCCCAGCTCGCTGGCTGCCGAGTAGTCTGTCGGCATTGCAGCAAGGGCCAGTTAAAGAGGGGTCGGAAGGAGGCTGGCGTGGCGGCTTTGCGGGTGTCTACCGGGAGCACCGTCCCGGTGTAGGGGCAGGCTGGTAGGAAGTGCCAAGGTGTCGGGAAGGGAAATCGGACACGGCGACTGGCAGCAGTGGCAAAGCAGAGAGGGGAGCCGAGCCCTCGCTATCGGTTTGTGGGTGGCGATAGGGGGAGGCAGAGCTAAGGTGCGGGGAGCAATACACTGTGTGTGTTTGTGCTGGAGGAGGGGATGCCTGGGGAGGGATGCAAAGAGGGGACCATGCACTCAAAGGGATGAGTCCGGAAGAGGAGCGATGGAGCTGAACTGAGACCTTGCACCTGGTCTCTTCCTCCCGCTCCGGGGATCGGACCCGACTCTGACGTAATAACAGGGAAAATCCTCAGGCCTTTGAGCAGTTCCACAGGCTGGGGGGGGCGCGGTCTCTGCTGCATCAGCTTTAGCCACATCCTGGGCATACGGGGGCGCTGGGGCATCACTGGAATAGGTCTGAGGGCTGTGGTCACTCCCTAGCAGGCTGTTTCTGCCTACCATGGCCCTGTGTGCCCGACTCTGATCAGTCCGTTTTAGTGGCTGCGGTGCCCCAGGGCACAGTCTGAGCTTTCCATGTGCGCCCTGCCAGCTTGTGTCTCCATGACCAGGAGGGGCCCCGCCTCCATGGATGGGGGGCGTTCCATCTCCAGGGCCTTGCTAACAAGGTTGGCAGCCAGATAGAGGGGTGGCTTTTGAATGCCTGTTTAGAGGGAACTGGCCTGAGACACCCACACCAGACATGAGGTGGTAAGAGCTGGCAGTTGCAATCGCCATGGGCTGCATTCGCATCCGCGGCTTGCTCCCCCAAGCCATGCTCTGACCGCTCTCTCCGCAGGCTGCCGAGTTCCGGAAGTTCTGGGGGGAGAAGTCTGAGCTAAGGCGGTTCAAGGACGGCGCTATCTGCGAGGCCGTGGTATGGGGCGCGGAAACCATGTGCCAGAAGCGCCTCATCCCTGAGCAGATTGTCAAGCACCTGCTTTGTCTGTGAGTAGGGTGTGACCGCCGTGCTGCCTGGTCAGGAGCACTATGGAGCTGGGGGGTCAGCTGATTACACTCTTCTCAGACACAAGTTACTGGGCTCAGGATAGGGGTAACTGGGTGGGGTTTGAGACTTGAGGACGCTGACATCAGTTAGTCACCGTTACCCCATCAATACAGCCAGGGCTGTTGGGAGTAGGGACTCCTGGATTCTATTCCTAGCTCTGCCACTGGATCTATGTGACCTTAGGGCGGTGGGGGGAGTCGCCTTGCACTTCCGTGGCTCAGTTTCCTTATCTCTACAAGGGAGATTTTACCTGTTTGTAAAGTTCTCTGAAATCTTAAGATGGCAGGTGCTGTATCCGTGCAGGGTGTTCATCCACCCAGTGCTCTGAACACCTGCAATTGGCAATTTAGGCTTAGTGTCCAAAAACGAGACCCTCGCCCGGAACTAAAAGCTTCCCTTGGCTCTACTGATCCCTTCGTGCCCCGCCCCGCAGAGATCTGAGAACAGCAGCTGCAGCTTGCAGTGCTACTGGCAGGTTGGGAGGTTTGGCTGTGAACTCAGCAAGCCTGTAGTTCTCTGAGTTCTTCCAGTGGTTCTGAACCCATGCTCCTTTGGGTATGTTCCTGATAATGCCTTGTCCTGGGCGGGGGAGAAACGAAGTGACCATCTCGTAACCCTAACCTTCCTTGGGTGATGAATTCCCAGGGCTCCAGCAGGCGCTCACCGGTGATGGGGGGTGGGATTTCTGCAGGAGGCTGGACTTCCGAGGGTGGGGCCACGTGCATCTCACAGCTCCTCTTGCTTTGGTTTGTCTTTGTAGCCATGCAGATATTCCTGAATCCTCTATCTGCTACACAGGAGCTGTGCTGGAGTCTGTGATCAGAGTTGGGCGAGAGGTGAGGTCTTGTCTAAAATCGCAGGACTGGCGCAGGAGGTTTCTCTCTGGCGTTTGTGGAAGGAGGCAGGGTGTGAGGGGTGTAGCTCTGGGGCCTAGAGACTCCTGGCTTGCTACTTGTGAGATGCTGAGGTTAACAAAAGGACAGGAAATGTACCTGTCTGAACACTCAGTGAGGCCCTGAGCCAGTGCAGCAAATTAATTGGTTCTGTGGCTGTCTCATAATCCTTTCCTGCAGTCCCCCTGCTATTCCAGCCCTGAGGCTCCCCACACAAACACCGCCTCCTGTCGCCCTCCATCCTGACCCAGAACCTTCCTGCTTTTCCAGCTGTGGGGCTCCCTGTCACCTCTTCCCCTTTGAAATCCACACTGTCCTCTGTTATCTCCAGGTCTGCGACTAGCTTGCCTTGCTCTAGTTCCTGTAACCTCCTTTCCTTCCCCTCCATTCTCTCCAGGATTCTGCTGCTAACGTCCTCTACAGCTGTTCAGTCCCCTCTCTTCCATTCTCCAACCTCCTGCTGGCTCCCTGTCTGTGCCCCCATCCAAGCCAAGTGCCTCCTCCTTGACCTTTAAGGAGCTATGTAATCTCACCCTGCCTATGTCCCTTGTGCCCCTCCCAGTTCTCTTCTCTGTCTCCTCTTCACATCCCAACCCCTAGGGAAAGTCTCATGCTTCTTCTTGGTACCCTCCTCTCCTCCAAATCCCTCCCTAAAACTCACTGCATATGTTCTTTCCTCCAGGAGCCATTCTCTCTCTCTCTCCCATCTGAGAATAGCCCTCCTGGGGCCTTCATAGCCTAAGTTTCCCATCTCGTCTATATTAAGTTCATCAGGGTAGGGAAAGTGTGTCTCCCTGTGAAGGGCTGTGTAAGTTTAGAGCACTATATCCATGACTTTTGCTGCCCGTGCCAATCCCCACTCCAGAGCTGGCCCTGGTCTGTCTGTTGCAGGTAGAATATCATTGTTGCTCGGCATGTTGGCTCCAGCAGCTGGGCTCCTGTCTTCGAGAAGCTGTTCCAGCCTTGGCTGTCGGGACTGATTTATTACCACAGGGAAGGCTGTGTGATTTTCCCCACCGGCACCAAGCATGTTATTGAAATGTTCCACAGAAAAGTTTCTTTTTAGTGAAAAATCCAAAGCAAAAATACTTCAGCCAAAACCAGCAGTGTTTTGATTGGAAAATGGTGCCATGCTGCCTCAGGGGAGTTGTAGTTTGGATTCCTCATACTTCCATTCTCCTCTATAGGCCCAGCTCTCTGGTTGGACTACATCTCCCATGATGGACCACAGTCTCCCCGTCTCTCTTCATCATGGGAGTCCTTGGGAGATGCAGCCCAGCTGAGGAGCCCAACCCCTAGAGGAGAATGGGCACATGAGGAAACCAAACTACATCTCCTATGAGGCACCAAGCTCTCTTGATGCAGGATATCTAAATAGAAATATTTCAGGTTTTAGACAAAATAACTTGATTTTGGGGTGTTTGATTTTTGCAACCAAAATTCAAAATTTTCCACAGAAAACAGATGCTTTTTGTTGAAAAACATCTTTTAATCAAAAATCAAATTTTCTGTTGAAAAACAATTTAGATGGAAAACTTTCACCCAGCCCTACTGCTTGCCTTAAAAGCTGTAAAAGCACCGTCGGAAGCGGTCCTGCCATGACCCTGGGGGATGGATTTGATGGGACCCATCTCTAATTTCCATAATCCAAAGCAGATTTGCACAGAGTTGTTTATTGTATCACTAAGGCTAAGATTATGTCATGGAGGTCATGGATTCTGTGACTTCCAGAGGCCTCCGTGACATTTTCTGCTTCAGCCCTGGGGTGGTGGAGCTGGAGCTCTCAGCTGGTGGAGGCCCCCGGGGCTCCATTTTGTTATGGTTATTTTTAGTAAAAGTCAGGGATAGGTCACGGGCTTTACTCCTTGCCCATGAGCTCATAATGCTTCCCAGGTCCTGCTGTGGCTTGTTCTGTGGCTGCCCTTAGATGCTGCCCATGGCCCACGGTCATCTGAGAGAAAACGTCTCCAGGTGGCTTTGGTGCTTTTCAGCGTAAGGAGCCGTAGCCCTGAGAGGGATCCATATTGCTCTTTCCATCTTCCTTGGGGGTGGCGCTCCAAGCTCTGCTAACGTTACCTCCAACTTAAGCTGTGCAGGAAGGAGGCTTTTACAGTGTCCCTCTTGTGACTTGGGGTAAGAAACCAGCATGTAAATCAGGTCAGTTTTGTCACCTGATAAATTGGATAGCGTATTCCAAGACAACTTGGATCAGCATTGGTTGGGATGGGAGGCATTAGAGAAACCCAGTCCCCACCCAGACCTGTTCTGTGGCCTGATCTTTATGTCCCCCGTCTCTAGCAGGGAGCAGTTTGGATGGCAGGCTAGCGCCAGGATACAGAATTTGGATTTGAGGAGCTGCTGGGGTTGTGCACAGACACTCCAGTAACTTCCATCTATGAATGCTGCTTCTGGGAGCTGAGCAGGAAGGAATCCAAAATGGGGCCTGGGAGCAAGGGTGGGGGGAGGGTCTTGAGGTGCAGGGTTTCCTAGCCAGTAAGGCCAGAAAGTACAGTTATAATCATCTGGTCTCACCTGCTGCTTAACCAGCCCAGTGATTCCCATTTAGTGTGGCCTTCAAGCCTGTTGCACTGCCTGGGTACATCTACACTGTGTTAAGAGACCCTCAGCACAGCCGTGGCTAGCCTGGGTCAGCTGACTCGGGCTCTGCCTATGGAGGTAAAAATTGCCATTTAAACATTTGGGCTTGGGCTGCAAAGGGGGCAGGTGTCAGAGCCCGGGCTCCAGCCCAAATGCCCGAATGTCTACACGGCAATTTTTAGCTCCATAGCTCGCTAGTCCGGCGTCATCTAACCCAAGCTCTGAGAGTTGGTGCCACAGGTGTTTTATTTCAGTGTAGACCTGAATACAGGCTATGGCTCTGTATTGCCTATTTGCATGTCCCCTGCTAGCCAGGCCAAGCAACTTTGGGAACATTGGGCAATGAGAGGGAGACAGCAGAGAGAGGGTGAACAAACCATCCTGCTACCCTTCGTTGGGGCAGCCTTTTAAAGACTTCAGTCTGCAATTACCAAGTTGTCCGGCAGAGGGTACTGCTGCTCTCCCATAAAATCAGGCATCCTATAGCTGTCGGATCCATCTGCCTTAGCACGGTCCCTCTGAGCTGCTCCTTTGAAATCTGTCTCCCTTCCTGTTCTTTTGTTTGTTCCAGGCCCTCTCCTGAGGGTGGTGGATGGAAATCCCTCTCTCCTCTGTGCTGACTTTGTGCCTATCACTGGGCTCTCTAGTACCCTCAAGGTTTCCTCTCCCTCCTCAGTGTTGCACTCGGCAGATGCCTGTCCCATTAGTTGTTGCTTTGCCAGCTGTACAGGCTGTGCTCTTGTCCATCCCACCCATCAGCCCTCTCATCGGATGTTGCTCTTAGTGACTGTCTCTGGTGACGTGGTACCCGGAATGGAATGCAACAGCTGAGCTGCGCAGCGGGAGGGACTCGTGCCTCCCTTCTCCATGATACAGTGTCTCCCCCGGCAGCTTTTCCTTTATTTGCACCTATGTTGCATTGCTCTGGGCATTCCTAATTTGTTCTCTACTGGCTCTTCCTCCTACTGGGGGTGTGTGTGTGTGTGTGTTTCAGCCTTGCTACTTCCTCAGCTTCTCCCTTAGCGCGTACAATATAATTCTTTGTGCTTCCTTTAGAGTCTTTTATAGGGATCTCTTCCTCCGCCACTGAAAAGCAGCCACTTTTGGGGTGGGACATGGCAACTGCGCTTGGCTCCTTGTACTCCTTTCCTTCCCTGTCGTGAGAGCTGTGGGGGGAGAGAGCAGCAGCGTGCTCCTGCTGTCCCTGATGCTGTTGGCCTGGTGATTGCGTTTGGCAGGACGCAGAGAAGTTGGTGGGGGACCTGGTCAGTTGGCAGAGCTGCGCACTGGGAGAAGCAGCAGGAGGGTTGCAGCTCCCCACTGCTGTGGTTGAGGATGCAGGGGAGGGGTCCCTGGTTGATTTTTGTTGCACCTGCACTTACAGAGTGGGGCGGGGTGGACTGAGCACTGCCATGTGACCCTCTGGGGTTTTCTCAGCTTGCAGGGACTGGGGAGGAGGCCATGGTCAGTATTGTCCGCTCCTATGATGACTTGAGCCGCAAGCTCTGGAACCTGGAGGGGCTGCCGCTGATGGTGACAGCTGTGCAGGGGACCCACCCGACCCTCAGATACACGGACGTGAGTCTAATGTGGCAGGGAGAGCACGAGGGATGGGAATGACTGTGCCCCCTTCGCCCCGCAGCAGGCTCCGCATTGGTGGGGCTGGGTAACATCCTAGCCATGGTGAGGAGCCAAGTGTGACGGAGACAGGAGCTGGGAGCGGGGAATGGCTGCTGTGAGGTACTGGAAGGGGCTTGAGGCTGCGACTGTCGCTTCAGACCCAGCCCGGCCAGAGGAACCAGCCTTGCTAGGGAGCAGCGCTTGGTCCCCTTCTCCCCTCCAGGGCCTGAGCCCCCTGGCTTCACAGCACTCCCAGTCCCTGCCCTGTGGAGCGGAAGAGCTGGTTCAGAAGGCCAACCTGGGTCTTGCATGTGGCCATAGGGAGCACTAGGCCCCAAGCCAGCCCTGGATGGCTGGGGTTTGGATGGGGCCCCTCAGGGGTGGGCGATCCAGCACCTGGGGAGCTATGGGAATGGTGCCCTGACTGTACCGTGATAGGGAATTGTCTCCTCCTGGCATGGCAGTAATTCTCCTAGGCCCCAGTCGGGGAGAAGGCTCCACTGCGCTGGGCGCTGTACGTGCGCTCGCTCTCGGGAATCCTAGGAGCTGCCATGGAGGAACAGACCCAGTGGCTTCTCTCATCTCCTGTGCGGCTTCCCCAGCTGATCACCCACCTGTGCCCTGGAGCACAAGGCTTGACAGCTGCGGTGCTGGTGTTTATGCACATGGCTGCTTGCGTGGCCGTGCTTTTGCTGGCTGCGATGGTGGGCACGAGAATGGCACCGTATTTGGGAGGGATGTGCTGCCTTGCCGTGTGCACCCCACTTTCTCCAGTATCACCCCATTAAACTTCAGTCTGGCTGTGTCATAGGTCTTCCCTCCAACCCCCATGAAACCGGATTATTCGTACCACATGAGGATCAAGGATAAGGAGTCGTTGCTTCCATTGGCTGAGAAGCCCTGCCCGGCGTATATAGCCCCAATGAAAGGTAGGGTAGCAAGGAGGGGAAACTGAGGTATGGAGGCCGGGGGGAGAAATAACCTGCCCAAGTTTACATATGAAGTGCTGGAGCTGGGAACCAAACCCCGGAGTCCTGGCTCCCAGTGCCTTGCTCTAGCCACTAAACTGCCCAGCCCTCTGCATTGTGATCTGGTCTCTCACTGCTGCCCTGGGCTCACCCTGTTCCTGTTGCTGATTTAACCCCTCAGTCGTGTGCCACATGGAAGGGAGCGGCCAGTGGCCGCAGGACAAAGAAGCCATCAAACGTGTCAAAGCCGCTTTCCACCTCCGGCTGGCCGAGCTCCTCAGCCAGCAGCACCAACTCCTCTGCCGGCCTGTGGCCACCCACACAGATGTGTACAAGGTACAGACACGGGAACCTGGGGTGCAGGCAGGCTGAGATTCTTCTCTGATGGGCTGGTCTGGTCTCAAGAGTCAAGGAGCTTTTGTGCCTGGCTCTCTGAGAGGGAGCCAAAGGAGCTGTGGGGTGGGTACAGCGGCTGGCACTGCCAGCTGCAGAGCTGGGTTTCTGGCTGGTGGGTCGCAGGGACCACCAGGCATGAGGCTAGCATGCTGCTCTTTTTCTTGGAAGGCTGGTCCCTACATGTATTCCACCGTGGGTACGCGTGCGCCTGGAGCTTGAGGACATTGAAAGCAGCGTCTGTTGATCTGCACATGCGCCCTGGCTCACCTTGTGCCTCTGACCAAAAAGATAAAGGGCGGGGCGGACCACTGGCCTCCCTAGTTCTTTTTCGTTGCTGCGTGGTTGTGGTCAAAACCTCCGGTGTCTGAAGCTTCGGCTTTATTCCTTTATCTGTGAGCACAGAGTGAGGTAGCTCTAAGTAGCTTTTTGAGGTTTGAATTTAAAAGTTTTATCTGATAATTTTTATTGTTTTTTAGTTAGTCGCTCTCCAGGCTTGGGGAGCTCTCCTTCCACTCTCCCCGCCCCTGTTTCTGATAGTGGGCTATGCGCAAGACTCTGGGCTGATCAGACCCAGAGTGGGGCAGCCCCCCCATACATCGACCTGACTCAGCGAGGGGTGCCCCCTGCCACAAGGTCTGAATCAGGAGCGAAGGACTCTACTGCATATCCCATGTCGGGGTTTTCTCAGGAGAGCAGGGAGCATTCTCATAAGCATGAGACTAAGTCTTCCTCCAAATCCACTTGGAAGAAGGCAGTCTGATTCAGCCCTGGCTAAACCGAGCAAGTCTCTAAGCCCAGCCCAAGAAAATGTAGTACGTCCTAAGTCTCAGCGGCGTGAAAGCTCATAAGTCTAGGGCTCCCATCGGCACCAAATGGCGATCTGGCAGCAAACACGAGCCACTGACCGAACACAGATCACTGAGAGCATCGGTTACCTGTGGTACCATCCTTGTCTTCCATGGCAGTGCTTGAGAAGGTCTCACTGCGGCTCCGGTGGTTCGGGCAGACGGGACCCCTCTCGCTCCAGGAAAAGCTGAGACCTGCACTCCTCCTGAGAGCAACTTCTTTCTCGCAGGCCGAATCTCCCCTCCTTCTGGTCCCTCCCTCTCAAGAGAGGTTGAGTCCCCCAGGAGAGCTGACCTTTGGGAGGAGTTGCTCTCCCATTCCCTTGTCGGGCTATGACTTCCCTCCAGTGGCGCTGTTGGACCAGAATCAGCTTTCTTCTCATCAGGAGATTCTGAACCGCCCAGTGAACCATCACTCCTTCGTCCAAGACACACCTTCCTGGTCACAAGGCCTGGACCAGTTTGGGACCAAACCTCCACCTCATCACTAAGGCTAAGATTTTTGTCACAGATATTTTTAGTAAAAGTCAGAGACAGGTCATGGGCACTAAAGAAAAATTCACGGAAGCCCATGACCTGTCCCTGATTTTTACTAAAAATATCCATGATAAAATGGGAAGGGGCTGGGCAGATGCCCGTGGCTGGGAGCTCCAGGCCCCCCCACCCCTCCTGCAGCTGGGAGCTGCAGGGATCCCCCTGCCTGCCATGCCACGGGGAGCTGTGGAAATCCCCCTGTGATGGGCGGTGGCAGCCAGGGCGTTGCAGGGATCCCCCTGCTGCTGGTGGTGTGGGGAGCTGTGGGGATCCCCCATGCTGCTGGGGAGCTGCGGAGTACTACCCTGCCCACGGCAGCTGGGAGCTTGGGGGCACCACTGCCCTGCAGCTCCCAGCTGCCAGGGCTGAAGTCACGGAGGTCACAGATTCCGTGACCTCTGTGACTAAACCGAAGACTTACTCATCACCTACCTTGGAACGGTCAGTACCCCATGCCGTGGGAACCTCTGCAACCCCCATTCGATCCATCCAGTTGGTTATTCTGGGGCTATGTGACCAGTACCATCTCACAGAGCTGGTCTGGTCTGCTAGGGAGTCTCCTCTTCTCTTCCCTCCCCTTTGAGCGGGCAACTGGACCTGCCCGCGACCCAACTGAGGAGGAGTATGCGCCGGATCTGCTGGCTTCACCAGAACGGATGAGATTGTCTTCTCAGTCTCCAATATTCTCAAATGAGAAGTGGAGTCCTTCTTACAGTGCGGAGCGACACAGTGGGTTCTTCGGTACCAAAGGGGGGTTTTGGCTCGATGTATTTCCTAGGCAGTTGGAGACTCATTCTCGACCTCTGCCATATTAACCTCTTTATTCTCAAACTCAAGTTTTGCACGGTCACAGTGGCATCTGTAATTACATCCTTGGAAAAAGACATGTGGTTTACAGCCCTTGACATGAAGGACGTCTGTTTTCACATGGACATCCACCCTACTCACAGACGCTTTCTCAAACTCATGGTGGGCTCTGACCACTTTCAATATAGAGAGTTCCCTTTCGGCATTGCTACCACCCCCGGGGGTTTTACCGAGGTGTTCTCTACAGTAGTAGCCTGTAGCAGACGCCGTGGTGTCACTGTCTTCCTCTACCTCGATGATCAGCTCCTTGTCGCCAGGTCACGCCAAGAGACCTATGTGTTGACTCGACAATCCTGCTACCCCTTTCCTCTTCGGGGGGGTCAGCGTAAATGCCAAAAAATCTGTCCTTGCCCCATGCCGACTTCATTGGGGCATCCTTAAATTCAGTCACAGCAAGGGCTTGCCTGCTGAGGGACAGGTTTCAGGCTATGACCAATCTTATTTACCAGGTCATAAGCAGCCTCCGAATACCTGTCAAGATTTTTCTCTTTCCTAGGTCATATGGCTTCATGTGATTATGTCATTCCATTTTCAAGATGCCATCTCTGTTGCCTACAAGTGTGGCTTCAAACAGTGTACTCGCCAAACTGGCAGTCCGTGAACACCATAGTGACTGTTCCTGTCCAAGTGATACCATCCCTGTCATGGTGGCAGAATCCCCGCCGGGTATGTGTTGATGTTCCCTTTGTCGCCTCCACTCTGGACAGAAGGATCATTATTAACACGCCCCGGTTGGGGAGCCCAGAAGGACAACTGTATAGCACTGGACATCTAGAGAGTCATAGAATGTAAGAGGGATAGCTCAAGGGAGGGAGGGATAGCTCAGTGGTTTGAGCACTGGCCTTCTAAACCCAGGGTTGTGAGTTCAATCCTTGAGGGGGCCATTTGGGATATGGGGCAAAAATTGGGGATTGGTCCTGCTTGGAGCAGGGGGTTGGACTAGATAGCCTCCTGAGGTCCCTTCCAACCCTGAGATTCCATGATTCTATGATTCTGCGTGGCTCCGGGTTGTGGCAGATGTCAGGCCGAGGGCTGTACTTATGTGGGGGGAGGGATTAGCCTGCTAAACCCAAGGTTGTCAGTTCAATCCTTGAAGGGGCCATTTAGGGATCTGGGGCAAAAATTGAGGATTGGTCCTGCTTTGAACAGGGGGTTGGACAAGATGATCTCATGAGGTCCCTTCCAACCCTGATATCCTATGGATATCAGGATTGGGAGGGACCTCAGGAGGTCATCTAGTCCAACCCCCTGCTCAAAGCAGGACCAATCCCCAACTCAATCATCCCAGCCAGGGCTTTGTCAAGCCTGACCTTAAAAACTTCTAAGGAAGGAGATTCTACCACCTCCCGAGGTAACGCATTCCAGTGTTTCACCACCGTTCTGCTGAAAAAGTTTTTTCTTAATATCCAACCTAAACCTCCCCCACTACAACTTGAGACCATTACTCCTCGTTCTGTCATCTGAGATAATGGCCAATGGCTCTGCAATCACATCTGCCAACTCCTTTAGCACTCTCGGATGCAGCGCATCCAGCCCCATGGACTTGTGCTCATCCAGTTTTTCTAAATAGTCCCGAACCACTTCTTTCTCCACAGAGGGCTGGTCACTTCCTCCCCATGCTGTGGTGCCCAGTGCAGTAGTTTGGGAGCTGACCTTGTTCGTGAAGACAGGCAAAAAAAGCATTGAGTACATTAGCTTTTTCCACATCCTCTGTCACTAGGTTGCCTCCCTCATTCAGTAAGGGGCCCACACTTTCCTTGGCTTTCTTCTTGTTGCTAACATACCTGAAGAAACCCTTCTTGTTACTCTTAACATCTCTTGCTAGCTGCACCTCCAGGTGCAATTTGGCCTTCCTGATTTCACTCCTGCATGCCCGAGCAATATTTTTATACTCCTCCCTGGTCATTTGTCCAATCTTCCACTTCTTGTAAGCTTCTTTTTTGTGTTTAAGATCAGCAAGGATTTCACTGTTAAGCCAAGCTGGTTGCCTGCCATATTTACTATTCTTTCTGTACATCGGGATGGTTTGTCCCTGTAACCTCAATAAGGATTCTTTAAAATACAGCCAGCTCTCCTGGACTCCTTTCCCCCTCATGTTGTTCTCCCAGGGGATCCTGCCCATCAGTTCCCTGAGGGAATCAAAGTCTGCTTTTCTCAAGTCCAGGGTCTGTATTCTGCTGCTGTATTCCCTGTGTCAGGATCCTGAACTCGACCATCTCATGGTCACTGCCTCCCAGGTTCCTACCCACTTTTGCTTCCCCTACTAATTCTTCCCGGTTTGTGAGCAGCAGGTCAAGGAGAGCTCTGCCCCTAGTTGGTTTCTCCAGCACTTGCACCAGGAAATTGTCCCCTACGCTTTCCATAAACTTCCTGAATTGTCTGTGCCCTGCTGTATTGCTCTCCCAGCAGATATCAGGGTGATTGAAGTCTCCCATGAGAACCAGGGCCTGCAATCTAGTAACTTCCGTGAGTTGCCAGAAGAAAGCCTCATCTACCTCATCCCCCTGGGCCGGTGGTCCATAGCAGACTCCCACCACGACATCACCCTTGTTGCTCACAGTTCTAAACTGAATCCAGAAACTCTCAGGTTTTTCTGCAGTTTCATACTTGAGCTCTGAGCAGTCATACTGCTCCCTTACATACAGTGCAACTCCCCCACCTTTTCTGCCCTGCCTGTCCGTCCTAAACAGTTTATATCCATCCATGACTGTACTTCAGTCATGTGAGTTATCCCACCAAGTCTCTGTTATTCCAATCACATCATAATTCCTTGACTGTGCCAGGTCTTCCAGTTCTCCCTGCTTGTTTCCCAGGCTTCTTTCATTTGTGTGTAGGCACTTGAGATAACTTGCTGTTTGTCCTGCTTTCTTAGTCTGTGGCAGGAGCCCTCTCCTCTTTCGCTCTCCTGCTCGTGAGTCCAGGGTGCACATCAATGTTCTGGAGTTGCGGGCTGTTCAAAGAGTTTGCAAAGCTTTTTTCCTGCTCATTCAAGGTCACTGTGCCATTGTGATGTTGGACAATACCACAACAGTCTTTTATATCAACCAACAGGGAGGAGCGAGATCCATTCCCCTGTGTGCAGAAGCGGTCAGTCTGCGGAGCAGGTGCGTTGGTAGTCTGCCTCCCAGGAAACCAGAATGTGCTAGTGGATTTTCTCAGCAGACATTGTGTTGTTGATTGTGAGTGGGAGCTACACAACTCTGTGATGACCAATATTTTGACTCTGTGGGGAAACGCCACCAGGGACCTGTTTATCTCCCAAACAGTCAAGAACCATTAGCTTCTTGCGCCTTGTCTTTCTTATCCAGGAAGGTTGCATTCCTGGTTGCCAGCACCTCAGCCAGGAGGGTTGGTGAGCTTGGAGCATTGATGGCGGATCCTTCTTACTCTATATTCCATAAGGACACGGTTTCATTAAGTTTACACCCTGAATTTGCCCCCAAAGCAGTTTGCATTTCACCTGAACTAGTCAGTTCACTTACTTGTGTTCTTCCCAAAACCTCTCTCACCCTCAGAAGAAAGGAGGCTCCAATTCAGCGAGCCTGAGCCTTTTACCCGCAGAGTACAAAACCAATCAGAAATTCTCCTAGACTGTTTTGTCACCAAAGTGGAAAGGGCCAGGGGTGAGGCTGTCTTCTCTTAAAGAATCTCCAAATGGATCTCAGCAAAGCAAAATACAGCCCACTGGCTGGCTAATCTTTCCCCTCCTCCTGGGATAAGAGCTCATTCCACAAAAGTGCAAGCAATGGCCATGGTGTCGCTTCAGGAAGTGCCTTTTACTTGATATCTGCAAGGTGGGTACCTCGAGTGGCTTTCACACCATTGTGAGATGCTACAGCTTGGTAGCGGATTCGTCCGTTTGGTGCCTCTTCTGGAATGGCAGTCCTTGGTTCGGCTCTGCCATCCACGACCTCACACTCCCCTCCTTTCGGAGTCCTGCTTGTCCGTTGCCCACAGTGGAATACACAGAGGGACCTGCACTCAAAAAAGAAAAGAAAGTTATTTTACCTTGTAATAACTGGAGGTTTTTCAAGATGCGTGGTCCCTCTCTGTGTTCCACTACCCACCCTCCTTCCCTTCTGCTTTGGATCTTCTGTGATTGGTGGTGGAGAAGGAACTGGAGAGGTGGTCGGCCCTCCCCGCCCTTCATCTCTTTGGTCGGAGGCACCAGGTGAGCCAGGGTGCATATACAGACGAACAGTTGGTGCTTTCAGACTTCTCCAGCTCCGGGCACATGTCGTGCGTGCATGCTCACAGTGGATAACGGAGAGGGACGAGACATCTCCAAGAACCTCGGATACTATAAGTAACTTTTCTGTTCTGCATCCTTGACTTGGGGATACAGCATCGTCTCTGCCTCAGAGGGACGTACCTTGGCTTGGGCTGTAACCAAGCTCAAGGCGTAGCCCGTGTATGTTGCTCTGGGCTCCTGCCCCCACCCACCGTGGCTCACTCTCCTGCCCTCTCTCAGGATGGCTATGTTTTCCGTCTCCAAGTGGCCTACCACAGGGAGCCCCACATCCTGAAGGAGGTGGTCACTCCGGAGGGGATGCTGAAGTACCGGGACACAGAGGAGTCTCAGCAGCTGGAGCTGGAGACCCTCCACCTGCCCTACCTGACCAGCTCTCTGCACGGGTAAGGAAGAGGGTATGCCCTGCAGGGGGAGGGGAGTGCATTATGGGTAGGTGTGACCATTGGTGCCTGGAGGTGCCATACTGAGATTGCTTAATGGGGGCAAACTGCAAAGAATGGGACACACGATCCCCCAAACTAGTGGTTATTCTCATAATTAGGTTCACCAAGCCAGCAACAAAACAGCATCTACAATACCTTCCTGGTTACCAAGAAGCCAAAACCACAGCTCCCTTAAAGCAACCCAGCCTTGGGCTCCCACCCAGACAGCCAAGTCAAATATGATGAAGATTACAAAAAATCTTGTTCATCATATAAAAAGTGCTACCAATCCCAAGAGATCAGACACATTACCCACCAGGTCAATGAATATTTCAGGTCTTACCCAAATACATGCTTACAGCCAATTCTTGTTAACTAAACTAAGATTTATTTTTTTAAAAAAGAGAGAGTATTATGGTTAAAAGATCATTATTCATACAGATATAAATAGAATTCTTAGGTCAGTTTCATAGTAGAGATAGTGAGCTGCTGAGTTGCACAAAGTTCTTTCCAGACTCAGTTCATTAGGTTATAGTCCGAATAGGCAGACCACATAAAGAGTTTGTTCAACTTCTTCCATGGGAAATAGCAGGGCAATCCAGATGGGAGCTGGAGAACTCCATCTCGTGACTCAGGTTTCCCCTGACCAAGCTTAAGCAGATCTGAGATGCAGGATCAGGGCCCCAGAGTTATTTTATAGATCACTGGCAGGCTATCAATAGCCTCTTGACAGCAGCTATTCCTTGGGCTTTGAGGTAAAACCTTCTATTTCCTGTGTATACACAGTATCAGAGGGGTAGCCGTGTTAGTCTGTATCCACAAAAACAATGGGGAGTCCGGTGGCACCTTAAAGACTAACAGATTTTTTGGGAATAAGCTTTCGTGGGTAAAAAATCCCCTTCTTCAGCTGCATGGAGTGAAAATTACCGTTACAGGCATAAATATATATTGGCACATGAAGAGAAGGGAGTTGCCTAGGTAACTAGTTGCATTTGTCAGCATAAGATAACTATCCATTAAGCAGTTCATAGATAGATAGTTTACTACAAACTTCAAAGAGGAACATAGACAATGGTATTATTACACCATCTAAATGTTGTTAATTCCTTTCTGATCTCTTAATCAATAGAATATAGTAACAGTCAGGAACCATCTAGTTACATTGTTAATCTCTAACAAGATATAAGTAAACACATACAAATACCTTTTAGTATTTACCTCTATTTACCTAACAATGTAGGTTTGCATCTCAAAGCTCTAGGCTCTCGGACATGGCTATGCTAGCTATTTATAAGGAATGGCCCTAATGACCAGTTACATACTTTTCTAATATGTCTTTAAAGGTTGCATTTGGGTCGTTTAGCCTACTAATTGCGTAACTCTTTCTGGCTTAGTGTCCCAGTCGGGAACTGGTCCTCCAGCTCTCTACACCTATAAGGAATGGGCAGAGCACTGTGGGGGAGAGAGGAGTGCATGGTGGGTAGGAAACTGATGGGCGGCTTTCTGCTAGATCTGAGACACCTTCCCCTCCAGTTACGACAACCAGTGGGTCTGGGCAGTCGCTATGGAGTGAATGAGACTGACCCATTCCCCCTTCCCTCTCTAGAAAACCCCAGTAAACCCAGTGCCTACAGCTTGCTCACAGCAAACGATCCATCCACTCACAGCTCTGTAATCAGAGGCCATTGGGGTGGCTTGGGTGACTGGAATAACAAGGTGATGCTGTTGCTTCTCATTCTTCTCCCTGCAGGCTCCAGCAGCAACACCCCGCCTTCAGCGGCACCTCCCGGCTAGCCAAGCGCTGGGTCCGCGCCCAGCTGCTGAGTGACAGCCTCTCGGATGAGTGCGTGGATCTGCTGGCGGCGTCTCTGTTCTTGCACCCCGGACCTTTCACCCCGCCGAGGTGAGAACCAGGGTTCCCTGGCCTCACTGCTTTTTGTGTTGGGTTAACTCTCTCCTGTTTTCTTGAGATGCTTTGGGTGGGGGAACTGAGGACAGGGCTGGGAGTCCTGCCTGGCCAGCTGGGAGGGCGGGGCTGGGAGTCCTGCCCTAGCACACGCACTTCATTAATAAGCCATTAAAAACAGTGTATCTGGGGACCAGTTCAGGCTTGAGAAGCTGAATGGGTGGCTTGTCCAAAGCCCGGAGCCACCATGGGCTATGAGTAGGGACCTACCAAATTCACAGTCCATTCTGGTCAACTTTAGGGCCAGAGGATTTTAAAATTGGTCGATTTCAGATGTTTACATCTGAAATTTCAGGGTGTTGTAACCGTGGGGGTCCTGACCCAAATGGCATCGGGGTGAGGGGGAGGTTTGCAAAATTGTTGTTGGGGGGGGTCCCCCCGAAGATTGCCACCCTCACTTCTGCACTGCCTTCAGAACTGGCCTCCAAGCTTCCTGCAGTTAGAGGAGGTTCCTGGAGGTGCATGTGGGTAGGATCTCCCCCATGCTGCCAGGATCTCCCCCATGCCCCAGCCTGGGTCTCCTACCTGCTAGTCGAGGCCAGCGACAGATTAAGGCAATTTGGGGACTCTCCCGGGAAAACAGGGTGCCACAGCCCTGGCAGAAGCCCAAGGGCGGAAGCCCCGAGCCCTGGCAGGAGCTGTGGGGGAAGAAGCCACCACCCTGGGCTGCTCCTAGCCCCAGCTGGAGCGGCGGGGAGCGGCAGCCCCGAATCCAGGCTGCAGCTGGCAGGAGCGGAAGCCCCCAGCCCTGGCAGGAGCCATTCGGAGAGAAATCCCCAAGCCTGGGCTGCCCTGGCTGCAGCCGCCAGGAGGGGAAGCCTGGGGAGGAAGCCCTGAGCTTGGCACCATGGCAGAAGCCAATGGTGGGGGGCATGGAAGCCTAGAACCCAACTTCCAGGCTGCTGCAGCGCAGAAGTGGGGTGTATCACCCTCATTTCTGCCCTGCCTCTGGAGGTGGGTCTGATCTCCCCACCAACAGCAGCCGTGCAGGGGAAAGACAACTCCTGTCCCTCCCCAGCACAGCCAGACTAGTAGCTGCTGGGAGCCCTGGGTTCCCAGCAGCAGGGGAAATCAGATTTCATGGGGAAGGGCTGATTTCACAGTCTGTGACACGTTTTTCACAGGTGGTAAACTGGTAGGTCCCTAGCTATGAGACCTTTCACTTCCAGGCCACCAGTTGGACCCTGGGCCTCATCAGCAAATGAACTGTGTTTCCATCTGGGAGCTGTGATCAACTTGAAATGCGTGTGTTGAGTCCCAGCTCAATTCCCCGTGATTCACTCTCACCAGTGGCTCGGACTAGCCCGCTGGCTAGTTAGCCGGGGAAACTTGGCATGTTTAAATCTAGATGGAACAAAACACTAGTAAATGTACCATAGAGACCAATCCTGCACTGGCCCTGGACTTGACAGGACCCCACAGGGCTTTAAAATAATTATCAGTTTTATCCCTGTGTGGAACCATGAGACCTCCCAGCCGCTCTGTAGCTGCACTCAGGATCCAATTTCTCCACGTAAGTTGTGCTGTTTATAATGTCACACACTGCCAGGGAGTCTTTCATCTGAGGCTCTCAAAGCACTTAATTAAACCTGTCCGTTGACTTGTGGTGCTGGCAAGTATCGTCCCCCGTTTTATGGGGAGGGAAACGGGCACAGAGGTGTAGTGACTTGCCCGCTACGAGAGTGGCTCACTCCAGCTCCCCTGCTGTAACCATTAGACAAAATTGCTTCTCTGTGGAAGAGGCAGACACAGGAGATGGAGAGGACAGAGGAGAACGTTTTGCCCCATCCCTGGTTTCAGCTGCAGGGACGTGAATGGGGGATAGGCTCCCACCTGACTTTAATGAACGATCTCTCCTCAATGGGGCAGAGAGGCCAAAATGCCCATGGTTCCTGGCCGTGGGGAGACCCCTTCCAAGCTCCCCTAGCTGGGGCTCTCTGTTGGGGCTCCGCAGAGCCTGGCTCGTTGATGTACCATTGCCTGGCTCGGCGCTCCTCTCTGTGCAGGGGGAGCATTCTCTCTCCCTCTCACCCCGTTACATTGGTTTCTGTCTTGCCCGCAGCTCCCCTCAGGTGGGCTTCCTTCGCTTCCTCCACCTGCTCACGGCCTTCGACTGGAAGAACAGCCCCCTCATCGTTAACCTGAATGCCGACCTCAAAGGTGAGTCGGTGGAGCCCCGTGTGGCCCATGGTGCTGTGCAGCATGTTCTCTGGCTGCCCTTAGCTCAGGTCTGCTGTGAGGAGATGAGAGATTCCAGCAGATCGTGGCCTCTTGTTCTCCGTGAGAGCCCTGCAGATGGTGCTTCTAATAGGCGGCTCGGGATTGGGAATGGGGTATATGGAACCTTCCACCATAAGGTTGTGGGGCTCACTGTGACCCAAGTGGCCTGCATCTGTTGTGGCTGGCAGGCAGGGTCTGTGGAATAAGATCGATGGGCCTCGCTTCCTTGTAGACAGGCTAGAGAAAAATCACTGTCCCTGTTGGCCCTAATAGCACTGTGGCTGCCATGGAGACTTCTCCATTGGGAGATCTCTCCATGGCAGGAGACAGTTGCATTGACTGGGCTGTGTGAGGAAAGCCTTCATACCATCCTGCCTCAGGGTCTTGTTACCTCAGTTAAACCCTCTGGAAAGGGTTTTTGTCCGATCCCTGTGTGTGTGTTCAGGAAGAGGGGAAAGGCCAGGGACTTGGCCTATTCAGAGGCTGGTTGGGTTGCTATTTTGGGGGTGGGAGCCAAAATCGAGACTGCCTGCCCTGGCTTCACTGCAGCCAACCAGCAGCTGTTGGGAGAAGCTGCTTTTCAGCTGCTGCTGATTGGGGCCCGTTTGGAGGCAGAAGCTGAAAACCTCCGTATCCTGTTACCGGTCACCAAAGCTCCCTCTGGCTGGGAATGCCTTCCTTGTTGGAGTGGTTGGCTGGGAACCCAAGCAGCAGATTATCTGGGGCTCAAAGTGCTTGGGATGTGGGCTGGTTTCTTGTTCTGTTTTTCCCGTGTAGGTTTTAATGTCTTAATCCCCCAGGTGTTTGGGGGTGGGGGAAGGTAGGTTCTTTGTTTTATTGCTTAGATCTATTGGTGTAGCCGTCTCTGATTTCCAAGGCGTTTGGCTCATTTCCTCCTGGACATAGTTTGCCTCGAGACAATACCTGAGCTCTAGTCTATTCATTGTCAGACATGTTTACTAACACCGCCACCTGGGACACCATGTGGACATGATAATATAGGGCATTGAACTGGGACTTGGGAGACCTGAGTTCAGTTCGTGGCTTTGCCACTGGCCTGCTGGGTGATTTTGGGCTGGTCACCACCACTCCCTGTGCCTCAGTTTTCCCATCTGTAAAATGGGGTTGAGGATACTGACCTTTTGAGATCTGTGGATGAAAAGTGCTATATAGGAGCTAGTGTTGGTATTGTTTTTAGGGCTGTCAATCACAATTTTTTTTGAGTTAATTGTGATTAAAAAAATTAATTGCAATTAATCACAGTTTTAATCACACTGTTAAACAATAGAATACCAATTCACATTTATTAAATATTTTTGTATGATTTTCTGCATTTTCAAATATATTGATTTCAATTACAGAATACAAAGTAGACAGTGCTCACTTTATTTTTTTATTACAAGTATTTCCACTGTAAAAATGTCAAACAAAAGAAACTGTATTTTTCAATTCACCTTATACAAGTACTGTAGTGCAATGTCTTTATGGTGAAAGTGCAACTTACAAATGTAAGTTTTTATTAATTTTTGTTACATAACTGCACTCAAAACCAAAACAATGTAAAAATTTAGCGCCTACAAGTCCACTCAGTCCTACTTCTTGTTCAGCCAATCTCTAAGACAAACAAACTTGTTTACATTTACGGGAGATAATAAGAAGTGGGCAGCATTGATAGTGTCACCTGAAAGTGAGAACAGGCATTCGCATGGCACTTTTGTAGCTGGCATTGCAAGGTATTTACGTGCCAGATATGTTAAACATTTGTATGCCCCTTCATGCTTCGGCCACCGTTCCAGAGGACATGCTTCCATGCTGATGACACTCATTAAAAAAATAATGCACTCATTAAATTTGTGTCTGAACTCCTTGGGGGAGAATTGTATGTCTCCTACTCTGGTTTACCCTCATTCTGCTATATATTTCATGTTATAGCAGTCTTGAATGATGATCCAGCACATGTTCGTTTCAAGAACACTTTCACCAGAGATTTGACAAAATGCAAAGAAGGTGCCAATGTGAGATTTCTAACAATAGCAACAGCACTCGACCGAAGGTTTAAGAATCTAAAGTGCCTTCCAAAATCCGAGAGGGATGATTTGTGGCGCATGCTTTCAGTAGTCTTAAAAGAGCAACACTCCGATGCGGAAACTACAGAACCCAAACCACCAAAAAAGAAAATCAACCTTCTGCTTGTGGCATCTGACTCCTGTGATGAACATGAACATGCGTCGGTTTGCACTTCTCTGGATGATTATTGAACGGAACCCATTATAGCATGGACCCATGTCCACTGGAACAGTGGTTGAAGCATGAAGGGAATTATGAATATTTAGTGCATCTGGCACATAAAATGTCTTGTGATGCCGGCTAGAACAGTGCCATGTGACGCCTGCTCTCTCTTTCAGGTGACATTGTAAACAAGAAGCGGGCAGCATTATCTCCTGTGAATGTAAACAAACTTGTTTGAGTGATTGGCTGAACAAGAAGTAGGACTGAGTGGACTTTATTTTATTTTTGAATGCAGGTTTTTTGTACTTACTTCTACATTTTTAAGTTCAACTTTCATAATAAAGAGATTGCACTACAGTACTTGTATTAGTGCTGATATTGGAAGTGATTATGACCTTGTGATGCTAAACTTTTGGCTGCAGCTAAGGAAAATCAGGCCAAAGTTCACCAGAATCAAGTTTGACTTAGAGACCGAAGCATTGCAGAGTCATTGCAAGCAATGATCGGTGGAAAATTTGATCTGTTGCTTACTCTAGAGGAAGACTTAGAAACAATGACCAACAGTTTCAACGCTGTAATGAATGAGGCAGCAATGGACGTTCTTGGGAAACTCTGTAAGAAGACAAAACCTTGGGTCACAAATGAAATACTACAAATGTGAGACAGAAGAGAACTCAAGAGAAATAAGAACAGCACTGACGGGACTGACCAGTATGGAGCAATTGGCAGAAAGATCAAGAAAGGAAAGAAGGTGGCCAAGGAGATACAGATTGAAAAACAATGCTCTAAAATTGAAGAGTGTATCAATAATAAAAATAGCAAATTAGCCTTCCAGATTGTAAAAGATCTGATGAAGGAAAGATGAACCGAAGCTAATGCAATTTAAGACAAAGAAGGGAACAATCTTACAGAAGAAAAGGACATCATCAATAGGTGGACAAATTACTGCTCAGATCTATACAACCACCGGACAAATGGAATCCTAGTGTCCTAGATAGCCCAGATTCAACAGAGCAGGATGACTTTCCAGTACTGCGTGAAGAAGTGGAGACAGCTGTGAAATCACTCAGGAACGGAAAGGCTACAGGTATTGACATCTCAGCCAAACTGACGAAATTCGGAGAAGAAATAGGAATAGATACACTCACCAAGATCTGCAACAAGATCTGGCAGACTGGTGAGTGTCCCTCCATGTGGACACAGTCACTAATCATCACTCTGCCAAAGGAAAGGCAACCTGCAATTGTCAAAATTACCGGACCATAAGCTTGATTAGCCATCCCAGCAAAGTGATGTTGAAAGTCCTACTGAACAGATTGAAGCCACAAGTGGAGAATATCATCGCTGAAGAACAGGCTGGCTTTCATACTGGAAGAAGTACCACAGAACACATTTTCAATCTTCATGTTCTATGTGACAAGTACTTACAACATCAGCAGGACATCTACCATGTCTTCGTTGACTTCAAGAAGGCAGTTTACGAATTATGGCACGAAGCTCTCTGGGCAACCATGAAGAACTACAATGTTGGTCATAAGCTTATTCTTGCCATTAAGCAACTGTATGCCGAGGCCAGCAGTGCAGTTCTCACCAATGGCACAATAGGAGAGTGGTTTCACGCAACTGTTGGAGTTCGGCAAGGCTGCCTTCTTTCGCCCACACTGTTCAACATCTACTTGGAGCACATAATGACTGATGCCCTAGAAGATCACATATGCACAGTCAGCACTGGGGGACCAACAATCTCAAATCTTCAGTTCACTGATGACATTGACTGCCTGGCAGGCAGCGAAGATGAACTTACTAACCTTGTGAAACGATTGGATGAAACCTCCACAAAATACAGCATGGAAATCAGTGCAGAGAAAACCAAGCTGATGACAAACAAACGTGACTGGATCAGCTCATTGCTGTCAGTGGACAAGAGCTGGAGACAGTGAAACATTTCAAGTATTTGGGGGCAGTCGTCACTGATAAAGGATCAAAGGCAGAAATTCTGGCAAGAACCGAACAAACAATCGCAACAGTGGCAAAGCTAAAGCCAATTTGGAGGAACAAGAACATCTCCCTGGAATCCAAACAGAAATTGCTGCACGCACTGGTCATCTCCATTTTACTGTATGTGTGCCAGACGTGGACCCTTATGGCAGAAGTTGAACAGAAAATACAAGTAGTAGAGATGAGATACTTCCCTAAAATCCTGGGCATCTCCTACTTTGACCACGTCACTAATGAAGAGGTCCGCAACATCATCTCCTAACGCGCTGGGTCATATGAAGACCTCCTGAGAACTGTGAAGAAGCACAAGCTGAAGTGGTACAGCCATGTAACAAGATCTTCTGGCCTATCAAAGATCATCCTCCAAGGGACAGTACAAGGGAAGAGAAGAAGAGGTAGATAGAAGAAGAGATGGATTGACAACATACGAGTGGACAGGAATGGATTTCACGGAGACTCCACCCCTGACAATTTGTGTCAGTAGTTGAGACAGTTGGTTGATTGCTCATCAGTGATGGTGCCCTAACGACCAATGCGGTTATGGGTGGAGGGGGGGGGTGGTGGTGGTGATGATGATGATGACTTTTGTGTTAAGTGAATTGAAAAATACTTTTTTTTACAGGGCAAATATTTGTAATCAAAAATAAATATAAGGTGAGCACTGTACACTATTCTGTGTTGTAAATGAAATCAATATATTTGAAAATGTAGAAAACATCCAAAACCATTTCAATAAATGGTATTCTGTTATTGTTTAACAGTGCGATTAATCGTGATTTAATTTTTTTTAATCACTTGACAGCCCTAATTATTTAATATATTGTCTGTTGTAAAAATATTTTTACTGGTCACAAGCAACAGTATGAAAATATTGTATAACTCTACTTGGGAGCCACAGGTGGCCATAAACTCTGCAGCTTCCCAGTGAGAACAAGCCATATATACACTGAACCCTCGTTAGAACGTGCATCTATATAATGCGAATTCGGTTATAATGCAGTTGCGGCCATGGATCCCAAATTTAACCCTAATCCCCAGCAACCTGGGTATGGGAGAGATGCCTTTCTTCGGCCACGGCAGCTTTGGGACAGGAGGCAAAGCGCTTTTCTAACTGCTAATTTTGCTAGTTTTGTTGCTAATTTCGTTTTAACGTGGTCCCCCTATAACGCGGTACTTGGCATGGATCCCAAACCCTGCGTTCTAGTGAGGGTCCAGTGTATAATGTGTGGCTCTCGGTGTTAGGGTAGGAATAAACATACCTGAATTTTCTGGAAAAAAAATTTTTTTTTTATTTTAAAAGAAGAGGGAAAAACTTGGTTTTTGAAAACCAAAAATGTTTACCCAAAACTGAAAGTTTTGGTTTTTTTTGGTTTTTCATCTAAACCAAGAAAATCTCAAACAAAACAAAACAAAAAACCATTTTTTTTTGGTTTGGTTCAAAAACCATTTTTCAGAGGAGAAAAGTGTATTTAGATGAAAAAGTTTTTGAGTAGCTCTATTCAATTTCAACAGTTCTGCAGTATTGGTGCATCCCACAGTTGTGCTGCTCTAGTTATTAACAATAACTCGTGCATTTAGAGCCATCCTCCATCCCAAAATTTTTTACATACATTAAACTGCGTTGTGAAGAATTGCCCGCCACGAAATGCAACTGCCTTTGGGTGGAATATAGCAGCCATTTTGCACCAGCAACAGGTCTTTTTGGTAAGGGACTAGAAAGAAAACTTCCCCTCCTAAAAATGATTACGTGGTGTTGCTGTTCACTGTTAAACAGGTGCCATGCTCCACTCGGAGGTGGCTGCATTTCGGTGGTCGGTGGCGTGATCCCTGTGCAGAGTTAGTGTAGTGCATTATAAACGTAGGCGGCTAGAGACAAAAGGAGCCCTAAGAGTGAATTTAGTGCTGACAAAAGATTCCAGCCTGACCACGTTGGTGACTGAAGCTCTCTATTGATCTGCAGAACCCGTTCTACACATGCAGCTCCATTTTAAGTTCCTGTTGCCCTACCAATGAGGTTCAATTCTGCGCTGCAGTGACCACTTGGAAGGGGTTAGAAGAAAGTTTAGGCCTTGGTGCCTTGGCTATGACAGTCAGCGAGGGTTACCTGTGGCGTATGATTTTTTGCCCTATGGGATGTCTGGCCCTGTGGGGATTGGACTTAGCGCTACCAAATTATTCCATGTTGCGGCCCCTCAACAGTAGCAGCTCCCCACGGGGACTGTAGTTGAACGAGCGCAGTGGAGGTGAAATGTAAGGTCATTTTACGGAGCAGCCATCCCATAGTAGTGATGCCAAGGCCACATTCTGTCCTGAGGGCCTGGTCCAAAACCCTTTAAAACTCCCGTTGACTTCAGTGGATTTTGGATCAGGCCCTAAGTCCTATTTGTGACTCTTCCCCTTAATGGCCACCTCTAAACCTTTCTTGACCTGCAGCTCTTGTAACGGAGCTTCCCAGTGGTTATATCCACAGGCCTGTGGAGACCGACCCAGCAACTGAGCATGGATCCCGAAGCCTTATGACGTGCTGTGTGTAGTGTAGCAAGTTCCCATGTGGCACCCAGGTTTCTAAGCTGTTCCTGGCTCCTCGCAGGTGTCCTTCCAAGCCAGCTGCTAGGTAGAGAAGCCCTGGCGCTGGGAGAAAAGATGCATTTCAATCAATGAGTAAAAATAGTTCTATCCTGTTCCTTGGCTTGCATGAAATCTAAGCAACACTCAGATATTTTGTTCTCTGTTTCATGCTCTCCGGGATCTAGGGGACAAAGTCATAATGCCACTATATAAATCCATGGTACACCCACCCCTTGGATGCTGTGTGCAGGTCTGGTCCCCCATCTAAAAATAAAACAGTATATTCGAATGGAAAAGGGTGCAGAGAAGGGCAAGAAAAATGATGAGGGGGATGGAATAGCTTCCATGTGAGGAGAGATTAAAAAGACAGGGACTATTCAGTTTGGAAAAGAGACGACTACAGGGGGGGATATGGTAGAGGACATGAACGGTGTGTAGACAGTGAATAGGGAAGTGTTTTATTTATCCCTTCACATAACACCAGAACTAGGGGTTACCTGATTAAATTAATAGGCAGCAGGCTTGGAACAAACATGAGGAAGTACTTCACACAGTCAGCCTTTGGGATTCATTGTCAGGGGATGTTTTGAAGGCCTAAAGTAAAACTTGGTTCGAAAGAGAACTAGATCAGTTCCTGAGGATAGGCTTTTCAATGGCTATTAGCCAAGTTAGTTAGGGACGCAACCTCATGCTCCGGATGTCCCTAAACCTCCAAATGCCAGAACCTGAGACCGGACAACGGGATGGATCTCTTGAAATTGTCTGGTTCTGTTCATTCCCTCTGAAGCATCCGGCATTGGCCTCTATCTGGATACTGGGATAGATGGATCATTGGTCTGACCAGTATGGCCATTCTTAGGTTCTGTACGGTGCCTGCCCAAGAGAGGGGACCGTGGGCTGGGCTTGTAAACAAGAAATCGGGGACACTTCCTGAAGATCTTGTGCACCCCCGAAGTAGGACCGTGTCTGATGACAGGAGCTCTGAGCATATGTCCACATGGCAGGTGTGATGGTAGCACAAATAGCCATAGCTGTGCAAGATTTAGTCTAGCTAGCCTGGGTAACAATAGTAGTGTAGACATGGCTTTGTGGGCCAGCTGCCAGAGTACAGGCCTGCCCGGGACCCTAGGTGTGTACTCTGGTTGCTAGCCTGTGCTGAACCCTGCCATCACATCTACGCCCCTGGTATGTGAACTAGCCAACTTTGGACTAGCACAGATATGCCTACTCGTACTACAAACGCACCTTCCCTTGCAGAGTAGGCGCACTTGATGAGCACACAGGGATCTCCCTTACCCCCCAAGCCTCTGTGCCTAGGTAGCAATTCTGCGGTAGTCTGAAGACTCTCGTCATTTCAGAGTTTAATGTCTGCTATGGGGCCTGTTACTCGGCTGTTTTAATGTGTGGGGTGAAACCTCTTATACAAAGTCTGGTGAGCCCGGGAGGGGCATGTTTGTAACCAGGTCCTTTTGCTGTGTGGAGTTGTTGGATGCAGAGAGGGGGAGCCAGTGGCACAGAGTGCTGGCTGAAGCTGTTATATTTCTTAAGCTATTTCAGCTGGCATCAGACACTGACTGTAGGGTCAGTGGTACTGGAGATTTCAGCGCTAGTGTGCGATTACGCTGTACGTATCCCTGACCTCAGACGAGCTGCGAGTGACCCTAGGGCCACGTCAGTGGAAGCATCTTGGCCAGGATTGGTCTGTGGGCTTTGTATTTAGTTGGTGCTGCTCTATATACCCCCACAGTCTCCTCACTCTGCTTCTCCACTTCAGGTGTTGGCTTTGACCAACTTAAGAGAGACAGAAAATGCAGACTAGGGCTGCTGCCCACGTCCCAGACTGTTTCCCTGCTTAGCCTTGTGTTTGGTGACCCGTTCTGAACACCCATGTTCAAGAAAGATGAAGGGCCTGTCTTACAAGAGGGGACTGAAGAAGATTGGCTTATTTAGCTCAGCAGAACGAAGGCTGAAGGGGAGCCGATTGCCCTCTGTAAATACATTGGGGAGGGCAAACTCCAGGGCGGGGGAAGAGCTGTGGCACCCAAAGGACAATGTTGGTCCAATTGCAAATGGGGATAAACTGGCTTTGGGTAAATTTAGGCTGGAAATGCGAAGAAGGTTCCTAACCAGCAGAGGAGGGAGGTTCTGGAACCTAGATTTAAAATGAAGCTTTATTATCCAGGGGATTGTGGAACTGGTTGCCAGGGATAGCACTGCACTGGATTCTGTGACCTTGGAGGTCCCCCTGCCAGTCCTGTGTTCCTATGGTGAGAATGTAGAGTGGTGGCTTCCCATGCTGCGTGTGCTGGGAAGGCCTGCTGGGGGCAAAGAGGGACATGGCTGGCACCCGGGCAGGGCTGATGGACAGGGTTTTGGATGTTGCTTTTGGGTTTGTTCCCCAGATGCAGATTACACCGAGATCAGGAACGAGTTTGTGGCTGCCCGGCTTCACCTCCCCGTCATGTTCATTGCTACCCCCAGAGACAAACGGAGCTCAGTGTGGACCAAAGAGCGGCCTTCTGCGCAGGTGAGCCAGGCATCCTCCCGCCCAGCTGTTCCTGCTATGCTGGGGTGCCTGCCTGCAGCCAGCCAGGGGTAATTTCTGCTCCCCCTCAGATCTCCCTGCCCTGGAGTGCTCTGATTCCCATCCCCCTCCTCTGTCAGGGTTATTCCAGATGTGCCTCTTTGCTGGGCCTGCTGCAGAGATGCCGCTACCCAGGAGGCAGGTATTGTGCAGGCTCTATTTACTCCCTGCACCTGAGCAATGCCCCCAACTGACCCCCAGCACCTGTTCCATTGTCCCTCCCTTCCTCATGCCCCTCACTGTAGCACTGTCGTCTGGCTGAGAACAGTGTGTCTTCCCTGCCCCCATTGGAGCTGGGCACCTGCCCCAGCACCTAGCAAGTGTCCCTATCGCAGTGCAGGGGCTGTGTGATGTCTGGGGTTGTCCTTGGTTCTACCCTCCAAATCTCTGCCCCTCCTCAGATCCTGCAGCGCCTTCTTGTGCTGGCGCTGGAATCCCTCCGGGCGTTAGAGGAGCAGCTCACAGACCCGCTTGGGAGCCAGGATGTGAAGGTAATTCCTTAGCGCACCTGAGCAGAGCGTGCTTGTGAATTGGGGCTGGTGAAAGGAGCTGCATGCACCACCTCTGGAGATGGGCATCCCTGTGCCACAGAACAGGTTCAGCATGGAGGCAGCCGTGAGAGCTCTTCACCCTCACCCCGCTGTGCCTCACCCCTGCCCTGGAGGGGCTGCACAGGGGTGAGTGGCCTCTAGCTGTTTCTGCAGCTGGGGTTATTGCCCACATCCTTTCCCTATGCCAGCAATTCTCAAACTTCATTGCACCCCGACTCCCTTCTGACAGCTAAAATTACCCTGGGCGGGGGGACGACTAAAGCCTGAGCCCACCCGAGCCCTGCCACCCTAGGCTTCAGCCCCAGGCAGAGGGCCTGTAACCTGAGCCCTACTGCCCAGGGCTGAAGCCGAAGCCTGAGCCTCGCTACCGAGGGATTTAGCCCGAGGGCTTCAGCTTTGACCCTGGGGGGTGGGGCTTAGGCTTCCGCTTTGGCCCTGGGCCCCAGCAAGTCTAACACCAGCCGTGGCGACTCCTTTAAAACAGGGTCATGACCCACAGTTTGAGAACCCCTGCCCTGTGCTTTATAAGAATGGTCATGCTGGGTCAGACCAGTGGTCCATCTAGCCCAGTATCCTGTCTTCTCACAGTGACCAATGGCAGGTTCTTCAGAGGGAATGGACAGAACAGGGCAATTTATCGAGTGATCCATCCATCTCCTGTCATCCCAGCTTCTGGCAGTCACCAGTTTAGGGAAACTCAGAGGTTGGGGTTGCACCCCTGACCATCTTGGCTAATAACCTTTGATGAACCTATTGTCCATGAACACTCCTGGCAATGAGATCCACAGGTTGACTGTGCGTTGTGTGAAGAAGTACTTCCTTCTGTTTGTTTTAAACCTGTTGCCTATTCATTTCATCAGGTGACGTGATGTTTTGTGGGCAGGAGGGAGGAAAACCTCTAAAAAATGTCGTCAACAACGTTTAGTCAAAAAGTTGAAAATTTCAAGTCCATTTTTGTATGAAAATCTGTCTTGGTTGAAAAATTTTCACCTGCTGTTAGGCCCAAGACAAGGGTAGATATTGTTGAGAGAAGAGAGCCAAGTTTGATCCCTGTGGGACTCTGTAGAGTTTCTCCATAGAGGTGCTGGGCATCTTTTCAGTGCAGTCCAAGCCAAATGGGCAATCCGTGCCAAATGGTAGCCTCTTGGCTCACTCTCCTGGGTCTTCCTTCTCCTCGTTATGCTGCAGTCTGAGTTACTTAGCATCATGGAGCGGGAGCTGTATTCTGAAAAATAACTGCTCTGGAAGTGGCCGTTCTCCAAAGAGCCCAGAAGAGGGTGCGCTTGCTTCAGGCAGCTGATCCTCTTCCCAGACAAGCATTGGGAAAGTGAGAATGATTACATGTACCATACAGCTGTTCTGTAAATGAAAAACTCTTCATGTTAGGCCAGAGCCATGTGGGGTCAGTAATGATCTTCTGTAACTGTTCCCTGCTGTGTTTGAGGTGCTTAATATTGCTCAGAGGAGTCTGAAGCTCCCCAGGTGAGGATTAAACCACCTGCATTCCTGTGTAGTAGGCAGGGGATGTACAGAATTGCTTCTTCCACCACTGAAATAAAACCACCTCTGGGGTGCAGTTTAACATTCAAGCACAGCAGCGTTGCACAGCTGTTCAGAACGGGAAGGGAAGGATGGTGCATCTAACTGAAAGTGCAGGTGGAATTCTGGGAGGCAGAATGTAATGACTGGAGTAACAATGTGGCCCGGACTTTGGGGCTCATGCCCTGACTCTTGCAAAAGGATCTCAGGTTTAACCTGTCAGCAGAAAAATAGCACCCCCTAAAACCAGGCTTGGGCATTGGTCTGGGAATGACTCGGCAGGAGGAGCACCCCTCGCTCAATGGCCAGTGTCGCTTCCTGCAGAAGTCAAGTGTGCCTTGGTGGAGGTCTCCTAAACATAGGGTGACTATATTTCCCAAAAGGAAAATGGGACACTGCATGGGGCTAGCCTGAGGCCCCCCCTCCCCTGCACAGAGCTGAGCCATCTTCTCTTCCCCCCTCCCCCCGGAGAGGGCTGGCCTGGGCCCCCCTCCCCACACGAGGCTGGTGTGGCTACTCGCTCGAGCCCTGCCTACCTGCCGCCTGAGCCCTGCCTCCCGTCCTGCGTGGAGCTGGGATCACCGTTCACCACCCCTTCCCATGTTCTTCTGCACCCCACTTCTTTGACAAAAGTGGGCATTTGTCCCGTTTGCTCTCGGGACGCATGGTTACCCTGCCTAAATACGTACCTATCTTAGTGGACCCTGCTTAGCTTGTTAGACGGGAGCACAACGCACCATGGTATAGGTACATATTGAGATCAGTACAGCTTAGCAAGAGAAGTCTAAGGGAGATGTGAGCGTTGGGTTGTACCCGTGTACATGTGGGAAGCGGTGAGACTCTGCCCTAAGCTCGGCTCACATTCCTGAACTCCTCCTACAAGCCCAGAGGAGCTGTCTGTTCCTGCTAAAACGATCAGCAGCAAAATTAGTTAACAGTGAGATTTAAGTCTTGTCTACACTAAAAAATTGAAGAGTTGCTGAGAACCGATTAGACCTAGATGATCGTAATAGCCAGAGTCACACTTCTCTCTCCTGAAGATCTGTTCTGAGTCTCCTTTTTCCTGTTTCTATGCTACCGCCATCCATAGTTCCTTGTGTCTCCTCAAATGTCACTGTCCGTGGTGGAATACGTTTGTTTGCTCGTTCTCTTCGTGTGCATGTCACTGATTGGCTCAGATCCTCTTATCTGCTCGCTGTTAAGCGCTATGGCCCCAATCTTGCTGGTTTCCCTGTGTGGCGAGAACCCTGTTGAAGTCAGTGGGGTCTGTGCAGGCACATGGGTCCACCCATCCAGAATGTCCTGGAGAATAGGAGCTATTTTTTATAAGGACTCCCTGTTTGTGTGAGTGACGTCATTTGGTTCAGTGTCTTCACCAACTTGAATCGTTAACTCCATTCTCTTCATCATTTATTCACACTTATTTTCTCCCCAGCACCTCTTTCCACGTCTAAACCCTCTGGATTGTTCCACATCATGGCCTTCTTGGATCAGCATTAACACATGATGCTCACTTGGCTGCCCTTATCTTTATCGTGCAGTCCTTTACTGATGCTGTGAGTTCTCGTTTGGTCCCCACTTTCCATTTCCAGAGCAGGTCTGTTTTTAAACCTCCAGTCTCTGAGCAGCCTCTTGTGAGGAAGCCCCATTGGTTCCGGCCTATTTTTTGAATTCTTGTTTTCAAAAGAAGTTAATTTGTTGGTTGCCAGAGATTTACCCAGTAGAATTACCTGCATTTTGGATGCTGTGGTATAAAGGGAGAAAGTTAATTGAGCCTGCAAGTTGTTATTGAGGAGGAAAATTTTGGGCGTCTGATCATGAGCAGCCTTTAATGACTTCTAATGAGACTGGTCACAGCACCAAGAATAGGTCCAGATTCTGAACTCTTGCAATGCTGGGTGTTGCAAGGCCCAAGTCTCATTTTCAAAATTGGCATTGGAGCCTGCGTCACAGGGATTCAGTGGGACTTTGGTTTGTTGGCGTTGCAGCCCCGAACGGAGCAATCCCTGCGGAGCTCTGCAAATCTGAGCCTGTGCCTGGTAGTAAGTGTGAACAGGATGTGGCCCCAAACATTTTCTGTTTTATTCCTCTGCAGTGTTGTGTGGCAAGCTTCCAGGGCCTGATTGCCAGGAAGGAGGTGCTCAGCATTGAAGCTAGCAGGGCGTAAGAGGAAGACTGGCCTTGTGGTTAAGACAGTAGACTGGCATTCAGTAGATCTGGGTTCAATTTCCAGCTCTGCCACAGACATCCTGGGTGGCCCTAGGCCCAGCTTTGTAAAGCTATTTGGGCGTCGTTAAAATCAGCATCGCATTTAAGTGCCGCAACGCCTGAACAGCCTTAAAAACCTGGGCCTTCATCTCTAACTGGGCTCAGTAAAACGAGGACGGCAACACTTCCTTTCTCCAGCACTTGGCCCGTCCTGTCGCTTCGTATTGTCAGCGTTTCAGCGCGGGGAGTGTCTGTCTGCTACTAAGCGCTTGTTTGTACAGCTCCTGGCTTGATCAGAGATGGAACCTCTGCGCACTACTGCAGTACAAACAAGGAGTGATTACTGGCCCAACACACCTTGTAGGGTTGGGCTCTATGGGTTTATTTTGGCAAAACGCTCACAAACTTGCGTTGGTAGACCATAGACACCAAGTTTTTTAAATATGAAACCAAAAATAAATGGTTCTTATGTGGCTGAGGATGCCCACGGTAGTCAGTGACTTCGGCCTGGAGTCTGTGAACTGAGCCTCACTGGGAGGCAAAAGCTTCACATAGACACAAGTGTCTGCGTGGATCTGATTGCAGGATTGGGGTTTAATTTTGCGTAAGAGGTACAACTAAAGAATAACAAATGTGTCTTGTTTTTCTGGACTGTGTTCTTGTAACTGCTGTATGAGGCTTGGGGAATCCTCTTCCCGAGTCCAAGTTGATCTTGGGTTTTAATAAGCTGTGGTAAAGCTTTAATTTAATTTAAGTTTTATTTTTTGAACCAGGTCAGGGACAGTGGGCAGTTCCAAGGATTCTCTATAAAACAGTGGCTTTTGTTTAATCCTTCCTGCTCCTCTTACTCATCTAAATAGCAGTGTGGGAGCTGGCAGCCAACTTCTGCAGAGAATAGGAAACCAAGAGGGGCGAGGGAAAGAGACTTTAAGTGCAAAATAATAATGTTAATGACACCTCAGAATGGAGATGTAAAGCATGGGAATTGGTTCCTGTGACAACTGCAGCTTCAGCAGCCCTAGAGCATGTGTGTTGTGTTGTGATGGTCTGTGCTCTCAAGTTCTACATAAGTGTATCCTAGTTATTTCTGACTTCACTGCTAGTAAGGACTTCCGGATTTGTGTGTGTGCGCAAGGGGGCATCTGTGATCCCTTAGGCTTTATATGGGGTCATGTTAACTTGTGGCATGCACGTCTGTGAATTTCCGACTCTTGTACGTTTCCTACCTCAGTTCGTGGTGTTTTATGGATGCTGTGCATTTTTCAAGGGGTCTGCTAATATGGGGCACTTTCACTGTGGGTGCCTACCTTGAGACGAGTAAGGCCAGATATTTCCGAGGTTCTGAGCACCAGTGCAACTGCCGATGACTCTCGTTGAAGGTATCCCTCCCCCCTCTTGTTTGGGGGAAGGGATAGGTCAGTGGTTTGAGCATTGGCCTGCTAAACCCAGGGATGTGAGTTCAATCTTTGAGGGGGCCATTTAGGGATCTGGGGCAAAAATTGGAGCAAAAATTGCTTCGAGCAGGGGGTTGGACTAGATGACCTCCTGAGGTCCCTTCCAACCCTAACCTTCTATGATTCTATGAATGCTCAGAACCTCTGAAACTGGGCCTCTGGAGTTGCCGAAAATTAGAAGCTGCTTTTAAAATGGCTTTTTTTTTTTAGGTTTACGCTTAACTTCCTTTTTGGTCTGGGCGGGGCGTATAGGGAAAAAAAATGGCTGAAGGTGCTGAGACACTTCCTGGACTGCTCACTGGCAGGTCAGAGCCAGCCTTTGCTGGATCACTGAAGGGCCTTCTATGTGAGGGGCTGTCCATTTCCCTGCCACGGTTTGTCGTCGTGCTCCCCATCTACTTTGATAGAGCTGGTGGGGGTGAGAATTAAAAGGGAATAAAAAAACATTTTTTTTTTAAATACTGGGTGTAGCGAGATCAAGACTCACTGGTGCGGCCCCTCCTGCTGGGAATTAGCTCTTTTCCGGCTTACGGAGCACCCTCTGCAGGCCGGTGTCTTGCCTGCCACTGGCCCCTTGTCCCTCACGAACCCCGGTGCCCTTTACCTCGGGGTCCTGCCCCCAGCAGTACCCCCACACTCTGGGTCTCCCCTCCCTGGGGAACCGCCAACCCTCTAGATCTACCTTGCCTCAGTGGCTACTGCCAGTCATCATGTAGCCCCTGCTCACTGGGGCAGGCTGCAGTCTGTAATGGCTACTCATCACTGGCAAGGGGGTTGGACCAGCTGCCTCTGCCTGTCCCTGGGCTGTACCTCTGCAGCCCCAGTACCTTTCCTTAGGCCTTGCACAAGGCCTGCAGCCTGGGGGTTTACCAGGCTGGCGCTCTCCAGCTCCCTTTGCCCTTCCCCAGCACTGCTCCACTTCGGGTACCTTGCTCCCAGGCAGCTAGCCCTTCCCACTTCGGGGCTAGAGTGAGAGACCTCCAGCTTCTGGCCCACAGCCCTCTTATCAGGGCCAGCTGGGCCCTAATTGAGCTGGCCACAGCTGTGGTCAGCTATTCAGTCAGCTTCCCCCAGCTGTTCTTAATCCTTTCCCCTGCTGCAGCCCTCTCCCAGGGCTGCTTTTAACTCCTTTTCCGCTGGAGTGGGGCAGGCGCCCCACTACACTGAGGAATTTGTAATCCCCTTTGCCCATGAGAACTAGCTCGAGTATTCTTGTTGATATTTTTGCATGTGTACACACACACACACACACACTCTCTCTCTCACTCTCACTCTGTGTGTGTGTGTTCCGTGGGGCAGAAGCCAAGCCTGGAATGCTCCAGCCTGAGCAGTGGAAACTTCAGAAAGTCATGTTTAATGTGGGACAGCTCGGGCAGCTGGGACTCCAGCTATCACTAGTGCTCCAGCTGTAATCCCCTTGTGCACACACCCTCTTATTTCCCCCCTACCCCCAACGGCTGGTTGTGTTACTCCATCGGCCCATGTTGCTGCAGAGGAAGGTGGAGGTGTTCCATGGAGCCAGCCCTTGGCAGGGCTTCTAGCAGCTTGGGTGAGGCCCTGCATTCCACTGGGTCAGGGATTGACAGCTTTCTTCCCCGGTTAGCCTGGGCCCTTCTCATGGGGGAGATTGGCTCTTCGTGTGTCTTGGCATCTCTCCCTGTTGAGCTTGGTGGAAAGTTGCCTAGAATAACTCAGGAGCCACCTTTGTTGGCTGATGTTTTGTTTCCATGAGGAGGTTGCCTCTAGCTTGGGTTGGCTTTTATATTAAATTACTCAGCTGGACAGAAAAGGCATCTGGAAGCAGGACATGGGGAAGGAGGTGGGCGTGGGCAGTGCCCGTGAAGCTTGCCTTGTCTTTCCAGGGTGGGACTCTGGCGCTGCCGAGGGCAGCATGCAGGGTAGGGATGTGTGGATCCAGCCCAATTGGCTCCTGAGCCCCTCAGGCCAGGCACGAGGGCAGAGCTTTTTCTAAACTCATAAGTCTGTGACCGAAAGCGGTGTGGTTTCCAGAACGGCTGCCCAAGGGGGCTCTGACCTGCTGGGCCATCTAGCCGCAGTCCTTGGACCCTACCAAGAGGGACTGCAGCTGAAAGAAAGCACCAGCCATTGCCTTGCCCCCTCTCTGGTTCCTCATCTCCTTGTCTCTCATGTAACCCCTCCCCCACCTTGCCTCCTTCCCCTGCCATCCTGACTCTCTTTGGCTGCCCCCAGCTCCATGCCAGATCTGCTTCGGCCCCTGCTTCTGAGGCTGGTTCCCTGAGTGAGGCACGCAGTGGCGCCCTGTCCTGACAGGAGGCAGGACAAGCCCTATATGCGGGCTAGCAAGGAGGCAAGGAAAACCATTTGTATTAAGACCATAGGAGCCATTGGAAGTGGGGATAAGGGTGGAGAGAGGGGGAGGCTATGCTGCCATCACCATGGAGATGTCATCACCGTGTCTTATTCAGAAGCTCTGTTGTTTTACTGCTGAACAGTTAAATGATGCTTTTTGCATGTTACCTGTTCACTCCGGGCACTGGGGAGGTGTTCATGATACCAGCTCTGTAACTTCCCTTCTGTGTGACACTGAGCAAGTCACTTCCCCTCTGTGTGATGCTATTTCCCCTGCTGCTCTTTGCCTGTCTTGCCTATGTAGATTGTAACGAATAATAGAGCAACGTACAAACAGGAATTAAGTCTTTCAAAACGTGAAAGAGGTTTTTGTCCCCTTCTACAGGTGATTAAACAGAGGCACAGAAAGATGCACTCACTTGCGCAGTGGGTCATTGGCAGGGCTGGACCCTTCAATTCTCTGCTCTAACCAATGGGCCATATCGACCTGTGAAGGTCAACAGGCAGGAACCACAAAGACTTCAGAGCAGAGAAGTTTTTCATAGTAGCTCGAGAAGAACAAATTCCTGAGCCCACAAATCTGTCAAGAAGCAGCTGCGCTGACCTGGTTTATATTCTTGGGTGGGTTGGCAGTGCCGAGCAAATCAAACTGGGGTATGAAATCCAGACTTCCAGAGGTGCTGGGAAGTGTATTAGTTTTAAAACAAAGAAGTTGACCAGCTGCCATTAGAACGGAGTTAACAACAACTCGGAAAGTCTGCGTCTTTCCCAGACTCTGCAATGCTGGTGCCTGTATTCATTTCCCAGCAGTTCCAGTGTGATGAATGATCAGTAAAAGATTAACTTCCACTGCGGGAAATGCCTGCACTGTTCATGGATACAGAGAGAGTATGAAGAGGGGGGCCTATATTTTTGAAACCCGCTGTTTTGCTTAACAGGCCTCAGCCAGATTAAAAATCCATAGCTGAGATTTTTCAAAGCAATTTAGGGAATGTAGAGAAACTCACCATAAATACCAGTGGAAGAAATGTGCCTGAAGCCCTGAGACAGTTTTGAAAATCGCAATCTGTGTGTTAAAGGAAAATAAAACCTCAGGAAAACTGTCTCCTCTGCCAATGTTAGAAGTAACATCTTAGGATATTTAAGTTGAGTCAAATGTATTTTTGACACTAGTAGCTCACTTTTTCCATTTCTCTCAGTTTGGGCAATGAAAATAGACTAGTTTGTTTCACCTTTGTGTCTAATAAGTTTCTAGTCAACTTTCCTTTTGGGGTCTCCTTTAGTGCTCTTATGTTTGGGTTGGAAACACTGCAAGAGGAAGGTTTGTTTTTTGTTTTTTTTTTTAAATACCCTCTTTGTTAAGAACATAAGAATGGCCTTACTGGGTCAGAACAAGGGTCCATCTAGCCCAGTGTCCCGTCTTCTGATGGTGGCCAGTACCAGGTGCCCCAGAGGGGATGAACAGAACAGGTCATCATCATGTGATCCATCCCCTGTCACTCAGTAGTTGTTAAACTGAAAAAAAAAAAGGCAAAAAAACATTTCTGTTGGTCTTTGGTGTTGTGAAAACTCATTTTAATAAGGACTCTTTGGGGCCAGTTGGAATTGGCAGTTTCCTTAAGAACATAAGAATGGCCCTACTGGGTCAGACAAAAGGTCCATCCAGCCCAGTATCCTGTCTGCTGACAGCGGCCAATGCCAGATGCCCCAGAGGGAGCAAACCTAACAGGCAATGATCAAGTGATATATAATAATGATATATATATATATATATAGTCTTATTTGTGATATATAATAATGATATATATATAGTCTTATTTAGTCAATCTTTATCTAGCTGCCAATTCAGTTTTCTTTTCACTATAGCGGTGGCATGGAAATTCTTTCTGATGCTGGGAATAAGTATATCCGTGGTGCAAAGACTTGAGCAAAATGACCCCCATTAAGCAATGTTTGTGGCTCAGCAAAGCACCAAGTGACGTGGGGACATCTGGAAGGTGCTGTAAAGAAGCTGGAAATAAACATGTTGGCAAGATGTTACTAGCTAACAAAAAACCATTGATACCAGATTAAATTCTTGCTCTGCTGGTCAAAAGAGGGAAAGTAAAAGCACCCGGATTGACAACAGGAAAAGAATGGCAAAGATTTAATACAATGATAAAGGATAAATGCAGATTAACAACGTTTGAATGGCTGAATGAGAATGCAATGAAACTGAACAATTGGATGAAGATAAAGTAAGATGCATTAGAAGATACGGGTCTTTAATTACAAAAGAAAGGTGATCAGTATGATCCTTAGGGACATAAATGGACAATGTTTGACAGACCCTAAAGATAAGAATGAGAGATAGTGAGAATATATCAAGGAATTATATAGTGGCGATGGGCCTGAAAAAACCAAGTGCACCAGTAATGGATAAAGAAATCATGGAAGCAGTAAAAAGACTTCAGAATGGAAAAACACTAGGATGTGATGGAATATTGGCTGAATTATTAAAAACCATAGGCAATGAAGGCTTGAAAGCCCTGCCAGAGATTATGAAAGATATGTTTGAGATGGGAAAAACTGCCAGATGATTTTACAACCTCATTGTTTATCCACATCCCCCAAAAGAACAATGCTATGCACTGTAAAGACTACAGAATAATCAGCATGGTATCACAGGCCTCTAAGATACTCCTGTGAGTTGTTCAAGACTGAATACAAGGAAAGAGTGATAAGTCAGTGAACAACAATACAGCTTCAAATGTGGAAAGGACACGATAAACACCATTATGAACTTGAAACACATATTAGAAAGATCAGCTGAAATGGGGAAACCAGTCTACTTGTGTTCCATTGAGTTCCAAAAAGCATTTGACAGAATCTGCCACTACAAATAGCTCAGTATATTAAAATCTGTAGGGATTGATGGAAATGAATGCTGAGTAATAAAACAATGATGCTGGAGTCAGAAGAGGTTTGTAATGGGAGATGGAAATGGAAATCTAATGAAGATTCAGAGGAGTGAGAGAAGGTTGTATAATGTCCCCAACTTTATTCAACATTTATAGCGAGTGTTTTATGAAATTAGTTGAGAAACAGAAAAGGGTATTAAGATGAATGGAAAATGGGTTAATAACATTTGCTATGGAGATTGACACAGTGCTGTTGGGTGATTCAGAATGTCTGATGAAGTTCGTGGAGATGATAAATGAATATAGCAGGGGAGTATAGTCTAGAGCAGGGGTTCTCAATCTTTTTTCTTTCTGAGGCCCTCTCCAACATGCTATTAAAAACTCCATGGCCCACCTGTGTCCCAATAACTGGTTTTCTGCATGTAAAAGCCAGAACCGGTGTTAGGGGGTAGCAAGCAGGACGATTGCCTGGGGCCTCATGCCACAGTGGCCCCCACAGAGCTATATTGCTCAGGCTTCAGCTTCAGCCTTGGGTGGCGAAGCTCAGGGCCCAGGCGTCAGCCCCATGCAGCAGGGCTTCGGCTTTCTGCCCTGGGCCCCAGCGAGTCTAATGCTGGCCCTGCTTGGCAGCCCCCGCAAAACCTGCTCGCGGCTCCCCAGCGGGGCCTTGGACCCCTGGTTGAGAACCACTGGTCTAGAGTTGAATGGGACAACATAAGAATGGCCATACAGGGTCAGACCAAAGGTGCATCTAGCCCAGTATCCTGTCTTCCGACAATGGCCAATGCCAGGTGCCCCAGAGGGAATGAACAGAACAGGGAATCATCAAGTGATCCATCCCGTTGCCCATTCCCAGCTTCCGGCAAATAGAGGCTAGGTACACTATCCCTGCCCATCCTGGCTAATAGCCATTGATGGACCTATCCTCCATGAACTGATCTAGTTCTTTTTTGAATGCTGTTATAGTCTTGGCCTTCACAACATCCTCTAGCAAGGAGTTCCACAGCTTGGCTGTGCATTGTGTGAAGTAATACTTCCTTTGTTTTGTTTTAAACCTGTTGCCTGTTAATTTCATTGGGTGACCCCTAGTTCTTTTGTTATGAGAAGGAGTAAATAACATTTCATTATTTTTCTCCCACATGAGTAATGATTTTATAGACCTCAATTATATCCCTCCTTAGTCATCTTTTTTCCAAGCTGAAAAGTCCCAGTCTTATTAATCTCTCCTCATATGGCAGACACTACATACCCCAAATCATTTTTGTTGTCCTTTTGTGAACCTTTTCCAATTCCAATGTATCTTTTTTGAGATGGGGCGACCACATCTGCACGCAGTATTCAAGATGTGGGTGTATCATGGATTTATATAGAGGCAATGTGATATTTTCTGTTTTCTTATCTCTCCCTTTCCTAATGATTCCCAACATGCTGTTAGCTTTTTTGACTGCCGCTGCACATTGAGTGGATGTTTTCAGAGAACCATCCACAATGACTCCAAGATCTCTTTCTTGAGTGGTAACAGCTAATTTAGACCCCATCATTTTATATCTGTAGTTGGAATTATGTGTTTGTGCATTACTTTGGATTTATTAACATTGAATTTCATCTGCCATTTTGTTGCCCAGTCACCCAGTTTTGAGAGATCCTTTTGTAGGTCTTTGCAGTCTGCCTGGGAGTTAACTATCTTGAGTAGTTTTGTGTCATCTGCAAATTTCGCCACCTCACTGTTTTGTTTACCCCTTTTCTAGATCATTTATGAATATGTTGAATAGGACTGGGCCCAGTACAGATCCCTGGGGGACACCACTATTTACCTCTCTCCATTCTGAAATCTAACCATTTATTCCTATCCTTTGTAGCCTATTTTTTAACCAGTTACCAATCCGTGAGAGGACCTTCCCTCTTATTCCATGACTGCTTACTTTGCTTAATAGCCTTTGGTGAGGGACCTTGTAGAAGACTTTCTGAAAATCTAAATACACCTTATCTACTGGATCCCTCTTGTCCACGTGCTTATTGACCCCCTCAAAGAATTCTAGACAAGGCATAAACTACGGTGTTATGCAAGGATCCTGGGAAAACATGCAATATTTCAGTGAATGACACAGCTGTACCGTAAGTGAGAAACTATTACTACTTAGGAACCATTATTACAGAAGATGTAAGATTGGATACTGAAGTTAGCACAAGCATAACAAGAGCGAAAGAGACATCCTGGAAGAATAAACATCTGAGAAGAGACAAAAATCTGAAGACTAAAGTCTGACTCTTAGAAACTTACTTTTGGTCTGTGTTAAATTATGACTGTGAAACATGGACATTCAAACAATCAAGAATCAAGAAGATACAATCCTTTGATGTATGGTGTTATAGAAGAATTCTGAAAATATCATGGATAGATGGCACAATCAATGAAAAAGTATTGGAGGTGATTGGAAATCAGTAAACTCTAGTTAGAGATCTTATGGAAAAGGAGATTTGATTTGAAGGCTACATTTTTAAGAGGTTTTAGTGGGTGATGTATATTTATGGACACTGGAAGGAAAGTTTAATGGCAGAAGAACATGAGGCAGAAAAAGAGAAGATTGTGGATGGATGATGTAGTATCCTGGGTGATCAAAAGGGCTACTTATCCACAAAGAGATTAGCACAATGGGCTACTCTGGTTGCAAACTTCCAGTAACAGAGAAGCCAAGCAACAGGAGCAGGGCAGCCGTACCAAAAGGCAGAGCCAGAGTGCGGCTAATCCCTCTCATCAGACTAACGGCTTGTCTGCCCACCACAGTTGAACCTGTTTCAACTAAAGGTGTGATGTTGTACGATGTTAAACGTGCAATTTTTTGTGTAGAGTGGCCTAAATTAGATTCCTTTACTTTGGACGCTGGCTGGAAGGGGTCTGGCAGTACCTGAAAATTAGCTCTATGTGGTTGATCTGACTCTCAGACCAAAACTTCAGCAGCATGTTGGAGGATACAGCAGAGAGGTAAGGGAAGCTGTGGCTAGTGAAAGGAGCTGGTGGGACTGGTTCCCTGTGGCTGGGCGTTAACATCACAATGCCCCAACCAGGGGGCTTGGCATTCATGGGTTCCCTAATTGGCAGTTTCAACAGGGTAGTTGAGGATCTCATGGGCTATGAAAATGGAACTCTCCTCTCTGTCTTAGAGGTGGTCCCTCCAGACGTGAGTCACCTTAGCAGGGCAGCGCGGGAGATGCTTGCTTTTGTACTGTCTGAGCTGTTCTCTGGGGAGATCAGAGGACGTGGTTTCCAGGGCCGTGGAGAAAAAACGCCTTGTAAAATGCAGCTGCGAGCTGTGCCCTCCTCAGTTGAACCAGAAGGGATGGAATGCGGAGCAGGTAGTGGCTGCCATAACCAGGCCACGCTGCATCCTGACCGTTCTCATGTTTTTGAGACACTGGGGGCTGCAGTTCAGACAGGTCGTGGGGCTGAGCACCACGTCTCTGTCCATGCCCCAGAACTCTGCCTTGGGCTGCGCAGGGCAGTGGGACCCCTGCTTTTCTCCATTAGCATCCTAGCTGTTCAGGCTCCTTTCGCAGGCAGCACTGAACAAAATCTCCTGCCCGTCGAATCTCCTCTCCTGCAGAAGCCGTATCTTCCCAGGGCCCTGTTCTCTAGACAGGACTACCTGCCAGGCTCTTACCTTCCTTCTCCCTAAGGGCAGAGCAGGCCAAATGGAGCAAGCCGAAGGCCCGGAGGCCCTCCATCTGCAAAGGGACCTTGACAGATGCTCTGTGGCAGCTTCTCCCAGGGGAAGAGGCTCAGTCTGAATAACTCTTTTGCCTGGCCCTGCAGACTAGGCTACGGTGCTGCTAAGAATTACGGACTGTCGAACTGTTACCCTCCACAAAGCCTGGCTGCTGACCAGCCTCTAAGCCCCATACGTATTTTTAGCCCACACTTTCCTGGGTGGCGTTCCCTCAACCCACGCGTTTCTGTGCTGATGATGGGCTTGTGGTTGGCGACGTCATTTATTCCACAGATGAGCTGCTTTTTCCATTTTAATGCAGCGGCGGCCAAATCCCCACATCTCTTCTCTGTCCAAATATTTATCTGTCCGGCATCGCTCCACTCTGTTAATAATAAACTCATCCCCTCATTCGCCTGTGCGTGGTCGAAGACTCAGCTGTCCTCTGAGGGACCGGCTGCAGCACTGGGGTGGTGGAAGGCCGGAGATGGAATCCTCAGGTCCCCTGGCGCAGTGGCTCGGGGGTTCTGCGGGAGGGGGCTGTCTCATTGTGTTACAGAGCCCTAGAGATGCCCTTCAGCTTAGTTCAGCTCCCTGTGCCCTCTGCAGGGAGCCTGTTGATGCTGGGAGTCCGCGCCACTCTACATCCTCTTTGTCTCCCTAGCCAATGTCACCCTGGACCTCCATGATCTTTAGGTGCCTCCTTACTGCACCCCTGAAGGTCCCTGACATTGGGAGAGGGACAATCAGTTTTCTTTCTCCTGGGCCTTACACTCATCTCACACACGAAGGAAGCCCCATGGGTCCACCAGCCTCCCAGCCAGGATGGGAGAGGATATGCTTGGTCTCTAAGAAGGCCGCTGTCAGATCTTCTGGCCAGGGCTGCCTGAGGGTCTGGGACTCCCATGCTCCTCTCCTCTGAGCTAGTGGTATTGCTGGTCAGCATTGCTCCCAGCTTCAGTGGGCCGGGGAGTGAGAAGCAGAGCCCAGCTGGCCCCTCCCCACCACCTGGCCAGAGCATACTGGCTAGGTCTCTCAGCAGGCCCGGGAGCCCAGATATGTGTGGAAAGCAGCCGCCCTCTCTCCTGCACCAATCATCCAATGTGACCAGATTGCGACCGGCTCTTCTCAAACTGTGTGTGGGTGAGAGAGTTCAGACTGCACGACAGCAGCTGGGCAGTGCATTTTATTCCCTTCCTCATGGCTGGCTTCAAGTGGCCTCGCCGCAGAGAGAAAATCCCAGGCTGATGAGCGGAGGGGAGGCAGCATTGAGCATGGTTCCAAGAATCCTGTTTTTTGATTGTTTCCTGTTCCCTCTGTTTGAACTTGGCACAAACTTCTTTTCAGAGAGGAAGCTGAAGCACGCAACCCACCAGAAATCAATGCATTTAGGATGCTTGGTTTTCTTCCATGGCCTGCTGACGAATAATGTAACATCCTTTCCATTCCCCCTCCCTTTAATCTGTCATGACTCTCACAGACGTGCCCTGAGCAAGTAGTGCAGAAGTGTTCTACACCGAGAGAGACCCCGACTTAACTTCACATGCTGTTTGTGACACTGGATTTAAATCCTTTCATCAGCGTATCCACATGTTGCTTGACTTTGCTGGAGGGTTTTCCTGTCCCCTGCTGCACCCATTAGTGAGGGCTGCTCTGTTTCCACCCTAGTGTGAATCTGATTCATTGGGAAAGTTTGTTTGCAGTGACATGCACATAGTTACTCTACTGCATGCCACTGACCCGGGTGGTGTAACCACAATATGTTGCTCTTAGGATCTTTCATTCTGAGGCTGTCAAAATGCTTTACGGGGTAGATGCAATTAACCTGACTTCCCAGATGGGGAAGCCAAGGCAAGGAGAGAATAAGGGTGTGTCTACACAACAACTAGACACCCACTGCTGGCCCATGCCAACTTGGGCTCATGGAGCTGTTTCATTGCAGTGTAGACTTCAGGGCTCGGGCTGGAGCCTGGGCTCTAGGACCCCACAAGGTGGGAAGGTCCCAGAGTTCGGTTTGTCTACACAGCAATGAAACAGCCCCGCAGCTTGGACTCCCTGAGCCTGAGTGGGCTGGCACAGCCAGCCGTGGGTTTTTCTTTGCTGTGTAGACGTGCCCTCGGTGACTTGTCCATGGTCTCATAGCAAGTCAGTGGCTGGGCTGCGAGTAGGGCCCAGAAGTCCTGACTCCTTCCTGCTTCAGTCACTAGATCACGCTCCCAGGCCTCTACTGTTAACTAGGGATGTAAAATGTTAACTGATAAGCCTCAGTCTTATCAGTAATGTATTCAATTAACATTTAAACTCCTCTATGGTCCCAGGACTCCTGGCAGCGGGGACCTGGGGCGTGCTGGGGGCTGGCAGGGGAGCCCCATGTAGAACATGGGGATGCTGCAGCAACCCCCCTGCTCTCCTACTTCCTCACCTCTGTTGTGAACTCCTTAGTAGTTAAACGGTGAACTGATACAACAGGGGTCAGCAACCCAACCTTTGGCACGCTTGCCAGTTTTTAATGGCACGCTGCTGTCTGCCGGACCTGGGCAGACAGCAGCGTGCCACTAAAAATCCTACCCAGCCCGGCCCGCTCCTTTCCGCCCCACCGCTCTCTCCTTGCAGGGCAGGCAAGCTTCCCCCTCCCCCCGCCTCTTCCCCCAGCGTGCTGGGTTCTTGCCCCTCCTCTCCCCCCTGCGGCTATGAGCGGGAGAGATAAAAGCGGAGCCGCAGCGCGCTCTCTGCTCCGGGGACTTTGGGGAAGGGGGTGGAATCGGGGCATATCCCCTCCAGCCCCCTGCCGTGAGCCGCTCAGGGCAGGGGGCTGGGAGCACCCCCGCGACCCCAGCCCACACCCCCAGCCCTCTGCCCTGAACCCCCCTCACACACATTCAGCCCTCTGCCCTCATCCCTGCACCCCCCCCGACCCCAGCCCTGACTCTGGCACCCCTCACACATACCCAGCCCCCTGCCCTGACTCCTGCACCCTCCTCACACACCCCCAGCCCCCCCACACCCCATGCCCTGCCTCTTGCACCCCCCACATCCCCACTCCCACCCTGAGCACCAAATGGGAGCTCCTGCACCCCCCCTCCCCCCCGCACATTCCCACCTGCACCCCTTGCACCAAATGGGAGCTGCCCAGGTAAGCGCTCCACACCCAAACCTCCTGCCCCAACCCTGAGCCCCCTCCCTCATTCTAGTTCCTGGCCAGACCCTGCACCCCAACCCCCAGCCTGCTCCTTCACCCCCAGCCCTGTTCTCAGCATACTCCCGCCCTCATCTCAGTGCAGAGAGAGGAAGAGAATGGCTAGAACCGGGGAGAAGGTAGGTACCTACTCTATGTGGATAGGGCCGGGACTCAGGGCTGGCAGCCAGGACCCTGGCTGGCAGGAGCCGGCGGACGGAACCCCAGACCGGCAGCGGGTTGAGTGGCAGTGGGCTGAGCCGCTCAGCCCGCTGCCGGTCTGGGGTCCCGGCGGCCGGCCCCGCTCAGCCCGCTGCCGGCCTAAGTGAATGGAACCGCAGGCCGGCAACGGGCTGAGCGGGCCGGCAGTGTAAGATCAGCATTTTAATTTAATTTTAAATGAAGCTTCTTAAACATTTTGAAAACCTTGTTTACATACGACACTAGTTTAGTTATATAATATATAGACTTAGAGAGAGAGACCTTCTAAAAAACGTTAAAATGTGTGACGTGGCACGCGAAACCTTAAATTAAAGTGAATAAACGAAGACTCAGCACACCACTTCTGAAAGGTTGCCGACCCCTGCGATACAATTTTAATAGTTTAAACAGTAACTTTTTAAAACGCTATTTGCATCTCTAACTCTAACCACTTGGGTTGATTAAAAAACCCTTTCAGCAGAGGCACTGAAACAGATGCTGGCCCGGAATGGGACATTGAAGAGTTAATGATGCCAGGAACTTGGTGGGGGATGGTTCCCTCCTCCGGGATACCTGGGCATAAGATCCAAGGCTCCTACACTGTATCCTGCATATTGCAAGCAGTGTTACCTCTGTCTTCCTCTCCTCCCCTTCTGCAGATGGTCTTCCGCCCACCTCTGGATATCTATGACGTCCTTATCCACCTGAATGCTAAGCAGATCCCCAGGCACCTGGAGGGCGTGGACCGACCAGCGAAGTCATTCAGCCGGGGAATGCTGAAGAGTGATGCTCCGGTCAAGACCCTCGTTTTCCCAGTGGTGGGTTATGATCCAGTGCAGTGCTACCTCCAGGAGCTGAGGGTAAGTGTGGCAGTGAGCCTCAGGGATGCATGTGGGTGTCCTGTGTGCAGATTGCTTTCACTGCAGGAAATGGATACTGGAACCTCTCCATCTTCTGCACATAGTGATTGCATCCCTGGTCCATAGGAGTGGGGATGTCAGCTGGTGAAAGAATCGCCATAGCAGATAGCACCTGGAGCCCTGCGTAGGGACCTCACAATCCCAGTGCAAATGATGGCACTAACAGTGTCTTCCTGGTTCAGTTAATTTAATGTTTCTGGCCCCCTAACCTGGCCGTGCTGGAGCAGTGAGATCACTGCAGAGAGCTCTCTTCGGGTGCCTGACAGAAAAGAGGAGTACAGGGTGCGGGGGGATGAGTGGCTCACAGGACTGATCATGGGAGATGGCTGTGTCCACATCTAGGTGATGCTGCACATGATGGCTGTTGGGTAGCCTGTGTGACATGAGTCTGGATGCTGCAGGTGTCCACAACATGGAAACCATTACAGCTGGCACTAATTGGCCCCGTGGTTGTCTCAGCAGGGAAGCTAAGGATTGAATCGGCCGTGGGAACTGAAGTCCTCATTCGCTCATGGAGGGTGGTCTCTCCAGGGTTGGATTCAGGCACGTTAGCGAGGGGAAGCCTGCTCTGTGGATAAACAGAGGATATCCGTGCAGCACGTTTCACCAGTGCATGCTGGCAAAGCCCTTATCACCCCACCTGTGTCAGCCACCCAGTGGGCACGTGGCAGCAGCTTTAGCAGCATTCAATCTGGGCAGCAGATGCTTTGCAGGCATGCAGCCCTGTCTCGTCAGCTGCTGTGCGAGGAGCACTCTGGTTTGGGAAGGGCCTGTGAATGGCTTCCAGCTTTGCATGGAAGATCATGGTGCAGAATGCGATTAGCAGGAGGCTGGTGTCACACCTGGCAATGAAGACTGGCCCAGAGGCACGGTAATGTTCATAGATCCATCCCTAGTACAAGACACGGTGATCCCAGCTGAGGGTGGTTTTCCTCCTCAAAGACCAGATGGATGGGAAGATGGACCCCCTTCTTAAGGAAGGACTTTGAAACCTCTTCTGCGTATCCAGGGGGTAGGCTCTTCGGGGAAATCCCTCTCCTGGTGTCTGGAAGTCAAGAGACTCATAGGGCCCCAAGATTTCGGAGTTGTCACCGCAGTTCTCTCCAGGTGATGTCAGTCTCAGAGAAAGGGGAGCTCATTCAAAGAACAGATTCATACAACAGCATGGGTGGAGAAGGAGCTTTGACATAGCATTAACGGGCTTGAGCTCAGAGCAGTTAGCTATCCCTACTAGCACTAGGCGCAGAGTTGAGCAACAGAGATGTTCTAACGATGTCCGAGCACAGCTAAAGTAGCTTTTGTCAGCAAACAAGGAGGCACCAGGTCCATAGCCATGTTACGAGAAACCAGCCTGTTATGTTCATGGGCAGAAAAGAACCCTCTGTCCCTTTTTGAGCTCTCGGCATAAGAGGATAGTTAAACACCCAGCAGACAGGAGAGAGCCAGAGAAGTGGAGTCTTCACCCAGAGATCTTGGACTCAATACTCAGAGCCCTCAGTCACCCATTTGCTTCTCAATTTAATGCAGAGATTCCCACTTTCTGCCCCCAGGTGAAGGGTTCACTGACCCGTAGCCATGCATGCATGCTTTCTGTGGCTGGAAGGGCTGCTGCTGTCTGCCTTTCCACGGTTTGCAGTGCTCCCCAACACAGTTCAGAGGATACAAAGCAGAGGGCAGAGGTAATTCTGGTGGCCCTGCTTTGGATGTGGAGAGCCTGGGCTTCAAATTTGGTGCAGCAGGCAGAATACCCTTTGTTTCTCCCACGCTGATGGAATTTTCTATGACGAGGACTGATCCTCCACCCCGACCCAGGGAAGTTGAATCTAGTTTCTTTGTATTTGTGAGGTTCCAGCTAAAACAAAAAAGGATATTCAGAGCCCCTAAGAGGCATGCTCTTAGCATCCAGAAAAAGCTCAACAAATAAGGCATAAGAAGGATTTGGTCCAGATCCGAGACCCAGTGTAAATAATTGCAGATAGATCCTATCAAGGCTAAGGTGAAACATGTTTTGGAATTCCTGAACGAAGGTCTCACATTGGTCTTCAAACCTCAAACATTAACATTTCAAGTGACTGCAACCTCAGTATCTTCCAGACAACAGGAAAACACAGGATCATGTCCCCCCAAGATCTTTTAGAGCAGTGTCTCGTGTCAACCCTACTCCAATTTGCAGGATTCCCCCTTGGTACCTAAACTTAGTGCTAAATGGCTTTCTAAGAACTCTTTGAACCTCTGTGATAAATGTCCTTATTTCCTTAAAAGTGGTTTTCCTCGTAGCTCTCACATAGCACTCACTTCTGCAAGAAGAGTTTCAGAACTGGGAGTCTCCTCAGTAGAACCACAGCTCTGCACCTTCCATCAGGACAAAGTTTTAAGAAGCAATGCAGCTTTCATGTCCAAGGTAAATTCAGTATTCCAGAGGACGCAAGAGAGTCCTTCCCATCTTTCTGTCCACATCCTACTGAAAATCTTTGGCATACCCTGGATGTTCGGAGAGAGTTGAAGATCTACATCAAAGATACAAAAGAGTTCAGAAAATCACTGACTCCTTTGGTTTTATTCCAGCCATTGATGTTCGAGTGGATAAAATGGTGCAAAACAGAAGTTTTACAAGGCCAGAAACTCGAAGCTCCCCCAGTGGCTACCTCCTGGACTGGAAGATCTTGTGGACTCTCTTCATAGCGTGCATAAGTTTACAAGAGTATTACGAGCTTCTCGAAGGCAGCACTTGAGCAAAGGATTCTGCACGCTGTGGTTCCGCAGGTTAAGAGTCTATTTACTCAGCTGCATAGAGTTTTGTTATATCATACCCTCCCTTACTGCAGACTGCTCCTGGACAGCCCACTGTAAGGGGTCTGTGGATCTTCTGGGTGCAGAAGAAAAAGAAAAACCTTCCTTCTGGTGGGCAGGTCCACAGACCCCGTACAGTGAGTATTCTCATGTTACGGTTTGTCGAGCGTCAGAACCAGAACTCTCAGGGCAGGGTGGGAATGGCCAGCCCTTTGAAGATCCTGGTAGGTTTGAGATCCTTCCATGCACTGAATTCTCTAAGGATTAACTAACAGTAATTGAACATACTGAAATTCAGAAATTTTCATATGAACATTTCCTACTGCAAAGCAACTTTTATTTCTGCCTTAAAGCAAGGATGGGCAAATATTCATGCTGATACGTTGTGAGAGGAGGAAAAAAATAGACTTCTGGGGATGAAGAAGGTTTTTTTTCCTGGATATGATGGGATCTATGGACCCTTCCCTCTAGAAGAAAGGAAATGTTTCTATTCTGAATAAAGGCCCCTCTGATGGGTGAATCTGGCAAGTGGCCTTAGGAAATTCTCTGTTGTCACATTGCAAAACAAGTCGGTGAGTCGTACTATACGGGCAGATGTTGGTGTGTGCATGTACACATACTCGTGCATATTTTGGAACAATTTTTCTCCCACATTCTCTCTGAGGTTAACCTCGGCTAAGAGGATTTTATTAGTCACTTGCTGTGCCCTTTATTCTCCACCCTTCTCGAAATTGCAGAACACTGTCTCCCTACAAATTCTGTGGAGCAATCTTCCAAAGAAAGGAGTGAAAATTCAGTCACGTGCGACATTCGCAAGATCTGACGGTGCACCAGTAAACAATACTAGACGGAACAGTTCTTCCTTTGTCAGGGAGATGGCCCAGTGGGGCTTTTCCACCTCTATCTTGTGCGATTCGCTGACTCCTTAATGCAGCCCAAAGAACGTGGCTGCTTTCCTTCTGTGGTTTGCACACGCAGATCAGTATGTCGGCAGGCCCACGCAAATCTCTGGGAACCCTCCCATTGGTTTTTAGTGTGTTGCACAAAAATGGTAGCTTTTCTGTTTGTCCTTTTTTTTTTTTCTTCAAATTTCTTGGTGACTTTTAATCTCTATGGGCAAATTCCAATCCTGGTGTAATTTTCCCTCTATAATGCCATTGGATACCGAAACAGTCCCCTGGCTGGCTGCCTAGGCGGTGTCACTGGCTCTTCTCACTGACCCTGGGAAAACAAGTTCCTGATATGCTCCTGAGCCTCAGAGTGCCAGTCAAGAGAGTGATTATCCTGGCAGGGAGGCCTGCAGAGTGCAAATGGCAAGTGCTTTTAGGTAGGATCTCAAGCAAATAGCTACAGTTTAATTTTAATTAGGATTTAGAGGCAGGTTGTTAACGAGAACATTTAGCGTGTTCAAAGCCCTGAACAAACCTTTAAGTGGTATATGTATTATTTGTGCTCTAGTAGTGTGGATGTGCTGGACTCTTTCCAAAGACCAAGTGAGAGACAGACCCTTCTCTAGCGAGCTCCCGGGCTGAAGGCAGGCATGATGCAATCAATGAGCGAGAGCAGCAGCCGGAGGAGGGGGGGAATGAGGATTAGAAAAACAAGGTCACACAGTTTTAAATCCTCCTTCATGCACTACGTACCCCTTCTCCAGAAAATCTGCCCCCTCCACAGTCCGGCCTCCCTTCCCCATTCTTGAGATCAGAGGCTCCCAGGTCATGGAAGACCAACATTTTTGGTTCCATAAAATCATTTAACTGAAAGCTTTTCATGGACTTCTAAAGCCAAACTGCAGGGGAAACTTTTTTTTTAATTACCCCCTCCCCCCTCAGTGTTTGCAACCTCAGAATTACAGCGCTTGGCTAGAGCATGAGAGGCAGTCAGGGAAGCCGACCCCCTTTGCGTTCACACTCCGTGTTTAGTGAGACACAAGTACTCTACAAACAGCACAGAGGCTGCAAATAATAAATTAGACCTTTTAAGGCTGTAATTTTTCAAGTAGCTGAACAAGGCGGCTTTCTGACTCTCCACCCAAATGTTTTCTGATTTCAGGTGGTGGTAGTAACGTAGGTTCAGAGATCTGCCCTTCAATAAGGTTTTTGACCAGACACTGTCCCTTTAATGTCTGTGCTGGCCTTTGTTACCCAGGGGAAAGGTGCTATGTATGTACAGAGCAATAACTTTACTGGGGAATAATCCGTCTCAGTGCTGTATCATGTGAAGGCTAATGGCTGTCGTCCAGCCAGACACGCCTGTGTAGCACCTCCAAGCCCTGCACACCGGCATCGGTGTGTTACTCTGGAGAACTCACCCCTTAGAATAATCAGGGCTTTTTCCAGATTGTCAGAGACCTTATTCCCTTTTATGAGGGATGGCTTTCCCTGGTTTGAAACATAAACACACAGCACTGTCAACGTGTGCTTAAATGTATTCCCTTAACGGGCTCATTCCCAGTGGTGAGCTGGAGCCGGTTCACACTGGTTCACTGGAACTGGTTGTTAAATTCAGAAGCCCTTAGAAGCCCTTTTAGAACCGGTTGTCCCGCTTCTAAATTTAACAGCCGGCCAAAAGTGGCGCCTTAGGCACCAACTCCGTGGGTGCTCCGGGGCTGGAGCACCCATGGGGAAAATTTGGTGGGTGCAGAGCACCCACCGGCAGCTTCCCCGCACCATGCCTGGCCCCAGCTCACCTCTGCTCTGCCTCTTCCCCTGAACGCGCCGCCCCCGCTCTGCTTCTCCGCCCCCCAGTGCCTCGATTTCCCACGAATCAGCTGTTCGCGCGGGAAGCCGGGGCGGGCTGAGAAGCAGGCGGCAGCTTCCCGCTCAGGCCCAGGGAGGCGGAGGTGAGCTGGGGCGAGGGGGTGTGAGGAGGGCCGCCCGCACCGCAGCAGGTAACCCGGGGGAGGCGCGCAGGGGAACTGCTCCCCACCTCAGCTCACCTCCACCACCCTGGGCCTGAGTGCGAAGCAGCCGCCTGCTTCTCTGCCCTCCCCGGCTTCCCGCGTGAACAGCTGATTCGCGGGAAGCCGAGTGGGGTGGGGGGGCGGAGAAGCGGGGCAGCGTGTTCAGGGGCGGAGGTGGAGGTGAAGTGAGCTGGGTCCGGGCGCAGGGTGGGGAGCTGCCGTTGGGGGCTCCGCACCCACCAAATTTTCCCCGTGGGGGCTCCAGCCCCGGAGCCCCCACAGAGTCGCCGCCTAAGGCGCCACTTTTGATATGATCAGTGGGGGGAGTGGCTGCTCCCCCTGCTCCCCCCCAGAGCTACGCTGTCCCACCCCTAGGAGCCAGAGGGACCTGCCGGATGCTTCCTGGGAGTTGCCCCAGGTAAGCACTGCCGGGACTCCCCACCTTGGCCCCCGGCAGGTGCCTCTGGCTCTTAGGAGTGGGGTGGGCACCCACTACGGTGGCCCACGAGACCCTCCTGCCCAGTTCTGGGGGTAGTCAGGGGACAGGGGAGGGGGCTGGATGGGACAGGGGTCTGGGGGGCATCAAGGAATGTGGGGGGGTTGGATGGGGCAGGAGTCCGGGGGGGTGGGGGGGCCAGGACCCCCCTCGTGGGGTGAGGAGGGAACCGGTTGTTAAGATTTTGGCAGCTCATCACTGCTTGTCCCCCTTTGCTGGTGTGAGCCTTTCATCCGAGAGGAATTTGGTATCAACTTACCTCTGAACATTCTAGATTTGCCCACGTCTAGGAATGTGTGGGCGGGTAATTTTGTTTGGGAGGCACTGATTTTAAAACTGGTTTGGCAAGATGTCCCCTGACTAGCCTAGCCTGAATGAACGCCCTGTTGATGGGATGAGCTGGCGGGTATCAGTCCATTTCCATCCCAGCAAGCCAAGCACGTCACCCTCTGCTTTGAATCCCTCCTTTCGGCACCACTTCGGATTTACAGCCCTGCCTTTCAGGCCTGATGACTCTGCCACTCCTCTTTTATCCTCTCTTGCCTCTTAAGATGCCCCTGTCCCCACCCACTCAGCTCCAGTGCCAAGGATGCCAACCTGGTTCACCTGCTCCTTCCACACTGATGTGTTCTTTCTTCCGTGCCCGCCCCTGCACAGACAAGATCCTTTCTGAGATGGCTGGCAAGGCTGCTACTCATTAAGAGCCACTTCTACTGTGATGTGTACAAGGATATCAGAGCAGTGGTAGCAGCTGAGTAGAGGGGCACTTAGGAAAGTTTATCGGCAAGCACCCACCTTGCAGAGGACCCCACTGTGAGCCGCTTGATGGCTGTCTCAGCAAAGACGTGACTAGGCATGGCGTGGAATTGTTATACTCCTAGAGGGGGGGTCTCCTTCTCCTGGGGATGCGGGTTGTGTCATATTGGCAGGGCAGTGGTGGGAAACTTGTACTGCCGCTGCCCAAGCTCTAACTGTTCTGTGGAGAAGTGGTGGACTTTAGTCTGCAGAGCTAACAGAGGAAAGTACAACTCGGTCCCTGACTGGAAGCTGAATAACCATGAGCGTAATTAACGGCGGGAACAATTTACCAGCGGTCATGGCGGATTCTCTGTCACTGACAATTTTTAAATCAAGATGGGATGTTTCTACTGTAGGGATTCCTTTTGGGGCAGTTCTCTGGCCCATGTTCTATGGGAGGTCAGACTAGATGGATGACAACGGTCCCTTCTGGCCTTGGAATCTATGAATCTGTTCCTGGCAGCCGCTCCCATGAGTTTGGCCCTAGGAGTTGCTTTAAGTGGATTCAACAAGGTTAAGTGCAGAGTCCTGCACTTAGGACGGAAGAATCCCATGCACTGCTACAGCCTGTGGACTGAGTGGCTAAGCGGCAGTTCTGCCAAAAAGGACGTGGGGATTACAGTGGACGAGAAGCTGGATATGAGTCAGCAGTGTGCCCTTGTTGCCAAGAAGGCTAACGACATATTGGGCTGCATTAGTAGGAGCATTGCCGGCAGATCGGGGGAAGTGATTATTCCCCTCTCTTCGGCACTGGTGAGGCCACATCTGGAGTATTGTGTCTAGTTTTGGGCCCCCCACTACAGAAAGGATGTGGACAAATTGAAGAGAGTCCAGTGGAGGGCAACGAAAATGATTAGGGGGCTGGGGCGCATGACTTACAAGGAGAGGCTGAGGGAACTGGGCTTGTTTAGTCTGCAGAAGAGAAGAGTGAGGGGGGATTTGATAGCAGCCTTCAACTACCTTAAGGGGGGCTCCAAAGAGGATGGTGCTCGGCTGTCCTCAGTGGTGGCAAATGACAGAACAAGGAGCAATGGTCTCAGGTTGCAGTGGGGGAGGTCTAGGTTGGATATTCGGAAAAAAGATTTCACTAGGAGAGTAGTGAAGCATTGGAATGGGTTCCCTAGGGAGGTGGTGGAATCTCCATCCTTAGAGGTTTTTAAGGCCAGGCTTGACAAAGCCCTGGCTGGGATGATTGAGTTGGGGATTGATCCTGCTTTGAGCAGGGGGTTGGACTAGATGACCTCCTGAGGTCTCTTCCAACCCTAATCTTCTATGATTCCTCCCATGGCTATCCGTGTGTCTGAGATCTGATCCCTGTTCCCCAAGTGTCTGGTGGCACACGTTCAGGTAGACCACACCTGATGTTGTTTACTAATCTCAGTCGTCCCGCCCCCACCCCCCACGCCTGCCGCACTAGGAGTTGGGTTGTGTGGGCACAGGGCAATCAAGCTGGGGCTATTATCGTGGTTCGTGAGCGTTCCTTCTGAACCCTTGTTCCAGGCAGCCGCCTGAGCAGGCTGTGGGAGGACAGGCTTGGTGGGTCATTCACATTGTTGAAGTATTCATGCCATGAGAGCAAGTCCGTGCGGAGCCCCACGTAGTATGACAGCAGTTCTAGTGGCAAACTTTTAAAAGGAAACTGAATTGTCTAGTTACCGTGACCCCAGGTGCTGTATTGCTGGGAGCGAGTCTTTCCTTGTGATTATTTTGCAATTTCCGTGTAATACTGGCAGCGCACCTGAAGTATTTGTGTGGGAGCTCGGCTGTGGGGGCAGAGGAACTGCGGGAAGGAGCTTCATTAGTACCCCGGTCTAGCGATTGACGCGCTATGAGTGGGCTTCTCTACCCCACTTTCAAGAGCGACCTGCCGCAGAAAGAGACGTTTCTCATCCTGAAGGAGTTAGCCTCACTCAAGCGGAAACTTCATAGCAAGGAAGGCCAGTGCATGGCACACAGGCCAATTGCAAACCATATGGTTCTGCAAGACGGCCCTGCCTCCGATCCAGGGGAGCATGGCCTGCTGGGAACCGTACTCACTGTGGGCTGCACCTCTCTCTTAAATGTGCAGTCTCCTCTGTTTATGTCCAGCCTAGCGAGAGGGACATAGGACTCTAGTTTAGAGGAGATCTTCTGGGATAGGTTGAAGTCTCTTACTGACCTTTCACCAGGCTCTAAGCGCCTGTTATATTGTCCTTACGCTGCAGTGGGACGCAAAAGAGAAACCCTGATCATTGGGGGCTGCTTGCTGGCTGCACTCCTCTTTACTTCCCTTACGCTGCAGGGAGCTATTCCATATTGTCGTGGTTTCCCTGGTGTTGCTGCCTCGTAGTGACCTTTGTTACTGGCGGGGTTGGTGGCTGGCAGATCCCGCCTCCTCCTGCGTGACGAGCTCCAGTGCCTTGGAGTTCGTATCGTTCTGTTGCAGGATGGGTCGGGGGTTTGCCCTGCGGCCAGCCCCTGGAGGGCAGGTCATTTTAATTGAAGTTGGGATGTGTTGATCCATGGAACAGTTGTAGAATCTGCACTTTCAAGAGGCTTTCGCCGGATCTCGTTTGGCTGTGAGCCAGTGTCCTTGGTGCATCTCCCTCCTGGGGAGCATTACACAGGGTTTGTGACATGTGATTTCTGACGCCTGAAATGACTCCCTTTCGAATCCTCTTCCAGGAGGCCTTTGGAGACCTGGCCTTGTTCTTCTATGACTCGCACGGCGGGGAGGTGATTGGAGTTTTGTGGAAACCCTCCAGTTTCGAGCCCCAGCCTTTCAAGGTGAGATTTTGACCCTCTGCTTTTAGTGTCTTGTTTGTTCTGGTGCTGTGGGAAGTTTGGAGGGGATTGTAGTAACACTGGTGTCACCTAGTCTCACAGAGCAGGTCTCAAAATGCTTTACAAAGGCGGGCAGTATCCTCTCATCTGACACTCAGGGAAACTGAGGCACAGAGCGGTGAAGTGACTTGCCCAAGGCCATCCAGCCAGTGGCCGAATTGGGAACAGAACCCAGATCTCCTGAGTTCCAGTCCAGCGCTCTATCCACTAGGCAATAATACCCCCCAAGACACACATCCTTTGACCAACACTAACACACGCACACCCTCCTTAGCTCTCCTGGAGAGTAGGTGAGTGCTTTCTCCATTGACAGGGAAACTGAGGCAAAGAGCCTCATTTTCAAAGGAAGCTTGTGTTTTTGGTTGCCCAGTTTGACACCCCAGGGTCTGATTTTTCAGAAGTGCCAGGTGTCTGTAGCTCCTACTGACCAGTAGATGTCCAGGGTGGCAGCACTGGGATTCCAAAGATCCTGCTGAGTTTGTGCCATGCAGTTTAACGTGCAAAGCTATTTGGGAACAAGAGTGTGGCTTGGAGAGTCCCTGGGGGATGGTAAAGGTGGGTCTGATGCACAGGTGTGGACGTGAGTCATGCTGCTTTATACGAGGAACTCATCAGACTCAAAGAAACTTGTGATTACTGGCCCACAGTTTTTCTAGCAACCCTGGCTGTTCTGCCGTCCCTTTCATTCCCTAGGATCAAGTGTAGCTCCTCTCTCTGTGCCTGGGGCACTTGCTGCCCTGCAGTGCTTCTGCTTGGAAATCTAGTCATTCACTGCGATGAAATGAGATGATGCCCTCAAGCCCGTGCCTCGCTTTACACATCTGAATAGCTATTGACTTCAGTGAGATAACTCCATGCCTACAGTAGCTTGCTGGATTGGGTTCTTAACTCCCAGTAACAGATCAAAGCAAAGGCAGCTCAAGACATGTTGTCTTTGATCCGTTGACCTTTAAGGCACCCTCTATGCATCGGTTTCCTGGGTCCATCCCCACCTCCTAATATCATCAGTGAGTAATTTTCCAGTGTTCAGTGCACACATATAAGAGGTAATTGTGATTTGGAAATTGCATCATTGCTATATTGATGGGCTGCTTGGTTGTGTATGCTCTGAAGAGGGTGCTTTTGCAGCCTTCTGGTTTACACTGTGTATTTTGCAGCTGACTTGACTGTAACAGGAGCTGTTAAAAGTGACAGTAGTGCTAACAAAAGGGGACAGGATTGGAAGAGAAGTGGTGAGAGCGAACAGCGGCAGCATTTACTTGTTATGTTGCGCTCACTGCGGAAGGGTAGGAGTGGGTAGGGGTTGCATTAGAGATTTAACTTCTGGAGAAGAATACAGCATTGCTGGGCACAAAATGCAGATGTCAGTTAGCCCAACCCATATGCATGTGTGTTACAGGCATCCAACATGAAAGGAAGAATGATGGCATCTCTAAGCTGTGAGGAGCTAGTCACCGTTCCCAATGTGGAAGCCATTCTAGAAGACTTTGAGATCCTGGGAGAAGGTCTGGTCAGATCAGTGGAAGCACGTACAGAGAAATGGACTATCTAAGACCATCAAGAGCTCTTGTTAGGCCTCCTGTACCATATCTGTAACACTTTCTGTTTATAAATCTGTTCAGGGGAAGAAAACTCATGAGCAATATCTCTAATCCTGTTAATCTGGTACACCTCTCATTCACAGAAACATTGCACCCCTTGAAAAGGGATGATAATTTCTATAGACATAAGACACCCCCTCTTTATACCTTCACCAAAATCATCTCAAGGTGAGATGAATTGTTCATAAATGTTCCTATTTGTTCCTCATGGTGAATGTTTATATAAAATGTCCATGTCTCAAATACCTGCTGGGATGTAAAACAGGAAAGGCATTTCCTAGTATAATAAAGAGGTATTTATAATAACTGCTTTTATTTTTGTCACCAACAACATGTCTCTCATAAGAGACAGACAGACACACTCTCTCTCTCTCTCTAGTTAGTTAGTTAGTGAGAGAGCAAGATTATCCAGAGCTAGTATAGTGAAAAAAGAGAAATCAGGGGACATGAGAAGTATATAAAACAATGAATGGGCTAGAGAAGGTAGATCGGGAGCCTCTGTTTTCCTTGTCTTATAGTGCAAGAACAAAGGGACATTCAGTGAAGTTAAAAGGTGAAGTATTCAACATTGGTAAAAAGAAATACTCTTTTTTCATGCAGTGTGTAATTAGACTGTGGAACTCACTGCCACAGGAGGTCATTGAGGCCAAAAACTTAGTGATCGGACACACAACTTTGAATAGTCTCAATACCCATTTAGTTCCTGCTTACAAGCATTCTGGAGGGGATGTTAAACCTAATGGTTCAGGACTTAAGCCAACCTCTCACTACTTGAGATCAGGATGAGACTTAATGTGGAGGCAATTTTTCCCACATCTGCTATTGCAGGGTTCTTGCATCTGAAGCAGCTGGTGCTGGCCGCTGTCAGAGGCAGGATACTGAGCTAAATGGACCGTGGGTCCGATGTAGCATAGCAGTGCCTGTCTTCCTCTCTCACTGAAATTGCTTTCAGAAGTCCGAACATGTCTCTTGGGACACAGACGCAATTTTTAAATGCTGATTATGTTAATATTGTTGAGGAGTTAGACATGCCAGGAGCTAAGCCACCCCCAAGGGGTTAAATTGCCTGTAAATACCCTTTGTTGTAGCAGTCTTTTTTTCCACCCCACCCCTACCCCCCAGTTCTGTTTGCACTAGGGAGTTTTAGTGCAATTTAGCTATACTGTCAAATATAATTAGTGGGTGAAACACGTGTCACATCTGAGAGCAGATTTATGCCTCTGCTGTGACTTGGGGAACCGGGGGGTGTGTGTGGACAGGACGATGCTGACAGGCCCACATTGAGTTCCATTAGCAAACAGCTTGAGCAGCTATAGAACAGGGTTGAAAGCTTTTACTTTTTTCAGTTTTAACTTAAGGCCCTTCACAATGTATCTTTGCCCTGGCTACTCATCTCTTAAAGGCCTCCATCCCGGCCTTAATTGTTCATTGTCAGATTTACCCAGAAGCCCCTTCACACTTAGGTGTGGGAGGAGTGCCCTGTGAACTGAAATCTGCGGGTTTTACACCAGGCTGCTCCAGATTCCCCCTTAAAACTTGCCTGTGCCGTGCTGCCTTGAAAAACTTAGGCAGCTGGTGTGCGGGAATCTATGCTTCTCACGTGGGTCTCATGAGCTCCCTGCCTGGTCTGTTTGTATCCACTTGCTGTCCGCTTCGATTGTGGGTGGTTTGTGGAGGGACCATCTTCTTGCTAATTGTGGCCTTGCCCTAGTGAGGGCAATTAGAGCTTTTCTAATGTGTTACAATCCTAGCGCTGGCAAGGCAGCTGTAGTTCTCAGCCTGCGTAGCTGGTCCAGGTAAACCCTAGGTTCTGCTATAGGGGGTGAGCTCTGCTTTCCACTCTAGGTCCGGGCTGAGGTCCAGTTGCACGATGGGCATGGAGAGAGCTCAGCCCTGCCGCAGCCTGTACTCTACCTGCCCCCTGGATTATTTAAGGAGGGACAGTCCCTGTTTTGGAGCCAAGCAGTTGCCATATTCCCCCCCCCCCCCCCGCAGTTCTTCCAATGGCTCCCCCACTTCAGTGTTTCAATACGTTAAAACCTGTGTCCCTCTTTTCCTTCCTAAATAGCCCTCATTCTGGCCATGACCAGATGTTGGCCTATAAGGGTGTGTGGGCTCGTTGCTTTCACCCCAGCACCTCTTGCCAGCACTGAATTCCCTTTAGAAACATAAAGGCAAATCAAAGCTTCGTGGTAGCTGTGACCATAAGGTGTTTTAGACCTGCCCTGCCCTGCCCTGCAGTGATGCTGCAGCATTCCTCCTCCTTGTCTTTCCTGGGTTTTGCCTAGGGTAAGGCACAAAAGTTTGGAGAACGTCCAGGCTGGTCTTTGCAAATGCGTTAACTCCCTTGAGTTAACTGACAATCCATTATCCCAAATGTAGATAACACCTTGTTCAGTACCCAAGTGCGGTGCAACCCGGAGGCTGTGTCTACTACACTGCGAACTTTTGCTGTTGCAGCTATGTCAGTCAGGGATGTGAGGAGGTGTGATCCCTGACGGAGTTGGGCCAGCAAAAGACCCTAGTATAGACACGCGGGTGGGGGTAGAGCTTATTTTGCTTGGGGGCAGAACTGAAATACATGGAGTGTTGTGGGTATAAGCTGTGCCAACAGGGCATTTTTGCCTCTGTAGCATGCTGGTTTAGCTGTACAACCAAAACCTTCTAAATGTAGGCCTTGCCTTGTAGTGATCCATTTTGCTGCAATTAGTCTGTGAGAGATGGTCCACCACGGTGAAGTAGGAGCAAGTCTATGTGGTGGGGTAGACACAAGCTGTGATGTGGCTATGTCCCACCCCTGGGCATTTCCCCCTCTTCTTCTACTGGGGGGAGAATTATATCACAACAACACAAAGCTTCAAGCATCCCCTTGCAGCCATGAAAAGGGAATCCAGGACAAAAGGTCAAAGGCTTCTACTGAAGGGTGTGCTGGATCCGGCCACTAAACAGTTAAAGGGACATTGTCAGCCTTTATAGGTGCCCCAGATTACCTTCCTTAGTAACATTTTGGGTTTATGTAATGTAATTTACCTTCTTCTGCACCTTCACTCCAGAGATCTGGCTTCCTCCTCTCTTATCTTTGTATTCTCGTCAGTGATATCAAACTGTAGTGTGGCCAACTCCCATGAGTCTCATGGTCTTAGCGCTTTTCTTAAAGCCCTAGCTCCTGGAGTCATGTGATTGGAGCAGAATCTCAGCTTTTGCTTAAAAAAGAAAGACAAGGTGGGTGAAGTAATATCTTTTATTGAACCAACTTCTATTGGTGAGAGAGACGAGCTTTTGATCTTACACCTGAATACAAGCTCTTGTCTCTCTCATATCCTGGGACCAACATGGCTACAACAACACTTCATACAACAGTTGAAAAAGAAAATAAATTTCTAACCTCATGGTTGCAGAGAGCAGCTTGGAAGTGTGACTTGAGTGTAACCTAGAGGCTTGAAAGCCAGAAGGCTAATGAAAAGAAACCCAAAGGTGTTATTTTTTTAAAAAAACATCATTTTGTTGTTTAATCCATTCTCACGATTTTTGGTTTTTTGAGGCCTGATTTTTCAAAACACTTTTGATCGATAGTACGGAAATGGAGACCGTAATTTTGGAGGGTGGTTCACCCACCAGGAGTCTGAGTCTCTTCTGCTGAGAACTGGCCTCTAAGCACACCCAGATCCCAGGGCGACTCAGTCCAGTTCTTACTGGGACGGCTGTGCAGGGTCCAAAAGCAGAAGAAAGGCAAATAATTGCAGGACCCTGGAGACTGACAATCTTCTTCCTACAGTGCAGCTTGCTGTGCTGGTGACTCACCAGTGGGTGCTCTTCCACCTGAGTCAGTGACCGTGCTTTTTACTTTTCAAATAACTGCAACAGCAAATTCTCACGCCACCCCAGGAGGCGGATAAGTATCATTATCCTTTATCTTACACAAGATAGCTAGTCTGTTGAGTGCTAAAGAGATCATTAGCTCTCCCCTGCTGCCTCCCCACATTGACAATAGGAATCCACTCAGATGCAGGCAAAGTCAGATCAAATGAATACATCTTGCACTGCAAACTGTAGGGAAGTTCAGTTCTTGATCTGGACCCCCGGCCTGTTCCATTGTTTTCCGTACACAATGAGCAGCCGTAGACCTTCACTGGACTGACTTTTTATTTAAGATAAAGGGAACCCAAACTAGAAAGAACAAGAGAAGCATCTATGAGCTGGCAGAGCCGTGAAGACACACTCAGGGCTACTTGAATGTTTTAGGGTCTTCCATGCCTTTAAATATTCCAGCAGTAGCTCTTTATTGAGCTAAGCTTAGAGGCCAAGATTTTTCAAGGAGATTCTTGGGTGCCTTGTATTTTTGGCAGCCCAGTTAAAGGGGCCTGATTCTCAGAAGTGCTGAGCACCCGCCCTTTAAAAATCTGGCTGCTCTAGGACCCCTAAAATCACTAGTCACTTTTGGAAACCGTGGCATGAATTTCCACGTCCGAGCAGCTTTCTTTGCATGAGAAGGAAATTGGTCCAAGGCCCCACGCTGAGCTGCTTGAGGATTGTCCCATTACAGTGGGGTTTTAGCATACCGAGGGGCCTGTGTCTCACTGACTCCCATTTCTGCAGAGGAGTTAAGCCTGTATCTTTTTGGTAGCTCTGTTTGCATCATCATTTCCTGGTTCTCAAGAAAATTCTGATGAAATGCCCTGGAAGGGAAGTGGTTTTCCCCAGACGGTGACAGGTGTCTCAGCCGGGAAGTTTTGAGGGCTAGGCGTTAGCGTTGATAAACTGCAGCTCGCTGAACTCCGTGCGCCCCACTCTGCCTCTCACACGATGGCCGACAGCAGACTTTTTAGCAATTGAACGGTGAAGTGCACGGGGGAAGAGGGGGATCAAAGTAGATAGAGGCAAAACAAAACTCTTGAAAAATCAAAATTAGAGATGCTTTGTTCAGCCCCCTTTAGCAGAAACAGAGACCATGTGTGAGCATCAGGCGTGTGCTCTTAGCTTGTGGAACTGTCTTTCAGAGGTGATGCAAGCTGCATTGCTTGGTGCAGTCCCAGCTAGACTGGTCGGAACACAGGTGAATGATACAATAGGAGTAAACCTGCCCTGACAGAGGAACAGGCTGGGTGGCACTTCCTAGATCTATAGATACTCTGTAGATGCTATTTATTGCAGGATTAGCTATTTCTCCCCAGCTCCCCAAGCAGATCCCCCCTGTCATTCAGGTCTAATCAAGCTGGGTTAAGTCTGTTGAAGGAGATTGCATTCAGAGATCAACTAAAGTCAGAAATGAGGCGGAAGATTGTCACAATTCTATTGTTAGAGCTCTTGGTAAACCAACTCAGTGGGATCATTTCACTGCTGACAAGCTTTGCCCTGGCATAACAAAGTGCTGGAATCCTTTATCTAATCACAATTTACAGATAACCTCCCGATGATTCATCTTAAAGATCAGGAGAACACAGCCTCTGAGAAATGGATACCTACTCTGCAGGCCTGTGAGGGTGCTGAAAACAGCAGGATTGTCTCTCGCTGTCCAGGTTATTATTTGTATAGGGACTGTCCAGATGAAGAGGGCGTCCCCTGGACACAACACTCCGAGCAGTGTCGTTATTTTTGGGCGGTGTAGATATAGACAATAGCCAGTGGTTTTGCGTGGCATTCAAAAAGCAGACAGGAATCAGCTGGGCTAGCTTCTGAAGGTGAAGATGTACCAATTTGTGATGAGCGTGCACCCATTTTAAATGCACAGGTTCAGGGAAATCCGGGTTATGCTGCCACGGCTGTGGATTCTCAACCTTTGAGACATTAAGGAAACGGGAAAAACTCTTCAGATGCCAGGGTCTGCAAAAGGCTGCTGCTTGCCTTCTCCTGGGTACAAAGGAATAAGACCATCTCACCTCCCTCTTCAGACAGCTGCCTGCCTGTATGTTTTACGACCCAGTAAAAAACTGTAGGATCACAGGAATTAGAGAGAGAAAATACCTACTAGGCCTAATGTCAATGCAGGACTGTTTCCTCCAAATTATTGTAGTGTTCCAAAATGACCTTCCTCTTAAAATATATCTTGTCTCTTTCTATGCCAAAACCCTGCTTATCTGACATTCACATTTCTCTGTACCGCTCCCACCCCCTCCGATCACAGTTGGTGCCAGAGTCTTCTCTGCAGTTCCTATAATCTGGAATAGCCTTCCTGTATCTCTACATCGTCAAATCCTGTTGTAACCTTTTTTGATCCCAGGGGCTAGCCCAATTTTGGGGCTCTGTGGGTTGTTTCCACTAGAGGAGAAATTGATAGAGTCAGGTACTTTCTTTGATGCAATCTTGTTTATTTACAAAGATTTGTACATTATTATTTATTATTTGTATTACCATGGTGCGTACCAAAGTCCTGTTTCCCTGAACGCAGTAAGGAACCAAACAGCAGGGGGCAGTTCTTTTTCTTGCTGTTTCAAACGTGCTTTTCCAGCCAGCACTCTGTGCCCAAAAAGCTTTCTCTTAGGGTCGTGTTATCAACACTTCTGTTATCGTCTGCTTGGCCTTCTGGCCCCTTCTCTCTCTTCCATCCTGCCCCTTCTCTCTCACATACAGATAAAAGCAGTTCCCCGCCAATCAAAACCCTAGTCAAGAGGTGGGCGAACTACGGCCCGCAAGCCACATCCGGCCCGCGGGACCGTCCTGCCTGGTGCTTGAGCTCCTGGCCCCTCCCCTGCTGTTCCCCCTCCCCTCGCGAGCAGTGCTCTGGGTGGCAGGGCAGCGTGGCAGCATGTCTGGCTCCGGCCAGGCAGCATGGTTGCCAGATATGCTGCTCTGAGCCGCATGGTAAGGGGGCCAGGGCTGGGGGGTTGGATAAGGGGCAGGAGGTCCCAGGGGGTGGGCAGGGGACAGGGAGTAGGGGGCAGTTGGATGGGGCGGAGGTTCTGGGGGAGGCGGTCAGGGGAACTGGGGGTGGGGGTTTGGGTAAGCATGGGAGTCCCGGGGGGCTTGTCAGGGGGTGGGGGTGTGGATAGGGGTCGGGGCAGGCAGGGAGCAGGGGGGGTTGGATAGGGGGTGAGGTCCTGGAGGACAGTTAGGGGTTGGGGGTCCCAGGAGGGGGCAGTCCGGGGACAAGGAGCAGGAGGGGGTGGATGGGTGGGGAGTTCTGAGGGGGGCAGTCAGGGGGTAGGAAGTGGGAGGGTTGGATGGAGAGCAGGGGTCAGGCTGTTTGGGGGGGCACAGCCTTCCCTACCTGGCCCTCCATACAGTTTTGCAACCCTGCTGTGGCCCTCGGGCCAAAAAGTCCCCCCCCCCCGCCCTAATCCCTGCATTTGAGGCCCTTTGGGTCACATAGTTCAGCTTCTACTCCAGCTTTTCTGTGTGCCTGTGTTTTGGGTGCTAGGGCTTTTCTTTCAGGCACTTCCTTTGACCTTGAATGAAAGGTGGTTACACCCAACCCCCCTAACGCTGTCTTTCTCCCCTAGCCTAGGCCTAACTTCTCTCTCCCTCTGCTCTCCTCTGCTTATCGTTACAGGGCCTGAAGCTGCGCACCCGCAACTCCCACCGGCTTCAGTGGGGGAGTGCTACTACTGGGTCATTCGTTCTGCACGCCAGCAGTGTGCAGAATTGCCGGTGATCAGCACCTCTTGTAAAGGCTTCCCAGGGTAGGGTTTGCGTAAACAAGGCTGTCCAAAACAAAGCCGTATTGCAGTGCGCTGTTTGCACCCAAGCGTCTCTGTCAGGGGTGGCCAGCCTGAGCCTGAGAGGGAGCCAGACTTTACCAATGAACATTGCCGAAGAGCCACAGTAATACGTCAGCAGCCCCGCCAACCAGCGCCTCCCCCTCCTCCCGATCAGCTGTTTTGTGGCGTGCGGGAGGAGCGAGGGCACGGCAGGCTCAAAGGAGGGGGCAGGAAGGGTGGAGTGGGGGCAGGGCCTGTGGCAGAGCCCGGGGCTGAGCGGTGAGCGCCCCCCGGCCCACTGGAAAGTTGGCGCCTGTCGCTCCAGCCCCAGAGTCGGGGCCTCTACAAGGAGCCGCAGATTAACGTCTGACGAGCCGCATGGGGCTCCGGAGCCCCAGGTTGGCCACCCCGGTCTATGTAGTCTCCATTAGAATTTAGGTAACATTCAAGTGACCATATGTCCCGGTTCTACTTTATGCAGTGTTGTTGTAGCCGTGTCGGTCCCAGGATATTAAAGAGACAAGTTATATTTTTGATTGGACCAACTTCTGCTGGGGAGAGAGACAAGCATTCGAGCGACGCAAAGCTCTTCCACAGGTCTAGACCTCACCCACCTTGGGTCTCTGGTTCTACGTTGACAGTCCCAGTTTTTCATATGATGTCTGCAGACCTTCTCCAGGAGCACACGAGACGTCTTCGTTTTTCGTTTAATCAATTCAGAATGTTTGTTCAAGACAGGCTGCTGCACTGAGTGGAATTGGCTCCGTATTTACCAGGAACAAACAGTGCAGAGGAATGATCAGTCAGAGTAATGCTCAGTGTTAGTGGGAAGGGAGACGTAAAGGAAAAGATATCTGGTAAACAATCTTGCCGACAAAGGCATAACCAGATCCAATGGCTGGAAGTTGAAGTTAGGCAAATTTATCCTTGAAATAAGATACAGTTTCCTAGCAGAGTGGGTGGTTAAACGTGGGGACGGCTTACCAGGGACATGGCGCAATCACCATTGCGTGGACTCTTTAAAATTAGATCAGGTATCTTTTTCAAAAAGCAGCTTTAGTCCAGTTGCTGGGAGAAATTATATAGCCTATGTGCCCAGAGATTCGGGCTGTATGGCCATGGTGGTCCCTTCTGGCTTGAAATATGTGAAACCCCCTGTTCCTCCACTTCCTGGAATGGGTTACCTAGGGAGGTGGTACAGTTTCCTTCCTTAGAGGTTTTTAAGGTCAGGCTTGACAAAGCCCTGGCTGGGATGATTTAACTGGGAATTGGTCCTGCTTTGAGCAGGGGGGTTGGACTAGATGACCTCCTGAGGTCCCTTTCAACCCTGATATTCTATGATTCCTTCCTAGGCCATGGAGCAGCAGGAAACTATTGCCCTCAAAATGCTCACAACACTTGCAGCTCTGGAGTAAGACACCCCTCATACTTCAGGGCTTCAGCCGGTCCCCCCCCCCAGCGATGCACTATTGGCCAGATATATTCTGTTTCTCCCCCACCCCTCATTCTCCCAGTACCTTCCTCTGAAGCTTCAGAGATTGGCCACAGCTGGCCACAAGACAACAGCTGGGGTGGACCTATGCTCTGCAGTGGTACTGAGAACCCTCTTAGATACCTGGCTGGTGTGTCTTGTTCACAAGCTCAGGGTCCAGCTGAGCTCCAGATGTGAGGTTGGGAAGGATTTACACCCCTGGTCAGATTGGCAGGGACCTTGGAGGTTTGTCACCTTCCTCTTCAGCATGGTGCGTGGATCACCTACTGGGATCATCTGGGCATATCTCATCTCATTGATGCCCTCCCGTTGCAGGGGTGTCAGGCATTAGTGGCACCTTGGTCTCTCCCGTCTTCTGGGTATGGCTTACAACAGTTTAGTCTCCTGGGGCCTGAAATGCTTCAGTTTAACTAAAGTCATTGCGGGAGGAAGGGAGGAAGGGGTGAGATTCTATGGCCTGTGTGGTATAGAAGGTTAGACTAGGTGATCGAATGGCCTTAAACTCTCTGAAATTGATGTGAGCCTCGTAGCTATCAAAGCTGTTCTTTTGCTCTGAGTGAATGTTACCACCACCCTGTTCAAGTGCTTAATGCTGGTGGTTCCAACGCTCAGTTATTGCAGCCCACCTGTGGAGAAGGTTTCTGATGGCAGAGGGCTCTTTCACTGATCAAACAAAGGCTGACCAAGATGCAGTGGCTGGAACCTGAAGCCAGACAAAATCAGTCTGAAAATAAGGTGCAATTTTTTTTTTTTAACAGTGAAAGCCAGTAACTGGTACGATTTACCCAGGGACGTGGTAGAGTCTCCATCACTTGAAGTCTTCACATCGAAATGGGATGCCTTTCTAAAAGAAATGCAGCTAGTGGGGGAAAAGAGCAGACCAAGGAAATGTCAAGTCACAATACAGGGAGATCACTGGTCATGTTATCTTAGCACCTGTGAAACTGGATGCCACACCCATTTGCATGTTTGATTGTAGCACTTTAGGGAGCACTAGCAGTTCTGCGACTCCTGCTGCTCTGTTAGAGAACATAACAAGGGTCATGCTGGGTCAGACCAAAGGTCCATCTAGCCCAGTATCCTGTCTTCCTACAGAGGCCAATGCCAGGTGCTTCAGAGGGAATGAACAGAACAGGTAATCATCAAGTGATCCATCCCCTGTCGCCCATTCCCAGCTTCTGGCAGAGGTTAGGGTCACCATTCCTGTCTTATAGCCATTGATGGACTTATCCTCCATGCACTTATCTACTTCTTTTTTGAACCCTGTTATAGTCTTGGCCTTCACAACAGCCTCTGGCAAGGAGTTCCACAGCTTGATTGTGCATTGTGTGAAGAAATACTTTCTTTCGTTTGTTTTAAACCTGCTACCTATTAATTTCATTTGGTGACCCCTAGTTCTTGTGTTATGAGAAGGAATAAATAACACTTTCTGTTAGGATATAGATATTCAGGCCTGTCTGCAAAGGCCTGTACTTTAAGAATTTAGGTGTATTCTTATCACTTGGCTAGTTCTAGAGGTATAAAAGAAGAATCAAAATCACTGTCTGCTGTTGTAAGGGCCTTCTCTTACTGTGACAGTCTGAGGCCCTGTTCTAAGGCCTTTGGCTAAGCAGCAGAGGCAGCCATAAGCTGGGAAGCGAACGGTCACATCCTCACATTCCAAACTAGTCACATTGAAATAAGGTGCTATTGGGCTGTTAGGCACTATCAGGACAGGATTGTATCCTATCACCTCCAGAGAAAGGGAAGTGCCTAGAAAATGTAAAAGGAAACTTAGTTTGATAGCATCCTGTCTAGCAAGAACTCACTTATCAATAGCTGGGATGTGAAATCCTCACTTCTGTATTGTCTTGTCATTATAGTTCCCACTTTGCTATTTGACAGGTTTCAGAGTAGCAGCCGTGTTAGTCTGTATTCGCAAAAAGAAAAGGAGGACTTGTGGCACCTTAGAGACTAACCGATTTATTAGAGCATAAGCTTTCGTGAGCTACAGCTCACTTCCTCAGATGCATATCGTGGAAACTGCAGCAGGCTTTATATATACACAGAGAATATGAAACAATACCTATTCCCACCCCACTGTCCTGCTGGTAATAGCTTATCTAAAGTGATTTCCAGCACAAATCCAGGTTTTCTCACCCTCCACCCCACCACACAAATTCACTCTCCTGCTGGTGATAGCCCATCCAAAGTGACAACTCTTTACACAATGTGCATGACAATCAAGCTGGGCTATTTCCTGCATAAATCCAGGTTCTCACATCCCCCCCACCCCCATACACACACAAACTCACTCTCCTGCTGGTAATAGCTCATCCAAACTGACCACTCTTCAAGTTAAAATCCAAGTTAAACCAGAACATCTGGGGGGGGGGGGTAGGAAAAAACAAGAGGAAACAGGCTACCTTGCATAATGACTTAGCCACTCCAAGTCTCTATTTAAGCCTAAATTAATAGTATCCAATTTGCAAATGAATTCCAATTCAGCAGTTTCTCGCTGGAGTCTGGATTTGAAGTTTTTTTGTTTTAAGATAGCGACCTTCATGTCTGTGATCGCGTGACCAGAGAGATTGAAGTGTTCTCCGACTGGTTTATGAATGTTATAATTCTTGACATCTGATTTGTGTCCATTTATTCTTTTACGTAGAGACTGTCCAGTTAGTTAGTTAACACTTTGCTATTGTTTGTCTGTATAATCTCTGTCTGGTTCTGTGATTGTTCCTCTCTGCTGTATAATTAATTTTGCTGGGTGTAAACTAATTAAGGTGGTGGGATATAATTGGTTACATAATCATGTTACAATATGTTAGGATTGGTTAGTTAAATTTCAGAAAAATGATTGGTTAAGGTATAGCTAAGCAGAACTCAAGTTTTACTATATAATCTGTAGTCAATGAGGAAGTGGGTGGGTGTGGGTGGGAGGGGGTGGGCATGTGGGTGTGAGAGATGGGAACAGGGAATGGGGGTAAGAAAATTGGAATCATGTTTTGCTAAAGGGGGAAATGGGAACAGGGAATGGGAGTAAGGAAGTTGGAATCATGTTTGGCTAAGGGTAGGAATGGGAACAGGGACACAGGTGTAAGGCTCTGTGGTGTCAGAGCTGGGAAGGAGGATACTAAGGAAGGAAACTGGAATCATGCTTGCTGGAAGTTCACCCCAATAAACATCGAATTGTTTGCACCTTTGGACTTCGGGTATTGTTGCTCTCTGTTCATGCGAGAAGGACCAGGGAAGTAAGTGGGTGAAGGAATAAGCCCCCTAACACTTCCTTATTTACTTTCTCCCCACCAGTCATGATTTTGTAGACCTCTCTCATATTCCCCCTTAGTCATCTCTTTTCCAAGCTGAACAGTCCCAGTCTTATTAACAAAAAGAAAAGGAGTACTTGTGGCACCTTAGAGACTAATAGCTTATCTAAAGTGATCATCAGGTGGGCCATTTCCAGCACAAATCCAGGTTTTCTCACCCTCCCCCCCCCCACAAATTCACTCTCCTGCTGGTGATAGCCCATCCAAAGTGACAACTCTTTACACAATGTGCATGACAATCAAGTTGGGCTATGGCTGAGGTAAGTGAAGCAGCATCACTTGCCCCATAACCTCAGCCATGCGGAACACAATGCCATCCACAGCCTCAGAAACAACTCTGACATCATAATCAAAAAGGCTGACAAAGGAGGTGCTGTTGTCATCATGAATAGGTCGGAATATGAACAAGAGGCTGCTCGGCAGCTCTCCAACACCACTTTCTACAAGCCATTACCCTATGATCCCACTGAGAGTTACCAAAAGCAACTACAGCATTTGCTCAAGAAACTTCCTGAAAAAGCACAAGATCAAATCCGCACAGACACACCCCTGGAACCCCGACCTGGGATATTCTATCTGCTACCCAAGATCCATAAACCTGGAAATCCTGGGCGCCCCATCATCTCAGGCATTGGCACCCTGACAGCATGATTGTCTGGCTATGTAGACTCCCTCCTCAGGCCCTACGCTACCAGCACTCCCAGCTACCTTCGAGACACCACTGACTTCCTGAGGAAACTACAATCCATCGGTGATCTTCCTGATAACACCATCCTGGCCACTATGGATGTAGAAGCCCTCTGCACCAACATTCCACACAAAGATGGACTACAAGCCGTCAAGAACACTATCCCCGATAATGTCACGGCTAACCTGGTGGCTGAACTTTGTGACTTTGTCCTTACCCATAACTACTTCACATTTGGGGACAATGTATACCTTCAGATCAGCGGCACTGCTATGGGTACCCACATGGCCCCACAGTATGCCAACATTTTTATGGCTGATTTAGAACAACGCTTCCTCAGCTCTCGTCCCCTAAAGCCCCTACTCTACTTGCGCTATATTGATGACATCTTCATCATCTGGACCCATGGAAAAGAAGCCCTTGAGGAATTCCACCATGATTTCAACAATTTCCATCCCACCACCAACCTCAGCCTGGTCCAGTCCACACAAGAGATCCACTCCCTGGACACTACAGTGCTAATAAACAATGGTCACATAAACACCACCCTATACCGGAAACCTACTGACCGCTATTCCTACCTGCATGCCTCCAGCTTTCACCCTGACCACACCACACGATCCATCGTCTACAGCCAAGCTCTGCGATACAACCGCATTTGCTCCAACCCCTCAGACAGAGACAAACACCTACAAGATCTCTGTCAAGCTTTCTTACAACTACAATACCCACCTGCAGAAGTAAAGAAACAGATTGATAGAGCCAGAAGAGTTCCCAGAAGTTACCTACTACAGGACAGGCCTAACAAAGAAAATAACAGAACGCCACTAGCCGTCACCTTCAGCCCCCAACTAAAACCCCTCCAACGCATTATTAAGGATCTACAACCTATCCTAAAGGATGACCCAACACTCTCACAAATCTTGGGAGACAGGCCAGTCCTTGCCTACAGACAGCCCCGCAACCTGAAGCAAATACTCACCAACAACCACATACCACACAACAGAACCACTAACCCAGGAACTTATCCTTGCAACAAAGCCCGTTGCCAATTGTGCCCACATATCTATTCAGGGGACACCATCACAGGGCCTAATAACATCAGCCACACTATCAGAGGCTCGTTCACCTGCACATCCACCAATGTGATATATGCCATCATGTGCCAGCAATGCCCCTCTGCCATGTACATTGGTCAAACTGGACAGTCTCTACGTAAAAGAATAAATGGACACAAATCAGATGTCAAGAATTATAACATTCATAAACCAGTCGGAGAACACTTCAATCTCTCTGGTCACGCAATCACAGACATGAAGTTCGCTATCTTAAAACAAAAAAACTTCAAATCCAGACTCCAGCGAGAAACTGCTGAATTGGAATTCATTTGCAAATTGGATACTATTAATTTAGGCTTAAATAGAGACTTGGAGTGGCTAAGTCATTATGCAAGGTAGCCTGTTTCCTCTTGTTTTTTCCTACCCCCCCCCCCCAGATGTTCTGGTTTAACTTGGATTTTAACTTGAAGAGTGGTCAGTTTGGATGAGCTATTACCAGCAGGAGAGTGAGTTTGTGTGTGTATGGGGGTGGGGGAGGATGTGAGAAAACCTGGATTTGTGCAGGAAATAGCCCAACTTGATTGTCATGCACATTGTGTAAAGAGTTGTCACTTTGGATGGGCTATCACCAGCAGGAGAGTGAATTTGTGTGGGGGGGTGGAGGGTGAGAAAACCTGGATTTGTGCTGGAAATGGCCCACCTGATGATCACTTTAGATAAGCTATTACCAGCAGGACAGTGGGGTGGGAGGAGGTATTTTTTCATATTCTCTGTGTATAAATAAAGTCTGCTGCAGTTTCCACGATATGCATCTGATGAAGTGAGCTGTAGCTCACGAAAGCTTATGCTCTAATAAATTGGTTAGTCTCTAAGGTGCCACAAGTCCTCCTTTTCTTTTTGCAAATACAGACTAACACGGCTGTTACTCTGAAACCTGCCAGTCTTATTAACCTCTCCTTGTGTCAGGGTCTCTGACATTCTGTGGACATACAGGCTTGGGTCTGATTCTTCTCTCCCTCTCACCAATGTTGCTGTGGTATAATTCTATTGATTTCAGAGGTGTTTACATCAGTATATGTGAGAGGAGACCCAAGCCCCTTGGGTTTTCATTTGTGGCCAGCTCTTTGTGGGGAAGTTAATAAGACTTTTGCCTGAGAGAAGTCTGAATAAAAATGCCCAGCTAAGGCCACTTGCATCCAAAGTGTCTTATATTGGCTTCTCCATTCCAGGTTAAGCCAGCAATTGATCCTTTAAATTCATTACTTATTTTGCCCAAGAGATCCTTCATCTATCAGGAAGGGCAGCAGGGAGGTCTTGATCCAGAGAGGACAAAACAGATTGGAAGCTGTAGGGACTCTTTTGGATTCTATCCGTGCTGAAAAGTTGCTTGAAAAGTGCTTGAAAAGTGCTTATCCATTCCACGGATCGTGAGCACAGGCTGAATTCCGATCGCTGGGATTCAAACCGCAGTGTTTGGAAGAGACGTAATAAACCTTCCTGACCCCAGAGTTCCTCCTGCTTCTGGGCATAAGCCAGTCCCTGACTAATGGATGTTAATCAGAAACCTCTCAGATGGGCAAATCATTTAATAACTGCCTGCTGTATGTTCTTCCTAACATAGAATCATAGAATCATAGAATATCAGGGTTGGAAGGGACCCCAGAAGGTCATCTAGTCCAACCCCCTGCTCAAAGCAGGACCAATTCCCAGTTAAATCATCCCAGCCAGGGCTTTGTCAAGCCTGACCTTAAAAACCTCTAAGGAAGGAGATTCTACCACCTCCCTAGGTAACGCATTCCAGTGTTTCACCACCCTCTTAGTGAAAAAGTTTTTCCTAATATCCAATCTAAACCTCCCCCACTGCAACTTGAGACCATTACTCCTCGTTCTGTCATCTGCTATCATTGAGAACAGTCTAGAGCCATCCTCTTTGGAACCCCCTTTCAGGTAGTTGAAAGCAGCTATCAAATCCCCCCTCATTCTTCTCTTCTGCAGGCTAAACAATCCCAGCTCCCTCAGCCTCTCCTCATAACTCATGTGTTCCAGTCCCCTAATCATTTTTGTTGCCCTTCGCTGGACTCTCTCCAATTTGTCCACATCCTTCTTGTAGTGTGGGGCCCAAAACTGGACACAGTACTCCAGATGAGGCCTCACCAATGTTGAATAGAGGGGAACGATCACGTCCCTCGATCTGCTCGCTATGCCCCTACTTATACATCCCAAAATGCCATTGGCCTTCTTGGCAACAAGGGCACACTGCTGACTCATATCCAGCTTCTCGTCCACTGTCACCCCTAGGTCCTTTTCCGCAGAACTGCTGCCTAGCCATTCGGTCCCTAGTCTGTAGCTGTGCATTGGGTTCTTCCGTCCTAAGTGCAGGACCCTGCACTTATCCTTATTGAACCTCATCAGATTTCTTTTGGCCCAATCCTCCAATTTGTCTAGGTCCTTCTGTATCCTATCCCTCCCCTCCAGCGTATCTACCACTCCTCCCAGTTTAGTATCATCCGCAACATCATCATTTTCAACAGGCGAGTTCTCTGAGTTTGCTCATGATGGGAAGGGGGGTGGTACATAGGTTTTGTCGCTGGGCCAGTACAAGTGCAAGGCTGTCCCCAGCTGGATATGAATGGAGGTTACCACCCAGGCCTCAAGTGAAACTAATCATAGAATCATAGAATATCAGGGTTGGAAGGGACCTCAAGAGGTCATCTAGTCCAACCCCCTGCTCAAAGCAGGATCAATCCCCAACTAAATCATCCCAGCCTGGGCTTTGTCAAGCCTGACCTTAAAAACTTCCAAGGAAGGAGATTCCACCACCTCCCTAGGTAACCCATTCCAGTGCTTCACCGCCCTCCTAGTGAAAAAGTTTTTCCTAATATTCAAACTAAACCTTCCCCCACTGCAACTTGAGACCATCGCTCCTTGTTCTGTCATCCGCTACCACTGAGAACAGTCTAGATCCATCCTCTTTGGAACCCCCTTTCAGGAAGTTGAAAGCAGCTATCAAATCCCCCCTCATTTTTCTCTTCTGCAGACTAAACATCCCCAGTTCCCTCAGCCTCTCCTTATAACTCATGTGTTCCAGCCCCCTACATTTTTGTTGCCCTCCGCTGGACATTTTCCAATTTGCCGTCGCTCCCACCAAGGCAATGTCGAAGGAGATGCTTCTATGTTGTACCAGCGCTGTAAGTAAATAAAACTGCCTGGTAGCCTGTAGCAGCATGAGTCTCTGTCTCCCATTCCTTCAAAATAGACCTAGAGCTGTCTTGTGAAAGGGACGTGGGCCTGGTTGGTTGTCCCTTGTTTTTGTCCACTTGTGACCTACTGTGAAATCAGATCAATTCGGAGTCACTCCAACCGGGCAGGAAACTAGCTGGAGGAAACCTTAGGACGGCACTTCTGCTGTGGAGGAGCTGCACCGAACCTTGCCCTTGGAGGTCCACTGGGGAAGCCAGAATGGAGGCACTGATATAGCACCAAACTGGGGCAGGCTCTGCTGGGCTGCAGGCTTGGTGCTGGCAGTCTCGTTGGGATCTCGGCTCTCAGAGAGCAGCGTGGTACCAGGGCCGGATTAACCTTTTGTGGGCCCGGCGCCAAACATATTTGTGGGGCCCCATGGAGGCAATGGAGCATGGCATGGGGAGGTCAGTCCCCGGAGCAAGGGGCCAGCCAGGGGCAATGGGGCATGGCATGGCAGAGGCCGCCCAGCTCTGCCCAACCCAGTGCGAGGGCACTATTTGCAAACTGGCAGTTGCCAGACACACAGTGGCCCGCCTGGCCCTGTGCTGCCAGCATGCCCCTCCCCTGCCCAATGCCCCCCGACTCCTTATTGCCAGAGCCCCCTCAGCCCCTTCACACAAATGCCCAGCGTCCTGCACAACACCACCCTTGCCCAGCGCCCCCCTGCCCACAGCCCCACCACAACTTCCCAGCACCCCCCCCACAGAACCCCCACTCCCTAGTGCCCCAACATACAGATCTTCCCTGCCCCCTCACAGCCCAGAACCCCCCCCTCCACCCAAGAAACCCACTCCCCCACACCCTGCCTCCCGGCCGCACGCACTGGCCCGTTGGGAGGCGACTGTGTCTGCCAGACTGAGTGGCCAGTGCAGCCAAGGCTGGTCCCGTGCCAGGGAATCGCTCCGGTCCCTCAGGAGTGGTGCAATCAGCCAGGCTAGGGCCTGCTCCGGCTGGGCTCCCTCAAGACTCACTTCCCTGAGAGGGGCCCAGCCAAGATGCCCACACTGTCCCCTTTCCCCCTGGCCCCAGCCTGAGACGGGCCAGGCTTCTGCACCATTCCCAGGCAGCTCAGCTCTGGGGGGACAGGTGGGGCCCTGCAGGTGGTGGGAAGCAGGGACTGCCCAGAGCCGGAGGTGTCCTGGAGTCCAGCCATGGGGCAGAGAGGAGCAGAGGGGTGGGGCCGAGGACGCAGCAGGCGGGCAGGCCAAGAGGAGCAAGTGGTGGGCAGGGGGAGCCAGAGGGGTCTCGGGGTGCAATGCAAGCGGAGCAGGCTGGGGCCCCTTCTGAGCATAGGCCCAGCTCCATGGAGCCATTGTAAACCTGGGACTGGTGGTGACCTCACTGGCCGTAAGGCAGCTCTGCGGCGGTGTCTCTCTATGCTGGGGCAGAGTGAAGTCATGCAAAGTCCTGCCTCTAACCTCGTGAGACCTCCTGTAAGGATCTGTCTTCCCTGAAGTTAACGTGGGCTCTTACTTGGGTGTTGCCCCTGTCCCCCCTCTCCGGTCCACACACAAAACCCTCTTACTTGAGTGTGTTGGTGCTTTTAGCCCAGGCTAGCTAGGTCTGATGGGGCTACAGGCTAAAGCCTGAGTGAGGTAACCAATGCACAAGTCGGCTAAGTGACTTGCTCAATAGCACACAGGAAGCAGGGAATTGAGCCCAGGTCTCCAGCTAGCACCTTAATTGCTGGATCATCCCTTATATCAAGGATGATCAAGGTGCTAAGGGAACACTCAAGGAAGACAAGGCCATTGTGGAGAATTGTCTGCACTGATCTTACTCCTTTTCTTTTTATTGTAGGTAGTGTGAGGGAGATTCCCACGCGTGAACTGTTCTTTTTAGGTGACAAATCTGAGGAACTGTCCCAGACTGAGGTGTTGATAGAGGAGGTTTTGGAACAAATTGATAAATTAAACAGTAATAAGTCACCAGGACCAGATGGGATTCACCCAAGAGTTCTGGAGGAACTCAGATATAAATCTTCAGAACGACTAACTGTGGTATCAGAGTAGCAGCCTGTTAGTCTATATTCGCAAAAAGAAAAGGAGGACTTGTGGCACCTTAGAGACTAACCAATTTATTGGAGCATGAGCTTTCATGAGCTACAGCGGTAGCTTATGCTCCAATAAATTTGTTAGTCTCTAAGGCGCCACAAGTCCTCCTGTTCTTTTAACCGTGGTATGTAATTTATGGCTTAAATCAGCCTCTGGACCAGATGACTGGTGAATAGCTAATGTAATGCCATTTTTAAAAAAAAGAACCAGAGGTGATCCCGGCAATTACAAGCTGGTAAGCCTGACTTCAGCCCTGGGCAAGTTGGCTGAAACTGTTGTAAAGAACAGAATTGTCAGACACACAGATGAACATGATTTTTGTTCATCATCTTGATTAATGATCTGGAGGATGGGATGGCTTGCACCCTCAGCAAGTTCACGGATGACACTAAGCTGGGGGGAGAGGTAGATACGCTGGAGGGTAGGGATAGGGTCCAGAGTGACCTAGACAAATTGGAGGACTGGGCCAAAAGAAATCGGATGAGGTTCAGCAAGGACAAGTGCAGAGTCCTGAATTTAGGATGGAAGAATCCCAGGCATTGCTACAGGCTGGGGAACCGACTGGCTAGGCAGCAGTTCTGCAGAAAAGGACCTGAGGCTTACAGTGGAGGAGAAGCTGGATATGAGTCAACAGTGCGTCCTTGTTGCCAAGAAGGCTAACGGCATATTGGGCTGCATTAATAGGAGCATTGCAGCCGATCAAGGGAAGTGATTATTCCCCTCTATTCGGCCCTGGTGAGGCCACGTCTGGAGTAATGCATCCAGTTTTGGGCCCCCCACTACAGAAGGGATGTGGACAAATTGGAGAGAGACCAGCAGAGAGCAACAAAAATGATTAGGGGGCTGGGGCACATGACTTACGAGGAGAGGTTGAGGGAACTGAGCCTATTTAGTCTGCAGAAGAGAAGAATGAGGGGGGATTTGATAACAGCCTTCAACTACTTGAAGGGGGGTTCCAAAGAGGATGGAGCTCGGCTGTTCTCAGTGGTGGCAGATGACAGAACAAGGAGAAATGGTTTCAAGTTGCAGTGTGGGAGGTCTAGGTTAGATATTAGGAAAACTTATTTCACGAGGAGGGTGGCGAAGGACTGGAATGGGTTACCTAGGGAGGTGGTGGAATCTCCATCCTTAGAGGTTTTTAAGGCCAGGCTTGACAAAGCCCTAGCTGGGATGAATTAGTTGGGGTTGGTCCTACTTTGAGCAGGGGGTTGGACTAGCTGACCTCCTGAGGCCTCTTCCAGCCTAATGTTCTATGATTCTATGATTTGGTGGGGAAGAGTCAACACGGTTTTTGTAAAGGGAAATCATGCCTGACCAATTTATTAGAATTCTTTGAGGGGGTCAAGAAACATGTGCGTAAGGGGGATCCAGTGGATATAGTGTATTTGGGCTTTCAGAAAACTTTTAACAAGGTCTGTCACCACAGGCTCTTAAGCAAAGTAAGCAGCGATGGGATAAGAGGGAAGGTCCTCTCATGGATCAGTAACTGGTTAAAGGACAGGAAACAAGGGGTAGGAATTAATGGTCAGTTTTCAGACTGGAGAGAGGTAAATAACTGGGACCCCCCAGGATCTGTACTGGGACCAGTGCTGTTCAGCACATGCAGAAATGATGTGGAAAAAGAGGTTGCCACAATGAGGTGGTGAAGTTTGCAGATGATACTAAATTGTTCAAGATAGTTAAGTCCAAAGCAGACTGCGAAGAGCTACAAAGAGATCTGACAAAACTGGGTGACTGGGCAACAAAACGGCCGATGAAATACAATGATGATAACTGCAAAGTAATGCACATTGGAAAACATAACTCCAACTCTACATAGAAAGTGATGGAGCCTAAGTTAGCTGTTTTCACTCAAGAAAGAGACTGTGGAGTTGTGACTAATTCTCTGAAAACATCCGCTCCATGTACAGGGGCAGTCAAAAAAGAGAACAGGATCTTGGAAATCATTAGGAAAGGGATAAATGATAAAACAGAATATATCATCGTGCCCCTACATAAAGCCATGGTACACCCACGTTTTGAACACTGTGTGCAGTTCTGATTGTCCCATCTCAAAAAAGGTATATTAGAATTGGAAAACGTGCAGAGAAGAGCAACAATAGTGCTTAGGGGTAAGGAACAGCTTCCATATGAAGAGAGATTAAAAAGACTGGAACTGTTCAATTTGGAAAAGAGACGATTGAGGCAGAGATATGATGGATGTCTATGAAATTAGAATTACAACCAGGATGGTCAGGGAGGCAACCCTATGCTCTGGATGTCCCTAAGCCTCTGATTGCCATATGCTGGGACTGGACGACAGGGGATGGATCACTCAATAATTACCCTGTTCTGTTCATTCCTTCTGAAGCATCTGGCATGGGCCACTGTCGGAAGACAGGATACTAGGCTAGATGGACCCTTGGTCTGACCCAGTATGGCCATTCTTATGTTCTTAAAATAATTTCCCCAGTAAGTAACACTCAATAAACCCCAGTCACTACCATTATTTTTCATGAGTAATTATCCTTTATCTAGCACTGTGGGTTTACACAGCACTTTATAAACAGAGAGTAAGATACTTTCCCTGCCCTGAAGTGCTTACCATTGAAGACAGACGGACAAGCTGAGGCACTGTGCAGCAGCACCATTGAGAAAGCGTGGTGTGATTGCTGGTGATGAAAACAAGGCCAGGAGGGTGCTTGGAAGAAGGGGTTTTTTAAGGAGAGTGGGACAGGGACATTGGCGAGCTTGAAGTGGGAAAGTCTTCTAGCCAGAGTACCACGTACCTAATGAAGCCACGGGCTGGATGTCTAGAAGGCCCAGGAGCAGCCTCCTATCATGGCTGCTTGTTGTGTTTTGATTTGGAGTAAGCAAGTCACAAGGATGAAACTAGGTACTTCATTCCAGCAGAGTCACACAATACAGCACTCCCCGTCTGCCTGTTCTTCCCTCTTCTCTCTAGAGCGCACCTCCCAAGGTGCTCACTGCCTCGCTGTTCAGCTGGGATCAGTGCCCGCACAGCTCCCCCGTCAGAGCACCCGGGTACTGGTTTTCTACTGTGCTCATTGCTGTGACCTCTGCCCCGCCTCTCAGATGCACACTGAGCACTCTTGCAGAGGGGAAAGTTTTAAATGTTCCCTGTGCCCATGGTGTGATACAGCACCCCTTGCAAGGGTATCAGGGCACTCCGCTATCTGGCTTCAGGCTGGTCGTGCCCAGTTTTGCTTGGGCATCACAGATTGAATCAATGTGGACATGATGGATGATTTTCTCTCATATTCGCTCTGACACACTCATGGTTACTCCTCCCCGAGAGATTTCATGCCTACTGTTTGTTGCCTTCTCTCCAGGCAGATCAAAGTCTATAAAAAGCCCCTTGATTTTACTGCATGATTGTGGGTTACAATGATACTTTCCCAGCTATAGCACTGTCATCTCCAGATATCAGATGTCTTCATGAAATACTCTTTATGGCCAGCCCAGTGAGATATGGATCTTTACCCTCATTTTACAGATGGGTAAATGGAGATACACAGAGGCAGAGTGACTTGGGCAAGGTCATAGAGTGAGTCAGTAGCAGAGCTGGGATTAGAAGTCAGGTGTCTCTTGCTCCTCTAGCTAATAGGTTGTTTTTTGGCGGAGGTGGGCTGGGTGGGGGGGGGAACAACAGCCTCAAACTGATACCATTCTCCTAACAAGACTGCGCTCTGCTCCAGGCTGCTTCTGAATAATCTAATGGGCAAGTGCTTTTGTCCAAAGACTAAAATTAAAATAAGCACAAGCAGCCAGTTTCTGTTTATTCCAAATGGGTGTTTGCATGTCTAACTGACCTGTTCAATGTACTGCAGAGTTTCAGGGAAAATCCATTATAGACTATCCGGCAGTAACGTCCTTGATCTTTTTTCAGCTCCAATAAGCGGCTAATGCATTTCAGCAAGTGTTAGTATAGAAGCCGGTTCAGTGGCCGTGGGCAGGGTGGAAACTGATGAGCTCCAGGCTGACTGTTTTTCCAGGTGCTGACGACTAAATAGTGCCATGCTTGAATGGCATTAGCTGCTGGATGTTCCTGCAGTGTGGCCTCCCCAGGAAATGGCAGATGGCTTGGTTAGTGCTCATTGGTGGCGGGAAATTATTAGCAGCTCTGTGAAAGGGCCAAGCAGCAAGGAGGGGAGGGAGAGCACCAAGAAAACCTCAGCGGGAGGAGGAGAACCCAAGGAAGGCTTAGAGGATGTCTTCACTGTAGAAGCTAAAGCCCAGCCAAGCAGCTGCTGGCCTGGCGTGGCAGGGTAAAGACACCGGGCAAATGTGGCTGGCATCCCAGACTGGGCTGCTTCTGTTTTTAGATGTGTCTAATGCTGCTCCCCAAGGCCGATCTCCCCGTCACGGAGAAGCAGAGAACTGGCCCCTCAGCAGGAAACAGAGCTGACTTCACAAACTGTAACATCTCAGAACTGTAAAGCAGATAATTGTAGAGTGTCCCCAGCAGCAGGGTGGGGCCGGCACCACCTTTGGGGTTATAGCGTTTCTCCATGACTTGAAGGCAGTCAGCCAGGGCAAGGTTTCAAGGGCAAGGGACCAGGCCCAGCCAGGGACACAAGGGGGAGATCCTGGTTGAGAACCTGGGTGGAGCGAGCAGTTCGGTGAGCAGACCGAAGTCAAATGAAGGAAGGAAAGAGAAGAAGAAAAAATATTTGTTAGAGAAGATGGTGACTTAGGGCCAGACCCTCCCAGGAATTTAGGCACCTAACCCCCCTAAATCCCTTGGAGGCTATGGGCAGTGGAAGCCCTGAGGCCTGCTAATGGAACACTGTCTGCCCGGGGAGCAGGACACCAAGCGGTCTAGTGACAGGAGCATCTGGGCCCTGCTGGATGAGAGTTGGTTGGATCGGGTGGTGCTTTTGTAACCCACACACCTCCTGGGTGTGGTGTTCTGCCCATCTAGTGGCACTGAGACCACTGAGAGAGAGAGTTAAATGAGTCTGTTTTTTAAATGAGTCTGCAGTTGGCTTTTAGCTTATGCGGTAGAGGCTCACGCACTAAGCTCCAGAGTTCCCCGGTTCGATCCTGCCCACCGACGACTGGGGTCCGCTGGTGTTACAAGTGGTGGCTTGTCCATGATTTCAACTGGAAAGTCTCTGAAGCTCGGGACGCTCTTCCTCAGGTAGGGAATCCCAGACGAACCAGCTCATTATAACAGGTAGAGAGAAGGGCCAGCCACCCTGCGCAAACCCTCATGATGTGCCAGCCTCACAGGGGCTTGCCAGACAGCTCTGAAGGACTCTAGGCTTGAGTGGAAGCTTCTGGTAACGTTTTCAAAATTGTCTAAGTCCCATGTTCAAAAGCAGCTCGGCTACGTTGGCTCCTAAGTCCCGTTGGCATCCCACGAGCCATAAACTGCTACATGCCCGCCACTTTTGAAAATGGGACTTAGGCTCCTAAGTCACTTAAGCGCTCTGAAGATGTCACCTTCTGACCCTTCTTAGCTGCACCATCTCCTTCAGGATCAGCCCGACTGATCTGTCTCCCCAGCCCCCGACAAACATGCCAGCAGTGGCCACCTCTCTAGAGTATGAAGCTGAATAGAAGGTGCCCCAGCAGCCCGCGGGGAAGCAAACAGGTCCCCAGACAAGGTGTGTTACCTTTATGCAGCAGACCCAGTCCCGGGGCAAAGTGGAGCGGACGTGACTGCAAAGAGCAGCACCGCTGCAGAACCTATCCCATGGGGGCTGCTACGTTAGGACCCCCAGAACCAGGCGTTCTCGTGCTTGAAGTGCCAGCATATGTATCGGGTGATCTGGGTTTTCTGGGCTTGGCTCTGCCATGCCCTCTGAACTTTCTGAACCTTTTCCAGCAATTCTGGGATGAGTTAATCTGGGACTTAAAGCTTCAGCCGGGATCCCTGAGGAACATGGAAGTTGCAACCTGATCTGGGGTAAAACCAGGGACCCCAGCAGAGATTCACTTTGAGGCTCTAGGGTTCCTTCATAGCTGAAAATCAAGAGGAAAACTCACAGGGGCATGAACCCCCCTCCAAGGAAACAAACTAAAGGGAATGAAATAGAACCTGAAATCTGAACTCTCTGCCTATTCCGTGATGGGAAAATTCAGAGCCAGCTCTACATTTCGTGGCTTCTAAGAATAGCAAAATATTTTTCACGAGTCCCTGTGAGCCAGGATTGCTGGGTTTCCCACTACTCTGACTGCAGTTCTCTTTGTGCAGGCAGACAAACATCTTCTGCTTGGAACTGAGCATGTCCTGTCCTGCTTTGTTCAATGCACGATAACAAATGTGTTGCAACACACCGGTGGGAGGGAATCTGACTTCCCTATGCGGCTGGGATGCATTCATGTGTCAAGACACATGATCCTAGGCAGCACATGCTGCCAGTAGAAACAGCTTAAGCCAAGTGACGTAGGTGGGGGAACGCAGGTGTAAACCAGCAACACACACGATAGGGCTGGAGAAATTAATGTAACAGGAGAGTCTATTCTCAGATTACACGGGAGTGACAGGGAGACATTAACCTTCCATCTGCTGTTACTCCCTGTTTTCAGTCTATAGTAAGCTCAGGGACTTTCGGGGATTGCTGGCTGCCCCCTCAGCTCTGCCAGTGATACAAGTGTCCCAGGGTACACGTGTCCCATAGATCCACAGTGTTAACATGGATCCAGCTAGGAAGGGAGTGTCTAATCCCTGAGCTATACGCCCACAAACACCAACACATTTAATAATTGGCCTCCAGATTGGCAGGCTCCGCAGAGAGGCTGAGGATTGAATGGGCCCTGGCCTCTGACCTCATTTCTCACCCCTAGATCTTCCAAGGCACCTTGGTGTGGTAGGATAGGTGCCAACTTTCTAATGTGCTGGGGGGGGGGTGCTCCCCTCTCCCCTGGCTTTCCCCATCTCCTGGTGATGCCCTGCACTTTCCATCCCCCTCCCATGCACCTGCAAGGACACTTACAGATGATCTATTAGGAGTCCATATGCTAACCTGCTAAGAGCGGCAAAGGAAACCACTGAGCCTGCGGTGGTGACTTCAGGCATCAGCCACCCAAAGTGAGCCCACCAAAGCTACAAGGGTGACTCATTGAGGTAGAGCAGGTGGGTGAGTGTGGCATTCACTTACCACTGAAGATGAAATGCCGACCCCATAGAAGTCAATGGGAGTTTTGCCGTTGACTTCAATAGGGTGGGAATTTCACCCCTAGCTGGCAAAATAATGAATGCCTAGAACACCCATTAAACGTTGCATTGGAAAAATCAGTCACTCTGTATATTGAATACATTTTAAAATAGTTTGTAAAGGGTTAAACATGATGAATAGCTGTAGGAGCTGTTTTGCTAAACAGCTGACGTGAAGACACTACTACACCAATGGGAGAGCTTCTCCCATTGGCATAGTTACTCCATCTCTCTGAGAGGCGGTGGCTATATCGATGGGAGAAGCCCTCCCGGTGACAGAGCGCTGTCTACACCAGGGGTTAGGTTGGTCTAACTGCATTGCTCAGGTGTGTGGATTTTTCACACCCCTGAGCAACATTTTTACTGATATAGGTTTGTAGTGTAGGTCAGGCCAAGGTGGGTGAGATACTGTCTTGTATTGGACCACCCTCTGTTGGTGAAAGAGACAAGCTTTCGAGCTCCCCAGAGCTCTTCTTCAGGCCTGTGTGGAGTTTCCATTTCAGACGGCAAAATTTGGTATCTTCCATTGTTGTTTGCAATGTTTTTGTGGCCGTGTCAGCCCCAGGATGTGAGAGAGACAAGGTGGTTGACGCAATAATGTATTTTATTGGACAAGCTTCTGTTGGTGAGAGAGACAAGCTTTCGAACTCCGTTCAATAAAACAGCTATTGTAACTCATTGTTATAGAAGCCAATAGGTTGCTTATTACCATGACTTATCATGCATACTAATCATCTCTTATAACATTGGTTAATCATCTATTAACCCTTCATAAGCTGCTGACAAATGAACCTGTAGTAGAAAGTGTAGTAAATTTGGTTTGATTCAGAGCCCCCAGAAACTGCCTGTAGTAAAAGCAGATTCTGTGCTCTGTGTGGTGAAGGCTCTGCCTCTGGTTGAGTTGCATGCAGGATTGGAGCCTATATTCAAAATTGAAGGTAACATTTCTCTAAACTCCATCTGTAAACAAACAAAACGTAACCACTTACAGCAGGGGTGGCTTTAAAAGAAAGCGTGTGTCTGTGTTTGTATGTGTGGGGAATCTGATGAATAATTTCAATATGTCACTGTTTTGGTTTAGAAAGGGCTTGAAATCGACACATTTGGGGTTTTATAAAAATGTTTACTGGGAATATTTTAATTGAAAATACCTTCAAATATTTTTTGCTTACCAAAAAACTTTCAATAACATTTTTGATTTAAAAATAAGAGGTGCAATTAAGCTCTTTGGGGCAGCAGCTGTCTTTTTGTTCTGTGTTTGACCCCAAAAGCCTAGGACAATGGGGTCCTAGTCTGTGACTGACAGGGGCGCTGAGATGCTGTGGTAATACATGATTTTTCATGTCAATTTTTATTTTAGAAAAAAATCAAATTTTTTGACAAGATTTTAAGAAACATGAGAAAGGCCATCCTGGGTCAGACCAAAGGTCCATCTAGCCCAGTATCCTATCTCTGACAGTGGCCAAGGCCAGGTGCCCCAGAGGGAACGAACAGAACAGGGCAATTATCGAGTGATCCATCCCATCGTCCACTCCCAACTTCTGGCAGTCAGAGGCTTAGCATCTTGGTTAATAGCCGCTGATGGACCTCTCCGCCATGAACTTATCTAGTTCTTTTCTGAACCCAGTTATAGTTTTGGCCTTCACAGCATCCCCTGGCAATGAGTTCCACAGGTTCACTGTGCATTGTGTGAGGAAATACTGCTTTGTGTTTGTTTTAAATCTGTTGCCTATTAATTTCATTGGGTGACCCCTGATTTTTGTGCTATGTGAAGGGGTAAATAACGCTTCCTTATTCACTTTCTCGGCAGCAGTCATGATTTTATAGACCTCTGTCATATCTCCCCTTAGTCACCTCTCTTCCAAGCTGAAAAGTCCCTGTCTTTTTCATCTCTCCTCACATGGAAGCTGTCCCATCCCCCTCATCATTTTTGTTGCCCTTCTCTGTACCTTTTCCAATTCTAATATATCTTTTTTTTAGGTAGGGCAACCAGAACTGCACACAGTATTTAAGGTGTGGGCGTACCATGGATTTATATAGTTGCATTATGAGATTTACGGTCTTATTATCTCTCCCTTTCCTAATGATTCCTACCATTCTTCTTCTTTGAAATAGTATTTTGACCAGCTCTAACCTAAAGCAAACAGAGTCGGAGAAATCCGCTCCCTCTTTCTGTGCTCTGCTGTGTCATGTTACATCTTGAGTTGCCTCAAGTCATTATCCTGGCTCTTTTCACAGTATCAATATTTGACTGTCTTTCGCGTAATACCAGTGGTAACATTGAACCTCGTGTACTGGGAAGAAGCTGCACAGTGCTGGGAAGTATAAAATGCAATGAATTAAACTAATACCAGAAAGGGAAAGCAATCACATCTACTCATAAGTTAAGAGAGAGAGACAAATTAAAAAACACTTTTATTTATAGTCACCTTTCATCCTGAAGGATCTCAAAGATCAGACAGCGAGAGTGACCTTGCAAGCACTGAGATCAGTGGTGAAGTTCCATTAACTTCAGTATACATCCAGGTACTGCTCGGGGTGGTGCGTGAACTGCCCATTCGGGGAAGCTAGCCCATGGCCCAGCCCCTTCTGCCTGAGGCCCTGCCCCTTCGACCCCCTCCCCTGCTGGAGCCCCAAACCTGCCACCATGGCTGCCAGCCCCCCTACCCCAGCCCTAGGCCACCTGAGTGCCCCCAGCCCCGGATAAATGGGAAGGCAGTCCCAGTGACCCTGCCCTGGAGCACCGGTTGGCATCGTCCCAGTGCCCCTGGAGTGCCAGGTGGGCAGCCCCGGCCGCCCGGAGTCCCAGGCTGCAGGCCGACCTGCCCCAGCCCCAGCCCCAGCCACAGGGAAAGAGTAGGAAGCAGGAGGGGGCCTCGGGGCAGAGTGTGGGCAGGGCCACGCCTGGCTCTTTGGGGAGGCTCAGCCCCTTCTGGCCTGTGATACCCACCACCCATGGTACTGCTCAATCACTGCTAAAATGGCTCCATCTCTGGGGTGGAATGTAGCAGCCCTCTGGATCAGGGACTCAGCTCAGCATTTCCGGAGCTGTGTCTAACTTGTCCATTTTAAACCGCTGCGGGGGTCTGAGAAGACTCAATGCTTTGGGTACCGCGGGTCAGATTCTGCTCTTTATCATGCCCCTGGGTTTGGTGTGGCTGTCTCTGAGGATGCTCACAAATGTAACAAGGGTGATCAATTTGTTACAGTCGCAAAATTCTGAGTGAGTAGCATCCCGACCTGGTGCATGGGGTCGCATCACCACTCGCTCAAATTTGGCCTGGGCGCCCCATCACCATTATGGAGGGGTGGCCAGGCCACTACCTGAGCAGTGCTGCAACCCCATGCCCCAGGTGACAATGCCCAGAGCGGGAAGCCGGGTCCAGCCCTGCCGGACAGGAACTGCTACTGTGGGATGAGTGTGGGTCGGGCGGTGCACACGGTGTGAGTTCTATGTTTTAGAAGCCACCCTGAACCGATTAGAGGAGCGGTATTTAGAACCCAGCTATGCCAATGCAATGACTTCCTATTATTTTGCTGTGTGAAGAGCAAAAGCCACAACAGTGAGCTGAGGGGGGTCAGCTGAGATGGTAAAATCTTGATCCATTTGGAAGGCTTGGGTTCTGGTCTATGCTTGGAGGAGGCAGTAGTCTGGCTGGGGTGGGGTTCTGTGGCAGTGGGAACCATCTGCTGTGTTCAGGCAGGAGAGAAATAAGATATCCACCCTGCCACCACGTGGTGTGACTGTGCAGGCTATTGAACATACGGAACAAGAAAGAACAAACATGAAGTCTTCAGGAAGAGCACAGTTTGTGTGTCTCCCCTGCAACGTGTTGCATCCACATCAGCTGACCTGCTTCCCAGAAGGAAAGGGGCCTCGCAACAGAAAGGTAGGTGGAGACTTTAGAAATATAAAGGTGCAGCACAATGCAAAATCATCCCAGCTCCATGGATCCAGCCAGCTCCACACCATTGCAAGTGAGCCCTTCCTCTGTCTCCTCCACGAGAGGATGACTGAGTTGGTGTTTTGAGAGCCGGACTTGTGGGTAGTCCTGGTGGCGTATGAGGACGACGTGCTCCGGGAGACCTGGCCTGGGTGGAGGCTTGCCAAGCCACCTATTTGGTGGTCTCCTTTGCCCAGGTCAACTGGGTCAGGAGCTCTGGACTGGTGGTCAAGGATGGATGGCAAGCAAGCCCCCGCCCCTTTTGTGTGCACTCCAGGCCATCCAGTGTGGCTTGGGTCTGCTGCTGTGTCTGGGCATCTACCTTTCTGCCACCGATCCTCCTCGCTGGAAAATTGGAGTGATCCCAAGGCCAGGGTGGCTGGCCAGTTGTGGAGGTGGACGGGGCTGCTCTGGTGCCTTTCCCTTTTTGGGGGGAACACTCGTGCTCAATCAGCTGGTCCTGTCCATGCCCTAGCTCCTGTTCAACACCCTGGGAACCAACCCCAGGAACCCTGGCCAGCCTTCAGAGGAAGATCCTGGAGTTTTTCTGGCCATGGTGGCACTGGGTGTCTAGGGGGGTCCTGTGCCTCTCCCTGGAGGGGGGGTGACAGGCCTGGTCTGGATCAACAGCCAGGTTCACTCATTCTGCCTTCAGACCCTGCCCAGACTGTACTGCAGTGCAGGTAACTGGAATGGAGCGTGCTGGCACACCCTTTCCTCCCCCACCTCCGAGGGCTCTGATACGCCCGGCAGCTCTTGTATCTCCACCCGAGGGGTTTCCCGGAGACGTCTCCGAGCTGCTGGTCTTCTTGCAGGAGCTCCGCAGGACCTGGGAGCTTATCTGAGTGACCAGGTCTGTAGCGGCCGCCGAGGGGAGGACCTCCTAACAGAGCCCCTGCTGCACAACCCAGACCTTCGTGTGCAGCTGGCGGAGTCCCCCCTGGTGCGCCGGAGGTCGGTCCTGGCTGGAGCTGCTAGAGTCGGAGACCTCCTGGGCTATGACTGGAGGGACTGGGTGGACCCTGGTGTGCTTAGTCAGTGCATGGGACTGCCTCCCCATGTGTCTCCTGTCGTCTGCTCTAGGAGGTGAGGGCAGCCTTGCCTCCCACTTCTCTTGCCTTCCTCGAGTGGCTCCTGTGTCAGGGTGCTTGCCACCCACCTCTCACCCCGGGCCCTCCGGACCTTGTCATCGGGCCCCTGTGCCCCGAGCCTCCCTGGCCTCCCCTGACGCGCAGCTAAACACCATGAATCATAAAATATCAGGGTTGGAAGGGACCTCAGGAGGTCATCTAGTCCAACCCCCTGCTCAAAGCAGGACCAATCCCCAACTAAATCATCCCAGCCAGGGCTTTGTCAAGCCTGACCTTAAAAACCTCTAAGGAAGGAGATTCTACCACCTCCCTAGGCAACGCATTCCAGTGTTTCACCACCCTCCTAGTGAAAAAGTTTTTCCTAATATCCAACCTAAACCTCCCCCACTGCAACTTGAGACCATTACTCCTTGTTCTGTCCTCTTGTACCACTGAGAATAGTCTAGAATCATCCTCTCTGGAACTACCTCTCAGGTAGTTGAAAGCAGCTATCAAGTCCCCCCTCATTCTACTCTTCTGTAGACTAAACAATCCCAGTTCCCTCAGCCTCTCCTCATAAGTCATGTGTTCTAGACCCCTAATCATTTTTGTTGCCCTTCGCTGGACTCTCTCCAATTTATCCACATCCTTCTTGTAGTGTGGGGCCCAAAACTGGACACAGTACTCCAGATGAGGCCTCACCAATGTCGAATAGAGGGGGACGATCACGTCCCTCGATCTGCTCGCTATGCCCCTACTTATACATCCCAAAATGCCATTGGTCTTCTTGGCAACAAGGGCACACTGCTGACTCATATCCAGCTTCTCGTCCACTGTCACCCCTAGGTCCTTTTCCGCAGAACTGCTGCCGAGCCATTTGGTCCCTAGTCTGTAGCTGTGCATTGGGTTCTTCCGTCCTAAGTGCAGGACCCTGCACTTATCCTTATTGAACCTCATCAGATTTCTTTTGGCCCAATCCTCCAATTTGTCTAGGTCCCTCTGTATCCTATCCCTGCCCTCCAGTGTATCTACCACTCCTCCCAGTTTAGTATCATCTGCAAATTTGCTGAGGGTGCAATCCACACCATCCTCCAGATCATTTATGAAGATATTGAACAAAACATGCTGTCGGTCTGCCTCCGAACTGCACCCAGAGAACATCTGGGCCTGCTCGGGCTTCACGTCCTCACCCGCGTGTCCCAGCCTGACACCAAGCAGCAGGACCTCCTGCCACCTGAGGAGGGCGAGGAGCCCTGGTGGGCCAGTCTGTGCCCCGCTCCGGTCCCACAGCCTGCCGGGGATCTCGGGTGGCTCCTTCACGGAGGTGTGTGCCTGGCGGGGCTCAGCGATTCCACCGACCCCTGACCTTCTGTGCTGAGAGGGAGACCCCGGCGCACATCTTTGCTGAGTGCATCAGGTTGCAGCCCCTCTTCCGGCTCCTCCAGAACCTCTGACTGAGCGTCTGGCTGCTCTTTTCTCTGCACTTCCTCATCCGCTCCCACCCCATCCGTGGCCCCACAAAGTCCCGGGACTATCTCGTCAGCCTCCTCCTGGTGCTGGCCAAGATGGCCATGAGCCATATCAGGAGGAGGAAGCTGGATGGGGGGTAGTCTGAGATTGCTGGGCCTATTTCCTTTCTCTTGTCCAGTCACGCCTCTTTGGGCCATGTCCACTGACTCCCGAGGCGCCTTTGAGGAGCAGCGGGCTCTGTCTGGGGCTCGCTGCTCGGTGTCTCTGGCCACCTGATTTTTGGCCTGATGACCTTTACTCCCGTCCCTGGTTTGTCATTTGTTGTCTCCCGGAATTGGTTGTAGCCGGGGTCCACCGACCCCTCCCCTGGCTAAGGGGGAGGGCCTTTAGCTCGGGTGGGCTTCAGCCCGGGACCTACAAGAGGCAGAGATCTATGTAACTGTCTATCAGAAAAGATCTGACCTGGTTGTTGCCAAAAGAATGATGAGGTAACCCAGCCTGTGCCACACATTGGATCGGCGACAGCCAGGCTCTCAGTCACAGCCCGGGAATTTATTATGCTTCGAAAGATCAGTGCTTATTTCATTGTTGTTGCTGTTTGGTTTTGGTTTTTGACCCATGAGCGCTGACCCGTCCACAGCACCTGTGTCTCTTACAAACCTTGGCAGCCTTCCTAGCCACTCTGACTGCTTCCCAATTCTGCACCAATCTAGAAAAGCCAATTATATCTCAGGCCAGGCTTGAGGTCAGTTTTGCACTGATATGAGGCGCGCCAAATGCTGGTTTAACGTGGCTGCGTGCTGGTAAACACCTAGTGTGTCCCATCCTGGAGGAGGGTGCAACTGAGCGGTGGCTAAAGGGATGCCTTATCTAATATCCCTTGCCTCCCTCACCAGGGTGCTGTAGGCCTGGATTTTGTTTAATGCTTGTCACGCCCTTTGGCAGGGCCAGATCAAAGGGTCTATTGACTGAAGTGCAGTGTGGCAGCCCCGGGGATATTCAGGAGTTAGGGGTTTGGAGCCAGTACTGCCTACGTGGGCACAATGACTTTTTGTATTCGCTATTCATTTTCAAAGAGTCTGCATGTTACAGACTGATAACGGGAACAGCTACAGAACTTGTGATTTCTCGCTTCCCGGCTGTCAAAGGCCAAAGTCTACGGGGCTGACTTTGGATCTTGTGCAGTCATTTAGGAGGATTAAAATGCTACCACATCTGATTGCTAGGGTTCTCCAGGCAGTTTGCATAGGTATAACTGACAACACTGAAACATCTATCTACAGTGCTTATATGGCCCTCATTCCCATTGGCTCTGAGCACATTGCTCCAGTAAGGTAAGGCAGTGCTGTGACCTCCATGTTACACATGAGGACTGAGGCACAGACAGGCTAGGTGACTTGCCCAAGGTCATACAGCAAGGTCTGTGGCAGAGCAGGGGATCCCTGTCTCCCAAATCTTAGGCTGGTGCTGTGAACAGTGGACCATCCTTCCCCTCACACTCTGCTTAGGTCCTCAATCCCAAATCTTGCTTTTGTTTTTGAAAACTGATAAGAAAAACCACCAACCTTGGAAATGATCTATCTTTACCTTTCTTATCAGAAGAGCAAGAGGTGATTTAACAAGTATAAGTAACTTCATGGAGAGAAAACAACAGGTACAAAGGGGCCGTTTAACCTAGGGGAGAAAGGCATTGCAAGAACCGATAGCTGGAAGATAAAGCCAGACCACTCCAAATAAGAGATAAGGGGCAAAATTTTAACAGTGAGGGTGATTTCAAACTACCATGGGGAAGTGGTGGAGTCTCCATTTCTTGATGTCTCCAGATCAAGGCTGGCTGCATTTCTGGAAGAGCTGCATTAGCCATGCACAAGTTATCGGCCTCAATCCACAGGCAAGATTCTCAGGCCTGTGTTATGCAGGAGGTCAGACAAGAGGATTTAATGATAATGCACGTGAGAACAAAGTGGGTGAAGTTACTGAGGAGTGTGACTGAGACCAGCAAAGAGAGAGCTGTATAATTCAAACTCGTATCTAAAGACCTATAACCCCACTGTACAGTCACTGTCACCTCTTGGATTGCTGATGGTCAGACCCCCTTTAATTGTTCAAAGCAGAAGAATTTGACGGGTCTGGTTAGCCCAGGGGATTGCTAATAAGTAGAAAAAGTCTGTTCCCTCTAGGTCACCAGTCTGAATCCAGATCACTTAGTGACTGAAAACAGCTACCATGTAATAACTGTTTGGTGGTAAGGCAAGTTGGTGGGTATCCATCTACTCCCACTAAACTGGTGTCCAGATCACAGGGGCCGTGAGTGGTGATAACTTTTCCTTTTACTGGCAGCCTGGGCAAAGCAGCTTACTCTACAGATCAAGAGGTGACTTAACAAGTATAAGTAACTTCATGGAGAGAAAACAATAGGTACAAAGGGGCCGTTTAACCTGCTGGGCTTCTCCTTAGGCCAGGGCTTGCTGCTCCCTGGCTCCACAAGCCCTTAAAAGAGCAGCCTGTCCTGCTACATTTCCATTTTTACACATCACAGCAAACTGCTCCCCCGGGATTTAAGCTCTGAACCTGTTGGGAACCTTGACTATTTCAGCTACCAACCTTTTGAATAAATACTGAGTGATTACCCCTGCCCACCCCCCACCCCCCATCCAATGTTATGTTAGTGCAAAGACTTTAACTCAAGTGAAAAAATGTAGAATGTAACTTCAACATTTATCAGTCAAAAACCCTGTTCCTTCCAAGCAGCCATGTAGTTCTTTATTTCTACTGAAGAATCAAAGAGTGAGAAATGTTAGGTCTTAAGAGGGATTTCTTCACTCGGATACTCTCACAAGAATCTTTCCCAGGGCTAGTCAGGGATGCCCGGAGGAATGCTGGCTTTCTAAGAGCTATTAGTGTAAATAAAGATTTATCTACAGCCTAGAAGGGACAATTGTAAGGGCTGATCTACACTGAGTCTGCAGATTCTCTGGGGTGATAATTCCACTCTCCTTTTAAATAACTGGCTGTGAATTTTGCTTCCTCGTCTTTCCCAGATTCCAGTGGCTGGATCCCTCATATGCTGAAGGGAAGTACAGTTTTTCTGAAATTAGAGTTAATGGTGAAGCTAATGATTCAGGCTTTTTGGTCTTGTTAGCCCAGTGTTTCAAGGAGCCATCCACAAAGAGGAGGGGTTGGTCTGATGAGATTGCCTACAATGGCCCATCCGCAACAGCTAGTAGCAAATATCCCCAGTGGGCCTAGAGATGAGACTAGATGGGGCAGGCTCTGAGTTGATACAGAGAATTCTTTCTCAGCTGTCTGGCTGATAGGTCTGGCCCGCTTGCTCAGGGTCCAACTGATCACCATATTTGGGGTTGGGAAGAAATTTCCCCCCAAATCAGATTGGCAGAGACCCTGGGGGGTTTTTGACCTTTCTCTGCAGCCTGGGGCCCTGGTCACTTGCTGGTTTAAACTAGTGTCACTGGTGGATTCTCTGTAATTTGAAGTCTTTAAATCACCGTTTGAGGACTTCAGTAACTCAGCCAGAGGCAATGGGTCTATTACAGGAGGGGATAGGTGAGTTTCTGTGGCCTGATGATCACCAGGATCATAGTCCCTTCTGGCCATAAAGTCTATGAGTTGTATTTTTATCTAGTCAAATTATTGCATAAGGGAGAGAAAAAGCCTCTGGAAGGCTGAATCCTTGCTAATTATACAGGACCATTGTCCAGTAGTTAAATGGAGACAAGGGAACATGCATGGGATCGAAGTTCCATGACCTTGGGAAAATCTTTTAACCTCCCTGTGCTTCAGTTTTCCCTTCTTTAAATTGGGGATAGTCCTTACATATCCCGCATATGAAGAGTAATTAATATTTTTCTATATCAAGTGGAGGGCCCACATTTGAGATGTTTTAAAGGTTTTACAAAGCCCAATATGAATGGAAATATTTTCATTAGAATTAAAAAAAATTCAATTAAAACGGGCTGGAAGGAGTGTGAATTTAAAAAAGACCCTCCCAGCCATGACGAAGACCCAAACTCAACAGCACTGACTAATGCATGAGAACCAGAAAGCGAAATTGCCATGTCTAGCGTAATCGGCTGATAGGAGCTAGGCGCTCCCAGTGAACGAGAAGCAGAAATGGTGACGTGTAAGAGGCGGTGGTGGTGGTGGTGGGTTTTTTTTAAATGCTTGTGTGTGTTTGTTCAGTGCTAGGTTTTGACCACTCTGAAGTCTTGTTTATCCAAAGAATGGATGCTGCACAGGCCGTAACAATTCAAGCTTCCCCTCTCTCCCCTGGCCGCATGCCTGGAAGAAATCACTGGGACAGGTGTGACAGCTGATCCAGCTAAGCAGCAGTTAATGATTGGCTCTGGAAGATATGAATGGGGGCCCAGCCAGCTGTGTGAGGGTGTGGCAGGAGAGATGAATACTTCCCTGGGCAGCAGCAGAAGGCTGTAATAGGGCAGGTAGGGCCAGCAGTGGGACACCAAAGCGGGGGTGGGAGGCTGTGATCCTTGAGCCACTGGGGTAGTGGACCCTGCAGGGCCAGGCCAGGCCTGTCACTTCTCCATATTGCTTGTGATCTAAAAAAAAGCCCGTGTAGAAGGGTGAAACAGAGTTGGGGGTGGCTGACTGTTTTGTCCCCAAGCCGGTGAAGGGTAAGAAACCTTTATCAGCTGGATTCAGTATCCCTTGCTAGTGCCACTAAGGCAGGCACGGATCTCTCTCACTCTCCCACGCAGAGCTCTTATTAATGCGAACAATTCGCAACAGCCTTTTAAAACTCGTCGCGCCAGCTTTTGGGGCAGAAGGTGAAATCGGCCGTGATTGACATTATTCTTAATAATTTCTCCCTAGTCCTAGCCCCCGACTGGTGCTAAGCGCTGCAGGAACACAGAACAAAAAGACAGGCCTTGCCCTGAAGGAGCCAGGTCAAGTCTTGCAGGATGCTGAGTTCCTCCTAGGTTTAGGCCCTACGACCTAAAACCTTGCAAGACTAAAGACAGGGCAGGCTGGGAAGATGTACAGCAACAGTAGTTCATGCGCCACAAGAGAATGGAGCAGAATGGGAGGCATAACAAAGCTCTGGAATAGTTATGCCTTCAGTGTTTAACCTCCGCAGGAAGTTCAGAGAGGCCACCCACCCAGTTGGACACGAAGCATCACTGTGCTTCTTTCTGACTCTGCTACACAGACCGGAACCCGTGGCTGAGAAGAAAGCCAGGCTAGATTACACCAGCATCGCAACGGGGTTTACTTGTTAAGTTGCCCTAAAACCTGGCTATGTTACTATGACCCATTGAGGTAGAGCTCCAACAGGTGGCTGCACCTGCTACTAAGATACATGCAACCTATGTGCAATAACGACTCTCCTCCCAGAAGGCTGGCGGGAATGCAGAGGCAGCTACACTTAAATGGTGGCGCAATCGTAAAATCAAACCTTTGTGACTCATAAAATGGCAAAGTGGAGAGCAGTGCGGCCTGACCTTTAGGGTGGTGGGGAGGCCAGGTACAGGGTTTATCTCAGGCACAGCAAATATTAGATTGGGAGAGGGCAGGAAATTGCATCTTCAGAAACATGGCCTGTGAAAGGTACAAAATGGGAAAGTTGGCAGCTAAGCCAGGTCATTCTGCAAAATGTTAATCTACCTGGGCTCTGTTACGATATTTGGGGAGGGAAGGATCCACACCAGCCATGTAACCATCAGCATAACCACCCACTACATGAGCCATAGCTAGAGCTTCCCGTCCTGTGGGGAAATTCTACTATTTTGATATTTGTTTTCGTCCCAAGTCAGGATGAAAAGTCAAAATATCATTTTGTGGTTTTGCAGAATGGAAAGTTCCCCAAAATTTTGATTCAGAAATGTCAAAATATTTCATCCTGAGCTAGTTCAAGAGTGAATTGTTGTTGCCTCAGCTGCTGCAGTGCCTCCTGGGAGTTGTAATTTGTGTGCCTTGTGCTCCCGTTTTCCTTGATGGGCCAAGCTCCTTGGATGGACTACATCTCCCATGATGCACTGTGGTTGTAGAACTCTCATGAAGCAGTGCATTATGGAAGTTATAGTGCGGTCAGAATTCCAGTCCATAGAAGAGAATGAGCGTATGTGACAACTCAAATTATAATTTCCATGAAACACTGTGGCAGCTCAGGGGACCCAGATTAATTCAAAACTGACCTGAAATTAAATGTTTTGATTTGGGTCAGCCTGACATGAAATGAAATATTTTATTTAGATTTTCCCAGTGGAAATTCCCTGCCAGCTCATATTCCGAGACCTCCAACACTGCTGCTCCGGCCTCTGTCATTTGAGCTGTAGGAATAATTTGGTTAGCTGGGCACAGAAGTCGATGATTGTTCTCCGTTTGGCCAGCCTCTAGAAGGAGATACAACATAAACTTTGTCATTGCGTCACACCAGTTCCACAAAGTTCTTTGCAATTTTTTTTACCAGACTGGTTATTGGGATAAAGATAAAGGGGGAGCTTTTCAAAGGCACAAAAGCTGGTTGAGTCCCCATTTCTGTCCTTGTAAAACTCCCCCATAGTGCACAATATTCGGAGCTTTGCATGTCCCACCTACTTGACCATTACACTCTCTTTGGATCTGTCTCTCATATATTTTATATATTTGGGCTCTGGACTTCTGTGGGAGCAGAATCAAGCCCTTAAACTCGTGCAAATGGTGGAGAAGGGTGTGAAGAACCGCTGGCTCACCCTGTGAAGGGATTGGACGTGAAATGTTCTACAATCAAACCAATGGTCTGTCTAGTATGACCAGGGCTACCACTACCTGATGTCTCATAGGGAGGTGTTACCTTCACTTCTCCTTATGCCTCACCAGCTGTGCAATGCAAGTACCTACATGGGGAACAAATATTTGATAATGGGCTCCCCAGTCTAGCAGAGGAAGGTCTAACAAAATCCAATGGCTGAAACTTGAAGTTAGATAAATTCAGACTGGAAATAAGGCGTACATTTTTAACAGTAAAAAGAAAAGGAGGACTTGTGGCACCTTAGAGACTAACAAATTTATTTGAGCATAAGCTTTCATGAGCTACAGCTCACTAGCTCACGAAAGCTTATGTTCAAATAAATTTGTTAGTCTCTAAGGTGCCACAAGTCCTCCTTTTCTTTTTGTGAATACAGACTAACATGGCTGCTACTCTGAAACCTGTCATTTTTAACAGTGAGGGTGATTAACCATAGGAACAATTTACCAAGGGTTGTACTGGGTTCTTTATAACTGGCCATTTTTAACATTTTTAAAGAAGGTTGGATCTTCTCCTGAAAGTTATGCTCTGGTTCAAACAGGAATTAAACAAAGAAACTTCTCTGGTCTGTGTTCTGCAGGTCAGGCTAGATGATCAGAGTGGTCCCTTCTGTTCCTGGAATCTATGATGAAAGGGATGAAGAGAGGACATTAAAGGTGAAGACCTGGTGGGAAACTCAGGACCGGTGTCTAAAAAAAATCCAGGCTTTCTCCAGGGAATGAAGGAGATCAGCTCAGTTGTTCAGCCTGCATGGCAGCCTTCTCTTCTCCACACCCTTCTTGCTGTGTCCAGGTCCCAAACATGCCCTGGCAAGACAGTGGTGCAAGTACCACGAGTAGATAATTACCTGAGTGTTGATGCTCCTGCCACAATTTAAGACCAGACTTGCCAATCAGTTTTATTAAGAATTTCCACTGTGCTACTCCCTGGGAAGGCTTTGGTTCTCAGGCCAAGGAGTGGCACAAAACTGGGGGGGCAGAGGCCCAGTAGGAGCTGTGTGTCAGATTTTCAGATGCTGTAAATCAGCTCCATTGGAACGGGTGCTGTGTACACAGCTGACCTTTGGGTGTGGTTCTGAGCTTGCTAAATGCCTTTTAATTTATAGCACGCAATAAAGACAGTGGCCTGTTTATGTCAACAAGTGGGAGCTTCAAATACATTTATGTAAAAATAATTCAGTGGGGAAGTGACAACTAATGTGAAAGTAATTGTTAATTGTCACCATAAACCCACATCTCTTCCCATTCTTATCCCCTTATCCTCCTGGAAATGGCATGGAAGAAATTGTTCCATCCTGGTGGCATCTGCAACGCACAGGGCTCTGATGACACATACACTCACATCAGGACCCAGTCCCTGCCCCGAAGAGTATACAGTCTAAGACCCACTCTCCAAAGTTGCCTTTTGTTGTTTTAAGTAAGAACTCCCCACAAATGCCCCGTGGTCAGCTGTCATTAGTTATGATGTATTTGCATCACAGCAACCCTTGGAGGCCTCAGCCAGGTCTGTCTGTCTTGGGTACTTGTATGGTCCCCAGCCCTATAGTATCTGAGCACCTCATAATCTCTGTGAGGTAGGGCAGGGCTATAAACACCGTGCTACAGATGAGGAACTGAGGCACAGAGAGACAAAGGCCCAGATCCTCAAAGGTATTTAGGTGCCTAACTCCCATTGGTTTCAGTGGGTCTGGGCCCAGAGGGTCTTTGGCAGAGCAGGGAGCCAGTTTCCATGAGTTGCAGGCTAGTACCATAATATTAAACCACCCGTCTTGGTAGGGGCTCCGTTCTATTATGTGCTGTACCAACGTGTATTAGAAGAGGAAACAAACCACACCCCAAAATTTATTATCTTAATTTCTTGTAGGTATCGTGGTAGAAATGAGCCTTCTGGAGGGACTTAAAGGGGAAGGTAGTGGCTTTGTGGATCACATGCGTAAGGGATGGATTTAGTCCATCTCCTGGAACCTGCACAGAGTGGTTCACGATTATATGGGATTTCAGTGTGCTGTCTAGTTTACATGCCTGGCGTTTCTTTGGGAGACTGTTCCACCCCTTGATAGATCTCACTGTCATGAAGTTTCTCCTGATAGCCTACATTTTCTTTCTGAGTTTCATTCAGTTGCTTCTAGTTACACCGCCTTGTCTCACCTGAAGGAGTTCCTTGCCTTTCTTCGGCCACATGTAGTCTGTTACTCTGTGCTCCCCAGCTTAGCCAAGCTAGACACAATGAGCTCTTGCCATTGCTCCCCATAAGCAAATCTCTCGAGCACTCTGATAATTCCTGTGTTGCTCTTCTCTACCCTCGGTCATTGGAAGGGAGCATGTTCTCTCTCTGCAATCAAATCAGTATGAATGGATAGAAGGGTTTCAGCGTTGCTACCGGCATCTGTAGTTATGCAAGCTAAGGGTCTGGCCACACGGGGAAATTGACCGGAACAGCTACTGTGGAATAAACTACAGCTATTCTGCAGTAACTCCACATATTGAATCTATTTCCCCATGTTAAGTATCCTCACACCTTCTTGTCAACTGTCTAAATGGGCCATCTTGATTATCACGACAAAAGTTTTTTTTCTCCTGTTGATACTAGCTCATCTTAATTAATTAGCTTCTTACAGTTTGTATGGCAACTTCCACCTTCTCTGTATGTATATATATATATATATCTTCTTACTATATCTTCCATTCTATGCATCCGACCAAGTGGCCTGTAGCCCACGAAAGCTTATGCGCTAATAAATTTGTTAGTCTCTAAGGTGCCACAAGTCCTCCTGTTCTTTTTTTCCCTATGTGGACACACTCATTCTATATGAGTGCCTTTTTCTGATTCATAGCCTCTTGCATAGCCCTGAAACCCTTTTACCCATTTCTATCGACTTTCATTTGGCTAGAGACTTTGATGGGAGCTTTGCGTGAGGAAGGGCTTCCAGCCCGTAATTAATGATCATAATCATAGTCATTATCTTCACTGACTTGTGTAACTGCCAATGGCAAGCCTGCTTGCATTTCTAGCTAGTGAGGATCCACTGACTGGATGACTCCGGTGATGCGTAGAGGCAGAGGAGGGAAAGTGTGTCATGCTGTGGAACGTGTGAATGGAAATGGCAATTTAGGTCTATTCCACACATAGAGTCAGACTGATACGGATGCTAATATTACTCGAGACACTTTCTCCAGCTGCACCTTGGAAGCAGTTTACAAACCAGACTAGCAGGGGGAAACCTACAGCGCGGCGTCCGTCTTCTTCCCAGGAAATTTTACTTCGAATACAAACGCCACAGTCACCTTTGGTGCGTCTCGTCATGCCAGTCATCTAGTTTAACGCTAGCCTTGCACACTAGCTCCCCCTTACTATTGCGTGACACGTACCACCTCACATTATCTCCCCTTGCAATCAGATCCTACTTGCTGAGCAAGTCAGAAAATAAACTGTAACACGGAAAGGCCAACGCAAGCTAGGCCACCCACAGCTGCAACAGAAACTGCTTTTGGGGGAAAGGGATGAAGACGCAGACTGGTGGCCATAGCTATTAAAAACCAGGGTCGCAGTGGAGGCTGCTTGGTGCAGTTGGAGACAGTACGATCTTTACCTGGTAGCCATGCCAGTTTCACCCCTATACTGGTGGCTCCGTCCATAGCCATTGGGCATGAATATGCCAAGGAGACACTTCCAGTAAACGGGTTTCTTGGGGCCTCCTTGGGCTTCTTCTCCATCTCACTGCAGCAGCTGGGCAATGCCAGCCAAGTAGGAAGGTCTCAGCAGAACTCACTGCTCTAGCTTTATGCCCATGGCTAACCTCTCACTGACTCACTTTTGTTCTGTTTCTATCTCAGTCTGATTATTTCCTCATCACTCTCAGTACAGTCTGCTTTTTAAGGATCTGTTTGGGGACCAACAGTTCCTTATTTTCTGGATTCCTTTCATTTCCGCCCCACCCCATCCCCAGCCTCCTCTGCTCCTTAATCAACTCCAAATATTCCCTGAGGTTTTACTTTCTGGGATCTGAGCCTCTGTGACACAATGCTGGTGAAGGGCACAATGATCTCTCTGGCCTTTCCTCCCCAGGATCTGTTGCCAGCTAGCTGTGAAGCAGAGAACAGCTGTGGGACTATAAGCCACATGCTGCTGTTTGAGCAACATCTCTTTCTTCCCAGGTCCCATGCTTTGGGCTGGGGCTGTTTGCTAGATGAAAGGCTGCTGAGCGTGCTGTAGGAACCAATGGTCCCATCTGGCTAATGCAGGAGGAGTTATTAATACTGACCTGGCCCCAGGGCTCAGAAATGGCTGGTGCACATCTGTACGCCACACTGGCACCTTTCTGAAGCTATTAGCTTGTTCTCTAGAATCCCATAATCATCAAGGCAAATCCCAAAGAGTCGTAGCCTCCTGGCAGATTGAGCACCACTCAACCAGTCTCTAGTAGGTCCTTAAGACAGTCGGTCAGGGTGTTCAGTCTGTCTCCATCACTGGCAATCTTATTGCACCGTCAAAACTTTTGCCAACCGCATGGTCACCGGCTGCATAGTGACATTCCTTGGTCAATGTTTTCACCATTTGTTGGTCTTCCATCCTAATAATTTGCCTGCACCAAGAAAGCCACTGTGCCAGTGATGATGGAAGCAGCTGCTGGGTTCAGCTGAAAATATCCTCATTCGTTGCTGATCTTGTCTTGCCACCTTATATAGAGCAGCTGACAAAGACGACAGCTTTAATTTAAAGAAACCCCAATAAACTCTAAGTAAGGGCAGTGTTACACTTCAAACACTGCATCTGTGCAGCCCCGGTGCTCTAGCGCTTTCATGAAGACACTCTTTGCTAATGGGAGAGAGCTCTCCCATCGGCGTAGTTAATCCACTTTGCGAGAGGCAGCAGTTCTGTCGACACAGCCGCTTAGGTAGGTATAACTACATCGCTCAGGGGCGAGGGGGAACCAAGCTCAACCAGATGGAGTGATCATATTTGGAACATCTGCGCAATCTACTGTAATGTCTCATCTTGGTGACTTGCATGGGTGGGGCTTATTTTATGGGTGGAGCTTAGAAGAGCACCACCACTGTTTTCCCCCTCCTTACAATGGGACACCTGGCTGGCCCAGAAAAGGGAGAGGGGTCCACAAACACAACACACACAACCTGACACTGCATGCCAGGGGAGGAGAGGGGTGTAACAATCAACTCTGCAAAATTCACAATTTTTCTTTTGTGGAATTTTTGTGCCATTTTGAACACCCAAATCCACCATAATTTACTTCAGGGCACAAAAGTTACACTGGTCTGAGATTCCAGACCTGCTCTATTCAATCCTGGGCAAGTACCAAAGCCAGAAGTGCTTGACATTGGAGTGTAGTTGGATCCTTCCCATTACTGATTAGACCAGGCTTGGAATCCAGGAGACCCTGTGGTATGACACTAGATAGAACGGGTGCTAAAGAGAACCACAGTTTCTGGCTGTGTACAGCAGCCTCAGTAAGGAGAAACCTCTTTACGTTCATTACAGCCTAGTCATGGCTTTGCTTTACTGAGGCACATTGTAGAATGAAGGACCTGTGATATCTGAAGATCCAACATTTCATGAACCCCTGGGGGATAGGAATGAATGCAGTATTGGAGATCTGGGCTCTTCTGCTTTCCAGGAGAATAGCATTCATTTGTAGACCATCAGATATTTTATCTTGGATTACCATCTTCCTGTATCCCCAACTTCAGCTCCAGGAAAATTTCAGTGCTAACTACCACACTAACCATTAGCGAGCTGCAAACTGATGCTTTATCCTATCTGAAAACAAAGAGAATCCCAGCTCTCAGTGCTAGATGCATTCATTTCTATTTCTATAGCAGTTCATGACAGATCTGCTGCTGAAACCAACTTGGAATTTAAGTGTGTGTGTGCTTGGAGGTTGGGTGCAGGGGAAGGAAAGATGGCCTGAGTCTTTGTGCCCTATCCTAGCTAAAAAAAAAAAAAAAGGTTTGGGGGAAGGTATCAGTACAAAGGCTTTCAGGACCAGTAACACTTTCCAGATGTAACACACTGGCAAAGTATGTATTGCATCCCCCGCTATTCTGTTCCTGTTCCACCCCTGATTCCGAGCAGGGCACGCATCTCCTACCTCAGGTTCCACAATTTCTCCCTCAGGAGGTGGTCCCACACTCTGTCCATGGCTGTTTCTTCGGGTGGAGTGAAGGGTTTGGGTAGAGAGTTCAATTCACATTGGGGGGCATCAGGGATGGACTGGTTAGCTATTGGGGGTTTCAGGTTCTCTGCAGGGGTTGTTCCACCTGAAAGTCAACCGAGTGGCACGTTCATAAAATAATCATCCACCTTGGAAACTGCACTTGCTGTCGTCTTCAGAAGCAACAGACTCCTCCTCGGCCACAGGTGAAGGAATGTAAGGCCCCAGGGGCCCCAGTGCTACCCGGTAGCTGGCACCTCCAGGCTGCCACCCAACAGCAGATGTGACCAATCTGCACTCCACTCTCCATGACCCACTGCGGACGCAGACCACGGGACGTTCCACCTCAAGGGTTTGACAGACAGCAGCCCTAGGGCACCTGATTGGCTCCCTGCCATATATAAACCCAAGGGGCGCTCCAGGAAGTGTCCAGGCAACAGTGTGGATCTTCTGTAGCTGCCGTGGCTGTTCCTGCTCTTTTCTTTTGAATTCCTGGCTTGACCATGGCTTGATTTGGACTTCACCTCCTGACTCAGCCCCTGGAGCCTGACTCAGACTCTGACCCTTGGTATTGTCCATGGCCTGGGCCTATGAACTCCTCTGCTACTCCCAGCCTCAGGCTTGCCCCTGCTCTGACCCTTGTCCCTGACTTCCCTTCTTGGGATCTGGACAATGAGTTGCATCAGGAGGTGGCCCTGGAAACTCATGTTCCCTCAGCTTTCTTCCTGCTCTGAGAGACAGGAGATCTTTGGAGAGATTCCAGTACTGCAGTTTTAGTACTGGGGGTAGCTGTCCAGTTGGCAACAGGTGGTTTCTGTGGAGAGTCTTGCTAGGCCCTCTTCCCTCCTTGAGCCAAACTTTGTAGACAGGAAGGTCTGGCAACCTCTCTTCTATGACGTAGGGTTCAGCCTTCCAACGGTCATCTTTTCTATGCTTTCCCTGGATTCCAAGATTCCGTATCAGGATCCAGTCCCCTGGTTGTAGAGCTTGATGCTTCACATGGATATCATATCTGGCTTTGCTGGTCTCTCTGTTTTTGTCTTGCAGCTTCTGTTGCTACTTTATAGGCCTCTTTCAACTGTGCTCTCAGTTGGGTGACATACCAGAGGGGGATTTCAGAGTAAACTCCATCGGCAGACAATCCAAAGCACAAGTCCACAGGCAGTCTTGCCTCTCTTCCAAACATCAAAGAGTAAGGGGAATACCCACTACAGACAGCAGTGGCTAGAGGCCCCACCATGATCAGGCCCCATTATGCATTGCTAGGCATTGTGGAAACTGTTACGGAGACATGGTTTCTGCCCTGAAGAATTTACAATCTACAGGTCCGATCCAGCACCCACTGAAGTCAGTAGAAAGACCAGCCATAGGCACGGTGATGACACATAACATTCAAAGATGTTGGAGTTATTATTATTACCATAAGATACTACCATGACACCAATTTAACTCAAAATCCCTTTATTAAATCTATAGGCCAAATGGTATTTCTACGATTGTTCTAAACATGCCTAAAAAGCCTAACTAATAAGCAATTCACTACATCCAAACAGTAATAAAACATTTATAAGCATTTGATTAGAAATACTTATAACCCCAGGGGAGCTTAAACCCATATTGTTGGCTCCAACGTGGCCAGGCAGATATTAACAATGAAACCTTTAAGAGTTTACCATTTTTATACCGTTTAACATACAAGTGATGTCATTGCCAAATGTCAGATCTTAGCTAAGGCCAGATGAAGCAGGTTTTTTTTATAATACATGAAAAAGACTTATACAGCCAATTATTTACTGAATCTGGTACCCAATTAACTGTGTTTTATTTTATTACTTTAGCCCAAACCTTAAATAGGATAACACCGGTATTTCCAAGGGTCATTTTAAGTTGAACAGAACAACTCTTCTTTCTCATGATCTCATTCTTTTTGGTTACATGCTGAGAGCCCGTTGCTCCTGTTAATATCCTGACTCAATTTCAAACCTTAGTTCACCCAGTCTAATGTGGTCCTGAATTTCTACAAAGGAGTAGAGAGGTGGTGGCTGTCTGCCAGCTCTGTGATGGCATCAATCAAATTTGCAGAGCTGATTGAAAAATTCCTTCTGGCCTTAAAATGTGTGAATCTGTGAACTTTGAGGTGGAGGATTTGCAATCTGGACTGGAAAGTCTGGATCTAAGTCCTAACTCTGTGGCTTGAGTCTATCTCCTTTGAGTCTACAAAGGTTAACAGTCTGTCCCAGCCCCATGAGTCCCATAGGCTGTCACCCTGAAGTTTGATATTTGAATCTGTGTTAAAATGTCCCCTATGGCTATTCCCTGCCACTTTCAAATGGAAGAGGAATTGGGGTTGGAGAAACTTGTTCTGATAACAACATTATTCATGTGGAGTTTTTTTTCCCCTTGAAGACTTGATGGCTCAGAGGTTTGGTAATCATAGAATCATAGGACTGGAAGGGGCCTCGAGAGGTCATCTAGTCTAGTCCCCTGCATTCATGGAAGGACTAAGTATTATCTAGACCATCCCTGACAGATGTTTGTCTAACCTGCTCTTAAAAATCTCTGATGACGGAGATTCCAAAACCTCCCTAGGCAATGTATTCCAGTGCTTAACCACCCTGACAGTTAGGAAGCTTTTCCTAATGTCCAACCTAAACCTCCCTTGCTGCAATTTAAGCCCAATTTAATGGAATACAGCATCTTTTACCTCTATATCACCACATTAAATCCAGCCCAGGTAAGTGGTGGCTGAACATTATTATGATGTGGTCAATGGCCTATAAACTGGGGGCGGGGGGGCTTGGTCTGCTTCCCGGTGGACACGTGCCTGCATACAAAGCACATCTGGGACTGGCACCTTGCTGGCAGCCTCAGAGAAGCCCAGCGTTGCTTTAGGAATGGAGACTGAACTAGCCTCTTATCTGTGTTACCCAGTGTGCAGTACGCGTGTTAGAGAGAGACAGTTAGAGAGCTGGCCCATTCGTCTCTTTTTAAACACTCCTTTGTTCCACAGCAAAGACCCCTGCAAACTGATTCACGACGCAAAAGGCTTGTCTACATAGGGACACTGACTGGCTTCACTATACAAGTGACCTCTGGAATAGAGTCCACCTGGAGGAGTTATACCAGCATAGCCATAGCAGAATAATCATTCCGCTGTGGTTATGCAGGTCCATTGCCCCGGGAGACATGCCCGAAGAAATTCTAGTGGCCAGACAGCATCTGGGCAGCAGCCCCAGTGGCAGCCAGGGATGGGTTTTACTGTAACTGAACCAGCGTAACCAATGGGTGCAAAAAGCACCATACCCCTTCCTCAAGCTGTCCTCAAAATGTGGCTGCGTCCCCTTGGCCTGCCTGCCTGGTCTGGGAGGAGGGGGTGTGAAGCTGCCCTGAAGTCATTGCCTTTCTTTTCCTTTTTTATTTCCTTACTGTGTCTTGTTTTGTCTTTTCCCCCCATGTGGTGGGGCCGAGGGCTCTCTGGATGGGCTGGGACTTGCGCATTATGTAACAGATGGTTGGGTAATGCGGTTTAGGTAATTCGGGGTTTATTATGCAACGTCTCTTCAGTGCATTATCCAGTTCAATGTCAGGTTGATTCCTCCGCATGGTGGCGGGCGGGATAAAGGTGCACAGATGGCTCCAGGCCAAAGCAACGAGCTGCTGCAAGGGTGCTCAGAGAGCCACAGAGGGTAGAGTTCAATGGTCAAAGCCTCGGCTGGTGTAATTCAGTGTAATTCTGCCACTGGCTTCAGTGGAGTCATCCTGGTTTGCAAAAGCTGGGGATCTGCCCCCTAAAGGTCTCAGTGAACAGCAGCAAATCCACCGGAGTGAATCCTCCTCCAAAGCAATGCAGGTGTGTTCTCAGTCCCTGGCTGGCCGATGGTACGGTAACCACCACTGCTGCTGTCACGGTCTCATCATGTGCTCAGATTTAACCACAGGTTAATAGACTTGAAGCCGGAATTCATACATATCCCATAGCCTGTGATAGGCGGGAAATCAGACTTATCACAATGGTCTCTTCTGGCCTTAAAGGTCAAGGAGTGAATGGGCTCGGAGACTGGACGCCACATTCGGTGTGGGCTCTAGGGCTGGGGGAAATTGCAGGCATGGAATGTGCCCTACCTTTTTCTGGGGATCGATAGCTTTCAGTCTCCAGGGCCACCAGCCTAGCTGCCGCCGGCACTAAATCCCCCAGCAAGTTAAAGAAGGAAAGAGGCTCTAGTCCTGACTCTGAGTTTCAGTTACGCTGGTGTGACTCAGGAGTCATGCTTTAAGCTGAGTTATGCTGTTGTAAAACTGGAGCAAAGGAGAGGGGTAAATCGGGCCTTTTATGTGTATCTTTTCAAGGAGGTGGATAGGATCATGGCGGAAGTGGCTCTGAGCCGGAGTGTGACTGAGACAGTCCTGGGTTGAACATGTGACCACTGCAGAATGGGACAAAAATCCAATTTATCTTCAAGGGTTCGTGCATTGAGCAAGCATAATGCAACCTAACGAAGCGTAGTAATTATTCATATTGCCTGATGAGTCATTGCAGGTGTGAACCTCACCTCCTCCTTGCTCAAGAAGTGGAAACATACACACCCAGACTGTAGCAGAACAAACACGGGATTAGAAATAGCCAGTAAATACCGATGGCTGCCAAAAATAGCCATGGGGCCCTCGGGCACAGCAAATGGCATTCTACAGATGCATTCTTCATAGACATCAAGCTGATCAACACGGCTAGGGCTACCATGTCACCTGGGTACATGCCTCTTGTGGGTGAGCGAGGGAGATGATTGGGGCTCCGACTGGGTTAGGATGAAGTAGCACCTCTCTCATGCTATCTGCTGGTTCTCCAGAATCTCAGCTTTCGTTTGGGAAAAAAACAAAACAAAACATGCTTTAGAGCTGCAAAGAAAACCTTCAAAACATGGCTGTGTTACGGAAGCACTTTGCAGAGCCTGAAACAAGAGCTCTGCGAGGCGTGACCTGCCCCACTCCTCTCCGTCGGTGCTAGTGTAACCGATATACTTTATATTGCAGCGTCTGATTTTTAAGTGCAAAGAAAAGGATTGAAGCAGTGGGGAGGATACAGAATTTTTGTTTGAATACTCTTTTACGAAGTTGTTGGCAGAATTATTGCTCGCCACACTCTGGAGCACAGATGTCCAACAGAGAAGCAGATTTATAAAGGACTCGTTGAAGTGAGAGCTGTCAAGAAGGAATGCTCTGTTGAGGAGAAGAGAACTTTGTCAAGAGAGGAAAAGAAGGGGACACCCAGTGGTGAAGCTAGCCTTCAGTTGGTGAAGGAACTGGAAGGGATATCCAGTACTAATGGAGCAATTCAAAGATAGATTGGAAAGAGAAATATCTTCAAGCTGAGCTGACCTGGAGCTAGCTAGGCCAGGACCTGCTCCACACAGTTCGGAAGGACATTTGACCTCTCAGAAGTCTAAGGAAAGGTAAGCACTAGAATGTGCAAAGCTTCTCCTGTCAGATGGAGTTTTATACAGGAAAGTTTGGAGGAGAGGAGATTTGGGACCGCTAGTAATTCCTTACACTCATTGAGACCGAGCACTGGATGGAATCCATGATGAGTTGTGGGACACGGGAGTAAGAAGAACTCTAGATTCATAGATTCATAGATATTTAGGTCAGAAGGGACCATTATGATCATCTAGTCTGACCTCCTGCACAATGCAGGCCACAGAATTTCACCCACCACTCCTAAAAAAGACCTCACACCTATATCTGTGCTATTGAAGTCCTCAAATTGTAGTTTGAAGACCTCAAGGAGCAGAGAATCCTCCAGCAAGTGACCCGTGCCCCATGCTACAGAGGAAGGCGAAAAACCTCCAGGGCCTTCCAATCTGCCCTGGAGGAAAATTCCTTCCCGACCCCAAATATGGCGATCAGCTAAACCCTGAGCATATGGGCAAGATTCATCAGCCAGATACTACAGAAAATTCTTTCCCGGGTAACTTGGATCTTACCCCATCTAAAAACCCATCACAGGCCATTGGGCCTATTTACCATGAATATTTAATTACCAAAACCATGTTATCCCATCATACCATCTCCTCCATAAACTTATCGAGTTTAATCTTAAAGCAAGATAGATCTTTTGCCCCCACTACTTCCCTCGGAAGGCTATTCCAAAACTTCACTCCTCTGATGGTTAGAAACCTTCGTCTAATTTCTAATCTAAATTTCCTAGTGGCCAGTTTATATCCATTTGTTCTTGTGTCCACATTGGTATTGAGTTTAAATAATTCCTCTCCCTCTCTGGTATTTATCCCTCTGATATATTTATAGAGAGCAATCATATCTCCCCTCAACCTTCTTTTAGTTAGGCTAAACAAGCCAAGCTCCCTGAGTCTCCTTTCATAAGACAAGTTTTCCATTCCTCGGATCATCCTAGTAGCCCTTCTCTGTACCTGTTCCAGAGTTGACTCTAGAGTCAACTCTAGAGTTGACTAGAGGCCAATTGTATTGAACGATGCTCTTGAATGATACGAGCGGTAGAGAGGAATCATCAGACCTTTGAGTGTTGTCTCAGAAGGAAGGCTAAAGTAGAGAAGACTGTCAATTTTTTGAACACTAAAGCAATTGACCCAATAGCCCATGGAGCTAGAACTGCTGGAAGAGACTCCAGTAAGTGGGGGAACCCGACAGAAGGTAGCTAATGCAGGTGTGCAGAAAAAGGAAATGGATAACTCTTTGATTTGACCCTGCAACTTGAACTCGATCCTCTAGCCGAGCAATTTGACTTGATTAAGATCAGTGTGAAAGGCACAAGTATGGGAAATTTCACAAGATGAGCTCTTGACTGGAGCTGAAATGAACTTGCCTATTCCTGCAGCATCTGTGGAGGGTACCACCTCATCGAGGAGATGTAGTCCTACCAGGGAGCTGAGCCTGCAGAGGAGAATGCGAACATGAAGCACTGTGGCAGCATTTCAGAATCAAAATAATTTGATTTTTCAGCCAAAATAGTTCAGATTTCGATTTTTCGATGAAAACTCAACATTTACCATGTGGGAAAAAAATCCCCAATTACTGCCCAGTTGTAGTTAACGTTCAACATTTCACTTCTCATGAAAGCACGTGTGAAAGCAGAGGGAGGTTCATATTATGAGATTGACACTGTCTGGTCTGAGCTAATGGGTGCACTTGGGAGATACTCTTTTGCTCCTAACAGTTCTGCTCAGTGATAGCTGTTGTTCTTCAGAGGCTGCAACATGGGGTAGATACTGTGCTCCTTTCACGCAACGGACATCTCCATGTTTATTTCCAGCCCCCTAAGTTGTGTCTCCTCTGGGGGCTCAAACTGGGAAAAAAAACAAAAGTTTGTGCTGCTTTTCCAATTCCACCCACAACATGAGTTCTACCCATTTGAAACAAAATGAGACGCTGTTCTCAATAGATTTTGCACATGTTCAGATAATGACCGTGCACACTCTGCTGGGTTCCACTGGGCTTTTGGGGCTTGGCGCTACCTCAGTGGGACTTGAATACATCCATGGGCCTCTTGGTAGGACTTAGATGTCGTACTGAGCTTCTTGGTCTTGGTTTCTTCTTGACTAAGGATAGTAAAACACCCATGGACTCAAATTTCCGCTCTCTGTGTTGTGTGTTGGCAGCTGCCCTCCACCATGTAAGTGGCTGAACTTCATTGGGGCTGTTTATGAAGCTCTGTAGGGACTTTTCAGGTGAAAGGTGCTAAAGGAATGTAAATGGTGATGACGATTATTTCTGCCTGACTGCCAGAGTGGTTAGCACCTCTTAAAGGTGACCCACAAAGTAAAAAATGAATATTGAATGAAGATCCGATTTATGCCCTGAGCAGCCCCGTGAACCACCTTATGGGCGGGTATTAGGGCAACTAAACATCTGAATTTTTTTTAAGCCTCTGGGAAATCTGCTCAGTACATCCTGGTCCAGTGAAGATAACATGAAATTCATGATTGTGACATGAATGGGACACTTGGTGATATCGCATTCAGGGAACCAGGAAATACCAAGAGGATGTCATAGCGGGTGGCGGGGAAGAATTTGGAATAGTTAGTTAAAATTCTAATATTTTATTTGCAAGTTATTTTTTAAACCACAGTTGCACATGGAAGAGAGGTTTTCATTGACTTCTCCACAACGACTCCCAGGTCATGTGCTTGAGTGCCTGGAGGTAATTAGAACCAGGCAATATGTATAGAGAGTTTTAAAGCCAGATGGCGGCGTGTTATATCGAGCCCCTTATGCCGATCCATGGGAATTCCTGGGAAGGAACTCAGAGCACCAGCTGTGGGTGGAAGACAGAGACTGGAAATCTGGGCTGGATATGGGTTAGGCAGGGCGTTGTGGGAAGTAAAATATGAAGACACATGTAACAGGTGTAGGCCATCTGGGAGTGGGATGTCCTGGCACCTGACACTGGTGTGTGCAGGGTGGGATTTAGTCACTTGAGGCATAGGGCTCTACACTTGGCCCCCCTCTTCTTACTCACCACCCTAGCTGAGCTCATCTGCTTGTGCAGCTTTCAGCTCTGCGCCAATACCTAGCGAATCTACTTTTCTGCTCCCGACCTGTCTCCGTTGCGTCCCTCTCCTCGGCCCATCGCTCTGATCCCTCCCCTGGACAGGTCGTCGTCAGCTTAAACTTAACATGGCCGCAGCTGAACTTTGTCACTCCTCCCAACCCTTCCCCTCTTCCTCCTTTCCATCCCACCCCACAACTGGCAGCCATCTCTGGCTCCGCCCTCTCTCTTGCCCCACTCCTCCAGGCCATGTCTGAATCCTGCTCGTTCTTCCTCCCCAATACCTCCAAAATACAAGTTTCTTTCCATCCACACCAGGAAACATCTCAGCTAGGCCCTCATAATCTAGCACCTTCATTACTGCAACCTCTGCCACTCTAGTCTGCTTGACCACCGCACCTGATCTCACCACTCTGAATCATAGAATCATGGGACTGGAAGGGACCTCGAGAGGTCATCTAGTCCAGTCCCCTGCATTCATGGCAGGACTAAGTATGATCTCTGATCTCAACAGCCCCTCTTTGACTCCCTCCGCTGGGCCCTAATGGCTAGAGCACTGGGCAAGGACTCCGGACAACTGGGTTCAATTTCTGGCTCTGCTTCTGGTTTGCTGGGTGACCCTGGGCAAGTCGCTTCCTCTTTCTGTGCCTCGCTTTCCCATTTAAAATGCGGATAATGGTACTGCCCTCCTTTGTGAAGCGCTGTGAGAAAAGTGTGATGCATGAGCTTGCCAGCATTGTGATTCACACTCCTGACCTCACCTTCAAGGCTCTTTGCAGCTGGTTAATGAAGGGGACAGCATCTGTATCCCAGCTGCGCTCAAACCTGCCCAGGCATGGGCTGCTTGGGCAAAAGGTCAGGGGCCCAAGGGTCACTGGTAATGCCCGTCAAAGGGAGCAGATTGCAACATTCACATTACCGCAAAGGTTGGTCTACGAAGGCTTGGTGGTGTGGACAGGAGAAGGGCGTGATCGGCCCCAGCATGGGATGATGCTGCGGAGCTGGCAGCCCCTCATGCAATATTCCCTCTGGGGAGCTGAGTGGCAAACGACCTGCATTCACATAGAGCCAGGAGGGCGGTGTTTCGCTTGCCTATTAAAGTGTGATGTGGAGGGGGGGGCTGCTTTGTGCACAGTTCTCTGTTGGGCTGGGAGGGCGTTGCTCTGTTCCCCTGCTGTAGCTGGGAATGCCAGCAGCATTAACGTCTGCTCGCGTACTGCCAGGGGAAGCTGGAGCAAGGAGGGAGGATGGCTGTGGGAAAAGCAGGAGCTGCTTTGGCTGTGGGAAATAGGGGCGTCTCGTCATTCGTTCCCCCAGTTCAAGCTCTATGAAACAGCTGCATTAAAAAAGTGACAGCGGGTGGGAGGGGCTGAGTTTTCGGTGGCAGGCTAATGAGATACGCGAACCCTCCATGGCCAGGTGCTCATGAAAATGGGCTCGCCTGAGGACATGGCATTCCCAAACCCCACCTCTTCCCGCTGATTGGTTAAACCAGCTGCTCGATCCAGAACAGATGGAAAAACTGACATTCGCTGGGGAAAAAAGTTGGCGGGAATCTCCATGGTCCCGGGGCCCACATGAAACGAATCTGTGGGGTCTCTGATCTCCCATTAGTCATTATCCCCCAGGTGTAATGTTTGGATTGGGCTGCTACTGGCACTGACTGGGTCTCTGCCATGCCAGATTTGCTAGGAGCACAAGTCTTTACTTGCAGCACTGGTGATTTGCCAATGCCTCTGTGAATCATTAGCTGTCAGTGTAGTGCAGGCAACCTGTGTCCTGTTTGATGGCTTATGCTACGTCTTTTCTTTTATTTTTTCTAAGTGTTTTTGGTTCTTTTTTCTCCAAAAACTAAATAGAGACAAAACAGGAAGGAAAATAAAGTGCTTGCTATTTTTGGTCCTATATATGCCTTAGTCTCGTCTATCTTGGTAGAGGCTCAAGTCATGACATGTTTGTTCCTCACTCATGGTTAAAACACACTTAGGGTTTGCAGTGGAGTCAGGACCAAACTGTGGCCTTCATTATTATTTGTGTTACATTAATGATTATAGGCTTCAGGGTGCACGATGCTGCATATCACACAACAAGAGGCCGTTCTGACCCTGAGGAGCAGACAGTGGAAATAGACAGGACAGAGTGAAGGTAGGATTATTGTCCTCATTTTACAAGTGGGGAACTGAAGCCCAGGGAGATGAAGTGACTTGTCCAATGTCACACAGTTGGTCTGTGGCAGAGCAGGAAATTGAAGCCAGGCATTCTGAGGCCCAGTCCACTTCTTCAACCAAAAGACCATCCGTCCCCCATCTGTGATAGCACCTTGTATTTGCAGAGCTTTCTTCAGAGACACGATTAAAACACAGTTTGGTCCCATCCACCCAAACCACGTCTGTAATCGCTAGGTCCCTCAACATGGGAGCTGCTACAGTGAATGTAGGACCTCAGTGCAATCCCAGCCTGTCTCTCTGACATCTCTTCCTGGATGTCTTGCCAACAATCTAAACTTAATTTGACTAACCTGAGCACCTCCTCTTCCCACCCACGCACCCTCCTTTTCCTCAACTGAGTCTATTACCATCCTTCTGGATGCCCAGACTTGTAACCTGGTGGTCATCTTCCACTTGTCCCTCCAATTCTCCCCTGACATGCAGGCCATTTCTATATCCTGCTGGTTCTCCCTCAAGATTGTCCATGCCCATATAATCTCCCATCCTGATGACTGCAGCCTCCTGCTCTCCGACCTTCCAGACACCTTCCTCACCCCAATCCAGCACATCCCAAACTTGATTGCCAAATTATCATCTGATTTTTTATTTGTATCAGCATCTAGGAGCCCCAGTCATGGACCACGGTGCTAGGTGCTGTGCAAACCCAGAACAAAAAAGACATCAAAGAGCTTCCAGTCTAAGCACGAGACGAGACGGATGCAGACAGGGATAGACCTGGGGACAGTACAATGAAACAAGATGGGTCAACATGATCTGTAGTGGTCTTAGCGCACCGTTGCCTGGTATTTGGAAGGACTCATGGCAAAGGAAAGTCTTAAGGAGGGAGATGAAGAAGGAGAACACATTCATTTTGTGGATGTTTAGGGGTCGCTCCTCTCAAGCATGAAGGGCAACGTGAGAGAGAGGGCAAAGCACAGGCGCCGACTTCCCAAAGTGATGAGGGGGTGCTTAACCCCCGGCTCTGCCCCAGGTCCCATCCCTACTCCACCCCTTCCCCCAACGCCCCGCCTCTGCCCACCCCCACTCCACCCCTGCCCCATTCAGCCTCTTCCCGCTCCATTCCACCTCCTCCGCTGAGCATGTGCATCCTCGTGCCTCCCCTCCCTCCCTAGAGCCTCCTGAACACAGCCAAACAGCTGATCCCAGCGGGCGGGAAGCGCGGGGAGGGAGGGGGAGGCGCTGATCCTCAGGCAGGAGGTGCTAGGGGTTGGGAGGGAGCTGGTAGGGGGGCTGCGGGTGGGTGCTCAGCACCCCCCATTTCTCCCCCATGGGTGCTCCAGCCCCTATGGTACAATGATGCTTGTTTGAAAATTGAAGACTGGAGTCCACCTTTCAACAGCGAACAAGAGACGACTGGTATGGCAGGGTTGTGTCATGCAGAGCCTGGAAAGTGAAGACAAGTAGCTTTTGTTTGATGTGATTGAAGAGAGGGAGCCAGCGGAGGGATGAGAAGAGAGGTGATGTGGCCAAAGCAATGGGTTAGGAGGAGGAGCTTTGCTGCAGCATTCTGGATGCATCGAAGCAGGGCAAGATTGCACTTTTCACGGCCAGAGAAAAGGCTGTGGCAATAACTGAGACGTGATTTGGTGAGACACAAGAGTTTTAGCTGGGTGGGTGGAGAGAAAAGGCCGTACCTCAGAGTACATCGGCACTGTAGCTGGGAGCAGGATTCCCAGTGCAGGTAGACAGACACGCGCTAGCTCTGCTCGAGTTAGGGTGCTAAAAATAGCAGTTTAACTAGCTGCCTGGGTACAAACCTGCCCAGACCCCCTGTGTACATACTGGGGCAGCTAGTCCCAGCGGCAGCCTGTGCTACCCCCGGCTGCACTGCTAAGTTTAGTGCACTAGCTCGAGCAGAGCTGGCGCCTGTCTGTCTACTCGCGCTGGGGAGTCCATGCCCCTCTGCGCTGCGGACGGACCCACAGAGCTGTTGTGAAGAAAGAATCTGCAAGATTTAGGCATGGCTTGGATCTTCGTCCCATGCTGCTCTGACCATAGCACCAACCCTTCTGAACCTCCGCACTGCCTTCCCCTTCTCCATCACCTCACATTCTAACTCCTCGTCAAGGCCCTGCGTAATGCTGCCCCTCCATAGCTCTCCCATCTCGTCTTATTCTGCCACCTCCTGCCCACACCATTCTGCCAGTGCTGCCAGCCTGGATGTCCTTTTTGTTTGTTTCCTCCCTCAGGCATCTCGGTAAACCATCTTCGTATCTCCTCCCATATATGGACCACCCTCTCCACTGTGGCCCACCAACCCACCGCCCTGTCCTCATTTAGGGCCTGATCCAGAGCCAGCTGAAGTCAGTGGAAATGCTCCCATTGATTTTAGAAGCCTTTGAATCAGGGCTTTAAATCCCTCCAGAAGACTCACTTCTCCTGCGATTACAACAGCAAATGAACCACCAATGCTCACCATCCCATGTCTTTCCCTGCCTTGTTTTTTATGTGCATAGAAGGGAAGGAAAAGTGACCACCACTCCCAACACCATCCCTCCTCACTAAACCATCACGATATGCACACGCTGGTGATAAATGGTATAGTCAGTTGCTTGCCCACACTTTGGTTTGTTATGAAATATACTCAAGAGACCAAATAATCAATGTCAGTCAGGTTTAGTGCTCTAAGCCAATAATAAACTAGTACAGGAAAAAGTTTCTATCTGACACCAGTCTCCGGGAAGCCGTCTCAGACAGTGATGTTACATTCACCTTACACAGAAGTGTTCCCCAAGTTATGCATTTCGGTTGGTATTATTGATATTATTTTACAAGTTACACATCTCTTTACACATCACTCAAATCCAACCGATCCGTTAGTTTCCTAACCTGTTCTGTTCTTCCCTTATCTCTGTTTTGGAGGTTAGCATTCCAGCTGCTGACCCGGGAAAGTACGTCCCTAACTTGTACTGAGACATAGGACGAATGTATCTTTATTTTGACAAGTTTCCTATCTCCTTCTGCCAAGTGATTACTTCAGCAAATGCAAGGAGTTATGGGATACTTGGCAGAAGAGAACAGGATTATAATATAGGCCAGTTTAGGCTATATCACTGTTCCAATATTTGTGCTTAATGTTACTGGTGCTTAATGCATACTCATATATGGTGCAGATAATTCATGTTATTAATATGCTGGGTGTGTATATATGCTAGCCAGCATATATTAATCAAAACACCTAAAGTGACTGCCTATCATCACTGTAACTCTCACCCGGCCTCGACCCATCTCCTCCTTTCTGTTTTGGATGTTTCATACATTATTTAGCTGGATTCCAGTAGTGCTTCAAGGCCTTAGTCAGGGATCAGAGTCCCATTGTGCTAGGTGCGGTACATGCATAGAATAAGACACAGCCTTTGGCTTTGTCTACACTGCTAATTTAACAACAAATCTTTTGTCGTTCACAGGTGCTCAAAAAAGTCGCCTCCCCCCCGAAAGACAAAAGTTTTGCCATGGCAAATGTCAGTGTAAACGGCTCATAGTTGGCAGGAGCGCTTTCCTGTTGACAACGCAAACCCCACTCGTAGGGGGTGGAAGTATTTTGTCGGCAAAAGTGCCGACAAACAGCGTTTACACTGCCCGTGTCGCTAAACGCTGTGTAGTGCAGACAAAGCCTTTGTCTTGAAGCGCTTACAGTCTAAATAGGCAGAATGGACGGGGGGAGGGGAGCGACTGATGCCACATACAAGCAGAGTGAGCAGCACAAGCCGGATGCTCAAGATGTTCAGATACAGAGGGGACAGCGGCTGTATATGCACCTGGATGGAAGGGAGGCTGGCTGGATAATCACCTGTGTGTGCTGGACCATCTCTAAACCTGCACTTGTGAGATCTTTGGAGCAGAGACCGTGTTCTTCTGTGCAACACGCAGCACGCTTATGGGTAACGTTTCCTAATAACACGAAATAGGAATGTGCTGAGAACTCCAAGGGAAATCATCTTGAAAAGTAGGATGAGAATCAGTCGAGAGGGAGAGTTCAAACAAAGGTCACTCTCCGGTTAATGGCCCCATCTCCCTGCATGGGAAAATGTCATGCCACTAGGACCTAATTTACCAGCTGGTTTGCTTTTCTGCGCTATAATAGTTGTACTGTCCCCAGCTGAGAGGGCTGATTGCCAGAGAGGGAAGACAGGACAGGAATGTGATGCTGGAGTGGGGGGAGTACACATGTGTAGCAACCTGCCTGGAACTTTGGGTTCCCCAAGGGACGAACTGGGAGGAGGAGGAGGTGGGAAGTCAGCCTGAGTCAGATGGCTAAGCACGGAGCCGCAGTCGGAGCATCTCTATAAGTAATTGCTTTAAGATCCAGCTTTGTTTAACAAGAATGGAGCCTTTTCACATTATTACATAGCATATGGTCCACATGCCCCCAGCACCAGCCCCCTTCCCTATGGCTGGCCAGGATGGTCTGGTAGTTAAAGCACCGCACCAAGGCTCAGATGATCCAGATGCAATTCCCAGCTTTGTCACAGACTTCCTGTTTCAGAGTAACAGCCGTGTTAGTCTGTATTCGCAAAAAGAAAAGGAGGACTTGTGGCACCTTAGAGACTAACCAATTTGAGACTTCCTGTGTAACCCTGGGCGAGTCACTGAGGCTATGTCTACACTGCAGACCTCACAGTGTAGCTGCCCTTTGTCGGCAGGAAAGAGCTCTCCTGCCGACCAAATAAAACCACCCCCAGCACGGGGCAGTAGCGTTGTCATCGGGAGAGCGTCTTCTGCCGACAAAGCGCTGTCCCCACCGGCACTTTTCGTCGGTAAAACTTTTGTCAGTCAGGGATGTGGTTTTTTCACACCCCAGAGCAACGACTGGTTTAGCAATGAAAGCGCAGTGCAGACATAGCCCCAGTCTCTCTGTGCCTTAATTCCTGCTCTGTGCAGTGGGGCTAATAAAGAGCCCCATCTCACAGCGGTGTTGCAAGGATAAATACATTAAGGATAATGAGGTGCTGACAAGCAGCTAATTGGACAGAGAGATGTGTATGAATCAAGCAATACGAAGAGACAGAGAGTCCTGGGCTGGCTGGGGGAATCTTTGCCCAGGCTCAGGGTAAAGTGGTCCTGATAGGGTTAACTGGGTTACCCTTGAGCATTATGGGATGGATCTATCTTCCTTCACTCCCTTTGTCCCTGAAGTCATGTCCCCACCCCCAGTGTGATGCAGCAAATTCCCAGCCTGCAGAATTGTGAGTAAAGAGTTGGGTATGGTTGAACCGAGTGTCCCTTTGCAAAATTCAGACTAGAAAAGGAGGAAATGGATTAACAAAAGTGTCGGTGGTGCCAGGGGTCATGTAAGTACCTAAGTTGGTGGAGTGGAAGCTGCTGGCACTGAGAGACGCTGAAGGAAGCTGGGGTGGCCTCAGAGGTGACTGTGACAGACCCAGACCCGTGGGGTGCAGGAGTTTGGTCGAAGGCAAATACACTGGCCACTGGATGAATAGTTTTCCCTGAGGGACCAGAGTAGGGGCTGCCCTAGAGCAATCAGGAATCTGCTAGAACCAATTAAGACAGGCAAGCTAATTAAGACACCTGGAGCCAATTAAGAATATACTAGAATCAATTATGGCAGGCAGACTAATCAGGACACCTGGTTTAAAAAGGACCTCCCATCAGTTAGTGGAGGGTATGCTAGGAGCAGGGAGTGAGAAGGCATGATGCTGGAGGACTGAGGAGTACAAGCATGATCAGGCTTCAGGAGGAAGATCCTGCAGTGAGGATAAAGAAGGTGCTGAGGGGAGGCCATGGGGAAGTAGCCCAGGGCTTGGCTGCTATAGCTGTCACGCAGCTGATACAGGAGAGGTAGACAGCTGCTATCCACAGGGCCCTGGGCTGGAACCCGGTGTAGAGGGCAGGCCTGGGTTCCCCCCATCCCTCCATCTCCTGATCAGACACAGGAGGAGTTGACCTGGTCCGTGAGCAACACCAGAAGGGAAGGTCTAATTTGGAAAGGGATCTGGCCTGTCCCCGACCCACTAGGTGGGACAACAGAGACTGTGGGGATTGTTCTCCATTTCCCTCATGCTGGCCAGCGATGAGGTTAGCTGAGTGAATGGCAGGTTTGAGCCGCCAGCAGAACCGGCCAAACTGAGGGCTGCCGTGAACCTCTGAGGTGAGCAAGTCCGCCAAAAGGCACCGGACCCACCAAGGCAGAGGAGGAACTTTGTCACAGTGACCTACAAGGATTTTTTTAAAAAATGGGTTGTGCAGTTTTTTATTGTGATGGATAAAGAAGGCCCGAAAGGTTAAAAAAACAAGTTGGGTGATTTTCTGTGTTTTTTTTTTCACCGTAGGACTATCCAGTCTGGTCCTTGTTAGAGAAGTCCTTGGAGGTCTCAGGGATGTGTATTGTGTGTTCTTGAAGCTGAACTAAAAAGGCAGTGTGTGTCTGGGCATGGGTGTGTGTGAATTTTTGAGAGCTTGTCTTTTCTCCCAAGTGTGTGTACGCAGACAGGTAGTGAGTCTTTACCGAAGATGTCCTTTCTCCCTAGTGTTCGTTAAGCACTGGATCAAGGAGATGTTAACAAGAGCAAACAAAACCCAACGTTTTTGAGAAGCAAATTCCTTTTCCTTCTCAACTGCTAAACGTTCCCTCTCTTGTGACGTCGTTTCACGAATTGTCCCGCTTCCAGAACAAAGAAGAGCTAATCAAGCAGATCTTCTCCCACCCACGCACACTTCTTCCAAATACACAAACCTTCCAGGCCTTCATCATGAAGGTGGCAAAGAGGTTATTTTAAAACACAAGCAAGACTAGAGACTGCTTGGACCCTGGGCTTCCGACAGCTCTTTGATAGCGTCAGTGACTCATTCCTCAACCCTCACCCGCAAGCAGTGGGAGTGGAGAGGGAGACGACTTGCCAGCTGTTTTCCCCTGCTTTGGCCGCAAGGCTGACCGAGGAGGCCCTGTTTCCCCACTCCAGCCATGGGAGTAGAAGGCGTCACTGCTTGGCCCCCATTCTAAGGGGAAGTCTCCACTTCGAGCTGGAGGTGGAATTTCCAGGCTGAGGAAACATGGCCACATGAACCCAGGCTGAGCTCCTGTGCTAAGAATAGAAAGGAGGCCATGGCGCAAGCAGCGGGCTGGGCTAGCCACCCAAATACATACTTAGCGTCTCGGAGGGGATCGTACTCAGGTGGCTAGCTCCCCCCGCTGCTGGGGCTACACTTCTATTTTTAGTGCGGTAGCTCAATCAGAGCTAGCGCTGGTGTGTTGGCCCTGGACAGGGCTGGCTTTAGGCATGAGCCTTACAAGCAATGGCTCAAGGCCCCCACCTTGTCCTGCAACTTTCCTTGCAGTCAAACTGGCAGGGTGTTCTTGTGGGAAAGTCATTGTCACACCTCTCATGTCCCCAGCGGGTCAAAGCCCAGTGAGCAGAATAGCAGGGTGGGAGCACGTGTGAAGGCTAATGGAGATGGACCTGGGATCTCTTTTCATCAGATCTCCCAGTGCTTTAAATAGGTGGCTCAGGCATTATCTCTATTTTACAGACAGGGTAACCGAGGCTCTGTCACTGTAAAAACAAGGGGTGTTTTTACACGGAGATCACTATCTCAATGTGAAATCCCAGTGGAGACCAGGCCCAGTAGCTTCCACCTAAATGTAGCGAGTCAGGATCCACCCCACCTAGGAGGGATAGGGTTGACCCTGACTAGCTGCGTCGAGGTAAAATTGTCTGCGCTAGGATTCACCCTGAGCCAGTGATCTCCATGTAAAAACATGTCCCTTTTGCAGCGAGGACATAGCCCAAGACTTTAGGAATGCTGCAAAAGCTTCCTCTTTGAAAATGAGTTCCACCCTAAGAATGACCCTCTGCCAGCCTCCACGAACCCAAAACCCCTGAATGCAAGCCACCTGAAAAAAACCTCAGTAAAATTAAATTAACATTTTAAACAACCCCACACCAAAAACCCAAGCAGTTTTGGAAATGGGAGAAACACCAGAGACTCCGTGGTTGAAGACCTGGAGAAGGGAAGGATCTGGCCCAAGTTCACAAAATGTGTCAGAGGTGGGAAGAGATCCTAGCTCTCCTGGCTCCCCATCTTGTGCACTGTTGTTGTTTATGAAAACAACAAGGAGTCCGGTGGCACCTTAAAGACTATCCGATTTATTTGAGCATAAGCTTTCATGGGTAAAAACCTCACTTCTTCAGGTGCATCAGTGGGGTTTTTACCCACGAAAGCTTATGCTCAAATAAATCGGTTAGTCTTTAAGGTGCCACCGGACTCCTTGTTGTTTTTGTGGATACAGACTAACACGGCTACCCTCCGTTATTGTTTATGTGATCAGTTTTTCTCCCCGGCCTCCCAGGGGAGGACAAGATAGAATCGGTTTAATTTGCAACAGGGGAGATTTAGGTTAGATATTAGGAAAAACGTTCTAAAGCGGAGCTAAGCTCTGGAGTAGGTTTCCAAGGGAGGTTGTGGAATCCCCGTTATTGGGGGGTTGTTCTAAATGGTCTAGATTTACTTGGTCCTGCTTCAAGGCCCTCCATTTCTGTGGTTCAATGCAGTGCCCTGTGCCCAGGGAATGACCTGTGGCCAGTTCTAGGTAGGCACTGCACCCCGGGGGCACTCTGTGAGCTCCAGCAAATCCGGGGTGGGTGGGCCAAAGCTTTGGAACGTGTCAGCAAAGCGTGAGGGAGGGAGAAGGTGGGGTGGGAGCAGGCTGGCTGCCGTGGGGGGCTTGTAAATGCAGCAGCTTGAGCAGAGAGCTGCGTGCCTTCTGCTTCACCGGAGACCTTCTGTCCCACTGAGTCATCTGTTGGGTGCAGGAGGCATTGTACCCCCAGGGATTAGGCAAGCAATTGAGCAAGGTGTGAAACTGACCCAGGTTCCCTCTATCCTGCTTCCCTCACGCTCTTCTGCTGTCTCACAGCCCATCGTTTATCTGCTCTGGCATCTTCCAGCAGGAAGTTTGGCGTCAACCTGGGCTGGCTGGCTTGGGACTGGCCCCTGAGGGTTAACGTTGGGGAGGCACCAGGAGAAAAGACCCTGTGGGTGAAGCAGCGTTTATCAAGGCTGGGTCTGTTTAAAACAAGGGAACTTGCTCCCAGTCATGGGTTTAGCACTGAAGCCGCCCAAGGAGCTGGAAGGGCTTTCCCACGCATACGCCCCTGAGTGCACAAGGCTGGCTTCCAGAAATTCAGCAGTGTGTGTGTGTGTGTCCCCGGGAAAAAAGGGTGTGTGTGTGTGAGAGCCTGGATTTGTGCTGGACATGGCCCACCTGGATTACCATGCACATTGTAGGGAGAGTGGTCATTTTGGATGAGCTATTACCAGCAGGAGAGTGAGTTTGTGTGTGTAGGGGGGTGGGGGGGTGAGAAAACCTGGATTTGTGCTGGAAATGGCCCACCTTGATTATCATGCACATTGTAGGGAGAGTGGTCACTTTGGATGAGCTATTACCAGCAGGAGAGTGAGTTTGTGTGTGGGGGGGCGGAGGGTGAGAAAACCTGGATTTGTGCTGGAAATGGCCCAACTTGATGATCACTTTAGATAAGCTATTACCAGCAGGACAGTGGGGTGGGAGGAGGTAGTGTTTCATATTCTCTGTGTGTATATAAAGTCTGCTGCAGTTTCCACGGTATGCATCCCATGAAGTGAGCTGTAGCTCACGAAAGCTCATGCTCAAATAAATGGGTTAGTCTCTAAGGTGCCACAAGTACTCCTTTTCTTTTTGCGAATACAGACTAACACGGCTGTTACTCTGAAATCAGCAGCAGCTGTGACTCTCTGGGCCTCCTGGAGTGCTTGGGAAAGAGACAGATTAGTAACAGCACTCACTGGAGCCAGTGTGGTGCACAGGCAGGGGCTGTGCCAGCGTCCCCAAACCCAGTCCTGCCAGCGCACCTCAGTCCTGACCGGCAGCCCCCCTTGTCTTTCCAGCGCCTGCCTCCCCGCAGCTCTGCCAGCGCACCTCAGTCCTGACCGGCAGCCCTCCTGCTCCCTGCAATTCCCCTTGCAGGCTCCCCAGAGCTCTGCAAACACCAGCCTGCTCTGAGCACCCCCCCGGATTGTGTCTGCACTCTGCTGAATTCTCCCAGGCTGTGAGTTTGGGGCTACAAGTTGGAAGGAGGGCCCTAGATATGGACCCTCTGATGCTGCTCGCCTTAAGCTATTGAACTCGAGTCAACAGACATGGAAAACCGAGCAGGGGTTGAACATCCGTGTTCCCTGGTAGCAATATTTTGGACAGGCCTAAGCAGGCGGTCATATTAATTCCTCCAAGCACCGGCCCAGTGGCTGACAGAGGGGCTGCTAAGCCCCTGGGGTATGAATTCCCTGCAGAGTTAACGCGGCTGATTAGTGTGCAAGGTTGAGCACCAGGTTTAGCTTTGCACCCCCTCAATTTGCTGGGGGCACATAGAATCATAGAATATCAGGGTTGGAAGGGACCCCAGAAGGTCATCTAGTCCAACCCCCTGCTCGAAGCAGGACCAATTCCCAGTTAAATCATCCCAGCCAGGGCTTTGTCAAGCCTGACCTTAAAAACCTCTAAGGAAGGAGATTCTACCACCTCCCTAGGTAACGCATTCCAGTGTTTCACCACCCTCTTAGTGAAAAAGTTTTTCCTAATATCCAATCTAAACCTCCCCCACTGCAACTTGAGACCATTACTCCTCGTTCTGTCATCTGCTACCATTGAGAACAGTCTAGAGCCATCCTCTTTGGAACCCCCTTTCAGGTAGTTGAAAGCAGCTATCAAATCCCCCCTCATTCTTCTCTTCTGCAGGCTAAACAATCCCAGCTCCCTCAGCCTCTCCTCATAACTCATGTGTTCCAGTCCCCTAATCATTTTTGTTGCCCTTCGCTGGACTCTCTCCAATTTGTCCACATCCTTCTTGTAGTGTGGGGCCCAAAACTGGACACAGTACTCCAGATGAGGCCTCACCAATGTCGAATAGAGGGGAATGATCACGTCCCTCGATCTGCTCGCTATGCCCCTACTTATACATCCCAAAATGCCATTGGCCTTCTTGGCAACAAGGGCACACTGCTGACTCATATCCAGCTTCTCGTCCACTGTCACCCCTAGGTCCTTTTCCGCAGAACTGCTGCCTAGCCATTCGGTCCCTAGTCTGTAGCTGTGCATTGGGTTCTTCCGTCCTAAGTGCAGGACCCTGCACTTATCCTTATTGAACCTCATCAGATTTCTTTTGGCCCAATCCTCCAATTTGTCTAGGTCCTTCTGTATCCTATCCCTCCCCTCCAGCGTATCTACCACTCCTCCCAGTTTAGTATCATCCGCAACATCATCATTTTCAACAGGCGAGTTCTCTGAGTTTGCTCATGATGGGAAGGGGGGTGGTACATAGGTTTTGTCGCTGGGCCAGTACAAGTGCAAGGCTGTCCCCAGCTGGATATGAATGGAGGTTACCACCCAGGCCTCAAGTGAAACTAATCATAGAATCATAGAATATCAGGGTTGGAAGGGACCTCAAGAGGTCATCTAGTCCAACCCCCTGCTCAAAGCAGGATCAATCCCCAACTAAATCATCCCAGCCTGGGCTTTGTCAAGCCTGACCTTAAAAACTTCCAAGGAAGGAGGTTCCACCACCTCCCTAGGTAACCCATTCCAGTGCTTCACCGCCCTCCTAGTGAAAAAGTTTTTCCTAATATTCAAACTAAACCTTCCCCCACTGCAACTTGAGACCATCGCTCCTTGTTCTGTCATCCGCTACCACTGAGAACAGTCTAGATCCATCCTCTTTGGAACCCCCTTTCAGGTAGTTGAAAGCAGCTATCAAATCCCCCCTCATTTTTCTCTTCTGCAGACTAAACATCCCCAGTTCCCTCAGCCTCTCCTCATAACTCATGTGTTCCAGCCCCCTACATTTTTGTTGCCCTCCGCTGGACATTTTCCAATTTTTCCACATCCTTCTTGTAGCGTGGGGCCCAAAACTGGACACAGTACTCCAGATGAGGCCTCACCAATGTCGAATAGAGGGGAATGATCACATCCCTTGATCTGCTGGCAATATCCCTACTTGTACAGCCCAAAATGCCGTTAGCCTTCTTGGCAACAAGGGCACACTGTTGACTCATATCCAGCTTCTCATCCACTGTAACCCCAAGGTCCTTTTCTGCAGAACTGCTGCCGAGCCATTCGGTCCCTAGTCTGTAGCTGTGCATTGGGTTCTTCCGTCCTAAATGCAGGACTCTGCACTTGTTGTTGTTGAACCTCATCAGATTTCTTTTGACCCAATCCTCTAATTTGTCTAGGTCCCCCTGTATCCTATCCCTATCCTCCAGCATATCTACCACTCCTCCCAGTTTAGTGTCATCTGCAAACTTGCTGAGGGTGCAGTCCACGCCATCCTCCAGATCATTAATGAAGATATTGAACAAAACCGGTCCGAGGACCGACCCTTGGGGCACTCCGCTTGATACCGGCTGCCAACTAGACATGGAGCCATTGATCACTACCCATTGAGCCCGATGATATAGCCAGCTTTCTATCCACCTTATAGTCCATTCATCCAGCCCATACTTCTTTAACTTGCTGGCAAGAATACTGTGGGAGACCATGTCAAAGCTTTGCTAAAGTCAAGGAATAACACATCCACTGCTTTCCCCTCATCCACAGAGCCAGATATCTCTTCAGAGAAGGCAATTAGATTAATCAGGCATGACTTGCCCTTGGTGAATCCACGCTGACTGTTCCTGATCACTTTCCTCTCCTCTAAGTGCTTCAGAATTGATTCCTTGAGGACCTACTCCATGATTTTTCCAGGGACTGAGTGAGGTTGACTGGCTTGTAGTTCCCCGGATCCTCCTTCTTCCCTTTTTTAAAGATGGGCACTACATTAGCCTTTTTCCAGTTGTCCGGGACCTCCCCCGATTGCCACGAGTTTTGAAAGATAATGGCCAATGGCTCTGCAATCATATCCAGCCAACTCCTTTAGCACTCTCGGATGCAACGCATCCGGCCCCATGGACTTGTGCTCGTCTAGCTTTTCTAAATAGTCCCAAACCACTTCTTTCTCCACAGAGGGCTGGTCACCTCCACCCCATGCTGTGCTGCCCAGTGCAGTAGTCTGGGAGCTGACCTTGTTCGTGAAGACAGAGGCAAAAAAAGCATTGAGTACATTTGCTTTTTCCACATCCTCTGTCACTAGGTTTCCTCTCTCATTCAGTAAGGGGCCCACACTTTCCTTGGCTTTCTTCTTGTTGCTAACATACCTGAAGAAACCCTTCTTGTTACTCTTAACATCCCTTGCTAGCTGCAACTCCAAGTGTGATTTGGCCTTCCTGATTTCACTCCTGCATGCCCGAGCAATATTTTTATACTCATCCCTGGTCATTTGTTCAATCTTCCACTTCTTGTAAGCTTCTTTTTTTTGTTTAAGATCAGCAAGGATTTCACTGTTAAGCCAAGCTGGTCACCTGCAATATTTACTACTCTTTCTACACATCGGGATGGTTTGTTCCTGCAACATCAATAAAGATTCTTTAAAATACAGCCAGCTCTCCTGGACTCCTTTCCCCTTCATGTTATTCTCCCAGGGGATCCTGCCCATCATAGAATCATAGAATATCAGGGTTGGAAGGGACCCCAGAAGGTCATCTAGTCCAACCCCCTGCTCGAAGCAGGACCAATTCCCAGTTAAATCATCCCAGCCAGGGCTTTGTCAAGCCTGACCTTAAAAACCTCTAAGGAAGGAGATTCTACCACCTCCCTAGGTAACGCATTCCAGTGTTTCACCACCCTCTTAGTGAAAAAGTTTTTCCTAATATCCAATCTAAACCTCCCCCACTGCAACTTGAGACCATTACTCCTCGTTCTGTCATCTGCTACCATTGAGAACAGTCTAGAGCCATCCTCTTTGGAACCCCCTTTCAGGTAGTTGAAAGCAGCTATCAAATCCCCCCTCATTCTTCTCTTCTGCAGGCTAAACAATCCCAGCTCCCTCAGCCTCTCCTCATAACTCATGTGTTCCAGTCCCCTAATCATTTTTGTTGCCCTTCGCTGGACTCTCTCCAATTTATCCACATCCTTTTGAAGTGTGGGGCCCAAAACTGGACACAGTACTCCAGATGAGGCCTCACCAATGTCAAATAGAGGGGAACGATCACGTCCCTCGATCTGCTCGCTATGCCCCTACTTATACATCCCAAAATGCCATTGGCCTTCTTGGCAACAAGGGCACACTGCTGACTCATATCCAGCTTCTCGTCCACTGTCACCCCTAGGTCCTTTTCCGCAGAACTGCTGCCTAGCCATTCGGTCCCTAGTCTGTAGCTGTGCATTGTGTTCTTCTGTCCTAAGTGCAGGACCCTGCACTTATCCTTATTGAACCTCATCAGATTTCTTTTGGCCCAATCCTCCAATTTGTCTAGGTCTTTCTGTATCCTATCCCTCCCCTCCAGCATATCTACCACTCCTCCCAGTTTAGTATCATCCGCAAATTTGCTGAGAGTGCAATCCACACCATCCTCCAGATCATTTATGAAGATATTGAACAAAACCGGCCCCAGGACCGACCCTTGGGGTACTCCACTTGATACCGGCTGCCAACTAGATATGGAGCCATTGATCACTACCCGTTGAGCCCGACAATCTAGCCAGCTTTCTACCCACCTTGTAGTGCATTCATCCAGCCCATACTTCCTTAACTTGCTGACAAGAATACTGTGGGAGACTGTGTCAAAAGCTTTGCTAAAGTCAAGAAACAATACATCCACTCAGTTCCCTGAGGAATCAAAGTCTGCTATTCTGAAGTCCAGGGTCCATATTCTGCTGCTCTCCTTTCTTCCTTGTGTCAGGATCCTGAACTCGACCATCTCATGGTCACTGCCTCCTAGGTTCCTATCCACTTTTGCTTCCCCTTCTAATTCTTCCCAGTTTGTGAGCAGCAGGTCAAGAAGAGCTCTGCCCCTAGTTGGTTCCTCCAGCACTTGCACAAGGAAATTGACCCCTAATGTAAGGGCTTGTCCACACTACAAAATTAGGTCAATTTTATTTGGGTCAATCTACAGCCACCGCAGTAATTTGATCTGCTGCTGGTGTCCACAGTACCCTACTTCTACCGGTGGGGTGCGTCTTCACCAGAAGCGCTTGCACTGACTGAAGTGGGGCATTGTGGGGCACCGACAGCCAAGTGTGGGGCACTGACAGCCCTGAGGGCTCACAGCTAGAGACCCCCACCTGCCCCAGGATGATCGCCTGAGCTGTGAGCCAGGTGCAGGCTCAATTTCACAGCAGGGAGCCTGCCAGCCCTGAAATTGACCTTCTTGTCAATTTCACTGCTCCAGCTGTGAGCTTGGGGTTGAAGGAGAGCCTGAACCTGACAAGAATGACAGCCAACAGCTGAGGTAAATAACACAGTGCCTACATGGACACTGCATCGCCCTAACTACACCAACATAAGTGCTACGCCTCTCGTGGAGTTGGTGTTGTTATGTCAGTGTAGCAAGCCACTTACTTCCATGGAAGCAGCATTCTAGTGTAGACAGGGACGTCATTAGGTTGACATAAGCTGCCTTACCTCGACCTAACTGTGTAGTGTAGACCAAGGCGAAGTGATCTTAGCTCGTAATTCAGTAACGTGCACATACTGCTCACTCCTGTTGCCCTACTCAGATCTTAGGCAGGCAAAAGTTTCTGTTGATTGCTATGAGATTATTAGCCAAGGGAGGGATAATAAAATTTAATTGGGATCTGAGTTTTGTAGCCATAACTCTAAGTATAGGCCTGTCGGACTACAATACCTGGAATCCTTAATTTAAAGATGAGTGGGTCAGTGTTTGAAGTGAAAAACAGAGTAGGGGGATTCTGCAAAGTCTCCGAAACAATGGAGCGTTCCCACTGGGAAGCCGAGTCAGACGCAGTGAAGTTTTACTGACACGATTGACGGCCCAAAGCCAATTGCAAAGTCACGTACATGACTTTCCACAACAGCAGTGCTTGTGGCAGTTGTCCGGATAGTGAAACAGAAGCAATACTGAGCTGGCCAATCACAACTACCCAACATGGCTTAACTAGCGACTAGTGAGAACTGACTCTTCCCGATCCATCCTCAGACTAAAGGAATTTCTAGCGATTCGAAATAAAGAATGAACTGGAGGAAGCTGCGAGCTGCTTGTAGATATTCTGCCTGCAGAAAAAGCCTACATTGCTAGGAGCTCTTCATCTCTAGTACAGGTTTCAGAGTAGTAGCCTCTTTTCATGCAGCTTTGACACAGCCAAGAATGTACTGGGGATGTTTTCAAACCATGATGACCTCATGCAGAGTCAGGGTGATATCACACAGCAGCATGCCCACCATTTCTTCAGACACAGCAGGGTCCATCTGCTTCCCTCCAGTGGCGCTATTCTGAATTACAAGTGCCCCCTCCCTTCCAACACACACACACTTCAACACATGCATTTTAGCCAGTGCTGTTGCTTACTATCATTTTCTTGCAGCCCAGCCACACGATCGAATTAGCAGAGCTGCGTGCAGGGGATGCGGCAATTGAGTCCCAGGAGGGGCTGCAGGTCAGGACTGAGGTGCGCCGTCAGGGCTGTGTGGAAGGGACCCAGCTCAGGTTGATTCATGGTGCACAGAGAGCTGCAGAGAGGCCTAGAACTCAGCAGTGAGCTGAGTCAGAATCGAGGCCTGCCATCAGAGCCGCATGCCAGGATTATTTCTGGCCATGCTGTCAGCCTTTCAGCTTTTATGGGCACCAGTGAGGCCATTTAGAGTGTTCCAAAGACAACCATCATCATCATTACCCTGACGGCTGGGGCAAAGCGGGGGCAGCATTTCATAGGATCAAGCAGACGAGCAGAATTATTCCCTGCTCCTAGCAACACTTACAGATTTCTATGCTACTGTCCAAACTCCGCCCACCCTTACGTCTGGGTGACTCCACTGACGGCTCTATTTGGCCCGTGAAGTGTGGACTTTCCCTGTGGTTTTCTTCTGCTCCCTGAAAGGGTCAGTGGGTGTAAGGGTAAAGGTGCAACAGCACCGACTCAGTATTGCCAGCTCCAAAAGTTCAAAAATCAGGAGCTTGACTTTAAAACCATGAGCTTTTGTGAAAAGAAGAGCTTGGGTGGCCTTTTTGAATTGCCTTCTACTTTCTGAGCCCTCAGGGTGCCCTGGGGTCACATTTTGAAGCTTTCCCCACAGCTAGGAGGGCGAGAAACTTACTTTTTCTTTAAGAGCGAAGGCTGAAACGGTCACATCTCCACTTGACTCCAGGAGCTGGGGCTTTAAGGAAACCGATCATTGTCACGGCACTCATGACAAAATCATGAGGCCTGGCAACACTGCTGACTTCACTGACCTATTGACTGAGCCAAGAGAATGGAGCTGGTTGATCATGGTGAGTAAATGCTGGATTTCCAGCTCTGGGATAGCCCAGGCCAATTGTAGCTCATGGGGAAGCTAAACAACCTGGGCCTGATGGTCTCCTGCATAGCCTGTGACCCAGACCCCAGCATCAACATAGTGCAGCCACATGGAGAGATGGGCTCAGCTCAGAACCACGTATCCAAATTCTCTTCCAGCCTCACTGCGACCTTCAGGCTTTTGTATAAATGGAACCTGGATCCAGATCGGCTGTAGATCTGGTTTGTTAAAACCCCAAAACTTCCTTCGTTCTGTCCCAACTCTGGCCATGTCTGTTTGTCCAGGATGTGAGCTACAAGGCAAGGTACATTTTTTTGGTTCTCCTCTGGCAGAATGGGCCAGGTCAGCTATGGCGGGGGTGGGGGTGGGGGTGCTTAAATCTCTGTAGACTTTGTGTATTTCTTCTACTGATGAGTCTGGCCCTTCTGTTTACAGTCCTATTATCCTGAGAGCCACAGGCATTCTGCTGATGGCCTGCCCATGCCAGTCACCACACCCAGCACTGGATCTCTTGAGCTAATTCTGAAAACTAACTCTGGCTGTTATTTACTGGGCCCACTGGCTTATTTCATTATGGAATCTCAGAAATGCACATTACAATGCAGCTCCTTAATGCCTGTTTACCTGAGGATGATGTTTCACACTTACATTACCTGGGGAAAAGGATCTAGTGTGTAAACTCCCCCAGGATTCATGCCTGTGCACAGGCAGCTGGGGATTAGATGTCCTGAACAGTGCATCAGGTTTTCTTTTCTATTGTGTAAAATATGGGCATGTAGCCGTGGTTCCAGCAGAGGTGGATTTAGAGAAGATCCGGGGGAACTGGGCCTGATGGGGGATGGAGCTATGAGACAGTGACAAAATAGCAGTTGGCAGAGAGTTCACAGCTGGCTGAGTTGGGTGAGAGGAGGAGAGACATTCTCAGTATTCCAACGGGATGAAGGATGGTGTTGTAGTTAACGCACTAGCCTTGCCTAGAATTCAAGAGGGCTGGGTTCAGCCACCGTCTCTCTGTATGAATTTAGATAAATCACTTCGGGCCAGATCCTCAGCTAACATAAATCACTGTAGCTTCATTGCCATGGGAAAGCCTATCTCCCGACTTCAATGGGATTATGCCAGTTTGCCCCAGGTGAGAATCTGCCTCATCTATGAAGAAGATCCAAGAGCCTGATTCTCATTGCACACAAGTGTAAATCGGCGGCAACTCCATTGTAGTCAGGAAATACGGGTAAATCAGCAATCTCTCCCCACTGCCATCAGTAGAATGCGTGTCCCTGGGGAAATTGGCTGGAATAGCTCTGTGTAGTGTAGGGGTAGTCAACCTATGGCACGTGTGCCAAAGGCAGCATGCGAGCTGATTTTCAGTGTCACTCACACTGCCCGGGTCCTGGCCACCAGTCCCGGGGGCTCTGCTGCTGGCCTGGGGTACCGGCTGCCAGCTCCCTGCCAGCCAGGGTTCCATTTGCTGGCCTTGCTCAGCCTGCTGCCGGCTCTGGGTCCCGGCCACAGGTCCAGGGGGCTCTGCTGACGGCCTGGGGTCCTGGCTGTCGGCCCGGGGCTCTGCTGCTGCCCCCAGCTGTGGCCCCATTGGCCCCAGCCTGGGGCAGTGAGGGGTGCAGACAGTGGATGGCTGTTGAAGATTTCAAAATGCAGCTCATTCAGTTAAAAAGCTCAGAATTGTGGGCATCAAAGTTTGGAGATTTGCGGAGTGCACTTGAAGCTACTGAGAGAGATCATGGGGCCTCTATTCTGACCTGCTGGACGTCCCTGCCAGTGAAATTTAACTGTTTGAAGAAAATTGCATTTGCATTGCTTTCAGCATTTGGATCCACATACCTATGTGAACAGGTATTTCCACACATGAAATCTGTCCTCTGTCCCTCTGGGAGCCGGTTAACAACGATCACTCGGAAGCCTGTGTGCAGCTTAAAGTATCCAAATACATGCCAGACATTGGAAAATTCAGCAAGGAAAAGCAAGGGCAAGGATCACACTAAACTGATAAGATCTGCATTTTAATTTAATTTTTAAATTAAGCTTCTTAAACATTTTAAAAACCTTATTTACTTTACAGACAAGAATAGTTAAGTCTATAAGAGATAACTAATAGAAAGAGACCTTCTAAAAACATTAAAATGTATGACTGGCACGCGAAACCTTCAATTAGAGCGAATAAATGAAGACTCGGCACCCCGCTTGTGAAGGGTTGCCGACCCCTGGTGTAGACACTCCACTCTGGCATAAAAGTAATTTTATTCTGGGAAAATTAGGTGTCTCCAAAGCAGAGTAATCATTCCGGAATAAAGTCACTTTTATCCCAGACTAGATTGTCGCCTGGGGAGCTATTCCGGAATAGTTCTGGTCACTTTCCCTGTTGTAGACAAGCCCTTTGATGAGGGTAAATCAGGAGTCACAGAGAACTTCCCCATCTTAGAGAAATCCCAAGTGGGAGCTGGCTCCGTTAACTTCACAACACCCTTCCCCAGTTCTGCGTAGCAGGTGAAGTAAGGGTGTGGCTATCACACACCGTATGCCAGCAATTCCCTAGCTGGTGGATTGGTCCCTAGAGGACTGTGCCTGCTGGCATGACACATAGGTTCAGCCACTAGGATCAGGTGAACAGGAAGGTGGCTGAGGGTCACTTTTTCCCCCTTTGGGTCCTGCGTTGTGCAAGGGTCAGCTAGACTTGGGGGAATGTGGTCCAGAGAGTTTAAGGGACTTGCCCAAAGCTGAGCTGACTAAACTGAGCATTGACCGTCTACTGAGTCAGAACCTCAGTAAGATGTTGAAACAGCCACACTAGGCCCCCTCCAGCTAAACATGGCTTGGGACGCTTGCCTCATTTCCCACTCCTTCTTGCTAAGTAACCTATCATTTCTTTTTTACTGCATCTACAGATATAAACGTCTCCTCCTTCTGCATCAGCAGGATAATGGAGATAAGGGAAATGTGATGGTCACAGCCACTTTCCAAAACGAGATTTTGCAATGGTGAAATCCTGTAATGCTACGACCTGGTGACCTCCCTGAAAGAAAGGTGTTTGTAACAGGCAGTGATCTATGCGTATGTGTAACGAGTGAGTCATTACAGCTTTGTGTAATTCACGCTTTTATCCCTGTGCATCCAGGGATGGGTGAGTCAGTTTGGATCGACTGAGAAGCCGCTCAAACTGTCAACCATCCTTCATGCCAAACCAAGTCAAACATCTGAAAAAAGCTGGTAAATTTGGTGTTAAACAAGACAATTAAACTTGCGGGGCTAGATCCCCCACTGCTATAAATCAGCATCAGTCCAACACAGACAAGGGATTGATAAGGTTTCTCTGGCATTGAAGTCAATGGCGCTACAGAGGCTCTGGCCCCTGTTTTGTAACTTTTTAAGTGTGTGGCAATTTTCCGAAAGAGGAAATAACAAGAGATGGATCCGAATGCAAATGCAGGTGCAAATTGAGATCTTGGATCCAGGGTGTTGGTTGGGGTCCTTTCGAGGAATACCAGCAAGGGCTGCATCAGTGCCCTGCAGCAGATCACAACATTCTGCAGAAAGCAAAGTAAAATAGTAAGACAAAGCTAGCAGGGAAATGCTAATAACAAGCCCTCAGTGTGTGAGAGGACGAGAGGGTCGCACTATTCCCCGGGGAGGAAGGATGGTTTTTGATTAAAGCAGTACCCTGGAACTCAGGAGATCTGGATTCAGTTCCTGGCTCATGATCGTGGGTAAAGGATGTAGGGGCAGATTCTCAGCTGTCATAAGTCACCATCGCTTCGTTGCCTGTCTCCTAATTTCAACAGGTTTGTGCCAATTTACATCCGTTGAGGATCTGGCCCTTAAACGTTCTGTCCCTCACTTCTCCAATCATAAAGTAAGGTCAGGGATATTGTTAGAGGCTGTAGAGATGAGTGCCATCGAAACACCTACAACTTCAATAGAATCAAGACAAGCAAATTCAGTGTGTCATGGGCATTGAAGCAAACAACCAAGCCATTATCCTCCACATTAGAATAGCCTCCAGAATTGGGTTTAGATGTGTGTCCCAGTCAAGACTAAAAGAAAAGGAGCTAGTCAGCCAGAGAAATAGCTACACAGATTGCTAATTAGGAAAAACAAAGATTAACCCCATTCTACAAAACTGGGCGAAAAAAGGGTCTACCTCAAATCTGAGGGACTCATTAAAATACAGATGCATGTAAAGGTAGGGCTGGTGAAAGGCAGCAGACTGAAAATCCTAGAGATGATATTCCTTGTCCCCAGCATGGAGAACAGCAGTGCAAGCTTCCTTCGCGTCTGTTAGTGTTCCTCAACTCTAAGCTGGGGGGACCATGGCTACTGAGTTGGGGGGACCATCGCTAGGGGTTAGACTAGAGTGCGGCTTCCATCAAGGCTCAGGCAGTCCTGGGACTCTCTGCTAAGGGCTTTGTCTACATGGGGAAACTTAGGGAAATTAATCTGAATCAACAACCCCTTCCCAAACATCTGAGCCACTGGCTAGGTCATAAAACCACTGAGAAAGCATTGCACAAACATTAAATAGTGACTCTAGGGCTTTTGTGTTTCTAGCTGCAGTGAGTCACTCTCACAACACCCAGTGAAGTAATCAAATGTCACTGTCCCCATTTTACTAATGGGGAAACTGAGGCCTGGGGAGATGAAGTGACTTGCTCAAGGTCACAGAGTGCAGCAGATCTGGGATGAGAACTGTGGATTTCCTGCCCCCTCCGCCTGGGATCATTCCCCCAATCTCGTGTATGTCTTGAGAGCTGGACATGCCCATCTTGAATGTTGACACTAATACTACCCTTTGTTATCAGCCTACCTCTGTCACCCCACTCCCTAGGAGACCCACTGCCTCACCTCTGCCATAATGTCTGCACCCACCAGCTTAGGGTCCCCAGGAAACCTCAGAGGGACATTTCTACTCCCTTGCTTTCCAATATGTAGCAGAGGTGCTCAGATGGTCCAGTGAGGAGGGGGCTATATAAGCACCTGGAGAAAGAGCATTCCTGCCCACCATTGCCCTGTCTCTTGAGCTCGTGCACTCTTTGTTTCTGTGCCTGAAAAACATTGGCACTCAGGCCAGGTCTACACTCAAAAGTTAAGTCGACCCAGCTACTGTTCTCAGGAGTGTGAAAAATCCACCCTGAGCAACGTACTTAAACTGACCTAATCCCTGTTCTCAGAGCCGGCCCCAGACCAAATGGTGCCCCAGGCGAGGAGCGTCTTCGGCGCCTCCCCCTCCACTTGTTAAACTTTAGAATACCTTATTTTTTATTGCATTTATAGCCCATTTTTTCACGACTTGGATGCACAATTTACATGCCTGATTTATCGCTGTCATATAAGATGATACATTTGTACGCTAGGATCTGTAAATCTGTATTTATTCATGCCGTATATAAGTGAATAAAAAAAAAGTTTCCTCCAAGTTTATGGAAACTTTTTAATTTTAAGAATAACTGAAATGTACTAACATCAAGTCATCAAACACTATGCATTAAGCACAGCAAAAGAAGTAACAGTATTTCTTTTACATTGCTGGGTAGCTAGGGGTTTGATAGGTATCTCTGGCATCTCATTAAATACGTACCTTTACTTATACTCTTCAAGTCTTAAAACACAAGTACACATTCACAATTACAGAATAAAACAAGGTTCACAGTATCGCAGCTGGGCTCTCACCTCATTCTTCTCTCTCACTCACTGACCGTCTGGCGACGCCCTGCCCCACAGCCGACTACATTCTAGGAGGTTCGAGGAAAATGTAGTTCTCAGACAATCTGGAAGGTTCCATGAGATTCTACCAAGATCCGGAACACTCTAGGAGGTCAGTGAAACATGAATCCACATACTGAATACCTGAAACATTTTACTTCAGACGTTCTGTTTCTCGTTTTGGCGCCAACAACAAAAACAGCCCCTGGCGCTCGCCAAGCCCAGCATCCCAGGTGGTCGTCTTGGTCGCCTGCCCCTGAATCCGGCCCTGCCTGTTGTAGACAGCACTAGGTTGGCGGAAGAATTCTTCCATTGGCCTAGCTACTGCCGCTGGGGGTGTGTGTGTGTGGATTAACTACCCTCCCGTGGCTGCAGCTCTACCGCTGTAGCATTTTACGTGTAGCCATCGTCGCCCTAATAACGGCATGAGCCTGAACCATGCGAGATTAAGGGTGAAATAAATGAATGCTAAGATGAAGGTGTCACACTGCTGGGACAGCTGACCAAATAGAGCAGCCATATGCTTGCTGTAAATTACTTGATAGGCTGTCAACCTTTTGGTTTCACTGGGTTTACGTGTCTAAGTACGGCTTGCAGGAACTGGCCCAGTGCTTGCAGCTGCCCTTTGAAATCTTGTTGGCTTAAACAAACTTTTATTGCTGGCTGTCACTGTTTACAAATAGCTAGGCTTGGAAAGATTAGATTTTTATAGGTAAATGTCTGAAAATGTTGATTTCACCGAGCACGCACAACCTGACGAAAAAATATTTCCGTCGATCATAATCGGAATTTACAGCAAGGCAAAGGCAGGACAATGCGGCATGAGAATTTCCGGCATGAGTTAAGGGTATTGACTTTGTATATTTTGACATGTGATGTGAACCGTTTGTGGTTTAATGGTTATAAAGCTTCAACGTTTTGATCATCGGCATTTTTCTCATTAAATAAATAGTGTTTGGACCCCCACTATTTTCTGACCCTGCATAATTTCCCACAGTGGTGAAAGTTTAAATCAATACAAATAAAATGAAAAAAAGACTTCTAACCCATAATTTCCCACAACTGTGAAAATTTAAATGGAAAACAATAGGGGAAAAATGCTTAAAAATAAACAACAATATAATCAGTTGAAATGATAAAAAAGCAACAACCCCTGCAGTCTGCCAAGCCTACGGACAGAGGAGGCATCAAAATGAACAAGCAGATTGGAGCAGAGATAAGAAACGAATGAGAAATAGGAGCTGTGATCAATCCTGTGTAGACCGAATGATGAATGGCTGGAAAGTGACAGGGAGAGATGGAGAGAAACAGAGTGGAGAAGGAACTTTGTCTCTTAAAGGCAAGTTCATAAAAAACGCAAGTGTAACACACGTCTCCGGGCCTGATCCAGAGCCCACTGGAGTCAATGGAAAGACTCCCATTAACCTCACTGGCATCGGATCAGGCCCTGTACCCATGGCAAGGAACGTGGAAGAAAGAGAAAGGCTACACCAGGGGTGGCCAAAAAAACGCCGCATGGCAGAAGCCCCGAGGTCTGTCCCCCCCAGTCTGGTAGGCGGAGAATGGGGGAGACTCCACAAGCTGCATTTTAACTGTCAAAGAGCCACATGCGGCTTGTGAGCTGAGGTTTGGTCACCCCTGCGATAAATGTTCTTGTGGTTGCATTTTCACCCAAACGGTTTGACAGCAGTTGATTCTTTCCTGTGTTCTGGCCTCCTTTTAGTTCCTCTGTCCAGCTGCAATTTACATTCGGAACAAAGGTCTATTAATGACTGCACTCAAAATCTCCACTTGTTCGGAGGAAAAGTCAATGGTTAAATAAGAAATGCCGAGAACTCTTTGTGCCGGGTGTGGCTTTATGCAGGGTGTGTGTGTGTGGAGGGGGGAGCAAAATTGGCAAATTCCATTTCTCAGGCCCTGATCCTGCTATTCAGCTCTGGCTCGGAGCCTCAGTGAAGGCAGGGATCCATGTGTATGGATTACGATTGGGGCCCTAAGTTGGAATTTTTACTACTTACCTAAAAGGAATGAGGCATAAATAATAGCAGCTGGCCTAACAAATCTTTCATCCATGCTGTCTCTAAAACGCTGCCCAGGATTACATAAAGAGGTGGAGGACTTGTGGCACCTTAGAGACTAACCAATTTATTAGAGCATAAGCTTTCGTGAGCTACAGCTCACTTCCTCAGATGCATATCGTGGAAACTGCAGCAGGCTTTATATATACACAGAGAATATGAAACAATACCTATTCCCACCCCACTGTCCTGCTGGTAATAGCTTATCTAAAGTGATTTCCAGCACAAATCCAGGTTTTCTCACCCTCCACCCCCCCACACAAATTCACTCTCCTGCTGGTGATAGCCCATCCAAAGTGACAACTCTTTACACAATGTGCATGACAATCAAGCTGGGCTATTTCCTGCATAAATCCAGGTTCTCACATCCCCCCACCCCCATACACACAGAAACTCACTCTCCTGCTGGTAATAGCTCATCCAAACTGACCACTCTTCAAGTTAAAATCCAAGTTAAACCAGAACATCTGGGGGGGGGGGGTAGGAAAAAACAAGAGGAAACAGGCTACCTTGCATAATGACTTAGCCACTCCAAGTCTCTATTTAAGCCTAAATTAATAGTATCCAATTTGCAAATGAATTCCAATTCAGCAGTTTCTCGCTGGAGTCTGGATTTGAAGTTTTTTTGTTTTAAGATAGCGACCTTCATGTCTGTGATCGCGTGACCAGAGAGATTGAAGTGTTCTCCGACTGGTTTATGAATGTTACAATTCTTGACATCTGATTTGTGTCCATTTATTCTTTTACGTAGAGACTGTCCAGTTTGACCAATGTACATGGCAGAGGGGCATTGCTGGCACATGATGGCATATATCACATTGGTGGATGTGCAGGTGAACGAGCCTCTGATAGTGTGGCTGATGTTATTAGGCCCTGTGATGGTGTCCCCTGAATAGATATGTGGGCACAGTTGGCAACGGGCTTTGTTGCAAGGATAAGTTCCTGGGTTAGTGGTTCTGTTGTGTGGTATGTGGTTGTTGGTGAGTATTTGCTTCAGGTTGCGGGGCTGTCTGTAGGCAAGGACTGGCCTGTCTCCCAAGATTTGTGAGAGTGTTGGGTCATCCTTTAGGATAGGTTGTAGATCCTTAATAATGCGTTGGAGGGGTTTTAGTTGGGGGCTGAAGGTGACGGCTAGTGGCGTTCTGTTATTTTCTTTGTTAGGCCTGTCCTGTAGTAGGTAACTTCTGGGAACTCTTCTGGCTCTATCAATCTGTTTCTTTACTTCTGCAGGTGGGTATTGTAGTTGTAAGAAAGTTTGACAGAGATCTTGTAGGTGTTTGTCTCTGTCTGAGGGGTTGGAGCAAATGCGGTTGTATCGCAGAGCTTGGCTGTAGACGATGGATCGTGTGGTGTGGTCAGGGTGAAAGCTGGAGGCATGCAGGTAGGAATAGCGGTCAGTAGGTTTCCGGTATAGGGTGGTGTTTATGTGACCATTGTTTATTAGCACTGTAGTGTCCAGGAAGTGGATCTCTTGTGTGGACTGGACCAGGCTGAGGTTGGTGGTGGGATGGAAATTGTTGAAATCATGGTGGAATTCCTCAAGGGCTTCTTTTCCATGGGTCCAGATGATGAAGATGTCATCAATATAGCGCAAGTAGAGTAGGGGCTTTAGGGGACGAGAGCTGAGGAAGCGTTGTTCTAAATCAGCCATAAAAATGTTGGCATACTGTGGGGCCATGCGGGTACCCATAGCAGTGCCGCTGATCTGAAGGTATACATTGTCCCCAAATGTGAAGTAGTTATGGGTAAGGACAAAGTCACAAAGTTCAGCCACCAGGTTAGCCGTGACATTATCGGGGATAGTGTTCTTGACGGCTTGTAGTCCATCTTTGTGTGGAATGTTGGTGTAGAGGGCTTCTACATCCATAGTGGCCAGGATGGTGTTATCAGGAAGATCACCGATGGATTGTAGTTTCCTCAGGAAGTCAGTGGTGTCTCGAAGGTAGCTGGGAGTGCTGGTAGCGTAGGGCCTGAGGAGGGAGTCTACATAGCCAGACAATCCTGCTGTCAGGGTGCCAATGCCTGAGATGATGGGGCGCCCAGGATTTCCAGGTTTATGGATCTTGGGTAGTAGATAGAATATCCCAGGTCGGGGTTCCAGGGGTGTGTCTGTGCGGATTTGATCTTGTGCTTTTTCAGGAAGTTTCTTGAGCAAATGCTGTAGTTGCTTTTGGTAACTCTCAGTGGGATCAGAGGGTAATGGCTTGTAGAAACTCGTGTTGGAGAGCTGCCGAGCAGCCTCTTGTTCATATTCCGACCTATTCATGACGACAACAGCACCTCCTTTGTCAGCCTTTTTGATTATGATGTCAGAGTTGTTTCTGAGGCTGTGGATGGCATTGCGTTCCGCATGGCTGAGGTTATGGGGCAAGTGATGCTGCTTTTCCACAATTTCAGCCCGTGCACGTCGGCGGAAGCACTCTATGTAGAAGTCCAGTCTGCTGTTTCGACCTTCAGGAGGAGTCCACCTAGAATCCCTCTTTCTGTAGTGTTGGTAGGGAGACCTCTGTGGATTAGTATGCTGTTCAGAGGTATTTTGGAAATATTCCTTGAGTCGGAGACGTCGAAAATAGGATTCTAGGTCACCACAGAACTGTATCATGTTCGTGGGGGTGGAGGGGCAGAAGGAGAGGCCCCGAGATAGAACAGCTGCTTCTGCTGGGCTGAGAGTATAGTTGGATAGGTTAACAATATTGCTAGGTGGCTGAGATTAAATAAAAATGGGGAATGATGATTAATTTGAGACAGATTCGATGAAACATGCCAGAATAGTGCTGGTGTAAACCCACTATACAACCCTGCACGGAGCAGGACCACTTTCTGACAGACAGTTTTCTGATTTCATGGTGCAGCGCCACCTATGGGTGGCTCATGATAACAGCTCTGCTCTGGATCAGGAATCTTTCCTGGCTTCTCTTTGCTTTCCTAAGACGGGTCGTGCTGAAATGAATGCAGGGTACACGGCGCAGTCCCTCAGCCTTGGGGAGATGTGTACGTTATTTAGACATGCAACAAGTTTGGCTCTGCATCCAGATCTGGAGTTTACAGCTAGAGTTTCGAGTTAGGACCGTTTCTGGACCCAGTTCTCACTCCATGACATCAGTTTGATGCTGGTGTGAGGTACTGAGATCACTGGCCTAAAAGTGGAATAAGGGAGTGGAGAATCAAGGCCGCGTTTCCCATTATTTTATTGCCAGAGCGACTAGCAGTCCCCCATACTGCATAGGAGTGTAAGTCACCAAGAAGCTGACAACCTACAGTCAGCTCTGGTATGGGGGGAAATCAGAATTCATGGTATTGTCAAGAGTTGACTCTGCACATGCAAGTTCAGCTGCGGTGTTTGTATAGGCGGGACTTCTTGGCTCATCTGAATTGAGAGTGGGGCAGATTCAGCTGTATGTGCTGTTAGAAGGGCACGGAAATAATGCAATCAGGATGTGGAGGTCTCTGCACTGTTCTCCCCCCCCTTCAGTCTCCTTACAGAGCTCCTGACACTCGTATATCTGCAGCCTGCCTATATGAGTAATAATAATAATAAAAAAAACCCAAGCAAACCACCCCCTCAGTCCCATGCTGAGAACAAAAAGGTGCAGTGAAAGAGAGGGTGGGAGGGGTGGGGTTACTTAGGGGCGGTGTTTCAGGGATATCTCAACTTATTTATAAGCAAACACAAGGCTGCAAGGATCAAAGTTACACACACCAGGCTGAAGAGCTGAAAGCCAGCCAGCCACCTCTGAGCCAAAGCAGGGCTAGAAGGAAATCTCAGCCACCATGGGGAGGCAAAAGGAAGTTCTTGCTAGAATTGGAGAGATGCTGAGGATCAGAAACAAACTAATGAGGCAAGCACTGGCTGAGTGCCTGGGGACCCTGATTCTGGTGGTAAGTCTGCCTTTTACTACTTAGGATACAGCTGTGGTTTTTTGGAAACCTTTTTATTAAGGCATAGTTGCAATAAAACGTTAACATACTACATTGTACATGGCTTATTCAGGACCAGGTTAATATTTCACGAACCTGGCTAAGATTGCTGGGTACTGTTTAATTGCAGTAATTTGGATGCAAAGCTAAAGTGATATGACAAAGGAACCACATTCATCCCTGGAATTTACACCAGTGATGAAACTGACCAGAGAGGACTCTTGGGGTCTAGAGTAGTAAAACCCTGATGTTCTGTGTGAAATAACGTATGAAAGTTGGTAACCAATCAGTTTTAGAGTCGCTTCTAATTCGATGTGATGTATGAATCTTTTGAAGTATTGAAAGATTTCACCTTTGGTATGTATGAGCAGCAGAGTAGATCCAATAAGGAGGCACATGTGTAAACAGCAAGGTCTCCTGGAAGGAAATTGCTCTCACACCTCTATGTATTTCTCTGACCCTGAAACTGTCTGAACTTCAAAGAACCTTTAAAGAACCATCTAAAGGGGAGAAGATGCATGAAGGGGAAAGTTCCTCTTCTTGGATTGTTTTTCTTAAAGCATCATTTTAAACATGTGCTGGTGTTGAAAGTGTTAATAACAGTTCTCAACAGCCTGTCCTGGGATCAAGTGAGAGGGGAATAGCAGGGCTGTTTTGAGGCTCACTGCAAAATACTAACCCAGTCTTACAGGCTGGCTGAATGCCTACCTCTGCTTGCCACATGTCTAGGATCGGGGAGCTGTCTGTCCCCCATCATATGTTTCAATGGTAAATAGACACAAAAGATTCAGTGCTTAGACCCCAAAGACAATAGGCGGCTTGGTGAAAGGGTTCAAACCTGAGTGCCTAAAGTTGGGAACCTGTGTCTATATCTGGGCATTTAAATCAATAAGTGACCTGATACAGGGATGAGAGCTGAGCTCCACCACTGCAATCTAAGGGTATGTCTACACCACAGCGGCATGGTTACAGTGCTCTGGCTACAGTGCTCCAGCTATGCCTCCATAGTGTAGCTGCTCCTTCCACAATGGCGTGATGTGGTTAATTCACCTGTCTGAGGGGCAGTACCTAGGTTGGCAGAATAATTCTTCCATCGACCTAGTTGCAACTGCAGGGTTAAGTCAACTTACCTACTGTGCTTAAGGTGAGAAATTTTTCACAGCCCTGAACCACGTAGCTAGGTAGATCTAATTTCTAAGGCCTAATTCAATAGTAGTCGCTAATACTCAGCATCTCTGAAAATCAGGACAAGGGTTTAAGTGATTCATTATGGATATAGGTGTCTTGCTCTGGGCATCCAACTTTGAAAATGTTGGCCCTTCCGCACATGGTAGGTAGGTCTATAGATGACACTGCGGACAGGTGTAATTTGTCTAATTTGCTGATATTCCAGTACTGGCCAGTTAATGTTTGTGCATCACTTTGACGATAGGTGATCAGATTCTAATCTCATTTACCAAGGTGTAAATCCCCAGCAATTCCATCAACTTCAGCTGAGCTACTGTGGGTTTACACCAGTTGAGATCTGAATGGTTTTGGAAATTATTCAGCAGCTGGGCTAGCGAAGGGTGGTGGCAACTTTGAAAAGCACTATGGAGCTCCAGCCACCTCCCGTAAATGGAAAGACACAGCCTTTTGTGTTTTAAAAAGCAACGGGGGGCAGAGAGCCTGATGTATCTTCTGTATATCTCGCTGCTCAAGAGAAACAGTAAAATGTCACCATCTCTCATGGGGACGCTATGTTTCCCATAGCATAATTTTTTTTTATCTGAGGAAAGACCAGCTTTCGCAAGAGCTACTTTCAACCAAGTGGCCATGCTTTGCTTTGAAAGGGTTATTTGGAATCATAGAATCATAGAATATCAGGGTTGGAAGAGGGACCTCAGGAGGTCATCTAGTCCAACCCCCTGCTCAAAGCAGGACTGATCCCCAATTAAATCATCCCGCCCAGAATAAGGATGGGCAGGAGCTGACTGAACGCTTGTGCAGTTTTTGTCTCTGAATCGCATGTGCTATTTGGCAGGGAAAGAAAATCAAGCTAATTCCAGCTGCTCAGAGCCTGATCCAAAATCCCCTGGCATTTGGGAGGCGGGGGGTCTTGGATTTGGATCAGGCCCCTCCTGTACAACTCCAGGAAAATCCACGTGTTCTTCTAGGGGCTTTAGGCAAAAGCTGGTGAAAGTGGCAATGGGAACAACCCGAGGCACATCACCTGTTGTGTTTTACTAGCCCTAATGAGCAGAGGAGGCAAGGCATTCATGGGCCAGTGCTTTGGACAGAGCTTTCAGAAAGGGTTAGCAAAGAAAAGGCAGGATTTAGAGTCAGGCTTGCAGACTCTGAACTCATGCTTACAGAGTTTGTAGAAATGACAAAAACTTTTTCTTATAACTCCTCTTGGAAATACATCTGCTGAAGACCCGGTGGGGGGTGGGGCTGGGCGTCACACACGTCATGGATTGCATTGCAATCTGGGGTTAGGAGCCAGGAGCACCTTCAGAGAGATTCAGTGCAGGGAGGCTGCTCCACTCCACACCCCAAGCTGTTTACTGCCTCAGTCTCCCCTCACGTTGTTAAGTGTATTTAGAGACTGTATTTAATGCAGTGGGATCTCTGGCTGTCAGAGAAGAGGCAGGAAAGGGCCATTTCGAAAGGCTGATGATTTCCTTCTTGCTTTTTTCAGTTTGCTCTCAATCCCAGATCATCCCTTGTTCTGGGGTCTGACTGGAACAAAAAGGGCTCGAAGTCAGAGTCTCTGAGAACATTAGCCCATGTTTTCCTTTCCATGTAAGCCTGGTAGCAGGTAGGGTTGGTTAATCCTGGGATAGGAATGGATCACATGTATCTGCCTCTGGTCCTTCCCATCCCCATCACTCAGACCCTGTTTCTGAGTCTGGCAGTCTCCACGGAGGAACAATACTGTCTGATGGGAGCACACCCTGGCTAGCTACGCTGCCCTCATGGGAGTCCCAGAAGGCTGACTCTCACTCGCCTGGTATGTGGAGTGGTGCATGTTATCATGTGTAAGTGAAATATGTTTATTTTGATAGGGTCATTTTTAAGCTCGCACAGAGCCCAATCCTAGCTTCTGTTTGCACCCATTAACATCGGTGGAGGTTTTGGCTCTGCAAGGGATGTAGGATCAGGCTCAGAGTTGGCTGGATTTGTCCCCATCTCTCCAGGTTTAGGATACATTAAGGTTAATAGGGAGGGTAGGCTTAAGGTTTGCTCCTGCTCTCACTGAGGTCAAACTTCCATTGACTTCAACAGGAGTAGGTCTGCGCACTTAACATTAGACCTGCGCTTTGTAATGGGAAGATTTGTGACACCCAAAGGCAATGGGCGTGAGCCCAGTTTCTTCCCAACAGGTCTCTCGCCTTTTGCTGGCACAGAGATCACAGCGCTAAGAGAGGCAACTTACCCTGCAACAAATGTCTTTGTGCATGGTACAAAAACACTGTTAGGGGAGCGTGTGAAAAAATGTTCCTTCTTCATATATAATCAGGGAAATCGTGCAGCAAAAGAAGCCAAGGAAATCTTTTTTTCCTGTAAACTCACTTCCTTGAGGCTGTACCTTCTTGCCTGCTCCAACATGCCACCTACTGCCACCTACTGGCAATAGCTAAGCAATGCAAATATCAAACGAATTTCACACGTGGTCTGTTGTTTGTATTATTACTGTAGCAGCCAATTAAAAAAAAAATTCCATCAGCCCAGCTTTTTGCACCCTGCTTAAAATAAAAGGGTTGCAACTGTTACATTGCTACAGACCTACTTTGTTTTAAATACTGGAGCTAGCGAAAAGGTCAGACTCTGTATCCTTCATATCTGGCCGGTATAATAATTTGGCTCTCTGACGGACTTTGGCTGGTGGATTAGCTGGTTTTCACTGTTGTTTAGACACAAGGAAGGAACAAAGAGCAGTTCTGAATCTAACGCCCTTGGTCATTCTTCAAACAGGACTGGTCTGATGAAGGCCTTTACTGTTACAAATTGGAACTTCATGGTTGTAACTATGCCATATGCCATGGAAACCTAAATTTCATAGTGTAATTGTAGGAATAAAAGTAAAGGAGAATCTTCTTCAGTTATTAGCAGTATAGGGCCTATGAAACATAGTTAAGTTGTTCTGATTCCATCCAGTAGAGGGCAGCAGTACTCAAACATACTAGGCAGTTTGCTACACCATATTTGCTTTATATAAGACTTGGAAAGTCTGGTTTGCTTTCAGTCTTGCTAAGCATGGCCCTTGCATTATGTTAATATTTTGCTAGAGTTTTAAAAACTTAAGTGTAAATTCAATCAACTTTGAGCACCAGCAAAAATGTCACATGCAGGTCATAATAGCACAGTGCCGAAAAACTGGTTGTAGTGGGCATGTCTTGTGGACAAGGAAGTCATTTAATGAAATGGCAATAACACCACCTTCCTTCTAGTGCCTTCCATTTGAGGCTCTCAAAGCATTTCACAAGCACTAACCAGGCCACCCCCACCCCAGTGAAGTAGTGGAGTGTGATTTCCCCATTTTACAGATGGGAGAAATGAGGCACAAATTAACAGCCTGATCCTGTGCCCACAGTATTCAGTGTCTTCCTTCCTTCCTGCAGGATAAGGCCTTAAATGACTTGACCAAGACATCACAGGAAGTCTGTGGCAGAGGTAGAAATGGCACTCCAGCTCCTGACCCCTTGTCCTGTGCATTCGCCTTTCTACCACAAATCAGTGGGGAATGGCTGAACTTGCTTTAGTGGGAAAAAAGGAGCCGATACATTCTGTCTTAACAGACTCTTCCCTGTGCAAGATCCGTGTACCACTTAAGCCCTCTTATCTCTTGAGTTCTTAAGTGGTGCATAAGCCTTGGGCTGCGCCTCTGCACAGGGGGTGAATTCCAACTCTTATGCGGAAAGATCCATTACAAACCTTCTTGTTACTGACTCTCCCTTGTCCACTCCCAAAACTCCGAGGAGCCAGATTCTGCCCCCAGCTGCACCAGAACCACCCCTCTGACTCACAGGGAGGCTTTGGTTTGACTTCAGTGGACTTTCGATCAAACTGCGGCTTTGCAAAAGAAGAGGGTGAACAGGGCGTTGGAGCCAGCTGCAGGATGAGGGCCCCAGACCCACCCAGCCTCACCCATTTGGAGGGAGAGTCCCTTATTTGGGCTCCAGCTTTAACTCTCATTGTGAGTAGGAGTTTAACTCTCAAGTGCTGCAGGGAGCTGCTTAATATCTTCCTCATTCAAACTGTTATCAAAGCTCAAGGGTTTTCAACAGCCTTATTCAGGCTGCAACCCGATCTGAATCTCCTTCCGATTCATTGGTGAAATTAGGCTAGATTTACACAAGGTTCATTGCCTAATCCCTGTTCTATTTGCCTGCAGAAGAGAAAAGTTGTTACTCAGACGATAACATTCCTGCTGGGTCAGGTTGTGCCAATGTTACAAAGCATTCCCAGATTAATCCAGGGATCAGGGCCATGTAAATTTAAGAGCAAATACATTCAGGTCTTTTGTGTAGCTCCTTTGAAGGTGCAAAGAGCAGCCACTAGGCAACAAAAAGTTATTCAGAGAGCTGTTGTGTAGAAGAATGCCGGTGACTATCCCTTCTTGAGTGTGCAAACAGAGTCACTCTTCTCCAGAGCTGTTTATAAACCCATAGCTTATGTAATCTCTCAAGTATTGTTTACCCATTTCTGTTTCCTGCCAAAGTCTTGTACTACCTTCCTTAGTCAGCTCTGGACCTTTCCAATCTCAGGACTTGTCTTCTCTGCTAAGAAAGGTGTGGGTTTTTTTTTATCTCAGGGCAGGTCTACATTACCACATATGTTCATATAAAGTATGTTGCTCAGGGGTGTGAAAAAGCCACCACCACTAGCGATGCAAGTTACACCGACCTGCACTGGTGTGGACAGTACTCTGTAGGACTGGGCAGTATTTGAGCCGAATCTCTGGGCAGCTGCTGCTTTGGATCCCCTTAGGGGTACATCTGCTGCATTACCCTGCCTTTGGTGCTCAGATGGGACCCTGATGAGTGCCCTATCCGGGTCTAATCCAAAGCCCTTTGAAATCAGTGCAGAGAGATTCCCATTGACTTCAGCAGGTGTGGAATCAGTCCCTCCATGCCTAGATAGACACGGATATAGAATCATAGAAATGTTGGGCTGGAAGGGACCTTCTACAAGTCCAGCCCCCTGCGCTGTGGCAGGACAAAGTAAACCTAGTTCATCCCTGACACTGGCAGGTGTTTGTCCAATCTGTTCTTATAAACAGGGATAGCTCAGTGGTTTGCGCATTAGCCTCCTAAACCCAGGGATGTGAGTTCAATCCTTGAGGGGGCCATTTAGGGATCTAGGGCAAAAATTGGGGATTGGTCCTGCAGGGATTGGACTAGATGACCTCCTGAGGTCCCTTCCAACCCTGATATTCTATTATCAGGTTTTTCCTAATATCCAACCTAACTCTTCCTTGCTGCAGATTAAGCCCATTACTTCTTGTCCTACCTTCAGTGGACACAGAGAACGATTGATCACTCTTCTCTTTATAACTGCCCTTAATAAATTTGAAGACTATCAGGTCCCCCCCATATTTTCTCAAGACTAAACATGCCCAGTTGTTTTAACCTTTCCTGATAGACCAGGTTTTCTAAACTTTTGACTGTTTTTTGTTGCTCTCCTCTGGATACTCTCCAATTTGTCCACGACTTTCCGAAGGTGCGGTGCCGAGAATTGGACACAATACTTCAGCTGATGCCTGATCTTTCAAATGCATAGATTTAACTTAATAAATACACGTGGGAGTAATGTTAATACTTCACAGTGAAGTGGTTTAGTACATTTTATTAATACTAATAAAATAATCATTTAAATCGTCCAGCGGAGTATAAGGGACATGAAATACAATAGCAGATCATGCGAGAGTGCGTGATGCAAACCTTGATATTATAGCTTTTTATTTCTATGGCGTGTGTGACATTTTATTGGTAACACGAAAATGCTGGAGCTTGAATAGCTAGTTAAAGTCAACAGAGCAGGGGTTCAACTTCTCCATATTTCACACACCTCATCCCTAGCAGCAGGTTCCTATGGAAAACATCTCACCATGGCCCTAGTGAATTGCATTTAGAACCTAGTCAATGTGGATCTATTACAAAACAACTAGGGCATCATTTAAATGGCCCATGGAAAGCCGTTTAGCCTGGCCAGGGTGAAAATCGAGACATTTAAGTTCATTTACGTTTTGCATTTTACTCTCTGTCTCATTAAGAATAAAATCCCAGGTGTTCAGAAATCATAAAGCAGGATTAGAATCATGAGAGATTTTTTGAAAATGATACATGCTGAGTTCTTTCGATTGGCCTTCTGCTTTCTGAGCCTTTAGGTTTCACTTGGCTCATATTTTCACACTTTTCTCTGCAACCAGGAGGGCTAGAAACTTACTTTAAAAAACAGCTGAGATTCACATATAATCACATGACTCCAGGAGTCGGAGACTCAAGAAAAGCACCAAATATTGGGAGATGTGCAATAAAAGCATGAGAACTGGCAATGCTGCACAATGTTCAGGTGTTGTTTAGCGTCATGTCTTGTGCAAAGGAGGATTGTGAGAAAAGAACTTTCAGGGGTTGGGAAATGTAGGTGACACTGAAATCTGCCAGAGGAGGTAGTGTAAGACACAGGCAAACTTCTGTCCTCTGATCAGCTTGGAAGATCACAATTACAATATGTGTGCTGGCACATGCCCTGTTGATGTCAGTTTCCAAGTCAGTGCCATCCTGATGAGTTTAGTATAAGAACCTGAACATAAGAGGATCGACTATGGGGGTTTAGGAGCAGAATTTGACTGTGTGTATACGTATTGGCACATACATAGTGATAATAATGGCCATCTCTCTGTGTGTATATATACAGACACACACACAAAATAATTATCAGAATGCCGGCAATAGTGATTTATTCTCTCTCTAAATTACTTCATTGCTTGGTACCTCTCTGTGTTATGACCAATAGTGTGCCTAGAAGAACCACACTATGGGATATTTGGGGGTCAGACCTCACCTGGCCATTGGCCACAAGGAGCTCCTCTGATTTACACCAGCCAATGATCTGATCCCACAGTTTTGGTGGCTGGAATATGGTTACAGTCCCCCCCCGCCCCCCCCCAAAACAAAAAACAAAAAACAAAAACAAACCGTGGGACTTATCCTGTGGGACGATCCCACTCTGCAGGGTCTCAGAGCTCAGACTCCAGCCCGAGCCCAGACATCTAGACAACGAGCCCGAGTGTCTAGCGGCTGTGTAGCCATACCCATAGTAAACTGTGTGGCAACAAATCATTTGCTGGAGCAGCCATGGTGAATGCAATTTGAACTGATTCCTAGGGCCAAATGCAACTGATAGAAAGGTGTGTGTGTGTGTGTATGGTGTGAGTGTGTCTTGTGGAAGCCACTGGGATCAAGATTTGGCTTGGTTTGCTGGGGCCCAATAAAAATGTAGACATGCACATCAAAAGCAGAATTTGGCCCTAAATGCCAGCCTGCCTGCCTCTCTTCTGTGCTCCTAGGGCCAGATTTTCTCAGTGGTGGATTAGCCACTAGGCCAACGGGGGCCCGTGCCCAGGGGTCCCAGCCAATTGGAGGGCCCTGGAAAGATGGGCATCCCCGTGCGCTGACCCACTCAGCCGTCCATCTGGTGCTCCTGCCGGGGAGTGGGGGAAGCCCGCCACTCCCCAAGCCCGCTCCCCAGCAGGAGTGCTGGGTGGGGGGACTGCAGGTGGAAGAGGTGGGGAGGGGCCCCCACTTGCTCTGATTCAGACACCAGTGCTAGTCTGAAATGGGCTGGATTGCTAGCGAAGTGGAGTGGGACAAAGAGGACAAGAGAGCTGAGAGAGCCGTTTAGCTCTTGCACATGGGCCGGAAATGCGGGATTGTCCTGAGCAAACATCCTTGGGCTGCAGCTCGCTTCCTCCCTTCACTGCAAGCAAACAGCGCTTATCACCCTTTGCCAATAACCGCCCCTGCAGCAAATACTTTCCAGTCCCCAGCCCTCAGAAGGAAGAGGTGAGGCAAACTGCCTCTCACAATGCCAGAGACAAGGTGTAATTTACGAGGTGCCTGGACTGAAGCGTTTAATGTCTGTGGTTGCCTGAGGCAGGTTTGTATTCTGTGTAGCATGAAGCCCCCTAAGCAGGTTTGCGGCTGTAATCTAGTGTTTGAGCTGCTGTATAAATCCTAGCACCAGCTGATGGCAGACAGTGCTCTTATACCATCCAAGCTTTGCCTTGCTGACAGCTGCCCTGCTGCTGGGACCTCCTTATATCAAGAGTATTGTCCTTACAATGTTTTCCAGCCATGTATAGTCATCTTTGCAAATGCCAGCAAACTATGAACTGATCCCGTTTGCAGTCCAGACCCCAAACTTCCAATGATTTCAGTTCCATATAAAGAAGGACAGTAGGTTTAAATGCATCATATAGTGTCCCTAGGTGTGGTAGGCGAGGGAGAAAAGAGAGATGCAGGGCAGAATGGTTGAAAGTTGGAGGTCTCTGGGGGAAGATTTTGATGGTTTTATTAAAGGGAGAGTTTGGATAAGTAGGAGGCCAAGCGGAGAGATGGGTCTTGGAGTGGGAGGCTTTGGAAAGGGCTAAGGAATCAGCTAGGTGCTGATAATCAGGAAAAGGAGTTGGTGGAAGCAGCTGTGAGGAAGGATGTACCAGCCACTGTGGAGAAACAAAAGAGTCTGGTGTTTTAAGAGACCAGGGAATTGGCTAGAGGTGTTTGGAATCATAGAATATCAGGGTTGGAAGGGACCTCAGGAGGTCATCTAATCTAATCCCATCCCTTACTCAAAGCAGGACCAATCCCCAATTTTTGGCCCAGATCCCTAAATGGCCCCCTCAAGGATTGAACTCACAACCCTGGGTTTAGCAGGCTAATGCTTAAACCACTGAGCTATGCCTCCCCCCTGACTGGTAAGCCGTTGGAGGATCTTGAAGACCAGAAGGGAGAATATTTTGTAGGCTTCAGAACATGGGGGTGGTCAAGTCCCTGGCAAATTCATGACCCTCCTCCCTGGCATTTTCCACCCAAGCCAGCAAGTTTCCTTGCAGCCTTTCCCATTTTGTACTGCAGCACAAGTGCGGATAGTGGAGTTGGTCATGGACTTGGGTTGGAGAACTCAAGTGGAAAGCACTCAGGAGTCGTTGGCCAGTTTCTTGCTCCTGAAGGAAAACCCACTGGGCCAGTTTTAATCAGTTCTTTTCTTCTTTCAGTTGTTTGGCTGTGGCTCAGTCGCTCAGGTCGTGCTCAGTAGAGGAACCCACGGGGGCTTCTTGACTGTGAACTTGGCCTTCGGCTTTGCTGTTACACTTGGAATTCTGATAGCGGGGCAAGTGTCAGGTACGTGGCTTCCATTTCACGGCTTTGCTGCAAACCTAGGGCTCCCTCTTGCTCTAAGCTCCTGGCCATTCGCAGTTGGAGATTCAAAGGTCAAAGAGCATTGCTTCATAGTTAGGGCCCTACCATATTCACGGTCTATTTTAGTCAATTTCATGGGCGTAGGATTTTGAAAATCATAAATTTCATGATTTCAGCTATTTAAATCTGAAATTTCACGGTGTTGTAATTGTAGGGGTCATGACCCAAAAAGGAGCTGTGGAGGAATTGCAAGGTTATTGTAGGAGGGGTTGCGATACTGCTCCCCTTACTTCTGCGCTGCTGCAGGTGGTGGCCCTGCCTTCAGAGCTGGGCGGCTGGAGAGCGGCTGCTGCTGGCCGGGAGCCCAGCTCTGAAGGCAGCGCTGTTGCCAGCAGCAGCGCAGAAGTAAGGATGGCCTGGTATGGTGTTGCCACCTTTACTACTGCGCTGCTGCTTGCAGAGCTGGGCCCTCGGCCAGCAGCCACCGCTCTCCGGCTGCCCAACTCGGAAGGCAGCAGCGCAGAAGTAATGGTGGTATGGTTTGATATCGCCACCCTTACTTCTGCACTTCTGCTGGCGGGTCACTGCCTTCAGAGCTGGGCTCCCGGCCAACAGCCACCGCTCTCCAGCCACCCAGCTTTGAAGGCAGCCCAGAAGTAAGGATGGCAATACTGCAACCCCCCTAAAATAACCTTGTGACCCCCCCGCAACTCCCTTTTGGGCAGGACCCTCAATCTGAGAAACGCTGGTCTCCCCCTTTAAATCTGTATAGTATAGGGTAAAAGCACACAAAAGACCAGATTTCATGGTCCGTGATGCATTTTTCGTGGCCTTGAATTTGGTAGGGCCCTATTCATAGTTAATAACATAGTTTCCTCTCTGTGTGCATGCAACCGGCGAACCCACACTGAGGAGAGAATAGAACCCTTTGTTGGTCATTTGTTTCTCAATAGTTCTTGCTCTTTGCAACTGTCCACCCACCCCGTTGTGGAATGCCAGCTTCTGGCACAGGAGAACCAATGTGAGTGGACACGACTATCACCGTTGGAAGTCAATGGCATAGATAGATAAATTTAGAGAGAGCAACTCATTCTTGCTGAGAGCCTCACTGGGTCATGAAATTAGAGATGGAGAAAGGCCTATTAGAGCATCTAAACCTTTCTCCAATCCCATTCCCTGCAATACATCCTCAAGGGCTTTAGCCAGAGTGTTTCCCTAAAGACCAGGTATTGCCTAGCTCTGGGCATGTGGATTAACCCATATCTTCCACTGAACAGGGCCACATATCTGGCCTGGTTTTCAGCGGCTGCACCTCCTTCAAGGGTTTCAGTGGGGCTTAGAGTGTGTGTGGGCCTCGTGCTGCTGTTCTGGTGGGTGAATTTGATCTGGAGGATATTGTCACACGCACAGTCCCAGAGTGCATCGGCAGCTATGCTTTTTACGGGCGCGTCTTTCTGAATGTGTTGGTCCCTTTCCATGCATTCTGGAGTCAGATCCTGCACCCAGAATGCACTAACGAGAAACTCTTTCCCAGGTGGCCACTTGAACCCTGCTGTAACTTTTGCTCTGTGCCTCATGGCCCGGGAGCCATGGATTAAGCTGCCTATTTACATCTTGGCACAAACCCTCGGTGCTTTCCTAGGAGCGGGCATCGTCTTTGGCTTGTACTTCGGTAAGTGAACAAACCACTCGGCTTTTATGCCATCCCTCTCACTCTGTTCTCTTATGCTGTAAAAAATATCTTTCTTATCCAAATTGGAGCATTTTCCTGTGGTGGGGCTGATGGCCATCCTAGTATCTCTGAGCTTTTCCACGGTGATCTCACATTCAAAGCTCCCAAAATCAGTCGCAGGGCCCCATGTAACGTCTTCACCTGGGGCACAACGATATGTGCTCAAGCAACAACATTGTGACAGCTGGCTTTGTCCCATCAAGGAAATTCTATTCAGAGCCCTCCCATGACTCGTGTTTTTGTGTCTCCTGATTGGCAGCCCCTGGGGTGACATGCCGCCTATAACAATTAACTCCTCTTGTTTTACACAGCCAAGGAAAAGAATAGATAAGGATTAACAGCAAGGCAACAGTTAACTCCATTACCTAACCAAGTGCAAACAATCAGTAACTATCAGCATTTTTGATCCAGTTTTCCTGATTTAATGAGCTGGTTAGGGCTTGTCTACCTGGCAGCCTGGTGAGGTCCACAAGGGTGTGAATAGTAGAGCGTGCTAACGTGTTGCCCTCTAACTGCCCCAGGTAGACCTTGCTGGCATGAACTAAAAGGCACCTAGTTCATGTGAATGTATTCCTGTTTGAAACGGGACTGCATCAATGCAATCTAGGTACCTTTCAGCTCACGCCAGCAGGGCCTACAGGAGGTGATTTGAGCGCGACCCGATAGAGTGCTCTACAATTCACATCCCCATAGACCGCAACGTGCTGCCCTGCAGACAAGCCCCTCTTGTGTGGTACAGTCAGGACCAGTTGGTTATTAGGCTCTCTTACTAACTGCTGTGCAAGAGTGGTTTTATACCCCTAGTTGCTGTTGTTTAAATTAGTAAAACATTCTCAATAATCAATTGTTAATTAAATAATCAATTTTATTAAAGATCAGTGACAACACCTTGAGCCAGACTTTGGCCTCAGATACACATACTTAATTTCCCTTCAAGTCAATGGGACTTGCACATGCATACCCGTGCAGAGACTCCGGCTCACTATCATCTCTAAATCGAGAGGGGCTCAGGTGAAAGCATTGCCCACTGCTGTAACAGTCATAGAGTTTAAGGCCAGAAGGGACCCCAGATCATCCAGTCTCACCTCCTGTATATCACAGGCCACCAACACCATCCACCCAGCTATCCTCGCACCAAACCCAACCACCGGAATGAGGCCAACCTGTTACAGCCCTCAGGGGACTAAATGACCCAGTGTCACGGTCAGAGAACAGGAAAGACCGAGGTCAACGTTAAGGGTTACTGAATTATGGGACGTGATTATTCATACTATACGCTGAGCCCGTGCAGTCTACACAGGGCGTTGAGGAAGTCATAGGGCCCACGGTAGCCCACAGCTGAGCGGCAGTTGGCTGTATTGCAGGAATGCGTATGATAGACAAATATGGTGATTCTCTTGTAATATTCATAGGTTTTAAGTCCAGAAGACTAATTAGGCTTCCCAAATAACACCCTCTGCCCTGGATTCTGGTGTGCTGTTGAACAATCAGGCGATGAATGACTGACCCAGCCCTGTTTCCCATTCTAGATGCCATATGGGCTTTTGGCAAAAACCAGTTGTTTGTAGTGGGACAGAATGGCACTGCTGGCATTTTTGCCACGTACCCGTCTGAGCATCTGGATGTAGTGAATGGATTCTTTGACCAGGTAAGAGAGTTGGGGGTGCTGGTGAGAGACCTTGCAGGACAATCCTGGGCCTCTCACTCAATTTCAAGAGGAACAATGCTGCATTTCCTGGGATTTAGATCAGTAATATTCACCAGTCGGGACCCAGTAATCCACTGCTCAGCATGAGGATCAGAGTGCAGGAGTGTGCCTGGATACAGGAGGGTTTAATGTTATTGGTGGCCACAGTGCAGCCTGCAACATGGAAACAAACTACAATTTGGCCGGGGCACGAAGGCTAAGACCCTACTCTAGTAAAAAGTGCCCTAGGACCTTAATGATCACAAAGGGGCAGAACCCTGGTTTTATTTCTCTCCAGAAAAGTGGCATCTTCCAACACACAGTGCCACTAAACACCATGCTGGGGCATACCTACAGAAGGAATAGTAACACGGGGGAATCATAAATATGGATCTCTGTGGTACCTTGGTCTCCTTCTAAGTGTCAACCCTGACTGGCCTTGTTTAGCTTGTGAGATCCTAGCCTGAGCTGGTATCACTGCGGCTGTTAGAGTCCTATTTAATGTCCTCCTTGCGGTGCAGTCTCGCCCACGGACGCTGCTAAGAATGCGTCCTTAGACTCATGGGAACTCAAAGATCCAGCTCTCTACTCCTAAGTTGCTTCACTGAAAAAGAGAAGTTCTCTGCTCTAGATGTTTCCATGAGGCTATTGCTAAGGGTGGGTTCTTTTCTGGACATGTTCCCTTTGCCATAGAATTCCCCACTTTGTATTCCCTTTGGTGTTCCCTGCTCTTACTGGGATCACATCCTTCACTATCCCTGTTCGTCACTCCAGAGGATAAGTTCTAAACATGCAGTATTCCACCCAGTAGCTAGGTGACTTTGTTAAAAGACTGATCAAACCTCAACCACGTCTCTCTCCCTCCTTTTCCTGCTAGTTCATTGGCACAGCATCCTTGATTGTTTGCGTCTTGGCTATTGTGGATCCCTACAACAACCCTATCCCCCGGGGCCTAGAGGCTTTCACTGTTGGCTTTGTGGTCCTGGTTATCGGGACGTCCATGGGCTTCAACTCTGGATATGCCGTCAACCCAGCCAGGGACTTTGGGCCTCGTCTTTTCACCTCCATTGCTGGCTGGGGCATGGAAGTGTTCTCGTAAGTGTTTTCTCCACGGAGCGTGGGTTACCCAGATCTGATGGGATCAAGGCAAATGGTGGCCAAAAAGTAACTCACCCAAGCACTTCTGGAAGTGGCTGTCAGAAAGGGACACCTAAGCAGTCTCTGCATTTTGAGGCACCTTTGGGTCACATTAACATTCCTAAAAGGCATTAATCTCCCTGGAGATTTCCTGAGCAATGAGAAACAGCCAAAGTAGAGCCTTTTCCAGATATCAGAGCTTATGCCCTGGCGTTGCTATCAAGCAGTAGGCCTGGGAGCAAGCGTGGGAAGGGCAGCTGTTCCCTGAACATAAGCTTGTTTGGAGACTTTCATGGCTATTGCCAAATGGAAGCGATGGGGAAATAACAGGGGCGGGGGAAAGTCCTCGCCCTCCTGACGTGGGTGGGACAGCACTGACCGCTCTCTTAAAAGGCTGTATTCATGCTCACTCTTAGGAAGTCATGGCTATCTGATAGGGTGACAGCAAAGCCAGAGACAGCCCCAGTTCTCTGGGTCATTCAAGCTCAGGGGTGAACATTTTCAAAAGTACCTAGATGACTTAGGTGCCTACATCCCATTTTCAAAAGGGCCTCGGGCACTTAGGAGCCTATGTCTGATTGAAAATCATTGGAAATATTCTGTGATGCCCAGGGTTTGGGTTATTCTGGTTGATGTCCCGCTACTCATTCCTCATCTCTCATTTTCTTGTGTCTTTCAGTACTGGCATGCACTGGTGGTGGGTCCCGGTCATGGCCCCTTTCCTTGGGGCAGTTGCTGGAGTGCTGGTTTACCAGCTGATGATTGGATGCCATGAAAAGCCACCTCCATCCACTGAGCAGGAAAATGTCAGGTTGGCCGATGTGAAGCATTAGAAAAGGGTCTGAGGAGGCTGGCAGATATGGACACTTTTCACAGGACTGCAGGAACCAAAGAAGAGAAGAAGGAGAAAGATTCAAGAACAACAAGAGATTCCACTTCTTGAGATATTCTGTCCTAGTTTCTTTGTACACCCTGATGCGTTTGCTTTAGAAATTTGCCCATGAGCCTTTGCCAAAGGCACCACATAGTCTCATCCTGGTAAAGGGGGGGGGTTGGCAGGGCAGTCAAGTGGTTAGAGCGCAGACCTGACTCAGGTAACCTGAGTTCTAATCAGGCTTTGCTGCTGGCTTACTGCGTGACCTCGGGCAAATCACTTCACCTCTTTGAGCTTGTTTCTCCATCGGCAGGGTGGGGATGAGGAGACCTCCTCACACCCACCTTTATAAAGGGCTTTGAGATCAACGAATGAAAATATCTAAAGGCAAAAGAGAAGCAGGCGGTTGCAGTCTGCTGTTGAATTCATTCCTGGTGTAACTCCCCTGCAGTCAATGGTGTTACATTAGGGATGACGATAGCCCATTAAATCTGTAGTGCATGCCATTAATAGCATAGCATTAAGATCCACATCAATCAGGCTTTGCCTAGATAGAACGTCACAATAGAGAGAAAGCAACAATGCACTTGACTTTAATTTTGTGCTAGGACAAAACGTTTACAAGCTCTCTTCACATGGATATTTGATCCTCAGCGTTCACTGTGTCATTGAAGACAAGATTTAGGAAAACACTAATCCACCAGAAGCTTGCCTGGGCAAGCTGCCTTCCTGAATGCATTAGTGATTCTTACTCATTAGAGAAGCTTATAGTCATGTTTGATTGAAAACATGGTGCTTGACTCTCGATAAGGCTGTGTTTGTTCATGTAAATTTCACATTAGCTTTATGTACATAATGCCAGGACAGGGAAGAGTTAATTCACGGGTGACATAAGGCAGCTGTCTATTCACTGACCTGCTTTACGATACTTTCATTGTATTTTCAAAGTACAATCATGTTGGCAGAGAAACTCCAACTCCCATGTTATTAGAACATTTTTGATACCCATGGCACCATGTTGTAAGAGCATCTCAATTCCCATGGTGCCACGTTGTAGCTCCGGTACTCATGGCATCATGTTATTTGATTGTCTTTGATATCCATGATGCCATCTTGGCAGAGAATCTCTAGTTCCCATTGTGCCATTCTATTTGACCTTCTTTGATACCAGTGATGGCATGTTGTCAATCTCTGATTCCCATGGCATCATATTATTAGAGATCCCTTTGATAGCTGTTCCTTTAGTGCATGAATTCCTTTCAATATGTTTCTCGTATAGAGTGCATATTTACAGTCAGTAAAACTTTGTATTCTTTCATGCTTTTTTTGTGTGTGTCAATATTGAGATTGTAAAATGACCCTGTCAATTTTACTTTGTTTATTTTTAAACCATTTCAAGTAAACTCTGACACTTGGAAAGTCATCAGTGACAATAACATGCCTGATACAAGTTCTCTCACCCCCTTTCATCTCTTGAGAATCTGTAAAAGGAAAGGGAAATCTAACTTTATTGGGCACAGTAGCTGAGTGCTACCTTCATGTTGTATTCGTTTCCTTCTGAATTGTAGTTTGTAGTGCTAAGGTGAGGTTATGCAGAGATCAGGGATATGGGAGGGACCTACTGCAGATGTAAAATCATGCACCTAATCTTGTTAATACACAAAACAAGAAGCCAGCCCCATAGAGTGCACTGGGAATTGGTTCATAGGTTCGCTGAAAGACAAGGAAAAGCACAGGCTACACCCTTTAGAAATGAAGAGCATCATGTTCTTGCTTATATCAGAGGAGCAGTTATAGCAGAGGAAATAAACAGAGCTTTCTTTGAACCGCAGCTCATTTCAGTCTAATCTGGAAGAGATTAACCCTATTCTAGGTGCATATGCAGATCCAAGGTCAAGTGATGTCTGTTCCATGTGCAACAAAGATCTGTATGGTAACCCTATAAGGATGGCAGATTAGAGAGTGTTTTAGTCTACACAAAATCTTAGTATATGGTTTTAGAACTCTTATGAAACCAAAGAGGGAAAAGGAAGTTGTAATGTTACATTCAGATGGCACCTTCAACAGCAGCTGGCATTCCTATTAAGTTGTAGCTTGAACTCATGTTAGATACCTGGAATGAAAATTGTTGTGAAAGCTATTCTTTTAGTTTGTGCCTTACTGTTAAAAATAGAGTCCTCTTTCCTTCTTTCATACTTCAGTGTCAACCCAATGAGTTCTTCTGAAGATACCTCTTCACCACTTTGTTCAACTGTAAATGTCCTCAAGCTTTTGTAATAAATATATTTTGAAATAAGAACAAAATCTACTATTATAAAACACACTTTTTTTTTTAACCAGTGAGGGTAATTACTGGAACAGATTGGCAATAGTTGTGGTGGATTCTCCTTCATTTGGAGTCTTAGGGAAGACGGGATGTCTTTCTGAAAGAGGTGTTCTAGTTAAACTGCAAGTTGTCAGACTAGATCCAGGAATCACTGGGCTTGGGTTACACAGGAGGTCAGATTGGATGAGCGTAAGAGTCCCTTCTGGCCTTACAGTATATGGAATCTGGGAAAGTGAAGTACCCAGATATTACCTTTCCTTTCCTGACTTTCAGCCTGGTTTAGGGTATGATGAAGATTAATGCTGATCAGTGGAATATCAGTTGTCTATTTGTAATTCTCCCAGCTACAGCAACGGAACGGTGTGTCTAGTCTCCACAATTTGAAAGTGAATATAATATCTTTTATGCAGCACTCTTGAGTCCAGAGGTTCCCAAAGTGAATTACAGAATTAACAAACTCATATGCAAAATTATGGGTCCAGTTCTCTCACACTGGTGTAAATCTGGAGTAACTCCACTGAAATGGAGTTAAATCAGCTTAGTTAAAATCAGAATCAGGACCCACATGTACAGGGACCATTTTAGCCACCACTGACATGCAGCCACTTCTGGGGAGTAACACAGCACCAGTTTAACTGCACACTGTGAGGTTGTACCTCAATTTATTTTAGGGGCAAGAAGTGACAAAGAGTAATGCATCCAACTGAAACTGCAGGGTGAGGGGGAGGTTCAGGGAGGCAGGTTGCATCCATGTGGCCAAATCAGGATGTTTTTAGGTTATCCCTGCAGTGGCACACACAAACTGAAACATCAGAAGAGGAAACGTGCCAAGGAGGAGCTTATTTGACGGGCTGCTGGCCTGGCATGTATTTCTGCAGGGAGGGAGGTGCAGCTCTGGCTGGACAGCGGGATGTGGGGGAGAAATGCAAGGGTGGGGGGAATACGTGGTGGACTGGTGAAGGAATGATGGAGGATAAAGGGATGTCTGTACTGCAAAAAAATCCCTGCGGCAATGAGGCTCAGAGCCTGGTGGCCTAGATGTTCCCACTCGGGCTGGAGCCCAGGCTCTGAACCCAGTGTGGGGGGTGGGGCTCAGAGCCCAAGCGGGAACCTCTGCACGGCTATTTGTAGCCGCAGTGGTGCAAGTGGTGCTGGACTGACTGACTTGAGCCGGGCTCTGAGCCTCGCTGCTATGGGGGGGGGTTGCAGGGTAGATGTACCCTAAGTGGCTAGAGCGCCAATGTTTTATTCTAGGCTGGCTAATCCTTCTGTGGCTGCTGTCAGCCTAGCCCTTACACTATGGGGAGCAACTCTAGGGAGAGACAGGAACTATCTCGCTGGCTAGATGCCCTCCACTGACCTGGGCACTGTCCGGTGATCAAGTGGCAGGTATGAGGCACATGGGGGCGTGTAGGGTTGTTGAGGGGTTGGGATGCTGAGTGCTCAGGCATCTACTCAGGGCTTGTCTCCCCTTGTAAATTCTTTGGGATTCATTTGAGTTTTTTCACAATGAACAGCCTTTCCTCCACACACCCCCAAAATTTTCTGGCATCTCATTCATTAATCCACTCTCTGAGTGCACTAACTCAAATGTGGAATGAGTTATTCTTTGATAAGGTAGGTATGGCTGCATCCCCATTCTGAAATAACTCTTTGACATGCATCCGATGAAGTGGGTATTCACCCACGAAAGCTTATGCTCCAATACGTCTGTTAGTCTATAAGGTGCCACAGGACTCTTTGCCGCTTTTACAGATCCAGACTAACACGGCCACCCCTCTGATCTTTGGCTTCTGACAGTCCTCCCACTACTATCCCACACTGCATTGGGGGCACACCTGAGTCAGCCTCTCTGTCTACCTTAAAAAGAAAAGGAGGACTTGTGGTACCTTAGAGACTAACAAATTTTTCTTTTTGTGGATACAGACAAACATGACTGGTACTCTGAAATCTGTCTACCTTGTGTGTCTTCTACTGCTCTGGGGTCATCTTGGCCAGTTATCACCTCCCCAATTAAATGCTGCATTTGGAAGACTCAGAAACATCTGGCAACTCAAAAACATCTCCCTCAAGAAAAAACTGAACGTGTACAAAGCAATTGTTATCGCCATCACAACATATAGCAGTGAGACATGGCAACTTACCAAGAAAGAGATGCAAAAGCTGGATCATTTCATCACAAATGTTTGAGAAGAATATTGGGACTAACATAGAATCATAGAATATCAGAGTTGGAAGGGACCTCAGGAGGTCATCTAGTCAACCCCCTGCTCAAAGCAGGACCAACACCAAATAAATCATCCCAGCCAGGGCTTTGTCAAGCCTGACCTTAAAAACTTCTAGGGAAGGAGATTCCAATACCTCCCTAGGCAACGCATTCCAGTGTTTCACCACCCTCCTAATGAAAAAGTTTTTCCTAATATCCAACCTAAACCTCCCCCACTGCAACTTGAGACCATTACTCCTTGTTCTCTCATCTGCTACCACTGAGGACAGTCTAGATCCATCCTCTTTGGAACCCCCTTTCAGGTAGCTGAAAGCAGCTATCAAATCCCCCCTCATTCTTCTCTTCCGCAGACTAAACAATCCCAGCTCCCTCAGCCTTTCCTCATAAGTCATGTGTTCCAGCCCCCTAATAATTTTTGTTGCCCTCTGCTGGACGTTTTCCAATTTTTCCACATCCTTCTTGTAGTGTGGGGCCCAAAACTGGACACAGTACTCCAGATGAGGCCTCACCAATGTCGAATAGAGGGGAACAATCACGTCCCTCGATCTGCTGGCAGTGCCCCTATTTATACATCCCAAAATGCCATTGGCCTTCTTGGCAACAAGGGCACACTGTTGACTCATATCCAGCTTCTCGTCCACTGTAACCCCTAGGTCCTTTTCTGCAGAACTGCTGCTTAGCCATTTGATCCCTAGTCTGTAGCGGAGCATGGGATTCTTCCGTCCTAAGTGCAGGACTCTGCACTTGTCCTTGTTGAATCTCATGAGATTTCTTTTGGCCCAATCCTCTAATTTGTCTAGGCCCTCTGTATCCTATCCCTACCCTCCAGCGTATCTACCTCTCCTCCCAGTTTAGTGTCATCTGAAAACTTGCTGAGGGTGCAATCCACACCATCCTCCAGATCATTAATGAAGATATTGAAGAAAACCGGCCACAGGACTGACCCTTGGGGCACTCTGCTTGATACTAGCTGCTAACTAGACATGGAGCCATTGATCACTACCCGTTGAACCCGACAATCTAGCCAGCTTTCTATCCATCTTATAGTCCATTCATCCAGCCCATACTTCTTTAACTTGCTGGCAAGAATACTGTGGGAGACAGTGTCAAAAGCTTTGCTAAAGTCAAGGAATAACACGTCCACTGCTTTCCCCTCATCCACAGAGCCAGTTATCTCGTCATAGAAGGCAATTAGGTTAGTCAGGCATGACTTGCCCTTGGTGAATCCATGCTGACTGTTCCTGATCACTTCCCTCTCCTCTAAGTGCTTCAGAATTGATTCCTTGAGGACCTGCTCCATGATTTTTCCAGGGACTGAGGTGAGGCTGACTGGCTTGTAGTTCCCCAGATCCACCTTCTTCCCTTTTTTAAAGAGGGGCACTACATTAGCCTTTTTCCAGTCTTCTGAGAATGGAAAATACCAGTCTTCCAAGAATGGAAAATATACAATAACATGAGAATGGCCATACCAGGGTCAGATCAATGGTCCATCTAGCCCGGTATTCTGTCTTCTGACAGTGGCCAATGCCCAGGGGTGTGCACAAGGGGGGCTAAGCAGGGATACGCTCCTCCCCCGCAATAGTCATCCGAAAAATATGCATTTCTGCTCCAGCACTGGATGCAGCCCCGGTGGCTGTTCCAGCCCTGGTGTCTGACCTCCGTTCGCTGCCCCAGCCCTGGACACACGAGGCTCCTGCTCCAGTGGTTGATGCCATTCACCGCCTCAGCCGTGGCTGCTGACCTAGTCCCTGGCCGTTACGCTAATGTGCCCCCTAAAGGCAGTCCAATTTAAATTCCTGCACTCACCCCTGCCAGATCATAGAATCATAGAATCATAGAATCTCAGGGTTGGAAGGGACCCCAGAGGGTCATCTAGTCCCACCCCCTGCTCGAACAAGGACCAATTCCCAGTTAAATCATCCCAGCCAGGGCTTTGTCAAGCCTGACCTTAAAAACCTCTAAGGAAGGAGATTCTACCACCTCCCTAGGTAACGCATTCCAGTGTTTCACCACCCTCTTAGTGAAAAAGTTTTTCCTAATATCCAATCTAAACCTCCCCCACTGCAACTTGAGACCATTACTCCTCGTTCTGTCATCTGCTACCATTGAGAACAGTCTAGAGCCATCCTCTTTGGAACCCCCTTTCAGGTAGTTGAAAGCAGCTATCAAATCCCCCCTCATTCTTCTCTTCTGCAGGCTAAACAATCCCAGCTCCCTCAGCCTCTCCTCATAACTCATGTGTTCCAGTCCCCTAATCATTTTTGTTGCCCTTCGCTGGACTCTCTCCAATTTGTCCACATCCTTCTTGTAGTGTGGGGCCCAAAACTGGACACAGTACTCCAGATGAGGCCTCACCAATGTCGAATAGAGGGGAACGATCACGTCCCTCGATCTGCTCGCTATGCCCCTACTTATACATCCCAAAATGCCATTGGCCTTCTTGGCAACAAGGGCACACTGCTGGCTCATATCCAGCTTCTCGTCCACTGTCACCCCTAGGTCCTTTTCCGCAGAACTGCTGCCTAGCCATTCGGTCCCTAGTCTGTAGCTGTGCATTGGGTTCTTCCGTCCTAAGTGCAGGACCCTGCACTTATCCTTATTGAACCTCATCAGATTTCTTTTGGCCCAATCCTCCAATTTGTCTAGGTCTTTCTGTATCCTATCCCTCCCCTCCAGCGTATCTACCACTCCTCCCAGTTTAGTATCATCCGCAAATTTGCTGAGAGTGCAATCCACACCATCCTCCAGATCATTTATGAAGATATTGAACAAAACGAGCCCGAGGACCGACCCTTGGGGCACTCCACTTGATACCGGCTGCCAACTAGACATGGAGCCATTGATCACTACCCGTTGAGCCCGACAATCTAGCCAGCTTTCTACCCACCTTGTAGTGCATTCATCCAGCCCATACTTCCTTAACTTGCTGACAAGAATACTGTGGGAGACCGTGTCAAAAGCCTTGCTAAAGTCAAGAAACAATACATCCACTGCTTTCCCTTCATCCACAGAACCAGTAATCTCACCATAAAAGGCGATTAGATTAGTCAGGCATGACCTTCCCTTGGTGAATCCATGCTGGCTGTTCCTGATCACTTTCCTCTCATGCAAGTGCTTCAGGATTGATTCTTTGAGGACCTGCTCCATGATTTTTCCAGGGACTGAGGTGAGGCTGACTGGCCTGTAGTTCCCAGGATCCTCCTTCTTCCCTTTTTTAAAGATTGGCACTACATTAGCCTTTTTCCAGTCATCCGGGACTTCCCCGGTTCGCCACGAGTTTTCAAAGATAATGGCCAATGGCTCTGCAATCACAGCCACCAATTCCTTCAGCACTCTCGGATGCAACTCGTCCGGCCCCATGGACTTGTGCATGTCCAGCTTTTCTAAATAGTCCCTAACCACCTCTATCTCCACAGAGGGCTGGCCATCTCTTCCCCATTTTGTGATGCCCAGCGCAGCAGTCTGGGAGCTGACCTTGTTAGTGAAAACAGAGGCAAAAAAAGCATTGAGTACATTAGCTTCCAAAGGAATGAACAGAACAGAGCAATCATCAGATGATCCATTCCCTGTTCTCCAATGGCAGCATCTGGCGCTCAGAGGTTTAGGGACACCCAGAGCCTGGGGCTGGATCGCTGACCATCTTGGCTAATAGCCATTGGTGGACCTATCCTCCAGGAACTTGTCTTATTCTCTTTTGAACCCAGTTGTAGCCTTGGCCTCCACACCATCACCATATCAAACCAAACCAAGTGTGTGTGGGGGTCTCTTCTGGGACACGGGCCAGTGCCGTGGCAAAGGACTGGCGCGCCGGCAGTTATAAAATGCCAGGGCCAATAACAAGACTTCTGGGCGAGCTCGCTAGACTGGGTGTTTTGCAAGGGAGGCTGCCAGCGAACCCCAGCCTGTTCTGGACACCACTGCAGAGTCCTCGGTGGTCCCTGACCAGGGCCCCAGGCAGGAGGAGATTGCCACGAGCAGTCAGGATCTCTGCAAACCCCTGAGGCTGATGCTTTGGCAGAGGCAGCATCGGAGGTCCACGATGCAGAGATCCAGCCTAACAGTGCTGCAGAGGGGGATCAGCGTGGTGGGTTATATTACAGTACAACTGCATAGGGGGATTTAAACAACTTTGGTCCGGCTACCGTCCAGGTGCTGCCGTGTTGGCCAGCTGCAGCATGTAGCAGAGGCAGCCTCTCTGGCTGTTCAGATCATTCCAGAAGTCTCTGCCCCTCCTCCTCCCATCTGTCAGGGATGCTCTCCCACCCGGCTCCCACAGAGGTTGTGCAAAATATAACAAGCACCTAGGCAGATGTTGCCCAGCTGCTTCTAGCCTTGCCATGGGGCACCTCCACCGTCCCTTCAGCCTTCCCAACGCACACTCCACTCCTTCTGCAGCTCCTCATGGGAGAGTTCAACGGCTCCTTTCTCCTGTCTACCCAAGTGCCCAGTAAATGGATTCCCGAGCCAGGGAAGCAAAGGCCAACTGGGTTTCCCAGAATGACAGGGGTAATGGCAACACGATTAATGTCCATAGTGGTCCTGGGAGAAAAAGTTCCAGGTTGCCGAAAACTAGCCTAAGTTTCCAATGATCCTGGCATCACAGGCTTTCCAGATGACCCACATTAATACTGGTGAACAATGGTCTGTTCAGAGGCGGGCCTTTGAAATGGGCACAGAGCGACCATGTTCCTTCCCACGGGTGAACGAAGGGGAAACTGAGGCAGGAGCGCCAGTCATGCCATGGGCCTGCCACAGGACAGAGCAGCCTGATGACACAGGCCTTGCAGCCCCATGGAGAAATACTTCTTAAGTCTCCCTATATAAAGTACTTAGTGTCTGAGCACCTCACAAGCCTCAAGCAGGCTGTCACAGGGCATTGGCACCTGTAAGAGGAAGATGCCAGTGCGCCTGTGACTGGTTGGAGCCTCCCAAGTGGGCTTAATTAAGGGCACCTGGGGCCTAGGGAGAGAGACAGGAAGGATGGGTGAGGAGGAAAGCAGACCTAGAGAAAGCCAGGAAGCAGCTGGCGAGAGCTGGCAAGAGTTACTGGGAGACTGGGGAAAGAGAGCGCTAATGATGATGAGTGCTGGTACAAAGGACCTGTTGGGAAGACCGGAAGGTGAGGAAAGTTGCTGGGGAGGGCTGGCAGGATCTGGAGAACCCTGCTGAGCTACAGGAAAGCTGGTGCAGAGGCCCCTGGGCGAAGGGGAGGAACCAGCTTGGCCGGGGAAGTCAAGCCTGGTCACAAGGGTAGTGCTGGCAGGTGGATCCCAGCAGCTGGGGTGAGACTCACAGATGAGGAGGCCTGGAGAGTGGAACGCTATGGGGAGCTCTCTGGCTGAAAACCTGACTTGCGGGCTGTGGTGGCAGCGTTGTGGGAGAGAAGTGACTCTAGTAACTCTCAGGTGGACGGCCCGTGATTGAACCTGTTGCACTTGAGGGATTTGGGAGAATGGTTTTGTCATGAGGGTTCGGTGGATCACGGAACATGAACAAATTATGCTCAGAGGCGGGCTTTTGAAGTGGGCACAGAGAGAACATGTTCCTTCCCACCGGTGAATGAAGGGGAAACTAAGGCAGGAGCACCAGTTGTGCTGTGGCCTGTCGCAGGAGGGAGCAGCCTGATGACACAGACCTTGCAGCAGCATGGAGAAATGCTTCTGAAGTTTATCTATATGAAGTGAGTCTATGGCCCCCACATTGCTGTAGTGTCTGAGCACCTCACAGTCTTCATTATTCCCCGCAACACCCCTGGGAGGGATGGAAGAGCCACGACATCCCCATTGTACAGATGGGGAAATGGAGGCCCAGATTTGTAAAGGCATTTTGGCACCATCCAGAGAGTCTGAGGCCCAGATCCTCAGGCTCCTAACTTTCATTGATTTTAATGCCCTTTGCGTCACTAAGCGAGGGTGCCAAGACCACAGAGGTAGTATATGGCAGAACAGGGAACTGAACCTGGGTTTGCTAGGTCCAGGACTACTGCTCTAACCAGTGGACAATCCTTCCTTTCCATTGCTCTGCTACTGCTGTCCCACTGTTCCCCATGGCCTGATTCCCCTTGCTCTCCACCTTCCCTGCTTGCAGGCCAGAAGGCACCTACCAATTCATATAGGCCAGTTTGGTGTTTGAACCCTACATTTGCCGACAGCTTCCTGCACCAGCAGCTGCACTCCCCCAGCTCTGGCCCAGAGCGCCATTCGGCTCTGTGAGAGTCACTGAGGGCTGGTGAAGTTTGGAGCAAGTGGGACAATTTACCTGCTCAGCTGGGAGGAGCTGGAGGGCAGTGTGGGGAACAGGGAAGAAATAGAGGCCGTGGGGAGGTCCAGGGGTTGACTGCCCCCACAGCTATTCTGTCCCTGCCTCCCCTTTGCCTGTGTCCAGTGCCTGCTCTCCACAGGGGGCTCTGCTGTCTTGGTAGCCCTGGTGTCCAGCTCCCAATATTACCTGGCTCTGGGTCCAGCTTTGCCCCTGGCTCCCGGCCGTTCTGGCCTCTGTGTTTCCCTGCCACATCCTGGCTGCCACGTCCCCATTTCCCTCTGTGCTGACCTGCCTGGGCCCAGCACCTGCTCTGCACACAGGGAGGGAAAGGGCTGCCTGGCCTGTGACCAGCTCCTGCTCCGGGCTCTGCCACTGGAACCCCCAGAGGGGCCTATGGCTGGGGAGATTTTGTCTCTCTGGCCTCACCCCTCCATGGTCTCGGGTTCACCCTACTCCAGGTTCTCACCCCAGCAGCTCAGGGGTGATGGGGGGGGGGCGAGTGGGGGAAGCACTGGATTCACCACCCAATCCCCGGTTGCAGTGATTGTAGACAGCTCGAACTGCCCCACGTACCTTTTAGAGCACACCAGCAGGGACTACATGGGGCAGTTAGAGCGTGAAACATTAGAGCACTCTGCAGTCACCACAGCCTGTGGCTTGGGCAGTGAATCCAGTGCCCCAAACTCCACTGGAAATCGCTGCAGCTTTGGCTCCTGTCTGACTTTGCAACTCATTACTGTGCATGTACCACAGGGGTAGTGGAGAATGCCCCACTGTAGATTTGCTGTGTTTGTCGGACCTGTGAGTCTCACACACACACAATCACACACGTGTGTGTGCTTGCTCAAAACCCTCTCTATAGGAACCGCCACTGCTGAGAGTGTGAGAGAACGGAGAGTGGGAAGATGAGGGTGTGAAAGACTTGGGAGTGGGGGTATGTGAGAAATACACCAAAGAATCCTGAGAAATCATCCGGAAACTCAGCAGTTGCTAAACAGCCTTTCATTGCTGCAAATTGCTATTGGCTGGGGCAAGCAATAAAAGTTGATGAAACTGCCTAACGGCAAGAAGCTGGGGGCTGATAGTACAGACAAAGATGTTTATCAGATCGAAAATATTTTATATGTACCTATAAAAAGCCATTAGAAAATCAAAGGTCAGTGGTATAAAAGTGAGAAACTACAGAAAGAGTTAATCATTTAAAAGGGCAAAGCCATTCTACTCAAGATGCAGTTGATATTCACTGACAGGAAAGTGTTTCAAGAAGTATTTGTTATGTTCATGTCATACAAACAAAGAAGTTAGATAAGAAACATTGAACTAGTCTTTCTGGAAGATTGCACTGTAACCTCACCTTATTTCTTAAAATGCAGACCCTTAACATGCACACAACCAAAACCAGAGAGTGACAAAAAAGGCTGCTCCCTAAAGCAGAGAGGCACAGAGCTGACTGTTGGCTGGCTCTCTGCAGACTGACTGCTTAGGAAACAGATTGCATGCTTCCCTGCAGAATCTCCTAGCCTGCAAGCAGGACCAGGCAATCCTTTTGGATTTAAAGTGAGAGTTTGTAATTGTTACAGTTTTCAATACACCACAGCAGTATCAAATTAGAATCCAGAGAGGGATTAAAAAATACAACCACTGAGTTTTCATTAAAAGTGCTACTTTGACTACACAATCAACTGGGAGATTTAGCAAGACAGAGTTTCCCCACCAGGAGCCTGTAGAAAGAAAGAAAGAAAAGGAGAGGGTTCCTTGTTAAGCTATTTAAATACGTTGAAGGTTAGAAAAGGCTTTTAATTTTGTGTTAATTAGAATGTTTTAAAGAATTATTTTTAAATGAAATTTGTTTCTTCAAAACCATTCTTGGCAAAATTTGGCTTGTTTCATTCAAAGCAGCATAACTTTGCCTTTAGCATTCAGGCCCCAGCCATGCAACCTATACTGCAAACTGCTGAAGTAAATGGATGCAAGGATCAGCTTGCACAGAATAAATTGCAGAATCGGGGCCTGAAAGGTGCATGCTGATTTACATACCCAGACATACACCGGTCCTACCCTTCGCACCCCTCTTGTGAAATCCTTAAGTCATTCTGATTGTCATAACGGCTTCAGATAGTCATACAGCTTCTCTTATCTACTAGATAAGGTCTAAGGTATCTGTGAGTGCACAAACGGAACCATGCAGTGTGTGATGTTGTAATAATTACATTGACATCCCTGAAACTTTATTGTATGAAGTTTGTCAGATTCTGAAATCCAGTGAATGTAAAAAGTGCATATAAAAAGAAGTGGCATAAACACTAGTTGGTGCCATAAGGGAAGGGAGAGATATGCTCCTTTTGGGGAAAGTGTTGTTGGTCTCAGAGATTGTTTCCTTTTTTGGTGGTTTATCGGTTTTCTAGACACCAAAGCCAAGATTTGGTATCTATTTACGGCCTTGCCCGATGTATCGTCACTCACACCTGTGCAGAGTGAATGTAATACAGCACCCATTCCGACTGGGTAGATTTCTATGAACCCACTTGGCACAGCTGTAATGGCTTAATTCAAATCTCATAGCTATGTCGCTCTGGCCTGTGACAATTGTGTGCCGTGAGCACTGTAGTTAGGTTGAACTAACCCCCGGTGTAGATGTGACTAAGTCACCAGAAGAATTCTTCTGTCAATGTAGCTACCATCTCTTGGAGAAATGAATGATCTACGTCGACAGTAAAACCCCTCCTGTCAATGTCAGATGTTTCTACATGATGGCCCTACAGAGGCACAGCTGCAGCGCTGTAGTTAGACATACCCTCAGGCTCCTAAATCACATAGGCACTTTAAATGTTTTTACCATAATCTCCAAAGAACTCCACTGACTCCTCCAGGTCTTTCAGAATCCACATCAAAACTGCCTTGTTTGTTTGAAACCTGCCTGTGCACTCACTCCAGCCTGGCTTGGGGACCTGTGTCTTTCTCGCCTCCTCTGCTCAGGTAGCAGTCATCTCTTTTCTCCACCTGCTGGGGGTGAGAGCCCCCGGCCCTGCAGTCTTGTGCCCCCCTTTAGATCAGGCTTCCTCATGGACTATCAATCCAGTTTTGAATCTCATCTGGAAACATCTCTCCCTCTCACCTGTGATTCTCATTTTCTGTCTCCCTCTGTTAGTAGTTGCCATCTGGCTCTGTACAGTGTTTTGAACATGCAGCCTGTATGGAAGACACTGTAGACATTAAAAGTGTCCTGTATTATCTCTGTGCTGAAGAGATTAATCTAAATCTCTATAACCAGAGAGGATGTTATTACTAGTATTATTGTTTGTATTACAGTAGCTCCAAAACTGTAGGTCAGGGCCCCATTGTGCCATGTGTATGAACACATAGTAAGGCCTGGTCTAAAATCTAGGTTGCCCTAGTTACATGGCTCAGGGCTGTGACAAATTTCACGCCCTGTGCAACGTAGTTAGGCCGACCTAACCCCCACTGAAGATGCAGCTAGGTCAACGGAAGGTTCCTTGCAGTCTGCGTACCTCCTGTTGTGCAGAGGCCAAGCTCTAAGCCAGTGGTTCTCAACCCTCAGCCCATGGGCCGCTTGCAGCCCAATCAGCACACAGCTGCGGCCCATGTGACATCCTTAGAGGCATACAGGTAGAATATATATTGTGTGGATGCAGCCCACATAACACATAGAGAGCTGCGTATGCGGTAAATAGGTTGAGAACCACTTCTCTAAGCTGTCCAAGATAACACAAGCCCAACCTGGCTTGTTACATACAATTGTTTATGAAAATCAACAAAAGTTGGAGACAAGTCGACTGGGACATGCTGGATTGTTTAGGTTAAAATAACTGAGCTAAGGGGTCTGGCAAGGCTCCTGGAAAAGTCATGGGTTGCCATGACAACAAGCTGAACGAGTCTAGAAATGGGAGGAAATGTTTATAGTTGTACGTTATTGGGATGACTCTTTCCCCCATGACCCTTCTTGAACACTGTATCTGAGGGTCACTAAATGGGAGGAGCGGGGACATGTGGATTAGAAGCAATGAGCTTTTTACCATTATGGCTGCCACCCCCATTGTCTCCTGCGGCCCCAGGATCCACCATGACTCTGTTTGGCCTTCATCGTCATGATCCTGAAATGCACCCTGACTGGACTGGGCCAGAGAGAGGGAACCAATGACATCGCCACCTCCACCTCTACCAGCTACGTTCTGAAGAACACCTGGCAAGTGAGACTCGGGTTCCTTCCGCCACCCCATCCCTCATGTGTCATTTTCCTTCCCCACCTGACCTTTCTCTCTCACTCCTTTTGGCTTCTGTCTGAAAAGAGTCTGGCTCAGCCAGCCACAACAACGCCACCTTTTGCAACACTGCTGTGAGCCTGTGGCCAGAGAGGCAGCTAAAAGTAATTCTTTAAACAGCGTGACACTAGTTGAAGTTTGCTAGGTCTTGGTGTTGCTGATCAGATCAAAGGCTGGCCCAGCGTTTTTCCACCAGTGAGGTTGCAAATCAGAGTCAGCAATAAAGACAAAAGCTGCATTTTCTCTCTTTGCTCTTCTTTTCCTCCATCCCCTTCTGTGTGTATTTGTTTTCTTTTGTCTTAACTAAAACAGGCTCGCACTTCAACAAGGAACTGCACTTCAACTGGGAACTACAGGCCAGTCAGCCTCACCTCAGTCCCTGGAAAAATCATGGAGCAGGTCCTCAAAGAATCAATCCTGAAGCACTTGCATGAGAGGAAAGTGATCAGGAACAGCCAGCATGGATTCACCAAGGGAAGGTCATGCCTGACTAATCTAATCGCCTTTTATGATGAGATTACTGGTTCTGTGGATGAAGGGAAAGCAGTGGATGTATTGTTTCTTGACTTTAGCAAAGCTTTTGACACGGTCTCCCATAGTATTCTTGTCAGCAAGTTAAGGAAGTATGGGCTGGATGAATGCACTATAAGGTGGGTAGAAAGCTGGCTAGATTGTCGGGCTCAACGGGTAGTGATCAATGGCTCCATGTCTAGTTGGCAGCCGGTATCAAGTGGAGTGCCCCAAGGGTCGGTCCTGGGGCCGGTTTTATTCAATATCTTCATAAATGATCTGGAGGATGGTGTGGATTGCACTCTCAGTAAATTTGCGGATGATACTAAACTGGGAGGAGTGGTAGATACGCTGGAGGGGAGGGATAGGATACAGAAGGATCTAGACCAATTGGAAGATTGGGCCAAAAGGAATCTGATGAGGTTCAATAAGGATAAGTGCAGGGTCCTGCACTTAGGACGGAAGAACCCAATGCACAGCTAAAGACTGGGGACCGAATGGCTAGGCAGCAGTTCTGCGGAAAAGGACCTAGGGGTGACAGTGGACGAGAAGCTGGATATGAGTCAGCAGTGTGCCCTTGTTGCCAAGAAGGCCAATGGCATTTTGGGATGTATAAGTAGGGGCATAGCGAGCAGATCGAGGGACGTGATTGTTCCCCTCTATTCGACATTGGTGAGGCCTCATCTGGAGTACTGTGTCCAGTTTTGGGCCCCACACTTCAAGAAGGATGTGGATAAATTGGAGAGAGTCCAGCGAAGGGCAACAAAAATGATTAGGGGACTGGAACACATGAGTTATGAGGAGAGGCTGAGGGAGCTGGGATTGTTTAGTCTGCAGAAGAGAAGAATGAGCGGGGATTTGATAGCTGCTTTCAACTACCTGAAAGGGGGTTCCAAAGAGGATGGCTCTAGACTGTTCTCAATGGTAGCAGATGACAGAACGAGGAGTAATGGTCTCAAGTTGCAGTGGGGGAGGTTTAGATTGGATATTAGGAAAAACTTTTTCACTAAGAGGGTGGTGAAACACTGGAATGCGTTACCTAGGGAGGTGGTAGAATCTCCTTCCTTAGAGGTTTTTAAGGTCAGGCTTGACAAAGCCCTGGCTGGGATGATTTAACTGGGAATTGGTCCTGCTTTGAGCAGGGGGTTGGACTAGATGACCTTCTGGGGTCCCTTCCAACCCTGATATTCTATGATTCTATGATTCTAAGAATTCCAGCCCGTCTCAGCTCACTCTTTTCCCTTCCCCCAATTAAGTACCCCAGTCAATACTATCTTTAATACTCTTTTTGCCCTATAAAAGCTCTCTACTGCTAAATTGAAAGGAAATAAGGGATATGCTTAAATTGAAAGCCTTACTTCATACTTGACGTTGCAAAGGCTTTTACTGCTTTCCCTTCTTTTTCTGTATCTTTAATTAAAGGTTAAAAAGATGTTTAATAGTGCTTGTTACAATAAAGGTAAGCCAGCGATAACGTGATGCAAAAACTCAAGCTACTTAACTGTGTAATGCTGTAACAATGAATAAGGGTTCTTCCTTCCCACACAACTTTTCCCACTGTCAGCTCTCTCTACTGAGACCCAGCAAATAGCAACACTTTCTTCTTCCCTTCCCAACCGCACCCAGTAACCCCCCCTCCCCGAAGTGTTCCTCTCAGTGACCGGGGCCAACTTCCCTCTGTCCTTCCAGCACTGACTCTTAAAGCCTCAACTTTGGGGACAGATTCCTTATCAGCTCAGGACATTGCAGATAGTATTGGAGTTTCAGGAAAGAGAAATGGAGGCCTGTCCCTGCACAGGAACCAGTTCCAATCTGATGTGCACATTTTGCTTCCTTAAAGCTCTTGGGATTTATGCCCTGTTCCTCAATCAGACATGATCTCACTGCTAACAGAAACAGGCACGACAGGGGAGCCAGCTTTGGAGGAAGTGTACGGGGCAGGCTAGCTCATTATTTCTCGCAGGTATTCACTGTGCTGATTTCTATCTGGCTGGTTCGCAATGCACAGCTGACGTGTGCCCGCAATTACGGAGAAATTAACAACCCCTTGGAATCTCCTGCATTGCCTGCCAGAAAGCCAGGGGTGCCAAGGTCAGCGAACCCATTAGGCTTGCTCTGGATTCAGGCTAGATCTGCACATTGCATTTTCCCTTCAGCTCAGGGTAACACCTCAGTACACAAGGGGCCAAAGAAGGAATTCTTGGGAGATCTGGGGAAATGTACCATGCATAAGGATTCCGGGCTTGATTAATCTTTGCTGGTGCAGGGAAGTGCAACTTCTACTTCATTTCCACCAGCAGGGGCTGCTGTGCCCAAGGGAGAGGGTGGATTCACACCCGAGGGGTGGCAGCTTTACAGTACATATGGGTTCCATGAAGGTTGCTGCGGGTGGAGGATGCAGGAGGAGCGGCTGGCTCAGCACAAACCCTGCACACCCTGGCCACACCACCTCACACAGATTGATGCCTAGTGTGGTCATAATAGCAGGCCTTGTGGGACAGCTGAGATGAGATGTATGGGGAGAGGAAGGAGTGTTTTGAGGCTAAGGCACTGCAGTAGAGAACAAGACCTCTGTCTTCAATTCCCTGTTCTGTCACAGATGTGTGACCTTAGGTAGCCCATATCAAGGATAATCATAGAATACCAGGGTTGGAAGGGACCTCAGGAGGTCATCTAGTCCAACCCTCTGCTCAAAGCAGGACCAATTCCCAGTTAAATCATCCCAGCAAGGGCTTTGTCAAGCCTGACCTAAAAAACTTCTAAAGAAGGAGATTCCACCACCTCCCTAGGTAACACTTTCCAGTGTTACACCACCCTCCTAGTGAAAAAGTTTTTCCTAATATCCAACCTAAACCTCCCCCACTGCAACTTAAGACCATTACTCCTTGTTCTGTCATCTGCTACCACTGAGGACAGTCTAGATCCATCCTCTTTGGAACCCCCTTTCAGGTAGTTTAAAGCAGCTATCAAATCCCCCCTCATTCTTCTCTTCCGCAGACTAAACAATCCCAGCTCCCTCAGCCTCTCCTCATAAGTCATGTGTTCCAGCCCCCTAATCATTTTTGTTGTCCTCCGCTGGACGCTTTCCAATTTTTCCACATCCTTCTTGTAATGTGGGGCCCAAAACTGGACACAGTACTCCAGATGAGGCCTCACCAATGTCGAATAGAGGGGAACGATCACGTCCCTCGATCTGCTGGCAGTGCCCCTATTTATACATCCCAAAATGCCATTGGCCTTCTTGGCAACAAGGGCACACTGTTGACTCATATCCAGCTTCTCGTCCACTGTAACCCCTAGGTCCTTTTCTGCAGAACTGCTGCCGAGCCATTCGGTCCCTAGTCTGTAGCAGTGCATGGGATTCTTCCTCCCTAAGTGCAGGACTCTGCACTTGTCCTTGTTGAATCTCATGAGATTTCTTTTGGCCCAATCCTCTAATTTGTCTAGGGCCCTCTGTATCCTATCCCTACCCTCCAGCGTATCTACCTCTCCTCCCAGTTTAGTGTCATCTGCAAACTTGCTGAGGGTGCAATCCACACCATCTTCCAGATCATTTATGAAGATATTGAACAAAACCAGCCCGAGGACCGACCCTTGGGGCACTCCACTTGATAGGGACTGCCAACTAGACATGGAGCCATTGATCACTACCCGTTGAGCCCGACAATCTAGCCAACTTTCTATCCACCTTATAGTCCATTCATCCAGCCCATACTTCTTTAACTTGTTGGCAAGAATACTGTGGGAGACAATGTCAAAAGCTTTGCTAAAGTCAAGGAACACTTCCACCACTTTCCCCTCATCCACAGAGCCAGTTATCTAGTCATAGAAGGCAATTAGATTAGTCAGGCATGACTTGCCCTTGGTGAATCCATGCTGACTGTTCCTGATCACTTTCCTCTCCTCTAAGTGCTTCAGAATTGATTCCTTGAGGACCTGCTCAATGATTTTTCCAGGGACTGAGGTGAGGCTGTAGTTCCCAGGATCCTCCTTCTTCCCTTTTTTAAAGATGGGCACTACATGAGTCTTTTTCCAGTTGTCCGGGACTTCCCCCGATTGCCACGAGTTTTCAAAGATAATGGCCAATGGCTCTGCAATCACATCCGCCAACTCCTTTTGCACTCTCGGATGCAACGCATCCGGCCCCATGGACTTGTGCACGTCCAGCTTTTCTAAATAGTCCCGAACCACTTCTTTCTCCACAGAGGGCTGGTCGCCTCCTCCCCATGCTGTGTTGCCCAGTGTAGTAGTCTGGGAGCTGACCTTGTTTGTGAAGTCAGAGGCAAAAAAAGCATTGAGTACATTAGCTTTTTCCACATCCTCTGTCACTAGGTTGCCTCCCTTATTCAGTAAGGGGCTCAGACTTACATTGACTTTCTTCTTGTTGCTAACATACCTGAAGAAACCCTTCTTGTTACTCTTAACATCTCTTGCTAGCTGCATCTCCAGGTGTGATTTGGCCTTCCTGATTTCACTCCTGCATGCCCGAGCAATATTTGTATACTCTTCCCTGGTCATTTGTCCAATCTTCCACTTCTTGTAAGCTTCTTTTTTGTGTTTAAGATCAGCAAGGATTTCTCTGTTAAGCCAAGCTGGTTGCCTGCCATATTTACTATTCTTTCTATAAATTGGGATGGTTTGTCCCTGTAACCTCAATAAGGATTCTTTAAAATACAGCCAACTCTCCTGGACTCCTTTCCCCCTCTTGTTATTCTCCCAGGGGATCCTGCCTATCAGTTTCCTGAGGGAGTCAAAGTCTGCTTTTCTGAAGTCCAGGGTCTGTATTCTGCTGCTCTCCTTTCTTCCCTGTTTGTGAGCAGCAGGTCAAGAAGACCTCTGCCCCTACTTGGTTCCTCCAGCACTTGGAAACAGGAAATTGTCCCCTGCACTTTTCAAAAACTTCCTGGATTGTCTGTGCACCGCTGTATTGCTCTCCCAGCAGATATCAGGGTGATTGAAGTCTCCCATGAGAACCAGGGCCTGCGATCTAGTAACTTCTGTGAGTTGCCGTAAGAAAGCCTCATGTACCTCATCCCCCTGGGCCGGTGGTCTATAGCAGACTCTCACCACGACATCACCCTTGTTGCTCATACTTCTAAACTTAATCCAGAGACTCTCAGGTTTTTCTGCGGTTTCATAGCGGAGCTCTGAGCAGTCATACTGCTCCCTTATATACAATGCAACTCCCCCACCTTTTCTGCCCTGCCTGTCCTTTCTGAACTGTTTATATCCATCCATGACAGTACTCCAGTCATGTGAGTTATCCCACCAGGTCTCTGTTATTCCTATTACATCATAATTCCTTGACTGTGCCAGGACTTCCAGTTCTCCCTGCCTATACCTGAACCAGAGCAGCCGGAGCTCAGCTTGGGCCACCCCTCACAAACCAGCCCATTGTGAAAACCGAGCATTAATTCCTGTTCTTTGTTTCCTGACTTTTAACCAGTTACTGATCCACGGGTGGACCTTCCCTCTGATCCCATGATTCCTTACTTTGCTGAAGAGCCTTATCAAAGGCTTTCTGAAAGTCCAAGTATGCTACATCCACTGCATCATCCTTGTCCACATGCTTGTTGACACCTGTTACCCAGGGTTCTTTCAACCCAAAGCTCTTGGTAACTTTTACTCTATGCGAGGTGGAATCAGGAAATAAATCAGGGGAGACACGACCATCCAACCAATCGATGACTGGCACAAACAAGACAACACAAGAGTACTTTCACTTAAAGCTAAACTTTATTTAGTCTCAAGCACTTAAACATGTCTGCAACAGGTTAGTAAAACACCCCCAACCCTTGATAATTACCAAAGCTGAGCGTGGCTCTCGAGTGACACAGCGGCAGGCTTCAGGTGGCCAAATCTTCCGTCTGCCAGTGGGGACTGCAAGATGTATCCAGAGGGAGAGCCCAAAAAGAGTCCAACTACCTCAGACTTTCCCCCCTTATTTATACATTAGTAATAGACTGACATGTCCCTTAAAGAAAACTTGTTAAGTAAGCAGTTTCAATGGTCAAGCAAGAGGTTCCTTCTGATTATTGATTAACCAGGTGTAGGTTTTTCCAGAGTTTGCAGCCTTGAGGCCCCAATAGACCTTCCTGGGGTACATCCTGCTCTTCTAAAATGCATGTATCAGTAACTTCAACACAATTCTTATCAGGAAGGACAAGGGGTCAAGCTGCCCTTTCTGTGGCACCCAAAACTCCCTCCCCTCCTGCCTTGGTCAAACTGAGAGTGCTGAATGGCCAATTTACAGCCTGCTGCCTTGGCTGCTTTTAGCAATAAGCAATAGTGGTTTCAAGCACTTTACTGGTTTGCCAAAGTCTCCCGTACAACACTCTCACAGAATTCTAACAGATTGGTGAGGCATGATTTCCCTTTACAAAAGCCATGTTGAGACTTTCTGCATTTATCATGTTCATCTATGTGTTTGATAATTCTGTCCTTTATTATAGTTTCAACCAATTTGCCTGGTGCTGAAGTTAGGCTTACCAGCCTGTAATTGCCAGGATCTCCTCTGGAGCCCTTTAAAAAAATTCAGTGTTACTTTAGTTATTCTCCAGTCATCTAGTACAGATGCTGATTTAAGCGATAGCTTACACACCACAGTTAAAAGAAAAGGTGGACTTGTGGCACCTTAGAGCCTAACACATTTATTTGAGCATAAGCTTTCGTTAGTCTCTAAGGTGCCACAAGTCCTCCTGTCCTTTTTGCGGATACGGACTAACGCGGCTGCTACTCTGAAACACCACAGTTAGTTCTGCAATTACATATTTGAGTTTCTTCAGAACTCTTGGGTGATACCATCTGGTCCTGGTGGCTTATTACTGTTTAATTTATCAATTAACCTCTATTGACACCTCAATCTTGGACAGTTCCTCAGATTTGTCACATAAAAGGAATGGCTCACGTTGTGGGAATCTCCCTCACATCTTCAGCAGTGAAGACTGATGCAAAGAATTCATTTAGTTTCTCTGCAGTGGCCTGGTGTACCTTGAGTGATCCTTTAGGGCCCCAATCATCCAGTGGCCCCACTGATTGTTTGGCAGCCTTCCTGCTTCTGATGTACTTACAAAAATGTTGTTAGTTTTTGAGTCTTTTGTGTCTTTTGCTGCTGAATTATCTACCTCGAAGTAAAGAAAGACTGACCCTTGTCCTGTCAGGGTCAGGTTCACTCTGGTTTGGGTTCTTCGGGTCTGTATCTACTTCATTTACTATTATTTATTTATATTACGATCGCCCAGTTGAGATTGGGGCCCCATTGTGCTAGGCACCGTACTTACACATTGTAAGAGACAGTCCCTTCCCACAAAGAGCTGACAGCCTAAATTTCTAGGAACTCAGACTCTTCCAAGAACATTATAGGGCAGAGCAAGAGGGAGGGCTAGGACAGAGCCTTAATGCCCATCCCTAACCTTGGATTTCTGCTGTTCGGGATGCCATGCAGAGGCTTACGGAAGGGAGTATCTTGCTCTCCCTTAATCCCTTCATAGGCACATAGTTTAGGCCACAATCCAGCCTTGTGAATGTAATATACTCTTATTATTAATCTCAAATCTACAATAAGGTAAATGTATGTTCAGTGTCTTTCCTAAGGTTAGAGTGTAATTTTGGGCAAAGGCCTGAGCAAAGGATGGGGCATCTGCCGCACCACCCTAGAGATAGCCCCAGGAAGCACGGTAACCCACAAAGTCACAAATCTCCCCTTGGTTCCTCTCTTGGGAAAGAATCTGCCTCCTCCATGCTCCTGAACTGCTCCTAGTTACCCCTGACACCTGGGTGAAACATCCAGGTCACAGACTAGCCCTTCCAATATTAGACCTGGTATTGTATTAATTATGACTGTTTTCTTTATTACATTATTAATATTTTGGTCACTTTCTTACCAGTTAAATGATTGAACCCTGCCTGTGATGGGGTCTACAGGCCCCACACTGAACTAAAGCTGGGAGCACAGCAGTATTGGGCTAGGGAGGCCCTATCCCTCAACACATGAAGGGCATGTTCCAGGTTGAGGAACAATTTAAAAGGTAGCCCAGGAAAAGTGAGGAATGAGCTGTGAGTGGCATCAGGAAGCAAGGCTAGATGCGAGAGCTGTGCCAGGAGTGGCAATAGCTTTGTGGAGGCTGCTCTGGTGGCAGGGACTTGGGTTCCCACCCACCCCTTTGGGAGCTGAAAGCCCTAAAAGAGACATGACTGCCTCAACAGGACCCTAAGAGACTGAGGAGAATCTGCTAAACCAGCGACCACACCCCAAACTGAGATGCTCCAGACTGGTGGGAAGTGACCTGGGGAAAACATTATTTGGGGGAGCTCAAAAAGTGGGCTGGATGCTTTGATAAACCCCTAGGCCCCTGGGTTAGGAGCTGGTGGGCTTGGGTCCCCCTACCTTGCCCCCCACACCTGCTCCTCTAAATTGCTGGGGGTGCAATCAGAGCATGCAGGCGGTGATTGAAGCTTACAGTTGAGGCCTTCTCTGGGATGACTGGGCCCTAAGAAACTGACTACTAGGCATGTTGGTCATCAGACCTTCCTGCTACAGCCCCCATTCCAACTTTTTTTTATTAGTGGAACTTTGTCTTGTTGCAAAGACCACGAAAGCCCAGATGTAGAGTTCTTTAGCTATTATAAATACTTAAATAGATTATTGGTTAGATAGAAACAGAAATATCCATTGGATGTGTGATTCTGTTTAGGTTCTTTTATTGCCGTGTGTCATCTCCATATTCTAAACATCTTGTCTTCATGCCTTAGGCCTGGTCTACCCTACAAAGTTAGGTCAACATAAGCCACCTTGCATTGACCTAGTTGTGCATGTGTCTACACTTAAATTTGTCTCCCACCAATGTAAGCTCTCCACTACACCAATATAGTAACCCCACCTCCCAGAGTGGCGTTGAGCCTGGGTTGATAGAGTGAGGTTGATACAGCGGGACTGTAGAAATTGTGTTACCTATAAAAAGAAAAGGAGTACTTGTGGCACCTTAGAGACTAACCAATTTATTTGAACATAAGCTTTTGTGAGCTACAGCTCACTTCATGTTGACCCTAACTGTCCTTCAGCAACTGTCTGACAATGCCTGACACTGACCACTCTGCTCACAGTTGTGAACGCTACTGCCCAGGAGGCATGGAGACTGGAAGCCTCCTACTCCCCACTCTTTAAAGCCCTGCAAATTTTTGAAATGCCTTTTCCTGATTGTCCAGCGGGGTGAGCAAACCTAGCAGCTCTCCATTGTTGTGCGCAACTGCCCAGCTGACTGTGCCGTCTACATGCTTCAGACGTACTCTGGCTTGGAGTAGTCAGGAGATATTGGATCTCCTGGATGTGTGGGGAGAAGAGGAGATGCAGGCATGGCTATGGACCAGCCATAGAAACATGGACATCTATGAGCAGATTGCCCGGGGGATGCAGGAGATGGGGTATGACAGGGGCCAGCAGCAATGCCATGTGAAAGCAAAAGAACTGCAGAAGGCATACCAGAAGGCCAGGGATGCTGAAAGTCAATTCGTGCTCAGCGGCAGACCTGCCACTTTTACAAAGAACTGCATGCCATAGTTGGGGGAGAACCCCCTCCACACACAACGGTGGATACCTCCAAAGATCCTGAGACACTGGCCCCTGCCAGGAACAATGGGGAGGAGGTAGAGGAGAAAGAGGAGGGTGGGAGACATGGGGCCTGGGAGAGATCCATTCTAGAAATTGGGAATAAAGGACCAGATCTTCATCAAGTGCCAAGTGGCATTTCATAGAGTTTAAGGCCACAAGGGACCATTAGATCATCTGATCGGATCTCCTGTATATCACAGGAAATTAAATTTCACCCCGTTACCGCTGTTTAGAGTCCAATTACTTGTGTTAGATTAAAGCATTTCAGTCCTCAGGAGACTAAGCTGGTGTGTGCCATAGGCAGAGAACAGCAGGGACCGAGGTGTCACCAACTCCAAAGGGCCCCTGTGTTGGGAGGGAATTGATCAGGTGAGATATACCTAGATGACCCTAGCAAGTGACTAGCACCCCACACTGCAGAGGAAGATGAACCTCTGCAAGGTCCCTGCCAATCTGACCTGGGGGAAAATTTCTTCCCAAGTCCAAATCTGGCAACCAGTTGGACTCAGAAAATAGGAGCAGGACACACCAGCCAGGCATCCAAGAAAGAGGATTCGTTGCATCACCCCAGAGCACTGGCCCACCCCATCTGGGGTCCTGTCTCTAGCCAGGACAATCCCCAATGCTTTGCAGGAAGGTGGTAAAACCCTGACTGAATAATGTCCCCTCCGTTGACTTCAATGACTCTGCATTGCTTGGCACCAGCTGGGGATCGGGGGTGGGGGGGAGGAAGCGCCCACTTCCCAAATCCACAAGTGGTGAAAGGAAACTACATTTCAGGCCAAAGTTTTCATGAGTGACTAGGGATTTTGGAAAAAGAAAAGGAGTACTTGTGGCACCTTAGAGACTAACCAATTTATTTGAGCATAAGCTTTCGTGAGCTACAGCTCACTTCATCGGATGCATACTGTGGAAAATACATAAGATGTTTTTATACACACAAACCATGAAGAAATGGGTGTTTATCACTACAAAAGGTTTTCTCTCCCCCCCCCCCCACTCTACTCTCCTGCTGGTAATAGCTTATCTAAAGTGATCATTCTCCTTACAATGTGTATGATAATCAAGGTGGGCCATTTCCAGCACAAAGCCAGGTTTTCTCTCCTCCCCCCAGCCCCCCAACAAACCCACCCTCCTGTTGGTAGGGACTTTGGGCACTTCAAATTTGGGTGCCTAATGCAGGCACCTCAGAGCACTCTGCACTTTGTAAAAACCAGGCCCCTTACAAGGATGTTTTAAGCTGGGCAGCCAAAATATATGAGGCACCCAAAGTGATCGTTGAAAATGATGGCCATGAAACAAAGACTTTGAAAGCATGTAGGTCAATGGTTGTCAACCTCTTTCACATAATGACCCCTTCGCCATCCCAGCACCATCCTGGGATCCCTTCTCCGTGGGGCAGGCAAAACCCACCTTGCACTGAGCAATGTGGTAAGGGCCTGATGGGCAGAATTCCCAGGCTGAGAACTCTAATCAGCGGCCATGGGAACTGGTATTTTAACCTGGCAGTCACCCTTTAAAACCAAGTGCGCTCATGTACATTTACATTCGTGTATGTGCCTGCAAAGCTGAGGAGAGGAGTGAAATCCGATCAGCTGGCCAGATTTTTCCAGTTCAAACCGAGCTGAAACCATTAGTCATCTTATTGTACTTTTTGTGTTCTGCACTTCAGGGATGTTCTGTTGAAATGTTCTGAGCCAGCGGCTTATTGCTAGGGTGTGTCAATGATACATACGGCAAGCTGAGGCAACTCCTTCTGGCAAGCTGAATGTATTGAAAGGAGCCTGACTGACAGATGAAGAAAATTGGGGAGATTGGAGGAAGGGGAAAGATCAGAGAGAGAAAGAGAGTGAGAGGGCTGGTTTCATTCAGTTATGTACACAATATGTTAAGTAATCATGTAAATAATTCAGTAGTAGTGATTCATCTCAGCTCTGCCCTGGGAAAGAGCTGGGCTAGTTAAATCCTGCATAGATGCTCTAAGCTGGAGCTGGGATAAAAACATCCATGGTCTTGTTAGCTGTGTATTATGTAAGGGAAGACTGATCCCTTCTAGTTGGAAGGAAGGCCAAGAATGGATGGGTTGTAGGTTGCATTGCGGGTTCTTGAAACCACAGGAACAGCTGTGCATCATAGAAGGTTTCCCCAGAAGAGGCAAATTGTCCAAGTGTCACTTCAAGGCTTCATAAAATGTATTGCACAGCACAGCATTGCCTAGTCTTACTGGCAGAGGATGCTACTGCCAGCTTGACATGGAGAGAGAGAGAGAGAGACTCTTTCTTCAGTGACATTCATTGGTCAACCATTTCCTTTGGTGCCAGTAGAGAGATGAGAGGTAAGCACAGGCCAGGAAGCCAGGGACTCCTAATCCCAGCTCAGATTCGCTACAGCCTTTCACCTTCTAATGGAGAGCAGGCTCTCTTAGCTAGAGGGCATGTGATTTTCTGCTTTATTTTTACATTCCCATCTCTGTACATGGAGAAAGGGGTTTTCTTAATAACTGGGCACTGGATAGTGGGAGGTTACCGACTAGGATACAGAGCTTTTCCTCTCGGCATCAGCATCAATCTGATTTAGGATCGTAGCAAGTGACGAGGTACCCCTTGAAAAAGGAGTTGGTGGATCTTAGTCTAGTTCATTGTAGACATTTGTCCACATCCCAAAAGAGCAACTGGGACCCCTTCTAGCAGTTCCAGCCAAGGACTCAATAGATGATGGAGACCTAACTTCCTTCTCAGACTTTAAAGGTGGCCACCTGACGGTCAGGGTGGAGGCATGCAGATAGGATGGACACTTGCATTGCCCCTGTGCATACCGTTGGATGGACATACTGAGGGCTTCAGTCTCCCAGCCCAGCTCTGTTCATGAGCACAACACAGAGCTGACAACCTCATCTGGGAGAAATTGCTTGTTTCCTGGCACAGGCCAAAAGACAGGTCAGCACCTGTATTACTCCTGCCGTTTCTTATCTATTCTGTAATGGCAGGTCCAAGTTGGTGCACAAATACGTTAAAAACAGAGAGTAGGCTCTGTACTATTTCTGCAGCAACGTGTGGCATAACAGGAGACTCTGAAAGGCTTTAAACCTAAAGCAGTTGGCGAGGAGCAGCGGGAGACAGCCTGCTAGGAGGTCCTTCCAGTTCTCTTGGCACTGCGTTACCCCACCATGTGTCCTGATGGCAAACACAGATTCTCCTGCCCCGTTTGCTAATCCCTAAGTTTCAGAGCCCTCTGTGCATCATTCAAACTCTTGAACCTTGCCACTTGGTGTCCTCAGCCTAGGGATGATGTTGGAGAAATAAAAGCAGCTTCTGGATTCACGGATTCATTCCTGCTAGGAGTCTAGCTGTGGAAAGAAAGCACCAGTCACTGATCCAGCTAAAGAAGCAGGATTATTAGCTTGTTCTCAGGTCTGGACATTCTCCTTGGTACTCCTGTGAGGACTAACCCACAGGCATGTAACGTCCCATCCACATTTGGGATCTGTTGAAGTTGCCTGAGTTGAAATGTCCTCAGTTGGTCTATATATAAGCTTTACAGCTCTAGCGTCTTCAAGGTCCTTGTCTTTACCTTAAACTCAAATTGATAGCAGCTAACACCCCTTGGGGTGGGGATCTTTTTTCCCCTTTGTGTTGACACAGTGCTCACACGCTTTTATTCTCACTTGGTGCTTTCTGAAGTCTGTGTTCAGATTTTCCTTTCTTTCAGGGGCTCCAGACCGTGATTAACCCCAAGCATATGGTAACAGCCCCCACTTCAAATTCAAGGAAGTCTGGTTCAAAGCAGTTTTTGGTAAAGCAAAATCATTAAAATAAAAAGTGCTTAAACAGAATGCACCTCAGATGAACACTGCTTTATGGCTCAATACGGCTTTATTATAGAAGAGTGGGAGCATAGCCATAGTTAAGGGTGAGACTTGCTTACTGTTTAATAGTTGGTTTTTCTAAGTGCTCTAAAATCTACATGCTTACTCAGACTGGCTTGAAAATTGCAGTGCCTCGTGGAGGTTTGGGATAGGGTTATTTTGGTCCAAATTTTTAAGTCATTTAAAAAAAAATGTTCCCAAGATACAGCCCTCCTAAAAAAGCAGGTAATATAGTACACAGGGTTTCATTGTCACCACAGTGACCAGTATGAAACCTTTGGGTTCTCCATACGTGGGCATCTCTCCCAGAAAGTGAGTCCATCTCTTACTAGACATCTCTCCTGGCTAAGTGTGTCTGTGTCTTGTCAAGATGTATCCACACTCCTTTTCTACTGGCTGGTTTCTGAGACCAGCTAACCCCATTAATCTTTGCGGTCATTAAGTCAGCGCAAACCCAAGTATGAAGAAGCTGAACCAGGTTGAATCTAATATGTATGGCTGCATTTCCCCTTGGTTCTCCACCAATTTCCCCTCTGATGTCTCTTGTGTCATGTGCCCAGAACAAGCTTTCAGTTACTAATCTCTCTCCTTTCCTCCCTACACACCTGTGTGGTTGATAAACAATTTCCTTGAGTTGTCTTCTCCAGTCTTGCATAACCTCCATGTCTGGTTTCAAGGAAGGTTTCTAGTAATATGTTAGGGATGGGGATTTTGTTAGTTCCTTCCGTCTCTCTCCCTGGCTAGGAGAAAAGGAGTTCTTGTGGCACCTTAGAGACTAACAAATTTATTTGAGCATAAGCTTTCATGAGCTACAGGTCACTTCATCGGATGCATGCAGTGGAAAATACAGTGGGGAGATTTATATACACAGAGAACATGAAACAATGGGTGTTACCATACACACTGTAACAAGAATGATCAGGTAAAGTGAGCTATTACCAGCAGGAGAGCGGGGGTGTGGGGGGAAACCTTTTGTAGTGATAATCAAGGTGGGCCATTTCCAGCAGTTGACAAGAACGTGTGAGGAACAGTAGGGGGTGGGGAAATAAACATGGGGAAATAGTTTTACTTTGCGTAATGACACATCCACTCCCAGTCTTTATTCAAGCCTAAGTTAATTGTATCCAGTTTGCAAATTAATTCCAATTCAGCAGTCTCTCATTGGAGTCTGTTTTTGAAGTTTTTTTTGGTTGAAGAATTGCCACTTTTAGGTCTGAAAGCGAGTGACCAAAGAGATTGAAGTGTTTGCCGACTGGTTTTTGAATGTTATAATTCTTGACGTCTGATTTGTGTCCATTTATGCTTTTATGTAAAGACTGTCCAGTTTGGCCAATGTACATGGCAGAGGGGCATTGCTGGCTCATGATGGTAAGTGGAGAATGAGGATCGCATGCTCCCAGTCCCAAGCAGGTTGTGCATGGGACTTCAACGCTCATTTGCTAGCACCTGGAAAGAGCAGGATCTATCCCTATCCACTCGAAGTATCAAGAAGCGCAAAGTGATGTGCAGCGGGTTGTGTGGCTTGGAGACTGTGTTCTCTTGTAGAGGAAGGATAGACTTTCCACTGTTTCATTAAGCTCTTTCACAGCATCAAATTCCCAACCGTAGGGCAGGATCCTATGTGCATTCCCTCCAGAGTGGTGTGCAAGTGTTGCAGTTCTTTGCAATTCTGCCATTGTGTCTGGTTTCTCCTGGACAGTGAGGACTGTATGAGCTGCATTTACAGTGCAGGGCACTGTGCCACCCTATCCTCATTGCAAGAGACGCAGATCCCATGCACTCATCAGTAAGTCTTCTACATTAGGCTTTCTTAAAATGCCCTGCCTTTGAAGACAGACAAGGTAGGTGAGGTAATCTCTTTTATTGGACCAACTTCTGTTGTTGGAAGGTACAAGCTTTTGAGCTTCACAGAACTCTTCTGCAGGTCTGGGGAAGGTAATCAGAGTGGCTAAGCTAAACACAAGTTGGGACAGTTTGTTAAACATAAGGTGTTCATGCATATTGTAGGAGACCACTTAAAATGAAGCGGGCAATTCAGGGTTAGCAGGCAGTGGGGTGTGTTACAAATTGCTGTAATGAGCTGTAAAACCTGTTGAGTCCAGGGTTTTTAGTGTCTAGCAGAGTTATGAATTTAAGCTCCCAGGCTCACCTTTTGAAGGTGTTGTGCAGGTGTCTTTTGAGGATGAAGACTGGTTTACACTAGAAAGTTAGGTTGACCTAGCTACGTCACTCATTGAGAGATGTAGTTAAGACAACTTCTGCTGGTGAAGGAGACACGTGTTCCATTCAAGCATACACAGAGCTTTTCAACTTCTAGGCATTTCTGTCACACATCACTTATCAGAGAGTCTTCTTCCCCAGAGCCCTTGTTGCTTGGGCAATATCTGCATTTCCCCATGAAGGGAATGACAAATTTATCCACTGTCTTCTTTATGTTCACTACATGCGGTTACAAGGGAATTTATTGATTGGAAAATCTGTATTAAGCAACAGGAGGCTTTGAACAAACGTGCACCCATCAGTACTGTAGTCTCTCCTCACCCAGGAATAAACCCACTAGTTCTGCTCAGCATGGAACTAAATCTGTTGAGCATGGAAAGGCTGTGAAGGAGATGACAGACAAATACCGGCATTGGTTGAAAGGTTTGTGGGAAATCTACTGGCTCTGCAGGGTATGTCTCTCTGGTCATTTCCACAGAAAATATGCCATGTGTCAGTCTCTGTTTTACGTGGGACATGAAAAATAAACCAAAAGCTCACTTTCATAGAAGCGATGGCTTCTGGACTAATGGCAAACTATGTATATATTACACACACAAAAGCCCTATATCAAAAGAACAATTTTATGGTTGCAGTCAAGGAATCCAAAGTTAGGAAATGCTGAAATTATGGTTGGTCAAGCAACCTTAATGCAGCCCCCTTGAGCATATGCGTTATGATAGTTTTTAATGACATGCACCTACCCAGTCTCTGAGCAGCCTATGACCACAGCAGGGCTGCCTGGTTGACCGTCCATCTGATTGGTCAAGGAATCAGGAAATCTGTTTCTAAGCCCTACAGCAACAACTGATCTCTGGCTGCTCAATGATTATGCCCACCACTGTGATCGCTCTTGTGCCAGCCTTGTTCCCAGGCTTGCTCCAATCTTGCTCCTGCCCTGCCCTAGTCCCCTCCAGCCCTGCTTCCCTACTGGCTTCCTGACCCCCGCTCTGACCCTGGCTTCTGGCTCCGACCCCTTGGCTTTCGTTACTGGTTTTCTGACCTCGAGCTCTGGCTCCTGATTCCTGCTCCAACCACTAGGCTCCATGTCTTCCCTCAGCCAACTGGCTCAGAGTCCTGCCCGCACCCCAACTTCTCTCATTGACTCCCGGTCTCCTTCCATGGCTCCCAGTCCCAGTCATCTTGCCCAGCCAGTCCCAGTCTCCCAATCCAGCTCCCAGTCCCAGTCCGCCCTCCTTCCCCCTGCTCCCAGTCCCCTTTCCTAACCATCCCAGTCTCCCTCTTCCAACTCTTAGTCACAGTTTCTCTCCCACCTTTCAGTCCCACTCTTATCAGTCTCCTCATCCCAATCTACTCCCTTCCTTCTGCCCAGTTCAGGTTTTGTCCCCCTGCATTCAAATCAGGTAGCTTCCTCCTCCACGCCGGCAGGGGGATCATTGAGAGCACAGGAGAGACAGGCCAGTTCCAGTGCCCACCCTGGCTTGGAGCGACTGGGAGCAGCAATTACAGCAAAGTCCAGCTTCGCCCCCTAGCCCTGGGCTGCAGCATGCTCACTCGTTCTGTGGGGTCGGCACGTGCACAGTCTAATCAGCATTAGCAACCGTGCGAGGCTGGAGCATGCTCAGTAAGGACTGCATCTTTGGAGATTTTAGCTAGATCTACCAAGTCTCTACTGCAAACTGCAATTTTTCCAAGGTTTATAACTTGGCCCAACTTGGGTGGATTTTCACTGGGATGGCAAAAGGCACATCCCGGACACACAGGCCAACTTCCTGCCAAATTTGAAGTCCCTCTTCCAAGGCCTCGGGGTGCTAATGTATTTCAAAGGAAAGGTTTTAAGATTTTTTTTAACATGGGCAAAACAAGGTCTATTTCCCTAACGTCATTCTCAGAAGTGTCTGAACCATTCTGGTCAAAAAGCTCCAGAAAAATTCAGCTTGAGGCTGACACCTGGCATAGTAAATTTCAGCCCAAGTGGTTAACGTTTTGCAAAGTTATCAATAACTGGAAACAGGGTCTTATAATGGGAAGTATCAGACAACCGTTATAATAGGCAGTACTGGCATACCACTTACAACTGAATTTCCTGGGTTTATAATGCTCCGTTTGGGGATATCTGCAACATCCCTGCAATAATTTACCCGAAATTACTACGTGTATTCACCCTTAAGTGCATCTTACATAGGCGCCGACTTTCTAATGTGCCAGGGGGTGCTCCTCCGTCTCCGCCCCCTGCCCCCGCTATACCACTTCCCCCAAGGCCCCACACCCAGTCTGCCTCTTCCTGCCCCACCTCTTCCTGCTCCGCTCCTGCCCCGCCTCTCCCTGCCCTGTTCTGCCCCCTCCCCTGAGCGCACCCTGCCTGTGGTCCTCCCCCCTCCTGCACGCCACAGAACAGCTGATCCGCGGCAGCTGGGAGGCACTGGGAGGGAGGGGAGGTGCAGGTGGGGGGCTGCCGGTGGTGCTCAGCATCCTTTTTTTTCCCCAATGGGTGCTCCAGCCCTGGAGCACCCACGGAATCAGCACCTTTGGCATCTTAACATAAATAAGGTCTGGGGATAGACACCTAGAGCTGCATTTTCAAAAGGGAGCAGCGGAGAAGGACTAGTCAAAGATGACCCCAGGTTACAGGCCTGGGTGACAAGGAGGAGGATGGTGGAATCTCCTTCCTTAGAGGTTTTTAAGGTCAAGCTTGACAAAGCCTTGGCTGGGATGATTTAGTTGGGGATTGGTCCTGCTTGGAGCAGGGGGTTGGACCAGATGACCTCCTGAGGTCCCTTCCAACCCTGAGATTCTATGATTCTATGATCAGCGACAGCTGTTATCATGCAATACCATGTAGGGTGATGGCTCTCACTGCTCCAGAAAGCTCCCATTGTGTTTCCAATTTATCATTGCCTAGAGCCACTTTCAGGAAAACTCTTGCCATTAATTCATTTTGTGTAGACATCGGAAGTGCTGAGTCTGCTCCATCAACTCCCACTTGGAAATTTGCTGCCCACCACTGTCTTTGTCTCTTTTGGGGGGCGGGCAGGGGCGGAGGTATTCATAGATTCTAGGGCCAGAAGGGACCACTCTGATCATTCAGTCTGACACCTCGTATAATACAGGCCATGAGACTTAGCTGAATTAATTCCTGTTTGAGCTACAGCAGATCTTTTAGGAAACATCCAGTCTCGATTTAAAGATTGCCAGTGATGGAGAATCCACCATGACCCTTGGTAAGTTATTCCAATAGTTAGTTACTCTCAGTATTAAGAATTTGCGCCCTATTTCCAGTCTGAATTTGTCTAGCTTTATTCCAGATCTTGTCAGACCTTTGTCTGCTAGACTGAAGGGCCCATATCAAATTTATGTTCCTCATGTAGGTACTTATAAACTGTGATCAAGACACCCCATAACCGCTGCTTTGTTAAGATAAATAGATCAAGCTCCTTGAGTCTATCACTATAAGGCAGGGTCTCTAATCCTTTAATCATTCTCATGACTCTTCTCTGAACCTTCTCCAATTATTGAGGTGTGAACACCAGAACTGGACACAGTATCCCAGCAGCAGTCACACCACTGCCAAACACAGTAGCAGTCCTTCATGTGCCCTGCAGAGTCCTTTGGGTTGGTTTTGGGATTATTTATATTACAGAAAAAAGCCCAGATACACCCCCTTCCCCCCAATTTTTGAGGAAGTTCACATCCAAAACTCAACTCTGCAGCCATATCTCTATCAATATTGAAACCAAACTCCTACATCAGTGACACCTCTGAACGATGGGAACATTTGTATTCATATCCCTGCTTTTTGTCTTGGGCCTATTGCTAATTTATTAATTTTACCGGCTTCTGCTTTGGATGGATCTGTCTGGTTCCTGCATCCACAGATCTGGGCATTATCACCCCACGGGCTTTGTTTGATGTGACATCATCCTGAGCTAACATGACTTGATTATTAGTGTGTGCAGCTCAGAGTGCTGGGAGGGCAGGGATCCTGTGGCCATAGGGCCATGATGGTATCTCGTGCTGCCCATTTCTAAGTGTGTGACGCACTGTGGTCTGAGGAGGCTTCCCATGCCAGGTGTGGCCAGATGTGAGTCTTAGATGCCCAAAGGGAAAATAGTGAGTCCGTGTGTTATGAAATGCCTTTACTCAGTGTCTCCTGCTCAGTTCTAACTCCAGGAAGGCTTTGGCCAGTCTCTTTATGCCCTCAAAGCCCAGCTCTCTAAGGAGGCGTATAAACTGCAGTCTAATTTATTTCAAAAAACCATCTGTGCTACAAACCTTAGCCATATGTACATAGACCCCATGGTCCCCAGCAGACACTGAACCAGGGAATCTCGGCACCAAAAGCACAGGCCCCTGCCACTTGTGCCGCACCCAGGAGTAACTCATTTAGCAGTAATTAGCAGGCTGTTGCAGTCACTGAGGCCATCCACTGGAGGGAGACATGATCACAAATCTCAAGCCTGTACACTGCACGCTCAAGATGAAGGTGTTACTTTCACAAGCAATCACGCAAACTGGTAGTCTTTGTCCTTACCCTTCAGCTCCCTGTGCCATCACCTCTCCTCCTGTTGCTCAGTGAGATTGGTTTCAGAGTAGCAGCCGTGTTAGTCTGTATTCGCAAAAAGAAAAGGAGGACTAGTGGCACCTTAGAGATGAACCAATTTATTTGAGCATGAGCTTTCATGAGCTACAGTTCACTTCAAGTGCGGGGGAGGGTTAGCTCAGTAGTTTGAGCATTGGCCTGCTAAACCAGGGTTGTGAGTTCAATCCTTGAGGGGGCCATTTAGGGATCTGGGCCAAAAATTGGGGATTGACCCTGTTTTGAGCAGGGGGTTGGACTAGATGACCTCCTGAGGTCCCTTCCAACCCTGATATTCTATGATTCTATGAAGTCACAATAACATTGTTTTGAAAGTTTGGGTTTTGTGAGGCCGGACAGTCAGTTGCTTGGTGATGGACATGAAGAGATGTTTGTAAATTCTGCATGGGCCCAGACGGTGAGATTGGATTCCACTCCACACCAGGCTTAGGGTGAGATCCAGGCTTTGGTTGGTTGCAGCTGAGAAGATGTTACTGATTTTCTTCTTAGACATGAAAGCAAAATCCTGATCATGAATGTCGTTCAGAAATACACAGATCCCCAGCTGAGCTCACTCATAGCCTCTTGTGTGGTTACAGCAGCAATGAAATGGTAATAGCTTATGCTCAAATAAATTGGTTAGTCTCTAAGGTGCCACAAGTCCTCCTTTTCTTTTTGTGAATACAGACTATCACGGCTGTTACTCTGAAACCAGCTCAGTGACACTCAGGAGCTAGCAAGCAGCTTGTACAGTCTAATCCCTGCACTTGGTAGCTAGGATTTCTCCCTTGTATATTTCCTTGGCAGGTTTCACTATTATTCCACCTTGCTCTGGAGAACCAATATTTAGCTCAGAACAGGGTGGGTTTTCTTCCTTCCCTAGAGCCCTGATGGGCTGCAGATGATGTATTCAGCTGCTGAAATGCCCCAACTTATTGTGGTTCTGGCCTCTGGCATGTTGGGTAAAATGAGCAACTGCAGATTTCCCTACCGTTGTTCCCACAAGAATAGCATCTGGAATCCCAGGAAAACATTAATATTGTTATTACAATACAGTAACACCTAGAGTTCCCAACTGAGATCAGCACTCCCCAGACACGCAGGAAGAGCCAGTGCCTGCCCCAGAGAGTCTCACATCTAATTAGACAAGAGAGGCAGAGGATGAGAGCCGGGACTACCAACCCCATTTTATGGATGGGGAACTGAGGCATAGACAGGTTAAGTGACTTGGTCAGGGTCACACAGGGAGTCTGTATCAGAGGCTAAACCTACGCTACGAGCTGGGGGGTGATCCCTGCCCACGTAGACACACCTGTGCCAGCTCTCATCAAGCTAGTGCACACGAAATAGTAGTGTAGCCCTGTAGCACAGGTAGCGTGGGCTCGCTGGGTGGTGTATGTATCTGGGGGGGGGGTCAGACAAGTTTGTACTTGGGGTGGCTAGCCCATGCTGCCCGTGCTACTGACGAGAGAGTGCGAAAAATAGTAGTGCAAGTCGATGAGAGCTAGGACCAGTACGTCTACGCAAGCTGGGAACCACCCCCCACCCCCAGCTCCGAGTGCAGACACAGCCTTAGACAGTACTTGAACCCAGTCCAGGCTCCTATTAGCAACAGCAATTAGAAAACCGCCATCCACTTAATAACGCTGGGCTTAGCGCTGCTCAGCGGGAAGTGTCAGAGTACTTGGCCAAGATGGGTCAGTACCATGAGCTCTGCTTCACAGATGGGGAAGGGTGACTTGCCGTCAGTGGCAGAGCCAGGGGCAGACCAGAGGCCGCCCGACTCCGCCTCTGGCATCCAAGCCAGTGGAACGCGCTGCCTCCCAGCTGAGCTCTTCGTGCACTTTGATCGGCCCGTGAACTGCTCCTGAAGCTTCCTTCTGGCCCAGTAAGTCAGGAGCTGATGGGTGCTCAGCCAGCTGCCTGCTTTTGAGCCCCACAGGTTTGAAAATTCCTGTCCTAAAAGACTTAGCCGAGGTCACCCAGCGAGTGTATGTTAGGCTCAGGAGTAGAAGCCAGGAGTTCCTGGCTCCCAGGGGTGTGTATGGGAACATACGCATTCTCATTCATGCTCTCTTGTTCTGTCCAACTCGGCACGTTTCTGTAGACTGTAGATAAGTGGGAGCTTGTTGGGCAATAATATACAGCAGAGGAGGACGTCACCACCGTAAAGTAAACTTGGCACGGAAGAGGATCTCATCCACGGTTCTATCCTGTGCTCTGGCTCTTTCTAAGCTGCTGGTGCAGTAGAAATTGTAGAACACTTTTCTGATGCTAAAGTGAAGGTTTGCTCTGTCCTTTCAACAACATGGCTCATTGGCTTGACAAGTTACGGCAAGGGGCCCTTTGGCAAGAGCCCCACCCGTCAGCAGACATAATTAAAGCTAATTTAAATTACTGCCTCTTGGATCTATTATTAGGGAACAAAACCGACAGCTCACCAGCGGGCTGGTGCCAAGGGCTGGCTCATCTGTCGTGTGCTTACCATCACAATCAGGGACTTGTAGGATCATAGAATCATAGAATATCAGAGTTGGAAGGGACCTCAGGAGGTCATCTAGTCCAACCCCCTGCTCAAAGCAGGACCAATCCCCAACTAAATCATCCCAGCCAGGGCTTTGTCAAGCCTGACCTTAAAAACTTCTAAGGAAGGAGATTCTACCACCTCCCTAGGTAACCCATTCCAGTGTTTCACCACCCTCCTAGTGAAAAAGATTTTCCTACTATACAACCTAAACCTCCCCCACTGCAACTTGAGACCATTACTCCTCGTTCTGTCATCTGCTACCACTGAGGACAGTCTAGATCCATCCTCTTTGGAACCCCCTTTCAGGTAGTTGAAAGCAGCTATCAAATCCCCCCTCATTCTTCTCTTCTGCAGACTAAACCATCCCAGTTCCCTCAGCCTCTCCTCATAAGTCATGTGTTCCAGTCCCCTAATCATTTTTGTTGCCCTCTGCTGGACGTTTTCCAATTTTTCCACATCCTTCTTGTAGTGTGGGGCCCAAAACTGGACACAGTACTCCAGATGAGGCCTCACCAACGTCGAATAGAGGGGAACGATCACGTCCCTCGATCTGCTGGCAGTGCCCCTACTTATACATTCCAAAATGCCATTGGCCTTCTTGGCAACAAGGGCACACTGCTGACTCATATCCAGCTTCTCGTCCACTGTAACCCCTAGGTCCTTTTCTGCAGAACTGCTGCTTAGCCATTCGGTCCCTAGTCTGTACTGGTGCATGGGATTCTTCCGTCCTAAGTGCAGGACCTATGCACTTGTCCTTGCTGAACCTCATCAGATTTCTTTTGGCCCAATCCTCTAATTTGTCTAGGTCTCTCTGTATCCTGTCCCTACCCTCCAGCGTATCTACCACTCCTCCCAGTTTAGTGTCGTCCATCCCTATGTGCTCTTGCTCCATCTGGTGTGTTTTCAAATGCTGCATCGGCTCGGCTTTCTAAATGTCCCAAGAGATGGGGCACCCATCCGTTCGGAGCCTGTTCTACAGACCGGTAGATCTGCTTATCCTGGACACTCACCTATTTTCCCCTTTCAGACTTTCATCCCATGGCTCATAGTTATCCTGCCTTACACCCCGCTCTGCTGTGGATTTTCCCCCTTTTAAACATTTTTACCCTATTGACATGCACCTTCCCATCTCTTAGCCAAGCTGGCCCTACAAAGTCATTGTCCGGTTCCCTTCGGTTTCACAGAGTTTAAGGCCAGAAGGGACGATTAGATAATAAACACTATTATCACAGCCATTAAATTGCATCCAACTACCCCTAGGTGGTCTCATTAGAGCCGTATTGAGAGAGAATGTTCACTCCCCCGTTTGTGATATGACACTTTTGCAAATGGGTTCACAATTCCGTTATGCTTCCTAGAGACCCTCTTCCCCTGCAAACACATGTCTAACGTCCTGTCCACTATCTAGGCCTACAGCGTCAGAGCTGTGCAGGTCTCTCCCTCCCACTGAAGATCTGTATTTCACATTATTTCCCCCCAGATCTATTTTCCACATTGCATCAAGCCCCTATTTCTCATTTTTTCACCTCCCTAGAATTTTTCTGACCTCCTTGGCACCTGCCAGTCTGCATTGTTTTGTACATTAGTGAATATCACTAACGTGACATTTGCCCCCCTTTTCTTGATCATGAAGGGGTTAAAGAGGAGGGGGCCTAACGCAGAGCCCTGCAGAACATAGCTGCTTATAAGTCCCCTTTGTTTACAGTCTTTTAAAAACACATTTGAAAGTTCTGCAGCCTCATGCCCTCCCCACAAGAGATCTAGGAAGTGCGTGGGTTAAATGTAATTTAGTAGGGCTAGTGCAGTCATGCCGCTCAGGAAAAAAATCCCCCAGCACTAATCAACTTAATGAAACAGCTAATAATTAGAACCAACCAGAAAAACCCACTTAAACCTATCTGTATATCTAGAGTCACACACCTGCTCAGATAGCTGTGGCTTACTCTGGAAGGCCCTGATTTGCAGGTTGCTATGAATTTCTCTCTGTTTGTAGGCTCGGCTACTTTGTTCTGGGTTAGCTCCAGTGGTGTTTGATGTCTGATCAACTGCCCAGTGGTCGCTGAAAGTTTGAACCCAGTTCCTTGGCATGCTTTCCTGGATATAAAAACAGATGTGTACAAATGGAGTGTATTGTTCTCCCTAGGAAAGTGAATTCCTTTCCCAACCTCTAATGTACTTTTTGTGCTGCCAGTCTTCTGCTTCCTGATGTATTGGGTGTACCTGCTCTTTTGATCAATTTAGTTTCATTATTATTCTCATATTACATTAGCATAGAGCTGCAGCTGACATCAGGAACCCATGGGGGCTGATTGCTGTATCTGCACATGGTAAGAGACCTTCCTTGCCCTGAAGCATTTACAAGTCGAATAGACAAGCCAGACAAAGGATGGAAGAAAGGGATAAAACATCCCTAGCAGAAGACTGGGAACAGCAGAGAGATTAAGTGTTTTGCCTACAGTCATACAGCAGAACCAGGACTAGAATTTAGCTCTTCTGAGTTTCAGTACAGCACAATAACCACAGGATACTCTTTCCTTTCCAACTTAAACTACTCAGCTCAGGTTTGAGAGTAACAGCCGTGTTAGTCTGTATTCGCAAAAAGAAAAGGAGTACTTGTGGTACCTTAGAGACTAACCAATTTATTTGAGCATAAGCTTTCGTGAGCTACAGCTCACTTCATCGGATGCATACTGTGGAAAGTATAGAAGATCTTTTTATACACACAAAGCATGAAAAAATGGGTGTTTACCACTACAAAAGGTTTTCTCTCCCCACACCCCACTCTCCTGCTGGTAATAGCTTATCTAAAGTGATCACTCTCCTTACAATGTGTATGATAATCAAGGTGGGCCATTTCCAGCACAAATCCAGGGTTTAACAAGAACGTCTGGGGGGGGGGAGGGGGGAGGAAAAAACAAGGGGAAATAAGTTACCTTGCATAATGACTTAGCCACTCCCAGTCTCTATTCAAGCCTAAGTTAATTGTATCCAATTTGCAAATGAATTCCAATTCAACAGTTGTTCATTACCAACAGGAGAGTGGGTTTGTTTGGGGGGGGAGAAAACCTGGATTTGTGCTGGAAATGGCCCACCTTGATTATCATACACATTGTAAGGAGAATGATCACTTTAGATAAGCTATTACCAGCAGGAGAGTAGGGTGCGGGGGGAAGAGAAAACTTCAGTCGTGGTTTCACCTGATGTTCATAACTTTTCATATAATGTTGCTACGTGCATTTTGCCACTATATTACTGATCAGCAAGTTATGAGTTTTCCAATGATCTCTCACAAGGCATGCCTTGCACAAATATTATTACAATGGTGTGTAGGGTTGTGACAGGGCACGCCGCTCACTGCTAGGATGGCACCTCCTCCTGGTCACTCTGGGGAATAGCTTGTGAGGTCCACACCCCTTCCCACAATTGCACACCTTTCTCTGCCTCACGAGAGGGGCAGCAGCCCCTCTTTCACTCCACAAGCTGTTGCTGCCTCTTCATGACTTGGCCCTCCAACAGGTGTGTTCCCCTTCCGGGGTACCAAAGTCTTCCTTCAGCAGTCCTAGGCAGCCTTCCTGTTCACTGCCTCGTAGTGCCATTCCCTCAGTGACTGGCAGGGGAACCCAGGCCTGCCCTCTATTCCAGGTTCCGGCTCAGGGACCCTCTAGCCAGCAGTCAAAACTTTTTCCCTTCTAGGCCTTAGTGCTTTCCCTGAGCCCTGTCCTACCATCCTGGCTTCACCCTTCTCTGGGTTTGCCAGCCCAAACGCACGTCCCTTCTCACAGGGAGTGACTGCAGGCTCTCCCCGCAGCCCCTTCTGCTGCCAATTTCCTGCCATTATAGGCCCAGCCCAGCTCTTTCCTCCTCACCTGGGGTCCCTCACTCAGTCAGGGAATTTCTTAGCCAGCTGATCCATCTCCGCTGTGGCCTGTTGGATTAATTAGCTCCCTTGTTAGTCTTCATTATCCCTTTCTGAGCAAGTGTGAGGTGAACACTCCATCACAAGGGTGTGAATACAAGGGTGCATTCAGTCACACCTTCCTCCTTTCCCTTGTTTGGGCAGGTGGGCTGAACATGGCACTTCAGAGGCTGGTTTAGATATAGATTGGGCTGGTGGCTCCAGATTCCCCTGTCCTACAGGAAGGAACCAGCCAACCCACCCTGCTAGTGCAGCCATGCCAACACAGCCCACCCTTGAAGACCTTTTTTGTGCCAAGCCATCACTAGGTGGAAGGTGATAGAAATGAGGAAATGAATAGGGAGGTCCAGGAAGAGAACAACTGAGGCTACATACAGGAGAAGTGGGCCAGGGAATATGACAGGACTTGGAGAGGCTGAATGTACTGAGGGGCACGGGGGGTGGGGGAGGGGGAAGAGAGAGAGCGAGAGAGAGAGAGAGAGAGCTTAGAAAATATCACTGGTGTAATAGTTAGCTTAGGGCACTGGGAGCCTAGCTTCTGTACCTAGCTCTTGTTCTGAGGCCAGAGCTTCACTATAAAGTTAAGTCAACCCAGGTACATCGCTGAGTGGTGTGAAAAATCCACACCTCTGAGTGAAGTAGTTAAGCCAACCTAAGGCCACGTTTACACTACAAAATTATATTGGCCTAACTTATGGGGGCATACAGCCAGGGCAGTTATGAAATTGCTTGTGTGTGCGTGTGCGCACTTGGCTCCTTGTGTCGGCACTGTGTGTCCTCACCAGGGGCACTTGTAACAATTGGACTGTCAGTGTAGGGCATTGTGGGATGGCTCCTGAAAGCCAGTAACAGTCGACATAAGCAACTGACAGTGCGTCGACCTATTTACATTGACCGTGACTCTACACTGCTCAGGGAGGCAGTGTTACTGAATTGGTGTAGAGAGGCATTTATGTCAGTGGGAGCCAAATTTAAGTGAAGATACATCCACAGGTAGGTCAATGCAAGGCAACTTACGTCGACCTAACCCCGTAGCGTAGACCAGGCCCAAGTCCCCATGAAGACAGTGTTAGGTTGATGGAAGAATGATTCCGTTGACTTAGGTATCACCTCTCAAGGAAGTGGAGTACCCATGCCAAAAGGAGAATCCCGCCCGTTGGCACAGGTAGTTTCTACACTGAAGCCGTACCACAGTGCAGCTATGCTTTTGTAGCGTTTCAAGTGTTGACAAGACCTGAGTCACTTGGTTTGTTTGTCGTTAGAAAAAGAAGAAAAAGCTATTTGTACATACGAATTAAATCCATCATCAGGGATATGGACACATAGATTTGTTAATGTAACTGAAATCAAATCAAAATGATATCATTTTTCAGACACCATTCATATGGGGGTTTCTGGAGACCTTTCATCTTTGAAGCGTTAAAGGTGAGCGATAAACTGGAGTTAATTTGCATTGCAATTCAGCATTTGTCAGACAGTTGGAGCCAGGAAGCTGTTAACCTAATGGCTTTTCTAATAGTGCCAGGTGTGAAGGACAGCAAAGCCAAAGACACACACACACACACACACACTCACACACACAAGATAAAATGAGATGAATAAAATCTTTTCCTGACATTACCAGACATACACAAAGATGATCCTTCTTCATGCACTTTCTGTGCTAGGATTGTATCAATAACAAATACACTTTATTTTCTTCTCTTTTGGGAATAGCTCTTGGTGGTAATAGTTAAAAATTGATAATAGTAAGTAGGAAGGAATAAGTCTGTCTGAAGAAAAGAAGGAAGGGATGAAAAATGATAGAGGTTTCACATACTGTAGTGCAGGAGCACTCAATAGATGGACCACAGGCAGAATCCAGACCACCAGACACTTTTGAATGGACTGTATTTACTTATTATTATAATTATTGCTATTGCAGCATGAAAAATGTTTCTTTGGAGTCTGGCCCTGGACTATACGTTGACCAAGAAATTTGGATCCTGATAAAAAATAGTTGACTACCCCTGGCATCACTGCATGCAGATTAATAATAATGAAGTGTGTGTCCTTGCTTCTATTATAAACCTTTATTGTCAGAGGCGTGCGAGCAAGGTTCAAAGTGAGCATGGTGGGTTAGAATGCCATTTTTGGCACTCTCTGATTAGTCCACCAGTTTCTCCAGCTCTAATTTCAATAATAAATTAAGCTTTTGGATCTTATGGCTACAAGGAAAAACCTGAATGTGACCTGATGGCTGTGTCATCTTACTGAGGCCTGGTCTACACTGGGAAAATCCACACCCCTGAATGACGCAGTTAAATTGACCTAACCCCTGGTGTAGACAGCTCTGGGTGAATGGGAGAATTCTCTTGTCGACCTAGCTGCTGTAACTCACCAGAGCATGGGAGGACATAATCTTTTGCCTCTGATGTTGTTCCTGTTGTTAATATAATTAATACAAAATCCATAGATCAGGCTACACTACTGCCTCTTCGGGAGGTGGGGTACCTATACAGACCAGAGAACCTCTCCCATCGGTGTAGTTAGCGTCTTCACTGAAGTGTTTTAAATGTAGACAAGACCTGAGTCTGCAAGAGAGATGGACAAACAATAGGTTTAAGAGAGGTGTAAACCTGCCCTGATTCATCCTCATTGGGTGCTCAATCCAAAGGTTAATATGATAGTTTGAATGCTGATCCTGGAAGGTACTTTGGGGCTTTGCCCTGTGAGCAGAAAGACCAAGCTGAGGTACTACTTTCCCAGGGTGGTTGGACACCACAGAAGTCAGAGATGGAACAAGACCTTCTTTGGACACTTCATGAGTGCTTGTGTCATTGCACAATGTGGTGTACCATGAGTAGGTATCTCAGAGCGCCACGCACAGCCATCTGGCACAATGCCTTTGGGGAACATTTTGCCATGTGTTGTGAAGTAGAAAAGAGTTGTGCAGGGATCTCGGGGAGCTAGGGGTCAAGCATCCACCATGCAACTTCCTCTATCCCTTAATGCCATCCATATCCTGTAATTTTCATGACTTTTTTTTTTTAAATTCCACAAACCTGTGAGGCATTTTTCGGTGTGCACCTCTGACAAGAAGGGAGCCCGCAGAACTCTGCACTCTTCTAATCAACGTCGCAAATACAGGGGACAGAATGATGTCTTCGAGGACAGTTTGCTGAGGGACATAGCGAAAATCAGTTCAAAGTTGTTGATGGGCTTCATGGAGCAGCTGAAGATGGTGGAGCACCACTTCTGGGGCCAAGAAACAAGTTGGTAAGAGCACGTTGTACTGCAGGTTTGGGACAATGAACAGTGACTACTGAATGTTCCTGGATCTGTGTGATGTTCCTGGATTTGTGTGCCAAGTTCTCCCCAGCCAGGGAGACCAGTATGAGAGCTGCATTGATGGTGGAAAACCAAGTGGAGCTCTCATTCTAGTGGGAGTGGCAGCGTGGGGGAATACAGACAGATGCATGTGAATGCTTGCTGACTGAAGGAAGGGGAAAGAGCAAACTTCACCAGCATGGATACCACCCCCACTGTCTCCTGGGACCCTGGGATCCAGCATGACACCATTGTGCCTTCAGTGTCATGATCCTGAGAAATGTTCTGATCAGACCAGACCAGAAAGAGGGACACAGATGACATCACCACCTCCACTGGTTCTGGCTAAATCCTGATCACCCCCCCCGCCCACACCCCGTATGTTCTTTTCCTTCCCCACCTGATTACATCTCTTTCCTATTCTTCTCCTTTTGCCCTCTATCTAATAAGGGTCTGGCTCAGCGAGCCACGGCTGTATATTTTATCACACTGCTGTAAGCCTGTGCCCAGAAAGAAGCAGCTAAAAACAATGTCTTAAGAAGCCCAATGCTGGTACAAGTTTGACAAATCTTGCAGTGGCTGATCAGACCGTGTGCTGGGCTTGTGGTTTTCCAGCAGCGAGTGGAAGTTGACACTCTCATTCCACTCTCATTGCAAGTGAGAGTTGACACTAGCTGCCTTTTCTATCTTTTTCTTTTCTCTCCCCTCTTGAGTGTGTTTGTCTCATTCTGCCTCTAGGAAACAGGACTGGACTTTAACAACAACAATAAGGAGGTTGTGGAATCTCCATCATTGCAGATATTTAAGAACAGGCTGGATAAACACCCATCAGGGATGGTCTAGATAATACTTAGTCCTGCCTTGAGTGTAGGGGACTGGACTAGATGACCTCTCGAGGTCCCTTCCAGTCCTATGATTCCAATAATAACAGCTCCAGCCGAGCTCAACTTATTGTTTCTCATTTCCCTAGAAAAAGACAGTTACTACCATCTAAGACTGTCAAACAAGGGTTTTTTTCCTTCTAAAGGATCTCTCCAGATAAAGGGAAAGAACAATGGAAGTTGTTAAAATGAAAAATTTACTTACTCCCTTATATGTCAAACGCTTTAACTGGTTTTCCTTCTTTTCTGTATCTTTAATAAAAGGTTAAAAGGATGTTTCCTGGTGTGTTTGCTGTGGTGCTAAGTGGCTGAGATTTTTGTGTACCAAACCCCAAACCTTGTTTAACACTGTTTAATGTTGGACGGTAACGGGGTCATGTTAACACCTTTGACTCTTTGGGCCCATATAGTGCATCAAAATGAATACAACAAGCCTGTTAAGACATTGAAGAGTAACACACAAAACTGCCATCAAACCTGGCCCCCTTTTGATCCTCATGGCATAGAGGTCCAAGATGGAATGATAACAAAGACTGACCGTAGACCCCATGACTTCTTTCATTCACACATCTCCAGGCATTTTCCAAACCATAAAAACCCATTTCCAAATTATTGTACATTACAGAAAAGACCTCTCCCACCACTGAAATGCAGCAGCTCTGGGGCAGACAGCTAGAGCTTATTTAACAGCACACACAACTGTTGGGGATAGGAGGCGAGGAAGAACATAATGTCCAAGGCTAAGTTAGGGATTGGGATTTGGCCAAGACACTATCTAACTTCTCTGTTCTTGCAGAAAAGTGCTGTGAGATCCTGAATGACAAGTGAGCCAGACAATGATCTGATGTCTCACCCTGGTGATGGCACCAGCGACAGAGTGCCCTTTGAATGGGCCCGGAGCCTGAACCTCCTGTCTCATCCCTACAGGTGCTCCCCCTGGACCAGGGATCAAGGCACAGTGGCACAGGGCATGTGAGCAGGGTCAGAATGAGTTCTCCCCTGACATCTAGTGATGAGCTAGACTCATCAGGACTGGACTGTATTTGTGTAAACACACTTACTCTGCCTAGGTATTCAGCAGACAGAGCTGCATTGCCAAAGTGGTCAATTTTGGCTGGGGTTGGGTTACAAATCACTTTAGTATTGAATGCAAAGGTAATGACACGTTGCTATCCTTATTGCATGAGTAAAAGGCAGCAGAACTGTGCTTAGCATCCTGATTGAAGGGGTCACCCTCAATTGAAGTGCACTCACTAAGCAGGGTTTAGGGATGCCAAATCCCAGCGAAATTTGAGAGAGTGAGGACAGGTGTTCCTACCTGGTGGGGTGGGCTCTGCCTAAGAGTCCTAGGCCAGGTCGACACTACAAATGTCCATTGAAAGAATGACGTCACTCAGGGGTAAATCCACACCCGTGAGTGACGCAGTTATACTGACCAAACCCTGGTGTAGACAGTGCTGTGTTGACCTGCCCTTAGGCACCATTTAACCCTCCCACTCGCCACTGTTTGAAGACAGCTAATTTGACCCACTAGAGAGTCTCTGTTTTGTTTTATGATCACTGGAGCTGGACTCACTGATAACCAGGTCTCACTGCTGAGCCTTAGACCTGGCGTGGGACAGCTGGCGCAGTGAAAGAGAGGGCCTAGCCCGCATCAGCAGCGAGGTTCCCCACTACCCCCTGAAATCACCCAGAGCTGGGTGAAGCAGTGGAACCTCAGAATGTGGCATCACAAAGAGTGGCACCGGAGTGAATGATGGCAGCGGTGGGCAGCCATGGCAGAGTGAGCAGAGGTGTCAGAGGCATTGCTTGATGCTTCTCCTGCCCCCAGACCCCCCAGGGGTGGGAGGTGAACCCCCATGTATGCACCTCTGAATTCTGGGTGTTTGCTGACCAACTGTGAGTGGCGTGCAGCGGTGGGAGAGGGGAGTGATGTGCTAAAAGGACGTTCGTTCATCGGGCTGAGGACAGGTGGGACACAGAGGCAAAGGACACTGCCCAGTGCCCTGTGGGGTGGGTGGCTTATGTTTGCACATTTTTGAATGTGGGTTTGGTGTTTTCTAAAACGAATGCATGGTTCCCTTTTCCTTGTCATAACAGTTCTCTTTTCTCTTGAACAGACTCAGTGCTTGCGAGTGGGGAAGTTGCTTCTTAGAGGTGACCAGGGGTGGTGTTAAGTTTTCCTAGAATCCTGGGTGGGGTTCAAGCTGGTTCTGGGTTGCAGTGTGAAGAGGAACCCCTGGAAGTTATGCATGCACTTCCAATGCCTGTGGTGTCCTTTATCTGCAGATAAATGCAGGACTCGAGTCACCTGCCAGGTGCTTCTGGACAGAAGCCAACTGCTAACTACTGGGAGTTAGGAGGAGACTTTTCCATCTAGAGATTATCCTATAGGTGCCTATTACTGGGTTCCTTGTACCTCCCCCTGAAGTGGCTGGTGCTGGCCACTGCTGGAAGCTGGAATCTAGACAAGGTGGACCACAGTTTTGACCCAGTCTAGCAATTCCTATGGAAAGAAAGAGAGGTATTTAAGTGGCAATCAAGTGCCTCTTAGGCTGGCGAACCTTGTGTTTATTCACTGCAAATGTCTAAGTCCTTCCTTGAGACTGGGGTAATCGCATTTGCTTTGACATGCTGGTAGAAAGGCAGGGGACTGTCAGTCCTGGTGTAATTGGAGAAAAGGCCAGTGTTGCTCGGTAAACCTGGCACTGCAGCAAGCCAATGATACATCTCCCGTAGCAAAGCGTAAGTGGTGTCATTCTATCCTTCCTTGGGCAGGTAAGCAGTTAGGAGCGGTGCTGGTGTGCAGTTATACTGACAGGGGTGTTTGCATTACAGGGGCATTACATAGCCGGGATCATATCAAAGCAATAAATAGCAATGATCCTGCTACAAAAGAAAAGCAATTGCTCCACACCTTAGGAAGAGATGCCCTCTACTTGTCAGCTGTTACATAACTGTCCACTACAGGATTTAGCATCAGATAAATGTCCGACAGGACAGTGGAGTGGAGTGGATCAGTCAGATCCAGCAATCCCTGTGATTTCTCCACTTGGACAGATGTGTCTGCCTTGTCTGCAAGTATGCAGTTCCCAGAGATAACTGTATGGAAGGTAGGAAGGATTAGTTACAAGGTGTTTCTTAGCTAGGGGCATCTGAAAAAGCATGATGCGATTCAAAGAACATTTTTTTAACAGACCCAATTTTAATTCAAGCTGTCTCATAACCCAATTAACAGATGTATTTGAAAGTCTTCTGAAAATTGAGGTTTTTCTCACAGGATGTGTCAGGGTTCCTTCCCCACTCTGAAATCTAGGGTACAGATGTGGGGACCCACATGAAAGATCCCCTAAGCTTATTTCTACCAGCTTAGGTTAAAACTTCCCCAAGGCACAAAGTCTTTGCCCTTGGATTAGGTAAAACGCTGCCACCACCAAGTGTTTTAGACAAAGAACAGGGAAAGGACCACTTGGGGGGATATTTTGGGGAAATAGGAACTCCAAACCCTTACACCCCCTTTCCTGGGGAGGCTTGAGAATAAGATGAGCACAAACTCCTTGGATTTTTAAGACCCAAAAAACCCAATCAGATTCTTAAAAATCAGAACTTTATTAGAAGAACAAAAAAATATAAGAGAATAACTCTGTAAGATCAGAATGGAAGATAATCTTACAGGCAGTCAGATTCAAAATATAGAGAATCCCTCTAGCCAAAACCTTAAGTTACAAAAAGACTCAAAAACAGGAATACACATTTTCTCCCGCACAGCGAATTTCACAAGCCAAAAAACAAAAGAAAATCTAACACATTTTCTAGTTATATTACTTATTAACTTTATAGGAGTTGAATTGATTGCTTTCTTGATCTGTCCCCAGCAGAGGCATCACACAGACAGACAGATAAAAGCCCTTTTTCCACCCCTCCAGATTTGAAAGTATCTTGTCCCCTCATTGGTCATTTTGGGTCAGGTGCAAGCCAGATTACCTTAGCTTCTTAACCCTTTACAGGTGAAGGATTTTGCCTCTGGCCAGGAGGTATTTTATAGCACTGTATACAGAAAGGTGGTTACCCTTCCCTTTATATTTATGACAGGATGTGTGCTGTAAGTTTGAAAATGGTACACAGCATTCTTCATTCGGAATGCATCCGATGAAGTGAGCTGTAGCTCATGAAAGCTTATGCTCAAATAAATTGGTTCATCTCTAAGGTGCCACAAGTACTCCTGTTCTTTTTGCAAATACAGACTAACACGGTTGCTACTCTGAAACCAGTATTCTTCATGTGAAACAAAGATGCTGAATACCTGCTTTAAATTAAACAAAGTAAAAAACAATGGACCCTTAACTATGGAGCTTCTCCCAGTAGGTCCATAACAGTTACATTTCCCATAGTCCCTGGGAGTCTTCAGCAGGGTGTAGGAAGGCACTTAGCTTAACTTCCCTTATTTGCCCGAATTTCACTTGTGATGTTCCGCTGTTCAATCCAGTCTATAAAAGCCCCTTTTGAAGTGTTTGCTGTCAGAAATGACAATTCAGCACCTCTATTCCCATTGCAGCCTGTGCTCTCCCTGTCATCATGAAGGTTTCCTTCTCCTTCTGCATCCTCTTGGCTTTCATAGATGCAGGTGAATCCCCTGATTTTTGGACTGTTGACCCTGTCGCAGCCCAAAGTGTAGAACCGGCCCTGGAATTGCTGTTCTGCAGTTGGGTGTCTTCCCATCCTGGTGTGAAATATCCCTTACCCCTATGGATTTGTTCCTGCTGTCTTGTATTGGGATTGTGATAAATAAAGGGGGAGCTCCCTTTTATGGACACCCAGCCAGCCAGTTAGCTATAAAACCCTTATTAGGAGCTGTTCTCTACTTGCTTTACCTGTGTCAAGGTTCCTCCCCCACTCTGAACTCTAGGGTACAGATGTGGGGACCTGCATGAAAAACCTCCTAAGCTTATCTTTACCAGCTTAGGTCAAAACTTCCCCAGTAACCAGTATTAGTTTGGTGGTGGTAGCGGCCAGTCCAAGGACAACGGGTGGAATATTTTGTACCTTGGGGAAGAGCTGTTTGGATGCATCCTTCCCCCCAAAATACTTCCCAAAACCTTGCACCCCACTTCCTGGACAAGGTTTGGTAAAAAGCCTCACCAATTTGCCTAGGAGACTACAGACCCAGACCCTTGGATCTTAAGAACAATGAACAATCCTCCCAACACTTGCACCCCCCGTTTCCTGGGAAATGTTGGATAAAAAGCCTCACCAATTTGCATAGGTGACCACAGACCCAAACCCTTGGATCTGAGAACAATGAAAAAGCATTCAGTTTTCTTACAAGAAGACTTTTAATAAAAATAGAAGTAAATAGAAATAAAGAAATCCCTCCTGTAAAATCAGGATGGTAGATATCTTACAGGGTAATTAGATTCCAAACATAGAGAACCCCTCTAGGCAAAACCTTAAGTTACAAAAAAAGATACCCAGACAGAAATAGTTATTCTATTCAGCACAATTCTTTTCTCAGCCATTTAAAGAAATCATAATCTAACACATACCTAGCTAGATTACTTACTAAAAGTTCTAAGACTCCATTCCTGTTCTGTTCCCGACAAAAGCAGCATATAGACAGACCAAGACCCTTTGTTTCTCTCCCTCCTCCCAGCTTTTGAAAGTATCTTGTCTCCTCATTGGTCATTTTGGTCAGGTGCCAGCGAGGTTACCTTTAGCTTCTTAACCCTTTACAGGTGAGAGGAGCTTTCCCCTGGCCAGGAGGGATTTCAAAGGGGTTTGCCCTTCCCTTTATATTTATGACAACCTGTAAAGGGTTAACAAGCCCACAGGTGAAAGGAAAGGAGTGGGCACCTGACCAAAAGAGCCAATGGGAGGGCTAGAACTTTTTAAAATTGGGAAAAAACTTCCCTTTGTCTGTGTGTTGTTATTCTCTGGGAAAGAGGGGAACAGGGAGCAGTTATGCTGTGAGAAGCTTTAAGCCAGGTATGAAAAACCATCAGATCATACCTAAACATTGCTTATCTGAAACCCCAGAAATGTAAGTAAATTAGGGAATGTCTAGAAAGACACGATTAGGGTTATTCCTGTTTATTTTTTACTGGCTTGTGGACTCCTCTGTGCTATCCCCAGGTGCTTTTGTTCTGCTTGTAACCTTTAAGCTGAACCTCAAGAGAGCTATCTTGATGCTTAATTTTTGTAATTGTTTCTTTTTAAATCTAGCAAAAGCCTAAGTTCCAGATGTATTTTCTTTCTTTTTGTTTTTAATAAAATTTACCCTTTTTAAAGAACAGGATTGGATTTTTGATGTCCTCAGAGGTTTGTGCATATGTTGTTTAATTAGCTGGGGACAACAGCTAATTTCCTTTGTTTTCTTTCTCACCTCTTCCCCGGAGTGAGGGAGTGAAAGGGCTTGAGGGTACCCCACAGGAAGGAATTCCCAAGTGCGCCTTCCTGGGTTCCAAGGAGTTTGCATTTGGGTGGTGGCAGCATGTACCCATCCAAGGTCAGAGAAAAGCTGTGACTTTAGGAGGTTAATACAAGCCCGGAGTGGCCAGTATTAATTTTTAAAATCCTTGAGGAACCCCACCTTCTGCACTTGAAGTACCAGAATGGGGAATAAGCCTTGACAGGGATGAATGGGGTTTGGGGTTAGCTGGATTCATCCTTCATGCCCAATGCTCACTTTGCTTTAAGTGAAGAGAAGGGATCAGGAACTAAATGGGAGGAAATGACGAGAAGAGAAGGGATCAGGAACTAAATGGGAGGAAATACCAGCTAGACATTAGAAAAGAGACTCATAGACTTTAAGGTCAGAAGGGACCATTATGATCATCTAGTCTGACCTCCTGCACAACGCAGGCTACAGAATCTCACCCACCTACTCCTGCAACAAATCCCTGACCTATGTCTGAGCTACTGAAGTCCTCATCTCATGGTTTAAAGGCTTCAAGGTGCAGAGAATCCTCCAGCAAGTAACCCAGGCCCCACACTGCAGTGGAAGGCAAAAAACCCCCAGGGCCTCTGCCAATCTGCCCTGGAGGAAAATTCCTTCCTGACACCAAATATGGTGATCAGCTAAACCCTGAGCATGTGGGCAAAACTCACCAGCCAGACATCCAGGAAAGAATTCTCTGTAGTAACTCAGATCCCACCCTATCTAACATCCCATCACAGGCCATTGGGCATATTTACCACTAACAGTCAAAGATCAATTAGTTGCCAAAATTAGGCTATCCTATCATACCATCCCCTTCAAAAACTTATCAAGCTTAATCTTGAAGCCAGATATGTCTTTTGCCTCCACTGATCCTCTTGGAAGGCTGTTCCAGAACTTCAGTCCTCTGATGGCTAGAAACCTTTTTCTAATTTCAAGTCTAAACTTCCGGATGGCCAGATTATATCCATTTGTTCTTGTGTCCACATTGGTACTGAGCTTAAATAATTCCTCTCCCTTCCTGGTATTTATCCCTCTGATATATTTATAGAGAGCAATCCTATCTCCCCTCAGCCTTCTTTTGATTAGGCTAAACAAGACAAGCTCTTTGAGTCTCCTTTCATAAGAGGTTCTAGCTGCAGGGTACTCTCTCCAGTGAGTTATCTCCATTGTGGTTGAAGCAGAGAGGAAATGAGGCACGAGGGGGGAAATGGAGAGCTGCATCATGCATTAGTGCCATCCCTGGACTAGAAGAATCAGGGAATCCTATCCCCCAAGGCTCCATACCAGCTGTAAAGTGATACTGACCCCTCAGGACATACAAGCCCCAGCAGCGTTGCTGACTGTTCCCTTGAACGTTGTGGCTTAGTCAGACAGGTCAGCAGATACAAGAGGAAAACCAGAGGATGCCTGCTGGTGAAGAAGAGGAAGCTTGAAAGGAGAAGTGAGAAACATTCATAGCAACCGCTAAGACAAAGTGTGTTCCCTTTCCTTCCCTAAGGAGCTCTCTTCAGTGCGAGGTTTGCCATGAAATAGGGGCGAGCTGTTCCGGCCCCATGGAAACCTGAGATAGTGGCAAAGATACCTGTGGGGTCATAAAGCATGAAATTGTACAAGGTAGGTAAGAGAGAGCTTAAACCAGAGTGGTGCAGTGGGACAGAGCTGGGAGGCAAGACTCCTGGGTTTTATTCCTGTCTCTGCCACTGACTGGCTGGGTTACCCTGGGTGAGTTACATACCCACTCTATGCCTCAGTTTCCCATCAATCAAAGGGTGGGGCATGATGCTTGTGAACTCCCTGGATGAAAAGCACTAAGTATTATTATTAAGCCAAGCAGTGTTCCCTACCTGGCAACAGTGTGAGGGTCCAGTTTTCAAACATGGAGGGGAGGGACCTAAACACCAATTTGATTCTCCAGGGCACCTGTTTGAGCATCCAGATTTATGGCCCCAGCACTGTAGCTTTGCCTGTATCCCTTCCCACTTATCCACATCCCCAGTCCCTAAGTCACCCTGTCATCCCCTCAAGGCACCTGCGTCGACATCTGGACACAACCCAGCTGGGTGAGTGAGATTCACCTTTAACCCAGGCAGTGTCAGATACCAGAGGGCTCCCATAGGCAGCTCCTGTGGGAGGGTGCTAGACTCAGGAGCCTGGTATAGAAACAGGGACAGATAGACTGCGTAAGGACCCACTGGCCTGGAACCAGGGGCTCGGGGAGACGCTACTTCCTCGCTGCAATCTGGGATGCCACCCTGAGGTGCTGAGACATGAAGCCCCACAGGCAGTCCTGCCCGAACAAGGACAAGCGACAGCCCTCCATGATTCCCTGGCACTCCCCATATAAACCAGGAAGATGTTTCTGAAAGTTGCCTGAGCAACGCAGACCACCAGTGTGTTTCTGTCTTAGACTGCCCTTTGCCAAACCTCGCAGTGACAGACTCCTGACTCCTAACCTAGTCAACCTTGGTCCTGGTTTACTCTCCTTGGCTTAAAGCCCTTTGCTGTCCTTGGTGAAAGCCCCTTGCCAGCCTTACCCTGATTCATGCCTCACTCTCTCAATTTTTAACAGACTCTGACTTGGTTTTGACGTGGCCTGTCTCTGGATTGATCTTGACCTCCGGTCCTGATACTGAGCAGCTCACTTGATGCCCAGAGTCCTCCCATGACCCAGCCCTGATTGGTAGAGAGCCAGCACTATACAAGCATCTAGCGTTAGAGATAGACCAGCATCAGTGAGTCTAGGGATGTAGATAGATAAACTCCCCCGCTTCTCAGCAGCCTTACCAAGACTTTACAGGGCACAGGGATAAAACTGGTCTCCTTCTTGGCCAATACAACAGGGATTCATAGTTTTCAAGGCCAGAAGGGACACTGCGACCATCTAGTCAGGATCTCCTATAGAATGCAGGCCGGAGAACTTTCCCCCCAATAATTCCTAGAGCAGATCTTTTACCAAAACATCCAATCTTGATTTTAAAATTGTCAGTGAGGGAGAATCTACTATGACCATTGGTAAATTACTCACAAGTTATGCCTTATTTCCAGTCTGAATTTGTCTAGCTTCAACTTCCAACCATTTGATCATGTAATACATTTCTCTGCTCGACTGAGGAGCCCAGTAGTGAATTGAGGACCTCCAGGACTAACAGCACAAGTCTCTACAGCTGAAGCGAGGCTCTTGGTAGCTCAGGGCTGTAACGGACTATCATGCATGGAGTGGGCACAGATGGGCACGCAGCATATCTTGGACCAGTGGGTAACAACTGTTTACTAAAGAGTCCCAAGAATGGGGTGTTCTTGCTGGGGTACAGCTGCAGTGAGACTTGGTGGCCACTAGCTGCTCCCCATGTAAATATTACAGTATGAGGTGGGGAGGCATGAAACTCCTCCCTAGTGTCTGAGATGTGATTGTGGGTAATCGTCATGCCCCCATCAGCACCAGCTGCAGGATGGTTTTGTTGTCCTCAAGCCCCATATTGTTTTGTATCATCCTGTCACGATGCTGGGAAGGCCATGCTGTGTCATGATTGCGGGGAAAGGGAAGAGAGGGAGCAAAGAAGTCACTGCAGGAAGGAATGCCCCTCAGGGCTGGGTGTGATAGTCAGGGTCCAGACACTCCAAGGGGAGAACGGGGATGGGAGAATCTGAACCCCAAAGAGTAAGCAATTGAATCAACCAGTTGTACACCATGTTATTGTGTATAAAAATATGTCGAGTAAGATCTTTTATGAAAGCTTGTAATGTTCTGAACTTGATGGTTCTTAGGAGACATGTATACAGACTGTGGGTATGAATCTGTGTATTTCTGTATATAGCACAGTATGCTCATGCCCTATGCTACAATTTTAAATACACCTGTCAAGGTTCCTTCCCCACTCTGAACTCTAGGGTACAGATGTGGGGACCTGCATGAAAGATCCCCTAAGCTTATTCTTACCAGCTTAGGTTAAAACTTCCCCAAGGTACAAACTATTTTACCTTTTGCCCTTGGACTTTATTGCTGGCACCACCAAGCGTCTGACAAATATATAACAGGGAAAGAGCCCGCTTGGAAATGTCTTTCCCCCGCAAAATCCTCCCTAAACCCTACACCCCCTTTCCTGGGGAAGGCTTGATAAAAATCCTCACCAATTTGCATAGATGACCACAGACCCAAACCCTTGGATCTTAAGAACAATGAAAAAGCAATCAGGTTCTTAAAAGAAGAATTTTAATTGAAGAAAAAGTAGAAGAATCACCTCTGTCAAATCAGGATGGTAAATACCTTACAGGGTAATCAGATTCAAAACATAGAGAATCCCTCTAGGCAAAACCTTAAGTTACAAAAAGACACAAAACCAGGAATATACATTCCATTCAGCACAGCTTATTTTATCAGCCATTTAAACAAAACAGAATCTAACGCATCTCTAGCTAGATTACTTACTAAGTTCTAAGACTCCATTCCTTTTCTCTTCCTGGCAAAAAATAACACACAGACAGAGAGAACCTTTGTTTCTCCCTCCCCTCCAGCTTTGAAAGTATCTTGTCTCCTCATTGGTCATTTTGGTCAGGTGCCAGGGAGGTTATCCTTGCTTCTTAACCCTTTATAGGTGAAAGGGTTTCTCCTCTGGCCAGGAGGGATTTAAAGGTGTTTACCCTTCCCTTTATGTTTATGACAACACCTCACAGCAGCGACGGGCTCCTTCCAAGCCAGGTGTTTTCACAAAACCAGTCCCAAGTAATGACGCATGAAAAGACAAATTATGGACTATTACAGTTGACAGAGACACCCTGACTGTCAAATTGAGAGGGAACCCCCCGCAATGCTCTGATTAACCATGAATTGAGAGAAAGGATAAACCCCTGCAAACCCTCTTACAAGGGAAGGGAACAGGATTTGAAGTGAAAGGTATCAGAACTGAGGAACAGTCTCAGGCATGGGGCTGTCTGTCTTGCACACTGGATCCCCTCTATGGCAGGGGATATGCTGGGAAACTGTTCAAAGGTAACTTCTATTAGCAAAGGGAATTTAGCTAATGTTGAAGTGTAAAGCCTGAAGTTGAATATTTATGTTTATTTTCTGTGTCACTTGTCCGTGTTTGCTGCTTCTTCCTAGTTCATCTTTGGAACTGTGATTTGTCTACAACATAAATGTCTTGTTGATTTTTACCCCAAGCAGGTCTCTGATGTGCAAACTGTGTGGAGTGTGTTTGCCAAAATGAACTGATAACCAGGGGCAAGTTTCACTTCTTCTGGGGGGTGACGAAGCAGAGTTGGGAAAGTCCGAGTGTCCAGTAGTTAAGAACTTGGTGGGTAGAGAGATTTCTGGGGACTCAGGATCAGAAGGGCTGGTGGAGTCGCCAGGGCAGGAGTAACTGGGCTGGGTAAGACCTTTATGCTTGTAGGGTGGCTACTGGTGTCAAGGCTCTGAGTCATAGGGTATGTCTACACTAGCCACATTACAGCATGGCAGCACTGTGAAGTGGGCAGTATAGACACACTTTATCGCCGGGGAAGAACTCTCCCAGCGATTAAAAAAAACCCCTACCCCTAACGAGGGGCGGTAGCTTTATCGCTGGGAGCATGGCACCCGGTGATAAAGCGCTGTCTATATTGGCAATTTTCAGGGCTAAAACTTTAGTCGCTTGGGGGGGGGGGCGTTTTTTCACACCCCTGAACGACAAAAGTTTTAGCCCTGAAAGTGACAGTATAGACACAGCCACAGCAATGTAGCGTTAACACACCCAAAGTTACAGGACAGGCGGTGAGAGAACCCCTTACTGCTCTGGGGGAGCCTCAAAGCATCACAGTGGGCCTGTTTTGTTCGTAACTCCACATGTTTTTCTTTGTTATAGTGTCAAGGAGGATTGTGATAACCCAAAAGTCCTGCCTGTACTCCAATAGTTGCCGAACACACCCCATTAGTATGAACTTTGGGAACGGAATGACACACAGGAGCAGAATTACCTGCGGTGTGGGAGAAGACTGTAAAACAGCGTCTGACCCACGTATGTATCTACGGCATGTGCTCTCCTCCCCTTTCCACCGCCTCCTCTTCCTCTTCCCACCCACCTGCCAGGAGGAGGCTCATCCTAGGCTTACAGTGAAACTCCTGCTCTCTATCCTAAGTTTGCACCAAACTGGGAATTCACCCAGACCCCGCCAGGGATTGCCCTGCTGCTCTCCAAGCTGTTGTGAGAGATTAAGAATGAGGTGAGATTTCAGTAGGAAATTTCACCTGCTTTACAGGGGTGCTCTACGGAATAACACTGAGTCCCTGAGAACATGCCGGGATCAGTGGACTGAATAACTCTCAGTCCCTGAGAATAGCCACTTGACCTGCAGTGGGCCTGTTGTATTAAGTGAGAGGGAGTATATGGTGGTAAAATAACCCAGTCGCTGTCCAACATTAAACAGTGTTAAACAAGGTCTGGGGTTTGATATACAGAGACCTCAGCCTGCTTAGCACCATGGGAAACACACCATGAAACATCCTTTTAATAAAGAAATAGAAAAGAAGGAAAAGCTATGAAAGCCTTTGAAAGGTAAAGTATGAAATCAGGCTTTCATTTTCACACCCTTTCCCTTTAGCTGGAGAGAGTCTTTAGGAGGAAAAAAACCCCTTGTTTAGTCTCTTGGGGTAAATAACTGTCACTCTCGGTTGCATTTTGGATTCAGCTGGAGACAGTAAAGACGGTGATGTCATCTGGATCCCTCTCTCTGGCCCTGATCTCTCAGGATCAGGATGACAAAGGCCTGGGGTCCCAGGAAACAGGCATGGGGGTGGGTATGGCAGCCATGATGGTGAAGCTCACTTCAGTAGTCTCTGTCTGTTCTTTTGAGTGTTCTGCTCCCTCCCAAAAAAGAACCCGAAAAGGGAGGGATGGACAGAACAGCCCATCCCCTCATTATTTTGTCCACCAATTAGGCCTAATAGCTGACACCGATTTTGGTTCATTAATTTCTGTTTCCAAGTCTTCTGTGTTTACAGAGCATGATTTCAACGTAGTCCTTGAATTATATCGGTGTGGCTTTTGGTTTGGACTAATTTAGTCTCTCTGTTCTGGTTCTCTTGCACCTATTTATTACATTCCTCATTGAAAATAACAACCTATTTTCCATGGTAAAAGTTATAGACCAGTTGTCACAACAAGCCTTGCACTGAATAACTCCCCGCTGGGGTGGGGAGGAGTAGGATAGGCGTCTGAGTTCCTACTAACCAGATTCTACACGGGAGAAGGCTTCACTCCGCAAAACTCTCATGTCAGCAGAGACTAGACTCAACTGCCTGTGGTATATCCTGAGCTAGACCTGTAGTCCCTTGTTGTGGGAGGATTTAAAGGGCCATTTGATGATTTGCTGCCAAGCTCCCTCAACCCAATGCCAGCTGTCCCTGCTAACATTGTCAAAGCTGACTGTGATCCTTCTGGTTGTTCCCAGTGCCACTGATGAACACCATTCCCAATGGCCTGCAGTGTCCAGCATGCTACACTGAGAATTCTTACCAGTGTAGTGAAAACACCGTGAGTTGTACGGGAGTCCAGACCCAGTGTTTTGATATAGCTGGGAAAATAACCATCGGTAACTTATTTATTTTTTCCTGTTAGATTTTGGTTAATTTTGCAAATGCCATTCTATGAAATGCTTCAAAGAGAAATGAGAGAAAGCAAATTTAAAAAAAAGCAAAAGAAATATCAATGACACTGAATGGGAACAAATCTGAAACTGGTACAAGGGAATGTTTTTCCCTCCCTTTCCATGTTGTGTACAGTTAACCTGTGGAATTCATTGCCACAGGGTATTATTGAAGCCAAGATCTTAGCAGGCTTCATAAAAGAATCAGACATTTAGAAAATTAATAAGTATGGATAAGAACATCTACACTTATGGTAGATAAGATCTAAGCCCTCTTGCTTCTGAGTCTAAAACAGCTACTACCTAAATGGAGATTACGAAGAAACTTCCCCTCGGGACAGGTGACCATTTAGCTATGTATAACCATGATCTTCCTCTGAAACATATGCTACTGGTCATTGTTGGTGGCAGGATACTGGATTAGATGGACCCCTAATCTGATCTGGTCTGGTAATTCCATTTTTCCTGAATTAAAAAAAATGTAAACAGTGTCCCCTTGCTGCTGATCGGTAGCAGGCTGGCTTCCCATAGAAAATAAATTAGTGTTATGGAGTCTGAGTATTTTCTGAGTGTAACTTGTTTATTTACACTACATACATCAATCCCTGAACAGAGGTGATTGCAAGCAACCCTCTCTTTCAGAAATCTCAGCCTCCAAACCAAAGCCTGATTCCCAGGAAGCAATGCACCAAGTATTGGCTCTAGATAGAGAGATTAAGACAGAGAGCAAACTCTCCTGCTGCTTGCAACAGCCCCGAACCCCACCAAAAAAACACCTGCTTCACAAGCTAACAACCACCCAGCATCTTGTCAGACTAAAGAGTGCTTGCACACTAAGAAAAAGGACTTGCTGGACTGTGTGTAACAGAGCCACCAGGTGACTCCCAGTCTGAATAAACATCACTCATGTATTTAGATACATAATTACATGCATACTTTCTCTGACACAATAATACTGCCAGTTCTCCAGCTGGCCATAGAGACTTCCAGAGTAGAAAAAAATCCTGATTCCTAATGTAATAAGTAGAAAAATCCCCATGTGAGGGGAAAAATTGAAAAGCTTCCCATCCTTTTATTCATCAGAAAGCAGGGGGTGGGGGGAGCCCAGTTGACCCCCATTATTTCCGGTCAATCAAACTGACTCCAGTTGCCTCTTTAAATACATTTTAAAAGAAACATCTAAAGGCTTTCAGAGAAAGTGACCTGACAGGAACTCTCCTGCCCAGCAGAGGAGCTAACACTTAGTGTCCTGCCGGTGACTGGAAGTGGCAGGGGATGAGGGGTGGGAAGAGGAAGGATCAGAGAAGGACAGGGAGACTAGAACAACCTTGATAGCCTCACGGGGGGTAGCACTATTGGGACTGACTAGCGACAGGATGAGCCAGAGCTCCCCTGATGCCTGGTATGTGCTTCTTCCTCTGTGCAGGTGTCCTACCCCTAAAAACTGCAATGAAGGGCTGCACCACCGAGTCTGAGTGTGCTGCTCCAAAAGGGGAGAAAGGGTTGGATGTGGACTTTGTGAGGTTTGAGTGCAAACCAGCCTCCAGCAGAGGCCACAAGGCTCTTGGATTTGCCCCTCGAGTCGCCCTCCTTCTAGCACTGTCAGGGCTTATCTTGGTGCTGCCGCTTTCTTGATCTTCCCTGCAGGCCATGGGACACATGCCCAGCATTGCTGTGCTGAAGCCACTCTATCTGCTGCTCGCACATGGCACGTTCTGCATTTGTTTTTCCCTTGTAGGGACTCTCTGTTTTCTACTGGAATCTCTCTGCTTTAGCCTTTTTCAGTGAAGTCAAGAAAAATCTTCTAGATATTTGATTTATTTAAGCTGGTGAAGTTTACTTATATTGGGCATCACAATGGCTAGACTGGGACCCAGCGAGACCCTGTATAGAACCACTAGACAGAACAAGTGGTGGAAATGAAAGCATTCAAAACAACCACAGGGTCTGCCAGCATCCAGCAGCCTCAGTAAAGATCCCCTTTATATTAATTCCACCTGAGTCTGTCCCTCTTCTTCTACCCCCTCTCATTAAGGTTGTGTGGCAGAATGTACCCGTGTATTCACACCCTACACACTGTTGAAATAACCTTTGTAATAACCTTGCAAGGTGTGATAATTGAACGGCGTGCGGATGGGGGCGGGGATGCGGGGAGGTAGCTCCCTTTTATGGACACCCAGCCAGCCAGTTAGCTATAAAATCCCTCTTAGTAGTTGTTCTCTACTTGCTTTACCTGTAAAGGGTTAAAAAGTCTCCCTGCATAGGTAAAAGGAAGGGAGTGGGCACCTGACCAAAAGAGCCAATGGGAGAGCTAGAACTTTTAAAAATTGGGAAAAAACTTCCCCTTTGTCCGTCTGTGCTGTTCTCCCGAGAAGCAGAGACAGGGCTGAAACTATGCTGTAAGAGCTTGTGTCTGGTATGAAAAATCATCAAATCATACCTAGAAACTACTCATTTGGAACCCCAGATATGTAAGTAAATCAGGAAATGTCTAGGAAGACGCAATTAGGTTTATCTCTGTTTATTTCTTTATGGCTTGTGGACTCCTCTGGGCTAACCCCAAATGCTTTTGTTTGCTTGTAACCTTTAAGATGGAGCTCAAGAACCTTATTCTTGATGCTAACCCTTGTAAGTGGTTTTTAAAAAAAATCTAGCAATAGCCTAAGTTTTCAAATTAATTTTTTTTCTTTTTAATAAAATTTACCTTTTTTAAGAACAGGATTGGATTTTGTTTCCTAAGATGTTTGTGCACAGGTTGTTTAATTAGCTGGTGGAAACAGCTGGTTTCCTTTGTTTTCTTTCTTAGCTCTTCCCTGGAGAAAGGGAATGGGCTGTGAAAGGGCATGAGGGTACCCACAGCAAGGAATTCCCAAATGTGCCTTCCTGGGTTCTCAAAGGGGTTTTTGCACTTGGGTGGTGGCAGCATCTACCCATCCAAAGTCAGAGAAAAGCTGTAACCTTGGGAGTTTAATATCAGCCTGGAGTGGCCAGTATTAGTTTTTAGAATCCTTGCGGGCCCCCACCTTCTGCACTCAAGGTGCCAGAGTGGGGAATCAGCCTTTACACAAGGTATCATTTGAAAACTCATAATTTACTGATCAGTATCATCCTAATAATATACATGTGTCAATTTTATATATGAAATTATAAGATTCCACTGTATGGTGTTGTTAAGACATATTCCAAACTGGGATTGGCAAATTGGTCTGTCCTAAACAAAGGAATGTGTGCTCTGCTTAATTTGCATTTAAGCAGTAAACAGAATCATTAAACAGGAAGAGGAGCAAAGGAAATTCAAACAGGTGAGGAAAAAGCAGCAGGGAACATCCTTCCCTGTAGACTTTTTGTCTCCTGATATCTAATTGGAAACATTTTTCAAGAGGGGGACTGAAACTATACAAAGGAGGGACAAACACCACAAAGGATACCCTCCCCCACACACTCTATTCCTATCGATTCACTGCATCAGAAAGGACAAAGGAAGCATGCGTTGGATTCTGGGAGAAAGGGTCCTGACCTAAGAAGTTTGGTTAGTAAGACTGCTGAAAGTGTATGGTGAGAAACTTTGCTCGAATCTGATATAGTTTGTTAAGTTAGATTTTAAGTGAGTACAAGTAATGAGGCATAAAAGTCAGAAATGGTTACAAGAAAAATAAAGATAAGACATTTACTAATATCTCTCTCTTTGTAGTTAATAGTTGTTTTATTGTTTTATCTAATGCAGGGTGTTTAAATTGAAGTGTTTGGGAAACTCCATTTGGGGTGGCATGGGATATACATATTATTTCTATTAAAGAAATAACAGACTTTATATAAACTCATATTGTCGGGGAGAGGGCTGGGCAGTACAGGACAGACATTTCTGGGTGAAAATCTAAGACTGCGAGTGTGTTGGGGTCACCCTGTAGTATAATCGAGGCTGGTGAGGGCCAGACTGTAACCCAAGTGTGGCTGGCAGGCTGCAGTTACACACAGAGGCTCAGGGTGTGGCTTGCATGCTGGAAGGCTGTTTGTGAGCGACCCAGGTAGGAACTCCATCAGCAAGGCATTGTAAGGCACCCAAGGTTGCAGGGCAGGGATGGCACAGCTGCTCATTTGTCCACAATGTACCTGGGTATGTCACAGTTTCACTTTCACACTGGTCATGAGGCCAACCATCAGTTGGGGGAGCATTAGGGACGCCATCACAAAAATCACTGTCCCCCAGAATCAATCAGTGCCGGCTGTCCTCTGCTCTAACCACTAGAGAACACTCCCTTTCAAAGCCACAAAGGGAACCCAGGAGTCTTGTCTATCAGCCACACCAGCTGTGACTGATACTCACCACCCCTCCTCCCAGAGCCTCATACAGAATCCAGCAATCCAGGCTCCCAGTCCTGTGCATGATCCAACACACGATATTGTCTCTTAAAGGTGAGTACATTGTGTGTATTTGTGTTGTTTTGTTTTATTTCCCAGAAGAGAAATTAAAAGGAGAGATCTGTCCATATTCCTTCAGGGTCAGCCCCTGTCAAGGAAGGAGAACAGAAACTGACATTCTCAGCAGAAAACGAAGGGGAGCTTGTCAATGTTCTGTATTACACCAGAGCTGAGGATCTGAGCCCTGTATAAGAAGGTGGAGGATGGACTGGGGAGGGAATGATGGGACTGAAAGAGACTGACTAAAAAATGAGTATGGTTTGCAGGGTAAATGTAGCTGTGTTCATCCCAGGATATTAGACAGACAAGGTGGCTGAGGTTATATCTTTTACTGACCCAACTTTTGTTGGTGAAAGAGACAAGATTCTGAGCTTAAACAGGACCTGAAGAAGAGCTCTGTGCAAGCCCCAGAGCTGGTCTCTCTCACCAACAGTCCAATGAAAGATATTACCTCACTCGCCTTGTCTCCCTCAGTGAACATGGCACAGAGATGGTAATTCACGCTGGGGAAGATCAGACTCACCGTAGCACTCAGATTAAATATTTATATCCTGATTGAAAGCACACCAGCATGTCCCTGGTGTGGTAGGATGTACTGCCTCTTTAAGGCATGGTCCAGAGCTTAGGGCCACAATAGCCTGCGCACAGCCAAGAAGCAGCCAGCTCCACCCTGTTTCTGGGCTATATAAACAGCAAAAGGAGGCAGAGTGAGAAAGAGGGGACTGGAGGACATACTGATTGCAGGCATTAGTCTGACCTGGGCCTTAGAGACTTTGCTTTCTGACTGTAAATTTGGTTGCTGTGAGGTAAGGGCTTTATGAACTTGGTTAAGATGGCTGCTCCTTCCCTGACTTGAAGCCTAAGGGGGAAAGCCTGCCTGCCTCGTGGCACAATAAGAGAACTAGAAAGTCTGCTGGCTGGGGTTGGTTTGTACGCTGTCTTAAGGGGAACATGTGTTTTGTTAGTTTGGTTTTGGCCTCTCTTTCTTGGATCCTGGGTACCCCAAGAAATGACACTGAGATTAGTCCATCTGTATGATGCAGTGGAGCTAAGTATTCTGTTTTCTTCCTGGCCTGTCGCATAGTGCTGACGTGCTCATGTGCAGCAGCTGCATTTCACCTCAGAGGTGGCTGCCTTTCAGTGGTGGTTGTCATCGCATGTAGTTTATACTGACACTGAAGACCTTGGAGATGCAAACCCCACCCGTTATTGGTGTTGATAATAAGTGGAGGGCCAAGGTGTGGCTTAAAACACAAGCTTCTCTTGAAAGAGGTTGAAGCAACAGCCTCCATAGCTTAGCCTGAGAGGAAGTGACACCTTTGTGTAACTAATGCCTGGGGGTTAGTATTAATTCTAGCAATGTGTGGACAGGAGTCAGGAGAACACCAACTACCTAGTATTAAATGTGACCGGCTGAACAAAATGAGGCCCTATTTGATTGTGGTTTTTCAGTCTGTATGAACTGGGGTGGCATCCTTGGATGCTTACGTAGGCTGAGCTGGGCTCCTCCCTCTGGTCAGAGCCCCCACTGGGTCTCTTGCCCCCCCAGCTACAGCCTGCATTGCCAGCTGAACCTGCATTTGCACTTAAGAAGCTGACTAATGCAGAGCTTGGCGGCCTATGTGAACAGTTAAGTGTGTGACCCCTTCAAGTAGCACCTCACAATCTTCAGTGTATTTATCCCCACAACTCCCCTGTGAGGCATGGCAATGCTGTTATCCCTGTTTTGTAGGTGGGGAACCGAGGTAGAGAAAATAAGTGACTTGCCCAAGCTCACACAGGAAGTCTGTGACGGAGGAGGGACTTGAACTTTGGTCTCCAAAGTCACAAGTTACTGCTATATGCAACAAACCATCCTTCCTTTTGGCATCCTTCAGCTGCTTCTAGTGCACCTCTGTAACAGGCCCACTGTCCCAGAGCACCCCTTCATGGCCTTTTGGACAGTCTCCTGTGTTGAAGACTTGGCCTTCTGACCAGGTTCCTCTAGAGTCCCACCTCTTCTGCAGTTGTCAGTATCCTTAGAGCCCCAAATGCTGTCCACCATGAATAGAAAATTGCATATACTCAAATGTTTTCTGCCCTTCCTGGATTCTCAGGCCTAGTCTAGCCTGGAGGTGGAAGGAACTGGATATGGTTTGAGTTTCTTGCAAGACCCCTTCTCCTACCCTCCTGCTTCTCGGTGCTTGACGTTGGGGATTCTTTGGCTATGCTGCCTATCTATCCCCTCTGTTCTGAGTTCCAGTTCCTGTATATAATACACTGGGGTCACAGCACAAGTTTGCATCATTTTACCAGAGACAACATTTTCCTGGAGGCCGCAGCTGGTGATCAGCTGCACCGTGAGCATTGAGTGCTCTTGTAATGTCGTCTTCGTTCAGACCCTTCAACCCTCCCCAAACAGACAGGAGGGCCTTTAAGCCAGGAATGGTGTCCCTAGCCTCTGTTTGCCAGAAGCTGGGAATGAGTGACAGGGGATGGATCACTTGATGATGACCTGTTCTGTTCATTCCCTCTGGGGCACATGGCACTGTCCTCTGTCAGAAGACAGGACACTGGGCTAGATGGACCTTTGGCCTGACCCAGTAGGGCCATTCTTATGTTCTTTCTTTCAAATACTCCCAACAAACTAGCTGATGGAGAATGAGATGTGGGGTGGAGGGAGTGTGGGAGGACGAACTATAACTCGGGGTGGGAGTGGGGCTGATAACATACATTTCATGCAGGAAACCCCAACTCTCTCCTCCCCTGTTAAGCGTCAGTTAATCGTCTACACAGACTGTACAGTTATATAGATATTGAAGAGGGAATACAAGTGCCCCTTTGGGTGTTTTCTGTATGTGGAATATATCAATACTCCAGCAACTCACTCCTTCAGCATGTTTCCAGATCTGATAATGTCTTGGATTAAAAGCAACCCTCCTATCTGTGCAAACATTTTTAATTCTAATTTTAACATATCTCGTGCATATTCATGCATAGCATAATATTACTGTACGTCACATCACCACCTACAGATCTCTATCCACTGTTTCAACCCTCTGCTGTATTCTGCCTTCAGCCATTCCACCTTAGCCTGTGATCTTATCAAGTTTCAAAAGCTAAGCAGGGTTGGTCATGCCTGATCAGTGCTTGCGTGGGAAACCTCAAAGAAAATCCAAGGTGCTCCACCAAATGGTGTCAGTGATATAGTAGGGGGCACCCTTCCTTTTGAGCCAGTGATGAGCGAATGCCACATCAGTAGGGATTAGTCCAAGCTTAATACCAATGGTAAGAGCCTGGGTAAGAAGCAAGAGGAAATTCTCATTGATAAGAAATTTGATGTAATTGGCATCGCTGAAAGCTGGTAGGATGGTTCACATGATCTGAATGTTAAAATCACTGGTTACAACCTGTATAGAAAGATAGAGTGGGTCAAAAGGAGGGTGGCACTCCACATTAGACATCATTAGCTGTGTGAGAATTATTGATAAACCAGATCCACAACATCTTATCCTAGAAATGTAGGGCTGGAAAGGACCTTGAGAGGTCATCAAATCCAGCCCCCAGTGCAAAACAGGACCAAATAAACCTAAGCTATGCCTGGCAGGGGTTTGTCTGATTTGTTCTTAAAAACCTGCAATGACAGGGATTCCACAATGCCCTTGGAAGCTATTCCAGAGCTTAACTACCCTTGTAGTTTCAAAGAGTTTCCTAATATCTAACCTAAATCTCCCTTGCTGCAGATTAACCCTATTACCATTTGTCCTACCATCCGTGGACACAGAGGACAATTGATCACTGTCCTATTTATAACCCTTAACATATTTGAAGACTGTTATCCGGTCCCTCCCCACCCCCCACCACCTCCCAGTTCTCTTTTTCTCAAGACTAAACATGGCCAGACTTTTTAACCTTTCCTTATAGGTCAGGTTTTCTAAACTTATCATTTTTTGTTGCTCTCCTCTGGATTCTGTCCCATTTGCCACATCTTTCCTTTCTTCAGTGTACATAGATCAATGTGCTAACTATCATCAGCCAGGAAGGGGTATTGGTTGGTGGAGGGGTCTGTTAAGGACCACTGAATCAAACCAGAGAACAGGATAAATTGCTCCTTAAGCACCTGTCTGTAATGTGTGGAAAGGAAGAGGCTGGAAGTGTCATGTAGTCAGTAGTAAATCATTATTAAAATGAGAGATTTTTCTAACATATTGCACCCAACATGTGGTACTCTATTCTGGACCTTTTTACTCTGCATAAAGATGATTTCATCACTGGACTGGAAGTTGCTAGTTGCCCAGTAACAAATGATCATGATCGGATTACATTCAATCTAGGTAAATAGAGGATAATCCCAACCAGTAATACGTACACTTGGGGCTTCCAAAGGACTAACTTCCCAAAGCTGAAGAAAGTTATGAATAAAATTGATAGAAAAATCTGAATGAAAACTGAGTTCTTTTAGAAGAATATATTAGATGGCTGCAATCAAGAAAGGACAACTTTGGCTAAAAGTCCCTCCTAGTTCGGTGGCAAAGTGAAGGAAGCAATTAGAAATAAAGAACAGTATATAACAAATAGAAAAAAGTGAAAATAGATAGCAATCAATATAAATGAGAACTTAGTGTATAAAATTGGTAAGGGAAGATAAACACATAAGGGAAAAATCCATGGCTGGTAGGGATAACAGCAAAGAGGTTTTTTTTTTTTTTTTTTTAATTTTGTTTGCAGTGTTGTAGGCGTTATGGTCCCGGGGTATAAAAGAGACAAATTAAGTGAGGTAATATATTTTATTGGACCAACTTCTGTTGGTAAAAGAGAGAAGTTTTTGCGCAATACAGAGCTCTTCTTCAAGTCTGCTCTAATAAAAGATATTCCCTCGTCCATCTTGTCTTTCCTATTTTTTTAAAAAAAAATATCAGCAACAACAACAAAATTCTAGCAATGGTATAGACCTGTTGTTCCTAGATGGAACTGGTAAAATTATTATTAAGGATGCAGAAAAGACAGTAGTAGTCAAACATTTCTGTTCTGTATTTCTAAGCAGGTCATACCTACAGAATGGGGAACTATATCCTGGAAAGCAGTGACTCTGGAAAGGGTTTAAGGTTCTGGAGGACAAGCAACTGAATGGGAGCTCTGTGTGATGCTGTGGCAAAAAGGGCTACTGCGATCCTTGGATGTGTAGTGAGGAGGAAGTAGGGAAGTGGTTTTTATATCAGTTTTGGCATTGATAAGACTGATACTAGAATATTGCATGAAGTTCTGGTTTCATCATTTTCAAAGGAGGCTGAAAAATTAGAGAGGGTGCAGAAGAGAACCCCAAAAATGAATTGAGGGCTGGAGAAATCCCTGACAGTAAGAGACTGAAAGAGCTCATTCTGTTTAGCTTATGACGAAGATTGAGAGGTGACTGGATGAGAGGTAGACTATAGTATATAACTACCTTCATGGGAAGAAAATATCGAGTACTAAAGTGCTCTTTGGCCTAACAGACAGAGGCTGAGCAAGAGCCAATGGCTGGAAGCTGAAGCCACACAAAGCCAAATTAGAAAAAAGGCCAAAAATATTAACAGTGATTAACTATTGGAACAAACTACAAAGAGCAGTGGTGGATTTGTGATCTGAAGGCATCCTGAGATGAAGATTGGCTAAAGCATCTCTTCCAGAAAGGCAGCCAGACACAAGTTATTGGGCTCAGTGCAGGAGTAACTGGATGAAATTTATTCATAGATTCTCCAAGGTCAGAGGGAACCACTGTGATGGTCTAATCTGAGCTCCTGTATAGCACAGGCCCTAGAACGTCCCCAAAATAATCCCTAGATCAGATCTTTTAGAAAAAACATCCAATCTTGAGTTAGAAATTCCCAATGATGGGCAATCCACCACGGCCCCTTTAAATGGTTTCAGTGGTTAATTACTCTTATTGTTAAAAATGTATACCTTATTTCCAGTCTAAATCTGTCTAGCTTCAACATTCCAGTCAATTTAATGGCCTGCGTTAATCAGGAGATGTGATTAGATGATATAATGGTCCCTTCTAGCTTTAAACTCTCTGAATAGATGAATTGCCATTAGGTGTTAGTAGTATAGGTCCAATTACACAGGTGAGCAGTTCTGATTCCATCCAGTAGAAGGGAGGGGTGCACAAACTCACTAGCCAGCTCACTGTAGTGTTGCTTTTGTGAAAGGACTATCTGATTATGAAGTTTTGATAAAAACATCTCTGGAAGTTTTGCTTTACTTACATTCTCTAGGCAGTTTGTGGTTATAAAACCTCATGCTTAGATGGCCTAGAAGGAACTAATTGTCTTGCCAGAGGAGCGTTCACAAATCAAACTGTTCTGCAAACACACAAATGGAATACAGCTCGTTAGAAACCGTGCCAGCTCCTTCTGAAATGGCGATGGACTAGCCAGGCCTCTGAGGTGCTGGGCTCCAGGTCTGTGGGGGCCAACATTCTAGCAGCTATGCTTGGCAGAGAGTTATGGCTCTCTTCCACTGGTCCCCATTTGTGGCTCAGTTCCTCTCTGCACCCCAACCAGGGCTCTGCTCTATGTTTCTCCTCCAGAGGGAGGGTTGTTTTCTCCATGCGGCCTGTCTAACTCTCAGGGGTGCAGAGTTTCCTTCTCTCCACTTTTGCCTAGCCCTCTGCTCCGAGTCTTTCACTTCTGCCCTTGAAGGACTTTTGATAACAATATCAGGACAGCTCTGTGACTAAGGGAGAGGCACATGGAGGCCCGATGCTCACAGAATCTGCCCACACACTGGATGGATTCCAAAGTGACTTTGGCCATGGAGGCTTTGCCGTCACCCTCCAGCTCTCAAACTGAAACTAGAGGAACCAGGGCGGCAGGAAAAGGAAACCCCACCCTCCTCTGGAGAGATCTTAGAGCTGGTCTCCTGGCAAATTCCCCACATAAAATGAACAGAATTAAAGGGGACTTGCAATGGCAAAAGTAGTGGGGCTTGTGACCTGACTTTGCTGCTCTCCAGTAGATAAAGGCTGGAGGAGTTTTCCCCACCACTGTTCCCATTGGTGCAGTTCCAGTGTAGACCAGCCACTGGTGTCTTAACCACCATGTCACCTCTCTTTGCTTGGAGCAGGTCTAAATGGTACTGTGATTAAAATGCCAGCAGCAGCTGGTCTCTCCTTGTGCTTCCATCCTCGCAATGCAGCCACACAAGAAACGTTAAGAAAAAGTGTCTAGTGTAGACAAGGCTTGCAACCCTATGAACAACTGGTAAGTGAGTGAAATCTAATGGCCTGTGCTAGTATATAGGATAATGGACTAGATGATTTAATGGTCTCTCCTGGCCTTAAACTCTATGAATTAAACTCTGAGATCACAAGTACCAAGACATCCTCTGAGAAAGGACAAGTGATGGTGTGGTTTTTTTGTTTGCATTCAGGCTGTTTAAAACTCAGTGGGCCAGATTCATTGATCTGCTCCTGCTGCTTTGCCTAGCTCCAGTGATGCAAAGCAGCTGTAGACCTGGCTTAAGAAGGGTTTATGGATGCCCTGCTTGGTCAGAGCAGCACCCATCAGCAGGAATGCACATATGTAGAACTTTTGGGGAAGGGAGTAAAAATAGGTTTTGAGCCTCTTTCATGCAACAAAGAGACCAAAAAGAGCACAGACTCTTTTTTGCCCTTTGATGGTCACTTAGAAGGAACTATTGAAATGTATTGCGTATGCATTGTATTCTCTCTTTAATTGTGCTGTACTAGCATCTTGGGTGGGCTAAGTGCTGAGCAAACAACATGGAATATATATTTGAATGTCAACTTCTGTCCTTTTGCAGTGAACTTCTTGCTGGTGAAAGTTGCTGAATTGACAGCCCTAGGCTGTCAACATCTAGATGGCAATAGGACTGTGATTAATAACCAGCAAAACCATTTGTGGTCAAGCCTAGTTGATCACCCTCTCCCTCCATGCCCTCACTACCTTGCATATCATTACAATAGTCTGAGTGAAAACTGTCTGGATTTAAATAAAAGCAAGTGTTAATGCTGCATGAAAATCGCATTTGCAAATCCATCTTCCACCTTCCCCAGACAGTGGCTAGATTGGTGTGATGCCCCCAGACACCTTCTGATGGGCACACGTTTTATAAACTAAAACACAGGGGGGAATAAAAGAACTCTGCTCTGTATTTCTGGTCGGGTGTGTTGCATTAGGTTCTGGGCTGGCAGAGGGAATTGCGGTGGACTGAGCCAAGCAATAAAAATGAAGGAACGTCTGGGATTGATTTCTGAAGATACACTCAAAGAACTGGATCTGGAGAGCTTGGCCACTGAGTGACTAAGGAGAGGGTGTGACAGCTGCCTACCTGTAACTGAATGGGTAAACGCAAGGCAGGGAGAAGCATTGTTTTTGGTGAGAGCTACAGGATTAGACTGTAGAACAATCTCCAAGGGCAGCAGGGGAAGCTCCATCATTTGCAACGTTTAATACTTGGCTGCAGAAAGTAACTGAGTATCTGCTGTAGGGAACAATCCATTTATTCATGATGATGATGATTTTATTTTATCATCAATCCTCTTTACTATGGTAGAGCCTAAAGGCCACCAAATAACAGGGACTTCTAGGGGTTGCACAGACACAAAGTAGTACACACTCCTTGCCCCAAAGAGCTTCCAGACTAAATAGACTAGGTGGGGGAAGCACATACAAGTCTGTTAGTCTATAAGGTGCCACAGGACCCATTGCCGCCTATTCAAGTAGAGTGAACAATGCGTTGGCAGGGCACGGTGGGAATAGAAGGGCTAGTGGCTGGATCCAAAGCTCATTGAAAGCAATGGAAAGACTCCAATTGATTTCAATGGACTATAAATCAGGCCTTAGAGATCACTTAATTGGTTCATCTCCAGTTTCTATTTATAATATACGCACAGACCTACACCCAGATATCCAAATACGCAGATCCACACACTAGTACTTGCAGACACTCATATTGAAAATGGGGTTGCCAGGCGTCTGGTTTTCGACCCTGGTGGCTTCAGCCAGCACCGCTGACCAGGCTGTTAAAAGTCAGGTTGGTGGTGCAGCAGGGCTAAGGCAGGCTCCCTGCCCGCCCTGGCTCCGCACAGCTCCCGGAAGCGGCTGGCATGTCCCTGCGGCTCCTAGGTACAGGGGTGCCCAGGGAATTGCCGCGCGCTGCCCCAGCCCTGAGCGCTGGCTCCGCAGCTCCCATTGGCCGGTCAATGGGAGCTGTGAAGGTGACCCCTGAGGGTGCGGGCAGTGCACATGGCCAGAGCCACCTGGCTGCACCTCCACCTAGGGGCCGGACATGCTGGCCACTTCTGGGAGCAGCACGAAGCCAGGGCAGGCAGGGAGCCTGCCTTAGCCCCGCTGTGCCGCCATCTGGGAGCCGCCTGAGGTTAGCACCACCCGGCCGGAGCCCATACCCCAAACCTCCTGCCCAGGTTGGAACCCCCTCCTGTATGCAAACTCTCTCCCAGAACCTGCACCCCCTCCCACACCCCAACCCCCTGCCCCAGCCCTGAGCCCCGTCCCACACCCAAACTCTGCCCTTGAGTCCCCACCCTGAACTCTCTCCCACACCCCAACCCTCTGCCCCAGGCCTGAGTCCCCTTCCACATTCCGAAGCCCTCGGCTCCAGACCACAGCCCCTTCCTACACCCTAGCCAGAGCCCTCACCCCCTGCTGCACCCCCAACCCTCTGCCCCAGCCTGGAGCCTCCTCCTGCACCCATAACCCCTCATTTTTGACCCCACCCTGGAGCCCGCATCCCTAGTTGGAGCCCTCACCCGATCCTGTATCCCAACCCTCTGCCCCAGCCCAGTGAAAGTGAGTGACAGTGGAGGAGAGTGAGTGATGGAGGGAGGTGGGCTGGAGTGAATGAGGGGCAGGGCCTCAGTGAAAGGGCAGGGCTAGGGTCTTGGGGAAGGAGTGGGGCAAGGGTGTTCAGTTTTGTGCTATTAGAAAGTTGGCAACCCTAACTGACAAGCAAACAGGATGCAGGAGCCCAGATACAGACACACGCATTCCTGGACATGTGGATACACACCCAGATCTATACCTGAGGCCTTCCTTACTCACCACTATAGATCATGTCGATGTCTTTGTTGTTCACCAGATCAGCCCCCTTGTAGTGGGCACTAAATTCAAGCCAGACAATGAAAAAACTATTAATCTCCTGCAATTTTCTCCATTCTCTGAAGTTTAATTCCTTTCCCATCTGATAAGCCAGCCAGACACCCTGTGGGTAACTACACAAACTGCCAATGATCTTAGATGGAGAGCTGGATGCTCAGGAATTTGTGGTCCTGTCGAAGGGGATGATATTTTCACTAGTTTAGAGAGAAGTGGCAGTAGGAGAGATAATGAGGGCTGTAATTTTCTCTCTTGCATTTTTGTATTATCTATAGCAGTCATACTTTCAGGCCAGGAAACCCGGACTCTGGGATCCTAGGATTAACGTCTGCTTCTCGTGAGAATGGGGCTAAAGAATTGTCAAGAGCTTTGATGTATGCAGTACGGTTGTAGCAGCATTGGTCCCAGGATATCTGAGAGACAAGGTGGGTGAGAATATCTTTTAGTGGACCAACTTCTGTTGGTGAGAGAGAGAGAAGCTTTCGAGCCACGTGTGACCTCTACCAGCTTTGGGTCCTTGGCGCTTTGATGGCACTTGCTAAAACAGAGGCGGTAACTGTGTTTTTTGTCAATGAATATGACTGCTGCATCTTGTCTGGGAGCTGGTGGGCACCTCAGGCAGTCCGGCAGCTGGGTTAGCATGTCTGGCTATTTGCTCTTGTACATCTGCAATGAGGCAAAACAACAAGAAGATGCACAGAGGATGAAGGGGAGCTCCCTCCTGTAGCTCTGAGGCAGGGACAGCTGATGTGCCCTGCCTAGAAGGGAGGGCCAAGAGTCCTTGCCTTCCCTGCCCCATCATATGTGGGCACAATCCTCACAATTATATCAAGTTTCCTTCCAGCCAATACTGCTCTTGTACCCTGAGTCCCTGACACTCCTCACGTGGAGTCTGGTACTAATATGCTTGTGGTAGGTCTTGGATTATCTCCCAAGAGCTCTGGTGGTGGAAGTTGGATGCGGGTTAAGGGGGAAACCATGTCACCAGGGCATTAAGGGGAAAGTTTTAAAATGGGAAGTAGGCGCAGTCTGGCTTTCTGGTAGAATTGTTTTCTTTTTCTTTCACACTTCTATTGTGATAGCGGCAGGGTCCCATTGCTCGAAGCCCTACACCTACCCTAAGGGCTTACGCAGTCTCAACCACACAATGCTCAAGTGCTCTGCTAATCTCTTCGTACCCTGTCCTTCCAGCTCCACCTGGAAAGATGCTACTCAGAGGCAAGGCATGGACACAGAACCAGTAGGGGGAGAAATGAATAAGGAGGTCAAATGTGGATGCCAGCAGAGACTTGAGCCAGGATCTTGGTCAGAGAGAGAATCTATGGGGAAGGGATGCATTATTCCTTTGTGCACCCCAAGGCCTGGTAATTTGGAGGGTCTTATGTTACCCCCTTTACATCCCTCTAACCTGTGCATCCACCAAATTCTCCTACAGCTCTGAGGCTGCGGCGTTCGCGCACCAGATAGAGACAGATGCTGAAGCAGACTTCATGCAAATTGCTCTTTTGCCTTTGGGTGCTAGGGCTGTATCAGTGCTCCTGTACTGATGGCTGGAGTCAGGGAAATCCCTGTCTGGAAAAAGCCGAATGCCTGGAGCTCGCTTGACCCTGCTGACTTACATGACGGAAGAAAGAAATTAGTTTAGTGGGAAGGTTTGTCATCATGGACCCATAATCCTCCATTCCCAGGTGTTTAAAGATCTTATGGAGGGGTTTGGCAGATTTCTTGATAATACTGTCTGCCTCAGATATGTCCCCCCCTCCCGCAAGGATTGGCAGCAGGGGCTTCAATACTTCATCCTGCACAAAGAAATCAGCTCATTTGAAAATATCATTGATTTAGTAGCTTCCTTATGCTGTCCCTGGCATGCCCCAGCCCTTCCCGTTGCAAGCCTCACAGGGCAGCTCCTTCACCAGTGATGCTCCTCTCCAGTGGGGGCTGTACCAGGTGCCTGAGTGGCCCTCTTACACTGAGCATTTGCACAGCAAGGCAGGACTGCAACATCCTCTCTCAGAGGATGTCCAGGATGCCGTGTTTTACAACCATCCAGGCTCAGTCTGAGTGACGGACATGGTGAGGAAAAAATCCAGGTCAATTAAAAGTCCCAAAAGCCCAGAAAACTTCCTTTCTCGCTCTACTGTCAGGGCCGAAACACTAAGTCTCCTTCTCCTTCACTGTAAGATTCCCACTGCATGAGGTTCTGTTGGCCTGTGCTGAGCATAAGGGTTTCAGCTGTTTGCTGCAGGGATCAGGAACCGCTCTGCACAATTGGCTGGGGTCATTGCTTGGGACTTTCACCCTTTGCTGAAGCATCATGCATTGGGCCACTGAGGGAGGCCAGATACTGGATTTGCTGGACCAGTCTGGTAAGGCAAACTTTGTTCTAGTCTTTCTTTCTTTGGCAGTCATGGCAGACTAGGAAGCTTGGAGATCAGACTAAGGGATGGGTGAGAAATCATCTGACCCACCTCTCTAGTTATTAGTGGTTTTCATTTTTATTCCAGTAGCATCTAGCGTTTCCAACCAATATCAGCTCCCCGTTGTGTGAGGCACTGTATGAACACCTAGTGAGAGGCCATCTGCCCCAAAGAGCTTACGATCTGAATGGATGAGACAGGAAAATGGTGGGAGCCAGGCAGTATTATCCTCACTTTATAGCTGGGCAAGGGAGGCACAGGAGATGCAGTGACTTGCCCAGCATCAGACGGGGAAGCGTGTGACATAGCTGACTCCAGAGCTCATTGATTCTAGTTCATTCACCACAAGACCCATCTATGACTCACTCGGCCAACCCTCTCCCCACCCCGCCCCTGCAAATAACTTCAGAAAATCCCATGATTTTTAAGCCAATCTCATGATCTGGGGGTGGGGAGGGATTTGACTTGTGATTTTTTGAATGCACGGGACTGTCAGACGTGGCTTTGAATCTTGCCACTAACACCATGGAAGCAGAGAGACACAAACAACACATGCAGTGAATGAGAGAAATACTGCCTACCCTAAACCCCCCCATACAACATGGCCTGGTATTTTCTAATTGCTGGAGGATCAAGAGCTCTATGAGTTTAACTGAATCCCTCACGCCACAATAGCAGGTTTTAAGGGAGAGCAAATGGCCTGAGAATGGGAGCAAGGATCTTTTTCTGTACCAAAACACATCCTTGTGGGTAAAAGCCACAACCGCAAGGATAAAGGGTAATAACATTCTCAAATGCTTGGCACTCAGTTTAGAAGCTCCTTAGTTTGACGCTATGGGTCAGAGAGGGTGACGAATGGCTGGTCAAAGCCAAGATTTGGTGTGGACTCCTGTTTGTTCAGAAGTGGTGGAGTTCTTCTGATTTAGCCAGAGGGAGCAATTAAATCAGCCAAGCACTTGACCAGCAGAGGGAAACTGGGCCAGAGGGGAACTGAGGTAGTGGCCAGGCCTGATGCTGGAGAGAGAAGAGATCCGTAAGGGTACGCTGTAAAGAAGGGCAATGCCACCACCCTACAAATCTGATCCAAACTTCCCCATGACCACAGGTTTCTCAGATCCAAAACTTTCTGATCAGGTCCATCTCAAGCACCGGATAAGAGGGAAGAGCACCACATACAGACTAACACCACTCCCTGCAGCTTCCTGGCTTACCCATGAGTCTCCGATCCAACCATTGACAGGGCCAAACCTGCTAAACGTCTGAGATCTCACCTGAACTCAGAGCTCAAGGGCTGTACTTCTTAGAGTGAAGGGAAGGGTGACAATAGTTTGCTGCGGGACCTCCTGCTGTCGCCATTCCAATGTCAACAACATTGGGGCCCACCTTGGAGTAGCTGCTGAGTTTCCTGGGGAAAGGCAAGGGGTAAATAGAGATACTAGGAATGAAGTGCTATCCAAACCCACTTACGGCTGTTGCCCAAGTGTGGAAGGAGGGGATTCATTTATGCTTTGGTGCATGGGAGGTTGAGAGGGAAGGATGGAAGGCAGAATAGAAGGAAAAAAGAAAAGGAGGACTTGTGGCACCTTAGCGACTAACCAATTTATTTGAGCATGAGCTTTCGTGAGCTACAGCTCACTTCATCGGATGCATACTGTGGAAACTGCAGAAGACATTATATACACAGAGACCGTGAAACAATACCTCCTCCCACCCCACTCTCCTGCTGGTAATAGCTTATCTAAAGTGATCATCAAGTTGGGCCATTTCCAGCACAAATCCAGGTTTTCTCACCCTCCGCCCCCTCCCTCTCCCCGCCCCCACAAACTCACTCTCCTGCTGGTAATAGCCCATCCAAAGTGACCACTCTCTTTAAAATGTGTATGATAATCAAGGTGAGCCATTTCCAGCACAAATCCAGGTTTTCTCACCCCCCCACCCCCCTCCAAAAACCACACACACAAACTCACTCTCCTGCTGGTAATAGCTTATCCAAAGAGACCACTCTCCTCACAATGTGTATGAAAATCAAGGTGGGCCATTTCCAGCACAAATACAGGTTTTCTCACCCCCCCATCCTTTTTTTCTTTTTAAAAAAAACACACACACAAAAACTCACTCTCCTGCTGGTAATAGCTTATCCAAAGCGACCACTCTCCGTACAATGTGCATGATAATCAAGGTGGGCCATTTCCAGCACAAATCCAGGTTTTCTCACCCCCCCCCCAACACAAACTCGCTCTCCTGCTGGCAATAGCTCATCCAAACTGACCACTCTCCTTACAATGTGCATGATAATCAAGGTGGGCCATTTCCAGCATAAATCCAAGTTTAACCAGAACGTCGGGGGGGGGGGGGGGGGTAGAAAAAAACAAGGGGAAATAGGCTACCTTGCATAATGACTTAGCCACTCCCAGTGTCTATTTAAGCCTAAATTAATAGTATCCAATTTGCAAATGAATTCCAAATCAGCAGTTTCTCGCTGGAGTCTGGATTTGAAGTTTTTTTGTTGTAAGATAGCGACCTTCATGTCTGTGATTGCGTGACCAGAGAGATTGAAGTGTTCTCCGACTGGTTTATGAATGTTATAATTCTTGACATCTGATTTGTGTCCATTTATTCTTTTACGTAGAGATTGTCCAGTTTGACCAATGTACATGGCAGAGGTGCATTGCTGGCACATGATGGCATATATCACATTGGTGGATGTGCAGGTGAACAAGCCTCTGATAGTGTGGCTGATGTTATTAGGCCCTTTGATGCTGTCCCCTGAATAGATATGTGGGCACAGTTGGCAACGGGCTTTGTTGCAAGGATAGGTTCCTGGGTTAGTGGTTCTGTTGTGTGGTATGTGGTTGTTGGTGAGTATTTGCTTCAGGTTGGGGGGCTGTCTGTAGGCAAGGACTGGCCTGTCTCCCAAGATTTGTGAGAGTGTTGGGTCATTCTTCAGGATAGGTTGTAGATCCTTAATAATGCGTTGGAGGGGTTTTAGTTGGGGGCTGAAGGTGACGGCTAGTGGCGTTCTGTTATTTTCTTTGTTAGGCCTGTCCTGTAGTAGGTGACTTCTGGGAACTCTTCTGGCTCTATCAATCTGTTTCTTTACTTCTGCAGGTGGGTATTGTAGTTGTAAGAATGCTTGACAGAGATCTTGTAGGTGTTTGTCTCTGTCTGAGGGGTTGGAGCAAATGCGGTTGTATCGCAGAGCTTGGCTGTAGACGATGGATCGTGTGGTGTGGTCAGGGTGAAAGCTGGAGGCATGTAGGAAGGAATAGCGGTCAGTAGGTTTCCGGTATAGGGTGGTGTTTATGTGACCATTGTTTATTAGCACTGTAGTGTCCAGGAAGTGGATCTCTTGTGTGGACTGGACCAGGCTGAGGTTGATGGTGGGATGGAAATTGTTGAAATCATGGTGGAATTCCTCAAGGGCTTCTTTTCCATGGGTCCAGATGATGAAGATGTCATCAATATAGCGCAAGTAGAGTAGGGGCTTTAGGGGACGAGAGCTGAGGAAGCGTTGTTCTAAGTCAGCCATAAAAATGTTGGCATACTGTGGGGCCATGCGGGTACCCATAGCAGTCCCGCTGATCTGAAGGTATACATTGTCCCCAAATGTAAAATAGTTATGGGTAAGGACAAAGTCACAAAGTTCAGCCACCAGGTTAGCTGTGACATTATCGGGGATAGTGTTCTTGATGGCTTGTAGTCTATCTTTGTGTGGAATGTTGGTGTAGAGGGCTTCTACATCCATAGTGGCCAAGATGGTGTTATCAGGAAGATCACCGATGGATTGAAGTTTCCTCAGGAAGTCAGTGGTGTCTCGAAGGTAGCTGGGAGTGCTGGTAGCGTAGGGCCTGAGGAGGGAGTCTACATAGCCAGACAATCCTGCTGTCAGGGTGCCAATGCCTGAGATGATGGGGCGCCCAGGATTTCCAGGTTTATGGATCTTGGGTAGTAGATAGAATATCCCAGGTCGGGGTTCCAGGGGTGTGTCTGTGCGGATTTGATCTTGTGCTTTTTCAGGAAGTTTCTTGAGCAAATGCTGTAGTTGCTTTTGGTAACTCTCAGTGGGATCATAGGGTAATGGCTTGTAGAAAGTGGTGTTGGAGAGCTGCCGAGCAGCCTCTTGTTCATATTCCGACCTATTCATGATGACAACAGCAGTGGTGGAATAAGAGGTTTCCAGTCATAGATGGCACTGCCTGTTGTAATTGCTCTTGAGCAGCTGCAGAAACCAAATCAGCTCCAGAGCTTCCTGTAGCTGCTGAACGAAGGCCAAGAATAATTTCATAATTTTTTTAAGAACAACTTCTTTATAACTGCTGTGCTATAAAAATCTCTTCCCTTTTTTTCCCCAGAACAAAAACAGCTTGGGGCTCATAAGAATGGCCCTACTGGGTCAGACCAAAGGTCCATCCAGCCCAGTATCCTGTCTTCCGACAGTGGCCAATGCCAGGTGCCCCAGAGGGAATGAACCTAACAGGTAATGATCAAGTGATCTCTCTCTTGCCATCCATCTCCACCCTCTGACTAACAGAGGCTAGGGACACCATTCCTTACTCATCCTGGCTAATAGCCATTAATGGACTTAACCTCCATGAATTTATCTAGTTCTCTTTTAAACCCTGTTATAGTCCTAGCCTTCACAACCTCCTCAGGCAAGGAGTTCCACAGGTTTACTGTGCGCTGAGTGAAGAAGAACGTCCTTTTATTTGTTTTAAACCTGCTACCCATTAATTCCATTTGGTGGCCCCTAGTTCTTATATTATGGGAACAAGTAAATAACTTTTCCTTATTCACTTCTTTCTCCACACCACTCATGATTTTATACACCTCTATCATATTCCCCCTTAGTCTCCTCTTTTCCAAGCTGAAAAGTCCTAGCCTCTTTAATCTCTCCTCATATGGGACCTGTTCCAAACCCCTAATAATTTTAGTTGTCCTTTTCTGAACCTTTTCTAATGCCAGTATATCTTTTTTGAGATGAGGGGACCACATCTGTACGCAGTATTCCAGATGTGGGCGCACCATGGATTTATATAAGGGCAATAAGATATTCTCCATCTTATTCTCTACCTCGTTTTTAATGATTGCTAACATCCCGTTTGCTTTTTTGACGGCCGCTGCGCACTGCGTGGATGTCTTTAGAGAACTACCCACAATGACTCCAAGATTTTTCTCTGTGACCCTCCATTCCCTCCTGTATGCCAACCTCCCACCCCTACTATTTCTTTGATACCCTGCAGCTCCCCAACCCCCTACCTCATTCAGAGGCCCTGTGTCCCCCATTCTCTCTCCCATCCCCATGACTATTCCCCCCGTTCTCCCCTCTGCCATATGCTGGGGCTCTGAATGATCTGTTCCCTCCCTATTACTGCCCCCCACAGCTATTCTACCCCCATGCCAGGGACTCTGCGTGCATTGTCATTCCCCCATCCTCCTCTTGGCCCCATTCAATCTTCCCCCACCCTGGCAACCGCTCTGTGTAGTTCCCCCTGCCCATTTCCCCTTTTGCCACAAGGCAGGAGCTCTGCATGTCCTCCATGATGTCCCCCTCCCCCCATACCATTGTCCCTCATTCTCTCTCTATGCAAGGGGCTTTGTGTGTTTTCCCCCTTCCCCCACAAAGCAGGTTTCCCCATCCTCTCGGCTCTGTGTGTGCCCCCATCAAAGGCTATGCCCACAGCCCTGTACTCACTCCCCCAGGCAGGGTATGGTGCTGAATGCAAGGCGTTTACCTCACAGTAAAACGAACATGCCTTGCATTCACTGGTTTTACCTCAGGATAGCTCACATGCCTTAGTTACCCCAAGGCAATGAAATGCAGCTTTATTTTTTTTAAGCACTGATGACAAGCCATCGTAGCAACAGAGAGTGCTCAGCTACTCTCAGCGAGTCTCTGCGTCTACTGGTTGTTTCTCCCATGGCTTGTTTCCCTGCCAGCTGAAAGTCCCGGAGATGCTGCTGGAGATGTGTCCTGTTGCTGTATCGGGAAGTCCCCAAATTAATCACCCAGGGGACCCATGTCTGGGGAGTCCAAATAGTCTGTGCTCATAGCTGTACCGACAGCAGTGGGATCACTGTGAACTTACACACTTCCTCGTGAGGGGAGGATCAGGCCCCAGGAAGTGCATACGGTGAAATTCTGCATTCCCCCCCATCAAGGCCAGTGGGAGTTTTGCCTGAGTAAAGCATGAGTCCGTTCTGCAGGAGAGAGCCTCTCGGTTGTTGTGCAGATAGTTTACAGCTGAACTCTGCAGTGTGAATGCAGATACGCTGTCTGGCAGGTTATTTGCCAGTATTAGTAAGAGCTGTTTTGGGGCTAGACTCAGCACAAGCCCTCTTGATCTTGGGACACCTAGACATACAAGAGGCAACATGGTCTAGTGGAAAGGGCACTGGAGTGGGTCTCAGCTGATGTGTGACCTTGGCCAGGGCACTTATTTCTCCCTCCCACCTCATGTCTGTTTAGGTTGTAAGCTCTCTGGGACGGGGACTGTTTCTTTTTACCTGTGTGCGTATGTACAAACTAGCATAACAGAGCCCCAGCCAACATCAGGGCACCAAGCACTACTGAAATGCAAGTAATAATAATCATTTGATCTCACTCTAGTTGCAAATTGCCCAGTGTTAAGTTCTCTTAACAGCTTTATCTTAACATCACTCTCTCTTTCGTTTCTCCTTCCTCCTTCATACATATGTGTTTGCCTTTGCCTATGGCTTGTAACCTAGGGCTGAGACAACTTACAGGGGTAGTCAAATTGCTGAAGTGTCAGCAGGGCTATTTGAACTGGGTACCAGCTGCTAAGGTTTTTTTTTCCATTCACATTACTGTGAAAAACTTCAAAGTCAGATGCAAGTCCAAGAGTTTTCTTTTTAGACTGTGGGTGTATTTTTTTTCTGGACTCATGATGGCTTTTGGTACTTATATCGTACAGTCTTACAGTGCATTGGCATGCATGGATCATCTCACTTGGGAAAGCCATAGTGGATGGCAGTGTGAATGTGATACGCGCGCCGTGCCTTTCCCTAATGCTAGAAGCAAATGCTGCTACCTCTTGGAGCTGAAAGTGGGGAAATAATCAGAAAAGATGTACAGCATTTTGGTTCAGTGGGTATGGTCAGTGTAAAAGAGCACAGTTCCGACACATCTATTTTAAACCCATATGGTTGTGTCCTAGGAACAGAGTCATTGAAATTATGAATGAAGAAGGTGAATTAGGTCTCATTTAGACTATATAACTCAACCAGTGTAGAATCATTCCAGTGGCTTTTTTCTAATCCAATTTTAAATGACTCAATCAATGCGGCTTCCTCCAGTACCTTGGTGGAGACTATACCACAGTGCGATAGATCTTACTCTTATAAAGTTTTTCCTTGCTCTAAAATGCAGTCAAACAGCTGGAAATATTGAAGTGCGTGGTCTGGAAAATTGTATGTAAAAACCTTACCTGTTTTAAAAGAGGTTTAGTGATGGATCTGCTGTCTTTATAAATAGCATGGCTAGTTTCTTCTGCTCTATTCTGGATTTTATATAGTGCTCATCACCATGACATCTGAGTGCCTTTCAGTCGTGCATTAAGCAACGTGACTAACATCTGTCATGTGTTTGTTCTCTCATTTCCTCCGCAGTGGGAGAAGTATGTGCAGGGGAGTGATTTCTCTTAGAATTATTTTTATAATTATAATTACACACACACACACACACACACACACACACACACTGCTATATGCTTATGTCCAAGAAGGCAAGGTCAAAGAAATGTGCCTTGAACTTAGAGTGGAAGATGGTGAGATTTGGGAGTTCATTCCACAGTCTGAACAGGCCCCCAACTAAAGCTCTATCACCTGCATATATGAGCAAAGCTTATTGTAGCAAACTCTTATTGTTGAAAGTACCATTGCGCCAACGCAAAGTTATTGACTATGCTCTTAATCCTAGAGCTTGAGGTGATCTTTCAGACATGCTGGGTGTAGGCCATTAAGGGCCTTGAAGATAAGGAGGGATAGCTCAGTGGTTTGAGCATTAGCCTGCTAAACCCAGGGTTGTGAGTTCAATCCTTGAGGGGGCCATTTAGGGATCTGGGGCAAAAATTGGGGATTAGTCCTGCTTTGAGCAGGGGGTTGGACTAGATGACCTCCTGAGGTCCCTTCCAACCCTGATATTCTATGAAAAGAAGAAGACTGAGACCTTGAACTTGATTTGATATTATATGGGACACAGTTGTAGGGAATGAAGAACAGGTTTGGTGTGTTTACAGTAGCCAGTGTTGCTGAGAGGTGATGCAGTGTTATGTACCAGTCAGAGTTTCTAAGTGTTGAAGGCTTCAGGCCAAGGTACGCTACACTGCTGTAGTCCAGCCAAGAGGTGATGAAGGTCTGAATAGCTGAGGCCAGATCATCGTTTGCCAAGATGGGACAGAGTCTCCTAGCCAACCAGAGATGATAGCAGCATCCACACGTAATGCTTTCTGGGACCTAGTGTTAGTGAGGAATCCAAGAGAATTCTTAAACTATGGACTGAAGTGATCAGTTGTAGATGTTGGCCTTCAACCAAAGGAGACTGCGCCATGGAGGCAAATTCTTCAAAATGCTTTCCTCTGCCCACCAGCGTAACCTCTATCTTTCTCAGGTTCATCTTCAGCCAGCTGTTCTTCATCCATGAGGTGACCTCATCCCAACAGTAGTATCTCATGGTCGACAGCGATGAATGCTTCAGAGAGGTCCAGAGGGCAGATAATGGATGTCTACCCTCTATCCGCTGATAGGAGGAGGCCATCCCTCAGTGCCACTGAGGAATTTCAGTTTGCATGCCTTGGCCTGAATGCAGATTGTGCTGGGATTGAATATTCATTTCAATTAGATCAGGGGTCTCAAACAGAATTTACCTTAGGACCAGGGCCAGTCCTCAAATCCTCCCAGCAGGCCAATAATGTCACTGAAGATGGTGTTCCGAAAAGAAAACATTTATATTGTATTTTTCATTTTGAATTTCTTAGAAATAATAAAACAGTCCTACAACTTTATATTCGTTGTGGCGAAAAGTCACGCTGCCTCCATGGCTGACTCTGCCCGGCGACTAGTGATGCTGCCTCCACGGCTGACTCTGCCTGGCGACTAGTGATGTTGCCTCCACGGCTGACTCTGCCTGGCGACTAGTGATGTTGCCTCCACGGCTGACTCTGCCTGGCGACTAGTGATGTTGCCTCCACGGCTGACTCTGCCTGGCGACTAGCGATGGTATCTCGGTCCCTCTCCCCCTCCGCGGGAGGCAGTGCCTGCAGCAGACATTTTTGGCAGTGTGGCTGCCTGCGTCTCTCCTCCTCGGGCCACAGTGGGGAGGTTCTCAGGCCGCCGATGGCCCACGGGCCGGGACTTTGAGATCCCTGAATTAGACGATTTTTGAAGTTTGCCTTCAGATAGCTTCTGTGTGAGCTTGCTCAGGAATAGGAAGTTTGACAATGGGCAGTAGTTGGCTAGAACTGATTATCTAAGGTTGGTTTCTTCAGTTTTGGTCAGACTATTGCATGTTTTGAAGGAGGAAGGGAAGATTCTTTCCCTTAAAGAGGCGTTGGCTATTTTGGTCATGAGTAGCACCAGTTGCTCATGACTCTCTCACAAGCTGGAAGGAACATGGTTGGATTCACAGGTCTTGGGTGAGTATTCCTTTAGGGTGTCTATAAGTTCTTGATGAGCGAATATATTGAACTTTTGATAATGCAGGCGAGCTACTGATTGCTGGGTGAAGGTGGGGCAGATCCACGTTGTTGGGAAGCCTTCTTGAACATGTGTGATGTTTTCAGTGAAGTAGGATGATAGTTTTTTGCATGCCTTGGTACTCAGTTCTGACGCAGGCTGTAGACACTCAAGACTGAGGAAGCGGTTTACCACTTTGGTTAGCTCCTAAAACCAGTGCAGCCATTTACTTTGAGAAGGTTTCAGATTTCTAAGGATGTATCCAAAGAGTACCTCTGTCCTGACTGTGTCCTTTTAATCAGAATATACAGCTGGGACCATCAGAGTTCAAAATATGGCTCATTAAACCTCTCCAGTAACATAGATGCTGTACATATATGCATGTGTTTGTGTGCATGAGTAAGCACACCACTGGATATGATTTTAGGGAAATAAAGATCTTTCTGTTCAGGAGCACATGGCTGATCATAGCCACAGGAGGTTTTCTTCAGTGCCATGCCCTGAACCCCCTCAAGAGTGGAAGAGAATAGGAATTGAGGGTAGGGAGTAGACAGAACTCATTCTTGGTAAATTAGAGCCATCCTGAGCATCCTCCTATTTCTCCCATGTAAAAAGTGGGAGAGAAGGGGAATGGTACCTTCGAGAGGTCATGGAAGTAGAACAGGATCTCTGACACTATGGCTTCCAGATGGAACAGCATTTGCTCTGTCTTAGTTCTCAACATTGTATGTCCATGGCACAGTATTGGGGTGATGCAGACTCTCCTCTTTTGAGTGAGTCTCACATCCTAAGAAACAAGGAAAGCAGATCAATCTTCTTAGCAATGGTCAGCAGAGCAGCTAGCTGCCCCTCAGTCAGGCTGGATGCTGCCCAAGTCTACAGGCCAGCCTCCTTGGTGCTAGGTTTTGTCTCTGTGATATTCACCCGGGTCATTCTCTTCTGTGGCACATTGTCACTCCAGATGGAATTGGCCCCAGAATGCACCATGACTAAAATCATCATGTATGTTAAATAAAGCCCAGAATTGTCATTGAAACTCAAGGTAAGGATGGGGAAACCTGCTGATTGTGCACCTAGTTGGGGAACTCTGCTTAGTTTTATGTGTTAGAGCTAGACAGGGAGAGGATGGAATCTGATTCACACCTAGATAGGGTAAGAGTGGAAGCAGGAAGGGTTGAACTGGCCATTGGAGGGACTGGATCAAATTGTAAGTCATCACACCTCCAGAGAAGAGGAGCTTCTCAGTTTGTGCATTACACTCAGACAGCCAAAGGATGAAAATACACAGGAGGGAAACTTGCTCAGCCTGTCCATTACATCTGAATATGTAGAAGATGAAGTTGCCAGTCATGGGAGACCCACCTTCTTTGATTGCGGTGTCACAATAAGAAATTAATATTCATTGATGTGTGATGGGATTTTTGCAGTTTCCATGGTTTTCTTTGTGTCTGTCATGGTTCTGTGCTTCTTCAGCACCACCAGGATCTCAGGCAGTTAGCAGGAAGCAGGCTGAGATCCATACAGAAAACTCTCTTTCACTGAGGTGCATGAATGACTATTGCTCTTCTCCTTAGCAACTTTCTTTCTTTTCTTTTCTTTCTCAGGCTGAGCTGATGTTTTATTTTCTCCAGCAAGGCTGGAGATGTCCCCCTGTGTCTGCAGCTGGTGTGCTCATCTGCATCATCTTCATTCTGTGGTCTCATGGGACACCGTGAAATGGATGCTTGGCCCCTCTTATCCTTTCCCTTAGCCATCAATCCAGGCTTAAAGGGCTGCTTCTCTGCCAGGTGGGCGAGGAATGGATGCCGGGTGTACTACTTCTTCCCTGTATCACTGGGTGGAGATATGGCCAGATTCACCTTTGTCAGCTCTGCGGAGCCCTGTTGCAGACACGTTCTCAGATTATTCTTTTTTTCGGGACATCGTGCTACTGTCCATCCTTTGCCTGCATACGTAGACAGATGAGCCCCCTGTATTTTATCCTCTGCATCTCGTTTAGGAGAGACCCATTCTTTTCTTCTTAGGAAGCTTATTCTGTAGTAACAAAGACTTCCTATAACTCAGCTGGGAGCAGCTGTCAGTTCTGCACCACTTATGACCTCTTGTTGTTAATGGGAAGTCCTCCATCCTACAGTTAGGCCATGCATTTTAATGATTCCCTGGTTAATACATTGATAAATCCCCTCTGACTTTACTGCTTTTCTGTATAATCACAGTTTATGTAACACGCCATGTGGGGTTAGCCAAAGCTTGCCCCTTTGTAGTTCTCTTTAAATCCATACTACTGTTAAGGTAAAATAAGTGGCAATGCCCGTCAGTTATGCAAGGGTTAGAGGAAGCAATGTATAATATGTGCCTTGACTAGAAAGCGCCCAAACTTTGCCCAGCTAAGAGCTGCATTGGCCAGTTCTGAGGAGCTTGGAGCCCACACCTGATTAGCATAAAATTAAGCTGAATGTAAGGCCCTAGAGGGGAGCAAAATACTGCTTGATCTGCAGGAATGTTAATTGGAGGCTATTGTGCCTCACGCTCAAGCCTCAGGAGCAAAGTGGAGCATTTCATGGCTGGACCAGTCTCAACTGGCTGTGCCCGTATGTTAAAGATCAGGGTGACTGCTGGCTGCACTATCTGTACTGGGGGAGGGATAGCTCAGTGGTTTGAGTATTGGCCTGCTAAACCCAGGGTTGTGAGTTCAATCCTCAAGGGGGCCATTTAGGGATCTGAGGAAAAAATTGGGGATTGGCCCTGCTTTGAGCAGGGGGTTGGACTAGATGATCTCCTGAGGTCCCTTCCAACCTGGATATTCTATGATTCTATATGCCTATAATACATGTAATGTTGTCATGAGTCTTATTCTTGTAGCAGCTGTAGACTCCAGTTAGATCCGAGCCCCATTTTAATAGACCATACACATAGTGAGAGACAGCCCTTGTCCACTGCCTTTAACCCAGCAGATGATCCTTCCTTCTTAAGGAAGCACATAAGAGTCTGTAAGTGTGGGTGAAAATCCAATAAGGCTGTATGACTTGTGACAGTTACTCCTTTATTACACAATGTGGGAGGCATCTGCGTGTATACATTTATATTTGCATATGTCTGTCTATCTGCTATGTGTGTTTAGACAGAGACGTGCACACTCACAGACACAGTAAATAGGAAAACAAATGCATAAAGCTCCCAAACTTACTAACCACACTTATTCACACAAACAAAATTAAAGCAAACCGGTTCTGTCTCACTGATGGATGCGATATTCTAACCTGACTGGTTTAATCAAACTCTTGTTGCCTTCATGTTCAGACACAGTCTGGTTCATCTCTTGGTGACAGCTGGCTTTGTCATGCAGCCTTATGCTGGGAAACTGCTGCAATGGAGTATCAAGAAAGGCCATTTCTTGTTTAAATGATACCAACAAAATGAGCTAAGGGAGTGGATTTTCCCAGAAAATGATGCCATTGAGCAATCTCTTAACAAAGACTGTGGGAAGCACCAGCATCTTTACACAAAAGATAAAGCTCTTTCCAGGTATTACCTGATTCCACACCTGGAGAAGAGCTCTGTGTGGCTCAAAAGCTTGTCTTTCTCACCAACAGAAGTTTATAAGATGGATCCAGCTGACACCTTGGCTGTTCCTATTCTTGTAGAGAAACCAAGCACAATAGGGGAACTTTGCAAGCTGCTAGATTTCCTCATCTACTATCAGAGTTACATGCAAGACTTTTTGTGAAAGCAAAGTCATTATATGACTTATTGACTGTTCCACTGGGATCTGACACACAATGCTCTCAAAAGTGGAGTAAAAAACAAAGCCAAAGGATAAGGAAAGGGATCTGAACAAATACCCTCCCGAACAGCCAGTTACCTGGACTGAACAACTTCGCAAAAGGTTTCAAACAAGCTGATTGACTCTCCTGATTTTGCCTTACCATTTATCCTCTATGTAGATAAATGTATGTAGATCTCTATATAGATACTTTTAATAGAGGACTAGTTACGGTCTTATACCAACATTAGGAAGGGAAACTAAGAGGCATTGGCTGTGGGTCAAGAGCACTAACTGCATCAGAGAAGAATGATCCCTTTACTCATGAAAACTGGAGTTTCTACTGCAACTTCTACTACCTGTGTGTACAAGCTGTTGTTTTGTTGGAAGATGGCAAGAGTTTAATAAAATGCTCCTGTTTTAAAACAGCCCCTGGCCAGGGAGTATAGCTGATTTGTGTAGATGAGAGGGATGGAAGGAGGAACGATGAAAGTGTGTATGAAAGAGCTGTTGGCAGGAGCGCTGTAGTCAAGATTTACACACCACCTGTGTGGCCATGGACTGAACCCAAGAGGCAGTCATGCTGTTCTGATCATTATTCCCGTACACTTTCAGTGGTTTGGAAACTTTTTGTCCAGTTGTCTGATTATCTGCTAGATGAGCCCCTCCCCACACCCCAACTGCTGCAGCTCCTGATTTGGAGCACCTGGTGCTGGTGACAGACTACTGGACTATGGGTCTGAGCTACTCTTGATCTATAGGCTAATATGGTCCCCATCACTGTAGCATCTGAGCAGCTCACTATCTTTTAATGTATTTATAGTCACAACACCCCTGGGAGGGGGGCTGTGCTACTATCCCCATTTTAGAGATGGGGAGCTGAGGCACAGAGAGACTGACATTTCGCACTGCTCCATGTGTGACATTCATCACTGACTACCCCCTGCCCCAGGACCCTCTCCCTGAGCATTGGGAGCAGGTGAGGGAGGAAGGGATAACCAGGAGGGTTTGTAGCCTGCCAAGCAGAACTGGGAGGTTTGGGGACCTAGGGGGAAGCAACACAAAATTACATTATTGGGGAGAAGGGGAAATTTTAGAAACGGTAGCTGTGGTTCATGTGTGTTGTCTCCATCCAGTTCTCACACTTGGGTTCTCTCTGTCCATCTCTCCCTCACACACTCATGATCTCTCACAAAAATCACTTACTGCTCCCCTTACCCAAAATTCAGTTATTGCTACTTCTGCCCCCACAATCAATTACTTCTCGCCATCCTCTGCTTTAGCTACTAGATCACATTCCCAAAGCCAGGGGTTGAACTCAGGAGTCTGACTACCGGCCCAGCCTTGCTCTAACCACTGCTGGCACCTTGCTCCTACAGCCAGATGTAAAATCAGGAGGGTTCCCAGGCCTGTGTGGGATCCAACCTGTGATGGGTTGGATCACAGAAACCACCTTGGGGCTGCCAATTGATGTGCCAAGACTACTTCTGCCCTGGCTTTCCCTGCCAGCTTGGGACTCCAGCACCCTGTCTTGTTGAGCTAGACATGGCAGTGTGCTCCAACACAGACGCAGGGTCTGAACCACGTGCCCCAAAGCTGCAGACTTAACTGAAAGCAGCTTAAGAAGTGTTCCTGTCTTTAACACTCAGATGCTCAACTCCCAATGGGGTCCAAACTGCAAATAAATCTGTTTTACCCTGTATAAAGCTTATACAGGGTAAACTCATAAATTGTTCGCCCTCTATAACACTGATAAAGAGATATGCACAGCAGTTTGCCCCCCCCCCCGGCAGGTATTAGTACATACTCTAGGTTAATTAATAAGTTAAAAGTGATTTTATTAAATACAGAAAGTAGGATTTAAGTGGTTCCAAGTAGTAACAGACAGAACAAAGTGAATTACCAAGCAAAATAAAATAGAGCACGCAAGTCTATGTCTAAGAAAACTAGTACTTGTGTCACCTTAGAGACTAACCAATTTATTTGAGCATGAGCTCACGAAAGCTCATGCTCAAATAAATTGGTTAGTCTCTAAGGTGCCACAAGTACTCCTTTTCTTTTTGCGAATACAGACTAACACGGCTGTTACTCTGAAATCTAAGAAAACTGAATTCCTCACCCTTAGAGGAATTCCAGTAAGCTTCCTTTTACAGACTAGTCTCCTTCTAGTCTGGGTCCAGTAATCACTCACACCCCCTGTAGTTACTTTCCTTTGTTCCAGTTTCTTTCAGGTATCCTTGGGGGTGGAGAGGCTCTCTCTTAGCCAGCTGAAGACAAAATGGAGGAGTCTCCCACAGGCTTAAATAGACCTTCTCTTGTGGGTGGAGACCCCCTCCTCTCTCCTATGCAAAGTCCAGCTACAAGATGGAGTTTTGGAGTCACATGGGCAAGTCACATGTCCACACATGACTCAGAACTTACAGGTAGCAGCTATGGCTCACATGCTAGCTTGAACGTCCTCATGTAGACTTCTTATGTGGATTGGAGCCTCCCAAGATCCATTGTCCCTTAAGTGCTTCTTGACTTAATTTGCACATTCCTTTCTCAAGAAGCTGACCAAATGCTTTACAAAGGCTACTTAAAAATCAAGCCAGTACACACCCAATATTCATAACTTCGAATACAAAACTGATACATGCATACAAATAGGGTTAATAGATTCAGTAGATCATAACCTTTACATAGATATGTTACATGGCATATGTAGCATAAAACATATTCCAGTTAGGTCATATATATATTCATAAGCATATTTCCACAAAGCCTTATGGGGTGCACCGTCACACAACCCACAATGCTGCCTCTGAGTAAATTGTGTGGTTTTGTGTTGTGTTTTATATTCCCAAAGAGAATTTGTCAGTGTTCCCGTAGCATCTGTCCCTGTTGGAAATGGTAGGGAGAACAAAAACTGACACTGGCAGCAAAACAAATTTTGGAGCTTCTTAATGCTCCCTCCATATTACACCAGAGCAGGGCAGCTGAGCTGGGTTGTGGGAGTTGGGGGGGGGGGGGGAGGGAATGATGGAACTGAGAGACTGACCAACATATTAATACCACAGAGAGAGCCTAATTCACTTCAGGGAAGCACTCCAGATTAAAACATACACATCGTCAGTGTTCCCTCTAATTTTTCCCACACATGTGCGCAGTGAATTTTGTTATGTGCACCAATATGGAGATGATGTGTGACACACCACCTCCATATTGGTACACATAACAAAATTCATGTGGTGGGGGTGGGGCTGAGGGGTTCGGAGTTTGGGAGGGGGCTCAGGGCTGGGGCAGAGGGTTTTGGGTGCAGGAGTGTGAGGGCTCTGGCTGGGGATGCTGGCTCTGGGGTGGGGCCGAGGCTCAGGGCTGGGGCAGAGGGTTGGGGTGTGGGCTCTAGGGTGGGGTAGAGGGTTGAGGGGTGAGGGCTCCAGGTGGGGGTGTGGCCTCTGGGATGGGTCCAGGGATGAGGAGTTGGGGGTGCAGGCTGCTTCGGGGCTATGGTGGGGAGAGATGACTCCCCTCAGCTCTCTCTCCCTGCAGCAGCACCTGGGCTCTGAGGGAGAGAAGCTTGTCCCTGTCATGGTAGGTTTGGGCTGGGGCTGGGTTCAGGCCAGTCCCGGGTGGGCGGGTTCCCTGAGCGCCTCTGCGGCACTTAATAGGCATCCGCGCAGCTTACAGGAACTTAGCACATCGTATGATCAAAAGAACATAAGCATTTTCCTAGTTGCTCCAGAAACGAAACTGTAATTAATAAGCCTGTTTGATGCAGTGAGCTGACTGCACCATTTCACTTACTGTCCTAAACTGTTGGGCTGTGCTGCCATGCTGCATTGCACCTCAGAGGTGGCTGCCTTTCAGTGGTTGGTGTAATGATACATAGTTTGTGCCATTATTAAAGCACACTGAAGTCCTTTGGAATGCAAACTCTACCAGTTATTGTAGTTGGTGATAAGAATAGGGTTGGAACAGGTTTTGAAACACAAACTTCTTCTGAAAGAGATTGAAGCAACAGCCTCAGCAAACTCTGAGGGTATAACAATCTTCAGATAATTAATACACAGAGTCTGGCTTGGCATTAATTCTATCAGTGTGTGGAAAGGAGGTAGGAGGACACATGACTATATATTATCATTCATTATTTTCACAGCATTATCCCTATTTTACAGATTGGAAACAGAAAGTCAGGCACAGAGAGATGAAGTGACTTGCCCAAGGTCACACAGGAAGTGTGTGGCAGAGCAGGGACACAAATTTAAATCTCCAAAGTCACAGACTTCTGCCCTACCCACTCGACCACCCTTCCTCTCAGTGTGCCCAGGTGTTTCTAATGCACCTCTCATCACAGAATCTAAGTCACCATTAAGAACATAGGAATGGCCATGCTGAATCAGACCCATAGTTCTTCTAGCGCAGCATCCTGTATTCTGACAGTGGCCAATGCCAGATGCTTCAGAGGGAATGAACACAACAGGGCAATTATTAAGTGATCCATCCCCTGTCATCCATTCCCAGCTTCCGGCAGTCAGAGGTTTAGGGACACCAAGAGCATGGGATTGTGTCCCTGAGCATTCTGGCTAATAGCCATTGATGGACCTATCCTCCAGGAACTCCCCTGGCACCAGTTCCACAGGCTGACTGTGCATTGTGTGAAGAAGTACTTCCTTTTTGTTTGTTTTAAACCTGCTGCTCCATTAATTTCATCGTGTGACCCCTGGTTCTTATGCTTTGTGAAGGAGTAAATAACTCGTCCTTATTCACTTTCTCCACACCAGTCAAGATTTTATAGACCTCTCTCATATCAGAAGTCATCTCTTTCCAAGCTGAACACTCCCTGTCTTTTTAATCTCTCCTCATATGGAAGCTGACCATACCTCTCTTTATTTTTATTGCCCTTCTCTGTACCTTTTCCAATTCTAAAACATTTTTTTGAGGTGAGGTGACCAGAACTGCATGCAGGCTTCAACATGAGGGCGTACCATGGATTTATATAGTGGCATTATGATATTTAGTGTCCTATTATCCATCCCTTTCCTAATGATTCTTAACATTGTTTGCTTTTCTGATGGTCACTGCACATTGAGTTCCTTGCCATCACTATGTTTTTCTTTTTTAAATGTGATCTATTTAAGATCTGGGATGAGACCTGGAGCATAAAACTATGACAATGAAAACCCAACCAAACAGAGCTCAGACTAAATGAGACACCCCTCATGAAATTGCCTTCCCCCGGTATCATATGTTAGGGCCGTTACCTCAAGATTTCAGGTAGCTGAGGAAGACAAATGCTTTGGGGAGACATCCTTCCCTGCCTTGCCCCCCTCCTGCTGGCATAAGAAGGAGAAATAAAAAGAGTGCCGGGGCTTTATAGTGTAAGGGGACTGAACTTAGTTACTGAAACTGAGTGGGTTTTTTTGGTTGGCCCTCTCCCAGTATCAAAATAAACGGGAAGGGCCAATGAGAAATCAAGAGCCTGAGACTGACAGTCCCCAGATACAATGGGAAGAGGTCAGTGCTCCAGGTCATCCTGATTGACAGGCCAGGCAGGCCAGTGAGGGAGTCAGGAGCCTGGGGTCCCCTCTGTGTGAGCTGGAGCTGCCTGAGCCAGAGTAGGGCAGAGCTAAGGGGAGAGAAGCCGTCCAAGCTGAGCTGGAGGCAAAGCAGCAGCTGCCAGAGCCGGAGGAGCTGGAGCAGCGCAGACCAGCTGTGCCGACCGTGAACCAGGTCTGCGCTGCAGCAGGGAGCTGCTGCCCCAGAGCTGGGGAGCGGACACTGCGGGTGCCACAAGTAACACCGAAGCCAAGTGTGGTGAGCAGCTGGGGAGAGCGAGGGGGGACCCTGGGCAGAGGGCTCAGGGCAGAGAGATGTTGTCAGACAAGAGGGCTTGCAGGCTGGGCGCGGAGGTGGATTATGAGCCCAATAGAAGGGCTGATGCTGAGGAGAAGGATCCTGCCACCTAGAGCCTGAGGGTGTGTGGCCACCGCTAGAGCAGGTATCCTACCCATAGTATCACCGCAGCACAGCCAGGCTCTGGGAGGGAGGCCTGCGATGTGTGAGGAACAGACTGTGACCTGTCCTTACGGCCCAGAGCCGGCTGTTTGTGGTGCCCACATGCCCACAGGGTGGGGTTTCCGTTTGTTCCTTACTGTTCTTACAGTTACTGTTTAATAAACTGTATTTCGTTTGAACTGAATGCACTGATCAGTGGGTCAGGGAAGGGGCCGGAGTGGAGAGAGCACCCTGCAGTGGGGGAACTGTAGCCCCTGTCCTAAGTGGCCACGATGAGACTGAGGGTTAAGTCTCCCCGGGATTCTGGGCCCAGCCTCGTTGGGGTTACGAGGAGTCAGCCACATGGGAGAGTGGAAGGGGAGCCCTCAAGGTCAGACAGGCCTCTGGTAAAGGGCGTGGGAGCGAGGTCTCAGATCCTTTTGCTAGCTGATTCCATCAGGTTAGCGTAGAAGCCGGGAAAGTTCCCCACAATAGTGGGACAATTCCCCTGCTTACAATAGGTTGTTTTTACTCAAACCCAAAAAGTGAACTGGGCCAAATTCTCTCCCATCAGCATCACTGACTTCAACAGGGGGGCTTGGGTGTAAATGAATGCAGGAAATGGCTGGAGTCTGGGGTCTGAAACCCATTGAGGGAAGAGGGTCCCAGAGCCTGGGCTCCAGCCTGAGCATGAATGTCTACACCGCAATTTTATAGACCCGCAGCCTGGGCCCTGAGAACTTGAGAGCTGACACGGGGCAGTGGTGGGTGGTTCATTGTAGTGTAGACATACCCATAGATTCGTCTTCTTCTCCAGGTGTGTGCCAAGGCAAGAACAGATTCTTGCCCCCCACTCATAGGTTCTCAGCCCTGATCTACCTAGGAGGTAGAGCGGACCTGCTACAGTCTTAGTTTCTTGCAAAGCTCTCCCACCCTCCTGCTTCTCAGTGCTTGATGCTAAGGATATTTTGGAGCTTCCAGCTGTCTATGCCCTTTGCTCTGAGTCCCACTTCTTGCATAAACTACACCTGGCTCACTGCACAAGTTTGCATGATTTTATCAGAGAGAACATTTTTCTGGACTTCCAGCGGTGATAGTATTTATTTAACATACCAACCCTCCACCCCCGTTAATCATTTACACAGACCATGCAATTATAACATATGGATGTTGAACACGGAATACAAGTGCTCCTTTATGGGGTCTTCTGTATGTGGAATAGCTTGATACTTCTAGTGGCTCACTCATTCAGCATTTTTCCAGCTCTGATAACATCTTGGGTTCAAAGCAACTCTGTGCACACTTTTTAATTCTTAAACATATTTCTTATGCTTTCATGTGTAACATATCGCTACTGTATGTTACATTATTGACTACAGACCTGTATCCGCTTCTCTGTTTCCACCCTCTCCTCCTGTTCTGCCTTCAGCCATTCCAGTTTGGCCTGTGATCTTATCAGGTTTCAAATGCGAAGCAGGATGTGTCACTCCTGGTCAATGTTTTCATAGGAAACCTCCCAATAAAACCCAAGTTGCTGCACTACAGTAAGTGTTGCTGGCAGTTTAATCTCAGGGTGTTCTTCCTTTTGAGTCAGGGCTCAGTCAATGCCCTAATATGGCTTTAATGGGTGCTGTGCCCATGGCGTGTGAAGGGTAATGCGCAGGCAACGGTTAAAAGACCCTGGCAGTTTTCACAAGAGGTAATAGGCACATTACCTGGAGTTGAGTGAATAAAGTGTAGGGTGATTTTTTTCATTTTTTTTTTCCATTTTGTGAATTGTCAGCAGACAGACTGAAATTCACCAGTCCCTCCAGGCAGTCAAGGTGGCTTTAGTCAAAGGTATTTGCGATGTACATGGTTTATGTCACATGCTGGGCAGATACCAAAGAAGAAAGAAAGTCTCTTACCAGGTCCCTGGCCATGTGATAAGTGTGCAATGATTTATATTGGCTGCGTACACAAATGAAGCAGTTCAGAAGGTACATGGGGTCATTGCTGGTTCTGGACCATAGCCCATAGTGGTATACAGGAAATCTGGCCAGAAATCAAAGGAGATCACCCTAGAGGTGTATTATAAAAGGATAATAATACCTAGCTCTTGAATAGTGCTTTAGAGCCATAGATATCAAAGTATTTTACAAAGGAAGTATCATTATCTTCATTTTACAGATGGGGAAACTGAGGCACAGAGAGGGTGAAATGGCTTGCTGAAGTTCAACCAGCAGGCAGTGTTGTCAACTCTCACAATTTTGTTGTGAATCTCTTAATATTTGGTGTCTTTCATAAAGCTCTAACTACTGGAATCAGAACATTGCTTAAGAATCTCAGCTTTTAAAATATGTAAGTTTCTAGCCCTCCTAGATGCAGAGAAATGTTTGAAAATGTGAAGCGAGTGTACTATAAAGGCACTCAAAATATATTGGTTTTTTCCCTGTATTTAAAGTCTACTTTTAAGCCTACCTCATGTGTTTTGGGAGCCTGACTCATGATTTTTGAAGACTTAGGGCTGGCAATATACTGAGCGTATCGCATATGACAGGTGTTTATAAAATCATGACTGGTGTGGAGAAAGTGAATAGGGAAGTGTTATTTACCCCTTCACATAATTTCATTGGGTGACCCCTAGTTCTGGTGTTAATAGGCAGCAGGTTTAAAACAAACATAATGAAGTACTTCTTCACACAGCACAAAAGTATATCTGGGCTCAAAAAATGATTAGATAAGTTCATGGAGGATAGCTTCATCAATGGCTATTAGCCAGGATGGGCAGGGATGCAACCCCATGCTCCAGGTGTCCCTGTACCTCCAACTGCCAGAAGCTGGGACTGGATGATAAGGGATGTATCCCTTGATATTTGCCCTATTGTGTTCATTCCCACTGACGCACCTGGCACTAGCCACAGTCAGAAGGCAGGATGCTGGGCTAGATGGACCATTGGTCTGACCCAGCATCGCCATTTTTATGTGCAGGCCAGTGGCAGAGCTGGGAACAGAATTCAGGTTTGCTGAGCCCTAAGTCCAGTGCTCCCACCAGTAAGTCACACTCCCTCTTGGGATGCTGGCTGGAGTCTGTGAAGAGGGTAGTAGGAGGCAAATTCTGAAAACTGCTGACAGCGTTGGCCCAGACTTCTATTTCTTACTATGGTATTGATCATACCTAGGTACCCCCAACTAAAGATCTGGGCCTCGTTTGGGAGATACCATGCAACATGTAACGAAGACAACCATCCCTACTCCAGAGAGCTCATTGATGTGTCAGGACAGACCCCACTGTTGCCAACTCTCATTTTATTGCGAGTAGTGATTTTGGGGATGTTTTTTCAATCTGTCATAAAAATGCAGAGTAGCCAATTCATGAATTTTCCCTTAGTGAAAATGGCTGCCATCTTTCATTATTGTCGAAGAGGCTGAGGCTTGCACCAAGGCTGCCATTTCCCTACAGTCTATCTGCAGGTGGAAGTGAATGTGCCCCTAATAAAGATGGCTGCCAACTCCCATTGATTTTAATGCAACTGAAGCCGTGCAAAATGGTTTTGATAGGGCTAGCCAGGACACTATTAGCACACAGGGACTGTGAGGGGCAGCGCAGACACTGTAAAAAAAGCAGAGCGAGTCTGAAGGGGGAGCAGGAGGCAGCTGTAAGGGTTTCAGGGGAAAGGGGGCAGCGGATGGGAGGGCAGGAGCTGAAGGGGAATGGGGGAATGTGAGGACCGGAAGGAGATTGTGGGGGTGGGAGATGGAGGAGATTGGATGGTAGCTCACCCACCCTGGGGGTAGTGGAAGGGAAGAGAATCTCCTCTAAGCACATAGGGCGAAGGACACATTTTTTGCATATGTTGAGGCTGAATTTTGACCCTTAAAAATTGACACATGCTTTGGGGGCAGGTTTTTTCCCCAAAAGCTTCACAAACCTGAAGGCAACCCCCAGCTGTCCACCGGCAAACACATTTATTATTTTTAAAAATCTCATGACTTTTAAGCCAGCAGAGACACACAGATACTATGTGGTGAACTAGAGAATTATTGGTTTCAGAGTAGCAGCCATGTCAGTCTGTATCCGCAAAAAGAACAGGAGTACTTGTGGCACCTTAGAGACTAACAAATTTATTTGAGCATAAGCTTTCGTGAGCTACAGCTCACTTCATCGGATGCATCTTGATCTTCCAGCTATGATCTTCCAGAAAACACCCTCCTGGCCACTGTGGATGTAGAAGCCCTCTACACCAACATTCCACACAAAGATGGACTACAAGCCGTCAGGAACAGTATCCCCGATAATGTCACGGCAAACCTGGTGGTTGACCTTTGTGACTTTGTCCTCACCCACAACTGTTTCACATTTGGGGACAATGTATACCTTCAAGTCAGCGGCACTGCTATGGATACCCGCATGGCCCCACAGTATGCCAACATTTTTATGGCTGACTTAGAACAACGCTTCCTCAGCTCTCGTCCCCTAACACCCCTACTCTGCTTGCGCTCCAGTGATGACATCTTCATCATCTGGACCCATGGAAAAGAAGCCCTTGAGGAATTCCACCATGATTTCAACAATTTGCATACCACTATCAACCTCAGCCTAGACCAGTCCACACAAGCGGTCCATTTCCTGGACACTGCTGTGCTAATAAGCGATGGTCACATAAACACCACCCTATACCAGAAACCTACTGACTGCTATACTTACCTACATGCCTCCAGCTACCATCCAGGACACACCACACGATCCATTGTCTACAGCCAAGCTCTACGCTACAACCGCATTTGCTCCAACCCCTCAGACAGAGACAAACACCTACAAGATCTCTATCAAGCATTCTTAAAACTACAATACTCACCTGCTGAAGTGAAAAAACAGACTGACAGAGCCAGAAGAGTACCCAGAAGTCACCTACTACAGGACAGGCCCAACAAAGAAAGTAACAGAACGCCACTAGCCGTCACCTTCAGCCCCCAACTTAAACCTCTCCAGCGCATCATCAGGGATCTACAACCTATCCTAAAGGACGATCCCTCACTCTCACAGATCTTGGGAGACAGGCCAGTCCTCGCTTACAGACAGCCCCCCAACCTGAAGCAAACGCTCACCAGCAACCACACAACACACAACAAAAACACTAACTCAGGAACCTATCCTTGCAACAAAGCCTGTTGTCAACTCTGTCCACATATCTATTCAAGGGACACCATCATAGGACCTAATCACATCCGCCACACCATAAGAGCCTCATTCACCTGCACATTTACCAATGTGATATATGCCATCATGTGCCAGCAATGCCCTCCGCCATGTACATTGGCCAAACCGGACAATCTCTACGCAAAAGAATAAATGGACACAAATCTTACATCAGGAATCATAACATTCGAAAACCGGTAGGAGAACACTTCAACCTCTCTGGCCACTCAGTAAAAGATTTAAGGGTGGCAATTTTGCAACAGAAAAGCTTCAAAAACAGACTCCAATGAGAAGCTGCTGAGTTTGAATTAATATGCAAACGAGATACCATTAACTTGGGTTTGAATAGAGAGTGGGAGTGGCTGTGTCATTACACATATTGAATCTATTTCCCTAAGTTAAGTATCCTCACACCTTCTTGTCAACTGTCTAAATGGGCCATCTTGATTATCACTACAAAAGTTTTTTCCTCCTGCTGATAATAGCTCATCTTAACTAATTAGCCTCTTACTGTTTGTATGGAAACTTCCAACTTCTCCTTATGTATATATATATCTTATTATATGTTCCATTCTATGCATCCGATGAAGTGGGCTGTAGCCCACGAAAGCTTATGCTCTAATAAATTTGTTAGTCTCTAAGGTGCCACAAGTACTCCTGTTCTTTTTAAGAGAATTATTGTCTACCTGGAAGGTGGAAGCCCCTCACTAAATTAAGTCCCTCGTACAACCTCATCCTGGTCTTCTCTAGGAACTGGAGGATCAAGAACTCTGTAAGTATGTCTACACTGCAACTGGTAGCAAGCCTCCCAGCCAGGGGAAGACAGACTCACGTTATGGGGTTTGAGCTAGTGTGCTAAAAATCGCAGTATAGCTAGAGGTAGCAGAGATGGCAGCTTGGGCTAGCCGTTGGAGTATGTATCTAGAGGTCCAGGCAGGTTTGTACTCAGGTGACTAGCCTGAGCTGCTGTTTTTGGTGTGTTAGTTTGAATGGAGCTCACATTTCTGTGTACCTGAGCAAGGAAGCACACTACTCCCTGCAGAGTAGATGCACCTGATGAGTTCAATTTAATTCCCCAGTTTACACTAGCTGGTGTTAAGGGAGAGCTAATGACCTGAGGATAGTAGCAAGGATCTTTGTCTGTACCAAAACAAACCCCGTGGGGCAAACCCACAACTGCAAGGATAAAGGGTAATAATTAGTTTGGGCAGTGGCCCAGAGAGGGTGAAAAATGGCTGGTTAAAGCTAGCATTTGATGTGGACTCCTGTTTCTCTAGAAGGGGTGGAGTTCTCCTGATTTAGCCAGAGTGAGAAATTAAATTAGTCAAGCACCCTACCAGCAGAGGGAGTCTGTGGACCAGAGGGGAACTGAGGCAGAGGCAATGCCTGATCCTGGAGAGGTGAGAGATCCAAGAGGGTACTTTATAAAGACGGGCAAAGTCACCCTATAAATCTGGATCCAAACTTCCTCATGTCCATAGGTTGCTCAGTTCCAGAACTTTCTGTTCAGGCTCATCTCAAGCATGGGTAGGAGGCAAGAGCACCACCTATGGACTCACTAACACCTCTCCCTGCAATTCCCTGGCTTATCCATGAGAATCTCCATCCAAGCCCTGTCTGGCCCAACCCTGTTAAGCTTCTGAGATCTCGCCAGAGCTCACAGCTTGAGGGGTTGTACTCCTGAGGGTGAAGGGTCGGGTGACAAAAGATTGCTGTGGACCTCCTGCTGTCACCATTTTCATGTCAACAACATTGTGGCCCACCTTGGAGGAGTCGTTGAGTTTCTTGGGGAAAGACAAGGGGTAAATAGCAATGCTGGGGATGAAAGATGCCATCCAGAGCCACTTACAGCTGTTGACCAAGTGTGGCAAGAGGGGACTTATGATTTAGTACATGGGCAGTTCAGAGGGAAGGATGGAGGGGCCACTGAAGCACGCTGGAATAGGCAGTTTTCAGTCATAAATGTTGCTGCCTGTTGTAATTGCTCTTGAGCAGGTACATAAACCAAACCAGCTCCAGAGCTTCCTGTGGTTTCTGTACAAAGGCCAAGAGTAATTTCCTACTTAGTAAAACAATGTTATCGTAATTTCTGTGCTATAAAGACCTCTTCTCTTTTCTTCAGGAGCCAAAAGGGTTTGGGGCTAACTAGCTGGCCAGGGAAGGGTGAGAGAGACAGGGCGCTGCGGTTGGAGCTGGTGTTTCCTTGAAGCAGATACCTGGAGCCAGGCCTGTTTCTTGGGGAACATTGAAGGAGCAGCAGGAGACAGCTGCACAGGATGACGAGGAAAGGAGTCGGTGAAGGAGGACTAATAAAAGCTGGAGTAGTAAAATACCAACCTGGATAACACTTTATATTTATATAAAGGTTCTATTTATTAATGGCTTATTCAGGGTTAATACATGTCTAGCAGATGTGGTATAATCATGAACAGTGTGTGTTATGGGTGCTTGTAAGCATATTAATGGAAAGCAGAGATTGTTCTAGGTGATGGTTATTAGTAGGGCTAGTCGAAAAATAGCAGTGAGTTTTCGTTGAAATCAAAATTTTCTGTTAAGAAAACTGAAACTAGACATTTTGTTTTGGGTCATGTTGTTTAGGGTCTGCTTGAGCCTCCATACTTCCTCATGGGAGTTGTGATTACAGGCCCATAACAGTGTGAGCTGGCTCCTTTAAGGAGTAAGGAGTCTCCTGTCCATGATGTGGTACCTCTAAAGAACAGGTGTTTAAGGAGCAGCAGAGGAGCTGGCTAATGGGGGCCTGGCGGTAATCAGAGAGCTACCTCCTCAATGGGTTAAAAACCCTGCGGTTAGCTGACTTTGGGGAAGAGGGAGAGCAGGTAGTTTGGAAAGGAGAATGCAGTGCTGCTGGCTATGGGGCCCATGGATGAAAGTGGGGCGAGACAAGAGTGGTGCTGTGAAGCTCAGGTAGGTCCTGGCTAGAACCATTGTGCAGCTGGAATCTCTTAATCAGAGGGAAGCTGCAGTTGTGAATCTAGGGACCTAGACAGGAGGCAATTTGAAGGAAAAGACTCTCCAGAGAAATCAAAAGCCACAGTAGAGCTGACAGAACTCCCTGGCTCTGAGGTTACTGGAAGGGGAAGCAGGAACCTGAAGCTCTGGCCTGAGGGTGAAATTGGAAACCCCAAGGGGGAAGGGTTTGGGCCTGAAAGGGCTGAAGTAGACTATATTTCCTAAGGACTTAATACACTGGTCACTGAGAAGGGGAACTTAGTTGAAGCACTCTGTGCTGCTAACATGTTATTGGGAGACCCAGGTGGGAATGGATAGCAGGGTGCCTTCACAAGTACTCCTTTTCTTTTTTCAAGGACCTGCTTTACTATGTGGTGGTGTGCTCTGGGATGGGACTCTGCCCTAAGGCACTTCATGCCTGTATTCTCCCCTATGGGCTGGATTGCATCTCCCATGATCCACTATGGTGTCTCCCTATGGCCGAGGTGCTGCCTTCCCAAACTCCCAGGGAAGCCTTTCCAATTGCACATGGCAATTCTGTGCTCAGTTAATTTTTCCAAAGAGAATTCAAGAACTGGATTGACAGCAGATAGAATCAGTGTAATTACCTTCTGCATTGCCTCAGGTTGCAAATGTTCCCTCTGATGGGCCGTTTGAGATCACAGCTTCTTCAGGTGAGCAAGAATGTGTCAGACAGATCAAATTAAGGACTAAATGATTCAGACAATGAACGGCTAAATTCAGGCTCCTACAACTAGAGAGGAGTGTGTAGGGAATAGTGGAGCTGTTAAAGGAAGGTGGTAAATCTATGTAAGACTGTGGCAGGCAAAGGGCCAGCAGGGGATCCTAGTGGGAGCATGTTCACCCAGCTGCCCTTATTACTACCTTTACAAAGATGGAGGTGCACTTCCTCTCCCCCAGCATTGGCTTCTGTGTACTGAGGGTCATGTAAGGAGGCTTGGGGGCCTTGGATATACCCCGGGGGCTTGACTGCGCTACTGCTGCAATAGCGATCTCTCCCTTGGGTGAGGGGAACTAGCTGCAACCTGCTGTGCAGGAGATGGGGAGGGGGGTGTTTTTGCTGCTCCCTCTTCCCCCCACCCATTGCACCCCACATGGGCATCCACCATTAAACCCATAGAAATGTTCTCAACAAGAGATGCTCGTCTGACTCTCCAACCTGATCAGTGGAAGGGGTGGTTGAGGAGACTTACATTAAAGATTGTGTGGTGCTCAGATACCTGGGTAATAGGAGCCACATAGGTACCTAAACCAGATTATCATTGATGGGCTAGGGGGAGAGTGGCTGAATCAGAAGGAGTTCACTTATGCCACCAGGTAGTCAGAGAACTTGTCAGCTCTGCATGGGCCCAGGTTCTTTTGAAGAGTCTCTGGGTCTGTTGATGTTTCTCCTGGGACTTGTTTTTCCACTAGCCTAACAGCTGAAATCCTGGGGCTGCTGCTTTGTCCTGTTGGTGCATTGGGAACTCCCCAAAAGTCATCACCCAGAGAGTCCAGAGGACTTGTGTCTGGTGAGTCCAACTCTGGGTCCAGTAAGTGTGTGTGTGTGTAGTGAAATTCTCACCAATTAATTCCAGTGGGAGTTTAGCCTGAGTAAAACATGAGTAAGTACTTAGGGACAGCGCCTTGAGTTTGTTGTGCAGGTAGCTTACAGCTGGACTCTGCAGTGTGAATGCCCATATGTGTCTGGTAGGTTAATTGCTGATGGAAGTAAGAGCTGTTTGTGGGCTAGTCGCAGCACAAACAACCCCCCTTTCTGTTTGGATCCCCCATTGTCTTGAGACATCTAGACATACGAGGGGCAGCATAGTCCAATGGAAAGAGAACTGGAGTGGGACTCGGGATACCTGAGCTCTGTTCCTGGTTCTGCTGATGAGCTGGTGTGTGACCTTGATTGTGTCACTTCCCCTCTCTGTGCCTCAGTTTCCCCTCCTACCTTGTATCTGTTGTGTATTTAGATTGTAAGCTCTTTGGGACAGAGAATGCCTCTTACGTATATGGAACTAGTGCAATGGGGCCTTGATCTGGGTTGGGACTCTAAATGCTACTATAATATGAATGATGACTATTTGATCCAAACAAGAGTTCCAAACTGTAACCGACTGTCCATTGTTAAGTTCTCTCAGCAGCTTTGTCCTCTAGTGTAACTTTTTTTTTTTTGTTCTTCCTCCTATGTACGTTTCTGACTTTGTTTTGCAGCCTTAGGCTTGTGGGCCATTTGGAGAGCATTCAATGGTGTAGTCAGATTGCTGAACTTTACATAGGAGTATCTGAATTGAGTAGTGACTGCTACATATCCTCTGTGGAAATGATTAGCAAGATTTTGTGACCCTTTTCAATCTCCAGAGGTTTTTTCCTGTTGACATTGTGAAAAGCATCAGTTAGATGAGAGTCCAAGAGCTTCCTTCTCGAATGGGGTGTTTCTGTTCCAGATTTGTGAAGGCTTTTGATATTTAATCACAGTCTCCTATTGTGTACAGCACCTATGGGATATGGGTGGTCCAGGCAGGACATACTAAGGTACATTAGTGTGGGAGTACAGATCAGTAAATTTCTCATGTTCTATTTGCATGCAGGCTGCTCGGCCCAGCTCCATTCTGCAGCCCTGCTTAGCAATATTTAGGATATTCCCACAGTGCATCGTCATGAATTGATTTCACTTTTATGTCATAGAATCATAGAATATCAGGGTTGGAAGGGACCCCAGAAGGTCATCTAGTCCAACCCCCTGCTCGAAGCAGGACCAATTCCCAGTTAAATCATCCCAGCCAGGGCTTTGTCAAGCCTGACCTTAAAAACCTCTAAGGAAGGAGATTCTACCACCTCCCTAGGTAACGCATTCCAGTGTTTCACCACCCTCTTAGTGAAAAAGTTTTTCCTAATATCCAATCTAAACCTCCCCCACTGCAACTTGAGACCATTACTCCTCGTTCTGTCATCTGCTACCATTGAGAACAGTCTAGAGCCATCCTCTTTGGAACCCCCTTTCAGGTAGTTGAAAGCAGCTATCAAATCCCCCCTCATTCTTCTCTTCTGCAGGCTAAACAATCCCAGCTCCCTCAGCCTCTCCTCATAACTCATGTGTTCCAGTCCCCTAATGTCCATGGTAGATGAAGGTGTTAATGTGACACAGTGATTCTGCCATACTAGGTTCAATGCTGCCGCCTCATGGAGATGAAAATGGTGAACAAAATCAGAACATGTATCCATCACTTTGGTGCTGTGGAAATGGATGTATAAAAGTACAGGACAGTCACATACATATTAGTATACAGCTTCATGTGAGAAAATAACAGTAATTAAAATTAGAAATGGATAAGATGAACCAGTCACATCTATGCTATTTCACGCAGCCACTGCAGGATTGTTCCCAAGCTTTCTCAACTGTTTCTCTCCTCCCTGCCCACCCAATCCAGTTTTAAAATGACTTGATCAATGTCCAATGGGGGAGACTAAACCATAGTGCAATAGATCTCTCTCAGTTTTTTCCTTGGTCTGTAATGACATTTAATTACTACATTGTTGGAAATATCTAAGACTGCTACAAAATTGAATGTGGAAACCTAACTTTTTTTTTTTTTAATTGACTGACCTCTTCTGTATGTAAATAACATGCAAGTTTCCCCTCAAAGGGGCCTTTCACCTGATGGCCTCAAAATGCTTTAAAAGTAGAAGCTGGGTCTCACAGCTCCCTGGTTCTCCTGTGAGACAGGGAAGTATCACTCTTCCCATTTTACAGATGGGGACACTGAGGAAATATGAAGCTTGGGGTGACTTGCCCAAGCCCACACAGGAGTTGATGTTTGCACTGGGCTTAGATTCCCTGCTTCCCAGCCCTGTTCTCATTCTGGCTCTAAATTTGACAATACTTCAGTATCTGCTTCCACATGGATCATACATCACTTTGCAAACAGTTATGAATGTAGCCCCCTCCCAATCCCTATTTCAAAATAAGTATCCTTATTCTTGAGTTACAGATGCGGGGGGGAGATCTTGGGGTAATGACTTGCTCAGGGTCACACAGGAAGTTGGCGGGAGAGCTGGGAACAGAACCCAGCTCTCCCGACTTCACCACAAGACCATCCAGAAACTGAAGAGAATTATTCAATTAGTCCATTTTTCTGTGCCTAGTGTCCCATTCCCATGGATACAATAGCTGGCAGGAGGGCAGTAACTCTGCGGGCGGCAGCAGGGGAGACCCCCCAGCACTGGGGAAGGCTAGTGAAGAGATCAAAGTGGCAGGGGCTTTGTGGCAGCATATGATTTTTCTTGTCAGCTAGTGTGCCATGTGCAGTTAGCAAACAGGTGCTGTTGAGAGGCTGATCATTTACCACACCTAAGGTAAAATGAGAGGCAGTGCTCCTCATTACACAAGGGTTAGCAGAAGAAATGTATCATACGTGTCTCTAGAATGACACAGCCAATCTTTGCCCAGCTAACGGCTGCACTGGCCATTTCTCGGGAGCTTGGACGCCACACCTGATGGTCACATTCCGCTCCATGTTACAAGGCCCTAGAGAGGAGCAACAGATTGTTTGTTTGATCTGGAGGAATGGGCACTGGAACCCAAAGCAGCAGAATCGAAGTGGAGCATTTCATGGCTGGATTTGTAATATCAACTGGCTGCACCAGTGTGTTAAAGATTAAAGCCAGGGCTGGCTGCGTTTCAACCACCCACAGTCTGTATTATATGTATGATTATTTCCAATATAAAAATCTATTCATGTAGCCTCACAACACCCTAGTAATGTTGGTATTATTATCATCACTATTGTAGCACCTAGAAGCTCCAGTTGGATCAGAGTCCCATTGTGGTAGGTTCTACTCAGAGATGGGCTCTGCCCCAAAGAGCTCCTCCTCCTCCTTTTACAGAGGACGATATGGGTTCAGAAAGGATAATTCACACACGGAGCCAGAAACTGAGCCCAGCTTCCCTAAGTCCCCATCCACTGGCTTTAAATCATCAGACCATCCTTCATCCCTAAGGAAGAACACAAGAGTTCATAATTCTGCATGAAAATCCCCTAAGGCTATATAATTTGTTACAGTTACTTCTTCACCACAGTGTGTGTGTGTGTATATAGACAGACACACATACACAAAGTAAAAGGAAAACTATGCACACTAACCTTTGATTTACATAGTCCCAGTTCGTAATTTAAAGACCATGAATAAAACCAAGTTGAATTCTTTAAGGTTCAAGCCTCCAGGGCACTTACAGAAAATTTAATTTAGTGGAGGATGGTGAATGAGATGAGTGATCAAATTAAAAACTTTATTTAGAATAAAATAATTCGTTAAAGCAAACAGGCATTCCAATAACTATACTCCCTTCCTGAATGTGAAGAATGGATGTAATCCTTGATGGTAGATGGTGCACATAATATAAAATTAGCATACTACCCTTTCTATAATCAATGATAATGCTCCTTAATTAACATTCAAGCCACCTTTTACCATATCCATATTTCTGCTACCAGAATTAAATACTTTCTACTTTCTCACTGGCTATTTAACATTAAGCATCATCTGAATTAACATCTGTGTAAATGCAATACCAATAACTATCAATATACAGTAGATAGTATTTCCCAAAACATTAATGTTTTAAATAAAATGTTAGGACCACAACATGACCTGGAGTTATGCCCTAACTTATCTCTCACTTGACTCTGAATTGTCTGTCTTCGCTTTACTTGTATTTTAACAGGCTTGGCGTGACTATTGTCAAGTCTGTTTTTAGGAAATAGATTTTTGGGCCTACTTACATTTCGATTTTATAACATAAGCAAGCATCATCACTATAGGCTACAACACAAATTTATTACAGCTAACTGGTTCTGCCTCACTAATGGGTGTGGTATTCAGATGTAATTGGCTCTGTCAAACTCTTGCCTTGGTCATGTCCAGACACAGACTAGTTACTCTCTTGGTGACAGGTGGCTCTGTCACTCAACCTTGTGCTGGGAAAGTGTTGCACCAGAAGCTCAGGAACAGCCATCTCTTGTTTAAATTACACCAAGAGGTGGATTTTCCTGGACAAACGGCCAAATGCATGTGGCAGCAAGTTTTTCACTTGAGGACTTGCAAGACTGGCATTTAGATTGGAATGCTCCATGTTTGCATGTGAATTTGGCATTCATATATCCATGTAAATACACTCAACTGGCTGCCCAGTAAATGGAGCCTGAATTCATACAAACACATTATATTAGTCTCTGGATCTATATGGGCAAAGTGTCACAATGCTGGGAAGCTGGTCTTGGGATGGCTTTTGGGATCTGCCATCATGCAGATCCTACTGTTAATAGAAGGGCATGTTTTCAGTTTTGCTGTGCAGCTGTATAGAGCCCAAATAGCTGATTAGACATGCACAATCAGTAGCTCCCAGAACGGCTGGGATATTTGCTAAATTCATAGAGTAGCAGTGCGGCCGCATATATCTATGAAAATTAATAGAACTTTGGGAGAGGGTGCAGATTCTGACTTCAGTTATGCCAGAATCATACTCAGATCTCCGGTGCCTTAACCATGAGATCCATCCAGTAAATTTTCCACTGTTCTTTTAAAAAAAAAAAATTACTGGTGGAGGGACGGCTTTTGCATAACAAAATATTAACCTGGCCTTGGAAACGCCCTACCTTTAGTGACACTCTGAGAATCGACGCATTTCTAATATATAGGGTGGGTCACTCATGGTAAGAACAAGAGAAGTGAAATCTGTTTCAAATTTACAGCTCTCCAGTGCTCTCCAGAGCAGAGGATCTGGGGTCATGGAACATGTTGTCTCTTGTCAGTTGCCATAAACTTATAATAAAACTTCACAAGATTAGATACAGCAAAGAAGGTTTGAAAACATAACTGATTCTTCAATAACAGGAATTAATGACAGGACACCTCATGTTTGACCGATGCTGTTCGATCAGTTAGGAAAGGTGACTGACAGTCGGCTGGCTAATGAGTGGCTGGAGGGGTGGCCAGCGGAGAGGGGCGAGTGGCTGGTGGGGCGGTCAGCCAGCACAAGTGCTCAGATTGCGGAGCAAGCAAGATGCCTTCTTCCCCAGGTGGGAGGTGAACTCACACAGATGCACCTCTGAACCCTGACTAAGGACAACCACTGTGAGTGGGGTGTGGTGAGGGAGCAGAGGAGGGCACAGAAAAGGAACTTTTGGTTGTAGAACTCAAGAACACGAGGCAGAAGACTCTGTCCCACGCACTTGGGGGTGGGTGTCCTGCTCACAGTTTTATTATTATGAATCCTGCTTGCGGCATTTTCCCTAATTGTCAGGTGACTTCTCTCCTTTCATTAAACATTTCTTTTGTACACTTGGACTCAGGGCTTTGATTAGGATGATTAAGAGTAACATGAGCTCTTGTTTGCAGAAGAGACACCTCTGTCATTAAATCAGCCAGGAGAGTGGCGTTCAGGGCCCAGTCCTGTGAGCCCTCTGTGTACAGGACTCCCATCTGTTTCAGTGGGAGCTCTGCATTCAGAGGACTGGTTTTGTAGGACCTAGAACAGTTGCTTCCCGTAGTTCCCCATCACACCACACACACAGGCACTAAAGTTATCAGTAGCACTTGACTCAAAACCTTCAACCCCCAAAACAAAAGCCTTGAGCTAAGGGAGCGTCCACGCTAGAAAAGGTGAGGTTTTTTTGTTTTGTTTTTTACCGTGTTAGCACAGGACATCTGCTGCAAGTCAAAGCCAGAGAGCAAAATGCAGAAGAAAATTAAGAAAGCGCTCACGATCAAAAACAGAACCGTCAGGGAGGCACTGGCTGAGTTATTGGGGACACTGCTCCTGGTGGTAAGGAAGAGAGACTCTTAGTGAAAGTGTGTGTGTACGCACATGGCTGATGTGTACATTTCTCTAGTGAGCTGCAGGTTCAGCAATGTGCTGTTCTCATTCTGTGTCCCCTTCAGAGCCTGTAGCGCTGGCAGGTTATTAATGGTTAACTTTAAGCTGTGGTTATCATGTCAGGCAGTTTTGTATGAGCCTTGAGAGTCTATCAAAATGCTCCAAGGGGAAAGAAACAAGACAGAAGGTGGCAGAGGCAGAGATCAGGAGAATGAGGAATGGAGCAGCCTGGGAATGAAATGACCGTTCTAATTCTCTTCTGTGAAAGAACAAACAACATATTGTAAATGACAGCAAACAGCAGCTAATCATTAGCAAACAGCAGCTAATCATTAGCAAAAAGCTGGGTATGTCAAGGTGGCACCTGTGCTGATTCTCTCTCTGCACACATAATGGAGGTCAGTATTATTATCCCCACTAGACAGATGGAGAAACTGGCAGAGAAGTGAAGTGTCTTGTCCAAGAAGACAGTGAGCCAATGGCAGGATCTGACCACTGGGTTGGGGAGCAGACCTCCTTGCCTTCTAATCCCAACTCTGATTATTACTACTTCTTAAAATCTTCTCTGTAAAATGGGAACAGGCATGTTGAGGGTTAGTTAATATTTGTAAAAACCCACTGAAGATAGAACACATTATCTGTTGATTATAATTATTATAATTAAAGCAACCTGGGAATTAGCCTCTGGTTGCATCATCCTAGCAAATGTTGATGTCCAGATCTCGCAAAATCTCCACCCTTGTTGTTGATCATACCTGGTTTTGGTGTTACTTCACACACACAGTGACTGACAGTAGAAGCAGGTACAGGCCTTTAGTGTTTTTCAGATAGATTTCTTCCTATATAATGACAAAATGTCTTTCAATGTGTGTATTTAATGGTATCCTACCATGAGATGGCCTGAGTTTCTCAGGCATGCAATTGCTAATATATGCAAAAATACTGCTATTATTCTTATCATGCTGGGATAAACTTGAAATTACATAGCCCTCCTCCTTATGGCCCGTGTTTCTCCAGGTTCTTCTATCCCCTCTTTCTCTGGGAGCACCTCCCTGCAGCTCAGGCCTCTTTTCAGGCTTAGGTTTCAGAGTGGTAGCCGTGTTAGTCTGTATCAGCAGAAAGAATGAGGAGTACTTGTGGCACCTTAGAGACTAACAAATTTATTTGAGCATAAGCTTTCGTGGGCTAAAGCCCACTTCATCAGATGCATGTTGTGGAAAATACAGTAGGAAGATATATATCTATGTACAGAGAACATGAAAAAATGGGGCTTGCCATATCAGCTCTAACGAGACCAATTGATTAAGGTGGGTTATTATCAGTAGGAGAAAAAAACTTTTGTACTGATAATTAGGATGGCCCATTTCAAGGGACACCATCATAGGACCTAATCACATCAGCCACACTATCAGAGGTTCATTCACCTGCACATCTACCAATGTGATATATGCCATCATGTGCCAGCAATGCCCCTCTGCCATGTACACTGGCCAAACTGGACAATCTCTACGCAAAAGAATAAATGGACACAAAGCAGACGTCAAGAATTATAACATTCAAAAACCAGTTGGAGAACACTTCAACCTCCCTGGATACTCAATTACAGACCTGAAAGTCGCAATAATTCAACAAAAAAACTTCAAAAACAGATTCTAACAAGAAACAGAAGAACTGGAATTAATCTGCAAACTGGACACCATTAAATTAGGCTTGAATAAAGACTGGGAGTGGATGAGTCCTTACACTAACTAAAAACTATTTCCCTGTGCTAATTTCCCCCTACTGTTACTCACACCTTCTTGTCAAATGTTTGAAATGGGCCATTGTAATTATCCCCACAAGTTTTTTTTTCTCCTGCTGATAATAGCCCACCTTAATCAATTTGGTCTTATTAGAGCTGGTATGGCAAGCCCTATTTTTTCATTTTCTCTGTGTGTGTGTGTGTGTGTCTTCCAACTGTATTTTCCACTACATGCATCTGATGAAGTGGCCTTTGCCCACCAAAGCTTATGCTCAAATAAATTTGTTAGTCTCCAAGGTGCCACAAGTACTCCTCATTTTTTCAGGCTCAGATGCTCATTATTCAATTAACTGTCTAGCAAGGCAAGTTCCCCTTAAATTAGCTTGTCACTGGTAGCCGGAGCCTGGACTCCCCTTAAAGGGGCTAGCAGTCAGGCGGCAGTGTCCTTGCAATGTGCTCTCCTTACTCAGTGTATTGTGTAAGGGGATTCACCAGCTGAATCAGGCTAGAGGAGCAGGTTCATTAGGAAGGAGAAAGCTTCTGCTTGCATGCAAATAGCTGGGTAATAATCAGGTGTGACTGGAAGGGAAACAACCCATGAAGAAATGGGATGATCTAAGAGAACTTCGGGAAGTGCTTTACTGTTTGCTGTAGTGTGGCAGTGATTCTTTTACCAGGTGCTCTGAGAACAATAGAGCCACTGAGGACCTTGATGTGATTCACTGTATGATGGCACTAACCACTCCAGTGAAGGCAAGGACATTCATGGAGATAACTCCTAATAAGTCAAGAATAAAGAAAAATCAAATTTCTTTGGTAGCTCACTCTGCTGACTAACAGAAATATAACTGCGTTGCCAACTGACTCTGGAGGATGTGTGTCCTGGTCACTTCTGTTGACTGCAGGCCTAATAAAATCTCACTAAGTTGATGGAAAGAGTCATTGATCCTGCAAAGCACTGAGCACCCTTAGCTCTGGGGGACTCGATGGGAGATGCTCAGTACCTCCTGGGAAAAGGAACTGGTGCTTTGCTATCCAAGCAGTGCAGGCCAAAGCACAGTGAGTGAATGGCTGAGGGGAGAGCCTTGTAACACACCTGGGTGCTGAGAGCCTGGAAAGTGGAAATGCTAAGTGAAGGAGGTGGGCAGGTGAGGGGAGGGGAAGAGGCACGAGTAGCAGTGGGGGCCTCAGGAAGGGGTGGGCTCAGGGGAGGAGGCTAAGTGGGGTTGGAGCGTGGGTGGGGATTTAGGGGGAGGAGTTAGAGTGGGGGCGGCCTTGGGGTGGGCCACAATCCGGGCGTGCCCAGCCTTCCCAACTGGAAGAGTCACGCACCGCCCATGTGCAATCCTCACTCTCGGCAGGAGCATTTGGGAAGAACTCAGAGAACCACAGAGAGAGGCTATCTTTGGAGGACAGAGCTAAAATTCAAAGGGAACTTGATAAATTTGAGAACTGGGCTGTACAGAACAAAATGAAATTTAACAAAGACAAATGTAAGGTGAAGGGAAGAAAAACCAAATGCACAAATATAGAATGAGGATAACTGGCTTGGCAGAAGCACTGCTGAGAAGGATCTGGGAGTTGTGATGGATCACAACTTAAACATGAGTCAGCAATGCAATGCTGTTGCGAAAAAAGCAAATATACTTGTAGGTTTCATTAAGAGATGCATACCATGCTAGTGAATTACGAGAAGTAATTCTTCTGCTCTACTCCATGCTGATTAGGCCTCAACTGGAGTATTGTGTCCAGTTCTGGGAGCCACATTTCAGGAGAGATGAGGACACATTGGTGAAAGTCCAGAGAAGAGGAACAAAAATGATTAAAACATCACCTGTGAAGGAAGATTGAAAAAAATGGGTTTGTTTAGTCTGGAAAAGAGAAGGCTGAGAGGGATATGAAAACTGTTTTCAAGTTCATAAAAGGTTGTTACAAGGAGGAGGGAGAAAATGTGTTCTTCTTAACCTCATAGGATAGGACAAGAAGCAATGGACTTAAATTGCAGCAAGAGAGGTTTAGGTTGGAAATTAGGAAAAATTTCCTAACTGTCAGGGTGGTTAAGCATTGGAATAAATTGCCTAAGAAGGTTGTGGAATCTCCATCACTGGAGATTTTTAAGAGCAGATTAGACAAACATCTGTCAGGAATGGTCTAGGTAATACTTAGTCCTGCCATGAGTGCAGGGGACTGGACTAGATGACCTCTTGAGGTCCCTTCCAATCCTATGATTCTATGGGAGGTGATAATACCACTCTATATAGTGCTAGTTAGACCTCAGCTGGAGTACTGTGTCCAATTTTGTTCACCAATGCGTAGAAAGGATGTAGAGAAACTGGAAGGGAACTAGAGGTGAGTAACAAAGATGATCAAAGGGATGGAATGCAAGCCATACGAGCAAAGGCTGAAGGAACTGGGTATGTTTAGTTTGGAAAAGAGGAGGTTAAGGGGGGACATAATAGCAGTCTTCAAATGCTTGAAAGGCTGCCATAAAAAGATGGAGAAAAGCTCTCTCTTCTCACAGAGAGCCGGACAAGAGGCAATGGGTTCAAACTACAGCATAGCTGATTTAGATTAATTCTCAGAAAAAACTTCCTAACAGTAAGAACAATAGGACTATGGAACAGACTGCCTAGGGAGATTGTGGAAGCTCCTTCACTGGAGGTATTCAAAAGGAGGCTGGATAGCCATCTGTCTTGGATGATTTAGACACATCAAATCCTGGATCTTGGCAGGGGATTAGACTAGATGACCCTTGGGGTCCCTTCTAACCCTATAGGTCTATGATTCTCTGATCTCACCCCACAGTGATTGGAAACCACAGAATAATCCCATGTTGCCCAGTTTAAAATGCTTCCTCATGTTTAAAGTGACACCATCCCTGGCAGACAGTCCCTGGAGAAACAAAGGGATGACAACAAGGAGACAAACAGATTAAGGAACAGCTCAGATGCAGATTCTTCATATAGTGTCCAGTGAGCCTTATGTGGCACTGATGTTACCCACTGCAAAAATCAGTGCTCTTCTTCTCTTGTCACCTATTACGTATAAAGTGTTGCCAGTTAAGATAAAACTGCTAATGGCTTATGACACACACACACACACACACACAAAATATTGGGGATGGTGGTTCAGGGAAATAATATCACATCTCTCCTATGGTCGGTCAGTCCCTCCTTTCCTCTCTAATCTCTGCATTCATCTGTCCTGACGAAAGAGGCTAGGATGCACACTGGCAGGAAATTAAAGCAAATCCTTGGTCTTAATATTACCAAATGCAGGGTGGGATGGTTTGGGTTTTTTTTTTTAAGATTTGAGGGAAAAGAGAGATTTCCAGGGCTGGGGGTAGGGAGGGTGTGCTGGAAATGAAAGGAAAACCTCTCCTGTATCGAAGTAATGATTAATAACAGTGAGAACATGCTAGATTACTTACTAAGTTTACAGGAGTTGGAGGGGTTGCATCCTTGATCTGTTCCCGGCAAAGGTATCAGACAGACAGACAGCCTTTTCCCCCCATTTCAGATTTGAAAGTATCTAGTCCCCTCATTGGTCATTTTGAGTCAGGTGCCAGCCAGGTTACCTGAGCTTCTTAACCCTTTACAGGTAAAAGAACTTTGCCTCCGGTCAGGAGGGATTTTATAGCACTGGGTACAGAAAGGTGGTTACCCTTCCCTTTATATTTATGACAAGGACCATGGAAGGTTTTCCACCAGATGGTGCTGTGATGATCAGTGCCGTGATGGATCTCACCATCCCTTGATCCCATCTATCCCGTGTCACCTTGGCTGGAACAGGGTCTTGGGGGGGTTGATGGAATTGGGAGGGACATCAGGTCCTTTACTGCCGGCAAAGCCTCCAAAGTCAAAGGGGTCCATAGGCATGAGATTCCACAACCACTTCTGGGAGTCAGAGACAAATCCCAGACCAGACTTGGTGCTCTAGGCAGAGTCACCAGAGCCAACAGCAGCTCTTGGGAGGATGAGTGGCCCGGCGTGGGTCTCACTACACCCAGCCACTCCCTGCTTGTCCCTCTTTGGCACCGGAAAGCGCCCTCTCTAGGTGCACTATTTCTTATGCTTTTTCCTTGGCACCGGGAAGAGCATGGTACTGGTGGAGAACTTCACGTGGAAGCTAAAGTACTCGGTGCTGATTCAGCCGGTCTGAGGGCTGCCTCCATGAGTAAGGCCTTCAGACAAATGTCTCTATCTTTTTGAGTGTGTGGTCTGAAGCCCCTGCAGATCTGGCACTTCTCTTTACCCCTCCCTTTACATTCATGACACTCTCGTTAAACACCTTTAAATCCCTCCTGGCCAGAGGAAAAACCTTTTCACCTGTAAAGGGTTAAGAAGCTGGGATAACCTCGCTGGCACCTGACCAAGATGACCAATGAGGAGACAAGATACTTTCAAAGCTGGAGGGGGGGGGGGGAACAAAGGGTTCTCTCTGACTGTATGATGCTTTTGCCAGGACCAGAGCAGGAATGCAGGTCAAAACTCCTGTAAAGAGTTAGTAAGCAATCTAGTTAGATATGCGTTAGGTTCTGTTTTTGTTTAAATGGCTGATAAAATAAGTTTTTTTTGTAACTTAAGGTTTTGCCTAGAGGGATTCTCTATGTTTTGATTCTGATTACCCTGTAAGTTATTTAATCCATCCTGATTTTACAGAGGTGATTCTTTTACTTTTTCTTTCTTCTTTCAAGAACCTCATTACTTTTTCATTGTTCTTAAGATCCAAGGGTTTGGGTCTGTGTTCACCTATGCAAATTTGTGAGGATTTTTATCAAGCCTTCCCCAGGAAAGGGGGTGTAGTGCTTGAGGGGATATTTTGGGGGGGGAGACATTTCCAAGTGGGCACTTCCCCTGTTATTTTTGTTAGACACTTTGGTGCTGGCAGCATAAGGTCCAAGGACAAAAAGTAAAACAGTTTTTACCTTGGGGAAGTTTTGACCTAAGCTGGTAAAAATAAGCTTAGGGGGTCTTTCATGCAGGTCCCCACATCTGTACCCTAGAGTTCAGAGTGGGGAAGGAACCTTGACAGTGAGTTTCCCCGAGGCACTTTAGACAGCTAGAATGTGGGTCACCAACTGGCATAGGCTTGCTGCAGGAGGTACAAGGCTGGAAGCCTGGGAACCGGGGCATGCTCAGCCCCTGAGGCGAAAATCCCTCAACGACCGGGACAACTCTTCACCCTGCTATTTACACTAACTAGGAACTATGTACTCTGACTGCCGTAACTATACAATATACTACAGTACAAAACGTACAAAACACTGGGAATGGAGCTTTGCAAGAGCGAGAAGGATCGTTCCAGGAAACCCTCATGGTCGGTAAGAAGGAACTGAGGGTGTGCGGAGCTAGTGGCATCCCTTATACTGGAGCATACACCGGTGGCTCCAGGGGATGCTAGAGCCGGTCCTACCGGATACCACTGAGGGAAAAATCTCCAGCCAACGGTGCACATGCACCTAACATGGCATGGACATGAGCAAGCACTCAGAGAAGAGCTCAGGATGTTTTTATTAGGAACAGGTATATTAATAGAGGGGTGTATGTTCTAGTCATACATAAACACACTCCTCCACCCCCCTTCCCCGGATACTCCTTGAAGAAGTAATTTCATGCTTGAACATAAATGCACCTGCCGTTCAGAGAACTCAGATGTCCATCAATCTTATTGCGGATCCAGATACCCGTTCTTAGAAGCTGCGGCTTAAGGTTGTTTAGATTAAATAGTAGGTAGATTAAATAGTAATGTACATGTCTTCAAATAAACCTTAGAAAACCATCTTACAGGGAGATAATAGCCCAGCTGGATCATTGTGGAATAGCAGTTTTAAAATCCTTGCTAGAATTATTCATCACCATTTGGAGGTAAGGAACTAATGTTGTGAACACCACTTATTTTAGTAAAATGTTAAAAAAGCAACAATAGCCAAAACCCCACAAAAAGCAATTAACCATTATGGTTTTTATGACTCAATCTCATAAGTAAGCTGGGATCAGTCAGCACAAATACACTGTTGACAAAGGACAATGGAATTTTTCCTGCAATAAAAGAAAATAGATACAAATTGATAGAATCTGCCCTTGGAAAGCAAATGTTTTTTGGAATCCAACTGCAAACATTCCAGCATCATGAGTAAGTCCCTCAAATCATGAGATTTTTAAAGATAATACGTTTGAGATTCTTTGTATGGGTCTTCTGGTTTATGAACCATTCAGGGCACATTTTCAAGGTTTTCTCTACACGGTGAGGTGATCCCTTCAGAGCAGGATGCTCATGGATGATGCAGTATGGGGAAGCATTACGTAGCAGAGCACAGCAAGCTGCAGGACTGTCAATCTGGTATGTTTGCTGCACACCAAATGCTTTTTAGAAACAAAAAAAAATTGGATTTATGTGAAAGGAAATTAAAAACCACAATCAAATATTTAGCACCCAGAGCCCCATAAAACAGGGACAAGTATTCCCATATCTTGTATTTATCTAACCTAAAGCAAATGCAGCCACTCCTTGGCTACTGTCATAAATATAAAGGGAAGGGTAAACCCATTTAAAATCCCTCCTGGCCAGAGGAAAAATCCTCTTACCTGTAAAGGGTTAAGAAGCTAAAGGTAACCTCGCTGGCACCTGACCAAAATGACCAATGAGGAGACAAGATACTTTCAAAAGCTGGGAGGAGGGAGAAAAACAAAGGGTCTGTGTCTGTCTGTGTGATGCTTTTGCCGGGGACAGAACAGGAATGGAGTCTTAGAACTTTTAGTAAGTAATCTAGCTAGGTATGTGTTAGATTATGATTTCTTTAAATGGCTGAGAAAAGAGCTGTGGTGAATAGAATGACTATTCCTGTCTGTGTGTCTTTTTTGTAACTTAAGGTTTTGCCTAGAGGGATTCTCTATGTTTTGAATCTAATTACCCTGTAAGGTATTCACCATCCTGATTTTACAGAGATGATTCTTTTTTTACTTCTATTAAAAGTCATCTTGTAAGAAAACTGAATGCTTTTTCATTGTTCTAAGATCCAAGGGTTTGGGTCTGTGGTCACCTATGCAAATTGGTGAGGATTTTTACCAAACCTTCCCCAGGAAGTGGGGTGCAAGGGTTGGGAGGATTTTGGGGGGAAAGACGTGTCCAAACTACATTTTTCTCAGGAACCCAGATAAAGTTTGGTGGTGGCAGTGGAAGTCCAAGGGTAAAATAGTTTGTACCTTGGGGAAGTTTTAACCTAAGCTGGTAAAAGTAAGCTTAGGAGGTTTTCATGCAGGTCCCCACATCTGTACCCTAGAGTTCAGAGTGGGGAAGGAACCTTGACAGCTACACTCATTTTGTGCAGTCTCCCCATTTCCACACTGGTCCATGCCATCCATGTGTAACGTCACCGGGGATGGTGATCACATTCTCTGCCAGGCCTGTGGCCTTGTGCTCAGCCCATTACCTACCTCTGGTTTTGCCTCCCAAGTTCAGAACGTCTTCTCTCAGAGGAACCCAGGCCATGGCTGTCTCACTAACAGGTTCCCAGATTCTAGTATTGCCGATGGTCAGCACCAGTGTTGGCTCTGGGCACCGGTGAGAGAGGCAGAGCGTATTGTTCCTTGCCTCCCGTCTGGACTAACGCCACCATTCCACACAGCCATGCCGGTTTCACAGGGTATGCTGTAAAAGCCCTGTGCTCACACTGCACCTCCCCAGAAGGAGTACTTGTATAACCCCTCTCCATCAGTCCATAGCCATGCCATCAATGATGCACTTTCTCCAACCTGCATGTGGCCTGCATCCATTGCTGCACATTGCCCGCTGCTGTTGTGGCCCATGTATGCTGTATTAATCATCCAAACGCATGACCACATAACCAGAAACCAAAGTCCAGCCTCATTTCCGACTGTGGTTAGTTATTATTATATGGTCATGTGTTTGGATGATTAATTTAGGGTTGTAGTGTGTATGTGGCTTTTGTAAGTTACATCATATGTAGCTCTGTCCTAGCTTAGTTGGGGGCACATCCCTGTGCCGAGACTGGCCTCTTGCCTGACGTCTCTCTGCGCTGGGGCCTCTGGCCGTGGTCCCCCCTCACTCTCCCCAGCCACTCGCCGCGCTCAGCTCTGGGGTCATTTGTGGCACGGCCAGAGTCTGCAAGCCCGGCTCTGGGCCCAGGGCTCCCTCTACAGCTCAGCCCGGGCTCGCCGTCGCACGGCTCCCGCTGTCCCACTCTGGCCCGCCAAGCTCAGGGCGGCTGCTCTGCCTCCAGCCCATGGCCCAGCTCAGGCCGCGGCGCTCTCCTTAGCCGGGCCCACTCTGGCTGAGGCAGCTCCAGCTCACATGGAGGACAGGACTCCAGGCTCCTGACTAACTTCATTAGCCTGCCTGCCCGGTCAATCAGGCTGACTTGGAACACTGGCCATTCCGCATTGGTCCTGGGGACTGTCACTCTCAGGATCTTGATTTCTCATTGGCCTTTCCCCTTTCTCTATAGGGAGAGGGCCAACCAAAAAAAAACCAAAAACCATTACGTTTCAGGAAGGGGCCAACAGCCCCCTTATACTAGTCTGCAATAGCTGTTCCAGGCTATTTCCATGTGTAGACAAGCTGTAAGGCATAGAGAGATTGAATGACTTGCCTGGAGTCAGTCAGTGGCAGAGTTGAGAACAGACCCCAGGGGTGAAATTCTGGCCGTACTGAAGTAGATGCGAGTTTTGCCGTTGACCTCAATGAGGGCAGTGTGTCACCCTAGAAATTTAGCGCTCATGATTAGACATGTTGGCTGCTGAGATAACCCATCATGTGAAATCCTACATACAGGGGTAACTGGGTGAAATTCTCTAGCCTATGTTGTACAGGAGGTCAGACTCGATTATAATGGCCTTTTCTGGCCTTAAGATCTATATCATTCCTGTGAACCAAGCTTTATGGGATGCTTGAAATAACTTATTTGTATGCAAAATGCTACAGGGTAAGACAGAGGTGATGCTGGTGGGCAGAGGAAAGCATTTTGAGGCGTTTGCAGTCATGGTGCAGTCTCCTTTGGCTGAGGGTAAATGGCTACAGTTGATCAATGCAGACCATAGTTTAGGAGTTTATTACTCTTGGATTTCTCGCTGATGCTAAACTCTCCAGATAGTTTCTACAAGTAAAGCCTTCTATCATCCCCAGTTGGGTAGCACACTCCATCCCATCCTGATGGGATGACCTGGCCTCAATTATTCAGACTTTTGTCACTTCTCAGCTGGGCTACAGCAATGTAGTACACCTGGGCACAGAGCTGTTATTTAGGAAACTCCAACTAGAACAGAGAATGCTGCAGCACATCTCCTCAGCAACTGTGCCTACTGGGAGCACATCACACCTGTTCTCCGCTATCTAACCTGCCTTCCACAGAATACTGAATCAAGGTCAAACTCTCAGTCCTTATCTTCAAGGAGTTCCATGGCCTGGGCCTAGGGTTTGTAAAAGAGCCTAAAGTACTGGCCTGAAGAGTGTGTTTGATGACTGCTCTCCTCTGGCACAACAGAGCTCTCTGCAATAAGGGTAAAAGTTCACCTGTGCAGAAGATGGAATTGTTTCAGGGGCCAGTCAGAGATGGTTAATGAACTTTTCCAGGAAGTTCATCATATACCTCACTGCCTTCTGCTCCAAGGGCAAGGTTCATTTCTTTGACCTGCCTTCTCTAACAAACACACAGCAACATGGATATTTAAAAATGATACAAAACAAAACCCACCTACTAAAGCAAAAAAAAACAAACAAAAAAAAAACGAGGAGTACTTGTGGCATGCAGTGGAAAATACAGTAGGAAGATATATTGTGATGGGGCAAGGCCAGATAAATATATTAGCTCCAGACTAAACAAATCCCTGGTACCAGGATAAGTGAAATGGCAGCTGCTCCAGGTCAATTAAGACACCTGGGGCCAATTAAGAACTTTCCAGAAGGCAGGGAGAAGGCTAGGTTGATTGGGACACCTGAAGCCAATCAGGGGCTGGCTGAAACTAGTTAAAAGCCTCCCAGTCAGTCAGACGGGTGTGCAGGTCAGGAGCTGTGGGAGGAAGTTGCGCCGTTGGAGAGGCTGAGTAGTACACACCATATCAGGCACAAGGAAGGAGGCCCTGAGGTAAGGGTGAAGTAGAGCTTGAGGAAGTGAGGGCTGCTGTGGGGGAAGTAGCCCAGGGAATTGTACATGTTATGTTTCTAAAAGGTCAGCTACCATAGCTGATACTATTAGGGTCCCTGGGCTGGAGCCTGGAATAGAGGGTGGGCCTGGGCTCCTCCCTCACCTTTGCCCCCTGATTAATCACTGAGACTGGGAGACAACAGAGACTGTGCAAGGAAGGATAACGTCTCCTCACCTCCCTCACTGGCTTATGATGAAAATGGCTCAGTAGACTGTGACCCTTGTCCCTAGAGAGAGAAGGGTTACGTGGAGGGTCACAGTGAGCCTCTCAGGCTAGCGAAATCCGCTAGGAAACGCAGGACGCACAGACGCAAGGACAGAGCTTTGTCACAATATACATACAGAGAAGTTGAAAGTTTCCATACAAACTGTAAGAGGCTAATGAGTTAAGATGAGCTATTATCAGCAGGAGAAAAAAACTTTTGTAGTGATAATCAAGATGGCCCATTTAGACAGTTGACAAGAAGGTGTGAGGATACTTAACTTAGGGAAATAGATTCAATATGTGTAATGACCCAGCCACTCCCACTCTCTATTCAAACCCAAGTTAATGGTATCTCGTTTGTGTATTCATTCAAACTCAGCAGTTTCTCATTGGAGTCTGTTTTTGAAGCTTCTCTGTTGCAAAATTGCCACCCTTAAATCTTTTACTGAGTGGCCAGAGAGGTTGAAGTGTTCTCCTACCGGTTTTCGAATGTTATGATTTCTGATGTCAGATTTGTGTCCATTTATTCTTTTGCGTAGAGATTGTCCGGTTTGGCCAATGTACATGGCGGAGGGCATTGCTGGCACATGATGGCATATATCACATTGGTAGATGCGCAGGTGAATGAGGCTCTTATGGTGTGGCTGATGTGATTAGGTCCTATGATGGTGTCCCTTGAATAGATATGTGGACAGAGTTGGCAACAGGCTTTGTTGCAAGGATAGGTTCCTGGGTTAGTGTTTTTGTTGTGTGTTGTGTGGTTGCTGGTGAGTGTTTGCTTCAGGTTGGGGGGCTGTCTGTAAGCGAGGACTGGCCTGTCTCCCAAGATCTGTGAGAGTGAGGGATCGTCCTTCAGGATAGGTTGTAGATCCTTGATGATGCTCTGGAGAGGTTTAAGTTGGGGGCTGAAGGTGATGGCTAGTGACGTTCTGTTACTTTCTTTGTTGGGCCTGTCCTGTAGTAGGTGACTTCTGGGAACTCTTCTGGCTCTGTCAGTCTGTTTCTTCACTTCAGCAGGTGGGTATTGCAGTTTTAAGAAAGCTTGGTAGAGATCTTGTAGGTATTTGTCTCTGTCTGAGGGGTGGGAGCAAATGCGGTTGTAGCTTAGAGCTTGGCTGTAGACAATGGATCGTGTGGTGTGGTCTAAAGCAAGACATTCCACTGCATGTGCTTCTCTCCTTGGCGAGAGGATGAGAGAACAAACAACACATGACAGATGTTTGTCACGTTGCTTAATGCGTAACTGGAAGGGGTCAGATAATACAGTGATTACTGCGGTATATGAACCAATACAGATAGTTAGCATCAATATTTTACTCTAACTAAATATTGGGCCAAATTCAGGGCAGTTGCTCCTGTTAAGGCCAGAGCTGAATTTCACTCTGTATTCCAAACAAGTGTAAACACTTTAGGAGGCACCCTGTAAATCAGTTCCAAGCACCACAATAGGCCCAGAGGTGGGTCTGGGTCTCAAAGTCTGGATCTGAATTTGCATCGGAATCTTAGCTTTCCCAGAGCTTGGTTCAGTCATGACGTTCAGATCAGGATCTGGGATGGTTCAGATCCACTGTTCAGATTCAGGTCCTGAATCAAACCAATGGATGCCGCTGCATACAGGCACAGTAGTTTTTCTCTTTAATGTCTTCCTATCTCGTTTCCCTTTCAAGCTGTCAGTGAAGGCATCTCCTCAAGCAAGGCCTGGTCGACAGTTAAGACAAGCAATGATCCTTTTATCGCAAGAGGGCAATACCCTGTAAGGCCTGTGGCGTCCATGGCTTTTGCCTTATCTGCTGATTTAAAGCAGGTACAAGCACAGGGATGCAAAGCATGGCAGGAATTTTTGCACCAGCAAATCCAGTGGCTGGGCGAGCAGTGCTGTAAGAGCCCAACCGTGCTTATCAAGGGGGTGCTCTAAGACACTATCTTTGGTTTGGTTGCGTATTGCTGGGGTGTGTTCATGTGTTAGGATGTCAGGCGCACGAAGCTGAGTCAGAGGGAGATGGAATCAAAGGGCCTGGTGCTGATTAGGCCAGGATGAAGAGATGGATTGTGTATGTATGCAAGAGAAGGAAAAAGGGAGTGTGAGACTGCCGGTGAGGAGGAGAGACTAGCGAAGGGAATGCATGTTTACCCACCACATGGTTTGAGGAAGGATTTTTAATTCATACGTTAGTGAAGGTGTAAAGCTATGTGATTTAGGCTCACTCACTTGCTCTTTTCACCGGGCTGGCTTAGGGGCTGGGGTACAGGAGGGGATGAGGGCTCTGGGTTGGGGCCAGAAATGAGGATGTCGAGGACTGTCTCTCTCCGGTCAGACGGCATGGTTCGTTGTCTGACCGGAGAGAGACAGACAACACCAGCGAGGTCCGAACACAAAGCTCTTTATTGGAGAGTGCACACAACAATAGAGAGCAGCCCGTCTCCAAAGAGAACCAGCAGCCTCTAAGTAAAACTCATAGGTTTTTATAGACAGTTTTGTCGCGTCACAGATTTATTCATAAAGCAGCCCACCCCTCCCCTATGTTAGTTAAAATCCTCTTTCTCTATTATGCATGCACTTCTACCCCCTTACTGTAGATAACTTTTAGCAAATCGCAATGCTTCACTAACTTTCTTATCGGTATGGGTGTCAACCAGAAGACGAGGAGTTAAGAACAGACATAACACAAAAACAAGGAGTGGAAAACAGTGCCTCCTATCTCAACAAACTGTTCCCAGAACATTTGGTACAAAAATGCAGGAATGCAGGCCTCCCCTTTTTTCTTACTCCCTAGCAACTTAAACAAATATTCCTTCATTCTATTTATCTCATTCAGGGACTTTCCCAGCAACCTTTATTGGCCTGACTTTGGTTCAGTTGGCATAACTGCTTCATATTTGATTTTTCTCACCTAACAAGGAGTTCACAGTGCAGGAGGGGGCTTCAGGCTGAGGCAGTGGGTTGGGATGTGAGAGGGGGTGATGGCTCCAGCTGGGGGTGTGGGCTCTGGAGTGGGGCCAGGGATGAGGGATTTGGAGTGTAGGGGGGGCTCTGGGCTGAGGGGTTCGGCATGTGGGAGGTGGCTCTAGGCTGGGGCAGGGGTTTGGAGGGTGGGAGGGGGATCAGGGCTGGGTCAGGGGGTTGGGGAGTGGGAAGGGTGAGGGCTGTGTCTAGGAGTGCAGACTCTGGGGTGGGGATGAGGAGTTTGGGGTTCAAGAGGGTGCTTCGGGTTCTGATCGAGGGGTTCGGAGGGTGGGAGGGGATCAGGGCTGGGACAGAGGGTTGGGACATAGGAGGGGGTCAGGGGTGCAGGCTCTGGGTGGCGCTTACCTCAGGCAGCTCCCAGAAGCAGCAGCATATCCACCCTCCGGCTTCTAAGCAGAGTCGTGGCTGCCCCATCCGCACGTGCCAACCCCATAGCTCCTATTGGCTGCGGTTCCTGCCAATGGGAGCTGTGGGGTTGGCGCTTGGGACAGGGGCAGTGTGCGGAGCCCTCTGGCTGCCCCTACGAGTAGGAGCTGGAGGAGAGACATGCTGGCTGCTTCCCAAGAGCTGCGTGGCGTGGAGGCTAGCAGGGAGCCTGCCAGCCCCGCTGCGCGATGCTGTCAATCAGACAGTCAATGGCTCAGTGAGCGATGCTGACTGGAACTGTCAGGATCCCTTTTCGACCGGGTTTTCCAGTCGAAAACCGGACACCTGGTCACCCCAAGGATTAACAATATCACTAACTTGCAGCAAAATGCTTCAGTTAGGGAAAACAGCCTGCTTTCTGCTACTGGGGCTCAGCTTCTCCCAACCTGCACATGGCCTTTTGCAAAGCAGCTGTCCTGACTAGTTGCCCTCATGGAGTCTGAGTCCAACACAAAGGAACCTACTGAGCAGACCCAAAATTGCCACACCCAATTCCAGAAACTTCTTATGGGGAGAGCTAGTCATGCATCTGCTTAGCAACAGTGACGCAGACACAACTCATTCCTACCCCCCCTCCCCCGGCCCCAATAAATCTCTTAAAGAGATATCTCCCTCCTAGGCACATGGGTTACATTTGAACTGGCATTGGAACTGCGATTGTAGCTTGTGTAGGTGTACCCAGTGCTTCAGGTGGTGATGGGTGTCTATCATCATCTGCAAGCAGCATCTTTGGTAACACAGTGCTTGAAGCGAGCCCCTCAGCGATTAGCTTGATACAAAAACCATGCTTTTGCTGGGTCCGTGATCCCTGGCAACTGTCTCCCTACCCCCTCTAACACACTTTAAGCACTGGACATTACCTCACTAGCTTTACTCTAGTATGGCTAAAAACAGCAGTGAAGCCATAGTGTCACACGCCCCAGCACAGGCTAGAATCATAGAATATCAGGGTGGGAAGGGACCTCAGGAGGTCATCTAGTCCAACCCCCTGCTTGAAGCAGGACCAATCCCCAATTAAATCATCCCAGCCAGGGCTTTGTCAAGCCTGACCTTAAAAACTTCTAAGGAAGGAGATTCTACCACCTCCCTAGGTAACGCATTCCAGTGTTTCACCACCCTCCTAGTGAAAAAGTTTTTCCTAATATACAACCTAAATCTCCCCCACTGCAACTTGAGACCATTACTCCTCGTTCTGTCATCTGCTACCACTGAGAACAGTCTAGATCCATCCTCTTCGGAACCCCCTTTCAGGTAGTTGAAAGCAGCTATCAAATCCCCCCTCATTCTTCTCTTCTGCAGACTAAACATCCCCAGTTTCCTCAGCCTCTCCCCATAACTCATGTGTTCCAGTCCCCTAATCATTTTTGTTGCCCTCCGCTGGACATTTTCCAATTTTTCCACATCCTTCTTGTAGTGTGGGGCCCAAAACTGGACACAGTACTCCAGATGAGGCCTCACCAGTGTCGAATAGAGGGGAACGATCACGTCCCTCGATCTGCTGGCAGTGCCCCTACTTATACATCCCAAAATGCCTTCTTGGTAACAAGGGCACACTATTGACTCATATCCAGCTTCTCGTCCACTGTAACCCCTAGGTCCTTTTCTGCAGAACTGCTGCCTAGCCATTCGGTCCCTAGTCTGTAGCGGTGCATGGGATTCTTCCATCCTAAGTGCAGGACTCTGCACTTGTCCTTGTTGAACCTCATGAGATTTCTTTTGGCCCAATCCTCTAATTTGTCTAGGTCCCTCTGTATCCTATCCCTACCCTCCAGCGTATCTACCTCTCCTCCCAGTTTAGTGTCATCTGCAAACTTGCTGAGGGTGCAATCCATACCATCCACACCATCCTCCAGATCATTTATGAAGTGACCGACCCTTGGGGCACTCCACTTCATACTGGCTGCCAACTAGACATGGAGCCATTGATCACTACCCGTGGAGCCCGACAATCTAGCCAGCTTTCTATCCACCTTTTAGTCCATTCATCCAGCCCATACTTCTTTCACTTGCTGGCAAGAATACTGTGGGAGACAAAGTCAAGGAACAACACGTCCACTGCTTTCCCTTCATCCACAGAGCCAGTTATCTCGTCATAGAAGGCAATTAGATTAGTCAGGCATGACTTGCCCTTGATGAATCCATGCTGACTGTTCCTGATCACTTTCCTCTCCTCTAAGTGCTTCAGAATTGATTCCTTGAGGACCTGCTCCATGATTTTTCCAGGGACTGAGGTGAGGCTGACTGGCCTGTAGTTCCCAGGATCCTCCTTCTTCCCTTTTTTAAAGATGGGCACTACATTAGCCTTTTTCCAGTTGTCCGGGACTTCCCCCGATCGCCATGAGTTTTCAAAGATAATGGCCAATGGCTCTCCAATCACATCCGCCAACTTCTTCAGCACTCTCGGATGCAACGCATTCGGCCCCATGGACTTGGGCATGCCCAGCTTTTCTAAATAGTCCCGAACCACTTCTTTCTCCACAGAGGGCTGGTCACCTCCTCCCCATGCTGTGCTGCTCAGTGCACTAGTCTGGGAGCTGGCCTTGTTCGTGAAGACAGAGGCAAAAAAAGCATTGAGTACATTAGCTTTTTCCACATCCTCTGTCACTAGGTTGCCTCCCTCATTCAGTGCGGGGGCCCACACTTTCCTTGACTTTCTTCTTGTTGCTAACATACCTGAAGAAACCCTTCTAGTTACTCTTAACATCTCTTGCTAGCTGCAACTCTAGGTGTGATTTGGCCTTCCTGATATCACTCCTGCATGCCCGAGCAATATTTTTATACTCCTCCCTGGTTATTTGTCCAGTCTTCCACTTCTTGTAAGCTTCTTTTTTGTATTTAAGATCAGCAAGGATTTCACTGTTAAGCCAAGCTGGTCGCCTGCATATTTACTATTCTTTCTACACATTGGGATTTTTTGTCCCTGTAACCTCAATAAGGATTCTTTAAAATACAGCCAGCTCTCCTGGACTCCTTTCCCCCTCATGTTATTCTCCCAGGGGATCTTGCCCATCAGTTCCCTGAGGGAGTCAAAGTCTGCTTTTCTGAAGTCCAGGATCCGTATTCTGCTGCTTTCCTTTCTTCCTTGTGTCAGGATCCTGAACTCTACCATCTCATGGTCACTGCTTCCCAGGTTCCCATCCATTTTAGCTTCCCCTACTAATTCTTCCTGGTTTGTGAGCAGCAGGTCAAGAAGAGCTCTGCCCCTACTTGGTTCCTCCAGCACTTGCACCAGGAAATTGTCCCCTACACTTTCCAAAAACTTCCTGAATTGTCTGTGCACTGCTGTATTGTTCTCCCAGCAGATATCAGGGTGATTGAAGTCTCCCATGAGAACCAGGGTATGCAATCTAGTAACTTCTGCGAGTTGCCGGAAGAAAGCCTGGTCCACCTCATTCCCCTGGTCCGGTGATCTATAGTAGACTCCCACCACGACATCACCCTTGTTGCTCACACTTCTAAACTTAATCCAGAGATTCTCAGGTTTTTCTGCAGTTTCATACTTGAGCTCTGAGCAGTCATACTGCTCCCTTACATACAGTGCAACTCCCTCACCTTTTCTGCCCTGTCTGTCCTTCCTGAACAGCTTATATCCATCCATGACAGTACTCCAGTCATGTGAGTTATCCCACCAAGTCTCTGTTATTCCAATCGCATCAGAATTCCTTGACTGTGCCAAGAATTCCAGTTCTCCCTGCTTGTTTCCCAGGCTTCATGCATTTGTGTATAGGCACTTGACATAACTCACTGATCGTCTCTCTTTCTCAATATGAGGCAGGAGCCCTCCCCTCTCGCACGCTCCTGCTCGTGCTTCCTCCCAGTATCTCACTTCCTCACTTACCTCAGGGCTTTGGTCTCCTTCCCCCAGTGAACCTAGTTTAAAGCCCTCCTCACTAGGTTAGCCAGCCTGCTTGCGAAGATGCTCTTCCCTCTTTTCGTTAGGTGGAGCCCGTCTCTCCCTAGCAGTCCTCCTTCTTGGAACACTATCCCATGGTCAAAGAATCCAAAGCCTTCTCTCCGACACCACCTGCGTAGCCATTCGTTGACTTCCACGATTCGACGGTCTCTACCCGGGCCTTTTCCTTCCACGGGGGGATGGACGAGAACACCATTTGCGCCTCAAACTCCTTTATCCTTCTTCCCAGAGCCACGTAGTCTGCAGTGATCTGCTCAAGGTCATTCTTGGCAGTATCATTGGTGCCCACGTGGAGAAGCAGGAAGGGGTAGCGATCCGAGGGCTTGATGAGTCTCGGCAGTCTCTCTGTCACATCGCGAATCTTAGCTCCTGGCAAGCAGCAGATTTCTCGGTTTTCCTGGTCAGGGCGGCAGATAGATGACTCAGTCCCCCTGAGGAGAGAGTCCCCGACCACCGCCACCCGCCTCCTTCTCTTGGGAGTGGTGGTCGTGGAACCCCCAACCCTAGGATAGTGCATCTCATGGCTTCCAATCGGCAAAGTCTCCTGCTCCCTTCCCTCAGACATATCATCTGGTCCACTCTCCGCATTAGTACCTGTGGAGAGAACATGAAAACGGTTACTTACCTGTATCTGCGTTGCTGGTACATGGACGTTCCCCTTTTTTGTTCTGGAGGTCACATGATGCCAAATTTCTTCACCATCCTCCTGTCCCCAGTGTGCAGCCTGCTCTGAATCTTCAGAACCTTGTGCCCGTAGAAGCATATCCTGACGTCTGTCCAGGAAATCTTCAGTTTCTCTTATGCAACGCAGGGTCGATACCTGTTGCTCCAGACCTTGAACCTTCTTTTCCAATATGGAGACCAGCTTGCACTTTGTACAGACAAAGTCGCTTCTGTACTGTGGAAGAAAGACAAACATAGCACATCCAGTGCAGGTCACAACAGCTGAATACCCCCCATCCATATTACCTTCCTTCTATGAGCTTCCTCAGGAGTTGTAGTAATTACTCAGAGAATCCGGCAAGACGTAAGCCTTAGCGGGCTCTCCCCAGGCGAACTCCCAGGCAAACTCCTTCTGTTAGCTGCTGTGCTGTTTGCCCAGGAAGGTGAGTTCATACCCAGTTTTCCAGGCAGTCATGTACAGCTCGCACTGAAACCCACACGGCTGTATCTTGAGCGTTTTCTTTAGCCATGCTAGCTGGATTAAAGCTAGTGCAGGTATGGCCTACCAGCTGCAGTGACACCTCTGAGGGGAGTGGAGACATAGCTTTTGTCAGCACAAAGGCAGCATTGGATCATTATCCATGGTGTGGGACTGGGCTTGCAATTCTTGGAGCTCTGAACATTTCTCCTTCCCCTGCATTTTCCCACCCTGCTCAAAAGGGTCCTCTGTAGCAAGAACCATCTTCTGAGGAGATCCTCACATGGCTCCTTCCAGGGTGCATTAACAAGGAGAGCAGCTGCAAGGTGCCCTGTTTCTTTTAAGATTTGACTGAGCTGCTGTCAGCTCTCTGCCGACCCAGAGAGGAAGGGACTGTTAGGGGGCTTATTCCTTCACCCACTTCCTTCCCTGGTCCTTCTTGCATGAACAGAGAGCAACAATACCCGAAGTCCAAAGGTGCAAACAATTCGATGTTTATTGGGGTGAACTTCCAGCAAGCATGATTCCAGTTTCCCTCCTTAGTATCCTCCTTCCCAGCTCTGACACCACAGAGCCTTAAACCTGTGACCCTGTTCCCATTTCCCCTCCTCACACCCACCCACCCACACCCCCCCACTTCCTGATTGACTGCAGACTATATAGTAAAACTTGAGTTCTGCTTAGCTATACCTTAAGCAATCATTTTCCTGAAATTTAACTAACCAATCCTAACATATTGTAACATGATTATGTAACCAATTATATCCCACCACCTTAATTAGTTTACACCCAGCAAAATTAATTATATAGCAGACAGAAACAATCACAGAACCAGACAGAGATTATACAGACAAACAATAGCAAAGTGGGAACTATAATGACAAAACAATACAGAAGTGAGGATTTCACATCCCAGCTATTGATAAGTGAGTTCTTGCCAGACAGGATGCTATCAAACTAAGTTTCCTCTTACATTTTCTAGGCACTTCCCTTTCTCTGGAGGCAATAGGCATGATCAGGACAGGATTGTATTCCTAACAGCCCAATAGCAGGGCTGCTACTCTGAAACCTTCTTTCAGTTTGACCAGTCTGGAATGTGAGGGCTTCCCAGCTAATGGCTGCCTCTGCTGCTTAGCCAGAGGCCTTAGCTTAAGACCAGGGCCTGAGCCTGTCACAGTGAGAGAAGGCCCTTACACCGGCAGACAGTGATTTTGATTCTTTTTTTTTTATACCCCTAACTAGCCAAGTGATAAGAATACACCTAAATTCTTAAAGTACAGGCCTTTGCAGATAGGCCTGAATATCTATATCCAAACAGGGACCATGCCCCAAATCGGAACTTGAATACTGCAGGTATTGTGCTACTTACACAACCAGACCGGGTTCCACCCCAGCTACTGGGGGCTTCATATGGAAAACAGCTTAAACTGTTTTCTATTAAGGGAGTCCACATTAAAGGAGTTGGGAAACTTAGGGTGCAACTAACCCTGTAATTCCTGAATTTAATTTGGCACATCTTTGGGCTAGTGTCAATGCTAATGTCCTGCTGAGGGACTAGCATGCTGGGTATTTATAGGGGAAACAGGCCTGGGCCAAAATAAACAAAACTTCATAGAAGATCAGATCAGACCCTACTTTGCACCTCAGGCCAGTATCTGATTTAAAAACTCCACTGCTTCCTGTTCCATCTGGTACAATGGAGGTCCCCCCTGCTTTGAGTATGTCCATGGGACACAGGGCTTGAATTGCAGATGGGGAAGGGCAGGGGAGGAAAGAGACTGGTCGCTTGTTGATCTATTCTGTTTGCCTTGCCATTAGTTAAAATAGTTTGGGTTAAAAAGATGACTGAGAAGCTTTGGAAGGACATCTGTGACAGCATGGTAATCTTCCATGGAGAGACCAGTGTAAAACACAAAGTAACCTGGAAAGGGGGGGATCATTTGGCTTTTAGTTTGCTCCATGTCTGTCTTTTTCTGCCCCAAATCATGGAGTTAGTCAACCTGTGGAACTCGTTGCCAGGGGATGTTGTGAAGGCCAAAAGTATAACCAGGTTCAAAAAGGATTTAGATAGCCATTGATGGATTTATCCTCCGTGAACCTATTAGCCAAGATGGTCAGGGATACAACCCTATGCTCTGGGTGTCCCTGACTGCTAAAAGCTGGGACTGGATGACAGGGGATGGATCACTCAATAATTGCCCTGTTCTGTTCATTCTCTCTGAAGGCCCTGGCATTGGCCACTGTCAGCAGACAGGATACAGGGTTAGATGGACCATTGGTCTGACCCAGTGTGACAGTTCCTATGTTCTTAACTAGGAGGCCTTTGTCTCCTGAACCTCAGGGCATGGTATTTCCTGGATAATATTAACATACCCTAGATGATCCTGGATATGGTCTTTGCTTGGTCATAGAATACTATTTCCATTGATTTGACACTTGGAAAGAGGAGGACACTTACCCAACAACTGGACCTCATCACTAATCCATCCTTCCAACCTGTGCTCAGATAGGCAAGGGGCTCTGTCTACCTGAGGAAAGAACCACGATTCCAGCCTCCAGCTGACAAGAGGCACCTCCCATCTATGGGCTATCTAGAATAGAGGCCCTCATCATTTTTCCTTCTGTCTGTCTCTCTTTATCTGCGTTTGGTTGGGGCAATTTACTAGACAAACCTCATAGCTTTGTAAGGGTGCAGGTAACTTCTTGGCTGCAGTGAAGGTAACATTTCCAGCATTTGAGAAAAAGACTAAGAGAAAAGCACTGGTTATGCAACATGCAAGATTTGCTGCACACTGTGGCTGTTTAAGTTTTGTGTTTCTCTTGTGGTTATTGAGGAGTTAAGAAAAGGACCCTGAGAGTTCAGCACTGGCTGTAGGTGCAAATCAACGTCTAAACAACCTTTAACTGAAATGACAGGGATGAGGAGAGATGGTCTGAATGGTGGGTGAGGAAGAAGCCAATTGTATCTGTTCATTATGGTATAAATATCCATGTGTTCTGTTGATTTAAAATATGCTCGAAATAGTTATTATCCATGCGTCCATACGCTGCCCCCCTCGCTAGTATATAAACCTTTGTCTTGGTTAATAAGCTGCATAGACTGTAAAATCCTCATGGCACGGAGCAGCTTGTTGTTATGTGTTTGTACAGGGTCCAGCACAATGTGCTGTGGCCCATGAGCGGGTCTCCTAGTGCAACCACAATCTAAATAACAATATGCTATTGTCCTTTAGCCAGAGACCATTAGCCCTTCCCTCACAGAGATGACAAGAGAGAATTTAAACAATCTCAATGCTTGACTGCCCTCTGGTGGTTTTATGTATGTACATGTATCTTTCTTAACTAGAATATCTAACAGAACATAATCCTAGCCAGTTAACAGCAGAAATTTTAGGTACAGTAACTCCTCGCTTAACATTGTAGTTATGTTCCTGAAAAATTCTACTCTAAGTGAAACAATGTTTAGCGAATCCAGTTTTCCCACAAGAATTAATGTAAATGGAGGGGTTAGATTCCAGAGAATTTTTTTCCGCCAGACAAAAGACTATCTATACATATACACAGTATAAGTTTTAACTAACAGTTTGATACTGTACGCAGCAATGATGATTGCGAAGCTTGGTTGAGGTGGTGGAGTCAGAGGGCGGAAGAGGGGAGGATATTTCCCAGGGAATGCCTTACGGCTGAATGATGAACTAGCACTCGGCTGAGCCCTCAAGGGTTAACACATTGTTGTTAATGAAGCCTCATGCTCTACAAGGCAGCACGAATGGCAGGAGGAGATACAGCATGGCAAAGAGAGAGAGAGACACAGTGTGTGTGTGAGAGAGGGAGAGAGAGACACACTGTGTGTGTGTGTGTGTGTGTGTGAGAGACATGCATTGCCCCTTTAAGTTCTCTGACCCCACTCTAAGTACACTGCCTTTTTAAGTAGATCAGCAAGTTGAGACAGCAGCTGCTGCCAGCAAGCTCCCTCTGTCCTGGGCCCTGTAGTGTCCCCTCTGCTCTGTGGGGATATGGCAGGAGCGGGGGATAGGAGTGGAGGAAGGGGGACACCCTGACATTAGTACCCCTCTTTCCCTCCTCCCCTCCCACTCCCTGCAGAGTGAGCAGGAGGCTCCGGGGAGCAGCTCCAAGGCAGAGGGCAGGAGCAGCACACAGCACTGGGGGAAGGACAGCTGAACTGCTGGCAACTGATAGCCTTCCGGGTGGCTGCCGCACAGGGAACTTAGGGGAGCGGGGAGCTGATGGGGGGCTGCCGGCCCACCCTGGTTCCAAGCCCCTACCAGCTGGCTCCAATGGGCTGCTCTTTCTGCAAGCCGTGGACAAAGCAGGTGGCTGCCAAACAAAGTTATAAGGGAGCATTGCGCAACTTTAAACAAGCACATTCCCTAATTGATCAGCACCGTAACAATGAAACAACGTGAACTGGGATGATGCTAAGTGAGGGGTTACTGTACATATAAAGCTGTGGGGAACGTTAGAAAAAAGTCTAATGTAGACACAGCTTCACTTCCTGCATCTCAAATGAAATCAGTGGAGTTACATCAGGGATGAATTTGGCTCAGTGGAGGTTATAAACATAAAGTCACTGCTTTGCTGAGGATCTGGCAGAAGGGGAAGCTGGGCTGAGATGAAGAAGGCTCTTATTCAAACATAGGAATAGTTAGGCAGCCCACACGATGTCTGTTCTATGGACAAGCAAAGGACTTCGAGGTTGTCTACCTCTCACCTGCAGTACATCCCACACACACCCATTGGCCCTAGACCAGTGGCTGAGGTGTGATAATTGGGCCTACAAATTTACTGTGAGCTAAACTGTAAAATGTACGTGAATTTGTAAGACGTCGCAAAATCCTCCACTACTAAATGTCAATGAGGTACAAAAGGGAGACAGACTCAATTACTCCAAACAAAAAGGCCTCCTGATATACCTCAAGGACTGAGTTAAGATCATGCCTCCTAACTGAGAAAAATGGAATGAGAAATCAGTGAACCAAAATGGGTGTATTGGAAACTAGCTCTCATTGGTGGACAAAATAATGAGGGGATGGGCTGTTTCACCCATCACTCCCCTCTTGGGTCCTTAAAGAAAAATACTTTGTGGTAAAAAATTGGCTACAAGAGCAAGCTTCACCACCCTGGCTGCCACCCCCACCATCTCATAGGACCCCAGGCCTTCATCCTAATGCTGAGAGATGTCCTGACCAGACCAGGCCAGAGAAAGGGGCCCAGATGATGGAGGGGCATTTTGGCAGACCCGGTCAGGGAAGTCTGCTCATCGTTAAGGGTAGGAAGAGCCAAGAGGAGCTCAGGTTCCAACCACAAAGCCTGGTGGACCCAGACTCTAACTCCTTCCTGTGCTCTGGAAGAGCCAAAATATGCTCCTGTATTTTACCCAGGTTCTTGTCAGTGAAGAAGCTAATTCCTGAGGCTGCTGAGCACTCTCTACTTCCATTGAAGTCAATGCTTGTTGAGAGCACTCAGCACTTTGTTGTGCTCAGCCACTTATAGGGTCAGCTCAATGATTAGCAAAGCTCTTGGTCACAGCAACGTTCTTCACCCTGGATCAGTTTCTTACCTTGGTCAACAGCAACCACTGCTTGCAAGTGAAGAGCCTCTTTGGGTTCAGAATGAAAGTGCAAATAAGACACAGGAGTAGGGGGATGTTGACTGCTGTGGCCAGTCCCGAGATGCTTTCATTTTAGCAGGGATGGGATTTGGCTCCATTCAGACTGTGAGTAGCCCACCTGCCGTGGCAGTAAATTAATGCTACTTGTAATCTCTCTGGTATTAAAAATTAATGTGTCACTGGCAGAAGCTGTTCCTAGGGAAACGGCAAGCTCATGGCTTTGATTAGGATGATTAAGAGTAATATGAGCTCTTGAGTGCAGAAGAGACACCTCTGTTGTTAAATCAGCTGGGAGAGCGGCATTCAGAGCCTAATCCTGTGAGCCCGCTGTGTTTTTATTTCAGTGGGAGCTCTGCATTCAGAGGATTGGTTTTGCAGGACCGAGAACAGCTCTTTCCTGTAGTCCCCACAGCACCGCCCATACAGGCACTGAAGTTGTCAGGACTTGACCCAAGACCTTCAACCCCCAAAACAAAGGCCTCTCTTACTTGAGCTAAGGGAGCGTCCACACTAGAAGAGGTGGGATTTTACTTTTGTTTTACTGTGTTAGCTAACACATGGTAGCTAATAAAGGGTAAAAATCCTGACGTGGACTAGGCAGTTTGTAGTTCTTGTGGCGGTTCAATGACAAGACAGCACAGAGCTTTTAGCAAGCAAGCGGCTGGTCTGCTAACAGGCTTCTGCCTGTCAGCTTTCCACCTTCCCCTTTATTCTTTCTCTCCCCCCGCGCATTACATTCTCCAACAGACAAAAGGAATACACTGGCTTTGTTTAACATTCTTATTTACCAGTTTCTATCTACCGCATTCCTTGCTCTCGGGCCTTGAGCCCAGTCCTGAGAGGCTTCCCACGATTCACGACATCTGGGCGAGATTCCAAGGTTGATGCCCTTGAAAGGAGCTGTGTGTGCACAGGTCCAGCACAACACTCCGGGTGTGCCCTGAATGTTGCCAAGCACATAAACCTTGTATGAATCCTACAAGTTCTTACAGGTCAAGATAAACATTAACCTTGTCCTTCTAACCCAGTGTTTCTCAAACTTCATTGCACCATGACCCAGTCTGACAACAAAAATTACTACACAACACTAGGAGGAGGGACCGAAGCCTGAGCCCAACTGAGCCCCACCACCCCAGGCTGGGGTCCATAGCCAAAGCTCGAGCCCCACCACCCCTGTCACGGGGGGGGAGGGAGGCATGAAGCTGAAGCCCAAGGGCTTCAGCCCCAGGCAGGGGCCTGTAACCTGAGCTCCGCTGCTCAGGGCTGAAGCCAAAGCCCGAGTCCCACCACCCTCCGACTCCAGGTGGTGGGGCTCTGGCTTCGGCTTCGGGTAGTGGGCTCGGGCTTCAGCTTGAGCTTGGGCCACAGCCAGTCTAACACCAGCCCTGGCAACCCCATTAAAGTGGGGTTGTGACCCACTTTGGTGTCCCAACCCATAGTTTGAGAACCCCTGATGGAACCCACAACAAGTACAGCTGCCTTGCCCACTCTAGGACGTTACCATGCATTAGCTAACCATGCTTGGTAAAAAGACTCCCCATTTCTTCTGGCGAAGGCAGGGCCTTAGCAGATTTAGCTAAGAAAAAGCAGCAGGCTGCTGCAATCCCTGGAGCCAAGTATTAGCTGGAGATAAGAAAACGCACCACGGAGCTATGAGAGGAAGGATAGTCGTTAGGTCAAGACTCTGACCTGGGACTCCGGACCTAGGAATTGAAATCCTGCCTCTGCCACAGACTCCGTGTCGTTGGGCAAATTGTTGACTCTCCATAGAGTCATTAAAAGGACAGAGCCACGTCTTGAGAACTTAACAACCCGAGGAGCAGCCCCTGCAAGTTAATAGGCGCTCTTCATACCCAGTGGAGAGCTGAAGGCATTCAGTGGGTGTAAGAGGCAATCAGCAACTTGTGGGATTGGGCCTTAAGTGACTGTGCCCTATAATTCCCAGTGCTTCAGTAGGCGCAGGAGCGGGCCCCAAGTTAAGACAGCACAGGATGACAAACCAAAGGCACTGAGAGGTGTGGAAAAGCCTATGGTTCCAGTAGGAGATCAGGGGAGATGCTTTTGCTACATGACACCTTGTTGCCTTCCTTGGAAAACATGATTTTGTTTGTAGTAAAGCCCTAGCAGGGCAGAGACTATTTTTTTTTTTTAATTCATCTTAACCCTGAGCACTTGGGGGAGAAACTAGATTCCAGAGCAGATATCAAGAGATCCAGATATAGAGAGATCCAGCTGCTGGGCAGAAGGTTTCCAAATAAGCAGGTACCTCAGGAAGCAGACAGCTATATAAACACCCAGTGGAGGCTGCTCTATAGCAAGAGCTGTGCTAGGTACAAGAGCATTCTCAGCAACGGCTAGAACGACTGCAAGAGACCAGACGAAATCTGCCAGTCTTGTTGAACACGCGATCTGGTTGGATACAGTCCGCTGCCACCATGTGATCCCGTTCCACAGTGAAGATTGTGCCATGAAAAGTGACAGGTCCATAGTGTGTGCTGAAGCAGCAGCAGGGCTGGTTCCAAAGCAATTCTAACTAGTCCCTTGGTGGTGCTGAGTTACTGCCCCAGAAAGCTGACCTGCTAGTCAGGGCCTACGCTAGGGTCCCAATCAGTTTGAGTTCGATAGGGTGAGTCAGTGTATAGATGCTTTAACATAGCGCCCGGTCCATGCAGCTCCCTGAGCGCAAGGTGGGCGTGGTCGTCAGGACGATCGGACGAACCCTGCCTGGCAAAACCCATTTTTCAAACCCAAATTAACTTTCTTTGCAGTTTGTTTTGACCCTTAAGTCAGAGGGAAGAGAGAGAGAGAGTTTGTCTCCACGTTTGCAGATCAGGCTTTTGCTTCCTTCCCTTGCCCTACTATTTCCAACACCCTCCTGGTGCCCAGGGGTGTCCCATGCGTTAGAGGAGAGGCAGCATTCTCTTGTGGAGACTGGGGAGCCTGTGTCTTCTGTTGCCATTTATAAGATGGGATGGCAGCGGTGGCAACCATGCTGCTGCCTAGGCACCTGCTCCAGGGTTGGGGGATGTGAAACCATCTCTCTCCGCCCTGCTTGGTTCCTCATGCAATGAAGCCATGTTATCGGGGGGGGGGGGGGGTGAAGGGGAGGTGAATTTTATGCTGCAAAACAATGTAGGTTCAGCACCCTTGTGGCACCAACACTGAACTTACGGGCTCATTGTGAATGTAACCGGGTGGGGCATATCTTGTACCCACCAGTTATGTCAGTGGGAGGTACGTCCTTGACGTCAGCAGTAACAAGTTTTAGAGAGCTTATTCCTTCGCTCTCCCACTTCCCTGGTCCTTCTCGCATGAACAGAGAGCAACAATACCCGAAGTCCGAAGGTGCAAACAATTCAGTGCTTATTGGGGTGAACTTCCAGCAAGCTTAAATCTAAGTTCCTTTTTCCTTATTTTCAAATCCCAATTTACTTTAACTTAGGCTTGAATAGAGACGGGAATGGTTGAGTCATTATAAAAAGTAACCTATTTTCCCTTGTTTAATCCTTCCTCGCTCCCCCCCCCCACTGTTCCTCGGACATTCTTGTTAAACCCTGGATTTGTGCTAGAAATGGCCCACCTTTATCATACACATTGTAAGGAGAAAGAAAAGGAGTACTTGTGGCACCTTAGAGACTAACCAATTTATTTGAGCATGAGCTTTCGTGAAGCGAGCTGTAGCTCACGAAAGCTTATGCTCAAATAAATTGGTTAGTCTCTAAGGTGCCACAAGTCTTCCTTTTCTTTTTGCGAATACAGACTGACACGGCTGTTACTCTGAAACCTGTCATTGTAAGGAGAGTGATCACTTTAGATAAGCTATTACCAACAGGCAAGTGGGTTTGTGGGTTGGGGGGGAGGTGGGGAGAAAACCTGGATTTGTGCTGGAAATGGCCCACCTTGATTATCATACACATTGTAAGGAGAGTGATCACTTTAGATAAGCTATTACCAGCAGGAGAGTAGGGTGGGGGCGGGGGGAAACCTTTTGTAGTGATAAATACCCATTTTTTCATGGTTTGTGTGTATAAAAACATCTTATGTATTTTCCACAGTATGCATCCGATGAAGTGAGCTGTAGCTCACGAAAGCTTATGCTCAAATAAATTGGTTAGTCTCTAAGGTGCCACAAGTACTCCTTTTCAATTTACTTCCTGTTTGCCCCTAATTTATATAGTCTATATCTTAATCAATCATTCTACTGAAATTTACCTAACCAATCCTAACATATTGTAACATGATTAGGTAACCAATTATATCCCACCACTTTAATTAGTTTACACCCACCAAAATTAATTATACAACAGACAGAAACAATCACAGAACCAGACAGTGACCATGCAAATAAACAATAGTAAAAGGGAAGTATAATGACAAAACAATACAGAAGTGAGGATTTCACAACAACATCTATAAAGACATAAGGGTTTCCCAGCTGTGTCTATTGATAAGTGAGTTCTTACCAAACAGAAAACTATCAAATTAAATTTCCTTTTACATCTTCTAGGCTCTTCCCTTTCTCTGGAGGTGGTAGATCGGATCCCCTTCCTAACAGCCCCAGATTGCCTTATTTCAATCTGACTAGTTTGAAATGTGAGGATGTGATCCTTCGCTTCCCAGTTTATGGCTGCCTCTGCTACTTGGCCAAAGGCATTAGCTTAAGAACAGGGCCTCAGACTGTCACAGTGAGAGAAGGCCCTTACACAAATTCTTTCTTTTATACCCCTATAACTAGCTAAATGATAAACATATACCTAAATTCTTAAAACATAGGCCTTTACAGACAGGCCTGAATATCTATATCCTAAAAACAAGCGCAAGCCCAAATTGAGCACATCTCCTGCTAACATACAAAGCTTTCTGGGCATCAGCAGCAGTAGTCCTTAGTGCATGAGTTCAGTGAGATGGTCGGCTGTGCCAAATTCCATTCTAGCCATGGGGGGATTTCATATTGTGTTCCTGGGTCAATTGTAACTGGTGCAGGGGCTTTCCTGACAGGCTTTTGGATGGCCAGCCAGAAACAGCTCTGTTTTCCCCTGTGTGTGTGTGCACTTAACTTTAGGCACCAAGGTTTGAATATTCTGGCCTTAACGTCTCTTTGCCTCCATGTTTTTGTCTGTAAAATGGAGGAAATGGTGTTTACTCTCTTTTTGAAAGGCACCTTGAAATCCGTGAATGAAAAGTGAGAGAAAACAGCAAAGTATTAATATTGTGATATAAAACCAAACATTCTGGAAATTGAGGGGTAGAAATAGGGCTTGACCTGCAGAATAACCACTACTCACATAGGACTGATTGTGCAACACGTATGATGGACGCTAAGGTAGGATTTTTTAGATATCACGTCACAATTTCCTTGCTTCAGGACCAGCCTACAAAATGCTAGGACCGGTGTGAAATTCTGCTCTTGGTTACATCTGTAGTGACTCCTCTGAAGTCAGTGAAAATACTTGAGATTTACCATGGGGTAAAAAAGAGCAGAATTTGTCTGAAAAGTTAAGATCCTTTGGGAGCTACAAGGGAATTTAGGCTGACTTACATCTCAGTTAATGAGAGAAGTGGTGACAGATCTCTGATGGCCATCAACGACCAGGATCTCAGTTTTACATCTTATCTGAAAGACAGCACCTGCAGAAACTCATGACTTCTATCACTATGCTGGAGCACCATTTCCTGGGATACACCTCTGTGCTTTCCATCAGCAGTGTAAGTATGTGTTTATACTGCATAGATCTCAAACTATATATGGAGCTGGGAGGGTTGTGTTTGGCCAGGCGATTGGTACGATTCCTGCTTCAGGCAATGGCTCAGCTCTCTGGTGGCGAAGTGAATCTCTCAAGGTGTTGGCAGGGACTCCTTGGTGACTGTGTGATTATCATACTTCCCAATTAAATGGTCATTAAGACCTCAGGCAGCCTGGGAATTTATTACATATTTGGCTAAACAGCATAATGAGATTAATAAACTCTCTCCAAAGATAAGGATTTGCCCCCAGATCATAAAAAATGCCCTTTGCTGAGAGAGGAGAAGAAGGAGCAGAGAGAGGAGAAGTTATTTCCCTAGTGTTGTCCTGTGTCGTGAGGATCCTGTGTGGTGAGGTATTTAATTGACCTGTATAGTTTCTTTAAATTTAATATTTATTGAAACAAATTGGTCTAGGAAGCTTTCAGACTAGCAGAAAGAGAACTTGGGGGATCGTCTCAAGGCGGGAGGCCGCCCATGAACCCTGATCTCCCTGTAGCAGGGCGTATTCTGGCAAACTGTTTTAAGGTAATAGGTCACTCATGTTAGAAAAGGGATTTTATCCAATATAGAAGTGTGAAGCCTCAGGTTGCGTCTGTATGTTTATTTTCTGAGTAGCTTGGATATGTTTTCTTTCCCTGCACCATTTCATCTTTGAATCTGTGGTTTTTCTATTAAATAAACTTTTTGTTTATTTTCATCCCAAGCAGGTCTCTGGTCTGCAAAATGTGCAGAACATGTGTGCCATGCCAAAGTGAGCTGATCACTGGCGGGCTGGTTTCACACCTTCGGGGCTAACAAACCAGAGGGGAACAGTCTGAGTGTCTGTAAGTAAGAACTTGGGGAAGACCGATTTTGGGGAGACCTGGAATTGGAAGGGCTCATGGTGTCACTTTGCAAAGTATAACTAAGCTGGTGAAAGCTAGGATGAGACCTTCTGCTTGTGGGCAGGGTATTGGTGTCAGGGAATTGTACCAGAGCTGCGCAGCTCCCAAAATTACAGGGCAGGTGGTGACAGAACTTTTTATTGGTCTGGGTGGACCCCGAAAGACACACTTGTGTCGTGCAGTAATGCCGCATGTGGAATGTTGGGCGCATCATCTGCATTGACATCATGTGACAGAGTAGAGAGGTAATGGCCTATTTATGCAGTGCTTATGTGACTGCACTTGGAATTCTCTGAGAGTTCTGGGTACCATGGTACCCGCAGGACGTTGACACTTCGCAGAAAGCACAGCGAGGAGCAAGACAAGAAGTCAAGGAGCTGGAGAACTGGACTTAGGAGAAAAGAGTCTAAAAGGTGGTAAATGTGTTGAATTTAAACAAGGACTAAGAGTTGTATTTGATAATGGTCTTAAGGTATGTGTAGTGTAAGCATGTCAAATCGTTATTTAAGGTATCACTGGAAGCAATTGGGATGACATTAAGGGAAAATTTAGGTTGAATATCAGGGAAAATTCTCCACAGTGAGATTTATTAAGCTGGGGAATCATCTCCTGACTGATGGTGGAAGCCTCATCACTTGGATCTTTTAATTAATAGTAAATGGTAAGGGGTTTTGTAGGGGACAGTCCTGCACTGGCAAGAGATGGGGACCGGATAATGGGTGATTTCCATCTCTTGCTGCTGGGATTCTATGAGGCTTGTGTGTGTCCTTGAATAACCATGTGTTTGTATTATACCTTGTAAATCCCATGCTTATTTAAACAAAGGGTGCTCAAACTTTTTCTTTCTGAAGCCCTCCCAACATACTATAAAAACCTCTAGGGCCCAGTGGGAATGGGGGCGGGGAGGGGTGGAGTTTCAAGACTCCTGGCTTTAGCCACCAGATTTGTGTGTGTTGGGGGGCCTCATGGATTTAGCCCTGCGGGACACCAGCGTTTGGGGCCCACTCTTCAGCCCTGGGGCCCTGCAGCCCCTAAACTATTGATTTAAACCAGAAAGTCACTCACAGTCAATTATCTATTAGCTAGTAGGTGTTATCCCAAGAGAATAATCTCCCTCACTCTCATGTGAGCAGGGGTAAGACAATGTTTTTACATGAGTTAGTTTTTACAGGACCTCCCTGGCCTGTGGACAGGTGAAAGTGTACAGAGAGATCTGACTGCACAAGTGTGGATGGGACATATAGGGCCCTATATAATCTGCATTAACAAGAATGCAGAGGGACTCAGGGAATCAGAACATTAAGGAGGATTCCTGCTCTCTGTGGAGCCGCCAGCAGGACGGGCTGCACAGCTGAGCTACCTGCAGCCACACTTAAGAGAGTCAGCTGTTCCTGCTGGGAGCCTCCTGATCTGCTGTGCTGTGCGGAGCTGGAGGGGGAGGAGGCCTAGTGTCGGGGTGTCCTCCTCCCCCCTGAGGTGTCCCCAGTCTCTGAGGAGCTGGAGTGAGGGACAGGGGGGCACCTCTCTCTGTGCAGCAGCCTCTGGCTCAGGAGTGGTTATTACTGGCTGCTGTGTGAACAACTGTTCAGTGCTCTGCTTAAGGAGACAGTGTGCCGACACACTCCACCAACACACACACTGTGTCTCTCTCTCTTGCGTGCGCACACACTCCCTCCACACACAGACACACACACACGCTCCCCCCTCCCCCTTTTATGGACTTCTAGTATTACTGTTCAGCAATGTCAGGTTGGACGTAATACTGTGTGCCTCTTTAAAAAGTCATTTCAAATGGGCTACTTTTACCTTATACTGTATATCTGAAGGAATGTTGTTTAAATTATAGGTTTTCTTTGTAAAGTCAGTTTTTCCTATTGCAATCCAATTCTGAACATTTTTATGCATTTATAGGAAGGCTACTAACTGTTGTCAATGTATCAAACAATGTTGATTAAAAAACGCATAAAGCCGGAATTAATTTTTTAAAAAATGGAAACAAGTGAAATCAGAAAATACTAAATCCAAAAATCCACAATAATAAGGGCCCAACATGTAGAGGAGATGAAGTCAAAAGGGGGTTTATGGTAGTTTCTTATTGACTCAAAGGGAAGAGCCCCCAACTTCTGAGTTACTAAAATATTCTCCTGTAGCACCATCCTCCGAACTGAAATATTAGACAGTAGCAAATCTCTGGCCACCTCGTTTTTCACAAATGTCACTTTGCTACGCACCAGAGTCACTTAGAACTTCAAAGTGTCAGCAGGGGCAGATCTCTGATCCTCCTGCACTAAAAGCACTGAAGCCAACAAAAAATCTCCGTGAGGTGGTTTGACTACAGAGCCTATGAGACACTGCTGAGCAGTTCTAATTCTGTCCATTAGAGGGCACTCGCACCTACACGTGAGCCAGATCATTGTAATACAAAACAGGGATAATCTAAGGTGTTTGTTGGCTTGTGCCTTGTGTAAAAGATTACGAAGAATTAGTGAGGTTCTAGGAACATAACCAAGGTGTTCCATCTCCATGGGGACAAACTCTACATTGAGACGTGCAGAGTTTGTTTTGACTCATAGCAGAAATGCAAATCTGTGTAACGTCACAATTGCCCTGGTATTTCATAGTGCAAAGATGAAAGGTTTAAAAAAAAAAAAAAAAAAAAAAGAGAGAGGACTTTCAGGCTAGTGGTTCCTTCATTGGTTTGTTTCTCTTTAACCAAATGATCTGAGCTGTGAGGGAATGAAGGGAAGGTGGTAAGTTTCAAAGGGTAACTTAGTTCTGTGCAATGAGACCTGGTCTCGCAACAGGGACTCCATCTGCTGCAAGCCGAAGTCAGAGAGCAAAATGCTGGAGAAAATTAAGAAAGGGCTCACAATCAAAAACAGAACAGTCAGGGAGGCGCTGGCTGAGGCCTTGGGGACATTCCTCCTGATGGTAAGGAAGAGTGAAAGTGTGTGTGTGTGTTTGTGCGCACATGGCTGATGTGTACATTTCTCTAGTGAGCTGCAGGTTCAGCAATGTGCTGTTCTCATTCTGTATCCCCTTCAGAGCCTGTAGCGCTGGCAGGTTATTAATGGTTAACTTTAAGCTGTGGTTATCATGTCTGGCAGTTTTGTATGAGCCTTGAGAGTCTATCAAAATGCTCCAAGGGGAAAGAGACAAGACAGAAGGTAGCAGAGGCAGAGATCAGGAGATTGAGGAATGGAGCAGCCTGGGAATGAAATGACCGTTCTAATTCTCTTCTGTGAAAGAACAAACAACATATTGTAAATGACAGCAAACAGCAGCTAATCATTAGCAAAAAGCTGGGTATGTCAAGGTGGCACCTGTGCTGATTCTCTCTCTGCACACATAATGGAGGTCAGTATTATTATCCCCACTAGACAGATGGAGAAACTGGCAGAGAAGTGAAGTGTCTTGTCCAAGAGGACAGTGAGCCAATGGCAGGATCTGACCACTGGATTGGGGAGCAGACCTCTTGCCTTCTAATCCCAACTCTGATTATTACTACTTCTTAAAATCTTCTCTGTAAAATGGGCACAATAATATTTACCCACCTCCCAGGCATGTTGGGGGTTAGTTAATATTTGTAAAAACCCACTGAAGATAGAACACATTATCTGATGATTGTAATTATTGTAATTAAAGCAAATTAGGAATTAGCCTCTGGTTGCTTCATCCTAGCAAATGTTGATCTCCAGATCACGCAAAATCTCCACCCTTGTTGTTGATCATGCCTGGTTTTGGTGTTACTTCACACACACACAGTAACATATAAAAGAGATATGAATAAATTGTTTTGTTAGGATAATGCAAATTTAACATAAGGATAATGCAAAATACACCAAAACACATAACAGGTCTAGATTTCTAAAAAAAAATATAAATTAGAAGAAATGTATTTAATTTAAATTGACTTTTGAAAAGTAAGCCATCATGGGGTAAGAGGGAAGTCCTCTCATGGATCATTAACTGGTTAAAAGATGGGAAACAAAGGGTAGGAATAAATTATCAGTTTTCAGAATGGAAAGAGATAAATAGTGGTATCCCTGAGGGGTCAGTACTGGGACAATTACTATTCAACATATTCATAAATGATCTGGAAAAATGGGTAAACAGTAAGGTGGCAAAATTTGCAAATGATACAAAACTATTCAAGCTAGTTAAGTCCAAAGCAGACTGCGAAGAGTTACAAAGGGATCTCACAAAACTGGGTGACTGGGCAACAAAATGGCAGATGAAATTCAATGTTGATAAATGCAAAGTAATGCAAGTTGGAAAACATAATCTCAACTATACATACAAAATGATGGGGTCTAAATTAGCTGTTACCACTCAAGACAGAGATGTTGGAGTCATTGTGGATGGTTCTCTGAAAATATCCAGTCAATGTGCAGCGGCAGTCAACAAAGCAAACAGAATGTTGGGAATCATTAAGAAAAGGAGAGATAATAAGACAGAAAATATCATATTGCCTCTATATAAATCCATGGTACGTGCGCACCTTGAATACTGTGTGCAGATCTGGTCACCCCATCCCAAAAAAGATATATTGAAATTGGAAAAGGTACAGAGATGGGCAACTAAAATGATTACAGGTATGAAACAAGAGGAGAGATTAAAATGACTGGGAATTTTCATCTTAGAAAAGAGATGACTAAGGGGGGATATGATAGAGGTCTATAAAATCTTGACTGGTGTGAAGAAAGTGAATAAGGAAGTGTTATTTAATCCTTCACATATCACAAGAACTAGCAGTCACCCAATGAAATTAATAGGCAGCAGGTTTTAAAAAAACAAAAGGAATTACTTCTTCATACAACATAAAGTCAACCTGTGGCGCTCTTTGCCAGGGGATGCTGTGAAGACCAAAACAATAACAGGATTAAAAAAAGAACTAGATAAATTCCTGGAGAATAGGTCCATCAGTGGCTATTAGCCAGGATGGGGAGGGATGCAACACCACGCTCTGAGCGTCCCTAGCCTGTTTGCCAGAAGCTGGGAATGGGCGACCGGGGATGGATCACTTGATGATGACCTGTTCTGTTCATTCCCTCTGGGGCACCTGGCATTGGCCACTGTTGGAAGACAGGATACTGGGCTAGATGGACCATTGGTCTGTGACCATTCTTATATAAAAATTAATTATAATAATAAAAATGTTTAGTACAGAAACTCCCCAACATAATGACCTCTCAAGATAGCAACGATGTGAGATAACAACCTTGGCAAATAATGCACTTTAAAAAATATTGGCCTACTAGGAAACATATGTATGTACGTTTCCATTCCCAGTCACAAATCTAGCATTCTGGAGCAAAGTCACTAAAATATAGTCCAACAAACAAATGTTTATTTAACGTGCCCCTCACTTTTCCCTCCACCGCACGCCACTCACCGGTGTTGTCCTCGGTCAGTGGAAACTCAAGAGTTCAGAGGTGCTTTCACGTGAGTTCACCTCCCAGGTGGGGGGCAAGAAGGCACCTTGCTCATTCCCTCAGCTGCTCACTGTTCGCTCTGGCCACTGTTGTTCGTTGTGCCACTGTTCACTCCATCGCTCTGTTGCCAACGGCCCTGCGCCGTCATCTGCTGCCACCTGCCACTGTGACCTCTGCGAGTTGGTCTCTTGAGGTTCCACCAGTTCTCAGTGATTTCAGCCGAGCTCTCAGTGGGGAACCTCGCTGCTAGTGAAGTCTGGGCTGTCTTCGGCAGAAACACTGTCCCCACAGCAGGACTAAGCACTTAGATCTGATTATCAGTGATTTCAGCTGCAGTGGTCACTTAACAGAACATAGAATCATAGAATCATAGAATATCAGGGTTGGAAGGGACCTCAGGAGGTCATCTAGTCCCACCCCCTGCTCAAAAGCAGGACCAATCCCCAGTTAAATCATCCCAGCCAGGGCTTTGTCAAGCCTGACCTTAAAAACCTCTAAGGAAGGAGATTCTACCACCTCCCTAGGTAACGCATTCCAGTGTTTCACCACCCTCCTAGTGAAAAAGTTTTTCCTAATATCCAACCTAAACCTCCCCCACTGCAACTTGAGACCATTACTCCTTGTCCTGTCCTCTTCTACTACTGAGAATAGTCTAGAACCATCCTCTCTGGAACCACCTCTCAGGTAGTTGAAAGCGGCTATCAAATCCCCCCTCATTCTTCTCTTCTGCAGGCTAAACAATCCCAGTTCCCTCAGCCTCTCCTCATAAGTCATGTGTTCCAGACCCCTAATTATTTTTGTTGCCCTTCGCTGGACTCTCTCCAATTTATCCACATCCTTTTTGTAGTGTGGGGCCCAAAACTGGACACAGTACTCCAGATGAGGCCTCACCAATGTCGAATAGAGGGGAACGATCACGTCCCTCGATCTGCTCGCTGTGCCCCTACTTATACATCCCAAAATGCCATTGGCCTTCTTGGCAACAAGGGCACACTGCTGACTCATATCCAGCTTCTCGTCCACTGTCACCCCTAGGTCCTTTTCTGCAGAACTGCTGCCTAGCCATTCGGTCTCCAGTCTGTAGCGGTGCATTGGGTTCTTCCGTCCTAAGTGCAGAACCCTGCACTTATCCTTATTGAACCTCATCAGATTTCTTTTGGCCCAATCCTCCAATTTGTCTAGGTCCCTCTGTATCCTATCCCTGCCCTCCAGCGTATCTACCACTCCTCCTAGTTTAGTATCATCCGCAAATTTGCTGAGAGTGCAGTCCACACCATCCTCCAGATCATTTATGAAGATATTGAACAAAATCGGCCCCAGGACCGACCCTGGGGCATTCCACTTGACACCGGCTGCCAACTAGACATGGAGCCATTGATCACTACCCGTTGAGCCTGACAATCTAGCCAGCTTTCTACCCACCTTATAGTGCATTCATCCAGCCCATACTTCTTTAACTTGCTGACAAGAATGCTGTGGGAGACCGTGTCAAAAGCTACAAAAAAACAAAGCTACAAAAAAACAAAAGACTATCTATGGAGCCTAATCAGCTCTGTCTTAAAACAGTGGAGAGGGGCAGGTCAAATCGTACCTGGGACTCAGGTAGACCGTCAAGCATAACACCTGTCCCCACCTTCTCTTTTGATGCCCTCAATCAGCACAGGCTAAGTACAGTTCTACTGCCCTTTACTCAGACAATAAGAATAACAACATTGCATTACCCTCCTGCTCCTCCCTTCCCTTCCCTCCCCGCCCCTCCCCTGCCCGCGCATTCAAGTGATTTGTAACCCAACCCAAGCCAAAATCTATCACTTGGGCAACAACAGCTCTGTTTGCTGGATACCTAGGCAGATTAGGTGTGAATGTAAATACAATCTGGTCCTAAAGCCTTTCCCTACAGCCCCCAGCTCATCACTAGCTGTCAGGGAGAGCTCATTTAGACTTTGCTTACAAATCATCATTTGAACTTATTAGGTTGGCCAACATCACCAAAATGAATGCACTGACATGGTCATAAAAAACAACAGCTGTATAAGGAAGCTAGTCTATATTCATACTCTTTCAAATCTGTTATACTTTTTCAGATATACGTATTTTATCATACACGTTATATGCTTTTAAAGTATGTATTAATGTTTCAATTTCAATTCAAATTTCCAAATAGTCACTAAATTGGCATGTAACTAATTCACAAAACTGGGGGGGGGGGTGTTGAGGAAATTCGGGGGGGGTGTAGGGAAATCACTGCGCATGACTCTTTTCCTCTGCATCAGTTCTTTGGTATAGGTGGGGTTGCTCAGGTGACATTAGGAAAAGGAGAATTTGGGAAGTATCTGAGCATCAACTTGGCATTCGGAATTGGCGTCACTATGGGGATTCATGCAGCCGGCGGCATCTCTGGTGAGTAAGACTGTAGGACAGAAATGAAATGTACTAGTACGAGGATTATGGGGCCGTGCATCCTGTAGTGGCCAACTATCCAGCCCAGTGAGTAGTGGCAGATTCCCCTAGGGACACTGGATATAGCCTAGTGAGTGGCATGCATGAAGCTCACTGGAGTCTGTATAAGTGAGCCAGAGGTACAGCTGAATGGTTAGGTTGCCTCCTTTACTCTTCTGGGCCTGATCCTTCGAAGCACTGAGCACCCTCAGCTCTGAGGCACTCAATGGGAGATGCTCAGTACCTCCTGGGAAAAGGAATGGGGCTTTGCAGGCAGGCCAAAGCACAGTGAGTGAATGGCTGAGGGGAGAGCCTTGTAACATACCTGGGTGCTGAGAGCCTGGAAAGTGCAAATGTTGAGTGGAGGAAGCTCCATTCCTCTAGGAGCAGCGTGCAGCAAGGAGCCTCAGCGCTGGAATCTCCACCAGTGCACAGCTCCCTGCTTCTGCGCAGCTGGCCCTGTGGTTCTCCTGCCTCTGCCCAGAGCTCTGGGATTCCTTGATCTAGAGATGATCCCACATGTTCATTCCATGATGGTGCTGGAGGGTGTCTGGGAAACCCCACTCTCAACAGCAGCGTTTGGGGAAAACTCAGCCAACCACAGAGTTTTCCTCCCACAGCGAGAGGCCATTTCACCCCACGGTGATTCGAAACCAGAGAACGTTTCCATGTTGCCCAGTTTAAAATGCTTCTGGAAGTGCAGAAGTGACACCATCCCTGGCAGGCAGTCCCTGGAGAAACAAAGGGATGGCAACAAGGAGACAGATTAAGGAACAGCTGAGACAAAGTTAACCGTAGAGCGTCTAGTGAGCCTTACGTGGCACTGATATTACCCACTGCAAAGTCAGTGCTCTTCCTCTTCTCCTCTGGTCACCTATTATATACAAAGTGTTGCCAGTGAAAGTACAACAGCTTATGGCTTATGAGTCTGATACACACACGGGTGCATATTGGGGATGGTGGTTCAGGGGAATAGTATCATATCTTTCTTATGTTTGGTCAATCTTTCCTTTCCTCTCTAATCTCTGCATTCATCTGCCTTGACGAAAGAGACTGGGACCCATGCTGGCAGGAAATTAAAGCAAATCTGTGGTCTTAATATTACCATTGAGGGTTTTTGTTTGTTTGTTTTTTAGATTTGAGGGGAAAGAGAGATTTCCAGGGCTGGGGGTAGGGCGGGTGTGCTGGAAATGAAAAGAAAATCTCTCCTGCATTTGAAATCTGCTCTTGGTCTTACTGTTCATGTGGAGTTTAGCAGATCTCCTCTAGTGAAAATGGGCTGGGTGAAGGGGACTTCTTTGAGTGCTTGCTCATGTCGATTCCATTGTAGGTGTGCATGCGCCCTTGTGTGCGGCCGTCGGAGACTTTTGCCTTAGCGGTGCCCATAGGGCCAGCTTTGGGGCCCTCTGGAGTGCTGTGCTAATGGCACAGTATATCAGGCGCTGCCAGCCCTGCATCCTCTCAGTTCCTTCTTACCGCCCTTGGTGGTCAGTCGGAGCGCCTCTCTCCCTTGCTTCGCAAGTGGTCAGTGGTTTATCATCTACAGGACCGGCTCTAGGCACCAGCAAAGCAAGCACATGCTTGGAGCGGCACAATTCCAGGGGCGGCATTCCAGATGTTCTGGTTTAACTTGGATTTAAACTTGGAGAGTGGTCAGTTTGGATGAGCTATTACCAGCAGGAGAGTGAGTTTGTGTGTGTATGGGGGTGGGGGATGTGAGAAAACCTGGATTTGTGCAGGAAATGGCCCAACTTGATTATCATGCACATTGTGTAAAGAGGTGTCACTGTGGATGGGCTATCACCAGCAGGAGAGTGAATTTGTGTGGGGGGGTGGAGGGTGAGAAAACCTGGATTTGTGCTGGAAATGGCCCACCTGATGATCACTTTAGATAAGCTATTACCAGCAGGACAGTGGGGTGGGAGGAGGTATTGGTTCATATTCTCTGTGTATATATAAAGTCTGCTGCAGTTTCCACGGCATGCATCCGATGAAGTGAGCTGTAGCTCACGAAAGCTCATGCTCAAATAAATTGGTTAGTCTCTAAGGTGCCACAAGTACTCCTTTTCTTTTTGCGAATACAGACTAACACGGCTGTTACTCTGAAATCTGATTCCAGCCACCCTTTGCTCTCGGAGCTTGGGGTGGCAAAAAACCTAGAGCCGGCCCTGCTCATCTAGTTTAGCCTTCTGCTTTATCTGTAAATAGTTTTAATCGTTGTTAGTTAGTGGTTAAGTACCTGTTAAGTGTTTAATTAGATAGTGTCCCAGCAGGAACTTTGTCCCTGGCAGGGCATGCCCCACTCTCTGGGTTTTGAGCCCTGCTCATCGTGTAACAGGCCTATGTCTTCTGCAGTTTCCACAGTATGCATCCGATGAAGTGAGCTGTAGCTCACGAAAGTTCATGCTCAAATAAATTGGTTAGTCTCTAAGGTGCCACAAGTCCTCCTTTTCTTCAGGCCTACGCCTGTTAGTGATCCGCACGAGAGTTGTCTACAGTGCCTTGGGGAAACCCATATAAAGGAGCCAGAGCTTTTGCCAGAACTTTTGGCTGTGGACACAAAGAAAGCGCGACATATACCTCAGGGCACTCCTGATGCAGGCTGCCCTGCACCCAGCTGTGGAGCCAGAGCGGCCCGATACGGCACCCAGTGCTTCAACTTCGCTGGTAGCGCACCTCCGGCACCAGGGTCCTCCCGACACCGATCCCCGTCGCTGGTGCTGAAGAAAAAGACTAAGGCGGCGGCACTGGCCAAGCCCGACCAAGGGGCTTTGGGCAAAGGACCCTGCTCGGGCCGCACACCCCCTCTGGACCCGCTAAAGAGCTTGGCTGTGGGGAGGTTCCTCCCCTGTAAGGACCTGCCACTGACTCTGTGGAGCGGTACAGGGCTGCAGCCGACCCCGCGTGTGGCAAAGGAACCGGCTATGGCTCCCCGTAAGGGCAAGCCCCCCACCAAGGCCTCGCAGAAGTGAGGCGAGCGCCAACAGTCTCCGGGGCTAAGACAGAGCCTGCTTTGTAACTATTGTTCTTCGAGATGTGTTGCTCATGTCCATTCCATGACCCGCCCTCCTGCCCCTCTGTTGGAATTGTTGGCAAGAAGGAACCGAGAGGGCGTGTGCCCTACGGGTACTGCTAAGTCTCCGACGGCCATTCACGTAGGCACATGCACACCTACAATGGAGTGGATGTGAACAACACATCTTGAAGAATAACAATTACAAAAAGGTGAAAAGAAAAGGAGTACTTGTGGCACCTTAGAGACTAACCAATTTATTAGAGCATAAGCTTTCGTGAGCTACAGCTCACTTCATCGGATGCAATCAGTGGGAAATACAGTGGGGAGATTTATATACACAGAGAACATGAAACAATGGGTGTTACCATACACACTGTAAGGAGAGTGATCAGGTGAGGTGAGCTATTATGAGCAGGAGAGCGGAGGGGGGAAACCTTTTGTCGTGATAATCAAGGTGGGCCATTTCCAGCAGTTGACAAGAACGTCTGAGGAACAGTGGGGGGTGGGTGAGGGGAATAAACATGGGGAAATAGTTTTACTTTGTGTAAGGACCCATCCACTCCCAGTCTCTATTCAAGCCTAAGTTAATTGTATCCAGTTTGCAAATTAATTCCAATTCAGCAGTCTCTCATTGGAGTCTGTTTCTGAAGTTTTTCTGTTGAAGAATTGCAACTTTTAGGTCTGTAATCGAGTGACCAGAGAGATTGAAGTGTTCTCCAACTGGTTTTTGAATATTCTAATTCTTGACGTCTGATTTGCGTCCATTTATTCTTTTACGTAGAGACTGTCCAGTTTGGCCAATATACATGGCAGAGGGGCATTGCTGGCACATGATGGCATATATCACATTGGTAGATGTGCAGGTGAACGAGCCTCTGATAGTGTGGCTGATGTGATTAGGCCCTGTGATGGTGTCCCTTGAATAGATATGTGGACACAGTTGGCAACGGGCTTTGTTGCAAGGATAGGTTCCTGGGTTAGTGGTTCTGTTGTGTGGTGTGTGGTTGCTGGTGAATATTTGCTTCAGGTTGGGGGGCTGTAAGAGGCTAAAGTAAATCCATTTTGAGACTGTGAGCTCCTTGGGACAGGGACTGTGTCTGTCTTGCTCAGTTCCTTTGGGTATAACTGTAATCTAAATAATGATTAATAACCGTGAGAATGTGCTTCCCAAAGCAGGCCATATCCCAGAGCTAAGCTGAAGACCTTTCTGGCAGGTTATTGCTCAGATGTATCATGTTCTTGCCTTTTCGGCTTTGCACCTCAGGCCTTCCACTGTGGCTCTCACTGGGAAATCCCAGGGCTTGTCATCCCCTCCCTGTACCTCAACCTTTTACTTTGAAACGAGACATAAGGCCCGATTTTAGAGTTGCGGAGAACCTGCAGCTCCCAGTGACTTTAGGGGAGGTTAGTCTGCGCTGCCCTGCTTAGGGTGTGGCCCTCGGTGCTTGTCATCACTTAACTTGTGGCTGCAGGTAGGAGTGGAACAGCACGTGGACTGCAGAGCAGAAATGCTCAGCCAGTGTGTTACTTCTCAGAACTCAGCATGCGGCTGTGATGGGGCCTGAGACACCATTGCCCTGCACCTGGTGTTGTCATTTACATCTGTGGAGAGTGATAGCAAGTGGGTGTAAGTGATTTGTTTTATAATGTGCAGGGCATGAATCAGGGCCCACTGAGCCCATAGGTCTGTTCCCTGCTGCACTCACTGTGCTGGAAACGAATGGCAACTTAGCAAAGCATGGGAGAACTTCTCAAGCTCCCTGATGCGTGGGATGGAGCAATGAACTAGCTCACGGGCAGCACAGGAGCTGGGACGCTGGTGCTTTCTTCCTCACCAGAGCCAGAATCCGGAATGGTAGCATTTTGACTTGCTCCCCGCAGGCGTAAATGACAACACAAGGTGCAAGGCACCGGAGAATCAGACCTGCTAGAGGCACCCCTGCTATTTCCTGGAGGGGCTGGTGGATATAAGCCTTTGAATTCTTGGCACTTGGTGTCTTGGAGCAGAGGTCCAGGGTTCTAGTCTCAGTGTTGACCATTAACTATGGGGCTATGGAGTTGTTGTGCTGCCATAGACACGTTATTTATAAAGCTGATGTAATATATATGTGTGTGTGTGTGTATTTATACATGTATATGTATGTTTTTAAACAGGAGCCCATATGAACGCCTCAATAAGTGTCACACACTGCGTCTTAGGAAATCTTCCCTGGAGAAAGCTGCCAGCGTACATAATCGGCCAGTTCCTGGGGTCCTTCTTGGCAGCATCCCTAGTGTTCTGCATGTACTATGGTACGGTTGCTTTTCCAACGTTATGGTAATTGCTGGGAATGGATTGGTTCTCTTGCTGTTCCTGATCCACAAAGGAGATGAGTCTTCTGCAGCTCCCAGTGAGGGATGTGAACCTGTGGTTCACACTGTAGTCCCTGCAAAGCTGAGTCTGAATTTGATCCCTGGTGATAACCACACTGTTATGTTTGTCCTTGAGTATATTCCTGTCTATATTAGATTTATATAAGGAGAGCGCTCTTATCTGCCTTGAGATCTCTGATCATAACCAAATAGAGAACTTAATTCTGTCCCCTCCCACCCACCTCCAGCAAGCCCCTGACAAGAGAGATGGGCTTTGCACTGTAACCAAAAGGCCAATAGAGTTCAGCTTATTCAGACCACCTTAAGGAGCAAATTCTACTGTTCTCAGCTGAGAATGCCTGGCAGCAGCTTCCAGACAACTAAGTCTTGGGACCATTAATTTGAGTCCTCCACTACCTCATCTATTGTTGTGTCTTGGGGGAGAGGGCCATCTCTTGGCTAGCCATATAGGATATGTCTACATTGCAATGTAAGCCCAGGGTTGGTAGAACTGAAGTTAGCAGGCCCTGGGTTTGTTAACCTAGGGCTTGAGGCTGAATTTGTAACCCCAAGTTAGGAAGTGTTGAACCCCAGGACCTAATCCTGGGTTCCAGCATTTACACTGGATAATGCAAGCCTGAGTCCAACCACCCATATCCCAGACTTCCTCGTGCCCTCCCCAACTGTGGCTGCTCTAGCCTCTTGTTCATGGTGCAGCATGGGAAAACTTGACTGTCCACCAAACTTGACTGTGCAGAAGACAAAGACAGTCAGCATGGGGGATACTTTTGGTGGACTCCCAGATGGGGCTTTATCTATAGTGCAAAGCAATAGGGCATGAACTCTGGGTCCCAACTTGACTCATGCTCGAACCCTGGGGGGTCGTGGGACTCTGGGTTAGCATAATTTGTGTGTAGACAGAAGGAAGGTTAGGCTTGAGCCTGAGTTCAAACCCTGGGCTTACACTGCAGTGCAGCCATACCCATATAGCCTTCTAGATCGTAGTCAATAGCTTGAAGTGCGCCCAGGAAGGCAATGCATTTGCTGGAAAGCAGGTGTCATGTAGTCCCATTGCCTAAAGCTGCCTAGTGGTCAGGCAGCTGCATTTTGAGCCAGCCGATGCTTTCAAAGGTTTGCAAGTGCCACCCCAAGAGTAGCACGTTGCAGGCAGGCCTACTAGGAGTCCCAGGGGCTGAGGTTACTGTGATGAGGTCTGGATCCCAAAGGGAGGGGTGCAGACTTAGCAAAGGAGGCAGGCGGACATGGCCTGCTTTTAAAAACTACTGAGCAGCTATAGGTGCCGTTGACCTCCACTGGGGTGTGGTGGGGTGGGGCTCAGCCCCATTGAAAATCTGGACAAGAGGGGACTTGCATTTATTTTACTGTGAGCAATTCCCAGGAAGGGGAGCTGCTATGAGCCAGCTCCGGCATGTCTGAAAATTCTGTAGGGGAGCAGAGAAACAGCCTCTGTTCTTCGCAAAGGCCCAAGTGCTTTCCTCACCACCACCTGCAGAGCCCACATCCAAGCCTCTACATGTCAGAGAGGCACACAGTGGGGGCTGGGAGCCTGTGATCAGGAAGAAGTTCTCCTGGGCAAAGTCTCAGGGAAACAAAATATCCATGAACTCGCTTCCCTGGAATAGGAGTGGCTGCTTGGCCATGTCTCTTTCCCCTCCTCCCCTCTGTCTTGTGCCTGTCCTGACTGCAATCAGTGTGTTTGTATTTAGTCAGGGTGTGATCATCCTGCTCTCCCTCCTCAGTTTGCCCTCATCACCACAGTCTGAGGGCCCCGTGTGGGCCAGCGTCAGCAGCAGGGTTAACCCCATGTCTCCCCTTTCTCCTAGATGCGCTGTGTGAATACTCCGACGGACACTACATTGTGACGGGACCTAATGGCACAGCTGGGATCTTTGCCACCTACCCTGCTCCGTATATGACTCTGCTGGGGGGATTTGTAAATGAGGTCAGTGCCCAGGATTTCTCTGCCATGTCACGGATGTGTTTGGAGCACAGCTGAGGTCACAGCTGCCTGGCTTGGTGACTAGGTGCTGTTGCAGGTTTAATGCAGAGGACTGTTATTGCTAAGCAGCAGTAGAATGCTCAGCACTGTAAAAGACACGTCAGCTGCCCTGCTGAGTGTACAGTGGAGGATGTTTGGCTGCGGCACAAGGGACTGAATTTAAAGGTGACTAGCTGAAGTATTGTGGCTTAACTGGCAGGTGGGTGCACGTAAACAGAGCGCCGAGGAGGGTGGTGGGAGCTTACTATTGGGGAATGAACGATCAGTACTGAAGCAGAGCTCCGTTTGGAGCGCATTTGTCTGTTCCAACAGGTGACTGCTCTGTAAGGCACTTGATCGCTACTGGGACTATTTCAAGCTCTTTACAGTTTTTTGTTTCTTTTCTTTCAAAAATTATTTCCATGGTCCACAGAATCACTGCTGAAATGTACCAGGGGTTAGGAGAGCATCAGCACCCACTCATACCCTGCGGCAGTGAGGGAAGGGCAGAGGCATATGGGGCTTCCCTGCTACCTGTGCATCATGGAGGGGTCTCTGAGCTAGTTCTGAATAAGCTGGTGGCGAGAGTTGTTGGGAAAAGGCTGATCTTGTGACTTCAGCCCCATGGAGGAAAAGCATAGGGAGAATTAGGTGTCTGGCGTGAGGCTCCCAGAGTGGACCCGGAAGGGGTGAAGTCTGGAGGATCAGCTCTCCATGTGCTGCACATTTATGACTAACTTTCCCCCTTTCCCACTCTTCATTTAGCATGTGGCTCCTAAAGCAGTGGCCTCCGGCTGTGGGAATATTGGTGATTTGTTTTAGCTCATGCTAGCAGTCAGGCTGATGCTTGGTTGTATGTTATGGAATGGTGATTGTGTCTAGGATTACCTGAAGGTTTAGGCCCTGCTTGAGTCCATGTGAGTTACGGGAGCACTTCTCAGGATCAGATCCTAAAGACCTTTAAGCCTCTGTTCATGGAATGACATGCAGAACATCATTCCTTCCCTTCAATGTTGTCTCTGCTGTGATGAAATTACCGTCATGCTGTCTCCACTGAGCTGTGCAGTAATTTGGCAGCGCTGTAGCCGTCCTGCTCTACAGGGGCGTTACTCACCTTGCTGGCATGTGGAATTCATGTAAACGATGTTCTTCTATTGTTTGTGATTCATCTTCTGTTAGCAGTTCTTCTGCTGTGGATTCCACTCCAGGCTTCTTGTTGAAGACTCTCTATTTGTTTATTTATTTCCAAACATAAGCCAAAAATTCATGTCTTGTATATCTGGGTGAAGGAGCCTCTGGGGTTCATCAGGGCCATAACTTGGGTTGCTGTTTCCCTGCTCTGTGACCCCACTTCTTTGTGTGGGCGCAGCATCTCCACCATGCTATGGTCAGAACTACTTGCCAACATTCTCATTCAAGGCAGAGCCCCCTGCCCTGCCAGGAACTGGTCAGAGAGGCTCTGTGAGTTTGGCTGCAATGCTGGTGACTGTGAGGGTGAGTGCATCTCCCCAAGATGTGTTTTGCTTGCATTAGTCCAAGAGGTGAGAATCACAAGCCTTCCTCAGATCCCAAATACTCTGGCCATGGAGCACAGTTCAGCTCTCACGCAATCACCATGACTGCAGTCCACCTTAAAAAACCTTCCCTGGTTCTCTGTGTAGGGATCCAGGGAAGCCCGACCTGTGCGGGACAGCAGCAGGAAAGCCACTTCACAGTGCAGTTTCCTCCCTGTTCCACTCCCAAGGGCACTGCAGGGTACGAGCTCCTGCCTGATTGAGGGATGGGAGAGGGTGGAGTGGCATTGTCACGCCATCCACCTTGCAGAGCGTGTGGATTAGTTACTGATAATCTGGCCTGTGGTGCTGTGGAACCCTCCTGTATGTAGGGTTCTGGGCCCAGAGTTCATGTCTGCACAGTTCCAGCAGGAGCTGCCCCGACAGTGGGAGCAGAGAGAACCTGGGAGCCAACAGGGGATCACAAGGAGCCAGAAGCTCCACTGATCTTTGTAAGATATGTCATTTTGGGGCCAAATCTGCTCCTTCTTCCACATGGGGGATAACCTGATTTAGGAGGGACAGAGGAGTGTAGGGCCCTCTAATGCATTCTTCAGACAACGCAGGACCAATTCCCTCCAGCTCCCTAATTATCGCTAATGTGTCACCTGGTCTAATATTAAATGTCTCTAAGCTATTCCTTGGTTTCATCCCATACCTTCTAGTTACAATTGCCTCCCTTCTCCCCACCATGCCTGTGGAGCAGGAGGATCTGGGTTCTGTCCTGCTGAAGTTCTGAATGGCCATGGTATGTAGCATAGTGACAGCTGTAAAATCTCCAGGTGTCCCCGGATTTGTTCTGTCTTCTAGGCAATGCAGAGTATGTCACTGCTGCAGAAGAAGATGAATGACAGTGAGAGCTCCTAGTAACGACAAGTCTTCAGCTCCCATTGATGTGTGTGTAGAATGGCTGCAAAAGGCAGAACCTTGGGCAAATTCTCACCAAGTTGGGAGGGTCAAATGCAGTAATCTCCAACTGAATCCTAGCCCAGGATGGCTGGGATGCTGTAGGGCTAGAAATAGGAACGTTGTTCCATCAGAAAGGGGAAATTCACAGCTTCCCAACTGGGTGCAGATCCCTGGAGTCTTGCCCTGAGAAGAGGCTGAGATAACGGATGTGAAAGTCATGACACTTTTACATGTAGAAAAGCTATTTGGGCTCATTGTTACAGGTTTTTATGGCTCCCTCTCAGTCTGGTAAAAGTGGACTCAGAATAACTAAGACACTTTGGTTTAGAGATGGAGGGACATGAAAAATAGTTTATACAGACACACGTATAATTATGTTAGTGGCTATTGTGCTGTGGACACACTCATTTGGAATGGGGCCAAGACCCTCTGTTTATTTCGCAGCAGCTGGCTGTGACCAGATACTAACAACTTCTGGTTACTCCCAGCCTTGGCCAGATTCAAAATGGTGACCTGTAGATGAAATGCTTCACAACCCATCTAGTCCATGGATAATGTATCTTTTCAAATTGTCAGTCAGCCAGGATGAGAGTGGTCTAGCCTAGAAACTGGAGTGGGCATCATGCCTAGTAGTCAGAGTGGGCATGAGTATTCCAGAGCCAAAGCCAAGGGTCAAATGAGATGGTAGGAACTGGATACCAGAGCCAGGATTAAGCCTGAGTCAGTAGTCAGAACCAAGGGTCAAACTGGAGGGCAGGAACTGGAGTCAATATGGGATCAGGCAAGGATGGGTTCAAGGCAGGAGCAGCGGGAACCAGGTAATGCAGGAGCACGCTCCAGTATGCATGTTGAGAAGCCAGTGAACTGCTGTGGTTGCTGGCTTAAGAGCCAGCCTGCTGGCCCCTGCCGCTAATCAGGTGGCATGACTAATCAAGCAGCTGCTGCAGGTCAGTTGTCCTGACGAGGTTGCCTGGAGATTAGCTCTGCTGCAGGTCCTGATTCCTCACTCTGGGCTCTGCTCCTTTCACATGTTCCAGTGATTCCTTTTGGCCTTGAGATGCACTTCTCTACTGACCTGTGCTTTCTCCCGATCCCACAGTTCCTTGCCACAGTGGTGCTCATGTTGTGCATTCTTGCCATCTATGACAAGAAGAATAATGGAGCCCTACAGGGCACTCAGCCTGTGATCACTGGGCTCCTGGTGTTAGTGATCGGCATGACAATGGGAATAAACACTGGATATGCAATAAACCCCTCCAGGGACCTGCCTCCAAGGATCTTTACTGCAATAGCAGGCTGGGGAATTGAAGTCTTTAGGTAGGTTACCTTCTTTCCTTTTACACTGTATAGATCATAAATGTGTGACCTGAAAAATGTGTTAATACAAGATAAACTCTATTAACCCTTATTTAAAAAGCACTTTAAGGGAGAAACTAATCTCTGACCAGTTAGAATCCCAGTACGCAGGTTGGTTCCCTACTCCAGTGAGAATGCTGCTGTCATAACCATACAGCTAAGGGTAGTGTAGAATTCCTCCTTACCTGTAAGGGGTTAAGAAGCTCAAATAACCTGGTTGGCACCTGACCAAAAGGACAATGGGGAAAGAATATACTTTCTAATCTTGAAGTGGGGGGGAAGGCTTTGTTTTGTGTGTTCGCTTGGGAAGCAGAGAAGCATCAGGTCAGAAAACTCCTTCTCCTATAAGCCATCCTAAAAGTCTCTCATATTAAAAAAATTGTAAGTAAAAGCCACGCAAGGCATCTTAGATTATCTTTTGTTCTGCTTGTGAATTTTTCCTGTTTTTTGTAACTTCGAAACTAAGCCTAGAGGAAGTTCTGATGTGTTTTTTGAATCTTTTGTTACCCTGTAAAGTTATTTTCCATCCTGATTTTACAGAGGTGATTTTTACCTTTTTTTTACATAAAATCCTTCTTTTAAGAACCTGACTGATTTCTCTATTGTCCTAAGACCCAGGGGTTTGGGTCTGTGATCACTCTGTAACCAATTGGTTAGAATATTATTCTCAAGCCTGCCCAGGAAAGGGGGTGTAAGGGCTTTGGGGGATATTTTGGGCGAACAGGAACTCCAAGTGGTCCTTTCTCTGATTCTTTGTTAAATCACTTTGTGGTGGCAGCGTACCCTACAAGGGCAAAGAATTTGTGCCTTGGGGAAATTTTAACCTAAGCTGGTAGAAATAAGCTTAGGAGGTCTTTCATGCAGGTTCCCACATCTGTACCCTAGAGTTCAGAGTGGGGAGGGAACCGTGACAGCTGCTCTTTCATATGCCACAACATTCACCCAGCATTCTGACCGGCTGGCACAGAATCTAGGTCCAATTCTGACCGCTTTGTCTAACAGATTTTAAAATAGTAGCTAAGGGCGAGCCATCAAATAATCAAAACACATTTCAACAGCACCGGGATCTACTTGGAGTGGATGTGGATACAAGCAAATGCCATTCACAGTGAGATTAGTGACATTCACACATTGTTTCAATGTATGCCAGCATGCAGATTGCAATTCCCATTACAGCAAAGATGGTTGTGCGGTGAAGCAAAGGACTCAGATCTGGGTTCTACTCCTTATGCTGAAATAGGCTTCCTGTGTGACCTTGGGAAAGGCATAGACCTTCTCTCGTTCTTATCCATCTGTAAAATGTTGATATTACCTGCATACCTTAAAGGCTGTTCTGAGCCTTAATTCATCTAGGGTCTGATCCGTAATCTACTGAAATCCAGGAGAATCTTTCCATTGATTTTTGGAACGAGCCCTTGAAATCTTTGAGATCCTGAGACAGAAAACTCTACAAATGTGCAAAATAATATCATAGCTCTCCTCCCTCCAGTATGAATGCATTCTGTGGGGGAAAATAACTTTGCTAGATTAGAATTCAACTCTGTAGCAAAGACAAACTTAGCTTTCCTAGGGGAGAATATGGCAGCAAAGCAAAGGGTCTGATTCACTGGAAACCTGTCCTGTCTTTTCTTTTAGGGCTGGAGATTACTGGTGGTGGGTCCCACTTGCAGCTCCAACACTGGGAAGTCTTACTGGTGCCTTAGCCTACAAACTCCTAATTGACTTTCACAATCAGACTCCACTGGAAGGCGGAGATGGGAAAGGAAAGGAGGAGTTGCAGACTAACCAGGTGTGATGTCCAAGTGTTGCTAGGACAAAGCTGGAAAGGAAAGTTCAATCAGCCACACGACTTCATCACTGGATTAAGTGTTCAACCCTGCATTCAGTGAACTTCTGTTTTCATACCACTAATTAAATAACACTCAATAACTCAGTGGATAATGTCCAAGGGACATCAGTTGTACCTGTAGTTATTTACTCACACAATCTGTAGGTCTTAAAATGGAGGAAAGGAGGACTTGTGGCACCTTAGAGACTAACCAATTTATTTGAGCATGAGCTGTAGCTCACGAAAGCTCATGCTCAAATAAATTGGTTAGTCTCTAAGGTGCCACAAGTCCTCCTTTTCTTTTTGCGAATACAGACTAACATGGCTGCTACTCTGAAACCTGTAGGTATGAGTGTGCAGATCACGGAGTGTCCTATTGTGTATCTCTGTTAATGCTACTACACTGAACTAATAGCTGCTCATGAAAGGTTGTCACCCACCCTCAAAGCCAAGACATTTGGGGCAAACAAGGGCTGGAGTGAGGACAAAGGGCTCTTAAAGTCCCTGGTACAGCTGGGGGAGGATTCCCTCAGCACAGTAACCACAGTAAACAGCCTTGCAAGGACCCCCTTAACTCCTGGTGTAAGGGGCCTGCCAGGGACAGGGATAAGGCTGACAGGAACCTGTTAGGAGTTGGGCAGTAGCCCTGCAGAGATTCTGAGCTGTGTTGCCACACACAGGGCTGTCTCAGTTACAGTGGGGGCCAGGGAACAACCTAAAACTGGGATCAGGATTAGCTTAAAGCCATCTTAGGCCACTCCCTCACGGCTACCTATTCTGTGCTGCACCTCTTAGAAGCACAGCAAAGACTCTTGTCCTCGGTCGTGTGTGCATGCTCTTTAGGGGATCTGCTATTCTTCAAAAACCACTCATTTTGGAGGAAAATATTAAAATCTTTATTAAAATACATCACCCTTCACTTATACAGTGCTTAATACGTACAAGGGCTGTACAAACACCGAGTAAATAACCCCCACAACACCTTGTCATGTAGTTTGATATTATACAGTTATGCAAGCATGTTAGCAGTTAGACACACCCCAATGTAAAGAATCATTGCTTGTTTTGAGATGGTGCCCTGGATTTTTCTTGACTTGTTTCTTGACTTTAGCAAAGCTTTTGACACGGTCTCCCATAGTATTCTTGTCAGCAAGTTAAGGAAGTATGGGCTAGATGAATGCACTATAAGGTGGGTAGAAAGCTGGCTAGATTGTCGGGCTCAACGGGTAGTGATCAATGGCTCCATGTCTAGTTGGCAGCCGGTATCAAGTGGAGTGCCCCAAGGGTCGGTCCTGGGGCCGGTTTTATTCAATATCTTCATAAATGATCTGGAGGATGGTGTGGATTGCACTCTCAGCAAATTTGCGGATGATACTAAACTGGGAGGAGTGGTAGATACGCTGGAGGGGAGGGATAGGATACAGAAGGACCTAGACAAATTGGAGGATTGGGCCAAAAGGAATCTGATGAGGTTCAATAAGGATAAGTGCAGGGTCCTGCACTTAGGACGGAAGAACCCAATGCACAGCTACAGACTAGGGACCGAATGGCTAGGCAGCAGTTCTGCGGAAAAGGACCTAGGGGTGACAGTGGACGAGAAGCTGGATATGAGTCAGCAGTGTGCCCTTGTTGCCAAGAAGGCCAATGGCATTTTGGGATGTATAAGTAGGGGCATAGCGAGCAGATCGAGGGACGTGATCGTTCCCCTCTATTCGACATTGGTGAGGCCTCATCTGGAGTACTGTGTCCAGTTTTGGGCCCCACACTTCAAGAAGGATGTGGATAAATTGGAGAGAGTCCAGCGAAGGGCAACAAAAATGATTAGGGGACTGGAACACATGAGTTATGAGGAGAGGCTGAGGGAGCTGGGCTTGTTTAGCCTGCAGAAGAGAAGAATGAGGGGGGATTTGATAGCTGCTTTCAACTACCTGAAAGGGGGTTCCAAAGAGGATGGCTCTAGACTGTTCTCAATGGTAGCAGATGACAGAACGAGGAGTAATGGTCTCAAGTTGCAGTGGGGGAGGTTTAGATTGGATATTAGGAAAAACTTTTTCACTAAGAGGGTGGTGAAACACTGGAATGCGTTACCTAGGGAGGTGGTAGAATCTCCTTCCTTAGAGGTTTTTAAGGTCAGGCTTGACAAAGCCCTGGCTGGGATGATTTAACTGGGAATTGGTCCTGCTTTGAGCAGGGGGTTGGACTAGATGACCTTCTGGGGTCCCTTCCAACCCTGATATTCTATGATTCTATGATTTCTCTCTTAGACACCCAGATTGACACTCACATCCGATGAAGTGAGCTGTAGCTCACGAAAGCTTATGCTCAAATAAATTTGTTAGTCTCTAAGGTGCCACAAGTCCTCCTGTTCTTTTTATGGATACAGACTAGCACGGCTGTTACTCTGAAACCAGATTGTTTGGTGGCTGCTAAATGTTCCCAGTACAGCTAAGAAAAATGAATGTGACAGAATGGAGGCAATAGTGGGTACAGTTGAAGACCAGCAGTGAATGGGTTAAAGTGCAGTTTTACCCTGAAAAATTACATTGTCTAAAGTGTATAAACATGGGGTTCCATGTTTATGGGGTCTCAATGCCTCCAGAGCAAATCCTACCCAGTTTACAAGTAACAATGCCTTTTCTAATGGCCAGCCTTACAACCTGGCCTGGGAACGAAGAGGCAAGCTGGGTTTCTACTGGTATGTGCATCTCTAACAGTAAAGCTTCTGTGTTCTCCTGTAGCTGCACGGGCTCCAAGAGCTGCAGAAAGTGGTGAAGCTGGAGTACCCTACTGCTTTTGATCTTCTCCACACACAGATAGTTAGCGAGGCCAAATGCCATCCTGCAGTAACTCCTTCAACATCTGCCACTCCAGCTGCTGCAGTGGTTGTTGGTGCGGCAGCCGGGGCAGCCAGGCCACTGCACTGGACTTGGGGCTCCAGTCTCCTCTGCTCCATGCTAGGCATCCCAGAACAGACGCTGCAAAAGAGCAGAGGAAAATGGTTGGGTTTGGTCCCAAACGGGCAGTGAAGGTTGCTTTCCCTGTTCGGAGTGGCTCTTGTTTAGGCCAAGGGAGCCTGGGCTTCCTTGTGTTAGGCCTGCGGTTCTGAAACATTTTACTCAGGAGACCCACCAGCTGCATTGTGTGGCGCTTTGCGACTCACCTCAGGTCCAAATTTGGGTGTGCCTCCTCCTCGGCACTGGCAGCTGCAGCAGCACTTGCTGACCCAGCACCGCAACCCTAGTCCTGCCCCAGTGCGGGTATGTTGGAGAGTGACCCCGCGCTCACCTTGCAGCAGCTGTTCTTGTCCTGCGGAGCTGCACCCGGCTTCCAGCTCCAGGGTCCCAGCCCCGTGGAAGGAGATGCTGCTGCAGGGTAAGTGTAGCGCAGGCTTGCTCTCCACCCCACCCACCCCTCCCCTAGGGAACTCCTCTGCTCTGGGTCCCTGACCCCTTGTTAGCCGACGGCCAAGGATGTTTGGTGAGGTGCCAGCTATGCCCGTTTATACCATCCGTGACTTTAACCGCTAGGACGCACTGTCCCTTCGCGGCGGGCAGCCCGGGCTAGGCTGACGGATGCCCCAAGGTCCTAACCACCCGTGACTTTAACTGCTAGAGCTCAGAGCTCCTTCGCAGCGGGCAGTCAATACTGACTGACAGGTGCCCCAATGGCAGCACTAAGAGCCTCTCCACACCCGTGACTTTAACTGCTAGAGCTCAGAGCTCCTTCGCAGCGGGCAGCCAGGATTGACTGACAGGTGCCCCAAGAGTTTGCCCCGTGGAGGCAGCACAACTCAACGCTAGGCTCTTAGTACTCTCACCTAATGGCCAGGCTTTAGAGCCAAAACGGCTGAGGTTCTTTAATTGTGTTGGCTGCTTTACAGTAAACCAGAGAAAACAAGTCAGGCTTATGCATAAATGGTTACCAAAATTTATTAAGCTAGATTCTAATCATGTGGTTACAAAATTGCTAGTGCCTACTTATTTAAATGTAGAGATGTTACACACACAAACAAGTTACAAAACTGAAGCCACAATCCCAAAGAAAGAAAACAAAGTATAGAGCTCTATTTCAAAATATGTGTACACTAAAGGTAGGAGATCAGGTGTGGGTGCTTCTTACCCTCCTTGCATCTCTCGATTCCAGCGGTGCCAAGCCAGGATCGGTCACTCAATTCCACGGAAAGACGAATAAGGGACAAGGCGTAGGGACCCTCTTAGCTGCAGAAGCCTTGGGAGGCTGTCACTTATCTGACCAGCAGATAGATAGTGAAAAGCACTCAAAAATCATGGTGCTGTAGGTCCCCTACTTATACCTCTGTACTCCTTTATTCTCTTTCTCCTTTCTTATGCCAAATTGAGGCTGGTCTGTCGGGGTGACGCCAGCTTTTGCAAGAGTAGTTTACACTTGCAAAGGAGAGAAACAATAAGTTTCGACTACTGGACATTTCTTTTATCAGGGTAAATATTTTCCCACCTAGGATGTTGGTGTGTGTGCATCACGCTATTTAGTTGGGGCTAAGAGCCATGTCTGTCACAGGGCCTCTGCCTGCTGTGAGCTTAATCGTTGTATCTGTTCCCAGAGGCACATTGTAGCAGCACACCTGTGCTTTCACAGCTTCAAAGGCTGTGCTGGAATATATGTTAAGTGCCCTGTTCCTGCTTCCTCCTGTGTTTCCAGCAATGCTGGGCTGAGGGGCGGGGTGGGGGGGGCTGGCTACACCCCTCTGCAACCTTTCCAAGACCTACTGATGGGTTGGGACCCACAGTCTGGGAAACTCAGTGGTAGGAGGCTTTTCTAGAGCCCGATCCCGAGAAGCCTGATCCTGAAAGTTGCTCAGCACCTTCCCCACCTACTGAGATCTGCAGGAGGTGGGGAGGCGCTCAGTACCTAGCACAGACAGCTATGGCGATAGGGAATCCCACATTATTCCAGGGCAGATTGTTAACCTAGAGCCAGGGAACTTCTGAGGAGAGCAGCACTGGCCTGTGAAAAAAGGGATTTCTCTGTAAGAGGGTTCCCCTAGGTGCTGCTGGATGTGCAGCATTGTTTTACAGCACTGTCCTTGGCTAGTCCACCTGGTCGCCATATTAGATGGCTTGGCACCTTTGCGCTGCTCTGGCCACGGCCAGCTCTTTCAGAGAGTGCACAGCATCAGGTGTGGTCTTTAGCAGAAGGTCATTTCTGTTTAACATGCAGTTTGTATAAATAGTTCAGAGCCTGATCCCGGGCTGAACACTCAATGGTCAGCACGAAGCCCTTACATATCATTAGGCTATAACCATGGGGCCCAGTCCTGCTCTCTTGAAGTCAAGGGGAGCATTACCACCGACTTCAGTGGGTTTGATCCTGCTCTCATTACATGCAATGATCACTGCATGCTTCTTTCTTCTAAAAAGAACACAGCAAAATATTTATTTGTGCATGCATGTTGTATTTAATAAGATGTATATGAAAATGGTAGAGATTGATTTTACTTGATTTCATTGCTTCACTTTATCAGTGGTAACACACTCCACACAGCTCCGTGGCATTTTTATCCACACCGAAGTATTTGCCCATCGGAATAGAAAAGAATTAACCAACATCTCTCCAGGACCAGCAGCCTTTTGGCTTTCCAGCCATATCTCCCATAAATTAAATTGCTGTTATATTTCATGCAAATGTTGCAACAGAGCTGGCACTGGGAAGTCTATTCATGCACAAGAAGTGGTTTGATCCAAACCTAAGAGATACCACAGTGGGTTTTTAACGATCTGGAATGAAACTGCTTTCCAGAGTCAGGTCTGTGGTTCTCGTTTCCTCAGGGAGTTCCCAGCTAGCGAAGAGGTCTTGGAGGAGGATGTGCTTGCATGGCTTTTCTGAGAGCCTGCTGGCTGGGATGGCAATTTCTTTTTGATCACCGGAGTTTTGTTCTTGCTTTTAAATACCTTGTTGGGGTCCAGTTTGTTCACAAAGGAGTCAGGCTCTTCTGAGAGTAGAGCTGTGTTGATGGTGATGGGCTTGTACATGTTAAACCATTGCTGAAAAAAAGATTACAGGGAAGGATGACATGGGGGGGGGGGGGAAATCACACATTAGAGACTTAGAGGGAAAGTGCAAGAATCAACTTTGGAACATTTTAAACATACACCAAGCTCCTGCTGTCAAGAATGTGTGTCAGTCTGTGTTTCAGCTCACAGCGTTTTGTGCAAAGAGCTTTACAGTAGAGATGATTCGTAGCTGCAGAATGAGGATGGGGATATAACCTTCCCAAGATACAGAGATTGTGCAGATAAAGGTCAAAAGTGAAACCAGATTCTCCTAGTTTTCCATAGCTGTAACTCGGCAGGCATTAGGGACTTACTCCTGGTTTATACCAATGTCAGAGAGAGGGGAACCAGGCCTAATTTATTTGGACTCAAAGAAGTAGCAAGTGATTATTAATACCTTGGAATTTACCTTGCCAAACAAGCGGAGCTAGAATTGCTGGGCCTCTCATGTGAAATAAAAAAGCCCCCAGTACTCTTCTAACAGTGCAGGTTCAGTTGTGCAAACTTTAACTCAGACCTTGTGTTCACTTTTCTTCTGACTGATTTGATGACTCTGGATCACCATCAGTATTATCTGGTTGCCACCAGGAAGTTTCACTTTGCAGTTCACATTCCTGTCTTCTGCTGCTTTTTCTACTACAGCCAGCTGGCTTATGAAGCCAGGGAAAGGACTGTAGGGGTTATTAGAAAAACCCTGCCTCAAACCAACCTCATTCCAGGGCACAGCATAATACTGAACGAGATAAACAGAGGGTCAATACACACACTAAAGGGGTGGTAGATCTAAGTACTGGATAAGGGGAAGGTCTCCAATATCTGCTCCTGAGAGACCTTTCCAAAAGATAGTGTTAATGAAGACTACCTGATTCCAGTGTTGAAAGGTTAACAAGTCAGCAGGACATAATCTAAATGAGGAGGAAGTTGATTGGTAAGGGAATGTGTGGGGGATCATTTCACACAAGGGGTAGTGAATATATGGAATGCTGTGCTGGGAAAAGCTATTGCTAGAGTACAATGGGTACTCGATCAATCTAGGGCCTGGTCTACAGTACACGGTTATTTTGGAATTAGCCGAGTTACCTCGAAATAAAACTGGTTCTGTCCACACGACCAAACCAGTTGTTTCGATTTAAAGGGCTCTTTACTCTGATTTTTGTACTCCACCTCGGCAAGTGGAGTAGCGCTAAAATCGAGATCGCAGTTCCGGGTTACAGGTACTGTGGATGCAATTCAACAATATTGGCCTCTGGGAGCTATCCCAGAATGCTCCACTGTGACTGTGTTGGATCATATTAAAGAAGTTCTGTATTAAAATCACAAATGAGTTTGATTTCCCAGAGTTTAAATTCCAGGGTATTACTAATTAAGAGGTCTCTTGGTTTTTGGTGCTGTTTCTCTCCCTCTATGTGTGAAACTTGCAAGCTGCTAATTGCATTAGTACATTCTAAGACAGAGTCTGTTCTCAAAGCAATTCACACAGAGACTCAAAGCAATACTCTAACAACAGAAACAGCACCCAGAGACTCCCCGCCCTTTTGTTGTATTAACAATTGTGATTAAAATAGAGCTAGAGGATGTATGTGGATGGATGCTTGGTGTGGATAATAACTGAATGATCAGGGAGGTGCCAGCCTAAGAATCCAGCGTCCATCGGCTGAAGAAGGCGTCAAGTGGAAATAACCAGAGGACCCCCCGCCCAGAGGGCAGACTGGAATCCACCCAACAGCCTCAAGAATGGGCAAACCAAAGAACATCTAGCAGCACGGACCCGGTAGGAATGTGCTATCTGCTGATTGATTCAGCAACAGAATGATGAAGCAATTCCCGCAGACTGGCATAGGAAGAAATTCCTATAAAAATAGACTCTAAAAAGTGAGAACTTTGGGGGGTCTGATTCTGCAAACCAACTTCCAGGAGCATCATATGAGCATCTGACAAGGCCCTGCTCCCTCCTTATGTCCAGGCCACCTAGCCAGTGGCTTGGCATGAGCAACTCTAAGGCTGGTAACTGATAACAACCTTGCAGAATCTCTTTGTGTGTGCGTGTGTGTTTGTATTTGTATGAATGAATGTGTGAATAAATATGAGATTGAATGGAATGTTATAACTATAACTAACTGCTTACTATGATTCTTTCTGTATTCACAATAAATGTGTTATTTTGCTTTTTTCCCTTTAATAAGATCCTGCTGGTTTTTATTTTATTGGTATAACAACCGCTCTGGACAACACTCTGAACTCCGATGCAGTAGCCAGGTAGGCAGTAAAAGCCCTGGGAACTTTTGAATTTCCTGTTTGGTCACCATCAGCACAGGTCACCATCAGCACAGTACACCATCACAGGTGACCATGCAGAGTCCACCATATCAAGAGACCACGCAGTCCCGGATTCGCAGACAAGCTCCAGCATGGCCCGAACGGGAGGTACTGGATCTCACTGCACGGTGGGGAGACGAATTTGTTATGGCAGAACTACGTTCCAAAAAAAAAAAGGAACGCAAATACGTAGGCTAACGTCTCCAGGGCCATGACGGAAAGAGGCTACTCCAGGGACACAGAACAGTGTCATACAAAAATCAAGAAGCTCAGGCAAGCGTACCAAAAAGCCAGGGAGGCAAACGGGAGCTCTGGGTCACAACCCCATACATGCCGCTTCTACCGTGAGCTGCATGCAATTATGGGGGCTGACGACACCACTCGGGGTGACAGGGGACAAGGGCAATACTCTGCTGCAGGCTTTTGCAAGGTTACCCATTCATTTATGGTTAGCTCTGCTGTCTAGTGTGTAGTGGGGCCTCCCTACTCACTTGCTCTCAGCAGTTGTGGAGGGGAAGGCAGTATGGGGGGTTCAGCCCTTGCTTTCCCCACCATGCCCAGAGCTGTGAGCTTGACTGGTCTTACGTGGCTGCACGGGGGACTGTAGATGGCCTTATCCCACCCATATCCCCCTGCACAGTCACAAATCGTGAAAGCTCAATAAGCATAATAATAGCAGCAGTGGTCATGATGCCACCAGCTGCTAGAAAGTCCAGCTCTAGCTAACCCTACTGATCTAATATATGCCCCCTAGCCCACAAGTCTGATGCCTTGAGGAGGATAATCTTGCTTGCTGAGAGCCTCTGCTTGTTGCTGAGTCAGGCAGCTCTACATACTGGTCTCGAGAAAGTGAGAAGGACTGGCTTGTGTTCAGACTCACTGCAGAGTCAAAGTACGGCTTCTGCTATCCTACCTTAGCCTGGGGGCTGACACCGTAGCTCGTAAAGGCATACTGCCATTGCGGGAGACCCAGGTGGGTGATCAGCAGTCGGTAGTAGGCAGTGAAGGTGTCGGTGAGGAAATGCCAGTACAGAGCTCTGTCCAGAAACCATATCTCAGTGTCTGGGGTGACAACTGGAATTGAAAAAAAGGAACATGTACAAAAAGGGTAACATTGTTTTAAAGTTGAGGGATGAGAAATATCATAGAAGATTAGGGTTGGAAGAGACCTCAGGATATCACCTAGTGCAATCCCCTGCTCAAAGCAGGACCAACCCCAGCTAAATCATCCCAGCCAGGTCTTTATCAAGCCAGGCCTTAAAAACTTCTGAGGATGGAGATTCCACCCCACCCCCTAGGTAACCCATTCCAGTGCTTCACCACCCTCCTAGTGAAATAGTTTTTCCTAATATCCAACCTAGACCTACCCCACTGCAACTTGAGACCATTACTCCTTGTTCTGTCATCTGCCACCACTGAGAACAGCCTAGTTCCATTCTCTTTGGAACCCCCCTTCAGGTAGTTGAAGGCTGCTATCAAATCCCCCCTCACTCTTCTCTTCTGCAGACTAAATAATCCCAGTTCCCTCAGTCTCTCCTCATAAGTCATGTGCCCCAGCCCCCTAATCATGCCCTCCGCTGGACTCTCTCCTTATTTGTCCACATCCCTTCTGCAATGAGGGGCCCAAAACTGGACGCAATACTCCAGATGTAGCCTCACCAGTGCTGAATAGAGGGGAATAATAACTTCCCTCAATCTGCTGGCAATGCTCCTACTAATGCAGCCCAATATGCCATTAGGCTTCTTGGCAACAAGGGCACACTGCTGACTCATATCCAGCTTCTCGTCCACTGTAATCCCCAGGTCCTTTTCTGCAGAGCTCCCAACTGAGATCATCTGGAGGCAAGCAGTGATGTTGTGATATTTCTGATGTTGTAAAGGATGGCTTTTCCAAAGGGATAGGACCCAGAACCAATGTATCATGCAGAGGCAGCACGGTCTAGTGGTTATAGCTTGGGACCCCAAAGTTTTGATTTCTAGGTTCCATTCCCAGTGTGGGAAATTGCTGGTATGATTATGATGGGTCCCGTGCTTCCTCTTCTTGCGGGGGGTTCAGGGTGCAGTTTCCTACCCCTGAACTTGGGTATTTACTGTCCCACTAGTAACCCAGAGAAGGGTAGTGGAGAGGGAGGTACCCAGGCCCACCCTCTACTCCGGGGGCCCTAGGGATAGTGGTAAACCACTTGAACTAGTGCTTCCTTCCCCTGGGCTACTTCCCTCTCCTGCTCTTCAGCTTGTGGGGCTTCCTGCCCTCTCTCTCTGCACAAGCCAGGTGTCTCTTTACCTAAGGTCTTGGTCTTCTAGCCAGCTATGGCAATTCTCCAAACTGTCCTCTACTTCAACTCCTTCAAACTGCTCTCTGCTCCAACTCCTTTCCCTGGCTGATTGAAGCGGGGCGTTTTTATCAGGTGACTGGCTTCAGGTGCTCTAATTGGCTTCAGGTGCTTTTAAGTAATCTATAGAAACCTTTCTTCCCTCTACAGGAAATAAGGCTTCTTCTCATCCTGGGACTTACATATCTCTCCTATATCACTCTTCTGCTGCCTTCTGGCAATGCTGTATCACACCAGCTACTGACTCAGTGTATGCTCATCAACTCCTCCCTGTGCCTGTTTCCCCGTCTACAACACGGGTATTATAATACTTACAGGCATGGTTTGAGACACAAAGTGGGTAGTGTACATGGAGATCCCTGGATGAAAGGCACAAGCTCAAAGCACCATTATTGCACATCTTTATCTGTTGTTCCCCCCATCAAGGGCAAATACTGATGAATGAGACTAAATGGAGTGGTCAGTCACCAGGATTGCTGAGTTTGGAAAGGACCACTCGACGGGGTTTATATTGCCAACAGAATCCTGCTTTGCAGGGGATTTTCTCCCTCTTCAGAGCAATCACACTTTTCTCGAGGCAACAGCTTCCAAACAGTGTAAAATGTAAACAACACAGGATCGCGTTAGCTCTGTGAGTCCAGATTGCTTCTTCAGCTGTCTCACTAGTGTAAACCTGCCTAGCACTTTTGGGTCCTTATACCCACCCCCTGCCTTTGTCCACTTCCCCACATTGCTGGGTGCGGGGATGACTTCATTCCCTCGCTCCCAGCCCATGCTCAGGCTGGATCATTACTATTTTCATGTCCACCTCCTAGAAATCAGAGGAGAGGTTTCTCTTCTGGGCACACCTGGCAAAGTTCCAACTAGAGTCACCACTTGACAACTTAGGGTGTTTTTATTAGGAACAAGTATATTAATAGAGGGGTGAGTGACAGAGAGAAACCAAGGTTAAATAGACACACTGCCGATAACTACTGCTAAAAATTTCTCTAAGCGAGCCAGGTACTTTACCATTACCCTGAGGAGAACATCACCTGCACCCTGGCTGCAGGATAATGTCTCGGTCCTCTAGCTTGGAAGTCTGGCTGGTGTGTGCAACCCTTCCAGGTGTCTGTGACAGGCTACATCTATACCACACATCACTGGTGGCAGTGTGTAGCGTACGTGTAGGAAAACGCTGCTGCGAAAAGCAGGCTGTGTCCACGCTGCAGGGTGTAGCTGCACATTACAGTGAAAGGCTCTGGCAGTGGGGAGACAGCGGGGAAAAGCATCAGCAGCTCCCTGCTTCTGGAGCCTTCCACTGCGGTGAGGAAAAGGTTTAGGCAGGGTGAGGTGGGGAAAAGACTACCTTTCCCCTGCCCAGAGTCTCCCCCCCAGGCCCAGAGGGAAAGGCTCCAGCAGCAGGGAGGCAGTGGGACACTACTCTGCTGGAAATAGCAGTGCAGATGGGGAGGCCCGGATGGGTGAGTAGAGACCGTGTAGGGTATGTACTCGAATACATACCCTGGCCCTGCAGGCGTGACTACATTCTGCTCATCTAAGCTGTGTCTCACTGGCGCACTGCTATTTATACCCCTGCGAGGGGGGCTATGCAGGGATGTACTCTACATGCCGCTGAAAGAAGTGTGCAGTGTAGACGCACCCGCACAGAGTTCTTTACTAGCTCAGCTCACACCTCTCTCACTCTGTGGTGTGTCCTTTGTTAACTTCTGCTAATAGGCCCATTGCCGACCTAGTTTCTAATTAGCATTGGGGGACATTGCATCAAAGCATAGGATCTGAATCCAAATCAGTGGCTTCAAGTTCTCTGTGTTCTCGCCTCTCTCTGTCTCTAAAGAATGCTCTGGCCCTTCTTGGAGAATGTAAACAATTTGGCTTGAGTCTACCATCACTTCCACACATGAGGAACTTTACACATAGGAGTGGCCCTTTGGGGCTACTCACATTCATAAGTGTTTGCAGGATCAGGGAGCTAGCGCGGAGCCTTTCCCCTCTCTGGATGCAAATACTTTAGGCAGGTAGAAACAGCATGGAGGTTATAATGTGGACTCATCTGTTCAATACCAAGGGGGAAGTCCTGGTTCCAAGGGTTCACCCATAACAGCACATAAGTTCAGAAGAGTAAGAGCTATCCAAACACAGCCATTTATCATGATTGGTTAACTGTGCTCTCTTCAGTCTTTACCTGGCTTGGTATGCTTATAAACAAGGCAAACTTTCCCATTCCCATTGCATGGGTCCAATTCAAATATCAGGCTACGAGAGTCAAAGTGAGGTTTTTCTGGCTGGTCTTCATTACCTTTAAAAAGAAACAAAATCCCTTTACAGCATTTCTGGCTAGATCTTCACTGGCCAAGTTTACAAATAGGCCTGAAAAAGCTATGCTTGCACCTTTCACATGTAGGGCTGTTGACATGCACCACACCCTCCACTGCATGTGCACACGTGGGCTCAGGAGTTTGTACAAATACAGCTCTTGCATGCAAAAACTCATGCCTATGGAACACTTATGGGTGCCATTGTAGAGGCATCTTTGAAAAGCTGGCCCATAACTTGGCTTGGAAGGATTCACTTTTAATTGGTAAATTAACAGTTATTAATTATTACAATAAATCAAAGCACTGTCAGAAATTGAAATGTAGAGCGAGAAAGTTCAAAACAATTGAATGAAAAGGTACCAGGGGCAGTAATTTTAGTTTTATGACAATCGCTATGTTCTAGTTCTGCTCATACACAAACACCCCCAGATACCCCTTGAAGAAGTAATTTCATGCTGCACATAAATTCACCTGCAGTTCACAGAACTTAGATGTTCATCAACCTTATTGCCGATCCAGATAGCCATTCTCAGAAGCTAGGGCTTAAGGTTGTTTATAACTGGTAGAATACATAGTAAAGCATGTGTTTAAACCTTAGAAAACCAGCTTACAGGGACATAATAGCTCAGCTGGAATAGCTGTTTTAAAATCCTTGCTAGAATTATTCACATAGAGCCCTGCTTATTTACTAAAATGTTAAAAAAGCAACAGTAGCCAAAACCCCACAAAAAACCCCAAACAATTAACTTTTATGGTTTTCATGACTCAATCTCATAAGTAAGTTGGGATCAGTCAGCACAAATACACTGTTTAGAAAGGACAATGGAATTTTTCCTGCAATAAAAGAAAATAGATATAATTTGATAGAATCAACAGCTTCCCACTGAAGTCAAAGGGAAAACTCCTTTTGGGACATACTCTGCTCTCACATGCACCATGCAAATTCAGTGGAGTTGCATGTGGGTAAATAAGAGCAGAATCTGACCCATTTGATTTCAAGAGCAAGAGGATCAGGATTATAGCAGAATTTGAGCAAAATCTCTAATACGCTAAAGGGCAGGATTCTCTGATAAGCAGAGAAACCAGCCAGGTTTGGAAGCAGCAAGAGCTACAAAAATCAAATAGCAATTTGTAGGTTTTATTATTTTTCTTCAAAAAGCCACCATTATCCCATGTCCTGTTTGTCTCACTTGTTGCCTCCTGTTAGACTGCAAGCTGATAGAGGAAGGGAATGGATCTTTTTATTTGCCAAATGCCTAACTCATCCAGATGCATTTTCCCCTGCTGCCTCTTGTTTCAATGTGTTTTCCAGTGACATTTCCAGCTCTGAAGAGCTTCATTTAAAGTCAGTGTATCCAATGGGCCTATCCATCACCACGACAATTACTGCCAGTGGTCATTGATATTATATTGTACATGTACATGCTCTTTCCAAGCTGAATGAAAAGAGGAGGCCCCAGCTAACAATTTAAGACAGGGAAAAACAAAGCATGGGGAGCAGTTTGGTTGGAAAGGTGTGGAGACAACACAGGTGAGGAAGTGGAGTTAATCATGCCTGCTGGACCCTAAGAATCCAGTCCATTCCTTCTCTGGAGCAGCACAAGTGCTAGCAAAGTGCAGCTTGGCCTGTTATGCAGAAATGCAGCTTATTCCTATACAGGAGAATGAAGGAGGAAAAGCACATTCTGACACTTGAGTGTACCACCATGTGTGCCATCAAGAGGATAATACCTTCCTCATCCGTATCACCTTCCAGGTCAGCGAGGGTCGGTGCATTGGGTAGGGCATACGCCGATGATCCGCCGAGGCGACTTAGCTTAGAGATGCTGTTAATCACCATGGAGCCCAGTGGCATGGGGTTATCTGCAACGCACAGTGACAACAGTGTTCATTAATACACCCCAATGACAGGAGAGTGGAGGAGATCTTTTCTTTTTGTCCAACCCCTAACCTTTCACAAAATACAAAGAAGGAGAAATGGGCACTGCAGCAGGCCTGCAAGTTTGACAGATGTAGGCTCTGGTGGAGCAAAGTTGAGAGCACCTCAGAGATCACCAAGTCAGCAGCTGCCTCTCGTTTATTCTGAGAAAGCTCCAGCTTAGGCCCTGGTGCTGACTGCAGTTGTAGCAGTCTGGAAGAGGGCAAGGGGAAGTGTTAGTCGAGTAATAAAGCGTTAAACCTATTCAGGCCTCTATGGGTCACCACGCCTTGAATTCCACTTGAACCACCCAGCAGGCAGAGCACATGTGGAGAATGGGCTCATGTGCTCTTCATGTGAAACTCCATTTCACAAGGAGATCCGTGCATTCTGCATGCACCAGCTGAAGTTAGCAGTCTCCAGCTGGAGTGCCCTGCAACAATCGGACTTTGAGGTGGCAAAGGCCTGGACAACTGTGGCCCGGTGCTTGCTTCAGCATGAAAGAGTCTTCCTGTTCCAGCCAGGCACAGTTGGAAGAAAGGGGACCCAATTCTGCAATCACTTGCACTGGAGTAACTCCACTGAAGTCAATGGAGTTAAACTGATGTGAGATCAGAAGGAGGCCCAGGGTTTGTACCTGCTAGCACAGAAGTCTGTGGTAAAGCTTCCACTGATCTCAACGGGAGTAGGATCAGGCCCTTCATTTAAATGTTGTTCATTGTTAAAGTGCCCCACTATCACAATGGTAGCTAGGGCTCTCATCTCCCGGGCACAGCTCCTGCATGTTGTATGACCTCTGCAAAGTTCCTTGACCACATTCTGCTTCTGTCAAGCCAGATGGAAATAAGAACAGTGTAAAAAGCAGGAAGCCAACTGAAAACCAGATGTTCCCTCTAAGCTGAGTAAGACAAAAATTGCAGATTGAAGTCAAATTTATGTACTCATCCATTTGATGACTGATGCCCAAATCCAGGTATGCCCAGTACCTACTGGCATTTAGGTAATCAAAAATAGATCTGATCCTAGCAAGTGCTCTGCAGACAAATTTCCCACACTGGAATCCTGCATGTGCATGGATTGCAGGCTTGAGCCCAATGTATCATGCACAGAAATTCAGGTTGTGTTAATCTTTTATCATCGGGGCCTTCCTTGTGTTGGCTTTTGCTTCCACGCAGTACTTTGGACTTCCTTGTTAATTAAAGGGTAATTTTCTACATCAATGATTGAATTATCCAACAACAGCTGGCTAAACCCAGCAAAACAAAGGGAATAGTGGTTATTTTTCCTTCAAAATAATTTTGCTCCTGTGGTGTAGATCAAACTAAATAGAGGATTCGGTTAAGCAGTGATCAAATTAAGAGGAAGGGGCTGTAGCTGGCATAGGGAATGCACAGAAAGAATGGACATTTTAACCTAAAGGATTTTAAGCTAAAGGAAAGAAACAGGCAGACTTACCATCAAATTTTACACTCCAGGTCATGTGGAAGCCATCGCTCATTAGGTAGAAATTCTTTAAATCCTCTGGCAATACACAGGAGTTTTTCTGTAATCACAAATGCCCATAAATGTTATCAAAGGAAAGAGGTAGAGCATGCTTTGATCCAGATAACTGATTGACTGTTGAGACAGGAACACCTGCCACCCAATATCTTTCTGAGCCCCAACACAACCCAAATCACACAACTGGAGAGATGCTTTCAAGTTTCTTGGATCTGTTTCCCAACACAGGTTAGTTATTTGATCTAAAGGCACCTCTGGAAAAATTTCATGCAATTGGTTTACCAATTTAACTATCGCTAGCTACAGGGATATTTTAGGAGTGTTCCACAATTTTCATGACATGGCACCTTGTGTAATGAATTCACACTCCAAAATCACAGACCCAAGGTCATCAGCTAATCCACACACACAGCTTCGTTAGAGACAGCCCTTTGCCATCAATTAAACCAAACCAACCAACCTCTGCTATTTGAGCTACAGGACTTGCAGTGGTATTAGGACTTCTCTCTTTCATGGACCTTCAATCACTAAAGCGTGATAGGCACATGCACACAAGCAGGTATGACACACCATCCAGTAACATACATGTAAACACGGAGGGCCCAATCCTGTAAACACTGACTGCTGATCTTAGTGCTTACAACTATGAGAAGCCCTATTGACTTCAATGAGGCTATGCTCAATGCAGGCACTATGCTCTGTGGGAATTGTGGGATTGGGCCCTTAGACAGTAAATTCCACTCATATTTTAGTTTCTAATTGTGACATTGCACCCCATAATGCTTTCTAGAAGTATGCTTATGAATGTAAATATGACATAACTGGAATATGTTTTACACTACATATGCCATGTAACATATCTCTGCAAAGGTTATGATCTACTGAATATCGTCATCCTATTTGTATGCATGTATCATTTTTGTATTCAAAGTTATGAATATTGGCTGTGTACTTTTTAATTTTAAGTAGCCTCAGTGAGGCATATGATCAGCTTCTTGAGAAAAGACTATTCTCAATCAAGAAACACTTAATCTGACAATAGACTTTGATAGACACCAATCCACACTTGAGCTTTCCTGGGAACATAGAGAACTAAGTCATGCATGGACATGTGACTTGCCCAGGTGACTCCAAAACTTCATCTTATAGAGGAGATTCTACACAGGGGGAGGGAGGGGTTTCCACTCACAAGAGAGAAACTATATAAAACTCTGGGAGACCCCTCCATTTTGTCTTCAGCTGGCTCAAGAGGTAGCCTCTCCACCCACAAAGGATACCTGAAAGAAACTGGAACAAAGGACAGTAACCACAGGGGTGATAGTGATTGCTGGACCCAGACTAGAAGGACGCTAGTCTGTAAAAGAAGCTTACAGGAACATCTCTGAGGGTGAGATTTCATCTGTAATCACTTTCTAACTGTATAAGGCTTAGACCTGAGCATTTTATTTTATTTTGCTTGGTAATTCACTTTGTTCTGTCTGTTATTACTTGGAACCACTTAAATCCTACCTTTTGTATTTAATAAAATCACTTTTTATGTATTAATACCTGGGGGGGGGGGCAAACAGCTGTGCATATCTCTTTATCAGTGTTATAGAGGGCGAACAATTTATGAGTTTACCCTGTATAAGCTTTATACAGGGTAAAATGGATCTATTTGGGGTTTGGACCCCATTGGGAGTTGGGTATCTGAGTGCTGGAGACAGGAACACTTCTTAAGCGGTTTTCAGTTAAGCCTGCAGCTTTTGGGGGACGTGGTTCAAACCTGGGTCTGTATTTGTAACAGGCTAGCTAACTGAAGTCCCAAGCTGGCAGGGAAACGGGCTCAGAGGTAGTCTCAGCACATCAGGTGGCAGTCCCAAGGGGGTTTCTGTGACCCAACTTGTCACGCTAATATTAAGTGCATGTCATGAATTTGAAAACCAGAAGAGAATCACATCAGGAGCCAGTTTTAATGAGCCAAGGAAAGATGCTGCATGAAGCTACTTGCCATCACTAGAGCCACTTCATATCCACATCTGTGGACCATTTTTGCAGATAGTGGATCAGATGCGGACACAACTGCACAGGGCTCTACTCACCGATGGTGCCTGGCCTGTGGCGTCTGGCTTGGGCAATCTGGAGGGTGCAGCGCATGCAGGCTGGAGGCCAGTAGCCAGTGGCTGGGTGGCAGACTGGAGTACAGGCTGTCCAGTACCTGCTTACCACACCGTTTCCTGTCCAGCAGCTTGGGCCCGTCAGGCAGCGCCAGCATCCCCACCATAGCCTGGCCTGGCAGCACTAGCCATGCTCCCAGCCCACTGGCTCCTGGGCAGAGGGACCCGTCCCCAGCCGCAGGGATTGTAGTGTGCAGGGCCCTGGTACCCCATCCTTACGCCCTGCTGTGATGCAACATGCACTGTTGCTACCGTCTCTCGTGAGCTCCCAGGAGCAGCACGCGATGTGACGCCCCTTCTCCTCAAGACCCTGCTCCCCCCATTCATTTCCGCTCTCCCCCAGCCCTTGTGAGACGGCTTGCTGCTGTGGGTACGGATACACATAAAAGACGTCTAGCGGATTGTGGATCGGATGCATGTTGATTCTGGCGGATGTGGATCCACATTTTTGTATCTGCGGAGGGCTCTACCTATCAGTACTCTCATATTAAATTATTTCTCTGAAACAATAGACAAACTTTTTTTCCAAACTAGAATGTATATTTACAGTAACACCAACTGCAAACATTCCAGCATCACGAGTCAGGCCCCCAAATCATGAGATTTTTAAAGATAATACGTTGGAGGTTCTTTTTATGTGCCTTCTGGTTTATGAACTATTCGGGTCATGTTTTCAAGGTTTTCTCTATACTGTGAGGTGATCCCTTCAGAGCAGGATGCTCATGGATGGATATTTGGATTTATGTGAAAGGAAATTAAAAACCACAATCAAATATTTAGCATTCAAAGCCCCATAAAACAGGGACAAGTACTCCCATATCTTGTATTAGCTGACCTAAAGCAAATGCAGCCACTCCTTGGCTACACTCATTTTGTGCAGTCTCCCCATTTCCACACTGGTTCATGCCATCCATGTGTAACGTCACCGGGGACAGTGATCACATTCTCTGCCAGGCCTGTGGGCTTGTGCTCAGCCCATTACCTACCTCTGGTTTTGCCTCCCAAGTTCAGAACGTCTTCTCTCAGAGGAACCCAGGCCATGGCTGTCTCACTAACAGGTTCCCAGATTCCAGTATTGCCGATGGTCAGCACCAATGTTGGCTCTGGGCACCAGTGAGAGAGGCAGAGCGTATTGTTCCCTGCCTCCCGTCTGGACTAACGCCACCATTCCACACAGCCGTGCTGGTTTCACAGGGTATGCTGTAAAAGCCCACGAGTACTTGTATAGCCTCTCCCCCATATGTCCACAGTTATACTGCCAATGATGCACTTTCTCCAACCTGCACCTGGCCTGCATCCATTGCTGCCCACAGCCTACTGTTACTGTGGCCAATATATTCTTGGTTTTGCTGCTTGTCAGTATTGTCTACAACACTGTACAATTCCTTGATATGATATTATTTACTTGTCATACCTTTGACAGGTACTTGGCTGGTGAGTTCTTGCTCACATGCTCAGGGTCTAACTGATTGCCATATGTGGACTGGCAAGGAATTTTCCCCTGGTCAGACATCTTGGATCTTGGGGGATTTTGCCTTCCTCTGCAGTGTGTGGGTGCGGGTCACTTGCCAGGATTATCTGAGTGTATCTCACTTATTTCCCAGCCATTGTGGGGGCCTCTGGCACTGGTGCGCCTCTGTCCTTCCTAATTTCTTCCTGTGGCACATAAGGTCTAATCTCCTGTGGGCTATAATGCCTTCTTGGTCTCATTTTGGTTGTTGGATTTAGTATGCGGGTGCTGGATGGTGTTGGTGGCCTATGATACATAGGCGTTCAGACTGAATGATCTAGTGGTCCCTTCTGGCCTTAAACTCTGTGACCAGCAAATTCGTCCCTGGCATGGTGGCTTTTCCAAAATCTTCTGAAAATGTCTCCATAGGCAGCAGGTGTGAAAGAGAAGACATCTTTGTGTTGAGAAGAACTCATCTGTCACTTGATAACAGAGGTAAATGAACATTGCTGGGCAAAGTTGTTCAATGTTAGTTCTAGAAGAATACTAAACCATATAGGCGTGCTTTAAATTCTCCAAATGTCTGCAACAGATGTGCCCCTTGCTTTGCAGACTCTTTTCAAAGCTAAATATTTGTTATTTCACACTGCAGCTTCATGAATTCTAACTTCATATCTCTAGTTGCAAGAGCGAGGACCTGGATTAAAACAATTAAGGAGGCTGGATGTGTGGAGATGATTGATGTGCTACAAAGCTCCACCAGAATACAAGTATTTACATGCCACATTCCATCGATTTGAAAAACCTGTTTAATCATTTAATCTTGTTTTTCTATTAATAAACTTTTTCATGTGAACAGCTCCATTGACTTCAATGGAATTACTCTCCTGAGAGAGACAACAGTCAGGACTCTAGTGATGAACGGTCTATTCATGGAAGGTAATAAGAGGTTTTTGGATAGACCTGCTGCCTCGAGTCCTCCTCTTCCAGGAGGGCATATCAATTGGCATCTCTGTTTCCAGTCACATTCTCTCTCTTTTTACCTTCATTTTAGGAACCTCCTCAGCTAACTCCCTTTCATTACCTTCTCCAGAGGTTTCAGAGTAACAGCCGTGTTAGTCTGTATTCGCAAAAAGAAAAGGAGTACTTGTGGCACCTTAGAGACTAACCAATTTATTTGAGCATGAGCTTTTGTGAGCTACAGCTCACTGTGAGCTGTAGCTCACGAAAGCTCATGCTCAAATAAATTGGTTAGTCTCTAAGGTGCCACAAGTACTCCTTTTCCTTCTCCAGAGGATGGGTCTGAAGACAAGTTGCTATGCCAGAGCAGAACCTGGTCCCATTCGGGATCCTGGATATTGTCCAATATTTTTCATGAGGGTGGGAAAAGTCTGGCTGATCTGTCCAGTTACCTTCAGTCACAAGAGTTTGTGATTTCAAACAGTTGTCTTATTAGAGCAGAGGTCAGATAAACCCAAATGATATGCCTGAAACTGCTTACCCTCAGCCCCTTCAACCAGCTACATGCACCCTGCTCATCTGGTGCTTTTCGGAGCTGCACTCACCAGCCCCATAAAGTACAAAACCAAGATGCCCAATATTTGATGCGATTTTAATTTCTTTTGTTTATTGTCCATGATATCCCAAAATTACCTAGAAAGAATGCATTTGATGCCTGTGTCCTTCTGAGGTGGTGGGGAACTCTATCAGCTGGTAAGGTTATGTTGCCCAACATGTGTTGATTCCCACATAAAACAGAAGGTTTTACATATGGCAGTTAACTCAAAATAATAATAGAATAGTCCCTTCTTGGGAACAATCCTATAGCAGTTAATAGAAATTAAATCCCTAAGTTCTACAGACGCTACTCTAAACACAAAAAGGCACAGAGCTCACTCCATGCGAGACCTGAGTGAGGGGAGAAGGAGATTATGTCATTTTTTATGGTTCCCTAACACTGGAGATGGCCATGGGCCAATTTGTCTCTCCACATAAGTTACTACCATGTCAGGGCGGGTCTAACCCAGCTGCTGAAGGCTCCAGAACTGGCCTGGCAGCTGGGAATATCCCCAGTGCAGAGATGTTCCAGTCATGCCCTCCATGCTCTACACAGGGGGAATTCTCAGGCGGCTGTGTTTGCCGGCTTTACAACCCCTTTGCACCAGCAAAGCAGCACACATGGGTTTCAGCAAGCCCCAGTCTCAGGCTCGTTAACAACTGCATTTATAAACAGAAGGGATAGAATTGTGCATCTGATTTTACCAGGAGATTATAAAACCTTAGAGAAGAGAGTGCACTGGAGAACAATTCTCTTTCTTTAAGGTTTTTGAACCCAAATGCCTCTCACATTGTAAGGAGAGTGATCACTTTAGATAAGCTATTACCAACAGGAGAGTGGGTTTGTGGTGGGGTGGGGAGAAATCCTGGATTGGTGCTGGAAATGGCCCAACTTGATTATCATACACATTGTAAGGGAAGCGATCACTTTAGATAAGCTATTACCAGCAGGAGAGTGGAGTGGGGGGAGAGAAAACATTTTGTAGTGGTAAACACCCATTTTTTCATGGTTTGTATGTATAAAAACACCTTCTGTATTTTCCACAGTATGCATCTGATGAAGTGCGCTGTACCTCACGAAAGCTTATGCTCAAATAAATTGGTTAGTCTCTAAGGTGCCACAAGTCCTCCTTTTCTTTTTGCGAATACAGACTAACACGGCTGTTACTCTGAAACCTGTCAAATGCCTCTCGTAACTTCCTAAGCATGTCCTCTGCTGTGTCCCTTTCTGAGTGGCTACACACTTCCCTGTGTGCTTGTCCTGCTTTGCAGGATGGCATGGATCCACTGCTCTGCCTGTCCTCAACCCTCTTTGGGGCACCTTACACTCTGGGGCAGTCCAGAGAGGGTAGTCCTTGTGCTCCCTGGAGAACAAGGGCTGCGATGTACCTAGCTCTTAGGTAAGTCCCCTGTCCTTATCCTGCTTTATACCACCCCTTTGCCTCTTCCCGCCGCCCCACCTGCCTTCCCTCTTTTCCAGTGCCCCAACCTGCCCACCCCCTAACCCCCACACTCTTCACTATGGAGCTCTGATTGAGTGGGCTCATATTCAAGGTCTTTGTTGCTTTAGTGACCTATAACTCAAAAATACTTGACCAACTTTCTTCAAGGTTTGCAGAAAAAAATTTCCTTGATGTTTAGAATGCAGTTAAATTTCAGGACAAACCATTTTTCTTGGCCTATGTTATAGAGGGAGTTAAAAACAGGGATTGTAAAGGAACCCAGTTACAACTTTACTATCGAGAATACTAATCTGTGGGTCGATTGTTTCCCCTCCATTAAACTGGGAAACAGTGCCACCTAGTGGTTGTGAAAACACAATGAAATGTATAATACTATGTCTAAAAACATTTACTTGCATTCAAGTAATTCAAGAGCAATGAGATGGGGCTCGAAGACGAGATCTGAAAGTTCGTCACTAGGGACTAGATTCTACAAGGTGCTGAGTGCTACCTGTGTGGTGTCAAGAACTCTCCACTCCCACTGAATATTATATGGGAATTCAATGCACTAAGCACTTCGCAAGATCTCAGTACTTATTCCAAGAGATCAAACTCTACAGCTTATTTGTATTCCCACACAAAAGGACATTTGTTAACTTTGAATTAAGGTTGGTGGGATCTGAAATCTACCAGATTTTTTTTTACCAATTTACCAATTGGTAAAAAGCAAGTTAAATCCTTCAACACCCCATATACACTTAACTTCTGAGTACCCCTTCTTAACCTCATTCACCTTCTTTCCACCACCCACAGTCCACATTTGTTCATCCTAAACCATGGAAAACCAAAGTCCAGCCTTATTTCTGACAGTGTTTACTGATTATATGGCCATGCGTTTGGATGATTAATACAGGGTTGATGTGGCTTCCATAAGTTACATAATAGCTCTTTATTGGTGGGTGTAAATAAGTGAGGTCTGGTGTTACATTGTAAACGGTGACTGTGAGAGATGTTTTTCTGTAATGCTTAGGAAGAGATAGACGGAGGGGCAGCCTACAAGGTAAATTGGGTTATTTTGATGTAGAAATGAAAGAAGTGAAATCTGCATGGATGTTACCCCCGAATGAATTCTGCCCCATTACGTATGCACATGATTTTGTTTTTCTCTGCAGAAAATACATTCCTCTGGAGAGGCGAGCAGTTACGCCTTTTTCACGCCTTTTTCTGGTTGTGGCACCAGAACAGAAGCAGCTAGCTCACTGGCCATAGCAGTCAGCTGCCGATAGAGAGGATGAGAGGTTGTGGTCCTCACAGTGCCCTGCCCTCAGGGCCAAGTGAGGAGCCATGGGGATATGCGTGGACAAATAGAGTGGGGCACACAGGGTGGCTGGGGGTGGGGTGGGTGTCACATAGACTGGGATTCAGAAGGGCTAGTGGGTGGGCAGACTGGAGCGTTGGCTGAATGGGAATGGGGGTGCAGGGCCACATGAGGACAGGTTGGGTGCAGGGACACATAGGAGAGGGAGGTGGTGGAACACATGGGGACAGGGGAGTAGGGCTGTCTGAGTGAAGTCCAGGGACACATGGGGACAGGGGCAGATGTGCCTGACTGAATGAGAGAGGCCAGGGGTCGGTCAGGGTCTGCCTGGGGGAGGCTCCCCAACTCCCTAGCAATCCCTTCCTCCCCCCCAAAAATGTTCCATACTTCTCCCATCCATACCCTACAGGTTCACTCCTAGGCTCCTTCCCAGCAATTACTCTTCCTCAGCTCCACCGTTACCCCTGACTCCGCCAAGCCTTTGCACTGCTTCTGAGGGGTGCAGGAAATATGTTTCTGAATTGTAGATTAAATGAATTATTACTGAAAATTCAGTATTAATATGCCTAGTAAGGAATCTATTTGTCAAAAAAATATTTCCTGAAACTTTTTTTTGTCTGTATTGTTACAGGCATACTTGTTGACAGATATTTTGAAATAAATTACCAAAATAATTGAAACTGGCATGATTATATTCTGTTATTTTGACAAAGTATGCAGAATTTTGCTGAATTTTAAAATATTTTTGGCATTTAAATTTTTTTGGTGCAGAATTACCCCAGGTGCGTTGGTGGTTTTATATTTATGGTTGGAGTGGAGATATGAGAGGTAGAAGGTAGGTAGTTGAGGTTGAGAAGGGAAACTGATGAGTGGGGTGTAGGTGGGGGCACTGAATGACTTGATTGCACTACAAGTCTCTCTCTTTAGTGGCCATCAGGAACTTGGTTTTACGTCTCATCTGAAAGATAACTCCTCAAGCAACACAGAGGCCACTACCACCATGCTGGAGTTTGATTTCAGGGCTGATGCAGAAGAATGACAACCACCTATTGAGTCACCATCCCTACTCTCTGCAGCACTCAAGTGTCCCTTAGACTAGGGTTCCCATCTAAATGCATCAGCGGCCTGCTTCTCTGGTGAGACCCACCAACACTGCAATTGCAGGTGGTATGGATGGAAGCCAAAGTACTACCTGAAAAGGAGACAGCATTGCTCCAATTTGCGTCACAGACCTCGGTAAGTCTCTCTTACCTATAGGCTGAGCTGTATGTGAAATGTGGCAGGGTTCTGTTCAGTACCCTACATGCCTAGCCGGCTGCGTAGTCAGACCAACCCTGTTCCAGTGCTATAATGAAAGTACCCACCTGCTCCCAGGAAACGATAGAGTGACGTTCAGCTGGCTCCTTTTCCACAAATGTCACCTCATCGACTCCTGGAGAAGTTTCTGTAAAACAAAAAGTAGAGCATGAGCACATCTTGCAGACGTGATACCAAATGCTATAATCCCTCTGGTTTTGTAAGCTAAGCAGAGTCAGGCCTGATGTGAAGTTAAAAGAGAGACCTCTAATGACTATTGGGAGTAGGTGGTCTCTTGTGCCAGTATTGAACCAATGCCCTGGCATTTGGGGGCATGGTGCTGCTGAAGAGACCATCCTTTGACTGAGACATATTAAAGACAAGGGATCAGGAGCTTGATTCAAAGGACCCCATGGAAATTTCCATAAAAGCGGAGGTTTAGCTCTGGTGTCCTGGCCAAATTCTCAAAGTCAGGTAATTATATCTTGCCTCTCTAAATGTGCCCTGTAGTTTTAGTTGCAGAAAGTATTTTTTGCTTGACTTTAGATGGTGTGTAGCACTGCCACGATGTGTTAAAACGGCTGCGTTCCACTTCAGAGGTGGATGGACTTCAGTGATTAAGTGATTCTTTTAAGGGTTAAGTCAGTGATACTTAGACTGAGGCTCAGGAGCTGCAAGTGGCTCTTTAATGTGTCTTCCCCAGCTCTTTGCAACACATGATACTTAAATACTGTGTGATTTAATTATTAACCAGTCTAAGTTATTAACCAAACAGGGTGCTTTTACTGTATTATTAACCAATTGTAGTTGATAAAATAATAATACTTGGTCGGTCATTTTGCTGTGAGAATAATACATATATGTAAAAACTAAATATTTTCCTTATCATACTGTTTTAATATGAATATATAGTAAATGAAACAATGAATTCACACTACTGTGGCTCTTTTGGATGATGTTGATCGCTAATTTGGCTCCTGAACCTCTGAGGTCTGAGTATCACCGAGTTAAGTCATTCTTTTATGAATGTAGGATCTGATCTTGCAAACAGGTCTGCCTGAGAAGACCCTTAGTCTTCTCTGTAATCCCAACAGGTCTCCAGGCTGGTCTACTTGCAGCAAAAGGTCCATAATTTAAAAAAAAATGATTGGGCTCCTTTGGTCTTATAAATGCAAGATACAATATCTACAGAGTGCCATCACTGGAGCTGGGAGTCTGTAGAACCTTTTCCCTTGCATTTATTCATATTATTATTTTAATAATCAAAGGCTTCATTCAAAGCTGATTGAAATCACTGAAAAATTGCCACTGATTTCAATTGCTTTGAATCAGGTCAAAAAGACTGCTTGCCTGCTACAGGAAATAAAAACACAGTACACAAAGGTAAATTGTCACTTTAAAAACTGGCTCTGGTGTAAAAGGAATAAATATTGGTTCCCAAAGCAATCACTCACATTATAATCACTTTATGACAACACACAATGCAGTGCACTAGACAAGAAAGGCACCAAATAGATCTGGTCATATTTCTTTCCCCAGTACTGAGCGTTTTGTTCTAACAGGTGGGTCACCCAAAGTTTTTCTATCAGTTTGGCAGTGGCAGTCAGTATAAGGAAGTTTGACTTCTGTTAAGAGTCACTAGTCAAAAGAGTTTGTGCTACATTACCCGATGCTTTCAAGGACAACATATATCCAAAAATAACTCTAATCTGAAGCGGTATATTCCATATTCATGGATACATCTCGGACATAAACATTAGCCGTATGGAAAAAAGATAAGGAGACTGATTATCAACTGAATCCTGAGAGCGTTTTTTGCTGTGGGGTTACATTCTTTTTGGGGTGTTTGAACCATTGAAGTTCATCCCCTCTGGCCAATGCAGGACCGCTGCCTTCAGAAGACTTTGTGCCCCTCTTCACAGTTTCATTTCAAATAGTCGGGGTGTGTGAAGTTAATTCTTGCTAAACTATACATCCTCTAAATGGGGACTCTATCCTGCATTTGAAGGGGTGATAATGTAGAACCTATGATCTGACGAGCCTTTTCCATCTCTAAGTTCTGCATGTCTTATAACAAGTTCACAGATCATTTTAATGGAATAATTGTTATTTCTATGATCAAAAAAAAAACAGCAGGGACGTTTAATTCATCTTGCACAAAGGCTCAGCTGGGATGGTGGAAGATTTAATATTGTATCAGTCACAGGAAGATCTAAAGTGATGAGTGAACTGCAAGTTTTAAAGGGGTCTGTACTAAATCCAAGATCAAAAGGAAGAGAAACTGTATCTTAAAAACCTGAATGTTATATTAAAAATATCCTGTGGGTAAACTGAAAATCACACTTAACAGACGTGCATAAGTATGGATGGGAGGGACATTAAACGTGGAGAAGAAAAAGAAATCTGCCATGGACACCTTCTCGGAATCCAGATGGAAGAAATCAAGAGGCCTACCAGGTTAGGCTAATGATATAGATAAAGCTGAACAAATCCAGGAGAGAAGTCTCCCACTTAAATATTCTGAATCAGGATCACAATCATCTTTTCCATTTATTTAGCACCTTTCATCTGAAAGGTTCCCAAACCACTTTACAAACTTTATAAGAGAGACTTGATCTAATGGTCTGAGCACAAGGTTGGGAGTTGGGAATTCCCACATTATAAATTATAATTCTTGCTCTGTTACGGATTCCCCCTCTAGCCTTTGTCAAGTCACAAGTTCTCAGTAAAATGGGTTGAATAATGAAGTTCTTTCCTCACGGAGTGTTGTCGGTATTAAAGGGTGGTTCGGTGCTGAAAAGTGACTGTAAAAACCACATCATGGGTTCCAAGTTTTCTGTATTTTCAAATCAAGCGTGTTTAGTTTACAAGCAAGAAAACGGATAGTTTTGTTCGATTCTTTCTAACTGCCATCCCTGCAAATGGATTGGAGAATGAATCAAGGGGGTTTCCTTCCCAAGTGTCACCACCAGGCATATAGTTTCTGCAGGCTACATTAGGCCCTGAGTGAGAGGTGTGAAACCCCACTGCCCTCAAATTATAACCCCTGTTTCCAGTGATGGACAGTCTATTAGAACCCCAATAAATGATTCCAGGGGTTAGTTACCCTTACAGCTAAAAAGTTACACTTTCTTTCCAGTCTGAATTTGTCTAGCTACACCTTCCAGTCATTGGATCATGTTACGCCTTTCTCTGCTTGACTAAAGAGCCCATTATCTTGTTCCCCACACAGGTTTGAATAAACTGTGCTCAAGTCACCCCTTAAAGAGAAGGTTAAGCTAACCCCAGGTTAAGTAACCTCTCACCTTCTCCTCAACTGTCTAAATGGGCCATCTTGATTATCACTACACAAGTTTTTTTCTCCTGCTGATAACAGCTCATCTTAATTAATTAGCCTCTTACAGTTGGTGTGGCTACGTCCACCTTTCCACGCCCGGCCCCAGCTGGGTTTCGCCGCAGACCCCAGTGATAAGAGGCTGCGGGTATCGTGGCTGGCAGGCGGGCTGTGCCCACGTGTGGCTCTGCCATGGAGCTTGCAGGCAGCCTGTGAGTCCCCCCGCCAACCCCCAGGTCGTTGCCGCCATGGCAGGGCTACTCCGATGCCAGCCCGGCCACTGTGTCCCTGGCAACGCGCCAGGGCTGTTTCCATGCCAACACCCCAGGGCCGTTTCCCTGCCAACGCGGCGACCCAGGCCGGCTCTAGGCCCTCGGCCGGCCCCTCACTCACCTAATATTCGGGTGACCCCCAGGGTGAGCCTGTCCAGAGAGGGCTTGAGGCTGCTGTAAGGCTTGTCCTCCATCCTCGGCACGCCCCTTGCCCAGTGCAACCCCTAGACAGAGAGAGGAGAACGAAGCTGATTTTGTCCCCGCTCGCGCCCTGTAGCGGAGGCTGCGCAGCCAGGAACTCTGGGAGCTGTAGTTTCCTTGCTAGTGGACCGACGGGCTGTTGGGAGCGGTGCCTCCCGGGATTTGGAGTTCGCTGAGGACCGCTTTCCCTGGGCCAGAACGTAGGGAGAAATACAGCTCCCAGAATGCACCGCTCTTCCGGGTAAGCGCACAGACTCGCCCGTGCCTTGGCTTCTCTCGGCGGTAGCAGGACCAAGCTGGGGTCGGGGAGCCAATGGGCTGCGAGCGCCGGGGGCCGGCGGGGGTACTCTGGGAGTGGCGGTTGTTTCAAGATGGCGGATGTGGGTGCTGGGGTCGGAGGAGTCATTTACTGGAGCAGGGACAGTATCCTTCGCGGAGCGCTTAGGCGGCAGCGGGCGGGGGCTGGGCCGTGGGGGCAGAGCAGAGGCCGGGCGAGGCTGAGCCTGTAGGAGACAGGGGCGTGGGGAGACGGGGGGGACGGGGACGCTGAGCCTGTAGGAGACAGGGGCGTTGGGAGACGGGGGGAGGGGACGCTGAGCCTGTAGGAGACAGGGGCGTTGGGAGACGGGGGGGGACACGCTGAGCCTGTAGGAGACAGGGGCGTTGGGAGACGGGGGGGGGACACGCTGAGCCTGTAGGAGACAGGGGCGTTGGGAGACGGGGAGGGGGGGACGCTGAGCCTGTAGGAGACAGGGGCGTGGGGAGGCGGGGGGGACGGGGACGCTGAGCCTGTAGGAGACAGGGGCGTTGGGAGACGGGGGGGACGGGGACGCTGAGCCTGTAGGAGACAGGGGCGTTGGGAGGCGGGGGGGACGGGGACGCTGAGCCTGTAGGAGACAGGGGCGTTGGGAGGCGGGGGGGACGGGGACGCTGAGCCTGTAGGAGACAGGGGCGTTGGGAGGCGGGGGGGACGGGGACGCTGAGCCTGTAGGAGACAGGGACGTTGGGAGGCGGGGGGGACGGGGACGCTGAGCCTGTAGGAGACAGGGGCGTTGGGAGGCGGGGGGGACGGGGACGCTGAGCCTGTAGGAGACAGGGGCGTTGGGAGGCGGGGGGGACGGGGACGCTGAGCCTGTAGGAGACAGGGGCGTTGGGAGGCGGGGGGGGGGGGGACGCTGAGCCTGTAGGAGACAGGGGCGTTGGGAGGCGGGGGGGGGGACGGGACGCTGAGCCTGTAGGAGACAGGGGCGTTGGGAGACGGGGGGGACGGGGACGCTGAGCCTGTAGGAGACAGGGGCGTTGGGAGACGGGGGGAGGGGACGCTGAGCCTGGAGGAGACAGGGGCGTTGGGAGACGGGGGGGGACGGACGCTGAGCCTGTAGGAGACAGGGGCGTTGGGAGACGGGGGGAGGGGACGCTGAGCCTGGAGGAGACAGGGGCGTTGGGAGACGGGGGGGACGGGGACGCTGAGCCTGTAGGAGACAGGGGCGTTGGGAGGGGGGGGGGGACGCTGAGCCTGTAGGAGACAGGGGCGTTGGGGGACGGGGACGCTGAGCCTGTAGGAGACAGGGGCGTTGGGAGATGGGGACGCTGAGCCTGTAGGAGACAGGGGCGTTGGGGGACGGGGGGGACGGGGACGCTGAGCCTGTAGGAGACAGGGGCGTTGGGGGACGGGGGGGACGGGACGCTGAGCCTGTAGGAGACAGGGGCGTTGGGAGACGGGGACGCTGAGCCTGTAGGAGACAGGGGCGTTGGGGGACGGGGGGGACGGGGACGCTGAGCCTGTAGGAGACAGGGGCGTTGGGAGACGGGGGGGCCGGGGACGCTGAGCCTGTAGGAGACATGGGGGCTCGCGGCTCAACCTGTAGGATGGTCCGGTGGTTTGGGTGTTAGCTTGTGGGAGACCTGGGTTCAATTCCCTGCTCTGCCACAAACATCCTTGGTAAAATGGGGATAACACTGGTGGCTGGGTGGGTATGTGTGTGTGTGAGGATAAATACACTAGAGATTGTGAAAAGAAAAGGAGTACTTGTGGCACCTTAGTACCAAGTACTCCTTTTCTTTTTGCGAATACAGACTAACACGGCTGTTACTCTGAAACTAGAGATTGTGAGAGGCTTAGCTACTATGGTGATGAGGGCCATATAAGTACCTAAGAAAGGAGACATAGAGGCTGAGGGCCCTCAGCACATGGGGAGGTGTACACGTATTGTGTGTGTTTGTGTGTAAAGACCCTGGGGTTGTTTCATCTCATGGGGAGGAAATATAGGGATCAGCCTGTGCTGGGAAGAGTGTCCTGTGCCAGCCTGTCATATGTATGGATGGAGTTGGAGGAGAATCTCAGCCAATTGTGGCAGTGGGGGTTGGCATATATGTACATAGTTGTGCGTTATCTCAGTGGGAGTTCATCTGAACTGTTCTGGGGACATTGGTAGGGAACACACAGACTGAGAGGTGTCTTAGCTTGGAAGGGTGCTCCTTCGCTGTAATACAGTGAATGGCCCTTGGAGGTGGTTTTGCTGGCTCATGCACCATACCTAGTGCCACAGCACTGCTGCTTTATAGAAATGTTGGTTGCTGCCATGACATTGTTATTTTAGTCTAAGCTGTGTATGGTGAGGAAAAAGTTGTCCAGTGGGTATCTTGATCCCAGCAGTGGCTTCTTGGATCAAGATGGTACATAAGGATAGCGACTTCATGTCTCCCCTGCGGGCCACTGCATTCAGCATATGCAATTGCCTCCGTTTTACACAGCTCTCAGCAAGTTGCCAGTGTTACTGCTTATCTGGGCAGAGTTTATGCGGTGGTGTTGTAGCTGTGTTGGTCACGGGATATTAGAGAGACAAGGTGGGTGAGGTAACATCATTTATTGGGCCAACTTCTGTTGATGAGAGAGACAAGCTTTCAAGGTACACAGAGCTCTTCCTCAGGTCTGGGAATGAGAACGATTGTTTGTAAACTTTGCCCTGCAGTATATGAGACCCAAACATTGTAGCCAAAGAATATGAAAGTGAGACAATTGAGGAACATAATTGAGTTTCATTGTCCATGACCAGAGAAATGCGAAAAATAAACATCATAAATAGTGACACAAGTTGGACTCCTGCAATTCTTTCAATCAAAGATAGGGTTAATAATTTATGCTGCAAACAAACATCTTTACCTCTGCTTACTGACACTGTCTCTTTAAAGAGACAAGGTGGGTGTGGTAGTGTCTTTTATTGGTCCAACTTCTGTTGGTGAGAAAGACAAGTTTTCGAGTTCACACAGAGCTTATATGTGACCTGAAGAAGAGTGCTGTGTAAACTCAAAAGCTTGTGTCTCTCACCAGTAGAAATTGGTCCAAAGAAAGCTGTTACCTCACCCACCTTGTCTCTCTAATATCCTGGAACTGACACAGCTAAAAGAAAACTGCATACTGTCTCTTTAAAGAAGAGACTCTAAAGGCCACACCCTGCTCTGGATTATGCTGTTTTTTGTGCTCTTATCTTTAGACTAATTTATGCGGGGCAGGGGTTTTGGCCCTGTAGGCACTATTGTAATATAAATAATATGTTGCCCAGTGCCAGGTGCTTTTAGAGGGCTAGATATAGTAAATTGTATTTATGATTGTGACAACCAGTTATTTGAACATTTCTGAAATAGCTTTCTTCACAAATAACTGCTTGAAACCAAATCTTGATCTGCCTCAACAAATACATGAAAAGTCCCCAGATGGTTAACTTTCATCTGTCCTTTGAGGAAAGATCAGCTGAAAATGACCAACTTCCTTTTAAATCTTTGTTTCCTTTTAGCCTAATGGTCTTAATCATGTACCTTGTGCACTGTGTAGTCTGTTGTGGTATGTGGTTCAGTGTCAGTGTGACTATATACATAAGTCTCAGCAATTTGCCTTCCCTGTCTGTTCCCAAGAGATTCCTTATATAATGTTAACTTAGTCTAATTCAAATAAATATTGTGTTGCTTTATTACCTTAATACTTGGAGTTGCAACTGGGGCTGGTCCCGTGAATCTTTTGTAAAGATGACCTCTGAGATGATCTTTAGATGAAAGCTAGTACTGTACATACAAAGCAAAGGAGTACTTGTGGCGCCTTAGAGACTAACAAATTTGTTGGAGCATAAGCTTTTGTGAGCTACAGCTCACTTCATCGGTATGCATCCGATGAGGTGAGCTGTAGCTCACGAAATCTTATGCTCTAATAAATTTTAGTCTCTAAGGTGCCACAAGTACTCCTTTTCTTTTTACGGATACAGACTAACACGGCTGCTACTCTGAATACTGTACATACAGAGTGCATATGTTAGTATGTGTCTTCTTTTGAAGTCTGTGTTCGTGTTTTGTTCTGGTCAAGTTTGTCATGCATTAGATGCTTTCTAAATGGTGGAGAACCATAAATGGCACCAGGTCAACAATCTTTTTTGCAAATCACAGATTTAAAGGTGCATTTTCATATTTCTTTTTGTAGATCTCAGCTTGGACTTTTTCTCTTTGATTTGTTTTCCTTTAATGAAATTGCATACAGTTTCTGATGAAGAACAGCCGATGGTGTATGTGCCAGGTATGATTTCCTAATAGTTGTAAATGACACTTCGTCCAGTGAAACATTGCCGTGATTTTTCAGTTTTGTATTTTTCAGTTGCACATGAGACTGTAGAGCCTGCTTGTGTTGGGACATAAAGGATTATAGTAGAGGATCTATGGCTCACTGATTATAAAAGTATACAGTGGAAGATTAATTGTTTTAGGGACCCATTCCGATGTAGCCATACAGCACAGTTCTGTCTAATCTGTGGTGTAGGCTGAATCTTAATTGTGTCCCTGTTAAAAAAGTGAACATCTCTAAATGCTTGAACATCTCATAGCGAGGTTTGGGGCAAGATAAATTAAATGCAGATAGATCCAGTCTATATTAAAAGATGGAACTGTTCTACATTTAGTTTAGATGACAGTATTAATTGTCCCAGAATTTATAATAATATTAACTGTTTTCAAACACAGAGCCTTAAAACAAGTATAACAAGGTTGTGTCCTTGCCTGATCCTAAAAAATATGCTGTAACACATAACATGAGTGAGGTAGGTGTGTGTTTACAGAATTGGGCTGCAAACTGCATTGAGAAACCATGTGATCTAGGTTGACTTTTTTTTTTAATAAAACCCTAATTATGCAAGGTAGAGGGCCTATGCTACGGCTGAGATAAAACATGGCTGAATGTGATTGTAGCTAGTATGGTTCAAGCCCAGGTGGTGACGGGACCTAACAGTCTATGATGTGGAAAGGAAAGTTTATGATTTAGGATAACTTTCTGGATTTACAGTGGAAATAGTTCATAATGCAAACCAAAAAATATCAGACAACTTTAGGAACTCTGTCCGCTCTAAATGGGGGTGAGGAGTGGGATGTGAGAGGGGGATGGGAAAGCTTCTAAACAAGTTTTCTCTTTTTAATTACTGATTCACTTTTGAAATCTCCATACAAAAAATAAATGTACCAAGTTTGCTAATTTAAGTGAGAAATATTAAAACTTCCTGGTACCTCTAAACAGTGATAAAAATTTGGTTCTTCAGGCTCTGAAGACCTTGTCTTCGTTGGAATGGTCAGAGCTTACTACATAGTCATTGGCAGTGGAGATGAACTAATGTTAGCAGTGGTGAGAGATTTTTTTACAAAATCTCTGTAGTGTTCACACAGTAATCAGGGTGCTAGCCTAGGACTTTGGAGGCCTGGGTTCAGTTCCTTGTTCTGCTACAGATTTCCTTTGTGGCCCTGGGCAAGTCATTTAGCCTCTCTGTGCCTTGGTTCTCCATCTTTCAGGTGTGGTTAATGGCACTTCCCTACCTCTCAAGGGTGTTGTGAGGATAAATACGTTAAAGATTGTGAAGCATTTTAAGATGTGCTGATGAAAAGCTCCCAGATAAGAGCCAGGTATTGTGGTTACCCATAAGTTTGACATGAGGAACAAACAGCCTTAATCTTGGGCAAAAATATACAGCAACAGTATATATGTTGGCTTGGCAGAATTCATTTTTTTTAAAAATAATTTTAGATGGATAATATCAATGTTTATTTTTAAGCAGTTTTAGATTTTTATTGATTTTTAAATTTTCAGAGTTGTGAGTAATTATGGAGGGGTCAGACACTAGTTAATGACAGATGCTGAGATTCGAAAAGTTAGTTTTATAATTGTTAAAACACAAATAGTCAACATCACATGTCAAAATATAGGAAGTAAATACCTTAAATCAAACTCTGAGTTTTCAAGCAGCATTTATTTTTACTTAACCTCTCTGTATGTTTTGATTATTGTCAATGGAACTATTTTTTCGTTTTTTGTGTGTGTGTATGGTGAAATTGACATTTACCAATTTAAAAAATCGAATCCTTCCAAGCCGAAGTATCTGTAAAATGTGAAACATCAAAATGTCACGTGAGCGGTGGTGACATTAGCCTTATTTATGATGCCTAATTAGTCCTTATTTACGGTGTTATTACAGAAGGTCCTTTGGTTTATGCTTTGGTTTGTGCAGTTATAGGACAGAACTAGTAGGTGTGTCCAAGTCCATAGGTTATTTTGGGAGCATTTGCAGAGTTTATTTTGAAGTGTGTGATAGGCTTCAGCTAGTGCTATCCATCTCTTTAGGCTCATTCCGTATTCATCTAAATATTTTGTGTGGGGAGCTTGTAAGAGCAAACTAAGTATCTCCTCTCAATGTCTGTTTTCCTTCTATAGGAATTTCTGCAGAAGGAAATTTAAGAACAAGACATGTGGTCAAGGGTCGAAAAAGCGAAGCTAAGCTGAAGGTCACTGGAGCTGCTCCTTCTGTTTCCATGGATTCCTTTAAAAGCACAGGAGACCCAACAGGGCAGCAGGTCAGCAAGCATGAACTTTTCTTATTCTGAAGCGTTCAGACAAATAGTAGAAAAAGTTGTAGATAATCATTACTTATCACTGACTTTTACACCATTGCAAACTTGCATGATGGCTAGCAGGCAGCAATAGAAATGAAGCCTCTTCCTAGAGGGGCCTGCAGTCTAAAGACAGGGCAAATATATGATATGAATAGAGTGCAAGTTGGACTGTGTTCAACATGTATTGTTATTCCCATACAGTTCTATGTACAGTAAATCTTTGGTTAGCTATGAAATAAGCTATAAAGCACCCAGAAGACAAGAGAGGAAATAGTGATCCAATCTAGTCAGTTGGTTTCACTTCTCAAACAGTATCTTTAATTTAAAATAGGAAATAAGAAAAGTTTAAAGACCTACTAGGTCACCTACATTATTCTCCTACCAATAGAAGATTGTTCCCTACAGTATATTGCAAGACAAGTTCCAAAGCAGTGGGACTTCCCTTGTGAGACTATCCCATAGTCTAATAGACTTCACCATTCAGAACTCTATGGTGAGATGTGTTCACCTGTGGAACATTGATAGTAATATTTTATTTAATGCCTCCTTTATCAGTCACTACCATCCTCCCTGTCACTTAGATCTGGGATCTAGCCATTATACTTTGTCTAAATCTTGTCATTTCTTTCTGCACAATATCTTTAAGATCCTGCATTCCTACTACCTCACAGTTAAGCTCTCATCTAGGCCTTCATTGTCTTGTATTTTGACTACTACATCCCCCTCCTCCTGTGTCCTTAATAAATGCCATCTTGCCCCACTTATGTCCATTCAAAATGGAATTGCAGAGATTATTTTGCTGGCTCACTGCTTCAACCACATTCCCCCTCCCCCTTTGCATCCCTCTACTGGCTCAGTCTTTTCCACATCAAATGATAACTAAGGCTAAAAATTTTTCATTGTTATTTTTAGTAAAAGTCATGAACAGGTCACAGGCAATAAACAAAAATTCACAGAGCCTGTGACCTGTTGGTTACTTTACTAAAAATAACCGGGGACAGGGCTAGATAGGGGGAAGAAGTGGAGTCCCATGGGGGGGAGGGACTGATAGGCTGAGCCCCCCACCATGGCAAGGAGCATAGCCCCGACTCCAGTGGCTGCAGCAGCGGGCACAGCCATGGGGGACATGCAGAGCTGGCCCAGCTGAAGTCCCTGCCAAGCCCCAGCTACTGCAAGCAGGGGTGACGCATACATACATTGTCCTGGGAAGCCGCAGGGGGGGCAGCCCAGCCAAACCCAGGACGCTGCGGGGCTTTGGCGTGTGGCCCCATCTACTGCCCATGGGACGCCGCAGGGCTGGGTGCATGGCCCGGGCTGCAGCCCCCAGCCTGGCTGTGGCCCCCAGAGGAAGACGCGGGGCTGGGGCTGCAGGGTCCTTGTTCCAGCTAGCCCCGTTGTAGGACACAGTCCTGCCGCCTCCTCCTGAAGCCCTAGAAGTCACGGAGGTTCAGCAAAGTCACAGAATCCGTGACTGCCATGACTAAATCGTAGCCTTAATAATAACTACTTGTTTTACCTTTAAGGCCCTTCATGGCCTATCCCCACCCTACTTATCACTACTTATATGCATTTGAGCTTTTAACTCCTGCCTGCGCTCTGCCAGTGATGCCAGTCTTGACTGCCCAGTTTTCCAACAAGCACTTCGGTGCTTTCTCCCGTGCTTCCCCTTATACATGGAAGCTGCTCTCGATAAACACACACAAGGTGAGCTTGTTCTTCAAATCCCTCCTTAAAACTCTCCCCTGCTGTGTTTCTACAGAATGCTTGACAACAGTTAGGCAGCTGCTGTGCTGTGACCATTGCTTCTTGTATTGTCCATAAGTCTCACCTTGTGTTTCTTTCATCTTATGCTTAGATTGTGAATTGTTTGGGGTGGGATTGTCTTTTTGTTGTGTTATACAGCTTGCAGCGCTGATCGGCCTTGACCCCCCCCCCCTTGACCCTCCTAGCTGTTCCCACTATATAAATAATAATAATAATAAAGAGGGATGGAAACTAGGTCATAATCTTTTTGCAGTGGGCTCTCTTGTTGTCTTGCCTTGGAGAATCCTTATGGAGACGTAACAATTCAGGCTTATCCTTTCCATGATAAAGGAAAAAGAAGTCTCATGATATTTTACTTGCTACAGTCAGGTGAAGTTTTGCAAGGTTTCTTTGCTCCTAGAGTCACGATGGCCACTGCCCATTGCGTCAGAGGTATTAAGTATCGAAGGAAGAACTGACCCCTTTACTTTGATATATTTCAGTTATTGGTAGTCAGAGGTGAGATGCCAGAACACTGCATTGAAAAAAATGAATTGTGTTCCCCTCTAATATGAATCCTAGCAGAGGTGACTTGATCTTTCATAATTCACATATCTGAGTATTCATAGCAGATCTAGGTATTCATAGCAAATATGATGGTGTATGGGCATATTTTTATGAAGGACTTTGGGATTTTGGGGGATGAAAGATGCTGTATAAATGCAAAATACTAGCCTAAGGCCATGTTTTGCCCTGACTGATTCAATAGAGTTGGACAAGATGTAAACCTGGGTAGAACTTGCCCTGTATTTTCATTTGTGTGTGGAGACAATGGCCTTCTCATTCTTTTTTTAAAAGGTAGTTATACTGTTAAGAATTCTGGACCTTGATGTGTGTTGACGTACAAATCTGAGGTGTGGACTATGAATGTGCAAAGACAAGCTTGTCTGGCTCCTTCTTCATCCCCTAAATCCACCTGTGTCACTGCAAGCAGTGCAGTTTACGTGGGCTTGGGGGATGCCTTCATGGTCTGTGCCACGCTGTGGAGTAGGGTTGCCAATTGTCTAATCACACAAATCCAAACACCCTGCCCTGCCCCTTCCCCAAGGCCACATCTCTACCCCGCCCCTTCTCTGAGACCCCACCCACTGCTCACTGTATCCCCCCTCCCTCTGTCGCTCGCTCTCCCTCACCCTCCCTCACTTCCACCAGGCTGAGGCAGGGAGTTGGGGTGCAGGGTGCAAGCTCTTGGAGGGAGTTTGGGTGCGGGCTCTGGGCTGGGGCAGGGGGTTGGGGTGCAGGAGGGAGTGAGGGGTGCGGGCTCCAGTCGGGTGGGGCTTACCTCAGGTGGCTCCCAAAAGCGACAGCCCATCCCTCTGGCAGCAGCTCCTCGGCGGGGTTGATCAGGGGGTCTTTGCGTGCTGCCCCTGCCCACAGGCACCGCCCCCGCAGCTCCCATTGGCCGCAGTTCCTAGCCATTGGGCGCTGCGGAGTTTGCACTCAGGTCGGGGGCAGCGCATGGAGACCCTCTGCCCCCTCCCCAGGGGTTGCAGGGATGTGCTGGCTGCTTCCGGGAGCGGTGCGGAGCCAGGATAAGTAGGGAGCCTGCCTAAGCCCCGCCGGACTTTTAGCGCCTAAAGTCTTCTGGTTTGGCTTCAGTAGCCTCTGGGCGTTAGAGCCTGATTCTGGGAGACTCCCGCCAACCTTACTGTGGGGTAGTCAGATCAAAGGAACCTGCAGCCTGAAACTCAAAGTTTTAACAAAGGAAATGTATTTAATTTAAATAAAAATTAAAAGGCTATGAATGAGGGTCATTTTAGAGCTTAGGGTGTGGAATAACATAACTCTGCATAAGAACATCGCCTGTCTTTCTATTAGGTTACTTACAGTAATTGTATTATTAGATTTTGAACACTGGTTTGAAACAATCTCAAGATTGAAGGGCATGTTTTCTCCTTGGTGTGTACACTCAACTCCCATTACTGCTAACAAGGAGACAGAGAAGCATTCACTGTCCGGGAAGGTTAAACTTGTTGTTGTTTGCTTCATACTTTCAACACTTATTCTGTCTTGTACTTTGTAGTAAATTTGCCCCAGTTTAATTGTGAGGTCTTTGAGGGTGGGACTATTAAGTACGATGTACACTTAGTAACACCCATAATTCACAGATGTATAGATTTCAAGGCCAGAAAGGACCACTGTGATCATCTGGCCTGACCTGTATTGCACAGGCCATAGATCTTGTCCAGAATGATTCCTTTTAAATGAGACCAGATCTTTTTAGCAAAAACATCCAATCTTGATTTAAAATAGTCAGTGATGGGGAATCCACCATGACACTCGGCAATGTTCTCTCTAATTTTTTCTATCCATGTGTGGAATGAATTTTGCTATGTGCACCAATATCGAGGTCATGTGCGCCACCAGTAGAAAGAAAAAACCATAATATATATTTTTAAAAAATTACCACAGGGATAATTACTTCAGGTAGGACGGGCTAGGCATTTTAGAACTCACTGTTCAAAGAATTAAATTTATGAAAGGCATAGACCAGTCTAGAAACTAAAATAACAGCACTTTGAAAGAATAAAATTACAGAGAATATATATGCATTGCAGGAAGTACCAAGAAGTAACAACAACAACACAAGTATATGTTGGGAGGTAGGTGAGTGAGAGAGAGAGCTAGCTAGCGAGCTAGCTGCTGGGGAGACCGTGTGCTGCCTCTTTAAGGCACTTACTCACCAGAAGGCTCCTTCAGGCCGCAGCAGCTCTCCTGCTCCTGAACCCTGGCCCCCGTCCCCTGCTCTGCAGAGATGGGGTACATGGGTGGGGGGAGGGGGACACCATGATATCAGCGCCCCTGTCTGTCCCTGTTCCGCACAGCAAGCGGGAGGGTCCCAGGAGCAGCTGACCAAAGGCTCCAAGGCAGAGGGCAGGAGCAACGTGGCTGCAGAGTAGCACGGGGCGGGACACCTGAACACGTGCTGCTGGATGTGTGCGGCTCTGCTAATGAAATGCGTGGCACTTGATTCAATTCTGGGAGGCCATGCGACCTCGCAGCGTAGAGGGAACACAGACCCTTGGTAAATCGTTCCAATGGTTGAATAGTGTTGTCAAAAATACATGCCTTCTTTCCAGTCTGAATTTTGTCTAGTTTCAACTTCCAGCCATTGGATTGTTTTATACCTTTCTCTCTTAGATTGGAGATCCTATTATTAAATATTTTCCCCCCATGTAGGTACTTATAGTCTGAAATCAACTCAACCATTAACCTTCTCTTTAACTAAAATTAATTGAGCTCCTTGAGTCTGTCACTATAAAGCATGTTTTCTAATCCTTGAATAATTCTCGTGGCTCTTCTCTGAACCCTCTCTAATTTATCCACGTTCTTCCTGAATTGTGTGCCCCAGAACTAGACAAAGCAGTGGTCACACCAGTGCCAAATACAGAGGTCAAACCACCTCTGTACTCCTACTCTAGAATTCCCATGTTAGTCCCTTTGGCCACACAGTCACACGGGGAGCTCATGTTCAGCTGGTTATCTACCATGAGCCCCAAATCTTTTTCAGATTAGCTTCTTCCCAGGATAAAGTTCCCCATCTTGTACGTATTGTCCACGTTCTTTGTTCCCAGATTATACATTTAGCCTTATTAAAATGCATGTTCTTTGCTTTTGCCCAGTTTACCAAGCATTCCAGATCGTTCTGAATCAGTGATCTGTTCTCCATTATTTACCACTTCTCCAACGTTTGTGTCATCTGAAGACTTTATCAGTGATGATTTTGTTTTCTTCCAGGTCATTAATAAAAATGTTAAATAGCATAAAGCCCAAGAACCAATTCCTGTGGGATAACATTAGAAACTCACCCATTCAATGGTGATTCCCTGTTTACAGTTACATTTTGAGACCATGTGTGCCATGTTATTTTTATACCTTTTTGGTTTTCAGTCAAAATATCATGCCTTACAGAAGTCCAGATATATTACATTAACTCTATTACCTTTATTAACCAAATTTGTAATCTCATAAAAAAAATCAAGGTCAATTTAGGTCTTTTCTCAAAATAAACCAATGTTGATTGGCATTAATTATATTACCCTCTAGTTATTTATTAATTGAGTCGTGTTTCAGCCATCCATTATCCTTCTGGGATCGATGTCAGACTAACAGACCTATAATTTTCCAGATCATCCCATTTACCCTTTTTAAATACACCTCTGCCCAGATATAACACTGTCCTCGGGAGCCAAAAAATCTTACCGCGTTATTGGTGAAACCACGTTATATCGAACTTGCTTTGATCCACAGGATTGCGCAGCCCGCCCTGTCCCCAGAGCGCTGCTTTACCGCGTTCTATCCAAATTCGTGTTATATCGGGTCGCGTTATATTGGGGTAGAGGTGTATTGGCACAACATTAGCTTTCTTCCAGTCTTCTGGAACTTTCCCAGTGCTCCAAGACTTGTTGAAAATCAACATTAGCAGTCCAGCAAGCTCCCTCAGGCAGCTTTTTAAAAACTCTCAGATGCAAGTTTTCTGGGTCTGCTGGTTTAAAATTGTCTAACTGTAGTAGCTGCTATTTAACATCCTCCTGAGATACTAGTAGAATGGAAAGAATGTTAGGTTATATGATATGACTACATCATCTGATGATGATCAAGGTTTAGAGCTCTCCAGTCTTCTACTCAAGCATATAGGAACCTGCAGGTTTTATTACATGTATGTAAAGATCTAGCACACTGAAAACACATTCTTGAGTATTTGCCATTACTTCCACTTAGTTTGATTTCTATTTTATTACTACCAAATTCTCGGAGTAAATAATTTGGATTAAAAATAATACAATCTCCACCTCTTCTTTGGATCGCTTTCTATTCCATATAGGTTCTTATAGTGAGCTCATCACTGTAGTATGAGAGTACCTGGCACAGGCCTTGGATAACTCAATCACTAGCTGTATAAAGTTGTTCTTTTACTAAGTAAGGGCAAACTTGGAGTTCAGTGGAAGAACCCATGGAAATATCCACAATTATATTCAGGCTTTGCAGAATTCAATTTTTTAAAAAAAATAATTTTGATGGATAGTGTCGCTCTTTAAGCACTTATTTAGATTTTTACAATTTAATATTCAGTTGTGGGAAATTATGTACAGGTCAGACACTAATTATTTAATGACAGCAGATGTTGAGAATCAAAAAGTTAGTTTTATAATTGTCAAAGTACAAAGTGACAACCTCACATGTCAATATACAAAGTAGATACCCTTAAATCAAACTGTAAGTTCTCAAATGATGTTTTCCTTGCCTATCTGTAAATTTTGATCATCGGTGGAAATATTTTTTCATTGATTTATATATGCATGGTGAAATCAACATTTACCAGTTCATAATCTAATCCTTCCAAGCCTAATTATATGCAATGACAATAATAGTGATATGCTAAGAATGGACTTTTAAACTATAAACTGTGTATGCCCTCTGGTGGACATGGATACCAATTGCATCCATTTATTTAGATGAAATATAGGAGTGGACTGTCTCAGAAAGAAGATGAGAGCATGGCAGATTAGATTTAAAAATTATTCTTGTTTGTGGGGCAAGGTTGGCAGCGATTGAGAAGCAGTTGAGTATAGTGTAGATTTTAAATCTAATAAAAAAGAATTAACACTGGCTAGTGGAGTGGTGGTAACTCAGTTTGGTGTGTGTTTCTAAATAAACAAAACACAATGGAGCTAACAAGATATCTATCCTGATATCACCCTGATCACTGCTTGTATGTTGCATTCCTGTTGCTCTCTCTGACTCCTGTGTATAGCCACCCAATGAGTTCCTGATTTTGATCAGTCACTTTGAGTGCAATCACAATACAAATATAATCCTAGATTTGTAGGCCACAGGGGACCATTTTGATTATCTAATTGAATCTCCTGCATAATGGGAGCCAGAGAACTTTGCGGAGCAAACCCTGAATTGAGCCCAGTAACTTGTGGTTGAATTAGAGCATGTCTTTTTTTTAGAAGAATCCACCACAAAATGTGGTAAATTGTTCCAATGGTTAATTACCCTTAAAGTTAAAAATAGGCACTGCATTTCCAGTCTGAGTTTTAGCATCATTTTCTAACCATTACATCCTGAAATGCTTTTAATAGCTTCAGAAATACTTGTTCTGTATAAACTATTGCATTTTAAAATGCAAATTTTACTTTTCAGGTCACTAATGGAGGAGTGAAGAGTGCTTCTTTAAAGGATTTATGTCCCGAGGACAAGCGACGCATTGCGAACTTAATTAAAGAACTTGCCAGGTGAGAAGCTTCACCTGAAAATGCATTATGTTTAGGGAGCGTCATTCTTTGAGTTAATGCCAAACATCTTAGAACTTCATCTTTGTTAAACAGACATAAGCATAAAGTGATTGCTCTTGCTGGAAGAGACTTCAGCAAGCAGGAGACCCAGTAATGTTCCTTTACTCCCCTGACCAAAAAAAAGATAGGTGGCACTGAGCTATTAGGCCTTCATCCTGCAGACTGCAGGAGCCTGTTCACACAGAGCTAGTTACAGGATCATGGCCTTAGTTGCAACAAGGTCTCTTTCCTCTTGTGTGTAAAAGAAAATATTAAATTATTTCAGTTATTTCCTTTGTTTTTTGAAATCACAAACGTTGCTGGTATGAAACTGTACAGTTTTCATCTGCCAGAGGAGCAAGTTGAAGAGAACTACCATTTAGAGGTAGGGCCATAAGCTTTCGTGGGTATCCACTTCTTCAGAAACATGAAGTGGAAAATTACAGATGCAGGCATAAATATCCTGGCACATGAAGAGAAGGGGAGTTACCTTACAGGTGGAGAACCAGTGTTGACAATTCAGTCAGGGTGGATGTGGTCCACTCCCAATAATTGATGAGGAGGTGTCAATACCAAGAGAGGGAAAATTCATTTTGTAGTGAGCTAGCCACTCCCAGTCCCTATTCAAGCCCAAACTAATGGTGTTAAGTTTGCAAATGAATTGTAGCTCTGCAGTTTCTCTTTGAAGTCTGTTTTTGAAGTTTTTTCTTTGCAGGATGGCTACTTTTAAATCTGTTATAGAATGTCCAGGGAGATAGAAGTGTTCTCCTACTGGCTTTTGTATGTTACCATTCCTGATGTCTGATTTGTGTCCATTTATTCTTTTATGTAGAGACTGTCCAGTTTGGCCAAAGTACATGGTAGAGGGGCATTTCTGGCACATGATGGCATATATCACATAAGTAGATGTGCAGGTGAATGAGCCCCTGATGGTTTGGCTCACGTGGTTGGGTCCTCTGATGGTGTTGCTAGAGTAGATATGGGGACAGAGTAGGCAATGGGGTTTGTTACAGGGATTGGTTCCTGGGTTAGTGTTGCTGTGCTGTGGTGTGTAGTTGCTGGTGAGTATTTGCTTCAGGCTGGGAGGACTGTCTGTAAGCGAGGACTGGACTGCCTCTCAAGGTCTGTGAGAGTGAGGGATCGTTTCCCAGGATAGGTTGTAGATCGCTGATGTGCTAGAGAGGTTTTAGCTGAGGGCTGTAAATGATGGCCAGTGGTGTTCTGTTGTTTTCCTTGTTGGGCCTGTCCTGTAGTAGGTGACTTCTGGGTACCCGTCTCACTCTGTCAGTCTGTTTCCTCACTTCCCCAGGTGAGTATTGTAGTTTTAAGAATACTTGATAAAGATCTTGTAGGTGTTTTGTCTTTGTCTGAGGGGTTGGAGCAAATGTGGTTGATCTTAGGGTTTGGCTGTAGGCAATGGATCATACTATGTGTCCTGGATGGAAGCTGGAGGCATGTAGGTAAGTACAGCGATCAGTAGGTTTCTGGTATAGGGTGGTGGTTATATGACCATCGCTATACTGTGCAAATAAGCAATCTGTCTCACCTCTTACATGTTTTAACTTCCCTCCCACCGTGATCGAAAAAAATTGGAGTCTCCTCATCACACAAAGATGAAAAATGAAATGAAAGACGTGAGTGAGTCACCCTGTTCTAGTTTCCATTTAAAAAGGAGGGAAAGAACATTTTGTAATGTTATGTTACGCTAAAATTTAAGATGAACCTTTTTTCTTCCATGTATTAAAGGCAGTTGGTGATGATCCCAGCATTGCATACTTATAACCTTTCAGAAGTTTTACTGAGTACCTGCTTGTTTGCTCTTGATGGTAAAACAAAAAAAAAATTGGATTTTTTTGCTGTGTAAGCTCTCTAGGGCAGGGTCCATGTGTTTGTATTGCCCGAAGCACCATTGTGCCTTAATCCTGATTGAGCCTCAAGCTGCTACCGTAACATAAATATTAAAGAATAACACTGAGAAGATCATAATCACTTTACTTGGTGTTTAGCATCCACGTGTGCTCAGTGGAGAAGTCTGTTGCTAGTGAATCCCAGGTACTTGACTTTCCCTAGGAAGCTTATTTTTCTGTCAGATGGTAATATAGATAGTTAATTTAGGAAAAAATAAGACCTTATAATGGGAACAGTCAGGTTCTAAATAAACAATTTAAAAAACCCACAGATTTTATCCCCTCCATTAACACTTCAGATTAAAACACGTACTGCTTAGGACTCTAAATGTGCATAAGTTACCTGACTGTTTGAACAAGTGCACCATTTTTTACACAATCTTCATTATAGGGCGTGCATTCTTTTGGAAATCCTAGTTGACGATAAGATGGTGCTTACACTGTCAAAGACTTCATAATACAATAAGGTTCACTCTCTTTTCAATTTAAAAAAAAAAAAAAAACCCTTTAGAAAGTTTATCCTGGAATCTGCTCCTTACCTAATTGTATGTTTCAGTTGGGTGTTCTCACTGGGCTGCTGGCATTTTTTCATAGTATTCTATTTCTTTTTTTCAAGAAAAGAACACTTTGTAAAATTTCTTGCATTTTTTGAGATGAAAGATGGTGTCCAAAATACAAAGTCATATTTTAGCCTAAACATTTTTACATGTACCTACAAATTCAAAAAAACTTCAGGTGTTTTTAACTATAGATTTCAAAATGATTTGCAAAAGTGAGCAAGCATCATTAGCCTTATTTTCTCATACAGAGAAACTGAGGCACAGAGATGAAGTGATGTCACCCAGTAAATCAGTGATGTAGCTAGGAATGTTGTGTCTCTTGATTTATTCTCATCATCCACTGGAAAACTTTACCTCCTAATAACTTGTTACCAATTTTTGCTATACAATCTTTTAGTAAACTTCCAACTCTATATTTTTAACTACTCCATGTGTTAGAATGTCTAGTTAAGGCTGTAATGAAGAATAGATTGCACTGAAGCCTGCTTACAAATGGTCAAATGCTGTAACTATTCTAGATACTGATCCCACTGTTTGATGTATAGGTGAATAATCTAATAATGAAAAAACCCTCTATTACATTCTTACTCAAAATACACTGCTCCCAACTGAATTCCAATGCACTAACTCATTTAAACCTGGGATTCTTTTAAAGTCTCAGATGCTTTGATTTTTCCCTGAGGATAGTTTGATATTTCTGCCTGACATTTCTCTGAAGAAAAATAGAAAGTGCAGCAACATTAATTTTGAAAAGTAAAATTAGTGGAACACTATTATTTTATATTTAGTTCTTTTATTTTTAAATGTAATCATATTTTTATTGGATATAATTAAGTCCTTTGCAAGAGTGATAAGAAAGTTAAACTCTAACTCCTCTCACCTCATTACCTTTTTTAAAAAACTCTCCATAATTTGATATTTCATAGTAGGAAAAGAACCAGAAAAATACTGGAAAACTTCCAGATAGAATTTGCAGTTAATAATAATTAATAATAAAAATAAATCAAAACCTCATTTGGCCAGAGAGAAACTTCATAGGTCCTGATTCTGCCGCACTGTGTGCATGGAAATGTCATGGTAGCTGAGAATAATTCCTGCATGTTTATCACAGGATCGTGGATGGAAATTGTTTGGTAAATAACTGCCCATCTCAAGACAAACTGAAGGAAGGGATAAAATCCTGGCAATACCAAAGTCAGTGGCAGAACTTACATTGATGCAAGTGGTCAGAATTTCACTCAAGATTTGCTGTAATAGCTCAAGTTATTGGCCCATCTCCTTGGGTAGCTTGACTTTTCTGCAATGGTTTATGACTGGTGGAGCAACTGGAGATTGTCTTCATCTCGTCACTCTTGCAATTTTGTACATTCTTCACAAAAAAAACCTGCAAAATTCTGCAAATTTTATTTCTCAAATAAATGTGGAGACTCCAGCATGGCATTGGGGAGCGCAGGCCACTGGCTGCACAGAGGTGGGAGATCACTGTGCAGCTTCCCCCCGGGACGTGGATTCAGCAATAAGACTGCACCCAACCCTGACACAGTGTAAGGACCGGGCCTACCCCAGAAACACCCCAGGGCCCTGCCCCTCTGTGCCAAGTGCACCAGGTATGGGCAGGCAGGCCAGCAAGGCATGATCCAAGTGTGAAGGGGCTTAGTGTGGAGGGATCCAGGTGTGGGTTGAGAGGGTTCTGTGTGAGGCAATCTGGATGCGGGCACCTCAGTGGGGGGTACGGGGGGATCTGGATACACAGGGGATGTGGGCAGGGCGGGGCGGTGGTGGTTTCTGGCGGCAATGGGGCTCTGCAAGAAGGTCCAGGTGAAGGTAGTTGGGGCTCAGCAGGAAGGATGTCTGGGTGTTGGGGGCTCAGTGGGTTGGGGATCCAGGTGCAACTGGTTGGCTCTCGGTACGGAGCGGTTCCCGGGGCGGGTGGCTCATCAGGGTGCAGTGGAGTGGGGTTTGTTGGGGGTTCTGGGTGCGAGGGAGTGGGTGAGTCTCAGCAGGAGGGTCTGGGTATGAGGGGGTCTGGATGCACAGGGGTCGGGCAGATGGAGGAGCAGCTCCCTGTACAGTAATCCTTTCCCCTGTAGCTGAGGAGCGATGAGTGCAGGAAGCATGGGGGAGGGAAATTTGCAGAACTTTCTACAGCTGGGGGAGAAATCTGGAGGGGGTGTCTGACACAGCCCCGGATGCCATGCAGGGGAAGAGGAAGTCCTGTTCTCCCCAGCCCAGCCGGGACTAGCAGCTGAGCCCAGCACAGGATAGGAGCCACTAGTGGGGTCTTCCCCAGTCCTGTGCCCTGCCCCACAGTGATTTACCTCTCTGCCAGCTCCCCTGGCCACCCGACAGATACTGCTGGTCAGGGTTGCATGACTACTCTTGTGGCTTCCTTTTGGTTTCCCATCAGAAAGTCATTTTTCTGTGGGGAAGCAAATAAATATGTGGGGGACATAAATTCTGCGTATGTGCAGTGGCATAGATTTCCTTCAGGAGTAGTATGCGTGTATTCCTTCCAGACTCTGCTGAAGATTAGCTAATATACTGAAGCATGGACGAGGATTATCTTTACCTTAGTTTGACTAAGTTCTAATGTTGTTAGATATAATATTATCCTGTCCTTTGGAAAAATTCCAGCTACAGTATTTGCTTCCAACCTGTGTTGCAGGGAATTTCAAGGGTTGACCACACACTAGCTATTAGGGACTTGATGAAATTTAATTTTAAGACCGGGTTGAAAGAAGGAACTCAGATCCCTTCTAATCTTCTTTTCAAGGCTAAATAATTATAGTTTTTGCACTCTTCTGTCACTTGTAAGTCCTAGCCATCTCTTTGTCTTTTTCTGTACCTATACAAACTTTTTTACATCTTAAAGGGACATGAACTGGATTGAGTATTCCAAATGAAACTGGTCTGTCGGCTATGTCACATCTTCTGTATTTTATGTGCCTTTTAAATACATCCAATGCGCTGTTCGCTTTAACTAGAGAATCTGGACAGACTTGTCACTCCACTGTCCATAGTGACTGATGCTAGACATTCCAAAGGTTTTGCAGGCACTGTGTGGCTTTCTTTCATATTCCAGCTGGGGCTCTGCTCATTGCTGATTCCTTGAAGAATTTTAGAGCTGGGGTTAGTCATGGCTAAGTTACCAGAGTGCTTTGTATACTGAGCAGTGCAAGTGGGGTATGATCATTGGGCTAGCTGCTCCATGGGTGTTTCAAAAACACCCAGAGGTTCCCATGTACTCAGGCAGCTGCTTCTGGCTTACTGATGCAAGTGGCACAACTATACCAGCAGGAGGAAGTTAATCCATTACTCTCCACAAAGACCTATTAGCCAGAGAAGATGTTCATTGACCTCACACTGATGCAGGCTTTCCAGAGCAGTGATGAGGAGAGGGCAACACACAGGATCCACACACTCTCACTCCTTGATAGGGTCACAACTGCCCTGGATCCTTCCAGAGGAACAGTAGGAGATATCATAGAATATCCGGGTTGGAAGGGACCTCAGGAGGTCATCTAGTCCAAACCCCGGCTCAAAGCAGGACCAGTCCCCAACTAAATCATCCCAGCCTGGGCTTTGTCAAACCTAACCTTAAAAACCTCAAAGGAAGGCGATTGTATCATCTCCCTAGGTAATGCATTCCAGTGCTTCACCACCCTCCCAGTGAAAAAGTTTTTCCTAATATCCAACCTAAACCTCCCCCACTGCAACTTGACACCATTACTCCTTGTTCTGTCATCTGCTACCACTGAGAACAGTCTAAATCCATCCTCTTTGGAACTTCCTTTCAGGTAGTTGAAAGCAACTATCAAATCCCCCCTCATGCTTCTCTTCCGCAGACGAAACAATCCCAATTCCCTCAGCCTCTCCTCATAACTCATGTGTTCCAGTCCCCTAATCATTTTTGTTGACCTCCACTGGATGCTTTCCAGTTTTTCCACATCCTTCTTGTAGTGTGGGGCCCAAAACTGGACACAGTACTCCAGATGAGGCCTCATCAATGTCGAAGAGAGGGGAACGATCACGTCCCTCGATCTGCTGGCAATGCCCCTACTTATACAGCCCAAAATGCTGTTAGCCTTCTTGGCAACAAGGGGACACTGACTCATATCCAGCTTCTTGTCCACTGTAACCCCTGGGTCCTTTTCTGCAGAACTGCTGCCTAGCCATTCGGTCCCTAGTCTGTAGTGGTGCATGGGGTTCTTCCGTCCTAAGTGCAGGACTCTGCACTTGTCCTTGTTGAACCTCATCAGATTTCTTTTGGCCCAATCCTCTAATATGTCAAGGTCCCTCTGTATCCTATCCCTACCCTCCAGCGTATCTACCACTCCTCCCAGTTTAGTGTCAGCTGCTAACTTGCTGAGGGTGCAGTCCATGCCATCCTCCAGATCATTAATGAAGATATTGAACAAAACTGGCCCCAGGACCGACCCTTGAGGCACGCCGCTTGATACCGGCTGCCAACTAGACATGGAGCCGTTGATCACTATCCATTGAGCCCAACAATCTAGCCAGCTTTCTATCCACCTTATAGTCCATTCATCCAGCCCATACTACTTTAAGTTGCTGGCAAGAATACTGTGGGAGACCATGTCAAAAGCTTTGCTAAAGTCAAGGAATAACATGTCCACCGCTTTCCCCTCATTCACGGAGCCATTTATCTTGTCAGAGAAGGCAATTAGATTAGTCAGGCATGACTTGCCCTTGGTGAATCCATGCTGACTGTTCCTGATCACTTTCCTCTCCTCTGAGTGCTTCAGAATTGATTTCTTGAGGACCTGCTCCATGATTTGTCCAGGGACTGAGGTGAGGCTGACTGGTCTGTAGTTCCCAGGATCCTCCTTCTTCCCTTTTTTAAAGATGGGCACTATATTAGCTTTTTTCCAGTCATCCGGGACCTACCCCGATTGCCACGAGTTTTCAAAGATAATGGCCAATGGCTCTGCAGTCACATCCGCCAACTCCTTTAGCACTCTTGGATGCAGCGCATCCAGTCCCATGAACTTGTGCTCGTCCAGCTTTTCTAAATAGCCCGAACCACTTCTTTCTCAACAGAGAGCTGGTCACCTCCTCCCCATGCTGTGCTGTCCAGTGCAGTAGTCTGGGAGTTGACCTTGTGCGTGAAGACAGAGGCAAAAAAAGCATTGAGTACATTAATTTTTTCCATATCCTCTGTCACTAGGTTGCCTCCCTCGTTCAATAAGGGGCTCACACTTTCCTTGGCTTTCTTCTTATTGCTAACATATCTGAAGAAACCCTTCTTGTTACGCTTAACATCTCTTGCTAGCTGCAACTCCAGGTGTGATTTGGCCTTCCTGATATCACTCCTGCATGCCCGAGCAATATTTTTATACTCTTCCCTGGTCATTTGTCCAATCTTCCACTTCTTGTAAGCTTCTTTTTTGTGTTTAAGATCAGCAAAGATTTCACTGTTAAGCCAAGCTTTACTATTCTTTCATATTTACTATTCTTTCTACACATCGGGATGGTTTGTCCCTGTAACCTCAATAAGGATTCTTTAATATACAGCCAGGTCTCCTTGACTCCTTTCCCACTCATGTTATTCTCCCAGGGGATCCTGCCCATCAGTTCCCTGAGGGAATCAAAGTCTGCTTTTCTGAAGTCCAGGATTCGTATTCTGCTGCTCTCCTTTCTTCCTTGTGTCAGGATCCTGAACTCGACCATCTCATGGTCACTGCCTCCCAGGTTCCCATCCGATTTTGCTTCCCCTTCTAATTCTTCCCGGTTTGTGAGCAGCAGGTCAAGAAGAGCTCTGCCCCTAGTTGGTTCATCCAGCACTTGCACCAGGAAATTGTCCCCTTACACTTTCCAAAAACTTCTTGGATTGTCTATGCACCGCTGTATTGCTCTCCCAGCAGATATCAGGGTGGTTGAAGTCTCCCATGAGAACCAGGGTGTGCGGTCTAGTAACTTCCGTGAGTTCCTGGAAGAAAGCCTTGTCCACCTCATCCCCCTGGGCTGGTGGTCTATAGCAGACTCCCACCATGACATCACCCTTGGTGCTCACACTTCTAAACTTAATCCAGAGACTCTCAGGTTTTTCTGCAGTTTCATACTGGAGCTCTGAGCAGTCATACTGCTCTCTTACTTACAATGCAACTCCCCCACCTTTTCTGTCCTTCCTGAACAGCTTATATCCATCCATCCATCACAGTACTCCAGTCATGTGATTTATCCCACCAAGTCTCTGTTATTCCAATCAGGATCAGCCAGCTATCTGTCCCACACTGCCTCAGGGACTTCCTAAGTAGAGTAGCGGGAGTGGCCACACAATACACGTGACCGAAACATGTTTTTGTAACTAATATGAGAGTCTTGAGGGCCCACTCTCCTTCAATATCTGGCATAGTGGATGGGGGGTTGTAACCTGTGAGGACTCTCAGGATGGTCAGCTTCCATGAATAGGGAGCATCCTCACTAAGAATATGGTATGTGTGATGCCAAGCGGTAGTTCACAGCTGTGGTAGCAAGATTTGCTGATTCCTGTCTTTACCCTCACCCTGCAAATTCTTCCTCCCTGCCTTGACATTTTGTGTGTGGAGCCAAGGAATTCAGTTGTATTTTGGGTGTGTAGAAGTATCAGATAAGATATATATCTATATATATACCATGTGTTAGGATATAGATATGCAGGCCTGTCTGTAAAGGCCTATACTCTAATTTAGGTGTATTCTTATCACTTAGCTAGTTTTAGAGGTATAAAAGAGAGAATCCAAATCACCTGTCTGACTGTATAAGGCCTTTGGCTAAACAGCAGAGGCAGTGAACGGTCACATCCTCACATTCCAAACTAGTCACATTAAAAGAAGGTGCTATTGGGCTGTTAGGAATACAATCCTGTCCTGATAGTGCCTATCACCTCCAGAGAAAGGGAAGTGCCTAGAAAATGTAAAAGGAAACTTAGTTTGATAGCATCCTGTCTGGCAAGAACTCACTTATCAATAGCTGGGATGTGAAATCCTCATTTGTGTTGTTCTATCATTGTAGTCCCCATTTCCCCATTGTTTGTCTGTATAATCTCTGTCTGGTTCTGTGATTGTTTCTGTCTGCTGTATAATTAATTTTGCTGGATGTAAACTAATTGAGGTGGTGGGATATAATTGGTTAAATAATCATGTTACAATATGTTAGGATTGGTTAGTTAAATTTCAGGAAAATGATTGGTTAAGGTATAGCTAAGCAGAACTCAAGTTTTACTATATAGTCTGCAGTCAATCAGGAAGTGGGTGGGGGGGGAAATGCAGGGTGGGGAATTGGAATCATGTTTTGCTAAGGGAGGTGAATGGGAACAGGGACACCAGTAAGGCTCTGTGGTGTCAGAGCTGGGAAGGAGGATACTAAGGAAGGAAACTGTTTCTTGACTTTAGCAAAGCTTTCGACACGGTCTCCCACAGTATTCTTGTCAGCAAGTTAAGGAAGTATGGGCTGGATGAATGCACTATAAGGTGGATAGAAAGCTGGCTAGATTGTCGGGCTCAACGGGTAGTGATCAATGGCTCCATGTCTAGTTGGCAGCCGGTATCAAGTGGAGTGCCCCAAGGGTCGGTCCTGGGGCCGATTTTGTTCAATATCTTCATAAATGATCTGGAGGATGGTGTGGATTGCACTCTCAACAAATTTGCGGATGATACTAAACTGGGAGGAGTGGTAGATACGCTGGAGGGGAGGGATAGGATACAGAAGGACCTAGACAAATTGGAGGATTGGGCCAAAAGAAATCTGATGAGGTTCAATAAGGATAAGTGCAGGGTCCTGCACTTAGGACGGAAGAACCCAATGCACAGCTACAGACTAGGGACCGAATGGCTAGGCAGCAGTTCTGCGGAAAAGGACCTAGGGGTGACAGTGGACGAGAAACTGGATATGAGTCAGCAGTGTGCCCTTGTTGCCAAGAAGGCCAATGGCATTTTGGGATGTATAAGTAGGGGCATAGCAAGCAGATCGAGGGACGTGATCGTTCCCCTCTATTCGACATTGGTGAGGCCTCATCTGGAGTACTGTGTCCAGTTTTGGGCCCCACACTTCAAGAAGGATGTGGATAAATTGGAGAGAGTCCAGCGAAGGGCAACAAAAATGATTAGGGGACTGGAACACATGAGTTATGAGGAGAGGCTGAGGGAGCTGGGATTGTTTAGCCTGCAGAAGAGAAGAATGAGGGGGGATTTGATGGCTGCTTTCAACTACCTGAAAGGGGGTTCCAAAGAGGATGGCTCTAGACTGTTCTCAATGGTAGCAGATGACAGAACGAGGAGTAATGGTCTCAAGTTGCAGTGGGGGAGGTTTAGATTGGATATTAGGAAAACCTTTTTCACTAAGAGGGTGGTGAACCACTGGAATGCGTTACCTAGGGAGGTGGTAGAATCTCCTTCCTTAGAGGTTTTTAAGGTCAGGCTTGACAAAGCCCTGGCTGGGATGATTTAACTGGGAATTGGTCCTGCTTTGAGCAGGGGGTTGGACTAGATGACCTTCTGGGGTCCCTTCCAACCCTGATATTCTATGATTCTATGAATCATGCTTGCTGGAAGTTCACCCCAATAAACATCGAATTGTTTGCACCTTTGGACTTCGGGTATTGTTGCTCTCTGTTCATGCGAGAAGGACCAGGGAAGTAAGTGGGTGAAGGAATAAGCCCCTTACACCATGCAGACTCATTTATTAGCAGTCCTACTCCTCACAGCACTGGGAGGACAAGTACCTTTGTTTGTCTTCTCTCAGTTTACAGAGGGTACCCCTAGAAAATCAAGCCCCTCACCCTTTATTAAATCTTCAATTAAAGGCAGAGCACTGGTATAGTAGTGCCCCCAGACACAAGTTTCCAGAGGCCATTTGGCCATCTCAAAATGAGATTGAGGTGTCTGCATCTAACTGGAAGTACGTTACTATACACACCTGAAAAGGGTGACCGGACATTCCTGTGTGTGCATAGCATTGTCACAGAATGTAGAATGCCCTTGCCTGACTAGGCAGATACTGTTTAATGGAATTCATGTCCTCAGTCAATGAGAGTGAAGGAGCTCAGAATGGAGTTTGCTGTGCCTGTGGGCTAAGGAACAGCTTGAGGATGAAATCTTTATTAGGGGACATGAGGATTCCTAGCTGGGGGAACAGCGTAGCCGAGTCTGAAATATTCATCTGCTTTCTCCGTGTGGTTCACCAAGCATGTGGATTGGGTGGTTGGGTGTGGATATCTTGGCTCTAAAACCAGAGATGCTATATGTAGTAGAGAGAGAGACAGCCTGGAGCACTGGGCCTGGTGCAAGACCTGTTCCTGTGAATCAAAGTCAGGCGACATATTAAAGCAGATGCTTACGAGTTTACTGTCTGGTACATGAACTTAGCAAAGGTACTGCTAGCATTGCTAAAACACAGGCACTCCCAAGAAGTACTAGACACTGGGTAAGTACGTGAACCCATTCCAAAAGATTAGCACAGGTACCTCCTGACCTAGCACAGGATACGAGGGTTTGACAGAAGTGATGAATAGACACGGCTTAAATTCTCATAGATTGTTTCCCGGAGGGCCCCCCAACCCCACCAACATGCTATAAAAACTCCAGGGCCCAGCACGGGGAGGGAGGGGGAACTTGGGGCTCCAGCCTTCAGCCTTCAACTGCTGGGCTGGCAGTGGGGGGATGCTCGTGGCTTCCGCCCTGCAGGGCGGCAGACGTCTGGGCTTCAGCTGCGGGGGCGGGGGGGGGAAGGCTCCACGGCTCAGGGATTCAGCCCTGCTGGGGTTCACTGGGGCTCCACTCCAGACAGCTCTGGCTGAACTTAAGCCCTGTGAATAGGGATGTTTTGCCCAAGACATCAGGAACAAGATACAAGGAGAGGTAACAAGCAGATATTGTGAAACATGTAAAGTGGTATGTAAATTGTTTGTCTAGAAATCTTGGGGTACCTCGCCTTAACCCTTTGTGTGGCTGAGGGGACAGCAGAAATTCCCGCTGCTCCTTGCCACGGGGCACTCATATGTTAGTGTACCTGTAGCTCCGATGGGATGCTAGGACTGTGCCTTGAGGGCTATAAACCTGGCCGAGTGCCTTTGTCCCTGAACCGTGCCTGTGGTCTTTCTTTTATGAGTAACATCGAGGTCTGCTGAATTAGCAGGCTGCACATCTGCTTGTGCTGATAACACCGGAGCTCCAAGAACAGGAGCACTGAGCAGCTGTAACAGCTTAGCCGCCTGAAGAGTGTTACCGAGGCAACGACATTCCAGCCCTCTACACTTAAAAACAGTGTATCTCCCTGTGTTGACTCCTGGGTAAGAGAATAGAAACCTTGATTAAAGGGAATCTCTAGGGGACGCAAGAGGATATAGAAGGAAGTCTGAAGGGATCCACACTCATCAGTCCTCTGTATACACCTCAGTAGCAAGCATTGTTAGTGACACAACTGGACTGTGGACCATAGAGCTACAGCAGCATGCAGGATAAGGTTTAATCAGTGTATGTGGTGTGGAGATGTTAACTGCTGGGGAGTGTTGCTGCAGTTGATTTGTGGACTTTGTAGGCATAGGTATGTTATGGGCATTAAGTTGTACACAGCTGTGTGGAGCTGCCTATCCAGTTCAGTACAGTGGTAGTATATTTGCTTTTGGGGTGGCCATTCCCAACTTGTTCATAAGAACATACAAATGGCCATACTGGGTCAGACCAATGGTCCATCTAGTCCAATATCCTGTCTTCCAGCAGTGGCCAACGTTAGATGCCTCAGAGGGAATTAACAGAATAGGGCAATTTTTTGAGTGATCCGTCCCCCTGTCATCCCGTACCAGCTTCTGGCAGTCAAAGGTTTCGGGACTCCTAGAGCATGGGGTTGTGCCCGTGACCACCCTGGAAAATAGCCATTGACGGACCTATCCTCCATGAACTTATCTAATTCTTTTTTTCATATCCCCAGCTCATCTGACAGTGCACATGATGTTCTGACATCACAGGGAGTGTCTGCTTTGTCCTGTAGGGCTGTCAGGTGCTCTGCTGTCTTCTTTTCAGCTTGACTGCATAGACCGCTGCATTTGTCCTTTGTCTTCCCACTACCTACCATTGCCTTTAATTACACTGAGTTTGGCTAGTATTTGGCCCTTCAGCTGCTGTTTATTCAGGCCTGATATGTATTCCTGGACTGCAGACCCAGCAGCGAGTTAGGGGTGGAGGTTACCTTCAAGATAGAGAGCTTATTTAACCACCTGTAAAGCTGTATTTTGCTTGGTGCCCCCTGGTTACCTTTCATCCCCACTGTGCAAGGAGAATCCTGCTCTGTCTTGTGCTACTGCCCCTTCTGCTGTCCTGTCTTGCTCAGGATGCTCTGATTGTCACTTTCAAAGCCAATCTCCTCCTTAAGACAAAAAGAAAAGGAGGACTTGTGGCACCTTAGAGACTAATCAATTTATTTGAGCATAAGCTGTAGCTCACAAAAGCTTATGCTCAAATAAATTGGTTGGTCTCTAAGGTGCCACAAGTCCTCCTTTTCTTTTTGTGGATACAGACTAACATGGCTGCTACTCTGAAATCTCTCCTTAAGACATTACTTCCTTGAGAGCTGTGGGCCCTGATCTTCCTGTCAGTGAAGTGAACAAAATAGATGGTGGCTGTACTAATTTGCTTTTGATGTCACATCCTTTCCTCCCATCCCATCTGTTGTCTATCTAGGTCTTAATTCTGCATGCATAAATCTTTCTGAAGAGTCAGACACTACACAAGCGTAAGGTTCTGTACAGGTGGATCCCTTTGCAGGGTCAAATCCATGGGTTTTTAAGCTCTTCAAAGCAGGGCTTTTGGGTAAAGTTTTCAAGAGGAATCTAGACATTAAAGTCCCATTGAAAGTCAATGAGACATGGGCTTCCTAAATCCCTTTTGAAAATAGGTCTTGAGACTTGGTCGCTTTTTGGTGCTCTTGAAAATGTTATCCTTTCTCTCTGTGCTGGACTGCCATGTGCCTGGCAAACTGTGAGCAGTACCTAAATGATGATAATTCCCACAAGCTCAGAAACCAGTCGGTGTCATCTTTCCAATTCCCAACTCCGTGTCTTTGTTCACATGACCCTGTCTGTATGGAATGTCTTTTCCTTATGGTTTGCCAAATTTCCGCCCTCTCTACATTCAAGTCCAGATGGGACAGGGACGGGGTGGGTGATAATAGGCGCTTATATAAGAAAAAGTCCCCCAAAATGGGACTGTCCCTTTAAAAACAGGACATCTGGTCACCCTACATTGTACTGTGTGTTAAATAAAAAGTGCAATGCAGCACATGAACACGATGAAGATAATACAAATAATAAAAGCACAGAATATAGAGATGGGCAAAACCCATTAGATTTGGTTCCTATCCTCTTTGGTCTGTACAGAATAATTCCCTACAGTGCATTTTCTAATGCTTTGTCCAGTTTGAATACTTCTGCTATATATTGGTGTGGCCCTGTGCTCACATCTTTTTTTGGTGCTGCATCACCCTTGCAATTAGCAGATGACCATCCTCCTTTATATCCCCTCATGGCAAGTGCTGTCACCTTTTTCCTCTTCTGTTCATTTTCTCATCCCCTTTTCTGCTCCCCCCCACCCCCCATCTCATTTGTGTGTATAGTTGCTTTCCTTTCTATTGTTTTTCTTCTCCTCTCCTCCCTGTTTCCTGCTTGCTGGAAAGCTACATGCTGCTTGGAGTGCAGGCATCTATTACTGGCTGTATGGAGCTAGGCCATGTGTGATACTGCAGCTGAAATGAGTGCTGTAGATTCAGAAAGAAGAAGCTAATACTGGTGAGATGCAAAAGCCTGAACCTAAAGTGATGTTTGCTCCTCTAGCTTGTTGCATTAGAGTTCTCGGTGGGAGCAGGGTTGGGTGATAGACATATGTTGTCTTATTCGAAGCCATAGGAGCAAATATTAATGGGACCTGGGGGTGAATTCAGGGTCATGTAGCTTTCTCCACATGCATTGCTTTCCTCCTCTGGTGTGTGCAGCCCCCATGTGAAACAGTCTCGTGGTGGATCTAGACTGGTGAACACCACCAATGTGTAGAATTGTGTAGGACAAGAAAATGGGCATAGGCCCTCTGTTGGTGGAATGGTTTAACACCACAGTCATCTCTTGCTATGTATGATATAAAAAACTGTACTTAATGATTAGCTCTGGAGCCTCAGATTGCCCCACTGTAAAGGTGGTGACCATACAGGGTCAAATCATCCCCTTATACTTTTATTTTCTGGCCTTGGGTTTGGAGAGTAGGGATTTTGAGCTTTAGCATCAGCCCTGTTAGGTAGCTACTTCTCATTCTGTACAATCTTTGCTTGAGCTATGGTTAAGGTTGGGGGTTGGAGTCAGGCAGGTGTCTCTTGGCCAGGGAGTTCTGCCTCACCCCCACTGTGGATTTTCCTGTACTGGGGAACGCTGACCCAATCAACATTTTTTGTGGGTGCTCTCTGGAATGTTGAAACCCCTTCACACCCCCTATGGGTGAGTTAGAGTGCTACATGGATGACTGAGTCTGTTCCTGATTTCCCTGCAGATCTTGGGACATCAGTGAGTCTGGTGACCTATGTCTTCCCATTTGTTCCAAGGAACAGGCTCTCCTTCTTGCCCCAAAACCACCTCCTCCAAGTAAAGTAAACTGAAACTTGGTCAGTTTCTTGGCTTTTTTACACATTGTGATTCAATCCCGTTATCTTCCTCATGGCAGCTATGGGTCTGAACATTGGTAAAACACTTCAAGATCCTTCAGCGAAAGGAACTATGGAAGTGAAGAGCATTAACTATGTTGTTTAACTGTCTAAAGCAAATAGCATTTTTTGGAGAGCTTTTACAGAGCCAAGATTTCCAAGTCATATTTTTAGTATAGGTAGGAGTTGTTTGGGGATAGTCTATGGGTAATAATCTTCAGCCTACACGATGCCAGAATAATTTGGGTGTTTTCCCCTTCTCTTTGGAGTTCACTTTGAAATGAAAAATAAATTATGATTGTAAACCTTGCTTACGTTGTCATGTTTTAATTGCTGTCCGGTTATTTATATCAAGCAACAAGATACAAGGCCTCAGGGCTGATACAAAAACAATTGCTCATGTATTAATACCTAAACATTTGGTAGAAGAAAATCTGGTTTCTATAAAAACTTTTTCTTTGGTGAAAAGATGTGCAAACAAACAATGTTTTGCTTGTAAAATTAGAAATGGAAATATGTTCTTAAACTCTTTGTCTTGGGCCCTGATCCTACAACTGGAGCTGTATGGGTAGGCTCCTTACTCTTGTATGGACCTTAGTATGGCTCCATTATGGTCACAAGGGTCAGTCTGCACAGATCTAATTGCACAAAGCTTTGGGTCCTTGCTTGGTAGTTTCCGTGCGGTCCTCCATTGGAAATTAGGCACTGAGGTCATGGTCATGAATTTTATTTCACTCTGACAGGGCAATTGGTCTCTCTTTAATCGTTTCAGGATAAGTGAGGAAAAGGAAGAGACAGAGGAGCGACTGAGAGCAGAACAGGAGTCATTTGAGAAGAAGATCAGACAGCTAGAGGAGCAGAATGAACTTATCATCAAGGAAAGGGAAGATATCCTTTTTTAAAAAAACCCAAAACAACGTGTGGTGGGATTCACTGTCTGAAATAACAAGTGAACTGCAGAGAGATAATTGTTCTAATTTATAGCAGGGAATAAATCTGCATGTGCTGCCATTCAAAAGCAATCAGAGATGACTTGTCAGCATGTGCTGCTACTTCATTTGAGCTTGAAACTGCTGCCCAGCTGTTCCAGTGATGTTATTTTGCTGTGAAATAGATATTTGTCAACTACAAATGGCAATAAGGAGTTTATGCATTAAAATATGGTTACAGATTTTTTTCACTTAATCCTGTTAGACGGTTGTAATTGCGGTCTAAAGCTCCTTTCACATGGCTTTCCACTACTTTCAGTGTCCAGAGACAGGATTTACGCTGAAGGCATTAAAATAAAAAAAACCTTGAGATCCGGGGTTTGGCCAGCTCATACTGGGAGAGGTTCACAAAGCAGTATTAATGGAACCAAACATTTTAAAAAAAAAGAGTAATGGATCCAAATTATGCAGTTTAGACCCATATTAAAAATTGAAAAACACGTTTGGGTCCCAATGCTGGACTGTGATCTGCACAGATCCATGCACTGGGGTCCACTTGCATGGATCAGATTGCAGGATCAGGGCCTTGGTTTATAACTAGGTTGAGCATACCAGGGACCTCTGAAATATGTTGGAGCCTTGGTCTGTCTTGTATTCAGTCGCCCAAATCCTGGTTCTTAGACTGCTGTCTTTCTACTTTAAACCTTCAGAAGGCTAACGAACAATCCCAACAGGGAACACAAGAGAGGGTTTGTTTAATACAGTGGCATTAATTTTCATAAAAGAAACTGTTCACTCTACTGCTGAATGATATACAGGCTGACAAGATTTGCTGACTATGATGTAGGTGCTGAGAAATATCAAGGCACGTGTTTCTGCCACAAAATACAACAAATTTGCAAAGACTATTCTAACTTCAGACTTGGCTTCAGTGGGACCACAGTTTGTACTTTTGCATTGATTTCAGTAGGATCAGGATTTTGTGGTAGAGTGTTCTAGTTCTTGGGTCTTAATGTGCTTATGAATTTAAGTGAGATGCACGCTCTGTGGGAATATTATCTAGATTGGTGAATATGTACATGTAACTTCCATTAATGCTAATGACTCTTAGTCACTGGGAAGGAAATATACCCCTTTTATAGTTTTTTGCTTTGTTTTTTTTTACCTTTATCAGAGATGGGTTGTTCAAGCATAAACATCTTTTTGGAGAAGTCTGGCAAAGATGGCAGAATGTTAATACATGCAGTTTCATACTGTATAAAACTATAAAAACCTATGGACATAAAACAAGGATAATTTAAACCAATATAATTTTAACTATGGGAACAGTTATCCATCATACATGAATGATTCAAAATCTTTCACATAACTCCGATCAGTTAATTTCATAACTCTTGAAGTCTGTTCCAGTGCCTAGGAGCTGTATAAAAGACTTACTGAAGTTGAATACAAATTCTTGCTATTTGACAAATAAAGCGATACCACTTCAAGTTCTGTTCAAATGCACAGGGAATTTATTTGCCTAGATGGTACCAGGAATATAATAATTTAAAGAGAACCTCTGAAGGCTGGTAGACTCAAAATTTGACCTACCTTGTTCTTTTTTTAGAAAACTTAATGTAATTAGCTCTGTATTAACAAACCATTGTATTCAGCTGAGCACTTAGAAGTGTCCTACAATAGCAAACTAATCTCTCTAGTCTGTGAGAGGCAAATATCAAACCAGCTATAGTTTCAGTCTTCCCTGGGGTTTATTTGAATATCAGAAAGAAACTACTGTGGAACTTGCACATTGTCTTATCTTTCTCTTTATAGAGAAGTGTCTTTATTTCCTTAAAAGCAATAACTAGCTCAATGAGGATGCACTTTACTGTGTACTTAATGGCCCAATTCTAAGGTGTAGAACTTCAGAAGGAGTTCTGAAGGACCAGGCTGTCCGAGCACTGGTGTGTAAATGAGCCAGATTCTATTTTGACTCAGGGTTGCATGCAAGAAGCCGAAGGGGAATTCACACTGAATTATGGAGTTACACAGAATTTTGTATTGAGCTTTGAGCAGTTTCTCAGGATAGGGAGAAATGAACTTATGTCTTTATTAGAATCTGGTTCGAACCAGTCTCATGACTGATCACTGCTGTTTGGTTAGAGAACCATACAAATCAAAACCTATGAAAACATAAGACTAAAAGCTTTTTCTACATACTTAGTGGCCAAGGCTTGAAAACACACTTCAGTTGAGTACTTTCCATTGGTGAATAAAATTGAACAGATGACAGCCCTGCCCAGTGCTCTGTGTGAATCATTGGCAGAGTGAGACATAAAGTTCTCAATCATAAGAGGGTCCATACTGTAGTCAGGACTGGTAGCACCACCTATTTTTAAGGTGGTCTGGCACTACCCTTTATAAAACCCTCTTTTCAGTTGCTTATAGCTTTGCCAAACTATTTCTTTCTCTTCCTTTCAAAAGCTGGGGAGGAGGTGGCCTGATTTTCCCCACTAAGACACTGCTGCTGTCCCAGTTGGGGAACATGTCCCCTCCCCTGATCTTTGAGACTTCGTTGTAATCTTTTAGATATAAGTCTGGTAAATGTTCAAGTCGTATGAAGCAGATACTTGCAATTAGTAATTTAAGGCCCAAATATGACCTACTTCCAGACACTGGGGAAATAGCCTCTGTATTGTAAATATCTTTTTAAAGACAACTATTTCTCCTAAAGATGCCCAGTGATGGGCACCTTTGAAAAATGTGCAATAATAATTGCCATTAAGAAATAAGTGGCAGTATTATTGCAATTCTTATTAAACCAATGTTTGTTGCTCTGTGGCCTCTCTTGCTGGCTCAGCTGCAGCAGATAAAATTTGCTTTTTCTTTTGATGATGTTAAGGCATAAACATGAGGCAAACCAACCTCAAGATTTTTGTGGGGGTGAGGACTGGAATCAACATTCCTCAAATGAGGGAAGGGGAGAGGAAGAGGCTTTGAAAAATGAAACTTCTTCTGGTTCTAGACTGTAGGAAGAAAATTGTTTGACAAGAACTCTTATTCCCTGCTCAAATGATCAGTGTTTCGAGGAAAAAATGGTTTCATGGTGGATGCTGAGTTTCCAGACTGAACAACTCCTTTCCCCTTTTCCTTTATTCAAAATATTTTTTGCCCATCAACCCTATAGACCTCTGTTAAAATTTTTACATTGGGAGTGTACCTGGATTTTTTTACATCTCTCAAATTATGATAGAACATGATCTGTTGATTTGAAGCAGCAGTCAAGTTTACATAACAAATCCTTGTCCATATTAATTCAGCTAATCTATGATTTATCTCTAGTGCTGTGCGGGTATGGTTTTTAACACTAATTGACTAAGGCTATTTTTTCTTACTGATTGGTTTCACAAAAGTTTAACAAGTACTTTACTATCAATATTACACTGTTAAGGAAACATTCTTTTAGGAAAGGTGAGATTATAGAGTACTAACTTCTTATGTGGAATCATCTGGAAAACCTTTTGATTTCTAATATAATCACAAAACTATGCATTTCTATAGCTCTTGTATGAAAAGCACTAAATTATCTGCCCAACACCTCCGGAATGTAGGATTAGCCCCAATTTTCCAAAGGAACATCATAAAGTTAAGTGACTTGCTCAATGCCATTCACTTAGTTGGTGTGAAGAGCGAGAATCAGTGTTGAGGGTTTTCTGATCCTACCCTGCATTGTGCTTCTCTAAATCTCACAGAATCCACCTTCATTTTTAAGATAAAAGGCAAATAAATTGACTTTTATCCTCCATTTCCCCAGCCCTGTTTCGGATGATCCCATATATAGAATTGTGTGTTGCTGCCAACCAAGAAACAGAGGATAATGAAGATGGAGCCCTTACATAGACGCCTCTGCCAACCCACATAATTTTTTGTGTTTTGGGGCCTAGTTATCACACATTTATGCATGCAATTGCATTCCTAATTTGCATGCTCCATTACTACTACAGGAAATGGTCAGAGGTGCACATGACTGTTTATGAAATTACCTGATTTGAGTGCACAGCTGTGGTAAGCGCACATGCATCTATCTGACAGTTGTGCCCTCTATCTCTCCTTCCTAAAGTTCATACCTAAGTTCTATTTCATGTCTCTTTTCCCCACCTCTGTCTGGCCTTTCAGGAAAGAGATGAAAGGCAAGAAGGAAAAGACTTGAAACAGAAGAGACTCTGCTTTTTGCAGGAGTTCACTGGGAGCTGCTGGGTACTCAGCACTTCTGAAAGTCAGGCTGATTATTTATGTATCAAATAAGGATTTAGAAACCTAACCTCAGGCACCAATTTTTGAAAATCTTGGCCTTTGGCTGTAACTTTAACTGTATGGAATTCAAAAGAAATCTCTAATATTGGACCTCACCCTAACATAAATCACTTTTTTGAGCTATGTTACAGAGCTTATTTGATGAATGGATGCCTTTTCAGCACTTCAGAGTGAATTTCCCCCACTGGTTATGAGAAATTGTTTAAAGAGGGGTATCTCAGAGAAAAAACTGATGTCAAGGTTTTTGTTACTCTTTGTCTAGGTCTAATAATACTGAAGTTCAAATCCACTGTTGCAGAATGACTGGAAATTAATAACTTTTTCCTCATTTCTATTTTTCAGTTTAAGGGAACTGAGTGGCCATAGCTTATAATGTTCAATGCTGATTGATATTTTTTTTTGTTTCCTTTCTTTCTAATGTATGGATACATGCTACAGTGATATAAGGTGTTTGATGCTGGGAAGAGGATGTTGGGGGCGGGGGGGAAGAAGGGGGAAGAGCAGAAACAATGACAAATTAGTAACTCGGCATTCTCTATCATTCATAGTGCCTCAGTCTTTGAAGGTCCTTCCCTCAGTGATATTATTGGCTACCCACTAGTAAATATTTCCAAGCAACCATTTTGGTCATTTGGATAAAAGCTCAGCATATTAAAAAGTCCCTGAATATTTATATGCTAGACCGTAATGACAGCACCAGTTAAATAATATATGTATTTAGGAACTTGTTATATGTATTTAGGAACTTCTTAAGTGTAGAAGAATCAGTCAAGGACTCCTGGGTAAATAATACATTTTTGAAATTTTTATGAACTCCTAAACTAACACCAGGCACAACCTACATTAAAATAAGCGTTTAAACATATCAAAGCCTGTAAATTCATATAAAGCTGAATGTTTGGTCTTAATTAAATCCCTCTTGCTGATAGACTGCAAATAAATACTTTAGAACAAAAGGTGACCATATTGTCTGTCACTGGTGTTGCAATGTTTAGGATTAACCAGGGGAGTTAAAAGTCTGACTATCAGCTTTAACTATGTATAAATCAGAATTTTTAGAGTAAAATTTCAAAGCATTAGTCACGAAACACCCCACTGAAATCTGTGGGAGCTTTTGTTAACGTTCCAGATACAGATTTTGTTTGTGTGAATTGCCTTTTAAATTTATGGGTATGGTTTTGAGAAGAGAGAAACTGAGCTGTTGGCTTTGGGATTCAGACTGAAATTTTTGGGACAGTTTTGCTGGCTGTCTTCTGATGCAGGAGGAGGAACCCTCCCTTATCCAAAAGCCATGGCATAAGACTTCATGGAATCTGCCTTGGCAAATGATGACTGCTGCTTGCTTTTTAACATTGGCCCCAGATTTCTTACACATTTCAGGCCATTTGTATATTAAGGTGATCCTTGAGGCTGAGGCTAGAATATTTTTGAGCCACTGTTTTGATGGCTGAAGACAATGAGTCATCATCCTGTAGTCACTGGTAGCGGCCCACAGGCTGCATAGTACTCTTCATATGAGATACCAGGAATCTGTCTTCATGCTGGGAGCTGAGTTGCATTTTGCACAGGTGTAATAGTCACCTACTCCAGTCATTTTTGCTTCTGAACCAAAAGCAAGATCCAGAGTGTGCCCATCTATAGATATTGTCTGAAATCATCTGAGATAGACCCTTTGCTGTCAGGGCAGCAATGAGATCCCAAGTCATCTGCAGTCCCCCTAAAGAATAAGCCTACATAGGTCAGATAAATTCATTCCACTCTGGAAAATCTGGTGTTTACTGAGGAGGACAATGCACTAACTGCCAATTTAACCATATCCACAGAAGTATGCAAACTAACCATGCTACTTAACTGGGTGGATTATTCCAACTATTCTTTTAATGTTGCTGAACCTTTTCAGGTGAAACATTGCTAGATTTAGAGCCGTGAGCTCCCAGAACATCTTTTCTGAGTTACGTTCTACTTGGTAACACTTGGCCCCACATGAAAACAATGACTGAGACCTCCTAAAAGGAGGCACAAATGGTAAATGAGATTAATTGCTGAAGTCTGTACTGTAAGAAATTGACTAGAAATGTGGATTCGGAGAGCTTGACGTACTTTATTGTTCCAAACTCAATAAATTCCCTGTCCGCTTTAGGTCCTCAGCTGTAATGATCACATTGGGCTGACTCTGCTATTGGTGTTGCAGTCTCCCTGAACTATTTTGGAAAGTTTAAACATTTCTTGCGTGATTAAATGCACTTTCAATAAATCAATCCCATAATAATTGTTGTTCAGGAGAGTTCATTATTCAGTTTAGTGTTTTAAATTACTGTTCTTCTTTAAAGGAGTCTTCTGACGTAATGGCTTCAGCTAAATCCATTTGCCATACTCTGGCTTGTAATTACTTTAGATTTGAAGAATAAAATGAATGGCTTTATTATTAATCAGTAGCAATTTTCTCGCTGTTTTTAACCTTAGAATGGCCTTCGCTTGTGAAATAGTTTTAACGGTCTAGATGACAAAACACTTCCCCGCCCTCCCTTAGGACAGAGTGGTTCAGTGAAAGCAATGAGATCTGTTTTCTCCCAAACATTTGTCATAGTGATCGTAATTGTTACTGTGCGTGTTAGCCTTACAGGGTGAACAAATTAGTTTGATATTGTATGCTGTCATCCTCTTGGTCTCTTTCAGTGCCTTCCTGTCTGGTCTTTTGTCTTTTAAATTGTAAGTTCCTCAGGACAGAACCTGCCTCTCTGTCTTTAAAGTGGAGAGAGCATTGTCTGAAATGAATTGTAATTTTTTTTTTAACTTTGATCTAGTGGACTGTGTGATCTACCTGTACTTAAGAATAATCTTGTACCCTGTTAGCTCATGCCAGATGAAAAGAATAAGGGCTTGTATATACGGTGATTTTAAGTGCACCAAGCTTGGGTGTAAATCTACAATGCTCTAGCTTGTTGTACATCACCCTGCTACCGCGTACTAAAAGATCTGTAGTATGCTTTGACCTACCACTCTTTGAAAGTCCACACAGCAAGCTAGTGTGCTGTAGATGTATACCCCACCTTGCTGCGTACTATCTTGCCATATAAAGAAGCCCTAACTTACCAAGATTTTTTTCTCTTTCTACAGTGTGGGATTCTACAGTTGTCTGTAGTCTTGTTGACTTCGCACTTATGGTGAGAGATCCATAGCCTCATACAGCCACCTTTGGTACTAGAATGCAGCTTTGAACACAGATGAATTGCTCTGCTAGCATGAAGCACCATTTGATTTTAGTGGGGCTCTGCATGGATGCAGCAGTCCTTTCACATACAGTCATTTGTAGGGCTGGAATCTTGTTCCGTGTCTGGCCTTAATTTTAAATATCGAGAGGCAATACAAACTAATGGGAAGACATTTCCAGCCTTGATGTGCTTATCATCATCTAGTGGGTGCCAGAATATCTAATTTTCTGAGGATGATTGGAAAATGAAGAGGGGATAACTGTGAAATGTTAGACACTGGATAAATCTCAGCTTTTACTGTCCAGAGGGGTTTTATAGCTTACACCTTGCTATGCTGACATTACTTTGTTTCCAGCTAGAATTGTGATGTTTGAACAAGAAAGTCAACAACTTTTTGAAAAACATTAGGGAAATAGAGCAACTAACCAAAGAAAATACACCATTTTCCTGAGAAGTCTTAATTCCAGTGTTCTCCAGGAGGTCATTAAAAGTATAAATGTAAAACTCTGGGTGGAATTTACCCAGACAGAAGAAAAGGAGTACTTGTGGCACCTTAGAGACTAACCAATTTATTTGAGCATAAGCTTTCTTGAGCTACAGCTCACTTCATCGGATGCATTGGATGTAGCTCACGAAAGCTAATGCTAAAATAAATTGGTTAGTCTCTAAGGTGCCACAAGTACTCCTTTTCTTTTTGCAAATACAGACTAACACGGCTGTTACTCTTCTGTCTGGTTTCAGAGTATCTCAGAACTCTACCATCTGTACTCTTGCCACTTAATTCTGTTTTCATTACACCTTCATGTTTTGACTTTGAAAATAATAATTTTTATTCCATGTCCATGGTTTTTCAACTCACATACTAGAGCACATTTCAGTTTTTAGAAATGCCTTTTTAATAGTGAAAATATTTTTTTATTGGTGGTAACACAGCTGCTGGCATTGTAAATATGTCAAAAGTTTTACATAAGGGTAGCCCTTCTTGGGACCAAAATTCCCCCAGGTTATAGCACAGGGAGTTCAGTTGTTGTAATAAAGATTACGTTGCTGAGAAGTTCCCCTCAAGGTCCCATGATGGTAATGCCCCTATATTTTGTCTTTAAAGAAAACTGCTGAGAGGCAATGCTTTTTTCGGTGTGTGTCCCATTTTCATTAATGCATGGGAATTGATGGAGTTGCAGTGACTTGTAACAGTAATGAGTTCTAAACATAAGAATGCACTCCTTTCTAATAAGTGAGCACTGCTGGGGTTTAAAAGCGTACTAAATCAGTTGCTTTAGTATGAATTTATTAGTTTTTTTTCAGCATTAGCTTTAATAGTAGTTATTTACATAAGCGTACATCCCATTAACTGCCATCAGGGCTGGAAAACATGCTGAACTGTTCATATTTTCATATAATTATTGAACATAATGGTTTCATTTGCATTTCTAAACAGTGATGTTTCTGTCAGGCTTGGAAATAGTGTCTTTACGCAGTCCCTATTTCACATCCACTTATTTGACATCGTTAAATTTTATGCTAATGTGCTTCCCTAGAATATCATCAGTAGGACAGATGCTTGTGCTTTAATATACAAATCAGAGATGCTTTTCCCTCCCCCTTCCCTGAAGTGCAAAGGAAATTAAAAAAAGCATATCTGCACTTTTTAGATATAGTTTGTCTCACTCTAAATAGCTTTATGAAGTAAAACTTCATTCTCAACCTTAGCAGTCACTCTAAAATGTTTTTACAAATACCTTATTTAGGGAGGGTGAGGAATTTCATTTTCCTCATGGAGGAGATAGTACCCACGAAGGGGACTACTTTATATATCAACTCACTTTTGATGTATAAAGCAAGTTATCAATTTAAACAAACTTCACCAGGCCTTGGCTTTACCTTCTGAATAATTGACCACCATTGAACAGAGGCTGCAGGATTGGAGAAGATGTCAGTTTCTGGATAGAAGACCAGGCAACCAAAATGCCCACGGAATCCTCTCATCAATTTATTAGGTTTTTTAAAACACAAAGTTGTCATAATCCTGTATGTGTTGGTGAAATCACCAGTTTAAGGGCTGTGGCTAATTAAAAGGTGGTGGTTACTCTTTATTACGTACTACGTTATTGGTGTCACATGTTTACTCAAGAAAAGTTCCTGCCCCAAAGAGCATTGGGTCAGGCCCAAAGTTAAGACTGTAAAAGCAGGGGAAGATGACAGTGCAGGGAGGCTAGTGTCAATAATCATAACTAAATGATGAGAGGGAAGTTTCAGGGTAAAAGATCACTCTTTTTATTTTACTCTTTTAAAAACAAAACACTCCATATTTGTTCCCTGTGAGCTCCCTTCCTCTACCTCTGCATTGACCGTGGGTCTAGAAACCATGCTTCTGAAAGATGATGGCAGGTGCTCTTTGGTACAACCATAGTGTTTGGTTATGTTGATAGGAACAAATAAGTATCCAGCTATGCAGGACATTGCTAGGAGGCAGTATGGCCTCATGGAATGGGCACAGGAGTGGGAACTAGCAACTCCTGAGTTCCATTTCAAGCTCTGCCACTGAGTTATTGGTGTGACATTGGGCAATTTAATTCACTTCCTTCTTCCACAGATGGGGATAGGACTTACTTACCTTCCATGGCATAGTGAGGATTAATATTTGTATATTATTCTTATTCAGTGCTGGCACTTAACAAATCATGTGCTAGGCCCTGTACAAGACAAAGATAAAGAAATTCCACAATCCCCAAAAACTCAAACAAAAAAGCTAGGATACAGGGAAGATCAAAGAAGAGAATACATCAAACAGCTTTGTCATTGTCCTTGTTTTTTATACAAAACTGTCTCCCTTCTTGTGGAAATTGTAGAAGAAGTGATTATCAAGGAGGGAACTGAATACAGATGGGGTGGTGGGTTGGTGAATTGGAAAGGAAGAGGTATTTTATGTATAAGGAGCCATGTGGGCAAACTATGATGGTTATAGGGGGTGACATACACTGATGGTTTCTGGAACTTGTGAGAACTTCTGTTGTTGTTTATGTACAGTGAACACCTTGCTGGTTGCTTTGCAGACAAGTAGGGAGATAAGATCCCTCTCTGAAAGTGCTCGCAATATAGGACCTGATTCTATAAAGAGATCTGAGCACTACAAACATGCTAAGTACTGTGGCAACTGTTTTTTGGCAGCATAAAAGTACAGTCAGGAAAAAAAGAAAACCAAAAATACTAATCCACTTCTGTTCTTTTCACACTTTGTCCTCAAAATAGACTTCCAAAGAACCCCCAATTCTGAGCTGCAAATAAAGTAACTTCTCTTTTGAGCTAACGGTTGCAGCAGGTTTATTAGAGCTGGCTCTTTGGAGCCAGGATACTCTGTTTAAGCTTTGGTTCTAGAATTAAAGTGAGATCATCCTACCAAGTGGGCTGTAAATTGACGCGTCTAGCTGTTAATTTCAGCTAGAGTACTGGGAAGTGTGAAGAGGGCATTTGCAGCATGCAAAAGAGACTGTTGTACTGCAGAGATTCTGAGCTGACCTGTTGTCAATTTATCATTTTAATCCTGGAAAGAGGGCTCTAGGTAATTGGCAAGTATCCTTATTTTAATATGCAGCCATAAAAAGGTAAAGTACTATGATTTTTAAGATCAGAAGATTAACATTTTGCCTTAAATAAAATATGATTAACTGGCACAGAATTAAAAGTAATAGAACTGAAATATTCAAACTGTGACTCTGAGGTGTCAGATTGTGCATAAGTGTGACAGTTTAACTGCTAAAGTGATTTAAAAATGAACTAGCTGAAGAATGTATATACAGAGTATTGAGGAATAAAATGTTATAGAACAATCATGGCTATCAAAACTCACTCAAACACTCTCATTTTTAAAAGCCAGGGAATCAAAAGGTAAGGCTGTCTACATGGGGCTGCAACCTGTCTGTGCTGAGGCAGGTGCAGAAAAAGTGAAAGTCAGTGTGCTGTGTTGGCATCCCACACTATGATTTTAAGCCAGCCAGATCCTTTTTATTCCAAGCCAGAACTACTCTCTCATTCATCTACCTCCAGCAAAGGGAAAAAATGACTAACCCAGTAACTCTCATCTTCTTTCTATGGTCTGCAGCAAGGGAGGCTTCTCAGTATCCCAGTACTGCTTCATTTCTGGAAGATGGGTGTGCACTTGGAGAGATGAAGCCACGCACTTGTTAGCATATGATTATTTAAGGTGTTGTGCAGCTCTGCTGTGAAATTTGATTCTGTAAAAATGGCACTGTAGGGTTACATGTTTGTCACTCGTTGATTTCCATCTGTAATGTGCTTTTCTTATAAGTAAAAATAGGTTTTCTAACTACTACTCTTGCAAACTCAACATGGACTCTAAAAGACGAGCTGTCTTCTCATGAATGGCTGGAGATAAGGTTCTGCAGTCCCAATTAGGAATTCAATAAAACCTGTGTCATTTATTTTCAGTGGGTTTCTACAGGTGTAAGTTATTGAAGCTTAGTAAGCAATTCTGGTGATGCACAATACATCTCACACTTCCTCTTAACTGCTTATGTAACTTATGCCTGCTTGGTTTGGCACTCTGTCCTGTTCTAGTGGTGTTTAGATCAGCTAGAGATTGATCTTCAACAGGCTTGGCTGAGTGAGAAGTGTGTCTTGGCTCTGGCAGATTTAAATATCATAACTCCTGCTTTATGATTCAGAGGTCCCAGGTTTGATCCCAGTTGCTGACACCAAGAGTCTGTCAGTATTACAAAGGGGGAGGAGGGTTGTTCAGGATTTCAACTGGGGTGTCTCTAAAGCTCAGGATGTTCTTCCCCAACCAGGAAGAATATGTAACCCATCATAGAATATCAGGGTTGGAAGGGACCTCAGAAGGTCATCTAGTCCAACCCCCTGCTCAAAGCAGGACCAATCCCCAATTAAATCATCCCAGCCAGGGCTTTGTCAAGCCTGACCCTAAAAACTTCTAAGGAAGGAGATTCTACCACCTCCCTAGGTAACACATTCCAGTGTTTCACCACCCTCCTACTGAAAAAGTTTTTCCTAATATCCAACCTAAACCTCCCCCACTGCAACTTGAGACCATTACTCCTTGTCCTGTCCTCTTCTACTACTGAGAATAGTCTAGATCCATCCTCTCTGGAACCACCTCTCAGGTAGTTGAAAGCAGCTATCAAATCTCCCCTCATTCTTCTCTTCTGCAGACTAAACAATCCCAGTTCCCTCAGCCTCTCCTCATAAGTCATGTGTTCCAGACCCCTAATCATTTTTGTTGCCCTTCGCTGGACTCTCTCCAATTTATCCACATCCTTCTTGTAGTGTGGGGCCCAAAACTGGACACAGTACTCCAGATGAGGCCTCACCAATGTCGAATAGAGGGGGACGATCACATCCCTCGATCTGCTCGCTATGCCCCTACTTATACATCCCAAAATGTCATTGGCCTTCTTGGCAACAAGGGCACACTGCTGACTTATATCCAGCTTCTCGTCCACTGTCACCCCTAGGTCCTTTTCTGCAGAACTGCTGCCTAGCCATTCGGTCCCTAGTCTGTAGTTGTGCATTGGGTTCTTCCGTCCTAAGTGCAGGACCCTGCACTTGTCCTTATTGAACCTCATCAGATTTCTTTTGGCCCAATCCTCCAATTTGTCTAGGTCCCTCTGTATCCTATCCCTGCCCTCCAGCGTATCTACCACTCCTCCCAGTTTAGTATCATCTGCAAATTTGCTGAGAGTGCAATCCACACCATCCTCCAGATCATTTATGAAGATATTGAACAAAACCAGCCCTAGGACCGACCCCTGGGGCATTCCACTTGACACCGGCTGCCAACTAGACATGGAGCCATTGGTCACTACCCGTTGAGCCCGACAATCTAACCAACTTTCTACCCACCTTATAGTGCATTCATCCAGCCTATACTTCTTTAACTTGCTGACAAGAATACTGTGGGAGACCATGTCAAAAGCTTTGCTTTAAAGTCAAGAAACAATACATCCACTGCTTTCCCTTCATCCACAGAACCAGTAATCTCATCATAGAAGGTGATTAGATTAGTCAGGCATGACCTTCCCTTGGTGAATCCATGCTGACTGTTCCTGATCACTTTCCTCTTCTGTAAGTACTTCAGGATTGATTCTTTGAGGACCTGCTCCATGATTTTTCCGGGGACTGAGGTGAGGCTGACTGGCCTGTAGTTCCCAGGATCCTCCTCCTTCCCTTTTTTAAAGATTGGCACTACATTAGCCTTTTTCCAGTCATCCGGGACTTCCCCCGTTCACCACGAGTTTTCAAAGATAATGGCCAATGGCTCTGCAATCACAGCTGCCAATTCCTTTAGCACTCTCGGATGCAACTTGTCCGGCCCCATGGACTTGTGCACGTCCAGCTTTTCTAAATAGTCCCTAACCACCTCTATCTCCACAGAGGGCTGGCCATCTATTCCCCATGTTGTGATGCCCAGCGCAGCAGTCTGGGAGCTGACCTTGTTCGTGAAGACAGAGGCAAAAAAAGCATTGAGTACATTAGCTTTTTCCACATCCTCTGTCACTAGGTTGCCTCCCTCATTCAGTGCGGGGGCCCACACTTTCCTTGACTTTCTTCTTGTTGCTAACATACCTGAAGAAACCCTTCTTGTTACTCTTGACATCTCTGGCTAGCTGCAGCTCCAGGTGCGATTTGGCCCTCCTGATTTCATTCCTACATGCCCGAGCAATATTTCTATACTCATCCCTGGTCATATGTCCAACATTCCACTTCTTGTAAGCTTCTTTTTTAAGTTTAAGATCCGCTAGGATTTCACCGTTAAGCCAAGCTGGTCGCCTGCCATATTTACTATTCATTCAACTCATCGGGATGATTTGTCCCTGTAACCTCAACAGGGATTCCTTGAAATACAGCCAGCTCTCCTGGACTCCTTTCCCCTTCATGTTAGTCCCCCAGGGGATCCTACCCATCCGTTCCCTGAGGGAGTTGAAGTCTGCTTTCCTGAAGTCCAGGGTCCGTATCCTGCTGCTTACCTTTCTTCCCTGCGTCAGGATCCTGAACTCAACCAACTCATGGTCACTGCCTCCCAGATTCCCATCCACTTTTGCTTCCCCCACTAATTCTTCCCAGTTTGCGAGCAGCAGGTCAAGAAAAGCTCCCCCCCCCTCCCAGTTGGCTCCTCTAGCACTTGCACCAGGAAATTGTCCCCTACGCTTTCCAAAAACTTCCTGGATTGTCTATGCACCGCTGTATTGCTCTCTCAGCAGATATCAGGAAAATTAAAGTCACCCATGAGAACCAGGGCGTGCGAACTAGTAGCTCCTGCGAGCTGCCGGAAGAAAGCCTCATCCACCTCATCCCCCTGGTCTGGTGGTCTCTAGCAGACTCCCACCACTACATCACTCTTGTTGCTCACGCTTCAAAACTTAATCCAGAGACACTCAGGTTTTTCTACAGTTTCGTACCGGAGCTCTGAGCAGTCATACTGTTCATACAGTGCTACTCCCCCACCTTTTCTGCCCTGCCTGTCCTTCCTGAACAGTTTATAACCATCCATGACAGTACTCCAGTCATGTGAGTTATCCCACCAAGTCTGTTATTCTAATCACGTCATAATTCCTTGACATCACCAGGACCTCCAGTTCTCTCTGCTTGTTTCGAAGGCTTAGCGCATTCGTATATAAGCACTTGAGATAACCTGCTGATCGCCCCTCATTCTCAGTATGAGGCAGGAGCCCTCCCCTCACAGACATTCCTGCCTGTGCTTCCTCCCGGTATCCCGCTTTCCCACTTAACTCAGGGCTTTGGTCTCCTTCCCCCGGTGAACCTTGTTTAAAGCCCTCCTCACTAGGTTAGCCAGCCTGCTGGCAAAGATGCTCTTCCTTCTCTTCGTAAGGTGGAGCCCGTCTCTGCCCAGCACTCCTCCTTCATGGAACACCATCCCATGGTCAAAGAATCCAAAGCCTTCTCTCCGACACCACCTGCGTAGCCATTCGTTGACTTCCACGATTCGACGGCCCCTACCCATGCCTGCTTGATGTGGCAATCTTCCCCCTTCTAGTAGTGACTAGACCAGCTAGCAGTTGATGAGCATTCAACAGCCTTGGTTAAGAGAGCTGTCTTCGCTCAGATAGTAGAGATTCATGTATTAAGCTTCAGAGGTCCCAGGTTTGATTCCAGCCACTGACAGACTGTTACACTAACATGAGTATAAAAAAAAAAAATAGTAAAAATGCTTGGTAGTCACTACAGCCAGCAGGTCTGACTTTGAATACAGACAAGGAAGAGATCAGTGGGGTAGAAAGTTCCTGTCTTTACATAATCACATCTCAGGATAGGACCATATGCCAGTGATTATCTACAGTGATTATCTGAATAGGGCTCTACCAAATTCATGGTCCTTTTTGGTAAATTTCATGGTCATAGGATTTAAAAAATCTTAAATTTCATGCTTTCATATATTTAAATCTGACATGTCGTGGTGTTGTAACTGTGGGTGTACCCAAAAGGTAATTGTATGTGAGGGGAGGGTATTGCAAAGCTAGTGCAGGGTGTCATGGTACTGTCACCCTCACTTTTGTGCTGCTGTTGGTGGCAGCGCTGAATTCAGAGCTGGGCAGATAGAGAGCAGCAGCTGCTGGCCGGGAGCCCAGCTCTGAAGGCGGTGCAGAAGTAAGGGTGGCAATACATTGACCCTCTTTGCAATAGCCAGGTTTCATGGTCCATGACACGTTTTTCATGGCCATGAATTTGGTAGGGCCCTAGTTGTGAACAGAGGAGTTAAAGTCTTAAGGGGGCATGAACTTTTCCAGTTATGCTTGAGTTCTTTCTTTGTTTCAGGTTTCACATCTCAGGAGAGAGATCTCTCTCCTGTTTGTTATAAATATTATCCCATAAATATTATTTTTAGCCACATCAGGCATCATTGTCAAAAGCAACTAAGTGACTTATTCTCCTAAGTTTCCATTGATTTTAGTAGGCACTTAGGTGCTCTTGAAAATTTTACCCATCTCTTAATGTTTCGGAATAAAACTCAAGTGAATGTGGTTCTGACTTTCAGCTGTCACTTCAGGTATCGTGAGGCCTTGCTGCTCTGTTCCAATGCAAGTAGACATATTAAACTTGCCAAGGCTCTGTGTGTTACCTCATCATTGGACGGTGGCTTATAGTTTTTGTTCTGATGGTTTGGGAATCTATGTACAATTTGTGAATTTTAATTGATTTTGTGAACTCTATGTACTCTGTATAACCTTCAGTGTGTATTGAATCAGCCATTTTCAAGGGCCATGTCATGCTCTGTCTGGAAGCAGCTGTAGGACAATAATTTCAGAGAAGTAGTGACATGGAATGACTTGGCATTGGTAAAAGAATAAATATGCTAAAGAGATTGGCCAAGCTAAAGGAAGCTAGTTCTCCCAGGTTGTCTGTAGGATTGGGAGTTGGAATAATGGAAATTCTTCAGCAGAGGAGGAGAACAAATTAAGAGGCTGCTGTTTAAAAAATATACATGCTTTCTGAGCTAGGGGCAACCATTTGTCTGCTGGACCTGAACAAGCTGGAGTAAGATTGCTGCAGGGGCAGAGAAAGAGAGAGAGAACCTGAAGGCTGAGCAGGAGTAGAAGGGTCTTGGGACTCTGGAAGGACTGACCAAAAACCCAAAGGGCTCTTCGAGTGGTGAGAACACTGGAAGGAGGTTTTTGGATGGATCTCTCTATTCATAGAGAAAGCAGAGACAGTGGCTGTGTGTGTGTAGGAAGTTAATTTCCCTTGAAGGGTTAAATTGTAAACCAGAATACTGACTAGAATGGAACTCTGGGAAAGTATGTGCTTAGTCTACTATGGAGAGTTGGAGAGTTCAGTACTGGTCTCGGGACCTACAGCAGCTGAACCATGGAGGTCCCATTTCTGAGAAGGAGTACCAGACTGGGAGTCTGCACTCCAGGACTGAGTCTGAGAAGCTCTAAGCTTGGACTCTGCTCAGATTTAGTGGATTTAGAAGCACACGAGATCCAGTGTCTGGATCCAAATATAGCAATGTGGTGAGTGACTGCAGGGAGAGCTTGACTAGGTCCGTGATGTGGTCCTAATTTCTTGCTTTTCTGTTCCCTTTTGTTTGTGTGACCACCAGACTGATCCCACAGTCATATTTATGAAAGTTTTTGGGGGAGTGATTTCTATCATTTGGTCCTCCTTTTTCCCAGGGTCTCTAGCTGGTTTGGAAAAGGTCAGTTACATCATGGGTAGGTTTAAGTTCCAATCAAACCATGGTATGCTTTAGATGGGCTTTTAGCATTTCTTTCTTGCAGGAGGTGTCCAATATCTTGGTTAGGAATCCTATATGCTTTCACTTCTGTTTTAGCCAAGAAGGTCCTGGGTCAGAGTTGCAGGTGGTAGCTTGGTTTTGCTGTAGTGCTTCTAAGACATCACGTTGGATGAATGGTCTGAATTCAGAGAAGGAAGATATATTGTTGGACCTACATTTATCATATGATTTCTGGTGTCTCAAGTTAACCACTGATGTTGCTACCTGCCAGTGGTTTCCTGGCAGTAAGAATCTTGCTCCTTAAGAGAACAGTATCAAGACAGTCAGAAGTCTGGGCTACTGTGCAGCTATGAGATATTTTCCATTGTATGCATTTAGCAAATCATTGTGTTCTACCAAATTATATGTTAGGATCTTTGAGGCAGAGACAAGTCTTACCATGAATACTTCTCCTATGGTGCTCAGTAGTTAAGAGGCACCATAATGCCTATGTTGATTTTTCTGGTACACTGGCAAGCATTGGCTATCACAGAGTAAGATAAGTCCTTTAAGAAAAAGCATATGTTGGCAGGAAATGTAGAGATCAAAAGAGGCTCCCCAAAATAAGTGTAGGTGGCAGAAAGATGAGTTCTTGAATATGGAGCAGAAGGTCTTACAGTCTGTACCTCATACTAGGGAATTATTTCCTTTTACTTAGCAGCCTTTTCTGCATTCTTGGGATTGAGACACCTATTTTCATGGTGGTAGATTCTCTTCAGTGCACAACTGACAATAGACTCATGTAGTTGAAACCAGTGAGAAGGGGGAAAGTGCTGAAAGAACTGGTAAGGTTTGTATTAGTTCAGTATGGCCAAATGCCGTCCCTAGATGTTCGCGTGGGTGCAATCTTTACCCAGGACATTCATTCGTCCATCTCAAGTAGAGAGAAATTTGCGGCAGTTTCCTATCAGCATCTCTATTTCAAACTAGTCTCTCTTAATTGACACAAAAACAATTTCTCAGCTAACGTTTAACAAAAAAATTGAACAGAAAGTTCTGCAATTTGTATTCTATTTAAAGAGTCACTGTTTTTCTTACTGCTTGGAATAGATGTAGAAAATACTGAACTCTTCTTGTATTGCTAGGGGCTTACATTATGTGGTTCACAGGTTTGATCCTTAACTTATTGCTGGCAAACTGAATTGAAGTTAATGCTTTGTCTTCAATAAAACTTCAACTTTGAGGGCAAACAAAAATGTGTCCTGTAGCTCTAGTAAGTAGTGCTTCATATGTCATTTTCCAACCACTTTTGACAGGGCTTTACTCCTTAAGACTCTCTGAGAGAAATTGTTTTCGGTTGGTGTCAAAGCTTTTATTTTGATGGGACTAAAAAAATGAAATCTAGAAGTTCATGGGGCATAGTGAGGAAGTTTTGCAATTATTATTATACCAAAGACTAATCAAGAACCTATGAAGTTATTTTTTTCCTCAACCTTTCAGTCCAGTTATGAGTTAGCCTAGGACTTCCACTCTAAGCAAGATAGACCCCAAATCCCTACTTACTTACAGTATGTGTATCCTGTGAGTTTCCCTGACATACAGACAGTTTAACATCCTCTGGCACAAGCCTATTACACTTCAGAATATTTAGATAATATATTGCTGCTCTGTGTTTCCATAGGAGCAGATTTTGCCATTATCTTGCTTCTGTTGGTACCACCCTACAGTAGATACACATATGGAATACAGGTCATGGTATTACATTTGTGTCATTGTAGTTAAGGGTCATTCATCCTTTCAGTGTTTAAGCTGTGGTTTACAGGGGTGGTTTGGTAGCTCATTGGAGGGAAAATATTTGTTTGGAGCAACCAGGAAAAAGCCATGTTTCATTAGTATTTAATAATATTAAAGGTGCCTTTTAAGTGGTAGCATTGATTTAAAAATCATATCAAAATTTTATCTATGATTCTGTTAACACCTTAAATAGCACTGAATACATTTTTAAAATCCAATTTATTTCTCTCTGTGCTGTGGACTTCGTGTATTTGTCTCAGCTTGCATAGTGAAGTCAGTTTCAGTTACTCTCCTCAGGTTCACTGTGTGGCACACACTGTACAAGAAATGCCTCTTTGGCTAAAAATCAGGAATTTGGTGTGCTGAGATTATTACCATGACTAGCATAAACCAGTAAACCAGCAGTTTTACTGCTACCTTGCCCTAATCTGTCTTTTCAGATGTTTTGTTTTAGCCACCTGTAGTATCTTGTCAAAGGTGAAAATAAATAGCTATATATATCTTACACAAATATGTGTGTACAGTGCCTAATATAGTGAAGCCCTTATTTTATTTTATTAATAATTTTTTAGTAAAGGGGAAACCTTTTTACTGGTAATGCTTTTTTGTATAATGTTTAAATTTAGGCCAGATTTGGGTTGACTGTGTATAATGCCTTTACGTTAGACTCGTAAACATTGAACTGTTAAAAGTTCATCTCCCAAAAAGCCTACAGTCTGAAGGTGAAGATGCAGTAATACAGAACAATATAGAAAGGTCTTTAAATCATAGATGTCTCATGGATCAGATGGGCCTTCGGGAGGTTTTAGGAGCAGAAGATGGAAGGTAGCTGGCAAATACTGGCTCATGTGTTGTCCCTAACTGAAGTAAACTCTTGGGAGGAAGCTCTAAGGAAGAAAATCTCGAAGAGTTCCTTGTGGAGTTCCTTTTGTATTATTCTCTGTTTTTGTGTGTGTGTGGGGGGGTGGTGGTGGTGGTCATATGTGGAATAGCGTGTTGTGGCCCCTGAGGGATGCGGTTGTGGCAACCACTGAGATCTATGTAAGACCTTGTGCTTTTGTGTTGGCTCTAATTTAGAGCCCCTACCCAGGCTGTCTGGAAATACAGCTCAGGTCCAAAGAAGCCATCAGGGCTGCCAGACTCCCTGCTCTAAAGAAAAGATCATTCAGACCCAGGCTGTATGATCTTTCACCTAAGCTGTGCCAGAACGGACAGGGAATGGGGCATGGCCTGACTTGCTTGTTTTTCCCTGTGACGGCCCTCTTTCTTTGGCAGGAGTCAATGGAGAAAAAACCTTGATGATGCCACTCCCCGGCCTTAAATAGTTTTTGCATATGGCTGGAATCCTTTGTCTCCCAGTGTGATTCCCACCCATAGTTAGTGGAAAAATACTAGTATTATCATGGAGTCCAGTACCAGGTGACTTGATCACATGTCCCTCTAGCGATAACTCAGAGGCTGTTTGTAGCATACCCAGGAAGACATCCCAATGGGAGATGATTAGCATCTTCAAAGACCTATTGTTTTTCCTAATAGCCCTTCCCAACAGGCCATCCAGGCTGATTGCATTCTGTCTAGTGGATGTTCCCCAGGTGTAAACACATTTATAATAGATGCATAGACAATATTCCTAACTTCAGATATAGAAATGATACATGCATACAAATAGGATAATCATATTCAGTAAATCAGAACCTTTCCAATGATATCTCACATGACCCATCTTGTGTGAAATGCATCTTAGTTATGCCATAATCATATCATAACTGTATCTCCATGAAGAATATGGGGCATGGTGTCAGACTCCCCACTTCCTCCATCCTCCACACCCCTTGTTCATGTAAGGTCTAGTGCTGTGAAGAGTGCCACAGGCAATGCATGCAGAAAATGCCTACCATTCCTGCAATACAGATCGGTTCTGATGGAGTCTGACGACCCTGATCCATATAAATTAATAGGACAACACAAGTAGTCCTGGCTAGAAAATCATTCACTTACGAAATTCGGAGATCAATGTGTGTTATGTTCAGTGACTGGGTTCAGCAAGCTGCTTCGTTATTCTGCTATCCTTGCCTTCTGTTCCTCATCTATCTTCTTACTGCTGCTTGCTAATTCACAATAGTTCAGTAGTATTGAATTTGGCACAAGAATGAGGAAACTTTGCCTTCTTTGAGTAGTGTCTCTTTGGGTGTTCTACTTCCAGTGTGCATAAGCCTCTAGAGCCCTTGATCAGAGATTTTTCCATTAGCAGTGTCCATTCAGCCTGCACAGGCACCCTGTGGCTTGTTGTGCTGAACACTGAGGCTATGTAGGGATGTGCAAGCGAACAGCCCTCAGTTTCCTTCTCAACTGCCTCAACCTGAGAAGGAGCCTTGGCACGTCCTCCTGGAGTGTTGTTTGTTTAGATTAGTTGAGCGGTTCTCAAACTTAATTGCACCGCAACCCCCTTCTGACAAGAAAAATTACTACGTGACCCCAGTGCCCTGTGTTACTCAGAATAGTTAGTATTTTAAATAAAAAATGCATTACAAAGCCATATCCATGAAAAGTAGCCACTATTTTAATTCACAATACAATCACAAGACAATCTTTATATCCAGTAGTAAAAAATAAAATAAATATGCACCTAATGGGAGAGGTGAGTTTGCATTGATAAACACAAATCCTTGAAGTGGGGCTCATTGTGGCTGAGGTAAAGACGGAGGTCATCTTCAACAATGAGACGGGTCCTGTATTTGTTTTTCAATAAAGTCAGTGCTGAAAAGCAGGCTTCACGCAGGAAGGTGGATGAAAATGGCATGAGGGCTTTCAAAGCTGCAGATGACAGCTCTGGATATTCTTCCCACACAGAAATCCAGATAGCAAGAGGTGGTTCAGAATATCTCAGCATCAAAGTCCCATCACAGGAACGGTCCATTAATGTTTCTTTTAGTGTAAATGACAAAACAGCACTTGCAGCCGCTTCTGCATTAAAGAAAAGGAGTACTTGTGGCACCTTAGAGACTAACCAATTTATCTGAGCATGAGCTTTCGTGAGTTACAGCTCACGAAAGCTCATGCTCAAATAAATTGGTTAGTCTCTAAGGTGCCACAAGTACTCCTTTTCTTTTTGCGAATACAGACTAACACGGCTGTTACTCTGAAACCTGTCATTCTGCATTAAAGGGATTTCTAATCTCTGCCTGTTTTCCAATTCTTTTCAGGGAAGTACTCCTGAAGCTGAACTTTAAGGCTTTTCAGGTGGCTGATGGTAATGGATTGCAGGTCATGTTTTGGCAAGGCATTTTCATCCAAAAAGTCATCCAGTAAACAAAACGCTTCAAAACTGCCACTGTCCACATGAGCATACCACAAGGAAAGTTTCTTGATCCAACTTCCGATTTTCTCAGTGAGAGAAAAGACAGAAGCATCTTGTACTTGAAGTGAGGTATTCAACATATTTAGACGTTCAAAAATTTCTGCCAGGTAAGCTAGCAAAGCAAGCCACTTGATATCTGCAAACTTTTCATCCAGCGGGGAATCTTTGTCTGAAAGAAAAATTCTCTCTTCCTCTCAGAGCTCAAACTGATGATTGAGATGAGAACCTTTCCCCAAGACAGCCACTGAACTTCTGTATGGTAAAGTAACTGACAGTGCTCAGCTCCCATCTCATTACACAAAACTCCAAACTTACACTTGTTGTGCTACTCTTGATGAAGTTGGCTATGTGAACAGCTTCACTGAGCACTTGTTTTAGAACGGGTGGCATTGTTTTGCAACGAGGGCTTGCCTGCGTATGATGAGGTGAGTCCAAACTGCTTGCGGTGCAACAGCCTGCACTCGGTTGACCAGCCCACTGTTTCTTCCAGTCATTGCACGAGTACCGTCACTGCAGATTCCACAGTGCTGTCATTCCAAGTCAGAATCAGAGACAAAAGCATTCAAAGTACCAAGAGCTGTTCCCTTGTAGCATGCTGTGGTAATGACCCGCAGAACAGAAATTTCTCTTGGAGTGTGTTGTCATTCTCAAACGTTACGTATGTCAGCATCTGAGCAGCACTTGACACATCCGTTGTTTCGTCCAGTTGAATGGAAAAAAAGGGACTTTGCCAAAATCAAGCTATCGCTTGTTCAGTCCCGTCATTTGCCATACTGTGAATGCGCCAGGCAAGAGTATTATTAGAGATGGGAATTGAATCAATTTGAGTTGCTGCACCTTGTCCCATCATAATCAAAAATACTTTCTTGGTACATAGTAGAAAAAAGTTTCTCTAAGTGTGTGGTATCCCAGTTTTAGCTCTCCAGCATGGCACCACAAAAGATGCCCCAAAAGCTCTCTCATTTGCTTTGGCTGCCGTTCTCAATACTATTTTCTGGCCATTTAGCTCGCCCAGCTTTCGCTGAAAAAAATCAAGTGGTTTTGTTTGAAGAGAACTGTGCCATGCGTGTCTGCATGTGCCACAACATTTTAGATGTTTTTTAGCTCTCCTTTGTCAGAACTTCGCCACACACGGCAAACTGTGGCTGTGGATCCTCCTGAAAACCCGTCCATGGAAATCCATATTCCAAATATTTTGGATCGTATTTGCCGTTTCTTGGCTTTTTACTGCTGTTTGGATCCTCATCTGCCCTTTTGCTGCAAGTGGCAATCGACTTCTCTTCAGTACTCCCCTTTCCTTCACTTTTCTTCAGAAAACAGTCCATTGTAAAAATTACTTCTGCAGCAACTTTTCACAACGGTTTCAACACAACTTGTGCAGAGTGGGCTGCCAACTAAATACAGGTGCCTGAGTACATGAAGTACCTCAGGAGGTGAAAAACAGGGCAGTTGCAGGGCTGCAGGCACTGGGGGCAGCGCCAAACAAATCTGCTTGGGCTTGAAGTCCTGCCCAGGGCGGGCCTTAGGCACAAGCTTCAGCCCCTAGTCCTCTGCAGAGCTGTCTCTGGAGATTCAGGCTGGCTGGGACTTCAGCCTCCCTTCACCCGTGGACCTCTGGACTGGGGTTTTCTGCCCTGTCGATCCCATCAAAATGCAGTTGTGACCCGCACTTTGAGAACCCCTGTATTAGTTAGGATAGTTAGTTGCTAGTGGTAGCTATAGTTAGTTAGTGAGAGAAAAGTAGTGAGAGGATTGTTTTGCTCCTCTCTCTCCCCAGGGAGTCTTATTTTTCCTAGCAGGACATGCCTGGGTCGCCAGGTTTCAAATGCTCTCTCTCCTACTGAGAAGCTATACCTGAGTGCAATGACCACTCTAAATGTGTCCATTGCTTGGGGGAGTCCTAGGTCTACCAGAAATGCAACTTCTGCCAGGCCCTCAAGTCCAAGGCAAGGACGAACTGGGAGATAAACTAAGACTTTTGATGATGGAATGTTCCCTTTGACCAACTTCTGAGTCAGGTCAGGAGACCCCCTCATATATCTGTCTCTGGACAGATCCCAGTGCACCTTTAACTTCAAAGCAGCCTTCTCCTAAAAAGGGAAAGAGTTTTGAGGTTTCAAGGAAGATGTTCAAAAAGAGGAGCATGGAGTCTTATCTTAAGGAGACAGCTCTGGAAAAGCTCAGGTCCTCTGAGATCTACAATTTCCGAAGCCTCGACCTCTTGACTCGGTACTGTTGAGACAAAGGATTCTTACTCTGGTACCAGTGAGGCTGGAAAGTTCTAGAGCTCAGAGGACAGAGACAGCTCTGACAGAGCCTCAGTACCCTCTGCCAGGGACAAGGAGGGCAAGCATAAGCACTCCGGACTGGCACAGTGGGGCTTAGCCCTGTTGTCAGTACCTAACCATTTGGCACCCTTAGTACCAAGCAAGCTCAGGTGCCAGACACCTGCGACGCCCACTGTCCGCGATACTGTTGGTTTCAGCTACTGCGTCAGTGTGGATCTCCTACTTGGTATCGAAAGATTTCAGATACATGAAGGACCTGTCTGTAACACACAAACCAGGGTTCTCGCTCTTCATGGTACTGAGCATCTCTCAGTACAGAGACCCCAATCTCCAGACCACCGTCTTCCAGTACTGCAGGACTTTCCACCTTTTTCTGCAGGTACTCCTCCACTGGACGACATTGAAGAGAAAGAAAGAGCCTTCCATCACTCCCTCACTTCACTCCATCACTCCCTTCCTGTCCCTCATTAGGGACTGTTCTCATGAGCTTTTATTGAGATGAGAAGTGAATTCTCTCCTATGATTCGGAGCAATGGAGCTGGTCCCTGCTCCTCACAAGGGCCAGAGGGTTTTACTCAAAGTATTTCCTTGTGCCAAAGGAGGACAGAGGGTGGAGGCCAATCTTAGATCTAAGACTTCTAAACAAGTTTGTAGTCTCAAAAGTTCAAGATGGTGACACTGGCAGCTGTAATTTTTTCACTAGAGAAAGGGGATGGGTTTTCATCACCTGACCTATAAGATGTCTATTTCCATATAATGATACACCCATTGTGCAGGAAATAGCTATGGTTCACTATACATCAGGATTATTTTCAATATTGAGTGCTTTCCTTGGCCCCAAAGGTCCTGGCAGTAGTGTCTGTTTAGGATCCTTTCTTGTTGGAGGTAATCTTCCCATCCATCCATGACAGGCTGCTCAAGGCCACTCCTACAAAGCAGTGCTGTCTTCCTGGATTGCCTCAGAACACCCTGTTCTCCAGTCAAAGACACCTTGGACAGACAGTGATGGTTCCTCTACAAGCGTGGAACTCCCTCCACTGGTGGCTAGGAGCAGACTTGCTGTGAGACATTAGACTCCTAGTACAGCCACGTGGCACTTTATCTTTTATCTAAACCTCAGCTGACTCTTTGTTCTGTACATTTAATAGAGGCATAGACTGTATTGCCATAATGTCAGTTTTCCTGTAGTTTTATCATGGCAGTCTGTTGGATGCAGTATATTTTGCTTAAGCAGAAACGATGTATGAGGTGCCCCGCAAAATTCTAAGAAAATTCTGATTATGTGAGAGTAGTCTTCAAAAAAACATGTTTCCTACAATGTTTCTGGATTTCAAACCAAACTCTCTATTGCAGTGAAATAACTGGGTGTACAAAAGGACCTTAATCGAATCATAGTAGAGAGAGTCAATCTTGCTGTAAGGGCAGGATGTAGTACTTAGCTGATATTTATCTTGTACTATACTAGATCTTAAATGAAAGACACAATTTTTAATAGTTCCTGCCTTGTATTGTATTCAGTTTTGACTTTCATCATTTGATGAGACTGGAATAAAAGACCACTTCAGATTGTTTTTTTGTTTATGTCCCTCTATTGTCAGAACAGCCAGAGAAAATAAAAGGAATGGCACACAGTCCTTCCTGATCTCCTTCCGTCATGCCTATAAACTGCAGCAGTTATTAGGAAAACAGAGATGTAAAAACTGCTGTAGGCCATCTAGTCCTTCCCCAATTCACTCCAGCAACCAGAGGGGTGTACTTTATAGTGCTTTCTGGTCCTTTGCCTACTTTAATTTGAAATGTCTCCAAAGGTTAGACTTCCACCACAGCTTCTTGAAGACTTTGTTGCACTCCTAAGGCCTTGTCTGGACTAGGAATTTGAACTGTTTCTAACTGAGCCAGTTTAAGCACAAATGGTTAAGTGCGTCCATTGCTGATACAAATTCTGAGCACATCGAGGTTTTGCTCTGTTTCCTCACTTGTCGTGGTCTAAAGCGCTGCAGTCGCAATGCCCTCCAGGTTCCTATCCCCTACTTTTTGGCACAACTCCTAGAAACAGCAGATTCTGGGAAATTTCAAAAAAGCTATTGGGAGTAAGCAGTTGGTGCAATTACAGTGGCCTATAGCCTTCATCCACACAGCCATGAACACCATGCAGACTGAAATGTTTGGTTGTAAGTAAATATAGTTCAAGCGATACTGGAGCATTTTTGTGTGGACATGTGGCAATTCGCAAATATGCTGGGGTGACAAAATGTTTTTTAGAATGGTAAATTTCTGTAGTGTAGACAGGACCTAATAGATCATCTCATTTTCCCCACGATAACCTGCTTCGCTTTTTTTTTTAATTTCCTCTTTTGATTAAAATCCTGAATGGTGGTGAGACTCCTGTTAAATACTTGTGCACCTCAGTCTGGGAGAAAATGGAAAGTTAGCTTTAAAAATGTGAGTTTAATTTGGTTTGACATGTTAAGGCCCTTATCGTCTCATAACTATATACAAGTATGTAATATGTATGCTGTACATATATTTTACATTACTGAATGCACACAGGTGCACATTAACAAAATATTGATGAGAATACAGTCGGGAAAATACCTGAAAGAAGGAAAAGCAGAAAAGAAACGGGAGACCAACTGACAAACTTGAAATACACAAGTGCTTCCAGCCCATCTCTGTAAGTGTCTAGGATGGTATAAGGGAAACAGACTGCTAGGGACATAGAATGTATTTCCTATTCAAAAAATGCAAGATCTCCATAAAAGTTAAATACCTCTGAGAAAATTGGTTGTTTATAGAAATAAAATGTATGGTTCAACAGGAAGAGGTATTTATGCTTTTAAGGATGAAACTGAAGCCTTTCTTCTTGTGTGTTTGTGTGTGTGTGTATATATATTATCCCACTCTCAGCTTTATAGTGTTGACTTTGTGTCTGGTACATAAATTCCTCCAGTTTTGATGACTTGAGTTTCTCTACCCATAAAATTCTGCTGAGTTTTATTTTGTATCTAAATGCCTAACTAATTATTGAATTTCTTTTGTTTATATGTACATTAGAAATCTTATTACTTAACAATTTACATCAGGGAAAACTAGGGAAATGCATGTCATATTTAAATCAGCATTAAACAAAGCCATGAGTTCTATACTTTTGGGGCGTAGTTTATGCTTGTACAGAAGGGTACCCATTAATTAGGATAGCTTAACATAGATTTACTTGCTGGTAATTTGTTTAAGTGCATAGATTTGAAGAAATTGGTGTCAGTTTTCTAGCCATTGAATGCAACAGTGCAGAAGAGTTAGTGCTGTTTGTCTGTGTTTTGTCAAAGTGTGACTTACCACCTTGTTAAAGTCTTTTCCCTGAATTTTCAGCACACTAACAATTTTACATTAACATACTTACTTTATTTGGAGTAATCCATATGCATAAGCAGTTGTCCTAAATGCATCTTCAGTGATAGTGATAGACTCAGATTCCCAGCCCAGTGCATTTCAGTGTTGTCTGCACGGACAACTATGGTTTCTTCTTCAATAGTGTTACGGGTGTGCTACTTCTGGGTGTATTTGTGAACTCATGATTTGAGATTTTCATCGACACTGCCGATGGGCCTGCACCCTAGATACCCTCGTTCTTAGTTGCAAGAGTATGGGGAGAGGGGAGATTGCCGAGAGGAGGCGGGGGGAATTGCCACCACTCCATTTTCTTCTCAGCTGTCTGTGGCTTGAGGTGGAGTATTATATCTGCTGTAGCTAGCTACACAGTTTGTTACTTTGGCTCTTATTTTTTCTTCTTCCTTCTATCTTTTATGTTTTTTTTTTTTCTTTGAGTTTATTTGAGTTTCTGCTATTTAGCACAATTTTGTGCACTGTGGCTGTTTTCACCCTTCCTGTTTTTGTTTGCTCGATTTAGGCTACTGTTCTCTGAGACCTGCAGGGTCTAAGTCACGCCCCCCCACACATCAGATCTGGTTATTCAGGGAGTCCCACTGACTGTCACTGCTGCTGCAGTAAGCAGAGGTCCTGAGGGCCCTTTAGAACTGTCCAGATCCTCAAAAAAAAGAAGAGATCCCATTCTTCACAATGGAATAAGAGAAAGGAAAAGTCACCATCTCAGTCTGTGTCTCAGAAAACCTTGAGTCCTAGCACAGGTACCATTGAGGCTTCCGCCCTCTCTGATAGCGAGACCCTGGCACCAACTAAAAAAGGCTATAAAGCATACTGAGAAGCTGTCCGGTAAGTAACCTAGAGCGACACTGGTGTCGGCACCAGACTTGGTCCTTCAAGGCACGAAGACTCTATAAACCCAAGCTGAAATCGTCATTGGTAGTGTCTTCTGTAGCCAGCTGAGAAGGACACACTGATTGCAACTCAATATCATGTCTAGTACCTCCTGATGTATTTACACCTGAGGGTCCCTATCTAGAGTCCCTGGTGCCATCAAGAGTTCTTTTTCACGAGGACCTTCAGATCCTGGAAGAACCTGAGTCACCATTGCTGAGGGGTACCAGGAGGCACTCCCCATGGGTATCAACTTTCCTCCAAGAGTTGACCTACCCTTCATTACTACCACCTACAAGGGCAAGTTGTCCTCCTGTTACTGAGATGGTCACTGGCCCCACATGAACCCTTTAAGGGTACAGAGAGAAGAGAGACTTCCAGTCAGTACTAACATATTCTCCAGTACTGTCTTGCCAGGCAATTGAGTCTTGACTACCAGTACTGCTTGCCCTTCTGGTGGACATGGGGGATGACTCCTCATCTGATTCCTAGGTGTCCATACAAGGCTCCTTTACCTTCCCATTCCATCCTTGCTCCCTTGGGGTGCATCCTGAGGAAGAAACTCCCAGCAGGAGATATGCCCAGGAGCTTTGGCAATGACAACCTTGGGCCCTGCCCCCTTCTGTTATACTCCACCACAGTGGGCTTATTGGAACCTGCAATGTCCCATCTTGTAAAAGGGTACTCCAAGAGCAACTACCACTGTCCTTAGGTCCTGCTCTACAAGAGAAACTTACAGAGGAGCAAGAGCCAGAGGGAAGCAGAAGCACCATCTTCCCCCTGGCCAGATGAGACTCTTATGTCTTCCTCATCTTACACTGACAATCAAGGACTTTCAAATTTGAAAAAAATAGCAGAAACCTTATAAATTCTGTTAGGAGATACAGGAACCCTTACATTCTCTGGGCCTCCTCCATATGTGTACTCAGGGCAAAATTCCTTTGTCCATCAGTGATGCTCTGCTGGCCCAAACCGCAAATTCTATACTGCTTATGGGTAAACGGGCTGACAACAAATACTGTATTCCACTCAAAAGCCTGGAGTATTTTTGTGCTCCCTTCCTACACCCAGCTCCCTGGTTGTCAAGGCCATTAATGAATGGTACGGGCAACGTTGGTCCCATTCACCATCACTTGGCAAGGAGCTGAAGTGGCTGGGCCTTCTGGATTGCAAGAGCTACTCCTCGGCTTCTTTGTAGTTCAGAGTAGCTTATGCCAAAATAAGTTTTTTTTTGTTTGTTTTTTTAACAAATTATTTTAAAGTTATCTTTTACTGAACACTTGCCACAAGACTAGAGGAAACAATTTCAAGCCCTCAAAATGGAAGGCCAGACAATTACTAAAAGCATCTCCCCTGGCCTCACTTGATACCTCTGATACAGCTGCATGTTCTATGGCTATGGCATTAGTAATGTGCTGAACTTCTTGGCTGCAGTCTTCCAAACTCCCCTGGCAGCTACAAAACTCTGAGGACCTCCAGTTTTAGGGGCTCAGGTTGTTCAATGTTGCCACGGATGGGTCCCTTCATTCACTTAAAGACTTCTGGTTGACACTATTATCTCTTGGTGTCTATAAACTTGTGGCAAAGAGAAAATATTATATATCACAGATGGCTCAACCATCTTGCCTAGTCCACTACCAGCCCACAAGACTGGCTGAACCCCCCCAGAAGGAAGCCCGGGTTCAGGAAGAAAGGACTATCCTCTACAGTGATTTCCCAGGTAGTAACCTCCTTGAAGCAACCATTTTGACCCATTGGTTGAGTGTCACAAACTGTCTCCTGCTCTGGATCCTATGCTGTACCTATCTGACAGATGGATCCTGGAGATGATTTCTACAGACTATCCCATCCAGTTTGGCTCCTTCCCGCCCCACCTCCTCCTCATTCTTCAGGGACCCTTCTCATGAGGGTCTCTTTAGGTAGGAGGTATGCTCTCTTTTAACACTAGAGTCCCCCAGACTTCAGTGGGAAAGGGTTCTATTCTTGGCACTTCCTAGTCCCCAACAAAAATGGGGGGTGGAGATCAGTTATGGACATCAGTATTTCAAACACCTTTGTCTGCTCTCATTGTTTCAGAATGGTAACCCTAGCAGTGATGATTCCCTCCCTGGATCCAGGAGATTGGTTTGTCTCTCTTGACCTTTGGGACACTTGTGTTCATGTAGACATGCACCCCTACTACAGATGTTTTGTAATTGGCAAGGACCACCACTAGTATTTCATCCTACCTTTCGGCCTCTCTACCCCATCTCCCCCACCCCCCTGAGACTTTACCAAGGTTCTCTTGGCCATCACAGCCAATCTATGTCAGATGGGAATAATTGTATTTCCCTACCTGGATAATAGGCTCCTGAAGGGTCAATCATTTCTTGAGGTGCAGACAGCAGTCAGCAAGGGCCTGTCCTTGTTCTGTTCCCTGGGCCTCCACTTCAGTGCAGAAGTGTACGCTCTTACTCACTCAACACATAGATTTCATCAGGGCTGCTCTGGATTCCACCATCACCAGAGCATGCTTGTCCATGGACAGGTTTGCCACAACAACCAGCCTCCTTTCAACAACACAACATAGCCTGAAAACCACAGCAAGGGCTTTCCTGCAACTCCTGAGCCATATGGCAGCCTGTACGTTTGTGAAACCCTTAGCATGACTACACTCCCAGTGTCTTCAACTGAGAACTGGCTACATCCCCAACAAGCACAGTTTGCTGATGTGGGTGTCCATTCCTCAGAGGGTCCTCGATTCTTTCAGTTGGTGGAGAGGTTCACAAAAGGTGTGCATGGGAATTCTGTTTTCAGCCTCCTCCCACAAGGATCATCACCACAGATGCCTCCCTGCTAGAGTGGGGCATGCACTGCCAGTACGTCACAGCTCAGGGCAAATGGACCCTGCAAGAAGGGATCATCCATATCAACTTATTGTTTATCCCTGCCAGCACTTCCTACCCCACATTTGGGCCACCCAATCAGAATATTGCTGGACAACAGAGCAGTAATGTGTTATATCAATTGAAAAGGAGGATCAGGATCCCAGTCCTTCACTGAATCCAGAAGACTATGGAACTGTTGCAGTTTACCTCCCAGGACTGCAGAATGCAGTGGCAGACTCCCTCAGCAGGCATTTCTGCCTCCATGATGAGTGGGAGCTCAAGAATTCAGTATTCTGAACGATATGTCTTCCCTGGGGTCGTACGGCAATACATCTTTTTGCAACACCATCTAATGCGAAATGTGATTATTCTGTTTGAGGGGAGGGCATAGCTGCAGCTCGATGGGAGATCCCTTTGTCATTCTATGACTTCGCATATTGTTATATGCTTATCCCCTATTGCCGTGACGGCTCAAAGTCTTGAACAAGTTGAAACCGAAGAAATTAATAGCCATCCTCATAGCTGAGACAGGTGTGGTTCCCAGAACTGGTTCGCCTTTTTCAGCAACTACCTCTCTGCCGTCCCCTGACAGCAGATCTCCTCACTCAGAAGTTGGGATCCATCACTCACCCCAGCCTCTCAGCATTTTCTTCTCAAGGCCTGGCTACTAGATGGCTCTCTGGCATAGAACAAGACTGCTATCCAGAGATACAGTCAGTACTGCTCAATAGTAGGAAACCCACTATGAGGAAATCTTACTTACTGAAGTGGAAACATTTTCAAGTTTGGTGCAGTCACTGACCCATACATCCTTTCCGGTCTCATGTGGCACACATTCTTGATTACCTGCTAAATTTAATAATCACACAATTATTGCTGACTGAAGTAAGGTTCACTTGGCTGCCATCACAGCTTTTCACACCTCTATCCCCCTGTTGAGGGATTTTCAGTCTTTACTTACCCTATCACCTTTTTCGCACTGCACTATGGGACCTCAACTTAGTCCTTAATGCACTGAGGAACCTCCCATTTGAACCCATGGGGAGCTGTTCCTTCCTCCATTTGTTGCTCAAGATCTTATAGCCATCACTTCAACCAGCTAGAAGCCTTCATGGTTGACCCACCATACACCTTGTTGTATAGTGATAAGGTGACACTACATCCTCACCCTCACTTCCTATCTAAAGTTTCTTCAGGAGATTTACTTATTAATATTTTATTCAAAGCATCGCTCTTCAAGAGAAGAAGTGAGCCTATGTACGCTGGATGTAAGAAGAGCTCTCGCCTTGTACCTTGACAGGACTAAGCCCTTTTCAGCTTAATTGCAGAATGGATGAAAGAGCATCATATCTCCATCCAGAGACTGTCCAAATGGGTTTCAGGATGTATCTTAACCTGTTATGAAACCTAGGGTGTTTGTCCCTGGCCCAGGTTGATTGCACATTCCACCAGGGCTCAGTCTACCTTTGTGGCCCTATTGAAAAACATACCTGTCTCAGACAACTGCAGGGCGGCCACGTGGTCTTTGGTGCACACACCACCATGGCACTTTGCTCTTGTGTCTCCTCCGGAGCTGATGCTGCTTTCAGTGATGCTGTTCTATGGTCTATAATGAATCTACCTCCTTGGCACACTCCTCCGTAATTCAGTACTGCTTGGAAATCTCCTGAAGCAGAGCACCCTTAGGGACACTACTTGAAGAGCAAGGACAGGTTACTTACCTTGTATAGTAACTGGAGTTCAAGATGCTCCCCTATGAGTACTCTACTACCTACCCTCCTTTTCCTCTGCCTCGGAGTCTTCTTGCTGGACTTTGTGGTTAAGAAGGAACTGGACCAGTGAGGGGTCCACTACTCCTGCCCTATTACCATGGCATCAAAGGTCAAGGATATCTAGGACTCCGCTGATGAAAATCTCCGATCAAGTATGCACAGGCATGTGCATATCCTGAAATAGAGACCCCGTAAGAACAAACATCTCAAACTCCAGTTACTGTACAAGATAAGTGACCTCTTCTTCTGAAGCCCTTTGTGTTCTAGTACAGTAAAACATGGGCAGTTAAACTGATGCTTGACTCATGCAGAAATGCTTGTTGACTATTTTCATATTTAAAGAAAAATAATATATTGTGGCAACCATTTAATTGAGTATTATAGATGTTGCAGTTCTTCCCTACAATTTAAATTAACTTGCAGAAGACAGCAGTGGATTTTTCCTTTCCTGTTTTAGAATGGATGAATAAAGGGAGAGATTCAATTGAAATAGTCCTATAGCAGAGCTAATTCAGCTTCATGTGAGACAGGCAAGATCTATAGATGGTACCCTATCAAACAACTAACCTTGATTTTTCTTAATTACTATAGTACTTTATACTGTTTTAAATTTAATACTATGAAAAACACCCTAATCTACCTACATCTTTAGAGTAATCTGCAATCTGTTGTAAATTTAATCACAAACTTTTGCAGTAACATGACTAATGACAATTCCATGCCATCTGACAGTTGGCTTTTGGTTCAGTGGAGTGCATTTCAATAAAATCTCAATTAACTGAACCCCCATTATTCAAAACAGGGTTTATGTCCAGCACCTGTCTCTATTTAATTGAAGAGGAAAATTCTCTTGATTAACTAAACTTATTTAATATTCCCCATAACATTTGGACAATAGAGAATAGTATTATTTTTAGAAAGTATGAATCAGTTAAACTGCGGGCGTCACTCAGAACAAAACGACGTTGGTCTTACTGGGTGAGTGAATAGAGGAAGCTATGGAGTACAGTAGAACCTCAGAGTTATGAACACCTCAAGAATGGAGGTTGTTGGTAACTCTGAAATGTTCATAAATCTGAACAAAAAATGACATGGTTCTTTCAAAAGTTCTCAACTGAACATTGACTTAATACAGCTTTGAAACTTTACTATGAAGAAGAAAAAAGTTGCTTTTAACCATCTCAATTTAAATGAAACAAGCACAGAAACAGTTTCCTTACCTTGTCAATTTTTTTTAAACTTCCCCTTTATTTTTTTAGTAGTTCACCTTTAACACTGTACTGCATTTGCTTTCTTTTGTCTCTGCTGTTGCCTGATTGCATACTTCCAGTTCCAAATGAGGTGTGTGGTTGACCAGTCAGTTCGTAACTCTGGTGTTCTACTGTAAAATAATTGCAGAAGATACTTTCAAGGTTATCTTAAAGTATCAATGGATTGCTAGAGATTCACAGGAGAAGAAGAAGTTCGACTTGCATACACACATTTCTGATAACTGGTATGCTAGATCAAGAAAAAGGAAAAACTGAGAACAGCAGCTGAATGAAATGAAACTAATACAACAGAGATTGCAATGAATTTGAGTAATGCAGCTAGCACAGTCATGCAACTTTCACTTTTTCTTTTAATTTCTTCAAGGTAGGGAATATGATATGAAAAAGCCTGTTTGTAGATGACCTTATGTTTGCACGTTGCCATTTGTGGCTTCTGCTGGCATTGTCTTTTTATTCTTCATGTTCAAGAAAAGTTTCTATATTTCATCGTCGTTGCTTATTGATTAGTAAGGGCTGTCTGCTGACTAATTCCTGTTCACCACAAGATGTGAGCCTTTATTCTTTGTCTTTAATGCACCCCTTCCTTGCATGGGGCTTCAGTATTTTAGCCAGATGTGGTTTGAGCCACACACTAGCACCAGCTTTGCTGGTTTCAGTGGCTCTGAGATTTTACAAGCTGTTTTTACATGACTGCTGTCAAAATGACTGAAAGATCACAAAACTAGCTGTTCTCATGAAACTTTGGCTGCATCCGAACCAGAACTGAAAAATATCCTTTTGTAGTTTTAGATCCAGCCACAACCAAATTGATAGAGCTGGGTTCAGTTATATAGATTTGAATTTCCCCCCACATTGCCTTTCCATTCTGAAACTGATTAATGGATTTTAAGACCACTATGATCACTAGTTTAATCTCCTGAAATAACACAGGCCAGAGAATTGAAAGGAATTATGTTCTAGTGTTTTCCCTTAATTAACTTTTTAAGATTTACTTATTTTTATGGAAGGAGCTTTAGTATGGAGCTAAGGACTCCAGACCTTAAACTGGAATCTTAGCATATTACATTAATGAGTAAAAGGTTGGTGAAAGAGACAAGCTTTTGAACTTAACCAGAGCTCTTCCTCAGGTCATGTGTAAACTCTGTGTAGCTCGAAAGCTCATCTTTCACCAATAGAAGTTGGTTCATAAAAATTTTACTTCACTCATCTTGTTTCTCCAATAGAGTGGGATCAACATGCTGCAACATTGCATTCATACATTAATGGTTTTCTTTACCTAAGTAGGCATGAAATTGTGTGCTTGCTTAGCACATGCACAACTGCATGTGCAAATGTCTGGATAGTTGCATCTAGCCATATGTATGCATGCAGTTTGTGTACATAGATTCAGCTGTGAATGTGCAAAGTGGGTGCACATTTGTGCAGTGAGCCATTTCCTGGATAGTGTAAATCATGCTCACAATTAAAATTTTAATTGGTTATATTCTGTTTGATTGTCTGGTTAATCCTTTCTGGCAGTACATAGAGTATTTAATGCAAAGTTGCACTGTAAAATATTTATTAAATCAGAGGTTTGCAAGAAAAAAACAAAAGAAAAAATATTAATGTTGCTAAGTGCAATTCAAGAGAAAAAAATCTGTAAAATAACAAAAAAATCCTCCAGATACATGCCGCTTCGGACAGACAAAAAACCAAAATAGAAACTAAACAGAAACCTGAAAAATTAAATTCAATGCAAATCAAAATCAAACCCCAGAATACCATAAACTAAGGAAAGTACAAGCTATGTTTACATAAATAATTCCGATATCAACCTTAACTCCTGATTCACATGTGCAGACCACAAAACAGAAAGATTCTCGATGACCATTGTCATCATCAGCCTTCATCAGTCAATCTTAACAACCTTAACTCTGCCATCAGAAATGTACATATAAACTTTAATACCTTACTCATATTCATAGTTATATAATACATTGGATTTTTCATAAAATTGTAAACGAGTCTCCATTTCAAAGGTCGTCTGATAATTCAGCGTTTATCTGAATGTAATCTATAGTATCTCTGATTTCGCTATAGCTGCGATCACTGCATTGCCTAAATGCATCTAAATGGAACTCTGTCCTCATGAGGAAAGTAATTTCATGTTCTCCTAATTAGACAAATATCAGAGTCAAAGATAGTGTGAATGATGCCGAGTTCAAATATCCCAACAGTTCAATTATCAAAATTTCTAATATTAAAAAGGCATATAAGGACTTGCTCCAAAACACATTAAAATAAAACCACTACTTTAATGGAGGTTTGAATCTCCCCTTAAAATAGTAACATGACTATGGGTGCAGAGCAAAGGTTTTTAGGGTGCTGATCATTGTATTGTTTCTGTTTAATGGTTTCCATGTGTGAATTAGGTGTGAAGGTTGTTGCCCAAACAATCTGTGTAACCTTATCTTGTGATTTCCATAGTTCTTAATTGTTGTGGGATTTTTTTCAACAGATATTTAATTATAATGAATTGCTGTTATTGTTGTTTGCATTGCAGTAGCATCTGGAAGATGCTGTTGTGCTGGGCACAACTTAACTTCCTTTAAAAAATACGATTTCTCTTGGATAGTAGTCAGTCTGTTGCAGGTGACCTAACTAAAATGCTTGAGTTCCAAATTTAGCCTCCTTGTGAGATTCTAGATTTCATCACGAGAACAAAAAAGAGCTGGGTTGGAGGTGGTTGAAGGTACCTGTTAAACAGGCTATACATTTAAAGCTGAATTTATAAGGACTGGTTTGACTTCAGACTTCTGATTGGAAAAATAAAGGAATTTAACTTATCTACCTATGTTATGAATGGATTGCCGCAGCAATTGTATTATCCATCCTTAAGGGCCATTGCCAAAAACGTTTTAAGTAGTGCCTTAAAATCCAGAGGTTTACCTGTGACTGTCACAGTTGAAAACTGTGAAGCTTCCACTTGCATCCATTTATTGAGGGTATACAAGTGGCTTGCAAAAGACTTCTGTGGGTACCTGAAAGTGCATTGAATTCATCCCTGGCTATCGTGTGTATGGGAACGATGTCTGTAGCTGGCTTCCCACATTGCCATGATCATCATTACAATCCATGGGAGTTGAAGGTGCACACCACCTCGCAGATTGAGCCTGAATTACTACTTCAGAACCGATTTTAAAAACTAGGTTTCAGAGTAACAGCTGTATTAGTCTGTATTCGCAAAAAGAAAAGGAGTACTTGTGGCACCTTAGAGACTAACCAATTTATTTGAGCATAAGCTTTCGTGGGCTACAGCTCACTTCATCGGATGCATACTGTGGAAAGTACACAGGATCTTTTTATACACACAAAGCATGAAAAAATGGGTGTTTACCACTACAAAAGGTTTTCTCTCCCCCCACCCCATTCTCCTGCTGGTAATAGCTTATCTAAAGTGATCACTTTCCTTACAATGTGTATGGTAATCAAGGTGGGCCATTTCCAGCACAAATCCAGGGTTTAACAAGAACGTCTGGGGGGTGGGTGGGGGGCGGTAGGAAAAAACAAGGGGAAATAGGTTACCTTGCATAATGACTTAGCCACTCCCAGTCTCTATTCAAGCCTAAGTTAATTGTATCCAATTTGCAAATGAATTCCAATTCAACAGTCTCTTGCTGGAGTCTGGTTTTGAAGTTTTTTTGTTGTAATATCGCAACTTTCATGTCTGTAATCGCGTGACCAGAGAGATTGAAGTTTTCTCCGACTGGTTTATGAATGTTATAATTCTTGACATCTGATTTGTGTCCATTTATTCTTTTACGTAGAGACTGTCCAGTTTGACCAATGTACATGGCAGATGGGCATTGCTGGCACATGATGGCATATATCCCATTGGTGGATGCGCAGGTGAACGAGCCTCTGATAGTGTGGCTGATGTTATTAGGCCCTGTGATGGTGTCCCCTGAATAGATATGTGGGCACAATTGGCAACGGGCTTTGTTGCAAGGATAGGTTCCTGGGTTAGCGGTTCTGTTGTGTGGTATATAGTTGCTGGTGAGTATTTGCTTCAGGCTGGCGGGCTGTCTGAAGGCAAGGACTGGCCTGTCTCCCAAGATTTGTGAGAGTGTTGGGTCATCCTTCAGGATAGGTTGTAGATCCTTAAAAGCTTAAAAACTAGCGGTCAGTATTTTGAATGAGAGAGAGAGAGTCTTCACGTGCTTCTCTCCCTTTTTGATGGGGGCAAAACATCTATTCTTCAGTTGGAATCAAGGTGCCTGCACTGTGAGCTATCAGTTCCAAGCTGCACCATGAGTGTGTCCCAAGAGTGTGAATGGGAAGAGGCTGATTTCAAATTCCTCTAATTACAGATGAGTAACCTTCATTTCTTCAAGTGGCCTCTGCACATTTCTGCTTCAAGGGTGGACTGTGGTGCATGTTGGAACCAGTGGGTTGCGGCACAAGTGCCTTGATCACAAAGTGGGAATACGCAGAACTTCATCTCGATGAACTCCAGTTACAGGTAGATAACACTGCTATAATTAATCTTTTCAAATAGATTATAACACCATTGTTTTCTACACATTCAACCTTCAAAAATATTCATGTTTTTTAGGAAGCTTAAGCAAAATCTTTTCACCTGTTTTGGAGTTATAAATGTGTTTTAAAAGCATAGTTCTGTCCACCTACATTCTTGTCTCCGGTATAGCTCAAATGGTCGAACTTTAAAATGTCAGGCTTGGCATGTTGTAAAGTGTTCTTAATGGGAAGCTTGGTGGGGGAAAATGGTTTTTAAGAAAAGATGGGAGCATTTAAAAATATGGGACTGAGTATGTTAATACAACACTAAGTTGTTAGCTGGTTGCTTAAAGATCGACATGAGAACATGTCTGTATCTAGTTGATTAAATTAATTTACAGACTCTGTAAACCGAATATCTCTGGAAGAAGGAGCTTGCAAGCTAAGCTGCTATAAGCATTTAGAGGGTTTAAAGCAGTTTAAACTGGGTTTTTATTTCTTGGCTTGTAATGTTAGCTCTGCTGTATTACACGTTTGTGGAAGGTTCTATTATTTATAACTGTATAGTTTAATATCTCTGTATACTAAAATATATACCATACAACATATGGCACGTGTAGCACAACTGGAGTAACCTTGCCATTGAAACCGTGGTTTTTGCGTGTCCTCGCTTTGTAACTTTCTTTTTCTGTGACCCTTAACAGTGAATTAAGCTTTTGCATTTATTTCACCTTAGTTTTTTATGTATGTTGATGAAGCTGAAAACCCTAATATAGTCTACTAGAATTATTTGAGGGGGTCAATAAGCATGTGGACACGGGTGATCCAGTGGATATAGTGTACTTAAATTTTCAGAAAGCCTTTGACAATGTCCCTGTAATAGAGCCGGGCTCACCCGGTGGTGCCTCCTGCTGGTTGTCCTTGGGAATTAGCTCCTCAGCCTCTGGAGCACCCTCTGCTGTCTGGTGATCTGCCTTACCACTAGCCCCAGTCCCTCCCAGGACCTGGTGCCTCCTCCCACTGGGGTGCTGACCCCTGGCAGTAAACCCCAACAATCCCTGAGGGTCTCCCCTCCCTGGGGAACCCCCACCCACTACCCCCACCTCGCCTCAGTCTTGGCTACTGCCAGTCATCGCTTAGCCCCGCTCCCCGGGGCAAACTGCAGTGTATTGCTACTTATCACAGGCGAGGAGGTTTGGACCTGCTGCCTCTGTCTACCCATGGGCTGCCCCCTTGCAACCACAGTACTTAATAGGTCCTAATCTAGGCCTCGGAGCATGGGGGTTTCCAGTCCGGAGCTCCCCTGCTCCCAAGGCCTTTCCCCCTCAGCCCTGCTCCAATCTAGGTACTCCCTCAGGTCCCTGCAGCCAGGCCCTTCCCTTTCTGAACGCAGAGAGAGACTTTGGCTAAGCTTCAGCCTAGCAGCCCCTTTATAGGCCCAGCTATGGCCTGATTGGGGCATGGCCCAGCTGCGGCCATTTCCCCAATCAGCCTAGCTTTTCTTGGCCTCAGCCCTGGCTCTCTCCCAGGGCTGGTGTTTAAGCCCCACAGCGCAGGAGTGAGTAACCACTCTGCAGTCCCTCACCAAAGGCTCTTAAGCAAAGTAAGCTGTCATGGGGTAAGAGGGAAGAGCCTCTCACGGTTTGGTAACAGGTTAAAAGGTAGGAAACAAGGGTAGGAATAAATGGTCAGTTTTCAGAATGGAGACTGGTAAATAGTGGGTTCCCTTGGTCTATACTGGGACCAGTACTATTTAACATATTCATAAATGATCTGGGAAAAGGGGTAAATAGTGAGATGGCAAAATTTGCAGATGATACAGGACTACTCAAGATAGTTATTAAATCCAAAGCAGACTGCGAAGAGTTACAAAGGGATCTCCCATGACTGGGTAACAAAATGACAGATGAAATTCAGTGTTGATAAATTCAAAATAGTGCACATTGGAAAACATAATCCAAACTATACATATAAAACAACAAGGTCTAAATTAGCTGTTCAAGAAAGAGATCTTGGAGTTATTGTGGATAGTTCTCTGAAAACATCCACTCGATGTGCAGCAGCAGTCAAAAAAGCTAACAGCATGTTGGGAATCATTAGGAAAGGGATAGATAATAAGACGGAAAATATCATATTGCCTCTATATAAATCCATAGTATTCCCATATCTTGTGGGATATCTTGTGCAGATCTGGTCACCCCATCCCAAAAAAGATATATTTGAATTGGAAAAGGTACAGAAAATGGCAACAAAAATGATTAGGGATAAGGTACAGCTTCCATATGAGGAGAGATTAATAAGACTGAGACTTTTCAGCTTGGAAAAGAGATGACTGAGAGGGGTTATGAAAGAGGTCTATAAAATCATGACTGGTATGGAGAAAGTAAATAAGGAAGTGTTATTTACTCCTCATAACACGCGAACTAGGGGTCACCAAATGAAAGTAATAGGCAGCAGGTTTAAAACAAAAGGTAGTATTTCTTCACACAATGCTCAGTCTACCAGTGGAACTCTTGGCCTTCACAACATCCTCTGGCAAAGACTATAGCAGGGTTCAAAAAAGAAATAAGTTTATGGAGTTTAGATCCATCCATGGCTATTAGCTAGGATAGGCAGGGATGCTTTGAAGTGTCCCTAGCCTCTGCTTGACAGAAGCTGGGAATGGATGACAGGGGATGGATCACTTGATGATTACCAGTTCTGTTCATTCCCTCTGAAGCAGCTGGCATTGGTCAATGTCAGAAGACATGATACTGGGCTGGATGGAGAATTGATCTGACCCAGTATGTCCGTTCTTATGTTCTTGTGTTCTATTGTCTTAAAAATGACAGAAAAACTATTAAATGTTTTGAGAGAGACCACTTCAGAATATCTTTCTGAAATGCTTGAGGATATACAAGACTTTATATTCTGCAAATATATTTTACAGCAATAATTCTAGGCTTGTCATTGTAAAAAGGCACCTTCACACATCTTTAATTTCTATAACTAGTTTTAATAATTTCCCTGGGACCATCCTGAAAATAGATCTTTTCTCCATAATGTCCTGGTCATACAGGTCATATTGATTTATTTTTTGCTATCACTTTTTTGTGATCTGGACAAGCATACATAAACATGAAATTATGGATACTAAATTGTACCTACCATTTTTATGTTTTTTCTCATGCAACTTCTTTTTACCAAAGATGAGTAGTAAAAGCAACCTGATTCATCACTTTATTTTCTAGATTTTGTCAAAATAATAGTTTTATCCTGTACATAAAAACTAACCAAAGTTTCTAAGAGACTTGTTAATGCTGTAATATTGCTCTATAAAAATCTGCATTTGTCAGTTAAACTATGAGGAGAAAAATAAATTACTATCTAAAAGAGCTAGTGTTAAGGTTAGTAGCCTAAAGTTAGACCTAAGAGCTTTGTTTTGGCTCAAAGAAGCAGTGCAAAGTTTTTCAGTTGTCATCAGTGCCTACCTGCTTTGCTTTAGGGAGAATGCCAAGCATTGATTTGTATGTGAAATGTATTTTTATTCTATCAGAGAGTGTAAAGTTAAAAATGATATATAAATGACAAATTTTCCTGTCTGTTAAAATATGTTGGATTACTAAAACGGAAAAAAAAATTTTTAATGTAATTTAATATTCATTAATTGACTAAAAGAAAAGGAGGACTTGTGGCACCTTAGAGACTAACAAATTTATCTGAGCATAAGCTTTCGTGAGCTATAGCTCACTTCATCGGATGCATGCAGTGGAAAATACAGGAGGGAGATTTTATATACACCGAGAATATGAAATAATGGGTGTTACCATACAAACTGTAACGAGAGTGATCAGGTAAGGTGAGCTATTACCAGCAGGAGAGGAAAAAAAACCTGCTTCTCTCTTGCTGGTAATAGCTCACCTTACCTGATCACTCTCATTACAGTTGGTATGGTAACACCCATTATTTCATGTTCTCGGTGTATATAAAATTTCCCTCCTGTATTTTCCACTGCATGCGTCTGATGAAGTGATCTGTAGCTCACAAAAGCTTATGCTCAAATTTGTTAGTCTCTAAGGTGCCACAAGTCCTCCTTTTCTTTTTGTGGATACAGACTAACATGACTGCTACTCTGAAACTAATTGACTAGTCAGTTTCACTAGTTTATATAGCTGGAGAGACACTGTCAACTCTCACTTGTCTGAATTTACATATTGCATAAAAAAGCTTTAACAAAATCTGTGATCATGCCATTCCATAATCTTCAGTTTGTCATCTGATTTCCATTTCCATATAGCTTTTTTATCCATTGCTGATGCTCACTGAAAAACTGGTTTTGAGTTAAAATAACTATGTATTTGCAGTCCTATAGCTCCTTCCATCCCAGAATTTCAAAGAGCTTTACAAATGTTAATGAATTATATCCTTACCCCGGTAAATTGGGAAAGTATTACTATCGTTTCTTCAAAGATTAAGTCATGGAGATTAAGTAATTTGCCCAACATGTCAGAAGAAGGTTGTGGCAGAGCTAGGATTAGAACCCATTTTAAGGTAGAGAGGAAAGAGTTTTCATTTTCTATCCAGACAGCCACAGTAAATTTTGCTGCTGCAAAACATGCAGGGAAGTTGTGTATGTTGGGGAGTCTGATTTGCTCCTGTTCAGTTTGGGGTAACTTTGTTTCGGTTGGAAAGGTCCATTGAGAGACATTGCTTTTTGGGGTTGCTTTCTATACTGTAAAACTATATACATATAATGGGTGCCTTGAGGATCTAAAAATATTTTTAATGGCAAAATTTTCTTTAAAAAAACGAATTGAGGAAATCTTGTTTTCTCTTAATAAGCATTTTGATTTTGGAAGTACAGTACAAGTTTCTGTACTTAATACCCATATTGATTACACAGGATGGTTTGGTCATGCCTTGTGGTTATGGCTACTATAGTGACACAAATTGTTTTTTACTGTCTTTTGGAACATGCTTTTGCTTGCACGTATAAATCTCAAAATGATCAATTCTTCTATCTGTGATCTGCCTACTACTAATTGAAATATTTTTCAGTATATAAAATTCCTGATAAATACGTTGTATTTCTTCATCTTTTGGAATGAAGATTGGCAAGGGTATATGAATAACAATTTTTAGAGCAGTTTATGGCCTTTTTACTTTCTCTGTTGATGTAGGATTTACAGATTTCTTCTCATGCTATGATTATGCAGCAGAGGACATTGTCCATGCAGATAATGGCCTTGGTCCTTCACTGTAGTCCAAGAGGAGAGCAGGCATAGCAAACAGACCAGGTCCACTACCCTGTGCATGAGGAGTGGCCTGAACAACCCAGTCCTCCTTCCCTGACAACCTCCTTGAGGACCTTTTGTGGCTCATCAGAGAGGACCACAGAAGTTTGCTCAGGTGGAGAAGACAGGGGAAGTCCTAGAACTTCTGCCTTATCTTCTCCTCCAGCACCCTGAGTTGCTACTGCAGCAAGTAATTGAATAAACTTTTTGGCCTGCTCTAATGGGGAAAAGCGTTTGTCACACACAAAAAAAAACTCTGGAAGATAAAGATCCTGGTACAGCCAATCTTCAGCAGGAAATCCAGCTTTTACAGAGGATACAAGAATTCTACCCGGATGTGGGCCAAAGTGTATGCTTGTGTTCTTATTATTAGCAGTCTACCCGCATAGCTATTTGGACACCAACATTTGGCAGTCTCAGGTCAAATACGCTTGCCACTCCCTGGGTAGACTAATGGTTTAAGCTGAAGACTGCTCCAAGATGATGGTGATGACTTGGGTGTACTAGGTGTCACGACACATCTGCCTTCAGAAGGGGGAATTAAAACTAAATATAAATGGAATGGAAAATCTGGCTGTCAAAGTGTACTCTGGACGTTTTAAGAACTCCAGAGGAATGTAGAATTCTTGTGGGATCAGAATCTTTGTGTATCTTTACATATGTCTAACTAAGAAGCCAGAGTGCATCAGAAATAAGATACTTGTTCAGGGAAAACACTCCTGGTATGTTGGCTAAAACCAGACTTCCTTCCCTGAAAGAAATATACTGTTCTTTCTTCCCTGAAAGAAAATATCCAGACTAGTAGAACAGGGTATTTCATTATTGCATAAAAGGTTCTTGTAATAGGCATTTTGTGCAATAATTTATAGACAGAAATAGTCAACAGACTGTGTAAGTTTGTTTCCATGACAGGAGGAAAATTCAAGGTATTTTGCTGCAGGTATCCACAAAAAGCACCACTTTAATGGATCTCTTCTCTCTCTATTAAATGCACCTTTTAGAGGCTCCTGCACTTTCCCTTCCTTCCCTCTGCATATAGTCTTTAAGAAGATCAGTCAAGGTGGAGTATTAGTAATTACTCTTTCTGTAACTTCAAAGAACATTCTTTATAGTCTCTGCTGCATCATGGAAGCCAAAAATGGTAGACACATTTTAGGATCTCCTAATAAATGCATACATGTCACACTTTAATTTCCATCTTTCCTTGGATCCTTTGAACCAAATATCTCAATCATTGGCTGGAGCCTAAATTCCCCTAGTGACTGACTTAGACTGAGAGTGTAGTAGTCTTGAGCTGAAGCTGTTCTTTCTGAGAGTGTTCTCTGTTCTTCTGCTTTTTTATACAGGCTAGTATCATCCACATTTCATTACTAAGTGTGAGTCCTGTATTAATGTTGGTGTAAAGAAAATGCTGTCTTCAAACATTTTAGTTTTACATTGGAGTAAACTCAGCAAAAGTATGTGTAAAACATTCTTTCATGGTTGCCTACCAAGCACACACAGTTGTGTGTATGCAGAAGAAGGTAGTGGTTATTCAAGTCTTTTCCACCATATAATACAGATCATAGAATCATAGAAGATTAGGGTTGGAAGAGACCTCAGGAGGTCATCTAGTCCAACCCCCTGCTCAAAGCAGGACCAACCCCAACTAAATCATCCTAGCCAGGGCTTTGTCAAACTGGGCCTTAAAAACCTCTAAGGATTGAGATTCTACCACCTCCCTATGTAACCCATTCCAGTGTTTCACCACACTCCTAGTGAAATAGTTTTTCCTAATATCCAACCTAGACCTCCCCCACTGCAACTTGAGACCATTACTCCTTGTTCTGTCATCTGCTATCACTGAGAACAGCCTAGCTCCATCCTCTTTGGAACCCCCTTTCAGATAGTTGAAAGCTGCTATCAAATCCCCCCTCACTCTTCTCTTCTGCAGACTAAATAAGCCCAGTTACCCCAGCCTCTCCTCATAAGTCATGTGTCCCAGATAGGGTGATCAGATAGCAAGTGCAAAAAATCGGGATGGGGGTGGGGGGTAATAAGTGCCTATATAAGACAAAGCCCCAAATATCAGGACTGTCCCTATAAAATCGGGACATCTGGTCACCCTAGTCCCAGCCCTCCTGAGAAACCGAGATCCATCTTTAAGAACCTAGAGAGTAAAAACAGAAAATAACAATTGGACTAAATTTGGAAAGATTTAAATAATCCAAACTGCATCCGCTAGTCTTATTTTCATATGCAGCCAAAAATGTGTTAAGCACTTCACAAACAGGTGAGATTCCTGAATAGTTTATAATCTAAGTAGAAATCAGAGGTGAAAGACGGGACAGGGATGTAAGAGAAACGGTAGTGGTGTTAATTACAAATCTTTTTATTTCATTTAAAAGAAAACCCTTTGGTAATACTTATAAACAAATTCTAGGGCTTGTAGGGCTCTTGGAGGAAGGATGTGTTATGAACCTTCCCTTCCCCCAACATTTTATGAAAGACCAAACCAGGAAGGGAATTCCTGGCCAGAATGCATGAAGACTACTCAATTGAAAAGAGATACCTCGGAAGCAATAATGCTGAAAGAGATGTAGGGATGGCATTAGTCAGCAATAAGATGTGAGTCTGCAATGTGATGTGGTTGCAAATAGGCAAGTGCAATTTTTTGGCTGTCTGTGGAGGCATCCCATCATGAAGTTAGGAGATAATGCCTCTCTAGTCAGCGCTGGGGAGACCACCCCTAAACTACTTTGTGCAGTCTGGGCTCCAGATTCCGAGGAAGTTATTGAGAAATTAGAAGGAGTGAAGAGAAGAGCCACAAAATTATTAGAAGGCTGGATTGAAAATGAGGCAAGATTAAGAACTACCTGTGTGTATCTTGGCTAAGGAATGACAAAGACATGACCATGCAGTGCACTTGTATCTGCGTCGGTCGCAGTATATTAGACAAGATGGGTGAGGTAATATCGTTTATTGGACCAACCTATGTTGGTGAGAGAGATAAGCTTTTGAGCCACACACCTCTTCTTCAGGTCTGGGAAAGGTAATCCCAGCTTCACAGAAAAATGCAAGGTGGAACAGATTGTTTAACACAAGTAGTTAGCATAGATTGGTCACATACAATATATGCTATTTGTGGGCAAGCTGATTTTCTTATAGGCTGGGCCAAGTTGGCATCTGCATGCATGTCCCTGATGTCTCTGTTCCCTGGTACCTGCTGGATCTTGAGAGTCATACTTAGCATTGGTTGTACAGTTTCTTATTTATAATGAGGAGAGCTGTAGTGGATAGTCATCAGTCATGGTGCATGACGTGTGGTATTGTTTAATTTGCCATTTTGTTTCTGTCTTGGGAATGCAATAGCAGTGCTCTCCTGTTGAAATTAATTATTGTATGATTTAACTTTTATGTTGCAGTAGTGCCTAGCGGCCAACCAGATTGGGGCTCCATTGTGCTAGGTGTGGTACTGATATAGCAAATGCGTCTCTGACCCACTCAGCTTACAATTCTAAAAGACGAGACAAAAATAGATCAGGGAAACAAGCGGGCTGGGGTGAGGGTGGAGACAGGAGGAGCTGTGCTAGCAAAAATAATATGGTGTGCACAACTACTAGCCAGTTGCGCTCCCACGGTGTTACCTGCCTACTCATTTTTGGAATATAGTTTATTGTATGCATTATGGAGAGGAGGGAAGGGTTTGTCTGGTCTTTGAAAATTATAGTCACCACCAGGACTGGCCACAGAAGACACTGATAAATTTTGTATTCAAATTAAGTTTCCCAACTTGATTATTGCGCCCCCCTACTTGGAATTTATCTGGAAGATCGTCTGGAACCTTCTGTTAGTACTGAACACTGCTGCCTGCTTATTTCTCCGTTAAACATGGTACATCAGAGATCTCCATGCTCTACTACCTTCTTGTTTTCTCTCAGATTTAATTTGAGGTGTTGGTGTTTTGCTAAAGTTCTGTATTGTGTCTGGGTCCAACTTACCTGAGACTTTCTCTTCATTGTTGAATTAAGTGTATACCTGCTATAGCGCCATGCATTCAGACAGTGCTTTACAAGTATAAGAGACCTGCCCAAAGACCTTACAATCTGAGAGAACCAAAAACAGAGCTAGACTAGTAACAGTAGCTCAATGGAAGGAGAATGTGGGAAGATAGTTAATAAAAAGGGCAAGGTAGTAATGATTCCTGAAAGGAGAGGTTTGAAGGAGGAGAATGGGGCACTTATAAAAGTAATGGGAGACTGTTTGAAGTATAAAGTGCAGGGTGAATGAAGACTTAAAACTGTGAGGGTGACAGAATAATGGAGAGAAGACTGGGCAGAATGTAGGAAGTGAGCAGGGGATAGGAGAAAGTGAGAATAGAGATGGGAGGGGGTCAAGATTATTTATTTAAAGCATTGAAGGTGACAATAAGGAATTGTCTTCAGTAAGATACTTGAAGCCATAGAAGGAATTCAGGGATGGGATGGAGTCTGTCAGAGTTCAAGGTGACTTTAAGTGTTGCTTTTATGACAGACTGAAAATGGCAGAGATGAGAAGTAGGCAAATTGGAGAAAAGCCTTTGTAGATGGTAAGCTCTTTGGAGCAAAGATCCTCATTTCTTTGTGTTCATACAGTTCCTAGCATCATGGGATCCTGGTCTGTGACTGGGACTCTTGTGTGCTATTGCAGTACAACTAATAAATAATGACAATGAGGTATGACAAAAAGCATGGACAAAGGTTTTAGCACTGAGAATAGCGAGGAAAGAATGAATGTTGGTGTTGATAAAGAGGAAGACATGACTGGATTTACCAAGAGAATGGATATGGTGATGGGAGAAGGGAAAGTTGTGAGCCTGAAGTGATCATAACAGATGAAGGAAGTGGTGGGGAGAGATTACAAGTTCCGTTTTGGAGACGTTGTGTCAGACATGCTGGTAGGGCCTCCAAAAGAAGATATTTGATAGCGAGACCACACAGCTAGAGGATGTAGAGGTTATAATTGGAACTGTTGGAGCAGATCAAGTTTCCATGAAAGGGAAGAGGACAACAAAGGGAGCAAGCCAGAGAGATAATATGTTGAGATGAGGGGATGGGGAACTACTGAAGGAGAGATCAGCAAGGCAGGAGATCACACTTTTAGCAGCCTAGGGAAGTGTGAATGCAGAAGCAAAGTGTTCTGCTGTGCTGAAAGGAGCAGGCAGATCAAAGGGAACAATTCAGAAAGGCCCCTTTTGACTTGGCTAGGTGGAGGTCCTTAGTGACTGTGCTCAGCACATTTTTGGTGGAAGCCAGACTGGAGGAGAGGAAGCCCAGAGCTCTTGCTAGTTATGAGGGATAGGTGCTCAGAATTGCAAGGGACTTTCTCTAATTTTGTAGAGTTTCAGTTGCTTACAAAGTTTGTACCTGTCTTTATGAAGCTCCTCCTCCACCTGCCATCCCCACAGATGAGTAAAAGCCCTGGCACAAAGCATTTCTTTATTTTTCTTTTTGAAGCTGGAGCTAAAGCTGGGACCTTTGTTTTTTATCAGAAGTGCTGCAGGCTTATTAGTAACTTTCTCTTGCAAGTTGCAGCACAAAAGAGTAAAAACTTACAAGCAAAAGTTGCTTGGAGCCAAGCTTCGAAGAGGATTTTGCTCTTCAAAGCTTGTAGTTCTCAACAATCTTTGTGGAGTCCCTACTGTGAAACTAGCTGCGTAAGTAATTTTTAAAAGTTGGTCTTCCAACTATAGTTCCTACTTTCTTCTTCTGTTCAGGATATTTTTCCTCGAGAGTTCTAATTTTTTGTTCTAAAATGTTAACCTTGGTTGCCCCAAAGGATTTTTGCAGGAATACTTTTTTATTTATAACGATCCTATTGACGAGGAAAAGTGCCCTGCAAAAGCAGTATAAGCATTAGCCAGAGATCTAAACACTTACATGTCGAGGGAATGTTTATTAGCGCTTCTCAGGCTAATCATGTTCTTATTTCCTTTCAAGCCCACAGTTCTAAGACCTAGAAGTTTCAGTAACTCTATGGTTTTTATCTTGAAAGCCTTATGGGCTGGCTTGTCACATACATGAAGAGAAAGGGGGCAGATACAGTGCATCTCTCCAGGGGCTGTGGGGGGACAGGGACGGGGCCAACAGCTTGTGGCTCTGTGGGATCAATCACTTTGCCACAACCTTACAGAAAGGGTTCGGCGAGGAGGGGAGTTAGAACAGGGTGGAGTTACAGGAGAGCCAATGTCATGCATCCCCTCTCCCACCACTACCCCGTGCCTCAAACCTACAGTGTGTATAAGATCTTACTTGATGTTTGTATAGTCTTGCACAATGGACTGCCAATCTCAGCTGGCGTTCTTAGGCGCTACTGTCATGCAAATAATTAATAAAAATGCCCTGTGAGACTCCTCATAGTGGAAGGTTAAGGGATCCAGGAGATAGGGAGATACTGGGGAGGCCAGAGCATAGCCTCTAAGAACAGTGGTGGTTACATCTGCAGGTTAAAGGGCAGGACCTGATGGTTCTGCAGTGCAGCAAACACTCTCTTATGGACAAAGTAATGGAGTTTCCTGAGATGATCTAGCTCTGGTGCATAGTCATGACTTTTGTTCTGACCCTAGAAACATCAAAAACACATCATCTGACAGTTCTCTTTGAAAGTTGTGCTACCTGATGGAAGGAATATGTATCCTTTGCTTGTTCTAAGCCGTGTGCATCTTTCCTAGTTCTCTATAACTGGGGAAGGATTATTTAGAAAAGTATTATTTCCAGAAGAGGCCCTTAGCTTGATATCAAAGGCTAATTTTTCAGCCTACTGATTTTAATGTAGTTCTCTGTGTGAGATCTGTGTGTGTATACACATTGCCTTTTAAATAGCTAAAATTATTTTTATGACTAGAAACTATACTGATCTTAAATCCTGTGCTATTAAATCAGTGGTCTCCAACCTTTTTACACCTATGATCACTTTTTGAATCTAAGGGCAACCCAGGATCTACCCCGCCCCGTCCTCAAAGCCCCGTCTCTCACTCCATCTCCCCCACCCTCATCGCTTGCTCTTCCCACCCTCACTCACTTTCACCAGGCTGGGGCAGGGGATTGGGATTCGGGGGTGTGTGTGTGGGCTCTGGGCTGGGGCCGAGGGGTTCACAGTGTGGGAAGGGGCTCTGGGCTGAGCCTGGGGCAGGGGGTTGGGGTGCAGAAGGGGGTGTGGGGTGCGGGGTGCAAGCTGTAGGAGGGGGCTCCGGGCTGGGGCAGAGTGTTGGGGTGTAGGAGGGGTTGGAGGGTGCAGGCTCTGGGAGGGGGTCAGGGCTGGGGCTTGGGGTGCAGGAAGGGTTTGGGGTGCGGAAGGGGGTATTGGGTGCTGGCTTCGGGAGGGGGCTCAGGCCTGTGTTGGGGTGCAGGAGGGGGGTTGGGATGGTGGCTCAGTGAGGAGGCTTAGGGTGGGGCTTGGGGTGCAGGAGGGGGTTCAAGGTGCAGGAGTGGGGATGGGGTGCTGCCTCCAGGAGGGGGCTCCGGGATGAGGGTTGGGGTGCAGCCTTTTGCTGGGCAGCACTTACCTCCGGCGGCTCCCGGTCGGCGGTAGGTGCAGCGAGGCTAAGTCAGGCTCCCTGCCTACCCTGGCCCCACACTGCTCTCGGAAGAGGCCAACGTGCCCCTGCGGCCCCTGGGGGAGGGACGGGGGGCACGTGGCTCTGTGTACTGACCCTCTCTGCAAGCACCGCCCGTGCAGCTCTCCCAGCCAGTGGGAGCTGTGGGGCAGTGCTTGCGGGCTGGAGCAGCGCGTGGAGGGAGACCCCCGCCCCTGGGGCCCGGGGGCTGCGCTGTATGTTTGCAGAAGCGGTGTGGGGCTGCGGTAGACAGGGAGTCTGCCTTAGCCGGCAGCCACACTGCGCCACTGGAGATGGCTATCGACAAGTTGGTGATCACTGTATTAAATTACGACAGGATCTGCTAATCTAAACCCTTGAATCCTTGCATTTGTGGGATTCCTCCTGGGCAAAAGGATTTGTGCTTGTGAATCTCAAGACAGGATCAGAGGCCTTAGTTTGAATTAATTTTAAAACATACGGTCTCTGCCCTTCATGTTGTTAGGGCTCCTTTCTGGTGGGAATGACTTCATGTTTCATGTAGTAGTAACAATTAAAAAAAGTTTTGGTGAGGATAAGGGAAAACCCTAAAATATAGATCCAAATGGAACCCAAGCGTTATTCTTTCCAAAGTGGTCATCCAGGAGCAGACAGTCTAGCAAATACTTTTGAATGCCAGTTTTTGCAACCAGAGCTTCATTTCTTTAATATTTAGACAGCAGGTGGCAGCATTGGACAGTGTGTGGTTTGTCCAGCTAGCCAGAAATTAGATAACTGTTTTTTCCACACTCAGACACTTTCTCCTCACATGAAGTAACTGACAGATCCAAAATCAGAGGAAACTGCAAGCTTCACCTTCTTTTACAAAGTGAATTTGTGCCCATACTTGTGTGTGTGCGTACAGTACACTATGAAATTGCTCTCAAAGATGAAAATTAAAATTTGCTTTTTGCAAGAGGGTGCGGAGAGAGAGAGAGAAGATATTGCTGTTTCACTTGGCTCAGGAGGGTTTATCTCATCCCAAATCACAAATATCTCTCCTTTTTCTCTCTACCTACAGTACAAAGTGTCATCTGAAAAAAAGATTAGTCATAATGTAGCAGCAAAACTGTTGCCTGGAGAGTGTGCCTGCTGAGAGCCAGACACAATTTGGAAACAGTAATAAGTTTCCCTTGATATGATTATTTTCACTGTGCTATAAGGAGAGAGAGAGAGGATAGAGAAGTGTTTGTTCCTAATGGGAATGCCCTTGAAAAAACAAGTAGGCGCAATCAAGGGAAAAATATACATATTGTGTGGTTAAGATTGCAGTTTTTACAGACTAGAATAGATTCTAGCTGATTTAGAAAGATGTAGATTGTGTGTTTAAATTCAGCTCTAGCACTGCTATTCCTCCAGCAAGTTGCAGCATTTTAGCTGTGATTAATGCGTATTGTTTGTTGCGTGAGAGATTATTTGAAAATAGTTAGTCAGTGCTCTCCCTCAGCGCTGAATCCAAGTAATTAATAATATGGTGAGATATGTAAGATTTTTCTACCCGGGCAGAAGTCTGCTGCCAAATACAGTTTCCACTCCTGTCGCCATATCTGGGAATAAAACACTCAGTCTTTTTTTTTTTTTTTTAAAGGTTTAAGGAAAAAATGGCATTTCTAAGGGTATACATTGAACTCCCTATCTTGAAATACTCATGTGGAAGGAAAAAGAAAAGGAGGACTTGTGGCACCTTAGAGACTAACACATTTATTTGAGCATAAGCTTTCGTGAGCTACAGCTCACTTCATCGGATACATTCGGTGGAAAATACAGTGGGGAGATTTATATACACAGAAAACATGAAACAATGGGTGTTACCATACACACTGTAACGAGAGTGATCGGGTAAGGTGAGCTATTGCCAGCAGGAGAGCAGCGAGGGGGGGACGGGGGGGACGGACCTTTTGTAGTGATAATCAAAGTGGGCCATTTCCAGCAGTTGACAAGAACATCTGAGGAACGGGGCGGAGGAGGGTGGGGGTGGAATAAACATGGGGAAATAGGAAGGTAGATTTTATGCATAGAATATACTATGCATCTGCATACACACACAGTCCTTTATGTATACATATATTCTTAAAAGAAATTGTATAAATTGTATAAACAAGAAATTGTTAAACCACTGCCATGTTTCAGCCTGGGGTGACTGCTTCTCCCTGGTAGATGAAGTAGTTGTTGATGGATACTAAGCCACTGGAAAGACCTCTGGCTGAAAGATGATGCACTATGTTCCCAAAATAAATTAATATTTGAAAGTATTTTATAACTAATACTTTGCATGGGTCTTTGGAACAAAAGAAAACTGTACAATATCATATTGGACAATAGTCCTTCAAGTTTAGTATCTTATTGCTAGCAATAGCCTATCCCTGATTCTTCAAAGGAAGTTGAAAACTGATTCTGGCCACTTGTGGAATACTCTATAAATGAGGGTGTGGCAAGGTACTGAAAAATTCTTTCTGACCCTTTTGGTGCTTTGCAATGTACAGTTGAATTACACTGTTGTAGCATGCATCACTTCAGATGATGTTAGCCCAAATTTTCTTGTCTCTTGAATGTTAAACTCTTCTGCTTTGGTACTGATAGTGGTTTAGAATCTGTGAAATATCAAATTCTCCCCTTCCAAAAAGGTCAAGATAGATTAAAATTACTGAGATTCTCTTGGCTTTTTTATAACTTATTTTCATATGGTTTTTACATTAAACAATTCCCAACAACAGAGTTCTTGGGTAAACCAGTACATTAGAGTAAGCTTGATGTATTGTTCAAGCAAATCAGTAATAAAAGATTTAAACCTTTCTCAGTTAAGCATATAATGGCTTTCCCCCAGATTTCCATGGGTAGGCCACTGTATGCTGTTTTGTTAGTCCATCCTTCATTTATAACGGGAGGGAAGATTGTTTAGAAAATAAGTAAGTAAGGGTAAATAGCTTGCCCTGGGAAGAAGGTGACACAAGATATGGATTTAGGGCTCCCTTGAGTTTGAGAGGGTATGACACAGCTGATTGGGACTGTGCGGTCCCCTGGGTCCTAGGTTTGCTGATCTGAAGGTATAGCTCCCCCCCCCCCCCGCCTTTTGTGCCAGCTGCTGATGTGCACGCTCCCTTATGAAGCGTCAGTAACCTGATCTGCAAAGCATGGTGCTCTCTTACTTCCCTGCCAGATACAGGACCATGATATCCCTGTTTTGCTCAACAAAGAATTACTTTCATTTGGTCAGTTCCTGTTTTGTGTTGAAGGTCTAAAGTCTGTGACAGAAAATATTTATTCCTTGCACACACACAGTCTTTTAACTTACTTTTACTTTCCCTCAGTACTATTTCATTTTTATCCGACATTAACATGTTTAGTGTTCCACCGTTATCTGTCTCTGTTGTGCTAGGGTTTTTTTAAATGCCACTCATGCGCAAACAAGGCATTGTCTAGATTAGAGTTTAAAAGTGTGTTTTTAAAATATGCTACCTAACACAAGCCTAGGCATGACAAGTTTAGCACATGGTTAAGTATATACTGCCTCACCTACGCTGGAGTTCTAGAACATGTTAGTTGATGGAATTTGATTACAAGGAAATAACTAACCAATTTTCAATGCTTTAGATGCTATGATCCTTCTTGGCCATTACCATTCACCACTTTTCAATTCTGGATATAAACTTATTTTTCCGAGGATCAGCAGTGTGGCTGTCCCTCAAGAAAAAAGAAGGAAGCTTTGTAGTGAGCCCAAGGAAACTTTAAGGGATATACGTGGCATTGCTTCTACTGCTTGAGACAATACTAGCTGTTTGAAGAAATCCAATTAGTCATTCTTGGCTTTCCGCTTTGACAGACTCGAGCAATGTTTTTTAGGATTATTTTACATTAACATCAAAAATTACCACCACAAAGATTCCAAATTGAAGCCAGAAAAGTAGACTTCAAGTGATACAGTAGCTTTCATCCTACATGTCCTTTCTCAAGCTCTTCTTTGTAGCTTTTCTCTTCCTAAGTTTTTTGAAAGCTATGTATTTGATAGTCTGCTGCATGTTTTAAGATTGATTATGAGGTTGGGGGACAGTGTCAACATTTGCGATGCGGTGCCAAACATTGACTTTCTTTTTGGCCATAGAATGAACTTGAGATTGTAAAAGTAGTTCAAAGAGTCAATTCTCAAGCCTTTTCAGTTGAAATCAATGCTGAGACCAATTGGTGCATTCTCGTAGGGGTTAAGTTCCTTACAACAGGGCTTTAATGACCATTTATTTATAATACCTTGACTCTTATAATAGAGAAAAAAAGATCACACAAGTTTTATGTGTAAGCTACACAGCTGCTGCTAAGAGTCGATCTGGTTGCAGCGGGAGGCAAAAAGAACCTTTAGAAAAATCAGACACATTTCAGATAGCCATAAAAGACCAGCTAAAGATGTAGGAAAACACGTTCAGCAGCTTTTTATGATTGTCATTTGAGTGATTGGGTATAAAACTGTTCTGCTAGATGTATTTGTGCAGCATTTGACAAATTTGGTACCCAAGCTACATGACACATGAGAAAAGGAACAAGGGGCTCAACGAACAATGACACGAGAAAGGCTGGACAAAATGTATTTAAAAAAAAAAAAAAGCAAAACACTTAACACTTCCCTTGTGCAGTAGTATACAGACTTATCAGTGTCAATGAATATTGTTCTGCTAGTATATTTCTTATTTCATGCTTCATTTTTCTCTTCTCCCAGAGCTAGAAGTGTCATAAAGTGTTTTGCATTATAAGTACAGCGGACGCTCGCTAGAGCCTGCATCGTTATAACACGGATTTGCATATAGCGCGGTTGTGGCGATGGATCCCAAATTTAGATATTTAAGTTGGGATCCATGGTAATGCGGCCCCCGCTATAACACAGTATCGCGCATGGGATCTCGAACCCTGCGTTCTAGCGTGAGTCCGGTGTACTAGGGATATTTTGTAGGGACAGTATATGTGCCAGGTTGTAAGATCTAGAAGGCACAGGGTAAAATATGGGAGATCAAACAGACAGGCCCACCACCCTTCTTGGTGAAAGGCAAGAAAAGAAAAGGCAGTAGATATGGGAGATGCAATGGTTGTAATCAGTTGGGTTTTTTTAATCACCTTTGTTGCGTAGATGATATAGCTCAGAATAATTACGTTCACATATAGGTTTTGCATGTCACTGATTAGAATAGTAGTTACTGATATTTAGAGGTCGAGGTTATGTTCTAGGAGGCAGAGAAAGGAAAAGAGCTATTGAGCAGTGGTCTGGCTCATCCCACTGAAGCTTAACTTAGCACCGAGTTTGCTTTCTTTGGAGACAATCCCAGCTTCATCCTTGTTTCCAAGTCAGTGGTAGATTCTGTGCCCCAGTCATAAATAGCGAAGGTGGGATTGTGGTGGTTTTGAAGAAAAAAAACAACAAAAGAAGAGGACTGATGCGTAAATGGGTTTTTAATGCATTCCATTACCATTGGGTTAGGGCTACTTGTTTATTCTCTGCAAGCTGTACATTTAGTAACGGTAAGAAAGTGGAACATTGTGATCAGTACTCTATGTTTGTAATGTTTGTAGCAGGGCAGTTTCCTTGAGTAGTTCTTATAACAAAAAGTAAACTTTGATATTTTAGAGAACTGCTAACACCACTGATAATTGCAATGATTCTTTTCTATGAAAGGCACTTAACTCTAACAACATATTTAACGATAGCATGCATACAGATGAACTGTGTTTGCACTAGTATTCTACACCTCATTGCAGCATTGATCATGTGTAATACATTCCGAGTACTACTGTGTATCATTGAGAGGAGAAATTTTATTACATTTTAAGGATAAATGTTTCCACTCTTAGATAGAAAGTTAAATTCTGCTTCCAAGTTTTCTTTGATCTAGATATGGCTAAGTGGAGAAAAAGATAGTCTGACTGAACAATGGTATTCAAAATAGTAATGCTTGAAAACGTGTTTTCTCAGTCTGGTAAGGTTACCCAAGCAGAACAAATGAAAACCAAAAATGCAGATTCCATCAGTGAGCCTGTGTACTCTGTCTCTCACTGAAGCAAGGGACATTAATACATCTCTTCATGCTGCTGTATCTGACTAGTTATATCTGGAAAACCAGCCTTTCCCAACTTGCGAGCAGATGTGCTTTAACTCTGTTAAGGGAAATGTAACCTACTTGGGCAGTATTCACTAATCATTGTTCATATTGTTTATTCTCCCTGCTGGAATGTGGGGCTGTTCGAAAAGCATTTAAAAAGTAAGTTATTTGTTAATGCTGTGCATGTATCCTTGGTGGATTCCAAGATAGGAGCTTTAATTTATGATAATATTTAGCTCTTTGTCTTCAAAGCACTGATGAACATTAAACTCCCAACACGCTTGTGAAATAGGTATTATATCCCCAATTTACAGGCAGGGAAACTGAGGCACAGAGTGGCACCAGAGCCTCAGGAGAGAAAAGGAAAGGAATGTACTGTGACATCCCTGCGCTAATAGGTCCCAGGCACTTTAGAAAAATAATTCTGATCTTAGAATATAGAATATTAGGATTGGCAGAGACCTCAGGAGGTCATCTTGTTCAGATGAGTGTAAATTTGGAGCAACTCCACTGAAGTTATTGGAATTACTCTGGATTTAACCTGGTGTGAGCAAGGTCATAACACAAAGATTTTATGTTGAAGATAGGGACAACTTGGGAAAATGGTTCAGGTTGGGAATGTATAGCAATTATTGCTCAGGAGACGTGGAGGCGGGGTTTCTGGAAGTAGCGGGCTTTAAGAAAAGAGTTGAAGGAGAGTGACTTTGTATGGCAAAGAAGTTGGAAGCTATTTCCAGTGCAGGGGGCAGCAGGAGTAGAAGGCGGAGTGGGGCAGGAGGAGACCGAGGGAACAGTAAGGAGCATAGGGAAATCATAGGTGTGTAGTACGACTCTAGAGCAGCAGCAAAGATGGGACCTGGATTTATAGGACCATAAAAGTGAGGAGGAGGGGCTTGAATTTAATGCAGTAGGTGACGGGGAGCTAGGGGGGGACATTGCTGGAGGGGTGGGGTCATTAGAAAAATATAGCTGCCAAGTGTCATAGCTATGAGAGATGATTCTATGCTTTATTTGGTAGCTAGCAGGAATTTTTCTATTCTTAAGCGCAGCATCTTTATAACAAAAGAATTAAGAGTATTCGGGGTTGAGCTTTATGTACACTACTCCTATTTTGACCTGTCCTAATTTTGGTAAAGATATCCTTTCTGAAACTTTACATTATTGTTCTGTGTGAGAGCCAAGTTTGACTAATATATCTGTTTCTAGCCCTTCTGGTTGTGAAGCTAGCCTTCACTCTGTAAATCAATGCACTCCTGGCTTGTTTGGTCTATGGCCAGGCAGACTGAAATAGCACTGAGAAAGGTCTGAACTTCCACATTTATCTTTGTGAAAAGTGAATATGAGGGCCTGCCTGTGTCCGTTTCAACTACGATGCTTCCATTGGAGCTCGTCCAAGACATTGGTCTTCAATGTCATTTAAAGCCTCGTAATAAAACATGTCATGTGTTAACCTTTAATACAATGTAACATTTAAAAAAATAGTTTGCATCTTTTACTAGTAAATTACTACATAAATATTTAGATTAGGTACAAATAGGAATGGAACATTATTTATGGATCCATATTGTTTTGGCATTTCAGAGACATGGTTATTTTGCTCCTTAATAAATGCAGGCATTAAAAGAACAAGAAAACACAGAGGGCTAATTTTAAAGCTTTGCAGACTTGGGGAGAAAAATCTCCAAATGTTCTGTTAAACCGGCTTGTCTTTTCCTGCTCCACAATACATACACACAATTTAAAATACTTACAGTGGCATTTACTGCCTTCATTTCTGTTGGTCTGTACTGAAGTGACATGCATGCCTCTCTTGCTAGCACTGACTGAGAGCAGTGCTACCAGTCAGATCTAAGCATGGTTTGGTACTTTCTGTTCCTGCTCACTTCAGAGGCACGCGCACTGTGCAGTTACTGCTTTAATTTTGGTTTTGACACATTTCTTCCCTTTTTCTCTCTCACCATATCTATGATGGAGCCAGAGCCTCAGGAGAGAAAAGGAAAGGAACGTACTGTGACTTCCCTGTTGGTTCCTTTTGTCCATTCCACCTGGGAACTCTTGAGCTCACCAAGGCACTGCAGCCATGGATCTAGCTACTCCAGGATCACTTCTGGGCTTAACGAGGAAGGTTTTATGGTTAAGGCATTTGACTGGGACTTAAGAGACCTGGATTCAATTCCTTGACTCCCTCTGTAGCATTAGGCAAGTCAGTGTCTTCTTTGTACCCTCCCATCTATAAAATGGGGATAATACTTCCTGACTTCTGGGGAGATGCAAGGATAAAAGCATAAGGAGAGGTTTCCGTTTACCCAGGCCTCTCTTATGAAAGTTGTCGAAGATGTGGACATTCTCGTGATGTAATGGAAGTAGAGAGAGAGCTGAGGATCCCTCGCCCCAACGTGGGCTCCTGAGTTAACTTAGCATCTTAAATTAGGCTGCTTCTGTGCAGGCTACCACTCAAGCACAATCTCTCTCCCACATTCTCAAGGGAGAACTCCCCATTTGCTAAACATCAGTGCTTCTTTACCCTGTACAAAGGAGAAATCCTAGTTCTGACTCCCTGGGTTTTTTAATATGCCAGCCCACCAAGGAATCATAGAATATCAGGGTTGGAAGGCACCTCAGAAGGTCATCTGGTCCAACCCCCTGCTCAAAGCAGGACCAATCCCCAACTAAATCATCCCAGCCAGGGCTTTGTCAAGCCTGACCTCAAAAATCTCTGAGGAAGGAGATTCCACCACCTCCCGAGGTAACGCATTTCAGTGCTTCACCACCCTCCTGGTGAAAAAGTTTTTCCTAATATACAACCTAAACCTCCCCCACTGCAACTTGAGACCATTACTCCTTGTTTTGTCATCTGCTTTCCCCCTGAGAACAATCTAGATCGATCCTCTTTGGAACCCCCTTTCAGGTAGTTGAAAGCAGCTATCAAATCCCCCCTCATTCTTCTCTTCCGCAGACTAAACAATCCCAGTTCCCTCAGCCTCTCCTCATAACTCATGTGTTCCAGTCCCCTAATAATTTTTGTTGTCCTCCGCTGGACGTTTTCCAATTTTTCCACATCCTTCTTGTAGTGTGGGGCCCAAAACTGGACACAATACTCCAGATGAGGCCTCACCAATGTTGAATAGAGGGGAACAATCAAGTCCCTCGATCTGCTGGCAGTGCCCCTATTTACACAGCCCAAAATGCTGTTAGCCTTCTTGGCAACAAGGGCACACTGTTGACTCATATCCAGCTTCTCGTCCACTGTAACCCCTGGGTCCTTTTCTGCAGAACTGCTGCTTAGCCACTCGGTCGCTAGTCTGTAGCGGTGCATGGGATTCTTCCGTCCTAAGTGCAGGACTCTGCCCTTGTCCTTGCTGAACCTCATGAGATTTCTTTTGGCCCAATCCTCGAATTTGTCTAGGTCCCTCTGTATCCTATCCCTACCCTCCAGCATATCTACCACTCCTCCCAGTTTAGTGTCATCTGCAAACTTGCTGAGGGTGCAGTCCACGCCATCCTCCAGATCGTTAATGAAGATATTGAACAAAACCGGCCCCAGGACTGACCCTTGGGGCACTCCTCTTGATACAGACTGCCAACTAGACATGGAGCCATTGATCACTAGAAGCTTCTTGCTCTTGTTGTGTCTAGCTCCTCTGTGGAAAGAAGCTTTCCTGAATCTGTCACCTCAGAGTTTCCTTTGGCTGACATTAACTAGAACTTGGGAATCAGATAATTCAACCCTTTTGTCAAGAGCCGTTCAACTGCCCCCTCCAGTCTCAGTAGGAAGAACATGGGAATATTGGTTTCTTGTTTACAAGAAAACAAGCCAAATCAGGCCATGTATATTCATCCAGCATGCAAGATCTTGTCATATGTTTTCTTTTTATTCATCTATTATGGGTTGGCTTTAGACTAATTGGAGTCCTGGGAATGCATTCCATAGGTAGACCTTCTCAATGACTGCCAGCACTAAAATGTCCTTTCTCCATGGAAAGCCATATACCACATTGGGGCTTCCTGGATTACAGTTCACTGTAGTTCCTAAAGGAATCCTTTCTTGGCTTAACAGCAAGCAGCTTTATGGGTGAAGGAATCTAACTGACTGTGTGATCATCTTCACATAGGTCAAAAATGTATAGAAAACCTATCCAGCTTCTTTGTCCTAGCTATCTTCTTCATTAATGCATCACGTGGTCCTCCGAGGCTTGTAACTCCATGCTGTGGCCTGCAATGTGGCCACCAGGAGAATCTTGTGACCAATTTTTTGGTGTATGTTAAGCCTGTAGCATACCTGCCTGAACAGTTCTCTCTCTGCTTCCCCCACACTTGTCATTGAGGGTCTTTAATTTTTAGAGGACTTTATTCTGTTCCCACTGACAAGTCATCCATGTATTCACCAATTGAATGCTGGAGGATTTAGGCTTTTCTTTGTGAAGATGGCCTCTTGGTGGTGGTGTACCTGGTAAACTGGCTGGTAATATTATCTTTCCAGCACCAGTGTCCCAAGCAGTAGACAGTTTTTTCTACCTTTTTAAGTCTTGGACCTTGCAATTAAGCCCAGGAGGAATATCTTGCACTTACTCAGATGCTAGCCCATTGAGAGAGCTGCAGTCAACTGTCTGAAGGCCTCCTTTTTTGTAAGTGGTGGTCTCAGTGTGAACTCCTTTTGGCTACGCTTACTTTTACAAAAGGGTGCTTCAGAATCTACATGTCAAAACCGCCATCTCCTGGAGTACAGGGCTTCCTGAAATAGTGGCCTGAAGATTAACGCACATTCTCAGGGGAATGTTCATACAAGAATGCAGAACGGTATTTTTGCCAATCTCTCTGTTGCAGGAAGGTGGCCCGCATACTTATGCCAAACCTTCCTTGCACATACTCTTTGAATTGACAGGTTTCAGAGTAACAGCCGTGTTAGTCTGCAATCGCAAAAAGAAAAGGAGTACTTGTGGCACCTTAGAGACTAACCAATTTATTTGAGCATAAGCTTTCGTGAGCTACAGCTCACTTCATCGGATGCATACTGTGGAAAGTATAGAAGATCTTTTTATACACACAAAGCATGAAAAAATGGGTGTTTACCACTACAAAAGGTTTTCTCTCCCCCCACCCCACTCTCCTGCTGGTAATAGCTTATCTAAAGTGATCACTCTCCTTACAATGTTTATGATAATCAAGGTGGGCCATTTCCAATATAAATCCAGGGTTTAACAAGAAAGTCTGGGGGGAGTTGGGGGTAGGAAAAAACAAGGGGAAATAGGTTACCTTGCATAATGACTTAGCCACTCCCAGTCTCTATTCAAGCCTAAGTTAATTGTATCCAATTTGCAAATGAATTCCAATTCAACAGTCTCTCGCTGGGGTCTGGTTTTTTGAATTTTTTTGTTGTAATATCGCAACTTTCATGTCTGTAATCGCGTGACCAGAGAGATTGAAGTGTTCTCCGACTGGTTTATGAATGTTATAATTCTTGACATCTGATTTGCTATATTGATGACATCTACGTAAAAGAATAAATGGACACAAATCAGATGTCAAGAATTATAACATTCATAAACCAGTCGGAGAACACTTCAATCTCTCTGGTCACGCGATTACAGACATGAAAGTTGCGATATTACAACAAAAAAATTCAAAAAACCAGACCCCAGCGAGAGACTGTTGAATTGGAATTCATTTGCAAATTGGATACAATTAACTTAGGCTTGAATAGAGACTGGGAGTGGCTAAGTCATTATGCAAGGTAACCTATTTCCCCTTGTTTTTTCCTACCCCCAACTCCCCCCAGACTTTCTTGTTAAACCCTGGATTTATATTGGAAATGGCCCACCTTGATTATCATAAACATTGTAAGGAGAGTGATCACTTTAGATAAGCTATTACCAGCAGGAGAGTGGGGTGGGGGGAGAGAAAACCTTTTGTAGTGGTAAACACCCATTTTTTCATGCTTTGTGTGTATAAAAAGATCTTCTATACTTTCCACAGTATGCATCCGATGAAGTGAGCTGTAGCTCACGAAAGCTTATGCTCAAATAAATTGGTTAGTCTCTAAGGTGCCACAAGTACTCCTTTTCTTTTTGCGATTGCAGACTAACACGGCTGTTACTCTAAAACCATCACAGTAGTGGTAATATGCTCTGACAATATCTGAATACATATCCAATGCACATGTGTCACAGAATTTTTTAGTCCGTATTACCTGTCGGGGTGGCATATGTGCCTGTCCCTTTCTCAAAAACTTCTTTATGGTATAAAAAGCAGAGCTGTTCTGTCATACCCAGTTTCTTCTCTATCACCTGTGATACGTCCGAGGAACTCCTTTCAGAATTTTTCCTACAGCAATGATTTAATTAGTAGTGTCAAGCATTTTTAGCTAGGCCTTCGGGATGCCTCAGGGGAACAAAAACTCTTCTCCTTCTGCGGTCGCTGGCAGTGCCAGTCTCAGTGTCTGTCTGTGGCAAATCCTTGAGGTTTCAGAACTTTCTGCCCTATGAGGCAGTCATGCCTCTGAATGATGTCCTTCATCGAGGCAAAACAGACACCTCATGTGTTCATGTCCTGGAGTGCTGTGAAAATTCAGGTGCTTCTCAAAAGGGAGCTGGTGCTCCTGAGGGTTTTCCTTATGGAGCAGGTGATGAGGTCAGTCTGCAGGCATCCAGGCCCTTGGAAGATAGGAGGCTATTGAAGACTGCCCCATCCTCAACCTCCAAACTGGCTGAAGGGTCTCTGAGGCCTGTGCCTTCCTCACCTGGAAAGCATAGATCAGGCTCTTAACCCTTTAAAAAGAAAAGGCGAACATCACCCTCTCCACATCCACTTTGAGGCTGTGCAAGGCTACCAGACTGTTGGCTATTAAAGGTGCCTCAAAACTTAGAAAAAGTTCCCTGAGCACCAAAGTTGGTACAAGCCAAGCAGAACTGGACATGATAGAGTCCCAGGCCAGTACGTCCACGGTCATTCTAGCCTCTTCAGTACTGAGGCAAACCGAGAAGCTGCCAGCTGCTGCAGTACCAGGCAGAAGCCTGACTCTGATACCAACTACTCTGTTGCCTCTTGCACTGCCCCCCAGTCAGTCATCCCCACATTGATCTGCAGCCATACCCCTCCTTATGCCATATAGGGCATGCTCCCCTGTGGCTATTGGAGCCGCATTCAGGCATGACACTAACGGGGTTCCTCGATCTGGCAACTTTGTCTGGTCAAGTTCCACCTACAACCATGAGGCGAGCTCCCTTCCCCTGCCCCTTTTGTTGCAGTACTGTTCCCTCTCCTCTTCTGATTCACGAGGAAGCCATCAGTCATCCCTGTTCAGGTTCCGGGACTCTGTGGTATTGGTCTTGTCTAGGAGGACACAATCTGCATGTTCATTGCCAATGGCAGAGCGTGGTCTGAACCCATTCTGGTACTGGACTGCTGATACCAAACCTCATGGGTTCTGGTGCTGTATGATCTTGGTATGTGTTGTATGTGGGCCCCCGGGGACCTCAGTACAACCCAAGACCAGCCTTCCCACTGTGCTCATGGCACAGACTGTCACACACCGGCACCAGAATCTGGACACGTCCCCACCACTATTCAGGAGCACACTGCTCTCATCCAGCAGGTTCCTGCTAAACAACAGATGGTACCAGCCATTACTTTGTCATTGTTGGATGATGTCCTGGCTTCTGACCAGTCAGCTTCTACCCTTGAGGACTGCAAGCATTCCAGGCCCTCATGGGTAGGCAGCAGCCTTGGAGAAACCAACTGACGAGGTGTGCAACACACCATGGAAGGTCTCAGTAGTTTACACATATCAATACCCGGACATGTAGCGATCCTGATCAATGAGGGGCTGTTACAACCCACAAATGGTCTATGGCAGATACTGGTGTCACTGAAACCAGTGTCCAGATGGGCAGAGAGACCATACTAGGTCCCAGCTACCAGGTACCAGGAGTTTGATTTGCACGTGGTATCAGAATCCCTGCTGTGATGGCAGCCTATGAAAAAACTCGCCAGGGCAACCAGAAATTGACCCCTAAAGATAGAGTCCATGTGTCTTGATCTGCCAGGCTGAAAGTCCTGTTGCACTTTGAGTCTCCAAATGAGGATCTTGAACTACAAGGCAGTCTTGGCAACATATAACCATGTCAACTGATGTGCCTTACCACCTTTTATTGCTAAACTGCTTTAAGGTTATAGGGATGATTTTCAGACTATCTGGTGGAAGGTTATGTGGTGGTCAGAACTGCACCACAAGTGGCCTTGGATATGGTGGATTTAGCCTCCTGAGTGGTGGCCACAGCAGTCATGATATGCAGTTCTTCCTGGCTAACTTTGGCAGCATACCAGAAGAATTACAGAATACGATTGACTACCTGCCTTTTGAGGGTTGCTCATTCTTCTATGAGACAACTGATGCGGAAATGCGATTCCCTCAAAGACTTTAGGGCAATCCTCAGTTCCCTGGGGACCTATACCCCAGCCTCCAGATGAATTCACTTCAGGCCACAACCCTATCAACGAAAGCCTGAGCCCCCAGGCTGTAGACAGAGACGCTGGAGGAGAAAATCCACTGTTCGGGGAGTTGGTCTACCTCTCTGTCACATCTCCTTGCAGTGGTACTGGCCAGACAGCACATTTGGCTTGGTGCCCAAGGTCAGCATACAATTTTTGTTTTGTGTTCTCTGCCCTCCCTTCCTTTTGGCAACTGTCTGGTCCTCTTCTAGAAGACCTGGTCCAACATCACCTCAGACTGTTGAATTTTGGAGGTGGTCCAGAGAGAATGTCATTCAGTTCTTCTCCCTCTCTCCCCTCCGCTCCCTCACATCATCTTCTCTGTCCCTCTTCAGGGACCCCTCTTGTGAGATTCTGCTTCAACAAGAAGTGCAGTCTCTTGCTATGAGCACTGTAGAAGAGGGAGAGAGGGAGTGGGGATTGTATTTAAGGTACATACTCACTCCCAAGAAAAAGGGTGGGCTTACCTGATATTAGACCTCAAAGCCCTCAACATCTCTATCCAAGAAGCTCAAGTTCACCTCCATCGCTCCTTCTCGGGATCAAAAGGTTGCCCTCAATTCCAAGGATGTGCATTTCCATATCGCGATACAATCGTAATGCAAGTGCTTTCTGAGGTTTGTGTTGAACAACAAATACTAGCAGTATTGAGTCCGGCCCTTTGTGCTTCCTACAGTGCCCTCCATCTTCACCAAGTATGCAGAGCCATAGTGTTCTACCTGGACGGAACAAAATCCTTACAGAAATTGCCCATGCTGTTTCTGGCTTACACAGAAAAAGTCAAAGGAGAAGTTGTCTCTATGCAGAAAATGTCAAACTGGATTACCCAATGCATCAGGCCATGTTATGAACTAGCAAGTGTACAGCTGCCCAGCAGAGTAGGTGCTCGCTTCATCAGGGTGCAGTTCACCTCTGTGGCCTCTCTAGTGAGCCTCCCAATACAGGACTTTGCAGAGCAGCAACCTGGTAATCCATATGCACGTTTATGAAGCACTGTACATTAGCGTAGGCAGCCACGGAGATGCAAGATTGGAAGATCAATGTTGCAATCCGTAGTTACAGAGACTCCTCATACTCACTCCCTGTGGGGCTATTGCTAGGGAGTCCCCTAACGTGGAATATGTATACAGACTAGCACTCGAGAGGTTACTTTCCTGTATACTAACTAATGTTCTTTGAAATGTGTAATCCATCGACATGTTCCACAGCCTACCCACCATCCCCGCAGTGGTTAAGGAATGGAGTGTGGTGGGGTGGCTCCATCATTTATACCCTCGCAAAGCACGTGAAGAAAGGGAAGGATGCATGTGCCACTCTGGTAGGTACTGTTAACTAGATAATTCTCTGATGCATGCAGAGTGGAGGTGCATTTTACTAATATAGAATATATATATATATATATGGACTACACATCTCAAAGAACATCAGTTACTGTACAGGTAAATAACTTCTTTTCTGAGGCACTTGATTTGCTGATACAAAGCTGGGGTAAGCCAGAGGTAAGCATCTTCAGAATGGAACAGTGGAAAGTTTTGTGAGTTGTGCACTAGATTCCCAGAGGTCAGTCTAACCCATGGATGCTTTCCAGTTAGCTCTTAACCAAGTTTATGCCTTCCCTTCTGATAGGATAATCTATGAAGAGTTATCTGGGTGACCCCAGGATGGCTCTAAACTAGATGCTGCATAGACTAAGCCAGCTGTACTTGGGGACACTACAAATCCCAGTACTTCACTTCAATTTAGAACCCCTGTCATTGGATAATGTGGCTTTGGAGAGTTCAGGCTTGGGGTGGGGGCTGGGTGGGAATTTAGTTCATTTGTCAGACACCATTCACTTCCAAGGTATATTATAGGCTGTAGATTTCCCCCACCCCCCTTAGAAAAGACTCTTTCCAGTACCCAGCTTCCTGCGAGAGTTTTATTGTGAAACAGATTTTCTTTCTTTATTGCATTGTGTGAATGCCCCAAAGCCCCTGTAACTATCTGGGTCCCATTATGCTAGGTGCTATACTAACAAAAGGCAATTCCTGCCTTGAGCTTACAGTCCAAACAGTAGTGTTTGGATGTTAGTAGTGTTTTTTTTCTATCTAAGCTTAGTGTCTGTACTTGAGGTACACCAGTTTGGAGACCGTCCCACTTAACATTTGCAGGTGAACATTTGTGAGTTTTATATTTAGCACTCAAGGGTTTGTTTTTGTGTGTGCGTGCGAGATCTATTTCTGGGCCTTACTGGAGATAAAATATTTCTAGAAGTTTTCTTTACATGATTAATAATGATTCTTTGTTCTGTTTCTTTAATCTCCTTAGTAATCTTGAATCACAAGGGAACAGAGAACACCAGAATGTCTTCAGATTTTGGTGGCGATGGTTCTGCTTGTCTGTGCTAGCTAGTGGAAAGGTGTGTCCCCTTCTCGATCTGGAACTAGAGGAACTGAAATACAGATAGCTAAATCCGAGTGAAGGAAAACAGGTTGTCTTTTTAATTCTCAGCTCTAAAGAGAACTGCATAGTTTCTCTAAACAAAGTCTTGCATTCTGAGCTCTAGGGTTCATATTAGTGCACAGTGGTTGCTTGGAGAGAGAATAGCACTAGTAAAAGCAGCAGAACACACCCTCTTTCAGACAATACTGTTTGAGAGCTTGGCTTTGTAAATGATGTAGCAATGTGCATGTATTAATGAGGGGTATAATAGGTTTCAGTGAAACTGGGAGATAAGATGTGTTAATCTTGTATATTAAGTAGTCCTACAACAATGAACCTTATAATGAGACTGTTATTAAATCTTTTCTTCATTGGCTTCAGTTCAGTGTAACCAGCACGTCTCAGCGTGGTGCATTTGAGGCCAGTTTCTAGAAGAAAGCACTAACTTTCTGAAGCCTTTGTCATTCTGAAATACTCATCTAAATTACAGAGATGCAGCTGACACACATGACAGAAAAGTGACTCTCTACCACACAAGATTTTTGTTTTAAAAAATTAAAATTAGTAATAATACTTGTACAGAATTTGTTGATTTGACCTCGACTGCCTTTCAGAAGAGAGTGCCTTGCATTTCCCTCATCGACAGTGTTGCTAGCAGATTGTGTTCTAACAAGGTTAGAAAAGCTGTCAAAATAGCAATAGTTCTAAAAGGAAAAAAAAATTAGCTAGAAAGATCTATGATTCTGTATAGTTATAATGAGAACAGCATGCAGGCTGTTATTTCACACATGGAAACAGTACCACAAGAAGGGCAAGACTTCCTGGTGTATTGAGCTTTTCTTTCTCCTCATCCTTGTCCAGCAACAAGCCTTCGTGTTTTTCATCCAAGGATCACAAGACATAGGGGGGCTCAGATGCCCATTTTACAGATGGGGAATGATACACTTTAAGTGCATTCTGAAAATAATTCACACCAGCCAAGCCTGATGCAGGCAATGCAGGCTGCAAAAAGGCAACTGAGGGAGGTGACAACAAACATGATTTATTCTGATTGTTGAGGACTCAGCTGCAGCAAGGAATTGAACCGGAAACCTTTGTATCTGAGCGCAGTGGAGCTGCCATGTGGCTTAAGGAGAATCTGCTTTTCTCTCCATATTATTCCTATTTGAGGTCCAGAAGAGAAGGTTTCAGCCAGAGGCATCAAATATGTAGAATTGTGAAGAGTGATGATTGTTTCTCACAAGGAAGCAACAAGACTTAGAACGCTAAGTATTCCCTGGTGGTCACCCATTCCAGTACTAACCAGGACCAAACCTGGTTAGCTTTGTTATAAAATGAGAGGATGTTTTGTGGGCTTACATTCTCATTCTCTGAAAAGCAGCCGCCCTTTTAATTTAATATGTATGCTTTTTAATTCAGATGGAGGTCCTGTAGCTCTGTCTTGAGTCAGTTCAGGTTTTACACCCCTGGTGTCTTTCTCATCTCCTCATAGCCCCCCACCCTGTCCTCCAAACAGCTGCCACCCAGTTCATACTTTATCCTGTTAAATAACTCCCGTTAATGTGCCTTGATGGAACAGGCTGAGCATCCCTCTGCTGTATAAGATACCTCATTTTCCCCACAGGCTAAAACCATCTTTTCCCCCCTCAGACTCCTTAAAGGAGGTCTGTTGTCAAAGTAGAGAAAAGAACACAGTTGTTTGAGTGTCAAGTAGTATTGGTCTGACTAATAGCTTTAATGTAAACAGTAATAGTTGCTACTATCAAAGGTTTTTAAATTCTCACAAAGGTCTCCAAATAAACACTGAGCATTTCTGGAGATAAGCATTTTATGTAATACCATGAATGAATGTGAATAAAGGGGACTCCTTTTAGGAAGAATGGTATCAGTAGGATTACACAGTTGATTTGCATGTTTCAGAATGAATTGCTAGACCCTTCTATATGACAAAATTAACCTCCAGGTTTGACAGTTGCTCTCTTCTTTAAATTTAGGAAGAATGCTGTGGCTCTATAAAATGTTAGGCTATTGCAATCCCCATCAATGACCACTAGGGGGAGTGTTAGGTTTATTTTTCTTCACTGTGGAGCTGACCAGTGGTTTTGTCATCTTTTGCAGATGCACATATGGTAGAATATTATCATTTTATGGTTACAATTATGAGCAATTTGATAGAAAATGACAGCTAAATTATGCAGTGTTCCTTTTATTTGTTTTAATTTTGCACTCTAAATATGTAAAAGGAAAAAACAGCATGGTTTTTTGTTGGATTTTTTTTTTTGGTAGTGGGAGGTGTAGTACTCTCTTTGGCTTTGTATTCTTCCAACACAGCACAGGTTGAATTTACTTTTTTACTGCGCACGATTAAATATGTGCAGCCCTTCACAGATGCTGTGAGTATTACTGGGGAGAAATCATGTACTACTAAATCCTCAAGGCTCCCCATCAGAAGGATCATACATCTAACAGTTACGATGGCCAAATGCATAAGTAATACAGTTCTTGACCATTCCAAGAGAAACTGCATCCACTCAACTCAGATAATGGCTGCACCACCCAAGGAAATGCTAAAGGAAATTTGCATATTCCTAAAATCAATATGGATTTTGGCAAAGCTTCCTTAATGGACCCATGTGTGATCTCATCTCTCTCTCTCTCTCTCTTCTGACCCTTGTTTGAACATTCTATACCATCACAATTTTTAAACCAAGAATAAAACCCTATTGCTGTATGTGCTGGAACTAGCAATTTCTTATAAAGAATAATGTTTTGTATTGTGTGTATTCTGTTTATTCAGTTCTTATATTGTGTCTATCACCGTGATATCTGAGCACCTTTTACTTGTGCATTAAGCAACTTAACTAGTATCTATTGTGTTTGATTCATTCTTTCTCTCCCCAGGGGAAAGTTGTGTGAGCAGTTTTTTAATTTTTTTGTTTATTTTTATTTTTATTCATGCTTATTATATGGGTGCTGGAGCATGTGTGCATTTCACATGGAATGAAAAGTGGTGTGTTGTGTCTTTACCCACCTTTGGACAGGAACCCACCGAAGGCAAGCTGTCTAGCTTAATTGGCACATCCAGCAATGATAATTTTTAAGACATAGGGGCCCAGTTCTGAGCTCCTTGCTTGAACAAACTAGCTACTGAAGTTTCTGCTTTTTCAGATTAAGAAACTCATTAGTCCGTAGTAAGAACTTTGAGGTAAAATAACCCAGACTTCTGTGGGTTAATAGTGTTCACATACTATGAGGAATTAATTTTAACTTTGAAAGCTCTTAGTCTGTTCCTTTAGTCTTGCTGTAGTGACTTTTGGTTTGACCAGTTTTCAGAGGCCCTACATTCTATTGTGTTATCTCAGTGTTTTCAAATTTATTTTAAATGTATACTCAGGAAAGCCATTGACTAAGCAGAATAAAGTGGCTTGGTAGCTGCAAATACTAGCTCATGTAGCTCTGTCACTAGCTCCTGTAATTTTCATCTTATTTGTAGAAATAAATCATATTGGTACTTTGACCAGTATAGGAAGTTTAGTGCTTGTCATTGCTTTTTAAATCAATTTTAACAATTACTGTGCAGGTGGTATGGGTGGAGATGGAAACTGCATGTTTAAGTTACTCTGGACTTATTGATGCCAGATGGGAACAGAAGAGATTTGAATCAGATATCTTACATTTGCTGTCTGAAAGCTCAAAAGGACTACCCTAGCCTAGTCCCTAACTTTGTTCTGAATGCTGTAGCTTTTGCTTAAGGTAGGTAACCATAACTTAACTAATTTGTATGCGCCATATGCAGTCTTGGCTCACTTCAAAGTGTAATCAAGTCATGAACTAATTATGATACCATATTCCCAAAGAATGTAAATTTAATTTCCCTTCAAACAGAATGGGAATGTATTAGCAGTTCCTTTATATGAGAGGTATATCATTCAATAACATGATGATGATGCTTCAAACAGGAGTGCGATTCTTAACTTTTGTGGGCATTGTGACCTTTTTCCTTATGTGTCTTTCTCTTTTACTTCTGCATCTTGGATTAATTTACCAGCTACTGGTTAATAGCATTAAAATAGTCAAGTGTGAATGAAAACATGTCTCTTGGGCTTCACATTTGAGAGCATAGAACTATATTATTATACTTACCTTGCTCCTTCATAGTGCTTTCAAATACTTGTTTCCTGAAGATCTCAAGTCCCAAGGAAGTTTTGACTTGAACTGAATACTCTTGCATCAGTATTAACGCCTGCCCCAGAACCTTTTTAATATATTGAAAAATGGATATGCAGAAATTTCCCTAGCAGGTTCTTAACCTGATTGTGCCAGACAGTCCACATAAGCTCATTTATATAAGAACCAGTGAAGTGAAGTTGTTCATAAAACATTTTATTAACTTCAGTCTTCACGGCATCTTCAGAACTTAGGTAATAAAGCTATGTGGAAGTAACCAGGCTTCACCTTTTCACAGAACAATAATTCACATAGGTTTAAGGCACATTTTTTGTGGTGTAATTTTGAAGGCCCAAGAAGCATGTGTTGTGGCCAGACTCCGCTTTGTGGCAATGCATTCATATTGTTCCTGTTGTTCTGAGGTGAACTGAACAGGGGGCCGGAGGAGGATATAAATCTATGTAGTGCTTATATTTTAAATACAAGTTGTTATAATAAACTGAATCGTTAAAGAGCAGTGTGATCTTCTAATTAAATTTAGGTCTTATCTACACTGTGTTGCATTGTGGACTATGTGAGGGAGGGGGAAATTGCAGAGTGTACCACAATTTGCCCTCTTACTGCCTTGTGTGGGCCCTGCTGGTGTGAACTAAAAGGTACCTAGTTTCTGTTAACATAGTCCTGTTTGAAGGAAGATGATGTTAACGCAAACTAGGTAGCTTTTAGTTCATGCCAGCAGTAACCACAGAGGGCAGAGTGCAACATTTTGGTGAGCTCTGAAATTCACACCCCCTATGTTGCACCATGGTGCAATTTAGACACAGCCTTACCCTTGCTTAGAATCTTAGAACACTTTGGTGTAGATTTTAATGTTTTTTCTACATGCTTGTTTATAAAAAATAAACTGCTGGTATTGTGCATGTGGCTTTTCATGTGTGAGTAGATGAAGCCACATCACGTTGGTTCTTGGTTTGTTCAAGTTGTAAAGCAGTGGGTACGGTTAGAGAACGATGCACTGGTTGATTGTTTTTGAGCATTGCACAGGTGAATATGCAGAAATGAAAAGCTTTACTGGGGAAGCTGATGGAGGAAGTAGGCTCTGTAAGTCAAAGAACCCAGTGGTGCCCATAGCTGTATACACCATATGTGTGGTGGATACCATTGGCAAGGGCAGCATCACCTGGGGAGTGGGGAAACGGGCAGTTTGCCTTTGGCCCCTGTTTGAGAAGCCCCCCAAACTGAGTGGCTGAAATTTGGCCCAGTAGCCCTTCCACCATGGCGGAGAGGCCATTGTGCTAAACCTGAGTGGCTCTGCAACGCCGTACGCCAAGTCACAATGCCACTCACTGAAATTTGTCCTCTCGACGGAGGGGCAGCCGGGCCAGACCTTGGTGGCTCCATGTGAAGTTAAACTAGCGGTTCAGTTGTGCGTACTATGGGAAAAATTTCTGGGGGAGCCCCTGGTAGAACCCCCAGGTTTTCAATTAAAAACAAACGAACCAAATGTTAGGAAATTAAATGAGGAAGGGCGAGCCAGGGGGAGGGAAACCCTGTGTCGTTGCAACATTAGTTTGCACTGTGAACATTACAAAAAGTCAAGTAAATGCTAACATGCCTACCGTGTAGATGTGTGGTATTTGCTATTATTTTTTCCTAAGGACCAAATTCTGTCTCCGATAGTGGGATGCGGTGGAGGGCCCTTGACTCCCTGACTAATGGGAAACTGGTAGTTATAATACAGCTGCTTATACTTGTAAACTCATGAGGGGGCTGCTACTACTGCTAACAATCCTAAATGCCCCAGAAGGGGCAAGTTGGAGCGGTGGGCAGTAGCCATGGTCCTGCCCCAATCCTGTATGTCAGTTTGCAGCTGAAGGGCAGTGCTGGGGGGAGCATACATTAACGGCCACCATATTACCCAGTTCACTCACCCCCTCTTCCTCCCCCCCCCGCCCCTTGTGCCTATGGAAGTATGTCTGCTTCTGGCCCCCACAAGCATAATGCTAGTAGCACCTGCTGCTTGGGCAATCCCAGCTCTCCAAGACAAACCTCTCAGAGCAAGGTTTTTGCTTCTCAGAGCTATATATGAACTCTGTATCTGTGACTTTAATCTATTGTTTCACTAAATGAATCCTATAAAATAGATGGGATATGCAGCATGGTGAATTAATATTGCTGTTAAAACCTGAACTTTTGCATTTCCTGACTTCTTATGAGTCTCTTGTTACTGTACAAGCTTAATACTGCATTAACAAACTTTTTTGTGTGTAGCAAATTACAGTAATTCAAGTGTTAATTTTTCATGCAACAAATGAGAATATAGTTCAGTGAAATCCTAAACAGCTGTAATCAGATAATTAATATCTTGTTAATCCAGTATTTGGACTCTTGAACTCTTAGAGATGTGACCTTATTTGAGCATTTAGCTATGTTTCAATTCTAGGATTTGTAGTCCTATAGATTTATTTTTTTCCCCTCCATGAAATTTGTGAGTTTCTTCAAAGCAGATTGTGAAAGCATTTCATCAGCCGGTGTGTCTATACAGGTACTTATAGCCTCCTCATCAATATTGTATCAACATTGTATCATTCCCAATTGAACGTGTATGGAGTAGAATCTTGTTAATTCCTACAAAGTAAGGTGCTCTTTCCCCACATTTAGTAAAGATTTAATAGAGTGGAAGAGTAATATCTCATATTAAGGCTTGCGTCTTAGAAAATTATACAGCAGTAAATGAACTAGCTTAGTAAGAAGTATCATCATAGCTAAAACTAAGCTACATTTGTCTAAATGAATGAACAGAGAACACTTTGTGATATATTATACCTTTTTTGTTTGATTGCTTACTTGTTACTTTACAATGAATGTCCCTAGTATTGTGTGAATGAACAAGGTTTTATCTTCTAATGCAGGGATTCCTAACCACTGTCACAATGTGAACCATATTTAAAAAGGGAAAAAGTCTCATGGACTTCTCTCCGATCTTTCATGCTCATGCAAACCATCACCCCTGCCAGTTGTGAACGCACAATATCCTTTCGACAATGCCAGCCATTGCTGATGTGTAGAAGTAATGTTAGGGAAGCAAGTCATGTTTTCAGCTCTCTTTTAATTAAATTGAGCAGCTAGAAGCAAGAAGAGGCATCATCACGTGCACAGCAAGCTTCAAGGTAGCCAGTGGCCCATGGAGCAGAGTTTGGGGCCCTCAGGTGTAATGCATTCGCACTGTATTAATTTCATTGGGTGTGACTCTGACTGTATAATTTTCATGTTTGAAATACAGAACTATGTATATTGCACTGGCAAGAACAAGAATAGATATGCCCCAACTATGTGTGTACCCCAAAGCCCATTAGGGTATACATTCCACTCACCCACATAGATAGGGAACAGCGGTGGGTAGATAGTGGGGTAAAGTCCTGTTGTATGAGGGTGGGGCTGTTGGAAGTGGAGTGAATTAAGAGAGACATAAACAATTGATAAAGATAGGATTGTCTGTTTTTATATTCTGCCACATAACATGGGTTTAAATGAATTTGCTTATAATTTGTCTTCAGATACTGACATTTAACTCTTAGGCCGTATAAATGTACTGGCTTTTTCTACAGTAAAATTCATGCCCTGCGTCCAGGCTAATATGTTCACCTACTATAAACATTACTGCCTATGGTTACAGCCGGAATAAAAAATTCCTTTTATATACATCATAGCTGGCAGAGACTCCTGAGACCACCACAAATCACTTCAGCCTTTTGGTACTCTCTGACAAAATGCACAAAAACGTAAAACCGCTCAGGCTTCAGACAGATTGACTAGAAAAAGCAATTAGCTTATTTAGACCATTGTTTGTACCCGCCTTTATCACAAGATGCTGAGCAAAGGTGTTTTAGAAGCTCTCCTTATTACTTTAGCATTAGATCTTAATCACCTCCCTTCTGCTCTGTCCCCAAAAAGCTTTGCTCATCCCATTTTTGGCTCTTTTTTTTTTTTTTTAAAGGATCGTAATGGGGAATAACAAAGCGGCGAGTTATTTATGCAGCCATGATTGGCAAAAATGATTGCAACACGAATTTGCCCAGAAGCGATGATTAGATCATAAAAATGTTAAGGAAATCTGTAACTCAACACCATTTTATATATTTGAAGAAGTTTTTGTTCCCTACCTTAATTGTAATGACTTGTTGTTAAAGTATTTATTCAGAGTAATCTTTTTGGACATTGAGCCCTTAGCTGAGCCGCATGCATAATTGAAATCGGGGAGGGGTGGAATGAGGGGGGAGCATAAATGGTTTACCATGCTAAATGAGCAAGGGAGGGAATTACACAATGACAGGTGAAGAGCAGATTTATCTCCTTTTGGAATTTCAGTCCTGCAAGCAAGGCAGGACACTATAGCTAATACCCTTGCAAATACCACAGTTTGCTGCTTCTCCAGATAACAATCCAAAAATCATTGCTGGTCTCTGAAAGGCCTGTAGTCCTGCAACTGTGGTGGTGTTTATGATCCATCAGTAGTTCAAATTGAGTATGTGGGCACCAAATCCATAGCTGTACTTAAAAAGTGGAATATTTACCCAGTTGGCTATTGATAATTAAACTATTAGCACTATCCTCCTTAGTTGAATACAAATAGGACCACATATGCAAAGAGGGCTGTAACTGTGCTAACTGAAATATCATAACCTACCTCCTGTACTCAGCCCCTTCAAGTGTTTGTAAACTTGGAGAAGGTCCTTTGTCTCTGTCTTATGGGTGGGGGATAAGATTGCACTTGTGCTTGGTCTTTTCATTTCCCTTTAGGCACATCCATAGTAACCATCCATCTCCACCCTCCCTTCCCCCCCACACTCCATGCTCACATGGTGTGTCTTTCTCTGAACTCTGCATTTTATGGCTTCAGTTACCACAGGACAAAAACAGATTTACACAGAATAAATTGGTATTGGTTTGATTTTTACTTTTCAATACAGAATATTTTTTTTCCCTTAACTTGCTCTCTCACCTCTGCAGCAGCAGTACAGAGAATGCCAGGAACTTCTGAGTCTATATCAGAAGTATCTATCTGAACAGCAAGAAAAGCTAACGGTCTCTCTGTCAGAGCTTGGTGCTGCCAAGATGAAGGAGCAGCAGGTAAGGTCTCTCCCCTCACCATTTCTTTAATGACTACATTGCTGATCCCATTGAAAAACCCTTTCACTTACTGTCAGGGCTGTAACTGTAATGTGTTGTCTTATAGTATATAAACGTTCTTGCACTATTCTGTGATTGGCTTTTTCAATGCCCTTTCCCCTAATACATGGATTAGAGGTAAGAAATTATTACTTAAAGGAACGCTTGGATCAGTAAATCAGGTCAAGTTCATTGATTCTACTGTACTGCAGCGGGAACTGTGAGGAATCCTTTTCTTTGCAGTCTAAGGAGAAAGGTAAGGGGTTCTGTTGCCTTCCTTGAGCCCTTTTGGACAACATGTGCTTCACAGGGAATTTGTTATCATTGTAGAAATAGCCTTTTAAATTTCCAGCATAATTTTCAGTGAGTGAAAAAGAGGTGGAAGCAGGTGAGCTTGGCTGATAAGAACTTTTCCAGTCTATGAGGGAGTCCATCTCATTTTGAACCTTCATAAAACAGCTACTAATTACACATAAAGTTAAGAGAAAGTATTGCTTGAGATGCTGTATGTCCTACCTAAGTGGTTAAGTGGTCTAAGGTTCCCATATGCTGAAACCGGAAAGTAGCTAAAGACCTTGCTATTAGTGATTTGCTGATAGCTAGTTACTTGATTTATGTACCTGCTGATAGCTGATCCTTTCGCCAAGATGAAGATAATGGCTCTGACCAATGTTGTTCTTATCTACTCTTCTTCAAAAAAATTCCCTCTGCAGATCTCCATCCTTGGTGTCTCACATGAGCCTGGAGCTTCTAATAGTGGTATAGCTTTTAGGTCTTGAGCCTTGAAGCATCTGCTAGGGGCTTCTATTATCATAACAGTTATGTGCTGGCAATGAGCTCAGCACTGTAGAAAACCCAGAAGGTGGCACACTGTGCTTCGTGGAGCTTGCATTCTAACAAAACTACACAGACACAGCTAGCTATTGATGAAGTCTATCCTGGTGAGTGGCATTTGGCTTTTCTTTTTAATAAGTGTGTAACAGCACTTAACTTTGTATTTAGAAAGAAGAACTGACTTTCCCCTTCAGTTTCCTGTTATATACAATGTCCTGCTGGTGAGGTTTGGGTTTTATAAATATTGATAGAAATTTTTGTGTTCTGCCACATTTAAAATCTTGTGAATCTTTGACTGGTGTGGAGTTCCTAAGATTAGCAAATCTTGCCTGAGAACTTCTGGTCTTATTATTCTCTCACATACCTGCACTTCACTGGGGAATTTGAAAAAGCCAAGTTGAAGCTCTTTCAGTAGTTCAACACAGACCAGCCTGGCAGTGCCAGCTGTGTTTGTGGTGAGGCCATTACTCATGAGGAGGCGAGTTACGTTTGAGATTTTTTTACCTTGAACCAGTTGAGAGACAGACAAATATCTTTATCTTTTGCTCCTGGGTAATACCTGGTATCAAGTCATCCACCATAGCTTCTATGCCAAAATATAAAGGCAGACACAAGTAAAAAAGCATCACCTCAATAATGGGTGCATCAGCACATATCAGTGCAGCAATAGTGCTCATTGCCATTTGATGAATAGTTTGGTGCCATGGAGTCATGATTGGGACTGACTCTAGCCCCAGTGTCTGTAATGTGGTGCATTGAGACCTTCCACCTTGCCTGTCCCATTTGCCCTCCTTTCATCCCATTTTAATGGCAGCAACTCTTTCTTTCCTGTTTAAGATGAGGCCTCTTCTTGCTGGCTACTTTCTAACTTTAGCCCTGCTGACACTTTTTGGTCAAACTTCTATGAACCTCAAGGTATTGAGCTCCTCTTCTGTGAACTCCTACTGGTTGCAGTCTCTCTGCAACTATGTCTACTCTACACAGTTAATACAAGTTGTTGGTACCTAGATCTGAGCACCTTTGGTAGCCTGGCTTGGGTGTGACTATCCCCACTGCTAAGCCGTGTCCTCATTATTTCTGCAATCACCTGTATGTGGGGGGTCAGGGCTGATTTCCCACTCTGGCACTTTGAGTGCAGATGGTGAGGGCCCACAAGTATTCTAAAACTTAATACTGGCCACTCCAGGCTGGTATTAAACTCCCAAGGTCACAGCTTCTCTCTGACCTAGGATGTGTAGATGCTGCCACCACCCAAGTGCACCCCTTCCTCCCCCTTTTGAGAAACTAGGAAAGAGCACTTGGGAATTCCTTCCTGTGGGGTACCCTCAAGCCCTTTCACCCCCTCTTCTGGGGAAGAGCTGAGAAAGAAAACAAAGGAAATCAGCTGTTGCCACCAGCTAATTAAACAACATATGCACAAACCTCCTAGGACACCAAAAATCCAATCCTGTTCTTAAAAAAGTTAAATTTTATTAAAAAGAAAATACATCTGGAATATAGGCTTTTGCTAGATTTTAAAAACTCACTTACAAAAATTAAACGTCAAGAATAACCTTCTTGAGGTCCAGCGTAAAGGTTACAAGCAAAACAAAAGCATTTGGGGTTAGCACATAGGAGTCCATAAGCCTAAGAAATAAACAAACCTAATCACGTCTTCCTACACATTTTCTGATCTACTTACATATCTGGGTTTCCAAATAAGCAATTTCTAGGTATGATTCTGATTATTTTCATACCTGGCCTTCAGCTTTTCACAGCTGAAGTTTTGAAAATGGAAGTTTTCCCAATTTTAAAAAGTTCTAGCCCTCCCATTGGCTCTTTTGGTCAGGTGCCCACTCACTTCCCTTTACCTATGCATGCAGTCAGACTTTTTAACCCTTTACAGGTAAAGGAAGTAGAGAACAGCTACCAAGAGGAATTCTATAGCTAACTGGCTGGCTGGGTGTCCACAAAAGGGAGCCACCCGCCTCTCATTTATCACAGGGGGCATATATAATGGGCCTTTGTGCTGAGACACACTTTATGGATGCCACCAACATATCTTCCAGAGCAAGTGATAATATGGACACGCATGGAAAGAGAAAAAGGTGACCTAGAGAAACATTATGCAGAACAATAGAGAAGCCAAACCCATCAATGTGACACTCAGAAGCCTGTACAGACCAGCACAAGATTGAAATAAATGGCAGAAACTGGTGGATGCACCTGGGGGTCCAGGAGGTTAAAGAAAGAAGACAGGAGGACTCAAGTGTTTTAGCCTGTGTCCTTACTGCAAAGTGTGTTGGTTCCAGGCCAAGTTTAAGCCTTGTTTCCTAACCTAGATCACCAGCCAGGTAAACTAGCCTGTATATTTAAAGCACCTTTAAACCTGGGCTAGAGGTTTTTTATGTAGTCAGAAAGGGGGAGTTAAGGCTAAAACCCATGTAAAAGCCTGGGTTAATTGCCGTGTAGACATATAGCCTAAGTGTTAAAGTTTGGGAGACCATTTAGCTATGTGGACTAAGAAGGCATTGACTAGCATATCTACATAATTTAAATAGTTGACGATCATCTGATTGGTCATGAGCACTTTCCTTACAGTTGCTCAGAACCTGGTAGACAATTCAGCATTGTGATTTACCTATCCTAATCCTCACAGAGGAGCAAGTTCTATTGAGAGAACACCAAAAATGAGGTGACCAGGCACTTTAGACCCTGTTCAGGGGTTGGCAAAGAGAGTTAATGTGCTTTTTCTGACTGGAGCTGCATATTCTAAGTGTCAGGGTAGCAGAGCAAAGTTCTCTGAAGTGAATGCAGTAATTTCCCAGCTGTGTCCGAAAGAGTGAAGTTGGAATTGATAATCAGAAACAGTTCCCACATGGAGGAAGAAGGAAATGACAGAAGAGCTCTTATTTGGTCTGATTTAAAATTACTTTTTACTGCTCTTAAACTCTAGGCCAGAAAAAGCCACCCTTCTCAGTGACGTTTCTGTTGGGGGAGGAGGTTCTGGAACAGCCTTCCAATAGGATTAGTGGAGGCAAACAACTGAATCAGTTTTAAGATGGAGCTTGATAAATTTGTGAACAGGATTATATGGACTTGTGGACTGGACTTGATCCAGGAGTTTCTTTACTGACCTTTGTTCTTATGTTGGTTAGGCTGAAGAAAGCCTTATAGAATCAGAGAATTGTAGGACTGGAAGGGACCTTGCGAGGTCATCTAGTCCAACCCCCTGCACTCACATCAGGACTAAGTATTATCTAAACCATCCCTGACAGGTGATTGTCTAACCTGCTCTTAAAAATCTCCAATGATGGAGATTCCATAACCAGCCTGGGCAATTTATTCCAGTCCTTAACCACCTTGACAGGTAGGAAGTTTTTCCTAATGTCCAACCTAAATCACCCTTGCTGCAATTTAAGCCCATTGCTTCTCAGAGGTTAACAAGAACAGTTTTCCTCCCTCTTCCTTGTAACAACCTTTTATGTACTTGAAAACTGGTATCATGTCCCCCCCTCAGTCTTCTCTTCTCCAGACTAGACAAACCCCACCCATTTTTTTTTCTATCTTCCCTCATAGGTCATGTTTTCTAGATGTTTAATCATTTTTTTTGTTCTTCTCTGGACTCTCTCCAATTTGTTCACATTTTCCCCAAAATGTGGCACCCAGAACTAGACATAGTACTCCAGTTGAGGCCTAATCAGTGTGGAGTAGAGCAGAAGAATTACCTCTTGTATCTTGCTTACAACGCTCCTGCTAATACATCCCAGAATGATGTTTACCTTTTTGTAGCAGTGTTACACTGTTGACTCATATTTAGCTTGTGATCCAAACTCCTTCCTAAGCAGTCATTTCCCATTTTGTATGTGTGTAACTGATTGTTCCTTCCTGAATGGAGTACTTTGCATTTGTCCTTATTGAATTTCCTCCTATTTACTTCAGACCATTTCTCCAGTTTGTCCAGACTCTTTAATTTTAATCTTAATCTTTCCTGAGTTCTGTTTAAATCGCTGACCACAGGGAACTTTTCTGTTTGTTTATTTTGATTGAGGTCAGGAAAGCCTGGATACATCAAATGGACTGTAAGAGCTTCAGGTATTGGCTTGCTACCCAACCATAACCCTCCTGGCTTGTTACACAGAGGTAGATAACATTTCCTTCTTTTTGTAACTGCTGTCTATTCTCACTTGTGGAATTGGCACCTGTAGTTTGAGCTGCCGGGGGCATCAATCCCACAAGTGTGATAATCAAAGGTGACACTCAAAGAGCAGTTAAATATAGGTAATCTTTTCTGTTCTCTGCCCTGCAGAACCACATGGGAGGACACCCAACTACACTTTGTAAAGAAATGCCTCTTAATGTGGTCTATTTAGAACTCTCTTGTCTCTGTTCTTCTCTTCCTCCCGTTTTTAATCTAACTTTTTTTTTGACTTGTGATCTCAAGCCACACCCATCATCATGGCATCTTCTGCTGTTCACTTTTCTATTCTTCCTTCCTTATTTTTATGTGGATTAATACTGATAAGGCTGCCCATTCTCTGCAGACTTGGACTGCCAGTGCAACATCGCCTTTCAGGATCCAAAAGCTGATTTCAGGATTAGGAATGTAGAGTAGCAAAAGAGAATGAGGCATGCTGTGGTGTTACCAAATTTTCTCATGCTGTCGAGAAAAGAAAGGACAGTTGTGTAGCAACCAAATGACTGCAGGAGCTACAATACTATTGCACCTGTGACTGAAACGCAGCCCTGATTCTTATCCACGTTGAACTAATGCTGCTACTTCGGTGTACGTTTAGTTTGCTTGCGTCTCTTTATCCTTTCGTGACCTTGGAATTGCTGCTGTTCATAATCTCTGCTTAGTAGTAGGGTCCTTTAAACAGAAGCCCATGCTCAAAATTTAAAGACATACCCCGGCAGTGGGCTGAAATTGTTGGGGAAACGGTGGTGAAATGATTTAAGACTCAACTTTTGTGGAGTCAATAATCGGTAACTGGAACATGAAGTATCTTTTTTGTGTGAGATAAAGTTAATTCCATTTGAAAAGATACTTACGGTGACATGAACTGAATTATTCAAACTGGCCTTCCTAGCATTAACTCTAGGTTAATATCTCATGATGCCTCTGGTTTCATTAGAGGAGTTTTAAGTACATAACTTTTTATAATAAATTCAATACCTAGAAGCTGAACTGAAATTGGTTTACTTTCCGCCACCCCATAAAAAGAAACATTAATTGTACAGTGACTATTAAAGTGGTCAGTAAAGTAGAGTCAGACTGATGCAAAGAGATAGCTTTTGCGTAAAGGAAGTGAAGAGCTCTACTGAACAATAGGTTTCTGCCCTGATATTAATAGAAAATGCCATCCGTATTAAACCATAGTTAACTCTATCAAAAGCTATTTTGGACGTCTTTCTGCTGCTCCCAATTGTTCGTCCTTTGCCATTTCAAGAAGCTTTATGCGGAGATGGCAAGAAAATTGCTGCTGTTCTAGGTAATCAGGTTTGACCTAATTATACAGGCCCTGCTTCACTGCCATCTCAAACAATGGAAAGAATCCAATTTACTTTGGCAAGTATGTGGCTGATGAAATTGTGGAAATGTTCCGCAGCTTTGAGTAGGACTTGACTCTCAAGAGCTGGACTGAAGGCTGAACTTTTACTGGAATGGAATTCTTGATCTTCTGTTGAAGGGAGGGATAATATCTTTAGCCATGGCTCTGCCTGCTTCATATTAATCTTTTTATTTTCAAGTACAGCTGGCTGCTTTTATTTCTTATTTGTATAAGATTATCAGTACATCTGTTGATTCCCTTGGCTCAAGAAGATTCTTGTTCACCAGATTCTCTGTTTTCAGCTTGGGTTCTCCCCTAGCTAAGCAGCTGCTAGGAAAACCTAACAGAGAGTGAATTCCAAATCCCAACAAATTCCAAAGGGGCATCTACTCCTCCTTGTTCTTATGTGTTATGTATTAGTTTATCTGTTGTTTAGCACCCAGAGGTCCCAGTCAAGAGCAGGGTGCTATTTAACAAAGTGCTGTACAAACACATATGAAGACATAGTCTCTGGCCTGGGTAGTATATGATCTAACAAGATTAGCATTCCTTTTTGGAGACTAGATTTTATTAAAAAAAAGAAAAATCACTTGTTCATCTTAAATGTTACTGATATGATATTCTGTGTAGTTTCAAAATAAAAACCGAAGAACTCCCTTCCCAGAAAATGCCACAGATCCTGCTTTCTTTTTATCTCGGTGGCTAAATGCTTGTCCACATCTGTCATCTTCTGCCTTAACAAAGGTAGCCTTTCAAAGTTCTGTCATCTGGGTTATTTCCCTGAAAAAGCAGCGTGTATGTGTGGAGGTGGGGGGTCAGTCTGCACAAACCAAGCTCTTTTTTTTCCTTTTCACGGGTCACCTTTAAAACCATTGTTGAGCTTGATTAAAGAAAAAAGTATGCAGAGGGTTTTGAATGCTGGGAGGCAAACCTACATGATAGAATTTATTTTGTTGTTTACCCAGCTGTACTGGAACAATGGATGACCCCATCTGAAAGATAAATGTGGGTTGGGACAATAAATAAAGAACTACTGTAATCTGAAGTGGACCCAAAGGTATCAGATAATTTGAGAAGGGAAGTAGCCAGGAAGAGACAAAGGTTTAACATAAGTCAATATTAGTTAGGAGTAGTGATGAGTTTGGTGGCATTTAGATAGCTTGGATTTTTCTTTAACTTAAATTTAGGGCTAGCCTGAAGGTGCTTTTAGTAGTATCTATATATGAGATGTATATTGTCTAACAATCCTTTTTTATTACTTTTTCCTCTCCGTTCCACACATTGCCAATAAATACTGCTTTATTTAAAGTGTATTGAGCTTTGACTGTTATAGCTGGGGAAATTACTGACTAGTTTTCTCAAAAGGAACAGAACTGTAGGCTGAAAGGAAGCAGATAAAGGTGAAAGTGACATCCTCTGAATCAATGAAGGGTGTGGAGAAGGTTGCAGCAGAGCCACAGAAGGGCTGGAGGGTGACGCGGATCCAGGAGGACCAAACAAACTGAAATGCAAAGATCAATCAGAAGAAGGTGTAATAGGAAACACTGAGCTCTTCAAACTCATTCCTACTAGCTCAGTTAGGGCACTGGGCTCAATTTGGATTTGCCACAGTCTTTCTTGTGTGATCCTGGGCAAGTCTCTTACTGACCCTGTGCTTCACTTCCCCATCTGTAAAATAGGAATAAAATATCCTTTCTCCCATTGTCTGTCTTCTCTGTTGAGACTGTAAGTTTTTTGGGGTCAGAGGCAAACTTTTGCTGTGTATTTGCACAATGACTAGCAAAATGGACATTGGAAATCATAGAATATCAGGGTTGGAAGGGACCTCAGGAGGTCATCTAGTCCAACCCCCTGCTCAAAGCAGGACCAATCCCCAGTTTTTGGCCCAGTTCCCTAAATGGCCCCCTCAAGGATTGAACTCACATTGACACTAGAAAAAAACAGACTGGAAATAGGGCATACATTTACAACAATTAGAGTAATTAACCATTGTAACAATTTACCATGGGTCATGGTGGATTCTTTATCAATGACCATTGTAAAATTAAGTTTGGATGTTTTTCTAAAAGATCTGTTCTAGGACTTATTTTGGGGAAGTTCTACAGCCTGTACTCTGTCAGGCTAGATGATTACCATGCTCCCTTGTAGCCTTAGTATCTATGGAATGGGACCCTGATCTCAGTGGGGGTCTCTTGGGACTACCAGTATGCCTGCTTAAAAAAAAACAACAAAAAAACCCCCAACCATTCTTCAAGTGTTTGTCTTCATGTGTTCCACTTCTGGTGCGTGTGCCAGAAATCAGAACACTTTAGCCAGCAATGTCCTTTGGCTACAAGTGCGCCCTTTGTGGCCTTGAGCCCCCACCAACAGTTTTAAGCTGGGCAGAGCAACCAACAATCCTCAGTTCTTCCCAGAGCCTCATTTGTCTAGGGCTGAAGCAGCATTACCCACATGAGATGTCCTCAGGGCTCTATCTTATTTTAAAAATAGAACAAAACTATTTAGGTTGTCACATAGGTTATTTATTTCTATTGCTGAAAGATCTAGGGGTCAAGCAATTTCAACCCAGAGAATTTTCAAGTGGGTGTCAGTTGCATTAAGTTGGTGTATGAGAGAGCTAATTTAGAACTCCCGGGGCAGATTAGATCACATTATACCAGGGCGCAGACAGCTTCTGTGGCCTCAGGGATATTTCTCTAACTGTCATAAGTAATGCTGCTTATGTACATGGGGTAGTGTACAAGCTTTTACTAGGCAATACTGTATTCTAGAGGCATCTTGCTTGGATGCTCATTTCTGCAGGACTTTGTTGCAATTCATGTTTGATTAGACTCACAATACCCTCCTCCGATGTTTGTACAGTGCTCGAGTCACCAGAAATGGACTTCATGTAGACTAACTCTTGAGATGTGTTGTCTACATGTGTCCCAGGACTCACCCTCCTTTCCCCACTACTGTAGTGTCTATTAATATGGCATTGATGGTTGTGAAGGAATGGAGGGTCAGTTGGTTGCTCTGCCCGGCTCTGGGGCATGAAGGACACAAGGTGTAGCCAACAGATGCTGCTGGCTAAAGTGTTTCAATCACAGGCATATGGGGCCCATGCACATCAGAAGTGGGATACATGTAGACAACACATCTCAAAGAACTCCAGCTACTAACAGGTCAGCACCTTTCTTTATTTTAAGATCTCTAGACTTCAGTGCTTCTTGGTAGCAGTTGATCTACCTTTTTCAAAATGTTGGCCTTGATCAACAAACCCGCCAGGTATAAATACTTACAGACTTGCAGGCTGCGTAAATTCAATATTTTCAAACCGACAGTTAACACTGAGTGAAAACACAAACGTACAGCCCAAATTCAGCATCCACACTGGAACTGACATGTATGTAAAACAAACTTGAGTTTACAGTACTTTCTATGATCGAGAGACAAAATATTTATAAATTTCCTAAACCTTATCAGGAAAACTCCTGTGCTAGTTTACTGAATTCTTTTGCAGGCTCCTCAAACATTCCAGATAATGCTGCATAAGGATGAAGTCCATTGATTCTTTGTATGCCTATTGCCTCTTCTCAGAGGCTTTAAAAAAAACAAAACTTAGGATATATCTAAAAGAAGTCCCATGTTAATGTTCCTCTTTAAAGAGAAAATCCAGACACCCAAGTAGAGATCTTTAAATATTTATTACATTTCTTATACAAGGAATATCATTAATAGGACTGGAATTTCTGGTTAATAGTTTTCAACATTCATGCAGACACTGTGGTCTAATGGATTATGTAAAGCAGGGGTGGGCAAAGTTTTTGGCCTGAGGGTCACATTGGGGTTCCAAAACTGTATGGAGGGCCGGGTAGGGAAGGCTCTGCCTCCCCAAACCCTAACCCTATCTGCCCCCTGACTGCCCTCCTCAGAACTCCCGACCCATTCAACCCCCCCTACTCCTTGTCCCCCAGACCACCCCTTCCTGGGACCCCACCCCCAATCCAACCCCCCCCACCCCCACTCTCTGACTGCCCCAACCCCTATCCACACCCCCGTCCCCTGATAGGCTCCCCCCTCTAAAGCCCCTTTCAGAATGAAGCCCTGCGAACCTGGGTGGAGGACTCAGGAGGAGCAGGAGCCCCTGCGCAGCCGGAGAGAAGTGATGGTTTCCCCTTCAAAGCACCGCTTCTCTCTGGCCGGCTGCGCGGCCGCCCAGTGCTCCTTCTGAGTCCTCCGCTCACGTTCGCTGTGCTCTTGCCACCCACACCACCCGCCTGCTCCCCTGTGGCTGCAGGTAAGCCTCCCTTCCTGCTCTCCCCTGCCCCCGCAGTGCAGCCCCCCCCCGCGCTGGTGGCACGGCTAGCTGAGGCTGTGGAGGAGGGGGGACACTATTATTTTTTATTACAAATATTTGCACTGTAAAAATGATAAAAGAAATAGTATTTTTCAATTCACATCATACAAATACTGTAGTGAGATTTCTACATTTTGTATGTTACCCTTTCATGATAAAGATTTTTTTGTTACATAACTGCACGGAAAAACAAAACAATGTAAAACTTTAGAGCCCACAAGTCCACTCAGTCCTACTTCTTGTTCAGCCAATTGCTAAGACAAACAATTTTGTTTACATTTATGGGAGATAATGCTGACTGCTTCTTATTTACAATGTCACCTGAAAGTGAGAACAGGTGTTCGCATGGCACGTTTTAGACGGCATTGCAAGGTATTTATGTGCCAAATATGCTAAGCATTCGTATGTCTCTTCATGCTTCAGCCACCATTCCAGAAGACATGTTTCTATGCTGATGATGATTGTTAAAAAAATGTGTTAATTACATTTGTGACTGAACTCCTTGGGGGAAAATTGTACGTCTCCTGTTCTGTTTTACCCACTTTCTGCCATATATTTCATGTTATAGCAGTCTTGGATGATGACCCAGCACATGTTCATTTTAAGAACACTTTCACAGCAGATTTGACAAAATGCAAAGAAGGTGCCAATGTGAGATTTCTAAGGATAGATACAGGCCTCGACCCAAGGTTTAAGAATCTGAAATGCCTTCCAAAATCTGAAAGGGATGAGGTGTGGAGCATGCTTTCAGATGTCTTAAAAGAGCAACCCTCTGATGCAGAAACTACAGAACCCGAACCATCAAAAAATATCAACCTTCTGCTGGTGGCATCTGACTCAGATGATGAAGATGAACATGCTCAGTCCATTCTGCTTTGAATTGTTATCGAGCAGAACCTGTCATCGGCATGGACGCATGTCTTCTGGAACGGTGGTTGAAGAATGTAGGAACATATGAATCTTTAGGGTATCTGGCATGTAAATATCTTGTGATGCTGGTGTGATGGGTTGGGTCACAGAAACCGCCTTGTGAACTGCCACCTGATGTGCTGGGACTACCTCTGAGTCTGTTTTCCCTGACAGCTTGGGACTTCAGTACCTTGCCTGGTTGTACCAGCCACGCTAGCCTCCTACAAACACAGATCCAGGTCTGAACCACGTCCCCCAAAAGCTGCAGGCTTAACTGAAAACCGCTTAAGAAGTGCTCCTATCTCCAGCACCCAGATTTCCAATGGGATCCAAACCCCAAATAAATCCATTTTACTCTGTATAAAGTTTATACAGAGTAAACTCATAAATTGTTCGCCCTCTATAACAGTGATAGAGAGATATGCACAGCTGTTTACCCCCACAGGTATTAATACATACTCTGGGTTAATTAATAAGTAAAAAGTGATTTTATTAAATATAAAAAGTAGGATTTAAGTGGTTCCAAGTAATAACAGACAGAACGAAATAAGTTACCAAGCAAAATAAAATAAAACACACAAGTCTAAGCCTAATACAGTAAGAAACTAAATGCAGGTAAATCTCATCCTCAGAGAGGTTCCAATAAGCTTCTTTTACAGGCTAGACTTCCTCCTAGTCTTGGTCCAGCAATCACTCTCACCCCTGTAGTTACTGTCCTTTGTTCCAGTTTCTTTCAGGCATCTCTTTGGGTTGGAGGGGCTATACTCTGAGCCAGCTGAAGACAAAATGGAGGGTTTTCCCAGGGCCTTATATAGTCTCTCGTGTTTTCCTATGCAGAATCACAGCTACAAGATGGAGTTTTGGAGTCACCTGGGCAAGTCACATGTCCATGCGTGACTCAGTTCTTTACAGGCCAACGCCGTTGCCCGGAAAGCTCAGGTGTGGATTGGCATCTTTAAAGGTCCATTGTTAGCCAAGTACTCCCAATTACTTGAATAACCCCTTCACACTATGTTGACCAAATCTGCCTTAGGTTCTTTTTACAGCAAACACTTTAAAAGCGTAGAGCCAACGCTCATAACTTCAGATATAAAAATGATACATGCGTACGAATAGGATGAATACATGCAGTAGAATGTAACCTTTGCAAACATATGCTACATGGCATATCTAGCGTTAAACATATTCCAGTTATGTCATATTTACACTCATAAGCATATTTCTATAAAGCATTATGGGGTGCAATGTCACAGCTGCTACAACAATGCCATGCGAAAGCCTGTTCTCACTTTCAGGTGACATTGTAAACAAGACATGGGCAGCATTATCTCCTTCAAATTGTAACCAAACTTGTTTGTCTGAACGATTGGCTAAAGTGGGACTGAGTGGACTTGTAAGTTCTAAAGTTTTATACTGTTTTATTTTTGAATGCAATTGTTTTTTGTACATAATTCTACATTTATAAGTTCAACTTTCATCATAAAGAGATTGCACTACAGTACTTGTATTAGTTTAATTGAAATATACTGTTTTTGTTTTTTACAGTGCAAATATTTGTAATAAAAATAGTGAGCACTGTACACTTTGTATTCTGTGTTGTAATTGAAATCAATATATTTGAAAATGTAGAAAACGTCCACAAATGTTGATATAAATGGTATTCTATTGTTTAACAGTACGATTAATCGTGATTAATTTTTTTAATTTCTTGACAGCCCTAGTCATTATCCTTCTATGCCAACAGCCATGCTATGTCTAGCTGTCAGTTTCAGATATTTATTGCAAGTGAAGCTCGGTTCTACTTAGCCCGTGTTTGAAAGGGAGTTCTCTAGGAACAAGCCAAATGCTGCTTGTAGTTTGTTTTTCCCCAATTGAGGGGAAAAAACATTGAGAAAGCCCAGGTAAAAATCTCATCGAGACTTTATGAAATGAAATAAAATACATACTATGTGATTCAATTTGTAGGTATATTTATTCCTCAGACAGGATCTCATACTATCTAAAATGAAAAGCCTGCAGTTCGGTGAGTAAAACACAAGAACAAAATAAATGAGTCTCCAGTCTACCAAGAAGTTAGACTGTCCGTTCTGTTGAATCTGCCCTTATATACCACAGATTTTACCAACTCTTCTCAGCACCTAGCCTATTGTGAAATTTCAGCCAATCCATTCTGAGATTGAAATATGGTTGATAGATGCTGAACTGGCTGGATAGATGTGCAGGTCTTTTAAAAATAGTTAAAAATTCTGAATTCACTCATCTTAGGGAAATGAAATTGTAAAAAAACATTTTCTACTTTCTTCATACAACAAATTGACAAGACCTCCTTAGCTAACAAAGATTTTGGGTAGAAATCTGGATCTTCGCTTTTAAATGTTGGAGGAGAAGGAAGGAACTCAGGAATACCATTTCCATCAACCATGTTTTAGTTTTTTCAGTCTGTTCTGGGCTTAACCTATGACCTTTTAATTTGGGATCAGTTATGCTGCATAAGTCATAGAAAATGTCCAAACTCTTCTGATTTGTTTTTCAATTTTTGACCTTGTGTGGTTCCATTTTGGTGTTAATTAGATCAAGCCAGATTTCCCCTGAGATTGAGACAGTCGTGTCAGCAACCTGTACTCAAACAAGTCTCTCTTTCTCTCTCTCTCTGAACTCTTTCAAATGTTGTTGTGAATTTAATGCCTCTTTAGAATCCCTTGTTTAAAGTATGTGCTATGTTTTAATCAGTCTTCCCTGTGCTCAGTGTGCTGATTTCAGGAAAGTTATGGCAGCAGAATGAAAACAGAGACTCAATCTTACCATGTGTTATTGGAAAGCTAAGGCATCAGTCCTCCTTTTTCAATCAACCAATCATGCAGCTGATGATAACCGGAACTTTTTTGAACCTCTGTGATAGAAGTGCTTTAGAACTCTTTTAGGTATTACTGCTTTCTCAATGAGGTTTAAATGGTGTGCTAAACTCCTGTGCATTAAACATTTAGGGTGCCTGCTCCTGAATTCCTATCATCTATACTTTGTTTGTGTTATGTGATCAAATGGCAAAGATCTCCTTATCATACTTTTCTCTGGATGGTAGGATAGTATCTTCAACAGCTTGCAGACAGTATTATGTGGTTTTATCTTCAGACAAAGAATCCAAAGCACCAAGTAGGAACTCATTTTTCCCCGTGTGGATGGTTGGAACTGTTATTGGGTCATTTCTTATGTCTGACCAATCGACTAGTATTAAAATCTATGACTGTTGCTATTGTAGAGGGGACATAACAGTTTTCAAGTATGTAAAAGGTTGTTACAAGGAGGAGGGAGAAAAAACTTCCTACCTGTCAGGGTGGTTAAGCACTGGAATAAATTACCTAAGGAGGTTGTGGAATCTCCATCCTTGGAGATTTTTAAGAGCAGGTTAGACAAACACCTGTCGGGAATGGTCTAGATCAGTGGTCTCCAAACTTTTTGGATCGCACACCCTCAGGGCCAGCTCTAGGGAAGCAAAAAAAAAAAAAAAAAAAAGAGAGAGAGAGAGAGAGCTGCCACTGGCGTGCCACAAAGACAGAGCAGGGCGAGCCGAGCTGCTGCCGGCGTGCCACCTTCAGTGGCTCTCCTCCTGCGGTGCCCCCCCAGAAATGGCCTTGCGTACCTCCTGGTGTGCACGCACCCCACTTTGGAAACCGCTGGCCTGGATAATACTTAGTCCTGCTATGAGTGCAGGGGACTGGATTGGATGACCTCTCAAGGTCCCTTCCAGTCCCATGATTCTATGATTCTTCCTTTAATTCTTCTTCTTCTACTCTTGTAGCTACTAGCAGTGGACCCATGAGTTTAAATCTGTCTCAAGGAGCAGACAGAAGTCATGCTGCCTAAGAGGCATAACAAAAGTCTTGATATTCCCATTGGTTCCCTTTGAATTTTGCTCTAAATAGTTTTCATTAACAGATTGAAATTGGTGCCTAATATTTCTAGTAACATTTTTCCCCCCAAATTAATATGTAAATACTTTCAACATCATTGTTAAGTTCCTAAGAGTGTGTGTTTGGGGGGAACCCAATAAAACCCATTTGGTTTTATTTCCTGGATGGGGAGAACTCTCCCCCGCCTCCCAAATCTGTCAGAAAATAGTGTTGGTGACATCAATAAATTACATTCTTTGTTCTGAGTCAGTGAACTAATCCCATAGTTAGTGGCTGGAAACAGTGAAATGTCCTTTGGGATCACTACATTTACCATATAACTTTACACAAACAATAGAACCATTAAACTCCAGTGCGCCTGCCAAATTTCAGTTAAACTCTGTCTCCCTAAACTCTTCCTGCCATTTCAATATTTTTCTTCTCTTCCTATCCTACAACAGTTGTATATTTTTTCTGTGCACTATTAAACTGTCACACTCTATCCCAGGGTTGGCTGCATTTAAATGGAAGGATAAATTAGTGCTTGTATATTATTTAATTCTATTACTATCATGCCTAGAAGCCGTAGTCAAGGGCCAGGCCTCCATTTACTAGGTGCTTTACAAAGGCAGTTACAGCTCCAAAGAGCTTACATTGTATGTTTGCTAAAGCACTTTAGAATCTTTTGGGGTGAAATTTACTATGAAAATATTAGATGCTATGGAATATCACTTAGTGATTTATATTTCTAACCTTAGTATGAGCCTTTATTTGCTTCCTAAAAGGCTGTAGTTAATAGGTTTCTGACATCTTCCATCATTGCTGTCTCATTTAGTGTTGTATTTCCATGGCTTTAATAACTCAGTGAAGACTGAAATGATAATTCTTAAAGAATTGACTGAACAAGTTAGGCCCTGATCTGTTTGGCAGTCCAAGGCATGACAAACATCTTTGACATAAGCAGAGTAAATTATGGTAAGAAATATAAATCTGCACTATGGTAATCTTATCCATTAGCCACTTACAGATAGCTTTCTGGCACAATTTGGAAACTAGTTAATTCTCAAGCTATGTAGTGCCAGAAACGTACAAAATCTAGATTTCTCTTCTGCAAACGTGATTTTTCTTCCTCCCTGCCTATGTTAAAGTACATACCATATTTAGCAGTTTCAGAAAAATTTCGAAAGCAGTTAGTGTGGCCATAACCCTAACACCCCAACTGAGTATTCGTGAGAAAGTGGAAATGTTCCCATTTCAGTTCCTTGTTAATGACACACTTGAGTATGGGATCTGAAATGTCAGTCTCTGTATTTTCAAACCTGTGGAAACTTGAATAATGCTTACACATAAGAGCAATCAACTCTGATAGCAGTAGGCTAAATATCAGTTTCTGAAAATAAATTTTATATGAATCTATTCTCCAGACAATTTGATTTTTAAATGTTTAAAAATGTGACATCTTTATATAAGTGAATACAGATTGAGGCAGTAGCTATAAAAACCTGAAGTTTCCATGCATCACCTGCTTTTCACTCCAACCTGTTAAACAGCACAACTAGATACAATGCAGACTTTACTGCTTTCCGTCGCAATAATTTACTGCCCTCCTGACCTATAAACAGATAACTGTTACCATGACTTGATACTGTTAGGCGTTTGGATACATTCTCAAAGGTAATTCATGGTTTTAAATATCGTATGTATGAAAGGTTTTATAACCAAGCATTTGGAAAATGGCAGTATTACATTTCCTTGAGCTGTGTTCTGGGAGTAATGATTTGTCGCTGCAGTCTTGTTACATAGCATCCTGAGCAAAATGTCCCCCTCCTTTCTTCCTTTAATGCCTTATTCTTGTATAAGGACTACCCACAGATTCATTTAGCTCCTTCCGTCTCCTCAGTGCTTCTGGAAAGGATGATTACCTAAACTTGAAATCTGCAGGTAAAAAGTTTTCAGTGACCTCCTTTGATTTACATTTACAATTTTCTCACGTTAAGAGGATGCACTCTAGTAGAGCAGCTGGGAGTCAGTATAACTGAATTCTTTTCCAAATCTGTCTCCAATTCACTGCATCACCTTTGGTAAGTCACTTAACCTCATTGTCTCTCAATTCATCCATATGTAAAATGAGGTTAATAATCCTTACCCACCCACTCTTCTAAAGATCTTTGAGATCTATGAATGAAAATCATTAGATAAGTAGGAAGAATGATCTGGCCTGATTCACAATGACATTACTCCAGCTTTGTGCCAGAGTAACTCCTTTGAAGTCAGGGCAATTACAGTGGAGTAACATCTTGGTGAATCAGATATGTTATTTTTTTTTACTTGTGGGATATAAAATAACCATAAGAAGCTCTCATGCGAATGACAAACTACTGAAATGCTGGGGAGGGCCTTTAGATTACCCAGACTATTGCTTCTGAGCTGTGCTTCCATTCCTGTTGGTCAGAACTTCAGATAATGATCAGAGTTCGTAGATCCCAGCAAGTATCTGTGCATCATTTTGCATACAGAGGACTCATTATAACCCATGCAATCAATGACAACACAGAGCAATATGTTCTGGGATCTCTTCACTGAACCAGTATTACCAAATGGATTCATAGGGGAGTTTTGAAAAAGCAAGTTAACTTTTTTCTGTGTTGTGTCCCTAACGGCCTGATAAGTTGGAGCAGGCCACACATAAAATGGTGCTTAACTCATTTTCCAGTTTTGTTTTGTAGTTCACTTTTAAATTAAATCCAAAGAAGCTTCATTAGTCACTGTTTAACTTGTAACACAATGGAGGAAAAACTAAGTTCCATTCTTAGCTGTACCACGGATTTCTTTGTGATTTTGGAAAGTCACACAAGGTCTGTGTGATGGGTTGGGTCACAGAGAACCCTTTGGGACTGTCACCTGATGTGCTGAGACTACCTCTGAGCCCGTTTTCCCTGCCAGCTTGGACCTCCAGGACCCTGCCTTGTCGAGCCAGATATACTAACCTGCTGCAACACAGACCCAGGGTCTCAACCATGCCCCCAAAGCTGCAGACTTAACTGAAAACCAGTCAGCAGGTACTCCTGTCTCCAGCACCCAGACACCCAGTTCCCAATGGGATCCAAACTCCAAATAAATCCGTTTTATTCTGTATAAAGCTTATACAGGGTAAACTCATAAATTGTCCGCACTCTATAACACTGATAGAGAGATATGCACAGCTGTTTGATTCCCCCAGGTATTAATCACTTACTCTGGGTTAATTAATCAACAAAAGTGATTTTATTAAGTATAAAAAGGTAGGGTTTAAGTGGTTTCAAGTAATAACAGACAGAACAAAGTAAGTTGCCAAGCAAAATAAAACAAAACATGCGAGCCTAAGCCTAATTTCTAAGCCTAATACATTAAGAAACAGAATACAGGGTAAATCTTACCTTAGAGATATTCAAATAAGCTTCTTTCACAGACTAGACTCCTTCCTAGTCCGGGCCTAATCCTTTCCCCTGGTACAGACCTTGTTAGTTCCATCAGGCATCTTAGGTGAAAAGCAGGGGATTCCACATGACTGGCCCCCCCCCTTGTTCTGTTCCACCCCCTTTTATAGCTTTGTCACAATGTGGGAATTCTTTGTCTCTCTCTGGGTTCCAACCCCTCCTCTTAAATGGAAAAGCACCAGATTAAAGATGGATTTCAGTTCAGGTGATATGATTACATGTCCTGTGAACCTCCCTCCATTCTTCCAGGACTGGTCTGCACCTATGCACTGGAGACTTGCAGGAAAACAGAGCCATCTACAGTCAATTGTCCTAGACAACGGGAGCCATCAAGATTCTAAACCACCATTAATGGCCCACACTTTGCATAATTACACTAGGACCTCAGAGTTATGCTACATATTCCTAATTTCAGATACAAGAATGACACATTCATACAAATAGAATGAACACACTCAGTAGATTATAAGCTTTGTAATGATACCTTATAAGAGACTTATAAACATATTTTTATAAAGCATTATGGAGTGCAACGTCACAGCCTGATCCTGTAAGATGCTGAGCATCTATATGAGGTGCTGTGCATCCTCAGTTCCCACTGAAGTCCTGTCCCTTCAAACAGTGATGTTCAACATTTTGTAGCCTTGAAGTCTTTGTGACTCACCCAAGGGCAAGTTCAAATTTAAGGAGAATTGAGGCTTCTCAGCACCATTTATCGTCTGATCCATAATCTATGTTCCTTAATTTGCTTTTTAAATTAAGGATTATTCTAAGAAATGAATGAGTATTCTGGTGCAGTAAGAATACTTGATTGCACACAGATAATTAATTTGACATATTGAGAGGATAGGGAATATCTGTAGATAAGCAAAAGACCACAGACAGTTTCATAATACACAACGTAATTATGACCCTTACTTCTGAGTGTTCATTGTTGCTATTTGTTTCGTACGTAAATCATTATGTGGAAATTAAATCAGAGCAAACTGGGTGGAGGGGGTCCTCGGAGCAGAAGTAGAGAGAGAGGCAAACAGAGAGGTGATATACCTGTGTGTGTTAGAAGGTGGTGGTTATGGAGTATGATAATACTATCTCAGTAGAAGCTCTCGGGAGAAGAGGAGTTCATCCAGGTTATTGTTTCCCTGAAAGGGTAATCTTCTCTAAGTGTTGTGGAGATTGAAGAGATTGTCTGTAAGTGGTAATGTTTGGCAAGAAGGGCCAGTCCTCACCCACAGACAACCCGCCAACCTGAAGCATATTCTCACCAGCAACTACACACTGCACCATAGTAACTCTAGCTCAGGAACCAATCCATGCAACAAACCTCTATGCCAACTCTGCCCACATATTTACACCAGCGACACCATCACAGGACCTAACCAGATCAGCCAGACCATCACCGGTTCATTCACCTGCACGTCCACTAATGTAATATACGCCAGCATGTGCCAGCAATGCCCCTCTGCTATGTTTCAGAGTAACAGCCGTGTTAGTCTGTATTCGCAAAAAGAAAAGGAGTACTTGTGGCACCTTAGAGACTAACCAATTTATTAGAGCATAAGCTTTCGTGAGCTACAGCTCACTTCCTCAGATGCATATCGTGGAAACTGCATAAAGCCTGCTGCAGTTTCCACGATATGCATCTGAGGAAGTGAGCTGTAGCTCACGAAAGCTTATGCTCTAATAAATTGGTTAGTCTCTAAGATGCCACAAGTACTCCTTTCCCTCTGCTATGTACATCGGCCAAACTGGACAGTCCCTACGTAAAAGGATAAATGGACACAAATCAGATATTAGGAATGGCAATATACAAAAACCTCTAGGAGAACACTTCAACCTCCCAGGACACACACTAGCAGATTTAAAGGTAGCCATCCTGCAGCAAAAAGACTTCAGGACCAGACTTCAAAGAGAAACTGCTGAGCTTCAGTTCATTTGCAAATTTGACACCATCAGCTCAGGATTAAACACAGACTGTGAATGGCTAGCCAACTCCAAAAGCAGTTTCTCCTCCCTTTGTGTTCACACCTCAACTACTAGAAGAGGGTGTCATCCTCCCTGACTGAGCTAACCTTGTTATCCCTAGCCTGATTCTTACTTGCATATTTATACCTGCCTCTGGAAATTTCCACTACATGCATCCGACGAAGTGGTATTCACCCATGAAAGCTTATGCTCCAATACGTCTGTTAGTCTATAAGGTGCCACAGGACTCTACCATTTCAAAATGTGTTTCTTTAGTCAGGAGATAATAAAATCCTCCATGTAGTTCTGACTGTTTAATATTTTGTGTAATAGTCTTGCATAGGGTGACCAGATAACAACTGTAAAAATACGGGACGGGGTGGGGAGTAATAGGTGCCTATATAAGAGAAAATCCCAAAAAACAGGACTGTCCCTTTAAAAACAGGACATCTGGTCACCCTAGTCTTGCAAGCCAAGTTTGCCAGCCCCTGTGAAATAGAGGAAGATCCTGTTTATGCTGTGGAAGGTTTGAGCTGGACTCTTACATGGTGGTATGCTAATGGGTAGATGTGGAGCAGTATTATTCATTTTTAGGCTGCAGAATCAAACCAGGATTTGAGGCTTGTGCAGGTGTGGATTCTTTGTGCTACCATTGATGGGATTTTTTGAAAGTCATGAACACCCATGTAATTTTAATGAAATATAAAAATGTATGATGCCATCATATAATTATTTTTAACACTTTCAAATAGTCTATCAAGACATGAAGTGTAGCCTATAACTGGGTGTGAGCAGCCACGGAGCAGCTTTTTGCAGCCCAAGTAACTGATGTGGGCAGAAGAGGCAGGGGATAAAATATCATTAATATTTACTTGTATTGCAGTCGTGCTTCTAGGCTCTAGCCCCATTGTGTTAGGCACTGTACAAACATATAAGGAAAAGATACAGTTTCAAAGGGGGCATTCCTATGACACAGCAAACATGGAGGGGGGAACTGGACATTCTAAAACAGTGAAATTCAGAGGCTACCAGATTTCCATTACTATTATAATTTATTTGTATTACTGTAGCAGCTAGAAGCCCCTATCAGGGATCCAGGACCCATTTTGCTAAGTGCTGCACAACCATGATCACGGTACCCGCCTATCTTCAGGATAATGACAAGATGCAGCATGTGAATGAGACAAATGTGTGGGCGGAGATGGCTGAGGAAGAGGGGTTCGGAGTGATAATCTGCCATATTTTCACAGTGTAGCTTGCTGCCTGCCTATCTGTTACCAACTGTCAATGGTAACTAGCAATTATTGCTGGCCCTAGCAGGTCCTGCTCATCTGCTAACTATCTTTCTTTTTTGCCTGCTTGGGTTCCCATATAATCTTGACTTTCATCTGGAGAACTGTTGGAGTTAGATGAGAAGCAAATGCCTTTGTGCCATCTGAAATCCTTGCCTGAAAATGGTTTTAAAGCATAATCTTCTAGCTTGAACATTTGAGAGAAACTGATGGCAGCTAAAACTGCAGAACGTGAAGCTATTTTGTTGTTAGACTAATACAAATGTTGTCAATACCTACAAACCCTCCCTCATGTTGGTTTGGGAGCCAGTGATCAGAGAGTATCCTGTTCCTCCATTCTCTCAGTAAGTCTTGCAACAACACCCTGTTGAAGTGAAGTATTGTCTATTTTCCATATGGCAAAATAAGGAATAGAGAGGATGTAACCTTTTATTAGGTCATACAGTACATCACTGGCAGAGCAAGGAATAGAATCCAGGCAATCTAGCTTTATATTACTCTCATCACTAAACTACAAAGCTTTTTATCTCTGTTCTTTCTTGCAAGCTAACAATACTAAGCAAAGGCCGAGTCTACACTAAATTTCTTTTCTCAAACTGTTACTATCACCATTGCTGCTCCACTGGAAGTACCCAGGATAGGAGTGCTAATGTAAACTGGCCACTCGTGTTTTAGTCCTCCAGTTTTAGATCAGGTCTACATGATGAAATGGTTAAAATACCAGCTTCATTTCTACACTAGAACGCCTTCCATTTCTACCATGATGCCAGTGGTAACAGTAGAAATTTTATGTAAAAAGTATAGTAAAGATAAGACCACAACATGTCTGATTATGTATGTATCAGATTAGAAATCATTGGTTAATTTTTCAAATTAGATTTCTCATTGTTATTTTTAAATCCAGTCTCATTTTTGGCCTTCTTTTTAGGCAGAAGATGAGTTATGGAAAGTGATCTGAGTGTTTATTTGGGCATCCAAATGCAATAAATCTGCTTGTTATTTCAATAGAAAGTTTATTAATAGAACACATTATTCTGTTCAATATTAATGTCTTTAAAATTAAGCAGAGCATTAGTAGTAATGAAACTAGTTTAAATCAATACGTTCCTTTTATGAAATCTTCTGCATAAAGAAAAAAAATTAAAAACTGCCTGTAGCATAACAGCAAGGTTATAATTGAATAGAAAGGCCTTCTTAAAGGGATACTTTCAGGTTAATGTAGGTGTTGTATATACTTTAAGATCTTTTTCCTTACAATTAATAGAAATATTTCCATGGTTTAACAAAATCCACTGGAAATAATACTTTAAATATGTAGGGTGAAATTCTGATCCCACTAAAGTCAATGGTAAAACTCCAGTGGACTTCAGTGGGGCCAGGATTTGTACCATAAACTCTCTCTTTCAGTGCTTTGCACCTGGGATTTTGTAGAGTTACATATGAAGCCCTGAAAATGAAATAGGCACATTTATTTCTATTTAGCTTTTATTGTTCAAGTCACAAAAGTTGGGAAGAAGAAACAAACAAGCAAAGAGACATCGCAATTAGATTTGACATTCTTATTGTGACAGTCTCTTCAGTAAGTCTGTAATAGCATTGCCAAACCTCCAGGATTGTCCTAGAGTCTCCAAAAATTTAAAATTAATCTGTAATTAAAGATTATGTAATATGTTGAAACCTCCAGGAATACGTCGAACCAAAATTGGCAACTCTAGTCTGTAATGTTGTGTTTGTATTGGAATATGGGCCAAAATATTCATACATTGGTATCTAAAGTTAGGCATGTGACTAAGGGGCCTGATCAGAAAAGGTGTTGAGACTAAACTGCTCCCAATGATGTGGGCTCACCAGTTTCAAAATTCTGCTTTAGTTACATTCGGTTAGTTAGTATCAATTGATCCAGTTGACACTAAACTGGGACGAGAGGTAGATACGCTAGAGGGTAGGGATAGGATACAGAGGGCCCTAGACAAATTAGAGGATTGGGCCAAAAGAAATCTGATGAGGTTCAACAAGGACAAGTGCAGAGTCCTGCACTTAGGATGGAAGAATCCCATGCACCGCTACAGCCTAGGGACCGAATGGCTCGGCAGCAGTTCTGCAGAAAAGGACTAGGGGTTACAGTGGACGAGAAGCTGGATATGAGTCAACAGTATGCCTTTGTTGCCAAGAAGGCCAATGGCATTTTGGGCTGTATAAGTAGGGGCATTGCCAGCAGATTGAGGGACGTGATCGTTCCCTTCTATTTGACATTGGTGAAGCCTCATCTGGAGTACTGTGTCCAGTTTTGGGCCCCACACTACAAGAAGAATGTGGAAAAATTGGAAAACGTCCAGCGGAGGGCAACAAAAATGATTAGGGGTCTAGAACACATGACTTATGAGGAGAGGCTGAGGGAACTGGGATGGTTTAGTCTGCAGAAGAGAAGAATGAGGGGGGATTTGATAGCTGCTTTCAACTACCTGAAAGGGGGTTCCAAAGAGGATGGATCGAGACTGTTCTCAGTGGTAGCAGATGACAGAACGAGGAGTAATGGTCTCAAGTTGCAGTGGGGGAGGTTTAGGTTGTATATTAGGAAAAACTTTTTCACTAGGAGGGTGGTGAATCACTGGAATGCGTTACCTTGGGAGGTAGTGGAATCTCCTTCCATAGAAGTTTTTAAGGTCAGGCTTGACAAAGCCCTGGCTGGGATGATTTAGTTGGGGATTGGTCCTGCTTTGAGCAGGGGGTTAGACTAGATGACCTCCTGAGGTCCCTTCCAACCCTGATATTCTATGATTCTGTGATTGCTGCCATAAGATAACTAACTCACTTGATTTAAATGAAGTGTATTGGTTGGTTAACCGTCAGTTCTTGTGGTCTGAAAAAGGTGCACTTGGACAGGGTTTTCTGGAGTGGGTTCTTAAAGATAGTCTCTTAACATCGTGTGTAAGTGGACTGATTTTCAAAAGTGCTGAACATCAAGATGTTCCTGTGGAAGTCAGTGGGAGCTGCTGCATGCTCAGCACTTCAGAAAATCAGGCTACTTATTTATGGAGAGATGTTCAAAAGCATGAAAGAATCCAAAATTGGTGCTTGACTTTCAAAAGAGCCGGACTTCCATTTAGGCACCTAAGTATAGTGTCCAGAGTTTCAGAAGTGCTCGGTACCCAGCAGCTTCCATTATTTTCAATGAGTTCTTTAAATTTAAGTTCCTAAGTTGACAGTGGACAGGTGCGTAAATTTAGACCCCCTATGTTTGAAAATACTGACCTAGTCATATAGCAAAGTAGAGAAAATGCTTTGCTCTTGAAGCCTCTTTCACCCAAAGAGCAGAAGCCCTTCACAGATATTCAGCCTTTCATGAGATAGGTAAGTAGTAAGCTGTTACCAGTGGGTATACTGAACAATGGATGGGTTAAATGATTTAAAACTGAGATATCAGTGGAAGAGAGAAATGAGTGAGAGCATCACTGCACATGAATTCAGTAGCTTCTTCCCTTTCTTAAAATGGTGAAATGTAATGAAACTTAAACATTTTTAAACAACTCCCTGATTAAATTTTAATAGGAATGAAAAATGAACAATATTCTTACAAGTAAGAAATGGTCTTCATTATTTTTTAAAGTCCATATTATAAGGATTAGCGCCATTAATAAGATCCCTGAGTTTTTTATATTATGTACACTGTTCAGATAGAAATTTAACTGGGAATTTTAATGAAATGATGACAGAAATCATTTTTTTATTGCATCCCTTTGCAGAATATTTCCTGTGAGACCAAGATAGAGAGAGACCCAAATTAATGGCTTTTCAGAGGAACTGAGTGATAAGTTATGAAAGCTTATAGATATGATAATTTTAGGCTGCTGTTTGGCTAAACAGCCTTATGGAGAATTGCTGTTTAATAGACATACCATGGGAATTAAAGACATTTGGATGTTAATTTGTATACATATTCTGGTATAGGACCATAAAGAGAGATTCACTTTATAGATACTGTTGTTTGCCACTGTTTAGAGGGAGAAAATTCACTTGGTGAACAGTTCCCGTCAACCCACTGCTTAAGAGAACCTAGAGAGTTATCAGGGGGCTGGCTTCCTTCTCTCTTTTCTCTCATTTCATGTTTTTAATCTGAATGTAAGAGAGAGCAATGTGATCTTACCATGGTTTTGTTCTCATTAAAACTTAAAGAAATTGTTATTTTGGGAAATGAGTTATGTTTAGGGAAAATGAGCACCAAAAATATTTATGAACATCCAAGCAATCTAGCATATTACGTTGACTTACAATTGAGTGTGTATTGCCCACTTGGCAAATATATCATTTTGCCAGACAACTGTAATAATAAATGAACGTATACAACCCCCCCATCATTCTCAGAACTGGCTTTTTCAAAGTACTTCACGTGCTTAGTTTTCTATATTTTAAATGCAGATGTTCATCCAACTTTTAATACCAGTGGGAGGCCCTGTTCAAAACCTGCATTAAAGTGAAGCACAAGGTGGCAATAAACTTAATTCTAGCTTTTATCTTTCTTGGTTCCACCTCAAAGCTTTTAAATATTACATTTCTAAAGTAAGAATTTCTTTTGTGTTAGTCATTTCCGTGAACACCTGTGAACTGTTGAGTTTAATTGGCCTACAGCTGGTGCTGATTGTGTGTGGAGAGTATGGGGGGGAGGGGGGAGTTACCGGCTGATTGGCTGTCTTCACATTGTGTATAATTATCTCTTTTTCTTCGTCCCTTTTATCTTTTTTTTCATATATAGGTTATAAAGGTTTAGGGATTAGGGACTGAAAATAGAAGGGGCTCTGGCGAGATTTTATGTCTCTTGGATGAAGTCGTGTAGGCAAATACATCTGAATGCATTAACACCTTATCGAGCAACTCAAGAACAAGATTGCTGATCTTGTTAGTCAATTTGCCATACTTATACAGCTTTCATAGCGGTGACTGTGCCAAGAACTAGGAAAGCAGGAGTACATAGTGTTGAAGGCAGTGTGGAAAAGGGGAGATGAGATATTAATATCTGGTTGACACACAGACTTACAATGGTTTAACTAAAGGTGTGTTCTTAAAGTAAATGCAACTGGTGCAAGTTTGTGTATAGACACTCGTATTTCAGTTTCAATGACTTATTTTGGTTTTGCTTAGTTCTGTAAAGGCTGGCCCACACACAAACTTGCACCGAAATAACTAAATTGGTTTTAAATTGCATCTTTTCTTGTTTCAGTGCAAATGTAGCATATGGACACTTTTTTATTCCAAAGATTTGGAATAGAAGTGTTCTATTTCGGTTTTGCCATTGAATTACAAATGTTAAATGTAGTTGCTTGATAGCAGGAATTTACTGAGGGTAATATCAACAGTAAATTGAATGGCGTAAATCAATAAAAACGATATATCTTTGTGAGTATGATGAAATACCCAACAAAACCCTTAATCAAAACAATCCCTAAAAGCACCAAGATAGTGCATTGTATTCAGACCAATTAGTAGATTATACACCACAGACATTGTCCCTTAGCAATAAATAAATAGTCTCGCTAGTATATTGCCTTCTACCCCCAGACCTCAGTGTGCCTTACAAAGATGAATTAAGCCTTGCATCTTCCCTTAGAGATAGATAGGTGGTATTGCATCCTCTCCTTAAACATGGTGAATTGTGCCTGAGAGAGGGGAAGTGACTTGCACAGGGTCAAACAAGAAGTCTGGCAGAACTGGGAATAGAACCCAGGTCTCCTGACACCTACTTTTGTGCATTAGGCTGCAAGAACTTCTCAAGGCCAACTGAAGTAAATTAGGAAAAGTGATAGAGTAACATAATGGGCTTTGTATAAAGGCCTAGTGGAGGGTGATGAACTGTACCCAGAATCCTTCCCAATCCAAAGCCAACACTGTGTGCGGTCCCACAGCCGCATCAGGGCTGTCACCTCCCCCTTTGGAATATAGCAGCGGCCTCAGTCTTTAGTGTGCCCCACTCTAAAAGGGCTCTGGTCAGGAGATTCACATAGTTTGTGACTCTAGTGAGCGTGGCCCTGTCCCTTCTTAAATTTACATTCTGCTCCACTGCCAAGCAGATTCCCACAAGGGGAATGAAGTAATGCTACACAGCCACAGTGGCCTACTTCTGCTACTGCATGATGGAACCATGGCAGATTCTCTTCATTCTGGGCCTTGTGTACCCTTACCAGGGAAGGCGGGGTTTACTCTGAAATAGGATGGAGGCCTAAGAAGTTGTGTATAGAGCAGGAAGTGAAAAGTAGGGAAGTACCATTGGGTAATATCACTTCCCACCATCTTTCTCCCTATTCTTGCCTGACATTCTCTTTCCTATTATCAATCTTCATGCTTTCCTATGAGGCGAGGGGTAGACATATGCAGCTGCTTATTTTGATCAAGTCAGAGTCCACATAAACATGCCAGTCTGAGCAGAGTCGTAGAGTCCAAGGCAGAAAGGATGATTGTGATTGTCTAATCTGACTTCCTTTATAACACAGCCCATAGAACTTCCCCCAGAATGATTTTTAGTAAAACATCCAGTCTTGATTTAAAAATTGTCATTTAATGGAAAAACCAACATGACTCTTATATTTGTTGTTCTAGAGGTTAATTACCCTCACTGTTAAACATGTGTGCCTTATTTCCAGTCTGAATTTGTCCAGCTTCAGCTTCCAACCACTGGATCTTGTTAGACCTTCATCTGCTAGATTGAAGAGCCCATAATCAAATTTTTGTTTGTGATCAAATCACCGCTTAACCTTCTGTTTGTTAAGCTAAATAGATTGAGCTCCCTGAGTCTGTCACTTTAAGGCAAGTTTTTTAATCCTTTAACCATTCTTATAGCTCTTCTCTGAACCATCTCCAATATGTCAACCTCCTTCTTGAATTGTGGGCACCAGACCTGGATACAGGATTTCAGCAGCAGTTGTACCAGTATCAAATACAGAGATAAAATAACCTCTCTGCTCCTACTCAAGAGTTCCCTGTTTATGTAGCCAAGGATCGCATTAGTTCTTTTGGCCACAGTGTCGTATGGGAGCTCGTGTTCAGCTAATTATCCACTGTGATCCTCAAGTCTTTTTCAGTCCCTGCTTCCCAGGGTAGAGTACCCCATCATGTTCGCGTGGTCTACATTCTTTGTTCCTAGGTATATACATTTACGTTGAGCCATATTCAAATACATATTGTTTGCTTGAACCAAGCAGCCCAGATGGCTCTGTATCAATGAGCTGTCCTCTTTATTTACCATACCCCCTGCCCCCCCCCCCCCTTTTTTTTTTTTTGTCATCTGCAAACTTTATCAGTGATTTCTATGTTTTCTTCCAGGTCACTGATAAAAATGCTAAATATTGTAGGGCCAAGAACTGATCCCTGCAGGACCCTACTAGAAACACATAAATTGGTCCTTTTAAAAGTAAGCAAGTCATCAATTTACCAACCTCCTCCCACTCTCATTTTTGCTTCTTCCTTGCGGCTGCTTATGCCTGGGACTACCTCTTCCATCTAGTTTGCCAAGTTTCTGTCTCATCTCTCTTTAAACCACTTCCTCGTGCAGCCTTTCTTTGGTAATCCACCACAGAAAAATCGTGTTTAGTAACTAAACTGAAAGAAATAAATAGCAGCACCATTTGGGGACTGAGCCTGCATCTGGTGTGTTGGCCCACTATGTAGGCAATATTGGCAATCTATCTTAGATTGGGGATTCCTTGGGGTGGAGTTGTATTATTCTGCCTTTGGGACACGGTCACACACACTGTCAGAACTCAGTTAATAATGAATGATGTGACTGACTTTGTCAAATGTATCCACACGAGTGGATAAAATAAGCCCCCTTAACTTAAGTGCAGCTTCTTCAGGGTTAGTTCTTGTGTTACCCATCTTTGCTTCATTGGAATACATTAAGATAACAGATACCTTGCCTTCTTAATCAGATTTAGGTCTGAGAATGCTGGGAAGGTCTTATCTTGATGAAAATGAATTTTCTTCTCTCTGAACAATAAAGGATCAACCTTCCTAATTTTTTTAAGCGATTAATTGTCAGTATGCACAGTGATGCTGCCTAGCAACATTGCTAGCATTGCTGTTCTGTGACAGAAACCTATGGTGTTGGTCAGAGAGATTTCTGGAGAGCACTGAAAGATAACACTGTTTGTAACAATTAAGACATGCTTTTTGTGTGCATTGAAGAAGGTTCATTTAGCAGAATCTCTCAACTCCAAGTTTCAGAGTAGCCGCCGTGTTAGACTGTATCTGCAAAACGAAAAGGAGGACTTGTGGCACCTTAGAGACTAACAAATTTGAGTATAAGCTTTCATGAGCTACAAGTCATTGAGCATTTAGAATTGTTTTATTTATTTTTGCAGAAAAGTAAATCGCTTGAGGGGGAAGAAAAAACTGCACTGTACATTACACACTGTATAGTAGCAACACTAGAAATAATGATTGTTAACGACATTCCAGTAACAAAGATGGTACAGAGAAGCAGGATATGGTAATCAAACACTGTGAGGGGTGAAATACAGTTACCTTAAATGCTCTTCTTACAGTAACTGAAAGCTTTAGTTCCTGAATTAATTAATCAGAGGCCCTAGACTGTAATGTCATTATGAATAGTCAGAACATTTTCAGCTTGGGGCTTGGCTTATCAGTCTGGCAAGCACTGAACTCCGTCAATCCCTATTGACATTGTGCCAATCTTCCTAGATGATGCTGATTGATGAGAGCCCTTTCCTCACCATTCATTTGGACAGCCAGACTGTGTGTGACTTAAATTTTGGGCCATTACAGACATTCAGATGAATTCATTTTGATTAGTGCTAGCTGAGACTTGGGGAAATATGGAAACTCAATTGCCATTTTTTCCCTCTCTCTCTGTCCCCTCCGCACCAGCTCCCCCATCCACAGCTCCTATACTCAGCCATGCATGCACACACAAACTTTCCTATTGCTACGCATTATTGCATAGGTTAGTAGTTCAAAAGCATTTTCATACTAATTGCCCTTGCCAATGTATTTTTTTTCCCCATGCAAAACAGTATATGAAATGGTGCAGTTTCCTCAGTGGTAGCATTATAATGCTTGTTCATTCTTCAGTGAGTTGTTGGGCTTATTCTGCTACCTGGTACAAATGTAGTCTAAATTAAATGACCAGTTCATTTTTTGCGCTCCATAGGCTGCAGCAAGTAATAAACAGCTTATGTAATCATCCCAATCATGAACTCCGCCAAAAAAATGTCATAAAGCCCTGCAGTACATAGCACCTCAGAATGATTTCTGCAGCCTGCAGAAACCATATATTATGAATATTGTTTGCTGCGTTTTTTCATCTGAACCCTCCTCCTCCTCCTCCATTTTAAGCAGAGAGGAAGACTTTCTTTCCTTCTTAAGTCGTCTTCTTTGCATCCATATTTATCACTGTGACGGGTTCCTCCCAGGGTGCCACCTGGAATTGGTGTACCACTGTGTCCCCCGACCCACCAGCCTAGGCTCCCTCTACACTGTACTGCTGTAACCAGCCTGCCAAGCGCTCTCCCAGGTTCCGGCCTGCACTTTCACCAGCACACATACAGGTAGGGACGCACCCAGCTGCAGTCACACGCAGACACTAAGATCAGCTCTGCATGGGAAGGTTCCAGCTAAGGAACTTCCCAGCTACTCAGGCATGCCCCCGGAGTGTAAACCCAAAAATATGCCATCTTGCGCTGCACAGGGAACTGTACAGCATAAGCTCATGAAATTCGCCCCTCCCCTCAACGTAGAGAGAGATATACAGCAACTTTCTGCCCCAAGTTATGACCCCTACACACTGGTTTTAGACAAAGCAAAAACAAGTTTATTAACTACAAAAGATATAAGTGATTTTCAGGGTTAGCAAACAGATCAAAGCAGATTACCTAGCAAATAAACAAAAATGCAATCTAAGCTTAGTATACTAAAGAGATTGGATATGAATAGCAGAACCTCACCCTAAGTGATGATACAAGCAGGCTGCAGACTCCTAAAGGGCAAGCTGCACTTGCCTATAGCTTAAAATCCCCAGCTGTTCCATTCACAGGCTAAAAATCCCTTTAGCCTGGGTCCAGCACTTTCCCAGTTCAGTCTCTGTTTTTTCGGTGTTTCCAAGTGTCTCTTTGGGTGGAGAGTCAGTGAAGAACACAGAGATGTCACTCCCCTGCCTTAAATAACTTTTGAATATGGTGGGAACCCTTTGTTTCAAAGCTTGGTTCCCATGCAGTCAGTGGGAAAAAAACCCACTGATATTCCAACATGAAGTCCAGCACCAGGTGACCTGGTCACATGTCCTTGTAGTGTTACAGCAGCCATGAGTCAGAGGCTGTTTGTAGCATCCTCAGGAAGGCTGAGAGCCTTTTGCCTAGTGGGCATTCCCCAGGTGTGAACACATTTGTAGTACAGATATATAATCAATATTCCTAACTTTAGATACAAAAATGATACATGCATGCCAATAGGATAATCATATTCAGTAAATCATAACCTTTCCGATGACACCTCACATGACTTATCTTGCATAAAATACATTGATTGTCATACTCAGATCATACTAATATTACTGTGAAGAATATGGCATGCAGTGTCACAATCACCTCTGTGGTTGTGGATGATTTTACCTTATAGCCACCACTTCCCTTCACTAAAGCTTGGGGGCTGATATAAAAACCATAGAGGTAAGAGATGGAGAAAAGAACTGTTGGATAATTTAGGCTGGGAGTTCTTAACCTTAGGGTTGTGACCCCCCTACCTCCCAGGGGGGATTGTGAACAGGTCCTAGGGGTCATGACCACCCTCCTTTTTTTTTTTTTTAATGGCTAGATGGGAGAGCCATCTCAACACTTGTTTCTGTCGTAACAGGCTGTCACGGTATGATTTTTGCCCCTCCTTGCCAATGCAGGATCACTCCCTACTGCACCCTTTCTAGTATTTTGTCTAGTCCAGTTTTAAAGGTTACAGGTGATGATGGGGCTACGCCACTCTTTGTGGAAGATCATTCCAGAGGCTAATACGTTTTGCTGTCAGGAAGCTCTTCTGATACTCGGCCTTAACTTGCTCTTTCTCCATTTCATCACTTCACTCCCATTTGCAGTACTCTAAATTACTCCTTCCCCTTCTTGAGGTTTATTTGGATATATGTAGACTACTGTGCTCCTTCCCACCTTATTGTTAGTAATTTACTACATCAACCAGCCTATTAAAGACAGTCTGATACATTAAAACACTAATTTGATTTACTAAAATTGTGCTTTATCTTTCATTCGTATTAATGGGAATGTGTTAAAAGAACATTGATATTGAGCTCACTGTCTTAGACTTAGTGACATGAAATACAGATTTGAACATTTCCCTTTGAAGGTTTTTAGAGGTAATTTTTCAGTTTTCATACCGCTGTCATTGATGCTACCTATAAATCAGCAGATCTTCCTTTTCAGAGTCTACTAAAAAGAATTGGTGTGAGCAGGATGATGGATGCAAACAGGGAACAGTTATTCTGGCAACTACAAAACATGATGTTCAATATGCAGAGATGTTAGAAAAATTGAGTGTGTCTTTCTAACAGAATGCTGGATTGGTGGTTTGTTGCTTTGGGCATTTGTCATAAATATAAAGGGAAGCGTAAACACCTTTAAAATCCCTCCCGGCCAGAGGAAAAACCCTTTCATCTGTAAAGGGTTAAGAAGCTAGAATAACCTCGCTGGCACTTGACCACAATGACCAATGAGGAGACAAGATACTTTCAAAGCTGGAGGGGGGGAGAAACAAAGGGTCTGGGTCTGTCTGGGTGATGTTTTTTGCCGGGGACAGAACAGGAATGGAGTCAGAATTTAGTAAGTAATCTAGCTAGATATGCGTTAGATTATGATTTCTTTAAATGGTTGAGAAAATAAGTTGTGCTGAATGGAATGGATATTCCTGTTTTTGTGTCTTTTTGTATTTTAAGGTTTTGCCTAGAGGGATTCTCTGTGTTTTGAATCTAATTACCCTGTAAGGTATTTACCATCCTGATTTCACAGAGGTGATTCTTTTTACTTTTTCTTCTATTAAAATTCTTCTTTTAAGAAACTGAATGCTTTTTTCATTGTTCTTAAGATCCAAGGGCTTGGGTCTGGGTTCACCTATGCAAATTGGTGAGGATTTTTATCAAACCTTCCCCAGAAAAAGGGGGGTAAGATTTGGGAGGATTTTGCGGGGAAAGATGTTTCCAAAAGAACTCTTTCCCAGTAACCGGTGTTAGACGTTTGGTGGTGGCAGTGAAAGTCCAAGGGCAAAGGGTAGAATAGTTTGTACCTTGGGGATTGGAAGACTTCAGTTTTGTTCCAGTTCCAGAGAGATTCCCTGGCTGGAAAAACCCAAGCAAAACAAATTTCTATGGGTTTGGCTGTCTCGAGTGTGGTAAACCCAGGACAAACAGCTACAAAGGGCGGGGGGGTAGTAATTAGTCATAGAATCATAGAATATCAGGGTTGGACGGGACCTCAGGAGGTCATCTAGTCCAACCCCCTGCTCAAAGCAGGACCAATCCTCAATTAAATCATTCCAGCCAGGGCTTTGCCAAGCCTGACCTTAAAAACTTCTAAGGAAGGAGATTCTACCACCTCCCTAGGTAACGCATTCCAGTGCTTCACCACCCTCCTAGTGAAAAAGTTTTTCCTAATATCCAATCTAAACCTCCCCCTCTGCAACTTGAGACCATTACTCCTTGTCCTGTCCTCTTCTGCCACTGAGAATAGTCTAGAACCATCCTCTCTGGAACCACCTCTCAGGTAGATGAAAGCAGCTATCAAATTCCCCCCGCATTCTTCTCTTCTGCACACTAAACAATCCCAGTTCCCTCAGCCTCTCCTCATAAGTCATGTGTTCCAGACCCCTAATAATTTTTGTTGCCCTTCGCTGGACTCTCCAATTTATCCACATCCTTCTTGTAGTGTGGGGCCCAAAACTGGACACAGTACTCCAGATGAGGCCTCACCAATGTCGAATAGAGGGGGACGATCACGTCCCTCTATCTGCTCGCTATGCCCCTACTTATACATCCCAAAATGCCATTGGCCTTCTTGGCAACAAGGGCACACTGCTGACTCATATCCAGCTTCTCGTCCACTGTCACCCCTAGGTCCTTTTCCGCAGAACTGCTGCCTAGCCATTCGGTCCCTAGTCTGTAGTTGTTCATTGAGTTCTTCCGTCCTAAGTGCAGGACCCTGCACTTATCCTTATTGAATCTTAACAGATTTCTTTTGACCCAATCCTCCAATTTGTCTAGGTCCCTCTGTATCCTATCTCTGCCCTCCAGCGTATCTACCACTCCTCCCAGTTTAGTATCATCCGCAAATTTGCTGAGAGTGCAATCCACACCATCCTCCAGATCATTTATGAAGATATTGAACAAAACCGGCCCCAGGAGTGACCCCTGGGGCACTCCACTTGACACTGGCTGCCAACTAGACATGGAGCCATTGATCACTACCCGTTGAGCTCGACAATCTAGCCAACTTTCTACCCACCTTATAGTGCATTCAACCAGCCCATACTTCTTTAACTTGCTGACAAGAATACTGTGGGAGACCATGTCAAAAGCTTTGCTAAAGTCAAGAAGCAATACATCCACTGCTTTCCTTTCATCCACAGAACCACTAATCTTATCATAGACGGTGATTAGATTAGTCAGGCATGACCTTCCCTTGGTGAATCCATGCTGACTGTTCCTGATCACTTTCCTCTCATGTAAGTGCTTTAGGGTTGATTCCTTGAGGACCTGGTGAGTCCCAGGGGTTTAAAAGGCCCCTCCCTATCCACTGAGGAGAGAGAACCACGGGGCAATAAGGTTCAGCTGGAAAAGGGGTTGCTAGGGAACCAATTAGGTTCAGCTGACTCCAACTACTTGGGACCTTTCTAGACCCTCCCCTGGGTGGTCAGAGGGGGAGAATGAGGGAGTGAGAGGAGCAGGGAAGTTGCCACTAGGCTGTTTGCAGCAAGACATCAGACCTTCCCAGTAGGGAGGCTGCACTCGCTCACCAAGGGAAGGAAAACAAGCACAAGGGACTGACTGAGGAGAGCAGTAGCAGGACCCTGTGCCACCTATAAGGATTCGTCTTGCCCCAAACCCTGAGCCTCCAAGGCTGAAAAGGATTAAGCCTACTGAGGCGAACAAGGTATTTTGCCACACGTGGTGTCAGAATTGGGATGTGGTGAGTGAGTAGGCTCTGTGGCAAGCCATCTCAGGGCAGGGTAAATCACACCAAAAAAAAAAAAATAAATAAAAATGGAGGGTGTAGTGAAGGCATTGGTACAGGCCACTGTGGCCCAACAAGAGGCTACCAGGGTGCAGATGCTTGCCCAGCAAGAGTCAGTACGCGTCCAACAGGAGACAAACCAATTCCTGATGAACCAGGCGGCCCAAGATTGAGCCACCCTGAATGAAGTAGTAAACCAGTTAAAAGTCCTGACCACGCTGACGCACGGGCCCCATCTATTTACAGAAGATGACTACGGATGACGATATAGAGGCATATCTCCTCACCTTCGAGAGGACGGCACTGCGGGAGGCCTGTCCTCAAGACCAGTGGGCAGGTATCCTGGCTCCATTTCTGTGTGGGGAGCCCCAGAAGGCCTATTTCGACATGACCACAGAGACAGCTATGGATTAGCCCCAGCTGAAGGCGGAAATCCTGGCAAGGTCGTGTGTGATGTCAGCCATACGGGCCCAGCGCTTCCATGAGTGGAAATACTGGGACAGCAAACCGCCAAGGTCCCAGCTATTTAAATTAATCCACCTTGCCCGGAAGTGGCTCCGGCTTGAGACCCATGGGCCGGAGAAGATAGTGGAAATCCTTGTGTTGGACAGGTACATGAGAGGGTTGCCGCCGAACATACGGGGGTGGGTCCGTCAAAACGATCCCTCCTCCTATGTTGCCCTCGTAGAGAGACACCTAGCAGCCCAAGAACTTTTGCGGACCACCGGGGAAGGAATGTGCCAGAATCGGAGACAAGTCTCTGTGCCGAGGCCCCGGTTTGCCCTAACACCACGCCGGACAATGGAGGGGAGGAAGGAGGCCAAAGAGCAGCCAGAGGTCCCAGAGAGACTTGAGGCTGGTGGGAGAAAGGCTCAGAGGATAAAGCCCAGTAGCCCAAAAAATTAGGGGCTGCCCCGAGCAGGGTACCGATGTTATGCATGTGGCGAATTGGGGCATATTGCTGCCCAATGCCCAAATTTAGAAGAGCCCATGCAATGCGAACTGGGAGATATAGGGGGACCATGTGATCTAATAAGTCTAGTAGGGGTTGCGATGGTCCCTCATAGATACACTAGACCCATTAAGATGAATGGTATAGAGACCACCGCATTAGTAGACTCGGGAAGTGCAATCACGCTGGTCTCGGGAAAGCTGGTCGGGCAGGACCAACTATCCTGGGCCAAAGGCTCAGGAATATCCTGTGTGCAAGGGGATGTCAGTTACTACCCGACCATCCCCGTAAAAATAGAAGTTCTCGGAAACCTCACTAAGGTGACGGTGGGAGTAGTTCCGAAACTCCCCCACCCAGTCCTTATCAGATGAGACTTCCCGGGTTTTGATAGCCTACTCCCTGGGGAGAAGGTGAAAGAAAATAATGAACCCGGGACCCAGGGGGTGGCCCAGATAGATAACCCCCACGCGGCCTTCCACGAATTTGGCCAGGATTTGTTCTCTCCGCCGGGAAAGCCCCGGAAGACTCGGAGGGAATGGAGGGAGGATAAAATGAGGGGGATGAGGATCTTGACCCAGAACCAGAAATCTATGCTTGTAGGGGAAAGAGGTGGCTCAACAGACAGCAGTGCGGGGCAGGAGATCAATGACCCAATAGCCGGACCTTGTTCCCAGGGGTTTTCCCTGAGGGGGAGACAGAGGTAGATCCCGCTGAGTTTGGACAAATGGGGACCTCGCTCGGGAATTTTGGTCAGGATCAGGCCAATGATCCAATATACAGCAATATTCATAAAGAAGTAGTCGAGGTAAATGGGGTCCGCGTGGAGGGGAGAGTCAAGGACCCAGGGCCATATTATGTGATTAAGGGTGATCTGCTATACAGAGTAGTCCAGGTCCAAGAGCAAATTGTAGAACAACTCTTGGTCCCACAGAAGCATCAGAGGGGTGTGATGGATCTTGCCCACAGCCATCTGTTTGGGGACCATCTAGGTAGATAAGACCCTTGATCGGATTCTGCAGAGGATTTTTTGGCCTGGCATTTATGCGGCCGTCCAGCAATATTGAACCTCCTGTCCAGAATGTCAGTTACATGGGCACCGACCAGACCTAAGGGGCCCTTCGGTACCTCTACCAATTATTGAAATCCCATTCTAGCGAATAGCTATGCAACTAGAAAGGGCCACTGGAGAAGTCTACCCAGGGTCATCAGTACATTCTGGTAGTACTAGATTATGCCACCTGATATCCCGAGGCCGTACCCCTACGGAACACCATGTCCAAGATCATAGCCAAAGAATTAGTCTGGATTTTTTCCAGAGTAGGGATACCTAAGGAGATCGTGATGGGCCAAGGGACCCCCTTTGTGTCTAAGTTAATGAAGGACCCATGTGCAATGCTCCATATATGGACCCTCAGGACGTCAGTCTGTCATCCCCAGACTGATGGTCTTGTCGAACGCTTCAATAGAACATTGAAGAACATGCTACGGAAAGTGGTTAGTGTGACGGGAAAGACTGGGACGCCTTGCTGCCTTACTAGCTATTTGCTGTACGGGAGGTTCCCCAAGCTTCCACTGGATTCTCACCATTCGAGCTGTTATATGGTTGCCACCCCAGGGGCATATTGGACATAGCCAAAGAAGGCTGGGAAGAACAGCCGAACACCGGGAGAAACATCGTTGAACATGTATTGCAAATGAAAGACAGAATAGCCTAAGTCGCCCCCCTTGTGCGCAAACACCAGGAGAAGGCCCAAGGAGCCCAAAGGACATACTACAATCGCCAAGCAATGACCCGGAAGTTCCAGGTGGGAGACCGGGTAATGGTGCTCATACCCGCGGCAGAGAGCAAGCTCCTGGCCAGGTAGCAGGGGCCATATGAGATAATAGCAGCCATAGGAGAAGTCGACTATAAGGTCCGACAGCCGGGTCACCGGAAACTGGAGCAGATCTACCATATAAACCTGCTGAAACCATGGCAGGATAGAGAAGCGCATGTGGTTGCGCTAGGGACACCATCCCCTAAAAGCAACCAGCCCGACCAAGTGGGAATATCCCCAGAGTTGACTCCGGAGCAATGATCTGAAGTGATCAGCCTGATTAAACGCAACCAGGATGTGTCCTCAGAAAAACCAGGCAGGACTACTGAGGTTCACCATCACATCCTCACAGGGCCTGGAGTGAAGGTGAACATCAAGCCATACCAGATCCTGGAGGCCAAAAGAGAAGAGATCAGGACAGAAGTCAGGAAAATGCTGGCCTTAGGAGTCATTGAAGAACCTCAAAGCCAATGGTCAAGTCCAGTGGTTTTAGTGCCTTAGCCGGATGGCAGCGTGAGGTTCTGCAACGACTTGTGAAAGCTGAATGAGGTGTCCCAGTTTGATGCGTACCCTATACCCCGGATAGATGAGCTAATTGACGGATTGGGAAAAGCATGGTTTATGTCTACCCTTGACCTGACCAAGGGCTATTGGCAGATCTCCCTGGCCAAGGCTGACAAAGAGAAGACGGCCTTTGCAACTCCAGAGGGACTATATCAGAACACTGTCCTCCCCTTTGGGTTGCATGGGGCGCCCACTACTTTCCAAAAGCTCATGGACAAACTGTTGTGACCACATGGCAAGTACGCAGCAGCCTATCTCGACGATGTTATCCTATATAGCCCCAACTGGGGGAGACACTTGGAGAAGGTGGAGACAGTGCTGGATACCTTGAGGAAGGCGGGGCTGATGGCAAACCCCTCCAAGTGTTCGCTTGGGCTAGCTGAAGCCAAATACCTCGGGTATATAGTGGGGAGGAGCGTGGGGAGGGCCCAACTCAACAAGTTAGAAGCTATACAGGAGTGGCCCCGACCACTCTGAAAAAAAACAGGTCAGGGCATTCCTGGGACTAGTGGGGTACTACAGACAGTTCATTCCCCACTTTGCCACCAGGGCATGCCCATTAACGGACCTAACGAAACCTCGGGGCCCAGACATAGAAAGATGGTCGACCGCAGCTGAAGACGCTCTTTCAGATCTACAGACGGCCCTCTGCACTGACCCCATACTCGTGGCCCCAGACTGTGGGAAGGAGTTTATCCTACAAACTGATGCCTCTGATGTAGGGTTGGGGGCGGTACTTTAACAAATGGTCAGGGATGACGAACACCCCGTCCTCTTCCTCAGTAGGAAGCTCCTGCGTAGGGAACGGAAATACGCCGTTGTCGAAAAAGAATGCCTGGCGGTAAAATGGGCTGTAGAAAGCCTCAGCTACTATCTCCTAGGACAGAGGTTTACCCTTGTCACAGACCATGCCCCTCTGCAATGGATGCACCAAAATAAAGACAAAAATGCCAGAGTGATGAGATGGTTCCTGTCGCTTCAACCCTTCCACTTCAGAGTACAACATAGGTCTGGAATCCAACATGGCAATACGGCTGGCCTGTCGAGAGTGCACTGTTTGCCGACCCAAGTAGCCCAACCCCGTAGTGTTGAACGGGGGGGGGGAGAGGGGGGATATGTGGTAAACCCAGGACAAACAGCGACAAAAGGGGGGGTAGTAATTAGTCCCAAGGGTTTAAAAGGCCCCTCCCTATCCACTGAGGAGAGAACACCACAGGGCAATAAGGTTCAGCTGGAAAAGGGGTTGCTAGGGAACCAATTAAGTTCAGCTGACTCCAACTACTTGGGACCTTTTTAAACTCTCCCGTGGGTGGTAGGAGGGGGGGAGTGAGAGGAGCAAGGAAGCTGCCAGTAGGCTGTTTGCAGCAAGACACCAGACCTTCCCAGTAGGGAGGCTGCACTCGCTCCCCAGAAGGGAAGGAAAACAAGCACAAGGGACTGACTGAGGAGAGCAGTAGCAGGACCCTGTGCCACCTATAAGTATTCGTCTTGCCCCAAACCTGAGTCTCCAAGGCTAAAAAGGACTCAGCCTACTGAGGCGAACAAGGTATTTTGCTACACAAAGTTTAAAAAAAAAAAAGTTTCAACCTTCGCTTTAAATTGGCTTACATATGATTTGTACTTGTTTTTCTAGAACATCAGTAGAATAAATTATTTTGTTATAAAAATGTTTACAATTTGCCTATGCCTCTATTTTATAAATAATCAGTATGATGGTATTCTCCATCATCTTTGCTTATGAATCAGTAGGTGACAAATTTTGTGAAATCACTGGAATTGTGTAATCACTTCTGTAGTTCTTATTTACTTTTTAAATCTCTGAGGTCTAATTCCATGAATTCATGTGCTTACGTCCTACTAGTACATGTGTGACCTCAGATTGAATAGGAAAAATAGAGTCACAGGACTTGCCATGCTGAATCAGGGGAAGACAAAAATCTCCCATCATGCATTTAGCCAGTTCGGTAAGGGAGATCCCTTCCTGACCTCGTTGGTAGTCACTTTACTCTTGCTTGAGTATTATGCACCCTAAACCTCAACGTTGGATACATGGTAGAGGCATACTCTGAGCATTACCAGAATGATCTAGGAGCAGGAATAGCTTAATCCTTTCTAATTCTTTATACCTTTCCCATGCCCAACATCCCGGTTCTGTTATTTTGAAAGAGATGCTTACCCCTGTTTAGAAATATCCAAAGTTTTATGGTAGGCCGTATGTCTAGTGAGCTAAGGATGGAGCGTGGAGCCAGGAACTCCAGGATTCTCATTCCAGATCTTCCACTGTCTTATTCAGTGGCCTTGAAACCAGATTATCTTTGGGCATGTTCACTAGGCAGGAGGGTGTAAAGAGCCCAGGGACCTGCACACCGTGCATGAAAGTGCAGATCACTCCTAAAAAGGAAAGAGGCATGGCTCCAGTCTCCTTCCATACCAGGCCACAAGCTGAACAGACTGCATCCAAAGGGATAATGAAGTGTATTTATTTCCCCCTGCACACCAGGGAATTGAGGATGGAACTGTGCTCTCCAAGAGGTGGGGTAGCTCTGCACCATTACCAACGCAGACACATACTTAATCACCATAACGCCTCCCTCAGTTTACCCGTTTGTAACAAGGAGGCAATAGTTATTTGCCTCCAGGAATGCTATGGACACTAGTTCATGTTTGTACATAGCTTTGAAAATGAATAGTGAAAAGTACTATCCTACAGATGCCATACAGATGTTCATGTTAGTAGGAAAGCTGACATTCAGTTTCAACCACAATGCATCCTGAGACTAGAATTCAGAGTTTGCTTTTGATGCACTTGAACACATACACATTTCACAGTGTAAGATTCCTAGAGTTCTAGCTAGTTGTTTCTGATTAATTGAAAAGTTGTTCTTATTTAAAGTCGAAGGGAAGCTGACCTACAGCTGTGTGCATGATTTTTTTTTAAATGAAGGCTAAGAAAATCCCAATTGATCTAATACTTTGTCTTTTAATTTATTGCTCAAGCATATGGAAAAATATGTAGCATTAATTTTCACTAATATAAAATTCTCTATGTGTAGTGCCCAGAGCTATGATTTTGAATCTAAATTGCATGTGTTTACTAAGCCATATAGCTCTGCAACATAGAAAATGAAAGTGCATTTCAAATGTACATGCAAAGATTGCTATTCCTAAACCCGGTTGTAACTTACAAGTGAGAAAAATAAAGCTTCAGATAGCAGGTGAAGACACCTTTATTGCCTCTGTATGCTTGATTACATGAGGTGTCTGAAAATAGGAAGCAAGTGCCATGTTTTAAGGAATTTTAGAAGTCAAGCATTCAGGGTTGTAGTAGAGTTGACCTTTAATTTCAGAAATCACAGGCTAACACTTGAGAGCATTTCACTTCCAAACTTTATTTAAAGCTGTGCTTCACAATCAGTTTTTATAATAATAAAGATTTTTGGTTGGCAGGTATATTGGCCATACCGTTACATAGAAGACTTCCCCTGCCCTTTAACAGCATATAGCAGTAGCCTCAGACTAAGAGTGAAATGCTGATACTTCAGACCATAGGAAAGGCTGGCTGAATCGCCCTTATGTCATCGACTTCCTAAGTGTGTTTGTGTCACTTTTAACTTTGAGTAAAGGGCCATTACAGTTGATGGTTTAAGCGTCCAGTAAGAGAGGTTTATTTCTTAATAGTCCCTTTCCCCCACTCTTCCATGTTAAAATATTTTGGCAGTTTTGTATCTATCTATTTCTAGTACACCTATTTCTATGGTCTAGTATCTGAGGGTCATTGTAGCCTGGAGTCTTCAAAGAGTAATATTCTGCATGTATCTCTCACCCTTCAGCCAAGGAATTATGGAAGTATTGGTTGCAATTTTGTAGTTAAGGTGAGCGGACTTTTGTACTTAAAACAGGGATTCAATCATTTTCCTACATGTGAAAGATTACAGCATAAAATTTGAGCGCTTATTTTGAGTACAGAATTAATTTTCTGAGAACTTAAAAGGTTGAAGTACTGATACCCTATATTAAAGATAGTAAGCGGAAGCACAGAGCAAATAAAACCAAAGTCTCCTAATTCCCATTTGCCTGCTGTGACCTCAGCCTCCCCCTTCCTGTGTGTTACTTTCATATTTAGAATGGATCGGGTATTCAATAACTACCATAAGGCATTTACAGTAACTCCTGTTATTAGCAACCACTCCCTCCTATGTACACGTAGGGAGTGGTTGCTAATAACTTGTCATTCTCTGTTTTCATAATAGTAATGGAAAGAACCAATTGAAACACATTTTCTGCAAATAACTTTTTTTGGATTATTCATAGATATCCATAGTTGCTTACTGAAAATTGTATGAGTTGGTCTTAGTAGTAGTACATCATGTCTGTAAGACTGTATCAGAAGTAAAACATTATTGTTTGTATCGGGTAGGCTATAAAGGTGACTAGCTTAAAAGGGTGCTCCAAGAACATATCTTAAATGAATAAGGCATCTATTTCAAGACAATACACGTGTAACTGAAATATTTTAGGTATGTGAATACTTTTTGCTATAACCCCCAGAATTACGATCAAGGCCTGTATTTCTCTCTAGCAACTGCACACATTCCTAAGGCATATTCCTGGATGGAGACCCACATGACTTTGAGATGAGGTATTTAAAAGCTAATAATCATTGGAAGATATTGGGCCAGATCTCAAAACTTGGGGTCTTGTAAACAAGGTAGCTTTTTCTCTTACTGAACTGTGACTAGGTCCTGGAGCCCTTAACATTTCTGTAGACTGACTCAGTCTAGCAATGTCTGCGAGCCATACATCAGGCTGTTACACTGTCTCTTTCTTCCTTATATTCACGATAACTGATAAAGACTTCTGTTTGCCTTCATCCAGATGGACGATGCCTTAAAGGATTGCCAAGTGCTGTGTGCCCCTTCTGGGGCTCTACACAAGAGATGCAGAATACTCCCAAACTGTGGACAGCTGGGAATATTTAGGCATTTGTCCATTCAAGAAGTAATGGGAGAGTTATTCTGAAGAGTAGGATGTCATGTCCTGAGTTATTTGATAGCTCTTTAACTCAAGGCCCTGAGATATATAATTGGAGCACTTTCTGCAATAGTTGTTCCAAATTCCTCATCAGAATGCTGGATTGGGATCCAGGACTTTATGAGGGAGTGCAAGCAGGTGATCGTGACATAAAAGCCCATTTATAGTTCCTACTCTGTGTCAAAAACAAGGAGTCCTTGTGGCACCTTAGAGACTAACACATTTATTTGGGCATAAGCTTTTGTGGGCTATAACCCACTTCATCAGATGCATGGAGTCAAAAATACAGTAGGCAGGTACAAATATACAGCACATGAAAAGATGGGAGTTGCCTTACCAAGTGTGGGGGCCAGTGCTAATGAGGCCAATTCAATCAGGGTGGGTGTCTGCAACTCTTGTCAGACCAGACCTGAAACACTGTTGTCATAATTTGTATCTAAAAAGTGTCATGTAAGATATCATTGGAAAACTAATAACTCACTGATCACTAATATTCTTGAATGATCTCTGTGTGGGTGTATACAAAGAGTTATGAATATGTGCTTAGAATTATGTTCTCAAAATGTGTTTGGTGAACAATGCATAAGCCCAGTTTGCCTTGGCCAAAGAGCATGTGTGTGTGTGTGTCTGTCTGACAAGCCTGGCTGTCAGGCAGAGACAATGAAGGTACATTTACATAACAGGTAAACAAAAAGTCATCAACGTAGCAAGTGGGGGAGATGGCCTGTTGCAGGGCCTGAACCTCAAATGATAAGCAGTTGAACGAACTGATTGTAAACAATATTATTGTATTGTAAAAGTAGGGTCTTTTATGAAAGCTAACGACAACTGGTGAGTAGTATCATTGTAAAATGTATGTATTAACACTATCTGAGGGATTATGAATACTCTCTGATGATTATGCTTTAAAGTCTGTGACCAAACAAAGGGAGAAACAGTGTTTCTCCCAGACAGGAGGAAGGGCAGCTAGCTGCCTGTCTCCCATGAAATTAATGTGTGACCAAAACAATGGAAGCCCCATTTACCTAAAAATCAGCAGAAAGATGGGACATGCACTGGAAGGGAAGAACAGCATGAGATCATCCTGTGTCTGGGGACAAAACAGTGAGTTTGGGAAGATATAAAAAGAGAAAAGAAGCCATGTTGACATCCATCACTGGGCAGACACAAGGGGCCAGAGCTCTTGCAAGGTGAGAAAATGCATCCTTCAGCCAAGGGGGTTGAAGTTTCTGGGAACTGAACATAGGTGAGAAACTTGCTTAGGCAAAGATCTTTCATCCAGGGAAACAAGAGAAACCAGGACCTTGTACTTTTGTGGAAGATCCTGACTGGGAGAGAGTCAGCCATGGCTGGGAAGAAAAAAGATTGGTGAGAAATCTACCTTGAACCCAGGCAGTAGCTTGTTGAGTTAAGTCTTCGGCACAAGGAAGCATATTTCACTTCTATTTGTTTGCAACCATTTTGTCTTTATCCTTTGTACTTGAACTCACTTAAAAACTGTCACTTTTTGATTGAACAAATATTTTACTTTTAATCTAAACCAACCCAGTGCTGTGTTTGAATTGAAGGGATTGTTAATGCTAGTTAATGTTATAAGCTATGCTTTTGTCTCTTTAAAGGAGCAATGGACATTATTAATTCTTTGAGTGTTCTAGGAGAGGGCTGGACACTTTAGTGCAGATGGTTTTGGGGAAATTCGGGACTGGAGATGTGTTGGGGTCACCCTGCAAGTAGTAACTGAGTCTGGTGGAAAACAGGATGGGGCTGTTAAGTTGCAGGCAGGTTGCTGGGGTCAGAGTACAGAACCAGGGCTTTACAGTGCACACATGCTCAGGGAACTGCATGTTTTTCTGCTTTCTGTGGATGTCTGGGCTGTGAGCCCCAGCAGCAGAGCATTTAAGGCACCTGGGGTTACAGGGCAGGTGGTAAGATAATCTCCACTGGTCTGAATTGCACTCCAGAAAATGGCAATGATATAATTGTTTCATGAGCTGCAGGCTCTGGCTACACTACCAAATATAACGGCAGATCTTTGGCACCAGTGCAAGCACTATTGTGGACAGGGCTCAAGTGTCCTGAACACTGTGTTGTCAAGTACTGCTGGAAAAGCCTGAGCCAGGCCTACATTAGCACTTGCAACGGAGCAGCAGCACCACTGCTGAAAATTGAGCACGGAATTTGCCAGTGTAGCTAGAGCAGCAGTGGGAAGAATGTGCCAAGTGCAAGCATTGCTTACTTGAAGTCTGAATAAAAGGAGATCCCAGAAATGGTATGTCTGTTTGCAGTGGGTATCAAGGTAATAGTGGCTGCAATATAGCTCGTTGCATTGACTTCTGCTTACATAAAGCATGCTTTTTGTTTTGCATCTCTGTTGTAATTTGGATTCATGTTAGTAGGAAAGCTGACATTCAGTTTAAACCACAATGCATTTTCGAAAGATAGCATTTCTAAATGGATAGTTACATAACGCACACAGTTAGTTTGATTCTTCAGAGGTGCTGAGTACCTGTAGACCTCATTGACTTTAATAGGAACTGCAGGTGCTCAGCTATTCTGAAATGTGGACCAGATATTCACTAAACAATAGAGAAGAGTGGGTGGGGAAGGTATCATGGTCTCTAGTGGTAGGAGAACTGAGATCCCAACTCTGGCACTGACTCCCTCTGTGCTTTTGGGCAAGCCGCTTAACTTCTTTGCCTAAATTTCCCCGTCTGTAGAATGGGGATAATAATACTTAACTACCACACAGGAATGCTGAAGAGTAATGTTTATAAACCATTTTGAAGATTAAAAGTGCTCTGGAAGTGCTAAGTATTATTACATGGCTCTAAGATAAAGAAGAGAAAGGATTGGTTTGGTTTTGGTTTTTTTAACCAACCAGTAAATAAACCATAGGCATCAGAACTCCGGTTCCATCTGTGCTAAAATTACAACCATGTAAGAGCATCCAGTTACACCATGATTAAGGCACAACTGTTTGTTCCTGTGTCCACCAGGAAAATGACTCTTAAAACCATGTTAAGACAGCTGTATCCTTGGCTCCTTTAACGAGAGCATAATGAGGTTTGATTAAAAAGTCAGGCTGAAACTGTGGGGTATAAGTTTGCTAACCGTGTCCGCCATTATGCAATTTTATTGTTGTCCAAACCTTATTGTGGCAAGGAGAGGTTTTTGAAGTTGGCATGGGTCTCATGTTTGAGGTTTCTAACTCTTGTGTTTAGTGTTACCTTTTTCGCTCCTGACAAGATCTTATTTTTTGGAGACAATTTCTTATAGTCTATACTGAATATCTCCTTTTGAAACTGAAATTCTTGGTCTACAATTGGAGTCTGTGAAGATAACTAGCCTGTAGTCGTTTAGCTATTGTGCATTGACTAGTGGGTAAAAGATATCCTAATGTACTATGATATGTACATAGGTAGCTTCGTGAGTATGGAAAGTTGATTGTGGGCCTTGTATTTTTAGGGAAATTACTGGTTGTTAGTGCTATCAGCTTAAGGCTAGTTCTTTGCCAAGGCAGTGGAAGGCTCTGAAGAGATTGTTCAGCAGAAACTCATCAAGGAAAAAGCCTATAGACTTCCCATTGGTAACTGTTCTGGGGAAGGTTGCCCATTCTGGTGGATAGTGTTATGGACATTAATAATTGTAAACATGTATACTGAAATAAGAGTAATAAAAAATGCCATGCTTTGGAGAGTAAGCGCATCACCTCAGGGAAGGAAGGAATTTTCCCCTCCTGTGCACCATTTCACAGTTGACTACGTATAGAGGTACCATGGATTTATTTTTAAATGCTTTTTTTCTGAGGCATCAGATATGGGCTTCTGATGTAGACAGGAAACTAGACTTGAGGAATTCTTGTTCCTACATCTTGTGAAACTGAACTATCCTGTGTCAAGATACCTGGTGCTTGGTGCGGGGAGAGTGAACAATTTCAGAACTCTGACCTCCATACCCTCATTTTTAAAGTTCTCCAGTTCCCGAGTTTGATTTTGAAGTGTTTGCTACTTTCAGAGAAATTTAGGTTGTGCATTGTTGGCTTTTCCCCATGGAATTTGATACTATTTTCTTCAGAAATCCAATAATTAAAATTGGTAACTTGGCAATATTTTTATTACAAGTGACTCTGGGGATATCAATATTAGATAATCTTATCATAAAATAACCACACACAAAATAACCTACGATATTCTGACACATGTAGTGCTACACAGTGCCTCTAGTTCAGAAAAGGCTCTGATTTTTTTTTTTTATGGTATTATCTCTGTCCATTCCTCTGGGGCACCTGGCATTAGCCACTGTCAGAAGACAGGATACTGGGCTAGATGGACCTTTGCTCTGACTCAGTATGGCTGTTACGTTAGCCACACTCTGGTTTTGCCCTTTTCCAAGAATGCTTCTTACAGTACACGTCCCTCCCCTGTAAATGTGTTATTTAACGCTATTCTAGAAAATGGTAAATCAGCATGAAACTATTAATCTTATCTAGTATCATGAAACAGACACTGATTCAAGAGATCTGATTAGTTTGCTTTGGGTCATTATGCAGACTGGAAGCTGGGCTTGGACACTTGTACCATCGCAACTGTTCTGTCATCAGAAAGAGAAGTGTTCAAGAACAGACACTGAAATGCTGCCATTTCATCACATTTAGCATGTCATGCCAAAAATGTCATGCAGCACTGAAATCCTTTTACTGGTCACTTAATGATCATCTGGGGTGTTAAAACCCCCCATCTCCAGCTTGAGCCTGTACATTCTTTACCAAGTCATTAAAAAAAACTAATAAAGGACCTGAATATCAGGCACTGGGACTTTAAATAATCCTTAGCAATTTTAATTAGTTGACTCTCAGTCACCACAGGTCTGTCTTGTTTCATAGGTATTTTGAGCTGGGGTTTGCGCTCGTACAGTCTGGTGCCAAGTCATTTTTCGATCTCAGGAAAAGCATGGAAACTGACTCCTATTCAGTCTTGCAGAACTGAATCTGTTCTAGTTTGAGTCTGCTCTGGAAATAGCCAGCTGCATGACCTCCCCTCAAATGAATATTTTGTGATCAAGACAATCAGTTTTAATTTATATTATAGTTTAGCTAATTAAAGCAAGCCTATTTTAAATACCTGACTGAACACATGTGAGTTGGTTTGCTGTTCTTTTTTTCTCTCTAGAGTTCTGCAACTGTTGGTTCTCCTTCCTTCCTTACTCAGTTCTTCTAGCCACTCACACCTTGATCTCTCTTTAGATGTCACTTGTCAGGAAGCGGGAGACCAGGGTGGTGTTCCCTTTCTCTGCTACAGACTTCATGTATAATCTTGTTATTTCTCTGCCTGAGTTTTTCCGTCTGTAAAATGGGGTAAAACTCCCCTTATCTCACAGCAGTATTGTGAGATGAAACTCATTAATATTTGTAAAAAGAAAAGGAGTACTTGTGGCACCTTAGAGACTAACAAATTTATGTGAGCGTAAGCTTTCATGAGCTACAGCTCACTTCATCAGATGCATGCAGTGGAAAATACAGTGGGGAGATTTATATACACAGAGAACATGAAACAATGGGTGTTACCATTCACACCGTAACGAGAGTGATCAGGTAAGGTGAGCTATTACCAGCAGGAGAGCGGCGGCAGGGGGGAGAAATCTTTTGTAGTGATAATCAAGGTGGGCCATTTCCAGCAGTTGACAAGAACGTCTGAGGAACAGTAGGGGGGGCGAGGGGAAATAAACATGGGGAAATAGTTTTACTTTGTGTAATGACCCGTCCACTCCCAGTCTTTTTTCAAGCCTAAGTTAATTTTATCCAGTTTGCAAATTAATTCCAATTCAGCAGTCTCTTGTTGGAGTCTGTTTCTGAAGTTTTTTTTGGTTGAAGAATTGCCACTTTTAGGTCTGTAATCAAGTGACCAAGAGATTGAAGAGTTCTCCGACTGGTTTTGAATGTTATAATTCTTGACATCTGATTTGTGTCCATTTATTCTTTTACATAGAGACTGTCCGGTTTGGCCAATGTACATGGCAGAGGGGCATTGCTGGCACATGATGACATATATCACATTGGTAGATGTGCAGGTGAACGAGCCTCTGATAGTGTGACTGATGTGATTAGGCCCTATGATGGTGTCCCCTGAATAGATATGTGGACACAGTTGGCAACGGGCTTTGTTGCAAGGATAGGTTCCTGGGTTAGTGGTTCTGTTAGTGTGGTTGTTGGTGAGTATTTGCTTCTGGCTGGGGGGCTGTCTGTAAGCAAGGACTGGCTGTCTCCCAAGATCTGTGTGAGTGATGGGTCGTCCTTCAGGATAGGTTGTAGATCCTTGATGATGTGCTGGAGAGGTTTTAGTTGGGGCTGAAGGTGATGGCTAGTGGCGTTCTGTTATTTTCTTTGTTGGGCCTGTCCTGTAGTAGTTGACTTCTGGGTACTCTTCTGGCTCTGTCAATCTGTTTCTTCACTTCAGCCGGTGGGTATTGTAGTTGTAAGAATGCTTGATAGAGATCTTGTAGTGTTTGTCTCTGTCTGAGGGGTTGGAGCAAATGCGGTTGTATCATAGAACGTTTCAATCTCTTTAGAACACTTCAATCTCTTTGGTCACTCGATTACAGACCTAAAAGTGGCAATTCTTCAGCAAAAAACCTTCAAAAACAGACTCCAACAAGAGACTGCTGAATTGGAATTAATTTGCAAACTGGATAAAATTAACTTAGGCTTGAAAAAAGACTGGGAGTGGATGGGTCATTAGAATCATAGAATCATAGAATATCAGGGTTGGAAGGGACCCCAGAAGGTCATCTAGTCCAACCCCCTGCTCAAAGCAGGACCAATTCCCAGTTAAATCATCCCAGCCAGGGCTTTGTCAAGCCTGACCTTAAAAACCTCTAAGGAAGGAGATTCTACCACCTCCCTAGGTAACGCATTCCAGTGTTTCACCACCCTCTTAGTGAAAAAGTTTTTCCTAATATCCAATCTAAACCTCCCCCACTGCAACTTGAGACCATTACTCCTCGTTCTGTCATCTGCTACCATTGAGAACAGTCTAGAGCCATCCTCTTTGGAACCCGCTTTCAGGTAGTTGAAAGCAGCTATCAAATCCCCCCTCATTCTTCTCTTCTGCAGGCTAAACAATCCCAGCTCCCTCAGCCTCTCCTCATAACTCATGTGTTCCAGTCCCCTAATCATTTTTGTTGCCCTTCGCTGGACTCTCTCCAATTTATCCACATCCTTCTTGAAGTGTGGGGCCCAAAACTGGACACAGTACTCCAGATGAGGCCTCACCAATGTCGAATAGAGGGGAACGATCACGTCCCTCGATCTGCTCGCTATGCCCCTACTTATACATCCCAAAATGCCATTGGCCTTCTTGGCAACAAGGGCACACTGCTGACTCATATCCAGCTTCTCGTCCACTGTCACCCCTAGGTCCTTTTCCGCAGAACTGCTGCCTAGCCATTCGGTCCCTAGTCTGTAGCTGTGCATTGGGTTCTTCCGTCCTAAGTGCAGGACCCTGCACTTATCCTTATTGAACCTCATCAGATTTCTTTTGGCCCAATCCTCCAATTTGTCTAGGTCCTTCTGTATCCTATCCCTCCCCTCCAGCGTATCTACCACTCCTCCCAGTTTAGTATCATCCGCAAATTTGCTGAGAGTGCAATCCACACCATCCTCCAGATCATTTATGAAGATATTGAACAAAACCGGCCCCAGGACCGACCCTTGGGGTACTCCACTTGATACCGGCTGCCAACTAGATATGGAGCCATTGATCACTACCCGTTGAGCCCGACAATCTAGCCAGCTTTCTACCCACCTTATAGTGCATTCATCCAGCCCATACTTCCTTAACTTGCTGACAAGAATACTGTGGGAGACCGTGTCAAAAGCTTTGCTAAAGTCAAGAAACAATACATCCACTGCTTTCCCTTCATCCACAGAACCAGTAATCTCATCATAAAAGGCGATTAGATTAGTCAGGCATGACCTTCCCTTGGTGAATCCATGCTGGCTGTTCCTGATCACTTTCCTCTCATGCAAGTGCTTCAGGATTGATTCTTTGAGGACCTGCTCCATGATTTTTCCAGAGACTGAGGTGAGGCTGACTGGCCTGTAGTTCCCAGGATCCTCCTTCTTCCCTTTTTTAAAGATTGGCACTACATTAGCCTTTTTCCAGTCATCCGGGACTTCCCCGGTTCGCCACGAGTTTTCAAAGATAATGGCCAATGGCTCTGCAATCACAGCCGCCAATTCCTTCAGCACTCTCGGATGCAACTCGTCCGGCCCCATGGACTTGTGCACGTCCAGCTTTTCTAAATAGTCCCTAACCACCTCTATCTCCACAGAGGGCTGGCCATCTCTTCCCCATTTTGTGATGCCCAGCGCAGCAGTCTGGGAGCTGACCTTGTTAGTGAAAACAGAGGCAAAAAAAGCATTGAGTACATTAGCTTTTTCCACATCCTCTGTCACTAGGTTGCCTCCCTCATTCAGTAAGGGGCCCACACATTCCTTGGCTTTCTTCTTGTTGCCAACATACCTGAAGAAACCCTTCTTGTTACTCTTGACATCTCTGGCTAGCTGCAGCTCCAGGTGCGATTTGGCCCTCCTGATAACATTCCTACATGCCCGAGCAATATTTTTATACTCTTCCCTGGTCATATGTCCAACCTTCCACTTCTTGTAAGCTTCTTTTTTATGTTTAAGATCCGCTAGGATTTCACCATTAAGCCAAGCTGGTTGCCTGCCATATTTAGTATTCTTTCGACTCATTGGGATGGTTTGTCCTTGTAACCTCAACAGGGATTCCTTGAAATACAGCCAGCTCTCCTGGACTCCTTTCCCCTTCAAGTTAGTCCCCCAGGGGATCCTGGCCATCCGTTCCCTGAGGGAGTTGAAGTCTGCTTTCCTGAAGTCCAGGGTCCGTATCCTGCTGCTTACCTTTCTTCCCTGCGTCAGGATCCTGAACTCAACCAACTCATGGTCACTGCCTCCCAGATTCCCATCCACTTTTGCTTCCCCCACTAATTCTACCCGGTTTGTGAGCAGCAGGTCAAGAAAAGCGCCCCACCTAGTTGGCTCCTCTAGCACTTGCGCCAGGAAATTGTCCCCTACGCTTTCCAAAAACTTCCTGGATTGTCTATGCACCGCTGTATTGCTCTCCCAGCAGATATCAGAAAAATTAAAGTCACCCATGAGAATCAGGGCATGCGATCTAGTAGCTTCCGTGAGCTGCCGGAAGAAAGCCTCATCTACCTCATCCCCCTGGTCCGGTGGTCTATAGCAGACTCCCACCACTACATCACTCTTGTTGCACACACTTCTAAACGTAATCCAGAGACACTCAGGTTTTTCTGCAGTTTTGTACCGGAGCTCTGAGCAGTCATACTGCTTCCTTACATACAGTGCTACTCTCCCACCTTTTCTGCCCTGCCTGTCCTTCCTGAACAGTTTATAACCATCCATGACAGTACTCCAGTCATGTGAGTTATCCCACCAAGTCTCTGTTATTCCGATCACGTCATAGTTCCTTGACATCACCAGGACCTCCAGTTCTCCCTGCTTGTTTCCAAGGCTTTGTGCATTTGTATATAAGCACTTGAGATAACCTGTTGATCGCCCCTCATTCCCAGTATGAGGCAGGAGCCCTCCCCTCACAGACATTCCTGCCTGCGCTTCCTCCCGGTATCCCGCTTTCCCACTTACCTCAGGGCTTTGGTCTCCTTCCCCCGGTGAACCTAGTTTAAAGCCCTCCTCACTAGGTTAGCCAGCCTGCTGGCAAAGATGCTCTTCCCTCTCTTCGTAAGATGGAGCCCGTCTCTGCCCAGCACTCCTCCTTCATGGAACACCATCCCATGGTCAAAGAAACCAAAGCCTTCTCTCCAACACCACCTGCGTAGCCATTCGTTGACTTCCACGATTCGACGCTCCCTACCTAGGCCTTTTCCTTCCACGGGGAGGATGGACGAGAACACCACTTGCGCCTCCAACTCCTTTATCCTTCTTCCTAGAGCCACATAGTCCGCAGTGATCCGCTCAAGGTCATTCTTGGCAGTATCATTGGTGCCCACGTGGAGAAGCAGGAAGGGGTAGCGATCCGAGGGCTTGATGAGTCTCGGCAGTCTCTCCGTCACATCGCGAATCTTAGCCCCTGGCAAGCAGCAGACTTCTCGGTTTTCCCGGTCAGGGCAGCAGATAGATGACTCAGTCCCCCGGAGGAGAGAGTCCCCGACCACCACCACCCGCCTTCTCCTCTTGGGAGTGGTGGTCGTTGAACTCCCAACCTCAGGACATAGCATCTCATACCTTCCAACCAGCGGAGTCTCCTTCTGCTTTCTCGCCCCAGACATATCATCTGGTCCACTCTCCGCAACGATACCTGTGGAGAGAACATTACACAAAGTAAAACTATTTCCCCATGTTTATTCCCCTCCCCCCCCATTCCTCACATGTTCTTGTCAACTGCTGGAAATGGCTTACCTTGATTATCACTAGGTGAAATCCTTGATTATCGCTAGGTGAAATCCTAGCGGATCTTAAACATAAAAAAGAAGCTTACAAGAAGTGGAAGGTTGGACATATGACCAGGGAAGAGTATAAAAATATTGCTCGGGCATGTAGGAATGTTATCAGGAGGGCCAAATCGCACCTGGAGCTGCAGCTAGCCAGAGATGTCAAGAGTAACAAGAAGGGTTTCTTCAGGTATGTTGGCAACAAGAAGAAAGCCAAGGAATGTGTGGGCCCCTTACTGAATGAGGGAGGCAACCTAGTGACAGAGGATGTGGAAAAAGCTAATGTACTCAATGCTTTTTTTGCCTCTGTTTTCACTAACAAGGTCAGCTCCCAGACTGCTGCGCTGGGCATCACAAAATGGGGAAGAGATGGCCAGCCCTCTGTGGAGATAGAGGTGGTTAGGGACTATTTAGAAAAGCTGGACGTGCACAAGTCCATGGGGCCGGACGAGTTGCATCCGAGAGTGCTGAAGGAATTGGCGGCTGTGATTGCAGAGCCATTGGCCATTATCTTTGAAAACTCGTGGCGAACCGGGGAAGTCCCGGATGACTGGAAAAAGGCTAATGTAGTGCCAATCTTTAAAAAAGGGAAGAAGGAGGATCCTGGGAACTACAGGCCAGTCAGCCTCACCTCAGTCTCTGGAAAAATCATGGAGCAGGTCCTCAAAGAATCAATCCTGAAGCACTTGCATGAGAGGAAAGTGATCAGGAACAGCCAGCATGGATTCACCAAGGGAAGGTCATGCCTGACTAATCTAATCGCCTTTTATGATGAGATTACTGGTTCTGTGGATGAAGGGAAAGCAGTGGATGTATTGTTTCTTGACTTTAGCAAAGCTTTTGACACGGTCTCCCACAGTATTCTTGTCAGCAAGTTAAGGAAGTATGGGCTGGATGAATGCACTATAAGGTGGGTAGAAAGCTGGCTAGATTGTCGGGCTCAACGGGTAGTGATCAATGGCTCCATATCTAGTTGGCAGCCGGTATCAAGTGGAGTACCCCAAGGGTCGGTCCTGGGGCCGGTTTTGTTCAATATCTTCATAAATGATCTGGAGGATGGTGTGGATTGCACTCTCAGCAAATTTGCGGATGATACTAAACTGGGAGGAGTGGTAGATACGCTGGAGGGGAGGGATAGGATACAGAAGGACCTAGACAAATTGGAGGATTGGGCCAAAAGAAATCTGATGAGGTTCAATAAGGATAAGTGCAGGGTCCTGCACTTAGGACAGAAGAACCCAATGCACAGCTACAGACTAGGGACCGATTGGCTAGGCAGCAGTTCTGCGGAAAAGGACCTAGGGGTGACAGTGGACGAGAAGCTGGATATGAGTCAGCAGTGTGCCCTTGTTGCCAAGAAGGCCAATGGCATTTTGGGATGTATAAGTAGGGGCATAGCGAGCAGATCGAGGGACGTGATCGTTCCCCTCTATTCGACATTGGTGAGGCCTCATCTGGAGTACTGTGTCCAGTTTTGGGCCCCACACTTCAAGAAGGATGTGGATAAATTGGAGAGAGTCCAGCGAAGGGCAACAAAAATGATTAGGGGACTGGAACACATGAGTTATGAGGAGAGGCTGAGGGAGCTGGGATTGTTTAGCCTGCAGAAGAGAAGAATGAGGGGGGATTTGATAGCTGCTTTCAACTACCTGAAAGCGGGTTCCAAAGAGGATGGCTCTAGACTGTTCTCAATGGTAGCAGATGACAGAACGAGGAGTAATGGTCTCAAGTTGCAGTGGGGGAGGTTTAGATTGGATATTAGGAAAAACTTTTTCACTAAGAGGGTGGTGAACCACTGGAATGTGTTACCTAGGGAGGTGGTAGAATCTCCTTCCTTAGAGGTTTTTAAGGTCAGGCTTGACAAAGCCCTGGCTGGGATGATTTAACTGGGAATTGGTCCTGCTTTGAGCAGGGGGTTGGACTAGATGACCTTCTGGGGTCCCTTCCAACCCTGATATTCTATGATTCTATGATTCACTACAAAAGGTTCCCCCCACTTCCCGGCTCTCCTCGTGGTAATAGCTCACCTTACCTGATCACTCTCGTTACAGTGTGTATGGTAACACCCATTGTTTCATGTTCACTGTGTATATAAATCTCCGCACTGTATTTTCCACTGAATGCATCCGATGAAGTGGCTGTAGCCCATGAAAGCTTATGCTCACATAAATTTGTTAGTCTCTAAGGTGCCACAAGTCTTCCTTTTCTTTTTGCGGATACAGACTAACACGGCTGCTACTCTGGAACCTATTAATATTTTTAAAACCTTTTGAGATCTGCATGCATGGGAATTTAGGGTGAAATTTTTCAACCGCTCTCAGTAGTGTGGTTTGACTTTGCTCCCAATGGTGTTAATAAGATTTTTACCATTGACTTCAATAGGAGCTGAATTAGACCAGTGTGGAGCACTTTTGAAATTCCCTACCTCAAAGCATTATTATTCTCTACTGAATCGTGAGCCCAAGAACTGCTGCAGTGCAACTCTTGTGACAAGGTATAAAAAATAATTTAAAATGCAATTTAAAATCTAGCCTAAAATAACTTCTGAATTCAGGAATGGATTTTTCATACTTTGGCAATCTATGGTAAGAACAAGTCAAAAAGTCAAAGGGCAACAAAAATGATTAGGGGTATGGAACGGCTTCTGTGTGAAGAAAGATTAATAAAACTGGGACTTTTCAGCTTGGAAAAGAGATGGCTAATGGGAAATATGATTGAAGTCTATAAAATGATGACTGGTGTAGAGAAAGTAGATAAGGAAGTGTTTACTACTTCTCATAACACAAGAACTAGGGGTCACCGAATGAAATTAACAGGCAGAAGGTTTAAAACAAATAAAAGGAAGTATTTCTTCACACAACACAAAGTCAACCTGTGGAACTCCTTGCTAGCGGATGTTGTGAAGGCCAAGACCATAACAGGGTTCAAAAAAGAACTAGATAAATTCATGGAGGACAGGTCCATCAATGGCTATTAGCCATGATGGGCAGGAATAGTGTCTATAGCCTCTTTACCAGAAGCTGGGAATGAGTGAGAGGGGATGAATCACTTGATGATTACCTGTTCTGTTCATTCCCTCTGGGGCACCTGGCACTGGCCACTGTCAGAAGACAGGACACTCAGCTAGATGGACCTTTCGTCTGACCCAGCAGAGCCATTCTTATGTTCTAAGTCTTGCAACATTAGTTCAGTCCATACTAGATGTCATAAATATAAAGGGAAGGGTAAACCCCTTTAAAATCCCTCCTGGCCAGAGGAAAACTCCTCTCACTTGTAAAGGGTTAAGAAGCTAAAGGTAACCTCGCTGGCACCTGACCAAAATGACCAATGAGGAGACAAGATACTTTCAAAAGCTGGGAGGAGGGAGAGAAACAAAGGGTCTGTGTCTGTCTATATGCTGCTTTTGCCGGGGATAGACCAGGAATGGAGTCTTAGAACTTTTAGTAAGTAATCTAGCTAAGTATGCGTTAGATTATGATTTCTTTAAATGGCTGAGAAAAGAATTGTGCTGAATAGAATGACTATTTCTGTCTGTGTGTCTTTTTCTAACTTCAGGTTTTGCCTAGAGGGATTCTCTATGTTTTGAATCTAATTACCCTGTAAGGTATCTACCATCCTGATTTTACAGGGATGAATTCCTTTACTTCCGTTTACTTCTATTTCTATTAAAAGTCTTCTTGTAAGAAAACTGAATGCTTTTTCATTGTTCTCAGATCCAAGGGTTTGGGTCTGTGGTCACCTATGCAAATTGGTGAGGATTTTTACCAAACCTTTCCCAGGAAGTGGGGTGCAAGGGTTGGGAGGATTTTGGGGGGAAAGATGTGTCCAAACTACGTTTCCCAGTAAACCCAGTTAGATTACAGATAGCAGTGGTTATTCCAAGGACAAAGGATAAAATTAATTTGTACCTTAGGGAAGTTTTAACCTAAGCTGATAAAAGTAAGCTTAGGAGGTTTTCATGCAGGTCCCCACATCTGTACCCTAGAGTTCAGAGTGGGGAAGGAACCTTGACACTAGAACATAGTGGCATCTTTAAAGATAGACTAAGGAAGCAGCCACCCAGGTCGTTGCATCTAGAGTTGTGCCTTTGGAAAGTTCTGGCACGCCCAATGAGTTAGTAGCAAACTGTTCTCTTAGTGTGAAGTTTTGGTGCTTGCTTCCAAAAGAGTTATGGGCACTGGTGCCTTTTGAAAGGTCTGTGTCCCTGAACTGATTACACCATCCCAAATCCTTTGTGCTGTCCCCTTCAACATGCTCACAAAATGTGCCTGTGTAGAGGATTTTGGACCATGGATGGAAACAAAAGGTGGCACTGTGGTGCATTCTGAACTGTCTGGGAACTAGAGACATTAGTAGTCACACATGACAAAGTTAAAACTGGGCACCATTTTAGAGTACGGGCCAGGTGCACTGCTGGGTTCAGTGGGTTGGTGGCAGGTGAGTGGTGAGCAATATGGGTGTGACGCTTTTCATAGTTACCCAAGGAGTCCTAGGTGAATTACTACCCCCCATACAGTGGGAGGAGCCTTGTCTGTGCCCCACCATTCTCCCCAGCCACTGGCTCCTGGCAGCACCTGTGCTCCCTCCGGGCTCTGCAAGCCCAGCTCTTTCCCTTTGTAGGCTCTCAATTTACACACGCCACTTTGTTAACACTCGAGTGCTCAGTTCTCTATCTTCTGATCACCCACAATGTACACTGATCCCTGGTGTTCATGGAAACACCTCAGTTCAACACTCTTCTTAGCACAAGGCACTTAGGTTGTTAGTAAAACCAGACTGAAGTTTATTTAATTGAGTTTGGGGTAAAGATTTTAATAAAAGCAAGTATAAGGGTTTGGAAATCCAAGGTTACAGTTAAAAGAAAAACATAAACCACAGTCTGTAGTCTACACTTGTTAACAAGTTACTTTCCTGTGTAGCAAGGTATTTCTCACTACTGGTTAGTTCTTGCAGCGCTTGTCTGGTTCAGAGAGCTGTGATCCACTGTTCATGAGACAACTCCCACTGACAGTCATTCCTCTGTAATTGATAACCACTTGGGCCATTTGTTCTCATGTACAGTCACAGACTATTGTTTCTTAGCCTGGGGGGGCCCTGTTCTGAGAACTCTCCTGGGGTTCATTGGCCTATGTAAATCTCCAGCCTGCATTGAGTCCAGGCACTAAACATAGGTGGTCTCCACGGATGTTCATTGTTTTCATGTTGATTGGGTCAGCTTGCAGATTTCCCCCCTCCTCAGGTGATAGGTTTCACTCCTAACAGATTTGGAGCATAATATCCTGCATATTACAGAGCTCTAAAATTGTTTCCAATACAAACATCTCACAATAACCATGACAATCAGTTGGTTCTTAGCTTTTGGCAGAGACCACATACGATCCCCTTTGGTGCAATATTAAGAAGATGGTTGGGAACAGGTAATATGCCTATGTCTGCCTGTGTTACAATGGAGATGCCAAATTTGGTCATTACCTAGTCATGCCTGTACTTCTAGTGTCAGCCACAGTGCAGGTTATAGAAATAATGTAAATTAAGGTTATGAATTTTCTTTAGTGATCTTTGAGTGGTGGATCTTGCTAACCATTCATTTAAACCCTTTACACCAGCCACTTTTTCAGAGGGCATCACAAAATATATGGCCTGCTAATCAATCTTATTGATATTGGCTCATACAGTTGTCGCAATATCCACCATTCTGCATACACAACGCAGTCTAAAACATCTTGCGACTGCTTCTGCCTCTGCTGTGGACTGATTATAATCAAGAAGTGCCAATCGAAAATATGTTTTGTGCATTCGGATATTTACACACCTCGGGCATTTTTATGTGTGTATATGCTGCAGTAGAGGGTTACCATGCAGCCCGTAAAATAAACAGGCACATGCAGCCATCCCCAGAGAAACGTCTGCATGCTCCATTCACAGGCTTGTAGATATCTTTGAACCGGAGCTATTACTTATAAATTCTCTTCCTGTTTAAGCCAGACTGAATTCCTGCACAATCCTGAAGTAAATATTTCCTACTGCCATAGTGCCTGCCAAATGTCTCATTAAATAGTTGTATGCACTAATTGATGAGCTACTTACAAGGAAAGACTGGAGGGGGAGCTAAATTCTGGAGTCTTCATCTCCAAGAGTGTACCAGTGGTAGAACTCTGCTAGCTCTGTCCAGCAAAGGCTATCGTGTTAGCCATTCAGACTCATCCAGAGCAGTGTCATTGCAACTCACTTCGCCGCCGCCTACCCACACATGCACTTTTACTATTTGAAGTTTCTAGTGTATGCAGATGTTTCCTGTGCTTCTGTCATCACAGTACTGGCGCGTTTTTAGTTGGCATTCTGTCTTCAGTTGTGTATCACATCAGGAGTGTTCAGCTTTGGATTCCAGGCATTCCTTTACCTTCTCCCTTCTTATCTGAGGAAGAAGCTCCTGGTCACTTAGACTTTGGAGCATTAAAACCGTAGCATTTTCCTGGAATACAGCATATATACTTCTTTTTCAAGTGCACGCAGCTGTGTGTGCCGCTTCGGGGTGTGTGTGTGTGGAGAACTTTGCCTAGTAGCACCCATAGGAGACCACACTTGCGCCTCGTGCTCATAGCTTCTCTCCCGTCTGTATGGGTCACCGCTGCCACAGCACCCCTTGGTTCCTTCTTGCCACTCATGGCTGGAGTCAGAGCTCTGTGTGGTTCCTAACCTCACAACCTCTCTCTTTCTTAGTCATTTTTTCTAGTTGTATGTAGTTAATCAGTACCCCTCGTATAGTGTTAGTTCAATTTAGTGTTAGTTAGCTGTGGTTTAAGTAATTCCCTGGTGATGCCCTCACCAGGATCTAAACATTGTTCATCAAATGGGGGAGCGATCCCCAATAATAATCCGCACATGCGGTGCTGCTTGTGCTTAGGTGACGCCCATATCGAGGAGTGGTGTTCTGCTTGTGAGTCACCTCAGGGGAATACTTGGCTACATCTACTAGAAGAAGAAGAAGAAGAAGAAACTGTTACTTACTGTAAGTGTGGTTCTTCAAGATGTGATGCAGACGTATACCATGACCCACCGTATATCCGCTCTGCACAGGAGTCAAGTCTCTGGGTGTTTGGTGAGAAGGAACTGAGGGGAGTTGGGGGGGCGCTGCCTCATAGCCCGTCCCCTGGCTATATGAGCACGAGGCGTGAGCGCTGCCTCCTATGGATACTGCTAGGCAAAATTCTCCAGTTGGGCGTGTACACACCTAAATGGAATACATGTCTGTATCGTGTCTCAAAGAATCACAATAGCCATTTCTTTTAAGTCCACAGGGAGGTCAAGTACCACATTTCCAATTTAACTGGTTGCAAGAGCTTTGTCACTGTTCCTTTGCTTAGCCCGTACTCAGAGGGCTGGGCTGTGCATGGTCCCTCCACCCATACACTATCCTTTGCCTAGCTAATTTAGTGCCTAGCAATCAAGCTCTGATGAGTTAGTCTTGATCCCATCCTCATTCCAAAATATTTTAGTGTCTTTGTAAAATAAAAAGTGCACTTAAAAAGTTTTACTTTTTTTTGTATGAAACTCTTTGACACTGACACAATGAGTCAGCCTGTCTTTAACAGAATTGCACTGAAATGTCTGCCTCCATGCGATGCATGTTGTTATTCCTTGGCATAATCGGTACTTGAAGGGCAGAATAGAGGTCAATCAGATGGAGCCACAGGGGCGCCGAAAGCTAGCCTCAGGATACTCCCTACAAATGTAAGATCAAAAGGGCAGCCACATGAAAATTGCTGTTTACTTTTTATGAATTATTTCCCAGACACTGGATCATTAACAGAATCTAAATGCTGATTGGCTCTATTGCAAAGACATTTCCTGCTAGAATGCACTCACTTGGGTACAGCTTTCCTATTTATTTTTTTCTTTAAACTGGGGGATTCTCTCCAGGTTTGTCTTTGTGGATTTCTCTCCTATGTAAATAGCTTTCTACTTTTACCTGTTTCTCTAAAACAAAATCCTTCTGAGTCTGCACGTGTTGCTATTTAGAAGACTTCAGTCTTTCTGGTAGCTTCTGATTCTATGATTATTTTCATGGCAAAGAGCTCTCTCAGTCCGTAACATGTATCCAAATCCAAAGGAATCTGCAGGGGACTCCTGCCTTTTGGAGCAAGTTGGACTTTTTGGTGAGGTGGGTTTTCCGAATGTACATTGATTGTCATTTAAAATTCTGCATTGGGAAAAACTCATGTCAGATATCACTGAGATGTGTATGTGTTGGCAAATGCTGATGTTTTAATGTCAAGTGCAATAGTAACCTTCACACACCAACTTCTGTCTGCTCATATCCCGTAGGTGTTTGGTTTCTATTTAATCACAGTAAAAATGGCTATTTAGAGAGGTCATGGTGCATCTTCCCTTTTGTTTTGTGTTTTGGTCAGAGAGCACAGCTTTGGACCAAATTATGATTGAATTCTGAAGAGCCCAGTAGTAGGTAAGAAGGCCCGGAGCCCATAATATGTTAGATCTGCAATACCAAGTGCAAATGTGGGTTTTTTGTTTTTTTAAGATAATATGAAAAAAGTGAGCTTGCAGGAGTAGATCTGCACATATTTAACACCATTACCATCTACTGAAAAGTTAATTTTGCTGCCCATACTCCATGCTACTGGGTTTAATGTGCAATCATCAGATGCTGCCTAGGATTTGAACATTGACACAATCAGGTCTAGGAAGGTAGCCAAAGCAAAATGCCTTACAACTAGTTTGATTCACTATTTGGACATATTCTATGACATTTTCCAGCTCTTCTTTTCCTATACTGGTAGATACCAATCCACCTTACCCCACAGCCTCATGTGCCATTGAATAACTCATGAAGGGGCCAAAAGGGAAATTAGAGCTGGGGTTGGAGCTAGGAGTACCATGGAACAGAGGTGAGATATGTTGGTCTATCTCCCTTGGAGTAACCAGAGAGTTACTCTGGTTACTCCTTTATGCATAGATGGGTTTTCACTTATTTGGTACATCCTCTTGTTACAGCCATCATTACTCATATTCTGGCATTCATTTGAATAACTACAACCATCCAGATTCTAATTCATTTTAAACAGGACTTTCCCACTCCACCTGTCCTTCCTGCTATCTCATTGAACCTCAGGAAGCATCTAAATCCTTGAAGTGCAATTAAAATGCAGTCTTTGAACAGGTGCAAAAGGAAGCCCATGCATGGGGCAATAGTTCGTCTTCCTATCATAGTCAGTGACTGAGGAGTGTGAAGTATACCTCTTTCCTAATGGTTATCATATGAACTCTTCCCTTTCCCCCTGGAGTCTTACCTTTAAAGATAGATTGCTTCTGGGGCTAGATTAGAATACCAGGTAAGAGAGGGAAAAGATACTAGGTGGTGAATAGCATATCCAACCTACTATCTGTTCTTCTACAGTTCAAATTAGGGACCTATTCTGTATTGTCAGTGTCACAGACCCACTTTTTTTGGTCTGTCCTAATTTTGTTTAAAAGAACATTGCTAAGGACTTTAATGTGTTTTAGATTCAGTGCTGGTAAATTATGCTAAAATCCCTAAGGGAGCCAAAATAACTTATTAAAACCTTGCAAATGTTTTTGACTGCGGCATTCTATTATTTTCTATTCCGGCAGTAGCACAAAGCCCCTGCTGCTGATGGGCGGAGGAACACAAACCTCCAGGGCCCATTAGACTTAACTTGTTTACTGCATTGATATCTATATGTTAAATGACAAGAGAGTTCAGGTTATTGAATAATTTAAAATTCAGCTCTAATTGGTGTCATATGACCTGGAAAAGGCCATGGATGACGCCAGGAGCATGCTGTGAAATTCTTATAAATAATTCATAAATTAGATCATTCATTTGCCTGGATGTCTTGTTAAATGCAGAAGTTTGTAAGTAATAACTGATGATATAACACCTGTAAGTATTTAGTTCATATGCTGGAAGGTAATCTACCTTGATGATCTTCTAGCAAAACCTGCCAGAGTATGAGAGTTAATTGCACTAGGGAAAATGCACTCCATTTATTTGGGATGGGGCTTTGGCAAAGCGTACACTGCAGATGTTGCATTACGCATTCTCTATAGCTAGACAACTGTTCTGTGTATGCCTATGTTAAAAATGCAGCTCATCATTCTTCTGCCCTTATTTCACATGAACTCCAAATGCACTGGGAAATGGTAGTGACCTGCTCTGCTCACAAATAGTATAGTTTTTGAAATATTTATCTAGGTCTTGAACTACTGATTCCTCAATAAAATAAAGGGCAGGAGTAAAAAATTGAAGTCAGAAGAATGTGATTTTCAGTTTTTATAATGTTGGCAGCACATTGAATGTTAATAGTTAGACCTGGTGCTGTCAAGATTAGTGTGGTGGCACATTTTCCATTATGCAAGCAGGTTCTGTATGGTTCTGTTTTGCAAAGCAAACATGTTTGCTTAATTTTAATGGTCAGACATCAAATTGCCCTATATTGCTAGCATTGTGGCTTAATAGGCACTCTACTCACAATATCTTCAGAGACTGAATTTAAAGGGATCTTTAGCTCTCAATCCTGGTTTTGTATTATTTTTTCTTAGTGCACTGTATTATTGATGACTGCTTTATTAGCAAACTTAAGGACAGTCGGCTCATCTAGAACGGTAATGTGATTTTTGAGAAGACTAGTTGCATACAGTACTTGCAAATCTAGAGAGAGGGCAGTATGTTTGTTGTGAATAATGATGCATGCTAAAGGAGCCTGCCAGCAAAGGCTCAAATGCCATTGAGAGTCCAGGTTTCTTGTGCATCCAACTTTCCAGTACAAACACTGCGAGCAAAGAGAACAAAAAAGTTAATTGTAGCATACTTTTGTAATAGCTTAAATAGAAGGTGTATAGTTACAGACCTAGTCAAGCTCCCCCTTGCTGGACACTCACCAGGCTGCTGTTTGGATACAAACACTGGATCCATGTGCTTTTAAACTCCTTTCTGTCTAGATCTGCGTAGGTTCCAGTCATGGGTTTTTTCTTTGACCACTAGGCTCGCTCCCTGCACATAGTCTGTCTGGTACCCCTTCTCAGAAGTGAGACCCCACAATCCAGCTGACCTAGGCCCCAAGACCAGTGCGGAACCTCCCAAGACTCCTCAATAACTTAGACACACCCTCCCAAGAGCTCCATCCGCATGCGTACTCTAATTTATAGTTTAACCCTTCAGGAACATGGGATAGTTGAAGCCAATAAGACAGACTTTTTGCAGAAGAATTTCTATACCAATCACTCTTTACTTTAGACAGCACAAGAGATGTATAGATCCATGAAACAGCTATACTCAGTTCTCTCTTCCTCTGTCAGAGTTCTCACCACTCGTGAGTGGGGTTTTTTCGGTCTTGGTTGGTGTTGTCTGGGGTCCCCGGGTCCCCTCTGCTGGACCACATTCCTCCAGTTAAGTTTTCTCTTCCTGTTCTGGTTGTTGAGAGAAAGCTGCTCTCTGATCAGCCCTCAGCCTTTTATAATTTCCAGTTCCCACTACTATGGATCCTCCTGATCACCCTTAAGTCCCCATCCCTCCTACCCCTCAATTAATCAAGATCTTCCATCGGGTGCTCTTTTGTTCAGTTACCATCCACCTGGAGTCCATACTTGGAAAACTGGTTTTACCTAACATTGTTCTTCGAAGGCAAGTCCCATTCTGTTGTTGATGGTCTTTAATGACCATCTCCTTCAGAGGCAGACACCCAGGTACTGGTGCCCCTTTAACACAAGCAGTATGATAGCCATAAGGCATATACATACAGAGTTCAAGAAATGAAATAAGAATTCATTCATAGATGGGTTCCACAAACCATCATAGGTGTTCTTTTGCAGTCATATATCTTTGCCTATCCATAGCTCTACCTTTGTGGCCAGTTTGTGTCTCAATCCCACCTGTGGAATCCCACTGAGTTCAATAGGATTACACATGAAAAATACAGCCTTCCTGGCATCCACACATCATTTCTTTGAATATGGACCATTTGTATTATGCACTTGAATATAGCAATTGTAATCATACATCATTCATGAGGAACACAGCACTTTATCTCCAGCTAGGAAAATAGGCAACTAACCTTTTAAGTTATCTCCCATATCTATCATAGGTATTAATGCAGACAATCATCATACGATCAAAGCACTTTATAATGATTCATCTTAGACTTTTTGTAATAGAGATTTTAATAAAAGATTGTGCAATGAAAAGAAAAGAAAAGGTAAAGCTGGACTTCAGTAGATCTTACTCATTTATTTCAAAACTATCATTTTGTACATTCTTCTAGGGAAATTCTTTCTTAATAACAATTTCAGAGAGTAGTTCCTTTACAAGACTTTATACAGTAGCTAAACTGTGTCTGTAGTTAAAAAAGAGACTGTGTTAAAATGGCACCAGTTTCTTACCCACACCTGTTTTCTGGGGCGTGTTTAGAATAATTTCTATTTTAGTGACAAAAATAAGTGTTTATTACTTTTCATCCCTGCTAGGACTGCAGAGGTGACGCCGCTGAAGGAGTAGAGTATGAGCAAGAGTCTCTTCTGGCTCTCATTTCAACAACGTACTTGTTAATTTCATTCCAGTTTCAGAATCTGTATCATAAAGTGTACGTCAGTTATGTTAGTAATGTGTGTCAGTGGCACTCTTCAAGATACCATCCTGTGTAGCAGCACTCGTTTTGGCTGTCTGAAAGGTTCTCTTAATCTTCAAGTAGTATCCCTACGGGTGCTCCACTTTAGGTGTGCATATGCTTCCGATTAGAGATTTTTGTTAGTAGTGTCCATTCGGCCCGAACATGTGCCCTACACATCCTCATGCCCCGCTCTAAGGCTGTGCAGACGAATCGGCCCCAGTCCCTTCTCCACTGCCTTGCCCTGAGACGGACCTGTAGCCTGTCCGCTTCCAGCGTGCCTTGTCCTATTAGAATCTTTTTCTTAGTGTTAGTTTATCTTAAGTTGTTAGTTTAGTTTTTAGTCATAGGAATGCCTCCCCTCCCTTCTCTCATTAGGGAGACTTGCCTTCCTCGGGAGAGCATTCCTGGCTCTCCAGGCTTCAAACGTTGCCTCACTTGCCACGAGTCTATCACGGTTATTGTTGGCCACTTCAAGGTCATCCATTGCCTAGGAGAGTTGCACATTCCCCAGGAGTGTAACTTCTGTTTAGCCCTGAAATCTAGGTACAGAGAGAACTTGGAGATCAAGTTGAGGCATCTGATGATCAAGCGCTCCGTTCGCCGTGCATCAGAGTACACCCATTGCTGGGCAAATGTATTGCCCCTTCGGTCCTGGCCAAACACTCTCCCAAGAAGGAGAAGGCTTCATAGTCCTCTAAAAGACCTAGAAAGAGGGTCTCTGACTCACCTTGTAAGGAGTCTGCTCCAAAGAGACCTCGGTCTCCTGCAAAGTCAATGGTCTCAAAATAGTTGATTTCTAGATCCAATACTGTGGAGGCTGCACGTTCCTCCAGTACCACCAGGGCCAGAAGCTCCTCCAAGAGCAAAAACAGCTCTGAGCAAGCCTTGGGATGGACCAAGCATGACAGGGACGGCAAGGAGGCACATTCCTCCAGACAGGTCCCATCAGATGCACCTCTACCACTGGTACCACGTAAATAGAAACATCTACGTCTGACATCCTCCTTGGAGCATTCTAACCCTCAGTACCATCTACTTCCAGACAAGTTATCACATTGGTACCAACATACCCAGTACTCAAAGGACTTAACTGTAGCGGAGGAATCGCAGTGTCAATTGATCATGGCATCAAGGGTCCCTCAGTACTGAGAGTAGTGCAGTCTCTGGACTCTCATTTATCACTGGTACCACCCAATTCACCACCATTATCAGCTGGGGCTTCTCCACTGCTCTTTGCGGGGGAGGGTGAAGGGGACCTCCATTCAGCCTCTCTAAACCACCCTTATAGGAATCCTTTCTGCGTGCGCCACAGAGATAGAGAGGAATCTAGGACAAGACATCACAAGTGGTGAGAGCAACACTGGGTGCCACCCCTCCTCTGTATGGACCCTCCCCCCTCTCCCCACAATGGTCATATTGGGATTCCCTGGCTGCTTACCAACAGCAATGGTCAAGGGCTCTGAACCTAGCCAACAAGAATGAGAGGGGGAGACTATCTCTACCACCTCAGACCATTCCCCAGCAGAGGGAGACATTTCAGGAACAGGAAGCTAGAGCAGATGAGGAGACTACTTCTCAAACCACTGCCTTCTCATCCTCCCTGATGAATCAGTAATGCCTCTTCCACTCTCTATGGCTGATGACTTTAAGCAATTCCAAGACCACATCAAGTGCATGGCAGACTCCCTTAAGATACCACTCAAAGAGGTCAGGGAATTGCAACACAAGTTATTGGATACCCTTTAACTGGCAATATCGGAGTCACCTTTTCAATTAATGAGGTGATCTTGGATTCTGTGAGGGGGGGTTGGCAAATCCTGCAACAGAGACACCAACTTGCAAGAGTTGGGAGCAGGACAATGCCCTGTCACAATGGAGTGCAGTGGAATATCAGAGCTTTCAGTTATAAAGTGCTTGAAGTAATGTTCTTATCCACTCGTAACACTGCAGAGTCCTGTTCAGTGTGGGGCATCTCTACTGAATAGGTAGACTCTGTGCCCACAAACCATCGAGGACTCGTACCTTGAGGAGAAGGTTCTTTATGAAGCACTTGAGAGTAAAGATGAGGGAAGCTTGGAACAAGTTGACAATGGAAACTGGTAAGGATACCACACCTATCTTTGCCACATAGGCACTATCTGGATAACCTTGTCCTTCCTGATCTTGTTCATTGCTTTTAGAATCAGAGGTGCTAGGGAAAAATATGTAATACAGGCCCTTCATATCTCCAAAAGATGGCTGAAGGTTGTGTGAGCAGGCCCGGAGTGGATGTTCTGACAGCATAGCAATGTGAAAGGCACCTCAGGCTAGAGAATTAAGGGAAGACAGCTGTTCAACAGTCCAGATTGTACCCTAGGGAATGTCACAGGTATCATTCGAGTTTCATCTGAACCAGACCATACAGTTACCTGGTTTATTTTCCCCAAAACCACGCAACTCGGGAAGGGAAGTTTTCTTCCATACTTAAGATGACAGGGCCAAATTATTCTGGAAATCTCCTAGATTATTTGTCTTCATTGCAGACAGATATAATGGGTCCACTATTTCTACCCAGAGACTATCAAGGTGGATTTTGAGGTGTGTTATCGCTTGCTGTGAGATTGCCAACACCCAGCCTCCTGCTAGGATTCTGGCTATCTCTGAGGTCACAGTCAACTTCTATGGCCTTACTTAAGGACACTGTAGTACCTGAAATCTGCAGGACGGCTGTGTGGTCTCCAATACATACTTTCTCCAAACACTTTGGACACTTCCTTGGTCCGTGCCCCTAAATCTGAGATGTCAGTGAGCAGCTCTGACTTCTGTACTAGACTCTATACCAAAGCTACCTCCTCCTGGGGATACTGTTCAAAAGTCACCTGACATCGAGTGCCCATAGGGACACTGCTTGAAGAAGGAAAGGTTACTCACCTTGTACAGTAGTTCTTGGAGATGTGAGTCACTATGAGTACTCAACTACCCACTCTCTTTAGTTGGACTTAGTGATAGAGAAGAAACTGAGGGCAGTTGACCCACACAGTCCTGCATAGCCTCAGTGCAAGGCACGAGGATTTGTAGGGCACAGTTCGCAGGTTGAATGGACAGCCAATGGAAATTTCTGATTGAAGGTGCATGGGGTGTATAGGGGGACACATCTTGAAGAACTACAGTTACTACACAGGGTGGGTAACCTTTCCATTTCACTTTTCTGCATACTCTACCCAATTAATAGTCTCCTCTGTCTATTTCAGAAAACTTCTAAAAACCCACTTATGGAGTCATGCTTAGGATACAGCGTGTAATCACCATATCACAACGTGTGTTTCTTTTCTTTGTCTTCTAATGTATCATATTGATTAATTTCATTAAAGACAGGCACTGTGGGTGAAATTGAAGTCAATGGGTCTAGGATTTCACCTGTATAAATATATAGAAGGTACTAGTTTGTTCTTCAATCATAAGACCGCTAGAATAGTGACTTTGGGGAAAATACACTGTTTTTACATAGGAAAAAACTCCCTTTGAAGTCAATGGGGATTTGACCTACATAGGGACTGCAAGATCTGATTTTATGTTCTGTGACGGGGTCGGGCCAGATGGCTACAGGAGAGTAATAGAAGACAGATATATTAGCCCCAGGTTAAGTAGGTCCCTTTTCCCTGGGTAAGGTAACAGGGAAGGTTCCAGAACAATCAGGAACCTTCTGGAGACAAGACAGACAGGCTGATTAGAACACCTGCAGCCAATCAAGAAGCTGTTAGAATCAATTGAGGCAGGCTAATCAGGGCACTTGGGTTTAAAAAGGAGCTCACTTCAGTTTGTGGTGCGCGTGTAAGGAGTTGGGAGCAAGAGGTGCTGGGAGCAAGAGGCACTAGGAGCTGAGAGTGAGAACGCGGACTGTTGGAGGACTGAGGAGTGGAAGCATTATCAGACACCAGGAGGAAGGTCCTATGGTGAGGATAAAGAAGGTGTTGGGAGGAGGCCATGGGGAAGTAGCCCAGGGAGTTGTAGCTCTCGCGCAGCTGTTCCAGGAGGCACTCTGGACAGCTAAATTCCACAGGGCCCTGGGCTGGAACCCGGAGTAGAGGGCGGGCCCAGGTGCCCCCCAAACCTCCCAACTCCTGGTCAGACACAGGAGGAGTCAACCTGGACTGTGGATTCATAAAAACGGCCAAGCTGAGGGCTGCTGTGAAGCTCCAAGGAGAGCAAATCCGCCAATAAGCGCAAGACCCACTAAGGTAGAGGAGGAACTTTGTCACATTCCTGATTTCACATGCTCCCCTACAATAATTGCCACACTTGCAGCATTATGTAAATAACAATATGTCCACCGTATCAGTACTGCAGAGCACATCCACAGCTTGTTTTTAAGAGAATTTTGTAGAAATTGCAGACTGTCTGAGTGAGCTGCAACTCATTTGTGTGTGTGTGTGTGAGAGAGAGAGAGAGAGAGATGTTGTAGGGCTCAGTATTTGTTTATACTTTATCCTGACTCCCTCAGCAGAAATTACAAGGATTGCAAAAAGAGATTCATAGTGCTTCCGCACATTTTCCTATCTAGCTTTTACAACATTATGTGAACTGATTTTAGTGTAGATTTATTTCTGTGTGGCAGTTTCACATTGGATCAAATCATATTAACGCCATATATCACAAGCAGCAGTTTACCTTTTGTTTGTTTACATTTTAGCTAAAGGAAGATATGTCTTTAAATAACATACAGAAAGAATGGGAGAGCTCCCGAAATGGGGGAAGCACATCTGTTCCATCACAGCCCATCGTGGCTCCCATGTGTGCCACAGGCAATATCTGTTTTAAACTCATCTAATAAAAGACCCAATTCCTTATGTTCACAATGCAGTAGTGAATGTGTCTTAGAATCTTCTTCCTCTTTCCCTTTGTCGCCTTGTCCTGCCCATCACAGATTGTTCATCGTATGCCCTGGCCTCATAATCCAACTCAGATGTGGATGTCACTCTAGTTTTTAAACAGTTGGCGCCATTCTGCTATAGTTTTCAATTTAAACATTAACAGAAAATAACATAACTTACCAAGTTGTTGCTTGATTCCCCCTCCCCATCCCACCCCAAATCAGTTAATTTATCTTACAGGGTTGACTTTGAGTGGCCTTTAAAGCCATGTGAAACTGGAACCGAGACTTCCACCTAATACTACAATCTCCATCCTCTAGAGAAATTAAAAAAACACCACTTGCATTCCGTGATATTAATGAGACGTGCCCCCCACCCTCCCTGCCCCACAACCATACTGTAACTGTGAAATAATGTTAAAGTTTCTCAGGCTTGTTATGAAGTATTTAAATGTCAGTGCCATTTCTGAGACCATCAGGGCAGATTTAATGGTGACCAAGGTCAACAAATGCTAACTGGGACCTCCCTTTTAGGGCCTCAAGGGACTTTTAATCGAGTCTCAGTCATGAAGTTAATTTGCAGTGTGGGCCTTTATCCTTAAATCTGCTCCTGGCAATTATTCTATACCATCCCTGTTCATGTGCTGAGGTTTCTTAACAAACTTTGGTCCCTTTAGTCAATAAAACAAACTGGTAAAATAAGGAACTCTTGGGGATTTTATTTTTAGGGATCCCCTATTTTTTTCCTTTTCCAGTTGGCTTAAAGACTTAAGGAGGGTTGGATATGGTGGTTCTTAGAGCCCGTCAAAACCTCAGAGCTATGGCCAGGGGGATCAATGGAGTGCAAATGCACGCACTCCGAGCTTTGGTCCTGAGGAGTTTGGGAACCAACCCAACTTGCAGTCTTTTTTGCCCCAAGAGTGCCCTAAACTTGGTAAGGTGAGAAGTGAGATGTTACTCCTTAGGGAATTCTGTGCCAAAAAATTAAATATTCTGCGCACAATATTTTAAAATTCTGCATATTTGTCAAAATAACACAATATAATCATACCATTTTAAATGATTTGCTGACAAGTATTTTGAAATAAATTACCAAAATAATTGAAAATGGTGTGATTATATTGTTATTGTTTGTGTTGTTTTGATAATTAATATATGCACAACTTTGCAGAATATTAAATTTTTAATTTTTTGGTGCAGAATTCCCTCAAGAGTACCAAGGTTCTGTGTGGCGCAATCTGGGTGCGGGCAGCTCGGTGGGGGGCCTGGGTCCAGCGGGGAATCTGGATGCACAGGGGCTTGGTGCGGGGTTCTGGGTGTAGGGGGAATAGGACTCTGCAGGGGAGTCCAGGTGAAGGTGGTTAGGGCTCAGTGGGGAGGGCTGCGGGAGTGGAGCTTGGTGGAGTGGGGGGTCAGGGTGCAGCTGGTTGGAGCTCAGTGGGGTGGGGGTCCAGATGTGGGGGGCTCCTGATGCAGAAGGTGAGGCTTGGCAGGGTGGAGGTTTGGGGGGCTCAGTGGGGGCTTCTGGGTGCAGGGGACTCCTGATGTGGAGGAGCTCAGTGTGGGGGATTCCAGGTGTGTGGGTGGGCTCACTGTACAAGGAGCTGCTCCCCATCTGCCTAACCCCGTGCATCCAGACCTCCCCACACCCAACAGCGCCCCCTGCTGAACCAATCCCCACCCCCTCTCCAAGCCTCTCACACACACCCACACCCATGGTGCAGAGCTTGCTGCAGCCAGGGGAAGTTTCTGGGGCTTGATCTGACCCAGCCTCAGATGGAAGGGGGAGGGGGGCCTCAATCCCTCTCCCCCCAAGCTGGGACTAACATCCCTGGGCAGCCAGAGCCTCCCGAGACCCCCCTACCACCAGTGATTTACCTTCTCCCCCTTCTCCCCGCCCCCCAGCTGCCCAAACAGATGTGTCTGAGCTGTCCAGCTGCCAGGGAGGGGGTGAGTGAGTATTGGTGCAGCTTCTCTTTGCTTCCCCGATTTCTGCAAGGAAGCAAAGGGAATCTGCGAGGAGGGGGGGGGGGAAAGGGGGGCATTTTTCTGCTGTGCCACAATTGCGAGGAATTTACCCGGGAGTAGATGTATAACAGGTAGCTACAGGATTATTTTATGGTCTTTTCTCTCATATCCCTTAACATCTTGCACCCCATCTTTTATTTGTTGCCAGAAATCTCTTTCTGTGTGGTATTTAATTTAGATTATAAAGTCTTTGGGACATGGGAGTGTGTTTTTATTTGTCTGTAAAATCATCATGCACAGTGATGGCACTAAACAAATAACAAACAACTCTGATTGCCTTCTGGCAACATGTTGAAATTCTGGTAGGTTGCCCTCCTGGCCCCTCTGATTTCTGAAATATTTTAATGTCCTGCACTTTTCACCCAGTCCTAGCATCAGATTTTCCTTGTATGTTTAGTGCTGACACTAATGCAGATGCCTCCAACTCATTGGGTTTCATGGGGCACAACGTGGCATGAGTGGCTTTCAATCATATGGTGAAGAGTAAATTTTTGTAAAAACAAAACTGAAAATAATCATATATCAATATTTAGGGGATAATCTACATTATTTTATTTTCTCTGAGACCTGCAAGAAACTCACAAGGAAGGAGCTGAGGGGCAGTCAAATAGAGTTGATATGTTGGTTTATATAAAGAATGTAAATAATGCATACAAAAACTGTACATAGTTGGATTAGATTCCTCTCCAACACTTTGTATGTTGCTTGCATTCTTAAATCTAAGATCTTTGGGGCAGTGATTGTCTTCCAGTGCATATGGACAGCAGCTAATCCATTGTGTGTGCTACCAGAATACAAATTGTAATTTTCTGTCCATCAGTGACCACCAAATTTCAGCTTGCTTGCTGCTGCTAACGTGGTTTATCTTTAACAAACCTGGCTTCTGCAATTAAACACAGTTAAATCTTTGAGAAAGAGCCTGAGGGCTGAAACAGAGTTTAAATGCAATATGTTACTGAAATTAACGCACACAACTAGGAAAAGAGCTATGAGTGAGTGATTCACTGCTGTTCTGATGTGCATAGCAACGCAAATGCTTAACTGCCGAGACAAACCGCAGTGCAAGGATACTCCAGGATATAAGCAGGATTCTGATGTCCCTTACATAACAGCCATGAGTATAACACACCCACTACGAGTTCACTTTTCATTGGGATGACAAATGTGAATTACAACCGCTTTCTTTCTGCAGAGTTTTATCAGAGTATAATCACTTGCCCAACTTAATTGAAAAATCACTTACATTTATAGCTGAATTTAAACATGTTTTTTTATTTAAATGACAGCTTTTGAAGTAGAACTATATTTTACGGAAAGTGGTTGGTTTTTATCTGTGTTTCTGTAAAGACATTTCAAAAACTCTCATCAAATTTCCAGTGGTAAGTAATATCCCATTCAGTGCAAGGTGAAATGTTTTACATCAAATCTCCTGCTGTGTAATGGCCAATCAAAGAGTATTTATAGTGGCTGAATGGATTTTTTGGCTTGGCATTCAAAATTAAACATTTTCATACATTAACATTTAATGTTTTTTGCCACTCTTCTAGTAATTTTATGTAACCCTAGATACTCACAACTACTTGGTACTCTGAAGCTACTTGTTTATGCTGAGGATCCTGCAGACAGTAGTTTCATATTTATTGTACTTGTGTAGACTGATTGAAATGTAGATTTGATAGCAGGCTTATCTCTGCCTTTTGATCAACATTATAGGAGTCTTGCTAGATGTCCATCAGCACAATACATCGAATCTCCCAGTACTCGTATGACAACTTTACTCTGTGAACTGATGATGAGAAGCAAATTTTGCTAAGGAACAATACCATTTAACATTCTATGTTAAATTTTGAAAGATGATAGCTTGTTTCTCTTATCGTAGGTATCCAACAAGAAGAGTCCGTGCCAGCTAGCACCTTTGGAACTGGATGGTTCTTATCTAAGTATAGCTAGACCGCAAACGTTATACAAGAACAATAAAGCATCACAGTCTGGAAGTTCAGCCCTGTTTTCAGTACCTCTGCACTGTAGAAATAATCATGCTCATGGGACCACAGCCCAGTACAACCAACAGGAGGTTCTCAATGAATGTCCAGCAGAAAATGGCTTGCACAGAAAATGTAACAACATGATGCTGTCAGCAAAGGAAAGGGGCCCATACCACACACAAATGGCTCCTGATGTGGGCCAGAGAATGAGTGAATTTCCGAACACTTGTCCTCACCAAATGAGTCATTGGGCTTCTAGGCAGCCAGGAAGCTTGGAGAACATTCAGGATAGCCAAAAGGTCAGCCATGCACCCAAAAGACATTCTGGGCCGCTTCATGAAACCTGTGATTACTCTAGGCTTTCTCGTGTTTCTGGGATGAATGACAGTGTGGACTCTGGATCAAAAGAAACAGAGCGTAGTAAAAGGCTGTCTGAGGAAAGAAGACAGCAGCTTCTGCTGCAGAAAATGGAGCTGGAAGTTGAAAAGGAACGTCTCCAGCATTTGCTTGCTAAACAGGAAGCAAAACTACTTCTGAAGCAGCAACAGCTACACAAATCCAGGCTGGATTACAATAGGTGAGTTTGTGAGGTTTACAGATAGAGGATAGTTGTTAGTGTATGACGAATTTCTGTGGTACCAAACATTTACATGGAGCATTGAGAAACACAGAGTAAGACATGCTCTGTGCCCTGAAGAACTTGGAATTTAAACTAGACAATGCTATAACCACGAGACTAGACATGGGACAACAGTTAAGGTAAAGAAGAGTGTGAGGACTGTTGGTCTAGAATAAGATAGGAAAATTGGTGGAAGAAATTATCTTTGAGGGGGGACTTAAAAGAGGAGAGAGTGCGTTAGTGGGCTAGAACAAGGAGTGCAAGGTGTAGGAACAGCATTACAGAAGGTGCCAAAACCATGAGTGGGAGAAAGAGACAGAGTGAGCAGTAAAGTTAATGTGCTAGATAAAACAAAGGAAGCAGGAAGAGGAGTAGAGGGGAATGAGAGCTGTTTGTATATAGACTTGAGTGCTGATGCTTTACTCAGCTGTACAGACATAAGAGAAGATGTGGTTCTTTGCTCAAGGGACTATGATGTAAATCAGATTCGGACAATACAAACACACAAAACCCCAACTGAGAGTCCAGTCTTGAATTCTGGGTTGTGTTTGATGAAAGGTTACCTGAAAAAAGTGGGTTTAAAGAGAGATTTAAACAGGGGGGTTGTTTTAAGGGAGGTAAAGAAGAGAGGCCCTAGAGAGTGAGGGGCCCCATGGAAAATAAGTGGAAAGAAGATACAAGAGAGGTTGTTGGGCTGAAGCATGGGAGGTGCTTAAGCAGTGGAAGGGTTAGTGGGGAGGAGGAAATAAGAACAGGGATGTAGACAGGTCAGAATTGTGCAGCGTCTTGAGTTGAAATGAGGTGCTTTCACTGGATGTAGAAGGTGAGAGCTTGCCCTGGAAAATATTTGTGCAAGGGTTTGACAGAGTGGTAGGAGGGGAAGACAGATTTAGCAACCACATTTTATATAAACTGGCAGCGAGGTGAGGATAGAGGAGGTGTATTGAAACCACAGAAGTAGTTGCCCTAGAAAGAGGAGATATAACTCAGTTGAATACAAGCATTTTAGTGGAAGGGAGAGGGAGGAATGGATGGAGTTTAGCAGTCTTGTAAAGGAAACAGCAAGAGGATTTGATGAGAGCTTTGATGTAGATATTATTTTAAAAGTGTCACTGACAAGGGGATCCCACAAGATTCTGAATTACATGACCTGCATCCCACGCATGTACTCTCTCTTTTCCCTCCAACCCCACAACTGCTTTTCAAGTTTTAAAAGGGAATATTATAGCTGAAGGAGTTTTTTGCCTGTATAAACTGTACTCTGCGAAGTAACTTTCTCTGCTGCTTTTGTATGTAATATGCAATCCAAAAATTAATTGTATTTAGTTAGTTTTCACATGCCTATGTGATCAGAGGCAGTCACAATTGTCTGTGCTTGGATGTGACAGGGCGCTCCACTCACCACTGGGATGGCACCTCCTCCTGGTCACTCTGGGGAATAGCTTGTGAGGTCAATGCCCCTTCCCAAGTTTGTGCACCGTCTCTCCACCTCTCTGTCTTGGTCTGTGGCCCTCTGTCTCACTCCATGAGACTTAGCCCTGCCTCTTTGTGACTTAGCCCTGCCTCCAGATCACCAAACGGTTTTCCCCTTCCAGGATCATAAAGTCTTTCCTTTCAAGCAGTCCTAGGCAGTCTTCCTCGTAGTGCCACTCTCTTAACGGTTGGCAAGGGAACCCAGGTCCACCCTCTGCTCCGGGTTCTGGCTTAGGGACCCTCTAGAGAGCAATCAAGGCCTATTCGCTTCTAGACCTTAGTGCCTTTCCCTGACCCCTGTCCTACCTCTTTGGCTCCCCCCGGGTTTGCCAGCTCAAACACACCTCCCCTCTCTCAGGGAATGACTGCAGACTCTCCCAGCAGCCCCCACTATTTCGTGTCTTTATAGTCCCAGCCCAGATCGTTCCTCCTCAGCTGGGCTCCCTCACTCAGTCTTGGGTTTACTTGGCCACCTGATTCAACATCATCTGTGGCCTGTTGGGTTAATTAGCCCCCTTTCCCATCTGCATTAACCCTTTCCAGGTAAGTGTGGGGTAAACATCTGATCACAGTTGGAAATGACTGAGGTCACAAAGGATTATAACTTCAGGTGAGAAGTAAGTAGGAACAGATGTATTCTTAAGAACATAAGAAAAGCCATACAGGGTCAGACTAATGGTCTATCTAGCCAGGTATGCTGTCTTCCAATAGTGGCCTATGCCAGGTTCTTCAGAGGGAATGAACAGAACAGGGAATCAAGTGATCCATCCCTTGTCACTCATTCACAGCTCCTGGCAAACAGAGAATAGGAACACTTCAGAGCATGGTTTTGCATTCCTGCCCATCCTGGCTAATAGCCATTAGCTATCCTCCATGAACTTATCTAGTTCTTTTTTGAATCCTGTGATAGTCTTGGCCTTCACAACATTCTCTTGCAAAGAGTTCCATAGGTTGACTGCGTTGTGTGAAGAAATATATCCTTTTGTTTTGTTTTAAACCTGCTGCCTATTTTTTTCATTTGGTCACCCCGGTTCTTGTGTTATTAGAAGGAGTAAATAACATTTCCTTATTTACTTTCTCCACACTAGTCATGATTTTATAGTCCTCTAACATATCTCCCCTTTGTCACTTCTTTTCCAAGCTGAAAAGTCCCAGTCTTATTAATCTCTCCTCATATGGAGGCTGTTCCATACCCCAAATAATTTGTATTGCCCTTTTCTGTACCTTTTCCAATTCCAATATATCTTTTTTGAAATGGGGCAACCAGAACTGCATGTAGTATTCAAGATGTGGGCGTTACCATGGATTTATATAGAGGCAATATGATATTTTCTGTCCTATTATCTCTCCCTTTCTTAATGATTCCCAACATTCTGTTTGCTTTGTTGACTGCCACTGCACATAGAATCATAGAATATCCAGGTTGGAAGGGACCTCAGGAGATCATCTAGTCCAACCCCCTGCTCAAAGCAGGGCCAATCCCCAATTTTTTCCTCAGATCCCTAAATGGCCCCCTTGAGGATTGAACTCACAACCCTGGGTTTAGCAGGCCAATACTCAAACCACTGAGCTATCCCTCCCCCCATTGACTGGATATTTTCAGAGAGCCATCCACAATGACTCCAAGATCTCTTTCTTGAGTGGTAACAGCTAATTTACATCCTATCATTTTATATGTGTAGTTGGGATTATATTTTCCAGTCTCCATTACTTTTTATTTGTCAACATTGAGTTTCATCTGCCATTTTGTTGCCCAGTCACCCAGTTTTGTGAGATCCCTTTGTAACTCTTCGCAGTCAGCTTTGGACTTAACTATCTTGAGTAGTTTTGTATCATCGGCAAATTTTGCCACCTCACTGTTTACCCATTTTCCAGATCATTTATGAATATGTTGAACAGGACTGGTCCCAGTACAGACCCCTGGGAGACACCATTATTTACCTCTCTCCATTCTGAAAACTGGATCTTCAAATATCCTATTTCTATGCATATGTCCTACTAATAAAAAGTAAGTAGAATATAAAGGACACATAGGCAGAGTTGCTTTTAAAATGAATATTTTCAGTGTCTTCTGAGAGGCATTGGCTGCCGAACGAAAGGACTCTTGAATATCTCTGTAATGGTGTCATTCTTGTTACTATAATTGCACCTATTTAAACCAAAAAGAAAAGGAGTACTTGTGGCACCTTAGAGACTAACCAATTTATTAGAGCATAAGCTTTCGTGAGCTACAGCTCACTTCCTCAGATGCAGCTGTAGCTCACGAAAGCTCATGCTCTAATAAATTGGTTAGTCTCTAAGGTGCCACAAGTACTCCTTTTCTTTTTGCGAATACAGACTAACACGGCTGTTACTCTGAAACCTATTTAAACCAGTTTCTCTGAAAAGATTTCAAGTTCGGCAAAGCTGTAGTTTCTAGAAAAAAAGTACGGAGGAGCGTCCATAAATGAATAGCCTGAGTCTTGAAAATATTTTCCATTACCTCTTCCCAGAGGTGCAGATGCTTGTAGATTTGCCATCTCATCTTCAAATAAGGCACCTACACCGTAGCAATCTGAATGTAAGAGGTTCTCTTGCAATCTCTTTAGAGTTAAATGCAATTGAACTATCTACATCAAATATCTGCACATGCCTAATATTTACAGGTATCCTTCTCAAATGTCACCTTTCCTGTTTTAGTTTTAGCTTTGTGATTCTCCTCTTTGGTCTACTTGCTAACCACAGAATTACTTCTAAGGTCTGCAGATGACAAAGATTTGTTTACTTAATCATTTAAATACACCTTGCTAAATTGTCAGGAAGACTCACTAAGGAAGGAACTTAATCTATTCACTAATCTTTTACTATCACGAGGATAGTAAAAGACAGATAAACAAAACCAGCTAATGTTAATTTATTTGGCTGTCCCTCTCTCTCAATGGGTAGAATTGTGCAGTGCTGGATTAGGCCCATTCGGAGGTGCTAGAGGTGTCATTGTTTAAATGAGAAGTAAAAAGGGTCCTGACCACTTGTACTAGTTAGTGGCTCTTAAAATGCCTGTATATCTTTTTGCAAGGGCAGGCGTTAGCCCTTTTTCATGGCCAAATTCTAACATAATTGCATTCTGTCTCCCTAAATTCCCTCCTGCAGTTTCAAATGGGCACAGTATTCTTCAATCCCATGTGCTCTGCTTGTATAATGGCTGTCACTTTTCACACCAGAGGTGACTGCATTTCAATGGTGGGGGAAATGACTCTCTAGCAAGGCAGGGCACTCACCAGTGTGGTGCCTCCTGCTGGTCCATCTGGGAATTAGCTCATCTGGCTCCGGAACGCCCTCTATGGGCCGGTGTCTCACCCTCTGTTACCTGCCCCTGTTGTCTCCTCCACCTCTGGCCCCGTGTCCCTCCTGGACCCCAGTGCCCCTTACCTTGGGATACTGCCCCACAGTAGTGTCCCCACACTCTGTGTCTTCCCTCCCAGGAGACTCCCAACTCCCCTGCGTCAGTGGCTACTGCCGGTCATCTAGCCCCTTCTCTTAGGGGCAAACTTCAGTCTGTAATGGCCACTCATCACTGGCAAGGGGGTTGGACCTGCTGCCTTTTTTTGCCCTGGCTGCCTCCCTGCAGCCCCAGTACCTCCTCAGGCCTTTGCCGCAAAGCCTCGGCCTGGGAGGTCACTAGGCCAGAGCTCCCCAGTTCAGCCTGCCTTTTCCTGGTACTGCTCGGTCCAAGGTATCCCTGACTCTACCAAGCAGCCAAGTCCTTCCTTTTCCCCAGGAACCCTTCTTATACTGGCCTAGTCGGGCCCTGACTGGCTGTGCTTGTCTCCCCAGGACAGCTGTTTTTTTAATACCTTCCAAACTGGAGTGGGGTGACTGCCCTGCTACAGACTCCTCTAGGTATGTTTAATTACACCTCAGGGCAGCCCAAAATTACACTAGCTTGAGGTGCAGAATTGACCATCTTCAGTCCTGGCTCAGTGACAGGTTTAAGGTCCTTTCAGTTACTATCCATGAGGGCCAGAAGTTGTATCTTTATTATAATAGAAAGGGAAACTTTCCTGCATGCTATTTTCTCTCTTGATTTGAACAGAGGAGGGGATACTCCAATAAAGAGGGAACATCATCTGTTGAGACCTACGGTTTCCTGGAACTGCATCACCATATTAAAGATGGAGAACAGCTGCAATCTCCTATATTTTATGCAGCTTTCATGCCGCCCTTGAGCTCTTGCCAGGTGCTAGGGCATCCCTTGGTGTGGCGAAGCATGAATATTTCTCATAGTTTTTCTCATATTTCTCAAGAGAGCAAGTGCTTTGAAATCAGTAGAATTAAACAATTTTTTGTCAACCACAACCCTCAGAAACAAAGGCAGCAGGTGGAAGCTGTTTCCCCAAAACTGAGAGGTGTAGGAGAGAAAATGGAGAGGTTTTGTGAAAGCTTCTCTGTATAAAGTGCTCTGATCAGAGTTCACCCTTTTGTGTATGTTGGGGGTGGAGGTGGCTGCAGATACAATAGCTTCCCCAGGATGTAAAGCTAACTAACTCCACATTTCCAGATTTAAGGGCCAAGTTTTTGATTCAGACATGGTCACTGATGAAGCACCAGGCGGGCCAGGAGGACCAACCCTTATGATGAATGGCACTGGCATGGGGCTAAGGTAATCTCTTTTATTTTCTTTTAACCATTAGCAAGTACTTTTAAGTGTTGGTGTATTTTCTTCGTTCTCAAAAAGATGTTATTGGCTGCCAAGTGCATATTTTTGGTCTGTATTTCTATTTGAGCTGGGTTAAATGCTGCTAACCAGGAAAGACCTCATGAAATAGTCTAGATTGGTCTCTAGCTTGGCTCATGCTGCAGGACTATAAAATTGAGCAGTAGGCTGGTGCCCAGACTCTGGAACCCTCCTCCATCAAAGGGTCCCAGAGCCTGTATGTCTACACTGCAGTTTTATAGCCCTGCAGCCGAAGCTAGCTGACACAGGCCATCCAGGAGTGTTTTAATGCAGTGTAGATATACCCTGAGTCTCTCTGTGCCTCAGTTCCTCATCTTTATAATAGCAATAATGCTATCCTTTGTTGTCTTGTCTTTTTAGATTGTAAACTGTTCAGGCCAAGGACTGTCTTACTAGGCGTTTGTACAGTGCCTAGCACAATGGGACCTTGATCTCAATTGGGGCCTCATATAATTAATAATTGTCTGATCTGGCAGTCCTTACTCATGCAAAATTCCCAATGAAGTCATGCTAACTTTCATGTTTTCTGAGGTCAGTTGGGAGTTCTCTGAGTGTGTGGTAGATAGCTGTGGCATTTCCCCATGACTGGAGGAAGTCTACAAGTGCACATGTGGTCGATCTCCATCTTAATGGCACTTCTGGATCACCTGTCCTCGGTCCCATTTGGAGCATGAAAATCTCTTTTGCTTCTAAAACCCTTCCCGGATACAATTCCCCTTTCTGGTCTCTGACCTGACTGACAGTGCAGTCTCTTGCCTGAGGTTAGTCAGTTTGGCATTATATATCTTTTGGCGCTGAGGCGTTGGTCAAAGGCTTTGTGTAAGACCTCTTCTCAGCAAAGCAGGAAGGAGAGAATAAAAAAGTATACAGGCCTCTCAGTGCCAAAGAAAACCTTTCTCACTCTTTAGGGTGCTAAAGCAAACTGCTAGACAAGAACTCTAGGTGTCAGAAGTGTCTTCCTAGGGTCAGTCCTTTTCTCCTACCTCCACACATTGACTGGACATGGTAGAATAATAAGGGTAGACTCAGGCTCAGTAGTGTGTTGGCTCATCACAAGCCAACCCTGCAGTCTCTGACCCAATAAATGCTCTTCTCATCCCAGCAAATCATGAACAGCAAGCAGCAGAACCCAAGTAAATGTGTGCACCCAGGAAGGCAGCACTTGCTGCTGGACCAGAAATTTCAGGTGTGCCTTCTGTGGTTCTAATCTCTCTTCTGCCCCCGCTCTCCCCAAGCTTACCAACCTTGGGTTAGGTGTTTTTTGTTTTGCTGTCTGGTGAATGGTATTCATTTCCTTCTGTATTTTCTTTTCTTCAGTCTTGGTTGGGGATGGGATGGTAGAGGAATAATTGGACCTACAAATTTACACTAATTGTGAGCTCCACAGTGAGAAGTGAGTGAAAGTTCATAAAATGTCGCAATAAGCTGTCATAAATGTTGATGGGAAAAGGTGAAAAAAGAGAGAGGCTGAATTAGCCCAAACAAAAAATCCCACTGATATAATTCAAGGACTGTGTAAACAAGGATACTGTAAGACTGGAAATCAATGAACCAAAATTGGTGTGTTGGAAATCCATAATTGGTTGACAAAATAACGTGGGGGTGGGCTATTCCACCCCCACTCTCTTCTGAGGTCCTTCTAAGAAGAAGACTTTGTGGGGAGAACTGGCTCCTGCAATGCTGGCTGACTGAAAGAACAGGAAGGAGCGAACTTCACCTTCATGGCTGCCACCCCCACTGTGTCTTAGGATCCTGGTCCTCCTTCATCCTAATTGAGAGAAATGTCCTGACCAGATCAGTCCAGAAAGAAAGGGACCCCGATGACATCCACTGGCTTTAGTTACATGCTGAACACCACTTGGGATGTGAAACTTTGTCATATATACTCCCTCCCAGTTTGTCCTTTTCCTTTCCCACTTTATTTCTTTTTTCCTATCCCTCTCTTTTTGTTTTCTATTTAATAAGAGCCTGGCCAAGACTGTATATTTTGTAACACCGCTGTATCTCTGTTACAGGAAAGAGGCTGCTAAAAAGAATGCCCTAAACAGCTCAATGTTGGTATAAGTTTGCCAGGTCTTGGAGTGGCTAATAAGACCATGGGCTATGCTTGTATTTTTCGAGCAGTGAGGTTGCAAGTGACATTCAACACCAGGGACAGTTGCTGTATTTTCTATCTTTGCTGTTCTTTTCTTCCCCCTTTGTTTGTCTTGTTATGCCTTCTGGGAAATAGGATTGGACTTGCACAACAACAGCAACAACAATAACTCCAGTGTATCCGACTAACTACTTCTCATTTACCCAAAAGGACAGTTATTCCCATCTTTAATGCTCTCTAAGAGATCATCAGGCAAGGGTTTTTTTTTCCTTCGAAAGATCCTCTCCTGCTAAATGGAATGAGGATGTTGTTAAAATGAAAGCCTCACTTAATACCTTGCATTTCATATACTTTAACTGGTTTTCCTTCTTTCTGTATCTTTAATAAAAAGTTAAAAAGGATGTTTAATAGTGTGTTTGCCATTGTACTAAGCAATCTGCGGTCTGTGTGTACCAAACCCTGAACCTTGTTTACCACTGTTTAATGTTGGACAGCGACAGGGACATGTCAATACCTTCAACTCTTTTGACTCATGTATTCCATCTAAATTAATACAACAGTGGGGTGTGATATCTTCCTCATGGACTTGCTAGTTTGTTCTTTCGCCTATATGAGTTACTGATTATCCAGTAAAAACAACAAGGAATCCTTGTGGCACTTTAGAGACTAACAGATCTCATTAGACTGACCTCACACTTGGTAAAGCAACTCCCATCCTTTCATGTATTTATACCTGCTCCTTTATTTTCCACTCCATGTATCTGATGGAGTGGATTGTAGCCCACGAAAGCTTATGCCCAAATAAAGTTGTTAGTCTCTAAGGTGCCACAAGGACTCCTCGTTGTTTTTGCTGATACAGACTAACACGGCTACCACTCTGAAATTTATTTGGGCATAAGCTTTCCTGATTATCCAATCACCTTTGTGTTAACAAGTAGTGGAGTCTATTTAATTTTAAACTTAGGTTACCAGCAGAGCTGAGAAGGAGAGTCCTAAAAGTGATCCTCATTTATTTTTTCCTGTTTTACAAAACCATGTGATTCCATGATTACTGTAGCAAAGGAGATTCAGAAAATAGATCTAGTTAAATATATTATAGGATTGCACTCTGTTGAGGAGAAATGTAACCTAGAACATCTGCAAGTCTTTTTGCAATAGGTTGCCAAAACCTACAAAAGTCTACTTAATATAGGGGGGGAAATGAAGAAAAACTGCATTGTTTAGAAAATGAGTTCCAGATTTTATAAGGCTTTTTCCCTTTCTCTCTCTCTCTCTCTCTCTCATTCCCTTGATTAAACCCACAGTAATTTTTCAAAGTTAATATGCATTTCTGCAGTCCCAAGTCACAACGCCAGCTGGTTCCAAAGTTTGGCAGCAAGGCATCTGAAAGTTTGTTTCTTGTACTCAGTCTTCAGTTTTGCAAAGGTTACCAGATGAATGCTCCCTAAATAATTTAATCTAATGTAAGGCTGGAAGAGGCTATGAAGACAAGTCCATTTGTCTCCTTTATGCATTTGAATATAGAAGTGATTTTTTTTCAGTCTCAGAAAAGGGTGCGCGTGAGTGTGGCTGGAATGGGAGGTGGGAACTGTTCTCTTCTAAGCAATCTGAAAGTTGTAGTGAAATGTCAAAGGCTTCTTGCTGTAGAAAATATTAAGAATCATGATGGAAAACCAACCCTGTTTACCTTCCAGTTTGGATGAGCTTCTCAAGGGAACCTCCCCAAAACGTAATTTTAATTTTCAAATAACCAAAGCTCAGTTTAAAATTCTCTTGGTATTTTTAAAAAAAAATGCCAAAAGTATTTAAAATATTAAAATTGCTCGAATGAGACCTTGAAATTTACAAGTAAAATAAATAATACAATCAAGAACTGAAAAACATAGATTTTTATAATTAACAGCTCATTTTGAGTTAATTATCTACAATTACCAAAATCTAATTGCAATTTATTCTGTATTATCTGTGGAGAGAATCGTAGGTAAGGGAATCTGCATCATTGGCATTCATAGGATGGGTACAAATAATGGACGGGCCCTTAATGGAAAAACAAAAGCAAATAGGAGCATGCAGCTGTGCCAAGCTAGCGAAAGGTAATTGTAGTCAGAAATGAGGTATGTATTTTAAAGGCATCTTGTCATCTCCTGTAGAGCATAATTTTTTACCTACTTGAAGAAAAGATTTCAAGAGCAAATACAGAGCAGTTTGATTTCTGTCTGAGCTATTCATGGCTATCAGCCTGTTTGTGGAAGGGGAAACTTTGACTCTGGGGAGCACTTTAAATATACCGAACTTTTGAATGTGTGTTTCATTTCCTCTACCATAAGTACCCTTTACAGTTTAACTAATTATCAAAGTCTTTCAACAAATGTTGCCCATCTCTGCCTGCTTGGATCCTCCTGATGCGAATTTGTAATGCTGAATTTGTCACTTCACTGTCAGGTGTAAACAGAAGGAGGGACTTGTTTGGGAGGAATGCTCTTTTCCTGATACACAGATTGGCCATCTCTAGGCAGCTGAAGAATCTGCAGTTGCAGGATTTCCAGTTCTCCCAGGCACAGCCATGGGAGCAGGGGTTTATTAGGGATAGTTTAAACTAGCTTGGTGTGCACATGGGTGAGTCCAGGACAGATCTTCAGCAAGAGATGTATAACTTCTAAAATTAGAGGCAAGTTCGGTTTGTAGAATTTCTTTTCAAGTCTTCCCCAGGGTGTAAGATGCTTTAAAATATTCAAAAATAAAAGCATAACCTTCTGTATTTGATTAGCTTAAAACAGCTTTTAAAAACACATTCCCTATCTCTCAGGTGCCGATGCCTGGTACATGCTCAAGTACCCACTCCCTGCTCATTCAGGAGGATCAGTTGACGTGGCACCTGCTTTTGTGCATACTCCTGATAACTGCATCAGGAAGAGTGGAATTTTAAAACAATCCACTACTTTCCCCTTTGTTTAATCTTACTTTTGAATATGAATATAGTACACCAGGGAAATGAGGTCTGTCTAATAGCTCTGACTAGAGCCAGGTATAGTTCAGTGAGATGCTGTGCAAGGACCCCTCCTTTTAACTTTCTGTGTGCTTAAATTCTAACCTCTAGCATTCCTTGCTGTTGTATCGCTTCATCCCTTCAGCATCTCTGTCAATGCACCTTGTTCCTTTCTTACCTATAGCACCCTCTGCTAATCCATTGCTGGGTCCTCACACAACTCTGCCAGCCTACCTCAACCCTCACCTGAACATGTTTTCATGTAGGAACATTTGAGAAAATTAGTATCAAATATGTTTGTTATATAGAGGCACGCTTTGAATGGACAGTACCCGTTATAGGATTTTTTTCCTTCAGTGCTAGAGATTTCCAGATGTAATTTGTAGCCACTTATGTCATCAAACACTTTTCTCATTTGTGTGTGTGGATCTATCTCACCCTTGTGTGTTTTTCCCTCTTATATTTTTAGTTAGCTGGAAATATCAAACACAGAATTTAATAGCACTTTCCCTCTATTGAAATGTTCGTTGTTATGGTGATAGTTCCAGGAGGGAACACTCTCAAGGGTCTTTTAGAAAATTTTATGTTTACGGTATAACTTTTTTATTATTTTATGAGAGAAGGTGACAGTTATCTTTGCTCCTTGTTAAATACATATTATTGACTCTATTTTTTTTTTAGGATTGTTTGAATTGTTATGTATCTTGTGCTAGCTATACCGATGTGTCCAAATATTCAAGACAATTAAATACAAATGCAAAAGAATGACTTGCCAGGCATGTGATTTCACACACACTTTGTTTAAAAAAAAAAAATCAATTCTCACAATTATGCAAATGGACTTCTGTCCTAACCTTCAGCACCCCAGCATTTCCAGTCCTTGAGGACTCCATCACATACAACTTTGCCAGTGCATTTCAGTAGCAAACGGCAGCACCCCTGTTATTTCACACCTGGGGCCATCTGTCAATTCTCCTCAATCACGACATGCATCACCTCCTGCTATTCCAGTCTGGAGTCTCTAGAGAAGAAACTGCCAATCGTGCCAGAATGTGCAGTGTTTCACTAAGACCACCAAATTCCAATTCATTTATGAGTTGTTCCCTGGTCTCTAGAGGTGCGTTTAATAACCCAATGTGCCACTTAGGCAACTTAATGCATTTACTGAATGCAGCTGGCTAGGATTTTTTTCTTCTCCTCCTGAATATTTTTAAAACTGGCATATTGACAGCATTAAAACAGACAGAAATCAACTGTGCTTGCAAATGGCTTATAGGATCTTTTTAACTTTGGGTAGCTGGAAACTGCTTGCCCATTTGTTAGTGTCCATTTTAACACCCAGGCTTTCTTTCTCTGTGGCAGATTATTTGACACTGAAGTTGGTAGCATATTCAGCTGGGAAACTCAGAGAAAACTTGTTTGGTCAATAAAAATATACTTGATGTTTCGGCAAGAAGTGCAAATGCTGAATTAGCTGCAGAGACACATCTCTGAGTAATAAATATAACCACAGCATCTCTCCAACAGATATCTGCCCTAGTCCGTTGTTACATAACAGGAGACTTTATACTGAATTTTCTGCACATTTTTACTTCATTACAGCCACGTAGGCCAGGGTACATCTGCACTGCAAAATAATGAAATAAAAAAACAACCCCGCATCAGTGAGTCTCAGAGCCCGGGTCTGCAGGCTCGGGCTCATGCTATGGCACTAAAAATAGCAGTATAGATGTTTCTGCTCAGGCTCTGAGACTCATCCCCTTCACCAGGTTTCAGAGCCAAACTAGGAATGTCTGTTTTTAGCGCCATAGCACAAGCCTGTGTCTGTAAACCTGGGCTTCGAGACTCGCTGTTGCAGATGTTTTCTTTTGCCATGTAGATATACCCACACAGGCTGAAAGAATAGTAGCTTTTCTTATTCTACAGAAATAATTCTGCCCTTAAGTTGGTGATCAAAAGTTTATTTCAAGATTTTTGTGGAAGTCTTTTTTTTTTTTTTTTTTTTTTAACCAGCCAACAATGTTTGTTATTCTGGGGAGCCTAAAGCTTCATTTCCACTTGCACTGGTTTTTTTGATAGATAACCACATTCTCAGGTTTACTTTGAACTACAGCAGTTTTCTATCCTGCTCTTATCTGAACTGTACCTGATCTCTTCTTAGGATCACGTATGTCACATATAGCAGTCCAAATTAGCCTGAACAGGAAGCCTATGGGTGGGCGGCAGCTTAGTCAGTCTTAGTGGAAAGATGGCGCTAACTTGGTTTACAGCTGTAGTCTTCAAAAAGCAAAATAAGCTTGTATTTAGCGAACACTTGTGGAAAGAGGGTGGGATCAGGGGTCACTGGATGTCACTGGTAATTTTTATACAGTAAAAACCAGCCACTTGTGAATTTTCCAAAGGCCTGGATCTGTTAATGTGTAATGATAGTGCATGATAAATCTCCTGGTGTGGCTTTGTGACTTCATATATTGAAATTGAAAATGTTCTGGAAATTTGGCATGTGTGGTGACGAAATCTCTCGTTTTCCCTCTAGCTAGTGTAAGTTTGTTCACCATGCTTTCCGGGTGTTCTTTCCTGTGCCGACACTTGGAAACAGGGAAAGACATTTTTCAGAGCACTTGCAGTTGTCTCTTTTTGAGGACACATTAGAGCTAGTAGGTCACTCCATGACTTACAACACTCTTCTGAAGCCTAGCTTGATTAGTTTTAATATAGATTGCCTTTCTTATATGTAACTGTGTATCTTCTATTTAGTTTTAAGAAATTATTCTTAAAGTAACTAGTATTTTAATGTATATTTTCTTGTGTCCCAAGAAAGGAAAAGTTGAGCCAGATCGTAGGAAAACAAAATGTTCTGGAAGGTGCTTTTGAATTAGCTATATTTGGAACCTACCCTTACAACTATCAAGCCGTTTAAAATCTGAAGTGATGGGGCAGTACTTGGAACAAAAGCCATTGGTATTACAAAATGAAAGAAAGAAATCCTCCATACCCTGCTATTTCTGGCCATGATCGCAGCTGCACCAAGCTAAACCCTCTTTTTCCTCCCTCCTGTGACCTTGGCTGTGCTTCAGCATGCAGAGAACTGAAGCAAAAAGCAAACTGTACTAAATATTACATTCTGTCACTTGTAGATATACAAACTTCATAGAAGGATAACGTCATGTGACCTTTCTCTCTCTCTCTCTCTCTCTCTCTCTCTCTCTGAAGTGGACTTTATGCATTTGCAACTAAAATTATGGTGATGTAAAACTTTCCAGAGTGTAATGATATTTTGAATTGAGCTCTGCTGTTTTCCAGGAGTGCTTTGTCTTTGCAAAACTGCCCATTACATTTATAACAGTGCTAATTTTTGAGAGCCACACAGAGAAAATTTTAGATTCAGCCCAGCTGACTTGTTCTTCACACTGCCCCTGTGGTGCAGAGGATTGATTTTTGTGTTTCTTTTGATATTTGGCTTTCTTTCCTCTGGTACTCAGTGCTTCAGGCCTTAATCCTTTAACCTTGAATCTGAGCATCAGGGCTTCATGAGGGATCAGGCCGTTTGATGGAGAGAGAACTTCCTTTGTTGTACCAAATGGCTGGGAGTGGTACAAAACAAGGCAGATCTCCAGATAGTTTATATTTTTCTGTTGTGTTAAAAGACTATAAACAGAGGATGGGTTTAGTGGGGATTATAAATAATCTAGAGGAATGTAGGGTATTAGAAGCAACAGGAAAGAGGTAATGACTTTTTCTTTAACATTTCACCAATAACCAGTCTATCATGAGAGATGTGTATTGGGCTGCCAACTGTTATACGGCATTCTGATTTGGGTAGTGGTTCAAAGCTCATCATGTCATGGCAGTGTGGTCTCTGATGGAACAGGGGGAAAAGGCTTTTCAGCTTCTCAAAGGGCAGTAGTTGTGGCTGCAGCAGCTTGCTTGCCCTACCCAATGTAGAGAACGGTTTTGCGGATGGCCGGGCGAGTTCGTACTTTATAGAACCATTAATTAAATGTTATAACGCAGCTAAGCATGGCATTCCTAACTTCATGAATTCTATTATGAATGGCCTTTTCGTATTCTTCATCTCATTATATTAATGCATGTGACCTGAAATTTAGCTAAAGTTGTTGTTCAGGTTAACTTTCATTTAGTGCTTGCCCTAATTTTAGAAACAGTATGATCTTTAGATTTTTATGGAGAGAATATTTTTGTGGTGTTTTTTGTTTTTTTGCAGTGCTATTTTATACCATTTCTCTTGGAACTAGTTTTGAACCAGTTTCTTCTCACAAAGAGAGGACTGAGGCATTTCTTGATTTTCCCAGATATTATGACATCTGCCTCCACAGATTGAGCTATCATCACTATGCCAGTAACTCTTTTACCCTTTGCTTCTCTGGTTGACTTGCTGTCTGATCAACCCTAATCTGGCAAAAACGGTGCTCTTTTCTTTTCTTTCTGAGACTCTCTCTGCTTCCGGTATTGACAATACTACGATCCTCCCTGTCACTCAGACTTGTTCGGTGGCTCATGGGAGGGACACAAAGGGGGGCACCAGCTAAAAGGGGGTACGTGACCTCCCCACCTGACCCCCCCCAGCCTGGAGCCCCCGTGCTCTTCCCGTCCCCTCCCCTCCCCATCCCACGTTGCCTGGGCAGGGACTCTATCCTCCTGCTGCCCTGGGAACCGGAGCAGAACGTGGCTATACCACCCCCCAGCCCTGTCCTCAGGTGAAGCTGTACAACAGACCTCAGATAGGAGATGCAGCTGCATGGAAGGGCTGGGGTCGGGGTGGGGCTGGGGGCAGTCCCTGCTCCTTTCGCCACTGAGGTTCCCTGCTGAATGTGCCCCCCCCGGCACCTGGGGAGGGGCATGTGACCCTTCTTGCCCCCCCACCCCCCATGCGTCTCCTTGACACTTTTCCCCATCCTTTTCCTCACACCCCTAGGCTGTTGCCGCATGCTGCTGCTTTTTCCTCCACAACATACTTTAAAAATTAAGCACCTTGATTTTGTGAAATCATCTCTAGCCTCCCTTATATCCATTTCATTCACCTCCATTTAAAATACAGCTGCTAAGACTAATTATCTTGCTGCGCAATTAGACAATGTTACTCCTCTCTTTGAAACCCTCTGTTTGCAGCTGCTTGCCTATAGGCATTGTGCAAATCTACCCTGGCCTGCAGCTCACATTGTATTGTTATATCCCCTTATTTCTCGTCACTCCATCAATAACATGAGCATCAATATCTCCTTTTTAAGTTTATCACTTCTTTTCCTCCATGCCTCCTCTTACTGTATCCCCTATGCATATAAAATCCACTGGAAGCTGTCTCCAAGAGTCTTTTGGCATTGGAACCTGCAGTCAATAGAAGGTCACTGCATGGTGGTACTTAGCATTGGTCTAGATCCTTCCTGTTTCTTGTCCTGCCTCTCCCCGCCCCTTTACTTGGAGTTTGTCCTTGGTTTTGTTGTTTGTTTGTTTGTTTGTTTTTCCCCTCCTAATCCCATTGAGAAGCAAAGAGGAACTCCTCCAAAGAGCTGTAAACTAGGCTCCCTTCTTTCAGGAGAGGAGACAAAGAGTGCTCCTTTCTCTGCCTTTCACTTTATTTTGTCTCCTGGTTGCCTAGCGGATGGTACCACAACACCAATAACTTAAAATTTTCTGCAGGATAAGAGAAAGGCCTCAGTTGGTTTTTCCATTCTTCAGATACGGTGAACTATGGTATGCAGAAAAGCCAGGGTTCCTTGGGCCAGGCACTGTACAAACATGGAACGAAGAGAAGGTCCCTGCCCCAAAGAGGTACAATGTGACCAACACTTCCATGTTTAAGAGTTCAAAACAAAATAGTGGGCAAGTAACTGCAGCCCTGGGACAACAGTAAGTGTTGTGCCTTACCCTTTTGTGTAACTGCATGCCCTTCTATTTAATCAATAAGCAGTTAATAATTGTCTCACTCTTTTATTGTCCCCCTCCCTGTTTGTCTGTTGTATCCATCTGTTGTGTCTCAGTTTGTACTATAAGGTCTTCAGGATAGAGGCTATCTTTTTGTTCTGTGTTTGTACAGTGTGTAGCACACAGTTACAGGCTGGGGCCTCTAGCTGCTACCTCAATGTAAATAAATTACAGGTAAATGAAGAGCCACCATACCATATTGCTAGCATGGTACATTTAGTACTGTATTGGGTTGTGACTGACATTTCCTGATAGTTCAGACCATTATCATTACTTTAAAACAGAACCATGCAAAACTCTACTTTCTACTACCTGAAATTCAGTCACTCTTTTTGATTGGCAGATAAAATATCATTTATATATTCTTACCATCCTAGTCATAGTTGCAGTGAGTAAACAGATATTTGTAGCATCTTTCATCACAGTTCTGAAAAGTGTAGGATTTTTGGTTTTCCTTGGGATCTTAACATAACGAGCAGGAGGCAAATGTTAAGTGTGTCCCTTAAGCATCTGGGCTGACCCAGTATTCTGTGACATTGTATTCAAAGTAAGTCCATGTGCTAAAAGGAAAGCCATAGGAAGATTTTGATGAAACACTGGTTAAAACTTTCAAACTTGGGTGCCTACAGTAATGCGTCTAAATTCATATTTAGACACCTAAATAAATGACTTTATTTTTCAGAGGCACTGAGCACCAAGGTGAATCAAGTGGTTTTAGTAGATTCAAGCCAAATGAAGCTGCCAGTTTTGAATTTCTTAAATCTTTACTAAAAACTCCTTCATCAAAAGTGACTCTCTGCAGAGTAACATAATCTAATAGTTAAAGTAATCTGCAAAATTCTACTTACCCAGGTGTTTGAGGGTTTTTTTAATGGGTCACTAAAGTTTCACATTTTTTATTATTTATAATAATCACCATCACAATGAAGGCATGTGATGGGTTATTTTTTTTTTGTATTTTTGACCTAGGAGGGTAAATTTCATGACTATTTTTGAAGGCTGGGCTAGAGCATGGGACTTGGGAGTCACGAGGCCTGGCCATCTGACTCAGTTTATGACCTTGGAACTTTAATTTCTCTGTTCCTTGGTTTCACCACCTTCAAAATAGGGGTAATAACATACCATACCTTTTTTTTTTTTTTTTTTTTGCGCAATTTGAAGCTTAATGTCTGTGAAGTTCCACTTTGTCCTTGAATAGAAGATGGGGGTATAGAATCAATGCTGTGGATCTGTGCCAGAAAATAATATAAATACTAACTATTATTAACTCATGGCTCCACCTAGAGGTATTATAGGATTCACTTCAAGTAGGTTTCTTTGGAGGAATCTCCATCCTTAGAAGTTTTTAAGGCCCGGCTTGACAAAGCCCTGGCTGGGATGATTTAGTTGGTGTTGGTCCTGCTTTGAGCAGGGGATTGGACTAGATGAACCTCCTGAGGTCTCTTTCCACCCTAATCTTCTTTGATTCTATGATTCTTTGCACATTCCACACCCTGCAGTACCTGTGTACAACAGTGCAGATCCTAAGCATCCATTGCTTTAATTATGGATCTCTTTAAAAATATCTTACTTGGAGGATGCTATCAGATCTTGTTTTTCAGTCTTATTGTCCACCCCTTTCTGTTACATTCACATTTATCTTCAGTGAATGGTTGTTCTGTCATGTAACCCACTGGCAGAAAGAGTGGTTTCAAAATAGCTCTTCATTTTCTGAGAGGTACTGCTATCATCAGCTGTGCATCTGTTTTAACACTCTTCTGGAGGAGCTGGTGTGTATATACTTACTATTTTATAAAGTACATGAAAACAGAAGGGCTCTTTCACCGTGCTGATGGGTGCTTGCACTTCTGAAAAGACACACTAAATTTTGAGCATTATTTTACCAGCTTGGCTTGCAATGGTAGCAGCACTATGGTAAAGCCCTTTGTTCTGTTTGGACCAAGGTAATAAGGGGATGTATTGTTTTCAGAGACCTTCTTCAAGACCGAATTGAAATACAATCCAGGATGTTTGGTTAGGTAATAGTTTGCATATGGCATTTTGCTGGGTGTGTAGTGGATGAGGCTGCCTCAGAGCCACTTGAAAGTGATTCTTGGATAAGGCACCAAAATGGCGTGCAGGTGTATGGTTTTCATCTTACCCATGAGGGTTATGCTGTTTGATCAAGAACTGTAGAAGTTTGGATTTAGTTCAAAAACTTTGTTTTGTCCTAAACAGGCTTTTGCATCATTCCTTATGGTGCTTTCGCTGTTGAGAGCTGGGCAGGCTTTTCAGATATACAGAGGCTGTATTGAAGGATCGTTTTTATACCTGTGACTTGACATTTACATGACTTTCTTTTGTGAAGGCTGACAGCGCTGCTTGCTAGAACGACAGCTGCTCTACTCTGCTCTATAAAAAAGGCCAAACACACAATTGCAGCATTTTGTCCTGCCAGAGCTTTACCAGCCTGCCTTCTGTGGTCATTTCTACATGACTGTATCAAAAGCTTTGTGTTGGAATTTTCTTTTGGATTCACTCTCTGGCGGCAGAAAAGGAGAGAAATTATCAGAGATCATTTAATTGTTTCTTAGGGCAGCCAGTTAGGCTGAGAGGGAGTCAAACTATGACTAACTTGCAGCAGAACCAGGACACGGCTTTGGAGGGAAGACATAACTGCATAATTTTAAGAGCCATTTAGCTTTTTTACCTTTAATTAGGTATGTGCATGAATGTTGATATCCAGGTTATAGTGAAACCGATATCTTAGGCACCGACTCCATGGGTGCTCCAGTGCTGAAGCACCCACAGAAAAAAATTAGTAGGTGCTTAGTACCCACCGGCAGCCAATCTTCTCTCCCAAGCCCCAGTCCCGCCCGCCTGCAGCCTCTGCTGATCAACTCCTTCCCCTCCCTCCCTCCTAGTACCTCCCGCCTGCCTCAGATCAGCTGTTCCGCAGCATGCAGGAGGTGCTGGGAGGGAGGGGGAGGAGCGGGAATGGGGTGCTCTAGGGGGAGGGGTGTGAAGAGGTGGGGTGAGGGCAGAGAGAGGCAGGGTCGGGGTGGTGCCTTGGGGGAAGGGGTGGATTGAGGGTGAGGCCTGGGGCTGAGTGGGGGTTGAGCACCCCTGGGGAAAATTAGAAGCCGGCACCTGTGACCAATACCTAGAATGATTTTTTGCGGGGGGGGGAGCTTACTTCTTAGAAGATATGATGCTATTTTTATTTTAGATTTCTATTAACTTACAAAATACCCAGTTACAAAATTATCAGGATAATGACTCCTTCCCCACCCACAAATACTTAGTCCCTGCCCTAGGGAAAAGCCTGAGAAAAAAGATGGGCTTGAGTTGTAGAGATGGGTGTGCATTTCTAGGAGGAGGAGACCTGCCTCTTTATAGCAGCCGTTGGATCCCACCCATGTCATTAGTATGCCCATGTGTCTTACATAAATGCCAGGTTTTATAATTCGGCCATGAAAACTCACTCTAGGCTTAAGTGTGATCTTCAAGGTCTCTGCCAGAGCCAGGTTTTTTCTGTCTTTTAAAGAACAAGAAAGTTAAGTTTAGATTTTTTTCAAACACTTTTCTGTTTCTGTGGTAAAAAGCGTCAAGGATTTTAACAGCGTGTTTTTGATGCAATTAATCTACTCGTGACCAGATTGCTTTAGCCCTTAGGAACTCAAGGGTGGTCATACTGACCAACAATAAACTGCACTGAGTATGCTCGTTCTGTGCATTTCCCCTCCGCCTGCAATGCATGATCCACCCCATATTCCAGAAGAGTTCCTCCCTCTAGTGCTTCCTAGGCCTCTGTTAAGAATACCATCTCCTGCATGATTGAATGGCCAGTATCATTCATCTCACCCACTTGTTTTTAGCTATCCTGCTCTTCAGCACAGAACTGCTCTGGTTTCGTGCATGGAAGTATTTACCCCCATTCTCCCTCAGCCTCTACCGCCCACCCTTTTGCTACTTCTGGACAGAGACAATGGGCATGACCCAACAGCATGTGAGAGGCCAGATGGTTCAGTGATCGGGACATTAGTCTAAGACTTGAGACCTGGACTCAATTCCCTGATTCACCACAGACTTCTGCAAGTGACTTAGAGCTAAAGTTTTAAAAGTATTTGGGCATCTAACTCCCATGTCTAAGGTGCTATCCACCTGGGAATTGCTAAGTTTCCTTAGTGGTTAAGGGGATTCCAGCATCAAATATGTATTGTTTGTGCTGATTGCCAGTCTTGCACCATTAAATGTTACACATTCTTGGCGAGATTGTAATTGCAGCAAATTGCACCCTTGCACCATTAATAAAGTTGTTGGTGTATGTTTGTTTTTTAAATAGAAATTGCAGAGTGGAAAAACAACATTACTGCAGAGTTTGCTTTTGGAACAAACCACCCAATGCAATCTGTTACTTTACTGATGGCTAAACTCCCAAGCCCTGGACTCAACAGGGTAACATTAAGGCAGCCATCTGTTGAATTGCCTCCCATTTGTGGGTTTCTGACTGGTCCCGGTGTAGTCTTGTGTTCTCTGGCTACTGCTGATCTGCAGTGGAAAATGTGTGTATAGGTCAGAGTTCAGTGGAAGGCGAGACTCCAGAATCGATGGCTGGGAACCAGTCAGTTGAACACTGGCTATGGAACAGGAAACAGATTCAGCCTGTTTACACCCAAGAGGTTTATAGTTAGTGCCACTCTGTTGCTAGGACTAGAGCTTCTCTGCTGCTTCGGAAGCTTAGCACTTCAACAGATCTGTGGTGTTCCATTTCGAGAGCAAGGCTACCATTATGTTAGATTGATTCATCAGCATGAGCAGCTAAAACAAGTTAAATTCTATCATAGGTTCCCTGCATTTATTTAAAAATGAATTTAGTTGGCTCTAAATGGACATTTATTTTAGTGTCTTGAAGAAGTGACTTTCCTCTGTTAAAGCAAAATAATGTATCTATATGCTGCCCTAACTTGAACAGTACATAAAGATTAGTAAATAAGACCACATTAAAAATACTTATAATGTAAGTAACATGGCTCCCAATAGCCTTTCTAATGTCCATTAATGCTTATTCTGAGGATCAGAGCTCATTTTACTGAGCCATTTAGTCAAACCGTGTGATTATTTAGAAAGTTAATTCATGCATACTAAAATCTAGCTTAAGTAATGCAGAGGGTAGGAGGTAAAACTCTACGGAGACGATAGTCCTTTTTGTTATTTAATGATCAGCCATAATTAACTTGCAAATTTGAAATAATTAGAACAAATTAAAGGTATTTAACTTTGCCTCCCTAAAGAAAAATTTAAATTGCACCAAATGCAGCTTTAAATTATTCAAGTCTCAGAGGTCTGTGCTGGATTTTTTTTTTTTTTTATAATGCCTTTTCTATGATAAGAATACCAATCTGCTTTTTGTCAGAAAGCATCCTATCAAGTAATTGTTCTTTGTGTCTAATAAATGACAGCTATTCTTCTTTGTAAAAGTATTTCGGTCTCTGAAGGCTACATCAGCATTTGCATGGCATTTTAATTCAATAAAACAAAAGGTTAATGTTTTTTTTTTTTTTTTTTACTTTTTAAGGAATGCAAATACTAGCAGTATTCAGTGGGTCCTGAATGACATTTAAAATTTGCCATTCAAGCTCAGTAGGGCTATCGCGATAGGAGGCATAGACAAAATGGAAAAAAGCTCAGGACGTGTTCCCTATTATTCTTGAAGTGTTTACAGGTTTCAGAGTAGCAGCCATGTTAGTCTGTATCTGCAAAAAGAAAAGGAGGACTTGTGGCACCTTAGAGACTAACACATTTATTTGAGCATAAGCTTTCGTGAGCTACAGCATCCGATGAAGTGAGCTGTAGCTCACGAAAGCTTATGCTCCAATAATTTGTTAGTCTCTAAGGTGCCACAAGTACTCCTTTTCTTTTTGAAGAGTTTAGGCATTCATAAGCTAGGAGGTGAGAAAAGAGAGAAAGAGTCTCTTCCTTTTTTGGTAGAATTTGTTGGCTGCTCTGGCATTAGTCTGTAGCTTAGTAAGTACCTTAACCTCTTTTGCCATACTTCTCAGTGGTCCTGTTTCAGGTAGTAATGATAAAGCTCATTGAAGATGACTATGTCCTGTACAAAGTCATATTAATCAAGCTACACTTGGATGTACTGATGTATCATATAAACTGGAAATAGATGAGGACCCATAAGGTCAGTTAGACTCCCTGCCAGTGCAGGATTGTTCCCATTGGTATATTTTCTAGTTTGAAATTTCCTAAGGTATGGGGCTTCCATCACTTCCTTTGGCAGATTATTCCACTGCCTCATAGAACTCTGTCACAGGTTAGTTTTTCCTAACATCCTCTTTGTTTCATTTCAGTACATTGCTCCTTATTAATATTATCTTGTACCACTCTTCCCCTTCCTCCTTGGTGGTTACATCCTTTCAAATAGATGTTCAGTGCATTCCTTTTTAGGGTTTGATTCCTTACTCAAGCAAAACTTTAAAGACTAAAGGAATTCCTTTAAATACTGAAGGAATAAAGCCCAATTCATTGTTTATCCAAGCTATTTTATAAGCATTTTATTGTTTCTTTGTATTAACCTTTTCAACGTCCTAATCCTTTTTGTTTCTCTTCTCTGAATTCCCTCTGGCATAGTGTTACTCAAACCCCAACTGGGTATTCTAGGTTTAACCTCACCATGTAAAGAGTATCACACTGTACCAGCAAAGTAACCTTCTCCCAGTCATTTACAACTCAAGGGTAACTGTCTTCAGAAAAAAAACCAAGGTGTACTTGTGGCACCTTAGAGACTAACACATTTATTTGAGCATAAGCTTTCGTGAGCTACAGCTCACTTCATCGGATGGATGCAGTTGAAAATACAGTGGGAAGATTTTATATACACAGAGAACATGAAACAATGGGTGTTACCATACACACTGTAATGCGAGTGATCAGGTAAGGTGAGCTATTACCAGCAGGAGAGAAAAAAAACCTTTTGTAATGATAATCAAGGTGGGCCATTTCCAGTAGTTGACAAGAACGTGTGAGGAACAGTGTGTGTGTGTGTGTGGGGGGGGGAATAAACATGGGGAAATAGTTCTACTTTGTGTAATGACACATCCACTCCCAGTCTTTATTCAAGCCTAATGTAATGGTGCCAGCAATGCCCCACTGCCATGTACATTGGCCAAACCAGACAGTCTCTACATAAAAGAATAAATGGACACAGATCAGATGTCAAGAATTATAACATTCAAAAACCAGTCGGAGAACACTTCAACCTCTATGGTCACTCGATTAGAGACCTAAAAGTGGCAGTTCTTCAACAAAAAGCTTCAAAAACAGATTCCAGTGAGAGACTGCTGAATTGGAATTAATTTACAAACTGGACACCATTACATTAGGCTTGAATAAAAGACTGGGAGTGGATGTGTCATCACACAAAGTAAAACTATTTCCCCATGTTTATTCCCCCCCCCCCCCACGTTCTTGTCAACTGTTGGAAATGGCCCACCTTGATTATCACTACAAAAGGGTTTTTTTTTCTCTCCTGCTGGTAATAGCCCACGTTACCTGATCACTCTCGTTACAGTGTATATGGAAACACCCATTGTTTCATGTTCTCTGTGTATATAAAATCCCCCCACTGTATTTTCCACTGCATGCATCCAATGAAGTGAGCTGTAGTTCACGAAAGCTTATGCTCAAATAAATGTGTTAGTCTCTAAGGTGCCACAAGTCCTCCTTTTCTTTTTGCGGATACAGACTAACACAGCTCCTACTCTGAAACTTGTCTTCAGAAAAGATTTGTAGGTTCTAATTAAATGTATTTAAAAAACCCAGAAAACATCCAAATAATGGCTGCTACCTTAAATATCTTTAAATGCTCTTAATCATGCAGAAACACAAGGGGAAAATATCTCTATAATCCTGTATTTTTGTAAAGACCTTTTTAACCAGTGAGTCTTTTAGGCCCTTTCATCAGTAGTTAGGGTTCTAATCCACCCGTTCTACACTGTATATTGCAGGAATTAGTAGATTAATTCCATGTAATTCGAATAAGATACTAATTTAGTCTGCCATACATTTTAGTAGCCACTGTGCAACATTGTTAGCGGTCATGTAGTTAGAAGCCCTGAAGTAAATGGAGGTTATTCAGAGAAGTTGTAGCCAACACTTCAGCTAGTTATTATAGGTCATGAGCCATTACATAATGTTCTGCATTAATAATACAGAACATAATAATTGTCCAACAGACACACAGGGCCCTATTAAACAATGACTAGTACAGCACATTGATTTTGAAACTTTTAATTTAGATGATATTTTCTGATGGAAACATCGGAGATCCACCTTTTTTCCTAATGTACACTATATTCAGTAGCATAATCTTTTACATGCAAATATTGTTCAAATTCATTTTGCATAGCGTATTCCATAGAAACTGTATCCCAAACTATAGAAATGTACATTCTTTGGGGCGTCTGTGTAAAACGGCACTTGTATACTCGACAGATTTTCTCTGTGTGTGTATTCTATTGATTTAATACTAAAATTTTCCTGATGTTTACATCTGCGAGCACGGCAGAGGTATGAGGAGATAAGCTGAATTCTATTGCTTCATATGCATCATCTTCCAAATTGTATCCTGTGTGTCAATCACAGGTCTAATCAGCTATACCAGGTGGGCATCCCCATCACAGGCAGTAGGCTTATCACTGAGGGCAGAAGTTGGAAGTGATTGGGTGGCAGAGGAGAATTGGTTCTGCAGGGGGCTATCGAGAAAGGACCTGCAGTAGGCAAGGCAAAAGTTGAAAGCATGCATAAGAATTTCACCAAGGGAAATGCTGCAGAAATGGTTACATTTCTTATGATATTCCCATTTCTGTAGTATCTGTTCAAAGCATATTTGCCCACACACAGGTCATATGGCAGAGGTTCTGATACACTTGTGCAGTGTGTACCACTTCTTGATAAAGGAGAGGTGATCTCCTGGACATCTCCTTTCCCATGATTCCATTCATAATTGCATGTGTCTGTGGCGACTACAGTAATACTTGCTCCATGAACCCCAATGCCACCTTTTCCTCCCTAGCACAAACCACGCATTTCTGTTTCTCCAGCTCCACCCCATGCAACTCAGCCCTGCAGCGCTAATGAGGTTCCTGGAGCTCCTAGTCACTGGCTCCCCCAGTTAGAACTCTCTTCTCTCAGTTATTGCTCAACAACCTCCACAGATTTTTCATCTCCTGCTCCCCATGCTTCATCTCTTCTATTGCCGAGAGCCCTGACTTTACCAAGATACCTGCACCTTCTACTTCAGACACTCCACACCTTTTCTTCCTGGCCCTAGCTTCCCTCCTGTTCCCAGACTTGTTCCCCTGTCATGGGTTTGCTTCCCAGCTCCGTTATAGAATCATAGGACTAGAAAGGGCCTCGAGAGGTCATCTAGTCCAGTCCCCTGCACTCATGGCAGGACTTAAGTATTATCTAGACCATCCCTGACAGATGTTTGTCTAACCTGCTCTTAAAAGTCCCAAATGATGGAGATTCCACAACCTCCCTAAGCAATGTATTCCAGTGCTTAATCACCCTGACAGAAAGTTTTTCCTAATGTCCAACCTAAACCTCCCTTGCTGCAATTTAAGCCCATTGCTTCTTGTCCTGTCCTCAGAGGTTAAGAACAACAATTTTTCTCCCTCCTCCTTGCAATAACCTTTTATATACTTGAAAACTGTTATCATTTCCCCTCTGTCTTCTCTTTTCTAGATTAAACAAACCTAATTTTTTTCAATCTTCCCTCATGTTTTCTGGACCTTGAATCATTTTTGCTGCTCTTCTCTGGACTTTCTCCAATTTGTCCACATCTTTCCTGAAATGTGGTGCCCAGAACTGGATACAACACTCCAGCTGAGGCCTAATCAGCGCAGAGTAGAGCAGAAGAATTACTTCTCGTGTCTTGCTTACAACACTCCTGCTAATACAGCCCAGAATGATGTTCGGGTTTTTTTGCAACAGACTTACACTGTTGACTCATATTTAGCTTGTGGTCCACTGTGACCCCCAGATCCCTTTCTGCAGTACTCCTTCCTAGGTAGTCATTTCCCATTTTGTATGTGTGCAACTGACTGTTCCTTCCTAAGTGGAGCACTTTGCATTTGTCCTTATTGAATTTCCTCCTATTTACTTCCGACTATTTCTCCAGTTTGTCCAGATCATTTTGAATTATAATCCTATTCTCCAAAGCACTTGCATTCCCTCCCAATTTAGTATTGTCCGCAAACTTTATAACTGTACTCTCTATGCCATTTGCTAAATCACTGATGATGATTTAGATAATGGCATAGAACACTTGCAATTCGATCATAAGTCTCAGGATATTTGGTATTTTCCTTAAAGCCCTAGCTCCTGGAGTCAAGCAATTACATGAGAATCTCAGTTTTTGTTAAAAAGAGTATGTTTCCAGCCCACCTGGCTGCAGAGAAAAGCATGTACCCTAACACTTAAGAAGAGCTGTGTGTAAGTTCGAAAGCTTTGTCTCTTTCACCAGCAGAAGTTGGTCCAATAGAATATATTGCCTCACCAACCTTGTCTCTCTCATAGAAACACCTGTAAAGAATCCATTTAGCTATAAGCAGGGAGATAACACTCATGTAAGTTTCTGAGTCAGATATGTGCATTTACACACCTTAAAACATTCTTTACTAAAAATGCGGATGTGCACGGTTAAATTACAATGAAAATGTCACTGAAGTGCATGTTCTGAAATGTTTTGTGTTGTTGAGAGCCTGGGAATTCCCTGGAGTCTCCCATTTAAGTAACTTGCTAACATTTTGATCCCTACCCAGCATGCTCTGGCATTAAAATGCTAGAGAAAATAAACAAAGCCACAGCACAGCTAGAACATTGCTGCTTCAAGACAAACTGCACAAACAGTTCAGTGCTAATGTGCGACATGTTAACAGCTCATGACCTTTCACCCCTTCCAGCTTTCCAGTGTCTAGGTATGAAGATTGCCTTCCCAAAACACCGGCACTAGGCAAAGCGTGCAAAACACCAGGGAGCAGTGGAGGGAGCAGCTTGGGGAGGAGAACAGTTGGCTTTAGTGCAAACGTGGAAGAAGGAGCCATGTGGATGTATGGAAAGAAGGAAGCCAGCAGGTCTAGAAGAGGTAAGATGAAGCTTATGCTGTCTTGTAATGTGAGTTTATTTATGGCATTTAGTAATTATAGGGATGTGTTCCTGTGTGGTTCAGTTAGATCCCAAAGAAGAGGGAGCGGATTGTAAATTGTTTAAAACAACCAAAATGTAGCTATGATAAATTTAATAGAAGTTGTAGAAAGCCCAGCAAACAGCAAGTGATTTCGTTGGGGTCCCTAACATGGGACAAAAAAACCTCAGGCCTTTATTCCCGGAAAGAATTACTTCAGCATTTTTTTTGCTTTCCCAGCAAACAGAGAATAAGTTTGATGGGGTTTGCTTTTTGTGATGTAATCTTCACATTCTCTTCCTCCCTGAGTAATGGCTACCACCATCACACCCTGGGATTTTTCCACACAAGGATGTCTTTGCAACTAGAATCTATCCTGCTCTTAGCTTAGCATCTCCACTTACGATGTGGAGAAAGCTGTCTTTCTTGGGAAGGAAGGGGGGTGGGGAATAGAAGCAGTTTGGCAGTTTCGCTGCAGAGCCTAACACAATCTTTCGTTCAATTATGAGCTGGCTTTTTTTTTTTTTTTTTTTTTTTTTTTTTTTTTTGGAACTTGTCAACCAGTTTGTGTCAGCATAAAAATAATAATAATCATAAAAAAAAGGCAAAATGAGAAAAAATGTGGTGCAGTTCTCAAAAGAACAAATAGCTTGTATTATTGGTTAAGACCGTACCAACATTAAAAAGCAGACCATGTGAAGAAACTTTTGAAAGGGTATCATCAGACTGGACCCAAACAGTGGCTGAGGTTAATCTCTTCCAAGGCACAGCTACAAAAGTTGGAAGCCTATAAAGGGCTTGTGTCCAAAAAAATCAATTTCTAATTTGAAACAAAATCATTTTTGACTAACCGGGGTTCAGGACCCATTACTTTTGCTGTATAGTCGGCTGACATTTCAGCACTTTCTGTTGTGCACAATGAATCCTAATAGTCATTTTATAACATCGCTTCACCAATCAATTTAAGCAAGAGAAAGCCATAACAATTCTGCAAAGTTTCAGGAGCAATTTTCACTGATGGTTTTCCTTTTTATTTATTTTTAACTATCATTCTTTCTTTTCTTTTGTTCTAGAAGTACCGCAGTGGTGAAATTGAGATTTTTCACATTATTTGGAGGGTTTTTTCCCTCTTGGATAAGGGTATTCCCAGGAATTATCTTCCTATCCACATGCCTCCAAAAAATCCTGGCTTCTCCCCTCATCCCTCTCATTCTGCTTCAGTTAATAAAATTACATGCTGTCTCTGCTGGCGTGGCAGTTGAAGAAGTTATCTGCCCCCACACCCTCCTTTTGAGCAAATGTCTCATGGAGATGCTGGCACCTAGGACATGGAGGTGCATGGCAAAGTTTGACTTACTGCTTTAGCGTTTTTATTGTGGCACCAGAAAAAGTTAAGAAAAGAGCTTTCAGACTGTAGAACAACCGTGGGTCTATTTACTGAGTTGGATAGCTTGTTTATCACAAGGCAAATTACCGAGCACTAATCACTGAAGTTGAAGTCTTCTGTTTTTAGTACCTTTTTAATTGGCATCCCTCTGTTACATGTTTGGGCTCCTTTAACACACACGCACTTAAGCTCCATTTTCTAATTACATCCGTGTATGGAATCTACAAGGTTCTTGTCTCCCTCCATGCTCACCACCACTAGTTCATGCCAGCTGTAACTGAACTGGTCACGTGGCATACACTGACTTCCTTTGCTTCAGATTTTAGTCTTTCATTAGGGACAGATAACATATTTCTAAGCAAAAATAAAACCAAAGATATAGATATTTCTTCCAGACATAGTCCCCTATTGGAATATGGGATTTGCCATGCAGGCTCAGACCTTCAGTCCATCAAGTCTGGAATCTTTTCTGGGCCATGGCCAGTACCTTATACTTCAATGGAAGGCAAACTCTTGATCTCCTGCTGCAGTGCCCTTAGCCAGCTGAACAGTGCTCTCTGGGGATGGGGAAAGAAAACAATCAGATGACATTCTGAGGCATGAGATTTGATTGTTCTAAGAACTACATATTTGTGTGTGGTGTTATGCGCCACAAAATATCCAGGCTTGGTTAGTGAACACAGAACCACATTCATGTGGCAACTTTTTAACTGGTAAATTTTAAAACTTGTACTAATTTTCTCCCCACTTTTGTCTGTGTTGTCCGTTTGGACTGTAAATTCTTTGGGACAGGGACTGTTTGTCTGGTACATCACTAGCACGGTGGAGTCTCAATCCAGGCTGGGGCTTCTGGGCTCTGCTGTAATTAGTAGTAATGATTGCCATGCATGTGCCCTTCACACCTGGGTCCACAGAATATATCTGGAGACCTTGCACATCATCCTGAGAGTATTTCCACTCCCATATATAACTGTCGCATCAGTTTCCAGAGCAGTCTTCCGGCAGGTCTACACTAGAAGCGCTACATCGGCACAGCCTGCAGCGTATCTGATGACGACGCTGTGTGCTGATGGGAGAGCACTCTCCTGTCGGCATAATTACTCCACCTCCACAGGAGGTGGAAGCTCTGTCGGCAGGAGAGCGTATGCAGCTGACACAGTGCCAGTGTGGACTGCACGTAGGTTGCTGTAACGTGTGTTGCTCAGGGAGTGTCTTTTTCACACCCCTGAGTGACATAAGTTAGATCCACTTAAGCAGTAATGTAGATGTGCCCCTAATCTTAGAATCATAGAATTGTAGGACTGAAAGGGACCTCGAAAGGTCATTTAGTCCAGTCTCCTGCACTCTAGACCATCCCTGACAGCTGTTTGTCTAACCTGCTTTCAAAAATCTCCAATGATAGAGATTCCACAACCTCCCTAAGCAGTTTATTCCAGTGCTTAACGACCCTCACAGTTAGGAAGTTTTTCCTAATATCCAACTTACACCATCTTGCTACAATTTAAGACCATTTCTTCTTGTCCTATTCTCAGCGATTAAGGAGAACAATTTACTCCCTCCTTGTACTTGAAAACCGTTATCAGGTTCCCCCTCAGTCTTCTCTTAGCCAGACTAAACCAACCCAATTTTTTCAATGTTCCCTTATAGATCATGTTTTCTAGACATGGAATCATTTTTGTTGCTCTTCTCTGGACTTTCTCCAATTTGTCCGCATCTTTTCTGAAATGTGGCGCCCAGAACTGGACACAATACTCCAGTCAAGGCCTAATCAGTACGGAGTAGTGTCTTGCTGCTTGTGTCTTGCTTACAACACTCCTGCTAATACAGCCCAGAATGATGTTTGCTTTTTTTTTTTTTTTTTTTTTGCAACAGTGTTACACTGTTGACTCATATTTAGCTTGTGATCCACTATGACCCCCAGATCCCTTTCCTAGGCAGTCATTTCCCATTTTGTACATGTGCAACTGATTGTTCCTTCCTAAATGGAATACTTCGCATTCGTCCTTATTGAATTTCCTCCTATTTACTTCAGACCATTTCTCCAGTTTGTCCAGATCATTTTGAGTTTTAATCCTATCCTCCAAAGCACTTGCAACCTCTTCCAGCTTGGTATTGTCTCTATGCCATTATCTCAACCATTGAACAGAACTGGACCCAGAACTGATTCTTGCGGGACTCCACTTGATATGCCCTTCCAGCTTGACTGAACCACTGATAACTACTCTCTTCATTGTTAAATTCCTCAGACTTTTGTTTGAGTGAGGCTAAAATGAGAAATGAGTGAACCCAAGCAATCTGCTCCATTTGGTGCCTGTTGAAAAGGCCCCTTCTCTTTTTCCTCTGTCAGTGGCAAAACCCCAGGGTGTATTCAGATTGTTTCCCCTCTGAACATCTAGCTTCTGCAAGATCATATCAGAATGACCTTACTACTCTCATTAACCACTAACATTATAAACTGTACTGTGTTTGGAGGCCTCAGCTAAAGCGGAGAGTAACCTTCCTAAATTACCTAGCTTCCCTTCTCCCTGCGATGTGTTTAGGATGGAGAGCATGGCTACCTTTACTTGGTTGCATCACCGAATCTTAGGTCCTTCCGTAACTCTTGGGAAAAACTACTGAGTGAGCTGGATCTGCATGTACAGTTGCTGACTTATTACTTCCTTGTTATTTTTCTCCTATAGTCAGTGATTTCTGTTGATGCTGCTTAATTTTTCCTTCAGTATTTTGATACAATACGTGTTTGTGAGCCCTTTCACAGAACTTCTTTAGCTCTAGCAGCAAGAATATTCCTCGACTTCAAACAGACAAGGCAATCCTCCAGTTTTGTGTCTTTCCAACAGTCAATAGTGTATGCTGGTGTCACCAGCAGCTATGTCAGTACATACTAAAATCCAAACAGCTTGCCTAGTTAAGAGGCATTGGACTGCAAAAATCACTCTTCTGAATATTCTTGCCTTTAGGCCAGAAAACAAAGCTGTCCATTAGGTTCTCCTCTGTTAGGTTGGCCACTTCACTTATCTAACCATTTTTAAGTCTCCCTTTTTGCCTTTTTCCTAGGTATATAGATCTCTCTGTGTTTAGACAAAGGAAACAGCTGGTGATATGTCACTGTAGTGAATCTGGCTTTCATAGAATCATACAATATCAGGGGTAGAAGAGACCTCAAGAGGTTATCTGGTCCAACCCCCTGCTGAAAGCAGGACCAACCCCAACTAAATCATCCCAGCCAGGACTTCCATGTAATATTGTATGGCATGCACAGCCCTTTCCCTTCTATATAAGAATGGTAAAAACTAGAGATGAAAAAGTCCATATAGGGCATCTAATCCATACTTTCAGCCAGGGCAAATTGTTCCCTACTGTGTTTTTTCCAGTGGTTTTTCAAACTTCGCTTTTTAGAGATTCGGGAGTTGAAAGTTTCATTTCACCTAAGGGAAGGCTAATAAATTAATTAGTTCGTATTTGCAAAGCACTTTGAAGATGTAAAGTGTTAGATAAATGTGAACTATTATGAATATTAGTATGATCCCATTCTTAAGGATTTATTTCCTGAGTATCAGCCTAAATTTCCCATTGCTCACTTTCATTCCATTACTTCTTGTACCATTTAAAGGACAGCTATAACTTGTGCATGTGTGGCCCTGAATCATATTGGTTCTTTTGGGCTGCATGTCAGCTTGCAAGCTTATGTCTAGTTTATTGTCTGCTATTGTTCCTTAGGTCTACGTACCTTCATCCCACTATCTGTTTTTTAATTATTCTCTCCCCCGCCCATATGTATTAGCTTTCATTTTTCCAGGCTGAATACTTCCTTCCCATAACTATTGCCTCTCTGTTTTTTCTCCATCCTTGAGGTATTTACAAACCTGCAATTGTAATTAAAGTGCTGTCTTTCAGGACCACCTCAGTTCTCCATGGCTCTTCATAAATAATTACCAGTAGTTTCAAAAGTTCATTAGGTAATTCCCTTTTGCCCTGGACTGTATGTACTTCAGACCTATGGATTTGTATGTTTTAATTTTTTCTAAGACCTCCCTTTATCAGCCTTTTATCAACAAGTATTGTATATGAACAAGGTCTTCATTAGTTTCTAGTTTTCAATATGTCTTTTCTTTATTTTACCTACTAGAATGGATTTTAAAATGTTCAGTAGCACAGCCATTTTAGAATCATCATTTTAATCTCTCCTCATTTATTAAGGGGCCTACTTTCTTTCTAGAGATCCCTTTACCGCAATAGACCTGTGTTGCTTTTCTCACAGTATATTTACAATGTCCTTCTAGCTCACATGTATATTCATTTATTCAGGTTCTTCTTCGAGTGCTTGCTCATGTTCATTCCATTGTAGGCGTGTGTGCTCACCCCGTGCTCTGGTGCCCGATGTTTTTCCCTCAGTGGTATCCGTAGGGGGCCAGCTCTGGCGCCCTCTGGAGTGTTGTGCGTATGTTGCGGTGTAAAGGGTTCTGCCGGCTCCCCCTACCCTTAGTTTTTTCTTACCGGCAATGACGGTGCTGGAATGTCTCCTTGCCTTGGCAAGCTGACTCCTCTCAACTGTGCCTAGTTGTGAACTTTCTGTATATAATTGTTAGAAATTTGTTTGTTTTATAGTTCGTTAGTGTAGACTTAGTGTTAGTTTGTTAGTCCCGAGCGGGACTTAGCCTAGAGATGGGGCATGCCCCAGTCCCTGGGCTTCAAACTTTGTGTCTGTTGCAAGAAACCCATGCCAGTCAGTGATCCCCATAGATGCTGTTTGAAGTGCTATGGGGAAACCCACAGTGACAAGTGTTGCATTAGCAAGAGCTTCAGACCTCCTAGCACCACGGTCTCGGTGCAGAGCACGCTGGCAGCACTGGCCTCAGACTGGAGCCAACTCCCGCTCGCCACCCTGGAGAACGGCAGAGGCACTCGGCACCTAGAAGTGCCATCCACGCTGGAGGCCTTTCAGCTCACGAAGGACATTCTGTCCCTGCCAGCGCTGGCCACGGAGGTGCTCTATCCCAGGGATTAACCTGACTTGGGACCCTTTCAACAGTCCCCATCAGTGTGGAACCGTTCCTTGCTGCAGAGGATGGTCCGTCAGCACTCGCCTGAGCAGCGCCACCGGCCCCCAGACGCGGGTCGACTTTCCTGCCAGAGTTCCTGGCGTCAGTCCCCAGACTCCAGGCAGCATTCTTCAGACTTGAGGCCCCACAGCCTCGGTGCTGGGAGTGCGCGAGCCGCTCTCCCAGGTCATGGTACTGCTCTGAAGGGTTGAAAGGCCGGTCTCCGGAGCCCCGTCGCCAGACCACTGGTATGGCTCACCGGTATGGTCTCCAACATGGCGGTCTACTCGCTCACATTCCCGCTCCCACTCGATGGAGCAGCATTGCTCGCTGAGCTTAAGGCGTCGATCGCTGGGGTACCGTTGCCAATCCACCAAATGCTGCCATCAGTCACCAGGATTGCAGCACCGAGAGCCACCACCCTTGTACAGATCCTCAACAGAGGACCGGGGCCAGAGCTGACAGAATCTGGATATACAGATGGCCTCGGCACCGTCCTGGTCCCCTAGACACGTCCCCAACAGCAAGGAGGAAATCCTGCCCGTGGGCAAGGGCCACCCATCGGGGCACCAGAATTCCCCGCTGGGCCACCAATGGCAGCTTGGCCCCAATGCCAATAGCCTGCCCCTTGGCAACTGTGGAACCCCTGGGGATTTCCCCAACTATCGCAGGGGCATAGGTTGGCCTCGGGGGCATCCGACAAATGGTCAGTGACAGTCTCCCGCCCGCCCCCTGACTCGGCCGCGAAGTCAGAGCAGGTTCCCCAGGATCAGCCAGCCTCGGCTGAGGGTCCCATGGCAGAAGTGACAGAGTTGGTAGACCCACCTGTACCTGCCTCATCATCATCTTCGCCTGATGAGGCAGTAGCGGGGCCCTCTCACCGAGTTCCCCGGGACGATGCGAAGGGTCACCAGGAGCTCTTGAAGAGGGTTGCCTCAAACCTGGGGCTGGAAGCCAAGGAGCTGGCAGAGCCCTCGAACTTCCTGTTTGATGTACTGAGTGCGGCAACCCCCGCCAGGGTGGCATTGTCAGTGCATGAGGGAGTGGTGAAAATCACTAAGGTCCTGTGGCAGACACCTTCCTCCCTGCCTCCAATCTCCAAGCAGGCAGAGCGAAAATACTACATCCCCTCTGAGGGGTATGAGTATCTTTGTACCCATCCTGCCTCAAGCTCCCTGCTTGTATCAGCAGCCAATGAGCACAACAGACAGGGCCAACCGGGATTGACGCCTAAGAATAAGGAGGCAAAGAGGCTCCATCTCTTTGGTAGAAAAATGTATACTACGTCCAGCCTCCAGCTGAGAGTGGCCAACCATCAGGCCTTGCTTGGCTGCCATAATTTTAATATCTGGCAGTCCATAGCCAAATTGTCAGACTTGCTGCCAGAGGAACCCAGGAAGGAATTCCTGGTTATCCTCAATGAGGGCAGGGTGGTGGCTAGGGCCCCCTTCCAAGTGGCCTCAGATGTGGCAGACTTTGCAGCCTGAACCATGGCCTCTGCCATTTTGATAAGGTGAGCGTCCTGGTTGCTGTCATCAGGCCTTTTGACTGAGGTTCAACTGTCCATTCAGGACCTCCCGTTCGATGGCCTGGCACTGTTCTCCGAGCAAACAGTAAATGGCCAGGCCTGAAAGACTCTAGGGCTACCTTGCTTACCCTGGGCTTGTACATGCTGGGGCCGGCAGGGAAGCGGTTTAAGCTGCAACAGACCCATAGGTTCGGGAGCCAACCCCGGCCAGAGCCCATACATAAGAAGGGCAAGGGCAATAAGCACCGGCAAGGCCACCAGCCGGCATCCTCTGCTCACTCGAGCTCCACCCGTAACCAACCGAGCGGGAAGCAGACAGTTTGAGGGTGCGCTCGAGGGCAACCTTCTAGCTTGTGTCCTGGATCCTGCTCTCCTGTTATTTTCCAACCACCTGTCCCTCTTCCTCCGTGTCTGGGCCTCTGTAGCATCGGACCAGTGGGTCCTCAGCACAGTATCAGGGATATACCCTACAGTTTATTTCTATCCCCCCACCCCTCTCCCCATCCCTCTTCAGGTACCCTTCTCACGAGAATCTGCTCGCTCAGGTGGTCCAAGGCCTTCTGCGGGTGGGAGCCATGGAGGAAGTCCCGCTGCATTTAATGGGCAAAGGGTTTTATTCCCGTTATTTTTTAAGGCCAAAGGGGGTCTACAACCTGTCCTTGACCTGAGGAACCTCAAGAAGTTGAAGTTTTGCATGGTCTCCCTGGCCTCCATCATTCCTTCCCTGGATCCGGGAAATTAGTATGCTGCCCTTGATTTGAAAGACACTTACTTTCACGTATTGATATTCCACAGTCACAGATGGTTCCTACGTTTCTTTTGTAATCAATAAAGGGTATTTAGAATATTATATATCAGTGCTGTGTCCGGTATCTGCCAGCTCCCCATCCCGTAGGGGAGACCTCTATTGCAGGTCTAACATGTGGTGGAGAATGTGGAGTGGGGAGAGATATTAAGGAGTGCCAGATTTTGAGACGGGATCTTAAAGTGCTGGGGGAGTCCTTATTTAAGATTAATACTGGTAACTTCTTATTTAAAAAATTTGTGAGAAAAAAAGTGTGAAAAAATAACAAACACATGGTATAATAATGTTTAAAACGTTGTTTAAGAAGAGAAGTAAAGGGGTGGAAGAGGCACCCCGGTGGACTAAAGTTAAAGCCCCTTCTGTGTTAGAGAAGGAGATTATTGCATTTGGGACATGCCCTTGAATGGAAGGTGCAGTGGAACCAGATGTAATATTTGATATCTTAAAAAACACGTTTAAGAAATATGTACAGCTGTACAAGCCTAATGCCAGTAAAAAGCAAACGGCCATAGTATGGCTGTAATGGCAAGTTGTAAAAAAGGCAATTGCATGTAGGGGGAAGTCTGTGCAAAGTTACAAACATTAAAAGAGAATTTTAAAACTTGCCAGAAAAATTTGGAGCGGGAAGTGAGGCAGGCGCAAATAATGCAAACTCAGTTAAAACAAATGGGAAAACAAAATAATTTTTTTTAAAAGAAAAAAAGATTAAAGCAGACAAAAATGAATTAGACCATCAAGTAATAAAAATGAAACAGTTAATTCAAAATTTAACTAAGAAAAAGGAAGAAGAGATGGGAAGCGTTTCTCAAGTTGGTGCCAGAAAACTATAGCAGCATTAAAAAAGAAAGTAAAAATACAGAAGCTGCAAGTTGCAGCTGTGTGTCAAAAAAAATTGTGGTTTTTTTTATTTGAATTCCAATAATATTTGGTATGAAAAGGATCTGTGAGGAGGTCAAGAGAAAAGGGGATTTGACCAAGCTTGAGAGGAACTTTATACTAAGTTTAGAAAAAAAATAAGAAACTGGCTGGGAAAGCCTAATCCAGAAAAGTCTGTAGCAGTAATATATCAACCATTAAGAATACAGCCGGGAAAATACAGTCAGAGCAAACATAAATAATTCCTACGAGTTCGTCAGACTTACAGTTGATGGTAAAGTAATTAGGCCCAGTAAATATAAAAAATTTAGCTACATGGCTAGTACAGTGGGCAGAGTTAGGAGGAACAGAAAATTTAAATATAAGTAAATCTTATAGGTTAATCAGGGCAGCTACCACTGGAGAGATTAGATAGGCAGTAGATGGAGCGAAAAATGCTTTGGACAGGCAGCCAGAAGCACACCAACTAATACCTCAATTTATAATGCTGTTAGAAAAAGAGAGAGGTCAAAGACCCATAAAGGTGTTATCCAGGGCAGATTACATAAAGCCTGAAAATTCACCGAGAAATTACCTGTTAAAAAAAATAACATTAAAATTATTGGCTGAAAAAATACAACTGGTGACTAATCCCAGGGCGAAGGTCGCCAGACATGTCACAGCTAATTCTTTGATGGCAGTTGATTTGAATCAGATGGAATTTTGAAATAATGTGGTTTAAGGATTGAACAAAAATGTATTAGCAATATCTACTAATTTGGTAAACCAAGCAGCCCAGGATGAGAAGTTAACTGTTATGGATGCACTGGAGCACTGGATAGTATGCCAACAAATAATACAAGGGGAAAGCCAGGTAAAAGAATTAAAACCCAAAGTATCTTTTATTAAAGCAATAGCATATTCAAATGAAAGTGCTTATAAATCAGAATACTGTTTAAAAAAAAAAAAAGGCCATGGTAAAGGACAAGACACCCCGCTCCAAGGAAGTAGAGGGTGGAATAATCAAAATAAACCCCAGAAAAAAGTAAATGTAATTCAAAATATTGCTTGGAGGTATTTGAAATTAAGGGAAGTAGATATTAATAAGTACAATGGAAAACGTACTAATAAATAATCAAAAAATGCAAAGAATAAAAGAAAACAGGTAGAGAGTGGGGTAGTAAAAAATTGTGTTGTGTCCGTTATATTTTAGAAAGAAAAAAATAATACCGGAGCTCAAGCAAAGATAAAAACAGTTAGTGTAAGTATTTAAAATAATACAGCCGGAAGCATCGGACATTATTCCTATGGAATAATGGCCATGGCTTCAATGTTAAGAATCCTTATAATTCAAAAAGGGCATAAATATGTTTTTTGGCTTTTATGTTTTTTTAATATTTGAAAAAATTTAGGGGGGTGTGTGTGTGTGTGTGGGTGTATATATGTGTGTGTATATATAAGCACCTCTAGAATAAAGGTATAAATAAAAAAAATACATTTGACTATTCATGGGACAAAATAAAAAAACAAACAAACAGAAAAAATAAACATTTTAATCCACAATGGCCAAATATTAAAATTTAAATTTTGGGGGGCAATTTCTCATTGTTATTATATTTTTAAAGAATGGTCTCCTAGTTTCACAGTTCTTCTATATTTTATGCTACATCCTATTGTAATGTTATTTGCATGAATAATTTTGTTAACCTTTATTATGCTATGTTTATACTGTCAAATAAAAAAGCAAGAAGTTTTGGAGCAAGTAATATATAAAATTAAATTGCTTGCAAAATTATAAAGTAATACAATAATTAATGGCATTAATCATGTATCAAGAGGGGGAATGTTGGGATATATATATCAATATACATTGTGATTAATATATCCATGTAATATGTTATAGGTCATTGAGGCCTGGTATGAATGACACATGTTTGACATAAATATGTGCATTGCAAGTTGGCAACCAAAGAAAGAACTTAAGATCAAGGATTATTAGAACTATTTGTCCAAAAACAATCTTATGTACTGAGAAAAATAAGGAAAATCAGCAGAAAAGGAAACACCACCAGCTGGACTAATATAAAATTTTATAACAACTGGAGGAAATGGCATGCCTTGGATTATGGCGGCCCACCCAGAATAGTCTCTTTAAAATTGAGTCAGTAAAAGGCCCAGTAAACAAAGGCAAAAAACCGATGATGCAACGAAATGAACTATAAATGGTTACCTCTGACTTCTGCAAATCAAAGTCATTTATTAATCCAAAGCCCTGTGTGGCTATAGATGTGGTTTTCACCCTCTCCCCCCCAACCCCGCCCATTTTATAATCTTATGATCAAAAGAAATCTCGGCTGGCTATCGGGACTGTTCTGAACTTTGGACTCTGGTATAGTATGTTTGGGGTGTAAATGTAAAGTAAATAAGTTTGTTTTGTAATCAATAAAGAGCATTTAAAGTATTATATACCAACACTGCCTGCTCCCCATCCCATAGGAAAACCTCTATTGCGGGTCTAACAATGGGTCCTCATCCCAGTCCTCTCCAGGCTAACGGGTTTCCCCTTGGAGCCCATGGCTTCTTGTTCCCTTTCTCATTTGTTGTGGAAGGTTGCACTTACCTCAGCGAGGCATATATCCGAGATCAAAGCCCTCACATTGGAGCCCTCATGTCGGAGCCACCGTACGTGCTGTTCTACAAAGACAAGGTCCAGCTGCAGCCCCATCCAGCTTTCCTGTGTAATGTGGTGTCGCATTTCTATGTCAACCAGGATATCTTCCTCCCGGTGTTCTGTCCTAAGCCGCACTGGCCCAATGAGGAAAGGCAGCTGCATACTCTGGATTTCTGGCACGCCCTGACATTCTACCTGGAGCGCACCAAGCCCTTCCATAGATCGACCTAGCTCTTTATTGCAGTTGCTGACAGGATGAAGAGTCTTCTCAGAGGATTTTGAATTGGATCACCACCTGCATCCGTACTTGTTATGAGTTGGCGCAGGCTGTACCTCTACCGATAGTGAAGGCTCACTCAACTAGGGCGCAGGCATCTTTGGCTGCCTTCCTGGCGCACATCCCTATCCAGGATAACTGCAGGGCCACGACGCGGTCTTCGGTACATACATTCACGACGCATTATGCCATCACTCAGCAGGCCAGAGATGACGCTGGCTTCATCAGAGCTGTGTTGCAATCAACACATCCATGAACTCCTACCCGCCTCCCATGGTACTGCTTCGGAGTCACCTACAATGGAATGGACATGAACAAGCACTCGAAGAAGAAAAGACAGTTACCTGTTCATAACTGTTGTTCTTCGAGATGTGTTACTCATGTCCATTCCAAGACCCGCCCTCCTTCCTAACTGTCGGAGTTTCCGGCAAGAAGGAACTGAGGGTGGGGGGAGCCGGCGGTGCCCCTTATACCGGTGCATAGACGTACCACTCCAGAGGGCACCAGAGCCAGTCCCCTACAGATACCACTGAGGGGAAAAAGTCCAGCACCAGTGAACGTGGCGAGCGCGCGCACACCTACAATGGAATGGACATGAGCAACGCATCTCAATGAACAACAGTTACAAAAAGGTAACTGTCTTTTTCTTTGCTGCCCTGTCTTATCGCTACAAGCCCTAACTGACTCAGTATATTCACATTTAATTCACAGATGTGTTCTCTATTTCTAGACCTGTTAATATTTTTACACTCAGATCTTTCAGCAGGCCCTCATGAAGCTGTATTGATGACATCTGGTTCTCTGTATTTTTCTTTTCAGTGCAGTTAGTCTAACTTGCCTTGAATGCAGCAGCGGCAACAGATTCATATGGCTATGATGTAGTCACGGTGGTTTGTAGAATGGACTTCTACCTTTAGCAGTCCCGTGCAAGCTTTCTTCCTTCGGCAAGAGTCTATATGGAAGGATGTAGGCTTCTTAAATCCCTGAAAACTACATTTTCCAACCTCATTCATGGTCAGCCGCATGCTTCGCTTCACTTTGACCTCAGCTCTATAAGCCTTCTGTAAAAGCATATCATCTTCTGTTCATTGGACATGACTCCACCATTGCGGTCATCTTGTTCTCAACTGGTGCAAGGCTGTAACTTGACAGGATTGTCTGAACATCTCTTTGTTTGTGACAAAGTCAAACCAACAAATGTTAAGAATACATCATAATTTTTTACACTGAAATCTGTTCAGTTTCCTCTCCTCAGCTGTTTTTAATGGCCATGTTTCTGCCCCATATAACAGTCATTATTACTTGCTCGTTGAATGCTTGTATCTTAGTTGTCACACAGACATCCCACAGCCCAAGCAGATGCGCTTTGAAGTGCTGAAATGCCATTGATATGAGACTGATCCACCAAGTGACTTTCTTTGGATATAAACCCTCCTGCTGTCAACCAACAACCCAGATAGATAAAACTATTCAGCCATTCAGCATCCTTGCCATCTACATGCAGTGCTGGCAGGTCATTGGTTTCCATTTTATGGGAGGTATGTATAGCTTTGGTTTTATCACCATTGATCTAAATCCCATAGATTCTGCAGTTTTTCACAGCTCTTCCAGCTGTAGCTGGACAGTAGTCTCTCCAAGTAAGTTAATGTCTTCTGCATACTCGAGATGAATCTGTAAATCTCACATCTTCAACTATGGCCTCTATCAGCTTTGTCATCAGGCAGTCTATTACAACATTAAATAAAGTAGGTGAGAGAACTCATTCTTTGGTGTACTCCTGATTTTCCTGAAAACCAGTTTGTAATACAACCGTTGACCTCATACAGCTAAGTGTACCACAATACAGTTCCTCCACTAGGCACACTAAATCCTCAGGCACTGCAAACTGGCATAGCAGTATCCACAGGGCTGATTGATTGATTGGAGTCAAAGGCAGCTGCAAAGGTCTATAAACGCAATGTTAACTTCCTTTTGTCGCTCTAGTCGTTTTTCACTAACATTCTACAGAACGTATGCAGCATGGATTGTAAATCGACCTGTATGGAAACCACACTGGTTGTCTGTCTCTCATTTTTGGGTTGAGAATGTATTTCAGCCAGTTCAGTAGAATGATCATAAACCTTCTCTGGGACTGACAGCGGTGATATTCCCCTTTAATTTGAGCAAGCTGATTGCTCTCCTTTTTTAAAAAAGGGAATGATGCAGCCCCTTTTCCAATATTCTGGAATGTGGCAGGTTTCCTGAACTTTTAAGGGAACTATGGAGCCAGTGAACTAAATCCAACCTTCCATTCTTTAGCAGTTCTGATGAAATATTGTCAAGAGCAGGTACTTTATCGTTTCGTAACTGTTTGACTACAGGCATCACTATGCCTTGTTATGCAGTGAGAATAAAATGCTTCAGTCTTCTCCTACGCTGAGATATTAATACTTTTTCTCACATTCATTGAGTTTCTTTATTTCCTCAGTGTTGTTTTCTCAAAATCTAATACTCTTGTGCCACTATTCTGTGAAGTTTTTCTTCTTGTCTGTTGATTCACATGATTTGTTTTCTCATGTTTGAAATTCAACTCTACTAATTGTGCATAGACTTGGAGATCATTTGTTTCAGCATGTATGTCTCTATGGGTATGGGATAGCTTCTTGGTGCCATCTGCAAAGTCAGAGTTCTCTAACTTCTGTGTGGAAGTCCATTCTATGCCCCTGTTCTGCAGTCTTAATAATGCTTTCTGGGACTGACATAGAAGAGGTTTGATATTTGACATACCTTGGCAATAGATATTTGACATATCTTGGTGGAACAGCTGGAGACATTAAAGCCAGAATAGTGAAAGCCAGACATGCCTTTGCAGCTCTAAAGCCAAGCTAGAGAAATAGAAATCTTGCCCTCCCAACTAAACTTGGAATATTTAACACCATTGTAAAGTCAGTTTTACTATATGGTGCTGAGACTTGGAGGCTTATTAAGACCTGTGACACAGTTCCTCCTCTGCCTTGGCGGGTCCTGCGCTTATTGGCGGATTTGCTCACCTAAGAGGTTCACAGCAGCCTTCAGTTTGGCCACCTTCGTGGCTCAAATCTGCCATTCACTCAGTTAGCCTCATCACTGACCAGCATGGGGAAAAGGAACAAGAACAATCCCTACAGTCTCTGCTGATCCACCTAGTGGATTGGGGGAACAGGCCAGAGACCTTCCCCTTTGGTGGAACCCACAGTCCAGGTCAACTCTTCCGGTATCAAGTAGGGAGTTGGAGGGATGGTGGGAACCCGGCCCCCCCCCCTACTCCGGGGTCCAGCCCAGGGCCCTGTGGATTGCAGCAGTCTACAGTGGCTCCTGTAACAGCTGTGTGATAGCTACAACTCCCTGGGCTACTTCCCCATGGCCTCCTCCCAACACCTTCTTTATTCTCATCACAGGATCTTCCTCCTGATGTCTGGTAATGCTTGTACTTCTCAGTCTTTCAGTAGTTCGCCTTCTCACTCTCAGCTTCTTGCTCCTCTTGCTCCCAGCTCATCGCACGCACACCACAAACTGAAGTGAGCTCCTTTTAAAACCCTGATTAGCCTGCCTGACTTAATTGATTCTGGCAGCTTCTTGATAGGCTGATTAGAACTCCTGCAGCCAGTCTGCCTTAATTGTTTCCAGAAAGTTTCTGATTGTTCTGGAACTTTCCCTGGTTACCTTACCCAGGGAAAAGGGACCTACTTAACCTGGGGCTAATATATCTGCCTTCTATCACTCTCCTGTAGCCATCTGGCCTGATCCTGTCACAGACCTTACTATCTAAACTCCAAGTTTTCATAAATAGCTGCCTTAGACAAATCCTTAATATCAGATAGAAGAAATTACAAAGAACTCTGGAGGAGGATGAAACAAACAGATAGGACAGAAAATTATGGAACGAAAATAGAGATGGCTAGGACATACATGGAGGAGAGACAGGCATTGAGCTGGAACCCCCAGGACAAGAAATGATGAGGTAGACGAAGGATAACATGGGAAGACACAGTAGAAGCAAAAGTGAAAGCCATCAGAACGACACTGGAAAACACCAGCTCTGCAGCAGGAGACCAGCAAAGATGGAAGGCAGTGGCGAAGGCCCTGTTTCCTCATGGAATAGAAAGGTGTAAAAGAGAGGAAGAGAGAGACTGTTCTGTGAACCTGTTTCTAAGCACGTTTTATTCAACAAGGGCAAGCAAGAGGTCCCCAGTCTTTTTTTGTGGATGCACCTTTTACCATGGATGGTGGTCCCAAGTTGCTGGAGCACCTGGTTAACATGCATTGCCATGGTAATTTTAAGAATTCTTTGAGCAGTAATTAATTGTTTATTAAGTTGGGGATTCTTGCCACTCAGTGCTAACACAGTGTAGTAGAGTGAAGCTGGAGGAACTTTATTCTTTTTTAAGCAACCACCAAAACGCTAATACAATTTTTCTTACGATAGGACTTTGTGTGTGTGTGCGTGTGCGTACATATTTGAACCCTCAGAACATTTTCAAATAATGTTGAGTCTCACTGGCATCCAGAAAACTATGAAAATTCAGTATTAGCTGAAATTCCATCATTGATTTCTCATTATGATTTCAGCACATATGACAGGTAATATTACCCATTGTTCAGAAAGCTCTAAAATACTTAGGTGCAATGATGATACTTAATAGTCAGGCTTCTAATTTTTGCTGACACTTGGTGGTTGTCACATATTTAATGTTTGGTTAGGCAGTGTTTAGTGCTGAGAGCAGGGACACTTGCAGTCAGAATGTATAGGAATTGCCATGCAGGATTAGACCAGTGGTCCATCTAGTCCAATAGCCTGTCATGTATTCCTAGCTCTGCCACCAACTTTCTGTGCAGACTCACTTAACTTTAATTTACCCATTTAGAAATAATCCTTACCAGTAATCCTTACCAACTTCACAAGGGTGCTGTGGGGAGCTAATCATTGTTAGTGATGCTCTAATGAAAGGCATTGTAGTAAGCTAAGTGCACAATGTTGTTACCTTTTTGGGAGGGAAGGAGAGAGGGACAGACCAAGAGTTTTGTGGTTTGGGATCCATATATTCTCATGGATATAGTTAAAAAGAAGACAAGGAAAATGTAACTTCTTGTGGAAGCTTATGAGAGCTTTCAACTAAAATTGGTACGGTGGACATTCCAAGCCGTGATGGCAATGCAAGTCTGTCAAACTTTGGAAACATGGTAGTAATGTACAGACTGCAATGGATGGCATATTATGAAAATATCATTCAACGTGATCCTGAAAATGTATTTTATGCACAGCACCTGTCAACTGGTAACAAATCCTTTGGTTGCTGTCTCATTGTATATACAGTACCCTGAAGAGTGGCACAACTTTTGGGCCTTATGTTATGTAATAATGCAAACAGTGAAGGACCTGTCCAAAACTTTCCAGCCTCTAATACCCAGCTTGATTACCTCTTCCCCTTTCCACAGGGACAGCGTCAGGATCTAGAAAGGATGCAGCTACATCTCCTGTACTGACAGGCAGCAGAAAAGAGCTTGTAACCACAGCCACATCACCAATCCAGCATGACACATCACGGTAAGCTGCTGGGTAATCTCTGGTTTAAGATTCTGCAAAGGCAACCATCATATTGCCCAAGATGCAGGGAAGTGGCTGAGTTTCTGTGATATTTCATGTTAACGCAAGGTGGATAATATAAACTAAAAACTGCCATGTCCTTTGACATTTATAGTAAGCCTTAAATTGCTTGTTAGAATAAGAAAAGCAGGAATATGCCAAGTTCTAATGTTTTAATTTTAAATACCAGAAGGTATTTTAAGTTCCAAGTCCTGACATTAAATACATTTGTAAATAGTTTAAAGGGATGGCATTAACCCTGGTTAGGTTTTAAATCCACTTGAAGATTTTAATACCCCTCCCCCTCATATTTTTCCAATGACATTTCTTTTAAAATATTTTGTAGAAATGTTATTTTGTGTTTAATGACCAGCTACAAAATCACATTAAGTCAGCAATTCCTGATTATACTATACATCAGCTATAAAGGCTTTGGGAGAGCAGCATTATCCCTCTTATTCCAAAGAAAAAGAAGAAAGCTGAATTGTCGTTACCCTTGTTGGACTGAAAAACAACTTTGCCTTTTTGGGGGATTACAATTCTAGTCGTGAGTATTTAAAAAAAAATAAAAAATACACCCCACGCTTACACTTTGTTTCAACAAAATCTTTAGTTAAACTAAATGAGTCAGAGTATGGTACTACAGGAATATACAATGTTATAGAATACTAGTTTGATTGCTCTGTGCAACAGATGAATAAAATGTACGACACAGTTCACAAGAAGAGTTAAAAATTACTTGAAGAAACTAAAGGGCTTGGCAGCTGAATCAGTGTTTAATTTTTTTTTTAACCCAATGGACTAAATTCTGTATCATCCCTACATTCTTGGTAGAGGCTGGCATTTCATTTCTGTCTTCTGAGGGAACTTGTGACATATAATAGGTGAAAAACTATTATTAATATTACAAATTTGTACTTATTCAGTAACGTAAACAACATTTTTTTTTCTTTTGGAAAAAAAAGGATGATATTTCTGGAAGGATATAAAACCTAGACAGATAGAAGGGTTCTGCTTTCCACAACTACATGTTTAAACAAAAGCACAAAACTGCAATAAAGCATTATCTTCAGAAGCCACCATTATCTAATGATGAGTGTCTGTGAGATATTGTTGGGTATTTTCTAGTGACAATTTAGAAACAAGGCTGAAACTCTCCTACAAGCAATGAGGAGAAGGTATAAGAAAACTATACTGTAGAAAATTATACTGTAGAAATCAAGTCGTACAGAAAAAGGAATCTGATTGAAAACAAGAGAAGGTCCATACTAACCGCATGGGAGCATAAAATAATCATTGAGATATAACATTAAAAATTATGTCACATACAGGAAGTGATCAGTCAAATAAATCTAATTAGTCAATCGTCATATTAGTGAATAAAAAAATCTGACAAATTCCAGGCTTCTCTATGATCTTTGCTTTTCTCTGTCTCTGTTGGTACTTGTGTAAGTGTAATTGACCAGGTTAAACAGCCATGTTGTGCTTTTCCTTACTCATGGGCTTCTCTAATTGAAAATGGTAAATGGACAAGTGTTTCTGTGGAGGCCTAAAGCTGATTTTATTCTTCACCAAAAAAACCCTGCATGCATAGTCTAAATTTATCACTGAATGATTACAAGCTCAGACTGCAAGTTTAACTCACTAAATTAATCAATATTGAGAATTATAGCTCTTTTGTGCCACGAAAGTTAAGGGTCTGTCAGCATGTTTTTTATAATCCACAATTTGAGAGATTAAGTTTAACTACAACCATTTTCTTGGGACTGAAACTTGCTGTACAAAGCCTGAGCCTAAGAACATATTTAATTAATCTGCAGTAGATGTAATCTAATTACTTTTCACTATTTAAGCTTATAGGGGCTAGATTCAGTTCAGGTTTATGCCAGCCCTAACTAGCATAAATCCTGGTATTGGGCAGCTACGGTAGAAAATCTGCCAGGAGCAAGGTGTTAGAAAGTGTCTGCAACCTCCCTGCCAATGAGGGGCACAAGGTTGCTAGCTCAGCTTCAGAAAATGGGGGATGCTGGTTGGATAAGTAGCTATGGCTAGGGTGGCTAGAAGATGTGCTGGTTCTGTAGCCTCTCTTGGTGGTGTTCCAGAGGAGCTCTCATTGGGTCTTAAATCTACCTCCCCTGAGAAAGACAGAGTGATGGTACCTCCTGCCTTCACTGTGAATGAATCACCCCTGGGACAAAAAGGGTGGAGTGAAACTGGCGGTAGGTGTTAGAAATAGAGGTGTTGTGTTTTGAGATGCTTAATAGTCTTAATTCTAGATGCCCAAGATTTGTCTTCCAGAATGAACATTAATAAACTACTTTTAAGGGGTATTAGATGGACCCTGTTTCGGTATCTGAGATATTGACATCGGAAAGTAGCTCACATGCATGCCTGCCATGACACAGCATGGTGTGTTAAATTTAAACTACTTGCAAGTCAGGTGTTTGCATCTGTGCAAATGTCTCAAGGTTTGGTTCACAGCCGGTATGGGAAGCTTTTCCTTTGCATATCCTGAAGTTTTTAAACTCTGGTTGATGCAGGCTTGGCTTTCACTGCAAACCCATAAACAAGGTTCAGGTTGGACAGACTCTAACAAGGGGCTAGTGGCCTTATTGGAAGAAGAGTGAACCCTGTTCCTGTCCTAAGAACATAATTTCTCTGCCTGCTGTAAAGTATCATCCTCTCAGGTGGCCAGGAGTGACTGCAGAATCTGTTCACTCCTCTCACTCCCTTCTTGTTTTCCAGAGGCAAGACAGTATTTTTGGCTGTGACCTGCAAGGAAATGTCAGTAGGGAAGGAAGCCCTGAAATAGAGGCTATGACCTTTATTAAACCTCATATCACAATCCTAATTTTACATTTTCCACTAAGGTATTGTCTACACGACAAAGTTTTGTTGATGCATCTTACGCCAACAATCAAAAATTGGTATAATTGCAAAGCTTGTGCATATTCACACAATGCTCCTGTCAGCAGACCATATCCACAGTTGGTGCTCTAGCATCAACAAAGAGAACAGTGCACTGTGGGTCGCTATTCTACTGTGCTACTCGCCACCTTCTGCGGCTAAGAGTTGTGGGAAGGCGGAATGGATCACCATGCATCATGGGTGCGTGCTCAATGTCCCATGGTGCAGTTTTTTTCATCCCATAGAAGCATAGAAGATTAGGGTTGGAAGGGACCTCAGGAGGTCATCTAGTCCAACCCCCTGCTCAAAGCAGGACCAACCCCAACTAAATCATCCCAGCCAGGGCTTTGTCAAGCTGGGCCTTAAAAACCTCTAAGGATGGAGATTCCAACCCCACCCCCTACGTAACCCATTCCAGTGCTTCACCACCCTCCTAGTGAAATACTTTTTCTTAATATCCAACCTAGACCTCCCCACTGCAACTTGAGACCATTACTCCTTGTTCTGTCAACTGCCACCACTAAGAACAGCCTCACTCTTTGGAACTTCTTTGGAACCCCCTTTCAGGTAGTTGAAGGCTGCTATCAAGTCCCCCCTCACTCTTCTCTTCTGCAGACTAAGCCCAGTTCCTTCAGCTTCTCCTCATAAGTCATGTGCCCCAGCCCGCTAATGATTGTCATTGCCCGCTGCTGGACTCTCTCCAATTTGTCCACATCCTTTCTGTAGTGGGGGGCCCAAAACTGGATGCAGTACTGCAGATGTGGCCTCACCAGTGCCGAATAGAGGGGAATAATCACTTCCCTTGATCTGCTTTCAATGCTCCTACTAATGCAGCCCAATATGCCATTAGCCTTCTTGGCAACAAGGGAACACTGTTGACTCATATCCAGCTTCTTGTCCACTGTAATCCCCAGGTCCGTTTCTGCAGAACTGCTGCTTAGCCAGTCGGTCCCCAGCCTGTAGCAGTGCATGGGATTCTTCCTTCCTAAGTACAGGACTCTGCAATTGTCCTTGTTGAACCTCATCAGATTTCTTTTGGCCCAATCCTCCAATTTGTCTAGGTCATTCTGGACCCTATCCCTACCCTCCAGCATATCTACCTCTCCCCCCAGCTTAGTGTCATCCACAAACTTGCTGAGGATGCAATCCATCCCATCATCCAGATCATTAATGAAGATGTTGAACAAAACTGGCCCCAGGACCAACCCTTGGGGCACTCTGCTTGATACCGGCTGCCAACTAGACATCGAGCCGTTGATCACTACCCACTGAGCCCAATGATCTAGCCAGGTTTCTATCTGCCTTATAGTCCATTCATCCAATCCATACTTTTTTAATTTGCAGGCAAGAATACTGCTGCGGACCGTATCAAAAGCTTTGCTAAAGTCAAGATATATCATGTCCACCACTTTCTCCATATCCACAGTTATCTCATCCTAGAAGGCAATCAGTTCGGTCATGCATGACTTGCCCTTCGTGAATCCATGTTGACTGTTCCTGATCACGTTCCTCTCCTCCATCATTCTACAGGCGTCTGACTGTGTTTCATGACATTTTTCTATTACCCTTGTTTACTGTGCACCCACCATCTCTGTCTGAAAGGATGGATGCTGCATTGCTTTCTACTTTTGTGGTCACTTATGAACGCATCGTGGCTGGTCATGCAGTGTATAATGAGCACCCAATCTGAAATGGAATCAGAGGTGCCTTACATGCTGTGTGATGTGGGATAGAAACACCACTAGATTTCTTTTGGCACTCACGGAGCAGTTGCACATTGTGGACTGTTGCTTTTGGGCTTGGGAAACAAGCACTGAGTGGTGGGATCACATCATTCTGCAGGTTTGGGATGAGGAGCAGTGGCTGCAGAACTTTTGGATGAGGAAAGGCACCTTGCTGGAACTGTGTGCAGAGCTCTCCCCAGCACTGGACACCAAAATGAGAGCTGCCTTCTCAGTGGAGAAGCGCGTGGCGATTGCTGTGTGGAAGCTAGCAACTCCAGACTGCTACCGGTCAGTCATGAATCAGTTTGAAGTCAGGCAGTCCACTGTTGGGACTGCATTAATGCAAGGGTGCAGAGCCATTAATCGCATCCTCCTACGAAGGACTGTGACTCTTGGCAATGTGCATGAAATAGTGGATGGCTTTGCAGCAGTGGGATTCCCTAACTGTGGCGGGGTGATAGATTGCATGTATGTCCCAGTTTTGGCCCTGGACCATCCTGCAACAGAGTACATTAATAGAAAGGGGTACTTCTCTATGGTATTGCAGGCATTTGTGGTCTTGCAATAAAAAAAGGTCCTGACTCGCAGTACCACCAGATGACTCTGCTGTGTGGTCTGCATTGTCCTCCAACTCGACCTCCTCATCCATGACTTCGTTCTCAGGGTTGAGTCCACTGTCTCCAGCCCCGTTGAAGTATCCATGGGGCTCTCGGTGGTGGAGGTGGGGTCACCACTGAGGATGGTGTCAAGCTCCTTATAGAAGCGGCGGGTCTTTGGTGCAGCACAGAGCAGTGGTTTGACTCCCTTGCTTTCTGGTACACCTACCTGAGCTCCTTTATCTTGACATGGCACTGATGTGTGTCCTGTTCATAGCCTTTATACAACATGCCACAAGAAATCTGACTATAGGTATCAAAGTTCTTATGGCTGGAGCAGAACTGGGACTGCACAGCCTCCTCTTCCCACAGTGCCAGCAGATCCAACAACTCCGGTGTGCTCCAAGCGGCAGAGTGTTTTCTGCATGGAGCTGCCATGGTCAGCTTGAAAGATGCACCATGAGCTCTCCACGCTGACTTCTGTCTCCACGCTGACTTCGGTCGACAAAACTAGTGTAGACAAGGCCTAAGTGAAGGGATTCAAGAAGGTTCTACAGTAACTAGGCCTCATCTCTGATATAACAGACCTCTGAGCTCAGCAAAACAAATGGCCTGTTGCAAAATAGGTTAGAATGGTTATAAGTGAAAATATAAAGTCAGACACTTTCTTCAGAAGCACCAGTTGTGCAGCTGGCTCTGTGCAGAAAACTCCTTCATCTGCACAGATCCCCACTGAAGCCTTTGGGATACTGTGAAGGCTCAGGGGTGTCTCCCATGCAGATGCAGTGTCAGGGTCTGACTTGGTAAGTCCTAAGACAGTGCCAACCAGTCAGACGCAAAAAGAAGCTAGGAGGTTTTGAACAGCATCGGAGAACTCTGCTGAAATGCAGTCTCTTTCTCTCTTACGGCAACTAAGTAAAATTATTTCTGCTGAGTTTAGGTACAGTCAGATGAATTTAAGGGATTGGGTGATAACCTGGAGTTTTAGTATTAATCCTACATTTTCTAGCTGCAGCTTTAAATCAGGCCTTTAATGCTAATTGAATGTTTTTGAAGTTGAGTTCCTTTTAAATCACTTTTATTTCAATGTCCAAAAGTTCTTGCAACCTGTACATTAAATAACACCCCATCTATACTATTATCAGTTAGACTACAAAGGCCTTTTGGAATTTTACCAACAGATTACATTGTGTTAATTTGTGTTTGGGGGGATTATAAAAACAGAATTACTTACCCAATTGCCTAACACATCTCACATGAGGAAGATGAGTATTCAGGGACGTTGCAGCAAATTAATATTTGATGTCAAATGTAATGCACAGAGTATATTTAACAGTGCACATTGGCATGCTGTACAATCGATTCATTATACTGAATACTTATAAATGAAACAGTGATGTGAAAAAGCATTAACTTTGCATATACAGTAGCTGCTTTTGAGATGCAAGTGCCATGGATGCCTAAATGTGTTTCTGCTCTTAAAATGTTATTCGGTACTAAGTTCTTCCTTCTATAGAGATCTTGTAGAAGCAAAAACTTCTGAAGGAAAGGAAACTTTTCTTTCTTGGTATCAGACACAAATTAAGATTCAAAAGGAGAAAAAACATCTGCCACTCCATGTCCAACTTGTAACCATTTTAAGGAATTAAGAGGGTGTGTGGAGAGGGGCAGTGAATGAGGTGGTGAACATGATAGGAAACAAGTTTTCTCTGTTCCCCGAGGAGAGCTAACAGCACGAAAAGTCCAATATAGTTGCTTATGCGAGTGATAAAACCAGACACTGGCAAATTAATCTCTCGTATTCACAGTGTAGGCTGTTAATTGTTCTCTCTGCTGGCTGTCGATATAATGTTAAATTTTCATTCCCCATTCAAGATGGAAAAAGTTGTGGCTGAAAATGTTAACATTTGCATTTTTATTTGTTGATTTATTTAAAGGACAGCCTCTCTTACAGCAATCCATCACTCAGTGACACCCCAAATATGAATAATGTATTGTAGACTTGTGGTTACAATGTGTAATAAGTGCCAGAGACAGTAGAAGAATGTTAACTATGTTGCAAATGTAATATTTATCGACTCATAGTTTATTGCTTTCGAGGTTCAATAATACTGGCCATAGGACATTAATATCACTTATCTCGATTTTAGTTGGGCACCTCCGTATGTAGAAATAACCCATCTATTTAAAGCTTACAAAATAAATGTGAAAATTACAACACTTTGTAAGTAGTACATTATGGTTTACTTTACTTAGATCTTGCAGAGCTCCTTTTCTGACACCTCATTTATTTGTATCCACATTGATTCCAACCCAATCAGTCGACCCAAATGGTAAGCACCTTGACTCTCTTTATTCAGGGGCTTTATGGAGTGGATGAACTATGTTGAAACACAGATTCTGACCTAGACTAGATTTGGACCAGGTCTCTACTTCTGTTTCAAAGCAGTTGGAAAAAGGGCCATAAGTGAATTTTCTGTTGTATTTGCTTGAAAAGGCAATGGCTGAGATTGTAATGCTGATAATTTGCCTCTTGATAATGCATGCATACAAAATCTGTTTTTGTCTTTTATCGAATCATAGAGATGGAAACATCTGATTAGGTCAACAATTTTTATGGTGTAAAATTATGTTTGGGGACACTATGGGGGTGTAAATTTTAAAAAAATCAGGCAAAGGAACCAAGCAATTTTGGAAGGTTGGAATTGGAAAGTCAGATTTGTTTTCAAAAAACCAAAATGTTCCTGGTTTAGTAGGTAAAGGGAAAAAATGAACTGATTTTTGCCACATCTTAGATATGCAGCTGTAGCAAACTGATATGCATCATCAGCTGCATCTTCAGTATTTGCACCGCCATGCTGCTTCTAAAAAGGTTGGAGACCGGGGAAAGACCATTCCACATCTGCAGTGTTTATTAGTGTGGTTAAAATCTTTAAACTCCCCAGGCCAGATAAACATAGATGAGAACCTGAAATTGGAATAAGAAAACAAGTTAAACAGTGGGAGATTTGTGACCTGGGGCTGAAAACAGCCATTATCCTAGGAAACATACTCTTGGGAGACCCTGGAATTGGGTTTAACCATGAAAATGCCATGCGTAATTATATTTAATGCTGTAGTCACAGGCTTAATTGTGAAATGGTATTCTGTACAAATACCTGAGGTTATCTAATTTCAAACATGAATGGAGACTTTATTATTTTTGTTATGAGTACAGAGAGCACTTGCTTGTACTGACAACTGCTTGGCGATGGCAGTTTTGTTGTGTCCATTGCAGACAACAAAAATCCCACCAGGAAATTCTGACTCCCAGTGCAAAAGGATTAATGTTAATTAGTAACTGTCAGCTGTAATTGTCACCCTCATCAAAATGCAGAATTATGTATTTCTTAGTTATAAATAACCTTTCTAATTGTACTTGATGTATGCCAGTTTAATCAAAAAGTACACTGGCAAACAGGCAGATATTTGCATTAATCTAGCACTAGATCTTCAAGTTTTTTTGATCGTCTTTTATTCCAGACTTGACTAGCTGGGGGAGGACTATTACAGCTGTATATTCCTTAAACGTTTTCCCCCTATTCAGCTGTGTGGATCTGACAGGATTTTATATTAAAATGAGTGGAAATGTCTTTTGGGATTGTTCTGTGCAACAGAAACCTTGTCAATTTTTGAAGTAGCTGGCAAGGTTTCCATCACTCAGTGGTGTGACAATAAGTTGATTATGGTTTGAAAGTAATAATAAGCAAAGGAAAGTAGAGTACAAATCATATTACAAAGCTGACTTAACCCTTTTGGTCTGCTTCTTAAGATGACACCATTCTTATGCACTGTATGTTTCTTGCACTGGCCTTTCCTACTCACTCCAAATCCCATGTTAGGTCAAAGGTGAAAATCAGTTTAGTGGTTTCAGTCTAGTTCCCATTTGTGTGTGTAACCAAACAGCTGGCGACTTAGAACAATGAAACAAAGAGAAGTACTCCCTGTCCTCTGGCTCCTCCCCATGCTCTGCTCTCCTCCAACATCAAAAAACCCCATTCCGAAGCAACGGCTGCCTCTCTAGTACCGTCCCATCTTTCTTCTTTCCTTCACTGCCTTTCCTGGCTCAAGTTCCTCTCCTCCAATGGAGTTCTGGATCCTCACCCACATCACTCCTCTCATCTAGGTTTCTCGCAGTCTCTACTTGGACAAATTTTAAGGCCGCTACTCCATCCTCCTTCTCTTTGACTTCTCTGGTGCCTCTGGCATTGTCAGTCGTACCCTCCTTCACTACACCTCATCCTTCTTCGGCTGTGATGACAATGTCCTCTCCCGGTTCTCCTCCTAGCACCGTGGCCACTCCTTCATTATTTCTTGGTGAATCCTCCATGCTTTTTTCAATTGCATTCTGTCATCCTGCATTTAGAGGGCCAACAGTGAAAGATTGTGCAGGAGGAGCTCAAGCTAAATATCACTCATGTTCAAAGGTCTGTGAAAGATGCTCCTACCAGGGAGAGGAGATTCTGCCCCTACGGTCCAGCTGTGCTCCTGAGAGATCCTACTCTTCCTCCCCCATTTAGCTAGGTAGCAAGGGCCCTTGGGACCTGCAGCTGTTAGGAGATGCCCAAAAGAGAGTGTGTTCCCTGCCTATTCCGGTGTGGACTCACTGCTCCTGCCATCCTTACAGTAGAAGTGCTCTAACTTTGTAATAAAAATAATTTGCCATGGATAGCAATGTCTTTCACAAGGGAATTCAGGGGGAGGGGAGATTGCTGACGTAGTGATGAACCATTTTGCTCTGTTCTTATGTCTTGAAATCCCCAAACCCCATATCAGCCAGATAGTAAATTACACATTGCGATACTTAGTTTCACTCTCTTTTGAATAGCAGCACCACAACTAAGCTCATCTATTTGTATTTTGACTTCCTTTATCATATTTTAATTATGAATTGGTAAGTATGAAGGCAGGGCTAGTCTAAATGCAGCATGACCACAGGACTGATGTAAAAGAAGTTTAAGTAATTTTTCCTGTTATGAATCATTGCGTTCTAGTGGATTCTTAGAGAGTGAGCTCTTTGGTGAAGAGATGGGATGTGTGTACAGCACCTATCACAGGAGGGCCTGATCCTGATTATGTCCAGGGCTACCAGAACATACTTGATGATGTTAACAAAGGAGGTCTGAGAGAGAGGTGAGAGTTGCCCCTGCTGTGGCAAGCCCCTCCCAAGAGTGACATCATCGATGGGTGGGAACAACAGAGTTTAAGGTGAAGGCAATGTTTCCAATGCTTGAGATGGCCACTGGGCCCTTCTCTACCACCAGGTGTTCTCGTTAGCTGGGACCCACAAAGCCGCAGATGAAATTTGAAGTCTGATTTTAGAATTATGCTGATGTTTGCTGATGCAGGGAGCACACAGAGGTGCTGCCCATTGTGGTTCCCTCTATCCCTCCCCACCCAGTTGTGACATCAAGACTAGGGCAAAACTATGCTTTAATAACAGGTGGAATTACATACAGGGGAACCTCAAAGAGTTACGAACCCTTCAGGAATGGAGGTTGTTCGTAACTCCGAACAAAACTTTGATTGTTCTTTCAAAAGTTTACAACTGTGAACACTGACTTAATACAGCTTTGAAATTTTTACTATACAGAAGAAAAATGCAGTTTTCCCTTTATTTATTTTTTTAATAGTATGTTTAATGCAGTACTGTACTGTACTTGCTTTTTATTTATTTTTGTCTCTGCTGCTGCCTGATGGCGTACTTCTGGTTCCAAATGAGGCATGTGATTGACTGGTCTGTTCGTAACTCTGGTGTTCATAACTCTGAGGTTCTACTGTAGTGGAGATTTTTCTGGGGTAGGCATTTGTTTTGTTTGGTTTTGTAAGGATAAGTTTAGCATGTGCTTCTATTTGGCCACATTAGCCCCTTGTCATTTGATTGCTCTTATGAGGGGGATATTCCTTGACAAGTAAGAAAAGCAAGTAAGCAAGTAAGAAAAAGCATTAAGCTTTCCTTTTTCATAGGTAGTCATATATTATATTATATTATATTATATTATATTATATTTCATAGGTAGTCATATATTATATTAGGTCTTTTATACTTGGCTGGGCAACTAGAGATGCCTTGAAGCAATGAATGAATAAAAGTAGGTGATCTTAGTTACTTGAATAATCCAGGCCAGGTGTTGATGGCTCACCATGAGGGCAAAATCCTCCCCAATGAAGAATTTCCAGAGAATAACAGAGATTGTAGGAAATGTAATAGTGTCTAAATCAGGAGAAATTTTCCATCCTCCTAACTTTAAAACAAAGGGGTGGGTTTTTTTTTTTGGGGTGGGGGGGTGGGGGACTGTCTTTTTGTTTATTTATTTGTTTTGGTTTTGTTTCTCAGTCTGGTTTTACTTCCTTTAGTTAGTGTATCCTCAGTCTTTGTCTATGGTTCTTAATAGGACGGAGAATATTTTGGGAAATATGCATTCGTCTCTTAATGTTCTTGGGATAGAAGTATCTGGTGTGAAAAAATCAAAATCTAAAGCTCCATATGCTGACGATGATGTATATCAGGAATAACGTCACTGAAGAAAATGAAGTTACACTAGGGCCAAATGACAAGAGAATCAGGCTCCAACTCTTCAAGAAAAAGATAATGAAATAGATACTAAGAATACATCTCTGCACACTCAGACATCCGCTATTATTCATGACAATGTTGCATTGCATAGCATGCTGAAAATCTGGAGAACTGTTTAAGGTAGTTAAATCTTTGTATTAGATGCTTCCAGTGTTTCTTGAGGATTGAATCATACAACATGTCTTCCAATGCTTGGTACAAATTTGAAGGGAACTTTAGGAATAGATGAGAACATAGTCCCCGTTAGCCCCACCTCCAGCTGTGGCAAGGAGATTTGTTATGTCAACTTGTGGTTGTTCTTTGTTTAAGCTGAATCCATCAATTTCCACCTCAGGATGTGACTGATTCTGTTTCTCTTCCTAAATCAGATGGTCCTATTCAAAAACATACACTCTTGGGTAAATTTGTTTTTGTCACACACTGTGACTGGGGTTCTCAAGTTATCTCATCAGTATTCAGTTGAGCTTCTTAAGCAAAACAAAATATCCCCTCCTCCCCCCCCCCCGATATCACACATTCCACATTTAATCGCAGACACTGGTTTATCTCATTATTTCAGGAACTTAGATTACTGAGTGTAACATACACGCTTCTCTATCCTTGTCAGTTCTGAGGTTTATGTAATAATAATTCAGATGTATTTTATGATTCTGATCAGTTGGTACATTTTTACTGAAGGTCACAAAGAAAAAGTAAAAACGATTGTTTTTACTTTGACTGCTCTGGAAACAATGTGATGACTTGGAAGCACAAATATAAAGGAAAATAAAGCAATTTACTAATTGTGATTGTTTAGTTTCTGCCTGACACGGAGTACCTTTGTGTTTTTTAACTAGCACACTATCTTATGTTGTTCTTTCTCCAGTGGCTCTTACTATTCATAAATTTTAGAGGACTTTATATTAATGTAAACATGTCTAAAATAGTTAGTGAGAGCAGCCTCCTAAAATGTATATGTCTTGAATAGTTTAATTTTTTTTTTGTAAAATCAATAAATTTAAAAGCAGAATTCCAAAGTCACCTGTAATATTTCCTGTGTGTTTAGGGAATCTTTCAGAAAAGGTTCTCAAAGACTCTAATACTATTATACTTTTAACTTTCATTTTTGCTTAATCTGCATTGAATCCACTTTTACTACTTAAAACCAAAATTGGGTTTACTGAAACATTTCAATTTTGATGATTTTTTAATAAAGATGTAGAACTGTAATCTAATGAAATTACTGGAATGAAATGAGTCAAATTTTTAAAAATGTAATAAGCTGAAGACTTGAAGATTTTATTAAGTGTGTAAAAGGCAAAAGTAAGTCACATTCTTCTGTACATTTCCCCATGTGTTCCGTCTCGGATCAGTAGAGTGAAACATGCCATGTCAGAAATGACCTTTGCACCGTTGTACTGACTTTTTCAGGTAAATTTCCAGAAGGGTGAGTTCTGCACACAACTCACATTGCCAGTAGTACTTGTATTTGTAACTTCCTGTGCCTGTGATCAAGAGATACTGCTTTCAGCTGAGTAGTAGTGCTGAATTCCAATTTTATTCCTTACAATTCAGAGCCATGAATGCATTTTGTAGGGTGTTTGTGTGTCTGTCAATCTATCAGATATCTCTGAAACATAACTGATGAGCAGCTTTACAATTTGTGACTTTGGAAACATTTTTCTCACTCTTGGAAGTAAAATGCTTTCTACACTGTGCACATTGACTGATAATTCAGTGTTGCACCAGACCAACTCTTGAACCCATGTGTCTGCACATGGATCTATTGGGAACTCCCTGGGAGCTTAAGGTACTGAGCAGTTTGTTCCAACAGGGGGCACTGTCTCAGTTAAGGAAACCAGGATGTACTCAGTATTCCAGCATTCCTTTCCTTTCTGACCTGTGGCTGGTGAAGCAGTTCCTGCAAGGATTGCTGAGCATCACCCCAAGTGCCTTGCATCCCAATTCTTGCTTGATGCTTTGTAATTGTTGGGTGTATCCTTATTCTCATGCATACACTTGGAACTTGAAGACTACACTCTTGCACCATTTTTGGTAGACTTGAAGGATTCAGAGTCAAAATAGCAGACTGGTCTGATGAGAGAGACCCCAAACCTCAAGACCCTTAGGAACAAATCTCCTTTTACTTGTTCCCCAATCGTATCTTACCTCCTAGATTTCCAGATGTGAGAGAGTAGTATGCCATTTCTTCAGTATAACATGGCAATTAGATATGACAGTGATGGGTACCTCAGAAATGCCTAAATGGGTAGAACATATAGCCCCCCCTTTTAACTGTCCAAACATTCCCTTGCTTCACCTCTTTATGTTTTGTTATATGGACTTTTCAACAGCAAGCCATTTCTACTGGGGCACAAACCGTAACATCACACGACACTGACTTTCCTCAAACCAGAAGATTTTTGTGCCAAGGTTGTAACATTGTATCATTACTTCATTGTATCTGTGTGAAATTTTTAATTTCACGCCCTGCAGACTTCACTGTCTTGTGTGCACTCTTTTCATGTTGTTGCATAGAAGGGTAAGTCCCTGGGTCGCATTCATTTTGTTTTGGTTTTTGAGGTTTTTTTGTAAGTTAAAAGATCTGTTTCCTTTGAGTTTTCTGTATAAAATTAAGTGGGCATTGGTACTAGAAGAACATCCATTAATTATTCATTCAGTCTTTGGCCTCTGCTGTTGCTACCAATAAAGTTGTCAGTTGTGGTGGTTTTTGTGGTGAGAACACATCAACTGAGCCTTGCCATTTCATTTTAATAACCCATCACACAGTAGCTGGGAGCAGCTTTTGGTCACTTCCAGCCTGGGTTGGATTCAAATAAGCAACCTGGAAGTGAGCAGCTTAATGTCTCTTGAGGCACTCAGATCCTTACTTAATTTTTTTGTAGCGTATCCGTGATACCAGGTAGTGCGTGACAGAAGTGCAGGGTATCGACAGGTGTATGGTTTTAGAAAAGTAATCCCAAGGAGCCCAAGAACGCCTTTACTAGTTATTGCTGGGAATTAACAGACTAAAACTTCTCTTCCACACCCATCTGTTCAGCTGCAAAAAGCAGGTATTTTATCTCAGTGTGACACCTACCACCTGTGTACAGTTTTTGAAATAGGTTGTTAGAATGTAATGCCTACAGCCCAGGGGAGCCTGGCGCAAGTACCCTACACTCCAGGCTTTACTGCTGGCTTGTTCTAAGGGTGCCTTATAATGCCATGTCAAGTCTGCTGGTCTGTTTTGCCCTATCGTGAGTTCTTATGCTCACCATGTGACTCCTCGCTAGCCCTGTTGTGTCCCCCTGTGACTCCTTTCTAACACGCTGACTTACACTGTGCTGGTGGTATCTGGTTGATTTCTATGGCTATAATTATACCTCTGCAGCCCAAATGGAGAGGAATGGAACTGCCTTTAGTCCATAGTCCTGTATAATAGAGTACACATCTGAGAGTTTGTCAGAACTTATGTAACAGAATGCTGTTCCTCTAGGGGTTCTCTGTTCACTGCCACAGCTCCAGGCCATGTGGTCTCCAGTGGGCATTAGTTTAGTTCAGACACTTGCTCTAAGGGAAAACTGCTGGAGGCACTAAGATCAAGTAAAGAGCTGGAAAGGAAGAAAATTCTCTGTTCCAATCCAGCCAATTAAACACAAATGGTTTCTTTTGGTAAGTCACATGGAAGTCCTTGTGCCCCTCTCAGCCCACTGGAAGGTGAGTAGAAGAGTGAGGGATGGGATCTCACTGAAAAGCAGCTGCTGTCTGAGCTGAGTTTTCCTGGGTAAATTAATTATTTTTAAAAAGTGTGATTGAGCCTGAAGCACACATCAGATCCATCATCAGTGAGATGTAGCATCACAAGGAACATACAATCTAAGGGCCCTATCCAGCGAAGTGCAGAACACCGTCACTTCAGTGGAAGTTGAAGGCACTCTGCTCCATGCAGGATTGGGCCATCTAGCACAGATAATACACTATAGACACACGGGGCCTTATTCTCCACTGCATTGCTCCAGTTTCATACTAGTATAACAACAGTAACAATGATGAAGTGACGCTGGTGAAAAATAAGGAGCAATGCCGGGGTGAATGACACATGTGATGTACTGTGTGATCAGGAAATGGGTTTATCAAAAAGCAGTACGTTCTTAATACTCTTTGCTTACTACTACACTCCATACAGTAATTCCTCAAAACTTCTAATGCATTGTTTAAATCTGGTTGGTTTCTCACCATGTCTTTTGTTTGTGAGTCTCCTCTCCTGCCCCAAATTCCATCTGAGGTGTACCCAGCCCATTAATTGAAAATACCAAAGCATTCGTTTTCTGAGTACATACTTTTATTTTATATCGAGGTCTTTCCAGCATCCAAGGGAGCACTCTTCCCACTCCCCTGCCCTTTTTTGCCCTGTTCCATGACAGCTGACTGCTAACATAAGCATGTGTGTGACTATCTCCAAGGCTGCGCCGTTCCATGGATCTGAAGCTAGAAGATGTTCACTCTCACTTCCAGTGTGTAATTCTAAGTGATGGGTTCTTATCAGGGTTACCTAGTTCATCCATCCGTTGTCTATTTCTGTTCTAAAGACCAAACAGCAATAAAGTTGAAAACCATGTGGCATTTTGGACTCTTAAGTTTCAGACAAAGCATTTATGAATTATTTATGCCGAATGTGTTTTCAGTACTGTGCAGCATAAAATGGAATGAATGTGTATCCAGACCTGCCCCGAACTCTCCAAAGTGCATGCTAATAGAACGATAACCAAGCATCACTTCTGCCCTGTAAGATTTAGAAGGCAAGCACTTTTCCTTTTTGTTTCATCAGTTCTGTTCTTAATCCATGTCAGTTTGTCAACTTGAAGTTCGGCTATTAGTTTTAAAGTACAGCTTGCTGAGTGACTTTCTGTTACTTAAAGGCATCTTTAAGTGCCTTTTCCCCTGTTCAACTGGAGTTAGTGTCTGCAAATTTTACTTGTCATGCTGGCATGGAGCCATGCTAAATTATGCTTTAATTCACAATTAATAGGAAGTAGCAACTGCGCAGAGCAGCAAACCTTTCACTTAAAGTGGCCATTATACCAGATCATGATTCCACAGAATGATTAAGATATTGAAGAATAGTTAAGATATCTTTAGATTTCCAGACATTTAAAAGTGCTGGGCTTATTTAAATCTTTTTAAACCTCCCTGAAACAGCTCTTTCCACAAAGCCAGTAACACAGGACATTATATTATCGCAGCCTAGTGTTTATGGGTATCTGAATTGTGTAATCGTAACTTGTTTTTTAGTGATGTAGCTGACAGGGCAGAGATAATTAAGGGAACAGAAGGATTTGACTGCCTGATTCCACTATAAAACACTCTCAAGTCACAGCAGAAGAAATTAAACTGTTCAGCAAGAGGAAGAGTAGTGTAAAGCACCGGTCGCAGTTTGTGTTAGTTTAGGTGTTCCATTAGACTATATATAAAATATTTCATGGGGCAGGGGGAGAAACTTTCAGATGACACTTCATTTTCAATTGTGCTGGTATAAAAAGGTAAAAAGGCTGCAATACTTATGCACCCTAACGCAGAAAATTAAGACATAATAGGGAGAATCCTGGCTCCACTGAAGTCAATGTCAAAGCTCCCATTGACTTCAGTGTGGCAGGATGTCGCCCTATGTCTATTCAAGATCTGCATCCAGATCTTGTATCTCTGTATAATGAGGTCTTAAATCTTGCCCAGCTAATAACATTTCTTGCCCACAATGGTTAGACATTCAGTGAAGGCTCACAGTTCAGTGACTAAATGACCTAAGACTGCACAGATCTTCCGATGACTGTACCTGTTGAAGCAAAAAAGCTGATTTATTATTTCTGTGGCTGGCTAAGAATTTGGACTGAACTTGTGAAGAAAGGCAGAGTGTTAATCCATGTAAATGATGATTAAAGTCAATGGGTACTGCATGTGCCCAGCACCTCTGAAAATCGGGCTGTTCTTATGTAGGTGCCATTAAGCAAGCACATTTGGAAAACGTTAGCTAACGCTTTGTGACCTGTATGAAATCTTTTAAAATGTGATGCTGAGGTTTTTTTATTTAGCATCCTTAAAGTTGTAGGCACTGTTCAGCGAAGTAAAAGGCCATCCCTGCCCCCAAAAAGATTGGTACTCAAAAGAGAGAGAGAGGGACCATGAAAAGAGAAGCCAAAAACAAAGGAAAGGACGGGGGATGGACAAGGGTTACATGTGTAAAATCATGAGTGAACATTGGTGCTTCTGCACCTGGTCTGTCTGCTCAGTTCTTATTTTTTCTAAACATTTATTTCTTAATGGCTTAGTGAGATAGAGATTGACATGGGGGAATGACTGGTTGGGGATAAGGTTGTAAAAGCAAAACATTGGTGAGAATGAGTCTGTAAGGGTGGCAAGGAATGGAAAATGAGAGAGATAAAGAGGGGATGAAGGAATAGATGAGATGTAGAAAAGACAATGGTAGCTTAGTCTCATTTGGAACAGTGAATGGTGAAGCCCAGTATGAAAACAACTTGCTGGGGTGGTGTTTACTGCTCTTCAGACAACTTGCTAAGTACTCTATGAAGTACAAAGTAGTATTATTAAATGTTTATATTACCGTCAAGATTAGGGTCCCATTGTGCTAGGCACTGTACAAACACACGCAGTTCGTACCATGCAGAACTTTCAGTCTAAATAGACAAGAGAATGCATATGGGGAAAAGGACAACTCAAGCAGAACGATCACTGAGATGGTTGCCAAACTCCATGTAAGTCCCACTGTTTTTTGTCTGGTTTGTTTTTATGTTTGAGAATGAGGGCTGGGGTGAGCAGGAGATGGGAGGAGTTGAGTCATAGGAGCAAGGAAGTAGAAAAACAGAGAAAGGGGAGGGAGGACATGAAGGGCGATAGGGAGGAGATGCAGTGCTCTTTCCTGGTTAAGTGAAAATGACAATGGGTCGTTTGTTACACCTGGGGAAGTGGTAGCAAACACTTTCAGTAATGACAGCCAATTGGATGCTTCCTTAGGGGAACCAGTGCTGAGCACCAAGAAAAATGAGACTGACTAATCAGCTCGGACCCAGGGCAGAGGTCTTTGGGACACTCTGTTGAGCCCTTTGTCCTTTATTGCACTGATACTGTTCTGTCTGCAGTGGGCCAGGAACATACCAACACCACTCAGCCAGTTTCAGGATCAAGGTCTCTTCAACACTCCTATTGATGGGGCAAACCCTTCAGCGTGATAAATGTGCCAAGCATGGCCAGTTCGGTTAGCCAAGGGCATGACACTATTATAAAAGTCTATTTCTTCCCTCCCTACTCCATGCCTGATCCTGCAAAGAACTGTTGTCTCTGATGGGATTGTTATTGCCAGTGACCACACTGAATGTGAGCTAGTGTGTCTGTTGGAGTTGTGTGTCAGGTTTTATGGCATACAATGATGTATTCTGCTTAGATGTATCAATAGATACAAATTAGACAGGGTTTTGCAGAGTGAGGTGATGGCTACAAAAAGAGCCAGTGCAATTTTGGGCTGCAAAGACATTTCATCATATAGCACAGAGCAGATTGTCCTCCTAACAGCTCTGGTTTGACCATACCTTGGGAACATTGTATTCAGTTCTGGGTGCCATGCTACCAGAAAGATATTGACGAATTAGAGGAAGCTCAGAGAAGAGCAATAAAAAATTATCACAAGGCTTGAGGGATTGATTTATGAGAAAAGATTAAAATATGTCTAGCTTGGATAAGTGATGACTTAGGATGACGGGGAGGGGACATAATATTCAAATATTTGAAGGGTGTAACACTAGAGAAGGAGATGAGTTTCTAAGTATTGCACAAGGATCTGTAACTATGAGTAATGAAGGGGTGAAGTTAAGAAAGGGAAAACTTTTGCTTCGACTTAAGCTGCCTATAAGGAAAAACTTCCTGACTGAGTGTGTGCACACCAACACACAGAAAAACACCTTTCCCCTCTCGCAAATTGAAAAGGAAAAACTCATGGAACTAACATGGTGTTTACCCCACACAACTCTGATCACTCTGCTTCTGTGTCACATCCATTCCCCGCCTCCCTTTGTCTGACTTGTCTAATTAAACTGTAAACTCTTACATATGTTTGTACAGGGAGTCCCCAATCCTGATCGGAGCCTCTAGGTGTTCTACTAACATCTACATAAATAATAACAGTCATGATAGGGTGAGATGTATTTGGCTCTGGAATGGCCTCCTAAGCAAAATAGTGAGAACCCCACTGCTCGGGGCAAATTCTAGGAAGCATACTATACGGAACCATTCTCCATGGGCAGGGAGATATCTGGATGATCTAACAGGTCTTTTCCTCCTTGAGCTTGTGTTTGTATGAATATTGCCTTAGAGAGTATCATGAAACGTATCTGATATTGTAAGCTTTCTATTATGTAGGTGTTGGTTTTACAGCACTCTGGGATGCTCTCACTAAGGACACTATGCAAATAAATTGTGTGATGTATTTTAAATAAAAGGCTCAGATCTTTTTTTAATTACATAGAAAATATTCTGAAGCCTGCTCATGTAGCTCGAGAGCTAAAATACACTGACATGTATTCGGAAAATATACAGTGGGTACCAGCACACTACACTACCAAAGCAGATGTCATGTGAAATAAATATTGCATTGTTGTCATCTTCCCGACTCCTGCAATGAATGGAGAGTCTGAGGAGTGTCTCCGACTATCCATAAGTAAAAGATACACAGTCACTCAAGAGGTTCCATAGAAACCAGCACTTTCCCTTTGCCTGCAATCCTTTTTTCACTGCCTTGGCCTTTCAGTCCATAGACTAAAATCATACATGTGCTTGTCTCCTATTTCAGAATCCTGGGAGTCAGCAGACAGGGATGCCTGGGGATCTCAGAGCCTGCCTTGTTTCTAATTTGTTTAAATCCCTGAAGTTTTAACATCCTGCTTTCACATTTGTTTTTCCCATTGTTGTTTGCATAGTTCTCCAGCCATTGATTCAAACCCAAATGGCAAGCTCCCCTAAAGCTGCTCTTGTCCTCTTTCAATATGTCTTCACTGCTGAGTTTTCTGGGTTCTTACTTACATGGTGTCCCTGACTCTTCCATCCACGCACACACAAATATCTCAGCGAGTCAGTGATGGGCTCAACCCCAGGTTAGCTGGCCTGGCTTTGGGATGGGGGGACGGTTTAAGCCTGAGCTCTGCTTTCACTCAGGCTGGTAACCTGCACTTTTTGCAGTGAGGACACGGGCTAAACCACTCAGGTTCTGATAGTCCTCCAATGCCTTCCACAATTCCCCCATGTGCCCAAAAAGACAGACGCTCTCCCACAATCCACTGGGAAAGAATCACAGAGTGATTCAGCTGACAGCAGCCCAAAGAACCATCAGATAGGCCCCCCAGAAGACTAGTGACATCCATGAGGGCATGCCAGACCAGTAACTCAGGTAAGGCTTTGTAATGTGGTGGCTTGCACCCCAGCTAGGCTAACTTGGTGATCAGACCACGGTGCCAATCATCTGGGCTGACTCTGCAGTGAAGATACATGCCCTAGCTGCCATCACCTCTGACAGTAGGGTTAGTGAGTAGATGCTTGGACTGTTGAACATCTGTATCTATTCTTTTTCCCACCAAGGAGGTGGCTTTTGTTTGCCCTTGTCATAAACATACAGCTAAGGGTAGCATAAAATCCCTCCTTTACCTGTAAAGGGTTAATCAGTTCCATTAACCTAGTTGGCACCTGAGCAGAAGGACCAATGGGGAAAGAAGATACTTTCAAATCTGGGGGGAAAGGATTTTGTTTGTGCTCTTTGTTGTTCTCTCCAAGACAAAGAGAGAGACCAAGCAAGTAATGCAGCTCCTACTGAATGATACATGTAAAATTACAGAAATAGTAAGTAATAGCAAGGAAATGCGTTAGAGTATCTTTTGTTTTAGCTTGTGAGTTTTCCCTATGCTAAGCGGCAGGTTTATTCCTGTTTTTTGCAACTTTAAAGTTTTGCCTAGAGGGGAATCCTCTGTGTTTTAAATCTTATTACCCTGTAAAATTACCTTCCATCCTGATTTTACAGAGGTGATTCTTTTACTTTTTTTTCTTTATAATAGTTCCGTTTTTAAGAATCTGATTGGGGTTTTTAGTGTCCTAAAAACCAAGGGTCTGGTCTGTGCTCACTTACTCTGAAGCCTCCCCAGGAAAGGGGGTGAAGGGGCTTGGGGGGATATTTTGGGGAAACAGGAACTCCAAGTGGTCCTTTTCCTAAATCGTTGTCTAACTCACTTGGTGGTGGCAGCGATACCGTTCCAAGGACAAGGAAGAATTTGTGCCTTGGGGAAGTTTTTAACCTAAGCTGGTAGAAATAAGCTTAGGGGGTCTTTCATGTGGGTCGCCACATCTGTACTCTAGAGTTCAGAGTGGGGAGGGAACCCTGAAAGCCCTCCTATGTTAAATTATTTCTGTGAGGCTTCGGGAACTGATATTTGCTGTATAACATTAGGCATTTTTAGTTAAACTGTTTAAACTTTAGTTTCCCTTTCTGTGAAATGGACCCATCACCTTCCCGGAGTATTAGTAACTGTAGTTAATGTTTGTAAAGTGCTTGGAGATGGATAGTGCTTAGAAGTACAAAGCAGTAGTATAATATTGTGCCTCCAGGTTTCAAAACCTACTCTAATCCAAAGGCAATTCATGTAACGTTAGTAAATCACTTGGAGGTTTGTGTGAAGAATTCAAGTAGAAATATGAAAATAAACTTTTTATATCATTGGATACATGCAGTTAAATAAAAGTAAACCTGTACAGCCACTAATCTCTGAAGCCATATTGTTGGTGTGCTTTGTTGAAATGTCATCACCTTGTAGAGAAGTCTCTGTGTGTTTTCTAGACATTTATAGTCAAAGAATAAATTTTCAGGGACTGTAAATGAAAAGATATCTCTGAACATGATGATCAAATAATATGTGACACTGCTTGTTTAAGGAAATATACATATATCTCACTGCCAGAGTGTTTATGACTCTAATAAATCTAGTTATTTTGCCGAGTAGGGAAATTTTTACAGACTCCGGCAAATATCAAATTTTTGGGGGATTGTGCTGTTTTCTGCAGACAGGAGCAAATGATTTTATTAGTTAAACTGTACAGTGCAATACAAAAACATAATACAGCTAAATGTGTACTTTATATATTGTACTGTGTGCATGAAATATTACATATTTTACTGGCTATGGGTGACAGTAACACATTCAAAATGCAATGTCATATTCCATAATCTAAAAGTATTTAATGTTTCAGCCAATCAGAGTGGAAGGATGCAGCACAGTTACAACTCCATAACTTCTGGGGTTTTTTTCTTCCTCCAATACACAGTTTCCTGCATTCATATTGGATCTGGGTGTCAATTTTGCATAACCATGGTGTTTGTCAGTAACTCCATAGTGTGTAATTCCCTGTACTCTGATTGGACAGCAGCTTTGATTAGCGAGAATGTAAAAATCTGTATAATCACTGCGTAGTGATTTCTCAGACTCTGTACCGTGAATGTACAAACCTATTGTTCCCAGACCAGCAATCCCGTTTGGGTCCATTTCAGCTGTGCAAATCCCAGATTGTTCCTGCTGATTCACTTGTGAAGCACAAAGCAAAATAAAACACTCTCCCAGTGTTCTGGCTATGAAAGTCTAGCAGACCAGTAAGGAGGGAGAGGGGTTGGCTGAGGGGAGTGGAGGTGATGGGGTGGTTGTACTTCCCTTTTGACACTCAGTCAGAGTATTTTATTTTTGGAGTATTTTCTTCTTTCATTTAAAATTTGAACATTTAATTTACAATGTTAAGAATCATATTAATTTATTGAAAAAAGAAAAGGAGGACTTGTGGCACCTTAGAGACTAACAAATTTATTTGAGCATAAGCTTTCGTGAGCTACAGTTCACTTCATCAGATGCATGCAGTGGATGCATACAGTGGAATGCTGTAGTTCACGAAAGCTCATGCTCAAATAAATGTGTTCGTCTCTAAGGTGCCACAAGTCCTCCTTTTCTTTTTGCAAATACAGACTAACACGGCTGCTACTCTGAAACCTGTCATTAATTTATTGTTATTTCTTGTCACCTCAGTGATGGGCTAAGAAACTCCTCCACCTTTGGTGGTTATAAACTCCCCCAGACCCTTAATATTTAATTAAAACCCAAAACGTAAGACGAAAGGGTTGGGTAAAATTTTCAAAAGTGGCTACGCAATTCACGTGCCTTCGTTGCTTAGGTGCTTTTGAAGTTTTACCCTTTGTCTTTAATGTGCAGAGCTGATAAACTGTGCAGGCACTGGAGTGTCCATTATAAACTCTATCGCACAGACTCCACTCGTGTCTATGTCAGAGTTCACCTACAGCTGGCCTCTTTTTTAGGTCTTTTCTTCCTGCTGCTTAGAGCCCTGCACACCAGTCCTGTGCGCGCGCTCTCCTGCATAGAGTTCGTGGAGCTTATAATAATCTCAGGCTTCCAGTGGTTAAGAGATTTGTTGAGAAGAAATTATGGCCTGGTTTTCAGAAGTGTTGAGCCCTTGCAACTCCCACTGACTCCCATTTCTCTGAAAACCAGGCCCCAAACAACTAAAGATTGAGGACAACAAAAAATAAAACTAGGTCTGTGCTGTAGTTATCGGTCATAATAAACAATTTTTAAGTTTTTACACTGAGCAGAGTGTTGTGAACAGAGAAGGGAAACACTAGAATAACTTTCCAAAAGTGAAAAAGCACTATTTTTTCCAGACCCATGGTCCTTATCTGCTGGTCTGATCAATGTAACACTTTCTCAGCAAATTCTCCTCTAGCATGATGAAATACGCACATTTTTAGTCTGACAGAGATTAGGGGTGGAAAAATGTCCACGGGGAAGTGTCGAAATCAGGCTGAGAATGGAGACTGTTCTACTCACATGACTCCATAACACAGTCAGTCAGTCGGCTTCCAAAAGAAGGTGATTGTGGCAAATAAGTAGCTTGAGTTCATGCTAACTTTAAAAGGGCAATGAGAAGCCTTGCAAGTCTGACTGCTGCCCTCTGCCCCAAATTTTTCTTTCTTTCTATGGGGGGGAGGGGAAGGGAGGAGGAGAGAAACCCCATAGAAAACTCTGTGCAAAAAACTAACACTGATGCAGCACTTTGGTTGCTCAGTCAAACACCCAGAAGTCGGAAAATTCCAGGTTAAGGCTACTAAGGCACTGCGGCCCTTTCATGTTGCATGTGTGAATTTTTTCCCATTGTTACATGGCAACTGTAAAGCTACTGTTTTCTATTAATTTGCTCCACAAGAATGTGCAGCTTTGGCAAGTGAAGACAGCAGGAGCAACTTGAATGGCTGAAATTTCCTGAGTTTTGAGCACTCCATTCTGCAGCTGTTGACATCATGGAATCACAGAAATGTAGGACTGGAAGGGATCTCAACAGATCGTCTGATCCAGTCCCCTGCACTGAGGCAGGACTAAGTATTATCTAGACCAACCCTGACAGGTGTTTGTCTAACCTGCTCTTAAAAACCTCCAATGATGGAGATTCCACAACCTCCCTAGGCAATTTGTTTCAGAGCTTAATTACCTTTAAAGTTACAAAGTTTTTCCTAATGTCTAATCTAAATCTTTCTTGCTGCAATTTAAGCCCATTACTTCTTGTCCTGTCCTCAGTGGCTAAGGAGAAGAATTTCTTTCCCTCTTCTTTATGGCAACCTTTTATGTACTTGAAGACGGGGACCATCAGTTTTCTCTTCTCCAGACTAACCAAACCCAGTTTTTTCAATCTTTCCTTCTAGCTCATGTTTTCTAGACCTTTAATCATTTTTGTTGCTCTCTGGACTTTCTCCAGTTTGTCCACATCTTTCCTGAAGTGTGGTGCCCAGAACAGGACACAATACTCCAGTTGAGGTTTTATCAGGTGCTGAGCAGAATGGAAGAAATACTTCTCGTGTGTTGCTTATAACATTCTTGCTAATACGCTCCAGAGTGATGTTCGCTTGTTTTGCAAGTTATATTGTTGAATCATATTTAGTTTATGATCCACTTATAACCCCCGATCCTTTTCTGCAGTAGTCCTTCCTAGACAGCCATTTCCCATTTTGTATGTGTACAATTGGTTTCTCCTTCCCAAGTGTAATACTTTGCATTTGTCCTTATTGAATTTCCTCCTGTTTATTTCAGATCATTTCTCCAGTTTGTCAAGGTCATTTTGAATTCTAATCCTGTCCTCCAAAGCGCTTGCAGCCCCTCCTAGCTTGGTATCATTTGCAGACTTTATAAGTGTACTCTCTATGCCATTATCCAAATCACTTATGAAGATATTAAATAGAATCAGACCCAGGACAGATCCATGCAGGACCCCACCCGATATGCCCTTCCAGCTTGATTGTGAACCACTGGGAATTACTCTCTAAGTACACATTTCCAAACACTCTGCGCCCACCTTACAGTAGTGTCGTGCAAGTCTGCAGTACCATATGAATAGTAATGAACCCTATTTGTATTTTTTTAACCAGGGAAACACATGCTTTCTTTAGAAGAAGGTATATTTCGGGGTCTGAACATGTTGGCAGTGTCTCTTTAAATATTCGGATACCAATAAATGTTGAGAAAATTGCCTTTGTGAGGTTCAAGACATGCTGGATCAACTCCCTTGCCTCCAGCCAGATGCTGTCTGATGTCACCTAGACAAATCAGAGCAAACTATTTTCATGGGATTAAACACTAAATACCTGCAAGGAGCATTCTCTTGATCAGATAATGCTCCGTTAGCAGAGTTTGTTCGCTTTATTGCATATATAGCTGTGGTGTCAAATAGACTGATTTACAATGCCTGGTCTTTTAAATAATCTTTGCTATTTGCTGCTCTTGTAATCTGCCAAATCATTTAGCCTTCCCGATAGCAGAAATGCTGTAAAAGTTAGATAAACTTGCAGAAGAAATTAGCTCCAAGGTGTTCATTGCAAACACACTTGCTGGTTTGTCGTCTCTCCCCATCCCCCAACCTAATCTGTGATTGAATGTGGCTGCTGGAGAAATTGAAATTTTATGATCGAGCCGCAGGCAGGGAGATAAGTATTTGTATGTTAGGCTAGATTAATCTAGTAGGGAGTTTTAGGTGTGGCTAATGAAACCAGTGTGTGTGAGAGCTGGGTTTCTTTTTTGGTGCAGGGATTGTATATGTATGTGTCTGATCCAAGCATTCCACATGTGAAAAGCTCATCTCTGTAAAGTTGTGGGACCAGCTTTTAAGATGGGAGTTTGGGTATTCGTCTTGAGATGCCTCAGAGGGGTTCAATTTTCAGAGGGCTGATGCTCAGCACTTAGAGAAAATCAAGCCCCCTTTAAAGCCTCTCAAGTTGGACACTCAAAATCATCATTAACTTCTGAAAGTCTTGGCCAAGATACTTATTATATGTCATCGTAGAGAAGGATTAGCCATTCAAATGGTCAAGTTCAATAGAATTCTGTCTTGTTTATTTTATTTGAACTGCTTATCTGTGGCTCTGTTGGCTGATTTGAACAGACAAACTACAAAGGGACCTGGAAAGGCTGCAAACGCAGACAGGAAATTCACAAAAAATGCAAGCTAGTACATCTAGGGGGAAAGAATGTAATCTCAGTTAGAGGGAATAATGGAGTTGCAATGCAGTAGTGGTGAGCCAGATTGACCTAGGAGTGATAGTGGACAGCAAATTGGAGGGAACAATAACGATTGAAGGAGCTGAAAGAATTGACTTACCAGCACAACAAAAGTTTGAAAGAACTACAGTGGTTGTCATTAGAATCCACAATTGGCCATGGTGACTCCAATTAATTCCTCGGGTTAAACAAGCACTTTGATATCTCAGATACCACTGTGGGGGTAATTGGGTAAAGGTTAACTCTTTGACAGTCGCTTGGTGTACCCTGTGCACAGTTACAACTTGGCTGAGAAGTAACTGAGGTTAGGTTAGGCAGCATAGTCTTGTGGTTTAGAGCAGGGAGACCTAGTCAGGAGACCTCTGACATGCTACTACTGTATTTGATGAACTTGGGCAGGTCACTTAGCTTATCTATGCCTCAGGGTCCCATCTGTAAAATTCCCCATGTGGTATGTTGCAAGAGGGACCTAATTCTGCAGCAAGGCCCCTAGGTTTCTGGAGCAGACTGGAAGAGCTTGCAGTAGCTTCATTTATATTTGAAAGTGGATGTTAATATTGGATCAAATACAGTGACGAATAATGCAACCCAGTGCCATAGTATCCGTGTTGTTTGTTTGGATATTAAATTCCATTTATTGTGTGCTCTCTTCCCACATTTTCAGTCTTCAGCATGCAAGAGGCCTTTGTGCACATTGTAGACGGTGGTGGTGGACAGCTGGAGGTTCTGACCACTGGCATGGCATGGGAGATGAGTGAGCACAAGCATGTCGGGGCTATTTCTGCTAAAATGATCAGTGGTGAAATACCTAGCTGTTGACGTGTAAATTCTCTCCGTTAGTTTTTAGAGTTGACACTCCATTGAGGACAGAGACACTTCGTACCTTACGGCACTGTTGTTTCAGACTAGTTGCATGCTCTGGAAGGCATCATTGTTTGATTACGCTAGATTTATATTTTAAGGGATTTCTCCCCCCTCCCCCCCCCCCCCCCGTCCTAATGATGAGAAACATAATTTAGAAGGAATCAAGGTTAGGCTCAGGGTCGCAGTTCAAGAGCAAGGGGTGAATCCTGTGGCAAATTCCACAAGTATGAAATACACTGGGCCCATCTAATGTCTTACCTTTGTGAAGTGCTCTGAGTGCCTGAAAGGGGAATTTATTATTTGTAATTGTATGCATCACTATTTGAATAGTGTAAACACCAGGGGGGAAAGGTATTACTTAGGCTGGAATAGGGAACCATAACTAGATGGAACTGAGGGAGAGGGATGCTTAGGCAGGAAATCAGGCAAACTTCCTCAGAGAGATTTCCTAAACTGGGGAATGGCCTCCCATGGGAAGTGTTAGAAGCTGTATTGCTTGAAACATTTGAAACTGGACACACAATAAGAGTAGAAAATATATTGTCCTGCACTGGCATGTAGATCAGGTCTGATCCTGTGTGAATATTAATCGGAAGGCTCTGTCTAGAGCCGTCGTTCTTAACCTGGGGTGCACGCACCCCCTGGGCGGGGCAAGATGCCCTTTCTGCAGGTGTGAGACATGCCAGATGTTCTGAGAAGGTAAATCATCGAAAACACAGGCACATAAGTACAGCTACTTTGTTTCATCAAACCTATGTATTTATTAACATTATACATTTTTTTAGCGATCACTGTAATATACAAACAAAAAATATATCTAGGTTTAAAGAACTGACCTAGTTCAACGATTTTTGATAAGGGGTGCGAGAACATATTTTGAGAACCAAAGGGGTGCAGGCTGCAGTAAAGGTTAAGAACCACTGGTCTAGAGTAATTGCCAGTACTCTGTGTACAATGTTACTGCATGTGTAGGCTTGTAACCTCCTCCACATCTGTACTGAACACTTAAAGGACAGCTTGAGTAATGTTTAGCATCTTTGCCTTCTGTCTTGATGCCTGAACTGTTGATTTTGTGTTACTTTGTCTGGATTATATTCCTTCAGTCCTTCAGTTACACATAGATTTCATATATTGCATAGAGATTTATAAGAAGCACGTGTGTTTTGTATCACGAAGGATAAAGATGCCTGCTGTTTTCAAATCCCTAGGAACCTAAATCAAGGGCAGAGCCTATTCAGGCAAGTGCAGCATGTTTGAGTCACTTGTTGAACTGTCATGCCTGTGAGGAGTTCTCTCCTGAATCTCTGAGCTGTAAATGAGGCGCTGTCCAATTCAATAGGAAACCTGGCGAGACTGACAAATTAAAAGAAAGTACTGTACTTGCAAAATAAAGTGGCCACTAAAGCTTTGCCTCTCCTTTACTGCCTCCACATTGGAGCTCACCTTAGCTACAGTGGCAATGCCGTGATCCCTTCTGTCACGATCGTTACACAGGTTTCGCTCTAGTCAGGATGACGGAGTTAGGAATGTTCCTTCCAAATTGTGTTTGATGCCGTGGTGTTTAATAGGTGTGCATTTTCATGGTGTTTTCCTCCAGATATGAGGCCTCCCTCATTGAGTTGGTTGAAGCAATGAGTCCAGTCGCTGCCCCGGGACACCACTATGGAGAGTCTTACGACTGGAAGAAACCCCATGCCCCTCGGAATGGGAGCCCCAGAAAACCTGCATGGTGCCAAGCCCCTCGTGGCACCCGAAACGAAGCGGAGGAGCTTGAGGAGAGCCGGATCCTGGAGGATATTTTCTTCATTTGACGAGGTTCATTACTCTGCAGCCCCTCTGTAGGATTTTTAGGACCTTGTTCCTGTTTCTGCTCTGGATTTGTTTATTGCAGTATCACTTTTAAATTATTTGGTTGACAAGTGATTGTCTCCCTCCTCGCCAAGGAGTTAGTACAGTAGCTTCCTCTTTCACTTAGAATTTAGTAATCATGCTGCGAGAACAACGTTTTTTTTTTTTTTTGGACAGTCCAATCAGAAGGTGTTAGTAAATTTTGAGCAAACTTTTCTTGTGCCAAGCAATTATTCTGAAATATAATTAAATCCACAACATTTTGGAGTCGATTGAAGCCATAGCTTAGCCAGCCCTCATATGAGAAGTATATTTCATTATCGATTTTTTTAGCGATAAAGCAGTTTGCAAGAGCTGCAGAACACACAAGAACCACTGCATTTCAATTAGATTATTTCTAATTAAAAAGCAGCCTGTTTAAAACCTAACAATGTTACAAAGGTACAAGCACTTGAATATTATTTCCAATGATTCTGTAATCTACCATTGCCTTCGGCATTCTGATATTTACTGTGCTGAGATTTTAGGGAGCATATACTCAGCTCAGCTGTATAATGTCTAATAACATTAATGGATGTTGCAGGGTTAATGCACTGTGCATCTGTTTGAAAATAGTCTTCCTTAAATCAGTACTATTTGACATAGTGTATATGCTGGGAACCCTATTGCCAACTCCTTAAATATCTCATACAACCAGGAAATGTACAGGTCCAAACCGTATTTGATGTGCTCTTCAAAATGAGAGATATAGGAGTTATAGAGTAAGAACAGTCTTAAGGCATTTTCACTAACTTGCACTATTTTGATACCGTTTCCAGGTTCCATTGTAAATAAGATAAATCCATAATTATTTCTCATAGCAGCTCGTAATGCACGTTTCCCTGCCGGCTTTAATTATTAATGCTCTATCTATTTCAGTTTATTTAAACGCACTCCCATCTACTTCATGCACTTGGTTATGTAAAGAAATGTGCAGAATTGGTAAAAATGACTGCAGATTACAGGATGAATGGACATTTTCTGCACGATGCAGTGTTCATATTTTATTGGAACATTGTAGCCACTGGCATGTGTTCCTAGAAATATGAAGCTAAAACATTCCTTTCACGCAATAAAAGTGCAGCTAGAGAAAGTCAGAATCACAGCAGTACAGACAAGTTCTAGGCTGTTTGTTTCCAACCACTGGTATATAGACCAGTACTGCTTTTTCAGTCTTTTGTGACTGGTCCTCCAGGCTCCTGCTCCATACCTCCATGGTGGTGAGCCCCTGGACTTGTCCCTGATGCACTGCTGTTGTCTGCCTCCCATGGACTTGTGCATGTACCAATCCCCAGTACCACCCTGTCCCTCAGCGGAGCTGGCAAGGCTTGGCGATGAGGCCTAAGCTATTTCTCTGGCTCGCACGTGCACACCATACAGTGTATGGAACGGGTATTGATTGAGACCGAGATTTGAGGAGTTGAAACCTTGTAACTGATTATTTTTAAAGGCATTTCTGGGAATTATGGGGTGGGCATCCCTTCTCTTGAGGAGCCCGAACTGTTAAACTACCTAGGCTGGATGGCAGCAGGTTAGCTTTTGCAGTGTCCTGGGGCAGAGGGAATGCTGTGAAGGCCAACAGCAGCACAGGCCTCCTATAGTGAGGAGCTAAACAGGGTGCTGGAGGGGGAAATACCACAGCCTACATTATTCCAGACCATTTTTTCTGATCTAATGTTGTTTACAAATTAATTGATGTCCTTTTATTGCATCACAGCTGAATTTTAAAAGCTGGTTGGAAAAGTACAAGGACAGAAGAGATAAGAGCAGTTTTCCTGCACCGGTGAGCCTGGTGAGAAACTGTCCCCATAGACATCTGTTTCTCTCCAGCCCTTCCTGTGGAGAGTTATGGTCTCTAACAGTATCCTGCCATGACATGTATCTGCTCCTTGAATCCACTGGGGGACAAGCTTTGTCTAGAGTATTCTGTCCTAAGGGCCCGCAGACCTGGCAAGTGACCCATCACCGGACTGGCTGGGGGAGTCTCTCTCCACCACCCTTTATGTTTCTGCTCCTTGGGCACAGGGGATCAAGTTTAACATAGTTTGCTTTGGCGTTAGAAAGAAAGGGAAAAATTCAGGAGAGGCAGCTGGTATTTGGAGGAAACCAGGAGGGAATAGACAACAGGACATGGGTTTGGATTTTTTTTAAAGGCTTCTCTGGGTCTAGACCAAATGCGAGCCTTCAGTTTCTGGTCTAGGTCTAGACCAGACACCTTCAATTTCTGTTCTTCTCCAGATTGACTGTAACTGTAATTGCCATTTTTAACAAACACTAACAGATTTTAAAACAGCAAAAATAGCATTTGAAAGGTGCCTTTGCGTACACATTCTGGAACTCTGCATGGGAGTATTGTGCTCTTCAGTGCTTCATGGGTGCCAATATTTAGCCACGCTCTGATTTTTAATTATCCTTTTTGTCCGTTAATTATTTTAACTCTGATGGTGTTTTTGTCTTGAATCTGTATTTTGGTAATAATTGTATTCTAAATGGACATTGTCAAGGTTTTGGGCCTCAAACATGACCACCTCTTCATCCGTAGGAGCTATACGTGAAGCATGTTTTGCATGTTGCAGCAAAGAATTCTGAAATGAAGAGGTTTTAAATTATCTTGTTAGGAAAGATCTCCACATTCTAATTATCCCATAAACATGAACCAGGAGAGGCTACTAATTGCTATTAATTTGATAAATCCTATAAAAACAAACCTTCTCCAGTCAGCTCTATTGTTGTAGTTATCAGCAGTAGACTAGGACTAGTGGTTAGCAGTCAATGCAAGCAAATATATTTTGCCACAAGGCACTACAAAATTAAAGTTATTAAAACATTTATAGCCTTGGAAGAAAATCAATTGTTGTCAAATAGAAAAGGACAAAATCAGTAGTTGGGATGGAGAGGGGAATTATTTTCCATTTGCGAAAACAATAGAGGAAATGCAAAAATTAAACTAGCAAAAGCAATCACATGACAGTGTCCTTTTAAGTTTAAACTTCTATATTAGCCCCCACTGGGGAAATACTCCAGTCCTAGATTTTGTCCAGAGTCTCCCAGATAATATGCTTCAACATCACATAAGGCTGTGTCTTACAGGAAGCTTGTGAGGTAACACATCTCCTACTAAGGTTACTCTCCATGCCTTGACTTTGTGTTTCTACCTGAATGGCTTGTATTTCCAACACCTGCTGTGTTTATGTGGTCATCTCTCTTGCACAAACAGAGGATCTGTAAACAATCATGCATTCTTTCTACTTCCTAGCCCCTCTGGTTCTACCTGGTGAATCCTGTCCTAAACCCAAGCAAATATTTATATATCTGTGTGAGGTCTTAATTTAATAAATTATCTGCTTTTTTTTTTCATTTTCTCTTTCAGAGCTTCATTTATTGCATTATCTTTTCCTTTGTTTTGTCCAGCATGGGTATAGCAATAGACCCTTATAGAGAGACAGGACTCTCCATTGTTAGATATTTTGGTCACCATCAACACCATTAATGATGAGGTGCTGTGCACTTATCTGCGGGACCTAAAAGCGTGGGCAAGTCGCAGTAGGGGAGCTTGGTTCACTTTTTCTTTCAGAGATTCCAGAAAAGGATAAAGTGCCCCACAGTTCTTCCCCAAGAGCTCTTGTTTTTGTATTGTCCCACAGGGGCACCCTCTTCAATGTGTTTGTGACATCACTGGGGGAAGGCTGTGGATTGAAATGTTGGCAGTATGCTGATAACCTAGCTCTGTCTCTCCTCAGCAAGCCCTGATGCCATTGTCTTCCTGCTGTCCTACTATGTAGTGAGGTTAGGTACCTATAAAATAGCTGGTTTAGGCTTACCCAAGCATAAAGCCTCTGTCATGGGATTGAATTTGGGACCTTCATCTCCAAATTCACAGCCCTCTGGCACTAGAGCTAAAGAATAACTCCATTAGCTGATAGTAGCATAAGATTTATCCGACATATGGGCCAGCCATTAGAGGTGGGACACAACATGCAGAGCCAGTGTGTTACACCAAGGAAGGTGGAGGTGATGCTTACTGGCAGGGGGCAGTGAAAATGCCCTCAATCAAAGAGCTTTGTTTATGGATTGTCAGTTGTCACTCGATCTCTGGGTCCTGCTAGGCTCATCTCTGCTTCTACAGTCCCAGAGAGGACCAGTGGCCAGAAACGTCGTCAGCTGGCCTATCTGTTGCATCCTGTCCTCTGTGATGCAAAGGCAGTCCATGCCTTTGTCACTTCAAGGAAAGAAGACTGTATGCTCTACCTTGGGCTGCCCAGGAAGTGCAGCTATGCAGAAATTGTTGGTCAGCCGTCTAAGTAGGAAGGACCCATGAGAGCACTTCACACAGAATACTCTGACCTACAATAAAAATTCCCTATCCTCTTACAAGACAACCTCCAGCTGTTGGTCAGTATTTACACAACCCTAAATGGTATATGATTTAGCTGTCTTGGCAAGCCCTCTTCCCTTGTAACGTACTAACTTCTGAGGACACTGCTTTACAGTCCTCAGGTATGAGCACAAAGTGTTTGACGGTTGTGGTTTCAGTAGATAGCTCTTAGCTATGGATGTCCCTCCCTGATCTGTTGGAACCTGATCCTGGCAGGTTGCAATGCAAGGCTATTTAGGCTTTTTCCCGACTCTGTTGGATCCCCTCTAGCAAGTGGCTCTTGGCTGACTGTCCCTCTGCCCCATCCCACATACTAGTAGGGGCTAGCATCCCCCCAAGACAATGATATCAGATGGGAGGAGAGTATTGATGTAAATTTGGGGAGGCTGTTAAATAAGCTACAAAAATGCACCAAGATAATAGTGCTGGGAGCTTTTAGAAATACATCTAGGAGTAGATAATTCCCATAGCATCCTGACAGGCTTGACAAGCGGAGCACACACAGCAGGACTAAAATACAACCACTTCTGGGGTGTAGATCAGCAACTTAGCAATAATTGGCTCTGTACAACAGTGACAGGAGGGGAAATGTTGGCTATGAATATCAGGGCAATCCCGTGATCTTGTGGAAAGCGCCATGAAGTTTTTAATATCCACATAGATGAGATACTTTTTAAGGTCTTATCCTGAAGAAGTCTCACATGGTTTACTGCATGGAGCTCAATGTGTCTTCTTCAGAAGGAGGAGTAGCAAAGCTGTATCTCCCATCTTTTGAACCCATGGCTCCGGTGGGGATCTAGGTATTTTAAACCTGATACTTGGACAGCAATGCCATCCCTTCTGGTGAAGTTAGCTATGGATCATATTGAGATCATGGGCCATAAATAGGCATTTCCTTTGATTGAGAGAACAGAAACCAAGTATACTGCTGTATTCTTTCTCCTCTACTCAATAGCGTCCAACTAATTATTATTAATTTGTATCACCATCGTGCCTAGGAGTCCCAGTCCAGGACCCCATTGTGCTTGGTGCCGTACAAACACGGAACAACAAGACAGATGCTGTCCCAAAGAGCTCACAATCTGTGTCTAGGACAAGAGGAGACAAATGGATACAGACGACTGATGGGGGAGTGCAACGGAACAATGAGACAATATTGGTCTGCATACCAGGCAGCGGTCTCATCACATCAACAGCCTAACCATTGGCAAGTTTTCTGTGGGCATTATGGAAAAGTAGAGTTTAGAGGGCTTTGAGGAAGGATGATGAGTTAATTTTACAGATGTTTACGGGGCACTCCTCCCAAGCATGAGGAGCTGCTGGAGAGAAAAAACGCAGAAAGAAGGTATGCCTGTAGTTAATAGAAGGGCATGAATATCAAGGAGGGAGAGGAATTATTTAGAGTGGCATGAAATTGGCCCACAATCCCACAGCACAGTCACCATTCTGTTGCGAGTGGACCAAGCCTGTGGTCCTACGTGCTTCCAACCTAGTTGGGTCTGGGCAAAGTCTACTCACTGTTTCTAGCTCTGAGACTCTAGGGAACACTGCTGGGCTCAGACCTCTCGCCTGAGCTCTTCCTTGGGATGTGGGACTTTACCATCCAGCCAACTTAGACCTGAAAACAGTGTCTGAGACCCTCGCAGCCTCACAGTTGTTTACGTACGCTCTCCTCACAGCTCCGCCTACACAGTGTCCCCCCGGGCTCCTAGTTTAACTCCTTTGGGGACAATGTGGTAGGATAGCAAGAAACACAGGCTCAACAAAAGGATTTTCTTAACCGTAGTAACTTAACTCAGAGTCCTGAGGTCTTTGCAGGGGGATGACCATTGCCTCATGTAAAAAGGACATGGAGGATGAACCCTGCCCGACCTGAAACGCTGACAAACTACGGGCTCATAAGAAGGCGTGAGCTTGACCCATGGGACGGCCCAGGGACACTCAGAGCTTGACCCAGGGGCACCTCAGGATCATTCAAAGTCAATGGCCCCCAGATGTACTCTGGCAGGGCAGCTGTCTGTAATGCAGCACAATAGGCTGCCCTAGGCCAAGTCCAGACGCGTGCTATCACAGTGCTGATATTCCCAGGCATAGCACAACATAGAATTCATAATTTGATACAGGCAGTTTAAGGGAGCAGCATTTAGCATGGAGACTGGGGGTATGTCATATGATGGGGCTTCAAGCAGTTTCTAACAGTGAGGTGGTAACGGACACTGTTATACAGTCCACTGCTGCTTCACTGTTAGGAACTGCTTCAAGCCCCATCATATGGCCTACTTAAAACTAGGTCAGATAAAGTATTAGAGAAGATCTATCTGGACTGATTCTGCACTGGCCCCAGGGGTTGGAGGAGTGGGGATGGGCTGCGTAGGACCTAAGAGGTCCTGTAGGCTGGGGTTTGCAAAAGAATCTATGGGAATTAAGTGCCTAATTCCCTTTGACCCCCCTTGGAAGATATTAGTCTTAATCGCTCAGTTTGCAGCACACTGTTAGGCCCCATGTATCTTGAACCTGGATCCGTGGTGGTCCTGGGCACCATCACACTCCTATCCTGCACCCAATAGCTCACAGACACCAGCTGGGACTGAGGTCCATAAAGCCCAACTCAGGGCAGAACACCTATCCCTGCACTCTGGGAGCGCTCCAAGGCTCCTTATTGGGTCATACCCCCAATTTAAGCCAGAGGAGGAAACAGGAAGTTGTCTGTACAACCAGGCTTCACCCTGCCATGGACCACTGGTCAGGTTCCTTCTAATCCTGCCCTCCTGGCATCCTCACTTGGCCTGAACCTTGGTAACTGTTTCCTGTCCTCTGGTTCCATCACCCAAGCCTGACCTCCTGGTATCCTGACATGGCCTGACTTTTGATAACTAACTCTTGATCCTTGTATGACAGTCTGTACTCCTATGTTCACTCCTTTTACAAGACTGTGATAAATTTTGTACAAAGTATACTTTGTGAGGTATCATTTGAAAACTCATAATTTGCTCATCGTTATTGTCCTGGTAAAATATATGTGGCAACATTGTATGGAAAGTTATAAGATTCTCCTGTATAACATTACTGAGACATTTCCAAGTTTAAAAAAGCAGATACAAACCAGTTCCTCAAAGACAAAGGGGAACCTGTTGCCTGAGCCAGGTGTCAGGAAAATCAAATGGACCATCACCTGGTTATGGTCAGGTGGTTAAGTGGCAATTCTTCAGCAGGAAAAAGGGTGTGAGCAAGAAATCTAAATTTTGGCAAAGAAACAGCTGGAGGTTCCTGTCCCCCTGGACCTTCTGTCTCCAGAACCTCAGCTAGACATGGTTTTTAAAGAAAAAAGAAAACTATAAGAAAAGGGAACAGAAGCCCCTAAAAGATCTCTCCTTTCATCTCTACTCACGGCATCAGCAACACTTGAAGGACAAAGGAAGCATCATTTATACTGGGGAGGGATCCTGGCAGAAAGGAATTCAGCCAGTCAGACTGCTAAAACGTGTGGGGGGAGAGACTTGTTCTTTGCAATCACTTAGCTTGTTAAGTTGGGTATTAGTTATGTTTTACTTTTTATTTATTTGTAATCAATTTTGACTGTTATGCCTCATTGCTTGTAATCACTTAAAATCTATCTGTAGTTAATAAACGTGTTATTGTTTTATCTAAAACAGTGTGCTTGGACTGAAATGTTTGGGAAACTCCACTTGTGATAACAGGATTTGTGCAAATCATTTTCTGTTTATAAAATGACAGTCTGTAGATGAGCTTGCGTTGTCCAACACAGGGCTGGATAGTACAAGATGCACATTTCTGGGGGGAAATCTTGGACTGGGAATTTGCTGGTATTGCTCTGCTGTGTAATCCAAGAGTGGCTGGCCATAGCACTCCTACAGGATAGCTAGGAGTAATTTACATGCTGGAGGCTGTGTGTGAGCAGACCAGGAGTGGTTGCTCTCACAGCGAAGCAGTGTAGAAGGCACCCAAAGTGCCAGAACTGAGGGAACACAGCTGTTCACCAGTCCAAATTGTGCCCTGGGCAATGTCACACTGTGCCCTCTGGTTTGTCTCTCAGTTCTGATCTGCCATTCCAATACAGCCTGATTCCAGATAATTAGCTCCAGGTCAGTGGGCCTTCAGCCCATGTCCTACGCTAACCCCTGCTCGTTCCCTAGCCATGACACACACACAACCATTTGGCAGCTAGGGTCTTTACCCCAGAGAGCTTAAACGGAATTAGGAGAGAAATGCACTGTTCAGGGCAAGGGTTTGAGCCTCAGAAGAGCAGAGACATTTTCAGATCGTCAGGATCCAGGAGAGTCTTCCCTGCACCATTGGTTTTTAAAAAGGAACTGATTGGAAGGGATAAGAAGAAGGAAACCCATTCCCTGTGTCTAGGACAGCAGAAACGAAGGTGAGAACTCAAGGGCAGGAGAAGGAACCTGTGAGAACTATTAGGGAAGAAGACAGAGGAGCACAAGGAAGGATCAGAGAGAGGTATAGGTGGGGGTTGAGTTATGCCAGCCCTGAGAACGAGGGTGAGGAGTTAAAACTTAATGAAGAGGCTAAGGACAAGAAAGTGAGAAGGTTTGGTTCTTATAGGCCAAGGTGACTTGAAGTCTTTAAACCATGATTTGAGGACTTCAATAGCTCAGACGTAGGTGAGAGGTTTATTGCAGGAGTGGGTGGGTGAGATTCGGTGGCCTGCATTGTGCAGGATGTCAGACTAGATGATCATAATTGTCCCTTCTGACCTTAATATCTATGAGTCTATGATACTGATGGAGACCAGGTGGAGTTCTCAGTAGTGATAAGCGGAGAAGAGGGCTCCAAGATGTTTGAGACTCTACCATCTGAAAGAAAAATGTCAGAGCTGTGGCTAGACATCTAAAAGCTTTGTAGAACCACCTGTCTAAAATACAACCTCAATATTTAGCTTTTAATTTGCAGTCTGAGGAAGTGAGTGCAGCCTGGCTAGTTATAAACTTCCTTTTGGTCCCATTACGGAATTCATGAAATTGTTTGTGCTCTACTTAGCATATGATTTAAAAATGTACATACCCGCACACCACAGAGACAACACAGAACATTTAATGAGGTGATCTAAGCCAGCAGAAGCATGGAAACCCACTCTAATGAGAGGTTTCAGAGTAACAGCCGTGTTAGTCTGTATTCGCAAAAAGAAAAGGAGTACTTGTGGCACCTTAGAGACTAACCGATTTATTTGAGCATAAGCTTTCGTGAGCTACAGCTCACAGGACAGGCCTAACAAAGAAAATAACAGAACGCCACTAGCTGTCACTTTCAGCCCCCAACTAAAACCCCTCCAACGCATTATCAAGGATCTACAACCTATCCTGAAGGATGACCCATCACTCTCACAAATCTTGGGAGACAGGCCAGTCCTTGCCTACAGACAGCCCCCCAACCTGAAGCGAATACTCACAAGCAACCACATACCACACAACAGAACCACTAACCCAGGAACCTATCCTTGCAACAAAGCCCGTTGCCAACTGTGCCCACATATCTATTCAGGGGACACCATCACAGGGCCTAATAACATCAGCCACACTATCAGAGGCTCGTTCACCTGCACATCTACCAAAGTGATATATGCCATCATGTGCCAGCAATGCCCCTCTGCCATGTACATTGGGCAAACTGGACAGTCTCTACGTAAAAGAATAAATGGACACAAATCAGATGTCAAGAATTATAACATTCAAAAACCAGTCGGAGAACACTTCAATCTCTCTGGTCACTCGATTTCTGATCTCAAAGTGACTATCCTTCAACAAAAAAACTTCGAAAACAGACTCCAACGAGAGACTGCTGAATTGGAATTAATTTGCAAATTGGATACAATTAACTTAGGCTTGAATAGAGACTGGGAATGGTTGATTCATTATAAAAAGTAACCTATTTCCCTTTGTTTATTTCCCCCCCCCCACTGTTCCTCAGACATTCTTGTTAAACCCTGGATTTGTGCTGGAAATGGCCCACCTTGATTATCATACACATTGTAAGGAGAGTGATCGCTTTAGATAAGCTATTACCAGCAGGAGAGTGGGGTGGGGGGAGAGAAAACCTTTTGTAGTGATAAACACCCATTTTTTCATGGTCTGTGTGTATAAAAACATCTTCTGTATTTTCCACAGTATGCATCCGATGAAGTAAGGTGTAGCTCACGAAAGCTTCCACTCTAATGAGGTGGCTCTGCTCAGGAACCTGTCTCAGTCCACGTAGCTGCTCCCTGTGGGGTTTTTTGAGTCATATCCACTCACTGTGCCAATAAAGCTTTGATGATGATTTCTCTTAGCCATGGAGGGATGGACTGGAGTCTGGTCTGCCTTATGCATCAGCAGCAACATTGTCTGTTAAATCGTAACTGTGGAATCCTCACTGAAAATGGTCATGTCAGAGGCAGAATACAGCTAGCTGGTGAAATCCAAGCTCGAATTTGCTCTACTAGAATTGAGCAAAAACACTTGGTTGGCAGAAGTGCTTGGCATGTACGATAATTCATTATTTATTACCATAGCTCCTACAGCTTCCAGCTGAGATCATGGCCCGATGGTTCTGGTTGCTGAGCCTGCAGATAATGAGACAGTCCCTACCCCACAGAGCTTATTGTCTAAAAAGACAAGGCGGAGAGGATGGGAGACAGCAAATGCCATTGCACATGGGGATCCTTCTCTTGGTGTCTGCATGCCCAATGCACAGCCAGCATCTGTGGGGGGCTTGACTCCCACTGCTACTGCCCGCTTATGAGTGCCAGTATACAAGGCAGAGCCAACTCCAGCCCCCCTCATTTCCTTCTTACTCCCCCAACAGTGGTTGGAGTCCCTGTTCGTTGCCAGAACAGTTTATCTCCCAGCTCAGTGTATATAGATAGTTGCAGTTTAATAGTTCTGATTCGTAAGTTTTAGTTGTTTTGTTGAAAAATATATAGATTTTATGTTTTTTCCCGTTTTGAGGTTCTGCCACCAGCACCAAGGCAAGGCCCAGTTGCCGGGCTACAAGCCATGTGCTTCTTACATAACCTGTGCTGGTGAGCGACCCTCCCTCCCCGCCAGAGTAGTTGTCTTAAGTGTCTGGCTAAAGCACACATGAAAGACTGGTGCCAGATTTGCCAGGAATTCAAGCCTAGGATGAAAAGGGACAGAGAGTCTATGCTGAAGTTCCCGCTGATGGAGGTAGCATGCAGACACCCCTCAGAGCTGCCCTGGACCAACTCGGTGCCGAGGGCTGCAGCCTCAGTTGGAAGCTCACTTCCAACATTGTCAGTCCCAGCACCGATCTCCATCTGTTCTAGGGAGAAATATAAGTCTTCCAAAGAGCTCTGACCAGGGAAGACCTCCACCCACGAAGCCTGGAAAGAGGGGTGAGAGAGTTGAGTACAGTGCATCTCAAATCTAAGCTCTCCTCCTCCAAATCAGTGCCTAAGTTGGCACAGGTGGTGGGCTCCGCTGCCGGAGGTGGCAATGCAACGGATCCGATCTTGGTGCTAACTACCTTGGAGTCAATTGCAGTGGCAAGGAATTTGCTCTGCCTCTCAGTGCTGGTATCACTGGTGATGCAGGAGTCCGATCGCTCAGCGCTGATGAACCATCCATCATCAGTGGTACGACATCCAGTATTGCACCAGTCACCTACCTCCCGCTCAGTCAGCCCATCAGCACTGTCCAAGGGGAAGACAGCAATGATGGTGACTCTCCACCCGTTGCCAGGTTTTTGGCACTGGCCCCTGACGCTGTCTGCAGCAGCCCCTCCATGCTCGGAGGAAAGGGAATCCTCTTCATCAGACTTGGAGGTGGAATTTTATCTTGCAACCTTGGAGCAGGACCTGCCAGTCCCCACATAGACCCTCTCTCTCCTTGTACCATAGTGACTCCACACAGAATCTACTATGGGAATGTGGCCAGGAAGCCATTGGGATCCATCCCCTTATCAGTGGCCCTTTTGGAACCCCCAGGGTTTCTCCCCAACTTCTAGATCATTCTCTGATCGTGCCTACTTAGTGGCCTCATCCAGGCAGGGTGAGTCCTCACACCAAGATGCCCCATCTTCAGTGTTCTGTCCTGGGCCTGGTACCAAGAATCAAGAAGAGGCGCTTGAGGGACCAGAGGAGCAGCCTGTGGAAAAAGTTTAAGTCCCAGTCTTAACTTCATCCTCGTCCTCTCCAGACGAGGTGGTTTCCAGAGACACGTGCAACACATCTCGAAGAATAACAGTTACTGATCAGGTTAGTAACTTTTTTTTATCCCCATTTTACAGATAGGATGCTGAGGCCCAGAGAGGGTAGGTGGTTTCCCCCAGATCCCCTGAGGCCCAGTCCAGTGCTTAGCCATTCTCATTGACTGCACTGGGGTTTGTGGAGGCTCCAGCCCATAGACTTGTAAACTAAGCAAATTTCATAACTGAGGCAGAAACAGGGTCCATGTGGAATCCCACAACGCAAGGTCATTTCTGTAACCACACGTTGAAGCATAAAACCTCTAAATAGGACACATCTGTTAGGTCACCGAATCCACCCTTATGAGAGGGCACACTTCATTTTGACGGTGTATCTTCAGTGCAGGTTTTAGTGACTCCAGAGGTAAGGCTGTGCTAGCTGGCATTTAATTAGGCCTTGGAGACTGAACTCAATATGGTTGAGAGAGTAGGGACTCCTCAGTTGTAGCCTGGAAGCTCTTTGGTGAGGCTGTGTGTATAGCAGAGGCTGGCATCAACCTTGCCTGTGTTATGTGTGTTCTGGTTGACCAAATGAATTAAGGGAACCCAGATGTAAAGATCATTATGAAATCTTACTTGGAAAGTCTGTTTCTTGGTTGGAGCCACTTTCCTGTGGAGTGGGTGACTTGCTGTGAGGACATAAAAAGAATGTGATGATTTGGTAATGGATTGATTTGGGTTGGGGGTTCTCTAGGACCTGGAGATTGGTCTTATGTAGAGCTGGCTAGGAAATGTCGACACCAAAACTTTTTGTGGAAATATATCCATTTTCATTAAAAGGTTTCTCAGGTCCAGGATAGAATTGAGAGAAGGAATGAGTGACTGCCGGTGGTTTCAGGCTGTCACCTGGAATGGGGCATGATATGGAGTGGGAACTCAAACCTGGGTCTCCCACACCCTAGATGAGTTCTCTAACCACCAGGGTAGTGGATCTTCTGCAGAGGGTCTGTTGGTCTCTGTTCTTTCACAAAACAAAGTTGAAAAGTCTAAGTTTCATTCCACAGCAGAACAAATGTTGAAGTTTCAAAATGTTTTGAGACACTGAATTCTAATTTCTCTGCCAGCCCTAGTCTCATGCAACTTCACATCAAAATTTAATTTCCTGGGAAGAGGGAATTAAAAACATGTAAATAAAATCTGCAGATCACACTATATTGGGAGCAATTGCACATAACCGGGACAGAGAATTAGTGAACGGCAGAAACATGGAGCAGAAGAGAACATGAAATTAAATTGGGAGGGAGGGAGGGACAGTCAAGTGCTGAGACACTGAAAGAAAAATAACCTGAAAGGCAAATATATAATGGGAAGAAAAAACTCAGGCCGCAGAAATGTTGACTGAGTGGACAGCAAGCTAAACATGGGTTTGTGTTGCACTATAGCAGCAAAAACTGGCCAGGAAAATTCTGGACTGCTTCTGCAGAGGCAACAACTTCCCAGAACAGCACGTTACTGTCTCTCTCTCTGAATCCAATGCCACCATATCTACACTTGTGCCTGCAGTTTGGGGACCTAAACTGGGAGGAGTGGTAGATACGCTGGAGGGCAGGGATAGGATACAGAAGGACCTAGACAAATTGGAGGATTGGGCCAAAAGAAATCTGATGAGGTTCAATAAGGATAAGTGCAGGGTCCTGCACTTAGGACGGAAGAACCCAATGCACCGCTACAGACTAGGGACCAAATGGCTAGGCAGCAGTTCTGCAGAAAAGGACCTAGGGGTGACAGTGGACGAGAAGCTGGATATGAGTCAGCAGTGTGCCCTTGTTGCCAAGAAGGCCAATGGCATTTTGGGATGTATAAGTAGGGGCATAGCGAGCAGATCGAGGGACGTGATTGTTCCCCTCTATTCGACATTGGTGAGGCCTCATCTGGAGTACTGTGTCCAGTTTTGGGCCCCACACTTCAAGAAGGATGTGGATAAATTGGAGAGAGTCCAGCGAAGGGCAACAAAAATGATTAGGGGACTGGAACACATGAGTTATGAGGAGAGGCTGAGGGAGCTGGGATTGTTTAGCCTGCAGAAGAGAAGAATGAGGGGGGATTTGATAGCTGCTTTCAACTACCTGAAAGGGGGTTCCAAAGAGGATGGCTCTAGACTGTTCTCAATGGTAGCAGATGACAGAACGAGGAGTAATGGTCTCAAGTTGCAGTGGGGGAGGTTTAGATTGGATATTAGGAAAAACTTTTTCACTAAGAGGGTGGTGAAACACTGGAATGCTTTACCTAGGGAGGTGGTAGAATCTCCTTCCTTAGAGGTTTTTAAGATCAGGCTTGACAAAGCCCTGGCTGGGATGATTTAACTGGGAATTGGTCCTGCTTCGAGCAGGGGGTTGGACTAGATGACCTTCTGAGGTCCCTTCCAACCCTGATATTCTATGATTCTATGATTCTATGACCTCATTACCAGACCATTACTGGCAGATTGGAGGGATTTCAGTGAAGAGCAATAAAAATTATCAGGGGCTGCAGGAATTGACATAATGAGGAAACCAGATGAGAAGAGTTAGATATTTATAGCCTGGGTAAGACAATTAAAAGGTGCAGTGCAGGGATGCACTGGGTGACCTAAAACCCTCCTCAGTTTCTAATAACATTTCAGAGTCTGCGAGGAGGAGCACTTGACTTTGCAAGGGCTGTCAATCTGGCGTTCTTCAGCAGCACTAAACCCCCAAGTTAAAAAGCTCAGGTGGGTGTGCTCTGGCAGCATTGACACTGTCAAAATGTCGCTGCTATGCCACCTTTTTTAAACAGTCTGTGTTACGACAAATATTGACACTTTGACAGTAAAATTACAGAAAAAAACCCAAAACCTTTTTTTTGAGCACTGAGATCCTCTGTGGGAGCAGGGCACAGCTTGGCAAGTGCAGGGAGCCAGTCCCTCACAGATTCCACGTGGGCCCTGCTTCATACAAGAGCTCCTTTGGTTGGGGTGCGGTCACACAGATGCGGGAGGAGCCTCTTTAGTCTTTGGGCAGCGGTAATGCCATTCCGTGTGCTCTGACCTGAGCAAAGGGGGTGGCTTTCCAAAGTACGCAATCTGACCAGGTGGGTGTCCTGCCCCCTTGTGGCTGGCGAGCTGGGTGGATGGTTCTTGGCCCAAGCTCTGTGCTGACTCAAGCCCCTTTCAATCCCATTGATGCCAATGCCTGGAATGCAGACTGGTGGAAGATTTAATGTCTCTTTCCTGCTGACCGCCTGCAGCTCACGTTCTCTTGGATCCCAGACATACAGTAATAATGACACTGCTTTTCACATCTACAGTCCACTGGCCTTGAAATCCCTCCTGTCCTGCAGGAAGAGAGCGCATGTGGGTATTTTTTATAACCACAAACTCATTGCTCACCACTGGAGTTTCCAGAGACTAAGTGACTTGGCCAAGATGACCTAGGACATCTGTGGCAAAGCCAGGAAGAAATCCCAGCTCTCTTACTCCCAGACCTGTGGGCTTTAGCCACAGGCCCATTCTTCCTCTCCCATGTTCAGCTTCCAGTAGTAGCTTGACACAGTTCAGGATTCTAGACGTGACGATGGGCACCACTGCAATACACACAATAAAGAGTGAACACTTCCCAAAGAAGGCCGAGAGAAGGTAGCAGGGAGCAATTAATGGCATTATGAAAACACCCTAGCACTTTTCTCCATACCTGGATCTTTTCTCCTCTTCCTGCAGACTCCACTCTGTAACGCGAACAGGACATTTTAAATACCGCTACAGCTGTGGTGTGTCTAAGAGTTTATGGCAGTGTTTCTCAGTCCATGAAACTGGCCGCCTCCAGCTCACGGCCAGGGGTCAGCATCAGCGAACCCAGAGGAAATGAAAACCTGGAGGGGTGCATGCCTGTGCTAGGAACTGGTCAAACCCTGAGAAATGCAGTCCCTGCCCCTACAACCAAGGTTTATGCTGAGTTGGAATTGAAAGTGATCTAGCAAGAACCGGTGTGCGGGTGTTTTATACACACCTCTCTCTCTCTCTCTCTCTCTCTCTCTCTCTCACTCACACACACACTCATTCGTGTATCCTTTCTTCCTATGTTTCTGTGTATTCCTCTGTATACGTGCATATATATATATGATGATTTTTATATATGTGTGTATACACACACACACAGAGGATCACTTAAAATCCCGATCTGTTAAATACCAAATATTCAATAGGCACTTCTTGTTGCGGAGCCCTGAGTTAAAATGAATCATAGAAAGAGAGAGAGAGAAATTGACATGTCACTTGTGTCCTAAATGTCTCTAATATTTTTCTCATAAGAACTTTTTTTTTAAGCTTGACTGCAGGCAAAACCACCCTATTCCCCAATGTGTTCGGATGGGAGCGCTGAACTCTTAGAGTCGGGATGCTATGGCAAAGTTGGAGACAGGTTGGTTCCTGTTCCCCACTTGACTCAAAATACATCACAGTTGAAAATAAACCACCGCCAATGGAAGAGTGTGTGGGTTAAAGAGAGAAGGCAGAGAAATATCAGATCCCCTTTTTCTGTGTCAGATGGTAAAGTAGCCGCTCTGTTTTAATTATACCTGTGTGCAAAGGCCACGGCTGCTTTTCATCCATTTCACGGTAGTCTGACGATCACAGAACAGACATAGCCTTGGGTGGTTGAAGGAAGAGATAGGTGGGGAACAGAGTCATCTATTTTTTACTACTCTTTGCAATGCTGTTGAGCTTTGATACGAGGTTCTGGCTGAGGTACGGTAATCTGATCCGGCGCTGTATTGATTTAAGCCTCTTGGATTTATATACCTTTGAAAACGGTAAACTACATTAATTTGCTGTGTTTTTAAGGGAAAGTTATTTATTGAGAGGCATTTTTAACTCAAGTGCTAGAAGCCTTAAATCATTATAATAAATTCATGCTATTCAGGGTTTCTTACATTGTAATAAATTTGTTTTAACGTGAATGAGGAGATCCATGATTTCTTTAATATATGGTTATGTATTTCCTTTCAGAATGACACAGCTCACTATATCAAATCAGAGAATAATAGTGAGAGATTTACAGTACTTAGGAATAACATTGCTTGGGCCTGTGACATGTTAACCAACATTGGAGCGGGGTTTGGCTAATGGGAAGCCTCCCTCCCAAGTGACACAAGAGGGAGTTAAAAGGGTGGAAACAAGGCTTAAATGAGAAAATAGAAACCAATTACTTAGTTCAAGTTTAGCTTTTGGGTGGGAAGCTTGGCCTAGTAGCTACAGCTCTGGCCTGGGACTCAGGAGACCTGGATTCTATTTACAGCTCAGTCACAGAGCCCCTGTGGGCTTGCTTTCCCTCAGCTGAACCTGGGGCTAGCCAGCTCAGGCCTCAGTCTGGTTAACAAGCCCAGCTGGGCTGCAGTAGATTCGTCTGATTGGCTGGCCTGCCCATCTGGCTGCAAGGAGTCAAAAGGTCTTAGGTTAAGCTCATCAACACCAGCAGGTCACTCACAGGCAACTCAACACTGATGCTCGTGGCTGTGATCTCTTCTTGTTGTAGTAGTCAAGCAAGGTACTAACAAATTTCAACAGGACTTTAATTTTTAAAGTGGAAACCTCTACAGCCAGTGCTCCCAATTCTAATAATTACAAGCAACATCTAAACACCACACTTCTGTTACCTACCTCATTCCTCGCCTTGCTCCTGTCCGGCTCCAGTCTGCTCCGGCCCTGTGCCATTGTCCAGTTTCTGACTCTGGTTCTGACCCTTGCTCCTGACTCCCAGTTCTTGTTCCTGGCTCTAACCGTTAGGTCAGCCTGCCCATGCTCCAGTGCCTGACAGTGTGACCTTGGGCAAGTCACTTTTCTCTCTGCTTCCATTCTTCATCTGTAAAATTGAGCTAATACCTCCCTGCCTCACACGGATGCTGTGAGGTTCAAATCCATCAAAGGCTGTCCTCATTGCCAAGATAGATTGTGGTCTTGGTTGTTGATCTCTGATCCTGCACTCAATCTCCACCCTGTAAACCCACCACTCTCCAGTTCACAGGTCATTGTCATGGAATTAAGACAAAACACCTGGTAGAATTCAAATCATGTCCTTCTCTTACCTAAGTGGAGTCCATATCTCTGGGATGATGGAAATGCAACAAGCAGCTACGGTGTTTGAAACAGGTACGTGAAGAAGTGTCTGAAATAAATCAGCTTGTTCAGAACCATACTCATGTCTTTATTAGAAAACAAGGCACCCCGTCATTGGTGCAGTGACTACGTCTTCAAGAGCAAGGGCCAGGAACTCCTGGTTTCTTACCCCACTTCCTCTTGGTATGGGGTGCATCATTTAAATAAATTAATTTATCCCCTCTGTGGCACAGGGATCTAACTTAGAGTTAGATCTAACTTAAAGTGTTGGTCTACTACTTAACAAAGAAGGACAGCTAATAATGGATGATATCAAGAAAGCTGCGGTGCTTAAAGCTTGATTGTGGCAGGCGCTTTGTACAATTAATATTTACAACAAGGGGAAAGGAACACAACCCAGAACAGGGAAAGAACAGGTTAAGGAATATTTAGTTAAGGTAGATGCATTCAAATCAGCAGGGCCTGAGGAAATTCACCCTGGGGTGCTTAAAAAACTAGATGAAACAATCTTGGAACCATTACAGATTATCTTTGAGAACATGGATGGGTCCCAGAGAACTGGATACGGACAAACATTGTACCTATCTTTAAAAAGGGGGAACAAAGAGGACCGGGGAATTGTAGAGCAGTCAACCTAACTTTAATTCCGGGAAAAATACTGGAACAAATGATCAGTCAGTTTGTAAGCACCTAGAGGATAATAGGGGGATAAGTAATAGCCAACATGGATTGGTCAAAAAAAAAATCATGCCAAACCAACCTAATTTCCTTCTTCGACAGGGTTATTGGCCTAGTGGATGGGGGTGAAGCTGTAGACATGATATATCTTGATTTTAATAAGGCTTTTGACAAAGTATCACATGATATTCTCCTAAGCAAACTAATGCAATGTCTAGTTTATGTTACTACTGTACAAGGGGGTGCACAACTGGTTGAAAGACTGTAATCAAAGATAGGTTTCAGAGTAACAGCCGTGTTAGTCTGTATTCGCAAAAAGAAAAAGAGTACTTGTGGCACCTTAGAGACTAACACATTTATTTGAGCATAAGCTTTCGTGAGCTGTGAGAAGGGCCTAGATTTGATTTCATGGCAGTGGGACATGTGCAGCATATGAAAACAAATTAGTATAGGTTCACAAAGGACAACAGATACAAACGGCAGTGAAAGGGTTGGAAGGAATTTACACTGTGTCAGTGAATAACTGCCGAGATAGTGGTGGGTGGGGGTTAGCATTCCCCATGTGTTTACAGGTGAATGATAAATAGGTTGTACTCTAGGCTGCTTTTAATGCTACCAAAAGCCGGCACAGATAAATGTAAACAGTTTTGCCTCTATCAGTATGGTGTTATGATGCCATCCATGCCACTAGACAATTTCTATAAAACGGGATTACACATGACCTAGAGCCCAGTGATTATGTACAGCTAAGGCTTAAAGGCCAGGTCTGAGGTGTGTGGTTTTTTTTAATTCCCCTGCACAGAAATGTTGTGCAGATAAATCCCGATAAGCCCTGCTCTGAAAAGCCTCATTCCTGAAATGGTTGAAGCTTCTGTGAAACCATCCACTGTGCTGGAGGCATCCAGGTATTTGAGAGATGTGAAGAGGAAAAGAACTGGGAGAAAGTCAGATTTGTCTTTCCAGAAATCAGTGCAAAAAAACATTTTTGGGGGGTCGTCCTTGCTGAATTTGTTCACATGAGCCTGCTCTCCCTTGTCCTCGTCCTTACATACAGTCTTTGAGTTTCAAGTTTTTAACTAACCCCAAAAACTCAGAAGTGAAACTTGTAAGAGGAGCAGTTGGAGTGAGAAGATATGGACTTGTTCCAACATCCTTACTTGCAGCATACTATTTAGCCATTAGAAGTCTCTGTATTCTCTCTTCCAGACAGGGTGTGGTCTCTGGTAAACAAAGGAAGACAAAGCCGGAGCTGGAGCTGTGTGGCAGCCTATTTGTTTGTAGTTGTTGTTTATTTTAATAAACACTCCCTGTTCAAGACCAACTGTGATTCCAGATGATATGACACTGACCCCTGCCATGCAACAGGGTTATTGAACTTTGTGTCTCTGACCCAGGTTATGTAATTGTGGCCTAGAAATAAAGTCCTCGTGTGGGTCTGACTTTAATATAAAACTCAGCCAAATCTGCTGAGTTTCACTTGATTTCAATCCATCTTTGCTTGAATCTGAGCCCTGATTTAGAATCATAGAATATCAGGGTTGGAAGGGACCCCAGAAGGTCATCTAGTCCAACCCCCTGTTCCAAGCAGGATCAATCCCCAACTAAATCATCCCAGCCAGGGCTTTGTCAAGCCTGACCTTAAAAACCTCAAAGGAAGGAGATTCCACCACCTCCCTAGGTTACGCATTCCAGTGCTTCACCACCCTCTGTACTCAAAAGCAAAACACCAATTGTCACAAGACTCAGGACACAACCGTGAGAGTTGGCCACGCTGCCAGCTGCTATTGCCTTGACCTGAAATCCAACAATGGTGGTGCTGGTCAGCGACTCAGCCTAGACTGATTCTAATTCACACAGAACTTATTTAAGATTTTGAAATCTTAGATGTTCAGAGCCATATTCTGATCCGGTTTGACTGCGATGGAACTTTTGCTCAAGGGCATTTTCAAGGTGGTTTAAGGTGCAGGGCTACCTCTAGAATTTGACAATTGATCTCAATGTTTACATGTAAATACACACGCCACAGGGTTGTCACAATCTGTTTAAACACAAAGCAATAGTCAACGCAATGTGATAGACTGCATTTGCAGATCTTTTTGCGTGGACGGAGAACCTCAAAAGATTTGGTTGAGTTCAGATGAACACCCAAAATGTTGAAGCTTTCCTGAATATTATCCTGTGATGGGGTGGACTAGGACCTGAGGCCACCTTCTGAACGCCTTATGGCCCTGCCACACCCCACCCCAGAAAAGGGCAGTAGAGAGGGCCTGAGCAGCTGTGTGGAAAGTAGCCAATCAGTGCCCAGCAGGCTAGTATAAGAAGAGCTGCAGGGCCAGAGTGAGTTCACGTCCTTCCGAGAGCTAGAGGAGTGTGGATGGTGCGTGGCTGGCTGAGGGAACTACAGAACCCCGGACAGGGCAGTGCTGCCAGAAGCTGGGGAGAGCAAGAAGGAGCCCTGAGCTGGTTGCTGGGACTCCATCTGGACAAGGCCCTGAGGTAAGGGTGAAGAATGTGCAGGAACCACCAGGAAGTGGCCCAGGGAATTATAGCAGCCACCCAGTTTATTTAAAGGGATATTGTGGATGGCTGCTATCTATAGGGTCCCTGGGCAGGGACCTGGAATAGTGGGTGGGCCCAGGTCCCCCCCACAAGCCACTGGGAAAGTGGCCTGCACTTTGAGCACCCCAGAAGGGGGAATTAAACTCTAAACCCAGTTGAAGAGCTGGGTCCAGAAAGGCAAAGAGGGCAAAGACATTGCCTCAAGGTAAGGAGCCCTGGGGCACCACTCTATTCTGGAGCAGGGACAAACTGAGAGAGACGTTACAGAGGGCCCTGAGAGAGGCCCCTGTTGGACTTGTTGAAGTGGAAAAAGGGATAAAGGGGATTTGGACGCAGACATCTTAGTTTTCTTAGGAATTCAGGCTAACTCTAACAACGCAAGACTTTAAGGCAGGGCCTGGGCGAGTGGGAAGTGAGTAGGAAAACTGTAAGAGATGCTGTTTTAACCTTGTGTTGGATAAGAATGGAATGCAGACTGTAGCAGGAACTGCTGAGAAAAGTAAGATATTAGGAAGGAATATGTATAAACAAGACGCGGCTGTTGATCATTATTGTATGCAACAAAAAGTATAAATGCTTGCCCTAATTGTTTATCTGGAGAAGATCTGCCTAAGGACGGGGGACCCCCTGTCCGACCGCAGTCTTCCCTTGCAATTGCTTGAGAATAAAAGTGTCTCTGATTTGTTGCTGACAAACGCAGAGTGAGGACATGTTTTCTTCCACAGATTTGTACCCCGAAAGGGGTTTGCTTGTCTTTTCTCTCACAGACAGACTGTGTATCACTTGGCCGGAGGGCTGAGACTGTGAAGGCTCACCACGAACAGATAGAGAGAGAGTGCGGGCACACGCACTTGGCCAGGGGGCGCTCGCGAGAGGTTAGTGCAACACCGTTACATATCCCCAAATCACGTATGTTAAAAAAAAGTTAACCAAGCTTTTTTTAGAGACTAACCAATTTATTTGAGCATGAGCTTTCGTGAGCTACAGCTCACTTCATCGGATGCATACCGTGGAAACTGCAGCAGACATTATATACACACAGAGATCATGAAACAATACCTCCTCCCACCCCACTGTCCTGCTGGTAATAGCTTATCTAAAGTGATCATCAAGTTGGGCCATTTCCAGCACAAATCCAGGTTTTCTCACCCTCCACCCCCCCCACACAAATTCACTCTCCTGCTGGTAATAGCCCATCCAAAGTGACTTTTTTGGAGGTGGGTGAGGGGGTGAGAGAACCTGGATTTGTGCAGGAAATGGTCCACCTTGATTATCATACACATTGTGAAGATAGTTGTCACTTTGGATGGGCTATTACCAGCAGGAGAGTGAGTTTGTGTGTGGGGGGGTGGAGGGTGAGAAAACCTGGATTTGTGCTGGAAATGGCCTAACTTGATGATCACTTTAGATAAGCTATTACCAGCAGGACAGTGGGGTGGGAGGAGGTATTGATTCATGATCTCTGTGTGTATATAATGTCTGCTGCAGTTTCCCACGGTATGCATCCGATGAAGTGAGCTGTAGCTCACGAAAGCTCATGCTCAAATAAATTGGTTAGTCTCTAAGGTGCCACAAGTACTCCTTTTCTTTTTGTGAATACAGACTAACACGGCTGTTACTCTGAAACCAAGCTTTTTTGAATCTCCAGAAAAGTTTGATTCTAGTTTTGAGTGAAGGTTCAGATCTGTGTGGCCAATTAGTTATCAAGGTAATAAGTATCTTATCAACACCTATGACAGTCTTCTTCTCACCCATCCGCAGTCATTTGGCTGTGAAAACGGATGTTCCAGAACATCCTGCCCAAGATTTTAGAAAGGGGCTTGTGCTTTGGGTTTTCTCAACGTTTTAGTGCCTAATTTGAGACACTTTGCAGAGTTCTTATTGTCAGAGGCTGGGTGCTCAGTACTTTCTGGAACTCAGGACCCTTCAAGGTGTCTCAAGTTGGGCCCCTAAAATCTGAGGCATCCAAAATTGCTAGTCACTTTGAAAATCTTGCGCTCTGTCTGTAAGGATCAGCTGCTTCCCTGAGTCTGTCTCCCAGGGTCATTGACACCTTTTGCAAATACGGCAGTGAGGGTAGGTTACGTTACATACCATAACTGCAGCATCAAGGGGTTCACAGAAATTGTTCCTGTAGGCCCTGAGCCAGGGCAAGTCTACATTGTATTTCCAATTTCCAAAGTTAAAAGTTGCTCCAAAATATCCTTTTAATCTCTGATCTTAACTATGCTCAGCATTTAATCACAGTGATCCAGAGTCCAACTACATCACTGCTAGAGGCATTAAGCACTTGGAAGCAGGAGTAATCGATCCAAGCTGTTGTAAAATGTGGTCAGTAAGTCATTTCTTGGTTACACTTTAATGATGCGCAGAACGAGGGGGCCGTGACAGCTATTTTATCTTTATCCCAAGTATGCTTATTGATTACTATTATTTGTATTACTGGAGCAACTACAGACTCCAGCCTAGATCAGGGCTCCGATGTGTTGGGTGCTGTACATGCACACAGTAGGAGACTTTCCTTGCCATGAAGAGAGTATTATTTAAATAAACAAGAAAGAAAGAGGATGGGACAACAGAAGTACTCCTATCCCTGCCCTACAGATGGAGAACTGAGGCACAGAGAGACTAAGTGTCTTGACCAAGGTCACAGAACAGGTCAGTTTCAGAGCTGGGAAAGGCACCAGGTTTCCTGAGTCCAATCCAGGGACCTATCCATTAGTCCACACTGCCTCTGATTTAGGATTTCCTGGCTTTCAATCCTGCATTCAGACTACTCACCCAGCTCTCACTGTCTAACTGTCCTTTCCCTCCCGCATTCACTGACCCCAAAAAGTCTGTGTAGACCAGAATACTGCAGCATGTAAATGGCAACTTCAGAATTGCACCTTCTGCAGCGTCACAGCCTGTCGACTAGCTAGAGCAAGGTCTCAACAGGAGCTGGCTTTGCCAGCACAGTCTGTGGTTTCACTTTACCCCAGCCTTGGCTAGAGCGTTGGGGACTAATCCAACCATCCTCCAGAAGAACAGATTTGAGTTTCTTGAGCTGGAAAATTAAACAATTGCATCATGCAGCAAAGCCAAAAATTAATCACGGAAGAAGGGGTTCCCCATTTACAAACTCCAGCTGCATTCAGACGGATTCGGGCGGCTTCACTATGTGCTTTGCTGAGCCCTGATGTCCTTCAGAAGCAAACCACTACTTAGCCATCCGGGCGAATGGCGTGCTTTCCAAGTACACCACCAATGGCCGGGGTGTGTGTGTGTGATTTCTAGTACCTCCATACAAATCAGCTTAGCAATGGCAACGTTGGCTGCTGGAAAAATCTCCAAGTGCTGCCCATCGCTGCTCTGTTCTGAATGCCAGCCAGAGTGCCTGCTGGAGCAGCAAGAACTGACATTAAACAGCAATGTGTTTTTGCGAGACAAACTGTTCAAAAGAGCTATTACTGTACAGGCCTCCGTGCGTGTAGATAGAGGTGCCCTGCATGTGGTGTATGTTCTGTTTAGACGGAGTGGCAACAGCCTACGCTTGAAGCTTTCTTGGATACAATCTGAACGGTTCAATTGGTGGCATAGATCCAATACCCCCTTGTTGTCACAGAGAGAGCCTCCTTTCTATCTATCTTAAGTACATATAGGGTCCTCGATTGCGAAAATGTCTGAGTGAATCACAATCTCAATGGATTCATCCTCCCTCCACCTTTGGTAGGTAGGGCAGTGCCATTTTATGAGTGGGGGAAACTGAGGCATGGAGAGGCTACGTGACTCCCCCGAGGTCCCACAGGAAGTCTTTGTCAGAGCAGGGAATTGAATGCAGAGGTCTCCCAAGTGCCATGCTAGTGGCCTAGCCACAAGACCAGCCTTGGTCTCTGTGCCCAGTCTATAGCGCTATGTATAGTGTGCTGTCTGTGATGAGAGAGGCAGGTTTTACTGTGTAGCTGCTTTAACAGCCCAGCACTGGAGTCCATGGTCCACGTGTGGCTTTCTTTAGTGCACTTCCCTCCGGCCTCTCCTCTTTCCGGGTCTCTCTGCTTCAGTGATTTATTTTCACGTTAGTTATTGTTTTCTTAATTGCTAATCAGATTGTGCTGCCGAATGGCGAGTTATTTCATGGTAATTCTCGAGTTGCTCCTCTGAACGCCCTGGAGCTGGGGCCGGGCTAACGCCAGGCTGAGTTGCTCTGAGTAACTGGAAAGGAAGATGGGCTGAGATGGAAGGCCCTGACTGTCCCCCCAGCTCAAGACCACGGGGGCTTCAGAAAACAAGAATGAGCGACCTGGAGACACGCTGAGTTTGGTTCCAGTTTCTGTTGATTTGGAATTTTGACCCTGTTCAAATTTTAGTGCCCACTAGAGAATGATGCAAGGAGGAAACCAGCTCTTCCCCTGCCACCAGCTTGAGCTATTCAAGGTGCTGATTTCTTACATGATTCAGTCTTGGTTGTCTCAGGGGCCACTTCTCTCCTGGAGCTCCATTATGCTTTTCCATGAAGGGAAACAACAAAAGAAGAAAGAACAAAAGTAAAGTCTTCATGAGAAAGCGCAGTGTGTGTGATCTCTTCTGTCGCATGCTGCATCAACTCTGTCTCGGTCTGCTATAGCCATCCCTGGGTGACAGTGAGACAGGGTCCAGGACATTGCGTAGGAAAACGTCAACCAGGACAGAAGCAGGAGCTAGGGGCTGGGATATATTCGGTTCTCTAGGGACACTCTAGGAACAAAGAAAGCATAGGCTGAGGTTGATGTTTTGTTTTTCTTTAAGTTACCCAGAGAGGGAGTAAGTTTGGGCTATGCAGACTCTGTCTGAAGCCATGTGGGAAGGATGCTTGTGTTAATTGCACTACCAGGGCAATGCTTGCCTTACCCAGTGCCAGATGTTTTCTAAGCAGGAATCCCTACAGAAATGCAACTTGTGACTCTATAGTGGGAGAAGAGGGATGCCTGCATGCTAGAATTGGAAGCAGGAGAAATATATTCTCTTAGAAAGGGGTAGTGTGGCCCAGGTGCTTGGACGCTGGACTGGGAGTGAGGCAACTGGGGTATGTATTGAATCGTTATGCGGCCTTGGTCAAGTCACTTCACCACTCAATGCCTCAGTTTCCGCAGCCATAAAAGGGCAATAACAACACTTCCCCTCCTTTGTAATGCCCTGTGGGCCCCTCAGGTGGGGAGTGCTAATGGGAAATGCAATGACTTTCATTACTGTACGATCACTAGTGCATTCACAGGGACACATTCATCCCCGGTGCTGCTCCCTGGCGGCAACTCTGGTTGCTGATGTGCGGCATCCAGGAAGCCTCCGATCTTCCAGTATCTTCGGGCTCCACTCCAGTGCATCAGGGACAAGCTGATTTCACCCATTCATGCAGACAATCCTCTGACAGAAATGGAGTTGGAGAGCGTCCCGGGCAGCAATCACTCACAGCCTTTTCCAGAGCCGGCCGAACAGCGACTATCTCCATCCAAGAGCTGACCTGTCTTGGATCATCACTTCCGTATCAACTTCAGCTCTGCGGCGCATGCTGCCGCATTGGCTCGGCACGGCAGTGGGTGAGCCATCTTTTGTTTGTTATAACTGCATGTTTATAATCTGGTAGCACATGAAAGCCCCAGTCAGGATCAGAGCTCCACTGGGCTGGGTGCTGTACGAAGAGACAATCTCTTCCCTGAAAAGACAAGAGCAGAAAAAGGGGGAGGGGATACAACAGGCAAGCCACTGAATTGAATTGTAGGACTGTGTATTTTTTTTACTGGAGGTAGAGAAGAGGACTATCCACAGCTTTTCACCTGTCCATTACCAGTAGGCTGCGTACTGGTGGCATCATGACAGAGGTGAGTCTGAAGGAAAGATTTGGAGGAGGCTATTTGGACTTTATCGGGGAGTTTTCCCATGCATAAGGGTCAGCATGAGGAAAAGGTCAGAGTTGTGTTGTTGCAGGCATCGTCAGGGAACTGTTGCTGTTGAGCTGAGATTGCTGGAAGAGAGGATTGCCCTGGATGCTGGCTGACCACCTCCGTTCTTGGACTGGTGTGTGTGCGTGTGCGTATAAAACAGTTGCACTTAAAATATACCCAAACTCCACATCACTGACTTCTCCTCCGTTGGGACCAAGGCCCCAGACATCAGCTACTGCTCAGCAGAGGTGCATTGCTGGTGTCAGAAGAAGGGGGAACAGGTTTCTCTGGGAGAAGCTGACTGGGGGGAGTGCTGGCAGGGTTGACATCTCAGTAGGTCAGCTGGGAAGGGTGGAGCTAAGCGATGAAGAGCCTCAAAGGTAAAGAGCTGAAGCTTGTGTGTGCCGTGGAGATGAAGGGGAAGCCGGTGGAGAAACTCAAAGAGGGGGCTGATGTGCTCAGACCGGTGAGCCAAGAAGGTGTTTTTTGCTGCAACCGTCTGACTAGGCTTGAGGGGAGCAAGCGGCAGCCGGCGAAGACAGAAGACGGGAGATTGCAGAAGTGCTGAGGGCTTGGGTGGGAGTTCCGCCTACACGGGCAGGTTTTTGAGATGTAAGGAAAAGTAGCGAGCAATGGCCTGAATAGGTAGGTCCGGCGAGCGGGCCAAGCTTTTCCTAGCAATGTCTTCTTTGTGTTCCCCCACCCTCCCCTGACAGCCTGTTGTGCCTATGCACTGCAGGGCACAAGCTCTGCGCATTGGCAAGCTTAAGAAACTCACGTGTCACATCAGTGTCTCTGGGTCTCACCATCGGGGTGCGACCCTGGCACCCCTGGATCTTAATGACATAAATGAGACACAAATAACCCAGGGTACGAAGAGTACAGGAGAGGCCTTTGTCAGGTTATAGGCCTTGCCCAGGGGCTGGCTGAGTTTCCGTGGGGGGAAGCGTGTACCAGGGAGGCCTGGAGCCAGTCAGCCCTGCCCGCTACATCTGTGCAGGGTGTGGGATGTCTGAGGAAGAGAAGCCCAGCGGCTGCTGAGGAGGAGGGCAGACAGGCTGCTCCAATGTGGAACAAGATCCCGAGTTTGGGCGAGGAACTAACTGAGGGCAGGCCTGGTAGGAGGGCAGGCCTGACCCAAATGTTAGACTCGATTGTAGCCCAGGCGCAAGGGGCTACACTGAGAGACAGGCTGCTGCTGCTGGGAACCTGCCTGTAAGAAGAGGGCTGACGGGTCTGCTCTTTTGATGATGATTGCAGACTTGGTGGACTAAGAGCGCCTATTACCCAGGAAGGGGTTGGACAGTTTGCATTGGCTTGGCTGGAGGGCCCAGTCACCTTTACAGTGGGAGAAGGCCAAGGATCATTGTGGGGAAACTGAGGCGGAAGTGCTGCACCGCTGGGTTGTGCCCTGAAGGGGGGCTCTGGGATGGTGAGTCTGGTACCATCCCCAGACGCCTTTTGCTGAGGATTTCTCAGTTGTAGATTAGGTTGTAATTATGCTTTATATCTTGTGAGAATAAACAACATCTTAGCAACATGAGGCCCTGCTCCAGCCCCTGCTGTTAAACCTTTGCTGAGAAGTGGGCGAGAGACCAACAGTCGCTAGTGTAGAGACGCATCATCCGTCGCAGCCAAAGGGTCTGCTCTGAGCGCCAGAATCAGCCTTGAACCAATCCCTCCCACAGGGATCAGTTAGCAGGTGCCCTGATACGAGGGTGATGGGTACATTAGAAATGCCGAGGTAGATTAGATCATTATCAGTAGCCACAATGGGGGTCCATTGAGCTAGGAGCTGTAGAGGCACCTCATGACAGACGGCACCTGCTCTGAGGAGTTTACAGTTAAAACAGACAGAGAAAGGAAGTATTATGACCCTGTATTACAGACAGGGGGCTGGGGCCCAGCAAGATTACGTGATTTGCCCAGGGAGTCTGTGGCAGAGGCAGGAATTGAACCCAGATCTCATGAGTCTCAGTTCGGGACCATCTTCATCATGAAAAATCCGGTTACTTGGCCTGCCAGTGACCCACCGTATTCCAAAGCAGTTGAATTACTCGCAACCTGTCCGTGACTCCCGGCGTGTCCAGAGGTAGCTACAGTGTGGAAATCATGCTCTACCTGTCTCCATTTGAAATGTCTCTTCCAATTTGCTCTGGAGAGAGCAATGCAAAGGTCTCACAGACTGAACGTCGGGCTCCCTGCTCAGCTAATGCATGAGGACTGTTTTCTGAGGGACTCTTCGTCCCTCAATGCCAAATAAATGTTCTCACAAAGTCAACCTGGACCACAGTATGCTTTTAAAGCCTATTTTTTTAATCACGGGAGCAGCGAATTGACCTAGGGCTGCTCTGCTTGGAGCTTGCTCTGAAAGGAAGGCAGGAAAAAACCCTGAACAAAGTAGGAAGTTGTGTGGGGCTGCAGGATGGGACTGGAGTGCGTAGCTGGAAGGTGTGTGGGGCTGCAGGATGGGACTGGGGCGCGTGGGTGGAAGGTGTGTGGGGCTGCAGGATGGAACTGGGCACATGGGTGGAAGTTGTGTGGGGCTGCAGGACGGGACTGGGGTGTGTGGGCGGAGCTGTGTGGGATCCAGGACTGGGACAACAGGGGGCTTTAAGTGCACCTGGCCAAAACGGGTCCCAGACCCGAGAACCTCAGTGTCTAAGAAGTGAGCCAAGTGCCTGGGGACTCCATCCTTTTAGTACCACTAGGGGAAATGCCTCTGACTGGCTGCCTTCCCCAGGGCCCCCTGGGGAAAAGCCCCCAATAGAGGTGCTGCAGGAGGCAGAGAGCCCTCTTCCCCCTCCCCCCCAGGAACCAAAGCCATCCTCACAGGAGAGGAGTGGGGGATAAAGAGCCCCACAACTCAGGGGGTCTCCTGCCCCTCCTCCCGCCTCCCCTCCTGGGAGTAATGGGTTGGTGCTTGTGCTCCTCCCTCTCCCTGCCCTGCAACACCTGCCTCAGAAGGGGCTGAAGGGGAGAGCCCCTGGAGCTGCCCCCACCCAGCCTGGAAGAGGGAGCACCCCAGGCCTGGGAGAAGGGGATGAAGACCCCTGGAGCTGCAGGAGGGCAGAGATGCGGCTGGGGATATGAGTATGGGTTGATAGACACTTCCCCACTCCCATTTTCAGACCACTGAAAGCTCTGTCTGAGAGAGCGTTACAACGCCAGCTCGAGGTATGTTGAGTGACGCCACCTCAGCCTTTCCTCTTGTCAGGCCTCCAGGTGAGCAGAGGTGGGGCCTGCACAGTGCTTGGATGAGAGATCTCCAAAGCAACCCCAGATTGCTGTAGGAAGGGCTCTGGGTCCGATCCCTACGCAAGCCCTCTGGCCTGCAGCCCTGGCCAGTTGGGATCTCATTGTAGAGCGTTAGAAGGGAGAAGAGCAACCCAGAGGGCCGAGTAGATTCATAGATTCCAAGGCCAGAAGGGACCATTGTGATCATCTTGTCTGACCTCCTGTAGAACACAGGCCAAAGAGCTGCCCCAAAAGAATTTCTAGAGCAGATCCTTTAGAAAAACATTCAATCTTGTTTTAAGATGGTCAGTGATGAAGAATCTACCACGACCCCTGGTAAATGGTTCCAGTGGCGAATTACTCTGAGTTAAAAAATTACACCTTGTTTCCAGTCTGAAAGTGTCCAGCTTCAGCTTCCAGCCCTTGGATCATGTTATACCTTTCTCTGCCCATTATTACATATTTGTTCCCCACGTAGGTACTTATAGACTGGGATCAAGTCACCCCTTCACCTGCTGGAGAACTCCAGATGGGCAGACGCTTCATAGAAGAGGGAGCTCTCGGCCACCATCTGAATGAGTGAGGCCACATTTGCATTTCAGGTATGTGACAGTTGGGGGCATACTGGTTAAAATACAGTAAAGTTTTGAATTTGGGGGCAATCAAGTGCTGCTATTCCCACTGGGAAATGAAAGGAGAAGAGAACTGCACCAAATGTTCCTGAGGTGAGTCGTCACCCTGACTAAGACCTCAGTCAGGCCCAGTTGGATAAGGGAGTCTGGCTAGGCCTGAAGAGAGAGAGAGACCAGAGCTCCGGTCTTGTGTGTGGAATGCTTCTCTGGTGTTAAGGGTCCCATATACCACTGATTCCTCTCAGCACAGATGCAGCTTCAAGAGACTCGGCAGTTTTGAAGTGGTGGATGGAGCTGAGCAGCCCAGGCAGCACTGCCCTTAAGGGCAGCAGATGGACCTGCCTGAATTCTTGGATTTCTGCAGCCCTGGACAGCAAACTGTCAGTTGGAGAGCTGGGAGAAGGGAAGTGGCTAGACTGCATTAGCCACTCTCAGCTCTTAGAGAACTGAGGCTGGGGTGATCGACACTCTGGGGAGTTGGAGACTAGCCTACCAGCTACTGTTAATTTATTAACTGTTGCCTTCCCCAAGTTTATTCTGTGTCCCCTTTACCTCCCCCATATAAAGTTCTCTTTGGGTTAAACTCTGGACTCAGTGTTCAGCCCAGGGTGGTCTATGCAGTTTCTCAAGTTTCAGGATGAAGGGTTTTTGCGTCTGTGTTGTTTAAGCTTTCAGAAAGAACCACTAGAAAATGGGGCCCACCCCTTTTTGCTGCTGACAACACCTGGCAGAAGGGTTATGAGCAGATGGTCCATGACTCTTCCCTCTGGTTCACGACTAAGCCAGTGCCCCACCATGGAAGGTGTGTGGGGCTGCAGGACGGGACTGGGGCGCTATGTTGCTGGAGCCGCTGCTGTCTATTGGTTGAGATGAAGTGCTTGCGACCCTTAAAGATCCCATGGCCCTTTCTGTGAGCACAGGAGTGCTATCTCAGTGTCATGGACAGGTTTCGGCTCCAGTGATTACGTTCTGTGTCGCTAAATATCCCCTGCCATTTCAGCAGGATCCTTCATTTCCTCCCCTAACCTCTTGTGCAGTATTGCTAGGCACTGCATGCTCAACTCCAGAAATGGTTGCATTCCGGTGCTGAGTGAAGTGCTTTGTCTATATGTAATTTGGGAGGTGCTACGTTATTTAAATGCAGAACGTTGTATCAAATGCATGGCCAGTTGGAACTTCAAGGCAGAGGAGACAGAACTCCAGCCCTCCTGTTCCCAACATAAAAACTCGTGCCACTTTAGTTGAGGGACAAACCCCATTCAGACCAGAACCTATGACCCTCAGTTCTGTGTCTTCCAACACGACCATGCGGAGTTACCAGCATGGGCACAAAATCTACTCCCCGTCCCCTTTACCATCTCAGCAATAAGAATGGAAAATGTAACGCCGACATGAAAGATGTTGCTCACCCTGGGTGTTGAGAGAAGTGGAGTCTCCCATGGCTCCATTCTGACACAACAATTATTGGCAGAGCCCAGCAGGTGAATAGCAATAGCACTGGGGGATTGCTCAAACACAGTGGAAGAGAGGGATGTATGCAGGGTAGTGATTCTCTCCCTTTTCCACACTGCTCCCACTTAGCTGAGATCTAGCCAGGATCCTTTTCCATTTAGCAATACAGGGAAGGCTGGATGGTCACGGTCCCCAGGTTGAGAGCCCATAGTGTAGTGTAACCAGCACCCTGTGACTAGACATCACTGGCTGTGGAAATCTTTAGACTGGTCTATATCCAGCAGCATCTGTAAAGAATTCCCGTTTATGGTCATTATTACCAAGTCCTGCCTCGTCTCCACTGCCAAAACGTATGTGGGTGGAGGGCTAGGAACCCTGTGCTCTGATATTAAGGTGATGGGCTGAGTATAGCAAGCCCCACAGAGATAATTAGAAACCGGTGTCGTCTCTCCCTGGCTCAAGGCGGGGGCCAATCCATTGTCATCATTTCACAAGTGCTATCTCTAATTTTCCACCCCAAAAAGGAACAATAAATGATCACAGCAGCAGCAGCTCTGAGGAGTGCGGGACAGTTGCTGAGAAAGAGAGTGTTTATTAGGATCAGAGGGTTATGGAAAACAGGTGCAGAAAAACTAACTGCAAATAGCAATTGTTCCTTTTCTGCGGTTGGTTTTTCCTCCTCAGCATCGGGGTCCTTACCGGAGCAATCGTTACTGTTAATGATTTTAGCTTGTTGGCTATTATCACATTTTGTGCCTGGGGATTGCAGCTGGCTATCTCAGCTCTGGCAGGCTTTGACAGCAATCAGCTTCTTCCTGCTTCACACTAATTTTCTCCAGGGAAGCCAGAAGAAAATACTTTTTTCTTCTTTTCTTTCCATCTGTTTGTTTCGGCAATTCTCGGCTTCGGGTTCCTTTTCTTTTCCCCCTTCCCCCTCGGTCTGTTCAGTGTGGGAGCCTGTGGAATCGTTACCATTATCTGTTGTTTGGGAGGCGCAAAGGGGAATCCACAGAGCAAGTAGGCCAACTGCCCACAAGGGGCCTCAGGAACAGGGGACAGTCCAGGAGTCCAGGAAAACTGGACCTAAAGACAGGGAAATAGCCTCAGTGCAAAACATCCTGAGTCTTTCAGGTAATGTTGGCTGTGTGTGCATTTCCCCAGCACTATGCAGAGCTTCCTTTTTGCCCATGTTCAGAGGGGGGAAAATTGTGGTTATTTTATGAAAAATGTAAGTGGGTCTGTTGCCCCAGCTCAGCCTGGGTTCAGATCATTTACAGCCCTGAGTTTAATATTCTCTTTATTTCCCCTTTGCAGTTTTATATTATTCAAAGCAAATCAGGCAGCCTTTGAAGAGGAGCTCAAAGCTTTTTTTTTCTTTTTTCTTTTTTTTTAGGGGGAAAAAAGAAAACCCCCACAAGTGACTTTTCCCTTCCAAGACTCGAGGAATTTGTACACCAAGGAAGAGCTTCTTTGGCACTGTGTTAATTTTGGGTACATAAAAGGCAGGGCGGGTTTGTATTTTTCAAAGCCTCAGGGTGACTATTTTCCTAGACAGACGACCTGCAACTCTTACTCACACAAGCAATTCCCCTGAGGTGTTACAGGGCTCTGGGTGGAACCATCTGGGTGCTGAAAGCGACCGATTGTGAGCCTTATTGAGCAGCATTCATTCCTCAAGCAAAACTCCCAGAGGAACTAATAGATTTTATCAGAGTAAGGAGTGCTGTGGAATAGGGCCCTGTGGGACAGATCCAAAGTCCATTGACTTCCATGGGCTTTGGATCAGGTCTTAGGTGAGTTGGCACGCGGCTGCCCTCTGCTGGCTGGAGTGTCAGACACGTTCACATGTGGGTTGCCACATCACCCTACGTAGAGTTTAGGCCAACAAGGTTTTGCTCCTAAAGGCAGCTCAAGTGCCAGGGCCTTGTGTTTTGCAGCCAAAGGTACTGATACCTCTTGCTGGTACCACTAGAGTGCAGGTCAGCTGGGTGAGCGTGGAGTCTGTCCAGCTGAGGACCAGAAGGCTCTTTTGCAAGGCAGGTCATTGGGTTGCAGTCGCCGGTTGACTTTGGCCTCTGCAGGAGCTACTCTCCTGCTGCTACAAAGAGCTCCTGGGAAGCCCTCCGATCGGCTGCCTTCTTCACTTCCCCAGTGTGGTGGACACAGTGCTGTAATATTCTGTGGTTGGTGATATGGAATCATGTTATGAATACTGTATGTGACTGGTCAGGGAGGCAAAGTTACTGTACATTGGGTTCTTAACCTTTCCTGTATGAATGTATTGATCTGGCTTAATAGGGAGCTATTCATAGAATCATAGAAGATTAGGGTTGGAAGAGACCTCAGGAGGTCATCTAGTCCAACCCCCTGCTCGAAGCAGGAGAACACCAACTAAATCATCCCAGCCAGGGCTTTGTCAAGCCGGGCCTTAAACAGTGCTTCACCACCCTTCTAGTGAAATAGTGTTTCCTAATATTCAATCTAGACCTTCTCCACTGTAACTTGAGACCAATCCTCCTTGTTCTGCCATCTGCCACCACTGAGAACAGCCGAGCTCCATCTTCTTTGGAACCCCCCTTCAGGTAGTTGAAGGCTGCTATCAAATCCCCCCTCACTTTTCTCTTCTGCAGACGAAATAACCCCAGTTCCCTCAGCCTCTCCTCGTAAGTCATGTGCCCCAGCCCCCTAATAATTTTTGTTGCCTTCCGCTGGACTCTCTCCAATTTGTCCACATCTGTTCTGTAGTGGGGGGGGGGGGCAAAACCGGACACAATACTCCAGGTGTGGCCTCACCAGTGCTGAATAGAGGGGAATGATCACGTCCCTCAATCTGCTGGCAATGCTCCTACTAATACAGCCCAATATGCAGTTGGCCTTCTTGGCAACAAGGGCACACTGCTGACTCATATCCAGCTTCTCGTCCACAGTAATCCCCAGGTCCTTTTCGGCAGAACTGCTGCTTAGCTATTGGAAAAATGAGCAGGGAAGCAGCACAATAGCTATAGATAACCTCTCAACAAACACTTGAGGGCAGTTACAGGACAGTGGCCTATTTCCAGACTCCACATGGAGGTTACACATTTGTTCTGCCTTTGCTGGGAACTAATGGAACAAAGGGCTACAAACGGTTAAAAGGTGACCTATTCTCTGAGAAGGGAGGGGATGAAGTCTGGTGTGTGATCGGCTGTCCAGGTGTGCGTAACCCTATGTACTGCTCTGCCTGGCCTTTCCTCCCCTGCCATGGAACAGTTGCCTGGATTTTCCCAGCATGCACTAAATAGAGACACAATTCTGCCATGTGGTCCATCTGGATGTAATAACCCATCATTGTAAAAATAGGGTAGATGGGACCCTCCCCCCAAAAGCGTAGAGATATGGAGGGTTCTCTGGACCTTTGAAGGTGCTTCAGGTGTTTCAGTCACCACCCATCTGTTATGTTTGCTGTTGTCTGATACAGGGAGCAGAAAACAAGCCATCAGATTGTGGCTTGGGTTCATTGGCTCATCAAAAGACTTGTGGTGAGCCTGATTTAAATTTGAGGTTTCCTCTACCTGTAGTGGATGCTGCTTAGTTCTGAGGTGCAGCAGAAATGGTGAGGATGTGAAAACCTTAAGAGAACAAATACTGGAGATGAGTCTTCCTGCAGAGAGGTTAAACACAAGGACCAGTGCAAGAGACCCTAGTGTCCTAGCAGGTTGGGATGAAGGTAGCCAATAACTAATTCATTGGCTCAGCTATTGCCTCAAAAGCAGAAGCTCCGTTTGAATGCAGTAGGTTTAAAAGTGGTTACCTTATGACATTGATGCAGATCCTGATGCCAAAACAGTGCATTTAAGTGACCCACACTCCTGGGTTGGAGTGGGGGTGGGAGCTTATTTTAATTGAAGGGAAGAAAGAAACGTCAGTGTCTTGGGACTGGTGCCTTGAGAGAAAGTGTCTGTCTGGAGACCTTAGAACACGCAGGATTCAGAGCAGCCGCCGTGTTAGTCTGTGTCCTCAAAAAGAACAGGAGGACTTGCGGCACCTGAGAGATGAACACGTTTATTAGCGCATGAGCTTTCGTGGGCTACAGCTCACTTCATCGGATGCTGTAGCCCACAAAAGCTTATGCTCTAATAAATGTGTTCATCTCTCAGGTGCCGCAAGTCCTCCTGTTCTTTTTTCTTAGAAAGCTGGTCTGCTTTAGTTAGTAACCTATTGGTGATAGGCAAACTGGAAATCTCTTGGTAGAAGGAGAGATTAGATGTGGAAGTTGGTGTTATGTCTGTGTGAAACACGGCCTAGTCGATTCTATATAGGTTCCTATTTTGTCCTCGTAACCGTTGTCTCTGAGTGACATCCACTAGTGCATTAAGTGACATGGCTAACATCTGACATACGTGGTTCATACCTTCTCATCCTCTTCCCTGAGGGAAATTTTGTGTGCAGTGAAATGTTTTGATGCTATTTTTTATAATGTGTAAACACTCCTATGTACTTCTGTTGGAGGAGGCAGGTTGAAGAAGTGGGTCTGCATTTGGAGTGGAAGTTTGGGAATGTTTGTGACGGTGCTTAGTTCTTGGGATGGGGCTGGGGGATTGTTCCACCGTCTGGCACCAGCACTGAGAAAACTCTGTTTCCTGCCGATGGCTGATGCCTTTGTGGTTTTGTGCATCTTCCTTCAAAGTATGACTGGGACCCTAAGCTTATTATAGAAAAGAAGAAAAAGAGACTGTCCTGAGTCTGTGTCTGCTTCTCTCTCTCTCTCTCTCTCTCAAAAAAAAAAAAAGAAATAACCCACTTCAGGAATCCAAACCCACCTTGACCTCCCAGAGGCTGGGAGAATTGGAAGAACATTTCTAAAAAACTGAACTTGTCTCTGATATTGAATAGAGCTGTCCTGACTCAGAGTACATCCCATAGCTCAGTGCTGGGAAAATTCCATCCCCCTCAGACTTGCCAAACCTGCGAAAAAAACACAGAAATTGGCTCGGTTTTGGCTTAATTGGCTTGTGAGTTGCTTGTTGCTTGTTTGTTGTAGCTTGTTGCTTCTTCTTTTTTTGATCGGCTCCTGGCAAGCAGGGACTAGGGGGGGCAAGGAGGGGAGAGAGTCAGGGGTGGACAGTGGGCCCACCACAGTCCCAGACTGCATGCTGGGGGATCTAGTCACATAGGGTGTTGGGGTTCTTAGGGAGTGGCTTGTTTGGGCCTTGTTTTGAAATGGGATTAGCTTGATTTTTGGCTTATTGTGAAAGTTGGGGTGCTTATTTACCACGTGCAAGTTGGCAACTGTGATCCCCCTCCTTGGAAACCAGTATGACTCAAGTGCGAAAGGGTGGTTGGAGCCGAGGGTTTGGGAGATGTGTGTTTGGATCCAGAGATTTGGCTTACAACTGTGAAGCCAAAGTTTGGAGCTGTGAATTTAGGTCCACATTGCAACTTCCTCAAAGTTCCTGTGCATGTCTGGATCAGGGATTCTGGATTCTCGTCTATGTCTGGATCGGGGTTCTGGGTTCCCATTCATGTCTGCATCAGCGGTTCTGAGTCAGGCCCTTGTCTGTCTACACTTACATGGTTATTTTGCTAAGAGAAAATGAAAGTTGGCTGTCAATGCAGAAGTCCTTCTGTGAGCAATACAGCTCTGCAACTCACCGTGTTTATGGGGACTGGATGGCTCAGGTATGTGCAATGGAATATGAAGCCTTTCACCTGTATGCTAGCATCCACAAATCAGCACTGACTCAAAGTTGTTAGCATTTGACAGCTGCTTGGGTGCCTATAGAATGGAAGCAGAATTCAGTTTGGATACATTTTCATAAAAACTGAAAACTTTTAATTTCTTCTGTCTTCTTTTCTCTTAACTTCACCTGCCCTAATTTCAGAGGGAGCCAAAGTTTGCATGTATCTGAATTGGTTTAGCTTCAACTTCCAGCCACTGGACCTTGTTAGATCTTTGTGTACGAGATTGAACAGCCCTCTACTGTCAAATTTCTGTCCCCAATGTAGGTACTTACAGAGAGTAATCAAGTCTTACCTCTTAAATGTGAGATGAGTGAATTGGTGGTGGTGGTGATTATTTATTGACATTCATGAATGCTTATCCAAATCCAGAACTGTCCAGAATCATCCAAATCTGAATTTATAGATTTTAAGTTCAGAAGGGACAAGTCTGATGATCCAGTCTGACCTGCATAACAGGGTAGAGAATTTCCCCTAATAATTCCGGCAGTGAAGGGAATCTTAACTGCTCTGTAAATCAACATTATCTCAAACCCAGTAACTTGTCTGAAATTGTCTCTAGTGGACTGTACGAAATAGCTTGGTGGTTCTCCGTCTACTTTCCAGTACTGAGAGGTGTCTGCATCACAGAAAACACGACTGCAGCTTTGGGTCTCAGCACAAAAGCCAACGATTTGAACCGTGTGGAGTGGCTGGTACGCTTATGCACGGGTGTGGGAGGAAGCTGCATCATTCAAAGGTTCACCCTTCTTGTGCAGTGCAGGGCTCTGTGAATAATGGACAGAACAGAGCTCTGCCTACTGCAGCTAGGAGCAGCGTCTGGCTTGTTGCTCTTAGATGGATGTAAAGAATAAAACAATGTATTTAATTCAAGCTCCCCTTGCATTAATGTGACAAACACCATTGACGAGGGAGACTGAGACATCCTTTTGCCCCTCCAGTCATGGGTCTCTCCAGGTCAGGGATGGGCTGTGTTAGTAGGTTGCTATGAGGGAGCATGCACGGAGGTTGCCTTAGCTGGTACCTATTCTGTGGATAGAGGACTTCAGTCTTTAGTGCTGCCAGTTTCTCCAGCTCCCCTGTGAAGTCCTTTCCTCTTCCCATCCCTGGCGGGCTGCTCATGTCCCATAACGAACTTGAAATCCGGAATCTCAGTGTGGTGTTTGGACAGCAGCCTGTGACCCGAACCTTGACCTTTCACTGTGTGAAGGCGAGCCGGAAAGCCTGCTTCCCGGGCTGCTGAGGATTGGGAAGATTTTAGGGAGTCGGAAGTGGGGAACACATTGCGAGCCAGCCACTAACTGAAATCATGATAACCTAGCGGTAGGAATGCAAGGAATAGGATCCCAGCCAGATGCAATGAGTGGGATAAAGGCCCTATCTCCTGAAAGCTCATTAATATGCTCCCATTCGTATCGCAAGGGGGTTAGACATAAGGAAATTAGTTCTGGCAGCAAAGACAAGATAAAACTCCCTCCCGTCCCCGAGAGATCATTTCAGTTTGCTTCCAAAGACTTTCACTTTTGCTGTAAACCAGCTACCTTGAAAGACTTTTCCTCTCCTGCTGTTGAAATGCATAGGCCTCTCCCCCCGTCACAGCCCTTGTAATTATCCTGTGGGTGGACTGGGAGGAGACTGCAGGGCAGGTGTGGAGTGAAGTGCGCTGAAGCGGGAGCTTAGAGCGGCAAAGTGAACACCAGGGAACCTGACTGTGTGCTAATGTGATGCGTCTGCGTTGCCTCCACTAAGTCGCCCCTGGCTCGTGGTGGCAAGAGAGTCCAAAAAGACAAGTGCCTCCTTTGCAGGCTGAGGGTAGCATGTGTGGTAAGCCCGGGTCTCCTCCAACATACCCGTTCTCCACCCCTGCCCGTCCCATCCCTCTTTGACCCTAAGCTATTGGGAGTAAAGACGCGAAGGTGCAAGAGGTTTGAGATCCTGCTGCCAGGAATTGGGGCTCGTGCTTAACCTCACAAATGCTCGTGCTGCCGGGCATGCTGGCACAGAAACACTGCTGCTCCCACTAGGTGAGCGAAGGACGCACGGGACGAAGGCCCAAATCCAAACGACTTTTGGTTGCCGTGTTGAATTCAGACGGCGATCCCAGAGGCAATGCTACTGAGTGGGAGCCTAAGGTCTCCCACGAGTCTGTCCCAAACTTAATTAAAGAACCCTGTTGGGAAGAATTACCGAGTTGTCCAAGGGGATGCAGCGTGGCCTGATGGAGACGCCATGGGGTAACTGGGAAGTTGTGGCTCTGCGGCTCACTTGTGGGACTCAGGTGAAGCCGTGGAACTGCTTTGTGTCTCCGTTTTCCCACCTGTACAACAGGGGAAGTGCTGGGATCCGTCAGTAACAAGTGCAGATTTCCTGCTAACCGCATGCCTGGGGATCAGTCGAAAGGATAAAGACCGGTCTGTCATGAGGCGTGCAGGAGTATCTTAGCGCAGGGGTGGCCCCATGTGGCTCGTCAGACGTTAATCTGCGGCTCCTTGTAGAGGCCCCGACTCCGGGGCTGGAGCGACAGGCGCCAACTTTCCAATGGGCCGGGGGGCGCTCACCGCTCAGCCCCTGCCTCCACTCCACCCCTTCCTGCCCCCTCCCCTGAGCCTGCCGTGCCCTCGCCCCTCCCCCTCCGAGCCTCCTGCACGCCACGAACCAGCTGATCGGGAGGTGCGGGGAGGGAGGGGGAGGCGCTGATCAGCGGCTGCCGGTGGGTGGGAGGCTCTGGGAGCGTGTGGGTGGGGGAGCTGATGGGAGGCTGCTGACTTATTACCGTGGCTCTTTGGCAATGGACATTGGTAAATTCTGGCTCCTTCTCAGGCTCAGGTTGGCCACCCCTGTCTTCGCGCATATGACATGGGAACATACCTTGCAGAATGGGACCCAACCCATCCATGCTGCTGGACATTAATAACTTGTGGTGTTGCGAAGGAACCCGAAATGCTTTACAATCCTTGATCAGCAATCTGTTCTCAGAGATTACCTCACCCACGACTGGCAGGCAGCTGCTGCTATCCTGCAGTCTAGGCCAGGGAATGAAGAAGAATGCTGAAATCAGCTGAGGGTTGGAGGAGGACAGGGCACAATAACCTACTGGAGTTTGGCCAGGACACTGAGATTTTACCCCCTGACTCTTCTAAGAATACCACAGGGTCTCTCACAAGAACAAGTGGTCAAGCCCTGGGCTGCACATGTCACCCAAAGGCTGATGCAGTGTTGGGATATTGGCTTAATATTCATTCAAAGTCAAAAGTGACACCTCCTGATTCACCCCCACCTTCTTCTGCAGCATTTTCTCAGTGGTCTCTCATCCATGTACAGACCTAGCCCAATCCTGCTGAGTTTGTCCCACTAGCAGGGTCAGCACACCAGGTGGTCGGACTGCAGGGACATGAAGGCTCTGGAAATACAGAAGCCACTGCACAGAGAGCATAACTGCTCTTTAGCCATGCTTTTGGGGCAGGGACCATCTTTTTGTGCTGTATTTGTACAGCACCTAGCACTAGAGGTGCTGGCCCGTGCCTGGAGCTCCCAAGTTCTATGGTAATGCAAATAATATGTAATACATTGTAGTGGGGTGCATTGGCCACCCACAGACCTGGAGGGGGAGGAGTCACCGCCTCTTCCCCCCGCCCCTGCCCAACGGACTACATACATATATTGAATCGCCAATAGCGACCAGGCAGCCAGCCCCCCCGATGTTGGAATGAGGGAGAATTTCCAGCTCTGCCTGACAACAGGGCTTGGATCACTTGGTGATTGCCTGTTTTGTTCATTCCCTCTGGGGCACCCGCCCATGCTCATTCTCAGCAGACAGGATACTGGGCTAGATGGACCATTGGCCTGACCCAATATGGCCGTTCTTTTGAACAAGGGTCTGGCTTGCTGTCTATGTGCTGAACTGGCAGGGCAGGAGAGAGAGAGGCTTAACCCCAAGGTTGGTGTTCTCTCGTGTGTTGGATTCCGACACAAAGACACAAAACCATGAATATCCATTCCATTCAGCACAACTTACTTTATCAGCCATTTAAACAAAACAGAATCTAATGCATGTCTAACTAGATTGCTTATTGACTTTTTACAGGAGTTCTGACCTGCATTCCTGCTCTGGTCCCGGCAAAAACAACACACGGACAGAGAGAGCCCTTTGTTTCCCACCCCTCCAGCTTTGAAAGTATCTTGTCTCCTCATTGGTCATCTTGGTCAGGTGCCAGCGAGGTTATCCTAACTTCTTAACGCTTTACAGGTTAAAGGGTTTTTCCTCTGGCCAGGAGGGATTTAAAGGTGTTTACCCTTCCCTTTATATTTATGACAGACCGATACTAGAATCCTGTGTACAGTTGGGTTCTCCACATTTAGGAAGGATGTTGAAAAATTGGAGACATCGCAGAAAACAGCCACAAAAATGATCGGAGGGCCTGAGAAAAATGGTAATGGATTACAGTGGGTGACTTAGAAAGGTCACTCTGTTTAGCTTATCAAAAAGAAGATTGAGAGATGACTTGCTTGTGTGGTATAAGTACCTTCACTAGAAGACAACAGCAGAAACTAAAAGGCTTTCTAAGCTCGCCGAGAAAGGCAGAACAAGAACCAATGGCTGGAAGTTGCCACCAAACAAATTCCAGTTAGAAATTAGGCCCAGGTTTTCACCAGTGAGGCCGATTAATCATGGGAACAAACTCCCAAAGGAAGTGGTGGGTTCTTCATCTCTTGAGGTCTTCAAATTCTTTAGCAAGCTCAAACGCTAGGTATTGGGTTCAATACAGGGGTAACAAGGTGAAATTCAGTGGCCTGTGATACACAGGCAGTCAGACTAAATGTTGTAATGAATGTTCCCTTCTGGCCTTAAACTCTACAAATCTATGAAGGACCCTATTTCCTGGGCATGGGGCTAGATAGGAGTTGGGGACCTTATTCCCTGGGTGGGAGCAGTGCGTCCCCATGTGTGTTTAGGTGAGCAGGAAGGCAGCTATCCCACACAACGAGGAATCCTTGAGTCTCATTCTCCTGGGTCAGGCTGGTGTGGTCTGTATCATCCCTGGCACACAAGGCCCTTGTGCCCACCACCCTGGTTGAATTACAGACACTCTGGGGCCTTTTTGTTTAATTTGCACACGACTCTCTGCTCGCTGCTTCGGGTGGGCGAGAACAGGAAGTGGCTAATTCAGGAAGGAGAGAGAGTTTGAAGAAAGACCTAGTGAGATTGCCAGCCAAGGAAGGCTGCCCTGTCCTGGGAAAGGAGAACGGGGTATGAGGAGTCTCTCAACCTATCCTTTGGAAGAGAGGGAGTGAGGGGGACAATTGGGGGCTTCTCGTATGCTTTGGGTGGGGGGAGAACCTGCTCATAGAAGTCAGGATGGAGATGATGTCATTGTGGAGACCTAATGTGTTGGGTTTCCTGTCTACCAGCCCCACTTTCCCTGGATTTGGCGCAGGGAACCAGCTATTGCCTGCTGTACTACTGGGTGTTTTAAGTGGCGAGATCCACAACACATATCTCTAAATAGATGGGACTAGATTCCTAGGATTTAAGACAGGAAAGGGCCAGGAGATCATCTACTCTGACCTCCTGCATGTCACAGGCCAGAGAATTTTACCCAATTACCCCTGTAAACCACTAAGGCCTAGATCCTCAGAGATATTTAGGCACCTAACTCCCATTGGTGAATAAATATCTTTGAGGTTGTGGGCCTATGCCCCCGGGAACTGAGTTCTCCTGTGATATTGATGCCCCTGAAATCGGGACCTGACTTCCCACATATAAAACAGAAGCAGGAAGGCTGGTCTGCGGTGGCAAGAAATATATAGGTACAAATGACTTTCTTTTTTTCCCCACCTGCAACAGCTGCTATTTCTTATCCACTGTTTTAAAAAAACCCCTAAAAGTCAATATTTATTTCCCAATCTCCTTCTCTCCTGTCATTCGTCTCTGAATTTAATGCTCTTGAAAGGTGGATGATGGACGATTTACTGAAAACGAAGTTAAAATATAAATAATTCCACAATTCAGCTGCTGTATTAAGCAGGCATATGAGAAAAGCCCAGAAGACCAAGGGTGGCTTTTATTATTAACAAGGAAAAAAATTAAATTTAAATAAATGTAATATTTATTAAAATTTCCTTTCACGCTGTTACCTGAGGTTCATAAAACTTTTGAGCTGTGTCAGCTTTGCACTCCCCAGTACATTGAACTCGAGGGAAAACTATAAGCAAATTCTTAAGATCAATGCAAACTACTTCTCCATTACTCAAAAAAAGGGAATTTTAACTATTTTTTGAAGGCCCCAGGACTCCACTAATCCAGATATAAAGACTCTTTTCACCTTCAAACATCATGATTCCAACTCCCCTTTCACCACCCCCACCCCCGTCCTCTTCCATACATGCAGAGCCCTTTACACATTCTTCACGCGGGGCGGGGGAGGAATGAATATACATTACACTTAAACATCCAGCCATGCGCCTTTTGTGCATTTTCCCTCATTTCCCTGGCCAATATTTCTTTACTAATTATGCCGCAAGACAATTACATTTGATGTTGCACCATTTTCCCAACATGCAGCAAGTTACAGGGTTGGAGACATGGCATTTGGATCCAGCTAGGAACTGTCCCAACGTTTGGGGCTGTTAAAATCCAGGGCTTGCCTGGTTCCAGTCCATCAGTGATTAGGACAGTGGGAACTCAACAAGAAGAAGGTCTTAGGGTGCTGAGGTGAGAATCAGAGGAAGAAGAAAAAGCAGCTGTGAAAATCTGGCAGTAGTAAAGGATGTTATGGGGAATGGGTCAAACTCCTGGATTGTAGGCAGCAAGGAAGAGGGGTATTTGGAGTAGAGATCAGCCTTACCCTAAAATCTGGCTCTGGTTCTGGAGTTTGAATGCAGCATAAAGATCTTGAGGTTATTGTTTCAGCCCATTAAACAATAGGCACAAATCAGGAGTGAGGTCTGTGGGAAAGGGCTGGCTGTGGGGTACAGTTACAGAGCAGCGTTAGCATTTAGAAAACTTCCTAGACACACAGTTTGGGGTGCTCAGACGCGGGGGGATTGATTTCCTTTAGTTCTGAGATAGGCCTTACAAAAGGATGTAGGGAAATCAGTGAGGTGGAGATGGGCGGGCAGATTATTCTGACTGTAAATGTTCAACCACCAATGGAGGAAAAGAACGAGTGGGAAGAGTGAGAGTCCTGAATTGAGGAGGAGATAGAATCAGGTGAGAATCTTTAACTCTTGCAATAGGTCAATTTGATCCTTTCTGCACGAAGCTATCAAAGATAAGGGCTTTATTCTGGGTGACGTTCACCCCTGTGTAGAGAGCCTTAAGTATCACATAAAACCTCAAAATCGGACTTAGGTCTTGGGTAGGCCCTCTGTAGAGGGGTGAATTTCACGCAAGGTGACGCGCTAACATGATGGGAACTCGGGTTGCTCATCAGCTCACAGGAGTGACTCCACGTCTCATTGGAGCGGGACATAAGCAAGTAGTGGGTTCAGAGTACAACTCTGCTATATGACAATGTGCTTTGATGTTGATACATGTGTCTAGTGGAGGCATAAATAAAATGGAAGATGGTAAAGGGGGATGATAAAGGAAGAAAAAGATTTGGAAGTGTTTGAGGGAATCTGCATTTTAATTTTTTCAGGCACATCTCGCCAGCTCTCTCCTGCTGTGAGGAACATTCATGTTACTTTGCAGATAAACTCTCTGAGAGGGAGCTGTCTGCCTCTGTGGCGACAGAACGGTGTCTCGAGAGAACCACCACTGCATTATCGTTTCTCCTTCAGTGCCAGCCAGTGTCTGTCTCCGAGGTGCTCGTGGCACCTGGGCTATGATGGAGGAATTAGATCCATGTCTTTTCTGGCTGATGAAGGCCAGCCAGGGACATACTGGGTCCGCTGTTGGCTGAGATTGTCCATATTTTACTTCAAGGAGTGTAGGACAAGATATCAGTTGTCTGTAAGGAACGTATAATTAGGCCTCTGCTCAAGAAACCGTCTTGTGATGCTGAGAGTCTCTGTCTAAGCTGCCTTTTGTGGGGAAAATTGGTTGAGAACCTAGGATTTGCAAATCTGTGGTCCAACCAGCCCAGTGCCCTGTCTCTGACAAGTCCAGTACGAGTTGTTTTCACTAACAAGGTCAGCTCCCAGACTGCTGCGCTGGGCATCACAAAATGGGGAAGAGATGGCCAGCCCTCTGTGGAGATAGAGGTGGTTAGGGACTATTTAGAAAAGCTGGACGTGCACAAGTCCATGGGGCCGGACGAGTTGCATCCGAGAGTGCTGAAGGAATTGGCGGCTGTGATTGCAGAGCCATTGGCCATTATCTTTGAAAACTCATGGCGAACCGGGGAAGTCCCGGATGACTGGAAAAAGGCTAATGTAGGGCCAATCTTTAAAAAAGGGAAGAAGGAGGATCCTGGGAACTACAGGCCAGTCAGCCTCACCTCAGTCCCTGGAAAAATCATGGAGCAGGTCCTCAAAGAATCAATCCTGAAGCACTTGCATGAGAGGAAAGTGATCAGGAACAGCCAGCATGGATTCACCAAGGGAAGGTCATGCCTGACTAATCTAATCGCCTTTTATGATGAGATTACTGGTTCTGTGGATGAAGGGAAAGCAGTGGATGTATTGTTTCTTGACTTTAGCAAAGCTTTTGACACGGTCTCCCACAGTATTCTTGTCAGCAAGTTAAGGAAGTATGGGCTGGATGAATGCACTATAATGTGGGTAGAAAGCTGGCTAGATTGTCGGGCTCAACGGGTAGTGATCAATGGCTCCATGTCTAGTTGGCAGCCGGTATCAAGTGGAGTACCCCAAGGGTCGGTCCTGGGGCCGGTTTTGTTCAATATCTTCATAAATGATCTGGAGGATGGTGTGGATTGCACTCTCAGCAAATTTGCGGACGATACTAAACTGGGAGGAGTGGTAGATATGCTGGAGGGGAGGGATAGGATACAGAAGGACCTAGACAAATTGGAGGATTGGGCCAAAAGAAATCTGATGAGGTTCAATAAGGATAAGTGCAGCGTCCTGCACTTAGGACGGAAGAACCCAATGCACAGCTACAGACTAGGGACCGAATGACTAGGCAGCAGTTCTGCGGAAAAGGACCTAGGGGTGACAGTGGACGAGAAGCTGGATATGAGTCAGCAGTGTGCCCTTGTTGCCAAGAAGGCCAATGGCATTTTGGGATGTATAAGTAGGGGCATAGCGAGCAGATCGAGGGACGTGATCGTTCCCCTCTATTCGACATTGGTGAGGCCTCATCTGGAGTACTGTGTCCAGTTTTGGGCCCCACACTTCAAGAAGGATGTGGATAAATTGGAGAGAGTCCAGCGAAGGGCAACAAAAATGATTAGGGGACTGGAACACTTGAGTTATGAGGAGAGGCTGAGGGAGCTGGGATTGTTTAGCCTGCAGAAGAGAAGAATGAGGGGGGATTTGATAGCTGCTTTCAACTACCTGAAAGGGGGTTCCAAAGAGGATGGCTCTAGACTGTTCTCAATGGTAGCAGATGACAGAACGAGGAGTAATGGTCTCAAGTTGCAGTGGGGGAGGTTTAGATTGGATATTAGGAAAAACTTTTTCACTAAGAGGGTGGTGAAACACTGGAATGCGTTACCTAGGGAGGTGGTAGAATCTCCTTCCTTAGAGGTTTTTAAGGTCAGGCTTGACAAAGCCCTGGCTGGGATGATTTAACTGGGAATTGGTCCTGCTTCGAGCAGGGGGTTGGACTAGATGACCTTCTGGGGTCCCTTCCAACCCTGAGATTCTATGATTCTATGATTCCAAAGTAGGTGGAAGAAGCCCCCTAGTGGAATTTTATGGAATTACTAGGCTGTATAGGCCAGATTTCTTCCCGTTTTTGTTATATTCAGGTAGCACCTAGCAGAGCCAGCTCATTATGCTATGCACTGTATGAACATGTAGAAATAGACCGTCCCTGTCACAGAGAGATCACTGCTTAAGCAGGCAAGACAAGATGAGCACAGCATACGAGTAAGGGTGATGGTTAGGCACGTCTTGTTAGTTTCAGGTGATTTTGAGGGGGAGGGGAATATGGGACATCTGAGTTATATGGTTGAAAGAGGTGATGGGGGCGGGATGTAGGGAAGGGAAGAAGTTGGTGTAATTATGCAGTAAGATAGTAGAAAGGAAGAGGTAGGAAGGGGGAGTATGCAAATAGAGCAGAGTTGAGAGTCCAAAATAATCCAAGCATAGATGATACTTGTGATGGCAGAGAAATAAGAAAAATGACTGTCTTGTCTTCAGGGCCCTGTACAACTCGGCTGCTCCCTACTTATTCTGCTCTCGTATCGAGTTGCACCCTCCACCCCTTCTGCTCCCAGTGATAGCAGCCTTGGCCAGCTGCTTGGCTGCTTCTCCTGCAGACACCTCCATGCTTTCTTCCATGGTGCCCTCATGCATGGAGCAGCCCCTGAACTGGTCTGTGAGCAGAGCTGCTCGGAGAAACTTGGACAGAACCCTACACCGTCAGACAATGTGGTTCTGTTGAAATTGAAATGCTTAGTGAAATCGGGTTGATTTTGCTGGAATTTTGTTTTGGAAGAAAACTGGAAAAAATAATTCTGACAGTGTTCATAGAAATGCTTGGCTGGAAGGGACCTTGAGAAGTCATCAAGTCCAGCCCTCTGCGCTGAGGCAGGACCACATAAACCTAGACCATTCCTGACTGGTATTTGTCCCACTTGTTCTTAGAAACCTACAGTGGTGGGGAGTCCCCAACCTGCCTTGGAAGCCTATTCCAGAGCTTAACCACCCTTATAGTTTTACAAAGCTTTTCCTAATATCTACCCTAAATCTCCTTTGCTGCAGATTAAGCTCATTACTACTTGTCCTACCTTCAGCAGACATGTCAAACAATTGGCCACAGTCCCAGGCAGACTGCGAAGAGCTATAAAAGGATCTCACAAAACTGGGTGACTGGGCAACAAAATGGCAGATGAAATTTAACGTTGATAAATGCAAAGTAATGCACATTGGAAAACATAATCCTAACTATACATATACAATGATGGGGTCTAAATTAGCTGTTCCCACTCAAGAAGGAGATCTTGGCATCACTGTGGGTAGTTCTCTGAAATCATCCACTCAATGTGCAGCAGCAGTCAAAAAACGAACAGAATGTTGGGAATCATCAAGAAAGGGATAGATAATAAGACAGAAAATATCATATTGCCTCCGTATAAATCCATGGTACACGCAGATCTTGAATACTGAGTGCAGATGTGGTCGCCCTATCTCAAAAAAGATATATTGGAATTAGAAAAGGTTCAGAAAAGGGCAACAAAAATGATTAGGGGTGTAGAACGGCTTCCATATGAGGAGAGATTAATAAGACTGGGACTTTTCAGTTTGGAGAAGAAGCGACTAAGGGGGGATATGATAGAGGTCTATAAAATCATGAGTGGTATAGAGAAAGTAAATAAGGAAATGTTATTTACTCCTTCTCATAATACAAGATCAAGGGGCCACGAAATGAAATTAATAGGTAGCAGGTTTAAAGCAAACACAAAGTATTTTTTCACACAACGCACTGTCAACCTCTGGAACTCCTTGCCAAAGGGTGTTGTTTGAAGGCCAATATTATAATGGGGTTCAAAAGGGAGCTAGATAGATTCATGGAAGATGGGTCCATCAATGGCTGTTAGCCAGGATGAATAGGAATGGTGTCCCTAGCTCTGTTGGCCAGAAGCTGGGATTGGGTGGCAGGGCATGGATCACTTGATGATGACCTGTTCTGTTCATTCCCTCTGGGGCACCTGGCATTGGCCACTGTCAGAGGACAGGACACTGGGCTTGATGGACCTTTGGTCTGACCCAGTATAGATGTTCTTATGTTCTTATGTCCTCTTTATAAAAGTTCTTAACATATTTGAAGGCTGTAAAACTGGTTACACATTGGCCGTTAACATGATTGGATGATGTATAAAGAGTTCTAGGTGTGTGCTGGAAATATGTTCCTAAAATGTGCATGGCGGGCAATGCCTGAGCCCAACATCTCCTAGGCAGTAGCATAGCTAGGGGGGGAGTGGGGCTGCGGTCGCTCCCCCACTGAGTACAAGTGGTGCCTTGTCAATGTCATGGCGCCTTTTAAATTTTCCCCGGTTGAGGGAACAGGGGGAGAGATCCAAAAAAAAGGCACCACCCGCTGCGGTGCTTTTACTCACCTGGTGGCGCTCCGGGTCCTCGGCGCCGGGACCTTCACTCGCTCCGGGTCCTCGGCGCCGGGACCTTCACTCGCTCCGGGTCCTCGGCGCCGGGACCTTCACTCGCTCCGGGTCCTCGGCGGCATCTCGGTGGCGGGACTTTCAGTGCTGCTGAAGACACCCGGAGCCTTTTTTTTGGATTGGTCCCCCTGTTCCCTCCACCTGGCTACGTGGCTGCTCCTAGGCCAGGGATTCTCAAAGTTCATTGCACTGCGACTCCCTTCTGATGACAAAAATTACTGCATGACCCCAGGGGGCGACCAAAGCCTGAGCCTGCCTGAGTCCCGCCACCCTAGGTGAGAGAGCCAAAGCCAGAGCCCCACCACCCTGAGCGGGGGGGTGGGGGGTGGTCAAAGCTGAAGCCCAATGGCTTCAGCCTGAGGCAGGGGGCCTGTAATCTGAGCCTTGCTGCCCAGGGCTGAAGCCCTTGGACTTTGGCCCTGGGTGGTGAGGCTCAGGCTTTGGACCCGGGCCCCAGCAAGTCTAAGCCAACCCTGGCAACCCCATTAAAATGGGTCCTGACCCACAGTTTGAGAACCGCAATCCTAGACAAAGGAAGGTGGTTTTGCCAGCTTGACTGTGTCTCCAATGTAAATTAAGCAAGGTGAGGCCAAAGACAAAGCAAAGCACATTTACATGTATGGTCAACAAAGCCAGCAGGTGAGCAAATGGGGGAAGGTGACCATTTGGGGGGAGAGGGATAGCTCAGTGGTTTGAGCATTGGCCTGCTAAACCCAGGGTTGTGAGTTCAATCCTTGAGGGGGCCATTTAGGGATCTGGGGCAAAAATTGGGGATTGATCCTGCTTTGAGCAGGGGGTTGGACTAGATGACCTCCTGAGGTCCCTTCCAACCCTGATCTTCTATGATTTAAGAATCTCAACAAGGGTTGCAGACTGCTCCCACTAGGGAGCCATCCTGCCTCTTGAAACGGTGTCAAGGAACTTTGGGAAGACAGAAGCAGAGGCAAACCGCCATTTTATCATCTATCAGTGGACGGACACCAAGGGCAAAGAGAGTTCTTGTAATCTGAGAAAGCTGGACCCTTCAACCAAAGAGGCTGAGATCTTGGGGAGCTGATTATAGGTGAGAAACATGCTTAAACCAAGACTGTAACTTGCAGATGTGGTGAGGTTGTCACTAGAAAGTGTTTAAGTTTGTTTAACTTGGAACCATAACTGTGCCTTCCATTTTTACTTATTGTCACTGAAATCTCTGCTCTTTGACGATAAACTTACTCTTGTTTTATTACAAAACCGTCTCAGGGCTGCGTATTAAACTGAAAGGTTAAATCCTCAGCTAAACTAACAGGTTAGCGTGTGTCTGCCTCTTTGGAGGCAGTGAATTTAATAACTTCCATGAGGGGCCAGTGGGAGGGACTGGAAACTGCAGACAGACATCTCTGGGGAACTTGGGAAATGGGGTGCACTGATGGTTACCTACAAGGCGCGGTTTGGACAGGCAGCATCCTGAGGAGTTGCTGGCCAGGCAGACGAGCCGGTGCGTCCGGGAGCTGGTTCATAGCCTGCCTCAGCAAATTGATCTTAGCACGGCACTGCTGTGTCCCCCTTTCGGGTCCCTTCTCCTGCTTGCCATGAGCGATCTGCCCATAGAGATCAAAGTTCCTATGGCTTGAGCGAGGGTGCAACTACACAGCCTCCTCTCCCCACAGCCCTAACAGCTCTGGTGTACTCTCCGTGGGAGGGCGTCTGCTGCAGAAAGGCGGCCTGGTCAGCTGGGAGGATGCTGCGTGAACAGTCCACGCCAAGCAAACAGGAAGAGGAATTCCAAAAATTCCCCGGCCTTTAAATGGAGGAAGGGTGCCGGTAGTAGGAAGAGAGCCTGAGACAGGGGTAGGCAACCTATGGGACACAGGCCAAAGGCGGCAAGCGAGCTGATTTTCAGGGGCACTCGCACTGCCCGGGTCCTGGCCACCAGTCCGGGGGGCTCTGCATTTTAATTGAATTTTAAATGAAGTTTCTTAAACATTTTAAAAACCTTATTTACTTTACATTCAAGAATAGTTTAGTTATATCTTACAGACTTATAGACAGAGACCTTCTAAAATCGTTAAAATGTATGACTGGCACGCCAAACCTTAAATTAGAGTGACTAAATGAAGACTCGGCACACCACTTCTGAAAGGTTGCTGACCCCTGGTCTGAGACAAAAGCCCTTGTATCAGAGGCCTGGTGTGAGGCAGGACCTCCTCACAGGATCTGGCAAGAACAGGGCTGATATTGTAGAAATACACATTCCTAAGAAGTGCTAGACACAGAGCGCTCATGCAAACACATCCCGATATCAAGTGGTACCAGAACATCCCAATATCAAGGATGGTACAAAAACATTCCCCAAGGATAACAGGAACACAGTGACCCCTCCTAAAAGATAGGGTCAGGATAACAGTACGTAATAGAGATATTTTAATCAAACCAACATGTACAAGGTGATGGGTAATAACTAGCCATGTCAGGGGACAGTAACTAACTATGTCAGAGGAGCAGTATTAACTTGTTTGTATCAGGGCTAAAGATGTATCTCAGAGGGAGTGTCTTTGTCTAGCCTAGGGAGGAACAGAAAGTCCCGCTGTTCACTAAGCTGGTCCATTGTTATGGGCACACATATATTAGTGGTCCGATAGAGTCTGCGGGATACTAATACCGTGCTTTGTTGACAATAAACTTGGCTGGATGCCTTCATCCCTTAACGAATCTTGTGGTCATTGGGCTGTTCTCTCGAGGCCTGCCATGCCAGCTGTCTTCGCAGGGCTGGGGCGGCATACAAAGGGAACACACGCAGCCAAACATCTATCAACATCTAACCACAGTGCATACCTATGTACCTGCAGGACAGTGGAGTTCAAATTGCTGACCACAGCGGTCATGATGGGCATTGTGGGACACCTCCTAGAGGACAATTAGGGCAACATAAGCAATCACAGTGTCTACACTGATGCTGTGTTGCTCTAACTATGTCACAAAAAGCTGTATGTCTCTCATCGAGGTGGTTTTATTTTGTCAGCATAGCAATGGAATTACATCGGCAGGAGGAGTGTTTCAGCAGGTACATATCCACTGTTTTGTTGACAAACGCTATCTTTTGTTGACAAAACTGTGTAGTGTAGAGAAGATCTAAGTCTTACTGAAAGTTACTAAAACCTAGGCTCCTAAATCACTTAGACACTTTTGAACATGTTACCCCAAATCACTCTGGGTCTCAGTTCCGCATCTGTGAAATGGGGATAACACCCCCTGCCTCACAGGGATCATCCGTGGTTGAGGTAACCAGGATCCTGTGGTGATGAGCCCTGTATAAGTACCTAGATATAGGGCATTAGAAGGCTCCAGATCTGTAGCCAAAGCTCTAATTTGGTAATGTTCCAGAGTTGTGCTGTCAGTTTACCTGTATTCAAAATCTACGTGGATCACTAAAAAGCCCCTGATCTCCCCTTACTCCAGCATACGTTGCCTTGCATTTTACGTGCTTACAGCTCAGGTCTGTCTGGCAGTCTCCGTGGTGAGAGCGATACTGAGGAAAGTCATCTCTTTTCTCAGTAATTTTCTCTGCTTCTCTTGATCATTAACATGCTGGAAACCACTTGAAAGAAACACTGCAATTTTTAAAGGGATTTTATTCATTTATTCATCAAGGTTAAGGACCCTGAAAAGCTGCTGTCTGCATCTTTTAGCGTTTAGTTCTTTCAAATCTCAAACACCCAGTAGTCCTAAATCTGGAGCTCTCTTTTTGCTATAAGGGTTCCTCCTTGTGTGTCTGTTGTTACATTCTTAATATACAATAAACTCCTTTACCATTTGTTATATGGCTACCATTGTCAGGAGAACTCCACTGACCTGATGACCTTCATAAGAAATCCAGGCTATAAAATAGAATACTTAAACTGATGAGTTATAATGTGCATAGAGTCACATGCTATGATTAAGGTTGAATTGCACTTTCCCTTTTTCAAGTCCTCATAACTTTGGCCAACAAATTGGGCTAAAATTTTTCATGCTTGTTCTCAGCTCAGAGTGGAATATGTAACTATAATGAGCTTTGGACCTTAAATCTTGTGCTTGATGCCTGATATATTTAATAACTGGAAGTTTTATACAGTCTAGCACAGTGATGCTCAATAACTGGTCTGCAGACCAGTGCCGGTCCTGAGATCTCCCTGACAAAGTTTGGGAAGGCAGCAAGGTGGTCCCTGGTATCAAAAAGGTGGAGAAACACTGGGCTAGCAAATCGCCAGTTAAGCACAGAACATATCGTCTTCACGCTTAGTGTGGTTTTTAATCTCACTGAGCGCTACCAGAAAGGCTCAGGCAAGGTCTATATACTACAACAGGATAATGTAAACGCTTCCATGAAAAATCATGGAGCAGGTCCTCAAAGAATCAATCCTGAAGCACTTGCATGAGAGGAAAGTGATCAGGAACAGCCAGCATGGATTCACCAAGGGAAGGTCATGCCTGACTAATCTAATCGCCTTTTACGATGAGATTACTGGTTCTGTGGATGAAGGGCAAGCAGTGGATGTATTGTTTCTTGACTTTAGCAAAGCTTTTGACACAGTCTCCCATAGTATTCTTGTCAGCAAGTTAAGGAAGTATGGGCTGGATGAATGCACTATAAGGTGGGTAGAAAGCTGGCTAGATTGTCGGGCTCAACGGGTAGTGAACAATGGCTCCATGTCTAGTTGGCAGCCGGTATCAAGTGGAGTGCCCCAAGGGTCGGTCCTGGGGCCGGTTTTATTCAATATCTTCATAAATGATCTGGAGGATGGTGTGGATTGCACTCAGCAAATTTGCGGATGATACTAAACTGGGAGGAGTGGTAGATACGCTGGAGGGGAGGGATAGGATACAGAAGGACCTAGACCAATTGGAAGATTGGGCCAAAAGGAATCTGATGAGGTTCAATAAGGATAAGTGCAGGGTCCTGCACTTAGGACGGAAGAACCCAATGCACAGCTACAGACTAGGGACCGAATGGCTAGGCAGCAGTTCTGCGGAAAAGGACCTAGGGGTGACAGTGGACGAGAAGCTGGATATGAGTCAGCAGTGTGCCCTTGTTGCCAAGAAGGCCAATGGCATTTTGGGATGTATAAGTAGGGGCATAGCGAGCAGATCGAGGGACGTGATCGTTCCCCTCTATTCGACATTGGTGAGGCCTCATCTGGAGTACTGTGTCCAGTTTTGGGCCCCACACTTCAAGAAGGATGTGGATAAATTGGAGAGAGTCCAGCGAAGGGCAACAAAAATGATTAGGGGACTGGAACACATGAGTTATGAGGAGAGGCTGAGGGAGCTGGGATTGTTTAGTCTGCAGAAGAGAAGAATGAGGGGGGATTTGATAGCTGCTTTCAACTACCTGAAAGGGGGTTCCAAAGAGGATGGCTCTAGACTGTTCTCAATGGTAGCAGATGACAGAACGAGGAGTAATGGTCTCAAGTTGCAGTGGGGGAGGTTTAGATTGGATATTAGGAAAAACTTTTTCACTAAGAGGGTGGTGAAACACTGGAATGCGTTACCTAGGGAGGTGGTAGAATCTCCTTCCTTAGAGGTTTTTAAGGTCAGGCTTGACAAAGCCCTGGCTGGGATGATTTAACTGGGAATTGGTCCTGCTTCGAGCAGGGGGTTGGACTAGATGACCTTCTGGGGTCCCTTCCAACCCTGATATTCTATGATTCTATGATTCTATGATTCCTGAGGTAACAGAAGGGGTTTTTCTGTAGGTGTAAGTAAACCACTTCTCTGAGAGACGGTAGCTAGGTTGATAGAGGAATTTTTCCTTTGGCCTAGCTGCCTCTACAGCAGGATTGCCCTGAACAACGTAGCTAGGTCACTCTAAGTTTTAAGTGTAGGACAGGCCTAAGTTTGAAGCATCAGTTTTACAAGTAAATCAGTTTTACCGTGACCAGCAATTGAAGTCTGTAATTTGATCAGCCTCAGCTCCAACCTAGAACAATTCTACTCAGTTCCAGGGCAGTGCCTCATTTGTGAGACCATCCTTCCTCCTCGTTTCTATGCTGTCTCCATTTCCACTGCCTGGTGTCGGTTTTGTTGTTGTTTCTTTAGAGCGTCAGCTATTGGGGGCAGAGACGGTCTCTTCTGCTGTGATTGGGGAGCCCTTTGAATGACAGACCCTGCTGCAATACGGAGAGCAATATGTTGATGCTTGGTTCTGAGCCTCTCAACTCTGGGGAAGTTCAGCTCCAGATGTCAACTTTTCATCTTGAGCCTACATCTAACGGCAGAGTAAACTGGACTCAGGCCTAGGAGTGTAGGGTTCACTTCCTGACTATGCCATGGGCTCCCTGCATGACCTTGGGAAAGTCACTTATTTCTCCGTGCCTCAGTTCCTCAGCCGTAAAATGAGGACGATGAGCAGTCCTTTCTTCCACCTTTTGTCTTGCTCCGTTAGACTGTAAGCAAGGACTGACTTTCAGAGTGGGTATGTCTAAACGGCAGCCAGAGGTGTGTCTGCAGCTCTGCGTACAGGCATTAGATTTAATCTAGCTAGCGTGGTTTAAAATAGCAGCACAGATGTGGCAGCGGAGGCTTCAGTCTGGGCAATACAAGCCCACCTGGACCCCAGGTTTGCACTTGTGTTTCCAGCACACGTCAAGGTGCTTGCCTGCTGCTGCATTTTCGCCCCACGAGCTAAATTAAAGCCAGCATGGGCGGGCTTTCCAAAGCTGCAATCGCACACCCGAGTGCAGCGTAGATGTTCCCTATGAGCACAAAGGGGCCCTGATCCTGGTTGCGGTCACATAATACCTGCTTTGAAAAAGAATGGGAGAAAACAGAAGAAAGAATAAAACCTGTAGCTTCTTTGCGGACCAACCCCCCTCCCTGACCCCCGCCCTGGAAAGGACAAAGAATGTGTTTTTTCTCGGTTGCTGCAAAATGTTTTATTCTACTTATGTGACTTTGTTAAGGCGCCATGGGAGCCAGGAGTGTGTGCGAATGGGGAGGGAAACAAAGCAGTGGCTGGGGGACAGACTGGAGCACTAAAGACAGGAGCATGTTATGTGGGAGAAAACAGACAAACGTCTGTTGGGAACCCTGAGATGAAAGGATTTATGTTAAGAAAATGATTTTTGTTGGGCGCTCATGATGACAAATAGAAAATATAGTTATATATTTTTGGAAGCTGGGAAGGGTGAGCCGAAAAGATTCATTATGAAAGGAAATCATTGGAGTTGGGGAGCGTGAGGTGCAGAGATGTACGATACCAAAAAATCCAGTTTGCAGGGAGCTCTGGCTCAGGGAGATTCATGGGCAGGGGAGGGAAGGAGATTGGAGACTGAGCTTGCAAGGAGGAAGGCCATTGCTCTTAAAGAATAAAAATCACGCTATGTTTCCTCTCATATTGATATGGCTCAGGCTGCCTCCTTCTTTCTGCTCCTCCATGCTGCCTCCTGCACTGTGCAGGATGTAACCATGGGGGAGCTGAAAGAACGGTCCATTGTGCAACACCATTCTTCTGCCCAGCACCCAGCTCCATTGGCCTCAGCGGGCATCACCCATGCGTCAGTGAGGGTAGAACTGGGCTGCTGGTTTTCTGGCTTGTTGTCATTAAACTTCTGTCCCTGCTGGGGAATGTGTGGCAGCTTTGGTGAAGACACCAGCTGCGCCAACAAGCAGGGTTTTCCCATTGGCATAGGTACTCCACTGCCTTGAGAGGAGTAGCTAGGTCAGCAGAATTCATCTCGTCTATACCAGGAGTTACGTCAGTATAAGTACACCTCTCGGGGGAGTGGATCCCCCGCCCCCCGAGAGACGTAGCTATGCCGATGTAAGTGCCTTGTGAAGACCAGCCTATAATGAGATACAGCCCCTGCCTCAAAGATTTAAAATTTTCTTTACAGACAGATAAAGTGTGGGGGGAAGGGGGCATTATTCTCCCTCTTTTCCAGGTGGGGAGCTGGGGGTGTGAGAGACTTGAGTGACTTGCCCAAACTCCCACGTGAAGTCCTTTGTGCAGCTGGGAATTAAGCCTGAAGATTCCTGACGCCCAGTTCAGAGCCGTAACCACAGTGCCAGGGGAGACTCCGACCAGCCAGGAGAGCAGTGGGCCTATCCTGAATATGTGGGAGTAAATCCATATTTGAACCCAAATGAGTCACCTCCCCACCCCTGCTGTACTATCCCAAACAGAGCCAGAGGCGAGTGTCAAAGGGAAACATTTCCAGCCCCAGCTCCCAGTGGCACAAGGAGATCATGTTCGACCAGTGGCCCGTGGACTTTCCCCTTTTTGGGCCGTGCTGATGGTGCTGCTGAGGCCATCTGGAGAAGAGGGCGTGTTCTAGTATCTAGTATCTGGGTTCTGGCCCTGGCCCTGCCTCTGGGGTGGATCACTGTAATATACCCATCTGTAAAATGAGGGGCATGATACTTGCCTCCCCTCGTAGAGTGTTGTGGAGTTGCCACGTGGAGCCAGTGTCATAGTTTCACAAAACAAGTGTTCCTTCGGGGGGCAGAGTAGCCTGGTGGACAAGGCACAGGAGTGGGACTCAGGAAACTAGGGTTCACTTCCCGGCTCTGCTGCTTTGTGACCTTGAGCAAGTTGCAGCGCCTTTCTGTGCCTCAGTTTCCCTATCTGTAAAATGACACTGCTCTCCTTTGCGAAGGGCTTTGAGGGCTACAGCTGACCGGCTCTAGACAAGCGCTGGGGGGTTATGATTCGATGTGGCATGCAGACCAGATGCACAATTTGGTGACGCAGCTTGGCAATCTCTATTAAACTAGGCCTCCTTGCCTGACCACCTAGAGGGAGGAGTGGGAATGTGCAGCAGCCACTCAAAGGAAACCTACTCCCCTCTCACTGGAGTTCTTCGGGCAGGGCGGGAGGCATGCGGCGGTGTGGGTAGCAGAGGCGGGGCTGAGGTTGGTTGGTGCACCTCAGCATTCTCCCCCCCACTTTCCCTGCACCTGCTGATCAGTTGCTGAGCAGAAGTGAGACCCAGGGAGGGAGGAAGCAGCCTCTTGGCACCCCCTACTGGGCAGGTAGCAGGCTGCTGTCTGCAGACAGGTCAGCTCTGTGCCTGCCCTTCCCCTGCTACTCCTACTGGTAAAACTCCACGACTGGGCCATCTAGTGCCTTGATTACTGTGCCTGTGGCCTTTCTGCCCTCCTCCTCATCTTACTTTTCCCTCTGCCAGCCTAGCCAGAATACTCAGCCTCTCCTGGGTCATTCTCAGCAGGTCACCCCCACAGGCCCTCCACCAATCCCTGTCTGTCTTGGCCCACGTGACATTCAAGTGCCTTATCCTCAGCTTCAAATTCAAATGTGACATCACTACTGCCCATATCTTTGCCTTCAGTTCCTCCTCCCAGTCCTCTGGAGTTCCTGCCTCGCATCCTCATGCTGCCTTCTGCACTGGGACTATCCCATTTCCTCTCCCACACTGCCCCCCTTAAACCCTCTCTCCTTTGTTCCTTGTTCACCAAACCCTTCATCTCCTCTTACTATCCCTTCCCTGAGCTATAGTCTCAGGTCTGGTCTTGTGCTTAGACTGTCTGCTTGTTGAGGCATGTTGGCAAAATGCTGTGTGATGCACAAGGGCATGAATAGCGTTAGCTGTTTCAAGATCCCCACACCACTTCATCCCCATGATGTCCATTCACTTCGCTTATCCCCGCTCCGCTGGGAGCTTCATATTCCCCTCTCGAAACCTGACCCTGGTTAGGCTGCTGGTATGCTGAGACCACTGACTATTGTGTTGACTGATACTGTTGTGTTGTTTCCTTCTACTACTCCTGTCTGTAGCCACCTGTTGTCTCTTGTCTCATGCGTAGATTGTGAGGTCACTGGAGCAGGGACAATCTTTTTGTTTTATCTTTGTACAGCGCCTGGCACAATAGAGTCCTGATCCATGATCTGGGACTTCTAGATGTTTCTGCGACACAAGTAAGAAATACCAGAGCTGGTTGGGAATTTTCTGTCTAAATGTTTTCCAGAGGAAAAATGTTGACTTTTCCCAAAAATTTGATTTTTCATTGGGCAAATTGAAATAAAAATATTTCATCTCGGGTCAGGTTGCCCTGAATCGAAACATTTTGTTTTAGTTCTTTTGACTTCGATTTGACTCCATCTGAGCTGCCGCAGGGCCTCCTGGGAGTTGTAGTTTGGGTATCTCATGCCTCCATTCTCCCTTATGCACCAGGTTCCTTGGTTGGATGACATCAACCATGATGCACTGCAGTCTTCCCTCTGGCTGAGGCACAGCGGTGCATGAAAGGTTTTAACATTTCCTAATTGAACTTTTTTGGAACTTTTTGTCCCATGAAAAGTTTTTGTCCTAATTTTGGATAAAAACAAATGGTAATATTGGAATTTCCCAGGAGCCAGAAATTCCAGTTTCTCGATGAGCTCCAATAAATAATAATAATAATGGTGTGTTGGGTGGTGGGGTCTCAGGGCCTCCTGAGATGCTCAAGTAGGCCAGATGTTACCATCCACAGCCTGAAACCAGCAACTTAACCTTAGCCCCACTCTTTAAATTTGACTTTACAAGTCCTTTCTGGTTGCGTCGCACCACAGCGGGAGGAAGTGAAAATTACGGGCCACAGGCAAGGTTCCAAAAAGTGCGCTCTCTTTCTCAGAAAAGGGCTGGCAGCTTTCCATGGCCCTTCAATATATTTTATAGCTGTACTACAGTTTTTAACAGCATAATTTAGTAAGTGTCAGTACTTTGTAACGGAGTGTGCAGACACCATCTTATTCAACCTCTGTCAGCATTATGCTGAGTCAAATAGCACGCAGAGGGGAAGTGTTAGTGTCTCAGGAAGTGAAGTTGGCGAGAGAACTGGCCATCAGCATAAATATTGGCATAAATATTTTCTTAATCAGCAAGCAAAGTGCTAAGACTTTTTACCTTTACTGGATTTCTTTCAGAACATCAGGTGTCATTTCGGTTACCTTTAAATTATGCCTCCCCCCAACCCCCAGACACACAATCCACATTGGTTCATGCTTTTGACACATTGCTTTTCCACCTAAACTACCAAGGGAGAAGTCACTGGCTCCTCCAACCGTATAGTGCCAGTGACTTCTTTATTAATCGATTATTATTACACATATTGATGAAGTGCTCCTCACCATTGTACTTGGGCACACATACTTATGTTAATTGTTCATTTACTTTACTTCACTTCTAGATACACAAAAATGCTAAAAAGGACTCGAGTTGCCTTTGACATACTTTAAAAACACATCCGGATGCAGCAATTTAAGATAGCCCACTGAAAAGCCCTTGCCTTCTGAAACCATTCCCCACCTTTTCAGTGACAATTTGTCCCCACTGCCAAATTTTCACATGCTTGGGTGAAGTGAAGTGAAGTGAGCTGTAGCTCACGAAAGCTTATGCTCAAATAAATTGGTTAGTCTCTAAGGTGCCCCAAGTCCTCCTTTTCTTTTTGCAAATACAGACTAACATGGCTGCTACTCTGAAACATTTCCCATGCTTCTAATCAGAAGGATCAGACTCCAAGACTACCTCTATACCTGGAGCGAAGGATGTGATTTCCCAGCTTGCGTAGACACATTTGTGCTAGCTTCCATTGAGCTAGCCTACTAAAATTAGTAGGGTACCTGCAGTGGTGCGAGCCGTGGCATGGGCTAATTATACCATCTACATACCTGGGCGGGGGGAACAGGTGGGCTTGCACGCAGGGAGGCTAGCCCGTGCCTCTGCTCACTGCTGCCCAAGCTGCTGTGGCTACTCTACTGTTTTTAATGCACTAGCTCGGTAAAAGCGAGTGCAAGCACGTGTGCGCGAGCTGGGAATTCGCTCCCAGTGTAGATGTAGCCCAAGTGGAGTTTGGGGGAAGGCAGTTGCCTGGGGAAGTAAGTCATGTGTCATCTCTTGAAGGTGGGTCAGATTTGTGTTTAGGTCTGTTTTCATCCAGGAAGGCTCTGATCGTCCCTCATGTTTTCCATTTCTTAGGCTTGCCTAGGATGTGCTCAAGCGTGCAGGTTGATCCCCACAGTGTTGCTTGTTGCCTTGCAGCCAGAGGTTCTGATGCATATTAGCACTTAAAATTCAGGGTGTTATGACCGTTAACCTAGAGTCCCCCTGCTTATCTTAATGGTGAACGTTAGTTCTGGGACCCCATGTGCCATCGGTCTGACCACAGACACATGCAGGCATAGGCGCTGACTTCTTCTGGCTCCGGTGGGTGCTCAACTCCCCTCTGCCCAGGGCCCAGCCCCAACTCCAGCCCTTCTCCGCCCCCTCCCGCCCCCATTCCCCAAATCCCCAGCCCGGCCCCGCCTCCTCCCCTGAGCACGCCATGTTCCTGCTCCTCCCCCTCCCTCCCTTGCTACAGCTGTTTGGCGGCGACAAGCTCTGGGAGGTAGGCTGAGGAGCGGGGACAAGGCGTGTTCAGAGGAGGAGGTGGGGTGGGGCGGGGAGCTTGGCTGCCAGTGGGTGCAGAGCATCCCCTAGTTTTTCCCCGTGGGTGTGCCAGCCCCGGAGCACCCACCGGGTCGGTGCCTATGCGTGCGGGTGAGAATTGCCGAATGAGGGCACTATGTAGTGAACCGGCTAGCATGCGTCTGCAAAATTTCCCCCTGTTGGATTGACCCAGAACTGCTCACTTGTGTCTATTGTGGTACCTGTGCTGCTAACAGCTGTTTCTCCTATAGGTCCAGTAACAGGGGGCCTGTGATTTTGGAGCAGGAAGACCTGGGTTCTAAGCTTGCTGTCGCTTTGAAGCTCTGTGTAGCTTTGGGGGGCAATGCAGTGGCATCCACAGGTTTGATGTAGCAACCAATAATGTATTTTGCACATACATTAGCATCTTTCACTAAAGGTTCTTAAAACGATGCGGGGCAAGATTTGAAAGGCACAAAGGGATGGGAGTTGGGAACCTAATTTCATTTTGAGCCTTAGAAAAACCTCTCCCCTAAGTCTCAAAGCCTCACATGAGGTAGGTAAGCAGCATTTTTCTCATTTTATAGATGGGGACGTTGAAGTGACCCAAGGCACAGGTGGGGACAGAATCCAGAAACTCGGCACTAGAATACATGCTTTTCTCAAGATGGTATGTGGTTTGGTAACTCTCCAGTTCCAGCATCTGCAGCGAAGGAAACTCAATTGCAGTTAATGACAGTGAAATTATGGAGAGATTAGTGTAATTACAACTAGAAGAATCTTCTAGTTCAAAGATGATTGATGACTCATGGAAGAATTTGGATGGAGGCACGAGAGGAGATTCCAGGAACACTGGCTCAGACTTTATTTACCTCCACAAGTTCCCCTAGGTATGGAAAGAAATGGCTTGACAAAAATAAGGCATGGAAGAAAGAGGATTTAATGTGGCTACTCAATGCTATTAAATAAATGATGTGTGTTGGCAGGACTGTAGGTGAGAAGGGTGGGAGACTGAAAAACCATATTGTGAAAAGAACCAGAAGAATTGCCCTCATAAATCTACTCCACTATTCCCATCATATAGAGGATGGAAGGAAGTAGATTACTGGGGTGCATAAGAATATCAAAGGGGTATAGAAGGCGTCCACATCTTTGGCTGGCCCTTCAGCGTGAATACTGCACATGTGTGTCCTTTCTCTAGAAAAGAGAGCAACAGATGAGGAGCGGGAAAGGGTAAGAGAGAAGAAGGCATGAAACTGAAACTTAGGGGATTTTTTTCCCTGTATTTGAGGTGGGTTAAAGGAGCTCCAGGTGTTCTCTCTAGAAAAAAGAGATTAGGAGGCAACATTAATCAAGTTTACAACATATTTAAATGAACAGATAAAGAGGAAAGAAAAAAAACCCCTCCCTGAAATGTTTTTCTAACAAATGCATATTTGAGCTAAAGAATTCACAGGGGTCGTCATGGAAAGCCACATGTATATATGCAAAACTAGGGTTAGAAGACAAAGCGGGATTATTTTCTAGGCTCATAAATAATGTAACGGTTGGAAGAAAAATGTGGAGGCTTCAGCTGATCTTATTGCCGAAGGAGGAACTAACAATATGTCTGATAAAGTGGGAGGTTGAAGGAAATTTCACACAGAAGAATGATAGAGCATTGCTGATTGTCATACCATGCATGGTGTTCTTCGGTGAAGGATCGGCATGTTTTCTGCCTTCCTTGATGCATGGAGACGTCTGTTTCCAGGATTTAAAGGACCTTTCTGGAGGAAGGAAATTATGGGCGTGCCGAGTTTGTGGGTTAGAGTTTCGCTGGTGCCCACTGAAGGCAATTGTAAAACTCCCATTGACGACTTGGGTACGGAGTTAGACCAATGCGGAGCTCTCTTAAAAATCCCACCTTTAATTGTTAAGAAAGATACTTACTAAGAGCCAGCTATTGAAAAATGTTAGGTGTACAGGCACACACTTAATTTGCACTTGTAGTTACCATGTAAATTGAGTAACTGTGCAACGGCCAACTGAGGTCATTTATGAGCTTGGTTGCCGATTTTGCATACACAGCCATCCATTCCATCTTCACACTTACTTGGTCTGCACATCAATCACTCTGACGCGCTGTACAATTTAGTCATGCACTTGCACACATAATGTTCTTGAAGTTCTTGTTTTGAATCATTTATGTTCTCGTCAGTAGGAATTCTCATGATACAAACCAACCACTGCTTGTCTGTCTTTTAGTCAAATTTTGCCTTATCGATCATGATCCATAATTTCCTTTTTTAGAGTGCAGTGTCATACTAGTGAAAGTGGCCAGATTGAGAGCCCTCCAGTCTAGTTTCAACGACTCTCTGGTCTTCTATATAGCCAGGGAATAGACCCAGCAGGGGCCATGTAAAGTTGCCTTATTTTCCCAAACCAATATAATCCAGCCCTGATGGATAATCTCTGGGAGCTGGGAAGCTCTCTCAAGGTCTCACTCATTCCTGTGTCTCTGTTGACAGTATCAACAAGGGGGCCAAGTGGGCTCATCAATTTGTTATAGGGATCCCTCTGCATGAGGAGCTATATTGAGACCATCAAACGATTTCATGTATAGCAGTTTACCTAAATGCAATCAGATGACAACTTCATCACTACCAACTTGGGTTAGAAGCAAAACTGTGACCTAGTGGGGAAAGGCTTTGTGTCCCAATACCAATTCCTCAAATGCAATCCAGTATGGACTGGTGATTCTAAAACCTGACCATCTCTGGGTCTTTGACTTTTTCTCCATGAACACTATAATCCTGCACATAGCTTGGCTTTCACAGGAAAGCATGCAGAACAAGGGGACCTTCTGGGTGATGTAGATTAAAGCTGAGCACTATCAATATGAAACAAAATAAAAAATTACCAAAGTTAGCCTCTTAAATTCATGTTTACCCTGATTTTCAGAAGCGTGCAGCACTGGAAATTCTTCATGTGAAATATTTTGGAGTGAAAAGTGCAAGTTTGGCAACACCAAAACATTTTTGTGAATTTGTCTCAGTTTGCTGAATTGTTTAAATAAATAAATAACTAAAAAATTTTTAAAAATTGAAGCTTTTCATTTTCACATTTTCTGAATGAAATGTTTCAATTTTTCCATTCAAAATGACTTTTTTGTTTCAAAATTTCCTTTAATTTTATTTAACCCCCCCAAGCTTTTAAAAATGGTCTAAATTGAAACAAAACATTTTGTTTGACCCCCAGATAATTTGTTTTGATGAAAATAAAAAAAAAAAGGGGTTGATTTGATTTGAAGCAATTCCCTTCCCCACCCTGCACCCCACCAATATTTGGGACTATCCAGTACACTGACAAATCCATTATTTGCAGAGCTCTACTTGGCACCCAGGAGCTCCCTTTGATTTTTTGGCCAATAGAGGCATTCCTGTCCCGACTGCCAAGAGCAATGGGAAAATAGACCCCAAGGGTCGCAACATGGAGTTAGACTGGGGCTAAGTTTGACTCATAGCGACCATCTACGTTGTCAGTGGGGTGACACAGTAACAATTGTACTCCTGAGATGTTGCTGGCTCCCAAGGTCTTGATTTGGAAAAAACCCCACCCTAGCTTGTTGTTAAGTGTAACACTTTATGATCAGATGCTACACCAATGCCACCATGCTCATTGACTTCCTGTAGTGTCCCTTTGTTATAACCTTTCCTTTAAGAGCCATTAGGAGGAACTAGATTCAACGTGCTTTCTGACAATCCTTTCAAACCAGGAGCGTGTTCTGTGATTCACTGGAGTGTTGTCATCTACTTTACGCTCATGCTTTCTTGTTTTGGTCCCTGTCAGCTGAATTTGTTTTCTGGTTTGCAGATGCTTAAGGATGACCGATAATAGGAAGACGCTATGAAAAGGGTAACGTGGATGCGGAGTGGCTGTTAGCCAGGGTGGCCTGAAAAGCAATGCAATGCCAAAGCTATAGGCACAATAGCACCTCAGTGTGTGATCTTGTCGTACCTTGTGCTGAGCAGGGTTCATAGAATCACAGAATCTCAGGGTTGGAAGGGACCCCAGGAGGTCATCTAGTCCAACCCCCTGCTCGAAGCAGGACCAATCCCCAGTTAAATCATCCCAGCCAGGGCCTTGTCAAGCCTGACCTTAAAAACCTCTAAGGAAGGAGATTCTACCACCTCCCTAGGTAACGCATTCCAGTGTTTCACCACCCTCTTAGTGAAAAAGTTTTTCCTAATATCCAACCTAAACCTCCCCCACTGCAACTTGAGACCATTACTCCTCGTTCTGTCATCTGCTACCATTGAGAACAGTCTAGAGCCATCCTCTTTGGAACCCCCTTTCAGGTAGCTGAAAGCAGCTATCAAATCCCCCCTCATTCTTCTCTTCTGCAGGCTAAACAATCCCAGCTCCCTCAGCCTCTCCTCATAACTCATGTGTTCCAGTCCCCTAATCATTTTTGTTGCCCTTCGCTGGACTCTCTCAATTTATCCACATCCTTCTTGTAGTGTGGGGCCCAAAACTGGACACAGTACTCCAGATGAGGCCTCACCAATGTCGAATAGAGGGGAACGATCACGTCCCTCGATCTGCTCGCTATACCCCTACTTATACATCCCAAAATGCCATTGGCCTTCTTGGCAACAAGGGCACACTGCTGGCTCATATCCAGCTTCTCGTCCACTGTCACCCCTAGGTCCTTTTCCGCAGAACTGCTGCCTAGCCATTCGGTCCCTAATCTGTAGCTGTGCATTGGGTTCTTCCGTCCTAAGTGCAGGACGCTGCACTTATCCTTATTGAACCTCATCAGATTTCTTTTGGCCCAAACCTCCAATTTGTCTAGGTCCTTCTGTATCCTATCCCTGCCCTCCAGCGTATCTACCACTCCTCCCAGTTTAGTATCATCCGCAAATTTGCTGAGAGTGCAATCCACACCATCCTCCAGATCATTTATGAAGATATTGAACAAAACCGGCCCCAGGACCGACCCTTGTGGCACTCCACTTGACACCGGCTGCCAACCAGACATGGAGCCATTGATCACTACCCGTTGAGCCCCCGGGTTGGGAGACTTGTGATGGGAGTCAGGTGGGAGAGGCAGTGATGTTAGAGATGATGGATGAGTAAGTGCCATTCTTCCCTCTGACCCAGTATGTAGCCACCGTGTGCTGTCAGGAGTTGCCGTGGTCATTAAACATCCTGTGGGAATTTTTGCCACCCTTACCAAACTCCAGCCTGGGGGGAATTACATTCTGCCTGCCTACAGAGCTCCAGCGAGATGATGCAGTCTCACAGTGTGAGGTACCAGAGCTGAGGCTTGTTCATAGCACGGACCACATCTTAAGAGCCAAATCGTCTCATGGACACCTCCCTAGCCTGGATCCCTTCCCCTTTCATTTGCGAGCAGATGGCAACCCTAGCAATTGCTCACGTGGACAAGTAACAGCCGTGACGCATTTAGGGTGTTCTTAGCTTCTTTCAATGCGATTTAACAGCTGCAACTAAGGAAAAGGAGCTTGCACCATGTGGCCAGCCACAGAAGACAAGTGTGGACCCTCTAGGCTAGTTGTATGCTCTCTGTTGCTTTATTAATGTGAATGTTTGAAGTGTGCGACACCCTGACAGTCAAGCTGTGCCTCTGTCTTCTCTTTTGGTGTATCAGATCCATGCAGGTGCAGGGACCTTTTGCCACTCACCATTCACTGCAGTGGACTCCTGCGATTCTCCTGCTCTTAGACCGAGACCAGATTATGCTGCCTTAAGTGCACAGACTCCTTTTCACTTACAGGGCCCTTTCTGATGATGCCTGCAAGGTAACCTCTTCCTGGAGACAGGTGACTGTGGCAATTCTCCAAGCAACGAGCAGCTATAGTTTGACAAGTTTTATTTAGGAGATTTAGAAAGCATAGAGAAGACAAAAGTGATTCAGCAAAGAAACATGTATCTATGTTGGGGCTTCCCTCCTCGCTATCTTAGATGGGCCGTGTTCTCCAATTGCAGGACAAGAACGGAACCAACTCACCTGTAAAAATGTAAAGGTCTCCCCTGGTCAGAGTTAACAGCCTCTCTTGCGGCTGCCCTCGATACCCACCTCTGTGTCTCTCCCCAAAGAAGCCCATCCTTCGTGACAGTTCTCGACATGATTCCATTAACATAGTCTTTGTCTCTGCTACATCTCTGTCAAGTATCTTTCAGAGTTTGTCTGGGACATCAAAGTGGGTGGTAACGGTATTGTTTTATGGCTTTTGTCCATAGCCCAACTTCTCCATCTCTAGCAGTGATCAATCTTCCCCCTGCTCTTTGCGGTATGCTTCAGACAGGACACAGGAATCAGATGTAGGTTTCATGCCCAAATGACAATTAATTTACCCACTTTGTCCCAAAGGCCAATTCTTGTTGTGGATTAGACCTGGGGCAGGCAAACTTTTTTGGCCCAAGGGCCACATCTGGGAGTAGAAATTGTATGGCGAGTCATGAATGCTCACAAAATTGGGGTTGGTGTGTGGGAGGGGGTGAAGGCTCTGGTTGGGGGTGCGGCCTCTGGGGTGGGGGTGAGGCTGGGGCTGAAGAGTTCAGGGTGTGGGAAAGGGCTCCGGGCTGGGGCAGGGGAGTGGGGTGCGGTGGGGTGAGGGTTCTGGCTGAGGGTGTGGGCTCGGGGTGGGGCTGGGGATGCGGAGTTTGGGGTGTAGGAGGGTGCTGGGACCGAGGAGTTCAGAGGGCAGAAGGGGGATCAGGGCTGGGGCAGAGGGTTCGGGTGCAGGAAGGCGTGCAGCCTGGGGGTGCAGGCTCTGGGGTGGGGCTGGGGATGAGGTGTTTGGGGTGCAGGAGGGTTCTCTGGACTGGAATCGAGCAGTTTGGTGGGCGGGAGGGGGATCGGGGCTGGGGCAGGGCATTGGGGTGCAGAAAGAGGCTTGGGGGTGCAGGCTCTGGGTGGTGCTTACCTCAAGTGGCTCCCGGAAGCAGTGGCATGTCCCTTCTCCAGCTCCTATGCGGCGGTGCGGCCAGGTGGCTCTGTGCGCTACCCTGTCCACAGGTACCGCCCCTGCCACTCCCATTGGCTGCAATTCCTAGCCAACGGGAGCTGCGGGAGTGGCACTTGGGGCGGGGGTAGCATGCAGAGTGGAACCCCCTGAACGGCCCCTTAGCATAGGAGCCGGAGTGGGGCCATGCTGCTGCGTTTGGGAGCTGCATGGAGTGCCCCCAACCCTGCTCCCTGGCTGGAGTGCTGGAGTGGAGCAAGCCCCAGACCCCGCTTCCCGGCGGAAGCTTGAGGGCCAGATTAGAATGGCTGGTGGGCCAGATCCAGCCTGTAGGCAGTAGTTTGCCCACCCCTGGGTTAGACGCTCTTGGGATAAAGAGACTGACTGACCTGGATTGAGCTGTTATTCTCTTTTAATTACATTACATAACATGCAGCCCCCAAAGCGGGTCCAAGTGACACGAGATGGGGGATCTGCAGGTAAGTGGGAGTAGGAGACTGGGAAGTCAGAGAGGCAGGGTTGGGGGCAGAGGCGATCCACAGCGCTGGAAAGATCAGCAGGGAAAAAGGGATGGAAGAGAGGCAATGATCTGCAGCGCCTCCTTGGTTGTTCCAGGTCTCACCTTCTGAACTAAAGTTTCCCCACATTTGTTAATGGCATTTTTCAGACTCTGTGTGATTCCCCCCTTTCATTCTCAGCCCGGTCGCCGTCTGAAGGCGAGGCGATCAGCTGCTGATTATGGATAGGAACCTGCTTCCATTTACCATCTGCATCCTCACAGCTGTGCAGCAGTGAAGACAACCAGGTGCAGGACTTTAAGCAAGAAGAGGGGGAAGAAGCGGATTGCCAAGGGGCCCTTCCTTGAGTGTCCTGTCCTAGGGCCACTCACAAGCAAGTGTCCTCTCCTGGTGAGTGTGTCTTGCAGGTCCCCCTCCGAGCCGAGCCACAGAGGATATGAATTGTTACAGCCTCAGCTGCTGAGCCTTGGCTCGGGGGCGGGGCGGGGGGGCATCACATAAGGACTTATACCCCCATTCTGTGCAGCCCCTGAGAGGAGGCCAAGCCATACCAGCACTCTGTGCAGCACCATCCAGGCCAGGTTGGGATCGACTCTCTCTCTCTGTCAAGCCTGCCGGTTGCTCTGATGCGCTCTATAATGCAGCCGCTGTCTCACTAGAGACTGAGTCCCACCCACGTACTTCCCACCTGAATCGTTTTGCGCCAGTGATCAGGGTGGTGAAAGGCTTCATAGCTTATTACCCCTACCCAGTCTCCCGTAGCATGTCCTCTGCACCAGGAGGCAGAGATGGAGCTTGTGTGTGTTCATCTTCATCCGAGAAGAAAACAACGAATCCTTTCCACATCCCTGAATATCTCTCTCATCTCCCTCCAGTTTCATTTGTTTCTTTCCTGTAAATAACTGGACCCATCAATAGCTATTAGTGGCAAAAAACCAACCCTTTCCACTTACACATTCTCATTGCCTCCATTGAGCGGTAAGCACCATGAGTCCCATTTATAAAGGGTGAAACTTGCCCAAGTCCACAGGCCGCTGGGAGAGCCAGGAAAAGAATGCAGATTTCCCGAGTCTCCGCCGTGCGCTCAGGCCAGCTGGTCTGCAGCTAGCATTAAAAATCATCCAAAAGCAGAGACGTGAGGGCTGCTCTGAGGAAAACCTGAGCCTCACTCCCAAAGCCTGGTAAGTTTCACACAGTTATCCCAAGGCAGCAAAAGGAGCAAAGTCCTGAGCTTTAGCCCCTGTACTCATCAGCATGAAAAAAACATAAGTGTGAATCAAACAACAGGCTTCAAATAGGAACTGCGATGACTCTAATTTGTATGTACCATTATTTGATGTTCTAACCTACCAGGTTTAAGGTAAACCACAGTGGAATATCAAGCAGACATTAAATGAAACCATGTCATTAATTCAATCCAACGAGATATGTTTTATATAACAAAGGGATTTGTTCTGATTCTCAAACAATGTATATTAATGAAAAAGTCGAAATAGATTCATTTTGTTCTCAGAGCAAACACATTGAGGAAAGCCATCAAGAAGTAAAGAACATGGCTTTTTTTTTTTTAAACTGTGCTTTATTTAGGGCTAAGCTGGAAAGCGTCATTCAATAATTACAGAAGATTACAAGGAGTTTTAGGGAATTGAGAGTGAAAGAGCAGTTGTATGGAACTGCAGCTGCATTACACATCTGTACCTCCTGGCTGTGGGCTCGTTTCTGCTGTCCTTACTCAGATGAAACACCCGCTGTCACCCAAAGGGAGTTTTGCCAGAGTAAGGGCAGTAAGATCCGACCCAATAAGGTGTTAAAAAAAGGCCAAGATAACAATCACATTATTTAAAAAGCAAACAAAAACCAACCCCAAATCAATTAAAACAAACTAAGATTTAAATGAAGAATCAGAAATAATCATCACACTCTTCTTAGTTCAACTAAAACGAATGAGAATGATGCAAATCAAGTCTGAATACAGTGGAAATAAATTATAATAAATATGATATACTTTAAAATATATGTGTTTTTAAATAATTCATTGTTTTTTCTGATTCAGTTTTTCAAAGCAATGTCTTATTTTTTAACTGCTCTAAAGTCATTTACCAAAGATAAATATCGTGCTTTCATTAAATAGTTTTCCTTGTTTTTTTTTCTCTATCATTACAATTAAAAGTCCTACAAAATATGCAAATTTATTTACAGAAAAACAGAGCCAGCATCTCTTTTTTTTAAACATCCCCCTGTTTTTCAAAATTCCTTGTAAACAGTTTCAGAAATTCTTCAAAGAGATTGTTTGTTTTTTTATGTTATTTTTTATTTTTATTTTTTTATATTATTTTTTCTTTTTTAAGATTAAGGTTCTAGGCTAACCCCTTGCCCTGAAGGTTTCTAGAGCAAATATGGAAGCTACTGAAGCAGAGGATGATGGGAATTTGCGGACAGCAGATCATGAAGACATGAAGCGTGTAGCTGGGTTTTGTTGTTCAAGTTAGAACGGCATCTGATAAAAAGACAGCTGTTTTGTTTCCCATTTGCGTTGTCTACAACAATCGAGTTTTGTTTGTTTATTTTTGTTAATAGCTGGAATGCTTGCAGTTAAAAAAGCTGCCAAAATAGCCATTTCTCTTCTTTTTCTCCTCGATAAATAACAGCATCCAACAGCAGTTGGCAGAGAGTAGGAATTTATGCTCAGTCTAAACTCTACAAAAATTACAATTCTACAACATCTTTGTTTTTAGCATTAACGCTAACTTCTATGTAGTTTTTTTTTTTTTGCTTTTTGTTGTCTAATTTTTTTTCTATGATATAGGTATTTTAAAGTTTTTTTCTTTTTTAAATTCTGTACAACTATTAGGATTTTAAATGGGGAGAGTTAGAAGCATTTACAAACCTTTTTTGTTTTTCACTATCAACCATCTTTCTTTTCTCTTTGCTATGCCTTTTTATTTATTTACTTTACTTTTTTTTTTTTGCTTTTCACAGACATCATCTCACCTGCTTTGAGCAGCGCAATTCTTACGTATTATACAGAAAACCATATGAAAGTTTCATAGACTCTAATTAATGTATAACCAAAGAACCTCCCAAAGTATCAAAGAACTATTATCTTGCCATTTTAAAAGCATTTAAGCATTTTTTTTTAATTTTTACATATTTCATATAATTGCTCTCAAAAACTGTTTTAGGAACAGCTCAGAGAAAAGCAAAGAACTTCCATATTTTACATACAGCTACAAGTCTGCGATAAAAAGTTTTGTCCTTTGGTCCCTATATAGCTAAGGAATGACAGATAAAGATGCTCAGTGACCGTTACCATGGGGTCAACATGGTAGCCGCATCCTTGGTGGCAAACAGGCACTCCTTTGTCCGTATCCAGGTTTGCATTTCCTGTTTGGAGAAAAGCCGCTGTGGTGATATCAATGTCTCTTCAGAAATCCTGGTTGATCTTGTTCCTGTTCTGATTTATTTATTAATTTTTGTTTGTTTCCAGCCCGTGTCCTTCGAAGTCAGCAGACGTGATACTTTTCTTGAAGAAATGTTACAGTCTAAACAATCAAAGAGAGAATAAGTCTGAAGTCTTCAGCTTGATTGATATTTGCTGATATGTCAAAGGTGTAATCCAACAGTTCCTGTTTTTTTAAAATATATATATATATATTTTTCTAAATGTGGCCCATTCAGCTGCTGCCCTAAAAAAATGAAGAAGATCATTGCAAATTAAACTAAAAAGGCAAAGTAAACAAATAAAAAAGGCCTTAAAAATAAAAATAAAAATCCTATTCTTTTGGGCCTAATCCTGCTTCCATTGAAAGTGAATGTGTTTTGCTCTCAGATTCAGTGGAAACAGGACTGAGCTCTTGCTCTGGAGTTTGTTTTTGAGGTATACTCCCACTAAAGTCAATGGAAAGATTCTCATGGACTTCACTGGGAACTGGCTCAGACCCAAAGTGAGCAAGGCAGTCAAGATCATGATAAAGAAAAATACAATTGCTCCTTCTGCATTTTTAATAATAATGATATATATCCATAGAAATATATATACTCACATCTATATATATGTACAGATATATACTTTGTAAAGTGGCACTTAAAAGAAAAAGCCAGATCACAATCTTGCTTGGTTGGACTTTCTAACGTGTGAAGTCTCTAGGAAAAATTGCTCTAAATTTTAACCGTGTGCTGTATATGATGATATATGGACTTCCCATGGAGAAACAGCTGTCATTAATGTATATTCCTTTGTGAATGTCAGAAAGTAACACTTTGAACAGGCAATTCATGGGAGGTAAAAGGAAAAATAATCAGTTGGAATGAACTTTTGAAAAAAATAGTAAAGCTAACATTTCTTAAATAAAAGTTATTTAAAAAAATTTAATCATGATCCGACTAGACTTGACATTTAAGTAGGATGCTTAATCATTACGGATTAGCTCTTATCTCTTTCTAGCAAGCAGGTTCTTCTTATACACTCGGTGATTTATTACATCAAGAAACTTAGAAACTGCAAAAGGTCCACTCTGGTGGAAAAGTGTCATGCGGAATATCAATCCATGCTGGCAGGTTTTTCACACTGTTGGTTCAACAAACAGCAAACCGTACACAGCAGTCTAAACAATTACAACACCAAAAATAATAAGAATAAGAGAATAAAAAAATAAAAAAACACTCGTCAAGGACCCTTTTTCAGTTGTAAACAAAAAGATGCATTTTGCTTTTTTATCAGGATTATTTTTTCCCCCTCAAAACAATCCCTCCCTTACCCCAAACAAATAATTTGTCAGGAGTGGCTGGAATGTGGAACCTTAGATTTAGGAATTCTTGAAAAGGCACACAAGAGGCCGCAGGCTTTTCTCTAAGTTGCTTTTTGGTTGGATAGCTATTGTTTTTACACGACTGTTACTATCATTACTTTTTTAAAAATTTTTGGAGAGTGATTTGAAATATCCGAAGGGAAAAAAAAAGGTGTCAATTGAAAAAGGCCCCCAATTCTCCGGAAAAAAAAAATAAAATCACAATATTTTTCAAGTGCAAAAAAATCAACCACGCGTTTTCTTTTTTCATTTTTTGGTAAAATATTTGTACAGTTATAACAATCCCATTTGCTAAAGAATTAGGAATCCATCTTTTTTTTTTTCCTTCTATGTGACATCTAAAGAAGCATAAAACGCTGACGAGAAATTAAACGACAAATAAAGAAACCACTGCAAGCACCAAACAAAACGAAAATGAGCACAGCAAAAAATCGTGGCAGCACAAAGTCAAAAAAGGCACATGTGATCATGACTGGCCAATCATCAACTGATACAACATCCAAGAAAAATACGGCACCTGCACGAAACTTGACGGCATGTCATGCAACCAATTCTTAGCTTGTTACATGACGCCATCATGTCACACTTTCAACTTCGAGTTGATTTGAACTTACGGACTGGGGGACTGTATTCTCCACTTTCATGTCATTACGTGAACTTTTTTCCTAGCTCAGCTCGAGACTGTGGTGGATTTGACTGGCTCTTGGTTGGTTTTGTTGGAATTTGATTGAATGACAAAAGAAGAAAAGATTTTTTTTATATATATATATATATTTATATATAGTGTGGAAAAAGGGAAAGGTGGGGGAAGAAGATATATATCAAAATAATAATAGAAATAATAATAATAAAAAAGTACCAAACAGCATCCGTCAAAAAGCTGTAGTGAAAATACTTGCGATTAAACGATAAAAACGAAAGAAGGAAAATGAAACGAAAGAAAGAGGGAAAAATAATGGAGGAGGCCTAGCAGGGGACAAAGACATATTACACACAGTTTATGTGGACACATGAACAACAGTGAACAGGAACAAAACATTATGCCGTGGCTGCTGAGGAGAGCATGCGCTGAATGGATGAGAGCACACACAGATCGGTTTGCGGCTGGAAAATACATTTGCTGCCAACCGCCGTGGTTTTGTTCAGACCGTCTTTCCCAGGGCCACCCCTCCCCGCAAACTCCCGGGAAGTGGCTCTTCAGTAAGGGGTTGATTCACAGCCCATTGGAGCCTTTCCGTTGACTTCAATGGGCTCTGGATCAGGTTCTCCGCTGCTCTGTTTGCAGCTGAAAAGCTAAAGGGCTGGTGGAGTAAAAGAAGAGGGACTGCTTTGGTTGTTGAGAAAAAGGAACTAGTGTCTGTCCCTTTAAGGGGTTGTATGATGAGAAGCTCAGAACAGCGGCACAGCTGGTGTGGTTATGTGAATTTACTCCCCCGTTGTTTTGATATGGCGTAAAAAACCCCCAAAATTCCACCTAAAGGCCTGATCCCACATCCTCCCTCAGGCAAAATGCCCCCTGGACTGCCCATATGCTCCTGACCCTGCAGTCCTTACCAGGCAAAACTGCCTTTAACTTGCTCTGGGAGTTTTGCCTGAATGAGCACTGCAAGGATCAAGTCCCTAAAAGTCACTGCACACAATGAAACATAAAGTAGCGGGCTTAACCAACAGCTAGAGGTACTGTACTTCAAGTGTTTGCTTCCTATCCCATAGGCGGGTTGATTTCTCACCAGCATGCCTAGTCCTGAAAAGTCACTGCACATTACTGAATTTCACTGCACATTCTTTTGTCACAAGGACATTGTCTTAGACTCTAGTTCTGAAGTCATGCAAGCAGGCCAGAAAGGATTCTTTCCATTGGCTTTTGCTCAAAGCCAAACTGTGTGTGCTGGCAAGGGGAAGGGTTTATGTTATCCAGAATAGAGATGGCCTTGAACAAAACCCAGGATCTGAACTCTGGATTTGGCTCCAGCAGCCAGACTCTGCTCTCTGTTACAGCAGGGTAAATCTGGAGTAACTGCACCGATTGCTGCTGTTACACTGGATTTACCTAGTCTGTGTCACTACCATCGGCAGACCAAAACCGCTGGATCTTGCACGTTCAAAATTTGAATCTGAACTTGTGTTTGGATGATGCCTGGTACAGAGGTGAATGTATGCACCCAGACAGGATTTTGGTTCAGCTCCGTTTCTGCTACAGAAAGAGAGGGCAGCGCTAGAATAAACCTCCCGTCAGTGCTGGTGCACGAGGCCTCGCCCTAAAGGGATTGTAGGATGGCTGCTGTATCTCACGCCCCACAGTCACCTTAAAAAGTCAGCACTAGTCACACCGGGCCAGCTTGTGAATTCTGATAGATGTGCAGCAGAAGAAAAAGCTGTAAGGAGCCACCATATCTCTTCGGGCTTGTGCCTGTGTTGTGAGAACCACCAGTAGGGGAGAGCAGGTACTGCAGGGTCAGGAGTGCTGAACTGAGTCTTAGATCTCCTTTTGCCCACCGAACATGCTGGACAGTGTGGCTAAGCTGGAGCAGAGGGGAAAGGCCGACCCAACGCATTTCCCACATGCAGCAGCAGGGGCTGGATTGGGACTCTGAGTAGCCGTTCAATTCCTGCTCTGCTCCTGGGATTGGCCTGCCCTCTTTGTAGGGCTACACTGCAAGATTACACCCTAGTCCAGCATGTTAGCTGAGAAGCTTCCCCTAATACACAGCGAGACCTGGTGGGTGAGGTAATATCTTTTATTGGCCCAGTTCCTGTTGGTGAAAGAGCCAAGCTTTCGAGCTTACACGGAGCGCTTCTTCAGGTCCGGGAAAGGTACTCGGCGGGCCCGACCTGAAGACAAGCTCTGTGTATGCTCAACAGCTTGTCTGGTTCACCAACAGAAGTTGAGCCAATAAAAGCTAGTACCTCTCCCATGTTGTCTCTCTAATAACCTGGGCCCAACATGACTACACCAACACTGCAAACTTCCCTAATGCATGGACTAGGCGGCGACTGTGTGTCAACTCTGGAATGGCAACCACAGTACCTCTGCCTTTAGATTAAAATTTCAGACATTGGGAATGTGACAACAAATATATATCTGTATACATATATATATATACACACATATGTATACACACACCTATACATATATAAATGATTAAAACTCACTGAAAACAAACAAATGCATTCAAATAAAAATCAACCAAATCTATTTCATAAGCAATTCACTTCTCTGGGAGCAGATAAAAGCTTTGGGTATGGCTAAGAGAGAAGCCGTCCCATTCATGAATAAAGATGTTAGGGTTATGAAGACAGGGCTACAGCCTGATACGGAAATGGGGCCGTTGGGACTTGTGAGACTTTGTTACAAAGTGAAAGGGAGTGCATGCCTTGCGTCCTTGGAGACTGGCTACAAGAAGTGATGGTGCAACGCATCTCTGAGAGCTAGAACGCCGAGCCGGAGTGTGCCTCTATGCAACAGGCTAAGGCCAACTATGCCCTGTAATTTCACACCGGCCAAGCCTCTACTGGGAAGTCTTTTACAGCAGTCCTTTGGCAATATTCTCATCGACCATTGAGACCCTAGTTACTGAGGATGTCTTTAATCAGGGCCCTGAGACGCAGCTGGAACGTGCATGATTACAGTGGTGACCCTAAAAACATTTCCAGCTCTCTTTGTTACGGCAGCTTCCCCCCGGTATTGCCAGGACTCTGCTGCTGGAGGGGACACACCACATTAAAGGCCCCTCTGGAAAACTTTCGAGGGTGGCCACTGTCTATGCTTTATTGCCTACAGCTGCACTATTAGGTGAAATTCACACCCATGTAGTGAGCCAGCACAAGACGGTGTGACAGCTATTCCAACCAGAGGCGGTATTGTTGAAGACTGCTTTGTATTATATGTAGGAATGTTGTGGGTTAGGGGTTTGAGTTCTACTCCATGAAGGAGTTACCACAGCTACTACCGGGAGGGGATTACTGCAGGCCCTGGGATTGTAAACAGCTCCAGCAATGTACCACCCCCTGGGCTGGTTTGCGGGTACTGGTGCAAACAGGTACCAGAGGCCAAGGAGACAAAGAAAGGGCTTTTGGTATAAAAGGTCCAACTTGACTGGAAAGAGGAGGCCTTCCTTTTGATACAACAAATGGCCCTTACCTTTGATCCTCGGGGGGGACCCAATGCTACAGGAGGGTTGGAAGGACTAGAACCTATCAGGGTTCCCATAGGAATGACGGGTGACTTCTGGTATGAGGGAGCAAGGAGCATTTAGACCCCTTTAGTTATTATTGCTTTACATGTTTCCTTGAATAAATATTCTGTGCGTTGGATGAGCTGGATGGGCCCTGGTACAGCACTGCCATTGGCCTTGGAGAGAAAGCAAAGAGCACGGGGTGAATGGCAGTCGCAGTATGCACTAGCCTAAACTCCCTGCTCAGGAGGGAGTGGCTGGCAGGTCCCTGCCCAGAGAGAGGTGATGGCTAGGGTAGGCTTGAGATCTGAGTGGGTGTTTCTGCAACGGACCGGTTTCCCACTGAAATGGTGCATGCCCTCTGCGCTGGAAGAATTTCACCTGGGCTGAGTGCTCACGCAGCCCACACGAAATGCCCCAAGTCCTGTCCCAGGATGCACGGGGCTCAGGGAGTGACCTCCGAAGGAGGCTCTTAAGCTGCATTCGTAGTTCCTGATAGTGAGGGGACGTCATTGTGGGTGTTATGTTCAACTCAGTGGGCGTTTTGCCTGAGAAAAGACTGCAGGATGTTAAAGTTGACTGAGGAATTCTCTTGTATCTGAACATCCCCCTCTCTTCACTCCCCGTCCTCGCTTTTTATGCAGATTCCTTTCAACCCAGTAGTAACACAAAAGCACGCTGCAGTTCTTACTCTCTGGGATGGTCAAGCACTTCCTAGCATTTTACTCCACGCAATGCACGTGGCTTTCTTGCCATGGCAGATTCATACCTGACTGGCTGTAGAATCAGGGCCCCACCGCCATGCCTGCTCTTAAGACTACGCCATCTCCTATGGACTGTTGTTAAATCCAGGTTTGTGACTTCCTCCCATTGGAGTCAAGGGCAAAACTCCCACTGACTTCAATGGAGGAGGATCGTTCTTGTCACTATTGAATATTTATGACTGAGATTGGGGCCCGATTGTGTTAGGCGCTGTACAAACAGAGAGGTAGACATGGGCCTTGCCCCGACAGTGTTTACCATCTCAGGAAGATCAGGCTTTACACTACCCTGCTCGCATGTTTTGTGTCACTCCCAGCGTGGGGGAGGGATTGCGACTCAGACACAGTTCCTGCTTGGGGCTGGTGCAGCTAAAGGGTTTCTCTGGCCCTCCCCTCACTCCTCTCATTTCATTGCTTTGTGCTTCCAGGGTCTTTCATAACGCTGCCCTTCCTTTCTTGTCTGCTCCTGTCCCTGCACCCAAGCTCTCACTTTTGCTCAGTCAGAGAGGCCAGCCATCTCCCTTTTGGTCATCGCCTCAGACAAACCTCTCTGCCTGCTTCTTTCGCACTGTCCCATCTGCAAGGGGCCCCTTCCCTGAAGTGACTCACAAGCGGCTTTCATCTCCTCTACCAAACGGACAACACCCCAGGGCTGCCACCACGCTATTGTTCTTTATTAGCGCTGGGCTCATCCCAAGCACTGCTGCTAAAACTTTTATACCACTCCGTACCATCCTGTCACCATCCAGCTAAACATCATACACCCAGCTATCATACACAGCCCCACTCAGACAGATAGGGCCCCAAGCCCCAATGCAATCCCATGGCTTTTGGAAAGGAGGGCTCTGTGTGTGTGTACGAGAGACAGAGGCATACATGCTACACACATAAAGATAATACATGCAACTATGGACTGCCCGGGAGGCATTAGCTATAAAATATTGTCCTGATGGGAAAAAAAAACAAACCAACCCAAGCTCTGGTGTGTTGCATGTTCAAGCAGGGGAGGGGGAAGAATTATATTTTCCCCTGCGTGACAGTTCTTTACAGCTGTTGGTCCTGGGGGCAGTCAATATTTGTTTTATTACACCCCAGAATCTCGCACTCTCCTGGCCTACCTCTACACTTGTTTTGTCTTTTCTCTGACTTCCTCTAGCAATTTTGCTCTCCTAGGCCGTTTCTTTCTGGTGCGGGTGCCCTATCTTTCCCCTCTCCCCCCCCCAGCTTGAACAGGTCAGCTGCGCTCTGCTCCCTGGCTCACCACTGAGGCATTGCATGCTTGACACGAGCCCGTGAAGGGCCATTGATGGTGTTGCACAGCTGGGGCCAGACGGCCAGAACAGGAGTGTCTGATTGGGGGTAGGCCAGTGTGGCGGAGGGTTCCCAATACCAGTGGTAGGTCCTGGCTCACTATTTCATGGCGCCTGGCCATTTCCACCAGACAGTAGTCGATGTTAGCGCCTCACCTTTTCTCGTGTGCGAGGTGAGAGCTTTATTAGTTAAAACCACAATAGTTGGTTTTTTTTTTGACATAAGATTCATTTTAACAAATAAAGGACAAGGATACAAAAAAGATGGGGTGTGTGTGTGTGTGTACATATATAAGTTATATACCTGTGTATGCACATGTATGTAAATTATATATGTACCCCCCCCATATGGCTACAGTCTACTATATATATTAGCGAGGGTCAGAAAAATTCCAATGAAACATTGTTTTCGTTGGCATTTGCTGATTTTGACGACCTTCACATGGAACACAGGCAGGATGCCATGCTGGATAGGCTGTTGGCGATCCCAGGCTTTCCAGGTCCACAGCTCCAGGGCAGCCCTCCATGCAGATTGCTTTGGTGTCAGGGACCTCAGGGCTTCCAGGCCAGCTGGGACTTGGGCAAGCTGGGAAGCAAGCTGCCTTGGGATTGGGCCAACCCAGGAAACAAACCAGCCTAGGAGTTGGGGAAGTGAGTGAGTCCCAGCTCCCAGCCTGGTTGTGGCAGGGGGCATATTTTGCTTTGAAACACCATCTTTTAGTATTTTCAAAACAACATATTGAGGGATTCCAGAGCTGCGAACATTTTCATCTTGTCTGAAAACAATTTCCAAAAACCGGAAAATTGTGTGGCACTGAAATTTTGTTTCCTGGCCAGCGCCATAGAGAGAGACAGACAATTACACAGATACAGCCACACATGACAGTTAATGCTAGCTCCAGTGCGCTAAGTCAGGTGATGAAAACCCAGCCCTCTGGAGTTCTAATGCCAGCGCTCTGTGTCCATGGGCAAGACAGTTGCCCTCTTTGCCTCAGTTTCCCTACTGATGAATTAAAGCTGCTGCTGCTAATATCTATAACGTCTTTCAGCCACAGAGCTCAAGTAACCCTACATCCCTTGTGGGGATGTTATGGGAGGTTTTTTTTAAGTTACTTACATTACATTTAGAGTTGGTAAAAAAAAATACCAACAACCACCCTTGGTCAACTTGTTTTGTTGGTGTGGGAGGGCATCACAGTCGGCTGCTTTGTTGGTGTGCGAGGGCATCACGGTCGGCTGCTTTGTTGGCGTGGGGAGGCATTTGGAAGAAGGGCTATGGCGAGGTAGGGCCTGAACCTGTCACCAGTACGGGGAGTAGAGAGGCCTCCTGAACCCAGAGCCAGGGCAGGCTGGAGAAGGCTGACTATGAGATACCTCAGCTGAGCTCCAGGCAGGCATGTCCAATGCATGAGTGTCGTGCCATGGGCGGGCACTTCCACCCCTGCTTTCCAGATGAACTTAGGACCCAAGTCACTCCCCTGTGGGATGGCCCAACAGTGGGCGTAACGTCCCATCCCTCAGCCAGCATTCCCCATCTCATGCAAAATCAGTCGGGTGTGGAAGGGACTGCGTGTAAACCCATGTTTCCTCACCCAAAGTTCCCCCAAGTGTCCCACAGTTGCTCCTTGCGCATGGCTCACAGAGACGGTCGCGATGGGAGGGCCTCAGTGCCAGCCTGTCAGCAGTGACCGTGCAGGCAAAAGGAAGTGCAGCGGGTGCACGGACTGCCTAGCGGCATGGCACGGTGAGGCACTGACTCGGCAGGCAAGGCTAGCAGCCAGTCAGCACGCGGCAGCTGGTGTCACCCAGCCGTAGTCACGTGGACTGGAACAGCTCCTAGTTTTGCAAAGTACCATATATCTCGAACTTCCGCCCGGGTAGCCTGGCAGGGACGGGTAGAAGGGGTCCTGCCTTTGGGTCTCATGGCAAACTGAGAGTTTGGTCCCAGGGCAACGCTTCCCTTCACGGCTGCTGAGTGCCAGGCAGGAGATGAAATGGAGACGCTGCTCTGCCGCACCTAAGATGGGTTCTTTATTACGCCGGGGCGTTAGACCAAGGCGGCATCGGGGAGTTCATTAGCTCCCAAGCACCACGACAAAATTTTAATTTAACAAAGCTGCATGTGCTTGAAAAGCAGTTCTAACTGGGGCACTGTACGTGCACCTCAGCACCTGCTCGCCATTTGTTTGTTCTGGGTTGACACGAATGCATCGAAATGCTGCACTTCCTGACACTTTAATAGTCTACCGTCGTTGGTAGAGGAGAGGCAGAGATGCCGTGCCCCAGCTTTACGGCGCTGAGGATTTCAAGGCACTGGCTACAGATCCGTTCACCGACCACAGGAACCCCGGCGAGGGATGTGTGGCCACAGGTGCGGTCCCTGGAGAAGCTGGGGCACCCTGGCTCTCGTCCGGTTACATGGAACACGATGGCCCAAAGCAGCTTGCCAGGTGTGAGCGGCGAAGTGATTTACACAAGGGGACCCCCATGCTCCAGGCTTGCAGGGGAGGAGCTCTCTGTGGCTCACACTGCTGAGGTAGTGGAAGGGACATGTGGACGTGTCATGGGTGTTGCTAGGGGGTCTATGCACGGTGTTGGATGTACAAGTCTACACTGAAGAGGAGCAGCAGGTTTGTCTGCGGCTCCTGCCCTAAACCTACACACCGGCTCCCGACCTTGCGCCTCTCCTCCAAACGCTCAAAGGCCTTTTGCTTGGGCTGTCTTTGCAGACTCGGGGCTTTGCGGGGCCTCTGCGCTGCGGCTGAGGGACAGTAGGTTGACTGCAGAGGAAAGGGACTGCATTGACTTCAAAGGAAGCAGGTATGGGACCAATCCTCTTCCCATGTGAATGTCAAAACTCCCACTGACTTCAACAGGGCACAAATGGACCCAATCCTGCTAGCGTTGAAGTCAGGGAACAGGAACAGGTCCATTAATAATCACCTTGGCTGCTTTGTGGGTGACACTTTGATCTTCACTCATCCACGACTCTCTGAGCAGGGAGCAATGGATTGTCATCTGAGTGACTTTGCCAAGATTGGCCAGTGGCAGGGCTAGACATGGAACATGTGATGCCTAATTACCTGCCCTAACTATCAGCCCATCCAGTACACGGAGACTCTCTTGTCTGTGAGAATCTTTCCCATGGCATGGGGATTTGCTAAGTACCCAAACCTGAGCTGTCCAGGGTTTGGTCAGCTAAGCAGCCCCCCATGAACCATCACAGAGCCAGGAATATGCTTCTGCTTGCAACACCCCATTACTGCGCCTGAGCGTTTATTTTTCTGCCTGCAGCTTCAATTTACCTCCAAGGGGCACAGTGCAATCAACTAAAAATATTTCCTGCTTCGTTTTAATTGCTCTAAGACTCAAAGGCACCTCCAGCGATGAGCAGTAAGGTGAAAATCAGTGCCCCAAATATTTCAAATTGATGAAAGCATGAGATGGCTCAATGAGCATTCACAGCCCTATTAATTATTAAACGGAATTCATTTTTGGGTTAAAAACACAAGAAAACAACCCCCCCAAAGCCTAACTCTGTGATGTGTCTGAAATGCAGTTGTTCAGCCATGAGGCTGTAACTCCAGTGTGGGCTTGAGAAAACTATAACAAGAATCCTTCATACTGCTGGATCACCTTCCATCCCACGGCTCTGTACAAATGCTCATAAATTAGGGCCTTATGCCAAACACACTTCCCTACGTGAATAACTTTACTGCTCCATCTCTGGTACTTATCTGCCCCCCAGGACCGTAGTCTCTGAAAGCCTCATAATCTTCGCTGTATTTGCCCTCACAAGCCCCCTGTGAGGTAGGGCTGTGCTACTATTCTGAGGCCCAGAGAAACTAGAGTCGTAAAGCTACATAGGCACCTAACACCCATTGAGTTCAATGGGCGTTAGGCACCTAAAGAGGATCTGGGCCTAATTCTGTACTCATCCCGTGAGCTGCGGACTATGTGTTTTCCCGAGGCTAGCCTTTCACACCCACTTTGCGTTGATGTAAATGACTGACAAGGAATCAGGTTCTATCTACCCATGAAGGCCGGTTACTGTGTTGCAGGAGAGGACTAGAGTCTCCATGATGATGCACTGGCCCTGCTGAGCAGATTTTTAGTGGCAAAGAGACCATTCATTTAATCCCTCTATCCAGGTCTTGGGATCTCTGTCTGGATTTCAGTCATGAGGATATGTCTCCACTGCATTGTTAGTTATGGGTATGGTGCCCGGTGACTGTCCCTCCAGCAAAGCCCTACACGCATTACTGTCTCCTCACTATTTCTGCTCTGCTCCATGTGTGTCTGGGGGCATAGCCCACGGTTTTTCGTGCTGAGTCGCTCTAGGCTTCTTTCCCAGTCAATGTTCTCAATTGTGAACGAACTTGTCCATCGAGTGGGGGGAACTGTGCGAAGGCATTGGAAGACTGAGTGATTCAGCTTGTGTTCTCACTGCAAAGTGGGTAGGGTCCACCCCGAGTGAAAACAGAGAGTGAGTTCTAACCCATATTTCCAGCCTGATAAACCAGCCAGAGTTTAAGGCATCTCTAACCTCAGGTCACAGGTTTTTCTGAGCGGACTGGAGGGGGTCTGGGCTAAAACCTGGCTAAGAGCCTGGGCTAACTCTGCAGTGAAGATGTAGCTTGCATCTTCGAACAGCCCTCTTCTGTCCATCCTAACCTGGAGGTTGTCTTTCTGAAATAAGGAAAAAGAAAAATGTCCTGTTCTCCCCTGGGGCCTGAGAAACAGCAGTCAGAGCGGCAGCCTGTGCCTCTCTGATGGATTCCGCCTCAGCTAAATGAAATTAAGATTTCAGCAAACAAGCCCCAATTCCACTGTACCAGGAGAACAAATGACAGCTGATAATTGCTAACTCCTTTTGCTCATTCTTTGCTCTGTTCACCCCATCAGTCTCTGCAGATTATATTTTCAGCTGCGTTTAATGAACGTCATTTATTAAACTAACACCGGGGTTCTGCTCTGGCCTCAGACAGATGGGCTTGCTAATATGAATCATTTTGGTCAATTGGATTATTCTGAGAGGGAATGGATCCCTGCCACTCTGTGGAACACAACACAAACAAACACGGATGGCTCGCCTCCGGTCGTGACCATACTCGGTTGGTACTCGTTCGGCGGCAGCATTCGAGATGGCATCATGGTGTTGCTATCGCTTCCTTTCTGCTACCGCAGGTAAAAATAATAAGAAAGGCACACAACTCATTTTATTCCTGATTGTTTAGACAGAGTAAAAGCCTGGCTCACCCTGGGGTTCGGCAGAGGGACATGCATCATCACCGTCTTTCACGTGCTTAACAGACGCACAGTCAACCAGATTAGTCTTTCACTACAAATAGCACTTATTCTAATGTGTAACAAAGCAATCAAAATAAATATCCCCCCTCCCATTCTCCTTCACATTGACCCCAGAGAAGACAGGCAAACTTACTTGGTGAGTGGCATTACTTCTCCCCCAACTCCTAGTCAAATTAATCGGGGAAGGCAAAGGGACATTGTTTACAACAGCTACATGCTGTAAAGGCGTACAGTGCTATTCTAATAAAAGGAAACAGATAAAATCCCTCTGAAATCTTCCACATGGAGATGCTCCCAGCCGCTGTTTCAGGATTTTAGTGCTAAGAACTTTTTAAACTTTAGAATAATGTGTTATGGTCAGGGATCTATCTATCTAAACACAAAGCCCAATTATAAAGAACAAACAAGCCAGTGGGGTTACATTACCAGTCTCCAGATCCATCAAAGGATGTATCATGACAGGCAACAAAGTATACTAATGCATAACCCTGTGTGACTTCAACTATCTGCATATAAACTGGTCAAAAGATGCAACAGGAAAAGGTTTAGAAATACACCAGGCCAGGTCATCAGCTGGTGTAAATCAGTACAGCTCCATTAAGGGCTGATTTATACTCATCAGTGATCTGGCCCAACATATACTGACACCTTCAGTGGTTGCTATTCAGAGCAGCTAATTCTAGAGCACATGGCTGGAGAGATTCTCCTCAGTTTAGTCCTCAGTAACACACAGGAGTTGGTTCAAGAAGTCATCACAGGGGAGCGCCTATGTAACAATGACCACAATATAATTAAGTTGAGCAGTCTTGAGCGAGGAAAGGTACCACATACAAGCGTGGTGTCACCAAAAAGGGGAAAATTAAAAAAAAAATCATGAGGACAAAGGCTCTAAAGGCAAACCAAAAGAAATTAAAATCCCTACATTTGACCACAGAACTGGAAGGGACCTCTTGGTCATAGTCTAGTTCCCTGTTATCGCAGGCATCCTCCATCATATAATAGGAACATAATCTGGCACTGAGGTTAGGAGGAAACTTTCTCTGTGGACAGATTATCTCATAACTGCCCACTGCAGGGTTTGGTGCCCCTTCCTCTGTCTTGTACTGGCCATTGTTGGAAACAGGCTACTAGACTACAGGAACAATTGGTCTATCTGGTACAGCAAACCCTATATTAAAGAACATCCTGATTACCATAAGAACAAACTGTTGTCCTGTGTTTTAAGAGTGAAGTCCCCTGTTTGGAATGTTACAGACATGTCAAGAATTTACTCCCCAAAAGCTAATTTCCAAAACATTTGAAGAAAAAGGGGGGAAGAAAGGCTTTTTTCCCCCTGCTTCCTTCCACCCCAATATACTATGAAACATCAACGTGTGACATGCCAGGAGGATGCACAGAGGAGAAAACAAAGAGCATGAAAAGCATATACTTATTTTATTTCACAGACAACTGTGAAATGCAAAGTTTAAACATGAGTAGAGTGCTTCCTCGGAGATGGAGAAAGAAAAAGTTTTATCCAGCAACTTGAGTTAAGTTTTAGCTGACTTATAGCCCAGGGTTTTCATGGGCTACAAAACAATCTGACCCACTCTGTTTGACAGTGCTTAAAAATCAGGAATATGCTAGTCTCTTTCTTTTGGGGGGAATCCAGCCTTTTAAAACAAGGTGGTTTTTTTTTTTTTTTTAACAGAATTCTACAGCCATCAGCTGATGACCTGAGCCAAAGCTCACTAAAATCAATGGCATGATGCCTGTTGGATTAACTGGGCTTTGACTCAGGCCTTAAAGCTCACAACAGTGATCACATTATTGCTGTAGTGATTTTAATAAGGGTGGGACAGCCTTGAAAAATGCAGTGCCTGAACTCACCATGGGAGAAGGTTGTTTTGTTTCTTTTTAAAATGAGTGATTCAAATATCATTTGTTTTTCATTGCTGGGGTAAAACACAGGGTAGCTGGTAAATGTCCATCACAACTTTGCCAGGCCTTGTGGCAATTTTATGTCGTGTGTGTGGCAGGGGCCTGGTTGGGAAGATCTCTAATTTTATTGGCTTGGTCCTATACTAGCAATAGGAGAGAAAAGCCCCAGCAATGATCAGGGAACCTGATTTCCAGTAATTGCCACCTGAGTGTCTAATCACAATCCTCAGAGCAGCTCCAGGGATGGCCAAGCACAGAGCTCACACTTCAGAAATGGGTCTCTCAGCTCTATTAAAAAAGTGTGTTTCACTTAATCGCAAGAATCCATTAGGATGTAAAAATGTCAATGCAGAGACGTTTTGGAAAGCCCATAGAATGGCCAGAACTCTGATGTTACATCCCAGTGAACTCTAGTAAGTAACTAAAATACCCTCTGGTGTAATTCAGAATTGAAATGATCACTGGGCCAAATTGGGCCTCAGCTGGTGTAAACTGGCGTAGCTCCATTGACTTCACCCCCCATTGACTTAGTGGAGCTGCCAATTTAGTCTAGCTGAGGAGATGGTCCCATTATCTAAATGGCTACTAACTTTCCAGGGAACGTGCACTCTGCTCTTATTCATTGTGCTTCTCAGTTGGGAACTACTTAATGGCAGCCATTGTAGTTTCCCCCCTCTTGTTTGCTGTTCGATCCAATCTTACAGGAGGGTTGGGTGAAGCTCAGCTGAGTGGAAGAATGGAATAATTTGAAATAAAAGATACCTTTTCCCCAACTCTAGTTATGGGGCAGGAGGAAAGATATTGGGGAGGCCTTGCTCACACTTGAAGCCTTCAGTTCTGTGCTACAGCTGAATCAAACCATTCAGAGCCTGGAGGGTTGAGATTCACTTGTATCCCGTCAACGTTACCATCCTCATGAATAATTCAAATACTCAATTATTGCATTTGCTATACCACTGGAAGCCACCCATGCGAATGAGAAACTGGTCTAGTGCAGCTGATTGTGTGTGCCGCCCAAAACCGTAAGGGCATCAGTCGAAGGTGCTCACAGTCATGGAGGCTTCGCTGCATCACCTTATTAAGATTCTTGCCGGTTCCCGGAGCAGAGTAAATTTCATGGAGTGTGTTACCCTCCTTTCTTTTATACCTACTTTTTAAGCACTAGCAACTACAGCCCTGCAGCGGGACTGGGACCCATGGGTCTTGCAGGACCCCTGCAGCGGGACCGGGTAAAACATACGTTGTTGCACGTAGGATTGGGTGGGCAAAAAAAACCCCAAACCAGACCATGGTAATTTGCAGGAAAACATGAACTGTCTCGTCAGTTTGTCATAAATTGAATTTCAGCGATGTAAAGCAGCTATTTTTAATACTTAAATGTAAGCAAGGGATAGAAAGATTTAATGTCTATTATAACAAGAGTTAAATAATTTTTTACATGATTTAAGCAAGATTTGTGGTAAAGTTGTGTCTGAATTCTGTTTATATATATCATATATTAACCAACTGTGGTATTTTTTTAGTAGCGGGGGGAGGGGGAAATCTGTCTGTCGTGCGGGATTGGGATTGCTGATTTTTGCAGCTGACAGAGGGATAAAAATACAAGAAACAATGCGGAAGCAGGTGGGACGGGGACAGAATTAAAAAAAAAAAGTTGCACGCAGGGCTCTCCTAGCAACCACCACATCCTGTTTCGCGGTATGGCTCTGCAGTAACTCTGAAGAACTTTCTGACGGCCATAATAAGATCTGGCCACTTTCAGCCTACCAAAACATGCTGTAGAATTGACCGGAGTGATGTAAGTCATGAGTGGACCTGGAATCCTTTAAATGTTGACTTTATTATGGTTTCAGGTTGTCCACATTACTGCCCTTGCTAACTCACTGTTCTTTAGGACCAGCACACAGTGCCCTGACCTTGGCATGTGTTGTCAATATCAAACTTCAGTGGACAAAAAGAATGTCTGCGATGGAGATACTGTTATATTTCTGGAACCAGCAGAGAAGGAGATAGACATACAGCTGTCTGCTTTGGTGGATTTATTGTTCTGGCTGCAACACTAACATGAAAGTGAGGCTTTGCACTGGGGAAGGGCTCAAACTTTTAAAGGGACAGGACATCGTATTCCTACACCTTACTTTAAAAAACTTTCCAAACACACATACATTATCGTTTACATGGCTAACATGGAACACTGTATAACCCAACTAAAAGTTGCAGATGGACTACCGTAGACTCTTAAATTGCAAGGTATTAGTCTGCCCTGGAATAGCAACTCACTAACTAAAACAGTTTTTAATTTCAGGCACACAACTGATTTTCTCACTCTCTTGGGCTAAATATGGTGATGATGGTGCAGCAGTGTCATGAACAACAGGAACAGTTGGTGGCAAGAAATCAACTGGTTCTAGTATAGAAACAACTGGATCTGATACCAAAGTTTCTTCCACAAACTCATCAAAATTAGGAGTTGTAATAGAAGGAGGCTCAATTGGAGGAACAGAAAGTCCTACTGGAACATCCCCAGAGTTCAGTACTAGTTGAGGCTGCAACTAGTCCATATGTTATTTCCAGAAAATACCATTGGATAGTTTTACCATGAGTGAAATGGGTCTTGTTCATTTCACAAGTTCTCCAGGTACCCAGTTCACTCCACAACCATAGCTGTGAGTCCACACTAAGTCTCCATCTTGAAAAGAACAATGACGAGTCTTGTGTCGATGATCAATTTGCATAGCTTGGGATTTGGCTACCCTGTGAGGCAACATCAGGATGTAGAAGGTTTCAACAGGTCCGCAAAGACTGCTTCAAGAAAAGAGTTGCAGGTGACTCCTGGATGGAAGCATGTGGTATGTTTGTGTAGACAAGCAAGAAATTGTCCAATTAGAATAGACTTGTTAGCTTTTAAGGCATGCTTAAGTGTTTGTACAAAGCATTCCACTAGTCTGTTTGCAGCAGGATGGTAAGGAGCTGAGCATATGTGCTGAATTCCATTTGAAACTAGGACCCTCTGAAATTCTTCAGAACACAGTTGAGGTCCATTGTCACTCACCAACCGTAACAGTAAACCAAACTGGCTCAACAAGGTCCGAAGATGTCCAATAGTAGCTGTAGTAGAAGTCATTCTGAAAACTGGCCATTTTGACTATGACCAAAACCATATAACCTTCCAAAGGTCCAGCAAAGTCCATGTGAATATGTGTCTAAGGAGACTGAGACCACAACCATGAGCTGGGCCATGATCATGCTGAATTTGCTGACACATAACATAGCACCCCACCTTCCTCTCAGTCTCTTTGTCAATCTCCAGCTACCAGACATGACTCTGGGCTATGGACTTCATTGCTATAATGCCAAGATGACCTCAGTGAAGAGCTTCCAAAACCTGAGATTGAAGTGATTTCAAAATGATCACTCACATTCCCCATAAGATGCAGCAGTGATTCACAGATAATTCATGTTGACATGATATGAACTGTGTAAACTAAGGATTTTTTTGATCCAACACTGTGCCCCAGGGATTGGCAACCTTTGGCATGCGGCCCGTCAGGGACATCTGCTGGTGGGCTGGGACGGTTTGTTTACCTGCAGTGTCTGCAGGTTTTGCTGATCGCGGCTCCCACTGGCCATGGTTCGCTGCTCCAGGCCAACCGGGGGCTGCGGGAAGCAGCGGCCAGCATATCTCTCGGGCCCATGCCGCTTCCCGCAGCCCCCATTGGCCTGGAGCGGCGAACCGGGGCCAGCAGGAGCCGCGATCGGCCGAACCTGTGGATGCTGCAGGTAAACAAACCATCCTGGCCCGCCAGCGGATTTCCTTGACGGGCCGCATGTCAAAGGTCGCCAATCCCTGCTGTACCCTGTAGTACCACCCCCTTCACAAGAGAAAGTACGTCATACATAGTGGTTTCTTTGTTGATGTCCGTACTAGTGATGGGTGACCTACCCATCAAATTGAGATAGAACACTTTGTGTGAAGTTTCTTTGGGTCAACGAGAACTTTGGCATGGTCAGCATGACAGCCCATTGGCATTCCCATGCTGAATCCTTTTACAGAACTGAAGAGTATAGGAATGAGCTGAAAACAGTGGTGCCCATTGTTGCATACGAGCATCAGCTAACGATGGAATTCCAAAAATTCCAAAATTGAAAGTAATGGATGATGCTCCATTAGCAAGGTAAAATAAATAGGTATGCAACTTCCAAATTCTGAAGCTCATGCTGAGACAGCTTCTTGCTCTATTTGGGCATAGTTCTTCTCTGGAATAGTGAGTGTTCATGATGTAAAGGCAACAGATTTCTCCATGTCATTAGGAAAAATGTAGGAAAGAATCACACCCACTCCATATGGTGAAGCACCGCAAGCCAATTCCAATGGCAGAGAAGCATCACAATGCGTAAGAACTTCAGCTGATGTCAACAGGTTTTTGGCTTTCTTAAAATGTACACTCACACTATTCAGCAGGGCTGGATTTACACCTTACACAGCAACTTTAGCACTCCCCCCGCCTACACCTGATCTTTGTGTTTTCTGTAAAAAATGAACACTTTTAACCCACTTTTAACTTTTAGGTGCCCCTAGGCATGTGCCTACTGTGCCTAATTGGAAATCCAGCCCTGCTCTTCAGTCCATTTCCATTTTTTCTTTGCTTGTACGAGTTCATGTAAAGGTGCCAATACCATCACCAGATTAGGCAGAAAATCACCATAGTAGTTAAGTAGTCCTAAGAACAAATGTATCTGGTGATGGCACTTAAAGAACAGCCTTCTCTTTCTCCGATGATTTCCTTAAACCCATGGCATCCACTACATGTCCAAGGTGTTCAGCTAAAGGTTTGAAAAATGTCACATTTGTCTGAGGTACTCTCAGTCTATGGTCTTCCAAATCCTGCAAGACAGACTCCAAATTTTGAAGATGATCCTCTTGATCATTCCCTTTAACAAGAACTCAATTCAGTCCCTTCAGAATCTCACCCATGACTTTCTGGAACATGGCAGGTGCTGATGTGATACTGAAAGGCAATATGTTGTAACTAAATAAGCCTTTTCGTCTGTTGATTGCGAGATATTTGTGAGATCCTGAATCCATCTCCATTTGTAGGTATGCATTGAGCAAATCCAATTTACTGAAACACTGTCCATGGTTAAGAATAGCAAACAAATCTTCAGGGCGAGGTAGTGGATACTGATCTGCACATAAAATTGGATTCAATGTCACTTTGAAATCTCCACAATTTTGGATTGACCCATCCTTGATCTCTGGTACAATGGGTATAGCCCACTCACTGTGTGAACCCAGTGACAAGACTCTGAAGTTCACTAAGAGGTCCAAAGCAGCTTCCACCAGAGGCTGCAGAGCATCAACGGCAGAGTTGTGCCTTCAGGGAGGAGTATAAAGATATTGCTCAGGCATGCAGGAGTGAAATCAGGAAGGCCAAATCACACCTGGAGTTGCAGCTAGCAAGAGATGTTAAGAGTAACAAGAAGGGTTTCTTCAGGTATGTTAGCAACAAGAAAGTCAAGGAAAGTGTGGGCCCCTTACTGAATGAGGGAGGCAACCTAGTGACAGAGGATGTGGAAAAAGCTAATGTACTCAATGCTTTTTTTGCCTCTGTCTTCATGAACAAGGTCAGCTCCCAGACTACTGCACTGGGCAGCACAGCCTGGAGAGAAGGTGACCAGCCCTCTGTGGAGAAAGAAGTGGTTCGGGACTATTAAGAAAAGCTGGATGGGCAGAAGTCCATGGGGGCAGATGCATGCATCCGAGAGTGCTAAAGGAGTTGGCGAATGTGATTGCAGAGCCATTGGCCATTATCTTTGAAAACTCATGGTGATCAGGGGAGGTCCCGGATGACTGGAAAAAGGCTCATGTAGTGCCCATCTTTAAAAAAGGGAAGGAGGAGGATCCGGGGAACTACAGGCCAGTCAGCCTCACCTCAGTCCCTGGAAAAATCATGGAGCAGGTCCTCAAGGAATCAATTCTGAAGCACTTAGAGGAGAGGAAAGTGATCGGGAACAGTCAGCATGGATTCACCAAGGACAAGACATGCCTGACTAATCTAATTGTGGATGAGGGGAAAGCAGTGAACGTGTTATTCCTTGACTTTAGCAAAGCTTCTGATACAGTCTCCCACAGTGTTCTTGCCAGCAAGTTAAAGAAGTATGGGCTGGATGAAAGGACTATAAGGTGGATAGAAAGCTGGCTAGATCGTTGGGCTCAACAGGTAGTGATCAATGGCTCCATGTCTAGTTGGCAGCCAGTATCAAGCGGAGTGCCCCAAGGGTCAGTCCTGGGGCCAGTTTTGTTCAATATCTTCATTAATGATCTGGAGGATGGCGGGGACTGCACCCTCAGCAAGTTTGCAGATGACCCTAAACTGGGAGGAGTGGTAGATATGCTGGAGGGTAGGGATAGGATACAGAGGGACCTAGACAAATTAGAGGATTGGGCCAAAAGAAATCTGATGAGGTTCAACAAGGACAAGTGACAGGTTTCAGAGTAGCAGCCGTGTTAGTCTGTATTCGCAAAAAGAAAAGGAGGACTTGTGGCACCTTAGAGACTAACCAATTTATTAGAGCATAAGCTTTCGTGAGCTACAGCTCACTTCCTCAGATGCATATCGTGGAAACTGCAGCAGGCTTTATATATACACAGAGAATATGAAACAATACCTCCTCCCACCCCACTGTCCTGCTGGTAATAGCTTATCTAAAGTGATTTCCAGCACAAATCCAGGTTTTCTCACCCTCCACCCCCCCACACAAATTCACTCTCCTGCTGGTGATAGCCCATCCAAAGTGACAACTCTTTACACAATGTGCATGACAATCAAGCTGGGCTATTTCCTGCATAAATCCAGGTTCTCACATCCCCCCACCCCCATACACACAGAAACTCACTCTCCTGCTGGTAATAGCTCATCCAAACTGACCACTCTTCAAGTTAAAATCCAAGTTAAACCAGAACATCTGGGGGGGGGGGGTAGGAAAAAACAAGAGGAAACAGGCTACCTTGCATAATGACTTAGCCACTCCAAGTCTCTATTTAAGCCTAAATTAATAGTATCCAATTTGCAAATGAATTCCAATTCAGCAGTTTCTCGCTGGAGTCTGGATTTGAAGTTTTTTTGTTTTAAGATAGCGACCTTCATGTCTGTGATCGCGTGACCAGAGAGATTGAAGTGTTCTCCGACTGGTTTATGAATGTTACAATTCTTGACATCTGATTTGTGTCCATTTATTCTTTTACGTAGAGACTGTCCAGTTTGACCAATGTACATGGCAGAGGGGCATTGCTGGCACATGATGGCATATATCACATTGGTGGATGTGCAGGTGAACGAGCCTCTGATAGTGTGGCTGATGTTATTAGGCCCTGTGATGGTGTCCCCTGAATAGATATGTGGGCACAGTTGGCAACGGGCTTTGTTGCAAGGATAAGTTCCTGGGTTAGTGGTTCTGTTGTGTGGTATGTGGTTGTTGGTGAGTATTTGCTTCAGGTTGCGGGGCTGTCTGTAGGCAAGGACTGGCCTGTCTCCCAAGATTTGTGAGAGTGTTGGGTCATCCTTTAGGATAGGTTGTAGATCCTTAATAATGCGTTGGAGGGGTTTTAGTTGGGGGCTGAAGGTGACGGCTAGTGGCGTTCTGTTATTTTCTTTGTTAGGCCTGTCCTGTAGTAGGTAACTTCTGGGAACTCTTCTGGCTCTATCAATCTGTTTCTTTACTTCTGCAGGTGGGTATTGTAGTTGTAAGAAAGCTTGACAGAGATCTTGTAGGTGTTTGTCTCTGTCTGAGGGGTTGGAGCAAATGCGGTTGTATCGCAGAGCTTGGCTGTAGACGATGGATCGTGTGGTGTGGTCAGGGTGAAAGCTGGAGGCATGCAGGTAGGAATAGCGGTCAGTAGGTTTCCGGTATAGGGTGGTGTTTATGTGACCATTGTTTATTAGCACTGTAGTGTCCAGGAAGTGGATCTCTTGTGTGGACTGGACCAGGCTGAGGTTGGTGGTGGGATGGAAATTGTTGAAATCATGGTGGAATTCCTCAAGGGCTTCTTTTCCATGGGTCCAGATGATGAAGATGTCATCAATATAGCGCAAGTAGAGTAGGGGCTTTAGGGGACGAGAGCTGAGGAAGCGTTGTTCTAAATCAGCCATAAAAATGTTGGCATACTGTGGGGCCATGCGGGTACCCATAGCAGTGCCGCTGATCTGAAGGTATACATTGTCCCCAAATGTGAAGTAGTTATGGGTAAGGACAAAGTCACAAAGTTCAGCCACCAGGTTAGCCGTGACATTATCGGGGATAGTGTTCTTGACGGCTTGTAGTCCATCTTTGTGTGGAATGTTGGTGTAGAGGGCTTCTACATCCATAGTGGCCAGGATGGTGTTATCAGGAAGATCACCGATGGATTGTAGTTTCCTCAGGAAGTCAGTGGTGTCTCGAAGGTAGCTGGGAGTGCTGGTAGCGTAGGGCCTGAGGAGGGAGTCTACATAGCCAGACAATCCTGCTGTCAGGGTGCCAATGCCTGAGATGATGGGGCGCCCAGGATTTCCAGGTTTATGGATCTTGGGTAGTAGATAGAATATCCCAGGTCGGGGTTCCAGGGGTGTGTCTGTGCGGATTTGATCTTGTGCTTTTTCAGGAAGTTTCTTGAGCAAATGCTGTAGTTGCTTTTGGTAACTCTCAGTGGGATCAGAGGGTAATGGCTTGTAGAAACTCGTGTTGGAGAGCTGCCGAGCAGCCTCTTGTTCATATTCCGACCTATTCATGACGACAACAGCACCTCCTTTGTCAGCCTTTTTGATTATGATGTCAGAGTTGTTTCTGAGGCTGTGGATGGCATTGCGTTCCGCATGGCTGAGGTTATGGGGCAAGTGATGCTGCTTTTCCACAATTTCAGCCCGTGCACGTCGGCGGAAGCACTCTATGTAGAAGTCCAGTCTGCTGTTTCGACCTTCAGGAGGAGTCCACCTAGAATCCCTCTTTCTGTAGTGTTGGTAGGGAGACCTCTGTGGATTAGTATGCTGTTCAGAGGTATTTTGGAAATATTCCTTGAGTCGGAGACGTCGAAAATAGGATTCTAGGTCACCACAGAACTGTATCATGTTCGTGGGGGTGGAGGGGCAGAAGGAGAGGCCCCGAGATAGAACAGCTGCTTCTGCTGGGCTGAGAGTATAGTTGGATAGGTTAACAATATTGCTAGGTGGGTTGAGGGAACCATTGCTGTGGCCCCTTGTAGCATGTAGTAGTTTAGAAAGTTTAGTGTCCTTTTTCTTTTGTAGAGAAGCAAAATGTGCGTTGTAAATGGCTTGTCTAGGACAAGTGCAGAGTCCTGCACTTAGGATGGAAGAATCCCATGTACCACTACGGACTAGGGACCGAATGGCTAGGCAGCAGTTCTGCAGAAAAGGACCTAGGGGTTACAATGGACGAGAAGCTGGATATGAGTCAACAGTGTTCCCTTGTTGCCAAGAAGGCTAACGGCATATTGGGCTACATTAGTAGGAGCATTGCCAGCAGATCAAGGGAAGTGACTATTCCCCTCTATTTGGCACTGGTGAGGCCACACCTGGAGTGCTGTGTCCAGTTTTGGTCCCCGCACTACAAGAAGGATGTGGAAAAATTGGAAAGCATCCAGCGGAGGGCAACAAAAATGATTAGGGGACTGGAACACATGACTTATGAGGAGAGGCTGAGGGAACTGGGATTGTTTAGTCTGCGGAAGAGAAGAATGAGGAGGGATTTGATTGCTGCTTTCAGCTACCTGAAAGGGGGTTCAGAAGAGGATGGATCTAGACTGTTCTCAGTGGTAACAGATGACAGAACAAGGAGTAATGGTCTCAAGTTGCAGTGGGGGTGGTTTAGGTTGGATATTAGGAAAAACTTTCACTATGAGGGTGGTGAAGCACTGGAATGTGTTACCTAGGGAGGTGGTGGAATCTCCTTCCTTTGAGGTTTTTAAGGTCAGGCTTGACAAAGCCCTGGCTGGGATGATTTAGTTGGGGATTTGTTCTGCTTTGAGCAGGGGGTTGGACTAGATGACCTCCTGAGGTCCCTTCCAACTCTGATATTCTATTAATCTTCAATACTTTGGCTGGCTGTCAGAGAACAGTAAGTTTCATTGAAATATTGCTCATCTGTTCATGTCCTTTGGTGCGCCTGTACAGTATTTCCTGAAGATTTGGCAGTGCTTTCGCGATCGTCTTGATCTCGGCCCAATTCACCTTGAGCTTCTCAGGCTAAGATCTGCCAAATAATGGTGGATACTTCCCTTCAATCATAGGCAAGGGTAAAATTACTGACTGTCCATCTAGTTGAACTTTCACCTGCAGTATCCATTTTGGGACTAACTTTTTCCCCCAGTATAAGTCTTCAAAACCGTGATGATTCCTTCTAGGGGAACTTCTGACAAAGTCTAGTGATAGGTAGATGCAGAAATCAGTGAACCAGCAGCTCCAGTATCAAGCTTCATGCTTGTAGGAAATTCTTCGATCATGGGTATAACCCAGATTCCATCTCTGACTCCAGCTTCTGATAACATGTGTAATGTTAGGACTTGGTCAGTGTCTCAAGAGCGCTTGTATTTTCCCACATTATGAATTCCTGACTTTGATTCTTTCTTAGGTTCAGTCATCACAGGTGTATTCTTGGATATATGGTTATTCTGTGTTGCTGGTAGCTGAACTGTGTGACAAGTCAAGGTGATGTGTACTTTCTTCTGGCACTTTCTTCAAATAACCTGACATGCCCAGCAATTCTCCTCAGAGCGTGCAGTTTGCACGCAACAGCCACATGGAAATTCCTTTCATTTCCATGGTCTTCTCTCTCATTGATGTAGGAGGTAAACTTCTCAGTTCACACTAAATTCCAGAGAATCGTTCTCTCTGGTCTCCATTGCAACCGCCACTTCAACAGTCTTCTTGAATGTAAGCGCTGATACAGTCAGTAACTTCTTCTGGACCTGATCATTGTGTAATCCATAGACTAATCGGTCACGCAGGGCATCACTTAATGTTTGTCTGAACTGACAATGCTCTGACGACTTCCTTAAAGCAGCAACAAACTGTGCTCCTGACTCTCCACTTCCCTGATGAAACCAACATCATTCTGCAATCGTTGATGGGTTAGGAGAAAAATGTTCCTGCATTTCCTGCAGTAACTGCAGTGTACGTGGCAGTTCCAGACACAGATGGAGACAACAGGCCATGTGGAAGTCTGTATGCCTTTCGACCCATCACGGTCAGTAAGGCTGAAAATGGTTGTCCATTTGGAATGGTGTTGCAAGTTACAAATTGCTCAAAACATTTGAGGTATGCCACCCACGATTCATGGTTTTTGTTGAACTCATCAACATTGCCTGCAGAAAAGCACCATTTCTCTATTCTACTGTTCTACTGGACTTCATGCCTCCCGGATGCCTTTTCCACTGGGAATTCTTTAAAAAAAAGATCTATGCACCATCTACGCTCGATCACCCTCCACTGGATATGTGTTTGCCACACTCCTTTGGCTGCCTTTGTACTTGGGCTGCCTTTGTTGGCTATAGACCCTCAGTGCAGGCTAAGCTATTTCTCTGCCTGCATGCTTGCACGTGGTCAGGCATTATGTCTGTCTGCTTACTTTGCACAAGCTCTGGGCAGCAGCCTATTCCTTTATGCTGTCTTTATTTGCCTACTTCTCCCTCTCTAGCTAGCCGACTCACGCTGTCCCAGCAGCAAAAACAGCAGCCTGCCACCCTGTGCCTCCAGGTGAACATCTGTCCCCTTTTTTTAAAAGTATTATTTGCTTACTTCTTCTTGCAGGGGAAACTCTGTTCCTTCATAGAACAGAAATGCTGCGTTGCCAAATGTTATCTCTCTGGAGCCAGCGGAGAAGGAGATAGACAGACAGATGCAGAGGGAGTGGATGGAAGCACAGCTATCTACTCTGGTAGGTTTATTGCTCTGGCTGCAAAAGTGAAACTAACATGAAAGTGAGGCTTTGCACTGGGGAGGGGAGCATGCTCAAACATTTAAAGGGACAGGACATCACAGATACCGTGCTTTCAGCTAAACACTTCAAGGACAGAAGTTACTATTGGAGAAGAGGAGCATCCATAGGAACAACACCTTCTCTTCTAGCTCTCCTTCCTTTCTTTAGACCCTCCGTTCTCCTTGCCCATCCATATTATCCTTGACTCTGAATTCTCTTCATTCCTCTTCTGTGTCTGCAATTCTGCTTCTGAGAAAGTGCCTTGACTTGACTACACTGCTTCTGACTTCCCCATTCATGCCTTTCTCCTCTAATGTTAGCAAATGTATTGTAAGGAATAATTCTGCATCAGCTAGTGGTGAGAGGATCTGATAGGCCTTTTCTGCCTCTAACTGTAGTGTTAACAGAGTGCTACCTTCTCATACACCCAAAGAAGTGTTACCACAAGGCCCCCCAATCTTGAGCAATGCCTCTGGGTCTCCATTCATTTCAGAATCCTGTGAAAAGCAGCCTTGCTTGTTTTGAAAACCCTTTGCGGATTTGCATCACCTTCCTCATGCGTCTTGTCTCTCTATTTCTCTTTCTGCCCTCTCTGTTTGTCTTGCCCTGGCTTTTTGTCCTGCCACATAATCTTGCTACGGTTGGTGCAAGAGTCTTCTCTTCTGCAGCTTCTGTATCTCCCCACCACATTGCCTTTCTGTCTCATTTCCAATTTCAGCTGAAAGCATCTTTCTTCTCCCTTGCCTGTACCTCTTGATTTTTCCCTCCCTATGCTATTAACTCTCACACACTAACTGAGCATGTCTTTGCTCCCCTTGTAAGGGATGTATGGAACTTGAATGATGAATAACTAATTATACCTTCTGGCCCTTAAAATAAAAATATTAGAAAAGCTATTCACCTCTTTCAATCCCAAAATAGGATCCACCAATAAAGACAAGAAAATGTTTCACATCATGTGAGACACTTTGTCCAAGGAATCAGCTAAGTTTGGGTAGTCCCCTACCCCATTACAGAAATGAACATGGCTAACCGAGGCTATTGTTAATCACCGAAGCAAGAATCTCTCATAATTTGCACATGTATAAACCTCTGGTTGTGTCTCCATTTGAGTGGTGAACTGTTGATTATACGTTAATGTGGTTCTGGGTGAATTGATAAATTGTTGGTTGATTAAGAATAAGCAAGTGTCCTGGTTTGAGCAATACTGTCCAGGTTGAAAGCTGACCTGGAAAGAACCCAGCGTTCGACGAGTAAGCAAATGCTTCCTGGACTCAATAAAAAGTGGTTATTCTATTAGATTCTGTTATAGACTGGCAAGCCTAGTTTGTTAGATTTCAGCTTTAAAATCTAACGGGCACCCTGGCAAATTCATAAATTGACCCCCCCCCCTTTCATGTTTACGCCCTCTAGTGGCTGGACCGCATAGAAATTTAATTCTGCCTTGAAGTTAATGGATCTGATCTGCGCCAGTAGAAGCTCATGTTGTTTAGATCTAGGTTCAATTCATGCAGACGAGCCCTCCAATCAGGGGCAAGATTACAAGTTCTGGCCCATATGAGAATTTGGATGAACTTCCTCAGCCACTTGGCTGTGACTAAACACCTTTGGAGAGTCACTACCACTGGGGTTTTGTGGCTGCTCTCGAAAGTTTGTTAAGAGGTATGCATCTCTATAGCAAGACCCTTGCTCAATTTCGTTTGGGGTTACCCACTTCAGAAGGGGTGACCAATTGTGAAATGTACTAACGAGCCTCAGAGAGGTTATTTCAGCGTATCAGTGTCAACTGGATGGCAAGAGGGTGAGAACTGGGAAGCTGCTTTCATATCTATTGTTTACCTCTGGAATAACCGTATTATCTAATATGGACACATTGAAGGACACAGTTTTTAATGAGGATCTCTCTATAAATTAAAATAAAATGTTTGTTGTATTGCTTTATGTTATTGTAGCACTCCCAAGACAAACAACGTGGATGCTTTAGCAACCTACCTGGACTCATTTAGGTGCAAACACAGCAATGCTCCTGAATAGCTGCCCTGTTTTTAAGAGGAACCAGTTCCAAATATTGCTGAATGGAGTTTAGCCTTGACGCTGTAATTACTGATTGTAATTTTTGAGCGAATGCAGCGATTAATTATTGTAGTTTTCCATCAGTGCATTATATTGTGTGCCAATCTTAGTATAAGTTCTTAGTATAAGATTGGTATTGAATTTGCAGCTCACAAAACAGAAATTAAGTATTTTAAAATAATAAAGTGATTAGTAATTTGAAAGGACAGTCGGGTTAAAAAATGATAGGCCAAAAAGGAAAACACATTTCTTTACAGGTTTTACTAGCAGCGTAGATAATAAAAACAGAGAGAATTAGTCCCTCTTAGTCAATTTCATTTTTCATGTGTTACACAAAGCCTGGCTTGCAAACAGACTGGGAGGGAATGTTTAATCCCAGTCATCACTGGAATTATAAAAAAGGAAGCAAAAAGAAAAGGAGGACTTGGGGCACCTTAGAGACTAAACAATTTATTGGAGCATAAGCTTTTGTGAGCTACAGCTCACTTCATCGGATGTGAGCTACAGCTCACTTCACATCCGATGAAGTGAGCTGTAGCTCACGAAAGCTTATGCTCCAATAAATTGGTTAGTCTCTAAGGTGCCACAAGTACTCCTTTTCTTTTTGCGAATACAGACTAACACGGCTGTTACTCTGAAACCTATAAAAAAGGAAGGAATTCCTGGAAACATTTTGGTTGATCTAAGGTTTTTCCAATGCCCAATGTTAGGCCTTTCCGAATGAAGCTGCACTGAAATAAGCACCCCTTTGCTCAACTGCATTAAGACTGGAGTTATTGCATCAACATAGTCACACCAATGCAACTTTCTGTAAATTAGGCAAACCTTAAATGATGACTAAGGGATGGATAAGATAACAGTCTGTACAGGAGGGAAAGGAATTGTTTTTATGGGCCTAGGAGGTATAACTACAAGTAATTGAATTAGATTGTACTAAGGGACGTTTAGGTGGATTATCACGATTAACATCCTAACAGTATGATCAATGAGTGTGTGCAATAGTCTCTTAAAGGAAGTGGTACAAGCCTCATGACTTGGGACACTTAAAGGTAGATTGGACAAATGAAAATTCAGTCAAAACTGCAGTTTCATGGAATCATAGAATCGTAGGACTGGAAGAAAACTCGGGAGGTCATCTGAGCCAGTCCCCGGGACTGAGGCAGGATTTAATATTATCTAGACCATCCCTGATAGGTGTTTGTCCAACCTGCTCTTAAAAACCTCCAATGATAGAGATTCCACAACCTCCCTAGGTAATTTGTTCTGGTGCTTAACTATCCTGACAGTTAGGAAGTTTTCCTAATGTCTACATATCCCTTGTTGCAATTTAAGACCATTGCTTCTTGTCCTGTTCTCAGTAATTAAGAAGAACAATTTATTACTCTCCTCTTTATAACAACCTTTTTACATTGAAGTCATCTGAAGTCACAAACAGAGCTGGGCAAAAATTTTCCATCAAAACTTTTTTCCAATGGAAAAATTGGGTTTTTGACTAAACCAACATTTCCACAAATAGCGTCTGCTTTCCTCAACCCTGTTTGTTTTTCATTGAAGAAGTGAAAACCTGAAAACCGAACAGTTTTGTCTGGACACTGAAATATTTTTTGGGGAGGTTGGTTTTCTGACAAAAAGTTGACATTTTCTGCAGACTGTCCCCCTTTTCTGCCTATTTCTAAGCACAAGTGTCAAAGCAGACATCAACACAAGTTTGCAAGTCTGAACGCCCCAACCTTCTGTATTTCCCCCGATATGTCAGACAGGGCAGAATGATCCCAACAGTGCATTCACCAATGCTTTGCTGATGGGGTTTTTCTTCACTTCCCTCTGGAGACTCTCCACAGCCAAAACGGTATCAGCATCAGTAAGTTTTTTCTTGCTACTCCACCTACATTTACCTTTGTTCGGTTTCACTGCATTACTCCTGGCTGGCCTACTCTAATCCACCCCTCTTCACCTTGGGCATTAATAATATTCCCAGCAGAGGAGGCTACAAGGCCGTCAGTAACACTTTTCTGACGATTAATCACCACAATGAAGCCACACTGGGGTAATGGGCAGGTTCGCCAGCCATTTGCACTGCTCTGGGTAACTGCTTTGCTGAGTTAGGGTGAAATTCACCCCTGTGCAGAGGGCCAGCATAAGTCCTATGCACCAATGTATGTTAGCTCTTTACCCAGAGATGAATATTACCACTAGTGATCGGACAGAACTACGGCACTAGGGCTGTATGAATGAGGGAGACTTACAAGAAACCCAAAGCTTGGTGCCATATAAAATGTCCCATAGAAAAGAGGGAGATGCTGTACTTTAAAAACTGCCTGTGAATTAAGTGAGACAGTCTCTGTTCATACAAATGAGACATGGCAGGTCTGAGGGGTTCACCTTGTAGTGTGATGGGTATAATATGGGGGATATCAAGACTTCCTTTCTTACCACCCTTTGTCTGTCTTGTCTATTTAGATGGTAAGCTCTTACGGGCAGGAACGGTCTCTTACTATGTATTTGTACAGAGCTTAGCACAACTGGGCCCTGATCTCAGTTGGGGTCTCCTGTATTGCCATCTTCAAGTGGTTAAAAATCACAACTCAGACCCCAAAAATCGTAAGATTTTTTTTAAAATGACACATTTTGGGTACTTTTTCTTTGCCTTCAGGTTTCTAAGCCTTTAGGGTGCTCAAGTTTCCTAGCTTTTCTCTGCAACTATGAGGGCTAGCAATGTACTTAAAAACAGTACAACCCCCGCCCCAACAAATGCAAACAAGTAAACAAATGAACAATCCCCACCCCCCAAAACAGAGATTCTCACATAATCGCAGGACTCCCGGAGCTGGGGCTTTACCTAACACCAAATATTGTGAGATTTGTGATACAATTATGAGAGAGGGCAAACTGGAGGTTCAGGCCTCTAGGCAGTGTTGAACTGTTACTGTTTCTCCCAATTTACTATGGTGGCTAGGGCAATGGGAAGTGGGGATGGGGCTAGTGTGTGTCCACATGTCCATGGCTGGATAATATGGAGCGGCTATTGCTCTCACTATTAGCAATGTGCCAGCAGTGGCTAGGTAGAGTTATGCTCTTGCTCATACGCTTGTCCCTTAGGTACTGTAATCTGCACCGACATCTTTGCGGTAATCTACAGTACGCCAGTGCTCCTAAGAATGCCAGGCCTTATTTTTTCATTATTTCATGCATTTACGATCTGACAGACACATAAAGTTACCTCAACCTCCCGTTCCTACGGGGAGATTTGTAATAGAATATATTGATTGTGGCCTCAAGCGATCCTCTTTTGTTTCTTCTGCTTTCTTTCCCCTCCCACCCTTCCTTTTGATACAACCTTTGGGATGAGAAAGAACAGAGCAAACAGAAGACAGCCATTTTGGAAGCGTTCTGCCACCTGAAGCCTTCTGGGTTTTGCTCACGGCAGCTTGTGATCTTATCTCCCCCATCCCAGCAAAAAATTTTTGAAGTGTTTGACAGCAACTTTAGCGCATTAGTGAGGAAAACAAAGGACTTTACATCAATGTGGCCTAAACCAAATTGGGTCATAAAAGGGAGATTAGATAAAACATGAATCCAGCATGAGAATTATTTGAGCGAGGAGAGGATTTTTTTATTGGGCGGGGAGGGGGAAAAGAAAATATCCTTGTGTTATCCAATCAGGCTGGATTTAGCTCACTTTTCTGCTGGCAACCTCCCTAATTTTGTAAAGGAGTCCAATAAAACAAATGTTTCTGCTGGAAAGCTGCCAGTTCAGAAAGGTTCTTAAGCACATGCCTACTTTTAAGCACATGTAACTGCCCTGAAGCCAATAAGATGACTTGTGTGCTTACAGCTAGGTGTAAAATTAAGTATCTTAATGAACTGAGTCTGAAAAAAACCCGCTACCCAGGCTAATATATAATGTTCTGTCAGTTCAGTGTGTTGGTTACCTCACAACTTGGCAGTATTTATCTACCTTTGCCTCCCTGCCTTTCGGTCCCCATCATGGGAGCTGTCTTTAGGAATCTTGTTGCTGTGACAGTGCTATGTACTGATTGGCCTCCAATGAGTATGCTTAACTGATGGTACCTCTTATTTCCTCTGTAGCAGAGATGGGCCTAAAACAGGATCTGAATACCTCTGAATCTCCATGACACCGCCTGGTCAGGGAATGTCTTCCCCATTCTAGCTTGCAAAACTACCACCTTCATTTCATTCCAACCCCTCCCCAAGATGAACTTCTTCAATGATCACAAGGGGTCCCATTCTCAGAAAGGCAGCCTCCCTTTCCACCAGTGCCCACCGCAATTCAGCCACAGCTGCATATGAGGCAGACAAAGGCGCACGTCACTCACATCTGCACCCGCTTTTCTTTCTGTTAGGTGCAAAATTGCAAGTGTAAATTTTGCCGGCGCAAACGTCGCCTGCTACAAGTGAGCTGGTCCTCAGGTCTGTCAACATTTACAACAAGGAATGAGGCAATTAGAAAATAATGATTGTTTGTTTATTTAGGAGGCATCCAATCAGGATTAGGGCCCTACTGTGCTGGGCACCACGCTCCCCCCGCGCCCCCTATAATTACAGTCGCTATAGGCAGAGGGTGGAGTAGATTGGATGGTAACAGCTTACTCAGTTTTACTGAAAAACCGGAGAGAAGCCCAGTTAAAACCTGGACTGCGTGGGAGGCTAAGATACTCAACAATTAGAATACTCTGAGCAGAACTGTTGTTTCTGCTCCACAGAAGCCAAGGCAGAAAATAAGCTCTGAAGGACAAGTAGATTTCTGACTCCACCTTGTTTCTCATGATCAGACAATTACTTTTTGTATAATTTATTAGTAAAAACCACTTGCCCTACCCAGGAGCAGCCCCCTTATAATAAGTCAGTGTATGCAGCTCAGCCCTCATGATTAGCCTTATCACGACAAACCAGTGTGGGCAGCCCAGTGCTTAAGAGCCACCCTACAATAACAAACCAGTGTGCACAGCCCAGGGCTCATGATTCACCTATAACAACGAACAAGTGTGTATACTTTAGCACTCAGAGCTACCCTACAATTCTAAGCCAGTGTGCACCGCTCAGCATTCAGGGTGAGATTTTCAAAACTCAGAACTTGCACTCCTAAATCTCTTAAATGCAACTGAAAAATCTCTTAGGCGCACCGGTGTACTGGGTTAAGAAATTAGCGTGCATGCCCCCAGCACCTGCAATAAGAAGCCAGCGTGTGCACAGGATGATGAAGCAAAAAAGCATTTGGATATGGAAACCTATTTCAGTTTCAAGCTTCCAAGGGGCCTTGTCGTAACCAAGGAAAAGAAAATGTATTTAAAAAAGGGTGGAAGAATACTTTGGCCATCATCTTTGTATAATTACATACAAAGGAGTTACTAGATTACTAAGACTGCATCTTTCTTGAGCCATTATCGCCCTGAGAGAGTCAAATGACCTGTGTGAAATTAACATGGTCAACTAATGCATTTACGGAGAGGGAGTTTCTTAATCCACTTCATGTCTTGCCTCCAGTGCATTGATTCTTGAGGGAACAGAGTTTTGCCATGAAGACTAGAATAGGGTATTATTAGTGATAGTCTGCATATCAATTAAAGATGGAAAACTGGGACTAGAACAGCCTGGAAAGTTGGGGAAGGTCAAATCTGGGCAATTGATGGTTGACCCCTAATTCTGTGATGGCCTGAATCAAAATCTTAGATCCCCAAACCCCCCAATGTTGGAAAAGTTTGGAAATCCAAAACTGATCTTTGCAGTTCAGGTACATCTTTGGTACTGGCCTTCTAATAGAAACTTGCAGATAGCTTTAACTACGGAATGGATGGCTACTTCTTCTCCATAATAAACCACTCATCCATATATATATTTTCCTAGGACCTAATTACTGGGGAAACCAGCCAATGCATAACATTTTGGGACCAGTGGGAGAGGAGCTGAGTAGAGTTATGGATGGTCATCAGGAAGAAGAGCAATATCCATTCACCAGATCGGGGACAATGGTTTCTACCTTACCATGTGCTGACACACTGTAACTTGCCAAACCATGAACCAGGTCATGCCCTTTTTGGAAAGGAATGCCTCTGGTCCTTGAAGATAGGAACTGAACTATCATCAGTGATGTTTCAATGCCACCATGCTAGGCAGGAGCCATCAGAAATACCAGAGTTCTACCAATGCAGCACCAGGCTGGCTGCTTCTGCACCACCTATCAGGCTGGCTGCTTCTGCACCACCTCTCAGCACCACCTATCAGTAGCTAACTGGCAGGGCACTCTTAGTGCAGTAATGCTGTTACTTTGCGTTGGAGACGAGAAACAGCTGTTGCAGGGACAGAATGTATCCATTTTCAAAAGCACTTAAGTGACTTAGGATCCTACTTCCCATTTTCAAAAATCACGTAAGGTTTTTAGGTGCCTAACTCCCACTGAAATAAATCAATGGGAATTAGGTGCCTAAGTACCTTTGAGGATGTTGGTCTTAGAAGCCGAAGTCTCACTGAAAATGCTAAGCACCGATGGGTATAGCGATACAATGATAAAAGACCTGCAGCATGGCCATGGTTGACTCGGGACAGCTTACTCGGGCTTAGGTTTCATCCACACAGGGATTAAAAAACCCTGGCTGGCCTGGGCCAGCTGACTTGGACTCACGGGGATTGGACTGTGGGGCTAAAAATTGCTGTACAGACATCTGGGCTCAGGCTGGATCCCCAACTCCGGGACCCCCCCACTCTCACAGGGTCCCAGAACGTGGTCTCCAGGCCAAGCCCGAATGTCTACACAGCAATTTTTAGCCTCACAGTCCAAACCCCTTGAGTCCAAGTCAGCTGACCCAGGCCAGCCGGGTTTTTTTAATCCCTGTGTGGATGAAACCTAAGCCTGGGTTCTGACTTGGGTTTGAACCCAAGCCCCCCATCCATCCACATACAAATCAGCTGGACTCAGATCAGTAAGCACTCAGGACCCAAGTCATATAACTCATACTGAGGGGGCGCTTCAGAACCCAAGTTCTGCAGTGACTTGGGTCCATGCCCGGGTGGACACAGCTCAAGCCAGAAGGTCTGCTTAGGGCAGTGTGGAGGTGTTAACACGGCTGGGAGACCCGGATCCAGCAGTCATAAATCCAAGTTTACAAGGCAATGTGGATGACCATGTGCAGGCTTGGAAGAGGACAGTCCACAAGCCCAGGTCCTGTAGATCCGTGTTTACAATGCAGTGTAGACATACCCTGTGTGACTTCTGAAAATGGGACACTTCGGATCTTTCGAAAAGTTTATCCAAAGCCTAGACTCCATTTTGCTGCCAGGGGCAGGCTTAAATTCCACCTAAACAAGTGAGTTGTGCTGGTATTTTTGGCACTGTTGTATGTGCTTAGAAATTCCCTTAGCGTACCATGTTTGCTGCCTCCCAACAGAAAACAATTTACTGTCCAGGAGGCTAATCCTGAGGTCATTATTCCGTTTTTAACCAAGTCCTCACTCCAGCAAAGCTCCTGTTGGCTTCAGTGGGAGTTTTATCTTAGTAAGGAATTAACAGAAGCTGAGGGAGGACATGAGCATGGATTCCTTTATCCATTTCTCTAGTTCAGCAAGGAAGATATTAGGGGCTATTTAGTTGTCAAGGAGACCTATTTGCAGGACTCTGTCACGCTGAGATGAAACTGGACATGGACTATACCATACGAAGAATGAAAAATGTTTTGGAACATTTGCAACATGGAGCTACTGCTCTATACGCCGGACTGGTCCAACTGCTTGGAATTAAACTGCAGCCTGGTTCCCACCTCTTAATTACAGGTTGTCTTCAGCCTCAGAATCCTTTCTATGGCTGAGCAAGTGACCGGAACAGCTGCTATCCTCCCTAGTGGTCAGGAAGACGCATCATAGTCACACGATGCCACAGGGAGGAGGATATTGGCCTGTCCCACATTTAGCCTCTTTCTACCAAAGTGCACACACAGACAGTTCCTGTTTTGTGTGCATGTGTGCGTGTGGTGGTGTGGCTCTAGCCAGAGACCTAGTGGAAAAGATAGAAGCCAGAGAATTGCAGAACTAATCTTTCTTTAGGGTCCACAACACAGATTCTGTACAACAACAGGTGACATCCCCTCCCCCGTGCAGTTACCTGTGCTAGTCATGTGTATCCAGCGGTTCCCACAACTCTTCAGTAGGGACGGTTAGCATCCTTCGGCCTCTTCAGCTGCACCTTCAGCCTCTTCATGCCAATCTGGAAACCATTCATAGCCTGGATGGCAGCCTGGGCACTGGCGGGGTTGTCAAAACTCACAAACCCTGTCAAAACAGGAGGCAAGGCGGGGGGTTTAACGAACTGAAGGGGGCTGCAGCACTACATGCAAGACCACTTAGAATGAACATGGGGTGTGGGCGAGGAAAGGACTGGGGAGGTGGGTGGGAGGGAGGGAGGGTGAGGGGAAGATGGTTGCCAATGGGGTGGGTTGTTACAGATCACAGTATCTGATCCGAAAGCAGTTCCAGACATCACACCACACAGAGTCCGGGGCCCTGAGTGTTTGCACCCCAGCATTAATGCACGCAGCTCTGAGGCTATGTCTAACTGCGAGTTGGCACTTGTCATGAGTCATTTTCAAGGCACTTATTCTGTGTGTGTCTCTCTCTCTCCCAAGGCTGGGGTAAATCTGCTTCTACCACCCTTGATGTTTCCCTCTTATCTTCTCTGCAGCACCTTCTCCTCTCCCTGCTGCATCTATGAATGAGGGAACTTGATATAGCCATAACTACTTGCTTATAATGGCAGAGTAAATATGGGAGAACCCAATGACTTTCCCATGCCAACCTGAGCTGGCTCAAACCCTAGACCATCAGCACTGAAAGCTTGAACAGTTATCACTTGAAGTGAAGGAGCAGCTCTGTTAACTGATAGCTGTAGGGGACTCTTATTCACACCTTTGAGGGAGGCAAACACCCACACTTCCCTAATGGGGGTTACATGAGTAGCTCGGGTTACTCTGCATGGCATCTAGACAGCACTGCACTTTGCAAGCGAGCTCGCTGTGATGGGAATCACCCTCAGTGACTGGACATGTGAATGGGGTAATTATAAGGGGCTAAGGGGACCACTTTGGGACCAGACGAGCGAGGGCAGGTCAGTTCCCAGCATGTTGGGACAGAGGCTGAGCAGAGATGCAGCTAGACCAAGTCCATGGTGTGCTGGAGTAGCCAGCCTAGTTTACATACTTGGAACGGAGTCTTATTTATTATTTTGTAATGGGGGAGAGCGGAGCTTGTCATTGTGGCTTCGCCCCCCCAATGGCTGGAGGCCATTATAATGACACGGATGCTAATGGGATTAGCTACTACTTGGGGTCCTACTTTAGATCCAGCAATAGAAACCTGTGCTTCTGAAGACTGCTGGGAGTTCTGCCCTCCCTTCCGGGTGCGCATTTAGCTGGTAATTGGTGTCTGGCGAAGCATGAGGCAACCACAACATGCCAGAAATGCCCCTCATGCTCCAGCCATGAGCATCCTCATGTGTTGTCCGCCTCCCTTGGGTCTGTGCATAGATACTGTGTAACAGCCTGTGCTGGTCATCCCCCTACACAGGGCTCCGGCAGCACAAACCATCCAGGGTCTGCTGATAAACAGGGTGAGGCAAAGAGGCAGTTTTAGAACCCCCAAAAGCTAAGGATGAGCCCTTGCTGACAGATACATGCCTGCCCCTGACAATGGAATGGAACGTGGTTTGCAGCCCTGCCCCTCCATACGCTCAGAGTCCTCATCAGTGTCTCATCTCTGAGCTAATCCTTGGCTATCAGCAAGTCTCACATGCTACAGGACTGATTTCTTTCACAAATCACACACAGACACACACACACACAAACCAGTCTTAAACCCACACACTCTCTGCCTTTGGCTGTTAATGCAGCTCTGTGAGAGGCCGTGAAACGAATGAAATTAAGGGTTACATCAAGGTGAGATGATATCCTACGTGAGTGTGGCAGTCACATCTTCAAGTGGCAGTGATGGGTCAGCACATGGAACTAACTTGTGCTCCCTTCCCCAGCACCAAAGTCAGTAATCAGTTCTTTGTGGAGTTGCCCTTAGAGCACAACACAGATGAGGAGGTTCTGGTATTGCAGTGGTGAAGATAGGAGCAAAGACCTTTGCTTGCCCCTCATGCTTGACGTTTGCTTGCCCCTCATTTCTTGACAGAAAGCTGGAGCGCAATGGTAGAGGAAACTCATGAAAGAGTCAATCAGATCTTGGATGTTGTTACATAACAATTATCCTGCCCCCGGGATCATGGATCAGCCAAGAAGAGGTCTGATAATGTGAGGATTCTAGGTTGTGTGTGATTGGTTGACTGACTTGTCACTCAATAGGGCCCTGATCCTGCTGCGAATGAAGGAGCTAGCAAAGCTCCCATGGACTTCAGTGGAGCAGGAGCAGGCCCTGGGAGCTGCAATGGGTGTATTTCCCTAGATCACTAAGTTGAAATTGCTAGTCACCTGGCCCATGTCTTTGAATGCAGCTCTTAATGAGAGCTGTTTCCCCCCCCCCCCCCAACTCTCTTCTAGGCTCTTAGTGCTCTTATTCCAGACATGAGAAGAACATGCCTCATGCCAAGTTGGGCTGGTTTCAGCTGGGTAACTACCAACAGTCATGTATTGAACTACCTCTGAATGTGGGGTTCCACCCTCTCAGCTGTCTCCCTTGCAAAATACATTGTGCCCACCGTTTCCATAGCCCAGGACCCATCTGTCTAGGATCTACATCCTGATGTTACAGCGGTGCTAATTAATGGATGTCTGGGTCGGGCACTCCTGAAGGCGGTGCCCGAGGTGGGAACTTAGTCAAACTCTCACAGACAAGAAACTCCAGCTGCGTGTCAGCCACATGCTCTATTGTGCTGCTTTTCTACAGAGGCAGTGGGATTTAGTAGGATTTGTTTTGCACCAGTACATCTATGCTCCACGCAGGGCTTTACACTGGGGTAACGACAACGATGTAGTTAGTCCACTGACAGTTTCTCTTGTCTGAACAAGCTCAAAGCCTTATAATGGTGCTACTAAGCCATAGCTTTTACAGTAGACTTCTGAGGGTGACCGTTCTGTGTAACACCACATGGAATACTAACGGGTGGCACTTGCGAAGATGATAGAAAAGGTGGTCACCAACCATGTTGCACAGATGGCATAGGGAAAAAAAGCAGGGAGAGGTACCTGGATGTTCTTTGGTATTGGGTATGTACCCTGGGCCAGGCTTAGGGTTCTTTAGAATGTCCTTTTTTCAGACTTCTTTCATCAAATGTCACAATTTTCCACTGGTACTTCAGTGCATGGCATGAAAAATGCTCTGCTAGCCAGAAGCTGGTGTGGCATTTCCCAGGAGCAGAGAGCCAATGTCTCCCGTCTAAAGGTGATCGTTTTGGCCACGAGTGGCCTGATGTGCTTGGGAGGCTCTGTTACAGGTTGTATAGAGCTGAGTGTATTATTTCTGGGGGATGCTTTGCAGGCTGGTAAGGCAGTTACCTGGACTCCAAATAGCAGAGATGCTCTGGTTCAACTTGAAAGCTGAGATGCCACAGTGCTGGGCGATGGATTGATAGACAATAGTGACTTTTCAGGTCAGATGCCTGCTAGTGGATTAGATAACGGCCACCTCATGCCATTCTTCTTCTGAAGAAATTTTGCAAGCAGGATAATGACAATGAGCAACATTTTGCTCTCTATTATTCAAGGGTGAATCCAGAGTAACTCCACCAACTTCAGCAGATCTACTCCAGTTTTAAACTGCCAACACTTAGAGGGGAATTTGGCACAAAAAATACGCCTTAAACATTTTACTGAATGTCTTTAATTCTGGGGTCTGCTGCTATTGACTTTAAAGCACTACTTTAATGCACCACCAATTCTGGTTAACACCCCCTACTTTTTAACATCTCTCCTGCATTGTGGTCCCCACTCTTGAAGGACAAAGAAAGAGAGGGAGAGGTTAAAAAGCTTAAAGCAGTTTCTGTGCATCAGTTAATTAATAAACTGAGAAAGATATGTACCAGTCTGTAGATGGTTGGTAGGAGGACACGGTTTTGTGATAAATCTATTTTATGTTTTTTTCAGAAATTTATGTAAAACGGCCGATCTAATAAATGATTTACCAAGGTAGTAAAGGATCAAGAAATTTGCTAGGACTGCAGCTCAGAGCGTTGAATCTCCCTTGTTCTGCACTTCTTAGCGTATGTGCAACGTGCCTCAAGTGGTACGTGACCAGGATTCATCTCCGAATTTGGTCCGCTGGTTGAATCAGTAGCTTCCCCGACTAGGGCTGGGTACGGATGGGGAGTGTGATGTGAACGCTGATCCATGCCTTCCCTGTTCTGCACTGCACTGCACTTCCAAAAAGTTGTCAGCTACAGAGTCCATGGCTTCTCCTGACCCACCTCTCCCTCCCTGACTGTGACATGACCAGTGGGCAGCAACAAGGACAGAATAATGGGGAGCTGGATTTTCCCCATCCCCCATTTCTTTCCCTGGCTGTTGCTTCAGGCTGCAGAAAAGTGGGACTCTTAGGGGCTCTCAGAGCACAGCATGCCTTTCCCACCACAGAAACAGTCTTGGATGGGTTGCGTCCAGAGCGGGCTCCAGCTTTTTTGCCACCCCAAGCGGCGAAGGGAAAAAACCCCCAAACCAAGCCAGGTTGAGCTGCCGCCGAAGTGCCGCCGAAGAGGAAGAGAGGGACTGCAGGGCCTGCCGTGATGATGGACGGAGTGCCGCCCCTTTCTATTGGACGCCCCAGGCGCCTGCTTCCTTCACTGGTGCCTGGAGCTGGACCTGGTTGCAACACTGTGGGGCACTAAGAAGGTTGCTCCCTGACTGCTCTTCCATTTAAACCACCCCAGATGGGGAGTGGGGAGAATGGGGAAGAGCAGATCACATGTCTACTTCAGAGGTGTACTTGAACGCTGCTTTGCACCCCAAAACACTTCAGCCTTGATCCTGCAGGTCCTTGCGAGGTGCTAATAAGCACCAGAGTAAATGGTAGCCATGTGTGGGCATGAGTTAGGCTAAGCATTCAGCCCAGTCCTCAGTGGTTGTATGGCAAGTCTCAAAGTCTTGTGTGCCCACTCCCTTAGTGGCAGGGTGCAAGGAGAATGGGTGGTGTGAGGAGATACAGCCTCAGGCACAATTATCAACATGCAAGTGAGCCTCTTGCCTACCCACAGCCACTCTTAGGTTTCACTCCTTCTACTAGGCTGGAATACCATGGTGTCCATTGCAGCAGGCTCTCTTCAGCATGTGATCCTCTGGGCTTTCTGCTCAGCACCAGGCTTGGTGACTGCACAGGGCAGGATCAAGTCCAGCATGTATGTAGCTGTGCAAACAATGAGACATCGCTCAGTTGCTATTAGAGATAGGCCCGAACCCAAACCAGTCCCATTCCTAGAGATCTGAGCAGAGAAGCTGAGGATGGAATGGATATGGAGAGTGACCGAACTCATGCCTACAGATGAACCTTCTAGGACATAGTTATAACATTGTTAGGGTGACATATGGGGGGAGGGAGAGAGGAACGCTTGCACTTGTCATTGCTCAGGTTGTGTCTGTTGTGTGGCTAAGAAAGGACTTCAGGTCTCCTGGACTTGGCACTCTTGTCACCTACACTAAATTTGCTTCAATGAGCGAATTAATGAGTGGGAAAGAAAGATACAGAACATATCCACTCTCTCAGCAGAGCTGATTCCTTCAGTGTGGCTAACTGCCGGGAGGTTTCTGCAGTTCTTTGTAAGCATATTGCTCCAGGGATGGTCACTCCCTTAAGACCTTCATTTTCCCACACTTTGTAGGCAGGAACTCAAGTGATTCCTGGAGCATGATTGTGTTGGCTTAATATTTCCAACAAAGAGAAACAGGAAGCTAAAATGAGAACCGAAGTTGTGAAGGAAACATACTGCAAGGGCCCATGCTACACTGGCTGAGGAATGGACTGGATTTCTTAGCAGGCCTTTTCCATCTTCATTTACTGTTATTCCTGGGTTTGACATACTGATGAGCCAATAACCAGCGTTTGTCCTTTTTTCCTTCTGGCACTGGAAGCATCTTCCATCAGAAGACGCAAGTTCTGCACACACATACTACCATCGAGCTGGGCACTGCTGAGAATCTAATCCAAGCCTGAGCAGCCCGGGGAATATTCTGTTGTCCTCAACTTCTTGGTGCTGGGATGGCCTGTGGAGGAAAGCTTAGTCACAATGAACTGTTGGGATGGGGGCTGGAAAGCAGCAGCCCTTAGCTGTTCTCTGTCAGAAGAACATACTGTGTCTAAGAAATTCTTTATCTCATGGTTAAAAGTGCTTTAAAAACCAAACCATGAATGAGTCACTATAAAAAAAATAGTGACCCCAATTCAATTTACGTCCCTTTGTTTTCCATGTATCACAACCAAGCATTTTTGAGAACTCTCCTTGTGTTCAGAGACAGAGACAACAGCCTTTAGCCTCAAATCAAAGTGGTTTTAGACTGAAAGCACATGGCTGCACTTTGTGCGTGGAGAAAAAATGTAACTCTCCTATTCTCCAGCTTCATGTTCTTTTTTTCCCCAAGTAGTGTCCCTGGTTCATCATGGGGTAGCCCACAGCTTCAGACTGATCTTGGTGGCATGTCTCTTCACTCCAGTCCCCGGTTGAATATGTTCTGACTTTTCCCATGTGACATCAGTGGCTTGAAGTAATGCCCAATATATAGGTAATTCATCACACACACTTTTCTGACAGCCACTCCAGAAAACAATGGTTGTTAACTTATTGCAGGTGGTTGTCAGAAGTAAATGGGAACTGGAATCCTTCGTCCTCTTTTGTTCCCTTTCCGTATCCCTAATATGTTCGATTCACAGGTGAGGAGGTAGCAGCCTCAATGGAAGTGGGAAGCAACTCTGGTAGTTGAGGAAAGTTTGGGACTGGATAGGGAGGCTGAATTCCCAGTTTCTGTTATTTATCACAGTAGCACCTAGATACCCCAACTGAGACCAGGGCCTCACTCTGCTGGATGCTGTACATACCCATCATAAGAAACAGTCCCCTTCCCCAAAGGGCTTACAGTCTAAATAGACAAGACAGACTAAAGGTGAAACTGAGGCACACACTGGCAACGTGACTTGCTCAACAGCATACAGCAGGCCAGCGACAGAACCAGGAACACAACCCAGCTCTCCTGACCATGCATCCCATAGCCAATCATCTCACAGCTCCTCTGTCGGTCAATAGAAAATGATTGAGTAACTGCATGCAGTCCACAAAATACAATAGTTTGTTGGAGGGTCCCATGCTAAATTGCTCCCGTCAGCGCTAAATCAACGGCACCGTCTGGATGACTACAAGCACAGAGCGACCATAGTCAGGACTGTTCAAATAGGGTTCTACATGAATCCCAGATGACCAAACGACCACTCTCTCTGCCACAGAGCAGATGCAGATCTAGTGTCCTTCTAATGGAACACTCACAGGAAACCCACTCAGAAACCTTGCAGCATCAGCTCACACAGCACAATCATGAGGTCCAACTGTTGTATATTTCATCAGCACAGAATGATGCCCACAGTCCAGACAAGTACTTTTGTTTAGAAAAAACACCCGATAGTCCCATAATTTATTGTTGTGATTTTTTGCAGTTGTTCTGTTTTGCTTCTCCTTTCCTTTCTCCCTTTCATTTGTTGCTTTCACATTCTACATCTGTTCAGACTGTAACCTCTTTACAGTGGCCCAAGTTTTCAGAAGTGGCGAGTGATTTTGGGTGCTCAACTTAAGACACCTGATTTTCAGAAAGATGCTGAGCCATTGAAAATCAGGCCATTTTTTCACATCTGAAGCTGGGCATGCACCAAAATGAGGCAATGAAAATCGCTCGTCGCTTTTGAAAAATTAGGCCAGTGTATTTATTTAGGGTCTATCATGGACAATGTTCCCTCTAATTTTTGACAGGTCATGTGTGCAGAAAATGTCTTCTGTGCAAATTGTTGTGCTGTGCAAATTTTTTGCACGTGGTGTTCCGCCGTGTGCGTGGGGTTTAGGATCTGTGTGGGCACACACATGCGCACAGCTTAGAGGGAACAGTGATTGCGTACCATCCAAAAGGTATGGCTGACTGTTATTTATTGATAATTAATTAAGAATAATAAGGAAAGATAGATATAGGCTGCCATTCCATGTGTCTAGATTTGCTCCTGAGAAAATAACAGGTCAGGTTTCAAGGAAACTAGATGTGAAAAATTAGGGAGGGTTAAGGTCAGTGCGTGGCTACTGGTTATGGCATACCTTCCCCTAACCCAGGAGGAGGGTGGATTGAGCTAGCTGCACAATGACTTTTAAAACTGCAGGCAAAAAATGTGCATGCAATTGGATGCTTCATTTGCACATGCAGTTAACATCACTGAATGCATGATTTGTGTATATTGCATACACAAGTGGCCTCTTGGACACATAACTGCCCATTTACATGGGCAACTGCCAGATTTGTCCATGCTGTGGTGGTAACTGCACATGAAAATTAGGCGCTCACTTTTAAAGACACCATGACCAATGTCATGCTGACCATGCCAGCATTAACTGGAGCCAGCTCCCCACCACTCAGCGAAGCGCTCATCCAAGGGACGACCCAGAGAAGCAGATCTCCTGCACTCTAGGGGCTGGCACAGGTAGCAGGGCAGATGTATTACCCTACCTATCTTAAGTCCTTATATGGCCCCCATTACTCTAGTATCTGAGAACCTCACGATTGTCATTGCATTATCCACAGCACCCAGTGAAGGAGGAAAGTGCGTTTATCCTCATTTTACGCATGAGGAACTGAGGGTACAGAGAGTATCATAGAATATCAGGGTTGGAAGGGACCCCTGAAGGTCATCTAGTCCAACCCCCTGCTCGAAGCAGGACCAATTCCCAGTGAAATCATCCCAGCCAGGGCTTTGTCAAGCCTGACCTTAAAAACCTCTAAGGAAGGAGATTCTACCACCTCCCGAAGTAACGCATTCCAGTGTTTCACCACCCTCTTAGTGAAAAAGTTTTTCCTAATATCCAGTCTAAACCTCCCTCATTGCAACTTGAGACCATTACTCCTCGTTCTGTCATCTGCTACCATTGAGAACAGTCTAGAGCCATCCTCTTTGGAACCCCCTTTCAGGTAGTTGAAAGCAGCTATCAAATCCCCCCTCATTCTTCTCTTCTGCAGGCTAAACAATCCCACCTCTCCTCATAAGTCATGTGTTCTAGACCCCTAATCATTTTTGTTGCCCTTCGCTGGACTCTCTCCAATTTATCCACATCCTTCTTGTAGTGTGGGGCCCAAAACTGGACACAGTACTCCAGATGAGGCCTCACCAATGTCGAATAGAGGGGAACGATCACGTCCCTCGATCTGCTTGCTATACCCCTACTTATACATCCCAAAATGCCATTGGCCTTCTTGGCAACAAGGGCACACTGCTGGCTCATATCCAGCTTCTCGTCCACTGTCACCCCTAGGTCCTTTTCCGCAGAACTGCTGCCTAGCCATTCGGTCCCTAGTCTGTAGCGGTGCATTGGATTCTTCCATCCTAAGTGCAGGACCCTGCACTTATCCTTATTGAACCTCATCAGATTTCTTTTGGCCCAATCCTCCAATTTGTCTAGGTCCTTCTGTATCCTATCCCTCCCCTCCAGCGTATCTACCACTCCTCCCAGTTTAGTATCATCCGCAAATTTGCTGAGAGTGCAATCCACACCATCCTCCAGATCATTTATGAAGATATTGAACAAAACCGGCCCCAGGACCGACCCTTGGGGCACTCCACTTGATACCGGCTGCCAACTAGACATGGAGCCATTGATCACTACCCGTTGAGCCCGACAATCTAGCCAGCTTTCTACCCACCTTATAGTGCATTCATCCAGCCCATAACTAAGTGACTTGCCCAAGGTCACACAGGAAGTCTGTGGCAAAGCAGGGAAATGAACCAGGATAACACTCCAACCACTGAACCATTCTTCCATCACTAGCCGTCTGTTGCATCTCTGCAAGTTCACCTGGATTTCAGGAGAGCCATTGGTTTAGGGGGATAAGCCCTTCCCATTCCCCAGAGGCAGAGCACATCAATCCTTGCCTGCCCATAGAATCATTAGATGGGCTCTCCCTGCAGTACAAACTCAGGGAGCTCCCCTTGCCCTCCATCAGAAAACCCTGCTTAGGGGACAATGTGCCCTGAGTGAAGATATACGGCTCCTAACGTGCTGACAGCTCTTTACAAAAAGTAAATAATAATGAAGAATAACAACATGCAATTGTCTGGCTGCTGGCCCACCTACTGGGGAAAAAGTGCATCGCTTTGCCCTTGGTCTGTCTCAGAACGTGCCTTACTTTGATTGCTAAAGCCACCAAATTGTGAGGCACCGAAGTGGGAAGACTTTTCTGTGGGGGAGGAAACAGTCTGCTTCAAAACAGCTTCTCGTCTCAGTGTCGGAGCCTACTCCTCTGCAGCCTGTCCCCTCCACCTCCTTATTACCTCAGCTCCTTTCATTTCTCATCTCTTCTATTTACACCCGTGCTGATGCCTCTCAATTTCTCTCTGCCCTCGTTTATTAGTCCTATCGATGAATGGAGGTTTTCATTTAATTATTCTGCAAGGTCTTTACCTGGCCATGTTCCTTAAACCATGCACTAGTTGCTGTCGTGCAATTTTTTAGCACTGTAAAGAATTTCAGGATACAGTTTGTATGAAAGTAGCTCTATAATGTACATGCGTATTTGAAGGTATTGTACTGTAATGTGATTTATAGCTATTGAAACCCTCAGTAATGGAGTATGTCTGAAGACCAAGGACATCATTTCGGCTATTTTCCAGTGTCTAATGGAGTTGGATGACTTTTGGAATATTTAACCTTGTGCTGGTCTTTTACCATCTCTTGATGCAATAGATATATAGATAAGAAATATTTCTGCTCTGCATTTGGAAAGAAGCAGGATGATGTATTTATATCTTAAAGTGACAATAAAAAAACTATTCCATCAGTTACTAGGGAGGATGTACAGCAATGATTAAAGTTAAATATGTATAAATCTGCAGGACCAGATAACTTGCATCCAAGAGTATTAAGAGAAGTGGCCAAGGAGTTCTCTGAACCATTAACTTTGATTTTTAACAAATCTGGGTACACTGAGGACTGAGAAAAAGCTAATGTTGTGCCAAGATTTAAAAAGTATAACAGGATGATGTAGGAAACTATAGGCTGGTTAGCCGGACACCAATGTGGGGCAATATCATGGAAAGGCTGATATTGAATGCAGTCAGTAAAGAATGAAAAGATAGCAGCATAATTAATGCCATTCAACACAGTTTTATGGAAAATAGGGGTCTTGTCAAAAAAAAACAACTCGATTCTTTTGTCATGAGATCACAAGTCTGGTTGATAAAGGTAACTGTAGTGACATAATACATGTAGACTTCTGTAAGGCATAAGTCCCGCATGACATTCTGATAAAAAATAGCACTATAGAAAGTCAATGCAGCCTATATTAAAGAGACAACTAACGGGGCATGTTAAAGGGCTTTCCCTTCACCCGCTCCCCTGGTTCTTGACACGCAGACAGAGAGCAAAAGACCAGAAGTCCGAAGTGCAGACAATGCGATGTTTATTGGGGATTTGTTCCAAGCAAACATATTCCGAAGCCCTTTACACCAGTCGGGTTTATCTCTATACGCCGATAGAGTTTTCCCCTTCCCCTTCCCCAGCTACAGTTCTACATGCCAACAGAACCCCCTAGCTCCGCACCCCAATGGAGCTCCCTCTTGCCAGTGTTCTGTTCCCAGCTCTGATGCTGCAGAGCCTTGCCTGTGTCCCCTATTCCCAGTCCCCCATTTGTCCATTACCGTTATCATTCCCCTTCCCACTCCTCCTCCTTAACAGGCCCAAATAGACCTGCAATGCATGCCCCAGTCACACCCCTTATAACTTATGGTCAGGTTCTGTTCTGGAGGGTCGAGAGTCGGGGGTCTTCATCCCACCTCTTTTGTACCCCATAGGAGGGGTAAGGAGTTTCTCTGGTCTTTTAGTGTTTTACCTCCTGCCTCAAATCCCCCCTTGGCCCTCCCAACTGTTTGCCTGACCTTGCCTTGAGATAAGGAGTTGAGGCAGTTGTCAAGTGTATGCTCATATATTACACTCCCATCATGCTCAGTAACACTGTAACTGTGCTATCCCTTCTCTCTTCCCATTGTACGAAAAACCCCATCTGGTTGTGGGAAATGCAACACATGGTGTCTTTGTTCATTGTTATTCACACATATTAGTATAAGATATACAATTATCAAAAAGTCAAACCCAAAATTCTATCGCAGGCTGACAACCAAGCCTATATGCTAACAAGGCATACGATCACAAATGGTGTGGAGAAAGTGACTAGGGAAACATTATTTACCCCTTCACATAACACAAAAACCAGGAGTCATCCAATTAAATTAACAGGCAGTAGATTTAAAACAAACATAAGTAAGTACTTCCTTACACAACACCTAGTCAACCTGCGGAACTCATTGCCATGGGATGTTGTGAAGGCCAAAAGTGTAAACGGGCTTAACAAAAGAACTAGATAAGTTCATGGAGGATAGGTCCATCTATAGCTATTGGCCAAGATGGTCAGGGACAAAACCCATGCTCTGGGTGTCCTTAAACCTCTGACTGCCAGAAGCTGGGACTGGACGACAGGTGATGGCTCACCCAATAAAGACGATGTTCTGTTCTTCCCTCTGAAGCATCTGGCACCAGCCACTGCTCAAAGACAGGATACTGAGCTAGATGGATACTTGCTCTGACCCAGTATGGCCATTCTTATGTTCTTCTTATTAAAACCCAGTTAACCGAGAGATCACAAAAAGTAATTGCAAATGAGGAACTGCCATCCAAGAAGGGTGTTTTTAGTAGAGTCCTTAAAGGATCTATTCTAGGCCCAATGCTATTCAATACCTTTATCAATGATCTGGAAAAAAATATAAAATCAATGCTGGTAAAATTTGCAGCTGACAGAAAAATTGGTGGAGTGGTAAATAATGATGGGGACAGGTGAGCTATAAAGGCCAACCTGGATCGCTTGGTAAGGTATGTGCCATTTGAACAATATGCATTTGAACACAGCCATACATACATAAGCCATACACACATAGGTCATACATCTAGGAACAAAGAGTGTCGGTCACACTTAAGAAGCACAATCTATTTAGTTTATCCAAGGAAAGGTTAAGTGAGACTTGACCACAGTCCACAAGCACCTACATGGGGAAGAGATTTCTAATAGTGGAAGCCAACTCCAATGGTTGGAAGCCGAAGTTAGACAAATTTGGACTACACATGAGGAACAATTTCATAACCATGAGGGTAATTATCCATTGGAACAACTTATCTCAGGATGTGGTGGCATCTCCATCACTTGAAGTCTGTCTTTTTAAAAGGCATGCTATGGCTCAAAGAAAGGTTATGGGCCAGATATAGAAAATATTGAGCTTTTTGGCCTATTGAGTTCTTTTGTCAGACTCGATGATCAAAATGGTCCATTTTGCCCTTAGACTCAATCTGCCTGTCCATCATTCATTCAGATACAGCACATGGTCATGGAGATATCTAGCATAATAGTTCTTGCCTATTGATTTGGCATAAGTTGGTGTAGTATTCATGGTGTCAGTGACAACTGATGTCAGAGCCTCAGAACAGAAGGTCCTAAATTGTGGGCTGGGGACCACTGTGGAAGCTGGCTGGTCACATGAAAATGGCTCTTCAGCTTGTTTCAGCTGAGACAGATAGGAAGGGGAGACTGGATGAAGAATAAAAATAGACAGTTTGATTAACTTTCTTCAGAAGGTCAAAATGCTTAGTGCACAAAGGGGCAGCTAAAATTGGATGAACATCTTCCTAATCGGTGTCAAGTATCAGAGGGGTAGGCGTGTTAGTCTGGATCTGTAAAAGTGGCAAAGAGTCCTGTGGCACCTTATAGACTAACAGACGTATTGGAGCATAAGCTTTCGTGGGTGAATACCACGAAATGTACATGTATCCGAAGAAGTGGGTATTCACCCACAAAAGCTAATGCTCCAATACGTCTGTTAGTCTATAAGGTGTCACAGGACTCTTTGCCAATCTTCCTAATGTCACTTTCCCATGTCTGCAAGTGCTCTGGTTGCCACATGGACACAGTGTGATCACAAAAAGGAGGGGAAGTGGTCTGTGCAGGGTAGATGTTCACCAGATACTCTCTCTAAGAGGTGGTACTGTTAGGAAGAAGTTAGAGACCTCTGCTTGTGGCAGATGACCTGAATTTTGATGGTACAAGCGAGGAGGAATTTTTCCTCCTACAGCATCTTATGCTTCTCTTTCAGGACAAACTCTGCTATGTTGGAACTGACAGCTTGGCAAGTAGGAGAAGACCATACTCATGTACAAGTTTTGAGGTTTGGATTCAACATTGGATCAGAACCTGAACTTTCACTAAATTTGGGCATGTTCAGATTACAGAGCAAGCCCTCAGCTGTGACGTTTGGATACAGGATTCTTGGTCAGGATCATCTCCAATATAATAAGAAACAGAAGATAGAAATCTGATATGGATGATTATAACAAAGAGGTCTCATACTAGCTGTGGTGTTCAGATTGCCAATGTTCCCCCTATCCCTGACTAATATGTATGTTTGCATTGAACATGGAGCATCACATGGTTCAACATGCCCAAGATAGCTGATGTCTGTGCCCTTCTCTGCGAAAATTCACCAATCAGGAATCCTCACAAGAGAGGAGGTTGGTCATTTCTGTGGAGGTCCGAGTCTATACTCATATCAGTCTGTACTAAGATCAACAGAGGGAGTTTGACTTGCCATCTGAAAGCATGGATCTTCTGCGGGTCTTTTCATGAGCTGTGGCTAGCGCTTGAAGCTGTGATTCAACAAACTGCAGCTCAACATGTGTGTAAACCCACCCTTGTTCAGCAAAACATTCTGGCACAAGGCTAACTTTAATGTGAATGGGATGTAAGCACATGCTTAAAATTAAGGCTGTGCATAAGGGCTTTGCTGAATCCATGGCTGACTTTGCTTTGTAGGAGTAGCGTAATATCAAGATGCCAATAGCTGGTGTAACTCCCACCATCTGTCTTCATCCACCTGAAGAAACTCCTAGCTTCATCTATGCCACTGTTAGTTTCTCACCAGTACTACTGGATTTCTGGGTAATTGGAGAAGAGTCTAAATAAGATCATCATTTCCATGTCCAAACTGATCAACAGGCCATCTATATTGTCTCTACCAATGGCCAGTCCTGGGCCCAATGCACAAAATCACAGTAATGATGCATCAAAAGTACAATAAGATACCATGGGGTGGGGCATTGCTTCTTGATTAATAAATAAAATAAACAAACAATAGCAAGAAAACATGAACATGAAGGATGCAGTAAGACCTAGGTTAAAAAATGGTGTCTAATTTTCACTGGCTCCTTAATGCTCCAGAGAGACTCTTAAATGGTTTGTGGGCATTAAAAAGCCAGTGAAAAATAAACCCAAATTCTTGTCATACTGCTACACTAGATGCTGATCACTGGCTATCTTAAAGCTCCCCATTGTTATGCTACTGCCTTGTGCTTCATTACTACCAGGTTGGGGCATCTCTTAATAAATGGATTAAAAGACTTAAAGCTGCTTGTGGGGGGTAGTCTAAAAGTTTCTGCTCAGAAGCTAGAAATATTGATTAACAGCTTTCAGTGAAACTTTCCAGCCCAATAAATAATTCTACATGTAGGTCACTGTGTGAAGCACAGCAATTAATGATAGTGTAATTGATGAGAAAAAAATCCCTGTAACATGCAATGAACCATTAAAAAATTAAAAATGATCTTGGTTTTGGGATCAAGAGGTTCTCTATTGGCACTGAACTTAATTTAGTACCAATGGGAAGAGGGGAACAAATAGAACCCCAAATGGAAAAGTCACCAAATAATCCACACTGCTCCCTGATCCAACCTGCTATAGTTAGATTCCATCCTTTTAGTGCTGATTCATAGAATCATAGAATCATAGAATATCAGGGTTGGAAGGGACCCCTGAAGGTCATCTAGTCCAACCCCCTGCTCAAAGCAGGACCAATTCCCAGTTAAATCATCCCAGCCAGGGCTTTGTCAAGCCTGACCTTAAAAACCTCTAAGGAAGGAGATTCTACCACCTCCCTAGGTAACGCATTCCAGTGTTTCACCACCCTCTTAGTGAAAAAGGTTTTTCTAATATCCAATCTAAACCTCCCCCACTGCAACTTGAGACCATTACTCCTCGTTCTGTCATCTGCTACAACTGAGAACAGTCTAGAGCCATCCTCTTTGGAACCCCCTTTCAGGTAGTTGAAAGCAGCTATCAAATCCCACCTCATTCTTCTCTTCTGCAGGCTAAACAATCCCAGCTCCCTCAGCCTCTCCTCATAACTCATGTGTTCCAGTCCCCTAATCATTTTTGTTGCCCTTCGCTGGACTCTCTCCAATTTATCCACATCCTTCTTGAAGTGTGGGGCCCAAAACTGGACACAGTACTCCAGATGAGGCCTCACCAATGTCGAATAGAGGGGAACAATCACGTCCCTCGATCTACTCGCTATGCCCCTACTTATACATCCCAAAATGCCATTGGCCTTCTTGGCAACAAGGGCACACTGCTGGCTCATATCCAGCTTCTCGTCCACTGTAACCCCTAGGTCCTTTTCCGCAGAACTGCTGCCTAGCCATTTGGTCCCTAGTCTGTAGCTGTGCATTGGGTTCTTCCGTCCTAAGTGCAGGACCCTGCACTTATCCTTATTGAACCTCATCAGATTTCTTTTGGCCCAATCCTCCAATTTGTCTAGGTCCCTCTGTATCCTATCCCTCCCCTCCAGCGTATCTACCACTCCTCCCAGTTTAGTATCATCCGCAAATTTGCTGAGTGCAATCCACACCATCCTCCAGATCATTTATGAAGATATTGAACAAAACCGGTCCCAGGACCGACCCTTGGCAGCCGGTATCAAGTGGAGTGCCCCAACTAGATATGGAGCCATTGATCACTACCCGTTGAGCCCGACAATCTAGCCAGCTTTCTACCCACCTTGTAGTGCATTCATCCAGCCCATACTTCCTTAACTTGCTGACAAGAATACTGTGGGAGACCGTGTCAAAAGCTTTGCTAAAGTCAAGAAACAATACATCCACTGCTTTCCCTTCATCCACAGAACCAGTAATCTCATTATAAAAGGCGATTAGATTAGTCAGGCATGACCTTCCCTTGGTGAATCCATGCTGGCTGTTCCTGATCACTTTCCTCTCATGCAAGTGCTTCAGGATTGATTCTTTGAGGACCTGCTCCATGATTTTTCCAGGGACTGAAGTGATTGACACCCCCTGTGCTCTCAAAGAGCTGCAATGGACAGAAAGATGATCTGTCTACTTCTTCCATAGTAAACATCAACTGAAGCTTAACTTCTCTTACGTCATAATATAGCTGCAGATACACATACATGGATCAGACAATCATGTGCTGTCCACAATATCTCCTGTGTGATAATGCCCGAGTACCAGCTGTGTGCATGCTCCCAGGACCTGCCCAAAAGCCCATTGCAGTCAATGGGCATCTATCCATTGCAGTGAGCTTTGGGTTAGGCCATTGGTGACAGACTGGGAACGTGCTTGTGTGTTGGGCCTTTTAAACAAATGTTTTCTTACACCCAGACCCAAGGACAGCGGAAACTCTACTGGGCAAAGAGACGTATAGCATGCTCCCTTTCTCAAAATGATGAGACTCAGAACCTGAAGAATGTACTGTTTCTATTGATAGTATAGCGTAGAGATTCTGATCCAAGGGGACGGATGGAGATGAGCTTGTAGGGGGGATTCCATAAGAGGCACCAGAAGTCCCCTAATGCTCTCTGGGTGGCAGAATGGTATATGGGGTTCTAGGGAACTTCATCCACAACATGACTAATTATTATCACCTATGTAAATGTACCCATACATGATCTGATTAGTTAAATCAGGATTACTTGACCAAAACCTAAATTAGTCCTATTGCCCCAGCGCTAGTCAGTTGTAGCAGCTATTGGCTGGGGAGCAGGTGATAGAAACAGGGTCCTCTTTCCTCTCTGTTTGTAATGATAAACACACCTGGGCTAAGGTTTAAGGGCTGATCCTCAGCTGATGCAAGACAGTATAGTTTTAATGTCTTCAGTAGTGCTAGGCCAATTTACACCAGTTGAGGATCTAGCGCTAACTGTATATGGAGAAATACTGGCCAGTAGGCAATAATGCCTTTAACCCAAAGCTATAGCCCTTGGTCACAATTGTGAGGTAACAGCCTTCCACTAAGACACTCATGTTCCGAGAACAAGGCTGGAGCAAAATACTTTGTTTTGCAAGTTTAAAAAAATATATATATCAGCCATTTCTTTAAGAATCTCTAGCGCCACCATAATTTGGAGCAGGGACTTGACATTTGTTGGGAGGGGGGTTTTGGTGTCAGGGAGGTGCTTGTGTTGTCCCTGTGAAAATCTGCAGAGATTTATGTGGAGGATCTAAAGTTCCAACCCTGCTGATGAACCAAGTGGGTGTTGCAACAGGGTTGCCACCCACCTCTCCCTAGCACCCCCTTTCTCTGGCCAATATGCCTGCAATCACAGCTTTTTCACAGGAGAGCCCCATTTGGTTGGCTGGGTGTGAGCCTGCTTTTGGATTTAGTTCTTTCAATGGAGCGCCCCCTGGCCAATGGTTCTATTGGCAGGTTTTCAGCAACTCAGCACTCTGGCCGAGTTGTATACACTGTCCTCCCCTCCAAGGTACACAGTCCCAAGTTCTTATCAAAGCCCCAAAATGGCCGCCTTCAACCACCCAGCTGGGACCCATCTTGGTACCCTCAGCTGGAGTCCTTTTCAGCAGCCCTCTCTGGGCTCAGTCTGTAACCAGACCAGCAAGGTCTACCTCAGTACACTCACCTGGTCTGGACAAGTCCTGGGCTCAATCCCCTGGGCTCAGCCTACCCACACTGACCTTTCATGCTCCTGCTGCTACTCTATCCAGTCAGGTTTCAGAGTAGCAGCCATGTTAGTCTGTATTCGCAAAAAGAAAAGGAGTACTTGCGGCACCTTAGAGACTAATACATTTATTTGAGCATAGGCTTTCGTACCAATGTGATATATGCCATCATGTGCCAGCAATGCCCCTCTGCCATGTACATTGGTCAAACTGGACAGTCTCTATGTAAAAAAATAAATGGACACAATTCAGACATCAAGAATTATAACATTCAAAAACCAGTCGGAGAACACTTCAGTCTCTTTGGTCACTTGATTACAGACCTAAAAGTTGCAATTCTTCAACAAAAAACTTCAAAACCAGACTCCAATGAGAGACTGTTGAATTGGAATTAATTTGCAAACTGGATACAATTAACTTAGGCTTGAATAAAGACTGGGAGCGGATGGGTCATTACACAAAGTAAAACTATTTCCCCCATGTTTATTCCCCTCCCCGTTCCTCAGACATTCTTGTCAACTGCTGGAAATGGCCCACCTTGATTATCACTACAAAAGGTTCCCCCCCTCCCCTGTAATAGCTCACCTTAAGTGATCACTCTGGTTACAGTGTGTATGGTAACACTCATTGTTTCATGTTCTCTTTATATATAAGTCTCCCCACTGTATTTTCCACTGAATGCATCCGATGAAGTGAGCTGTAGCTCACGAAAGCTTATGCTCAAATAAATTTGTTAGTCTCTTAGGTGCCACAAGTACTCCTTTTCTACCCAGTCAGTCAGGCATCTGATCTTTGGCAGTCTTCCCTGGGCTTGGTTCTGTCTGGTGAGCTCTCTGTAGTGAGTCGTCCATGACCCTGCTGTTCATCTAGCCAGCCAGGAACCCAATCCTCCCTTGTTGAGCTCTACACAGTAACTGAAGTCTCTGTTCTGCTGCTTGCCTTTTATCTGGCCCTTCTGCCCCCTTATTGGTCGCTCCAGCAGCCCCTCTGATTGGCCGCTCCTCTGCAGCCACTCTAGTGCTTGGAGGACTTCTCGCTGCTCTATTCTGGGGCAGGGTGATGCAGGCCCATGAGGCCTCCAACCGGGAGCCTCCAGACCTAGTCCGCCCTGCCACAGGTGTCAATAGGATGCCACATGATGGAGTTTCTGTTTTTTTCAGTTTGCTTTTATAAAAACCTAGGAAATCACCCCCCACACACACTACATTAAAAGAACAGTAAGGTTGCAAAGTCAAGCACTCCAAATTCAGGAAATGCCAGAGTTAAGGTGTAGCTCCCTTGTTTGTATGCAGTATGATATGGTGTTTAATTATATTATCACATATTATTTTTGATTCGTTCAGGGCACACAAAAGAGCAGCTCTGTGAATGAATTAGGATTGTGTAGTGAAGGAGACTCCGGTCTGTGGGAAGTTGGAAGATGTGTAGTGAATGAGGCAGGGGACTGCAGAAAGAGAAAAGAAGGTCTCAAGGCTACGTCACCCTGGAGAACTGGAATCTATCCTTGCCTTTGGAAGAGTTCCTGTGTGATTCTGGATAAGTCACTTAAACCAGACTTTTCACAGGTTGTCACTAATCATTTAGTTCCTCATTTTCTGGGTCCCCAACCTGGGGCCCTGAGGTCCAATTTGCAGACGTGCTGAGCATTCACAACTGCAACTGAATTCAATGGGAGCTGTGCTTTGAACACATGAAGTGCTATATGATGCTGAGGACTCTGAAAAATGAGGCCCTAGGCACCCAAAATTGGGCATTCAAAATTGGTGGATATTTTTGACCTTAATGTCCCCGTGGCTCAGTTCCTCATGTGTAAAAGGAGGAGGAAATGCCCTCACTTCACAGAGGTGTTGTGGAGATACATTCATTAATGTTCGTGAAGCAATCAGATCCTGCAGTGATGGTGGCCACAGGAAAGCCCATGAGGAAATTAAATTTTTGTCTTCAAAGCAGGGTTTGAATAGTGAGCAGTTAATGAGGCCAAGGGCCCCACAGTGAACAATGAGGATAAAACCAAGTATTGAATAGCTGCTCATTAACTGAGCACCGACCCTCCTCTTCACGGAATGAAACGGGGGTTCTGTGGAAAAACCTCTTTTTTACGTTAGCTGTTCTAATGCTGGAATTTTTGTTATCCACATAAATGGCCAATCTCTTTTTGACTCTCCCTGAATTCTTGTGGCTCCAAAGTTACCATGTGGCAATGAGTCCCCTAGCGCAGTGGCTCTCAACCTATCCAGACTACTGTACCCCTTTCAGGAGTCTGATTTGTGCTGCATACCCCCAAGTTTCATCTCACTTAAAAACTACTTGCTTACAAAAATCAGATATAAAAATACAAAAGCGTCACAGCACATTATTACTGGAAAATTGCTGACTTTCTCATTTTTACCATATAATTATAAAATGAAACAATTGAATACAAATATTGTACTTACATTTCAGTGTATAGTATATAGAGCAGTATAAACAAGTCATTGTCTGTATGAAATTTTATTTGTCCTGACTTTGCTAGTGCTTTTTATGTAGCCTGTTGTAAAACTAGGCAAATATCTAGATGAGTTGATGTACCGCCTGGAAGACCTCTGCATACCCCCAGGGATACGTGTACCCCTGGTTGAGAACCACTGATCTAGTGCAATTACATATTAAGTGAAAACATTTTTAAGGTATGGGTGTGTATATGTGTGTGTATATATATATATATATATATACATATATATATATATGTCTGTGTATGTATCTGCGTGTACACAAATATATAAATGACAGCTACAGTCATTTTGTATATGGATTTTACATATAGATTAACATGTCTATCATTTGTCTGTCTAGACAGAGACAGAAACAGACAAAGAGAAACAGATTGTTTGTGTATTCTCTTTTAATAAATTCTTAAACTATGCAAGAAAGAAAAAGTCCCGGCTTATAGTGTATAGATTTTCCCTAATAGGAGTTATTGGGGAAAGGTAGAGCTGTCCCTTTAACTGGGGAGCTGCAAACAGCTGTTCCTTGTGCATACATGCTTGCTTGGTCTGAAAGTTTTGGTAAGTCAGTGCATAACTGACAGTTAGATTTATCTCCCCAATAAGCAATCAACATTATAATAAAGGAAAAATGCTTTCAGTGCACCTTTGAGAGTGCATCAGAAATTAATCTAAACACCACATTAATTATAGTTTGTAAATGAATAGTGGCTCACAGCCCTAACACTTCTACTGCTCCTCTCCCTCACCACCCCCTCCTTCTGAAGCTTCCCCTGACCAGCTGCAATGGCTGTGGATGTCAGTGGGGTGCAATAAGTTTTCCGTGCATCTCTCCCATTCACACAGTCCACTCCCTATCAACTGGAAGGCGTTCAAAGTACACCACAACCTAGTGCTCTGGGATGGAAGCTGCATTCAAATTTTGAGTGGGTGACAAAACATCCTCCTCACCTCAGACCGGCAAGATCTTTCCCTTCAAATTTGCTGGTGCCACATTTCAGCAGGCTTGTGTCACCTGTTGCAGCCCGCATTTCATGCTCTGACATCAGAATCATTCCTTTCCCTTCAGTCCCCTTTGGCAGGCCCTCGAGCCCCTCTCAGAGCATTCTGTTCCTGCCTCACCTTGTTTACTGCCTTCCTTAAAATAGGTCCCATGGGCACCCTTCCTCTGAGCACCCATGACATTCTTTCATCTGGCCAGGGCATCACATGGGGCACGCCTTGCTCAACGGGGCTGTCTTAGACTCCCCGGCCAACATTTTCAGACGTGTCCTGTCATTCTAGGTGTCTTGATTTTGGGGATCTGACGTGATATGCTGAGAAGTTGATCTGCAGACGCGCTTGTCGCTTACAACTCATGCTAATGTCAGCTGGAGCAGGGGGTGCTCAGCATCCCTGAAAATCAGGCTTGAAGATTCTCAGGAGGTTCAAACTCCAACGTGCTCCAGAGGAGGAGGTGCTTAAAAATGTAAGCCCACAGGCAGGGGCACAACCAGAATTTTCCTAAGGAGGGGAGCCCAGGTGACCAGCCAAGTAGCGGAGGTCACAGCATGAGCTGCATCCCCAATTTCCCTGTTGGCGGGATCCTGCTTTATGCATGTGTTATATTCTGAGAGGCATCTGTGTGTGTAGGGGGTTGCCTTTCCCTCCCTTCACCTTGCCACATGTGTCCTTGCCGAGCTGCCATCTCTCCTTCCAGAGGGGGCCCAGAAGCAGAAGAGGTGGAGGAGACCGCATGAGGGGATGGTGGCCCAGGGTTTTGGGATGCGAGGAGCTGGGTCTGGGACCTCTGTCCCCACTTCTCCCACCCGAGAGATCAGGACCTTGAATTTGTAGTGGCATCAGTCTGTGGCAAAGCAGGGGTTGGTTGGGATCCCTGGGCCCCCACCTTTATTGGGTCCCTGCCCCTAGGCACTCTGATTCCCTGTTGGCCTGGGAGTCTGATCAGGACCTGAACTTGGATCACCGGTGCAGCAAAAGCCCAGTCTGCTGACACTAGGAGGTTTGGGCTAAAGAGAGAAGGGACGAGAGGGGTGGGATGGGACTTCACCAATGAAATCTGAAAGCAAGTTAAAGGTAAAGTATGATAAGCTTAATAAGAGTATTGCTAATAATACTCGGCAGTCAAGCAACACTCTGCTTCCCGAATGCTTTCCAGTAACGGCCTCGCGTATGATGGGGGTCGTTTCACCTGTGGGGGCCTGAGGAGAGGTGAAGTGATTTGCCCAAGCCAGTGGGGGATGGAGGATGAGATGTCGCAATTAACCCTAGACTGGACTGCCTGTGCCAGCTCTCAATTTCCTTTGTCAGTATGTGCAGGCAGAGCTAGATTCTGCTCAAACCCAGAGCCTGGGTGGAGGCACGGTGTGAGCAGGTGCTAAGCAAGATTTTTCCATGCAGCTCTGCCCCCTGTTGTTCCAATCCTAGGTCTCATGGAGCTCTGCCAATGTGCATCAGTCCTGACCTACAATGCCCCCGTTCTGGGACCCCACATAGTTCTGCTACCGCACCCCCCATCTTGATATGCTGCACCCACTGCTATTTCAGTTCTGGCCCCTCCAATTCCCCCGCCCTGAAACTTTGCCAATACATTTCAGCCATGCCCTGCATCTCCCCCTGCTATTCCAGCTCTGGTTCCACCCCACAACACTGCAATAACATTTTGTAAATAGAACCACCGAATCATAGAATCGTAGGACTGGAAGGGGCCTCGAGAGGTCATCTAGTCCAGTCGCCTGCACTCGTGGGCAGGCCTAAGAATTAGCTAGACCATCCCTGACAGGTGATTGTCTAACCTGTTCTTAAATAATATGATACTAGCACTTGGCACCCCTCAAACTGTCCCCTGGGCTCCAGCGCCTCTTGTCCTCACCTTTAACTCCCTTTTCCTCCTTTATCTTTAACTGATCTCTTTCCTCTGGCTACTTTCCGTCTGCTCACAAACCTGCTCTAGCATCTTTTGAGCCACCCCCTCTTATCTCTTTTATCATCTTGCTGCCTTCCCTTGTCTTCCAGAATGCTGTCCACTCCTTTCTCCTCTGGATCTTTCCTTGATCCCCTGCAATCTGGCGTGCACCACCTCCACTCTTCCAAAACTGTCCTCACCAGTCACCAATGACAGATGTGATTTTCCTAAATACAGCAAAGCAGCACATCACTGTTCTTACTCTCCTTGTTTTCTCTGGCACCTGCAACATAGCCAATCAATCTCATCTCCTTTGCTTTCTCTCCTCTTTTGGAATCTATGATTCTGTGTGCTCCTGGTCTGCCTCCCACCTGGCTGGCTTGGTCCTTCCATATTTCCACTGACAGCTCTTCATCATCCTCTCCTGCTCCAGAAATTGGATTTCCATCTGCAATCCCATCCTCTCCTTCCTCTTTATTAGATCTCATCAGCTCCCATAGCTTCAGGGAAGGGGTTCAAAGAAAAGCTACAAGGGTGATTCATGGCATGGAAAACTTGCATTAAAATGAGAAACTAAAGGACCTTTACCTATCTAGAGATGGTACAGATATGCGGTAAAATTTTCAAATGCACCTAAGGGTCTTAGGCCCATTTTCAAAAGCAACTTAGGGTCCTGGAGCCTACATTTCATTGACTTTCAATGAGACTTGAGTTCACTTTTGACAAGAGGACTAAGGTTCCTACATCACTTAGGGGCTTTTGAATCTAGCAGACAAAGGCATAATAAGATCCAATTTGTGGAAATGGAAGCCACCAAATTTCAAATTGGAAATAAGAGGCAGATGTTTAACAATGAGGATGACTAATCACTGAAACAGATTACCAAGGGGTGTGATGAATTCTATCAAATGAAGACTGAATGTCTTTGTAAATTATATGCTTCAGTTCGACCACAAGATGGGCTACTCACAGGAATCACTGGGTGAGATTTTCAGGCCTGTGTTTTACAGAGGGTCAGACTAGATGGTCATAATGGTCCCTTTACAGTCTAGGAAACTTTCACAATGCATTATTAAACCCACAAAACTCATTGCCACAGGATATTGAGTTTAGGATTCAAAACAGCATTAGCCATTCCTATGGATAATAACTGAATCCATAGATATATAGAATAGAATAAAAACGGACAGAGATAACCCCTCATATTTCAGAGCACAAGTCTATACTTAACTTCTTTGGGGCAGGGACTGTCTTTTTGTCCTGCGTTTGTACAGAGCCTAGCACAGTGGAGTCTTGGGCCATGAATGGGACTCCTAGGCACTACAGAAATTCAAATAAATACTAACAGAAAGGCATTAGGAAGGTATTTCCTCTATGGTCTGGAGTGTCTGGTGTGGGCCACTATCAGAGGCAGGCTACTGGACTAGATGGATCCCTGGTTGGACCTGCTATGGCAGTTCATACGTTCCTCATTTGTCCATGTCTTAATTTACAGCCCAAAATACTAATGCGTTCTTTGCTGCTCCATCCGCATCCATTGTCATGTCTTCCTCATTAATATTGCCAAAATCTATCCGTTTTTCATGGTCTCCGCTGCTACAACCTTCATCTAGAACAGTGGTTCTCAAAGCCGGTCTGCCGCTTGTTCAGGGAAAGCCCCTGGCACACCGGACCCGTTTGTTTACCTGCTGTGTCCACAGGTTTGGCTGATCGCAGCTCCCACTGGCCACGGTTTGCCGCTCCAGGCCAATGGGGGCTGCGGGAAGGGCGGCCAGCATATCCCTCGGCCCGCACCGCTTCCCGCAGCCCCCATTGGCCTGGAGCAGCGAACCGCGGCCAGTGGGAGCCGCGATCGGCCGAACCTGCGGATGCGGCAGGTAAACAAACCAGTCCAGCATGCCAGGGGCTTTCCCTGAACAAGCAGCGGACTGGCTTTGAGAACCACTGATCTAGAACATGGCCATCTCTCCATTTTGCTATTGTAACCTCCTTGTCTGTCCACTGAAGGAGGCAGGAGTTATGTGCAACAAATAGCATGTCATCGTGTAATTAAGGGGTATATCATAATACACACACACACAAGATGTTTAATCAAGGTAGCCAGTCCTTTTATCCTTCAATGGTTGTGCCACCACATACTTTGAGAAAATGTCATATACTACTGTCAAATACTGATTTGTAGCCGATGTTTCTGGCAGTGGACATTCCAAGTCAATCTGTATGAATTCCCAGGGCTTACTTGGTTGGGGCATTTCCCCTAAAGGGCTTCCTTTTCTTGCTGGCAGTGTCCTTTCTTGACAGGTAAGACTGTAAAAAATCCAGTCCTTAACTTCTGCAATCATGCCCAATCAAAATCATATGTCAGATACCCAGCTCAGTGTCTTCCCCGGTGGCCTGTCACTTTGTTATCATGAAGACACTCCAGTACCATTCTGTATAATCTTGCTGGCAAGACAATCCTGTTACCTTCATACACTAGCAAGTTGGCAGTCAGATCAATGGATAATTGTTCCTGAACTGTGTTGAATCTCCACAGTCTGGATCTCCTTCAGTAGATCTGTTGGCACCCTGAAAATAACTCCGGTTCCTTGGACCGTTCTTGCCAGTTGTTCTCACAAGAGCAGGCTGAGTCTATTCTCACTGCCCTCACCCAGCTGAGAGCATCCACAACCACACTTTGCTTTCCAGGCTTATGGTGATTGGTGAACATATGTTCAGACAATTTGCAAATCCACTTTCCCAGGTGTCCTTCTGGGTTGTGCTTCATAAGGAGTCAGGACACGGCACTGTGATCTGTTTACACTGTGAATTCTGTCCCTAGTAACTAGGGATGATAGGCCTCAGGGCCTCCGCAATAGCCAGACACTCCAAGTCTGCAGCCGAATACGTGGTTTCCCTCTTATTTAATCTGTGAGCTCCACAAACTACCAGTCTGCACTTACCAAGCTCATCAATTTGTTTCAGTGCAAATTTCATAGCAGCATTTGAGGCATCACAGGTTACCATGAACGGCTGGGATAGATCTGGGAATTTAAGCATAGTGAAGAAGTCCCTCCTTCAGTGACTCATATGCTTTCTAGTATTCTTCCGTCCAGACAAAATTGCTTTTAGTTAGCTGGTATAATGGCGTTGTCCGCTCTGTGACATTTTTTTACAAATCTCTTGAAGAATCTGCAGTGGACTACAAACCACTGTATGGCCTCCAAGTCTGTAGGAACCTTCCAGTCCTTTATAACTTTCAGTTCCTGAGGTTGGAGCTCCAATCCATTCTCACTGACTGTATGTCCTAGGAAGGTGATGCGACTCTTTGCAAACTGACATTGGTTTCCTGCACGTTTAAATTCTGACTCCTTAAAAAGCTTTAGAACCCTTTCCACTCTTACCAGAGGTTCCTCCTGTGTTTTATGGAAACAAATGAAGTCATCTAAATATGTGGGGATGTCTTCAACTCTCAACATTTGGGATTAATGATTTACTACCCTCTGAAACTTGCCTGGTGCCCCCATGCGTCCAAAAGACATTCTGCAGAATTGAAACAGTTCATAGGGTGTCACAAAGGCAGGGTTTTTTTTATCGTGAAGTGTCACTTTAATTTGATGGTATCCAGATATCACATCAAAACTATTAAAATAATTTCCTCCTAACATTTTATCTAGCGCATCTGCTATGTGCTGACGTGGGTAGCTATCTGGAATCATCTGTGTATTAAGTCTCCTGTAGTCAATGCATACCCTCAAGTCTCCGTTTGGCTTTTTTCACAGTTACACCTGTCAGGCCATCCTCCAGCATGCAAATTTAGCTTCTCTTTCACTGTGACCTGATACACCAGGGGAATCCAATGTGGGGGCTACCTCACAGGAACACTCTCTGGCCTAAACAAAATCCAGTGTTGCACCCCATCAGATCTGCCAAGCTCTTCATTATTCCTGGAAGAGCAGCTGTTCTAATTGCTTCCTTTAATTGCCTTCTATGGCTGCTTCTGTCAAGTCAATTCCCAGCTCTTTTACTGATTGGGCTGCTTCACAGCTCTTGATCTCTGTCCCTCTGAAAGACTTTGAGACACCAGTTACACTCTCCCCATGGTCTGATTTTTCACTAATTGAACTTCCTGGTCAGTCACATTAATTGGTCTTACCCTAGAACTCCCTCTTTGGTCCAGCTTGAAACAGAATTCTGCATCCTGACTGCATATTTGTAGCTTCAAACACTCCTATAGGTTCACCACAGCAGTCCTTTATCCTTAGGAGTATTATTGCATGATGACCCGGCTTCACCATAAATTTATTTCTGAGAGACCACTGGGAGCAGTTCATCTCTGTCATCCTGAAAGCACGGTAGAGACACCTCTATGGCCCCAAAAATTGCTTCCCAGAGTCCACAGTTCCTCCTACTCACCTCCTGCAAGGGTATCTGAATATTGTCCAGGGAAAAGTGTGTTCTACTGACACCTGTGACGGGGTGCGACTCACCACTCTGGCGCCTCCTGCCGGCTGTCATGGGAACGAGCTCTTCTTGCCAGTGCACCCTCTTCTGGTGGCACCTCGCCGCAGTCACTTCTACTCTAGAAGCCATATCACTCCCAGGACTGCGGCGTCCTCTTCAGTGACACAGTCCTCCATCTGTGCCACACTCTATGCTCCCCCCTTCTGGGGGAATATCGCAGTCCCTTAGTCCAGCCACTTCCTCAGTGGTGAGTGCGAGCAGGAGGGAGGGAACACGGGCCTGCCAACTACTCCACATCCCAGCCCAGGGACCCTGTAGATGGCTGCTGCTTGAGGCACCCCCTCTGACTCCTCAGTAGATTTCCCTGGGCTATTTCTCTGGAGCCCCAGCACCCTCTTTGCCCTTGCCTTGGGGCCTCAGCCTGCAAATCCCTGCAGCCACCCAGGAGCTGCCTTTAGCTCCTCGGGTCTCTTCCTGCAGTACCACTATGTCCAGGATGCTTGCTGCCTTCAGCCTGCCAGGCAGCCAGTCCTCCTCCCTCCTCGAGCTCCAGGGAGTGACTGAAGCTGCTCTGCAGCCCTTCTAATATGGGCAAGCCCGGCCCTGATTGGCTGCTCCTTGCAGCCTCCCTGGGGTTTGAATAGCCCCGTATGGGCCAGCACACGCCCCATCACAACACCCCAGGACTTCTTGTGATGCTCTCAAATGAAATCCACTCCCAGTACAACAGCACTAGAAATACTGGTTACCACAACAAAAAATCCTCTTAGGATGCAGAGACCCCAAATTCAGAGGGAGCTGGATTTCTCCTGATGTCAGCGGTGGCTGATTATTAGTAGTCACTAATTTAATTTCTGCAGTACAAATTTTCTTCCCCTTCTCCTTTCTTCTCTTCAGCACTGGGTGTTCACCATGGATCAGACTTATCTCAGATCCTGAGTCCAACAGCATTGTGATTCTTCTAGCTGTCGATGTCTCCAGACCCAGATTAACAGGTAGTTCTTTACATTGGCCATTATAATAGTTGCTGATTGTGACCCTACTGCTTCAGCAACTTCTAGTGGCTTCCCTCTCCTCAGGCAAATCCTTCTTCAGTGATGGCTCCTCTCAGCATCACCTGCAAATGTCATCTGGCTTGGGACCCACTCAGGAAACAGTCTTTCTTTTGACCCATAGGTCGCCTGTGAATAACTTGCACTTGGGTCTCCTCCAATTTTTTAGCCACTTCACTAGCTATCATTTTTTGAAGTGCTGCATCTGGTATAAAGGAATCACCCTGAGGCTGGGAATTAACAGCTGATACCTTTCAGGAAACCCCAATTTCTGCTTCCACATTTTGAACACTGCATATAACCTGGTCCATAGTACACTACCCTCCTTCACCAGGAGGTTATGAAGCTACATGAAGCTGTTCAGTATCTTCATCAATGGTTGAGATAATGGCATAGAGAGTACACTTATAAAGTTTGCAGACAATACCAAGCTGGAAGTGGTTGCAAGTACTTTGGAGGATAGGATTATAATTCAAAATTATCTGGACAAACTGGAGCAATGGTCTGAAGTAAATAGGATGAAATTCAATAAGGGCAAATGCAAAGTACTCCACTTAGGAAGGAACAATCAGTTGCACACCTGCAAAATGGGAAATGACTGCTTAGGAAGGAGTACTGCAAAAGGGATATGGGGGTCATAGTGGACCACAAGCTAAATATGAGTCAACAGTGTAACAACGTTGCAAAAAAAACCCGAACATCATTCTGGGATGCATTAGCAGGAGTGTTGTAAGCAAGACATGAGAAGTAATTCTTCCACTCTACTCCAAGCTGATTAGGCCTCAACTGGGCACCACATTTCAGTAAAGATGTGGACAAATTGGAGAAAGTCCAGAGAAGAGCAACAAAAAATGATTAAAGGTCTAGAAAACATGACCTATGAGGGAAGATTGAAAAAATTCGGTTTGTTTAGTCTGGAGAAGAGAAGATTGAGAGGGGACATGAAAACAGTTTTCAAGTACATAAAAGGTTGATACAAGGAGGAGGGAGAAAAATTGTTCTTCTTAAACTTTGAAGATAGGACAAGAAGCAATGGGCTTAAATTGCAGCAAGGGAGGTTTAGGTTGGACATTAGGAAAAACTTCCTAACTGTCAGGGTGGTGAAGCACTGGAATAAATTGCCCAGGGAGGTTGTGGAATCTCCATCATTGGAGATTTTTAAGAGCAGGTTAAAAAACACTTGTCAGGGATGGTCTAGATAATACTTAGTCCTGCCATGAGTTCAGGGGACTGGACTAGATGACTTCTCGAGGTCTCTTCTAGTCCTATGATTCTACACTTGTAAAGCATTTATAAACTGAGGTTTCACCTAGGATTCTCTCATGGCATAGTTCCAGATTCAGCGCTGCAGGTTCTGCTTCACTCAAGCCATCTCCCAGACAGGGAAAACCCTATGAAACAGTCCCCTTAATTCGCACAAATAACTATGCGTGGGTTCCCCTTTCAGCCACTCCTGACTTGCAATTCCTTCTGGTATTTCAAAAGGGCCAATCCCCTCTCATAGCAGTACTGTAAGTGTTTGCGCAACTGTGTATAAGACCCACAATCTGTACTGGGAAACTGCTGGTAAAATGCTTTGGCATCACCATCCAGAACCACTGCTAGGTACTGTGCTGCTTCCTCATCAGTCCATCTTATTCACAGAGAGCGATTGCTTAAAGTCTGTCAAGTGCTCACAGATTCCGGTCTCATCTGCATGACTGGTAAATTCCTTCTCAAGCAAAAATGCTTTTGACATCTGGAAGCCACTGCCACCAGTTGTAATTCTCACTTGTAGAATCACAGGGATTTATTGGGACACTGCAAGGACCAACTCCGGTATATAAAGGCAAGACTGAACTTCCTGCTTACCCCCAAGATCAGATCAACACACATAATAACATACAAGACTTTGGCTTAGTAAAATCATGATATAGCACCATCTACTGGTGGAGGTGCTATCTACATTAATTATTATAATCTACACACACATTGGGCATCCTTATATATTCCATATACTAAAATGGGGAATTACTACTTGAACCAATAATATCTTTGGAACTGGAATGAACTTTATGAGTCGGGCCAGTATGTACTATATACCAACATATAGCATCTCTTCATATACACTCTCCCCCACAACACATACATACATATATCAAAAAGAAAAGGAGTACTTGTGGCACCTTAGAGACTAACCAATTTATTTGAGCATAAGCTTTCGTGAGCTACAGCTCACTTCATCGGATGCATCTCCCTGCTTATCTCCCCAGCAGGGCCTGATCCCTTAAGTGTGCTCCGAGGTGCTGTGGGGTGGGCCTCTCTCTCCTTCTCTGGTTTTTCATAAGCAAGGGCTGACCTGGCTCAGGCACTAATGTCAGGAGATGGTTCAGGGCTGAGAGTCTTGAGCAGAGATAGGTGCCTCCCTCTGGCCCATCAGGTGCCTAGAAGCCCAGATTAGTGGGAATTAGGCACCTAAATACCTTTGGAGATCTGGGCCTTTCCTTTGCACCTCACTCCTTGCCAGTTTAGGGTATATTTACTCTGTAGTTAGACACCTGTGGCTGGCCTGTGCCAGCTGACTTGGGCTCGCGGGGCTCAGGCTAAGGGGCTGTTTCACTGCAGTGCAGCCATTTGGGCTCAGGCTACAGCCCGAGCTCTGGGGCTCTCCCACCTCACAGGATCCTAGAGCCCAGGCTGTAGCCTGAGTCCAAATAGCTACACAGCAATTGAGCAGCCCCATAGCCTGAGCCCTGCGAGCCCAAGTCAGTTGGCACTGGCCAGCCATGGGTGTCTAACTAAAGTGTAGACTTACCCTTAGGGAGTTCCCTGCCCAGCTTTCTGCCTTCTGAGAATCCCTTTCTTCGGGTACGTCTACACTTTGAACTGTGGAGTTAATTCCCAGCAGAAGGAGACATACCCACATTAGCTCTGATCGAGCTAGAGTGCTAACAATAGAGTGGAGCTGTGGTAGGGGTTACTGGCCCATGTACAGGCCTACCATCTGAGATGGGTATGTACTTGGGGTGGCTAGTCCCTCCCACTGCCACAGCTGCATTCTATTTTAGCACGCTGCCTTGATCAGAGCTAGCACGGGTATGTCTCCTCAACCTGGGAATTACACTCCCAGCTCGAAGTGCAGACATACCCTTAGGCACCTAACTCTCCCCAGGGGCTGTGTGGGGAGCCTGGCCACCTAACTCAGGGCTCTGAATTCAATAGCCGTCAGGATGCCCAGGAGTTAGGCATTGCCATGCCTAAGTCCCTTTATGAATCCAGCCCTGAATTATTTGCTCCAGGAAGCACACCTTGTCTTTGGCAGAAAAGGTCATTGAACCCAACTGTCCTGAGTCCCAGAGCAGCATGCTAAGCACTAAACTATCCTTTCTCTTGCTAGACTGCAAGCCTTTTGTAATGAGGAGTCCATCTTGCTCTATTTAATGATCCCTACCCACCTCCTAGGGAAAGCAATAGAGGTCCCTGTCGTTTGAGAATGGACACATATTGACTGGACTAAGGCCTGAATGCACAAAAGGATTTAGGTGTTAGGAGTTTCGCTGAGCGTCACAATGCCTAACTTTTGGGCGCCTGGGAAATCACTTGTCACATAGCCAGAGTTCAGTACCCAGCAATGGCTGGGGAGAGGCAAGAGCCTTAGAATGGGATGCACAAAAGATACCAGCATGCTAGGCAGAGAGCCACCTAAAGTAGGCAGTGGGAATTCCTAGCTCTGCTTGCAATTCCTAGCTGTGAACCTTCTTTAGAGTTTGGCGCCTATGCCAATTTTGCAGGAAGCCACTGGGGACCACCCCCAAAACTTTTAGCCCAGTGCATAGGGCATTCACCAGGGATGTGGAAGACCCTTGGTTCAAGTCCCCCCTCCACCTGAGAGGGAGAAGGGATTTGAACTGGACTCTGCTACTACTCAAGTGACTACCCTAACCACTGGGCTCTGGGATAGTCTGATGAGGGGTTCCCTCAAACACTCCTGTTGAAACGGCATGGATAAATAATTAAAGAGTCATTGGAGCAGAGGAGCTGCTTCGTGGACCTCCCACATCCTGGGGAATGGTCTACCCACCATTGGCTGCAGGGTGATTCTCATTTTTGTGAGCTTTCTCTCTCTCTCTAGCCAAAATGACTTTTTGAGGGAGAGTGAGGGAGAAAGGCAGCACAAACATGAGAGTGACTGTGTAACCTGGTGGTTAGAACACTCACTCACACTGAGAGATTCCAAGGCTAGAATGGCCAATTATGATCATCTAGTCCAATCTCCTGAAGAACACAGGCCATAGAACTTCCCTGAACATAAATTCCTAGAGCAAATCATTTAGAAAAACATCCAATCTTAATTTTAAAATTCCCAGTGACAGAGAACCCCTCAAGACTCTTGGTAAATTGTTCCGATGGTTCATTACTCTCACTGTCAAAAAATTGACACCTTATTTCCAGTCTGAATTTGTCTAACTTCAACTTCCAGCCACTGGATCATGTAATACCTTTCTCTGGTAGCCTGAAGTGCCCATTATCTAATATTTTGTTTCCCATGTAGGTACTTAGAGATTGTAATCAAGTCACCCCTTACCCTTCTCTTTGTTAAGCTCAATAGACTGAACTCCGTGAGTCTATCACTATAAAGGTTTGTTTTCTAATCCTTTAATCATTCTTGTGGCTCTTCTCTGAACCTCACCAATTTATCAACATCCTTCCTGAATTGTGGGCACCAGAGTGGGACACAGGATTCCAGCAGTGGTCGCACAAGTGCCACGTACAGAGGTAAAATAACCTATCTACTTATACTTGAGATTTCCCTCTTTAAACATCCAAGGATTGCATTAGCCCTGTTGCCCATAGCATCACCCAAGGAGCTCATGTTCAGCTGATTGTCCACCATGACTGATTAGCCACCTTTGTTTGTTGGGTTTAGTGTGTGGGTGCTGGGTGGGGTTGGTGGCCTGTGATATGCAAGAGGTCACACTCGGTGAGCTGCTGGTCCCATTTGGCCTTACACTCCATGACGTGACCCCCAAAGCTTTTTCAGAGTACTGCTTCCCGGGATAGAGTCCCCATCCTGTAAGTGTGGCCTACAGTCTTTGTTCCTCAATGTATACATTTACATTTAGCTGTATTAAAATGCATATTGATGTGAGAGATCCAGCATCATTTCCCCCCCGCTCCAATAACTCTATTTATCCACAATGGAAGAGCTTCATCAGGAGACATTGAGAGAGGCCCTCCCCCATCAGAATACCCAATAACCCGGGGCAAGGCACTCACCTGAAATATAGCAGATCCCTGTTCAAATCCCTTCTTCCTGATTAGGTGGAGGGAGGATTTGAACCAGGGGTCTTCCACATCTTAAGTAAGTAAACTAACCACTAGGCTAAATGTTATAGAAATGTACAACTGGAAGTGACCTCAGTAGGTCATCTAATCCAGTTCCCTGCTCTGAGGCAGGACTAAGTATGATCTAGATCATCCCTGACAGGTGTTTGTCTAACCTGTTCTTTAAACCTCCAATGACAGAGATTCGACAACCTCCCCTAGGTAATTTGTTCCAGTGCTTAACTACCCTGACAGTTAGGAAGTTTTTCCTAATGTCTAACCTAAATCTCCCTTGCTGCAATTTAAGCCCATTACTTCTTGTCCTGTGCTCAGTGGATAAGGAGAACAATTTATCACACTCCTCTTTATAACAATCTTTTACATACTTGAAGACCGTTATCATGCCCCTCTCGGTCGTCTCCTCTCCTGACTAAAAAAACCCCAAAACTCCAGATGAGGCTTTATCAGCACGGAGTAGAGTGGAAGAATTAATTCTTGTGTCTTGCTTATAACACTCCTGCTAATACATCCCAGAATGATGTTTGCATTTTCTGAAACAGCGTCACACTGTTGACTCATTCAGTTTGTGATCCACTGTGACCTCATAATCCTTTTCTGCAGTACTCCTTCCTAGGCAGTCATTTCCCATTTTGCATTTGTGCAGTTGATTGTTCCTTCCTAAGTGGAGTGCTTTGCATTTGTCCTAACTGAATTCCTCCTATTTATTTCAGACCATTTCTCCAGTTTGTTACGATTATTTTGAGTTCTAATCCTGTCCTCCAAACCGCTTGCAATTCCTCCCTGCCTGGTATCACCTGCAAACTTTATAAGGGAAGTTTATATAAGGGAAGTCTTCCTCCTTCTCCTGTAATTTGCCCCAGCTGTTTTGTGTGACCTCACCTGAGGGGCCCAACCTGGTAGGTAGCTGAACGTCTATTTTCCCCCGGTTTGTGAATCGCTTTTAGGGGGGAGTTAGGCCCCTGGATATCGACAGGTATGCTGCTGCGTGCAAGCTCAGAAGCAGAAATATAGGTACCTAGGGAGCTTTTACTGCAAAAACTTAGGTGGCAATTGAGTTTAGGCACCTACAGGATTTCAGTGGGAGTTTTATGCACCACCGTGGTCCTGAAACTGGAACGTAGGAGCATAAAACAAGGACTTGGGCACCTAACTCCTTTTGTGCTTTCAGGCCTAAGTACTGAAGAATGTACACTGTGCTCTGATTCCTCTGGGTGACAGGTGAGGCACCCTAAGGGCATGTCCATCTCTAGCTTCTGTGAATCTATGAAAAAGATGTAAACTGCTGTCTAGTGTTTCTTATTCATAGATTATAAGGCCAGAAGGGTTCACTGTGATCATCTAGTCTGACCTCTTCTATAACTCAAGCCGTAGGACTTCTCGGAATTAATTCTTCTTTGAACTAAAGCACAGCTTTTAGAAAAAGATCCAATGGGCTGAACAAATCCTGGCGCACCTCTGATCTGCTGAGATGCATTTCACTTGTTTGATACAGGTTCCCTGCTTCTCACTTTGTCTCCTCTCCCTATTCCCAACATCGTCCCTTCTGCCAGCCCACATCGAACACTCGGATCAGCCTCTCAACTAATTTTCACCAATTGCCCTTGAGAAAAAGAAGCAGCTGCTGATGACCCTAATGTTGCATGCAGCATGTCAGCCATCACCGGGATCCACTCCCACCGTATAACCCTCCTGCTGCCCAGTGCTCTGTGAAGTTCTAAGCTACTCGGGGCAGGAGGTCTGCTCTTCGTTCAGTTCTTTTACATCCTGTGCATCACTGTGCATCTTTAGAGTGCAACATACATACACTACTCAGAGAGATGATGACAGATTTGCCTCTTCTGTGCCAAACCTTGTGAAAAATACTGCAGGATCTTACAGCAAGGATAACTAGAGCTGGTTGAGAAATGAAAAGAAATTGTTGATTTTTTGGGAAACTTTTTCTTAAAGTTTCATCAAAATTTTGATTTTTTGATACGTTTAACCTTTCTATAAACTGGTTAAAACAGGATATTTTTTCATGCACAATTTTAAAAAAAACATTGGTCTCAATTTCAATTTTTGTGACCAGATTGAGGAACGACATTTTTATCATATAAGCACTGAGTGTCTATTATTATTTGTTTGATCTGGTCCCAGCAGAATCATATTTTTATTATAAGTGAAGATATGAGAACGTCCTCATTCACAGGGAAAGGTGCCTGCTTCAAGTTGCAGTGGGGGAGGTTTAGATTGGATATTAGGAAAAACTTTTTCACTAAGAGGGTGGTGAAACACTGGAATATGTTACCTAGGGAGGTGGTAGAATCTCCTTCCTTAGAGGTTTTTAAGGTCAGGCTTGACAAAGCCCTGGCTGGGATGATTTAACTGGGAATTGGTCCTGCTTCGAGCAGGGGGTTGGACTAGATGACCTCCTGGGGTCCCTTCCAACCCTGATATTCTATGATTCTATGATTCTATTGCACCATAAGAAGTATGGAAGGGCAAGTTAAAAAGGGATGGATGGATGATCTAATGATCCCATATAGAACTCTAGAGTCCTGCTGGAAAAACACAACTGAGACTTGTGCAGGCATGTTTTTGCATGGTGCATGGTAAAGAGCACAAAGCTGCTGCAATTTAATACAAGTGGATACTATGGGAGAAACGTTGAGTCTGGGAATAGCATCCTGAACTATAAAGTTAAACCCTCTGCACAGCCACTCTATGGCTTGTAAAAACACAGGGTAAAAAACAGGGCATGGAGTGGGCGTCGCTGAGATATGGAGATAAATCAACACATCAACATGCAAATTAAATTGAAATATTAATTTTTCAGTTTGATTTTTAAGTAAAATACATCAGTTTTTGGCATAAAAAAATCTAAAGAACTCAAATTTTATTTAACCTAAAAAAGATTTTTTAAATACTAATCTTTCTTTCGTTCTTTCTTTTACTGGAAACAATTTTTGAAAAATGTTTTGTTTTCTTATTTTATGAAAAAGTAAAAAAAAAAAAATTCTCAGGAAGTATAAAAAACAAAAAAAATTCTGTGCAAAATAATTGTCCTTTTTCAACCATTTCTAATTATCATATCTGAATACTCACTACTCCCATATCTGTGTAACAGCAAACTGCAAATCAGAGACCAGCAGCACTGCCAACCCCAAACATTCAAAAATCAAGAGGTTGGCTTACAATCATGATACTGTTAAAAATAACTTATGAATTCTTTTTTATTATGCCTGCTGTGGTTATGTTTTCAAGCTTTTCTCTGCAACTACGAGGACAAAAACTTATTTTTAAAAAAAGAAAGTGGAGACATTCCTAATCACATGCCTCCAGGAGCTGGAACTTTAAGAAAAGCACCCAATATTCTGAGACTCACAATAAATCACTGGGTTTGGCAGCACTGTAAGCACGGAAGCAAACTCTCCATCTTGCAAGAACAGCATGGGTTGTACAAGGTATTTATCACCATGTACCAAGGCAACTCACAACTGTTTCTGACCAGCACTCTCCATGCTGCAGTTTTCCCCACCAGCAAGTAAGCACTGAGCAGAGCTGTTTGGGAAGTGCGTTTTGTTCCCATGACAACACTTAGATGAATTTTTTTCTACAAAAGATTTTGGGCTCTTGTTGGAAAAAAACAAACAAAACAAAATGCATACATTGACTTGTTTTGCTTTTGCTTTTGGTATCTGAAAAGTGAAATGTTCTGTCAGAAAATCAAGAATTTTTCAATCAAATATAATCAAAATGGGACATTTCCTGTAGGAAAAGCAATGCTGTGTTGGAAAAAAAAAAACGTTGAATGAAAAACGTGATCCAGCTCTAGGCCCACTGAAAGCAGCAAATAGACTGAGGACCTGATTCTCTGTACTTTTGCGTTGCTGTAAAACTGGCAGATTTGGCAAACTGGGAATTCCTTATATGTAGGGGGGAACCCCATGTCGTACAGACCAAATGCAATTGCTGTGTGCCACTGTCAAACCTTTAGTTACGGGGCAATGGGGCAAGGCCTAGGGAATGGTGAAAATCCCTCTATATTTTGGCTATCTCTGGCTACTAGAATGGCCCCCTTAGCTACATAGGCAGCCAAGCTCAATTCAGAGAGGATGTTCTAACTTATGCCATGGGCCCCAGCATTGTCTGGAGCTGAGAATCGGGTTCTGAGAGCCTAAATGAAGTTACCAAGCTTCTCTCCTTGTTTTTTGCTGAACTTGGGGACTAAACACCTGTGTGGGACCTTTTTACTTAGAGGTTGGGACAACCTCCTTACCCACAAGTATTTTGGTGGTTACTGCCCCAGTGGATTGCTAAATGGGTTGTTGTTTTAGGTTTCATCCGCTCTACAACATACAGTAAATAAATATTTGCATTCTCCTCCTGTTATATTGCAGCTATCATCTTTTTCATCCAAGGATCTCCAAGCACTGCATAAATATCAATGAATACCAGCACATGAGCTTGGGTTGTGTGACTATCCCCATGTTACAGATTGGTGACTAAATCACAAGGCCAGGACAGGTTAGAGATGAGAAGAGAACAGAGAGAAATCTGAACCCAGCACTCTAGCCCCCAGATGATCCTCCCACCTCACTGAGCCAGATTCTCATCTCCCTTACTCCACTGCCACACCTCCATTAACATCAACTGAGTTCCCTCTGCTTTACACCTCTGTCTGGAGGAGGAGAACCAGGTCCATTAGTTCTCTATAAAGAAGAGCGTGGAGACAGCCATTTCACTGCCAGAAGCTCCAACTTGACTGTCCCACGCTATGGATACCATCAGCGTGTTATCTATCATTTACACCTAGAAGTAGGATGGTCCTTCCATTTGGGCAGGACACCACTGGGGCTGTAAACAAGAAGGGGCTGGGACTGAGTCATAAGTGTAACGCTTATTTGAAATCCCCCAAGATGAATCCTCATACTGGGCCCCTCCACGCTCAGTGCCCAAGAGTTAATGAGAGCAGAAGGGCGTGAAGATAACAATTGCTGGCTGAGACAAACTCTGTGTTCCCGCCCATTATGAGGAGCTCAGTGGTCTGTCCAAAGTCACATTCAGATGCTCTCTGGATGGACAGGAAGAACTGTATAGACCAGCAGCTGTTGGGGCCAAGAACTCCCGGTGGCTAGTCAGTCCAAGCCAGCTGACTGCTTTCAGCACGGCACTGATTTCCAGTGGGAAACCGGCCAAGAGAAGTTGGAAGGGTTGTCTGAGGGGGAAAGGTGGAGGAGACCAGGGAGGGAACGGGCAAGGGAGACATGGTGTGGAGATTGACAGAAGCATCAAAACCAAAAGAAAATAAAAGTCTGATATATGGAGGGATCCCCCAGAAGCTGGCTCCAGACCAGCAGCCGGCAGAGAATCCTCTGAGTCAGGGCAATTAAAAAATATAATTTGCCCCATTGCACCTCGTAAAGGGCATGTGTGCAAAGAGCAAGGGACGGCAGGAACCACATGGCAGATCCCAGTGGTGAGCGCGGGGACATCAGAGAGAAAGTACACCCCGAGAGACACCCACCACCCCGGGAAACTGCGGTTCAGAGGGAGGGGAACTGGTGAGGAGAGGTACATGGATGAACGTGGACAGGGTCCCGCTCTGCCCCACAACAGCAGTGGAGTGAGTGTGACATTTACAGCAGCATGATAAGAATTTGAGATGGGGAGGGGAGATCCTGCAGAGAATTAAAACACAGATCTCACGTCTGCCTGCTGGCAGGGCCTTGAAGCAGACCTCTCTTAGTGGCTTACACTCAGAAGGTCAGATCTTTAGCAGAGAGAAATCAGCATGGCTCCCCTGCAGTCTAATGCATTACATCAGCTGGTGATCTGGCCCAAAGAGCCTTTCTTTCCCCTACTGCCTGATTTTCCTCCCCCTGGGCCTTGTACTTTCTCCCCCGACCAACCACACTGCCACAAACCCATCCCCCGACCCCACTGGCTTCTCTCCAAACGCTTGTTTTGGGGATTTTTCTCCCCTGTAGCCAGCAGCCGGAATGTCCATCTGCTAGCAACCTTCCAAACCTTTGTCTCTGAGCCGCGCACACAGTTCTGAGCATGAGACGATTAAGGGGAGGGGGAAGGGAGAAAAAAGTATCGACAGAAGTAAATCGAGAAATCAAAAAACGTAAGCAAAGAGAAAGCAGTTCGAAAGGCAAAGTGTTCAGAGAAAGCCCTTTCCTGGATGAATCTAATTGTTTTGTTATCTTTACCCACCAAAGCATTTACTTTGGTTTGTCGCCCGATCCACAAACACTTTCGAGGAGATGACATTACCGAAAGGCAGGAACATCTGCATCAGCTCAGCATCCCCAAACTCCTGGGGCAGATGGTAGATAAACAGGTTACAGCCCTCTGGTCCTGCAGGTGAGATGGGAAAGAGAAGAAGGGAGGAGGTTTGAATAAAGAGTACCTGGATTGGACACGCCTCTTTCTCTTCTCAGCTACCTTCTGCTGGGGTGGAATGTTCCACGGTAGAATATTCCCTAACAGTACTTCTGTATGGTCTATGTTTTAAATGCATCCAGCAACAGGGGTGGGGGTGTGAGGGGGGCCTTCCACCACTTCCTTTGGCAGACTGCTAAGATCTTGCCACTAGACTTCCTCAGTGGAGGGGATCTGGCTGTGGGGATCAACTTCCACAGGTGTTTTGGCCAATCCAGGCTCTGACCCACCAAATAACCAAAGTGACATTTACAACAGCTGCCTACCCTCCCTCCAAAAAAATCCTCAACCCAAGCCAAGTTTCTTATGACCAGAGAAGGGAGGAGACCAGGAGACCCCATGGGGACCTTGCTATGCAAATCTAAGCAACATGCCAGGTGATCAAATACCACAGGGATGGCATTAGCATAGAACTGATAGCGAGGCAGCTAGATAGAGTGGTATGTATGGAGATGGAAAGAAAGAAGCATTTCTTGGTATTCCGTTCAGAATTTTTCTTTGCTTCGTTCACTCTCATTAACCCTAGTTCTACCTCCCCCCACATCCATCTTTTTGGACCACTCTGAATGGTCCCCCTCCCTCCCTGGTGTTTATAGGCGGAACGTCAGTCATCTTTGTCAAACACCTGTTGAGGCAATTGGTGATGATGAGTGGGAACAGACACAGAAACACATGGCATTCTATATTCAGCCCCCTGCCTCTTTGCCCAGACTCAGACAGAACCTGGCCAGGCTTGAAACCCTGAAGCTCACCCTGAAGAATGACTACCTCCACCCCCCCCCCCGAAATTCATATTCTACACGTTGGTTCCAGGCAGGGACCTGCCATTCTCTTCCTGGTGCTGCAATAGATGCCCGAGCAAGAATTCTGGCAGCCTTTTGCAGCATGCAGTAGACTCTAACCTGAAGCTGGTTGGGAAAATTGTGATGGAGCAGTTTTCCATTGGAAAATGCAGTTCTGTCAAAATGAAAATGCTTTGCAAAATCACATAGATTTCGCTGAAATTTTGTTTCAGAACAAAAGTGTGTGTGTGTGTGTGGAAAAGCTCCAACAGTGTTGAAGTGTCCTGGTTTTGACATTTTTGGAATGAAACATTTTGATTTTTCCTTTCAAAATGACTTTTCATTTCAAGTTATGTAATGTATTGTAATTTATACGACAGAATTAAAAAAAATCAAAATGGAAACAAAACAGAAAATTTCATTTTGGATAGATCAAGACATTTCAGTTTTGTCAAAATGGAAAGTTTCGGTCAATCTTAAATGAATTGTTTTTGGTATTTTCTTTCGTGGATCATTTTGAAATCTTCAGGTTTCATCCTGATCTGGAACTAAAACAAATGTCGCAATCCCAAACTCCTCCATGAAATGAAGTTTCCGGTTTCTGCCCTGTTCTATTCTTAAGAATATAGGAACGGCCATAGTGGGTCAGACCAATTGTCCATCTCGCCCTGTATTCTGTCTTCCGGCAGTGGTAAATGCCAGGTGCTTCAGAGGGAATGACCATAACAGAGCAATAACTGAGTGATCCAGCTTCTGGCAATCAACGGTTTAAGAACAGCAAGAGCATCGGGTTGCATTCCTGACCATCTTGGCTAAAGCCACTGATGGACCTATCTTCCATGAACATATCTAGTTCTTATTTGAACCCAGTTATACTTTTGACCTTAACTCTAAAGGTAGCTCACTTTTGCTAGCCAGTGTATGGGAGGGCCAATTCCTGTGCATGCTTTTGGGGATGCTCTCCGAGCACCCAGCTGTGCTCCCAGTCCTGACTGTGAGAAAGACACAAAGGGTGAGGGGGAAGATCCTTGTGTCTCCCTTGACCACCAGTATGCACCTCTCTGACCCAGCAAAGCAGGGCTTCTATCATTTATTGCTGGAGCACAGTACGAAGTAGGGAAAGAAAAGGATTTTAATGCTCTCACTTTCTTCATCAGGGCATAATTATAGTGTCGTAACACAGCAAATTACAACTTTGCCTTTCCTATTGGGGAGGGGAGTTCGCCTAGGCGCTCCCACCTTTTATTGGCCATTACTCATTCCCCTGGCTGGCAGGATAAGTACGGTGAAGTCAGGATTCTGACAGATGCCCATTTAAAGCTCATTAAAATTCCTGGGCCTCAGCGTGATTGAAGTCACAGGCTCTCCACATTTCCTTTTGGATTAATGGAAAATGAAGCCTTAATGAATATTTGCTAAGCACAATTTTCCCCACTAATTTGCTAAAAGGACTGTCAGGAAGGAACAGCCGATCCTTTGCATTTTGTGCATTTCCTAGAGGTTGCTGAAGAGTTTATTCCATATGGGGGGATGCCAGTGAACCAGGATAATTAACTAATTAGGCACCCGGTTGTCTGTTTAGCTAAATTACTTTTGAACCTGAGTGGCCATACAAATCATACAAAGATTTACCCTACATCTGTACCTTTTTCAGGGTTATCCCCTCCCTTCTCTAGTGACTGCTGTTCTATCTCCAGGAAAGAGAGATGCAATTCAGTTCAGTTCAATGAGACTTTATTGGAGAGACGGGAAAAAAATTCAATTAAGTTTTTGTTGAAAAATGTATTTTTCAAGGCTTGAAACTGGGTCAAATTTGACAAATAGCTTTGATTGAAATTTGTTTTTTGAAAGAGTCGAAACCACATGTTTTCACTTCTTTGTTTTGAAACATTTCGTTTTAACTTTTTGATTCAAAACATCATGTTGGTTTCAAATGCGGCCAATTTAAAAAAGCCCATGCACGCCCCCAAAAGAGGGTGAAAAACACCCAAAATGGTGGAATCAAAATGAAGAACAAAAAAAAAAAAATTCATTTGGAGTCAACTAAAAATGTCAACTTGAAATCAATTGAAAAACCTAAAAAAACAAAAACAAAAACTCATTTCAGTTCAACGTGAAATGTTTCAGCCCACTGAAAATCATTTTTTTGTTTTTTTTTTATTTGATGAAAAAAATTATTTTGGTTTAAATGGAACTGGATTTTTTTTAACTCTATTTGATCAGGAATAGACAAATGTTGCCAAAGCATGAGATGAAGACAGATCTCTCAGGTACCTGATAGAGGTGGGTGAGATCTCCCAGGAGAGAGAGATGGACAGATGCATTCCCTGAAGTCTTGGATATATTGTACATTAGTGGGAATCCTACCCGGTTGTAATCTGACCTGGGATGTACCTAGCGAAACCGATGAAGGCTTAGAAATAGTTAGTTGAAACAGGGAATGAGGTCCTGAACTTTAGCCTTCCCCAGGTTTGAAAGTTGGACCCACGGTGAGGAAACCTTTATACGTTAGGCCTGAAATCAGCATTGTCTGATTCCACTGTGGGATCAAGCACAAAAGAGGAAGATGGAAGGAAGCAAAGCCCCTGCTTAAAATGCAGCCATGTTCTGAACCGTGACTGTGACTGTAACAGCATGGAGTCCCACAGAGAATCATAGGACTGGAAGGGACCTCGAGAGGTCTTCTAGTCCAGTCCCCTGCACTCACTGATTCTATCTCAGTGAATCAGATCCAATTTGTTCAGTTCTCAAATCAAAAGAGTCTTTTCTAATTGCCAGCCCTGCAAACTGAAAAAAACTCAGCTGGGATTGTTTGGCTTGTTATACTATACCACCACCAGCAATAACGATGTGGTAATCAGAATTCAGGTGACAAGCCATTTTTTATCTGCCTGCCTGTCTATCCACCCATTCATCTATGTGTCTTCTATCACAAGTAGTAGTTAACCACCCCGTTGTTGTTGAAGAGCTAACAAAACAACCTCTCTCTCCTTTGCCTTATCTGCAGGAGTAAAACTGAATAGTTTGTGCGTGTGTGTGTGTGCGTGTGTGTGTGTGTGTGTGTGAGAGAGAGAGAGAGAGAGAGGAACGTACTGAGAGAAAGCTAAATCAAAGAAACGAGTTATGTGTTTATTTCTGAATGCTGTTAAGCCCATGGTCTTTCTCACTTCTTGTGACAATGAGTTCCATAGTCTAGGCCCAGCAGCTAGGGAAGTTCTGTCTCCCATAATCATGAGTTTCCGTCTTACTAGTCAAGAGTTTCATGGTTTCTATGGAAAGTAGCTGTCATGGGAAATCAGGGCCAGAGAGAGAGAGAGAGGACATCTCTCCATTAGTTAGGGTCACTCTCATGAAGGGATTTGAATATCAGGACAAAGAGCTTGAGTTGGACTTTGTATTCAGTGGGGAGCCAGTGCGGAGAGAAGAGCACTGGGTTGATGTGTACCTGGAGATCTGTGTAGTTGCACTGAGAGTTTAGGGCCACAGAGTAGCTGTCAATGGCTCACTGTCATACTGGAGGAATCCTGCAGGGGTCCCTCCTGGGTTCTGTACTAGCCAATATTTTCATTAATGACTTGGATAATGGCTTGAAGAGTATGCTTGTAACATTTGCAGATGACACCAAGATGGGATGGGTTGCAATTACTTTGGAGGACAGGATTAGAATTCAAAATTACCTTGACAAATTGGATGATTAGTCTGAAATCAACAAGATGAAATTCAGTAAACATAAGTGCAAAGTATTATACTTAGGAAGGAAAAAGCAAGTGCACAGATGCAAAATGGGGAACAACTGGATAGGCAGTAGCACTGCTGAAAAGGGCTTGGGAGAGACAGTAGATTACAAATTGCAAAGGAGCCAACAACGGGATGCTGTTGCAAAAAAGACAAATCTCATTCTGGGTGTATTAACAGGAGTGTTGTACTAAGTCATGGGAGGTAATTGTCCGGCCCCACTCAGCACTGGTGAGGTCTCAGCTGGAGTGCTGTGTCTAGCTCTGGGCACCACACCTTAGGAAAGATGTGGATAAATTGGAGAGAGTCCAGAAGAGGGCAACAAAAATAATAAAAGGTTTAGAAAACCTGATCTATGAGGAAAAGTTAAAAAATCTGGGTATGTTTAGTCTTGAGAAAAGCAGACGGAGGGGGCAATCTGATAACAGTCTTCAAATCTGTTAAGGGCTGTTATAAAGAGGACAGTGATTAATTGTTCTCCATGTCCACTGATGGTAGAACAAGAAGTAATGGGCTTAATCTGCAGCAAGCGAGATTTAGGTTAAACATTAAGAAAACTTTCTAATGGTAAGCGCAGTTAAGCTCTGGAATAGGCTTCCAAGGGAGGCTGTGGATTTCCTGTCATTGGAGGTTTTTAAGAACAAGTTAGACAACCCACCTGTCAGGGATGGTCTCAGCACAGGGGGCTGAACTAGATGACCTCTTGAAGTCCCTTCCAGCCCTTTATTTCTATGATCTGAGACCACACACCCCAGTCTTTCCCATTGAATTCAGTGAGGTTGCAAGTCAGTTCAATTACTACCTCTTTCCTGGCAGTGCTAATGATATTTTACAAAGCAGGACAGAATCAAGTTCACTCTCCCATAGCTGCCCCGCTCTGTTGTACTAACACCGAAATGAGCCAATGTGACTCAAAGACACAGAGGGTGTGATTCTGATCTCACACTGGTGTAACTCCACAGACTTCAAAGAACTTATTCTTAATTGACCTCCGCGTAAGTGAGAGGCAAAGCAGCCCCTCAGGGAGCAGAGAGGCTGACTTTTATACACAATCACTATTATGACCATCAGTGCACTTTAAGCAGAAATATCCGCAATCCAGGCCAAAGGGAAAGCAATAGGACAAAGGTGGGAGATGAATGGATTCCATATTATATGCCAATGTTTTCTTCAGTATGGAAACCTCCTCTTCTCATATAAATTCCACTTGTAGGGCGTGCAGCAGTGGAAATTTGCATCTAGTTGAGCCTGACTGATTGAAATGCTCCACCAAAATGCATCCGTTTCAAATGTTCTCATGAAATGAAAATCCCAAAGAACTTACAGTTGGAACCATCATAATGTTTCATTTCGATATTGTCGTTTCGCTGAGTTTTGTTTTGACTTTCGTATTGTGTTAAAATATTCAACGGTGTATGTTATAGACAATGGTAAATGTGCTATATACAATGAAAGATTAAAACCAACGTTTTACTGTAGTGTGCACGTTGACAACGGAATGGAGCAGAACGACACCACCGATACCAAATGTTTTGACACGATTGAAATGAACCGTTTCAAATTTGGTCAGAACAGACACATTCCCGTTTTGATCTGGACGAAATGGGCCTTTTCAAGGAACGCTTTTTTTGACCCGCCACAGCTGGCCTTTACTGTACGCAACATAATTAAACCTTCTGAATTATGCTGCCCTCTAGTGGCTGCAGCCCGGGGAGGACCTAAGCACATACCCCGCAAGCGTGACCGTTTCCATAGGTTACCAGTAATGCCCGATGATATTACACAACAGATGGAGAGTGGATGAGGAGAGGGTCCAACATGATGAGGCGTTTTCAGGGCTCTATGTAACTTGGGGGTTGGGGGAATACAATGCAATAGGGATGACTTACTAGATATGGAAGAGAGAACAGCCTGTTTACTTACCTTCTCTCTGTTGCTGTGGGATCATGGGAGGCGGCTGTGGAAACGCTTGGCTAATCTGGCCATAAGCAGCAGGATAAGCAGCTATAGGAGAAAGAAGAGGAGAGAAGAAAGATCGAAGATTTCAGCAATGGGGAGTCAAGACCTTTCATCCCAATAACCACACCAAGCTCTTTTTCTGTTCAGCCCATTTGTTTTGGCTGCAATAGCCATATGGGGGAGAAGCACGTACTCAAATGGCAGGGATATCACAGTGCAGGTTAAAATGCCAGGCTTTGGCAGGTCTAGGAGTCCTTTGCTTTGGGCACTGACAGTCACTTGGACTTAATCAACTGCAACACTTCAGGCCAGATCTTCAGCTTGTATAAACAGGGGGAACCCTGTAAAGGTCAATGAAGCTCCCCCAGTTAAAGGTCCGGCCCCTTTTTTGATTCAGGAGTGGAGTGGTGAATATCTGGATTTACAACAGTGAGTCTCAAAACGTCCTGCCCTGCAGAGCTCACAGGAAAACGAGGCACTTCTGCAGCACCTTTAATGTGATGGTCCTAATGCACATTACAAACATTAGCTAATTCATCCTGACTCAAGCACTGGTAGGTATTATCTGTCCTCTCGTTTTCCAGATGGAGAGACTAAAGCACAAGCAGGCTAACCTTGAGGTGTCCCCTGTGGGATCACATGGGAAGGACAGTCTTGCATCACAGCCCACATTTGACACTCTAGACCTTTGGACAGTGGGACAAGATACACATGAAGATGCCTTTGAATTCTGACCTACACTGAGCATGCTGACTCCCGCGGGAGTTGTGTGCGCGTGTATGTGTGGGTGTGGAGCAGATATGAAGGAAGGAATTGCCCCACATTGGGGCACTGCAGAGGGGGATGTATATTAAGAAGCATCAAGGAGGGATCCCATTTCATTGTTAAGGCCTGAAGGAATCAGTTGTTATTGATATGAACCAAAACACCGTTTTAACCGACAGGAAGTGAATTTCAGGTAGATAGTGCCATGTAGCAGAGGATTTTCTAGGGTTGGATGGCAGGGGGCCAGCTGGAGAATGCTAGGCTGGGGAGGAGGGACAGCTTCTAGACAACAGGAGGTGGATCCAGGTCGGGCTTCTTAACAGGAGTCAGCCCCACTTTCTCTCTCCCTGGCCTGCCCTTCTGATATGACCCATCTCCCACTACAGCTGGTCCCAGTGGCTGACATCTCCCCCCTCGAGGTTCTGCTTTGCTCTCCCCACATTTTGCTTTGAGTTTCTGGTCCAGGATGGGGGGGTGCAAATCCCGTTTGCCCATACAACAGGCACCCTTGTCTAGTGTCCTTTTGCCATTACATGCTTTGCACGCGAGAGAGAATGGATGGGTCAAGGACGAGCTATTTTAGACTGGCCCTCGAGGAGTGGCTTGGAAAAGGAGCCTGAAGTTATCACATGGATTTGCTGGATTCCTAGCAATGGGGAGGCAGATTCGCTATGGGACTTGAAGAATGTGCCCTATATTGTCTGCCATATTATCTCATCACTTCAAGCTCTTCCTGCCATCTGCTCAGTAGACTTTGAAAGGGATGGGGTTGGTTCAGGCACTTGTGGGGAGGGTCTGGGGCAAGTATCTGGGGCTTTGGGCTTCCTAACACAGGGAAGGTGATGGCAGGATGGGGTTTATCGCCTAAGCCAACAAGAGTAGCTCAGCCAGGGAAAGGTTCGGACACAAAGAGGTCCCTCCTGCTGGAAGCCCACACTGACCTTCTCACACAGCACAACCACCGCTCAGGCTTTTGGGGCCTCATTTTGTCCTTTTGCACATTACGCTGCCATGGTGATGGGCCCCCCGACTGGCTAAGCCTCATGGACTGGCTGACGCTGCATTCCCCAAACTCCCCTTGGCATTCTAAGGGCATAAAGGTGGCAGGATGGGGCCACTAAAACACCCTTTCTACAAAGAGAGACTCATACATTGACTCACACGCACACACCCCTTCCCTTCCCCCGCTTTTCCACACAAACACATTCACGCTGATTCTCATGCTGCTACACACTCACCCCCACCCCCGCCTCCCCAGATGGTCTCTCACACACTCACTTGGATCCTCTTACACGCTCAGCAGAAGACTAGCTCACACCTACTCCCCTCCTGCTCCACAGGGTGGAAGCAGTGCTTAGCTGAGGAACAATTTTGCCACGCTCAGCTCTCCTCCCCGCCGATAGGGCAAGGGGAGCCATTTGGGCCGACAGTCAGCAGATTACATGCCTGGCTCTCAGAAACACAGCGTAAGGGCTGCCTGAGTCCCAGAGAGAGGGGAAAGGGGCCTACATGCGTGCAGAGGGGTTAATTAACAGCTCAAAGGATTGAGCTGCCGCTCATCCATCAAACTTCACGAGCAATAAATGACAATAACTAAAACACCAGCAAATGAAGCTTTACATGAAGAATTAAATTAAGTTCCCAGATACAGCCCTGACATGAGATAATAGCCATTCCTCAGCGGGAGCCCGTGGCCGCCCTAGTTACCACAGGAAATAATGACTTTGGGGTTGCGGCTTCCTCACGGTGTCAGCTTGGGTCACCTCATGAGGGGATGTTGAACACGCTCTGCGCCCAGTCATCCCAGCTGGTGTCGGTCCATCAGTTTCAAAGGAGTGACTCTGCATTGACACCGGTGTGACGGGGAGCAGAGGCTGGCCTTGTTGGGAAGCTGCTGGGAAATGTAAACCAATTTCTCAGCGGGGGAAAGGCTGGGAGAGGTTGTGTGGGGCTCTGCCATTGGCATCCCCCTCCGGCCGTTACACAAGGGAGACATTTGCACAGTGATCACAGAAAGCGGGAAGCAGAGGGGGTTATGGGCCTGGTTTTCCTCTCGCTAACTGCAGTGGAAATCTGCAATGATTCCACCACACTGATGTAAGGGCCTGATCCGGCTCCCACTGACGTCAACAGAAGCCTCAAGTTGCAGTGGGGGAGGTTTAGATTGGATATTAGGAAAAACTTTTTCACTAAGAGGGTGGTGAAACACTGGAATGCGTTACCTAGGGAGGTGGTAGAATCTCCTTCCTTAGAGGTTTTTAAGGTCAGGCTTGACAAAGCCCTGGCTGGGATGATTTAACTGGGAATTGGTCCTGCTTCAAGCAGGGGGTTGGACTAGATGACCTTCTGGGGTCCCTTCCAACCCTGATATTCTATGATTCTATGATTCTTTCCCGGCCTTTCGAGGGGAGCTGGATTGGGCCGTAGAAGCGAAGCTAGGCCCGTATGTTTTGTTGTGGGAGGAATGCAATCTCAGACCTCTCTGCCCTGGCCTGGTGCTGCCCCTGGGAATGGCTCCCTTCACCCAACCCCCTCAGGCACATTCAGCGGTTAAAGGCTTTGGGGACGTGAAAGGTTTATTGGGAGAAAGTGTTAATACTAACGACCTGCGTACTGCTGCACTCCAGCGTAGGCTTGTTGCAAGGGGTCTGCTGCAGTGGGGCTCTGTGCTGTGGAGACAGAAGAGAGAGAGGGAATAAAGGCATTAAAATATCACATTCACACTGGCTTTCTCGCCGCTTAAGTGTTTAGGGGGCGGGACAGATGAACCTGGAGAGAGAAACCCACAGAACAGGTGCGGCATATGCATCCCACACAACAAATTACACAACTCTTGTTTTACCGACCCATCACAGAAGAAGGATTTTGTCAGTCCTTGTGCAGGGGAGGGGGATGGAAATGAAACAGAGCTGAATAGCTTTTGGTCCTGAAATTGGGATGGACTTTTCATACGAGATGTTTCTCCGGAGAGCTCTGCTATTTCCCATTCTTACCATGAGAACCCATCTTGTGGGACTGGGGGACTTCTACCTTGCGCTGCCTGGCAAAACGTGACTCCAGGCATGCGCAGGTATACACGATTGATCTAGTTAGCAGCAATGCTGCACACATCAATAGTTCTTGGACTCAGCCCCGCTCCGAACAGTGCCCTGATCCTCAAGAGACAAACCTTTCTACACTGCCCTCTGGAACTCCTCTCATTCCTCTCCCGGAAGTGGAGAGATGTACAATAATAAAAGAAAAAGCAAAGAAAGGAAGAGAATCCTTTCAGAATCCTTAATGTGTGTCCTCTAGCTTTAATGTTACTCAGCCATAAGGGTCACAAGACAGACGCCTGGGGGTGTGGTGCACTGAGGCAAGAACCAACAATGTGATGAGTCTCTACTTTTTCTTACATACAATGCGTGTGTCAGGGTGAGGAGCTGTACGTGGGAGATGGAAGGTGTGAAATGAAAGGAAGAGCCTGGATTTCGCAGAGAAGTCATTATTTTCCTTATAATAATGAGCACTAGAGATAGCCCTGAGCCTATCCCAAACTTCGGGGAAAAATTTAGATCTAGACCCAACTTTGGAGTTTGTGCCCTTCTCTAACTATACCATTTATCCAACTTATTATTATTACTATTTATTTGTATTACTGTAGCACCTCAGGACCTCACTGTGCCAGGCACTGTACAAACACAGCACAAAAAGACAGTCTCTGCCCCAACAAGCTTAAAATCTTAGCACAGAACAAGAGACAACTGATGGACATGGACAGACAGATGGGGAGCAGAGAGAAACAAAAACTCATTTGATCTCTGAAGCCTCCCAGTGCCCTTTACAAAATTTTGCTTAATCTGCTGCACAAATGCAGCCACCTCTGTGGCAGAATACGGCAGCTGTTTCAAAGGGCATAGCAAGGCTGGCCAACAGCTTTAGGAGAGGAAGCAGCCAATCTCTGTGTAAGCCACTTAGTCCTCTTCTCAGTGCCTTTTCTTTCTGCACAAACCTCCTGCATGCTCGCCTAAAAGTGTTTGTTTTTGTGAAACTTTGAAGTCTAGTTCAAGTGCAGCCAGAGCAGGTAGGCTTTTTTTCTCTCCCTTTCCTCTCTGGTTGATGAAAAAAAAATACAAAAAAAAATGTTGGATAAGCTCTTTCTTTATCTGCAGCCATAAAATATTTAAAGCAAAGCTTGACTGAACCTCCAGTCCGAATGTCACCTTGGCCCTAATATTTCACTTCTTGTTATGAGTTTAATTTGTATTTATTGGTGCGGCACAGTTTTACATTTATGTGGCCCCCTCCAGGCTTTGTACTTTTAACACAATCCCTGAGGGAGCTGATACCTCCCCCCTCCCCTGTCTCCTTTCTCTGAGCATGGAGGTGTGGCTGGAGGCAAGGGCTCAGATGGCACAGCCAAGGATGTGGAGGTCTCGCAAGAAAGTCTGGTTGCCCTTGGTAAGGCGAAGGAGAGACACTGAATGTGTGACAGGGAGGAGTACAGGCTGGCTCTTATCAGCCCACTGAATTATGGGAGAGCTCTGTAGCTTCCCTGTGTGTCGCCCTTCCCATCTGATTTGAGCTGAAGTGTCAAAGAACAATATTAACCATAATGGAGGTCTTCCTAGTTGACTTGCCTCACCAGGGTTTGGGACAAGGGCAGAGGCAAGTTGCACATATCTTAGAGGGCAGAACCCAACTCTGGCCAGCTCTCAGACTGAGTTTAAAGCATCTCTTTGACTGGTTGGGCTGTGAGAATGGGTCATGTGGGTGCAGGCTTAGAACAGGGACTGGAGTCAAGATTTATGGGAGCCAGCTTTGCCACAGACTGACTGAGGACAAGTCTTTAGGAGGGGTCTACACTGAGATGTAAGGCCAGGGTTAGCAGAGCTTGAGTTAGCAGACCCAGGTTTGATAACCTAGGGCTTGAGCATCTACACTCATTTGTAACCCCGGCTTAGGAATTGCTGAACCCTGGCTCCCAACTGGGGTCTCCAGCATGTACACTGCATTATGTGGGCCCAACTCCAACCATCCATATAGAAGACTTCCTCGCGCCCTCCCAAAATGTGGCCACTTTAGCACTTTGTTCGTGGTGCAGAGTAGGAAAGCTTCTTGACTGCCCACCAAACTTGACTGTCCAGAGGACAATGAAAGTCGGCCCGTGGGATTCTTCTGATGGACTCCCAGAGCACAAGTCCAGAGCACAAGTTACTGCAAGGCAATAGGGCTGGAACCCTGGGTCCCAGCTTGCCTCAGGCTCAGGCCCCAGGTGAGCACGATTTATGTGTAGACAGAATGGGGGTTAGGCTTGAGACTGAGTTCAAATCCTGGGCTTACATTGCAGGAAGTGCATCCAATGCATGGTCGTCTTAGACGATGTGTCTGCACATGTTTTTGCCCAACCCTCCTACCATCCACACACAGCCTTCAAGCACATGCTAGTTTGTGCTTTGAACCCACACTCAACTACACGGCTGAAGGTAGGGTTAAAGCCTGAGCTGTGCTTTAGCTTGGGCTGGAACCATCCCACTTTGCAGTGACGACATAGGCAAGATCACCCGAGTGCTGATTGTCCCCCACTGCTTTCCCACAATTCTCCCTGAGGGAACAGATACCTTCTCCTGTAATTGACAGAATTGCCTGGGAAATAATCCTAGAGTGTTTCAGCATAAAGCACCGAGGGCGAGTACAGAGGACACAGTTGTGGGGCTATGCGTAGCTGTGGGGATGCTCACACCTAAGTTAACCTGAGTGCTCAGCTGCAGATTTTGATCACCCAGGCTAACGATGCAGTGTAGACGTACCCTTAATTTATACATGCCTGAGTTTAATCTATATGTAAAATGGGTAAGTACTGTGTTGTCATAACATTCACCTCCCCTTCCAAATATGGTTTAGTCCATGCCTTGAGTGCTAGGTGAAACCTCCCAGTAATAACAAAGTCTTGTGACCACCAGAAGATCTCAAGGTGCCAGTTACAACCCTCTCTCCCCTTCTGTGTGCTGGATAAATATCTGGAGTACAGCTAGCTGGAAACATTCCAGAGAAACATTTTTTTTCTCGGAATTTGCTAATGAATCAAAATAGAAACATTTTGCAGAGATGGTTCAGTTCTGACAACATTCCTTCAGACACCAAGCAAAGCTCGGATACAACCTGCCATCTTGCCCTGCAGGCTGCTGCGGGGACATAGGCTTTCATGGTCCATGGCACCAGGGCAGCCCGTCTATGCAGGCTTCCCTGCGTTGGGGACCCCAGACCTTCCAGGGTCTGTGGATCCAGGGCAGCTGGCCAGGGACCCTACGTCTCCATCCCCTTTCACAGAGAATTTTGAAATTTGTAGTTTTCGTTCCTAATTGGAAAAAAAAACAGATTTCGAGCTATCTAAATCCTCAGCTCTATGGAATTATCTTTCTCTGCCCGCTCTAATCTGGAGCCTCCTTTTATAAAGGTACTAAGGCACAGAGAGGCTCATGATGGCCGGCTCTCACAGAGATGACAAACGCCGGCAGCCCCTATGGAATTTACTCCTCATTTCTGACAATAAGACTGGACATTAATTGTCCAGTACCAAATAGCCACTCAGTGACAGAGCTAGGAACAAAAGCAGGCTTCCTGACTCCTAGATCCCTTGGTCTGTCTCCAGCATCCATGGAAAGCTCACCTAGCCTATAAGCCACATTCTCGTCATCCGGGCCAAGGCAATCATCTTAGGAAACTTAATTTTAAATTACTTTTAACCTTTTAAGATTAAATATTAAAAAATGGCAACATGTTTTATTTAAAGGGTTTGCAACAACAGGTCCCTAAATGCAGCTCTGGTCCCTCCCACACAAAGCTTTTAGAGGTCGTAATTTTCCTCTACCTTTAGGAGACTTGTCAGCATGGGCATTATCAAACCGTGAAACTGTGGGTTTCTCACTTGATGCTGATCTCTCCATGGATCACATGGAGAATTCCCCCTGGCCCATGGAAAGTTTCCTTATTGATTTCTGTAGGCTTTGGATTGGGCTCCTGGAACGTTACTGACAGGTAAGGAAGATGCAGGAGTCTAATGCTTTCACCTTACTGCTGGCACCTGGGCATAGGCGCAGCCCCAGTCATTCTGTACAGACCTGCCAGCCAGGGAGTGGGGTCACAGAGAGGGGCGATGCCCTGTATCTCCACACTAGTAAAGAGACCTGCAGGGAGGCAACACTCCAGCAGCTTGGGGCTCTGGGAACCATACAACCAGCTTAATTCTGTACCTTATTCCTTGCCCAGACCCCTGGGAAAAGACGATGAGGTGGAAGATCAGTATTGTAATGATGCCCCTGGCTGAATCCTAATCTGTGGGGCTGAACCTCGGACCGGTGGATCTGAAAGCTTCTACTGCTTGAGCTAAAGGACCCAGCTTCCTTAGCTCAAAAGCTATAGCAGATTCATGAAGCTCTCAGCACAGACTAGGCACTAGAGGGAGACAGAGCCATGCTATGTTAATGTGTATTGCAGCCAGTTTGTATCTCAATTTACCTATAAGTGAAATGAAACAGGAGTTAGGATTTAAGATGGGCCCAAGCCACACAGTTCAGATCCAGATGCAAAGTTTCCCAGAGTTTAGTTGTGTTTGGATCTTGGGTTTTGGCTGGGGTTCATATCTCTAGTTAAAATTCAAAGTGAAGGGGATGTCTGAATTAATTCTCTGTGTCCTAACATAGGAGTGTGTGCAGGGATTTGTTTTATCACTCACCACACACATGCCCATTAACACATGTTCCACATTTTACAGGGGCTAGTCCCAGGGAATCCAGCATCCTTTCACTGGCAGGGTTCAGCTGTGGTAATGGAACAGCTCTGTTCATTGTGACAGGTTTCAGAGTAGCAGCCGCATTAGTCTGTATCCGCAAAAAAAAAAAAAAAAGGAGGACTTGTGGCACCTTAGAGACTAACAAATTTATTTGAGCATCCAATGAAGTGAGCTGTAGCTCATGAAAGCTTATGCTCAAATAAGTTTGTTAGTCTCTAAGATGCCACAAGTCCTCTTTTTCTTTTTTTCTATTCATTGTGGCATTTCCCCTTCCCTTTCTGTGTAGACACACTTCTCTTTTCTGTAGCGCTATCTTCTCCTTTACAACCAAACTTAAGCTGAAGTTGGCATGGTACAAGGTGTTGGACTGACAGCACTGGAAATGATAGGCCAAATTCAGAGATGTTGCACACAGAAGTGTAAGTTAGACACCCTTGCAATCAAACTCCCTTGCTGTCAGACTCGCATAGCTCTTACACCCATTCTGCCGATGTGCAAGGTCGTCTAAGCTGATGTCACTTACACACTGAGGATCTGGAAGATGGTGTCAGAAAAGGAGAAAGGCTATTGTTTACAGCTGATCTCAAAAGGCCAGATTGCTGGTGGAGGTTAAGTTAGCTCTGCTTAAGCCTCTTGAGCTACGTTGATGTACAGCGGCTGAGGATCTGGCCCAGTAAATGCAAGAGAAAGGTGCACTGTGCAAACAGATGTTAGTAGTAACTTTTGCTGGCAGCTCAGGGCAAGAGCCTTATCCCTGGACAGGAGACTGAGGAAAGGAGATTGCCTCGATATTAATTTGATCATTTCCATATCTCTACGGGAAAAGTCCTGCTCAGATACAATCATCTCTTTGCAAGATGACCCTGGCCAAGATGACACAAGGTGACCACAGCAGATAACCTTCCATAAACCTGAAGACATAAAGCAAGCCAATGACCTACTTTACGACCATAAATATAAATTTAACAAAGGCAGCACTAATTCGTTAGGCAGAAGTCAAGAAATGACTCCCAAGTCCTTCAAAGAAAGTAGATCCATTAATGTCACTTTCTGAATCCTTTGCCCAATGCCAAAAAAACCCCAAGGATGACTTCCCAAAGTCAGCACGAAATCCCAGCGCTTTCAAATAAATGCCAGGAAGCTTTCATGTCACTGTAACGTTTATCTGCTTTTTAAAGGGACACCCAGCTGCTTTTAGGCCCAATATTTAGCTTCCCTAGGAACATATGGGGATGATGGTTACAGAATCTAATACGTTTTCTTAAAAAGAAATTCAGTGAAAATAGTGCTTTGAAAAAGATGTAATAAATATCCCATTCCTCCCCGGGCATCAGTAACTCAAACACAACAGCTGCAAGTTAGCCAGTGTCTGGGTAACCAAAAGGTGAAACTGACTACGTACAAAAAGGGCTGGATTCTGCTCTCTTATATTTCAGGGTAAACCAGTAGGAGCTGAACTGAAGTCAATAGAGTTACACTGGTGTAGATGAGATGATTAAAATTAGGGCCTGATCCAGCTCCCATTGAAGTAAATAGGAGGCTCTCCATTTTCTTCAGTGGGATTTGGATTGGGCCCTGAGGTCCAATGTATCCAGAGTATTGTAGTTTCACTGTCCCAGGTCAGGTTTAAACACATGCAGCGTACAGGCTGCCAAGCAACTGTTATTGCTGAAATCCATTCAGTTTGATTTAAGTGAGTTCTTTGCTCCTGTGAGGTGTGGAGCAGAACGCAGCAAAGAACTGATTTTTCGGTTCAGGGACTGAATTGAAATATCTGAAAAAAAATTGGGTTTAGCTCAAAATGAAACTGAGGTTTTTTTGTTTCCCCCCAAAATGAAAAAAAAATTGTTTTGAGTGGAATGAAGCATTTTATTTCACCCCAAATGATTTCCCCCCCCCCATTTGTTTCATTTTGGGATTTTGGGGGCTTTTTCCACACTTTTTGGGGGGGTTGTTATAAATTAGCGACATATCTATATGAAATGCCATTGCCAAACGAAAAGTCAAAACTGTTTCATTTCAATCGGGTTAAAACGAATCATTTTGACTTAAAAAAAAATCCTGTTCTGTTTTTGTCTGAAACTATTTGCTGAATTTGACCCGAATTGATGAATAGTTTTGTTGCCCAGAAAAATTCATTTTTCAATTAATTTACTAGTTATCAAAAAAATTCTCCCAGCTGTATTGCTGAGCACCCTCAGGTCGCCCTATCAGAGCCAGTGATTTCACTTCCGTGGAATGATCTAGGGCAACTTTCTCTCATCTCGCCATTCTCTGCCTCAACATGGTCAATAACAGCCACGCACAAGGAATTCATTTCATTCAATCTGTTTTTCTGTGCTTCGCACGATCATTCCTTATCTATACGATGAGGGGCTCTTGCCTCAGGCTGCGGCTTCGGGACCTTTTGCGCAGCCTTGTAGAAACTTGTCCAATAAATCCGCGAGCGGTGCTAAGACCGTGTCACCTCTCACAGGGTTCCAGAGGGGTGGATATTGAAAGTGTGTATTTGGGGTTGAGTATGGTGAAGTCGGGTGATAAAAGCAGGCCATGCTGTTACCCGCTTTTCAGTTTAGAAGGAAATAAAATAATCACAAAAAGAAAACCCTCTGCAAGGTCAGGATCAAAATAAATAAATAAATAAACGAGTGGGAGGACTCTAGTCACCTTCTCCTTAAATCCAATTTAAATCACTCTCTACAGCCCTAATCTATATCCATAATTATATCATTTCGTACAACAAGCTTGCGAGAGGTCTTAAGAAATTTATGTAGATTAAAATTCATGGGTGCCATAGTACGGATTCCATATTATTAAGATTGATTAGGACAGCTGATGCTGTGATTAAAGAAGCCAGCGTTTACTGTTGTAATTAATTAGGTATTCAGACACAACAATAACTGCAATAACAGAAAGAATGTGCTGATCCGGCAGAAAACAGTGACCGATCCTGTGCTTTCTGGTCTCGTTTCGCCTTACAGGGGCAGGATGCTGTGCTGTCAAAGGCATGCTATTCCATCCTCCATGCCCTCCACACTGAGACACTCCTCACGGGACCCAGGGAACCTGTTCTTTTGGCCTCTCTCCTGCAGGGCTGAGAATCCCTGTTCCTGTCCACATGGCAAGTTCAGAGTATGTTCATGTATGTTCAGAGTAGAAAAACGAAGGGGTAAGAGGCCCCATCTGCTTTAAATTAATATAACTTGCCTCTGGGAATTCTTATCTTTACTCGCTGTGTGTCTTATGGCAAAGCCTATGTGCCCCAACGCAGATCAGGGCCCTGCTGTGCAAGGTGTTATTCAAACTCATTGTGAGCCACAAAGAGCTTCCACGCTAAATAGACACAGGGAAAACAGAGGCATGGACAGTTGAAGTGACGTGTCCAAGGTCACGCAGCAGGTCAATAGCAAAGCCAGGGATAAAGCGCAAGTCTCCTGACAGATTATTATTTATTTAAAATACACAGATATTGTGGTAGCTCCCAGAGGCTAGATAGTTTGAGTCCCTGTTGTGCTAGGTACAAACAGAGAGCAAACGACAGTCTCAGCTGTACAGGGTATGTCTACACAGCCCACGGCAGGAGCCTCTGAGCGGGGCTAGACAGATTTGGGTAGGTGGGGCTTGTGCTTCAATGCTAAAAATGACATTGTGGCTCGGGCTGGTGCCTGGGTTCTGAAGGGCTAAGGGGAAAGGGGTGTGCTTCAGAGCCACAAATCCAGCCTGAGACACAACTTAAAAGCACTCTCCACACCGCTGGTTTTAGCATGAGCCCCGCGAGTCAACCTGGGCTCGGAGACTCACTGCGGCGGGCGGCTACTGGCCATGTGGACATCCCTAAGGAGTCTAAAAGACGCCTTGACAGGTGGATGAGAGACACGAGCGGGCCTGGGCACAGGGCGGGAGAGACAGGATAAGAGACATCCCAGGATGGGGGCAGATCTGAACCAATCAGGAGCAGTGAGCCCAGCTTGCCACCCGGCTAACCATTATTAGGCTACAGTTTCCTGTAGAGGAGAGGGCTGGTGAGGGACTGGAAGGAGGACAAGGCGAGGGCTCTTTCCAGATTCTGGCTGGGAGCTTTTCCCAAGTGTAAGAGGTGGGGTAGGAGAGAATGCCAGAGAGCCCAGTGGAGAAGTAGAGAATCAAGCAAGCCAGGCTCACACCCTGGGCAGAGCACAGCGGGGAATCAACCTTGCAATGAGATATGAGGGTGGATATGTGTGGCTGTAGCCAAGATAGAAGATGCTCTTGGGTGAAAATTTTGGCAGTGTGAGCAGATTTTGGCTGCATTCCCTGGAAAAGATCTAAAAGTGACCTCTTATCAACTGTGTGGGTGAAGGAACTGCCAAGGGTACTAGCTTTGTCATCCTTTCCCTGCATGGTGATCCTGCCAGGTTCACAACACTCCCCCAGAGAAATCCTGCTGAAGTCACACTGAATCTCCATGCTTTTTTCCCCAGGCCACAGGGTGTCCTGTGTAGCTGGTGATCATAGTGCCTGTGTGTTTAATCCCACCAGGCTTGCCCAGGAGGCTTTTTATGTTGATTTCATTCTGCCATGTGGCTTTCATGCATTCATAGACTGACAGATTCCGAGGCCAGAAGGGATCACTGTGATCATCTAGTCTGGCCTCCTATATAACACAGGCCCTAGAACTTCCCCAAAATATTTCCCAGAGCAGATCTTTTAGAAAAAACATCCAATCCTGTTTTAAAATGTGTCAGTCATGGAGAATCCACCATGAACTTTGGTAAATTGTTCCAAGGTTAATTACCCTCTCTGTCAAAAATGTAGGCCTTATTTCCAGTCTAAATCTCTCTGTTTTTTACTTCCAGCCAATTGGTTTGACACCACTGTGCTCACCCCCTAATAAAAGACTGGCAGCCTGTCTACCTTCCACCTTATCAGTGGCAATCTATCCTCATCAGAGCCACTTGCTCTAGACTGGGAACTGGACCACATTGCTGTAAACTACATCCTGGCTAGTGATGTGTGCTACAAGGGATGTAACATCCGGCCAGCTCAGGAGTGTGAAGCCATATCGCCTTCTAGTGGCTGGAGTCCCACAGAGGATGTGGGAGGAGATTTTCAAAAACGCCTTGGGAATTTAGGAACAGAAATCCCACCAAACGGTGGTTTTGAAAATATGCCCCCATAACCACTAATGCTACCAAAGATAATGAGGGGACCCTAGGCACCCATGTATTCACACACCTTACACACTAGTGTAATAATATTTGTACACAATGCATCTTGTGAGGTAGCATCTGAAAACTAACACCACACCATAATATCATGGTGAAATATATGTAACAAGGTTACATGTGAAGTTATAAATGCTCTCTGTGTTATGTTACTAGAACATGTTTAAGACCAGACAGCCTAGCCCAGGTAAAGGGGATAAACAGGTTTGTTCTAGACAAAGGAATGGGGGTTTCCTTCAATTTACATATTAGCAGTAAACAAAGCCGTCAAGCTAAACCAGAGGGGGCTATCCTGAAACTGCACTCGAAAGACAAAGAATTAACATGGCTCCTGTACCCCACAGAGAGTCAGGAGGCCTTCCTGACTTTTAGGGCAAAGATAATTCCTTTGGGAATATAAGGGCCAGAGAGAGATGCCATCTTTTTCCTACACCTTAAGAAGACAAAGAAACCAAGTGATTTGATCACTGTGATGAGTCCTGGCCAGTAAAAAGCCAGAAAGGAGACTGTGGATGAGAGAAACCATCTTGAACAAAGACTCTATCTTGCTAGATTACGTTTTAGACTTTTAGGGGGGTGTTTTCATTTGTTTGTAACCACCTCTACCTTTATCCCTTTTACTTGGTATCACTTAATCCACGCTCTTTTGTTAATAAACTTGTTCTGCTGTCATGAAAAATCATCAGTGCTGGGTAAGTTCAGTAACCTGTGTGTGGTTCCAGGAAGCTGACAGGTTGGAATGTTTTGCTGACTCTGGAGAGGCACCAACTTTCCCTGCAAGGGCCCAGTGAGAGGGCCTGGTCCCTGCAGTAGGATGATTTTGGGGTGGATTCAGAGCTGGAAGGGTACCAGGAGCAGCCTGCCAGGAGTAACCAAGTTGGGAAAGACAGGGTGAGGCTTGTGAGTTTCTGGCAGACGGTTGGGGTCAGAGCTCTGGACCAAAGCTGCACGGCTACAAGACACCCAGGGTTACAAGGCAGGTGGTGACTGAAACCCTTACAGGCCTGGGTGAACCCCCAAACCTCACACATGATTCTTCTTTGCCTCAGATGGGGGAAACATGGGTTTCCAAAAGCTCCTGATTTCTAGCCCCACTGTCATCCATTCAACTGTAGCATAAACCATATCAATGACATCTGCCTGGTTCAGTAGCAATGTATGAGGAGAGGCTGAGGGAACTGGGATTATTTAGTCTGCAAAAGAGAAGAATGAGGGGGGATTTGATAGCTGCTTTCAACTACCTGAAAGGGGGTTCCAAAGAGGATGGCTCTAGACTGTTCTCAGTGGTAGCTGATGAGAGAACAAGGAGTAATGGTCTCAAGTTGCAGTGTGGGAAGTTTAGGTTGAATATTAGGGAAAACTTTTTCACCAAGAGGGTGGTGAAGCACTGGAATGAGTTACCTAGGGAGGTGGTGGAATCTCCTTCCTTAGAGGTTTTTAAGGCCTGGCTTGACAAAGCCCTGGCTGGGATGATTTAGTTGGGGTTGGTCCTGCTTTGAGCAGGGGTTGGACTAGATGACCTCCTGAGGTCCCTTCCAACCCTGATCTTCTATGATTCTATGAATGTATCAGAATGGCTGCTTTAGGAAGCCAGTAGGTTTGAAGGGCTTATTTGAAAAATTCATGGGTCTATAACTTGCCCTCTCCCCTACGTATTGTCCTTGAGTATAAACGCCATCCAGCACAAAAAGGGGACAAGCAGCAACTTGGTCACTAAGATGTAGGGCAAGGGGCCTGTGATAAATTTTTCAAAAGCACCGATGTGAGTCAGGAGCCTCAGTCCCATTTTCCAAAGCGACACCGTATTTGTGCATGAGACCTAGTGAAAGAATGTGACCTGTCTGGTTTTACTGTATACAGCAGAGTCATTAGTAACAGAGGAAAGGGATTAATGGTCACTACCTGAGGCCAACTTCTGCTGTCCATTACGCACTATAAATACAGAGTAATTCCACGAGGGTCACAGGCTGTTAGTGGTGCAACGGAGAACAGAATCTAGCCCATAAAGAGGTCATTATCTTTCTTATTACATTTCTTACGCTCCTGTAAATGAAGCACTGAGCCCTCAGCTCTCATCTCAGCTGGTACGAGGCCTCGCCGGCCGACTGCAGTCCCTGTCACTCCTGTTAACCCGGAGCCGGTGAGCACTCTTTGCGGTTGCTGTGACGTTGCTCACAATCTCGTGGCACAAAGGATTAGGCTTTTGCTCCTGCTATATGTTCTGACACACTGCCATGTTCAAGGGCGCTCTGAACTGAGACACCGAAAGGCCAAAGGGCCTGCAGATAAACTAGCGCAATTCTCCAAATGGCCTGAGATTAGCGTAAAGGGAAGGAAAATATTTGTTCCCCGGACAGAATCCCTAACTGTGAGAGAACCTCAGAACAGTGAATTCTGGCCAGGCTTGGCGGGTGTGAGAGGAGGGCAAGCTTGCCTGAGGCTGACTGATCTGCAGTGATATTGCATGGGATCCGTTGGTAGGTCACAACAGCACAGTGCAGTGAAGCTGTAGGCAGGGAGGCTGAGAACACCCCCTTGACAAGCTGTGATAGCTGCACTCATGTTGCCTAATTTCCAAACCCTCTCAAACACGGTGGGTTCAAAAGTTCAACGTGAACTTGAATGATATTGGGTTCACGTCCTCTGCCTGCCCGGCAGGAGAGAATGGTAAAAAGGAGCCAGGGAGGAGAGAGAAAAAAGAAAGAGGATTTCTTTTCAGATGTGTCTGCTGCACCTACTGTGACTGCACTCTTTGGGTTTTGTTTTGAAGCTTTTATTTAAGAAAAATGAACAGAGAAAAAAAATCCAAGGAAAAATAAAGGGAAGGCAATTATATGATGTCATCCTGCCTTTATGTTTCAAAGATTGAAGATTTTTGGTGGAATGCTAGAGTAGTTAGGTGTGACAGACAGACAGACAGATAGATAGATAGATAGGCTTCATGATTAATGGAATTTACATTGATTCTGACACTCCAGACCATATGTATCTAAAGACAGCGGTTGTTCTACGTTTTGCTATTTTCATGCAAGGAAGGCAGTGGGTCAAATTCTGCCAAACTTTACAATGGTATAAACCCACAGTGGAATTGTTCAGCATTTACGGAAGAGTAACGGAGAGATGAATTGGGTCACAAGGTGCTATATATGCTGCTAAATAAATAAATAACAATAAATGTTCCTGGACATTTTTGTGCCAGACGTATACTGTGAACCAGAGGCTGGTGAAAGCTGGGTGGGGAGATGTGGTTTGGGGCAGTGAACATATATATTACGGGAGATCTGTATTTTTTTCCTGTGCAATCTATGGGTGTAGACATGGTTACATACCCTGTTTTAAAATTTAATTACAATTGTTGTATATAGAACCATTGAACCACAGGAGTATAAGGCAGTGCCAATATCAGATATTTCAGAGGAGGGTGCAAGATATCTCATAATGGACAATGATAGATTAAGCTGCTGAACACTGAAAGTTTCTTCCTAACCCTAGGCGGTTGGCTTCTATCATAAAGCATGAGGGTTTGTGTCCTTCATACGTTTTTATCCAGTCGAATATAACTGTAGATGTTCTCATTATCCATATAAGTGTCTAATCCTCTTTTGAGTCCTGCTAAGCTCTTGGCCTCAATAATACCTCGTGGCAATGGCTAAAGTTTTGGCATTTGCACAGAGCCTGAGACAGGTACAGAGAGGAAGTTGGAATCGATACACACAATAAAATAAATCAATCCTATTTTGGGAATGCTTGGATCCAGGCTTGTCCTCTGGGCTCATCTCAAATTGGGACAAGCAGCACTGAACCAGTAGGCTAGAATCTGACCCACTGAGATCTCTGGAGAAACGTCTGATTGACTTCAATGAGAGCAGAGTTAGGCAAAGGCTGATTGGTAACACGCTGCATTTTCCATAGCAAAGAGGTCCACAGAGCACAGATAGTGTTCCAAGTTTTTTCAAATCATATTGTTTGCACGTCACTCCTCACTAGCTGGGATTGGCCAGCTTGGGAGCGATTTGGGTTTCTGCAATATCTCTGGCTGAAAATATTTTATATAGGGCTGGTGGGAAAACAAGAAGTCAGTTTTGTGAAAAATGTGCAGGTTTTGAAATGTGATTTCTTTCCCCATTTGAATGAATCAGAGACCTTTTGAAATATTTTAGTAAACAAACAAACCAACAAACAATCAAAAAAAAAACAACAACCCCAACTCTCTCTCACTTGCTCTCTGTTTCCTGATTTGACCAGAAATTCCATCCTGGAGCTGAGAAATCCTTCCCAATGAAAGTTTCATGGACACTGATATGTTTCTGTGAAACATTTTGGTGTTGACAAATGGGCATTTTCTGACACAAAATGTTTTATCGAATAATTCCTGACCAGATCTAGCTTTAAGCTTCAGATTTTATGAAACTTGATTGAGTTCTAGAAAACTATTTCTCCTTAATATAAGCCCTGGGTTTTTCCCAGGTAAAATAAATTGAAAATCTATTTCTCTAAGCAGCCAGAGGCCTGGGGTAGGCAAACAGTAAAGATTTTGATTTGAAAGGAATTCTCTTCCTGCCAGGGCTATCAGGGAATAAAACAATATTAATAAAAACCCCGCCATGAAGCAGTTCTGCCAGGCTTTATCACAAGGGCCTGATCTTGAAAATCTTCCTTGTTAGTCTAGTTGGACTAGCATGGGGAATGGTGGTAGGATTGGACCCCTTAGTATAACAACTCAATGGGCCTAATCAACTCATTAGTCAAATTATTCAAGTTAAATGAAGGTGAATTTCACCAAGTAGTACCAGGAATCGTAACTAAAAGTGAGTGGCATTCACTGCCTCAGATCTTAGGTGTTTGTGCAAACATTCTCTTTGCCTGGATTCACATACATTGAGCTTCAGTTTGAGGGTTTGAATAAGCCCCCAAACTTACACAAAATTGGACAGATGCCTCCGACTTTTACCCAGTCTTATGTCAAAACCATAACCGAGCTTGAAAACCCTCAGGACCTTTCCTGGGGCTTGAGCTGAGACTGGAGTTGGGAATGAGATCTGGAGGCAGACAGATGCATGCATGCGCATACAGAAAGGTTCCCACTGCTCCAAACATGACAGTGACGGGACTACATACATACACAGACTAGCTAAAGTGAGCAGCTAGATAGCTAGATCATCTGACCAGACTATTGCAAAATGACATTTTGTTTTGAAATTTAGCTAGATTGAAGAAAGCCAAAAAACAACAACAACAAGGGTATGTGTGTGACAGAGAAACCATAAAAAGGAAGAAAACGAAGCCCCAAACGTTTTCATTTGACCCCAAATAAAACCATTTTTTGGATTTTTCGGTTCAGCCACCAAACGGAAATAACTGATTATCTGCTCAGCTCTGCTTCTATCACCTAAGACTTCCCGTCCCCACAGCACATCAGTAAAGTTCCCTGCGAGGCTTAGCTCACCTACTCCAAGGGAATGGCTGAAATGGAAGGAGTGCTTTTTGTGTCGCATGAGGCAAACTCACTGGCTGAAGTACTGACTCAGTGTTCAACTTTCTAACGAGCTAGATTAATCGCTGCGTGCTCCAGAGTAAAACATTCCTACACCAGCTGGTGGTTAGTGTTAATTAGTAACATTTATTTAAATCATTTTTTTTATTGTGTATAAAACAGCAAGAAATGCCTTTTCATCAGCTTGAAGAGGGATGGATGGTTATGGTGAGATAATCGCACCACAGAGAAATCTAGGTGCATAGGTGGGCCTCGTGGGATGTTGCTGCATCCTTGGCTTGGTTGTACCAAATCAATTATATATACACACATAATATAATATATCCCCCATTCACTGCTGACTGCCAAAACCTGAAAAAAACACCACCTCACAACTGACACCCTTTGTGTCAGCCATAGCAAACAGGCTATATGTTGAATGCCTATGGAAACTGGTCTAATCCCTCAACCCTAGAGGCAGTCTCTCCAGTGTAGGGTTGAGCCATATTTGTGGTGTGGAGCTGGACCTATTCTGTGGATACATAAAGGATTTCAGTCTCCAGGGCTGTTAAGTGAGTTGAGCAGGGATACGACCAGGGGGTCAGTGAACGGCACTGATCCACCACATGAAAGGCCTTGTGTAGGCCCCGGCTACAGCACATGGGTTACAACACGAGATGGACAAGGCAGGCTAGCTGAGTGCCAATCCCATCCCATCCCATCCAGACAGACTCCCACAGTGTCCTCCTTCCACAGTCACTCTTCTACCCATAACTGAATTCAGGGAGGAGATCCGGAAGAGTCGGCCATAAGAGATGTAGCTGACGATCTTCAGCTGAGCCAGGCTCAGCACAGCTCATACAAGATCAGCCAGGAACAAGCCCCCTTTTGGTACACCTGGGAGAACTGCCACACATGCACCATGTTGGTTTCAGCTTGACCTGGCCGCACATATGTGCAGGGTGGACATATGTGCATGGGGCCGGCTTACCAGGTAAAATCTCCTGACCTTAGTGTCCAGCTACAAGGTAGCTCCTATGGCAGAGAGAAACACATTGGAGCAGGATATCATTGCTCAGAAAGAGAGGGCGTATCAGATAAAGTTATCAGCACTGGACCATCTCAATAGGATGGAAACCAACTGGGTCTGAGAATCGGGATGGTTTGGCTTACCTGGGTAAGGGTGGATGCCATTAGCGAACACAGCTTCTGCGGCGGGCTGCCCATTAGCCTGCGGTGGGAGGCCAGTGAAACCATTCACCCCGATTGGGGATGGGATGCTAGGCACAGCCGGTGCAGTGATGCCAGGAGGTGTGCTCCCACCTACAGGAAGGAAGTAAACAGAGGGGAAAAAAAACAGCCTTAGGATGGTGAATTCCACAGGTGGTGACCACACACAGCAAACCCGGATACTACGGTGATGAACACCAGAGGGATGCCTATAGATGACAAAATGAATAAAGGTCAAAACCATCTCAATGCAATGGACAGTTTGCACCATCGCGGGCAAGACTGTGCAACAGTTGCTCACGTTGCGGAGAGCGTAACATGAGAGGTTTGCCCAAGCTTCTTTAACCCCAGGAGTGGGCTTTTCCTCCAGTGATCACAACCTTTAGACTAGATCCTCAGCTGGTGTCAACTGGCATAGTTCCAATGGTGCTAAGGTCTGGCCTAATTTATTGGCAAATCATCAAGGCTTTTGTTTTCAAACCATTGTTTGGCCTCAGAAGAGAACTCTGAGTCCCACCTGCATAGAGCATCTCATGTCATTTTGGTTTTAGTCTTGGAGATGTCAACCTTCTGATCTTACTGAATCCAACGACTGGCCTACGGCCAAGGCTGTCACATGACCTGCCTCTGAACTAGTAGGCTCTTCAGTTTGAGAATACACTGAGTAGATGGCTAGTCCAAGAAGGAAAAAAGAACAGCTACAGTTTGTAGCATTATAACAGCTACCCCTACAAGGACAGCGTTTCACTGGTGCAGTTTTACCCAACCCTGTCATGCACCTTGCCGTTCTGGCTGTACTGAGAGAGGCAGACAGAGCAATGGCTAAATTCAGGGGTGAGTCGAGCGTGCTGCCTACATTAGAGAAATAGGTGTACCAGTGATGAGCCCAGTGTGGGTATGCGGCACCTATGTAAGACAAGGTCAACACTGCTAAGATTTAATCTCATAATTTAATAGAATAAGACGAATGGTTCTCATCTCTTCTTGACTTCAGTGCATCTGTGTATTTGCACCAGATTAAGTTTTGCTAATGGAGACAGGACCTAAGGAAGTCCAGGAGTAGTCTAAATTTAAGCAGCCCCCCAACATGTAAATTACTCCAGCACACACCTTCCAGACTCAGCGAGACTCACACCCATTTAATGTGACCAGGTGCATTCTTCTTTTACCTCTGAAGAAGAGCTGTGTGTGGCTTGAACACTTGTCTCGCTCACCAACAGGAACTGGTCCAATAAAACATATTAACTCATCCACCTTGTCTCTCTAATATCCTGGGACCGACATGGATTCTGCTGTACTGCATACCCACTTAATGTGTCATTCACCCCTCCCTTTGTATAGACTCCAAGGCCAGACGGGACTATTAGATGATCACATCTGACCTCCTGTATAGCACATGCCATAGAACTTCCCCAAACTAATTCCTTTTGAACTAGAGCATACATTTTTATTAAATATATTATATTTGAATTAGGCCATTGACTCTAATAGCATGTAAGAGGCTTTAACTCATGCATCACATGTAATTTGCACCAGTGTAGACATTCTTACACAGCAGTAGGTGGGAATAAGTAACAGAGTGTAATTGAGTCTAGTTCCCTCTGCCTCACACATCATGTCTGAATTTATTATCATGACATTTTATTAAGGCAACGCTTAGAGGTCTCATCTGAGACCAGGGCCCAGTGGTGCTAGTCACTGCATAGACACAAAGTAAGAAGATCCGAAGATTTTACAAAAGAAATAGACAAAGGGTGAGAGGGGAAACTGAGGCACAGAGCGACGACACAACTTGCCCACGGTCATGCAGCAGAGACAGGAACAGCACTCAGCTCTCCAGAGCTGCAATCCAGTGCTGTAATCAGTAGAGAACCTCGCCTCTGGGAAGCTGATCTCCAATAGCAACACCCAGCAAAGTGATAACCATTCACTCAGCTGCAATACTCTGACAGAGGCTCCTTGCATGTTTTCAGGGGGCCTTACGTACAATCCCACCACCAAAGTGACATGAAAGTTGGGGTTGATTCCCTGCTTCTGACAAAGACACCCTCTACCGCATCCCTGCCAGAGGTGACTCACTAAAAATATTTCTGAAGAGCAATTTTCTTTTTGCTTTTGGAAGGGATCAGCTTGTCCAGGTGGCAGGTATTTTCAAAATATTTCCCAGGGGCAAGAGTGATTGGTTAATCAGTCAGCTGGCTGGCTAGCAGTGATTTCAGCAGAGGAAGAGTCTTCCTGGATTCCAACTGCAGACTCCTACAAGCAAGTGGAGGGAAGATGTTGTTTTTCAAAAGGGACCATTATGATCATCTAGTCCGACTTCCTGCACAACGCAGGCCACAGAATCTCACCCACCCACTCCTGCGTTAGACCTCTATGTCTGAGCTATTGAAGTCCTCAAATCATGGTTTAAAGACGTCAAGGAGCAGAGAATCCTCCAGCAAGTGACCTGTGCCCCATGCTACAGAGGAAGGTGAAAAACCTCCAGGGCCTCTTCCAATCTGCCCTGGAGGAAAATTCCTTCCCGACCCCAAATATGGTGATAAGCTAAACCCTGAGCATATGGGCAAGATGGTGTTTTAGATTCTACAGACTGTATAGATTTGGTGATCAAAGACTCTAACTGAGACTCAGGTGAACAAAACCTAAGCTTTTGGGAACTCTCCGTTTTTTCTCACTGTGTTTCTGTGGGTACTGATTTTAATTTGTTTCCTTTATTTGTTTTTATGTATAACTGTGAAAGTAATGTCTGTGGATTATAAAATAGCCATGTCAAGCTGTAAAAATTAGTTTATTATTTGTTTATTTATCGTATGATTTTATAAAGTTATTTAATTAAATTCATTTCTTTAGTTCCTTTTGGGACTTGAATGTGGGGAGGTTGACCCTCTGCAATCCTTGCTGAAAATCTGTAGAGACTGAATTCTGGGTCTCCAGTGACTTTCTATGGGAGTTGTTTTTTTTTTTTTAAGGCACTGGAGATGGGAAAAGAAATGAACTCTAGCCCACGCAAAGGTTACACAAACACTCCGCTTTCACTATATCATAGTGGATGCTATTTCAGTGCCTTCCTGCTACCCAGAACAGACACGTTGCTGCTTCCCCTTTGCTTCAGATGTTGCTGGCCTGAAGAAATTCCCTCTATGCCATATGCGGGTCCAGGGAACAAGAGGTGACATCCTGAGGTCCAAGGGCAAAACTCTTTGCACACATCATCAGTCTGAATGTCACAGAGGCTAGTTAGCATTTCAGTCGCTTTTCCTGACCTCTCCTCTATTTGCATAGGAAATGTGATTTCTTTACTTAAAATTGCACTGAGAATTTTTTTTTAAGTTTATTCCCCTCAATTTTAAAATTTTCCTTTGCATAAACCCAGTGGGGCCAGATCCTGAGCTGGAGTAAGTCAGTGTAGCGCCGCTGAAATGAGTGGAAGGAAACCACTTTACACTAGCTGATGATTTGGTCCTATATTTGGAAATATTTTGTTGCGATTACACAGATGATGTGAGAGATGCAAAACTCACATAGAAGGAACAGTAGAAAGGTGGGTGTGGGGGAGGAATAAATGGCAAATTCTGAACAGCAGGGTGATCAAGTTGTGGCCTGTAAGTCCAAGGCCACACATGGTCCAAGGCCACTAGGATCAAGATGGAGCACTGCTATCTAGTTAACTACCATACTAGTTTAACACCAACAGACCCCAGTTGTCGGTGGGTGGGATTGAACCTGGGACCTCTAGAGCTAAATGCATGAGTCTGTACTATATGAGCTAAAAGCCACAGGGCCGTTAGTTAAGGCTGTAGCAGACTCATTAATCTCTCTCTAAGTGGTCTTGGTGCCACTTGAGGGGCCAGAGCACCACACCCAGGTGTCTGGGTTACAGTAGCCACATTAGCAATACCATTGACAGACAGAAAACAAGATAGAGGGGCATATATGGCAGTAGATGGATAGATGTACTTCTCTGTTTTCCCTCCCAGCCTTTGTCTGTCATTTTTATTCAGACAGTAATCTGTGTGGGGTCGGGATTATGTGTCTGCACAGAGCCTAGCACAATGGGACCTTGAGTTCAGTTGGGAAGTCAAAGTGCTACCATAATGCAGATAATAAATGATGATAATTAGAGCTGGTCGGAAATGTTCTGGCTGCCATCCCCACTGACTCTAGGGACCCCCATCCTTCTTCATCCTAATTTTGAAAATGGACCTGACCAGACCGGGCCAGGGAGAAGGACTCAGATGGCATCACCATCTTCTCCGGCTCCAGCTGAATCCTGAACACCACATGGCATGTGAGACTTTCTCACCCGCACTTTGCATGTGTCCTTTTCCTTCTCCACCTTATTTCTTCTCTTCCCTAGCCTCCTTTTGCCTTCTCTCTACTAAGAATCTGTCTTAGCTGGTCAAGACTGTAGATTTTGCAACACTGCTGTAAGCCTGTGACCAGAAAGAGGAAGTTAAATGCAATGCCCTAAGCCTGATACTGGTACAAGTTTGCCAGGACTCTGAGTGGCTGATAAGACCAGGTGGTGCGCCTGGGTTTCCCAGCAGTGAGGTTGCAAATGAAAGCCAACACCAGAGACAGAAAGTGCATTTTCTATCTTTGCTGGTCTCTTCTCTCCCGCTTTGGGTGGGTTTGTCTTGCTTTGTCTTCTTGGAAATGGGATTGAACAGCGGCAGCTACAACATAGCTCCAGCCCATCCCAACTAACTTTTTCTCTTTTTGCCCAAAAGGACAGGTATTATCCTCTAAGAGATGAGACAGACAAGGCGGGTCAGGTTTCAGAGTAGCAGCCGTGTCAGTCTGTATTCGCAAAAAGAAAAGGAGGACGTGTGGCACCTTAGAGACTCACCAATTTATTGGAGCATGAGCTTTCGTGAGCTACAGCTCACTTCATCTGGTAGGTGATATCTTTTATTGGACCAACTTCTGTTAATGAAAGAGACACGCTTTCGAGCTTACACAGAGTTCTTCTGCAGGTCTCTGTGTAGCTCAAAAGCGTGTCTCTTTCACCAACAGAAGTTGGTCCAATAAAAGATATTACCTTACCCACCTTGTCTCTCTAATATCCTGGGACCAACACAGCTACAACACCGCAAACATCTAACAGACTGTCAAACAAGAGATTTTGCCTTTATAGACTCTCTCCGGCTAAAGAGAAAGGGAACAAGGGATGATGTTAAAAAGAAAGCCTTACTTAATGCTTTATATTTCAAATGCATTAACTGTTTCTCCTTCTTTTCTGTATCTTTAAGAAAAAGTTAAAAGGCTGTTTAATGGTGTGTTTGCCATAGTATTAAGCAGGCTGAGGTCTTTGTGTACCAAACCCCAAATCTTGTTTAAAACTATTTAATGTTGGACAGCTTCAGAGTCATGTTAACACCTTTGAGCCTCTGGGCCAATTTATTCCATCAAAATTGATACAACAGTTCCCCGGCTTCCTAAAGCCTGGAGAGCCAGCTCCCCATTAGCCCATCTGGTAGAATTTTGTTTAGGATTTATCAAAATGAAATCTTTCGGTTTTTCAAAACCATTTTTTTTCCAGGTTTCTGTTTCAAAATTTGCAGGTGGGATGGGAGGGGTTGTTTCAAATCAGAAAGAAAATAAATCTTCCCTGAAGCAGAATTTCTGTTCTTCTCCTAATAACAACAGACACACCAATAATGCATGTTGGGTCTGCAGTACCTCCTGGGTGTGGTGGTTTGGACGTGAAATTCACCCTCTACATTTCTTCGTAGCAAGTTTTGTGCCTGTTACACAATGCTGTGTTACTGGATGGGGACATTTCCAAAGGTATAAATGAATATTAATTGGCTATTCATGAATGGGTATTTTCATGGGATGGTCTAGGTTTACTTGGTCTTGCCTCAGCACAAGGGGTTAGAATTGATGACCTCTTGAGGTCCCATCCAGGCCTACATTTCTATGATTCTATGAATGGCTATATTTGGTTTTCATGAACGGAGATACATAAGCAGTGTGAAATTGGAGTAACACCATAGTGGACTAGGCCCTAGAGTTGGAAATGTCTTCCCAAGGGAATACAGTGTCACAGATGCTTGCACAGAAGTGGTGCAGGGATATAGTTCATACACTGTATATCATGGCAGCCAAAGCATTTGGCTGTTATATTGGTATTTACACAACTAAGTTGCAGAACGCATTCATTTTCAAGCCTTATTTATATGCAAAAGAGCTTGTGCTCTTTTGTGTCAGGGCCGCCATGTACCACACGGGATGGATTCAGTGCTTTTCAGACCCTGAGAGCATTTGAATTCCAGGCATTTGCTGCTTGACGCTTTCTCCGCTCCCACCAACACAAAACAAATCTAGCTAATGTAAATATGATAATCTTGTCAGCAGCGGGTTTAAAGGGTGCAGATATAATTAAGCCACTTTTCTATTTGGTTTTGCAGTAGCTCCATCGACTCGTTGTTTATATATTTACCGTTGTGTAAACACACATTTTGAAATGTATGGGGTAAGATTTCCAAGTCAAGCGTTTCCTTGGCTTTTCGTAAACCAGCTTGGAATGAGATTTGTTTTTCTATAACAAGAGAAGCAAGGAGAGAGATAGGTAAGAAGGCCCTTGACTGAATCAATAACCGCTGACACTGTCCCTAGATGCAGCTGCAAGGAGATGTTAGGGCTTGTGTGAGCCAGTGGACTCTCATGGGCCCAGGGAGTTTGGCAGACAAATGCTAAGGTGACTTAGCTTTTCGCTAAGCCCCAAAGATCACCCTTCTGCACCCAAAGATCACCTGCAGTTCCCACTGAAGTCAATGGGAGTTGAAGGGCGTCAGTACCTTTGAAAACCTTTCGCCAATAAGAGCTGGAGCTCTCAGGGAACAAGTCAGGCCTCATGCTCCCAAGACTGTGATTGCTGTGGGTACACTAGGCTGGTATGACAGGGCTGGCAGAGTTAATGCCATCCAAGAATGATGCCCCCATGAAACAGAGCATCTAATAAGCTAAGGTGCCTCTGGCTAGACCTGTTATAACTACAGATGGTCAAAGGTTTACATTTAAAAGTGGCTTTTCAAATTACATGAAAATCTCTGAGCCTTTTTTGGGTTTATCTAGATACTTATCTGGCTGCCATTACCATAGTATCTGAGCACCTCTCAGTCGTTAATGTATTTTTTCCTCACAATACCCCTAAGAGGAGGACAGTGCTAGTGTGCCCATTGTACAGATTGGAAACTGAGGCACAGAGAGACTAAGTGACTTGTCCAAGGTCACACAGGAAGCCTGTGGTAGAGCAAGGAATTGGACCCTGGTCTCTCAAGTCCTAGGGTAGTGCCCTAACCACTAGACAATCCTTCCTCTGCACCAGAGTATAGGTCATAATTATCACATTTTTTGTCAAAATGAAAAAAAAAAGTTCTGAATCAATTTTATTCAAATCTAAGTGAAAGATGTTTGGGTTTCAGTTTCCTTTCCCTCTCCTTCTTTCCAGAGGAAAAAAGGGAAAGAAGGGAGTGGAAACCAAAAAAAAAAAAAAGAAAGAAAAAAAAAAGAATTTTTTTTGTTATGATTCAAATCAAGTTGAATAAAAATAAAAATTTTAATTTCAGTGAAAAACCCGGAAACCCAGACCAAACAAAACTGGTGTCACTTCTCCCCAAACTTTCCAGGGAATGTAGTTACTATTTGTCAACCAGATCTATTCTGGACAATGACAGCCTGCAAGGAGCAAATGGAGGCTACGACAGATATTGATCTCCACCGGAGATGTCTGGAAAGACGAATTCAGACTGGGACAGGTGCAGAGAAGGGCTAATAGGAAAATCAGGGTGATGGAAGGCCTATCTGACATGAGAAGACAAAGACCATGGCTTGTTTAGTGTAGCAAAGAGAAGGGATCTGATTGCCCTCTATAAACACATCCCAGGTAAATACCAGGGAGGGGGAAGAGCTGTTGAAACTAAAGGACAATGTTGGCCCAAGAACAAATGGAGATAAACTAGCCCTTGGTAAATGAAAGCTGGACATTAGGAGAAGGTTTCTAACCATCAGACGGCTGAGGTTCTGGAACTGTCTCCCAATAGGAGCAGTGGAGGCAAACAACCTAACTGGTTTTAAGATGGAGCTTTATGAATGGCATTATGTGATGGGGTTGGCTGGACTTGCTGACTTACGGACACTGCGCCAGGCCCTGCAAACACCTTCTGATTTCAGGATCTGGTCTGTGCACAGCCTGTCCACCCCTCTGCTGGAGACCTCAGTGAAGTACATCCCCCCACAGCCAGCTGTGAGACAATGCTGGTAAAGGCAAATGTCGCCAGTCTTTGAAGGAAACGCCTTGATATGGTGCCAAGATGCTGTGCTGTGCTGCTGATTGAAGAGGATTTTGGTACCAGATGGGAAAAGAAGTTGCTGCCAGTTGTGGGGGCGACATGAACTAGGAGAGATCAGCAACACGAACAAGGAGAGCAGCTCCTTGAGTTATGCGAGTTGCCCTGGAAGTTTTACTTCGGCATCCTAGCAGGACAGAGGTCCGTGGAGTTCTCCATAAGCAGCACCGCAAGAACCAACACATCAACAGTGCGTTACTTCCTTTTATATGGAGCACACGATCCTCAAGTGCTGTAGTATGTTATCGTTACAGGAAGTGGACAATATATGGGATCTGATCCTCAGCTGGTGTCAGTTGGCGTAGTCCCATTGGAGTCACTGGAGTCATGCTGATTTACACCAGCTGAGGACTGACTCCTGGTGTGGAATGCTGAGAAGTGGTTGCGCAAGTGAAAGTGATGAAAAGAAAATGAGCACATTCCCGCGTAAGGCGAATAAGAGAGGAAGAGGCAAACAAAGAGGTATAGGGCAAGTGAGCACAAGAGACGATCCCTGACATGAGATGGAGACTTGACAAGACATGAGCTGTCGAAGAAAGATACACAGGGGCAGGAGCTGCAAAGGTAAAGTTGTCACACCCGCAAGACTCTCAGTGGGATGCGAGGACAAAGGAAAAGCCCGTGCAGATGGCAGGGTGGTGAGCAGAGGCAAAACGCCAGATTTCGAAGTGAGTCTAAAAGAGGAGTCCAGAGTTCCTGATAAATGTGGAGTTCGTGCCCAGTGGCGGAGTTGGTGCCCAGTTGTGTGTATGCAAGCATTTTCAAACCAGATTAACTCAATCTGACCCATTTTAAAATCACCGTGTAGACAAGCCCTACCTGACACCTTTTTGCAGCCCCCTCCCTCAAATGCATTTCACACACCTCCTAATTCAGCCCAAACTCTGGAAGACAGGTTGGAGCCAGGTTCCTGGAACATTTTAAAAAATGAAGAGGATGACTGTGAAGTCAGAGATGCACGAATGGGCTTAACAAGTGCACGCCTGGCATTTCTGGGAACATAGTGGGTCCTGTCGAATGGAGTCGGGTGAATAAGAGATTTTTTGGTTCACTGGCAATTCCAACTTTTTTTTTTAAAAAATTCCATTTTGGGGGTTGAAACAAACATGAAAATTTTTGACAATTTTCATCAAATGGAAAAGTAAAAAAAAAAAAAAAAAAAGTCCGGGTCAGGTTGAAACGAAAGGTTTTATTCTGACCCGACTTTATAAATGTTATTTTGATTTCAGGCAATGTGACAAAAGCAAAGCATGGCTAGCTTCACAAACCAACCAGTGGTGTGGTGACGCCATCACCCTTAGGAGCTTTAGCCCACTGGGAGGCACTCATCTGGGATTTGGAAGACCTAGATTAAATTCTCCCCTCTACCTGATGTAGAGAAGGAATCCTAATGTGGGTCTCCCACGTTGTAGGAGCATGCCCTATACTCTGGGCTGTGTGAAAACCAGTAGCTGCATAATCCAGTGTCTCCTGTTAAAGTTGTTCCACGCTGTATAAATAGTCATTGGAGCAGGGACTTCAACTCCAGCCACTCCCTCTCAAGGGAGTCCTGAAGACTAGGCTATAGAGTCATTCGCACCCTTTTCCCTGCGCTCAATGGCTATTTATTGTCATCATGAATGACTATGACTTGCCACTACGGATGACAATGAATAGTCATTGGGTCATGGAAAGGGAGTGAGAATAACCCTCCACTGGCTTCCCATGGACCATCCATATACCTATATCTCACATCTATCAGATGTCTAGATTCTCTGATGATACAGAGTGGGTGTAAGTATTATATGGGGTGTGACCAAGAGAAGAGGGTCATGGCTGGGATTCCACTGCCCTGGCAATCCTCAGCTGTTGTACTTGCAGCAGGTGTAACTTAGAACAGCCTCCAGGCTGCTCCACCATATGCTTCAAAAAAGCCGCAGAAGAACGGTGACCGACTTAGCCAGACTTCCTGCTCAGTAGCAGCCCTGTGCAGCAGAGCCCCTGCACACTCCCAACGGGCAGCAGCAGAAAGCCTCCCTATACCCCCTTAATCCCCCTGCCTCAGTTTCCCTTCCCTTCCATGGTGGTCGTGAGACCAGATTGGCTAATATTTGCTCATCACCTTAAACGCTCAGGAAACGGGAAAAGTTTGACCAGAGATGAGCCTCACCAACCTCCGCAGGGGAGCAATCTCACACCACAGTGTGTGCGAAATCTAGCTCCAAATTTTACACGTATTCCCCAGTGCCCTCTAAATAAGGCTGCTGCACTCAACACAAAGTGGCTGATGCCCATCATCTCCCCTTCCTGCTCCCCTCCGGCACTGACACGACTCACAGCACTTGGGGCTGGTTCCCCTGAGCCAGAGAGCTCTCGTTCTCTTGGCTGGGCAGCCAGAAGTACTTCAGCGTAATGTTGCAGGCCGAAGGGCTTGGGGCAGGAAAGCTCTTTGTTAAAACGTGTGTGAGCTGAAGGCCAGGAGAGCCCTGCGCTCCCACAGCCTAGTGATCCCACAAATAACAGAGATGCCTACGGCAGGAACTGTGCCCCCCGCCCCCGAGCTTCCTACTGAGCATCGTTTGTCCCCAGTTCCTCCCTGATAACCCTGCCTTGCGGCTGTAACCTGCACATGTCCCGGTCTGACTTCACCGCAGCAGTTGTTATTTTGTGATACGTCACCTGGCCTCTCTGCCCTTGGCCAGGCCCTCCCTCCTGCTCCAGTCTAGCCCCTGCTCTGAAATGGACAGTAGCGGCTGGTTCTTTGTTCTTCGATCTCCCTTTCTTGCTTTGCCCTATCACACTGTGCTACTGTTAGCACCTCTCCCCCGACATCCTTTACAAACACACATCCAGACTCACAACGCCCCCGGCAAGCCACACGGAGTCTAATCCCCATTCACACTACTGGGGAACTGAAAGATTAAGGCCAACATTTTCAAGATCAGCTACAGGTGTCTAAGCCCACCTAAGCAAGCGACCTGCCTCTGAGAGGCACTGACCACCCGCAGCGCCTGCTAAAGTCAATGGGGAATGACAAGCGCTCAGCGCTGCTCAGGATCTGGCCTGCTGCATTCAGTGCTTTTCTTTGAAAAACGGTGGCCCTCACCATTAAGGCTTGGGTATCAAAAACGCCACAGAGGGGTGTGGGTGAGGTGCTGGGGGCCGAGATGTCTGCTCTGCTTAAAGCTATCCTGCTGGGTGGAAGATCATGCTTCCTTGCTGGGCTGTCCCCTTTGTTGTCAGGCCTCCCCTGCAAATCAGCGCCACCCTCCGGCATATTTTCCCACTCACCCTTTCTCCTGGAGCATAGGGGAACAGGGGATGTCAGGTACAGGGGGATGTTTTCTCTGCTTTGCCCCAGTCTACCCCACATGCTGGCACAGTTGATGGTTTTGGCTGGGCCAGGCCAAACCCATCCTGCTGTGTTTCCAGCAGTCACAGCTAGCTGGGTTTCTGCTGCAGCTCTTCCCTGACATCGTAAAAGAGGGTGCTCCTTGCCTATGGCACGACAAAGGATGGCGTGGACTTTGCTGGCAGAGAAGGGCTTGCTCAAACCGAAGCTCTCTCTCCCTGGATTGGTTCAGCTCCAGAACCAAACACCCTGGCTCCGGTCTCTCGCTAGACTGTCTCAGACTGGAACACCACACGGGAGTGTGCGCAAAACTTAGGGCAAGTTCAGAATTGACTGTGACATCAGATCTGAGCGGGGTGACTCCCTGCAGATGGCAGGACAATCAGGCCTTTCCACGTAGAATGCCTTTCTGTGTTTTCCTGCTACCCTCTGGGCGCCCGCTGAGTCATTCCCCCCTCTCTCTGCTCTGTAGCACAGCTACCTCGGCCTCCCTAGCCCTCTGCGTCCGACTCCTCCTTGCTGCCCTGCGGTTGACTGCTCCTTACCTGAGGTTGGCGTCATGGGAGCAGCAGCCAGACCGTTCATGTTCAGCGCTGCCATCTGCTGCATCTGGGCTGCGGCAAAGGCTGCCATGGGATTCAGGTAGCCTCCTTGTGCCACGGATGCCATGATAGCCGCCTGCTGCTGCATCAGCTGGAACAAAGAGAACAGGGAAAAAATATCACGCGTTCACCAGCAGGGCAACCCCAGAGAGGAGACATTGCAGGCACAGACCGGTCACTCAGGCTTTTCCACAGTGCCGGCTCGACCAATGTGGTTCTGCGCTAGACTTTGTTTTGTCCAAAGCCAGAAAAAGCCACTGGCAACTGACCAGACAACCCAATTTGCAGGTTTTCAATCAGTATCTGTGGGCTCTGGATTGGAAACACTTTGCTATGTGCGTGAGATGGGCTGATTTCCATTGGTCTTAAGTCACTGAAGTTCATACATGCATGTCCTAGGACGGGGGTTCTCAAACTTCATTGCACTGCGACCCCCTTAGGACAACAAAAATTACTGCATGATCCCAGGAGGGGGAACTGAAGTGTGAGCCCACCTGAGCCCCACCGCTCCAGGCCGGGGGACAAAGCTGAAGCCGAAGGGCTTCATTCCCAGGCATGGGGCCTATAACCTGAGCCCTGCCACCCTGGGCTGAAGCCAAAGCCTGAGCCCAGGAAGTGGGGCTCAGGCTTCAGGTTTGGCCCCAGGAGGTGGGCCTTGGGCTTGGGCTTTGGCCAGGCTAACACCAGCCCTGGCGACCCCTCACGACCCACTTTGGGGTCCTGACCCACAGTTTGAGAAGCGCTGTTCTAGGAAAAACCACAGGATGAGGAGTCAAGTACTCCAGTCTCCGCTGCACCACTCATTCACTCTGCGACCAGGGGCTAGTCATTTTAGAGGAAACCTGCAGCGATTAAGTTACAAGTTACATGTGTTGGTCCTGCTTTGAGCAGGGGGGTGGACTAGATGACTTCCTGAGGTCTCTTCCAACCCTAATATTCTATGATTCTATGTCATAGGACATCTCTCTCTCTCTCTAATGGTAAGAATCTACATAGTCATCATTCGAGCTGATCAATAATTTTGTGATGGACAGTTTTCCACTGAAAAATTCAGTCTAATTGAAATTGAAACGTATCATGGGAACATGTCAATTTTAGATAAGACAAAGTCAGAATATTTAGTTTTGACACTGTCTAAATATTTCGCTTTGGCTTTATCGTTTTGATTCATTTTTTTAGACTTCTATGCTACGGCAAATTGTTAATTTAATATTCTATGATATGCATTATAGTTAATGTTACCTAGGTAACATTATTTAACATTTTTGTGTAATATAGAAGTCTACACAAAATGAAATGCTTCAATGGTCCCAAATCAGGTTTTTTTTTAAATTTTCATTTAGTGGAAAATGTTAGCTTTTCGTTGTGATTCATAATTATTTTTGTCCCCAAAATGTCAGAATTTCCCCTGGGATGGAAATTCCAGTTCCCAACCAGCTCTAGTCATTGGTTCTCACAATGAGCTGGTTCTCCGCTTGTGCTGTTCATGAACTCTTATGCAGCAGGAGTGAAAAATGCGTGTCAAATGCTACCATTCAGGTGAGTAAGAGGAGCATTTTGATTGGGCAGCATTTTACTTTCTCTTTTCACAGGTGTAAATGAGAACACAAGGAGCGGGGCAGGGCAAAACCAGCACCTCTTGCATTTAGAAACGTCTCTTGCTGCTTCACTCACTCTAGAGCTGTGGGGGGCACTACTGACTCAATCTGCTATTTTGGTGCCTTCTCCATCAGAACGTGACAGCCTGATGATGTAGTTTAGCACGTCGGCCATGGATCTCAGCATTAGAAGGAAGGACACTTTCAAAGCCATTGCAAGGGAAGGTTTATTGTTGTTTACTGGCAAATTTAACAGTTAAGAAGCTGCTAAATTAACCACAAACATAAAAAAAATAGCAATCACTTTACGATGTTGAAAGCATCCTTGCCGGGCATTCAAGTGCAGAGGCAGTCTGGTCCAATGGACAAAGAGTGACCGAGGAGCTAGATAGGCTCAGCTCAGCTACTGATGTGCTGTGTGACCTTGGCAAGCCATTTCAATTCTCTGTGCCTTAGTTTCCCCTGCTGTAAAATGGGGATAATAATATTTGCCCTCCTTGGTAAAAGTGCCTGAAATCTATGGATTAAAAGTGCTGTATAAGACTGGAATATTATTATTTCTTGCATCTTAACACACAGCAACTCAGTGCCAAGGTGGAGGCTTCCCTTTTGATTGTTAATTACCCTTCCTTATTATATACTGCATAAGACACTTTCACATTTTAATTAGTGATTTACTCTTCTTTGTAATTACTGATGGAGTGATTAGATGAGCTTTTTATATTACAGCACAATGCCAGTCCCCTTTAAGGAGCAAATTTGTTGTAGGCATCAATTGGATTTATTCTCCAGATCAGACACTGAGCAGGTGATTTTATTAAGTACTCCAATAAAGTGAGGAAGGGAGAGGGAATGCATCCATCTTTAAACAAGGATTGACTCTACCTTTGGGTGTCTACTGACCCATAGCTCATTTCCTGCGTGGGATATTTATTCTTCTGTCTGGCTGAGGACAGAGCTTGCTCCATGGCTGGTTATGTAAGTGATGGCTGAGGTCCAGGATCAGCTTAATACTGCTGATCAAATTTGTATTTCTCGGAGGTAAGGAGAGCTCCAAGGGCTGGGAAGGAGCTGAGTCTAGGCTGACTGCGTTAGACTTTCCTCTTATTCCTTCAAGGTATGTCAGAGATGGAAAAACTTTTGTGACCTGCTTGTACAGTGTTTATGGTGGTTAGTCTGCAGAGTGGCTAACGGCCTACTACTGGTTTCAGTTACTGGAGCTAATCCTTCTGCTCAAGTGATACAGCTTTGTGTTTTGGTGCTGAAGGTTTCAGGTTCAGACACTACTCATGACCTATAATGGGGATATCATAACGTTTGCTCGTAACCCTGGTTAAGACACTGGACTGTGACTCTCCAGTCACTCTCTGCACTGGAACTCTGCCACAGACACCATGGATGACCTTGGTCAAGTCATTTCATTTCTTTGGGCATCAGTTTCCACCTGTAAAATGGGGATAATAATTCTTCCTTTGTCTTATCTAGACTGTACGACTTTCAGGCCAAGGGCTATCTCTTACTAGACACAATGGGGCCCTGATCTTGGCTGGGGTAACTCGCTGATACCATAATACAATTAATAGTCATGCTGTTCCAAAGACAATCCCTATTATGCATGTTGCATGTTAGTTACTAGAGCCCAGCAAATTGTGTGTAGCATTTGACTGCCTGGATGGTGTAACCTCTTGTTCTGCTCATGACACGTCCAGGAGCTGTTTGCAATTGTTTCAAACATAGCGGGTGTTCAAAATGATCTGCCGAATCCCACCTGGTCTGTCAACAAGTATACAGTGGGAAATGCACACGAAATGGTGGCCTGATACAACCCCAGGTTGAGGCATGCACAGTTTTGCAACATACTGTCATTACTCCATCTCTGTTACATCTGTCCAGAGTCACAAATGGCATTTTCCTTTCTGTGTTCATGCAGAAACTGAGGCTGCTCCTAACCTGCCGACTACAGGTCAACGCACTGTGGACACCCTAAAGTCCCACTGATTTCAGTGGAATGGCAGCGTAAAATTGACTGTACTGCTGGTAGAGGGAGCGGAGTAGGCTGGGAAGAGCGGAGGTTACATTTAACTTACACTTAGAGAGGCAGGATGGTCCGGGGGTTAGAGCACTTGTCGAGAACTCAGAAGGCCTGTGTTCAAGTTTCTGCTGTGCAACAGAGTGCCTATGTGACCTTGAGCAAGTCACTTAGGACATGGCTACACTATAGGGGTTGATCTTTGGCTCTGCAGCTGTGCAGGCATGGCCAATATTGATGGAAGGGATTGAGGTAGGTAATCCTCCTCTCCGAGAGGCAGTAGTTAGGTCAATGAAAGAATTCTTCTGTCGACCTAGCTGCAGCTACATGGGTAGTCCTAACTACAGCGCTAAGGCTGTGAAATTTTTCACAACCCCGAGAGTGACATAGCTAGGTAGGTCTAATTTGTAAGTGCAGACTAGGCCTAAGTCTCTCTGTGCCTTAGTTCCCCACCTGCACTATGGAGATCATAGCACTGCCCTCCCTCAGAGGGGTGGCTGTGAGGAGAAATGCACTGAAGATCATGACATGCTCAGATTAGAACATATGGACAGTGGGAATTTCCCTTCCTTGAGAAATTTTGGAGAAAAAAAAGTTCCATGTCTGAAGAAAAAGTCGAAATGTTGAAAATTCCAGCAAAAACCTGTTTTGAAACAATCCAATTATTTCATTTCAAAAATGTCTAAATGAAATTCTACCTGGGATCCCAAACCCCAAGGCTCCCGGCTCATCGACAGCTCCTGGCTCCACCTTGGAGAGCCTAGAAACTCTGGGGTCTCCAATCCGGGGGCAATCTGCATGGCTGGCTGCCCCAGAGCCACGGATCCTGGAAACTCCGGGGTCCTGACTCTGAGGCAGTCCAAGGAACTGGGCAAGCGAGCTGGCAGGAAACTGGTCCACATTCTGTCAGAACATGGGCTGAAATTGTCCCATTCGTGGGAAACATTTTGAATTTGATGAATCTGCCTTTTCTGTTGGAAAATCTCGGAGCAGCTCTGATCCTATGGCAATGGAAGCTTTCTTAGAAAGTCACAGCATTGTAAGAATAGAACTATACCTCGGGAAAGGGAACTCGGTAACCTTGAAACAAGCGAACGGAATAGACCCGTCTCCCCTCCCCTACGGTGAGTCAAGGGAGATTTATGAAAGGAGGGCAAGTCCTGCAAGGGTCATCAGTCTGTCTTATAAAATCCCTGGAGCGTTGCCTGGGGCATTCAAATAAGTCTTCCCACTCCTTCCCAGCTACCTCCTGAAGACAAATGTCCTATCCAACCTCCTTTCATTTAAAAGAGGCCCAGTGTGTGAGTGAGCTTTTTCCTTTCTTGGCCAAAGGAGGCATTTTTTTTTCTATTATTCCTTCCTTGGGACGATCTCTGCCTGAGCAATTAAGGAGCTTTATCCCGTCCTTATCTGATAGACAATTCCCTCCTCTCCCAGCCCTGTCATTGTCAGTATTCAAAGCCTGGGCTTATGGTGACCGGTGGATGGTTCCAGGGTGGTGTATGTTCATGGAGAGCATCTGCTGAGCTATCTGCTATCTGATGAGCCCTAGCTCCCAGTCCTTGAGCAGGAGGATCTGCTAAAGGGTCGCTTACACAGAAATGAGCCACTGGGAAGGGTTGGGGGCAATACCTGCCAGGAGGAAAGCAGAGCGATTGGGATGGGGTGGGGGAAGAGAGATGATTGGTTGGGCAGTGGAGACCTGCCCACTGATGGAAGAATCTCCACACACCCTTTCTTCTGCAACCACTGATCCTGTGAACCCATTCCTTCAGGGGCCGAGCATGCCTCATCACCCACTGACTTCCATGACTGGAGAGAGGGCCCTTGCAGTCAGACACGAAGCACTTGGGCCTGGCCCCTAAATGAGGGCAGGATGTGTCTTCGGGACAGAGTTGAAATGCAGAGTCTCCCAGGAATCTTTGCTTCCACTTTGTTTCACTCAAGCCTGCACTTCTGGAGTTGAAGCGCATACAGGCCCCTCACACCAGTTTGCTTTGGGCATCAAAAATACTACAGCTAGCAGTGAGCAGACCCAGGAAAGTTCCCCCAGGCTGCCCCTCCTGCTGGGGAGAAGCTCCCCATCAACAGCTGTAAAACAAACTCATTGTCCTCCTTCAAACCCCTCCTCAAACTCTCCTTTGCTCTGATGCCTACAAAAACCTTGGCAATGGCCAGGCTACTGGTGTGCTGAGACCACCATCTACCACGCTGACCTGTATTGGCTCACTGTTTCCTTGCACTCTGCCATCTGTCTGTATCCATCTGTTGTCTCCTGTCTTACACTTAGACTGTAAGCTCTTTGGGGCAGGGGCTTTCTTTCTGTTATCTATTTGCACAGCGCCTGGAAAAATGAGGCCCGGAGCCATGACTGGAGCTCCTAGGCACTATGATAATGCAAATAAATAATAGTAATAATAATCATAATTAATAAGTTGAATTTCCTGCAAGATTCACTTCACTCTTCACTTCCTGTCCTAAGCCACTGTGTAGTGTGACTGGCTGCTGTTAACCAGCTTCTGTGGTTCCAGCTCAGTGGTGGTGACATCCTACGCTGGTTGAAACCATTGCTCTGCCCAGTGAAATATTATGGGTGAAGCAACTCTTACAGAGTAGGTTGCACAAACCTTCCTCTTCTATTCACTTGTTTATAACTTCTTGTTTTTTACTTTCCTGGCTGCGGGCAGGTTTGTTCTCCACCAGGAGCACAATTTCCAACCAAGTCTAAGCCACAATGGTTGAGAGAGACAAGGCAGGTGAGGTAATATCCTCTCAGGGACAGAAGTTGGCCCAGTAAAAGATATTACCTCAACCACAGAGTCTCTCTAATATCCTGGAACTGACACAGCTCCCACAACACTGCATATACCAGACATTTGCAAGAGTGAAAGAGGCAACAATAATACACCCTTCCATTGTATGGAATATCTATACACTCCTCCCTAGGAGGGAAGATTGAAAAAATTGGGTTTGTTTAGTCTGGAGAAGAGAAGACTGAGAGGGGACACGATAACCGTTTTCAAGTACATTAAAGGCTGTTACAAGGAGGAGAGAGAAAAATTGTTCTTCTGAACCTCTGAGGACAGGACAAGAAGCAATGGGCTTAAATTGCAGCAAGGAAGGTTTAGGTTGGACATTAGGAAAAACTTTCTAACTGTCAGGGTGGTTAAGCACTGGAATAAATTCCTTAGGGAGGTTGTGGAATCTCCATTGTTGGAGATTTTTAAGAGCAGGTTAGACAAACACCTGTCAGGGATGGTCTAGTTAATACTTAGTCCTGCCATGAGTGTAGGGGACTGGACTAGATGACCTCTCGAGGCCCCTTCCAGTCCTATGATTTTATGCAATAATGGCTCACAACTTATTTTGAACTCCCCTAGCTTGACAGTGGTAGATGGGAGACACTTGAAATTAGACAGTGAGAGATTCCTTGGTCGCAGATACACTTTTGGTTGCGATTTGTCTGAGTTAAAAGATGTATTTTGCAGATGCCAGCTGGATTTTGTAATACATTCCCCTAACAGTCCACCAGTATTCTATTAGGGTGTGCACAGAACCCCTCACTAATGCAAACACGGCTGAGTCTGTATGAGTGCTATTAATTATTTGTATTACAATAGCACCTACAGGCCGGAGCTGAGATCAGGGCTTTATTATGCTAAGCACTGCATAAGCCCATGGTGAGAGACAGTGCCTGACCCAAAGAGCTGACAAAACAGACAAAGAGCGAGAGAAAGGAAGTATATTATTCCTGTTTTCCAGATAGGGAACCGAGACACAGAGAGGTTGAATGCCTGGCCCAAGGTCACACAAAAAGTCCCTCCTAGCCAATGTGGGAATTGACTGAGGGAAGGGTGCTACAGAAAAACATAGCACGGGATCATGAAATAAACATATTATTGTCTATCCCAGTCTTTGAACAGCCTAGCATTTTGCTTGCTTTGTCTTCTTATTCTTTTGCTCAGAATAATACCAGCGGGCGCTTTCCACCTCCCAAGCACTACACAAACACTTTGATAATTAATAAACCCCTATGGGAGAGCCAGGGGGGCAGTAACGTCAGGATCTAGCTCGTGTTTATGCCTACAGATCGGCTCCCCCTGCTGGAGGGAATGAGAACAGCAGAACTGTTCAACGTGGGCAACCCTAGGCAAATAAAATTCATCAAATAATTCAACCCATTTTTGTGATTTAAAATATATATATATATATATATATATATATATATATATATATATTAGACAGTTTCCCCCTATTCCATAGAGCTAGCAGGATAATGAGTGAATATTGTATAGGGCCTAATCACATCAGCCACACTATCAGAGCTCATTCACCTGCACATCTACCAATGTGATATATGCCATCATGTGCCAGCAATGCCCCTCTGCCATGTACATTGGCCAAACCGGACAGTCTCTACGTAAAAGAACCAATGGACACAAATCAGACGTCAGGAATTATAACATTCAAAAACCAGTCGGAGAACACTTTGGTCACTCGATTACAGACCTAAAAGTGGCAATTCTTCAACAAAACAACTTCAAAAACAGACTCCAACGAGAGACTGCTGAATTGGAATTAATTTCCAAACTGGATACAATTAACTTAGGCTTGAATAGAGACTGGGAGTGGATGGGTCATTACACAAAGTAAAACTATTTCCCCATGTTTATTTCCCCACCCCCCACCGCTCCTCGGATGTTCCTGTTAACTGCTGGAAATGGCCCACCTTGATTATCACTACAAAAGGTTTTTCCCTCCCCGACCCCGCTCTCCTGCTGGTAATAGCTCACCTTACCTGATCACTCTCCTTACAGTGTGTATAGTAACACCCATTGTTTCATGTTCCCTGTGTATATAAATCTCCCCACTGTATTTTCCACTGAATGCATCCGATGAAGTGAGCTGTAGCTCACGAAAGCTTCTGCTCACATAAATTTGTTAGTCTCTAAGGTGCCACAAGTCCTCCTTTTCTTTTCACAAAATCTACTGTTGGTGGAATAATTTCCCTCTCGTTATTCACCCAGTTTATGTCATGGATCCGACACCCTTAACCATGATTCTTCTGCAGCTCAACGGGGTGGGGCCCTGAGCTTCTAGAGCAAAGGGATAGAAGTGCTAGCTCCGCTTCTGCCCCGACACTGCACTGCCCACTGCCTGTCGAGATCCACGTAATCCTGGGTGACCGGAGATTTGTTGCAATTCAACAATTGCCGTTATTATCGCCTTTGCACAGCTAGGGGAATGGTGAGTCACTGACAGTAAATGACTCACCCAAGCCCAAACAGCAAAGTCAAAGTGCCCCTCCTAACTCCCAGCCCCTTCCGTAGAAGGTAATCCCGTGCTCTGTGCTGCAGAATCTAGTTCCTACCCCTGTCTGGAATTTAGCCAGGACACCATGGCTAACACTCGCATGTCGTTTTTATGCAAACTTGACAGATGGCTTTGATCTCATTTTCAAAAATTAAATCACTTTCCCCATGGTTGTTACTTTCCAGGGGCTCCTTCCTTTCTGCTTGCTTTTCTTGTCTGAATTTTCCTACCTTCTCTGGTTTACCCTCAAATGATTTCCGTTCTGCCTAGTGGGTGGCAGCAATATAAGGGAATCACTAAGGGCTCAGCTGCCTCTTCGTTAAAAAAAAAGGGAGCTCAACAAACTTTGTTACGGCGGCTTACCTGGACCTGATCTCTAGTAGTGAGTTTAATATTCTGTGCTGCTTTTTACCACACATGGCTTCGATGCTGCTTGTTATCTATGCTTCTGAATGCATTACGTGAAAGAAAGAAATAATTTCCCATTATTTTGTGGGGGAGGGGTGTTAAACAGGCCGAGAAGATTCAGTTGGGAGACAAACACTCATTCGGTCTCTGAAGTAAGAGATTTCATCAAGCTGTGAAACTTGGCTCTCGCTATATTAAGAGCAAAGAGGGGCCGATACAACTTTCTGCCTCTTGAGTGTCAGCAGACACATCTATGTCATTAGGACCAGATCCACTGTCATAGGCTTGCCTGGTGCCCCACGTGGGTTGATATGCAAAGGCCAGGTGTAGAAGAGAGCTTGAACCTTCACATCCAAGCCCAGAGGGCACAAAAAGGGGGCATGTTGGCTCAACAATGTGTCTCACTTCCCCTGAGCCTTCAGAAGACTCTCCGTAGGGGCTTAATCCAGCTCCCTTGAAGCCAGGGGAGAATCTCCCATTGACTTCAACAGTGCAGACTAAAGCCCTGGGTTCGTTATGGGGGTTGGACACTGCCGGTGGGAAAGGGTGGGGCTGAGCGATTGGCTCTGTTTCTCTGCCTTCTCTCTGATCAGCAAGGGGATGGATGGCCAGGAGGCAGTATAGACGTGTAGGACTGCTGAATCAATTGGTCTGGCCTTTTGGAGCGTGCACAGGCCAAAACAGATCTGCAATGGAATAGGTAGGAGGCAAGGCTATGAGTACAAACTCAGTGTCGAGTCCCTTATGTAGGTCATACTCTAGTAGGCTATTAGCCATTGAGCCATTAGTATTGTCTGTTTAATGGTAGCATCTAGAGGTCCCAACCAAGATGATGGCCCCACTGTGCTGTCCCTACCCCAAGGGCCTTTCGGTCTGAATAAGGATTATCACCATTTTGTAGATGGGGGAAATGACGAATAGAGAGAGATTAAGTGATGTGCCGAAGGTCACACAGGGAGTTGGTGGCAGAGCTGGAAAATGAACCCCTGTCCCCTAAGTGCTGGACACTTTAGGCCAAGCTTCTTCTCCCTTTAGCTGGGGCCTTACATCCAGGCAGCAGGCTGAGCTCTTAAATGTACATTGCATCTTCCCGTCAAAAGAAAATGCCCCCCCCACCCCTTTTCTCTCTATCTGTAACCACTCCGTGTCTCTCTATCATTCTCTCCATCTTTCTCTGGTATTTCTAAGGTGCCAATCACCTTGGTATCTAAGAGCTGGCAGTCCAATGTGGATTAACTGGGGCTGACGGGACACTGCACAGCCCGAGCGCTTCACTCCCTTTCTTTTGTGTGCGATTCGGAGATGAAACAGATAGGAAGAGGCAAAGATAGTTCTGCTGATTGAAAGACAGGCTTCAAGCCCATCTTGGCTATGCAGACGCCACACAGAAATGTGATCCCGTCACTTAGACAGCTCGGAAGTCTCCAGGGTAATTGGTGTCACCAGCCTGTCATATCAGAGGGCTTGAATTCTAAAATGTATTCCCTCCCATTAACATATTTAGCAGCAAAAGATGGTGGGACCATATCCTGCTTCCACTGAAGTAGATGGAAAAACACCCATTGGTGTCACTGGAAGCAGGAGCAGGCTCAGTAAAGGTTCTTCCTCTTTCTTTAGAGACAAATCCTCACTCCAGCGTCTTCCCACCCTGATTTCCTTTGCTTACTACAGGGGAAAACAGATTTGGGGTAACTTTCACTGTTAAAAGTAAAGGGCCAGAATCTGCTGCCAGTTACATCAGAGTAAATCCGGAGGGATTCAGTCAGTACCTTTACAGCTATGGCAGAGCACATTTAGTGCGAATCCATGACCATGGAAATCATCAGTCACACCCACACTGGTGTAAAGACAGACCCCACCTCTGCTGCAGTCAGTAGGGTTACAGCCGGATTTGGTCTAGCGGGTCAGTGCAGCACAGCGGGCACCTCCCAAACTGGCCGCACTTCTACATGGTGTGCTTTGTGCAATACAAGGCCTCGGGACGTCTTCAGAGAGGGAGAGACAGAAAGCATGGGTAGTAGGAAAGAAAGAAAGAAAGAAAGAAAGAAAGAAAGAAAGAAAGAAAGAAAGAAAGAAAGAAAGAAAGAAAGAAAGAAAGCATGTGTAAACAGGGAGAGCAGAGAATGGGTTCCGCTTTGACTTGTCTTGCAGGATTTCTGCCTGAGAAGTAACAATTGAATCTCTCTGCCTCTCAGCCCTTAGAGATGCTCCTTCTTGGCCCACATTTCTTACGTTCCTGCATGTTCCCCAGTTGATACCTCTACACAAGGGGGCACTAAGGCAGCATCCCCTAGCTGGGATGCCCCTGAGGTGCTGGGTGCAGCTTGACCTCCCTGTGGACTGGCAGCAGGGAGGGTCAGCCCGCTCCTCTGCTGACTGCTGGGGAGGTTGGATAAATGCAGCCAGGCTGGGGGAAGGATGTTTCATGCATCATGTCGGGAGAGGAGTCGGGGAGGGTGGCCGAGGGCTCCTCTCCTAACCACTAGGGAATAAAACAAACAGGAGGCTGGAAAAAAAGATGAGCTTGCTTGATGGGGAAGGAATGAAAAAGTGCGGCTGCGCGTTTCTGGGGTGAGGGGGGCAATTTCTTGGGGCTCCCAGGATGTTTACAGAACGCTAAACTGTATTATACTATTCTGCCATTAGGTTGCACTGTATTTTAAATACCTTATTTAAAGCTAACCTTAGCCTACCTGGCAGAGCATTAAAGATGCTTATGATGAATATATCTGGTCTGTATAAGCAAGCTCTGTAATCACTCCATATCTGACACAGAAGTATATGGCACGGTGTCAGGAGTAAACTAAGGACAGGTCTACACTTAAAACACTGCAGTTGCACATCTGCATTGGTGCAGCTGTGACACGGTTAGTGCTTCACTGAAGACGCTACTACACCAATGGGAGAACTTCTCCCAGCAGCATAGTTAATTCGCGGCCGTGAGAAGCAGAATCTCTGATATAGCACTGTCTACACCAAGCGGTTAGTTTGGTCTAACTGAGTCGCTCAGAGGTGTTGACCTGGCCTAAGAACAGAAAGAATGAAGTCACAAAAGTTGCAGACAGAAGGATTAGCAACAAAGGTTGCAGGAGCTCATCAACATGCCATTCTTCAATGCCCCAGAGAATTTCAGCTTAGATAAAGCTTCAGCGTGGATAGACTGGAAACAGTACTTTGCAAGATTTCACATTGCTACCAAGTTGCACAAAGAAACTGGGGATATACAGGTATCATCTTTAATTTATGCTACAGGGAAGCAAGCAAAGCATATCTTTAAATCCTTTGACTTTACTGTAGACAGGAACAAAGATAACTATGAAAGGGTTCTGGCTATGTTTGATGCCTACTTTATACCTTGGAGAAATATAATTTAAGAAAGAGCATGTTTCCACCAGAGAATTCAAGAACCAGGAGGAAAAGTGGAATGTTTTAGAAGAACTCTGCATACACTGGCTGAAAGCTGTGATTTGGGGAATGCAAAACATGAAAATATGAGAGACAGACTGGTTATTGGGTCAACAGATAAACCCAAATAACCCAGATAAACCCCTTCACAACATCTACAACTGAAGGGAGCTTTAATCCCAGCCATGGGTATACAGAGAGCAAAGCAGTCTGAATTAGTGAGACAGCAACACCTACAGCAACTTGAAAACCCTGAATCCAGCTTAGAAACTGTAAACAGACACTTGAATGTTAAAAGTCATTATCATAAAACCTCTGAGGCAAGGAGAGAGAACTCAGGCTAAGAGGGACAAATTCCAGCCTACATGCACAAGGTGTGGGAAAAGTCCTATCCCAAGAGATGATGCATGTTCAGCCAGAGGCACACAGCATAACTAATGCACGAAATAGAGACATTTTGCAGCTGTTTGCCGCACCAAAGCAGTCAGGGAGTTTAACTCATATTACAGACAATCAAGACCCATTTTTTTCTGGGATCTATCACTTGTGATGACATAGAGCCTGCCTGGAGAGTGAAATTGACTATGCATGGCAAGACTATTGACTTTCAAACGGACACAGGAGCTGACATCACAGTCATCTCAGAAGGGACTTACAATCATCTTCAACCTCTCCCAGAGCTGAAGTCACCTGACACAGTTTTGACTATCCCTGGAGGGATGCTGAACTGCATGGGTCTGTTCACCACAGAAGCAACTTACAAAGACAAAAGCTTTGCATTCACAGTGTGTGTGATCAAACGACCACAGATCAACAGGCTCCTCAGCCACAGTGTGGCAGCCATGATGGGTCTGGTGAGAAAAGTGGAAGAACTCAATGGACTATTTGGTGAAATATGACTTTTCAAAGGCGATCCAGTACAAATCATCTTAAGAGACAATGAGGAACCATACCGCTTACATACACCTTGCAAGATTCTTATCCCATTACTTCACAAAGTGAAAACTGAGTTTAGGAGAATGTAATGGGATTGGCATAATCGAGAAAATCTCAACACCAACAGCATGGTGTGCCCCAGTGATACCAGTGAAAAAGAAAAATGGGAAAATACGAATATGTGTGGATCTTAAAAGACTTAATGAAGCACTTGTGAGAGAAAAATATATATCCTTCTAACCCTAGATGATTTCTTTCCCAAAGTGAAAGGAAGTACAATATTCTCCAAGCTGGATGCCTCAAGTGGATTCTGGCAAATCCCTTTCGCCAAATCAAGTACTAAACTGACTACATTTTTCACACCCCTGGGGAGGTTTTGCTTTTGAAGATTACCTTTTGGGATTGCTAATGCACCTGAAATTTTCCAAAGAAGGATGGCAGTATAATTAACAAACACAGATGGAGTGGTAGTTTTCATGGACGATATTCTGATATATGGATCTTCAGTGGAAGAACACAAGAAAACCTTCAAAGAAGTCCTAACCCTAATCAGTCATTCTGGATTGAAGCGACACAAGGAAAAAAGCGTTTTCCATCTACCCCAAATTGATTTTTTGGGGAGAGACAATAAACAAAGATGGAATCAGTCCTAGCCCTGAGAAAGTTCAAGCAATTTGAGAATTGAATGTACCAACTAATGCACAAGAACAGAGATGTATCCTGGGGAAGGAAAAATTATCTTGGTCAATACCTACGAGACCTTTCCACAGTGACAAAACCACTGAATGAACTGTTAATGTCCAAAACATCTTGGCTATGGAGGCCAAATCAAGACATTGCCTTCAGAAAGGTAAAGGAAATGACCTCAACAGCTCCAGTTCTGAAATACTATGATGTGAACAACCTCAACAGACATACAACTTCAGGAATTTCTAAGTTATACTAGCGGTGGCTGGCCCAAGTGTCTAACAGACCCTAAGGAAGTGACAAGACACTATTTTGTGATGCATGGAAAATTACGCAGTTCAGATGGACTCATGATTAAAGGCAACTGCATCATAATTCCAAATGAAACCAGAGGAGAAATCCTAAATCTCTTCCATGAAAGACATCAAGGGCTTAACTAAATGCTGTGAATGGACCAACCAGTCAGTGCGGTGGTCGGGCATCAGCCAGGACATAAAGAGTAAATATCTGCATATGAATGTTGCAGAATTAACAGATCAACACAACACAAAGTAACTTTAATAACAACACCTCTACCAGACAGGCCTTGGAAGAGACAAGTTGGAGTTTTATGCAAATTCAGAGGACATCATTACCTAGTCACAATGGACTGTTTTTCCAGGTATATAGAAATAATGCACTTGGAAGACATAACGTGTTGAAGTGTGTTTTTAAGGTCAGGCTTGACAAAGCCCTGGCTGGAATGATTTAGTTGAGGATTGGTCCTGCTTTGAGCAGGGGGTTGGACTAGATGACCTCCTGAGGTCCCTTCCAACCCTGATATTCTATGATTCTATGATTCTAATCGAGAAACTGAAGTTCACTTTTGCTTATTTCAATATTTCAGTCCAAGTAGTGACAGACAACAGACCACAATTTACTGCAGCAGAATTTAAGTCATTCTGAATGAAATATTATTTTGATCATATTCCTAGCAGCCCACATTACACACATGTGAATGAAGAGGCTGAAAGAGCTGTACAGACAGCCAAGAAAATCCTACAGCAGGAAGATCCATTCTTCACTCTTCTCAATTACAGATCAGCACCAATACAAGCTAATGAATGTAGTTCTAAACAATTCTTGAAGGGAAGACAACTCAGAACTCCTATTGCAACTTTGGAAAAGAATCTATCTCCAAAGTGGCCAGACATTCAGAACGCAGCCAAATCAAATAAAAAGACTAAAAGAGCTTTTGAACACTTTTACAACAGATGTCACTCAGAGAACTGTTGGGTCTAAAATCTGGTGACTGCGTACGTCAAAATGGATGGAGGAAAAGGATGGACAACTCCAGCTGTCATAAAGAAAAGGAATTCAGCACCCAGGTCAGATGTGACTGAGACCAACAGTGGAGAATTCAACAGAATCAGAAAGAAGGATCAACAGAGCAAACTCTACAGATGTCAGATGGAGACCAAGAAGAAGACTCAAGGATTCCAAACGGACTACACCCAGTCGTTGCAACTAATGGACAGCCAGATGACCAAGTTGTTAATGTGTTTGGGACGTGTAATTAGAAAAACAGTATGATTCAGAGACACTTAATAGACTGATACATACTGAACCTCAGTGATAGCATGATCATATAAATATTGTAAATGGCAGGAAAGTAGAACGTAAAAGGGGGAGATGTGATGGAATGCTAAACTGTAGTATACTGTTCTGCCACAAGATGGCACTGTGTAAAATACTTTATTTAAAAGGCTAACCTTAGCCATACCAGGAAGAGCATTAAAGGATCTTATGATGATCCTAGTGCGTATAAGCGAGCTCTGTAGCCAGTCCATATCTGGTACAGAAGTACATTATAGGAAGTGTCTTCACAAACTCAATAGCTCCACACATGCTGGGGAGAGAGCAACTCAAGAAAGAGGAGGGAGTTCCCCAAAGGAGCGGGCGATTTGAGATAGATCGGGGCATGCAGGATTCTCCAGGGCATTCATAGAATCATAGAATATCAGGGTTGGAAGGGACCTCAGGAGGTCATCTAGTCCAACCCCCTGCTCAGAAGCAGGACCCATCCCCAATTAAATCATCCCAGCCAGGGCTTTGTGAAGCCTGACCTTAAAAACTTCTAAGGAAGGAGATTCCACCACCTCCCTAGGCAACGCATTCCAGTGTTTCACCACCCTCCTAGTGAAAAAGTTTTTCCTAATATCCAACCTAAACCTCCCCCACTGCAACTTGAGACCATTACTCCTTGTCCTGTCCTCTTCCACCACTGAGAATAGTCTAGAACCATCCTTTCTGGAACTACCTCTCAGGTAGTTGAAAGCAGCTATCAAATCCCCCCTCATTCTTCTCTTCTGCAGACTAAACAGTCCCAGTTCCCTCAGCCTCTCTTCATAAGTCATGTGTTCCAGACCCTAATCATTTTTGTTGCCCTTTGCTGGACTCTCTCCAATTTATCCACATCCTTCTTGTAGTGTGGGGCCCAAAACTGGACACAGTACTCCAGATGAGGCCTCACCAATGTCGAATAGAGGGGGACGATCACGTCCCTCGATCTGCTCGCTATGCCCCTCCTTATACATCCCAAAATGCCATTGGCCTTCTTGGCAACAAGGGCACACTGCTGGCTCATATCCAGCTTCTCGTCCACTGTAACCCCTAGGTCCTTTTCCGCAGAACTGCTGCCTAGCCATTTGGTCCCTAGTCTGTAGCGGTGCATTGGGTTCTTCTGTCCTAAGTGCAGGACCCTGCACTTATCCTTATTGAACCTCATCAGATTTCTTTTGGCCCAATCCTCCAATTTGTCTAGGTCCCTCTGTATCCTATCCCTGCCCTCCAGCGTATCCACCATTCCTCCCAGTTTAGTATCATCCGCAAATTTGCTGAGAGTGCAATCCACACCATCCTCCAGATCATTTATGAAGATGTTGAACAAAACCGGCCCCAGGACCGACCCCTGGGGCACTCCACTTGACACCGGCTGCCAACTAGATATGGAGCCATTGATCACTACCCGTTGAGCCCGACAATCTAGCCAACTTTCTACCCACCTTATAGTGCATTCATCCAGCCCATACTTCCTTCAGTTACGCTGAGAACAGTTAGGAGAGGATGGAAGCTTCTTAGGCCTTCATCGAAAAAGAGGGAAGTTGGGGAGTCAAGACAGGGGACAAAGGGTACTCTAGCTGAGTGCCAACATACTAGAGAAAGCTGGTAGGGTAGAAAGCATGGTCTAGTGAATGGGGTACTAGGGTAATATTCAAATAGACCTGCTTTCAACTGGTGACTCAGCAACAGCCTCCGGATATAACCTTGGGCAAGTCCCTGATCTCTGTTTGCTTCAAGTTCCCGTCTAGAAAATGGAAAGAGTAGCCTCACCCTACCTCACAGATTATAAGGATCAAAGCCATTAAAGACTGTGAGGTGCTCACATGCAATGGCACGGAGGGCTAGCTATGTGGCTAGTGGGATCTGTGCTGTTATGTCTGCATGTCGCTCCTGAGTTCACCCAATGCTGAGGCACCCAGAATCACTTTTACATCTGCCTACAGCAGGGTTCTTACACCTTCCTCTGAAGCATCTGGTAACAGCCACTCTCAACAATGCGATACTGGACTAGATGGACCATGAGTCCAAATCAGCAGGGCAGCTCCTGTGTTCCTGTATAAATGTGTCTCAACTTTTTTGCCTCTGTCTGACCCAGATTTAAGCTCTTTGGGGCAGGGACCATGTATGAGTGTGCACATGTGCGTGTTACCTGGCATCTTTTGACGACCCTGAAGATGCAAAGACTAAGGCGGCCATTTTCTACACTGACCACTGATTTTGACTGCCTGAATATGGGGGTTCACAAAATAATTAGAAGACACTGTCGAAAATATGGGCCTGGCTGAATACAGTTGAGAGCTATCTCACCGGCCAATCCGATGCAGCTTAGGGGTTATAGCCTGGGAAGGCCAGAGGGTTAAACCCGGGATGGTTTCCATTTCCTGAAACCGATCTGGGGTTGGATGTTGGTGACACAACACTAAAAACTGGGGTGGAATTGGATTCGGGTCCCATTTTATCCAAATCCTTGACGCTTCGTGGTGTCTGGCTTTGGTGGTTATGGATTGGACCAACTGAACGTAGCTTAGTGGTGGCTGGATGCGTGGCTATGGTTTGGTCATAATTGGAAGCAGCCGTTTTGCCTTCTGCACTGTCTGGGAAATATCCCAGCCTACAGCAAGCTGAGTGGCTTCGTGGCTCAGACTTGTCTCTGACCTATCTCTGCAGAGCCAGTTTAATGAAGGAATCACACAGTCTTTCTTTCCTTTCCTCACTCTTTCCTCCTGTAGGGTGTCTCTGTGTGCTGTGCCATTGTCTGTATGGTGTCTGGCAACGCAATTCTCCTTCACGTGTAGAGAACAGTAGCTATACTTACTGCCTGTGCGTAGGCACCGTATGCTCCAAACTGGATCGCCATGGGGTTGAACATGCCCATCTGTCCTGCCATTTGCTGCATGCGCCTCATTGTACGCTCCTTGTCCGTGTCTGCAAACTTCACCACCAGGCTCGAGGAGGCCCCCTGGAGGTAGGAAAACAGAAAGAGAGAACACAACAGGGGTATTTTCCCATTAGTGCCTACTGGGAGCAATCTGCATTTGCACATGTAACAGAGACTGGCTGAGATTCGGCTCCAGTGGGCTTTGAAGACAACCCTGGGCATCCTCCCGTGATCTTTAAGTTCCACGCTGATCTCAGCCTGTGGCAGGCTGGAGAGAGCAGCAGCAAAGAGGAAAAGGAATCTGTACCACGAGGGTGGGGTGAGTGGGCCATCTGGCCAACTCTCATTCTTCTCTGAGCTCCTCCTTTCTTTGCTTTGGTTTAAATTCCCCCTGCAAAGAGGTGGGCCTTGTTCTTTTCCACCTAGTGAAGCTGCTGGTCTATTAGGGATTTACACTGAGAGCTGGTGCCACTGCGCTGCAAGCTAGTAACTTCTGCAGTACATTTGGCCTGATTTATTTTTTGGACAGTGCAATGGGTTAGTTCTATCCCTGCCAGACCCTGCCTGTGGGACCCCTGCCTCCCGCAATTGCTTGGCACTCACTATTTTTACGCTTGTGTCTGGTGAGAACACAAGGGTCAGCTTTGATTCCAGAACTTAGCACCCCACAGTCTGCAGACATTTAAGCATCCTGCAGCATCTCCGTGAGACGCAGTCAAGTCAGGGAAGGGAAAGTGGTGATAAGTGGATCAGAGTTTCCTCCTCTATCTCGAGAACTGCAGAAAGTTGAGAGGTGACCTCAGAAGAGGTCATGGGAAGATGAATGCAGAGTTTGTTAGCTGCAGTTAGGAAAGCTCTACTCATTTGGAGCAATGGAATTTCTCAGCAAGGAAAACAAGGTGAAAACCCTTTTGTGCAAGCTGGCACAGACGGCATGCTGTAATGACAGTGGAAATGCAATAATTAGGGATGGGCAAACTCTTTGTGCCAAACTTTGAACCCGCTTGGGTTCAAATTCAAGAGACACTGACTTGATCGTTGTTGGGTAGGGATTTTCCAAAACACTCAGAGTTGCTCTCTCTTTCTGCTCCTGCTGACACTAGTGGAAGTTTTACTAAAGATTTCAGTAGGAACAGAGATAAGCAGCTCTGAGCACTTTGGAAAATCTCACACGGTTGGGCTTATTTCCCACTTAGGAGAGAGTACATGGAAGGCACACTGATATTTTTCATACTCATTGTAACAGATCGACAGTGCGGTTAACATATGGGATTTTCTGGTAAACACATGTAATATATGAGTCATAACTACAGCTGGTAATTAATATGCCTTTTTAACACATGCAAACTCAAACTAATCATGCAGCTAGACTTTCTTCCATTTGTTCCCTTGATGGAACCATGTTTTCTTCTCACTCCTAAGGCCTTGATCTTCTATCCAAACAAGGAAACCCAGATCACCCTAGCAGGTGACTGGTAGGAAGCAATCAGCTGTGAAATGGGACAAGGTACACTGTTCTACCTCTCACTCACTCTTGTGTCTTAGGCTCAGTGGGACAAGAACTTGGCTTTAATTGGCCTTGACACTTGAGCTTTAGTACTATTAATCCAGCCACAGCCAGCAATCTGCAGCTACACCCAAGGTAGCAGCAATGCCAACCTGCTTGGGCCCCTGTCTACACTAGAACTCAGCACTGGTAGCTAGACTTGGATGGCAGGTCCCATTTCCCTCCCATGGAAAATTTTGAATTTTTGAAAAAATATTAATCCTGGCTTGGGATGTTTTGTGGGAGAGAACAATAAAAGAAAATCTAGTTCTGGGAGAACCAAAGCAGAATTTTCCCAGGGAGTCAGGCAGCCCAGGTAGCTGGGAAGTTTGGCAGTTGGGAAGTTTGGCAGCCCGTACAGCCTGCTGTTTGGAGAGCCCAGCTGATGCAGTCATCCTGGGAGCCTGGGAAGGCAGAGGACCTGTCAGGAAACCAGGCAGGTCTCCATGGGCAACATGCGCGGTTTCCATCTAAATGGACCCATTCCCATGGAAAGGTCGGTTTCGCCAAATCAGTCTTCCGCTACAGAAAACCATTCCACCGGAAAAATTTCTGAACAGCTGTAGTGGGAGCAATGCTGTGGCCCCAGTTTAGCACCAGAACAGTGGCGTTGTTGCTGGCTGTTGCTGCAACACGGACACTAATTGTTCCAGTACAGGTGCACCGTTATGGAGACGGGGGGAGTATAATTGCTGGCCCCCCAAACTGGGGAATAATATCCATTTCACTGAAGGCAGAGCTGCTTTGCTGCTCGTTAGGAATATCTTAATAAAATACTTTAATGCACATACAATGCCTAGCACAGCAGGGTCCCGGTCTCTGACTCCTAGGCATGACGATAATACAAATTAATAAATAATAATAATAATAGATACGTCTGCAGGAGCCCCAGCACATGCATATGCAGCACCTGCTGCAGATCCTCGTAAGGAATAAAAAGCCGAGGAATTAACTTGATAAAGAAACAGTCTGAGGCCACACAATGAGTGATGTTCCCCTGGATTAGCAGCACTGGAAGAGATTTTCGTTGGTGAGGAACCTTTCTTTTTGACCTGTCACTCTCCCACTCTTTCCCTCTTGCTAATAAATCTATAACCTGCCTGAACAATGTGGTGAAGAACAAAAGAAGTGAAACAAATGACTTAGCAAAACAAAGGGAGGGAGAGATGAATGCCCTATTCAAGGCTGTACAGTGGGATCCAGGAGTTATTAAGAGAGCGAAGCAGAATAAAATCCACATTCACCAGGGTTTCTGCTCAAGGCTGGGCAACTTCTCATTTTTTCTTAATCACATGATATAGCTATTGATCCTTCCCCAAATCACATTCTTAATTGAAGCTCATCGACAAATGAATATTTTAATGCATACATTTCCTGCTAATTATCGCCCCGACCAGTCCTTAATTAGATTTCAACACTCATTTAATTAACCCTGATCCAAGAGGCTGTTTGGTAACCTGGATCTAATGATCTGAACCTATTTGCAGCCGCACTGGAGAGAGGCTTTGGGTCAGGGTAGGTTGGGTGGCTCAGTGCAGCTTAGAAGCCTAACACGGCAGAGCTGGGTTAGCCAAGGAGGAACACAGTTTAAAGGACGCAAGATTTTGAAGCTGAGTAAAGGGAATTATTGTTATCTCCTGGGACGTGTGTCAAAAATGCAGAGTGGTCTAGTGGAGAGGGTACTCAGGAGAGGGAGGAAGCAGGAGATAGGATTAGACCGTGAGCAAGTCACTTTGCCTCTCAGGACATCTTTTTCCCCACCTCGAGTCCTTTGTTTGTCTTGTCTGTTCAGGCTTTGGCACTGTCTCACTGTGTTTTTGGACAGCCTAGTACAACTGGGTCTTGATCTTGGCTTGCCCCTTTAGGTATTACCATAATACAAAAAAAAAAAAAGCTGTAGAAACATGGCAATCTACAAATAGTGGGGGATTTGGTATTGTAAGTGTTATCGAAATTTTGAAGGAGGAGGAAGAAGGAAGTCTACTGGCTGCAGCCAAACAGAAGCAGCATGTTACAAGATTGCTCTGTAAAACAGAGATGTCTGTATATATGCAAATATATTTAGTATATATGCAAATATAGTTAATAGACAAATTGCCAGTAGATGGCGCTCACCAAAATGCAGTACAGCTGGTTTTATAGGACCAATCAAATTGATCGCTGTGCCCTGCAAATGGCTCCTTAGGTGCAACTCTTCCCACGCAGCACTGAACAAACATAGTGGTGGAGTCAAACAGGGCTTTAATCTGAGGATTATCAGCAAAAAATGCCATGCAATGTAAAGGAGACTTCTCCTCCATGGCTGTTGCTTCATTTGCAGCACAGAGTAACTTGGCATCTACCCCTCTGTTTATTCAGACTTTTAGAATTCTGTTAATTCTGAGAACTGAGTGTCGTTGTGAATTGAAGAGGGTGGTGGGGAAAAATGAGGCCTTCGTCTGAAATATCTCATGCTTGCTGTCATAAATATAAAGGGAAGGGTAAACCCCTTTAAAATCCCTCCTGGCCAGAGGAAAAATCCTCTCACCTGTAAAAGGTTAAGAAGCTAAAGGTAACCTCACTGGCACCTGACCAAAATGACCAATGAGGAGACAAGATACTTTCAAAAGCTGGGAGGAGGGAGAGAAACAAAGGGTCTGTGTGTCTGTCTATATGCTGCTTTTGCCGGGGATAGACCAGGAATGGAGTCTTAGAACTTTTAGTAAGTAATCTAGCTAGGTATGTGTTAGATTATGATTTCTTTAGATGGCTGAGAAAAGAATTGTGCTGAATAGAATGACTATTTCTGTCTGTGTGTCTTTTTTGTAACTTAAGGTTTTGCCTAGAGGGATTCTCTATGTTTTGAATCTAATTACCCTGTAAGGTATCTACCATCCTGATTTTACAGGGGTGATTTCTTTACTTCTATTTACTTCTATTTCTATTAAAAGTCTTCTTGTCAGAAAACTGTATACTTTTTCATTGTTCTCAGATCCAAGGGTTTGGGTCTGTGGTCACCTATGCAAATTGGTGAGGATTTTTACCAAACCTTTCCCAGGAAGTGGGGTGCAAGGGTTGGGAGGATTTTGGGGGGAAAGATGTGTCCAAACTACGTTTCCCAGTAAACCCAGTTAGACTTTGGTGGTGGCAGTGGATATTCCAAGGACAAAGGATCAAATTAATTTGTACCTTGAGGAAGTTTTAACCTAAGCTGGTAAGAGTAAGCTGAGGAGGTTTTCATGCAGGTCCCCCACATCTGTACCCTAGAGTTCAGAGTGGGGGAGGAACCTTGACACTTGCCAAAGCAGGTAAGACCTTGGCAGCAACGGATGGTTAGTTGGCAGATGTTTTCCTCCACCACCGCTAGATTTTGCCTTTAATCCTCATAAAGAACAAAATGAATGCCAATGGGAATTTTCCACAAGGATCCCCCTGAGTAATAAGTAATAGATGGCTACTGTGTGAAAGGGAGGGCGTTGGACAAGTGGTTAGAGCAAAGGCCTGGAAGTCTGGATTCCTGGGTGACATTATTAGTAGCAGTATTACAAGTAGTGCTTAGAAGCTTCAAATGACGACAGCACCCCAGTGCGGTAGGTGCTGTACGTACACCTGCAAGAGACGGCCCCTGCCCTTCAGAGTTTACATTAAAAAAAACCCAAAACCCAACAAGACAGGGAGATCACTGAGAGTCACTGTTGCTATCTCCATTTTATAGCTAAGGGACTAAGGCCCAGAATAATTGGACGACCGACAGTTTATGTGTGGCAGAGTCAAGAATTGAACCCAGCTATTCTAAATTACAGGCTCATACACTAAGCATAAGACCACACTTCATCCCCAGCATCTGCTACTAATACATCATGTAGGATCTTGAAGGTCATTAAATTAAACATCATTGATTTAGTCGGGGTTGGTCCTGCTCTGAGCAGGGGGTTGGACTAGATGATCTCCTGAGGTCTCTTCCAACCCTAATCTTAAGAACGTAAGAACATAAGAATGGCCCTACTGGGTCAGACCAAAGGTCCATCTAGCCGAGTATCCTGTCTTCTGACAGTGGTCAATACCAGGTGCCCCAGAGGGAATGAACAGAACAGGTCATCATCAAGTGATTCTGTGATGCTATGATTAAACTGGCCAGATTCCGAATGGACATGGGTGATGAATTCTGTTGGGTGTTCATGTGAAATATATATCACTTCCCAAGGCTGGTAAAACCTGAGTTGGTGTAAACTGGTGTAGCTACCGGCTGAGAATTTGGCCTTACTCATCTGCAAAATGAGGATAATAGAATTGGCTCCCTGCTTACTGTCATCTCAGACAGGCTCCCATTGGACTCCCTGGGACTGGGCCCCTTCAGTACTTCCTGAGCCCACAGGGTGTTAAGAGGCTTAAATCACTCATCTGTGGAAAATGCTTTGAGATCATGGGTGAAAGCTGCTGCATACTGTGGATGGGGAAGGCTTACTTATTTGTCCACCTCATGGATTCATTGCTTTTAAAGCCAGAAGGAGCACGATGAAAATTTAGCCTGACCTCCTGCCTAACACCTCAGCTCCCTGTCATACAATTCCACACAAAGCATTATTACGGGAGCTCCCTAGTGCCGCTCGGAGTGGAGAATGTTGGACCATGAAGGACCACATGCGGCCCAGATCCAAAGCTCATGGAAGTCACTGGCTTCCACTGGTTTTGAATCAGGCCCTCAATGAACACGAGACAGTGCCATATATTTCCTTTGCCACAGGCTGGCTAAAACAGGAGCTCATCTCCTTTCCTCCTGACCTCCTTTATTAAGTGCTATGAGATCTACTGCTGAGAAGCACTATAGTAGAGGGAGATATTATTTCCCGTTTGCTCCTAGGCTGGCAAGTCTACTTAACGTGACTATCCTTGTTTGTTCCCCTGGGGCAGCTGGTAATATATTGCTCCCCTTAGTCAGCACAGGCAGACACTCTGCAGCCTGGTGCTGCGAGGGGAAAAAAAATGGAGGTAAAAATCCCCCTCCACTACACTCAGTTTGTAATCCCTAATCAGAGTCCTCTATGGGAAAAACTAATTTCCCAGCCTGTCTTGACGTGTGAAATAAAGTCACACTTGAAAACAGGGGCTTGACAGGTCGCTTGTGAAATTTCACATTCAACTAAAAATAAAATATCCATCCATTGATATTTCATTAAAAGGGCACAAAAACAAATCTCTTCCCTGGATGTCTGGAGTGCTTCCTGTTAGTTATGGCCCTCCAAATGGAGTGTATACACAAATTAAGCATAAACTTTACAGAAGACTAAATAATACTGTACTACCCCAGGTAAACCTATGTCTTCCAGCACAATTGTCAATGAAAAAGTCTTGAGAAATTATGTCACTGCAAAGTACAATGCCATATATTTATATTTAGTAGGGCCTATAAGCGTAAGAACCTCGGGGCTCAGCGAGACAACTCACCCCCCTAGTAATATATAGAGATTATTTTTATAAACTCGTGAATTACAGCCCTGATTCCGCAGAGCATTTAAGCACATGCTTAATTTTAACTATCTGAGCAGCCGCACTGGAGTGCAGCACGGGTGAATTCAGTGCTTTGCTGAATTGTGACCTATACCTGGTATAGGTGGGGTCAGCTCACTGGATAGATCCAGGGCTGGGAAGTCGAGAGGTTTTGGCTACTTAAAGTTAGGCTTCGAGGCTGGGATTTAAACATGTCCAAGAGAATCAGGTGCCCACATTTGATTCAGGTCCTTTTGAAATCCCAGCCCTGTGTCCATATCGCGACACCTATGTCAATGGAAACTGCTCGGGGTTCAGCATTTTTGAAAATCAGGCTACTTATTGAGCTGCCACAATATGAATTTAGGTGCCCACATGTGAGAATCTTGGCCTGCAGTTCTATTCCCAGCTGTGGAACTGATTTGGATAGGTGCCCTTAGGCAAGCCACAAAGGGCAATATGTTCAAACCAGCCTGCCTGAAGTTAGGCATTGAGAGTCAATGGGAGAAGCTGCTTGCCAAGACTGAAAACAGGGCTACATCGGCTGATGTAAATCTGTGTAGCTCCACTGAAATCAAGGATGCTATATTACATCAGCTGAGGATCTGGCCCCAGTTTGTAAAGACACTTGGGTATCATAGATTCATAGATATTAAGGTCAGAAGGGACCATTATGATCATCTAGTCTGACCTCCTGAACAATTCAGGCCACAGTATCTCACCCACCCACTCCTGCAATAAACTTCTCACCTATGTCTGAGCTATTGAAGTCCTCAAATCATGGTTTAAAGACTTCAAGGAGCAGAGAATCCTCCAGCAAGTGACCCGTGCCCCATGCTACAGAGGAAGGTGAAAAACCTCCAGGGCCTCTTCCAATCTGCCCTGGAGGAAACTTCCTTCCCGACCCCAAATATGGCAATCAGCTGAACCCTGAGCATATGGGCTTGAAGTTCAGGACAGGAAATGAAAAAGAACAGTGTATCCATTTAGACCTTGCAGAGGACAGGGAACGTTAGATAGGCAGAATGTAATTACACAAGTTGGAATTAGGCCAGGACATCAGGAAGAACTACCCTCCTCTTGTGAAATATGCCATGGTATTTTTCAATGTCATGTCTCATCTGAAAGGTGAGTGGGAAGGCAGCCACAAGGAGCAATTTTACTTTAGATTCCTGAGATCCAGTTTAGACACACTCGAGCCGTGGGTGACAGAGATGGAAGGAGATAGGAGACATTCATCCAGCACTAGAGTGACAGAGGCCTTTGATAATGGCACTCCCTTGGCAAGGGAATGTCTAAGCAGAGATAGTAGCTACAGGAACTTCCATCCACAGGTCTCCTGAGTTGTAATTTATTTGGAGTAGATGCTTGAGTTAGGTCTTACTCCCCCAAACACTTGTCAGTTGGTATCACTCTGAGCTGAAGTAGTTACTTCCTTCAAGGTAACTGAAGTATTAACTGGTGGCAAAACTGTACCGGATTTTAACTAGGAATAACTAGATACATACCTCAGATATTAGAGATGGCCCCCGAATCAAAACTCCAAGTCTTTAATACCTCAACACTTTGGGAAAGTTTGGATCCCAATCCAGAGCTGGATTTTGTGGCTCAATCTACTTATAATAATTCCACACACGCCAGAGCTATTCACGTCGCTTCATGCAATACTGGCAGGCGATCGTTATTGTTGAGTAACGGTCAGAATGTATTTTTTTCCCATGAAAAATTTTGACAAAAAAGAAAAAAAAGTCTTCATTTAATTTTATTGGGTTTCCATAGAAAAACTGAAACCCCCCAAACCCTTTTTTCTTCTCGGGTGATTTTTTTTGTTTTGAAAGTTTTATATTTTCAATCAAAATCTGTTGTGGTGGTTTTTGGTTTGTTTTTGGTTTTTTTTAGGCAAATGGATTGTCTTAAAATAAACCTCACTTCATGGGAAAAAATTTTGAACAAAAATTTTTGAGCCGCTCAATTATTCATATTATGGGAGACAAAGCTAAGATCAGGACCCTTTGCGTGAGGCATGGTACAAACACATAGTAAGAGACCGTCCCTGACCTACAATCTAAATAGGCAAGATGGACAAAAAGTGGGAGGGGACATAGTCACTGATAGGAGAAGTGAATTGTTTAAACTTAAACAGCAGGTCAATGGCTCAGCCAGGAATAGACCCTTGGTCACTCCAGGTCACTGATTTTAAAAAGAAATAAGAGTTAAAGAAGGGCCAGCAAATGAGGGAAATATACAATTTTTAAATAGCTCGTTTTAAAATTAGAATATTGCACAGGATAAGGAATACTGCAATAACATTATTTAGTTATAAATATACTGCCCATTAAAGCATGTTACAAATCACTTCTATACTGTATCCATTCTCCATTAACACATTTCAATTTGATAGCCTAAATAATAAGTCTTTGCACTTCCACAGCACCTTCCATTTGAGGATCACAAAACTATGGCCAACCATCACTCTGTTAATTAATCTCATGTCATCTTTGCATTATCATCACCATTTCATGTATGGGGAAACTGAGGCACAGCAAGATGATGGCTATATGGTGCTATACCCTTGGCTGGTGTAAAATCAATGTACCTCCATTTGTTTCAATGGAGTGATACTGATTTATACTAGCTGAGGATCTGGCCCTTTTTATGCCAAAGAATCTGCTTCCATTTGGACTGAAACAAATGGAAATGAGGCGTAAATTTTTAATGGGGAGAGCATTTAACCATTGGAACAATTTACCCAGGGTTGAGGTGGATTCTCCATCACTGACAATTGTTAAATCAAGAGTGGATGTTTTTCTAAAAGATCTGCTCTAGGGATTATTTGGGGGGTAGGTCTCTAGCCTAGGCTATACAGGAGGTTAGACTAGATAATCACAATGGTCCCTTCTGGCCTTGGAATCTATGAATCTACTAGAGAAACATGGCAGCTGTTGAACAGTGTACCACACCACCATGCAAGAGCTTAGGGCAGGAAGTGAAGCAGAATGGCATATCTGATTGAAACAGCCAGGGGATTTTAGGAACCCAGAATGTAATTACTCATTGGAATTTGGCTGGGACACCTGGGTTAATAAATCTAATTTTGTTAAAAATACTATGAGATCCTTCACAACCACAAATTACAAGGGTCTCGGCTTAATATCTCATCCAAAAGTTGGTACTGTGACCTTGACCTTTAAAAATGATCTTGGTCAACATTTGACCACTTTGGCCAAAACCAGTCAAGTCACCTACAAATAAAGGCATTCTGGAATGGGTTAACACACACAGATTCCTGAGGATTATCTGTGTAGGCTGCAGGAAAGGGGTTCATTCATTCCTGAAGAGACTTCAAGGGAACTTCTTCATTCCATCCAGTGAAGATATCTTGCTTTAAGGGTGAGCTGGCTGGAAGACAAGGATTCAAGGGAAATAGTTGGAAGCATCCAGAGTGATTCAAACCTGGTCGAAAGCCCATGGAAAGGTCCAACTGACTTCACAAGGCTTTGGAGCAGGACCCTAGTGAGAAAGAGGTGCAAGAAAGGAAAGAAAACCATCAAAGTGATAAAGTTCCAGTCCTGAGACTGTAATTCTTCCTCTTCTACAGGACGAATGTGTTCTTAACACAGGATCTCTGTGTTATCCAATGGAATTCCCTCTGTTGGGCGAGAAATCCCCCTGTAAGAGAGGGAATGTTTTATGTCTCCAGGACCATAGGTTTATAAATGGCTGTGATCCCTCAGGAAAGGTTAGTGCTTGGAAATTTTTTTAGCCCTCTTAGGTTCTAATGTCCAAAAGAGACAGGTGTTGAGCATGGAATATCTGGGACCTCTGCAACATTCCACTTCTCTGTCTTTCTTCCCCACCCCCCAGCAACCTCCTCCTGTTGTTGATTTAGTTCCTTCCTCCCTCTGGAGCCACAAAAGGACATTATAGCGCCAATTAGCTCCTTTTGTCTAAAGCAAAGATGTGAGGCTCACTATCGCTTATCCCTCTTAGCCCATTTGGAGGTAATGAATTCTGCAGCGCAGAACAGTTTGAAGGGAAGAAAGAGAGAGAAAGACTGCAACTGAAGCCTACCAACTCCCCTGGGCCTCTTAGCTGTCCTGCCAGATGCCTGCACTGCTACGGAGATGTGACTAGAGAGGAAATGCAGCTCAGTTGAGTGCTTAGGCCCCAAAAGGCCATCTTCGGTGCCGGTATGATTCATACCCCCTGTCAGGCAGCCGGGCTGCCTGGCATTCTATTCCGGGGCCTAGAAACATCTGATTTATTAGTTCATTTATGAAACAATGGGGAAGGGAGGGAACGTTGCCCTGGGATTTTATTTTATTTTATTGTAGGACGTAAGGGATATTATTGCTGGGGTGCTACCGGAACCTCTGGCTAAAGGAAGTGAAACAAGTGGTGGTGGTGGCAGGAGTGGGGTGGGCCAAACTGTGAAGGTCTATCCCCTATTGGGGGACCTGGTGACTGAGGGAAAACTGACCCATAAGTTTTAGGCTGTGGTGACTTTTGATAGCAAACAGAGACTGGGCTAGATCAACTACTGAGAGATGGGAAACCCAAGTTCTAATCCCTTCTCTACATCAGACACAGAAGAGGATTGAACCGGGTCTCCTACATCCTGGGTAAGTACCCTGACCACTGGACTAAAGGTTACAAGGCAGAGGCCCACCTTCTTCTCTCTCCCTTTTTGTTTGGAGTTAGGCATGTGCTGCCACCTTTCTTGCAAAAAAATGTCTTAGGTGCCTACCTACAGTTCCTGGCTGAGAATCCCAACTGGAGATCGGTGCCTAACTCCTGGAGACAGGTGGGGCTTAAGCCACACCTCCGTCTTCAGCATCTCCCATTGGCTAGCTTAGGTGGCTCCCATTCTTAGGCGCCTCACTCAAAGCTGTGAATTCCACGAGGCTACAAGGGGCTATGATGCTGAATTTTGACACACCTAAGTCCGTTTGTGGATTTAGCCCCAAGCTCTTTGGGACAGAATGTGTATTGCACAGTTCCCAGCCCACTGTTGGCATTCAACAAAGAATATGAAGTGCAAATGGTTCCCCTGAAACACTTGATGATGCCGATGATTTATTCATCTGGCACCAGCAGTCCACTAAGTCCTTTACTGACAGGGGTAAAGACAAGATGACAGCCCTGAAGAGCTTGCAATCCAGAGAGATGACATATGAACACAAGCACTGGAAGATGAGGAGGTGGAAGAGTGCCATTAAACTTGACTCTTAAGACTTCTTTCTAATCACCCTCACTGTGTTGTTAACCGTAATATTTTAGGCACTCAAGTGTCCTTGAGTTAACTCTTCTCTGCTGGGACTCGGGTGTGCTGCTGCTCTGACCATTTCTATTGATTGGCTTATTACAGCTGTGCACAATGCTCCTCTAAGTCAAATAATTTAATATGGAGATATAGCTATCTCATAGAACTGGAAGGGACCTTGAAAGGTCATCGAGTCCAGTCCCCTGCCTTCACAGCAGGACCAAATACTGTCTCTTATTGTTGCCCCAGATCCCTAAATGGCCCCCTCAAGGATTGAACTCACAACCCTGGGTTTAGCAGGCCAATGCTCAAACCTCCCTCCAAACCATGCTGTTGTCACTGCTACCCTTCCTCCCACCCATTTGTTTTACCTCCCTGCTATTTCTTGCCTTTTAGCTTGTAAGCTCAGGGGACAGGGGCTTTCTTTCACGGTGTCTACCCAGTGCCCAGCACAAAGAGACATCAGCTTAGCTGAGGCCTCTTGGGGCTACCCCAATACGAACAGTCAGGAGAAACCACTGGAGTCTAGTTGTGGAGAAGGAATCCGCTAGGGTGAATCCAACCCTGCTCCGACTGAAGTCATAACATCTCTTGGCATCTAAAGGAGCGGGCCACATCCCATGAGGCCGCAAGCACTTGGGACCCACACCTGCCAAACTTACTCAAGTGAGGAGCTCCATTGACTTCCCACAGATGAGTCTTCCTGGCATGAATGGAATATGGCAGGATTTGGGTTTGGGGCAAATGCTCCCCAACTTTTCAGAAAATGACACACCTGCCTTTAAAAAAATTAAAAACCAGGTAGCTGCCGGGAGCCAGCAATGGGAAGTGGATTGTGTGTGTGTGTGTGTGGGGGGGGGAAAGACAGACAAGGAAAGTTTCTCCTATGAAAGAAATGATCCAATTTGAAGTAAGTCCCTTATGGGAAAAGCTGTGACAGAGGCTGCTCTGTTCCTGTTAATTTTCACAGTGCAGCTGTCAGCGGGTCTGTAAATAGTACTCCATGAAGCCAGCACTTCCTATCCACACATCAACCGTTCAATTAACAGAAGAACAGAAGAAGGAAATAAAGTGCACCACAGCCTTCTATCACGGCTTTGATGTTTCCCAGCAATTTATGAAAGTGTACACAAACCTAATTACAAGCCCCACTGCTTCCCATTTACATGGAGCTTCTCAAGTTCAGAGCTGTTTATATCAAAATAATTGTTAAAAATACCTCAGCTGATGTATGGCTTTGTGGGGCCCTGCTCACCGCAGCCACCACACCCCTCCTCCTGGGGAGTTTCTGCCTACCCAGCTCTTTGGCACAATAAAAGCAGCTTCCCCACCGCCGTGCATGCGAGCTGCACAAGATACATCTTCATCAGGACCTCAGCAGCTTGTTTCCTCTCCTCCCCCTACTTGCCCATCTCCTCCCACTTTTCTTCCACCTCCCCTGTCGTCTTTCTCTGCATTTACCCCCATCCTGAACTTGGCTGAATGTTCCTCTGCTATGTTACGGTGGAACGACAACAGCTGTTTGTCCCCCTCTCCCCCGGCCACACTGTAATGGAACGGTCTCAGCCTATGCTTTGTAAAGCACTGTACAGGTTAGCTGCACTATAGGAATGTATAATAAAAAGACTCAATAGTAATAATACTGTATGTTGCAGGTTAGTATTTTTTTGTATCACTGCCCTCTGTTGGTTGGATGCAGAAGCACTCAGCTGTGTGACATCAGCCCCACCATGTAATGCAGCGTCTCCATGAGTTTACCTGGTAGGGACCTGTGCTTGCGAGTGGGGATCTGAATTTTAGCGCCACTCTCACCAGGACAATGCATGCATCCGATGAAGTGAGCTTAGCTCACGAAAGCTTATGCTCAAATAAATTGGTTAGTCTCTAAGGTACCACGAGTCCTCCTGTTCTTTTTGCAGATACAGACGAACCCGACTGCTACTCTGAAAACTCTCACCGGGAAGTGCCGGGTGGCTACTGACTGCAGGAGCACGACCACCAGGATGGCCCCAGCTGCAGCATGAATTTGTTACACTCATAAATATTTTAGTAACGCCAGTCCAGTGACCTATGTGATCCGATCCAGAGTTTTCGTCCCACCAGTCTAGTGAACTACAAAATCTGTTCCAGCCTGAAGAGAGAATTTCCATGTCAAGTGCAGGCAGCAAAACAGCTGCTTTTCTGGGCTATTAAATACAGGAAAAGCTAGGAAGACCTCAGCATCTTCAGGGTCATGGCTGGGGTAAAGAGCAACAGGACACATGGCTGATGGTGCTGAATCTACCCTTTTCCGGTTGTTTAAAAAACTCAGGTAAATAAAATCCATTGCAGAAGTCTCAACTGGCTGCCCAGCTAGTCATAAGCAACTGGGAATTTCTCATTGCCTTCATGGGAGAGTGGGGATATTGAGGAAGGATCTGTAGGAAGAATCATAGAATATCAGGGTTGGAAGGGACCTCAGACAGGGTGCTGACCAGAGCTGGTTGAAAACGGCTTTTATTTTCAGCAGAAAAAGATTGACTCTGTCAACACTGCCCCAAGCCCAAAAGTTTTCAAGAGGAAAACAATTCCATTGTCAGCTTTGCCAGGAAAAGCTAAATGCTTCTGTGGAGAGGAGACACTTTCCGCGAAGTGTAGCTGAAAAGCCATTTTTTTCTTTCCTTTTAAGCTCCTTGGGGCAGGGACTGTCTTTTTGTTCTGTCTTTGTACAGCACCTAGCGCAACAGGGCTGTGACTGGGGCTCCTAGTCACTACAGTTCTAATAGTATAGTAAAAAAAAAACAATTTTCTGTCAAAGAACTGTCGATGAAAAATTGTCAGCCAGCCGTAGTCGTGACTTTAGCGAGTAATTTGGGGAGGGCCCTCCACAGACAGGTAAAAGGATATCATAGAATCATAGAAGATCAGGGTTGGAAGAGACCTCAGGAGGTCTTCTAGTCCAACCCCCTGCTCAAAGCAGGACCAACACTAACTAAATGATTCTATGTTCTAGTTCAATCAACAGTTGGTGAAGGCCTGTGCTTTACAGGAGGTCTGACTAGATGATCATAATGGCCCCTTCTGGCCATATGGTCTATGACTCTATTAATAAAGAGGGAGGGGGCGCAGAAGAATTGTTAAAGTATAAGGAATGGGGGGCGATATGAGAAGATCTGTGGGCAGGTAAGTAGAGTATGGAAGAGTTTATGTAGGACTTTAAAGGTAATAACAAACAGCTTGAATTAGATAAGGTGGAGGCAGGGGGAAGCACTCAGAGAGGTGGGAGATGTGGTCAGAGCAACAAGCTAGGAAGATGATCGTCTCCATGGGGCTTTGAAAGGAGGTGAGAGGCTTGATGTGAGTGTTGGAGAGGAAGAGGCTGACAAAGGCGAGATGATGAAGTTCTGGCTGTGTGGACGGAGAGACAAGGCCTCCTCCTTCTATGCGTCTGGCGTGGACATTTTCTGGTTAAGCTATTGGGCTGCACTCAAGAGACCTCAGTTCAATTTCTGGCTCTGCCACAAACTAACTGTGTGACCTTGGGCATGTCACTTGCTCTCTGTACCTCAGCTCATTGCTCATAACATGGGAATCAGAATACTTCCCTACCTTACTATTCATTTCTGTGAGACATTAGAGGTGACAGAGGCCACGTAAGTACTTAGAAGACCCATCCTCTAGGGAGGAAACATCCTTATGAGCTAGGCTGGGAAGCAGGAGTAGGGCAGCATGTATCTCTAGTTTGCATTGTAGAAACACTTCCATACCACCCCCTCCTCACAGCTTATTTGGGGCTTGAGAGAAGGAGCAAGTGCTGTGAAGAGTTTAACGGACACTTCTCACTTCTCCAGGAAGTTTATGATGCTGGAGAAGCTCCCTGAAAAAGTCACAAAGTACATCTATGAAGAGATAAGCGTGCATCTGTGCCACCAAACACAACCCTTAACCTTTGCAGAAGTTTAAAGAATTCAAATAGCTTGTCTGAGGGAAATAAGTTTCATTTCTGGTTTGTGTGTGCACTTCCAGATTCCTGCTGGGAGTAGGGGACTGGTCCAATATTCGGGGAGGTCAGTGTAAGGACTTGGAACCTGATGAAGTAGTGCCGGAATACTAAGAGGGTGGCTTGATCGGGGAAAGAAGCCTTGGTAATCAATCATGAAACCCTCCCTTAGGAATATTTCCAGTTTGACCTTGCATCCCTGAGAAGCTCTGGTTGAACAAGTGAACATTTGGGTGCTTAACCATGGCAATCCCCTACACCTCTGGTGTTTATTCCATTATTAGAGCTGACAATAATAATAGGCCAAATCATGAAGTCTTAAATTTTTACCTTGATCAGGCAAAACTCCCACTGAAATCCAGGGGAGATGCGATTGGTCAGCACTTGTGAAGATCACACCTCTCTCTCCAGATCACAGGTCTCTATCCATAGCCCTTTAACTAGGATTAACTAGAGAGTCTGCTCACTTTCAAATAAACTCTAATTTTGCACTGGGTAGCACCAGCAGATTTTCAAAGGAAACTGAAGAAGGGAACAAGCAAGCACTAATAGGATGGGACAGAGGATGATCCATTGACTAGAGCATTAGCATAGGACTTGAGAGACCTACACTATGTCTACACTTAATTCTGAATAATGATGATTTGTTATTACCATAGGACGTAGGAGCCCCAGTTCAGGACCAGCGCCCCATTGCGCTAGGTGCTGTTCAGACATAGAACAAAAAGACAGACTCTGTCCCAAAGGGCTCACAATCTAACTATAAGACAAGAGAAAACAGATGGATACAGACAGACTGATGGGGGAGTACATGGAAACAATGCGACCACATTGGTCAGCATGAGAGACAGTGGTCTCTGCGCACCAATAGCCTAACCATTCTCAAGATTTTTGTAGGTATCCTGGCAAAGTGGGGGTTAGCTCAGTGGTTTGAGCATTGGCCTGCTAATCCCAGGGTTGTGAGTTCAATCCTTGAGGGGGGCCATTTAGGGATCTGGGGGAAAAATTGGGGCTTGGTCCTGCTTTGAGCAGGGGGTTGGACTAGATGACCTCCTGAGGTCCCTTCCAATCCTGATATTCTATGATTCAAAGGAGCATTCTGATGAGGCATATGGAGGAGGATAATGAGATCATTCTGTGCCTGTTGATGGGGAGCTCCTCCTAAGTGTATGGGGAAGCAGGGGAGAAAGCACAAAGATGCTTGTTTGACAATGTAACAAGTGGGTGATGGAGGCGGGCATCATTGGGTGATCTGAGGTGGGAATTGACATTTTGATAGTGAGAGATGATCAATAGGGTGGGGATAGTTCACAACACGCCTTGAAAGTGAAGACAAGTATCTTATTCTTGATGCAATAGAGAAGGGGGTGCGAGTGGAGTTATTCGGTGAGAGAGGGAACATGGTCAAAATGACAGGGTAGGACAGTGATCTTTGTAGCAGCATTCTGAATGGATGTGAGCAGGGCAAGATGGCATTTGTCAGAGAAAAGGATCTTGCTGTCATCGAGACGAGATTATGAGGGCCTGGATGAGCGTTTTAGCTGTGAAGAGGATGGATAAGGAAGTCCGTATCTTAGAGATGTTGTGGAGAAAGAATCTTCAAGATTTAGACACAGTCCGGAGGAGAGGAACTAGAGAGGCCCAAGTGGAAGATGCTGGGCAGGTAATGGGCCTGAATGACAGGCAGGATGCTGGTGTTGTCTGAGAAAGGAAGTAGTGGGACAGGAATGGGGGGAAATTCAAAAGCTCTGTTTTAGCCATGTTCAGCTTCAGCTGACACTAGACATCTACAAAGACACGTGAGAGAGTCAGGCTGACGTTTGAGTTCAGACAAAAGGAGACAGGTCTGGTGTAGAGAGGTGGATCAATGAGTAGTCAGCCTGGAGCTGGCAGCTGAATGTGTGTATGTGGAGAGAGAAGGTATAGAGGGAGAAGAGAAGGGGGCCAAGGATCGAGTCCTGTGGAACCCCCACAGAAAGCTGGAGGGAGGGGGATGAGGAGCCTCCTCTGAAGGTATGCTGAGGGAGCAAGCAGAGAGGTAGGAGGAGAACCAGGAAAGGACAGAGTGACAGAAGCCAGGGAACCCAGGCTAAATGGGGCCATATAAGTATCACAGACAGAGAAATGTGGATGAAACTGTTGGACTCATATAGAATGAAAGGATTTAGAGTCAGTAAAATACACTCAGCAAAAGATTGTGAGGTGCTTAGATACTATAGTAAAAGAGGCTGTAAAAGCACCATCAGTCAACAGCTGTGGATGAAACTGTTGACCCCATACAGAGGCAAAGGACTTACGGGCAGTAATTCCCTGAATCAGCTGCTTTGGAACAAAGAATGGCCCTTTTGTACCACCATTGCCTGCACTGTTACTGGTCTCTCTAAGGGAGAAAAAAATTCTTGCAGAGGTACAGAGCGTGTGATGAATGGCAGCTAGGCTTCTATCCAAGGAAAGGGTTAAAAAAAAAAAACTTCCACAAAAGAAAGTTGCCTTTTGAAACTATTAGGCAGCATATGTTGTGTGAACAGGAAGTCACAGCGGAGCAATAATCCTGGCAGCTGTGGAGAAACAGGAGCCTGCTGCAAGAATGAACAATTCGAGACCTGACAAGAATGATGATGGATGCCCCGTTGGTCGTACGCGAGGACGAGGCAAGAGCCATTTAAACTGACTGAACCACAGGGACAACTTTGAGTTGGCATTGCAGCCAGACAAGCTGGCCTAGCTCTAACGGCAACAGGAATGGGAGGAAGTGCGAGGAAAGAGAGAAGTGCTGTTCCTCTCCTTCCAAAGTATGGGGCCCTAGATCCTGGACCTGATTCACCAAGGTACATCATCAACTCCCAGCCAGTGAACAGGCCCATTGACTTTGATTTAAACATACACTTAAGTACCTTCCTGAACTGGTTCTAAAAGACAAAGGGACGGGTGTGACCCTAAGCATCCCTTTATGCCAACTGGCAAAGGACATACTCAATACACTGTTGTCAGAGTATCTAGCCATATAGTGTCCTGTAAAGTATCATATAAAAACTGGCAACACAATGGTCATGAATCTCATCACATGGTGTATGTAAAGAGTTATGTATACGTGTGGGAATATGTTCCTAAAATAAGTTTTGGAGGCAGTGGGCACACAAGTCTGCCTTAAGAACATAAGAATGGCCATACTGGGTCAGACCAAAGGTCCATTCAGCCCAGTATCCTGTCTACCGACAGTGGTCAGTACCAGGTGCCCCAGAGGGAGTGAACCTGACAGGTAATGATCCAGTGATCTCTCTCCTGCCATCCATCTCCACCCTCTGACAAACAGAGGCTAGGGACACCATTCCTTACCCATCCTGGCTAATAGCCATTAATGGACTTAACCTCCATGAATTTATCCAGTTCTCTTTTAAACCCTGTTATAGTCCCAGCCTTCACAACCTCCTCAGGCACGGAGTTCCACTCCTTAGAAAAAGGAGTGTTGTTTTTCCTCTTTGCCTGGTCTCACAGCAAACTTAGCAAGGTGAGGCCAGAGTACATTTATATCTAAGGTAAACAAAGTGATTAAGCCAACCAGAGAAGTTAAATTGATCAGAGGAGGAGGGAGACAGCATTGCACCTGCACAAGCAGCAGGGAAGAAAAAGCCTTTTCTGGAGGTACACTTCAAAGGTTCATTGGACTATAAAAAGAAGGAGAGAGAACCCCCTAGAAACCCCTTAGATATCCACTTAGGAAACAAAGGGGACAGCACCCTCTGATTCTGTGAATGTTGGATCTTCCTGCCAGGAAGGGCTGGAGATGCAGTAAATGAGAAAGCTGTTTAGGCAAAGACATACCTTGCTAGAATTAAGTTTTAGGCACTAGAAAGTGTGCTCTGTTTTGTTGGTAACTATTTTCTTTTCTGTGATCTTGCTTGATATCACTTAAATCTCTATTCTTATGAATAACCTATTCTTAGTTTGACTATAAACCATCTCAGTGCCGTTACAGTGAAACAAAGAGGGAGTCCTTAGCTAACCAAGCAGGCTGGGGTGTGTACTTTCTCTGTGGAGCCAGTGAACTCAGTAATTTCTGTGAGTGTCCAGTGAGGAACTGAACACAGTGGAGAGACATCTCTGGGGAACTCAGGAACTGGGATTCACTGTTGGTTACCTGCCCAGCAAGGTTAAGATGGGCAGAGTCTCGAGGAGTTTGCTGGTGAGGCAGATAGACTGGTGTGGCAAGGAGCTGATGCACTGTCTAAGCCCCAGCAAAGCTCTCCCTTGCTGAGGCAGAGGGGTAACACAGGGGCTTATGGTTCTGGGTATCCTGAACAGAAAGTCACAACCACACCTGCAGCCATTACGCAGCTGATTAGTTTTACTGGCACTGCTCTCACAAAAAACCAGGCCCAAGGCCCTAGCCGTTTGGATCATTAATGACTATTTTGCACCTTTGGTAAGAGCAGGGGCGATAATTCTGTGGCGCTGGTCAAATTGCAGTCTGGTCATTTGGAAATGTATAGTTCCTTGCTTCCTACCTCAAAAGAAAGATTCCGAGAAAAACACAGGACACAACAAGAAAACTCAGATGAGCTGTCTCCATGGAATCTATGCTCACTAACACCAGCTGGGGATCTGGTCTTTGATCCATAACGTTCTCCCAGGAGTGCTTTCTGCTGAACCTTTGCTCTCTGTTCACCTTCCCCCATGGTCCGCTTTCCTTTCTCATTGTGTTACCCGTCTCATTCCGACTAAGCTTAGTGGGGTGAAATCCTGCTTCCACTGAAATCAATGGCAAAACTCCCATGGATTTCAAGGGGGCCAGGATTGAACCCCTGATATTCTTATTTGCTTGAAAAAACACCTTATCCTCGCCCCCCCCCCCCAAGATGCCACACAAATAATAAATGCTAATTTTTCCTCCACTTTCAAGAGGTTGCAGTATACTTCTCCACTTCCTGTCCAATTTTTTCAGTGTAGTGTTGCTGTGTGCTGTTAAACAGCTGCCACGTTCTACCCCTGAGATGGCTGTATTATCAGTCTCCCTATGGCCCAATCCTGAAAGATGCCGAGTGTCCTTCAGCTCCATTGAAATGGATGGGTGCTGAGGCTACTTGTGGGATTTATAAAGCACTCTGGAGTCCTTGTGGATGCAAGGCACTATACAGAGTAAAGCTAATGGTATGATGCCTTCTAAGAAGCCACAGGTTTGGTTATTGAAGGATATTTCAGGCACAAGTAGTTAACAGAAACAGCAATAACCATTTGGTCTAAGTGAGCAGGAAAAACGACTGAGGCAATGGTCCAAATTCTGCACTGACCTTCAACCTGAGAAACTCAGCTGATTTCACTGGGGTGGCAGAGGAGAAATTCAGTGCAAATTCTGACCCTAATGCACAAGAGATAGATTTGAGTGATGAGGGATGGTGAGGAAAAAGGAAGATGGCAGGATAACAGCTGGATTGGTGGTGAGCTATATTTTGTGCACAGCTCAGCTACAAGACAACATGCTCATATTACCCTTACTTCACCCTCCTCCTCTCCTCCAACCCCCACCTGTGGTTCCCCCCGTCTACTTCTTGCATCTTGTCTTTAACAAAGATTGTAAGTCCCTTGGGGGCTGCCTCTTTGCTACATGTCTGTACAATTCCGAGCCCAGTGAGGCCCTGATCCCTGACTGCGGTCTGGGAGCGCTACCTTGAGAGATTCATAGATTTTAAGGCCAGAAGGGGCCATTATGATCAACTAGTCTGAGCCTTCTGCAGAACACAGGTCAGAGAATTTCATCCAGTGGTTCTTTCATCAAGCCCATAACTTCTGGTTGAGCTACAGCTGGTCTTTTAGAAAAGACGGCCAATCTTGACTTAAAGACTTCAAATGATGGAGAATCCACCATGTCCCTGGGCAAGTTGTTCCAATGATTAATTACCCTCATTGTTAAAAATGTGCACTTAATTTCTTTTCTGAAGTTGTTGAGCTTCAGCCTCCAGCTATCAGATCTTGTTCTGCCTTTGTCTACTACACGAAAGAGCTCTCTACTATCTAAAATCTTCTCTCCTCATAGATACTTGTAGACCATGATCCAGCAACTTCGTAACATTCTCTTGGATAAACAAAAGAGACTGAGCTTTTTAAGACTCTCATTCTAAGGCAGGTTTTCTAGACCTCAAATCATTCTTGTCACTCTTTCCTGAACCCTTTCCAATTTGTCAATATATATTTTTTATCCTTGCAGTATTTATCCTACTGGTAATTAGTAATAAAAGTCACAAACCAATAATCATAAAGCAAAAAATGTTAGGACAGATTGTCTCTCCCTAAGGTTTCTAAATTGTGCTTTCTCCTCTGTGTAAGGCAGATGAGTGTGTGTGTGTGTGTGTGTGAGTGTGTGAGAGAGAGAGAGAGAGCAAAATAAGCCTACCATGTTTTCCCCAAATATCAGGCTGGAACCTCAACCCTGTTGGGCGTTTGTCCAAATGGAGTGATCTGAGGTTGATGGCCAGGAAGACTCTTTAAATATCTTCACAACTCTTAATTCTAAGTTGTAGAGATGAGGATAAGAACCGAATTTTGCACTTTTTTGTGGTTGCACACAGGTGCAAATCAGAGTTCAGCTTGGCTCTAAATTCTGCTTCCGTCATATTTGTGTGCTTTTCTCTGCTGAACACCAAAAAGGTTCCTCATTGTTCCCATATAGACCGTTATTCCTTGGCAAAGAAAAAGCATTTAGACACTGGCAACAAGCCTGAATCATCCCTGTGCAACCAGTGGGGTTACCCCAGGGATAAATCTGGCCCAGCTGGTACAACATGTGTGATCGTGTGTCTTTGCAGACAATCAAAACTCTATCATTATCAGTCACGGGACACTGCGCCTCTTGAGCTCACATGTATGTGAAATGATATCAGTGCCACCCTGGCCTTTTAATGGAGTAGCTAAACAAACCCGAGGCCCCCCTGAAGAAGATTCAGAAAGCACCAATAAATCATCAGCCCTTCCTCCCCTCACCCCTTCATCAGGCCTCTGGGCCGCATGGGCAGAACAGATCCCCGAGGCGTTCTCCTCCATTAGCCTGCTACTCACCGGCATTGTCTGGCTGCCATGCAAGGCGTTGATGGCTGCTTGGGCCTCTGCATGCGAGGAGTATTTCACAAATGCACACCCTGCAAGAGGAGGGAGAGGAAAGAGAAGGGGTTTTAAAACCAGAGATCCGAAGGCAGCAGGCGTCTAACATGGGCAACTGCAACCAGCCACATGAAAGGGATTTACTCTATTGAAAACCCACGTGTCTCTCCTATCTACATAAATTATTTGCTATTTGCAGAGTGCCACAGATGGGCATCACCCATTACAGTCCACAAGTGCTCATCTCTGCCCCAAAGAGCTTGCTGTGATGACACAAGAGGTGAGAACAGGAAATTGCATTTATGGGATGGGCACCACCTTGGCCAAGGCCATCTATAGAACCTTGGACTTCCAGCGCTAAATAGCAAATGTCACGACAACTTGAGCTGGAGCGCCATGCCTTGGAGCTGTGGGCATCAACAGAGTCACATCCTCTGTGCGTCAGCCACGGCGAGGACACACAATGCACACAGATCTGGGGATTACATTTAGGTGTTCAGAGGTGATTTCTCTTAGCCTCTTCTAGCCAGGTTTGGGGGCTGAGTGGTGAAGTTGTATGTAGGCACTTCAGGTATTAGCGTGAAGAGCACCATATCGTAACTTTACCCAGGAGTAAGCCCTGTGTCAGGGGCAGGGAGTCTCACATCATCAGTATGGAGAAGGTATTACTATAACTATTTTAATTGACACAGAAGAAGATAAGAGACTTTCACATAAGCAGTGGCCAAGGTGAGAAAACCCCCAGAAGTCCCGGCTTTCAGCCCTTTCTCATACTATCTGGCTATCCTCCCACGCGTACCCCTGAGGATTACAAAAGAGGCTATTGAAAGCATGGGAGTTAAAAACATTGGGTTTTTTTGGGAAAACAAGCCCAACCCTAAAATGTAATTGGGAACCTGTAAATTTCCCCCCCCCACAACACTCAGACTGCCTCTCGGGGGAAGTGTAGCAATTGCAGTTGTAGACGGATCAAATTTATAAGGGGCTAAGAGAAGACCATCATGAGAAAGTGAGATAGATAAACTTCAGCTGGAAACAATAAGGATCGATTATCACATAATCGCAGACCTGCATTCCCGGATGCCTGAGATACTTCACCTTCCTTTTCACTAATCAGAGATAATCCAAAATCAGGGTGTTTAAGTATTTGCAGAGATTCTTTTACACTTTCTGCTTCTAAAAGGAGGATGATTAGCAAGTATACAAAAGCTTTCCGGGTCCAGTAGCCCAGAATTTTGGCTGCAGCTATCAAACTGTGTTCCTTTGTTTCTTGGAGTGAAATCCACCCTCTCTGCACAAAGCCTCAATTAGTGGGAGCTATGCAAGAGTTGGAATTTACTCTGTTCAACCCACAGGGTGTCAACACAACCCCTCTGCCGCTGTCATTCCCTGTTGGGTTTTGAGATTAACTGAAATTCTTGCTCTGGACAAAGGACCAATGGTATTTAGACACCTAAAATGCAGCTAGATACCTAGTGGGATTTTCAAAAGACACCTATGCACCTACCTCCCACTGAAATAAATAAGGATTAGGCACTGAAGGCGCTTTTGAAGTTTGCTGCCGGCAAACTCAGGTGCCCAAATGTCTAAAAAGGTACCTGATTTTTAGCTGATTGCTTCCTGAAAAATCAAGGTCCCCCTCAAAGGTGTTGAGATCCTCTGCAAGTCCCTCAAACCGTGGCCCCCAATACCCTTCAACACGGGAAAATGTCGGGCCATCTACTCAGCAGGGGCTACACTGATTTAATCCAGCTGAGGATCTGGTTCCTCGTGTCTAAGCACTATAAGAAACCACATAGAATAGAATAGAAAAACAGCCCAAAGTACACTATAGGCATCATCATATGGGTGACAGCCGCAGCAGCTTGCCCACGGGCATCATCACTGGAGATCTCTGCTGGGACAGCTCACCCTGATATGCTAGTGGGGAAGAAATGGAACAACAAACAGGAGTTTTTTGGGGGGAATATTGTGTGCTCTTTGCCAAATGGGGTGAAATATGCAGTGTGCAAAACCTGCAACATCGCAATAGACATTATATGTGGTGGTGTTTAAAAACATAACATCAAAATAAATAAGCTGATTAAATGCAGAAAAATGGAAAGGAGAAAAAGGCCCAACATATTGATTATTTGTCTTCCTGTAGCACCTAGAGAGTCCAAAGATCAGGACCAATGAGATGATTGCTAGACACCGTACTAACACCTAGGAAGACTCACTCCCTCCCCTGAAGGGGTGCACTCTAAACAGAGAAGACAAGAAAAAGGTGGGAGAAAGGAAATATCATCAACTGCATTTATAAATATCGTTTACAGATGGGACCCTGAGGCCCAGAGAAATTAAGGGTCACGCTCAAGGTCACACAAAAAAACAATGATAAACTGAAGCCAGATCTCCTGAGTCTGAGCCAAATGCCTTAATTCCAAACTCATCCTTCCACTCTTAGGTCTTGTCTGTTGCCCACAAAGCACAGTATGCAGCAAGCGGGGGTGTAAATCTCTAGCACACTAGCTCACTGCAGAGAACTGTCCATGTGGATCCTGCTATTGCACATTAAGAGTTCACCGTGCAGTTTGATGGTCTGTTGTGAGGCCTTGTCTGGGCGAGGCTAGAAGGCAAGTTGGCACATTTTAGCTCACCTGTGCTAACGAAAAGTCTAGTGTGATCAGGGCAGCGTATTCTTTGACATGTGCTGAGCTGGTTGAAATGAAGCCCTGGCTCCCTTGATGTCCTTGATCTGCTAACACGTGTTAAAACTACAGCTGCCTTGTCTAACCTTTTTCCCTAGGATAGACATGGCTGAAATCCTACTCTAGACAAGGTCTTAGAAGAAGAAAACACCATGAGAATGACTGTGTCCTGAAATAACTAGTTCTTCCAGGGAGATGTATCACACTGGCCTCTGGCAGGTGGAGTAGCAGCTTACCTGGAGTTCCTGCTAGCTCTTCCCCACATCTAACTGTCTCATGAGATAAGATAGCTACCCTGTGCTTCCCTGTTGGCTGGCTGTTCTGTGTGTGTAAATCAGGGGCCTCACAGCTTCCGTAAATAGCACCAGCAAATGGAAACTGGTAATATTAACTCTGTCAAGGCTCAGTATTGATCCCAAATAGCTTCTGAAAAGCAAAGGCTGAGACTTCTGCTCACTCGCGCTAATAATTAAACTGGTTAGCAATATGGAGCTGCCACTCAAGTTCAAGTTGTAAAAAAAAGAGAGAGAGAGCAGGAGAGAATAAGTCTCTAGGGCTGTGTCCTCCTTGGAACCAGCTGCTGACAGATCTCAGTGATTATTGCCTTTATTATTACCGAGGTTTGATTCCTTTGTGGTTATCTTTTATGCCTGACAGCTTTGGGTGAGTGCAGAGGGGCACTTGAATTTCCTGCTTTCCCTTATCCCAACTGGTTTTTCCAATTAATGGAGTGTCTAACCTCATAAGATCCGTGGGGTGGAGCCCCTCCAAGTTAGCTCAGTCTATCCCCTTCCAGTCTGGCTGGCTTTTCCTCCCCAGTTTATATAATACAGTTAGTTGAAAAATATATTTAAAGAAAAATGGGGAAAATTGGTCCCATTTTTCCCCTATTGAAATTCAAAACTGTGATGACCTTTTTCATTGAGATTTGAAATTTTTCAGCTGGCATGAGAACAGGTCATATACCAGGGCTGAATTTGTCCACAAATATTTATGTGAAAAAGGACACCCAAACTTTCTGTTTTGGTCAAAACTTTGATGAAAAACTGAAATTCAGAAAATGTTGACCAGCTGTATTCGTCAGCCACCCGTCAGAACGGATAAATGGGATTGTCAGCACGTCACTGCCTTTTCCTTCGGCGTCTCCAAGCATGCAGTGGCTGAGGTGATTTTTCAGCTTTCTCCACCTAAACTAACCAACTCTATTCACTAAAGCAATAGACAAGAAAGCATTCATTTCCTTTCCATCAGCAAAACAAACCATGCACTGAAGAAAAGTACTGTCATTCTTGGGAGACCAGGGTTCAATCCCCTGCTCTGCCCAGACTCCCTGTGTGACCTTGGGCATATCACTTAGCTCCTTTCTGCTTCAGTTCCTCATCTGTAAAATGCGGGTGACAGCACTACCCTGCCTCACAAGGGTGTTATGATGCAGAGACATTGGGCTGAGTCCAGTCCCCTGTTATCACAGGAAACTACTACATGCCCTACTGTATATTCTCGTAGGCTGCATCTGTCCCAGATTTCAATAGCTCCACCAGTGGGGCTTCTAGTACTTTCTTCAGAGGTCTTTCCTCATTGACCTTATTGCCAGGAAGTGTTTTCCTGAATTCCAAAAGAAATGTCCTGGTTTTTTTTATTTCATCCCCAAGTTCTTCAACTAACTCACCCTAAAAAGTTCTCCCTGCATACAGACTGTCAGTTTTGATTTAACTGGGAATTGGTCCTGCTTTGAGCAGGGGGTTGGACTAGATGACCTTCTGGGGTCCCTTCCAACCCTGATATTCTATGATTCTATGATTCTATGATTCAACTACAGCGGGTCAAAAAATGGAAACAAAAATTTCAACATGGAGAATTTCACAGAATTTTAAGCCAATGTATTTCAAACTTGTGAAAATTTCCAACCAGTTCTGCTGTTTGGCATTCTTTGGATATTTGTCACCAGCGATCACCGTGTGCAATTAACTTTGCAGACACCAGCCATACCGCGTCGCATGGCTACTTGGACATCATCAGGAGGGAAAGAACTTAGAAGGAACCTTCCACTCCGCAACCACAGGTTCCCAATGTCTGAGCTAATGGGAAATTATTTCAGCTGTATTGGTGATCTGTGCTTTGTGGGCATCCAGCCACAAGAGAATGACATAATCACATATTAATGATTAGTTCTGACATTTCATGAGACATTAAAACCCTGTGGAACTTTCTCATGAAGGGGCCATCTATCAGAAGACAGTGCAGTGCTGCCAACCCAACATGTTCAAAAAACTCATGAATCGGCCCTAAAAATTCTGAAGACTTGCTTAAATCATAGTATTTAAAAATAATAAATGTGCGGTTCTTTTTGCTTTCTGGGTTTTGACCATCTAGATTACAGCTGGGTCTTGTTTCCAGCCTTTCCCCGCAACTGTGAGAACCAGAAACCTACTTGTTTTTTAGAAAGTGAAAGCTGAGATCCTGACGACTCCAGGAGCCAGGACTTTATGGGAAGCACCCAACTTTCCAAGACTCAAGTTATGAGAGCTGGCAACACTCTCAGATATATCAGATATATATTTACTCTGTCTTCCCCCTCACAACCCCCTACTCCAATTCTATGACCTTATACGATTAAAATATTGGAATGCCACTGTGGTTAAGGGCAGAAAAGCTATGTATGAGAGAATCAGCCTGTCTTCCTGCTGTTCTTATTATCCCAAGTGAGTTTTCAGAACTAGGAATTGGGAGCAACTGAGAGAAAGGGTGAGAACGTTCTTGTTTCTTCCTCAAATGAAGTGATTCACTTCATACACACAGAAAAAGGCTAGAAGAAAAGGGTTCTTGGCTTCTTTTTTCATTAGGACCTTGGGGAGTCTGGTGCCTCTTGTTCTTGTTCTTGCCAATGTGCTTAAGCAAGTGCTTAAAGTTATCCGTGGGCCAGATTTTTTAAAGGTATTTAGGTGCCCAACTCTCATTGATTTCAATAGGAGTTAGGCCCCTAAACACCTTTAGAAATCTGGCCTCATACATTTAAGTGCATTCCTGGTTCGGGATGGCTTTCTAAACAGGAGCTGAAAATGCTGGGGGCTCTTGGCCATCTGACTGGTGTTTGGCAAACTCTGAGAAGTAAATTAGTGGGTCTCAGGTTAATTCTAATGGACAAACATGGCTGGACTGAACAATCTCTAACCCCTAGAGACTGGCCCTCTCTGGGAAGATATTGGCAGAATGGCAGGGAGGTGGGTATGTAGTGGGGGAGATTAGTGTTCTGTCAATCCAGCCCCATTCACAGCACTACACTCATTTAATTTGCTTTACAGCGCTGGTGCAACAGCAGGATCAGACAGAACAGTAGGAGGAGCTACAAGGACAGAGGGAGACCAAGGAAATACTTTATTGAACAACAACACAAAATTAATCCATGGAACTCACTGCCATAGCATGCTGTGATGGCAGAAAGTATAACTGAGTTCCAAAAAAGAACTAGGTAAATCCATGGAGGATAGATCCATCAATGTCTATTAGCCAAGCTGGGAAGGGATGCAAAACCATGCTTGGGGTGACCTCAAACCTCAATCTACCAGAAGCCAGGAGGGGAAGATGGGGTGGATCTCTCCGCTATTGCCCTGTTCTGTACATTCCCCTGGAAGCTCTGGGAGACAGGACACTGGGCTAGATGGACCATTAGTCTGACTCATGGCAGCTGTTATGTTCTTAAGTCCCAGTCGTTCAGGAGATGAAGCTGTAATTTACAGGCAAACCTGTCCAGCTCACAATGGGTCTGCAAAAGGGCTGGAAAAAATACATCAAGACACAGGCTGGCATTTGTGTGTGTCTTCTTCTCTAGCCACCATCAGGCTAATACTTCCATAATGAGTAACGGGGTCGGGGGAGCAGTGATGCATCACATGGGACTGTGAAAAAGCAGAAAAGTGAGCCCTATGGCATCAGAGCCAGATTCAATAGCCATTCAGATCAGTGGATAGAATCCCATTAATTTCAACGTGAATTGGATCAGACCCTCAAAAAGTAAGGTTTCAGAGTAACAGCCGTGTTAGTCTGTATTCGCAAAAAGAAAAGGAGTACTTGTGGCACCTTAGAGACGAACCAATTTATTTGAGCATAAGCTTTCATGAGCTACAGCTCACTTCATCAGATGTGATGAAGTAAGTGGCTTGGAGGGAATCGTGGCTGGGAGAAAGCTGAGATCCTCTGGTGTGGAACAACACTCCCATTCTGCCATGATTGCTACCTCCCTGCACAGTGTTAGCATCCAATTTCTGCTCTTGGTGTTCGACTTTCCCAGACATTCACTCTCAGAGCAGAGAGTATATCGGATGGCACCCTCCCTTTCCCCCGTCTGTTTCCTACCACAGTGACAAGCTGTGGCCTGTCTGAAGATGAAGAATCTTTGCTGGCTGAGAGTGACTTTCCAGGCATATTAGGGTCTTTCTCAAATATGTCACTGTGGTTAGGATCCTCCGTCTTCGTGTTGCAGAAATATGCCCGTCGATGTTGTCACATGTCAAAATAGCTGGTGACATATGAACTGCAACAGCAGGGCTGGTGTCTTCTTCACCCACGCCAGCACATTTGATGAACTATTTATTACATGCCGATCAATATTTAATGGATGCATTTCGTTGTCAAGAGAGGAGGGCTTCCTCTTTAAATTGAAGATACTTTTCTAGGAAATGGCTGGAAGAATGACCCTGATATTAGATGGAAAATTCTTGTTCAAATGCTGATGCTGGAGAAAAGGCTTCAAGGACAGAACACCCGCAGCTGCATGCGGCCAGGTGGTAAGTACTGTCTCAAAAGGGCCAACAACTGGCTAGTCAATCCAATGAGACCAATTTTTGCATTTTAAGTATTTGCCTTTGAAACCTGATAGAAGAGCTTTTAAATTGGGGATGGCAAATACCGACGAGTGCAATGGGCGCACACTCAAAAATGTATGTGCATTTGTTACCCTGCAGTTTGTGCAAGCTAGTGGGTATATGCACATGCAAAATGGCCCTTTTGTGTGTATTTACCTCTCTTACAAGTGCAGATTCCTATTTGTATGCAATTGGGGGTCTTTGCGTTGTACACACACATTATGCCTTGCTGCGAAAGTTAGGTCCATGTGATTATCCACTCCATTCTTCTGGGGAAAAATGCAAGATCATTTCCTTTGTTCTATACATTCTTCACCACTTTGCTAACGCCAGCTTTAAGTGATGGGGCTTCTACCATTTCCAGTTAGGAAAAGCACAGTATGGGGAGTTGAGAAATCTGGGTTCTCAGTTCAGCTGCATCATTCTGCCTCCTTGGACACTGCTGGCTTCCCTGATTTTAGACTCTGCTAATGGTGGAGTAAATTCTATTTTTAAATGTCCAAAAATCAAATAAGAAAATAAGTTCAGAAGTTGATCTCCATACTCAGAAGTCAGAATGCTTATTGGAATCTGCAATACTGGTCTGCATATTACAGCTAGTTGAAACATTTGGCTTTTTGATCATAGAAAATTTTTATTTTGGTCAAAGTTACCTGGCTTTTCTCAGGGGGTGAGGGGCACAAAAAGCACCCTTCCCGCAATTTTTTGGGTAAAAGATTTTGGGTTTTGAAACTGAGTCACTGTCTCCAGATTGCCTCTTTGTGGCCAAGGGTGGCTTTGCCTCAGTTTCCCTCCGAGGTTCCTGGAACTAATCCACAAAGGCTTTCCCCTAGCTAATGACACCCCTGCTTGGGGCTGGTCTAATAACAAACAAGTTGAAACAAGCCTCAAAATCCCACAGTAAAGTCCATGAACCCACAACACAACAATTCATTCACAGCTCTTGCTCTTCTTCAGGCCCAGTCTACCCTTCATCAAGCTGCCAATCCCAGACGTTTCTAGCTGGAGTCCTTCCCTGCTCTCCAAGCAGCCACTCACAGGCTTTCCTACCTGGAGTCCTTCCTTTCCCTTGAATTGTCTTCTCTATCATTCAGAGAGACCAGCAGATAAACCCCTTTGGCTGCTCTGCTCTTTTGACTCTTAGCCTTCCCCAACTCTCTCTGGCTCAGAGACCAGCAGGTGCACACCTTCTGCTGCATGCCTGGTCCTGGCGATCTCAGGGTCTCCTGCAGGAGACTTGCTGCTCTCTGCAACCCTCAGCAACCTTCTCCAGACCTTTGCTGACCTTTCTCTCTCCCTCTCCCAGGCCTTTGCTTTATTTATCCAGGAAGCCTGATGGAATCACATGGCCCATCTTTCTATTCCCCACCCGCGGAGAGGAGTTTTAATCGTCTCACAGGTGAGGCTGAGACCCATTTCCCATTAAAGGTCCAGCCACCCAGCGACACCCCCAAATTTAACATTTTAATCAAACCTCTTTTGTGAAAATTGACGTCTTTTCAATTTTTGTTTTCTTTGGAAATTTAGGGGAAAAGAACCATTTTAAAACCATGTTTTTCATGAAAAATAATGGGGATCTTTTGACCAGCTCTACTGAACATACTACAAGAACTGCCTTCCTTCTGATATTTCATTACTTTTGCTTATGCTCCCAATGGAAATGGTCAAACTCCCATTGACTTCATTGGGTGCTGCAGCAAACCCTAAAACACTATTTCTGTAGTATTGGCATGAATATTGATAGCCTGGAGTGGCTACAGTGAGAATTAACATGATAACGAAGAGGAACTTTTGTGTTGGAGGTGAGAGAGAAGAGAAAGGGGCCCTGGGTTCCATTCTTGGCTCTGCCGCTAGGCAGCTGTGTGAGCTTAGAGAGGCCTTTTCTCTCTACGGGCCTCTTTTTTTCCCCTCCCACTCTTTGTCTTGTCTATTTTACTATTAGCTCTACGGGACAGAGACTGTCTCTTATGGTTCGTACATCACCCAGAATAATGGGGCCCAATATGGATTGGGGCCTGTAATACACATAATAAAATCATCTGGGACTTGGGAAGAGCTAGTGGTTGAAGATGGCAAGTGGAACACTTGGTTGTGTTAAGAGAACGAATGAGCACGTTTCACCTGAAGGCACACAAACGCAGACAAAGGAAAACGTGGCTCTGGATTGCTTCAGGGCAGATTATGAAAGCAAATTTTACAGGACATGGGTGGGCACATTTTCAGAAGTAAGTACTGTACTTAGGTGGTGCTCACAAAACACGCACTTACAAGGTGGGCAGTGATGCATGCAAGCTGGTATGCATGCAAAGAAGTGTACGCACATAATCATTTGTGGGCATGTACTTTGTGCATGCAACTGGTTCTTTGTGCTCAGGCACACATATCCTGCAGAGACCGGGCCAAACTCAGCTGGTGTACTTGGACTTCAATGGGCCTTGGCCCATTTACAGCAGCAAAGAGTTTGGCCCACTCCTTGGGGACCTTAATTTGAAAGTTTGGCCCTAATCAATCCAAGAGGCGAGATTCATCTAGCCACTGAGTCACCCTCGTCTACTGGATGCTGTTGTTCAGAGGTTGGTGCTGGCTGCAGGGGCCATGCACCGTGTAGCATGAGCCGTCTTACCTTTGCTGTTGCCATCGGGTCCCCGGAGGATTGTGCACTCCTCAATGTTCCCGAACGCCTCGAATAGCCTGCGCACATCGTCTTCTGACTGCTGCTTGTTGAGCATGCCCACAAAGAGTTTTCTGTCTTCTGGAACAAAATAAAGAGATGCTTACCATATTTCAGGAGGAGTGCGAAAGCCAATGTGACTCCACACAACATGCAAAAGAAAGAGGTGGGAGGGAGACGTGGCCCTCCCCCATCCAAGGCAAACAGTTTCAGAAGTGGCTATGGATTTTGGATGCCAAGCTGGAAACGCCTTAAAGGGGCCTGGTTTTTAGAAAGTGCCGAGCGTCATGTTGAGCACTAGAAAACCGAGGCACCTAAAACCAGTTAGTCACCTCTGAAAATTGATGCCCCAAGCCTCGTGAGTCAGTTCTCTCTACTCAGTCTTTCCAGCCGAGTTCCCAGAAATAAAACACTGGGATTTTCCAGACTGCCATTCAAAGGGAATGCATACAAGGATGGCATTTAGAACCAACCTTCAATTAGGAAGTGCCCTTTTTAGTAGCCACACTTTACCCTATAAGCTGCAGGAGAAAATAATTAAGTTTAACAGAAGCGGCTCTGTTTTGAATTGGTCTTTGATTTAAAGCAGCGAGGGAAGTAATTAAATGGAATGGAAGCCCCAGCTTGTAAATGAAGATTTTGGTCTTATATAAATATATATAAACGTTGACATACACGTTATACATATAAACACATTTATGTACACACACAGATCTCTACACAGAGAAAACTATTTTTGAAGGTCAGCTGATTGAAGCCAATGGAATGGATTTTGCCCAAACTTGCCCAAACTTGCAGTGATCACCATTTAAAGCCAAAATTTACTAATACAAGTATCTGAGATAGGACAGGTACTAATACAAATATCTGAGATAGCTCCTATTTCAACTAATGGGCTAGACCACTGTGCTCTGTTGGTAGATGTTGTTTTTTTAATGGCAAGCATTGTATTTACCTTTGGGCTTATAGTAAGGCTATGTTTACAGTACAGGCATGTCAGTCGGGTGTGAAAAGGTATGATCCCTGATCAACACGGCTGTGCCTGCATAAACTGCTAATGTAGATGCAGTTTTATCAGAAAAACTGCACTTTTACTGGTATAGCTTGTTTAGCTTGGGTGTGGTATATGTGTGGAATAAACTACACCAGTGAAAACAAAGCTTTGCCAGTATAAGCAGTGTCCCCACTGGAAGCATTTTGTCATTATTCTATACCGTTCTACCTATATTGGTCAACAGCTCCTAATGTAGACCTGGCTGTTAAAAGGAACAAACCTCGACAAACCATCCTGGGCCCAGTCCAATGGCCACCAAAGTCAATAGAAAGACTCTCACAGACTTCGGTGGGCACTGGATCCACTCTTAGAATGGATTTCTATTCATTGCATTGTTACGGGCAGCACTATACAATATCACTGCATGAAGGGGAAAAAAGGAAATTTACATTGTTTACAGTGTGTATGTAAATAGGCAATTTACACATGCTTCATAAATGTGTGACTCATCATTCATTAAATACTACGTAAATGTGTGTGAACCAAGATGGTTTTTTTTTCTCGAAGCAGTTTACAGAACAGATGCAACCAATTTGAATAAATGCATGTTAGTAAATAAATACTTTGACTTTTTTTAAAACGCATGTTAATAACCTGAACCTGACCAGAATGCCCATTTACAAAACTCCTTTCCAGGCTGAGAACATGGGTGATTTGCACCAGCTTTACTCATTGAGAAAGTGGTGATTTAGGCAAACTGCTCTGCTTAAACTGGTTTGATCAATGTTCACATACCAATGGGTCATCTGTAAATTACCAAATTGCCTTAGAAACTGAGCTAAAGGTCATTTTTCATGCAGTGGATTAGAACCCTACCCCATTAGGGTGATCCTGATGAACCAAGAGCACTCAGCGTATAGAAAATGCACAGATGGCTAGAGTAGGAAGATGACCAGCCTTTACATCGCCTTTATCTGAGTAGGCAGAACTGAAATAGTAGGAACAAAACACACTGGGTTATCCCCATGCCTTCTTTTTTTCCCGTCTCACCTGAAGCAGCTAAAGTAATGGACAGCTCAAAGGCTTGTTTTCTAGAGGCATGCATAAGGAAAGTGATAGCTTTGATGACTGTCTTAACCGGAGCTACTGTGAACCATGGAAATAGGAGCTAGGAAGATGGGATAGTGCAGTTTCAGAGTTCCACACTGTACATTTTTCAGTGCTTTGTCTAGACTGTTTTTCAAGTAATCGAGTCATTTAATCCTCCAATGGCAAGGAATGGACTAAATATTATAAATGTTCTCTATAGCTCTATGAGTCTGAGGGGCTTCCAGCATCCCCCTTGGTCACATCTCTGTGATGGGCTGCATGTATCTGCCAATGAAGGAATATTTCCTAACCATTGAGTGGGCACAGGGAGAAAGGGAAAGCTTCAACTGTAGAAAAGTCTCCCCCACAGCCAGATGAAACCATCTTCTTCGAGATACAATGTGTATGGCCCATCAGAAATCACTTTACTCCTTGGGCAAATTGCTCTGTGCAATGGAATCTCTGAGATGGAGTGTTACACCTTTGAAAGGTCGCTATTAAAGCTAGTCATATCCTCAATGAAACATCTTTTTAGGCCTTGGCTAGGCAAAGACTGAGAGAAAGCAGTAAGTCAAAAACCCTACTGTGTGTCTAGGTGTCTGGGGAAAACTGGTTTGGAGAAGGAGCAAGTTAAAGAAGTATGGGCGGGATGAATGGACTATAAGGTGGATAGAAAGCTGGCTAGATCATCAGGCTCAACGGGTAGTGATCAATGGCTCCATGTCTAGTTGGCAGCCGGTATCAAGTGGAGTGCCCCAGGGGTTGGTCCTGGGGCTGGTTTTGTTCAATATCTTCATAAATGATCTGGAGGATGCTGTGGACTGCACCCTCAGAAAGTTTGCAGATGACACTAAACTGGGAGGAGAGGTAGATACGCTGGAGGGTAGGGATAGGATACAGAAGGACACAGACAAATTAGAGGATTGGGCCAAAAGAAATCTGATGAGGTTCAACAAGGACAAGTGCAGAAGAAGAATCCCATGCACCACTACAGACTAGGGACTGAATGGCTAGGCAGCAGTTCTGCAGAAAAGGACCCAGGGGTTACAGTGGACGAGAAGCTGGATATGAGTCAACAGTGTGCCCTTGTTGCCAAGAAGACCAATGGCATATTGGGATGTATAAGTAGGGGCATTGCCAGCAGATTGAGGGACGTGATCGTTCCCTTCTGTTTGACATTGGTGAGGCCTCATCTGGAGTACTGCGTCCAGTTTTGGGCCCCACACTACAAGAAGGATGTGGAAAAATTGGAAAGCGTCCAGCGGAGGGCAACAAAAATGATTAGGGGGCTGGAACACATGACTTACGAGGAGAGGCTGAGGGAACTGGGATGGTTTAGTCTGCGGAAGAGAAGAATGAGGGGGGATTTGATAGCTGCTTTCAACTACCTGAAAGGGGGTTCCAAAGAGGATGGATCTCGACTGTTCTCAGTGTTAGCAGATGACAGAACAAGGAGTAATGGTCTCAAGTTGCAGTGGGGGAGGTCTAGGTTGGATATTAGGAAAAACTTTTTCACTAGGAGGGTGGTGAAACACTGGAATGCGTTACCTAGGGAGGTGGTGGAATCTCCTTCCTTAGAAGTTTTTAAGGTCAGGCTTGACAAAGCCCTGGCTGGGAGGATTTAGTTGGGGATTGGTCCTGCTTTGAGCAGAGGGTTGGACTAGATGACCTCCTGAGGTCCCTTCCAACCCTGATATTCTATGATTCTATGATAAGGAGGGTTGGCTGCCCCAGATGGAGGTGAGATGCAGGGAAAACAGAGATCTTTGAACACAACTGAAGCCAAGTCTCCACTAGAAAAATGCTTGCCGGTATAACTACACTGGTATGGGTATGGAAGCAAACCTTCCCAGTGTTGACATAGCTAATACTGGCAAAAAAGTGCTTTTGCCAGTAAAGCCTATACTGGCTCCCAAGAAAAGCACTTTTATGCCGGTATAACTGTGTCTGCTCTAGGGTTTTTGCCGGTATCGATGTGGCAGACAAAATTCACACCCCTAACTAATGTTATAATTTCAGCAAAAGTTCCTAGTGTGGACTTGGCCTGAGACTGCCTTGTCTAGTTTAGTTTATGCAAAGCATAAATCTAGGTATGTTATGCAAATAATTTATTATTTGGTTTGACTCCCTTTTCCCTGAAATTCAGTCATCCGCAACTCACTGAAGACTGTGAGCAAAAGGTGCCCATCACCGCCAGTTTTGTGACATGTCCACCAGGTGGCCACGTGACCACCAGCTATTGGACTGAGACCCTCTACTCACTTACCCATGGCTTTAGGGCCAAGATTTTCAAAAGTGGTTTGTGACTTTGGGACCCAAGTTGACCCACCTTAAAATGGTCTGATTTTCAGAAAGGGCTGAGCACCCGCCTTGCTGAAAATCAGGCCCCTTTAAGATGACTCAAATTTGGGCACTGCAAATCACTTTTGAAAATATTTGCCTAGTGTTTTTTATAACAGGGATTTATGGCAACTGCTGTCTCAGACACCTATATGTTCACACAACCGGCTGGTGAAATGAGTCGCTTGAACAACCACCGGCTCCCAGGCAGTCTTTTAACCAACCATTATGTTTGCTCTTTGCATTCCAGCCCTGCAAGAAAGCTCATTGCGATGTTATAATAACATATCCCGTGCACTGAATGGGAACAGCGGAGGAGCACGGCAGCAGCTGGGAACATTCAGTGGGCTCCTGATCTCGACGTCCACCTGGATTCATTTGCATGCGACTGAAATTACAGCCCCGTAATCCACTAATGAGCTTACACTGAACCTTTCACACCACCAGTGCCCCCAGATGCTTTGCCAAGTCCCAAACAAAAGGCTGACATGCTGTGCGCCACAGTAACTCGGCTCAACTTCATCAAATATGTCTGAGAGAGCACGAGTCAGGCCATTAGGCCAGCAGAGCAAAATGGAGAGGGATTGCATTGGACACGGTGTGTTGTGCATGGGGATGAATGTACACTATATACTCTCTCTATTGGGGATGCTTCCAGAGCATCCTGTTATGAGAGTTCACTGCACTGGGTTACTGTCCCATCATTCAGATCACGCTGATTTTGCTGCTGCAAAGGGAAAGGCAATGCCTGCACAGTGGAAGTTCAACAGAAAGGGAGAGACATCAAATGTTCAGGACTGGGCCTGGACTTGGACCAATCCCCTGGATCAAACCATTCCGGAACGTTGTGTGTGTGTGTTAATTTCCAAACTTGGATCTGAATTCCATGCAAGCCTGTGGGTCTGAATACCCCACATTCTGAACTTGTCACATTCAGAGAGTTTTGCAACCATGGGCTACGTCATTCTCAGAACAGCCCTTTGAAGAAGGTGGAAATCATCATCCCGATTGACTGAGCTGGAGAAAAAGGGGGGTTATGCTCTGAAAAGTGACTCCCTACAAACAGCTCCACTGAGCCCCACGGTTATTATGTCTCAGTGATTTCAGATCAATTAAGCTCAGTTTACGAGTAAAAACTGCCTAGTAGAAAAAAACCTGAACTTGGAATCTGAGAATCAAGCTGGTTCCTTTCCTTCTTAGGAATCCTCAGCAAGAATAAAGCCAGCACTGGTGGACACTGGTAATATTTTCTACACTTTTGACTGTGATTTCTCTGCTCAGTGCTGATTGGCTGTTTGCTCCAGCCTCCTTTTCCTGATCTCAGTCTTGCGGTCTCATTACCTCAGTCTCATTCTATGCCTGACTCTCAGACATTCCTCCCTCCCTCTTTTTGCCTTTTATGTCACCCTTACCCCTCTCCCTTCCCTTTGTCTTCCTATTTAGCTGATCCCCTTCTATCTAACACTCTTCCCTAACAGGTCGTTTTCCGCCATCCCACTGATTGCTCTGCTCGACCAGCTGCAGCTACTATGTTGATTGGTCCTTTCCCCTATTCTGCATCTGCCTTGCCTATTTAGACTGTAAGTCTTTGGCGCAGGAACTTTCTAGGGCTCTGTGTTCGTACAGCACCTAGCACAATGGGGCCCCAGTCTTGATTGGTCCCTAGGCATTACAGTAATAAACATGATGAATAAATTAAAATATAAATTAACCACAAGGTCACCCTTCTTCCCCGTAGAGTAACTGTATGTAGCCAACATTTCCCCATCCATTCCAGCAACAGTGCAAGGTACCTTGGTCTCTGCTGGGACATCAAAAGCTGGAGAAACTAAACCAAAAAAACAAATATAGAAGATGTACCCTTAATGACACCTCTGATATTACAATGTAACAAGGCTTCCCACCCGCAGGCTCCTCTGTCAGCCCGGCTAGGGCTCGCTTGAGTCAGTGTCACTGGCTTCACATGGGTGAAGAAATGTATCTTGTTAGCTAAATATACGGTGTCTATAAATCTCCCGGGCTGTGTTTATATGAAGGCCTGGGCACCTCTCTTGGCGTGAATAGGGGTTAAATTATTCCCTGTTCTATTTGTATTTAAATGTTATGTTTCCATGATAAGCGTAAGGCAGAGGTGTCAGACGGGCCCAGGGAAGGAGATGGCAGGCAAGAAAGGTGCAATAATCGAATGTTGTACACCGAGTGTTGAGTGGGGGAAAGTGCTAATTCAAAAGACAGAAGGGACAATGAGATGCAGGATGCCTGACCCTCTGCAGGGCAAAGGATGTATATGATACTCACAGAGATTGTGAAGGGCCTAGGGGAAACATCAGGGTCACACACACACATGTATGTGTAGCTAGCTCTCTCTCGCTCTCTGTATGTATTCTTCATACTAAACAAAGAGGTTGAATCCCTGCTCGAGCAGAAAAACAGATTTCAACCTTATTATCTGTGAAGTTGCAACCAGTACCTCCATAATACAGAGATAGATCTAACTGTCTTCTGTGGCCTGTGTCATGTAGGAAGACAGAGATGATCACAACCATGTCTTTTGGCCTTAAAAGCTATGAGTTTGTGTATCTGTGTAACAAGCTCATTGCCATGGCATATGATACAAGTGGGTAGATTATGAGTGGGTGTGTGTGTATTCAATAGGCAGGTAAAATACAGATGTGTGTACATTCTATAGGCAGGTACAATCCAGATGTGTGTGTGTGTGCTATAGCAGGGACCACACAGATGTGTCTACATTCTATAGGCAGATACAATCCAGATGTGTGTGTGTGCTATAGCAGGGACCACACCGATGTGTCTACATTCTATAGGCAGGTACAATCCAGATGTGTGTGTGTGCTATAGCAGGGACCACACAGATGTGTCTACATTCTATAGGCAGATACAATCCAGATGTGTGTGTGTGCTATAGCAGGGACCACACCGATGTGTCTACATTCTATAGGCAGGTACAATCCAGATGTGTGTGTGTGTGCTATAGCAGGGACCACACCGATGTGTCTACATTCTATAGGCAGGTACAATCCAGATGTGTGTGTGTGTGCTATAGCAGGGACCACACAGATGTGTCTACATTCTATAGGCAGATACAATCCAGATGTGTGTGTGTGCTATAGCAGGGACCACACCGATGTGTCTACATTCTATAGGTAGGTACAATCCAGATGTGTGTGTGTGTGCTATAGCAGGGACCACACCGATGTGTCTACATTCTATAGGCAGATACAATCCAGATGTGTGTGTGTGTGCTATAGCAGGGACCACACCGATGTGTCTACATTCTATAGGTAGGTACAATCCAGATGTGTGTGTGTGTGCTATAGCAGGGACCACACAGATGTGTCTACATTCTATAGGCAGGTACAATCCAGATGTGTGTGTGTGCTATAGCAGGGACCACACCGATGTGTCTACATTCTATAGGTAGGTACAACAGATACCTTTTCAGATCCTGCCAAAGGCAAACACATGAGGAAATGCGATAAGGCAACTGCTGACTTTCTAACATTCAGGGCTCAGCCTGCTGCCTTTCTGCCTTTTGGCTACGAATCCAGATATTAATTAATTCCTTATTAGTATTGTTCATCCCTGTTTGTCTCACTACTATTCTTTTCTGCTTGTAAATGTTACCAGCTGCGACTGGGATTGCACATACAACTAGTGACCAGCAGCAGAGCTCAGATCCATCTGCAGGGTGTGTGAGCCTGTGTCCTCCAGCACCCTGGAAAGATGCTCCAACACCCGAGCAGAGAGGGAGCGAGAGGTAGAGTGGATCTCCCCAGCGGTCTGCTACCCACTCCAGCAGGCTATGCACTCTGCAGCGAGGAGGGGCCCTGCTGCATTCAGTGTGTCCTGGGAAGGCAGCTCCTGTTTTGCTCTACTCAGCAGCTGCTAACACAGGCACCAAGGGCCGGTTTCTTCTCTTTGTTCCCAGCAGGTTGTACAGGCCTCCAGGTTCTTCTCTGCAGCAAGCAGCCTACAGGCCAATGGCAGCAGCCGGAAAGAAGGTGGGGGAGGGGTGCGTGAAGCTAGTGTCATGTGACCAGCCAGCTCGATGCAAAGTTCCCCGCAGATCACAAGTGACCCACGTGCCAGTTTGGGTTACACCACAGGAAGCAAAAATAGCCCTTCAGCTGTGTTAGCTTTCAGAACAGAGGTAGTGTCTACCTTGGGCCAAAGCATAGGGAGGGAACTCCAGATCTGAGCTACTGAACTTTGGGAAAGTTTGGAACCAGCTCCAGTTCCGAATCTGAATTTGCTGGCTCAGGCTAAATCCCTCATCCTGAGTCTCTGTCTAGGAGTCCCCCCACAACTCTCCCCATCGTCACATTTGCTAATCAGGCAGCTCAGTAGGCTAAAAGCAGGGCATTTCCTGTGGTCCGAGCCGCGTGCTCCTACTGCCATTCTCACAGCAGTCCTACGGCTGCGAGATGATGATTATGTCCCTTTCCACAGGGGAAGCAATTACGAATTCTGTTGTAGCTAATTGTAAATTAGCTAATTAACTTCTCCATGGTACCTTGCTGAAAAACACATGAACCTTGTAAAATGGAGCGGTTTCGGAAATTAGGACAGAAAACCCCAATCGCCCCCAACAACTTAACTCAAAACAACAAGAACAAAATCTACTCTCCTCCCGCATAGCCCCCTTCAAACAACACATCCTCATTCTAATTCTGCTGCAGGCTTTAAAATGTTTGCTGAGTTCACCTGCTCATCGCAACCCGGTGGTGTTTGGGAGCTCTAATCATATCTCAGCTGGAGCAGTTTCCTTGGGTGTAACTCTCCCCCTTCTCCCATTTTTGTTCTATTTAACAGATTCTTTATATCCCTTACATTAGGAGTTATGATTGCACAGATGCCAGTCTCCTGGTGCTGGAGACAGAAGCTTCAGAGATGCCCGGGCTAGAGAAAATACCAGCAAATCCGAACAGCTGTGTCATGGGGACAAGTGCAAATGGGCATAAGCCCAGGTGTGGGCTTTAATTGTCCCATGGAGGGAAGGGTAGATCCATCTTCCTGTAAGCGTGCTACTCCCCAGTTACCCCCTTGAAAAACTTCTTTTGCAAGGTTTTTTTTAACTGTACAATTGCACCTTGAGTCCTGAATTTTAAAGAGATCCTGGCCATGCTGTAGAAAGTCAGAGAGTTCCTACAAAGTAATCACCATTGGAAATGCAAAAGGAAAGAAGCAATAGATGAAATGCCCCTCATCTTCACTGAGCCTATGAACATCCTTCTCTTCTTTTAAGTCTGGGGGTCAGGGTTCTATCCTGAGTTTTGCCACAGATTTGCTGTGTCCTATCAGGCACAGTCACATAACCTTTGTGTCTTTCATTATTCTTATTAAGGAGGAGGGATGGTCTTTACCATTACTCTTACAGTACCACTGAGGGACCCCAATCAAGGATCAGGGCCCCATTCTGCTAAGCACTCTACAAGCACTGGAATAAAAAAGACACTGTAAAATGAATATGGTGGTGCTGCAGCCCGGTTGACAGGGATGTGCTGAGGATCTATCCATGTCCTTGGTCCCTCGGGCAAAAAGACCCATCTCTGTCTATGGAGCAACAACCACAGCACTGACAAAGCTCTCAGAAGCCTGAGAAGTTCAGAGCTACATGCTGTTATTAAAGCTTTCAATGCCCCATGCTACCCCAGCGGAGTCAAAGGATGTATAAAAGAGGTGAGTCAAAGAAGACTCTGGCTCCTCATGTAAAGCCTTGTTGAATAACAGGCAGCAAAGCTAGTTAGGTGCCTGACTCCCCTGGGAGGGCTGGGAGCAAGTACTGACTTCAGAGTGACTCTTGGGAAAAGGTCCTTGAGTGATTGTGCTTCTGCATCCTTCACTACCCGCAGCCGACCAGTGGTGCGCAAGGATAACCGCAAACACAGTGCATCACAGTGATCTCGCCTGGAGGTCAAGGCCTGGATCGCTCAGAACAGGCTCTGATACCCTGACCCGTATTGACTACCAACTCATCCCAGTAGCTCACCTTCAGAACCTGCTGAAGTCAGCGGGGCTACTTTGGAGTACGGCACTGCTCAGTGTGAGTAAGGGGGTCACAATCTGGTGCTAAAGGCTTGATCCAGCGCCCAGCGCCGATGATGGAAAAACACCCAGTGACTGCAATGGAAGATGGATCAGGCCCTAAGCCAAAACGCAGTGTGTTCCTCCGGGCAAGGGCATGAGTTCAAGCCAAACTGCAAAACAGGCCCTTTTCTAGCTTTGTATTCACTTCAGTCCAAAAGGTAGCAAGTGATTTTGGAACTGGGGATTTAAGTCCGGGGACCTGCAAGGCTTGGGGGGCGGGGTGAGGTTCCAGTTTGTCCTCTAGTAACTGCCATTTGTTTACTCCTTATCATCCGCTGGGCAGGCTATGTCAGAGGTGCAGCTTGTCATCTCTGAGCAACCTTCAGCAGAAGCAGCCTCCCAAATTCAGCCCCCCACCCATCTGTAATAAACACAGCCGACAATCTCCCCAGCAATCCTGCTCTGCCTTGGGATTACGGCTGTCATTTCTTTCAGCACTTGGATCATATCAATATGACCCCTCACTAGTACATCACTGGAGCTATTTTAATTGCATGCCTGGAATTGGTAATCTAATTAGTTGCTTCAATGTCAATAACCCTTTCCTTGCCCACAGTAAGTTTAACCCACCACTGGACTATCTCAGTGCTTATCACAAGCCTGGCCTGGCGAAACAAGAGGCAGTTTCAGTTCACCTCCTGTTAGGCAGATCCCAAAGCAACTCCACCGCTGCTGACCTTAGATGGTGCCTTTCTTGGAAGTGTCAGAAGAGCGGGACACAGATTGTATGGGCAATGGAGAAAGAGTTCCGCTCTCATGCCTCAAAGTGCTCTCACCAGGCAAAATGTGGAGAGCAGGCTACACTCTGCCTTTTTCAGGGATCAACAGAAGTCTTTCACCTCCAGAGCTTTCAGCCCTAGCACCTTTCATCACTCCTGCAATCACTGAAATACCCTTTTAACAGGAGTATCACTTCCCCTGTCCTAAGGTAATGAACAGAGCTGGGGGAATAACTGACTTCTCAGTTTGGTGGCAGTCCTGAAATATTGGAGAAAAAAATTAGTTCAAGTCGAATTGTATCTGAATGTTTGGGGGCATTTTTACTGAACCAAAAAAGTCCAGTTCAGGTCTGATCCAGAGCGGGGATTTGAACTTTGTTTCCCACATCCCTGGTGAGTTCCCTAAGGACTGGGCTAAAGATTATTGGGTGGGGAGGGAAGAAGGGGAAAGTACACCGTGGCATTTCCTCCTCTGGGCATTTTGTGAATAGCTGAAACAACATTTTTTAGCAAATAAATGATTTTTCTGACAAATTTTGCCCAGCTCTAGTTATAGCTTCAAGGCAAATACCAGCAGTTCTGGCTAGTTGAACCACTGTCTTAGGGCAGCAAAGAGGTGTAATTCCACACTTACGTGTTAAATGACAGGTTTCTTCATGGCACTCCGGGTGTTCAGTATAGAGCTGGGAAAAATAGTTCACAACTAACATTTTCTAAGATGAATTTCAATTCTATTCCCTATAGGTTCCTTCACAATAGAGTAGAACACAGTTTCCCCTTTTCTGAATTGTCCACAAACAGATCAGGATTCTCCCCAGTTTATTCATGACCTGAAATTCTCAGCTAAAACATTTCTGTGAATGGCTCTTGGTGTGTAGCTTTTTGGTGAGTATTCAAAATCTGACCTGATTTTTGATTCAATGTGAAGATCATGTGGCCTGTTTTTCTTCCCACCATCACACTTCGAATCAGGTTTCTGGTTGTGAAAATCAGTTTTTGTTTCTTGAATAGTCAGCAGCATTCGCCTACAATTCACTATTCCATGACCATCCCTGCTGGTAAACTAGTTCACTGGAATATTAATGGGAAGCAAACACAAAAGGAGGTGAGAACACTGTAGAAGTGGTGTGTGCAAGTAGATATATTTTTCTCACTACTGAACTTTTTATGACTCTCTTAAAAAGTTGTGGGTTCGGTATTTTTATATATCAGAATCTGTTCACCAATCCAAAATATAACTGATCAGATTTCCCAATTAGAGAGATAAAGCCATCACAGCTTTAACTATGAACTGATACTTCAAATTAATATCGGGTCCAGTTACCTCTGGACCGCATCAGTACCTGTAAGTGCGGCTTGGAGAGAGAGCTCAAACACTGAGTTCTGCTCCTGTGATCCAGTTCTGATACAGAACTTGGATGCGATGAATTTAGCACACCTTAATTCTTACACTCTTCTGCACTGATATAGCACATAGTATGGACGGAGCCTACAGGGCAGTTCAATTTTCACGCCTGTTCAGTGCAAATCTTAAAAGATTCTTGACAAACTTTGCAGGGTCAGTGGTGTGAAGGCTGGTAGGTCAAGAAAATAAGTTTAAATCCCTAAATTCATCTCTCAGGTAACCTGTAGGGTTTGAAACCCTCGCCAGAAGCCTAAAAAGCCAGGATATTAATCCATTGCACCACTCAAGCCTTGAATTGCTATAACAGCACGGACATGGAAAGTGGGGGAAAAAGGACATATTTTCTCTTGCAGGAGCTGTGACGGCATTTCAGATCAAATTAAACTTCAGTTTTTAAAGACTTCAGTGGAGGTAATTGAAACACTTCCTCACAATCGCCTGAACCTAACTGTTATCTCTCTTTTCCTCTGTATATCATCCCTTTTCCCCCAAGCCTGAGACAGCCCTGCCTGGCTGCAGCCTCCTTAATATTAAAGACGGTGATTAAATGGGATTCGCCAAAAGACAAAGGGCTGAAAACCTGCCAATTGTTAATCCCTCTTTCGCCGTGCTTAAAAATTCCATTTCCTTCATTTGAAGAAAGGGGAGAAAAAAAAAGAGAATTATACGCCTATGTCTAATTTAAATTCTGGCGTCGCGGGTCCTGTTCCCTTCTCCCTCTCTTGACGTCTGAATATATTCCTTTATTACCATTATTACAGCTTTCTGATTGCATTAAAATTCATCCACACGCTTCTCTCCACATTCCACTTTTCTTTTGCCAGTTTTTTTGCTAATTCCCTTTTTCTCCCCCCTCTCCACTTTCAAATTATACAGAATGTCATTAAAGAGCTCCAGAAAATACCTCAACTCCTTTCTCCCTCGCTTTTATAAACTCACCGGCTTCCTCTCTCTCTCTACATCTACAAACAAAGAAGAAGAAGAAGAAGGAGAAAAAGAAAACAAAACAAACACAGCAGCACAGCTCATCATTTTAAATAACATCTTTCCTGCATAAAACGGCTGAGGGCCAAGTGCTGATTTCACAAACAGAAGCACAACTCCTGCTAAAGTTATCAACATTATTTGTATCAGGGTAGCACCTAGATCAGTGGTTCTCAACTCTAGGCCACCGCTTGTTCAGGGAAAGCCCCTGGCGGGCCTGGCCAGTTTGTTTACCTGCCGCGTCTGCAGGTTCAGCCCATCGCGTCTCCCAGTGGCTGCAGTTCGCCGCTCCAGGCCAATGGGGCCTGCAGAAAGCGGCACGGGCCGAGGGATGAGCTGGCCGCCCTTTCCGCAGCCCCCATTGGCCTAGAGCGCAAACCTTGGCAAGTGGGAGCCACAATCGGCCGAACCTGCGGACGCGGCTGGTAAACAAACCGGCCTGGCCCAGCAGGGGCTTTCCCTGAACAAGTAGTGGACCAGAGTTGAGAACCACTGACCTAGATGGACCAACTGAGATCAGGCCTCCATTGTGCTAGGCTCTGTACATACACATAAGGCTTGTCTACACTACCCGCTGGATCAGTGGGCTGCGATCGATCCAGCGGGGGGTCGATTTATACTAGACACGATAAATTGACGGCTGAGCGCTCTCCCGTTGACTCCGGTACTCCACCAGAATGAGAAGCGCAAGCAGAGCCGACGGGAGAGTGCCAGCTGTCGACTTTCCGCAGTGAAGACACTGCGGTAAGTAGATCTAAGTACATCGACTTCAGCTACGCAATTCACATAGCTCAAGTTGCATATCTTAGATCAACCCCATGCGATAGTGTAGACAAGCCCATAGAGAGAGACAGATGCTGCTCCAAAGAGCTTACACTGTAGGCAGAAAGAAGAAACACAAAAGAAGTTTTATTTTCACGCCCATTTTATGGCTGGGGAACTGACATAAAGGGAGATTAAAAGACTTTGTAACGCAGCAGGTTAGTGGCAAAGCTGGGAATAGAATCCAGAGAGCTGGTCCAAAGTCTCAACCATTCTCCTTCTCAGCTCTTGGAAATCCATTGGGATTGTATATTGGTAAATGAGGACAGACTTAGGCTGCTAGTCTCCTTTCTAACACTGTATTGGTTTGCTTGCTATATAATCTAAACTATCTGTCTACTACCTCTCTGTCCATTTTTCACCCTGCATGCCTTTCTTTTGTTGCCCTCAGTTACACCAGTGCAATCAAATACCTACAGCTGGTTGGAAAACAATTTCTGTTCCATGGGAAATTCCAACATTTCTAAATTTGTTTTCACTTTGAATGGGAACAAAACATCAAATTTAAACATTTATTGTGGAATAGAAATTCTAAAAGATTTCAGTTGAGAAACATCAATAATGTTTTGTTTTGATAATGTCGAATCATTTCATTTCAAGCGTGTCAACACATTTTGTTTCAATAAGGCAAAAACATTTATTTTTGTTAACCTAGAAACATGGTAATATAATGTAAACTATTAACCATAATATATAATAATAAATATATAACATATTATTAAAATTCATATTTTAGTATAATATTAAAGTCAGAACTAAATGAATCGGAACAATAAAGTTGACACTAAACAGTTTTACCTTATGAAAACAAAGTATTTTGACATTTTCAAAACAAAATGAGAAAGTCAAAATTATTTATTTTGAATTTTTTTCTGGCAAAAATTTTGTGGAAATCCACACAGTCCCACAAATATGTTTAGATTTTGATGAAAGTGCATTTTCTGACGGAAGTTTGCAGTGCCCTAGCCATATAATAGAGAGACAAGGCGGATGAGGTAATATCTGTCATTGGACCAACTTTGTTTGTGAAAGAGAGAAGCTCCCAAGCCACACAGAGCTATTTCTTCAGGTCTTTCTTTCTTTCTGATGGAAAACTGTTTTGTCAAAAATGTTTGGACCAACTCTGCAAATGATCCACAAAATAAGTGGGATGGCATGAAGGAAGAACCTGGCCCAACATATCCACATACCCAGAGGGTACGTTTGAACAGCAACATTCTATCCAAGGGACATTATATCAGTACTTGAAATAACACCAGGGACTCAGGGCTGGATCCAAAGTACATTGAAGTCAATGGAAAGACTCCCACTGGCTCCCATGTGCTACGGATCAGACCCTTAGCTTACATGCATTGTTATTTGGTATATTAATTGTAGCTGATAATGCGTCCCTCCATCCTTCCCCACTCTTATAGCCTCCTTCATGCCAGGGGTGTTTGTTGAGGTCACAGAGCAATGAGGCGAAGGATGGCAGGGCCTTCCCCCCACCCGGAGAAACGCTATCGTCATCATTGATGTGCACGGGTTCTGGAGCGGCATGCGTGCTTGCCTCTGGAACGAACTTTGTTAATGTGTCAAGGAACCAGACAGAATAACAGCTTTGTTCTTACCCTCGGTGCCCCAGGTCCGGGAGGCTGAATAAATCCAAGCACCCACCCAGGTGATGTTATTTTAGCTTCACAAATGTCACAAACAAGCGGACCCAAACCAAGAATAATAGCCTTTGGACCCTCAAGCACAACCACAACTAGCAAGGAGTCATAAGCCAGGGACGGCATTGTGGGATTTTAATGAGAGAGAAAACCTAAGAACATAAGAACTGCCATACTGGGTCAGACCAAAGGTCCATCTAGCCCAGCATCCTGTCTTCCAACAGCGACCAATGCCAGGTGCCCCCTAGGGAATGAACAGAACAGGTAACCATGAAGTGATCCATCCCCTGTCGCCCATTCCCAGCTTCTGGCAAACAGAGGCTAGGGACACCATCCCTGCCCATCCTGGCTAATAGCCATTGATGGACCTGTCCTCCATGAACTTATCTAGCTCTTTTTTGAACCCTGTTATAGTCTATGAACAGAAAACATACACACAGACACAAGGGAATCCTCCCATAGTGAAATCACACATGGGGCCCTCATCCAAAACCAACTGAAGTCAGTGGAAACACACACATACTGCAGTGAGTTTTGGATCAGGCCAATGTCTCTGAGGGTCCATTCCACACCCCTCCAGGATTGGAAGTGATCCTAAAATCAGGGCAGACCTTTCCCACTCCGTGGATTGTATTTTTTTTTTTTTTTTTTTGCTAGGGATGGCAAGATTTCTTTGATGCTACTTAGCATCCCCCTCACCCCGCAACCATTTTATTAAAGATGATTTCCTTCTCCTCCCCTCCCCAACCAGCTTTAAATGCCAGTGTCATTTCCAGCTGCTGACAGAGCTCTCGAGCTGCCGCGCCGAATGGCATTCGCTAAAACCAACTAATAGAAGGAAATGAGGTTAACCTTTAAGAAAGGTGAAGATGAGCGGGGTGCTATTCTGGCAGTAAAGATGAGTTCATAAACAGGCCTCTCGCTGCCAAGACAGCTTAGCCCGCATGCTGCTGCTCCTGAGAGCCGAGCATGCAGCTCTTCACAGGCCAGTTTTGTGAAGGAGAAAGAAGAGCAGTTATGAGAGAGCTATACAAAAAAAGACCTCTGTAGGCGTATCGTTAGTTATCGACTACATGGTGGAGCTGGTTGGAAAATTTTGGTTGAAACAGTTTTCGGTTGGAAAATGCTGTTTAGACAAAACTGCCCCCTCCCCCCCCCCCTTTTTTTTTTTTTTGCTGCAGCGTAGCGGTTTTGATGCAATTTTGTGTCGGGAACAAAAACTGAAAACAAACAAAACCCCCCACAATGTCAACATGTCCTGGTTTCACATTTTGGGGAACAAAAAAGCTTTGAATATTTGGTTTGCAAATGACAGGTTTCAGAGTAGCCGCCGTGTTAGTCTGTATTCACAAAAAGAAAAGGAGGACGTGTGGCACCTTAGAGACCAACAAATCTATTTGAGCATAAGCTTTAATAAATTTGTTAGTCTCTAAGGTGCCACAAGTCCTCCTTTTCTTTTTGGTTTGCAAATGACTTCTTTTTCCCAAGGTACTTTATTTTACATTAACAGTAAAAATCTAAATGAAACAGTTCAATTGACCTGAAACTACTTTTTAAAATGTTTGTTTCCTGAAAAATGTCAAAGTCTCACAATGCCTTGGTGGGATGAACAATCCCTTTTCTGACCAGCTCTATGGAGTGGGATATATTTTAATTTTCAAAGGTCTCCATTAATCCCCCGGTGAGCCTAAGATCCAGGAGAGCACAGGAAAGACCCGCTCTAGGAATTATTTGGGGGAATTTCTATGGCCTGTGTTATAGAGGTCAGCTTAGATGATCACATTGGTCCCTTCTGGTCTTGGAATCTGAATAAACTATGCTCCATCAGGATAGCGTCCCCTAGTGTGGCTCATACGCTCAGGTTTTGTACAATGTGCCTGACTGGCGACATTGGTAGGAGAAAAGAAGAGCTGGGAGCAGAGAATTAGGTTGTGTTTCCTTGCAGCAATCGCAGGGAGATGGACCCCTGACAGGAAGGACAGAGAGCAGCAGGAGAGAGCTCAGCATCTCACAGGCTCAGGCTCAGAAGAAGGAGCTGAAGCCATGAGATCAGTGCAAATGTTTGGACAGGGAAGGGATCCACTTCAAGGGATCCGCTGACATCCGATCTCATCCTCAAAGCCCAAATTTAATTTTACAGTTGGGTCTCAGGGAACCTGCAGAACGAATCTCCTGTTATCAACCACATTAGCAGCAGCTACCATTGCCGCAGCAGGATGTGACTGTGTGTGTTAGGGAGGAATTTTGCTCTCCTGTTCTCAGCTGATTTGCTCCATGTGGCCTGCATGTATACATCTCGTCTTGCCCTTGTTACAAGCAGGGGTGTGTGTGTGTATGGTGGGGGAGATCTCCCATTTTAATCCTGTTGGCCCCCATCCCATGGGAACATGCTGGTATCTGACTTTTACGATGGCAAATTATTCACTCTAGAAATGCTGAAATCATGAAATTGAGCTAACAGGCAATGGGCCAACGCTCAACGGGTGTAAATTGGTATAGTTCCATTGAAGTCAATGGGCCTGATCCCCAGCTGGTGTCAATCAGTGCAGCGCCATTAAAGTCAATAGGCAAGATCCTCAGCCAGTGCAAATCGGAGCAGCACCAGTATACCTTCTGGGGATGTGGCCTAATGAACCTTGGTACTGGAGAAATTATTTCTTCCTCCAATAGGTCCCCAGCCAGACCAGCAAGTGTGAAAACAACCACATGCACCCTGCCTCCGTGAGGTGCCTGATCAAAGTCACTTTCTTTGCTTGCCCCAGATCAGAGTCTGAAACTGCCTGTGTCTATCTGTCACATGGGCTCTCCACGACCCTGCAGGGCTCGTTCCACCTCTCACCTCCTCAACACTCAGAAAAGGTCTGAGCTGAGGATGTTTTGGGAGTGCAGGATGGGTGACCCAGACTAGAATCCAGCTTATGTTTCCTGGAACTGAACCGGCCATGGCAGTGCTGCAAGGAACCACATCTTTCTTTTGTCAGCAGTCAGCAGTTACAACTCAGACACACATGTGGGGAAAAGGGGCCATTTTACAGAGCCTCTTTTCTGTGCTTTAAAGCTCCCGGTGCTATTATTTTCCCCATTTCCCATCTTTTGGGCCTTTTTGGTCCTGGGCAGGCTGAGAGATGTGTATGTAAGCGGGGGAATAGTCCCGCGCTTGTGAGGAACTTTCCTGACTTCTGCACTCCCTGGTGAAGTGGGCTAGCGAAAGGATCTGAGTCCTCGCTCCCACTTCCTTTACCCAGTGGCCTCGCTCCCCTTGAGGACTCCCCTTCCACTTTCCTGTCTGGCAGAGTCCTTGTAACCCCAACAAGGCTGGGCCCAGGATTCCTGGGGGGCTCGACCCCCAACCCTGCTGTGGTCACCTAGGATAGGGGCTAGGGTGTCCCCACTCCGGGGTACTCTCTGCACTGGGCACTTCTCAGACCCACTGACCATTACATACAATTTGAAGCAAATGCAAGTTATTTAATCAACAATTAATTTTAAAAAGAATAAGGAAAAATGGGAAAGGTGAAAGGAAACACATCACCCCGCTCTGTGGCAGGGAACATCACAAACAGTGACTCTGGAACGCCCGGGCAGTTCACAGTCTGCTCCTGGTAAGTCCCAGGCCTTCTTCTCAGGCCCTGGCTGTGCTGCAGGGATGCTGTGGGTTGGACACTCGCTCTGGTGGTGGCCACACGCTCTCAGGCTCTAGGTGGTAGGACCCTTCTTCCCTGTCGGGGTTACGATCCAAGCCTGGCCTGCAGAGCCCCTTGGCTGAGGCGTCTCCCTGTGCTGGGCCCGCTGCCCAGGGTCCCCCTCGCTCTCCCCAGCTGCTCACGACACCCGGCTCCGGACTGCTCCAGCCCCAGCTCCACCGCTCTGCCTCAGCACGGCTGCTTCTCTGGCCCCTCTGGCTCTGCTCCCTGCAGCTCTGCTCCCAGGACAGGTCTGCTCTGCAGGCTGCTTCTGTGACTCTGCTCTCAGCACTGACCTGCTTTGTGGGCTGCTTTTCTGGCCCCTCTGGCTCTGGTTGCTGCAGCTCTGGTCCCAGGGCAAATCTGCTCTCTCTGGGCTGTGCCTCTGGCTTTGGGCTGCAGCTCTGCTCCCAGGACAGGGTCTGCTCTCTCTGGGCTGCTTTTCTGGCCCCTCTGGCTCTGGTTGCTGCAGCTCTCCTCCCAGGGCAAGTCTGCTCTCTCTGGGCTGTGCCTCTGGCTTTGGGCTGCAGCTCTGCTCCCAGGACAGGGTCTGCTCTCTGTGGATCTGGCACAGCTCTGCTCCCCAGCTCAGCTCGGGCCCACTCTGCCTGACCCAGGCAATTCCAGCTCACATGGAGGATGGGACCTCCCTGGCCTCCTGACTCCCCGATTAGCCTGCCCGCCCTGTCATTCAGGCTGACCTGGAGCATTGGCCTCTCCCCATTGTTCCTGGGGACTGTCAGTCTCAGGGTCCTGATTCCCCATCAACCCTTTCCCCTTTCAGTACTGGGAGCTAGCAACTAAAACACCCCCACTGAATGTTAGTAAGGGGGCAACAGTCCCCTTACATATAGGTTGTAACTCACTCTGCTTTGCAAAGGCTTTGGATGCCTGGCAGCAGCGTGTCTCCTTGTGAAACGGGACAGCGAGTGGTAACACTGACGCAGAGAGCCAGCAAATGGTCTCAGCACGCTCCCTCTGGGAAAGACCCTCTCTAGTGAGCTGCCCGATCAGGAGGCAGGTAAAAATGAGTATCGCCCATAAAAACTAATCAGGATTAATAGATTTTTTAAGGTCAGTTCCATTTTAACGTGTTCTCTGTTGAACACTGTATTTCAGATCTGAACATCCCAAAACTTCAAGAACGATCATGTTCCAGAAATCTAAATTTTGCTGCTCATGACTGTCTCTAGTGACAGGCAAAACAGATTTGTTTTCCTTAGGAGGGGAGGATCTCAAAGACTCATGGCCCAGTGTAAAACAGTTGTGTCATTATAATGATCCCTCCCTGCAGGCTTTGAAATCAGGACCCAGGAGCTGCGGAAGGGCCCATGGTCCCGCCCCTCACGCTGTGCCACCCCCAAGGCCCCGCCCATTCCCCCAAGCCTCCACCCGTGCACCGCCCCTTCTCCCTCAGGCCCCCCTCATGCCGCCCCTTCCCTCAACATTTCACCCCGGGCTGGTTCCTCCCCACAAGACCCCACCCCCCACTCACTCCTCTCTACCCCCTCCCACCCGGCACTTGCCCTTATGGCCAGTAAAAAGTGGGGGCGGGGCCCCATTCCGGCTCCTCTGTCAGGACCTTCAACACCACAGCACAGATCTCTACTACTTGAGTTAAAGCTGGCAGCAGTAGTTGGCTGTTATCCTCTAGCACACCAGGTGCTTTGTCAATGGATTACACCTGGAGGATCTTGGAATGAAACAGTCTGCACCCCTAAGAAGAACCAAGAACAGCTGGAGAGATTGAATGAAAACAATGCCATAGTTACAGTAAGGCTGTGGAGACCGATTTGGATAAAGAGAAAACTCAACGCTTCTCCTGAAAAGTTGCCCCTAAACTTGAATGGAATGTCTTAAAAAATGAAGCTAGCTTATTTTTCTTTTTCCAAATTAATATTTCCTCTGATCACCTGGGGGCAAAGCAAATGTCACCCAGAGAGGGCCTTAGTGTGACTCCCAAGAGATTCCCATCATGCAGGGAAGCCTTCGGTCCTCTGGGCATTTCTCTGAACTAGGAATGGGCCTGAACCCCAGATCTGGTCCGTGAGTGGTGCTCAGAATCCGAATGGTACGCCGTCCCCTAGTTTACCTGGAAGAAAGCTGCCGAGCCTACTTTCAGACCTAGGGATTTGTTTACGACCTTCCCTAAGCTGAGCCAACCTCTCGACACTTTTCATGTTTAGCCATCGCTAATAGACTTTACAGCAATACGAAACTACTGCCTTCTAGAGCATCTTTCAGTCAAGGGTGCTTTTCAGACATTAACCAATGAAGCTTCACCACTTCCACACTTGTCATTGCTGCACATGGCTGCATGCCGCTGTGAAAGGTTCCAGTAGCGGGGAAAGGCTCAGGCAGTGGGGAGACAGCAGGATACGACACGACTAAAAAATAGCCAAGTAGGCATGAGAGGCATGCATGGCTGCACAGAGAGCCATGCAGGGCATATACGCTGGGGTTCCGGCATGTAGGTCACTCTAAGGTACTCGTCTAAGCCACGCCTCACTGTCTATTTATACCACTGCTAGATGTCATCCTCATTGGAAACATTATACCTTGACTGTCAACACGCAGTACGGAAAGAATGACTCCAACTACAGGCTGCATACAAACAGCCAACACTTCAGCTGCTTATTTGACACTTTTGGAGACACACTTGGATCAGGGAAATCAGCTGCTCTGGAATTCCCGCGGGAACATGGTTTCACCTGAGATTTCTGATATTCCGTGATGTGAGCCATACAGAAGATGGCTGGAGAATGTGATGGCTTTGGGCCTGTCTGCATCTGGCCTCAGCTGATTTCATGAAGTGCAGGGTTGGCCAGTTAAAAAAAAAAGGGGGGGGGTCTGGGGCTCAGGGTTCAGCCTAGTCTGAGATTTGTATGTGAGGGGAATATATATGCATGCGTGCTGTGCCAGGCTGGGACTACCTGAATGCAGTGCAAAGTCTGTGGTGCAGGGAATAGACAGTAAACAGGTTTATGGGCTGTAAGAAAGAAATCAAGACTCAGGAAAAAAAAACCCAACCAACAACCACCAAAATTACAGAGCAATTGTGCGTGTAAGGAAAATAAAGCTTTGGAAATAAAGGGCTAAATGACATTTGTTTTTAGACAACTCCCCCTCCCCCAAGTGATTAGAAAACGAGTTGGACTTGGTGTGAACTCGGAGTTGGACTGATGCAGCTGAAACATTTTCAGCTCAAGCTTGACTTGGCAGCGGCATGATTACCCCTCATTAAGTGACCCGGGAGAACAGCCCTGCTGCTGTTCCACAGCAGGTCAGGGACCCATGGGGCACTGGGTGGGGTCCGACAGGCTGTCCTTTAGATCCACAGTCAAAATGCCACCTCCCCATCCCAAAACGCAGCACCCTAAATCAGAGCCAGACCCTGAGATCGTTAATGCTGGTTAATTTCATCCCCTGGGAACCTGGACCTGCTGTCTGCAGAGCAAACTGGTAGGAGAGTTTAGCAGAGATGAGAAAGTATCAGAAATAGGAAAGCAGGTACTTCTTTCAGTGAAGGCCCCTCAGAGCCATCAGATGCTCTGATTCGCTTTGCAGCAGAGCAAGGGGACAAAGGGGTGGGGGTCATCAGCTAGGACCAGGGAGAACCTCATGGAATAGATGTTGCCTGGAATGAAACGGTGCCATCAATAAGGTATGTAGCCACAGCGGTGAATGTCCAGCATGGGTAGCATGAACCAACCAAAGTATTTAATGTGACAGAGAGCGACTTCCTCCCCTTTCCTGGGTATTTAACACAGTTTAGTGGAGTTCAAGGTTCACTGTCTCCTCTCCATTCACATCATCCGTCCATCCTGACACAGCCTGATCCTGCAAGGTGCTGAGTGCCTCTTAAGAATGCTAAGCAGCTGGTGGGACCAGTGCCCCTGGGTGAGGCTGGTTTTCCTCCCCATGGCTGCTTGGGGTGGGGAAGCTGGAATGATTGAGAGGAGTGGGGCGGGAGGAGGGGGAAAAACACAGTCAGAAAGCCCCGGTTGCCCTCTGCTATTGCGCTGCTCGCTGCAAGGCTCCCTAACAGAACCGTGGTGCCGCTTTGCAAGACTGACTGTAATAACTGAAAACACCATGTCAAAAGGAATTTTTCAGGCTTTGACACCTCATAAATTACAGTTCGTTGACTTCTGCCAGGGTCTAGATTTAAATTAATGGGCAGCCGGGGATATATTTATTTCCCTCCCTCCTCTTGTGTAGTAGGGGTGGTGGAAGTGAAGCACAGTGCTAGATCCCGCCCCACAGCTGTCTCCCCATAACCCTGAGCAGTGAAACTCCCATTCCAACTTTCATTCTCAGAGTTTGGCCATCATGCCCCAAGCCAGACAAGCAAAGCTCTGGGGTGGGAAATAGTTATCAGATATGCCAGGAGATGGCTTTTCCAAGTTGGTCCTTCCAGATGGGGCATTTGGCAGACGAGAAAATAGCAGGTCATGGGCAAGTCGTGGGTACAAGTGCCAGGGTGGTGGGGGCTGTATATGACACTAAATAGAACAGAGCCTGTCTTTTAAATGAAGCGAACATTCAAGGTCCTGAATCCATGTGGTCAAAGACCCATTGCACTTTTCCGAAGAGTAAGGGTATTCAAATGCTGTTTATGGTGAGACATATGATATAAATGCCTGGATGGACTGAGGGCTAGACAGACAGACAAATGGTGTTAGCCCAAGTGCTTGACCAAATGCCAGCTGGGCGATTTGGCCTTCCTGAAATTCCTTTTGTGCAGTTTTACTTGGATACAGTATTAATCTGCATGGCTAAAGCTGAGCTATTTTGTAGCATTACTGGGTCTTATTGATCAGCTGCCATGATTCATCTAAATAGAAGCTGTGTTTTGGTGCTGGGTGAAATGCTCCCAGGACACAGGAGTTTATATGTTATATGTAATGTTATGGTTAGCAAGAATGTACACTGCTGCCCTCTTCTGTATTGTCTCAAATGGCTCCATGGTGTACCATAGAACCTACACACGAAAGAGCTAATGGAGATTCTCCTTTAGCTTAAGTAGTAAGGGGAATTGTGCTTTTGGGGCAGGAGGATCTGAGTTCTGTCCCTGCTGTTGCTATGAAGTTGCAACCGGTGTAGCACACAGCTGTGAAATTCCTTGGTGGCCATGGGTTTGCTACACGTGTGGTTTGTAAAATGTGGCAGATGCTTCTGGGACTTTCAGACTGAAAGGAACTCACATAAACAGAAGTTATTGATGGTATTTTAAGTTCATCCCGCATGTTACAATGGAAGCATTGGCGGCTCCCCGGTGCTGTGCGAGGGGCTCCTTTGAAAGAGAATTCCAGAGGCACATTTATGTTTGGGAAGGCTGAACTGGTCAGAGAACTGGAAACGGTAGCCATTTTTTCATTTGATACAACAACACGGTGCCTGGAAGGGATAAGAGAAAAACCAGAGGAAACCTGGCTCTGAGCAGCCTTTATGGAGCTGCACGAGGGGGCAAGCCTCAGATAATCTCACATTAGAGCCATTTTAAATGTCTTTACTCTCAGTGCAGGACACGTTCACACTGGAGTAGAAGGGGCAGTGCTGTTGGAGGTACTTTGAGAAAGAAATCCCTTGCAAAACTCTGCTGGCTCCTGATTTTGGAGTTAAACAACTTGCAGGTCACACCCTGCTGGCTTTCAGATGACCTCAGCTTTTGAGTGGCGTGTCTATGTGAGCTGTACAGTGGTGCTCTCTGTGGTAAGATAGGGACAGGAATGACCGGATTGTCAAGGACCCCAGCTGCCTCGCACCGAGCGCAACATTGAATTGTGGCACAGCGTTAGTCTGCAGGATCTTTGGATGTCTCCCGAGCGGGTTCAGCTGAAAACGGGCCACGCCCAGAAAGATACAGGGTGAACAGCAGCCCCACTTCTCAGGGCTACACTTGTGAAAAGTCACCCAGTTACGCCTTTCGGCCCCAATCTCGTAAGCCTGTGCATAACTTTTTGCAGGGTTCGGGCTTTAGGGTGCAATCCTGCTTTACTCAAGCCAATGGTGATTTTTGCCACTGAGCTGAATGGGAGAAGGATCAGGCGTGAAATCCTGGTTCTATTCAAGTGAATGGCAAAATTCCCATTGACTTCAATGGGGCCAGGGTTTCACCTCAGCTCTTTAGGATGTAAACTGCATTGGAGAGGGGCTGTTTCCTGCTCCTGGCTTTGTGGTGCACCAAGTACAGCAATGACCATCTTCAAATAAAAAAATAATTGCCAGTGAATATTTGTAGTGATGTATTAAACAGGGATGTTCATAGTTGTTGTTTGCTGTAGCAGGCGGGTTCGTATGAATAGAGGATTGATCATTCTGTAGCGTGACACAGACATTTGTGACAGCAATCTGCTCCCAGTACTGGAAGAAGACAGAAGACTCTTGACTCCAGGAGATGCAGTGTGCTGAACAGTCTCAAGTCCTGCTGACTTCACAAGGAATTGAGGGAGGTCCGCACGTCACAGGACGGAACCCCTGATCTACTGGTGTTGCATGTGGAATGGGGAACCACAGAGATTAGATACAGGAAAGATTTTTTAGCTGTGATTTATCTAGTCCATTTCTCTGCCAGTGCAGGATGGTTCCCTACAGTGCATTGTCCATATGAGTATTAAATACCCGTAGTAATAGGGGGATATTCTGATGTTTTGGGCTCTTCAATCTAGCCGTGAAAAGTCTAACTAGAATCAATGGCTGGAAGGTGAAGCTAGACAAATTCAGAGAGGAAATAAGGGGCAAATTTTTAACAGTGAGAGTAATTAACCATTGGAACAATTTATCAAGGGTTGTGGATTCTCCATCACTGGAGATTGTTGGATCAAGACTGGATGTTTCTCTAAAAGATCTGCTCTAGTTCTAACAGGAATTAATTCAGGGAAGTTCTCTGGCCTGTGTTCTACAGGAGGTCAGACTAGATGGTCACAATGGTCCCTTCTAGCTTTAGAATCTATGAATCCTTAGGGGGAGCACTCTCTAATTCAACAGATCTCACAGCCAGGAAGAACTTTCTGATATTCAGCCTAATTTCCCCATGTCTTTATAGCAGCTCATTACTCCTAGGTGCACCTGGTGGTAGCACCCCTAAACTGTCTCATGGGTGACCCCACATTTGGAATATCTGTAATCTGTTACGTCCTCCTCTGTGTCCCAGCTCTTTAGTCTGATTAATATCTACTGCAATCCAGTGCTTTAGGATTGCAAAACAGCCTTGCTGCAAAGGGCACAGCAGCAGATGCGACAGTGAAACGAGACAACATTTCAATCCATTTATCAATGTACTTGAAGTTCCTATTTCAAGGAAACAATAATAAATAGGAAGCAGAGAAATTGAATCCGAAATCCAGAGCATTTTAAATAAATGGAAAGGTTAAAAAAACCCACAACAACCCAGCTCTACAGTAATAAAAGAAAATCAGCACTGGGACCTGTTAAGTCTGGCCGGATCTTATTTATTAGAGGGAACCAATTGAATGAGTCAATCCAATAAAACATGGAAATATAATGTTTATTCATCTCCTGTTTCTGCTCCCTTAATTGAATGTTTTGCCTTGCAAAGTGTGAAAATGTTTCTAATGTTGTGTTGTAGCCGAGTGAAACCCATTTAATCACACTCAACGGGTCATACTCAACATTAGGCCACGCGCTATTGAACTGCACCTGTATTCCCCTGGCAAATGCATCATTAGCTAGCGAAGCTCAGCCGGCAGTTACCAGAGACAGAGCAACAAAACAAAGCCATGCCACCCCCGCCTCGGAAATGGCAATCGTTAATGGAACATTTAGACCGGAGGCTCACAACTGGACTTGGTAGCTAGCCCATGCTGCCGTTAATTTACTGCTTATCTGATAAAGGGAATCAGGCCGTGCTCTTGGAGAAACAAACTTATTTCAGTGCCGTTTATTCGGAGCAATTATTTTCAGATGTAGAGACATTTACATCATGAAGCTGGGAAAATGGAGAGCTCAGGGGATCGACAATGGGGTCTGATCTCCCTATCTAGGGGTTTATACCGTACTCGTCACTGTGATAGCTGAACACTTTGTTTGTGGATCAGTGCACACGAGACCTTCGTGAGGGCAGGTTATTCCATGTCTGCCCTATGGGGAGGTTTCTTGAACTTTGTTCTGAAGCAGCTGATGCTTGCCATTTGTATGCAGGATACTGCACTAGCTGGACAATGGGACTGATCCAGTCTGGCGATTTCTTGTTCTACCCCTGGAGATATGCAGGATCAGGGTGCTGCCAGGAGTGAATGGAAAAAGGATTTATCCCATCTGGATACCAAACTGATTAAAAGCCAGTCACGTCAGCAATGAACAAAATTATTGTTATTGCTTGCAATTTCCACAGGAACAATAAGGGAATGATGTGCTCAGTTTCAATAGAAGTTGGTCATCTAACTCTCTTAGGTACTTTTGAAAATCCCAGTCTTTATTATTAATTAAGGGAAGAATTTTAAAAAGTGCCTAAGTGACTTAGGAACATGAGTGACTTTCAGTGGGACTTTGTGCTCCCTTTGGATTCCTTGAAAATCCAACCCTCTTATTACTATTATGGCAGTGTGGCCTACTGGAAAAGAATTAGAGATTTCAGTCCAGTTCCAAGTGGACAGGTATGCCCATTGCAGAAGCCACCACCCAAGTCAGCACAGAGGGGCCGCCTTGTTTGGAGGGCTCAGTTGAGAAGCCAAAGATGGGATGGGTCAAGGGGATTGAGCTCTTTTTCACCCCATAGTCAGGGATGGGATGGGTCAAGGGGATTGAGCTCTCTTTCACCCCATAGTCAGGGCTGGGGTAGGCTGTTCTGTGACTAAGCAGAGGCCCCAGGCTCCATCTGACACCTCTCATCATTGTGACGTTAACTAATGGGGATTTCTGGTATTTTTAGCAGATGGTCCTTTAGGACCGAACCTGCTTTATGATCAGTCTGATCAGCTGAGGACATGGGGAGTGAGGCTCAGCTGGATGTTACTGCCAAAGGCCACGATAGCCCAGTGTAGTCAGTACAGTGTTTCCATCAAAATGCTTTGAAATCTTAGAACACCTTCTGTGTGAGGGACAGGGATCTCTTTACCACGCAGGAGGCAATGCGGGAAAGCAAGCAGGAAGCTTTTAACCCCTGTCAGTCATCTGTCTGATTCACAAGCCTGATCCCAGGGAAGCTCCCCCTCCACCTGATGGGATGCCTTCACCATGACATAGCCCTGACAGCTCTTCTCTCTCCCAGCACTGAAGCTCTTGATTGTGTGGGTATAAATCCAGGCTGCTCAAAGGAAATCAGGCACTATTTACTCTGGTCCCTTTTGTTAATCATATCACAACAGTCAACCCCCATTTGCTCCAGTAGACTCACGGAACATAGGAATGCAACCCACCTGATAAATCTAAACCAGTCCTCCCGGGACCCTGTGTGTGATGGCTTCCTACAGGATCTGATTAAAAAAAGGACTAGGAATTTGTATGGATAACGAGGACAACGAAAATTACAATACTCAGTGATTAAAAAGATAATTGTTTGGGAAGGGATATAAATCCTGTTGCACCAGGACAAAAGCCAACCTGTAATTAATGGAGGCTAGCAAGGAGATTCCTTGATGGGCAGGTTATTCCATCATTGCCTACTGCTGGACTTCTTTCACCTTCCTCCAAAACATTTGGTACTGGCTACTGTCAGAGACAGGTAATTGGATGAGATGGAGCATGGGTCTGATCCAGTCTGGCAATTCCTCTGCTCCAGTGTTTCACCCAGTAGAGTCTTAACTGTCTCAAGTAATGGGACCACCACCATTTTTTCTTGCAAGGTTTTCCCACAGTCCAATAGAACACAGATGGTTTGAAAAGGAACCTAATTACATTACCCCACCGCAAAGTGTTTTGCTCTAGGTGCCAGTCAAGCAAGGCAAAGGGCAATGTGCCAGGTGAGCAGGAGGACCTCCCAAACTGCACTTCTCCAAGAGTTAAGAGGAAACAAACAAAGCGTTTCATGCTAATTCACTAGAGCAGCCAAAGAACTGGCACAAAAGTAGAAAGAAATTAATGCAGGGCTTGGCAGATGAGACCTGTTCTGCTGTTTTCACTCCTGCTTTTCCAGGGTACCACATCAATTTTGGGCTGTTTATACCGGGGCAACATAGACTGGAACAGGCTCGTACAGTTCCTCTCTCTTAAGGTTTAGATGAGACCAGGCTGCACCTGGAATACTGTACTGTGTTGGCACCATATTGGTCCACATTAATTTACACGTCATCCATGGTCATGGTAGTAATGGAGAGCTGGAGATTCAGGTTCAGATAATTCAGAGTGAAGCCAAATTACCCATAACTAGGAAAATATGCAAAACACAGGTGGACATCTTGCTACCACATGATTTTTCCTGCAATTATTACGTAGACACAATATATTTCTGGCTGGAAGCAGGAAGTGCAGATACGGGAGTAAATGAAAAGTGGTTATTGGAGGGGAAATGCCATCAGAACTCTTTCAAACCTCAGGAAAGGTTCAGCTTGAGTTTCAGGTGAAGGTTCATGTCAACTCTGAATTTATCCAGACAGGTTTGACAGTTCACTCATGCCAAATTCATAGTAGTATATCCTGAAGCTACTGAGAAAGCTGGGATTGTCGGTATGGGTGGGACATCTTGAACTGATGCTTCATAGGTGTGTTAAAGATTTCAGACAAAAATTGCTCTTTGATTTGGAATGTGAACTTTTAGACATCGCTTCTATTTTGAGGACTAACAGCAAGGCCTAAAAAAGAGCGAGTACTTCCAACTATATTTGGTGTGCTGATGACAATGTGGGGAATTTAATGTCTATTCATATCATGCATGACATCCACCAATGAAAAATATCTTAAATGTTTAAAAGATTCGAGTTTTCCTTTTCCTTTTTGAGCCACATGGTTCACGTAAGTATTCCCGGGGCACCTAAATAGAACATGTCCGCAGTTGGGCTGTTGACTAATCGCAGTTATCTCACACGATTAACTCAACAAAATTAATCGCGATAAAAAATTAATCACAGTTTTAATCGCACTGTTAAACAATAGAATACCAATTGAAATGTATTAAATATTTTGGGTTTTTCCTACATTTTCATATACATTGTATTCTGTGTACATTATTTTTGTATTCGCTGTATATGATTTTGGTGTATATTATTTATTATTATATTCGGTGTATATTATTTTCTGTGTATATTATTTTTGATTACAAATATTTGCACTGTAAAAATGATGAACAAAAGAAATAGTATTTTTCAATTCATCTCATACAAGTACTGTAGTGCACTCTCTTTGTTGTGAAAGTGCAACTTACAAAGGTAGGGTTTTTTGTTACATAACTGCACTCAAAACCAAAACAATGTAAAACTTCAGAGCCTACAAGTCCACTCAGTCCTACTTCTTGTTCAGCCAGTCACTAAGACAAACAAGTTTGTTTACATTTACAGGAGATAATGCTGCCCTCTTTTTATTTACAATGTCACCAGAAAGTGAGAACAGGCATTCGCATGGCACTTTTGTAGCTGGCATTGCAAGGTATTTACGTGTCAGATATGCTAAACATTCATATGCCCCTTCATGCTTCAGCCACCATTCCAGAGGACATGCTTCCATGCTGGTGATGCTCATTAAAAAAAATGCATTAATTAAATTTGTGACTGAACTCCTTGGGGAAGAATTGTATGTCCCCTGCTCTGTTTTACCCACATTCTGCCATATATTTCATGTTATAGCAGTCTTGGATGATGACCTAGCACATGTTGTTCATTTTAAGAACAGTTTCACCACAGATTTGACAAAACGCAAAGAAGGTACCCATGTGAGATATCTATAGATAGTTACAACACTTGAACCAAGGTTTAAGGATCTGAAGTGCCTTCCAAAATCTGAGAGGGAGGAGGTGTGGGGCATGCTTTCAGAAGTCTTAAAAGAGCAACACTCAGATGCAGAAACTACAGAACCCAAACCACCAAAAAAGAAAATCAACCATCTGCTGGTGGCATCTGACTCAGATAATGAAAATGAACATGTGTCAGTCCATACAGCTCTGGATCGTTACTGAGCAGAACCCATCATCAACATGGACGCATGTCCCCTGGAATGGTGGTTGAAGCATGAAGGGACATATGAATCCTTAGCGCATCTAGCACATAAATATCTTGCAATGCCAGCCACAACAGTGCCATGAGAATGCCTGTTCTCACTTTCAGGTGACATTGAAAACAAGAACTGGGCAGCATTATCTCCTGCAAATAAAAACAAACTTGTTTGTCTGAAAGATTGGCTGAATAAGAAGTAGGACTGAGTGGACCTGCAGGCTCTAAAATTTTACATTGTTTTATTTTTGAATGAAGCTTTTTTGTACATAATTCTACATTTGTAAGTTCAACTTTCATGGTAAAGAGATTGCACTACACTACTTTTATTAGGTGAATTGAAAAATATTATTTCTTTTGTTTTTTTAAAGTGCAAATACTTGTAATGAAAAATAAATATAAAGTGAGCATTGTACACTTTGTAGTCTGTGTAGTAGTTGAAACTGATATATTTGAAAATGTAGAAAACACTCAAAAATATTTAAATAAATGGTATTCTATTATTGTTTAACAAGTGCAATTAATCGCAATTAAATTTTTTAATCACACAATTAATTGCAATTAATTTTTTTAATTAAGCAGCCCGAGTCTGCAGAACTGCTGAGCATTCTGGGTGTACCCAAGTAGAATTCACCGGCAGAGCTGCTGAGTTCTGCAGGCATATGCAGGTATTATGCACCTGCAGGACTGCTGAACGGTCCAGGTGCACACGAGTAGACTGCACCTCTAGTGGTGCTCAGTGTTCTCAGCATGTCCGGAACACTCTGATGCCTCCAGTAAGAACACAGTTGCATACCCCAAAATGTCACACTGAATGGAATCGAAAGAAATGGCACAGCATGGACCAGAAGGAATAGGTTGGGTTTTTTTTAAAGAAAACCAACAGCAAACGCATTGAAAATGCTCTCATTAGAAATAAGCTCAAATTTGCCACTCACTGCAGGGTTACAAATCTATCCCAGTTGGTCCAAGATACAGCCTGAGGAAAACCCACCCGAGGACCTCTGCCATCCCATAAATGCACTGGAAAGAATTAAGTACGTTGCAGCGTTCTGGTTTAGATTTGACAGCTATAGCACATTGTGCAGCATGATGGCAATTTCCCCCACAGATCTTGGAGGGTCAGAACCAATTAGCGTAGCCCCGCCCATCCCCCCTGGGGGCAGGAAAGAGTGTCATGGAGACAAGGAGTGATCTTGCCAGGCAATATCGTTGGGGGGGTGACACAGCTGAGCCCCTGATGAGATGCTTGTTGACGTCTGTCAGGATGGATCATGGCATGCTTCCCTACATGCCCAGGTGAAATGTGGGTATGCCAAGAGACAGGGGGCCTCGTAACATTTTGTAATATGGCATTTAAGACAAAAAGGAATGAGCTAGGCAAATTAATGCATGATGACAACTGCCTTAAGGACCATCAATGTCCAGAGAGAACCAGGAGAATTATTTCCACCTAGTCCTCAATGTAAATTCTCTCTCTCTCTCTGTGTGTATATATATATATATATATTAATGGGCCAGATCCTCAGCTGGTGTACATTGATGAAATTCCATTGAAAGTCCATAGAGTTTATGGCCCTGTGTGTATGTGTACATCCATAAACTCACACACTACATACACACTTTCATACATGCATTATACATGTCATGCACATGTGTGCGCATAAATATTTGTATGATAAAAGTAGTAATAAGTGATTGGGAAGAACAACTATAAGGAACAAGAACCATAGTAAAGAAACAGGTAGGAATGTGTTAACCCTTTGCAGCTACCTGAATGGTACAAGCACCAAGGAGGTGGAAGAATTGACTGGTGTGGGTCATGGGTCTACAATTAGGCATAATGGGATGAACTTAAGAAAGGAAAAACTTCGGCTGAAAGATTTCCTGATGGAGAGATGTGTTACGCTATGGAATTGTCCCAGAAAGGAAGAGGTGGAAGCCCCATTGTTTGAGACTTTTAGAATTAGACATGACTACACTAGACAATACACAGTAAGGAACAACCCTACATCACCAGGGAGAGGGATTGGATGGGCTGCTATCTATAACTCTTGTGATTCTTTGAAGCTAGATCAAATACTGTGAAGCTCTCATTGCTAGACTCGATTAGTTAATATTGGCTTGCAGGAGCCATGTGGGTGCAACTGGACACAAACAGTGAGAACTCCTGAGTCTGTCTGATTTCAAATAGGTCAATATTCATCTTCTTCATGAAATTAGATTTAGCCCACAAATGAACCATTTGCTGCTTCAGTGCAGGATTACTTCTCCTGCCAGGGGAAGAAGAATCACCAGAAAGGGATCCAGCTTCTTAAGCAGAGGTGGGTATATAGGTCCAAAAATGACGTATGAATACTTGGTTGAATATTTCAAAGATTTAGAAAGAGATGTGGCTTAGAGTACCGTACACTGAATTGGGACTCAGTAGATATGGGTTCTATTTTTGGCTCCGCCGCTGGGTGACCTTGGACAAGTCACGTCATCTCTGTGCCTCAGTTTTCCCAACTGTAAAATGGGGATAATACTACTGACCTGCTTTGTAATGCACTTTGAGATCTATAGATGCAATGTGCTATATTAAACTGGGTATCATTGTCATATCACAGTCTGTTTGGGTTCGCTACCGGCAAACATTCATGTGATGGTGTTTTACTGGCATGAATGTTCACAGAAAGGGAATTTCAAGGTTCCATTCACGGCAGCAATCTTCAGCTGATTTACACCGTTGACTTCAATGGAACTACTCCCAATGCGAAAACTAAAGCACATGTGAAATCACTTGCAGGATCGGGCCTACATTTGCCTGTGTATGTATTCTGGCTGGATGTGCTTGCTTGCATGTTCACTCAGTCCGGGTACAGATAAAATAGTTTGTGTCTTAAGTAACTTGTCACTGTGAGCCAACCCACAGTCCATAGCAGGTAACTACGGTCCTTTATGCATGATAAAATCTATAGGGGTTAAAAAAAATTGTCCCCTGCCCCCAACATGCATCAAATAATAAACATCTGAACGTTAATACATTTGAGATCACTCCAGTCTGCTTGCAGATAATGCATGAGGAGAAAAATGAGGCAAAGCTAATCAGAACGAAATATTAATGGCGAATTATTCTACTGTTAGTGCTGTATTCTGCTGTTAGCCTACAAAGAAAATTCCTAGCTCGAGGGCTAAATGATTCTAAACATGGTGACATTCTAGATAATTCTGCAGCTCTGGAGTTTTCAACATCAGCATACTTTATAGTAATAACACTTTGCACTTATACAGAAGCTGCCACATGATAAGTGCCAAACACTCTGTAAATATATATACAGGTTAATTATGCCTCACAACTCTATGAGATGGGTCCTGTTTATAGCATTGGTTGAAATGCAGAATTTCCATTGCATGGGAAATTTCATCATTTCAGTTGTGACTCAGAACAAAAACAAATATTTTCAAAATTTCCCATGCAATGGAAATTCTATTTTCCCCCCATTTCTGTAAGTTTTTCTTTTGTGGGAAATTGACTCAAAATCAATAGGAATTCACAGTGTTATAGTGTCTTCAAAACAGCTTTTTCCGACGAAAAACTCTTTTGCTAAACATTTTCCGAAATCACCTCTAAGTGTAAGTATCATTATGCCCATTTTACAGTTGGGGACCCTAAGTCACAGAGCAGTGAAAACATTTCCCTACGTTCACACAGTGAATCAATGGCAGTGGTGGGATGAGAACCCAGCTGTCCTGACTTCCAGTCCCCTGGTCTAATCCTCCAGACAACAGTCCCTTAGTAAAAGCTAAAAGTAAGCGGTACAATGAGGAATGCAGTGTTTTGGGGCCTAATTAATGATTTTTTATAAAGGATTTTGAACTCCTTGAATAGATGACATGATCTATGTGCACAGTTAGTTGTCAGGTCAGATCATATCACTATTATCTAATTTTTATGACTAAGATTACTGCTTAAAAGGAGTGTTTCCTTAATAAGCAGTTCTTAGAAAGGTGCAGACAGCAATCACACTGCTGCACATCTTTCGTCTTCATTTAGTCTGACGTCTGTGTTGCATTTTGTAAATAATCTGAGGCTGTCCCCACTGGGTAGAAACACAGCTTGATATAATGTCAGTGCAGGATGAAATTGAGAAAGCTGAGCCTGGAGTGAGGGGGGAGACTGCCTCCAGTATTAAATCTGAAATCTTTAACCTACTCTTACCTTAGTAAAAGTCAACTTGCCAACATGTAAATGGCAATGAACAATAGGGAATGACATCTGACAAACATGGGCAATATTCAGAGGAAATGTTTATGTACAGTAGAGTAGCTTGTATTATCAGAGCTGCGAGTTCCCTGAGGAATGCCTGCCCTCCCCCCCTCAGTGGAATAATAAAGTATCATGTTTATATGATGGTACCTTTCATCTGATGATCTCAAAGCATTTTACAAACATCTCTCTCTCCCCCAGTGTTTTCTAGAGTGCCTACATATCACTGTAGTATCTAAAGATTTAAAGGGACACTGTCAACTTGAAGCTGTTTTTATTTAAATTAACTACTCAGATGATTCCAGTTTCTATTCTATTCTATTCTATTCTATTCTAGTACTTATACCAAGCACATCAGCATGGTATCTGTGTACATGAGTTTCAGATAATTCTTTAACATTATGTCCTGATTTTTTCATTTGTATTTAATAAATCTGCCTGCCTTCCTTCCTTCCTATTTGTTTTGCTCCCCTGGGGTTCACCAGGGGATTTTAACCAAGGAGGATACTGACTAAGACCCCCCCAGTTCTGCCATTAACTTGGCCTGGGTAGACTTCAGTTGGGAAACCTGACCTAGTCTCTATGGCTAGTCCTAATGGATCTGGAAAGCTGGCAGGGAAGCCCACAAGCTGAGGCTGTCTCAGGAGATTCACAATGTATCCCCATCAGGACATGCTGGAAAGACTGTGGGCCTAATCCGTTGTCTCCAATGGGCTTTGGATCAGGCTGTATGAGAAAAATGTTGGCAACTCCACTTCCTTCCTTGGCTAAGAACAGGAAGGACCATGGTGAATAATGAATTCCACGAGACAAACTCAAAAATCATGGAAACTTTTAGAACCTTAAAGGCTCATTTCAGGCTCTGGGAAAAGGCTTGAGTCAGTTCTTATTTCATCCCACCCCAATGGCTCAGTCCCTAGTTCACAGGTGGGTTGGATGCCTGGAGATCACAATAGGCCAATTCTGTTCTCTGTTATCCCCATACAACCCCACTGATGTCGACATTCTTCACTGGCCCTTTGTTTGGGAGTCTGCGGGGTTGTACTGAGGGCAGAATTTGTCTTTTGATTTAAGCTTGCTGGGGCAAAGAGAAGAGACCCCTGAGACTCTCTTTGGGGTGTCTCTTAATCCCTGTCTTCTGTAATGACTCCCGCATGCTCCCTCATAGTTGCAAAGGCTACACGAATGTGGCTGGTGGCTGGAATCAAGGAACAGACACAGAAGGGACTGTGACAGGCATTGAGGGGCCAAACCTGGCCTTGGGTTATACCCATCTAGCTCCCTTGAAGTTGTGTAACTCCAGGACCACTGTAGTTCCAGAAATGGTACTTTTTAAATATAGACATTTTCAAATTCAGCTCTCAGATGCACCTTCTAGGAGATCCCTACTGAAGCCAATAACAGATGTGCATGAACATCTGAAAGCAGAACTTGTCCCTTCACTCCCTTCTGTACTGTATCCCCCTGAGGTATTAACTCCTGCTGCTAGGCTGCCATTCAGGGTCCCTGCATGCAGCACATGCCCTTTTTGCTCAGTTATCTTTCTGTACATATCTCTAAAGGGGGTGTGGGGGGGGAGAAGCCAAGTGAAGGGAAACATATATCCTCAAAAGTCAAGCGAGAGATCTCCAGCAGCACTGTCTGCAGCATAATGAGGTTCCTTCCCTGCCATTTCTTCCTTAGGTTAGAAAGCTGCCAATGCCCGGAGATGGATTTGCGGTATTTGCATGGATTTATTTGCAAAGGGAAAACAGTGCTACACTGCGGATCTGTGTTGCTTGCCACATTGTTATGGGCACCCAGGGGCCCCGCAAAGAATAAAAAAAAAATAATGCAAAAATAAAAAATAATAAATTGCAAACAATAAAAGCCATATTGTATTTCCCAGAAAGCCCTGATATAAGACTGCCTCTGAGTAAAAGCACAGGGGTAAACTTGACACACAAATACAACTCTTGTTCTAGCAGATAACCCCCGACCTGCATCATGTTCCAATTACCACCTTTATGTACCAGACATTTGGTACTGTAGCTGTGCAGATCCTTCCAACCACTTTAGCATCATTTCATTTTAGGGCAAACGCTGATAATCTGAAATCTAACCATGGGGAAAGATCTATTTAACCCTGAAAAGACAGCATCACTTTCCTAGTGACAGATCAGAACAAATACGGCAAAGGAAGCACACAAACCACCTATAGTATGTATTCCAGAGATGCTCCGTTTCTGATGAGACAAAATCAGAGAAGCTGACCGTTTACAGCCATCAAAGATACCACTGGACTTTTTTGCTAAAATAGGGCTGGTGTCTTAGCCATATCTTTCAGCATTTTGAATGGAATTATGGATCCATCCTGCCATTCCAGCCAACGCCTTGGTCCATGGTGTCCAATCGTTCTGGGCATGAATAATGGATTTATCATATCAAGCCCCTATTTTAAGTATAATCTTAACTTTTGATTGATTGACAATGGATCCAACCCCAGAGGTTCTTTTCGACACTGTTGTGGGCTGTCAGCACAACTTATAATATGTCCCCAGAGGTGAAATGACTTTTCTTGTCTTTATGATAAATACATATACAAGTAATTTCTTAATTTTTATCATATCCTGATTTCATTGAACAAAATGGTAGGTTTGCCAATGTCTTCAATGGCAACAGGACTAGGTCCTGCATAACTCTATTGAGAAATCAGTCTGATGGCTAAGTATCTCTCTCTGCTGTTTCTGAAGGACATAAAGGACAATTCTGCTTCCATTAAACTCCAAAAGGAGTTTTGCTGGTGGGTTCAGTAGGAGCAGGACTGGACCCACAACAGATCCCTACAGCCACTGTATTCTGTCAGACACTTTACATTTTAGTTTTTAGTTTGTCCCCAAGACACCCAAACCACTTCAAATGAGGAAGAAGAGAAATGCTGCAAACTTCTTCCCAAGATTCAACGTAAATGCAAATCAAACCCTTTTTCAAGATTCTTGAAATGTTTTTAATTATTTTTCACATTCTTGGGTTTTTGCTCGCCCCATTTCCAGTGGGAACAAGGAAGAGAGAGAAGCGGCCATACTCTGAATAAGTTGGTTCTTTTGGTGTTCCCAGCCGACCTGAAAAGAAGCACCAGAAGAGAAGGAAGTCCCAGAAATCCCCTGCCAGAGTCTCTTCTCAGGAGACAGCTATGGCTGGTCCAAATTTTTTTTATCAAAACTGATTTTCAACAGAAAATTGGGTTTTAGATTAAGCTAAATATTTCATGGAAAGTATCTGCTTTTCACAGAAAAGTTTGACTTATTTGACCAAAACCTTTTCTTCTGAAAATTTGCTTGTTTTCTTCTAATTTTTCTGTGGGGAAAAAGTACCATTTCCTGACCAGTTCTACTCACAGCCCATGTCTGAATACCAAAGAATGTAAAGACTTCAGATAAGCATCTGAGTGAAAAATTTTGAGGTTCGTTAGCCTATACATGTATTAAAAGATGCTGAGCTACTATGATGATAGCTAGGTTAGATAAGTACATAGATGGGCATTTCATTCTTTGTATATTTTGTACAGCGACCTTTTAAAGTAGATTAATATCCTGGCCACGTATTTATTTATTTTTTCCCCCAAAATAAAATTGAAAGAAAACCCCATTTCATTTATTTTCTAGCAAATTTTAGACAACGGTAGGCCGTTCTAATGCCCAAGACAGATCTTCCCGACAAATCAAATCCTAAATTCAACAGCAGCAGCAGCCACAAGGAAACCAGTTAAAACATTCACCCAACAGAATAAATCAATAAATGTGTAATAAAATAAATGGATTTGATTAAAAATATCCAAGCACAAACTAAACATTTAAGAGGGGTGAGGGGTGGGGGGATGGCTTAGCAAAGGGAGCTGAACTGAAAGATGTGTATAGAGCTGGGGCTGGTGGGATGATGTGAAATCAAGGAGCAGCACAGATGAAACCTGACTTTTGAAGTCAATAACTAGGTACAGACTTAGCACTGTAGACAATTACTAAGATAAGATGCAGTTTTACCAATTGTACATCTGTATGTCAAGCAGAACAAACAAAATCCTTGACAGCCTCTTACAGGATCCCAATCTAATTTAAAGTGCATGGTACAAGGATGAGCGCAGTAGTCACAGGTTAAGATAAATCTCACCATTTTGCTGTAGTCTCCCAGCTAATTTATTCTGTCTTGTCAGGAAAAAAAAAAAACAGAAAAAAGAAAAGAAAGAGTTTCCATGTGTGCTGCTTCAACCATGAACCCAGGCAGGCAGGCTATAACAGGGGAAAGAATTGATTCCACCTTTCCGGGAGAGTTTTTAAGATCAAAATGTAATTTGGTGGAGTGCCGAAGCACTGCTAATTTTAAATTAATATTAATTAATATCCACCAGCAACATGATCCCTGGAAAGATCAAACTATTTGAGCAAAAGGGTAGCCCACCTGGTACTGGGAGATGAGCAATGCTGCCCAGTAATGAGGTCCTAAAAGTAGACATAATCTCATCTCATGCTGGTGCAAACTTGGGCCTGATTCCAACATTACATATAGCAATGTAAACCTGGAGGAACTCCACTAACTTCAAGTGTAGTTGCCTAGGTGCAATGGGAGGACAACCAGGCCCGGTGTCAATGGAGTCACTCCAGATTTACATTGGTGTAAGTGAAAGAAGGAGGAAACCCTCTGAGTCTGGTTTCACACTGATGTGAGATCAGAATTTAGCCTGGTATAAACCCTGGGATCTGAGTGCTTGTGATCAGGCCAGATGATGGGACCTACGGCAAGCATCAGAGTGTTAGTCCTCGTATCTTTAACAAATGCCAACATGGGTGATTCCATTCTGTCCCCATAGCTTCCACCCGCAATATGTCCTGAACGTTAGTTTTTATTTAATCTCTAACAAACTAGAGATGGATGCAAACCAGAACCCTGAACCCAAGCATCTCAGTAGTTGCATCCCAAGCATCCCAAGCATCTCAGTAGTTGCATCCCAAGCATCCCAAGCATCCCAAGCATCCCAAGCATCTCAGTAGTTGCATCCCAAGCATCCCAAGCATCCCAAGCATCTCAGTAGTTGCATCCCAAGCATCCCAAGCATCCCAAGTTCAGCTACATGCTCATAGATTGTAGCTCAAGCTCATCTTTCTTATAATCAATGGTTGGGTGAACATCACAAGGCTTTAAGTACTTGGAAAACCACTCGGCCAAATCCACAAATGGTGTAAATTAGCATAGTTTCATTGAGGTCAACGCAGCTTAAAGAAATGGCCCCAGTTTCCTGGAAGAGTCAGGAAGTAATTTTTTCCCTGATGAATAATTGTGATTCGGGGCTTGGAGAGGGGTTCACCTTTCCCAGAGCATCAGAGATCAGCCATGTCCAGAAATGGGATACCAGTTGGGGTGGACCGGTGCACTGAAATAGTACAGAGAATCCTCTTTCTCAGTAGCTTGGCTGGTGTGTCTGGCTTATGTGCTCAGGGTCTAACTGATCTCCAGATTTAAGCTCAGGAAAGAATCCACCCCGCACCCCCAGTCAGATTGGTAGGGACCTTGGAGGTTTTTTGCCTTCCTTTGCAGCATAGGGCATGGGTCGCCTGCTGGGATCATCTCGGTGTATCCTACCACTAAACAATTCCCTGCCCTTGCAAGGGACTCAGGGATTGGCGGCACTTCTGTCTCCTGCTGTCTGCCTGTGGCAGGTTGGCTCAGAGGGACCACAGTGGCTCTGGATAACTGTCGACCCACTGCCCAGTCTGCATCATCAGCCTTGGCTGCTCTGACCGCTCAGTTTTTGCAATACCAAAAGCCACCCCCGGGTGCCCCTGTTCTGCAGATCCCCAGACATGCTGCACTGATGAACAACAAAGAGGTCAGATTAGCTATGCTGCCAGCCCCCAATCATTGCAGGCGTTGGGTCCCGCAGTGGTGTGTTTCCATTGGTGGCCCACGTGCCAAATGTTGGACCCTCGCTTTAATGTTTAATTTCATGTTTAATTTTTAAAATTTGATTTGATCATTACCATAAACATTAAACAATATTTCCTGTTTAAATATGAATGGGCTGCATTATTTGATTGAAATGAGTGTTCAGATGGCTAATGCGTTTTATTACAGCCATAGAATTTTACTGTTATTTCCCTTCCAGCTGCTGCTGTTTCAGGGAGCTCGAAGGGGCTGAGTTTTCAATAGGCTGGTCCCATCTGATGGCATGGAGAGGGAAACAAGCAGCCAAGGGGAGACCTTCCCTGCCTGGGGATGCCCCTGCTGGTAACAGTCAGCATGGTTTTATAACACTGAGCGGTCGCTGTCATGGTTCAGTGTCCAGACAGGAGCTCAGAAAGGCCCTTCACGGCCTATCCCCACCTGTCAGCTCTCATTCACTGTCAGAGTGTCAACACTCACCTCTGACCGGTGCATGGTGCCAGCTCTGAACACCCGGGTGTTAAATTTACAAACACGCATATTTGTGCTTTCTCCCCTGTGGCTCCCTCGCACTTGTGATGAGCGCCCCGTCAAACATCCACAGATCTCGCACATCAGCCTCCTTCAAAAACTCTCCTTTGCCATACTGCTGACATACAACATGGCAACGGTTTGGCTGATGGTGTACAGGGAGCACTGATTGTGCTGACTGATATTGGCTCATTGTTTCCTTGCACTCCCCCATCTGTCTGCATCCATCTGGTGTCTCTGGTCTTCTATCTAGAGAGTGAGCGCTTTGTGGTGGGGGCTTTTTTGTTGTGTTTGTACAGCGCCTGGCACAATTAGGTCCTAGTCCATGACTAGGGCCTATGTGGGTAGGGTAGGAAAAATAGTGAAGACACAAGTCTTTTGGCAGCATGCTGGATACATGCAGACTGGGCATTATGGGAAGATGGTGATGGGATTACAAACCTATAGCTGCTCTTCCTGAGAGCACAGTTGGCATATTCCAACCCTGGCAGGGGGCAGGTATATTCTAGTTGGGCTAGCCCACTCTTTGTAGTAACCAATCTCAAAGGATGTCAGAAAGGCCAGCAGGGCATCATTCTCCATGTTTCACACAGGGGATAACCAAGGCAGAGAAGATCTCTTTGATTTCCTGTTGAAGTCAATGGAAGTCCTGCCACTGACTTCAAGGGCAGCAGGGTCCTAAATGAGTTGGCCATGATTGCACAGCTAATTGATGGCAGAATCAAGACTAGAATGCTGATCTCCCAGCTCCGAGGCCCATGCTCAGCCCACTTCCGCACAGATGTCTGCCTAGCTGACACCCTCTGCGGCTGTGCTAAGTTTCCCTCGGGAAATCTGGACTGTCTATGGGTTTGCAATCTGGCATTTTGCAGCCACTTGCCTGTGATGGCATCTCTCTACATCATTATGCTGAGGCTTTGTAAAATGCATCTATATTCTTCTTTTTAATGCACAAAGATAGAAAATGAATCTGATTCATGGTGGGGAGGGGGCTGAGGTATGGGAGAGAAGTGTCAGGGTAAATCATAGACACCAGAGATGGAAAAGACCTATTAGGATATGCAGTCCTTTCCCTGCCAAGGTAGGATTGTTTCCTACTGAGCATTCATAAGCGGTTTGTCCATTCTCATTTTAAGTAATTCAAATAATGGAATTACTGCCACTTCCCTTGGGATACTCTTCCACAGTCTGATAGATTTCACCATTAGGACATTATTCCCAATATCGCAGCCTAAATTTCTTTTTGCTTGATTTCAACCACATGATAGGGCTTCTACCACTTCCCTTGAGAGACTAATTACACAGCCTAACAGAGCTCCTCATTACAAAAATCTGAACAGACGCATATGTCCTGGCCCACCTGTATTTGCCAGCCGTGAACATCAGGTATTTCTTTCAGCAAAGGCAGATGTTGAAGCTGGGGTGGGGTGGTCCGCTTGTGGGTCTTTAATGCCACCATAGTGATAAAATCTGACCTAAACAAAAACCCAAGTCAAGGCTTTGCAAGAGTTTAAATCGGAACCTGAAGTCTCAGCTTGGGCCTGTCTAACTGCACATCCACTCACCCTCTGATCTGCCTCTATGGACAATATAGCTAACGCTCTGTATAAACAGATTTTATTGCGAGGTGGGGGTGTGTCATAAATATAAAGGGAAGGGTAAACCCCTTTGAAATCCCTCCTGGCCAGGGGAAAGCTCATCTCACCTGTAAAGGGTTAAGAAGCTAAAGGTAACCTCGCTGGCACCTGACCAAAATGACCAATGAGGAGACAAGATACTTTCAAAAGCTGGGAGGAGGGAGAGAAACAAAGGGTCTGTGTGTCTGTCTATATGCTGGTCTTTGTCGGGGATAGACCAGGAATGGAGTCTTAGAACTTTTAGTAAGTAATCTAGCTAGGTATGTGTTAGATTATGATTTCTTTAAATGGCTGAGAAAAGAATTGTGCTGAATAGAATAACTATTTCTGTCTGTGTATCTTTTTTGTAACTTAAGGTTTTGCCTAGAGGGGTTCTCTATGTTTTTGAATCAAATTACCCTGTAAGATATCTACCATCCTGATTTTACAGGGGGGATTTCTTCATTTCTATTTACTTCTATTTTTATTAAAAGTCTTCTTGTAAGAAACAATGCTTTTTCATTGTTCTCAGATCCAAGGGTTTGGGTCTGTGGTCACCTATGCAAATTGGTGAGGCTTTTTATCCAACATTTCCCAGGAAAGGGGGGGTGCAAGTGTTGGGAGGATTGTTCATTGTTCTTAAGATCCAAGGGTCTGGGTCTGTAGTCACCTAGGCAAATTGGTGAGGCTTTTTACCAAACCTTGTCCAGGAAGTGGGGTGCAAGGTTTTGGGAAGTATTTTGGGGGGAAGGACGCGTCCAAACAGCTCTTTCCCAGTAACCAGTATTAGTTTGGTGGTGGTAGCGGCCAGTCCAAGGACAACGGGTGGAATATTTTGTACCTTGGGGAAGTTTTGACCTAAGCTGGTAAAGATAAGCTTAGGAGGTTTTTCATGCAGGTCCCCACATCTGTACCCTAGAGTTCAGAGTGGGGGAGGAACCTTGACATGCTTCCTCTCTTTTTCCTTCTCCTCCTCCACATGCTTCCTTGCCTCCATTTCCCTTTTGTGGGCAGCCTCCTGTACCTCCTTCTCCAGCCGCATGAGTTCTATCTGTCTTTCATGTTCCCTTTGTTTTTTCTCAGCCTGAAATTTGGCTAATTCCAGCTGTAGTCGAGCTGCGGATTTGGTCATTCTAACCTCTCTGTTTTTAACTAACTTTACACCCGAGGTTTAGAAATAAACAGACAAAACTTGGCTGTAAAATTTTGCTGTGCTGGAATAGAATACCTATTCTCTGATAAAAGAAAAGGAGTACTTGTGGCACCTTAGAGACTAACCAATTTATTTGAGCATAAGCTTTCGTGAGCTACAGCTCACTTCGTCGGATGCATACCGTGGAAACTGCAGCAGACTTTATATATACACAGAGAATATGAAACAATACCTCCTCCCACCCCACTGTCCTGCTGGTAATAGCTTAGCTAAAGTGATCATCAGGTGGGCCATTTCCAGCACAAATCCAGGTTTTCTCACCCTCCACCCCCCCACACAAATTCACTCTCCTGCTGGTGAAAGCCCATCCAAAGTGACAACTCTTTACACAATCACCAGCAGGAGAGTGAATTTGTGTGGGGGGGTGGAGGGTGAGAAAACCTGGATTTGTGCTGGAAATGGCCCACCTGATGATCACTTTAGCTAAGCTATTACCAGCAGGACAGTGGGGTGGGAGGAGGTATTGTTTCATATTCTCTGTGTATATATAAAGTCTGCTGCAGTTTCCACGGTATGCATCCGATGAAGTGAGCTGTAGCTCACGAAAGCTTATGCTCAAATAAATTGGTTAGTCTCTAAGGTGCCACAAGTACTCCTTTTCTTTTTGCGAATACAGACTAACACGGCTGTTACTCTGAAACCTATTCTCTGATACTGATTGTCAGCCTACAGAAAAAGACAATTCCCTTGTCTCTGCTCTGGGCCCAAATTAAAGCAAAAAACCTCCAACTACTTGGAAACCTGCTTACCCAGCCCAAAGAAAAAGCAAATGGGTAGAACACACACCCCCTATTTACTTTTAGGAAGAAAAGAAAAAAAAACTCTGGGTTGGAAGACTGTGAATTTCCCTGCAGGAGTTAAGTACCCTGCCTCCAGGCAAAGAAAACCTGCAATTCACAAAGATAATCCCCTTTTGTCTCTGCTTGGCCACAAAGCAGAGAAAAAACAAGCTGCATCCGATGAAGTGAGCTGCAGCTCACGAAAGCTCATACTCAAATAAATTGGTTAGTCTCTAAGGTGCCACAAGTACTCCTTTTCTTTTTGCGAATACAGACTAACACGGCTGTTACTCTGAAAGCTGCTTTCAGTTTCAGCTGCTTTCTGGACTTCCTTTCCAAAGGAAAAAAAATTTCCTTTTTAAAATCTGTATTTCTAGTTCAAAAAATCTCAACTGGATCTCAAAATGATTTCAGGTTAATCCCACCACTATGACACCATGTCAAGGTTCCTCCCCCACTCTGAACTCTAGGGTACAGATGTGGGGACCTGCATGAAAAACCTCCTAAGCTTATCTTTACCAGCTTAGGTCAAAACTTCCCCAAGGTACAAAATATTCCACCCGTTGTCCTTGGACTGGCCGCTACCACCACCAAACTAATACTGGTTACTGGGAAAGAGCTGTTTGGACGCGTCCTTCCCCCCAAAATACTTCCCAAAACCTTGCACCCCACTTCCTGGACAAGGTTTGGTAAAAAGCCTCACCAATTTGCCTAGGTGACTACAGACCCAGACCCTTGGATCTTAAGAACAATGAACAATCCTCCCAACACTTGCACCCCCCCTTTCCTGGGAAATGTTGGATAAAAAGCCTCACCAATTTGCATAGGTGACCACAGACCCAAACCCTTGGATCTGAGAACAATGAAAAAGCATTGTTTCTTACAAGAAGACTTTTAATAAAAATAGAAGTAAATAGAAATGAAGAAATCCCCCCTGTAAAATCAGGATGGTAGATATCTTACAGGGTAATTTGATTCAAAAACATAGAGAACCCCTCTAGGCAAAACCTTAAGTTACAAAAAAGATACACAGACAGAAATAGTTATTCTATTCAGCACAATTCTTTTCTCAGCCATTTAAAGAAATCATAATCTAACACATACCTAGCTAGATTACTTACTAAAAGTTCTAAGACTCCATTCCTGGTCTATCCCCGACAAAGACCAGCATATAGACAGACACACAGACCCTTTGTTTCTCTCCCTCCTCCCAGCTTTTGAAAGTATCTTGTCTCCTCATTGGTCATTTTGGTCAGGTGCCAGCGAGGTTACCTTTAGCTTCTTAACCCTTTACAGGTGAGATGAGCTTTCCCCTGGCCAGGAGGGATTTCAAAGGGGTTTACCCTTCCCTTTATATTTATGACAGGGTGGTTGCATTACTCCCGAAAGGTGCAGCCATGAGTGAGTTGCGCAGGTCCTCTCTGATAAAGCTTGCTCACCACATCACCACCCATTTCCCCTCTCTTTTAGACAGATATATACAGTGAGCACTTACATAGCACTCTACATCTATATAGCACTCTGCCAACATTAACAGGACTGATGGAGTGTAAACTGATGCTTGGAGAACACAGGTCCACGCAGACACTGCCAGGCTGAGAATTCAGAGCAAGACAAGAGACAAAGCAACTATTTTCTCACGGCATATGCTCGATTCCTCAGTGAACCTCACTCAAAACACCAGAGCTAACAGTCTGTTTGTACGATTTCTCAAGCACCCAGTGAGTCAAGCCACTTATATTAATATATAAAAATAGAAATAGGGTTATCAATACTGCTCGCAGTCTGAAACGATCTCCTCTTTCATCTCAGCAGTAGCCGTTGAACAAACCCCTGATTTCCATCCCACCCCAGTTTTGCTTCCTTCCTTCCCGTGGCTCTTACGAGGATTTTAATGGAAAGACATTCAAATTGTAACACTCAGTAGCCCATGAGAATCAATTATATTTTTTTCTTCAGTTGCTGGTTACCGTATTATTTTGTATAATTTTTTTTTTTAATGTCTGGCACCTAAATTAGCTCTCAGGAAGGCGACTGTGTGCACATTTCTACATAAAAAGCCCCCCCCCCCCCAGCCCCATCCCTGAAAAAACGTTCCGTGAGTTCCTCTGCCCAGAAAATGCTTGTGTGGCAGATGAGATAGGCTTGATGGCAGGTGATCAAGGGTCAGGGGCTTGCACACACTCTGAAAGGGGTTTGATGATTGCAATTACTCGCCCACGCTTTGACACAGCACACAATACAGCACTACAATTAGACAACCATTATTCCTAACTGCCGGTCTCAACCGTGTCCATAAAAATGCAGCTCACTTTGTCTTTGCATTATTCATACTTAGGGTACGGGGGTGGGGGGGAATAGAAAAAAAGAGGCTGGTATTTGTGTTTATGGTACTGTATAAATTATGTATCCATCCACCAATCTAGACACACACTCACCTTTGAACATTCTCTTTTTCTCTCTCTCTGTACCAGTGGTTCTCAACCTATTTACCATTGTGGGCTGCATATGCAGCTCTCTGCGTGTCATGTGGGCTGCAGCCACACAATATATCTACTACCTATATGGCCCTGAGGATGTCACATGAGCTGCTGCTCTGTGCTGATTGGGCTGCAAGTGGCCTGCGAGCCGCAGGTTGAGAACCACTGCTCTACACACACACATGGATTGATCCTTTGGCATGCAAGTGTGTTGAGTTCCATGTATAAGCACAAAGGTCCTGGTCACAGGTGAGTGAAGTCAATGGAATGACTCCCATTGACTTGATGAGGCTTTGGATTAGGCCCAACCAGAATGGAGAGAGGACATGGGGTACAGGGAAAGCAGATGCTTGATGTAACACGGTGGCTCTCAACTTGTGTCAACCTGTCCAGTCTGATTTGTCTTGTGTACCCTCAAGTTTCACCTCACTTAAAAACGACTTGCTTACAAAATCAGACATGAAAATACAACAGTGTCATAACACACTATCACTGAAAAATTACTTACTTTCTCAATTTTACCATATTGTTACAAAATGAATGGCAATATAAATATTGCATTTACATTTCAGCGTATAGTATACAGAGCAGTATAAACCAAGTAATTGTATGAAATTTTAGTTTGTGCTGACTTCGCTCGTGCTTTTTATGTAGCCTGTTGTAAAACTAGGCAAACATCTAGATGAGTTGATGTACCCCCTGGAAGACCTCTGCAGATCCCCAGGGGTATGTGTACCTCTGGTTGAGAACCACTGGCGTAACACACTTCGCACATGTCTTCAGGTGATCCCATGCTCTGCTTGTACCACACCTCTCCTTTACCTTGTGCTCTTGTGTGGAAGGGAGTAGGTGACCAAGGCTGCAGGCCCTACTTCATATAGTATGTGCATAGGAACAACTGAGTCTTTTGTTTTCCCTGCATGCAGAGATTCACTTTAACTGGAATACAAGTGGAATCCGTCAGTCATTTACACTGGAGATACTTTGACTAACTCTTGCCCTGTATCCCACCAAAGCAACAGAGAAGAGATAGCTTGGCCTTGTTCTCTGTCCCATGGGTCCGTTGGGATTAAGTGGGGCTATTCTTTGGAATGGCCGTCAGTCTTCATGCTTGTCAGTCTGACACTTGCCATTATCGCTAAGGCCCAGATCCATTGAAATCAATTGAAAATAGCAGCCTAAACACTTTTGTGGATCTAGGCCTAAATTCTCATTAACATAACTCACACCTGCCCCTCAGTGCTGTCTAAAGCCTTTTCTCAACCAGAAACACCAGGATTATCACCGAAGGCATGATATAATATTCACTGAAACCTAGTTATGTCTTGCCCCTGTAGTTAGATTTGTTTTATTCCGCAAGATGTAGTAAAGGGAACTCTCAACAAATATTACCCAAGAGAGTTGAACTTTCCATGGCTCACAGATTCATAGATTCCAAGGCCAGAAGGGATAATTTGTGCTCATCTGGGCCGACCTCCTGCATAACACAGACCATAGAACTTCCCCAAACTAATTCCCAGAGCAGACCTTTCAAAAAAACCCACCCAATCTTGGTTTAAAAATGGTCAGTGATGGAGAACCCACCACGACTCTTGGTAAATTGTTCCAATGGTTAATTACTCTCATCATTAAAAATTTACGCAGTATTTCCAGTCTGAATTTGTCTAGCTTCAACTTCTGGCAACTGGATCATATGATACCTTTTTCTGCTAGACTGAAGAGCCCATTATTAAATTTTGTTCCCTATGTAGATATTTATAGACTTTAATCAAGTCACCTTTTAACCGTAGAGGTTAGAAGGGACCGCAAAGGGCATCTAGTCTAACCTGCTGCCAAGATGCAGGATTTCTTGTGTCTAAATCATCCAAGACAGATGGTTATCCACCCTCCATTTGAAAACCTCCAGTTGAAGGAGCTTCCACAATCTCCCTAGGCAATCTGTTCCACTGTAGGAAGTTTTTCCTGAGAATTAATCTAAATCTGCTATGCTGTAGCTTCTTGTCCTGCCCTTTGTGGCAAAAGAGAACAACCTTCCTCCATCTTTTGTATGGCAGCCTTTCAAATATTTGAAGACCACTATCATGTCCCTCTCCTCTTTTCCAAACTAAGCATACCCAGTTCCTCCAGCCTTTGATTATATGGCTTGCATTCTATCCCTTTGTTGCTTGCCTCTGTCTCCTTTCCAGTATATCTACATCTTTCTGTACACTGGTGACCAAAACTGGACACAGTACTGCAGCTGAAGCCTAATGAGCACTGAGTAGAATGGTACTGTCACCTCCCATGACTTGTACACTAGGCCTCTGTTAATGCAACCTAAAATTGCATTTGTTTTTTTCTTTCTTTTTTTTTTTTGCAACAGCATTGCATTGCTGACTCAAGTTGACATTGTGATCCACCAAAACACCCACATCCTTTCTTGGCAGTTCTGCTGCTGCCAAGCCAGTTTTCCCCCATTCTGTATTTGTGCACTTGCTTTTCCTTCCCTAACTGTGGCACCTGCCTTTGTCTTTGTTGAATTTCATTTAATTGTCTATAGCCCAGTTCTTCAATTTATCAAGATCCCTCTGAATTTTAGCTCTATCCTCCAAACTGTTGGCAACTCCCCCCAGCTTTGTCTCATGTGCAAAATTGATCAATATGCTCTCTATTCCGACATCCAGGTCATTAATAAAGACGTTAAATAACACCGGACCACAAACAGATCCCTGTGGAACCCCACATGAAACATCCCTCCAATCCGACATCATTCCATTAATAGTTATTCTTTGCTGTTTTTTAACCAATTAGGTATCCACTTAATGGTAGTTCTGTTGAGCCCAATTTCTCCTGCTTACTTATCAGAATGTCATGTAGGACTGAGTCAAAAGCCTTGCTGAAGTCCAGGTATATTATGTCCGCCACATTCCCCCATCCACCAAATCAGTTTTGTTTAGCTCAATAGAGCGAGCTCCTTGCGTCTATCACAATAAGGCAGGTTTTCTAATCCTTTATTAATTCTCATTGCTTTTCTCTGAACCTCTCCAATTTATCACCATCCTTTTTGAACTGTAGGCACCAGAACTGGATGCAGAATTCCAGCAGCAGTTGCACCAATGACAAAAAAAGAGGTAAAATAACCTCTTTACTCCTACTCAAGAGTCTCCTCTTTATGCATATGGCTTTAGCGTCATATCAGGAGCTCATGTTCAGCTGGTATCTGGATGCTCTTGTCTGTGTAGGCACTCGAAGGGCAGAGGCTTAGGAAAAACATGAGTCCTTGATTTAGGCCGTGATCATGTAAATGTAACACCAACAGATCCCGGTTGCCGGCGGGCAGGATGGAACCAGGGACCTCTGGAGCTTAGTGCATGAGCCTCTACCCTGTGAGCTAAAAGTCCACTGGCCCTTAGCTAAGGCTGTAGAGCAGACTCATTAATCTTCCTAAGTGGTCTCGGTGCCACTAGATGGGACAGAACCCCACATCCAGAAGGTGTGTGGGTTACATAAACACTTAAGTATATGTGTAACACTACTCACTGTTAACCCCAATGGGACTACTTGTGTGAGTAAATTTACACAGGTGAGTAAAGTCACACAGTAAGCGTTTGTAGAACCAGAGTGGTTATAGAATCAACAGCAACTTTCCCCACACTTTACAGTGATGGTTTTATGACGCAGGACGACTGTTTTATCTTCAAGCTGAAAGGAACCTCTTTGCTGGCATTGTTCGTAAACCTTTGGAACGAGACCTGTCATTCCTTTCAAGAAAGTGAGTGATACCGAAATGAAGTGTAGAGGTAATTATTAATGATAAAATGAAATAATAAAATACAATACAAGAATAATAAACCTCTCATAGGGATTTCATCATTGTTAATGAAGCATATAATCAATAGGTCATTGTTAGAAAGTGTTGCTTGCTGCATAATGGCATTGAGTGTCCTAATAGAGATGGGCTGGTATGGAAAATTAGGCCCAAGAGATTATATTACAGTGAGGTGGGGGCATAACTGCTGAGATGGAGATAAAGGCAGAGGAACAGTAGCAGTGAGAAAAAATTTGAATCCCGGATAAAAGCAGCCAGACTGAGAGGTATTTGGGGATTATGCTGCAAAGTCTATTTGGAAGACTAGAAAGGTGTGTTGGGTGACACTCAACTGACTATGAGCACCTGCATCCTCCAACAGGGCACCTGGAAAAGGTTTAAATTACAGCTGTTGATTAATCACAGTTAACTCACGCGATTAACTCAAAAAATTAATCATGATTAATTGCAGTTTTAATCACACTGTTAAAAGATAGAATACCAATTGAAATTTATTAAATATTTTAGATGTTTTTCTACATTTTCAAATACATTGATTTACATTACAACACAGAATACAAAGGGTACAGTGTTCACTTTAAATTTTTATGACAAATATTTGCACTGTAAAAATGATAAACAAAAGAAATAGTACTTCTCAATTCACCTCATACAAGTACCATAATGTAATCTCCTTATCGTGAAAGTGCAATTTACAAATGTAGATTTTTTTGTTACATAATTGCACTAAAAAACAAAGCAATGTAAAACTTTAGAGCTGACAAGTCCACTCAGTCCTACTTCTTATTCAGCCAATTGCTCAGACAAACAAGTTTGTTTACATATATGGGAGATAGTGCTGCCACCTTCTTATTTACAATGTCACCGGAAAGTGAGAACAGCCGTTCGCATGGCACTTTTGTATCCAGCATTGCAAGGTATTTACGTGTCAGATATGCTAAACATTCATATGCCCCTTCATGCTTCAGCCACCATTCCAGAAGACATGCTTCCATGCTAATGACTCTCGTTAAAAAATAACGCAGAAATTAATTTTTGACTGAACTCCTTGGGGGAGAGTAGCATATCTCCTGCTCTGTTTTACCCGCATTCTGACATATAGTTCATGTTATAGAAGTCTCAAATGATGACCCAGCACATGTTGTTCATTTTAAGAAAACGGTCACTGCAGATTTGACAAAATGCAAAGAAGGTACCAATGTGAGATTTCTTTCGATAGCTACAGACCTTGACCCAAGGTTTAAGAATCTGAAGTGCCTCCCAAAATCTGAGAGGGAGGAGGTGTGGAACATGCTTTCAGAAGTCTTAAAAGAGCAATACTCTGATGCGGAAACTACAGAACCCGAATCACCAAAAATGAAAATCAACCTTCTGCTGGTGGCATCTGACTCAGATGATGAAAGTGAACATGCATCGGTCCACACTGCTTTGGATCATTATCGAGCAGAACTTATCATCAGCATGGACGCATGTCCTCTGGAATGGTGGTTGAACTTGAAGATGAAGGGACATATGAATCTTTAGCACATCTGGCATGTAATTATCTTGCTCCGCTGGCTACAACAGCGCCATGAGAATGCCTGTTTTCACTTTCAGGAGCTATTGTAAACAACACGCAGGCAGCATTACCTCCTGCAAATGTAAACGAACTTGTTTGTCTGAGTGACTGGCTGAACAAGAAATAGGACTGAGTGGACTTGTAGGCTCTAAAGTTTTACATTGTTTTATTTTTGAATGCAGTTTTTTTGTATATAATTCTACATTTGTAAGTTCAACTTTCATGATACAGAGATTGCACTACAGTACTTGTATGAGGTGAATTGAAAAATACTATTCCTTTTGTTTTTTACAGCACAAATATTTGTAATAAAATAAATATAAAGTGAGCACTGTACACTTTGTATTCTGTGTTGTAATTGAAATCAATATATTTGAAAATGTAGAAAACATCCAAAATATTTAAATAAATGGTATTCTATTATTGTTTAACAAGTGCAATTAATCGCGATTAATTAAAATTTTTTAAATTTTTTTTAATTAATTTTTTTAATCGCTTGACAGCCCTAGTTTAAATCTGTTTTTGCAATACAGTAGTAGAACAAGAGTGGGATGAGCTATGGTCTCTAGGTGCCTTTTAGAGAGCTAGAGGTGACATGGCAAGATTGCCGTGGGATAATTGCTTGCACACATGACTCTTGAAGACAGTGGTCCCCAAACTTTTTCACTCGCATCCTCCCACCCTTACCTCAGCTGTGTCCACCCCTGGAAGCTGTGGTTGGGAGCCAGGGCCAGAGCTGCAGTGGGGAGCTGGGCCTGGGAGTGGGGCTGTGGCTGGGAACTGGGCCTTGGTTGGGGCCTGGGCCAGAGCGCAGCTGGGGCTGGGACCACGGTCAGGGCCAAGGCCAGGAGCGGAGCAGGGGGAAGACTGGGGCTGGATGGTTCACCCATGGGGGCTGATCTGGGCCCTGCTCACCCCCTGAACATTCCTGCACACCCATGAGGGGGCATGCCCCACAGTTTGGGGACCACGTCTCTAAGATGTCTTCTGTGTCCTACCCATCTGTCCATTGATATGTCTGTATGCCTCTCTGCCTACCGTTTGTCAGGCTCTCCATTCAACAGAGCCAGCCCATTGCACAGATTTCCTAAATCACCCATGTTTGGCCTGAGTCACAGCCGGTACTTGTCATTCGTCTCTGGTGCTTTCTTTTGGAAGGCTGAAGTTGCTAATAGCGTGTCTGGTTTACCAGCTTTCAGCGTGGTCATGTCGGTGGCACATGACTGGGCTTGTCACTGCTGGTAAATGTCAATTTTGTGCGTGACCAAGAAGCAGGAGGGGGATGTGCGTTCTTATGATGGGTGCTGCTGCCACGTTGCCTACTCCACAACTCAATCGGCGGCAACCAATTCAGGTTCGTTGAAAAAGTTGAAACATTTTTGTTTCAGCTCGTCCTGACTTAAATTTTGTTTTTTTCATTTTTTGGTTTGGCCACTGAACCAAAAAATCATTTATTCGCCCAGCTTTAATTACAATACTGGGACCAAACCTAGTATGAATGTGCACCACTCTACTGCCCAGAATCTGAACTGTTCAACTGTGTGTGTCATGAGATCTATATTGCTATTATCCAATGGAGATTTTCCTCAAGTTCAAGTGGCAGGGGGGCTGTGCTCTGTGGGTGGGAGGTTCTATTCCTGCTGTTGCTGTGAAGTTCAGAGTAGCATGGCTCGTGATATAGCAAGAACTAGGAGATCCTATGTGATCACTGATTAATTTTTGTATGTTTTTTCCATGAGTACAGTGTGGATAATAATGTAGGTCTTTGTGTCTCTCTCTCTGGTCAATTTTCCATTGAGCCAAAATCCAGGCTCTTGCTATGAATCTGCTCACAAATAAATCCTCTCCTTTAAAGCTGCTCTTACATGTTGGGAAAATCTCATCAGCTTTGAAAGGAAGAAGCACAACTTTATGGGCCAGCCTGTCCATGGAAGCACCTCGGTGTCTGTGAACACGTGCATGTGAGCCTCTGCATGTAACTGCTTTTGCGATGGCCTCCCTCAGTACATCAGCCTGCTTGTGCTCACAGATCACTGGATCTGTCTCCCCCAGAGGGTGTATTTCTCAAACCCACCTCGCAGGGTCCTGGAATCCGAGCTCCAGCCTGAGCCTGAACGAACCTGCAATGAAACAGCCCTGCGGCGTGTGCGTGAATCAGCTGGCACTGGTCTTTAATTGCAGTGTAGACATAGCCATTGACTCCCCTGGGCTTAATCTCCATTTCCTATAGTTTATAGCCTTTGACCCCTTCTGTAAATTCATCTAGCCTGCGAGTTGAATTTTGTACTATGCTCTGCTTGAAATATTGCCAGGATAGAGCAGACTGGGTTTAACCCATGTTAGGGAGGGAGGGAGGGAGAGAGAGAGAGAGAGGGTGTGTGTGTGTGTGTGTGTGTGAGAGATATGCACATTGTAGTCTAAAATTAAATGCAGCAGGAAGGAATCTCCTGCTGGAATTTCCTAAAATATGGCATTCCTCCTCCCTAACCACTTTACATTTTAAGCACTGACTTTCCTAATCCAGAATAAAATTACGGGCAATGTGTACTAGCCAGAGTAGAAGGCAATTTCTCCCCTATGGTGTTCCATGCATGGGATCCACTGAAAGTCAGTAGGATTAAGTAGGAAAGAGAGAATAAGAATACAAAAAAAAAAAAAAAAAAAAGAACAAAGCACATAGGCCACTTTATACAACTGTCTCCTTCATCCCCACTTCAGCTAATAACCCTCCCTAACCTCAGAGGTTGGCAGTAAAGAAAGCTTGTCACATTGTTCTTGGGCAGTAAGTTGTACATCTAGGTCACCTCCAATTTTTAGTCAGTCATTTGAGGCTCCCTTTCCATGAACAGTGCACTGCTGCTATCCCCCAACAAACAGTGAGATGATGAGTCTGTGTCACAGTGGAGGACACCATCTAAACTCCTCCTGTCCCCTTCACTGCAGTAACATGATGGGCGATGACAGAGACATGAAACTGGGGCTGATTCAAGCATATAATCTTCATAACAAGTACCCTCCAGAAGGCAGTGAGGGGATGATCTCTGGACATCTCAGAGACAGAGAGAGCTGTGAAGAGGTTGAGGGTCACATCTGAGAGATGCTGGTTCAGAGGTTGGGGCTGGAGGACGGAGACTGAGAGTTATTAGACATGAGAGTATGAGGAAAGGGAAGCTGCTTCTCAGATTGGAAAAGATCCAGGAGACACCTTCTGGACATCTTGCTTGCTGAATGCATCAGCTTTTACTGTGTCTCGCTGGCAGATGAGAGGAAGAAAAAGAAAGATAGATCTCATAAAACCAGATTTTGGTGGGGAAATTTATAAAATCTACTGATGGCTCATTACAAAACCAAAGAAACATTACCAGACTTTCTATTTCAAGATAATTCTATTGTAAAATGGGTCAAATTTGGCCACTAGAAATACCACTTCTATTGACTGCAGTGTGGGTTGCGGCTCCTCACCAGAGGCAAAGTTTGGTCCCGTATTTTTAGCTTTAATTCCAGTTCCACTGGTTTTTATCAGCAGTATCATAGACACCTGCTAGAAAATAGGATCTCGGCCACCCACATCAGTTCGTCTGCCCCTGTTGCTTGACCTTGACCAGGAGCTGTAATCCTGTTTGTGATGTCAAAAGTGGCGGCTGTGCTAATCACTGTGATACAAGGAGGCAGTTATGGCTGCATGGGGTGGAAGAAGCAGTAGAAGCAAATGGAACGGTAATCTCTGGAACTGGCTCTCTGGAAATGTAGGCTCAACTCTCTGTCCTTCCATAGACTCTGTGGTCCTGGAAAGTTGCTTAATATCTCTCTTTTGTAAAATGGGGACAGTATTATTATTACTATTGATTATTTATATTACCATAGCACCTACGAGACATAGTCATGGACCGGACCCCGTTGTGCTGGGAGTTGTGCAAACCCAGAACACAAGATGATCCCTTACCCTTCCTTTCTCCCGCTCTTTGTCTGCATTATCTATTTAGATTTTAGGTTCTTTGTGGCCAGGACTCTCTCTTATACATGTATGTACAGCTCCGAACACAATGGGCCCTGATCTTGGTTGGGGCCTCTATCTAAATATAAATAATAATAAATGGACCCTCCCTGTCAAAGATTCCCGTGTCATGAAAATCTCTTTCCCTGGTAATAACGAACAAGGGAAAGAGAACGATAGAGTCTTGATGACAGAAGCTGGAGGTAAGCCCCTACAGCAGAGCTGCACTTTGGGAAAGTTTAGATCTGAAGTTTGAGGCTCAGACTTGTCTTTACAATAAACACTCAGCATGTCTGCACACAAGAGGTTTCCCATGCATCCTCAGTGAGCTTTATTTTCCCTTTGGCGTGCAGGGGATTCAGTGCGGCTCGCTTGCACTGGCTTTAATGGGAGTCACACATAGAACTTGGTGGGTAATTCCACTGTGCCATTGAGTTGCAGCCCTGGCTATCATCTTTAATGTGGTCATGTCTTGCTTACTCCCTTCTTCACCTTGACTGACACTCAGCAAAGAAAGTGCCACTTTTGTCTCATCTGGTTTTAGACCTTGTCCTGCTTTAATCATAGGAACGTGAATTTGCCTGGAGCCTGTCAAAGATGTTTTTGTTTATTTTACCCCTTAACACTAAGTCAGGAAAGGCTGTTGGTAGAGCGGGGCAAAACTTTTTCGACTAATTGTGTTTTTTGCCACAAAAATACATTTTTCGGGGACCAACATGATTAGCCGAATTTGGGTTAAATTTGGCAATCCGTTTCATTTGGAAATGTTCGTTTTTTGAAAGGGCCAAAATGTTGCATTTCAATGTTTTCATTCAAAACACGTATTCAAATTAGGCCAATTTACACAAAAAGAGTAAAATACATCTGAAACGGCCAACATGAAACGAAAAAAAAAACATAGAAAAACCCTGTTTTGAGTCAATGGAATCATGTTGTTTGACTCAAAACAAGTTGAACCCCCCCCCAATCATTTTGAGTTGACGCAATCTACTTCGGTCAATTCGAGAATATTACTTTCCCTGTGTTTTTCAATTCAGTGTAAACACTTGTTTCTGTTTCAAATCAAACCAGATTTTTTTTCTTCTGATCTTTCAGATTGACCCCTTTGCCCGAGGAAGTGTGTTGCATGTAGCTGCTCAAACCAAAGACTCACAGATTCCAAGGCCGGAAGGGACCATTGTGATCATCTAGTCTCTAACAGGCCATAGGACTTCCCCAAAATAATTCATGTTTGAACTGCAGCATCTGTGTTAAATTATACATTTGCTAAGTACAGCATATCTGCCAGTTATGAAGAATGCACCACAACCCTTGGTAAAGTTGCTCCACTTGGTAGAGGGTCATCAGTGCTTCCAATGCCCATCTTAGGCAGGTATTATGCAATCTACCGAAGAAGAAGTATATTATAGAAGCCTGCAATTAATTATTATTATTATCATATGCTCAAGATCAGTGGGAATAGGATTCCAGAACCCCTGTGCCGTGCTCTAACCAGTAGCTTAACTCTCCCTGTGCCTAAAGAACCTTTTCTACTTTATTCTGAGACTTTTTTTTAGCAAGAAAAGAAGAACTCCCCCTGCTCTGAATCCAGTCTGGGAAAAATACCGTATACAGTACCTTCTCATGAGCGACATTATCATATCACAGGAAGGAGAGCGCAGGAGGAAAGGGAGGCCATCGTGGGGAGCGAGCTCAAGAATCAGAAATTGTGGGAGCAGTAATGCAAATGAGTCAGATAGATTTCTTCACATTTATTTTTTGTTAAGGACTGACCTTAAGTTGAGCTGTTATCAGATAATCCACAACTAGAGTCTCTCTGGTGGTTAGCACCACTTATTTCTTGGCGTGGAATTCTACATGCTTAATAGTCTCCCACCTGCACCCCAGGAGAGCTGCTTGCGAACTTGGGCTAAGTCACGATGGCAGCAGGACAGTCTTTGAAAGGGGACTGAGTTCTGGATGCTGGAGCATTAGCAAAGCAGAAGTCCCCTTGGGGATGCTTATGGGAAACAAGGAAGAGAGGGTGTGAAATAAAAGTCTGGCGCATGCTTCCTATGCATTTCCTCTGTTACCTGTCTGTCTAGGCCCGGATGCACAAAAGGAGTTGGGCATTGTGACGCCAAGTGTCAGAACATCTAATCTTTAGGCACCTAGAAAACCACGGTGATTCACAAAGCCTGAGTTAGGTGCCTAGGTCTGCCAGTCACAATGGTGAGAGATAGGTGCCTTAGCCTGCAAGTCACAAAAGCCAGCACACTAGACAGGGTGCTGCCTAAACCGGCCAATGGGACATGCCGACCACAGTGGTGTGTGCTGCGCCCTGCCCCCTCACAAAGACCAACACCAAAATGAGTGGTATAGCTGGGTAGACCATTTGATGGGGATGCATAAAATACACAATGTTATTGGCTCTCAGGGTTTTAGCAAATGTCTTGTGATATTTGATGTTTCTTCAAAGTCCCAGCTCCTGGAGTCATAGGATTACACGAGAATCTCAGCTTTCAGTACAAAGAAACATAGGTTTCTAGTCCTAGTGGTTGCCAGAAAAAAGATTGTAAACATGACCCAAAGATGCCTTAAAGGCTCTGAAAGCAGATAACAGATACCCCTCCTCCCCAAAAATCAACTGTTAAAACACAAACAAACATGATTTTTTTGAGGCCTGGCTTATGAGTTTTGAATGCTTGAGATTGGCCATACTGACTGCGTGGTCCTAGGAGTCTGAGCACAGGATGGGATTGGTTCTGCATGACGATATTTAAGAAGAGTGCTCAGGAACAAGAGTGACTGCTGCTAGATAGCGCTGAAGCCATCCAAACTCCTAGATTTGACCAACCGGGAACTTTGGGAGGGGTTTGCAAGTCCAAAACAGGGATGTATGTACTGTTTCTTTCAATCTGTAGAAGGCAGCCAGTGAGGAGGAGAGGCTGAGAAAGGTTCTAGGGAGAAGTTCTACAGTGAAGCTAGGAGAGTAGCTTTAGCAATCAGACTGTTTTCCATATTATTATTCTTATTTTAATAAAGCTCCTTGGAGAGAAGTAGAAGAAAACCACTCTTTCTGTGATACTCTCCCATTATCACATGGCTGGAACATCCTCTGAAGCATAAGACATGCAAAAGGTAGCTCCAGATCAGAACTTAGCCTCTCTAGTGCTAACTAAATGTGCTCAAGGAAAGCTTCTGGACTGGCCCTGAATAAAATGACTCCCATTCTTCTCCCTGCATATGTCATAAGGGACAGACATTTTAAAATAGATGCAAGTCATTTTGTGCAGCTGCCACGGTTACCTTACCATTATGGAATGTCTTTCAGAGGTTCTCTGAGTATTTTGCAAATGTTAATTAAGCCACAAAATACCTCAGCGAAGTCGGGTATAGCATTATTTTTACTGATTTTAGAAAAGGCTAGATTGAGATGCAAAGAGTCTTTCAGTAACACAGAAAGTCAGAGGCAGAGCCAGGACTAGAATCCAGGAGTCCTGACTCCTAGTCCCCTGGTCTAACCAGTAGACCACATTATCCTTCAGAGCCAGGGACAGTACCCAGTAGTCCTGGATCCCAGAAATCAAGTCTCCTACTCTAACTACTAGCCAACATCCCCTCCCCATGTGCATTGGACACAAAGCTTTTCAAACCTGAAAAAACTGCTCTATGTTCAAAAGAAGTAAAATCTTGAAGTGTTTGAAGGTCTTTCTGTCTTAGCAGATTTGCATGAGCAGTCTGGGTAGCAATCACGCATTTCCTGCACGCCTGGATAGTTAGATGCTCTTCAAAGATTTGCAGTGGGCAGTTTTAGCCATGCATCCTCTCATCCTTTATAGCCACACTCCTTATGTTGAAGCCATTACCAATATCTCTAAACTTCCTTTCAATCATGTTTTACGGTGGCTGTTCAGTGCATTGAGGTACCTTTCATGGTTGAGATGACACTTTCATTATATGCTGCTATTTTCAGTGGTTTATCACTTTTCCCCAAAATTACCTTTGGGGGCTGAAATTTTCTCATGCTTTCTTATTCACAGTCCAAAAGTGAATTTATTTGGAAAGTTGGAAGATAATCTCTTTGGCCATTTTTGAGTTATCTGAGATTGAAAAACCACTGGGGTTTTGCCATTAAAAAGAGAGTCAGCTGCTTATTTTCATGCTCAGACAATTCAAACATTGTTTGGATTGAAAACCATGTGCTTAGCATGTACACCGGCCATATCCTTCTAGATATGAATGTGCAAACATGTCACACTTGCTGTTGACTCTCTTGCTTTGACTTTCCTGCCTTTTCTGCATTTAACATTCCATCCGTAACACTGCATCAATCAATGTGTTTTTTGGGGGGTATTTAATAAACTAGGTAATCAAGTACAATACAAGAATAATCAAATATGTAGGCAAAAGTCATACAGATATTTCTGAAATGTTCTAAACATGTTTGAGAGTTTTTCAGCTTGTCTGCTTTCAAATAGTGTATTCAATACTAATAATCACCCCGTTGATTTTGGCTGATTGACTACGGGAATAGCTGAAATGATGACATTTCCAATCACCTCTTCATTTAATTTTTAAGCAAAGAAAACACATATTGACATGTTTATCATCTCAGTAGTTAAGCCAGTTAATCTTCACAACAAGTGTGCAAGCATTACCATGCCTGCAGAAAATCCTGTCTGGTTTATGATTTTGTACCTATTAAGAGGAAAATAAACATGCAGGTTTATTCAGTTTAGGTTAGTCTCTATGAGCCTGATGCAAAGCCCATTGATCTCTTTCTGTTAGCTTCAGTGGACTTTCAGTCAGGCGCTAGGGGCTGATTTTATGTTCAGTGACCCTGCTGCTTAGGTTATTGATGAGAAGGTTTCAGACACTTTCAGGTAACTTGAGTTGCCAAATCCTTTAAGACACAAAATGATCACCTTGGCTCATAAATTGTTGTAAAACATTCAGCATCCAAAATAATTGCTAGAGATAAAAGGATCCTGCAAAAGATCTTGAATATTCCCTTGAAACTTCAAAATGGATTCGCTTTAGCCCATCCTAAGGGCTTGTCTACACGGAGAGCTAATGCGTGGTAAACCCGTATAATCTAGATTGCCGTGCGCTAACTGGCTATGCGGACACTAAAAGTTCTGTAGTGCACTTTGTTGGCTGAAAAGCAAATACATCAAAGTACACCGCAGACCTTTCAGTGGGTGGAAGCAGGGTCTACATAGCCAGTTAGTGCCCGGTGAGCTGGTGTGCTACAGATTCACAGCCCGGCTTGCTGTGCATTAAACCTCCACATAGACAAGCCTTTAGTTTTACCCGATGGAGTTATGCTGCATTCAGTGGAGGCCCCTCCTGATTTACAACAACATAAATGGGACAAGGATGAAGCCCTAAACCTACATACTCGGGATCAAGACACGAGTTCAGCAAGGTTAGGGCGACCATATGTCCCGTTTTGGGCGGGACAGTCCCTTTTTTTAGGCTCGGTCCTGGACGTCCTGACTTTTTTGACAAAACTGGGCATTTGCTCTCCCATTTGCTCATCATTTGGCAAGAGAAAAGGGGATAAATTCCCAGTTTTGTCAAGAAAGTGGGGTGGGACCCCTAGTGGGGCACAGAGGAACATGCAGGTGGAGGAGCGAGTGGCAATGCCAGCCCTGCCCTGGAGGGAGGGGTAGGGAGAGCAGCTCTGGCCGTCTGGCCCATCCCAAGGCGGGGGAGGGGCAGGGGGGGCTCAGGCGGCCCCACGCATAGACAGAGGGCTCACACGACCAGTCCCGCACATGGGCCAGCGGCCTCGGACAACCAGCCCTCTGTGAGGACGGGCAACAGGGGGGATCGGAGAACCAGCTTGATGCATGGGGGGAAAGAGGGCCATACAGGAGGGAGGGGAGGTCACAGACGGGCAGTGGGAGGGTTTGGAGGACCAGCCCCACATATTGCAGGATGGCGTGGGGGCTGGGGCCAGCCCTGGGGGAAGGAGGACCTCGGTCCAGCTCCGCGTCGGTGGGAGGCAGGGAGGGCTTGGGCCTAGGGTGGGAAACCCTCCAGGATTGTCCTGGAGTCTCCCAGAATTACAGATTAGTCTTTAATTAAAGATGATGTCCTGTGATGCAACCTCCAGGAATACATCCAACCAAAACTGGCAACCCTACTTGGGCTAGCCTTGAGTGAGGGTGGGGTGGTTTAGGCTGACCTGGGGGTGTCCCATTTTCCCTTGGGAAAATCTGGTCACCCTAAGTAAGGTACTTGAACATGTACTTAACTATAGCCCTCTTCAACAAATCACCTAAGAATGTGCAAAAACAACGAGGAGTCCTTGTGGCACCTTAGAGACTAACAAATTTATTTGGGCATAAGCTTCTGTGGGCTAAAACCCACTTCATCAGATGCGTGAAGTGGAAAATACAGTCGAAAAGTATACATTTTTAATTTTAAATCCATGGAACTTAAATGCTTCGCTGAATAGGGGTGTTTGTTGCACTGGGGTCATAAGGGCCTTTTCCAAATCCCAGTGAAGTACAGAAAGTCTTTCCACTAATTTCAGTGGGCTTTGGATTAGGGTTCTAAATTAGATGCCAGTTTACTCCATCCTATAGTATGATATGGTGTATTTAACACTTCCTCTTAAGCTGCTCTGAGCTCAAATGAATATAAATACCCAGTGGTCATTCTCCTTATTAAACAGGATCTACAGAAAGGACTAATAATCTGGTTGTCTTGTTGTCCACTCTAATTATGGTGTCTGGTGTGAGGAATCCCTGGTACCTCCTAACTTGGGTTGAAAACAACTAGTCCACAGATTTCTGATTGTCCTTTTATTGTTATCATTACTGCAATTAATAAACTTCATCTCCTCATCGTGACTCTCTACAGATGTGCGTGTTACAAGAGAAAGGAGAGTAGAGGGGAATGGTGCATTTTATCTATTTCATGCCACGCTGCTGTTACCCCTTGGATGGGATTTGTTTTGTATTTCAGGGCAGGGAGCTCAAAGATTTTAAAGCGGGGAAGGAGATTAAAAAAATGCTCAAAAATGTTTGTGGTAATGGAGGCTGCTGTCAACATTTCTCAAGAACAGGCCACGTAGAAACCTGGAAGAGGGGCCCTGGGGAGTGATTTATAGTACAGACTGATACAGTAAACGCAATTTGTTTTAATTAAGGCAATGGGTTATTGCATAATTCACATTGCGCCAGCTAAAATGACCGCACATGGCAGTTTTGGAGAATTACAAGTCGTTCTCATAAATTCCATTAACTGTAATGCAGCAAATGTTGCAGGAAATAGAGAGAGAGAGAGAGAGAGAGAGAGAGAATGTTCCATGAAGAAGCAGAAATGCAGCATTCTGGATTCTCACAAGTTTACATTAAAATGAACTCTGCCATGTTTGTCTTCGCTGTTCAGCCACTTTATATTGCTAAGCACATTCTCTCATTCGCCAACCCAACCTACCTACCAAACTTGCAAATGTGATTAGCGTTTGAGACCCTAGGCCACGACTACAATGACCACACACTGCCTACCTCAAAGAACGGGTCGGAACCCCCCCACGCTGGATTTCTATGGGTTCTACGACTGAAGCCTGCCACCAGCAGACCATGCAATCCAGCAAGATGTTCACAAGTTTTGGGTGGCTTTGGGTGCTGAATTTGAGACACCTACGCCTTTCAGAGTGAATGTGCCAAATCTTTCTGCCCGCCTCTTTGTCTGTAACCAGTAGTCCAATCAGTATGGGAAAATGTTATGTGGTCATGTAATTAAAGAGTGTATCATAACACATACATACAACTGGGCAAAATTGCCTGTGTCACCTTAATTCTGGCATTGCCTAACTTTTCCACCCTGACTTTGCAACATTCTCTCTCTTTTTATGGAGATTTTTTGTTTTTACAAAATATTTATCTGTGTAAAAAGGTTCTTTGGGATCCTTCAAATGAAAGATACCGTTCGTCTCTAAGCAGTTATCATTTAGAAATGGGCATTCAATGCTTTTGAGCTACTCTTGTTCCAGAAAATTGAAAGATTAGATCAAATGCTTAAAAAAAATGACACCACCGAAAGAAAGAAAGAAAGAAAGAAAGAAAGAAAGAAAGAAAGAAAGAAAGAAAGAAAGAAAGAAAGAAAGAAAGAAAGAAAGAAAAGCTGTTTGAGATCTCAGATCAGTATTGGAATTCATGAGTAGGTTTAACAATTCAACATGTTCAGTAGCGAATCAATAACAACCTAGGTGTTTGTTAGTGTCTGACTCCCAAGACAAATGGACCAGTAGATAAGGGAGGATGGTATTGCTGTATAAGGGGCTGTAAAGTGTGATGGATATTATATGGAGGCTGCTGATGTATTGTTGCATACAACGGTGGCGTCTTGTCATGTATGTTCTAAGCTCTATGGGTCTGACCCAGTACCCCCGAAGTCAGTAGAAAGATTCCCACTGACTTTAATGGGAGCATGAAAACACAGGACGGTCTCCTGCTGTCATTTGGGTCAGACCCTAAATGCACTCCCACTATAGAAGCACTAAGGTAGTTGTCATCTTCTGGCAACACCTTCCATTTGTGGCTATGTTGTGGAGTGGTGCAAAGGGACCATAGTGGGTAGGAAGGTGATTGGGCAGGATCTGGCCATAATGATTTATATTACGAATGTCTTGAGGATTTGCAGATTCCAGAGGGACAGATTCCACCGTCCTTACCCCATCCTTTCTCATGTCAAATTGCCAGTTAATCTGATTGGTATCCTTCTTGAGTTACAGTGGGACTGCAGAATTTGCACCAAATATGGACGGATGGAGTTTACAGTGCTGTCGCTGTGTTGGGAGTCTAGAGGATACATTGCTCATGTGAAATCATAGAATCATAGAATATCAGGGTTGGAAGGGACCCCAGAAGGTCATCTAGTCCAACCCCCTGCTCGAAGCAGGACCAATTCCCAGTTAAATCATCCCAGCTAGGGCTTTGTCAAGCCTGACCTTAAAAACCTCTAAGGAAGGAGATTCTACCACCTCCCTAGGTAACGCATTCCAGTGTTTCACCACCCTCTTACTGAAAAAGTTTTTCCTAATATCCAATCTAAACCTCCCCCACTGCAACTTGAGACCATTACTCCTCGTTCTGTCATCTGCTACCATTGAGAACAGTCTAGAGCCATCCTCTTTGGAACCCCCTTTCAGGTAGTTGAAAGCAGCTATCAAATCCCCCCTCATTCTTCTCTTCTGCAGGCTAAACAATCCCAGCTCCCTCAGCCTCTCCTCATAACTCATGTGTTCCAGAGTCCCCTAATCATTTTTGTTGCCCTTCGCTGGACTCTCTCCAATTTATCCACATCCTTCTTGAAGTGTGGGGCCCAAAACTGGACACAGTACTCCAGATGAGGCCTCACCAATGTCGAATAGAGGGGAACGATCACGTCCCTCGATCTGCTCGCTATGCCCCTACTTATACATCCCAAAATGCCATTGGCCTTCTTGGCAACAAGGGCACACTGCTGACTCATATCCAGCTTCTCGTCCATTGTCACCCCTAGGTCCTTTTCCGCAGAACTGCTGCCTAACTGGTCCCTAGTCTGTAGCTGTGCATTGGGTTCTTCCGTCCTAAGTGCAGGACCCTGCACTTATCCTTATTGAACCTCATCAGATTCCTTTTGGCCCAATCCTCCAATTTGTCTAGGTCCTTCTGTATCCTATCCCTCCCCTCCAGCGTATCTCCCGTAAACTCCTCCCAGTTTAGTATCATCCGCAAATTTGCTGAGAGTGCAATCCACACCATCCTCCAGATCATTTATGAAGATATTGAACAAAACCGGCCCCAGGACCGACCCTTGGGGTACTCCACTTGATACCGGCTGCCAACTAGATATGGAGCCATTGATCACTACCTGTTGAGCCCGACAATCTAGCCAGCTTTCTACCCACCTTATAGTGCATTCATCCAGCCCATACTTCCTTAACTTGCTGACAAGAATACTGTGGGAGACCGTGTCAAAAGCTTTGCTAAAGTCAAGAAACAATACATCCACTGCTTTCCCTTCATCCACAGAACCAGTAATCTCATCATAAAAGGCGATTAGATTAGTCAGGCATGACCTTCCCTTGGTGAATCCATGCTGGCTGTTCCTGATCAAATGTTTGCTGAGAGGGTTGCAAGAAGACATGTTGCACCAATTTTGATTTTCTCTAGACTGACTGTGATCTTTAGTGTGTCACTTCCCCTCCCTGTGCCTCTGTTCCCATGTTCCCAATTGATTTAGACCAGGGGTGGGCAAACCTTTTGGCCTGAGGGCTGCATCTGGGTATGGAAATTGTATGACAGGCCATGAATGCCCGGTGGGGGAGGGGGACTCTATGGGGTGTAGCTTGGGGGCGCTCTATAAGGAATGTCACCAGGGAGCGAGGAGGGGAAACTCATGGGGTGTGGCATGGGGGGGAGAGCTCTACGGGGCAGCACCAGGGACTCCTAGGGGCCCTGCCAGCAGTGACACCAAGGTGGCTGTACCAGGCACTGCCATGGGCGAAGGCACCCTAGCTGGGATAGGTGTGGCCCCTGGGTGGTTTCCAGGCTCTCGAGGGTGGGGCCGTAGGAGACCAGGGTGGGGGGGATTGGGAGGGGTGGCGCTGCTGCCTAGGAGCGGGGTTCCGATCCCGGAAACAGCGCGGTGAAGTCCTGCCTGCGCAGTGTGGCTCTGCGTACCTGAAGATGGTGCTCAGCAAGGGAATGTGAGTCGGGGATCGGGGGGCACCGGGAAGGTGCAGCGGGGAAAGCCCTGACCCTGCACCCTGGCTGGAGCACCGGAATGGAGCAAGCTCCCGACCCTGCTCCCCAGCTGGAGCACCGGAGTGGGGCAAGCCCCTGAGCCCACTCCCCAGCAGCTTGAGGGCCAGATAAAAATGTCTGACAGGCCGGAAGTGGCCCGCAGGCTGTAGTTTGCCCACCCCTGATTTAGACTGTTGGCTCTCGGGAATATGGACTGTCTTTCCGTCTGAGTTTGCCCAGCGCTTACCACAATGGGGTCCTGATCATGCCTGGGGCTTCTCATAGTACCATACAAAAATGGATGATAATAACAATACTAAATAAAAAGTAAACCTTGGTGTCTGTGTTCTTTTCCCTCCTACCCCAGCCTCTCTCTGCCGCACTGTCCGTTTTCCCCTTGCCGTTGTGCTTCCCTTTTGGAACGTCGTCGTGAATTTAGCAGCAAGCTGCAGCTGCTTTTGAGCAAAGTTCCCTTCCTGCATTATACATGAGTTTGGAAACAAGAGGAGTTTGTTCTGAATGCCATTTAGCCTCGTGAACTTTTGCAGGTGAATTTCAGACCAATCTGGCTGAATAAAGCTGAAGTTGGAATTATTGAAACTTCGGGGGGGGGGGGGGCGCTTTGGATCTCCGCTGCCGTAAAAGGCAGAGAGAGAGCGAGAGAGAGCATTTTATTTTCAGCCTTATTAAAACTTGTCTATAGAGAGGAAGTCGATCTTTTCAATTGCTCCAAATCCCCAGAGAAATCTCCCACTGATCCTCAACGTGCCAAACTTGCAATCCTGGAACAGTTTTTAACCTGCGACATCTGAACGTTTCACACTCTTCATATGCCACTTAAAGGCAGCACAGTCCACACACTGCCCTACCAGGGATGGACTCTCTGCAAAGGCAATGGCACCACTAACCCATACCGCACAGACCTACATGTTGGTACTGAGGGAGAAAGGCTATGCCAGCCAGAGGCCACCTCCCCTGTGGTCATGGTTCAGCCCTAAAACCTCCTTGCATTCTCAGCTGAACTAGAAATGGGGTCTTGGGCATCCCATCTTTTCCTACTGGGATGCTCCAGTACGAGGCTGGCAAGATGCAACGCAAGCGGTTAAACCATCAAGGGTCCTATTGAAAGCCTGATATACCCGATGCTCCGGGGACAGGCTGATGATTACCAGCTCTTGTCTATGGGTCAGCTGAGGACAGGCAACAGTGGAAATGCTGCTGAGGTTCCAGCTCTTAATTCTTGGATGTGCTTAACTTCCCCCTCGCCACTTCCTCACACAGCCCCCTGCAGAGCTCACTGTGGGGCCCAGTTCTTTGGCTGGAGTCTCCACACTGTCCTACCAGCCTTTTAGCATGGTGCGTCTCTGGGTTCCATACTGGTTCTGCCCAGCCCTGGCTATTGAGACGGCTCAGAGATGCCCTCCCCTGTTTACTCCTGTTGCCAGGCAAAGGGTTGCAGCTGGAGGATGCAGGTTGAAGAAGTGGGGCTTTATGGCTGGGGAGGCAGGCTGGAATAGCTCCACCCAGAAGGCCCAGCCTGACTCCTCCTTCCTTACCTCCACTGGCTTCTCCAGTCCTTTGGAAACTGGCCAGTCCTGATGCTTTGCTTTAAAACACTGCAGGCCTTGGCCAGTGCCCTGAAACTTAATGCAACCTGAGCAGCGGGAACACCCATGGACACAAGTTCCAGCATGACTTGTGGGTATAAGCCAGCACTGCCCACTTGCATAGCAAAGTGGGTACTTCTGAATGCCCAATATGGGAATCTGAACAAAGCTCTTGGGTCTTTAGGGGACAATCCTACCCAAGCTGATGAGGGTTAGATGGGACCTTGTACCGAATTCAGGGCCCCATTGCACTACGGGCTATCCAAAGACACAGTGGGAGACAGCCCCTGCCCTGAATAGCTTACAGTCTAAATAGACAAGAAAGATAAATGGTGGGAGAAAAGAAGCATCATTATTCCCAACCTACAGGTGGGGAATTGAACAAAGAGATTAAGCAGCTCACCCAAGACTGCACAAGCAGAATCAGAAATTAAATCCATTTCTCCGGACTCCCAGTCTAGCAACATAGCCACAAGCACAGTCCTTTGCTGGAGAGGTGAACAAGGCTGCTGTTTCAGCCTAGCTGTGATGGGGCCTTTTCTTTAGGGGCAGCCATCTCATGGTTTGGGCAGGCGATGCGAGACATTTTGCAGCTGAAGTGCAATCTGAGTTTTCCAAAAGCCCCTCTGGATTCAACCCAGGGCAGAGGAAAGGGTTGGGACTCAGAGACGTGATGAGATGGCCCTCTCTAGCGGGATCCTCCGGGAAACTTTCAGTGGTTTGAAAGGAATTCTCTACCTATTTAAGGTTTCAGAGTAGCAGCCGTGTTAGTCTGTATTCGCAAAAAGAAAAGGAGGACTTGTGGCACCTTAGAGACTAACCAATTTATTAGAGCATAAGCTTTCGTGAGCTGTAGCTCACGAAAGCTTATGCTCTAATAAATTGGTTAGTCTCTAAGGTGCCACAAGTCCTCCTTTTCTTTCTACCTATTTAAGCAATTCCTGTATAGGCAAAAACACTCTGCTGGGATGAAACACTCTCTCTAAGCCTAAGGGGACAGAAATGGATTGAGGAGGGGAATGCTGGAGGAGGAGCAGCCTGCCAGCCACAGAGACAAAAGACAACATGGAGTCCAGCAATCAGAAGGCATCAGCTAAGTCTTACCTGTACTTTAGCATTAGCTGTTCAAAGATGATGAGCGCAAGATTAGCAGCCTTTGTTTTCAGATCTTAGCTGCCTCCATTCCCTGGCCCGGAGTTATTCTTTATCTCAATTGCCAGCTTTGCATGTCATTCAGTTCAACTTAATCGCAAGGATCCACAAATCAAGCGATTTCAGGCTGAGGGCTCTGGCTTACAAAGCCTTTTGCACGTCAGCAAATAGGATTTTCTTGCACTTCCTCCTGGACTTAACAAAGACATTCGCTCTCAGTTTACGGCATTTACATAGCGCAGTTTGGTCATTCCACAGGGCTATTGGTATGCACATCTCTTTGATGTCAAAAGGCCCACATGAACGAGTATGGATTAGTACTGCAAATGCAAGCTACGCCCAGGTCAAAGGCTCAGATTATTAAATTGCCAAGCAGTTAAAGAGAGATTCACAGCCAGAGCCTCAGCTGGTACAAAGGATTGTCACCCCAAAGAATGCCGATTTATACCAGCTACGGATCTGTCCCTCACAGTCAGTTCTAAAATATATGAGAGCTATGGTGAAACATTCACCTCACTCACTTAGCTTTCTGCATTGTCTCGGCTATGCTCCATACTCATTGAAGAGGTAAGTAAAGGGGAGGGGGTCTAGCCATAACGTTTAAATCTGAATGGAAATCCAGATTTTGAATGCCTCCCTCCCCTGAAAATTTGGAGTGTGTTTGGGTCTAGGTCTTTTGTTCAGCCCATTATAAAGAAATGCACCGTTTCCGAACTTCAGATCTGGAAACATATTTACGATCTGAGCACCCTCAGAATCCAGAGGGTTTTGGAATTTTGTTCTGGGCTCCTTTCTAGTGTTAAGTGGATTCATATCATATTAGTATGGATAAGTAGTGAGATGCAAGCCTCAAAGATTTGTTTTGTATATGAAGTTAGAATATCAGCAGAACAATGACCCTTTGAGTACAGTACATCTCCAGTGGGAATTAATGCCTCAGAGGAATGTGTAAGATTCCACAAAATGCACCATTAAGCCCTCCTTGTTTAACAGTGAGAACTGAGAGTCCCCAGTGTTTCCACATATTTGCCACATCTGAGGTACCACATGGCAACTGTTTGCTTTGCACTGGTTACCTTTATAATTGTGCAATACTGCATTAGGGAGAGGTGGAGCACATGATTTACGTAGCTGACATCATACTGTCCAACTGACTGTCTTTCTTTTAGAATTAATTACCCACCACTAAAATTCAGCCACTTCTGGGGTGGATTGTGGGAGCTGTTTACCACCTCACACTAACAAGACACAAGAGTTTAGGGCAGCAAGCGAGGCAGGATTCTGTATCCAGTTGCCATGGCCACGTGACAAAAAGGGAAATATAGGCTGGCAGGAGAGACTTATCAAACTGGAATTTGGCCAGGACAAGGGTGCTAACTCTCTTTCCACTGAATGCATCCGATGAAGTGAGCTGTAGCTCAAGAAAGTTTATGCTCAAATAAATGTGTTAATCTCTAAGGTGCCACAAGTCCTCCTGTTCTTTTTGCGGATACAGTCTAACACGGCTGCTACTCTGAAAACTCTCTTACAGTTCCCCAAAGTGCCAAGGTATTTTTAATGGCCACAAGCCCCTGTTTATGTGCTATAGTCCATACCAACAAGTTGGGGATTGAGCTGTTACACGGTATCTCTGAAAACTGCCTTCTACAAAGTTGGAAGCTTCATTTGTTGCAACCATCTGAGATTAAAAAGACAGAAGACAGGTTGTTATTGCTTCTCGCTGTCTTTGGAGAACGATAGCATTTTATTCAAATAGATCGGTTTGTCTCTTTCTGGTGATGTGTGCAAACAGCTCATCAGGAGCAATGCAATCCTGGGTAAATGAATGAATGACTGATTTAGAAACCCTCTGTCATGAAGTAGAAAAGCCAACTGTTGCTGAACGTCACTGCTCCAGCCTCAGTAACTCATCCCAGCAGATGTGCAGGCAAATCGGAGACTGAAGAAGAAACACATCAACGAAACTTGTTCACGCGAATCTCTGCAAACTGAAACTTCTGTGTTCCAGCCACCTCTAAGAACTACCTCTGAATAATGTCCAGAGGCAACACATAGACCCTAAGGCCATAAATTGTTTGGGATAATAGTTGTTTTTAAAAACCCCTGACTGTCTTCATTTTCTATCGGCCTGCAATTCAAGGGGACGGTCAGTGGTTCAGAGGCTGAGGGTTCAACAGTTAAACTGAACAGGAGGAAACAAAAGCAATTGTATTTTAATAAAAGCAAAAGAGGAGTTTGATGACCAACTGCCCTTTGTGCCTCTGAAAATCTTACCCTGAATGGTTAAATTAAGAGGGAGGGGTGTATGGAACATTGAATAAGGAAGTGTTAATGGTTGATTCTCTCTAACATATGATTCTACGGAAAACCCATCCGTCCCTTTTATACCATGCTCATCAGCATGTATGAAGAAGAATCAGATGATTATCTCCTCTGAGGTCTCCTGCCCACTTATCTATTGGGAAGAATGGATTACAACAGACAGAACAGCTCATTAGTTTGTTGGGGTTCATGTATATTCCCAACATTGTACTCCTTCTTCTTCTTGTAACACCCAAAGGCCAGCATCAGGGTCCATTGCACTGGGTGCTGTGCAAACCCAGAAAAGAGACAAGCCCTGCCCTGGAGAGTTTACTACAAGGTAAAGAGACTAGGTCTCTTGGCTGTGTGCGTGAGGAGAGACCTACCATCTCTTTAAAACTGTAAAGCAGGATGCTGGCTGGGGAAGATTCTAACAGAGCTACGCAAAGAGAGCGAGACAGAGCAGCTTTAACAATCACACTGTTTTCCGCATGCTAATAAAGTTCCTTGTTCAGTGTGAGAAGAGAACAATTCTTTCTGTGATTCCTTACCATGCCACATTCTGGTTTCTCCCTGGATGCAGTGACTGCGGATGTGGCTCCCCCTCCTAACCCATTGATGTCAGTCTGCAAAGCAGTCAGCTAGAGAATAAAGTTTTTTTCTCCTGCTGATAATAGCTCATCTTAATTAATTAGCCTCTTACAGTTGGTATGGCAACTTCCACCTTCTCTGTAAGTATATATATATCTTCTTACTATATGTTCCATTCTGTGCATCCGATGAAGTGAGCTGTAGCCAACGAAAGCTTATGCTCTAATAAATTTGTTAGTCTCTAAGGTGCCACAAGTACTCCTGTTCTTTTTGCAGGTACAGACTAACACGGCTGCTGCTCTGAAACCTGTCATAGGTGCTAAGTGCAAACTGCCAGCCCAGACGCCTGGGTGTGTGTGTGCTTGAGATGAGGGTGGGACCTGAACTTTGATACTCTCCAGGATAGCAATACGGCACGACGCTGCAACCCAGAACACTGCTGCAGACAGGTCAGACCTGGGAATGGAGGATTTCTTTTTTAATAGGAAAGATCTGTAGCTATATTTGATAAAGCTGGACCTAAGCTGGACCTAAGGAGAAACCTCACTTGTATAGAACTCTGTCCCATGCTCTTGGTCAGAATCTCCAGTGGCTGCTAGCAGACTAGATTCTGTGACATGCAGTTGAGCAGCTCTTTTCCCCTCCAGTAGGGGGTGGTGTCTTGCTCCTCTCTCTCTCAAACACCCCCCCCCCCATGTCTGCAATACGCATATCACATAGTGTCACTTCAAAGCTGACCACTTTTACAAGTTGCATCCCTTCCTTTGCAGTCTGCAAAGGGAAAAGCCATTAAACATAATACAAGCTGTGCACACCCACGTATCGATCCACGCCCATTTATCAAAATATCCGTGTAAACATTCCCACATACTAATACGGCAGATGCCATGCATCCCTCCCACAGAAAGTGGTGGGAAAGAAAGTTTTGTGAGGGATTCATTTCTCTCCTGGCGAGAAGTAGGTTTTGGCTGTGAGAAAAGTTGCTTTTCTTTTACAAATAGGGCCCATTCGTTTAGGCTGGTTTTTGAGGTGTCAAACATAAAAACGAGAAGAGATGTCAGTCAAGGGCCCTTGGGGATGGGAGAGACAGAGAGCCTGAAAAATGCTCCCAACATGAGCAGCTTGGTTAAGCACTGAGAGCTTTGCAGCCAACCGGCTCTTTGGAGAGAAAGATGAATTTCTATCCATTTAAACATGAATAAGGTGAGATGGAGGGAGGGGGAAAAAATCCATGAAGGTGAAGAGCTCCCCCGCACTCTCCCCAGTCATGATGGATGGTTTTTGCTTAAAGTCCTGAGTCTCCCTCTGAAGAAAATATCTACAGTGATTCTGATGAATAAACATTGAGATCTTCCCATCAGTGGCTTGGTGCTTGAGAGGGAGAGCTTTGCAATTTAAAGTAACTCTTTGGCTAGTGTCTCAGAATGCTGGATTGAACAGCCCTTTCCCACTCTCTGCACCAAACACGGGGTTCTGCAGAGGCAGGGAAGGTACAAATTCAGGCCTGCTGGGACAATTCACCCCACGCTTGGGTCAATAGTCGTGTCTGAACTTGGGACCTATATTACTAACAGCGCAAGCCTCTGCAACCTCCCCTACAGCACCATGTGCTCATAAAATCGCTGTGGTCCAGCCACTACAGGGAGACAAACACACTCTCTCCCCACACTGGTTTAGATTGCAAGGCAGCAGGTATCGAGGCTGCAGTAGTGTCTTGGTGCTGTTGTGTCTCCTTGCTCTATGCGGGAGGGGTAAATGGCCAAGGGGTCGATGTGAAGAAAGATCGCTTGAACCTGCAATGACACATCCCCGATTCTGCCTCTCAAACCGCATGGGGATGTGCAGGGAGCCCCCTTGGAACAGCTGGTGTGGGGACCCTATGCAACAGAACTGGAATGGTTCTACCACACATGGGGCCTTGGCTGTAAGCAAAGGAGGGGGCAAGTTTTAGCTGTATGAAATCAAACTATTCCAGGTTAACGTTCCATTGGGAGTGATTGTTAATCATGATGAATATACATTGGTATTGTCCCCATAGACCTTTACAGCCTTTACTCACTGTTTGTACACATTATATACTGAGGAATCCCTGAGCACTCGATAATTGCCTGGTTCTGGCCATTCCCTCTGAAGCATTTGGCACTGGTCACCATCGGAGGACAGGCCATTGGACTAGATGGACCATTGGACAGACCCAGTACGGCCGTTCTTATCTTATGTTCTGAAGTGGAGCTACCTCTGGGGTATAACAAGACCAACAGTGTTGGTAAGTGCACAGTATCACTGCACCTCAGATTAGGACTGTAAGTGAAGAAGAATACCGCATCCAACTGGAGCTCGAGTTGGCAGAACATAATGGCCCAAACTGGATCATAGTCAGTGCTGTAAAAAAACCAAACGACTAACGTGGAAGGACAGTGCAATTTTTGTAATGCACACACAGAGTCAGGACTTCTGTTTTACATCTCATCAGAGAGATAGCATCTCAAACTGCACAGCGCCTCCTAACACCACACCAGACGGCACTGGCTGAGTACCCCAGAGGTGACTAGTGAATCACCCACACTGGTTTCTGCAGCAACTTGGTTTTCCCCTGCAACTCTCCCGTTCCAGGCCTGGCCTGACATGACATTGCTTAAACTGAGGAGATCTGACCAGCTCAGAGCTTGTCAAACTGTGCCCTGGAAAAGCCAGGATTTGGCACTTCCATACATGTCATAGACCTAAAATTAGACCTGAGATTTTCTTGATTTCCAAATCAACTTTCAGCAAGAAATATACCCTATAGCTTTTGGCATACCGGATATCTGCCGTTCCTAAGGCTGGCTAGGATTCCTGGCCCCAATATTCCATTTCACATGGAGATAATTTCATGTCAGTATAATGGGAATGTCTTTGGAATGTCGAGCATACCCTATGAGAGCAAACCACTGGTCCTTTGAGTCTGATTTCCCAGTGGTGGTGAATACCTGATGGCTCGGGGACATCTTACCAGTCATCACTTATATTTGTTTCTGAGGAATTTAGTCCTGCTTCCTCCATTTGTACCATAGTTCTCACCTGTCCATCACTGATCCTGTCCAGCAGAGCTGTAGAATGTTCCATATACAAGTGCAGGGTAAAGAAAGATGAGCTGAATGGGGAGTATCGGGACAATTTCAACCCTGCTTTAACGAGAGCTTGCCAACCCGTTACACTTTCCTAGTAGCAAGAGTAAAGCCTAAGGGTGGAGGACACAGCTAGACAACTTATTAGCATGAAGTTCTATCTTTCTGTGCATTTTGGCTCCTTTATTGGTTCCAACTATGACCTAACTGTGAATCCAAATCTGAGTTTCATGGTTGGTCCCTTTGTCCACATTGGACAGCACCAAAATCCTGGATGTAACCTCCCCTGACCTGTAGAAGAGGTGAGCTCTGCATCCCAGCTTTGCAGCTTGGGCCTGTGTCTAGTTCAGTGAAAGCATTTGAACATCTGAATGAAGTTCGCTTTGTTTGAAGTTTGCTCAATGTGACCAGTAACCACAGAGTTCAGAGATTCTACAGACGCGCCAAAGCCACAGGATGAAAAAATGATGGGGAGGAGAACTATAAACAAGATCTATATTTATGTTCCCCCCTCTACCACCTCCCAGCAAATGGTGGCAGAAGCAGCAGCAGGCAAGGATGCAAATGTCCCTGTCATTTGTTCCCCAATATATCAGGAGAGTGACAAGTCAGCTCTTGGGTTTGGAATGATTTGCATTTCCGAGCTGAGCAGGGTGACAGTTTGAGTCAGTGCGACAGCAGGAAACATTTGTAGCCATATTGGCCCTTGAGAAAACATGCACGGGACAGAAAATGTGACGTCTCTTATTGGGCCCAATGGAAAGACACAGTTTGGGGCCAGAAAAGAGCCCCCTGCCAACACCTGCACAAGGTGTAGGGTATCTTCTTGTCTGTGACTGGAATGGGTTAGAATAGCAAAGAAAAGAACGGAAAAAAGAATTTCACTTGATCTGGTCTGTCTATCCATCCATTCACCCCGTCACATCCCCTCTCTCACTCTCTGTGGATGTGTATATTATATACACACACTACTCAGTACAGTATCTTCTGAATTGACACGGACCCTTGAAGACAGAGAGAGACATGTCAATTAAGCAACCATCCCAGGAGACTCATGGAAACGCACTGTGCAGGGAGATATCCTTTTAAAAATTTTCCCTTTCCCTTCCAAAAGAATCTGATTTGCACATTAGGGTCAAACCATTGTATCCATCAGCACTGGTGGCAGAGGAAAGTCGTTGCACTAGCATTTTTAAAATACATTATTTGGAAAAAACAAAGAACACTAAAAGGAAGCAGGAAACAGGATTAATTCAGGACCCCTCCCCTTTTTTTCTTGCAGCTTTGTCTTATATCTGATGCTGGTTTGCAACAATCAAATTTATTTCCCCACTGACTGCTTGTGTGCTCCTTGGTGTTATACAGAGGGACATGAACTGGGTGTGTGAGATGGAAAGACGGGAGGATAAAAATTAACTCTTCATGGGCCTGCTTTTTTTCTCAGCCTAAGCACATAGCTGGTCAAAAAAGGGTCAACATTTTTGTGAACATTTCCTCCAAAATGTCAACAACTTTTTTTCTTAAAAATTCAAAATGCTGATGAAAAAATTCATCAAAATTTTGAAACTTTCCTACTAGCTCTACTCAAGAGAGATCCCCAGTGTGAAAGTCCACAAGGAAGCAGATGGATTGCTGAATGACCAAGGGCCTTTCTGGTTGGTCTTCAGGGTTGGTGGATTGTCAGCCAACATAACAGCCTAAAAGAATGTCATTAGTCTGGTTGGAAAGACTTGCCCACTTCAACGTTCTTCACTTCCTGTCCAAGGGATTAATCTATTGCTTAGTGAAGTCAATGGGAATATCTCCATTGACTTCAGAGGACATTATATCAGGTCCTTGACCTGATGTGTAGCATTGCCATGCTCACTTAAACTGCTGATGCATTTCACCCCAGAAGAAACACCTCTGAGTATGGGATGAAGAAAATTCTGAAGATACATAGGGTCATATTTTGAAGAAGACCTAACTCAGGCAAAAATCCCATTGCAGTCAGTCAGAGTTTTGCCTGAATAAGAACAGAATAAAAGCTAGGAACCGACATTGTAAAACTCTTTGGGAAGCACTGGAATGAAAAGAAGAAAGACAGCAAAATACCTTCAAAAAAAGTGCTGAGATGAATTTTGGGGCCAGTAAAGCAGAATGATGTGTGGAGAAGAAGATCTAATTGGGAACTGCGGGAGGTCTATGGAGAACCAAGTATAGTAAATGTAGTGAAAACCCAACGATTTCAGTGGGCAGGATAGGTGTTTAGGATGACGGAAAAGAGACCAGCTAAGCGTCTCCTGATAGGACATCCTTTATGGTCTCTGATGTCACGGCTGACCAAGGAGATGAAGGAGGGATAGTACTGAGCAGGATCAAAAAGCTCTTAATTTGAATTACCTTCTCTGGGAAAAATATGTCTCTGGCAGAAAGAGATAGGTGTGAATTGTGAGAACGGCTAAGGACCTCTATGGTCTACAGAGCCAGGCAGGAGAAGAAGAGGAGTAATTTCAGTTTATTTAACTGTGGGGCAATTGCCAATGAAACACCAGACTGTTTACTGGAAGGATGCATTTAATCGGAGGTGAACTGTTGAAGGTGTTGCAAAGCTTTGGGGAGTGTTATGATGTTTTCTTAGCTTGGCTTTTGTCATCTGAATTTGGGAGAGGAGGAAAAAGAAAAACAAGAGTTGAGCCTGTGTGAAGCACAGTGTGATCTAAACAGGGTCAGTGTCTTCTAAGCCGTAGTCTCTTGGACCTGAGAGGTAGGTTGCAGCAGCTTAAGACTGTAATGACACATCTCGATGTAAACATCATATCAGGTCCTAACCATTACAATAACACTATTGGTATGTCTATATTGTAAATGGGAGAAGTAATTGCAGCATATGTAGACATAAATGAGCTAGCAGCTGCTTGGATACATCCCCAGGGTCCTGGACAACTGGGGCTAGCCTATGCAGCCTTCCATGTGGCCATAGCTTCACTGCTATTGTTACTCAAGCCAGCTAGATCAAAGCCAGCTCGAGTATGTCTACATGTACTGCAATCACACCTCCCAGTTGCAGCTTAGCCATACCCTAATCAGAGGTCATCTTTGTCCAGGATATCGAGGTATTGATCTATACAGTTGGTTGGCTCTGTCAATACAGCACGAGTGTCTCACAAACATTAAGTAAATTATCCTCACAACACCCCGGCGATTTCTTCCTCTAGGTTTTACAGCTGGAGTAACAGAGACAGAGTGAAATCTATCCATCTGTCCTACACATTTCTATCCATGGTGCCCATCACCATAGTATCTAAGCTCATACATGAGGCTATAAAGACACTAAAACCCCATCCACAGCTTCTCATATTTCACCTTAGGGCCAAATTCTGAGCTTAGGTGCACCAGTGGAAATGCAGAGCAACCCTACTGACCTCAGCAGTGTTCCTCTAGATTTGCATCGGCACAGCTGAAATGTTCCATGGAGTGAAGCTCTTTTAAACAGCCAATTTTGTGCTATTTAAAAATGCATTTTCCATAATGTCACCTAGTTAATTAGGCAGGTGACAGCTGTACAAGGCAGTGCCAAACCCTGCCAGCTACCTCCATGCAGGAGAACACAGAGAACAACTTGGGTCTACTCTGACCTCCTCTGACAGTGCATAGGGAGCTTGTAATAGAGGGAGTGGGAATAATGGACTAATGACAAACATACATTACCTCACGAACTTCTGTCAGTGGGGCTGTGGAAGTGCCTCCACAAGAAGAATTTAGCTCTTAGATGAATCCACATTCCCAAAAGACCCATCACCATAATGGACAGTCTCAATGTAGAGGCCAAGGGCTGAATGGCCAGAAAACAGCCCTGCTCTCTTTACGTATCCAGAGGAGATTGTCAAAGTTAGGGTGACAGGCAGTAGTAAGGGGGAGCTGCCCATGCTGTGGCTCAGTAGAGGTCTTCTGTCTCCGGGACTGTCAGTCCAACACCTTCCACTAACTCTGAATTCACGGATCAAAAATGTACGGAAAGAAAATGTGCAGGCCACAAAATGTCCCCCCGTTCTTCCTGCCATCAGGGGAAGGAGATTCAGATCCTCCTAATTCCACTCTCTCTCTCATTTGCAATGTAGAAAAGTATATATGTTTTTTCTCTCATCCAGTGGCAGCTATGTTTGTGTGAATCAATTTTATATTCCAAAAGGAAGAGAGAGAGAGAGAGAGAGAGAAAGCAGAAAGCTGAGTGCCAGTGGCCATCATCCAGATATTTTTGGCTTCTGTATTTCCCCCATTCCAAGAAAGTCAAAGTAAAACAGCTTGTCAGCTCCTGGCTTCACACTCCCCTTACATTCTGGGCCTGGCTTGTTGGGAAATATAACTAGGAATGGGATTAGCATCTCCATTGTCCATCTAGTGTCCAGGGAATGAGGTTGATTTTGCTTGGGAGGGGCAATGGTAGATAGGCCAATGTCTGTCTCCATCTTCTTTGTGATCGGTCCTTTCAATGCTATCACTGAGTGGGATTTTCAAAAGCCTGACTCTGGATCCCTTTGAAGTCAGTGGTAAAACTCTTGTTAACGTCCCATTAACATCAATGGGAGCACAGTTAGACCAGCATTGCTGAGTGCTGTTGAAAATCCTGTTTGCTTTCACAGTGAATGTCCCATTGTACCTTTCCCTCTCCTGTCTATTTAAGATGGGCAAGACACAAAGCAATGCATATCCATACCCAACCACTGCAACTTGGGCCCATCTGTCCTCTTCCTCCAACCGTCTTGTAAGAGGAATAAGACTCAAATACTGAGCCATAGACAAATCAATCTATTTTGGGCATAGCCCACAACTCCAGAGGTAACAATGCCTGAGGTTTAATGATGGCTCCTAAATAGCAATTTTTATATGAAAAATATCTTCCTGGACTGATCTGTGTGGAGCAAATGGGGACACTCCAGAAGTCAAAAGATTTGGGATACAATTGGACTTGACATCTTCGTTTAGCCACCTATTGATTAACAAATTAGGGCCTGATAAAACAAAAGGTTACTTTCCCTTTGAAGTCAATGGGAGAACTCACGTTCAAAGTTGAGCAGGGTTTAAGAGCTTGGATGGATCAGGGACTAGACAGACAGCTTGACATCTTGCAGGATTGCACTGCAATTGGACGTGTGATAAAAATAGCAGTGAAGACATGGCAGCATGGGCTTCAGTACAGGCTGTACAAGCCTAGTTGGAACCCTGGGTACGTACTTGATTTCTTTTAGCCCGTGCTGGGATCTGTGTCATCTTGTTAGCTTTGCTAGCTAGATTAAAGCTAGAGAGGATTTGCCAGTTCATGCTGCAATCATATCTTCCAACTGTGGGGTAGACAAACCTTTGGTTAGCACTGGCCTACCAGCAGCTGATGAATGGAGAAGCTGTGTTTGTTTGAAACTATTTCAGAAAGGAGAACTTGCTCAGAGTTGAGTACAGCAAAGAGCTTCCCTAAGAAATGAAATATAATGGTCTCAGCTTCCAATACACTCACGTGCTCACACGCGCATTCCTTGCTCACTATTAATTTTAATGAGACTGCTGCAAGAGTAAAGAGTACTCAAGCGAACAAGGGTTGGAGGACTGGGCCCTACAATTCTATCACTAAGAATGTGTTGGGGTTCCCCTGAGACCTCTTCCACTTGGTTCTCCAAGAACTCAGTTCAAGCCCAATCTCGTCACGCAGGTTGCTCTGTTTGGCATAAAGCAAAGCTATGCTGAGTTGATCAGACTCAAGCATAGGGGATGGGTATAGGGTTTACCACACATCCAAAGTTACACAGCAAACCTCTTCTTTTATAGACATTTACATATGACGCTGCATTTACTATACATTGCATCACACATTTTGGGATTGGCTTCATCACTTTGTAGGAACCAATCCCAGTACAGAACGTACTGTTCATCCATGATTTACTCATTACCTCATTTTATGTTCCAGGCTTCTCTTGGCCATTGTTATCTTGTCCATTGTCAGGGATTCCCTGGGTGTTCTCCCTTAACTTAGCTAGTACAGACATTTTGTCTCCACCCTGCTGATCCATTCCACTCCCCCTTCCCCCGTCTCCCAAGAAATTAGGCCTCACCCACGGCCAATGACTCATGTCGAACAAGGACTACACAATGCAGTATTTACACACTCAATGCCAAGGATATTAACATAAATTTTCATGCAGCATAAAAGATCAGTGAAATGGCCAGACAACAGGAGACTGAAAACATCTCTAGGGCTATACTTAATTCTATAGTGCATATGTATGTATTATGTATATGTGTGTGTGTCTTTAAAATACCTGGGTGGCAAGCAGGATTTTCCTTTATACTTCTCCCACAAGTACTTTTTAAAATGTCCTTTGAAAACACCTTTAGTGACAGCCCCTCAGCCACCCTCTTAAACAGATCTTCCGATGCCTAACTGGGCTTACCATTAAGATGTTTTTTTAAAACTAATGTCTAACCTAAACGTTTCTTTTTTAAGATTCAAGCCATTGCTTCTTGTTATGCCTCTCTCAATGATGTCTCCATAATATGGATTGATACAATATCCAGCGACGACTTCAAAGAAAGCAAATACCATCCACTAAAGAGAGGGGACATAGAAATGAGTCAAATACACATATATACACACTCACTCAGTCACTCACTCTAATGGTTAGGCAGCTAATATGATGTGACTGCTGCTTTTCATAGATTCATAGTGTTTAAGGCCAGAAGGGACCATTAGATCATCTAGTCTGACTTCCTCTATATCACAGGCCAGTACATTTCACCCAGCTTCTCCTGTACTGAGTGTAATATCTTGTGTCTGACTAAAGCCTATTTTGTATCCTGCTTATCTTGCTGATCAAAATCATCTCGCAACTTTGTGCTTCCCGTCAATTATTGCCTCTCGCCATATCAATTATTTGCAAGACTCTGCAGCAGGGACTATCATTTTTTGGGGTATAGAATTTAGCACAATGGGGGGGCCAGTTGCAATTGCAATAATAATAATAACAATTGGATTTGTGATAAGCAATACACAAGACAAGTCCTGGCAGCATATATTATCAAAGCCCATCAAGTGTGCAGTGTGTACAGGGAAGACTGTGATGCTGTGATATTTGCAAAGTGCTTTGAGATCCTTGAGCAAACGGCGTTAGGGGAAGTGAATTATCATTATTGCTTCATCACTGCCATGTGTGTTTTCTTTTTTCCTTAACACTGCTCAAAAACACTGATTTGTTCCATGGCAATTGATGACCCAGCTATGCCAGCAGCCTTTGCTCAGACCAGCTGTGATTTCATAAAAGCACAGTACGTATGAAGCAGCTGCTATTGTTAGGAGGCACGCTGGGGCTGCAGAGACCCAAGGTTATCTTCCCTTTTGGAAGGTGGGGTTTTGGACTGCAGGGGACAGAACAGACAATGGCAGGCTGCCTCTTCCACCAGGGCTGTGTTATGCAATGCTTAAATAAAAATCACATAGTCACTAAATACAAGCTGCTGATGTCATACAAAACAAAGCATAGAGTGAAGTCCAAACTAAACCACTGTTATCATTCTTGCTGTCCACCCCCTCTACCCATTCCTAAAACCCGTTAGAATTACTAGTCCCACCAGAAACTGCAATGCAAGATTGTCCTTACAGGAAAGTAGCTGGGTTTTTTTGTCCAGTCCAGTTTTAAATCAAACACCATCAATGGGGTTTCTGCCACATCATTTGAAGGATCATTCTACTATCATCAAAAAGATCTCACTTTTCCTGATACTTACCATAGAGTTTCTTTGCTTTCTGATTTCTCCTTATTATAGTCTGCTTGGCCCACCTTAATAATGTTACACGTTCGATTTATATACCCTTGAAATACTTGGACTGTTATCATGTGCCCACATTAGCGATTGTTTGCTCAAGTGATAAATACTTAAGTCTTTGCAACCTTCCTACCCTTTCCCTTTGATTATTTCTGCTGCTTTTCTCTGAGTTGCTTCCATCTTTTTCAGATGCCCAGAGAAGAATATAGTCTTCTAAATATGGCCTCATCACGAGATGAATCAACACTTTACAGTTCTCTGGCCTGTTGCTTCTTGCAGGAAGATGTTAAACTTGAAACCACTGCCACCTTTACTTTCAAGTGCTCACAACTGACCCCAGTGTAAGGAGTGGTGTGCAAAGCAACCTTCAAAACAAAATCAGAACAAAATAAGATCTACATCTTTTCCTTTTAATCTGAGCCTCCTACAGGCCTTGCTACCAGATGCTTCATCTCCTCCTTGTGTGCTTCACAAGAGGCCTTAGAAATGAACTTTCGACAAATTACATTTCTGTAGATTACGTCCGCAATACATCTGAATTTTAGATCTTAACATCGGGGCCATAAATTGATTAAAAAACCCTGAACTCTCGAGCCATATCTGCTGCCGTTGTACTGAGTATTATAAAGCCAAGCAAAAAGAGTGACAACAGAGAAGAACCACGGGGTGAATTTAACGCAGTTGGGTCTGGCAAGCTGCACGTGTCATCAGGGCAATAATCTCTAATTAAACCAAGACAGAGACAAGCAGATTTATGGGAATCTAGAAAAGCAGGGAAAATGAGATTCTGTGAAAGACTATAGCTTTATTCCTCTGCTCTCCTACATCCTTGGACATAACTCAGGCATGTAAAGCCATGTATTTGGCTGCTATCAATGAAGCACGTTGGGTTTTTTGATGGGGAATTATTTATCTAATATTGGAAAGAGGAGAAAGAAAAACTAGCCGTGATCCTTTAGTATATTATATCTACCCATCAGGAGTCCAGCTTGTATGGCTGCATCATTGGTACCTGACAGATGCAATGGGCTGAAAGATGTTCATCTCAGTGGCAGTGTGAATACTAAAAGTGGCCTATAAAGCTAGAAGATGGAACCCATCTACCTCTGAATCCAAAGTCAGGTGCATTAACCACATCTTCATTGACTAAGCTTTTCTGTTCCTCTACCAAACTGGCTTTGGCCAGTTTTTCAAATTCCACCAAGCTGTCAGCCCAGTGACATCAGTGGACTTAAAGCCAAGGAGTAATTTGGCACCCTGTGCTGCCTAGGGGAGATGTTTGGATGACTTTAGAAAAGATACGCTCTAGCTCCACCACAAGGAATTAGGCTTGACACACCACTCACCGGGTGAGATTCTATGGCCTGTGTCCCACAGTAGGTGAGACTAGATGATCCGAATGATTTCTTCTGACCTTAAAATCTATGAATCTATGGGGGGAAGTCATTAAGAGGAATATCACTTTTAAATGGGAAGAATGTGTATGAGAAAAGGGAAGGAAGGGGGAACTAATGCTTTTTAATCAATGTGTCCTGTGGAAACAATTCTGCCTCTTGCTTTAAATGAACTCCAGGCAGGATTTTCATGGCCTGGAAACAGCCAAAATAAAAGCTTTTGCCTAATTAAAACAAGCAGTTGAAAGTACCAAGTGGTGTATGAAGAGGGAGAATGGAAAGGTTGTAAATGTCCCTTTTATGGCCTACTAGCTAAACTTCACTGGTCCTCCAGTATTTCTGGGATATTTATGCAGCAACCAACTTCCTTTCCTATTTAATTTTTGCTTGTTTCTGAGGTTACTGCTTGTGAACGAGACTGACGACTGCCATTCTCTGCCGAGGCAGAGAGAACTTCCTCACATTGCTCAAACAATGTGCCTCGGGATGCTATGGGGAGGGGGGAAATATATGAACCTCGATGGACAGTTAGACAAATAGATTGATTGATCTGGGCCTGGAAGGTTCACTTCCAAATATGAAGGATCGTCATCTTTCTGCGTGGCCATTCACACCTTAGCCGAATCATAGAATATTAGGATTGGAAGAGACCTCAGGAGGTCATCTAGTCCAATCCCCGGCTCAAAGCAGGACCAGCCCCAACTAAATCATCCCAGCCAGGGCTTTGTCAAGCCGGGGCTTAAAAACCTCTAAGGATGGAGATTCCACCACCTCCCTAGGTAACCCATTCCAGTGCTTCACCACCCCCTTGGTGACATAGTGTTTCCTTATATCCAACCTAGACCTCCCCCACTGCAACTTGAGACCATTGCTCCTTGTTCTGTCATCTGCCACCACTGAGAACAGCCGAGCTCCATCCTTGGGACTTCATTGGGACTGCAGGCAAAGCTGCCAATGAGTGGTAGTTCTTGTGTTTTGGACCCTTGTCAACTGGGAACTAGCTGGAGCTGGACCAAAATCACTTCACAAGTGGCTGTCTTTCTAGCCTCACCACGTGGGGCTGTCGTGTCCCAGAGGCTATGCTTTCAAGTGAACTTTGTGAAAGCTGGGATACTGGCCAGGGCTCAGGCTGTGCATCTGAGGCCTAACCCAAAGCCCACGGAAGTCAGTGGGAGCCTAGCCAATGATCAGGCCCCAGGTACTAGGGTAGCAATGCCGTAGGTAAAGAACACAAAAGATGCCTGTGCAGGCTGCCATGCCAATCCTGATGCCTGGATGTCCCCAACAAACTGGGCGCAAACCCAAATCCCAGTACAGCACCCGCCAACAGCAGCAGGGACCCCTTGGATCAAAGGTGGAAAGGAGCGAGGAACTCAAATGTCCCTCTTCTAGTTCAACAGCAGAGAGGCTTCCTGCAATTCAGACTGTGGCGTAACCCCCAACACAGAACAGATTGCTATGGCTGCACGTACACATTAAATACGCAGCAGAGTCACTGCAGATGTAACAGCCACTTCCACATACCAGGCCAAACCTTGGGGAGCAGGGACATCTTGCTGACCGCACGCTGCTGTTAGTGGAAGACAAAGGGGGAACGGATTGCAGGGAGAAGCAGGACTTTGTTAATGCAAGCATTAAGTGTTTTCTATTCCCATGCTATTAATGCTCCATCTTTCAGATGGTAAAAATCTCCTCCGGTCTGCACAACAAACCTGAGCTCTCATCATCTGTTCTCTCTCCAGGCACATGTTCTGCTGAGAGATCTGGACATACAAGCAGATCAGGAAACCAGAGTCCACATGGGTCTGAGAGAAAACCGCTCCTGAGGTCAGAAGAAAATGGGAGGGGAGAAGGAGTAGGAATATTTTTTTCAAAGATATTTGGTCCCCCTTTGAAAATCAAGATATACATGGACCAGCCTAACAACCATGAAATGTGAATGCAGCCCTAACAAACCATTCTGGGTTAGCTGTTTTCATTGAATGCCATGTTCTGTCTGACGCCTCGCTGTTCAAGCCTTGGCACCTTTTGGGTCTAGACAATATTTCTGTTGGGTAGACAATCATCACAACTATTGAGATGACGGGCCACTGATTGATGATGGGAGCTGAGATGAGCACAAAAGGTCACGGTGAGATGTTGTTCTTTAAACTACCCCTTGCTCTCCAAACTGAAGGGATTTTTCACTGCTGACATCGAATGGAGTGCAGGACCTTACTCAATGGTGTCAGACTGAAGCAGAGTAAGGCACAACCAGCACCAGTGAATGCTCCCCTGCTTCCCACCCCGTTCCTGACCCGAAGGCGTCACTTGCAGGGGAGAGACACTTTGACGACAGTTTGAACCTTATCCTCTCTCCAGTTAGAGACATGCGCTTGTCACACACCTTGTGAGGTGATGAGTAGCTACCTCGCCCCAGAGGGTGGCTCGGGGAAGGGTTGTATTCCTCTTAGACTCCCTCTAGGATGCTGCAGCAGGCTGGTCCAATGGGAAGTCCTGGACCACACTCCGTCCTCCTCCTCCCCCTCCTTGGGGATGCCGCCCAAGGCCTGTGGTTGCGGCTGGCTTGGTGAAAGCCATGCCAGGAGTAGGCAGGCTCTTTGCTCCCACCTCCCCGCGTACATACCCCTCTAAGGCCAGGTGTACACTTACAGCGATGCGTTCAGTTCTGGCACCGCCCACGTTGCTACCCGCCGCGATGAACGGCAGGCTGCCACCGCGCTTGTCACACGGCAGAGAGGGGAAAGGCTCTGGTGGGGGGGGGCTCCACTGGCAGGGAGCAGAGGGGAGAGGCTCTGGAGCCTTTTCACACTGCCTCTTCCTGCCAGAGCCTTTCCATGCTACTGACGTTTTCCCTGTGGGTGGTGGGGAAAGGCTCCAGCAGTGGGGAGGCAGCGGGGTGCTACACGGCTAAAAGTAGCGGGGTAGCCAGGGGAGGCCTAGCTTGGGTGTGTAGAAAGTCTGTGTACGGCATATACCCTAGGGTTCAGGTGTGTAGGGAACTTTACTTTATTTGCGTAGGTTGCGCCTCTCCACGTACACTGCTATTTTTATCCACGCTCGCTGAGCGTGCAGTGTCTGTACTCTACACACCCCCCCCACAAATGTAGACATACCCAAAGGGATGGGCAAAGCCTTGACCGTTGAATGGCTCGCAGAACTTCCACTGCACTCTACTCTGTTGTGCATGTGACAAGGACTGCTCTGGAGGCCATTAACAGCAAAATATTGCCCATCGGTAGTAAAAGTTCCTGTGATTTAGCAGATTGCCTTGTACTCCCCTGTCTGTCTGCATCCGTCTCTTTTGTCTCATACTTAGATTGCAGGCTCTTTGGGGCAGGGGCTGTCTTTTGTTCTGTGTTTGTGTAGAGCCCGTCCATGAGGAGGGCTCCGAGGAACTAAGATAATATAAATAATAAACTGATGATGGTAACATTCCCAACTGAATTACCGAAGGCCTGTTCAAGGGGGTGTGCTATTTGTTATTTGAGCATACTAGGATTCCCACATGGTTTGGGTGGAAATAAATATTAACAAATCCCCCCCTAAATTTCAAGAATACATATTGGAATATGCATCATCCATCATTCGATAGTCTCCTGTTAAAAAGTATGGGTCCTGCAACAGGGAGCAAAAAATATACCACACGGCCAATCACGCACTGCAACTAATAGCCACTCAATGGCTAAGATGGACAGTTTGCAAACAGCCAAGGATTTAGTGAAGGGAAAAAAGGTTCACTTGAACTATTCTGCAAATGCTCCTGGACACAGGATGCATTTGCAGTTCATGGGACTGCTTTGCAAGTCATTCATGTGCCAAAACCATTGCATTGTGGGCTTGATTCATATTATTCGGTTAACTCTAATAGACTGATGCAGGATAGATCGATTCTGTTTTTAAAGCTCTCTATAATGTATCTAATATGTTAGTATGTAGAGGAATCTATCTATTTTGGGTCCAGCCTGGCTTGCCTGGCAGAAGCAGTCCTAGTGAAGTGGCATGGGTAAGGCAAGTAGGATGTGGCTTGAACTTCCTATATTTCCATATGCTGTTCACTCACTGTATGGAATAAACAGTTTTTGTTACCTTCATTAGCATGTTACACTGACTATATAATGTCCTGTCACTTTCACTAGTATGTTACATTGGCTATCTTGTTGCTTGTCACCCTCACACTGAGTTAATGTGCTCGATTTATTTATACAATTAATTTTGCTTTATTTGCAGGGGTTTGCTGTGACCACACTGTGATGCAGCTACCATGATAGTGATTGCAATGCATAATTCCACTGGGCAATTATCTCCAAAGTACTTCTTCACTGACATGTTTCAATGCACTATGGTTCTTCTCTTACCCTTAACAGCCTGTGGTCATGTACCAGACGTTTAGGCTTGACCACCAAACTGACAGGAAGAACAATCAACCCACTTGTGATCAAAGCAGTAGAGAAACAGTGCCTCTGGTGGTAAATCAGATGAAAGTCAGTTTTGTGGTGTGTGTAAACAATCTATCTATCTATCTATCTGTCTATCTTCTTCCTGTTACATAGTGCCTAAATTCTTCAATGATGGTTGCATTAGATAGGTAGATAGATAGATAGATAGATTTTAGCAAAGGGAAAATTGTTCTTTTGAAATCTTGCATCTCAAGTGAAAAGCTGTCTATTCTATTGGAAAATGGAAAATATTTGTTTCTTTCTGTCAAGAAAGTTAATTTTTCACTGCGTGAAATTTCAGCCTCTGCCAATTTTACTTTACTAATTCTTGCCGTAAAAAAATTGGACTTGCTGATTGAAATGACTGCATTCTGCCAGTGACTGAATTGGCAAATTAGTATCACTGAGCAAAATTGTATATGAAAATAGGAATTGCCATATTGGATCAGGCTCCTGCTCCTGCTAGTCCAATATCCTGTCTCTGACAGTGGCCAGACCAGATACTTCAGAGGAAGATGCAAGAAACCTGAAGTGGATACTTATGCAATAAACTGCATATGGAGAAGTTTCTTGCTAACCCCATCAATTAGTGATTGGTTTATAATCTGAAGCCAGATGGACTATATCTTGAATGGATTTTACCATGACTACATATCAACGGTTAAAAACCAGTGGCTTTGATAGCAAAAGTGGTCCAAAATCCTGAAATCCCAACCCTAATCTTGCCCATAGACCTTCCTGTCATCTTGACCTCTGCATTCTGAACTATTTAATTCACACCATTGTGTCCAGCTGTTGTAGAGGACTTTCTGAAAATGAGGGTGTCCACTGGTCATTAGACAGAGGGAGCTAGAAGTATTAGCGTATTAGCGGCAAAGAGTCCTGTGGCACCTTATAGACTAACAGACGTATTGGAGCATAAACTTTCGTGGGTGAAAACCAACTTTGTCGGATGCATGTAGTGGAAATTTCCAGAGGCAGGTATAAATATGCAAGCAAGAATCAGGCTAGGGATAATGAGGTTAGTTCAGTCAGGGAAGATGAGGCCCTCTTCTAGCAGTTGAGGTGTGAACCCCAAGGGAGGAGAAACTGTTTTTGGAGTTGGCTAGCCATTCACAGTCTGTGTTTAATCCTGAGCTGATGGTGTCAAATTTGCAAATGAACTGAAGCTCAGCAGTTTCTCTTTGAAGTATTAGCTGACCTTTGTATAAACTGGACTCTGCCTTCTGCTATGCAACTGCCAAAATATGTGCAATTATATTAATCTCTGGCCTACAAAGAGGATAAAAGGCCTAGAACCACTATTGGCAGTGAATGGAGAATTTCAGTCGGTGGAAGTTTTGGAGCAAAACATCTTCAGTTGTGTTCCCCATTCTGCTGTCCATGCAGTTCGCTTTGTGTGCAATTTTGCTGAAGACCGGTGTGGGTGCAGGAATGTGAACACAGATTGGTCACGGTGGCCCACTGCAATACCAGTGCACACCAGGGTGCAGGGAGGGAGGATGAGATTTCAAACTGAACTCTGAGTTGCCTCGCTTTCCTGGGTTTATGTCAAGCCCTTACCGTGATTTGAACATAGTTTTTGTGGTTTAATTTGCATAATTGATGAGATGGAAAATTATCTCTATGATTGATGGATGTTCTGAATGCACCATAGTTTGTCACGAAATATAATGCGTCTGTAGATGAGTGAGCTGCTCCTGCCATGTTATTTCCCAACAGGGCTATAAAATGCAAACTTAACTCTACCTGGTTGGTTTTTTGTTTCTAATTCGTTTCCAGCATAATATGCAACACTGTAAGCAATCACGGCATCAGCTAAAGTTGCCATCTTCCTTCATTGACCTGCAAGGACACGGTTAAGGTAGAAGAAAAAAAAGACACTGTATTTCTGGAGCTGTTTCATGGATTCCCTGTCACACCCAATGAGCTGCCCACTGGAAATCATTTAATTATATTGCTGGGTTGTATTCTGTATTCATCTGCTTTGGACACACTCCTGCCTTTCTTACACAGGTAAAACACCTCTTGAATTCCAGGATTCTCTTTGAGTGATTCCACTGTCATTTGTCCTAGCATGGGCCTGATTCAGCAGTCTATACCCATACAGCGAAGTGCTTAAGTGCAGGTGACTTAAGAACATGCTTAAGTGCTTTGCTGTACCTCAGTATGCACTCAAATGATCTGCTGAATTGTGACCTTGGGGAGGAGGTGTACCATGAGTGAGCTAGTGAACTGGAAGATGTCTGTGATGTTCTGTTTGCCAGTCCGTGACCAGACATGGGAACTCTCTTTAGACCTCAGCCCCATTTGGTGGCTGGACTCACTTAGCAGCATTCGTTTTCCACACATTAGCCTCAGCTGAGACTTGGACTGGAGACCTCTTGGTAAGCCAGCAGAAGATTTATCACATAAGCTAAAGGTACTTTAAGAGATCTGAGAACACGTGACTCTTTTTTCACCCCATTGGCCATACTGCAAGGCACACACACAGAGAAACTCTCCAAGAGGAGCAGACATGTTCTGAGCCTGTGAGTTACAATTCAAGGGCAACCCAAGAGCGGGGTTTGTGGTGAACAGCAGCATGGGTCAAGTTGACAGCTCTTTCCTGCCACTTGAGACGTGACTATGTCTGCGTCTTGCTGGAGAGCTAAGCACAAATTCGACTTTGATAAAAATGGGCACAATTCTGCTGAAGTCAATGGAGTTATGGGAGCTGAACATCACCTAGTTTTCACCTGCCCAGAACCTTGGAGAAATCAGAAGAATGAAGGGTTAACTCTTGAGCGCCTCGCTATAACAACTCCTTACACTGGGCCAAGCTGGTCTCATCTGGAGGTTGCTCTCTGAATTGCTCCCAGACTCTTTCGAAGTGAAAAACACACTGAGATTTGGTCCTACCCTGTAGCATCCTTTAGAAGTAATTGAGTCAGGGACCTTCCCTTTCATCTGAGATACTCTATCAGGTGTTTACTGAGGGGAAAAAATCAGGCCAGAACAGGAAAATAATGAAGAATTCAAGGTAAACCGTGATCATGTCTTAGCTACTCCAAAGGCAACTCCCACGGCTCTTTTCCAGCTAAGAACTTTTCCACCAAAGAAAATGAAAGATATACTTCTCTCTCTCCCCTCACCCCACAGCAATGCCTTCTCCAGTCTGAAGTGACAAAGCGTTGATTAGTTATGATTGGATGCTAAAGCTGAAGCGATAGACTGCTCCAATCAATTTCTCTACAATCAATTTGTTACACTGAGCTCCCTTTTTCTAAGCCCTCAGCCGCCTGACAGCCGTCAGTTCTTCTTTCCCGCCCTCCCCTCGTAAGTTTCAGCGAGCATCTGAAGAAAACTCACTGAGCTGAATTGGAGATCACTTGGTTTGCATGCTATTGGACAGTCACATTAACTGCCTGAACCCTCCAGAGCTGAGAAGCTCAGCTGCACATTTTAAGCTTCCAGTGAGATATTATATTTGACATTCAATTTGAAACCCCAAACTCCTTTAATGTAATATCTCAGCACAATGATCATAATAAGGCAGTAAGGCTTGCTTTCTATTTAACCACCCAAAGGAAAATAAATAAATAAATAAGACCACTCCAATTATGTTAACTCCTTAACTGCTTTGCTGCTGTCTCATGGGTACAGTCCATCATATTTAAATAAACTGGACATTAGCGAAAAAGCATGGTTTCTGGGTGGCCACAAAGGTATGGTCTTTCCCTGCAAAATCCCAGGTGCTGGATGTGTAAAATCTGTAGAAGTTGTCCATGAAACTTTTCAAAATTATACAGGAACTATGCTGGTTGCTGGTTAACCTGTGTCCACCTCGCACATTTGGCAGAAGTTAAAGTGTTAAAGCAATGTTCGACCTCCTGTATAATTTTCAAAGCATTGCTTGTGTTATTCGTGTCATGGTTTCCATTAAAATCACATGGCTAAGATTCCATTGATGCTGCAAAAACTATGCTATCATAAATCCATCCCCACATTTAGATGATGATAATATTTATAGTTCTTGGCACGTCTTTAGTGCTTTTCAACCAGAGGTCCCAAGGTGCTTTACAATGGTAGGTCTCATGATCTCCTATTTTACAGACAGAGGAACTGAAGCATAGAAAGATTAAATGACACACAAAGAAGAATTATGGTTCTCGTTGAAAATCATGCAAAACTAGGAAGATTTTTCACTAGAATCATAGAAGTGTAGCAGTAGAAGGGACCTTGAGTGGTCTTCTAGTCCAGTATCCTGCACTTGGGGCAGGATAAAGTATTAACTAGACCATCCCTGACAGGAGTTTGTCTAACCTGCTCTTAAAAATCTCCAATGACGGAGATTCCACAGCCTCCCAAGGCAATTTATTCCAGTGCTTAACCTCCCTGACAATTAGGGAGTTTTTCCTCACGTCCAATCTAAACCGCCCTTGCTGCAATTTAAACCCATTGCTTCTTGTCCTTGAGAGAGTTCCAGCCTGAAACCCTGGTCTGAACTGCCCCCCTCTCATCCGAACATTCCTCCAAACTTTGGGGACTTTAGGATCGGGACCTGAACTTTGCAGAACAGATTCGTGTCCATTTTGCAGCCTGATACAAGGCAAAACTTGGAGTTTTGCTTTGATTTTCCAAACTCTAAGTGAGACTCAGGGAAGCACGAACTCTCATGAGCCAAAGCCAGAAAAAAAGAGTTTCCATGGCTCCCTTGGAATAAAAGCCACAGAGTCCAACTCTTCCCCCTCTCCCAGGATCTCTCAAGGTATGTCTACATTTTGAGCTGGAGGTGTGAATTCCACCTTGAGCAGACATACCCACGTCAGCTGTGCTGGCAGCTGCAATGATCTGAGCAGTGGGCGGGGCTAGCCTCCCGACTATGTACCCAATGTCTCAGACAGGATTGTACTTGGGTTACTAGCCCCTCCCATTGCTTGCATCACTATGGCTACGCTCTATTTTTAGCATGCTAGTTTGAGCAGAGCGAGTGTGAGTATGTCTCTTCAAGCTGGAATTATGCCTCCAGCCTGAAGTGTAGACATGCCCCACTGAAGTCAATGGGAATTATTTGTACCCTGTGGAATTGGAGGGGAGCTGACTCCTGTTAAAATAAATGAAAAGTTTTCACTTAACTTTAGCAGTAGTTTGACTGGACCCTACATCACCACATATCCATACTCTTGTGGTAGGAGTGGGGGTTGCAGTGGGGGAGGTCTAGGTTGAATATTAGGAAACACGATTTCACTAGGAGGTTGGTGAAGCATTGGAATGGGTTACCTAGGGAGGTGGTGGAATCTCCTTCCTTAGAGGTTTTTAAGGCCAGGCTTGACAAAGCCCTGGCTGGGATGATTTAACTGGGAATTGGTCCTGCTTCGAGCAGGGGGTTGGACTAGATGACCTTCTGGGGTCCCTTCCAACCCTGATATTCTATGATTCTAGGATATACAACTCTTTTTCACTGTGTCTCTTTCTGTTTATTGTCTTTGTTTTCCGCCTTTCCTTCCTTCCCTCTTCCATTTGTACAGCAGTGGCTGAGTGTAAATTTTTCTTTCGATGCACATTTCTATAGCTATACTATGTGTGCGGCAGTATTTGAATATAAAGCTTTCTCTCTAGGTATGTTTCTATCCTTATTCCACATGTACTGTGATGGGTGGGTATAAAACTTAACTGGCTCCCTCTTCCTGGATTGTCCTCAGAAAAGGACTGAATGCCAGAAATGTAGGCTCAAACTATTTAAAAGCATTTAGACAGCTTTACTCGGCAACTCTCCGGTCAAACTTTCCCCACTTTAGGAAAGGATATATCGCCCCTCTTGGCGAATCAATTATTCAGGCACTGTGATAGTCCGAGGCATCGGATCAGTAATAAAGTGGTGAATTATTAATCATGGCTTGTGCCATTTTGATTAGATTTGGGGAATTCAGGATTAAATTTCCGGCACCCCGTGTCTCGGACTGAGCACAGCCCAGCTGGGCTGACAGGCGTGAGATGGCTTTGTACTTCGTAGGAGGCTGCTGGATAAAAAATTACTTGAAAAAGCCTGAGAACTGCAATTATTATTATTAGTGTTTTGGTTGGAGTTGGAATGACTGAAAATAGATTTGCAATCTGCAGGGCAGTTTCAGTTTTGTTTAAAAACTTGGGCTTTAATAGTTCAGTTTTTCTCCTCTTTATTACCTACAAACTCACCAACCTGCTGCTAGAACCATGGCGTCAAAGACTAGCCACTCTTGTGAGTACTGCGTGTGTGTGTATGGTATTTACACTTCCCACATTTTATCTCAGCTCCGAGAATACTCAGGGAGGCTGAAATCATATTAATTGGGAACACAGGGCCATAGCTAAAATTGCTAAGGTGTTACTGGTTTGGAGAGGGGAAGATGGAGGAGAGAAGAGGGAGCTTAATGGGTGAAACAAGAGCCTTGCAGTCCATCAGACCATGCCTGGAGCCCACTCGAGGTCCAGAGGAAAATGATTCCGGCATCCTCTGCTCAGTCCCCAGCAGACTGTCATCCTGTCTAACAAACCACCACATAAATTCAACCCAATTTTACCCAATCGATTTTGTTTAGCTTTCTCTTACAACTGCTGTATACCACAGAGAATGTGCTGCAGAGCTGCTTTTTGCAGGCAAAGAGGCTCTTGCAAGCCTGCTGCCATTTGCAATGATAATAGGAAAAGCAGGTTTAAACCACGGTTAACAACCGGGAGGCATGGGAGGAGAGAATGCGGGGTGGGGGGAAGGGATTTTCAGGCTTTGGCACTTCCCAGTGGACTCCTACCTGCTGCCATCCATATAATTCTGTCTCTTTACAACTGGTTTTGATGGGGAAAGGAGTATGAATGTCAGTTTACTCTCCCCGCTCTAACCAAGTGTCATGGATGGAGTAGGGCAGGGGCAGAAGAGCGAGCGGTAGGGGTGGCATAGCAGGGACTGCAGTGGGTGACTGCTGGCATCTGGGGTAGAGGAGATTGGTTCTGGAGTCGCGTCAGTGTGGGTTAATGGGCACCATTCCACCCACAATCCTGAACCCTCTTAAAACCCTGGAAGGGCCAGAGGGACAGGACAGGATGCTGTCAAACAGGTTGTTTCTCAGCCCGAGGAGAACAAATGTGTGACACAAACCCATTTCCACTCCAGCTGAAATTCAGTCCTGATGCACAAGGCCCCCCATGCAACTTATCCCTACTTAGAACCTTAGCTTGGGGTATACAAGGGCTGGAACCTTCACAATTCTGGCCTGAGCTTTCCTTGAGTAACACTGATTTCCTGTAAAAAGAAGAACCCTTCCTTCCTGCAGCACAGAAGGTATTTGAAGGCCTCAGGACTGTGAGCATGCACAGAGTCTTCTGGGGGCCCTCAGAATGTCACCCAAGTCAGTGTCAATTTACCAGACGTAAAAAGGGAGAAACGGAGACGCAGAGAGGGTCGGGAACTTGGAGAGGCAGCAGCAGAATCATGATTAGAACCCAGGGTCTCCTGATACCAGCTCCCACCTTGTGATCAACGAGAAAAGGCGATTCAGGTTTAAAATCAAACCTGCCCTATGTCTGTCTATGAAACAAACAGTTTAAGGGCTGACAGAACAACAGTCACCTCAAACGAAGCCCCGTACAAAAGCCGAAGAGGACTCTCCAGGGACGGGGAGGAAAATCCCAGACATGAAGGCAGTAACATTGCATTCGGTGCCCTTTTTATTCCGTCCATCTCCCCTGAAGCCAAAGGTTCTCAGCTGAAGAGGCAGCATGAAGGCATTGTGGGGAGAGGGCTGAGGTATTGCGTTGAGCTAGTTTCTTACCCACAGAAGCCTTCATGACTTTGGGGGAAAGGAAAGGGGGAAAAAAGATTTTAAAAGAATTATTTTTGAAAGAGGAGCTGAAAAAGACATCAAACAGATCAAAGAAACTCATGGAAGTTAAGGGGTGGGGTGGAGGGGTGGAGGGGGTGGAGGAAAAGCTCCTGCAGTAACATTGGATGAAAACTAAGCTTCTCAGATCTGTTTAAAAGATATTCTGTTTGATCTTTTCTATCTTCTGCCCTGATTATCCAGGTTCCTTTTGATGTTGCTGAGCCCTATAGAACTGATATGTAAAAATACACATACATATGTATTAACACAGATGACACACACGTGCGCTCACGCATGGATGTGCTAGCCGGCTACAAAGGGGAGGTAATGAACCAATAGAGAGGAGGCATCACGAAGGATGGATTTCCTCGCTCTGGTTCCTAAACTTTGGCTGCTTTCGTGTTGCTAGTTAATAAGAAGCTCCCATAGTGGGAGTGAGAGAATAAATTATTTTGATGGCAAAATTCTTGCTATGAATCACAAAGTGTTCAGAAGGTGTTGCTGGGGAAACTAAAGGTTTTAAAGTCTCACAAGTAAAGATGTCTTTTTCCCCCTCTGCTTCATCCCTGTCATATATCTTTGTGTCCCTTCAGAGACTGGGGCTCTTGAAAACACCTAGATTGACAATCCTGAACACCAAAGTCCTCTATTAACTCACAGAACAGATACGGCACTGGGAACAACAACATAAGAATCCTCAATGCTACCCTTTGTCAATGTGCCACGTAGCATGGGTGTGGCAGGTAAATTCAGTCTCTCTGAGTGTAGACGGTTAGCTTCATGGTTGGTTGGTATTTGTGATGTTGACACATAGCCAATAGGAAATGGACTATGATCACCAACACATTTGAGAGAGGCTGCTAAATAGCCATTGGTTACTATTGACCCGAGGAGATTCAAACCGATAGCATCCATCCATCCATCCATCAGTAGTACAAAATAAATGTAACACATAAATACTGTTGTTTCCAGCACTGAAGGTGTACATTCATTTTCTATCAATGCGTATGTCCAAATTGCTTCTTTAAACAAGCCGCCCCCTCAATCTCTCCCCAGCAACCAGCTTTGGCTTTGTGTAAATTTACCTTTTATAAAAGATGTCTTCAGAAGAATTTGCAAATATGAATTGGGACAAAATGCTGCTCCATCCACCAGCAAATACAACTTCTCGGGGGTTCCACCTACGACATCACATCTAAGAGCAGACCTAAGACTTCTGTGGACATCACAAATGCAGCTGGGTGTTCACTGAAAGCCTGTTCCAAAGCCCAGTGGAGTCAATGAAAAAGATCCAACTGACTTCAATGAGCTTTGGATTAGACCCCGATATTATTATTATTATTTCTACAGCAGTAGCAGATACGGACCCCAATGAAGGATCAGGACCCCATTGTGCTTGGCACTGGATAGACAGTCACTGCCCCAGAGAACTCACAATGCACATTACAGGATGCAACAGGTGGATGAAACAGACAAATCCAATGGGTGTGGATTAGGAGCACAAAACAACAATAAAATGAACAAAATTTGACAGAAAAGCAGAAGGCAGAATTCGTCCCTGGCCTAACCAATGCCAGACAGGAGTGATTTGTAGTCATCACAGCAGAGGGAGGTGCTCTCTGGGGCTGAGTTTCTCAACATCTGCCCCCCACTTTAAAAAAAACCAACCCTGTTTCTGCTCAGCCAGGTGCAGCAGCTGCTTCCAGATCTCAAGTCTACCCCAGATCAGTTGCATCATCTCTCCCAAAGCATTATGCAACTGATGAGAAGGATTCCAGGCATATATGTGGGAACCGAACGCACTCCTTCACTGACTATCCAGAAAGTGGAGCAGCCTTATTAAGAAGGAAATTATACAGACAGGAAGAGGTGTAAAGAGTGGAGAGTTAAAGATAAAACTTTCAAAAGTACCTAAGTGATTTAGGAGCCTCAGACCCACTGGACTTAGGTTTCTAAGCATCAAAGTGACTTCTGAAAGTGGGTCATAGGTGCTTAACCTCACTTAAGCACTTTTTGAAAGATTACCCAAGAGCTACTGAAATTTCTCAAATGTTGACATTTTTCTAAATTTCAAAAAGCCAGTAAAGTTTTGCCAAGCAATTCCAATGATTTTCAACCAGCTGCCATGGATAACATCAAACCTCATGGTGTCCTAGGGCACACCTCAAGTTCTGACCCGTATTCAAATACTGTGAATTTTCATTAATTTATCCCACGGAACTTGCCTGCTTTTTCATTGCAAAAATGACCTTTTTAAATTAAAAAAAACCTAATTTTTAGAAGAGAATGAAAACACTTTTTCTTGAAAGCCACAAAATTGTGATGATCTGTCTTTGGTTTTGCGACTTCTTTTCCTCTTCAGAACGCTAACTGTAGAGAAGCACACACTATTTACTCATCTGAAGACGCTAGTCACATCACTCAATGTACTACTGGAAGGTACTGTGATACAACAGTGATGAGTGTGGTAGAAGAACCAATTATAGAATAGAACAGAACGCACCAGCTGAACTATTGCAAAGAGTGATCAAGTGGCGGGAATGATAGATTTGGTTTAACAGGGATCATGAAACAATTTTCATAGAGTTTCACTGATAAGGTTAACAGCCCTTTAAGATTAGCTTGGAACCAGAGTTTTTAATTGACCTCCAAACTCAAAGCAAAACTCATCCTGAAACTACCAAATTAGATTTCACCCTTAAACCATGAACTATTGGGAATTTTGATTTAAAATCATGTGTATGTATATAGGTCAATGTGCAGTACATGCTCCAGAATTCCATACCCAAGGCATAGCTAGCAGCAAAGGGCTGGATGGCTGAAGAGATAGCCAGCTGGAAAGACTCCAAAAGCTCTGGGAGACCATCTTCTTGGAGGATAAGAGGTGGTCAGCCTTTTCCACAGGTGGCTGTCTCTCTTTGGCTACCTCCAGCTCCATTCCTGGAGCACAAGCTATTCTAGGAGACACATCGAGGATACATACAACTACATGTTGAAGTTGCTTGTTCATCCATGTTTGCAGCTTATATTGCCCACAAATTGTGAAGTCTTCACTTTTCTAGAAGGATCCTTTTCTGAGCTGCAGAGTTTGGTTTCGGATCTGGATCCACGCTTCCCCAAAGGCTCGTGGGTGTTCACACCTGAGGTGTTGGGTTTGTTTCATGATAGAGAAAGGGGATGAACTGTGAAAAGACACCTCCCTTTTACCCCAGGCAAAACCTCTGTCGAGATCAACGGGAGTTGTGCCTGAGCAAAGACGAGAGACTTTGGCCCCCTGTTTACGTGACCTTAACAGGACCTAATCACAGAGTTTTACTAAGTATGCAAGCACATGCGTAAGTCCCATTGATATCAATGGGGTGTTAAGCACATGGTCAGATTTCAGTATGTGGTTAAGTGCTTTTCTGAATTGGGTCCCGGGCCTTGTTCTGACCTAGTTGTCTGTGGCCTGGAGAAGTGATTTTCTTAGCCTCAGTGTCACCATTCACAATACTTCTCAGGGTGTCTCAAAGTTTAATTACTTACAATCTAGAGGGCCAGGTCCTCAGTGGGTGCAAATCAGCGTAGTGCCGTTTAAATCAACAGATGTACAGCAAATGACACCAGCTGAATATCCAGAGCATGCCATCAATCATAGCTACTTATTTGGGCCCAGTTATCAGTGTACCTGAGAACCTCACAATGCCCCTGTGAAGAGGGCAGTTCTGTTATCCTCATTTTACAGATGGAGAACCTAGGCACCGAGAATCCAAGTCATTTCTACGGTCACATAGGAAGCAGAGGAGTGACTTGAGCCCACTGAACCATCCTTCTCTTTCTGTACTGTGCTGTATATTATTATACCACTTGAGGAGGAGAGGAGAAGTGCGCTCTCCTGGTGAATACTGGTTTGCGAGCATGTGCTTTAGTGCAATTTTAATAGGGTGAAATGCCTGCAATTGTTACACACGTTCGGAGAAGAATTCACTATGGCTGGGAGCAGCTTGTATGGTATTTTTTTCCCTGGCTTGGGCCTGTGTGCTTGGTCCTTACAGCCTGTGGGCACCAATAGTCTGTTTTCTTCACCAGCTGTGACTTTGTATTTATTTTCTCCTCTCTCTCACCCTCCCCGCGTTTTTCTGACATTTCTATTGTGCTTTGTCGCCCAGACGTCCAGCCCTCCTCCCAACTCCCATGTTTGCAAAGAGACAAACCCTAGTCAATTATTTTATTTTCCTAGACAGCAATCAGATGATCAAAGGCTTATTTGGAGCTAAGAGCCCACACACACACACACAAGCCATGCAATGAACTGGGGCGGGGGGAAGCATTTTCTTCATTTTCTTTCAAATGTGTTCCTTTAAAAAAAAATCAATGGAAGTGGATTTTTAATTAAAACAGATGCTGATCCTTCCCCAGCCCTAGCGCTGTTAAATATTTTTTTGGTTGTGGCTATCTAATCTGGGATTTGTATCGCTAACAGTGGGAGAGCCTGGCTTTGATTTCCCAGCTAGAATAAGGGGAGCAAGGAGGAGGGGACAGGTTGTCAAGAGGAAAGCACTTCTGTTTTGTTTCGGGCTGCATTGCTACGCAGGTGAGGGTCAACAAATACAGTACCGGTGACAGCTACAAAAGCTTAGCCTGGCTGTCTCCTTCTCGCTATCCTTTTTACAGATGCAAATCTCCAACGCTGGGGCTCAAGAGCGTCTCAGGGAATGAAATGTGCTTTGCGGAAATGCCTCCGTGCGAAAGTGCTATGGAGCCGTGGAACTGAACCACTGAATGGCCAGCTGGTCTTCCAAAGAAAGAGCCAATTTAGGAGTCTGAGGCAACAGCTGAGAAATCCAAATGTAAAGCATTCATCCGACTGCCTAATCCAGGAGAATTGACTCACCATGTCCCTGCCTCCCTCCACAACTGTGTGGTGATCAGAGGGTTCCCACGGAGGCTTTAGTTATGAGTCTTCAAGACAAACAAGTTTGCTCTGGATGTGCTGGGGTGAGGAGAAGGGCCTCATTCTGCATTACAGGCCATTGATGTCTTGCAGTTTATGCACCCTAAAAACTAAAAGAGAGACGAATCCTCGGCTGGTGTAAATCAACATTACCACATTGACTTCAATGGAACAGCGATGATTTATGCCAGCTAAGGGCCTGGCCCAGATGTTCTTCCCCTCAGGACATGAGGGGACCACTGCCGGGTCTGGGATGGAATTCCTCCCCGCCCAGCTTCATCACTGCATAGTTGTCCAGGTGCTATATGGGTGGGTTATCTCATTCCTCTTAAGCACCAGGCATAGACCATGGCTGGAGGCAAGATACTGGATTGGATGGATCACTGGTCTCGTCTGTTATGACAAATTGTAGGCTTGTATGTGGAAAGAAACTGATAAATAGAACCGTCCATAGTGTTCTTCATCTTATGCCTGTCTATCTGTCAGCTACCTACAGCCTGATCAATCTGCATGCCTAGTTTTAAAAGGTGCTGAGCATTCACAAATTTAATTGACTTCAGTGGGAGCTGGAGGTGCTGAGCACTTTTGAAAATCCACAGGCCACATTCTGATACCCGTACTCATCTACTGAGCAGTCCTTTAGTTATCAAGCAATCCCACTGATTCCAACAGAACCATTCCCAGGGTAAGCTAATACTCAATGTGAGAAAGGGTGGCAGAATCTAGTCCTGTGTCTCTGTCTAGATATTATGCACATACACAAATTTAAAAAATGGGTTCAGGACTTCAAGCCAGAATCTCAGTGTCCTAGAATGTCCCAGAATTTGGGAGGTTTGAGATCTAGGGATTTGGATTTGGTTTTGGTATTAATAATACCCATTGGAGCATAAGCTTTCGTGCATGCATCCGACAAAGTGGGTATTCACCCACGAAAGCTTATGCTCTGTTAGTCTATAAGGCGCCACAGGACTCTTTGCCGCTTTTACAGATCCAGACTAACACGGCTACCCCTCTGATACATAATACCCATTGTTTTGTAAAGTTCTTGGGACACTACACAGGAAATTAGGACCTGATTTTCTAAAGGTTAGGTGCATGGCAGCACATTGCACATGTAACTTTTGCAAGCAGAGGACCTCACCTGTACACAGAAATGCACAGGTCGTCATTTAAACATGCAAATACCCACTTTGCACACAGAATCATGTTACCTCCAATTAAATGTGCAATTGTGAGCATAATTTTTCCACACACAATTGTACACCTGATTTTTTTTTAATAATCAGGCCCTTGAAATACAGTGATAAATTAGAATAATTGAGGTATACACCTGCACATGCATATTATATAAGCACATGCACTGAAAAGGGGTAAAAAAAAATACAAAAGATCAAATCAATTAAAAAAGCTAGTATCTAACTCTGTTCCAGCTTTTGCCTTTATCAGGTGGTGAGTAAAGTCTTCACGCCAGTGGTGTGTAAATTCTGTTAATAAATTCTGCTATGGTATCTTTGAAAGTGCGGGCCCAATAAAATGTTATACAAGGAGATTAAATTATACCCAGCTTCAGCAGAAAAGCACAGAGCTCCTTTCAGTCAGCTTGGCCTCGGATAAGGAATTTTAGGCATCTTTCTTCCGCTTTCAAAGGGAGCGGGGGAAGAACACTTTATTCACAACACCATGGGATAGATGTATCACATCACTACAACCCCTTAACTATCCATGTACAGTTGTTACCCTGGGACTACTGTGCTCAGTGTATGCATCTTTTCTCAATTGTGCCGTTTCAACTGATGGTCTAGCAAAGTTTTTGAGCGATAGCTCAACAATGGAAAAGTTCCAGCCTCTCTCTGTTTCAGAACAGGGGAAAGCACTTTATCCTCATCTCCAATCGAAATATATTGAGCATGAGCCTGCACTGAAATCCATGCAGCCTCAGACCCATTCACCAAATTCCACCCTTCATGGCCCCTCATTGACTGTATCTGTATCACATTCAGAAATGCTGGGTAAATGCTCATACTTACTGCACAGAAGTCAGTCAAAGCCTTTGGCCCTCCTGTAAAATATGTGGACTTGATCCTCACATAGATACTACATGTAAGTCCATTGAAGTCAATGGAATTACACCGATTTACACCAGCTGAGGGTCTGTTCTTGCAAAGAGTGATTTCCAGCTGAGACAGGCTGAAGCTGGAAGTCCTGCTGTCCAGGGCCCATTGGGTCACCAATTCAGCTCTTAGATTCATTAATATGCAGTTACTCGCCTGTGCTCCAGGCCTGATTTTGCTGCGTGCACCAATTTCAGTGAGAGTTTTGTCTGTCTAAAAGATTGCAGGGTGGGGGTGATATTGCCTACTGGATGGGGTATACTGTCACATGTTCCATTCCACTTTGGTGTCTGGCCACCAGTCGGCAGACCCCAAACTGCCACTCCCTGCCCTCTGGTTCTGCTTTCTAGCCTTTGCCCATACTGCCAATTAGTGACCCATTCTTGCCTTCATTGACTTCAATGGGAGCAGGATGGAGTCCTAAAGGGCAACTATGAGTGCAGGGGACTGGACTAAGGGCCTGGCTACACTTGCAGATGTAGAGCGCTGGGAGGTAAACCAGCCCTCCGAGAGCGCAGTAGGGAAAGCGCTGCTGTGCGTCCACACTGTCAGATTCAAGCTCACTGGTGTGGCCACACTAGCAGCTCTTGCAATGGCCACACAGACCAGTGCATTGTGGTAGCTAGCCCAGCATGCAAGTGGCTGTAACATGCTTTTCAAATGGTGGTGTGGGGGGTGGAGTGTGACAGGGAGTGTGTTGTGTGTATGTGGTGGGGGGAGAGAGAGTGTTTTCTGGGGGGGGCTGAGAGCATGTCAGCATGCTGTTTTGTAAGTTCAGACAGCAGCAGACCCCCCTCCCCCACCTCTCAAGCAGCAGTTCACACTAATGGTTGCTTTGTCCCAGAGCAGATAAGCAGCTGGCTGTCAGAAACGGAGCTTTGAAAGGGCATATCCACTTTCCTACAGCCGATTCCAAATGACGACAAGAGTGGCCCCTTGACTTAAGGGGATCATGGGATGTTTCCGGAGGCCGATCAGAGCGCAGTCATGCAACACCTCAGTCACACTGACGCTGGGGAGTTTCAGCCGAGACACACGAAGCGCTATGCTTCTGGTGGAGGTGGACTACCAGGAGCGCTCCAGCTGCAGAGTCCAGGTGCTCTAAGTGCCTTGCCAGGGTGGAAGGGTTGTGAGTTAGGGAGCCCGGGGCTGCTTTAATGCACTTTAACTCACAAGTGTAGCAAAGCCCATAATGACCTAATGAGGGCCCTTCCAGACGGCATGCTTCCAGTGGTCCCTGTCTACAGAGAGTGTACTGAGAATTCTTGGGTTATTTTCTTTGCGTTCGCCAACCCAACTTTACCTTTAAGGATAAATCATTTCCTGCTGCCCCTCTCCGCAGCCTGTTTGATCGACCCATTCTAACCACAACAACCCATTTCCCTGACACGCTGAAAATCAGAGTTGACCTTGAGCGAACACCACAACTGGAAGAGTATCTGCAGGGAGTGAAGACGTTGGGTTGTTTTTCCTTCGGACTCTGTGCCAGAGGGTAAAAGCGGCGCAAGTTACTGGGCAAAATAATACCTACAAAGGGAGAATCTCTTTGTAGGACGTTCTCTTTCACACCCCACTGGCAATAACAACCATAGCCTTGGTCTTATTTTGAAAAGGAGAATGGTTAAGATGTGGGGGTGGATAGAGCATGAATTACAGCCTTGTATTAATCAGATGGAAACGCTCTGTCTCCTAGAATTCCTTCATTAGCCTGCAAGGCAGGTGACCTTTAACCTCCAGTATCACTTACTTCCTTGGTAACAACTACTGCTGGCAGATCATCTCTCTTGTAGGCTTCATCCATATTCAAGGAGTTGTCACATCCAACCAGCGCTAACAGGCTAATCAAGTGGAATTTTCTTTTTCTTTTCTTTTTCTTTCTGTTTCTCCTTCCTCCTCCCGCATCTCCCTTCTAACTCAGCAGGAGACCTTCACTGCATGCAATCACACTCTTTTCAAACCTGGGCAAGGGGCAGATACAGGGGGAAGGGGAGAAGACACCCATTCAGTCAGTGCCTCAAAAATCTGCCGATTTTCCTTTTTTCCTTTCATCTTGCAGAAAAATGTGTCTCGCTGCTGTTAATGGAAATGATGACTGGCCACAACTAGAGGGTTGACTGAGCCAGTTAAAATTATCCAACTGATTAATTTAGGGAAAATACACACCCTCTCCATTGAAGTTTTGGTTCCAAGACAACGAAAAGACTGAATTCTTGAACTGAAGGGGAATGGGTACAAGAGAGAGAGAAGCAGGGGCAGGAGAAGGAGAAAGAAAGAAAAGAAGAAAGCAAGCCACTGTGGTACCACTGTTGCTTACCAGCGCCGTAAATCTATTTATTTCCACCAGCCTCTGCTAGGGTTCTCTTTGAAATGTGAGCTGCATAATTTACTGCTCATGTCCTTCCTTTTTTTTTTTTTCCATTCTGTACAGACTTCCACAAGTATCTTCGGTATTATTGGAATGCCGGCCACCAGTGTAACCTGATGTTGGATGGTTAGCTCATGGGTCTGTTGATATAAATATGCTCTCTGTGTGATTGCTGCTGCTTCTCAGGAACCTCTGCCTTCACCTTTCTATTTCTGGACCCTCCATCTCACTCTCTCTTGTTTAGCAGTGCCTCATCTCATGCAGAACAGAGAGTGACAGTCATTAAAATGGAATTTTGTGGGATATTACGCAAAATTAACTCTATTTACATCTGCTGCCTGACACTTTCAATGCTTTTCTCCTTTGATCACTTTATACTTCCACTACCTGCCCAGGCCAGCTTTCCAGTGGGCAGCAGTTGTACGCTCAAGTTAGCATTGTTCGCCACATTCACTCCCTCCTACACAGACTACATGAGCTTTCCTCTTGGCCAAGCATATTTTTTCTTTGGTAAGAGAGCTGCAGCTGTGCTGTTATCTAGAAACACCAGTAATACCCACAAGGATTTTACGAGGCTGAACTGAAATCCCTACACCTTTTTAAACTCATCAACTGCTGCAAAACGTACTAGGTGAATCTAGCAAAAATAAAATATCTGTTGCGGGGACTGAACCTGAGTCCTTTCATCCGCACCAAACCCCTGGATCTCTGATATTGCAGTAAATCCGTTAGTTGGCTGCAGTATTAGGTTGTTATCATGCGATGGACCTGACAGGACACACAAAAGCCACATGTTATATAAACCTTGCATAGGGTCCTGGTTGTCCTGCACTGCTGAATGTGCCAGATAAGCCTGGCAGAAAACACTCATAGTAGTGCCCAATGTGCCATACGTATCAAGTCCATGATCCTACAAGCATCTATGCACTGCTTACTTTTACTCATGGAAGTAGTCCTCTTGAGATTGTCAAATGGAAGTTGCCCTAAATACTTTATCCGATGCCCACTGAAGTCACTGGGAATCTTTCCACAGATCCCAGAGGATGCTGGCTTATGCCCTAAATGTAGGCTATCAATATCAGTACATTTTCTTCTCCTATGCTGTTCAAAAGCATTAGGGGATTATACCTGAACATCCAACTCACTACCACCACAAAGCAAGCATTTTTATTTTGTCTACATTAAAATTTTGCATACCCCAGCTCTTATGCAGCTCAGTCCTGGGGGTGCTGATTTGAAACTGTGTTTTTAAAAGCTTCCTTATTCATGCAAACTTCATGTCCTTTTGTCAGTGAATTAACACAGCATCAAAGTGCCTGCTTCCCTGATCTCTGACCTGGAGGCTATTAAAATTGCATTTGAGGCCAACAATGGAGACCGAAAACAAAGATCAAATGAATAATACATAAACAAAGCACTTCAAATAGATATTAGAGTAAATAATATAAATATATTAAGTGGCAAAATCCCTTGAATTATAAATTAGATAAAAATGCTTTTATTATAAAGGGAAACAAAGAAACCCTGGACTTTGATTGGTTGATTAGTAGAAATGGTTAGTATATTTATACATCCTGGCTGCTCAGGCTTAATAATTTCATGTGTTCTTGCAAGATAACACTTGGGTCATGTGATTTCATCAACCAATCAAGCTTCCAGGCTCTTACTTGACACTTGGTAATGAATTGATATGGTAGCATAGGACACATTCACCTTATCTTTTTATAAATGCATTGAGTGGCATTTGGGATGCCTTCCACTTCTCTAGTTCATTTGCATTACATAAGAAACCTCTGAATGTTAAAGCTTTCACTCCCAGCTAAAGTTTGAGTTTCCCAACAGGTTTCAGAGTAACAGCCGTGTTAGTCTGTATTCGCAAAAAGAAAAGGAGGACTTGTGGCACCTTAGAGACTAACCAATTTATTGGAGCATAAGCTTTCGTGAGCTACAGCTCACTTCATCGGGTGCATACTGTTTCAAGGATCTCCGTCTTGGGCTGGCACGGAAAATAATCAGGTGTGGTTGTTAGTGTGTGTGTATGCATGTAGCAGCCAGATGAAGAGCAACAGAGCTGTCTCCTGCACCCAGGCACACGCATGGGCCCCATCAGAACTGACAGGCCTACCCGACCTGAAATCATCTGAGTGCAGTTTCTGAAATCGTTTGAAAGTGGAGTGTCAGGAAGATGTTTGCATGGAGGATGACATCTCCTCTCGGCATAGTTTAATGACATCCCTCGCTTGTCATCACTCTCTTCATGCTTCACAAATACTAACAGTGGAGGAAATTCTTGGCAAGGCTGAGGCAGGGGCCAAGGGGGGAGTAAAGTGTAAATAGCCATGCACAAAGCCAGTTGGAAGAATTCAGAGGGGTCCAAAAATTACTACCAAGAAGAATCGGGGCGTTTGAAGCTTCGTGGATCATTCTACAATGTTGTTAAACAGTGAATAAGGATTAACCTCTATTAGGTCACTCAGCCCATTTAGAGAAGTCAGACATAATGGACTCTTTGTCTCGGTCTGTCAGTGCATTTATAGAAGGGCCGATCATCATGGCATCTACCTGCCACAATTTGCATGTGTTGCTGGCGTGAGGGGACATGGAGATTTCAGGCCACAACTTTCAGCTGGTGTAGTTCGGCATAGCTCTTCTGAAGTCAGTGGTGATGCCCCAGTTTCCACTGGCACAGGGAGATTGGCAGGTGACATACTTTGGGAGAGAGATGGGTAATGAAAGTCAGAGGTCTAATGGATTGAGTTTGGGGCTAGAATTCCAGAGTTCGAAGACCAGCTCTGCCACAAGGCTGCTGTCTGACCTTGGGCAAGTTGCTTCACATCTCTTTGTCTCAGCTTCCCTGTCCGCAAAATAGGAATAATAATACAATACCTGACTCAAAGGGGTAGCATGAGGGTTAATTAAAGAAGGGACCATCTTTATCCCCACAACAACTCGCTTGACATAAAAATGATGAACTAACTGTGTGTAAAGACTTATCAGTGCTAAGGGTTCTGAATAAAATCTGGCTACAACCAGAAAAATATCTATGAGGTTCTACATTTATTTCCTGTTGATGACTTCCAAAAAATAGGGTGATTTGACACTTGTTTGCTAACTTCTAATGCCTCACACTCAGCCTAAGAGTTGAAAACCAAACTCTGCTCTCTCTGCTTCGTAGGCTACCACTAACAGGGAAGACCCTGGATCTGGAATTCTGCTGGAGGGTGGTGACGCATCGCACGCAATATAATATGCTCCATCACATTAACTGCATACTCCTACAGTTTCAGAGTCTGTGGACTGCCAGCTGAAGACTTGGGGTTTTGTTTTTCTCAGGCTTGAAGTCACGCACAGAGTAGAGAAGTTGAGTCACAAGTTACATAGTTGCTGGATGAGCCATCTCTTCAGCAGCGAGAGACAAGTTGTGGGCTAAATCCTGAAAGGTGCTGAGAATCTGCAATTGCTGCTGAAGTCGATGGGATTTTGGGGGTGCTTAGCTTCTCAGGATCTGGCTGTATAAGAAAATTAATGATAATTAATAATAACGGGTCAAATTGTGAGGCCTTTCCTCAGCCCTTACTTGGGCAAAACTCCCTTTTAAATTAGTGAGAATTTTGCCTCCGCAAGAACTGAGTAAAAAAACCAAACAATAGCCTCAGGATCTGGCCCAATATTATTAATTGCGTACGTTATTCATCTGCAAAGACCCTCCACTCCTGAGCAAACAGATTAGATACACATGAGATGCCTATCTCATGTAAAATGTACTCAGTCAAATTTGTCCCTGCTGTAACTCTCCTGACTTCGGTCAAGCTGGGCCCACTGTGTCTGGATCAACCTGGGTATCGCAGGAAACACACACACACTCTCCACATCTGGAGAAATGTCAATGTTTTTTCTCTATGTTTGGCCCTAGGCCAGCTGATGTACAGTGGGCACATTTCTCTAAGGATGAAGGGCCTTTCCCAAAGGGCATGAACAGGCGTTTATGACTTAGGTTCTGATGACCAACACTGTGGTAGACTCTCAGTCTTACATGTGCTTTCCCAGAGCTCTGGGAGTGTATTTACAAATTAAACAAAAGAGACAACAGATGCTTTCACATTACTTCACAGGGAGCCGAATGGCAAGGTCGAGGAAGAGGAATAGAAGAAAAGAGCTTTATCAAAAGGAATGAGTACCTTGGTGGCCAGAATTATGTTAAATGGGTTCAGACCAAAGGCAAGCCAGTATCCTTCTGCTTGTCTCTGTAGCCTCTCCAGCTGGAAGATAAAATGTCCCACGGCACTTTTCAAAAGGACTCAGAGCCCCATTGTCCCAATCATTATTCCCTAGTTCAGTAAAGCAGCTTCCAGTATTCAACGTGGTGTGGAGGCGAATATTTCAGCATATAGTGATTGGCATATTTTCCCAACCTAGTCGCCGCCTGTCCAGCCTCCAGACTTTATACAGAGCTTTGAGGTACTTTAAAGAAAGGAGCTGCACAGAAACAAATTCAAGCGTATCTCAGATTAGACCTTTATGCTTAATGTAGGCAAAAGATACTCCCGAAAAACTGGGTGTGTGGTGAAGGCACCCCGATGCTATTTTGTAGAACTTAGCGTTGAAGAGATTCCTAAGAGTGATGAGCTCCCAATGCGATGCCATGCCCAAAAGCGTTAATGCCATCCTGGGATGCATAAACAGAGGAATCTCCAGTAGGAGTAGAGAGGTTATTTTACCTCTATATTTGGCACTAGTGTGCTCTCCGTTGAAATACTGTGTCCAGTTTTGGTGTCCACAATTCAAGAGGAATATTAAGAAACTGGAGAGGGTTCAGAGAAGAGAAATGAGAATGCTTAAAGGATTAGAAAGCATACCTTATCGCGGTAGACTTAAGGAGTTCAATCTATTTAGCTTCACAAAGAGACGGTTAAGGAGTGATCTGAGTACAGTCCAGAGGTGAAAGTGGGCCGGTACGGCGTAGCGGTAAGAAGTGGTCGCTGGTACAGGCTCGTACACAGCCGATGTTAAAGTGCTGCCACGGAAGTGCTTTAATGTCACTGCCCCCTTTGCACCCCCAGGACCGCCAAGATGGGGGGGAAGGGGAAGCTTCCCCGGGGGCCAGTGATTTAAAAGGTTCCAGAGCTCCAGCCACTGCTGTGGTAGCGGCGGCAACAGCCAGAGCCCTGAGCCCTTTAAATTGCCATTGTAATCCTGGCGGCGTGGGCTGGGCTGCACTGAAGGGCTGGCTGGGGCAGGCTGACCCCAGCCCCACCCCTTCTGTCTGATGCCCCGCCCCTTCTGCCCAAAGTCCCGCCCCTTCCAGCAGCCTGGAGCCAGGCCCCCGTACCAGTAAGACTTTTTAGTTACTTTCACCCCTGTTACAGTCTACAGTATCTACATGGGCAACAAATATTTAACAATAAGGTTTTCAATCTAACAGAGAAAGGTATAACACAAGCGAAAAGCAGGAAGTTGAAACTACACCTTCATGAAAAAGGCCATAGGATCTTTAATGCCCACAGAGTGGTCAGGGTGTCTGGTTTATGTCTCATCTGAAAGACAATGTGAGAAAGGCAATGTGAGAAAGGCAGTCAGCGGTGAAGAGAAATTTTCAGACTTTGGGCTCCTGGGTTTTTTCTTCCTTGAGACAGAGGCTTATAAGGGTATGCTCCTAAGCAAAGAAAAGAGCCCTGTGTGATGGAAGAGAACGGCTGTTCATGAAGCTCGTCTGAATCAGGCAGGGCTGTAGGGACTGCTCTTCGTGCACATAAGGTCTGTGCTGGCACGAATTTCTCAGCGATTGATTATGGAATCCAAGCTCATCGTTTCTCCTCAGTGGGCCTCAATATCATTTTGTGTGTGTGTTAAAGAAGCGACTCATCTTTGTTGATACAGATTAGGATTAAAACACACAAGGGGAGGCGGGCAAGAAGGGGGGCTTTAAGCTTCCACCTGTATCTTCTCATCTTTGGAGCTTACTCTAATAAACAAAGAAAACAGATGCAGGTGGCTGGCTCAGAAATACTTTGCCAAAGTATTATCTGCTGAAAAGCTTCCAAATGCTCAAGATGTTTACGAACCAGGGATAATATCCATCTCCCCACCATCACCATCCATACTGCTGCACCCAGTCCCTCAAATAAGAAAACAAAACATCAAAGAGCACGGCATTTGGATGAAGCTGCAGGGCCTGCCCTGCTCTCACTGTTACACCATTGACTCTAGAGGAGTTACTCCAGATTTGTGCTGGCACAACAGAAGGATCAGAGCCTTTCATGTAAGTATCTTGATCTTGCTTTCCTTTCCCAAAAGAAATTATAGAGGGCTAGATTGAGGCTTTAGGAGCTCATACGCAGTGGTGATGGGAACAGTATAAGAACCCGAACAGAACAGAATAGCCCTGAGTATGAGGTATTGCATAGCATCTAGCCAGAGCCCACTTCCTCCAGAGGTCTTCTTTCCCACTAGCCCCACACAGCCCTGAGTCAGCCCTTTGCAAGAGAGGTGGAGTCATGGTTCTACTGGCAAGCTCCTACCTAGCATATCTCTGCCTACTCCTCCCCATCTTGTCCCTGCTCACTTGCTTGTAGTGGGGAGTATCAGTCAAGTAGCCCTTCTTCTGTGCCCAGAGCTGCTGCAGTCCAGGTTAGTCTCATGCAACCATGCAGCAGGGAGGGCCTTATTGCCCTGTATCACTATGTAGCAGGAGGGAACAATCCGGTTTAAGATTTTCATATATATAGATATATGTAAAACGAGAGAATGTCACATGAGAAAAAAATCATAAGAAATATCCTGTAGTACTATATAGATCTATATCTCTCTAGCTATCTATTTACCTAGCTTTCTATCTGTTTAGCTGTAGTACTATAGGATATTTCTTATGATTTTCTTTCTGCCTGGCATTCTCTCATTTCCTTCAAAACTTTTCAAAACTCTTTCCCTTTACAAAGAAAATAAATAAACAAACCCCCAGAACCCAAAGAGTTCTTATCAAAGTCCTGAACATATGCTACTTAGGAAAAAAAAAAGAAAAAAAGAAAAATGAATTTAAAGTGAAATTGGCTGATAAAGAAAGAGTTCCACAAAGGGCTGGTCTTCCAATCATCCTGTATTTCTCCTGTAATTTCCTCAGAGATTGTGGAATGATTTTCCAGATGTCTCTGTTTCTTCCAGGTGGCATGTTCAACAGGATTTGGACTACGGCCAACGTTATGCTGCGTCTTCCTTTTTCTTAAAAAAAGTGTGCGCGCACGTGTGTGTGTATACACACACACACATCATTTTCACCCAGAAAACCCAACATTTGACAGATCCGAGCAACTCAAAGGAGAAGAGATTTTTTATTTAGTAATTTACTTAGGGTTAAATAGACCGCCATTATTCCAAGCCCCAAGAGAGGTGGCCACTTTTTCTGCATGATTATAGGAAAAGTCAAAGGGGGTTATTATTATGGGATGCTGAGGTTGCTAGGGACATAGCTAGTGGCACGGATTTCAACTGTCCTTCGTATTGAGAGATATTCATTTTTCTGTCTCAGAGTAACCTATGTTCTACATAAATTTTAACACCCTCCCACACTTTTATTATTCAAAATTATTGACAAGAGAAATGCAGCATCATGGAGCTGAGGCTACAGGGAGAGTGACTTATGCTAGAGGAAGGAAACCCACAGGATTTTTAAGTTTCTTGCATGAATAATTTTTGTGTGTGCCCCCCTGCTTTTAAGTCTAGATCACATACTGTGTCCCATGGTTGGGCCATGGCAGGTTGAGAGGCCTAGATAAAGGTACTATGAAATTTCTTATTAAAGTCTGAGAGAGGAACAAAGAGAATGATCTGCCATGCTGGGTTCCGACCCTTGGGTCATCAAACACAGCATATCCTGACTCTGGTAGTATTCACTACCCGATGATTCAAAACAAGGAGATTTGCTTATGTCTCCCTTAGGGGGCAAGATTCGGTGAAGTGTTGAGCGCTTCCTGCAAGGTACTGAGTGTCTTTGACTGCTATTGACTTCCATGGGAGTTGAAGGCACTCAACACGCAAGAGGTGGCATGATCCCACTCAACACTTGGCATGGTCATGGAGAAGGGCAAATGTGATTTATCACAAAATTAGTTATCCTGTTCTAAAAGTTTAACTCCAGCATTTGCCTGGGACTCTGTTGTTCCCTGTCTGCAATTTAACTGCTACACTGTAAATGAGAAATGTCTTAAATGTTTTAACTGGCCAGAGACTCTTCACTGAGATAACAATGATATCAAGACTACCAAAGTTGCCATTAGCCTCAGACTATTTGGAATTGTAGGAAGTGGTGTTTCCTGTGCTTTCGGTGGTGTATCTAATACTGATGACTCTCAAGTGACGAAGATAGTACCTCGGCAATCAAGTGACAAAGATAGTCCCTCAGTGGTAAGAGAGAATAGATCAAGAATAAATCATTTGCAGCTCAGTTCACAGACTCAGCACTGCCTGGAGGGGGAGAAAGATTGGACTGGTAGGGTCTTTGAGTGAGGGAGGCGGGCAGATGTTTCCTATGTTGTTCTCCATGCTACATCTAAAAGCCACCAGCTTGCCAGGATCATAAGTCAAGCATGAACAAAGGGGTATGGCCCTACAGTGGTCCAGCTCCATATTTAACTGTTGCAGTTCCCCGGGCACAATTCCCATATACATGCGTTTGTCATTTTCACTCATGTTCCTCAATAGACGCACACCATTTTAATGTAAAAATTTGCTAGCAGAAAACAGCTAAATGTACCTGAAGAGGCATTTTTCAGCAAATGACTTTTTTTTCAATGAAACTGCTAAGTCTGATGCAGTCAAAAGGATTTTGTTTTCAATGAAAACTTTTATCACCTGGGAAATCAGAACATCCATCAAAGGGGAAGATCATACGAAGTATTCTAAATACCAGTGATCCAATCCTGCTATGGGGGTTTACTGGGAACCGTCAAATAGATCCATAGACGTTAGGGGTGAAAAAGACGCATTAGATAAAGCTGGGTGGGAAATAGCTTTGAAAAAAATTCCTGTCTCAAATCAGGACAAGTTGAAATCTTGTAAATATTGTGAACTGATAAGTCAAAAACTTTTTGGATTGGGTCAATCAAAAAGTTCTGTTTTGATCATTTCAGATGAGTTTGCTTTGGTTTTGATCTTTGCAATTTGTTAACCCTTGTTATTGTTATTTAGAATAATCTACCTACAATTTAAAGCAAAAAGTTGTTTTGAACAAGAAAATGAAAATGCTCATTTTGAAAATGTCAAAATGGGATGTTTTGACAATTTCAGAACATTTTTGTCAATGTTTTTTTCAAATTGGGAGATTCATCAAAACCAACACTTTCTTGCAAACAGTTTTGTTTTCGACATATCAGCATTTTCTGATGAAAAAACATTGTCCGAAAATTCCTGACCAGCTCCATTATTAGGCCATCTAGTTCATCCCTCTTCCAAATCAGAATGATTTCCCAGAGGGTATCAGCAAATCATCAAAACATTTGCCTCTGAAAATCTTTTTTATCACCACAATTTATTCCCTGTGAGTTTGCACAGGTTGGGTTCTGGTTAGTGTCCATCTCTTCCTGAGACAGTGATCAAGAACATGCAACTGACAGTGACTTTCTGGATACAGGAATCTGCAAAAATTACTTTTTTGAAAGTAACTTGAACAGTGCTGAGTGCTGCAAACACTTTAGCCTGAATCAAGACAGCCTTGTAAACAAATACAAAAGCCTGAAAGAAAAGCACCTTCTCTGACTGGAAGTTGATTGGGTGGTTGAGTATAGCAGTAAGCATTATGGGTAGAAATACATATGGCTAGGATAACAAAAGAGATCTTACATTGTTGTGGGGGGACGGGAGGTGAAACAGGGATATCTTAGTTATCCTAGCATACTGAGATCTTAAATGAAAACGGAGCAGAAGTTCAAAAAGATGAGGGAAGAGACCATAAAACACATTGAGTTTGACCTCACTGAACTCAGCTCATTGGTCTAGAAGAAGATTCTGAAGGCTGGATATTTCCAGGTTCTCTCCCTATTCCCCACCCCCACATACTGCAGGGCAGAGAAGAAAGAATAGTATGATTGGTGTTTTCACCCCCTTGTTTTATTTCTCCAAAATATCCTCTTCCTCCTGTACACAATAGTAAAACCCTTAATCTCGCTCTCCTTCAGCTTGGATATTCTGTAGCTTTAGAATCATTCCTTTCTAGCAGGACTCAGATAGAGAAGACCTTACAATCTTGGGGCCTTTACAGGATTTTCCCATATTGACCTAAGTCTGCTCCCCTTGGAGTGAATAGTTAACACTCCCATTGACTTCAGTCAGGGCAGAGTTAGACCACGGCTCAGCTCTATTGAAAATACTACCCTACTTACCATTCAGTTACACTGCAGGAATGTCTTTTGGCAGGAACTCAGTGTTATTCAATGGCACCCAACTTACAAAGCAGAACTTCCCCCAGTATGGCAGGTAGAATTTTAAGACCATCTGTTCATAAGTCTAACCTTCATAAAGATTCAAAGCCAAATGTGTCAGTGAAGGAAGAGAGGATTTACTGCAGTGGCTCAGACCTTTGGTCCATCAAGTAAGGTATCCTGGTGTGACAGTGGAAACGACCTAGCCAATTTGATAGTGCTGCACACAAGGGAGTTAAAATCCCCCCGACCTCTGCAGATAGCTACTTATGCAACAGAGCCTGAATTAAAACCTCTCTCTGCTTTGATGCCTGCAAATCACTGCTGTCTGTCATTGGCAAGGGAAGTGAGGACACAAGATTCCATTTTCTGCCTAAACTTTGTTCATTGAGTTATTTTATCCATCCCATTTGTGTACACGCTCCGGGGAAAGGACTGTCTTCTTTATTACCTGTCTGGACAGCTACCAGCACAATGGGGTTCTGATTGGTGCTCCTACACACTACCATAGTAACCTAAGGAACTTATATGACCTCACCCATTACCACAGCATCAGAGCACCACATCATCTTTAATGCATTTATCCCTACAATATCCTGGGAGGCAGGGCAGTTAGCCCCATTTTGTAGAAGGGGAACTGAGGCACAGAGCAGCTAAGTGACTTGCCCAAGATGGCACAGGAAGTCTGTGGCAGAGCAGGGACTTGAACCCAGGTCTTCCAAGGCCTAGGCTAGTGCCCTAAACACTGGCCCATCCATCTCTGATATACTGCTACTACTAATGATTTTGAATGCTAGCTAGTGAACTCTCACAAAACTGTCTCCGATCAATCAATGGAGTGAAAAAAATATGAGGGAGTGAGGGGGAAATGTATCAAATAAATTCAAATAATAAATAAACCAGAGGAAATCAGGATTTGCTCATGGATATTCGGCAAGCAAGAAAAGAATCAAAACCTGTTGGATGAATTATTCATTCCCAATTATTTGCCACAGTCATAAAATTATACAGTCCATTTAAAAAGTCCAGGCACAGTATTTGACTCAATTGCACAAGATGACAGTCTACTATCAGCCCAGTGCTATGGTCCTTGCTCAGGCAAGACTCCCAGTGGGTCAGCTCCTACAGGGAGTTGCAAACCCTCTAGTACTGATGGGAAGTGAGGGCGCTCGGTGCCTTACTGGATCAGGCTGTGAATGAGGGGTACTGTGGAGCTGGGTAAGTACTGCAGATGGTTCTCTCTGAGGCACCCCTTCCCTAAAAAGAGGGCTTGGGAGACTCAGAGCTCCTAAATTCTTGACATACTGAAGTCACACAAGCTGTTCAATCTGAGGACAAGGGGGGCAAAGTTGTGTCCTCATGCAGAATATTGTATGTGATTACATTATATCCTGAAAAGTCAGGGTGGGGGTGGGAAGTAGGGAAATTAGACCTGTGAAAAGTCTGCGGGGGGGGGAGGGGGCAAACCAAGGTCTTCGGTGCGGGTGCAACTGCCCCCCTTGCTCCAGAGCAAATGACGCCCCGTCTGAGAATTGGAATGAAATTGCCGACCATGACTTGCAAGCTATATTTAGGGTTGGGAGTGCTCCAGGACCTGCTTCTTGGGCACATCCAAGCATCTTTGACTCTCGCCTATTCTGGGGCTGGCTGGGCCCTGATTTGACCCTGCCACAGGTTACAGTAACCTCAAGACCACAATAACTTGTGTCTGGCTGCCTATGGCCTTGAAGAAAGAAAAGCCAGAGCATAGCGCGAGACCAATCACGCCTAGACATGCCCCATACATGCCCCCTACATCAGGAGCCATGACGACAGCTCTGAGACATACTGGGACTGACCCTGTACTGGCCTGTGGCTCAATGGCCCGTTTTTGCTGTGCTGCCAAGCGTGGGTAGCTTGGACCCAGGGTGATAAACGCAGAGGCAATTCATCCTACTTGGAACGGCCCCACAGAACCCTTCACGCTGCTCCAAGAGAGACATGCAGTGCAGCCCATATCAATGTAGAGCAAAGCCAGATCCTAGGAGCACGTGCTTTTGACTCCATACTGGGCTGTTATGACATGCCAGGCAGAGTGTGAAACAAGCAGAGATGCCTTTGATTACATGCACCCACCAACACGTATGTATTTAAACAAAGGCCGGTGAGAGTTGACTAGCCGTGGGAAAAGATGCAGACCTCAGAGTGAAAAATGCCAGTTACAAAAACAAATAGAGAATAATAGTTCCTATTCAGGATCTTATACCAGCCTCATCACCTTGGTATCCATCTCTCTCTCTCACTCTGCTTTTTTTCTTTTTAAGGCTTGATCTGAGGCCAGGTTTTCTAATGAGTTTAGAGAGAGGATTAAAGGACCAGAATCACCATCTGCCTAAAGAAAACAATAGTATTTCCAATTGCATGATGGTATCTGGCAGGGAAAAGAGGTTATTAGGCTTCTTAACTGTATCATAGGAGAAAGAGAGAAAGGGAGAAAGCGCAAGAGAGAAGGAAACCTTATCTAACCAGACACCACAAGATTTCAAGTCTTTCCTAGCCCCTGCTGATGATTTCCTTTTGGCATCGGGAAAGAGAGAAAATATATTTGTGATTAAACAGCACCCAAACAGAGCTCCCAATGCACAAGTAGCAGGGCAAGGAGTGAATGTATTTACCTACCTTCCAAAGTGAGCATCAGAGGTGCAGGAAGGGAAATTCAGGCAGGAGATAGATAGAGTGCTTATTGGAATGAACTTGTATGTTTCCAAAGCAGCTCCTTTCCCCACCTTGTTTGTTGCATCTCTTGACAATTCCCATTAAGCTGAATGGTGAGCTAACTGGTTTGCAGAGGGCTGTGGACTGCTGCAGGGGAGCAATCTTTCTTACAGAGAAAGAAAATGAGCATCTCATCAAGGACCAGTCTGGTATTGCAGCTACAAGGAGTCAAGAGGTTGTTTACGAAGGGTCTGATCCTAAACACTTTGAAGAAAACGGGAGTCTTTCCACACACCTCAGGGGGCGGGGGGGGGGGGGCTGGATCAGGCCCTAAAATAATCCCGTGCCTGTTTTTACACCGATAACCTTTCCCTGCATGTATGAGAGCGTGTGCTGGGTTCTAAATACACAAATATTAAGTACGGGCTGTACATCCAACCACTCAGCCACTGAGTAACACTGCACCGCGCCTGTTAAAGACAGTGCGCTGTCTCCCTCCACTCCAGCAGTTGGCTTCGTACCCGAATCATGCTCTTACGCCTGTGCAGGTCACCCACGCAGGTGTGTAGGCAAGCTGCAGGGCAAAAGGATGAGACTAAGTCCACAAAACAACTGATGCAAACTAAGCAAAGAGCGACACCCCTGGGCCTCATGAGCAGCTCCATGACTGACCACTCTGCATTCCAAAGGGGTGGGCGAATCCTCTGCCTTTGATTAATCTTTAATCTCAGCACCTCGTGGCTGACGCCGGCACTAACTAGCACATCCTGGCGATCAAAGTCAGGCGCTTAAATATTTCATTTATAAATAAAAAACTAAGGACTTCATAATGGCAATAAGGCAACTCCAGGGGTGTAGTTATCACCAATTAATCGCTCTTCTGGGATAGCAGAGGAGATCTGCGGCTCCTTGTACCTCCTAATTTCCCTATGGGTGCAATTATCCCCTGATAACAGTGACCCCCTCTTTCTCCCCTGCCCCATCCACCCATCCCTTACAGTGTAATTGAACAGTATGCTTCCTGGGTTTTTTTCTCCTTCATTTCTCTCCGCAACCCCTAAGGATATTTTCCCGTGCCATGTTTCAGGTTGGGCATATACAGCGATAAGAGCGACTGATCATTTTTTCCTGTGCATTCATTCACATGGACTGGCTGCAGAGGGTGATTCTGCAGTGGACTCATCAACTCCTCTGCACCAGCACACACACTGTACACACACAAGGGTCATCGAAATCTTAGAAATGTCAAACTAGAGGGGACCTTGATAAGTCATCTATTTCAGTCCCCTACATAAAGGTAGGACTAAGTTATTCACGTAGCTGGAGTAGTGTAACTTAGGTCGATTTACCCTGGCAGTGAAGACAAGCCCTTGCTTACAACACTCCTGCTAATACATCCCAGAATGTTCACTTTTTTTGCAACAGTATTACACTGTTGACTCTTGTTTAGTTTGTGATCCACCATCACCTCCAGATCCTTTTCTGCAGTGCTCCTTCCTAGGCAGTCATTTCCCATTTTGTATGTGTGCCATGTGTAATTGATTGTTCCTTCCGAAGTGGAGTACTTTGCATTTGTCCTTACTGAATGTCATCCTATTTACTTCAGACCATTTCTCCACTTTGTCAAGATCATTTTGAATTCTAATCCTGTCCCCCAAAGCCCTTGCAACCCCTCCCTGCCTGGTATCTGCAAACTTTATAGGTGTACTCTCTGTGGCTATGCCATTATCCAAATCGCTCATGAAGATATTGAATAGAACCAAGAGTACCCATGGCAACTACCACTCTGCACATCATGGGGTCATAGCCAGAGGTAACCGATATGGTTATAGACTAGAATCCATGCCATGCTCCTTGTACACCTTTGAGTATTCAGTGAAAGCTAGAACTAAACCTTTCCAAATGTTCAGATCCTTTTGTTTATTAATTATTTATTGTTTTTGCGCACTTCTGTGCTTGTTGGTTCCAGCTTTGGACCAGAGTGAATGATGCCTAAACCTAGGGGGAAATGGCTCAGGGCATTTCATAGATTCCAAGGTCAGAAGGGACCATTAGATCATCTCATCTGACCTCCTGTATAGCCCAGACCAGAGAATTTAACCCAGTTACCTCTAGTGAACCTGGAAGCAGGGATTACCAGAAAACTCAAGAGGTAACCTGCTCATGAGATCTCCAGCCTTCAGAGTTTAATTGAGCAGGATTAGGGAAGTTATATTACCTCTGTATCCGGCAATGGTGCAACTGCTGCTGGAATAGTGTGTCAATACTGATGTTCTCATTTCAGGAAGGATGTTGAAAAGTTGGAAATGGGCCAGAGAAGAGCCATGAGAATGATTAAAAGATTGGAACACCTGCTTTACAGTGATAGACTCATGGAGCTCAATGTATTTAGCTTATCAAAGAGAAAGTTAAGGGGTGATTTAGTTGTAGTCTATAAGTACCTACAGGGGAACTAATATTTGATAATGAGCTCTTCAATCTAGCAGACAAAGATATATAACACGATTCCAATGACTGAAAGTTGAAGCTAGACAAATGCAGGCTAGAAATATGGAACCCATTGTTTAACAGAGAGGGTCATTAACCACTGAAACAACTTACCAAGGGCTGTGGTGGGTTTTTCATTACTGGAAATTTTAAAAATCAAGAATAGATGTTGTTCTAACAGATCTGCTCCATGTCAGATACAGCTATTGGATTTGAATAAGGAATTAATTCAGGGAATCCTATGGCTAGAGTTTCCTGCTTTGAGCCGGGGGTTGGACTAGATGACCTCCTGAGGTCCCCTCCAACCCCGATATTCTATGATTCTACACAGGATGCCAGGTGAGGTGACCATGGTGGTTCCTTCTGGCCTTAGAATCTGCGTGTTTAAGAGTCCAGACACTAAACCTCTGTGACTCTTGCAGCATGTCTGAACTGAGGGCCAAGTTTTTTAAGATTCACAACTACTTGCAGGATCAATCACCTTTGACAGAAGGAACAAAAGACTCTGAATTCAACTCTTAAAAATAAAGGGCCAGACTGTGAACCCCTCACTCACATTGGTGAGTATTTACCTAAGTAGCTAGTTCCATTGACTTTCCTGGAACTAACCGAATGAGTAACTCCACAGGAGTGTGACTAAGTGGGGAGGGGCAGCCTGCCCCAAAGTAATTACTCAAATATAACAATAATAAGAACAATAGCAACAATGATAATCAGACCCAAACTTGAATGCTGGATCCAACCATTGAGGGCATCAAATTTGTTTCCAGATCCTGACCCAAACTTTACAACTTGGTCCCAGCTCTATAAGTGACATGAAATGGAACCCTGAATCCAAACTCATCAAGCTCGACAAGAGCTTGGATCTTAATCCAAACGTGGAGCCAAATGCCAAGGTTTATATCTATCTCTATACTGCCGGGAAGCAGAATCCCTAATCTGAAAGCCTTCTGAGCCTTGGGGAAGTGCGACCATTGATCCAGAATTGAATATCACGGTGTAGACCGGTAACTGTTAATTATACTTAGCGGTTTTTACAGAATGTGGTTTTCAACTTCATAGCAGCGCTTCATTGACTGCAGTAGAACAATGCACATTTACACCAGCTGGGGATCTGGCTCCATTCATCTCTCCCTTCACTTGATGGGACCATATTCAGGGGCAACAATGATTGCCAATTACCCCCCCACACACTCACTCTGACAGAATCTCTGAAGCTCTCCTATAAAGAATATGGCCCACCTTTAATAAAACACCCATATTGAACTCTTTCCGTGCCTTGTACTTCCCTGAAGAAGAGCCCTGTGGAGCTCCAAAGCTTGGCTCTTTCACCATCAGAAGTTGGTCCAGTAAAAGATATTATTACCTCGCCCAGCCTGCACTTTCCTTTAGCAGTTCAGGCATGACAAGCTTGCTGCTTGCGTTGTAATCTTACCCAGCTACAGGATATGTGACTGTGTTGCTTATTCCTCCCCTGCGTAATGTAGACCTCCATGCTTCACATGAGCCGGAGTCTTGTATGAGTTATATGGCTATTATGTTATAAGTAGGACTGATGTATTACAGAACGCTGCCATAGATCCTATTAATGGCACTTGGGTTCCATTTTTTTCCCCTTGTAGTAAATTCAGAGTTTTTGGGCTGTGGATAGCTGCACAAGGAGGCAGGGAGACCTGTGTCTGGGAGGGGATTAGGCAAAGTTAGAGGCTTATCAGGGAAGATGGATCTGCTAGTAGAGCATCTAGCCTATAGCCCTTCCTCTATGCAGTGGCATAATTTATGTCCTGATCCTCAAACCTTTTCTGATGAATTGGTGCCTTGGCCAGCTTTGAGCACCTCCACTGACTGTGATTCTACCACTTCCCTGGGCACTTTATTCCATTGCTTGGATTGCTTTTACGGTGTCAAAGTTTTCTCTGATTCTGAATTTACATGTATCCCTGCCCATCACTACCTGTTCTGTCTTCTAAGACCAATGACCCATTAATTGCTCTCTTTATAACATCCCTTCACCAGGGACTGAGAAAAAGCCTGATATTCAGATCCAGATGCTGTTCACACTTGGTGGGCTTGGTTAGAGATGAGCCTAAATTTCGGAACACAGACCCCAGTCCAGGATCAGCTCCTCCTGCTACCAAAGTCTGAACCGAAACCCAGCTTCTGTGCACCTGTTGGGTTTCAAAATTTGTATCTGAACTTGGATATTGGGGACCAGCGCTAGTCTGAATATTCAGCTCCCCCCACCCACAGTATCACTCAAATCATTTCCCATCATCATCATGTCATTTCATAACATTTGGGTTCCTCCTCAATTTACAGCTATCTTCTGGGGTGGTGAGGGTATAACCAGATGGGGGCTTTCATTGCTTTCCCATCTTGTGACATTGACCCTGGGGGCATTTTAGAGGGCGTAATGAGCAATAAAATCCTGAGTGTGTCTTTGGGGGTCGGACTCCATTGTGTGTCAGTTACTGGACCCAGAGGGTATACAGCCACTACACTTCGGGGTGGAGAAGGGATATATCTGCCCCACATGATTATCCTGCTAATGGCCTCTTCAGTAACACTGCAAATATCCTGCATTCTCACACCTCATTCCCTCTGCCCCCCTCTCCCATCTCAAACCCAGTCAACATGTCCTGTAGCTATAATACATCATTTCTCTTTCGAACCTTGCCATTTCCACGGTGTGTTTAAAAAGAGTCCAGTTATTTGCGTGGAGGGTTTGAGATCAGAGGGGTAGGGGATCTAGTTGATGTGGTCTCTGTTCAGCATAACCAAACCTTCCGAAAGGAAGGGAGTGAGTGAATAAACCCATGATGCAATCCCTGCCTGTCACTTCTGATTTAGTAAATGAAGTCGGATGATCTTACAAAAAGAAAAACAAGTTAGCGTAACGGGTGCTTTAATTCATCCCCATGCCGTTGTGCTGTAGCTGAGGCATTAGCAGTCGGGGAAAGTACTGAAGCTGTACAGAATGCACATCAATCTTTGCCGCATCAGACCAAATGGAAATCCACAGCCAGCAGATACAAGAAGTCTAAATACCTAGAGGTGTGTGAGACAGACTCACCCTGACTATAGAGAGCCAAATCAGGTGCCAAGCTGGAACTGCAAATCTGAACCGTGCAGCGTGATGAGTGGAACTGGGGAAAGAGGGTCAGGTTTAAGGAGCAGGTTAGTTTTGTGTTGTGCTGGGGGCTCAGGTACGTAAGCCAGGGTTCTGTCTTATTCCACGTAGAGATTTAGCATGTAACATTGGCCTCTCACCTTTCTTAATAAAGATCTCTTTCCTACAACTCTGGCTGGCCTGCCCCTTCACTTATTGCTAGTGAAACAAACTACTTCTTCATTTTGGGGTGAGTGGGATGGAAGGGAATTTGCATTCACATACCCTGAGCCATACTCACCCTTATGATTTGGGTCAATGGTAGAGCAAAGCACCCACAGCCTAAGATGGGGCCTAAAATATATGAATCAGAAAAACAAAAATGACCAAGAGGCCTATATTCTGGTTCCAGTTTTCCCCGAGGTGGCATAAATCTGATAAGAAGAGCTGATCTCAGGAAGTTGCCACCATGATCTCATGAGATCTCTGAAACTTTAAGATTTCAGTGATGCCAAACCCTGCCATGAAACCCTTTCCTAGAACCCAGGTTTGGCTTCGATCCTGAGCCCTGAACCAATGTCTAATTTAGACCAAGACACAGGTTTCTTGGCCCTTTGTATGAACGGAGGATTCTTCTCTGCCTTGCACGTATATAATAACTAAGTGCCTCCCAATGCATTACAGATATGACAGCATGAAGTTTCACAACACACTTGTGAAGACAATCAATATTATTATGATTTTGCCTTACGACACATTTTCTAGTCCTTCATCTATGTTAGTATTAAAGAGATGCAAATTTAAAGCAGGAATTCAGCCTACCTTGATATGAATTTAGTTTCAACCAGACACAGTAATGATATCCAGTCCCTGGGCTAGATCCTCAGCTGGTGTAGATAGTATTGTTCCAGTATGTTCAATGCAGCTACACTGATCTACACCAGCTGATTAGAGACTGTTGTCTAGTGTTGTTGTGAATCATTAAAATTGCTGCTGGCTACTCTCTGAGGGTGGTTGTATTTCAGAGATGGGAAAACTTATCCCTTTCTAGACAGTCCCAACACACTACAGGAATCTTCCATGTGTAAGACGCTACATGAATGTAATATTAAGACAGACATCAGGAAGTATGCTGCCGATTGTCCACTGGCCAACACTCTTAAACCATGTCTCATAATATTCGGTGTTTTTTCTTAAAGCTGCAGCTCCCAGAGTCATGTGATTATGTGAGAATCTCAGCTTCGGGTTTTTTTCAAAGTAAGTTGCTAGCCCTCGCAATTGCAGAGAAAATTTGAAAATGTGAAACCTGCTGGTGGTGGGGAGTGTTTAGAAAAACAGAAGGACAATAAAAAAGAATCCCAGACGTATTACTGAAAAATACCTCTTGATTTTTAAACCAGTCTTATGAACCTACGCAGCCTGACTCCTGATTTTTGAACACTTGAAGTGGGTAATACTGCCACAGTGTCATGAAATGGATGCAGGTTGGAGGGAGAAAACTAGTGTTATCCTTCTGCTTTCAGGTGCAAAGTGTGAAACAAACATAAAACCCCAAATTCTTCCTCCAGATGAGCGTGCACAGCTTCTGTTGAAATGGTTGGCAGCCCCATGGCTGCATCTGAGGGCAGAATTTGACACTCATTTTCTAGCACCAGAGAAAAAAGAAAGGAGAAGGTTAATAGTAAAGCAGCAAACAAGAAAGCCTTCTGCTCACATCTGACATTCTTTGTCAGTTTTTATTTCACTTGATTACGTGACACGGCTTTGGGAGAGAAAATGATTAACCTTGCCATTTTTAACCCTCAGTTGCTATGAATGCGAATGCTGCTCCTGAAACGCATGCCCTTAACTTTCCTTGATGCCTAACACACTCCTTCGTTTTGTCTCTGTGAATGTGTGTCTTTGGAAGGAGGGAGTGCAGTGAGGGGGGTGGGGGTGGGAAATGGAAGGCACAGTTTGGGAATTTAGTGCAAAGTAGATTGTGTCACTGATTAGGCTGGTTAAAAGAAAGAAAAAAGTGTACTGAAAATGAGTTAAGGAACAGTATTGTAATCCCTCTTATTGCATTCCCGAGATGCTTGACTTGGCCTCATTATCATAGCAGGATGATGTGTACCCTATGAGTGTATCAAAATATATGAACTCCTGGGACAATATAGCTCAATCTGCTCTGCTATTACCCATCATGCACATCTGAGCACACTACTGCTATTAGATCTGTTTGTGGAACAGCTGAGCCCATGGATGGATCTCCTAAAACCAGAGCCTGAATATACAATTGAGACAGGCCCTGCATGTAAAATATATAAAGGGAGAGTCACAATGGAAATGAATGTACAATGAGCGGGGTGCCACAATGGGAAGGACAATAGGGATGAATCTACTCTGGCTGTGTATGTGTGATGATCAAACAGACAGGTTGCCATCTAAATTCATGGTGTTTGTTTCCCCCTTCCCCTGGCCCAGATAACTGGGAATCAGTTTCAGTTGGGGAAGCTATTCTTCCTTGCCCTGTGGTGTTACAAAGCTGTTTTTCACCCCAGAGATAGCTGCATTTCAGAAGTGGGTGAGTTGGATTCTATATGTACATGACATCACTGCCTCACCACTGACATGCAGCTACCTCACAGGTGGATATCAGCAACTGTCTAACAAGTCACAGCATGCAACAAAGAATAGCATACACAGAGAGCTTTAAAATGGAGTTAAAGGTGAGAATATGTATCAGTAACAAAGTTTAAAATCATTACAGGGATGTTATAACTATCCCAACTGAACATGCACATTAAATGCACCAAACAATATTAATTTTCTATAATGACAATGTGCAATAACTGTATGATTACAATATGTGGAATATTTGTTATCCCAGATTAGATTAAACTAATTCTTAAAAACATAAAAAGAAAAGGAGTACTTGTGGCACCTTAGAGACTAACCAATTTATTTGAGCATAAGCTTGTTTGAGTTACAAGGCAGAATTAAGGTTGTTTGGGCACCTTAACTGTGTATTTCTATGACTTAACATGTTTGGATTCCTTTTAAGTGGAACCATAACTTTGAATTTCATAGATTCATACATTCCAAGATCAGAAGGGACCACTTGTGATCTAGTCCTGGATATGTAATGTTTGGGTTTGGAATACTTACAACATTCCTGCAATGTTTTTACCGGGAAGTTACTGATATAGACTCTTCTCTTTAACATATTTGTTTTGTCTTGGAATTTCCTTGTTTGTTTGTTTTTTAAAGTAAAATGTTCGCTCATTAACACCTATCAAGAAACTTAACGAGAAAGCTACCGTACAACATTTCTAATGTTTTGAAGATATGCAGGGTGAAATCCTGGCTCTATTGAAGCCTGGGTGAGTTTTGCCAATGATTTCACCTTTTCAGGACAAATTCACTGGTACACCAGATCACCGCAAAGCAGCTAGAGTACACCACCCCTTTAGGCTGGGTTTGCAGCTGCTTTTCATTATCAGAGCAGTGGAAAGAAGCTGACCTGTTCTGGAAAAACTGGTCCTTAATTTGCAATTGATTGATTGGTTTGAAGAGCTATGATAGTGAGACCAGTGTTATGTAAAGGGCAGGGTGAGTCCAGTCCACGAACCCCAGTGTCTCTGTGCTTTAAGACGCTCTTGTCTCAGCTTTTCTGGTAATGCTACCTCAATGCACAGTGGAGGTGAGGCAGCATCACTATGGGGACTGATGTCCAAGCTAACAGACCGCCCAGCAGTGTTTAAAGAGCAGTGAATGTTGGACCAGGTAATCTACCAATGAGAACTCTTGAAACATGTCCAGTCTACCTCATACTATCAAGGCATTGCAGTCATTAGAATTGTCACAGGCAAATTAGCTTTAGAGGAAAGGCTATGGTTTGTTGAGTTATCGCTGATGTCACAACCCTACTTAAGAGTTAAATGAGCTATTGACTTCCTGTTTGTAGCTTATATAATCATGGGAATTAGATATAACAATTATTAATCATTTAGCTTAATTGTATCCTAACTTCTTCAAGTGTAGCATAGGAATGAAATTAATGTTAACGATATGGAAAGTTTGAAGTCTGTATTACTCTGTTATTACAATCATTTGGGACTAAGGGTATGTCTACACTACCTGCCGAATCAGTGGGCAGTGATCGATCCAGTGGGGGTCGATTTATTGCATCTAGTCTCGACGCAATAAATTGACCCCCGAGCGCTCTCCTGTTGACTCCTGTACTCCAGCGCAGTGAGAGGCACAGGCAGAGTTGATGGGGGAGTGGCAGCCATCAACTCACCTTAGTGAAGACACCGCAGTGAGTAGGTCTAAGTAAGTTGACTTCAGCTACGTTATTCACGTAGCTGAAGCTACAAAACTTAGGCCTGGTTTACGTGGGTGGGGGGGGGATCGATCTAAGATTCACAACTTCAGCTACGAGAATAGCGTAGCTGAAGTCGACATATCTTAGATCGACTTAGAATCACTTATTTCGCGTCCTCGCAGCGCGGGATCGACGGCCACCGCTCCCCCGTCGACTCTGCTTCCGCCTATCACCCTGGTGGAGTTCCGGAGTCGACGGCAGAGCGATTGGGGATCGATTCATCGTGTCTACACTAGATGCGATAAATCGATCCCCGATAGATCGATCACTACCCACCGATCCGGCGGGTAGTGTAGACGAGGCCTTAGATCGATCCTCCCTTCCCCCCCCCCAGCGTAGACCAGGGCAAAGGAAAGACTAGCACAGATGCTAAATTTCTGAAAAGACTGTTTTAAATTAATTTTGACTCAAAGTAATTAACGGATTCCCTTGTAAACACTCAGAAAATTCCTTCTGTGCTCAAAGGCAATGGCTACACCTGGGGCTAAGGGTGTGATTTCTGACTTGGGTAGACACACTCATGCTAGCTGTCACTGAGCTACTGCCCTAAGCATAGTAGTGTAGGTGCGGTAGCATTGGCTACAGTGCGTGGTCCCACAGACTAGCCGCCCTGAGTCCTATCTGTGGAATCCAGGCAGATTTGTACTAAATCACTCCTGCAGACATAGGTGCCCAGCTAATGGCAATATAATCCCTGAAACATCGAGCACTGTCCCTGGCTATTATTATTTGTGCAAACTGGGTCACTGGAATTCAGGAGCTGGCAAACTGGTCCTCACTGGGTAAGTCTCTGTACACACACCCACAGCTAGCTTTACACCCCTTCACTGCCTGTTTGCGACAGCCTGATAGGGTCTCTGAGGAGGTGTCCACACTGCAGTAAATAACCCATGGCACTGAGTCTCAGAGCCTGGGTCAGCTCACTCAGCTTCGCAGGCCTTGGGCTGCAGGGCTGAAAATAGCAGGGTAGATGTTTGGACTCAGGCTGGAGCCTGGGCTTTGAGAGCCTCCCCCTCTTCACGGGGTTTGGGAACCTGGCTTCCAGCCCAAACCTGACTGTCTAGACTGCATTTTTTAGCCCCGCAACCTGAGACCCGCGAGCCCAAGTCAGCTGCCCCGGACCAGTCGTGGCTGTGCCATGGGGCTTTTATTGCAGCGTAGACATACCCTGAGAGCTGGTTTTGATAACTGGGTGGCTGAAGACTCCACGGTATGCATCCGATGAAGTGAGCTGTAGCTCACGAAAGCTCATGCTCAAATAAATTGGTTAGTCTCTAAGGTGCCACAAGTCCTCCTTTTCTTTTTATAATTACAGTCAGCTTCACTTCCAGTTCAATAACAGGGAGCTGGCTTCAAATTAAATATGGGGGAAAGAACAAAAGGAGAGCTGAGACATAATAAAGCATGCTGTGATTTGAGGGGAGGGGAGACCGCAGAAGAGGGCCATAAACACTGACTGAGGGCTTGAAACTGACCCCCACATGAGATCATTTGGTTAAACACTGCATTGACATCTGGTTTCTTTGAACAGAGCATTGCTTAAATATACAAACACACACACACACGCAGAGTGTAAGAACCGTACTAGCTGCTATAGTTAAGGCTGAGTTCTACTTTCACTTTTTAAGGAGTATGCGTGTGTATGCACACATAGGATATTTAAAAATGCCTACAGCATGGTCTACGCACACTTTTCTTATACCAGGGTAACTAAGTTGGTTAGGAGTGTGATTTTTTTTAAACAATATAGTTATATAGGTGCCTTATATATAATGTACCAATATTGTTATATGGGTATCGAGGTTCCTTATACTGGTACAACTTATTTCCCATCCCTAATGGGAATAAGCTAGCATACTAAGCACATTTATACTGGTATATCTATGTCCACACTAGGGGTTGTATTGCTTTAACTAGGCCAGGTAAGGCAACACAACTTTTATAAGTTGACAAGGTCATAGTGACTTAGGAGCACTAATTTCACTGGAAGGCAAAGTTGTACTCCTAAATCACATAGGCACTTGTAAAAATTACACCCATGTATATTTGTAGCCTAAGAGCTCTGTTAAGACTGAGAACAGTTTCCATTCTAACCCTCTGGTCTCATACATACAAAACATTCTAAACAGTCATCTTTTGAAAAATTATTGTCCATGCTTAGAGCTCGATCCTGCAAGGTTCTGAGTATTGCAGTGAGGGACTGAGTAGAGCTGGGTGAGAAACAGTTTTCCCATACTGCAAATTTCTTTTGAGATTTCAGAAAATGTTCCTGCCCCCAATGGAGACAGCTAATTTTGTGAACCGAAAATCTGAATTTTTTTTTTTTAAGGCTTGAATCAATTGAAACATTTTTTTTCCAAAATATCTGAAACATTTCATTTTGATTTCAACCATTTACTTTTTTAATATAATTTAAGTTTCAAAACAAAAAGTCATTTTGAATTTAGAAAAAAAACCAGAAATTTTCATTTTAAAATGCTGAAACAATATATTTTGACAATTTTTTGGGGGGGGTGACAGGGAAGGACTCTGCATTGGAAATCTGTTGAAATGGAGACTTTCCCAGTCAAAGCTTTGTTTTGGACAAATGGGCATTTTCCAGAAAAAAATGTTTCATTAAAAAATTCCCAACCAGCTTCAAAGTGCTGATCACCTTTGACTCTCACCAATTTAAACCAAGAGAACATGCAGTGTTCAGCATCTTGCAGGATTGAGCTCACAGGTTCTCTCCAAAGGTCGTTGTTGTTTAGAATATAATGAGGGGTTAGGAAGGCACACATTCCTATTAGAAAACTGGTAACCATTATTTTTAGACATGGATACAGAGAAAACAACTTGTTTTGTTCACTGCATTCACACAAAGAAGTTTGATAAATACATAAATACTCTTGTTGGAAGGTTCCAACTAACACAACTTTATTTCTTAGAATTCAGAACGATAACACACAAGAAACCAAAACAGAGAGAGACAAAGCAGGCTGCTGTCTAAGAGAGAAAGAAGCACAACTCACCTCACTTTACAATAGACTGATGGCTGCTTGGCCCAGATCACACATTTCCCCTAGCCCCCTAGTCTGCAAGCAAGACCAGGAAAACACTCTGAAATGTAAAGGGACAGTCTACCGTTTTAACACAGTGTTCAATACACTACACAACTGCCCTTTAAAACTTGGCATGGCTATATTTCTCACTGAGGCCTAGCTAGTGGCTTTGGTAGCCAAAAACAAAGGAGTGGAGGAGAGGGTTGACTTAACTAACTTACAAGCATTTCAAAATTGTATATGGCGAATGCTCAGGAAATGTATGTTAGATCAATAAATGTACACTAAAAAGGCATTTACACTCATTGAATGGGCCCTTTATACTGTTAGAATGGTACAAAGGGGCCTTAGTGTAAATGAGAATTGGGCCTATGTACGTATGTGCACACACACATTTAAGTCCAGATCCTCAGCGTGTGTAAATTGCTATAATTTCACACACACACACACAGAGTCTTTAAAAATAGTAAGCTTTTTTCTGGGTGCCACTTTCCATTACAGAGGACTTATAGCCTATGAAAATTCATAAACTCTGCAGGCGTTTCCACGGCGATTTGACGGCGTAATCTCCTGTCATCTCAGCTTCTCGGTGACAATGACAAGAGGAAGATGGATTTATCAAACACACAGTGACATGTTTATGACCCTGTTTTGCATAAGCAGGAGCCTGAGCCAAAGGCTGTGCAGCTTGCGATAGCAAGAGGGGTTTTATAAATATTGTGACAAGCAGGAGTGATATTTGGAAAAACATGAAAAAAAAAAAGTAGATTGAGTCTTCCTGTTTCTTTGAGCCAGGCTGCGTTTGAGGGGAAAAGAAAGCTTTTCTCTCCTGCTTCGCTACACGAAGAACGAAAGCTTATTCTGCTCTCTCACACACTGAAAAGTTTCCTATTAACCCTTCTTTTCCCTGCCAGTGAAATTCCTGCCCTGAATTCACTTTTAGGAAGAGAAAACGAAAATACCCTCTCTCGAGTGTGGTGCCTTTTGTTCTTTACATACGAAATAAAATGAAAAAAAAACTACAGGGGCACAGCTGGGTCCCAAATAACTATGTTACTAAATATATAAAATCACGCCAGGCCTAGCGACGTATATATTGCTGGTTTCTGTTCACTTCTGACGCATAGAACACAGTGAGAGCTACTAGAGTGTTCAGAAACTACTTAAAAGGGATGCTACCCTATTCCGATACACTACAGTGTATTGTTATTATTATGTGCATGACACTAGCCACTAGAAGCACCAGGGAAAACCAGGGTCCCGTTATGCTAGGAACAGTACGGAGACATAAGTAACAGACAAACCTCCCACTGACAACTTTTAATGTACATAGACCAGACAGGGAAAGGAAATGTTGTCCTCCCATTATATGGATGAGAAACTGAGGCACTAAGAGATCAAGGACCAGATTTTCAAGTCCTTAGCCATCACGGGCAGATTTTCAGAAGAACTCAGCCCCAATGCCCTTTTGAAAACCAGGCCCAAAGCAACCCCAGGTCACTCAGTGAACATAAGAACGACCATACGGAATCAGACCAATGGTCCATCTAACTCAATATCTTGTTTTTCTGACAGTGGCCAATGGCAGATGCTTCAGAAGGAATGAACAGAACAGGGAAAATATCGAGGGATCCATTCCCTGTCATCCAGTCCCAGCTTCTGGCAGAGCTGAGAATGGACCTCAGGCCAATATCTTACCCCTAATTCCTCTTAAAGAAAGTATAGAAGAAGTCTGCAAATACTATGGATAGACCATGTAACCAAGAAAGAAGTACTGGGGGTGACTGGAACTCAGCAAATGCTAGTCAGAGATTGTATGAAAGGAAAGATTGGATGTGCAGGGCACATTTTAAGAGATTCAGTGAGCAACGCATGTTCACGGGCATTGGAAGGGAAAGTTGTTGGCGGAACAACATGGGCAGAAAAAGAAGATCTTGGATGAACGATGGGGTATCCTGGGTGGATCAAAAGGAGCGGTTAGCCAAGGACTGTACAGAATGAGCTCCTATGATTGTAAACCTCCGGTAATGGAGATGTCACGTAAGGAGAAGAAAGTATTCATGTCTTTCTATTGTAGCACTCAGAGGAATCATGCATGATCCAAGGCTCTACCATTGTGCCAACACCCAGAAGATACTGGTCTTGTGCCATACATCTTACAATCTATGCCCTTGTGCTCTATTTATCCTATTTATTGTGTACCCAGCCCTACAGTATCTTCCTGTGGTTTGCATGAGAATGATACTTTGCACTTTTGTGGTGCCTTCCACCTGAGCATCTCAAGCTGCTATCCAGACTTTTAACTGTACCGTGGGGAAACGGAAAGGCATGATGAAATTATGGCTACACTGCAGTTGGAGGTGGGACTGCAGCTCAGGTAGGCATAGTTGTGCTAGCTTTAATTTAGCTAGTGTGGCTAAAAATAGCAGTGAAGCCCTGGTGGCACGGGCTTCAATGCACGCTGTACAAGCCTGTCTGGAACCCTTGTGTGACTAGCCTTCACTAGGGTCCATGCTGCTGCATCTTCACTATGGTTTCTAGCTGCATTAGCTAGATTAATGCACGTCTACCCAAGCTACAATCCCACTTCCAATTACCATGTAGACATACCCCAAGAGGCTGATTCTGCTCTGACAGCAGTGTAAATCAGGAGTAACTCCCGTGAAGTCAGTGGAATTGCGGTGATATAAAACCATGGTGAAAGCAGGCCCTTGGTCCTGTGACTTCCCCTCCCTCTTCCGGGTTCCGTCATTAGTTGTTCCATGCATAAGAACCAGAGATGCGTAAAACACAGTGAAGCCAGTATAAATCTATAAGTGACCTTGGAATGTGTCCTGGATATGGTCTAAACACACTGACGGAGAAGAGCATATGATGTGTGCACAAATGCATTTGTACCATACATGATCATCCCATAAAATCATGAGGACCAAGTTAGAAACACACACAGTATGGGAATAACAGGAACTCCAGGAGGAAAAAAAAAAACAGAAAGAGAGAGCGTGAGCAGTTCCTCTTTTCTCTTGTCTCTCTTTTCTCTATGATTCCATATTTTTTGCCATTATTTATTCATTACATACACCACTAGAAGGAGAGAATAAGAAAGCAAATATGTGGGAAGGAAGGAAGGAAGAAGGATAGATAGATAGAGAGATAGATAGATCCGGAATGCTGAACATGAAATATGATCTTTGTTTTAAGTTTGTTCTGGTTTTATTCCTCCGGATATATGTATTAATTAAATGACCCTTCTTTAGAATTACATAGAAAGGAGAGTTCAGGCACCTTTATTGAACCAGCCTGTAAAACTAGAGCAAAATCAGCTTCTCTGTTGTTCTCTCTAAATGATTTTTCCATTGCATTTCACATCTTATCGGGGACTTGTTTGGGCTTGAAGCTCCATAGCTTTTTCTGTAGGTCAGTTCAATAAGGTGCTCAAAGCTGCTTTTCTCTCCATTGATTGGGTTGTTGGGGATTTTTTTTGGTAGCAAAAATTATACATACACACACACACAATTATTTATTCAAGGGAAAACAGAAACGGTCTCATTCTGAGTCCATCAGGAGAATGCTCTCTCTTACACAGGATCCATTCTGTTGTATAATTTAACATAATACAAATAAATAAAATACCAGCAATATCCAGAACTGATCCCATCTTCTCCAGATTGGACTGGGGTAAAGTTTTGGGTGAAGGTTAAGATCGGTATTGGTTTCATCTTAGTTGTGGTATCAATGAGAAACTTGCTCACTGACAGTATTACATGTGAGGGGTAAACGTGAGTAGAATTTACGTGTCTGACATCTGTCAATTCTTTAGCAAAACTTCTATCTACCTCTTCTCTTTTGGCATATTGTTTTGTTTGATTTCAGACTGCGAGCTCCTTGGAGGAGGGTTCATGCTTCTTTTGTGTTTGGAATTCTCCGTGCACGCTGTGGTTGCTACGTTATTACTATGACTTATTATTAGCTTATGATAGCATCTATAATGCCCTGGATGCTTCCAGATGTTCAGGGTATGTCTACACTGCAGCTGGGAGCACACATCCTGGATACACAGACTTAAGCGAGCGTGGTAAAAATAGCGGTGTGGCTTTTACAGCATGAGCAGCAAGCGTGGTATCTTGGACTAGCCACCTGAGCTCAGACTGAGGGGTCGGCTGGGCTTGTACTCAGGGTAGCTAGCCCAAGCTGCCACCTGCGTCAAAATGTCCACACTGCTATTTTCAGTGTGCAAGCTCGAGTGGAAATAGCATGTGTCTGCCTAGCCAGGCTGGGAGGCCCTCTCCTAGCTGCAGTATAGACATAACACAAGGAGCTCAGAAATAAGGACAGACAGGTGGCCAGAGGTTGGGTGAAAGGGAACAGCAGGTGCTGACTTTAATACAAGTCAATTAGATTAACGGTGGGCACCACAGGGAAATTAATGAAAAATACCAATGATGATATATCAGAGCAAGGCCATCCAAAAAGTTCCGATTTAGACCCAAGCTTCCCATTGGGTTCTTGTTTCTAAAATGATCCAAGCCAAATTTTTTGCTCCACACATACCAAGATCTTAATCCAAGCTTTACAGCTGGGCCATATTTTGAACCAGTTTGTGGCATTTTCCTATGCAATGCCTCCCATCCCCTGGTCCCTGTTCTCATGTAGGACCCACCAAGCATGTCATTGCTTCAGGCCGGGGGGCGGGGGGGGGAGAGAATGGGTTGGGTCACGCAAGACAGCCACCCAGGTGGGAATGGAATCTCCCATCAGGATAAAATCCCAGAGGCCACCCAGTGCCATATGCAACATTTGCTCCCCCACCCCTTACGTTGCAGACTTTTTTTTCCCATTCAAGTTGTAGCCGACATTACAATATCCCAAGTGACCAAATCTGAAATTGCTGTAGCTCTAAATGGAAGTCACCTTTCTTTTTAGGCGTTTGTAAAAATTTCATATCTCCAGTTGACTGATTATACATTTTATCTGTTACATTATATTCCCACCCAACAGCTTTATGCAAGCCTCCGACGATTTCTGTGGGGAATGCTTTTGCTATAGGACTCTGTTGTCTAATGGGATTTCCACCAGCATTTGGCATATTTCCTGGCATTTCACCCTTCATATCATAATTTATAGTGTAATGTATTTTTTTTGTATTGCGCTATAACATAAATTATTGCCAGTTTGTCCTTAGCTCTCAAGGAGACAATCTAGGGCTGCAAAAAAAGAAAGGACGCTCCCAATGTATTGAGAGAAACAGCAGAGTGGGGAACGCGGGAAGGGGAAATGATTACAAGCACCATTCGCAGCTAAAGGAAATCCATTTACAGAACTAAAAAGTCTGCCCAGAGCAAAAATAAATAAAGAAAAATAAAAAAGAACAGAATTTGTCCTATTCAGTGTGTAACTTGGTTGAATGCTTTGCTTCAGCCTAAGATATATTGGTAAGGCTCAAATGCCTGAGACATACAGGAAAGTCTGAAAAGGAGCCAAAAATACTATATTTTAAAGTTTCCTTATCTGTGTTGGTAATAACCCCTTCAGTGATTAAGAAACAAAAGCAATTTAAATATCACGTTGGGGCTCTTTGTTCCACTTTGCATCTCACTCAGCCTGAAGAATGAAATTATCCTGGACAGTTTCTGCCACGTGATCAATATAATGGTGGTACTTGGATGCACCATCATACTGATTATATCTATGACCAGGGTACCAGGTGCTTTACATATAGTAAGAGACAGTCCCTGCCCCAAAGAGTTCACAATCAAGCATTATTTCTTCCATTTTACAGGTGGGACACTGAGGCTCAGAAAGATCAGGAGGTAGATCCTCAGCTGGTGTGAATTGTAATAGCACTATTGAGTTGAGTGGAGTCTGACAATTTCCATCGGCTGAGGATCTGGCCCTAAATGGCCTGTCCAAAGTCAGGCAGCAGGTCTGGGGTAGAGATTCCTGAGACTCGATACTGATCTTCTGAGTCATAGTCCAATGCTTTAACCACAAAGCCGTCCTTCCTCTTTCACTGATGATGATTTGTACTACAATGCAGCCAAAGAGGGATCAGGATCCAGCTGGGCTGGATGCTGTGCAGACTTTTACAATCCAGATCAGTTTCCCTTTCTGGTCCTCTTGGGCGAGGTTAGTACAACACTGGCATGTTTGTTTTTCTGCCACTGCAGAGGATATATTTTAACTAAAAGAAAAAATGCCAGTTGGGAGTCGAACCCATCACAACTTCACAGGCAAACTTCCTCTCACCCTCATTTAACCCCTCCCTATCACCCAAGAAGATAGACAGCCTTTACAGCCTGCCTGGAAGGTTAACAAATCCAGGCCTGGGTGGACCAAATCAAAGGCCCTTTTGAAAAATGCCAGGTTAGCAGCCCCTTCCCATTTAAACAAAGTGACTCCAGCTCAGGGGCCTTCACTCAGACTTAGAGAGACGTAGTCTTTGAGATAAACCTTTATAGGTTTAAAACACATATGACTGTAGGAGCTAAAACCAACTCTCGAAAACTCCTCTCCTAAACCAACAGGTAGCCAGCGTGGACGACATAAGTGCTGGCGGTGTGTTCTTCTAGAATGAAATGCCATGCACTAGGCGATCATTTTGCACGAGGATGGTTTTGCGATGTAACCCCAAGGAGAAAGCAATAAAATAATCTAGTCTCCAGGGGTCCGTCTTCACTGAAGAGTTAGTGCAGGTGATTGGCACGCAGGTTAGCCTAACCCAGGTTTGAGCTAAGCCCTACCTGAGTTTACTGTGTCCTCACTGGTGCTGCAGTCCTGTGTGTGGGGTGCTGGCACTTGGGGGGGCACATCCCATGATTCTTTATGATGCACTCAGCTGAGCCACTCTAGGATGGTTTCCCATGGAATTGTGGGAGAACTTTCTGGGCACAGATGGGGGGAATTGTGGGATGGCACTGGAGGACTATCAGCACTCAGGTGGCTTAGCCTGTGTCCTCACTGCAAAATAGATGGGTGCCAGCCTGAGGGAAAGGAAATCTGGGGCTCTAACCTATACACCCAGCCGGGCCAGCTAGCCTTGTCTGAAAGCGCCACCAAATGTGGACCAGAAGTTTTTGTGTGTAGACAGGAGAGTGGTTAGGGGCAACACCCGGGCTAACTCTGCAGTGAAGAGATACCCAAGATGGCTGAGGCATGGCTCATGGTCAGCTGAACGAAGGTCCTGAATGGCTGGTCTTGCCTGCATGGAGGATTGACATAAACAGGTCATGCATTCCCATAAGGGCCCCATCCAACTCCCACCAAAAGCAACGGGAGTCTTTCCACTGGGAGCTGGATTGAGGTGACATACAGGAATGTTCTCCCACCACCGGCAATGGCATGACAGTAGGACTAGGAGATTGGTTTGTTAAGGAGGTGTCCTAACATCTCTTGTGATGGGAGGTCAGAGTAAGTGACTGCCCCTTCCCCCATTCCAGAGAGGCCAGACAGTCGTGCCATCTGCCTCTGCAGATGCTGCGCAATTAGGGCCTGATCCATAGCTCGCTGAAATCAGTGGAAAGAGTCCCATTGATTTCAAAGGCTTTGGGAAGGTCCTTTCCGGGCAGGTTTCCTGCTTCACCCCCCTCCCTTTCTGCAGCTGAAGTGAAGCCAAGAGGTTAAAATATATCACAAACCTTCCAGCTGCAATAATCTCTGCCACTTGTGGAGGATTTACACTCTGCAGTCGCTGGATTAGTCCTATAATCAGCTCAGAGAAAATAAAATAAAAACAAACAGGCATTTTCCCTTCCTTCTCCCCATGCTCTCGCGTTTCACTCCCCTGTTGCCACTCTGCTTCCTCCTGGACCACTCATCTGTTCCTAATCTCCAGCATCCCACTAACCCTCCTGCCGTCTCACCCTGTGCCAAGTGCCACTCATTCCGTTGAGCAATGGTGATCTGTGCCTTCTGGAATTGTCACTGTTTGACACTGTGCACCAGGCATGCTCTGGTGTCCCCCCCATTCCTGCCCTCCCCTACCCTTTGGACGTCCTTTACCTGTATATTTCCATTTCAAACCATTTTCCATCTAGGGGGATCTCTTTCAGCCTGAGATAGGCTGGAATCCAAAGCCCAGATCCAAATTCTGGGCGGATTCAAAATACAAAGCTAGATCATCTCAATTGTCTCAGGGAGAGACTGTACTTGGCTGTGTGTCCTTATATACAGGCTAGGCATGCAGTCCGTGCTTAACAAACGGAGGTAAAAAATAACAATATAATAATCCACCAGATACACATATTGCCCGTGACATATTTCTTTTATGATGGATTGACCCGATTTCCCAGGGTGAAAACACCTCCATTAATAATAAACACCAGCTCTCATATAGCACTTGTCTCACAGAACTTTACAAAGGAAGACTCATTGTCCCCATTTTACAGATGGGGAAACTGAGGCACAGAGAAGTGAAGCAATTTGCCCAAGGTCACCCAACAGCAGAGCCAGCGACAGAAGTTAGGTCTCCTGAACCCCAGTTTAGTCCTCTAGCCCCTAGGCCACGCTGCTTCCCAAATGGTGAAGTGTTCACATTCGGAATGAGAAGATTGCTCCTTCCAGTCACAGAAGGCAATACAGTCTCCTGGTTAGGATTCTGTTCCTGGGCAAGTCACTTAGGTTTGCTCTGTGCCTCCGTTTCTCTCTCTGTAAAATCCGGACAGTCAGTGCTTATCTATGCCACAGGGTGGCTTGTGAGAATTAATGAATGTTGGCAAACTGCTTTGAGATCCACGGAGGAGAGAAGGGCTTTGGAGCTGCCCTTTTATTTCTGCTATGGTCAATTATTTAAATGGATGCGACAACATTATTTACACTACAGAAAGAAATCTCTCAGTGTTTTTCCTCTGCTGTCCCATGTTTGTGGACTGAAGCAAAATCCCATTGGCAGCACCCATTGGCACCTCCGCCAATCAGCTCCCCCCCAACACCTCCCGCCTGCTGGTGGGCCCCACCCATCAGCTCCTCCCCATCCCTCCCAGCGCCTTCCACCCACCAGCGATGAACTGTTCAGTGGTGTGCAGGAGGTGCTGGGTCGGGGGGAGCAGGGGCAGGAAGAGGCAGGGGAGGAGGCAGATCGGGGGGTGGGAAGAGGCTGGGTGGGGGTGGAGGCTTGGGGGAAGGGGTGGAATGGGGACAGGGCCTGAGGCAGACCAGGGGTCAAGCACCCCCCGGAAACTCAGAAATCAGCACCTCTGCCTTATTTCCTTCTTCTCCTACCTACTGGCCCATTACCCCAGATTCTTCACTATCCCAGTAGTCCTCACTCCAAGTTTTTCCATCTGCCCCCATCTGTCTTCAGACTGTGAATGGCGTTTAACTCAGTGTGTTTGCTTATACCGCTTTTGTCAGGCAGCCGAGCAGAACACAGAGCATTACAGGGATGAGCGTCGGCCCCGCTTGGTCTCAGCCCACTCCCCGTGTTTTCAACTTGACGGCTTCAAATCCAATTGATCGGTAAATGGCTAAATAGTGAGAGAAATTGCTTTCTCTCATTACTCTGCGTGGCTGTGTCATTACCCTTTAATATTGCATCATTATTGACTGATGCAGCCTGTCAAGGCATGGCGGGTGGGATGTAATGCAGCAGTAGGGATGTGCAAAATATTTCATTAGAAGTTAACTCCTCTAATGGGTGGGGAGGAGGGGCGGGTGTATTGGTGATCTGAGCAGAAGCATAAAATTTCAGCTACCTGGAATGGAGACACTGGTTCCAAGGATCTTCTTCCTTGACCTTGGTTTGTAATAAGAAACTCAGTGGAGAGACGCTTGTTACAACTGGGGGTGATTGGGAGGGAGGGTTGAAGCACTGATAAATACTGCCTCCAAGATGGAACAATTTCTCCACCACTGCCTGGCTGCAGAAAAGCACACACTGCCCCATAACCACCCTGTGATCTTTCCCTTTGAACAATACACTGGTCAGAGTGATATCAGATGGATTGGGCCCAAGAGATAAAGGCCAGCTGAGCAGGATGGTTTACTCCTGTTGCTGCAACTCTCATTTCCCAGTGATCATTTTTGGCCCCTAATCTTTCTTCCTGTTTAAAAGTGCTTCTAGTACATGTTCCAGAGGCCAGCACCACTCCAGGGTCTCATTGCACTGTGGGATGGACGTTGGCAAGGTTGTCAGAGGGTTTGAGTCTTCCATCCCGCAACACTGATGGCGCCAACTAGTCCCTCACCAGACAGGTCTGGGTCAGCTTCTCACATGGCTGGGCGATCCACAGAGGATGGAAGAGAGAAAGAGCTGAAAGAAGGCAATGGGTAAAAGCAGGAGGGATAGAAAGAAAGAGAGAGCGTGTAAATGAGGGAAGAAAAGAAACTGAAGGAGATGGAGAGTGAGAAAGAGACAGAGAAGAGCAGAGAAAGATCAGCAAATGAATGAAAAAGAAAGAACAGAATGAGAAAGATGTTGGCAACCAGTTTAGACAGCAGGAAAGACAGGAAGAGGGACAGCGTGTGATGGACAAAGGAAGATGAAGACAAGGAGGGGTTGTGCCCAGCAATCCCTGGTCTATACCATATTGTTCTGTCTCCACCCCCAGAAACACAAACCTTTCTCCTCATTTGGGAAAGAAGACTCGTCAAACTAAAGATGAATAAAAACTAATTAGGGATCAACAGGCGTAGTCAAAACTGCTGCTAGGATTACACCAACCAACTTGTTCTTTCTTTCTTTCTTTCTTTCTTTCTTTCTTTCTTTCTTTCTTTCTTTCTAAGACTGCAAAACACCTTCTCCTCTAAAGCCTTTTGCTCCACACTGGCCCTGGCTAGCTTCACTCAGAAATGAACCCACGGGGCGAAAGGGGTACGTGTGTGTGTTAGGATAGCAGTTTGCGATTCTGCCTTTTTATTTTTAATTAACCTCCAGTTCTTTCTTTGCCTGAAGAGATCTAGGCATCCCTCTTTGCCTGACTTTTTTTTACACATGCCTGCACTCGGACTGAGGGGGAAGAAAGAACAAGCGAGAGAAAGAGATGAAAAGTGCTTCTCCGTGAAAAGACAGAGCATTATGGGGAGGGAATTGTGGCCTGTGAAACTTTCTCAAGATGCCCTTTAATTACAAATCCAGCTTTCTCCATTGCATGGAGGTTATGTCTTTTCACACCCTCGGTTGAAAGGGGGATGCAGCAGCAAACTCAGATAGTCACAGGGAGCACAGTATATTTCACGAGAGCGTTTGGATTGGGCTTTAAATTCTTTGGGCTTCTAACTCTCTTCCCCTTGTGCCTTTCTCATGGCATTAAGCTCATCATTGGCATGCAACAAGCCAAACAAAGATAGATGAATAAATGAATAGATCAATAATAATAATAACGGGGAGTTGCTTGAAGGCCAGACTTCTCCTGACCACAGTGCTTGCAGCATACTACACTGTGGATAGTCCCTGGCAGGGAAATCAGATGCACTTACCTCAGACTTTAAGACAAAAAGTCATAACATGACCCAAGCATTTCTATTGCCCAGATGATAGGTGTGTCTCCTACCCAGTCATTTCTGAAGAGCAAACCCCAACAACATCAAATCCCCACTTAAACAGATGGGAAATAACTGTGACATGTCCATAAATGAACAACGAGGCAGGTAGAGGTAGCTTTGTACATCTCCCATCATGCTCTGTGACAAGATGGCAAGAGAGGGCGCACAGAATGGCAGGTCAGAACCCAGAATGGCAGGCGAGGACACAAAGTATGTCAAGATATAGCACAGGGTAGCGAAAGAGAGGAAGCAGCATGCCACTGCAAATCATAGGACAGCAAGACAGGAGCCCCTAGCTCCCTTACACTGAATGGAATGGAGCTCCTGTGAGAAATAATAATCATTTGTGATCAACAGCATCATTACTGATTATGTTTCATATGTCTAGATCACCAAAGGAGCCCTGAGCACTATACATACAATGCCACAAATGCGGTAGCTTGGGAGGAGTTAATCTGAGCTATCCAATCTTTCCCCACACATACTTGCAAAAAGCACACACAGTCTTTCGGTGGCTCAAATGGAAAGCAAGAAGGGTCTAACACAGCATTATAAAATCATCATGTTATTTTAGGTTTCAGAGTAACAGCCGTGTCAGTCTGTATTCGCAAAAAGAAAAGGAGTACTTGTGGCACCTTAGAGACTAACCAATTTATTTGAGCATGAGCTTTCGTGAGCTACAGCTCACTTCATCGGATGCATACCGTGGAAACTGCAGCAGACTTTATATACACACAGAGAATATGAAACAATACCTCCTCCCACCCCACTGTCCTGCTGGTAATAGCTTATACAAGATCTCTGTCAAGCTTTCTTACAACTACAATACCCACCTGCGGAAGTAAAGAAACAGATTGATAGAGCCAGAAGAGTTCCCAGAAGTTACCTACTACAGGACAGGCCTAACAAAGAAAATAACAGAACGCCACTAGCCGTCACCTTCAGCCCCCAACTAAAACCCCTCCAACGCATTATTAAGGATCTACAACCTATCCTAAAGGATGACCCAACACTCTCACAAATCTTGGGAGACAGGCCAGTCCTTGCCTACAGACAGCCCCCCAACCTGAAGCAAATACTCACCAACAACCACATACCACACAACAGAACCACTAACCCAGGAACCTATCCTTGCAACAAAGCCCGTTGCCAATTGTGCCCACATATCTATTCAGGGGACACCATCACAGGGCCTAATAACATCAGCCACACTATCAGAGGCTCGTTCACCTGTACATCCACCAATGTGATATATGCCATCATGTGCCAGCAATGCCCCTCTGCCATTTACATTGGTCAAACTGGACAGTCTCTACGTAAAAGAATAAATGGACACAAATCAGATGTCAAGAATTATAACATTCATAAACCAGTCGGAGAACACTTCAATCTCTCTGGTCACGCAATCAGAGACATGAAGGTCGCTATCTTAAAACAAAAAAAAACTTCAAATCCAGACTCCAGCGAGAAACTGCTGAATTGGAATTCATTTGCAAATTGGATACTATTAATTTAGGCTTAAATAGAGACTGGGAGTGGCTAAGTCATTATGCAAGGTAGCCTATTTCCCCTTGTTTTTTCCTACCCCCCCCCCCCAGATGTTCTGGTTTAACTTGGATTTAAACTTGGAGAGTGGTCAGTTTGGATGAGCTATTACCAGCAGGAGAGTGAGTTTGTGTGTGTATGGGGGTGGGGGTGGGGGTGTGAGAAAACCTGGATTTGTGCTGGAAATGGCCCACCTTGATTATCATGCACATTGTAGGGAGAGTGGTCACTTTGGATGAGCTATTACCAGCAGGATAGTGAGTTTGTGTGTGTGGTTTTTGGAGGGGGGTGAGGGGGTGAGAGAACCTGGATTTGTGCAGGAAATGGCCCAACTTGATTATCATGCACATGTGTAAAGAGTTGTCACTTTGGATGGGCTATCACCAGCAGGAGAGTGAATTTGTGTGGGGGGGTGGAGGGTGAGAAAACCTGGATTTGTGCTGGAAATGGCCCAACCTGATGATCACTTTAGATAAGCTATTACCAGCAGGACAGTGAGGTGGGAGGAGGTATTGTTTCATATTCTCTGTGTGTATATAAAGTCTGCTGCAGTTTCCACGGTATGCATCCGATGAAGTGAGCTGTAGCTCATGAAAGCTCATGCTCAAATAAATTGGTTAGTCTCTAAGGTGCCACAAGTCCTCCTTTTCTTCATGTTATTTTACCAGCCCTGGCACAAAGTCTACTCACTTATCTCTTACTCTGATGATGCTGAATAAAAGAAGGGCATATTTTGCTTGCCCATCAAGAGAGTTTATTGCTGGTTTTTGCACAGTCAAAAGTGGGCTCATTTCTGGGAAAAATACATCACTAATTTCACATTTTTGGAATTAAAAAAAGAGACTTGTTTCAGAGCAAAGTGAACTCTGCATTAAAATGAGAAGGAAAGTCAAAAGCTCACTGTTTCTCTGAGCAAACAGCCATTTCAGTGCCATTTGGCAAAAAAGATATATAATTCGGGGTTGGGTTAAGCTGGACATTCCATTGAAGGGAAATAACAGAAATGGTCCCATGAAATTTTGATTTTGTACAACTCTGCTTGAAACATGGCCACAGACTCGCTCAGTACTTAGCCTGTTGTGCTAATCCACATTGCACAGATGACAAAGAGAATGAATGTATCAATCAGAACCCACCCCATGGGGAACTGGTGCTCTGGTTCGTCAATTCGCAAAGCCCAGGCTTTCACTACTTACGTTCAAGGAGCGCTCCTGTAGGTACTGATACTAACGTTTCTTTATCTTTTCTGTGGGACAGCCACGGACGGATGATCTCGCTCACACATCAAAAAATCAGTACATTTCACCAGGGTTGCCTGAAACTTTCCGAGGGACATCAGATTGACAAACCTTAGTAAGCAAGGCCCAAGTTCCAGTTTTATAATGAAAACAGAAATAAGGCACGTTTCACCAGGGCCCTGGTTTCATTAATGAAAGTTTTGTGCAGCTCTGTCTTCTTTGCTCTTTGAAGATGAAGCAAGCCCCCAAAGCGACATGACAGGTTTTAGAGTAACAGCCGTGGTAGTCTGTATTCACAAAAAGAAAAGGAGTACTTGTGGCACCTTAGAGACTAACCAATTTATTTGAGCATGAGCTTTCGTGAGCTACAGCTCACTTCATCGGATGCATACCGTGGAAACTGCAGCAGACATTATATACACACAGAGATCATGAAACAATACCTCCTCCCACCCCACTGTCCTGCTGGTAATAGCTTATCTAAAGTGATCATCAAGTTGGGCTATTTCCAGCACAAATCCAGGTTTTCTCACCCTCCACCCCACCCACACAAACTCACTCTCCTGCTGGTAATAGCCCATCCAAAGTGACAACTCTCTTCACAATGTGTATGATAAACAAGGTGGGCCATTTCCTGCACAAATCCAGGTTCTCTCACCCCCTCACCCCCCTCCAAAAACCACACACACAAACTCACTCTCCTGCTGGTAATAGCCTATCCAAAGTGACCACTGTCCCCACAATGTGCATGATAATCAAGGTGGGCCATCTCCAGCACAAATCCAGGTTCTCTCACCCCCTCCAAAAACCACACACACAAACTTACTCTCCCGCTGGCAACAGCCCATCCAAAGTGACCACCCTCCCCACAATGTGCATGATAATCAAGGTGGGCCATCTCCAGCACAAATCCAGGTTTTCAGTAACTAGCTCCTTTGATAAAACATTGTGCATGATCACCATCAGGGGAGACATTTTGAGCCCAATTTCCATGTCATCTTGTAAACGGAGTCTCTTGTTAAGTACGGCACTCTCCCAGCCAAACAATTGGCATCCTGCAACCGCAATACACAGAAACAAGACCAAGGCACAAAGTCAGGATGACGGGTATAGCACAAAACAACCCCTCGGCCTCCCACCTGCAAACTCTTCTGAGAGTCAAAAGTGGAATATTCAACATTCATTTTGAGCTCCTGCTCATAAACTTGGCAGACCGGGCTATTTTTTTTTTTTAAACCATGCTGTTCACTTTCTCTTTTCATTCTTAATTGGCCCATCTAAAAGCAATCAAGTGCACATTTAGCTGCAATGTAAAGAACTCCAGGAGACCTCTCATTCAGACTCCATTATTCAGGAGCTCACAGGGGTTTGCGTAAGGGCGGGAGGCACTTTGCGAACGACCTCTCAGGATTCGGTGAGGGCTCAATGTGGCAAGGTGCTGAGTGCCGTCCACTCCTCTTGACACCAGTGGGAGATGAGGGCACGCCTCTTCTTGCAGGATCAAGGGGGCCGAGACTCAGCTGGCACAGCGCCCCTGAAATCAACGGAATTAGGACAATTTATCCCTGCCGAGGATCTGAGCCAAGAAGGTTAATGGCACTGAACTGTTCTGGCTTCATCCCCGGGCCATATGTGTGGGTTTGAAATTCTCTTGGACTCCCCCATATTTAAATTTTTAATTTTAATTGCTTGTCAAAGACATGGACTGACCACCTCAGCGGCTGAAGCTCTGTTTATCCATTGAGAAGGGGCAGTATGGCTTAGCGCAAGGGGCTACTGCCTATGGGCCGCAACCTTCCACATCTAAGAGTGAGAGGGTGGTTCTAGCCACATGTCTAATTCAATCCTCATCCTCCCTGTTGCACCTGCCAGCAGGGGGCTCAATTAGTGTTAATAGCTATCAGGCCAATGCTGTCCTGATTTTGGTCAATGGAAGTTTAGCGGCTGACTTTGTGCCCATCAAAGTCAATGGCAAAACTCCTTTTGCACTCAAGGAAATCCAGGTTCTGAGTCTTAAGCGGAATAGCACTGGGCCCCTAAGACTTTAAAAGATGGGGCACTTATCCACTGGGCTCACCTAACCCATTTCACATGGACAATGGCGTTGCATTGTCATAAGCCAGGTCTGGGTTTGGTCCATAGTGTGGAAAGTATCAGGTGTATATGTCCAGTGAATACTCCAGAGCTTTTCACAGCAGACAAAACAATTTCGAGGAATACGCACACACACACGCAAATAAATGTGGGCTAGGGCAAGAATGGTATTTCAGTACAAGATCCATACAGAGAGCATAATTATATTTTGCATTTTTAATAGACCATATTAGCATAATAATGCATTAGTCTAATAGAATATTAATGTGATGCAGAAATATTAGCATATTACAGATCCTTATTCATTAATATATTAGACCCTTATTGTATTACTGGCACAATCTAGCAGACAAAATGCAGCTTTATGTCTGATATTGCAGTCTAAGAATAAACACGAGCAGGCAAATTGAGAGACTAATTGTGCCATAGGCATGTTTGGGTTCTGTTGTTATGAATGCCAACAGTTCTTATATGGACACATTTCCCATTGATTTCAGCGGGAGTTCTGTCTAAATAAGATTTGAGCAAACATTAGAGACCTTGGTCCTTAAAGGCCTATGAAGGAATTCTGAAAGAAAATGGGGACTCTGTCTAGTTTTTGCTCCCTTGTATTGTAGTGAAGGCAGTGTAGCCTCATGACAGGGGGCTGGACTGGGCCTCAGGAGATCTGCCTTCTCTTATTGGATCTGACCTGCTGATCTGTCATTTTTCCTCCCATCCTTTGTCTGGTTAGACTGTATGTTGTTCACGGCAGGAACTGCTTCTCACTCTAGGGCCATGGGCGGTGGGTATCAATGGCCAGGGCAGGTTAAGCATCCCCTAATCCAGGCCGTGGCCCCGCCCATATTCTGTCCCCAGGCCCCACCCTCCATCCCCCTGTCCCCTGAAGCCTTTAGGTGCTCAGCTCCAGCTGGCGGCCTGGAGCTTGGGTGGCCAGGGACAGCCCGGCGTGGCGCTGGGGCTGGCCAGCAGACCGGCAGTGGGGCCAGCAACTTGGCCCCATGCTGGGTCCGGCTGGCACGAGTAGGCTCCTCCGGCCACTGGGGGTTAGGGAAGGCTCAGGGCTCCAGCAGGTGGGGGCGGGGCCTTGTGCAGAAGGGGCAGGGCCAGCGGGCTCGCCTTTCCAAGTGGGGGATTCGCCCACTGCCCATGTCTTGGTTCTGCGAGGGGAAACCATTTGGGGGTTTCAGAAAATGTATATTGTGAGCTATCGCGGCTTTTTTTTATGGGGTTGGAAATGCTGCAATTTTAAAATGAAGGCTCCCTGTCTCCAAAATGCTTGTTAGCCAGTGAAGTCAATAGGTATTCCTAAGACACAAAGAATTTGGGGCCACCTGTCTCAGAACCTCTGCCCCAGTCACTCAACTTGTACTCTTGTGATGTCACCATTTTACTTCAGGATTTGTCTGCACACAAAAGATGCACCAGCTTAGCTAAAGTTGTGGGTTTGAATCAATGTGACAACTGCCAGGCACGCTGACCAATATTACCTCATTGTTTCCTTGTCCTCCCCTGTCTGTCTCTATCCATCTGTCATCTCCTGTCACATATCAGACTGCAAACTCTTTGGGGCAGGGACCGTCTTTTTGTTCTGTGTTTGTACAGTGCCTGGTACAAACGGGTTCTGCTCTATGCATAGAGCTCCTAGGTACTACGATAATAAAATAAATAATACTAATATAATTAAACCTATGCAAAGCCCTGTGTGGATGCTCTTCAACCAATTTAAATCTGGCTTAAGTCAGTAAGGAATTAGTTGATGATAAATTGATACATCGGGTTTAAAAGTGATGTTAAAAGAAAAATAATGTTTAAGGACTTTAAAGGTGGGTAATAACAGCTGATTGTCATAGAATCATAAAATATCAGGGTTGGAAGGGACCTCAGGAGGTCATCTAGTCCAACCCCCAGCTCAAAGCAGGACCAACCCCCAACTAAATCATCCCAGCCAGGGCTTTGTCAAGCCTGACCTTAAAAACTTCTAAGGAAGGAGATTCCACCACCTCCCTAGGTAACGCATTCCAGTGTTTCACCACCCTCCTAGTGAAAAAGTTTTTCCTAATATCCAACCTCAACCTCCGCCACTGGCCACAGATTCTGAACAAGCCTCAGTAAAGAAATACCATCTATCTATCTAAGCTTACATCTAGCACTCTCAGGCTATGTCAGCAATAGAACCCCTGTACCATCCAGGGAAACTGGTAGAATATACTGGATATACATCTGTGCTAAAACTCCAAAGCTGTGCTTTTACCAGTCTACCGAACCCCACCTCCAAAGAGAGAAACAAGTTATACCAGCAACAGTGCAGGTTTACCAGTATAACCATCTCTACACTGCGGGGGGCGTTCTGTCAAGACACATATGTCAGTCAGAAATCACACCTCTTCACACCCCTGTCCAACATAACTATGGTGGCAGGATCTGCAGTGTAGACATAGTGAAAAAAGAAAAAGAAAGAAAGAAAGAAAGAAAGAAAGAAAGAAAGAAAGAAAGAAAGAAAGAAAGAAAGAAAGAAAGAAAGAAAGAAAGAAAGACACTTCCATAATTTGTTTTGCTGTAAACATTTGTGCTCATTGAAATCACTCATGGGTTGGGTTATTTATTTCTTTTAAATGGAGACGAAAACATATGTCAGGAAGGAAAGAAAGCAGACAGAGAGAAAGAAAAAAAAATTCATTAAAGACTTGCTATGGACTGAAGATTTCTTTTTCTTAAGGAGTAACCGGAGCTTATGAAAGCGTAAGTTCTTTCAGAGGCGGATTTCAAATGTCTCCAGGTAACCCTCTACAGTAAGGAGCACAAAGGAAGTCTGAAACTCACATTGTTTGGTCTCCAGAAGCAGCATCGGCATCCACCCGGCAGCTTCATGGCATTAGGATTGTTTGAAAATCCTGTTAAGAAGCTCAGCAAAGCGAATATTTTGCTTTTCAAAATGTTTTACCAGATCCTGGAGAAACAAAGCTCTTGAACTGAACTGATCCATCCCTAGCATCATTTCCCTTGGTCTGTCATTAGATCCTGTGGGCTGGTTTTCTTTTTCCTCGATGCACTTAAACAGCAGCTTTTCTCTTTTCCTTACAATCATGTTAAATGTTTAATTGCTCTTTGCATTTGCTTGTGGCACAACGTAAGCCACGGCAGTAAAAGAGATTTGTGCTAAAACTCCAGTGCTCAAGACAGAAGGAGAGAGGTTATTTTGGGTCAGTTCAATTATCTCTGTATTTTTTTTTATATTATCTATTAATTTTAATATAAGTTTCTGCCTAGAAGCACAATTAGTATTGACACAATGCAAAGAAGCCTGGCATGAAGTTAAGCCATGTGTACATTCCAGGCAAGGGATTCAGCAAAGCTAGGCAATGCAGATCACCACCAGAGCACAACACAGCCAAGTCCTCAGCTGCTGTACATTAGTGTAGCTCCACTGACTTCAAATGGAGATTTGCCAATTTATACCAGTTGAGGATCTGGCCCAGCGTCAGTGCTTGGAATTGAGATGACTGCAGAGGTATCAGCATTAGAAAATCAGGCCTTGTCTAGGCACTGACTCGCACTCAGTTTAATGTAACTGGTTTGGTTAAATCGGGCTAGTGAAACCTGTGCACCCCCCTGCGTGGACATTTACTTTGGCTTAGTTTGAACCTACTCCGAATCGACTGCAGGTAAAGTAAAATAAGCCAGGTTTAAACTGGTGCAAGTGTCCCCGCAGCCTTTTGCAGCAGATTAACTAAACTGGTTTAAAATCACAGGTTAGATGTAAACTCTGCATGAGGACTGACCTGCTAGGCTAAAATGTCACCTGGTGCCTAGACGTCGCACTTTACTAGAAGCCCTGGGTGACCCTAATTTGTGGTAAAACGTTTTCCCCCACTCCAAGGGTGGAAGGCCTTAAACACAGCATAACCCTGAACTAAAATCCCATGGGGCTAGATAGAACAGCTACATCCTTCACCCATTATTGTAGTGTACGGTGTCCTCTGAGTCAGATGACGCAGGATAACTGGAGAAAGGAGACTGGAAGAGGAGGGAGCGCTCTCTCCACAGGAGAAGAGGAGCTGTGGGGGAACACTGCTTGAGACCTGTACTTCTCCCCACTCCCCCTTACTGTAATGCCTGGGCATAATGGAGATGCTACCACATGCCGTTTCTATCCCTTCTACCCCGACGGCAAAGGGACTGAGATGGCCCCAAATCAGGTGATTTCCGTGCAAATCGTTGAAACGTGTTTGTTCTCTATGTTACTTGGACTTTTCATGCCAAGGTACGATGCATGCCAATTATCTGTTTTAAGAACATAAGAACGGCCATCCTGGGTCAGACCAATGGCCCATCCAGACCAGGATCCTGTCTTCCGACAGTGGCCAGTGCAGGTACTTCGAAGGGAATGAACAGAACAGGGCAATTATCAAGTGATCCATCCCTTGGTGTCCACTCCCAGCCTCTGGCAAACAGAGGCTAGGGACGCTCAGAGCATGGGGCTCTGAGTGTCCCATGCTTTTAAAGAAAGGAATATCCATGTTCCCCGTTTACTACCCCAAGCTGATACTTGATACCCTACACGGAACGAACAGCAGAAGCACAATCAACTCTCCTTTTAAGCAGCAGGCAAAGTGGGACTTTGCAGTCAATATGGATCGGGAGACAAATGGTAGGTAAAGACTTCTGGCTTGCAAAGCCCTTCCCTGGATCCCATCCCGCAGTTGGTGCCACTCCTGCAGCCATCCTCCCTCTCCCCCCACCCCCCAGGCCCACGAGAAGCCCCTTTGAAGTCAAAGAGTGCAGGGGCCAGCATTGGCCAATAGGACTGCAGGAACGGAGCCCTGGCTTGCGAAACATACAGCAGGGGTGGCCAAACCTACCGGCCCTTGGAGCTGCATATGACAATCTTCACAAGTTGGAGAGCTGGGGCATGCCTGCCACGGCTTGGGGCTTCAACCCCGTAGCAGGAGCCTGCTGAGGCTCAGGGCTTCAGCCCCACTCCTGCTGAAACCCTAAGCCCTGGCAGGTGCGCTCTGCAGGGCTGAAGCCTACCCCACCACCCCGCTGCAAGGCAGAGGTCCCGAGCTTGCCCCCAGTCTGGTAGGTGGAGAGCGGGGGGCATTAGGGGCTCCATGAGCCTCACTTTATCTACAAAAGACCCGTGTGTGGCTCACGAGCCACAGTTTGGTCACCTCTGACATATAGCAAAGAGATTGCTGCACCTGTCGATCTAACCGTCTTTCCCTCGCAGTAGTAAAGGCTGTGCTGTCTAGAAGGCAGAGCACCTAGATACGACAGTGATGGCTGCTATTGAAAACCATAAGATAGGTAAATGGATAGATCAAGACACAGGGAGGTGGGAATCCTGTTTTTTTTTTCCTCCTGGGTCTGCAGCTGACGCACTGTGATATCATGAATACGTCCCTTAATAATAATAATACCTAGCTCTTATGCCACACTTTTAATCAGCAGTTATCAAAGCGCTTCACAATTTCTAATTCATTTACCCTCCCAACGCCACTGTGAGGCAGGGCAGTGCTGTTACCACATTGTACAAATGGGGAACCAAAGCATGGAAAGGTTAAGTGACATACCCAAGGTCACACGTGAAGTCTGTGGCGGAGAAGGCAATTGAACCTCTTAACCTGAAGAGCATTTTCGCAAGCAGGCTGGCTAACCTAGTGAGGAGGGCTTTAAACTAGGTTCACCAGGGGAAGGAGACCAAAGCCCTGAGGTAAGTGGGGAAGTGGGATACTGGGAGGAAGCATGAGCAGGAGTGCACGATAGGGCAGGGCTCTTGCCTCATACTGAGAAAGAGGGACGATCAGCGAGTTATCTCAAGTGCCTATACACAAATGCAAGAAGCCTGGGAAACAAGCAGGGAGAACTGGAAGTCCTGGCACAGTCAAGGAATTATGATGTGATTGGAATAACAGAGACTTGGTGGGATAATTCACGTGACTGGAGTACTGTCATGGATGGATATAAACTGTTCAGGAAGGACAGGAAGGGCAGAAAAGGTGAGGGAGTTGCATTGTATGTAAGGGAGCAGTATGACTGCTCAGAGCTCAAGTATGAAACTGCAGAAAAACCTGAGAGTCTCTGGATTAAGTTTAGAAGTGTGAGCAACAAGGGTGATGTCATGGTAGGAGTATGCTATAGACCACCAGACCAGGGGGATGAGGTGGACGAGGCTTTCTTCTGGCAACTAACGGAAGTTACTAGATCGCAGGCCCTGGTTCTCATGGGAGACTTCAATCACCCTGATATCGGCTGGGAGAGCAATACAGCAATGCAAAGACAATCCAGGAAGTTTTTGGAAAGTATAGGGGACAATTTCCTGGTGCAAGTGCTGAAGAAACCAACTAGGGACAGAGCTCTTCTTGACCTGCTGCTCAAAAACCTAGAAGAATTAGTAGGGGAAGCTAAAGTGGATGGGAACCTGGGAGGCAGTGACCATGAGATGGTCGAGTTCAGGATCCTGACACAGGGAAGAAAGGAGAGCAGCAGAATACGGACCCTGGACTTCAGAAAAGCAGACTTTGACTACCTCAGGGAACTTATGGGCAGGATCCCCTGGGAGAATAACATGAGGGGGAAAGGTTTCAGAGTAACAGCCGTGTTAGTCTGTATTCGCAAAAAGAAAAGGAGTACTTGTGGCACCTTAGAGACTAACCAATTTATTTGAGCATAAGCTTTCGTGAGCTACAGCTCACTTCACGGTATGCATCCGATGAAGTAAGCTTTCGTGAGCTACAGCTCACTTCACGGTATGCATCCGATGAAGTGAGCTGTAGCTCACGAAAGCTTATGCTCAAATAAATTGGTTAGTCTCTAAGGTGCCACAAGTACTCCTTTTCTTTATGAGGGGGAAAGGAGTCCAGGAGAGATGGCTGTATTTTAAAGAATCCTTATTGAGGTTACAGGGACAAACCATCTCGATGTGTGGAAAGAATACTAAATATGGCAGGCAACCAGCTTGGCTTAACAGTGAAATCCTTGCTGATCTCTAACACAAAAAAGAAGCTTACAAGAAGCGGAAGATTGGACAAATGACCAGGGAAGAGTATAAAAATATTGCTCGGGGATGCAGGAGTGAAATCAGGAAGGCCAAATCACACCTGGAGTTGCAGCTAGCAAGAGATGTTAAGAGTAACTAGAAGGGTTTCTTCAGGTATGTTAGCAACAAGAAGAAAGTCAAGGAAAGTGTAGGCCCCTTACTGAATGATGGAGGCAACCTAGTGACAGAGGATGTGGAAAAAGCTAATGTACTAAATGCTTTTTTTGCCTCTGTCTTCACGAACAAGGTCAGCTCCCAGACTACTGCACTGGACAGCACAGCATGGGGAGGAGGTGACCAGCCCTCTGTGGAGAAAGAAGTGGTTCGGGACTATTTAGAAAAGCTGGACGAGCGCAAGTCCATGGGGCTGGATGCGCTGCATCCAAGAGTGCTAAAAGAGTTGGTGGATGCGATTGCAGAGCCATTGGCCATTATCTTTGAAAACTCATGGCGATCGGGGGAAGTCTCAGACGACTGGAGAAAGGCTAATGTAGTGCCCATCTTTAAAAAAGGGAAGGAGGAGGATCCGGGGAACTACAGGCCAGTCAGCCTCACCTCAGTCCTTGGAAAAATCATGGAGCAGGTCCTCAAGGAATCAGTTCTGAAGCACTTAGAGGAGAGGAAAGTGATCAGGAACAGTCAACATGGATTCACCAAGGACAAGACATGCCTGACTAATCTAATTGCCTTCTATGACGAGATAACTGGCTCTGTGGATGAGGGGAAAGTGATGGACTTGTTGTTTCTTGACTTTAGCAAAGCTTTTGACACGGTCTCCCACAGTATTCTTGCCAGCAAGTTAAAGAAGTATGGGGCTGGATGAATGGACTATTAGGTAGACAGAAAGTTGGCTAGATTGTCGGGCTCAACGGGTAGCGATCAATGGCTCCATGTCTAGTTGGCAGCCGGTATCAAGTGGAGTGCCCCAAGGGTTGGTCCTCGGGCCGATTTTGTTCAATATCTTCATAAATGATCTGGAGGATGGTGTGGATTGCACCCTCAGAAAGTTTGCAGATGACACGAAACTGGGAGGAGAGGTAGATACGCTGGTGGGTAGGGATAGGATACAGAGCGCCCTAGACAGATTAGAGGATTGGGCCAAAAGAAATCTGATGAGGTCCAACAAAGACAAATGCAGAGTCCTGCACTTAGGACGGAAGAACCCAATGCACCGCTACAGACTAGGGACCGAATGGCTAGGCAGCAGTTCTGCAGAAAAGGACTTAGGGGTTACAGTGGACGAGAAGCTGGATGTGAGTCAACAGTGTGTCCTTGTTGCCAAGAAGCCCAATGGCATTTTGGGATTTATATGTAGGGGCATTGCCAGCAGATCAAGGGACGTGATTGTTCCCCTCTATTCGACATTGGTGAGGTCTCATCTGGAGTACTGTGTCCTGTTTTGGGCCCCACACTACAAGAAGGATGTGGAAAAATTGGAAAGAGTCCAGCGGAGGGCAACAAAAATGATTAGGGGACTGGAACACATGACTTATGAGGAGAGGCTGAGGGAACTGGGATTGTTTAGTGTGCGGAAGAGAAGAATGAGGGGGGATTTAATAGCTGCTTTCAACTACCTGAAAGGTGGATCCAAAGAGGATGAATCTAGACTGTTCTCAGTGGTAGCTGATGACAGAACAAGGAGTAATGGTCTCAAGTTGCAGTGGGGGAGGTTTAGGTTGGATATTAGGAAAAACCTTTTCACTAGGAGGGTGGTGAAACACTGGAATGCGTTACCTAGGGAGGTGGTGGAATCTCCTTCCTTAGAAGTTTTTACGGTCAGGCTTGACAAAGCCCTGGCTGGGATGATTTAGTTGGGGGTTGGTCCTGCTTTGAGCAGGGGGTTGCACTAGATGACCTCCTGAGGTCCCTTCCAACCCTGATATTCTATGATTCTATGATTCTAACCTCAATTGACCAATACTTTGCATTTATAGGGGCTCCATCATCCAAGGACCTCAAAGCACTTTTCCACACAATTAACCCTAACCCCTCCCAATTTTCCCCAACTGTAAAATGGAAGAATAAGATGGGAGGGGTGCGTAATTAATTGTTCATGCTTTGAGATCTTTGGATAACAGATCCCCTATAAATGCAAAGGATTAATTAGTTGACATTTTGTAAAGTGTTTTGAGGATAACAACAGAGGTATAAACTCTCAGTATCAGCATTATCATAAATTATAAGCCATCTTTTTGTTCACGGCCCCTAACACACTGGGGTCCTCGGCCAGAGCTCTTCCGTGCTATGGTAATATAAATAATAAATAACAACTTGGACCAACTATTGTAATTTATTGTCAACATCTTCCCCCTGTTTGTTTGTAATCCTGAATGATAGCCATTCATCTTCCAAAAGACAGGTTTCTCCTCTACTCGCTATTAGAAGGACCCACTATTAGAATGACGCTTTTGCTTCCAAAGCACTGTTCAGGGAGTGTTTTATATAACAAAACAAGGTCAGCTCATCAGCAAAATCGGAAAGTTTCACAGGGTCCAAGACTGCTGCAATCTATGGAATTACTTTTTAACACGTTGCGAGTTAAAATTACCCTCTTGGAGCCAAATGCAGATTGACAGCCAAACACCAAACAATCACATTTTGTTAATCCATTTACAGAGGTGCAAATGGCTAATCCAACTCCATTGCCAGTGCCGGCTTGTTCTGATGTCGCGGCAGCTCTGAATTTCACACCAGCTGGTTTTTATACAGACTTTTGTTAGCAGTGAATATATCTTTCCAAAAACAAAACAAAAAACCCACAATAAAAGTTTCAGTAACCCCCCGAAGCTGTGGAATCGCTTGTCACCACCTCAACCCTGCCGTGACTGTTTATAGTTCAGAACACGGTTTTCCATCAAAACCTGAAGCCTTTTTGCATTTTCAAAGCCTGCCTGCCTCTCGGCTTTGGTGCACACACCGGCAGAGCAAACAAGGGCACCCAGAATTCAGGTTGTTCTCGTAATTGGACCTAATCAATTTTGTTAAGGTCAATTTGAATATAAGGCTGCAGGTGCCACTCAGGGAATGATGCGGTGGCCCTTTGGGAGGATGTAACATTGCAGAGATAAAGAGCAATACTGTAGCAATGATCAGGCAGCTTTGATAGCTAAAATGTGCATTCTGGATTGCGTGGCTCCAGAATAAATGATTGATCTAGATCATAAATAAAAGACAGGGAGACCCTAACCCTCTAGATAGATAGATAGATGTGAGCAGGGATGCAGAATTCCACTTCCGATACAATTTCATGCATTTGAACAATTTTCCATTTTGTCTGGTTTTCTCTTATTTGTGTGTGTTTAGCTACAAAGTTGCCTATAACTTTGATATCTAAACTCTGGAAATCAGAAATTAGACTAATGTCAAATAATAGAGATAGATAGATACTATTTTTGTCTCTCTACCCACACCTCTAGCTATCTGTCAATCTTAGCAGATTTAGTGTTGTTGAAATTTGGCAGATAGAAACTGGAGTCCTGCACCCAGACAACGTGTACAGCATTACTAGTATTAATTCAAGCTTCTCTCATTCACTGTCCTCACTAGTGTCTCTAAACCCTGAGTCTTCATGCTCATTCAGTTCCTGGCCTGCTACTGAAGATATCAATGAAGGTGGCTTTTTGTGGTACGAACATTTCTCTGCAAACTGGACAGAAGCAACCCATCACCCAATTTCATATAAGAACATAAGAGCAGCCATACTGGGGCAGATCATGGTCAGTCTTGCCCATTATCCTGTTTCTTATAAAAATATAGATTGCTGAGCAAATGACCAACAGATAACACTGATTTCATATGCTGCCAGCCTCTTCTGAATTTGAATCAGAAAAAAATGGATGGGTTTTTATCTTGAATCTCAAGCAAAGATACTTTGTTCTCAAGGTTGCTCTGAAGATCTGATGAGAATAGGTTTTCTTAGTGAGAATTCTGACCCTTTCTGGGGATTTTTTGTTCAGCTCTGAAATTCTCCTGAAACTGGGAGGATTTAGTTAGTGTTGGTCCTGCTTTTAGCAGGGGATTGGACTAGATGACCTCCTGAGGTCTCTTCCAATCCTAATATTCTACTATTTGAACCTTTCCTGTGGCATTTTAATGCTTCTCTTTCTGTTTCTGGCCAAATCCAAAAGTGCTAAAGAATGAGATTTTTAAAAAAAGTAATATATATTGTGACAGGGTTGGGCCAGATGGCTACAGGAGAGTAATAGAAGGCAGATATATTAGCCCCAGGTTAAGTAGGTCCCTTTTCCCTGGGTAAGGTAACAGGGAAGGTTCAGGAACAATCAGGAACCTTCTGGAAACAATTAAAGCAGACAGGCTTATTAGAACACCTGCAGCCAATCTAGAAGCTGCTAGAATCAATTAAGGCAGGCTAATCAGGGCACCTGGGTTTAAAAAGGAGCTCACTTCAGTTTGCATGTGCGTGTGAGGAGATGGGAGCAAGAGGCACTAGGAGCTGAGAGTGAGAACGCGGACTGTTAGAGGACTGAGGAGTGAAAGCATTTTCAGACAGCAGGAGGAAGGTCCTATGGTGAGGATAAAGAAGGTGCTGGGAGGAGGCCAGGGGGAAGTAGCCCAGGGAGTTGTAGCTCTTGCCCAGCTGTTCCAGGAGGCACTCTGGACAGCTAAATTCCACAGGGCCCTGGGCTGGAACCCGGAGTAGAGGGCGGGCCCGGGTGCTCCCCAAACCTCCCAAGTCCTGGTCAGACACAGGAGGAGTTGACCTGGACTGTGGGTTCACGAAAACGGCCAAACTGAGGGCTGCCGTGAATCTCTGAGGCGAGCAAATCCGCCAATACGTGCAAGACCCACCAAGGTAGAGGAGGAACTTTGTAATAAGTATATATATAAACCTCAGCAAAGTTTCAGACTTGAGTCTGTGTTTTAGGTGAATATAATAATTTAACCACATAGGTTCACCCCCCACCTTTTTTGTCTCTATAGCCCTACTGCTATAATATACATGTGTCTTTAAAGTGCGTATCCCCACAAAGCCCCCTGCAAAGGAGGGATTTTTTATTAGACCCATTTCACAGATGGGGAACCAAGGCACAGAGAGATGAAGGCCAAAATTTTCAAAAGTGGCCACTGATTTTAGGTGCCCAAAGTGAGACACTCTTGGCTTGTTCTGTTGAGCATTCATGACTGTGGCTTCTCAGCATCTCTGAAATGGAGGCCAAAGTGTATCGAGTTGGCCATTCAAAATCAGTGACCACTTTTGAAAATTTAGCTTGTCCCAGGTCACACAGGGGAAGCCACGAATTGAGCCCCAATCTGCTGCATCCCATACCAGCATCTGAACCACAAGACCACCTTTCTTCCCTAATTAACCAACCCTCAAGGGATAATGTCTTCAGAAGGCATTTGGACCTACCCACTGTCCCAAGGATTCAGATGCTCAGCTAAACTCATCACGCTAACAGAACAGAACAATGCGCATAGAAAGTATTTAGTACATTCCTTGAAACTGAGGAAAGTTGCTGTGGTTATTAGTAGCTCTTAATGATATTTGCATAGATTAACAGACTTTAATGCAATCACGAATGCTCCAATCCTGGGGAAAATAATGAAGAAATCCATTACGAAGTAATAAAGTAACTAAGTCAATACAGGAATAATTTGATCCCATATTAGTAATAATTTCATCTCCTGCTGCAAGGCAAGTTTAATGCACATACCATTTCTGGGCAGTTTTATAAATATCACCTTTGTCTGAGATAATTAATTAGCAAAATCAAAAAATATATTGCTGGTATTTTATACAATAAATTAGTCATTAGGTTTAAACTGGCAGGCTGTAATAAAAGTTATTAAGATAAATGTGCTGGGATTCTTAACACTTCAGAGGAGCTGTTCTCCTCCATCTTAAGGCACTTCTGGTGCAAAGCTATTATTGCTGCTGGGTGGTTTCTATGTACGTTAAAACCCAATTATGAAAATCATGGTTATAACCCTGACTAGCTTTGTAACAGGAGCCGAGTACATTACCCAGTTCCTGCCCACTGGACAAGGCTGAGGTGAGGGTCAGGGGCTGAGGGCCCTATTACCTTTCTTCCCACTGTGATTTAGAGCTCAGTGACTCCTGGAAAGCTTAAGTGAAAATAATTTTACTTATGGAGAACTCACAGGCAAGGTCACTGATTGTGTGTGTGTGTGTGGTGTTTCCACTACAACCCAACCTAGGAGCTCCTGAGAAAAGGCAGCTGTTATTTCGTGGCTGGGGAGGTCACTGAGGGGATGTGCCAAGCCATTCTTTGTGTTCCAGCAGTGCCGAGAGGCCTTGACTGACCTGGATTCTCACCTCACTTCAGCGCACAGAGCAAATAGCACCATGGTTGCTTTCTCTCATAGCTGGCTGTTACGAAATGTCTGCCAGCAACGCCGGGCTCCATCACCGTGGGGCTCTGCAGAGTTCAGGAAAGGATCTGTTGTAGGCATGGAGAGAGATTCCAACCAGATGGCACAAGCTGGCTGAGCCAAGCCAGAACTGGATGGGGATCAGCATCTTGTAAGGAGCATAAATCTTGCCACATAATGAGCCTCTCGTTAGAGACTCTGTGGGGCACTGGCCAAGGCAAAGGCTGCAGACCTGGGATTTGTGACTCCACCTTCCAGCAGTAGCATAAACACATAGATCGCCTCCATCTAGAGCAATCTTTGTGCTCACTTGGAGTTCCCCACAGCCAGCAGATTCTCATCATCCCAAGGCATCCCATTTCTGCATTGAATACAAAGCATTTCATTTCAGGCAGGTTCCCTGCAATTCCCATCTAGCTGAGGTTTCCAAATCTGTGTCAGTTCAAATTTGGAGCTACAGAAAATGATGCAAGGCGCCGAACTGATGATCCAGCACATGCCAGTTCTTAATGTGAAGTAGTAACGTTCCCAGAATCCCACCTTGATTTATCAAGAAATCATCAGAGAGCTTTACAGTTTTGCTGGTAACAGGCCAACAGCGCTGCCGTTAACAGCTATGAAACTAGCATTACAGCTAATCAACCCAGCAACTCAGAGAGAAATCGCAAAAATCCATTGATACACCATCTAAAGCACCAGCATTTGAGACCTGCGCAGTATTGCCAAGGCCTGCAATAAAGGCATTACTTAACTGGAATTCTAGATGTGCTCCTTGTTCTCATATTCTATAATGTGTGGGCATCATACTTAAAACAGATGAGCAGACAGGCAGATCGGGCACACTCCTTTAACCTCTTTGTGGGAGAGGTTGCTGCTAACCAAGCAGCCATGGCATTACCCCGGGGTTAGTGCATATCCTTGCTTTCTGTTCAGTTCCACACTACCCCTCCAATTGCAAACTATGATATGTTGCTTAATTTAGCAGAGAGAAGTCACACCCACATTTTCATTTCGGCCTTGTCTAAACTTGCATTGTCAGTCTTGGTGTAACACGTGGCAATTGGCAATCAATTAACAAGTGTCACAACAAGAATGAACATTCAAGTCTAGACAAGGCCTTTTATTTTTGGAAACTTCCAAACCTTCCCCTCTCCCCCTGTGTCCCGCCCTTCCCTGGCTCTGCAGTTCAGAAGATATGATGTGTCCTCTTTAATTGCTTAGAAGAGGCAACAGGCAGGGATTCTGGAACGTGGAGGCCTCTCTGATCACTCGTTTAGGCGAATCCCTTTGCCACTGGTTTCTGCCATGACTTCTGTCTGGCAGAAGCAAGTTATAATATTCTTCTAAGTTTTGATGTTCCGTTAACACATTGGCAGCTCCACGGTGATGCATCAAGTGAATGGGGCAGTGCAGGAGGCGTTTCTCACCTGATGTCCCGCATCCAATGAACATATACATTAAAACACTCTGTGAGTACGCCTGTAGGGAGAGTTACCTACATCTCTTAGACTTCTCACCCTGCCTCTGAGGTCCAAAGAAGTCAGGCAGAGTCATGCGCCCTTGGGCAGTCCCATGCCTTCTCTTGATTCCCACAATAGCCTCTTAGCCAAGTAGAACGAGGCAGCGGTTCATTCAGTATTCACTGAACAGGGTCCAGAAAGGAGGACTCAGAACTCAGCACTGTTATGCCCCGATTCTCAGGGCAACCCAGAAAAACGCCTACAGGCTGGGCTGATTTCAGTTGCAACTCAAGCTGCTCCGGAGGCTGTTTATCAAGTCAGAGAGCAGCTGCACCATTACTCAGGCTTCTCTTATGCCAGGAAGTCTCACCAGCTTGGACAGGCCTTAGCAACTGTTAAATCAAGACACCCGAGGGGGCTGGGGAAGGGAGTAGGAGGCATGAATGTGATGTCTTCAGAACATTCACTCCAGACCTCCTGGGTAAGCGGTGTTTGGTGACAGGCATCTTGCAAAAGACACATCCTCCTGATTGTTCCCCTTGTCAATACGATGACCTTTCAGAGGCGGAAGAGCCTTTCTATTACTCTGTGCACCAGGGTAAGCCAGACCAAGGCTGCGTTATCTACCCAATTTATCAGCACTCTATTTACAGCCAGTCCATTCCACTGTCTGGCTTAGCTGAGCGCCCAGAGACCCTGCATTGAGAGAGGAGGCGGCTTGTGAAGGGAAAAAAATGTCAATTTCAGCCTGGTCCCCTAAAGTGAAATAAAAGAAACAAAGTAAATAAGGAAGAAGTAAATACAATACCACTAGGGTGACTGTGTTTATCTGTCCAATACAGGCCAGTGTGAAAGCCAGTGGAAGTATAGTCTTATCCATCACTCACTCTCTCTCTCACACACACACACAAATATGCTTGTGGTCTAGGAAAAAAACAGGATACAGCATCCATTCTTAATGATTGTAACAACATACCTTGCACCATCTCATGTTATTGCCAACCCCACAACGTCAAAAAACAGGAATCAGCCCCCACCCCAAAATCAGAGGAATGACTTAAAAATCATCAGATTTTTAAAAACAATAACTTTGGGGTTGTTTGATTTGCTGTCATGTGTTTGAGATTTATGGATTCATATTTTCTTGTTTTTCATCACAAACATGAGGCCTGGAAACTTATTTTAAAAAAAAGGAATGTTCTTACATATTCTCATGATTCCAGGAGCTGGGGCTATCAGAAAAAAACATCAACTGTTGCAAGACTTTCAATAAAATTGAGAGAACTGGCCATGCTGTCACATTGTCTGGTTTAAATCACTTGAACTGTGACCTCACTTTCCATTAGGTCCATGATAACCTTCTTCACACCCCTTTTATCCTGCAAACTACACTGTGTGCCTTCACTTGCTACCCAGATACCTTGTTCTCTGTACCCTGGATTAGTATCCGTCCCTGATAACTATAACAACACGGAAACACAGAGTTTTGATTTTGCCTCCCTTATTTGTTAGCTTTCCCTAGGCTTGTATGGATGACCTAGGATGAGCCTGAAGAACTTCAAAATTAATTGTTCCCCCAATGTCAAAACAATGCCATCAAGAACGTAAAGAAGGCTTAGCCTGATGGCTGAGTCTTGCAAGAGTTTTAAATGAGACCTACTTTGGGCACTTCACAAACAATGGATGTAAACAAAGACATGATCAGGAGACCAGAAGACTGTTTTATTTATTATATTAAAGAAGTCCAAAACATGGGACTGGACAACAGGGGATGGATCCCTTGATAAATTGCCCTGTTCTGTTAATTCCCTCTAAAGAATCTGGCACAGGCCACTGGGCTAAATGGTCTCATCCAGCATGGCTGTTCTGATGTTCTTATGTGAAATTAAAAACTATGTGGCAAAAATATTCTCTTGATGAAAGAAAGGGTTTCAGGTAATAAGAGTAATCCACAAAGGTTCCATAGCACCTAAATGAACATTCTGCTTGCACATATCTTTGAACCAATCTCTCCCAGTCACAATCAAGCACTTCCATAAAGGTACCTTCAGATCCGAGGGCTGGAAAGGCAACTGATGATCAGGAAGAAGACAACAGAGAACAGGCCTTGCTTGCGCTCCTAGTAGTATCTCCTCCAGCAAAGAACTGGGGATCAACCTTTACCATTGTCAGCTTACACAGGTCAAGTGACAATGGAGCTAGGAAGCCAGAAGGGATCCCTGGAAATACTTCTCTGGCTCATTCACTACGTGGGAATAAACTCTGCTGTCAGATGCATGGCCTGGGATTCCAAGTGATTTAAGTGGATGCATCCAAAGGAAGAATATTTGGCATTTAATGGGACAATTTGGCACAGGTTCTAAGTTAATCATTCTGTGTATGATCTCACTTACACCAGTATAACTCCATCAACTTCAGTGGTGTCACTCCTGATTTCCCCTACATGTGAGAGCAGAATCACGTGCATCCAAAGGAAGAATATTTGGCATTTAATGGGGGGTAATGTTGTATAGGTTCCTGGGATATATTTGGAACTCCTCTCTGACCAGACTTGCACTGGTGCTGAGGCATAACCTGGCTAGTACTGAATTTTCTGTGGTGTCTGTTGGAGATAAGAAAAAAAAGTTGAATAATTTATGCAGTTAGTTTAATTTAAATAATTTATGCGCTAAGCATTGCAAACAGAGCTGGAGTTGATAATGAGTCCAAAAAGCACATTCTGAACTCAGTTGCAACTTCAACTGTATGGTAATTCTTACAGGATACAGGGTTTCGTAGGACTATAAAGGAAGGCAAATGTAAACAAGGTAGTTGCTGGGAGAAGACATCTGTACCATCCTTTTTTTTTTTTTAAACTAATTATCACCAGTATCATCTTAAGCTCTTGACGGCTTGTTCATCTGGAACCCTCTTAAATGATCAAGACTGGCATGCATTTCCTGGGGCGGCAGGGAGGACGCCTGCTCCATTGTTCAACAAATAAGAGTTTGTAACTGGTGTAATCTGTAATCAGGAATCAATTAAAGAGATATCAACAGGGAAGGAAAGATAAGGGAGAACCAGGGGAAAAAAATCAATGAACAACGTCAGGGAATTGATCATTCAAAAGGTCTTTCTTAAGCCATGGGGCCCGTTAGGATGGTTTTTTGCTTCAGTGCCCCACAGGGTTTGGCTTTTCTCCCTTACCATCTTTCTGGCTCTTATAAAAGTCCTTCTGTTTGAGAAGAGCACAGGGTTCGTTCAGCTGCTGCTGCTTTTCATGCTACTTAGAATGCCAATGAAATTAGTTTTACATGTTCTGTAGAGCTACCTGAAGTCACGGTCATCTCTTTGCGACTATTCCTGACCCCAAAGCTGAGCTCCAGGAGCCTTTATGCTGCCAGACCAGACCTCTGTGAGCAACTGGGGTGCCCAAACCAATCATCAGGTCATATGCCCTACAACAAATCTTCCATGACTACTTGCGCAGACCAGACCGCCTCTTGTTCCCATGTGATCTCTGGCACCTTTCACCAGTTCTCTCTATTTTTCCCTCTTGCAGTGATTGGTTGATTTTTGCACCTACTCTGACTTTATTATTATTTATTTAAAATCTACCTGTTTGTTTCAAAGAAGCCAACAAAACAGTGGGTACGGATGGTGCTGTAACCCTGATTACCTTATCATGTGTCTCTGGCTATTTGGGAGTTACGCCATCTCGTGGAGCACAGCCATTATGGGTGAGAATCTCATCTTTCAGTTAGAGAAGAAAAAAAAAAAGTCCGTGCTCTGTGGCATGTAGAGATAATATTGAAAATGTGAACTGAGAGCACCCCGACGGCTCAAAAACCTCGACACAAAGACAATGAAATCCAAATGTATTCTTTTTTAAAATCTCATGATTTTTAGAATCATACACTATTGGGATTAGAATTATAGGATCATAGAATATCGGGCTTGGAAGGGACCTCAGGAGGTCATCTAGTCCAACCCCCAGCTCAAAGCAGGACCAACCCCCAACTAAATCATCCCAGCCAGGGCTTTGTCAAGCCTGACCTTAAAAACCTCTAAGGATGGAGATTCCACCACCTCCCTAGGTAACCCATTCCAATGCTTCACCACCCTCCTAGTGAAATAGAGTTTCCTAATATCCAACCTAGACCTCCCACACTGCAACTTGAGACTATTGCTCCTTGTTCTGTCATCTGCTACCACTGAGAACAGCCGAGCTCCATCCTCTTTGGAACCCCCCTTCAGGTAGTTGAATTCTATGATTCTATGTTTCTCCTGTCTAGCTTACAACACTCCTGCTAATACATCTCAGAATGACATTGGCTTTTTTTGCAACAGTGTTACACTGTTGACACATATTTATTATGTGATCCCCTATGACCCCCAGATCCCTGCTCTGCCCCAGTCCATAGTCCGCTCAATTGGAGCCAAAAGGCATCATGCCCAGTTGCAGAAGGATCTCTGCAGGCCAGACTTGAATACCATCAGTGGGACTTTGCATTCCCTGAGCTCCTCTTGGAAAAAAGATAGACTTCTTCAATGTCTAATCCATTCATTTCACTGCCATCTGCCACTTCCAATTTGAGAAGCATTCATGCAAGAGGGGAAGCAGGGGAGGGAGCATTTGCTTGTTTTTCTTTTTAGAGCTAGCCTATTCTGAAGCTACCTCAACATTAGCCTATTCTAAAGCTACCTCAACATGTGGGATAAGAGACGTTGAAATGAATATGATACCAAACTGCAAACCAAAACAGGTAAGCATAACTAGGTTTCAGTACCCTAGTTATGGTGGTTTATCTTTGACATCAAAGACAAATCCCCATAATAACTGACCCCTTTGCATTGTCTGTAGGAGCTCAGGAGAAAAAATGAAACCCATCCAGATGTAGTCCACTAAGCATATCGCACAGCATGCTGAAAATATGGCTGGTTGTAACATAATAGCTAAAGATGAAAAAGACTTATTGGGCCAGAGTCTACTGTCACCCACTGGTGTAAAATCTGAAGGAATTCCATTATTGAGCCTTGATTTACACCAGTGTAACTGCAATCAGAATCTGGCCCCCTCTGTCAGGCACTCTAAGACGGCGAGATACAGTCCATCAAAGGAGAAAATAAATTAAAATTAAATGGACAGGGCATTTTATCCCAGAGATTTGTTTTAGGTTGCTATCTCAGTACCCCAGTCTATTGCAGTGAAAGCAATGTCAGTAGTAAAATAAGAGAATAGGATTTGCAGTGCCAGATCAGATGACATTGGTCCAGCATGTCTGACATCCTGCCCGGACAACACCCTACCCCTATAATCTGGCCAGTTGCACAAAACTATATATAAATGCAATTAGAAATACCCTCCTGGCCCCATGAAAGAACAGTTTATGCCTTGAAGCATGATTCCTTTGCTGTTAGGTAATATGGACCAGAAGCTATTACCATTGCTGGTAAATCAAGGTGTTATAAATCCACTACAGGGAGAATTTAATGGGTTTTCTTTACAGCAAGGTCTCTTTGTTCTGTACAAAACACAAGCTGGAGTGAGACATTCTCCAAGGGGAGGGTGGGAGCAGTCTGAGGGTCCTTTACCTCCTTGCATCTGACAACTCTCTCCCTCTGCTCTTTAGGGAGTGGTAGGTTAGATGTCACCAAAGTCTTTCTTGTTTCCTTCCTTTTTGCTCTCCGAGAAGGAAAATCCTAGAATTCACAGCTGTGACATCAAGTAAGGGCTCTGCTGAACTGGGCTGTAGCCGCTGCCCTGTCAAATTAACACAGAATCAAAGAACTCTGCTTTCACTACTTCTTGGCCTTGCCCTGTGGCATGAGGGTGGGCATTTTGGTAGCTACCGAGTCCCCATCACCCACAGGTGCCTTTGCCTCTCAAAGCCAAGCCTGACCAGGGGTTAGCTCTGGGTGGCTTTCACCCAAGGTTGGAGTGCACCATCTAACTGCCCCAGAGTGTGTTCACCCACTGCTGATGGGGTATTGGGGATGGGGCAGGAACTGGGGGTGTATAGGAGACATACTCTATCAGAGATACTGCTTAGACACAGACATAGACCCACTCACACACCACCTGCACCTCATGCCACTCACACTCATGCTCCTTCCAACATCCCCCTCCTGTACAGACTACACCCCCCCACATCAACCCTTCACACGCACACCTCTCCCCAGACACACCCATATAAACATACACACTACCTACTCCTCCCTCTCAACACCCTGCCTTTGCCACACAGCCCCTCAGACACCACATCTCTCTCTCTAGACATCTCACACAAGTCATCGGCATGCTCCTCCTTAAAACACATAGACACGTCCCACAGCCTTCCCCGCACACAACTCACAGACCTCACCTCCACAATCAGCCTCTCCCCTCTCCAGCAGATCTACCATGTAACTCTTCTACCTCTACCATTACACCCATATGCCCCAAGACTGTGCACACACCCTTTATTCTCCTGCCCCGCTCAGCCAGCTCCCCCACACTGCTGCTAGGGTTCGCTTTGAAGTCTAGATGGAGCCAGCCTGTCACAGAAAGCGGGAACTGTATACCCTCCATCCGCAAGCCATGACTACCGGCTTGAGACTATTGTCACTTCTCCACCAGTGCATCACTGGAGCCCTGGGTCAGCAAAGGAAAATGAATGGGGAGGATGGGAGAAAGGAAGGATGGAGAAAGGTCCTTCATGCTCAAGAAATCAGGTCCTGCTAAGCTAAACTGCTGGGGTTCCTCTTCTGCGAGAGATTCAAGGACTCCCCAGTCATAAAGTTTAGCCTCTCTGCTTTTCCTGAAGTGGAATGTGAAATGAAGTTCAGGGGTGACTAATGCATTTCAAGGTCAGCTGAATGTGTGTAATTTACATATGCAATTACAAAGGGACAATTTTGGGAAAGCAGTCATCTCTGTTCTCATCTGCACTTGATCCTGCTCACTTGACTTGTGTGGAGTGAGATGGTCTAGTCATAGAATCATAGAATATCAGGGTTGGAAGGGACCTCAGGAGGTCATCTAGTCCAACCCCCTGCTCAGAAGCAGGACCCATCCCCAATTAAATCATCCCAGCCAGGGCTTTGTCAAGCCTGACATTAAAAACTTCTAAGGAAGGAGATTCCACCACCTCCCTAGGCAACGCATTCCAGTGTTTCACCACCCTCCTAGTGAAAAAGTTTTTCCTAATATCCAACCTAAACCTCCCCCACTGCAACTTGAGACCATTACTCCTTGTCCTGTCCTCTTCCACCACTGAGAATAGTCTAGAACCATCCTCTCTGGAACCACCTCTCAGGTAGTTGAAAGCAGCTATCAAATCCCCCCTCATTCTTCTCTTCCGCACACTAAACAATCCCAGTTCCCTCAGCCTCTCCTCATAAGTCATGTGTTCCAGACCCCTAATCATTTTTGTTGCCCTTCACTGGACTCTTTCCAATTTATCCACATCCTTCTTGTAGTGTGGGGCCCAAAACTGGACACAGTACTTCAGATGAGGCCTCACCAATGTCAAATAGAGGGGGACGATCACATCCCTTGATCTGCTCGCTGTGCCCCTACTTATACATCCCAAAATGCCATTGGCCTTCTTGGCAACAAGGGCACACTGCTGACTCATATCCAGCTTCTCGTCCACTGTCACCCCTAGGTCCTTTTCCGCAGAACTGCTGCCTAGCCATTCGGTCCCTAGTCTGTAGCTGTGCATTGGGTTCTTCCGTCCTAAGTGCAGGACCCTGCACTTATCCTTATTGAACCTCATCAGATTTCTTTTGGCCCAATCCTCCAATTTGTCTAGGTCCTTCTGTATCCTATCCCTGCCCTCCAGCGTATCTACCACTCCTCCCAGTTTAGTATCATCCGCAAATTTGCTGAGAGTGCAATCCACACCATCCTCCAGATCATTTATGAAGATATTGAACAAAACCGGCCCCAGGACCGACCCCTGGGGCACTCCACTTGACACCGGCTGCCAACTAGACATGGAGCCATTGATCACTACCCGTTGAGCCCGACAATCTAGCCAACTTTCTACCCCTTCCTTCCTTTTTTCTGCCTCACCCCAAAAGCTATTTCAGAATCCTAAATGAGTTTTTTACAAGATTTATCCAGGGACTCTAACCCAAGTAACCAGAGAGGCTAGTCATTGAATTCACTCCGGCCTGAGGATTGCATTAATAATTATTTCTGCATTTAATTAATAATAATAATAAATTCAGTAGCACTAAATAAGTCATGCTCCCTGCCAGGCACTACTCATAATCTAACGCAGGCTGGACAAAACAGAGAGCAGCTTTTGCATGGAAGCGTAGTCGTAGAGCTGGTTGAAAAAAGGCATATACTTTTCACAAAAGAAGTTTCCTTTTGTACAAAATTAGTCTTGTTTTGGTGCAAAGGACCCCATTTCACTTAAAATTGTTTTCTCCTTTAAATTTTTCCTACAGTTTGAAAAGTATGAATATATTTTAAAAATGGACACTTTTGGTCAAAATTTTCTGTTTCAAAATTTCATCAAAAATTAAAATTTTCAATGAAAATGAAATTTTCCCACCAAAAATTCATTGTTATCTTCTATTTCTCCTGGGAGTTATAGTTGAGCTGCGTCATGCCTGCATTCTTTTCTATAGCCTAAACTCCTTGCCTGAAGTACATCTGAAGCACCGTGATAGGTTGGACTTTAGGAAAAACTTCCTTTCAGGGTGGTTAAGCACTGGAATAAATTGCCTAGGGAGGTTGTGGAATCTATGTCATTGTCTAACCTGCTCTTAAAAATCTCCGAACACCTGTCAGAGATGGTCTAGATAATACTTAGCCTGCCATGAGTGCAGGGGATTGGACTAGAAGACCTCTCGAGGTCCCTTCCAGTCCTATGATTCTATAATCAGGCAGTTGCTGTTTAATGTCAAATTGACTCAAATTAAATGGTTCGATTGGGAATGTTTAAACATTTTTGGCTCAATGGAAAATGTCAAAATGAAATGTTTAAAACATTTCTGAATCGACATTTTTTGGAACTTTTTCTTTCTATGAAAAGTTTCCATATTTTGACTTTTTCTTCTGATTCATGATAAAAAAAAAGAAATGTTAAAATATTGGCTTGAAATTCGTATTGTAGCTCAGCTCAATTAAAAATGGATTGAGTCAAACCAAAGCAAAGGGCCTTGTGGATGCTCTGATTTCTGTTTCGCTTATATTACTTAGGAACAGGTTTAAGCTAAACAAAACTAAGCCACTCACATGAAAATAAGAGTGTCTGGGTAGGGGTCTGCACTGGTTTAACTAAACCAGTCTAACTAACCAGTGCAAGTTTCCTGGGGACAAGGTCTTAGACTCACCTCTGAATTTGGCCCGACGTGCAACAACAGCCAGATAGTGCCTCTATTACAGTGAAATTGTGGGCTTCAGAGTTACAGTCCGTCAATGGTGTCTGTGGACACTTTCCTCTATTTGCAAATTAAAAGTTGATTTTTCTAACTGCCAACCCTGCAAAACCCACCTCTGATCGGACAGCTAAACTGGGCTCTCGCTGCCATTTACATCATCGGTAATAATAAAGGGGCTGTGTTGGGAACTTTACTGATTATTGTGTTGATGTTGAGCTCAGAAAAATGGAATCCACTTCAATTTTTCTTAAAGGGAAACCATCAAATTTAACAGCCATACTTCTGTCAGTCACAAAAGCCATGCTGGTCATTCTGCATTTGACAGCAGGTGGTCTTTCATGTGGCAACAGGGGAGAAAAAACATTAAAATATTAGGAAAATATGCTTGTAGGACAACAAAAGTCAGCAGAGACACTCATAGTGCCTGAAACTACTTGTAATTCATATTTTGTAACTGACTAGACTGGAAGTGCATTGACTCTGCAGGGATAACAACCTTTTCCCACCAGTAAATAATCAACTGTGACACCAAGATGCACAGGGGTCAGACTGTGTTGAGTAAGAATGTACTGTTCTTCATTCCTTTTCTGAGCATTCCTCCTCTTTAATAATACTGTTCACTTCTATGGTGCCTTACATCTCAGATCACTTTCTAAACCTCAGTCATTTTCACCTCACAACCCTCCTCAGAAGTAGGGAAGTACTATCCCCATTTCTAAAACTAAAGCAGAGAGAGATTTACCCAGTCACAAAGATACCTGTAGCACCAACAGGAATACAACCCAGATCACCTGATTTAACCGGGACCTAAACTACCTAAGCATTCTTCCTCTCATTTAAGAACAACCCCAATATAACTGAAGTCATTCCACCTTGTGTTACCAACTCTTTAGGTTGATCTTGACAGATGAGAGCTGCTCACTAAGCAAACAGCAAGAGACCTAACACTGGTAAGGTTTTAAAACACCAAAGTGGAATAGACTATTTAAGGCAGGTGTGTAAGACTGTCCCCATTTTACAGATGGTCAAACTGAGGGACAGCTATGTTGAGCTACTCACTCAGAGTCACACAACAAGTCAATATCAGAGACTGGGATTAGAACGACTGACCCCATGACTTATATGGCAACCACTAGATGACCCTTTTGCCCATATGGGGGTTGATCCAAAAGCCACTGAAGTCGAAGGGAGTCTTCTCATTTACTTCAGAAGACTTTAGATCAGGCCCATGGTGAAGAGCAAAAGCATGCTTCACAGAACTTCAGGTTACATCACTAGTTCTCCTTTCACATTGTGCTGATCTCAATACACTTGCTCTATTTATTATACCTACCCTATTGTTTGAAATACCATATGTCTACGAGGTAAGAATTGTCAGCTGGATCCAGCTGCAATCTGCAGGATAGACTAGCTCAAAGAAGACCACCAGATCATATCAACGGCAGGAAGTTCTTTTTATGAGAAGGTATCGACAGAGGCATGTTGAATGTAATTGACAGAAGTTATGGCACTTCCTCTTATCATCCAGGGGCATCACAATGCGGACAACACATTGGCAACTTGTCAAGAGTCTTTCCGGACCACTGCTGATTTGCTTGTACATGAACACCATCACATGACCAACCTACTTGCCTGCACTTGGTTTGAGATATGAACTCCTCCTTGAGCTATGAACTTAATGGCTCAGGGGTTGAATTATACGGTAACCTAAAAGCATACAAGTGGATCAACCTTGCCCTCATGCCGCAGGTAATGTATGGAAGGCAATCACACTTCAGCTAGGCTGCATTTAAATAAGACTTGTGGGTGTCCTGCCCAGTCACATATATTTTGGAAGAAGCTTTGGTTAACTTCTCCTGAGAGACCCCATGGGCGACAAAGCTTCACTAACTTTAAAAGTGACCCTTGAAGCAAACAATGGGGTCTAGATTTGATCCGGAGAGGGAAATGGCTAGATATATGTTGGTCAAAAAAAAAAAAGAAAGAGTTTCTTTCTCTCTCTCCGCCTCTTTCTTTCCCTCTCTCCCCCAGGTTGCAGAGAAGCCAGAAACATTCTCGGCTAAACATACATTGTTCCCACTAGGAAAATCAGTTCTCTGATTGACAAAAAAGGGGGAAAGATGCAGAGCCAGAGCACAGTGGCTTTTTGTTTCATCCCCTCTGCTCCTCAACTGAAATACCACAAGTGTTGCAAGGCACACGGGCTCAGAGGAAAATAGCTGTAATTTGTGCGAAGAAGGCATTTGCAGCAACTCATTATAATTCCTTGCTTGCTGTCACCCGTCTCTAAAGTCACTCGCAATGCAGTACTTGTGTGAAGTTATTAAGGCCAGCCTCTTTTTAGATTCATGGCAAGCACTGAGTGACAAGGCGAAAGCCCGGACTGTGATAAAGTGAACTGACATGCTATACCAACCCGTACCACACACACATCACTACCATACCGAGGCTGACAACACTTGATTTCGTAAATGATATATACCTCCTCAGCCGGTACCCCCTACACTTGATCTGCCTGCCACAATAATAAAAGGGTAGTATGTTTGTGTGTATGTGGGGGCGATTTCCACCTCCTTACTCTCACTATACACTTGTGTATTTCCCAATCCGCTTAAAGGGATAAAGCATGCATTCCTTCAGATCAGACAGAGTTCTGTCAAAGGGTGCTCAGTCATACAACAGCTTCCATGCTCTCTGTGGGAGTGTGTGTGTGTGTGTGAGAGAGAGAGAGAGAGAGATTGGAGGAAGGAGCGCTGACGCTTAGAACTTTTCAGCCATCCCAGATAAATGTGCCTCTTAAAAAAAATTGATCACTAACTTATCTAAGGCTCAGTTTATCCCTCTATTTTTTTCTGTTCAGTCCAGTGACCCCAAAGGCTAGAGAGAGAGAATAGAATTTCTTGCACCTGGCTGGACTTTTGCAGAATAGAATGTTTAAGTCACAGATGACAACTCTAGAGATCAGGGGGTCTTCATATTCTATTTCTTCTTTTAGCCTCCTCTTCGCTTTTTCCTCCCTGGCTTCTACTAGTTTTTTTCCCCCTCTTCCCTTCTCTTCCTAAACGGGGCAGAAAAATCAGCTTAAAGGATAATACTGCTCAGCTTTCAGCAGAATAACACAGCCAGCCTACAGGGAAGAGAAAAACCTCAAAACCCACCAGTACCAGGAAAACAAGCAGGTTATTAAAGGTCTTCCTAGAACTGCAGCTAAACTCATGTTTGCAAATGCTAGCAGGTTGTCGTGCAGGGATTCGGGGTGCAAATCCAAGCACTGGTTCACAGCAGAGATTCGAATGGAATGACCATCCCCCTCATCCATTTGCTTCCTCTTGCACAAGAGCATCCAGACACCATTCAAGACCACCCGTCCTTCTCCAAAGGCCCCTGCAAATTAAGTAAAAACCTCCAAACAGCTCAGTTACATGATGAGTTCAATCAGTGGCAAAATCCACATCAGTAGGATTCAAGGCGAAGAAGATGATGAAGGCAGTTGGATGGACACAGCTATTTTGGTGCACTTATGGGATTAAATATTTAACCATGGTGATTCCTGAAGACATGCACAAGGTGGAGTTGGTCACTTGCCTTCACACTCCCATCCCTCTGCCTGTGGCCTTCTCAGCCTCCCTTAATGCCTGGGAGAATATATGGGTATTTGCAGTGTGCCCAGAAGGTTAGTAAATCTGGATTCTTGGCAGTGCAGGGATGGATGAGAATTCCAGAATCAAGGACTCCTCCCAGATAAGGGCAGCACACTTATATCGAGTGGGGATACCATCTCAAGTGCCTGCTCTGGCCAGGCCAGATGGGGAGAGAAGTATCTTTTGGATAACAAGATCCTGTATGATTTAGGCTTTTGGGGGCTAACACCAGCACCGTGAGCTCCATCCATTTTATCAAAGGCCAGGGCAGCTTTCTGGATAAGGTGCTAATGCTACCTACAGGATGTACCACTCCACATCCACTCAGTAACAGTTGTGCCTGAAGGAGGACGTCAGTACTGGGCCTAACGTCGGAGGTACTCAAACGCTCTGACACCAAGGGCCATACTGGAAGCCTGAGGAAATGCATTCAATGCATATGGCTCAAATTCTCGCATCGGGCCTTGCTCCATCATTATCATAGATAAAATTCACATTGAAGCCAATGAGAATATAGGCTGAGCAAGGACCCAGTTAACACAGAGTGAGAGTATTAAGATTACAACAAGGAGTCCGGTGGCACCTTAAAGACTAACAGATTTATTTGAGCATAAACTTTCGTGGGTAAAAACCCCACTTCTTCAGATGCATGGCGTGAAAATTACAGATGCATGAAGAGAAGGGAGTTACCTCACAAGTGGAGAACCAGTGCTGACAGGGCCAATTCAATCAGGGTGGATGTGGTCCACTCCCAATAACAGATGAGGCGGTGTCTATTCCAGGAGAGGCAAAGCTGCTTCTGTAATAAGCCGGCCACTCCCAGTCCCTATTCAAGCCCAAATTAATGGTGTTAAATTTCCAAATGAATTTTAGTTCCGCTGTTTCTCTTTAAAGTCTGTTTCTGAAGTTTGGGACCCATATGAATGCGCATAATTGTTTAATTTCAAATGGCCCATAACTCTATGTGATGTGATGCAGCAGGCATTTGCTGCCCCCTACTGGAAGATATGCTGCCGAGGCGCACCCCGCCCTATGAAGCTGTCCTGGAAGAGAAGAGCAGTTGATGCTGGCAGGCCTTGCTTGGTCTGAGCTCACTGCTCTTCTCTTTCAAAAGGACAGCTTCATAGGATGGGGTGTGCCAAGGCAGTAGGGCCTTTAATAGGGAGCAGCAAATGCCTGGTACACCCCATTACACCCTATTATTTCCTGGAACCTGATTTGTCCATGGTAGGTGACCAAAAATTACTGGTGGTTTGGGTGTTACTTGAAATGAAAACCCACAGTCAATCAAGCTTTCTCCTGATCCTGCAGCTACAGGGAGAGAGGGTGACTCTAGGTTATATTTTTCAGACTTCACAGGTTGCATTTAGCCCACACTCAGTGCTCCCCCATGTTATAAAAGATCAGGTCTCTCTCTTATAAAACAGTTCTGGCATTTCTATTATCACATATGCCTGAGAACAGGGATGCGATTGTACTGAATGGTGTGAAAAGAAGACAAAAAAAGAAAAAGAAAATCAAAGCACAGCCGAGTTGATTATTTAAAGAGCTGGGTGAAATTTAACATCCTTTTAAGGCATTCTGGGTTCTGGAATATCACTGTGTCACTTAATGTTTGCAGTTAAGTATTTACAGATCTGTTTCTATGGCAACCAATTCTTCAAAGTTACTTTTACAATTCTGTTTTCTAAAATGTGTTTCTTTGGTTGATTGCACACGGATATTTGGAAAGCAGCCAGGTCTAAATCATGATTTTTTTCCCATTAAGGAGAGGTCCTTTCTAATCATGTTTAGTTAGTTCTTTGATGGCTTTATCTTGATTCGAAAATGTATTTTATTTTTGTTGACGGCGAGAGAGGGGAGAGAGAAAAACATGATCACACATCTTAGGGCTTTAAAAACGTGTGTTGGAAATGAGGGATGTGAAATAACCTTGTCTGGGTTGATTTTATTTATCTTTTATTGTTTGGAAGAGTAGACCTTTAACCATGCCCCCCCCCCCAAATAAATTCCACTGACAGTTTGAATGCACTTAGCGGCCATTGGAGAGGATGATACACTTATTAATTAGGTGAGGAGCTGAAGGGGAAAGGACAGAAATTGGAGGCAAAGGATAATATAGAAACAAATGTGGGATGGTCTGAGATGCATTCATCACTGCCCCCCTGCAATCCCAAGAAATCACCATGAAGGATGGTCCTGTGATTTGAGAAACCTGGCTTCAACCCTTTGCTCTGCCAGAGTTTTCCTTGGACAAGTCACATAGGCTGTGTCTGCACCACACACTAAGCCCAGGTCACATCGGACTCACACTGCATCATAAACCTGGGTTTACATTTTCTGGACCCAGGCCTCACAGCTACGGCTAACGTGTCCATATTGCGCTATGCAGACATTCTGCCTCACGTCTGCAGCTTGACATGTGTCCACGCTGCCAAATGACAGGGCTTGGACTCAAGTCTCAACAGGACTCAGGCTGTGACCCAACCCACTAGCAGGGACCTAGGACCCAGGTCTTGAGTCGTTGCTGACCTGCAGCAGACTGATTTGTGTGTGGACAGATGTGGAGCTTCAGATAAAACCTGAGTCAGCACCTGAGCTTAGAGTGCTGTGTAGACATATCCTTAGTTTCTCTGTTCCTCATCCGGAAAATGGGGCGAATAGCATTTCCTGAGTATAAACACATTTGAGGCTGTGAGGTGCACAGATACCATGGTATCGGGGGTCATGTAAATACCTAAAATAGATAGGAATGTGGCATATATGCACCTAATCCCAATACATTAGCCCTGCTCGTAGCTTCAAAGGAAGGTTTAAGAAACCCAGAGTCCATGGGGGGAAATTGCTTGCTGATGCTGATTTGGAAAGCGGTTCAACATTGTGAATGAGAAACAGCATGATTATGCACCTTATCTAACACATAGCTCTAGACAGGAATGATGTCCAAGTGCGATAATTCTCCACCAGTTTCTTTAATTTTGGGAAAAGAGGTTCTGCTGGAACCTATGGGCAGAGAATGACAAATGCTGATCATCCACTGGGCACTCCTGCCCCTCAGGGCCTATAACCTCAAATTGTGGCAAAGGAAAAGAGTGATGAGCTCCGTTGTTCAGCACCCATCTGAGATCATCCCAAATTTTACCCAGTAAACCAGCGCCTGGACAAAGGGCGCTTGCAAGTGAAATGAAAGAGCCCTTTCCCATCATTCTCAGAATGATGTCTGCACCATGTGCAACCCACTTCCATCCTCCATGTCCACCAAACAGCAATTTCTAGAAACAGGGAAAGATAAAGTGCAGAAGATGCCATGAAGTCTACTGGGGAGCTCACTAAGACAGTGTATTAACCTGGGAGAAGCTATGGGTGACTAGTGTTAGATTAATTTAGATTAGATAAACACTCTACTTAGTGCTCTTCCATCTGGCAGGTGATTCAGGACTCCTGGGTTCTTTGCCTGGCACTGAGTTGACATTCAACCCACTTGGCCACCCTGTGCCTCAGATGACCTAAAACCATCTGGGTGCTGTGAGGCTTAGTTATTTAATGTCTGTAAAGAGCTCATTGGTGTACGTAGAGAAGTGAAAAACATTGTCATAAGCGGAAGTCTGGATCTGAAATTGAAATAGCAAAAGCACAAGTGATCCAATAAAATAAAATATAGATGGAGCTGGAGGAATAAAGGCAAGACAGTGAAGAATGCCAGGTAAGTGAGTGGAAGGAGAATTTCAACTGGCTAAGATAAGACAACACTTTTAAAACTCTCTCACTCTTCCCCCCATTGCTGCAGAAATGCTCCGTTAACTCTCAGTAAGATGATTTACCATTTGCCCTTTGTAGACAAAATTGAAGTAGTGGGAACATCATAACAAAACACATGACCCAGCTTTAGGCTCACCCTGTGGCTGCAAACCTTTAATGCACAACACAGGGAGATTCTTTGAATCTGAACCGGAGATGGTGGCGAGGCAATGCCCTGCTATGATGCTTGTTAAAACCACAACAACAAAATAACAGGAGCTGGGGAAAATGGAGGGCAGATTCCTTAGTTACTGGCAGTAGCAGTAGGTAAAAGGCCTACCTTGTTCTGATGAGACCCTTCTGGCCAATTTAGCAGTAAAATTGATGGGTTCTGAAGGAAGCTCCCTTCAATCTGTTGGATAAAGAATAATCACCCTGATATGTGGCCTTGAGAAAGGTGTGGAAGGAGGAGAAATCGGGAGGCAGGAATGCTTCCCAGAAGGACTTCAAAGAAAGAAAAAAACAAATGTAAATTGTGTCTTTGAACAACTCAAGTTGGCAATGACCAAAAGTTGTCACTACCTGGTGTCTGTTTGGTAGCCTGTGTGGGATGTGCCAATGGTCTTAGCAAGGGTTTCAGTGAAAATGGTGTCCACATTACTAATGTCATTGGCAACAGCTTCATCCCTTGTTGGCTATCATAGTTGAGAGGCCAAGTTGTGAAGGGCCCATGGGAATGGATGATTTTTCCAGCCCCAGTGTGGGGATCCCTCCAGTTTGGGGTTGAGGCATGTAGTTGGAGGAGTCAGAGGAAAGCTTGCAGTGACCTGTTCTACAGATATTAACAGAGATGGGGCCAGATTGTCAGCAGGCATAAAGTGGCAATGGTCCATTGAAGTCACTGGTTAATGTCAGCTGAGAATCCAGATCATTGGCTTTACATCCAGCAGTTTTCATCAACACTAAATTCAGCTGAAAACCTAATGGGACAAGTGGCTAGAATTTGTCAAATGTGAGGTTTTGGGAGATCATTGCAAAGTTGTGTATTATTATTTCATTAGGATACAAGTAAGAGCTTTTATTCTAATTTGTATGGGAAATATGTCAGAAAAGAGTGGAGACAAACTGTACCTCGTCTCATAATCTATACTGTATAACATGTTCATTAGCACTGTACAGCCATCCTGGCGAGAAACATTTCTAAGCCAGCAACTGTTTAAGACTTTCATAAGGTAATAAGTCTTTGTCTAATCCTTCTGGAATGAAACAAGCTGACTTCACTAATAGTCTATTGAGTTCTTGAATCTCTATTATAAATTATTTCAGTTGCAGACATTTAATTAATAGTATAAGTACAATATTGATGAGATAGTATGGGAAGTGATGATATTTTCTTAATATACATCATGTTTTGGTTTATTATTGTACTTTGGATTGGCTCTTGTGGCCAAGTATCTTACAGAACCCATTACTGTTAGAGCACAGGCTACATGCACAAGATGGGAGCTCTCTCGTGTGGTGAGGTTGGGATTCTCAAAGGAACCTAAAGGAGTTAAGAACTTTGACCGGATGATAGAGCCTATCGCCATTAGGTGCTGCTGAAAATCCCCACCTACATTTTCTAAATAATTTCATTTGGGTGGTAGTGGGTTTACGTCACACACTGGATTTCATACGAGAAGAAAGATTACAGCAGCCAATCATTCGGAGTCAGTTCTCATAGTGCTTCACATTTACCTAATGATTTTTATTCAAGGATCAAAAGGCACTTTGAAAACATTAATTCAGCCTCAAAACACCCACACGAGGTAGCAGAGCAATGGTATTATCTTCAGTTTTATGGATGGGTAAACTGAGGCACAGAAAGGTTAAATGACATTTTCAGGGCCCCATCAGACATTGGCTGAGCTGGAAATAAAACCAATAGACAAAGGATGATCTTGTGGTTAAGGCTCCAGACTGAAAATCAAAAAATTCATGATCAGTTTCCCTCTCTTCCACGGACTCCCCATGTGACCTTGAGCAAGGAATTTAATCTCATTGGACCTTTGTTCTCATCTGTAAAATGGGGACAATACTCCTCCCTTTGTCTTGTCTGCATAGGTCTGATCTGGCAAAGCACGTAAGCATTTGTTTAACTTTAAGCACGAGCAGTCCCACTGGCCTTACTTTGTGCCCCTACAGTACCTAGCTCACGATCTTCAGTGACGCCTCTAAGAGTTCTGTCATTCAAATTAATCATAATAAAAAAATAATAATAACACTCTTGAATGCCTATCCTAGGCTAACAACACTAGAGCATACTCAGTGCACACACTCATTGATAGCAGCGGAAATTCTATACATGTGTAAAGGATAGCAGATTTCACTTGTGCATACTGTTCTGATAACGTGATGGCTGCTCTGAAGTTTCACTTAAAAACACTACAGCATGCACGCAAAGATGGAGGCTTCTGCCACTTTCCACCTGGTAACATATTAATCTTGTGTTTCGCATTCTCAAAGAGCTTCACCATTAGAACATAATTACTGTTGAAATTGACCTTTAAATACATATTTCAAATTTCAGTGTCTTTAAACCCCTCAGTGAGCACCATTTTTCAATTTCACATATTGTTTTCTTTCTTTCTTATGTGTGGAAAAGGTAGGAAGGGAAATTAACAAATGACTGATTAATAGATTCAAGTAATAAAAAAGCAAAATATTGCTAACTGTTACCTGTGTACCATCAGGCAGTTACAGTTTCTAGTAAGGGAAATGAAAGTGTAATAAGAGTAACTGAAGGGTTGCATTTATGTCTCACACTTCCTCAAAGTAACTCAATCAATCCGTTTAGCTTCACTAATATTCAAATTTATACGTGACACTGACAATACAAAAGTTCAAGAGTTCCTCAGCTTCAAAATACATTTCAATCACATTTACTAGAACATTCACTTCCCTAAATTTACATTGGGTCCAATAACTGGCTTGTGTTTCCAACTCTTCTTAAAAGAACACATAACCTTGCCTGCAAATGAGATGCCAAACTGTTGGGAGACAAATTTCCATAGCACTATGTCTAAGATTGCATTAATGTTGATATAATAAACAGATGATCTTGTGCATACTTACATGATTGTGCAAATCAGGAAGCATAAAATCATGTGGTATAACTTCCATCCAGAAATACTTTCAGCCACCTAATAATGCAGTTCTGCTGTCCATGGTGCTGAAATGGCAGGCACTAAAAGCACTGTTCTTTACCACATGATATCGTGTAAATGCTCTGATTTCTGGTGAGAAACCAAAAGGTTTGGAAAAGGTTATATGTAGCATACACCGGGGTTTTTTCCACTTTTTTTGGTCAGTGAAAACTGTGCAATGGTTTATTCACAGAGCCTAGAGACATTTATTATATATGTGTTTTGTCCATGGACATTTGCGATGGAAAAGACCTGTTAGACATAAATGACCTATCTCCCCCTGCAAGCAAGAGTATGACCTATATGCACGCATGCACGCACATACACACACTCGCAGAGTTATACCATGCCAGTCTGCAATTCCACGCTGATAAACCCTAACAGGGTGAACTGCGTCTAGGGTTGCAATCAGTCTTGTTAAGCCCCACTACACTTTGAAAGCTAGATTGTGTGGCAGCAACAGCCAGGAATTTGAAGCCAAGTAAAGCTCTGTCTCTACATTTCACATCTCAACAGCCAGAATTCTCTAGCAGATCTCAGCTCCTTCATAGCAGGGCTGCTGTCTGAATTCCATGAACAATGTGAGAGGTTTGCCCAGTGTTGGCAGATTCGATGAGTTTTTTCATGTATGCTCTCAAATCTTCCCTGTGTTTCGTCTTTAGACCTTGACTGAATGCAGGCTACATACCTAACAGAACCCTAGAACTGAAGAGAAAATATTTTAGAGGATAAACTGAGATACTGTGGCACACTTAGATACCTGTAGGGATGATAGATAAATAGACAGATAGAGATGAAGTTGAAATATGTGTATACAATGTATATATATATATATATATATATACACAGTGGGCCAGATCCTCATGGATATAAATTGGTTTAGCATCATTGAAGATAGTAGTTCTATGTCAGTTTACACCAGCTGAGGATCAGATCCATTATTTCCAATTAAGTCTGATGGGGAGGATTAATCTGAACTCAGGTGTCAATTTTCTTCCCCATGACAGCTGTTTGTGGCATGATGTGCATGAAATAACCTGCTGGCCCACCTCTAGCTTTCTCTTTATGAAATAATGCCCTGCAGAGCCACGCAGGCTAGAAATGAAGACAAATGAAAATAATCCGAAATCTCATTAGAGATGATCCAACAGCGTTCCTGATAGGTAGAAGGGTTTCCTCTCCCCCATCATCCCAACACCATTTTAGGTTTTCTCTGCAACACAACTACATAATGCAAACAGATCACTTAGTTTTTTCCATACAAAGGTTTACATATTGTTCTATTGATACCATTATTGATACACGAAATAGATGTAAGGCAAAAATATCTGACTATCACTTCTAAAGTTTTTCATTCTCTAACTAGCTCATACTGCTTTAAAGGTTTTAAGCCCTACAAAAGAAGTCCTTTGCCTGTGAATCCTTTATGTTATACCTAGGTGTCCTCATTATATGGACTCTACTATTTGACAGCAATGCTTGTTCCCAGAGTCGGTGATGAACACAGCACGACAGGCACTGTGTGCCTCTGTCCAAGGCACTGAATCACAATAAAATGGTAAATTACTGTCTGTCATTGCTAGAATCTGCTGTGACTAATGTTCAATTCCCTATCCTACATGAGGGTGTGTGTTGGGGGGGAGCAAGTGTGGGGATGTAGGTGGGTGGATGAATGAAGGGAAAACTAGTGTCAGAATCATTTCCACAGAATCCACGCTGTGGAAAGATCAGGGGCATCAAACGCCAGAGACTGAAAGGGGATCGAGTGGGAAGGAATGGGATGAAATGACAGCAAACAATGTTATGCCTGAAATATTTTCGGAGGGTTTGGGATTTTTCTTGTTTCATACTTGCAAAGGTGATTCATTAATTTCAGTCTGTGGCATAAACAGCGAATTCGGTTTTCATTTTTAAAAAAATGCAGTTTGGAATGTGTGCTTTAGCTATTAAGAGAGACTCCCCATTAGTGCAGACTACATTTTAAACCATGCCATTCATCACTGGAGGGTAATTTCCAGTAAATATATTGTTTATTCCACAGTAATGCTAGGAATAAGATTTAAAATTCTCCACTCACATCTCATTATCAAGTAATTGATAACAGCATGGTCATTTCTTTTCATTTTTGGTTTGCTTGGGTTTTTTCCCCTCTTCCTTTAAGGCAACCTCTTGAAACGATCAATATCAGCAGTTTCAAAAGTGAGATACAATAAACAAATCTCTTAGACGTTGACAAGGAACATCCTTATTATAAATTTACCATAAATAAAACTGAGTGTGATATCCTTAGAGCCATTTTTACACTAAAGCCTCCCAGATTGAAGAAAGAAAGAAAGAAAGAAAGAAAGAAAGAAAGAAAGAAAGAAAGAAAGAAAGAAAGAAAGACTTGTATTCTAACAAATTGGTTCATTCTCAAGATGTGTTAAATTTAGCTTGGAATAAATAGCATACAGAGAACACCCTCTCCCCTGCAAAAGAATCATACCCATGTACAGCTTGGGGGATTTTTCAGAACTCCTGTTAATTTCAGTTTTGATATCACTTGAACATTCTGTTACATTTTTTTTTAATGAAGGGATGAATTCCTACAGCAGAGCTCAGAATTCATTCATTGTTTCACAGACCACTTCAGGAATCTTTTGGTTGTGATATTTTTAATGCACTGCAATTTGGTAAGGATTTGAGCCAGAGCCATGTAAGCCTTTCCATAGATTTCATTCAACTTTGGATCAGATCCTAAGAGATTCATCAAGGATTTAACAATATTGTCCTAAAAATCAGTGCAGCTCTAAACTAAATTTAGTCAAGACTTTCTTGGTATAACTGGTGATCCCATTCTTGTGCTTTTCTTTCATTATATTGGCCATGATTCTACAAAGTACTTAGCCAAGAATTTTCAGAAGAAACTCAGAAGAATTAGGCATCCCATTCCCATTGAAGTCCAATGGGAGATTGGCACTTATCTCTCTTAGGCTTTGATGTCCCAACCTTAAGTGCATGCTCAATTTTAAGCACATACTTAACTCAATCCCTGTTCAGCAACACAAACACCTTGCTTAACTTTAAGTATGTGAATACTTCCATTGTCTTCAATCACAGTATGCACTGTTTGGAGTCAGGACACTATAAAACACACTGAGAGAGGAAGAGGGGAATGTGAGACTTTCCCTGCAAGATTTACACTGGCTTTCGCCAATTTGGTACAATGCAGTCTTGCACTAATGGAAGCATTTCCTCTGAATTTTTGAATTACTTAAAGCAAATCCAGTTTTTTAACATCTTTTTTATATTTTCCCACTTTTTAATGTTTTCCCATCGAGTGTGATTTGAACTCTATAATCATCTTTTTTCTTCCTCAATAAAATCTTGTATGGGGTATATTTTTGTTCTGAATTGTAGTACTTGGCACTAAGGTGTCACTGTTCATCTTCAAAGCACTTTACATAATTAACTAATTTGTGTTCGCAGCCCCCCGTGTGAGACAAGGGTTTTGCAGATGGAGAAATGGAGGTGGAGAAGTGACGACAGCACCAGACATCTTTCCAATTCTTAACAAATCACAGGAGTGACAATGGGAAATCTGTGGGTTTAGTTAGCAACCATATTTCCTGATATGATTTCTTTTTCCTGGGGAACAAGCAAGCTTTGCATTTACTTAGGGCCTGATCCAAAACCTACTTTGATCAGAGGGTCATTCTGCTACCTCCAATCCGGTTTTAAGGGCCCAGTGCAACCACCCCATCTCTGCTTGAAATACACTTATGGAGCTGAATAGTCCCATTCTAGACAAAGGACTTGATACACAAGCAGGAATGGGTGGGAAATGTTTTTTTCCATCCCATAAGAATTTTTCCCATCTCAAATCAAAAAGTCAAACTCTCCTATTTTCAGAAGCTGAAAATTAAAAAAAAAATGATGTTCTGGTTTGGGTCAATCATAAAGTTTCATTCTGATAATTCCAAAATGTTTCATTTTGATTTCGACCTCCCCTCCCCACTTCCTTTGTAAACCTATTTTTAGTGTCAATTTACTTAAATTTCATTTTGACTTAAACACTGGAAGCTTTCTGGTTCAACTATGTTGAAATGGGCAATTTTGACACTCTTAAAACTATTATTTAAGAACAATTTTTCAAATAGGGTTTTTCATCTAACCTGCTGCTGATTCATAAACAGTTTTGGTTGGACCAATTGGCATTTTTGGGATGAAAAATGTTTCATTGAAAAATTCCTGACCAGCTCTACACATAGGTGGTACTCAGGTGGAATTAAGGCCCGGAGGGTCTTATTCTACACCATACATGCTGATGGGAGTTTTGCCTCTTACTTTAATAGAGTCCGTAGGCCCAAATTCAGGCAAACATTTAAAGCATGTGCTTAACTTTAAGCATCTGCTTAAGTCCTGTTGAATTCCGTGGGACTTTAAAACATGCTTACAAGTTTTGCTGAACAGCGATGGACTGCTGAACTGGAGAATGAACAAGGACACAATTAGCACTTACTTTTCTCTTGTGCATATGTTTGCGTATATGCATAGGGGAGGCAACGTGTAGTGGAAGGGCATTTGTCAGAAAGTCAAACTGTGCAATTAGAGGAAGCTACTATACTTAAGAGAGAGATGTAGAACATCCCAACACTGGCTGGGATTTATCATATTGAAAGAACACAGTCCTATTTATACGCAGTTGCAGTTTTTGATAAACGGCCTACATTAAGACACCTCAAAGGTGTGCTGCATCATTAACTATGAGAGTATATGCTGAAAAGGAAGTTAATAAAACTTGTCTCCTGCATGGAAGTGAGCAATCTTGCTACCTGATGATTCCTGATGGAAGAAGATGTTTCTGAAGCCACATGTAAAACCGTGCACAGGTAATAATAGCAAAACACTCAGGGGAGGCTTTTAAGTTTGAGGATGTAATTTTTCTTTTTGATTTATAGTATACTAATGGCTTTTTTTTCTGGAGCCATGGCAAAAATCATGCGATGATACTCAGATTTGAAGAGAAAACAGAAAATAATAAATAATAATAATAAAAAGAATAGAAGGGACAAATGCATGGCTATCTGGGAGGAATTCTGGCTGCTAGCTTCGGTATTATTAAGCTGGAGAATCTTATAAAACTCCAGCCATTAATAATGGGCTGCTGCCAGATATTGATAATTTATTCCAATGGTAGGTCTGGATCGGAGGGAGCAGATGTTCTTCAGACAGACACTGTCACAAAATGAATTCCAGGAAAACTTGGTGCCATCACTAACGAGGAAAGGCAACCTTTCCTCAGCACATTGTCAACATCTGGGGCTTCCTCTTTTTTTACTGCCTACTCTCTTCTCTCTGTCAACTGCTGCACTGGATGATTCTGGTGTTCTTCTCTTTGCCTGGATGTCAAAAAACCCAAGACGCTGGTTCTGGTCCTCCTTACATTTGTGTAAATCAGAAGCACCTCCACTGACATCAATGAAATTACACTGGGATAGAACCACTGTGAATGAGAGGAAACTCCAGCCCAAGGATCTGTGAGGAGAGATTGGTGTGGAGGTAATTTATGATCCACAATGAATTCCTTAAGCTGCTTGTATATTTTGAGCATGCTCTCCACTAAAGAGTGCTCAGCATTCCCTTTCAGCAAAGAGACATGTAGTCTCTCTCTTACTCTACCTCTTCCAAAACCTTTGCTGTGCTGGAAGAAGAATGGGCTTTCTGACTTCAAAAACGGCACTGGAACTGAAGCTGAGCAATGAACCGAGTTGTTTTGTCGTCCTCTCTGTTTGCTCAATACGCCCAGCTTGCACATGATGGAGCGAAGTGCACCGGACAGTATAAGCACGTTGCCTTGGCCACAGTGACCCCTGCTGGTGAAGGCAAAAGTCTACCTGTCTCCATCTTCCATCCTGCTAACCCCAGCTAACAAGCCCGAGGTCAAGAACCAAATTCAGAGGTGATATATACGGTACTGTAGGTCAAGCCCTGCCCCCTTGCTTTCACTTGGCTTCCCACAGATCAACCTGCTACTGCTCTGCCAATAGATAAGTGAATCTAAGTGGGAGTAACTCGCACTTAGCCGCCCTGATATATCAATAATGAGGGTGTAAGGAGGTCAAGAGAGTCTGCATGAATGGAAGAGGGTCTAGGCTGGTGGTCTAACTCAGTGGCTCTCAATCTTTCCAGACTACTGTACCCCTTTCAGGAATATGGTTGGTCTTGCGTACCCCCAAGTTTCACCTCCATTAAAAATTACTTGCTCTCAAAATCACACATTTTTACCATATAATTATAAAATAAATCAATTGGAATATAAATATTGTACTTACATTTCAGTGTATAGTATACAGAGCAGAATAAACAAGTCATTGGCTGTATGAAATTTTAGCTTGTCCTGACTTCGCTCGTGCTTTTTATGTAGCCTGTTGTAAAACTAGGCAAATATCTAGCTGAGTTGATGTACTCCCTGGAAAACCTCTGTGTACCCCTGGTACTAACTTGTACTACCTTATGCAGGACTTCTGAATCTGGCCCTCAGTCTACATCCAACATTCATTGCACTGACAGACCACGGAATCTTTTCTTCCTTTCCACAAGAATCTGGTGTTGCAAGGAAAACAAAGGACATAACCCTGCCAAATAGATCAGTCCATAGAACTGTCAAGCAGAACCAGCTTTGTCCGAGGATGTGCAATAAGATAGCAGCTGAAAGCAATTTGTTGATGAGAGGTACGAAGGATATATTCCTGTACAGCTGCACACATCCCATGGTGCCCAGGGTAGTTCTGAGCCCCACACCCATTCTCAACTCTCTAGCGCTGTCCTCTGGGTAACAGCGTGCATAAAACAAAGGCTCTTACATAGAGAATGGGACTGGGCTAAAATGGTCGGAGAGCAACACCGTCTAATTTTCCCCAAAGGTCCTGGCTTGACCCTGAATGAAGAACTTCCATTAACTTCAAGGATGTGGGGGGCTGGGAGATCTTTAGGATGGCTCCTTTGTGCAACAAACACCAGCTGCCGGGAATTTTCATACAGCTCTCTGGACCAACTTTTGTTCCCCTGTTGGCTTCCACAAGTGCAGGTGAGAAGAGCATTTGGCTCGATCCTCTCAGTTGCATTTGGCCTTTGGCAGCATTTCGTGGCTAAATATTGGAAGGTGAATTTGAGCATTAGATGATCTCTAGCCCTTTCTGTTTGCTTCAGTCCCCAATGCTGCAACGGGTGCTGCGGGAGCAGCCCTGTGCAGGCACAGGGATCTGCCCACCCAGAGCTAGTGAAAAGATCAGGGCTACCATTTTTGCAATGCAGAAGTACTGGATGCTATTAACTTCAGAAACTTCACTGATCCATGTTACACTCAGTGCTAAGTAACTTTAGACTTCATTTAAAGTAAAGGAAAAAAAAATCGAGGGGCAATCAGCTAGTTCCATGATGAATGAAGCCCATGTCACTCAGAGAAAATTAATATTTCTTTGCAATAATGACCAGATGGTAGAAAGACTCAGATCCAAATTAAAACATGCATGATAAATGCCAAGAAAACACAGAAAGACAAAAACCCAACCTGGAGTGAAATCTCTCTATAAATCTTTTCCCCCTACAACACAGGCACTTCTAATGGGAATTGAATTATTAAGAGATGCTGCAAGGAGAATACAAATGTCAGAGACTTCCTCCTTTTTGGAACTTTTTTGAAAGAGTATTACAGCACAAAACAGCTGCCCTTTCTTCTACAGATAAGGCATGGCTAGCTGAACAGGATCTTTTAATGCAGAAGCACAGGGGAAAAATACTCGTCTAGCAAATAAATGGTGCCCTGTAGTTTACGGCAGAATGCTTTTTTACCTGTTGCACAATCAAGTTTTGGAACTCATTGCCACAAGAAATTGAGGCCAAGAGCTTAGCAGGATTTAGGAAATGATTACAAATGTATGTGGATCCACAGTTATAAATGTATAAGGGATAGAAACCCTCAATCCACACAATAGAAGCCGGCTAACTAACTAAGGATGCTAGGAAGAAACTCCTCCTATGAGCAAGAAATCTCTGCAGGTTTCTTCCACCTTCTTGAAGCATCTAATCCTGGACAGCATCAGGAGAACAGACTTTATGGACCATTGTGACTGTTCTAGTTTGGCAATTCCTATGCTCTGTTCTAGACATCAGATCCAGACTACTGAACTGCTTACGAGACATCAATATACTTTGATCAGTATACTTTATACAAGACTACGAATACACTTTGTCTTGGTGATCAAGAATCCCATTATAGTGCCAAAGGTCCAAAAGAGGGGATGTGTGATCCACAGGGGACGCTAGAAAAAGAATATTGCAAAGAAGTGAGAATGGTAAAGGAGTCCCCACTTTTCTATCAGGACTAACATTTTTAATTACCCCATATTCCTGATGTCAGAATAACTGGAACCCTTCTGTAGCGAAAGTCATTCTTTTCCACAGGAAGAAGAAAACGTCAGTACTATAAACAGAGGTTCTAGTGAGGACCAAAACCGATGTCAGTGGCTCTTGTATGGCGCCACTCCAGCAAAGCACTTTAACCACAGCTTCAAGCACATGAGTGGTCACGTTGACTTCTATGTGCTCTAATAGATGGAGGATGAAAAGTGGAACTAAAATATTCACATGATGAAGCACAGAAGTAACTTTCAACCAAAGTCACCGTAAGTCGGGTCTACTGTACTTTACAGTGATTTAAAGTGAGATAACACCAAGGTCTCTGTGAGATGGAATTTATTATAGATCTCGAGGATTCAAACCTGGACCCACAGAAGTCAAGATTTCAGTGGTGCAGGATCAGATCCCAAATGAGGGCCAACTAAAAGGTGCAAGGATTGTGTCTTTTGCAGATATTCCAAACAGCAATTTCCTATTCTGCTTATTTTAAAAATAAAATGAAACAAAGATTTGATGACACCACACACTTAGGGATTTTGGAACCAAATCCCTCAGCTAGTGCAAATTGGCAGAGCTCCCCTGAAGTCAAGGGTGGTATGTGGATTTACACCAGCTAAGGATCTGGGCCTTTTATTTTGGTCAATGCATATTGGTTTACACTGGATGGCTAAAGGCATTGGCAAGGGTATATGGAGTCTTGTAGCCCAAGGTAAGTTTTTTCCATCCAGCCCAGCCATGGGGTAACTATGACAGCTGGTAACTTTATACACACCAGCAGTCCCATTGACTTCAATGGGGCTTCTCATGTGGGACCAAATGTGGTTAGAAACCAGAAGCCATTATTATCTGAAGGGTGTACACTGCCTTGTATGTGGGGATGCTCTCCGGTCAGTTTCCAATGGCCAGCGATCTACCACATGCAGCCATCTCACCTCTGAGTGCTGTTGTTGGCAGCAGAAAAGTCACCAAGACTGACCTGCTCCCTGAGCCCTTAGAGGTGGGTCATGGGTGGAGAATGGTGGGTAAGGACAGTGTGAAGGAAACCTACCTTGCTGCTGTACACATTGTACCTGCTTGGTGCATAAACAGAGATCATTACCCTACAAGCAACATTCCCTCTAATTTTTGACAGGCCGTGTGCGCAAAAAATTTCTTCTGTGCCAATTTTTGAAGCAGAGTTCAAATGTGTGCTCCATGAAGCAAATGTGCCCAAGTGAGTAAAATGCTTATACATTTACAAAGTTTTAATTTGCAATTTGTGTCAATTTATATGGGTTTTCAGATAGAGACATCATAAGTAAAACAAAAACAAAAACAAGGGTTTGTGTTTTAAATTTAAAATTTTCCTAAAAAATATAAATAAATGATTATCAGCCAAGAATAAAATATGTAATTACACATGCATTTTAATTTCCTTATTGGTCAAAATGTCAAAGACTGTTAAATTAACCTAAACAGGGTGACCAGATCTCAAGAGTGAAGTATCAGGACACATTGGGTGAGTTTGGCGGGGGGAAGAAAAGAGCCACACAGCTCCCCTGCCCTGCATCCCCTGAACCCACTATGCTCAGAGCCCCCCCCACAACCCTCCCACATTTCCACCACAAATGCAGAATGCTATGCACACCACCACCCCTGCCCAGCACCCCTCACAGAACCCCCCAATCGCTAGTTTCCCAATACACACAGATTTCTCCTCCCTCCTTCCCAGTGCCCTTCCCCACAGCCCCACCACAACTACACAATGCCCCACACAGATCCTCAAGGCCCAGTGCCCTGACACACACAGATCTCCCCCTCTGCCCAGCACCCCCCAACAGGCCCCCACTGCCTAGCACCCCAAACACACAAACCTCCCCCACTGCCCAGCGCCCTCCACACCCTCACAGCCCAGCACCCCACCACAGACCCTCCCAGACACTCACTCCATAACACCCTGCCCCCTTCTCTGGCCGCACTCACCCGCCCTGCTGGGCGGTCTCTGGCTCCTAGGGTCAGAGCGGCGAGGGGGGGTGGGTGGGGGCATCTCCAGATTCTCTACGAGCTGCGCCCGCCACAAGCACGAGCTCCGTGGCTCTCGTTGGCCGGGAAAAGCGCCAATGGGAGCTGCTGGAGCCGTGGAGTGCCGGCAGCGCTCAGAGACCCCAAGAGCCAGCAGGTCCCTCGGGCTCCTAGGGTCGGGTCGGGTCCGGGGAGGCTTGCGGGGGCAGAGGGCTCTCTGCCCACTGCTGGCGCCTGCAAGCCCCGCCCCCGCAGCTCTGATTGGGCAGGAGGGAGCCGGTGCAGCACACTGAGACCCCCTGAGCCCCTGTGCCTAGGGACCGCCCGCACTGCCGGCTCCTGCCAGCGGGCGGGTGCGCCACCGGGAGCTACCCCAGGAAACGCCACCACGCCAGCCCCGGGACTTTGGCGGTGATGGTGAGTGGCCCCCGATATCGGGGCGCGGTGTTTCGCCGTGTGCGTGGGGTTTAGGATCTGTGTGCACACGTGCACAGCTTAGAGGGAACAGTGCCTACCAGACAGACAGACCAGCACCTTTCACTTCACTGGCCCCCGCACTGGAACTCTCCTTTAGATCCTTGTTATTTACCCCGCCCCTTTTTGCCCCCAGTTGACCCTATTTCCTTTCAGGCCCCTCTACGCTAATCGAGGGTGTTGTCATAGTTACGCAAAAGCATGTGACCTTTTGAGAATGTTGCCTCTGGTTAAGCAGATCGTTACTTTTCATGGGCCCTAAATTAATGAGAAATATGAAATCACACACCCCCCCTACTTCAGATGAAACCCGATGCTCCCCCACCACCTCCAAATCTGCCAAGCTCTACTTAAAACCTATGAGAAATGTTCCTCCCTAGCAAGATGTGATTAGCTTTTATACCTGTGCAGATTGTGCAAACACACAAGAGGGAGCTTTTAAATATCATTGATTTGCCTATTTGAAATTATTAATTTCAAATTCTCCTGGAACAACCTTTGCTAAATTACACTGTGCCAGTGGGAGTTAGGAGAACCACAAGTCTAAACTTAACTTAACAGGGAGGGAGAGGGGCATTGGGGGAAAAAAAAGAGAAAAAAAAAGAAACAACTAAAAGTCCATTTAAACTCCACAGGTTTTTCGTTAATTACATTTTCACACCTATCCCAGTAGCTACAGATGTATTTATAATGTATGCCTGCCTCTGTGGATACAAAATGCTGCATTCTCCATGGACTCCGTGAGCTGGAATTTCTTTCCTACATCTACCAGACCTTCTGTTTTAATTGCAGTCACATCCAAATACTGTCTCGGTTCAATTGTGCTGGCTCAAAGTAATTTCCCCCTCCTCCCCCCCCACGCACTCTGTATAAAAGAAACAACTGGTTGCGGTGCATGGAGGCATCTTTCACAGATGAGGAAGCTAGTTCGAGGGAACGCCAGCCAGTCGGCCGCTTGGTGGAACAGTCTCACTTCACTGACCCCATCAGCACCCCACCACTTGGCAGTGCAATGTCCCAGAGGGCGCCTTTCCCAATGGCAAGTGCGGCATCCACTACTTAAAAAAATGTAGCAGTACTCTCTCTTAGGTGCATACTTGTCCCCTGTTACTGTAGTAGCTGATGACCTCACAACTTTTAATGGGTTTATCCTTGCCCCTGTGAGGAAAGGCTCATTATCCCCATTTTACAGATGGAGAACTGAGGCACAGTGAGGTTGACCAAGATTCCACATGGGGCTGATGGGAGAGCAGAGGATTTAACCCAGGTCTCCCATGTCCTAGACTAGCACCCTATCCACTGTACCCCCCTCTTCTGGGAGGCACCCTAACAAAAATGACCTTATTTTTGGTGCAACTCTCATTCACTGTGCAATTTCATGATGAAAATGTCCCTCTCCCGCCCCACTGTATCTCCTCTCCCTATCTCTGCCACACAGCCCCGTATATCCTGATCTAATCCGCAAGGCCCCTATCCGGTCCACAGGTAGGGCCCTCTTAAAAACACACTTGACTTCAATGGGATTATTCATGTCGAGGTTACACAAAATGAGTAAGCGATGCAGGATACCGCCCCCCACACACACCCCAGTAGCGCAGCAATGATTTTTCAATAACCAAAGAGGAAACAGCTTTGTCTATGACAAACGTGGGCTGTAAAAAAAGGGGAAAATAGAAGCAAAGCATTACCCAGAAGGATCACGCTTTTGGGCCCGAACAGGCAGATTCTTCTAGGCAGCCTGTCTAGGAAGCCTAGCTTCTCATCTTTGCCACTGACCTGCTGAGCTGCGTTGGAAACGTTGCTTCACCTCTGCTTCCCCTCCTAACTTTTGTGTGCTTGGACAGCAAAGGGTATTTTTAATGATTTTTTTCAGAATGGTCAGTGAAGCCAAAAAAAAAAAAAACCCAATAAATCTGTTATTTGCCCTTCTAACTGTAAGTTCTTCAGGGCAAGACCTCTCTCTCCTTCTGCGTATGTAGAGCACCTAGCATAAGAAGACCCAGCTAAGGTTCATAACAGGAGCTGGGGCTTTCTCCGGGGCTCGTCTGGGGCTGTGGAACCAGGGAGCATCACAAACCTCGCCACTTCTCCAACTACTGGACGGTGCTCAGGTACTAAAGTAATGAGGAGGCCACAAAACCCTATACAGAATAGAACAGTACACAACAGATTATGTAGAGCAGCAGCATAAAATGATACTGAAAATTTACTGGAGTGCATAGGGCACTTAAGTGTGCAGCTAAATGAGCTTCGAAGTAACGGAGCTGCCATATTCCCCTCAGTAAAGTTGCCCTGCTATTTAAAAAGTAAACACAACCTCCATGGTAGCACCCCAGAATATTAAAATATTACCATAGGAAGACGATTAGCTGTCTAAGTCAACAACAGTAGAGTGGACCAATACCATAGTAAAAAAACGTAAGTACAGAAGGCATGTGTATCAAAGTTTGTAGAGACAATTATATGAAGTTATATTGTATTATCTAAGAGACAGTCTGGGGTCAGCTCCCCCGCTGGTCTCTATCCACATAGCTTTCAATGCCCTTTAATTGTACTGTTGCTTAGATAATACTGTACAATGCAATATCATTTCTTTTCAACTTCAGTGGAACTACACTGATTTACACCAGGTAAGGATCTGCTCTAAACTCTTCATTGTGATGCATACTAAGAAGAGGGTACAGTTAAAATTACAAAGCCTTATCCTTATGTCCTGCGACTTGGGTGTTTAACTGTTACAACATTATTCCAAAGTGGGGTTTTTCTTCCTAGAATTTATAAAAATGTACTTTTCACTTGATAACCGTCTCCTACCCAAGATCTCAAAAGGTGTAACAAACATTAATAAATTAAGCCCCAGAACACCTCTGAGAGTTAGGGAAGTGTTGTTGTGCCCAGTTTACAGGTGGGGAAACAGAGGCACAGAGAGGATAAGTGACTTGCCTAAGGTCATACAGGTTGCCTCTTCTATTCTGTTCAGGCCCTGTGTCAAAGAGCCAAGCCTAGAATCCAGATTTTCCGGTTCCCAGTCCTCAGGCTTAACCACTAGTGCTGGGTGAAATTTTTCATCCAAAACTTTGCTTATTGAAAAATGTCAATTCGATGACAGAGAAATAGTTTGCAAATCTGTGTTGATTTTGCCAAATTGCTCATTTCAAGGGGGAAAAAAAACCCTGAAAGGTGAAAATATCTCAAATGTTGGTTTGAAATGACTTTTTATTTCAAAGTTGCCTTTAATTTTTGTATTTAAAAAAAGATCCCAAAATGTTTTGAAACATTTGAAATCAAAACAAAGTGTTTGGATTTTGTCAAAATGAAATGTATCATTCCAACCAAAACATTTTTTTTCATCTTTCTGACTCACCAAAAATTTCAAAACGTGCATTTTCAGTCTGAGCCCAAACAATTTTTTTTGTTTTACTTTTCAAAACTGCCAATGAACTGAAATTATTTGACCAGCTTTATTAATCACCCTTCTTCTCCACCCGTTGCCTTTCTGTCCCCACAGACCATCCCTGTGTTCAGAGCTGCTATAGAAGCTCACACAGAAATGCAAAAAGTTTGGATATTGATTGGGGGGGGTCCCCAAATTCTTTCATGTATGCTGTTGCATTCAGAAGAAACCTTTCCCAAGGCATCACCCCTGCCCCTTTACTGGGTTTTCTTAATCCACTTTGTATCCTCTCTGTGAAATTCAGTTTTGCTGATACCGGACAATATTTCGGCCTCCAATATATATTTTAACACCCCTTGTCAATATCGGATGGGGGGCACACTAGGTCTCTTTCACTGTGCGCAGGTTGTTATAGTAATAATTACTATTTGTTACAATAGCATCTAAAGGGCCCATCTGAGATCAGGACCCTCTTTTGCTGGGTGCTACATGCAGAGAGAGTTGAGAGACAGCCCCAGTTTACAATCGAAACAGACAAAGCAGACACAGGGTGGGAGGGGAAAGAGGTGCACACAGAGGAGCAAGGCTCAGAGTTACACAGCAGGTCAATAGCAGAGCCGAGAAGAAAATCCAGGTCTCCTGAATCTTGGCCTCTGCCTGCCTGTCATTCCTCTACTCTGTCTCTCCTTGGAAGTGGAGAGCAGCCTCAGCGGTGACAATATTCCCTTGCATGTGCTTTCAGATAAGCACCTCCAGCCCAGATGCTCATTGCATTCACCGGATTCTAACGACTGTCGTTCATGAGCGCCAAGCATAAACCAGGCCCTAATGCTTTCCAGAAGACCGGGGAGTGGGGACCATCTCTCAGAATAAAAACAAACCACTGGGGGGAGAGTGGGTCCTGGGGAAAAGACAGAGGGTTGATCTTCCCCACCAGTTTCCTTTGCTCAGTGGAAGAGTTTGGGAGCTGCAGTGAAGTCAGGGATGAGGCTGGGGTGAAAGTAACTTAAATGACTTAATGGTATGCAGGGCGGCCGGGGTCCTGGGCAAGGTGTGTGTGTGTGTGTGGGTGGGGGGGGGGGAGGCGGCGGCTCTGGGCCCCTGGAAGGGGCGGGGACTCAGGCGGGGCCTCGGGTGGAAGGGGCGGGGCTGGGGCCAGGGCCAAAATCCCCCAGCCAGCCCTTCCGCGCTGCCCGGCCTGCATTGCCCAGGGCTTCAGAGGTGATTTAAAAGGTCCAGGGCTCAGGCCACAGGTGCGGTGGTGGCAGCCCCGGGCCCTTTAAATAGCCACCGGAGCCCTGGGGTAGCGGCGGCTGGGAGCCCAGGGCCCTTTTAAATCTCTGGGCCCCAGAGCAACTGCCCCTTTTGTCCTCCCTGCCTCCTCCCATCTGCGGCCCTGCCAGTACGGTCAGCACTTTCTTACTGGTATGCTGGACCGGACCAGCTTACTTTCACCTCTGGATGAGGCCTCCGTGGATGTGTCTACACTGCATTGTAAATCTGGGTCTGTGGGACCCGGGCTCGTGGGCTCAGTGTTTCCAAGCCCATGTGTGAGCATCGACACTGCCGTGTAAACCCGGGTCTCACAGCCATGCTAACGCGTCCATGCTGCTCTAAGCAGACCTTCTGACTCAGGTCTGTGGCTTGAGCTGTATCCACACTGCAAGATGACAGGGCTTGGACCAGAGTCATGGACTTGGCTCTGACCCACATAGCAGGGCCCTAAAACCCAGATCCCGAGTGCTTGCTGACCCGAGTCAGACTGTTTTGTGCATGGATGGTCGGGGGCTTGGGCTCAAACCAGAGTCAGAGCCTGGGCTCAGTGTGCAGTCTAGACATACTTAAGCATCCTGGATCCTGCGGGGATGAAGCACTAAACCTCTCTGCAGTGCTGTCAGCCTCCTGTTCCCCATGGACATAGATTCATAGAATATCAGAGTTGGAAGGGACCTCAGGAGATCATCTAGTCCAACCCCCTGCTCAAAGCAGGACCAATCCCCAATTTTGCCTCAGAACCCCCTAAATGGCCCCCTCAAGGATTGAACTCGCAACCCTGGGTTTAGCAGGCCAATGCTCAAACCACTGGCTTCCAGGCTGGCACTGGCTCCTCCATCCCACCCCAGAGGGATGCAGTGGAAGAGAACACCAGCAGCAAGCTGCACCCTTTCCCTCTTCCCCCAGCCAGACAGGGAGAACGCTGCACTGGGCCCAACCAGACCCTGCCGCCAAACCTGGATCCCCAGGGAATCCTGTTTCACCGTGGTGGGAGGTGTCTCAGAGGCTGGCAGGCCTCTGACTCCCTCCTGGCTCCAGTGCCGTGTGGTGTGGAGTAGGAGCTGCTTGGTGCTGGCTGAGAGCTGTGTGTGTGGGGGGGAAATAACTGGGGTCTCCTGGGGAATCAGGGCGTCTCTGCCTTCACGCAGGCCTGCCTGGGGCCACGGTGCAGGTCAGGAGGGCTGGAAAGAGCAAAGGTGGCTGCAGGTTACCTTTGTGGCCCTTGTATGTTAGTGCTGGCCAGGGACTGCTCTGGTTTCTGGTAAAGTCATGTGCAGGTTCCCGGTAAAGTCATGTGCAGGTTCCCATAGTCTCAAGTGGCTATTCCAGCAGCAGAGAACAGTCACAGCCCAGGGATGCTCTGGCATTCTCCTCTCGGGTGGAGTTGCAGGGTTGCAAACCCTTATATCATCTCTGTGCTACCAGGAGCTTCCCGTTGTGCCAGGGAATTCCACGGAGGCCAGTGAAACTGGCATTCTGGCTGCTTCACATGGCAGGAGCCTCTGAACTGGACCTCATTTTGACCTCAGTTATACCAATGTCAATTCAGAGTAACTGCATGGGAATAAACAGATTCGCTCTGGATTTATGCTGGCTTAAACCAGGGCACTATCTGTTCCCCTCCTTGATGTTGTGCTGTGAATTCGGTACATGCTTATTCAGCAGAAAAAGGAGTGGGGGGGGAAAGCACCCCCCCCTCAAATTTTCAGCCCCTGTCAGAGGAAGACAGATTGGAATGACACAGAGTCACCACTAATTGATTGTCTTCTGCCATGACCATAAAGTAGGCCCTTCCAACCCTTCGTGCTTTAAAGTTGCGTGGGCTTCTTAACGTAAGGTCCCCGGGCTATCCTCCCAGTTCTTCTTTTTATTTTATTTTTAAAATAAATAACAGTTGTTTTCACATTAAATAACATCGGAGGCAAGCCTGCCACAGTCAAAAGAATGAAACTGTCATCTCTAATTTGCCTATGAGAAGCTGCGTTGACAGGAAGTTGTCTGTGGCTGTTTAGAAATAAAATAATGCTCTGAGGAGAAGGGGAGAAACTTAATAGGACTTTAAAAACAACAGGAGCCAAGGGGACTGCAGATGGTTCCTGGGCCTAAGGACTAAATAAACAATGATTTTATAGGCAAGAATGTTGCCGACGGGAGATAGCCTCTAAAGAGATGTTCACACATATTGTGTCCAACATCATTAGTCTGCCCAGTGGGAGTGAGCGCTCGGCAGTTAAAGACATTTTGAAAAGGAAAAATAAGCCTCAAAAGATCCTTTAACCAAACAGGAGGTGGAAAAGCAAACTGTCTGAAGAACTTCGTGCAGCTAAATGACTCACCAAACATCTGTCTCTGGGACCAATAATTTGAAACTGATTGACTTACTGGATGTATTAAAAAAAAAGAGGGTGGGAGGGAATTACTGGGGGGAAAACGGAAGAGGGGGGGAATTGATCAGTTAATAGCGGTAGGGGCATGAGAGATGAACAGTTTCAAAGGTCTGGAGCACTGCTCTCTCTGAGGTCTCATTTAAGCTCTGGCACAGCCGAACGCAGAGACAGAAAGAGACAACCTGATATTCACTGATTGAAAAAGGAAACACAGGGACCGGCGTGAGAAGGGCTCCAGAGCTGTGATTTCGAACATCAGCACCGTGGGGCACCAAGTGGAATATTCACCGTGGGCCTGCTAAACCCATTCTCCCAAGCCAGGGACATTTATAAAGCCTTCACTCATGGATTTTGCTTCCCCCTTCTCCTTTCTCTTCGTTCCTCAGAGCGCTCGTTTCGTTCGCTCTCTTTGGTTACTCCTTTTGGCGAGCTGGTATTTTAGTGTTCATGCAGGCTGGCTTCTTTGGAGGGATTTCAGCATGCCGCAGAGCTGGGGCACTGCCTGAAGTTGTGTGTTGAGTTTTCTTTCAAGCGCCTCTCCTCCCTGCACTTTGTCATAGAGGGGGTGCTGGCGGTATGTGTGTGGGGGGTGTTCAGTGAAGAGCCACTGTGGCAGGGCACACTCACCCCTGGAATGTCCCCTTGTAGCCAGGCCTAACGTTGCCGATACCTTCGGCTTCAGTGCCTTCTGCTGGGTGACTGCCTCTGGCTCCAGGTCTTCTGTAGCTCAGCCCTTCAGCCAAGTTACAAAGTTCATGGTATAATGAACAATCCAAATGAGTCTGAATAATTCGGCTGCCCCTTTGGGCTACTAAAGTCATAGAATCATAGAAGATCAGGGAAGGGACCTCAGGAGGTCAGCTAGTCCAACCCCCTGCTCAAAGCAAGACCAACACCAACTAAATCATCCCAGCCAAGGCTTTGTCGAGCCATACAAGTACAAGTGCTCTCCTTGAACTTGCAAAACCCTATCTCGGGGCTTCCCCTATGCTGCCCCCGTAGTGCGCTGCCCCCCTTAGCTCTGTTACCCTAATCCTGGGCTTCTCTCAGCCACAGAGACCTGTTTCCTCTGCAATACCTCCCCAAACTGAGCTTCTTTAGTCTTCTTCTTATGGCTTAGTTCCACCCCCTCTGGCTAGGAGTCAATTAGCTACGGTTGCAGGTAGGAGTAATTGGGTGCATTCACTAGGCTTGCGGGTGATTGGGGTTAAGCCCCATCCAGCAACCTGCCTTAGTGAGATAGTGAGATCCTTCCTTTTGAATCTCATCCTCTTGCTATCATACACATTATTATTAAGGTTACAGCACAGGATCGGCACCTCTTTGTGTGAGCTGCTGTACATACCGAGAGGGACAGTTCCTGCTGTAATGCAGATTCAGTCTAAATAGATAAGAAAAGGGAGTGATAGAGTGGTGAATGACTTGATCAAGGTCATGCAGCCTGCCAATGGCAGAGCTAGGAACTAGTACCCAAAGCTTCTGAGTCCCAGTCCAGTGCTCTACCCAAAGCACATGAGAGTCTCGCTCCCAGGCAAGCCTTAAAATCTTTCTTGTCCTATCTTAAGTGTCAACGTCACTTACTTAGATAGCTAAATATTGGTTTAGGGGCCTATCTTTAGGTTTCTAAGTGTGAACTTTTCCCCCTGAATCTCTCTGTGCCTTGTTTTACCCTTCTGTGAAATGGGTATGGTGTCACAGGGGACCATGAATCTTTAATGCATTCATGTCTATGAAACACCTTGACAGCCTCCATTGAAAGGTGCTACAGGAGTGCAAAGGTCAAGGAGAGCAAGGAAATTAAAAGTGTTACACCATGACATACATCTTATATGGTGCCAGGCCCTCTCAGGGCATACATTGGTTTCCTCTTATAGGACTACAAACATATAACTGAATTCTAATATGAATGACACCACCCAGGCAGAACAAAGATAATACAGTCTAGCCATGCAGTGCACTGTTCTATCTGTTTGAAAAGCCATGAGACATGATTCATGATTTAAGGGCAAAAAGGACCATTGTGATAATCTTGTCTGACCTCTGGAACCACCCAGAAAGCAGAACTTCACTGACTAATTTCTGCATCAAGCCCATGACTTCTGTTAGATCTATTCCAGTGCATCTCCTTGAGAAAGAGCTCCAGTCCTGACTGATCTGGGATTTGCCCATAGAGGGTGGGCTATGTGCCCGGTTTTCAACCGGAAAGTCTGGTCAAAAAGGGGACCTGACAGGGTCCGGTCAGATCTACTGACTAGACACCAAAAGTCCAGTTGCTGGTGGCGGAGAGGCACCAGGCCATCACCCATGCCAGCCTCTACAGAGCCGGAGCCACCTTCTACCTGCATCAGACGGCTGCAGATCCCAGCCCTGGCTTCACAGACAAGTCCCTCCTGACCCAGGCAGTGCATGGGGGAGAGGGGAAGAGCAGTGAGTGACAAGAGCAGGAGGGAAGAGGAGCAAACAGGGGGCAGGGCCACGGGGGAAGGGGCAGGGAAGGGGTGGGGCCTTGGGGAGGAGATGGGGCAGAGGCGGAGCCTCGGGGGAGAAGCGGCAGGGTGGGGAGGTTCCCGCACTCCTGCTGGAGTGTCCGGTTTTTAAATATTACAGAGTTGGCAACCCTGTGCCCATAGCACCTTCCATCTGACGATCGCCAAGTGCTTTTACAGGCACTGCTGAATTGAGCCTCACAACCCCCCCCCCCCCTTCCTCCCGTGAGGTGGTTAACTCTCATAATAGCCATTTCACAGATGGGAAAATGGTCCCAGGATGGCTCAGCGCGCAGTCCAAGCTCAGCAGAGCCAGGAACAGAATCCAGATCTGCAGATTCTCAGTCCTGTGGTTTGACCACTAACCTTTCTCTGGTGGGTGACCCTGACCCCTGTGCAGAACGCCAGCACATGGTCTACGAAGCTCTTAAGCCTTATGATGGAACTCATGGTGCACGTGACCTGGTGCTTGCTATCTGCATCTTGATCAATTTCATCCCTCTATTACCCTAGCTGCATAAATCCACACTGGAGAAGCTAACAACAGACCCTATATGATCAGCAGCATATGAACCTCCAAAGGGTCAGAATTCTGGTCCCATTCAAAGACCCATCTTAAAGCTTGGACCCATATCCAACCCAGCTGGCCGAAGTTTTGGCTTCCTCTCTGCGTATCCCATACTGCGCCCGACCCCAGAGAAAAAAATGCCTTTTCTTGCTGTCTCTGGGTCTGGCTGAATCCAAGAAGTACAGAGACCTGCAATGCTGGAAATAAATAAATAAATACACAATTTTATTCTGATGGATTTGAAATGCAGGGTCAGATTTGGGGTAAATTCTTATTCTAGCCCCATTCCCACTCAGGACCAGGAAGGAGATTGTATCCTGTCCATACTTCCTGGCCTCTGGTCATTTCCCACCCCACGCGAATGTCCTTTCTCAGATTATAAAAAGCATCCTTTTACTGAGCAGGGAGGGTACGAAATTACTGCATGTCAAATGGCAGCTTCCACCAGGCTGTGCGGTTTGCACAAACACACACCCAGTCCCTTCCCTGTTTAAAATCTTCCCTAGCCCAGGAAAGAGGGAGCAAGAAAGCAGGCCCCTCCTGGAAGCCGTAAGCAGACTAGCTTTGTTTTCAGTGTGGTTCTTTCCAGTCGCATTCAAAGCAAAACTGGTGCTAAATTATTCACCAGTCAGTTGTGTGAAGGAATCAAATCCGGTGGCACCCACATGCGGCACACACAAGCCCACTAACAGTATTAATGCTTCTGAGGTTTAGAGGAGATTTGAATCAAAGGCAGGGGAAAGAAATTATGTGTTGAAGTATTTAGATGTAGCCACTTTCCATGCTGCCTTGATGCCTACAGGCCCTTCTTCTCCCAGCCAGAGGAGCAGCCGCAGGCCAGGACCAGCGGCCGAATCTGAAGACTTGGACTGCACCAGGTTTCTGTTTTGCATACAAAATTGCAGAGGTCTGAAAAGCCACCAGGGAGTGTCTGGAACTGAGTACTTCTTGCTGCAAGGAGAGACAGACTCACTTCTTGTGTGTGTGTGTGTATATATGCACGTATGCATATGACTATATATCTATGTGTGTGTAATTGTGTATATATGTCCAGATAAATACACATACAGAGCACTCCCCATTATCCGAATAGCACTGGGGAATGCGGATTTAATTCGGATAATCGGGAGTTTGGATGAGCGGGAGCCATTCAGCACTGGGATGGCCTCCTCCGGGGCAGCGGTTCATCCTCCTCTACCTCGCAGCCCTGTCTCTGCTCAGCCCCGCTTGCTCACTCCTGTGGCCGCAGGGCTGCAAAGGACTCCCTGCACTGTTGCAGGACTGGTGACTCTGGTCCCTGCAGGCGCAAAGTGCAGGGAAGAGGCCCTGGTCCTGGTGGGGCAGAGCAGAGACCTCAGCCAGGACTTTGCTTTGTCCTGCCAAGACCGCAGCCTTCTCTGCACCTTGCGCCTGCAGGCATGGAGTGTCACCAGCCCTGCAGCAGTGCCCTCTGCAGCCTGGCTGTCACAGCCATTCTCACTCTGGTCCTGCCCGCTCCTGTGACAGCAGGCTCCCTCTGCTGCTCGCCTCCTCCTCACAGTCCTGGCTGGGGGAGGGGGCGGGGGTGTCTCCGCTCTATTATGCTAACCTCTGCATGATCCAAATGCCATCCTTGCCCTCCATCCCCCAGCATGAGATGCATGCTGCAGAGAGCATGTATCTATCTCACGCTGGGGGACAAGAAAGGCTTTGGATAATGCAGAGGATTGGATACTAGGGTTTTGGATAAATGGGAGTTTATTGGATCGCAACAAAAATTCCACATCCCCCCGCCCTCTCCCCAGCCCCAAACACACACACACCTGGCCAAATCCTGTTTCAAGACTTTAGCCTCCAGCATATTGCTGTCGACATGAATTATTACTAGCAAGGCTTTCACGCTTTGCAGACCAGAACATTCCGCTCTCAAACCAGGGCTCACAAAGATTTTAAATATCTGGGGCTCTTGGACTGTTCGCCTGATTTCAATGAACGTGCAAATGCCACGGCATCTCAGCACAGCCTGCTTCTAAAGCGCTTATGTTAGCGGAACTCCTCCGTAACCAGGCCAGCCTCAGACTCGCCCTTCGTAAGTAGTTAACCACTCACTTAGCAGCATTCCTCGTTTGGGATTCTTTTTTAAATAGTTGTAAGTGTTATCAAAACAGGAGTCCAGAATAAAATTCCTCCTGATAACCACCTGTTCTGGAAAGGACAGATGGCAATGTGAGGCAGATAAAGCACATCGCTGCTTTTTGGAAAAGATGGCTTTGCACTGATAAAAAAGTCATTGAGTATTTAAAATCCCAGCTCCTTGTGCTTTCTCCTTACAAACAATATAATCAAGATTTTACTCCAATTCATACTTAAAATACTGATGACAAGAGAAGGCCAGTTCAAGTAGTAATAATAATATTTTTTTAAAAAATAGCATTCGCGAACATCTCCTTACCCAAAGGAGACGTTTGACTTCATGCAGAAGTTGATACATTTCACTAACCTCACCCCTTCCAACGCAGGCTCTTAGAGAAACTTTTTTTTTTTTAAAGTAGAACAGACTTGTCCTACATCCTGGCTATTAATCACCTCATCCGGCCAATTAAACAAATGCAGGATGTAGAGATTTAGTGGCTGGAGTGAGGAGGGCGACAGGGAAACTTTAAAAGCATTCAGGGATCTGGTGCCACCAGGAGCCCAGACTGTCAGAGCAAAGGCTATGTGCCTGAGGGGCCGTACTGGTCTAGAGCGAGGGGTAGCCTTGCCTATGTGTGCAGTGAATGCTGGTGCATCAGGAGTGGTGCACGGTGGGGTAATCTTTCCTTCTTAACTCCTGGTCTCTTCCATTGCTACATGCCTATATTATTGAATCCCACTGGCATGCACTCCCTGTCCCTTCTCTCCCCTGCTAGTTCCTAACCCAAGTTATGCTAAAGTCTGCCAATGGCCTAGGGAGAACATGCCAGGAACTGAGGAAATTTTTGGCACTGAGCACACAGGATGGGTTGGAAATCCTTCATGAAAGAATCCTGACCTGACCTGCTGACATAACTTCTCTTTTCTCCCCAGACGAATGCCACCAACACAGCCATCTGTAAACCCTAGAAATAGTTAGTTCCCAGCCCAATCACAGAACCTTTTGGGTTAACTAAACTCAGCCCAGCAGAAGCTACAAAAACTGTGGAAGGCCACCAGTTTTAGAACCATCTTGCCTTTACTTCAAACTACAGATCGGTTTTCACAGCCATGGACATCCTCCAGTATGTCTCACATTTGTGCACCCTCTCTCCCCATTCCTCTGCCAGCCCTTTCCCACTTATTTAATGCCAATCTCCTCTCCTTCCCCCATCCCAATTTAAAAAATGTTTTTCCTCTGCATCTCCTGCCATCTGGAACAGCCCTGTGGTGCAACATCTCTTCACTAGACACTGGCTCCAGACCAAAAACCTGGATCCAAACCCAGATTCTGCATTCGCAGTTGAGTTCAGAGCCCCAGCCTATCTCTGTGAGGCCCAAATCCTGAACTCTGGGGCAGTTTGGAACCAGATCCAGATGCAGGGCCTATCTCAGCTCTCCACATGGTCAAATCTCCATCTGTTTTCAGATCTCACCTTTTCTAGTTTAACCCTAGGATTTGGGGGATTCAGTTTATATAACAGAGGTTATACAAAATAAAAATGCATTGAATGGGTTGGGTTATGGGTAGGAAACTTCAGGTATTGGTCATAAAAGCTTGAAGAACAAGTGTTGGTGCACGCTTTGCCAGTGGTTAGGAATTGACGCATAAGAAAGCTAGTCCATGAGGCTCGTTAAAATAATATATTTTTAGATTTATTTGTGCTAAGGGAGGCAGTGTGGTCTAGTAAATAGTGCACTAGATGGAGACTGAGGATTCTTTTTCTGACCCTGCCACTGAAGGCTTGCCAAGAGGGCCAATGGCATTTTGGGATGTATAAGTAGGGGCATTGCCAGCAGATCGAGGGACGTGATCGTTCCCCTCTATTCAACATTGGTGAGGCCTCATCTGGAGTACTGTGTCCAGTTTTGGGCCCCACACTACAAGAAGGATGTGGAAAAATTGGAAAGCGTCCAGCGGAGGGCAACAAAAATGATTAGGAGACTGGAACACATGATTTATGAGGAGAGGCTGAGGGAACTGGGATTATTTAGTCTGCAGAAGAGAAGAATGAGTGGGGATTTGATAGCTGCTTTCAACTACCTGAAAGGGGGTTCCAAAGAGGATGGAACTATGCTGTTCTCAGTGGTAGCAGATGATAGAACAAGGGGTAATGGTCTCAAGTTGCAGTGGGGGAGGTTTAGGTTGGATATTAGGAAAAGCTTTTTCATTATGAGGGTGGTGAAGCACTGGAATGCGTTACCTAGGGAGGTGGTGGAATCTCCTTCCTTTGAGGTTTTTAAGGTCAGGCTTGACAAAGCTCTGGCTGGGATGATTTAGTTGGGGATTGGTCCTGCTTTGAGCAGGGGGTTGGACTAGATGACCTCCTGAGGTCTCTTCCAACCCTGGTATTCTATGTTTCTATGATCTATATTATGCCCCTGGGCAAGTCACTTCACATCTCTCTGCTTCTGTTTTCACACTTGCCTCGTCTATCCAGATTATAAACTCTTCAGAGTAGGAGCTGTCTCTGACTACGCATATATGCAGCACCTAGCACAACAGGTCCTCAGTTGCAGCCTCTAGTGATATTAGAACACAAATAATAATGCCACACATTTCCATGGGTGTGTGTATTACATGTGAACATGGAAGCCACAATGCTAATTTATTTTTTACCTTTCATCAAATAAAAACAAAACAAAATCTCTTTTCGAGGAATTTCACTGACCTTAATTTCAAAGTTCTGCATTTGGTGGAGGGATTAAGACCAGGTACAACAACCTGGAAAAGGGGAGAGGGGAAAAAAAAGCCCAAACAGCCACTCTTACTTCCTACTGGGAACCTAATACCTTTCCAACTCGTCACAGGACTTGGGACAAAATTTCTTGGAGTTGCAAACTGGTAGTAAATACTCATGACAGGGGCTGAGTATAAAAGGCAGGCCAGAAGCAAGAAGCTCATTAAGCCTTAAGTGTAAACTAAAAGAGTCAAATCAATACTCTTTCAAATACCCATCTTATCAACCCTGGCGTGTGATTTCAGCCCAGGAAAAATGACCTGCTGTGAATGGTTCCAATCCCCCGCCTTTTGGTTTATTATTATTATTATTCCTGTCCTCGGATAATCCTTTGTTGATATGATAAAGCACTTTTAGCCCAGTGCTGCAGGGATAATGGGCTTCCATTGCTTCATAGGCAATGTCACAGTCAGGGCATTTGTGTCCAGTCTACCAGCAATATAGATGCATGAAGCCTGGGGTTATCAAAGGAGTTTAAGGGAGTGAGCTGCCCAAATCCCATGTACTTTCAATAGGAGTTGGGTGTCTTTGTCTAGAGGTGCCTTTGAAAATACCAGGTCAAACAGTTACCTTTATCGTGTATAGATGTATGCTTCAAGATGTCAGAATAGATTGTCACCGTGGTTCCTTCCAGCCTTATAATGAAGTACTACGGCACGGGAGAGAGGTGGCTTTTCAGAGATGTTAAGCCACATTCTGTCCTCAGGTACCTGCTTGGAACTACGGCCATGATGCTCCCTGCTCCTGGAAGTCTCTCCTGATCCTCTCCAGGTCTCTCCAGGTACCCACCTTCTTTTCTGCCCCTACTCAGTACTTACTCGTCACTATTTATTTTTTAAAGATGCTCTAACACACAGTCTCTCCATGCATCTGATTCGCCGCGCCTGCCTATTTCAAGATGAGGTGCCCGTCTGTGCGTTTGAACAAGTGGGGTGGGGAGTTATACCTAGTGCAGCTAACCTGAGGCGGGTGGAAACCTATTATTTGTGTTACTCACCACTGTGCCAGCACTTACTTACCCCATGGGCTGACATTACGCTGAACGCATCCTGCTTAAATGGAGGAACCCATCTCTCCAATGTGCAGAAAAAGAGATGGAACTGAGTCTGGATGGAAAGGCTCCAAGTGTCTGGCACAGTAACAGAGGGGTAAGCAGGCTGGGAAGTGGGACAAGGATATTAGCAGCTTTCTTTCCTCAGTGTGGGATAAGCTTGGAAGGAACTAGTGGGCCTTTCTAGTGAAGTCACTAGAAGGAAACAAAAGGGCCCAGGAAAGTGCCTGAGAGGGGTTTGGAAGATTCTGGAGGAAGAGCTTTTGGAAGAGGTGTGTGAATACAGCTGGGTGGCTTGGTAATGAACCTAAGGGAGGGCGTGTCTTTTGACCAAGAACCAGCCAGGCCAGTCCTGAGAGGCAAGCAGATTGGTTGTAGCAGAGCCAGAGGATGCACTTTCTGGGAAGAGAAACAAGGAGAGCTTGGGACCAGACCTGGTGCCATTATATGGAGATATACATGGGCACTGCACAGAACTCACATTGCTAGCTACACCTCTGCCTGAGGTGGACGCTTGGAGAAAGCAGGAAAGGCCCAATTTACTATGACAAGAGGAACACCCCAGGGGCTGTGGTTCTTAAACTAAGTCAACCACATCCCTTTGAACAGCTACAAACACCACCCAGCTGGCAAGCGCACCCAGCAAGGACAGGACATGAGCACTGGGCTTTGAATCATCCCCGACTGAGGTGGTATCATCCTGAGGCTGTCATCATTCCAAATATAGACTGGGATTCACTGGCAGCCTCAAATTCTTATCTCCAATGCCAACCTTTGTCACATCATGCTACTGGCACCCAGAGCTGACCAGAGAGGACCAGGGCTTGTGGTTTACCATGCGCCGGCTGTCTCCTCTTTTATGGTTTGCACTTTTACTTTATTATCTTTAATTTTCTTCTTCCAGCTCTGAAGTGGGTATTAGAAAGTCAATACAAAACCTATTCTGGCCTTTTATTCTAAAATAACAGCACTAAGCTTGTTTATTTACAGTGAGACAAGGAGATATTTGTGACAGCCTTGTCAATGGTTCAATGGGATCATGCTAACTTTTTCTTTTTAAACTCAAATGCACTTTATTTTTCTGTGTTTGTCTGTCTCTCCAGATTAACTCTTGTTTTCCACAATCAATAGTCTCCCAACTGCCTGAAGTCTACAGAGAAGAGCAGGAGAGGGGTGTGTGACTTGAGTTACTCAACAGGGTGGATGCAGGAATAAAATTCCCAAACCCACATCCAATCTGGAACTGCATGTTTATGCTTGGCTATTCGGAGACTGAGGTTAGAGTTCTCCACTCACCCAGCTCAGGGATGTGTCTGGCACAATTTGCCATGACCAGCTAGGGAGAGTCCTGGATAGCTCATGGAGGTAAGGCGATACAACTGCTTCTCATTCCCAGTAGGGTTGCTGCAAATGCCATCTTAGGCCAGTTATCCTTTCTGTGCCTCAGTTTCCCACCTGTAAATGATGAATTCATTGGTTAATTCATTCCGCCAAAGTTTTCAAACTTGGTTGCTTGAAGTTAGGGACCTAAATACATACATAAGCACCAGAGTGAGTGGCCTGACTTGAACACTGACACCCACTGCTCCTATTTAAACTAATGAGAGAGAGCAAGCCTGAAGTCAACAGGATCTGTGGGTGGATAACAACCTCCCACACCAAGTCATTATTAGGTTTGAACCTTGGGCCTTTAGCTCCGACTTCTGCTCCTTGACCTAGAAGGGTAACTCCACTGGCTGGTAGCAGCAAGAGACTGTTATCCCCTGTAAACCAGTCACTGGGGAGGGATGCAACACCCACTCAGCAAGTGTGTTATAGATGCTCAGCACCTCTAGGAATCCCAGCATTGACTGAAGTGCCTAGATATAGATGTTGGTGCCTAACTTTAGGCGTGCAAGTTTGGAAGACTCTGTGCAATGTTTGTGAAGGAGTTTAAGTTCTTTGGGTGGAAAACCCAGTGCCCTTTGTAAGATCACATGCTCTTTCTGAACTCTTCCTGCAGGGTGTTACAAACACAGCACAGACTACAATGTTCCACAAAAAACATAAAGGGAAAAAAAGCAATGCAGAACAAGATGCGCATGGCTGCTCTTGCTATTCCTGATGGAGGTGACTCAGTATCTGTGCTCCGCTCGCCAGGACGTTTATAAAGTGGAAGCTCAATTCATTGGTTTAAACAGATTAGCAGAATCAAAACAAAGGAATATAAATTGCACTTCAGAAAGTCCCTGTTTTGGCTGTTGAAATAGTGTCCTTCAGCCCATATCTGCTGCCACAGAGTGAACTGGGCAGCAAATGTCAGTGCGTTTGTAATCTAGTGGGGGCTTGTCTCCCACCTTTCCAAGAGGTTGTATCTCTGTGGAGATGGTTAAAGAAAATGAGACACAAGACCCCCCTCTCTGAAACATGTGAGTAATTTCAAACTGGCTACTTTCATGAAGTTATTCTACCCTAAAGTCGTGGCAGGTAGAAATGGACAAGAGCTATGAGATCATGCAGCCAGCTACTTGCCAAAGCCAACTGCCCCTTAGAGCCCATGAGGAAGGGAAAATGGATGCAGTACCATGAGTTTTCTTCATATAAGCAGCCAAAAGTTAGGCTGCCCATCTGAAATAGCCAAACCTCTGGGGTCTGCAGAACTGGAATGGGAGTCTCTGAGTCTAGGCTGCCCTAGAAACTTCCTGCTTTCGGTCAGGCCAGGGAATCTCATGAGAAAGCTGTTGATAAATAGTATAATCCATTGCTTGACCCCACTTTGGTTTGTTATGAAATATACTCAAGAGGCCAAATAACCAGCGTCAGTCAGGTTCATTAATACAGTACAGGGGAAAGGGTCTATTCAACACCCGTCTCCGACAAGCAGTCCCGTGCAGCAATGTTACATTCCCCTCACGCAGGAGCTGTGCTCCTCAAGTTACACACTGCAGCTGGCAACATCCGTATGATTTTACAAGTTACACATCTCTTTGCATGGCTCTAAAATCCAACCCATCAGTTTGTCCCAGTTCCCTAACTTGTTCTGTTTCTTATCTTAATTCTGGGTACGTGCATCCCAGGTACTCAGAGGCATGAAGACACTTCCTAGGCCTGTACTCGGATAAACAGGATTGTGAGAGTAACTCTTTTTCTGTTGCTGTGAGGATACAATTATGTCCAGATACTGACAGTTTTCCTATCTGCTTAAGCCGAAGCTTACTTCAGCTACGGCAAAGTGTTTTGGGATACTTAGCATAAGTGAACAGGATTATAATAAAGGTATAGGCTAATTTGGGCTCTATAACTGCTACATTAATCCTTTATATAGCTACTTAATGCTTAATATGTGTGTATGCTACCCAGCGTACATTAGTCAACAATGCCCTTTCTCTGAGCACCGAGATGCTGCACTCAGATACTAAAATACACCGGGAGGGGGTTTAAGATTCCCCAAACCTGGATTCATTCTCACTTTTTACCAAATGGGCAAAATCAAACCTCCAGGGGAATAGCCTGTTTATAGGCTTGGAAGGGTTAGATCTTTATTGCTAAATGTCAGTAAACAGCTATTTCACTGCACACATACAAACCAGTGAAAAAAATATTTCCATCGATGATCATGGAAATTTGTAGATAGGCAAACTATGAAAAATGCTGCTTGAGAACGTATGAGAGAGTCTGATTTAAGGATACATGTTTTGAGGTGATGTTGACAATTTGTGTTTGATCTGTTATAAAGCTTTACTTTTTTGAATCTCAACACCGGTAGTCATTAAATAATTATTGTGTGATTCCCCCATGTCTGATGCCCCCATAATTTCTGAAACTGAACATTTAAACCAATGAAAACGGAAGAAAAATGCTGAAAAATAAACCAGTATCATTCATCCAAATGATAAAAAAATCAGCACATTTTGCCAAGCCTGCCCATTTGAGAGTAGAAGGGAAAGGTTTGAAACCAGACCTGCAAGGGCTCAGAGAATGAGCCTAGTGCTGATGCATCTGTTGGGGTGCTACCCTCAGTGCCATGAGAAAATTACTGCTAAGGCCGCACATGCTTGTGGACGTACTTAACTTTACTCATATGTGTAGCCCCATTGAAGCCAATGGTTATGTTTGCATTAGTCAAGTTACCTACGTATTTAAGTGTTTGCAGAATCTGGCCCTGAAGCTATGGGAACCAGCAGGTTTGGCTCCCAGTGGGCTAGGCAGCGATGGACTGCATAGGTTCAATCTTCGAATCCCACTCACGCATGCTCCCCATACTGAGCGTGGGGTTTCATGAACCCACAATTCCAATGCAAAACGTATGCATCAAAGTCACCAAGCTTTGCCTGACCTGGGGGCAGAACATGAAACCAAGTGTAACCACCACATTTTACGTGGCTCCAACCCAAATTTTAAAATCTCTCCTTAGAAATCATAGGAAAGTCTTTGCTTGCCCCTAAAGCCCCGTTCCCTTGGCTTTTGGTCCAGATCATAAAGCCTTGTCTGCAATTGGGGTTTGAAACAGTACTTTCTTTTGCAAATGTTTCACACTGCTGCTGTGTTCCACCTCATAGATGGCTGCAATTCGGTAGTAGGTGAAGATAGCCTGGCACATAGTTTGCAAAGTGCTTTGGGATCATGTGGGGGTAGGAGTTATGTAAGTGCAAAGATATATCATTAAATAATATTGTGAGTGGTGATTAATAACGAAGTGGTGCCCTGGAACGGATGCAAAATTAGGAAATTCAGGGCTAGCTTGCTGAATGTTTCCTTTCTCCTGTTCCCCCTGATGGGAAAATAATGTATCCACACACTCCACATCTCAGATTCCTGTTACCATCAGATCACATTGTGACTGAAATGCCCTATCTCAGCCGCAGACGTTACAGAGTATTATTTCAGTGGTGGCACTCACCCCTTCCCCATGGATTTCTTGACTTTGGCTGTCAGCCAATCAAGGCTTCAGCAATCTGATCAGCTGTATAATTTAATGAACCCTCTTTTCCTGGGGAAGGCCCCATTCCTTTATAAATGCTGGCGAGATATCACATTTCACAGGATGACCTCTACTTTTATAAGATGATGGGAGAAAATTGGTTTTGGAAATCGAGGAAGATTGCATCTTGTGAAACAGAATCCGGAGAGTGACCCAGAGACCACCTTTCCATTCCAGTCCATTTCATTTCAGTTTTTGGTTTTGATGAGTAACTAAAAATAGTTAGGGTCGCTTGACCGAAAGTGCAAATAATTAACCAGCAAAATAACACCCCTCCTCTTCCACTCCTGTCCTCCAACTCAGTATTGTACCAATGCATGGCAGTGTGGGCTGGAGAGATAAGTACCACTTGTCCACCATGGAAATGCAGCCATCTCTGGAGTGGAGCGGGGCCACCTGTTTAACAATGCACTGCAATACTTCTACACACCAATTGAGGACTTGACATAAATAAATGCTCTCTCCAACTGAAAACACAAAGGGTAAATTGAGGCGGGAGCCTGCAGTGAATGGAATTAGGGTTTAGCCAAGACACTGTGGTTAACACACTTATGACAAGGAGTATGGGATTTTTAATGTCTGGGACAAATGGAGAATAACTCCTAGAGATATGCAGATAACTTAAGAACTGTTCCCTTTTAGGAGGTAATAACCACTATGCGCTGGATAAACTCTGCCATGCCCAGAATACCTTTATTGCTGAGTGACCAGGAAGCCAGCCTGTTTCCTGTCATGAAATGCCGAATACTTAAAGAGCAGAATGAATGAAAGAAGGAATTAGAGTGACAGAAGGAGCTGAGTGGCCTCATTTGTTGCGGGAACATGGTGGCAAGTTGGGCCCTGGGCTATTCAGGGCGTTGTGTACTGTGTGTTTGCCGAAAGCTGTGCTGCAGTTGTTAGGCATCAACTGCACAAACACCTCTCCCTGCACGTGCGTGTATCAGACTGGCAAAGGGCATGGAGCCAGCGAGGCATGGAGTGCCTTCAGCTCTTAAGAAATCCACCAGCAGGGCAGTCAGGTACCGGGGCATGTGCGAGCTGCTCAAGCATGTGTTGTTATGTCACCCTCTAGTAGTTGGCTTGTAACCCCTAACTCGCTCCAAGATTCTCCCTTCGTTCTGCGCTTCTGTCGCTGAAGTCCCCGGAGTGAGATCCTAGCTCCATTGTAGGCAGTGGTAAAGGATTTCTGGTTTCTATCCCTAACGCTCCGTACGTGCAGAGTCGCTGGCTGCCGTGATACCTTCATTCCCTAGCGTTGGGTCAGATGCTTAGCCAGTATAATGTAGGGTGACCAGATGTCCCGATTTCATAGGGACAGTCCTGATTTGGGGGGCTTTTTCTTATATAGGCTCCTATTACCCCTCAACCCCTGTCCTGATTTTTCACACTTGCTGTCTGGTTGCCCTGGTATAATGCGGTGTGGTGCCCCTGAGGTCAATAGAGCTATGCAAATTTACACCTGCTGAGGAAGGTGGGGAGCTGGCCCATTTTGTGTAGCTGGGTACATTGCGTTTGACTGAGTCTCCAGGAAGAAGAGGTGCACACGTTTCATCTTAAAAAGCTTCGTGTTCCATGCCCCCGTCTCATCCACGCTCCTGATCTTCCATCTCTTTCCCACTTGGCATCTTCACTCAGGACGTTATGGCATGAGGATCTTTTCCCTTCTATACTACAGTAATCAGCGTTGAATGGTAAAAAGAACCGACTACAAATCTTTGAAGGGAGCAACACCAAGAAGTGAGAGGAATTGCTTAGGGTGGTCCAAGGAAGTCACAACTAGAAGTATTGGGATGACACTGAAAGAGGAGGAGAAGTAAAGGGCCAGATCCTCAGCTGATGTAAATCAATATCTCTCCTCCTCTGTCCCTTAGGATGGATATGAGGAAAAAACTTCTCAACAGTGAGATTTACCAGCACATGCAACAAGGAAAGTAGTGGAAGTTCCATCGCGTGGCACATTTAAACACTAGACTACACAATATAATATACTAGTCGAGGGGACAGGTTAGACATCCTAATATGTCTATCCCATGTCTAAAACTAGTTCCTCTGGTAATATTCCCCCCTTGTCCTTTTTTCCAGTGAAAGCAGAGAACACTCTGATTAAAAATGGGACTGAAAAGACTAACCCAACCAAAAAATCAGCATCCAGGGGTCCTTTCACCTGGAAACGCTTCTTTGTATTTCTACACGACTACATGTGCTGCAACTTTATGACTGTTCTGGGTCGCCCTGGGGAGTGTCAAACCCTCTTAATGATTTTAAGACTGCAGGTCAATTTCCAACCAGAAATATCTGCCATAGAAGAGATGCACAAGAGGAGAGGAGAAAACATATATTCATTGGACCGGGAGCGAAAGCAGCATCAAATCGATTGCACATGTGTAGAAGGCCAATAAATTGAAGGCAAGGCTCATATTGATGTTGTACGATGTGCCCCAAAATACCATGTCACTCTGGAGCTTTGGGCTATGTTTGGGCTTAAAAAACATTGCTTTCTCCACTCTCCCTCCAAAAAAAGGGAGACTTCTTTTTTCAGAAGGTGATGATTAAATAACAGAAAATTGAATAGCAATAGACATTAGGCCAGTCGGAGGAATAAATAAGGAACATCACTGGCGGTTGTAAATAACCGGCACCGGCTTGAGCACAAAGCAACACATCTGGTAATTATTCTCAATTCCGCTCCAATTGCTTTGATTTGCCGATGTGAGGGGGGGTACAAAGAACTCCACTTTTATTTATTTATTTTTTGCAAATCAGTGTTTAATTGTAAATTGCCTTGGAGGAATCAATGGGATTTATTGCTTCTGCCATGTGAGGTGTGAAATGTTTGTCATTATTACACAATGGATTATTTTTTAATAATCTTTGCCTGAGTGTCCCATTTCCTTGTAATAAGGTTGATTTGGGACTGGAAGAAGTTGCTGTAGGTTGTTTTTTCTCTCTGCTTGTAGTTTTATGGCTGTTAATTCATTATAACTACTTCTTTCTTTTTTAAAAGCGTAGTTAAAACAAGGTAAACTGAGTCCGATGGTTTAATAATAGACTTGTTAGAGAGCAGGGATGGGTTTGTGGATAAGGACTGGACTGGACTAAGGACCTGGGTTCACTTTCTTGTTCCACCACAGCCTCCCATTGTGACCCATGTGAATTCCTCTGACCCAGAGATTTGCAGAAGTGCTTTCCAGAGCTACTCAACAAAAGGGAAGTATATTTCATGACAAGTTTAGAAAAGAAGGTAAAAATGGGTATGGGAGGACATTTTTTTAAATTTTTCAATGGAAAAATGACATTTGGTTTCCTTAGGAAAGTAAAAGTTAAAAGGCCAGGACCTGCGGTCCCACTGTGTTGGTATTAATTTCTATATGTCTACATCACCATGATTTATAATTGTGCCGTCCAGAATATTGTCAGAGAAAGTGATTCCGCATTTTTCCATGGGAGCTTGTCCTGTTGCCCAGATTCTTCTAACAGCGATAATATTTTACCCTGAATTTTGCGATGGTTTAAGCTAGGACTGTTAATTAATCGCAGTTAACTCACATGATGAACTAAAAAAAATTAATTGTGATTAAAAAAATTAATCACGACTAATCGCAGTTTTCATCACACTGTTAAACAACAGAATACCAATTGAAATTTATTACATATTTTTGGATGTTTTACTACATTTTCAAATACATTGATTTCAATTACAACACAGAATACAAAGTGTACAGTGTTCAATTTATATTTATTTCTATTACAAATATTTTTACTGTAAAAATGATAAAGAAAAGAAATAGTATTTTTCAATTCACCTCATACAAGTACTGTAGCGCAATCTCTTTATCATGAAAGTGCAACTTACAAACCAATACAAAACTTTAAACCTAAAAGTCCACTCAGTCCTACTTCTTGTTCAGCCAATCACTTAAACAAACAAGTTTGTTTACATTTACAGGAGCTAATGCTGCATACTTCTTATTTACAATGTCACCAGAAAGTGAGAAGAGGAGTTTGCATGGTACTTTTGTAACCAGCATTGCAAGGCATTTACGTGCCAGATATGATAAACATTCGTATGCCCCTTCATGCTTCAGCCACCAATCCAGAGGATATGTTTCCATGCTGATGACATTCATTACAAAAATAATGCATTAATTAAATTTGTGACTGAACTCCTTGGGGGAGAACTGTATGTCTCCTGCTCTGTTTTACCTGCATTCTGCCATGTATTTCATGTTATAGCAGTCTCAGATGATGACCCAGCACATGTTGTTCATTTTAAGAACACTTTCACTGCAGATTTGACAAAACGCAAAGAAGGTACCAATGTGAGATTTCTAAAGATAGCTACAGCACTCGACCAAAGGTTTAAGAATCAGAAATGCCTTCCAAAATCTGAGAGGGATGAGGTGTGGCGCATGCTTTCAGAAGTCTTAAAAGAGCAACACTCCGACGCGGAAACTGCAGAACCCGAACCACCAAAAAAGAAAATCAACCTTCTGCTGATGGCATCTGACTCAGATGATGAAAGTGAACATGCGTTGTTCCACACTGCTTTGAATGGTTATCGAGCAGAACCCATCATCAGCATGGATGGACGTCCTCTGGAATGGTGGTTGAAGCATGAAGGGACATAGGAATCTTTAGAGCATCTGGCATGTAAATATCTTGCGATGCCGGCTACAACAGTGCCATGGGAACGCCTGTTCTCACTTTCAGGTGACAATGTAAATTAGAAGCGGGCACCATTATTTCATTATAATGTAAACAAACTTGTTTGTCTGAGCGACTGGCCAAACAAGAGATAGGACTGAGTGGAATTGTAGGCTCTCAAGTTTTACATTGCTTTATTTTTGAATGCAGTTATTTTTTAAACATAATTCTACATTTGTAAGTTCAACTTTCATGATAAAGATCTTGCACTGCAGTACTTGTATTAGGTGAATTGAAAAATACTATTTCTTTAGGTTTTTTTACAGTTCAATTGTTTGTAATCAAATATAAATATAAAGTGAGCTACTGTACACTTTGTATTCTGTGTTATAATTGAAATCAATATAGTTGAAAATGTAGAAAACACCCAAAATATTTAAATAAATGGTATTCTATTATTGTTTAACAGTGCGATTAATCGCGATTAATTTTTTTAATCGTGCGATTAATCACAATTAATTTTTTTAATCGCTTGACAGCCTTACTGTCCATTGCTCTTGTGCTTAGGGGCCTGAAGAGCTGGAGTAGCACTGGAAATAACTAGTCCCTGTCCTGTCTATTTTTATATTGTTCATTTTATTTACCTATTTGGATTATTATAAATATTGGGCCAATTTTTCATACTTCAACATAAAGAGGCAGAGGCCCTTATTCAATCAGTTTCTGTGGTATTCAGTACTTCCAAGCTGTGGCCCAAAGAGAGAATCTTTCTGTCCCATGTGCAGCTGTCATAAATATAAAGGGAAGGGTAAACCCCTTTGAAATCCCTCCTGGCCAGGGGAAAGCTCCTCTCACCTGTAAAGGGTTAAGAAGCTAAAGGTAACCTCGCTGGCACCTGACCAAAATGACCAATGAGGAGACAAGATACTTTCAAAAGCTGGGAGGAGGGAGAGAAACAAAGGGTCTGTGTCTGTCTGTAGTCGTCTTGGCCAGGGACAGAACAGGAATGGAGTCTTAGAACTTTTAGTAAGTAATCTAGCTAGGTATGTGTTAGATTATGATTTCTTTAAATGGCTGAGAAAAGAATTGTGCTGAATAGAATAACTATTTCTGTCTGTGTATCTTTTTTGTAACTTAAGGTTTTGCCTAGAGGGGTTCTCTATGTTTTTGAATCTAATTACCCTGTAAGATATCTACCATCCTGATTTTACAGGGGGGATTTCTTTATTTCTATTTACTTCTATTTTTTATTAAAAGTCTTCTTGTAAAACACTGAATGCTTTTTCATTGTTCTCAGATCCAAGGGTTTGGGTCTGTGGTCACCTATGCAAATTGGTGAGGCTTTTTATCCAACATTTCCCAGGAAAGGGGGGGTGCAAGTGTTGGGAGGATTGTTCATTGTTCTTAAGATCCAAGGGTCTGGGTCTGTAGTCACCTAGGCAAATTGGTGAGACTTTTTACCAAACCTTGTCCAGGAAGTGGGGTGCAAGGTTTTGGGAAGTATTTTGGGGGGAAGGACGCGTCCAAACAGCTCTTCCCCAGTAACCAGTATTAGTTTGGTGGTGGTAGCGGCCAGTCCAAGGATAACAGGTGTAATATTTTGTACCTTGGGGAAGTTTTGACCTAAGCTGGTAAAGATAAGCTTAGGAGGTTTTTCATGCAGGTCCCCACATCTGTACCCTAGAGTTCAGAGTGGGGGAGGAACCTTGACAGCAGCTCAGCCCCCATTTGCCCAAGGATAACTAGAAGGCTGCTGCCTAGAAAGCCAGAGTCTTTTGAAGAACAGCAAAGTCACTCGGGCCAGTCACAAGTCCTTGTCTCTGCTCCTTCGATGACAATCATCACAGATTTAGCTCTGCTGAGGAGTGGAGCAGGAGAGCTAATTAACACAAACAGTCATAAAGAGATTGTGCCAATGGGGAGAAATAGACTCACGTGAGCTGTCTCTGTGTGTATCCTTTACAGCCCATGTGTCAGAGGATTCTAACAGTCTGATTAAGAATGACAAGTGTTAACCCTCCCCATCAGTGGGTTTCCCAGCTCCCTTGCTGCACTGGCCTTATCCCATTTTCTCCAGCAGAATCAAAGCAATTACAGATAGAAAAGACACATTAGTTCATCTAGTCCGTACACTCACTCTTCTCAGCCAGTGCAAAATTATTCCCTATATCGTCCAATTTTTAAATGACTCGACTCGAACACTAGGGGTTCCATCACTTCTCCTAAGCAGCCATTTCACTGACTAATGTATCTCCCGGGGCCCGATTCCCCGCTTTACACACTAGAACAGCCCCTGCTATTTGGGGGATAGGAACCTCTTCCTGGTTCCCCTGGTGAAGGTTCTACCAGATCGTTTGCCAATACCCTGGCAATGATATATTTACTTGTAGTATATAATTAAGTCACGACATGTCTCTGTGTGCTGTAGAGAGATCCAGACAGGGATCTCTGTGTCATCTCTCATTGTAGACTCACCTTTTTTCATCATCTCTTTGCAAGGTCTTCAGTGGAGAGGGGTTGATGGCATATAAGACCCTTGAGCAGAGTCCTTGTCACCAGGGCTACGTTTCTGGACAACGATAGAGGAAACCCTTTTCCCTGCTTCCATTTTTAGTTCAGTTCCACTACCCTCACCAGTTCAGAGTTCATGTGCAGTTCTGGTAGGGTGACCAGGTGTCCCAATGTTACAGAGACAGTCCCGATTTTGGGGTCTTTTTCTTATATAGGCTCCTATTACCTCCCATCCCCACGTCCAACCCTGTCCTGATTTTTCACATTTGTTGTCTGGTCACCCTAAGTTCTGGTGAGTCCCCAGAATGTCACCTGCAGGACTTCTGGGTAGAAAGCTTATGCAAATGAACTCTCTCTGCAGCCATTTCACTTATAGATGATGGCAGAGATCTCCTTCCCCTATGGAGCTTCTGTCTTTTTTTTTTTCTTGTTTGCGAACAGATCGCAGTAGCAAGCTCCTTACTCTCTACAGCTTCAGGCCAGAGATCTTACATAAGTAAACTTCTCTGGCTGGAGTCTCTATACTGGATTCTGCTCTCATTTACCCTAGGGTAAATCCAGAGTGACTTTTTAAAACTTATTGTTAGTTACGTTAATTTAACTGAGAACAACAAAACCTGACTGTTCCTTTACCTGCTTGATATTATAGCGTCGAGATGATGGTTACAAGAAAGAAAGAAAGAAAACTGGATTAACCAGTTACTTGGAAATGGGAATCTGGAAAAATTGTCATGGATTTTTTAACAGCAGCATAGAGGTATGGAGGTGGAGAACACACACACACAATAAGGGTTTTTATATGATGAGAGGAATAAAACTGAGTTTTTATTCAGAACAGATCATAGTGAGATTCCAAACTGTAACTGCACATATTTTAAAAAAATACCCAAAAGAAATGAAGAGTAAAAAAAAAAAAAATCGATTTCTGACATTCATGACAAGCAATAACACTGACTTGACCTTGGTTTCTAGTAGCCACTCTCTGAAATACTGGCTGCCGTAGCACCGGTGCCAATTGGTGGGCGTATTCCAGTTGTCGTTCCAGGCCGTCCTTGAAAGAATAGGGTATTTTTTTTTAACTCCACTGATTCTCTGAGATTTGTAGCCAAGGTATATCAGCTCTCTATCAAAGAGCTCTGACAGAAAGCTTCACCCATAGCTTGCATGCCATATATGAAACCCTACACCCACACACAGGGTTTGACTTCTGTTCAGAAAAGCAAAAGGGATTTCAGAATTAAAGCTGAAACTCCGTTCCTCTGGTGCCAAGAGATACTGCCACGTATTTGGATCTTTTCAAAGCCACTTCAGAATGCGCTGCCCACACTCTGAGAATAACGGCACAAATGCTCTGATTCCATCTGACAAGCCTCTGAACCACCAAGGCAAAAGGCCAGCTGGAGTATGAAGTTTCATGGTAGATGCTGGATCATGGTCCTTGAATGAAGACTTCTTAGCACCTGCTTATATAGTAATTAAGGAGGGCAACTTTTTCTATTCACAGTGAAGCGCTGCTGATAACCTGACATAAAGATGAGTATCATAGAATCATAGAATATCAGAGTTGGAACGGACCTCAGGAGGTCATCTAGTCCAACCCCCTGCTCGAAGCAGGACCGATCCCCAATTAAATCATAAGTAATATCTTACAGTTAGCAGCACCTTTCATACTCAAGGCTCCAAAAACACTTTACGCACGATATAGACACCATTTCCACTCTCCAGCAGATTCATTTCTTCACCCACTGCTGGGATGCAGCAATTATTCAAGGGTACGCAGCAACACTGCCCCTTGGTTCTGGACAGAAAATGAAGAAGAAAACAAGTGGGCCAAACTCCCTGCTGGGTGAAGCGCTGTCGAAGCCAGGGGAGATGAATCTGTTTACAACAGCTGAGACTTTAGTCCAACATCCAGTTAAAATGAGGAGAAATCAGAAGGAAACCGACAGAGGGATTCTGCCATGGCATCAGGATTAACCACCTCTACTCAAAAAGTGCCACTGGGTCTTCACTGGTGGGATGTTGCACCAGATAGTTAGCACCTCTGCTGGCCCAACCCCCCAGCACCATGCGGAAGTAATACTCCAGTGACATCTCACAAGGCAGAGCACCAGACTGTAGGATTTACAGGTCTCCCTTCCAAAGACTGGCCCTGCTGAGCTGATGTCCTCACTGCCCAGGATGTTAACAGCAAAACCCTAGAAGCAGAAAAGTGCTTTTCCTAAGCATGCCCTTCATTTTAAAGGGCAAGGCTGAGGCTTCAAGGCTCTGAATGATTTCTCTAAAGCAAGCTTGTGTTTGCGCTGCAGGGATATTCGCTGTTCTGAGGCTTGCTGGCATTTTGGTGCTGGCAGTAAAAAGAAAAGCCCAAGCCTTCAAAGGAGCCTTGAAAGGACGATATCCCGACCCAACGTTGGTTTGTGGGATCTGACCTGGCCTGAGCTAATGCTGAGGCATTTAGGCATTTCCACGGCAGCATATAGGAGAGAATGTAACTGACTGGCTAGCAGGGACAGCGTCTCGTCACACAGAGCCGGCGGTCAGGATTGGGGCCAGCACCTGTTCAACGTTATAAGGAGATTTTTTCCCTCACAGAGGCAGTGGAGAAGCGTTCTTCTGCCACAGGGACAATGTCCTAAAGGTCAAGATAGGTCAGGGCTAGATGGGACATCTTTCTGCACCCATCAGGGCTGTTCCCCGTTCGTCCAAAGGAGCAGCTACTGAGCAAGATGAGGCATATTCTGATGCATGAAGAGAGGGTGAGTGCGCTCTCTTTGCCATGTTCCTATTAGCACCACAAGCCCAGGGGTAGGGGAGAAAGGAGTACAATTGAGCAGAACTGGAAGTCAAAGGCAGCATTCCCTAGTGAATAGAACACTGTCCTGAGACTCAGAAGACCTGGGTTCTAGTCCTGGATCTGCTACTAACCTAGCCTTCTGACTGACCTTGGGCAAGTATTTGTGCTTCAGTTTCCGCAACTCTAAAATGGGGGATAATGATCGTGATCCTCCTTTATAAGGCACGTTGAGATCTACTAATGACACATGCGGGATAAGCGCTAGGTATTATTATCTCCCATATAGCAGTGTCATAGCTTGCTTATCAGTTATAGTCTATCCTAACTGCAATCCTGGAAATGCACAGTAAAATGCTCAGCGTGCAGCTCATTCCAAATAAAACCCCACAAACAAAGGTTGGGTTGGGCTATTCTTCTACAGGCCATTTAAAAAATATCTGTGGCCCTTCTTAACCAGTGGCACACTGCTGTGATGGTAGAGGTGGGAGGAAAGACCCTGTTTTTCTATATTTTACACCAGACCAGATGCATTTGTATGAAATCAACCTCTCTTCTGCCCTTTGCCAGGGGCCCGGTAAGGGATCGGAAGGTTGGGTTTAACAAGGTTGCCGCTAAGGTTTAACATTTGAAGCACATTCATAGCTGGGAATCTCTCGCTGTGGAGATCACCAGGACTTCAAAATTTAAAATATACAAGTAGCACCTGGTGGGCGCTGCATCTCTCAAAGGAACGGGCAAGGTGGATTCCTTTTCTAAAATCTGCACTCAGCCTTCCACAGCCCTGGGCTAATTCTTCAGACAGTCTTGTTAACACCGAGTCGCCAAAAAAGCCTCCCTGTTTGCCTATGCAATGGCCATGCTTTCGGAGGGTAATCTGCCTCAGTTCACATTTCAGCTCCAAATAAATTAGGCAGCAGGTTCCCTGGTGAAATGAATGGATACATTCAACGGTAAAAGGTGCTAATTGTCTGTACGTCTCATCTGGCCCTGCTAAGGCACGCGCGACAGCCTTTGTGCCCGGAAAGATTGTCTCGAATAAATCTTCCCGTTTGCTCCCTTTGTAACCGTTTTGAATCCCTTTGTGTTTGTTTTGATGGTTTCACATTGTAGACGATGCCTCAGGCTTTTTAAATATTTGGCTTGACACCCTGCAAAGTGACTATAAGCAAATCTGCATCAAGCTGACGGTTATTTGAAGGGTCCTTTCTTTGTGTTTCTCTAAAGCAAATCTTCAGTAGGGGGCCTGATCCAGTGCCCATTAGAGTCACTGGGAAGCTCCACATTGACCCCAATGGGCTTTGGGCCAAGCTCTCAATGATTTCATGTGCCAAGATTGTTTTCAGTTCTACCCCCAGCTTATCTCTGTACCCCTTCCATTCATGGTCATGCAGACCCCACCCACCCACCCCGCCATTCGTGATCACAAAATGTTCCCTGGGTAATTACAGAACTTGTTGACATGGAAAGGTTACTGTTAGGAAAATATTGAATGCATTTTAGCTAATTGTCATGGAAGGACAATGAGTCATGACCAGATGGTCATACGGCTCTCTGCTGGTCACCAGCAAGTGTTCTATGGTTTGAGAACCCCGGGTCAAATCTAATCCATCTAAGCATTTATAGTATGCTCATCACTGTGGTTTTTTCATATGCTTTGGTCAGGGTGTCCAAAGTTTGCCCAACTTGGCAGGACTCCCTTACGCAGCATTTAAATAGCAAATTGCAGAAGCTTCCATCTTCAATACAAATGTGCAGCTGATGCAGACTGCAGCCTACAATGTCTAATACAATGATGCTTGGATCAATATGAAACATGGTCTGTAGTCTGCAGGCCAGATTCTCATTCTCAGAAGCTGGGAATGGATGACAGGGGATGGATCACTCAATGATGACCTGTTCTGTTCATTCCCTCTGGGGCACCTGGCATTGGCCACTGTCCGAAGACAGGATACTGGGCTAGATGGACCTTTGGTCTGATCCAGTAGGGCCATTCTTATGTTATGATCTGACTGTAACTAGCCACCAGAAAATTCCATTCAGCAATTGGGAATTATGTGTTGACATAAAGCCAACAGAGCTGTTTCCTGTGCAAACATCTCCCTCCCTAGCAAAGGGCATTATTTAGGCAGGATGAGGTTGTGTGGCAACTTGGTTACACCTGCTGCTCACAAACCTAACATATGTTAGAGCGGTCCCTAGGCTGCTCTAATTCATACTGAGGTTGGAGCCAGCATAGACCAGGATCAGGGACCCATAACTAGCTTGTTGACGCTCCCCTGCCCTGGAGCGACTGTGGCTCAGATGTAGAGGAAAATCTGGCTCTCCTTGGGTTGTGTCTGTACACTATAGATAAGGGAACTCTTTTAGAAATCTGCAGGATGCAATTGGCTAACAGGCCACACCACTGAATTAGAAGGACCAGCTTATCACAACATGGGTTGTATTCAACGCCAGTACATTTTAGCATCCTTTCTTTTCACTAATAAATAGTGGGAACAAAGCCCGTGAGCTATTTTATTTCTCTCTTTACAAACTACAGCCATGGATTTTCAATCATAATTGTTCCTAAAAGCCCTTAACTAACAAACATCCAAGAAGCAGAAATGTGCACACCTTGGCATCTGCATCCCCCTTTCTATTCATCAAGGAATACTGATGCTAATGGTAGCTACAGTGGCGTATCTATCCATTAATACAACACAATACAATATTTGTACTGCAGCGTTACCATAGTATCAAAACAATCCATATCCAGGGAAGAATATGCCAAGGAAAATGACTCTTCCTTTTAATGTTCAGAAACCAACGTGTTGACTAGAGATGGGCCGGAAAGCAAATTCTAGATCTGAATAGCCTCTGAATATTGAGCAACTGCTCATGACCTCCATTTCCAGTTTTACAACTGACAAAGAAAAACCCAGATCTAAACATCCTCAAATCTGGGGAAGGTTTGTAGCCAGGCCTGGATCCTAAATTGGCAGATGTGTCCCATCTCAAGTTCTTTACAGAATTATAGGACAGTACACTAAGGGATGGATGACATGGCTTTGGAAAAAATGTAGCCAATTTTTCTATTATACCTTAGAATTAGACCTGGGCAGGACCAACAGAAAAGGCTAAATAATCTTCATTATTCCAGGAATTTCTAACCAACGTACATGACTGGGGTGCAATCACATTCGAATAGCAGCCCATAAGTACCCCATGCTCTATGGCCAGTTTGCAGGTTCTTGTTTTACACAGTCCTGAAGCAAAATCCCAGGCCTCTGAAACTTGGGGTGTCCGAAGTCCCAGCTTAGAACCAAATGCAAGTTTTGTGGATCCATTTTCAATAGACCCCGTCCCTCTTCTAACAGACCCATCAAGCTGCACCCAGGCTTTCTGAATCACTTCATAAAACAACAAGGAGTTGGCCGTAATATTGTTCCCTTTCCCTTCCTCCCCCCTTACTGTTATTATGTGTATTACAATTGCGCCTAAAGTCCCCAACTAGCACCCGAGCCCCATTGTGCTAGGTGCTGTACGAATGTACAGAAAACGTTTCATAAGTGCATAGGACTGGAAGGGAGCTGCTGGGTCACCAATTCCAGTCTTCTGCTATTGCAGTAATCTCCAGACATCATTCTGCAGACACTAGTGACACACAGGCCTTCACCAATGTCCCAACACGTCCCAACGCAAGGCACATTCGCACTGACGGCTTGGGTTCTCAGCCAAATTGTGTCGATTTCTCTGGTCCCTCCTCTCTCCTCTTGATTGCTTGTGATGCACGCTTGTTGCATTTGGTTCAGTTTACATCACAGGTCAGGAAGTGCATCTTGACATGGTTTCTGAGCTATCTAGCGTGTTTCTTGGCACTCAAAAATAATTATAATAAGCCAAAAATAATTATTCTTATGAATCTTGAGCTGGGTTTCCATGTCCCAGATTAAATGGATTTTGGATACATCTCTGACAGAGCTATCTGTCATGAATCAGGGAGGCTAACTTGTCTGTGTACAAAGTAGAGAGGTGGACATGGATAAGATAGTCTTGGTAGCTCAATTGCATCTGTCTAAGGTACTTATATGGCTTTCATTTCCACGGCATCTCACAGTCCTTATCCTGACAACACCCCTGTGAGGTAGGGAAGTTTCCCCTTTTTCAGTCACATAGGAAGCCTGTGGTACATCAAGGACTTGAACTTAGGTCTCTAAAGTCCAGGGTAAGTTCCCAGAACACTAGGCCATCCTCCTTCTTGAGTCATAGCAAAGGGAAGGTGAGGTAGAAAGGAAAGAATAGCACCAAGTCATGCAACAGCTTAATCAAAATCATTACAACGCTAGGAGACCGGAGGGATAATGCAGTCCCAAAGCATGGGCATGGATTAATGTCATCAGCATTGGTATAAATAAGGTGTCTGCCTTTAATTAATAAATAATAGGCTGCAAAGCTAATCCCCTTCTGCTAACTACTTTCTAAAGGTGCAATCTGTTCATCACATGCCACTCCCAGCCTGGTCACTTCTTTTTTTAGATTTGAGATTTTTTTTTTTTAAAAAGGCTAGACATAAATGGATCCGAAATCAGTCAGGGCAATTGAATAGCACAGCCAGCCTTATGATCCACTGCTGATTGCAACCCTTAGCGACGCGCTTTTTCCCCAAGGGAAAATATAATGCTTTAAAGAGAGTGAAGGCTTGTGATGTTGTTAAAGGTCAATGTGTTACTAATGTCTGAGAAATGAAGCCTTTCCTGGTTAGATGGCCAGGTAAAGCTCAATGTGATGCAGGATTTCTTCACCCTGGTTCCTTTCAGCCCCTGTGGGCCCAGGCTAACCTTGGTCAGAAATTGCAGTGGGAGGTAATGGGGACAGCACACCTGTCTCAGCTGAGTTTGTAAATGAACCTTCTGGGAGGCAAGAAAAGCGCTGCCCAGATGTTATCATTGGCAAGTGGAGTGAGGGAGAGCCCATCTGGGTCATTAGCTTTTGAGCACGCAGAACGAACTGCGTAACCTGATGCATGGAGATATAGAGATCAGGATTCAGTGGCGTTGCTATATTAATGGAGATTCATAAAAATCACAGATATTAGACCGAAAAAAATACTCCTCTGACTGTCCCCATATCTCAGCACAGGATTATTCCCCCACAGTATATTTTTTAGTGCTTTGTCCAGGTTAGTTTTAACACAGCAGCCCACACCAGACACCCCTACTGCTACCTAGCCCTATTCTTGATCTGTGTTGAACTGCTATAGTGCTACAAAGCCGAGATAATTTATAGTGGTAGATCATGACAGCCATTTTTTATAAAATTCCACCACTTTCTTTGGTTGGAGTCAGAAGAATCATAGAAATTAGAGACCACAAAGACCTGCTGGTTTGCTTGGCAAATACAGAATTGTCCCTACGTTGTCTGTTCACCAATTTTAAATACTCTGGTGGTGTTGAGAAGGTGTCAGTTCTCTTAATATAGTAACAATGCCATTCTGTGGAGGGGAGGGGACAAAGGAATCATAGACTTTAAGGTCAGAAGGGACCACTATGATCGTGTAGTCTGACCTCCTGCACAACACAGGCCACGGAATCTCACCCACTCACTCCTGTAACAAACCGCCAACTTATGTCTGAGCTACTGAAGTCCTCAAATTGTGGTTTAAAGACTTCAAGGTGCAGACAATTTTCCAGCAAGTGACCCGTGCCCCACGCTGCAGAGGAAGGCGAAAAATGGTTCTATGTTAAAGTCACAAGAGTGGGAGACAAGAGATCTGGGCTGTATTTTCTGCTCTGCCCACGGACTTCCTGTGTAACCATAGAGAAGTCCCTTAATATGTCTGTGCCTTAGTTTTCCTATCTATAAAATGGGAATACTATTTCCCTTCCCTAGCATTTAAGGGTATTGTGGAGTTCAATTCACCAGTGTCTATAAAGCCCTTTGAGATCATCAGATGGGAAGGACAAAGGATTACTATTAGGGCCAATGGAAAAAGACCAATTCTTTTTCACAGGAACTTCTGAAAAACGTTTGGTTTTAAATTTCCCCGGAAAACAATATTTTTACTTATTTGATGAAAATCTGAAACTGGGAAAAAATGGTGGTTCCAGAGACCCATTTTTGATAAAACCCAGTCAGGGTTCTGAAAACTGAAGACCAAACACTTTGAATGGCAGCTGAACCCCAAACCTGAATACTTACGCTGGAAACTCACAATTGTCACTGAAAACACATTGCATTTTCACTTTCTGGGCTTTTTGGTTTGATTGGTTTATGAAAACATGGAGACATTTTGACCAAAATAAAGACTTTGAGGGGAAAAATATGCTACCAGCTCTAATTGTTATTCAGATTTCATCACTAAAATGGCTTGTGATTAATCAAAATGTGTGCTAGGTGTGATGAGTGTGAGGAAAAGCTTACCGGAGATGGTTCAGAGAAGGAACCAATCTTCCGATGAAGTTCAACCAAACTTATTTCAAACTCTTTGATCTCCTAGTTGAGCAGGAAACCTCAGAAGAGTAGTTTTCTGTTTTGATTTCTTTATGCTTTCGTCAAATGCAAATTTGACTATGTAGTGCAGGAAGTCTGATTAGATGATCTACAACAGTGTTTCTCAAAATTTTTGATACCAGGAACTGGCTTGCTGCTTTCCTAAACTGTGTCAGGGAGATCTCAGGGACAGGTTGAGGAATCTACAGATTCCTTCTGGCCTTAAAAGCTATTAATCTAGGAATTTTGTGTTCCTCCAGTCCAGCCAGAAGTACAGAGAATAGCAATGTTCTGGCCCTTCCTCTTACAGTCCTGGCCAAGAGGAGAAAGCACAGAGTCACGTGAACACAAATGTGGAGGAAACCAAAGAGCTTTGAACTTCAAGAAACATTTTTGTTCCGATCTGGTGGTGGTAGAAGTTCCCACTCAGTTCTTGCCTGAGCCAAATCAGTCTACCCATCCTTCCTAATCAAAAATCAGGTTTCCTGTAATGTCTAGAGATAGGTCCATGATCCCAAGTTTAGTTCAAGAGCTTGATCCAAATATTCCAGGGGAGAGGGATAAATTCAGCTCATCACAGACATGGGGAAATGACCAAATTTGGATCAGGATTTGAACTTCGCCAGAGTTCTAAGGTGTTCTTGTATTTTGTGCTTTCGCCCAAGCTTCTCCAGTCCTCACACTTTATATCCTCGTCACTACCTCATTATCCTCCTTCACAGCACTTCTCAAAACCCTTCTTTCCCATAACACCTACAAAAACTTGACAAAGTTTGGGTAGACGGTATGTTGAGACCACTGCCCATCCCACTGACCGTTCCTGCGTCACTGTCTCCTTGTGTTCCCCCATTTGTCCGTCTCCACCTACGGTTTCTTTTCTTAGACGTAGACTGTAACCTCTTTAGGGCAAGGACCATCTTTTTGTTCTGTACAGCGCCTAGCACAATAGGGTCCTGCCCCATGATTCGGGCTGCTAGACATTACTGCAATACAAATAAAATATAACAATAATTCTGATGCAGGGCGTGGGGATAGTAGCTTGGTTTAGACCCATCTCTAACGAGGCCTTATTTAAATCACATCATTTTCATTCCATCGGGCTGGGATTCCTGGGCTGGTCTCCCACCCCTTGTCCTTGTTATCCATATTTAAAATAAAATAAAATAATGAGCATCAGGAGAAACAAATCAAATGTGTCTTACATTGTGGCAGCATAATTTCGACTTAATTGAATGGCTACTTGCAAGCTTCAGTGTTTGTGGTTTATAATCAATGCATCTGGCCATTCTTCAGTGACTCATGAGATGGATAAACTAAAGATTTGGGGAATTAATTACCAGTCAGACAACATTTTCATGGGCAGGAGGTACTGTGCGGGTCGTGCATGCCTACTAAAAGCATTCAGTGCTACAACCCCCCCCCACGCCCCACTAAGGGCTCAGTTCTGATGCATGTGAGTAACTTTACTTATCTGAGTAGTTCCACTGGGCTATAGTCTAGTCTCAGCTATGCCAGCAGCAGCTCCCACTGGAGTTACCGTGATTTACATTACCAAAGTGACAACATGGTGTAAGACATTAAAAATAATGGAACAGAAAAAAAATAGAAATTGCAATGGACTTTAAAGGGATACTGACCAGTTTACTTTCATTGCTCAAGCTGAATGGGATGCAAAAATTACACCTCACTAAAGAAAAGCATTGATCGGGAAAAGTAAATATGATTATGATGATTTTTTTCAGCTTGGATAATGCAAGGTGCTTTGTAAGTAACACAGCTGAACATTTCTTATAAACAACATGTGATTCCTGGGTCAAGAACTCAATGTCTCTAATGATACTTGGTTCACTCAATAAATTTGTATTGGCAGTAAGAACGGTAAGATCACCCCTTCGTTGTTAAGGCTAACCTAAATTATTCCCTACCTGCTTTTTAAAGCTGTGTATCATCTGCAGATCTCAAAGCACTTCACACAGATCAGTATCATTATCTTCATTCTACAAGTGGGGATACTGAGGCACAGAAAGAAGTCAATTGTCCAGAGGCACCCAGCAGACCCGTGACAGAAGCAGGAATAAGAATCCAGGTTTCATGATTCCCAGTGCATTAGGGATCTGTAAAGCCCAGACTGTCTCTGGGTAAAAGTAACACATGTTGCTCATAGCGCTATCCAATTTATCAAGGAGCTCGGAAGGCTAAATTCTAAAAATCTGCCCCCAAATGAGTTCACGTACACTGTGCAGATTATACAGCAACTAAGCTCTGCAGTGCAGACCACAGGGGGGAAAGTATTTTTGCCCTATGGCACCTTGTGAATCTCAAAATTTGTCATAAATTCTGATCCTATAATCTAGGCTCTGAACAGGTATCTGTCATTTGTAGCGAAGGGGAAAGACTCTTCAGTCATCACACAGTAAAACCCCCACTCAAATCAATGACAGTTTAGCCCGCTTTAAGATTGCAGGACTGAGATGGTCTTATTTTAAATTGCTCAATTCTAAATCTCTTTGCAAACAACAGAGGGCATCAAGTACTGTTCAGATATTTCCTGGTGTCTGCACCATATTAAAATGCACTTTTAAAAAAGAATGTGGATTACCCAGGAAAGTGAAGGGTTTGCACCCAAGCAAATGGTTCCAGGAAGAGCTGAGCACCTGCTACAATGGCCTGAATATCAGACTTGTCTATACACAGCCCCCACTTTCTATGAAGGCTTGAATATCTGTAAAGTGCGAGATTATACAAGGTTCTGTTTATTTAAGGCTCACTAAAACAACCCTGGGTCCTTCCCACAGCTCAGCTGCGCTGGAAGACAGAAGCATGGAAATCACAGCATGGTCCAGGTTCAAGCGTGCACGTCTCCATGGTTTCCATCTAACAGACTTGTGACCAGGCACTACAAGTTATCAGCATGGACAGGACACAAGTCCTCCTCATCAAGGCCCAACTTCTGCAAAGTTCTTCGGCACGTGGCTAACTGTAAGCATGTAAGTGGTCCCACTGACTTCTGTGAGACTACCCAGGTGCTTAAAGTCAGGCATGCTTAAGTACCTTACTGAATCAGGGTCCAAAAGCACATGCTCCTTAGTACTTGAGTACTAAGTGAGTAACTTTATGAGCTGTGAGCATCAGGCTTTTAGAGTCATAGGAGCAAGACACTAGAGGGAGATATAACCATGTGCGCTAAGCCAGGGTGTTACTTTCAGACTTGGGATCTGGGTTCAGGCCCTTCTTTAATGATGTCCATGTTAACCCCACATCACTGTCAAACCTACCGAGCCAGGAACAGGATGGTGCTTCCAGAGCATGCACAAAGTGCTGGCTACTTAGCTAAGTAAGACACTGGATCTGAGGCGTAGACTGCACTACATTTTGCTGGCATAGCTGTGTCGGAAAAGTGCGTGGGGAAAAAAATCACCCCCCATAGCCAACATAGCGATACCAGCAAAACCCCTATTGTGGACACAACTAGGCCAACTGAAGAGAGCTTCTGTCGGCTTAGCTAATGTCGTTCCGGAAGGTGGTGTAGCTATGGCAACAGAACTACTACCGTCAGCTTACACTGCATCTCCACTAGGGGGCTCTGCTGGCAAAGCTATACTGACAAAGGCTCTGTACATAGACAAGGTCAGTTTCCCTGATGAGTTAAGGGAAGCCATATATATGATGATATCAACTGTGAGACAGAAGCACAAGTGCTTCACTGGAGCTTCCTGAAGGAATTAGAGCCCCATAATTAATGCTTCGCTTGGTGGGTACTTTTTAAAAACATGGGTCCAAAGTAAAAATGGATTGTCATTTTGAGAGCTAAGATATCTTCTTGGGAGAGAAACCAGATGATGGAACTGCTTTCGTCAGCTTTGGATTTGCATGCGTAGAGCTACTCCACAACCTCTGCTGTGTCATCTACAAGAAATCAGCCCACCATCAAACCTGTTTGTTCTCCAAGATGGTGCACAAAGTTTGCTTTGCATACAGTTCAACAATATTATCCACATTGATTAGTGAATGGGTTAGGCATGAACATAGCCCCTGTGGGCAAATATGGGGCATTCATTACCTAAAAATCCTTCAGAGCAAAAAGTGGACTTTTGCAGTGAATATGCTACTGTTTCCAAATTCTTCCTGTTTTAATGACTGTATTCAGCTTACGTGTAGAAGGGAGAGTGCTACTTGTTCCATATTCATGCTCTGAAAAAAGAAATTAACTTTCAGGTAAATTAAAGATTTACTTTAAAATAGCTACCCCAAAATAAATAATACACAAAAGTAAAACAACATTTTGGTCATCTTTTAAAAACAGGTTTTTTTTTTTAAAAAAACTTTTTCTTTCCTGAACTTTGTTTTCAAAAGTTTTAATAATGAACACCCATTGGAGATGGTCGCTTCATGCTGCTGGTGAGAATTATATTTACTAAAACATTATGTGGATGAAAAATGGCTTTTTTTTACTTAAAAAAAGCTATTGGGGAAGATTTTCATTTTTGAAAAAGTAAACATTTTCCAGGTTTTTGATTAAAAAATAGAACTGAAAATTATTCATGAAAAAAAAAAGATTTTTTTTTCAGTTTTCAAAAACATAAAACTAAATGTTTCAGTTTTCATTTAGCCAATGAACCAAAAAATACTGCCGCAGTTTTGGATGGAGCGCTGATGTTTCATTTAATTTATTTTTGTTAATGGAAAATGGATAGCATTTTTCTACTAGTTCTACAGCTGTGGTTTATACCATGGTAATGAAGGAGACAGTATCTGAGAAAGTGTAACATGGGAAGCTTGTATCTGCATTTTCTGCCCCTTATGAAGTGGAATGTCAGGTCTTCTGTAGTGTTTGTGGTTCTATCACCCCCTAATGGCTGGTGAACCACAAAGGCTACAAGCCCCAACGCTACTAAAGCAAACAGAGATTCTCCTTCAGCTCAAGTGACAAGTTGTATTTTTGAGATGAGAGGTCCTGGTTTCTAGCTCTCACTGTGGATCATCACCTCTGTGCAGATATAAAATAATACATTAATGGTAGATATACTTATATAGGATGAGAGTTTCAGAGCTGCCTAAATGACCCAGTTCCTAGGAAGATGCTTTGAAAATTTCAACCATAGTCTTGTATTTTGTAAATTACAAGTAAAAGCCAAACAAACCTTCTCTCTTGAGCACTGAAAAGAAAAAAATAACTCCATTGTGACTTTTCATTTTTAAAGAAGACTGCTGTAACCATAACTACAATTATACCTCAGATAGCAAAATATATAACAACAGGTTTGCTTTTTCAACTGTTTAGGGAGCCAATTCATTAGCAACCTCATTCATCTACAAGGATTGCACTTATTTGGCTATATTATAATAAAACACACATCATTTCCAATAAAGGGAATGTGTTTGCTATTGATGTGCTATAAACAACTATGCAGAGAGGGGTTATTACATCTCTGTGTAATAACAAGCCAATTAGAATGATGAGCAAAGCCCTTGCAATAAAGGCAATGCACTTGGAGTGATTATACTAATGCATTCCAACTGTTCTGTGCCATAAATACTTTGCAAATTAATTGTGAAACATGGCTATAAATGCATTATTAATGCCGTTTAATAACTCATTGACAAGCAACCTTTACGTTACAAAGTTACCAGGATTGTAATGTGTTCCCAAATTCAACTAGGGTGTTGAGTTGTGTTTACAGAGGTGGAATTTTATAAGGTTACATTTTTTGTCACTTGAACCTTTGTTTTTCCCCCCCCCCTGGGTAGTTTGTCATTGTCCTATTGTTAAAAAGACCTCAAATGTCCGTGCATGAATTGGTGGCCCGCATTGCTCCGCACATCTGAAAGGCTGGCCATTCACAGTCCCTAAGTTCTACTCCCATGTACATTATTTTCAATGTCATTTGTATTATGGTAACACCTACATGCTTCGGCCAACCCCATGGTGCTGGGAGCTGTGCATCCCTGAAGTATGAGGCAGTCCCTACCCATCAAAAATTATAATCTAAATAGACAAGAAATGCAAAGGGTGGGAGGTTAAGTGACTTGCTGAAGGTCATCCAGTAAGTCAGTGGCAGAGCCAGGAATGGACTCCTGATCTCTTGAGCATGTGATACATTGGACCATGCTGCCTCTGTAAGTTCTCTTATGCAGACTGAGGATTTGTCTACGCTGCAGTTAAAACCCCACTGCTGACCCGTGCCAGCTGACTCGAGCTCGAAGGGCTCGGGTTAAGGGGCTTTATAACTGCAGTCTACATGTTCAGACTCGGGCTGGAGACGAAGCTCCAGGACCCTGGGAGGTGTGAGGATCCCAGAGTTTGGGCTGCAGGTCGATCTCAAACATCTACACTGCAATTAAACAGCCCATTAGCTCGAGTCCCTCAGCTGACATGGGTTAGCCGCGGGTGTCTAATTGCAGTATAGACATACCTTATGTGCCCTCTTATAAAGCTACTTAAAATTCATGAAAAATGTTTTTATTCTTTTATTCCTTTAATATTTGGTTTAAAAATACACTCCTTAGTACACGTAACTTTAATGTACAGACAATTATGTGCTATGGGTCTGATCCAGTTACCACTGCTTAAAAACAATGCAGAGTCCTTGTGGCACCTTAGAGACTCACAAATGTATTTGGGAATAAGCTTTTGTGGGCTAAAACTCACTCCATCAGATGCATGGAGTGAAAAATAGAGCCCACGAAAGCTGATGCCCAAATAAATGTGTTAGTCTCTAAGGTGCCACAGGACTCCTCGTTGTTTTTACTGATACAGACTAACCAGGCTCCCCCTCTGGAACCTGATACCATTGGTAGGAATCTATCTATCAATTTCCGGGGTGAGAGAATGCACTCATGTGTCCCCGAGACATAGCTTGATAGGTGAGGGTGGAATGTAATGCACTGACCATTACAATAATCCAAGCAACGCATCAAAATATAAGATCTCTGCATATAACGCTTTTCAGGGCCCGCTATCTCAGACACACATTTGATGTTTTAACTGATAGTGAGGGGACTGTGGAGGCACTGAAAAGAATCATCCAGAGGCATGCTGAATAATATGCATGCCCAGGTACCTGTTTGCTCTTGTGTTTAGCCTGGTTTTGAGAATTCGGTCCTGTGCATTTAGCAATAGCTCCCTCCCAGGCATGAGGACCTACTCTTAGGTTTCTACAGCAAGGAGGGAGATGTTTGTTGCCCGGTGACCTTAATCAAAGTCCCACGGAGAGCCACATGTGCCACTAGAAACAATTTCAGTGCGAAAGGGGATGCCAGGTCAGGATTATCCTAACTCTACAGGGAAAATACCACAGAATCTCTAACTTCTCTTAGGCAAAGCGAGTCTACTCCATAGCTCAATGACATCAAAGGAAAGATTCCTTTTGATTTCACTGAGTTTTGGATCCAGAAGGTTCAGTCATTTTTAGTGGGTTGATCAAGCAATCTAGGGTCTAATCCTGGTTCTCTACCTTTGGGTGTGTCTACATTGCAACTGGGAGGTGTGATTGCCGCACATGTAGACATACCCTGGCTAATTCTGATCTAGTAGCAATAGCAGTGAAACCATGGCAGCATGGGCTAGTCCTGCCCACTCAGGGTCGTGGGTACATAGACACATGCCAGTGCAGTTGTGAATTGAGCGAGCTTTGATCTCACTAAATCAAACTAGTTTGGGTACGTCTACACGTGATGTCCTTGTTAGGATATAGATGTAAAGGCCTGTACTCTAAGAATTTAGGTGTATTCTTATCACTTGGCTAGTTATAGCGGTATAAAAGAAAGAATCAAAATCACTGTCTGCGAGTGTAAGGGCCTTCTCTTACTGTGACAGTCTGAGGCCCTGTGCTTAGGCTAAGGCCTTTGGCTAAGCAGCAGAGGCAGCCATAAGCTGGGAAGCGAACGGTCACCTCCTCACATCCCAACTAGTCACATTGAAAGAAGGTGCTATTGGGCTGTTAGGAATACAATCCTGTCCTGATAATGCCTATCGCCTCCAGAGAAAGGGAAGTGCCTAGAAAACGTAAAAGGAAACTTAATTTGATAGCATCCTGTCTGGCAAGAACTCACTTATCAATAGCTGGGATGTGAAATCCTCACTTCTGTATTGTTTTGTCATTATAGTTCCCACTTTGCTATTGTTTGTCTGTATAATCTCTGTCTGGTTCTGTGATTGTTTCTGTCTGCTGTATAATTAATTTTGCTGGGTGTAAACTAATTAAGGTGGTGGGATATAATTGGTTACACAATCATGTTACAATATGTTAGGATCGGTTAGTTAAATTTCAGGAAAATGATTGGTTAAGGTATTGGTTAAGAACTCAAGTTTTACTATATAGTCTGCAGTCAATCAGGAAATGGGGTGGGTGGGTGTGGGGAGGGGAAATCGGAACAGGGAATGGGGGTAAGGAAATTGGAATCATGTTTTGCTGAAGGGGGAAATGGGAACAGGGAATGGGGGTAAGGAAATTAGAATCATGTTTGGCTAAGGGCAGGAATGGGAACAGGGACACAGGTGTAAGGCTCTGTGTAAGGAGGATACTAAGGAAGGAAACTGGAATCATGCTTGCTGGAAGTTCACCCCAATAAACATTGAATTGTTTGCACCTTTGGACTTCGGGTATTGTTGCTTTCTGTTCATGCGAGAAGGACCAGGGAAGTAAGTGGGTGAAGGAATAAGCCCCCTAACAGTCCTCACCCCTCCCAACTTGGGCAAGTCACTTAGCCTCTCTGTACCTCCTTGGTGAAGCACTACAGGATAATGTGACTGAAAAACACCATGTCCCGTCACTGCACTCAACAGCTGCCAAACACTGAGGGCAGAGACCTTGGTTTAAACTCTCTGCAGAGTGACATCTCCAGCAGTTCCACAATCCCCTTTAGTGCTGTCCCCACTGTACCCACCCTGCAAATGGGGCTTGCCACATGCCCCCCACTAGAGACCAGATTGCTGCCCACGGAATTGCACCTGGAGCCTAGTATCAGGCTCCCTTCCCCCGTGACTCATTATTTTATCTTCTCCTTTCATCCCACTGGATTTCTTTAAGCAGCCCCATTAGATTATTTTTAAACAGCCTTTTCTTTGTCTTGTTTTCTCCCCATCATGCAGTGATACTGCAACTCAGCCCCATGTTATTGTGCAGTATTGAATATGCAACGAATAGATGTTTTCTTTTTTTGCTTCCTCCTGTAAGACAGTCTTGTTTGGGGCAAAGGTCCGGAGGAGGGGATATATGGGGAAAAGGAGATGCCGTTCACAAAGACGTGGGCATCATCTTTCAAAGCAGTGAGCATTAGAGCGTCAATGAGATTTTGTTTAAACCGATATAGCCTGGGATAAGGATCCAGGGCAAACTGAGGCCCAGGGATGTTACGTGTCCAAGGTCAGACAGCAAGTGGGTGGCAAAAGCAGGAATGGAACCCAGGAGTCCTGATTCCCAGTCCTGGAGCTGTTACCAGTTCTTCATATATGTACAAAGCTGACAGTAATATTGATCCTTAATGAAAGTAATGACTACAGTGGTTAGAGCAAGAGACAGGGAGGCCCTCACTCACTGGATGACAATAGGCAAGTCACACCATACCTCAGTTTCTCTTGGTGTAAAAGGACTGTGATGACTCTTATTGAGTTCATGGGGGTGTCACGAGAGTTAACAATGGCCCCCATCAAGCCCTTGAGATCTGCTCAGCATGGATCTCCCTCATCATGCATGAAAAGGGGGCTTAGCTGCCTCCCGTATCAGAGCTTCCGCTCTTCCCCCAGATGGCTCTGCATGAGTCTAACAGCCGTGTTAGTCTGTATTCGCAAAAAGAAAAGGAGGACTTGTGGCACCTTAGAGACTAACCAATTTATTAGAGCATAAGCTTTCGTGAGCTACAGCTCACTTCCTCAGATGCATATCGTGGAAACTGCAGCAGGCTTTATATATACACAGAGAATATGAAACAATACCTATTCCCACCCCACTGTCCTGCTGGTAATAGCTTATCTAAAGTGATTTCCAGCACAAATCCAGGTTTTCTCACCCTCCACCCCCCCACACAAATTCACTCTCCTGCTGGTGATAGCCCATCCAAAGTGACAACTCTTTACACAATGTGCATGACAATCAAGCTGGGCTATTTCCTGCATAAATCCAGGTTCTCACATCCCCCCACCCCCATACACACACAAACTCGAGTTTGTGTGTGTATGGGGGTGGGGGGATGTGAGAACCTGGATTTATGCAGGAAATAGCCCAGCTTGATTGTCATGCACATTGTGTAAAGAGTTGTCACTTTGGATGGGCTATCACCAGCAGGAGAGTGAATTTGTGTGGGGGGGTGGAGGGTGAGAAAACCTGGATTTGTGCTGGAAATCACTTTAGATAAGCTATTACCAGCAGGACAGTGGGGTGGGAATAGGTATTGTTTCATATTCTCTGTGTATATATAAAGCCTGCTGCAGTTTCCACGATATGCATCTGAGGAAGTGAGCTGTAGCTCACGAAAGCTTATGCTCTAATAAATTGGTTAGTCTCTAAGGTGCCACAAGTCCTCCTAGTCTAGGAAGAGCGTCTGTAGGCCAGGTGCCAGAACTGGAAGGCTTGCCCCTCTCTGTCCACCGGCATTATGGAGCAAGGGTGACACTTCCACAGCCCCCTTCCCAGCTTGCAAGGTGGCTTCTCTTTAAGGAAGTCCAGCGGGAAGATGCCCATAGGCACCACCCACCCTCAACAGAACAGAAAATTTGCCCTGAGATTTCCTCCTCTTTATCCCCCATTTCATTGGGTTTCCCATGGCACAGGGCAATCAGGTCCATAAGGTTTGACAAGTGCTTCAAGATCCATAGCTGAAATTGCACGGACAAGTTCAAATTATTCTTGAATGTTACAGTAATATTCCACTTGCATGCTCAAAAATGTACTGCTTACCTTGAATGAACATCAAGCCATGGGTAGCTGTAAAGCCATTTTACCCAAGAACTAGGATGAATCAGAACCAAGCATAAGGAAAACTAAATAGTTCATAACCAGGCTGCTTCAAAACTAGCTTATGGAAAGGAATCTACCCTCCACCCCTCTATTTTCCAGCAACTGTTTACAGGGAAACCATTCTGATTAGAGGGACATTTGCCTCCCCAAATAATGAAATCATGCAAGTCATAGGAAATTCATGGCAATCAAAACTTTACAGCAGCTGCCATCACATCTTTCATCCAGGAAAGCCAGAGAGAGAGAGAGAGGTGTTTGTTCTGTGATGCCTTGCGTGCAGAAAACACTGTCATGGAATTAAATGGAGACTCTCTTGCAAAACCGTCTAATCCCTCTCTGCAGGGCACTGCTACCTTTCAACTCTCAACCACCTTTGGACTTTATTTAACTTGCTTTTTGTTTTGTTTAGTCTAGCAATTTCCTGTGAATCTTACATAAGGCCCGGGAGATCTCCTGACACCACTCCCAGGGTCTTTTCATTCAGAGATTAACACTGGGTCAGTGTATCACATTGTGTATCTCTCTCTTAGCATGTTATCCTATATGGATCCTTTTTATCAGCTCTGGGAGGGAACAATCCATCTACACATCACTAACAGAGTAACTGGAGTGGAAGAAGAGTCCTTTGTGTTTAAAAGTCTTTTGCCCAATACAAGCCAGGGGAATCTAGAGGCTGGGTTTATTTCAAGTTAACAGCAAGTGCTGCAGCCAAAGTGTCTAGTCAATGCTAGAGACGGGGGAATGTCAGGATAAAATAAAAAGAAAAGGATTCAGAGTAACAGCCGTGTTAGTCTGTATTCACAAAAAGAAAAGGAGGACTTGTGGCACCTTAGAGACTAACCAATTTATTTGAGCATAAGCTTTCGTGAGCTACAGCTCACTTCATCGGATGCAAAGAATAAAATAAAATAAAATAAAATAAAATAAAATAAAATAACTGGTTCAAAACTTTTCCCCCAAATCACTTACCACACCTAAAACCTTTCCTGAGATTTGGAAAACTTTGGTTAACTTTGCCACTTTTCTTCAGGGCGGAAAGTGGGGTTAGAAGCCAGAATCTCCTGTCTTAATGCAAAAGTCCCATAGAAACGAATAGAAACTGCTAACACTTCAATAGGGATGTTTTCACAATGACAGAACTTAGCAGGGAGTTATCCCCTTTCCCTGGAGAATTACATTAGCTATGGTGATGATCTATTACAATCTCTACTATGGGGTGAAATCCTGACATCACAGCTGTAAAGGTGAGTTTTGCAATTGACTTCTATGAAACCAGAGTTTTGTGCTAAGTTTTAGAATAATGTCTAGCCTGACTAATTTCCTACAGAGACCTATTGATTTTACCCTGGATAAAACCTGATAGAGAATGTAATAAAAATGATAACCTTTCAATAAGTTATTTGACCCCTCACTAAGAATTCTGTAGAGAGGATTCCACACTCTATTAAATTCTGAATTTCAGGAATTTCTTAAAACTCTTGTGAAATTTGCAAAACACTTTCCCCCTCTAATTTAAACCATTGCTTTCTCAAGAAAAATATAACTTAAAAAATCATGTATTTCTAATTTGATGGGCACTTAGGCTAATGAAAATAACAAAGAGTACTGAAAAGTGCTGTCATCTTCCAAACCAGATGCCAAAATATTTTAATGGGAGTGTTTTTAAACACATCCAAAGAAAGGAAAGGAAAACAAAAAGGCACAGAGGTGGGAGTGAAAAATGCAAAACCGATGCAGTATGATATGAACCAGACTTCTTCCTCTCTCGGAGTAGATTCTGGGTTCAGGTTTGTTTCAATTTTAGGGTGAAGGATTGGGGGAAATGCGGGGCTTCTTATCTGATCTGAACTCATGTGTCCATCACAACAGAGAACAAGACCTCATTTCACAGGGATCGCCTTCCGTAAAGGCATCCCAGTGAACTACCTGGTAAAACAGCACTTTGTTCTCCCTGTAATGCTATGACAGGGCACCAAACACTTCCCCAGAGGAGGGGGAGAGGGGAGGGTGGTGGTGGAAAGGAGTGTCATGTGTATCTGGTGGACTTTGGGAAAGTCAGGGGCTTTTGCTGTACAGCTGTGGGTTAGAGCCAGTCCCTCTCCTCTTCAAACAGGGCACACGTGCTGTGTATTATAGCTATAACTTAAGTTTCTTTGTTGTCGAAGTTGACCTTTATCTTGCAGCCCTAATGATGCCTTTTGATGTGCGCCTAAGATACACAGACTCCTCTTTAGCATTCTGCTTGCTGTGCCTGCTTTAACCAGTGGGCTCACAGAGTCTAAGTTTTCATACAGTGCCTCCCCTGGGTGCCCATTGTTCTTTTTTCCCATAGTTGCCCTTGAGTCATGTTGTCCTGCAACTTCCCTAGCCCAGAAGCAGCTTGTCAGTGGGGAATTTGGACAACGTGGCTTTCATTTCAATGCCAAATGTTTGGGCCCCATCTTATGATCCTGGCAGAGAGACACAATAAACAAGGATAGTGGGTGGGAGAGGGGAGATAATTAGCTAAAAATACAGCGGGGAGGCGATTGTCAGTGTGATGGGTAAAGATGATTTAAACAGCCACCGATGCACTTTGCAGTTCAAACCCACCTTCCTGAAAGCAGCTGCTGGCAAGAGAGGCTTAAAACCCATTCTAGAAAGCCAGGCATGTGTCTGCTATTAGCGATCTGCATAAAAGGGAGTGATTTGGAGGCACTAAGCAAACTGGCTGGCCTAATTATTATTTTTTGGTGTGTCTAATTAAGCAGACAAAAGACCACCCCTTCACACACGCTTGTCATCCTGGGCTGTGCCGGAATGTGCATCTGGCCCCAGCTGTCTGCCAGGCAGCTGACCCAGGAGGTCATCATTTGACAAGTGCCCTGGGCATGCCAATTCAGATGGAGATATGGGCCCAGATCGTTAGCTGGGGCATAAATCGACATATCTCCATTGAAAACTATGACATTTCATTGTTCTACACTAGCTGAGGATCTGAGAGACGGTTTTTAAATTTTCCTTTGCTGAATGAAAGAAACGGGACACGACCATTCCTAATCGATACCATTGGAATATGCCATTCCCAAATCTTGTTTTGTTCATAGGAGTAGCCCCTCAGACTCCAATAGAGCAAGGTTGATCCCTGAATTTGATTACACAGTAGTGGAGTTATTCCAGAGACTCCCATCCGACACAATTATACCATAAGATAACCAATCTTATGGAATCTCTGTCAACCCACCAGTTCCACCATTTCATAATGCCAGGTTGTCATCTATGCCTTCCAGTTGAATCCAGCCACTGGTGAATTTCAGCCTCTGGTTGTATTTGATCAAACCACTGGATCTCTCAATCTTTTGACTAAAAAGAACATAACTTCTGCTCTTTTATTGTGATTTGCTTCATTCACTTTAGACAACTGTTGCTGGATAATTCAATCGTTGCCCATAGAAAGAGGCAATTTACATTAATGAAAAATGGCCCAAAGAGTTTTTACCCAGAGAAGAACCAGATTATTATTAACAGAAAACTCTGGCCTATTCAGACACTGATACTGATTCTATAATCACTAGCATGCACTATGCAAGCTGTCCTTGACAGCCTTATTGGTAGTGTGATCAACAATATCAACCTCTTATTTCAATTAAAGGAATAGGAAGAGATTTGACTGGAGTAGGAAGAAACCATCATGTAGATAGAAACAGAGAGATGTAGCCATACCATAGAGGCTGATAAATACATAACACTGAATAACAAAGAGTCCTTGGCCTACATAACCCTTCTGTATACAATAAAATCTGTGCTGGGACCATATCTGACAGACAACTTCCTGTTTTAGGGAAGCCCAGTGAAGCATCTCCAAGCTTTCCAACACAATTTTGTTTGAAAACTACCTAATGGAGGCAACCCATTTGGGGTGACCCACTGAGTGGTCACTAAATAAGGGACTTGGATATGGGCCAGGGGCAGATTCTGATCTCAGTTACTCGTGTGCAAATCCAGGGTAACTCCGTGTCACTGAGCTGAGAATCTAGTTTATATGGTATGTTCATCACGCTATACCGGTACAGGTGCAGGAAATATCTCAGAGTAAGTTTGCTTTCTCCAAAGGCAGAGAAGCTTCCATCCACGTTTAGTCACCACAGTGAAACATGCGGGCTGGAGACACAGTGTTCTAACCCAACTGAACCATCGTTGCAGTTTGGCCTAATGGCAGAGCACGGTCTGCAAGAGACAAGTTGCTGTCAGTGCCGTTAAACTTTGATAAGTCAGTGCCTGATGCTTCATTTCTTAACAAGGCAGTTATTTGTTTCCCAGGCAATCACTGGCACCTGCCTGCCTTTTAAAATCAAATAATAATTGAATATGAGGAAAGTGAGACGAAGGAAAGGAGATTTAATAAAGAGAATCTTTGCTGCAGAGGGAATTTCTTTGGCAGTGATTACGCTGCTAATTGATCAGCGCATTGCCTGAGAGAAGCCAGAGACAACAATTAAACTTAGCGCAGTGGCTAGGAGCAATGTAGTCAACTACCTCCTCGGCTTTCGCTGTCCGCTGGCTTCACCTGGATTGGTCTGTTCATCTGCAAGGAAAAACAGAGAGAGAGAAGTGCAATTAACAACGGAGCCCACAGATCCCCTACTTGTGCTGTTGGGTTTTTAGCGTGCTCCTTTTAGCAGCAGGGTTTTCTGCATATGCAGAACACAGTGGCTATTTAAGAGCGGGCAACAAGAATGCAGAACAGTTAAAAGAAGGAAGTAAAAGGGCTGGGGTTGGGAGACGGGGCAAGGAACCCCTCGCTCCCTTACTTCCCGACTATGTGGCTGGGGGGTTCAGCGCTGGTGGAGGCCCGATGGGTGGGGGGCTGAGGTGAGCCCTTCGCACCCTGCACCTGGCCAGCAGAGGTCCCCAGTCAGGCCCAGCGAAGAACCTGCTGTAACAGCAGCAGGACTGCTAATGTAGCTTTTTGCTCCCAGGGAGAACAAAGGAGGATTTCTGAGATTGCCAGAATCCCTCCTAAAGGCTCTGCTGCAAACAGCCTTCCTTCCTCTTTTGCACGGACTGTGGCAGAGCGAGAGAGATAATGCTAGCATCAACCATGTTAATGCTAAATCATCTGACCTTGTGAGAGGGATATACAGCATGCTCCTTTGTTTGTATCTTCTATGGCTAGCACTCCCCATTCTTGCCAGTCACAATAAAAGACTCCACTGACCAGTGACTTGAGTAGTTATATATTTAGGACCTCCATAGCCCTTTCCTCTAACCTGCCCTGGTCTCCTTTTACGCTGCAGTCCAGCCATGTTGATTCTCTCCTCCATTATTTTTGCTTAGTCTCGGTTGAACAGCAAAGTTGGCTCCCCCCTGCCCCCCCCCCCCGGCCTCGGCCCCGCTTTCGGAAAGTATTTCATAACTGTCTAGATTTATTCTAATTGCTCCGCAAACATATTTAGTATTAAAAAGCTATCAAAGTGGCTGACAAGTAGGTTAACATGATGGAGGGCCTAGAGGATCCTGCTGCATTGTTGTCTCGAGGGGGAAATGTACATAGACATAAAGAGACTACAGTTATTATCACACTCACATTCAACAGAAGAGAGGTCTGTCTTGCAGCTCAGTGCCTCTAGACCCTAGAGGACAATATCTGCCCACTCTTATGCCCATGCAAGGCCAGTGAAGTCAAGGGATTTGAACCAGCAAAACAGGCAGCAGAATTTGGCCCTGTCATTTGCCATTCTCTGGTTTTGGAATTGAGAGTAGCCTTGGCCAGAATACTAACATATTAGCTGGGACTGAACCCAGGATCTTCAACAGCCAAATCACAGGCCTGTACTACGTCAGCCGTACAAGACTGGCTTTAAGGGGAGTAAGTTGTTACAGTTGGTGTGGCTAGCCACTAGAGGAAGACCTGATCGAACAGTGCACTACATAACATCAGTGACACATCCCAAGTTGGGACTGATCCAAAGCCCACTGAAATCAATGTAAAGACACCTGCCAATTCAACTGTGGGCTCTTGGAAAGCCATGACAGCTCCTTCCCATCACCCTGGGTGAAGGGTCTGATGTGATCAACTGCAAGAGGTGTAGGGAAAGAGTCAGAGTACCGGACAATGACGAGGGAAACTGAACCCACTGGTCACTACTTTCTGAAAATGGGCCATCAGACAGGGGTGGAGAGAGGGTGGAAGGGAGGAAGAGAGAATAGGCAGTGGGCAGAGGAGAGAAAGAGGGAGGGAAGAAGAATCCAGTGGAGGGGAAAAAACTGGGGAAATTAATAAGTAAAAGGATAGCGTAATTTAATGTGCACTATGATTTATGCACTTGACAATTTCTTTATAGACCAAAGAGAAAGTGCTGTGTGCACGGAGCCCATAATACAAATTGAGATCATCTTGACATGAAAGACACCAATTATAGGGAGACACATTGAGAGCGAAATAATTGAGTTCCCTCTCTCCATCATAAAACTTTCTTCTTGTGGAGAAAGTCTGGAAGCAGGGAGGCAGCTTAGGGCTAGAGGAGTGGGGGAACAGGCAGAGGAGCCCTTCCCTAATGAGGGAATAACCTGCCTAGAAGAAAGGGAATTCAGAGAGGTGCATCACTCAGAGTTTACTACGCAGTGTCTATCTGGGGAGAGAGATGGAGACAGGCTTTTCTGGGGAGGAAGCCTTGGTCCAGATCCTAATCCAGGGATCTCAGGGGGGTCTGCCAGTGGCAAGAGGCATCTTCATGGAGCCCCCTTGTCTCTGCACCTATTGGTTGGCTTTGTTGACCCCTGGAGAGCATGGTGCCTTCAGGAGACATACTTCCATGGCTCTCCATGTTGTAACAACCTGCAATGAACTTGGAGGAAGGAGCACAGGTTGCAGGAGGGAAGAGTTTGGAGGGTGCCCCAGGAAGCCAGTCTGTGTGCACATGGCTGGAATGCTAGCTGCAGTTGCAGCACCTCTGCAATGAGCTGTCTTACTAGAGATCCAGTTTTAGAAACATGGAGTCCGCTCACAGCTAGCACATGGGGTACATGACACAGCTGTTCACTGAGCCCTCTAAAGGAGGGGAGCCCATGGAATGTAAGAGCAAGAGTACATTAAATCAACGTTATTAACTTGTGCTGCCTCCTACCATGCACTGGGAGGGGTGCGGATCCAGAGGTGGAAGCCTGGGTCCTTTGACTCCCATCCCCCAGGTCACCCTGTGGGGCCCTCTTGGAGCATCTTCCATGGGGTCAAGTGGCTGGGCCTGGAATGTGTGAGGTGCTTTTCAGGGGAGATCTTGTGGCCCTCTAGGCTCACATCACATCCCTTGGGTTACAGCTGGAGAGGCTCTGTGCCTTGAAGCCTGGATCTGAGATTCTCCAAAGTTTGTAGATGATCAGATCAGACATTTCCATTTAGCATATGACATTGGTGGGCATGAGCTGGGAACGTCCAGTTGGTATCTGAATCCAACAGGATCCAAATGGGTCTGGTTTTCCACCCACTTATACTAGTGTGAGTGGGGAGTAACTCCGTTGAAGTTAATGGAATGATGCCCATGGGTAATCAGTGTAAAATTGGATATAGGAATACAGTGCCAGAAGGACCTCACTACAACATTCATGTAACCACGGGACTGCCAGAAGCCATCAGTCAGCACAGATGAGTTACCCAGAGAGTTTTCCACGGACATCTCACTAGCACATCACATTTCCCTTCAAAGATACAGATGAGATTCAGGTACCGTTTCACCCCTCTCCATCTGCCCCGGAACATCCTGGGCAGTTGGTACTGTGTTTATTGAGAACGCCCCCACCTCCGAGGCAAAAATCCTTTGAAATGCTAACTGCGTCCTGCCAGATCCGTGTCAGAAGTGGGCACAGTGGCAGGGGAATTTTGTGTCCTAATCAAACATGAGATTTCAACTGGGATTCACCTTGCTGAATGGCAGAGGGATCATGGTGCTGAGCAGGAACAGAAACCTCCAGCACAGGAGCAAAGAAGAACCGTAATGTTGTTAATCCAATTAACAGCTGCCTTTACTGACTAAAGGAAAGAAGTTGGTAAAGAACAGATAGGAGCTAGTGAGGAACAATCAAGTCCCATTTAAGTATAACACACAAAAGCAAGCAACTGAACAATGACAACATGTACAAGTGCTTATATACAAATACCAGAAGTCTAAATACTAAGGTGGGTGAACTAGAGTGCCTGGCATGAAAGGAGGATATTGACATAAAAGGCATCACGTAAACTTGGTGGAATACGGCTAATCAATGGCATGATAATACTAGGGTACCAAATATACAGGAATGACAGAGTAGGTTGCCCTGGTTGGGGAGTGGCACTATATGTGAAAGGAAGCATACAGTCAAATGAAGTAATGACACCAGGTGTCCCACAGAATCTCAATGGATGGAAATTCCATGCTTGAACAATCGGAGTTTAGTTGCAGGGATATCCTACCAACCACCTGACCAGGATGGCGACAGTGATTGTGAAATGCTTGGGGAGATCAGAGAGGCCACTAAGGCAGAAAACACAATAACGGGAGATTTCATCTATCCCCATATCGACTGGGGACATGTCACCTGAGGACGGGATGCAGAGAGAAGATTTCTAGACACCATAAATGACTACTCCTTGGAGCAGCTAGTTCTGGAACACATAAGGGCAGGGGTAATTCTTGATATAGTCCTCAGTGGAGCACAGGATCTGGTCCAAGAGGTGATACAGCTGAACTGCTCAGTACTAGCCACCAGGGTGTAATTAAATTTAACATCTCTGTTGTGGGGAAAATGCCAAAGAAACCCACCACATTAAGGGAACTACATAAAACGAGGAAGCTAGATGACAGAGGATGGATCTAAATTGCCCTGTTCTGTTCATTCCCTCTGAAGCATCTGACACCGGCCACTGTCAAAAGACAGGACACTGGGGTAGATGGACCCATTGGTCTGACCCATTGTGGCCGTTCTTCTGTTCTAATGACACAGAGCAGCAGCATTTACAGAATCTCTGGACCACAAGGATTAGGGATGGAAATGACCTATTTATATTACTCGTCCAATTCGCCTTTGCCCATGCTTTACTGTACAGCAATGTTTGTGGCTCTTTATTCTAGATGATCCTTGTTGGGCTGACACTAGGGTAACAAATTATTTAATTTCACCCATGACCTCACCACAGACTAGTAAACACATGGATTTATCCCAAACTCGTTCAGCTATACGTTTCAAAGACAGAATGGCTCCCTTTAATCTGATTCATTGATTTTAAGGCGAGAAAGGACCTCCATCCTGATTATCACTACAAAAGTTTTTTTTTCCTCCTGCTTATAATAGCCCACCTTAATTGATTAGTCTCGTTAGAGTTGGTATGGCAACACCCATTTTTTCATGTTCTCTGTGTATATATATCTTCCTACTGATCCTACACGAATCTGATGAAGTGGGCTTTAGCCCACGAAAGCTTATGGCCAGATAAATTTGTTAGTCTCTAAGGTGCCACAAGTACGCCTCGTTCTTTTTGCTCTTACAATCCGTCTATTTTTGGTACTTATGTGGCCCCAAATAAGCAGCGCCTGCGTGTCTCACAATCTTCAATGTACTTCTCCTCACCAAATCCCTGTGAATTAGGGAAGTGCTTTTATGCCCCTTTTACAGATGCATCGAGTTTAAGGCCAGAAGAGACCCTCGTGATCGGCTAGTCTGACCCCACTGGGTGCTCTACGCTGCCACTCTGCGGTGCTGTCATGACAAGGCTTTGTTGTAGATGGGGACTGAGGTGCAGAGAGACTAAATGACTTGCCTAAGGTTGCACAAGAAGTCTGTGGGAAGAAAGGGAATTGAACCCAGGCCTGAAGCGATCGCTCTAACCACTGGGCCATCTTTCCTCATCCAGGAACATTGCGCTTGAATGCCTGCATAGTACAGGCCGCCGTATCTCGCACAGGGCAATCCTCCTTATTGCAGGCTTTATTCCCAACTCGTTCTCCATGCAGGAGACCCAAGGAGTATTCCCAGCTCTACCTCTGACTTGTCCTCAGGCAAGTCATGTCAGTGCCCCGTGCCTCAGTTTCCCCACCTGAGTTGGGACTTCTGTGGGTGCTGCTGTTTTCTGACTCCCTTGCCCATTTGATCTGGCTCCATTACAGGAGGGGAGCATCGGGCCCTTTAATAAATAAAACATGTAAACAGGCAGACGGGTGATTTGGGAGTTTTTACCTTGCTCATACAAATAACCTCCCATAGTACCATTCTGAGTAAAGCTTCCTGTCTCCCATGATCCTTTGCACCTGGCAGCTTCAGTCCCAACAGAGGGATTGCACTGCAGATGCTGCTAACACTTCTGCATACCCGGGTCCCCAGGCAGATGCCCCCCTAGCCATTCCCATCCCCCACATTGCTAATACTGACACCTTAAATACCAGCCAGAACCAGCCCCTGCCATCCCACTTTAGCCCACAACTTGCCCCACCCAGCCCCCAGCTGAATCTTCCCTGCATGTCCAAACACGACATCATTTTTCATGTCCAATTATAGCAGGAGTGCTGCCACTGTTAGAAGACAGTGCAGGTACTCCTGTCAGAAAGGGTTTGAGTTACAAGAAGCGATGAATTACAGCAAGCCCTTTTCCAATTCTCTGCAGAAATGAAATGTCAGAGCTTGCTGCTGTATATTTCACAGCACCATCGGCTACAGGCCAGCGCAGGAATTAGACAGGGGACGGACGCTTCTCTGCATTGTGATTTTTTTTTTAAGGTTCTTTCCCCCATCCCACTCCCCTTTCTGCTCCCTCTGGCTTTGAAATTAATTTAGAGCATGTAGAAGGATCGCCTGGGAATGGATGGTGGAAAAGAGAGACAGCTGATTTCTCACTGACTCCATCTCTCTCCATTTTCTCTTTCCCTCTCTGTCCCTTCCACCCTCTTCTTCCCCAGCTCACCACCTCATTCATTCGCATTTCTATTGCCATGGTGTCCAGAGGCCTCAGTTGGGACGGAGGGCCCATTGTGCAAGATGCTGGACAGACAGAGAAGTAAAAAAGACAGACCCTGCCCCAAGCAGCTGGCAAACAGGACGCAAAGAGCGAGAGTGAAAGGAGGGGAAGGACAAGAAGATTATTGGAATTTGATTAATAATTATGTTGATGATGCATGAGACAGAACAGAATCCAGCTCCCTCACCCAGAGCTGGGCTGCAACCAGCCAGATAACTAGCAGTATAGGGCCAAGTTGCTGGACTCAATGCAGAAATCTCTGGGTGGAATCCTATGGCCTGTATTGTGCAGGACATCAGAGCAGATGATCTCAGGGGTCCCTTTTGACCTTACAAATCAATCAAAGATTTAATGATGCTAGTTAGAGCTTTAAAGGCACATGGGGAGTGGATCGGCCGAGTAAGAAGGTGCCGTTTCTACCTAGTCACTTTTCTGCCCAAAGCTTCACTTTTAAGCCTAGTAGGAGGAAAATCCTTCATTCTCCACAGCCTATTAGGCTTAGAGGAAGACAGTGTGGCCTAGTGGACAGATTACTAACCTGGGGCTCAGGAAACTCCCAGCTCTCCAACTAGTCTGCTGGGCAAGTCACTTCTTACTGCTCTGTGCCTCAGTGTCTCTATATTTAAAATGGGGCTAATGCTACTGACCTCCATGGAACAGCCCTAAGAGCGCTGCTGATGAAAAGTGCTATATAAGAGGTAGTAGGTATGATGATGATGATGATGATAATGTATAATAATTATTATAGTTTCCTGTGAACAAGTAACAACCCTGCATCTGTAATTTTCACTCCATGCATCTGAAGAAGTGGGGTATTTACCCACGAAAGCTTAGTCCCAAATAAACCTGTTAGTCTTGAAGGTGCCACCGGACTCCTCCTTGTTTTTGTGGCTACAGACTAACACGGCTCCCCCCTGATACTTGTGAACAAGCAGTCATTTCCATGCCTGAAGTAGATGCACAAAGTGGAAATTAGCAGCTTTCCCTGCTCAAGAACAAGCAAAGCCTCAATTCCCCCAACATAGCCTCAGTTAACACAGATTTCAGAGTAACAGCCGTGTTAGTCTGTATTCGCAAAAAGAAGAGGAGGACTTGTGGCACCTTAGAGACGAACACATTTATTCAGTAACTGCATGCATCCGATGAAGTGAGCTGTAGCTCACGAAAGCTTACGCTCAAATAAATTTGTTCGTCTCTAAGGTGCCACAAGTCCTCCTTTTCTAGTTAACACAGACTAGATCACCTCAACACAGCTAGCTCTTTCCTCTCCAACCATGTCTGACTTGTGAACAATTAGGAGAACTTGCAGCTTGAGGTATCCATCGAATGGAGACGTGGAGTTATGTGAACACACAATGTCACGGCAAAGACTAATCAGGAGGGTACAGGACAGACAGATTTAGGCAGAAAGTTGCACAGCAAATAGCATGGACCCCACAGTAGCGTAGGGGCAAGCCAAGTCAGTGCTTGGGATCTGACCCTGAGCCCACTGAAACTGATGAAAATTCCCCACTTTCTATCCTGCCTTTTCAAGAGAACCCCAGGAGCACTCAGATGTTGTATGAAGTGGCGTTGATGGTTCAGCAGGTAGCCCTCTGATTTCTAAGACAGCACTGAACCAATGCCCCAGCTGTTAATAAGGCACAAGGCACTCTCCTTTGGAAACAATGTATTGTCCGATGCTTTATGGGTGTATGTTCATTGCTAATAGTGAGGCCCAGGTTGAATTCCATGTTCTGCCACAGACTTCCTGTGTGACCACGGGCAAGTCACTTAGTCTCTTTGTGTCTCAGTTCCCCATCTGCAAAATGGGGATAATGGCACAACCCTACCTTGCAGGGGTGTTGCAAGGAGAAATATAATAACGATTGTGAAGCGCTTTGAGATCTACAAGAAAATTGCTATATAAGAGATCAGTGTCATTACTATAAAAATCATTTGTGGTTATTTAAAGATCTCGTGGCATTTTGCCAGAATTGGGGTGTTAACTGAGAGTCGAAGACCAATTCCAATGTTTGGGTAACTGCCCTGCAGTTTCCACCAGATGCATATTCACCTTCACTTCCTGTTCCAAATGGTTGTAAGTGCAACTGCCACCACATCTCCCCACAGAGTCTGCTTCATTTCACTAGTGGGCAAACGACAGCTCTCCAGAGGCCAGCAGGAAGGAAGCCCAGGGGACTACTCATGTGCTTAAAGTTAAGCATGTGCCTAAGTGCTTTGCTGGATCTGGGCTAGCATGCTCAGCACCTCTAAGGATTAGCGAGCGAGCCCATAGTCTGCAAAGCATTCTGGGATTCAGGACCCAACGTTGCACTTGTACATGTCAGTAACTTTACTCCCATAGATAGTCCTATTAAAATCAACAGGGCTACTCATGTGAGCAAAGTTACTCACATTGATAAGTGTTTGTAGCATTGGGCCCACAGCTACTGAATGATCTTTCAATATTAAAGGCACCAAGGAAATATAAACTTTTTTAATGTCAAGGTTGGAAAGGACTGGAAATTAACTTACAATTTGACTGTATTTCATATCTGATTGCAAAGTTCTGGGCCTTATTCTGATTTAGACTAGTAAGTCAGGACTAACTCCACTGACGTGAATGGAATTACGGTAGTGTGAACCTGCAGTCAGTGCCAGCAGATTCAAGCGAACCCTTTTCCCTTTTACAGAGACCAGATTTAGGATCAGATCTTCAGCTGGTGTGAATTGCTGTACCTCTCTTGAAATTGTCAGAGCTACATCGATTTCCACCAGCTGAGGATCTGACCCTCAATTTTCTGATCTTTTAGCTACAACTAAATGAAAAAAATAACAACTCCAACGGTATTGGAAGAGAGTAGCCTGACTGCACCAGCAGCCTTACGACAAACTGGCGAGTCTGCGGATTCTCGCTTGCAAAGTAAAACGGTTCGAGCTTCCCCAGTTAATTAAACAACTGTGAAAGGCAATGTGATAAAAAAGTTATGGAAAATACCATGGCAGCATCCAGGGGGTAAGTGCTGGTAATGAAGAATGTTTATGAGATTATTCTATCCCAAACCTTATCTGTCTAGCATGGACTCTTAATTCCATTCTCCCCGTCCCAGATGAGACGTGTGTCAGAGACGTGTACACAAATAGATGAGAAGATCTGAAATGGGATTGCATGAAATATGAAAAAAATATCTTGAAGGGTTTGACCTTTACAAATCACTCAATGCTCTGGTGCCTACCTCCGAGAATGATTGCTACTGGCCATCCCTGCACTCCAAGAGTATTTTCTATATATCATATAAAACACATTATAATCCATCCATCTAACTATCGATTCATCTTCCCACTTGTCTCGTGTATATAGATGAACCTAGAGGGGCCTTAAGTTCAGTGCGGGTTCATGCACAGAAACCTTTGGCTTGAAATCCCAAACTTCTTAACTGAGAAGTGTTTTGGGCTGGGTTGGAAGCACTTGCTGATCTGGTTCATACCAATATAAAGTCTTTACAATTCAAAACGTGCTACGATTTATTCCTTGGAATATTCCGCTGCCCGGGGCTCAACCGTTGAGTGCTTCAGCTCCTAAATGAAGCCAATGGGCACTGGAAGGCTTTCAGCACCTCACTGGAGCGCTCAGTGCCTGGCAGGATTAAGCCTGTTTCGAAGAACGTATCACCGCACGCCTGGAACAATAACGTCTGATTTTGCAGAGCGAGAGGGACATCACCAGCTTTGTTTTGCAAGAGCTGGTCACCGAACAAGACACTAGTTAATATGCAAATCCACCTCCAAAAGAGCCAAGGATCAACTCATTCTGTAAAACAGCCTCATCGAGCTGTGCAGCTACCTGTCATAAATGACTTCGGGTCTAAGCCTGAAAATGCCAGCTCACACCAGCAGTCCCTTGGAGGCCGATGAAGCTACACAGGCAGAGTCAGGGACTGCAGGATCAGGCTCTTAGTGGTAAATTACAAAATCCCATTCATTTTAGGATTCCGACTGCACGGCAGTTAAACTGCAATTTTATGCTGTTCTATGCTATTCTATTCAGATCCATAGTTTGCACCCTTGACCCTGGGGCCTGGCCACCTTCTAACAGTGCATTTCATTTTATAAGCTCGCTCTCTCGGCCTCTGAAGCCAGCACCAAATGGTGAATCCACCACCGAGTCAGTAGCTCCAGCCTACAGATTTTCTGCAGGCAAAAACCCCATTGATTTCAGAGATGAGTTCAGTGGGATCTTGGCCATCATCAGCCCTGCAGGATGAGGCCCGCCATGCTTGTGGCTTTCTGTGCATGGCCACCGAGATCAGAACCACTGCTAAACCCCTCACTCACATGTAAGTATCTTGCAAGGCCACACTGCTTAACAAACAGATATGCAATTAGAGTTGTGTAAATTAATAAGTCAATGTCACCCAGTGCCAGACTCAGTAGGTAAAATTCTGTTCTCCCATTGGAGAACATCCTTCTGAGAGCACATTCTATGCCCTTGTCCCGTTCGTAAGATGTGCTCTCCTTTATGCCAGGCCAGCTCCTTTGCGAGCCATGACCTGGGGCTCCCCCTGAGCCTTCCCACCCTCTTTTGGGGGGCTAGCATTGCCACTGCCCTTAGCATGTCGGCATTCTCTTACTTCTGCCTCATTGTGTCCCTCTGCAGGGCCAAGCAAAGCCTTGACCCGTCTTCGCTCGATTTACAGCTAGAAGATAATGGGCCATGTCATTGGTCCTGCAAAGTCCCCTTTGCACCACTCAGGCAGAACAAAGGGGACTTAAAGCCACCCTAAGGGGGGCGGGGGTGATGGCGAACGGCAGCTTGTGCAGATGTACTCATGCCAGCCATCGTCTAAGAAGAGAGGGGAAGACACTGTGGTGCACGAGTGAGTAACACAGCCGGGGGCATCAGGCAGGTTTGGGTGTTGTTGCTCATGCCACCTCATCCTCACTTCTATTTTTAGCAAGCTAGCTAGAGCACAGCTAGCACGGGTACGTCTACTGCCATTCACATGCCTGGCTGCAATGCAGACAGACCCTAAGTGAGCGAGACAAGGTGGGTGAAGTAATGTCCTTTTCTCGGACCGACTTCTGCTGGTGAACAAGACAAGCGTCCGAGCTACAAGGAGCTCTTCTTCCGGTCTGGAAAAGGTAATCAGAGTGTCAGAGCTAATTACAAGGTGGGACAGACTGTTTAGCATGAAGGTTAAACACATGTTCCAGGAGACCATTTAAGATGAAGTGGCCAATTAACACCTCTACAGTCATAGGACATAGGAGGGTTAGTGGGTTACAGAGTGTTATTATGAGTCATCAAACCAATCTCTCTGTTGAGTCCATGGTTTTTAGTGTCTAGCAGAGCTACGAATTGAAACTCCCAGGCTCGCCTGGTGTTGAAGGTGTTGTGTAGGTTTCCTTTGAGGATGAGGACTGTCAGGTCATATATGGAGTAACCGTTTTGTGAAAAATGGTCGCCCCTGGGTGCCAAACTGTTTTTGTCTTTTATCGTTTTTCTGTGTGAGCGCATTCGAGAGCATAACGGGCGTCTGCTTTCCCCCACAAAGTTGCTGCTGGGGCATTTGATGCACCGGATGAGGCATGGCATATGTTGTGAAAAGCATGTGTAAGACTCGTGGATCTTGAAAGCCATGTTGTGGTGGCAATTGATCATCATAGCCGTGGAGATCTGTCTGCAGGTTTCGCAGCTGTTGTTCTGGCTGGGTCTGGTGCTGCTTTGAGTAGTTGTGTCCTGGTGTGTGGGGTGCTTGCTTCTGAGAATGAGCTTGGCAAGGGCGGGTGGTTGTTGGAAGGCCAGAAGAGAGGGTACCACAAGTGGGCAGCTGACCATTCCCATGACACAAAGGAATCCTTGGCTGATGTATGCCACCTCCTGGCACACACGGCATTCCCGTAATTCCCACCCACAGAACAGCGTCTAGGAGGTAGAGGCAAGCTGCACCAGTACAGAGTCACACTTAAAACCACACATTTGGTTAAACCTGGGAAACTTTCTCATGCACACAAGGCCTAACTGAATTCAGCTAAACTGAAATAAGCCTGTTTGAACTGAAATATGCCTCCTCACAGCCTATTACTCTGTGACTTCAAATCACACCTTAAATTAAACCAGTGGAACTGCACATTGACAAACCCCTGAGCAAAGCACAGCATCAGGCCTCTGATTATTGAAGGGGTGAGCAGTAAAACAAGAAAATCTTATTCTTATAAAATATCCGATCTTGACAGTATCCCTTTAGTGAAAGGACTCAGAGCACTAACTCGAATGTCCTCATCTCTTGGAGGATGGAAGGGCTTATTGAGGCTGCCGGTTTAAACCCATCACGTGTCCAGAGAATGGCCCACTCTCACCTACCAGGGAATGTTTGCATCTACTTTTATATAATTATAGGAGCCTTTGTCATATGAATGTTACCAAAGCACCCAAACGCTTCTTTCTTCAGTTGGGGAGGGAGTAAGAGGGGAAGGTTTTAAAAATCTCTGCAAAGTTCTGTGTAAAAGAGCATCTATCCTGATCTCAGTCGATGCTAGGCCTAATCTTCAGCTAGGGTAGATTGGCATAGCTCCAATAAAGTCAAAAGAGTGATGTCGATTTACACCAACTGAGGATCAGACCAATTGATCTTCAAGGAGCTATTCCCCATTTGCATCACTGTATAACATCAGGTCCTATGTTTTGATAATGAACAATATCAGAATGACTACAGTGATGAGTACCCCTGATAGATTATACCATCCTTCAAAGCTGATCTGAGTAAACGAACACCCTGGTTGAGGAACAAAGGAGGCTCTTTGATCCTGCCTCAGCCAGCAAACGGTTTACTGTTGCAGGCTAACAATTTTGTTGTGCCAAACAAATGGACAGATAGGACGATATTTCAAGGCTAATGGGAATTTTCTTCTGATCTGTCACTTCCACGGCTGGCTCTGCTGCTGGTCTATGGCCACGCCCCATTTCCTCCCCCACCCCAATAAGAAATATTTCCTGTAGAAACTCCACTGAGAGCCATCCAGCAAGCTCTTATCCTCAAGATTAATGCATCACCGACACTTCCCTCTTCTGTCTAATTATACCCAAACATTGCCTTTTTCTTTTTTCTGAACACCACATTTTTTTTCTTGCATCAACATGTACCAATGCATTAAACAAGACATTCCATTAATTTCTTCATCATCATAACTTAAACCCAGGACATACCCTTTAAATATTCATTCAGCTATGAAAACTGGGCATTAAAATTTTAATAATGTCAAGCTCATTTGAACTGAGCTCCTGGGGGACTATTACGACACAATTAGAATAAATATGATGATTGATTTGGTGTAAAGTTTCACCTGTCCACGTCGGCTAATGGCCGGAATCTGCCAGACACCCTCGCATCACAGCCGAGAGCTCAGAGTTATTTACTCCCTTCTCCCTAACTCCCACTGGCTTTTCGCTAGGTCACTGGCTCAAACCATTAGCTTGCTTGTGTAACATTTTCGTCTCCAGTGATGCCCCAGAGTAATGCTGGGGTAGACGAATGGGCGAGATCTCATCAAGAAGAGAAAACTCATTGGCAGCATATATATGTATTTTTTGCCACAGCATTTGATCAAAGATTAGAGACACTAAAAGTTCAGCAATAAACTTTCAGGCAGTATCAGCCATTAACCTTTTAATGGTACATGTCTGAACTCACAGGGTCTGATTCTCCTCTCACATGAACCAGAAGTAACTCCAGCTGAAGTCAATGAGTCTGAACCAGCATAGGGGTGAATGAAGCCCACGGAACAGCAACATTGTTCTAAACAGCAGTAAAGACGGCGTGATGAAAAATACACAGCATGATGTTTGAAAGAAGTGCAGGTAGGATAAACATCACTTACAGAAAAACCTGTGCAAGAGCTCACCCTTTTAAATGGGCATCTGACTCAATCGCAGTGAGTCCCCAAACATACAATGAGATTTTCAGAATAGTTTAGTACACTGTCTGCTTTTGAAAATCTGGGCCAGATTCTACATATGCCAATGTAGATTAGGGGTAGCTACATTTACTGGGGTAAAACTGGGGTGAAAGAGATCAGAGCCAGACTCACTGAGTACAATTATGTTTTGGGAGACCATCTCCTTTTAGCCAACAATGCTTGTGCATCTCTTGAATATTTAACACGTGTTGATGTATATTTAAAAGCGGTCCTGACCAGGGCATATTTATAAGCATTTTCAGTGCTGCCAACTCTTATGATTTTATTGTGACACACACAGAGAACAAGCTTGAAAGCACAAACTCTAAAGGCTTCAACCCCACAAATAAAAGGTAAATAAAAGACCCCTAAAGTTTACATTTTAAAATTCCTGTGATTTTTAAGACAATTTTGTGAGTTTTGCATGCTTGGAGTTGGTAAAATTAATTCTGAAAGTCTAATTAGCTTTTTACTTTTTATGTGGTTTGCTTCCTCTTTGGAGTTTACTTAGCTTGGACAAAAAGAAAAGGAGGACTTGTGGCACCTTAGAGACTAACCAATTGATTAGAGCATAAGCTTTCGTGAGCTACAGCTCACTTCATCTGAGGAAGTGAGCTGTAGCTCACGAAAGCTTATGCTCTAATAAATTGGTTAGTCTCTAAGGTGCCACAAGTCCTCCTTTTCTTTTTGCGAATACAGACTAACACGGCTGCTACTCTGAAACCTGTCCTTAGCTTGGACAGGGAGTCTAGGCTGGCCAGTTTCATTTTCCATTTCCAATCAGTTTCACTTCTTGTGTCTGACCTCACAAGATCCTAGAGTTTAGGGGCTCTAACTGCACAAGGAAATGTTTAAACTTGCCCCCATACCTGTTTTCACTGTAGATTAAAAAAAAATAGTATGGAAATATTTTCACTCATATTGTTTAATAAAATACAGGTTTTTTTGTTTTTTTTTTAAACCAACTCCCCCTAAATGTAGGGTCCAATCTATTTGACATCATCTCACTGATGCTAAAATTTGGTAGGAGCATAAAAGCACGCCAGATGTTGCGAATGAAAGTATATATGATATTTTATTATATCCTCTCTCCTTGTTTTAATATTATGTAGTGACTGCCATAGTTGTTCACGGTGCCTTATTTGCCAAGGAAACAAACAAAGGAAGTGAACTCAGTGTTGCTAATAGTTACACTAATTTGATGGAGACAGATAAGCACAAGTCTCGGTAATGGAATATTGCATTCCAGACAGTTATTTTTTGTTACCAAAATACTTTTAACAATAACGCTTAGCATTTATAAGAGGGCTTTTCAAACAGTAACCAATTAAACCCTGCAAGCCTTGTGGGAGGGACGTTTATCACTATTCTAGTTCAGCTGAAATCTTTTGAAATTTTGCCCCAACTGTGGGTTTTAAGTATTTAAAAATCTGGGCATGGTCTGGGTTTTTTTTGTTGAAAATCTGGGCTCTAGAGTCACCTCCCTGCCTCAATTTTCCCAGCTGTAAACTGGGGATACTAATCCTTACCTCAAGAGGCATTGCGAGGATTAGTTAGACAGCATTTGTATGGGATTTTGAAGTTGTCAAGAGCTATATAAGCACTGAGTGTTATTATAATGTAACACACTCAGCATAATGTATACTGTTGGAATATTACACCCCAGGTGCTCAAGAGTTGCTTCTTCTAAGTGAGTTAATGGTTTCATAGGTTGGTAATGTAATAAAACAGACTGCTTAAACAAGCAAGGTTTTGATTAAATGGGGTGTGTGCAAAGCGGAATTTATATTTATTAGAAGCACTATAAATCCAAGGTATCTAGACACAGATATTGCTAGTATGATAGTTCATTGTACAGACTGGAAGAAAGGATTACATGAGGAGTCATTTTGGGAATGTGCGTCACCTACAGCAGTAGCTGGATATGATGGACTGAACTGAGGAGGGAAGCTAGCAAGTTAAAGTTTGTAGATACACACCAGCTACTGCCCTGCCTACAGTGCCCCTCAATTGCTCAGAACAAAGGAAGCTACTGTGTAAAGGTTTCAGAGTAGCAGCCGGGTTAGTCGTATCCACAAAAAGAACGAGGAGTCCTTGTGGCACCATAGAGACTAACACATTTATTTGGGCAAAAGCTTTCGTGGGCTAAAACCCACTTCATCAGATGCATGTTGTGGAAAATACAGTAGGGAGAGATATATACAGAGAACATGAAAAAATGGGGGTTGCCATACCAACTCTAATGAGACTAATCAATTAAGGTGGGCTATTATCAGAAGGAGAAAAAAAACTTTTGTAGTGATAATTACAATGGCCTATTTCAAACAGTTGACAAGAAGGTGTGAGTAACAGTAGGGGAAAAATTAGCATGGGGAAATAGTTTTGAGTTTGTGTAATGACCCATCCACTCCCAGTCTTTACTCAAGCCCAATTTAATGGTGTCCAGTTTGCAAATTAATTCCAGTTCTGCAGTTTCTCATTGGAGTCTGTTTTTGAAGTTTTTTTGTTGAATTATTGCGACTTTTAGGTCTGTAATTGAGTGTCCAGGGAGGTTGAAGTGTTCTCCAACTGGTTTTTGAATGTTATAATTCCTGATGTCAGATTTGTGTCCATTTATTCTTTTGTGTAGAGACTGTCCAGTTTAGCCAATGTACATGGCAGAGGGGCATTGCTGGCACATGATGGCATATATCACATTGGTAGATGTGCAGGTGAACAAGTCCCTGATGGTGTGGCTGATGTGATTAGGTCTTATGACCACTACAAAAGTTTTTTTTCTCCTGCTGATAATAGCCCACCTTAATTGATTAGTCTCGTTACAGTTGGCACGGCAACTCCCATTTTTTCACGTTCTCTGTATATATATATCTTCCTACCGTATTTTCAACTGCATGCATCTGATGAAGTGGGTTTTAGCCCACAAAAGCTTGTGTAAAGGTTATCACCTACTATAGTGAGAAACTGAAAAGCCAGAGAAGTTCCTTTCAACTGACCCTAAGTCTGGGGTTTATCTCTGGCACTTGAAGGGGAAAAGAAACCTAACATCAAAGAAACAACACATCATCTTTCTGCAATGAATGTGGACAGTGATGGTGGCTCAAGAACTATGGACCTGATCTAACATCCACTGAGGTCAGTGCAAAGACAGCTGCTGACTTCAGTGTGCATTGGAGGGAGGCCTGTAGCCTTCTTGCACAGCGCTCAGTCTCTGTTGTATAAATGCCACATTCATGGGTACTTCACCTTCTTCAGCACCCATGGCCCAGCACCAATGGGAGCTCTGACATTTTAGAAGCACCATTCCTGTGATATCCCTGAGGTTAGGCAGCCATTGAACTCTATGTCAAAACTTTCCACTGCGCTCCACAGCAGAAGTAGCAGATGCTGAATGCTGCTAGAAAGAAGCCAGACATACCTAACCTAGCCTTATGTCTGACTAAGAGCAAACAAATAGAAGCGACGGAGAGGCTGTGTGTGTGTTTAACTAAATCATTTATGGTCAATAATACCAGGTTATTGTATGTCAATAACTTTCAATTATTCACTAGCCACGGTGTCAGGCAGCACATCAGTCAGCTGGTCTTTGAGGAGCAAACAGCTCATGAAGGGAGCTTTGAAAAAGCAAGCGTGAACATTGCTTGTCCAGAGAAAGGAAGAAAGAGATCTAGAAGTATGGTAGCTCAGAAGGATGATCATTAGGGGAATCATAGCTCGTCTCATCTCTTATAATCTACAGTCACTGGAAAATGGAACCTCTCTTAAAGAAACAAAAGTGAGTGAGGAACAAAAAATATAATTGTGTGGTTAAATATCTGCAGGAACAGTAACCAACAAACCCACTGAGTCATCCACATTAAAACCTTTCCACCCTCTGCTGGGAAGAGCATTAGATACTACCCTTCATGGGGAACCAGGTAGGATTCCAATCCACTCTCCATGGAGTAGAACTGCACAACTGACTATGTGAGTGGAATCAAGAAGAGGGGAGAGAGATGTTGCCTTCTTCTGCAGCATCAGCTATTGGCTACTGCCATGTCAGACTTCACTTGATCAATTCCTGTGTTCCTCCTGGTCTCTCTAGCCATTACGGGCAATAAGGAGTTAAAAGGAGTTCTGAAGAGCCAGTGGGTTTTGAATGTGAATAATGGGAACGCTCGCCTTTAATCGTGTATTCAGCACAAGAATGTACAAAGGTATAAAGTTAATCACTAGCTGGGCCACCCCTATTTCCAGAAAAAGAACTTTAATACCTCCTTTATCCAATGAAGTACCATTGTTATACCTGCATATTATGAAGGGTTTATTAAACCAGTGATAATCTATTCAAGATAAAGTGATCTGTATGGCCAACTGAGCACAGATCAGACAGAATGATGGGAGGTTATTGTTAAAATATGCAAATTCACATCCTATTGAAATGCAAACCCTCCAGATAAGATTTTTTAATAAATCTGGTCTTTTTTCACTGCATGAAGGTAACCTAATGTTTATTGACTTCAAGACCATATAATGGAACGTAATATCTATTAGTCAGATTCTTGCCTCTCTTTCGATTACTGGAGGTACATGTGGCTTACACAGAATTTTTGTTTTATGGTTTTGTACAAAAGAAAAGAGATTAAAAAACCTGAAATTAATTAACTCGCCTCCAACCCCGCCCCCGACCAATCCTCACCACTGTCATTAGTTCCCCAAGTAAAAAGGAGCATTTCCTATCAACTGGGAAGCTTATCAAAAGAGTCCAAAGGAGAACACACCAGTAATATACAACAGTCCTGTATGTCATAGAGCGGAAGTATGGGCTAATGGTTAGAGTAGTGTACTGCGAGTCAGGGCTCCTGAGTTTCATCCTTGGGTTTATTATTTGCTTCCTCTGAGAACTTGCTTGCTATCCCTCATTTTATCCCTCTGTAAAATGGGAATAAATATAATATTCATCTCCCTCACAGGGATTGTCAGACTTCATTAATATATGTCTGGAAAGTGCTTAAAGATAAAGCGGGTTGGGAATTTTCTGATGCGGTGTTTTCTCCTCAGAAAATGCTGTTTTGTTGAAAACAAAATGGTTCTCTGGAAATGGTTGGTTTCAACAAATTTCGCATTTCAAACATTTTTTGAAAAATAAAGTTTTGAAATTGTCACAATTCCCCTGTTTTGACATTTCCTAAGGGAAAAAGATTTTTTTTGTTTGAAACAACTTTTCATTTAGAAATTTAAGTTAATTTACTGTAAAATTCAATGAATAAAACATGTTAAATTATCAAAACAAAATGTTTCAGTTAACCCAATCTGAATGTTTTGGGGATTTTGGGTTAGCAATATTTTTTTTGAGACTATGAGGTGACATCCTTGTTCAAAACAAGAAAATTTTTGGAAATCTAAAAAATTCTCATGGGCTAGAAAAAACCTTTTCCCACTCAGGTCTGCTTTAAGATCCTTGGGGGAAAATGTGCTACAGGATCAAGTTCTTGTTAACAAAATACTGTATATAATAAAAAGCTTTTATTATATATATTATACTATACACACACTTGACATTATATTGCATTGTGTATACACACACTTGCCCTATTTTCAGAGGTGCTGATCATGCCACCTCTGAAAATAAGGCCATTTATATAGCTAATATTTTATACAGGGTTGGATTTTCACTGAGGCCTCGATCCTCAAAGTATTTAGGCACTTGACTCCCATTACTTACAATGAGAATTAGGCACTTAAATACTTTTGGGGATCTGGACCTCCGCTCTCATTGGAGTCAACGGCAATTTCCCGTTGACTTCAGTGGGATCAGATTTAGGCCTTTGCTGAACACTTTTGAAAATCTCACCCATTAGCATGATACAGTCACACATGTAAAATACTATATGCAAGCATGGATATCATGTAGATAGATATATCGCTTCCTCCTCCTCGGTCCAAAAAACAGCATTGGCATCCAGGTGCCCCGGTAGTAAGTAACTTTGTCATAGGTAGTATGAGTTACAAATTAGCATTTAATCAAGATAAATCACATTGGAAGGGGGTGGATAATATGCAGTGTGTTAAGCCTGCAATTAAGATGGCCTGATTTAGCCTGAATGGGAAAACTCCCAAGATTACACTGGGACAAATGATGGATTGACATGGCTTGCCCATCGGACAGGAGTTCTACTGGGGTGACACTGGCCCTCAGCAGTGGCTGCCCAACAGTGACAAAGCCAGTACCAGGCAAATACCGTACTTAGCACTTATTAGGGTGTCACACTCTTCATTGCCCTGGGAATGTGCTTAGTTCCACTAAGGACTGGTTGTGATAATGACACATTGCACTATCTGATAATGATAATGTTTATGGATTTCAGAGTTAAGCAATAAAGCCCAGCTGATGGGGTAACTATATAGCACAGGGCAGTTTTACAGAAAAGGAAACTGAGGCATAATGAGACTAAATGGGTCAAATTCACACAGCAGGTGAGAAGCAAAGCTGGCAAGTGACAGCAGGTGTTCTGTGGTTCAGTTCCCAGCAGTAACCACTAGACATGCCTGACACTCTCCCCTTCAGCATAGCTTGGAAGGCTACTGCAGCTTGTGAGGATGGGCAGGGCTGCTAGCTCTTGTGGAACGATGGCTATTGGTAAATCAAATTGGGGACCCACAGTACTGGGTGCTGTACACACATGTAATCAGAGACAGCGCCTGTCCTGAAGAGAGTACAGTCTAATCAAATAGTCAGAAAGCTCTGGTGATGCTGACGGAACAAGGCAGGATCTATCTGCCCCGTCCCCAATAACACCTCTAGCTCATAAGCCGTTCCCTATGGGGATGGGGAGGATAGTATAGCTACAGTGTGTCTGATCTCCTTTTGTTGGAGCAGGTACATGCTATTCAGTCACAGACAACAGGTATCATCGTTAGAAACCTGATGCCCAGAACTTCCCTCTGCGAGGTTTCATTCAGGGAGGAAGACAGTGCTTGCTTGGTAACAGGGAAAAAACCAAAACTTCCTGCACGAACTCATCCACTCTCTGAGTTTGGGGTCCCCCAGAGCCATTAAATGGAACCGAACACACAGAAGCACGCTGGAATTCTGCATAACTCAGCAGCAGCAGCCACCTGAGCAAAGCCGTAGACAGTGCCTTGGATTGCGCAACAGAAAGCAGCTGCCCAGCAGGACTAATAGAGGGCCAGCAACAGGGCTCTAACTCTGCCACTGCCCTATGGATGGCTGGATCAGCATGGTATGTGAATTGCCCCCTTGCAACTCTGCATGGAAGAAAGGAGAGTACCGCGGTTAAAGCACTGGATAGGGATTCTGGAGGTCGGAATTCAGCGGGCAGCTCTGCTACAGACTCCCTGTATGACCGTGGGCCAGGCCCTTAATCTGGCTGTTCCTCAGTTCCCCGCCTGTACAAACGGGAAAGTGTTGCCCCGCAGCAGAGACAACGTCAGTGTCAGGCAAGTTCTCTACTCAGCGCTCATTAGGGCTTCACACGCTTTATCGCCCCTGCTTTGCCCTGCTAAAGACAGTTGTGATGTTGTAAAGACGTTTGCCCAGAACGTGCTTTGCCCTGCTAAAGACAGTTGTAATAATGACATGTTGCACTGAGACAGCTTCCACATATTTAAGGATCTCAGAGTTAATGAATAACGCCCGGGTGAGGGTCATAACTGTTTATATGGCACAGGCCTATTTTACAGAAGGGGAAACTGAGTTCACGTTTTCTCCTCTATGGACCAGGCCACCTGACTAGATTCTCTCTCCCAGGATGCACTGCAGTGTTGCGACTCCGAAGATGTGCTATGGTAGTTCAGCGGAGGGGAGGCCATGGTGTAACATGGGAGATGTAGTTCAGCCAGGGAGCCCAGCCAATAGGAGAGAACGGGGAGAACTACAACTCCCCATGAGGCATCCTAACAATTCAACCCTATTTGAGTTCTGGATTGATACCAAAAACAGGTCCCCCACGTCAGATGAAGGGAGACGCCCTATATCCCAGAATAAAACTAATTACAGGAGGCAAAGAATGAAAAGAAAAAAACCCACCACCTTCCAGGGATGGGGGTAGAGGCGGCAGACACAGATTAATGTTGAACTAACTCAAAACAAAACATTTCAACCAACTGAAATGTTTCAATTTGGGGGTGACCTGACCAGAAACTAAACTCTTTGGTGTTGGGTTTCGCAATAGCAAATCAAAAACGGTTGACAACATCAACATTTCCCTGCAGAAAAGTTCAATTTTGTGGAAACCACATTTTCCATCGAAACAATATTTTGATGGAAGATTCCCAACTAGCTCCTCAGGATCATCTCTCTAAGGATCTGACCAGAAAAGAGCCCTGATTTCAGCTCGGGTCTCTAAGTGCTGCCTTGATAGAAGCAATATTAATGATTAATAAATCATTCCACAGGAGTATAACAAAAATTGGCAGCCTGCAAACATAATGCCCCAGCTGTGGCACACAAAGGGTTACGGTGGCTAGTTCTGGCCGTTGTCGGTGTAACTCAGAAGTGATTTACAAAAGGAAATTGCTTTAAAACAACAATAGTAACAGCTGTCTTTTTAAACAAACTTTTCTTAAGACTCACATTAGTGTGCAAGCTGATTACTACATGGTATGTTTCCTCAATGCACAGAGCACTTATTACAAGTATAGGCTGGGAATAACAGTTCAGAGCTTCTTCAGTTTATTGCCTTTTAAAACATTGTCATCATATTCCCAATAAACGTCATCTGGTTCACTGAGTGTCTGTTTTATATAATCTCTCCTGAAAGATTAACAGCAACTCCACAAAGTACATGCTGGGGAAAAAAAAGTTTGGACACGAAGGCTTAATCTACACTACAAAGTTTTGCTGGAAAAAAAAATCATACCCCCTAGCCAACATACGGCAAAACCCGTAGTGTAGACACAAAGATGCAGATGCAAGAGTACTTCTGGTGGCTTCACTAATGTTATTTGGGAAGGTCGAACTCCTTCTGTCAATTTATGCTGCATCTCCACTAGGGTGCTCTGCTGGCATAAATATACTGGCAAAGGCTCAGTACTGTAGACAAGTCCAAAGTGACAAAAAACAAAACCCACAAACTCAGAGTCAATTCCAGGTGACAAACTGTCCTGAACTTGTCTCACTGCAAATGTTGCCCTGAAGAGAGAAAGGGCTAGTAGTGTCCTGGGAAGAACTACACCACTAACACATTATTTGGTGTTTGTTAAAGTGTTAGCTCCTGGAGTCATGTGATGAAAATCTCAGTTTAAAAAAAAGGAATAGGTTTCTAGCCCTCAGAGTTGCAGATAAAAGTTGGAAAATAAGACCCCCCACAAAGGCTTAAAAATGAAAAGGCAAATAAAAAGACATCCCAAATCTATTATATTGTCAACTCTCATGAGTTATAAACCAATATTATGATTTTGGGGGTCCGACTCGATTTTTCAGTGCTAGTGATTGGCAGTTCTTTAGTCCTATCACATCCAGACTGCATAGAGATGGAAATAATAGGGAATAATTATGGCCATGAAAGTTTTATGACTCTTACAACTATATTTTCACTTTGGAGAAGTTCAGGTTGAATTTAAAGTTTACACCTTTGAGTCCATTGCAAATTGGGGAAAAAACCAGCAAATCTTTGGTTTTTAATTGTAGGCTTTCAGAAATCACAAGAGCTCCCCCCCAAATTCTGGCACTTCTGCTTCTGGACAGAACCAGGGAGTGCGTCTAGCCATCAGCTCAAACTCCAGGTGCATAAAAGAGAGCTCTTAATCTTTCCCTCTGCCCCCAAGTCCTTCCCCCCTACCTCCTTTCTCAATCACTGTGGACAATACCAGGATTCTACCTGTCACACAGCTCACTGTAACCTGGGACCTCTTGCTAGATCCTCACAGCCAGGCTGTGTCTAAGTCCTGCATCTTCTTTCTGCACAACATGGCTAAGATATGACCTGTCCTGTTCATCCACCCAGCTAAAACTCTCATCCAGGCTGCGGTTGGGGTTGAACTCAAGCTGCAAATCAGAGTCCAAAGCCAAGTTGCTATTTGAAGCCGAATTCGTTGATGTGGGATAGCTAACACCAGTTAAGGACACTTTTTTTTTTTTTGCAATGCAAACATACACCATAGGCTTCAACCCTGCAAACCCTGACACACATCAAACTGAAGTGAACTACTTACGTGTGCGAAGTGGAGCACATGGGTAAACGTGTATGAGATTGGGGCCGGAGGGCTGTCTCAAAGACCTCCCCCGCAATGTAGGCAGACTCAGTGTCTAGAGAGCTAACAGCTGCACGAGATAGCATTATGACCCCAGATCCTCCATGTATGTCGCCAGGTAACTTCCTCTGCATTTTGTACAGCACCCAAGAACACTGCTGCACTCAGTAACACATGGGAGCATGCAATTAGCTTATGAATAAGGAGGAAGCTTTTCTGAGCTTCATTTTTTATTTTAGGTGTATTTGGGGGTTTTGCTCTGCTCTCTTCCATCCTCTTCTCACATCCCTTCCTTCCTACAGCGCAAGCCAGGTACCAGTAAGTGGAGCTCTCGGCCAACCAATCTAGTTTCCTGAATTATATCTCCCACCATCTCCTTAGTCAGGTCTCCTTCTAAATGACAAAACTTGCTGCTTCTGATCATTCTTCCTTTGTTTTTTTACCCCCGTCATCTGCCTTGATCTGATAAAAATTAACCCACTTATTAACCCCAAATCAAAATAGAGATGGCAGCAGAGGGGAGTTTGCCCATGAAAAACAAGGAGACAGCAAGAGAAAGTGGCCATGTATGGTCATCCCCCTCTGCCCCTTTCTCTTGTTTAGGAGGTGGGTGAAATGATTCAACCAGCCACAATCAAAAATAGAATTCTAGCCAGGGATGCACTCTAATGAACCAGCTAGGAATTACTGAAGCAGAGATGAGTTTATCATCACCATGACTTTTTCACTGCTAGACAGCACTTTAAGTCACACATCAATAACAGGAAGGCTTATGTGTGACTTATATAAGGGCCCCAGGAATCTTTATTTACTTCACCTCTAAGATAACAGGCCAGCCACTGCCAACTCACCAGAAAGAAGTATGCTTTGTGATTACGGATTGAGATTAAACTGGATTATGTTAGTCAATGGTGCTAATTCTGGAGATCCATATTGCATTGAGGGAATAGTGTGTGTGTGTAGGACACTTCTAGATTTATTGCAAATCTACTTGAGCACCATGGATTTGAAAGTTTGACCCAAACACGAGTGTGTTCCTGTTACACATAGAAGAGACTCTTGAAAAAAAAATTGCAGAGAGGGGAAACAAGGCAAAAACTGGAGCAAAAACAAGAGAGTGAAAATTAAAAAGTGGATGAATAATGGAGCTGAAAGAGGGAGGGTGAAAAATTCTCATGAAAATATAATGAGTCCTGTCATAGATCGTTAGCAGGGTTAGAACCTGTTACCTTCATTAGGAAAAACATAGGCCTTTAATACTTGAGTAACACTGCTTGGTGGGGAATGGGTTTCTCACTAAATATGTGACAAAGGTGCCTTTTTAAGTACAAATATTTACAAAAAATATATTAATTTCCCTTGAAAATGTAATACCCACCTCAGAGGTTTGGAGTGATTTGGCAAAGTCTGTGAACTCGTCGATAACATTTGCAAACCCTCCAAACTACACAATGTTCACCCCTCCCGGCAAAGTGCCACATCGGGGATGTTTCTACCATTCCCTGCTGTATTTGCTAGAATAAATAAATAACTGGTCGGTACCAAAAATCACATAAATACACTCAAATCATAGTAACTTATATTTACACACAGCCAATCCCATCCCATAGGATCCCACAGCTTTTTGTAGACATAACAGTGAAATAATACATGAATTTCTGAAATGCAGCTACTTATGGGGTGCAACACAGCATAGCTGTTTAACTCTGTCAAGAAGAAATTCTCATCATTATGATGCTTGGAATCTGGAGAGGGCCATATTTCTAAGCATAAACTAGGGATTCCCAAGCTTCTTATCTTGGGTTAGCCTGAAAGGACATATAGAGCTTGCACATTATAGCAGCTTCTATTACTTTTTGGAACCTAAAACTGTCACTTTTTTGTGTGTACGTTTATCTGCTTTAGCCTTGAAAATAACTCTCATTTCCTTTTCTTAGTTAATAAATCTTTAGTTAATTACAGGATTGGCTACAAGCATTGTCTTTGGTATGTGAACTAAGGTGCAATTGACCTGGGGCAAGTGACTAGTTCTTTGGGACTGGGAGTAACCTGAATATAGTTGTGATTTTTGGAGCAAGGGACCCATCTATCATAAAGGCAGTCTTGCCTGGGTGGCAAGACAGACTGGCGTGCCTAACAGGATTGTCTGTGACTCCATGTTAAGGCTGTTATAATGCTTGAGGAGTTCACACTTGTTCCTTGGTTGGTGAAATCTAATTATAGAAACACAACCAATTTGGGGTTTGTGCCCTGGTTTGTAACAGTCTGCCCTGAGGTTGGCACCCACATTCAGGAGCCACTCCAGAAAGCTTGACAGGTCCTTTTATTTACTTTCTGGTTCTTGAGTCTTTATGATTCTGATTTTCAAGCTTTTCTCCATAAACATGGTGGCTAGAAACAGCAAGCAAGCAAGCAAGCAAGCAAGAAAAAGCTGAGTTCTCACATCATCACATGACTCCAGGAGCAGGAGCTTTAAGAGAAACATCAAATGTTGCTAGACTTATGATAAAATTGTGAGTGTTTCACAGAAGCAGTGATGTATCAGTTTTAGAGAACTGGACCAAGACATCTTGATTATCTGTTCATTATACTTATTTCCCTCATCTGAAAGTAAAATAAGTGGATCCCATTTAAAAAGAAGGCATTACCTAATGCACATGAATGGAAGTCAAGAACTAGAGCTGTTTGAAAAATGCCAATAATTTTTTGGGTGAATTTCTATTTGTTTTTTTTTTAATTCTCAGGTCTTTCACCAAAAGTCTGATACCAAAGATTGACACCATCCTTAGAGGTTTTTAAGGCCCAACTTGACAAAGCCCTAGCTGGGATGATTTAGTTGGGGATTGGTCCTGCTTTGAGCAGGGGGTTGGACTAGATGACCTCTTGAGGTCTCTTCCAACCCTAATATTGTATGATTCTAAGATTCTACCAAAAGACAAAAAATAAAAATAAAAATGAGTTTTAAATTTAAAATTAAAATTATTTTGGGGGGTAAAAATGTATGGATTTTTGACAAATTTAGTGACAAAAAAATTTTACAGACAGGAAATGTTTTATTTCATCAAAAACCCAGTCACTTTTGACCAACATGAAAATGTTCTGCATAATTTTTCATTTTGGTTAAAAATCCAATTTTCTTCCAAAAATGCTTCCACAAAATAAAACGTCTACCAGTTTGATGCCTGCCTTCAAATCCCAGCTGCCACATGGAATCCCAGCACTGCCTCTCTGTATTTCAGTCTCCCCATCTCCATACTGGGAATCATAAAATTCACCTACCTTATAATATTTTCTGAAAGTTAAATTAATGAAGTGGTGCAAAGCGCTTTAAGATGCAGAGTACTGTGATACCAGAGAGGGTCTTGAACCTGGCATCTTTATATCCCTTCTTAAATTGAACTCTGGTTCTGAACTTTACCGCTTGGGCCCTTCTCTGCTATGTATATCCATTCTGCAGCCCGCAAAAGTGCTTTCAAAATCAGAAGCTTTGGATTTTTGAGGAGAAATATCATGGTGATCAGCATGGTACAGACAGATTGATAAACCGAAGCTAAGTGAACTCAGAGTCTAAGGTTCTATAACCATTTAAACAAAAGAGGAGAAGAGAAATAAAGACAGCATCATGATATTAGCCACAGAGTTGCCCCCAAGCAGAATGCCGCTCTAAGATTCTCAGTGGGTCTGTCTATTTCTAGCTCCATAGCCATGGCTCCATTAAAAACCATCCCTGGCTCTCTCCCCAGGTTAGCAGCAACTATCCTGAAGGAAAGTGACAGGCAAATCTGCCTTTCTCTTAAAGAGTTAGCCAAACCAATCATCTCTTTGGCAGGTGACCCCCTCCCCTTTCCCCACTGCTACCCTTTTGTCTTTCTCACTCCGTGCTGTAGTTAGGAGCCAACATTTTGGCACATTAATTAAAAATAGCAATAGCTGCAACAGAAGAAAGAAGGGGAGGGGAAAGCTGAAGGGGGAAGTTTGCGGCAGCCCTAATTAATAGAATTACTCTCAGCTGAAAGCCTGTCTGATGAGGACTGTAGTCCCTGGATAGAAAACACTGCTACCCTGTTGCTTAGCAGCCAGCAACGTCCTTTCATGAGGAGGAAAAAAAAAGTTACGTGACAAACCATCTCAAACACAAAGTCCCATGAAAATATTTCTTTATTCCAACCTAGGCAAAGAGTGGCCCTGAAATGAATGTTTCATAGAACGGCTGAAGAAATAAATAAGCTAATTGGATTTCCATCTGTTCCAAAACGTACTGCACAATAACAGCAAATCATATAGTAATCATTACTAATAATGCATCTTTTATTTTAGGTTTTTCGTTTTATTTTTCAAAGGGGGCAGGTTGGATGGATTTGGAGTGGTGTGTCATTTACGGATCAGAGACAAGACATTTCTGACGTGCTGCATCTTATGGATGAGAGGGAAAATCGTAGCCCAGACTAGAGCTGGTGAAATTTTTCATCCAAAACATTTTTGTTGAGCAAACAATGTAGACTCACAACACCAAAATGTTTCACAAATTCACATCAGTTTTTGCCAGTTGGGGGGGGGAGGGGGAAGGGGGAGTAAAAGGAGTCTGAAAAACTCGAAATGTTTTGTTTTGACCTTTTCGAAATGAAACATTTCGTTTTAAAATGTCCTTTAATTTTTTTTTAAATCAAAATGGTTTAAAATGGTCAAAATCAAAATGTTTTGGCTGACGGAAGCAATTTCTTTTCAATTTGCCAAAACATTCAGAAAAAGTGTTTTCAGTTCAACCTGAAACCATTTCGTGACTTTTCAGAATTGCCAGTGAACGGAAACGTCTGTGATTCACCCAGCTGTAGTCCTTACAGCACAGGGTCATTAAAGATCCTCTAGCTTATTATCAAGGAGTAGGAGCTGTTCTATGTAAATTCCAACCTCACGTGACCTGCCTAAAATCTCACCTACATAGCATGCTTCATTTAAGGATTTTCAGGTGCTAGGAAGGGTGATCACGTGCAAATACCCCTATCTTACCAATGAGAGGTGGAAGACTGATGCTTATCACACTGTTCATAATGGTCTGATTGGAAATGTCTACACTGCCCTGCATGTAGAAGTCTGTGGTTGTGGATAGCGGGGTAATTGTCCATTATGATGCCGGGAGCATGAACTAACAGGTTCCTGGTTCACACTAACGTAGTCAGAACGGTGGCGCCATATAGACTAGCCCCTTGTCACCTTGTGCTCCTTCTGTCTGTCTGTTACATCTACCTGTTAGAGAGACAGGGTGGATGAGGTAATATTATTCACTGGACCAAGTTCTGTTGGTGACCGAGACTAGCTTTTGAATGACACAGAGATCTTGAGGCCCAGACCTGAAACAGAGCTCTGTGTCCCTCAAAACCTAGTCACTCTCACCAACAGAAGTTGGTCCAATGCAAAATATTACCTCATTCACCTTGTCTTGCAGCAGAGAAGAATGAGGAGGGATTTGATAGCTGCTTTCAACTACCTGAAAGGGGGGTTCCAAAGAGGATGGATCTAGACTGTTCTCAGTGGTACCAGCTGACAGAACAAGGAGCAATGGTCTCCAGTTGCAGTGGGGGAGGTTTAGGTTGGATATTAGGAAACACTTTTTCACTAGGAGGGTGGTGAAGCACTGGAATGGGTTACCTAGGGAGGTGGTGGAATCTCCTTCCTTAGAGGTTTTTAAGGTTAGGCTTAACAAAGCCCTGGCTGGGATGATTTAGTTGGGGATTAGTCCTGCTTTGAGCAGGGGGTTGGACTAGATGACCTCCTGAGGTCATTTCTAACCCTGATATTCTATGATTCTAGTTCTCTCTAACATTCTGGGACCAACATGGCTACAACAACACTGCAAACATCTACCTGTTGTCTCTTGTCACATACTTAGATTTAGACCGCTCGAGTACCATCTTATTGTTATGTGTTCGTACAATGCCTTAGCACAATGGGGCCCTGATTCCCTGACTGGGGTGTCTAGGCACTACTACAATACAAACAAACAAACAATGAAAAAGGCAGCCCAGTGACTTACCCAATGTCACATAGCGAGTCAGTAGCAAAGGCGGATTCAGGACCTATGTCAAGTGACTCCCAGTGTTTTGTCACCACCACTGGGAAACCATGCTTCTGGTTTTTATTTATTTTTATTACAGGATCATATCAAAGTCCCAATCAAGATCAGTGCCCCATTGGGTTAGGTATTGTACATGGATATAGTAAACAATAATAATCTCTACCTCAAAGAGCTCACCCATCAGTCAAAGTGGGGAAATGATTGATAATGCTGTTAATTAGCACTGATGTGTGCTGTTAAACACCTGCCATGTCCCAGCTCAGAGGTAGCTGCTCTTCAGCAGTAAGGGACGTGCTCTAAACCTCGCAATAGATACAAATGGATGGATAGATACAGGTGATATATAGAGTTTGAACAATCAGCTATTAAAGTTACAAAGTACTTTGGAGTGGGGTCCTTCTGGATGGAGAGTGCTATATAAATGGAAAATAATTATGAGTCCATCTTAACAGTACGTGAGTATCACTCACCACCTCCTGGATGGACAGCTAAAGTAAAAGAAAATACATAAAATATATGGCTCAGAGGATATTTTATCCCAACTCTTGCAGTGGAGGAGTTTTCGGCTTTCACTTGCACCGTACATCCCCATTTGCGGGCAGAGGGGAAAAGTGTGCAATAGTTCAACTGATGAAGTTGGTAGCTTTGATATGTGTGAACAAGGGTGCTTTCCAGCCCCTGATACAAACGAATAGTTAGGAACACACTAGAGACAGGTCTTGATACTGTAAGGGACTGGCTTGCCAAGAGGATAACAGGAGTGACAGGGTGGTTGGATGCTGGTTGGAATTGGTTAAAAATTATGACCTTCTTCTGGTGCTGATGTGAGTTTATGTGTGAACTGAGTTGGTGAGTCTCAGTCCAGTGTCTGCTGAGGTAAGTGTCCACTTTACAAAACCTAATATCCTAACTGGTAACAAATGTCCCTTTCTTGGTAGCTTCAGCTGAGAGGTGGTTTGATGATCCCTTGTACTACAAAGGGTGGAACTGGAGAAAGAATTTCAGAAGGGACAAATCATAGAATCATAGAATATCAGGGTTGGAAGGGACCCCAGAAGGTCATCTAGTCCAACCCCCTGCTCAAAGCAGGACCAATTCCCAGTTAAATCATCCCAGCCAGGGCTTTGTCAAGCCTGACCTTAAAAACCTCTAAGGAAGGATATTCTACCACCTCCCTAGGTAACGCATTCCAGTGTTTCACCACCCTCTTAGTGAAAAAGTTTTTCCTAATATCCAATCTAAACCTCCCCCACTACAACTTGAGACCATTACTCCTCGTTCTGTCATCTGCTACCATTGAGAACAGTCTAGAGCCATCCTCTTTGGAACCCCCTTTCAGGTAGTTGAAAGCAGCTATCAAATCCCCCCTCATTCTTCTCTTCTGCAGGCTAAACAAGCCCAGCTCCCTCAGCCTCTCCTCATAACTCATGTGTTCCAGTCCCCTAATCATTTTTGTTGCCCTTCGCTGGACTCTCTCCAATTTATCCACATCCTTCTTGAAGTGTGGGGCCCAAAACTGGACACAGTACTCCAGATGAGGCCTCACCAATGTCGAATAGAGGGGAACGATCACGTCCCTCGATCTGCTCTCTATGCCCCTACTTATACATCCCAAAATGCCATTGGCCTTCTTGGCAACAAGGGCACACTGCTGACTCATATCCAGCTTCTCGTCCACTGTCACCCCTAGGTCCTTTTCCGCAGAACTGCTGCCTAGCCATTCGGTCCCTAGTCTGTAGCTGTGCATTGGGTTCTTCCGTCCTAAGTGCAGGACCCTGCACTTATCCTTATTGAACCTCATCAGATTCCTTTTGGCCCAATCTTCCAATTGGTCTAGGTCCTTCTGTATCCTATCCCTCCCCTCCAGCGTATCTACCACTCCTCCCAGTTTAGTATCATCCGCAAATTTGCTGAGAGTGCAATCCACACCATCCTCCAGATCATTTATGAAGATATTGAATAAAACCGGCCCCAGGACCGACCCTTGGGGCACTCCACTTGATACCGGCTGCCAACTAGACATGGAGCCATTGATCACTACCCGTTGAGCCCGACAATCTAGCCAGCTTTCTACCCACCTTATAGTGCATTCATCCAGCCCATACTTCCTTAACTTGCTGACAAGAATACTGTGGGAGACCGTGTCAAAAGCTTTGCTAAAGTCAAGAAACAATACATCCACTGCTTTCCCTTCATCCACAGAACCAGTAATCTCATCATAAAAGGCGATTAGATTAGTCAGGCATGACCTTCCCTTGGTGAATCCATGCTGGCTGTTCCTGATCACTTTCCTCTCATGCAAGTGCTTCAGGATTGATTCTTTGAGGACCTGCTCCATGATTTTTCCAGGGACTGAGGTGAGGCTGACTGGCCTGTAGTTCCCAGGATCTTCCTTCTTCCCTTTTTTAAAGATTGGCCCTACATTAGCCTTTTTCCAGTCATCCGGGACTTCCCCGGTTCGCCACGAGTTTTCAAAGATAATGGCCAGTGGCTCTGCAATCACAGCCGCCAATTCCTTCAGCACTCTCGGATGCAACTCGTCCGGCCCCATGGACTTGTGCACGTCCAGCTTTTCTAAATAGTCCCTAACCACCTCTATCTCCACAGAGGGCTGGCCATCTCTTCCGCATTTTGTGATGCCCAGCGCAGCAGTCTGGGAGCTGACCTTGTTAGTGAAAACAGAGGCAAAAAAAGCATATATGGGGAACGGAAACTATTAGTTCCAAACGGAACTATTTCCATTTTGATTTTTCACTGGAAAGTAAAAATAGTCCATGGAAAATTTTGAAAAAAAAATCATTTTTGTCAAAATTTTCCATGGGCAAAACCAGTTCTAGGTGGAATAACTTACACTTTTTTTTTACAAAGCCAAATACTCTGCCTTTATGTTAAGGAGTACTTGTGGCACCTTAGAGACTAACCAATTTATTTGAGCATGAGCTTTCGTGAGCTACAGCTCACTTCATCGGATGCATGCCGTGGAATGCATCCGATGAAGTGAGCTGTAGCTCACGAAAGCTCATGCTCAAATAAATTGGTTAGTCTCTAAGGTGCCACAAGTACTCCTTTTCTTTTTGCGAATACAGAATAACACGGCTGTTACTCTGAAACCTGCCTTTATGTTGCTATTGAGTTTCAAGTCCTGGTTAATAGATGTTATTGGAATAAGTCCTTCCTTACTCAGCCTGACCTCCCATTCACACTGGACCTAGGGAAGGATTAAGGACTCGGTTCTCAATTCTAAAGCCCTCTTGAAGGGCTAGGACCAATCTGCTTAAAGTACCTCATTCTGCCCCAATCCACTGTACTGTAGAATACTGTAATCAACAGTATGAGGCAGCCCCCAGCACCCTGGATGAAGCTCATTGGAACTTTACCATGAAGAGTTTGTGGGTATGTTACTCAACACCATGGGAGACCGGGATGAACCGATCTCTTGCCTCCTTAAGAGCTATCCATTTCTCTTTCCTTACCAGTGAGTGGGAAGAGGGAGAAGGAGTTATAAGTCCCCTGAGGGTGGAGGAGAGAACACGGTCCTGCTGGGTCAATGCCAAGACTTATACGTCCCATGCTTGGCAACCAGATACCAATGGGAGCGGCTTCAAGATTTGGCCCATTTCATTATTCTAGTGCTGTACATAGACACATTTGCTCTAGGTAATTAAATGGTAGCTGGGGACTGGGTAGATACAAGTGTGACTGGTTTTGCTCACAAACCCATCGGGTGGGCCAGAGCTCGGAGGTGGTACTGAGAATTCTCTTTCAGCTGCTTGGCTGGCAGGTCTCGCTTGTATCCTCAGAGTCTAACTCATCACTCTGGTCAGGGGCAGGAAGGAATTTTCCTCCTTCGTTAGATGGGCAGAGAACTAGGGTTTTTTTCACCTTCTTCTGTAGCCTGGCTCACTCGCTGGGATCATCTGGCCTTATCTCACTGCATCAATTCCCTGCCATTGCAGGGGACACAGGCATTGGTGGCATCTCAGTCCCTCCTGTTTTCTGCCAGTCGAAGACAACAGTTTAGTCTCTTGAGGGGTGCAATATTTTGATCCAATTTCGGTTAACGGGCTTGGTGTGAGGGTGGCGGGGGGGGGGAGGGGGGTTGTTAGTGACCTGTGACCTACAGCCAGCCAGACTAGATGAGCTGGAGATTTAATCACATGGAGACCATTTTTAATTAAGGATTCATCTTTAATTCCTGGAGACTCCTGGCCAATCCCGGAGGGCTGGCAATCCTATCTGCAGACCCTTCTCACCTTGAACTCTAGGACAACACAGGGGACTGTCCGGCGCTCACAAGTGCAAAGTCACAGGAAGAATCTCATATCATCTACGCCTTTGCAAAGCTCCACTGTTGTGTCTAGTGCTGAATCAAGCTGTTGGGGCGAGGGCAGCACAAAGGAGACGGTAAAACCCGGCGAGGTTATATTGCTCCCCTAACTGCTGCAAGCAGGAGGTGGAGTGGCAGCCTATATACAGGACGTATACTGTATCAATAATTGCCTCCAAACAGGACTAGGATGGAGAGATGGACGAGGACATCAAGGTCAAAGTATTATTATTATTTTTTGACGACAGCAGCCAGGCGGCTCTCAAATGGTGGATTTGAACAGCTTTAATAGAACAATGTCATTAAAACTCAACAGTCAGTGCTTGGGGAATGACATTGTTGAATGGCTACCGAAGTTCATACCGTTAATGACTAGCATTTGTAATGATTGTTCTATTCCATTTCAACAAATGCTCTGGTTCCAGAGGAGCCCTGAGACGAGGACAGGGAATTGAATCAACGTACATTTTGGGCTCCTGCAAGCCAGCAGCCTTTAGCTTAGTCACAGGAGGATAGAGAAGAGACCCCCTTCTGCTTTATCGTGAACCAGCTCCTTAATGCTGCTCTTTCTAAGGCTACAGCATACGCTCTATTAGTATCACAATTATTAATCACAGTCTGATCCCTAGTGTGCAAAGCTCTACATAAACCAGAGGTGTGGAGAGAGCCCCTGCCCCACATAACTTACAGCCTATGACCCTGATTCAACAAACCACTTAAGCACATGTTTGACTGGCTGAATAGGGTTGGTTTGCTGAGTTGGGGCCTGAAGGACAGAAGAACAGACTGTGGTTTGGGGGTGGGGATATAGTAGATGGCAAATGGACACGATGGTGCTGACGGTAACAATGTGCTTACTAGGGATAGAGGTAGGGTGAGAAGGTAGCAGGAATAGGGAAAGGAAAGAAGGGTAAGTCACAGGTTGCCACACGCCCAGGCAGAGTGATTGAGAATGGCTCCTTGAAGGGACAGATTCTCAGACCAGAGTCTGGCCTAAGAGGTTGGAATTTGGTTGCAACTGAGCAGAAAGGAATTTCCCCATCAGAGGGGGACTCTCTGTGGTTGCAGGTGTCCTGATCCTGGCCCCAATGAGAAGGGGAAGGAGTGGGTGTTTTGGGGCATGACAGAGTGGGCTAAATTGCTTTGAGTATCAGTACGTTGGCTCTGTTCCCTCCTGCTTTTCCCCCTCTCTTGTGTTGAACTATGCTAGGCACAGGAGAGAATCTAGCCTTAAGTGGTCCCTCCTGCGAAGGATGCCCATTGACTTCAAGACGCTCAGCAGGTTGCCCTTTTGCACTGAGGCTAGCAGATTGCAGGTTAGAATCCCACATCACCAGATGTGGGCAGTGCCTGGTCCCCCATACCCTGCCCCCACCAAGAGCTGTCCTACACGGAGCATTGTCACTGACATCCCTTCTGCATTACTATTATTTGCATGACAGTGGTGGCTAAGACAACCAAGATCGGGTCCCCATTTGTGCTAGGTGTGTACACACACACCGCAAGACACAGTCCCTGCCCCAAAGCACTTACAGTCTAGTGTGTGTGTGTGGGAATAGAGACACAGAGAGGTGACCTGACTTGTTCAGAGTCATACAGCAGCTCAGCGGCAGAATTGAACCCACGTCTCCTGATTCCCCAGCCAGTGCTCTATCCTTTAGGCCATGCTGCCACTTGCTAAGCACATCCCATAAAGAGCTGGACGATGGAAGCCATTTGCAGAGCACGACAACATTGGTTCGAGAATACCTATGGAAAACGCTGCATATTCTTGAGCACCATCTATTAGCACATCATCTATTAACTATCAAGCTAGATACCGTCATCTCTCTTGCAGCTACAGATCCTGTGGCTCTTTCAGAACAGACTAGAAGTGAATCCCTCTGGACAAAGTCAACATGTTATTTTACTCAACAGATTTTAATGTTTGGACATGAGCTGCCACTCAGGGCATAGTCACTCAGCTGCCAGCCTCTGACTCATTGCTCTGCATTGCCCTCGGCGATTCAGAAGCCCCCGTCCTAGTCAATAACATTCCAGTGCCTCTTTTTACAGATGTGAATCTTTCTAGAGTGAAAGCCTGCCTGACACTGATCACCTTCATAAACACCATGCCACCAAGCTCATTAAATAAATAAATACAAATTAACCCCTAATGCCCAGGAGCTATGCCATATACACATCTTCCTAAATATTGAGTTGGCTGAAATAGGCCGGTATGCTAATGGTTAAAAAACAATTTGGATCTCAGATTCTGAGCTCACTGTCCTACTCTGTGGGGACCATAATAGGAGGCAGTTGAAAGGGGCAGGGGAAGGGAACAGTGCCTGGAAATGGCTTGTCTCCAATTTGTTTAGCTGCTGTCAGACACTGCAGCTGCCGTTGTCCCATGCAATGGAAGCGAAAAGAGCTTTCAATTAGGTGTTTGGTTTTTAAATTCCATGTACTGGATTCCCGGATGTGGAAGCCTGCCAGTGTGGTATCAGCAGACTAGGCCCCAGATGCGAAGTCTGGGTTACCGAATGTGAAACTCTGATCTCACGCAGATTCTCTAGAAGCTTTGGATAACTCCTGCAAACCTGAAAATAATCAGTAACCAGGGGTGCATTAGATAGGGACTCCACACAGTCACCAGTAGGGTAACAGGCAAGAATTTGCTGACATCATAATTGTGAATGTAATTCAAACTAGAGGGTCAGTTCCACGGTTCTTATCCTCACTGTCAGAAATCTGGACAGCACAGTCCCTGTCCAGATGTCCGCTTTCTCATCTCACCTGACACCTCTTGCAATAGCTCGATGACCCAGGGGTCCTTCCGGTCCTTTGCTCCTCTGCCATTCCCTGTACTCCTCCATATTACTTTTCCTTCCTGTTCCCTTTATCCCCTTCTTTCTTCTGTACCCTCAGCTGGGAAAAGCTTCCCATTTCTTATTCCTTCCTATCTAGGTTCTTATCTGGACCCCACCACTGCAGTATTGGAGCACTTCACAGGCAGTCATGGATTTACCCTCCCTGTCTGGTTGAGAACCACTATTATGCCTATTTTGCACAGAGGGAAACTGAGGCACAGAGTGTTTCACTGACTTGCCTAGTGAGTTACTAGCAGCAATGGAAAGTGAATCCAGTTCTCCTGAGTCCCAGTCCAGTGCCTTAACCACAGGACCAGCTGTCCTCCACCCTGTGGCAAGTACAATCACTTTCTCTCTCCTGCTTTCACAAGGCCTTCCTATGCTGATCTCCTCACTGACAAAGCTTCTGCAGCTCCAAACACCTGAAGTGTTGTGCCTTGTGCAGCATGTGTCCAAGTAAGAACCGGATCCTACGAGGTGCTGAATGCAGTCAATTGCCAGCTCAGTGTGGAGCGTTGACGGCACTCAGTCCCTCTCAGGAACTGCTCAGCAGAACACATGGACTTTTATCGGGGCTCGAGATCCCACTGTGATCCCCACAGCTCCACTTCAGCACGTGCTTACCTCCATCCCCGTTTAACAAAGCACTTCGTTCAGGTGCTTAGGTCCCATTGAAGTGAATGGGATTTAAGGACCTGCAGAAGTGCTTTGCTGCATAGAGACGGGGCTGCTGCTTTGGGGCTACAGGAGCACCATTATTCCTTATTTGTCTGATCATAGTGCCTAGATGGAAACCCCAGTCCTGGAGCAGGACCCCATTGTACAAGCACAGAACAAAATCAGTCCGTGGGACAGGGACGGTCTATTACATGGGAGTACAAGGAGGCCGTGGTCTCTCTATACTCTACCACAATGTAAATTACAAGTTGCAGTGGGGGAGGTTTAGGTTGGATATTAGGGAAAAACTTTTTCACTAGGAGGGTGGTGAAACACTGGAATGGGTTACCTAGGGAGGTGGTGGAATCTCCTTCCTTAGATATTTTTAAGGTCAGGCTTGACAAAGCCCTGGCTGAGATGATTTAATTGGGGATTGGTCCTGCTTTGAGCAGGGGGTTGGACTAGATGACCTCCTGAGGTCCCTTCCAACCCTGATCTTCTATGATTCAATAGCAATCAAACTAATGGGATTTAGCATTATAGAAATAAAGAACAACAAATACATAAATTACACTAATATAATAATGAAGTTGTGTTTACTTGTGCCCCGTGTTTTTGGAAACACAGCTTTCAATACTTGCCGTTTCCCAACACAGCCAGTTCAATGTTATTTGCGAGAATCCCACATGGCAAGTAAGGGGAATAAGGTAAATACCAGTAAAAGCAGCCGGTGTTTAAGGGCACCTGCAGTGAGTACAATATATACTGCGGCTCCTTCATTGCTTAAATTCTGTTGTATTGTGCGTGGCTTGGAAAGTTTTTAAATAGACCCGACCAAGTGAGGCTTTGGCTATAGATTTGATAAAAAGAAGAGAAAACAGGGGCAGAAGGTAGGAAATGGAGGACGATGAGAAATGTTTTCAAGATTTTCTTTTTTTTTTAAAAGACACATGCCCGTTCCCCCATAATACACCGAGGGCAAAATTTTCAGACCAAAGTCCAGAGAAGTTACCGTCCAAAATCCTGATTTGAAATACTGAGCATCCTCAAATCCCACTGAAATCAGGTCAGGTTCAGCTTCTTAAATAGGGGGCTGAGTGGCTAGAGAGTTTGGTATGAACATTCGCGCCCCAGCCCATTTGCACTGCTGCACAACAGCAGAGAAAAGCTCCTTCCTGGCCCTAGGGTGATCAAACAAGCTCCCAGGCACGCCCCCACAGTTGTGAGATGTTGTCTCCTAAATCCAAGGAGTTGCATTCTTTCTTACAGGCCTGATCCTGAGAACTGCTGGAGACCTGAATTTCTTTTCACTCCCAATAGGGCTTATGGGTACTCAGCAGAACCTATTAATAGAGGTTTGGCCCAGTGGACAGGGTCTCCAAAGACATGGGCTCTGTTCCAGTATCTGCCAGTGTATTGTAAATGTGAACTTAAGGAAGCTACTTTGCCTCTCTTTCCCCTTCCCACCTGTGGTCTGTCTTGTCTCTTTAGGTTGTAAACTCTTCAGGGCAAGGATTGCTCTCACTAAGTGTATGCCCAGGGTGGAACATAGTGAGGCCTCTAGGTAACACTCTAATATAAATCATCATGAAATAGCAGTAAGTACAGAACATTGAGGGGCAGCCCTGCAAGGTTCTGGGAATGATAATCCAGTGGCTAGAGCACTAGCCTGGGTATGGGGAGACCTAGGTGCAAGTCCCTGCTCCACTCCATGTGTCTTGAGCCATATCATGTAGTTGGCCTGTGCCTCAGTTCTCCATCTGTACAATGGGGATAGGGCCCTGCCCTACCTCACCTGACGGGGATAAATACACTAGAAATTGGGTGATGGTAGTGGATTAAATGACCTAAATAGGTTTGAGGATCTAGCTCTTAGAACAAACAGTTACTGAAAACAGAGAGAATGCAAGAAACCCTGGAAAAATGCAGCTGTTCGACTCACATCCTACATTGCCGCCACGTATTTAGATAGTTATTAAATGAACTTTAAGTAAGGCATTCTCCATTTGTCATCTTCCCCCTGGTGAATTCAGCTACCAACATTGATTTTTTTTTTAATCTGAAAACTTGGCTATTAACTTTTCAAAACTTATTAATCTGTTTTCACTCCATTCCTAGCAACTCCCCCTCCCCCCTCCCGACCTTCTTCTGGGCTTGTTAAATCTCAGAGTTGATTAAATATGACACGATAGTAAAATATTACATAAGCTCACGAGCAAATTTTTATTTCATTATCAGCACAAAGTGAGTCATCTTGAAAATGACACTGACTTGGGCTCTATCTTCTCTTACTTTTTTGCTCTCTTTTTTAATTTAATCACCACTTTTTTTTTTTTTTTGCCTTCGCTCCTGCGATTTTTCTCCCCCAAATCCACAGCGGAACGATCCAACTTTGTTCTTGAGCTATTAATTAACATCACGCTCTAGCCTCCAACATACTTAAATGATGAATAAGGTTAAATTCCAGACAGCATTCTGTACATGGCCATCAATTAACAATTTTCGAGGTACCGCTTCATTAATAAACATTGATCAGCAGGGCCTTTGCGTGGAACGCACCAGGGCTGTGAGTTTTACAAGAGACTCTTTTATGTGTGCGCGCATGCGGGTGTGTGTGAAAGAAATCAATGAGATATCCTAGGAAACTCATCAGCACATCATATCCTTAAAGGTTAATTAAGAATTTGAGGAAGAACGGAGGGGCTGAAGCAGAGGTGATGGACATCCGTGTCTCTCCAGATCATTAAGTACTAATTAGGTTTGGAAAGCCTATTGAGCTCTCTTGGTCTCATCAAGGCATGTGATGGTCCCAGGGTACCTCAGTGTGAAATGCCACTCGCACTATATCTTTCTTTATGAACATGAGGCACTTTCATCTCAGGTGTGTGTGTGTGATTCTCGGTATGTGTCTGATTAAGTTATTTTATACACTTCATAAAAACAGCATGGAGGAGAAAGCCGATTTCAGACTCCTGTTTAATGCAGCGTTTTCATTGACAAAGCAAAGAGAAACTCAGGAAAAGCTAAAGCAGGTCCCTGCAAGGCCTGAAATGAGAACAAGCCAGGGGGAAAAGCTGGAGATTTCATGTGGATCCTTTTGTTCTTGCTGGAGGTTTGTTTGCTTTGGGAGATGGCTCCACACTGGCTTCCTTTCCTTCTAAGCTGTGGGTTCAGGCTGGAGGCGGGAGGAGAGGACAACCTTGGGAGGTGACTGACTGCTGCATGAAACTCATAATCAGACCGGGGGCCTGCCATACAGCTTTAAAAAGCTGTCCCCACACCGACTGCCCCAAGTTTATGAGGGGACTGCAGAATGTATGAAAACCCAGGTCCAGCTGTGTTCTTCTGAGGGAACCAGGTGGAGAGACGAAAAGCATTAGAAGGAGCACCATGCACTGCTCTCAAGAGACTCCTGGCAGAGCCAGAGAGGGTCCGGGGAAGGAATAGAGTGAGGGCTACTGCAGGTCCAAACAGAAGCGCTTTGGCAGAGTTATGACTGGAACAGCAGGGGGTGACGTAGGTCAGAATTGGGGAGCGCTGGTAAAAAACGGATGGGGTCAGGACTGATATGCCTGGATCTGGGATTGTAATAGCAGGGGGGTGTTTCATGTCGGGCAGAGGGGTGTGTGTCAAGATTGCACTACTCCTGCTGGCTCTGTGCCTGGCTGGTGAAGAATGCCAAGGCTCTTGGAGACACACAGCAGACTGAAGGGAAGAGAAACCACTGCCATGCAATTATGATGATCACGGTAGGATGAAAATATTTCAACTGGAATCAAGGACCCATTATGCTAGACACTGCGCTGCTGGCCCTGCCCCTCCCCCGTCCGTGCCTACAGTGCAACATACTGGGGACATGGGCCCAAAGAGTCTGCAGTCCAACTAGATAAGGGATGAGGAGAAAAAGAGGGGAAGTGACTTGCCCAAGGTCACCTGGCAGGCCAGTGGCAGAGCTGGGAATAGAACCCAGGGCTCCTGACTCTTAGGTTAGTGCTCCAATCACTGGAGTTGACACCATTGACTGGGAATATCACAGGGAGAGGCTTGTGCTCAAGATGTTGCATTTCCCAATCAGGCTGGGAACACAGGGTCCTTAACTGTGGCCCAGGAGTGCTCAGTTCAGTTCAGGAGGAGGGGAGCAGTGGTGCCTTTAAGCCATTTTTGCAATCCCCAGCTCTGGGGCAGAGCCAGCCTACACCATAAATGGGTGCTCTGATTTACACTGGTTGCCAGCGGCCCATACAGTTTGATCTGGCAGACCGGGATAAAGAACTCTTGGTCAGGCCCGTTATGCCATTCCAGTGCTGCCGGTCCAAACTGGTCCAACTGTGGAGTGTAAATCTGCAGGGGAGGAGGGCTGATTTTACCCAGAATAGCTGTCCCAGGTCAGAGCCATAAAGCCATTCTCTCTAACAGGGTGGGGAGATGAGTGATGGACAGTATGCAGCAGCCACGCTTGTCAGAATAACAGCGCTGGGGAAGAGGGGCTATGATCGGAGCAGGCAATTTCAGCAGCTGTGCTAATATAAATAAATGTGTTCTCTACGGGGACAGTATCTCCTGCCCTTTTATGGCTCACTGACTCAAAACACTGCCTTCCCATTGGTGCACTGTTGGCACTTCCAACATTAAAGGCATGTCCAGTTTCATTGGCGGAATAAGGGAGGTGAGGAGTGCAGCTTGGGGAACGAACCTCTCAGCTTTGGGATCATTTAGATGCCTCCAGAATGAAAATCAACAGCATGCCACCACCGCGACCACCACCACCAAACCCTTGGCTGGAGATGGACGGGCAGATAGGAAAGCTGTTGATAATGATGCATTCCGCACGTCTGCTCTGGACTATCAAGGACCCACTGCAATGCCTGGAGCACTTCATCTGCAGGCGACTTGTTCCCTGCAATATGGAGAGGATTGCCACTAATCCTGTTGCATTACCATTCGCTTGACAGAAGTCGCCTGAAACAACTTGCGTCTGTTCTTGTCCTGATTTGCTGTCGGTGTTTATTAAGAGCACTGTCTTTAAACATGGCACACAACGTAGCCTGCAGATAATATCTTAAGCTTCAAGCCTTTAAGAAAGAAAAAAAAATACAAGGTTGTCCCTCATCACCCTCTTTGGCCATGTCACAACCACTGCCTGCTCCCCAATTGGTCCCTGTGAAAACAAAGGTGGAGTTGGGAGATTGCAAATCAGAGGCCACCTTGTCTTGAGGGCATCACAGATGTACGCCAACAAGAGAGGGTTTCCGTTGGTTTAGCTAACATTGCTCAGAACATTCCTACACAGGGCAGAACAAATCCTCCTGTCTGTGTATGCTGGGTCTACACTAGCAGACTATGTTGGCATAGATTCTGTAGATCAGACAGGCCCCAGTTGCTTGAAAACAAATTTTAAAATCCAACTCAGAGTTTGTGCCACATGCTGGATAGGATCCAGCAAATAATAACCTGGATTTATCGGGTACAGTTGTAATGACTTTCTTGTTAGTGAAAAGTGCTGGCTTGATAGCACTGGAGACTGAAGCCCTCTATTAATCAATGGAAGATGCAAATCTCTCCACACTTCTCCTTGCTCGAAGATCTCAACATTAATCTCCAATGATGGAACAATAGTTTGGCTTTCATGGCTGCTTCGGCTTCACCTTTTTGCTGAGGCACCAAGAAGAGTCACCAATTGGTGCCATCTGAGGTGGTGGTTTTGTGGTGTGGACACTTGATAACTAGGAGCCAGGTTGAAACCACTAGTTCATTTGACGTATGGGAACAAAGAGCAATTGGGTGGCAGTGGCTTACCAACCTGGCTGGATTCACACCTTTTCAGGCAAAAGGGACCATTATGATCATCTATTCTGCACAACACAGCCCAGAAACCTTCCCCAGTAATTCCTGCAACACGCCCAATTGTTTTGTTGAACTAGAGCCTGTCCTCTTGGAAGAAAACTGGTGACCTATAAGTGAAAGGCTCAGAAACCCAGTACCAATTTCCTGGCCATGCAGTCTCCCAGCCTGGCAATATTGAAAGTGTTTCTGCTGGTGCCACTTTGTGAATGCTACTCCTCCCACTGGGGAGATGCTCCTCATAAACATCAGCAAAGTGCTACCTCATTATCCATCTTCAAAACCCTTCTCAAAACTTTCCTTTGTCATGATGCCTACAAAAAAAACAACCACCCCACAACTTGACAATGACTGGCCTGCTGGTGTGCGGAGACCCCCATTGATCACACTGACCAATACCGTCTGACTGTTTCCTTGAACTCCCCTGTCTGTCTGCATCCATCTGTTGTCTCATCGTAAACTCTAAGGGGAAGGAACTGTGTCTTTTTGTTCTGTGTTTGTATGGTGCCTAGACCATGGGGTACTGGATGCTACGGTAATACACATAAGAAATAATATCACAAATCACCAGCTGTCCGAATAACAAGAGACAGCTCTCAAGACCACCGGCAGAAAGACTCTGCTGTTTCAAACCCCTCACTTGGATTACGAGCATGTGGTTCGTTCTGAACCTGAATCAAACCAACTCGTGCCAAAGGTACCATAGAGCAAGTAAGACACACAATAGCTTTTCAGTCAATGTAAAGTTATAGGACAGTAAATGAAATGCCATTCAGCTGCCTGAGTAGGTGGTTGGAATATTTCTCTTGCTAAATTAAGAAATTAGTGCTGAGATTTGATCCTTAACTGCAGAGGTTTTCATCCCCTATCCATGCATTACTGATTAACTATCAGATCCACAGAGGCCTACTCCCTGAGCTCTCGAGTGGCAGCTATGGACTGTACTTAAAAAGTAAGCATCAGTCAGGCTATATAATAGGATTTTTTCCCCCTGCTAAGGAACTTCTGGTAACGTACGTGTGTGTGTGTGTGTGTGTGTACACGCACACAAGCGTGCATGACAGGAGGACTGAGGTTGTAGGCGTGTGTTTGTATGTGGGGCTTGTCCATCTGTCTGGTGTTTAAATATGGTGACGTCTCTGCTGAGTATGTAGTCGTTTGCCTTCTAGGTGAGGCATTTTTGGGTTGCGTGTGGTGTGGCAAATTGTACATGTACGTATGGGTGTGGTGTGCATCCCCAGCATCTGTGACTTTTACTTCTGGATTCGTTCGTTAGACCTCTTTCTCTCCAGCCTGCACGGGGCCACTGTCAAACTTTTCTAGATGCAAGATGACTGTGACAGAATGGCAACACTGTGCTGGAGTTCCTTACAGTGACGGCACCATTTGTGAATGCATCTGGCAAGTCTAAGCAACATCCAAGTGCACAGAGTAAATCTCTCTAGGAAATGGGTATTTTGCTTTTATTCCATTTATATCTTTTATTAATTTTTCCAGATACAACAAATATACCAAAATACCAGCTTCATCACAGCACACAAAGTAAATAAAGACGGTTAGAATAAAGGAAGGGGAGGGGAAGCGACATATCTATCTTCAGGGGCTACATTAATCATAGACCTCTACAAAGTCAGGTTAAATTCCTTTGAATTTTTCAGGTATTCTCTTGTTGTGGTGGCTGGAGTTATATCTGTGTGTGTGTGGTGACGGGGGAGGGCGGGGGGAGATATTTGCGTGTATTGGGGAGCAGCGGGAGAGGAAGCCTTGCAGAACTGAAAATGCCACCCAGTCCCTGACATGAGATCACAGCGAGTCCAAAAGAGAAAGACCTAATGACTGACCAAGCTGAAAATGCCAAATCAGAGAGAGAACAGGTTCTTCACAATCACTAAGCCTCATCCATCACTGTCCTGTGAGGACCAGGGGGATACAGTGGAGAGGAATGATGTGGTGTCTCCCCTTTTCTTTTACCTCTTTAACCATCCTTGCAACTAGTGCAATGTAGGGATCCTTTATAAGTTGAGTGTTGCAGCAAGGGGCACTCCTGCTAGCCGAACACAAAGACCTGGTAGATAAGCCCTGCTCTTACATAACTGGCAAGGCTCTGTTGTATATTTTTGAGCATTGCTCCTTCCTTGTTGGGAAGCCCCATCATGAGGCCCCAACCCAGCAAGTTGCTGAATGTTCTGAGATCCCACTGAGACGAAGGGAGCCTCTCCCTTTGGGTCCCCCCTTGCCTGACAATTATTTTCTGCTCTGCTGGTTCTAAGCAGGAAGCATTGGTGGAAACTATGCAACCCAGGTGGAGTTATTCACGGATGGAGAGAGAAGAGGAGACTTACTCAATTCCATCTGGTCCATCCTTCCTGCGCTGGATTGTTCTTTATGGTATAGTCCCCAGGCCAACCACTCGGCTGCATCACGTACTGCTGAAAAGCCATCCAACGTGAAAGCAGACTGGGTCTTTTGGTGCAGCCATTCAGATGAATTGAGATTCAGACAGAAAAACATGAAAAGAACCCCACTTGCTTCTGAACTACCTGCCCTGTAGCACAGCAGCCACATAATCACTCTTTCCCAAGATATTTCTCTCCTTTTTTGTCCAAGGGCAACTGAAAACACACACCTCAAATCCAGTCCACGAAGACTGGTAGGGAGCAGGAGAGAGAAAGCCAGAGACATCTTTGTGTATCCACTTTATAATTGCTTGGAGAACTCTCTTCTTCTTAGGTCCCTATAGGTTTGATGCAGAAATTACTGGGTGTGGTTCTATGGCCCGTTTAATGCCGGAGGTCAGACTAGATGATCATAATGGTCTCTACTGGCATAAAAATCTACGAATCAATGAATATATTAGAGCACATTTATCCACAGGGGATTGGAGCTCAAATCTTAAGGTGTTGGTTGAACATTGTATATGAATCCAGATAGCAAGACAGGCCTGTCTTATAGTGGAAAGGAAGAATTTAGATGGGTATCCTGCCATGGAAGAGCAAAAGGCAATTGACCCAATCAAGCAGTTCTCAATATGTGGCTTTTCCAAGAAAAAGACCTAATCCTACATATGGCTATAAGCAAATGGAGGCGATTTTTATTAAGAGGTTTGAGTTCAGCGAACTGATTTTTATGAATGATCTTCTCACTCATTATTCCCCTCACAAACTGTTGCCCAAAACTCCAACTGGACCAAACTCTTTTTTTTTTTAAATTATTTTGACGTTTAGGCAGAGCTGGTTGAAAAATGCCCTTTCCCTCTGGAAATGTCAAAAGACCCCTTCTCCAAATCATCCTATGATTTTTTTGTTTGTTTTTATGAAAAGACAAAACTTGAAACTGATTTTCAGTTTTTCAGAGTTTGATTTTTCATTGGCAAATCAGACAATGTCAAAGGAAACCAAAATTTCCTGTGAAAATGTTTTCAGCTCAAAAAGACATTTTTCATAAAAAAATGTCTCTGTGACAATTTTTTTGGCTATTTCTAGGTTTAAATGAGCTAATTCCCCTCCCTCCCCTTCACTGAATCACAAGCTCTGTCTTTAAAGTACCTCGCGTGCTGTGGGTGGGATACAAATAATAACTAAATAATTCTTCTTCGTTTCCCCCGAGAGACTCTGCATTTCCCCATTCTGATCAGCAATACTAACGGCAACGCACCATATGGAAGGGTGTTTGCCAGCATTTCCTGCCTCATCAGCTATGGGAAGAACTGTGGTGGCATTCCCAACCATACCAGCAGAAGTGCAAGGTACACATCTGTGTGCTTCAGAGATCATGCATGAAAAATGGGAGAGAGACCTTGACAAGGCTTAACTGATCAATCTGTGCATGGCGTCTTGCATTGTGCATGCATGGGCTTTGCACTTTTGCTGGTGCTAGCAGCCTGGTTTTGCAGGACCCAGAGATCCCGTTACATTAGAAGAACATCTCAGCTTTCAGGAACCAGAACCCAAGCCTTCTGATGTTTGCCCATCACTAAATTAGACTGATGGGCTGATTTGAATCATAACTGGTATAACTCCATTGACCTCAGTGAGATACTCCAGATTTAAACCTGAGTCAATTAGAAGAGAACCACTTCCATTGTTTCTTTCACCTTTCCACTGGGAATATGGCTCCCTGCAGGAACTTGCTCTTCTCAGTGCAACCAATTTTGGCTTTCCTACCTTCTCTCCTCCTTCCCTCCCTTACTGTTCCACCGTCATTCAGCAGGAGAACATTCCCAAATTGTCCTGTAGACTCAGACTTCAAGACACGCATGATGTCACCCTGCAGGGACCTGAGGGTAGACAGGCCACCGCAACCAAAATGTGTCCCCATCCACCTTCCAAATTGGGGCCCAATCACACTGCAGGCCCCCCCCCATATCTTGTCACAATTTTTTGGCGGAAAGTCGCCTACGTGATCCAGGAACACTGTTGGAACAGCCCAATGTTACAAGCATAAAGTATTATGATTGCATTGATTTCCGTCATAAATCATACTTCCCATCCTCTGTCTCTCTTTCCCTGCACTGACTGAATTAAGCCTTGGTGTCTTCTTTAGCTGCTGCTCCAGCCGAGGCTTGAGATGATATTAGGGTAATGATGATAAATTTTACCCTCAAGACAACCCATTTCCACATTACTGATAATGTTTTTTTCCAAATACGTCCTGTTATTGGACTCTGGGACCGGCCACATCTGCAGGCTTGGAGCACCGGCGCTTTGCTGTAATGGGTTTATAGATTTGAAAATTTGCTCTAAACAAATGCAGAAGAAGAGAGAGGAATGAATGAAAGAAAGAAAAAGAAAAATGATCAAACAAACTAGAGGGCGGGGGAGGAAAGAAAGCAGAACAAAAGAAAAAAGAGAAGAAGAAAGGATGGAATAAAGGAAGAGAGAGGAAAGAGAAAGCAAAAGAAGAGAGAAAAATCCAAGAAAGGGAGTGAGTGAAAGAATAAAGAGAGAGGGGGCGTAGAGCATAGCAGAGTATTTGTTTGCAGGATCCAGCCAGCAGTGTATGTCTCTAAGAAGACTTGGAGCTTTCTGAGGACAAACACGTGTACCACACATGCATGAATGCTTGCAGATCTACAGTTGCATGTGTCTGAGTCACGGATTCCCCTCTCCTCAGCAGCAGGGTTTCATAGAGGACATTATGTGAAGCAGAGCTGTGTCATTAAGTGACTTTGGAGGGCATCTTATTGTCATATAAAATAGACTAGATGGGGATAGACACAGTGAAAAAAATAAGAAATATTGTATCATAAGAAATCTGTGGCCATGCCGTACTTTGTGGCTGTTACTCTGTCATATACATGAAACATCCCAGGGGCAGAAGGGATAGATCTCAGACACCTCTGCTTTAGAAGCCCAAGTCCCTAACTTTTCAGGAGAAGGAGGATCTCCACAATCAATAGAGGGACTATGACACAATGTAGTCACTCTGAAACCATCCAGTAGGAGGCACCAAGTGCCCAGAGGCACACCCACCCACCAGTTCATTGCACTCAATCTCAATTCAGGGAGTTTGGATTCGGCCCATGGTAGGACAAAGGTTTGGGTTGTCAACCAGGATATGAACTGGATGGCGACGCTGGGTTTTGACTCTCTCGGGGACATGCACGTGTCTAGGCACATATGTATTCTGAGTGCGTTTAAGAGCCTGGCTGCATGGCTGGCTAATGACAGTGTGCAGTAAAGGGTAGAGCTCTGCCCATCCCAGCATTTTGTTAAGAGGTCTAGATCTCTGACTGGTCCTGACTAGTTGAGCCATCCCTTACCTGCATCGTTTTTTGCCCTAACCCTCTGCCCTTGTCTCTAGTTTCAACGTTCTTTTTCTTTTTAAGAGTGTTTTCGTTTCTTCTGCATTTCATTCAGAGGATTGAACAGGCTCCCAATAAATGCCACGCCAAGATGGACACGAGACATGCACTAAAAACTTTCTTCTGTTGCCCCTGCTGCTAACACCCCCTGTTGCTTCCCAGCCTGTGTTTGCTTTCCCCACCATATAATCTCCCAGCTGCAAACAAGAGAGCAGGACAGCTGTGACTAGCACTCCCCTGTAAATGATTTTGTCCTTGATGTTTGTTCTCGCTGGAGAGGTGCCGAATTCCCTGCAAGGAATTTAGGTACAGGTGGTAAATAGGCTTCTTGGCCACTGTGCAGGTAATTCACAGGTAATTTGCTGCTCATGCCAGGTTTCGACCCATGGAGAAAACAAAACAGCTCTAAAAAAATGGTCACTGACTAGGTGTGTTTGATTATGATGCAAAGTGGATAAATGAGCTATGTTCCTCACTAGAGACATATTAGATGCCTCCAAAATATTTCATTGCTTTCTGCGGAACAACAACAAAAAGGTGTGTTTCTTTAAATGTGGCCCTGAGCTACATTGCTTCAGCTTGCAACAGAGCGACACCTGAAACTTCGCTGGGTGCTTCCCAGTGCAAGCTTTGCTGCTTCCCAGTGCAATCAGTTGCATTTCTCTCTTTCAACAGAGTTTGCTGATATGTGGAACAAAGACATGGTCTAGAGCCAACTAAGGTCAATGGGACTTCAACCGGCTTTGGGTTGGTCCTGTGCTACTGGCGGATCACATCTGGGCCCATTCCTGCAGCCCTTATTGAGGGCAAAAGTCCACTGGGATAGGCTCTGCTCACAGCTCCAGTGGGTAAACCCAGAGCCACACCGCTGAAGTCAGTAGAGTATCTTTGAGCATCTGCTGGAGTAAAGGAGAGCAGGATGTACCCCAGTGATTTAAATGGGAGTCCTGCCTGAGTAAGGACTGTGTGGCCGGGACCTGTTTGTATATTTGTTATTCCCTTCCTAGTTGCATCCTTTGTATTTAATGATACCGATATTATTATTATTCATTAGAGACACAGACTTAGATTAGCTGGGGTTCAGCGCTGAGGGTGTATGAGGACCGAGGATTCTTCCCAAACTATTCTCACAAGGTTTTGACCCTGAATGGTGTCTTTCAAGATTTCCACCAGCTCAGATAGGAGACATCTCACCAGGTCAGCTGTGCTCACGAGACTCAGCTGTTCTTGTGGGGAAGTCAGTCACTTCAAAACAGGAACTGGGAAATGGGTATAGGAAGTGCTTCTAGTTCTGGAGCTGACCCTCTGCAGAAAGGAGAGGGGCAGGTTTGAATCCAAGGGCTCTAAGTCTGAATCTATGTGAATTACAAACAACCACAATGCACTATTCGCAGAGCTCTACCTACAACAAAGGGCCAGGACATTCTGAGCCTGGTTCACCTCTCACTGATGCCCTGGTTACACAGGTGACATCACACCGGCTTCAACTGAGCTGCTCCTGATTTACAGCAGTGTAAGTGAAACCAGAATCGGGTGCCACCTCTTCAGCTCCTTAGGCCATGTCTACACAGCCAGGGTGTGAATCCGGAGTGCACCGGCTTGGCAGGTAGTAACATTCCATGTGGACACTCTACAGCTCAGGGAAATCCCTGGGGCGTGGCTTAGAATAGCGCATTTTCAAGTCATAGTATGTGAAGCGGCACTTTCACGGCACTGCAGGCTGGCGTGCCAGGCAATCACTCGCTCATAGACAAGCCCGTAGAAAACAATCACTCTGCTTTGTCAACTGACATGAGAGCTAATCCACTGGCACAAAACAGATACTATTCCAGGGCCCGATCTTTCATAAAATAGAACTAACTCACCACAGCCACAGTGGGCTGGGGCTGGATTCCTGATGACCCCACAATTTCATTTGGAGGGTCTGATGAGGTTGGTACTAGAACTGGTCAGGAGTTTTTCAACAAAACTTTTTCTTCATCAGAAGATGCGCAGCCATCAAAACCAAAACATCAGGGGAAAGGGCTGATTTTGATACGTTTTTGGACTCAAAAGAGTGTAGGAAAAGAAACAAGGGTTCTAAATTGTCAAAACAGGTGGGGTGTTTGGTTTTTTTTTTTTTTGACATTTTCAAAGTGAAAAATTACAGTTTACTGGTTCAGAATGACTTTTGAAATTTAAGCTAATTATAAGAAAACAAAAAATCAAAATTGAAATATTTCATTTTGAAACAAAACAAAACTTTTCAGTAACGAACCCAATTTTTTGGTGGGGCGGGGGATTTTCAGTTTGTGAACATTCTCAAGATTTGGACTTTTCATCCCACTTCGGGATGGGAATTTCTTTTTCAAATTTTCAAAACTGTTCAGGGGATGGGAAAGCCGTTTCCTACCCAGCTCTAGTAAACTCTGCTTTGTGGCTGGTGCATCCCGGTAGATGCATGTTATTGCCAGCATCTAGCCAGTGCTTAACAATGGCAGCTAAGGAGAAACTTCTCCCCTCCTCTGATATCCCCCTCACTCCTTCTCTGATTTCTTTCCTGTGCAGATTGCATAATAATTGCCTCATTTGGAGAGTAATGTGATAAACAGGGAAAGATTAGATGCAAGAGTCAAAAAGCCACAAGATGGCATTATAGAGCAATTAAACTCAGAGCCTTGTGCTGTAATTTTTTTCACCCCCCCCCCCAAGAATGAAGGAGAGAACCCTAGACGCTGATTTGTGCTCCCTAGCAAAGGGGACAGGTGCTCTGGAGCAGCTTTCAGTACATCCACTGTCCCCTCTGTTGATGGTCTCACCTGTTAACTATTATTTAACATTTCCAAGATTTCAGAGCCCACCAGGACACTGAAGAGGGAACACACGGTTTCATCTTGAGCTTTGTTTTCTTTAAATCATCCCTCTTCTTCTTTCCTTCTTTGTGTGTGTTGCGTATCAGCTTATTGTGTGTGTGTGTAGTGCAGCTGCGTGCCGCCTGATGAGTGGCTCAGGTGTGTAATGTACACACACGCATGGGACAGTTAAGCCCTGCATGTGGTAAGTTGTGTGTGTGTGATTGTTGGTGTAAATGGCAGGTGTGTATAGTTCATGTGTATAATACAGGTATGTGCAACAAGTACTGTGTATAAGTGTGTCTGTGTGAGGGGGGGTTGTGTGTGGGGCGGGGGGGTCTAATAAACTGAAACTGTTGTCAGTGGAAAGCTGTGTGTCGTGTGTACTGTTGTTCAGGGGGCACGGGGGGATGTGTACAATGTATTATTTTGTCTCTTGTGTGGTGACTCACAAATACCTAAGTGTCCCTGTGTTGTGGTTGGCCGTGTGTGTCTGTGCAGACGTGTGTACTCAGCGCGTGTCTGTGGTGGGGTGGTATCTGGGACTGTGATGGGGTGGGTTGCATCTGTGTTTCAATCTGTTGTGTGGTAAGCGGTGTGTGTGTGTCTGTGACATGGGAGGGGCGTGTGTGTGTGTGTGTGTGTTTTCCGAGTGTCCACGGTGTGTATGCTTGTGCACGCGTTGCGGTGATTGTGGGGCAGGCTACGTGTTTTTAAAGTGCTCTATTTGCAAAATCATGGGACACTGCGACAGTAAGGAAAAACAACAACAAAATGCATTTGGTTGTTATGGCAACTAATGGCCTAAAGGGGAAAAAATAAGGAAAAATCAACCCCCTACTTGACTTTCCCTGAAGCTCTGAAGAGCGGGCTGCACTCACCAACATCACCGGGCCACTACTGAAATGTGACATTACCAAAATGCACCAGGGTAATAGCATAATCAGGCCTCTTTATTTAACACCTCACATTGTTACAAACTAGTGCAGGGAATGAATCAAGACTGATTCCTCGGATTCCTGCAAATGAGACGAAATACAGACCAAGTGAACTCTAGAATCCGATTGCTTTGAAACAAAGGCTGCGGATCACCATCTCTCTCTTAAGCATAAGCATCTTTTCTCTTCCTAATCATCTGAGCCACTCTTTGTTGGTTATTACTGAACGAAGAAATGAAAAACTGCTAACGTGCTATCTATTTGGGGGCCCGGTCATGGTAAGGTGTGTGTGTGGCAGAAGCCATCTTTATTAATTTATTATTATGATTAGCTTCGTATAATGGAATCAGAGAATCATAGGTTTTTGAAATGGAAAAGACCTATTAGGTCACTTCATCAGTGCCCCCAGGAATCGATGCAAGATTGTGCCCTATCAGATATTTTCTAGTGCTGTGTCATTTTAATATTATGATGTATTCTTTGGATTGCGGTAGCACCTAGAGGGCCCGATAAAAGATCAGCACCCCACTGTTCTAGGAGCTGTACACACCACCAAGTACAAAGCTGCCCTTCTCCAAGAACACTTAAAATCATTGCGTATAAAAACCATGACCATGGTTAGGCTGCTGAAAGCACTGACTGTCGTACTGAGCAATATGGTGTCACTGATTCCTTGTACCCCCCTGTGTCCCTCCACCTGTTGTCATAGCTTCTGGAATTAGGGGGTGCTTGAAGTGGTGTCCATGACAGACAGGGTTTACAGTCTGAGCATCCCCACTGTACTAATTGTTCCGGTACCCCGTCTGTTGTCTCTTGTCTCACATTTTGATTGCAAGCTCCTTGAGGCGGGGTCGATCTTTTTGTTCTGGGTTTCTACGACACCCAGCACAATGGGTCCTGGGTCCATATTGGGGCTCCTAGGCACTAGGAAAAACAACAGTACCATACCTAAATACAGGACCATGCCTACAGTGCCATACCGAATAATAATAATGTAATGATGAGCAACAGACCGAGAAAATCAGCAAAGGTAGGGTGGCACAGTCACAGAGAAATGATTGCTTGGCACAGCTTAATGGGCGTTGGGCATGAAGCTTCTAACACTTCCCTTGAGCCATCCAAAAAGCAAGGAACACATACCATACCATTGTGAGGTGTTTGACTTGACTAGATAGAGAGAGATGCAAAGAACACTTAGGCAGCTGGTCGGAAGGCAGAGTATTGTAGGCGATTGTTGTGGAATACTGTAGTTCTAGACGATGACAGATTAGAGAGATGGAACATCCTGAGATAGGTGTGGGCAAGGAAACGTCGTATATCATTCAGGATGCAGCCAAGCATCCCAAGGATGGTTGAGTGGGTTAATAATGTCACAGCGACATAATCAAATTAGTAATGCTATCTTGGCTATGTGGTCTAGTCTATCAAGGCATTTACCTGGTTACGTTGTTAGAAACAATACAGACTGAAAAAACAAACCCTTCACAGCCTGGTGCTATTATGTAAACTTCTTCACTGCGGGGAGATGGAAATTAATGGGGCAGAAATTAAGCCCTTCTAATTGCCACACTGTTTAACTGCCACATTGTCAGCGCCCTGACTGACTTTATAACACGGCGCACAGATCAGGGTTTACTTGTTCTGATCTACGTCTTAACGGCGGGAGTGAAATCCATGGTTTGCTGCCTGTAACAGCCTGTCTCGCATTCCGCAGAACAGGGACTGCTCATCAGTGGAAAGCATTTGTGAGGACAGTTCCACTAAGTGATGCTTATTTGAATGAAACATAATCAGCCCTGTGCCTACCCTAAGCTACAAATAAAGCCTTGCCACTAGAAAGGACTATCCCTTCTGGAATCCAGAGATTTAAATGCAGGGAGGGTGGGGGTGCTTTCAAAATACCACATTCCCGGGATGTAAATTCATTAATCTCTCTCTATTCCCTACCAGAGACCAGAATGAGCTTGTGTCCCCTACTCCCCAACTCTTTCAGAGCCCAATGCAAGGCAAAGGCAGCTAAGGAATGGTCAGCAAGATTATCCCCTTCCTTAAAGAAGCCGTGCAGAGAGGGGGGTAGGCAGATGGAGAAAATATCCTGTTCTTGGACAGCGATAATGACTGCTCTTAAATGATGTATTCAGACACTAGGTACCCAAATGGACATGGGAGAGAGAGAGAGAGAAAGGGCGGGGGTAGGAAGGTAAAGAGATGAGATGAGATTAGATTGATGGACAGATAGATAGATTTCTTGTACAAGACCAGAAGTCCAGAATAAAACCAGAACCTCTCTTCTAACACTAAAAAGTGTTGTAGGAAAGGAAAGGAAACAGAAACAGAAAAAGAAAAGCAAGGAGTTGATTCCACAAGGAGATGGTTGACCATGCATAGTCTTATAGTTTCAACTAACTCACTCCTGAAGCTAATACCTGGGATGAAATTCCCATATTGTGTCCCAGTGAGATTAAAAATAATACTTAAAGAGAAAAAGAGAATGGAGGGGAAGGGGGAGAGAGAGACTTTGGGTGTTATAACTTCAAATTCACCCCACCCCAACACTATTTATGGCAGGCAGTGGAATGAGATGGGGTGTTAGAATGACTCTGCTCTGCTCAGCGAGAAAGACCCTGTGGTCCACCCCCTCCCTTCAGGACAGCAAGAGGAGAATGAAAGAAATGCAATTCTCACCGTTCCACTTCAGTGAGGAGGGATGGCAGAGATTCCCTGTGTCCGTCTGCAGCTCGCAGGGCTCGCAGACGGGTCGGGGAAAGAAACGGAGTGGACAAATAAAATGAAACAAGGCTTTATCCAAAAGGTAAATGTTTGCTGGGACAAAGGCACCACAGTGGTTGTTATTTCATAAATTGTATTAATCTGGGCAAATAGTGCTTTCAAAATAGTCCCCACTTTGTTTATGTTCAACCCCGGCCTTGTCTGGTTGCCCAACCCCTTATGCGATCCAATCCTCACACTAACAGCCCATGATTAGAGAAGGAAATTTGGAATTTTCAAATGAATATGATTTTAAAAAAGATGTTGCAAGAGTACTGTGTTGTTTCAAGTGCCATGCCATGTGAATGAGGGGCAATTCCCCCTGGGATGCTAGTCGGCGTTTGGGGCGCTGATCTCTACCCCCTGCAGTCCTTGCTTGCATGAGTAATCCTCACTCACTCCAGAGGTGCTGCTGAAGCCGGTTGGGCTAGCTGGAGTGCAGATTACTAAGGGAAGGTTGCAGGTCAGGGCCCGTGCTTTGTAAGAGGATGGAAGACTTAGGGTTAGCCTGTGAGTTGGGGTAGGCGCCCAGACAACGGAGGAAGAACCTGTCTCTACACCTCTGCATGGGCTACCTGGATCTTGGGCTCAGGTATGATGGAGTGAGTGAGTGATGGGTGCCCACGGACTCCCTCTCCACAGCAGGTGGGTGGAGAGTCTTGGCTCAGCTCCAACCCTGAACTCACTGGCCTTAGTTGCTGAGCCATCAGAGGAGGGCAAGGGAATGTATCACCACCTGCTACAGGGATAAACCAAGAGCAAATTACTACCCCCTCCCCCACCCCCCGCCACCCTCTGGAGCAAGGAGGAAGCAGAGAAAGAACTGGGACTGCTCCTGGGATAGTGCTATTTACCCCTCATCCATTACTCCTGTCTGTGCCTGAAGTCCCTCTCCAGCCCATATCCAGGGGAGCCCCTCACTCCAGCCCCTGCCTGTTACATCTCAGCTGAGAAGCAGGGTGAGAGCATGGTTTTTTCCAAGCACAGTCACGGGAATTAGGACAGTGAGAAGGGTTCTGGCTCCCTCCAGCCATCTGCCTGTTGTTAGTGCTCCCTGTGATCACCAAGGTATCTAAGCACCTTAGGTTCCAGGTGTCTAGGTTCCGATTGTCATTAGATGGCCACTTGTCAGACTATGGCTTGCAGTAAAATAACATGCTCCTTGCATTGTAACTCTGTGTTTTATCTTTGTAGTGACGATGCTGTAACAGGAACAACACAGGCAAAAGCAGCCCTGTCTCCTACAAATTCTGAGTCAGGACGATTCCGGGGGAAGAAAGCTTTATGGCTTGTTATCCTATGTAATCTACAAGACCTGTTCAGGAGCTGAGGTGGCGGGGGAATCGGGGAAATTCTTCTGCCTAATTTCAGAGTCATTAGAACATCACAGATTCGAAAATTTCAACTCTCATATTATTGAGTTCATGTTCTGATTCAGAGAAGCAGTGAACAAAGGAAGAGAGAGGGGGGAAAACCACAAAAACAACAGGGTGAAAGTGAAAAACAGACACCATGAAAGGTGCCAGAGTGAAGAGAGAAAAATCCTAATGAAAAAATACCCACAGTACTTACCTATCCATCCATCCAAATTTTATCTATCCTACCAATTACCAGAACTTGGTGTCTATAAATTATACAGAGGTAGGGGTTTCTGCCAATCCATATACAGCACACAGAGTTCCCTCTTTAGCTGGGGAAACATATTTTTCCATTTCAGCAACCTCAAAATGACCTAAATTACAGGGAAGAAAGGTTGGCAAGCTCCATCTGGTTTTTGAGGAAAAAAATAGAAAAGGTTCCTCAAATCCCAGAACTCTGGGCAAAGTGTTCATCCCGGTGTATAAAGCTGTTTTCGTTCTAACTTATTAATGCACTGTATGCAAAAACCCGGATTTTTCTCTTCCTAAGCTCCCTGCACCCACATGAAGGGTTTTCCTTCGCTGCATCGTGAGCTCGAGCTATAACTCGAGTGTTGCCCCGAACCCGACACCCGTCCCCACACACAGCGCTTGAGCTCCAATGGCGTGTTGCGTTAAGCTCGCGCTGACTGGCTCATACGTCTTGGGCTCTAGGGGTGGCTGTGTCTGAAGCACACGTGCTGCGGATAGAGCAGCTAGTACTGCCATGGGAATGCAGCAGTTTGAGTTACAACTCACTGCCCGCTAATCCAGTCACGCTGCCAGCCCAGCCCCCCATGCTGCACAGCATGGTCGCTCGGGGGTATATCTGCCCTGCGCGTGAAGGGGTGTTTGCATTGCAGGCATGCTAGCTTGAATCTCCCTAGCGTGGGCAGCAGTACCAGTGGAGACACTGCAGAATGGATCCTGGCACGGACCAGCAACCCGAGAGCGTACCCAGGGTCCCTGTTGGGCTTGCATTTGGGTGGCTAGCCGAAGCTAAGGCCTGCACCACCGGGCCTTCACTTCCATTACCCGCACAAGCTAGATTATAGGTAGTGCAAATATGCCTATCCATGCCATTGTTACACCTAAAGCTGCATCTAAGTTTGGAGCTGGGGGCGTGATTCCCAGCATGCGGAGACGTGCGCACGCCAGATCTCATGGGGCCATTGCGCTAGGAACAGTAACGTAGCTGCAGTAACACAGACAGCTTTGTGGAGAGGCCTGGGCTGGCCGCCCCGAGCACGTACCCACAGGGCCCGGACAGGGTTATGCTCAAGGTGGCTAACCTGTGCTACCATGGGGACACCACTATGCTCGGTGAGCTAGCTCAATCGGAGCTGGTGGGAGTCTGTCTGTGTGATCGGGGAATCGGACCCAGAGCTCCAAGTGTAGAAGTAGCCTTCATTTGTGGTGTAGACGTACCCAGAATCCACTCTCGCTGGTTCACAGAGCTGAGAGAACAAATGCTTTTTCGGATCGGTGACCGAACTAAAAAATCCAAGGGCAGGGGATCGTTTAGAACCCAAACTTATTTCTTCCTTTTTTGTTTGTTTTTTCTTGATGAAAAGGAAAATGGGAACATTTTCGCTCGGGTTGAACAAAATGGTTAAAAAGTCCCTTCACAACAACATTTCCAACATAAAGTATCCGTCTGGGAACAACATTTTCTCAATAAAACTGTGCGCACGTTTCCAAAATGTTTGTTTTCAGGTTTTTTCCTGGCCAAAACTAGTCACTGGATTCGACCCAAATTTGTGAATAGTTTCAGGGCCCTGAAAAATGCCAATTTGGGCAAATGTACTATTTTCAGGGGAAAGAAAAGTTGCCCAGCTCTACTCCCTAGGTAGAGTGGAGCAACTCACTGGTGCAGTGACACAAGCTCATCGTCTAAACTCCTTCAATGAGGCTTGGTCTAGTTACAGGAGATTCAATTGTAGGATCAGGGCCTGTCTATGTGGTAAAAGCTTTGATTTCATCAAGACCAATATAGGACACTTACAATAAAATTAGAAATCCAGAACCCAGGGCATTCTTTTAGTGTCTTTGTAATGTCCCAGGCAGTGGCCCTCTGCTTTGCTCATTTTTGGTTCTGTGGATGTGTGGCTGGGATGGGCAGGAAGGAGTTAAACCGCCCCTTCCTCCCCAGCTCCTCTGCTCTGTTTAGTAAGTTGCAATCCATAGCTGAAATTTTAGCAGCCGCATCAATCTCTCTATTGTGCCTTCATTAGCTCGTGATCTCTAAATAAGAGGCAGCCGGCCCATAATGCATTATGCAGCATTGTTCCGCCTGACATAAACCACAGAAGTGTCATTTCCAGGAGAGGCCCTGGGCTTTCCTCACCCCACTCCAACCACAAAACCCACCGCAGTTTAGTTTGAAACTGGTGCTTCCGCTCCTCACACGCACCTGGCTCCAAACATACTGGAGGCAGCTGATTCATCCTGCATGCATTAGGCTACAATATTACATTGCTGGAAGCAAAGAAACCCCTTCATCATAGCACTGATTATGCCAGTGGTCTGTTTTCTCCCAAGTACCTCCCATTAAGAGCAATCCCTGAGCTCCAGCGTCATCCCGCATTATTGTTCGGGTCACAGCACCGCACACAGGGGTTTGGTTCGGTTTTTAGTGTCTCCAGTCCAGCTGGAATTAACCTTCAATGAGCCATTGACTCCTTCTAAGAACCATAGAGGGTCACTGTGCATGGAAGGAATCCCCGAGTCTACGTCACACACAGTCACCAAGAAGAACAGATATACAGAAACAGGAGCTTGCCCTTATGGGCCCGTTCTGCTGTAACCATCCTGGAGAGAGGGGAGAAGACCAGCAGATCAGAGTTGCAGGATGGAGAGGAGGGCTGTGGATGAGTGGTCCCCTGTTCTACCCTGGCCTAGCAAAAGCTGCCCAGTTGCTGGAGATGGCTGTTCTCAGCATCATCATGCTCCCCCCAGGCCCTCAGGGACGTGGTTTAACTATGACCATGTGATCATTAATGTATGTTAACTTTCCTCACTCCACTGCACTATGGAACTGCCTAAGGGCAGGGAACCCATGGCAGGCACACAGCCTTAGCTCAGGGTATCTGCAGGTTCTGGAATCCAAACACCCTTCCCCAGGGAACATGTGTCCAGAGGGAGGACAGGACAAACTCTGCCCTCCTGCTGAATGTGTTTCTACACAGGGAAAGCCTGTGTGTTTGGGAAACAGACTCTCCCACTCCCCAACCCTCTGCACGGCAACAGCAGTAGCAGCGTATCGGCACTTGATTTCCCCCCACCCCACAGGCAGTCTCCGTATGCCCCCTTACTGCTCTGCAGGGGTGCAAAGAGGGGCTCACAACCGAGCTTCTGTGCAAAGATCCTCACGCCCTTCCCGGCCCAACAACCAAATAAAATAATCCCACCTGCATGGGAAATGCTGCCTGTCTACAGGACAGTTACAGAGACACAGACAGCTCTGGAGGCAATAAAGAATGTACCATAAAACACAAACTAAACAGGGAACAGAAATGTCTAGGGAAGCCTGATTATTCCACCCAGCATGGGAGGGGAGGACAGGGAAGAAGAAAAAGGGACTAGGTTTGTACGAGCTGTTTTGGACTTTCCCTTTGAACACATCCCTGGGAACAGGGGCCACTGAAACTGTTGGACTTTTCATGGGAGCATGTGCCCTGACTCCTTTCCCAGCCGGCTGGCATCTGTATGTGCTGCTGATTGGAGATGTGCCATGAGGAGGAAGGCATGCTAGGCAGGGATCACAATGCATGGCTTAGAGGACTATACACCACACTGGCAGCAGCAGTAGCTTTAGCTTTTGCATGGCTATTTCTTCAGCCCTAGAAGTTGCTTCAGGGTGGTAGCTTCATTTTTCACCTGCCGTGGAAATCCCAAATGCATTCGGTCCTAAAATGTGAATACAATTTAATGGGAGTTTGTGGGGGCATAAAGTGGCATCTTCAATTTTATGGTACTCTTCCTTTCCCACAAGCATTTGGAAATCAGAGCTGAACAGCACCAGCCAACACTGGGTTTTGGTTGGTTTCACAGCACATTATCCAGCTTGGAGTTTGGAGTTCATAAATGATCCCTATTCCCAATCGCCCCCAGATACCCATTCCCCACAACTTGTTATGGGATCTTCCCACACCATTATCCTTAAGAGTTGCCCTGGTTCCTATGTCTTCTGGGTGGGATGGTGCAGCTGGCATAGTTCACATTACATCATCCTCTGCAAGGAAGTTCAGGGGCCACATGGAGACCTCCGCTGCCTCCATGCCCACAAACAATCAGGGGAGGGTTAATTGAATAGCCCCATCTGCCACCCATGCCCAGTATGAGACCTTAAAATACTCCAGCTCCTGAAAAGAAGTGGATTCCAGACTTTGCAAACACAACCCTATGTAGTGACTATTACTGGACCTAGTCCTGTTGACTTGGACTTTAGACCCAGTTTTGAGCAGTACCCCCAGCAGGGTCATCCCCTAAGGTTGGAGCGTGAGACACTGAGAACTTAGGGAGAGTTACAGAGGTTGGTGTGAGTGGTTTGCACAGTTCTGCACGACCTGTTGGTGGTAATGAAGCTGAGGAGGTAGAGTACTGGAAAACAGCAACAGCATTACAAGTCAAACCCTGTAGGCTGGAGAGACAGAAAGGTGCCACTAATCCATCTGTAGTAGCAATTAAGCCAGTGGATTGGCTTAGCACAGGCTGAGATACACACTGGGATAGCTAAGAAAGAGTAAATTTTCTTTCCAGTTTCCCCATTTTATGCTCTCTGCATGTGAAAGCCTCCTGAAGGACAAGTGGTGCATGCTCTGTCCATGGTGCTGAACAACCAAAAGGCTAAGGTTGGCATGCACACACTATCCATGGTGTTGAATGCTGAATTAGCAGGGGAAGCAAAAGTGGATGGGAACCTGGGAGGCAGTGACCATGAGATGGTCGAGTTCAGGATCCTGACACAGGAAAGAAAGGAGAGCAGCAGAATACGGACCCTGGACTTCAGAAAAGCAGACTTTGACAACCTCAGGGAACTGATGGGCAGGATCCCCTGGGAGAATAACATCAGGGGGAAAAAGAAAAGGAGGACTTGTGGCACCTTAGAGACTAACCAATTTATTAGAGCATAAGCTTTCGTGAGCTACAGCTCACTTCCTCAGGAAGTGAGCTGTAGCTCACGAAAGCTTATGCTCTAATAAATTGGTTAGTCTCTAAGGTGCCACAAGTCCTCCTTTTCTTTTTGCGAATACAGACTAACACGGCTGCTACTCTGAAACCTGTCATCAGGGGGAAAGGAGTCCAGGAGAGCTGGCTGTATTTTAAAGAATCCTTGTTGAGGTTACAGGAACAAACCATCCCGATGTGTAGAAAGAAATACTAAATATGGTAGGTGACCAGGTTGGCTTAACAGTGAAATCCTTGCTGATCTTAAACACAAAAAAGAAGCTTACAAGAGGTGGGAGATTGGACAAATGACCAGGGAGGAGTATAAAAATATTGCTCAGGCATGCAGGAGGGAAATCAGGAAGGCCAAATCACTCTTGGAGTTGCAGCTAACAAGAGATGTTAAGAGTAACAAGGGTTTCTTCAGGTATGTTAGAAACAAGAAGAAAGTCAAGGAAAGTGTGGGCCCCTTACTGAATGAGGGAGGCAACCTAGTGACAGAGGATGTGAAAAAAACTAATGTACTCAATGCTTTTTTTGCCTCTGTCTTCACGAACAAGGTCAGCTCCCAGACTACTGTCCTGGCCAGCACAGCATGGGGAGGAAGTGACCAGTCCCCTGTGGAGAAAGATGTGGTTCGGGACTATTTAGAAAAGCTAGATGAACACAAGTCCATGGGGCCAGATGCACTGCATCCGAGAGTGCTAAAGGAGTTGGGAGATGTGATTGCAAAGCCATTGGCCATTATCTTTGAAAACTCATGGCGATTGGGGGAGATCCCGGATGACTGAAAAAAAGCTAATGTAGTGCCCATCTTTAAAAAAGGGAAGGAGGAGGATTCAGAGAACTACAGGTCAGTCAGCCTCACCTCAGTCCCTGGAAAAATCATGGAGCAGGTCTTCAAAGAATCAATTCTGAAGCACTTAGAGGAGAGGAAAGTGATCAGGAACAGTCAGCATGGATTCACAAAGGGCAAGTCTTGCCTGACTAATCTAATTGCCTTCTATGATAAGAAAACTGGCTTTGTGGATGAGGGGAAAGCAGTGGGTGTGTTATTCCTTGACTTTAGCAAAGCTTTTGACACGGTCTCCCACAGTATTTTTGCCAGCAAGTTAAAGAAGAATGGGCTGGATGAATGGACTATAAGGTGGATAGAAAGCTGGCTAGATCGTCGGGCTCAATGGGTAGCTCCATGTCTAGTTGGCAGCTGGTATCAAGTAGAGTGCCCAAAGGGTTGGGCCTGGGGCCTGGTCAGTCCTGCTTTTGTTCAATATCTTCATTAATGATCTGAAGGATGGTGTTGACTGCACCCTCAGAAAGTTTGCAGATGACACTAAACTGGGAGGAGTGGTAGATACACTGGAGGGTAGGGATAGGATACAGAGGGACGTAGACAAATTAGAGGATTGGGCCAAAAGAAATCTGATGAGGTTCAACAGGGACAAGTGCAGAGTCCTGCACTTAGGATGGAAGAATCCCATGCACCAGTACAGGCTAGGGACCGAATGGTTAGGCAGAAAATCTGCAGAAAAGGACCTAGGGGTTACAGTGGACGAGAAGCTGGATATGAGTCAACAGTGTGCCCTTGTTTCCAAGAAGGCCAATGGCATTTTGGGCTGTATAAGTAGGGGCATTGCCAGCAGATCAAGGGAAGTGATTGTTCCCCTCTATTTGACATTGGTGAGGCCTCATCTGGAGTATTGTGTCCAGTTTTGGGCCCCACACTACAAGAAGGATGTGGAAAAATTGGAAAACATCCAGCGGAGGGCAACAAAAATGATTAGGGGACTGGAACACATGACTTATGAGAAGAGGCTGAGGGAACTGGGATGGTTTAGTCTGCAGAAGAGAAGAATGAGGGGGGATTTGATAGCTGCTTTCAACTACCTGAAAGGGGGTTCCAAAGAGGATGGATCTAGACTGTCCTCAGTGGTAGCAGATGACAGAACGAGGAGTAATGGTCTCAAGTTGCAGTGGGGGAGGTTTAGGTTGTATATTAGGAAAAGCTTTTTCACTAGGAGGGTGGTGAAACACTGGAATGCATTACCTAGGGAGGTGGTAGAATCTCCTTCCTTAGAAGTTTTTAAGGTCAGGCTTGACAAAGCCCTGGCTGGAACAATTTAGTTGGGGATTGGTCCTGCTTTGAGCAGGGGGTTGGACTAGATGACCTCCTGAGGTCCCTTCCAACCCTGATATTCTATGATTCTATGAAAGATGGACAAGATGAAACCTAGCCACATCCAGATCTAATTGGTGTGATTTTCAATTTCCATGGTTTAGCTCCAAAAGTTGATTAAAGTGTCACCTTCTACTGAATAAGAAAGGGGAGGGGACCTTGGAGTGTGTGGATGAGTGTCAAGGCACGGTAACAAAAATGGTAAGAAACTGGCTCTGCCGAGGCCACTTGCATATCTGGCTTGAAACCTGATAATTGCTAGGCAGATGGCAGAATCTATGTCCTGTGGGAAGTAGAAGGGTAGTGGAAAGAAACAAAAACAAAAACAAAAAAAAGAAGGCAAGTGCTAGCTCATCCCACTGGAACAGTGCAGATCAGTTGGGAAACCCAGCTGGAGAATCTTCAAAGGACCAGGAGGGAAACAGAAGACCTGGGTTGGCATCTGCAAGTTTCTCCCAGGCCTTATCTGTTGCTTACTTGATTCTGATTGTAATGATCTCATTTGGATGAGATCACATCCTTAGAAAGAAAGGAGAGAAAAGGAAACCAGAGATTTCAAGCGTGTGTGTGTATGCATGTATGTGTGTGTGTGAGAGAGATATTTTTTTTCCCCTAAACTTCTTGGAACAAAACACACACAAGGCAATGCCAAAAACTTGAGAAGGAGAGTGGTTACACACTAATTTAATTCCCTAATCCCCCTACTCCTGCCACTGTTTACTCACTGATAAATGTGCAGTAGCTCAGCTAGACAGCCACATTTGCAGAAACCGACAGCCTGACTCAGAGACTATTTACCTAAAGACCATGAATATTAAAACAGGTTTCTAAAAGGGCCCCATCTTGAAGGAGAAGATTAGCACGGGGCCTTTTGCTGACACCCCCCCCCTTCCCTCTCCATGATGCACTGCTTGTCCAAACACTCCAGAAGTAACACCTAGCTGAAAAACCGAAACGTTGGAGCCATGCCCTGGAGCTTGCAGTTCAGCTTGAACTTGACAGAGAACATACTCAGCCATGCAAGGAGGCAGTTTGAGTGTGTGTGTGTGAAATGACAGACAAGCATGTCCTCTGATGAAAATGTTTGGGGAGCATGGGGTTCCTGAATTTCATTACTGAGATGGTAAAATTGTGCCACAAAATTCTGATGGTTAAATGAAGATCGTTCTGGGGGGCTGGAGGTGACATGTAGGCTGAACCATAGACCCAGAGTGGGCATCGTCATGAGGGATTGTGGTGTAATGGACAGGCCTGAGTTGTGGGAGTCAGCAGTGCTGGGTCTACATTTTAAAAAATGACTTGGGTGTCCAACATGAGGCACACAAAAGGGTCCTGTTTCCAGAAAAGGGCTGAGCACTCGTTCTCTGAAATTTGGGTCCTCTGTAATGTGCCTCAAGCTGGGCCTCCAAAAACGGAGGCATCCAAAATGATTAAGTACTTTTAAAAATTTAGGCCCTCTGCCATATACCTGTGTGATTGCGCAGGCCCACATTTCAAAAACAATGGGAGCTGCTCAGAAACCATCAAAACTAGGCCCTACTGAGAGATTCATTTTGGATTTACGGGGATAATTTTCAACATCCAAGGTTGACATTTTGGACCTTAATTTCTCTGAGCCTCAGTTTCTCATCCTGCAAAGCGAGACTAATAACGATCACCCCCCAGAGATGGGAGAAGTTGTGAAGTCTTAATTCATTAACATTTATAAAGTGGTCCTGAGCAACTCCTTGCTCAGGCAAAACTCCCACTGATTTCCCACCTGAGACCACGGATCTAATTCTTCTCCTAGTTACACCCAGGCAACCCCACCCCTGCCCCCGACCTCAGGATGCTGCACTCAGTACAGGCTTCAGATCTGAGCCCATTGTTAGAAGGAGCTAAAGACTGAGGACAACACCCCACTATTTCATCACACATTTTCCCCCCCGTAAGCCTTCCTAGGCTTGTTCCCATCTGTATAATGTCTACTGCCTTGTTCAGTCTAGTTCGAAACAACAGGGCTTCTATCTTTCCCCTTGGGTGATTACCCCGTAGTCTAATGGAGTACTCTGTCTCCTGAGTCACTAAGATGCTTTTGGAAAATGTTCCCAAATTCTAAAAAAATTGTTTCCCTGGTAACCTGTTGGAAAGCAGATTTTCCTGAACCTGGGTCTCACTGACTTTCAATGAGACTTAGACTCCTAAGTGCCCAGGTCACTTTGGAAAATGGGATTTTGAACATTTTTACCCTTAGTTAATTTCCCTGGCAGGGCTTGTCACATAAGAAGAATTATTCACACTACAATACAGTGCCCTGCCTCTTCGAAGTGCTGCCCAGACCCTTGAGCATCCCCACAGCTCTCCGGTGAGGCAGGTTTCACACGTGGGGATCTGAGGCTCTGTCTAAGGTGAGTCACTGACGCAGATGGGATTAGAATCCAGGATTCGCCAGGCTCCCGATCTGTCACAGCACTCTCTGGGCCAGATCCTCAGCTGGTGTCACATAGCAGCACCCCAATGAAGCTAGGCTGATTTACACCAAGTGGGGATGTGGTCCTTGGTTTGCCAGCGTCTGGGGATTATTCACGCCTGTGGTGCGAGTGGAGCAGGGACGAGGCTGGGACAAGGGGGAGCACTTCCTGCTGATCGCCATCCTGTGTGCACTCCCCCAGCATCTCCGGAGGGACTCCATCTGTCATAGGCCCCTCCATGGGAGCTGCCCCCCGGCACTGCCTGCAGCAGAATACTTGCTTTCCAAAGCTACAACAGAGGGAGGCCCTGTTGTGTGAAAAGCACATGAAGATCCTCACTGGGAAGTCCACGAAAGGGTTAAATCCACTCACACATCTGGCCATCAGCTCCGTTCTGGCGATTATCCGGACAGCACATCCTCGCCAGCCACAGAAACGACCCCCTTCCTATCCCTCTTTATCCTTCCCAGATTCCACCAGGCTAAAAATAGACCTAACTAATCATCAGAGATGCAGATTAAGTCTCCCTGTGAAGACACTGAAGGCTACTGAAAGACACCTCACACCAAGGCTTCAAGAGGGGGCGGGAGACAGGAGAAGACAAGGGTGGAAATGTCTCCTGGCACAGATAAAAATCCTCATTGAGCCTTCCTCGTAGGCTGGATTTAGTATCTCATTAAAGGAAGAGTTTAATTATAACAGGAGTTGCCATTAGGAACAGTCTAGGACAGGGCACTAGAAAAGCCTGCTATAAGCAGAATTTCCCTAGAGAACATTTCAGACTAAGCCAGGCTTCCCATGGAACCACAGTGCCCTGCTGATCTGTACCACAGCGCCTCCCTCTGGCTCCGCACCACAGCGCCCCCTCCTTGGCCTTGCATCACTGCACAATGCCTCCGTCCCGGATCCACATCACAGTGCCTTCCCTCGTCCCTACATCAGAGTGGCTCTCGCATAGTCTCTTCTAAGATGGCTCATTGAGCTCTGTCCCACATGATCCGATAGATAGATAGATTGATCCTGCAAGGAAACGGCATTTCCCACTGCCATTGAAAAGAACGAACAGGGAAAGAGAGGTCAAGAGGGGAGGGGAAGATTTATTCACAACATCATAGCCAATATTTCGCGCTCCACGCCCCTCTAACACTGAAAAACGCATGCCCGTGCCCCTAAACATACTCTGTTCATGTGTGTGTGTTTGAAGATCAGCTCTACTTCAGGACTGATACTACATACATGTTTTTAGCAAAAGGTCAGAGGTTAAGGAGAGACAACTACAAAGTGCCATGCATTTCTATTTGTCTGCCGTGGGCAGTAAAGTGGGCTCAGGCATCCACAGGATGCACTGGGCTCTTTGTGGCATCTTAGACTCTACCCTGTTCTGAAACCATGCAGCCTTTTCTGTGCCATTTTCTCTGCTACTCTCAGCATGCTCATGACGAAATGCAGAACTCAGGTCTGGGCGTAGCTTTCCCTCAATAAATTTTTCACAGAGAAAGAGCTAGAGAAACCCTCCTACACACACCTGTCACTCCACAGAGACACAGCCACACTATCTAAGGCACTTATATGTCTCCCCCTATCCTAGTATCTGAGCACCCCCAATCTTTACCTCGGAGGTGGAGCAGTGCTATTATTCCCCACATTCCAGAGGGGGAAACTGAGGCACATAGTGACTGGCACATGGTCACACGGGACGCCTGTAGAAGAGTATGGAATTGAACCCAGATGTCTGAAGTCCCAGACTAGCATCATAACCACTGGGCCAATGTCTCACTGACAGAAGCATCACCCCCGCCCTCCCCTAGCACACACAGCAACACACACATCCCGCCACGACAAAACCTAGAAGCTCACCAGACTTTTCTTCTTACAGTCTGAGAAGTAGAGAGATTGTTACTGTCATTTCTACTTCTAAATACTGGGGATGACGTCGACACAAGGGTAGCATGGCCATGTAAGTACGTTGGTCGGCAGAGATCATTTTTAGGAAAAGACACAGCATTAAAGATGACTTGTTTGTTTAGAAATAGCTAAATAGCTATGAGGAGAGGGGATAGTGTATTCTATAATCTATTTGTAATCACCTGGGGCTCTGTTTCCTTTGTCATAATACCCAGGGAGACATTACATCCCTGCCCTAGCACATCTCATAGCCAATTGTTCGCTGGCCAGCGTTCAGGAGGTTTTGGACAAGGCAGCAGAGATCATCCTGACTCAACCCCTTGCAGGAGTCACTCAGAGAGGGAACGTGTGATGCCCACTCGACAGGAAGTTTCACACAGTGGTTCGTAGTGGTGGCATGACTGAGCAGTAAGATAACTGGAAAACTGACTGCTGTCACCTGAGCAGCGCTTGCTTTCCATGATTCATTCACAAAAGCAAACCCCAGAATCACACACCTGCCACATACACTGCACAGGCAGCATGGGGGTGTGTCTGGATTTGTACAACTGTTTCTTTGTGCAATGTATTTGTGTGTGTAGCATTTTACACCCACTATGCATAGGGGATGACACCATCACCTAGCTCTTACATAGCACTTTTTCTCAGTAGATCTCAAACCACTTGCAAAGGAGATCAGTGTCATTATTTGTGATTTTACGTGGTGGGGCGGGAGGTGGGAATTGGCAAGTGACTTGCCCAAGGTCATCCAGAAAGCCAGTGGCAGAGCTAGGGAATAGAACAGAGTTCTCTAGAGACCCAGTCCAGTGCTCTATCCACTGAGACACACTGCCTTCCATGATGCTGGTTCAAGAGGCTGGTGGGTATTCAAACTGAGCAAATCATTCAGAGAATCATTTATTGAACTATTTTTCTGCTTTTAAATATATGCATATGTTATTCATGAATCATCCTTGAGCAGCTTCTAATTCTCCCAAATTTATTCATTATTTGAAATTATTCACTAAGCAATGTGTGGGAATGATTTCTGGCCTGCAGACTGATCACAATCAGTTTCATCATGACAGAGGATCTCATGTCCCAACTTCAAGTTGCATTGGCTAGTGTTGATCAGACCCAAGACGTATGCTATTTTAGCAGTAGTTGGTTGGAAAGATGGACTGGGGATCAGACCTGGGTTTGATTTCCAGCTCAGCTACCTAATCCTTGTGTGACCTTCGGCAAGGCATCTAATCTCCCCGTAAACTCAGTCCTGCCTCTTTGCAATGGAGATATTTCCCTCTTTCCCGGGAGGTGAGGTGGGTGTTGAGAGGATATGTTCAGTCATGATGGTGAGACACTCACATAGCATGAGGAGGAGGGCACGCAAATATCTATATAGATCAGTTGTTTCCGTTCCCTGACTGAATGAGCATAAACTCTGAAGTTGTGTTTCCAGAGTGAATGCTCGTGATTAGGAATTCAAAAATTCACCAACCTGTATATATTCCACAATTGTTCACTATTTCTGTGAATGCTCCTGCCGGCTAGCACATTCACTGCAATAGCCATGGAAAGTGAACGTAAAAGGGGCATCAAGACAGTCAATGCAAGTTCAATCCGAGAGTCACAGAATTTCCATGACACACAAAGTTCAATTTTCACAGAGCTCTGCACAACATTCAGACACACGGCCAGGTGTCTACAAAATGATGATTCTTTTCTTTTCTTTTTTTAAACTTTCCTGGGTAAGTGGATGGAGTTTATGGTTGTTTCCCCCTCCCAGTGTGAAATAAAATAGTTATGAATGCATTGAGATGGTCCGTTCAAGCCAGGGGATTTAGACATACATCTTCCATTTGGTTTAATGGTGAATGTGTGTCTAAATACCTTAGTCTGATTTGAAAACCTCACCTCAAGGTGCTCTCCTGCAATGCTGAGATTTTGCATTGTGCTCTCATTCAATCATGGCCCTAAATTGAAGTTAGCCAACCATGGGCTCATTACCCAACATTGGGGAATCCTACAATAATGTATTGCTTATACCACCCACCCTGCCCTTGCTATAAGCGTCAGCTTCCCTGCACCATGCTGATCCAATGGCCTTTTGTTCCTGGTACAAGTTATAGCAGCCATCTCCTCCCTCACCACCCCCCAGAGAAATTCAGTGCACCCCTCAGCCGAAAATGGGCCAGTTCAGTGGTTAGGATGCTGGCCTGTGACTTAGAAAACCCAGGTTCAGATTCCTACCCTGATTACAGAGAAGTCATTTTAGGGAAGGTCTTCACTGCGGCAGCAGGTGTCATTTCCAGCTTGAGCAGAAATACTCACACCAGCTCTGATCCAGCTAGTGTGCTAAACGTAGAAGTGCACCCCGGATGGGACAGGCTCGCTGCCCTGAGTGCTGGATGTTCCTAGGGTTTCAGATGGGATCATACTTCGGTGGCTTGGATGTCCTGCTGCATCTACACCGCTCATTTTAGCTTGTTGGCGCCATCAGAAATGACGCCTCCAGCTCCAGTGTAGACATACCCTAAGTCTCTCTCTGCCTCACTTCCTGCTCTGTGCAACGTGGATACACGCACGGCCCTTCCTCCCACAGGGGTTGTGAGGTTCCAATTTGTTAGTGATTGTGAGCCACTCGCTAGAGTAGCGGGGGCCCTGTGCAAGACAGATAACAGAATAAAAAGCCATGAAATGTTGCTATTATAGATCCTCCTCCCTGCCTCGTGAGACAAAACTCACAAAGGGGCCAAGCTGCCCAGGCCAGAACCTCAGCTGGCGTAAATCAGTGCAGTCCATGGAGATCTGATCATTTACAATGGCTGAGAATCTGGCACGTGTTGCCCTTAATCTCGGGTCTTGGATGAGTACAGGGAGGGAAGAGACCTGAGATTAAGGGCAACACATGCAAATATTTTCTTAATAATAATTAATGTGTGATTGATAGAAATGGATTCTGAATATAAACACTAAGATATCTCGCTCACCTGCGAAGGGGATACATGGCACTGAGCACCTGAAAGTTGAGAGCCCATTACTAAGCATTTATAAACTAGAATGCATGCAAATATTTATCCACGTCTCCCTAAAACATGCTCTAATGTGTCTTAGAGCAACTTATCTGCTAAAAAGCAATTTTCATTAATCACGTATTAATTATTAATAAAGTGTTTGTAAGTGTCACCTTGATTTCAAGTGTTTCTGACTCGACATGTGCTCAGACTTTATCCAGAGAGGAGATCACGACTTTCAGAGTTGAGTCCTCCAGGCGCTGGTGACCTTGGTACACCCCCCTTCCCCCCCCCTTCCCCTCCCCAGGCTTCTGCGCCTGTTAGGCTTGCAAATGGACTAAATCATGTTTTTGGAAATTACAATTTGTCATTTCGGAAGGAAACTCGATCAGATCCTCTTTCTCCACTCACAGAACTGGGCGCTGGGACTTGGGAACGCAACATTCAGTTGTTTCAATTTATCATTACAGTGGAACCCCGAAGAGATCACATCTGCTAGGAGCAGAAATTGGACAAGATCCCAATTCATAAGGCACAGGCTCTGCTTGCTATCCCATTCTTAAACCCGGGACCAATTAGCTAGTCTTATTTACCTGTCAGAAAATGAGATGCTGGCTGGTGGTAGAACTCAGGTAAGGACAACACCACAAAAAGTCTCTCTCATCTTTCTGTTAAAAATGGCCTGTTCCAGAAAAATAAGCACATCCATTCACCCGTCCTTCTTTCTCTTTCTCATCTTCATTCCTCCCTTTCTTTCTCCTTTTAGCGTCCCTCCATTTTCCCTTATCATTCTTCATAAGAACATAAGAATGGCCCTACTGGGTCAGACCAACGGTCCATCTAGCCCAGTATCCTATCTTCTGGCAGTGGCCAGTGCCAGGTGCCCCAGAGGGAATGAGCAGAACAGGTCATCATCAAGTGATCCATCCCTGGTCGCCCATTCCCAGCTTCTGGCAAACAGAGGCTTGGAACACCGTTCCTGCCCATCTTGGCTAATAGCCATTCATGGACCCATCCTCCATGAATTTATCTAGTTCTTTTCTGAACCCTGTTATGATCTTGGCCTTCACAACATCCTCTGGCAAGGAGTTCCACAGGTTGACTGTGTGTTGTGTGAAGAAATACTTCCTTGTATTTGTTTTAAACCTGCTGCCTATTTCATTTGGTGACCCCCTAGTTCTTGTGTTATGAGAAGTAGTAAACAACACTTCTTTATCTGACAGAACAAGGAGCAATGGTCTCAAGTTGCAGTGGGGAGGTCTAGGTTGGATATTAGGAAACACTATTTCACTAGGAGGGTGGTGAAGCACTGGACTGGGTTTATCTAGGGAGGTGGTGGACTAGATGACTTCCTGAGGTCTCTTCCAACCCTAATATTCTATGATCTACTTTCTCTATACTAGTCATGATTTTATAGACCTCAATCATATCTCCCCTTAGCCGTCTCTTTTCCAAGCTGAAAAGTCCCAGTCTTATTAATCTCTCCTCATACGGAAGCCATTCCATCCCCCTTTGTTGTCCTTTTCTGAACCTCTTCCAATTCCAATATATCTGTTTTGAGATGGGGTGACCACATCCACACACAGGATTCAAGATGTGGGCATTCCATGGGTTTATATAGAGGCAACATGATATTTTCTGTCCTATTATCTCTCTCTTTCTTAATGATTCCCAACATTCTGTTTGCTTTTTTGACTACCACTGCACATTGAGTGGATGTTTTCACAGAACTATCCACAATGACTCCAAGATTTCTTTCTTGAGTGGTAACAGCTAATCTAGACCCCATCATTGTATATGTATAGTTGGGATTATGCTTCCCAATGTGCATTACTTTGCATTGATCAACATTAAATTTCATCTGCCATTTTGTTGCCCAGTCACCCAGTTCTGAGAGATCCTTTTGCAGCTCTTTGCAGTCTGTCTGGGTCTTAACTATCTTTAGTAATTTTGTACCATCTGCAAATTTTGCCACCTCATTGTTTACCCCTTTTTCCAGATCATCTTCTTCCCCTCTCTGTCTCTACTTTCTCGACTTTTTATTTTCCTGGTCTTTTTTCCATGTCTTCTTTTCATCTCTCTCTCTCTCTCACTTTCTTTCTTGTCCAGTAAAAGATTTAATTTTCATCCATGATGTCTTCATGATTTTTTAAATTCTAGTTGCTCATGACCCACATCTCAGAACAGGACTGGGGCTACAAGGACACACTTTTTCCTTTGCAAACTACACTCCAAAGTAGGATTTACTACTCATCCAAGACTAAGTTCAGATCCCTTGAAGGGGGAAAAACTTCATATTTAAAACATACATTTGTCTCTCCATGTAGCCTGAATGCAGCTGCTAAAATCTCCCAGATAGATAATATCGTGAGGGCTCCTGAATTGGAAGCAGGGTTAATTGCCTCCATGATCGAGAGTTTGTTTATATAAATAAATAATAATCAAATTCTTCTGAAAAATAAATAGCCTGCGGATTCACTAGCTGGAATGACTCCCTTCCCCCACTTATATCCCAGCCTTAATTTGAAATCCAGAGATGGGATCTGTCAGGGTTAATCCCTACCTAGACCTAACCCATTTCAGACACCCGAACAGCAAAGGGATTAAGTAATAAAGCTGATTCATCTCTGCATTATAAGTGGGGGATGGAGGGGGAAAGAATCTGAAAGGCTATTTCTACCCTCTCCTTCCACTGAAAGTGCTGCCAGGGTTCGAAATCTTGTGCTGATTGTCTGTAGCATCCCCTGATCCCTCAATAGTCTCTCTCTTCCAGTGTAACTGGGGTAAAATCCTAACTTCATTTACAGACAGTGACACCCCCCCACACACACACCCTGCAGGGTTGCATGGGTGTAATCCAGAGTGTATCCCCTCTCCCTGTTGATGAACCTTTCCATCAGAACCAAATTACCCCTTCAGCAATATCCTGTTCAACTTCCGGTACGTGTCTAAATTCCACTGACTTCAACTGGATTTATGTATGGACTTAACGACTTTTCTAGATATGGACTTAAACACGGGCATAATCGCTTTGATGAATTGAGGCCCAAAGGAAGGGAGGGGAATAATGGGCAGGAAGTGGGAGGGGAGAAAAAGCAGGAAGAAGAAAAAGGTATGGGGTGGAAGAAAGCACGAACAGTACTTCCCATCCCAGCACACTCCATGCAGAGCTGCTGTACAACTGGGAAGGAAAGTGAGTATCAGATGTATAAATTCCACTAGAACCCTGCCATGCAACCTTTACATCCATAGAAGATGTTCAGATAATACAGTGATGGGCGTAAACTGATGGATAGGCGGAGAGATGTGACCCTCTTCTAAGAGAAGAGTGAGGGGGGATTTGATAGCAGCCTTCAACAACCTGAAGGGGGGTTCCAAAGAGGATGGAGCTCGGCTGTTCTCTGTGGTAGCGGATGGCAGAACAAGGAGCAATGGTCTCAAGTTGCAGTGGGGGAGGTCTAGGCTGGATATGAGGAAACACTATTTCATTAGGAGGGTGGTGAAGCACTGGACTGGGTTACCTAGGGAGATGGTGGGATCTCCATCCTTAAAAACCTCTAAGGCCCAGCTTGACAAAGCCCTGGCTGGGATGATTTAGTTGGGGTTGGTCCTGCTTTGAGCAGGAGATTGGACTAGATGACCTCCTGAGGTCTCTTCCAGCCCTAATCTTCTATGATTCTATATGGAATGGTCCAGCTGGGCTGCTGGAGCTTTGATGCCGACCACTACTGTCTCCTGGTACTCCTCCATCTGTCTCTCTGCCTGTTCATCTCTAGTTTCTTTTCTTATACTGTTAACTCTCTGGGCAGGGGTAGTCTTTTTGTTCTGTGTTTGTACAGCACCTAACACAATGGGGTCCTGGTCCAGGACTGGAGCTTTTAGGCACTATGGCAATACAAATATTATATAACAATATACAATTTAACAGAAACACACTCACACCAGTTTTTAAAAACCATAACAGGGATATATTTTTCTACAGCAGGGATCTAATTCTGAAGAAGTGTTATATTTTACAATTTCCTCCTTTATTTTCTCAGTCGCTTGCCAGCATTTTCTGTGCTTGTTCCTTTGCTTCCCTTTTGTCTCTAACACAAAGACCGGGTTGATCCCAGCTTTGGACCTGGAAATGTCAGGCTGGAAATGTTACTCTTGGAGTGATTTGCATGCATTACGAAGTGACAGGTGACAGGAGCACACAAGCTCGGCTAATAGATGATTAATGATGTGATCTTGGCCAGCACTGTTGACTCATTTGCCTGCTCTTCGGGAAACTTCAAAGGCAGCTGGCATTTCAGTTGCCTTATGACAGGTAGGTGTGTGTGTGTGTATAATTGTTTACTCGATATGTGCATTGAATAGGTGGAGGTCGCGTGAACAGGTCAGCGTGCGCGACTTCATGGGGAGTGTTTGCGGGGATATGAGTGTGTGTGTACATATGTGGGTGTATGAGTGCTTACATGTGTGTTGTGTGTGCATGTGAGCTCCTCATAAATAAATCTGGTTCCAATGTGTTACTCAGATCATCCCAGGAATCTATATTCTGTGTAAAAAGTTTAGTAGGCCCCATTTGGTGTTATGGGCTATGGGAATGAAACAAACTGTCTAGAATTTTAATCAGGATGTAGAGAAACTATCCCGAAAGCAAACAGTATGTTTGGAAGGGAGCCCAGTAGCTAGCAACCAGCACAGGAAACAGAGACGGGGCAGGGCTGCAAAACTGGGCTCTAGATTTCAAGTCTCCTCTCCTTCTCCCCTCATGGGAGGGAGTTGATTAGGGCTGTTATAGAGGTAAGGGTTAGTGGTGCAATCTGGATTTGGATTCCAAACTCACTCAAAATTGAAGGCACACACCCATCTCTAATTGATATGTCATCAGTCTGGAGATTAAAGGGAGTCCAGATAAAGAAGTGTACTGGGAAAATATCCTTAGACCGATTTCCCACAACACACAGACATTCCAACCTCTTTTGTCTCCAATGTTTGACTCTAAAATCTCTGCACCACATGAAAACATCAAGAAAACCCTGCCTCACACATTTTCATTTCCCCTCCGGCAAACATGAATCAACCGAAGACCCTGCCTATGGGAAGTCTGCTTACAAATAAAAGTTGTGGCCAGCAGGTTTGAATAGGGGTGCGTCAGATGGGTCAGTTATAGTAAGAACTGGCTCCACCTCAGTGGTGAAAGAACTTTTTTTGCAGTAGTTCAAAAAAGTTTGGATTAGGGTCTCTCCTTGTACCAGATCAAACACAGGTTCCCAAGTCAGATCACCTAAGGAGACAGAACTGAATGAAGCTGTGAAGTACCATCCATTTCACAGAGGACCCAAGTGTGCCAGGACACTTTGACATTACTCTTGTGTTGGCTACCATTTTGGCCTATACACCAGGGATTGAACCGGGTATCTCCAGAGCTAAATCTACAGCCGAAGCTAAAGAACCAACAGGGGCAAATACAGACTCACATCCTCTATAGATCAGGCACAAAGGGGTACCTGTAATGCTCACTGACCAGTGGCTTCCATTCTTCCTCTGGACAAAGGAAGCTTGCCCTTAGCCCCGAGGTCTGTAGCAGTCTGAAATCCAGCCAAACCTCCACTTATGTGACGACTGCCATCAGAGACTCAGCTGAGGTCCTCCAGAGCTAAATGCACAATACTCTACAAGCTTGAACTAAAGAAGCAGGCTCTACCATGGTGGAGTATAACAGACTGACACCGGCAAGTGAGTTACACAGCGAAGAGGATTAGCATTGGGTCTGAAACCATCCCTTTTCGTATTGTGCTTCCCCTAAGCCCACTTAATTTTTCGAACCAATTTAAAGAGTTGGCCGCCTCCTCCTTCACCACTGCAGAATACCACCCTGATGGCTATTATCCTTATCCTTTTAATTCAGAAAGACAGCTCCCTCTCCAAGTCGAGTGCTGCTCAACCCAGGGCAGATCACTGAATATCAACAGTATTCTGAGTATCAACTGAGTATCAACAGTAATACTCCCACAGTATTCTTGCCAGCAAGTTAAAGAACTATGGGCTGGATGAATGGACTATAAGGTGGATAGAAAGCTGGCTAGATTGTCGGGCTCAACAGGTAGTTATCAATGGCTCCATGTCTAGTTGGCAGCCGGTATCAAGTGGAGTGCCCCAGGGGTCGGTCCTGGGGCCGGTTTTGTTCAACATCTTCATAAATGATCTGGAAGATGGTGTGGATTGCACTCTCAGCAAGTTTGCAGATGACACTAAACTGGGAGGTGTGGTAGATACGCTGGAGGGTAGGGATAGGATACAGAGGGACCTAGACAAATTGGAGGATTGGGCCAAAAGAAATCTGATGAGGTTCAATAAGGACAAGTGCAGAGTCCTGCACTTCAGACGGAAGAATCCCATGCACCACTACAGACTAGGGACCGAATGGCTCGGCAGCAGTTCTGCAGAAAAGGACCTAGGGGTTACAGTGGACGAGAAGTTGGATATGAGTCAACAGTGTGACCTTGTTGCCAAGAAGGCCAATGGCATTTTGGGCTGTATAAGTAGGGGCATTGCCAGCAGATCGAGGGACGTGATCGTTCTCCTCTATTCGACATTGGTGAGTACTGTGGAGTACTGTGTCCAGTTTGGGGCCCCAAACTACAAGAAGGATGTGGAAAAATTGGAAAGAGTCCAGTGGAGGGCAACAAAAATGATTAGGGGACTGGAACACATGACTTATGAGGAGAGGCTGAGGGAACTGGAGATGTTTAGTCTTCAGAAGAGAAGAATGAGGGGGGATTTGATAGCTGCTTTCAACTACCTGAAAGGGGATTCCAAAGAGGATGGCTCTAGACTGTTCTCAGTGGTAGCAGATGACAGAACGAGGAGTAATGGTCTCAAGTTGCAGTGGGGGAGATTTAGGTTGGATATTAGGAAAAACTTTTTCACTAGGAGGGTGGAGAAGCACTGGAATGGGTTACCTAGGGAGGTGGTGGAATCTCCTTCCTGAGAAGTTTTTAAGGTCAGGCTTGACAAAGCCCTGGCTCGGATGATTTAGTCGGGGATCGGTCCTGCTGTGAGCAGGGGGTTGGACTAGATGACCTCCTGAGGTCCCTTCCAACCCTGATATTCTATGATTCTATGATCAAGACACAAGGTAAGCGAGCAAATGGCCGACGTGAAGCACTCGGGGATTTTATTCAAGGCAGAGCTCACGGGCTACTTGCTGGTCTGGAGAGTCTGGCAACATTACTACATTCTGCAGCTGCCTGTGCTTGAAAATCCAACGGCCTCCTCAATATTCAGCTCCCCTGCCCAGTCACCTTCTAATTGACAGCCAGTGTACAAGGTGGTGTTTTGTTCAATCAATGTTTTCAAATCATACTCTCTCTTTATCTGATTGTAGTTTACAGTTTCTGCATGTTTATTGGCCAAATGAGGAGAGCTTCCCAGACTGGCCACAGCAGGAAGATCTGGCTGTCTCTAACCCAGCTGGTTGGGACATAGGACAAAGGTTTTCTTATGCAATCGAATAACAGGTTCGTTTTCTGACAATGAGCTGGGTGCAGTAGAAACTAGATCTGGGCTAATTTGGGGAGGGACTAACTGGCTCACAAGCATTTTTCAAACCCTTATTTCGGTTTTCATTGCACGTGGATTTTCTCCACTCCACCCCCAGTGACGAGTTGTGCCTGGTGTTGTCCCATAATCACGTCAGCCCATGTTCCCTCAAGATCCATGCCACTTGCTCCCTCAAGTCCATCAGCAAAGGGAGCCTGAGTGGAACTTCTGGCAATGCTGGCCTGATTTGCAAGTTTGTGACAAAATCTGAACCCAGGTTTTGCTACAGAAGTTTCACAGAGCTCTAACAGAAACCACTTCCACAAGTGCAACCATGGGGAGCATGCAACACTGCAACCATGGGGAGCGTTGGCAGTTCCTGCAGACATACCTGAGCTAGCTTTCATCTAGCTAGCTCCGTGTAGTGGGGTGGTTGCCCCACACCAGGAAGAGGAAGGTTTAAAACAGGCCAGAGGGAGCCTGTCCAGAGGAGGAGGAGGAGGAGGGCTCACTAAGGAGGGCTCACTAAGCGAGCCAATCGGGAGGTGGCTTGTTGCAGTGGCCAATCAGGGCCAGCAGGGGCCATATATAAAGGGCTGCTATCTCTCCCTGGCCTGCTAGGAAGAAGGATTGGCTGCCTAGGAGCACCAAAGCTAGAACAGTGTGGGGCAGGGTAGCAGAGCAGAAGGAGCTTCTGCCTGACCGCTGCCAGACTGAGGCCCTTGAGGAAGGGCAGATAAGGTGCAAGGGCTGCCCCCACTTTTCCTGAGGGAAGTGGCCAACACAGACTGCAGTTTGCCCCTGGAGCAAGGGTGACTGCAGCAGGCCACGGAGGTGAGTGGCTGGATTATAGACTACTGGTTCCCCCCCAAAATGGGGGAGACAGCAGAGCCCAGAAGACAACGACGCGGTCTGGGCAGCGATGCGGGTCCCAGAGTGGTGGAGACAGCAAAGTGGGAGTAAGCGGCGTGTGAGACACCACCGGAGGAGGTGGGCGCCCCGCGGAAGGACTTGAGCTAATTCCAGAATGGCCAGGAGGAGGCGCCACGGCGGTGAGTCCTGTGCTCCATCACACTCCAGGACCAGTAGCAGCATGGGCTTCAGAACAGGCTGTACAAGCCCTCTGGGGAATTATTCCAGATGCTCGCCCACACCGAAGCGCAAGCTGCTGCAACTTCATGGCTATCAGTACCCGAGTAACGAGGTGAAAACTAGCTCGGAGATGTCCACGCAAGCTGAAATCACACCCGGTGACTGCAGTGTATAACCTAAAAGCCACAGTGTTTGTCTTACAGGGGACTATGTCGCTCTTTGGCAGTGTGGTTTATTGCACTGACCGGAGCTGATCCACAGCCAGCGAATGACTTCAGTGGGTTTTGGATCAGGCTTATAATGACGAACGTTGCTCTTGATACGTTAGCGGTTAAGACTAGCAATTTCCAACTTCAGGATCTAAAGTTTGGCTCCTAAATCTATAGATAGGCACATGAATAAAGGTGGCCTGATTTTCAGAGGTGCTGCTTTCCTGGACTTCATAGGGAGCTGGAGGGGCTCAGTACCTGTGAAAATAGGGCCACTTTTACTTTGATGCCTAATTATGGATTTAGTGGTAACACTTCAAAAGGCACCTACGTGACTTAGGTGCCTATGTGCCATTGAAAGTGAATGGCATGTAGGTTCCTAAGTCACATAGGCACTTACATTTTTTTACCTTTAGGTGCTTAATTATAGACAGATGAAATTGTGGCCTTTATACATGTGTGTGTGTGTGACGGAGAGAGAGTTAAAAGTTAACATCCCCAAGGTTAATACTTTAAAATGTAAATAGCATGGGTATATAGGCACTTGGATAAGCAGATAAAGATCTTTAACAGTGGTGCTGATTTTTTATTAACTTAAAATTTTCAGGTTTCCTAGGATTATTTTGAAATAAAAGAGTTATTTTAAACTCCCCCTCCTTAAATTACTGACAAATGTTAACATTAGGTTTATGCTTAAAACACTTGTAACTTTAACGATAGTAACCAAGTTTCTTCAGACTGAGCTTTGTTTTTTTTTTAAAGGATGAACAACAACGAAAAATCAAAAACAAAACAACAAGTTCACAATGATGTTTCTGGGCCAGATCTTCATCTGGTGGAAATCAGCACTGATGTCAAAGGAGCTAAACTGATTTACACCAGCTTAGGACCCTTTGTCTTTAGATTGTTTTGAAAATATGTAACATTGGAGCAGAGTATATTGTTTTCTTCTCAGGACTTGCATAGTTCAAATGTGGAATACCTGACTTTGTTCAATCCTCCTGGAGGACACCAGGAATGGAAATTTTCAGAAAAAAGGAAAGTTGAGAAAGTTTGGAGTAAGCGTAAAAGGGAGAGTTACGATGGACGCTAGAATTCAACCTCCGCAATAGTGATTGCTGTAATATTGGAATCATTTCTCATCCCCCACCAAAGTGCAACCGCTTCAGGGTGAAATTAAACTGCTCTAACTAAAATGAATGGGAGCAAGACTGGTTCCTAACACTGCACAGAAGCTTTTAGGACAGGAAGTGAAGAACAATCTCGATCTCATTATCTTAGTATTTCGAATTCTTGTCCTGACTGAAAAAATGGGATGGAGAAAGGTGTTTGAAATTTAAAAACTCAAATTAAAAAAAAAAAGGTGTCTTGACTTTTGCAAACCCAATCAAAAGTCAGGGTTCAATTCAGTTCATGCACAGAGTGGATGTTTTTGTTTTATCTAAGGCAAATAGCTCAACCTGGAAACAAGATAGGGAACACTTGCAAATATGACAATTTCTACACACAAATCTTGGCGGAGTATAAATTGGTAAATTCCACAGGACTCCGTGGGAAGGCCGACTATGTAAAAGGTGTAACTGTAAATAAATAGCAGTAATTTCATGGCATGTCAGAAGACTAAAAGGCTTTCACTCAAAAACCTTACAGTCTGCTGCACTGGACACTCCCAAGAGCAGATGGTCTCTCCATCCCTGGCATGGTTTCAAGAGCAAAAGCGGCACTACTGTAAAGTAATATAACTAATTATGTGCTTCTTAAATAAACAGGCAGGGAGAGATGTCATATCCTAGAGAGATCCATTCTATGCTTCAGACCAGAACATAGTCCCTTCCATAATCCTGCCGAGATTTTTCAATGAGCCCCTCATGCAATCTAGGAACTTCAGGAGTTGTCGTTCCTTTCAGGCAGAGGGTGTATCCAATCAACCTATTTGATCTGTATGTTAATACCAAAGCTCAGAGCCAAATTCTGATTTCAGTTTTGCTAGTATGAATTCAGAGTACCTTGACTGAAGTCAGTGGAGTTGCTCTTAATTTGCATATATAACCAAGAGCAGATATTGGATTTTCTTGTATTAATTAAAAAGGTCCCAGTAACCTAGGGGATACAACAAAATTTTTGCAAGATCTCTGTGTGATCGACCTTCTCAGTTGGGGTGTTGCACCTGTCACAGTGAGAAACTTCAGCTCCACAACCGCATCTGTCTTTCACTACTTTTCCCTCTATTTTGGGGTCTGGTCAGGCAAATACCATTATCTCCTCTCATTAATATTATATTATCAAAATTGGGAAAGGGGAGAGGTGTTGGCATATGCTGAATAATTAGCCCATCATCTCCTCCAAACTGTCAAAGATTTCTGCTCATTGACAGTTTACTGTAAGTGGCCCAATTAGCATAACAAATGATTCACCAAAAGTTCCGAAGGCATCCTGTTGATTAACGTCATTTATCTTGCAAACCAGCAGCAGACGGTTGAGTCGCTCCTAACGATTATTGTATACATTTATACGCATTATGTATCACTCTTGGAGAAGTGATACAGTTTGAGTTACCTGTAAGACTTAACAAGCAAGAAAGCTTTAACGCACACAGACAGAAGAAGGACCACTTCCTGACCAAGGATGAAATGTGTTAGAGAGACAGGTGTCTTTTTCTCTCTCCCCCCAAGGCAGAAGTATTATGGATGGAGCTTTTAGAGGCTATGTCTACACCACGAGGTAGGGGGTGCGATTCCCTACTTGTAATGAGAGCTAGTGGAAGTATAAATGTCACACTAACACAGACAGCAGCAGCGTGGGCATGGCTGCACACCCCCGGGGTTCAGGCGGGTTGGGCCAGGCTGCAGCTACACTGCTATTCAGACTCATGCTGGTTCTCATCACCTACCACGATGCGTACACAAGCAAGGGAATCACACCCCTCGCTGGCAGTGTAGACGTAGCTTTTGAGGGTGTGGCCTGGCTTTTCAGAAAGAGGCGCAGGGGCTGATCTAAAACCCATTGGAGCCTTTTCATTGACCCTGATGGGCTTCGGGTCATGGGCCATAGGTCCAAAAGGACAATGCTGTATCTTGACCTAGCCTGGTACCAGAACAGTCTCTGCTCACACGTCACCTGTTCGGTGGCTATAATAAGGAATTTGTGATGGAGGCTGCAAAAGTACCTGAGTGACCTAGAAGCACAAGTCTTGGGGCCTTTAAGACTTGTGTTTCTACCCTCACGTCCTCTGATATAAATCAGACCCACTCTGTGTTTCTACCCTCACGTCCTCTGATATAAATCAGACCCACTCTGATATTGGTTATGATCAGACATTCATATGCTAAACCTCTGCAGGTAGGGGTTTGTTATTGATGAAATCACCGATGGCTAGAAAGCTGGGCAGGAAATGGTTTTCCCATCCTGTGAAAAAATTTTGAGATTTCAAATATTTTCTCATTCTGCATCAGGATAAAACCGAGACCTTTTGAAGTTTTTCATGGTGGGAAGGGGAGGGAAGATGATGATGAGAGAGACCCATCCGTCCAGAATAGACCAGTGGTTAGAACACTCATGTCACACCTTTGACAAGGTGCCTCACCACAGGGTCTTAAGAAAACTAAACAGTCATAAAGGAAGAGGGAAGGTTGTCTTGTGGATCAGTAACTGGTTAAAAAATAGGAAACAAAGGGTAGGAAGAAATGGTTAGTTTTCACAATGGAGAGAGGTGAACAACAGGGTCCCCCAAGGATCTGCCCTGGGATCTGTTCTGTTCACTATTCACTCTCTTTTCCAGATCATTAATGAATATGTTGAAGTGGCAAAGTTTGCAGATGATATCAAATTATTCAAGATAGTTATGTCCAAAGCTGACTGCAAAGTGTCACAAATCTGGATGAACTGGGCAAAAAAAAAAAAAAAAGGCAAATGAAATTCAGCACTGATAAGTGCAAAGTAAAGCACATTGGAAAAATTAATCCCAACTCCACAAATATCATGATGGGTTCTAAATGAACTGTTACCACTCAAGAAACAGATGTTGGAGTCACCATGGCTAGTTCTCTGCAAACTTCATCTCAATATGCAGCAGTGGTCAACAAGGCTAACAGAATGTTAAGAACTATTGGGAAAGGAATAGAAAACAAGACAAGAAAATACCCTAATGCCACTATTTAAATTGATGGTGTACCCATACTTTGAATATGGTGTCCAGTTCTGGTCACCCCATCTCTATAATGTTATAGAGGAACTTGAGAAGATTCAGAGAAGGGCAACAAAGATAATCAAGGATATGGAATGGCTTTCACATAAGGAGAGACAAAAAAGATTAGAGTTGTTCAACTTAAAAAACAGATGACGGAGGGAGAATATGATAGAGGTCTATAAGGAAAATGTGAATAAAGAAGTTTTATTTACTCTTTCACACAACACAAAAACCAAGGGGCTACTCAATGAAATTGATGGGTAATAGGTTTAATACACACAAGAGGAAGTACTTTTTCACACAATGCACAGGTTCATGGAGGATGATGCATCAGTGGTATTAACTAAGGTGGTCAGGGATGCAACTCCATGCTCAGGGTGACCATAAACCTCTGACTGACAGAAGGAGAATACAGGGGTGGATCACTCCAACTACCCTGGATGCTCCCCTGAAGCTCTGGTACTGACCACTGTCAGAGACCGGAGGCTGGACTCAATGGACCATTGGTCTTATCAAGTATAGCAGTTCTTATGTGGGCAACTGAGTATCAGGTTGCTAGCGTGAATCAGACAGAGGAGGGACTTGAACCTGCGTCACCCACAATCTAAATGTGTGCCCAGCCCATGGGGCTATTGTCTGTTCTGGAACGAATACCACTCTCTTTCTCTGGCCTTCACCAGAAAATCCATACTGGACCTGGGAAGCCTTTCCCAATGAAAGTTGCATTGAACCAGGTATATTCCTGCAAAAAGTTTTGCTTTCAATAAATCACCGTTTTCCAATTGAAAAATATTTCACTGTGAAATTCCCGATCAGCTCTACTGATGACCCTTTCTTACCCTTTCTTACCCTTACTGGTATGCAGGCCTCTACAATCATTATGAAAAGTATAGGTACGTGTCAGTTGTTTCAGGGTAATTCTCCTGCCGCCACAGACTTTTAACACTGAACTCTTTAATAAGGGTTCTTCCCCCAGCCCCAAGAGGCAAGCTTTAAAGGAAGTACAGCAAGCACTTTCACCACTGAAGCCACTAGAAATATATTTTATAACGCAATATTAAAGAAATAGTCAGAGCCAAATAATTTAATCAGATTCATGAAATCAAATACCCCCAAGGCAGCGATGAAGATGCAGCTTAACAAGTCTTGGCATTTTATTTCATGGGAAAGCAAAATTCATCACCTGCTTATTTTTTTTTTCATAGAAATAAAATTTGATGCTAAACAAAACTAAAGTCAGTGTTCCCTGGGATCTGATGAACATGCCCTACCCACCCTACAAAAGACAGCTTAGCCCTGCTTTTCAGTCATATTCTGTCCTCTACTCTTTCCCTTTATGGGGAGCAGGAGCTATTCACTAACTGGGAGCCCGTGTGGCCTGGGAGCTAGGCCACCAGCTGGACTTTAGAAGGTGTGGGTTCTACACACAGTCCTGCCACTCATCTGCTGTGTGACTTTGAGTAAATCAATTCATTTGTTTCCCTTGCCTCTGTCCTATCGATTTAAACTATAATCTCTCACCTGTACATACAATGGGCCCTGACCGTGCTGTGGGGTCCACAGGAACACAAAATAATAATAATACTTGGAAACCAGATAAACAGCCAGGAGCGAGGGACGTGATCGTCCCCCTCTAGTCGACATTGGTGATGCCTCCTCTGGAGTGCTGTGTCCAGTTTTGGGCCCCACACTACAAGGAGGATGTGGAAAAATTGGAAAACATCCAGCGACGGGCAGCAAAAATGATTAGGGGACTGGAACACATGACTTATGAGGAGAGGCTGAGGGACCTGGGATGGTTTAGTCTGCAGAAGAGAAGAATGAGGGGGGATTTGATAGCTGCTTTCAACTACCTGAAAGGAGGTTCCAAAAAGGATGGATCTAGACTGTTCTCAGTGGTAGAAGAGGACAGGACAAGGAGTAATGGTCTCAAGTTGCAGTGGGGGAGGTTTAGGTTAGATATTAGGAAAAACTTTTTCACTAGGAGGGTGGTGAAACACTGGAATGCGTTACCTAGGGAGGTGGTAGAATCTCCTTCCTTAGAAGTTTTCAAGGTCAGGCTTGACAAAACCCTGGCTGGAATGATTTAGTTGGGGATTGGTCCTGCTTTGAGCAGGGGGTTGGGCTAGATGACCTTCTGGGGTCCCTTCCAACCCTGATATTCTATGATTCTATGATTCTTACTCTTAACACAGAGAGGGCAGTATCTAACGAGCATCAAAAAACCTCTGTGAACTATAACCCTGAGATTTTTGTTCATCTATCATCTTCGATGTTTACTGACCAATCAGTGGATACTGATGCTTATGGAGTCAGTTCCTGATTTGTAGAGTCATATCTAGAAAGCAGCATCCCAGAGGTCATGTGGCTTCCACAATGGGTAGCAAGAAAGTAGGTGGCTAAAACGGGGAGGAGGAGAGCATTATTTCTAAAGAAACTTTGCCCTAATGAGCACAGAGTGTGACTGTGTTTGTGGGTATAAAATATTGGATGTGATTATGTCAGTGAACTTATTTCGAGGGAAGCCAATGATCACTACACAAGCTGTACAATTAACTGTGTGTGTCTGGAGGGTGGCATTTGAGGGGACCTCTCTTTCTGATTATAAAAAGATAGGCAACAGGTTTAAAATAAACAAAAGGAAGTATTTCTTCATGCAATGCATAGTCAACCTGTGGAACTCTTTGCCAGAGGATGTTATGAAGGCCAAGGCTATAACAAGATTTAGAAAAGAACTAGATACGTTCATGGAGGATAGGTCCTCCAATGGCTATTACCCAGGATTGGGCAGGGATGCAAAACCGTGCTTTGAAGTCTTCATAGCCTCTATTTGCCAGAAGCTGGGAATGGGCGATGGCGGCTGGATCACTTAATGATTACTTCTTCTGTTCATTCCCTCTGAAGCACCTGGCTTTGGCCACTGTCGGAAGACAGGATACTGGGCTGGATGGACCATTGGTCTGACCCAGTATGGCCCTCCTTATGTACCCAAGGCCCCATTATTGTTGTATCTGACCATCTCATAGTTTTCAATGCATTTATCCTCAACCATTGGCTGGAAGACAAAGGAAATATTTGTATCCCGTTATACAGATGGGGAACTGCAGTACACAGAGGCTAAGTGATTTGCCCAGGGTCACACTGGAAGTCGGTGGTGGAGTAAGGAATTGAACCCAAATCTCATAAATCCCACATCAGCACCCTAACCACTAGACTATCTTTCCTCATAACAGAACCCAAACTACCTCTTCAGAATAAGGATGGGACAAGCGAATTGTTTAACCATATTGTTTAACCAACCAAGCGCTTGAAGAATGCAGCCCACAAGCATGCATGTATTTTGGAGCAGGTGACAGATTGCACTGGAATAAAACAAAACATGCAGGCAATATATGATCCTGACAGGTGGCAAAGATGCAACCCATGGGACAGGGTGACACAAAGAACATGTAGTAAAGCCCTCCGTTTATGATAGGCATTCAATAGCTGAAACAGTTTGGACACCAAAGCATGCTATCTTTGGCCAATCTCTCTCTCCTGCCCTGATACCACCCCGCCCTCTAATTTCTGTCTCTACCAACAAGGCCATCATAAATTCTGCTTTGGGCAAGGCAGCACTGATTGGTCTCAATTCATTCTTCTTTAAAACACGGACACACCCCCGCAGCAGAGAAAGGACACAAACGTTCTAGGAAAAGCCATAACTCAATTGCCATTGTAGAACAGAAAAATAATTAAGGTTGGCAAAGAATAGCATCAAACAAGCCGAGCTGAAGGAGTTCTGCTTTACCTTGCCCTTTCCAGAGATGGCTCCTCCTCCCCCATGTCCCCCCAGCCTAAAGCACTTTGGATAGCTCTGCTTTTCCCTCATTATGCATGCTTGCTCAGTTTCTGCTGGTGGCCAGTGGGACAGGTCACACAGGCCAGTGGTTAACCCTTCTGCCGTTAGCTGCTTGCGGCTTTGGAGGAGTCAGGCACTTAGATGGTATAGCTTGGATAGGAGATGGGTGACTGCAGGGAGCACAGGTAGACATACTCAAGCTAGCTTTGATCTAGCTCGGGTAACAAGAGCAGTGAAGCTACAACAGCACTGGCAGCTGCATTGGCCAGCCCCCCTTTCCCAGGACCCTGAGTGCATACATGTGCAGCCACACACCTCACAACTGCCATGTGGACTGAACCACCCACGTCTACAACTGAGAGTATCAAAGGGACTATGCAAAATTGATAGTGCATTAGAAATGTGCAGACAGCCCAGGAATCTAACTGGCAGCTGCTCCTACCTGAGTGCTTTGTGACAGGAAAAAGCAGGATATTTTGTAGGTGCCTAGTAAACTGAAATTATACTCAGGATATTTTCATTACGGTTACATTGTGGCAATAAATGTCATTTACGACCCTGAGTAAATGCAATTCCCTCATACTCCCCTGCCCCATGCTTTTCAAAGGATCTATTTTTTACCAAGGATATTGTAAAACCAAAGGCCATGGGGCCAGAGCTCTGGATTGTTAGGGAGACACTAGTCACAGCTCCTAATTATTTCCAAGGGCTGCTAAGTAACAGCTCTCTGTTTTTTATTTGTCCCAAGTGGTGATCCATTGGGTTTGTGGAGTTTGATGTGTTTTATGTTTGGAATTTATCATGGGGGTTATTGCTGACCAATAAGTCAACAGAAAATAACAATAATAAAAAAACATGGTAAATCTTGTACACCCATGACTTCGCATGAGAAAGAGGAGAAGAGCAAATCTAAGGAATAAATGTTGCATGAATGAGGCCTGATCCAAAGTCCATTGAAGTTAGTTGGCGTTGGTCCTGCTTTGAGCAGGGGATTGGACTAGATGACCTCCTGAGGTCTCTTCCAACCCTGATATTCTATGATTCTATGACTTGCAGTGGAAAGACTCCCAAATGACTTTGGATCAGATCCATGGACCTTTCTGTGCATCTCTCTCCTCTCACTGTAACAGACACAGAGAAAATGACAATCACGTAATTTTTAGAAAGCTCATGCTCAAATAAATTGGTTAGTCTCTAAGGTGCCACAAGTACTCCTTTTCTTTTTGCGAATACAGACTAACACGGCTGTTACTCTGAAACCATTCTTTTCACAGCTTCATAGAAACAGAGCTGAAATGATCTGCCAGTACAGGTCATCCAAACTGTCCAATTGCAGGATCATTCCCTACAGTATATTCTCCAGAGCTTTGTCCAGTCTGGCTTCTTTTTGAATTAGGCCAAAGTATTTTCCAGAGTATATATATAGAATTATGAACCGACCAATGAAATGCAGCTACTTCTCGGGTTGAAAACAGCTGATGTTGTCCATCAGCAACACATTGCTTTTTAGGATCATGACAATCATTCTGTCACTTTCTGTGATACCTCCCATCAACTGAATTTTAGTGTATTTAATGCATACTAATGCATTTAACCTCATAACACCCCGGTGAGGGAGGAAAGTGTTGCTGGGCCTCTTTTGCAAGGGAAAATTAACACAGGCAAGAGATTTGTTCAAGGCCACACATGAAATCTGTGGTTTGGCCAGGACTAGAACCAGTCTCCTGATTCCCATTCACCACAAGACCATCTACTTTGCTTGCACAAGAAACATATAATTAACTATACTACCTTTGTAAAGGGCTCTTTCAATAAGCGGAATGCAATGATCTGAGTTAGGCTATTGCCAGGACCCTGGGTTGAGATCCTTACTGTTGCACAAAGTGTCGTAGGATATTTTATGACCACTTGAGTCAACATTGCCTGGTTTCATGTCTTATCTAAAACACAGTCTGCAGCCACGCAGCACTCTCCCCTTGTACTCAGATGGAAAACTGGCTCAGTTAGAAGAGCACTTCCTACTGAATCACCAGCAACACTTCGTACAACATCTGAATCTTCCTTGGAGGTCTCCCATCCAAGCAAAGACCAGCCGCTAAGAGGCGAGATGAGATCTCAGCCTGAAGTGGAAGGTATAAATAGATAAAGGAAACACAGATGTTTTCTGAAAATTAAAAGGTCCCATTTACAGAGGGGGACCTGAGGTGCAGAGACATTAGGTGACTTGTCTAAGGTCAGACAGGACGTCTGTACAGCAGGGTGATCTTGTGACTAATTGGGACAACTACTGGGGTGTATAATAAGGAGAGTGATATAAAGGTAGTGCACGGATTGTAATGCACATCACCAGAGAAATGTCTTTGGCTGCCAAGTGAGAGGTTAGCTTTCCAATAACAAAGCCCTCTAGGTGTACGTTTCATATAATAAGATATGTCGTAGAACAGGCGGGACTTTGCCCAAATAAAGAGCACCTGTCACCTTGTAGAATAGTATGAAACCCATTCTGACAAGGAACCATTCTTTCATGCTGGAATTTAATTTGTAATCTGCGGTCTCGTTTTATCAATCTCCTTAAAGTGTTTGGGGACACAGTCCGGATAGAATGCTACCTGGGAGGCAGAGTGGTGGAGTGGTTAGAGTATTGAGCTGCCTTGTGTCCCTTGCTTTGCAACTGGTACATCAGATCTGCAGTATTAACAGCACTGTAGGGAAGCCACTTCATCTCTCTGTGCTTCCATTTCCACATCTGCATATGGGTTAATGAGTCATAGAATCATAGAAGATCAGGGTTGGAAGAGACCTCAGGAGGTCATCTAGTCCAACCCCCTGCTCAAAGCAGGACCAACCCCGACTAAATCATCCCACCCAGGGCTTTGTCAAACTGAACCTTAAAAACCACTAAGGGTGGAGATTCCACCACCTCCCAAGGTAACCCATTCCAGTGCTTCACCACCCTCCTAATATATAGTGTTTCTTAATATCCAACCTAGACATCCCCCACTGCAACTTGAGACCATTGCTCCTTCTGTCATCTGCTACCACTGGGTCCCTCCCTTGTAAAACACTTACAAAGAACCATGCCTTGTAACATGATATGCAAGCAGACATGCGTCTGACCCCACAAAGCCACGGGTTTGGAGCTGAATTTTCTCAAAGACCAAGAGTATTTGGCTCAGGGATTCTGGTCCAGGCCCATCTCTAGTGCGAATAAAGATCCTAATTCAGGAAAGCATTTAAGTATACACTGAAATCTGATTGCTTCTGCCCCAGCCATCCTGACTTTCCTGTCCCTCATTGTGCTCCTCTTTTGTGGCATCGGACTCTCTGTCCCATGTTTTGGAATAGCCTTCCAAGGGAAGTAGTGGGGGCAAAAGATCTATCTGGATTTAAGATTAAACTCGATAAGTTTATGGAGGAGATGGCATGATGGGATAACCTGATTTTGGTAATTAATTGATCTTTAAATATTCATGGTAAATAGGCCTAATGGCCTGTGATGGGATGTTAGATGGGGTGGGATCTGAGTTACTACAGAGAATTCTTTCCTGGGTATCTGGCTGGTGAATCTTGCCCGTATGCTCAGGGTTTAGCTGATCGCCATATTTGGGGTCGGGAAGGAATTTTCCTCCAGGGCAGATTGCAAGAGGCCCTGGAGGTTTTTCGCCTTCCTCTGTAGCATAGGGCACGGGTCACTTGCTGAAGGATTCTCTGCTCCTTGAAGTCTTTAAACCACGATTTGAGGACTTCAATAGCTCAGACATAGGTGAGAGGTTTAACGCAGGAGTGGGAGGGTGAGATTCTGTGGCCTGCGTTGTGCAGGAGGTCAGACTAGATGAACATAATGGTCCCTTCTGACCTTAGTATCTATGAATCTATGAATCTTTTCCAAATAAGTTTTGGGCAACCACATTAGCCTTAGACTCCCAGGGTTCTGTTTAGAGTTGTGTGCTGCAGACTTCAGTGTGCACCAGCCTAATTAAGCACCAGAAAATAAAATCAAGGTGGAGGTGCCTGTGTTTAGCACAGAAGCAAGCACATCTCACAATCCATCCTCAAAATTCTCAGGTGCAGAAGATAAATACGAGAGTGGGAAAAGAGACTCTCAATAGAATCATAGACATTTAAGGTATATGAGAAATTAGACACTTTCAATAGTGGACAACTGAGCAGTCACTGGTGGATTGGAGAGAGGGACAGTTGGGCACAGCACTGGATTGAATCTGACACTGTGAGACCTTGATGGGTAGATGGATGATATTTTCAGTCTGGCTAAGCTTAGCATAACCATCCAGTGGATGGATAGAACCAGATACAGGGGGTGGCATGCTGGTCCATTGAAGTATGGGATTTTTTGCCCTTTACCTCAATGGAGCCAAGATTTTCCTCAGAATGTCTACGTTTTTGATGTTGGCACTCAACTGACATCTAAGAACGACCACAGGTTGTCTACATTTGGGATGGGCACCCAAAGGCTTCATAGGACCTCCACAGGTGGTCTAAGCTTCAGATAAGCCTCAGTAGATGATTCCTCGCGGTGAATCTCTGAATCTGAGCTGCATCCATCACAATTTCTTAGTAAAGAAGAAACAAGGGAAAAGATTTGCCAGAAATATATATGATGGATCAGCCAAATTGTTTCTAAATGGTACCTTAGTCAGAGTTCTCCACGGGGGATCAACATCCAGCTGCACTACAGTATAGTGTAAATGCTATTGCGTTGGGGAAAAAAATCACTGGCAAGTGATTTGCATTAAACATTTTTCTCCTCTTCTTCTTTTGTTGTTGTTGTTGTTGATGCTATTTTTGGCTAACACAGAACCGCATCAGCATGTGAAATTCAGAGAGAAAGTGCCCAATTGCTGATTTCCAGTATTTTTTTGCCTGTGTGTTTAGAGATTTCACTGCCAACAAAAAAGGGGCGGGGGGATATTCAAAAACACAAACAACCAGAGAGACCATCCACAGCCAGAAACAGTTTCTGTTTTCCAACATTTTCTTTCGAGCTTGTGAATAAACAGAAATCTGTGATTTCTGAACACCTGCAGTTCGCTAGCCTTGGAAAGAGAGCGTGAAAGAGAAAAACAGACCCATGCCGAGAGCCACTGAACTCATGTATATGAAGTGGGGACACTGTGTAAATAAAGTCCAGTCACTCACTGATTTGTTCATGCACTAGAAATATTTTACACATGTGACAGTTTGTATGCAACATATTTCGGTCACTTGCCCTCCATGCAATCTGCTTATTCAGTGCTGCTACACTATAGTTCTCAATTTGTGTGTCTGTGTGTACACACACATATACTACAGCTGAGCAAATAATGGATTTTTTTATTCAATAGATTTATTTATTCAGGCTGAACCGAAAGATCTGAGGAAAATATGGTTTGATTTGAAACCATTTTTTTTTTAAATTTTCCATGAAAGCAAAAAAATTTAGAAAGTTTCATTTCAGATCTTCCAAAACATTTCAGGTCAATTTGAAACAAATGTATCTCTGAGGTTTGCTGAGTGTTTTTATTCGATTCAACCATTTTTGTGTGGGGGATTTTTGTGTGTTTAATTTGGCCAAATTTGAAAAAGAAATGCTGTTTTGAAATTAAAACTTGAAATGAAACGTTTCAACTTTTTGGGGGAAAAAAAAAGTTTTTTTCAAACGAAACGATTTGTCAAATTCAAATAGTCTGCTCTAAGTGGGAGTGGGATTTTTTTTTTCCAATAGTCCTCAATGGAACCCATCCAAAGAGCAAGAATCCAGCATAGGACAGGGAGCCATTTAAAATTCCAGGGCTATAATTCCTAGCTGAATATAATCTTCCCTCTGATCTCCCTGTACTTTCATTTGAATATTTTCCCGATGACAGAACCAGGTTCTCTGGTGCTCACCCTAATCTGACCTAATGCAGGCTCAGTTCTGGCTTTTTCCTTGGTGTCAGCATTGAGTGTGTGTGTGTTTCGTCGTGTTAATTAAGCCCTTGAAGTGAAATATATCAAGCGTCTTGATGGCACACACCATCGACCCGTTGTCAGGTATGGCTAATATGCAGATGTGCGGGAGTCTCTATGGCAGGGTTGTCAGGAGCTCACACACTTCAAGCATCTTTTGCAAAAGAACTCCAGTGCTCAGATTGCAAGCGGGCTGCTAATTCTCTTTTGTACACTGCAGCCATGTCTTCCCCTGATGGTTAGGAAATGGATAAGGTATGCAGAATGTATTCTCAGCACAAGGAGAGACAGCCGACTGAGCCGAAGGGAGAGAGAGAGACACAGAAATACAAATAGACTCCTTTCTCAATAGGCTGTTCAGCGAATAAGCCACTGACGTTAGAGTCAAGGGACGTGGGTTCTTTGCCTCCTACCCTTTGTCTGTTTTGATTGTAAGTTCTTTGGAGCAGGGCCTGTTTATGTCTTTCTACAGTGCCTAGCAGGACAGGGCCCTGATTTCAATTGGGGCCTACAGGTGCTACTGTAAACAAAATGCTCTCATATATCAAGCTGACTCCATTTTAAACTCAACAGCTTTGGAAGAGGAGTATTTTCCCTTTAATCCCTAAAATAAGTGTTGGGAAGGCAGCTTCCACCCTTAACCCCGCTCCTAAATTCACTGATTTCCTGCCTGGAATTGCTCTACCAGCTCTCAGCTGAAGTATCAGGGTGGTACCAAGATGTACCAAAATACCACGTTTACCAGGCCACCTTTTCAGTCTGTGTTTGTTCAGGACAAATGTATTCAAATTGAGAGGCAAGGCAGTGACAGCACAAGCTCTGTCGTACCTGGCCAAGGGAACATCTCTAGAGGGAAAGAGTTGTTGAGAGTAGCTTCTGTGACCCCTTCAGTAGCAGCTTCTCTGCAAAGACCATCAATAAGGCCAACAGTGCTGGAGTTTTGTAGTGGTATAGAAATCTCATAGGAACCGGGCTGTGATCACCATTGCTAGGGGCCATGGAACAGACACCAGGTGGCAATGAGTCAGAACTGATGACCTAGACATTTGCGTCTTTGTAGCCCGTCAACAAACCTCCGAACCATTTGATTTCCCTGCCATTTCTGCTTCCCTTTCTTTGGTGACTTGCCTGATGAAGTTGTGGCAGATCCTCAACTTGGGTAAATTGTTGTAACCCCTTTGATTTCAGCAGAACTATGACAATTAAGGATCTGCCCCCACATTACCAGCTGCAACATTCTGACATTGATGGAGTAGGAATTCATCAGTCATGCCTACAGCACAGCTAGGATGGGCTGAAAAGGAGGCACGTCAAAGGCAGACTACACTTAGCTGGATACGTTCCCTCAATCACTGCATCAGCTTGTCCTGATCCCATAGTTAAAAACAGCTATTTATGCTATCACTACAGGCTGGCGAAGATATATTGCACCAAGTCAGCACCTACAATTATGATAGTACAGAAAAGCTTTGCTGTAGCACGTTTCGTGCTGCTATTTATCACACACAAGGCTATTACATCTTGGCTCCCAAGAAGGCTATACAATTCTGGCACCCAGGAAGACAGCAGGTGCTCTGAATTAAACCAAAGCCCAAAGACTTTCTCTCCACCCCCATCCTTCTGGCTTTTGTAAAAAGACTAGCATCGCCGCTGGCCCAGCAGAACAAAGGGCTTGCAGGGAAGCATTCTGCTCATCCGGGTCATGTCTCTATAGGGAAAGGTGTTGGGGAAAAAAGAGTCTGCACTCGTTCCCTGGAGAGCCTAGAATTCATCAAAATCAGAGAGAGAGACACCCTACTAGGACACACTGTTCATCCTCATGCCAAATGCACACTAATAAATGACCCAAGGGTTTGAGTTTCCATCATTTGCCTTGGGGAGACTATTCCACAAGCAAATAAATCTCACCATTAGGAAGTCCCCTACATACCATTTGTCTTAAGGTTCCATATAGCACTCATTGCTGCTGTACTTAAGCACCAAAGAGAGCCATCCCTAAATAGTCCCTCTTGCCACCCCCGTCATATTGTCTGGTTCCCGGTGTTTGCAGTACTGGCATACATTAAAGGCAAGCTTATTTTTTCTTTTTCTCTCTTTAAATCAAGTCCCTTTTCTTACTCTTCTGGGAATTCTGTCTAGTTTGTCAATACCGGGGCTGGTGGAAAACAACAATTGCATTCCATGAAAACCCCGAGGTTTCTAAATTTGCTTTTGATTTGATGCACAATGAAAACCCTTCCAAAACGGAGAGAGATGCACTACAATAATCAAGTGTTTAGGGTTTTCCCGCAGGGATGTTGGAGACCAAGATTCGAGTCCCTGATGTGAACCCCAAAGGGAATTGAACCTGGGTCTTGTACATGCCATGTGAGCAGCCTAACTGCTAAGCTCTTCTACATGTCTCTACCTGTTTTCTGGCTTTGACCAGAAATTTTATCCGGAACCTGAGAAAACTTCCAAATGAAATCTTCATCAGAATTGGTATGTTTCATGGAAATGCTTTTATTTTGAAGTGATGGAATTTTTCATTTGAAAAAAAAAACAAAACAGCTGTCCTCAACATTTTTCCGATACCCAATGGCCCTGTAGCTACACACCGTATTCTAGCTCTGGTCTCACCACCTCTATCCAGAGAAGAACTATCACTATTCATCACATCTGCTCAAACCTCCACACGGCATTTCTGGGATGTCAGTCAGTCAGTCAATCCATCGATCAGGCGAGTCCGAACCTTTATAACCAATAGAAGCTACTGAGAAGGAACTCTGATTTCTAATAGGGATCAAAATCGAGGGGGATCTCTGGCGGGAATATGTAGCAATATAGAATAGGCAAATGAAGACATGTCTAGATGTAGTAGGTGATATAATAATCTTCACTATGGGTTAGATCCAAAGCCCATGGAAGTCAGTGGGAGCCCTTCATTGACTTCAGCATGCTTTGAATCAGGTCCATTATGGACATTTCTGGACACTTTTTTAGGCTGCTCTGAGGTGAGTCTGAGTTAGTGTGATTCTCACCACGTTCCAACCGGAGGCACATTTGCAAAGTGGCTCCTGAGGGCAGTAGGCTCTGAGGCTCCCTCTAAGTAGCCAGATCATCGTCTGAAGCACTGTCTCACGTACCATGGAGCCACTAACAACAGTCACTGGCTGATACCAGTAGCCGTGGTGGGGTGTTTATGCTGGGGCTTATTTATTTATTTATGGTTCTCCTAGGCAGCAGTATCATCATGACGACAAAGAGAACGGCAGATCAAATCAAAGTGACAGAGGAGTTTAAAAAAAAAAAGAAGTGGAAATATTTCACATAAATAGTACTATAAAAGAAATCTCTTCCTTCTGGCAGTCCCAGGGATGCACGAGACACACTGGTTGGATGGTTCTATTGACCTGGTATTCCTGCCTACTGTGCAAGTGTGGTTTATGTTAGGGTGACTAAATTAAAGAGACAGAACCCTGGAGGAGGCATCATCTGATGGAGCTGCAGACACCACCAACGGTTCATGCTACAGATTATGGGAAGCCAGGGGAAATAATTTGCTTAACAGCACATTGACTTGGACATCCCTAATCTTGGCATTGATCTCCACCAGTATTAACATTGCGGTTAAAAGAAATAATTAAACCTGGGACTGCCACTAGTTTTATAGATACAAAATAGGACATTGTCCTTGGCTTCAAGACCCAGTTGATTTAGCTCCTGCCAACTGCTCATGCTTTTTTTCTTTTTCACTCCTCCTTTCCCCCTGGCCCAAATACATGCTTTCTCCCACATAGCCAGCTATGCCTGGAATACCTTTAATCTGCCTCCACCCTCTTTCTCTTTGAAATACCTCTTCTTCTATAAGGCCTTTACCTACCAGCTGCACACCTGAATGAAGTGAGAAGAATGAAACTCAAAGACCAGGAAATCAAAACCCAACAACAACAGAATGCACAAAGACTTCAGATCACACTAACAGGGTGGGCAGACAAGGACTCTGAAAAGGACGTAAGGGCCCTAGTGGATAACCAACTGAACATGCACTCCCAGTGCAACGTTGCGGCTCAGAGGGCGAGCGCCGCCCTGGGACGTATAAGCAGGGGATTGTCATGTAGCAAAGAGGTGGTATATTTGCCTATACCTATATGTACAGCATTAGTGAGATTGTTAATGGAACAGGGTGTCCCGTTCACAGAATCATAGAAATGTGGGTGTCATGAGGTGCACCACTCACTACTGGTCTGGCACCTCCTCCTGGTCACTCTGGGGATTAACTCTTGAGTTCACTGCCCCTCCCCCCCATTTCATGCCTTGCTTGCTGTCTCTTTCTCTGGTCTGCGGTCCCTCTCTTGCTCCAGAAACCACAGTGTCCTCTTTCTGACTCAGCCCTCTGCCCCCCCCCCCACACTTCCAGGTTGCAAAGTCCCTTCTCCCTAGCAGTCCTAGGTAGTCTTCCCTCTCACTTCCCCATGATACCACTCCTTGAGTGGCTGCCAGTGGAACATGGGCCTGCCCTCTACTCCGGGATCCTGTCCAGGGACCCTCAGCTCAGCAGTTCTGGCCTATCCTGTCTTAGCCCTCATGCTCCTTCCCTGGACTGCTTCCTACCACAGCTAGTTCTCCTTCTCTCTCTGGGTGTACCAGCTCCCAAACCCTCCTTTCTCTTCCCAGGGAGTAACTGCAGCCTTTCCAAGCAGCCCTGGTTTATTACCAGCTACCTTGCGTCATACACACCCTGCCTGTTCCTGCACAGCTGTACATGCTTCCAGGTAGTTCCCTGCTCCCCGGCTCTTCCTCTGGGTGCAGCCTGTGGAGATAATTGGCCTGCCAGGCCATCTTAACCCCCTTCCAATTCTATGTGGGGTAGACAGACACCCCATCACAGAAGGGTTTATCTGAGTGCTGGTGTCCATAATTCAGAAAGGATGTTGAAAAATTGGAATATGTTCAGAAGAGAGCTACAAGAATGATTTGAGGCCTGTCTCACAGAGGAAGCTTGTCAAAGAGAAGGTTAAGAGATGACTCTATTACAGTGTACACCTCAGTGGAGGTAAGAATTACGATAGCAGAGGGTTCTTTAGTATAGGAAGCAAAGGCAGAACAAGACCCCATGGCTCAAGCTAGACAAACTCAGACTAGAAATAAGGCAAACAATTTTTAACAGGGAGATGGAACTTCTGTGACTTGAAGTCTTTGAATCAAGACTGGATGTCTTTCTAAAAGTGATGCTCTAGAACTGAAACAGGAAGATAAGGGGAAACAGCAGGAGCAGCATTGCAGACAATAAGTTATGTGATGGAAGAGTGCTTAACTTGCCATCTGGAGGATGGTTTACAATGCCAAGCCTTCCTTATTACAGAGGCTATTCTCTGGTTACAGGATGGGGACATTAACCTCTGATGTCTGCATACAAGAAAAAAAACAGGCTTGGAGAAGCAGGGGGGGAGTAGGGTCCCATTGTGCTAGGGGCTGTACAGACATAAATGTAGTCACAGTCCCAAAGACTTTACAGTCTAAAAATATAAGTGACACGAAGGGAGAAGAGAGTGGAATGCAATCAGATAAGCAAGTTTTATTTAATAACAAAGTAAGCACCAGCTAACCTCATCTATTCTGGAAGCCAACATTAACTGACTGGGTTTGTTTATGGTCATTATGGCAGAAGTGGGTCTAGAAAGATCTGATTGAGTGAGGGCTTACTAATGGATTTGGGGAAGACCTCCCATGAATAAGGGGGAGCATGGAAAGGGGAACACATCAGAGACATCCCACCTGCCCACTTGCCATAATTTACTTGGGAATGGGGCTGTTGGCTGTGTGAAACGTGATGAGAAAACCAGAGGCTGAGCCTCTGGAGCCTAATGCATCATGGGATTGTTAAAGGAGGACATCTCATGAGAAATCTGGGACAACGTGAGTGGGAGCATTCCATTGTCATCTCCTCATCAGAAAGTCCCCAGTAGAAATGCCACTGCAAGAAACAGAGACTCATCCCCCTGTTCCTCAATTAATGTCTGAATTATAGTCAAGCACAATGCAGCTGAGGGATCCTCAAACAGACAGGAAAATAAATGTTGTTTTTCAAGCTCAACATGAAAATACAGTAAAGACAGCAGGATTATAATGGGAATACATGGCCAATACGGAATTTGGAGGGGTCTGTTCTATTCCAAATCCAAATCCCTTTGGGTCTCTTAATCCATAAAGCTTACTATAGAAGTATGTTATTGCTAAATTGGTGCATTTAGGATTTGCTGCTGGATTTTCACATACAGTTGTCTATCAACATGCATCTGTCAAAGCATCCTCAATAATTGCTTTGCATTTCTACAGTGCTTTTCTTTATTTAAAACAATGATGCAAATATTACCTAATTTCTCTGCACATCAGCCTTGTGGCCACGGGACTGTTATTAACCCATTTTACAGATGGGAAAACCAAGACACAGGTAGGTTAATTAGACCCACATTTTCAAAAGTGACCTTGTTTCTTTGATCCACCCCATTTGGTCCTTTGATTATAGGTTGTCTACTTCGGTCCCGATTGTCAATTTTTAATGTTCAATTTGAGAGGCGTTAGACCTGATTTTTCAGAGGGGATGAGCATGCCGTGTTCCCATTCCATTTCACTCGGAGTTGGAGATACTCAGCCATTCTGAAAATCATGCCCAAGGTGTCTTCCACTTGGCACCCAAAATTTGAGATCACACCTGAAAGCATGGGCCTTTGTGACTTGCTCCGGGCCAGAGAGGACACATAAGAACTGAGATTAGAACCCAGGAATTCCCACTACAAGGTCCTATGTACAGACTGCTAGATTCTGATTAAGTAATAACATCTGGTGAGGCCTCATCTGGAGTACTGTGTCCAGTTTTGGGCCCCACACTTCAAGAAGGATGTGGATAAATTGGAGAGAGCCCAGCGAAGGGCAACAAAAATGATTAGGGGACTGGAACACATGAGTTATGAGGAGAGGCTGAGGGAGCTGGGATTGTTTAGCCTGCAGAAGAGAAGAATGAGGGGGGATCTGATAGCTGCTTTCAACTACCTGAAAGGGGGTTCCAAAGAGGATGGCTCTAGACTGTTCTCAATGGTAGCAGATGACAGAACGAGGAGTAATGGTCTCAAGTTGCAGTGGGGGAGGTTTAGATTGGATATTAGGAAAAACTTTTTCACTAACAGGGTGGTGAAACACTGGAATGCGTTACCTAGGGAGGTGGTAGAATCTCCTTCCTTAGAGGTTTTTAAGGTCAGGCTTGACAAAGCCCTGGCTGGGATGATTTAACTGGGAATTGGTCCTGCTTTGAGCAGGGGGTTGGACTAGAGGACCTTCTGGGGTCCCTTCCAACCCTGATATTCTATGATTCTATGATCTTTTGGCCAAGTAGCTTGTACAAAAGTATCTGTGCACATGTACTGTAAGCCATGCATATGCATCCAAGCACTATTTTTATATTATTTTCCTACGTGTGTGTGCACAACCGATGGAATATATCCCTATTGAGAGTATGCTGGGTGACATGTTATAAAAAAAACAGTTTCTACTGGTAGATAATCTTTGCCGTTTACAACAATTTCTATTTCAGTCATGAAACTTGCTAACGGTAACTTACTTTTTCAGTCAATTACTTTATAATTGTGTTTTTAAATGTGTGTGCCTGCACCTGATTTTAGAAAATCTCTGGGCTTGTAGCATTGCTAAACGAGAGAAAGAGTGTGTCATTACATTGTGATCGTTAACGTGAAAAGGTAGCTACATACAAGGAAGGTCAGAACGTGAGGGTGTCATTCCATGCTTAACTCATCCTGTTTGGCCAGTGGGCAGCTCTTATTCATATAAGAGTGACGGTAGCACTTTGCTCAGTCACACTAAGGTTAAGGACTGAAGTCTTCACTCTGAACTTGCTCTCTGTTTTTTTTAATAGGTCAGACCCTGAAGCCTTCGTTTCCAAAGTGGTGCATGCTGCTTAAGCCATGTGTACCTCCATTTACTGTGCATTCATGTACCCCTGTGCACAGCTAAATCCCTGTTTGCTGCTTTGAAAATTTACCCCCTGATGTTATTCTAATGTAGCTGTTTGTCTCCTCATGAACTTGTAATGATAATAATGATAGTAATAATGACTGACATTCATATAGTGCCTTTCAGCCAGAAGGATCCCAAAGTGCTTTGCAAACTGATTTACAAATGACTGCATATCCATATTAAATGCGGAGCCCTACGTTAATGCAATGTTAATGTTGCAAATCCGAAGCCACAAAATGCCAGGAAATGCAAAGGTTAAGGTTTCAGTAGCGACTCTAATGCAGACACATTGTGCATCATGCATATTAAGTTAAATGTTTCACAACAGAACTGAGCAGATATTTTGCAGCAAAAACCACTCTGTGGGCTGCGATAAAGGTAATCAAATTCTCATGCTTCTGGGCAGAAATGTAATTGCTTGTGTGGGTCAGGTAGAAATTCCACCCCACCACATTGCCACACAGCATTATGCAAAAACTTGGCTCCATTATGGGATATTTCATCTTCTGTTGTTATTTGCCACTACTGAAAAGAAGATGTCAGGGGTAGCTGCTAAATGGTCTAAACCAATATGCCAAATCCTGCATACTTAGGGGTTTGATGAAATGCCCATTGAAATCAATGGAAAGACTCCTATTGCATTCAGTGTATGTTGGATCAGGCACTCACTGAGTTACATGAACAAAAGAAATTGCCAAATCTCTCTCTTTCACACTTACTATTCACACTTACTCACTTTACAGAGTGGGGAAACCAATTATTTCTTCTTCTTTAAACTATGGGGAGGAAAGCTCTATTTTGGACTCAGATGGCAAGTTTCAGTTGCAAGCTGCACCCCGTCTATTTGAGCCACGTGCCCCTTTTTATGTGACAGACGAGCCAAACTTCAGTGGTGCAAATGGTGCCACTTTACATGAATAATTAACAAGTTCAGTGCCTCTATGAATAAAAAATAAAGCCAGCATGGGTGGGGTGAACCCCACAAATCAATCAGGTAGGGATCTGTCATCCCCCAAATGGGCTGATTTCTAAATAGTCTTGACAACCCCACTTCTTCAGATGAGATGAAATGACGTGGATCAAAAGGCTGAAGCAGAAGAGGGAGTTTGTAGAAGGAAAAGCTGCTGCAGGAGTGTGAACTGTTTTAAATAAGGCAAAACCACACACACACAACCACTCCCCCTCGCAAAAAAAAAAAAAAAAAAAGAAAAGAATACAACCAAGCAAACAAACAAAAAAAACCCCACCCTGACTCCAACCAGCTGTGAGTTTACTTTTGGGCCACCTGGGCAGAGAGATTTTTCTGTAAGATGGCCTAGTGTGCTGGGAGAAATCTCTCTCTCTTACACACACACACAGAGGAGAGCAAATATCTCCAATTCTTTGCTGCTGCTCCTTAATATAGATATAAAGTCCAGTCATCTGTTGTTACTGTGGTCATTCCCTGCAAGATGGGAGGAGGATTCCAGCTATGCAAATCATCTGTTTTGATGAGCTGCTACAGCAGGAAAATATGCTGTATCGGTGATGACAGCATGTGACTGATGGACAGACAGATTTCCTCCCTTTCCTTCATGAGAGATGGCCTGAGTTACTATATCAACTTTGCTCGCCACTGATCTATTCCTGTGCTTAAATGGGCCAATGGATTGCAACAACATAGATCGTCTATCAAGGGAGACAATTCCCTCCCCCCCCACCCTCTTCCCCCTGGACAGACATGTTGCACTGAATCTCTAAGGGATCAAAATTCTTTATCAGCGTGCTCTGGTTTCTCATCTGTTTAAAGAAACCCACCCTTTACCCTAACTCCCGGTTAAGCTGCTGCCCAATCTGTCTTCTCTTCTTTTCCAAAGGCATGGAGTGCACCCTCTACAGACACTGACTGGAGTCCCTTTCTTCCACTTCTGCTCTTGGCCCTCTCCAATCCGGCTTTCACCCTTTGCTCTCCATTGAAACCAGATCTTCCAGATCCTTTGCAACTTAGCCCCACCCGACATACCTAACATTGTAACCTCCAGCAACCTCAGTCCTCATCTTCACTTTGTCACCATTCCCAGCCCAGCTTCTCACTGCAACACATCCATGCTTTCCCCTAGTCTGCCCCTTTCACAGCAGAAACACTCTGTGATAAATCCAGACAGCCACTAATGTATCCTCCTCCAAATCCCTCCCTGAATCTTACCACTGAATGGGGAGGGCCAGGACTCTGAGATGGGATGGAGCATTCTCTCTCTCAGGCACTTGGCTGGAGGGTTCTTGCTCACATGCTCGGGTCTAACTGATCACCATAGGTGGGGAGGGGGTGGAATTCCCCCTCCCAACCCCCGTCAGATTGGCAGTGACCTTGGGGTTTTTTCACTTTCCTCTGCAGTGTGCGAGTCACTTGCTGGGATTAATTGGGTATATCTCACCACATCAGTTCTTTGCCATTGCAGGGGCCTTGGGCATTGGTGCATCTCAATCCCTCCTCTTCTCTGCTGGTGGCACCTAATAGTCTAGTGTCAAGTGGCCTGTAATATTCTCAGCTCTTTTTGGTTGTTGGGTTTCGTGTGTGGGTGCTGGCGGCCTGTGATACACAGAAAGTCGGACTGGATGATCTGGGAGTCCCTCCTAGCTTTAAACTCAATGACTCTGACATGATGTCAACAGAACCCAGCCTGCCAATCCTAGTTAGGCAGGTGACAAGCTGTAACTGTTACTCTTTCCCTTTCTTTTTCCTAGTCCCTACCTCTCCCTCCAATAAAATCAACAAACAAAACCCAATTATACCATACGTACCTACCGAAGCTGGACCAATCCATCACCATATTCATTTGCTTGTGTGTCGTACCCTCTCCCCTACCTTTCATTTGTGTGTCTTTCAATTGTAAACTCTTCAGAGCAGGGGATCTTTTTTTGACAACTGTACAGTGCCTAGCACAATGGGACACCAATCCCAGTTGGGGCTTTTGGGGTGCTCCCAGAGATGTTTACTCTGTCTACCTGTTTCTGTAATAAGCAGTGACAGTAAATACAAGGTTTTAAATTGTAATGATTAAATTCTTGTATTACAGTCCTGAGCTCAGGGGCTTCTTTGCTCTATGTGCTTGTATGTACATCCCTTCTTCCCCACTTCATGCATCAATGGAGATCATGGCTAATTCACCTAACCTGAGGGTTGTGCAAAGAATATGTCTTCCTGGTGCTGCTTAGTGGCATTGGGATGGTTCGGGCTGTAAGGGAAAAGGGGAAACCTGATTTCAGGTCACAAAGGAAGCTGGAGAAAGAATAATAATAATAATAAAAAAAATCAAGCCATGGCTCCCAAAGGCTCCCCCTGCCCTGCCCCTGGAAGGATAATTAATGTCAACTCCGCCCACTCCCCTACTATGGTGATGTGAGCCATATATGTACTGAGAGGCAAGAGAGGAAGGAATTACCTTGGCCCACTGTGTGCTTCATAATCAATTTCAGCAGACGATGGGCCCAAGGCACGCCCTTGGAATGCCACTACAGTCAGTCTCGGTACTTTTATGGTTCTCCAACAGCATTGCACGAAACACTGGAGTTAGCCCAGGGATGATTTTAGCCCATTGTTTCCACACTCCATTGGCATTAATTTCAGCCTCTGCCCTGCCTATGGTAGTGCTTCGGATTTGTAGTGCTCAGCTCAGCTCCAGGAGTAGAGTGGTTAAACATGTCATTTTGGGACTTCTTATTAACAGGCCAGCAAAACTGCAAGGTTGACAGCACTATTAAATATGACAAAGTCTTCTTTAAAACACTGACTGTTTGACTGGTGGGAGGGAAAAAAAGTGGCGTGATTTATATATGGCTGCACGAGTCACAGGCTATCCTCTATATCTTGTGTCCAAGGAATGATCGTTCAACTGCTGTCTGCAGTGTCCTCAAACAGCTTGTCTAGAGTCTCCTTTGTTCACAGATGGCTCATCTTGACTTTCTAACATTGAAATACAAGCTGCAGCTTGTTCCCACCTTGCAGCTTCCCCAGACAAACTTTCCCTGAGCTAGGACGCTCTCCCAACATACAAGAATAATGCTGAAATTAATAATTCTCTGCCAGCCTCTGCCCTGGCAGGGCAGTAGCACTTTTGAATGAGCAGAGGGGGTTTCTGGATGGCGGAGCTGTGGAGGGCAGCACAGTGGATATTACAATGTCATAGTAATATAGCGCTTTTCATTCGAGACCATTCCAAAGGACGGAAGGATCCTTTCAAATTGAATTGATGCTTTTGGTCCTGCTTTGAGCAGGGGGTTGGACTAGATGACCTTCTGGGGTCCCTTCCAACCCTGATATTCTATGATTCTATGATTTTCCCAGGACTTTATGTATATGACCACTGGATGTGAGGAGCATTTGAAAAATGCGTTAGATAGACAGATAGATAGATGGATACTGGATCTAGATAGTCTGTCTAGCCCAGTAACCTACCAGCTCATTCTCTGGAATTTGCAAGACACCCTTCAAGTAGGAAGATCTGGGATAACATACTCATAGGACACCATCTTTTTAAACCCCATTAGAGGTTGTTCCACGGGCTGAAGCAGGAAAGCGTATACCCCTTGCAAAGATCTGATTTTTTAAAAAATTCTTATTATTGTAACTCTGGATGTTCTTGTTACCCAATAAAGGTCTAACATATTCTTTCCGCTACTCTACCCCTTGATTCTGCTCAGTTCTTGGTCTAGATAAGGCTACATTAGGATCAAAGCATTTTCACACTGAATCGCAGCTAGACCTGGGGCAGAACATGGGAACTGATCAACAGCACACAGCACCAGGGCACAAACATTTAGGAAAAGGGAAGACAAATGCCATAATCAACTGAAACAAAGGTAGAGGGAGGTGTCACATTTTTAGTAGGCAGAATGTAATAACTAAAACAGACTGGAAACTCCTCATGTCTCGCCATATATTTCAAGGGAAAACTGGATTCCTGCACCAATTTTCACTAATAGTTCTAGTTATTGCCCAGGGCACCAAGGCTAACTCCCTGCCTTAGATGGATTATGTACCAAAGGTTCTTTAATGACGATTGGCTGGGATGTCAGTTTTATATCTCGTTTGAATGGTATAGGGGTTTATTAGGAGGATGAGGAACAGATATTATCCAAGTGGGGAAGGAAAGATTTGAGTTCTGGCTCATTACCAATGCAGACCTGCTTTCTCATTTTACGGGATAGGTTATACCAGGTCATGAATACAACCTCAGGACTAAGGGAGCACAGAATGCTGGTAATATTTCCATCTGAAGTCTATAAAAGATTTAAGGATATGATGGAGTATTTAGACAGCACTTTGTAACTGCAGGGAGGTTCAGATTATGTTGGTTCACATACTGTTTCTTCATTTGCCTTTTGCACTGCATCAAATCCATGCAATGGGGTAGTTAGTGACTGGTGCAAGGGATGAAGAATCAGAGCGATCATATGGCATTCCCAACTCTGGCACTGATTCAACATATGGCCGTGGGCAAGTCATTTAACCTGTCTAGGCCTTGGTTTGCCCTTCTGTAAAATGGGAATAATACATCACTGGGTTTTGACATTGTTTTCCCCAAAAAGCATTTTTCCACGGGAAATTTTGACTTGGAATGTCTGTCAACCAGAAATATAAACATGATAATTCAGATATGTCACCGAGGGACTCCCTGGGAATTGTAGTTTGGTTGCATCATGTCACCATTGTTCTCTATGGGCGGTGCTCCCCAGATGGACTTCAACTCCCATGATACACCACTGCCCTTCACCTGGAAGGGAAGCTGTGATGCATCATAAGCAATCTAGTCTGAGCACAGAGCATGCAGCACCTGGACTACAACACCCATGAAGCACCCAGTTTCCAGGTGTAATATTTCTCTTTTTGATATTTCACCCCAAAGTCATTGTTCTCCATGAAAAAAATGGTTTTCCATCCGGCTCTTCTGATAATGTTAACATGCTACATCCCAGCTTTTGGAGGTTGTATTTCCTGGGCAGTCATAAAAGTGGGGGTGGGGGTGGCGAGGAGTTCTAGTACCTCTCCATTCTGGTGTGAAGGCATTAGGAGGGAGTGGAATAATTTACATCCAACAGGTGTCTGAACCACAGTTCTTCTTCACTTACTTATGTGTGGTTTTGCTTTGTTTTAATACGATCTGCTGAATAACCGAGAGCATTCTATTAAGGACAAAAGCCTGGGTAAAGCCAGCAAACTATTCACTGCCAAAATCTGCCCAGAAGTACCTGTGTAATTGAATTTGGCTGGCTCAAGCAAGTTATTTGATTTTCTATAATTGGATTGGCTAATGGGAGAGCAGGGTGCGGAGAGAAAAGAACTAGAATGATATCTGTCCCCCTTGACCAAATGATGCAGCGACTTGGGAAATTTATCATCCCGCCAGGGAACATAAACCCAACAAGCAGATAACCGCCCCCCCTGCAAGGGTATGTCTACACAGGGATAAAAGAACAGCGACACAGCGGTGGCTGGCCTGGATCAGCTGATTCACGCTCAGGGCTGCAGGGCTAATATTGCTGTTCAGACATTCAGGCTCGGGCTGGAGTTTCAGCTCTGAGACCCTCCCTATTCGCAGGGTCCCAGAGCCCCGGCTCCAGCCCAAGTCTGGGTGTCTACACTGCAGTTTTATAGCCCCGCAGACTGAGCCCTGCGACCCTGCGTCACCTGATGCAGACCAGCCACGGGTGGTCAATCGCAGAGCAGACAAGCCCTACTTGCGCGTACATCTTTTGAACAACAAGGTAGCCATGGCAGACGCTCTGCCTCTCCAAGCTACGCACTGCCCTTCATTCAGGGCTGTGCTGCATACAACCTAGCTCTAAATAAATAGTAAAAGTCATGTTTTGCTCATTGTATTATCTAAATCCATAACTCAAACTGGGGGCATTTTTTTTTTCAAAAGATGATCTGCGGACCCATGTGGGAGAGCCCAAAGCTAAACCCTGGATTCGAGCCTCAGATCTAAAGTTCTCGTTGCTACCTGGTCACTTGGAGCTAGACTGTTGAAGGCTTTACTTGGCTGCATGGGGGAATACAGCTCCCCTTAGCCCCCCTGCTTAAATTTGCTCAGATTATAAATCCACCTGCAGAACAGGGAGATCCTTTGGGAAATCCTTTCCCCAAATTCCCAGTGTGAGTGGGCAGAGAGTTGTAAAACACTGGCTTCGCCACCTCATCTGGCAGCTGGAGTGGCAGGCCAGGTGCACAGGAAGGAGAGTAAATTGCTCCCCACAAAAGGTGAAAGAACGTATTCCTCCTTTCAGAGCAATATATAGCAGTGATTCTCTAAGTCATGGTCTGCCCCTGGGGCAGCTCCCCTCCTGTGCTACCCCTGACTCAGGACTGAGTGCAAAACTACCATATACAACAATGGGGAAGGTCATGGCTAGATCACAAAGAAAACCCCAGGGAGGCAAATGCCCAGATTTGGGATTTTAGCTATCCAGATCCCAAACTAAACTGCCCGAGATTTAGGAGTAATTCAAACTGCAGTCTTCCATGTGAACAGAGATACAGACAAGGGATTTCCCTCCAGAATGTTTCTAGTGAAAATCATCCCATATTTTTTCTGCCCGGCTTGTAGAAGACACCAGACTCTTCCCAGCTCTATTTCATAAGCTAGGCTGCTGAAGTGAAGCACACAGCAGAAGTCTGAAATGACAGTGTTGCTTTTTCACCGTATAGATGGATGAGCTATTGCTAAGGCTTGTAACACTTTGTTTTATTAAAAAAAGATAAACAAGCAAACCCCACCTAAACCTTCCCTGTAAGATTTAACAATGACTTATTTCTTGGAGCAACCTGTTACAAGATCTTGTTTTATAGTTCTTGCAAACTAATAGTCTGGACTACCATTTACCTACTCTTCCTTGGCCTGCTGGCTGCTCTGTACCAGTACATTTTTCAATATACATGAAGTAGACTCCCTTAATCGGTTTAAAAGCCTTTTGAAAATGTATTTTGCGGGTGTCTCACTCGCTGGATCTTTATTTATGGGCATGTACCAGGATGGTTATTTGAATTTTTGTTGTGATGAGTCCATATTTTATCATGCATTTTATTTGGTTTGTACGGAAAGCTTTTTGAAGCACCGGGAAGGATGCTGGGTCTGTGATTAAATAAAAGCAAACTCATTTTGAAATCCCTCACTGACCCCACTCTTTCCCTGGATCCCAACATGAGCACACACAGACCTTTGCCCTCCTTCATGCTGCATGCCCCAACACGTTCCCTCTGTCCCTTGACAACCCGATGTTCCTGTGCTGTTTTCATGAATTATAAACCTCAACGATGCAGGAGCTGGAGATTCCAGCAATGCTATTTTGAAGGAATCCTACAGAATCTTGTAAGGCCCCTCATTTTCCTAGAGCTGTTTGAAAATTTTCCCTCAAAACTGGTTTTGGATAAAAAACAGCCTCGCCACCGCCGCTGCCCCCCCCAAAATAGGGGCATTTCATGGAATTTTTTTTTTTGTTTCATTCAAAATTCCCTTTATTTGGTAAAAACCAAAACCCAACATTCTGTTTGATTTTTTTTTTAAAAAACATTTTCAATATTTTTATTTTCAAAAACTAAACGCTGAATAATGTTACTGACAAATGTTTACTTTTTGTCAAAACCCTAAAAACTGACACTTAAAAAAACCCCAATCCAACACACACACACAGACACCCTGTTTAAAAAAATGTTATGGAAAATATGTACACTTTTCTAGTTAGCATTATATTTTCCTGTACGATCCTCTGTGTCGCAGCATGGGGCCAATATGGTCCCATTAACTTGGTGTGAATCTGAAGTAACTCCAACCAAGTCAACAGTGTTACTCCACATTCACATTAGTGGGATATGGTCTACCCTCCTCCCCACTTTTAGCGATGACAGATTCATGAAAGGTAGAAGCTGATGGAAGCTATGGATGTGCTAAAGGGCCCCATTACTATTAGGTGAGAATGACACAGGAGGATAATTTTATGTAGAGTACAATTTGCTCTCAGCTCTTGTACAAAATGTCCACATGCTGATCATGTTATATGGAAATAAGCAAAGAAAACTGTAGGCTTAATATCATGGAGAATTTTCCTAAGAAGGAAAATACATTAGCCAGTACCTACCAAAGGAAATGGGAAAACTTCATTGCTTTGAATATTAGATCGGACAGAACAATGGGAAATATACATCAGAGAATGATCTTGCATTGGCAGGCTCAGGAGCTCGATCGTCTTTTCCAGCTCTTTCTTCAGTGATGTTGAGATCACGGAGTTCTCCCATGCATGCATGGATACTGATTTAAGTACAGTATCGGACTTTTACTTATGACGAGCCCCCCGCCTCCCACAAAATGATCATTATTCCAGATCATCCAGCTTAGAAATAAAGGAATCTTGTTATGTTTGGATTCTGCTTAAAAGGTTAAGTCAACATGACTTGGCAAGAAGAGCTATATGTGTGTATCCAGCTCGTAAACACCCGAACCAAAAAACAAACATGCTTTTCAGGTTTCTGACCTTATTACACCGAGCGTGTGGATATTTGTGTATAGATTTATGGAGGTGATGTGATAAATTGCAGCCCCATGTGATAAACAGTGGAATGGTGTGATAAATTGCATCTATCACGCACCTCTGACCACGTCACCTGCACTCTGCCCACTGATCCATCTCCTCTAGATGGAAAAAACAAGGCTGAGATCACAAGAGAGTAATAGAATTGCTGGTGGGCAGAAATGAATACTTCATTCAGCATGTTGTGAGCAAGGTGCACATGTCAAACTTATGCAGATGAAACCTTTACACCAGCTCCCCCCATCATGCGTTCCAGGTAGGCGTAGATAACACACAGACGTCACACATATGACTCCAACACAAATAGACAGAAAGGAACTATAGTGATGAGCAGCCAGGAAAAGGCTTGAAACCTGGATTCGATTCAGTTGAACACTTGAAAGTGCTGAGGAAAAGTGGTTAAGGTACTAACCTGGGATACCTGGGTTCAATTCTCGTAGCTGGCCTGTGTGACCACGGAAGTGTGTTTAAAGGTATTTAGGCACCTAATTGCATGCAACCAGTGGCAGTTAGGACCTAAATACCTTTAAACATCTGACCCTTAGCTTCTCTGTGCCTCAGTTCCCCATCTGTAAATGGAGAGAGTACACTGCCCTCCCCCACAGGCGTGTGTGAGGATAAAAACATTTCTAGACCATCAAGAGCTCAGATAGTATAGTGAGGGAGTCCATGCAAGTACCTTAGATCAAGGTTTCTCAAAAGGGGGTCCACGAGTCATGTCCAGGGCCACCAGTCCCACTGATCAACTCTTCCTCCTCCCCGCCCAGGACCTTCTGCACACTGCGGAACAGCTGGGGCGCACTCGGGGGAGGGGGCAGAAAGAGGCGGGGAAGATATGGGGTGAGGCCTTGGGGGAAGGAGTGGAGTGGGGGAGGAGCCTGGGGCTGAGTGGGAGGTTTGGGGTTCCGTGAAAAATTTTAAATAAAAATGGGGGTCCTCAGGTTGCTAAAGTTTGAAAACCACTGCCTTAGATAGACCGAAGTCTGCAGACCCATCCAAGAGACCCAAACCTTTTAGTCCCACTGAGCTGGAAATCTTGCAAGAACAGAGTTCCCCACAAGTTGCGTGCTTGTGTTTGTGTAAGGGGACTGTTGCCCCCTTACTAACATTCAGTGGAGGTGTTTTAGTTGCTAGCTCCCAGTACTCAAAGGGGGAAGGGTCAATGGGGAATCAGGACCCTGAGACTGCCAGGCCCTAGGAACAATGGGAAGAGTCCAATGCTCCAGGTCAGCCTGAATGACAGGGCGAGCAGGCTAATCTGGGAGTCAGGAGGCCAGGGAGGTCCCGTCCTCCGTGTGAGCTGGATTTGCCTGGGTCAGACAGAGTGGGGCCGAGCTAAGGAGAAAGCAGGGGCCCAAGCTGAGCTGGGGAGCAGAGCTGTGCCAGATCCAGAGGGACCAGCCCCTGTCCTGGGAGCAGAGCTGCAGCCCCAAAGCCAGAGGCACAGCGCAGAGAGAGCAGACTTGCCCTGGGAGCAGAGCTGCAGCCACCAGAGCCAGAGGGGCCAGAGAAGCAGCCCAGGGGGCTGGGGGCAGAGCAGCAGCCGTGCTGAGGCAGAGCGGTGGAGCTGGGGCTGGAGCAGTCCGCAGCTGGGTGCGGTGAGCAGCTGGGGAGAGCGAGGGGGACCCTGGGCAGCGGGCCCAGCACAGGGAGACGCCTCAGCCAAGGGGCTCTGCAGGCCAGGCTTGGATCGTAACCCCGACAGGGAAGAAGGGTCCTACCACCTAGAGCCTGAGAGCGTGTGGCCACCACCAGAGCGAGTGTCCAACCCACAGCATCCCTGCAGCACAGCCAGGGCCTGAGCAGGAGGCCTGGGACTTACAAGGAGCAGACTGTGAACTGCCCGGACATTCCAGAGACACCGTTTGTGGTGTTCCCTGCCACAGAGCGGGGTGATGGGTTTCCTTTCACCTTTCCCATTTTTCCTTATTCTTTTTAAAAATTAATTGTTGATTAAATAACTTGCATTTGCTTTAACTTGTATGTAATGGTCAGAGAAGTGCCCAGTGCAGAGAGTACCCCGGAGTGGGGACACCCTAGCCCCTATCCTAGGTGACCACAGCAGGGTTGGGGGTCGAGCCCTCCAGGAATCCTGGTCCCAGCCTTCTTGGGGTTACGAGGACTCTGCCAGACAGAAGAGTGGAAGGGGAGTCCTCAAGGGCAGGGAGGCCACTGGGTAAAGGAAGTGGGAACAAGGACTCGGATCCTTTTGCTAGCCCACTTCACCGGGGTAGTGCAGAAGCCAGGAAAGTTCCCCACAAGAGTGGGACTATTCCCCCGCTTACTATTCCCCCGCTTGGGTCAGAAGCAGCCTTTCCTCACGCTATAATTCAAAGGTCTGAAGAAGAGGCATCCTAAAGCAGAGAACGTGCAACACAGAATGTAAGCATGCTCTGCCAGGCAGTGTTTCTAAGAGAGGGGAATGCTCACTGTCCACTCCCAGCAGGAAGGGGAGGGAGAGAAATAGCTACTGGGAATCCATTTGGAAGAGGCGAAACAATGGAGTAGCTAAAACCATAATACGTCTTATCAACCTTTGCTCAGAAACTGAATATTGTAACTTTGTAAAGTGACTGAGCAACCACCATACACAGAATTAATGAGACAGTAAAAAAACCCCTGCTCTGAACGCAAGTCCTGGGTCCAGTGTATAAGGATTCCTCTGTGTAACTTGGAAATTTGCAATGTCAAATTGACATAATTTGACAGAGACAGTGGGCATTATCCTGGGGGGAGGAAAGAAGCCCATTTGTAATTTGCATATTCATATTTATTTATCAGATATAGCAGAAAATTCTGCTGTTCTCTGAGCAGCACCTTTGCAACTTACAAATTCCTCCCCATTTGCACAATTAGCGCTGGCTGAGAAATGCCTTGGTTGGCAAAGCATTCTCTTTTATCCTCTCCCCCGCCAAGATCTCTCACTGGGACGCAAAGCAGGGAAATATTAGAGATGGGTTTGCCTGCAAAACTCAGATCTGGTTTGGGATTTCAAACATCCTTGAAGTTCAAGAGTCTCCAGGGGCTCGAAACTGCAAGATACACTGAGTACTATTCCTCCAAATAGTGGGGATGTAAAAGAAACATATTAGGAAAGAAGATACCAGTGCATTAGCATCATTGTTGGGGGGAACGGCTTTGGAAGAGGATGGGGCACTAGATGAGGATTTAGAAAATCTGGGTTCTGTTACACTTCTGTTTAACCTTGGCAAACTCTTTAGTCCTGATCTTGCAAACTCTATGCTTACGTTTGGCTTTTGCATGGACTCCGATGACACTTAGTTAAAGCACATGCATAGGTGTTTGCAGAATTGGAGGCTTAAACACTTTGTCTGTCTTGTCAGTTTAGATTGTGAACTCTTTGGGACAAGGATAAAAGCTTTCACGCTAAACTCATAATGTTATTGTGGACGCTTCTCGGAAGCAAACATAAGAATGTAGGACTGGAAGGGACCTCCTTAGTCAGTGAGTCTAGTTTTCCTGCTATCACAAGCAACCCCCTCCTATAAACTCATCAGAAATGTATCAAGCTTGAACATACAGACATTTTGAAGGTTCAGCCATTACTAATTAATGCGGTCTTTTCACTATTTGGGGTTCGGGTTCCTTACGATCATGGAGATGGGGATTGTTATTTGGGGATTGTTATTTGGGGATTGTTATTCCCACTAAATTAACTGGATTTATATTTACGTATATATGCGCCCTGATATGGCAGAGGATTTAAGCACATGCAGAACTTTCAGCAGTAGTAGCACCAATGAAATCAGCAGGATTCCTCACGTGCATGGAGTTATGCACGTGATCAAGTGCTTTGCTTGATCAGGCACTGCCTGTCATGTGCTGGGCTGCGGCCTGGTGAAAGAGTCACATTTGGGTGGAGGGTTCATAATTAAAGACTGGGCCAAGGGGGAAGTTTTGGATCCAGATTTTGATCTGAATCTTAACTGTTTCCAAATTCAGATACAAATGCATTGCTCTCCTTGGAGACCACAATGCTTTCTGCATGGTCCTTGATGGCTGAGAACTCCTGGGTTCTGTTCCTGGCTCTGGGTCTGATCTGGTGAGTGATCATGAAATTTACTTAACGCCTCAGTTTACCCATCTGGATTGTGTGAATCTACTCTATGGCATGCCACACAGCTTAATTAATGTCTGCAAATTACTACTCAAGCTTTGGTTCATAGAAGGTTCTCTAGAAGTGCAAATCCTAAACATTTTTCTTTCCTAGGCACACTCATCCCTTTAAAAATACTTTCTCCTCCCACTCACTCCTGTATCATTGACCCTGAAGCAAAATAAAGGAAGTTTGGATTAATTGTCATATCACCTGTAAGGGCCATGAGTTACCACTGCCCAGTCCCCCCCTCCACACACACACACCACAGCCCCTTTTGACCTCCCAGGAATAAGAGGAGGATTTTCAATTAGGCATCAAATTAATAAGGCACCTCTGATGCTCCATTCCTGCAGGAAGACATTAGTAATTTGTTTGTTCCAAAGGCACCACTCATATTCACACAAAATGGCATTTAAATGTTAATCGAGTCAGGGGATGGGGAGTGCTTGCCAATCACTACGCAACTTAAGGTCAAGGTTTTTGTCTTAAAGGAGGACTCAATGTTAATTTTAAATTTAAAATTCTTGACAGATAGCAGGTTTTCAAATGCCTGCTACAATCTGGCTTGTTTGATTCATTTTAATGAGTAACTAACTACTGGCAAAATGAAGGTTTCCCATGTCTTCAAGGAAATGGAAGGGCAAAGAGGCACAGTGGACTAATCCTGCATCCACTACGGGGAACAGGAAGCAAAACCAATTTAGACTCCTATTCATCTCCTTGCTCCCCATATAGAGACCAAAAAAGAGTAATTTACATTCCCACAAACGTGAGGCAATTATTGGAGGTTTCAGTTAAAAAAAAAAGTTCTGAATATCAAATTCAGCTTTGACTTTTAGTGTTGGAGGAACATTTTGTTGTGTGTTTCTTTCATTTCCTTTGATACATTTCTTTTTAACCTTCAGAGCCTGTCTTAGAAATGGGATAAGGAACCTGTGATCTGTCAATGCCTTTATTCCAAACTCACGAACCAAAGAGAAGATAGATCTCTATGCATCAGCTAGCAGTGCACAGAATGAAATTGTCATTAACATATGTGTGTGGGTGTGTACACATATACACACATATACACAAGGGACAAGGCTGTCACAGTCCTTACTCAGTCAGGAAGGCTTCCTTTTACTCTCTTGTGTAGATTGTGATTTGAGCCATGGAAGGGAGAGCAGGGGCTACTCACCTGATATCCTTGTTGCAAGTGTCTGGTTAAGGAAGGGGTGAAGAGGGATGGAAAGGAGCCAAAGTGGCCAGCCGGGCATATAGTAAGGAGCGAAGTAATTTACTCTCTCCACAGAGTTATGGGAGAGCTGAGACAGAACTGTGCTTCTGATCTGCTCCTAGATCAGTGTAGTTACATTCTGTCCCTTATTCAGGGCAGATTGTAGAATTACAATCTACCCCATTGTATTTTTCATATATATATATATATATATGTGTGTGCATATTTGTGTGCATAAGAGAGTACAAAATAGGCCTATGTTAATGTTTAATTTTCATGAATTGTTACCGTTCATAATAAAGGAAGATAACATTTTAAAAAGGATAATCATAGATCTTTAGGGTCTTTCATCTCCAAGCACTAGCAAACACTAGTTTAAGAAGGCTCCCAATCCTAACCTCTCCCCCAAAAGCACTTTGACAGACAATCAAAGTGTCAGTGAATTCAGAACACATCATTGAAGCTACACAGACATCCACATTTAGACCTACTCAACTTTAACACTGACTTTAGAGCGTGCTAACCCTGGAGTTGGTGTGCGGGGAAGGAAGGAGAAAAAGGAAATAAGGAGAGCAGAATCCAGACCAAGCCATGGTTTTAGATTCTAACTGGTCCATTGTTCTGTGTGCTGTGTCAAACTCCCCTGCAATGCAGAATAGATTAAGGATAGGCATACACCTATAACAAAGGTTTAAGAGAGGTAGAAGTTAAACCTAGATTTGTTATGAATTAGTGTCTATACCCACAGGGATAACCCAGGTAACTAGAGATGGCCGTGAGCTGCATAATTTATGTTCTGGTGACTCCCAGAAGCCCCAGCCAGGATAGAGGCTCCATTGTGCTCGGTGCTAGGAAAACAAGGTCCCTACCTGAAAAAAATTACCATTTAAGATCAATAGAAAACGGTTGATTAGTTAGGCCCCGGTGGGACATCACTGGGACCACTCATGGCCGTACAGTTGAGCAGGTAGCAACAAAGGAAGGGTGTTCTTATGGTCAAAACACTAAAGTAGGACTTGGGGAACTGGGATCCAATTATCTGCTCCACCAGAGACTTCCTGTGTGACCTTATACAAGTCACTTAGCCTCTCTGTGCCTCAGTTCCCCATGTAAAAAGGAATAATAGCACAGCCCTGCACTAGGGCGTGGTGAGGATAAGTATATTTAAAGATTGTGAGGTGCTCAGGTACTCTGGTGATAAGCACCCTGTAAGTACTATCATGCTTGCAGGACTGGAGTCTGAGATTGTTAGCTTTTGGGGAAAGAAACTACAGCCCCAGCACAATGGCCCTTGATCCAGAACCTCTACATGCTACAATAATAATAATTTGATCATAAACCAGCATTTTTAACAGAGGCGGGTGTTCCATTCACACTTCACCACCACTACAGAACAGACAGATGCCATTTTAATGATCACACCATACAGTAACAGCACTCTGTAGGTTAATATAAAATTATGTCATTTAAGACTGTGTGATGCTGAACATCCATATAACTGCCATTGATTCAGTGAAGGTACTAAGCATCTCGCAGCACCTTGTAAGGTCAAGTAAATGAAGTCATAAAGAATCATAGAAATAAAAGACAGGAGATACCAGCTAAGTTAGCTAGTCCATCCCTTTCCTAGTACACAATAGTTCACTACAGTATATTTTCCAGCTTTTTGTCCTCTATAGTTCTACAGTAACTGAGTCAAGCAATAGAGCATTGATGCTTTCCTTGGGAGAGGGCTGCAGTGTCAAATTGACTCCAAGAATAGGGAATTTTTCCTGCAATTCAGCCTAAGCCTCTTTCTCAATTTTATCTCTTTGCTCCTGTTTACGGTGTTTATCCTAAATGCTGGCCAGTTATTAATCTGTAATGTAGTTGGCAACTTGAGTTATCCTTGCATTTGTCCATGTTAGGAAATCATGGACGTAGTAAGTTGCTGAGTTCCTTTCTTCTGTAGAACACTCACTTTCTCTCTCTCACCCACACACACTTTCTCTCCCTGCTGGTCCTGAACAGTCATTTGACCTATCCGTGGCAGACAGCTGGATTTCCTTACAGAGTAACAGCAGGTGTGATAGTGCAAAGTTGATACAGAGTGGGTATGTGACATAAAGAAGAGGAGTATTTGTGGCACCTTGGAGATTAACAAATGTATTTGAGCATAAGCTTTCGTGAGCTACAGCTCACTTCATTGGATGCATGCATCGAATGCATTATCCGATGAAGTGAGCTGTAGCTCACGAAAGCTTACGCTTAAATAAATGTGTTAGTCTCTAAGGTGCCACAAGTCCTCCGTTTCTTTTTGCGGACACAGACTAACACGGCTGCTGCTCTGAAACCTGCCATTATGTGACATAGTAACTCTTTTTTAGCCTACCAGAATAGACCAAGTTGATTACAGAAGCGTATCCCAAAAGGCAGAACCTTCCAATGAATGGCACCAAATTCTGTGATTAATTGGGAATGGGAGAAATAGCCCCAAACCTTGAGACTGGAAACAAATCTAAGCTTTTAGGTTTGATGACATTTGGTTAATAGAACACAGTGATTGGCACACAATGGACATAATGGGGCCACAGTCTTGATTGTGGCCTCTAGGTACCACTGCAATACAAATAAATAATAATAGCAATAACAGTTGTCCCCTCTCCCTACAAACCAAAAAACAAACAAACCAACCAACCCACCCCAAGCACAGCTCCTTATGGCTGGAGAAGAGCCAAAGACTGGGGCTGGCTGAAAAACAACATTTCCATTTTGTGAAAGATTTCAAGGTTTTGGAATGTATTTCCACTTTGATGTGGAATGAGCTGAACATGGGTCTACTCCATCCCAGGGTAATGCCCTAACCACCAGGCTGTACTGTGGTGGGTGGGTCTGTTGGTCTGTCTAGCTCTCTTCCCAGTTCCACCTTAGACCTGAGAAAACTTCCCAAAGGAAATGTTGTTGAAACTGACACGTTTCCACTAAATGTTTTGGTTTCCCTGAAATTGAATTTTCCAGGGGGGATGGAGGGTGAGGGGGGGGAGGCAGGCAAAGGTTTGTTGAAAGTTTTTCAGCTTGATCGACAAAAGGCCTTTTAATGTGTGACTTGTTCAGGTGCTGTGGTGATGGCCACCAATAGAAAACCCAAAGACAGAAAGATTTCTAACCTATCCATCAGCAAGAAATATTGGCCACCGGAATTCCAACCTGATGAAAGATGCTCAGTTGAATTTGGGTAACCATTGGATAAGCATCCATCCATTGCCTTTTGTGGTTTATGCATTTTTGAGAGTCCCCTGCTGTGGAACATCATGAATTGAAATTATACCATTGACCAGAGAAGCAAAATACAATGGCATTTTCACTGAGGTGGAAGAGCATTCACTTCTGTCCCGTCTCTCTCTGGAAAGGCCAGGAAAGGAGTTAGAGTTCAGATGAACCAAGCACATGAATGCACTGTGCACGCCGGGGTCTGGCCGTATATTCATTATAGAAGGTTAGGGTCTCATTTCCATTCCTCCTTGCACAATTTGGGTAAAGCCACCACACAAAGCCCGGCATTTCCATGGGACAAGTTCCCTGCCTCCCGACAGGGGGCAGTAAATGTGTGTGTACTTAAAGACAGTGTTCCGACAGACCAGGTCTCCGCGGTGACCTGGCCTCCCCCCTCTGGCTGACCTTTCAGATTGAATCTGGCACGGACTACCGAAGCCGGGAAATGGCTAGAGCTGCAGCACAGCACAACAAAGGAGGGCATGTCTGAGTAAATTAAAACGCATTCCCCCTCCCCCGTCCCTTTGGGGCAGCATAGACCAGCGGAGGCTGCAGTCTGCCAGGTCGCTCTGTGTTGAAACAGAGTCCGAATGCAGAGGAGGAACAGTTGTTTATTCTTTAACTAGACCCTGAGCTGTTCCTAAGGCAATTATTTTTATACGGTAGCAAACAAAGGCCCTGCCCACAATCAGCACCCATTGTGCTTTGCACTGTGCAGATATCTAGTAAGCGAGACTCTCCACCCCCAAAGAGTTCACAGACAAAGGCTGGGAGACAGGGGCTGTTGTTATTTTACAGATGGGGAACGGAGGTACAGGAAAGGTACATTAGGTGCTTGTAGCACACCAAGGAATTAAACCCAGGTCTCCTGAGTCAGAGCCCAATGCCTTAACCACAAGACTAGCCTTCCTTTTTAGAGCAACTTTGATTTTGAATAGGTTTAAGCTGCTTGGTTCTCAGCGTCGGGCGGTGAGGTAGGGAACTGCTCTGTTCCTCCCTCCCCCGAAATAATCAGACAATCCACACACAAAGCAATCAGATTGAAGGTTACATCTTGGTCTTCTCCCAGTTCCAGCATCCACAGGGTATTCTGTGTGTATTACTTACATCACCTTTAAAGCACAGCTTTAGCATATGCTGTTCAATGTTAGCTCTGGGAGGCATCCGTGTTCTGGTCGGAAGTAATTACCCCAGACTTGGGGTTATTATAGGCACGTGTAACTCCCACAAAGTCTGCGTGAGGCGGGGCTGGATTATCAATAGGGCAGCAGGTTCAGGGGTGTAATGATACAGTACATTAGGCTACAATCTGTGGAGATCCAGACCGAAAGTGAGACTCTCATGCAAAGGGAAGCTCCACAATACATCTGAATGAAAAACATAAAATCTCAGTTAAACATCTCTTATTCTTTATGCCTTTCCTTGCCAAATATGTTGATTACTGTTCAAGGGACTCCAGTAATAGAAGTGTTGTCTACTGCGTAAAGCAAGGGATTGATGGTCAGGACTCTGAGATAATGGGCCAGATTCTCATTTAAACTTTGGTCCATTTATACCGTCCTGGCAGCGTTAAGGGGCCTTAAAATGTAACGTGACTGACACCCGCATTAAGGCCCTTCACACTGTAGTAAAGGAATCTCAGTGTAAATGAGAATCAGACCTTTTATTCCCAAGTCTATCATGGGCTCCCTGTGGCACCTTTGGCAAATGGGTGTGTTTATTTCTCAGCCCCTTAGACATCTCTCAGCCAAAGAACTTTCACTGAGATCCTGATTCAGCAAAACACCTGTACACATGGGTCCTTAAAGAACATGGACACTCCCATTGAAGTCAATGAGATTATTCACATTCTTTAAGTTACATGTGTGTTTAAGTACCTTAGTCCTTATAAAATGTGTGTGTGTGTGTGTGTGTGTGTTTAGAACATTCAATCTTGATTTAAAAATGGTCAGTAATGAAGAATCCACCATGACCCATGGTAAATTGTTCCAATGGTTAATTACTTTCACCATTAAAAATTTATGGCTTATTTGCATCTGAATTGATCTTGCTTCAACTTCCAGCCATGGGATCACGCTGCTAGACCTTCTCTGCTAGACTGAAGAGTCCATTATTAAATATTTGTTCCCTAGGTAGATACTTATAGACTGTGGTCAAGTCACCCCTTCACATTCTCTTTGTTAAGCTAAATAGATTGTGCTCTTTGAGTCTCTCAGGATAAGGCAGATTTTCTAATCCTTTTATCATTCTTGTGTCTCTGCTCTGATTCCCCTCCAATTTCTCAACATCTTCCTTGAATTCTGGGCCCAGTATTCCAGCAGTGGTCTCCAATGTACAGTGCCGAATATACAGAGGTAAGATAACCTTTCTACTCCTACAAAAGAGTCCCTTGTTTATGTGTGTGTCCCCACATTAGCTCTTCTGGCCACAGCGTTGCATGGGGAACTCATATTCCCCTAACTCTCCATCAAGACCCCCAAATCTTTTTCAGAGTCACTGCTTCTCAGGATATAGTACCTCACCCTGAAAGTATGGCCTGTATTCTTTGCTCCTAGATGTATACATTTACATTTAGTCATATTAAAATGCATATTGCTTGCTTGCCCCCCAGTTTACCATGCTATCGGGATTGCTCTGAATCAGTGGCCTGTCCTCTTTATTATTTACCACTCCCCCAATTTGTGCATCCCACCCAGATGTTTTCAGTGATGATTTTATGTTTTCTTCGAAGACATTGGTAAAAATGTTAATTAGTGTAGGGGCAAGAACAGATCCTTGGGGTACCTACTGAAACACACCGAATCAATGATGATTCCCCATTTGCAATTAAATTTTGAGATCTATTAGTTAGCCAGCTTTCAATACACTTACTGTGTGCCATGTTAATTTTATATCATTATAGTTTTTTAATCAAAATGTCATGCAGCACCAAGTCAAACACCTTACAGAACTCTAAGTATATTATATCAACATTATTACCTTTAACAACAAAACTTGTAATCTCATCAAAAAATAGCAAATTAGTTTGACAGTATCTATTTACCATAAACCCATGTTGATTGGCATTAATTATACTACCCTACTTTAATTCTTTATTACGCTATCAGCTGTTCCATTATGTTGCTGAGATTGATGTCAGGCTGACAGGACTATAATTATAGTTCATCCCATTTACCCTTTTTGAATAGTGGCACAGCATTAGCTTTCTTCCAGTCTTCTAGAACTTCCCTAGTAGTCTAAGACTCCTTGAAAATCAACGTTAGCAGTCCAGCTATCTCCTGAGTCAGCTCTTTTAAAACTCTTGGATGCAAGGTATCTGGACCTACTAATTTAAAAATGCTGAACTTTAGTAGCTGCTGTTTTACAGCCTCCTGAGGTACTAGTGGAATGGAAAGAATGTTATGAGACTCCATCATCTGGTTTTTTTCCCCAGATACAGAACAGAAATATTTATCAGACACTTCTGCTTTTTCTATTATTAATTATTATTATTATTATTAATATACCATTTTTATCTAGCAATGGACCAGTACCATTGTCAGGATTATTTTTGTTATTAATTTACTTTAAAAAACCTCTTTTGTTTCATTGAGTAAATTTGTTCTCAACCTCATGATTCTGTGCTAAATGAATCCTCATATCCTCCCTCTTTGTACCCTCCCCTTTAATGACCTGAGAGCTGGAATCTCCAGGCTTCTACACCTGGCTCTGTCATTGATTCTTTGTTTCATCGTGAGCTAGTACATTAAATTCTCTGCCTTTGTGAACAGGCCCTTTCAAATTCTTTCTGCTCTGGAGGTTGACTTCCATTCAGCAACACTTACAATAAAGAAAGGAAAAAAGACACCACCTTTCATAGGGACTAGGACACATTTTAAAGGACCAGGTCTGCAGCCTTCCTGGATGTAGAGATGGGTCTAAACTAGATCCGGCTGGGATTTTGCTGACAACTTTTATTTTTAACTAGAAAATGTTGATTTGTCCAAACCAAAACTGTTGGCATGAAATTGGTTTTGTCAGCCCTCCTGTTTCGCAACTTTTTGTGAAAAAACAGTTTCAAAATTGTCAATGTCCCATTTTGACACATTCAAAACAAAAAAAAAGTTTTGCTTTTTGATTCGCAATGACTTTTTGTTTTGAAAACTTTGTTAATTTATATTAAAAGAAAACATTAAAACAATTGAAAATGGTCCGAATCAAAGCAAAATATTTTCACTGGCATTAACCTTTTCCTTTTCTTTATTATTTACTTATTCATGTACTGGATTATCGATTGGTGAACATTTTAACTTTCTATCTCATTCTGGGATGGGGGAAAATGTCAAAATCTCAAAAACTCTCACGGGATGGGAAAACCATTTCCTATTCAGCACTAGTCTAAATGATAGACGTAGCCCAAACTTTCTAAACATCTGGAATTGTTCAAATCCAAGGTTTCAATTCAGCCCATTATAGAGGAAGGGGCCAGTTTCATAATGCAGGAACAGTCAAGTCAACGGGTTCAGTTCTGACCCATCTATAGGCAAACAGAGACCATGCTACTTGTGCCATCGGGGCACCGTGCTGATTATTTAGTAAGGGCTTGGGAGAACGGTATACACGTTATGCTTATGAGCCTTTCCAATTCCTTGGGCTGGTGTTGGCCGGCTGAAATTTCTGCTAATGCTATTTTGACCTTTCTGCACAGCAACCTTTAGCAAGTAATCCCCCTTTGCAGGCTGCTGATACTTGATCCCTTTGACCCACCCCAAGCCTGGAACAGGGTTATTTACAATCAGAATGAAAGCAGGAGACAAAGGGCCAGTGAGTTAGTTCTGAAGCCCGGGCCAAGGATCAGTGACATTAAAACCGACAAGAGAGAGAGACCCACTTTCCAGCAGCCTCCTTCTGCAGCTCTCAGCATAAGAGGAAGGGATGGAGGGGGCAATGTAAATCAAATCAAAAGGAGTTCTAGATAGAGCAGAAGTGACATTTGGAGCTGTAAAACCTTAAAGTCAATATCATTACCTCTGATATTTACTGTAGCATGCAATGCTCAGATGAAATGGTAAAGTTAATCTATCTTCCAATATGTACTACATCAGCATGTGCGTTGTTTTTTGTTGGACTTTACTTAATTGTCCTGTGTGATTCTCTACCTACGTTCCAGTCAGTGCTCGTGACAATTCAAACCCACTTCATTGGTGGGTGGCACGTTTTTGCTAGAAGCCAGCCTATGGACTGGTAACCTTGTTCAGCAGCCTTCTATGAGGGATATAATTATACCTGGCACTAAGAGGGGAAAACTAGAGTGTAGAGGGTCAGATTTAGAGTAGGGGGGAGTGGGGAGTCAGGATGAAGGAGGGCAGTTTAGTTTCATGTTTAGGCAGGGAAACTGGGAATCAGGGCTTCCTAGAATTAATTGCTAATTCTGGAAGGAAGTGTTCTCTAGTGTTGAGAGCAGGTTGGGCTGATAGTCAGGACTCCTGGGTTCTACTCATAGCTTTAGAAAGGAGTGGTGTCTAGTGGCTAGAGCAGAAAGGGACTGGGAGGAAGGATAATTGGGTTCTATGCCTAGCTCTCAGAAAGAGTTTAGAGCAGGGAACTCCTGGGGAGAGTCATACAGAACTTTGTATTTAATTTGGTGTCATACCCCTGAGAACCCTCCTGAGTTCAGGACCCTTTTGTAAAGCTTAACCTCAACCAGAACAAAAAGCCAAAACTTTGAAATTTGTCACAAAAAAGAAAACTTGGGGGAAAAAATTGTTTGGGGTTAATCAACAATGTTTTGGTTTTGAGCTTTTTATTTTTAACATAAAATAAATGTCAAAATGAAAAATCAAAATGTTTTGTTCCAAAAATGCCGACATGGGACATTTCAACATTTTTTAAAACTATTTTTTAAAACCCCCTAACCCAAATGTTGTGGAAATCAATATGCCTTCAAGGACAATTTTGGCTTCATCAAAATGGCATTTTCTGGTGCAAAACTGTTTTGACAAAAATGTTCCAACCTGCTGTTACAGACTACATTACAATCATCCTCCCCACCTCCAGGAAGGAATGTGTAGGAGATTAAAGAGCACATTTTCCTAGTGGTTAAAACACAAGACTGGAAGCCAAGAACTCCTAGGGGCACATCTCTGTTGTGGAACTCTGACAATTTACACCAGGGGAGGATCTGCACTGATATTTCTAATTACATGTCAGATACTGACTTGCTCTGTGGCATGGCGCAAGCTACATAACTTCCCTTCCTCAGTTTCCCTATCTTTAAAGTAGGGATAATACTACTGACTGACCTCATAGGGATGCTGTACAGATCAGTTACTGCGTAAGAGCCACTTTCACGATGAAAGCAACCATCCAAGTGCTCCATTTTATTATTAATAAAGATGGCGTCACCTCCATAAGAAATGACCAGCAAGATGACACCAATTGTCTTGACTTCAAAGGGGTCCCTGCTCATTTTCATGCCTTTGTAATTTTACCCGAATGAACCCCTTTGATGTGATCAAGGGATGTGTTTGCCAGGTATGGCATTATCTTAAGCAGGAGATCAAGGCACTTCCTTTCTTGGGTCTCTCTCTCTGGAAAACTGTCGTCTGATGACTTGGCCTTTGAGAATGATTAGGGTTATTACTGCAGCACATACTAATGCAGGAGTGAGACCAAGATAGAATATGGAAGTTAACACTAGTGCTTTCCTCTGAGCGGAATGCAGGGCAGGGCACCTAAAGTTCCTTAAAGGGGAATTGAAAAGCTGTCACTTTCCTGCCAAGATCTAATGTCATTGTTCCAAGTTCCCCTGGCAACTGCTAATTATAATCATAATGATGCTTTCCACACTTTACTAGCTGTTCCTGGGCAGTCAAGCACTCTAGGAGGCTGCTTCCTTTCTCTTCTTCACCCCATGGTTCATTTCACAGGGTTGGGCCCAAAGATGCACCCCTGGGAGGCAGGAGTTAATGTTATCACAGCACTTTTCATTCTAGATCACAAAACACATTATGAAAGTGGTCAATGTCATCATTCCCCTTTAACAGACAAGAAAACTGAGGCACAGGGCGGGAAGGGACTTGCCCAAGGTTACACAGCAGACCAGTGGCAGAACTATGAACTGAATGGAGCTCTCCTGAGTCCCACTCCAGTGCCCTACCACCCTTACGCTATACTTAAGGAGAGATTGTGGAACTGATGCATCTTTTGTAGCAGGGAGCCAGGCAGGTGCTGAAATGCTGTGCTCCTCACAGGCTGGGAGTGGGAAGAGGACGGGAAGCTCAGGCCCAGCTCTGCTCCTGGTCTAGTCCTTCCCCTTGCCTAAAAACTGGCTGCCCTTCCTTTCTCTACATCCTCTGAACTGTACAAGGCTCATCCCCATCAGCCACCCCCAATGACTCCCCTCTTCAGACCTCAGGGCTCTGCTCAGAATGGTGCCATTTTGCATTCCACATTTGCCATGGGCCCGCTCCAGCTTATTTCTAAGGCACCGTCTCTCCTCTACCTCCTCTTTCCTCCTCCTCCTATTCTAGCACCTAGTTCAACTCTTTGCTTGCACCCGCGGTGAGAGAGCCTTCTCCTCTGCAGCAGATTTCCTCAATCTCTTCATCTCAGAGACTGTCATCTAAAAGCTCCCCTGACCAATATGCCCTTTTCACCCTTGCTCACACCTCTCAGATAACACACAAGTAGGCAGTGGAGCGAGAACAAGTGTCCTGGGGGCTGGGCCCTCTGTTCAGCCCACCAGGTTGAACAGCAGCAGCAAAAGGAAATTGACACTTGACTCTGCAAATGTTTGAACTCCGTTAATTATTTGTGGATGCTGTATTTGGGAATGGTCCTGTACAAAGTATGGTGCATTATAATGACTCTCTCCCAAATCAGGTCCCATCCTGTAGATGTGTAGCCAGATTCTGATCTCAGTGACGCTGAAGTGACTCGACTGGGCTCAAATTGACAGTGACACTGTGGCCTTTTTATGCCACTTTGAGAGCACAAAGGGGCCTTACAATGAATGGAAACATCCGCCCAGGAATAGCTCCTCTAGCCAGTCTCCGGGATTTACATCAGCCCTGCCCTATCCCCTGGGGTAGAGGTGAAGCAGGGGGCATTGGGGGCTGACCAGAGTGCTCTGCTCTACAGCTATTCTCTGCTGCCCTGGGGGGCATGGGAAGCAGCACACAAGTTACAACAGACCTGAGGCATCTCTAAAATCCACAGACTCCGAAACGTGGGGAATACAAAGGTGGCTGAAATCCCACCCTCCCCCTCGTCCCAAGAACAGGAATGGAGTCACCAAGAACCGGGCTAATGAGGGTCATAGAATCATAGAATATCAGGGTGGGAAGGGACCTCAGCAGGTCATCTAGTCCAACCCCCTGCTCAAAGCAGGACCAATCCCCAATTTTTGCCCCAGATCCCTAACTGGCCCCCTCAAGGATTGAACTCACAACCAATGCTCAAACCACTGAGTTATCCCTCCCCCAGTCAATGGAGTCACCCTGATTTACACTGGTGTAACGAGGCCAGAATCAGGCCCACCATACCAAGCTGTCTGGAATCTCCCTTACAAAACGTTTCCATGGAGTATTCTCAGGACTCTCTCAAAGCCTCCGACACCTGATCCGAAAGGCCAGTATGTGGATTATGGGGTCCAAAAATAGACCGTATTAGCTCCTCCCAGGCTGGTCCCTGAGGAGCTGGGTTGAAAGCTTTGGGTCTGGGCTTGCCAGAGAAGATCTAAGTGGTGCAATTACAAAACACTCAGTGTCTGTTCAGGCATCCAAATGAGAATCTACTCCCTTCTGAAGCCAGGGGAAAGCTGAATGGGGAAGAACGCCTGGACCAGGCAGCTGTTCCTCACTGTTGGAATATCCCCCAAAGGAGAGCAAAGAGGAGCTAAGGTGACACACTAATGAATCAGGTATTTCAATACCAAGAGGTCCACCCACCCAACCCACAGCCGCAGAGTCTGAGATGGATCTGAGCCCTCAGAAAGCGAAAAATACTCTCTCTTCCTCTCCCCCTTAAAGCTGTAAAGTTCAGGTGAGGACATTAGAGATCGTTTGTACAGACAGTTTTCCGTGGGCTGGAAGGAAAGCGGATGGAGCCGATTGCATCTGGCAGGCAGGGTGTGTGTTTGTAAACTAGAATCAACCATTGATGTGTTGCTACCTTTAAAAGATTCTCTGTCCTCTCCCCCCCACCACATAGTCTTGTTTTAGGCACAGTCCCCCTCTCTCAGGATTCTGCTGGAAGAAGATAGCATCATTCTTTGTATGCACTCAATCAGAGCCCTTGTTGGATGAGGTGCTGTGTGAACACAAAGGATAAACAAATGGGACTGTGATAGTAGACATATATATATATATATATATATATATATATAGGCCTTTTGATCCGTAGGTCTCAAGGCACATTACAAAGGAAAAATCATTAGACAGATTTTACAGGTGGGGAAACTGAGGTGCAGAGAGGGGAAGTAACTTTCCTAAGGGAGGCAGAGTGGCATAGCAGAATGAGCACTGGACTCAGGAGATCCACATACTATTCCCAGCTCTGTCACTGGCCTACTGGGTGACCTCAGGCAAGTCACTTCACTTTGTGATGCCTCAGTTTCCCCATCTGTAAAATGGGGATAATGCTACCTCCTTTGTAAAACACTTTGTAAAGTGAGATCTATATATTTTTGTCACCCAAATCATGGGCAAAGCTGGGACTGGAAATACTGACCTTCTGAATCCTCAGCCTGGAATTTAATCATTGGACTATGCTATTTCCCTCAGATACTATGCCAGTCTTGGGATCCTGTCAACCATCTTTTTTCTGCTCAAGCATTCACACAAAGGCAGATTCTGGCCACAGCTAAACCTTTATCCTATGGAAGTCGATGGGAATTTCATGGTTTGAATGGAGAGTAGGATTTGGCTCAGGTGTATATTTTCATAATACTACTACTAAATTATAATAATAAAAACTATAAGGAATATTTTCTTTTGAACAGCAAGAAAGTGTGTGACTGAAGGAACTAATTACCATCCACAGCCTGAGAAAGACCCTAAACAAATTCCAGGTTTTCCGCTCTGGTGGCTACACAAAAGGAGATTTATGTGAAAAACAAAAAAAAAAACCCCATTCTTAGCAGCAGTTTATTTACCCATTTAATTGATATTTCCCCTCAAAGCAAGCTGCTTTTATTGTCCAACGCTGGGTGATCTATTACTCAGCAAATAGAATGATCTAAGCTAGTGATGGGAGAGATCTTTTGGGACAGATTTCCAGGCAATTTATAGGCACAGTTACACGAAATGGGAGCACTGTTGCACACCTAATTTGCGCATGCAGTTAACAAAGCAGGTAACTCTGCAGGGTAAACAGCAAGTCAGCTCTTTGTGTAACCAATTCCTAGCCACAGCTACGGTGACTGGGTATGCAGATTAGAGCAGTCACACAGGTTTGGCTCTAGCATCCTGTGGCAAACTGCTTTGTAAATCTGGCCCGTTCCAATTAGGTTATCCGGCTCATAGCAGTGCAAGATGAGGGGGGAGGGATAGCTCGGTGGTTTGAGCATTGGCCTGCTAAACCCAGGGATGTGAGTTCAGTTATTGAGGGGGCCATTTAGGGATCTGGGGCAAAAATTGGGGATTGGTCCTGCTTTGAGCAGGGGGTTGGACTAGATGACCTGCTGAGGTCCCTTCCCACCCTGATATTCTATGATTGTGGTATACTTGGAAATACAGGACATAGCATTGAAAGCATATTTTCTCCATCTTGTTTTAAATACCACGAGCAATGCGATTCCACCGCTGCCCTCGGAATGGCCATTGACATTCACAGAGTAACTGTTCTCAATATGAGGAAGAGACTTCTGCTGGTAGTCAGCCTAAGTTTTTCTTTGCTTAACTTAATCACATTTCTCTTAGTCATAGTCCCACCCTGAACGACATCTCTCGCTGCATCATAAAGCTTCCGCTGTGTTCTCCTAACACAATCGCTGCATTGCCAATAGGTGTTTTACTGCTGCATGAAGGAACTCAGAGAGAGCACAAGCAAGGAAGGGGGAAAATTCTATTCTGCTTTCCCTCACAGAGTGTGTGTAAATTCAAAGGCTAGTGTAAGGTATCCAGTGTTCACAAGCCAGGGAGGGAACAAAGAAAGGAAGTTATCAGTAGATTGCAAAGTACTTTACAAGGAAGACAAGGATCATTATGTCCATTTTACAGATGGGGAAACTGAGGCACAGAGCACTGAGGTGACCAGCTGGAGCCTTCATCCCCTCCCGCACCCCAACCCACTGCCCCAGGTCAGAACCCACACCCCCCCTGCACCCCAACCCCATGCCCCAGCCCTGAGCCCCCTCCTACAACCAAATTCCCTCCTGGAGCCCGCACTCTGCACCCCTTCCCATGTCCCAACCCCCTGCCCCAGCCCTGAGCCCCCTCCTACACCCCAAAACCACCCCAGAGCCCAAACCCCCAGCCAGAGTCCACACCCCCTCCTGCCCCAGGTCGGAGCCCCCTCCCGCACTCTAAATCCCTCCCAGAGCCCACACCCTCCACCTCATCCCTCACCCCAACCCCCTGACCCATCCCTGAGCCCTGACCCAGACTACGAACCCATCGGCCCCAGTCCAGAGCTCCCTGTTGTACCCCAAGCCCCTCATCCCCATCCCAGAGCCCGCACCCCCAGCGAGAGCCCTCATCCCACCCCACACCTCAACCCCAGCCCATTGAAAATTAGGGTGGGGAAAGCGAGCGATGGAGGGAGGGGGGATGGAGTGAGCGGGGGTGGGGCCTTAGGAAAGGGGCAGGGGCAGGGGTAGGGGTGTTCGGGTTTTTTTGCAATTAGAAAGTTGGCAAGCCTACATATTGGTACCAATGAGGCTACACCAGGGAATTGTGCCCACATGCTATAGGGCTTGAATTTGGCTTAACCCAGCCCAATGCTAGTTCTGCTTTGGCCTGAGCTTTCTATGCATCAGACTCTGTTATACGTATATAATATTATGTGTTCTAGATTGCATATCTTACAGCTACACTAGGAGCACTTATCCCATACTCAAGGTCCCCTTTCCAGTATATCAAAAGCCACAATAATCAAGAATTACACTCAGCTGCTAAAATATTAGAGAGAGAGAAAGAACACATTTTTGCAATGTTTTGAGCCTCCTGTCACTGGGAATTTTTAATGCATAAGAGGCAGAGTAATTTTCCTCCAGCTCCACATTAATTCCTACACAGTATGCATTGGGGATATATATATATTTTTTTACAAGATATTTTAAAACTAGGCCCGAAAACAAGCAAAATCCATTACTGAGTTGCAGTAAATTCCTAAAGGATTCTACTCACTTCTGTTCCTACTTCAAAATGGCTACACACACATAGCTTCTTTGAACGTGGTTGTCGGTGTATTTGAAGACCCACCGTTTTGAAGACAGGAAAAGAAAGAAAAAGAAAGCTTACTCAGCAAATTGATTTTACTTCTTTAACTTCACCCTCAAAAAGCACAGATGAACATTTATGGTGCATCGTCATTTTGAATTCCTAGAAAGTGATTTCCACTGTGGATGCTCCTGACAGAATGGCACACTTAATATAATGCCCAAGCCTGGCTTGATTCTCAGACTTGCAGCCACTAGAAAGACTCTGGGTCCAACAGATTTGAAAAGGACCTAGGGGTGACACTGGACGAGAAGCTGGATATGCATCAACAGTGTGCCCTTGTTGCCAAGAAGGCCAATGGCATTTTGGGATGTATAAGTAGGGACACTGCCAGCAGATCGAGGGACGTGATCATTCCCCTCTATTCGACACTGGTGAGGCCTCATCTGGAGTACTGTGTCCAGTTTTGGGCCCCACACTACAAGAAGGATGTGGAAAAATTGGAAAGAGTCCAGTGGAGGACAACAAAAATGATTAGGGGACTGGAACACATGACTTATGAGGAGAGGCTGAGGGAACTGGAGATGTTTAGTCTACGGAAGAGAAGAATGAGGGGGGATTTGATAGCTGCTTTCAACTACCTGAAAGGGGGTTCCAAAGAGGATGGCTCTAGACTGTTCTCAGTGGTAGCAGATGACAGAACAAGGAGTAATGGTCTCAAGTTGCAGTGGGAGAGATTTAGGTTGGATATTAGGGAAAAACTTTTTCACTAGGGGGGTGGTGAAACACTGGAATGCGTTACCTAGGGAGGTGGTGGAATCTCCTTCCTTAGAAGTTTTTAAGGTCAGGCTTGACAAAGCCCTGGCTGGGATGATTTAACTGGGAATTGGTCCTGCTTCGAGCAGGGGGTTGGACTAGATGACCCTCTGGGGTCCCTTCCAACCCTGATATTCTATGATTCCCCTATTCGAGATGGGCCTAAATAAAATCCCTAGATCCAGCCTGTGCCCAGAACGTTGGTAACATTATCCTCCAGATCCATAATGATCTGAAACAAAACCCTAAACCTGAATAGACCTGTAAGCTTTGGAATTGGGATGCCAGACAGGCTCAACTTTCTGTTTCGTTATGGGATCCTTTTCTTCTTAACAGAGAGAACAAAAATAAAATGACTGAAGGTTCTTGTGATGTTTTAGAGTAAAACTATGCTACACAGTATTGCAATAATAGAAAAGATGTGTGATCTATCAGGTCACCTCTAACGGAAAAGGGAGAAGGAAAAATAAGAGTTGAGATGTGGTGTTACAATTATCTGTAATTAGACAGACAGATCAGACAGCTAGACGGCAGTGTACAATAAGACGTGGTCCAACGCTCACTGAAGTCAACAGAAGCCTTTCTATTGACTTCAAAGGGCTTTGAACCAGATCCTAAGCAACCAAAAATAAGTGAGGGTTGAACATCAAACTCTTTAAAGGTTTAGATCCGGCACTTGTTCATTCTGCTGAGTTTGCAATAGTGGGATGGAACTCTCATAAGAATGCCATGGGACTTCCCGCTTCCAAGTAGGGTAGAAATATATCAAGAGCTAGATTATACAACACTTCCCAATCCTTTAATAGCCCAGAAATGCATAGGCAGGTGAGAGTGAAAGGTTGCAAAAAAAAAAAATCCAGATATTGTCAGTCTTAAAGAAGATTTGACTCAGGTTCAAGGACCAACCAGAGAACTGGACAGGTTCTGATGTTCTCAAGGGATTCCCCAGACATCATTACTCATAACAACAGTAAATAAATAACACCGCTTAGCACTTACCATGTTCACAGGGCTGCACACACATTAACAAACTCCTCACAAGGCCTCTGGGAAGGAGGCGTGGGGTGTATTCCCATTTTATAGATGGGAAAACAGACTGAGAAGTTAAAGCCAACGTTTTCAAGAGGGCCAGTGGCTACCCCACTCAATCCATGCTGGATCTGAATTTTCAGAAGCCGCGATTTGCACTGACATCTGTTTGGAGTTCCAGATGCTCATCACCTCCCAAAATCCAACACTTGGTGTGTCAAGTAAAGCACTTCCAAAATGAGGCACCTAAAATCAGAAGCCACTTGGGGAGACTTTGCCTTAAGTCACTTACCCCTGGCCACCTCTTGAGACTGTGGCAAAGCTTGGATTAGAACTCAGAACTTCCTGACTCTCACCTCAACACTCCAGTTGCATGTAGCTTCCTGGATGATCTGGCATAATTTAGGGATGTGGCAACTAGGGTGACCAGATAGCATATGTGAAAAATCGGGACAGGGCGTGGGAGGTAACAGGCCTCTATATAACAAAAAGCCCCAAATATCGGGACTGTCCCTATAAAATCAGGATATCTGGTCACCCTAGTGGCAACAATTTGGCCTGGCAACTGGTAGGATGGGATTCCTGCATCACATCAGTCCTTTAGCTGGAGAAAAAATACACCCTACATGCTCATATGACCTTTTTGCTGCTTTCTTTCTTCCTTCTGCGTATGCTGTTCAAGCCAGTGTGCGTCAAGATCAGGAAAAGCCGCGGTGAATTCAAGTGGCAAGCGTGGAACGGAAAAGCACTTTGTTGTCACTGCTGAGGTTTTTGGTCTCTTTCCCACAACTTCCTTGTGATGTTTTATTAATGCACACATACAAAATCTAAACAGACACCGAGACTGTCCATCAATACGGAGGGGGAAGGCATCTGCTAGCAGGAGCCGGGTGGAGGAGGAGATTTCATCTCAGTTCTATTTTTAAGACCAAAAGAGTGATTTTATTTTTAGATGTTCAAACAAAACAAGGGGAAAGAGCGCTATTGGTATGTGTATCTTACAAGCGTGGTTTGGGTTAATGACTGCTGAGAAAGCACGTCCTGGGCCTCGGGAAAATAAAAGATCCATGCTCCACCAATAAATTGCTCCTGTCGTTAACATATAAATGACCCCCCTCCCGTCTCTTTCCCTTTGGACTTTGTATCATTGCCATCTATTCTGCCAGACAACCAAACAGCTGAACTCATCAGCAGAATTTATAGGCCAAATATTTGTGCTGATTGTTAGTGTGGGCCGATGCTACAAAAGGGGAAAAGTAAAATCGAAAGAGGGAAAGTAGGGCGTGGGGGGGGGGAGGTCGGGGAGAGAAACTGTCTCGTCTTGTGTGAGAATTTGTCCATGTGTATTCGTAAGTTTGCCTGTATGGGATTAATAAAAATCTGTATCTGACTGTATGAGGTGTGACTGAATCCTGCCTTGCCTGAGTGTGGGAGTGATTCTGGCTTGCTTGAGGGATTGCATGAGAACGTGCGGATGTAAGCGATGGCTTGTTTGACTGAGTGTGTGTGTACTATTACATAAAGATCTGCTTGTAGGTGCTAGATTATTGGAGAGTCTTTGTGGTAGGCAGGATGTGTTACCATGATTGTAAAGGCGTGTACGTGCTTGTTTCAGAGCATGTCTGTGTTCTGGCCTGATTGACTGCGTATATTTGTGGGAGGTGATGTTTGTGCTGGTTCATTTGAGAGTCTGTGTGTGCGTCTTAAAGTTGCAGGTGGGTTAGTGTGTTCTGGCTTGGGTGAGAGTCTCTGCGGGTCTGGGGCATGTGAATGTGTAACAGTCGGCATGTGTCTGTTAAAGCACAAGAGTGCGTGTGAGCACATACACGTGTGCATGAGTGTGCATGAACACTGACCTGAGAACATTAAAGGGCGTGCGAGAGCACGTGTGCTGGGTGAGTGTGTATATCTGCCCTTAACAATTGAATTGCCGCAGAATATAAATATTTATATATGTAACTGTCATAAATCTGTCAGCTTGGCAAACGTATGAGTCGCCAAGGTAACTTTGGGAGATTTTTATTGAAGAACTCATAAGCTGGAGTTGAGGAATAGCTGAAAGAAATGAGAATTAATGGCTACTCAGCATCACTATCATAAAGTTAGTTATCCCAAGTTTCAGAAAATGAAACAGACAGAATGTTGGCCAATGTAGGTGCAGCTTAAGTATGCCAGACTCACTTAAAGCTTAATACTCTGATTAAAACAGAATCAGGATAGCGGGTCAATATGTTCCCTGGGCAGTCAGCATTGGGAGGCTGCCTACTGTAGTCCTGACTTATGCTGTGTGGTTTTGGTTGATGCTAAAAAATCTTCAGAATTTTCTAAGTGACTTTTTATAGCTTACAATAGCCCCCTTGAAATTAAAACCGGTTCCCTCAGTGAGATGTCCCCCACTTTCAGCTGTGCACAAGCACAGGTTTGTTATTGTAGGGTGGTTTGGGTTGCACACACCAATTTGTTATTGTAGGGTTAAGATGGAATTGAATAGGTTTAGGAATGGGATTATATGATGAGGTTGCCAGCAGTAGCAGTGGGCTGGACTCAATGATCCAGGATCTCCCTTCCAGTCCTAGTTTTATGGGGAATCACGTGCACACCGGTTCATGACTGTAGAACTGGTGATAGGGACTGGAGTGCATGCCCTGGTTTTCTTAGTGTGCAGCCATTTATGTGGGTTACACCAAGTGATTTATTATTGTAGGGTTACTCTTGCCTCCTGGGCTTTACACACTGGTTTGTTATTGCAGGGTTGCTCACAGGCCCTACACTACATGCTCTGGTTTATCAGCACTCGCTGCTTACGAGTGCTAAGTGGCAAGCGCTGTTTTGTTTTTGTAGGGTTGTTCACAAGCACTGAGATGCATGCAGCATTTTGCTAGTGAGGGCTACAAAGGCACAATGGGCTGCACACTCTGGTTTGTTAATTTAGGGTTGCTCCTACGTGATGAGCTTCCACCGTTTGGTGGTTTGTTTGCTTCCCAACAAAAACAGTTATTTGCTTTGAACCGAAAAACACCCACGGAAAGAATGCATGGGCTGGATTTGACAAAGAACAAAACTGGGCTTGCAAAACATGCCAGTGTCGCTTTAAATGTGGCACAGTAGATGATGTCATTTCGGACTGAGCCTGGCTTAAAGGAACATACACGGCATTTTGATCTCAGTTGCATTAGTGCAAATCAGTAGCTCTTCTGGACTAAGCGGAGATATCTGAGTTACATGTGTGTAAAGCCGGAGTCAGTCCCATTCACATGCTGGGACTGAGTGGAAATTGCCACTTCACCTGAGGGCTTGTCTCCACTTACCGTGGATCGACGCTGTGGCGATCGATCCACCGGGGGTCGATTTAGCGGGTCTAGTGAAGTCTACGGCCTACGCTTAAAGTGATGGCAGCATAACTATAGCACTCAGGGATGTGAAAAATCCATTCCTCTTGAGCACTCCAGCTATGCTGATCTACCCCATGGAGCAGATACAGCCAGGTCAACAGAAAATACTTCCATCAATCGAGCCACGGTCGCTCGGGGAGGTGGCATTCCCACAGCAATACGTAAACCCCTTCCATCACAGGAGGCTACATCTACACTATGTGATAATGCCAATGTAGCTACGTCAGTACAACCCCCATAGTGTAGACATAGTTTGGACACACACAAGGTTGGAGCTATGTAATTTCAAGGACACCGGTGTAATTCAATTTAACTCAATTTGCATCTTTCCAGCTTTTCTTCAGCTATTTTGTATTCTTTATTAGGAAGTTACTAGGATTCCTGTCCATTTCAACATGGAAGGTTAGGAAACAGCGATTCGTCATCACACAAACCAAACTCCCATTTTGAAATACAAGTCTGCAGGCCACTTCCTGTTTTGAAGACATTCTCCTCTTCATTTTACCTTCCAATCACTGAGAAAAGAGCTCTAAACTCTCAGAGATTGAGTTCAGTTATTTAGGCTCTGTCTTGTATATCATCACTTCAAAAATAGAGAGAGAGGATTCCTAAATTTCAATTCCTGGATTTAAAACGGAAGCAGAGGTTCTGGGTTGGGCAAAAGGGTTACCCGCTATAAGGAAGGGGTTAATTTAATACAATCTCCAGATTCGGCGGCCTGGGAAGCTGGAGAGCAACCTCATCTCTCCCAAAGCAACAGAAGAGCTTTTGGTTTCAGAAGTCAGACAGTCTCTCACCCTAGTCTTAGCAGTGACTCATTTCTCCTGCACCCCATCAGAATGAGATCAGGGAGGATGCATCACTGGCTGCCTCTGCCCTACCACAGACAATGGGTTTACACCAGTATAAATGAGAACAATATATGCTGCCAAGGATCTGGTGATGGGGGAAACTCCCATAGCCACATAAATTGAATTCAAAGACCAAATCCAACCTTCCTGTCTACGTTGCTGGACTACTTTTCTACACGTTGGTAAGTATTTTCCCCCCATGTCACCCTTCGTCTAGTTAGACAGTGAGCTCGTGTGGCGAGGCCTTTCTCATGCAGGGTGGGCCTACCCTGCAGCTGGAAGGTGTAATCCTATGTTGGGTAGACATGTTAACAATAGCAGTTTGGCCACAATCCTACATACGTGCACGGGCTGCCCTGGCGATACTGCTGCAGCGTAGACGTACCTGCTATGGTTTGTACAGCGCCAAGCACAACGTGCCCCCAATCTCATTCAGAGCATCTAGCTGCAATAATCATGTCTGAAGGGCACCGGCACATTCGGCGACATTTCCAGGTAGAAAGCAACTTTTATTTACTATTCATCAGACCCTGCTCCCTTCTTCCCTGAGGATAACTGGCCGCTCATTATTTGCACATTACGGTGATTTCGAACTTATTTGAAATAGTGGCATCGTCCCTGTGTGCTCCTGTTCTCTCTCTCTCTCTCAGGGTCCACATGGCAGCCATGGGTGTGAAAGACAGCTCATGTAGACATACCCACACAAGCTGGACTCTGGCTAACTTGCTAAAAATACAAGCAAGGATACCGCAGTGTGGGCTTCAGGGCCAGTTTCACGAGCGAGTATGTATCCAGGGGGGCCAGGTATTGCCTGCGTTTAGCCTAGCATGGGTACGACAATGCGAGCTGTTCTTCACTCCCCTGGCCGTAGTGTAGACACAAACTGCTCCTCTTTAGTTACAGTGGAAGCCAACAAACAAAAACAGAGGAGGTGAGTTTTAGCCAGCAGTGCAGCTCTGCCTCAGGCAGAATTTACCACATCCCAGAAATGCAGGACGCTTCCTTAAAATGCACTTGCCACCAGGAAAGCCAGGCAGTCTAAAATGCCATCGTGGGGTTTGGATATTTTATTCGCTCCCTCTCTTGATAACTCCAGGTCAAAATTTGTTCAAGTCGAGAAGAATGTTTGTCCTAATTGCTGACCCCAGCGAATGCCCCCGGGACACGTATGTTACCTGCCTCTTGTATCATCACCCGTTGTAAAGATTCTGCAGTCAGAATTTAGCTGTCCTGTTTTCACTCCAGTAGGCCACCATGCCCCCTTCATTAAATCCTAGTGGACAGTCTGTCCCTGCATCTTCCTGTTGCAACCCTGTAATGCTTGGGCCTGGCACTTTACCAGGAAAACAAACAAACCCTCCCGTGCAGCCCAATGGAAAAAAAATATCCCATTTCTTAATTAAAATTATGAATGTGACTTTTGTTGTGCAGAACTCCCAGCAGAATAGCTGAGATCTTCCTCACAGTGTCTTCCATTAGCTACTTAGAAAGCTGGCCCCGACATCAGTACAATTATGATCATGCTGGCTAGCTCAAGTGAAGTGAGAGGCATCTCTTTGTGCACGGAGCCTTTAATTAAGCAATAATAAATGAGATCTACCCATAGTTCCGTGTGTCAAGCTCTGGCTTAGGAAACATAAAGACCAAGGAGCTGTGATTCATGTTCAAATATAATGCATGATTAGGTAACATCCAAAGTGATCGAAGAGTGGAGCCACGGTCCTGATATAACCAGCCCCCCCCCCACACATTATGTATCAGCTCTAACTTCTCGACAAACGGTGCCCCTCCCGCTCCCGGTAATAGGTTAATTATCAATTTAGAAGCAATCTTACAAATCAGCTGTTGGCCTTGACAAGAATGAATTCCAAATCCTTCTTTTTTTTTTTTTACCACATATTAAATGGGCCTTTCTTTAAAAGGAAATAGCGTCAGAAAGCAGCAAGGAAAAGGACTCTCTCAGAGCAGTCCAGGAGTTAGGAGAATGGCTGAGATCCTATCCAGTAGGTCCACAACGAGTGCAGGCATTCACTATAGGGCTGCTTTTATTGATTCTGAAGGCCCTGTGGATGACCATGCTACTTCTATGACTTCTTAAATGTTGCACCCTATCCTCTGCATGAAACAACCACCCTTTTCTCATTCACCAGTGCCCTACCCTATCAGCATTTAAATCCCTCTTCACACTTCTGCCATTGTGTTTCAAGTGCCTTCTGTTGACTTTGACATATGTTACCTATTGTTTTCCTTTTCCTCTAGCCTGTCTGCTTATCTGTCCTTATATGGAGAGCTCCGCAGAAGAATGGACCCAACTCCTTGTTTGGAAAGTGCTTAGGACACAGCGGCTGCTACTGCATATAATATTCCACTGAATGTAGGCAAACCTCATGAGAAATACTGTGGACCCTTAAACTGAACAAGCAGGGTCTTGTCATGGCCTGATTCCAGCACAGTGTATAGCTTCACGTTCATTCGGGACGCAGCAGTGCTTAAGCTGCACAATTCAGATCCAAAGTTGGATCTTGAAAACTGCTTCCAGCTCCCTCCAGATTTCAGATCTGTGATAGAAATAGGGACTAGCTGTGAAACCCCAGAAGTGAGGGGGTTTCTAGGTCTGAGGTAGGTCCATCTTTAATAAGAATCCAAACTTATCCAGAACTATCTGATGTTTATCCATCGCTAGAAAATGTATGTGCTGTTTCCAACCCCCACTGACATGACTCCATGTGACAAAGGACTACTGGAACCAGTGTGTTTATGGATTTGCAGCCATATGAATCAAATTCTTTGAGGGTGAAATTTACGCCTATGCATAGAGCCAGCCCAAAGTCCTCTGCAAGCTCCCACTAGGGCTCTTCTCTATTGTTGCCAAAGCAAAGAGATTAGAGTGCACAATGAGTAAACCTCAAAAAGTTCTGGCTTAAGGTTTGAATGATTGCCCAGAAACCTAGATGATTATGCAAAGTTTATCCAAACTATTACGTTTACAAAACTGGGTTAAATATCTGAAGAGTTTTGCAGTGCTTCCTGATTCCGATCAAGTTGGGGGTACCATGGGGACCCTCACATTATCCCAGCATTTCTAATACTGATCCCCCGCATGAAAATGCCATCATGTGCCAACAATGCCATGTACATTGGCCAAACCGGACAGTCTCTACATAAAAGTATAAATGGACACAAATCAGACATCAGGAATGGTAACATACAAAAGCCAGTAAGAGAACACTTCAGTCTCCCTGTACACTATAACAGATTTAAAAGTAGCCATCCTTCAACCAAATACCTTCAAAAACAGACGTCAAAGAGAAACCGCAGAGCTACAATTCGTTTGCAAACTTAACACCATCAAATTGGGCTTGAATAGGGACTGGGAGTGGCTGGCTCACTACAAAAGCAATTTTCACTCTCTTTCACCTCCTCATCAATTATTGGGAGTGGACCACATCCACCCTGACTGAATTGGCCTCCAACAGTGGTTCTCCACTTGTAACTCCCTTCTCTTCATGTGCCAATATATATTTACACCTCTATCTGTAATTTTCACTCCATGCACCTGAAGAAGTGAGTTTTTTTACCCACGAAAGTTTATGCCCAAATAAATCTGTTAGTCTTTAAGGTGCCACTGGACTCGTTGTTGTTTTTGCATGAAAATGAAATAAAATCATAGTTGGGGTGGGGGAAAGTGGAGTTTACCATTTTTTCCCAAAACAGCCAAAAAAGTTTGGTTTAAGATTTGGACAAAAGTTTGGAGAGAAACAGCTCTTATTTTACCTACATATGTTTGTGCATCCTTAGCTACAATAGGGTAAATTAAGCATGGTGTATGTCAGAGACCTAACTACAGTTTAACATGGTACTTCCTCATTGGAAATATATTGTAATAGACTGGAAAGTGTGGATGTGTGAGGTTGCCCGCTACTGAAAGGAATCAGAATGGTCCAACTGTGTTTCATAGACCCTCTACTGCTAAAGGCGATTCTCTTGAGCTCAAATGCTAGGGGCCTATGTTTGTAAAGCAGGAAGATCCAATTTCTATCCTTGCTGTCACCATGAAATTCTGAGTGGCCACAGAATGCAGTATAACAACACTCATGAAGTGCTAGGCAGCCATGGATTTGTAGCACTATGGTTTGTTGTTAAGCACATGGTCTCTATTTCCAACTACAGCAGAGTTCCTAAAGAGGCTTTCCCTGCGCCATACAAACCTGTTTGCAAAGAAAACGTGCAGAGACTTGATTGTGTTTAGTCGTTTTGGCTGGTCATACTACAAATCTGAGACTCAGGTCCAACTTGTTTAAAGGGAGGGATTCATCGTTTCATTTCCAACCCGGCTAAACTCTGTTGATTCAGCTGAGTTTCACTTCAAGTTTCTGAGCCAATCAGAACGTGAAATGCAACATGAATCTACTTCTGTGAATGGATCCAAACAAAATATCGGAATGTTGCCCCCCTGAGGTTCACCCTGTCACCACCATCCCTTTATCTCTATGTTCCTCACCAAACAGATTCCATACATCACACCAGAAATCCAGAAAGCAACCCGGAATACCGAGCTGAGAATGCTCACTTCCTGCAGTCAGGTAAATTACTCACATGGCATCTACACCGACACACCAAACTTCCACCCCTTATGCTTCTCTTTTACCGTGCAGAAGCCCTAAGAGATGGCTGAAGTCCTGCAGAATAAGCCAGAGAATGCCTCTTTAATTGGGTCCAGAAGAAACTTTATTACCCTGTAGCTAGCTCCTTTGGTTTTTTTCTATAACAAATTATCCTAATGATCTGACCCAGGACCAGATGTTAATTGCAATGGAAAGTAATCAATTTCCTTTACTGAGCATGAACTGATTTGCAAGGTTAGTCAGTGAGCAGATATGGAGTTCTTAATGAGGCAAGGGCATAGCAGACCTTCTGGGTTCCTTGCATCGATTCCAGGTTTACTGCATTGCACCCATTTTCACCCTACCCATCTTTCGTTAGGCCACCTCTTAAAAAAGAGAAAAAACTCAGTCTACCTATAATTGCTCGTAAAGGGGGAAAATAAACACACACACACACACCCCCAACACAGGCATACGAGCATGGCTGATTCTGACACGAAAAAAAAATCACACTTTGTTTATATATGTCTAAAACAAGAATAATAAATACATAAATAACATCGGAAATTATGGCTAATGGCATGTTGTTTAATAGAGGATATTATTATAAATATGGGAGATGCTCAAGCAACAAATTAAGCCTGCAGTATTTCGAGAAAAAACTCAGAGGACATAACCTAAATTCTAACTTGGCTGCTGCCTTCTGTGCTTCTGTCTGGGTTTTATATCACCATCGAGCACAGCGTTAAGAGGGAAAGGTTGGGCCATCCAGAGCGATAAAAATGTAAAGAGGGGAGGACTGGAGCAGAAGAAGGTATTAATCTTCCAGAGAACATCTTGATAGTTTTCCAAGAAAAGAAAAGAGCCCTTGCTGGTATATGTCTAGACATGGGTACCTGCCCCACAACCACCACCATAGCCGCAAATCCCTAGTGTAGACAGGCAACGCTGCAATTTAAACTGGTGGAGCTGAAAATGGGAGTGAGCACCACTAATGCAGATATTGATGTTGCCCGTCTACCTAGGGTTGCAATGATGCAGCTACGCCGATGATTGATCGGGGCAAATCCCCAGTCTACACAAGGCTTATAAAGTGTCTGTCTATTGTGATGAGGTCAACTCCTTTAGTTCCCCTTTGACTGCTGCATCTAAACCAGCTCCCTCTCCCCACACATTCCTCCCCATTTACACTGCCCTAGGAGTGTAAAGGGGAGTGTAAATGTAATTTAGGTTCACCATCAGAGCAGCATAAAGGGGCTTCAGTCTACATAAAAATCAGGGCCAAAATCTCGAAGATAGAATCTACCTCCATGTATATTTTTTAGCTGTTCATTTTTCACCTGAGAAATTTCAATTTTTCCAGCTGGAGAGTGATTTGATTTCAGTATTGCTCTAGTTAGGTTTGGTTCCACTATCGAACTCCTCACTGTGGTTCCAGATTCTCACGTCATTCCAGATTCTCTTTCCTGCAGTAGTGTCCTAAATCCAAAATTCCTGCCCTTATCAGCTATACAAGAGGCATAACCTCTCTCCATGCTACCTCCTCCCAACAATCTAGAAGGACCACCTCTAGAGGCATGGTGGTAGTTGGCCCATTCAGTCCTTTGGCTGCCAACAAAAGAACCAGGGATGAGGCTGGTTTGGGTGGTAGGGGCACATGGCAGCTCTCTTCTGGGCTGAAATCACCTACTCAATTCAGCAACTTGTCACCGAACACGCATCATTGGAGAGCTAAGATTTTACGTTCTTGACATGAATCTCAAAGTCCTTCCCAGCCTGTTTATAGAAATCTTAATCTGCTTGTATACAAATCAGCAAGGAAAAAGGTATGCCAAAGATGCTGGCTGGCGTGGCAGATTGAAAGAAGTCTCACTCGGTGTGGGGCTCTCTCCTGGTTCTATTTTGATCAGGGCTGCTCAGAAGCCTGAAGGCAGAATGAGCTCTTGGCTAGTGGTCTGAGTGTGCATCAACTATTTCCTTTGATCATTTCTCTGAATGGCCACCTCAGTTCTGCCTGAGTGTGGTGCTTCGAGGAATGATGCCCCCGCATGGCCCAAAGCTAATTTCCTGAGCTCATGTCTCTGGATCACTGCTACTCTGGAGAGGATCCTTCTGCAAATAGTTTCAAGGCATGGCAGCCCTCAGAGCGAACCCCAGTACATTCAGGGGTGCCAGCCAAGTCTCTCAGTGTTTGTCTTTGCCCCTGCCTGCTGGAGTTGAAAAAGTCTGGATTGGATGGCTTGGGAAATTGCATTAATGGACAAAGCAGCCAATGTAATAAGTGGAGGTAGTGTGGCCTAGTGGATTGAGCACTAGACTCGGATTCAGAAGACTAGGGGCCTATTCCTGCTGGACCAGAATGCTGCTGGGCAACCTTGGGCAAGTCACAGCCCCTCTTTGTGCCTCAGTTTCCCCATCTGTAAAAAGTATATAATGGCACTGTCCACCTTTGTGAAGCACTTTGAGATCTACAGATAAAAAGCTACCAGGTGGGTGAGGTAATAGCTTTTATTGAACCAACTTCTGTTGGTGAGAGCACTTTGGAAATTGCATTAATGAACAAAGCAACCAACAATATAAGAGCTGGGTATTATTAAATGAAGCATATTCCCTGGTATATTGGAGCCACTGTGCTTACAGAACTATAATATGGCTTGGGATTCCTGCCCCTGTCACATATTTCCTACCATTTTGGGCAAGTCACATTGCCTTAGCTCCTCGTCTTTAAAATGGGGATGATCAGACTGCCCTGCTCATCGGGGCACAGGGATGTTTGTGAGGTGCTTGGGTACCACTGGCCTGAGCTCGGGGGCCATATACGTATCTAACTAGACAGCAGAAGCGTCCCTCTCGCCCTTTCCCAGCCCCAAGCGGGAATGACACATCGAGCCACGTTGGGGAAACATACGTATTAAGAACACGCACACACTAAGAACGTCAACGTGGTGGCTCGGCCCATCAGCTCTTGGACTGGAGGGACAATCCTAGCTTTGCCTGGGAGTTGGATAAAAAGAATAAAGATGCACCCCACGGAACAGTCTGACTGAACAAGGGATACATTGACAGGCAGTACCCCCAACCCCTTCTCTCAGTATGCCGTGTCCCACACCGCTGAGGGAGTTTACAATGTGGGCACTTGATGCAGCGCCGCACTGCCAGGCCTCCTCAGAGAAGCCAAACAAGTGGGCATGAGGCCATGCAAATGGTGGAGAGGAATCCGAGGAAGGGGAAGGAAGCAGGGATTAATTAAGGAAGGGAACCTCACACAAACCCCACCCCCCTCGTCTCCACAATATTTTTTTCCAAAGGTATTAGAGCAGCTAATTGCAAGATGGAAATCTCTGCGGCCCCCAGCGGGGTCACAAAAAGCACGGGTGGTTTCCTGTGCATTCAGGTAGAAAGAGTATTGGAAGGGGCATTCTGCGTCTGTCTACGTTAATAAAGACAGGTTCAGTGAAAGGCTCCGCTGGTGAAGAGGTCACCCCCATGTTGTGCCTATATTAGAGACCCTTTCAAAGCGCACACGCCAGGTTGTTCTGCTACACGAAGCACAGGGCTTCACAGAGCTTGGCGGCTTCCCAATTTGTCTGAGTTTGATCCAAATTCCGGAGAGGAGAGAGAGGGGGGAGGAATGTGTTTGTCGTGTCATCGTACCGGGCACACTTCTGGGTGGAAGAAGGGGAAACGAGGGCGAATTAAATGGAGGTGTTAGTGGTGTGGATGATAGGCTACTATAGGACAGGGGGAAATTACCAGGGCCCAGTGTCAGTGACCAGGATGTGGCTGGTCATTCCCAGTGGTCAGAGCAGGAGTCATTAGTCAGGAATCGGAACCTGGGTCAGAAGCCAGATTCCAGAGCCAAGGGCCAGATATGGAGTCAGAAGCCAGGAACTGGAGTGGAGGATCAGAGCCGGGTTACCGGGAGCGAGGCCAACCCAGGAGCAAGGCTGGGAACAAACAAAGCGCAGGAGCAGTCGGAACCATGAGCAAATGCTTGGAGCAGCCACGCGTGTTAGGGTGTCCAGAGACCGACTCTGCTGCAGGCCGTGATTCCTGACACCCCAGAGTTGTGGAATGAGGAAAGAAATATCATCAAGAGTACATCTGAGGGGGAGAGAGAGATGGGTGTGTTATCCCTGGCAGTGGCAAAATTAAGGATGCTCCTTCTGCAGCCTACAAGCCGAAACAGTCTGAGTCAAGGCAATACATCCAAACTCACTTTAAAAAGCTATCCCGATTTTTCTCTTTTCCAGCCCATTTCTGCTTTTAAAGCAGAGGCAGCAGACCAGTACTCATCATTAGGCTCAAGAAAAGCTGGTCTTCAGAATGAGGAGCAGCGCGAAGCAGCAGAATTTGAGCGGGTTGGGAATCTCTCGACAACTTCTCTGGTCCAAAAAGGCTGATTTGTCAAAAAGGAAACTTTTTCCAAGAAAGGGAGAGTTTCACCTGATCTCCAGTTTGGAAATAATATGGGGGAAAAAAGTTTTAAAATGGTCAAAACCTCCCGTTTCAACATTTTTAAAATGAAAAGTTCTCTCGGTTCCAAAGGGCATTTATTTTTGAAACTGAAGTTAATATTCCGTAAAATACATCTCAATAAGTGGTCAAAATCAAAAGGAAATATTTCAGAATGAAAGGTTTTGAGCGACACATTCTGTATTTATCTCAGATTTATTCCCACTGAAGTCAATGCGAGCTGAGGGTACTCTGCACATTACAGGATCAGGCCCACATCAAAACCATAGGCTCCACCGTAACAAAATAGACTACAGGGTTACCAGTCTATGGACCCTGCCTTAAGCAGCCGAAAGGTGCAGGGCCTCATTCATTGTTGTCCAGCCCTTAGTGTAGCTGATTCTACCAATGCAAAGTGGATCTAAAATGCCACCAAATCTGAATGGAAGCATTTGCACCGGTGTGACAGCACAAAGTGATGGTCAGTCAGGCCCCTAATGCTTCAAAGGAAGGCAGCTCCCATCCCAAACCTCCGCACTCAGCCGGAATCCAGCCAGCGTCCTCCGGCCTTCCTCCCTCACCGAAGAAACCAGTTCCACAGGGTGAAGGGACAAGCACTTCCCGATAGCCAGTCCGCATTCGGAAAGGGGCCAGGGGCTTTGTAGGCTTTTTTAAGAGCACCTGCATTCCCAGCTCCTTCCCCGGTGCAAATGCCACTCCTGGTTACTGCCCTGACAGCATAAGTCTGTGCAGATAAACTCTCCGCACTGACGGCAGAGCTGAATTCCCAGGCCACCCCATTGACCTACTAGTTAAGCACCGCAGAGCCGGCTGCTTGATTCCCAGCACAAACATATGCTTTCAAACACAAATTGGGATTCTTCTAGGAGATTAAAGCTGTTTTCCTTCCCTGGAAAACAGCCTGTGAGGAGAGTTTAAAGGCTTCCGAACTTCTCGACACTCTGAGGCTCAAGAGGTTTTGATATCCATGTGGCTCGTCTGCCAGCGTCCCCCCTCCCCACCACCGTCTCCACGTTCCTCCTGCCGATTTCCCTCAGGTCAGAGGAGCTCTGTCATCAATCCCCCACTGAGACTTCTTTCCAAAGATCAGCACTGACCCAGAAGTCACTTGGCACAGCACCATTAGAACAGTGTGTGCTGCCGTGGCTGAGAGGAGCCTCTCACAGAGACCCAATTCAGGCCGTTGGGGCATCTGCTAAGCACTTGTCAGGCTCCCATATTTCAGAGAGAAGCCTTTATGCTGCTGACCCAGTGACTGGACGACGTATTTATAAAACAACACACAAGGGCTGGCTCCTTGACCCCTGCCGCTAGACAGACGTGCCCGTGTGGGATTCTTGATCCTGATTGCTCAGCCAATGAACGGCTGTGGGGCAGAATGCTATTTCTGCATGGACGTGAGCGAGAGATGGGGTGCTCCACGCAGAGAAGGGAGCAGGGACAGTGGCGCCAGAAGAGTTTTCAGAATGGGGTGCTGAGCTGCGCCCCCACCCTTACCCCTGTCCATGCCCCTCACTACCCCCCTACAGCTGGGGCCAGGAGCAGGGCCGCGGCTCCGGGAGTGGGGGGTGTGGACAGGAGCAAGGTGGCCGAGGCTGTGGCCAGAGCTGGGGGTGGATGGGAGTCTGAGGCCAGGGCTGGCAGCCAGGTCATCGGGCGCAGGGCCAACAGCAGAGCCCTTGGGCACGGGGCTGGGACCCCATGCAAAACCTGGGGTTGCTGCAGCACCCCCCACACCCCTAGTTCCCACAGCTCTGAGCAGGGGTGAGTGCTGACAAGGACGGGGCTGGGTGCCTCTCTGACTGGAGGAGTTATTAGAGCCACGTGAACGTTACACAGGGCTCTCAGGAGCACACAGAGCTAGCACAGGCCCTGTGAGAACACAGGTGAAAGGGGGCAGGAGAAAACCCTGTGTTGTGAACTGAGGCTCGAAGAGCTGCTTAGCCCAACACAAGAGGTTTGGGATTTTAGTTTCGATCTGCAGACAGAGTTTGCTGATCGTTCCAGCCATCAGTTAAAACAACATTAGCTCTTGCAAACAAAATAACCCCCCCTTCCCCACCACGCCAATGAAAGCTTGCCAACATCCCTCGTACAAGCTCCCCGGTAAAAGCGTGACCAGATACGTTCTTCATCAGCACCTAAATCTGCACACACGGCCTCTGTTGGCCTAAGGGGCACACTGATTTCCTGAGTCGAAGCCCTTACCCTGACTCCTGCATACCGACCTCGTGGCTGCTAGCCCAAGTGTCTCAGCTGAGCCTAACTATCAGAGTGAGGTCTGTAAAGAAAGGGGCCAGCTCTAAAATACCCAAAACCCAAACAATAAAGGGATCTATAGATCTAAACCAATGCCTTGAATTGCATTGAGAAGCCCACTGGAAGTATGCAGAATCTCTGGAGCACAAGTGTAACATACGCTAGGTGAGAATTATCACCACGTTTTGCATGCACTAGCTGCAGTCTCTGAGGTTGCAGGTGTGGAAGAACATCAACATCTAGTTGACCAATTTTCAAATTCTTCACCCTATGGACGGATGGTGATATTTGAAATTCAAACTACATTGATTAATTGTGATTGGTCACATTAAGTCACACAGTACTGTTTCTGCACTGGGGTTGGGTGAGTGGCGCAAATTTTTGCATGAGAATCTCAAAGTCAGCTTCCACAAACGGTCAGGCACATGTCTTTGAAATGTTCTTTCTGCAGATATTCCTGCCAGTAATCCTCAAGGGCATAAACGTTTATGGAATGTGAACATACAAAGGTCATTAACATGGGAGACAGAATGAACTTAAAAGTCTATTAAAAGAAGCCAGAAGAAAAGTCACCAAAATAATAATAAAAAGTATCAGAGTAACAGCCGTGTTAGTCTGTATTCGCAAAAAGAAAAGGAGTACTTGTGGCACCTTAGAGACTAACCAATTTATTAGAGCATAAGCTTTCGTGAGCTACAGCTCACTTCATCAGATGCATATCGTGGAAACTGCAGCAGACTTTATATATACACAGAGAATATGAACCAATACCTCCTCCCACCCCACTGTCCTGCTGGTAATAGCTTATCTAAAGTGATCATCAGGTGGGCCATTTCCAGCACAAATCCAGGTTTTCTCACCCTCCACCCCCCCACACAAATTCACTCTCCTGCTGGTGATAGCCCATCCAAAGTGACAACTCTTTACACAATGTGCATGACAATCAAGTTGGGCTATTTCCTGCACAAATCCAGGTTTTCTCACATCCCCCCCACCCCCATACACACACAAACTCACTCTCCTGCTGGTAATAGCTCATCCAAACTGACCACTCTCCAAGTTTAAATCCAAGTTAAACCAGAACATCTGGTGGGGGGGGGGTGTTCTGGTTTAACTTGGATTTAAACTTGAAGAGTGGTCAGTTTGGATGAGCTATTACCAGCAGGAGAGTGAGTTTGTGTGTGTATGGGGGTGGGGGGGATGTGAGAAAACCTGGATTTGTGCAGGAAATAGCCCAACTTGATTGTCATGCACATTGTGTAAAGAGTTGTCACTTTGGATGGGCTATCACCAGCAGGAGAGTGAATTTGTGTGGGGGGGTGGAGGGTGAGAAAACCTGGATTTGTGCTGGAAATGGCCCACCTGATGATCACTTTAGATAAGCTATTACCAGCAGGACAGTGGGGTGGGAGGAGGTATTGGTTCATATTCTCTGTGTATATATAAAGTCTGCTGCAGTTTCCACGATATGCATCTGATGAAGTGAGCTGTAGCTCACGAAAGCTTATGCTCTAATAAATTGGTTAGTCTCTAAGGTGCCACAAGTACTCCTTTTCTTTTTAATAAAAAGTATGTTTTTATTGCTTTATTTGCTCAGCTCTAGTGTTAATGAACAATTCCTTCCACTACAGAAATTACTGGGTGAAATTCTCTGGTTTGTGTTATGGAGGAGATCAGACTAGATCCTCATAGTGATTCGCCTGATGTTAACATCTGTGAATACACCACAAGAGTCTGGATCTGCGCTTTAAATGACTAGATGTCCTGCATGCTTACAGTGTGGCTTTATGTCCTGGTTCAATGGCTGGACCACATTTATGAGTCCGCTAGTGGCTTTGAGTTCACACAGCTGGGCATTTTAGCTCAGGCATTAGCGATTGATGCTTTTAGATACAAGACATCCCAGGCTCAATGCCAGCTGCAGATGACCCACCCAGGGGTGTTTGGCTCACCCTCATTGTGAGGAGACAGAAATGCAGTGCAGAAGCTCTCTCGCCAAGTGGTTAGAGCACTGGAAGAGGCCTCTGTTCTATTCATCTCACAATGATCAGTTAGGTGATCTCAAGCAAGTCCCTTCATCCCTCTCTGCCTCAGTTTCCCCATCTGCCAAACGAGGACAATGCTATTGTCCTCCTTTGTAAAACACATTGAGAGCTACAGATGAAATTTGTTATATGAGAGCTATTATTAATCAGTCTTTACCCAGATAAAGTTCCCATTTATTTTCATGGAAGTTTGGTCCAAGTAAGGACTGAGTTAAAAGAATCTCAGTACTCATCTCACAGTGCAGATATAATCTATCAAGCTAACATTAATTCCCCGTTACCCTGTTTCAATGCTTCTATTTAAGGAGCTCTCAGTAACCTGGGATCCAGGCCTTACATGGTGAGTTTCACCCATAGGGGAATACTCAGGGGTGGCTGTACCTGAACTATCTTTGCCCATCCCTCTTTAAGAATCTCTCTATCTCCCTACATCAGTATGTAAAGAAAGCCAAATTATACAGGGCATTAAGCATGCAATATAAATGAGGCTACAGGAAGAGGAGAGTGGATGGTGAATGTTTATGGAATAACTTAACAACTGGGAATGATGCTGCATTTTCCATGCAAGCAGACGGACAAATATAACACAGTCCCAACAGGGAAGAGTAAATCCCTGTAGTTTGTGGCCTACTTTCAGCTTCATTAATGGAATAAAGACCAAGAGGCATGATGTCATGAAATTAGCATCCTAATTAAACATTGCCTCTGACTCTGTCTCTCTCCCTTGGCCCCTCCCTTCCTCTCTGGATGAAGTCCGTCGCTTTGCTGGCTCAGTGCATTGCTGTTTGCAGAGGGTTGCAACTTCTTCTGAGTTGTGTGTTATGAGGCTGTGCCAATACACTGACGGCAGCTTGGTCTGTTGGTTGCAGCCAGGGGTCAGGCGACCTGGCTTCTCTTGCTATGAGAGCCTACAGCGAGAGGTTTACCTCTCAATGCCTGGAAGACCGTGAATACTGCCTCACCCTTGCAAAACACTTTGAGATCTTCAGATGGAGGGTGCTATGTACATGCAACCATGGAGGGGGCATGAAGCAAGCTCCATGATCTGAACATGCCAAAGCTTTGGGGGGGGTGGGAGAGATTCAGACCTGAACTTGCATCCCAAGTTTGCAGATGGTTCCTGCCTTTTGGGCAGAGCCAACACACCAGATAACAAACAGCCTTGGACTTGGGGGGACAGAATCATAGAAGATCAGGGTTGGAAGGGACCTCAGGAGGTCATGTAGTCCAACCCCCTGCTCAAAGCAGGACCAATCCCCAACTAAATCAAGAGCTGGACATCTAGAGCCAGAGCCCAATCTGACACTTGAGCCCATCTCTATTAATACAACACGATGTTGTCTTTCCTCCCATTGTACTATCGTCGTCATCATAAGATCAGGCCCATTTGACACAGCCTGTGGTAAAGAGGAGGAGAGGGTTAAAAGTACTTTCCTTTTTGGGCCAGGGGCCAGCAACAATGTGGCTGGAGAGCCGAGGCTGTGGTACGTGCCTCTGCTCCACTCCAAGCTAGGCAGCAAAGCGGAGGTCAGATACAGTGGGGGAGCACATGCAGTACCCATTTATAGGGTGGCCGAGCTATCACCGCGCTCCCTGGGGAGCCCCCCAAAAGAATTCTAGCAGAGTCAGCTACAGCTGCTCCACTTCCTTGTGGCATCTCCTCATGCCCGCCCCGCAAAGCCAGGCAGCACCTTTAGGGGACCGTGTAGCCCCTCACTTGTACAGCACTTTGGGATCCCTGATGGATGAAAGAATGTAAGATATCATTGTGACGATTTAACAAATGAATAAAGACACCCGAGAAACAATGCCAGAGAAAAGCCCTGCCCTGGAAGATCATTAAAAGCCAGACCCAAGAAGAGGCAGAGCTAAAGGGAAATGATATATCAATTTTAGAGCAACCTGTTACGTACTCTTCATTATTATGATTGATGATTTAACTGGGAATTGGTCCTGCTTTGAGCAGGGGGTTGGACTAGATGACCTTCTGGGGTCCCTTCCAACCCTGATATTCTATGATTCTATGATTATTAGAGACAAGCCAAACACAGAACTCCCAACTCCACCCCCTTTGGATTTCAGGTGAGGTGGCGAGGAGGGACAGCAGGACCTGATTCCTCAGATGCTGACCTGTCCCCAGACACTGTTTTTCATGTCAAGTTTCATCCAGAAATGGGAGGGGCCTCTTGCCCAGCTCTGCTGTGGCTTTGCACAAGAACACAGCTGAGTTTTCAAGAGATTTCAGCCCAACGTTCTGGAAAGCTCCTGGGAAGAGCTGATCTCATGAGATTTCCACCATTCAGGGTGTCTGACGGCTGAGAAGATCCACTCGCACCAAATTTCAGCTCCGATCCGGCTTCACACTCCAGCATTGGCCTACCATCGAAACGAGGAGCTTTTCTGCCTGGTGCCATATTCCACACCAGCAGGGATGGACATGTGAATTCACACCAGCATGTTGCACACCAACTGCAGGCGTGCACTGGAAGTTCCCTAGCACCCATTACCGTAGTCCCATTTCAAATAGTGCCACATTCATGCATAGCAGGGCCCATACCGGCCACTTAGGGTATGTCTACACTGAACACTAAGCCCAGGGTCTGACTCAAGTTTGAGCCCAAGCCCCGCTTTCATCCACACACAAATCAGTCTGACTCAGGTCAGCAAGCACTCGGGAGCTGGTCCGAGGAGCCTGCTAGGGGGGTGGATCAAAGCCCGAGTCCCACTGTGACTCGGGTTCAAGCTCCATCATTTGGCAGCATGAATACAGGTCAAGCTGCATACCCAAGTCAGAAGGGCCAAGGATCACAATATGGACATGTTAAGATGGCTGTGAGACCCAGTCCAGTGACTATAAACCCATTTCCATTGCAGTGTGGATGCTCAAGCACAGCCATGGGATCACCAAGCCCACAAGCCCTGGTCCCACAGTCCCGCGCTTAGTGTGCGGTGTAGACACACCCCTTGGTGCATCACTTGCAGCTGTAGACAAACCCAAGTTTGGATATATGGTTAGTATTTATCATTTTTATTACAGTAGATATCAAGGTCCCATTGTGCTGGTGCTGTACGGGGAGCAGGAAGAGAGAATCCCTGCCCCTCCAAATGTTTATCCCCATCAAAGATGGAGAACGGAGACACAGAGAGACAGAGGCCCACCTTTTAAAGGTATTTAGGTCCCTAACTCCCATTGATTTCAATAGGAATTAGGCACCTAAATACTTTTAAATATCTGGGCCTAAGTGACTTGCCCAAGGTCACACAGGAGACCTGTGGCAGAGCTGGAAATTGAAGCCAGTCGAGTGTCCACAGACTGGTCTTCCTCTCTAACTCATTCATTTCCTTTCCCCGGGGCTTTCATACAACTCCCCGGTGAAGCTTCACCGAGTCATCCCTGTAATGTCCGTGTCTCCGTGTGCGTTTGTCTCCAGTAAAGATGGAGCAATTTCCCTCACACTGCATCTTTTGTGCAGGTGCGCGTTTTAAAAACACAACATCAGCACTCTGCAAAAGTGTTTCTGTTAACATTTATCACCCTTTCCCTTAGTCATCACTGCCACTGCCCTCCCCGGGGAACGGGAATGCTAATTCAGAGGAAGATTTAAACCGGCCCATGGGGAGCCTTCGCATTAAACCACCACCACCACCACCAAAGAGAGCGAAAAAAGAGACAGAAAGGGAGAAAGAGCCCTGTAAGAAAGAGAGAATGGGAATCTCAATCACCTTTTATTGCAGCCCCATGCTTTCTGATTGTTCTGCCTGAGCAAGCCCTTTCTTTGCAAGACTGTTGTTAATGAAAAAGTCCATTGTGGTCATTCTGCCAGCTATACGCTTATTCTTGTCCAGTAGTTTCTTGGAATCCCAGAGCTGTTAATATACCTAGAGTGAAGCAGCTGCAGGGCAACCTAGTTCTATGATAATGTGTATTCGGAGTTTTTATTGTCCTTTTTTGTGATGCCTGCTATCCTGCCCCCCCCCCCGTAGAAAGTCATTTCAAAGCATTGTCCAGTTGCAGTGAAACCCTGATTCTAGGTTTTAAGGAGAAAATGACTTTGCCCATGAAAACTTATGCCCAAATAAATCAGTTAGTCTTTAAGGTGCCAGCGGACTCCTTGTTGTTTTTGTAGATACAGACTAACACAGATACCCCCTGATACTTTGCCCTCATGGGGTTCCGATGTATATATCTACAGGGCTTAATTCTATTCCGGCTTCTATGTTGTATAGGGCTTGGTCAAAACCTTTCCATCAACATTTCCCCCGCTGATTAAAAATTGCAGTGTCGATTAAGTGTATAAGTAGGGGCATAGCGAGCAGATCGAGGGACGTGATCGTTCCCCTCTATTCGACATTGGTGAGGCCTCATCTGGAGTACTGTGTCCAGTTTTGGGCCCCACACTACAAGAAGGATAAATTGGAGAGAGTCCAGCGAAGGGCAACAAAAATGATTAGGGGTCTAGAACACATGAGTTATGAGGAGAGGCTGAGGGAGCTGGGATTGTTTAGCCTGCAGAAGAGAAGAATGAGGGGGGATTTGATAGCTGCTTTCAACTACCTGAAAGGGGGTTCCAAAGAGGATGGCTCTAGACTGTTCTCAATGGTAACAGATGACAGAACAAGGAGTAATGGTCTCAAGTTGCAGTGGGGGAGGTTTAGATTGGATATTAGGAAAAACTTTTTCACTAAGAGGGTGGTGAAACACTGGAATGCGTTACCTAGGGAGGTGGTAGAATCTCCTTCCTTCGAGGTTTTTAAGGTCAGGCTTGACAAAGCCCTGGCTGGGATGATTTAACTGGGAATTGGTCCTGCTTTGAGCAGGGGGTTGGACTAGATGACCTTCAGGGGTCCCTTCCAACCCTGATATTCTATGATTCTATGATATGATTCTATGAAATGATCATGCTTTCCTCAATAATGTTCATTTTTTGTCAAAAGAACAGAAAACCTGGAAATGTTTCTATACAACTCTCCACCCCCTACCTCCCCCAAAGTCATTTTTAAAGGAAAGTCAGACCTTTTTTCTGGGAGAAAAACAAGAAACAACGTCTGACCAGCTCTAATACTGTGCAATTCCACTGACTTCAGCAGAGTACCCATTAGAGGGAGAATTTTCTGGAGATGATTGAGAATAAATAATCAAAACATCCAGGAGAAACAAGAGCCTCACAACACAGAAGCTAACAGAGACATTAAAGATCTCAACACCATACAGTGAGAGTCTGATTCTGTCTTCAGTTACACTCATGAAGCTGTATTGAAAGAGGTGATAAACCCTAAATCTTCAAAATGGTGGTACAGAATGTTAGCTCCATGACTTCTGTTCATGAGCAAGGGTGTTTGCACTCAACACGGTTCATATCAAAGCTATTTGGTTGTTTATGAATCAAGGGTTGGCATTGCAAGTTCAACCTGGAATCAGGAAAAAACAAAAACAGGCTCTCTACCTTCTGGCTCTTCCATCTAGTAAGAAAGATCCTGCAATAACAGTGCAGCTGACAAGGTTGCCGCTAAAGTAGCAAGCTAAAAAGAACCAACCTCACCCTCCTGTTGCTATCTTGGCTCTGAGGATCGAACAGCCGTAAAAACTTTCTTGTGTCCGTAAAGTGCGCAGATGTGACTCAAAGACAGGTAGAGATCGGAAAGGGTTATTCACTTTTCTAACTAAAATTGCAGTCTAGATTTCCTCTGTCTGGTGTTTTGGAAGGGAGACATTTCTTCTTGGTGCCTGTGGAAAATTGGATACTGAATTCCAAATACCATGGCCCTTTAAAATAGATGGTTATTTCCTTTTCTTAATGGGTATATGGAAAGACGGCTGGGTTAGCAGCTGTGGAGACTGGAATTTTGTGTCCACAGAACAGGAGAGCTCACCCCTTGTCAATGCGACCCACTCTAAAGGTGAGAGGAGATTTCAGTGTCCAAGCCTGTTCAAATCCTTGATCTCTCTGCTCAGCAGTAATCCTTTTTAACCTTGTGAAATTGACCTGTTTTGGTCTCGCTGCGGCCAACTAATGATCCCGAAGAGGCTTTTACCTGGCCAGCTGTTGCAGATTGTACTCCACTAATCATTCCCCATATCGAATGGAACTCAGATTCCATTTGCCATTAAAAAATGGAGAAAGGAAACTATTAAACAGAACAGATCATTGGATATCCCAGAATTCCTCCATGTCAAGCACATCTGCATTATATATGAGAACAGCAGTTCTTTGGAAATGATTTGTCCAGGTCCCTTTTCTATTATTATTTGTATTATGGGAATGAATAGAGAGAGTCTCAACTGAGATCAAGGCCCCGTTGTGTTAGGCACTGGACAAACACATAGTCAGAAACAGTGCCTGCACCAAGGAGCTTAAAATCTAAATAGACAAAACAGCCAGAAAGTGGCAGGGGAAAATGAGCCACAGAGGGGGGAAGGGTAAAATGTTTAACGGTGCCTAAGTCCAATTTTAAAAAGTGCTTTTGAAAATTTTACGCAGAATGATCACCAAAGGTCCCAGTCCGAGACAGGGTTAGAACCCTGCTGTCTTCAGCACCAGACCAACACCCTGACTACCAGACCACATTCCCTCTTTAAAAATAATCTCAGTCAAAACTGCCGTATTTGACTTCATTTTGTGTCGAAGCCATGAACTTTGCCTGGTTTTTACAGGGGATGGATATGAACCTAAATTCTGTTTGTAGGTCCCGCTCTGCATTTGCAGCTCAAGGCTATGTAATAGGGTGAGTCTGAACAACCTGAAATTTGGGATAATTTGGATTCAGATCTTGATTTCGAAGCCAAAATTCAAGGCATGTTTTGAGCAGGGGTTTGGTTTGCTCATTGGGAAGATACAGATCTAGACCCAAGGAGTTTTAACGTTAGTTTTGAACACCACCATGAATCTGTCCCACCTTCGCTCAAGGCTGGTACAGATTGTCCACCCTGAGTGCATCTGGGCTGAGCATGGAGTCTCCAGCAAGACCAAGTGCCTTTGACAGGGTTTGAGAGTTTGGTAATGAATTTTTGCCTAGCTCTGTCCTGGTCTTTAATTAGAATAACTGTGCACACCTGAAAGATGCAGATCTATGTAGGAGTGCAGATGTACATGGCTGAGAGCATGGAGTGCTCAGACTTAACGGTATGTACCTTTCCCCCGACCCACCCCCAACAATGTCTGGTGACTCAGGCAAAACGGAAGTTGGATCCAAACCAACCTTGGTCTTGTCAAACTCCCCACCAGAGAAATGAACAGAACAGCTCCACTCCAAGGAGTGCTAGCAATGCACATCATAGTAGCATCAACCAAGCTGCAGATGCTCTGCAGTGAGCATCCCTCAAGGATCTGGGAAGCCAGCCCACCTGCTTATTGAGCCATTACCTATTCTGTAAACATTACATTTACCAACCACATGCCTAACAGAGACCAGGCTATGATTTCCTTGCCCCTGAGGTAAAAGCGGATTCTGCCAGCCTACGGGCCTCTTAGCTTTGGGGTTTTTGCCCTCGTTGTTTCTCGGTAGAGGGGAATGGAGGAAATTTACTCTTCCGAGCCTGGCACAGTCTCGCCACCAACACAAAGATGCTGAAGGAAGCTGTTTTCATTTCGTTCTATTTGTCAACTCTGGATGAACAAAAGGAGCCCTGGTCACCTCCAATGGTAAACTCTGAGACTGGATTAAGGCAGGGAATTCACAGTTTGCCTTTACAGTCTGTGGGTGTCATTGACCCCTCACATCAAAACTTCCCTGAGTCTTGGCATGCCTTCTAGATGTTGCAAATAACAGCTAATCAAATTGTCTTACAAATTATGATTATTATTATTGTTTAATACAGTAGCTGCTAGCTCAGACAAAGTGAGTAGGGGAAGGGAGAAAAGGAACCTAAAAGGATGCTGGGTATTTTTTTCCTTTTACCTCATTAAGCTTTGCTTCCAATTACATTTTAATGATTCTTGATGTCTTCTGTATGCTAGCATTTACTGCAGTCTCTTTAAATTTAATCGTCTTGATAATGGGTTACTCTGACACTGCAAATTAGGGGCTGAAAGAAACCTTTTGCCATTTACAGAAAAGATTCTGTGTCCAGACTACAGCTTGTTGCTGTACTCAGCAGGTTCACACACTTCCTTCTGGATACAGGATTCCTAAGAAAGCAAATTAGGGCTCAGCAAACCAGCTGGGAGAAAACAAGATGCTCTACTTCAACCACAAGTTATTGGCTTGCAGCAGGAATGATGGGATAAAATGCTATGGCCTGTATTATTCGTAAAGTCAGACCAGATGATTCCAATAGCCCTTACTAGCCTTATGAAGCTATAAGAACACATCAAACTTCAAACCCCAGTGGATACCTTTTTCAAAAAGGTTCAAAATATTCAGTATCTAACTCCCGTCCCATCCTTTCATTATTTTTTCACTTTTACATCCCTCCAACCTTCCTTTTCCTAGCGGGGATCGGCAGCAACAACATATCTTAACCACGGTGGCTGTTCTTTTGATATTTCCAGTCAAACAAGTCTTTTCTTGTGACTTTTACAGCCCAAATATTTATGGCAGTCCAAAGAAGCTCCGATCAGTATCAGCACTTAGATACCCGGGTGATGGGCTGTAGGATACCATGGCGAGATTAGATGAGTTAGGTAAAACAGAACACACAGCTCCCAGGATTTTTGGGTGCTTAACTGAACCCCCTCCTTCTAACTTTGGAAGATCTCCTTTCCATTGCTGCTGAAAGTGACAAATCACTAGGCAATGCTGCTTGTTAATCTCTTCTTTTAAATATCTGAACACTGTCTGGTGCAGATTCTTCACCAGCCTGTGGCAAACCATTGGAGGCTGAGGGCTAATCTGGCAAGGTGCTGAACTCCTGTCAAGGTTCCTTCCCCACTCTGAACTCTAGGGTACAGATGTGGGGACCTGCATGAAAAACCCCCTACGCTTATTTTTACCATCTCAGGTTAAAACTTCCCCAAGGTACAAACTATTTTATCTTTTGCCCTTGGACTTTATTGCTGACACCATCAAGTGTCTAACAAATATATAACAGAGAAAGAGTCCGCTTGGAAACGTCTTTCCCCACAAAATACTCCCAAACCCTACACCCCCTTTCCTGGGGAAGGCTTGATAAAAATCTTCACCAATTTGCATTGGTGAACACAGACCCAAACCCTTGGATCTTAAGAACAATGAATAGCAATCAGGTTCTTAAAAGAAGAATTTTAATTGAAGAAAAAAAGTAAAAGAATCACCTCTGTAAAATCAGGATGGTAAATACCTTACAGGGTAATCAGATTCAAAACATAGAGAATCCCTCTAGGCAAAACCTTAAGTTACAAAAAGACACAAAACCAGGAATATACATTCCATTCAGCACAGCTTATTTTCTCAGCCATTTAAACAAAACAGAATCTAATGCATATCTAGCTAGATTACTTACTAAATTCTAAGACTCCATTCCTTTTCTGTTCCTGGCAAAAACAACACACAGACAAAGAGAACCTTTGTTTCTCCCCCTTCCAGCTTTGAAAGTATCTTGTCTCCTCATTGGTCATTTTGGTCAGGTGCCAGCGAGGTTATCCTAGCTTCTTAACCCTTTACAGGTGAAAGGGTTTTTCCCCTGGCCCGGAGGGATTTTAAAGGTGTTTACCCTTCCCTTTATATTTATGACAACTCCACTGAGAGATGTCAACTTCCCCCAACTCCCACTGCCCTCAGTGAGGATTGAGGATTCTCGGCCTCTCGCAAGAATGCTCCATGTCTTACAGAATTGAACCCCAAAAGGAAGAGGTGAGGAAATGAAAGGCACTTGTCTAGACCGAGAGAAGTGTTATGTCTGTACAGCATCTTGCATAACAGTGCCCCAATTCCCCACTGAAGCATTAATAGATGCATTATCTCCCAAGGCAAATAAACTGATGCAAAACAGAGGCTCATCACCCACAAATGTCCATACATGGTTGGTTTGCATTTGAGGCACTGGATTCTCTGACTGTCCAGTGCTTACATAGTCCCATCCCCAGAGCATCGGAGCACCGTGCAATCGTGTTGGGTTCAAGATGTTTCTGGTATTTGGATGCTTCCATTACTGACCTTACTAGGGGATGTAACAAACAAACAAGAAGAGGAAGGAGAGCATTGGGGAAGGAAGATAAAGAAGAACAAGTGTCAAAAATATTGCATTTGGATTCAGTCCAGGTACAGGTTTCACTGACATTTTCGGTCAGTTCTGTTTTCTGTTTTACCCACAGCAGATCCCCCTACCCTAAGCCAACACTTCATGTTTAAAACCGCATTGAAAAAGCAGTTCCAACTGAAAAGTGCTTTACTGTGGGACGATAGGCATGAGTCTTGATTCAGAACTCTGCAGCAGTTTTCAGTTGCTTCCTGGTCATACTTCCCTCTGGCAGACAATTATTTTGCTAGCAAATGACTCCACCCTCAAATCAATTTTAGCAAGTTGCTCTGGCATTAGCTCTTTGGACAATGAAGTCCAATAAGTTCCCCTGGGTCCCTTGTGTCACATGATAAAAAATAAAATCCCACAGAACTTAGTCCTTTCTTAACACCCCTGTAATAATGAGCTGGTAGTTTCAGCCCTCTTCTTATTGGACGAGCATCCCATAGCACCAAACTCACCAGAACTGGCACTAATTTGGTGCCCATGTTGGCAGGCTCAGAAGACGTGTAACGAGCCAGAGCCTCTGATCTGTTCTCACTTGGTCTCTCCAGCCCAGATAGGGGTATGTTGATGGAATGATAGGGGGAAATCATTCAGCCCCATGACCCTGTACTGGACCTGTTCCCAGGATAATAGAACATTGGCACCGTTTAAAAGTAGTGTGTAGTGGATAGATGGTTTCAGTCCAATTCCTAGTGGGCAGATGCTTGTGCCACAAATCTAATTGTCATGAGCGGTACTAGTTGGTCCACTTGTTGGCAACCTCACTGGAGCTGCCAACTGATTTAATGGAAGATGGAGACTGAACTAATCTCTTGCCCCTACAGGTTGTCACTGTAGCAGAGACAGACATTTCCTGGAGCAACCATTTGTACCAGCGTGATATAGTATGTGGGCATTTTCACCACCTCTCTAAAGGTCAGGGTAGAGGCCCAGTGACAGTGTAGGGAATATTAGTGCTGCTCTTGTCATCACTGCTGTAACTACTATGTAGACAAATACTGTAATTAACTGACTACTCTCTGTGTTTATCATTGCCATCTACTGGATGGAGTCAGAACTGCTCAAATGCACATCAAAAGCCCTCTACTGCTAACAGTTAATGAAGATTCTCTGTGGAACTCTATTTTTAGAGTCCTATTCATTTCTGTTTGTCTGAAGATCCTTGTGGCCATGCTGTGCAGCAGAGTGGGAATCAGGAAATATTAAACAGAGTTGGTTGCACATTTCTGAATTTAGATTTTTTGATGACATTTCTCATTGATATTGCAAATTTTCTCAAAAAGGAATGACTTCTTTTGCAAAAATTTGCAAGAAATTTTCATTCCATTTTTTTAAAATCAACAATAGAATGGCCTGAAAAAACCCCCAAAATGTTAAAAAAAAAAAATGACTGACATTTTGAATTCTGACCTCAAAAACGGGATGAATTTTTCTGGAAAAAGTTTCCCATTTTTCAACCTGCTTTATCCCTGAGTTTGTTCAAGAGAGAAGATCAGTCTCCAGCACTGTCACTCCCGCACATCTCTTTAGTGCCAAAAGAAATTTCGAAGGGGATTCATAAATGAACCTGAAATAAAAGGATTATAGACTCGTGGAAATGTCAGGCTGGAAGAGACCTCAAGAGGTCATGAACTCCAGCCTTCTGCGCTGAAACAGGACCAAATAAACCAAGATGATCCCTGGGAATTTTTTGTCCAACCTGTTCTTAAAAACCTAGAACATCCACGGCTGACAGAAATTCTCTCTTAGCAACTGCATCATTGCTTGGTAGGCAAGGTGTGCAAAGGGAAGATACTGGTTTGAGTTCTGAGTCCCAAAATATCTCCTGGATTTAGGTGAAGTACTGTCTAAAAAAATCCATTCGATATCTCAAGGAAAAAGTCTCTTTTCAAACAACTCCCCCAACTAGCACATCTCCAATTGCTCGTCTCCCTTTCCATTTTAGTGCTGCTCGAATGGGGTCTCCTCTCTTCTGCCCTAAAGTAATCCCATCTTTAGAATCAATTTCTCAAAGGCCCCAAGGACCATCCCTGTTGCATCTCCAAAAGCCTCAGCAATAGGATGGAAATCCGAGAGGGTCGGACTTCCTCAAGAGGTTTCAAGAAGAGTTATATGAATATAACTGATTTTTTGCTCCACTGGCAGCTCCAAGAAATCTTTTGAAAAATTATTTTGGATCAACCCAAAATGATTTTTTTTTAAATTCTCAGAGAACCGAGAAGTTGGGAAAAAAAATGCTCCGGATTGAATGAAACACTTCATGCTTTTGTATTGATATGGGACCTTTTCTTAAAAAAATATTTAAGATATTTCTTGAAATAAAATGGAAAGAAAATTTGAAACAAAAAGGTTTTTTTCCCCCAAATCTTAATTTTTTTTTTTCAAAATTTTCAGAATTTTGGGAGGCTTTTTCCAACTGAAACAATTTGGGCCCATGTGATCTTTTCATCCGTATTTCTCTAAGGCAAATAAGTATCTTCATCCTGCAGGCGAGGAAAGTGAGATGCAGGGAATTAAGTGGTTTGCCAAAGGACACACAAGAAATCAGTGACAAAGCCAGGACTAGAACTCAGTCCCCCCACATTGCTCTCTACCCATTGAATCATGCTTGGTAATAAACTGATCTCCTACCTCTTGATAGAGGGCTTTAATCTGCTTACCACATCACTCAGGTCTAAAATTAATAAATAAAGAGGAAAAGACCTGCTTTTCCCTCCACCCCTCCTACACATTTATCATTCAGGGAACATAAATAATTGAGAAGAATAGTACATAAAATTAATTGTCAAAAATAAAGGCTTTTACAGTCTTGTCTGCATTAAAAAATAAAACAGGAATCCCTGAATATTGCATTTTGTAAAGTCACTTCCAGCAGACTTTCTGCATCTGCATAGAATTAGCCGCAAGACTGAGCAGCACCATTCATCCTGCTAGGATGTGCTTATCTGGCACCCATAGATCTTTATCATATGAAAACATTAATTGAATATTTATTGACGAACACTAGAGAGAGGCGAGAGAGAGAGAGATGCACACTGGGTGGGGGTTGGGGGAGGGAAATGGGGAAGATGGTGACGGCGGGTTTGTACCGTTGCTGCAGCTATAGATCGTCCTTGCTGGTTTCCTCGTTCGCCCCCCTTGTAATCATACATTAAATCGCAGCAAAAGAAAAAATGAATTAATGAATACAGAGAGCTTCCCTTCCTCATCAAGAACCTTCTGCAGGCAGGACAACTCAGAAGACATGACATAACAAATAAGAGAGCTCAGGCCCTGCCGGGTAGAGATAGAAACCACAAGCTCTTGCTGTGAAAGACTTTAGTTGCTTGAATACTGCTTTCAGCATATCCAGGCAGAATGTCCCTCAAAGGGATGCACTGCAAACATGACCACGGTCCATGGTAGCCTACTCTATCTCCCCTCCAGCTGACAGATAAGTGCAGGGGGCAAACAAGTCATAAGTTTGCCAGACAACGGTCGGCTTCAAAAAATAAGCCCAATGCAAGTCCCGGGCTGCATCCTATTTGCTTCTGGTTCTATATACTGTCCATAAGAATGGCCATACTGGATCAGACCAAAGGTCTATCTAGCCCAGTATCCTGTCTTCCGACAGTGGCCAATGCCCCGATCTTGGGATCACTGCCATGACCTTCCTTCTGAAGCATTTTCAGAGGTGACAGAAGCTAGGTTGGATTTATACCCCTTGTTCCACCATGCACGCTGGAAGGAACATTTGTCCTTTAAGTTGTACAGCAGGCTTGAGTCAGATATATTCCTGGTGTGATCCTTGTTAATCTGCCATTGTCACTAGCCATGGGACAGAACAAATCTGACAATATACACCAAGACTGCAACAGAAGACAGACACAGATGTTGACATAAACAGCCCTTTTCAGGGGCTCAGCCAAATATGGCCCTAAAAACCGTTCATTTCAGTGTGGAGGGATTTTCTGCAAAGACGACAGACAGTCTACCTGGCATGAAAGCAGACATCATGTTCTTTCAATGGACACATGGAGTGAGAACAGCACCAAACATCCCTAGCACGTGCATATTGTTGCAGATATTGAAAGTAACATCTATGGCTGCATGGCACTTGTATGTGACAAAAGACTGGTGAAGAACACTGCTGTGACAATGGAACTTGGAATGATTGAACTCAAGAATCAGTAGTTTCTATTTAAAAACCACCAGGTGAACAGTTTGCATGGCAAACCAACTTTTCCCTGGCAGAAAAAACTGCCTTATTATAGGATCATAGGACTGGAAGGGGCCTTGAGAGGTCACCTAGTCCAATCCCCTGCACTCATGGCAGGACTAAGTATTATCTAGACCATCCCTGACAGGTGTTTGTCTAATCTGCTCTTAAAAATCTCCAATGATGGAGATTCCATGACCTCCCTAGGCTGTCATTATAGGTGACTTCACCACCATCTGGGGATACTCCAACAATGGGGAAGAAGTTGAGAAGTGGGCAACAACAATTTGACTGCTCTACTTGGGGATAATGCTACGGATCTGCCTCTCAAGGAGTGGAAAATACCTTCAGACCCCCGGAATGGAAGCAGTGTCATCACACATACTGACATCAAAAGCTGTCACTCAAGGAGATGCTCAGAACCAAGCTGCTCTAGAATCATTTAGACTAATGCGGGAATATAACTGGAAGTCATGGGATGAAATTAAGAAAGGTAAAATATAGGCTTGGATACCGAGGGGTAAAATTCATGACAGTGATATGAATCAGATTGTAAACAGCCTCCCAAGGAATGTCAGTGGATGCTCCTTCACTTGGGACATTAAAAATTAGACTAAACAAAGCACTAGAAAATGGATGTTAGAGGACAATCTTGCATTGGCTCCAGGGATAGGCACTAGACTGGATCATAGTTTAGGCTGTCCCATTCCCCAACTTTGATGAGTCTAAGAATTCAGCCTTCCCATCCCTTCTTTTACTGGACGAGCTCCCAAACTTCCTTTCAGAAGGAATTGTGATTCTCCGCTCATGCGCTGCTATTGACAGAAGACATCAGGCTTGTTTGCAGCTCGACTGGGAGTCAGATAATCCTGACACAAACATTGCCCAGACACGGCGGCTTCGCTCTTGCCAGCAAACTCACTGATGTATGGCCTCAGTGGGGTCTGTGCTTCCGCTGTGCGTCTTTTAAATCTCTGTTTTGTTAGTGGAGGAAGAAAAAAGATACGCCACGCTAACGCTTACCCAGGGGCCAGCCAACTCCCCTCTATCCCTCCTGCCCTCAGCGTCCAGAAGAAAATGAGGTTCTCTCTTCTAGGAACCCCCTGGAAAGGAACACCATCCCTGTGGTTGCTGTTTACATTCCAGCGCGTGTGGTGAGGATGCGGCATGCTGATGGGAGAGAGCTCTCCTGTTGGCATAAAAAACCCACGCCCGCGAGTGACAGAAGCTATGTCAGTGGGAGAAGTTCTCCCATGGATGTAGCATTGTGCACACGAGTACTTATGCTGGTGTAACTTATGTCGCTCGGGGCATGGTTTATTCATACCCCTGAGTGACACCAGTTAGGCCGTCATAAACTGTAGTGTAAACATAACCTCAGTCTCTATTCAATGTTATTACAGATTTCCTATAGGTTGCTTGAAGGAAGGAGGGTCTAAGCTAGCTAAAGACCTGGAAGGCCTCGGTTCAATTCCTTGTGTGACCTTGGGCAGATCAGTTAGTCTCTCTGTGCACCATCTGTCAAATGGGGATAACAGCCCCCTATGCCAGGGGAGATGGGAGGATCAACACACAGCAGATGGTGAGTATTACGATCATGGCATACACACAGAGAAGTCAGGTGAAAATACTCTTCCTGGGAGGTTGCAGTGTATCTAATTCATTTCTTAGAATTCACAATCCTAACACACCAACCCCCCGAAACAGGGACACTGTGAGGATCCACAGGTCTTGAACCATGGCCGCAGGCTGCTGCTCTGTTCGAGCTGCTCTCTAGCAGCTTGCTAGTGTGGGGTGAGCTGAGCAGGTTATGAAACCCTAGCCCCACCAGGGAGCAGCGCCCGGCCCCATTGATTGGTCCAGCTGCGCAATTTAAGCTGGAAAGAGGTGCAGGAAGTTGTCCATAAAAGTGGGTTAGATGCTGGCTGTTGCATCAGACCCTGCCTTTTTGCCTGATTCCTGAGCCCTGCATCCCTGCCTTGTCCTGGGTCCTGCCGGGTTCCTGACCCCTGCCTCCAACTCCAGTTCTGACCCTTGGCCCTAGCATTCAGCCTCGGCTCCATTTCCCAGCTGCTGGCTCCTGCTCTGACCGCTAGGTCAGACCATCCACGTCCCAGTCCCTAAGAGACACACAAAGCAGGCTGCGCCCTAAAACAGAGAAACACAACTCATCCCACCTTACTCTAGGCTGGCTCTTTGCAGACTGCCTGCCAAAAGACACAGATCTTATGCTTCACTGCAGAGCCTCCTAGCCTGAATGCAGCACCAGGAAACCCTTTACAGACTAAAGTGATAGCTTCACATTTTAATGCAGTTTCCAATTGGCCACAGTGAGGGGCTCAGATGCTGTGATAATACTGGCCACAGGAGTACCTTGGAGAGAGAGAAAGCTTGTGCCTTTGCCAGTTTCACTGCTCGCCCACTTCTTACACACGTGTGGATCCACCATAAGGTTTCTAGGGCCCTGGGACATGGTTTCACCCGTCATGCGGATCTATGGGGCATGATCTGGATCCAAGTTAGCGAATGGGTCAGGGCCCAACCCCTAATTAAATCCCCCACAATAGGGGGAAGCACATCTTGAGCCCCCACTGCAGCGTGTCTCATATGCACAGAGATTTCTTTGGTTGAGAAATCGTGGGGGGTTGTGGCTTTCCCACATCCCCCAGCCCTGCAGGAGAATTTGCATAGCGCTTCTTAAAAAATATTTTTAGGGTGAATTTAGTGTTGCTGAAAGATGAAGCCAGATTGACAGCCCTGCAGACCAATGGCAGCCATTTATTCACAGGATGTGTACACCAGCTGCAGGATGCGTACACCATGGACTGCGCCAGTCTCAACGCTGGCTTGATGGACCGATTTTAGGGTGGAGCAGGCATTTCGGAGCAAATAGTCAATGTAACAGGGTCTCACTGATGCCTGGCGCTGCCAACCAAATCATCAATTAGTGCCCATTGTTACAATGCTGGTTGTGACGCAGCACAGAGCCTTGTTCCCTGGGAAATGGACTGAAAGCACCACATTTATTCCATGTGGGACACTGAGCAACTTTTGAGCCGCACTTAGAGATGGGTTTGCATCAAACCGTAGGCCACAAGTCCCCCTGAACTTCATAGTAGCTCAGTGCATGGACGCCCACACTGGTAAAATAAGTTGAACCAAAATTTCCACATTAGCACCCCCCGGAGACTGGGAGCAGTTGAGATCCAGATGCAAACTCTGCAGTTTAGGTCCAGCTTGTTCTTGATTCCAAAACAGTGACCTGAGGGTAAAAACCGTTCTCTCCTATTATGGCCCATTGAAGCAAATCCTGGCTGATCATACCAACCTGATACAAGCGGGATGGGGAAACAAATTCCAAAGGGGATTTTCATTTTTATTCAGTTTCTTAGTGGGTGGAGACATCCGCAGCTGGATTTGCAATGGTGCAGAAAGTACTCACTGCTTCCATTGGCTTCCGCTGGAGTTGTGGGTATTCGGCATCTCTACAATGTAAGCACTTTGTATCGTGGTACCAGGTAAATACCTGAATCTCCAGATAAAAGCCCTGCAATGTGCAGGAGGCAGAGAGAGCTGCAGTGGTTTGCACTGAGGGAATGGGAGAGAATTCCAAGTTGTTTCTTAGTTGTTGTTGTTTTTAAATCACAGATACATGAAAGTTAATTGGGAAGATAAATCTCCTAGGGCTGAGTCCCTCTGAACGAACATGCACATGACAGAGATTCCTGAAATAAAAGAGTCTGGCGATCAGCCAGCTTGCTTTCCCCCAAGACTGATGTGACAAGTAATTAACCGAGAAGGGGAATATATCCTTAATGCAGCAGTGATGTATGAATTGCCCTGTTCATGTATCTGACTTTTTCATTTTCTGACCACGTGCACGTGAGATAGTTAGAAAGTCCATCACCTGGAAAATGGTTTGGATCACAACTTTCCTGAGATGGCGAAGAGACTGGGAAGGCCATCTGTATTTGAAGAAAAAGGAGGAAAAGAGAAAGAAAGGACAGAAAGAGAGAACTAAGGATTTCAGAGGAATGCATTATTCAGCACACTGGGAAATAACCCTTTTCACTGGCTCTGCTAAGCCCAAATGCCCTGGAGGTTTACACTATCTCTCTTTTTCCAGTGCAGCTCGGAAAAGGCTCACATCTGTCAAGATCACAGTTTCAAGAGTCCCAGTTTATTCAGTTGAACAGGATAAAAGTGCCTATTGGAAAAGATTTGAAAGGGGGAAAAATGTCCAGTTCCTCCTCCCCCCCTCCCAACACCCTCCTCACTCAAATCCACACACACAAAATCAAATCTGCTGAGCTCCTGCCAGCACAGAGCTGTTCCTCTGTCTTCATGCAGGGCTGTTTTGCAAAAGCTCACATCTGTCAAGAGCTGGGCAGATTTACATGCATTGACCTATACATATGCAGCCTAAGCACATATGGATATGGTATAAGCAGATATGGATAGATTTGGGAGGGTGGGAGTGGGAACAGAAGGAAATATAAGGGAAAAGCTTAAAAATCTTGTTGTCTTTTTTTTTAATCTCTGCCTTTCTTGATCTGCTAAATGCTGTCACAAAAACATTTATTAATATGCAAATTCTAAGTAGCAATCTGGAGCCAGTCAGGTTGCGCTAATTTGCACATTAATATCGTTTTTCTGGTTTGCCTTTGCTCTCCAAAGGAGGAGAGGAGACGAAGGAACAGCGTGCCGTAGCCCTTTAAAGGCTGCCACAACGGTGGCCCAAAGTTTTATCTGAAATGCGGATGCAGCTTTGGAGAGGAGGAATATGAACGTATCTAACGGGGCTGTGAAGAACAGCGCAAGGAGACCGAATGGAAAGATGGAGAGGGAGAGATTGTCTGGCAAATGCTGTCCCTCAAGATACCTGAGCTCCGTAATTGCAAGCAGCTAAGACAGAACCAGAAGGAAATCACTCTCTGAAACTGGCTTTGGGGTTTTGGTTGCTTTCCTTTTCTAGACTGATTGGTTCTTTCTATGGTCAGAATCACCTGAGGGGCTGGATCCTCCATAGATCTTAGGTTCCGGTTAGGCCACAGAGAACACAGGGTGCAGTCTTTAGAGAACCTGGCCATTTCACATGATAGCTGCTCCCCTTCTTGAAAATCTGTCCTTTATTTAAGGGGCTAAAATGCAACTGAGGCCTTTTGAAAAGTTAACCCCAGTCATTAGAGATGAACCCTGGATTGAAAATTTGACTTCCTGTTTAAGGACTCAATCTTGCAACTCACTCAAGTAATCTTTACATGTACTGAGCATACTGCAGTCCCGTTGTCTTCCATGGGGCTACTCAGCTGAATAAGGATCCCTTGCGCAAGGAAGGGTTGGTTGGAGGCCTAGGCCCTAGTTTGTTTATGTTGTTTTATTAAGGCATCTGGAGGCCTTGGGGTAGTTGGTGCTGGGAAGTTATTTATGTAGAGCTTGTTCTAGCAGCCTCACGGGCAAGACTGGAGACAACAAAGCTCAGGTTTTCATGGGCTCACCACCCCCAATTTGGGGGACAGATTTTCCAAAATTGCTCTGCTTCCATTTGGTCATCTAGATTGTGGCCAGTTCGTAAAAAGCCCTCAGCAGCTCCCATTGTGACACTTACGGTCAGGAATTTTAACAAAGCTCAGCAGGCAACGTGCACTTTTGGTCTCTACTGACCTGTGTCATATTCAGGCCAACGAACCAGAAACAAAATAATTGTTTCCATCTTGTTTTTCTCAATGTCCTAAGCCTGGTTTCAAAATTGTCATGAAGATGTCCCAGCCAGATCACCACGTTTGTGTCCCCATGTTGACTGTAAAAAAATGAACGATATTTTATTCACTGATTACAAAGGGCGATGAGTGGATGAGAATTTTGCAAAGCTGCCTGATGCCATTAAGCACTTCCTGGCAGAGCCCTGCATGGGACTAGGATCCCGTGGGTCCCATTGGACCTGCTGCCATATTAGCAGGAGCAGGTGGGAGTGGGATTGAAGAACAATCCCGCACAGGGCTCTAACTCCTGGCTTGGGGTTTGCACTCCATAGGACTACCTGGAATTCTGTTAAATAGCTCAAATTTTCTCTATAGCCCCATCCCAACAGTATCTGTCATCAACAAATTTATTCTGGGAGACAGAGAAATATTGTTTCCCCCCATTTTACAGGTGGGGAAACTGAGGCACAGAGAGACAAACTATCTTGCCCAGGATCACAGAGTAAGTCGATAGTAGCGGTGGGAAGTAAACCCAGGTCCCTGAGTCCCAGGCCAGTGCCTAACCCACAAGAAAAGTCTTCCACCTCTGGATCACCCTTTCTCTCCAGTGATTATGTCGGTGTGTGAATGAGTTGCAGGGAAACTACACTGCAGCAATGGAGAAAGTAGCTGGGAAGTAAGTTTCATCCAGCCAAGTAAGCAATCTTAGAGTCATCCTCACATTGTTCTCTGCCCATACTGGGCCAGCTTTTCCACTGCCTCGCACCTTGGGTCAATACAGAGATCAGCGCAAAGTCAATCCGACTGGTAGCTTACAATCACTCTGCAGCAGGGCAAAGGGCTGCACAAGACACAGAGCAATGAAGAATCTGGCCCATTCTCTCCATCTCCAGGGCAGGGTGCCGAGGTGCAAAGGTCTCTGCAAGCTGGGCCTGCTGATAACAATCACAGACAAGCCGAGGAAGGTGCAAGGTCAACCTGTAGATCACTGAAAACTAAGCACTTCCAATCCATTAATTAATTACACAGCTGGAAAGAGGGGACCGTGAAAAAGGTGAACGCAATGACATTGCTGACGACGGGAGCCCTCTATTTATCAGTCATAATGAGCTTCCTTCCTCCCCCCGTAGCCTCCCTCCCCCAGCGCGACCGATGTGACTGAGCACTAGGCTGCCCTCTCCCAGCCCCCCCACCCTCCCCAGTCAGTCCCCTCCCTGCTGACATGAAGGTGACTCAGTCATTTAGTGTCATTTAGTCCTGGGGTGCTTCACTCTGTACCAGGCTGGTATTATAACATGCAGCGCTCTGCCAGTGCATCTCTTCTGCTCATCGCTTCACTCCTGATTTTGCACTAAACATCTCCATCCTCCTCTTCCTCTCCATCCCACCATGCTTTGCGATCAGCCCCTCAGCAAGAGACACGACACCCAGAGCAAAAAAGCACAATGACTTGCTACAGCACTGGAAACTAACCATTGGGCTACCTGACACTTTAGGCTCTTTATGCAAAACCATATGCAAATCAGCTCCTTCAATCTGAGACAAGCCCAGCATGGCTCCTACCACCAGGTTAGCCCTGGGGAGGACTTTGTGTGGATCTTTTGTCTGCAGACCTCAAGAGTCCTGGTTCTCAGTTGTGACTATGCACAAAATCCACCCTCCAAATTCTGTCCTTATTTGCACCCGGGGAATGGATAAATCTCATGGATCGGACATTTCTAATAGGGCTGTCTCTCTGAACGAACGTGCATGACAGAGATTCCTAAAGAGATTAGAGAGGAGAGTCCATCTGCTAACGCGTAAATAATCTTTCTAGAATGGGTCAGGAGTTTTCTGTCGTGATTTTGGCTGAAAACTTTCAATTTTCTGTTGGGAAACCTGAAAGGAAATGTTTCATTTTTGATCAGTTCAACATTAATCAGGAAGCATGCGGCACTTGAGCTACAACTCCCACGAGGCACCGGGGACCGCTCCGGCAGACACAGTTCAATGCTGAATCGGACCAACACGAAATGCTTTGATATTTCCACATAACATTTTTTGGAACTTTGCATGCTGCAAAAATTTAAAAAATGTATTTAGGCTTTTTGTACTGATTCAGGATGATTATCAAAATATTGGAACTTCCCACAGGATGGAAATTCTTATTTTCAACCAACTCTAGTTCTGTCCAATGCCTGGCCTTTGCATTTGCTGTAGCTCCTGTCACCCAAAGGTCTCCAAAACCCTCGGTGAACATTACTTAACCTTCATAATTACCCTATTGTTGCATTATTCCCATGTTATGGCTGGAAAAACTGACACGCCGAGTATTTACATGACGTGGCAAAGGTCAGTAGCAGAGAATTCTGAGCCTTAAAGTGACCAGTGATTTTGGATGCCAAGCCTGAGACATGTTAAGGGGCTGGTGGTTTTCAGAAAGTGGGTGCTCAGCACTTTCTGAAAATCAGGCAATTCAAGTTGGGCACCCCCTAATCATTAGCCACTTTGGAAAGTGTAAGCCCTGGTCCCTGTCCCCTCCTCTAAATACTAGACATGACTCCACAGATATAATGACAAACACTGCTTTTAAAATTTCTACTAATTCCACCCATTCTGCCATTTAGATGCTGCTACCTGAGACTATCATAGAGAAAGCTTCTCCCTCTCCTCCTTTCATGCCATTTCTAACTGGGGAGGAGGTAGCACCCAATCACATGCATCATGGTCTACATTGCAATTAACTGCACTTGGAGTAGCAAGGGGAGAATCTTATACTTTGGGAGGTTCTGAATTAATTTCCCCAAAAGGTCAAATGAATCTCAGGACTTGTTTGATCAGGAATCAGGCTAGATATATCACAAGATCAGGTTTTCTTGATGGGGTTTATAGACTCTCCTCATTTTGTTATGAAATTCAGGGTCTGGAGGCAGGAAGTATTTCATGAGACAATCTGCTTGCATGGGTTTTTCAGCTCAACTGTGTTAGATCTAATGGATTTTCGAGCATTCAGGGAAGGAGCCTGAACAAACCTCCAAACCTTTTACACCCATTACCAGCAATGGGGCAGGAGGAGAGAGTGCTGCCGACTTTAAAATACATCCTTTCTTTTAGGGTGAACTCCAGCGGATAACACGGAGTTCCTTTTTGTTTTTTGCTGGACAGGAGAATTTTTTAATGGGCCCGAAAGATAAGAGCAGATTTATGTGGTAGTGGTTTGGGAGAAGGGAACGTGAGTCTATAATGTGTGGTACCCCTTAGGATCAGTTAGAGCTGGGAGGTGTGAACCTGTCATTCGGGAGGAAAAAATAAGGAGGAAGATGGTGCACCTGAAACAACATGCTCCCAATTTGCAAAGAAAGGAACAATGCCCATTACTGTCTCCTGCCTTACTCCACACTAATGAATGCCTGTGAACGAGCAGTAGTCATTCCCATTAAATTCCTGCATTATCAGGCCATTACTTGACAGTGCAAAGATTAATCACAAACTTTCCAGGGACCATTTATTCCATTTGCCAATCTCTCTCTCCCCGTTCCGCTACTTCGGTTGCATTGTCAATTTTTAAAGCGCGAACGAGTTTGGTCCGGTCCAGCTTTCTGTCCATCCATCTGTCACACAGCTGTCAATCTGGTTCGATCGGGATGCGTCGGTTTCTTTGGAAGAGAGGGGAGGAAAAGAGTAGGTTGGTCAGATGGAGTGCTGAGTAGGACGTGAAAGGACCATGTTAGGAAAACAAACAGAGAACAGATTAGCTGAAAGTGTAATGTACAGATGGGAAGATTTAAAGGAGCGACACTAGTGATGCTGAGAATATAATGTCCTTGTCATCCAGTGATGTGGTCTGAGTCATATCCCTTGGCTAATAGCTTGTGAACCAAGAACCTCAAAAGATGCCCATCTTTATGGCTGATGCGAGTTTCACTTAAAGCTTGGTCTAAGGCAAATAAGATTATGCAACAGACTGTGTGTGTGAGCATGAGTGTGCAAGAATAGATTTTTTTAACATAACCTTTTAACTAAATTGTCTCAATCACCATTTAACATCTTAAGTACCAAATGCTGGGCATGCTCAGGAAACCTAGTGAAGGCAAAGGGAAATGTACCAACACTCGAGAGCAGAGTTAATTATCCTGTACACTTTCAATTTAATAAGAACTCTTTATGATGATGAGCTTGTTTGCTATAACACTGTCTTTAGGCTGAATTAAACAAAATCACTTAACCCGCTTTTTGACTCTTCTCCTCCTCCTCTGCCCCTGATGTATTAGCCAATCACTTCCATTGCAATTACAGGAGGGAGAGCATCTGGCAGTTTGGCCAGCTAACATCTGCACCCAACGTTCTGTAGATGCAACCTTAATAAACCTGTGGCAAGGAAGTGGGATTTGGATCTGAATGAAGGTCAAGGTGGCATTCAGGGACTGGTTTCAAGGCTGAATGAGGGGAAGGATTTGGATTAGATAGCACCAAACTCTAGCAAGCTATTCTCATGACATATTGGGGGTCAAACTTACAAAAAATATAATGGAGGCCAGACAACCTCTCATCTCAAGACAGCATCTGAGGATACCAGCGGGTCTCATGAGATTTCCTTTGCATCTGATTCAGAACCAGAAGAAATTGGAGCTTTCCAGTTTGGGACTGGACCAAGAACTAGAATCGTATAAGTGGATTCAGAGGATCCAAATCTGAATCCTGCATGGTCCCAATAGGTTTGGACTCAAAGTTCCAGTTTGGGTCTCTCTGTAGCCCAAATGATGCAACCTCCCACAAGACATGGAATCATAACAGTCTCGTGATTTCAGGTTGTCTTACGATATTTGCAGAACAGCTGGAAATACAGCAAGCAGACCTCTGGTCTTTTCTACTAATTCTCTCCCCTTCTTGCACCAGTATCGCAAGAAATCAGACCTGAAGGTACACATGAAAATGAAAAATAACTTCCCCCCTTCCCCTCCCTTAAGTTAACTGAACTTTTCAAATACCAACAAGTTTAAGCCCAGTCAGGAGTGATCACGGACATGTCTGTACTGGACTCTCTCATACTGCAATGTCAGCAGCAGCATTTTGGCTGCCTCTGCACCAGGCTCGCTGAAGGGGATGGAGATGCCTACAGCCCAGTCATTGATTCTGAACCCTTGATACCTCAGGCCTGGGCTTTTCCACAGTGCTGAGAGATGCACAATGCCAAATGAAGACAACATGACTCAGCAGCTTGGGCCAGTTTTATTTTCCTAAGGTGTCTCCTGGTGAAGAGCCAGTATTGAAATCAGGCTACTTTCGAAACCTGGGCCATAGCGTACTTATTCCAAGGTCCGAGTGGTCTTGGACATGACCATTTCCCTGCCTCTTTTGCAGAGCTCACTGTGATTCCCAGAGTATGCACTTGGGGGCGCCGTTTGGTTACGCTTTCCTCCCCCCGTATCCGCATACAGAAGTGCAGGTGACAGAACTTTGATTTAAAACCTGCCTAACAGTAAATGACCTCCACAGAGTTCATGCTTATGAAGATCGCTGTAGCAAAATTAGCCATTAAACATCTTTATTCTCCCCCCTCGCCCCCGTCTTTTAAACTGAAGGTTAAAGCCGAGACGCGGCAGAACGGCATTCTCAGACGAATATGAAAAATCAGAACGGCCAGGGTTCTCCCATAGTGCTGCAGTGCCAATTCCTGTCTCAGCCTGCATTAGAATTCTCTCCTCCTCCTCCTCTCAGTTCGTCAAGAGACAGCAGGGCATGCAGGGCTAGAAGCTCAGACTACCCAGTAGCCACAGCACCGAAAGGGAGAGTTCCTTTTAGTTAATCCACAAGAAAAAAGAGAAGAGGCCTACCCACTAATAACCACCCAGTCCTCCCCCACCGGCCACGTACAGCTTTTGTGCTGAGGAAGAAGGTGGCATGTCCACTCTTTTCTTTCTGCACCTCTGTTTCTCCTGTTCTCTGCCTGTGGCACACAACAGCTTAGTCTCTTGAAGATTGAAATGCTTTGGCCTAACCCAAGTTAGTGGACTCACCCTAGGGGTGACTGGGTGAAATTTAATGGCCTGTGATATACAAGATGTCAGAGTAGATGACTTAATGGTTCCTTGTGGCCCTAACTCTATAGAATCTATGAGAAAAGAACCAGGTGAAACACAGAAAGTGGGCCAGGGACACTGGGTGTCCAACCTGAGATACCTCGGACTTCCCATGGAACCTTTCCCTTGTACGTCACTGGTTCAACTGCAACCTAGATCGGTAAATATGGAAAGAGACCTGTGGGCTGTTTGGGTGGCCTATCCAGAATGAGCTGGTGGGTCCCAGTGCAGATCCGAGTGGAGAGCGGACCGCACGCCCCAACCACCCACAATAGTTCTAAGTAACTGGCAACCTTGTTGGGATTCGCAGCAGAGATGAGGTGAATTGGCATGGAGAAGCAGATTGATATACTGTCCGTGCTAGACATGGCCCCACCAAGACAGGATTGAGACATTGCCATGGGCAGCATGGGAAGCTTGGCACGGTTACTGTCCATGCTATGCTTGTTTGATGGAGGGGGGACATCAGCCTCTAGGACTGAAGATTCTGCATCTTTCATTGACAAGAAAAAGGAAGGAAGGAAGGAGCTATGGTCTGTCTCTTGCCAAACCATTGGTGCAGCAAACGTTATTGCACCATACACAGCTAAACTTTGTACTGTTGCCTGATCCCAAGCTGTTTGTGTACCTCTTTCTCTGTCCCAGACTTAGGGCTGCAACCATGAACCATGTTGGAAGGAACTCTCAAACACACACATGCTTGCACGTCTCTCTCTTTCCCTCTCTACAACTCTTCCCTTTTTACTACGACTGCTGAGTTTCCCCCACCCCTTCCCAGGCAGCTTTTCTGAAGAATATTTTCTTCAAAACAAAAGAGGCCTCTTCTGATGTCTGACTACCCCACTACTCCCTTTCATTCAAGACCGTCATACTGTGCCTTTCACTCAGACAGATCTTTTAAAGCCTTTAACTCATCTCCAAGCTATTTCACGCCTTTGTTTCTCCAGGAGCTGCTATACTCCTTTCCATCTAGCTTTCCGAGCTTTTGTTATTTCAGCAGAGATGTCAAAACTTTTGCATTGGGAAAAGAAATCCCGGTGGGGGCAGCTGTACAATGGTAATCTGAGAAGAAAGTCCAGAACAAGCATGTAACATAGATCACCCTGTTAGTATAAAGAGAGGGGAAGGAATTTGAATCTCCTACCCAAAAATCTACCACCACCTTGTAACGGAAACCTCTGTCAGTTGTAGCTCCCAAAACTGTTGTACAACTGTGTAAGGGGTAGCACTCAGAGTCTAAAATAGAGCAACACATTCTCTGATCCAATGGCTAACACTGCAATAGCCTCTCTGTTACTGATATGATGACAGAGCCTAAAGGCCCCAGCCTACTCCGGCCCTCATTGCGCTATGTGGAAATGAGGACCAAAAGGCGGATGGGAGTAGGGAGCTGGGGCGTGTTCATGGCTGTAGAATGTGTGTTTGCCTCAGTGTTACTGAAATCTTGCCAAAGGAGAGAGCTCTTCCTCCCCTCTCCTCCTGAGAGGCCTGTTACGGGGAAGAGGAAATGAGATTCCCTCATGTGTACAAACAAGGAGGGTGGTGCAGATCGGGCTGTAAACTGAGCCATCGCTGAGCGGGGCTCATTTCCCAGCTGTCCTGGAGGGTCAAGGCATGTGGGGATGGACCTGCCATGCCTGCAGGCCTGAGGAGAGGCACCACACAGAGCCTAAGGAAGAGAGATGGACAGATGGACACAGGGAGAGAGGGGCCAGGGCTGCTCCATAATGGAAGACAGGAGTTGAGAGCAGCAGCTCAAACACCCTGCACCATGTACACACAGCTACTGTCTCAGTGGTTGGAGAATTCAAGCAGCTGACCCACCGCCCTGCTAACGTTGCCTGTTTCCCAGCTGCCTGCCCGGTTGCGGTAACTCTGGCCGTGGGGTGAGCGGAGAGCAGGTCGCTCTTTGCCAGTGCAACGCTCTTTCTCCTGCTTAGCCATAAAGCAATGTAAATCAAGCATGCCATCCGATCTAATTGCACGTTCATATAGGACTTAATTGGTAATATTCCTGCAACTGAGATCCTCAACCTTCATGTTGCACTGAGCCCCTCTCAGAGACTAATGAGCTTTATATAACAACAAACATTTAGGGCTGTTGTTCTAATTCATTAGCATAATGGGCAATACAATGAGCAGTTATGATAATAAACACTAATAAGAGGAAGAGCGACACTTATCCCCAGCACTACCAGGCCATACAGTGTATGATCACGCAGGCTACAGGGATGGTAAAAAGGGGCAGGGAGTCCTTTTGGGGGAAATTCTCTGGCCTGTGTTATGCAGGAGGTCAGACTAGATGGTCCTTTTCAGCCATGGAATCTGAATCTTTTCTGAGACCTGCCCCTATGATATTAACAAGCATCTCGCCACTCAGCTCATGTGAGGAAGAGCAGAGGCTCCCTTTCACCCGCTTCTTCCCACTGTAGAATGTCATCCATAATGAAGGAGTGGTGTGTAGTGGCTAAAGCACAGGACTGAGGCTCAGGACCTTTGGATCTGCTGCTGACCACGGGCTGTGGGACCTACTTGAGTCATGCACCACCCTCCCTTTGCTTCAGTTCCCCTTCTGCAAAATATGGACTACTTCGTTCCACCGCAGCGTCAGCAGGCCTAGAGTATTTATAAAGCACTTTGTGATCCCAGATGGCCAACAGATGCAAAGCATCATTATTACATGGCTTGTCCTCCAGGGATTTGAAAGCAAAAACAAAAAAACCCTCCAGAACTAGTATCCATGTACTGAGATTTCAATGGCCTGTGGCTTGATTGTTCATAGCCAAGAGGAATGCTGGCTCTTCGTGGGACAGTTTTTAGAAGTTTGCCATCACAGCTCAGTGACTGTGGGATTGGTGCCCTTCACTGCTGCACAAGAATTCAGGTCTGATCTCTTGCTGCCAGAGACTGAGAGGGAACTTCAGTGCCCACAAAAGGAGGACAGGGTAATCTGAAAAAGCCCACTTTGGGGATGTTCACACTGCAATGTAAGCCCAGCACTGGCAGAACTTGAGTTAGCAGACCCAGGTTTGCTAAACTAGGGCTTGAGCATCTACACTCATTTGTAATCCCAGGTTAGGAATTGTTGAAACCTGGGTCCCAATCAGGGGCTTCAGCTTCTACACTGGATGATGCAGGCCCACATCCAACCTTACATATCCCAGACTTCCTCATGCCCTCCCAAAATGTGGCTGTTCTAACCCTTTGTTTGTGGTGCAGTGTGGGAAAAGCTGACTGTCCACTAAACTTGACTGTCCAGAGGACAAAGAAAGTTGGCCCATGTGATTATGGGATACTTTTGACTTCCAGAGCTTGAGGCTAGTGAGGCTGTGTCTACACTTCAAAGCAATAGGGCTTAAACTCTGGGTCCCGGCTTGACTCAGGCTTGGACCCTCTGCCCCCAAGAGGTCCTGGGACCCTGAGTCCGAGCCCTGGATTAGGGCATTTGTGTGTAGACAGAAGGGGGGTTGGACTTGAGCCTGAGTTCAAACTCTGGGCTGATATTGCAGTGCAGACATACCCTTTGTGACCACAGAAGCCAGCCTACCGAATTCTCAGTGAACACCAAGGATTCCTATAATCATTCATGGCTGAGCAGTGCAAATGTTTCCCCCGAAGTTGGTGCATTTTCTCAACACCTCATGGCATGTTTCTAAGGTCCTGTACAAAGCCTATCATATCCTCTGAAAATTAAGGGGTATATTCATGAGGAGCAGTACATTACTTAGATATAGTAAGAGCAGACTCAAGCCTTCATCTACGCATTTTCCAGAGGTCAAGTTTCTTTGCAATTTTTTCCATACATGTTGTGACTTCCTGATTTTAGCTGAAGCTGGCAGTGGGAACCTCAGGCCACTACCAGAAAAGCTCACTCGTGTACTTAATTCTAACCCAGCCAAAGACAGAAAATACTGGAATCCTCATGGAAAGGCCTGTTACATAGTTTTCAGAGCAAAGGGGGTGGATCCATTTCAAATCAGAGATCTGAAGAAGGTGAATGCTTATGCAGGCTGAATCTTTCAAAATTTGCCCATTTCTGCTTTATTCTCTGGTTTTGTGATGTCCATAGACCTGGTTTAATCTAATGGAGATTATGCAGATGGGCTGTAGGAAAGATAGGTATATAGGATAATGCTTGACCCTCAATCACACCAAAACAACCATATTGACTTTTGTAGGATCAGGTAAGTGTGAATGAGGGCAGAATAAAGTCTGTATCCTTTCACTTTAGTTGACCGTAATACCAAATCTGTCAGTTAGGTTAGGAGTAATTTTTTCCTGTTAGGTCTCCTAGCAATGGAAACATGTTCTTTCACCCATGAAACCACACACACAAGCATGAACATTGAGTGATAGGCATTGCTCAAGCTGAGAATTATGAGGCCACAAAAATGTATGATTTCTAAAATTTATGGCCAATTTTACTACAATGGAAATATTTTTCTAATTGAGGTTTACACTGCCATTATGCTGCTAATTTAATTATTCCCTCTATTTCATCCATCATAATCTGATCTTCTTGAAGAAGAAAGCAGTTCATCCCCTTAACAAGAGGAGAACTGACTAAGAAGGGAATGGAGGAATTTGCAACCATAACGGGATCATGCTATAATAAAGAAGGTATAAAGAGGGTGTTAAAAAAAGAATCTACTGGGATAAATACATCGAAGTATCCCAAATCAGGCTAGAAGGAAGAGACATACAGAAAGTAGGTGTATTTGGCATCCCTGAAATCCTGTGTAGTTCTTTCTCCTGCAAGAGACTATAAGAAATTTGCAAGGGACAAAAACAGAAAAGGGTGCAAAATTCTAGGCTGCTTGTGAGTTAATTCAACAAACAAGGAACCATTCCCTCTTTCAGTGGGGTCAGTCAGTGGGGTCCACACTGTCCTTGGGGACCCTGCTGCTGAGACTCCCTCCTGGGCAGCCAAGTAGAGCAATGGGCCTTTTGTTTACATGACCAACAGAAGTAGACCAAGACCCACCAATTCGTTTCACCTTGGGTAACAAAGAGCCACTTAGGCCAGCACTTTCCTCTGGGCCTCCCAATGAGTCCTAATATTTGTCTGGTAGACTATAAGCTCCCCAGAGTAAGAGTTACCTTATGTGCATTGCACAAGACCAAGCACAGTGTTAGCACATCACAAAGAAACAGCAACCACCAGCAGCATGCTCTGGATTGGATTGGGTGACCCAGCAGATTCTGTTTCCCATTCACACCATCTCTGCAGGTAGCGAGATGACCACACCACCTTCCCTCCCCACACCAGCAGCAGGAAAGAAAAGGAGTACTTGTGGCACCTTAGAGACTAACCAATTTATTTGAGCATAAGCTTTCGTGAGCTACAGCTCACTTCATCGGATGCATACTGTGGAAACTGCAGAAGACATTATATACACAGAGACCATGAAACAATACCTCCTCCCACCCCACTCTCTTGCTGGTAATAGCTTATCCAAAGTGACCACTCTCCTTACAATGTGTATGAAAATCAAGGTGGGCCATTTCCAGCACAAATCCAGGTTTTCTCACCCCCCCCCCCCAAAAAAAACCACACACACACAAACTCACTCTCCTGCTGGTAAGAGCTTATCCAAAGTGACCACTAGGAAGAGTGAAAGTGACCACTATTACCAGCAAGAGAGTGAGTATGTGTGTGTGTGTTTTTGGTGGGGGGGGTGAGAAAACCTGGATTTGTGCTGGAAATGGCCCACCTTGATTATCATACACATTGTAAAGAGAGTGGTCACTTTGGATAAGCTATTACCAGCAGGAGAGTGGGGTGGGAGGAGGTATTGTTTCATGGTCTCTGTGCATATAATGTCTTCTGCAGTTTCCACAGTATGCATCCGATGAAGTGAGCTATAGCTCACGAAAGCTCATGCTCAAATAAATTGGTTAGTCTCTAAGGTGCCACAAGTCCTCCTTTTCTTTTTGCGAATACAGACTAACACGGCTGTTACTCTGAAACCTGTCATTATGCAAGGCAGCAGCAGGGGATAATCTATACATAGGCACAAATCCATCAGGCAGGTTTCATAGATATTAAGGTCAGAAGGGACCATTACGATTATCTAGTCTGACCTCCTGTCTGTAATCCCTTAGGCGGAGTGTGTATTTGGTGACCTACAGTGGTAACAGTAGCACGATTCAGGGAGAGAGAGAGAGCAATCTCCAGCTGCTTTCAATGACCAGGATATCACAATGGGGGGAGACATGGTCATTTGAAGCCTACCTGTACCTAGGGATCAATATCACTGGTGCTGAGACAATCCGGGCCACAATGGGCATCATGTGCCCAAACAACACTTCTCTGGTTTTTCTATCTTTCTTTCAGGCGAGCCTCCGTGTCTATCCCGCCAGGGGCTGCTAAAAGTCTCACCATGTTTGCACTCTTCTCCACCCACTGAGGCAATACATATTAAAAGCTTGATATGGTATTGTGCTAGTCTTCTTTCTCCCAGTCTCTGCTGGCTTTTTGATCCACTAAAACTTACACCTCCAAACCTCCAACTATTAGATGAAAAGTAACTGATTGCATGAAAAGCAATGGATATTAGTTTTCAAAAGGAAAGGTGGGAAGGAAGTGGGCAGGGGTCTCATTGACAACCATGGGTCCCCCATCAGCAGTGACAGCTCCATCCATTTATTTACAGCTCGTCCGTGCAAGATGGAATGATGGAGCCTTGCTTAATGACTTCAGAACTACTGCTGCCATTACTCCAAATCAATTTGCGATTAAATAGCAAAGACGTGGAGCATTTCCACCATCCAGTCTGATTTTCTGAAAGGAGAGGAGACAGGAATTACTTTCTCTGTAGGTGCTGAAAAGTTGATTTTCTCCAGCAAAGATTAGAAATCTTAACAGATCTGCACGGTTTTCTGATGTATATTTTAGTAACATTTGACGGTTTTCAAAGTGCAGATCCCAGGCACTTAGAAACAGAAAGGTTTTGCCCAGACAAAGCCTTAGCTGCCATAAAAGCCATGGAGCTTTTTTCTGGAACGCTAAGCTCCAGAGTTGCTTGACAGTACACACCGCAGCTGGATATTAATCTCTCCAGAGTCTTATATAAAAGACTCCCAGGAACATGGCCCTAAACATATTCTTAGTACAAAGTAGATCATCTTAAATTACAAATGAGGAGGGATGATGTGTGGGTTGGTTTAGTGTCTAGGACGCTGAACTGAGAGGAGGAAGAAGAGCAAGGTTCTAGTCCCATCAAGTCACTTCATTCTTTCATGGATTCATACATTTTGGGACCATTCAGTCTTCAAGTCTGGCCTCCTGTGTATCACAAGCCATAGAATATCACCCGGTTACCCCTATACTGTGCCCGACAACTTGTGTTTCTTCCTGAAAGACATCTAGCCTGGACCGTAAGACATCCAGAGCTGGGGAATCCACCGCACCCCTTGATAGTTTATTCCAATAGTTAATCATCGTCACTGTTAAAAAGCTGTGCCTTATTTCAAATTCAAATTTGTCTGGCTTCAGCTTCCAGCAATTGGTTCTTGCTATGTGTGTCTTTGCTAGATTGAAGAGCCCTTTAGGACCTGGTATATTCTCCACTCCTTTGTCTATATGGTCTATGTAGATTATAAGGTCTGTCCCTTACTATGTTTAAATATAACACTTAGCACAAGGGGGTCCCCTCATCTTGTTTGGAACAGGCAATTATCTATCTAGGTAATTATGTAGTGCCTGTCACCATAGAGACAGTGGCTGCTGACTGGGAATCAAAATCCCTGGGATCTGTTCCTGGTTCTCTGTGTGACTTTGACTAACTCACTTAGCTGCGCTATGCCTCAGTTTATTGATGTGTACATTGTGCATAATAAATCATAGCATCAAGGCATGTGTGAGGATTAATGCACCAGTGGGTTTAAAGTGCTTTGAGATCCTTCGACGTTTAGGCTCTTAATAAATGCAATGTGTTGGTGTTTCATAAACAGATGCGATAGCTTTACAATCTTCACCCTGCTCCATGCTACCATAGGCTCTTTTCCCTATTGAGTTATAGCATGCATTGCAGCCATAAATTCCCACCACTAAGGGTATGTCTATACCACCCGCCGGATCGGCTGGCAGCGATCAATCCAGCGGGGAATCGATTTATCGCGTCTAGTCTAGACGCAAGAAATCGGCCCCCGAGCGCTGTCCTGTGGACTCTTGTACTCCAGCACCGCGAGAGGCGCAGACAGAGTCGACGGGGGAGTGGCAGCCGTCGACTCACCGTAGTGAAGACACCACGGTGAGTAGGTCTAAGTACGTCGACTTCAGCTACTTTATTCACGTAGCTGAAGTTGCGTAACTTAGATCAATTCCCCCTCAGCGTAGACCAGGCAAGCGACTTTTGCATCTAAGGGGAGACGTTCAAAGACACAAATGAGAATTAGATGCCCAATTTCCACTGATTCCATTTGGGAATCTAACTTTGTGTCTTTGGAAATCTGCTTCCTGCTTACAAACAGCTATGTGAACTCAGGTGTAACTTGCTGGTTTCAACTAAGTATTGCTTTGGAGTTTTGTTGGCTTGTTTGAGCCTGAAACTGACAGCTAAAGCCAGGTGGTGTCAGCCCCTGTGAAATAAAACAGCTGAGTTTCACATAAGCGCCGGCTACGATCGCCACGCAGCTTAAAAGTAAACCACATCGAGAGCCTCACTAGCTTATTTTCTCATTTATAGCAGGGAGAGGGCTCAAGACACAAATATTGGTTCCAGATTTTGAACACTTCAAAGTTCAGGGGTGCTCAGATCTGTGGTTTTCGTTCAGGTTCATCTCTAGCACACAGTGATTGACGTTCTCTTGAGTGCCAGAGCTGACAGTTCATTCTTAAACCAGGCATCCTGGTCAGGCAGAAATTGCCAAGTATTCAAAAGATACATGCAGGAGAGACCCAGTCAGAATAAGAATTAGGGTTGGGAGAACCTGGCGGTATTCTGAGGTCTTGCAAAAAAATAAACCAATCTCCCCTCCCCCCATAAAACAAAAAAACAAAAACAAACCTCCAGAGCTTTTTTCTCTCTTTTTAAATATTAGGGATTTACAGAGTATTTTCAAGATGCTCTAAACCCTCCTCTCCTAAAGGAAATAACTGATTTTCAAGGGGGTTTGTAATTTCAGAAAATGTGTTTAGAACTAGATAGACACCTGAGCGCTGCACGTAACTAATTCCTGTTTGAAAGTGTGGAAATACTTGTCCTGCTTCTAGGATGATGAGATGAATACAATAAAGAACCCCCAAATCTGCCTGCTGCAGGATTCTTACACCTTCCTCGGAAGCATCTGGTACTGGCCACTGTCAGAGACAGGATACTGGATTAAATGGACCTTTTGGGTTTGCTCCAGTCTAGCAATCCCAGCAGGAGACAGTGATCCCTAGTGGGTAGAGTCTTAGACTGGGACTCAGGAAATCTGGGTTCTAGTCCCAGGACTGTTCTTGGCCTGCTGGGTAGCATTAGGGAATCACTTAACTGTTCCATGATTCAGTTTCCCCATCCTTAAAATGGAGACAATAATACTGACCCTATTTGTAAAGCACTTTCAGATTGTCCAGCAGAGGGCAACAAAAATGATTAGGGGACTGGAACACATGAGTTATGAGGAGAGGCTGAGGGAACTGGGGATGTTTAGTCTATGGAAGAGAAGAATGAGGGAGGATTTGATAGCTGCTTTCAACTACCTGAAAGGGGGTTCCAAAGAGGATGTCTCTAAACTGTTCTCAGTGGTAGCAGTTGACAGAACAAGGAGTAATGGTCTCAAGTTGCAGTGGGGGAGATTTAGGTTGGATATTAGGAAAAACTTTTTCATTAGGAGGGTGGTGAAACACTGGAATGCGTTACCTAGGGTGGTGGTGGAACCTCCTTCCTTAGAAGTTTTTAAGGTTAGGCTTGACAAAGCCCTGGCTTGGATGATTTAATTGGGGATTGGTCCTGCTAGATGACCTCCTGAGGTCCCTTCCAACCCTGATATTCTATGATTCTATAATTCTACTAATGAACAGCATTAAGAACTAAGCATTATATTTTATCATTATAATTCCCCAGTCCCCACCACTCAACAGTTCACAACTCATGTTTTGACAGATCTCGAACCTCAAAAGTTTCAAGTTCTGCTTTTGTTCCCACCCAGACCAGACAAAATCAGGTGACAGAGTTCTCAGAGAACAGGCTGTTCTTGAGAGATTCCTGGCCCAGTTTCGTGGATGCCATAATGTCCAGGCATACTTCCGGTGTAGTCCAGATCCGAGCTTTTGGCTGCTGATCCAAACGGACTTTAGGAACCCCTTGAGTTTTGCCCATCACAGAGCAGACTCGAGCTCAGGATTGAGCAAACACATAGACACATAGGAATTGCCATAATGAATCAGGCCAGTGGTCCATCGAATCCCGTATCCTTTCCAGTGGCTGATACCAGCTGCATCAGAGGAAGATATAAGAAACTATGTAGCAGGCAACTATGAGATAATCTACCCCGAGGGAAAGTTTATTTCTAACTACCAATAATTAGCGGATGACTTGTGCCTTGAAGGGAGAGGGATACCCATCATTAGACAACTAGGCTGGACATGAAGCTTATCTTCAAGACTTGTCCAAATGAGGCAATGACTTGCCAGAAGAGAGGCCAAGTGGTGAGTTGCCCCTATCTTTTCTGGAACCAGAAGGGGATGTTGAGCCAGTCCATCAGACGTCAAATCTAGGCGAGGCCCCAAGAGGGCCAGTCCTGCTCATTTCCCCTTCCCACCTATATCTGAAGCTAGGTGCTACAATCTCCAGACAGTGTGCAGAATAAAAGGAAGGTTTTGCCGCTTGCAACTATTTTGCTCCTAGACTGAGCGGGGGAGGTTGGGAGGGAAAGAGAGTTGAAGTGATACTGATGAATGAATTTCATTTGGTGAGTTATAAAGTTAACGCACCTGGTGGGAACATAAGGAGAAAAAGAGAAAAACCGAAAAAACCTATATAGCCCTTAGTATTTTTCCCCTTTCTTTTAAAGGCTTGCCTGTCATTAGTCATCATGAAAGCTCCTGGTGACCACTGAAACACAGGAGGGACCTTTGACACAACTTGATCAATCCTAATTGAATCGAGCAGAGGGACACCAGCCAAAAGGAGGAGACCCATTCTTTGCTTCTGACAGCCCCGTCTTTTTTAGTTTGTCAGCTGTCAGAAAACATTCAGGCATTATGAGGATGGAAGGGGGTGCTTTTGGCTACCTTGTGACTTTTTACCTCATAAAGGAGATTGTTTTAAGGGTTGAGGGGTTTTATTTGTAATTTTTTTTGGGGGGGGGGAGTTATTCTAGGGCATTTCCTGAGCTTCAAAACTCAGACCTTATTCCAGCAAATGTCTACTGAAGTCGATGAGTCAGCCAATAATGTAAATAGGAATTTTGCCTGGGTACTGACTGAATAAAGAGCTCAGGATCTGCCCCTTAATGAGCAGGGGGCAAATCCTGCTTTCTCCATTGCCTTTCCCCTCCTCATTTGCCCCATTGCAAGATGAGCGCCAAACACTGCCAAATGAGAGGAGGCATTTTAAAGACCCTGCTTTGCATAAGGGTAAATGGTTACACAAGCTGCAGGGCGACAGAGACTCTAACTCAGTCCTCGCATACAGACAGCCCCCCAACCTGAAGCAAATACTCACTAGCAACGACACACCACACAACAGAAACACTAACCTAGAAACCAATCCCTGCAACAAACCCCGTTGCCAACTCTGTCTGCATACCTATTCAAGGGACACCATCAGAGGACCTAACCACATCAGCTACACCATCAGGGGCTCGTTCACCTGCCCCATCTACCACTGTGATATATGGCATACTGTGCCAACAATGCCCCTCTGCCATGTACATTGGCCAAACCTGACAGTCTCTATGTAAAAGAATAAATGGACACAAATCAGACATCGAGAGTTATAACATTCAAAAACCAGTAGGAGAACACTTCAATCTTCCTGGACACTATATAACAGACTTAAAAGTGGCCATTCTTCAACAAAAAAAACTTCAAAACCAGACTTCAACGATAAAGTGCAGAAGTGGAATTAATTTGCAAACCGGACACCATCAAATTAGGCCTGAATAAAGACTGGGAGGGGCTGGGTCACTACAAAAAGTAATTTTCCCTCTGTTGATACTCACACCTTCTTGTCAACTGTTGGGAATGGGCCACATCCACCCTGATTGAATTGGCCTCATTAGCACTGACCCCCCACTTGGTAAGGCAACTCCCATCTTTTCATGTGCTGTACAGTTATACCTGCCGACTGTATTTTTCACTCCATGCATCTGATGAAGTGGGTTATAGCCCACGAAAGCTTATGTCCAAATACATTTGTTAGTGTCTAAGGTGCCACAATGACTCCTCATTGTTCTAACTCTGAAGCCATGTCTATACCACCACTTATGGCGGCAAAATGTATGTCGCTCTGGGGTGTGAAAAAAACACTACCCCCTCCTCCCCCAAGTGACATAAGTTTTGCTAGCACAAGTGGTAGCATGCACAGTGTTATGTCGGTGGGAGAGCTTCTGCCGCTCGTTGGGGGTGGTTTGATTATGTTGATGGGACAGCTCTCTCCTGTTGGCATAAAGCGGCTACACGAGAGATCTTACAGTGGCACAGTTGAATCAGTATAGCTGTGCCACTGTAAGATCTCTAGTGTAGATAGAGCTTGAGTTTCATATCAGAATTTCCTTTGAAGAGCTGCAAGAGTTCTCTAGAAATGCTGAGTTAACCAGGACTTCCCCTTGAGAAGTCATTGCTGTGTTGGTGTAAGAGGGACTTCCAGCCCATGCAAAACAGAATGTGCTGGGCCAGATGCTCATCCAAGTTACATTGGCATTAATCTGGTGCAATCCCATTGAAGTGAAAATTCAGAGAAGTTTAGTCTACATTAACCCTGGGGTAACTGTGGCCTAAAAGATTTAAATATAAATTTGCCCAACTTTCACAGGCTTAGCACAAATGCACTCACTGAGACTAGTACATTTAACGGCCAAAGAGATTTGCTTGTAGTGATGGACTTTAACTGCAAAATTTGGATCTTGGGAGGAACTTTTACAAACCTCAGGGAGTGCTCGGGCCCAGGGTTTTGCTTTAGAACAATCTCTAATATAAACACACACTTTATTTCAGGCCTATCCCAGCATCAAAGTCCCCTCTGTCAACAGGTTCCCCTCTGACTGTGCGCAGCTTGAAACCAGAGCAGAGATCCCGTGGAAGTTACACCCAAAGCCACGGCAGATCAGGGTCCCTTAAAGGGTCACTTGGCCCCTCTCTGGATCCATTGCATTGTTTTGTTGATGCAAAGCAGCTGGAAAGCCAGTGGAGCCAGCTACTTGACAACTCCCTGGTATAAATGAATCCCTGGGTGGTGTAAAACCAAAGTAATGGGCCTTCCTTGTGGCTCACTCCTTACGGAGTTAATCAGGGGAAAGGGATTATGACCGGTGTTCTGAGGGGTTCCAGCAATACCCAGATGCTGGTAGGGCTGGCTTTAGGTTGCCCCAAAGGCTGAACAAGCTCTTGAATGGCTCCAGGACAGGGGAGAGGTGTAAAGGTGACCTAAAATACCTTTGTCCTCCCCCTGTTGCTTCCTCAGCTGTACAGCACGGGATACCAGTGCAGCCGAAGAACCAGCCCCAAATGAGAAGGGAGAAAGATCAACAGGCACCGGCAGTGAACAGAAATACCCAAGGCTGATGAAAACCAGTTCAGATGGAAGAGCCACCAGCCAGAACCTTCCCTGCAAACTCACAGTGAGCCCAAAACTTTCATGTTTAGATATGAAGGACTTTGGCTTCCCAGGCAAACCTGTGGTACCACATTAGGGTTTGTTTTCACATCCATCTTCGCACTCCCTGGCCCCATCCTGAATTAGAAGTGCCACAGTACTGATATAGCATGGCTAGAAGTTTGACATGCTGGAAATCTCACCAGAAGCCCTGGTGAGATCTCCAGGCGCCCTGGTGAGATCTCCAGGCCAGCTGTGCAAATTCAAGCAATTAAGAAGCTCTGAGATACTTTGTTCACCCCAATCCTCTGCGTTATTTAAGATTCAGCCACTAGTGCTTCTCTCTCCCTCTGTAACTTTCCAGGCGAGAGGCAAAGAGGAGCTTAGTAAGATTTTACAACTTTTTCATTTCCCCCTCAAATTATGTGTTTTGCTTATAAACCACTTTGCTGCTTCTTTTTTGAAGATCATCTTCCACTGGTTATTTGACTAGTCAAGAGAAGAAGGGCGTCGGAAAGTCACAGTCACAAAGTCCTCTAGCCTTTACTGCACAGAGAGGCTGATGCCTTCTTTATGGCTATAAAGGAAGTGAAAATTGTCACATTGCCAGCTCCCTTGGGTCAGTGCTTGGAATCCCGCATCCATTTATGCAATGAATAATTTCTCTGCGGACGCTCTGCCTGCACTGTATAGATCTAAAGGGGCCATCTCTAAGCAACAAACATGCCACACAACATTAAAATAATTAAAGCAAAAGACAAACCGCTCCAACAAAACTTGGGCAGATGAAAATTTTTCTAAAAGGAAGAACCAGTGACTTCAAGGAGGCCAAATGACCAAAGAGGCACTGACCCGAATAAAATGGCCTTACGCAGTGCCTAGCTGGCAACAGAGAGTGTTACAGAGAAGGAGTTCCTTAAATAAGATACCTAAACTCAGAGGGACCTAGTCCCTGTCCCAGTCTGGAGAGAACCTCAATCCTGAAGGGCTAGGACAACCTGAATGACCTCAAATGCATTGGCAGGACCATGGTGAGATAAGAACAGACGTCACTAGCTGTCATATCATGCAGCACTGTCAGGAATTCACTGAGGGTGGTTGTAGAGAGGAATTCGCTCCCCACCTCACTGCACCAGCTAACACTCCTGTCAACCCAGTGGGGATTCACTTCAAGGGGCAGCAGGTAGCTACAGTCTTCTCAGATTGTACTTTTACTGTCCCTCGTGCCCCCCGCCCCCAGTTTGGGGGCTTCACTGGCCTCTTACGTTTCACCTAGAGAGAAGGAGGGTGTGACTGCTGCCCACATGATGCACTTCCCAGCTCTGCAGCCCTTTGCTGGTATAAGCCCCGAGTCCACTTGATCCCACTAGTTTCTCAGTTCCTAATACTTCCACAAAGTCTCATGCTTTGCCCCAGGTTTCAATCTGCCAGCCCTGGACTCCAGCCTGTGTTTGCCTGCATTTACATTTCCAACACAAGGCAGTTATATTCTCCCAGGGTTCCTGGAGGATTTTTTTTTCAGTGAATTTAAGTCTTGGAGCCATGACAGCCATGTGACATTCAGCCAGCTGCGTGCACTCCCCCCACTGCCACCACGTGATGGATGAGGAACGGTCAGCAGTGCTTCAGGACGATTTCGCAATTCAGAACATCTCGGCTTGATCCGGGACAGCTCCTCACCATGATTTATGGCATTTTACAACAGCATGTGTGGTGCCTGCTGTCAGTTTCTCTGATTTAAAGAATAGCAATGGTTGCTTCATATTAGGAGAGAGAGAGAGAGAGAATAAGAGAAGGGGAAGGAAGGAGAAAGGTTTGGGCTTGCCTAGTGTTAATAGAGATGTAACATACATAAGCTGCTGGGGGTGTCTCTGAAATGCTCATGGCCAATAGGCATGAAGGTCCCAAAGATACAAAATATCCACATTGCGCTGGGAGAGGATCAAATACCCCACCACGTTTCGATCCTACCCAGGAAGGTTCAGAGGGTTTCGTGATTCACAGAGGAAGGTGACTTTTGTTACCCAATTCAGGTATAAGGGAAGCAGAAGAGATTTTTATGGACAGAGGAGGATGGAAAGGAGCCTTTGGTGCCATTGCTGCAATGACTAAATGCTCAGCCAAGTTCACAGAGGGCTCCATGGAGACTGGGTGCAGTTAGGCCAGATGCAGGAACCACTGGGCAGAATTATAGAGGATGTCAGACGAGATGATTATAACTGGCCCTATGAAGGGATAAGATATTGGGATCCCCTAATGGAACCAGAAAGGAGCACAGTGCAATTGGGAATAAAATGAGGAAAGGCCCCTTGTACCAATGGAGATATCAATACAGAGCGAGATTTAGGAGATGGAATGATCTGTTTGGGGAAGAGACCGCAAGAAAGACTGGACGGGTGTGGACGCTAGAATGCCCCCAAGCAACATTAATAGAGATGGATGAGACTCAAAAAAAAAGATAGAAATACAGTATTGATTTTTGCATTCAGACATCTCCTTAAACAAAGTAGCTCCTTCTGCAGGACTCTTCAGACCTCCACTTCCAAACTTACGGCAGACCTGTAATGTAGTTAAACGAATCTGAGGGTAGTGATCAATGGCTCCATGTCTAGTTGGCAGCCGGTGTCAAGTGGAGTGCCCCAGGGGTCGGTCCTGGGGCCGGTTTTGTTCAATATCTTCATAAATGATCTGGAGGATGGTGTGGATTGCACTCTCAGCAAATTTGCGGATGATACTAAACTGGGAGGAGTGGTAGATACGCTGGAGGGGAGGGATAGGATACAGAAGGACCTAGACAAATTGGAGGATTGGGCCAAAAGAAATCTGATGAGGTTCAATAAGGATAAGTGCAGGGTCCTGCACTTAGGACGGAAGAATCCAATGCACCGCTACAGACTAGGGGCCGAATGGCTAGGCAGCAGTTCTGCAGAAAAGGACCTAGGGGTGACAGTGGATGAGAAGCTGGATATGAGTCAGCAGTGTGCCCTTGTTGCCAAGAAGGCCAATGGCATTTTGGGATGTATAAGTAGGGGCATAGCGAGCAGATCGAGGGACGTGATCGTCCCCCTCTATTCGACATTGGTGAGGCCTCATCTGGAGTACTGTGTCCAGTTTTGGGCCCCCACACTACAAGAAGGATGTGGATAAATTGGAGAGAGTCCAGCGAAGGGCAACAAAAATGATTAGGGGTCTAGAACACATGACTTATGAGGAGAGGCTGAGGGAGCTGGGATTGTTTAGCCTGCAGAAGAGAAGAATGAGGGGGGATTTGATAGCTGCTTTCAACTACCTGAAAGGGGGTTCCAAAGAGGATGGCTCTAGACTGTTCTCAATGGTAGCAGATGACAGAACGAGGAGTAATGGTCTCAAGTTGCAGGGGGGGAGGTTTAGATTGGATATTAGGAAAAACTTTTTCACTGGAGGGTGGTGAAACCCTGGAATGCGTTACCTACGGAGGTGGTAGAATCTCCTTCCTTAGAGGTTTTTAAGGTCAGGCTTGACAAAGCCCTGGCTGGGATGATTTAACTGGGAATTGGTCCTGCTTCGAGCAGGGGGTTGGACTAGATGACCTTCTGGGGTCCCTTCCAACCCTGATATTCTATGAATCTCCCTTCTACACCAGCCAGCTACTTGTATATTCATAGGCATCCATCCGGGCACACGATTGTATAAAATGAGGAAGATACAGCCTCTGACAAAAGATAAGCCCCCAGCACAATGGCAGAGGTTAGACATGTGTTGTGATTAAAAGGTGACCCTCAAGCTTGGCTTGGAAATCCCAAACCTTTAAAACCTCAAGGCTGGTTTTGTTTCAACAGGTCTATGCAGCTCCATTAACATCCTTAAGAGCTCTGTGGCAGCAACTCCTTCACAGATAGCAGTTTGGGAACCAGCGTTTTACGAAACTGGTGGAGAATTATTGTAGATTTTATAGTGTGCTGGTCCTTCATTAAAATTAAGCCATCACGCCACTCAACCTCAACTGAGGAGCAGTAAAATTTGGTTTAATTGAGAGACAGTTGTGTAGCTCATTACAAAATCAGACATGCTTTTTTGGAAATTAATGTGAAGAGAAGGGGGGAAATAGACTAGGGCATTAGCACATGGTTCATTACAAGTGAATTTGAGTCTGTTCATAAAACCCTGAAAATAGCTGTGTTTGAATCAGCAAAACGCAATGCTTGGCTAGGTGCTGGGAACTGGAACTACTGCGTCCTAACCTTGCTGTTGCATCTTTGCTCCTCATTCAGCTTGTGGCCAGGAAGGAGTTGCACTGAGACAGTCAATGAAGGAAGGCTCAGCTCTGGTTTACAATGAATTAGCCACCACAGGGATTTGAGTGTGTCAATGTCTGTCAATTCCAGCTTACGTGTTTCTAAGGGTATGTCGACATTGCAGTGAGAGATGTGACATACTCGCGCTAACTTTGATCTACCTCGCTCCAATGACAATAGCCCTGAAACCACAGCAGCTCAGGCTGCCCAGAACCCTGGGTTCATACCCAAGTAGCTCGCCCATGCTGCCGCGGCTTCACTCCCGTTATTATTTGAGCTAGCTAGACCAAAGCTAGTTCTGCAATGTCTACGTGTCCTGCAACCACACCTCAGATTGCAGCACGTGCCTTAAGGCAGCAAGGGCTCCAGTAAACTCTGAAGAGCTCTGTACAGCAATGAGATTAGAGGGGGGTCTTCTTCCGTGATGCTCCATGTCACAGGATAGCTCTTTGCTGCGGGCCATTTTGCAGAGTGAAGATGTAGCTGGTTCACTCAGGTTTCGCGGTTAAGGAGATCTATTGGGATTTGTAACTGGTTCAAAGCAACTGGTGGCAGAGTCGGGTGCCACGTCGCCGCAATCCTTATGAGAGTGCTATTGCAAACTAGAAGTAACGTTTTCACCTAAAAAGGCTTGTCACGCAGGACCAAACCCACCCACTGCAGTCACGTGATATTGTCTTGTCATGTTACAATGCAATATTACCGCGCTGTGGTGCATCACTTTGTAACAATGGAAACATCAGAGGCACAATGTCATCAAGTTTCACCCCGACAACTCAACAATCAAAGCACTAGAGGGTCCTGGACGCTGACCAGTTACTATTAGTGTGCATTTGCATAATTCCCCAACCGAGATCAGGGGCCCATAGCACACATAGCAAGAGAGAGCTCCTCCTCTGAAGGGCTTCCAATATAAATAGAAAAAAGCTGGAAGAAAGAAAACATTCTCTCAGTTTTAAAGATGGGGAACCGAGGCACAGAGAAACTGGGTGACGTGACCAAGGCCACATAGGCAGCCCATGGGAGAACCAGGAATTGAAGAGGTCTCCTGAGTCCCAATCCAATGTCTTAACCATAGGACCATAGTTCTTATAACTCTTGGCGATTTATCCCACAAGTAAATGGAAAACAATACGTCTCTCTCTCCCCCCTCCTCTCTAGACTACAGTTCAAGGAATTGCAGTGAGAGAATCAATTCACGAGGACTCAGACATACCTTCCAATGGATTCACCATCATAAGGACTTGTGTGTGTGCCAGTGTTTAATTGCCCCAGCTGAGAGGTTTCTCAGGCAGGAAGGGCTCCAGAAAACTCTGATGAGCTCTGTAAAGCCATGAGACCAGTGGGTGTCATCTTCCACCCATGATGTTCCCTCTCAGGAGGCATTTCAATTGTCCACCCTGTGGAGGTAGGGGGTCAGCAGAAGGGAGCCACCTAAAGTAACAGCCAGCACCCTCAAGTACATATCTTGCACTGATCTCACCTAGTTTCAGTCTGAGACCTCACTTGTGCTCTGCTCCTTGGAACGCACATCTCTGGCTCACCTTGCACTTGTGTGTCTCAAAGAACTAAGAAAATTCAACTGTTTTTTTTATTATTACTTTCAATATGTCAGCAACTAATGTGATCTAAATGGCTTCCTGCTCAGGAAATACCACATGGATATTAGCTGCTCATTTGCTTTTGATCCGTCTACCCCAGGTGAGTCAGTGGCATTTCAAATGCGGCTTGGTTTATAATTCTGAACTTTGTGAGAGGAAAGCTGCCCCTCCTCATAGGAGCTTCCAAGAGACGAGGGTAATCTGGACCTGTCACTCTTGGAAAACTAGCTGGTGAAGGCCTCAGAACCTAAATGATACTGACTCTGGAGAGAAGGGAATGGCTTGTCCCTGGTGAAGGCATTTCTCTGGAGTGCTTCTGGCTGGCGGTGCAAGATCCGAAGTAGGGATTCACCAGGGGAGCCCTGGATATCATAGAATATCAGGGTTGGAAGGGACCTCAGGAGGTCATTTAGTCCAACCCCCTGCTCAAAGCAGGACCAATCCCCAATTAAATCATCCCAGCCAGGGCTTTGTCAAGCCTGACCTTAAAAACCTCTAAGGAAGGAGATTCCACCACCTCCCTAGGTAACGCATTCCACTGTTTCACCACCCTCCTAGTGAAAAAGTTTTTCCTAATATCCAATCTATTGATCAACTTGAGACCATTACTCATTGTTCTGTCCTCTTCTACCACTGAGAATAGTCTAGAACCATCCTCTCTGGAACCACCTCTCAGGTAGTTGAAAGCAGCTATCAAATCCCCCCTCATTCTTCTCTTCTGCAGACTAAACAATCCCAGCTCCCTCAGCCTCTCCTCATAAGTCATGTGTTCTAGACCCCTAATCATTTTTGTTGCCCTTCGCTGGACTCTTTCCAATTTATCCACATCCTTCTTGTAGTGTGGGGCCCAAAACTGGACACAGTACTCCAGATGAGGCCTCACCAATGTCGAATAGAGGGGGACGATCACATCCCTCGATCTGCTCGCTATGCCCCTACTTATATATCCCAAAATGCCATTGGCCTTCTTGGCAACAAGGGCACACTGCTGACTCATATCCAGCTTCTCGTCCACTGTCACCCCTAGGTCCTTTTCTGCAGAACTGCTGCCTAGCCATTCGGTCCCTAGTCTGTAGCTGTGCATTGGGTTCTTCCGTCCTAAGTGCAGGACCCTGCACTTATCCTTATTGAACCTCATCAGATTTCTTTTGGCCCAATCCTCCAATTTGTCTAGGTCCCTCTGTATCCTATCCCTGCCCTCCAGTGTATCTACCACTCCTCCTAGTTTAGCATCATCCGCAAATTTGCTGAGAGTGCAATCCACACCATCCTCCAGATCATTTATGAAGATATTGAACAAAACCGGCCCCAGGACCGACCCCTGGGGCACTCCACTTGACACCGGCTGCCAACTAGACATGGAGCCATTGATCACTACCCGTTGAGCCTGACAATCTAGCCAACTTTCTACCCACCTTATAGTGCATTCATCTAGCCCATACTTCTTTAATTTGCTGACAAGAATACTGTGGGAGACTGTGTCAAAAGCTTTGCTAAAGTCAAGAAACAATACATCCACTGCTTTCCCTTCATCCACAGAACCAGTAATCTCATCATAGAAGGCAATTAGATTAGTCAGGCATGACCTTCCCTTGGTGAATCCATGCTGACTGTTTCTGATCACTTTCCTCTCATGTAAGTGCTTCAGGATTGATTCTTTGAGGACCTGCTCCATGATATTTCCGGGGACTGAGGTGAGTCTGACTGGCCTGTAGTTCCCAGGATCCTCCTTCTTCCCTTTTTTAAAGATTGGCACTACATTAGCCTTTTCCCAGTCATCCGGGACTTCCCCCGTTCGCCACGAGTTTTCAAAGATAATGGCCAATGGCTCTGCAATCACAGCCGCCAGTTCCTTCAGCACTCTCGGATGCAACTCGTCCGGCCCCATGGACTTGTGCACATCCAGCTTTTCTAAATAGTCCCTAACCACCTCTTTCTCCACAGAGGGCTGGCCATCTATTCCCCATGTTGAGATGCCCAGCGCAGCAGTCTGGGAGCTGACCTTGTTAGTGAAGACAGAGGCAAAAAAAGCATTGAGTATATGGCAAAGAACAGCCTCATTGCTGTACATGCACTGGCAGTTGTGACCTATTTTTGGTAAGCAGCACGGGCCATGTGTCTACTGTGCACGGAGCTGGAAGTAAAGGGTGGGGGACATCCTGGACTTGCACCTCTGCGTGCTCATTAAAATCACTAGAAAGAACCAGCTCAGGCCCCATACTATGGGATCCGAGGTCTAGAGAATGACTTGACTCCTTTAAAGGCACAGGCATAAACGGTTAGATGGTCCCACTTTGCACACACTGACCCAAAGCCGTACCTGGTGTAACCGCAATGAAGTCAACCGAGTGGAGACACTGAAGTCAATGAATTCACATTAGGTACAAGTTGGGCACAATCTGGTGACATTGCTTGTTTATCCTGGCCAGCTGAAGGTCAGACTGTGAAATCACATGTGATGGGGTGGGAAGCACAAAAAGCCTGCCCTTATCATAGTAGAAGCTGATCACAACTGCAGGGCTCAGGTGGATCTGATTTTCATGTCACTTCCCTGCCACTAAGAATCACTCTATATCCTACTAGAGACAGCCCCACAGTGCCCAGTTTGGATCCAAACTTTCCTTGGGTTTGTGGTGGGTGCAGATAGTGATGGTGGGAGGGGTCATAACTGGAGTTTTGATTCAGATGCTTACACGGAGATAGGGGGCAGCTGCAATGTTTGGAGCCAGCTCTGAACTTCCCAAGAGTGCAAGTTCTTCGGATGCAAAGTTCTGGCTTGTGCCCATCCCTACCTCCTAGTACTGAGGACAAATCAAAGCCTCCCTCATTTTCGAATTCACAGGTTTAACAGATCCATAGGCAAAGATCACGGTAAACCTTCAAATTTCAGTATCTTTTGTCCAGAGCAGACGGTCAAAAAAAAAAACAGCCCAACACCACACAGTTAAAAGGACACACAGTGCAAACAAAGGGATTAAAGGATCTAAACAAAACAATATATTCATTTTCCTACAGGTTGTATTGCTCACTGCTAAGAATAATAGACACAGTGAATGGCACAATGAACAGTAAATAGCACAAGGACACTTAGACGCTACCCACATGACAGCTGCATGGGCAACTTATCAGAAGCCCCAGAGTTCCTGTGCAATGAAGCACGTTGCAGTGACCTTTCACTTGAATATGAACAAGCAGCTTGAGCTGGCTAAAGTTGCCAACACAGCAAATTACGGGTCAGAAGGATGGTCTAGCAGATAGGGCACCGGACCAGGCCTAAATTTAATTCCCAGCTCTGCCACTAATTTTATGTATGATGCTGGGCAAGTCCCTTAATCTACCCTGTGCTTTCATCTATACTCCCGATGAGGCCTGAACGAGGACCATGATAGAGCTGAATGCCCTGCAGCTGTCCTCAGGCAGGATGGTACAATTGATTTTGTGGGCTGCATATGGCCCATGGAGTCCACTTTGGCCACCCTAATATGTGCTATGATTTAAGTCTTTGGAGTCTTCTTCATTGGCCAATTTCCAACACACCCTCCACCACATCCATATCTCTTGCACTGGGCCAAGATACGATCTTTCAGAATCCCCATGCATAGAATCAAGCGCAGTAAAGAGAGATCCTCTCCCCAAAGTTCTCTGTAATAAATACCCAACTCTTGGGTCCCATTTGTCCCGCGTGACCTGCCAGGTTGCCTCTGTGTGTGTTGCCCATGCTAGATTATAGGAGTTTGGCCATGGGAGTAATGTAGAGAAATTTGCAACCCTTTGGGTGCATGATTTTTATGCACTGGGACAGATTCTGCTGTTGTGTCAGTTTAAATCCAGAATAACACTACTGACCCAATGAAACGACATCAGATTTACACTGGCATAACTGAGAGCGGAATCTGGCCCGCTATCTATAATGAAGGAGGGAACTGAATTAAGCTGAGCTCCTTTGGATCCCCTTCCATCACAACAAACGTATGAGTCTGAACCCACTAGGACCTAGGTTGTGGGTCAGATCAAATGAGAACGCTGCCCTATCACACTCAAAACCTGTCCTGAGGTTCAGAAAAATGTCTGTTTTATGTTTTTCTAGGTTATCATAGTGTCTACGTGATTTAATTTTTTCCCCTTGATTTCCTTTCTTCTTTTTCTTTTATTTATTTATTATGCCAGTACAAAGACTGGTCCTACTGCATTTAACACTTGGCTGGAAGCAGAAAGGAGCAGAAATTATAGGAAAGCCTGTTCTCGATCCATTTCCAGCTCAGTTTTGTGGACTCACGAGGAAACAGAAGGGTTGAACTTCCTGGGTGCCTTTGGACCTGGGAGCCATTTGAGGTTTGGACAATAAATATTTCCTACCCCTACTTAATTTCACATAGGGGTGAGGTGGGAAGGGAGAAGAGGGAGAGATATATAGATTATACAATAATGGACCATAACCAAGTGAGAGACTACAGCACCACAGAACTCTGGAGAAGTTCCTATTCTGAAGTTTGTGGCTTGGGCCCATGTCTCTCAATTATACTCTCTTTATTCTCTTTACTTTTGCACAAGCAACTTTAAGGCTCATGCAGAATGTTAGCTGATTGCCTTGAATATAAATGCCTAGAATATTAAAAGTGGAGTTTAAGAAACTAGACTCGTAAATCATAAAAGGAAACATAAATTCTGTGTTTTAGTGGGGGGTTTAAATTCCTAAATGGGTTTTATAGGAGCCACATAAGACCTATTGACAATACCCCTTTATGATAAAAAGTAAATAGAAGTGACAAAGTCAGAATTCAAAATACCGTTGCTTAGTTCCCACTGGCCTGAAGGAGACCGAAAAATGGCTGGAGGAAATCTCAGAGGGAAACAAATGATAACATGAAATTAAATGTGTAATATTCCTTTTTATGCTGTGCGAGGGGGGCAAAAAGCACTTGGAGAATGAGCTGGCACATTTGCATAACAAAGGAAATCAACAACAACAACAAATTGCCATCTTGTTCAAAGCTGATAATTGCACAGATGACAACAAGAAAGTGCCTTTCTTCTTGGCTCTCTAGGGGACAAGCCTTGTCGAGATGAGGAAAAAAGGTGGAGAGTGACCCCACTTGCTTTCATGGAAGATTAGCAAGCTCAGGAAATGTCTTTAGTGAAATGGGGGTGGCTGCTTCCTCATATGAATGAGGACGAAGACAAGGAGGGCAGAGAGGTCCAGATCAACCTTACCAGATGATCAACAAATCAGTAGCATCTGTTCTAATCACCATCGATACCACCCACCCACCCTCTCAACAAGTGCCTTTCTGCACATCACAATTCTCCTCCTACACTGTGTGCTCTGCACCTCCTCTGAATCCCGCCATCCCTTCAGGCATGCCTGTCTCTGTGCTATTTACGGACAGCAAGGTCTGGAGCAGCTGGGCTCAACCATTCACACATCAAGACAATCCTCTCCCATCCCGCCAGGATGCCTCTCCCATTTATCAATTTGGGGACAGCGGTGGAGTCGCAACCTATTGACACCTGTCAGTCTCATAAATCCCAGGTTGATTACCCCTGGTCTGGAGGACTGTGTGTTGGATTGGCTATTAACAGGCCGTGAGTCCTGTCCCCAGCCCTGCCACTCACTTGCTGTGAGGCCTTGCACAAGTCATTTTGCTTTCCTGTCTCAGTTTCCTCATCTGCGAAATGAGGATAATAGCAGATACTAAACTACATTCTAGGTGTGTTCTGACTCATGAGGATCAGTTAATCCCTGCAGAGAGCTTTGAAGAAGTACTACAGAAGGCTAAGCATTATTATTCCGTAAAGTATCCAGTGGACGAGGGATCCCCGACAGAAGTTGGTCCAATAAAAGATATTACCTTATGCCTGTTGTCTCTCTAACATCCTAGGGACCAACATGGCTACAACAACACTGCATACAGAAGAACACAGAGAATAGTGCTCATTAGGTCTGCAAAGCAATTTGAGCAACCCAATGTTCAAATGGGATACTTGAAGCATGCCTGTACAGAAGGCTTTAGACATCTATAGATATAGACAGCCAGCAGCTATTTGGTAAGATTAGAGATTCAAAGGCCCAGACAGATCTCATGGACAGCATGACAGTATGATAAATTCACACTTCTGCCCCCTCCAAATTACCCTGGCATCACTTCATCACTTGTTCAAAAGAAGGGATAGATTGAAGAAGCTGACGCTCCTTGTGATGTGTGTATGCTAGTAATCTGGATGGCATATTTTTGCCATCTCCTACACTCTCTTTTTCCTGCCCTATCGCCTCCAAAGAGGAGTAAAAGTGAGAAGGCTTTATAGAATTCAGAAGAGCAATGCTAATTTTTAGATAGGATTTTTCTTGTTGTTTGGTTTTCTGTGGTTTGGTTTTTGGTTTTCTAACCAACCTAAAGAATTTGATAGAAAATTATTCTTCTGATATAAAATTCCATAGGAGAGAGAAAAATAAAACTTTCTAGATGGGTTCTCCTTCTCTGTTAAAGTCGTTGGTAATTTAAAAGTAATTTCTGTAGAACCCTATTGGTCTCATCACAGTTAAACTCTGTAGGACTCTTTCAAACAGAAACCAGACAGATCCGACATTTTAAACCCTTGAGCATATGGAGAGGTTCTTGCCAATGAGAACTATTTTTGTTTCACTGACTCTTATCCTAAAATAAGAACGTCTCTGTGATTCAGTTTGGTTTCCATTGGTTGCTACAGAATTAATGCAGGCCTTGGAAGAGGTAAGGGAGAAGTAGGGAGGTAAACGGGGATCTAATAGAATCATTGGCTGGTCCCAATCTTCAACAGCACTCACCCCACAATGTTTTGGCAGCAGCCAGCTTCTTTCAAACCACTCTAGCAGATTTTGTCAGGGATCCCTCGTCCACTGGATACTTAATGGAATAATAATGCTTAGCCTTTTGTAGTACTTGTTCAAAGCTCTCTGCAGGTATTAACTGATCCTCGTGAGTCAGAGCACCCCTAGAATGTAGTTTAGTATCTGCTGTTATCTAAAGAAGATCTGAAGAAGAGCTTTATATAAGCTTGACTCTCTCATCAACAGAAGTTGGTCCAATACAAGAAATTGCCCTGCCCACCTTTTCTCTTTAACTTCTCCTGGGCATAGCTCATACCTTGGCTGCCTGGTAGTTTGCTAAAGATCAGCATTACCCTCCTTCGATTTAGGACCACCCCTGGACTCAACCAACTTCATGGCTTTCTGCTCATTATTATTTATTTGTGTTATAGACTCATAGAAGATTAGGGTTGGAAGAGACCTCAGGAGGTCATCTAGTCCAACCCCCTACTCAAAGCAGGACCATCCCCAACTAAATCATCCCAGCCAGGGCTTTGTCAATCTGGGCCTTAGAAACCTCTAAGGATGGAGATTCCACCACCTCCCTAGGTGGTAGCACCTCAAGGCCTTCATCAGGGATCAGAGTCCCATTGTGCTAGGGACTGTACACACATAATGAAAAGATTGTCCCTGCTCTACTCCCTTTGCCTTTCTGGCACTAGGGTCCTCTGTGTCCTTTTATAGACTCTTGCCAGTGTTGGGATTAGAACCTTTCTATCTGCAGCTCCTCCTCCCTGAAACAGCCTCTTACTATTTCCGTACCACATTGATTCTACATCACTTTTCAAATCTCATCTAAAAACATCTGCCCCTCCTCCCATCTGGTGTACCTTGATCTCTGTCTCCCTTTGCTGTTATGTATTATTTAGCATAGTAACTACATCATCTAACTCTAAAAAGCCTTTTGGGGATGTACTGGCAAAGATAGGGCAGAAATTAGTTGACACAAAAATATACTAACATCTACAAGTAACTGCTTATAGGTCATCTTTGCAAGTTTTTGGAGAGACTCGTGCATTTGAAAGGCAGGCCTCCATCCCACCTCAAACACACTGACCTCAAGAGGGAACTTGATCAATGCCCACTCCTGGAGGCAAAGAGAATTTACCCAACAGGCCCTCCAAGAGCATCACTCACAAGGCAGCAAAGATGATGGGTCTGCTGATGTCACTGCTCTGTCTGGAGCACAGTGGTAGCTATCGCATGATATCAGCCGTTGCCATGTGAAAGTGAAATACAGTCCTGTTTCTCGTGGGACCCTGAGCACAGTCTGAGATATTTATTGGTTCTACAGCTGAGATACCAATGAATAATATGAATTTGAATAGTTTCTATGAGTGCAAGAAGGAAGAGTTCAAGGGTTTTTCTTTGTTTTGCTTTTTATTTGGGATGGACTGTAAGAACAGCAGATTGTTGTTTGCAGCCTGTAGAGTGGCTCATGAAGACTTAATTAGTTAAGTGGGCCCTTTCTCTGCTGGTTTTCCTGACTGGCTGATGAGGTTCAAGACCTGTTTACAATGGATGAAACACCAATCAGCACCTCTCTGGGTCTGGGTTTTGTTAGATGCATCTTTAATGAGTTATGCCTGCCAGGTTCTGACTGTAGCGACGAGCCTGGAATCTTCAGGCAGATGATTCCTCCAACTGCGGGCAGCAGGCACACAGCTTGGACTATGCAACTGAAAGGAAAATGAGACTGGCTTGCTTAGTTCAGCTAGGATTGATGAAATCTGAAATGGGGACAGCCCTCTCTAATGGGCTGCAGGAGGTGCTCAGTGTTTGAGAAAGGGGCTGATGATCAGAATCTGGAAGCACTTTGAAATGAGTGTCCCTGGGTTAGATTCATCACAATGAGTAATCAAGTATGTAAGTAAAGCTTGTCTTAAGGGACCACCTGCAGGATCAGCAAAATCAGTTGCCTATAGAGTCGGTTTTTTAAGAAGGTCAAAGAAGTATATAGCAGCAACGGACCAAAACTTTGCAATTTACAGTACTTTTGCAATAGGGCCAAACCTAGAGGTCCTTCAGTGTTTAACTCAGTACTTACACAGCAAAAAACTCCCACTGAAGTTGAACAGAATAAGGATGTCTGTTTGTTTTTACATTCACGTAGTCCCCGCCAGAGTGTCGTCTGTGTGCCCCATAAACATGAATACATTTAGTCTCACCACAACTATGCTGCAAGAGAGGAAGATAGTATTAGCCCCATTTTGCAGGTGGGGAACTGAAGAACTGGGAGATTAAGAATACATCTACACAACAAGCAGAGGTGTGACTAGGGCATGTGTAGACCTACCCAATCTAGCTTTGATCTAGCTCACTCCAATTATATCATCAGTGAAACCATCGCAGCACGGACTAGCTACTCGAGCATCTACCCAGGGTCCCAGGCGTGCTCTACCCATGTTACTGTAGTTTCACTGCTATAGTTGTTGAAGCTGGCTAGATCAAAGCGAGCTCGGGTACGTCCACACATGCGGCAGTCACACCTCCGATTGCAGTGCAGACACCCCCTTCGTGTCTCAACCAAAGTCACCCAGGATTCCTATGGCAGAGCCAGGAGCTGAACCCAAGTCTCCGGAGTTCCAGTCCAGTGCCTTTCAAGTCCATCCTCCAGCTCCTTGGCTTGCGTCATTATGGTACTGCTCTACAGGATTCTTTCCTAGGGGCCATTCTTCTGGCAACCACGTAAGGACACGTTGAAGTGATAATTTACAGCAGGGGGTGGCCTATTAGTGCCAGGTTTTTCACTCACTAGTCACCCAGCTAACAGCACAAATCCTGCCAGTTCGAGGGCAATTTAGCTCCAGCCTGGCCAAGGCCACACACCCACCTCCTATTGACTTACTGTGGCACTTGTGAAGGGCCAGGAGGAGAGAGCCAACCACCTCCTGCGTCCCCTGTGCCCGTTAGCATTTGACATTGGTGCTCTCTCTCTCCTTTATTTATTTCATTCCCCCTAGCCCAGCGTTCAGGGAGCCTCTGCGGGTCCTTTCATTCATTCAACTTTGGCAGCGTGTCACTGCGGGGGCAATCTATTGAGGATGAGATGAAAATGATATTACACTACTGAGCTGATAACACCAGGCTTTAAGATCTCTGAGCAGCATCTCCATTGTGCTATGTCAGTGAAACCGATCAGACAGCTTAGGCCCCTTGTGCCTAGACTGAAAAAAAAAAAAACCCTTCAATATTAAAATTAAACTTCTTATACATCAGCAGAAAAAAAAAGGGGGGGGGCGGGGGGAAGGGTATTGCTGCAACCGAGCCAGTGGCCCCTTGAGCTGTTTTCCCTTAAGTACTTCCTCAGAGTTGGTAATTAATAAACATCTGTATTTAACTCAAAGCACTCCACCCCCCTTCTCCTCACCCATCTCCTTGTCTTGTCTGCTCCCGCTAATACACTAGGTTGGTTATATATAGCTCATTTTAGTGACATCATAACCATTCTGTCAGTCATTATCATGTTACTTAAACAGATTTACAGTCTCTCCATTTGAATGGAAAAGGACAAAGGGGGATGTTCAAGGAGGCATGATAAGATATGCAAGAAGAATGACTTCCTGCTTAGACAACTCTTGGAACCTCTCCGAGCAGCTGAGCCAGAGGCTTGCTCTCTAGGGCAAGGAGGAAAAGCAGTGTCTTGTAGATAGGACACATGACTGGGCTTCAGGAGGACCTTGATTTTGCCTCTAGCTCTGCTACTATGCTGCTGTGCGATCCTGGGAAAATCACGGAGCCGCTCTTTGCTTCAATTTCCCCAACTCTAATATGAAGATGACACTACTTAACCTCCTTGGTAAAGTGCACTGGCATCTGGATGGATGGTATATAAGAGTTAAGTGTTACCATCATAGTCTCTTGATTCAGCTGTTATAGCATCTCTTCAAGGACCATGAGACTCTTGGTTGAAGTCTTGGTCATTATAGTAAATGCTGAACACAAAGCCACAGAGGATTAGGTTCATCCCTGGACTCAAGGAATTTAGACTGAAGATGAAGATGTCCTCACATATTCTACAGACAGAACAGAGGGAACCAGCCTGTGAGCAGAAAGAGCAGGCACCAAGTAATTCCAAACATGTATTTATACCCCAGAAAAGGAGTCCGTAAAATCCCTCAAAATTTTCAACCTATCAGATTGCTGAGTGGGCTTCAATTGTCACAGGCAAATTTCCCAACAGTTGAAGGGTCAAGTCCAGATGCATCTTGCCTCTCCCTAACTCACTAGGTCCCAACCACACCCACTTTTCTCCAAACCACTCCCTGCTCTTAGCCTCGCCCCCAAACCCTTAGACCACTCTCTGGTGCAACTGCTCTGATGGCCACATCACACCCTTCCTAGCTGGTATACTTTCCTGCTGGTGGTGGTGCACACAGGCCCGCTGCTTTCGCTGGGCTAAAATCCCAAGCGAAGAGCGGTGATTACCAGAGTTCAGATCAGAATTCAAACCCCTGGCCCCCAATACTCAGACCACATCTGCTTCTATAGTATCACTGCACTTCCAGAGGAGCAAGATGGAACCACTCACCAATCATGACCACATTACCGCCCCTTTGGCATAGCCCTTGTGACAACACAGCACTAAGTAGCCAAAGAGAGATGGCTGTGTAGGGGCTGCAGTAAGGCAGAGATGCTTACACCAAGGAAACAGCCAGAGCGGTACAATGAGAACTAAACTTTCTAATGGGTTTCTAAACTTTCCGGGAGGCTGCAGACACAGCATCCTAGTTATAGAGATCTATGCGTCGATACGGCCTCTTCTTTCTCTTTTGTTACTAAACTTCCTCATGCAGCCAAAATCAAAGTGGTCCCCCGGTACCGATTTATATTATTTTTAGAGCTGTGCAGGCAGCAACAATTTTAGGTCCTCAATGGCTAATAATTTTTAAAAAATAAATAAATGATATGCCATAGTAGCCCAGGAAATTGGGGATGGAGCAGGTGGCTAAATGTTGGGGCTGCATAGATGGACTGGGCAAGGCTCCGCTCTGTGCCCTGAACTGATAGCAGCTTGGAATTAATGACACTGCTGTTATGGAAGTTCCTCTCCTGCCAAATGCACATGCTGAAGAAAGGAGAGAGAATAAATTCACACTCTTGTGTATAGGACCCCAGTGTATATATACATTTGCCCACATTTTCACCCCAATAGCAGAGGTGAGCCTGGAGCCAAATGACATACAGCCAGCTAAATATTCCCAAAGTGGCCCAGCACAGACTGAAGAAAGCTGGATTGTCATTAGGGCACTAGACTAGAACTCAAGAGATCTAAGTTCAGTTCCCAGCTCTGCCACAGACCGGCTGTGTGATCTTGGGCAAGTCACTTCATCTGGCTAGTAAATGTGTCCAACAGAGATAAGACAAGACTCCCTGTGCCTTTCTTGTTTATTTAAACCATAAGAACTTTGGGACAGAGACTCTCTCTTAATATGCATTTGTACAGCACCTTGCACAATGGGGCTTTGATCTCATTTGCCTCTAGGCACCACCACATAACTAGCCCTGGTTAGATTCTTCAGGGGCCATTGGAACTCTGATGGCCCATACGGAGGGAGGAGAACTTCCCAAGATGAGCCATGGCTGTTTGCTTGCACAGCAGTGCCCTAGGTGAATTCCCAGCAGTGATATTCGTTGTGGCTTGTGGAAAGCCAGCTCAGCACCTACAACTTTGCATTGCTGTAAGTGGTTGCATTGTGCTTTGATACCATGCAATCCTGCTTTGACTGCATGGCCACCTGCAAAATGGGTAGTAGGATGGGCGGACACACACACACACCCCCGCACACACTCCACACTTGTCACTTCACCATCCTCCATTCTGCTGTAGAAAAAAATGGACAGAGGAAAAGAAAACGCAGACTGGAAACCACCAAGCTGTCACAAAGAGAGCCATTCATTTACATTCTCAAGGAACCCAAGAGCAGCTGGAAGCGTCTGGGCACTGCAGATTCCACAGATGATGTCGGGCCTGCAGAAGATTTTTCAATTAATCTCTCTTGACCCCATGTCTTGAACCCTCGTTCCTATTTTTAACAAATCCATTCTGTTGGGTGACCTCCAGACCCGGTGACCAATAAGACCCATTTAAGTAACTGCGGGGGTGTCTGTAAGTATGCAAGGAGAATTTGCAAGGGGCTCATTAAAGAGAGTTAGTTACCCTGGCCGAACTCTCGCTCTTTCACACTCCTTCCCACAGTCTGAGACCTTGTTATGAGATGCTCAGTTGTTAAAGACAACCAAAATGTTCCTGAAAATGCCATTGATTGTGTGTGCAGGAGGTTGTGAGTGACAGAGAGAGAAAGAAGGGCTATGGACAAGTTACAAAATCAAACAGAAGGACAATATCACGGGAACTATTTGGAACACAAACTTATTTTCTTCTTCTAAATATTAGGTAGAGGTGCATTCACCCCAAACAACCCCAATCCAGATCCCATTTCGCAGCTCAATGTGAATCTGGATTGAATATCTATATAGAGTTGAAACATCCCCTCCAGAATACAGGAAGATTTTTGGATTCAGATCCACATTTGAACCCTCAAGTTTGGGGAAGTTTGGTTTGGATCATGGAAGAAATAAGGGGCCAGATTCTCAGCTGGTGTAAAGGCATTGTAGCCAATGGAGCTACATGGGTTTACATTAGCTGCGTATCTGGGTCATGACATTCCGATCATAATTCAGGATCAGGCCTGGAGTTTGGGTGGAAGATCATCTCTAATATTGGGGTGTAAATGTTTGCGGGGACCCTGTCATATATTGCAAGGTTCTGAATTTGTTTTCTCTCCATTCTTTAGCCCACGCGTTTAATGGGCCAGAAACGTAGACATTTCTCTGTTTTAAAAAAGGTTTGTTAGCTCTTTTATTGCTGGAGAATGGCGCTAGGAGGGCAGCCCCAGCAACGAACAGAACACATGCAGTGCAAGCTTCTCCATTCCGCCTTGCCAATGGGATGACCACAGTCTTGGCCAGCAATGAAGCTTGAACCAGAGAGCTCTGGAACTAAAACCATCTGCCTCTTTTGCTTGAGGTACAGAACCAGGATCAGCAACTGAGCCTGACGGCAGATTCATAGCCTCTATGAATCAGGCACAGAGGGGGATGTGCCATACTATGTAAGAGTGGGTTACACCTGAACCCTGTCATGCAGGAACTCACTGTGAGTGGTGAGAGGATAATAGTCATTGCAGGATCAGTCCTGCCTGGGCCTTCTCAGCTCAGACTTTCAGTTAGGGGCCAAGTGTGGGGCTGTTTATTGTGATGCGGACATTATTGGACTAATATCACTTGGTTTGTTTCACAAAAGCTACCGAGGTACCACCAGATGGTTCTCAGCTTCCAGTCACTGGACTGGATTGGGACAGGCAACCTCAATGAATTGAGGAATGGAAGACCCCAAAAATATTAATTTCTCTACGGTCCTGGAACCACAGCAAAACTGCTTCCTGCAGGAAGGGTGCATCTTGTTTTTACAGGGTGTCAATTATATTCAGTCTATCTACGTACCTATTAATGTAGCATCCAAATGCTGGAATCGAATGGAATCTGCACTGCAGGGAAGGAAATACCATGATGGAGAAGTGACATTTTAAAGCTCTGTGACTCTACATTACACATATATCCCATTGGAAATATCCTTTCACTAATAATTTTCCTTGCATCCCTCCTTTTGGGTCATCCTCTGACATCATGCCCCACAAGTTTGGCCCTAGTAATGTTGCACAAATCCAATGCAGGCAACCAGGGGTTGATGCAAGGGGAAACATCAGGGCAAAGTATCAGTGGACAGATGCAGCAAAGCCCAAAAAACCTATAGACATTTAAAATGTATCAGATGCACCGAATACCTAACAGGGAACAAAACACATCACCAAGGAGGATCAGATAAAGACCTGAGTCACTTTTCTTGTACATCCCTCTGTAGCTGCTCTCTGGTAGAGTGATGCACGGCCCCGTCACTTCAGTGCTACAGCAGCCTCAGTTACACCCCGGTCACAAATCACCCTCCACAATTTTTAAAATCTTCTAGGGACACTTCCCAGTCCATCATTTCAGCTCTCTCTTATCACCCAGTGTTCATCCAGCATTGGTCTTCCCTCTCCTCCGGCTTCCGGCACAATCTTGCCATTGATCCTTAAAGACCCATCTCTTCTGCATCTCTTCACTTCCCTGTTTTTTCCTCTCCACCACAATGACTTTCTAGCCCATCTGGAAACATCTCTTTTTTTCCTACTTTGTATGTACCTTTATTTCCTCTACCTGTATGTATTGGCTGTGTACCTGAGTTACTAAACTCCAGGATCTACTTGGGGATATGCTTGGTAGGACAGATATTGGTACTATAGCACCAACCACATACTGTATTTCGATCCAGGCAGTCCCGCGTTTCCCCGTCACTGTAATATCCATGTGCCCCTCAAGTATCAATGGATTTATCCTTCCAGAAGCCTCTCTGCTGAACCCAATATCCTGACTCCAGTATTGTCAACACTAAGAGTTAAAAATCATGAATTAGACCTCAAAAAATCATTTTTTTTAAATAATGAATGGGTATTTTTTTTTTTTTGCCTGCTGGTTTCCGAACCTTTAGGGTACACTTGAGTTATGTTTTTAAGATGGTTGGCACAAACACAAGGGATAGAAATGTACCTTTTCTAAGGAGAAAACTCAGAATCTCATAGAATCCATTGACTCCAGGAGGTGGGGATTGAAGAAAACACTCCTAATATTGTAAGACTTGTGATAAAATCACAAGAATTGGCAACAAACTGCACAAAACCATCCTTGCTCACCCTTCCATCCTTTGTGACTCTGAGCCTCACAGATGTTGTGCTAGCAGGAGACACAATTTATCTGTCTTTCAGTAACTATACAAAATGGTCCTTTTCTGCTGGAAAAGCTCTCTAAAGTGTAGAGCTCCAGATGTGACTGTAGGAAGAAAGTACCCCTACACCCGGGATTTTCAACTCCACAGTCCCTTTCCTTCAAGTCCCATGCTTCACTTATTTGTAAAAACTTCCAGTAAACATGAATCTGACAGTCTGCCTAATATGCTGGAATCAAAAGCTATTATTGACTTTGCCATATTGATCAAGGGCGGCCCAGGCCCTGTAATAGATTACAATGTTTCTTTCTTAATGTCACCTCTGCTCTGCCTTTCCCTCTCGGCATTAAATGAACGTTCCTCTGTCCGGAGGTGCTAAAATGACCCTTTTGCTCCAGCCTTTGGCCTTTCATGGACTGCGTGTGAGCTGTATTTCTCAGCACGGAGTTAAAATTCCCAAGTAGCCGGTCACGACTTTTGGTTGCTGGTGTATTTCACCTGATCCTTCGCCATCTCCATTTTACTCTATCTTAAGTGCTTACGTGGCCTCCATCGCTGTAACACCTGTGCACCTCTCAGTCTTAAAAGTATTTTACATGGACAATTCCCCCAGCATAAGTGCTTTGATCCCCATTTTATAGATGGGGAATTGAGGCACAGAGAGACTAAGTGATTTTCCCAAGGCCACACACAATGTCTGTGGTGGCATAGGGATTTGGAGCCAGGTCTTCTGTATACTAATCTAGTGCCCTAAACACTGAAGCATCCTTTTACTCCTATCGCAAAGCACCAGAAGGACTGGTCAAATAAAGTCCTCTTTTTGTCCACAGAAAGGTACAGCAGGATACCTCTCCATCCCACCAAACTGCCTTAGCTGCAGTTACCACTAGTTATGAGACAGTCATTCAGATCCTGTGCCCCCATCAATCTTTGGCCTCATTTCAGACTGCCTTTAAAACTGTGATGCAGAAAACCACCAGCTGGGAATCATACAGATCCACCAATAAGTTATAGCAAACAATCAACTGGATTGCACCCCTTTTATTTCACTAGTGGTCTGCGCTGGGATTTGTATCAATGACAAGCTTTTTAAATTTCTAGAGGACACATCACTTAATCTGGAATAGAGCCATTTGGAAACTGGAATTTCTGTCCTGCAGGCCATTCTGATATTTCTACATCTGTTTCCATTCTAAAATGGGGCAAACAGTTGCAATACTGAACATGTTCATGGAATGAAAAGTTCTGAAAATTTTCAATTTGAAATGTCGAAAGGAAAATTGCAACCCACCTTTTTTGATCAAAATAAAACGTTCCCTTTCAAAATGTCAACGTTCAAAATTTGAAAATCTCGATTTTGAACAAAAAAGTTTTGCCTCAAATGTTCCCACTGAAAAATCAGACAGTTTCGTCAAAATTGACAACCTTGCACAAAAAAATATTGATTTCAGTAACCCCCATATTAGCCCAGGAATTTGTTTCAGTTGGGAACACTTCTACAAGCTCTGACCAGGAGAAAAGACAAGGATCAAAAGGGCATGGAGGCTGAATTAGCCTCACACTTCCTAGATGGATTCCCTTTAAGTCAAGACCAAGGCATGTTACGTGGCAACACAGGCGAAGCGAACGCTGTCATTGCCAGTGCTATACCTGTCCTGTGAGTTCTCCATTCGCTAGATCTGTTAAGCCGGCACCTTTCACTCAATCTAGGAGGAAACTTAACCACACAATGCAATGAACCAGAGACGCGGGTTTTAAATTAAGAAGACGTGGAGAGCATGATAGTGTTAGAGCAGGTGGCATCAAACCATTCCTGTGAGATTCAAGGGCTCAGTCAACTACGCAGAGAGTTCCCCAAAGCAATCTATTCCGCACTCTTCTGTAGAATGTAAATTTATTGAAATGCAAGTCCCCTTTTCCTACTGGGAGATGAGCTCACTGTGATCTGTACTTTCAACCCACACTGACACAGGCAGCTGACATTGTGCTTTTGAAGCTTTCTCTTTTGTTTTCGCTGCCAGCTTTGGGAGAGAAGGGGCAACATGCATACGTAGGCAGACCAGAGATCTGTGCCACCGAACACCCAGATGGCAAGAAAAAGTCACCTTACCCTGACTGTATCAGAGGCGGATTTCTGTAGCGTGTGTGTGTGGTGGGGGAAAGCTGCAAGCCGATGGAGGAATGGACACCGTGTAAGCGCATCCATGTCTGCACGTGGGCGTACGTGTATGAGGAGGATCCTGCAGCTGGTGAACGTGCTTGTATTTGCAGGCATGTACTAGTAGAAAGCTATGCAGGGCTGGCCAAAGAAAATGAAGAGGTTTGGAAATTTGGTTTCATTCCTTACCGGAAAAAAACAAACAACCCATGAGATGTCCCCCGCCCTGGCAGAGCCAGTCGTGCAGTGCTTAGGGCACAGACCTGGAACGTAGAAGACACCGGTTCAAGTCTTTGCTCTGTTAGTGTCAGACCTGACACTCAAACCTGGGTCTTCTGTCACCTAGGTCTATTCCCTAACTAGCAGGCTGTTGGCTATTCTAGGGTGAGCACTCCTTCCCTCCACCCCCACATCCTGGAACAGAGAATCCTTCCCAACAAAACAGCATTTTTGACAGTCTAAAAAGAGGTGCACTGAATATTTTGCAAACAGCTCTATTGAATGTTCCTCCCTTCCTTTTCCCCCACCCCGCAGAGAGGTCAAGGAAGACTTCTTGTTTTCTCTCTCCCTGCCAAGGTGCATTATGGGATTTTTTAAAAGTCTTCCTGAACATCAAGTATTGTTTGATGCAAAGGCAAGAGATCAAACCCTCATGGACCATTGGTTTGAGCCATACAGCATGTCCTTTAACATACAAGCTCCATCTTTTGAGACATTTATTCCTAGGCTGGAAAACAGACTGCAGGGAAAAATCCTGTCTCAGCTGAAGGTGGATAGATGGATAATAAAGGCCTGATTTACAAAGATGACTAAAGATGCAGATAAAGGCGCAGTGGGATTTTCAAACATGCCTAAATGAGTTAGGCACCTAACTCCCATTGACATTCATCTTTAGGTGCCTAAATATCTTTTTAAATCTGGCACCATGTGCAGAGGCAGAGGACATGTTCACAATGAAACCTGAGCCAATGCCAGACACACCTGGTTTGGGGATTTTGTTACAGACAGGAAACACCAGGACTTGCTGAAAGGGGTGGGAATGTTTCCAGTGTAGCTGCCCTGACTGATGATTGTGTCTCTCAACCAGGTGAAAATCTGACTATTTAGCTGAATTGGGGGGTGGTGGTGTTCATTTGAACCCCCAAACTGCAAGCGACATTTGGAGCGGTGCAAACCATGTGATCAGAATCTGGAATAGAACGTTCATAGCAGCCCTCTGCAGAGAAACCAAATCGTGCCCTCGCTGTTCGGCAAGAGCATTCCCAAGCTCTAACATCTAGGCATCCAGGTGTTCTGTACTCCTCGATTTTTAAGACCAGAAGGGACCATTTACGATCATCTGCATGGCACAGACCCGGTGATTCCTGCAGCAAGCCCAACAGCTTACGGTTGAACTAAACCATATGTTTCTCTGCATCCCTGCCGACGTCCCAAGGGAACATCTCAGTAGTAGCCCAGTGCCCCTGACCACAGCAAGTGGGATTTTGCCCAGAATTTTTGCAATCTGAATGAGGGAGGGGCGTCCCTTATTCTTGCTTGCATCCCCACTCTGTGCATCTACAGAAAGGCTGTCTTGGATCTAGCGCACAGAAAAGAGCATGAAGGCATCTTACCCTACAGACACACAATGTTGTAATGTCTCTACTCTGACTATGCAGCCGGCCTTTTCTCTGCATTCAAAGGAAAGGAAAAGCAAAAGAAAGGAAGAAAAATCCCCTCACGTCTTCCTCTCCGAACACAGCGGATTCTTTAAAATTCACCAGCCGAGGTCTGCGGTGGAGCAGCCAGCGGGGCGGAGGGGGGGCTGTTCTGTATGGCTCGGGGGTGCTCCCCACGCTGGCTCCCAGGGATTGCATCTGCAATTTTGGCATTTCCACATATTTTGACAATTGTTATGCAGCTGTTAGGTGCAGGGCATTGAGTTGGCTCCCCTGCTCCTGTCCCCCTCCTCCGCTTTGGCGAGCGAGGTCTCACTATAGTTGGTAAACAGCACGCTGCGTAGACTATTAGTAATCCACAAAGTGGCCAGATACCAGGAGCCGCTGCAAGCAGCATTCCAGCTGACTCCGACACTTTAATTGTGTGCTCTGGCTTAAACAGAAATGCATTTCTCTGTCTCAAGATCACAGACTGACGCCTCACTCCCCTCCCCTGCCCTGCACATGATTGCGTCCTTGACCTGTTTCTCTCCCGGCGAAGACACCTTGTGGCATGGCTTTCTGCGACCTTAGAGGGGAATGCAAGATCATCCTTATTAACTGCGGGCTTGATCCCCCTACCCACAGTCACATTGGGTGGGACCTGACTTTGAGCTAGATGCTTCCAACCCTGATGCTTGATGAGTCGTACCTGACCTAGCGCTTGACTCACATCCCATTGAAGTCAATGGAAAGACTCCCACTAACTTCAGAGGCATTGGATTAGGCAATAAATGAGTAGACTCCAATGAAATTGGCCAGATCCTCAGCTAGTGCAAATCAGCAGAGCGCAATCAATTTCGATACAGCTGTGCTGATTTATGCCAGCTGAGGGATCTATTTCGATGGGACTACCTGTAACCAATACTCAAGTGTAACAGTGGCAGATTTGGGCCCATTAGATTGTAACCTCTTTTGAGTCATGGCTGTGTCTTCCTAGGTCTTCTGGGATGCACCTAGCAAACTTCAGTGCGCAAGAAAATGAAATAAATGAAGACTATCAATGCACATATTTGTGGGCTTGATCCTTCTGTCCTTCACAAATCAAAGTACATGAAGAGCAACACCCACAAATAGGATCAGGCTTCCTGGGACGAAACTGGCTATTCTGTCTAGCAGGAGGAATTCTCATCTCCTCTAAATTGGCACCTGTAACTACTACAAAATTATATGTGCTGGTATTCAGGCCATGAATAGCCAAAAGAAAGCCCCCTCTGGATAGTGTCTTCTCCTCTCAGAGTGTAAATATCTTGCAGTGCACCAGACACTGGCTTGGCTGGGACTGTTGCTGTCTGCTGAGGCTAGAGAAATTAGCATATGTATATTAATATGCAGACCACACCTTCTGACCCATTGGCCACACCCCTCCATCGTTCTTGTTGTGGTACTGCAAGCAGGGATCATGATAGATCTGCAAGAGAACCACAATACGGGCATCCTCCTTCCTCTGCATGCTCCTGCAACTGCTGCATAGATTTGTGCTGTTTCGTTGGCACGCACAGACGTACAATGTCTGCCCGGATTTGACATTATAGGTCTGTTTTCCTCAGGGCAGCCTCTCTTTTGGTAGGTCCAATTTGCCCTCTCTATTGCAGGCCAAATTGTAACTGAATTCAGGCACAAACCACACACACTCAGAGGCCCATAAACTCAGGTCTCTACTGCTGCAGGTGCAAAGTGAAAAAGGCTGAACATGTCTCCCTCAACATGCAGGTTTCCTTTACTCGCTCCTGAAACAGGGAGCTCTGGGTGGATCTGAGTCACATTAATAGATTTTAAGGCAGTGGTACCATGAAATCATCTAGTTTTGACTTCCTGCATACCGAAGGCGAAAGCTCCCCTGATTTTCACATGTGCTGCTCTGGGATTTGAACCTGGCACTGTAAGGCCTGACCACACCATTAGGCCATGCATGGTTCAGTGTTGAAAAAAAAAACAAAACAAAACACAAAAAGCTCGACCAAGTTTCAAGTGAAACTACTGGGCAAAACTTTTTTCTTAAAAAAAACAAAACAAAAACAAACCAACAAAGTAGAACCTCCCCAGGGAAATGCAACACACACAAGCAACATGTTCTAGTTGGAGAACAGCTCTCATTTGGGCAGGTTCGTTTAGAAAAGCAATAAAATGACAAGAATGTATTTGCCAATACACCACTGAGAGGAATCCCACTCCCGTCACCTCAGCTATTCCGAACACGAACCGCTCTGGATTTGAACCTTATAGCTTAGTGTGCGTCAGTTCACTAGCACGATGAAGGTGAGCAATACATTAGTGTTATTGTAATTCCCCCGGAACCCGATTGCAAAGCTTTGCAGTACAGCCGGGTTCCACAGAGAGTGGGAATAATGCAAATATCTGGCCATTACTCTGTGTGTGTGTGTGTGTGTTGTACAGTTTGCTTGTTTGTTTCACACCTTGGGAGTCATAGATGAGGCTGGAATAAAAGCATGATCCCGAAACAGCTTGAGCAGAGCAGGTCCTCCCATTCTTTCAATCTAAAAGCATTCAGGACTAAACAAATGAGAAACAACCACCTGTGAAACAGACACAGATTAACACAAACATGTGCAATCCAGACACCGGACCTATGCACTGCCCCCCCCCACCACCACCACACAGAGCCCTCAGACTGTTTCATTTATTTTTTCCTCTCCTCCAACACACGTGCTACATTAGCCACCAGAGGGAGCCCGTGAAACCCCCATGAATTACAAGATAAACAGACCAGCTTTGGTGAAATAAAGGTAATCAAACATTATCTATCTGGGGGTTGCAGAGGTCAGTCAACTTGAGCTTCTTTATATCCCTCTAAGCTCTGCATCCCGACAAGATCTCCTGGAAATGCAAGATCGGATTTAATTTACTGCTTAAAAAAATCAAAGGGAAGAAAGCAGCATGTTGATTTTGGGAGTGGGGTGGGAGGAGGTGCTGACAATTCCCCCCCACCACACACACCTCACTACTCTGGGATCATTTAGTGTTTGTGGGTCCAAGGAAGAGAGAAAAAGAGGAGCTGAGGAGGTCTAAGGACAAAGTAGGGTTCAAATAATAATTCAGCCAGGTATTCTATCCCGCTGGGAACTTGTGGTTGCTTCCTCTGCTGTTCTCACTGCTCAGCTGTGGAGGTCAGAGCAGAGGAATCATGCTACCTATCATCTCCCTCTCCAGTCCTGAAGCCAGAGGGTGGATGTGGGGTGGAAATCAGGACCTCAAAATGGTAGGACATCACAGGCTGCTGGTTAAGACCATGCTGGGTTAGGGGCGACGTATCACCTGAGCGCTGCATGAAGTGGATTCCTACGACTCCAGGCTGCCAGGGTTACGTCAAATGGAGAAAAAACAGAGTCACCTGTATAGGCAAGTGATGGAATGAAAGAAAGGCAACTTGGGATCCATGATACGGCAACCACAGCGGGACAATCAGGCAAGGAAATGGAGCTTGAACACTCAGCCTCAGCTCACCCCCGGAGGAGCTGGATGGAAAAATTAACATCATGACACACCATGCAAGAGTTAAGGCCTCAGCCACACAGAAGGACGCACAGCAGAATCCAGGGGCGATCTGTCAGGTGGAGAGGGGCTGTGGTGAGAGGGAAATGAACGACTTGGGGAACACCTCCTGGAACAAATCAGCCCAGAATGGGGGGGGAGAGGAGGAGAGCCTTGAACGTTTTCTCCTCCGCACCAGGAGCTTGAGATAAAATTCCTTGGTGCATCGTCTGTTCCCTGGATCAGCAGATTTGCTGGCGCAGTTAAAAAGAATAAAGGATGATTTCCCCTCACAAGATATTTCCAAATAGCATCTAACAAATTACTGATCGGGCTCGGAGCCCAGCACATCCCATTCCTAGCACTCACGTCCTCATACACAGACAGGGCCAGATTCATGTTTAGTCCCTTCAGTCGGGGCTAGATTTCCTGAGGAGTTCAATTCCCACTGAGGGACCGAAATAAGCATAATGACAGGAGTGCCTGGGTGGTGACAAAACTCCTGTAAATCCAGCCCTCTCCTCTCGCTTAACCGGACGTAGCACCGCTAAAGCCAAGGGGGTTACACCAGGGCAAGCGAGATCCGCCCTTTAACTGGCAGTGCCTAGCAATTACACGACCTACAATGCTGCAATGGGATCAGAGCTGCAGTCTAATCGCCATCCAATGCTTAGCACCAAGGTCTGGAGGACCTGACTGGCTGAAGTTATTCTAGATAGGGGCCAAGCAGGCTTTGACACCTCGCTGAATGGCAGGGGGCTTTAATACAGAGCTATAAACTGAACCTGGGGTATCAGGATCTGCTGTGGGCTAGCCCCAGCTCTGATATTGACTCCCACACATGGCCTCAGGCAAGTCACTTCACCTCTCTGTGCATCAATATTGCTCTCTGTTGGGAGGATTAGTTAGCCACATGTAAAAGTGCTGACGAAAAGTGCGAAGAGGCAAGCTCTGAGCATTGTTATTGCTCAGGTAGTCAGTATACCAGTAGACAAGCAAACAGAGGGGCAATCACTGGACTATTGTGGGGATGGGAGAACCAGGTGTGAGACTGCTGGGGCCGGTATACACCTTTCAGGGGACATCATTATGGTAGTAAAAGATTGGAGAGCGACATGCCTTTCCTCCACCACCCAAGTGGCTGAACCTGTGCAAGCAGACTAGAAGTGGCTCACTTGCTTCCCCCCTTTGGATGATGTGATGGAAGCTGGGAAAGGCTGGGTGGAGGACAGCGGATAAATCCATCCCATGCTGAAGACAGTGAAGTCAAAAGTTAGGTGCAGTATATTTCTTGGGGATTACGGGCTGGTAGGAGCATCATCTGCTCTCAGCCAGTTAGCAATGCCCTGGCAGCAACGTCAGCCTCACAGAAGGACGCACAGCAGAATCCAGGGGCGATCTGTCAGGTGGAGAGGGGCTGTGGTGAGCGGGAAATGAACGACTTGGGGAACACCTCCTGGAACAAATCAGCCCAGAATGGGAGGGAGAGAGGAGGAGAGCCTTGAACGTTTTCTCTACACTGAAAATGAAAAGAGGTGGAGAGTCTAGAGGGAGTTTTTGTTGCATTGGGGCAATCAGTTTCCATGGCTATGTACTGGGAGAACACCATCCCGGATATTAAAAGAGGCAGGTGGCTCCTGGCACTTGGTAAGGACTCAGAAGTTCTGACTTTGCCACTGACTCCCTGTGAGACCTGGAGGAAGTCTCTTAAACCCTCTGTGCCTCCGCTTCCCTTGAGGCTGTGAGGATAAAACCCTGCAATACCAGGGCAGCACTCAGATATGACAGTAATGAAAGTCACCTAAGTATGAAGGCATGGCAAAGTCTGACTTCAAATAGCGATGGCACCGGAGAAAGGGAGTATTATTATCCACCGTATAGGCTGACAACAGAGGTACCCAGTAGATCAAGTGATTTGACTAAGGTCACACAGGGAATCTTGTGGTTGAGCCTGGAACTGAATTTAAGTCTTCTGAATTTGAGTCCAAGCGCCCATCTGCTAGGCCAGCCTTCCTCCACTAACTAGCCTTCCTATCCCATTGATCCCAATGGCTCTATTTGAGAAGACAGACACTCAAGGAGAGTAAGCAGATCAGAATCTGGACCTTAGATTGTAACACTGGCACAAAGGGGTCCTGATCGTCTTCGGGATCTCAAGGCAATACAAAGAGTAGCAAGAACTCGAGACGTTCCAGGCCAGATCCTCAACTGGGGTAAACTGGTATGAGTGTCAGTTTATAACCCAGTAGTAACTGTCACTTGTGCATTATATAATCCCTATTTTATTTTGTAAAGAAAAATAGAATCGATTTTTTTCCTGGCAAAGCTGGCAAGAAGGTAAGTGTCAGTCTCCCTCTGAGTACCAGCTGGTTTTCATGGGGGATACATGAGCAGTTTTATACAGTTTTAATATCCACCAGAAATTACATCTCGCTGCCTTTAGGGGCTGAACCTTTAAAATTCAATTTCAAATAAACATAATTATAAAATAAGAAGGAAAGGAGGAGAAGGAAGAAGGAGCCAGAATGCAGTTCCCTGGCAGAAGAGCTTCAGGGCAGAGTTAGTGGGGGCTGTGTTCTCTAGCAACAGCAAGAAAAACAGCCTGGGGCTCTAAGCTCAGCGTGTTGATGGTTGGTCGCCAGTCACAGGGCTCTCCCTATGAAGCAGGAGAAGGCAGTATCCCACAGCGAGTAGAGAGGAAGCGGGGAAGAGGCGGGGAGATTTGTAAAGGATTTTTTGCCCTCCAGAGAGGATCTTTCTGTCAGAGTGCCAGGAACGTCTGGAGATGAGTCGGATGGAAAGGGCGAAGGGAAAACATGCCATGGCACAAAGAAGCGGATGGAGTCAAGAGAAAAGGAAGGCAGCTTCTCAGCCTACTGTAATATCACCTGAGATATAGCCCTCCTTACCCACTGAAGCCAAGAAGGCAGCTTGTGAAACTAGATTGCAAATCTAACAGGAAAAAAAGTGGCAATCAAGTTACACTGCAAATGACACTCAGGCTGATTCTGTTCTTAGGTAAATTGGATCTAACTCCATTGACGCCAAAGGGTGTTACACCCATGTGTGGGCACAATTTGATGGCCATATTTTTATACACTTCAGCAGATTGTGGTTCCCTGCTTCTGAGGATTTCCTTCTCACTCAGATCGGTCACTTCTCCAGCTCGGGGTGGCAACACTGAGGTGTGTTACAAAATTGTTTCCTGGAGTCAGACCGTTTTCTACAGAAGCTTCCATTACAAAATGAAATCACCGAAGGGTGAAATCGATGGCCGTTCGGGTGGCCAGCACAAGATTAGGGTGTGTCTGCATTGTAATCAGAATTGTGCCTGCAGGGTGCGTAGAATTATCCAAGCTAGTTTTGATCGAGCTAACTCCAACAACAATAGCAGTGAAGTCAGGGCAGCGCAACTGTACAGGCCTGCCCAGGACCCTGGGTTTGTACGCCGCTGTGATTTCTCTGCGATTGTTATTTGCTCACTACAGGAGAACCTCAGAGTTACGAACCCCTCGGGAATGGAGGTTGTTCATAACTCTGAACAAAACGTTATGGTTGTTCTTTCAAAAGTTTCCAGCTGAACGTTGACTTAATACAGCTTTGAAACTTTACTATGCAGACGACAAATGCTGCTTTTATCATCTTAATTTAAATGAAACTAGCACAGAAAGAGTTACCTTACCTTATCCATTTTTGTAAATCTTTCCCTTTATTTTTTTAGTTGTTTACATTTAACAAAGTACTGTAGTGTATTTGTTTGGGGTTTTTTTGGTCTCTGCTGCTGCTTGATTGTGAACTTCCAGTTCCAAATGAGGTGTGTGGTTGACTGGTCAGTTCTTAACTCTGGTGTTCGTAACTCGGAGGTTCTGCTGTAGATCAAAGCTAGCTTGGTGTGTGTCTCCAGAGCAGACCTCTCATTGCAGTGTAGATACACCCATAGGGTCCACCTATGCAAGTCCTATTTGGTGGGAAAGTGGAGCCGAGGGCTCATGTTGGCCTTCTGAGTGGGGCTGAATATCACCCAACATATCATTACTTGTTTAGTGGCAACATAGTTGAGTGGAGTTCAGGTCCCTGAGGACAAAGAGAGTGCCTGCTCCAAAGAACTCCCCAGTCAAGGTGTCTGATCCCGAGAGGTGATGAATAGAGCTAACAGGGAATTTTCCAACAAAGTATGGTTTTTTGGTCCAAAATTGAAAGTGTTGGCTTCTCGATTCAAAATTGTTTTGGAAAAAAGTTTCAAAATTGGGCAAATATTCTGTGTTGACATTTTTGAAATTAAAAAAAACAACATTTATTTGGTTTGAAAAGACTTTCCATTGTGAAACTTAAGTTAAGGTATACCAAAAAAGGTTTAAAAAAACCATAATAAGGTGAAAATCAAAATGAACGATTTCAGTTAACCTGCTCCAAGATTTATTTGTTGGATTATCAGTTTACTAAAAAATTGTGATTTCAGTTGTTGGCCCAGTTTGGGACAGGAAAATGCTCAAAGTCTCAAACCCTCTCGTGGGACAGGAAAAACATTTTCTGCCCCGCTCTAGTGACAAGCACCTTCAATGCTCTGCTATGGGAGATGACAATGCTCAGCACCTTGCAGCATTGGGCCCTAAATACACTGCCCAAATATGATTACTTATTGTTTGTATTAGAGTAGTACTTTGAAATCTCAGCCAACATCAGGACCCAGCTGTATAAACACAACATAGGAGACAGGTCCTGCCGCAAAGTGCCAATCTCAATGCCTGTAACTGTCTCCATGCCTTCCTCCACACAGGCCCACATGGATGGCATGCCCTTCCCTACCCCCTTAGCATTTAAGTCCTTCCTGAAAACCAACCTCTCCTGTGCTCTCTACAGAGAACCCCACTGACTTTATCCTGAAGAATAACATAAATACATTAAAGGTAGGGAGCGGGAAGGGCAGGGGGCTAAAGGACCTTATATTGCCAAGGCTTGACCAAACATCGCCTTGACTACTCATAAGTCTTATCCCACCTGCCCAACCCCTGATTCTCTGGTTTGAGACTGTGGATGCTTTGGGGAGTTCCTATTCTGCCTGGAAAGTACCTAGCATGTCATAGGAGCTACCACAAATGCATAACAACAACAACAACGAGGGGCAACAAAGCCTTTCATTGGAGTCTCCCAAATTCAAGCCCGGCCCAACTCAGTAGTGACTACTGGGCCTTCCTATCTGAGGGATATTTGATGCCCTATGCAAATGGAGTTGAAAGTCAAGCAATGAAAACTGTGAGATGGGATTCACTGGGTGCCTAGTGCCTAAAATGGGTGGAATTACTAGGCCACAGGATAAAAATCAAGGCCCAAACCCTGCATCTGACTACACTAAGACTCCGTGTGGGCTGAAGGGTTTGCCGGCGCAGATCCCGTTGCATGAGCTGCCTTTAAGAAGTGAATACAAACACCAAGCCACGGGGTAGAAATTCACTCTTCCCCTCCAGCCCGTGGCTCTTGTGCACTTTGGGGACATTAACAGAGGATCAGTTGTAGCGGAATTCCTATAACATTGCATAGCACGCCTCTGTGAATAACAGAATTCACCATGATCTGGGTTATTGCCAGAGAACACAATAATAGTCAGCTACCATTGATAAAGTTCCCTTTCTTTTACCTCGCCTCTCTTGCTCCCTGCCCAGTCCTTTCCTCCACAACCTGTTCATCATAAGACATCCAAGGAAATATAATTTCTGTGAGCTGCCCCCTTTGCCACACGTCTGAATAAGCAGTGGGTTTGCAGTTATTTGTTTAGCCACTCAACTGAACAAATTAGATCAAAACAACACATGCAGCAAGGGGGCTAACAGAGAAAGGAAGGATGCTTGGGAAGCGCTGTCATCATGGCAATTAACCCTGCCTCAGCAATGGGCATCCATCATGTCACCAGAGATCTGCCAGGTAATCTCCCCTCCCCTGCCTTTCTTTGCTTACATCTCAGGATTGGTGCAAAACTGGAGAGGATCAAAGCTCCACTCGGGTTCAGAAGGTTCTGACAGTCACATCTGTGCTAGAGAAGATGGAGAGAGCTTCCCTCAGCTATATTCAGTGATGCTCTCAAACTGTTAACAAGACAATGCATCAGCCTTTTTTTGGAATCCAAAGAGACCTTTCATTATATTTCAAACGTATTTTTTAAGCTGCTGTGAAATTTCCCTCCTGCAGATTGCTTTGCTCTTCCTCTTCTTTCAATTCATCTCATAAGCAACACACTCCACCGTCTGTTTAGACAGCAGCCAGGCACAGGGGCTTTGGCAAAACAACTAGCTAGCCTCAGCAGAGATAGGCCAACTTCACAAGGGGTCAGTTCCTCAGAAGATTCTGATCACCTTCAACTTCCCAATAACTTCAATGAAATTTGAGGGTACAACCCACCTCACAGGACTGGGTGCCAGGCTTTGGAGTACAGTCAGATAGGCTGTCAGGGCCAAATCTCAGCTGGCGTAAATCAGTGTCGCTCCAATGAAGTCAAAGGTCCAAAAAGACAAGACTATTGGGTGCAAGACAAGTAGGAGTGGTAGTATCCTCACTTTACAGATGGGGGAAACTGAGGCAGAAAGTGATTAAATGAAGTCACACACAGGATGTCCGTGGAAGAGCCCTAGATCTGCTGAGTCCTAAAATCCAGTGTGTGAACCATAAAAAGAAGCGTCCTCTCTAGCTCCAATGACTTGCTCAAGTCCTCAAACAGACAATGGCAGAATCAATGCTCCAGAGACCGGTGTGTTTGCCAGTGGTAAGTATTGGAGAGGTCATTTGAAGAATACTCCGGACAAAGCACTTGACAGCACTGTGTACCGCAGACAATAGTCCTGCACTGGTGAGAAGATGAACTAGTTGAGCTAAGAAGTCCTTTTCATTCCAGGATTATGTTCCAGAACCCTAAGATAAATACTTCTCTCTCTCTCGAACTTTCTTTGTTCCATTTTCGAGGGCTCTGTAAGCAGAGCACTGTTCTCTCTACCACAAAGAGAGAACAGTTACATGTGAGTGCCTGGCTTTCGGAAATATGATTCCTCTGAAACAGAAGAGTCCCACACAGATGGGAACATCTAACCAACACCGCCCCTTCCATAGAAATGAGCATGCCAGCATTGGGATAATTTGAAAGGGGATGCACCTCTTTGCAAGAGAAGCTTTACTGGGTCAATCAATGTAACATCACCTCTGATGGTTCTTGAAGCAACACAGTGAAGACAATCAGGACGTCTTGATAATCCACACTAAGCAATGGGTGTATAGGGATGGAAAAGCCTCTCACTGGTGCTGTTGTTACAAAATATATGTGGGCGAGGAATTAAGCAGGTGTTTTCCTGTTTTTTAGTTAAAGTGAATTGAATCTCCACGAAACACCAGCTTGACAGATGTGGGGTCTGAAAGTCCTCTTGTCATCCATCATTTATCTGCTGAGCTGGAATTGCATGGGCAGTTCCAGCTCAAGCTTCTGCATCACACTGCACCTTGTCAACGCTCTTCAGCCCTGGCTTGGAATCTAGGGGCCACTCTATGGTTGAAAAATGCTCCATCTCTCTCTCCAGCTTCCCCCTGGCAAAAATGGCCAATGGCAGTCCATAAATCCACTGCTTTGCTATGACCACAAAATTGTTTTCACATCGACAGTGGAAAAAAACAACCACCTCCAACCACTCAATGTAAAATGTTGAGAGGAACAAATATAGAAAAATGGCCTTATTAATTCTGGGGGTTCACAGTGAACTTCTGCTCTTGGCCAAATTCAGTAATACTGCAAATGTGTATGCCTTTTAACATGACAATACAGTCAACAGTCTCGCACCGGTATATTAATAGAAGAGACGGAATGTGCTTAGTGCAGGGGAGTGGGTATCCGGACTGGGTTTCAGGACTTCTGGGTTCTGTTCCTGGCTCTGCTAATGACATGCTGTGTGACCTTTGTCAAGTTACTTGAGGATAAAATATTCAACCTTGAATGTTTGTAGTCAGGCACCTAAATGAATCTCTGGGTTTTGGGAGGTCTGAAACCTCAAATATGAGGCCACTTATTTTGGTGTCTAAATACGATTTTAAGAATCTGTCATTAAGCACCCAAGGTTGACACCTTAACCTCTCTGTAGCTTAGTCTCACCCAGCTGTAAATAATACTACTTACCCAGAAGGACAGTTGTGCAACTTCAATGCTTGCAACAAGCTTTCAAATCCATGCATGAAAGGTGCAGTGTAAGTGCAAAATATTACTAGAGCTAAAACGTTTTACAGTTTGCATTCACAGTGGGTGTAATTCACCTGTGCGCAGAGAGGCCCAAGGCAAGGCTGTTGTATTTGGATCCAGAAGTGAAGGAGACAGACACAGGAGGAACTGATTTAAACACACCTGTTTGCTGTGGTGACATTGTTCTGGCAACAAACAGGAACAACTGGAATTGAGGATGTGCACTGAGGACAGGGTGCTCAACCATTTAAAGGAGCTGGACATCACAGCAGTCTCTAAAAGCCTCAAGCGGTGCCTAGGCCATGTCCTGGAATCCCTACAGAGGAGTGAATTTTACCCCACATGTCAAAGGCCCAGCTGCAACTTCCACAGCAAGACCTAGAATCAATTTACAACCAAACTCAAAAGGCTATTTTTCGCTCATTGGCTTTTGCTCACAGTCAAACTAGCTGCTGATTTTGGTTATGTTGTCAAATTCAGCAATAAACAGACTGGAAGCAACAAGGTCCTCACTGGATAGGTGGACTGGAGTTCAGTAGAAAAGACAATGGGGTAGTGTTTGCAATGCAAGCAGTCATATGTCCTTGCTAAAGCAGTTTCCTTCCAGTTTCAGGAGAAAAGAAGATGGAGGTACTTTTAGGGAAGAAATTTAAACAAAAGAATATTTTTGGGTAACTGAGAAGGTCTTAGCTTAACACTGAAGACAAATGGGGGCCAAGGAAAGGAGGTGTAAGGGCTTAATATGAAAACACGATCTCAAAGTTTGAGGCAGAGAAATAATTTTAGAACCACAAAGTGCTGTCTGGGAGAAATGGCATATTTCCCAGTATAAAAATATTCCCTAAACTGAGGTAATAAGAAAAATCCTCCAGGTTAATGGGAGGTTGGAAACGTTACTATTTCCTCTGATTCAGACCAAAACAAAAATAACAGCTTGGCTTTTTTCCATTGACCAGGACTGCCCAAATCCCTGTCTGACTGTATTAAATCCTGGTTTACCCTGAGCTCCAGTGCTGGTTGCTCCAGACCTCAAACGTCAGGATGAAGTGGGCTGTGGTTTTTCCCTTTTGCCACTGCTGATGTTGGTTTGTGGTTTTAGGTTAGGTGGAGCTGGGTTCTGTGTCCCTTCAGATAGAACATTAGGGCTTTTGCTGAACCACAAGCTACAGATGCAGCATGCCTTGAGTCAAATAAAATATTACATTCACACATGAAACACGTTACATCCATATAGGGTGAATTTCATCCCTGTGCAGAGAGCCAGCCAAAGGCCTGCCTATGCACTACTGAAATTTCCCTTAAAACAGGGTTGGAGTGGGACATGGGTGGTGCACAGCCCTCATGTCGGCTTTATAATAGAATCATAGAATATCAGGGTTGGAAGGGACCTCAGGAGGTCATCTAGTCCAACCCCCTGCTCAAAGCAGGACCAATCCCCACTGTTATGCACAATCCCCAATTTTATGCACAAGGGTCAATGGTACCCACTGTGCTTTCCATCCCAGCATGCCATACACGCTGCAGTCCCAGCAGCCATAAGAGTCCTCATGTTCTTCTGTGTGTTTCCTGCCCTGCCAGGTAGATTCCATTGAATGACACTGAGTTCCTGCAAAAAATAGAACTCTTCCCCCTTGCAGGACAGGTGGTATTTTAAGTCTCCAAGGCTGCACAGATACAAAATACCCACTGGAGTACAGTCACCTCCAGGGCAGTGGAGGGCAGGGAAATTTGGCTAAGGACACCAAGGCAAATCAGGACCGTTATGCAAATTGCTGAGGGGAGGGAATTTACAGTATCCTTGGGTAACAGAAAGAAGCTGTCTGAGATACTTATTTGTCCCCATTATCTGAGCATCTCACACCTTTAAAGTTATCCTCACAACCCCCCCGTGAGGTAGGGCGGTGCTATTATCCCCATTGTATAGATGGGGAACTGAGGCACAGAGAGGCTGACTTGGCCAAGGTCACACAGGAAATCTGTGGCAGAGCAGGGACTTAAACCCAGGTCACCCCAGCCCTACACTAGTGCCCTAACCATTGGGCCATCCTGCCTCTCTGGGATTTGAGGCCATGGCTAAAAGAGTAAACCACATGGAACTCCTAACTTAGAAGGCTGGAAGACTCATCTAAGCCTACTGGGATTCTAACTCCTGATACACCAGTGACACAAGCCCCATGAGACGTTCCCTCTGTTATTAACAGAAGCAAAGTTTCAGGAGGAGAAAAAATATAACAACCACCACCAGTCATCGATGGTAAATCTGAATATATGGAGCCATACACTGTGTGGCTCCTCTGCTCTAAATGCATTTTGGACTGGCAGATGAAATATTGTAATGCCTTATAGGCCAGCCCCTTCAGGAGACAGCCCTGACACTCCACTATATTTAAAATGCCACTGTTTAACTCAAACTCCAGTATGAATTATGCTGCACAGTTTTGGCCAGGGTTAAATTGATTCATAATGATTTGTGCCTCTCTCCTGCATAGTAACTTTTCATTAGACACACAGATGTCTTAATAACACTTCAGTTTGGCTTTAGTTTCTCCTCTAAGCAACCTCGGTTCCAGTATTTCGGGATGGGGGGAAGTGGATGGGAAGAGATTTATTTCTGACTGATGCAGATGGAAAGTATTAGCTAAGAAAGTCTCCTTTGCTGTCACACTAGACTCCCTCAGTCTCTCAATTCTTTTGGCATAATTCATTAACTCAGTTTCTCTCTATCAGGGGATAATAGCTGATCAGTTCCAAACTGGTTTCCTCCGCTCTCCTCCTACCCAAATTGACTATAGCCCAGGGTCATTAGATGCAACACGTGTGTTGATAACATCGCAGAGGGACATTAAGATTCAATGTGACTGCAGGAGCTAAATATTATCCATCGAATTTTCAGGAAAGACACAATGCCAATTCCCACAAGGCTCTTACTCAGGACAATGGCATGTGTGGCATATATATCACGAGAGACAAACCTCCAATATTTGGAATTATCCCAACTGGGTCAGGTTATAGGATGCTGCCAAAAGGGGCAGAGGTACGCTGCTAACTCACCCTATCAGAGAGACCAGCTCGGACCTCTTAGATACAAACAAGGAGTTAAATGTCTCTCTGAAGGAAGAGGGAACTCAGGTCAGGGACAGCAGTGGTCCAGCAGGGACCTTGAAACAACCAACCTTAGGAAGGAGCTCAAGCTTTAGTTTCTTTTTCTTATTTTTAATTTGAAAATCATGGAAAAGCCCAGGAAGAGGTTCTGTTTGGACAACATTCGGCACATGGGTGCACTGTGGGAAAACTGTGTGCTTATAGTCAAACCTTTTGGATTTGCTCAGTTACGATGAATTTCTCATGAAAAAAAATGCTTCTTGGGAACTTATCAGCACTGCCTGCTTCTAGTGAGGCCAAAACCCACCACAAGAACATTTGTCACAGTATTTTAGTGCATCTGCTTCAGGAACCAGGAAGCACAGAGGCAAAGTGCGAAGGGAAATGAAATAATAATGAAAACATGTTGCTTGCATTTCAAACAAGGGTCAGTTTGGGTTCAGACTAAATCTGGTATATGTGTGTGCGCGCGTGTTGGGGGGAAGAGTTAGGGAGGCTATTTTGCTCTAATGCCAGGGAACCCATCTTTTTCTCAGACCCATCTTTGCTCCCCGAATTCCATCACATCCTGAAGCCTTCTACCAAATTCTAATATGCCCTTGGAAACCAAAAAGCCCGTGTATCCTAAGGCACCCCAACACACTGGACTGTGGCAGGATCTGCTCTTTAGTGCACCAGCTGGGAAGGGGTAATGGCAACTTTCTGCAATTTGACAGCATAAATGTGGGGGTTTCCCACGCAGCACAAGGGATTCAAAGTGCCTCCAAGCATGATGGGATTGCAAATTTCTTGTCAAAACTGACAAATCTTTTGAAGCTTGAGTTCAGAGGCACCTAGGTGTTAGGCCCTAGAGTACCTAATGATGAGGCTGATTCAGCTGAAAATATCTCTTGGGGAAGTGTCAAAAGCCCCAACACTTTAGTCATTTAAGGGAGGTCTGCATAAAGCAGTAGAAAATAAACTATAGGGAAAAATCCTCCAGTAGCATAAGGGTTGAGAGGAAGGATGGTCCTATATCTAGGGTGTTTGTCTCAGACTCAGAAACCCCAAGTTCAATTCCTTGGTTTACCACAGACTTCTTGTGAGCCCATAAGCAAATCATTTGGTAGCTCTCTGCCTCAATTTCCCATCTGTAAAAAGGAATTAGAGATTGCAAAAAAATATGTAAGCATATTTAAAATAATACATTCAGATTCTGTGCATCTTCTCTCTTCCTCCCCTCTGCCCGCACCCCCCTCCCCGAAATATATCAAATGAGAATGATTGTAAACACTCTGGGGCAGCAGCTAGCACGTAGACTAAATTCTATGGTAAGAGAAATAAATGATGATGATGTGCGGTTTGTTTCCCCACTGAATCGGGAGGACATTTTAAAAAATCTATTATTTTCATAGAAAAAATATATCTTGACCAAAATAAAAATTTTACATAAACATTTTCATTTTGGTCAAAAAGGCATTTTTTTTTCAACCACTTTGAACGATGATGGGAACTATTTCCGCCCCCCCCCCCATTTTCCATTATGGTTCAAAGAGTACTCTACAGACAGCCTTCATATTCTGCCCTCAGATCCAAAGGAACTCCACTGACTTTGACAAAGTTACGGTTCATCAGGAGTGGTGTATGCAAAAGCTAACCGCGGTTCTATATACTCTTCTGCACAGATCCCATGCTTCTGGTCTGCTGGTGGCCTGTCAGCTCATCCTAGCTTCTTTTTTCTTTCTAGCACTGCTAATATATTCCTGGGTTTCACCACAATAAATTCCCCTGATTAGTAAAACCCTATTGCCCGCCCCCTCTCTCAATTAATCTATGCATCTTTTTTTGCAGGAAGATGTCTGCTTTGATGATTTAGTGACCATGGGGTGGTGGGGGGGAGGAGGGGAACACAGTAACCAGATTAGCCTTACCCCAAAAAAAAAAAGGCCTAGTGGTACAAAACTATAAAAGGTTAGATTAGACTTTAGATGAAAAGTCTGTGTGATAATTACTGTTATCTGCTGATCCATAAACTCTTCACACAAACTGCAACAGTAAACCAAATAACTGACACTTTAATAGCAATGTGCTTTGTGGCGCGGGGACATTTCTCCTCCTCCTTCCCACGTCTCTGTGCCTCCAAATGCTTCATTTCCTCGCAGCCCTCTGACAGGTGGAGCTGACAACCAGGATTCGTAGCGAGAAGTGAGCAGCCAGAGGTCGGCACTAATTATTGCAAAACTTTTGCAGACTCACACTCTGACTGGGTTGGGGAAGGAGGAGGGGGCAGTGGGGACCACAGACAGGCTTTTGGGGAGGTAGGAGGAAATCAGAAGGTAGAGGGAGAAAAGAATTAGGATGCTCGTTCATAGAATAGCTGAGTCCCGTCATTTCCCACCCCACCCCCCCAAAAAACCTTGTTCCTCAGCTGGTGTAAACTGGCAAAGCTCCACTGAGTTCACTGGCACACAGCTGATTTATACCAGCTGGGAATCAGGCCCATATGCTAAAATGTCAAAGGAAAGAGCTAATACGAGAGGTTCTAGGGGACCTCTTTGGGCTTTTACACACACCAGCCAGGAGCAAATCCGTCAACATCAATTTAAGGATGTGACTCTGGATAGGGAAATTAAGTGCTTCATTTGCCAGGTTTGAAAGAAGTTTTATGAGCGGCAGCATGGCAGAGCTGCTGCCGTTTCACACAAGCTTAGGTGTTTTTGGTCACTATATGGGAGAGCAGATGGGTGTTGGGGGAAGAGGATTATGGCTAACAGGGAGCAAACCTCAAAAGAGCACCCAACTGGTAGCTAAGCAGGGTGTTCTGGGGCTGACAAATTTAGCAGGAAAATAATAGGAAATTGCTAGTATCAATTATGATGAGATATTATGGGCCAGATCCTCAGAAAGTGTATATTGGAGTAGCTCTATTATAAAAATCAGCTGTACCAGTTGGGGATCTGGCTCACATCTTACTCTGGTGGAAAAGTCCTACAGAATTTTATAGGACAAAATAATACCTCTATAATTCTTTAGAACTATCCAACAAAACTCAGTCGAGATTTGAATCTATTTTATACAATTCTATAAGGTGGTTTCAAAAACCCTACAGAAAGCATCTGGTTTTGCTTTTCGATTCTATAGGTTTTTCTAATGGACACTTTTAAATTTTAATAAAGTATTATTGGGTACATACATCCCTGTTACACTTCACCAGGGGAATCTATCCTGAATTGCAACTGCTGTAATTATTAAATCGTGATTCAAGTCCTGCATTTTTTAAAATTTAAAATACACTGCACTAGTAAAAAACCACCACAACAGCACCTAACCCACTAACAATTGGGATACAAACCCCACAACAACTTAGAACTGGAAATGAACATAGAATCATAGAAATGTAGGGCAGGAAGGAACCTCAAGAGGTCATCTACTCCAGCCCCCTGCACTGAGGCAGGACCAAGTATACATAGACCATCCCTGAGAGATGTTTATCTAACCTGTTCTTCAAAAACTTCTAACGACAGGGATTATGCAACCTCCCATGGAAGCTTATTCCAATGCTTAACGATCCTTAGAGTTAGGAAGTTTTCCCTAAGATCTAACCTAAATCTCCCTGGCTGCAGATTAAGCCCATTATTCCTTATCCTACCTTCAGCACACATGGAGAACAATCACCGGACTTCTTTATAACTGCCCTTAACACATTTAAAGACTATTAGGTCCCCCCTCCATCTTTTTTTTTCTCAAGAATAAACATGTTCAGGGTTGTTGTTTTTTCTTCAAACCTTTCTTCAGAGATCAGGTTTTCAAAACTTTTTATCATTTTTGTTGCTCTCCTCTGGACTCTCTCCAATTTGTCCATCTCTTTGGACAAAATGATATTAGCCTTTTTTACAATTGCATCACATTGCTGACTCATATGCAATTTGTGATCCCCTATACCCTCCGCCTAGCCAGTTATTCCCCATTTCGTAGTTGTGCAGTTGATTTTTTCTTAAGTGTAGTACTTTGTGCTTGTCTTTACTAAGTTTCATCTTGTTTGTTTTTGCAACAATTCTCCAATTTGTCAAAGTTGTTTTGAATTCTAATCCTGTCCTCCAAAATGCTAGCAACCCTTCCCAGCTTGGTGTCATCGACAAATTTTATAAGCTTAACCTCCACTCCATTATCCAAGTCATCCATAAAAATGTTGAATACTACTGGACCCAGGACTGATACCCACAGGACCCACTGTATATGTCCTCCCAGTTTGACAGCAAACCATTGATAACTATTCTGAGTACAGTCTTTCAACCAGTTTTGCATCCAATTTATAGTAGTGTCACCTAGATCATGTTTCTCTAATTTGCTTACGAAATTGTCATGTGAGACTTTGTCAACAGCCTTGCTAACATCCTGATATGGCACATCTACAGCCTCCCCCCATCCACTAGGCCAGTAACATCAATACATCTGTCAAAATTACTAAAAAAATCAAATCCTTCCAGCCCTGTTTGTCTGTAGCTGACAGGAACATAGATTCATGGATTTTAGGGCCAGAAAGGACCATTATGATCATCTAGTCTGTCCTCCTGCATAACACCAACCAAAGAACCTCACCCAGCAATTTCTGCATTAAGCCCATAGAGTCTCTCTCTTAGAAAAACATCCAGTCTTCATTTAAAGACTTCAAGTGATGGAGAATCAACTAGGTACCAAGGCAAGTTGTTCTAATGGTTAATGACCAATTTTCACCTTATTTCTAGTCTGAATTTGTTGAGCTTCAGCTTCCAGCTACAGTATCTTGTTATGACTTTTTGTGCTAGACTGTGAATATTATATACACCTGCATAAACATACACATGCCATAGAATTTTAGCAAGGTAGGCTTGGAAGGAACCTCAAGAGATCATCTAATCCACCCCCCTGCACTGAGCAAGATTAAATATATCTAGGGAATATTTCGCCAAACATGTATACACACATATACCGTGGAAATATCTGAAACATTTCCCCCATTTTTAAAAGCTATTACCAGCTTGAGATATAGTTCCTATAAATTTAAAGGAGAACACATTTAAAATTGGCCAAAAATTGCATATTTTGTGCATATATTAACCTGTGCAACTGATTGCCACAAGGTACCATCAAAGCCAAGACGTCAGCACAATTCCAAAAAGGAGAAGACATTCATATGCATAATGAAAACATACAGAGTTACACTAAATAGAATAAAAAATGCTAGGGAAATAACCCCCATGCTTCAAGGTATAAGTCAACAATGAATGGCAATGCTTAGGAACAAAACTTGACAGGTTATTCCATAATTGTCCTTTATGTGGATTTTAGCATTTCTTCTGTAGCATCTGGTGCTGGAGGCAGAAAAGTAAAGTGGGGCATTGATCTGGACTAACAATGCCTATGTTCCTCTGGAATTCCTTCAAAACCAGTAATAACGTTCAAACCAGTATGTCTATCGAAATCTACGTCTCTTTGTCCTATACGTATTATTTTATACAAACACACACAATATGGACATACAGACACAGATGATATATACACCAAAACTCACTCTCAGGATTGAACGAACAATTATAATCAACTGTAGGATTCTTTAGGATGGTTCATAACACCCCTGAAATGGATATTCTTTTCTAATACATTCTATACATTTTAGAATCATTTCTATAAAATCCTATGGGTTTAATCTCTCCCACATTCTATAGGACTTTTCCATAAGAGACTGACAGATAAACTTCCAGCCATCGTGTAGGCCTTCAGTAGCTGAAGATGGTATTTGTTTTTAATTTCAACCATCTGCAATACACAGGCAGCCCACGTTAACTCAGTGTAGGGCTTCCACTGTGTCTGCTAGTTAGTCCACAGAAAGAGGTTTCTGAGTCTACTGTTGCCTGCAGCTAATTAATTTAATCCCTTAGCTCAAAGAACTGATATTTATGTTTTCAGACAGAGAGGTCTTGGGTTCAATCCCAGCAGATGACTCAATCCAGGGTATCATAACTGACATAAATTCTATGTGTACAGTGTAGTTGTAGCCGGGTTGGTCCCAGGATATTAGAGAGACAAGGCGGGTGAGGTAATATCTTTCATTGGACCAGCTTCTGTTGATGAGAGAGACAAGCTTTCGAGACACACACAGCTCTGCTTCAAGTCTGGGAAAGGTACTCCCAGGGTCACAGCAAAATGCAACGGTCCCTTACAATATGTGCTAACAACTTATACTAAACAATCTGTTCCACCTCACATGTTGCTGTGAAGGTAGCAGTACCTTCCCCAGACCTGAAGAAGAGCTCTGCATGGCTCAAAAGCTGGTCTATCCCCCCAACGGAAGGTGATCCAATAAAAGATATTACCTCACCCACCTTGTCTTTATAGATGCTATAGTCAGTGCTGGGCAGGCGATCTGCAAAGCCAACCTTCTTGAAAACTTTTTTTCTGCTGTCATGCCTACAAAACACTTGCTGACTTTCTATGGTCACTGTTTTGACATAACATAAGAGCAGCCACACTGGGTCAGACCAAAGGTCCATTTAGCTCATATCCTGTCTTTTGACAGTGGCCAATGCCAGATACTGCAGAGGGAATGAACAGAACAGGGCAATTATTGAGTGATCCATCTCTGTGACCTAGTCCCAGCAGTGAGAAATTTAGGGACACCCAGAGCATGGGTTGTATTCCTGATCATCCTGACTAGCCGCCATTGATGGACCTATCCTCCATGAAGTAATCTAATTATTTTTTGAACCCAGTTATACATTTGGCCTTCACAACATGCCCAGGCAACAAGTTCCAGAGGTTGACTGTGCATTGTGTATGCCGACCATCATCCTTACGTTGTTTCCTTGTGTTCCCCTACCTGTTTGTTGTATCCACCAATTGTCTATAGTCTTACACTTACATTGTAAATTCTTTGCGGCAGGGACCAAGCTTTTCTTATGTGTTTATATGGTGCCTAGCACCCTGGGGCCCTGGCCTCTAGGCATTACTGTAATACAAATGATAAATAGTAAATAGGGTACTACTGCAGGAAGGATAGATAGATTAGACTAGATTAGATTACTTGCCCAAGTGGCAAATGATCTCATCTCTGTGCACATCAGAAGACTGTATTCAAAAGCTTACTTTTCTTACCACCTGCTTGGACTTTTTTTTCCAGCAAAAACGGTGTATGCATTCTCCCCTTCCTGCTTCCATACCCATCATCCTTGCCTGTAGTCATCTCATTAGTCCAGACTGAGACAAAGGAAAACCACCCAGTACCAGCAAAATGCTCAGAGAGAATGAAACAAAACAAAAAATAAGGCGGGCAGGAGTTAAAAATATCTCAGTGCCTCAGCCTCTATTGGACAACTTTCAGTCTCATTTATGTATTTACTAATTAAAATTATTTAAGACAAGAAACAATCTCTGGGAGATGCAGCATCTCATCTGTATATCTTTATCTTCTCAGCGTATCCTGGAATGATAAGCAGGAGGTTTTAAAACAAACAAAATTAAGTATTTTTTCACACATGCACAGTCAACCTGTGGAACTCCTTGCCAGAGGATGTTGTGAAAGCCAAGACTATAACAGGTTTCAAAAAAGATCTAGATCAGTTCATGGAGGATAGGTCCATCAATGTATATTAGCCAGGATGGGCGGGGATGATGTCCCTAGCCTCTGTTTGCCAGAAGGTGGGAACGGATGACAGGGATGGATCACTTAATGATTGCCTGTTCTGCTCATTCCCTCTGGGGCACCTGGCATCGGCCACTGTTGGAAGACAGGATACTGGGTCAGATGGACCTTAGCTCTGACCCAGTATGGCCGTTCTTATGATCTCCACGTGCGGGCCGAGGGAAGACACAGCATTAGCAATAACCTGGAATGCTTTAAAAAACCCCAAGCAAAGTTAGAGGCTTCTTAAGGGCACCTGTGTGGTCTGCCAGTCCTGAGTTCAGGCCTAATAGGAAGACCTTCTTCTTCTCAATCTCTTCCTCTAGTCATGGGACTGGAGGAGGTGGCATCTGAGCTCAATGCCAGGAATGGAATCCTGGCCTGAATGAAACCACTGGCACAACCATACCCTTGCTCTCCCTGCTCCTGATGAGGAATCAAAGGGCATGGTAGCGAAGCCAAGAAGTAGTTAAATTTCTGTGATGCTCCTTCTTTGAAGCTAGAGCTGGACAGGCTGTCATGGAGAGGAGACTATGTAATTCGAATACATGGAAGGAGACAGTAAAACGCACCAGATGCAAAAGACTCAAGATCTAGGGCATATATGACTCTTAATGTTTAGCCTGCAGCTTCCTGGTTCCTAGCTGTGTCCTTCTCTCTCTGTCAGTGTGTGAGGAATGGGCCCACTGTGCAAGTCAGATTCAAAGCCACACCCCAGCATACAGAGGCTCTTTGGGTCTAGGAGCATTTTGCCTCAGGCCCTAGATGTCTAGTTATTCATAAAAGCCCATTCCTTGTTCTCACACAGTGTAGCTGAGAGCTGTGGCTAAAAGTAAGGGAAGACACTGCATTCCACTTGACCTGTCTGTGCCTCCATTTCCCTCTTATCCATTCTCTGTTGGTCTGTTTACACTGTAGCCTCTGGGGCAGGGACTGCCTTTCACTCTGGGGTTGGATAGCTCCTAGCACAACGGGCCCAGCTCTCAGGCGGGGTCTTGAGGTATTACTGTAATGTTAATAACAAAATCTGAACTCCAGACCCCTGCTGCACACCCAGGGTTCATTGTTTGGTTTGTCTCCAAGCCAAGCCTCCCCCAAACAGACTTAAGGGCCAGGCTTTTAAAGTGATTTAGGTGCCTAACTCCCATTGATTTCAAAGGAAGTTAAGTGCCTAAATACCTTTAAAACCTGGCCCTTAATCTTTACTCAGGGGACTAGCTCCCACTGAAATCAATGGGTCTTATATGCTTAAATACCTTCAAAAATCTGGCCTTCTCTCTTTTGAAAGACCAAATAAGGTGTAGCTAAAAATTGGTGTATTTCTAAGGTTACCAGTGGGATAACCTCTAAGCTCTCCCTCCCCATTAATAAATTCATCCTGTTTTAGCTGGAAAGCTTGTCTCTCTCACCAACAGAAGTTGGTCCAATAAAATATATTTCCTTCCCCCACCTTGTCTCTCTGTTTAAGACAGGCTGGTATCGTATTACAGATGGGAAAACTGAGTCATGGAGTGATGCAGTGACTTGCCTGAGGTCATTCAGTGAATCAGTGACAGAGCGGGGGATGCATCCTGTAATTCCCAATTTGCAGTCCACAAAACCACTGCTTCCTTCAACTGGGGCATCCTCCCTTGTTCTATAATTAAAGTCTTCCTTCTTTAGTTTAACACTGAATGCTACATAATCAGACAAAGTCATGCCTGAAACACCCACTTCTCTGGCATACAGGGATGTCATGTCAAAGTGTTCCATGAAGTCCTCTCTCTCCCTCTCTTTCTCCAGAGCCCCTCACATTAGTCATCATAATCATAAAACATTCATTTGCGCTCCTGACCAATTGGAAGGCCCTCGAGGGAGGCCATAATGGGGGGGGGGGGGCGTTGAGGTTATAATGAATGTAAATGCCAGGTGTTTAAGCTGGATAATGTGCAATTTGCAACTCAAGCAATCTGCACAATAAGCAAGCCTAACGTTATGGTACCTGATAGGGGCACGATAGCCATTCAGAGAGAATGAAACATTTTACGACCTCTGTGTTGCCCTGATCTCATGATCTAATAATAGTCCAGACAAAATTAGTTCCTGCTGTAATGTGTTAGAGTGTTGGGGGTGGAGGGGGCGCATGAAGGGGGCAATGAAAATTATCTATCAGGTGGCTGAGCTGGAGTTTCAAAGGATCAAACAGGGAATTGCAAGCTGGATGTTCTATTTAAGACAATAACCTGCTGAAAGTGAGGAGGTCGGAGCCAGGGCTTTCAGAACCATCTCTCTCTCTCACACACACACACATATATACCCCTGCTTTCCAGAACTCAGACGCCAACAGACTAAAAATAGGCCGATCCCTGTGAAAGGGTTGTTTTACAGGCAGTGCTTGGCTGGATAGACCGTTCCCCAACTGCCTTGCAGTGCATCAACTCTCCTAGAGATCAACTAAATCCGGAGCTAGGAAGAACTGCAAGGAGGAGCATGTTTCCCCCCCCAGGAGGATATTTTCTTTTTCTATTCCCCTGCCCTGCAATGTCAGCCTTTGGTATGTGGGAGGAGGGGTGGGTATTGCTTGCTACAACATACCGTTCCTTCTGCTGTAGGATATGGTGTCGTGAACAATCCTGGCCTGCCCAAATGGGACGACCCGAATAAGTTCTCTCCCAGCTCTGTCTTCTGCAAATTCTGTGCAGTGCTCTGTGAAATGCTGTTCAGATTGCAGGGAATATGGGGGTGGAAATCCTGCAAACGTGGGCTTGAAAGCTTCTGAACTCACTGATCCCCCTGGGGGAAATCAATCAGGTTTGTTTCTCTAACCCACATGATACAAATGCTTTCCTCTTATGATACCCCAGCTCCATATGCATGCATGACAACTCCACAGAGCAGGAGAGGGTTGCAGAGACTAACCTAAAGGGCAGGCAGACCTGTCAAAACCAATGGCTTAGTGGAAGTTAGCTGAAAACCAGATCTTCCCTCCCTCCCTTCCCCCCAACACTAACTCCTCCTTCCATTGCTCTCAGAGCCTCATCAGCTTGGTGCATCTCCGGGACCAGGTTAACACATGGACTAATTGGAATATTCATTACTTTGCTCTTTGGGATGGCATTATGATATACACATCTCATTCCTTTGACTGTCCCAGTGGAAAGCAGTCAAACCACATTTCTCTAGCATGCTATGCCCCAAGGAATAGGTTGCTGGGAACTAGCCACCAGCTGAACATCACTGAACAATCACTCCTTGTTGTCCATTTTATGCTGAAACAGTTTCTTCAAAGGAGAGATTGAAACAGCCTCAGAAACAAGTAACTTGGTCACTTTCTCTAAGGAAGCAAAATCAGCTCGGCACAACTTTTTGAGGAGATTTCTACAAGCAGATCATCTGAAACTTGTGAGAATCCAGATATGTTTCAGCTGATAATGCAGCCATCTCTTGGACTTGAATCCAGCAAAAGTGCACAGGGTCAGCAAGTCTTGAATTTTGCTTAATTTTCAAAAAAAAAAAAAAAAAAAAAAGGAGGACTGTTGGCACCTTAGAGACTAACTAATTTATTTGAGCATAAGCTTTTGTGAGCTACAGCTCACTTCATTGCATGCATTCAGTGGAAGTGAGCTGTAGCTCACAAAAGCTCATGCTCAAATAAATTGGTTAGTCTCTAAGGTGCCACAAGTCCTCCTTTTCTTTTTGCAGACACAGACTGACACGGCTGCTACTCTGAAACCTGGCTTAATTTTCAGGAATTCGTAATGGAATCTTTCTTGTCATCAGCTAATTGCCCCAGTGTTTATCTAATCTCAACTAGTGAAAGAACAAACATGCGAGAGAGAAAGAGCTGCCTGGGTGAGTAGTTAGATAGGGCAGAGCCAGTTGTAGCTACACATGATTTAGATTCTATAGTAAGCACAGATGCAGCAGATTATAGTTAAGGTTTCAATGAGGTTTCCATTATAACCCAGCTTTTTCATGCGCTCCTAACTTTGAGAAAGAAATTCCTTTTGGGCTAAAAGTTTGCATGGCCAGAGGTATATTCAAAGAGGACTATGTGAGTAAAATCTCATGAGCGTATTTGGAGTTTTAGGAGACTGGCACAAACAAAAGGCATACTTGACCTCATAGATTCCAATCAGAAATCTCCTGCACACATTCATTCAGTGATGGCTGGACAAATGGTGATCATATTTGTCTTGTTCATATTTGATCTCATTGTGATCTAAGGAGCAAGCTGAGGGAGAAGGAAATTGGCGACATTGTTTTAAAACGTTTACTAGCAGAAGTGTTTTTCACCCATCCCCTGTCAGAGTGGTTGGTAGGGGTTTTTTTAACTTGATCTATAGCTTACTAAACTAGAGCTGCAGCTTGTTTAAAACTTCCAACGGGCTTTTAAAGCCTGCCAAACCTTCCACAGTTTGGAAGTCTTGTAACACAGCAATGTCGCTTAGACCAGGCATGGTCTAGAAGCATAAACATGGGGTTGATAGACCAGGACTCCTCTGTTCTGTTCCTACCTCTGCTGCTGCCTAACCTCTATAGAAAACTTTACAAACCTGATTTCACGTAGGTCTCACAAAGCCCTTTTCAGGTAGCTGAGTATCATGGTCCCCGTTTCATAGATGGGGAAACTGAGACACAGAGATATCAAGTCATTTGTCCAAAGTCACACACCAAATCAGGATTCAAATCCACTTCACATCACTCTCAGCCCAGCCTGACCCCCTGGACCTTCCCCCTCTGCCCCAGCCATCATGAAATGAGGCAGCTGGGCCAGGTGCATTCATGATTTCAGGTGAGCATATAAAACCAGCTTTGCTTAGATCCCAACCTCCCGATAGCTTTGAAGGCTATAACATCCCTGCAAGTGCCTTTCTCCCCTAACCCTCTCCCTCCCCTGCAATCTACACACACAAGGCCTTCAAAGAAACCCAAATTTACTTCCAATGTAAATCTTCACATCAGGCAAAACCTTCCATCGTGGGGGGTCCATGGGTTTTAAAGCCAGAAGGGACCATCGTGATCATCTTCTCTGCCCACCTGGACAGTAGAAGCCATATAACTTCCACCCAGTAATTCCTATATGAAGCCAGAAGAGGAGTTGTTTTTGTGATGCTTCAATGCTCCATCTCATACCTCGAAGCCAGGTGCCTCCTTTTGTTTTTTTGGAGCGGCTACCAGCATCCACCAAACGCTGCCAATGGGATTTGGCTCCGATGAGGCAGAGCTTGGCAGGTCTGAGCAAGTCTCTTCGCGTTTTCCTGTGTTTCAGGATAGCAGCCTGAAGCGACTTTCATTTTGCAAGGACAGGGATGCAGGGTAGTGAGTTTAATTTGCCGTACGGGAGAGTTTATGGATTGGGCTTTTTAACTCCGGACTGGTGAAATAAAATCATATCTTGGGGAAACAAATCCTCCTCCACAGCCCAGATTCTACTGGTTTTATTTCCCAGAGCAGATAATGATCTTTGTTTATGAGAGAAATCAAGCCAAATCCAACATTTTCACAGATCACGATGGTCCCTTCTGGCCTTAAAACCCACGGACCCCCCACGATGGAAGGTTTTTCCTGTTGTGAAGATTTACATTGGAAGTGAATTGGGGTTTCTTTGAAGGCCTTGTGTGTGTAGATTGCAGGGGAAGGAGAGGGTTAGGGGAGAAAGGCGCTTGCAGGGATGTTATAGCCTTCAAAACTATCTGGAAGTTGGGATCTAAGCAAAGCTGGTTTTATATGCTCACCTGAAATCATGAATGCACCTGGCCCAGCTGAATTATTTATAAGAGGTTCATGATTCCCTGCCCCCCCCGGTAAATATCAAGGCCTAAAAGGCTGATATTTCAAAACTAGAATAGCCTCAACATCACCTAACCTAAAACAATTATATACCCTCTCTTGGAACATAGAAATTGCCAAAGTGGGTCAAAACCATGGTCCATCTAGTTCACGATCCTGTCTCTGGTCAGTCCAAACTGCTTCAGATGAATGTACAAGAAACTCTACAGTAGGCAGTGATAAGATAATTTGTCCCCATGGAAAGTTTCCTCCTCACCCCTAAAAGATACAGGTTGATGTATGCCCTGAAGCATGCGAGTTTAGATCCTTTCCTAAAGTCTTTGTTTGTGCTCTATATTTAATATGTACCATTCTATCTCTGTATAGTTTTGTTATCTATATAAAGCCTTGTGTTGAATCCTGAGTTCCACAGGGTAACTGGGATTTGAGCTCCACAGGGTAATGAGTTCCACAGGGTAACTGGGATTTAGTCTGGGGAAGAGTGGAAGGACAAAGGGTGCTTCAGCAGGGATGGAATTTTGAGAGATGAGGAGCGGAACTAGAGCTGGGCAGGAAATGATTTTACCATCTTGTGAGAATTTCTGAGATTTCAAAAACTTTTCCCCATTCCAAATCAGAATGAAAAGTCAAAATCTCAAAATTTTTCACAAACTGAAAGTCCCCAAAGTATTTCAGATCTGGCCAATTGAAACATTTTGTTTTGATAATTTTGAAGTGTTTGATTTTGTTTTCAAACTTTTCCTTTTCCTTATAAATTAGCTTACATTGCAAAGTAAACAGTTCTTTTGAACTGGGGGGAAAAAAAGGTACTTCTCATTTGGAAAATGCTGACAAGTCACATTCTGAGAATTTCATAACTTCATTTTTCAAAGAACATTTGAAATGGGAAGTTTGTCAAAACTGACCCTTTCCCACAAAAAAATTAAAAATCCGTTTTGACAAATTGACTTTTTCCTGTGAAAATGGGAGAGGGGAGGCAGGCAAGGAATAGTAGGAGGCCTTGTCGGTCAGGACTGAGGTGCACTGGCCGTGCTGTGTGTTGAGGGCTAGTACTAGAATGGTGCTTTAGATCATGGTTAAGATATTGGTGAGATTGTGAGGACAGTGCTACCAATAATACGTGGGGTACATTGACCAAACCGTGGAAAAGTGTGTTCCTCACCAGCCCAACCTACCAACGTTATACCGGTCCCATGCTTTTCTAAGCACACTGTCCAGCCTGTATCTTTGTATTTTCATAACCATACCATGGCAGATCAGATATAGCTTCAAAGGTTGGCACACTAGTAAATTAAATATGGACAGGTCAATTTTAGAGCAATGCATGCAAAGCTCTTGCAGCTAGATATTCAGCAGATCCACAATAGCTCATTGTATTGTGAGGCCCACTTCAAAACGTAGTGCAGTATAATACATATATATCTGAAATAAAACAGATTCAAGATAAGTTGCTCTCTTTCTCCCCTGCAGACAGGACTCGAACCCTGGCACTTAAACTCCAAAACACACTCTTTAGCTTTAACTCTTTAGCTACGGCTCAGGACCTTAGTTAGTAGTTGAAAAAGTAGGTCCCTTACTGCCACCAATAGAGGGTGACATTATATACTCATTGCTACACAAATCCAGTCCATGGCAACATCTGCTGTGAAATCCACAATAACTCTTAACACGAAGCACCAACAGTAAAGGGACATTTGTGGAGAGATCATGAGCTGCTGATGTTTAGCAAAGACTGGCGCAACAACCAGAAAAGACATCTGATCAGTCTGCCCCAAGTCCCGGAGATGTGCTCCTGTCAAAGAAGCTGAAACTAAATTGGTTTTCCCTTTTACTGCCATTAAAGCCGGGTTATGATCTACCGATCGGCTGATCTAATGGAGAGGTCAATTTTAGCAAGATGAGGTAGGTGGGGACCTACAGGGATGGGTCATTTTTCATCAAAGTATCTGGTTTTGGCACAAAAATAAATCTTCTTGTAAGCGATTTAAGATAAACAAAATAAAGATAGATGTTTAATGAGTGCTCTAATTTCTTTTCTTACCGGCTTTGCTTCATCTCTGGTAAATCTCAACACCCTCGAGAGAAACCACAGTGATTATTGGGCTAAACACAACCCCTCTACGACAAATTATTTGCTCACCTGTAATTTCTCAAGCATCTCTCAACCTTCCTCCCTTGCTTGTCCCACCCCACCTCTCACACGTACACAGACCTCCACCCTTTGTGAAGGCTTTGCTGCCCTGGGAAAAGTGGGGAAAAACACTAGTCCGAGAGACGGCACGCACAATTCTCCTCCCAGGGAGAGGATGATAGAACTAACCACACATGACCAACGGCAGTTGTGTTGCACCTCTAGAAAGTGCTCAGTTACCACCAGCAATGAACCCATATGGGAAATAACAGAAAAGAATAGAACAGAAGGGGTTTTGTAGGCCTTTGGGCAGAGGTTAATTTTAAAGCAGGATTTAAAAGAAGATATGATTTATAGATTCAAAGAGTTTAGGGCCAAAAAGATCAGTAGATCACCTAGTCTGCCCCCCACCCCCAATATAACACAGGCTATTACATTTCACCCAGTTACCCTTGCACGGAGCCCAATAACTTGTGTGTGGCTAAAACACAGCCCAGAAAGGCATCCAGTCTGGATTAGAAGCCACCAAGACATGGAGAATCCATCACTTCCCTTGGTTTGTCTCCCTCACTGTTAAACGTTTGTGCCCAATTTCTAATTGGAATTTGTCTGGCTTCAGCCACTGGTTCTTGTTCCCCTTCCTCCTCTAGGTAGATGATGGCTTTATAAATGGCAAAAAGCAGAGCTGGGCCTGGGAACCAGAGTTCAGATTGAGACTGGGATGAGAATTTTCCCGAGAGTTCAAGGGGCATTCGTGCCTTTCCATACAACTCAGAGCACTGAAGAGAGAAAAACTCAGAACGGTTCCAGTCCAGTTGAGATTTTATTTCCAAATTTGGAGCTGGGGTTTTGATTTGAAAGCAGCATTCAACTCGAACTGAAAGTGGGGTTCACTGTTTTAATTGGTTGAAAAGGTGAAATTATGTGCAAGGACATACTTAGTTTACCTGAAGAAACAAAACAAGCATGGAACAGACAACTAGTTCATGAGCTGTAACCTGTTATTTAAAAGCGATGTTGTCAGGTAAAAGCCCCACATTAATGTATCTACACACATCACAGGCTATTAGAGAGGCAGTGTAGCCTGGTTTAGGACTCTGGTGACTGGGGTTTTAGTCTCTCTTCTACCATTGGTCCATTAGGTGACCTAGGGAAAGTCACGTCCCCCCTTTGTGCCTCAAGGTCCCCATCTGTAAAATGGGGATAACACCCCCAACCTCCGCGTAAAGTTCTTTAAGATATATTGATGAAAAGTGCTAGATAAGTAGTATTTTTATTAAAACTGAAAGAATATTAAACATATCAGAGCTTTGGAGCTCTGCTCCAGCTCTGCTCCAGCTCCAGGCAAAAACCTGCAGTTCCACGAGCTGCTCCGCGGGCTCCGCTCCAAAGCCCTGAAAATAGAATTCACTTTTCCACCATTAATACTCTTTGCTTCATAGACTCAGACTTTAAGGCCAGAAGAAACCATCATGACCATCTAGTCCGACCTGCTGCACATTGCACACCATAGAATCTCACTTACCCACTCCTATAATAGGCCATAACCTATGGCTGAGTTACTGAAGTCCTCAAATCTTGATTTAAAGATGTCAGGTGACAGAGAATCCACCATTTACTCTAAATCAAAACAGCTAGTGACCCACACCTCATACTGAAGAGAAAGGTGAACCCCACCCTCCCAGTGCCTCTGTGTATGACCTGTGGGAAAATTCCTTCCCAACCCCAAATATGGCGATCAGATAGACCCTGAGCATGACCCACCAGCCAAACACCTGGGAAAGAATTCTCTGTAGTAAATCACAGCCCTCCCCATCCAGTGTCCTGTCTCCAGCCAGTGAAGATATTTGCTAACAACAGTTGTGGATGGGACATAAGCCATTGTATGCAATCTCATCATACCATCTCCATTATAAATTTACCAAGCTTAATCTTGAAACAAGTTAGATATTTTGCCCACACTACTCCCTTTGGAAGGCTGTTCCAGAACTTCACTTCTCTGACCGTTAGAAACCTTCATCTAATTTCTAGCTTAAACATGTTGATGGCCAGTTTATATCCATCTGTTCTTTGGCCAACATTGGCCCTTAACTTAAATAACTTCTCTCTCTTCCTGGTGTTTATCCTTCTCATATATTTATAGAGGGCAACCATCTCTCTCCTCAGCCTTCGTTTTGCTAGGTTAACTAAGCCAAAACTCCTTGAGTTTTCTTTCATAAGGTAGGTTTTCCATTCCTGATACCCTAGTAGCCCTTCGCCTCACCTGTTCTAGTTTGAATTCATCTTTCTTGAACACGGGAGATCAGAACTGCATACAATATTCCAGATGAGGTCCCACCAGTACTTTGTACAAGAGCAATGCCACTTCCTCTATTGCAAATACTTCACCTGATGCATCCTAGGATTGCATTAGCCTTTTTCATAGCCACATCACATTGGCAGCTCCTAGTCATCCTGTGATCAACCAATACACCCAGATCTTTCTCCTCCTCTCTCATTTCCAACTGATAAATCCCCAGTTTGTAGCAAACATTCTTGTTGTTAGTCCCTAAATGCCTTGCAATTTGCGCTATTAAATTTTATCTAATTTCTATTACTCCAGCTTTCAAGATCATCCAAATCTCCTTGTATGATATTACGCTCCTCCTCCAAATTGGCAATTCCTCCAACTTTGCAGTTCTCCCCACTTGCACAGGGAAAACAGACTGATCCAGTTCACTTTTGCTTCTTGTCAATTTCATCTCGAGCCTCTAGACCACTAGCGCAATCATCATTGTTGTTGTTTGATTTATTTATGAGCTTTGCATACCTGCAACAGTGTCTTGTGAGCTGAGAACTTGTCATCTACACAGACATGGTACACATGAGGAAAGGGGAATCTGATGAACAGAAAAGCCGTGTGTGGATGAATGGGGAAGAAGACCTCATGTTTTGTTAATACCATTATTTGTGTGCTTTTTCCCCCTTTGGGTTATGTTTGCTCTTGTGCTTTTCAATTTATTATTTATATTACAGTAGCACCCAAAGAAGTTCAGCGCTCCATTGTGCTAGGCACTGTACACACACCTACAGAGACAGTGCACACCAACCTGAATAGACAAGATAGACAAAAGGTGGGAGAAAGCACATGTTGCTCCCGTTTGTTTTCAGAAGGGGGACTGTGGAACTCAGGGATGTCAGTTGCTAAAGACCGCAGAGGGAGTCCATGGCAAAGCCAAGAATTGAACCTAGATCTCATGAATGCCAGTGAATTAACCACAAGACCATCCTTCCTCAATCAGTTAACTTCTGGCATTTGCAGGCCATTGGAAGTGGTGTGCCATACGGAGGGACCCAAAGGAGGAAGTTGCAATGGTTGAGTTACCATCACTGCAAGGGAATGTGCAAAGTCAAAGGGGATTTTTCTTTTTCTTTTAAGCCCGAGGAATGTTTCTATTGAACTTACATGTTTTACAAAACTATATTTTTGGGTCTAGAACCATCCCTTACAATATGAATCAAAGGAAAGCTATATACCCTTTCCTATCACTCCAGTAGGAACTGCTGAGCCACACACTCGTAGGCATAAAACAATTCCACTGAGGTCCCCCTGCACTCAGGAAATTCTTCACAGGTCACTGACCATTATTTAAAGGGCACATCTTCTCCCACTGTCCAGCATGAATTTTTCAAATTAGCTTTCAGTGCTGCCTCTGCAGTATACATGCCCACGTTTAGAAAGCCTGAGCTTTTCAAAATGTCCTCCTTAGCAGACTTAATGACAAAAACAAACTGTATATGTTATATGACACACAGACATACATAGACCCTACAAACTAAAGACACCAGCTCAGATTCTCCATCACTTGGACTTTTTAAATTGAGAAGAGATCTGCTCTTGCTCAACCACAAGGTATTGGGGCTCAATGCAAGCATCTCTGGGTGAAATTCTCCTCTCTCTGTTATGCAGGAGGTCAGACTACACGATCCCTTGTGACCTTAAAATCACTGAACCTTTCCTTTTTTTGGGGGGGGAGGATGTGGGGGGACTGAGGTAGGTTTGGGAGAACCTCCCTGAAGTCTAGTCCAGACAAATATCTTGCCAATGATGATGTCTCGACCCCACGTATATTGCAGGTGTTTCTAATGTTCCAACACCTGAGCTCACTGAGCATGCGACAGAGACCGTAGCAGGTTGTTACAGCATCTTCCCTAAGTTCCCTCCTTGAAACTCACCTTTGTCATGACATCTCCAAACCATGCAACCATCACTAGGCAGCTCGTGTGTTAGCTCTGCTCTTTACCAACACAATCATAACCAGCTTACCGTTACCTGGTGCTCCCTCTGTTCGTTGTATCCACCTGTCGTCTGTCATCATATGCTTGGACATAAGCCCTTTGGGGGGCAGGGATCATCAGTTTGTTATGTGCGTACAGCAGCTAGCACAATTGGGCTCGATCCCTGATCTGGGTCTCTAAGCGCTACCATAATACAAATAAATAACTACGCTGCATTCCACGGCCATTTTAGACCCTGATGTACGCATGGCCCCATTTCCCTGCTCATCTCCACGAACACCTGAGACTCCCCAGACTCTCACTTGTTGCCAGCAGGATGAGACAGATGCAGCGACGATATATGATCATCTTGACGGGCAACCCCCAGCTAGAAACATGAAAATGTGCCTGGCGGACACAAACGGAAAACATTCCTTCCTCCTGCATCACATCCATTTCCTCAGTCCTTTCAGACATCATCTCCATCAGCTCAATGCGCTCCGGATTGGAATCCCTGGACCCACTTCAAGAGTGAGTGGAAAAATCCATCAAGCAACTGTGTTTTTTAAATAACTTTTTACACACACAATTTTAAAAAAGCCAACAACAAAACCTCTCTATTCTCTTATTTTTTTCCTAACATATGATAATCTGCAATCCTAGCTTGCTTGCTTTCTTTTGTATAATAAAAGTACTCTATACATCTTTTCAGTCACCCAAGATAAAAGCCGCTGGGTGTACTACCTCTGTGAGGTTATTCTATCTTTTTCCAGTAGAATTCAAACTCAATTTTCTTAGGAGATGTAGATGAAATGAAACGATCCTTTTGTTTGTTTTTATCGAGTCACTGGATTTGAACCCACAGATCAGAACTTGGCAAGAGCCTTACTTTGACTCAGCACGATCCCTGAGACACACTGTAAATTACAGGGATTACTTCATTTCCTGTGGGACTTTGGTTTCTGTGCACCTCACTTCTCCAGCTGCAGAATGGGCATAACATCTCCCTTCGTCTGTCTTGTCTGTTTGATTATAAGCTCTTTGGAGCAGGAAACATCTCTTACTTTGTGTTTGTACAGTGCCTAGCAGAATAGGTTCCTGCACCTGACTGAGGCCTCTAAGTGCTACTGTAATATAATTAAGGACTGAGCATCATGGAATATGACACCACCTTCTTGCAGAAGTTGGGCATTTCTACATCTCTTTGGAAGTCCCCCATCCAAGTACTCACCACAGACCTAGCACTGCTCAGGAGCTCAGACCCCAACATGGTATACCTGCATAGATTTAGACACTTTAAGGCCAGAAGCAACCATTACATCACCTAATCTCACTTCCTGTATGTCACAGTCCATAGAATTTCATCCAGTTACTCCTGCACTGAGTCCAATAACTTTTTGAGTATGGTGCCCATGGAGGCCCTAGTTCAGCAAAGTACTTAAGCACACACTTAACGTTACATAAAGCATATGTTTAAGTGATGCCCTAAACGGGACTCCCTTCCATAATTTGTAAATATGCCCACTCTGGGATCCCATCATGCTTTCACAACATTTGGGGCTTTTTATAAAGCCCTAATCCTGGAAGGCCGACGAACCGATCAAATGCCTGACAACATGAGCTGAGTGTAGCCTTGAAGGCACAGACCCCTAAAGGAAAAGGAATCTAAAGTTTAGTATTCTTATTTTTAATTCTAGGGTTGGTAAAATAATCTCATGCCACTCGGGAGCCTGCTGTTCATGACTTTTTAACCCTGGGGCTTGGCAATTCTGCATCACACTTTACCAGTTAAGCAGGAGTCTCTGCAGTGACTTGTATGTCTTGTATGTCATTCTGTAGCCCACTGGCATCAGCAACCAACCAAGTGTCCAGTCTGGTGCTATGGATCATTGTGCTACTTAAGGTGTCTAAGTTTCGAGTGAGACATAAAATTGAGTCGTGACCACTTGAGGGTAAGAAGATCCCAGATCCCTTTTAATCAGTACTCCCTGGTCATCAGGAACAAATTACACACACATTATGATGTCTGAGCATAAATACATATTTTGGAGGTGGAGGGTGGGAGAAAGAAACCAAAGAAAATATATCCTAGCTAGCAAAGGCAGACCCTCTCCCCTCCCCTCTTTCTGTCACCTTGTGGGCTTTTGCAATAGAGGAGATACTTTATTTGTATTTAATAAAGCCCAGCAGTGGGGCTGCTTATGAATCAAGCCACATCATGCATGGAGCTAGAAAAAAATATATATTGGGATTTTCTAGCTCGCTAGAGTTATTAATCTGGCTCAAAGCCTGCAGTTGGATTTAATATATTAAGTGAAATTGCAGGCCTTTGCTCCCTGTCTTTTCGCTAAGACAACAACATACATACGCCATATTAGATTCCATTTTTTTGTACATTTCAGATAAGAAGTGGATTAAATAATGAATGAGATTCCCATTAGCTTGAAATTTTGCTTATTTCAGGCAGCCTCTCTCTCTTTTTTTTTTAATAATCAAAATGTCTCCACTGTGGAATATTTTTGCATTGATTTGAAGGGATTTCCCCCCCCCCCCAATTTTTTTTTTATAAACCGCTTATGAAATTTTCATTTACGCGTCTGATGATACTTTTTGTCCAAGACACCGTGCGTGGCATAGAAGAGACTGCTTTCCTCTTGACTGGCGTGAAACGCTTTCCAGACACAGCGAGAAAGACCACAGAGGTTCCTGGCCTGACCGAGAGACCTGATCAAGTCAACTAAAAGACTCCTCTTGACTTGATTTGGAACTGGATGAGGCTCAGAGATGTTAGCAGCTACGTCTGCAGTACAACTGGGAGGTATAATTTCCAGCGCAGGTATGTATGCCAGCAGGGTAGCCACAGCAACATGGGCAGAAACTTAGGTTACCCACAAGAATGCAATTCCGTCCAAGATGCTAGGTACATACTGGTGGGGTGAGGGAGGCTAGCCCGGGCTGTCATCTACAACTACACTGCTATTTTTGGAGTGTGCCAATTTGAGCAAAGCTAGTGCATGTCCATCCAACCCAAACTGGAAATTAACTCTTGAGCTGCAATGTAGACATGTCCAGAGACGGAACACACCTAGTATTGGTTCACCTTGTCCAGTCCCACTAGGTCGATAGGGGAGTGTTCCTTATGAGCTGTTTGCTAGGGTTCTGTCTAGGCTACCAGAGAATTAGATGTCCCAAGCAACAAGACTTCTGCCTCTTCCCTTAAAGAGGAGCCTACAGCCCAATGGAGTGAGAGGCAGAGTGGTGCATTGGATTGGTCACAGTGCTACAAATCAGGGGCTCTAATCCCAGATTTGCTCCCGGCTCACTGCAAAACTCCTATGGAAAATGATTCTCCACATGCCTGGTAACATTGTCATGCCTTTGCAAAGTGGAATGGCAGTATCTCATACTTACTTTGCAGAGAAGGTGACTGGGCACAAGCTGCAAAGCAGGAGAAAATCACTCCCTTTAACTGCAATGGGCTCATCTTCCCTTGAAAATGTCACAGAGTTTGATTGTTCACAGCTGAGTCAGGTCACCAAATGCTCTTCTCAACTAATCAGTCTGTGCAGAAATAGACCAGTCATGGTCATCATTGGGTGAGCTACTCATGGGGAAACAGTGTTCCCAATAAGATTTACCCAAAACTAGCTGACATGATGACAACTCATCCTTCTCTGCACTGACCAGGCATCATCACTTTGGAGAACTCAGCTGATAAAAATCAAGTTAAACTTGATTTTCTAATGAAGACAAGGGTCAATGGGAGCAGAAAGAATCTCATGGTAGTTAACCTTGGGCAAGCCCCTTAACGGGCCTGGTTCTCCTTTTGCTTATAATTCAGGAACTACCCTACTGAAGCCAATGTAAGCAAGAGAAGAATCAGGCTGTCTGTGACTTAATTTTACCATCTGCAAAAGGGAATAAACAAGAATATTGCCCTAACTACCCAGAAATGTTGTGTGTGAAGATTAGTTAGCTTCTGTTTATTACAGCACTTTGAACATGTTATGGGATAATTATTTATTTTCATTATCTTAGCCCTTAGCAAAGTTCTCTTGACGTTCAGCTGATATTTTCCTTTGTTTAATTACCTACAACAAGTCCTAGTAAATCCCCCCTTGTACCAATATGAGCAGTTCATTTCCTTCCTTGGAATTTATGCTCTTGCAGAATATATGGATATAAATATCCTCTTCTCTTTAACCATATTTTGGCCAAGCTATACATATTTGGTTCTTTTAATCTCACCTCATAAATCAGACCTCTCCAGCCCTACATCATATTTGTTGCCCTTATGTGAACTCTTCAATTTGCTGACATCTTCCTGGCGAAGCAGTGCAAGATCTGAACACAGAATTAGAATTGCCCAGCTGTGTGTCACAGACTTCATACTGCTGACATTGACTGAAGATTCTCCTGGTAGGTTTCAGTTGAGCTGGCTGAAAATTTCCCATCAAAACATTTTTTTTCCAATGGAAAATGGCTTTTTGACTACCTGGAAATTTGTTATCAAACCATTTTAATCAAAAGTTTTCAGGTTTTCATAAGAGCAAACAAACTTTTTTCAGTTTTCAGCAATTGAAACCATTTAGGTTTTCAACACAAACTCAAAATAAGTTGCAGAAAATGAAAAACGAAGTGAAGTTTTGTCAACGGTTTTCACGGGAAAAATATAAATCATTTCCCAACCAGGTCTAGCTGTCAGGCTGTCTTTCTGGAGCCAGGGGACGAGTGTTCTAGACCGACTAGTTCTGCAGGCTGGGGCTTGCAGCATAGTGACAAATGAGTCCTAGGTTACTGATCTACTCTCCCTCCTGGGGTGTTCCAGGCTGTGTTTATTACCATGTGTAAAGTGCCGAGATCCTGCTATGCAGGCGTGATAGAAGTGCAAAGCTTTTCTTGGCAATTGGGATGCCAGCTTCTCCCAGGCTGTCCAAACAACAGGTGTAATCAACAGTGCAGTTATTTCTCACCCAACTGTCAGAGTTGGATTTACAGCTGTTTGAGAGCTTTTTTTTAATTGCACAGGGAAAAAACAAACAAACAAACCACAAGGCTTTTTCCTCCTCCCCTTTCTCCAGCAGTGACGTTTGGTTTATGAACCCATCCTGCAACAGGTCTTTCTGGATTTTATTTGCTCTCCAAATGATATGTTGGTTATTCAAAAACACAATTAAATATGAAGGGGAGGAACAGTAAATCCCAAGGAGTCAAAAGAGGAGCTACCAGCCAGCCCCAGCTTTGGAAGTTTGTTTTACAGAGTAAAACCGAAAGCATGTCAGACATTCCCACAACATTCTGGGACAGAGAAGGACCCCTCACCTCAAAGTTACACAGAGTGGTGAGGAGGGCAGGCGGGCTAGTGGGGAACAGAGTCAGGGATTCCTGGGCTCCTTTCCTGACAGCTGTCACTGTGTGACATGGGGCAAGCCATTTCACCTTTCTGTGCTATAGTTTCCACATCTAAAGCAACCACATCACGATACTTGTTTCCTTCACGGGAGGGTTGTGAGGGTCAGTTATGTACTGTTTGGGCCCTGTGGGAGAAAATAAGTAATATCATCTGTTTTCCCTCTGCCACTATCCCCTCCCCCTACAGGGCTGGAGCAGGTTGCAGACACATTCAACAAGAAATTCCACAAAACGGGGGAAGTTCCTAAGTCTGAAGCCCCTTCAGCACCAAAGCCCAGACCTCTGCCATTTGAGCCACAGGCAAACCCCACTAGAGGGTAGCGGTAATAGGCTGTTATCCTCTATGTGGCTCAGCCACTAGAGGGTGATATGACACATTTTACCAGCATGTTACATTACACTGCCCGTTGTGCCACCTCGTCTTTGCATTACCCAGAGGGCCCTACGCTTGCAGGGATGGCATTCCCAGTGGAGTAACCGTGACCAGGAGACTCAAACAGCCCTTGCTAAAGGGCTCCTTTCCAGTAGGCCTACATCATTAGGAGCAGCCTCTGGGAACCTGCATCCCTTGAGAGACAAACATAGGAGCATCAGAGTGGGGTGAGTATCCATTCTCCATGTATCCCCTACTCCTCTCTCATCACCCAGGATGGTGGGCTGACATTTACAGCGAGAAAACAGACAGACAGGCACAGACAGAGAATAAACGCCAGCAGGGTGAAGACTGGGGGGAAAGGAGAGGAAGAGGAGTTGTCTTGCTCTTTCTTCTTCCAAATCTTGAGCAAACAGCTTGGCTGAGCTTCCTCCCCTGCCCCTGGCCCGGAAAACGAACAGCACCCCAAGCTCAACAGCAGCAGACCCCTTCCTGGAATAAACCAGGAGGCAGGTGATAAAGAACAGTGGTGGTACCGCTCAGGGATTTGAGCAGGCAGTCTGCGCTGTGGGTGCTAGCAACGATCACTAACAGATTGCTCAAAACCTTCTATTCAGCCAAAAGAAAAGGGGGGGGGAGGGAACCCTCTGAAATGAAAATAAATCGATACAAGAAGCTGGTGTCTGCTTTCATTTCGTGCTTATGACAAGCTCCCTTTTTGAACACGGGGGTCTGAGCCTATTGGCTCACTTTCCACCAGTGGCGGCAGATGACAGAAGAAGGAGCAATGGTCTCAAGTTGCAGTGGGGGAGGTCTAGGTTGGATATGAGGAAACACTATTTCACTAGGAGGGGAGTGAAGCACTGGAATGGGTTACCTAGGGAGGTGGTGGAATCTCCACCCTTAGAGGTTTTTAAGGCCCAGCTTGACAAAGCCCTGGCTGGGATGATTTAGTTGGTGTTGGTCCTGCTTTGAGCAGGGGATTGAACTAGATGACCTCCTGAGGTCTCTTCCAACCCTAATCTTCTATGAAAAGCATTGCTATGAAAATATCTTGCAGTCCACGGGCCTGCTGGGAGGGCTAGCCGGAAAACAAGCTGATGTGCAGGAGGAGTTTTTCTGGTGAGTGAGGCTGGGGTCAGGAGAAGGAAACGCGCTGCTCTCCACCAGCCTCCAGCCTCATCTGGGGGCAGCACTGAACGGCCCTTGGCAGGACCATGCCTATGCCTTGTGCATCCTTTGATATAATAGGATCGATGGGGTGGGGGGACTCAGGAGAGCGGATGGAGGGAGAAATGGCAGGACTTTCTCCTTCTGACACAACCGCCTGTCTCCTGCAGAAGAACCTAGCTGCAGTCACACCGATTCAGGAGCACGGGTTAAAGGAGTCTTCTGAACACGTACAACAAGCGTGTCAAAACCTGGCTGCCTCTCTCATGCTTCCAAATCAGATCTCATAGAGCTTGAAACAAAGGTGGTCAGTATCATGATCACCACTGTACAGATGGGAAAACTGAGACATGGAGCATTTACATGATTTTCCCAAGGTCAGTAGCAGAACTGGAAGTAGAACCTGGGTCTCCCAAGTCTCTGTCCAGTGCTCTATGCACTAAATCGCAGTGCTCCTCCTATGTCCCAAACTACGTCACCAGACTGAACTTAGCTTGCTTGAAAATAGCAATAAAATGGCAGCTGACAAGCTCACAAACTCCAGGGTCACAGATGGTTCTGGGGACAGTGACAACTGTATTCATCAGCCACCCTATCACCATGGGATCTGCATATCTACTTACATAATTCTGTATATCGGTATATTCTATAATTCATAGGGATTCTATCATGGCAAAGACACACACAAAAGATGTATTTGGTCCTCCAGCCTGTCTCCACCAATCCTGGGTATCCCCCACCATCGGATCCCACCATTATCTTGTACAATCTAGTTGTGCATACCCCCGACTGTGGTTTCCATCGCTTCTTTTAGGAGACTATCCCACACAGTAGCAGAGAGAGGGACGACATAGCGGTTAAAAGACACAATCAGGTGTCCAAAGACAAAAGCTCAGCTCTGCAACAGAGTTCCTATGTGATCTTGGGACAAGTCTCATCATCCTTCTGTAGCTCAGTCTGCCCATCTGTATGGTGGGGAGAATAATACTTACTTGCCCCCTGGAAGCGTGTTGAGGTTTAATACATTAAAGTTGACATTTTTAAGGGAGCGTAAAGGAGTTAGACTCCCAATTCCCATTGAGTTGGTGCTTGCCTCCCTTAAAAGGTTGCAGGCTTAATGTTTATAAAGTGCTTTGAGATCTTCAGATGGATAGTATTATAGAAATGCAAAGTTTTCTAACAGAATATCTAGCTCTAGGTGATTCTGCTGGCTATTCAGACTGCATCTGGCCTTAATTTCACCAGGGGAAGGTCATATAAACCGTTGGGATAGATTTTCAGATGTATATAACCCAGCATCACTCCAGTGACTTCAATGGTGTTATGCTTGATTACACCAGATGAGGATCTGGCCCCTTATATCTAATCACTGCAGCTTTCCTTTAACCTCCCTTGTTATTTTTGTTTTAAACACACCTCTGCAGATCCTTCAGGGACACGCATCCCTGCCTCCCAGATGGAATGTTGTCCTGCTTTTCTTACGTGTGAAATCTGCTCCTTTCTTCACACACTTGAGCTATTATTTGGAGCCTACACTGCACGGGGATACACAGCTTTTCAAATCACACCACAAGGAAGGGAAAGGGCCAAGAGGAAAGCTTATCAAGGCTTTGAAGTGCGCTGTTATGTTGTTTTTACCCTCTGCAAAGAGGGGATGGTTTGTGATCATGTATAGCTTCCCCGCCGCATTCAACGTTCTGCTCTCCACTTGCAAAGCTCAACATAAGCTTCTCCCAGCCTACACCTTTCACCACCTCCTCCAACCCACCCTCAGTCCAGGCTTCTCTCTTGACCATGCCTTTTGCCACCAAACCTCATGACTTTTACTGTGTCACTCAGAACACCTTCCTGCTTATATGCCACACTCTCACCCTTACCTACTCCAAAACCATTGCAGAGCCCCACCTCCTCTGATGCATCCCTGACAGCATCTGTGCACATCATGACGAGGGCCTTTGAACTGTAAGCCGCTCGATTCTGGGAGTCGGTCGTTTTCTGAGGTATAGTGCAGGCTACGTACTCCACTGGCTCAAAGAAGGGCTCAGATTAAGGGTGGAGAGCGTGTTTTTACATTCAGAAGGATCTCCCTCTCTCCCCAGACTTCCTCCCCAGATGTGAATCAACACTAGTGTTTACTGAGGTTGGAAAAATGTTGGTCACACGAGATAACAAGAGGCTGAGAGGCAAGAACCTCTGACTTCCAATCTGGTAAGCCACTGGCTTCCCCTCTGGCCTTGGGCACATCACTTAATGTCTAGCTGAGCAGAGGAAGAGGGGCAGTAGAGAATCCTGAGCTCTCCAGCTTGCAATGACTGTTTCTCATGGGGGCAGTCTGGCTTGACAGATGTTCCTTCCATTAATTACAGCTGTTTTTGCTTCCTCCCACCAAAAGAAAGGGCCTGTCACCATTCCTCGGCTGAGGGGATTCCTATTATCCCCTCTCTTTGTTATAGTGAAACTCCACTCAGAGCCAGTACAGAAATGTACTGATTTCTCATGAATAATTTCAAAGAAAACATTTTTTCCCCACACCATTTTTTGATTTTCCCAAGATTTTGGGGTTGTCAGCTATCCATGCCCCCTGCCCCCAAGTTTGATGTTCGGGTTTTTGCTGAAATCCCAAAACATTTAGATAAAACTAAATATTTTGTAGCGATGATTTCCATCTGGTTAAAAAGGTGTTTTTTTGGGGGGTCAAAATACTTGTTTGCAGCCACCTCTAACATTGTAGACAGGAAATCACTTTGCTATAGGGCCTCAGAGGTGAAGAATGGCATGGCACTTTGTGGAAGATGGTAGCAACCAGCGTCTTACAGGACTCACCCCTCTAAGATACATTGAGCTATTATGGTTGCATTCCTATTGAATGTATTCAAAATGCATGCAAGAAGCTGGCTAGGGTGCCAATGGGAAGGAAAAACAGGAAGAATCCCTTTCCTCTACCACTGAACAAGCAGTTTTATTTGAGTGAGGAAAACAGCATTATCTCTAACGCTAGTCTGTCTCTCCCTAGCATCTTTCCCAGCCTGACTTCTCACTACTCATTTAAAGAGACAATGCACATATCCTTTCAGGCTTCTTCTTCCCACTCCTGCCTGGAAAATTACTGTCAGATTTCAGCCATTCAATTTATGTCTCCTTTCTTTCTGCTGTACCCTCTTTCCTATCCTTTCTTTCTCATCAAGTGTAAAAGGAGAGCCCTCGAGGTCAAAATCTTTTGTTTAAACCTCTGAAAGATGAGACTCTAAATGGATTTTTAAAAGGTCAGAGATCTAAGCCTCCAATTCGCGGGGAACATGAAAAAGTTTGATTCTTTCCAAGATTCTGCTGAACAGAAAAGCACTCTGGAAAAACCTGTGCGTGGCCATGATGTACTTCAGTCCGATTTCCCCACACCCTCTACACACACAGATCTCTAAGCTTCCCTTTGCAATTCCCCAAAATCAATAAACCGGGGAGAATTGTGTTCGCCCCCCCCCACATTCGCTATTCGCTTTTCTGTAGTGACAATATAGAACGCCCCATAAAGGATCCTGTTTTTAAAGACAGCTAAAGCTATGGGAGGAAACAATCAAGCCAGCCCCAACGGACAGAGAACATATTTCACAGGGTTTAAAGCGTTCAAATCACAACTGTACCTGATTACCACAAAGCACATCACTCACTTTAGAACCAAATTTACCTGAGCAAACTCAGCGTTCGCGCGCTGTTTATTACTGTAAGTTATTGCCCTCAGAAAAGCTGACTCATAAAACCGAGCTTCTGGAAAATGATCTACATGTGAAAGCAGCGAACCCCTGCAACCCCACCATGATGCCTGGCTCACGCCTCTTCATTGGGAGGGTGAGTTGTGTAGCAGATAAAACAAGGAACTGGGAGCTTGGACACCTGGTAATTAAATATTCATAGTAAATAGGCCCAATGGCCTGTGATGGGATATTAGATGGGGTGGGATCTGAGTTACCCAGGAAAGAATTTTCTGTAGTATCTGGTTGGTGAAACTTGCCCATATGCTCAGGGTTTAGCTGATCGCCATATTTGGGGTCGGGAAGGAATTTTCTTCCAGGGCAGATTGCAAGAGGCCCTGGAGGTTTTTCGCCTTCCTCTGTAGCATGGGGCACGGGTCACTTGCTGGAGGATTCTCTGCTCCTTGAAGTCTTTAAACCACGTTTTGAGGACTTCAATAGCTCAGACATAGGTGAGAGGTTTTTCGCAGAAGTGGGTGGGTGAAATTCTGTGGCCTGCATTGTGCAGGGGGTCGGACTAGGTGATCATAACGGTTCCTTCTGACCTTAGTATCTGTGAAATTCCTGACTCTACCACTGATGGTTGGAATGAGCTTGGGCAAATTCTTTACCATGGGGCCTCTCTGGTGTAAAATGGAAATTAAAATCCCTAGCCCTCTCAACCTCAAGCATTTACACATCTTGAGCCAGCCACCCCCCAAAAATGACAAGATTGGCTGAAAAATCGTGAAACTTTTAATATTGTCTTAGGTTCCTTTTAGTTGCCTTCCGGCTTTTGAACCTTGCAGGTTCACATTTTTAGTCAGCTTTGCAATTGTGAAGGCTAGAAACTTTGTTTGTTTGTTTTAAATAAATCACAAAATTCCAGGGGTTGGAACTTTAAGGAAAACATCAAATATCACCAGACTTGTGAACAAATCATGAGTCAGCAATGCTGAATATGTGGCCTCCACAGAGGAGCTGTCAGGCTTAATTACTTCATAGCTATAAAAGTACTCTGGAGAACCTCGGAGGGAAGGTGTGGAAAAAGCACAGCGGGGTGGTTGTTTGGAATCTGAAAGCGCCGTGTCACATTTTAAAGTCCAGGGGTGCACAACGAAGTCTGTAGGGGCTCTCTTATGGGTGTGAGAGAGGAATTTGAATGGGATATAACAGAACAGGGCCGCTCTACTCTACCAGTTTATGATCTTTACTCTAAAAATTAAGCAGTACTAGCATAGAATCCCCTAGCTCACAAAATATAGCAACACATGACTGGAAGATCATAGAGTCCAGTCTCCTGACACGACAGGCAGCTTCATCAGTACAATATGCTACAAGCTGTGGTCCCAAACACCAGGCTACAGCTCAGAAGAATAGCTGGCTCCCACAAGCACTTCTGCACATGCTTCACGATAGTCTCATTGAGTTCAAAGAGGTTACTCACATGGGTGATGTTACTCGTGATTGAGTGCTTGCTGGATCGAGACCAAGAGCAAACAGTTCCAGGAAAAAAATTCCCAGGGATCCCCCCAAAAGCTTTGCCTATCTCCATAACTAGCCCATTTCAAAAGTGCTGAATGTTCAACACTCTTTGCCGGTCACTATCATTCTGATGTAGTTTTCAATTTTAATATTAGGTTGAATTTGCCCTTCAGGATTCCAGCCTGGAGCAAAAGCACTGAAATACCGTGAGGAAGGCTATTCTCGTATTAAAGTCCTGGCCCAACCAGAAGCATAGAATCATAAAATATCAAGATTGGAAGGGACCTCAGGAGGTCATCCAGTCCAAACCCCTGCTCAAAGCAGAACCAATCCCCAATTTTTGCCACAGATCCCTAAATGGCCCCCTCAAGGATTGAACTCACAACCCTGGGTTTAGCAGGCCAATGCTCAAACCACTGAGCTATCCCTCTCCCCCAAGAAAAAACACAAATGGCATGAGAGAGTCATTTTCTACAGGCCTTGCAGCCTCAGGAGGTTTGGAGTACAGGTTGTTGTAATTCCCTCCCCCTCAAAAAAAAGTGAAAATTGAATGGTTTTCATTGACATTTTCCCCTGGAACTTTTCGACTATTTTTTTCAAATCCAAACCTTTTTGGCACACAAATTGCAAATGTTTGATTTTCACCCAACCTTTTTTTTTTGAGTTTTGATAATAAATTAGTATTTTCTGCAGCAAACAAGCACTTCCTTCAAACACATTCATGTTGTTGGAACCTCAATTTTCCATCCAAAATCAGTTTTAACAGAAAACGTCCAACCGGCCCTAATGTGGACAGACCTCTCAACTTGCAAGCAATTATCTGTGCACCTCCTGAAATCCCTCTGGCAGTATCATGGCAGTGTCTTTCAGCTGCAAAGTCTGAGAAACACGGGCCACTTCGTAACACCTTAGACCTGAGGAGAGGATAGATCCTTCCAGAAGGGATTTCAAGCCCCTGGTTTAGCCAGTCTCAGTCTGCAACTCCATGATGCTCTCCAACATATACAACACTTCAGGTTGAACTCGCCTGAGTCGCTTGTGCCCTCATATACTTTTCAAAATCCCTTTCAGAGCCCTGCTGGTCCGCTGTTTGCTGCAGCCTTTCAGCTGCTTTGGAGCCCCCTACTAGACTGGGGCACAGGTTCTTCACCTAGCAGGCAAAGTGCTAGATAAGAGCTGGGTACTATTATTATTATTATCTAGATCAGTGGACCCCGAAACATTTTTGAATGGAGGTGCAGATCCCTTTGGAAATCTATTGTCTGTAAATGTAGTTGCATTCTGTTGCGTCCATTTTCAGTCTAAGTCTTTTGCAGAGGTAGTCTGCAGACCCCCAGGGGGGCGTGGACCACAGGTTGAGAACCACTGATCTAGATATTTTTATAGGCCCCACAGCCATAGGATCGGATCACCTCCAAACCAGTAATGCATCTAGCCTCAGAACACCCCTGTAAGCTGGGCAGAACCGGTCTCCTTTCTTGTAGCTGCTCCGCGCTGGGCAAGGCCTAGAAGAGCTCACAGATGGTTAAATGCATTTGACATTTCACTGCAGGGCCTGCAGCACAAACCCTTGCCTGCCGGAGCCAGAGCCCCGGATAGGAGCGAATCAAGGCTCGTGGCTCCGGCGTTCTGGGTGCACACTCTGCTGTGCGTTAATATTATTGGCTCGCTCCTCAATCATGCCTTTTCCAGCTAGCTGCTCCTGTCAAAGCACATCTCATTAGGCCTGAAGGCTCAATGAAATGGAAATTCATGTTTAAATTTAAAAACAACATATTGACCCTGGGAGCCAGTGATGGCCACGTTTTTAATAACTTACTGAGACTAAAAGAAGAGTATGTGCGTATGGGGAGAAAGTGGGAGCAGGGCGGTGGAGACCCAGGAGGAGTGGACAGTGCCAGATGACCAGCCCAAGGCTCCATCCATGCACTTTTCTCCCATTTAACTTCCACTTTATCTGTTCCCTTCCTTATATGAAGAAGTGCTCAGGATATCACTTAAAGGGACCTTGCGTCCTCATCAGCAGAGAATGACCATTGCCAAATAATAAAAGGGGCAGGGGAGGGGAAGGAGTGTGGTCTCCAACATGCTGTATTTTTCTTTTCCCCAACCTCCTGATTCTGAAATGTCCAAGGGAGGTGTGTTTCATTTACACTGAGAAGAAGCATGCAGTGGAGTGTGAGTAAAGACAGAGCCTTTAGGAGGAGCAGATTAAGGCAACCCCGCTGCACGTGCCTTGCCATGTGGAAGCAACCTGACATCACTGCCCAACAGAGAAACATGCCATCCAATTGCTCTCCCCAGCAAGTTGAGTGGGTTATTCAGATGGAGGTAGGGACGGCACGCGTCTCTGCTCTGATTACAGAGGTGCTGTTCTTCTTCACGCCACCAGGCCTTAGATGTCACATTCCAGACACCAGGACCTTCAGGATAGGAGAGAAAGCCAAGGTCCCGATCCCTTATGACCACTGCAGACCCCATGGCTCCTTTCTTAAGAATGAAGGCATGTTGTCTTGGCCAAATTCCAGCTCAGGAAATTACGTACTTCTTGGCTAAACTCTCCCTGCAGTTTCAATTGGCTGCAGAGGTCTCCTCCACTTCCTAGCCTTAAATATTGGACTGCAGGCTGTTGAGTAGCTGCAGTGTTCCATCCCAGAGAAGGCTGCATTTCAGTGGGTGGGTGAGGTGAGTCCCTAGGTACATCATGGGAACACCGTGCACCATGTTTGTAAAGGGCTTTGAGATCCTTGGAGGAAATCACTATGGCAGTGCAAACTATGTATATTTCTAAGACTAGAGAGTTGGGGAGGACTGCAAAAGCCCTCAATCCTGGTATAAATGCATGCACTCCCCCCTCTCAGCATGACATCCCCTGTTTGTAATGAGTCCTCTATTGAATACTGCAAGTGTGTGTGTGGGCCCACACCTCTAGAATTAGGCTACAGTCTGGATCAGGGTGAGAAAGCCCTCAGCCCCTTCAACCTTCTCAATCCAACCCTAGACAGAGGAGGTATGTTGCTTCCCCAGCTCAGTATCCTTCTTCCTTAGAAGTCCAGGCTGAGGCAGCTTCCTTTCATTCTACCTTTGCCTCAGGTAATCCACCTGCCCTCTTGGTTTCTAACCCACCGTTTTTCACTTGCCCTTGATTCTTTCTTGGCTTCCCCACGGACTCTGTTTAATCCCTATGGCTCTTCTGACTGCTTTCCAACTTTCACCAGCCCTTTTCAATTCTGCTTTCATCCACTATTGTTCCTCAGTCACCTTAATCTGAGATTTTAAGGCCAAAAGGGACCATTAGATCATTTAGTCTGATCTCCTGCATAACCCAGGCCATAGAATTTCACCAGTTACCCAATAACCTGTGTTTGGCTAAAGTATATCTCCCAGAAGCACATCCAGGATTGGTCTGAAGACACAGAGATGGAAACTCCACCACTTACTTTGGTAATTTGTTCCAATGGTTAATCGCCTTTACTATTAAAGCCACTAGTTCTTGTGATGCTTTTCTCTGATAGATTAATGACATTTTAGTACCCAGTATTTCCCTGGTATCCCAGGCTTTCAATACTTTTCTATCCTTTCCAACAATCCACTATCTTCCTCTGGCCCTCTCTAGTGTTTAGTGACCGGCTGTTCAATAATTCCCTGCCTATACAACCTACACTTTTCGCAGACTTCTGCTCTTGCTTTTCCTCATAGATACTGCCCTCCCGTCTAGCATCCATGTTTCCCTTGGCGAACCTCAGGGTTTACAATGGTGCATAGGATTTGTGTTGGCCCCTCTGCACACGGGTCAATTTCACTCTATAGACTTGATTCAACAACTATTGAAGACACCGGAAAGACTCCCATTGATTCTGGTCTGTAGGTCTGATCCAAAGTCTACTGAAGTCAATAGAAACACTCCCACATTGAGTTTAATGGCCTTTCCATCAAGCCTTGTGTGTGAACAGGGGTACCAAAAGGGATCGGACATTCCACGAGGTAGATCATATCTGAAGGTTTTTTAAGAGAGTGTGTGTGTGTGTAGGTTTTACTTAAGCCAGAAGGGAAGTGGGAGAAGGGATGGAGGCACTTTGTTTCCCAATTTGTGTCTATTATCTATTGAAATTTGACATAATGTCTCCGCAGTTCCCCTTAATATTCCACTGTATATGAATGTGACTGGCTCCACCATCTAATGTGACAGCTTAGGAAGATTAAACAGAAAAGCTAAACTAGCAGTAGTTGGAGATGAGGAAAAGTAGCACATTTATGAATAATTTCAGCTGAATTCTAACAACATTGCATTCCCTGGACAGGACACATTTATTATCTTATTCACCATGACTACTGCAACATTAGTGATTTGTTACTGAATCAATTATTAATTCATATGAGTGAATAAGGCTCTGTCACTTAACTCTTCGGTGGGCTGTTCCCACCATTTGCTGACTGCATTTTTAACTCTCTGCTTTCTCCTTGCCCAGTATTATGCTCTTGCTCCCTTCACCCCAAATATTAATCGTGGGGGAGAAGGTAGCTCTCCATTTTATTAAACAGTTCAGCAAAGATTAATTTTTATAAAGATATTTTCCCAATACCCTTCCCTTTGGAAACCATGAACTCCAGGCCACCGAAACACAGTGGCTCTGCATCCAGAAGGTTGTTTGGGATATCACAAGTCAAATTGGATCAGACGTGGGTTATATAAAAAGTATTGGGAAAATAAACACTATTTTACTTATCCCACCCTGTCCTCACAAATGGGGAGACTTAGCTTGTCTGTAGTGCTTTCAGTGGGTAAATCTCAAAGCACACTACAAAAAATTGGTTAAAAGCATGATCATGTCCATTTTACAGATGGAGAAACTGAGGCATGGAGAAGTTAAGCGATTTGCTTGAAGTCACACAGCGGATCAGTGGCAAAGATAGGAATTGAACGTAGGTCTACTGGTCCCAAATCTTCTGCTGCTTGCACTGGACCTCCTCATGCACTGAACCAGTGTTTACTTTCCTGTCTAGTGGTTGGGTCACATGGCTAGTAATCTGGTGGCCTGGATTCTAACCCCACTTCTGCCACTGATTCACTGAATGGTGTCTTGGACAAGTTTTGTAAAATGGGGATTATGCTGCCCACTTCTAGGAACAATACTGAGCTCTCCAGATAAACGGAGGCATGTTCGCTGGTCACACATTAAAATCATTCCATGAACCATTTGCAAGCCGTTAAAATCACAGTCATGTTCTCTGGGTAAAGTACAGAGAATAGCATGAATATCAACATTCCTTAGACAGAGGGTGAAGCTGTAACTGTTTCAATCACAATGACTGTAAGTGAAATATATTGTGATTAAGGACTAGATTGTGAGTTGTCCCTACATGTGGCAGATGGGAGACTGCAAGGAGGAATCTCCTTTCTGGCAAGGACTAGGCATAATCACAATCTCTCCTAGCACCTCCAGGAGAGCAAATGCACCCCACTGCCTTCTCTCCCTAATCCACAGGGGACAGGGGTGTGTTACAGCCCCCAGCTGCAGAGATGGGCCCTACAGCTCACGCTGTAGCAGCACATGCTTTTAGCTCTGGCTGTCCCCGATTCAACCCCTTGAGTTGGCCAAGATGGTGGTAGACACACAAGCCAACTCAAAGAGGATGGGACCCTGGTCCTGCCCCTCCTTTGTGCCAGCCAGAGAGGAGAGCGTGCTGAACCATCCTGAGGACCTTCCGGTGCATGTACTTCCTGGAACTCCAGGAGGGCACAACCCACCCAAAGCTCTCCATCCGGTAGTGTAACTATAACCCCCAAGCATGTGTGGGAGGCAAAGTACAAATTCTGCTCCTAAGCATCCACCTCTCTGAGCTGGGGGAGCCACTGGAGATTATTGGCTTTGCCCAGAGGAAAATCTAGTTTTCACGATCCAGGACCAAGGAGTGAATTGCTGTGGGCAATGCCAGCAGCGGGAAACTCCAGCTGAAGAAGCTCCACCCCTCTGTTTCTTCAAAGCCCCACGAGGTAGCATCACTGATACTAGGGTGAGTTTTGAAAGAAAATGCAAGGAATTCAGTCTTCAAACCGAGACTAAGGTTCTCTCAGTGACCATTAGTTCTGGGTCCTCGATCTGAGATGCCATAATAGAGCCTGGTTTTCAGTGCATGGGTGCTCTGCACTTTAAAATGGCTCCGGTTGGGCATCCAAAATCATTAGTCATTTTTTGAAAAGCAGGGTCTTAAGCTTCTCTGGTTTTGCAAAGACAGAGCTGTTCTGACGAGATCAGGAAAAGAACATTTATTTTTGGTTTGCAATTTAGCAATAGGATCTTAATCTTCGGTTCCCATAGCACCATGCATTTCACAGGTGCACATGCAAACAGCAGACACGTACTGCAGTCATTTCTGGAGTGGCAGGCAGACAACAGGTGCATACCATGCTAGAGGAGGCTGCACCAACGGGAACTCTGATGAAGAGACATCAGGACACACTCCTTCTTGCAGGCAAAATGCTTGGGTTCCATGCAGAGCAGAAAGCACGTTGGATTATTCTGGGTTTCTTCTGAAGGGACCCTACAGAGCAAATTGTGTGGAACTGCCAATGAAAGGCTGCACTGACCTCCATGGGATTCATGCATGCATTTGTAGGAGGTGTAGGTAAAGTATTGCAACTCTGGCATTTAGGGCCAGATTCTGATCTCAGCTGCACCGGCAAACACCTGAAGTGACTGCATTCAAGTAAGGAGTTACTCTGGAATGGAGATCAGAATATGGCCCTTACACAGAAAGCATTCAAAGCCCATTGAAGACTTTGGGATCCTTCTTATTGACCTAATTGAGATTCCAATGAGGCATTAAGGGCCCAATCCTACAAACATTTCCTACCAAATATAGTGCTTACTGCTGGATGGTTTCCATAGCATGACTCATAGAAGTAAGCCTTTCAGTCAGTAACATTTAAAGGGTCAGGCCCTAAATTGTTAATCCATCTTAAAAAAAAATCCCTGCAGTCCTCTAAGGCTGGAGACACAAAACACAACAGTGGAAGAGGCCCAAAGGGAGAATGGATGATGATCCGAAGTGCCCCCTCTCCCGCCCCAAGTCTCACTGCCCAAGATGAGAGCAGACCAAGAACAAATGTAAACAGCCTGAATGGCGAGAAGTCAATTAGATGATTGAAATCATGTCCAAATTAATCATCCGAGGTGTTAGAAGTAATACAGGAGGGATTTTTGTATGTGCGCATGGGAGTAAATAGTTGATGTTTTATCTTGACGTTGTCCTTTCAAGGAAAGTCAGCGAGGGAAAACGATGGCGATTAGAAAGATGCTACAGGCTGGGCTCCGAGCGTGAGTGCAGCAAGTTATTTCTGGCTGGGATTAGGTAGCGCCTAGAGACCTCCACCAACCCATCGTGTTAGGTTCTGTACACACAGGCGCGCACAGGCATTGCTCCCAAGAGCCTGCAATCTCAATAGAGAAGAAGAGCAACAGATGGGAAACCGGGGGGTGTTCACAGCCCCGCTGTACACATGGAGAACGGTAGCACTGAAAGATCACATGATTTGACCAAGGTCACTCAGGGAAGCTGTGGTACAGCTAGGAACTGATCTCCTGCATCTCAGTCCAGGGACTTAACCACTAGACCAGCTTTCTGAGGAACATAAGAGAGGACTCGAAGGGACCTTCTGGGTCATCGAGTCCAGCCCACTGCTAGTGTACACAACCCCGGCATATCTTCCTCTTCAGGCTATCCCCAGATATTCCTCTATGGTTTGTCTTATGAACATGTTGTTGTTCTGTCAGTATCCTGAGCTCACTCGCTCTTTGGGATGCTTTTTGAAAGGGAGGGGGGCAGTCCTTGGAAGTTGTTCTCAAGAGTGTCACAGCCCCTCCCCCCCGAATCTTTAGCCATACGATTAACTCCTACATAGACCAGAGAGACGCTATCTGATCATCAAATAACGCAGCTCCATGGGGAAGGAGAAGCTGCTCATGGAAACCTTCCATTTCCCTTCAGCCTCATGTCTCTTGTTCAAAGCAGAAGCCCCAATTGTGCTTAACTGTATGAAAAAACTTTTGTTTTTGTCCTCTGGAATCTCTCGCCAGGAGCGAAAGAGCTCAGACCCGGCATTTTAATTCACTTAGGACCTTTGTGTCTTAATCCACGAAGCAGGGTTTTCAATCAACCTCCGGGAAGGCTCATCTTACGCTTCCAGAGATGGGGCAGTGGGTGTGTTATGGAGAGCCTCTCTCAAGAGACGCCCATAACACACAGCCTTTTCTCATGGTACTTTGGTATCTCAAGCTTTGGAAGCAGGAAGCGGACTAGGAAAATGGGGAAATAAAATGCTTCCTTACTCTCTCAGAAATATAACCACCCTAAACTTTTTGAACTTGAAGAGGTTTGCTTCTGATGTTTAGGATACGGCTTGGGAGGGGAAAGCCATTGACCCTGGTTTCTGTACCACTAAAAGATGCTCATGGGTCTAAGACAAAATGGTATAAACGCAGCATGGAAATCTCTTTATAATGGATTTGGGAAGGAAACATAAAATCCCCATCTGTGGCTGTTGTAAATGCATTCAGTGTGTGTACGTAGATGCTCTGCTGTAAGTTGTACATGGCTATTTTAAGTTTATATATTTTTTTAGCATTTCTGATGCTTTATATTAACAGTGAACATTAATAAACACTTTAATTCAAAAAATACCCTTCTCCCCACTCTTTGCCTCCTGCAAACTGCATGCAGCCCAGAATTCACTGCCAGAACAACAGTACCAAAACCAATCCATGATGTGTTATGGGGCTCATTTTGTTGCACTCTGGGCAACGTCAGAGCAACAGCGGGGTTGGAACTTGCCTTCTGCTTCAAAAGCAAACGCCATACTCTATTACACTACGGGGCCTAGGAGACACACATGAGCACTTCTGATTCTATCCAGCAGGAGGCTGCATAACACATACACATTAGCCTCTCTGCACGCATCGGTAACTCCCCATTGATGATAATGGGTGCGATACACACATGCTTACTAAGGAGCATGCAGGACACCTGGGTACCAGATAATGTTCAGCACAGTGGAGGGAATTCAGAGAAGAGAAATAAAACATACGGTGGCTGGAGAGAGCGACAGGAGAAGAACTAAGCACAAGTTGTTTGGGTTAACATTGCTTAGTGGAGATGGGAGAGTCCCCTATGAGTGTTTGAAGGTTACAAACACAATGGAAAGAGAGGAATCTTATCCTGGTTTCGCTGGAGGAGGCAAATGAGTTAACCACACCAGCAGCTTTTAAATAACATTAATACATTTGAAAAATGGGATAGCACAGAGCAAGGGAAAAGTCTGAATACAGGAGATGAATGCAGGGAAGGATGGTCTTGCAGATAAAACACTGGCATGGGACTCAGGAGGACTGTCCAGCTTTGCCACAAACTTCCTTGTGTGACCTCAGACAAATCACAATCTCAGTGCCTCAGTTTCCCATCTGCAAAATAAGGCTAAAGCATGTTTTCTTCCATCTTTCCTCTGTCAGGCCATTGCAATATCTTCATGGCAAGGACTGTCTCTTACTAATGTCAGCACCTTGTTACCTTAAACCAGTGGCCCGCAACATTTTTACCTCGCCCTCCCCACCCCCAGAGCAGGACAGCAGCTTCGGGGGGCGGGGAGGGTCAGAGATGCAAACAGGAGTAAGGGGGCCTAGGCTGTGGCTTATTGTGGGGGGGGGGGCAGGAGTGGGGCCGGCACACGGGGTGGGAGAGGAGCTGGGTGGTGCACCACGTGGGGGCTGGCCCAGGCCCCAGCTGCACCTCCCTGAACTTTCCTCTGTGCCCCCCTAGGGGGTGTGCCCCAACATTTGGGGACCTCTGCTTTAGACATTAGTCTGAAAGAAATGCTAACAGATGTACCTGCAATGGGCGAGAGCAGGGACTTCATAGGTGTGCCCTATCTGCACATCCGATGCAGTGGCCAGGAGCAGATGGAGATGGACCTAGCGTGTGGCTCCTCTCTGTATAGTCTATGGGAACACATCTCAGTACGCACTGAAAAGTTGCTGCTGGTTCAGCCGCGGCTGGGCTGTCCCAAAAAGAGGCCCTGCAGGAGGCGGATGAGCAAGCCCCAGGGGACTCGAAAGGAACCAAAGCCCCTCTGAACAGAGACAGTCCGTGAACGCCTGATCGGAATTTATTGCAGCCGGCACCGCGGAGGTAAATGCCACTTTATGAACTCCACCATTTATTGACTCACCAATGGTGTTTGCTTTTGGGGGGGGGGGAGCTTTAATGCCTCTTGTTCATCTCAATCTCGCTGCAAGGAGACACCTATTTATTCATCTGGCTGCTCGGGCATGCCACGGTTCCTGCTACACATGGTCCCCTGCTCCCTGCCACGGATGCTGCTCCATTTCAGCTCTGAGCCTGTCCCTTTAATGGTACATCTCATCCTTTTGCAAACCCCAGAGTAATTCCAAACCTGAGGGGTTCAGAGGTTCAGTCTTTCTCCGTGCTGAGCAAATGAACTGGAAGGCACCCAGAACTTGGGATACTTAAAGGGGCGGCAGCTGCTTCTAGTTCCAGTTGCCCTCTGAGAACAAGCTGATGTTTCTGCTAGTGTGCAGAAGCGAACGTTTGTTTATCTGACCCTTGAAGGAAAGATGGGCCAGTGATGGTGAGGGTGCCAGCCTGGGACGCGGTGCTGCTGGCTTCAGACTTCCCGTGTGACCTGGGGCAAGTCACTTAGTCTATCTGTGCCTCAGTTTCCCATCTGTACAATGGGAATAATAGCCCTGCTCTACATCCCAGGGGGGTTGTGAGGTGCTCAGATGCTACAGTGATGGGGGCCAGATAAGTATCTAAGAGACAGACAGAGCTAAGGAGCTACTGCCAGAGTTGAAGGCAGGCACAGGGAAGATGCTTTGGCCTCACTAGAGTAAGACTGAAGTAACCGCAGCCCATTTCAGCACAAGGGGATCGTTACAAGAAAGGTGTCCCAAGATGAGCGGGAGCAAGATCAAAACATTAGCCGAAGCCTCTGAGCCTTTAACAGTCACTGCCCACCCCTCGTCACCCTCACACCTCTACCTTCTCCGCCCGGTCAAGGCACACTGAGGCACAAACGTAGGTGCCAGCACCGATGTGGAGTGTTGGGCGGGGAACCCGGCGCTGCTATGCCACTGCCTAATTACTCCTGCCTGCTGACAGGAACAGGGTGGAAGAGGGGAGCAGGGAGCTGAGCGCCTCACAGACAGGCCGAGGATCCCAACGAAGCCCGCAGCTGGCCCTGTCGTTATACCCTGCGGTCAGACTGAGGGAGTGGGCACAGAAGGGCCGGGGGCGAGCCATCCAGGTGCTATGTGCCGAGGGCTAACGTCCAGCGCTCAGCCTGGCTTATCACCTCCACTCACTCTGAAGCTGGCATGCCCCAGTCCTGCTCTGCGACTATGCAAGGACTGGCAGGGATGGGGGCCAGGGTATAATGATGAATCTCTGTATTAACCACAGAAGCCCAGGACAGTCAAATGAAAGGGTAAAAGTGTGGTCGTGAAAGACAAGCAGTCACTCCGACTGTGTGCTGGAGGTAATTACTGCTATATAAATAAACCAGAGGAAAAAAAATCTTTTAAAAATCTAATTACCATGCAGCACTGTGGGTTTCAACCTTGGTCAAGTACAGGCAGACCTGATTTACGCTCCATCATAAAATCCCAAGCACGAGGCTAGTCTATTTCTCTCCCTGTGTCTAGTGTATGAGCCAGGGAAGCACAAGACAGGGGAGCTCAGAGAGGAGCTGCTTATTAGCTTAATACACCCACAACTGGGTTTGGTTCAGCTGGTATATGGGCCTGCTGCAAGAATCTGACCAGTGAAACAGCTTGGTTTGTGCTTATCACAGCAGTCCCACCTCTTAGGGGATCTTGGTGATAGCTTTATAAAAAGCCATTATTTCTCATTCCCCCCATGACTTTAATAAGACTTCACCTTTCTACGGGTCTTTGCCCTTCTGTAGATCTTTAAGTGCTTCACAAAGGTGAACATTGGTACATTATCATCATTTTACAGAACAGGTCAGCTGAGGCATGAGGAGTAAATTGCCCACAGTCCAGTGGCACAATTGGGACTAGAACCCAGGTCTCTGACTGCCAGTCCCTTGATATAACCACTAGACCATGCTGTATCATTCAGATACAAATGAATCAGAACCCGACCACCTCATTATGGCCCAGCATTGCAGCGTACACACTGCAATACTGATTGTAAAGACACCTCTATATCTGGAGTTGTTCTATCCAAATTAAATACCCTCACCACAAGAGAGTCTTTAACTGTTTATATCTACATGGCAGACTGGGTAATTGCAACTGTCCATTGGGTTGGTAACACACCTATGAAAAAGCCTCTGCAAAGGCCACTGCCTTGGACAAACTAGAAAAGGAAAAGAGAAATCACCCAGGTAAAATAGTCTCCAATTTTTTCTTTAAAACCACATCAAAAACGTTGTCCCATTTTGGTAAATTTCATATTGGAAATATGAGCGACGGGCTGAGATGTCACAGGCTTTGAAAATCTCTGCCATAACCAACAGCACTTTTATAACAGCGCTTCGTAGAGTGGGCTTACCCATTCCATGAACTTCGCTGCTAAATTCTATTGATCTGTCGGAGACCCTCTCTATCAGGTCTCATGTAAGCAGAGATCTGGGTCTGCCAACAAATCGCCTTATTTCAACTTTAAACAGAAAAAGAAACTACAATTAAAATCTTTCTGCCTGACTAAAAGGAGAGAGAAAACACCTGAAATAGCTCTTGGGAAATGCACTCGTCTCTTGAATACATTTCAGTTGACAACCTTCTAAAAAAAAAAAGTGTTTTCTTTTCCCTATTTTCCCCTCACAATGAAGTAAACACACACGCACACACTCTGCTTTACGTTGTAATGTACAGCGGGGTTTGATAAGCCCCAGGAATGCTGAGTGTGTGTTTTATATCATGACTTAAGGAGAAGTATGTGACAGCATCAGCTCCACATTTGCTGCCTTTAGTAAGTCTGTGCCACATGCTAAACATTTCTGGACGGGTCTGCAACGCAAAGAGCGCAGGACAGCCATACCCCTGCACTTGCTGGATGAAAGACACAGTTAAAAGACAGAAATGCAGGGAAGTCAAGAGGAGCTCAGGTCTGTCTCTTCCTCAGGCAAACGGATCTGCTTATCTCACCCTCCACCTTCAATATACTGCTTTCCATCCTCACCCTTCTATCTCTGGGCCCCCCATGCAGGCCGCTATAGCATTTACGGTCATTCTCCCGGACAACAGGCTGGCTGGCAGAGATCTTCCCAGCTTGACTTCTGTGGGTTAGCACTGCAGAGGAGACTAATTTTTTGGTTTGAATGCCTGGATGAAGATCGGCAGCTGACTTCCCAGAATGGAACAGCCCCGACATCTGCGCCAGCTCTGGATGTGATGACAGTCAAGCAGCAAAGGGAGCGCTATGCTCTCATGGCAAGATGAGCTCTCCCGTTGCAAGACTCTCTCTCTGACATAAGGCGAACAGCTGCAATAAATCTGTTACCATGACTCAGAGAAGGGCTCTCTAATGGTCAGAGGGTAGGGCTGGGAGCCAGGAGCTCTCTGAGTTTGAATACTGGTTCTGACTGCCTTTGTGTGGGGGCAGCATGCACAGAGGGAAAGCTGTCCACACTGACTCCATCCATACGCAGTGGGGATCGTGGGAAACTGTCATGACTGCAAAGTGCTTTGAAAAGTGCTATTTTGAGTCCACATTCAGGGTGCATCTTCACTGCTCTGCAGTGATCAGCATCCAGATCTGAAAAGCCAGATTGAGCAAAGCCTTACCTGAGTTACTGGGCCCACACTGGTGCTGCACTTGCTCCCCCATGTGTGTCACTGGTAGTCCTGGGGGCACATCCCATGGTTCTTTGTGCTGCATTCAGCTGAGCCACTCTACGATTCTTACCCAATTCACTGGAGGAGAACTTACCTGTCCTGGGCACGTGGCGGGAATTGTGGGATGGCACTAGAGGACCATCAGCACCTGAGTGATTTAGCCTGTGTCCTCACTGCAAAGTGGATGGGTTAGCAGCCCAAGTGAACCCTGGCTGTAAGCCATGCCCCCAACTGAGCCAGCCAGCCTGGATTTAAAGAATCGCAAAAGTCAGCTGAGAGGGTTGTACGGGTGGAAAAGGGGGTTAAGGACAACAGTTAATTCTGCAGTGAAGACGGAACTTCAGACACAATTGAGTCATTTCATAAACCAAAACAGGTGGTCAGTTCCCATTCCCCCACTCCCTTTCGTATTCCACCAGAGGATCACAATAGGGCAGAGGTTACTGCTAATTTGCGGGCCACTGCCTGCTGCTGGACACCCCTCTGTTCTCAAAAAGCTGGTCGGAGAACACAACCAACCCCTCCAGGGTTAGTAGCCAGTTATAAAAACAAAACAAACCACAGTGCATTAGGCCACTTAAAATAAGCAGATAGGACCTGTGCAGAAAAGCCTGCCTACCCACTGTAGCTATTTTATAGGAGGATCTGGAATGATCAAGCAAGAGGCACCAATATACCCAAATCTCAAAGGATGCAGTGTTCAGACCTGTTTTGTTGTTTTTGTTCATTTAGAGCCCATAGCAGAATCAAGTCCTGGTGGTCATTTTGTTTTCACCAGTCTAACTCCACTGGCTTCAGGAGGCTTACTTCTGATTTGCACCAGGGTGAGAAGAGTCAGGCCCACAGGATCCAGCTGTGAAATTCACAGTCTCAGGGATTTTGGTTTGGTCCGTATAGAAAGAGGATATTCTAAACTCGCAACTGGAACTGAATGCCCTTAGAGTTTGGGAGCATTGGCACATCTTGAGAATAGAGGAACAGACTTTCAAAGTGCTTAGCTCCTATTTTGGACCCAAAGCAAGTGACCAGATTGGCAAAAGCACTCAGACCCAGAAAATCCAGAACAATGGCAGCTGCTCGGGAACAGACAAGATGCAAGGAGATTGGTCTGGTGATTAGTGCACTAGATTAGGACTCAGAAGACCTGAGCTCAATTCCAGGTTCAAACGGAGACTTTCAATGTAACCGAGGAAAAGTCATTCAAGCTCCCTAGTGCCTCAGTTTCCCCATCTGTAAATTGAAGCTAATAATGCCCTATCTCACAGGGGAGTTTCTAAAATGCGGAAGTATGTACAAATTCATAGAAAGATAAAGGACTTATACAAATTTAGCCCTTTTTTCAGATTGCTCAGTGGAAGGTTTTGGGTACGCAGCATGTCTGAAAATTCCTGAATGTCTTAAGAAAAAGCCAGAGGTCACTGGTTTTCTTTTCTCTCATAACAACAATAAAAAAAATACACTTTATTTTATAAAACACTTCTCCCTACCTGCAAATCTATCTCTAGTATTTCACAGAATTTATAATGGAAATTCTGAATTGCATCACAGGGTTAGAGAATTAAATGATAAATAAGGGGATAATGAAAAATAGATAATAATAAATAATTGAGGTACAGAATTATACTATAACTGTTCTACTCCAGGAGGAGGAAGGAAGGGCAGTCCAAATCTAGTGGGTGGGATCCCAGCCACTGTGTCACTAGCAAACCTCAAATTTACCAAGCGATTAAACAGATATCAACGTTACAATAAATGTATTCTGAAAAATTTAGGAGCAAACGGTGGATCCTGACACAGCACAGAGCTCGGATTTCTACCTTGAATTTATCGTCCTGCCCTGACAATGGATATTGGGAAGAGTTAAGAGATGGCTCTAGCATGCACATCCTTTCTTAAGCCCTAATCGAGCAAAGCACTTAAGGACACTTTGCCAGAAGCTGGGAATGGGCGACAGGGGATGGATCATTTGATGATTCTCTGTTCTGTTCATTCCCTCTGGAGCACCGGCATTGGCCACTGTCAGAAGACAGGATACTGGGCTAGATGGACCTTTGGTCTGACACAGTGTGACCATCACTATGTTCTTATGACATGCTTAACTTGGCTTCAGTAGGGTATTGCTGGATTTACACTGGTGTGACAGACATCAGAATCAGGCTATTTGATTGGAAAGGTCTTTGGGGTAAGGAAGTCACCCCCCTATACAAACATATATGGACATACATAAATTAAAGATCATCAGAACGCACCCGATGGATTCATCAGCACACCCCCCACTGAAAACCACTGAGAACCGTGTTCCTAAAGTGACAGGCACTTTCCAAAAAAAGATATCATGGAACGTAGATAGTTTCTTTATTGTAGCTTTAATGTGACTTTAAACATCATAACCTGTTTATATTATAGGCACACACATACACACATGTTCATTATATGGCAAATGTAAGCTTCCCAGCTGAGTTAAAAACCGAGAGATCCACTAAAGCTGATCTGGCCCTGGAAGCTACCGAAGCTATGTCAGTTTACACTACCTGCGGATCTGACCCGTAGGTCTTAATCAGGCAAGGAACTTCTAATTTGTGCTACGGCATCGCAGCATTGCAACAGCAGGGCGCCCACGTCGATTTATGGATGCGTCCGACCAAGGAAGACAGATGCTGGAAAAGGTGGAATGGAATATTTATTGTGCATCATTTAGGAGACGCATGGTATTGCTTTGACACTTCAGTAGATGCATGAGTGTTAACTGATTTGCTCCAAGGTATTGCACGCTAATCAGATGGGGTGCACGACATAAGGTCACATTAATGCTGTAATAAAGGAAATCTCTGTATGTGCTGTAATGTCTTTATGATTAGCTTTAATTTCAGATAGCTAGTGAAAGAATATGTGTTCAATACTTGGGATCTGCTGTCTAATTAGGTACGACGTAACAAGAACCAAACGTACGATAAAATGCCAGATTTGTACCGGACATTGCTGGTGACATAAGCCATGAGAAAATCTTATGATCTGTGCACGCCACTGGAAGCCTGTGATAATGCAGCCTGATAGGCAGGTGTAATTGTGTAGGTGTGTTTGGATTTCTTTTCATCTTTAGCTGGCAACCTGGAAAAACTCAGACACCTAGAGGTACATTTTCAAAGCCACTCTCAGAAGGATTAAATACACTAGTCTAACTGATGTTCTACATTTACTTCTTCAAATAAACACACCCACAATTCTGTCATTCAATTCAAGACATCTCCTATGCCTGCTATAGTCTCCAAATTGACATTACTCCAAGTCCCTTTCTCATGTCCTTCAAAAGACTCATTAATATTCCCCTTTCCAATTCAGCTACAATCCAGACATACCTGGCGCTGTGCAAATAATAGATGTGTCAGCTCACTAGCAAACACACACACAAAAATTTCAAATTTTTCAGCAAATTGAAAAGAAGAAAAAAACAGTTTGAGGTTGAACAAAACATTCTGTTTTGACAACATAGAAATGTTTTGTTTTGATTTTGATCTTTTTTAATGCTTTGGAGTCTTTAAAAGTAAATATAAAGGAAACATTGAACTGAAAAATCGAAACATTTCATTGGAAAAATGTCAAAACGTGTTTAGATTGGGGGGGTTTTTCCAACTGAAACAATTCAGGAAAAACAACACAAAGTCGCAAAATGTGTTGGTGTCATTGAATCTGCATTTTTTGCCTCTCACCCCCAACAAATCTGAAAATTTTTGCCCACCTCCACACTTTCCACTATGGATTTGTCTATATGGTTCTTGGGTGTATTGCTTCAAAACCACTCAGGTTTTAATACTACCACTCTGGTCTTATATAGTGTTTTGCATCCATAGTGCTCAAAGCAGATTACAAAGGAAAAGAAGTAACATTATCCCCATTTTACAGATGGGGAATCTGAGGCACAGAGATATTAAGAAACTTGCTTAAGGTCATGGAACAGTCTGCAGCCATCGCCAGGAACAGAACCCAGGTGTCCTGACCATTGTCTTAGCAGTGAAGCTCTTTGGGACAGGGATTCCATGTACACAATCAGTGTGTGCAAAGATGAATAGAAACACACATTATTTAGGTTTCAGAGTAACAGCTGTGTTAGTCTGTATTCGCAAAAAGAAAAGGAGGACTTGTAGCACCTTAGAGACTAACCAATTTATTTGAGCATGAGCTTTCGTGAGCTACAGCCTTTTCTTTTTATACATTATTTAGGGGCAAATCATTACCTCAACTTGCATAGCTAGGGAAGGTCTTGGATGAACAGGAGTGATTACAGTTGTGCTATACTGGGATGGGGGAAGTATTTAGGGAAGTATTTAGTGCAGGAGCAGCATAAGGTAATTTCCGGTTCAGGACCTGCCCCAGTGGATGTGATGGATTTATACCCTTCCTCCCACAATCAATCATTTCAGCTTAGTTTTTATAACTCCTTGCAAACCAGTCACTTGACAAATCTGAGCTGATTTACTCCAACAACAGGCTAGCTGAGCCTCTGAAGGACCATTCCTCACCATGGACATGTGGTTGTCCCTCCACACCTTCTAGTGAGTCCATTCACTTTCACACAACTGGCATTTACTCTCTCTCAATATGCAGGTTCAACAGGCTGTCATTAATGGAGTTACTCCAGATTGACCCTAGTATTACTGAGATCAGGTAATTCCATTTGGTTCCAAAGACAGACAGATGGGAGGCAGCAGTCAGTTCAGAGGTCCTGATTCTAATCTCTCTTACAGTGGTATGAACTAGGAGTAGTTATTGTCAGGTCAATGGAGTTACACCGATATAGAAGTTAGATGAGAACCAGGTCCATGGATTAGAGCAGGGATGCTGCAGAAGTCCAAAGAGACAGAAAGAAATCTCTGTGATAGAGTAAAATCCTAATACAATGTGCAAAGCAACCTGCAGGTGAGTTCTCTCTCAGCATCTGTAATGCATTTCCCAAAGCAGAAATCAGATGACTCTTTGCAGAGGAGCAAAGCCATGGAAAGAGGCTCCCGTTTAATGACACCAATGCATGCCAGGTTGTGTGGGTGAGGAAACTGGCTTCCTCATTACTTGGTTCTATCAAAGCCACTCTGTGGTTTCCAGGGCTGAACACCAGGGTCATTTACAGTGTGGTCGAATAGACAGTTCAATCTAAAATAAAGTAGGTTTTTTTGAAACATGGGATCTACTGCATTAACCTCTGGAATATGAAAGTTGCCAGAAATAGGCCCACGATTGGAGAGAGATCTAGGAAGAGGCCTTCCCAAAGTTTAGTTGGGGAGCAGAGATGGGTTCAGCCCATTGCAGAGACAGGAGCCAGATGTGGAGTTCAATTCTAGGTCCCAACTTCCTTGGTGTTCACAGGCTCTTGGATCTGGTGCTTTGCTTCAGGCCCATCTCGAGAAGGTACTGAAGCAAACTGCTAACCTGAACAAAAGATCCACCCTGCTTTTCATTGAGTTCTCTCTTCTGAGATTGTGCATCTAAATCTCACAGGCCGCTCTGAAATGCCCACCCTGGAATTTATATATTGCCTATAGATGTGCGAGTGTACCTAGATGGCACCTTCATTAAATATACCAGATACCAGGCTGGCCAGCTACTTGAGTGATTTGGTGAAGAGGTAGCATAGTACAGTGTCCAGAATGATGGCCTAGGAGTCAGGCAACCTGGGTTCTAGATTCTTCTGCCATTCATCTGTGACTTTGAACAAATAAAGCTCGATTCCCTGTGTCCAATTTAGATTGTAAGATCTTCAGGGCAGGGACTGTCTTTCACTGTGTGTTATACTCTAACAGGATAGAGTCCCAATCCTGATGTCTAGGCACAACCATTATAAAAATTGTTGTTAATAATGGAGACCAGAGATTCAAATGGCAGCCTGATGTCCCACTCACGTTGCTGTTCAAGGGGAACTTGCCATTTGTGCCTTTGAATCTCTCATTGGAGTAGCTCTAGGAAAGTGCTAAGTATTAGTATTACTAATTATAATAGATGGGCTGAATTCTGCAGGGGGGTCTCAGTCAAAATACTCATTAAATCCCTTTATTTCTCCCTTATTTTTCCAGGCAGTTCATTTTGGGGGCCATTTTCCAGGTTCCCAAATTGTCCTCTAACATGTCATCATTTACAGGGTAGCAAGAATCATGCCAGAGGTAAGTGTCCCATTGTTTGGGTTGGTTGGGGGTGGGGAAAGGGTTAGATGAAAGTTCCCAAACCTCAGGTCTAGGACGTCATCTCTCCTAGTGCAAGGGTTAGAAAAACTGTCCACTGCAGAGCACCCTGGACTTCCATTTATCCTACAAATGCTGCTGCAGCAGAGTCAAACATTGCACGCACACACACACACACTCTAACCAAACTGGCTGAAACTTGAATTGAACCTGAATAGTTCTGAGTTTGCTTAACCTGTATTTCTAATGCTGTTTGCTCTGAGTCAGCAATCCCCAGTTTCCACAGGGAATGTTTGAACTTAAGTCCTAATCCATATGAACCACGGTGAGAACACATGAGAATGGGAATCGTAAATCTAAAGCTTTTTATTTTATTTTATTTTTCATTGCCTGATCGTTCTATGGCTCTAAGCAGTGAGCTTTTCACCGAGGATACCAGCACACCGCCAGCAGCATACTTAATTAATTTTACCTTATATGTTCCATGGTTTTTTTTCCCCCTCTCCTTCCATTTCTCTGCTGGAAGGGCTAAATGACTAAGGAATAGAGGAATCTTTAATTCTGGTGAAGGATCAAAGCTTACATGAACCCAACATTGACTAGGCCCCTTGGCATTTTCCCTCCGGGCCTCCCTCCTCCCACTGAAATCAATAGGAGTTTAACGTGGTCTTCAATGGATTACCGTACACCTCTTGAGAGGTACCGAATACTTGGCACTTACTCTGTGCAGTGTCTTTCATGAGAGATGCTTGCATTCTCTCACTTCATTAAGTCTGGGGTGGGGGGGTAGTAGTATCCCCATTTAAGGAATGCGTAGGCTGAGGCCCAGATATGAACTGGATCCTGTGAGGTGCTGAGAATACTCAAATTCCAGTGAAGTCAGTGAGAGATGAAACCACTCAACACCTTGCAGGATTATGCCCATGCCTGAGCGATAAAGGATCTCCAAGTGAGTTCCAGAACAGAGTTGGCCTCCTAATCCTTCTGCAGATAAGCACTGCCCCAGCAGAGCAGTGAGGGAAGCAGAAACGTTCTAGTGGAAAGGGAACAGCACTGCAGCAATTGGATTCTATTGCTGGCTTTGTCTTAAACTCAGCTGTGATATGGTAATGAGAGGCTTTTAAGAATCCCCCTTGTAGCTGAGTGCCTCACCATCTTTAACCTATATATCCTCCTGTGAGGCAGAGCATTGTTATTATCCTCACAGCACAGGTGGGAAACTGAGGCACATGTTTAGATGGCAAACTGAGGCACAGTGAGGCTACGTGACTGGCCCCAGGCCACACAGGAAGTCTATCCTGGAGCAGCAAATTATAAGTCCCAGGCTAGTGCCCTAACAATTGGTCCGTCCTGCCTCTCTAGGCATTGCCATAACACAAATAATAAAGGGCTGGCTATGGGAGTGCAGTGATGCTAATATGCCTGCTGGATGCTACCCCTTGCCATGGATTACAAAATGGCTGCTTTACCTTCACTCCTCCTTTCTGCCCACGAAGCTGCATGTATTTATCACATACTAAACACTTCCATTCTTTCTTTACAGATGAGGCAAATCTGCTGGCCTCATTAAGCCAAGGCTCATTACAAACACCCAGGCAGGCAGCTCCCTACCCAAATTAGCGAACCTACCCAACGAGATGCATCATTATCAGAGGAAAGGAAGGGAATAAGGACACTTTGCCACAACGCAGACTGCACGGAGAGACAAACAGCCAGCTCTCTGTTGAAATCAGGCATGGTATTTTTGTATGGCAGCTGTAAAACAGAGAATTAAGTTAGCGCGTCACTGAGCCTGGGTGCTCTCCGACAGAGGATAATCCATACCATCACAGCATAGCCATTTCCTGCTGCAGATTCAAGGAACCGCTGAGCTTCTGCAATAAGGCCATCTAATTGCAAACACTCGGTGTTAATGTTGGATAGCTGGGTGCACAGCAATGCTAAGGTGTATTTCAAAACAGAGTGAACACCATGCTTCCTTTTGCTTTGGGAGCAGTGTTTCTTTGCAAAGTGTGTCCACTGGAAAGATCACTGTGACCATAACTGGATAGCCTCAATGACCATAACCAAATGGACATTAGTGATTAAGAAGGTCTATTAGGTCATCTAGTTCATCCCACTTGGTCAGCGCTGAAAGGTTCCATCCCAGTGTTATCCCCCAGTGCTTTGTCTAGTCATCAACTTCCAGATTTCGAGACCAGAAGGGATGCTACGATCATCTAGGCTACACTACTTCTATAACAAAGGCCATAAAACGTCACCCAGTAATTCCTGCAGTAGAGAGAATTATTCTTTCCTGCTTCCTAAGTGACCAGTATTGAGCCCAAGAAATTGAGGTTGATCTAGAGCGTATCTTTTAGAAAGATATCAGATTTAAAGACCACAAGCAATGGGGAATTTATCACATCCCTTGGTAAGCTGTTTCAAAAGTTAGTTACCATTGATGCTGAAAGTTGCATGTGCTCTCCGTTTTATTTTTATTCTAACTTCAACTTCCAGCCATCGGATCTTGTTATGCATTTGTCAGCTAGATTAAAGAGCCCCTAATATCAGATATCTTCTGCTTGTGTAGATACCTATAGTTCAAAGCCAGGGGATTTCCACCACTCTACCCATAGCCTAAGAATTTTTATGATAGGATACTTTCTCCCGGCTAGTTAAATATCCCTTAGCACATTTCCACCCATCATTCCTAGTTATAAGGTTTAAGATAACCCTAACAAATTCCACCTTTTCTATATGCACCCTCCAAATACTAGTGTAACACCGACAGACGCCAGTCATCGGCATGCGGGATCGAACCTGGGATCTCTGGAGCTTAGTGTATGAGCCTCTACTGCACGAGCTAACAGCCACATGCACCTTGGCTAAGGCTGTAGCAGACTCATTAACCTCTAGGTGGTCTCAGCATCACCAGAGAGGACAGCACACTCAGGAGGTGGGTGGGTTACACTAACACTCTAGTTATCTATTTTTATTTATTAGTTATTTCATTCTATTAGCACCTCTCTCAAACGCTGGATATTTTGCAGTGTTTAGAATAAAGTATTTTTTTTAAAAAAATCTATAGTAAATATACTGGCCTCCTCATGCCGAAAAAACCTAAGATGAACAACCCATATTATAATGACCCCAATATATGCCACCCATTAATCTATTTCCTCCCCTAAACACCTGAGAGAGAGAAAAATATCATCCCTTCCTCAACTACAATTGTAATATTATTAGACACACACACACTGTCCCCCTATCTCCTGGACAGATAGATAGATAAAATTAGATTAGATTAAACAGTCCCACTCTTGCTTTATGTACTTTTCACTTTAGAACTATTGCTATCAGTGATAACTCGCATGTTGAGTTTAGATGAGGACCAACCTAAGACCTTTGCCTCAAAACCTCCAACCAAACCTCAGCTTTGAATCTTGAACTTTCTTCCCTTGTTGTTTGTTGTTTTAACTGGACACACAACTCTGAGCTTCCTGTTTTCCATTAGAACTAGAACCCAAACCCCATTAAGACAGGGCATGTTGTGAGGCATTTCCAGGAGACAATAGGAAACCATAACAGAAGTCTATCCTCATGAGACGTCCAACCCTGGCTGTAGACATGTTCTGTGAGGATTTGAGATGTGCAATACTGTACTGTCCTTCAAGAAAGATACCACTTCACCTTCAATTCAAACAAGTCCTGTTTCCTTCTTATGAAGGATAACAAGAGGCAACAAACCTGAGGGAGAGAAATAGGAGGGGAAAAATATGACAGATGGATGCTCAGATTCAACTGTGAGGTGCACTGTATAGGAACCTGACTAGAATATCATACCTCGGGACTGATATAAGAATCTAAACAGGATAGAATAAGAAGCCTATAAACATTAGGATGCTGCTTTTCAAAGAGCATGTACTGTTGCCCTTAAAAAAAATGCAGTCGACCTACAGAAACAGAGAGGTAAGCCAGCTTCCCAAGATTAGCAAAGAGGAATTACAAACTAACTTTCAAGACGGTCATCTGAAGTCCTTTCCCTCAACAAAGGAAAACAAATGGGTGACACTATGCTAATGAGGACAATTCACTCCCAGGATGTGTCATTCAGCAACAACAAGGTCCCCCTGTCCTGCCTGTTGATTCATATTTTTTTTTCCCTTTAGCATCAAGAAGAGTCTTAAAAAGGTTGGCTGGGTGACCTACCCACTAACGAGTTTGGGTTTGATTGTGTTATTTATTTGGTATTAGCATAGTGTCACCCCCAAAAGATTTCCATTCAGTGATGGAACACCCTCTGGATTATTTTCTGAAGGGTGGGGACAAAGAAAAGCAAGACAATACACTAAAATCGACTACAAAGGAAAAAGGGAGATTCAGAGATGGAATGTCTGCAGAAAGTCCAATTTCATTTCCACACAAAACTGAAAAAAATAAGATTCACATTTTTCTCCTCATTTCCTTGGAGTGTCATTGCTGCTCTGTGAATCATCGTGAAACAATTTTTTAAAACGTTTTTGCATGGAGTGTGGTGCATAGGAGCGATATTTTTATACAGACAAGGTGATGGAGGTAGTATCTTTAATTGGACCTACTTCTGTTGGTGAAGGACCTGAAGAAGAGCTCTGTGTAAGCTCGAAAGCATCTCTCTTCCACCAATAGAAGTGGTCCAATAAAAGATATTACCTCACCCAACTTGTCTCTCTAATCTCCTGGGACCAACATGGCTACAAAAACACTGCAAATAAGTTTAGAGCAGGTCGGCTATTTGGACAGATGTTCATCTCAATCGAAACTAACACCCATTACAGGATACAGGTCTAATTGAGCAATGCTTGTTTAGGCAAAACTCTATAACTAACTAAATCTTAAACGATGATGATAACAATGGAAGTTATTCCTGAGATAGGGCTATAGTTTTTGGCTTTGACTACAGTGAAAGCAATTCTCTGCATTGTCCTTAAAAGGTATAAATGTATACAGTATCTTGTATAGAGTGAGTTTAAAATGTATTACATGTTATTTAGATAGCAAGCAAGTATTAAAACACATTCTTTTGTATGTTTTTACATTTATTTTGTGGTGTCTTGATTTTAATGAGATATTATGGTGCAGATCCTCAGCTGGTGTAAAATGGTATAGCTCCACTGACTTTATTGAGCTCTGTGTGCCAGATTCGGTTAAATACTTGGATATTATTTTAAGGAGAGTGGTCTGCCTTCAGTTACACCAGTGTCAAGCACCAGTTCTAGAACCTCTTACTCACATGAACAGTTCCACTAAAGTTAATAGGGCCATTCACATTAATAAGGGTCAGCGGGATTGGAGCCTAAATCAGGAATGACTTAAGTCGAGTTACACCTGGTTTTCACAGGTGCACCACTGAGCAGAATTTGATCCTGCAGATTTATTTTATGGCCAGTAAAGCTCAATAAAACACCCATTAATTATTACAAAAATAACTATTTTGATTTGTTGTTGATATTTTATTGTCCCTAACAAGGTGACCAATGACGTCAATATCAGAAATGACCTATTTAGGAACAAGAGTCAGAAAGATGCTTCAGATGAAATTGGCAATAATTAATATGACAAGAATAAAATAAAACACAGACTCAATCAATTGTTAATATCATATTAACCGAGGACTCTGTACAATGGCTATGCATTGTTTGTCTCACACGAGTTCTTGCACCTCAGTAAGTACATTTTTAGTAATGCATTGTGGTTTCCTTAACACATAACAATGTTCTTTTGAAATCAGAGCAAAATGTCTATTGAAAGAACTGCATTTGAAAATGTCACTCATTTCCCTACTTCAGATTTTAATTTTCCTCTAAATGGCATGCATTTATGGGACAAGAAATCAGCACACACCTTTTGTCACTTTTTCTGCTTTAAAGGCTGATTTTCTGAGTGCAAGAGCAGAATGCTGCTCCATTGGAGCTAACAGCAAAACTCCCATCGACTTTGATAGGAGAAGACTCTGTAATGCTACTTTTCTTCTTTCTTTTTCTTTTTTTTTTTTGGTAGCAATGTGGTGTCACTTCTCTTGCTGCATTCATGGGTAAAAACTGAAGGAGAAAGGGAATCTCCAGACAAATGGGGTCAGATTCTGATCTCAGTTACAACAATGCAAATATGGTAACTCCATCAAAGGGAATGGATCTGCACCTGATTAACACTAAGTATAACTAAGATCAGAATTTGGCTCCGTGGATTTTTTTTTTTAAAAGCCAATAGAGGAGACAGTTCATCTGTGATTGACAATAGCTAGTGAGCTTCAGAAACTTTTTTCCTCTTCTGCCGAATAGCTCAGGCTGTCTGCAGCTGCTACAAAGGCAACCAACAGATTCTACTCCCTTATATCATCATTAGCCTGAGAGAACATGTGATGTGCACTCCAATTTACCAGTAAGCGTTGGATAGATGGCTCTGTTGAAGGTAGCAATATCCTGGCAGCTGTGCTACAGGAACAATGAAGGGCATCTTCCACTCAGTCTGGATCAGCAGATCTTTTCCCTGTTAAGGCTAGGGATGTGCAGGGGGTGAGTGACGCCTGCAGAAAGGCTCATTTATTGTCTGGACGGTGATCGTCTGTGGAGAGGCACTTTGGATGCAGAGAACCTTTATCTGCAAGTCTGTCCCCTTGAAGGGTAATTATTTTCTGCCTCCTTTATCGTTCCCCCTCCCAGCTCCAGTTGGGGGTCACACTGTTGTGGCCTACTCTGTAGTGTCAGGTTGCTGGTGCTGTTAACACAGCTGCCATGAACACTCCAGGGTTATACTCGAAGGGTATGTCCACGCTGGAATAACCAACCCGTGGCTAGCCCAAGTCAGCTGACTAAGGGTTTATGGGGCTTGGGCTCCGGGGCTGAAAAATTGCTCTGTAGGTATAATACCGACAGACCCCTGTTGTCAGTGGACATGATCGAACCTGGGCCCTCGGGAGCTTAGTGCATGAGCCTCTACTGCATGAGTTAAAAGCCACATGGCTCTTAGCTAAGGCTGTAGCAGACTCAATCTCTAAGTGGTCTCGGTGCCACTAGAAGGGACAGAGCACCACATCCAGGAGGACTGTGGGTTACGTAGGCCTTTGTGTTCAGGCTGGAGCCGGAGCACTGGGACCCCATGGGGATGGAGGGCCCAACAGCGCAGGCTCCAGCCCAAGCCCAAATGTTTACAAAGCAATTTTTAGCACTGCAACCTGAGCCCTACAAGCCCAAGTCAGCTGACCCAGGCCAACCACAACCCTGCTGAGGGGCTTTTATCCCTGTGTAGATGTACCCTAAAGGTGAAATCCCAGCCCCACCAAAATCAGTGGCAAAGCTCCCATTGACTTCAATGGGTCCAATATTTCACCCTAAACTTCTGACGCTGCAATTGGCCTTTGCACCTGCCGGGAACCCTGCTGACTTCAATGGCTCTGTGGGGGCGTAGTGATTTGTATGTATAGAATAGCTTGCAGCGTCTAAGTTTATAAACCGTTTGGTAATGTTTGTAATGCCACATGGGACACTTCCAGATTACTATGAATGTGTAAGACTATTGTCCTTAACCTGAATATGTTTCATTTGCAGTCTCTCCAATTTTTCCTCCAAGTTATATTTCCACTTTTCATCAGCTGATTGTCCAGGAATAATAAAAGTCTGATTCTGGGCTTTTCACAGGCAGATTTCTGAAATCAAATAATATATGTTACCTTCCCACTGTAGCCCTTACCTTGCTTGCTGAATACATACTTCACTTATTGTTGCATTTTTTGCTTAGTTTTGTTCAGTAGATCAAATAAAATGTTCCTGTCCTTTAAACTGGGCAATATTCTGAGAGTCTGAATAGACAGAAGGAAAGCAAAGAGGAGGAAAGATGGAAGAAAAATAAAACAATAAATCTGGTTTCAAGGTGTGCGCACTGGCAGCCACAGAATCTTGTTGCTATAGCCTTCAGCTTCCTGCCACCTCACTTATCTCTGTCTTTGTCCAAATCCTTTGTCATATGTCAGGTTAATTTAGACTACCCTCTTGTAATCCCACCCTGTTTAATTACAAGACACTCTATGTAATCGATCCATGTGGAACTCCACTGAAGTGGATAGTGCTCTGCTTGCATATGGCCCAGCTCTGATCACTAGAAGGGCGGCTTAGATGGTACACTGTAATGCCATGATCAAGATTTGCAAATGTGACAAGTGCCTCAGTGTTTGGATGCCCAACTTGATATACCTTTAAGGAGTCTGGTTTTCAGATAGTGCTGAGCACCCACCTTCTGAAAATCAGGCCCCTTGAAAGTGTCTCGCGCTAGGCATCTATACATTCTAGCACCCAAGACCACGAGTCACTTTTGAAAATCTTGGCTAATCATCATCATCCTAGGCCTTCAACTACAACCATTCAGCCTTACTGAGAATGATATAACTGAGGTAGTGATACATTAAGTAGCCTGTGAGTCAGATGGAAAAAGGCCCAGGATGACTAGAAATGAGGATTATCATCCAGTGATCCAGAGTAAGAAAGAGAGAAGGGATACAGAGCAAGTTTCTGAGATAATATTTCTAATTTGTTTTTGTTTCTTATTGGTATATTTCTCCATGACTCACTTTAATCATTTAACTCTCTGGGTCCCGAGCACATTCATAGAATCATAGAATATCAGGGTTGGAAGGGACCTCAGGTGGTCATCTAGTCCAACCCCCTGCTCAAAGCAGGACCAATCCCCAATTAAATCATCCCAGCCAGGGCTTTGTCAAGCCTGACCTTAAAAACGTCTAAGGAGGGAGATTCTACCACCTCCCTAGGTAACGCATTAGAGTGTTTCACCACCCTCCTAGTGAAAAAGTTTTTCCTAATATCCAATCTAAACCTCCCCCACTGCAACTTGAGACCATTACTCCTTGTCCTGTCCTCTTCTACCACTGAGAATAGTCTAGAACCATCCTCTCTGGAACCACCTCTCAGGTAGTTGAAGGCAGCTATCAAATCCCCACTCATTCTTCTCTTCTGCAGACTAAACAATCCCAGTTCCCTCAGCCTCCCCTCATAAATCATGTGTTCCAGACCCCTAATCATTTTTGTTGCCCTTCGCTGGACTCTCTCCAATTTATCCACATCCTTCTTGTAGTGTGGGGCACAAAACTGGACACAGTACTCCAGATGAGGCCTCACCAATGTCGAATAGAGGGGGACGATCACGTCCCTCGATCTGCTCGCTATGCCCCTACTTATACATCCCAAAATGCCATTGGCCTTCTTGGCAACAAGGGCACACTGCTGACTCATATCCAGCTTCTCGTCCACTGTCACCGCTAGGTCCTTTTTCGCAGAACTGCTGCCTACCCATTCAGGCCCTAGTCTGTAGCTGTGCATTGGGTTCTTCCGTCCTAAGTGCAGGACTCTGCACTTATCCTTATTGAACCTCATCAGATTTCTTTTGGCCCAATCCTCCAATTTGTCTAGGTCCTTCTGTATCCTATCCCTGCCCTCCAGCGTATCTACCACTCCTCCTAGTTTAGCATCATCCGCAAATTTGCTGAGAGTGCAATACACACCATCCTCCAGGTCATTTATGAAGATATTGAACAAAACCGGCCCCAGGACCGACCCCTGGGGCACTCCACTTGACACCGGCTGCCAACTAGACATGGAGACATTGATTGCTACCCGTTGAGCCCGACAATCTAGCCAACTTTCTACCCACCTTATAGTGCATTCATCCAGCCCATACTTCTTTAACTTGCTGACAAGAATACTGTGGGAGACCGTGTCAAAAGCTTTGCTAAAGTCAAGAAACAATACATCCACTGCTTTCCCTTCATCCACAGAACCAGTAATCTCATCATAGAAGGTGATTAGATTAGTCTGGCATGACCTTCCCTTGGTGAATCCATGCTGACTGTTCTGATCACTTTCCTCTCATGTAAGTGCTTCAGGATTGATTCTTTGAGGACCTGCTCCATGATTTTTCCGGGGACTGAGGTGAGGCTGACTGGCTTGTAGTTCCCAGGATCCTCCTTCTTCCCTTTTTTAAAGATGGGCACTACATTAGCCTTTTTCCAGTCATCTGGGACTTCCCCCGTTCACCACTAGTTTTCAAAGATAATGGCCAATGGCTCTGCAATCACAGCCGCCAATTCCTTTAGCACTCTTGGATGCAACTCGTCCGGCCCCATGGACTTGTGCACGCCCAGCTTTTCTAAATAGTCCCTAACCACCTCTTTCTCCACAGAGGGCTGGCCATCTACTCCCCATGCTGTGATGCCCAGCGCAGTAGTCTGGGAGCTGACCTTGTTTGTGAAGACAGAGGCAAAAAAAGTATTGAGTACATTAGCTTTTTCCACATCCTCTGTCACTAGGTTGCCTCCCTCATTCAGTAAGGGGCCCACACTTTCCTTGGCTTTCTCCTTGTTGCCAACATACCTGAAGAAACCCTTCTTGTTACTCTTGACATTTCTTGCTAGCTGCAGCTCCAGGTGCGATTTGACCCTCCTGATTTCATTCCTACATGCCCGAGCAATATTTTTATACTCTTCCCTGGTCATATGTCCAACCTTCCACTTCTTGTAAGCTTCTTTTTTATGTTTAAGATCCGCTAGGATTTCACCGTTAAGCCAATCTGGTCGCCTGCCATATTTACTATTCTTTCAACTCATCGGGATGATTTGTCCCTGTAACCTCAACAGGGATTCCTTGAAATACAGACAGCTCTCCTGGACTCCTTTCCCCTTCATGTTAGTCCCCCAGGGGATCCTACCCATCCGTTCCCTGGGGGAGTCGAAGTCTGCTTTCCTGAAGTCCAGGGTCCATATCCTGCTGCTTACCTTTCTTCCCTGTGTCAGGATCCTGAACTCAACCAACTCATGGTCACTGCCTCCCAGATTCCCATCCACTTTTGCTTCCCCCACTAATTCTTCCCGGTTTGTGAGCAGCAGGTCAAGAAAAGCGCCCCCCCTAGTTGGCTCCTCTAGCACTTGCACCAGGAAATTGTCCCCTACGCTTTCCAAAAACTTCCTGGATTGTCTGTGCACCGCTGTATTGCTCTCCCAGCAGATATCAGGAAAATTAAAGTCACTCATGAGAACCAGGGCGTGCGATCTAGTAGCTTCTGTAAGTTGCCGGAAGAAAGCCTCATCCACCTCATCCCGCTGATCCGGTGGTCTATAGCAGACTCCCACCACTACATCACTCTTGTTGCTCACACTTCTAAACTTAATCCAGAGACACTCAGGTTTTTCTGCAGTTTCGAACCGGAGCTCTGAGCAATCATACTGCTCCCTTACATACAGTGCTACTCCCCCACCTTTTCTGCCCTGCCTGTCCTTCCTGAACAGTTTATAACCATCCATGACAGTACTCCAGTCATGTGAGTTATCCCACCAAGTCTCTGTTATTCCAATCACGTCATAATTCCTTGACATCACCAGGACCTCCAGTTATCCCTGCTTGTTTCCAAGGCTTTGTGCATTCGTATATAAGCACTTGAGATAACCTGCTGATCGCCCCTCATTCTCAGCATGAGGCAGGAGCCCTCCCCTCACAGACATTCCTGCCTGTGCTTCCTCCCGGTATTCCGCTTTCCCACTTACCTCAGGGCTTTGGTCTCCTTCCCCCGGTGAACCTAGTTTAAAGCCCTCCTCACTAGGTTAGCCAGCCTGCTCGCAAAGATGCTCTTCCCTCTCTTCGTAAGGTGGAGCCCGTCTCTGCCCAGCACTCCTCCTTGTGTCCTTGAGTCCTTGTGGCACCTCAGAGACTAACACATTTATTTGGGCATCAGCTTTCATGGGCTAAAACTTGGTATCAGAGAGCTTAAATCGTGCCAATGAACAGCAATGGCAATGGGCTCATCTGGACAGATCACTGGACTGGGGCTCAGGACACATGGTGCGACTGCTGATCTGTCGTGTGACTTGGGCAAGCCACGTCACCTCTTGGTGCTTATGTTTCCCCTTCCTCCCTTTGTTTGTCTGATCCATTTACACCGCCAGCTCTCCAGGGCAAGGACCGTCTCTTAACACGTGCTTACACAGCAGCTAGCAAAATGGGGGCCTGATCTCAGTCTGGACCTCTAGGCACGATGGTAAAATAGTAATTTTACAAGCTAATTGACTGAGTTACCTACTGACTTCAGTTCTACAAAGGCAAGAAGCCAGGGTAAATAAGTAGAAGTGCCTGGGATTTTGTCATTCTAACATAGATACAGTCATCATTGTTTGATTGTTTAGCCTGCAGAAGAGAAGAATGAGGGGGGATTTGATAGCTGCTTTCAACTACCTGAAAGGGGGTTCCAAAGAGGATGGCTCTAGACTGTTCTCAATGGCAGCAGATGACAGAACGAGGAGTAATGGTCTCAAGTTGCAGTGGGGGAGGTTTAGATTGGATATTAGGAAAAACTTTTTCACTAAGAGGGTGGTGAAACACTGGAATGCCTTACCTAGGGAGGTGGTAGAATCTCCTTCCTTAGAGGTTTTTAAGGTCAGGCTTGACAAAGCCCTGGCTGGGATGATTTAACTGGGAATTGGTCCTGCTTCGAGCAGGGGGTTGGACTAGATGACCTTCAGGGGTCCCTTCCAACCCTGATATTCTATGATTCTATGATCATTTAGATCCAAATGAAATGTTAGCTCTTCCTCTTAGTGTTTTTGAAATAGTGTCTTAACGTTCAGTCAATGAGCCGATAAGTTATTTCTAATATTTCCAAAACACATTGATCTCGAATAAATAAATCCAGAATGACCCCAACAGGGCGTTTTAAGCCCCACGTTCCAACACACTCCCATGCACAGACAGCTACTGAGTTGCTGCTCACACCATTTGCATTGCATGCTGAGGCTTTTAATTACCAGATGCAAAGGAACAGGCCAACACATGTTCAGATGCCATAGCATGGCGTTTAATATAAGGGCCAATCCTGGTCCCTCTGAAGCCAGGAGTAAAACTCCCATTAATTTCAGTTGCTCCCGACTCGGCCTTAAACACAGCCAGGAGCAGATCAAAGGATCCTGGGGACTGGAAACAATGTTGAATGATGGGAGAGAGAACAAGAACAAGACACAAAGTGGCCTGCACTCTGGCATGTCATCCTTCTTGGTTATCAAGGAGTGTAACAGGTGAGAAGGGGAGAACTGGACATAGGCCTATTGGTATGAACAGCTGCTCCTGCTAATTGCCTGTCAGTTACTGAAGTCCATTGTCAGAAGGCAGGGGAGTAGCATTCCCACCGATGGAGCTCTTAATAGACCATCAGTTTTTATCATCTGCCCGGAAACAGAGGCTCCCCTCCCCAGCAAGTTTAGTGAAAGAACATAGTAAATCAAATAGGGCCTGGTTTATGTTCCTGCTTCCGCAACGGAATCAGAACGTGAGGCTGTATTACTTTTACCTGTAGAGTCCCCCTCTGTGAAGTGAGAATACCTTGTGTTTAAGGGAGGACTCAATGGAGGCCCTGAGAAGAGTTGCCCTACCAATGAATTATAGGGTGATAAAGCATAAATCCTCCATATGAATAAATGCAAAGGTTTGAGACAGCTTAATCCGAACATCAGGATGCCCCTGCCTCTGCCCGGGAGAAACTCCACAAAGGGAGCCTCACAGAGATTGCCTTCCCTGCTCCCTTTCTGCAGGTGTTTCTTTGGGAAGGCGTGGACCAGCCCATACATTCTCCATGGTCCATTCAAAGTCTCCATCCCTTTGTTGAAACTGTCGGCAGTGTTAGCTGTTTTGGTGGGTTTCTGGAATGTGAACTGGCCAGAGAATGAAACATTTGTTTTCAGAACCAAAAAAACTCTTAAATCGAACAAGAAAATCTAGCTGAGCAACTCACTCTCTCCTTAGAGAATTATTTTTCCATCACCTTAAATCATAGCAATAAGGTTCCCTACAGCTTTAAAAGAACTACCAACATTTTGGGGGTGAATGAAGACCCGGGGGGGGGGGCTTGGATCCAAACCCACTGATGTGAAGAGAAAAATCCCAGTTGACTTCAATGGGCTTTGGATTTAGCCCTTAGGTGCTCACCCACTCTGGGCAGCAATGATGCATTAAGGCCTCAATTCAGGAAACCAATTCAATACATGCATTGATGTCTACGGGACTCAAGCACATGGTGAAGAACTTTCCTGGATCAGAGCCTTAAATGAATATCCAGTCATAATGAATTGTTTAAATAAGAGCAAACATCATGTAAGATTTAATAGGTTCAATGCAACTTTTTTTATTACCAATAAGAACGGCCATACTGGGTCAGACCAAAGGTCCATCTAGCCCAGTGTCCTGTCTTTTGACAGTGGCCAATGCCGGGTGCTTCAGAGTGAATGAACAGAACAGGTCATCACCAAGTGATCCATATCTCTAAACCCAGGGAAATTCTGTTTCATCATGAACAAGTGGTATTGTACCCAACTGGGGAAAAAAGACATGGGACACACAGAATGGATTTTTCACACAGCTCAATCATACAGACAGCAATTAATTTCTCCTATAAATGAAACACCTTTCACGTGATTTTATCTGGGAAAGAATGACTTGACATTAGTAAGGACAGGTGGCAGTGTAATTTATATACTCTTTTTTACCCAGCTGTTAGCATAAAGCTTTCTCTTGCATGCTTTTGTTTTTCTTCACTCTCCAATTCTCCTCGAAAATTGAAAGGGATTAGGTTAGGATTAGGTTAGTATTTTAAGCAGAAAGTCAAAAAGATGGATGAAGATATTTTCAAATGGATAATACACTGGAGAGCTTCACTACCAATTGTCTCTGGGTGGGAGGGTGTTTTGTTTTACTCAATATGGTTTGTAATCATTTTTTGTCTCTTCTGTCAAGGCAGAATGACCAAAGTACCACTTAACTTCATTCCCTGAGACCTGACCAAGGGTCAACAGTTACCTTGAACTGATGCCTGACATTAGCAAATAAGCAATCTTCTCTCATTTCCCACCTGGTGAATCAGCAGTCCTCATGCTAATCAGGTCATCGCATTTTGCTTCGCTATGGTTGTGAGGGAGAATTCCAGGCTGACAAAAAGGTCCCTGGAGAGGCGCACCTGTCAGATGTAGGAAGATCTACATGCACCACATAAACAAAAGCAACAGTGCTGATCTCGGCCATTGAAAAAAGAAATTCAAACTGTCTTCTTATGCTTTCACGGTGATACAATGGCATGGATTTACATGGCTTTCTTGGGGGGGAAATGCAGCTGGGAAGGGGAACAGTCTCTGCCAGTGCCGCCTTGTTGGCAGGTTGTCTTCCTCCTGGGCATTCCCCTTTCAGAGTACCACTCTGCCCTGCAGTGGTCTGTCCCTTCATTGACACAAGCTCTCTGGCCAGGCTCCCCATTCTGGACATATATAAAAAGTCCCATAATGGGGAAGTCTTTGGGATCAAGTAAGGGGCATGGGGCTTACCTGTTGGGTCAGGGGGTCTGGACCCCTGTATCTTCAGCGTCACCCCCAACTAGGTCCTCTGCATGAGGGATTCGACTTTGTCGCTGTCCCTCTTTAGGGGGAGGCAGGAGAATCCAGGCCCACTCTCTCCACCTGGCTCCGATCCAGGACCCAATGGTAGTCCTGCAACCCAGAGTGCAATGAGGCCACCTCCCTGGATCTCTTCCTACCAGTCTCCTCTCTTCCCACTGGGTAAAGTAAAGAGTTAACCACCAAGATAAACTCTCTACCTTCAGAGAATCACTGGTCCCTTCTTTGTTGGCTTGGTCAGGTTACTATAGGCAGGCCTCAGGCAGCAGGTGCTCCTGTGGACGTTCTTCCTAGGAGCTAAGCACAGGTCAGCTCACCTCTGCTGTCTTCCAGCTGCTGAGCTACTTTGTTCCCTTTTCAAAACTCTTCCTCCAGCCTGTGAAGGTATTGCAGGTGCAGGGGGCCAGGGCCACCTGGGCCCAGAGCTGTTCCTTAACCCCTTCCTTCCCAGTTTAGGTTTTGTACACCCCGTCACAGAAGCCAATAGACTATCAACTGCAGACACACACACCCAAAAATAACAGAAAAATTACAAAAAATGGATAATGGTCCATTACCCTTCCTATTGTTTCTTGCTTAATTCTTCTCTATCTTGCCTCTCTCCTTCTGTCTTGGTTTGTTCTCTTAAATCTAGATTTTCCATCATTTCAACAAAAGCAAGAAGTTACTTCCAATATACATGCCAACATATCACAACATGACTATGTTGTATGTTGAATTCCCACTTCACAGAGGACCATACAAGAACTATTCCCACAACTGACAGGCTCAGCAAAAAGAGTCTGATCTACCTCTTATTTACTTAGGTAGAGGAGTGTGAAATGTCCACAAAAGGAAACATAATGACTTGAAGTGCAAGGTTTTTCGCATTTTCTTACAAACTTCAAAATGGGCACATTTTGTGGAATATTTTGCCACGTTTGCCATTGCTTTCACAAATAGGGGCAGTTTTCCCAGTGAAAATGAGACCATTTTTTCCAACAAAAATACCCCAATCCTGACAAGAAGATGGTTTTGACATTCAAAATTCAGAAGTCTACACTGAAAATTTGGAATTTTGGCATTTTTCCAATGTGAAAAAAAACCAAACAATTCTTGGTCAAAATGTTATGGACAAGTCAAGTTTGAAGGGTGCAAAATGGCCTGAAAGACATGATAAAAAAAATCATGCAAAAATGTCTAGCAGAACCTTTTGCAGATCTCAGCACCAAGAGTTTCTGCAGAACAAGCTTAGGGCACATTGGCTGAACAGCGCTGGTGAAACTCAATGTTACTGCGTGTGCTATAGCTCTTCTGTAGGGTCCCATTCAAGTCAACTTGAGTCTTTTTGCTGACTTCAGTAAACTCTGGTTCAAACAGAAGATAAGCAGAGGGATTTAATCTCCATAGCTTTCAAAGGAGCCCCTTTCCCCAACCCTCAATTCATACAATTCGTTCAAAAGTGTCATACTTTCCCTTACGGAAACTGAGATATTTGAGGAATTTACTTATGGAAACATTAATACAATTTTACTCATTTAAAGCATGGAAGCTTTAAGACAGCATTGAATTTCTATTCTTCAGATGACCTCTGAGGCCCATATGAGCTCAGTTTTGAAGCCATTATTAGCAGTACTTTATACGTACTTTACAACTAACAAAACAGTTTTATATTAACACGGGGACCTGAACAGATTTGCCAATTAGATGCAAGTACATTAGACCCCAAGGTGTCCCTTGCAAGTTTCCCAGCAGTGTTTTCCAACAAATTGTGGCTAGAGCAACCATGGTGAGACAACTTTACTGCTACTATTAATAAAAACCCTTCCAGGGTTTGAAATTCAGGGGCTAATGCAGAGCTGTCTATGCGGAGAGCATCCTAGCAGGAAAAAAGAAGGCACGCTTCGGGGCATGAAGAGGGAATGACAGAAGAAACGTGCGGAAGAAACAAACCCCAGCTGCTGATAATATGATCAAAGATTTAGGTTTGAAATCAATAAAATTAAAGGGAGGGTATTTTTATTTGTTTTTGTTGTTTTGGCATTTAAAATATTCCCAAAGCAACAAAACTGCATTCAGAGTGGTAACTGTGTTAGTCTGTATCAGCAAAAACAACAAGGAGTCCTTGTGGCACCTTAGAGACTAACAAATTTATTTGGGCATAAGCTTTCGTGGGCTGGAACTCACTTCATCAGCTGCATGGAGTGGAAAATACAGGAGCAGGTATAAATTAGGTTTAGATTTTGTAATGACCCAAGCACTCCTAGTCTTTATCCAGGCCTAATTTGACGGTGCCAACTCTGTCCACATATCTATTCAAGGGACACCATCATAGGACCTAACCACATCAGCCACGTCATCAGGGGCTCATTCACCTGCACATCTACCAACGTGATACATGCCATCATGTGCCAGCAATGCCCCTCTGCCTGTACGTTGGCCAAACTGGACAGTCTCTATGCAAAAGAATAAATGGACACAAATCTGACATCAGGAATAACAACATTCAAAAACCAGTAGGAGAACACTTCAATCTCCCTGGTCACTCAATAACGGACCTAAAAGTGGCAATTCTTCAACAAAAAAACTTAAAAAACAGACTCCAACCTGAAACTGCAGAACTGGAATTAATTTGCAAACTGGATACCATCAAAATAGGCCTGAATAAAGACTCGGAGCGGCTGGGTCATTGCAAAACCTAAACCTAATTTCCCACATACTAATTTCCCCCTACTGCTACTCACACCTTGTCAACTGCTTGAAATGGGTCACTCTCATTACCACTACAAAAGTGATTTTTCCTCGCTTGGTATCCTACTGTTAATTGAATTATCTTGTTAGACTGACCTCACGCTTGGTAAGGAAACTCCTTTCTTTTCACGTATTTATACCTGCTCCTGTATTTTCCACTGCATGCATCTGATGAAGTGGGTTCTAGCCCACAAAAGCTTATGCCCAAATAAATTTGTTAGTCTCTAAGGTGCCACAAGGAGGACTCATTGTTAAAACTGTATTCCTTACAGATTAAAATGAGGTGTTTATCTTCAGGTAGAAAGGTCTGTTTGTTTTTTTGGTTGGGGCGGGCTGCAGCTGAGCAATGAAATTAATATTGTTGTAATTATTAATTTCTTCAGTAATGTGATAAATCTCCTCGTACTGTACCTATTGGATACATCCTTTAATATTATTGGCAGAGCAATTTCATGTCTTGTCTTCTCAGGGGAAAAAAATCTGAATAGAATTAAAGATCTGAGATCCGACCTAGCAACATGAACAGAGACAGAGGGAGAAATAAGAAGCATATCCTTGCTAGGTTAGAACATATGGGAGTATGTTGAGGAGAATATTTCATACCAAACATTAATGTGTCCTTACTGGGCCAGCTGCTTTTCCCTGATTCAACCACTTCACCTTTCAAGCAGTGCAAAGGCACCGATACCAGCCATGGATGAAAATGACTGTCTGGATGGAAATCCCCCTGGGACGAAGGAAACTCTTAGTGGGTATAAAGGTGGGTTCTGCACCACTGTGGTCACTGTCTGCAGTGCAGAGGGCAGGCCATAGGCATGGCCGTAGCATCCATGTGCTTTTGTGATTCTCATCTGAAAGACTGCCAGCCGATACAGGCTACAGCAGCCAAGGGTCGCTCTAAGCCAGTGGTTTTCAACCTTTTTATTATGTGTGGACCCCTAAAAAAATTTCCAGTTGAGGTGCAGATCTCTTTGGAAATCTTAGACATAGTCTGTGGACCCTCAGGGTTCCACAGACCACATGTTGAAAACCACTGTTCTATGGTAATGACAACCTCTCTCAGATCTCTTAGACACAGTCTACAGACCCCCAAGGGTCCGGAAACCAGAGGTTGAAAACCACTGGTCTAAGCTACATCCGGACAAGAGCTGCAAAAGAGCAGAGAGTCAGGAAGCCAGTGCCAGAGACAGACCATCCCCCTCTCCGGAGCTCCAAGCAGACCTTGACACAGATGACAACCACACGTACTAGATCCCCATTCACTATTTTATCCTCCTGTAGAACCAACAGATTCATTTTACCTATTAACGCAAGCAAGCTCGGCAGAATCAGCCACAGTGCCTTGAAAATATCCAGCCAAGTCCTGATAGTTTGATCCAGATACTACTTGGGGAAAGTGCAAAAAACAAGTTACTCCTGTTGGCTCTACTGGGTGTTTTGCCTGAAAAATGGCTGAGAAAGGACTTCAGTAACTGGCCTGTTGTCTTTAGACTGAAACGAAACGATACACATGGCTGGGCGTGAAACAGAATACCCAGATTGCACCCCACAGTGAAACAAGTTCAGCTTGGATGTCACAATGGGGAAAGGTAAAGATTGGAGTGGCTGCAAAAAGTACTGACTAGCATACTGTGAAAATACAAGGGCCTGAGCTACCTCCCCCTGATCTCTCTGGGAGTGCTTCCATCGACGCCAGTGGGAACGGGACGCGGCCTGTGACCTGCAAAGGGTTCTAATGAATGAGCTGGAGCGCACAACTATGGAAGTCAATGGAAGTTTTGTCATTTCTGCCCCGGCTGCAGGATTGGGTCCTTCCCCCAGGCCCCATCACGTTTCACCCCACCACCACCACTGTCGTAGCAAAAGGAACCTGAAGCCGTGCTCTCTTACATGCCACCATTGTTTGCTTTCCCCCATTTCTTCATTCTGAGACATGTGCATGGCCCATTCCGCCTCTCTCCGCTGCTGTCTGCTACGGCTGCTTGCCCCGGGAACTCATGTGATTGGCAGTGCCCATTACATAGGCATCCCACCAGGGGCAAATACATTGTGACAACACCTGAGTCTCATTCACACCATGCAGCACACTGGTGACAAAGCTCATGTCTACGCAGTGGAAATTCGCAGGCATGATGCCACAAAATAGCAAGTGAATTTTCCATAGTTCTACCTGAGTCCATGCTCACCCCCAGAAGACAGGGAGGAAACCAGGAGTCACTTCCTTACTCCACTGCAGATTTCCTCTGTGACCTGGGGAACTGAGGCACAGAGAAACTATGGGTAAAATGGGGCTACCAGTATTTCCTACCTCACATGTGTCTTGGGTATACAAGTAGATTAAAGATGGTGAGCTGTTCAGATACCACCTTAAATAGAAGGTGAGAGGGAATGTGCTCTGTACCAGCCTTAGTCCAAAACAAGGTATTCCTCCCAAGCAATGATACCTAGTATAACCCCTCAGTTCCACTGACTGTCCTGATTCTTCCTCTCATTAAGAGAGTCATTCAACGAACTCCAGCTTAGGAAATGCCAGCTTCTCAGCGCCACGGTGCTCTTTTGGGGTCATCAGAGGTTCTGCCGTGGCTTTCTGGTTCCCTTCTTTGGTCTCAATGCACCAGATCGGGATGCTAATTAGAAAAGCAAGCTTAATTGGAACCAAAGAGGCACGGGGAACGAGGGGAGGAGGGGGAAAAGAGAGCAAGAAAAAGCACATAATAAAGAGGAATATCTCAGCCCTGCTGTTCCTAGGAGGAATCTTGTAACAGTGGTGCAACAGCCAGAGGCTACAAAGAAAAAAATTATGCTCTTGTGTACAACAATGAAAACATCAAGCCCTGTGTGTTCTGGAGAAATGGAAACCAAGAAATAAAGTTAAGATGCTAAACAAGTGTTTGAGGGGCACCGAAGCATGCAGCATGTATTTGACTTCCATCTTGTGTAGCGAGTAAAGAGGCATGACTGTGATCTATTAAATCCAGCCATGGTCGAATGCTCCAAAGGGCCACAGCTTCAGTCCAGATGGGCACCCAAAAGTATATCTGGTCTATCCAGGCCTCTGGAGGAGGGATCCTGTTGGCAGAAGCTCTGCCCTCCCGTCTGTCTCTTGAGAAGGTCCTTGGCCTTCCTCCCTAGCTGGAGACGGCAGGTGTAATAAGACTCACTGCCGCCTATTTAGAATTTCACAAAAATGCCAGGGGACACTGTGGCTGAGCGGGTCACACAAGGTATGGGGCTTACTAGGAGCACTTTGCACTCTATCTAGCTACCAGTACATATAGGTGGCCACTCGCACCTCCCCAGGATACTGGTACTTTTGGGCCTGCCCATCTGATTCGGGACAAAACCACATCAGGTTTTGTCTCAGTACTAGACAGGGGATAAAGGTAGAAAAGCAGGACTTAAAGCTGGATGAATGGCCTGCCTACCCCATCATTGTAGTATCTGAGTGTCTCACAATCTTTTACCCTCATGGCAGCCTTCTGAGCTAGAGAAGTGCTACGATCCCCATTTTACATTTGGGGAACTGAGGCACAGAGAGATTAAAGACCAGGTTTTTAAAGGCATATAGGCACCTAAGCTAGTGGGATGGCTTTTAAAAATCCTACTAGGTGCCTTTCTACAAAAGGCACCTAGTAGGATTTTTAAAAGCCATCCCACTAGCAGCCTATCTGCAACTTTAGGTGCTTAAACACCTTTACAAATTTCACTTTAAGTGACGTGCCCAAGTTTGCATGGGAACTCTGTGGCAGAACAGGGAATTGAACCCATGTCTCCCCATGCCCAGGCTAGGGCCCTAAACACTGGACCATGCTTCCTGCCTAAAGTACAATGGTCAGGCCAGTTCTTAGGATGAGTTAGCAACATTCTCCATCTTCTCATCGAAACGTGAGGGGGCCCAGGTGAAACAGCAGAGGTGTTAAACAGAAGGCTCAGGTAAATTTGTTTTATTTCCAAGCTCATATGCTCACCCTTCATTAAATCCTATGGACTTCAGTTCTTTTCAGAAGAGAATAAAAGTACCTAGCAGTTTTTAACTCCTTTGGTGGCTTTGATTCACTGAAACTGCCTGCAAACCGCAGAGTACACACATACTTCTAAACTGAGATATGATTCCAGAGGGTGAAGTTAAAGGCAACTGTCTACTGCCAGGCAAGGGGGAAAAGGAGGGTGAACCTCTTAAGAAACCTAGAGATGAGCTCATACCTCAATTACCTAGGTCCCCTCCCTCAGGCTTGCACACAGAATGAGGAATGGCTGCCCCATGGCACTTAATTTCAAGCCCACTCAAACACGCTGGGTTAAAATGTCCGCTGTGGCGTCAGTGTTATTGGGTTTGCCATATGCTTAGGAGGAATGACAAAGAAAAAGGAGCTGGGAGAGGAAGACAAAAAGCCAACGGAGAAAGAGGTCAGAGGAAAAATCAACAAGACAGAGAGACTGAGGAGAAAAGAGAACAGAGAAAGGAAGTGAAAAATTTGAATGAAAAAAGAAATACAGTCTATATAGTTTATATACAGTGCCTAATTTATGCCAGCCTAAATTCTAGGTGAACCTACCACTCTTGACCTTTCACTTGTCATGGCAACTGCCAGTCCTAGGGGAAAGGACCAAACACCACTCTAACTGTTCCCAAACTCCAACTCATTTTGCAAGTCCAAAAGGTGGCCTGAGAGGTTTGTAAACTCTCATTCTCCAGGAGGTTCATCTACCCTTATGCATAATTAATGGATTCAGCTCAAATGAGCACATATGGAGGGGTCTGTTGGGAGCACATAGGGAGTCCATGGCATGTCTACTGCTGAGTGGTTATAAAGACAAGTCTCTTTACATCACAGATCCTGATTGATAGGTGCATGGTGACCCTTTTGTGCCACACAGACCCATTTGGATAGAAGGGCCTTCCCTGCTAGAGCACTCGGCTTGCCCAAAGTGCAGTCATTGAGCGAGAGGAAGGATGGTCCCAAGGTTGGGATGCTCCTCTGGGACCACAGAGATCTCAGTTCAAGTTCCTGCTTGGCCACAAATTTCTGTATGACGCTGGGCAAGTCATTTAGTCTTATTTGTGTCTCAATTCCCCATATGTAAAACCCTCTATTTGGGACGACAGCACTCCCCTACCTCACATTAATGTTTGTGAGGTGCTCAGATGCTACAGTAAGTACGCACAAGGACCTAAGATAAAGAGGGGAACTGAACCCAAGCGTCTGGACTCCCAGTCTAGCGTCCTGTTGGCTAGACCATGTTCACAGGGAATACTGCAACCCCCATGTAAACCTGTGATTTTGAGGCACCTGTTCACTCCATATAGTGCAGAATGAGAAGATGGGTTCTATAAAAACAGATAATTTCCGCTCCACATCACAACCCCTTTCAGTTCAGCTGATGCAGGCAGCCAACCCCAAAAAGGCATATATGAACCACCCCCCCCCAAAAAAAGGCTGAAGAAAAACCTGAACATACAACCAATTATAATTTTTACCTTCTCTCAAGCTAACTTTTTTTTTGTTAGCTTAAAAATTAGCAAGTTAATTGGCTGGATGGAGGGATAGTGTTTACATTAATGAGGCAATTAGCTGCTAGGGAAAAAAGGAGGAGGAAAGTGAAGGAAGAGATGTCTGAGACTTGCACACAATGCAGCAGTACAGAATACTTTGGGGAGTGTTAATATCCCAAGCAGAATGTTTTCCCAACCCTTTCCCTCCCTCCCACCTTCCCGCTTTACAGGCTGAAAATCCCCTTGGAATGGAGATTGAATTCTTCCGTTAGCTTCCCGGGGACTGAGGTCAAGCTGAAGGTAGTAGGACCTTCAGGACAAAGAGGGGAAAATAAATAAATAAAAAGACAAGGACAATCTCAGAGCGGCCAGCATTAACGTCACTGTATAAAGGGTCGGTCAGCATTTCCATTACAAACTCCTATTTTCAAAGGTTTATAACTTGGCCATAAAAATTCACTCCAAACAGAGGCAGGAAACTTGGCAAACAAAGTCTCTCTCAACTTCAATTGATTTTTTTTCTCTTTCTTTCTTCCCTCCTTTTTTTGGGCGGGGAGGGTTGTACAAATTTTGAAATAAATCAGTTGGGCTTGTTTTAAGGGAGGGAAGTGAAACACAAGAATGTGCTCACACATACACCTGCAATCCAACATGCCCGTTTGGGACATTTTGATTTTGTTTCTTTGCTGACTCTCCCTTCCACCCTTCATGCTCATAGTAATTTTGTTTTATTATCCAGCCCTTTGAGGCCTTCACTTTGCTGCAGGAATCTTCCTTTTTTTTTCTTTTTTTTTTTTAAATTCCAGAGGATAATAGCAACAGAAGAGAGTGCCTAAGCCTTACAAACTTGAAGCTTCTTTGAGAATACATGAACCCATCTTTCAAAAAAAAAAAAAAAAAAAAAGATTAAGCACACACTGAAATGATTTACTATCGTTTGTATTTTCGTATTGCCTGGGAGCCCCCATCATGGGGCAGGCTCCTTTGTACTAAGTGCTGGACAAACACAGAACAAAAAAGTGGTCCCTACCCACAAAGAGCTTACAATCCTAAGCGTAAGACAAGAGGAAATGGATACAGACAGGCCAAAAGGGGAATACAAGGAAACAACACAAAAGGCTTGGTCCTCATAATAGACAGTGGTCTCAGCACAGTAGAGGCCTAACTCTTGTCAATGTATTATCAATCGGTCCTTTATGGCACCGGCAGTCTGGTCAGAAATCTCAAGATGGTTAATTTAGGAACAGAAAATGGTACCTCTCTGGTCTTTACCCCATGAGCCCTCTTTCCCATACTATGCCAAGGGCTTTTCCACACTGGATGTTCTGACACTAGTGAAGATATGATAGTGGCCATTTTGGCCAACATTAGGCACTGAATCAGGTACTTTTTTGTGAGCCTTCAGACCTCGAGTTCAATTGCCGGGCTCTGTGGATCGAGGAAAGGCAACACACACTCAACAATGGGTATATATGCTACACAGGGGTAAGAAGTGACTTGTACTTATCCTGCAGTGAATCTATTTTTTTTTTCACACCAGTGTGAAGAGTCCACAGGTTAAAAGAGAATGTTAATTACCGATACCTCACTTGTGCAAGATAGTTGAGAAATTCTTCTTCCATCCAACAGGTGGCAGTGATACACACACGAACACAAGAGCCTGTAGATTGGGTTTATTTTCTTTTTGGACTACTCAGTAGGGTTCAGCTGACTGAGACAGGGTCATTTAGATCTACAGTATGACAGTATGTGCACTATTGCTTTTCTAAATGTATGACATTAAAATTATAATTCCAATGGTCATTAAACATTGGAACGATTTACCAAGGTTTGTGGTGGATTCTCCATCACTGTTAATTTTTAAATCCAGACTGGATGTTTTTTTTCTGAAAGATATTGGTCTAGTTCAAACAGGTATTAATTCAGGTAAATCCTATTGCCTGTGTGATTCATAGATTCCAAGGCCAAAAGGGACCATTGTGATACTGTAATATGGCCACCTGCATAACTGATTGGAGAACTTCCCCAAAATAATTCCTTTGATAGGGGAGGTCAGATTAGATGAGCACAATAGTCCCTTTTGACCTTAAAATCTATGAAATGCCCATTTTATTTTTTCACTAATCTAAATAAAAATAATCAGTAAATTGTGTGTGTACATGGGAATTTACATAAATATGGAAGTATCTTCAGTATACTCATCATCACTTCCCTAACCACATGGGTTGTTGGGGCACCATCACAGATGGGCAATCAACCAATTGTCTCCCCCTCGACGACTGTCAGTGCTTGAGTCTCCGCGAAGTCCAATCCTGTCCACTCTTTTATGTTGTCAATCCATCTCTTCTTCTGTCTACCTCTTCTTCTCTTCCCCTGTATTGTCCCTTGGAGGATTATCTTGGATAGGCCAGATGATCTTGTTACAAGGCCGTAACACTTCAGCTTGTGCTTCTTCACGGTCGTCAGGAGGTCTTCATATGACCCAGTGCATTGGGTGATGATGTTACGGACCTCTTCATTAGTGATGTGGTCGAAGTAGGAGATACTTCAGTATATAGTCCTATTTTTTAGAACCTTAATGCCAAATGGTCCATGGGATTACAAAGAGACACTCATACAAATTCCTCAAAGAGCATCCTTCTTGTGCATGAACTGCTTTCATGCACTTTGACTGTATTCATCTAAGTTGGTCGGTATGCAACATATAACTGGATTCCTGTCTTTTTCTGAAGTGCAATGTGTTCCCATGGCATTTATGCAAAATAGACAGTAAGAGAGGTGGGTCTAGGCCAAAAAGTTTAGCCCTCTAGCCCTTTAGTCCTCAAAGTTCAGATTCAGGGTTTGGTTTTGATCCAAAGTCTAAATAATAGTGATTTATCCAACAAACTTAGACACAAGACTAGGAATCATGAGACCTGGGCTCTGTTCCTTGCTCTACCACTGACTTGCTGTGTGACTTTGGAAAGGTTACCAAACTGCTCTATGGTTCAATTCACCATCTGTAAACTGGGAATGAAGATATTTACACATTGTTATAAAGTGCTTTGAAATGAAAACTGTTCCAGACATGGGTCTTAATAAAAATAAACTAGGGCTGAATTAGATACAAAGGCAGTTTTGGTTAAAGGATCTTACTCTACCATTTATCTTAGATGACAAAACTCCGTCAGGGTGTTTCCCCCGTTAGGGAAGAGTGAAAGAATGGAAAGAAAAAAAAATGTTAGGAGAGACCAGGGGAGGGGAGAATCCAAAATAAAAGAAGGAACCCGGGAACTAGGAGCTAGGAAAAGAGTTACAGCATCTAGTGGAGTAAGAGATCAAGTGGCAAGAGGAGGAACCAGGAGAGACTTTGGTTTTGATGTTTTTAATTGATGCAAAGTAGGGTTGATGCCTGAAGATTTGCTACCAGGTTTGATATTCTAATTCACAAAGCATACAGACAGGAAAACCAACATCAAAACTCCTGATCCCTCGCAGCCAACTTCAAGCTTCATCAGCAAGGGACTGAGGGGGGGTGAGCAAAGCACAGTCGCACCAAACACCTCCACACTAATCTAAGAGATTTATGGGCTGGCACGGATTCATGAAACACTGCAGAGAAACAGTCCCTGATTGTAAGGGACTGAGGCATCTGTGTCAGGTTACAATGGGAGCAGCACAAGAAAGGCTGGGTATTAAATAACAGACACACAGCCATTAGCTTAAACCTGCACTTAAAAGATTTTACATATATAGAGAGAGGTTCATGAATATATTTGATGTGGATATGTGGATTTATATCAGTTAAGGTAGACTAGTTACTGGATAAGAGAGGCTAAGGAGAAGTTTGGTTAAGGATTAGAGTGTGATGAGGAATTAATATATACTTTTCATAATTAAAGCAAATCTTGTGTTAAAAAGGACTGGAGTCTGTTTGATTGGTAGATGTTCCTTGGCATCTATTCACAGCCAAATGAAACTTTTAAGCTGCTGAATCTGTACGTCATCCCAGAGCCTGTAGTTGTCTGAACTCTGGGTCTGTGAATTCCATTTTCCCACCTACCCTTCCTAATCAAACATAGCACCCCTACTTTCTAAAAAGTCTGGTTTATTTTCTTTCTCATCACTTTTTCCAAAAACTATGTTTGGATAAATCGACTGGTCCTGTAAATATTGGTCTTGCTCCCCTGTTACGTTTCCCTACACACAATGAGCAAACACATCTTTTCAGATGTCATGAGTTGTAGATTAGAACAACAAAACAAGAAAGGATAAAAATATTGTCTCCTTGAGAGCTGACAAGGTTCCTTCCCCACTCTGAACTCTAGGGTACAGATGTGGGGACCTGCATGAAAGATCCCCTAAGCTTATTCTTACCAGCTTAGGTTAAAAACTTCCCCAAGGTACAAACTTTGCCGTGTCCTTGAACAGTATGCTGCCACCATCAAGCGTGTTAACAAAGAACAGGGAAAGAGCCCACTTGGAGACGTCTTCCCCCAAAATATCCCCCCAAGCCCTACACCCCCTTTCCTGGGGAAAGCTTGATAAAAATCCTCACCAATTTGTACAGGTGAACACAGACCCAAACCCTTGGATCTGAAGAACATGACTTATGAGGAGAGGCTGAGGGAACTGGGATTGTTTAGTCTGCAGAAGAGAAGAATGAGGGGGGATTTGATAGCTGCTTTCAACTACCTGAGAGGTGGTTGCAGAGAGGATGGTTCTAGACTATTCTCAGTGGTAGAAGAGGACAGGACAAGGAGTAATGGTCTCAAGTTGCAGTGGGGGAGGTTTAGGTTGGATATTAGGAAAAACTTTTTCACTAAGAGGGTGGTGAAACACTGGAATGCGTTACCTAGGGAGGTGGTAGAATCTCCTTCCTTAGAAGTTTTTAAGGTCAGGCTTGACAAAGCCCTGGCTGGGATGATTTAATTGGGGATTGGTCTTGCTTTGAGCAGGGGGTTGGACTAGATGACCTCCTGAGGTCCCTTCCAACCCTGATATTCTATGATTCTAAGAACAATGAAAAATCAATCAGGTTCTTAAAAGAGGAATTTTAATTAAAGAAAAGATAAAAGAATGACCTCTGTAAAATCAGGATGGTAAATACCTTACAGGGTAATCAGAAACAAAACATAGAGAATCCCTCTAGGCAAAACCTTAAGTTACAAAAAGACACAAAAACAGGAATATACATTCCATTCGGCACAGCGTATTTTACCAGCCATTAAACAAAAGGAAATTAATGCATTTCTCGCTAGATTACTTACTAACTTAACAATAATGCAAACCTGATGGCTGAACTTTGCGACTTTGTCCTCACCCATAACTATTTCACATTTGGGGACAATGTATACCTTCAAATCAGCGGCACTGCTATGGGTACCCACATGGCCCCACCGTATGCCAACATTTTTATGGTTGACTTAGAACAACGCTTCCTCAGCTCTTGTCCCCTAATGCCCCTACTCTACTTGAGCTACATTGATGACATCTTCATCATCTGGATCCATGGAAAAGAAACCCTTGAGGAATTCCACCACAATTTCAACAATTTCCATCCCACCATCAACCTCAGCCTGGACCAGTCCACACAAGAGATCCACTTCCTGGACACTACAATGCTAATAAACGATTGTCACATAAACACCACCCCATACCGGAAACCTACTGACCGCTATTCCTACCTACATGCCTCCAGACCACACCACACGATCCATTGCCAAGCTCTACAATACAACCGCATTTGCTCCAGCCCCTCAGACAGAGACAAACACCTACAAGATCTCTATCAAGCATTCTTACAACTACAGTACCCACCTGCGGAAGTGAAGAAACAGATTGACAGAGCCAGAAGAGTACCCAGAAGTCACCTACTACAGGACAGGCCCAACAAAGAAAATAACAGAACGCCACTAGCCGTCACCTTCAGCCCCCAACTAAAACCTCTCCAACGCATCAGCAAGGATCTACAACCTATCCTGAAGGACGACGAACCATCACTCTCACAAATCTTGGGAGAGAGGCCAGTCCTTGCCTACAGACAGCCCCCCAACCTGAAGCAAATACTCACCAGCAACCACATACCACACAACAGAACCACTAACCCAGGAACCTATCCTTGCAACAAAGCCCGTTACGAACAGTGTCCACATATCTATTCAGGGGACACCATCATAGGGCCTTATCACATCAGCCACACTATCAGAGGCTCATTCACCTGCACATCTACCAATGTGATATATGCCATCATGTGCCAGCAATGCCCCTCTGCTATGTACATTGGTCAAACTGGACAGTCTCTACGTAAAAGCATAAATGGACACAAATCAGATGTCAAGAATTATAACATTTATAAACCGGCCAGAGAACACTTCAATCTCTCTGGTCACTCGATTACAGACCTAAAGGTCGCAATATTACAACAAATTGACTTCAAAAACAGACTCCAACAAGAGACTGCTGAATTGGAATTAATTTGCAAACTGGATACAATTAACTTAGGCTTGAATAGAGACTGGGAGTGGATGGGTCATTACACAAAGTAAAACTATTTCCCCATGTTTATTTCCCCCACCCCCCACTGTTCCTCAGATGTTCCTGTTAACTGCTGGGAATGGCCCAGCTTGATTATCACTACAAAAGGTTTTCTCCCCCACCCACCCCCACTCTCCTGCTGGTAATAGCTTATCTTAAGTGATCACTCTTACAGTGTGTATGATAACACCCATTTTTTCATGTTCTGTGTGTATATAAATCTCCTCACTGTATTTTCCATTGAATGCATCCGATGAAGTGAGCTGTATCTCACAAAAGCTTATGCTCAAATAAATTGGTTAGTCTCTAAGGTGCCACAAGTACTCCTTTTCTTTTTGTGAATACAGACTAACACGGCTGCTACTCTGAAACTTAACAGGGTTTCTGAGACTGCATTCCTGATCTGTTCCCGGCAAAAGCATCACACAGACAGACAGACAGACCCTTTGTTTCCCCCCCTCCAGCTTTGAAAGTATCTTGTCTCCTCATTGGTCATTTTGGTCAGGTGCCAGCAAGGTTATCCTAGCTTCTTAACCCTTTACAGGTGAAAGGGTTTTGCCTCTGGCCAGGAGGGATTTTATAGTACTGTATACAGAAAGGTGCTTACCCTTCCCTTTATTTTTATGACAAGAGCACAGTGGGTGCATTTTCCTCTGGGAGAGTCTGCAAAGAACAGTAGACAAAATGGCAACCCTGGTCTATAGTTATCAGAGTCCTGTGAGATTTAAATACGCAACATATAGAAGACAAATGGTAAAACAGCTACATAGTTAGATCCATTACAGTCCCAACCCAAATGTTTCCAACTCTCACAGCTCACTAGAATTCTGACTTCAATATCCTATCTTTCTGAGTACCCTGGTTATTTTTTATTTATATTATCCCCCTTTGATTCAGAGAGATTTTACCAGTGGACAAATTATATACCACTGGAATTAAAGATTCATGTTTAGTACGTCTGGAATATTGTGACTGCATGAAATACCAAGCCTTTAACGTGTTGATAGTCCTTCAGACTAAGAAGCATTTTCAGTTTCAAACATTTTTGAATTTCAAAATATTTGGACAGCAAAGGACAAATTTTTCACATCTATTTTGACAAAAAAAATGAATTCTCATTTTCTGACCAGCTACAGAGCTGGTAAAAATACATAAATGAATAAATAAAAAAATAAAAACAATCAGTGTTTTCACCCATAAAAAGGGACACGTTTTTCCCCCAAAGAGAGTGTTCACGTTTCCTCATTTTTAATCAGCCTTAATTTCTAACACTGTTCCATGGAATTCCAGATCCAAATCTATAATAACAGTAATAATAATAACAACAACAACAACAACAGGCCAAATCCTCTCCCCACAAAAAAAAATGATTCCCTCATCACAAATATCTGCAAGTACTCTTCTCTCTAGATTCTTTCAGCCCTCAAAATAATATACAGCCTGGCCTCTGGGTTGCATTAGTTGCCTGTGAATTCATTCTGGCTCTTGCTGCGCTGTCATTCAAAATGTGTCACCAACTGTGTATTGCAGTTTTCCTTAGCCAAATGCCTATCAGGGATCGATGGCAACAATCAGCACAAATATACCTTGCAATTGAAGATCTCAAAGTTTTATGCAAATGTAATTGAGGCCTCACAATATGGCTCTAAAGAAAGTACCATGCTACAGAGCTGCCAACAAAGGTTAAGTGACTTGACAGAAACGTAGTCAGAAACAGAACTAAGAAGAGATCCCAGGTCTCCCGCCCTCCACGCTCTAACTGCTAGAAAACACTTACGCCCACAGAGGGTCAATTTTTCAAACCATGACTTTGGTTTGTGCACTCTCTTGCTTGTGCAAATATAGAATTTACAGGCTTTCTTGCACAAATAGGTGATGAGAGTGCACAAGTCAAAACAGGTGCTTTTGCACACATGACATAGGGCTGGTAGGAAGGATGGCCATGTAGAAACATCTTTCAAAATATAGCCCTTAAGGACTCTGAAACTGGCACCTGCAATTTGGTATATGAAAACAGCTGCATTTGCCTGCATGCATTTTGGTTGTTACATATCTAGCGATCCAACTGGCACACAGAAACTCTGCCTGAATGTGCATATGCGTACCAATTATTGCAGGTGCAAACCTAGAGGCCATTTAAAAAAAAATCTGACCTGTAAAAGGTCTATCTACAGCTAAGTTTCTTTTGAACAACATCATTGCCTTGATTGCACAGCATTCACTTTGTGAGTCATCTTCCCCAAGAGCTTCTCTTAACTCCACTCCCTCCTTGTCTTTCCCTTTCACACAGATCAGAGGCTTAAGATCTTGAGGGCTCGTTCACACCAGAACCCTAATAATGTATGGTGTTTTATACAAATATAAAATAAGAATAGATATTAATGATTTCATTTTCTGAGCTTTGCTGCAGTACCCCACACTCAAAGAAGAGTTAACACCCTGTGCTAGAAATGGTACTTGTGTATATTTGTGTGTGCTCATGCCAAATATACACGTATATATATCGAGACACACATAGAATCATAGAATATTAGGGTCGGAAGAGACCTCAAGAGGTCATCTAGTCCAACCTCCTGCTCAAAGCAGGACCCACACCAACTAAATCATCCCAGCCAGGGCTTTGTCAAGCCAGGCCTTAAAAACCTCTAAGGATGGAGATTGCACCACCTCCCTAGGGAACCCATTCCAATGCTTCTCCACCCTCCTAGTGAAATAGTGTTTCCTAGTATCCAACCTAGACCTCCCCCACTGCAACTTGAGACCATTGCTCCTTGTTCTGTCATTTGCCACCACTGAGAACAGCCGAGCTCCCTCCTCTTTGGAACCCCCCTTCAGGTAATTGAAGGCTGCTATCATTATATATGCTCACACAAAAAAATTCTGATAACTAAGAATCGAAGTGGTGACCAGTGTATTTCCTTTCACCGCAATCACAAAAGAACAGGACAGTGGCCAGTTAAGTGACATTTGTGTAACCCACACGGACACAATGTACGTCTTTGGTTCCCTTTTAGTGGCTAGACCATATATAGTGGTTTAGCAGTGTTAGTGCCTATCAAGTGAGGGTTCTGGTTCTTTAGCAGATGCTCTTCTCTTAAAACCAAAGGTCCCAAGCTTCGTAATCACAGGTGACCTTCCTAGGAGGGTGTTGGTACAAGATCAACCACAACTCACGGGGAGGGATAGCTCAGTGGTTTGAGCATTGGCCTGCTAAACCCAGGGTTGTGAGTTCAATCCTTGAGGGGGCCATTTGGGATCTGGGGCAAAAATTGGGGATGGGTCCTGCTTTGAGCAGGGGGTTGGACTGGATGACCTCCTGAGGTCCCTTCCAACCCTGATAGTCTATGATTCTATGATTCATATACCTTACACATTTCAAGTACATGAACCAAGTGAATGTGGGGCTGTTGGATGGAGGGTTTTGTCAGCAGGGGGATGCCATGGGAAGACACAAAGAAGTTAAGTGACGTATTTCAGAACTCTACACATTCACTAGAGCCACTGAGAGCTACAGAGTGCCTTCTCTTTCCCATTCTTAATGGGAAGGAAGCTTGCAGGGGCTAAGAGCAATTCAAAGAGGTGCTGGAACTCAAACCCTCTGAACAGGGCTCCTTCTCTGGCTATGTGCATTTCTTCACACTTCATTATGACTGATAGTTAGCGATAAGGAGAGGTGATTAAGAACTCTGGTGCTTTCACAGTCACTCCTAGAGCATGAAGAACTCTGAACATGACTGCATCTGTATCTCTACTGATATAGATATAGAGAAGCAGCAATTTTAGATATAGGGATATATGCAGAGATATAGATTCACACACATATAGCCACAGCCGATAAAATGCACACAGCTGTTCGCAGCTGAAGCAGGCCTTAATTACACCCAGGTTGCCATGGTAACGCTTGACATGCGCTGTGTTGCGGGACTAGAATACTTGCCCTCTTGGAGTTTTCTTCGAGCAAAGTGAGAGGAATTAGAGACAGTAAAAATAATCTCACAACTTCACTTCACCTTTGCATCCCTACAGCAAATCAAAATGTTTGAGACCCCCATTGACCAAAATGAGTCAAGAAAGGCAATGGCAAGATAAATACAGGAACAAACAGGGCACCAAAATGGGTTTCTAATGGCTAGTATTTCAGCCTATCTGGAATTTGAATCTCAAAGCATTTTACTAAGATTCATTAACACTCCTGAGAGGTAGGTAAGTTTTTCTGTCTGTCCATTCATCCAGGTTAGGGTGACCAGATAGCAACTGTGAAAAAAACAGGAGAGGGGGTGAGGGGTAATAGGCACCTATATAAGAAAAAGTCCCAAAAAACAGGACATCTGGTTACCCTAATCCACGCGGAGTGACAGAGCCAAGAAGAAAACCCAAGAGATCTGGTCTTACGACTCGCTCTTGCACCCTGTTTAAATGCAGCAGCTTTCAAATGCTTGTGTGTTGTGGAAGTTTTGCCATCTTTGATTGCTCACGGTGATTTTGGCTATACTTAGGCAGCTTGAGGAAGGGTAACAAATAAAAGTGACAATAATTGGTCCTTCTTAAAAGAAAGATCTTTATTTTGGACTGTTTGCCTATTTTGACTGAAAGGTTACTGGAAAAGGCGAAGAGAGTGTAAGCCTTTTCTGTCTGCTATGGATGAGAATGGCAAAACCCCCTTGGGCTGAAAGCTGCAGGTGATGCAGTAATGCAAAACTTTGGCATTTAAAGCAAATATTTTTATTTAGTTTTCTAAGTCTGCAGAAATTAATTCTTTCCCTGAGCAATGAGACAGGCGGTGTCTTTTCCTGTTTGTTAGGTTCTTTATCTGTCTTAATCTGAGGGTGGATCCTTTTCTAGAGAGGATTTCATTATTAACACTGATTTAGTGTCTCTGGTTTGCACACAAGTTTCCTGAATAGGTGAAAAAAGTAGTGCCATGGAGGGTTACTTGGGAAATAACTTGGGGGTCGGGGGGGGGGGGGGCTTCTGTCTCTATCAGAGACACACACACACATTACTCTCTGTTAGGTGGAAAATATATCTGCCTTACCTCTAGACAAACGCATCCAGTTAGAACAAGTTAAAAGTTGTGCTCAGGAAAAAACACACACACCTCCAAACAGCACATGAGAAGACCTATTCATAGGCAATAACACAGCTAAGAAAACAGAACAGGCTGCTCTGCAATCTAAAGGCCTGTTCTGCTTTGAAACATATGCAATCCAGTAGCAAGGGTACTCAGAACTCAAGGCCTATGGTGGAGAAAGGAAAGGCATGCATGGGATTGAAGAGCCACAGACTGTCCAGCTGCACCGTAACGAGCCATTCATCCATCTCCAAGTGTCTGGGCTGTTCTTCCTTAATCAAGGAGAGGATAGAAAAATCAAAGCACAGGACGCATCAACCGTGGTCAGTGTCTACTTTGCTTAAATGGCTCAGACGTGGCTGCATGCACGTATTTGGCACTCACTTGGCACCTTTCATGCCCGGATCTGCAAGCACTTTGCAACACGGAATTAATGATGCCTCAATGCCATCCCTGAGACATGGGTGAGTATTTCCATCCTCCACTGTGCAGTGGGGTAAACCGAAGCATGGCTAAGCTAAGTTTGTGACATGGGTGGAGTGGGCATCAGGAGATCTGGGTTCAGTTCCCACAAACTCCCTGTGTGATCTCTTCTTCCACTGTTCTGTGATCTGTTTCGCTTCCTTTCTCCCATTCCTTTGTCTGTCACGTATTCGGACGTTGAGCTCTCCAGGGCAGGGAGTGATTGTACAGTGCCTGGCACAACAGGGTGCCAAGCATGGTCAGGGCCTCCGAGTGCCACTGTAACATCAATAAGACTCAGGCTCCTCATCAAAGCAAACTTGCCTACAAATTAAATTGATTCTTTTTTGTCTGCAATCATCTCCCACCTCCAGTTTCACCCTCCATCCTGGTCCTCTGCAATAAACAAAGTACTGGGAAGCAGAGAGTAAGATTTCTGCTTCGACTCCCTAGGCCTTACAAACATTGATGGGGCATCTTTTGTATGATGCCTTTCCTGGCAGCCTGTTTCCACATGCTGCCATCCTCCCCCTCCCTCCCTCTAATTTTATTATTATTATTTCTTTCATTTCATAAGCTTTCAGCTTTTTAATATGAGCGCCTTTTATTTCTATAAAACTGCAGCTGCTTTCATTTAGTTTTATGGATTTAATGTATTTAGAGGTTCCAAGAGCAGCACAGAACTGGCAGTATTATCCAGGCATTTGCTGCTTAGTGCCTTTTCTAATGACAAGACTTATCTGATTCAGAGTATTTCATATCTGTATAAAATTAATTCCCCCTCCTTTTGTCTTTAGGCCCCGAGATTTAATTTGTTCAGGGTATTCTTTCAAGCACTTTTCTTTCCCCTGATGATTTACTGCCAATGCTAAAGTTTTCTTCCTGCTGGCATTTGGGTCTGTAGCACTTGCAACTTCTTACTTATAGGACACCCATTACCATAGCAGCTGCGTGTCTTGCAGTCTTTAATGTATTTATCCTTCATAACACCCATGGAGTCTCCTGTTGATTTTGACAGATGAGCTACGGTCACTTATTGGGAGACCAGGGACCAATTCTGGACCTCCAGTCTTATCCGCAAGTGCCACAGTTGAAACAACTGTCGATGAATGTGCACTGCTTTTAGCTTCACACCTTGCACATCTCTCCTGGACTACAACAATCCACAAGCTCTCAGAATCGTTCAGTCCAAGATGACAGAGCTGCTGCTGCCATCGGATCATGTCACGGGCTAAGAGCTCCCAGGTGTTGAGGGCAACATTACAGATTGGAGGTTGGCCTTGACCTTGTTCAATGTTCATTGTGTGTGATGTTGCTTTTTATGGCACAAATGGGTGACCAGCTAATCATGGCATCCTAGCAAGTCGATAATGGAGTGAGAGATGTTTTGAGATCCTTTTCTCCCTCTTCCTCAAACTGGGGAGACCAGCAATGAAAGAGTTAATGCTGACTTTCCCATGTCATCATTAGGCTTTACAGTTAACAAATAATAACAGGAGTACTTGTGGCACCTTAGAGACTAACCAATTTATTTGAGCATAAGCTTTCGTGAGCTACAGCTCACTTCATCAGATGCATTCAGTGGAAGTGAGCTGTAGCTCACAAAAGCTTATGCTCAAATAAATTGGTTAGTCTCTAAGGTGCCACAAGTACTCCTTTTCTTTTTGTGAATACAGACTAACACGGGTGCTACTCTGAAACCAGTTAACAAATGAGATTAATGGAGGCTTCAAAATTTACACTTCCCAAAGTCACTGTTTCAGGCTCCCTGCAGACGCAGGCAGAGATCACGAAAACACTTACATTCTGGTTACATGCTCAATGTTGTCTTTACATCCCTGGCTAGAAACTCATTTCAGTTGGAGCGGATTGAAAAATGGAAGATTTTTCATTTAAAAAAAAATTCCAACCAATTTTTGTTCCACAGTTTTCAAAAAAAGAATATTTAAAAATACTGAATAAAAACGTTGGCTTCCCCATTTTCCTCCTTTCTCTCCTCCTTCGACGCCACCATTTTTCTAGTGAACAAAATGTGAGTGGGGAAAGGGAGGAAGGGAGAAACAGAAAAACACAAAACCTGAAAATTGAAGAAGCGATTTCTTTTTCATTGAATATGTGGAAAATGTAGAAAAACAAAAACTTCATTTTTAGGCAAAAAAAGCCACTGGTAAAAATATAGATATATTATGTAGACCGGCTACTTTTTGATTTTTTTTAAATGAAAGTTGAGAGTCCGCAGAATCTAATTATTCCATGTGACCAGCTAAGGGTATGTCTACACTGAGAAATAATTGCAGCATATGTCAACATACTCCAGTTAGCTTTGATCGTACTAGCTCACAAAAAAAAAAAAAAAAGTTGTGTAGTTAGGGTCACAGGGTCACACACTTCCTCAGTACACACTCAGGCGGTTTGCCATGCCACCGCCCATGCTGCTCTTTTTAGTGATCTAGCTGGGAACCGGCTGTCCTGATTGCAGTGTAGACCTATCCAAATCGATATCGGTCAGGCCTGGCCCTAACCCCAGGATGCTATCCTACTTTCAGAGATGCTATGTAACCCACACACCTTCGGGGTGTGGTGTTCTGTCCCATCTAGCAGAGGTCTACTCTACCGCAGGGATTGACGCTCTGAGATTGATCTACCAGCAGTCGATTTAGCGGGTCTAGTAAAGTCCCGCCAAATCGACTGCAGATCACTCTCCAGTCGATCCCTGTGCTCTACTCCTGACGAGAAGAGTAAGGTAAGTGGATGGGAGATTTTCTCCCGTTAACCCCTCGCGGTTATTCACGTAGCTGGAGTTACATAGCGTAGGTCGACTTACCCCAGTAGTGTAGACATAGCCCTAATGAGTGATTAATGAGTCTGCTCCAAAGCCTTAGCTAACAACCTTATGGTTGTTAGCTCATGCAATAGAGACTCATGCACTAAGCTCCAGAGATCCCAGTTTCGATCCTGCCTGCCAACAGCCGGGGTCTGTTGGTGTTACAGCCGCAGCAGAAGGCGATGGAGTGCAGTGGCGATGATGCCTTCGTGAAACACAGATCACCCTTAGAGTGGGCAGCAGAGGAACGGATTCATGCTTCAGGACAATACATATGGGAGTTTCCCTCCATGTGCAAGAAGCCTGTCAAAAGACATTCACATTAATGTAGCATGACATTTCACAAGCCTCATCCTGCAGCCCTGTGGAGGGACTTGAAGTTGATAGGAGTTTTGCCTTGCAAACCAGAGGACCAAGCCTTAAGAGAGTCATTAGAACAACAGACATCCCAATGGAATACAATTATTTGTCCTCCTCCATCAACAAACAATAGAGAATGTGACTCCCCATCACAGCTGCATGTAAAGCTGAGCTCCATCCCCTCCATTTCACAGCCTTCCCTTATAAACCTTTATTAAGGCTTTATGTTACACAACTACCAGCAATACAGAACTATTGCGTTTTGGCTTCCAGGCGACCGAGTGCATTAAAACGCCTTTTGTGGAATGGCAGGAGTGAATTCCTCATTTTTATTGGCCGGGAACTGAACCTTAATAGACTGCAGAGCACAGAACTCATAAACCACTACGGTAACGGGGGAGTGGTGGGGAGAAGTTTGTTGCTGAGGTTATGAAATTACAAAATGAGAAGAAATATCTAAACTAAATGGCAGCAAGGAATCCACCCCACACATGGTGGAGTTAACCTCACCTGCATGACAGCAATGTCACGGCAGCTGAAATGGGGCTGTGCTTCAGCAGAAATGAAGCACCAATCCTAGATGCCGGAACAGAATCAGCCTTCATCTATAGCCTTCAGTTCTTGAGAGGCAGTTTGGAATGGTGGCTCAGGTGAAAGTTAATTTTGCCTTGCTACCAGTGTGAAATCTGTCTGTCAGTATTTTCCACAATCACCTCTGTGCTTCCTTCTCCCCTGTGTAATATACAATACCTAGTTCTTATTAAAAAAAAGACCTGGTTTAAAGGGGAAGTGAAGGTTGCTATACGAAATAAAAATAAAACAATACATATAACAAATGGAAGAAACGGGAAATTGATAGTAATGAATATATATATCAGAAGCTAGGAATTGTAGAAAATTGATGGGAGATGCTAAGCAGAAATCTATGGCCAGTAAGTTAAGGACAATTAGAAGGAGAGGAGTTGTTTTTAAGTATATTAGGAACAATGGTATCGTTTCACTACTAAATGGAAGTGGTAGAATTATCAGTAATAATGCAGAAAAGGCATACCTTTTCAAGAAATATTTTTGTTCTCTATTTTGAAAGCAAACAGACAATGTAGTCACATATAATATGATAAAACTCTTTCCACTAGTATCTCAGGAGGATGTTAAAAAACAGCTACTAAATTTAGGCATTTTTAAAGCACCAGGTCTGGATAACTTTCATCCAAGAGTTTTAAAAGAGCAGGTTGAGAACTCTGTACCACTAATGTTAATTTTCAATAAGTCTTGCAACACCAGGGAAGTTCTGGAAGACCAGAAGAAAGCTAATGTTATTCCAATATTTTAAAAAGAAAACAGGATGACTCAGGAATTATAGGACTGTCAGTCTGACATCGATTTCAGGTGCAGCTTATATGGGAATCAATTAATAAAGAACTAAAGGAGGGCAATGTAATTAATGCCAGTCAACATGAGTTTATGGAAAATTGTCAAACTTAATTTGAGAATTTTTCTGATGAAATTACAAGTTTGGTTGATAAAGGTAATAGGGTTGATGCAATATATTTACACTTCTGGAAGGTGTTTGATTTGGTGCTGCACAACATTTTAATTAAAAAATAGAATATAAAATCAATATGACACACATTAAATGGATTAAAAGCTGGCTAACTGATAGGTTTCAAATGGTCATTGTAAAAGGAAATCATCATTGAGTGGATGTGTTTCCTGTGGAGTCCCTCAGAGAGCTGTCCTAGGCCCTATGCTATTTAACATTTTTACTAATGATCTGAAAGAAACCATAAAATCATCACTGATCAGGTTTGCAGAAAACAAAACAAAAAAAAATTGGGGGAGTGGTAAATCACGAAAAGTACAGGTCACTGATACAGAGCAATCTGGATTGCTTGGTAAACTGGGTGCAAACAAACAGTAAGGGCTTTAATACAGCTAAATAGGAACCAGTGGTGTACAACTAGGAACAAAGAATGTAGGTTACATTTACATGATGGGGGACCCTATCCTGTGAAGCAGCAACTCTGAAAAATATGGGGGGGGGGTTCATTGCAGTGGATAATCAGCTGAACATGAACTCCAGATGTGATGCCGCTATGGCAAGGAGGGCCAATGCAATTCTTGGATACACAAACAGAGGAATCTAAAGTAGGAGCAAAGAGGTTATTTAACCTCTGCATTTGGCACTGGTTCAACCACTGGTGGAATCCTGTGTCCGGTTTTGGGGTGCACCGTTCAAAAGTGTTGAAAAATTAGAGAGGGTTCAGAGAAGAGCCACGACAATGATTCAAGGATTAGAAAATCTGCTTTATAGTGAGAGACTCGAGGAGCTCAAACAACTTAGCCTAACAAGGAAAAGGTTAAGGAGTGACTTGATTACAGTCTGTACCTACATGGGGAACAAATATGTAATAATGGGCAGTTTAATCTAACACAATCCAATGGCTGGAAGTTGAAGCTAGACAAATTCTGGTGGAAGTAAGGCATATAATTTTAATGCTGACAGTAATTAACAATTGGAACAATTTATCCAGTGCTGTGGTGGATTCTCCATCACTGACAATTTTAAAATCAGGATTGGATGTTTTTCTGAAAGATCTGCTCTGGGAATTAATTTGGAGCAGTTCTATGGCCTGTGTTATACAGGAAGTCAGACTAGATGATCACAGTGATCCCTTCTGGCCTTAGAATCTTTGAAACTTCTGTAGAGCTTTTCCATCAGCAGACATCAATGCATGGTATGATGCCCCTGAGCTTATTCGCCAGGCTTCTGCCCTTTCCACATGTAAGCTCCTCTTACAGACACATTTCACCCATATTGGCTACAGGGAAGCACGGTAGCTTGGAACTTAAATTGGGGCTGGGACCCTCTTTTTGTTCCGTATTTGCATAGTGCTAAGCACAATGGGGTCCTGCTCCATGGCTGGGGCTGTTAGGCACTTAGACAATACAACTAATACATAAATTGCCTATTCTGTTCCCCCATCTTCTGGCTACTTCTCTGTCCCTACACTGTGAGCACCTTGGAGCAGGGACCATCCCCTTCTTGCATGTCTGGAAAGCATGCAGGTCAGCCTGGGTAACACCCTAAATATGCCGTAACGACAGGAGATGTGGCACATCCCTTCCTGTCTGTGTACTGGCATTGACCTGAAGAGGCCCAGTCCTGCCCATAGACACACACATTCGTTGCATAACATATAGCTGGGACCAGGATTTGCGGGCAGGGGAGAAGGGGATAAAAAAAGAAAGAAAAAGGAAGCTGATTGCAAGGGGATATTTGTTTTTCAGGGTTTCTTCGTTTCCTCCCCTTCAATCAGTAAATTCAAAAGTAACGTTGCAGGTGGCAGGGTTTGCGGGAGAAAAGGGAAAACTACATTTCAAAACACTTCCCAGTTTTGTCAGAGAAGAATTTGGAATACAGCTCTGCAGCCACTTAGCCTGTTGCTGACAAAAGTTGACGCTGGTCCCCTGCGATGCTGTATCGCTCCACGATCTGGACTCCTGGAGAATGGGCTGATATTGCTTACTGGTATAGCAAGAAGTCACACTGCTGTCTGGCCCAAGAAAGGGAATTATTAGGATATTAAGAAATCTAACAATCCATAAACACAGTTGTGCTCCACTCAGCGTTAGACTGACTGGCAGTATTCCAAAGGGTGAGGTAAGTTAGTCTGTGCATCCGGGGATGCTCAAAATTGGAGTTGGAGATAATTGTCCACTGTAGGCAGCAAATACATCATGTATTTTGATGTCAGAAATGGAAGGATTATCAAATTTACAACAAGCATCTAATAGCAGATACCTTTCCCCTCTTAACCAAGTTATCCGATTCTACTTTGGTTAGATCCGATAATAGAATCATAGGACTGGAAGGGACCTCGACAGATCATTTGTCCAGTCCCCTGCACTCATGGCAGTATCTAGTATTATTATGGGCCAGAGTCTCAAATGTGGGGTAACTGGCAGTAACTGGCCAACTTAGAATTCCCCTAGCAGAGGACACAAAGCTGCCCCTTCTGTCAGCCCCCAATATCCAATCCCAACTTGAGGAACAGCTGGGAGCTCTGCTACACTGATCTTCAGCCAGTGTATAGTCCCTTAAGGATCACACAATGGTGGAAGTTAGAGTAGCCTCTAACTTACATTGGACTGGGACTGGCACAGACCTTCCTATAGGACAGTATGATTTGTGTCCATTCATTCTTTTACATAGGACAGTAGGCTCCCTGATAGAATTATAGAATCATAGAATATCAGGGTTGGAAGGGACGTCAGGTGGTCATCTAGTCCAACCCCCTGCTCAAAGCAGGACCAATCCCCAACTAATTCATCCCAGTCAGGGTTTTGTCAAGCCTGACCTTAAAAACTTCCAAGGAAGGAGATTCCACCACCTCCCTAGGTAATGCATTCCAGTGAAAAAGGGTAATGCATTCCACCCTCCTAGTGAAAAAGTTTTTCCTAATATCCAACCTAAACCTCCCCCACTACAACTTGAGACCATTATTCCTTGTTCTGTCATCTGCCACCACTGAGAACAGTCTAGATCCATCCTCTTTGGAACCCCCTTTCAGGTACTTGAAAGCAGCTATCAAATCCCCCCTCATTCTTCTCTTCTGCAGACTAAACAATCCCAGTTCCCTCAGCCTCTCCTCATAAGTCATGTGTTCCAGTCCTCTAATAATTTTTGTTGCCCTCCGCTGGACTCTCTCCAATTTTTCCACATCCTTCTTGTAGTGGGGGGGCCGAAAACTGGACACAGTACTCCAGATGAGGCCTCACCAATGTTGAATAGAGGGGAAATATCATGTCCCTCGATCTGCTGGCAATGCCCCTACTTATGCAGCCCAAAATGTTGTTAGCCTTCTTGGCAACAAGGGCACACTGTTGACTCATATCCAGCCTCTTGTCCACTGTAATCCCTAGGTCCTTTTCTGCAGAACTGCTGCCTAGCCATTCAGTCCCTAGTCTGTAGTGGTGCATGGGATTCTTCCATCCTAAGTGCAGGACTCTGCACTTGTCCTTGTTGAACCTCATCAGATTTCTTTTGGCCCAATACTCCAATTTGTCTAGGGCCCTCTGTATCCTATCCCTACCCTCCAGCGTATCTACCACTCCTCCCAGTTTAGTGTCATCTGCAAACTTGCTGAGGGTGCAATCCACACCATCCTCCAGATCATTTATGAAGATATTGAACAAAACCGGCCTGAGGACCGACCCTTGGGGCACTCCACTTGATACCGGCTGCCAACTAGACATGGAGCCATTGATCACTACCCGTTGAGCCCGACAATCTAGACAGCTTTCTATCCACCTTATTGTCCATTCATCCAGCCCATACTTCTTTAACTTGCTGGCAAGAATACTGTGGGAGACCATGTCAAAAGCTTTGCTAAAGTCAAGGAACAACACGTCCACTCCTTTCCCCTCATCCACAGAGCCAGTTATCTCATCATAGAAGGCAATTAGATTAGTCAGGCATCACTTGCCCTTGGTGAATCCATGCTGATTGTTCCTGATCACTTTTCTCTCTTCTAAGTGCTTCAGAATTGATTCCTTGAGAACCTGCTCCATGATTTTTCCAGGGACTGAGGTGAGGCTGACTGGCCTATAGTTCCCAGGATCCTCCTCCTTCCCTTTTTTAAAGATGGGCACTACATTAGCCTTTTTCCAGTCGTCCGGGACTTCCCCCGATCGTCAAGAGTTTTCAAAGATAATGGCTCTGCAATCACATCCGCCAACTCCTTTAGCACTCTCGGATGCAGCGCATCCAGCCCCATGGACTTGTGCTTGTCTATGATAACCCCACCACTCTCCTACCCAGATCAGAGTATGGGTGAAGGATGGAATCAAGCCCTAGACAGACATGTACTTCAATAAAAAGACTGCTTTCAATTCACACTATGCCCAGGACAAAATATCAACGTAGATATATGTGCCTCCTGCTCCAAGACACAAGCCAAGGTGCCCAAGGTCCAAACTTCCATTGAAGTCGACAGAAAAGTTCCATTCACTTTAATGGGAGTTGTCCCAGACTGTAACTGCCTGGGATTAGAGACTGCACCTCTCTTCATCTCCTACCCCTGGGCATCTTGTTGCACAGTTGTCCTCTCTGAGGGTTTTACACTTGCCTTAGATGTATCTGGCTCTGACCTCTTTCTGAAACAGGCTGCTGGACTAGGTGCACTGTTTGTCTCGTCCAGCCTAACATGCCAATTCCCAAGTTCCTAAGTCTCAGAGGCTGAGTTTGAAGCTGAACTCCTTTCTCACTCGTAGAAGGGTCCTTCTAGGAAAAGGTCAAGCAGACTTTGTCATCTGGGTATTTCCCACTCAAGACACTCCCCGCCACGACAGGGGCCTTACGCACTGGTGTACTTCACTCCCTCCTGTTTTCTGCCTGTGGTACACAACAGCTTAGTCTCCTGAGGGCTGTAATACTTTGGTCTCGTTCTAGTTATTGGGTGGGTTCACATCTGGGTTGCTGGGTGTTGTTGGTGGCCTATGATACACAGGTCAGACTAGATCATCTAGTGGTCCCTTCTATGACTATGATGCATTTCTTTACGATTCTATGAAAATAATTTTATTTTATATTTTGTCTAAATTTTCCATTTTTGACACCCCACCCTCTGAAAAAAAGCTAAAAGATTTTCAAGTTTTGAAAACCATGAACCAGAACAATTAAAAACAAAAGAAATATCAAGGCTTTATTTTCAGTGACAACTTTCTTTTAGAGAAAAAGGTAATTTTCTTGTTGGGAAAAAAAAGGTTTGAACAAAATTTTTTTGACCAGCTGTAGGGTCAAGGAGTGAGCAATGCTGAGGAAGCTTTCCAGATCAACACCTGCAATAAACCAGCTTCTGGGCATAAAAAGCCTTAAATTCAAGTCTGATCTTGAGCCAAAACTTGTCACTGAACTCCACTGAATTCAACTACGTCACTCCAGATTGATGAGGGTGAGATCAGAATCTTGCTCTTGTTCTTCAGGGCTTGCAATTCCAGCACCAAATTTGCTCATCAAAAAGATTTCATCTTTAAAAAAAGGTATGAAAAACAACATTTTTAAACATTTTAATGACACCAAATTCCACTGAAATGAGCTAGTTTGTCATCACGGCTCATTATCGATTGGTATGTGAATATTCTTTGCAAAAGTGGAACAGATTGGGAGTAAATCTTACATAAAAAGCATTGTTCTATTGATTAGAGCACCAGCTGGTGACCCCTCCACCAAGGTAACTGCCAGCCACTTTAATAACAATGTGAGGAGTCCGTCTGCCTTTCAATCCACTCTGAGTCATCCTGTATCTGTTAATGAGAAATTGAAACAGACCAAGACGCCCCATGAGAAAGCAATGTTACTATTGAGAGGCTCCTCCGCACTGATTTAACTACGTGTGGCATTTCCACACGTAGTGCCCAAAGCAATAACATTAAAACAAAAACAAAAACTGAAGAATCCAACTAGCACCTATGTGTGAGCTATTTCAGTTACTTACATGATCCCTTTTCTCATCGTATCCGAGCACCTCACCATCATTAATGTATTTATCCTCACAGACCCCCTCGGAGGCATGGAAGTGCTACTATCCCCAGAGAGCGATAAGAGGCACAAGGAGACTATTGTATACCTAGACTATGGAGATAACACTGGCATAGCTACGTCACTGTAGCTAAACCAGAATAACCCCGCAGCATAGCTACAGTTTACACCAACAGAAGGGTTTTTTCCAACAGTGTAAAACACCAGATCCCTGAACCAAGGGCAACTTCATGGAATGAAGCATTCTTCTGCCAGCACAGCTGTGTCTACACTGGGGGTTAGGTCATCATAGCTACATCAGTCAGGGATGTGGGTTTTTTCCACACTCCCTGACCAAGGTAGCTATATCAACCTAACTTTTAAGTGCAGACCAAGCCCAAATCATTTGTCCAAGGTCTCGCAGGGAGTTTCAGGTGGAGTAGGGAAGTCACCCCGTGTCTCTAGTACTCCAGGCTAACACCCTAACTTCTGGGCCATGCTTTAACTTGAAGGCAGAACTGGGGGCATCGGGATTCAATCAATACAAGAAATGATGAGATCATTACAAATGTGCACACACGAGGAGCTTGATTCTGATCTCATGTACACTGACTCCCTTGCGATCCATGGAGTCCCACCAGGGTGAGGGGAGGATCAGGCCAATGGGCACTGTTTTCAAAGGATGTTGGGCCTGATCCTGTTGCCCACTTACACCGGTGTAAATCAGGAATAACTCCAATTAAATTAAACTGACCAACACCCCACCAGACCCTGGCTGGAAGGACACACCCAGCTTCCTAGCTGGCCAGGCAATACTGGGAAACCTGGAGACTGCAGGGCCTCTGCTGAGTGAGCAGAGGAGTTAATAGAAGCAAAACAAATTCCCTTTATTTGCCTCGGGGTCAAGGGTCAGTGTAAGTAAATCATTAATTAACAGGCAGTGCCACAGTGCTATTGACAAGGATTTGTGTACACAGTGGGACAAGAGCACCCCCTGCAATTAAGCAGTCAGTGAACTTTTCTCCTCAGCTTGTTTCCTGTTCAGCTCAAGCAGGCTCAGTGACTCCCTTGTCATTATGCAATGGAGCTCTTGATTCTTCCTTTCACCGCCGTTACTGAATGGATCTCACACACACACACACACACACACACACCCCTTCCCTCTCCACCTCTGGAGAGCCACCTTCAGGAGCCAGTCTTCTTTCCTTGTTGCTTCCCTAATTTGTGCAGCACTTGTCCCATTAAAACCCACAAGCGACGAAAACCCTAACATATATCTTTATTCTACTTCCAGGCAAAGGTAGAGCTCTACACACAGTCTCAGGCTAGAATAGCCCAGAAACCCAGTGAGCACATTTCTGACTGAAGAAACCACAACAGATTTGTCAAAAAGAAGATTTTTCTTTATTTTTCCTCTGGAATTTTAACAAAAAAATCAACTTTCCTAATTCATTACTGGCCTCCTCCTGAGTTTTCATAAAAATTCAGTTGAGAGCCAGCCTGGCTGACTTGTATAGCCATCGGGAAATGGCTCCATTAATCTTAATAATTTCAGGGTTTGATTATCAGTGCTACTGTGCATCCTACTGAATAGTACAGGAGCTAGGAGTGCTCATCACTGAACACCAGACCTCCAATTTTCAGGGGTTTGTGCAAAACATTTCTTCTGCTTTCCTGGGGGTGAATCTCATCTCTTTTGTTTTACTTTGTACTTCAGGTAGAGAAGGGGCTGTGCCAAGAAGTTTGGCACTTAAACCATCTCCTGGGATCTAGGATTTAGAAAGCGTGGCAATGGACCCGAGCTGTAAAGTTCAGATTTGGATCCAAATCTGAACTTTTCTAGAGTCCCAGAGTACTTAAGTCTGAAGCTCCAATTTAAGGCCCATCACTAGCCCCAGGTATGGATGAGACAAGCAACCAAGTCCAAAGAACCAAACATTCCTTCATTTTATGTTGTAACCACAAACTTTTGTTCAGGTTCCGTCTGACACTATTAATCAGTCCAGGCTTGCTAAATTTTCATCACAATTCAGAGATGTCCTTTATCTGCTCTGTGACAGTGTTCTAGCTAAATCCCCTATTAATGAAAGTACCTTGAGATCCAGCTTTTCTCAGCCCTACACAGTGTTCAAAAACATTATATTAAAGCCTATATTAAACTAGGGCTAATAATGATATGACCGACACAGCCTTCACTAGAGCCTCTCTAGTACAGTATCAAATATCAAAGGGGTTAATATTGGGGATGGGTAAAAGTGGTTCCTTCAGTTATCTGTAACTCTAGGCTCGTTTGGAAGCCCACAGGTGGCAGGTGATTTTCTTTATCTAGATCACCTTCTTAACCAGCCAGGGGAGCATCCATTTCTTTCATATCTTTGTGGCACATTGTTGCTTCTGGGAAATAGCACCGCTCTGGCGAGAACTCCTCCAAGTGACGCTTTTTGAGCAGCATTGAGTTCAGTTCAGGCAAGTGTATGCCTCCCACTGACACCGTTATGAGATACAGGTGCACACCGGCGACAGAATTTACCTCAGTACTGGTCCACCAGAATGCGGCCCAACTTTCAGAGGGATACCGGGGCAAGGTGACTGTGCCACTCGTGTGTCTCTGTACTGCTAACCTTTATAACTAGCTAATTGAAGGGTATCCCCTCCCCATCCATCTCTGACATTTTAAAACCGGATTCCCTTGTATGCTGCAGGGACCATCCTGCCCCACTAATTAACTTCCCTTTGATGTACTATTGCTATTGCTCGTTTACAGCTCCCACAATGCACTTCTGCCAAAACAGTGTCCCCTGGGGGTAATGGTGCTCCATGCAGCAAGTGCATGCATTCAGCTCTCTAGTATTTTTAGTCCTCAAGGCCGGGGTTTGGAGAATCAAGGCCGCGCAAAGGTGTCCAATCTGCACTTGACTTCTGCACCTCTTCACGACCCCATACACCTTTAGCAACCAGCTTGCAGCCCTGGCAGTAGCTAAATGGAAATACCACTCAGAACAGTCCCCAGATCAATGACTGTTAAATGCAGAAAGCTGCTAGCTACCAAATTGGCAGTGCTTAATTAGTCGCATACATAAACCTCTTAAAACTATAGGGCAGTTGGCTTTGAGATTAGGCAATTAACTTCGTCCGTGCAAAGGACAACAGGTGAAATGCTCATATTTGTATTTTAGTATTAAGCCTGGAATTCTCCCTGGGACTCAGTTGAATAAATATTTTAGGCCAAAGTTCTGACATCCTTATTTAGATTTGGTTCTGTCGTCGGGGTTTTATTCATCTGAGTCCCAGAAGTAACCACTGTGCATCACCGGAGTGAAGACTTCAGGGGCTGGCTCTGCGTTCGACAGCATATCAGAGGATGGCTGAAGAGTAAGCAAGATCAGCAAAGGTTTCAGAGTAGCAGCCGTGTTAGTCTGTATTCGCAAAAAGAAAAGGAGGACTTGTGGCACCTTAGAGACTAACCAATTTATTAGAGCATAAGCTTTCGTGAGCTACAGCTCACTTCCTCAGATGCACATCGTGGAAACTGCAGCAGGCTTTATATATACACAGAGAATATGAAACAATACCTATTCCCACCCCACTGTCCTGCTGGTAATAGCTTATCTAAAGTGATTTCCAGCACAAATCCAGGTTTTCTCACCCTCCACCCCCCCCCACAAATTCACTCTCCTGCTGGTGATAGCCCATCCAAAGTGACAACTCTTTACACAATGTGCATGACAATCAAGCTGGGCTATTTCCTGCATAAATCCAGGTTCTCACATCCCCCCACCCCCATACACACACAAACTCACTCTCCTGCTGGTAATAGCTCATCCAAACTGACCACTCTTCAAGTTAAAATCCAAGTTAAACCAGAACATCTGGGGGGGGGGGTAGGAAAAAACAAGAGGAAACAGGCTACCTTGCATAATGACTTAGCCACTCCAAGTCTCTATTTAAGCCTAAATTAATAGTATCCAATTTGCAAATGAATTCCAATTCAGCAGTTTCTCGCTGGAGTCTGGATTTGAAGTTTTTTTGTTTTAAGATAGCGACCTTCATGTCTGTGATCGCGTGACCAGAGAGATTGAAGTGTTCTCCGACTGGTTTATGAATGTTACAATTCTTGACATCTGATTTGTGTCCATTTATTCTTTTACGTAGAGACTGTCCAGTTTGACCAATGTACATGGCAGAGGGGCATTGCTGGCACATGATGGCATATATCACATTGGTGGATGTGCAGGTGAACGAGCCTCTGATAGTGTGGCTGATGTTATTAGGCCCTGTGATGGTGTCCCCTGAATAGATATGTGGGCACAGTTGGCAACGGGCTTTGTTGCAAGGATAAGTTCCTGGGTTAGTGGTTCTGTTGTGTGGTATGTGGTTGTTGGTGAGTATTTGCTTCAGGTTGCGGGGCTGTCTGTAGGCAAGGACTGGCCTGTCTCCCAAGATTTGTGAGAGTGTTGGGTCATCCTTTAGGATAGGTTGTAGATCCTTAATAATGCGTTGGAGGGGTTTTAGTTGGGGGCCTTCAGCCCTTCACCTTCACCTTCAGCCCCCAACTAAAACCCCTCCAACGCATTATTAAGGATCTACAACCTATCCTAAAGGATGACCCAACACTCTCACAAATCTTGGGAGACAGGCCAGTCCTTGCCTACAGACAGCCCCGCAACCTGAAGCAAATACTCACCAACAACCACATACCACACAACAGAACCACTAACCCAGGAACTTATCCTTGCAACAAAGCCCGTTGCCAACTGTGCCCACATATCTATTCAGGGGACACCATCACAGGGCCTAATAACATCAGCCACACTATCAGAGGCTCGTTCACCTGCACATCCACCAATGTGATATATGCCATCATGTGCCAGCAATGCCCCTCTGCCATGTACATTGGTCAAACTGGACAGTCTCTACGTAAAAGAATAAATGGACACAAATCAGATGTCAAGAATTGTAACATTCATAAACCAGTCGGAGAACACTTCAATCTCTCTGGTCACGCGATCACAGACATGAAGGTCGCTATCTTAAAACAAAAAAACTTCAAATCCAGACTCCAGCGAGAAACTGCTGAATTGGAATTCATTTGCAAATTGGATACTATTAATTTAGGCTTAAATAGAGACTTGGAGTGGCTAAGTCATTATGCAAGGTAGCCTGTTTCCTCTTGTTTTTTCCTACCCCCCCCCCCAGATGTTCTGGTTTAACTTGGATTTTAACTTGAAGAGTGGTCAGTTTGGATGAGCTATTACCAGCAGGAGAGTGAGTTTGTGTGTGTATGGGGGTGGGGGGATGTGAGAACCTGGATTTATGCAGGAAATAGCCCAGCTTGATTGTCATGCACATTGTGTAAAGAGTTGTCACTTTGGATGGGCTATCACCAGCAGGAGAGTGAATTTGTGGGGGGGGGTGGAGGGTGAGAAAACCTGGATTTGTGCTGGAAATCACTTTAGATAAGCTATTACCAGCAGGACAGTGGGGTGGGAATAGGTATTGTTTCATATTCTCTGTGTATATATAAAGCCTGCTGCAGTTTCCACGATATGCATCTGAGGAAGTGAGCTGTAGCTCACGAAAGCTTATGCTCTAATAAATTGGTTAGTCTCTAAGGTGCCACAAGTCCTCCTTTTCTTTTTAAGATCAGCAAAGTGAGTCTGAACTTCCACTGAAACCAATGGTATTTCACACCGTGGCCAAAGCAGGATTGTACCTTGCAGCATCTGCGGCATTCCTCTGTCCAGTCTACGTTTAAATGGCTGCCACTTCCCCTAAAAGAGAATTGCATAGCCGAACAGATCACTTCAGCTTCAAATATTCACTGATGTTTCATCTAATCTAAGGTGATCTCCTTCAGATCATAGCCAGGATCAAGAAGTGTCTTTCCCTGGGGGAGTGGCAGACGGAAGAGATTAACACCTGTTTCTCTCTTCTACTTATCACTGGCAGATGCTTAAGGGGAGCGAGATATCAGCTTTGCTAAGGAGAAGTAAGTTCCCAAAAGATAAGATGAATGTCTTGGGCCACTGAGCCACCTTGCATTCAGAAAACAGGAGCAAATGATTCTGATTGCTTTGCAAACAATGGTTTTGTGCTAATAGGGGAAATGTATTAGCCCATTAATATGGTCAGAATTAAGAGCTAACATAAGGAGTTGCCTAGGGGAAGCCATTTGCAGTGACACAAATTTTATTGGTCCTACCAAACCCAAAGTCCATGCTACACAGTCTTGAGTACCACCTACCAGCTCCTTCTCTATTAACCAATTAGTTACATATACACAAACTTACAGCTCTCTGGTAACAGTCAGCCATTGTTTCACATAAGCACCAGGTGCTGGATACCTTCAGTAAAACAGCAGATTCAGGTGTATCCAAGAAAGCTCTGAAATTATTGTCATTTGTATTATGGCAGCACCTAGAAGCACCACAAGAACTTTGGGCTATTGTACAAATATAGTTAAAGATAGACCACAAGTTCTTTGGGGCAGAGACTAACTAGACAAGACTGACAAAGGCTGGGAGAAACAATATTAGTATAATAATAATACCTACCTCTTATACAGTGCTCCTCATCAGTGGATCTCAAAGAGCTTTCTAACTGTCATGTCAGTATAATCATCCCCATTTTACAGAGAGGTGGAGAGACTTGCCCAGGGTAACCCAGCAGTGGCAGAACCAAGAACAGAACCAAGCTTTTCTGGGTCCTAGTGCTCAGCCATTAGACCACATTGTAACCCTGGCTAGCTCCACTGTATGTGTGAGGAACAGAGGCAGAGAGGCAAAGTTTTCCAAAATACTTAAGTTCCCTTTTCAAAAGTGTTTTTAAGTACTTATAAATCTAAGTCCCATTCACTTTCAAATACACTTGGACTCCTTTTGAAAAGGGGACTTTGGTTGCTAAGGCCTGTCTACATAAGAAAGTTTTCCCGCTTTAACTATACCGGTACAGTTAAAGTAGCCGATTCCCCCAGTTTGGATGCAGTTAAGCTGGTACAAAAGTTCTCCTATGGGTATAGCTTATTCCTGTTGGGGCGGTAAAAGAGGCTACACTGATATAATTGAATTATCCACTCTCGAGCTTTCACCAGTATAATTACGTTGGTAAAAACTCCCAACCTAAATGACATAGCTACACCAGAAACACATTTCGGATGGAAACCATCCCTAAATCACTTAGGAAAAATTTACCTAGAGAGATTAAGTGACTTGCCCAACATCGCATAGACAGTCTATGGCAGAGCTGGGAACCAAATCCCCATGGCTTAACTAAAAGCTTTCTATTACATTTGGATAATTCTTATAACACCAATGTAAGGCCATGGTTTGGGGTGGGGGGGAATTCTCTATGCATTTGTTTAATGTAAATAAACCCTCTATTTATCTTTGCCTGCTAATAAATTCATACATTATTAGAAAATCCTCTATACGAGAAGACCCGCTGAGCTATATCATCTCATTTTAAGAGATTTCCTGTTGGTGGAATACAAAGCAGCCACCTGCAATCGCATAGTGCTCGAAAGGATTTAAATAAACACACACAGATAATTAGATCATTTAACCTTGCAAATTAAAACAAGCAGATTGTATTATCTCCAGTTTATCCTAAAAGAAAATATGAAGTTCTCTCAGATAAATAGTTTAATAAAAAGAGTGAGGAGCGCACGTGAGCATCGAAATATTAAGTCCTCTGAGCATGTAGGCTAAGAGCATGAGGGTTTGATCCGTTTTACACTGGTGGAACTTCACTGCAATCAGTGAAGATACTTCTGGTTTCTAGGAACATTAAGGGTCAGATTCAGCTCTAATGTAAAGGTCATCCTACACTGAGCAGTGTGAAATAGGATTCTACTTTCTTCTTCTAGGGTTAAATACAGCCTTCACTTCAAATGAGAGGGAGTTTCCCGTGTAGCTTGAAAGCCACATATGGCCCACTTAGACCACAGGGAAGAGAGGTTTAGACCAAAAATTGTTCTAGCATCTGGTTATTGCCAGATATCCATTAACAGCCACGTTCCCAGCCTAGAGTCATGGAAGGACAGATTCTTTGTGCTTTTCTCCTAATGTTGAACAGCTCACGTATATGTCACAAGAGTAAACCACATTAATACAATGTAATTGGCATACTAGCCCCAATCTGAAAGTGGAGGTGATAGACAACAGACATCTCCCCATAAATAAGGCTGGCTGGAAAACAAGTTTTGCTTCTCAAAGGACTGAAGTTTCAAACTGTGTTTTTGTTCCACAAATGAGACCTTTCTATTTTTTTTTCCAATAGAAACAGCGAAAAAGAACAGGGGACTTCCTCTGTAGCCGAGTGGACAGGACAGTGCCTAGGAAGTCCCCACTCTGCCTGATTCAAAGCAGAGTTTTTCATTCCAGCTCACTCCAAATCAGGCAGTAGAGAGGTTCTCCCCCATTTGGATGGAAAATGTCATCCTTTAGTTGGTGCTGGTCCTGCTTTGAGCAGGGCATTAGACTAGATGACCTCCTGAGGTTTCTTCCAACCCTAATATTTGATGATTATATGATTGTGGAGAGAAGACTTCCTGATAAAAATGTCATTGAAACCAACATGTTTCTAAGAAACATTTTGTTTTCCACAAAGTGGCATTTTTTATGGGGGAAAAAAGGTGGTGTCAAAATGTTTTCCACTAGCTCCACCTACAAAGTTCACTATGTCTTTGTTTTAAAAGCCAACTGATAAGGTAGAGAATTTTAGCTCTGGGCAAATATGCCCAAACATCTGCCCTATCTGAAAGCTGTCTGGTGGCTTTAGTGATATAATCTGGCACCCTATGTCCAGATCCAAGTAGACATGCATCCACTCCATATAGTCACAGGGTTTGAGGCCGGAACAAATCATTAGAACTAGTCTGACCTCCTGTATCAGAGAGCCAAGGATTGAATGGGCCCTGGGAAATGAACTCTTACTTCTTGCTCCCAGAGCTGGGCTGCTCCAGAACAGGGTCAAGGTATTGTGGCTAGCAGCTCCTAATGCCATCAGCCAGGACCATACCTCTACTGTGAATAAACTGAGCACTTCCGTTCCCGGGGCTGTGAATCCAACACATCTTATTGGAGCTAAAAGCACTTAGGGAAACAAAGAGAGACAAAATAATCTGACTGCTGCAATCCTAACCAACCGATCCTCCTCCTTTGACAACCCCCAGTACTCTTCTGCTGCTGATCCCACTCCCAGGCCCTGAGTTTCATTTCATAAAGTGAAGCAGCTAAGCAGTCACCAAATAACCTTTGCTTCTCGGGTGAGTATTTATGGCAGGGAACACATACATCAACCAAAAAGAAAATCCCCCAGTAAAAAAAAAAAAAAGAAAAAATTTCTGCCGGCACCGTGCCTGCTACAAGTTTAATAATCAGATTAGAATTGCATCAAACTAGGCTGGAAAGCCAGGGTGAAGGCCTTTGGCTTGTTCCCATGAATACCCTACACTTCAGATGGGGTTGTAACAAAGTAGCTTTTTATATATATTATTTGGTGTTTTGAAGAGAAAGGGTTGGAAGTTGATTGGTGTTTGCTCAGTTTACTGTAGCCAGCGTCCAACCACGGTGGAATGGCAAAGCAGAATGCACGAGCCCTCTTGTGCATGATGATAGGGATTTTTTTTAAAAATCACTAACAACAATATCTAGCTCTTAGATAGCTTTACAAAGGGTGGTAAGTACCATTATCCCCATTTAAAGATAGGCACAGAAAATGAAATGACTTACCCAAGGTCACCCATTGGCCAATCCAGGAGTAGAACCAGCTCTTCTGAGTCTCAGAACAGTGTTCTATCCACTAGACCACACTCCCAGGGGCAGGAAGGGCCCGATTTTTAGAAGAGCTCTGTTCCTTCCATCTAGGCCTCAAAGTGAGCGGCCAGGATTTCAAAACAACTCTGCATGTTGTCACAATGGGAGCAGCTGGGGACAGAGCACTTTTGACAAGCTGGCCACTATTTAGGTTGCCTGGAAGGGGGCACTTTTGAAAATCTGGTTCCAGAAGGGGGTGCTTAGCCCTGATTGCCTTGTGCAACCCTCATTTTGGAGTGCAAAGGTCCTCAATTTCTTCATGAATTAACAACAGGATATGGACACTTTTCCCCTCAAGACAACCAGTTCACCTTGGGCGTTGATCACTAACACCTGATTGCTGTGCAATTGTAATGCTGACAGACCCCGGTTGTGGGCAGGATCGAACCCTGGACATCTGGAGCTTCGTGCATGAGCCTCTACTGCATAAACTAAAAGCCAAGTGCCTGTTAGCTAAGGCTGTAGAGCAAACTCATTAATCTCTCTCTCTCTCTCTCTCAGTGGTCTCGGTGCCACCAGATGGGACAGAACACCACACCCAGGAGGTGTGTGGGTTACACAATGTTCTCTCTGACCTGTGATGGCTATACTTGACCAGCTATTGGTGGGTCACATCTAGAGTTGGCTAAAATTCAGAATTTCCATTTCATGGAAAATACTGGCATTTTGCCATTTGTTTTCATTCTGAATCCACACAAAAATGACTATTATTTTTCCCAAACTGCCTGCAAAAAAAGAAATGCTGAAAAAATCCATTTTGAAATATTTTTTTAAATTTTTTTCTTCAAAATGTCTGCTTCAAAACAAAATTTCCATTTTGGAATTTATTTTATGTTTATTTCTATATCCTTTTTATTATTTTGTAATTAATTTTAAAATAGGTCAGTAGTAGTTTTGTAACATAATATATGAACTATTCTGTTATTTTATTTGATATTTGATGTCATTTTTAAAACCATTAAGGGCAGCTGCCAATTAGTGTAAATTGAAACACTGGATCTTTTTTTCTAGTTCGCTACGTCTTCTGTTCATGCTGTATTGAAACCGTTTGACACTGTTATTTTCTTCTTCCAACTGTCAAACATAACATGAAATGTCAGCAGCCCCTAATATATCACATCACATAACTCGTCATATTGTGCACTATTAGCGACATACCATGGCATAATGCACCCATAATAAAAAATAACATACAAGTGAAAAAATAAATTAAAATCTATTTCAAAACACAAAAAAAAATCATTTTGAAAATATTATTTCCTGGGGAATTTTCATTTAAATTGATGCAATTTAGCAAAAATATTCCATTTAGTCAAAACGGCATTTTCCAACAGAAAAAAGTGTTTTGCTTAGATTTTTATGTCCAGCTCTAATCACATCAGAATTGGTCCTCGCTTGCTTTCAGTCTGAGAAAAGTAGCTCATGAATGAATGAGCCACGAAGACTAAACTAACCATTCATCCTTAGAGGTGGATCATCATCTACGGTGATAGGAAACGCAACATGTTCATGCCTGTTTTGAAGATACAAAAGTACTTCAGTTTCCAAGGATATGTCTTCACTGCAGAGTTCACTCAGGTGATCAGCACCTGGATTAGCCTAGCAGGCACACCGGAAACTCTATCTGAGTTAGTGTCCTCACTAGTGCTACACTCCCCCAGGTGTGTCACTAGGGCTTCTGGGGGCATATCCCCCGGTTTTTTGTGCTACTCTAAGCTGAGCTGCTCTATGATTCTTTCCTCGTGAATGTGGGAGAACTTGTCTGTCCCTCTGGGTACACAGAGGAACTGTGGAAATGCATTCTTGTTTCTGAGACAGGGGCAAGTCACATAACTGTCTTGTGCCTCAGTTTTCCATGTATAATCAGAAGAGACATTGTAAAAAGGTTTCCCTCCCTCCCACCAAGACTAAGTGGGATTTTTTAAAGTGTTGGCCTAACTTTGTTCTCACTGAAGTCAGTGGGAGTTTTACCACTGCCTTTTGTTAGAGCAGCGTTAAGCCAATACTCAGCATTTGAAAAATTCCACCCACTGGCCATTTCCATACCAAGCTGTCTCTTCCATGCACTATTAACTTCTTACCAACTTTCTTTCCGAATGTCAAAAGCCTGAACTAGCCTTTATTTTTTTCTGCAAATGACTAAGATGGGTTTTCTGCACTAAAGTGTCACTTCTAAATGTCTAATCTACGGAGCCACTGTACAAAACTCTTGAGGATACTCCTCACCTTGTTCCACGAGGAACTGCTCCCTCACTGAAATTCTGTTTTGATCCAAGCTTGAGAAAAAGCTTGTTTTCTATCCATGCACCCACACTGCTTCATGCCATTAAGTCATCAGATCTCACCAACTAGGCAGCTTCACCACATGGATAGGAAACCTCTACCAAACACACAGGTTTTGCATGAAGAGGTGTCAGTGAGATCTCATTTGGCCCCTCTGAACCGATACCAAGCACTGCTCAGCTGGTTCAGAGAATCTGGGTCATAATTTAGACAGCATCCTTTGATTAGAGCTGGCCAAATATGCATTGGAAAAGAACTTTGATACACATTTTAACAAGCACAACAAAAAGGCAATTGAAATGTCATGAAAAAATTGGGTTCATTTCTATCCCTGTGAACTATTAACAATAATGGAATTTCTCATAAAACTGGTTTCCTGGGTTTTGACCAGCTCTAACTGTGATACTTGGGTGCTAGACAACCGTCTGAAATGATTATCTGAAAGAGTTTTCCAATTAATGGCTTACAAAGCATTTTTAAAATCTTGATAAACTTTTTGGGGCTCATCTCCTCTCAAATCTCCCCTCAATCTCCTGCCTACCCCCATACAATCTCCCATGCCAAAGTCACTATCAAAATTCATTTAATTTAACCAATTTATTCCCCAGTGGAAGTTTGGTCTCCTTGAGCCAAGGGCACTAATGTACAATTATTTTAATGATTTTTATCATAATTTGCGGCTGTTCCTGCCTCAGCTTCTTGCAATGGGAGGAGGGGGCCTTCTTGGGGAAGATAAATTTAATCCCCAGTGAAGTTTCCTGGAAAAATAAGGGCCTGAATGAATTAAAATCAGTTGAGGACAGCATCCCTCCCCCTACCCGTCAGAAGATGAGCGAATGTTGATTATGAGACTCGGAGCCTAGAAATATTGAAGACAATTAACGCAGAAAACCACTCTTCTTCCCTTTAGTCAAAATGAAAGAGAATAAATATTATCTAGCAGGCAGAAGAGGAGTTATTTACTCTGCATGGAACCTAGCAGAAGAGAGCAAGGGGACAAGATCTCAACGGGTGTTAGCAATGCCAATGGGAAATGGTATTGTCTCCCCAAATCTGCTGACCATATGGCCAGAGTGATAGATAGCATGACTTTTGAGCCTTATTTTTCTACCCTCAAGGGCCAAGGTGCCAAATACCCGTGAATACTAGAGTTGATACGGAAATGAAAGTCACAAGACTCTTCCACCAAAAACTCTAGCTCCTTGAAGACACAACTAAACAATGCAGGAGTGGGGACTGGGGGTGCATTTTTATCTCTAATTTTCCTTCTAGAAGCAATGTACTTGACTTAGAATTCACCTACACCAGTGATAAACTCAAGCAATATAATTGATCTCAATAGTCACTTGAAGTATATCAGTGTAAATCAGCATAGGTTCAGGGACAATATCCTTAAGACCTAGTCTACTAAATTGTAACATGGCTGCACTTGGTTGTCAACAAGAAAGCTGGTCACAATTTTTATGATGAATATTGGGGGTTTGATACTAATCTTTGTATGCGCTCACACAAACAGGCGCGCACAAAAAAAATAGTTTTTGGCAAAAAAAAATTTTGGCAACATTTTAATGAACAAATGACATTTTTGGTTTGAAATACTGGGAGAGGGAATCCCACTCTTTCTTTTTAAAATTTCTTCAGTGGTAAATACAGGAGGGAGGGAGTAAAACAGTGAAAAAAGAGTTGATACAAAACTGTCTGAAACAAAATGAAAAACAAAATTTCCATTTCATTTTGAAAAAAAAAAATCACCTAGAGATTTTCCATCCTCCCCTCCAAAAACACTAACAAAACCCCCCCTAGAAAAGTCTGAAACATTTTGAACAAAAATAAGATTGTTGTTTTTTTCCCCCAAAAAGTTTAACCTGAGAAATGCAAACAAATTTCAACCTGCTCTAGGCAACAATCACATGAGTTGAAGATGGTTTAGTGGGATGGCGGTGCTGGTGAATGACAGCAGTGATGTAGGGGAGGTATACTAATGATGGTGAGAAAGGAGTCTCTTGAGTTTCTGGAACCAAAGGTACTCGTCGAATGGTATGTCTTCACTGCAGAGATAACACAGGTTCTTACTGTGGTTTTAGCCCAACCCACTCTGCTGTCCACATAGAAAACTCCTGCCCCAAGTTTGGAGGTGCTTTATGCCCCGGCTATAGGTTAAAGACCAGGCTCTAGTTTAACTTGGGCTGGTCTCTTTGCAGTGAGGACAAAGGCTAAATCACTCCATTGCTCATCGTCCTCCAGTGCCTTCCCACAATTCCCCTCGAAAGACAGACAAGTTTTCCCACACTTGACAGGGAAAGAATTCTAGAGCATCTCAGCATAAAGAAAATTCAAGAGCACCTCAGCAGAACGAACCATGGGATGCGCTTTCAGACACCCATGAGTGTGTGAAGAAACAGTATCGCGAGTAAGTCTTTGCTGTGGGGGTGCTTGCCCCCGTGGTAGGCTACTCCAAGCGTATGCAGACTCAGGTGCATGTTCCCCGTGCTAACTCTGTAGTGAAAACATTCCCGAAGGGTAAGTCTACAATGCAATAAATAAATAAATAAATCAACCACTATTCTATAAAAAAATAGAAGTGTACATGTTCCCACTGGGGCTCTGAGATTCACTCCTCATCGTCAGGTTTCAAAGCTTGAGCAGGACTGTCTACGCTGCTATTTTTAAACCTGTAGTGTGAACCCTGCAAGTGGACTAAGCAGACCTCGTCTCTGAGACTCTCTGTCTTTTTGTTTTTTGCAGTGTAAACATAGTCAGTAATGCTGGAAGGGCTTTGCTGTGGGGACACTCACACCCGGAGTGTTTCTTCACCAGGGTTTTCACATTTTGGTGCATATTACCCAGTCTAACTCTGAAGTAAAACCATTCCCTAAGTGACTTTCAATGGTGCTTGTGCTCTTAAGTCACATAAGGCCTTTTAAGAAAATTCCAGGCTACAGCTGTAACTCTCCATGAGTACATAACATGAGGTTTACAACACTCCTCAGAGACCCAAGGCGATCACAGGACCGTGTGTGGATGTGAACAATACTTCATAGTTAGGTCTCAGTGCAGTTTTGCAAACATCAAAGATGCCTCACAACTGCCAAATAAGACTCACATTGCCTGTGTACTAGAGCTGGGTGACATTTTTCAGCCAAAGCTTTTTTTCTCTTTTTTAAGCAAAAAGTGCAGATTTGGCAACAATCAAATATTTTAGGAATGAATGTCAGTTTTGCCCAAATGAAATGTTTTACTTCAAATTTTTTTCCATGAAAAGTGTGGATTTGTTGGGTTTAAAATGACTTTTGGCTGCAAAATATGCTTTTAATTTGTACTTAAAATAAAAATGCTTAAAAAGGGTCAAAATCAAAAGGAAACATTTCAAGTTTGTCAACATGAAACATTCCATTTGACCTGACATGATTTTTTTTCGACCTTTTGATCAACTGAAAATGTCAAGAAATTGGGTTTTCAGTCTGACCTGAAACCAATGTTTCCCTTTTGAATGTTTTGCAGTTGCCAGCAAACCAAACAAAAATCAGCCAGCTCTGCTCTGCCAGGCACAGATCCCAGGTTCAAATCCTGGCCCTGCCCGTTCCCTCTCTGCATTGGCAAAGGCTACTCGGCCTGCATAGCTCAGGATTCAGTTCAATAGCATTTTCTAGATAGCGAAATAGAGGTAAAGACATAAGAAGTGACTTGGATCAAGCTCACAGAACAAACCATTGCAGCAGCTGACAACAGAAGGCAAGATCCTCGACTCATAGTCTCCTGCTCTTAACCACTAGATACACTTTCCCTCCCCTATCCTCTATAAAATAACGTCCACAGCTTCTGCGCAAACCAGTTGCATGGCTGTATTAACAAATGTCTCTCTCCAAAGTCACTGAGCAAAAACGCGTTCCCCTGTTCCCAGCATCCAAAGAGAGCATCCTCTGCCATCTCTGAGGGGGAGGGCGAGAGAGAAAGTTTCCTTGTGGAATCAAAAGCTTCCTCCGAATCAAGCCTGATAGGCTGCTGAAAATACAGCAGAGCAGCGTGTTTCTGTCAGTGAAAGAGCTTGTTTGTTACCATAAGGTTTGCACAAGGCAGATTGTTTGATCCTGTGAGGACTTTGATCTGCGCCAGCACCCGAAATACAGCAAAGAATGTCACTAGGCTTTGGAAATTGAAGGGAAAAGGGAAAAAAAATACAGGTGTGAGGCATCAAATGGCTGAATTCTGGATGTGTGAGCCAGCAAGTGTAACCATGTTTCAGGCGGAGGAGAGCAAGTATTGCAACCCTGATGGGGACGTGATGTCAATTTTTCACCTACAGCAAAAGCAAAAAAAAAAAAAAATACAATCCCTCAGGAAAGGGGAGATTCAATAAGCAGCAGCAGAAGCTACTTGGCAGATGTTAAGGAAGCAGGAGCATGAGCCTTTCACCTATGGTAGCCTGGCGTCAAAGCCTGTCTTGGATCACAAGTGAAAATGAGTTTGCTGGTCTCCCCCTCCCAGCTTCCATTTGTCTAGCTCACACAATACAGAAGTTGGTGTGATTGAAAGCCTATGCTCGAGACACACTCAAGGACCAGAATAGCAAAAGGTATTGATTAGCAAAGGGAGCCGAAGTTCAGGACTGGCATGGCTGCAGGCAGAGTTCCAAAAGGAGAAGAGCAACATGTGGGGTAAAGGCAGGGCATTGCTAGATGCATGCAGGGCTTGAATAGCAGAGAGCATTATGCAGGTCAGGTCAGAGGTGCCTGGGCAGAGCAGCCCGCCGGTCTGCAACAGAGGCGTTATGCAGAGAAGAGCTAAGTCGGCTGTCTTTGTGTGGCGTGTGTTTACAGTGTTTAGCACAACGGGGCCCTGCTACTTAATGCTAATGCAATACAAATAATGCACCGTAACAATAAATAATGTAAGCTAGGCCACGGGGCTGGAATAGCAGGGAGTGTAGCAGGGCAGGATCAAGTTGAATTGGCAGATCGCGTAATGGGCCACAGGGCTGGAATAGCAAGAAACGTGCTCAGGAGCGAGACGGATTGGCAGAGTAGCCCCTGTCCACATTATTCCTAGTGCAGGATAATGTCATGTTACCCCATCACTGTCAAATTCAATCACAGAAAACAAAACCATAGCATCTCTAGAGGGAGCAACGTTAGGAGAAGCCAGATTACTCTTGGAAGATGCCCTCCTCCCCCCTACAACCATCCATCCAAACAGGGAGAAAGGACAGAGGTGACCCAACAAAGCCATCCATCTCCCCATATTTTTCTTCACCCGGGGCTGCTGAAGAAGAAGGTGGCACGCAGAACGACACTGACAAGCCCTCACTGCTGCTAACCAGCCTCCGTTCCCTGCCCCTTGGAGAGATGCAGAAGAACCTGATAAACATCTTGCATTATGTCTGGGAGAGGAGCAGAAAGGGAGGGGTGAGGGGAACAGCACAAAGCAGTAGGCTGAATGCAGTGACAATAGTTCTCTTTATTATTCTTGACATGACCCTAGTACTAGTGCAGGGTTGTTTGCGGGATGCCTCTTTTTATTGAAAGATATATCTGACCCGAGTTTTATTACAGATGTCAAATACAGTGTATGGAAGTGTAGTAGGAGTCTACAAGAAATTCTCCTTCTCTCTCTCTCTCTTTTTTTTTTAAAATAATACTAAGAATGTCACTCTTACCTTATTTATTTTCAGATCAGTCATGAGGAAGGGAAAAGAGACAGGGCTCCTTTCTGAACGACAAACATCACCCTGAGACTTCACCTTTCATTCAAGAAAAGGCACATTCCACCAGCTATTTTTATTTTTTTATACCATGGTATCATCTAGAGACCTCAACTGAGATCAGGGTCTGTGCACGCTGGGTGCTGTACAAACACAGAGTGAGATACAGTCCTGGCCCTGAAGAACTTCAATCTAAATAGATGTGACAGACAAAGGGTGAAAGAGAGGTAGGTTATATATCCCCATTTTACAGTAGGGGAACCAAGGCACAAAGAGATGAAATGACTTGCCCACCATCATTTAGGACATCTCTGGCAGGAATGAAACCCAGCTCTCCTAGTGGTAGTTCAGTGCTTTAGCTCAGTAATTTTGAACCAGGGGTACACGTACCCCTCGGTGTACACTGAGGTCTTCTGCGGGTACATCGACTCATATAGATATTTGCCTACTTTTACAACAGGCTAGATAAAAGCACTAACAAAGGCAGTACAAACTAAAATTTCATACAGACAATGACTTGTTTATACTGCTTTATATACTATAAGCTGAAATGTAAGTACAATATTTATATTCCAGTTGATTTATTTTATAATTATATGGTAAAATGAGAAAGTCAGCAATTTTTCAGTAATAGTGTGCTGGCCCACTTTTATATTTGATGTCTGATTTTGGAAGCAAATAGCTTTTAAATGAAGTGAAACTTGGGGGTAGGCAAGAAAAATCAGACTCCTGAAAGGGGTACAGTAGTCTGGAAAGGCTGAGAGCCACTGCCTTAGCTCAACAAGACCATCCTTTCTCCCAGGCTGGATTGGCCAGTGGTTTACTACCATGCTTTCCCTTTCCCATGTTTTGCCCTAGGGCGGAACCTGGAACCTACCCAAGGAGGCAATTTAAGAGGCTGCACAAATTCCACAAGTGACATGGCTAAGATAGTTTCTTATGAAAATGTTCATAAAAAACGCTTCCCATTTTCTAACCAGCTCTATTTGTTAGTCATCCTCCTTTGGCCCTGCTGGGAGGACTCAAAAAGGATCAGATTTTCTTCACAATCAGGAGCTTTTATTCCCTAAAACTTGTGCCTAAAGGAGTCATTGAGCAGGTCCATAAGGATGGGACAAGCTAGAGCAGCCATGCATCCCCCCCAGCCTGGGGGTCAAATTCAAATCTGGGATCAGTGAGTGTAACTGATGTGGGGGGAGGTGCAGCCATTTTACACTAGCTCTGAATCTCGTTCACTAAATAAAATGAGCTTTGACTCAGGAGAGATCCTGTCTTTCAACCTTCTGGGTAAGATATAGCAATGCAGGGATGGCCAGCAGTGACTTTCTAGGACACCCAGCAATTCTTTCCAGAATCTAACCAGAGTGCCCTCCAGTGGCTCAGCTCTATCATCACACCATTCTGGATAGGCCTAGACTTCAAACAACACTGAGAAGCAGTTGTGGCCAACTGGCCGGGCCATGAATAATAATAAAAGTAATGATAATAAAGAGTGTTTGCACATCAATGCAAAAGAATGAGAAATAAAGAGGATAAATGTGGCTCTTAATCTTCAGCTATCTGCATGGGAAAGTTTGATTAATAACTACAGAGGCTTAACATAACCTCCTTGGATAACGAGTGAGGTGGCCTTCTCGAAGCCCTGATTATCCTCTTCTAATGGGCTTCATTTATTGTGTAAACTAATAATGGAGGCCTAAGCACTGCACACTCCTGGGTCTGCAGGAAAAACACTGGGCCCAAATGTGATTATGTTGGTGAAGAGTGCCCGACAATACAGCGCGTTGCTGTGGGAGGGTCTGTGGAGGGGAGGAGAGAAAGAGTACATATTGCAAAGAAAGGGAAGAAACAAAGAAAAATGGGAGATTTAAAACAGAAACGTTAATTTCAGTCTCGGCAGCACTTGTATAAATCCACTGGGATCATTCAGGGTTTACACCAGACTCCACTGAGAGCATGAATATGGCCTTGAGCTGCTAAGAATGGGAAAGACAGGTATTAGTAATGAGGGAGTCTGATTGGAATCCTGTCCAGAGAATCAGCAGCAAGGCCAAGACCCCGGGAGTAACTTGAGTTGTCAGTCAGGCTTTCCATGCCAGAGAGTAAAGAGATGCTCAAACAGCAATGGATTTCCCAAAGTGATCAAGTTCAACAGCACAGCCTCGGTCCCAGAAAAGAAACAAATGACCTTCCAGGTCCCTAGGCTGAGTCTCTAAAGTGCAAGCCCTACTGAAGGGAGGTGGCTTTTCAGGGCATCTTAAAGGGACACCACCAGGATAAGCCTATCTGATTCTGACCTGAGTTACATCGATGTAAATCTGACTTAAGGCAATGAAGTGTCCCTGTCTACATCAAGTAGACAGAGTGCAGAATTAGGCCCGCTCTATTGAAAACCATATTTCTTAGCTGCATAATGAACATCACATTTGATTATCCAAAATGAAATAATTGTAAATATACCTGATCTGAGTCTGTTTAACTGTTGCACTTCACTCAATAGAGACAATGGGATGAGGTTGGACAGACTCGCTTCGGAGGCATTAGCTCTAGTCTCTGGTGTTTGGGTTCACAGCACTGAGGGAAAATGTTTCAGGCTTAATACCAGAAACACAGATGGATCCAAACCAAAGCTCCAGATTTGAAACATCCCTTTGAAGATGTTCAGATCTGGATTGCAGGGCAGAACTTTCCAACTTCCCGCATTGTATAGGACTGATCTCATTACCTATTATTTATTTTACAGTAATGTCTATGGATCATCATCATGGACAGCCGTGCAAGGCACTGCACAAACTCACAACAATGGTCCCTACCCTGACATATTTTAATCGAAGTATAAGAGATGAGACAACCAGTGAACACAACAAACAGATGTGTGAGGGGCGAAGGGAGCATATGGAAATGATGCGACAATGCGACATGGCTAGCCAGGCGAGCAATGGTCACAGACTGCCAGACGCTTAGCCAGTGTCCAAAGGCGAGCATTAAGGAGGAATTGTGAAGGATGACACTGAAGTGGCCTTTGTGGATGTTTATGGGGAGTTTAAGGCCAGTGTGGGAGAAAGTGCAAAGGGGATTGTAACCAATGGCTAACATCATTAGCAGGGATAGGGGCTGGAGTGGACATCTCAACAGCAAACAACAGAGGACAGGTGGGGAAGGGATAGTGAGGAAGGGGCTTAAAAGAAAAGATGAGTAGTTTGTGAATATTAGACAGACAGATGTGTCTGTCCATATACATATAAGTATCTATGGGCCTGATTCTGATCTCACACCAGTTTTACAATGGTATAATTGAGACCTTTGTGTTCGTTTTTGTTTTTTTTTTAAATCTAACATTTAAAAAACTTTACTGACAGTTTTTGTGAAATACTTTACTACACACTAAACCCTAACCCTAGGGCTATTGTCACTCAACAATGTTACTTTAACAGCAACAAAAAAGCACAAAGAATGAACCTGATTCCAATCTTGCTTATACTCGTGTAAATCAGGAATTATTCCATTGAACAAACTGGTGCAGTGTAAGTGACATCAGAAGCTGATCTCAACAGGTTTTAAAACACACCCATTGACCAGAAATGGTTTCATAGCAGCAGAGCAGAGTTGATCAAGCCATGCACAGAACAAGGGATAAATAAACCCAGCACTTCAACATGCGAGTTAAGCAACAACCTGAGCATTAGCTTGGAAGAGCTTAATTACAACTGGACAAAATTCGCTTTGCCAGTGCCTGGCCAGGAAACAAATATGCAACTCCACCATCCAGGTGGCATGCTGAAGAACGAATTAACAGTGGTGGAAAGCGGACAGAAGCAGCAAAGGATTATGGGGGTTTAGCTTCCCACACATAATGGGGCAAGGAAGGAGTTTGACTTCATCCCCATACCACCAAGGAGCTGATTTGGAGCATGTATCCAAGGTCAAAATTCAACACACACAATTCACCCGAGTTCTAAAATGCTTTTTAAAATATACATTAATAAGACAAGACTTTTTGGGGGGGATTGGGGGGGGGGGAGGAAGTATGGGAAACAAGATACAATCACATTTCCATTAAAGAGAAAAAGGCACATTTCTTCTTTGAAAAATAGGTTAGGCTTAATTTTGTCCTTGTACTTACAGAAACTCATCAGAAAGCTTTGACACTGCTGGGAATCTGCCAAGTGCAGCCGCTCATACATGTGATGGCACTGCAGCTACTCAGCAGAACAAAGTCACTTCAGATACCTACTTGCCTGAACTGATAGCACAGACCCAAGTCTAGTCATTCCCCGTCTCTCCCTCCCCCCTGCCAAAAAGAAAAGAAAAGAGCCTCTGAAGTTAAGTTTAGCTATTATGTAGGTCATGTTATGCCAAGTCACATTAGAAGTTGTTCTGAAGCAGAGGACTATGATGGGAGATTACACTGTAATTACACTACATTATTAGCACTAAAAGGCCCCCATTCAGCAAAGTATTTAAACACATGCCTATCTTTGAGCACCTGAGTAATTCCATTGACTTCAGAGGTACTGCTCCAATGCTCAAAGCTAGTCACATGTTGCACTACCTTGCTGAATTGCAGCTGGAGATGGGAGAGTGTTTAAGGCAAAATAGGTTACTCCCTTGTACCTGTTTACATCAATGGGATTTTGCCAGAGTAAAGACAAAGGCCTGGTCTAACCTAGGAAATTAGGTCCGTATAACTATGTTGCTCAGGAGTGTGAAAAAGCCACACCTGAGCGATGCAGTTAAATTGACCTAACCCTCAGTATAGATGCTGCTAAATCAATAGGAGAATTGTCCTGTAGACCTAGCTACTGCCTCTTGGGGAGATGGGAGTACCTATACTGATGGGAGAACCGCTCCCATTGACATAGGTAATGCCTTCACTGAAACACTACAGCTGCACCCACTGCAGGATTTCAAGTGTAGACAAGCCTTAAGGGTAAAATTTTCAAAAGGCGTAATTGATTTAGGAATCTAAATCCTATTTTCAAAAGTAACTTAAGTCTCATGCATCCGACAAAGTGGGTATTCACCCACGAAAGCTTATGCTCCAATATGTCTGTTAGTCTATAAGGTGCCACAGGACTCTTTGCCGCTTTTACAGATCCAGACTGACACGGCTACCCCTCTGATACTTAAGTCTCAAAGAAACTCCAAAGTTTCACCTTTGAAAATGGGACTAAGTCACATACGTGCTTTTGAAAATTTCACCCTAAGAGTAAAATAATGACCGCCAGGTTTGGCTCTCTGCCTCCAGTTACACAGAATTACCTGTCTGTCTAGATACACAGGGAGAGAAAAACATCAAAGGTTCTCTGCATTTTTCCTCACTCATTCTTTATTATTGAGAGATGATTACATGAAAACAGGATCATAATTGCTTACTAATACAGATGCTCCTGCTTTTCCCTTAAAAAATGCATGCTCCACAGAAGGGTCATGGCTCAAAACTCTAGAGTATTGCAATTGGAAGCCTTAGAGTTATGGGCCCATTAAGTGGTAAGGGCCTGACCCTGAAAGGTGTGCATCAGCTTCCCCAAGACACCAAGTGCCCTCAGCTCCCATGATCTTCAACTGGAACTTGCCTGATTACAGTGTAAGGACTGCATGATATGGCCCAGTAAGTCTTGTGGATGCTCAGCATTTTGCAGGATCAGACCTCCTAGTTGTAGAATTCTTAGTAATGTTTTATGTCCCCACTGCAAGTCCTGGTTTCTGGTTCACCATCATTGTAACAGCAACTGATACAGGGCTGATTTCCCTCTTTCCCACACCATGTAGCTCCACTGATCTCTCAGTCAGATTACTGCTGATTTACACGGGTGCAAGTGAGGACAGAATCAAGGGCCTGGTGTGTACAAACATAGGCCAGGGTGAAGATCGCTCACAGAGAAGAGAAAACTTTTTAGGGTGAAAAAAGAATGCCCATGTTAATTCCCTTAATAATAATAATGAACAATGGATGTAAAACAAAAGCATACAACCAAGAGGTCAGATTTGTTTCCAACCTTAGATGTTGCATCAGCTTCCCTTTCAGTAGCTTAAGCCCAAAATATGACCTATCTTAAAGTTACATAATGTGTGTGTGTTTGCACACACACACTGAACAGGGATATTATGAGAGCCTAACTCAATCTCCACGCCTGGCTTTGACAGAAACTGAGGGCACCCATCCTCTCACTGGATGAGTCCCCAAGCTGATTTGATTGGTGTGTGCTGTGCCGCTATGAAAATGGAAATGTTTTTGCTGAGATCCAGGTTTGCCCTCAAATTGTTACACATTATCTATTTATTTATGCATAAACAGTGGCATTATGGTTTGGAGAATAGGGACCCTTTGATGGGAGGTAAGCTTGACTAGCCTATGGGAGTTTACTGTTATGCATATAAATGAGGCCATACATACAAATATGCACAGCAGACAAGTGAAAATATATAGCACCTCTTTAAAATGAAATACTTTGATTGCTCCAATCACAAGAAGTTGTAAAACTACCCTGAAGAATTAACAGCCTCAGTACATGCTAACTACATCCATCATGAATTCATCTTTAGTTTCTGTTATCACATCACTGTCTCCTGGGATCCCCAGCCTTGTCATCATTTGCCCTTTATAATTTATTCAGCTTGTACTTGCCTGAATCCTTTCTACTTATCATTCATCTTTACAGTTGTACATAAAATTAGATTGATCCTCCTATGGCATACACGTCAGAAAGAGAAAAGTTGTCATTGAGTAACACATGAAGCGAATGAAGGTCCAACAATGGCTTTTGTTGAATTGCTCAGCAATTGTCCTTTGAGATCCAAATGAAAAAAAAAAGAGAGAGAGAGATAATACAATCTTTGGAATTTCATTTTAATTTTCCTGTAGATATGTGTGCGCGTGTATATATATATATATACACACACACACATACACAGTGTTATATATTCATGTATATATTAATTTCCTCTAAAGCTCAAAGACAAGCAAGATCTCATTGCTCGAATTTTGCAAATCTAAAAGGGAGCTATTCGGAAGCTACAGATGTAATGAGTGTGCTGGTCTGAGGTGAGACGGCAGCACACACACACTGGTTCTGACACAACACTTACACTGTAGCCTTTTCCTCCAAAGCTCTTTGGACTGGAACGTAGAGAGTGAGTTTACTTTGTATTCCTGTGGTTGCGGGAGTGGGGCTACAGAAGCCAATCTTTAACTAGTGAAATGGAACTTTAATGTTTACAAAGCAGATAGGACCCAGGTGTTTCATCTCATCTGGTGAATAGCACAGCACTGCCAAACTACAGGGGTTTTTAGTAAATGGAAAGTGGCTTTACTCCCCCCACACCCTTCCTTTCCCTGAAGAAAGAGCCAAAGAGCCTTTGACCTTCTGATCAGCCTGGGGAGAGGAGGGAGAAGAATCTTTATTAACCATGACGTGGATGCCCAAAGATTTCAAGGAGAATTTCTACAGGCTCAGTGTTTGCAAGTCTCTTCCCTCAAATCTGTTTTTGCTCCTTTTCATCTTCATTTTTTAACTTTGGAAACAGGCATAGTTCTCCCAGGGGAACAATTAAATGTGTTTTCTTTCAAAATCTAAAGGGCATGGTGAGCAACTTGTATGTTCAGTGGGCTACTTTAATCAATGGAATCCTTCCAGCCTGCCACTGCTGACCAAATTACAACTTACATTCGTAGTGAAAACTTTTCAGGGCGGTGGGGGGGATCTAAATCCAGCTTTTGGCCTAATGCAGTGTGCAGGGCAATATGCGACTTCATAGTTTCCTAACAAGCTTCTAGGAAACCCACTGAAGCATTAAAAAGTGAATTAATATTGTAAAATTACAGCACAGCCTACTAGACTGGATGAAATTCATACCCTGTGCACAGGGCCCTTGCAAGGTCTACGCACTACTTGAGTCTCACTTAAGCCCTGTTGTGAGGATTTCAGTAACTAAGGGCTGAATTTCACTCCTTACACATGATGAATTTCACGGAGGCATGATTGGTAACATGCACATGCATTTCATCAAGGCACGATTGGTAACACACATGAGAATTTCAGTAAATTATGAAACAGGAACCACGCCTCTGGATTCAATAGCTATCGTTTCCTTCCAATTTTAAAGGAGCTTCAGAGCACCTTGACATCCCCCAGTTTCCTGATATTATTGCAACACATATTTACCCTCCTTTGCTTTTACAGAAACTCTCAATTAGATGTAATACGGAATGGCATAGGTTGGTTTGGGTGGCATAAAGACAGCAACAGATTGGGTGCTATTAGAAGCAAAATAGAAACTCTGTAAGTTGCTAAGAAATATAATACAGCTGCAGTAGTATTTCTCCCCACTCAATAAGACGACAAAATAATTTTTGATGGATTTCAAAGTCTGGAAAGGCACCTAAAATTTTGGAGGTTAACAGTTTGCCAGCTATTCCTTTTTATATTTATTCTTTGGAGCCTTGCTGGTGAGTTCTGATTTTTTAGAAAACAGGCAGCCCCCCACAACCAACAGCCCCTTCAGTCCCTGTGTCTGAGAAACCACAAAGAAACAGAGAAAAAATGCAACCGTGCTTATCATACATGAGCTCAGTTTATTTGTGTCATAAATAAAAGTCTATCTTGATAGCCTAATTACATTTCTCAGCATTATCCTCTGACGTTAGCCTCAGAAAGAAAGAAAGGGGGAAAAGTTGACTTTGCTATAATTTGTAATCAAAATGACTACACTTAAAACAATTTTATTTCCCTGATTTCATTTCCTATGGAGCTCTGCGGGGCCAATAGCTAATATTAAAGCGAGCGGGCAGGCACATAATTCTCATGTCCCCTGCACTGTCATTGTTGGGGTCATATTTTTGCTTTCTCCTAGATTATGGACTGCATTTCTTATATTGAACTTTCATCATGGGGAGATTTACCAGGCTCAGAATTCCCAAGGGGGAATCAACTTTTACGTTTTGTATTCTCTCCCATCCCCCTCCTATTAAAATATTCCACCTTGCCTAATTTGCCTTTGAGATGTCTAAAAATGCTAGTGGTTTTCCCAGCATGAAGGATTAGCACAGATTATGGTGAACAGTGTTAATTATAGGCGGGGAAAGAGAATAGTGCATCTCTCCAATCTGTTCTTGATTTCCCTTGTGTCTGTCTGGCTGGTAATAAGCCTCCTTTAATCTGGCAGTCCCCTTGGTGAAATCAGCACCACGGACAGCAATATTGATTGCTTCTGAGAAACCATCACAGCTGCTCACCCAAATTACCTTTGATATGTGACCTTTAATGTAATTACTGCAACATCAAAGCATTTCTATAAATTATTAAAAAACTAATATACTTCATCATCCAGCTATTCTATTATATGTAAAATAAACAATCACAAGTAAATGTTAAAATTTGAATCGCCTGGCACTCACAATAGTGTTCTAACGCACACCCAGTCCTTCAGTTTTAGGCAGAAGACACTTTCAAACTGTCCCAAGCAGTGGGCTGAAGAAGATTTCACAAGCAAGTTGATATTTTACATTACGTTCTACTTCCCGCAAAATATTTATCACAACTCTCCCCCTAAAAAATGGACCATAAAGACTTTATTAATCAACACACACCTGCTTAGAAGTGTTTTGATTATTCCACAAGATGACTTTATATCTCACATATAACAAGAAAATATGTGAAACATATTTCTGTCATCTTACAAAGCACATCCAGAAAGTAATTACTGTAAAATATGTGCATGTAACCACTCCACTAAAAACACAGTGATACACAGCTGAGAGGCAGGAGCTTGGATCTATGCACAAAATTCTGGTGCCTCATCATTTCCATACATTTGCATTTATGTGCATATTATTACAAATGACTCAGTTCTATGTTTTATAACAGAAATATGCATGCAGTAGTAATACAAGAGCAAGTACTGTATAATTTACTGGGGGGGGAAGCCTCAATTCAGTGATCTACTGTATGTATTACTTTCCCCTTTCTATACCTGGCTTGTTAATTATTTTCATGCTTCTTCAGTAGTATTGTTTGTGTCACAGAAACTAGCAGGTGAAGGGAATGTGTTATATATGTATTGTTTGTAAACTCATGTCAGAGAGGACTTTGACCCTTGACCTAAGGCATGCTTCTCATTTTATGGTGATGAATTATGCTTAATATTGCCAGTGCATGTCATCAAGCCCAGTTAGGTATATCATAAAATACTCCCCTGCTACTTGCATAGGAGCCATAAAATAATATCCTGGCATGAGAGCTTATCAAAGACAAGGCTGGTTCCCTGAAACAAACTAGAGAAACATCATCCAGAGGATGAGTTCAGGAACTTGATGGAAAGGTGTCTGCAGCCAGGTTGGGTGGGAGAAAGAAGGGCTTGATCCCAAGAGGAATAATTGGAATTGAAGCCAAAGGCTCTGGTGGGTGCTCAGTATATTTGAAATTCTGGTCACTTATTTCAGCACAAAGCCTTCATCATTGCCCTCGGGGTCAGATTCTGATCACTATTACAGCCAGTGTTAAACATGAATAACTCTCCTGAAGTCAATGCTGTTAGTCTGGGTTTAGAGCATTGCAAATGAGGTCAGAATTTGAATTGATAAAAGCTAGAGGTACTCAGACCCTCATAGTATCAGACATAAAACCTTAAGGATAAACTCCTACCCCTGTTGCAATCAACACAAGCTTTGCCATTGACTTCAATGGAGCCAGGATTTCACCCTCAGAGCTTTGTTGTTTATATAGACATACAGACATACACCTTGGCCACTACAAATCTGGGTGTCTAAAATCAGGCTCTCAAACTCCATATTTAGGCAAATAATTTTTCACCTGATTTTCAAAAGTGCTGAGCACCCAGCAACTCTCATGGACTTCAGTTGAGTTATTCCAGTTTTACACCAGCCTCACTGAGACATGACTTTGACCTCATGGGAATGATATGAGCTCTGGGCATGATTAAAATAGTCTGCTTTTCAATTCCTGAGTATCCAACAACTCCCAGTGAATGGCTCTACTAAATAAACAACCTTTTTTGAGAATCAGGACCCCAATTTAGCCACTTAATTATGGATTCAGGTTTGAAAATCTTGATCCCTGTGTTTTTGCATGCGTATGCCTCTAAAACAAGCTCAATAAAATATAAACAAAGAAGCTGTTATTTGAAACATCCCTAAGCTAAATATCTGTCTTTTGTGAGTATGTGCGTACACACACACTCTTTAGTTGGTAGCCCAGGCACAGAGACGGCATGGATTTAAAAAGAAAATAAACAGGAAGGAATCACCCCTTAGTAGCAACAATGCAACCAGAGCCACTCATATTTTTGAGAAGAACTAGTTTGTTGGAGCTGTCACCAGGCGTGAAGGTATTCTTAGTGAACAACGCGCACACATACACACACAAACCACACCCATTATGACAAAGATCGCACCGAACGAGTGAGCGTGTGGGCATCTGCACTGGTAAGGGGATGAAAAGATAGGTAAGTTCTAGAGACTGATACAGGGCCATGGACATATCAGGAGAAACAACAATTTCTCAGCAGTTGAGAGTAACTTGAGTCTAGTGATAGCAACTCCCAGCTTGCATACAGGGGTAGATTAAAGTAATGCAGGCCTTGTTCAAAACTCTGAGTGTACAGACTTATGGGTAAACCTTTCCTCCCAGCCTCTTCATTCTACACATACCCCTTGCCCCCTGACTTTTATGGACACATCTCTGTCCCTCCTGAGTCCTTGATCCTTTATCCACATGAGACAGAGCAGGCAGAGATACTCCCTCCAGCTGCAATCAGATCTGCACTGTGCTTCTCCCTCTCCCTGTCCCTGTACACCAACCACTCCCGTGTCTCCCCCACCCCCAACCCTTACCACTGGCCTGAGAAACCCAAGGACTGGTCTCAATCCGCCCCTGCAGGCCAGGTCTTCCCCTCAGAGTGATGTTTCTATTTTTAGTTCTGCTTGTGTTGTCTGAACCTCAGATCTTGCTCATGTGAATAATTTTCCTCATTATCTCATGTTCTTCTCTCTCTCTTTTTTCTCCTTGTCTCACTGCCTTTCCAATCTGCTACAGCTGCTTGAATACTAAAGCAACTGAGTCAAACCACTTTGTCATGAAGAATACGTTTTCAGTCTGTGATAACTCAATAATTCAAACCGTTTCTTTTTGCCACCACGCCTTGCTTTGTCGAGGGGGGGAGGGGCGGGGAAGTGGAGGTGTTACCTCATATACACATGTCCATGCACGAATCAGAAGGCTGAGCCCTAAAGCCTCTTTCTCACATGACAAAGGGTGGCAGAATCCAGCCCCAAATGGGTTATTTTCTGCTGTGTGCTTCTGGATACAACAACAAGCTGAGGTTTGCTACGTCTGGAAACGACTAGGCTGGATTGTGGCACCTTGATTTTATAGCCCCATGCAAATATGGACTCATCCGAGCAACAACAGTCATTAATCATCCTACCCCCAAATGGGAACGTAATATACAACCCAATGCAGATGAAAACAGCAATCTGGACTCACCCCTGGCAGTGTCTTCTGTTCATGCAGCGCACTCTGGGCCTTCAGGGCAGACTCCCTTTCGCAGTATGTTAGGAAGGCACACCCTGCAAACGAAAGACAACCCTGCGTTAAGTACAGAGCTTCGGTGTGGATCAGCTTAGGAGCAGGATGCAGAACAATGCTCAGCTTCTTGCTTTTCCAGCGAGGGAGCTGCAGACTCCCTTTCCCTAGTGGGATACTCTCCCAGGAATAGAATGAATCCCTTTCCCCAGGCTCTCACGATAACAGGAAAGTGTGACCAGCACGTGCTCATCGGGGGGGTGATTCCGCCTCATTGCATTTATCCATGCTGGGTAAAAGCATGGAGCAGGATGCGGTGCAGAGAGGAACCCACTCCGACATTAATGGGGCTGTTGATATGGGACTGACATTTTATTCCTACCAAGTTGCAGCAATGCGGACAAGGAGTGGAGTGTGGAACCAAGATCTCCTAAGCACACTGTGGACCATGATTAAATCCTCATGCTCCCCTTTGGTACCATGCATCCAGAGTAAGGGGCACACAAGGACTTGGGATTTCCAACTGCAGAGGATGACACATAGCACTTAACCTGGCTCGCATCCCCGAGTAACCCCCCATTTGCATTCACACTGGAGAATAACCACCTGGCACTCCCCGCTTGCTCAAAGCCAGACATACGAAGGCAATTACGCTGAGGCCCAGATGAACGATCCAAACATCGTATCACTTTAGAAAGCATTAGAAAGTCAGAGCTGCCACAGTGGATCAGATCACTGGTCCATCTAGCGGGACAGCCTATCAACTGCAGGGGCCATTGCCTGCCATGGTAGAATGGTAAAGGAAAGTAAAAAACCTCATTATGCAACAGGCCAATGTTGCAATATCCTAGTTGTGCATGCAATGTGATCAGATTATTCCCCTTTACTGGAGTATACGGAAAGGCTGCCAGTCACTGTGGCACAAGAACTGCTTATCATGCACAGGACACTTTCCCAGCAAGTTACTACAAAACAACTACAACCTGTGTCTCTGCCCCCACCCCAGCTTCTTTGACTGGAGATATCTGACCAGTCAAGCTTTAGATGGTTTGTCCATCAAACTGTGAGCTTCTTCCAAACCTGGGAAGAAGGAAAGGGGAAGTCTTCTCAACAACTGTCTATTTATGTTCCATTATCTTGCCTTAGAATAACAGAAATAGAGGGCTGGAAGGGCCCTGTCATAAATATAAAGGGAAGGGTAAACACCTTTAAACACCCTCCTGGCCAGAGGAAAAACCCTTTCACCTGTAAAGGCTTAAGAAGCTAGGATAACCTTGCGGGCACCTGACCAAAATGACCAATGAGGAGACAAGATACTTTCAAAAGCTGGGGGGAGGGAGAAACAAAGCCTCTCTCTCTGTTTGTGTGATGCTTTTGCCTGGGACAGAACAGGAATGGAGTCTTAGAACTTAGTAAGTAATCTAGCTAGATATGCATTAGATTCTGATTTCTTTAAATGGCTGAGAAAACAAGCTGTGCTGAATGGAATGGATATTCCTGTTTTTGTGTCTTTTTGTAACTTAAGGTTTTGCCTAGAGGGATTCTCTATGTTTTGAATCTAATTACCCTGTAAGGTATTTACCATCCTGATTTTACAGAGGTGATTCTTTTACTTTTTCTTCTATTAAAATTCTTATTTTAAGAAACTGAATGCTTTTTCATTGTTCTTAAGATCCAAGGGTTTGGGTCTGTGTTCACCTATGCAAATTGGTGAGGATTTTTTCCAACCTTCCCCATGAAAGGGGGTGTAAGATTTGGGAGGATTTTGGGGGGAAAGACATTTCCAAACGGACTCGTTCCCAGTAACCGGTGTTAGATGTTTGGTGGTGGCAGCGAAAGTCCAAGGGCAAAAGGTAAAATAGTTTGTACCTTGGGGAAGTTTTAACCTAAGCTGGTAAAAGTAAGCTTAGGAGGTTTTCATGCAGGTCCCCACATCTGTACCCTAGAGTTCAGAGTGGGGAAGGAACCTTGACAGGCCCTAAAGAGATCATCTTGTCTATCCCGCTTTGCTGAGGAAGGAATAAGTATACATAGATCCACCAGCTCCTCTTTGTTTATTCACCTGTCACACTTTGTTTAAATCTTAGATTGTGAGCTCTCCGGGACACAAATTGCCTTTGTATTATTTGTGTGGTGTTTAAATTATTTGTGTGGTGATCTTTGACTGGGGTTCTTAGGTGCTAACACAGAAGAAATAAAATAGGTCACTTTTCTCTTTTAAGAAGTTCTAAATAGAATATGTTAGAGCAGAGGCTCTCAACATAGATACCACTGTGGGCTGCATTTGCGACCAACGATATGTTATGTGGGCCACATCCAATACTACCTGTATGGCCCGCAGCTGTGTGCTGATTGGCTGTGAGCATTCCATGGGCCATGGGTTGAGAATCACTGGGTTAGAGGATGGAATAAGTTAAAAGGTAGTTTTCTAAATATTTTCTTGAAGAACTCACCCCACTAACTCCCACAAATTGGATGATTGTTAGAATCAGAGATGGGAAACACCTGCTGGATCATCTTATCTAATGTCTGTGTGTGGGGGGACGGCTCCTTTTCGTATATTCCAACTGTTCACATGTATCATGCATCAATGACTGTGCACGTCAGAAGTAAAACAGCAGCAAGGTAAGGAAAGGAGGCAGAACAGCTCTGAGTAGCAATGATTTTATTCTCTCTAATTGGTACCCTTCAATTCTTCTTTCAACTTCCAGTGGTGCTCTGTGTGTGTGTGTGTGTGTGTGTGTGATTTTATTTATTTTGGGAAAGAGTGGGGACAGTGGCAGTGAAGGCTCATGGGTGGGGAGTGGAGGGTAATGGATTGAAAAGCGTTTTTTAAAAGTCACCTACAGCTTGATAATCAAATGGGAAACAATGCTTAAATTTAATTTCAGTGATAAATCATAAGCAGAGAGCTCTCTGACCAGACACAATAAGAACATCTCCCTTTGGGAGCAGACCTGGACCAGTTGATACAGTCTAATTAGGTACATCATAGCACACTGTTATAGAGATGAAACTATATAGTGTAAAGCTTCCATCATGGTAGTTATATATTTCCTTTTATTGTGATGGCTATGACGACAGCTTAGAATAATGAAACCCTGCAATGCTGGCCACGCTGTGACCATAATTCAGATGTCTCAGGCAGAAGGCCCCTCCTTTCATTATAAAAACAGCATTTCCTTCAGAGATCCAGCCAGAGTGTGATGAGTTATCAGGAGGAAGAAACCAAAATGAAATCCCTTCCACAGCTATATGTGCCTGCCCTGGAATTGCAAAGAAGTCCCAGGCACGCTGTATATAACGGAGGGCATCAAAATGTCACTGGCTCCCCAAACAAGGCACTCGGGGCATCAAGATTTTGAAATGGAAGAAGGGAATTTAATCAGTGACTCGCACATGGCGCGGCACCAGGGAAGAAAGGGAATGAATGTTTCAGGCAAAAAAAAAATAAATAAAAAAAGTCTTGTTGAAGTAACTTTTCAGCATGCTCCATAATACACAACGTGCCTGAGAGTTATAATTTATGTTGACAGCCTCTCATTAGGGAAATTGATGGCACAGCCTCAGTGGTACCTTTTTAAGAAACAAATATTTAAGTGAATTTAGAGTGGAAGATTAATGGCACCAGAGGGTTATCCCATTCCCACCAAACAATGAAAGAGAGCAGACAGCAGCAATGCAAACTTCTCCATACCTCTTGCCAATGTGGCACAAACCTGGCTCGAAGTTGAAGGAGTCACCCCGTGGCTGTCTGTATGCCTTGACTTCTAAATCGGTGCGGATTGTGAGGACATTTTTTAAAATGTGTTAAGGAACTAGACAGACGCAGAAGTAGAGATGAGCAAAAAAGGAATTTCCCCTCTTGGAAGTAATTTTGATATCTCAACATTTGTTTTCATCCCAATTCAGGATGAAAGATCTATATCTATCTATCTATCTTCATAGAATAAAAAGCTATGAACAATGTCAAAACAATCAATTCGATATCACACTACATCTACCAATGGCACTGTAAAAAGAGCAAGGAGTACTTGCACACCTTAGAGACTAACACATGCATTTGAGCATAAGCTTTCGTGGGCTAAAACCCACTTAATCGGATGCATGTAGTAGAAAATACAGCAGGAAAATATAGATGTGTGTGTGTGTATATACACACACACACACACACAGAGAACATGGAAAAATGGGTGTTGCCATACCAACTATAATGAGAGTAATCAGTTAAGGTGAGCTCTTGTCAGCAGGAGAAAAAAACCTTTTGTCGTGATAATCAGGATGGCCCATTTCCAAGAGTTGACAATCAGGTGTGGGTAACAGTAGGGGGAAAAATAAACATGGGGAAATAGTTTTACTTTGTGTAATGACCCATCCACTCCCAGTCTTTATTCAAGCCTAATTTAATGGTGTCCAGTTTGCAAATTAATTCCAATTCAGCAGTTTCTTGTTGGAGTCTGTTTTTGAAGTTTTTTTGTTGTAGTATTGCGACTTTTAGGTCTGTAATCGAGTGACCAGGGAGACTGAAGTGCTCTTTACAAAAACTAGACAAGCCATTTACAACACACACTTTGCTTCTCTACAAAGAAAAAAGGACACTAAACTATCTAAACTACTACATGCCACAAGGGGCCATGACAGTGGTTCCCTTAACCCACCCAACAATATTGTTAATCTGTCCAGCTATACTCTTAGCCCAGCAGAAGAATCTGTCCTATCTCAGGCCCTCTCCTTCTGCCCCTCCACCTCCAAGAACATGAAACAGTTCTGTGGTGACCTAGAATCCTATTTATGACGTCTCCGACTCAAGGAATATTTCCAACACACCTCTGAACAGCATACTAACCCACAGAGACCTTCCTACCAACATTACAAAAAGGAGTCTGGGTGGACTCCTCCTAAAGTTCAAAACAACAGACTGGACTTCTACATAGATTGCTTCCGCCAATGTGCACAGGCCGAAATTGTAGAAAAGCAGCATCACTTGCCCCATAACCTCAGCTGTGCAGAACACAATTCCATCCACAGCCTCAGGAACAACTCTGACATCATAATCAAAAAGGCTGGCAAAGGAGGTGCTGTCGTCATCATGAATAGGTCGGAATATGAACAAGAGGCTGCTAGGCAGCTCTCCAACACCACTTTCTACAAGCCAATACCCTCTGATCCCACTGAGGGTTACCAAAAGAAACTACACCATCTGCTCAAGAAACTCCCTGAAAAGCACAAGAACAAATCTGCACAGACACACCCTGTCATAAATATAAAGGGAAGGCTAACCACCTTTAAATCTCTCCTGGCCAGAGGAAAAACCCTTTCACCTGTAAAGGATTAAGAAGCTAAAATAACCTCGCTGGCACCTGACCAAAATGACCAATGAGGAGACAAGATACTTTCAAAGCTGGACAGGGGTGGGGGGGGGAAACAAAGGGTCCTGTCTGTGTGTGTGATGCTTTTGCTGGGACCAGAGCAGGAATGCAGGTCAGAACTACTGTAAAGTCAGTAAGCAATCTAGTTAGATACGCGTTAGATTCCGTTTTGTTTAAAAGGCTGATAAAACAAGCTGTGCTGAATGGAATGTATATTCCTGTTTTTGTATCTTTTTGTAACTTAAGGTTTTGCCTAGAGGGATTCTCTACGTTTTGAATCTGATTACCCTATAAGGTATTTACCATCCTGATTTTACAGAGGTGATTCTTTTACTTTTTCTTTAATTAAAATTCTTCTTTTAAGATCTTGATTGCTTTTCATGGTTCTTAAGATCCAAGGGTTTGGGTCTGTGTTCACCTATGCAAATTGGTGAGGATTTTTATCGAGCCTTCCCCAGGAAAGGGGGTGTAGGGCTTGGGGGGATATTTTGGGGGGAAGACGTTTCCAAGTGGGCACTTCCCCTGTTATTCTTTGTGTAACACTTTGGTGGTGGCAGCTTTTAACCTAAGCTGGTAAGAATAAGCTTAGGGGGTCTTTCATGCAGGTCCCCACATCTGTACCCTAGAGTTCAGAGTGGGGAAGGAACCTTGACATAGAATACCCCTGGTCAGGGTTCTAGGGGTATTCTATCTGCTACCCAAGATCCATAAATCTGGTAATCCTGGATGCCCCATCATCTCAGGCAATGGCACCCTGACAGCAGGATTCCCTGGCTATGTGGACTCTCTCCTCAGACCCTGGGCCTACGCTACCAGCACTCCTAGCTATCTTTGAGACACCACTGACTTCCTGAGGAAACCACAATCCATTGGTGATCTTCCAGAAAACACCATCCTGGCCATTCTACACTATGGATGTAGAAGCCCTCTACACCATCATTCCACACAAAGATGGACTACAAGCCATCAGAACAGTATCCCCGATAATGTCATGGCAAACCTGGTGGCTGAACTTTGTGACTTTGTCCTCACCAACAACTATTTCACATTTGGGGACAATGTATACCTTCAAGTCAGCGGCACTGCTATGGGTACCTGCATGGCCCCACAGTATGCCAACATTTTTATGGCTGACTGAGAACAACGCTTCCTCAGCTCTCATCCCCTAACACCACTACTCTACTTGTGCTACACTGATGACATCTTCATCATCTGGACCCATGGAAAAGAAGCCCTTGCAGAATTCCACCATGATTTCAACAATTTCCATCCCACCATCAACCTCAGCCTGGACCAGTCCATACAAGAGATCCACTTCCTGGACACTACAATGCTAATAAGCGATGGTCACATAACCACCACCCTATACCGGAAACTTACTGACAGCTATTCCTGCCTACATGCCTCCAGTTTTCATCCAGACCACACCACAGAATCCATTGTCTACAGCCAAGCTCTAAGATACAACTGCATTTGCTCCAACACCTCAGACAGAGACAAACACCTACAAGATCTCTATCAAGCATCCTTACAACTACAGTACCCACCTGCTGAAGTGAAGAAACAGATTAACAGAGCCAGAAGAGTACCCAGAAGTCACCTACTACAGGACAGGCCCAACAAAGAAAACAACAGAAAGCCACTAGCCGTCACCTTCAGCCCCCAACTAAAACCTCTCCAACGCATCAGCAAGGATTTACAACCTATCCTGAAGGATGACCCATCACTCTCACAGAACTTGGGGGACAGGCCAGTCCTTGCTTACAGACAGCCCCCAACCTGAAGCAAATACTCACCAGCAACCACACACCACACAACAGAACCACTAACCCAGAAACCTATCTTTGCAACAAAGCTCGTTGCCAATTCTGTCCACATATATTCAGGGGACACCATCATAAGGCCTAATCACATCAGCCACACTATCAGAGGCTCATTCACCTACACATCTACCAATGTGATATATGCCATCATGTGCCAGCAATGCCCTTCTGCCATGTACATTGGCCAAACTGGACAGTCTCTACGTAAAAGAATACATGGACACAATCAGATGTCAAGAATTATAACATTCAAAAACCGATAGGAGAACACTTCAATCTCCCTGGTCACTCGATTACAGACCTAAAAGACACAATACAACAACAAAAAAATTTCAAAAACTGACTCCAGCAAAAAACCGCTGAATTAGAATTAATTTGCAAACTGGACACCATTAAATTAGGCTTGAATAAAGACTGGGAGTGGATGGGTCATTACACAAATTAAAACTATTTCCCCATGCTTATTTTTCCCCCTATTGTTTCTCACACCTTCTTGTCAACTGTTAGGAAAGGGCCATCCTGATTATCACGCCAAAAGTTTTTTTTCTCCTGCTGATAACAGCTCACCTTAATTGATCACTCTAGTTATAGTTGGTATGGCAACACCTATTTTTTCATGGTCTGTGAGTGTGTGTGTGTGTTTGTATATCTTCCTATTGTATTTTCCACTACATGCATCCGATGAAGTGGATTTTAGCCCACAAAAGCTTATGCTCAAATGCATTTGTTAGTCTCTAAGATGTCACAAGTACTCGTTCTTTTTGCTGATACAGACTAACAAGGCCACCACTCTGAAACCAATGGCACTGTGTCACCTCATGGGAGTTGCAGTTCTGGTGTCTCTTACCACCATTGTCTCCTATGGGTTGTGCTTCTTGGCCAGATGACATCTCCCACAATGCACTCACAGTCATGTGAATAATATGATATATTATGTGGCTTGGTCAGAAGAGAAATTGTGGTGCATCATGGGAAATGTAGTCTGGCCAAAGAGTACAGCCCATAGGTCACAATGACGGCATTAGATATTCAAACACATATGAAATGTTCAGGAAACACAGGCAGGTCTAATGTTGAACTGATTCAAAATTAAACATTAAGGTTCAGTTCAATAAACATTTCTGAAGCTAAACATTTTTTGATTTTCCAGACAGAAAAATTGAAGAAAAGACAAACAAAATTTTCCATACAAAAATTTCAATTTTGCAGAAACTACATTCTGCTAAAAATTATTTTGATGAAAAATTCTGGAGCCATTCTACTCAACAACTCACTTCACAGAACAACTTGCCTTCAGCAACCTGGACTGGACTTGAACCTGACTTATAGACAAAGGCTTCATACCTTATAACAAATCGCTTGAGTCATCCAGCCCAATACAGTATCCTCACTTAATGGTATTTTTGAAGTACATCTTATAAACGAAGGTAGGCTGAAGGCTGTGCCTTTTTCTGTCAGCTAACTGTATGGGCAACAATGAGAATACATGACTACAGTGCATAGGAACTATATCTGGGTTTGAAAAAAAATCTAATCAACTATTTGTTGATAATGAAGGGGTTTTTCTTAGTTATTCCTAATTTCAATTTAGCTTCTCTGGACCATGCTGAATTTTCCAGACACATATTAATTAACTGAAGGGTGCTCTGTTTGGATCACCTTTTTCTGGCTGTTCATTTGCTAGCAATGGCCAGCTCTTTGCGATAGTACATAAACATCTGGAAACTCCCAGATGTTAATTAACTCTCAGCCTATTGAACTGCAGTCTCTGGGAAGCATGAGGATGTATCAAGTGTTCTCCTGGGAGACTGGGTTGTTAAAGAGAAGGGGAAACAAAAACAGAAGCAGAGATGGAAAAAGAAAAGCTCTATTTTAATTTTACCTCCAGAGAATTCAATAAAATAATAATTGCATGGAATACATGTAGATAATGTGGTGGTGATGGTGACTCCAACCCTATAACGAATCCCCTGAAGAATTTGCACAAATTGGGGGTGAAACACAGTCATGGGCACAGATTCTGATCCGAGCAATGCCCGAGGAAATCCAGAGTTACCCTCCACCTCAATTATGCTTGATTTATGCCTGTGTCACTGAAATCTGAATCTGGCCCACAGAATCTAAAACCATTTTGCTTGACATCTCACCACAGACTGAACTGAATTAGTTTGCTCACATAGCCAGTGGTGTTCAGCTATATATAGGCAGGGATCTCTTTTCTATTTTCTCTGTTCTTCTTCAGCCACCCCAGGGATTGTGCATTATCTGGACCTCTAGTAATAATGCCGTGATATATCTGCAGGATGAAGATGATGCATATTGGCCAACTATTAATAGTTGTAATTAAGGGCTTTTTCCCCCTTCCTTGCTTTATTTTGGCAAAGAGCCACAAGTATCCTGGCACAGCCTCTCTCCTTTGCCCACTGTTTAGACCAAAGGACAAGCACTTAGCAAGTCACGACTGTTTCTTTGGCTGATGTATGTTTTATGATATCTTATATGATTTTCTCTATCTCTGTACATAACCTCATACAGAACATGCTTGTAACTATACACCTGATGCTATATACATGCTGGTCACACCTTTATTTCTGGGTGAGGAAGTGCTGCCTAGTGGCTAGAACACAACCCAGAGTGTCAGCTTTTCCACTTATTTGCTGTGTGCCTGTGAACAAGTCACTTAAAGTGTAGCTCCCAGCCAGTGGAGATACACTCATTGACTTCAGTCAGCTTTAGCTCAGGCCCTTAATCTTTCTGTGCTTCCATGTATACGTCGGTTCTTCAAGGTGCTTTAAGATCCTCAGATGAAAGCCACGACACTATAAACCAAATTCTGATCTCAATGACATGGGTGTAAATCCAGAGAAGCCCCATAGAAGTCAGCACCATTACTCCGAAGATACGCTGGTGTAACTGAGTTCATAATATCTTGCCTCGCACCTGAGATTCCATGGGTCAGATTCTGATCTCAGTTATATCAATGTCAAACCAGAATAACCATTTTCACCTTCTGGGGTTACTTCAGGTTAACTCAGATCAGAATTGGAGCCTCAGCAAGGGAAAAAACCTATTAACAGAACTTTCAAAAGCAGCACCGACCTAGGCCGACTAACCAGCAGACTTGCTGATGCAGTTTCTATCAGGTCAGACCTTTTCATAGAATCATAGAATATCAGGGTTGGAAGGGACCTCAGGAGGTCATCTAGTCCAACCCCCTGCTCAAAGCAGGACCAATCCCCAACTAAATCATCCCAGCTAGGGCTGTGTCAAGCCTGACCTTAAAAACCTCTAAGGAAGGGGATTCCACCACCTCCCTAGGTAACACATTCCAGTACCTCACCACCCTCCTAGTGAAAAAGTGTTTCCTAATATCCAACCTAAACCTCCCCCACTGCAACTTGAGACCATTACTCCTTGTTCCTGTGATGCATCGTTGTATTTGAGGCTGATTAATTTCTCTTGAAGCATACGCTGTTTGCACTGCTTCTTCAAGGATTTCATATCAAAGGGAGGGTCACAAATTGAACCTATTTGTGTCCTACATCAGTTTGTGAAAAGTGCACAAATTAATTGTGTGTGCGCGCACACACACACAACCTGTCATGTTTCTATTTAAATAAATAATAATAATAATAATAATGAAAAATAAAACATGTTAATCAAGCATCCCTGAGTGTCCCTATTTGATATCTCCTAGAGGCCCCAAGCAGGAACCAGAGCGCCATCATGGCAGGTGCTGTACAAACAAGAAAATAAGGAAAAGTCTATCTGTCTTAGGTACTTACATGGCCCCCATAGATCTGGGCACCTTCCAATCTTTTATCTATCCTTGCAGCACACCTGAGAGGCAGGGCAGTGTTATTATCCCCATTAGTCAGATGGGGAACTGAGGCCCAGAAAGACTAAATGACTTGTTCCAGGTCACACACAGAGTCTGTGGAGGAGAAGGGACTTGAACCAGGTCTCCCAAAATCCAGGCTATTGCCCAATCCTTCCTCTGTCAAAAAAAAGAGATTTCAACTACCAACAGAGAGAAAAAAGATGTTTCCAGTTAGAACTCCCTTATTGAAGTGATCATCTCAGATGATGCCTCCAGTCTAGAAATTCAGAGAGAGAAAGGACCTTTTTCCTCTGAGCTATCCTGGATCTTATTCTCTGTGTTTAAAATTATTCTAATTTTCTCAGTCTAGAGCGTATCCTTCAAGCATTGATCACCGGAGTGTTCCTGGGATCAGAAATGTTGTATCTAATTTCTTTATCCGGTGTTTTCATAGTGATTAAGTGCCTTTAAGGAAAGTTAGCATCTTCGGTGAAGAACCATTCACAGGGTTGGAGCTGTCACCTCCTCTGCCTAGCTCCACCCCACCATAACCACGGAGTGCTAACTGTTTGGAGGAAATACAGGCATATAAATCTTCCTGGACATCATCTTCTCTGTCAGATTCCTCACAAGGCAGATTAACATTTGAAAAGCCCTGTTGTGTGGAATGCTCATTTTTTTTCCTCTTGAAATTGTTTGCCATCAAGTCTTAGAAGGCCAGCATTTCCCATTCAATTGATTATATTATATTATATTTACACACACACAAGCCAAAACCTTCATTCATGTAGCACATTAAGAATCAAAGAGTCAGGAAACACAAAAGTTAACATTTCTAAGAGATCATTAACTCCTCTAAAATTGCACGTATTATCCCTTAAATTATACATTAATAGACAAAGTCCAATCATGCAAAATCCTTCCTCAGGTTCAGCAACACCTAACTTCTATCAGTAGCCGCAATGAGAGGCTCCTCTCTTGATAACAAAGCTGTACTCTAATCAGTAACAAGTGAACTGCATTAGTGTCAGTTTGGCTTCACTTTGTAGAAGCATCCAATAGCCCAGATGTGTAAGCAAAAGTTACTTATACTGACAAATTTGGCCTGAAACCCAGCAAGAAGAGCGTCTCCCATGCTATAACAATACTTCCTGCTTCTAGTCGGGTAAGAACTGCTCTGCAAGAGCTTTGCTTGCAGAGGTTTGTACTCCTGCTTCCAGCTACACCCATCTATCTGATCATTCTCTGTCACTTGTGTTCAGCTCATCATGTGTTAAATCCTTTTCTAAATGTGAGCGCAAATTAATTAGGCTCTGAACCTGCTGTTCTGGGTCCTGCCTTTGGAGTTCTCTCTGTTACTAGTAGCATTTGAATCACTCAGTGGATTCTGAAATATTCCTAGATGCTTCTCAAACTGTTTTTCCCCTCCCCTCATCACTGATCATCAGTCCTACTTGCTTTTCAGGGACTCTTTCCAATTTTGCTTCCCATGTTTCCAGAATTCTCAAATAATCCATCAGCAGCCTCATTATCAGTGACTTGGAGTTCAAAAAATTGGCACTTTCCATCCCTTGGGTCCTCCAGCTGCCTTTTGAAATGGCCCAAATCAAATGGCCCTTTCTGACCACCACCAAAACTTTGATCCCTCTCTCTGCCATGTCTGGCTTCCTCATAGCCTGGCATTTCAGTCCCCAAACCAAGAGCAAAGGTAACACAATAGTTTGCCCAGGTGAACGGCACAACCCCCTTGTGAAGAAATATTAAAGTTGGGACCCAACTTTTGTTCCCATTATTTCTCAGAATTAGCTACACAATAGGAGTTTGGATTTTCATCCCATGATGAAATGAGCAATGAGAAGTCTGCAAGGATCATTCATGGATGATGCAACTGTAGGAACTGCAGACCACATACATACAGTCTTTATGGTCAGACAAAGGTTAGTTATTCAATGTTCAATGCCAGGAACACATAAGGATCATACCTTAAGGGCACATTAGCATGTTCCTGGCACTTTTGCTTCTGTGCAAGCAGCAGCTCTCTCTCGTGAGATTTTCAGACCAAGGTGGCAGAAGTTTTCTGAGAACAACTGAACCCACATGATTCACAATTCAAGCTGGTTGAAATCTCACAGGATCAGCTGACTTCAAGAGAAGTCTGATTTGGGACTAAAATCTCATGAGAACAGCTTGTAAAATTCCAGTATCTGTGACTCCGAATGCTAATTTAGCTTTGAAGATCATTTTAAATCTAATCCAGACCGCAACACTTCTCCTTATCCCACCTCACGCACGTACTCACTTAAGGCCAAATCCTGCCCTGCACTTGATTCTTGGTCTTTGCATTGGAAGGGATTTGAGGAGCTAGCAGTGTTAATCTAACTACACCCAGTAGTAGTACCAACTTGTATGTGTAGTTTCTGGTTTATTAACAAGGCACTTCCCTCTGCTGAAAACACACATGCTCCTTTCATCACAATAGTGTTTACTCAATTTTGTCTGAGGTACAGATCACAGGATCTGGCAGTGCGTGAGTCTGAATAAATTCTACACTGCTCAGACACTGAACTCAGGGCCTGATCCTGGATGTTATGGTCATGGTGAAAGCCAATACTATAATGGGGTTCAAAAGGGAGCTAGATAGGTTCATGGAAGATAGGTCCATCAATGGCTGTTAGTCACAATGGGCGGGAATGGTGTCCCTAGCCTCTGTTTGCCAGAAGCTGGGATTGGGTGACAGGGCATGGATCACTTGATGCTAACCTGTCTGTTCATTCCCTTTGGGGCACCTGCCATTGGCCACTGTCAGAGGACAGGATACTGGGCTTGACGAACCTTTGGTCTGACCCAGTATAGCCTTCTTATGGTCCCAGCTCACCCAGAAGTAAGATTTGTGCTGAGGTAAGAAAAGATTGACATGTTGGTCCAAATGCTTAGTTTCTCCTTCTTTAAATAATGAGTTTTCAAAAATAAGCCAGGCCTAGCAAAGGAGCCAGAAAGGTGAAATGTAAAAGCGCTCTCCCTGGTCTGCGTCAGGTCATTATCGAATGTACCAGAAACGTAAGCTGCTTTCTACAGTTGTGATTGTGGCCACTTTTTCCCTGCTGCTCTTTGGCTGTTTCCTCCATTTCACTCCTGCTATCACCTCAGTATCAATCCATTCCTGTCCCTTATACCTTACTGCTTCCTCTCTCATCTCTTCTCCCCTGCCCTGTTCCCCTCCCTCCCTTCATCCTTCCAATTAGCTAATCTTCTCTTAACAAAACCTCAGCCAAGGAATTAACTCCCCCCCCCCGCCCCGCCCAAGAATCCTGGCACTAACATGAGGTTTGCTAGCCATCCCTGCTTGCATGTTCCATCCCTTTCCTTAACCCCATGTCTGTCATGTCTATTTTGATTGTAAGCTCCCTGGAGCAGGGACTATTTATTATTCTATGCTGCACAGTACCTACCATGGTGAGGATCCATTCTTGGTTCATTCCTTGACACAACCACAATGCAGATAATAAATAATCATTCCCTTTGCACACCCTGATTTTCAATCTCTGGAATCTCTCTTTAAAAGTGTCCTTTTGGGAAAGAAATTTCTCATGGTTTAGTCTTAGCCTACAGTGACCTTTGCCTCATCCCTAATTGATAGGTTTCAGTATAATAAGGTGATTTACACTTTGTACCACTGTCTAGTCACTGCCAAACTGATGATTTACCAAATGGGTCAAGATCATCAAAAGGAGCTAAAAGTCTCCCAACTTCTGTGAAATACTTAGCACATTCTATAAATCATGCTTCAGTAGCAGATTACAAAGTGCTTTGCAGTCAGTGCACTGACGAGGCCTCATACGGAGGTAAAACCACAGTAAACATTCTCTAGGACTGTGTAAAATGGGGCACAGCAAGTGTCCTGGACCTCAACACAGAAAATGACTGGAAGGGCTGGTAGTAAAACCAAAACCTGTGATCCCCACTCTGGCGTTCTACCTCGCGGTGCAAGTAAAAAGCCAACAGAACCAAGAGTTTGCAGAAAGTGACATTCGCCACATTACTTGTTAATTATTAGAATTACAGCAGCACCAACAGAGGTCAAGACCCTATTGTGCTAGGCCCACTACAAACCCGTAACAGCAGCCAGTCCCTGCCTCAAAGATGTAATTACGCTAGGCAAGACACACAGCAGGCAGGAGAAAAAAGATTTAGTGACTCAGGAGAATGTGGCAGAGTACAGAATTGAACCCAGTACTCGAGTGTTAAATTTAAGACCATCCTTCCTCTTAAGTGCTGAAAATGTGTGATGTGAGTGACAGTGCCTCGAGGAGCTTACAGTCTAAATAACTCTCACTAGCTAAGACACAGACCTGTCTATCTTAGGTACCTATATGGCCCCAATTACTGTAGAACCTCAGCTCCTCACAGTCCTTAATCCTGTGAGGTGGAGACCGGAGAGACGGCATTGTTGTACCAATTTAGATATATAGGCCATGCCTATCACCATAGTATTTGAGTACCTGCACTGCAAGCTGATCACAAAGGGTGTATGAATTAGGCTACACAGAGAGAGGCCCGACGGCTTCCAGTTTCCACAAAGGTACAAAGCAGCCATCTTTGGGGCTGGGAAGGAGAGAAACTTAGCAATATTAATTGCATGAAGATCTGTGTAATTTAACCCCCCCCCGTCTCCTAAGTTAAAAGAGGCTCTTGCCAGTTTGAAGGGTAGGAAGTCCAACTTCCAGACAAATGGAAAAGATGAATTAGAGTGTCACTAGTGGAGAGAGAGAGAGAGAGCTTGATGGCACTTATTTTTGATCGAATTATGAAACTAGCGAATGAAAGGAATGGACTAGATGGGACGCAGCTAGACTGTAGTCAAGCATTTGATACAGCGCCTCACAAAAACCTTCCTCTGAGAATGAATTCTAACTGGGCTGGCTGCTGAGAAGAGTTGCAGGTGCTCTGGCAGGAGGACAACGTGTGATAAGTGGCAATGCATCGAGGTGGGAAAGGCAGCTGGGGGGGGCAATAGATCTGCTCTTATTTACAGTCATGATCTAGGACAGGGAGTAAATAGCACATTAATGAGATATGCAGATGACACAAAACTGGGCGGTGTTGCAAACGAACTACAGGTTGCATCCTTTAACAGGCTGAGCACTGCAGCTACACGTTCAGTGCCTTTAAGCTATACTGTGTGGGGCGGGGGCGGGCTGACAGCTCTCAGCACCTTAAAGGATTCAGCCCCTAGAGAGGTTAGAAATACAGACAGGAAATACCCAAGGATAAAACATCTGGAAATTCAGCTGGAAGAAGGAACTTGAAAAGCAGTAATGCCAAAAGACACCTATAGGTGACGGTGGACCAGCACGATCTTGCAAATGTGGTCTGGTGAAGGTGGTGGGGAGAAGTCTAGAAAGAGGCATCGCATCACGGAGCAGAGGCAGTCTTCAGTTCTGAGCACCAGAAAGACACTGAGAGAACAAAGGGAATTTAGAGAAGAGCAATAAACATGGTTAGTGGGCCAGAAGGACTGACTTCTACATAACCACACTGGGTCAGTCCAATGGTCCATCTACTCAGTATTCTGTCTCTGAGAGTGGCCACTCCCAGATGTTTTGGAGGAAATGAACAGGACAGGGCAACTATTGGGTGAGCCATTCCGTCACCCAGTCCCAACTTCTCATAGTTAGAGATTTAGGGACACCGAGAGCATGGGCTTGCATCCCTGACAATCTTTCCTAATAGCCACTGATGCATGAACTTATCTAATTCTTTTTTGAATCCAGTTATACTTTTGACCTTCACAACATCCCATGGCAATGGGTTTCAAAGGTTGACTGTGGATGTTATGAAGTACTGCCTTTTGTTTGTTTTAAACCTGATGCTTCCTAATGTCAACATGTGACCCCCGCTTCTGGTGTTATATGAAGGGGTAACTAACTCTTTCCTATTCAATTTCTCCATTCTGTTCATGATTCTATAGACCTCTATCCTATCAACCTGTTAGTCTCTAAGGTGCCACAAGTACTCCTTTTCTTTGAACGGCCCCAGTCTTTTTAATCTTTTTAAGCTGTTCCATACCCCTGATCATTTTGTTGCCTTTCTCTGCACCTTTTCCAATTATAAGTAAGGTCAATAGAACTAAGCTTGGCTAAATGATGACTCAGGGGGATAGATGATAGCCAGCTACAAAGCTTTGAAGGGTGCAAACACTACATACGGAGATGAATTGTTTGGGATGGTGCTAGGGAATAATAACTAGAGTAATGACATGAAATTCAACAAATGAATATTTAGGCTGGACATCAGCAAAGCTTCCTAGCCTAGCTTCTACTAAGTCATGGTTTCAGTGTCTGTTTTTTTATTTTAGCTGTTCTCTCTCTGAGTCTTTAATCTTTTGGGGGCAGTGATCATGCTGGATGTGTGTACATTTATATGGTATATAGCACAATGTAGCCCTATTTCCTGACTGGGGCCTCTAGGTGCTACCATAATAAGCAATTGTAACAGCAGAAGAGTCTTACAAAGGCAATTCCTCATCCCATGGAGCCTTTAAATCATGGCTGGAAGTCTTTCTACATAATATGCCCTAGTTCAATAATTCTCAACTTTTTCCATACCATGACCCCATATTACAAAGGGAAGAGAAAGGGCTCTCTGCCCTTTAGCCTTATACAACGGAGCCTGGTTGCAAGTGTCTGAATCCATTCCCAACCTCGCTGGGGGTCACGACCTCCCTGATTCAGAACCTACATTGCTCAGGCTTGTGTTACTGGGCTCCATGCAGGAATTACTGGGTGAAATTCTATGACCTACATAGGACATCAGACTAGATTACCATAATGGTCCCTCCCAACCTTAAAGTCAATGAATCAATAAGGGAAGTAATGGAAGTTCCATTCCCCGAGACACAGAAAATGGCACTATGCCAAGCAATGGGGACTATAAGGCAGAGAGCAATCCTGCACAGACTGAGGCAAAGTGCACCTGGTGACCTAACCATCCTTCACCCATGTCTGATTTTCATGATTCCCTCTTACTGCAACTTCAGCACACTCCTTCATCCAAACAGAGAGAAATTTTGATTTTAAATACATAAGAACCTCTCTCTCAAAAAAAGCCAGCCCTCTTCTAAACAATCACAGTGTCAAGTGACTGGAGTGGAAAGAGATCTTAAGTGACAATCCATCAAAGGCTGACTGGTCAATCTTCCACTCTGTTTTTGGTATTGTCATACTCAGGCAGCCGGCCGCTGAGTTCTTTTCTGACTGAGATTGATTCCAGCAGACAGGAAGTGATTTCAATGACATAGTACATTGACACATTAGTATAATCTCACGAGTGCACCAGAATGGCTAACAAGGCATCCTGATTGGCCCTGTTTTCCCCTCCTTCACTGTTATTCAGGGTGGTCCAAGGGGACATAAACTAGGAAGAAGGGCATGGAAGCAAATAAATAAAGCTATAGGCTGAATGTCAGCAAATATTTTTTAATGACTAAGATCTATAGGAGTGTGGCTAGTCTTCCCAACAGGTCTGGTGGAAGCCCTTCTGCTAGAGTCATTCAAAACTGGACAAAGCAATGATAAACCTACCACAGGGAACAATATTTTACTGGCTGGGAGACGGACAGAATGACCTAACAGGTCTTATCTTTCCATCTCTAAAGTGAACGAATGCCAGAATCACTGGCTAGTGAATGCTTGGAAACATAAACAAACACACATTAATGATGCAGTTTTCTTTTATTTTGTTCCGTTGGTGAGGATATAAATAGCGAACAGCTGCTGAGTGACTGGGAGGCTGAAACTCACTGGAGAACCCCAGCTGACGTCAGAAAGTAGGAGAGGAGAGCTTAGCCTGTTTAGAACAAACAAGATAAGAATTCTGGGCCATGATAGTGCTCTACAAGTAGCGAAAACTACATCTCAAATGGTTAGGTTGAGTCATAGCTATACGTTCAGGTACTTCTCTGAATTTAACCTTCATTGATCCAAAGCTTTTTGGTAAGGATATCGATACTGATTCTGAGAAACAGCCAATTATACATAGCATTTTAAGCAGGGGAGAGGGCAAAGGGGGGCTAGTGTCCCCACAATGGAAATATTTTTGGGGGGGAGAGGATCTATGTTTCCGCAGTCCAGCCACCCAGTATCTCGTCAAGGCAAGAGTGGGACCCCGCTATGGTTCCACACGCATGGAGGTCGAGGGACAGAAATGAGAGAGGGGGGTTAACAAACATGTGGACAAGAATGATCCAGTGGATATATAGTGTACTTGGACTTTCAGAAAGCCTTTGACAATCTCCCTCACCAAATGCTCTTAAGCAAATTAAGAAGTCATAGAATAAGAGGGAAGGTCCTCTCGTGGATCAGTAACTGGTTAAAAGACAGGAAACAAAGGGTAAAAATAAGAGGTCAGTTTTCAGACTAGAGACAGATAAATAGTTGGGGTCCCCGAGGAATCTGTACTGGGACTGGTGCTGTTCAACAGATTCATAAATGATGTGGGAAAAGGGGTAAACAGTGATATTGCAAAATTTGCAGATACAAAATTACTCAAGATAGTTAAATCCAAAGCAGACTGCAAAGAGTTACAAAGGGATCTCACAAAACTGGGTGACTGGGCAACAAAATGACAGACGAAATTCAATGTTGATAAATGCAAAGTAATGCACATTGACAAACATAATCCCAACTATACACACAAAATGATGGGCTTGAAATTAGCTGTTACCAATCAAGAAAGATCTTGGAATCATCGTGGATAGTTCTCTGAAAACACTCACTCAATGTGCAGTGACAATCAAAAAAGCTAACAGAATGTTAAGAACCATTAGGAAAGGGATAAATAAGACAGAAAATATCATAATGCCACTATATAAACCCATGATACATTCACACCTTGAAAGCTGCATGTAGTTCTGATCACCCTATCTCAAATAAGATATATTAGAATTGGAAACGGTACAGAGAAGGGCAACACAAATGATGAGGGGTATGAAACAGCTTCCATACAAGGAGAGATTTAAAAGATAGGGATTTTTCAGCTTGGAAAAGAGACAAACAAGAGGGGATATGATAGAGATCTATAAAATCTTGACTGGTGTGCAGAAAGTGAATAAAGAAGTGTAATTTACTCCTTCATATAACACAAGAACTATGGGTCACTAAATGAAATTAATAGGCAGCCGGTTTAAAACAAACAAAAGGAAGTATTTCTTCACACAACCAACCTGTGGAACTCATTGCCAGCGGATGCTGTGAAGGCCAAAAGTATAACTGGGTTTGAAAAAGAACCAGCTAAGATCCTGGAGGATGGGTCCATCAATGGCTATTCGGCAAGATGCCAGGGAGGCAACCCCATGTTCTGGGTGTCCCTAGCCTTGGACGGGCAGAAGCTGGGAGTGGACGACAGGGGATGGATCACTCAATTACCCTGTTCTGTTCATTCCCTCTGAGGCACCTGGCTTTGGCTGCTGTATGAAGACAGGATACCAGGAGAGAATAACCACTGGTCTGATCCACTGTGGCCAATCTTATGTTCACGGCAGCACATGGGATAGGGCTGGCCACAGGGAAGCAAGTGGGGCTCCCTGGCCCAGCTCAGACTTGCCTTGCAGTGGTCCCAGTGGAGACACCTGGCCTGGAGGAGGGGTAGGAGCATGTCTGTCAGTTGCTGTGATAGGGTGGGGCACAAGGCACTGGCATCTGGGCAAGGAGTCAAACTTTTCCACCTTCTCTGTGAAAGGGAATGGAGCCCTGGCTCCAAGCTATCCTGGCAGCCATCAAGTGCCTGGTTCAGGGCCAGCCCCCCTAGTGGTCTGCCACAGAGCTGGGAGCCCATGCTCCCATGTCTTCCAGGCTCCTCCTCATCCCACCTGGTAGGCTGGAGATAAACCTAGATCCTGGAAACCCCAACTAGGCTGTCACCTTGGGAGCTTAGGTGGGCTACTGAGAAGCTCAGTGGGCAAACTGGCAGGAAAGCATGGAGGTTTCTACGTCATAAGAAAACAGTCCCCTCAGAACACGGAGGATACGTCGATTATTACAAATAATGAAAGTATCTCCTGCACTAGAAGCAAAAAGTATTGTTTTGTTTCTCAGCACCTCCTCTTCTTTCTAAATCTCCCAGTCACTTACCTGTCAATCCTCTTTTCACAGTCTTGCCTGCCAATCTCTTAATACAACTGGTATGATTTCTGACAGGAACCAAACATTATTAATTTTATTTGTATTGTCACTTGATTTAGTTGCAACAGATCGCGTTTCTGTGGTTACAAGGAGAGCATTCAACTTGCAGATGGAGGAAGGTTCCCAGGCCCTCGATGGGGGCATCTCCAGGCTGAAGAGATCTCCTCCTGTAGACATGGCTAAACTATCCTATTGCCAGAGAGGAGTTTCATCCCTAGGCATTTTTCCCTATCTTTAGACATCACTGGATTGCATGCTAGTACCTGGTGTTTTCAAAGACTCTTAACCAGAGATGGAGGCTACAAGGATCAATCTTACAGTAGCTTCATGTCCAAAATGGCAGATAAGGCTATTCACTTTTCAAGCCTTCATCCACTACATTATCCAATAGTCAAAATACCTAACTTGCTGGCCATTAAAGGGTCAAGAAACAATTTCCAGGGACCATCACCACATTGTGTTACAGCACAAGCACATCATATCACAACACAGTGGCACAGTAAATGTCCTCGTGCACAAGTCAGTCCAGCAGATGAGCTCTCTTTGGTGGTGATCCTACCACACACTCATTTTGGGGTGTCCACTTCAGATAATTCCTTTGACATTCCATCTCCCCCCGCCCTTTCTCCTCTGTGAAATGTAGCCAGTATCCCCACAGCCTTGCTTCTGCTATGCATTGCCATATCTAAGACCATAGCAGGTTTTGAGTGAATATCCTGCAGCCATACCACTGCCCCTTTGGTTCTGAGGGGACAGGCAAAACTCTATGTCCCCAGAAGAACAACTCCACTCAGTTCCGATTCCCAACCTGGAAGGGTAACATACCATCTGTGCGTCTCGTCACTCTTACTTCCACAGCACAAAACCGCACCCAGCAATTCCTTCTTAGTCCATGTTTGGGTCAGCTTTCACAAGCCAAGCATGGTTAGGCCAGAGCAGCATTTAGATGAGAGATGTCTAAGCAACAACCATGAGGTGTTGATGACTCAAAAGGTGAGCTATTACTAGGAGCACTATGTTACAAGATGTGCTACACTCCACACTGGGACATAAACCCAAGAATTTAACTACCCTAGTATAGTCATTAACGATCCCACAATATTGTTGTTTTTTCCATGTTCAGAGAGAGGAGAGGGAAAGCTGAGGAGTTAGTTTATCACAGGGCTCTGCTCCAATTCCATCTCTGACAATTGTATCCATAACAACAAAAGAACGGCTATACGAGATCAGACCAATGGCCCATTTAGCCCAGCATCCTGTCTTCTGACCATGGCCAGATGCTTCAGAGAGAATGAACAAAACAGGGCAATTTAGAGTGATCCATCCCCTGTCGTCCAGTCCCAGATTCAAAAATTGTTTTTGTTTCAAAATGTTGACTCTCTCTCTCTCTCTCTCTATATATATATATTTGCTTCGACATTGCTTGCAGGTAAATTGTTTTTTTTTTCTTTTTGACAGAATTGACATTTTCTTGCCCAAAATGGTTTTGACAAAACCATATTTTTAGGTAGAAATATTTTCTCCACTAAAAATTTCAACCAGTTTTATTGGCTGGGCTCCAGTGCGGGGTGAAGAGACAACTATATGTAATATGGATCAATCCTTAATCTGAATCCTGGTCTTTGGATAACACTGAAAAAGGACCAGACCCACTCCTGATTTTGCACAGCAAAACCCTGAGCACTGGGCCTTTGCAACCTCAAAATCTACCCAATGGTAGGATTGCCCAATGGTACTGTGTAGATTATTTTCATTTATTCGTATTACGGTAGTGTGCCTAGAGTGTGTCCAATGAAGTGCGTCAAGTTGCAGTGGGGGAGGTTTAGATTGGATATTAGGAAAAACTTTTTCACTAAGAGGGTGGTGAAACACTGGAATGCGTTACCTAGGGAGGTGGTAGAATCTCCTTCCTTAGAGGTTTTTAAGGTCAGGCTTGACAAAGTCCTGGCTGGGATGATTTAACTGGGAATTGGTCCTGCTTCGAGCAGGGGGTTGGACTAGATGACCTTCAGAGGTCCCTTCCAACCCTGATATTCTATGATTCTATGGGCACACAATACACATACAGTAAGTAAGTCCCTGTCCTGTTTACATTCTAAATAGATGAGAGCAGACAAAAAGTGAGAGGAAAGTAAGGTACTTAACATGGCTCCATTACCGTAACAGCTGAGTGTCTCACAGGCATGAACGTACTTATCCTCATGACACCTCTGTGAGGTAGGACAATGCTATTCTTCCCATTTTGCAGATGGGGAACTACCCAGATCATTTTGAGTTGCAACTCAGTGGCTTAGCCACAAGACCATTTGTTTTCTCTATACCTATTCTGTGGTTAGTCACTCAGGGCTATTTAATCTAGATTCTGACTCCATGCCAGTACAGAGCCTCTTTTCGCTGTTCCCAAATTATAGACAGTACATTTTCCTTCCTCCCAAATCAGCTCATAAAGGGCTTTGGGATCTTCTGAGGAAAGGAGCTACACAGTGACAAACTGTCGTAGGACTCAGCATGGTAGACTACCCTCCAGGGCATCAACATTATGGAAAGACGACACTCTCAGCTTTGCAGTTTGGCACGCACCTCTGAAGAATGCAGCAGGCACACAAAGGCAGAAGGAGGAAAAAGAACCAGCGATGGCTCTAAATCACAAAGTTCAGCTTGGAAGGCAAACTTTCCCAAAACTTGAGGGTTGTTTGGAGGCAGGGTTTTGATTAAGGCCCATTCCTAGAGGGAATGCAGAGGCATCGGAAGGGACAACGGAAAAATGCTGGGGAAAAAAGGAAAATAGCCAAAACAATCAACTTACAGCTAGTGAAATCCTGACTGTAGGATCGTTTTGTTTTCGGGGAAGAGGGACTCAGTTAAAAACTGCCCCCAGCATTTTCAGAATGCATGAACAGCACTTACTCAGCAGAGCACCCCAGGTCTCTCAGACTTTAAGGCCAGAAGAGACCATCATGATCATCTAGTCTGACCTCCTGCACATTGCAGGCCACAAAAACTCACCCACCCACTCTTGTAGTAGACCCCTAACCTCTGGCTGAATTACTGAAGTTCTGTAATACTGAATTAAAGACTTCAAGTTACAGAGAATCTACCATTTACTCTAGTTCAAACCAGCTAATGACCTATGGCCCCAGGCTGCAGAGGAAGATGAACCCCCCCCCCGTCTCTGACAACCTGAGCTGGGGGAAAATTCCTTCCTGACCCCAAATATGTTTTCCACTGAGATACCGCACAAGATACCACACAAGACACAGAGGTTTCAATTCTGAGGCTGAGCAGAACTGAAAGTTCAAAGGAAAAGTGGGAGGGGGGGAGGGCATGTGAATATGAACCCTACACAAATCAAACCCAGAGGAAAAGTTTGTCCAAAAGCCCTAAAAAGCAAAATCTCTGTTTCATGCCAGACTGGTTACACATCTCAAAAGCACCTCATTCACTGAGGAGTCCAAGTCCCATTGGCACTTAGGGTATGTGGAAGCAGTAGCTTATCCAAGCTAGCCTCCATTCAGCTCGTGTGGGTAACAATAGCAATGCAGATAGTTCAAATCCGGCACAGACCTCTGTACATACTTGGCTCTCTGGCCCTTTCTGAAACCCACATTGCACTGTCTTCACTGCATCTGGTGCCCGCGCTACCTGGATTCAGGCTAGCTTGAGCATAGCTTTTGCTGTGCAGCCATATTCTTAGGCTCCTAGGTCATTTAAGCACTTTGGAAAATTTTTACCAATGTCCCATCTCACGGGACCAAGCTCTGGTGTTTGGAGAACTGGATCCAGACTAACTGGCGGTGATTGGATGAGGGGGTGTGGTTCACCTGTTACAGGTTAGGGGACAGAAATGAAACTTGGATCTGGACTTTCCCCAAAGTCTGGTTCTCCGCCCTGGTGGCCCCATTCCTGCTGTCGTAGCTATGAATGCATGAGTACACAGTTCAGTTATACTTTTTGACTGACCTTTCCTGGCACATCCATGACAGGAGAGAGCAATAAGGACATGCTTTTTAATCTAACATCAGTCAATACTAGGACACAACTAATGGACTTAGACATTATACATTCAATAATTGTTTTTACTTAAAGACTTTACTGTTAGCCAACTGAGACACTGCATGTCAGCAGCAGCCACTGGCTATTGATAGGCACCAGTGAGACATTAATTCAGGCCTCTCTGTCTATGTTTAGGTTCTTCTGTAGCATCCATCACTAGAATATCTGAGCACTGAGATATCAATTCATATCAAGAAGAAAGCCAAGGAATGTGTGGGCCCCTTACTGAATGAGGGAGGCAACCTAGTGACAGAGGATGTGGAAAAAGCTAATGTACTCAATGCTTTTTTTGCCTCTGTTTTCACTAACAAGGTCAGCTCCCAGACTGCTGCGCTGGGCATCACAAAATGGGGAAGAGATGGCCAGCCCTCTGTGGAGATAGAGGTGGTTAGGGACTATTTAGAAAAGCTGGACGTGCACAAGTCCATGGGGCCGGACGAGTTGCATCCGAGAGTGCTGAAGGAATTGGCGGCTGTGATTGCAGAGCCATTGGCCATTATCTTTGAAAACTCGTGGCGAACCGGGGAAGTCCCGGATGACTGGAAAAAGGCTAATGTAGTGCCAATCTTTAAAAAAGGGAAGAAGGAGGATCCTGGGAACTACAGGCCAGTCAGCCTCACTTCAGTCCCTGGAAAAATCATGAAGCAGGTCCTCAAAGAATCAATCCTGAAGCACTTGCATGAGAGGAAAGTGATCAGGAACAGCCAGCATGGATTCACCAAGGGAAGGTCATGCCTGACTAATCTAATCGCCTTTTATGATGAGATTACTGGTTCTGTGGATGAAGGGAAAGCAGTGGATGTATTGTTTCTTGACTTTAGCAAAGCTTTTGACACGGTCTCCCACAGTATTCTTGTCAGCAAGTTAAGGAAGTATGGGCTGGATGAATGCACTACAAGGTGGGTAGAAAGCTGGCTAGATTGTCGGGCTCAACGGGTAGTGATCAATGGCTCCATGTCTAGTTAGCAGCCGGTATCTAGTGGAGTACCCCAAGGGTCGGTCCTGGGGCCAGTTTTGTTCAATATCTTCATAAATGATCTGGAGGATGGTGTGGATAGCACTCTCAGCAAATTTGCGGATGATACTAAACTGGGAGGAGTGGTAGATACGCTGGAGGGGAGGGATAGGATACAGAAGGACCTAGACAAATTGGAGGATTGGGCCAAAGGAAATCTGATGAGGTTCAATAAGGATAAGTGCAGGGTCCTGCACTAAGACGGAAGAACCCAATGCACAGCTACAGACTAGGGACCGAATGGCTAGGCAGCAGTTCTGCGGAAAAGGACCTAGGGGTGACAGTGGATGAGAAGCTGGATATGAGTCAGCAATGTGCCCTTGTTGCCAAGAAGGTCAATGGCATTTTGGGATGTATAAGTAGGGGTATTGCCAGCAGATCGAGGGATGTGATCGTTCCCCTCTATTCGACATTGGTGAGGCCTCATCTGGAGTACTGTGTCCAGTTTTGGGCCCCACACTTCAAGAAGGATGTGGATAAATTGGAGAGAGTCCAGCGAAGGGCAACAAAAATGATTAGGGGACTGGAACACATGACTTATGAGGAGAGGCTGAGGGAGCTGGGATTGTTTAGCCTGCAGAAGAGAAGAATGAGGGGGGATTTGATAGCTGCTTTCAACTACCTGAAAGGGGGTTCCAAAGAGGATGGCTCTAGACTGTTCTCAATGGTAGCAGATGACAGAACGAGGAGTAATGGTCTCAAGTTGCAGTGGGGGAGGTTTAGATTGGAATATTAGGAAAAACTTTTTCACTAAGAGGGTGGTGAAACACTGGAATGCGTTACCTAGGGAGGTGGTAGAATCTCCTTCCTTAGAGGTTTTTAAGGTCAGGCTTGACAAAGCCCTGGCTGGGATGATTTAACTGGGAATTGGTCCTGCTTTGAGCAGGGGGTTGGACTAGATGACCTTCTGGGGTCCCTTCCAGCCCTGATATTCTATGATTCTATGATTTATGTATACACGTTTTGGCTCAGCTACAAGAGCAGTGGGGATCCTTATAAGCATCTAGACAGAGAGCTAGATCCATACACACATGCATTTCTGTCACTTTGTGAAAGAACCTTACTTTTAAGGTTGTAACACAGAGGGGGCCCCCCTTGTACTAGGTGCAGTTCACACACAAGTGACAGCCAGCCTCTGGCCCAAAGAGTTTACAATCTAAACAAAGGGTGGGAAGGGCCACAGAGAGATGGACTGACTTGCCCAAGTGGACTTGCTGAGCTAGGAGCAGAACCCAGGTGTCCTGACTCCCCTTGAGAGCACAGTCCACTAGCTCATGCTGTCGCATCCGCCTCAGAATTAATTGCCATTCCAGCATCAGTTGAATGCAACATTTTCAATCTCGTTTGGAGCCAGGCAGCAGGTCACCAGGGTTAAATTAGGACTGAAGCCGCCAGAATTGCAACCATTAACTATTTTTTTTAATGCTTCCCTTTCCTTTCCTTTGGCAGGGGCATGAGTGGCGCTTTAATAGTTAGTTATTCCAAAGGCGGCTGCCCTGGGGTTACATCGCTAAAACACCCTTCTTCCCCCCACCACCTTGCTCTCCTCATTTCGACGGAAGGATTAGGTTCCTCTCATTTTATGTGGGGAAGATGAATGACCCAGTGTAGCCATCTTGGCCTAAATTGCAGCCCTTTGCATGCTGAACCCGTCCGCCACTTACTCTGGTCACAAACAGCACCCTGCAATCCATTTAGTTTCATTTACAGCAGATTAATTTCTCTCTGGCCCCTTGCTCAGCTGTCAAACGGGCCCAAGACAGGACCAGCAAGTGCACTTGATGTCAATCACTGCAGCTCGGGACTAGGCTGGGCTGGCCCAACACACCACACTGCCCCCTTTTCTCTTTCCTTTCCAGAGATTCAGGCTGGGCTTTCCTTCCAGCCCCACGTCTCTGAACAAACCCTGCCCTCCCTCCCCCACCCCACTTACAAACAGACAAAAAAGCAACTCTTTTTGAAGTATTTTAAACGTATTTTCAAATCTTGCTTCACTCCCCATCCGTCAATTAGATTTATTTCCTTTCGGTTAAGTTTAAAAGGCGAATTCCTTAACGAAAGGGTCATCCTGCTCAAATGGCTACTTCAGCAATTGTACTGCCTTTCCTTTGTTTGCATATCATTACCCATCATGCTTAGTGGCAACATTACTTTGCTTTTAAGACTCTTCATCTCTCTCTCTCCTTTTTTTAACTCTAGCCACTCTGCATTAGGAAGAGAATGGCGACACACAACCCTCTGCCATGCTACCAGGCTGCCACAGGAGGAAGAAAAAGAGACCCACTGATGTTTCAGCTATATATCTGGCGGTGGCTAGAGTAAACCCTCCGATTGGAAAGCCTGCCTTATGCTATATGTCCAGAGCATGTGGGCTGGAGTCAGCGGCAGAGGAGAAGGGCAGCCATGTTATGGGACACAGGAACCAGCAGTCAGGGCTCATGCTCCTCAGGCAGGCATACTCATGTGTCCCCACTCCCGGGAAGGAGAGCACTGACTTTTGACTCTCGTGGCCAGTTGCTCGTTGTTGGACTTGAGTGAGACAAAAAGATGAGAAGGTTGTGAGGGAAAATGAAAGGCCAAAGCCCAGTTGGGCCGATCTTGCAGCACTCTGCACCCAACTCAGTCCTGCACAAAAGCATTATGGGAACAAACACCCTGCTCGGTCTTACCCTGCGGTTTGCTCCCAACTCAGTACTGTGCCTCAGCATCACACGGGTTCCCACATTACCCCACCTCTTCCTGTGCTTTGCTCCCTGGCTCACACCTCATGCCGCAGCATCATACAAATGCCCGTGTTTCTCCCATCTCCCCTGTGCTTTGTGCCCATGCTCAGAACCACACCACGGCATTATTGTAGCGTGCGTCAGCAGAGCACCGCTGGCAAAATCAGAAACCTCCATAGAGATCCCACTGAAGAAAGTTCTACCACTGTGCTTTGCCCACTGCCCAGGGAAGGTAACTGTGCATAGCATAGCTATCCTGGTACTAAATGGCATTTATTTGCCTGAAAAGCCTGGGAATTTTTTTCCCCCTTCCTGCAATTGTGAGAAATTCACTCAGGATAAATTTAATCTGCTATTTCCTGCCAGAAAACACTACACATCATTGTCGTCTTCTTTTGTTATTTCCTTGTTGCCGCTGCTACCAAGATGGGGATCTTTTGCGAAGTGCAAAATCAGGGAGTCGACCAAGGGTGACGTTTTGGCATTCCAGCCTTTAAAACAAACAAACTTCTTCAGCAAAATAACAGCAGCCATCAGACCCCCCAAATCATATTTTTTTTCCCCCTCTGGAACAGCTCTTGTACCTTAGCTTCACAGGTGTCTAAATATTTATTACGATTTTTAATCTCCCTCTGAGATCTGAACAGTTAGACTTCTTGCAGTAACAGTGTTATGTGTGATCCAGTAGTTAAGGAACTGCACAAGAAATCAGAATATGTGGGTTCTAATCTAGATCTGTCACTAACTTGCTGAGTAGGGTTCACCTCTCTGGGGCTCCCTTTCCTCATCCTTCCCTTTGTCTGTCTCATCTGGTTAAATTGTGCGTAGAGTTGGGCAACAATTCTTCAGACAAACCTCTTTTTGTGTGTGTCCCCCAAAATGCAGATTTCAGGTCAAGCAATACATTTCACATATTCATGTTGAATTTGACAAATGGTTTTGGTTAAGAAAATTCCAAACAAATCAAAACAAAATATTTTGATGTTTTAATTCAAAATGACTTTTCATTTCAAATCTTACTTGCAGTTCATTTTCAAAAAGGTAAAACAAAATTGAAAAACAAACAAAACATTTCATTTTGGGTCAAACAAAACATTCCCTTTGATCTGAAACAATTTGTTGATGATTCTGGTTTGCTAAACAAATTGAAAAAAAAAATAATTATGGGTGCACCTGAATTTCCTCCCCCACCCAACTTTTTAGCGGGTAGCTGTGGGGAGCCAGCACAGAGTCAAGGCCCCTCCACCTGCCCTGGGCCGGGCAGAGAGCCCAGGGGGAAGGGATATGGGCTGCTTGGGCCCCCCTGCACCATGCAGGCAGGTGGAGGGTCTGTGCCACGGCTCCCTACAGCTGCCCAGGCTCCCCGGCTAGACTCCACACTGGCCTGACCAAGGGGGTGGGGCTTTGGGGCAGAAGAAGAAGGAAAGGGACTGGGTCCACCCTGGCAAAAAGTGGGAGGGCCCTGACTCCATGGCTCCCCCTGTTCCGGCGCCACACCCCGGAGCAACGTAGTTATACTGATGTAAGTTTGTAGTGTAGACATGGCCTAGGGTTTTGTACAGCACCTAGCCCAATGGGATCCACCAATTTGTATACAAAAAGACAATAAATATGTTAAAACTAAAAAAAACCCCAAAATTCTTAAATATTGTCCTGTAATAGATTTTGTTGCATTTAGAATGCCTGATCATGCTGGGGAGAAAGATACATTTTCATGGTGTTCATTTGGGGTTATTTTTGTAACTCAAGAGTGGCTTTGTCACACGTGAAACCCAGCCATTCCAAACTCCTGCCAATAAAACTATCCTGCTTTGCCACACCATCCAGTAAACACTGGCCTTCATCAAGGGTCAAAGGGCTGAGCCCTTTCTTGTTTGTGGTTATCATGGATGTGATAAGGGACACTATATGAAGGGAGCCATCTGGGAACATGCCATTCACTGATGACTTAATGATGTGTGTGGAAGACTGTGGGTTCCTGCAAGACAGCTTTGAACACTGTCGACACAGTTTTGAGTGGACTGGGCTTAGAGTGAATGCTGGCTATTTCTTTAGACTGAAGCTATGACAACCAAGGCAGGAGGACACACCATAAAGGATATCACATGCAAAGAACTTGAAAGAGGGGAAGAATTTAAATACTTAGGGTATATGATAGAAGACAATGGTTCCCATTATATAAGAGGTAGGTATTATTTATTATTATTATTACTAAAGACTAATGCTCTAAGAGTTAACCAAACTTCTACCCAAATGGCTGTCTTATTGCTCTGCTTCTGACATACACACACACTCTCTCCTCACGTTCCTGTCCCCAAACACCCTACATCAACCAATGCTCAGAATGCATGAGGCTTATAAAACCATCTAACGGCTCAGGTATGAGTATATGCACCATTCCTTTTACAAAGCCGTCAGAAAGTAAAACAAGAAGTTGACATGAAATACTGATGTGCCCTTCCCCAATCCTCCAAAAGCAGAAGATGCCCCACATCAGATTGGCAGAGGGGTTTTTTGCTTTCCTCTGCAGCATGGGACAGAGGTCACTTCCTGGTTTAAACTAGAGTAAATGGTGGACTCTCTGCAACTTGAAGTCTTTAAATCATGATTTGAGGACTTTAGTAATGCAGCTAGAGATTCTGGGTTTAGTACAGGAGTGGGTGGGTGAGGGTCTGTGGCCTGCGATGTGCAGGAGGTCAGGCTAGATGATCAAGATGGTTCCTTCTGGTCATTTGGCCAAGGTCTTGCTGGGAGTCTGTGGTAAAGACAGGCCTCCTGCATCCCAGTCCAGTGCCTTCTCTACAGAACTCTCCTTCCCCTCAAGTTGACGGAGCTTAGCATGCTGCAGAATCAGCCCCCACCTGTTTTATCCTCCTTGCCCACCCACACCCCAGGTTGGATTGACCTATCCCGATTGAACGTGAGTCACTTATGGGGCACAAGTTGAGGGTTACTCCTTCCTCTTCACGAGGATGCTGTGGGGGTGCCCCCACTTGCAGAATTCTCCGACCGCTACCCCCATAGCAATCCACAGCGGCTATTGCCACACTGCTCCAGTCCCAGTGGAGCTCCCATCCCTGTTGCACTGCTGGCCCTGCCCTAGGCAGCTATCCAGAACTGATGATGCTCCAAGCCCCTGCCCTCCCTTGCTGCTCCAGCCCCTCTCTCTTTGGGGCACCTGGAGAGAGCCTGTCTTATTTCAGGTTTCAGAGTAACAGCCGTGTTAGTCTGTATTCGCAAAAAGAAAAGGAGGACTTGTGGCACCTTAGAGACTAACCCATTTATTTGAGCATGAGCTTTCGTGAGCTACGGCTCACTGCATCGGATGCACAGGACAGATCCCTGAGCCCTAAAGGCTTTAGACTTTATGTTTAAATCTATGCAATTTTTTTTTAAAAAGAAAAAAATCGGAACAATTTTAAGGGCAGGTAGAACTGGTCTCCTGCCAATGTGCTTTATTCTATCATGAACTCTTCTGTTTAAGCCACTTTGCAGACACTTTGGTCTGAACCCAATATCAATAATATAGGTTAAATTTCACACGTTTAACAACATTTAACCCTCTGGGACCATTAGACACTGGCCAGACAAAAGCCTGAGGTGCTGGGTTAGCAGGTGTACGCTCGGAAACCGGCACCCTGTTGGTTAACTGAAAAGAGAAAAGAATATCCCAACCTATATCCCAAGATTTAGCATCGCTAGTGATAAGGCAGTCTTCCTCTTTCAGACTGTTTGGATTCTCATTTAAATAGTCAATAATTCATCACTTACAGGGAGCATGTTAAATGCAGAAAGCAGCAGAATAGAAATTGAAATGGCTAATCCCTTTTAGTTTAATCCATTAACAACAAAATATTAAAGGCAAATGGGAAGGTGGGGAGGTACTTCAGGAGTTAATCTGCTGACTTTTTACCCTTCCAGGCTGCCTTAGGTCACTGTGTAAATGGGTTGGACAGATCTAGTGGACATTTGTCCACATCATGAAATCACTGACACCATTGGAAGGCTGGCCCCATATTTAGGGATAGCACCTACAGCTTGGGAAACTTGTGTTCAATTCCCAGCACCACCACAGACTTCCTGTCTTTGACAAGTCCCTTATCCTCTCTGGGTCTCTGTTCCCCACCTGTAAAATGCTGGAGAACGGCATAGCCCGAACTCACATAGGTGTTATGAGGATAAATCCATGAAGGACTGGGAGGTGCCCAGATACTCTGGTAACTTGGGACCTTAGATACCAAGATACGATTGGATGTGAAGGGTACTGGCTGTAATTTGAAAGAACTAACACTGGCATGACAGGTGGCATTGTAGGTCAGGACTGGGGTGCACTGACAGAACTTGAGGCAAGGGCAGGGCAGTCATGTTATAGGTCTGGACTTTGCTGCTGTTGAAAGCAGCTTGCTTATCCACCTATTCTCCTTCGGGTCCATCTCCAAAACGCACTTCCCCTCTTCCTACCAGCAGTCCAGCCAGCTCTTTCCACAGGTGCTGATTGTGAGTAAGAATTGAGAGAGCAGAGTGATGTGCTGTTTCCAGTGGAGGTCTATAAGCTGTAGGGCTAGCCTCGGTTCCCACCATAAACTGCTTGCACACCTGTGGTCTCTCAAGCTCTTCCAACAATTTCACATCCATCTCAAATAATACTTTGGAAAGACTGACCCTTGTGGCCCTCCATAGGTGGGTGTTCTGGTGGTGGAAGAGCCACCATAACCATCATGACCCTTGGTGTTTGGTTTGAGGCATGTTTAGGCGTGTGTGTTCACACAAGCAAATTCTTGGAGGCTGGATAAATGTATCTGATGATCACCGATATCCAATGCTACAGAGAGGGCCAGCAGGGTGAGGCTGGATGGAGCTCCCTTGTCTATGGACAGGAGTAGAACTGGTTGGGAATTTTTCAATTAAACTTATTTTTTTTGGGACGGGGAGAGCAAAGAAAAAAGTTTTTTCTGAAAATTCGAAAAATGTGTCATTCTGGTCAAATTTTGTTTATGGGGGGGAAAAATAAAACAATGCATTAAAATGTCCCACCAACATTTTCCGAATGAAAATTTTCGATTTTTTGTTTCAAAGGGACTTTGGGAAATTAAAATTCTTTGTTTTTAATATACTTTTAAAAAATAAATAAATCATCAAAATCAGCATGAAATGTTTTGATCAACCCAAAACATTTGGGGAAGTTGGGGGAGGGAAATTCTATTTCATGGGAAAATTTGAACTTTTTTTTTTCATTCCATTTGGCAATGGAAGGGAAAAAAACAACCACCACAGAATAAATGGAAAATCAGGTCCCTGCCCTGCTCTAGACAGGAGAATCTGATCTGCCAAGGCACCATTGTTTCTTTACTATTCCCTAGTCTCAGTTACAAGGGTCTAGGATACTGGCAGCTATAAAGTGACACAATGGGCATATGAAGCTCCCATTGACTTTGGTTATAGTTGAAGGTACTCAGAAGCACTGAAAATCAGCTGTTAAGGGTTTTAAATAGGACACCTCAAGATCAATGGCCAAGTCTGAAAATGTTGGACTCGGCCCCTTCTGTGCCTCAGTTTACCTATCTGTAAAATAAAAATTAATGTTACATTACCTACCAAAAAGGGGGCATGTGCCGTGATGCTCAATTAATGTTTGCAAAGCTCTTTGAGAGCCTACAAGGCTAAATACATGACCAGTATTTGTATCAGAGTGATATAGTAGAATGGAATTTGATGGGGTCCTCAGGATTTAAAGCACAATATTGGGGTGACCTTTTTTGGGAAACATACTAGTTCATCTCCTCCCTAAAGAGCCCTTATAACTGTTGTGTTGGGTTTGGGCTTTTTGGTTTGTTTGGTCTTTTGTCTGTAAAATCTTTGCTCTGATGCCATTCCAGGCAGTGCTCCAGAACATAACATTTCTACTGGGAAATAACGACCACAAACAACCATAGCATCTACTTAGCAAGAGAAAGAAAAAGACAGAGAAGTGAGTTTTCTCTTAGTTTTTTTCGTATAAGTGCTTCTCATAAAACAATACAGTCCCGTAAAACCAAACACACTGTCAAAGCCCCATTTTTTCCTTTCATTAATTTGATCTATTCCCAAGAAGTTTGTAATGTAACATGCGCCAAATTGATGCGTCTTCCTCTGCCCCTTCTCCTGTTTCTTCAGGGTGAGTTGGGGGAAGAATACACACACACACACACACAGAGCACGCATTCTCAATTTGTTCAAAGCCGGGAAGAGCTTAAAGACCCACCGGTGCCTCATGGAAAACTGACAAATGTTCTATTTAGAGGAATTTGGGCTGCTTTTTCATATATTTTCTGTGGTTTTCCCTTTCCCCTGCTCAGTATGTGTTTGTTCACTACCAGGGATCGTAGAATCAATGCAGCTGGAGATGGAAAAGGCCCGCTGGGCCATGCAATCCATTTCAGTGCAGCCTTTTCACCAGTGCTTAGAACAGTCTAGTAATAAGCATCCCAAGAGAGTGTGTCCCAAGGGAAAGCTCTATTCCACAGTATATTAGATCTTGCCATTAGGAAGCTTTGCCCTCGATTCAGCCCAAGTTCTCCTTTGTCTAATTTCATCCCACTCCCATATCAAACAATTTAAGCAAATCCTTTCCTTTCTCAGTATTTACACCCTTCAAACACTAAAATAGCGACCGTATCTTTGTCCACCTCTCGCCACCCTTTGGTCACTGCCTGGCCCAGTTCTGCCTATCCATTCATCATAAAATCAGTCTTTTCCAGCTCTTAGTTATTTTGGTTGCCCTACTCTGAACTCCCTCCAACACAGGAAGTTTTAGACCTTTGCTGTTGATGAGGGTGAAGCTGTTCTTGCTGCTTGTGATAAATAACAGTACTTTGCACTCAGACATAGCACCTTCTGTCCAAGGATCTCAAAGCACTTTATGCAAATTAATTCGGCCTCACAGCTCCTCTATTTTGCAGATGGGGAAACTGACACATGAATTGCAGAAGGTAGCTCAGGTACTCTACAGCAGAGCCAGGAATTGAACCCAGTTGTCCTTTTTGTCCTGGTACTTATCCACAAGCCCATTCCTTCCAGCCATGACCCTGATGGCACTCCAATCATTGCTGGGGAGGACAGTCAGAATGTCACAAACCGAGGAGGAGGGCATACACACAAGGGAATAATCCCCTGGGAGCAGCCGGAACCTTAAGCCAGAAAGAACCTCTGTGACACCAGTGAAAAGAAAAGGAGGACTTGTGGCACCTTAGAGACTAACCAATTTATTTGAGCATGAGCTTTCGTGAGCTGCAGCTCACTTCCCCACCTGGGAAGGGTGAGCCTGCTCCAGGTTACATTCTACGGCCTTGTATATGCTAGAAAAATTAGTACCTGTACTAAAGCAAATGCCAGCAGAAGTGCAGCAACATAGCGTGAGCAGACAGTGCTCAAGCGCTTGACACCTACCCTCTAAGCATGGCATAGCAGTAAATACATCTGAGTCCTGCTTACACTAGCAGTTTAGCACAAGTCCAGCTGCTGCTGTAATACTGCAGTAATTTGTCCAGTGAGTAACCCTACCATGGACAGGACAGGGATGTTTACACAACTTCAGTGGCACACAGGAGTTGAAAGTACCAGGGCCAGGTTGGTTGATATGGATCCAGTACAAGCTCACAGGCCATAGGGATCCATAGAAGCATCCAAGCCCTACAGGACTGCTGGGCCAAACACAGCACATGAAGGGCTGATTCTTTTCTTAATGGCTAGGGAAGGGAGCCTGGGGTAACAATGCAGGACTGTATCTCGCACACGTGCCCCCCACAGTTTTCAGCTATCCACACATACAAGGCATGGGGAGAGGAGAGCGGGTGACCTTCAACTCCAAAAGTACAAGTCCAGTCTCTTCCTCAGACACATGCAAAACCATAACTGATGTTTTAGAGGGAGTTAATCCCATGCATCCAAAGGAAGGGACAGAAAGAGGTGGGAATGGGAGCTACAGGGCTAGAAACACAAAGGGGATAGTGTTACTCTGCTCTTCAAGACAGGAGCATTTATCTGAGGATCTGGGAATGAACTCTATTACATGCTGGTCTAAGACGATCTAAGCACACTTCTTGCTCAGGTGAAATGAGTGGCAGGGCCAAACTGCTCTCTGTTCAATTTGGAAGACCCCAAATTATGATCCAACAGATCTGGATCAGATCTTCCCTTAATCCCTAGGAGTCTTCAGTTCTTCTTAACACTGCTGAGCCAAAAAATAAATAAATAAAACAAATCAAAGTTGCTTTACCATCCCACTGCCTGCAACGCTCTGGTAATGTGATCCCTCGCCTCCCATTACCTACCCCAATAACTCTTTTATATGGAGTGTGAAATAATTAGGAGCAGCAAAAATAATTTAGGAAACAAGAAGAAACTAATTGTATAAGCTTGTTTGGGGAAAACACAAAGGACAAAAGCAAACCTGGTAGAGATGCTGACAGATACAACACTGGTATATTAAAGCCCACACATGTATTAATAATAAGCTAACTAATGGTCCCCTGCACAATACACAATGAATTTACTGCACAGCAGCCTTCTGTTGCAGAGCCCCATGGCTCTGTGGAAACACCAGGATCATGCTTTGTCAAGCAGCAGAGTTTAACACGGGATCCAAACCACTGACGTTGCCCTGTGTTTGGGAATAGGACGAACTTTCGTAGTGCCGGAATGGGAGTCTGAAAACCCTAATCCCAGCTCTGTTACCGATTGATTTTGGTGTCTGTGGGCAAATCACAATCTTTCTGCCCCAGTTTCCCATTCCCTGCTGTTACTTTGCAGAAGCACTGTGTAAGTGTTCGAACAAACCCTTCACAAGTTAGGCCTTTACAACTGTTGCTACGCAGGACAGTCACAAATAGCTGGGACCAAATTAATATCCTCCTGCTTCTAAAGCACAGGACTCTACCACATGGAGGCTGTCTATTAGCAATGCTATGAAACAGCTATGTACATATAAGGCCTTCATTACCAGAGTATCTGAGCAACTCACAATCTTTAATAGAATTTATCCTCAGAGACCCCCTGTAAAGTAGGTAATTATTGCCCCCATTGTACAGAGGGGAAACTGAGGCACAGGGTCATAATTCTGAGCACTTAGAGTGATTTTCATTATTAGATCTCAAAGGACTTAATATCTTCTTTGTAATTTCCCCATTTTACAGATGGGGAAACTGAGGCACAAAGAGGTGTAGTGACTTGTCCAAGATCACCCAGCCAGCCTGTGGCAAACTGGAATAGATCCCAAGTCCCCCAAGTCCCAGTCCAGTGTTCCGTCCACTGCTCTAGATTAAACGACTTGCTAAAGATCACCTAGCAGGTCTGGAGCTGAGCTAGGAATTGACCCCAGGTCTCCCCACTGCCTTATCCACTGGGCCTGCTTCCTACCCTACCAAAATCCTGGGGGAGGATGTCTGCTTCTTTCCAGCAGAAGTTAGCAGTGCACAGACACACTAGCATGAGTATTAACAACCAGATGGATTTCTGCAGCATTGTTATGAAGTCACGCCTCCTCCCCCCCCCCCACCGTACAGTACCTACATATATTTAGGACATCGTTCATGATCAAACACATCCTGGGCACTTCTTCGCCGTGGTACAAAGACAACTATTTGCTGAGCTGCATTTTAGTTCTGCTGCCAGAGGGGAAGACCCCACAGTCTTCTCACCTTCTCGAAGCGGGAGGAGGAGATAAGGGGTTGGCTAGTGACAGACAGAGCTTGCACTGGACAGCTGGTGCTCCCCAGTAGCCCACGAAGCCAAATGTGTAGCCTGTGCTTAAGGACAGCTGTGAGGGCTAGATCGTGAACTCGACAAGCTGGGAAGTGAAGCACATTGTAATCATGCATGACCACAAATGCCGAGAGGCACCATCCTTCTGTCAGCGAGCGCGGTAACCACATCCACAAGGCATGGCAAAGAGGAATCCTGCGCTACACAGACGTCCAACAGAAGAGAACTTGCAGTCTTGGCTGATGCTTGGGTGCTACAATGAAGGGCATTGTATAAGAACTTGGATAGATTACATCAGGGCTTCTGAAGCTTTTTGGTAGCAAAAACTATCTTAATGGTGTCTGTGATTGGGAGTGGAGGGGTCTACAAGAGAATGGTATGGACCATATCTCCCCCGCCCCTTCACAATGACCTAGTTTTCCTGAGGCAACTGCAGCAATGGCTCACATGGATGAGAAACACGGGGGAAGTATTTATATATTTTCACAGTTTCTTTTCATAGCCAAAACAAGGCAGAAAAGCCAGCAACATGTGACCAGCCAGTTCTCTGCTGACCACCAGTGGTTCACGTATCACAGTCCGAGCACTGCTGGATTGGGCAGATAGACCTAAAGGTAACTGACTCATATATGCTCAAACCAGGTTGCGATGCCAAGTAAAGATCTTGGACTTTATTCAACACTTCTTTGCACCTTGCCTATTTAATTTGATATCTGTGCAAAGTGGGTGGAATGATGGGTCTCATAGAATCATAGAATATTAGGATTGGAAGAGACCTCAGGAGGTCATCTAGTACAATCCCTGCTCAAAGCAGGACCAACACCAACTAAATCATCCCAGCCAGGGCTTTGTCAAGCTGGGGTCTGAGCATATATGGACCACCTTGGGAGGTCCAATTGGCAGTGATACCTCTGAAGGTGGCTATACAATCAGGAAAGCACTCACCTTGGAAATACATGGTTTGAAGAGTTGAATTGTATCTGAACGTAGGAAGAGAATCCTGGGTGGTGTAGTCTTGTGTTTAATGCTGAACAATAGGAAGAAGATACCGAGACTGAAAGGGAATTATGGGAAATAACTTCCCCATAAATGGGTAGTTGTGGGGGGGATTGTACAACTTTTAAAATCTTGGTTGATTGCTAAAATGATCAGTTACCTGCATAGCTTATGGTGGGCTTGTTTGAGAGTGGTCTCTTATTCAATTCCATGGCTTGCTTTGATCTTTTGCTTCTCATCCATAGATATTTTATGCCCTCTACTTTGGTAATTAAAACAGCCCCATACTTAAAACTTGAAATCACCATCTCAAGGAAATTTTGCACATATGATAGATCCCTTTACCCCATCCTGCCTAGGTCTTTAAATCTATATGCTCTTTAAATTACGTGTTTGGGAAGAAAGTGCTTAGGGCATTCTGGGTACCCCTGCAATAATAAAGGATATTTTCTCAGGAATAAAGGACATTAGTCTAGATAACCTAGCCAAATTCTAATTTGAGTTGCCTACCCAAATTCCTCCTGTTGTATCAATTTGATTCAGCACCCTTCTTCAGTTCTCTTTCCAAACTGCTGTGTAATGTTGCAGTTTGCTGCTAAACAGCTATAGCCCATCACCCCAGCGGTGACTGAATGTCAGTAGTGGGCCAGAGGTTTCCTTTGTGTATACATATACTTTTGTAATGCACTTTGGGACCAAAGGTGCCAGAGAAATGTCTGGCCATTAGGAAAGCCAAGCATTTCCTCAAAGATCACTCACTGTCTAATTGCATCTCTGTGCTCTGCTGAGAAAATCTGAAAGGTACCCAGAGCAGAACCTCATGGCATGGTCTGACAATGCTGTTGATATTATTAATCCTTTCAGGGCTGGCTTCAAACTGGACATGAACTTGCATAGATATGTGGATGAGGTGCAAGTGCACCAATGCAGTGATCCACCACACCTTCCATCACTTTACACTTAACTGAATACTAAGCCTTTATAAATGATACTTGTCACTTTCCAATCTGAGGAGAACACAGTCGACCTCAGCTCTTGCTCAGGCCAGAAGCCCAGAACGCAGGCAGTGGTTTGCATGAAGAAATGTTCACTGGAGCTTTTCCTTCTGAAAGTTTTGGACTTGCTTGCTTCTATATTCCCCTCCCCTGAGAGGCTGCAGGTATAGTGCAGGTTGCACGACTGGTGATACAGGCATAGGGCATATGAAGTGACATATCAAAGGTTACTCAGAAAATGCATCCAATGACATGAGCTGTAGCTTATGCATGAAAGCTCATGCTCAGATAAATTTGTTAGTCTCTAAGGTGCCACAAGTACTTCTTTTCTTTTTGCGAATACAGACTAACATGGCTGCTACTCTGAAACTGGTCAGAAAATCTGTAGCTAAGTGAGGAACAAAATCTGGCCACCTGAATCTCGGTCCACTAGACCAGCCTTCCTCCCTGGTGAGGCCTGTCCTTTTGTCACCAAAGGTCTTGGGTTCAATCCCCACAAAGGGCCCTAGTGTCTGTACATATGTGGCCACAGTTTGTTGGGGAGTGGGAGTGTCATAAATATAAAGGGAAGGGTAAACCCCTTTGAAATCCCTCCTGGCCAGGGGAAAGCTCCTCTCACCTGTAAAGGGTTAAGAAGCTAAAGGTAACCTCACTGGCACCTGACCAAAATGACCAATGAGGAGACAAGATACTTTCAAAAGCTGGGAGGAGGGAGAAAAACAAAGGGTCTGTGTCTGTCTGTAGTTGTCTTGGCCAGGGACAGAACAGGAATGGAGTCTTAGAACTTTTAGTAAGTAATCTAGCTAGGTATGTGTTAGATTATGATTTCTTTAAATGGCTGAGAAAAGAATTGTGCTGAATAGAATGACTATTTCTGTCTGTGTATCTTTTTTGTAACTTAAGGTTTTGCCTAGAGGGGTTCTCTATGTTTTTGAATCTAATTACCCTGTAAGGTATCTACCATCCTGATTTTACAGGGGGGATTTCTTTATTTCTATTTACTCCTATTTTTTATTAAAAGTCTTCTTGTAAAACACTGAATGCTTTTTCATTGTTCTCAGATCCAAGGGTTTGGGTCTGTGGTCACCTATGCAAATTGGTGAGGCTTTTTATCCAACATTTCGCAGGAAAGGGGGGGTGCAAGTGTTGGGAGGATTGTTCATTGTTCTTAAGATCCAAGGGTCTGGGTCTGTAGTCACCTAGGCAAATTGGTGAGGCTTTTTACCAAACCTTGTCCAGGAAGTGGGGTGCAAGGTTTTGGGAAGTATTTTGGGGGGAAGGACGCGTCCAAACAGCTCTTCCCCAGTAACCAGTATTAGTTTGGTGGTGGTAGCGGCCAGTCCAAGGATAACGGATGTAATATTTTGTACCTTGGGGAAGTTTTGACCTAAGCTGGTAAAGATAAGCTTAGGAGGGTTTTCATGCAGGTCCCCACATCTGTACCCTAGAGTTCAGAGTGGGGGAGGAACCGTGACAGGGAGCGAACTCAGAGCCCCATGTTCCAGGCTCTTATTTTAACCATTCTAATAACATTTCTCCTTCCAACTTCTTCCTCAGGACACCACAGAGTTTTCTCCCACCAGCACAAGAGAGATTCTGGGGGCTCTTACCTGGGAGTTGACGAATGTCAATAAAAATCATGGTCTCTCAGCTTTTAAATATAGGCAGGAGACTGGGGACCAAATAACAAAATGATAAGAGTGAGACGCTCTGAGAAAACCGAGAAAATCCAGTCAGAAAAAAAACAAACATTCTGACTCTGACTAAAAGGTGACTTCTCAGGCTGCTCATTTCCACCCTACGCTTATGTACCCCGAAGGAACCAGAATGTAAGTCTCCCAGCCCCGGTTTTGTAGGTAATTTGACAAATTGTTTTCTGTGCTGCTGCCACCTCCCACCCCCCCAAATGTGTTATTCTGCAAAGCAAAACATTTAGATGAGGACTTGACCCTTAGCTCAATGTCAGCACCTCCGCAGGTGGGAGGTGAGACTGAGGGGAGGGTTTCAGATCCTAGAAACCTCCTCGAGTAATTACCATCTCCATGGCAACAACGCAGGGACATGGTCAGCGGGGGGGACGGGGACCAGTACTAAAAGTGCACAAGTTCCCACCTACATGCTTTGTTTGGCTGTCAAAGGGACACAGGCAAGTGCTTGACAGCCTGTTATGGTGAAAGGTGCCATATGGGCAAGCCTTGGATACTGAATTTTTCTCTTCACAGAGCAGGGAAGGAACAGCATGAGCATCCATGTTTAGTTGGCAGCCGGTATCTAGCGGAGTGCCCCAAGGGTTGGTCCTGGGGCCGGTTTTGTTCAATATCTTCATTAATGATCTGGAGGATTGTGTGGATTGCACCCTCAGCAAATTTCCGGATGACACTAAACTGGGAGGGGTGGTAGATACGCTGGAGGGTAGGGATAGGATACAGAGGGACCTAGACAAATTGGAGGATTGGGCAAAAAGAAATCTGATGAGGTTCAACAAGGACAAGTGCAGAGTCCTGCTCTTAGGACGGAAGAATCCCATGCACCGCTACAGACTAGGGACCGAATGGCTCGGCAGCAGTTCTGCAGAGAAGGACCTGGGGTGACAGTGGACGAGAAGCTGGATATGAGTCAACAGTGTGCCCTTGTTGCCAAGAAGGCCAATGGCATTTTGGGGTGTATAAGTAGGGGTATTGCCAGCAGATCGAGGGATGTGATCGTTCCCCTCTGTTCGACATTGGTGAGGCCTCATCTGGAGTACTGTGCCAGTTTTGGGCCCCACACTACACGAAGGATGTGGATAAATTGGAGAGAGTCCAGCGAAGTGCAACAAAAATGATTAGGGGTCTGGAACACATGACTTATGAGGAGAGGCTGAGGGAATTGGGATTGTTTAGTCTACGGAAGAGAAGAATGAGTGGGGATTTGATAGCTGCTTTTAACTACCTGAAAGGTGGATCCAAAGAGGATGGATCTAGACTATTCTCAGTGATAGCAGATGACAGGACAAGGAGTAATGGTCTCAAGTTGCAGTGGGGGAGATTTAGGTTGGATATTAGGAAAAACTTTTTCACTAGGAGGGTGGTGAAGCACTGGAATGCGTTACCTAGGGAGGTGGTGGAATCTCCTTCCTTAGAAGTTTTTAAGGTCAGGCTTGACAAAGCCCTGGCTGGGATGATTTAGTTGGGGATTGGTCCTGCTCTGGGCAGGGGGTTGGACTAGATGACCTCCAGAGGTCCCTTCAAACTCTGATATTCTATGATCCTCAGGAAGCCACACAGGACTTAGGCCCTGCAGGGGCAAGAGCAGTCATTTTCCCTGGCTGGCTTTTTGCTGAGGTCGCCAAGAACAGGGGAGAGAGGACAAAGCAGGGGAGTGGATGTCTGTGTGGCCTGGACACCTCATCCACTAGATTCCAGACGGAGACCCACCAAACTCGTCGCACGTAGGCCTCTGACCAGTCACCACATGGTAAGACACGAATTCACTGCAGCTGGATTCTAGCTACTCACCTAGAGCTCTGAGAGACTCCACAGATCATCAGTGGCTCCCCTGTATACAACACTGCATTTTCCCATCTGCAAAGGGCAAAGCCCCGGCAGCGTCTCCTCCAGTTCTGTGACCTTTCGCTCCCTATCCCAGTGGGACTACCTTCTCCTCAGTAGCATCTTAGACATTCCCCAGCTCCTCCAGGCCACTCCATCCCAGGCAGTGATGTTTTAACTAGACCTATTCCCGGCTCTCTAAATCTCTACCGGCTGGGCTGCTAAGGAGCTGGGCAAGCTGGCAAGAACATATCACTTCCCTCAAATCAGCATTTCCCAATGGAAAAGCTATTCCACTGGTGATTTTTCAAACAGCTGTAGATTTCATCTCTGAGCTGGGCTGGCCAAAGCTTAGTACATCACCCCTAGCCATGGGTTTAGATGCTTTCTGATCGCTTGGCCCCTGGCTTCAGCAGACACTTTCATCAAGAAACAGGAGACGTGGCTTGCACGACTCCTATTCAGTCTCGGAGGCCCGCTCTATCTTGGCCCCTCTGCTGCAATGGCCTCTGTGGGTCATCATAGAGCTGCACGATCACAGGAGTATCCTGGCCGCATCTCCTCCTGTCCCTGATCTGCTCCAATCTATCCCAGAATGCTCCTTCCACCATGGGGCCTGCTGTGGTTGAGAGAGGACTAGGAGCCACAAAGTGGCTATCGGGCAACACGGATTCAAGCCTAAAGCATGATTGTATGTAATTGATATTTAATCTATTTGCAGAATTCCTCTGCAGTATCCTAAAGAGATACTAGGGGGAGTTAACAAGTATTTCCCTTAACACCTTACGGTTGAAGTGGGCAATATTTTTAATCTCAGCTCAGGGTGACAAATGTGTGTCAACCCTCAGTCCCAGGTTTGGGATTGTAAACCATTGCCCCTTGGTTTTTATTTCACTTTAAAAAGCTGTTCAGTTTAATTGGACCATGTGGAAACAAAGAAAGCGCCTTTTAAAAACATATAAATAAATGCTCTATGTTACGGTCCAGAGAAAAAAACCATCAGAAATATCTTTCTGAGCACACACGATGCATTCATTGTTCCAGTGCCGAGCTCTGATTTTAGCGATGTTTACAAATGTCTATCTCCTAAAACTCAAAAAACAGACATTAACAGCTGCATTTTGCTGCCTCTCTCACTGTGAATTCTTATTGTTGAAGAACGGGAGGTTTTCATCTGTATGCAAAGCAATTAGATCAGTCATGAAACTGCAGAGATGTGATCTGTACAGCTCATCCAAAGATCTTTTCGCCCCAGAAGATTTTTCTCCTGTCTCACCCACCTCACTGCCTTTGACCCTTGCACATTTACATTTTTTGAAAAAAAAAGTCTTAAACTTTACTTCCGAGTTTAATGCTCCTGACAAGTGACAGAGATTGGATTAACAGCCCAGGAGAATGGCATCCTATTTCTCCAGAGAATAGATACAGTCTAGGCAGCCATAGTGCAAGCTACCATAACACTAATACCTGGATATTTATACGGCACTTTTCATCAGTAGCTCTCAAACCATTTTACAGAGGAGGTCGGTATCATTTTCTACATTTTACAAGTGAAGAAAGAGAGACAGAGGGGAGAAGTGAATTGTCCAAGATCACCCAGGAGTCTGGTGGCACAGCCAGGAAAAGAACTCAGTTGTCCTGAGCAGAACAGTGTGGATAACTGATTTTTCAGTTCACTGCCGTGTGGTTGTAGCCATGTTGGTTCCAGGATATGAGAGAGACAAAGTGGGTCCATCTTTTATTGGACCAACTTCCACTGGTGAAAGAGATGTGCTCCTATGTGGAGCTCAAAAGCATGTCTCTTCCACCAGGTGGTGTTGGTCTAATAAAAGACATCACCTCACCCACCTTGTCTCTCCTTTTCAGTTCGCTGGCAGTTCCCAATAACAATACATTAGTTTTGGGCCTATCCGAAACTGAAATGTTTTGGAATTTTTGGCAAATTGAAAAGTGTGTGTGTGGGAGGAATTGTTTCATGGTCAAACCACTAGGCTAAAGGTTATAACAGGGATGGCACCAGCATCTACTCCTTACCGGCTAAATGAAAAGTCAGGTATTTGCACGGCTCCTGTTCTTACTTTGCGAGAGGTAACACAAGGATAAAATCTTAGACTTCCCCATATCTTGACCTGCTAACATGTGTGATAGGTACACACTAGCCTTCACTCGGATTTTACCTTGGCCGGATCTATACTACAGACCTATATCGGTATAACTACATCGCTCAGGGGTGGGAAAAATACACACATAGTTATGCCGACCTAACCCACGTGTAGTCAGCGCTATGTTGATGAGGGAGCTTCTCCTGGCAACATCATCCACCTCCCCAAGAGGCAGTAGCTGACGCCGCCCATGGAAGAAGCTCTCAGATCGGCATAGTAGTGCCTTCACTAACACACCACAGCAGCACCATAGTGCTGTACGTGCAGACAAGCCCCTAGTGTTAATGACCACCTGTTCGCTGACACGAGGCCAGAACACACCTTTTTTCCTCAGAGACCCATAATTAGTCAGGGCTGGTCTACACAGAGTTTATGCAATGATCTAAACAGGTGCAATCCCCTCATAGGGACACACTTCGATTGATTTTAAAGAGTTTATTTTGGACTAGCTTACTTCAGTCAACTGAAATCAATAGAAGTGTATGCACAGGAGGGGGGTGCAGTGAGTTAATTACATCGGTTTTTAATCTGTGTAGGTTAAACCCTGAGTCTCTCAGCAAATCAACAGTCTGGGCAGGAGCGTTAAAGGCGTTAACTCTGGTGACCAGCACTTGGGTTAGCCTCACCTGGGTTTGAGCAGCCCCACTGCAAAGCCCTACTTGCATTATGGTGTTTCCACACGCGCCTGGGAGCCTCTCCCATGGTTCTTTGTGCTGAGACACTCTAGGATTCGTTCCCAATTATTTATGTCAACTACAGGAGAGCTTGGACTGCCTTCGAGGGAAACAGTGGGAAGGGTATCGGAGGACCATCAGCATTGGAGTGATTTATCTTGTGTTCTCACTGCAAAGTGGGCAGGTTCCAACCCAAGATAAAGAGGAGCCCGGGTTCTTACCCATGCCTCCAGGCAGATCAGCTAGGCCAGGCTTAAAACACCTCCAAACCCAGGGCAGAGGTTTTTTCTATATGGATAAAAGTGGGTCGGGGGCTAAAGGCTAAAACCCAGAGTCCAGTTTAAGTGTACAGTGTAGACAGAACTGACGGGTATGTCTTCACTGCACATATAACCAGGGCTCCTATTCAGAGGTTGCCCCTAACCCCTCCTCCCTTCCACACACAAAACGCTCTCACCCAAGTTTAATGGAGCGTTTAACTCAGGCTAGCTGATCCATCTGGGGCAACAGACTAAAGTCGAGAGAGGCTTTCTCCGAGGCTGGTAACCCCACCCACTTTGCAGTGAGGATGTGGGCTAAACCCTGAGCTCCTTATGGGTCCTCTAATGCTTTCCCACAATTCCACCTGTGCGCCCAGAAGAACAGGCATGTTTCCCCACAATCCACTGGGAAAGAATCACAGAGCAGCTCAGCTGACTATAGTACATGGGATAGGGCCCCAGAAGTCCTAGTGACAAATGGGCATGGAACCAGGGAGGATCCAGTATAGGGCTTTGCAGTGTGGCTGCTCACACCCTAACTAGGATTAGAAAAACATGCCTTATAGTGATAGACTCAATGAGCTCCATGTATTTAGTTTAAAAAAGAGAAGGTTATGGGATGATTTGATGACAGTTTATAAGTAGCTACCCTGGGAACAAATGTTTGATCATGGGCTCTTTGATCCAGCAGAGAAAGGTATAACATGCGCCAATGACTGGATGCTGAAACTGGACAAATTCAGACTGGAAATAAGGCGAACATTGTTGGTAGTGAGAGTAATTAACCACTGGAACGATTTACCAAGGATTGTGGTGGGTTCTCCATCACTGGCCATTTTTAAATCAAGACTGGACTTTTTTTTTCTAAGAGATCTATTCTAGGAATTATTATGGGGCAGGTCTCTGGCCTGTGTTCTACAGCAGGTCAGACTAGATGATCACAGTGGTCCCTTCTGACCTTGGAATCTATGACTCTACGAACTCAGGTCCTCAAATATGAGTGCTAATCAGCCGAGTTAACTCTGCAACAGAGACATACCCTAGGACTCCCTGCCTCAACCTGGAGGTCACTATCACAGGAAGCCCACACTTGAGTCAGGACTTTGTAAAGGAATAGACAGAGACCAGCTAAAAGAGCCGGAAACTGATTAAGGATAACATTACTTCACAGTGGGTGTATGAGGAAGAATATGCTATTGATGAAGACATGCAACGGCTCTGAAGCTGGTCAGAAAAAGGAGAGCAGTTTCACAATTTCACCCACTACCCTAAATGTCATGCAGTTTTTCCATAAAATAGTCATATTTTTTCCCTGAACAAAATTTCAAAATGTCAGCCAACTCGATAGTTGGTTAAAAATATTGTCAATGTTTCCCCCTAATTATTTGGGGGGAATTCAAACTTTTCAAAAATTTCAACTAGCTCCAGCCCTTTCCACTGATCTTTTTGGCACTTTCCATGAGAGACAATTGCATGGATATCATCAGGTAATCTCCACCCCCCCCATCATGCACACACAAGACCACCACTAATATTCAGTCTAAATTTCCATTGCCTTGATTTCCTCTCATTTATGGATCGCCCTAACCAATTCCTCTGATACACTAATCAAATGCATGTAGAAGGCAATGTAGGCGGCTGGTAGGATGGAAGAATAATGTAAATAAATACTTCACTTTTACGTTGCACTCTTCATCAGTGGATCTCAAAGCACTTTACAAACGAGGTCAGCATCATTATCTTCGTTTTACAGATGGTGAAAATGAGGCATAGAAAGCAGAAGTAACTTGACCAAGGTAACCTAGCAAGGAGTGACAACACTGGTAATACAACCCAGAGCTCCTGGGTCCTCTCCAGGGCTCTATCCAGTAGGAGATGCTGCATCTGGTGAAGTGGGTTTTAGCCCACAAAAGCTTAAGCCCAAATAAATTTGTTCATCTCTAAGATGCCACAAGGACTCCTCATTGTTTTTGCTGTTACAGACTATCACGATTACCACTCTGAAACCTGCCTCCATATTGTAATGGGTCAGGTACTCACTCGGGATGCAGCAGAACTGGGTTCAGTTCCTGCCGCAGCGACAATTTTCTTGTGTGACCCAACTTGCTTTATCACCTCTCCATCTGTAAAATGGGGATAAAACTTCCCTTCCTCACAGCAGTTTTGTGAGAATAACAATCCATCCATGTCTGTGAGCTGCTCAGACAGAGAACGGGTTAAAATGTCCGATCGCAAAAAGCGATGAGAGGTTTTTTTGTTTTGTTTTTTATGAAAATTTTTTTCCCCTCATGGAAAATGTCCATTTTCCTCTACGTGTTCTTAGGTTTTCATCATAAAACTAATTCCCACCCACCACAGTTTTCCACATCTGAAAACCAAACATTTTCCAGCCCAAACCAAAAAGAGCTGGGTTTCAAATTTTCAACAAAACCCCCAAAACGTACTTTTTTTTTTATTCCCATCCGTCAACTCAGCAGCGACGATGCAGCCAAATTAAATCTTTCCACTGCTTTCCGTCTTGTATCAGCTTCACGGATTTGCTCATCTTTGAACCTTTTATTCTGTGGGTTTCCCTGCCAAGACCAACCTGCCCCCCACCTCCCAAAAATGGCTTTCATATTTTCATTAAAAAAAAAGTAGAAAGACTTTTTTGCCAAATACAAAATCTTGGTTTTTTTTCCCCTTTGAAATTAAAATGATTTCTGACTTCTGCAGTGATAAGGGCCATAGAAGTAACTAGATAGGATAGAAAGGAACATGCCATTTCCACATAAACACATTTCATTCTAATCATCTGAATGTACTACAGACAATTGGTTTAAAAAAAAAACGTTTCACCTATTCTTATTATTGGGAGAAAATGTACAGCCCAGATGTAACCAGTTCCAGCCCATGTTACCTGCATGTCAACTCTGAGAGCCTTGGGAGTGCAAAGAAAAACACTGGCATGATTTCTTTCATACCATCATGCAGCAGTTTGTACCAATAGATGTATTTTTGAAAGAATACAGCTGCCTTCTTCACTAATTAAGGCTTCTGAGAGTGTAATGCAAAACTGTGTGATTTCATTGCATGGCAAAGGGCCAACATAATTTGTTCCAGATACACAAAAGAGATTTTAGTTGCAGATTATCTGGGTATATATAGGGTGAGACTCATGCAGGTGTGCAGAACTGGGAGGGGAAAGTATATTCACAGTATGCTCAGAAATAAGCCCACTGGAATTTCTTCCAGTAACTGAACCCCATGAAGTTCAGAGTCCATTTATACGCTGTTCCATTGGTAGCAAATGTTAACTAAGTAGAACAGGCAAGAGCAGATGCACTACATACTTAGAGACACTAGAGGGAGCTGGAGAAAGGAATCAGAGAAGAAGAATGGAAAGTGACATGGGAAAGACTTATTAAAATATCTAGTTTAATCCTGCTGACAACAGTTTAAAACAACTATCCCACTCAACCTGGTTGGTGGCAGGAGAAAGAATTTGAATCATGTCATTCCTCCCCTCTTTCCCCTTTGTGCAGCATACAGACAATTAAATTATAGCAGGCAGATTCTCTGCTACCCATGAGAAAAACTGCTTGCAATTATAAAAGGGGATCATTCACAAAATAGCTGCTCCATACTGAACAGTGGGCACATGGTTTGCATGTCAATGAAATACCTCCCAGACTATCACCTCTGTGATAAGATACATCTGAACAACTCAGGAGTAGGAATATTCACTACTCGAATCAAAGACCTAGCCCTGGACAGCAAGCCAATCTCACCACCCACCCACCCACCAAGTCAACAGAAGGTCTCAAGTACCCTTAGCAGAATGTCACCTACAGAGAAAAATACCAGAACTATTGGTTCCAGAACATCACCCCAGCCTCACCATCAACAACGGGGCTGTGCTAGCAGACAGACACACCGCTCAATTTACACAGATCAACAGGCAGACAAGATGACCAATGTTAGAAAACCACTAAATGTAACAGATAACTAACTCCCAAATTTGAATTCTGGACATACCGGAAGTCAGTATTTATAACATTAGGAACATGACCACTTTTACTCTAAAGCAGCTGGACCATACAAAGTTTGTTCTCCTCAGTCTTTGGAAACAAGCCCCAAATTTCAGACTTTGTTCAGAAAATATCATGATGTGACATGATCATATTACATAAAGCCCGGTAAGGCAGAGGTGCCCTTACATATTGCCTTAGTGGGGCTACTAGGCCACTAAATACACAGTAAAGTGTCAATACTTTGGTGTTCTTTAATTTCTCTCAAAGATTTTGCAAAACACATTCATCCTGCAAAGAAAGGCCAAAGTCACCCGTGAGTCAAAATATTCAGAGACTTCCTACATCTGCACTCTGATCTGTACCACTGTGCTCTCAATACACCCCACCTATTCTCCTATTATGACCAAGATTATTTCCCAAGCATCCAGTCAGAAATCAACACCTTTCAAGAACTGAGTAGAATTCTTATTCATGAATACAAAGGCCCACACAGGCTGAGAACCAGAAGGAAAGATGATATTAAGTCCGTGCAAAAGTCTTGGGATATACATTCTCAATGGGAAAGAATTCCTTAGGCCGGTTTACGCATAACTACGCAAAGGGTGACTGGATGACGGACTGTTGCATAATGAACCTAGATTTCAGTGAAAAGTGCTCTTGTAAAACTGATCCAAAAAAATGCTGACATTTTTTAGAGGGGGAAAAAAGCTTTTTGGCAAACACATTTTTTCTCTGTGGAAAAAAAATCATTTTGATCAAAATATTTCAGGTTTGTGTAATATATATATGAAAACTGAACTGTTGGTTTTGGTTCAAATTGAAATGAACATATTTGCTTTATCGGAAAACTGAAAATTCCATGAAAATTGTTTAAGGATATGATTTATTGTTTTGTTTCCTGCAAAAAATTTCATTGAAAATACTTACCATTTTCCGCCCAACCCTAACTAATAGTTAGTTATACTTACCAGACCACAGCCAATTTGTTCTATGTTTCAGCGAACAGCAAATGCCATCACACCATTAAAAATCTCTAAACATTACCCACGATCCAGAGGAACAATACAAGTAAGACCTTCAAACAGCGGTCATTGAAAAATCTAATGAATATGTTTCTAAATACTATGACCAAACAGCAAATGACATTAACAGTGCTATAAAAGACTTCCAAAGAGTTCACAGCAGAACAGCAAAGCAATTTCTACCCACTCCACCAGCAACACAGGATTGCAACTCAAAGAGAAAAAAAAAAGGGAAGAAAAATGAAGCACTACGCACTAAGGAAAAAAAGGGAGATAACTCTCCTACTTAAAATACAAAGCTCTATGTGACCCTAACTGACACACATCTTACCTTGACATATCACGGAACTAGAAATCAATGCTTCAACAGAAAAAATAAGCAGCACGATTTTCAAAACTGCTGAGCAATGAGACGTCCCTATTGATTTCAGTGGGAGTTGCTGGGTGCTTGGTACTTTTGAAAAATCAAGCTGCACATTGAAATGCCTAAATATAGAACTAAAAGTCTAACTTTAGGTACCTGGTTGTTTTTAGAATCTTGGCCTTTCCTGAATGTACCATCTTTCAGATCAGATGCAAAACCCAGAGGTCCTGATTGCCTCTGCCATCAAAGATCCCTTGCATTCTTTGCAATAGTAACTTATTAACCCCGAAGGCCTCACTTTATACATTTTATCTAGTTGCATTCATATTTGTACAGCATCTCATGTGTGTCTAGGGCCTAGGATAATGGGGCCCCAATCAGAAAGTGGAGCCTATAGGTATTACTGAAATATTAATATTCATACAGCTATGCTAAATATTAAATAATAATGTGTTCCCACTGCATTTTCAATCTGGTCTGGCATTCATCTTTACTCCCAGCACTAAACTAATGAGAGCGTCATGATACATTGTTAAAGAGCTGTTACATTCCACCCCAGAGGTAGATGCATTTCAGTACTAGGTGAATTTATCCCAGTATATAGCTTAGATCCTTCTGGATGAATCCTGGAAATGTCAGATTATATTATTACTTACCACTCACATAGAAGATGGGGGGAAAAGTACTAAGCATTTTAAAGATGTTAAACTACTGACATTATCTGATTCTGAACTATCTGTTACACTACAGGTGCTATGCAAGGAATAAATACAATTAATGATAATAAATAATAAGAATAGCTAATTAATTGCATTGTGTTATTTTAAGATGTTGTCACGTTCAGTGATAAGTATTTCCAAACAAGCGTGGTGCATTATTTGACAAAAAAGGTTCCAATCAGCCTTCAGGTACCCACATGCAATCTCACTAACCTCATTGTAAACAAGGGCAGAACTGAGCCCCTCTCCAGCTCAGGAAACCATCCCTATTCAGCACAGCACATAAGTACATGCTTCACTTCAGGCACATGCTTAAATCTCATTCAGTGGAAACCAAGAATATCACGAAGGATTTTTCTGAATCAGGGCCTTGTTGAGAGATTAGGCTCTCTAAAGTCCAATACTGCAATGCAGCAGCAGAAGGCATTGAAGAGATTACTATAGTTGACACTCTCCGTGATGGACAACCTGGTGTGTTTTAATTGAAGTGTTCAGTTTTTCTTAGGTATTTGGCTTTCCATTACCAATGAGGCCTGGGGCAGGATCTACATATATACTGCCTTAGCTCATGGCACCGTTGGTTACTTTACAGCATTTGCCATTCTGGATCTTAATCATTTATACTGCAGTCCTCACCCACCTTGAATAAAGAGTAGACATTGACAAGCTGGCTGATGTGAAATAAGAACCTATCCAAAACATGCCCAAATTAAGTTCACTTTGGGGTTCAAAATTGTCTGGGTAACTCTGAAAACAATTCTAGGTTTTCACATTGCATCTGGGGCTGTACCATCTCACAGCAGGATACCAGCAGGTATCACTGAAACCAAAAGATATTAGTTGCATTCTAATTACTGCACTATCAATTAACCACTTCTTTGGGACCTGACACAATATTAACTGAACACTACAAATCTCCTGAGTCTCAATCCAGTGAGTGAGTGACTGTCAATCAGAAGACCATCCATTCCCTTAAAATTCTCAAACCATTTTACACACCTGTGAGGCTTAGGGTATGTCTATACAGAAAAAAAGAAGAAGAAAAAAAAAAAGCCTGCAACAGCAAGTCTCAGACCCTGGGTCAACTGGCTTGGGCTTGCGGTATGGAGCTAAAAACAGCAGTACAGATTTTCCTCTCAGACTGAGTTCTACCTCCTCGTTGGGTTTCAGAGGCCCAAGTGAGAATGTCTACACTGCCGCTTTTATTTCTGTACCATGAACCTGAATCATTTGTCCCAGGCTCTGAGACTTGCTGCCATGTTTGTTTGGGGGGGGGGGGGTTGTTTGTTTTTTGTTGTTGGGTTTTTTGCGCTGTCTAGACATACCCTTAGATAGTCAGTGCTTATCCAAATCTTGGTCAGAAATCTGAAGTTCTCACTCAGGATTATGTCAACGCTGTAGAAAAAAACTGAGTTCTTATCACAGCTTTGCCAACTTGAGTTAAAATAGCAGTGAAAACAGAAACTCCGCTTTTAACTCAGGTTAGCAGCTCAAGTCAACCCCAGGCTGCCCTAGAAGCTTGAACTCTAGCTGCTAACCCAAGTTAAAAGCCAAGCTGTCGTGTCTTCATCACTATTTTAACTCAAGTTAGGTAACCTGAGTTAAGAACACACTTGTTTTTTTATTTATATGTTTTTTGTTTTCCAGTGTAGATGTATTTTACCCTCACTGTCCTTGCTGAGATATTGGTCCCATTGACACTACTGGACTTTCACTTGAGTCCATTAAGTCTATTAATGGCTATTAGCCAGGATGGGTAAGGAATGGTGTCCCTAGCTTCTGTTTGTCAGAGGGTGGAGATGGATGGCAGGAGAGAAATCACTTGATCTTTACCTATTAGGTTCACTCCCTCTGGGGCACCTGGCATTGGCCACTATCGGTAGATGGACCTTTGCTCTGACCCAGTATGGCCATTCTCATATTCTTATGAGTAAAGACTGGATAGAAACTTCATGCTTCATCCTCTCTTGAGGTTCACCCACCATTAATAATAAAAACAACTCTTCTTAATCCGGGGCATTCTTCACTGACAAGAAAAGTAGGACCTACAGTAACTACAAATCAAATGCAAAAGTACATTGTACTGCATGCCACAGGCATTCACATAGCCCTGGTTGAGAAATGATTTTTATCCCTTCATGTAAATTAAGATGAAACACCAATTCTTCATTTTCAATTACTTTTTTTTTTTTAAAAATTTGGACTAAATCCCAAATATACTAGTTGAAAATGAAATACATGCATGAAAATTTTGTTTTCAATAAAACAATTAGCTTGACATTCAATAATCATAGTTATCTTCAAAACTGGACAAGGATTGTAATTAGTTAGCTGGAGACCATGCCCATGGCTCTACCTACAACTTCAGGTGCTTCCTGGAGAAAAAAGGATTGGGGTCCAAAATTCCTATATCCAACATATAAAGTAACCCAATCACTGGTTATCATACTGTCTATTTAGCTTGTCTGCTTGTTACATTGCTGTCTAAGCTGCATTACCAAGGAGATACATTTGGTGAAATCTCAGCCAGGATCAGGTTACATAATGCGTAATTGTTTGATACTGAAATACATGGCATCCAATCTGCCTCTATATCAGCCAACAGGAGGCTGTTTATTTTAAGGACTTGAAATATAATATAGGCTAGGAGTACGCTGCCCCTGCTTTTCTTTTTCTTTCTCAAGCAGCACGCCAGTGACTTTTGGAGTCATAGACCATCTGTAAAATGCAATGTACTGCAAGGAGAGTTGATAACATCTGTATAGCAGCCTTCAACTTGAAAGATCCCACAGGAACAAAACTGAAGTATAAATGGAGGACTCCACACATCACTGATTTGTGGGCACGCATGAGTTGAAACACAGCAATGGTACCCAGTGCAAATAATAAAGTATTTTAGTCCAGGATCTGAATAGTCTTATCCCATTGACACAGCCAGGGGAATTTAGGTAGGCAGCATCTAAAAACATGAGATGGAATGCGTTCAGGATTAACACCCTTATTTCGGAGACAAAGTTCCATGGCTTCCTTAGCGGTCATTGATTATCATGGCCTTGTTGAACATATCACCCAGAAAAGGGCACTTCTTGTAGCACAGAACCACTGAGTGCCAAGCTGGGATATGGAGGGAAAAGTGCTATCTTTGCCATCACCCACACCACTTCCCACAGAACTCCTTACAAGTCTCCCATGCAGCCACTGAGCCAGCCCAATGGTGCTTAGCTTTGACAAGCTGGCATGGCCGCAGGAAGTCAGAAACAAAGTACCTACTGTGAGGCTGCAGAATACACACACATTCTGCATGTGAGTGCTCATGGCTCAACCTCTCCCACAGTACTGCTGGCAGCACGGATATTACCTCTAAGATAAATGAATAAGAGTTTAGGTCTTATTGGATTACAGTTTATTGAACTTTATAAATTCCAATTAACAAACCCCTGAGCAATAAGAGACATGTAGTGTACTCTTCATTTTATAGTGCAATTATTACTGAGTTTATCCTCAGCTGAACAAGAGGTATTAACGGATAAAACATGGGAAAGGGGACACACGAATAGATAGAAGCAGATATTGGAGACAAGGAGATAAACAGATACAACTAGGACCGAACGTGCAAGGGAAGGAACAGCTTGCCAGGCTTACTTCATTGCTTATATTACTAACCAAGAGAACTACAGGAAACAGATGAGAGACAGATCTGCATGGGAACACTTGTCCTAGATAGGATAACAAGTGGGGGGGAATAGATAAGATTTATGAATCGGTTAGGGTTTTTGGTCAATTTTGCAGCTGCTCTAAAGACATGGGCATAAGATAAAGAATTCTCCTGATTCAGTGTTTTGCCATTGGATCCAGGAAATGTTTCGTACTCTTACCAGAATGAAAAAAGCTCAAGGTGCTCATCCATCAGCTTATGGATGTAAATAAGATGGAAGGCGATTCCTCCCTCGTTCTCTCCCCCCTGCTATCCAAGCTACTGATACAAAATCCACACCAATTCGGCTCTGTTAAAAGATTGTTGAAGCAGTGCGAGTACAGTTCTTTCATTTCCCTCCCCACTTCCCACTTTTTGATTTATTGAGCCTGCTCCGACTTTGTCTTTTTCATAGATAAGAAAAGTATGTATGTATACAAACTCCAGCAGTAACTAGCTACATTGATCCAGTTTTCATGATTTCATTGCTGAGAGTCAGGGCTCTCCCGGCCCTGACTTTCATTTGTCATATATTTGTAAGAGCTCCCCAGCCTGTCTATTTCTGATATTATAAAGTGCTCTCATACACTGTTTAGGCAATATCAGTTGCCACGAGCTGTAACGAGAAGACCTTTGAGATGTCTTTCCTCGTGCCTGACTACGATGCTGTTCTGTAGTGGTGTTAGTGGCATTATGGTAGCACTTGCGGGCCTCCAACTGAGATCAGAGCCCCATTGTGCTAGGCGCTGCATGAACACTTAGTGAGAGAGAATCTCTTCCCCAAAGAGCTTACAATCTATACGGACAATACAAAGGGTGGGAGGTAAAACAGGCAACAAGAAGAGAAAGAACTCACCCAAGGTCATGTAGGAAATGAGTGTCAGAGAAGGCATCAATGATGTAATTATTTTTATTTTGATAGCACCCCATTGTACTAGATACTGTATGAACTCCTATTAAAAGACCGTCCCTGCCTCCAAACAGTTTACTGGCTAAATAGATGGGGAAGACCAAAGGTGGCAGAAAGGAAGTATCATTATGCCCATTTTAACACATGGGGAACTGAGGCACTGAGAATGATTAAACGACTTGACTGAGGTCTCACAGAAAGATTGTAGGAGAGCTGGAAACTGCACCCAGATCTCCTGAATCACAGCCCGGTGCTTAATCCACAAAACCATCCTTCCTAGTCTGACTACAAACTCCCCTATAATAGCTGAAGTTAAGTATGATAGATGCAAGAGTCAGAGAAAAACCACCTAGGGCTTGATTTATCAGTGCTGTGCACCTTGTGTAATCATCTACACTTGTGCAAAGTCAGTGTAAAATGCTGATTTGATTGCCCTTTGTACAGATGGAAAGGACAGACCAAGGTACAATGCAGTGGGAGAATGAAGCCCTTCGTTTCTTGCCTAGGTCAGTGGGGTGTACCCATAGAACATTCTCCGGCATTTGGCCCAGTTCTGTTATAAAGAAGCTTGTTATATACACCAGCATTTCCATCACCCCCCTGAGGATATTATTCCACTGCCTAATAGAGCTCAAGTTTAGGAAACTTTCCTTGATCCCAGCCCATTTTCCTGTGCTCATTTGCATCCTGCTACATGTCTAGTCATATCAACCACCGGGGCTACTCTACACATTCCCCCTCCTCCTCAGTATTTACACCCTTCAAGTGCACAGAGGTTGCTATACTCACCTCCATGATGCTATTAGACAGCAGGTGGAATTGAAATTGTTCTTCTACAGCATTTCTTGTTGAGAAAACACAAGCTGCTTATGCAAACATTGACATGGCAATGTACATCCATCAGTGAAGTGAAAATCCCATTCCAGGTTAGAGCGGGAATGCAGTCTAAGCAGTGCCACTTACAACCCAAAAGGTGTCAGATGCCATAGCTCACCAAGGAGTAAGCTCTGGCAGAAGTTAACACGTGAAGAAGTGTAGTAATGGACTCCCCTACTTCCCTACACCCTCTTCCAACCTCCACCCCCGTACTAGATCATACAGAATGGAGTACATTAATTTTCTATAAACTATATCAACTTGAGTGACGTGTCCTTAAGGATTGGGTGATTGATATCCACAATGAAGTCTTATAATCTAAAATCATATTAATATTAATATTAAAGATTTTCTGTCCTTTATGTGCATCATTAAATTCTGAGTATAAGGTGAAATTGACAACATACATTTTGACAGCTTATCTATAATAAATATGCAAATCTTGATACTGGCATGTCATCACAGACTTTGCAGCTCCTTGAAATATCAGAGAGATCCTTTCTTTCTATGACATTTAGACAGTGAAAGATCAGATATCAAACATTTCATGTGACAGATTTTCATTGGTTTAGTCTTCAGATGCCGTGATATTGGCTTCATAGTCCATGCCACAAGCATTCACGCTGCCCCACCCCCATCTCCTCTTCATAGTACTATAAGTAAAAGAAAGAAATGCACGCCTCCCCCTCAGCCCTTCCTAGCAGGAATTTAACATTGGAAATACTCACAAAGGGCACATCTTCAGCAGGTGTAAATTAGCATAGCTTTACTGGCTTCAATGGACCTGTGTTGATATACACCACTGGCAGATGCAGCCTGTAGCATTGGTGAAGACTTTTCCCTTAGTTAAATATTGTCAAAACAAGAACAGACAATGAACGGATTTCTGCCAAATAATCTACCCCATTAGGTCATCTCTGTGTTCCCTCACTTCAACCCAGCTGACTGTTGTGGACACCACCACACATGACAAGTAAAGCGAGGTGAAGTTTTTCGGACAAAACTGTCTTTCACCAAAAAATCCAGACTCAGGTCAACCAAACCATTTTGCAAAGTCGTGTCAAATTCACCAAATTGTTTTGGCCAAAAAAAAAAAAAAAAAGAAACTGAAAAAGGCAAAACCTTCTCTTTCGACATTTTCAAAGTGAAACTTTTAAATTTTTCTATTCAAAATGTCTTTCTAGTCAACTTTTACCTTGATTTTATTTAAAAAAGGTGAACAAAAATTAGTTTCTGGTCAAAAAACATTTTGTTCAACCCAAAATAAAATATCTTTGACTTTTTTTTAAAATTCCACTTTGGATTAACCCACAACGATTTCCCCCACCCCCGAATTTTTCAGTTAGCCATCAAACTGATAAACTGGTTATTCACAGAGCTCTAATGACAAGATGAAGGAGCAAGTAGATCGGAATGGTTTGTATTTGTTTGTGCGCTTGGGTGTGTATAATTAAACAACATGGGGCACAATGTAGTTAAGGGTGTGTCTTCAGAGCGAGTGGCAGGCAGTAAGTCTCAAAGCTTGGGACTTGCCAGGCTCAGGGCTCACACAACAGCACTAAAATATCTGTGTAGCCATTGTAGCTTAGGCCAGAGCTCCGGCTCTGAAGCCTAGAGAGGGCGGTGGGGTTCAGATCTCGAGCTCCAGCCTGAGCCTGAATGTCTACACGGCACCAGTTTTAGCACGGTTGCATGAGCCTGACCTCTGAGACTCATTGCCATGGGCTGCCACTCACTCTGTAGACACACCCTAAGTGGCTAGAACACTGGATTGAGAGCGAGAAGCCCTGGGCCCTATTGCCAACTCTGCCACTGTCCTAATGCATGACCTCCAGGACATCACTTCACATCTCTGTGCCACTTACCGTTCTTTCTCAGCCATCTCATCAGGACAGGGACTCTCACTGTGTGTCTGTACTGCACCTAGCATAAAGGGGGGCCCTGATCCTGCCTGGCAACTCCAGGCACAAATTTACTCTAAATAATAACTAACCATATACCTACACTACATCGGACAAGTGACGTGTATCATCCTACAGAGACGTATGCCCCGGCCTACTCGCCCGCATAATGTTTAACACATGAATATCGCTGGCTGAGACAGCTATAGAACTGAAGACCTTGTGACCCTATAGACCTCCGGACCCCTATTCCTGTGCCTTGGAGACCATATTGGCCCCTAGCACGCGGCTCTGGTTGAACTATATTTTGGGAGGAAGGAGAAGCTCATATGGCCACTGCTTCTGCAGCCAGTGAATTTCAAATTTATGATTATTTCTTATTTGGATTACAGGAGCATCTACAGGCTACCATCGAAATCAAGGCCCCATTGTGCTGGGTGCTGTACAAAGACATAGTGAGCGAGCGGCCGTCCCTGCCCCTGAAAGCTTGCACTCTAAATAGACAAGACAGATAAGGAATGGGAGAGGAAACAGAAGCTACAGATAGGATGTGTTGACCAACATTGTACAGCAGGTCAATGGCAGAAAGCAGAGATTCTGCCTCTATCCTGCCCTCTGAATCACACTGATTTTGAACCTGTTGCTTTACAAAAGCATTGAATACATACATAAGCATAAATAAATACATTAATAAAACCCACCAATCCTCCGCACCCCCTTCACACAAAAAAAGATTCATTCTAGTGAATAGACATTACATAAAACAGAGCGGGAGGGTAGCCTGGATTCCCTGCATTGGGGACGGAGTGGAATTAGCTAGGAGGTGGGGTGGGGTCAGTGATGCACAGACCGGAACATGATTTAACAGAAAGTAGTCCCGAGCTATGTTTCTTCCTTTGATCCAAATCGCAGCCCAGGTGGGGATTAGACAATGCAACACTTACACCTGGCTCTCCAGCAGGGCTGACAGAAAGAGGAATTGAGGCGGTGGCACTGGCTTTCCTTCTCAATTAATTCTTGCATCTTTTTGACAGCCGATGTAGAAGGTTTAAAGGGAGAGATGAAAAGAGCCGTTTTCATTGAGGACATAATTCCTGGGACACTGACCAGAGGCTATCAAATGTCTTGTACCAAGGCCCATTATGGCCATTTACTTCTGACAAGGCCGAAGTGTAGGCAGAACAGAGGGGGAAGGTCAACAACGCTGAGCCATCTTTATTTCTGTCATCGCCCCTCCCCAGCCCAAAGGCGGCCGCAATCAGGCCAGCTCCTTCACCCTCCTCAAACGGTGTGTGTGTGTGTGTGTCTAGGGAACTGAAAGTCAGGCCCTTAAATCCCGATGTTCACAGTACCACGAGTCCCACAGCTCCACATGTCTTTCATCGGGGTTGAAGTACCCTTTTGGAGCACCCCCATGTGGACAAGTCTGTCCTGTTATTGGAAGTGTGCATAGCGCTGGTATTACGGCAGCACCCAGCTGCTCCAAACCAGACTGCGGTCCCACTGTGTGAGGTGATGTATAAACACCTCCTAAAAGACCATCTCTGCCCAGAAGGGCTGATAATCTAAATCAGCAAGGCAGACAAAGGGTGTGAAGGAAGGAAGCGTTATTAGTCTCTTGTTACAGCTGGGGAGCTGAGACACAGGGACACGAAGTGATTTGTCAAGGCGGTTTGCATTAGAGCGGGAAACAGGATGCAGGTCCCCCTGTTTGAGCAGTGCCTTAGCCACTAGACCACGCTGCCTCTCCTGCATCTTCATCCACATGCTTTATGCCGGATCTCACTAGCGTGGGTAAAGTTGACACGGGTTTGTCTACCCCTGCTGCCATCGCACCTCGGATTTCAGTGTATACCTCTGCCCCTCCCCATTGAATGCCTCCAGCACTAAAACCAAAGCTTGAGCTAAAGAGCCAGGTGGTGTGGTGGACTCACGTTTCAGGATGAGGTACAGGGGGGGGGGGCACAACACGCATGGACCCGTGGGCTACACTTGGACGCACTGATGGTTGCTACTCAGTGGGATGGGACGGCTTTCCCCTCTAAATAGCCCCCTCCCCAGACAGACCACTATTCCCCCTGATGCTATTTGAGGGGCAATACTCAACTCTCCATGGTCTGGTAGAGGGGAACACGCAGCTTGAGCCATCATTGGCATGAAGGCTTCAGTGAGATGCAGAATCCTTTAGCTGGGTGTCTTAAGAAACTTCCATTGCTCTAGGGAACGGTGCCCTCAGAACACCACGGCACATATGGTGCACACTGCCCAACCACTAGCCAGAGGAGAGAGAACAGGTGCCTTCTTCCCTTGCAGTTAACACCCAGCCCTTGTGTTGCATTCATCTCTGACTAATCCTCCCTGGCTTTTTATTTGTGTTGACTTGACATGCCTTAATCCCTGAGTCAGCTCCTATTTCTTGTTACACCGAAGGTAAATGACACCGAGCGTACCCGGCAGCGCTAAGCCTGTAGCATTTAGAACGCAAAGGACCTGCTAAAAATACCCAGGGGCGCGCCTTCCGCAAGGCAAGAGAGACCCATGACATGGCGTTCCTGGCTTGCGGGGCACCTCACTGCAGCCAAAGCGCTGATGAGGGCCTCTCCTCACGCAGCTAGCAGGGTGTGGGCAGGGACACTTGGGAACAGGAGGGGAAAGAAGTGCAAGACCAACAGATGGAGGGGGGCCTCCCTGTGTTTGTTTCTGTTTGCATGACTGCCTCTCCCTGGGCACGCACACTCACGCCTTTTCCCTCTCAACCCCACAGCTGAGCATGACAAACACTGTCTCCCTCGTCTATACCAGGCACCAGGGATATGCCCTGTGACACACATCCATCTCAAGCGCCACCCACTCCCACAGCACCACGCTCAGGCTCAGTGTCTCTCACACCTGGTTCCTCACTCCCACGTGCGCGCTCTCAGCCCACTGGGCACGACACTCTCAATCTGTGTCACGCTCTGCATGTCGCACGCTCTGCATAGTGCACTGCCCTCTCTCTCACACACACACGGTGTATGATGCACCGTTTCTCTCTTGCGCAGTCCACGCACCATGCTCTCCATCTCTCTCACACACTGTTTGTCTGTCCCCCCGCTCTCTCTCCCTCTCCGCCTGTAAGAGCCCATCTGCCAGCCAGGAAGATGGCTTTTGATTCATCCACATTATCAACAAAGTGCATCCTGATTATCCGGATCTGAACAGCCTTGTCAGCTCTTGAGAAATGAAACAATAGCAAATATCTGGTGAATTTCATGGTTATCAACACTCCTAATCATGCAGATGAACTGGGAAGAATAGCAAAAAGCTAATGACTCTTTAACATCTTTGCTTTCTAGTCTTGAGTTCCCTTGGGTTTTTTCCTATATATGTAGTGGTTAACTATAGATAGATAGATATTCATATATAAATAAGTGTGTGTGTATAGACATACACACACTAAATGCTAGGAAGATTTGATTTTGCTTCTTGGAGCAAATTGTTGGGTTCCCCCCCCCACACACACACACATTTGTGTGTCATTATGTAAGGATGTTTCTGTCCAGTCGGCAGGGTTGCATAGCAAAGCATGTTAACCTGGTGATAACAGAGCACTTACATTTTTTATCATGATCTATTGCCTTGCTAGCGTGCCGGGCCACTTCCAATAACACGGTGCATGCGATGAATTAGCGCTCTGGCCTAGCACCTGTGATGGAATATTGTTTGGATTTCTGGTGACTCTGCAAGTAATCGTATTTTCCCATCTGTTTGCTTTTCTTTGAATCAGGACTGTCAGCGGGCGAACGAGGGACAGAGCCTGTACGTGAAATTGTCCCTTGGCATTGATTGTTTAGACTGTTCCTTTGATTGGCATGATCCCCCCCCCCCAACCCAGCTTTCTATATGCAATCCTCAATCTGGGCCCGCTCCTGCAGGGTGCTGAGCACCCTCACCCCTGGATTCCTGTCAGATTCAGAAAGAGATGAGAATCCAATGGGGTTGCTCAGCACTTTGCACAATCAGGCCCTGTGTGAGGCCCGGATTCTGTGAAGCCCTGAGTTCGCTGAGCTGCCACTGAGATCAGATAGATTTGTGGCTGCTCAACTATTTACAGCTACAAAGTACGCTCCCAGGGTTGGGCTCTGTTATAAATCCCTATATCTCAAACATGGTTAAGATTTTAGCCTGAGATTTGGGAGACCTGGGTGCAATTCCCTGCTCTGTCACAGATGTCCTCCAGGACCTTGGCCAAGTCACTTAGCCTCTCTCTGCCTCAGTTTCCCTTTTGTACAATGGGGATAACAGCACAGCCTGACTTCCCAAGGGTGCTGTGAGGCTAACTACATGAAATAGTGTGCTCAGATCCTACAGTAACAGGAGCCACAGAAGTACCTAAGACACATTGGAGGGACCTTTCCGTGGACTTAAAGGATTTAAAGTGAACTCCGCATAGAACAGGATTGCACAGGTCGGGAAATGTGAATTCAGGGCCACAGCAGGGGGTGGGATGACTGGCAGTCACTATAGCTAACCACAGAACACAAGCCCTAAAGTGGAGGAAGACTTTTACCATTTCCTCCTCTCCAGTTCAAAGGGCTGCTGCATCCCATCAGTGTTGAGTCTCTCAATTATACACACCTCACATCTGGCGTGTACTTTACACTGGAACCATCTATTCATTTTCAGTCCACACAAGTCTCAAAGCCATTTAGAAAAAGAAAGGGAGAAATGTATCACCACTGTTTACGTAGGGCCTACATGGACGAATTGGGCCATTACAAATTATACTGATGTCCAAGAGCAGCCCACACTGAGCTGCACTCTTTCCACTGCAAACCAAGCTAGTCATCCCAAACGACTAGAGTCAGCTAGCCACCTAAGGCTCAGATCCTGCAAACACTTAGGCATACACTTCACATTCAGCACTGGAGTAGCCCCATTGACTTCAGTGGGCTACCTCATGTGCTTAAAGTTAAAAACTCATGTAAGTGTTTGCAGGATCAGGGCCTATGTTCCCCGGTTGGAGATTGGGATTCTGGTAAATAAATGCAAGGAAATAAACAGAACAGAGACAAGTTGGTTTGCACATCCCAAGAAACAGACAAGGGAAACCAACTCTATGTAGCTGCAAAATTGGGACATTGCAAAAGGGGAAAGAAATGACAGAGTTTCCAGTGTCTATGGAAGTGTGAGCAGCAAAGGAGAGTACAATAAATTAAACAATCATGCCATACATACCCATTAAAAAGTACTCAGAACTTTTAAAGGAAAAATGCAGCCATTAATCAGAATAGCTCAGAAACCTAAATAAAGATTTACTGTTATGTTTGCATATCTTATCTGCCCACCTATCAAATGGTGGAGCTCTGTTTTTTTCCAATGGGGTTTATTATCATCCTACAGTGAAAGAGCAGTGCTCAAGAACTGTAGGATATAAAGGAATATATTTATCAAATACTTATGTAGGTACCTAAGCATCAACACTGCAAAGATAGGTGCATGTGCTGACATATACACCTGCACAGAGCCCTATTCTATTATGTGGATCAAAATTGCTCCCCAGTTGAGATCATTGCGCCAGGAGCTGTACAAACACTTAGTATGAGACAGTCCGATACCTGAAGCGCTTACAATCTAAAATAAAGTCCATGAAAGTGTCTGCAGTTCAGGGTTCAATGTATTCTAACACTTTACTAATGAGTGTTACTTGTATCCTGCTGTGGGAGAACAGGACTTCAGTTTTCTACATGTTCACAGGTTTCTGAACAATTCTCCTATTGGCTTGAAATTGCCCATGCTTAATCTCAGGTCAGACGTGAATCTGGGGACTGGTACAGTTTCAGGAAAATCCCTTCAGACGCAGTTGAGATATGGAAGAGAAACAAAACTTTTAAGCTTTAAAGAAGGAGAAAGACCTTTGGGCCCAGAATCACAAAGCTATTTAGTCTCCTAACTTCCATTGATTTCAATCTACCTTTGTAGCTCTGGACCTTGCTTCCTTTCAGCACATGCAATCCACCTCAAGCATAAGAAACATTACAGGAGTTATGATTACTCACCAGCTAGGACAGAATGATGCAGGAACAAACCACCATTTGCAAACTAGCCCTTTAGGGCTGCAGCCAGTGATCTCTGCCAAATAAAAGGGCCATCCCCAGAAAAGCATGCTGGGGAAAAGGTTCTATAAAGGGGCAGCTGTAGCTAAGCAAGATTTAGTAGAAATTAAGTAGTAGCAAAGGAAGGTGTTGATTACATGCTGCTTCTAATCTTGCACTTGTCAGCGATAGCTGAATATATAACTGCCCTGGACTGGAAGCTTGTTTTCTATGGAGCCATTTCTTTGCCAGGTGCTTTTGGGGGGGAGTTAAATATAAACTATTCATAAGCATGTAAACCAAATTGATTCTGAGCATGCTCAGTAGGCAGGGGCTAAGATTCTTAGTATCTAATGATGCTTCATCTCATGTGTGATGTCCCCAAAGTGGGTGTGGGAACTTTTCATTTGCCTTACCTAGCCTGCCTGGTGCAGCTGGGACAATCTGTGTGAAGAAGATTGTAAATGTCTAAATGAAATACAAAGAGCTGCTTTGATATCCTGGTCCAAAGATACGCTGCATGCATCGTGATTGGATGCCATTACAATTCTCTGCATTTCAGTTTTATAAAACTGCTACAGATCGTAAATGTTAAAAAAATAAAAGTATCTTTCCACTAGGTAGGTAGAGTTGTTGCAATGAAAACCAGCATGTTTCTGCCCCATTAGCCCAGGTTGCTGCTCGCCACAAAGCTAGAGCAAAGGGATATGTTTATACCTCCTTTGCCTCTTTCATCTCAATGAAATGCAAACTGTGAAGCCTACATAGTTTTTAAGTGGACTAACTTTATTAAGCTGAGGCAATTTGGCCCAGATGGTCAAAGGTATTTAGGCTCCTAATTTCCACTGAAATAAGAGGAAATTACATACCTTTGAGGATCTGAGCCTTTCTCATCTTAGAGGGGAAAAAGGAAATTAAATGTAATGAAGTAATGAATTTAAACTCACAAAAGTAAGGAAGAAGAAAAGCTATTGTTCTCATAGTAACATTAACTTTCTTTTAGTGTATCTTCTTTAGTCTGTATAAACAGACACTTAATACTCTATCTAGTAATAAAATATGCTATATGGGCCAGATCTTCAACTGCGATGAATCTGTGCAGCTCCATTGACTTCAGTGAAGTGACACTAATTTACACCACTTGAGTAGGTAGCTTTATAAATGCAAGGTGGGGGAAATTGAGCCCAAATCCTGCACTGAGCTGCTACGTCCATGAGAAGCCACTTCAGCTTCATTGGAGACTCCGAGTCGTTGCAGAAGTCTGTTTTCAAAGAACTCGTTGCAGGACCAGGTCCTTTGCGATTATGAAAAGCATATTACTTTCTAAATTCCTACAGTACGTGCAATCAAATCAGCACTCTACCCCACTGTCTCCTCCAAGTTACTTTTAATACACCTAAAAGCAACATTTATAAAATATTTGTGCTTTTCTGATCTCTCTGTAACTGTGGGTGATGCTTAGATCTCCCTCCGTGAGAGCTGTCAATTTATTGATATGCTCCAGCAAGTGAAATGAAGTTAACCAGTTATTATAAAATAAAATAAAATAAAATTGGTCCCATCCTTGGTTGTACCTGAGTGGTGGTTGGCCTAGCTGGGATGGTAAAGAGATTATACTACCATGCATTCCTCAGTCCCAGTCCTGTGCTGTCTACGTGCCATGGAAATGCCCAGTCAGCTGCCAACAGCCCAACGGGACAGCTATAAGAGGCAGGGGTTACTCCAGCCAGGCCTTGTTTTAGCTGGCCATGCCTCCTAGTCAGTTGCTGCACAATGACTTTATACCTCCACCCCAGATGGACCTATGTGGTGAAGAGGGAGCTGCTTATGCCTGCTTTAGTGCTGTTTTGGGCCAGTGGAGTGGATCAAAGCAAGCTTGGTGCAGAGAGCATGATGCCAGCCGTGACTCATCTTTCAGCCATGCTAAAAGCCTCCTGCCTGTCTCAAACATTCAGATACCGAGTTGCATTTCCCGGGCTCAAAACGGCATGCGCCTGCCTGTGCCCAGCGTGTGCCCAGCTGCATGCCTAACTGGTGTGTGCGGTTAGCATGACAGTGCACTCACATTGGGTATGTGAGCATGGAATTGGCTTGTCATGCACCACATAATCACTCGTCTATTTGCATGTAGAAAACCCCAGCCAGCACGCACAATCATGGCAACTCTGCATGCACTTTTGCATGAGCAACCTACTATGCATACGTTTGAAAACTAGATCCGAACCTGCATTGCTACTCTATTAGGACGAGGGGGGGAAGCGGGGGGGAACCTGTTTGCTATTCATTCTTTCTTAGGTCTTAACCAGTTTTTTGTTTGTTTGTTTTTTAAATAGTGTCTCACTCCTTTCTGTCATGCTTGGAATAAATTTGAGGCCAAGCTGGAAGTTTTCTTTTCAAAGAGGTAGCATTCTCTCTTTCTGTTAAAGAAAGCACAGGCTTTGCATTTCCCCGACCTAGCACAACATTATTTCCAGCGTAGCTTTAACAAGAAACCCTAGAGGAAGAGACTTTAAAATTTAAATGCATTTCTGTATCCTTTTTGTGTGTGTGTGTGTAGATGTGGCTGGTTAGGAATCACGGGCATAGCTGTGGGGAAGCAGCTGACTTGCTGATGTGGATGTGCTTAGCATGGAGGGGTGGCTCTTTGGAACAATCTGAGTAACTGCATTCACCACTGAGCACATGCGACTGATTTGACCAGACAGCTACTACAGATCCCAAAATAAACAATGCGCACCAAAGAGAAACCCAGCCAGTGTTTCGGGGATTCTGCATTGGCAAGGGAGACAAGCTATGGCCATTGCTGTCTCTAACGTCTTGATTCTGAAACCAGGGCTTTGAGCCAAGCAACCGTTTTAATTCATTTTGCTTCTCTTTGTGCAGGGAAATTTCTTTTCTACTCCGTCTCATTGCAAATTCGACCCAGGAGCAAATTGTCACAATGGTTTCTTTCCAATGTATGTTAGAGAGGAAGGTGGTTAGGAGCCTAGGACTTCAGAGTAGAGCTGTGCAAAGAACGGATTTTTTTTTCAGTTCACTGATTAAACACACACACAGACACAAAACAGGAAAAAATGTTTTGCGTCAACTTTCCACTGAACCAAAAAAAGGGGCGGGGGGAAGTTTCAAGTCAAATGAAATATTCTGGTTTTGAGGGTTTTTTTAAGCTTCTTAACAAATAAAATTGAAGCCAAATTCAAAATGTAAATTTGTTTCAAGTCAAAATGTTTCATTTTGAAGATATGGAAAAAAATCCTTTTTTAAAATGTATTTTTGTTTGTGTTTTGGCTAAAACAATTCAGTAAATTCAACATGAATTCACTGTATGTTTCCGTTGACCCTACTCTGTTTTTTGGCCAAAAAAAATTGTCCCCCAAATTTCATCCAGCTCTGCTTGAAAGACCTGGATTGAATTCTGTGCTCTGCCACAGACTCCCAGTGTGACCATGGTCAAGTTCCTTAAGCTCTGTATAGCTCGGTTCTCCGGCTCTAAAAATGGTGGTCCAACCTCACAGGGGCACTGTGAAGATTAATATGTTGAAGACTGTGAGATACTCAGATACTGCAGTGATGAGGGCTATGTTTGTTTACCTGATGGCAAAACATAGGCCAGTGGTAGGACACCAGACTGCACTCAGGAGCCCTTGGCTTAATTCCCTACTCTGCTGCTGAGCACAGTGAAATGATTTCATCCCTTTTCCCTTCCACCTTCATCTCTTTTCTCTAGTTAGACTGTGAGCTCCTTGGAGACTGTCTCTCAGTATGTGTTTGTAAGCACCATGCGCAGCATGTATCATAGGCTGTGGGAGGCTGTGTCTCCCCAAACAGCCAGGCCTGGCCCCACTCATGCTCTGTCCCCAGCAGGCCCCTTCTTGCTTCTCGCTCTGCAGCTCCTCCTATGCTGTGGCCTCGGCTTGGGATGGGGCCGCGCTGCCCACTCTCCCGGCGCTCCAGGGCTGAGGGGGCTGGGGAGGCTAGCCTGGGGCTGGGGCCAGCGGCCGTGGTGGAGGAGCTCTGGGTTCCGGCGGGTGGGTGGGTCATGGGCAGAAGGGGTGGGGCTGGGGGCTAGCCTCCCCCAGCTGGCGGTTCACGCTTCACCCATATATAGCACCTTGCCCAACAGGGTCCCAGTCTCAGTGGGGAGTCTCCAGGTGCTACCATAATACATATGATAAATAGGTCCACCTCACTTGGGGGCAAAATCGTGAATTGTTACAGTTTGGCTCCTGGGAAGAAATATCTCTGTCATTGCTCTTCTAGTGTGATGTCCCTGTTACTGTAGGGAATTAGAATTTCCTACCACTCTTCCAAGTCACACAAAATTGGTGGCAGAACTGAAGATCATTTAACTTTCTGTGAACGCAGAGAAATGTAGTCACTGCCCGGTTATGAGATTTTTATTTTCACATCTGACTGTGGATGGAATGCATAGATTCCAAGGCCTGAAGGGATGACTGTGATTGTCTAATTTGACTTTCTGTATGACACAGGCCAGAGAACTTCCCCAAAATAATTCCTAGAGCAGGTCTCTCTGAAAAAGATCCAATCTTGATTTAAAAATCAACAATGATGGAAAACCCACCATGACCTTTGATAAATTGTTCCACTGGTTAAATACCCTCACTATCAAAAACGTACCTCTTATTTTCAGTCTGAATTTGTCTAGCTTCAGCTTCCAGCCATTAGATCACTTTGTACCTTTCTCTGCTTGATTGAAGAGCCCACTATTAAATATTTGTTCCCCGTGTAGACTGAAATCAAGTCACAACTCTATAAAGGCTAATAATAATACCGTGCTCTTATACAGCTCTTTTTATTAGGAAATCTCACTGTGTTTCATATGGTCGGGCCCCGATCCTCAATGGTATTCATATTCCTAACTTTAATTTAAATTAATAGGTCTTAGGTGCCAAAGTCACTTTGTGGACAAAAGTCTAGATCTCCCTGCACTTTATAACGAGTCAGTATCATTATTCCCATTTCACAGGTAGGAAAACTGAGACATGGAGCTGATGAAGTTACTTGCCCAAGCTCACACAGCAGGCTAGCAGTAGGAATTCAACCCAACTCTTTGGGGTTCTATCCCAGTGCTCTATCCACTAGACAAAACTACTTCCCCTACACAGTGTCTATTTTCAGGAACTTAAGTGGCACATAGCACTTAAATTGCCCATCTGCACTGGAGTGACTTTCACCATCTCTGTTCTGTTACTATCCTGGGTCCCTCAAGGTGGAGAGTGTATTAGTGATACCAGACAATGCTGTTCAGGTAATATTCCAAAAGTTGAAGGCCAAACACAGACTGGATGTAAAGAGTTGAAACCTCACTGAAACCTCAGTAGGGCTCTGCCTGCTTGGACTGGCTCTGAAATAGGCCCTGGAAGCTTATGTCAAACCTATTAATTCTGGAAAGTCTGAATGGGAATCACCTGTTCTTTCCTGTTTGCTGCCAGGATGCCAATATCAAGAGGCCATTTTTTCCCTTGCAGCATTTTGACCCCATTGCTTCCCATGTTAGAGCTGAGAAACAGAGAGTCAGCACAACAATGAAAAAAAGCAGGAGGGCCAAGCATATCTGGACATTCCAGGCAGCCAGAGCCTGAGACAGCAGTATTTGGGTTTCAGTCTGCAAGACCTTTCCGCTTGGGTTTTGCAAAAACACAGACCAGGGTGTTTGGACCCTAGCTGACTCACCTCCGTTCAGAAGGAATGGGGAGAAAATGTTCTGAGTTTGGTTCACCTCTATTGTTTGACACGAAGAATATTATTTATGTTGCAGTAGTGCCTAAGAAAACCCCAATGAAGTAGGTTCTAGCCCACGAAAGCTTATGCCCAAATAAATTTGTTAGTCTTTAAGGTGCCACAAAGACTCCTCGTTTTTTCCAGTCAAGATTGTGGCCTCATCATGCTAGGTACTTACAATCACATAGAAACAGTCCCTCCCCCATACAGCTTATAGTCTAAATAGACAAGAGTGGGAGGGGAAATTAAGGCACAAAGAGGTGATGTGGCTTGTCCGGCATTACTCTGTAGGACAGAAGTCACCTCTCTTCATGCACAGTCCAGTGCCCACATCACAACACCACCCATCACTGTGCCAGTGTAATAGCAGAAAGCATCCTCCATTCAGTACACTGTATTTCCTGACAACAATCAGAAACTGCATGTCCAGCAGTGGAAACAGAGGGGAGGACTAGAAAGCCTTGCATGGAAAGGATTTACCTAATTTCCATCTGTCATTACCCCTCCATACAGCTGTGTGAATAACTATTGTTTTGGTTTGGTGGCTGAACAGAAAAAAGAAAGTTTTGGGTCACACAAAATGTTTTATTTTGGTTTTAAGGGTTTTTTTAAGCCTTTTTGTTTTTCCAGAAAATAATGAAATTGGAAAACTTGAAACAAGCAATCATTTGGACTAAAATTGTTTCATCTCGAAAATGTCATAGTTTTGGCTTGTCTGGATATTTTTTTTCTTTAACTCAAACAATTTGGCGAATTCGACACAAATCTGCAAAATGCTTTGGTTGACCTGAATCTGCATTTTTTGGTGGGGAAAAAAAAAGTTCAGTCCAGAAAATGTCCCCCAGCTCTATGCCTCCTCTTCTATTGCCAGGGAGAAGGAAAACTCCTATTTCTTCAGATTCTCCACCTCGCCTGGTATATTCACCTGCACTGGATGGCGTCTGAGCCTGTAGGAAGCAAGCATGGTCTTTGGAACAGCTTTCTTGTAGCTCTTGACTGCCCAAGAGCACCAGGAATAGGAGAGGAGGCAGCTTACAAAGTGCCGAGTTGTACCACTCTTGGGAATTTAAACTTTGTATTATTCTCACTTGCCTGTGACAGCATCCTACTGTGCACTCCTAACAGGGTGTGGCTGAGTACAAAGCGCCTGTGTATCCATCCTCAGTAAAAATTCCTGCTTCTTGGATCGCGGTCCAGGCTTTATCCAACCCTCCACTGCTCCCTGCATAGCACATAGCTTTTATTTCCTTCTTTTTTGGTGGTGGTGTGGTATTTAAATTTGTTCTCTTGTTCCAAGTTATAATGTGAGACTTCAGTGTTTGCACTTTGTCTGCTGGGGATGCGTGGCAGACTAATTAAGAAACCAAAAGCAGCCATATTGGAATACCCCACTGCTTTACCATTTCCCAGAACGATGATGTCTAGAGCTGCACAACCCTTTGTGAAAGGCTCTTTTGATGCCTGATCCTTCGGCTTACAGGGGCTCCTTGCATGCCCCATAAGGGCTGTGTATTCTGCTGGTCAAGGAAACAGTGTGTGGCTTGATCACACCTCCCTCCACAAAATATTAACAATGGAGGCAAGAATGAGACATGTAAAGGCTCCGTAAGGCAATCAGGCTGGTGGGTTGTTGGACCTGACTGAGACGGGGGAAAGATGAAGTTAATTCCCGCACCCTGGCGAGGGAATCTGCTTAGCCTCTGGCATCAGTATGAATTCCTCCAGGGATATTAGCATGGGGGGGGTAGTTAAATCTCAGTGGGGTCATGTCCAAAGGGTCAGTGGGAGAAATCTTCCTTGCCCAGTTAAGCTTAAAGAGAAACTTAACGCAAAGAGGATGACTAAAGTGCATTTAGAGCAAGTGATTTATGTAAAACTATAACCTTTATAAAATAGGATTAAGTGCCAATGTGCTTACACTTGGATGGGGAAATGCTTGTTATTTGCCCTGAAAGAGTTATGGCCCATAGGTCCCTGCAAAGGAAGACCGAGGAAGAGACAGCGAGTCTCAGCTGCTTTCCCCCCGCCCCCATTAAAGCTACACACCACCTGAGGTGGCACCGTGCTCTGAGAGTCTCCGACAAACCCATCACATGCAGCATAAACACAGATGCCACTGCAGCTCTGTCTCTCTGCCCTTCCTCTGACATTTTTTCTGTGTACACCTAAATTTCTAACCTTCCTTTCTTTCTTTCCCTTCCTCTCCTGCCTTGGGTTACTTGCTTGTTTTCCTCCCACCCTGCAACATAAAGTTTTACAGCTCTGTCTAACGACAAGCACTTTTTGATTTATCTCTAATCTTTTCTGGGTTCAGGATTAATAGCCTAGTTTGGGATCAATAAGTACAGAAAGGAAAAGATATAGCTGGGGGGAGGAAGAGCCAAAGGTCAGTGGAATAAAAATGAATTGATACAGATCAGTCTGTATTTTATGACTCTTAAATTGTTGAATGGGCTGTTTTGAAAAAGAGGACAGCTTTCCTCTTTGTTTTAAGCTCTGCAGATATCAGTTGCCTGTTGCTTCTGATCAGATGCTCAAGAGCTGTCTTGATGATGGATATCCTGGATATAAGGTGCATGCTGTCAAGTTAAATGATCAGGCGGGCTGGTGTGATGGTTAGTGATGAGGCAATATCAAAAAGCTCAGTTTGATCAGGCCCCAGCATTCAGATGACAGAAGGATGAGATTTTGCAAAGCTTTCTAATTTTTTAAGAAACCAGTTTGGACTGAGCTGGGCCAGGTCTGTTTCTTACACCATTACAACTGGATTGCCACCCTTGCTTTGGAGCAGCTTTCACACTCTGGGCCCAGACCCTGAGGCGTGTTTAGGCGTCTAATGCCCGTTGATTTCACTCCTGACTATTGTGAAATCTCCTGCCATGACCCGCTGGCAGAATTCATGTAACTGTGTCTTTAAGGCGGGCAGCATGGTGTATCAGATCTAATAGAATTATCAGGCAAAGGTATGGTCTGATCACTGAACTACATGCTGGGAATGCCACAGTTCTGACACTGGCTTGCTTCCACTTTCTTCTGTGGGAAATCACTTGTTTTCTGCCTCACTTTTCCTATGTGGAAAATGGGATGAATACTTGCCTACAGCGATTGCCATGAGAAAGCCAACAGCTACTGCACTGCAGAATCTGAGACCAGGTATTTCCTTTTCTAAGTTTGAGGAAAATACTGCTGTTATCTCAGGTGAGAGGACTGTAAGTAAACATTGACTTTTAATAGCAGCCAGTTTATTTCACAAGGCTGTTGTGAGTATTAATTAATGAGCCTGAACCTGCTCTTCACTTCACTCTACCTGTGTCAGCACAGGTTTACACCACCAGGAGAGGAGAATCACACCCATTGTTTGTAAGTCACCATAAAGACCCTGGACCTGATTCTGATCACACGCCTGATTCTGGTCACACTAGTGTAATACCAATGACTTTGCTGCAGATGCTCCTGATTTATATTGGTGCATATAAGGACAGAGATGCTCCTAGATATTAACTGTAGTAATTAATTTCTAGGCTGAAACCTAGCATGGCATGTGTCAGTGACTGATGGATGAGTAGCAAAAAAGGGTAGAGGCTCCATTCAGTGTGAATTATTGCTTAGCCAAAACTTTCCCAACTAATCTTTAGGCCTGGTATTGCAAACCCTTACTTACACGACTAGTCCTTACTCATGCAAGTCTTCCAATTGAAGACGGGGCGGTGACTCATGTGAATGACTTCTTGTCGGAGTAAGGTTTGCAGCACTGGTCTCTAGAAATGAAGCTAGGAATCTCAAAGTACCTGGCTTTCTCCTGAGGTTTTCAACCCTTCCCACTCTGACTGGGCTGGACGAAACATGAAAACAGATTTTCTGTTCGTGGATCTGCTTCATGATCTACCCTAATATACAGGGAGCTCAGGCTAGAAATCAATTAACCAAACCTTATCAAACACCCAGTCATTTTGATTTGAGATTTGGCAGAAGGCTGCTGTTTGTGCACAATTTTATTCTGAATGATTGTCCATTTTCATAGATGGTTTATTCCAAATCCTTGGGATAAAACAAAAACAAAGATCTGGGCTACACCTAAAATGTAGGCTGACTTAGCTACTTCACTCAGGGCTGTGAAAAATCTCACATTCTGGGTGATGTAGTTAGGTCGATCTTTCCCCCACTGTAGACACAGCTAGACTGACAGACTAACTCTTCTGTTGACTTAGCTACCACCTCTCGAGGAGGTGGATTTCCTATAGTGAGGGAAACCCCCCTCCATCGCTCTAATAAGTGTCTACACGACATGCAGCTATGGGCTGACATAGCTCCTGTCATGTAGCAGTACCCAAACCCAAGGATGATAATAGGAATACCACCGATGCCCCAGCCACCCTGGCTGTGGTACCCAATGGCAGCTGCTGTAATGAAATCCCCACCTATGGTGCATTACCGAAGTCCAGTGGGTGGAAACATTTGCATTAGCATTAGCAGAACAGCGAGCCTTCACTTATTCACATAGTTAAATTTGTTATCTGTATATAAACCCCAGAGATGATATATCTAGTTGTCAGCAGTGACCTGATGATAATAGCGGTACAATTTAGTTACAATATACAATATCATTAATCATCCAGCTGTAGTATAAACAGACCAGACCATTCCCTAAAGTCTCACCAGGGGTGGGAGCCAGGGTGAGGAAGGGTCTCTTGCTTGCAGTCACATGTAATCCAAAGGTTCTCCAAAGGGAGGCGGATTGGGTGGAGGAAGGGGAGAGCTATCGAAATCAGAATCACCTTCAAGGGTGCTACATGACTCTATTTATTAGCATTATGGTACATATGCTAATAGCAGGCTGTACACTATTTCTGAGCATTAACATCTGCTCAAAGCAACAGACTTTCACTTACAGAAACTGATTTAAACTCAGTGAAGCAGATAAACACAGAAATCTAAGCAGGTGGCTGCAACTGAGGAAGAATTCTCAATTCCTGCATTCAGCCGATGAACTTCACTAAAGCCATAATTAATATTCAGATAACTATATTCCAACATCTAGAATAAACAAGATCATTTAAAGGATGCAAATGTATTCTGGAGAGGGATGGGGAAGAGGCAATGTGGTGGGGGGGATTGAGGATGCAGAATGGTTTGAATATAAATCTAAACTAGCCCACAATTTTGCCTGGGTGTCTTTGATGGGCATAAATAAGACCGTCATATTATTACAGCAACCTCAGATACAGGGTGCAAAATTGACTCCTTTTGTAGCTTTAAAAGGAGCATAGAGATAGTGATGAAGAAACTTCTTTTCAATTACTCAGTGTGGGCCTGAGTCCAAACCCAATGAACTCAATAGAAAGATTCCCATGGTCTTCAATGGGTTTTGGATCAGGCCCTCTGTGTATTACATACAGTGCACTTACTAGCCTACCCTGCAGGCCTTCCAAATGCAACACCTTGTGTAACTTCAGTGGGAAACCCCATGTGCAGAACGACTGTAGGACTGGGTCCAGTGTGTGTGTGTGTGTGTTTGTGTAGCTAGATTAGATCTCAAAGTGCTTTACAAAGGAGATCAGGATTATTATTGCCATTTTACAGATGGGGAAACTGGGGCACGGAGCAGTGCCATGACTTGCCCAAGCTCACCAGCCAACCTAGTAGCAGAGATGGGATTTCTGTCCAGAGACCTACCTGGGAAGTGGTACATAAAGGGTGAAAATAGTAGAAGAACAGGAAAGAATAGAACAATAAAAGTGAGAGCTTGAAGGGGCATAAAGGTAGAAATAACAAACAAAAAGAGAACAAGAAATGCTGCATCAATTCAAGGGCAGGATTTGTTTCATTGCCTCCTACTGGCTACCCCAAATCCTAGGCTCTGGGCTCTACCTGTTCATTTGCCCATGGGGCATTTTGTCTTTAAATCTGCCCCTGAGCAAGACTAAAGTTTGTTGTGCTTCTGGTCATGCGGTATGGCCTATCTTCTTTTCCAGGCTTTCAAGAGGGAGGCGGGTTCAGGAAGGCAGAGATAGGAATTGATTATTCCCGACAGGCTGTTAGCATGAGCAGAGTAGATAGCTGGCTGTTGCTGTATTGATAAGATTGGTTATTATTGTTAATCGCCTAGCAGTGAAATTTGCCCCTCTGAAGAGAGCCTGGACAAAGCCTATGCTCCACTTAGCCCAAAGGGGCTCTCTGAACAGCAGGACATTTCCCCCGGCGAGCAGTCAACAGGAACTTTTCTAAAAATCCAAATAAAATGGAGACATGGGCACAGTTTCATTTTGAGCCTTGATAGCTAATCTCAGACTGAACCATCATTGTCAACTCTCTGCGACACCCCAAGTTTTACACGTTGTAAAACCAAACATCAGGCCAGTCTCCCTTGAACGAGGGTCTGGACTCAGCTGAAAGAATGGATGGGCTTTAAAACTAACCTGGGCCTGAGTTGCCAGTCTCTGAGAAAACATGAAACCAGGGTGAGTTATACATCAGTTTTGCTTGTGTGGCAGACATTTCACACAGCTCCCACTGCTAAAGGTCTCCAAGGAGTTGTGTATGTCATATTTCTCTTTACCTGTAGGGGGGGTCTATGGCACTATTACCAACTCCAACTGCTCAAAAATCATCAATCTGGGAACCAAAATCCTGAGACTGGCTTCAAATTCATGAGGGTTTTTTAATAACTACATGTGGGGTTCTTTTTATTTGCCTTCTGATTTCTCAAGCCTTTAGGGTAGTGTTCTCAAGCTTTTCTCCACAACTGTGAAGGCTAGAAATGTACTTTTAAAATAAAATGAAAGCTGAGATTCAAAGACACATGAGTCCAGGAGCTGAGGCTTTAAGACAAAGAGCAAATAAATCAGGAGACAGGCAGTGAAACCATGAGAGGTCAGCTTCAGAATACCTTCTTCATATGCTGAATAAATAGTCAATCAGCTCCTTTTATTGTTCCTTCACCAGTATTTCCAACTCTTGGGATCCATTTCGGAGTCTCTTGTAATCTGGCGTCTTTTAGGGTAGCTCCAGTTCTTGGGAGCATGTGAATGTGTGAGAATTTCAGCTTTCATTAAAAATGGCTATTTTCTAGCTCTTGTGTTGGCTTAGAAAAGCGGGAGAACATGAACCCTAAAGGATCAAACTCCAGAAGGCAAGTAAAAGACCCCAAAGTTTGTTTTTTTTTTTAAAAAAAAGCTCATGATTTTGGGGGCAGTCTAATTCACGATCTTTGAATGCTCGGGGAGGAGGGCTAGTAATACTGCTTTATTAAACCTTTGACCTGCAGTTTCCTGCAACCCACATACACCTTTCAGGAGCACATCTACCAACTCTATGGCCTTTTAAATAATAATACTAGCTCCCTCTGCTGTATGTATCTAACAAAACAAGGTGCTACCATGAGACCTGAGGAGGGAGTCCCAGATCATTACCAATAGTAAAGTGGGTACCTTGAGATTTGCTGTTAATAATCCACCTTGTTTTATTTTCTCTGTCCAAACACGAACACACTTACATTCCTGAAAAGGATTCTGGGTAGTGCGTCCGAGAGGCATTTCCTGTACCATGATGTAGGGCTGGGCACATAAAAATTTTTCCATCCTGTGAGAACTATAGAGATTTCAACGGAAATTCCTTTTCCGAATCAGGACAAAAAGTCAATAATCTCAAAAATTTTCAAAAACTGAGAAACCCCAAAAGTTGTTTGGCTCAGGTCAAAAGAAAACTTTTCTTGAAATAATTCAGAAATATTTTGTTTCCATTTTGACCTTTTTCTTTCTTTTTTTAATCTTTCTTTAGTCTAGATGTACTAAAATTTCAAAACAAAAGGTTGTTTGGACTCAAAAAATTGGTTTGAAAATGTGACAACAAGACATTTTCATAATTTCAAAACTTTCTTTTCCAAAACCTTTTCTCAGGAGATATGTCCAAACTGACCCTGTTTCCTGAACAGTTTCTGCTTCAATGAACTGAATTTTTTGAGTGAAAAAACCTTCAGTAAAGAAATCCCAACCGGGTCTACTAGGAAATATTATAATCAAAACTATATTAGAGCACAAATTCAGCCTTGAGTTATACCCATGCAACCTATTTGAATTAATTGAGGAGTCAGGACTTGATCATATCCACATCGAAGTCAATACAAAACCTCCTATGGACATAAATTGTTCAGAATCAGGGCCTAACTGAGGACAGATTGTATGATCATGTTAGGACGTTAAAATTATTGGCTTTCGTATGTTCCTGTGTTTTGTGGGTATTTTAAAACACTGCTAGTGACATGCACAACTTTTTGTAAATTTATTCACAGGCATGAGTTATTTAGGAATATTAACAGCATGCAAGGCTTTTCAAATACAATTATTGAGCTGTTTTTCCTCGTGCTTAATCGTATGCATGAGTAGTCCCATTGTCTGCTTGCTAGAAGTGAGAAGAATTAGTCTGAAAAAGTGTTTAATACGCAGTCACGAGAGGGCAGGCGGGGGGGGGGGGGGCAGGGGGGGAGGGGAGAATGCTTTTAACAGATTCCTACCAAAATGTGTTGTAGCAATTTTCAGGAAAAATTATTTTTCAAAAGCTTTTACTACAGTGCTAAATTAGTCCTAAATGACAAATTAGATTGGTAGTTTTTCTGGGAAAGAACTGAGTGAAAAGCATAAAACCTGACTAAGGACCATATATGTACAAGTAAACATTCTTCAAAAGAGAAGCAGAGGTATATTTTAGGGGAAATCCTCCACAATCTGATGTGTCTGTTGTCCGCCATCTTGTTTTCTTGAATTCCCTTGTACATTTGCACATGTGCCCTGTTTTTCAGACACTAGAGCACAATTATCTGATGGTATTTTATCCAATCCAAATTGAGGAGGAGGAAACAACCAGTATAGCAATATAGAAAAGGAGGACTTGTGGCACCTTAGAGACTAACCAATTTATTAGAGCATAAGCTTTCGTGAGCTCACGAAAGCTTATGCTCTAATAAATTGGTTAGTCTCTAAGGTGCCACAAGTCCTCCTTTTCTTTTTGCGAATACAGACTAACACGGCTGCTACTCTGAAACCTGTCATATAGCAATATAGACTTCAATCCGGCCAACTTTTACACATGTGCCTAAGTCCAACATGCAAGCAGACCCATTGAGTTTAATGGAAGCATGAATGTGGTTAAAATTAAACACATGTATAACTAAGTGTTTTCAGGGTTGGGGCCACAGATGTAAAGGGACGGGTGGAATGCTGTGAAATGGTGAGAACGACTCGGTCACTGAATCACTGTACAACCTTGCAAAAGTCAACCTCTCCTTCCCTTCATTTACCCTTCTGCACAATGGCACAATGGGGGTGATACTGCTTCCCTAACTCACATGAACATTGGGAGACTGAGGCTATGTCTATACTACCACCTATGTCAGCAAAACTTAGATCACTCAGGAGCGTGAATAACCATTCCCCACTTCCACACCCCTGAGCGACATAAATTACACCGACGTAAGCACTGGTACACACAGCACTATGCTGGCGGGAGAGCTGCTCCCACAGACATAGCTTATGCTGCTCGAGGCGGTGGGGTTTTTTTTATGTCGAGAGGACAACTCCGTCCTGTCGGAATAGCACGTCTTCACTACACTCCTTGCAGCAGCGCTGCTGTAGAGATACAATTGTGCCCTGCAGCACTGTAAGTGTAGAGGTGCCCCTAATGCTTACAAAGCACCCTGAAATCTTTGCTTGAATGATGCTGTAGATGTGTCAGGTAGAGTCAACACATATATATATAGCGAATGTACCAGACTAGAATCAGGACATGAAAAGATTAATGCTCTCTCCCAAGTATTCATCCTTTACGTTTCTTTCTTTCTTGTTCTGTTGACTGCCTATTAGTGTGCTAATCCCTAAGGGGAGATTACTGAACAAATAGCTTTTGGACAAAAATATTGAAAGGGAAGGAAGCCATTAAAAAAAGAAACCCTAACATATAGGGGGGGGGGAAATATCTGGAACCAGTATGGTGTGAAATCAATTGCAGATGTAAAGACGAGGGAGAATAAACCCAGGTATCTCAACTTCCCTATAGGTCAAAAGAAGATGAATATCAGTACCTAACAGAATAATAAAATCATAGAAATGTAAGTCTGGAAGGAACCACAAGAAGTCATCTAGTCCTACCCTACTCCTCTTTGCCCTGAGGCAGTTGTAAGTATACCTAGAAGGCTCTCAGCATCCTTGCAGAATCAGTCCCCCAAAGAAACATTTATAAAAGCTCATTCTTTGTCCACACAGGCAAGGGGCAATTTCCTGTTTGCCATTCTTCAAGGGTGATAGCTGCAATCTTGGCCAATACATGCAGTTGACCCAGGTACCTCCTGAGCTAATTGGCCAGCCTGTATAGCTCTGGTCTCTAAGGGTATGTTTACACTGCAATAAAACACCAGTGGCTGGCCCACATCTACTGACTCAGGCTTGCAGGGCTTGGGCTGTGGGGCTATAAAATAGCACTGTAGATATATGGGCTTGAGCTGGAGCCCAGGCTTTGGGACCCTCCACCTTTGCAGGGTCCCAGAGCCCGGGTTCCAGCCTGGGCCCAAATATCTCCAATGCAATTTTATAACCCTGCAGCACCAGCCCCGCAGGCCAAGTTAGCTGACACAGGCTAGCCACTGGTGTTTTATTGCATACCCATAGAGCCTCACTAAAGTCAATGGGTTGTTTCCATAAAGTTCCTTGATTGATCCGTACCTATTTCTATCCACTACCTGTTAAATAAGGAGTTTTGGTGAACTAAACCTCTTTAAAGTAGATATAATTTTACTATTATGCTTTGAAAAACAAAACACAATGGTTAGTTCCCAGAAACCTCTCTATTTATATACACATTTTGCCTTTGATTACTTCCACCGTGGATTTTTATCTCATTTCCATGCAATGATTAACACTTGGCTACACAGTGAACAAAGGAAAATAGCTTGGAGTGGGCTGGTTTAAAAATCCCTGTACTCTGATAATGCTACAGCCAAGGGAAGATGTACTGTAATTTGGGAACAGTCCTATATATAGTAATATGCCCTAGTGCCTCCAGGGACCATAACCACTTACACATTTCACGTACTACACAGAGCAGAGCACAACTCTCTCTGTTCATGTGGGGATGGCTTCATTTCTGGTCCATGCCAGCGTGTGTTTCTTGGAGGCATATCCCAGCATTCCTGGCTGCTGCTTTAAACAAGAGTACCCTTTTGTGAGAATAAATCCCTTTCCCTATTATGCTGACTTTCCTTCCTCGGAGTTTGCTTAAGCATTTCTAGTTAGATTGTTCCTGATTTCTATTCATTTTTGGGGGTGGGGGGAGTGATGGTAGCTGTTATATAACTCCTTGTTTCTCTCTGGCTAAGGCTCTGGGCTGGGAGTTAGCAGACCTATGTTTTAGTCCCATCTCTGTCACTGAGCTGTCCTGTGACCTTGGGCAAGTCTCTTCATCTCTCCGTGGCTTTGTTTCCCCTCCCATCCTTTCTCTGGCTTGTCTATTGAGAAGGTACATTATATGGGGCAGGAACTCTTTCTTATTATATGTATGTGCAGCACCTGGCACAATGAGGCCCTGATCTTGGTTGTGCCCTGTGGGAGCCACTGTAATACAAACAATGGAAATAAATTATTATACTTTCATGGTACTGTAGCTACACTGCAGTTACAATGAGCATGAAAAAACACTATTGTTATAATGAACAGTTTTAGCACTTAAAAACACCACCATTATTGACCTAGTTATGTCAATATTTATTTCTTAGTTACTCATTACAATGGCAATTCAGCTCCCTATCCTGCTCTCACTGAAATCAGTGGCAAAAGTCCCATTGATTTAGCTGGTGCAAAATCCAGCCCTTAATCTGTAACGTGACTGCCAAAATGGCTTTGTTTTTGTACACAGATGTAACCTCTCCAATGTAAAAATACATCCATTATGTGCACTTTGCTCCAATATCTGTAACTGGAAGGAAATCACCCCTTATTACTATTTGCTGCATATCAACAAGTCATTCCTCACCTGGGAAACAACAACAAGAACAACAGCGGTTTTTAAGAAAGAGTTATAGTTAAGAAAGTTAAATGGGCGATAGTTTAGAAATCCCAGAAATCCCAGCCTCTAAATAATAATTCTTCATAATGTGTAATGGTGCATTCTCCAACTAGAAAATTCACTCTGAAAAATGCAAATCTTTAACCCAAGCAGTAAAAACCACTGTAGGCAAATACTACACATTCTCTCGTTAACAGTGCCATTCAGGATACAGTAAGTATGATGCATATATTTTATCCTACGCTGTAACCAACGATGCCGGAGTAAACTTGTTTTTCATGTCTGCTTCCAGTGCACTGCAACTCTAGTATAGGTAGGGCCAGATTGTGAACAGTTTACTTGCGTTGATGAGCAGTTACTTACAGAAATTGACTTCAACGGGGCTAGTCCTGTGAGTAGCGGCTGATCGGTAGGAGTAAAGGCTTCATATTTTGGCCTTTAATTAACAAGAGTTGGTGATGAAGGGACATCAACTTCAAAATCACATTTCTGCCTCCTGTTATTACGAGCTACACCTACATGCATTTGGCTAGATTGTCAGCTGGTGAAAATCAATGTCAATGGAGCTGTCCCAAGTTCCGCCCACTGAGGATCTGGCCGTTATAACAAAGAAAGAGAAAGAAAAAAGTCTCTAATATTTTGAGAATGTTTATCTTGTATGTTTGACAGCACTGTGTGTATCATGTCTCACCTTTCCCCCTGTGTATTCACACCCTGCTGGGCCAATCATTTACATACACGAATGACATCAATGGGCCGACAATCAAGCACATGCGTGTTTGCAGGATCAGGGCTTTCGTCAGTCGTTTTCCTGTGTTATTTGCATGGGCCTGAATGGGCAGGTTGGCAGAATGACATTGGTACTCCAGTCAGGTAAAGTGACTTTATTTATTCTGTCCTCCCCAACGTGGGCTTTCCTGGATTGGAGTCCTAGTCCCCATTCCTCTGAGCTAATTACTGAACCACATTTCCTATCTCCTGTTTTTTCCCCCCTGTCTTTCTTCTAATAAGAGCATTAATAATTCCAGAGCTATCAAAATCGCTCCAGAAGAACTCCTGGTGAGAGGTGCTTCACGATTTTTTCTGCAATGCAGGACAGGAAACCAAGTAGCAGTGGAGATGGGACAGCTCATGGGATTGGGGATGAGATAGAGCGCCTGTCTTCAAGAACTGGTTAAACTTCGGTCCCATTCATCACCTACCCAAAGTTGTTAGGACCTGATAGTTGTGTGGTGACCTCTGTGAAGTGACTTGGTGGATCTCAGCCCAGGTGTCCACACCACAAACCTGATTGCAATTCATCGTCGCCTCAGGTCAGGTCTGGGTGTGTGCTCCTGGCCTGAGTAGACACACATGCTGCAGCTCAAGCAGTGTGTCTGTCTAGCTGGGCTGGCAGTCACGCTCCCATCTGCCATGTAGACATACCCTCAGAGCACCCAAGGATTGACCAGAGACTGAATTCCCGCCTCATCCCTCCACACAAAGACTGAGGAGAGCTGCAGCATGCGAGGAACTGCATGATGTGAGGAGCTTGTGTTGCTTCTGGCAATGGTCCGCTAGTCAGAGGGGCTGTCAAGTGACACCTCTCATGAGCGTGAACGAGTAACAGTCCAAAACTGAGCCTGTAGCCGTGCCCCAAGAATGGTGCGACGGCCCTGTGCGGGAGTCTTCTTGGTTGACTCTGTCAGGAGCTGGTGGGGTATTCGCCTCTGAAATATTACCTGGCCTCAATATGCATGGGATTTTTAAAAGCACACTAATCCACACTGCATAGTGGCTCTGTACACGGCAAAATTATGCTGGTATAGCTATGTGAAAAAATCACGCCCCCTACCCCATGCAGCTGTGCCGACAAAACCCACAGGGAAGACACACCCAACAGAAGAGTGTTGCTGTCTGCTTAGCTAACATCCTTTGCGGGGGTGCTATTACTGTACCCACAGAACAACACCTTCTGTTGGCATAGTTTGTGTCTACATTGTGCCGACACAGTTATGCCAGCACAGGGTCTGCAGCGCAGCCATGGTCTCAGTGGGGTGCAAAAGACCAGACTCGTCAGATATTTCAGTACGTGCAGGCAAATGGGTTCCCAGCAGAGAACACCGAGGATCTGAAGATAAGCAGGGAACAGAGACATCCAGGCTGCAGTGGAATTTGTCTGGCCTGGCAAAGCGAGAAACCTTTGAGCAGCTGAGGGAATGGCTCTGCGTGGCTTGGAGACAGCCTTCCTGGACAGCTCATTCATTTACTCCCTCGATTTAGAGCAGCCTCCAAACACATTGATGATACTCCAGTGCACCTAGCACTCATTAACATCCGACATAGGCCCAGTGCTAGCAGGGGAGGGGGTAAAAGGGGCATCCCCCCAAATGATCCTCAAGGTGCCCCAATTATTGTAAGAAAGGCCAAAATATGTACGGAGGTATCCAGTGTTAAGCAGCGGACGTGACAATGACAAAATACTGACACAGTAGCCAAATGCTGCTTTTCTAAATGCTTAAAATCCAAGTTTTTCTGGGGATCTAACTAGCCCCTGAACCGCTGGAATGTTGTTTTCTAAAACAGTGACATCCAGCCCTCCCACCTCCCTGAATACTCACCTCGCTCCCTAATAATGGGCATCTAGAACCAGCCCTGAGGCGGCACAATGAGGATATTAATACGAGGCGGAAGCTGTGACGTTGATGATACACAGACAGATGGTAGCAGTTCCCACCCGATATATTTATTTCATGTGGGTGTGGCCGGTTGCTTTAAAGCTCTTCTGAAAGCTCTTGCTTCTACTAAATGAATAAAGTAACTTTCTTCTCCCTGCCCACCATCCCCACAAATAATGACTGTACAATAAATGAGTGAAAAGCCAGTGTGACACCAAAGATTCTTTATGGAGGGGTTTAATTTCCTGTCCTGCTCTGGGATTTTTCAAAGGAAGGAAGGGCGCGGGGGGTGGGTGGGGGGGAATTGGGAACATGGCAGTAGGTTGAGACAAATGGTTGATTTTTTTTAGGAAGACCAGAGGCCTGATCCAGCAAGCATTCCGTTGGACATGCAGACCCGTTCAAAGCAACTCCTTACCTGAGCAGGGATTTGGAGGACTGAGTCCCACATGGCAACAATGATTACAATGAGCGGCTTTGTGTCTGAAACTGATGGAAGTCAAATACTGCCTGCCCCTGAACGCACACTACATTCTATTTGACTTTGCATGAAGCCCAAACAGACTTGCTTGACAAAGCCCTTGAAACATGCAACCTGTTTGTAATTTACAGTCATTGGTGCGGGATCTTTTTCTTGGTGTGTGCGCAAAACCATCGGGCTGGGTGGTGTGTGCAAAAATGAGAGGTGCATGAGTCATCAAGCAACCCGTCCTCCCTGGAGAGACAGTTGAAATGCTCCTTTCCAGGAGGCAAGCATAAGGTGTGTGCATTGTGTGCGGCAGAACCGATAAGAACAAGCCACAATGTGGCAGCATTGTATCTGGTGTGTCAGAGAGACACAGCGAGTCAAGCTGTACTGACCTTTGTCCTTCCTATAGCAAATCCAGGCTGATTAATAACAGGGTCAGTGCTCAAATAGACGTCCTACGAGAAAAATTTATTCCCAGGCATCAGTTGTTCAATCGTTATCCCCAGCATAAGAAGACTGAAATAGAAAAGGGGTTTGGTGGTTTCACAGATCATTCTCCAAACAAGGCCAGCTCCCCTCTTGATGCAACAGCCAGGAACAGTTCTGGTTACGAGGGAATATCTATTCATTCAATATCTACGATACTGAGAAGACACACCTATTCCCTGTGCATGGATGGTATAGTAATACAACGTCTAGCACATCTGGAGGATCTCAGTGCTCCTTACAAAAGAGGAAGTATGATTGTCCCCATTTTGCAGAGAGGGAAACTGAGGCACAGAATGATTTTTTTTTTTTTTAGGTAGCCAAATTTGCAAAAGTGGCCACTCAATTTGAGAGCCCAATTTGGAGATGCCTACACATCTCAAGCTGGGCACTCAAAACACGGAGGCACTAAACATTTTAGTGGCCCCTTCTGAAAACTTTCTCTGGAAGTGATGTGCCCCCGGCTGACGCAGTGAGCCAGAGGCAGGGCTAGGAATAGAACGCACATCTGCTGACTTGCCGCTCCTGAGGGTACATTGCTGCAGCACTGGGAATCGGTAGAGAAGAGTGGGTAAAACAGAAGAAACTAGTGATGAGAGAAATTCCACAATGGTCCCAAGGTAGGTCAGAGATTGCCAAAGCACCAGTAAGTTGGTCTGCTCATCGGATATAAACAGAGCAATCGGTCAGAACAGGGAGTTTTTCATAAGACTCGCAATACTTTCTGATTTTGTAAGAAAAGCCCAGATGTCTGATTTTTCCTCCCCAGGAGAGAACAGTCCCCCGGAAATGAGCATGAGGAGAAAAAGACATTGTCTTTGTGTAATTTTAGCACACAGTAAACATAAACCATTTGCTGCAGCATCTGGGGGGTGGCGAGGGGGAGCGGGGTGGAGAAACAACAGCCTGATCTCATCTGAAGTATTGTTTAACACTTTACTGGAGAATGCTGACAGCTTCAGACCAGCTGTGGCCAGTGTGGAAGCACCCTGCTGGCAAGCTGATAATGTCTTAAGAGGAGCATATATTTGGGAAAGATGGAAAGGAACAGTGGTTCCTTCCAGCTGAATTAAGGCAATAGACACCAAGTAAATGGCCTGGTGAAGGATCACTTTGATGACAAAGCATTTCGGTTTGATTTCAGGACCCGGAATGCTGGCATTTAGGGTAACATGTTTGGCATTTTGTCTGGCATTTATTTGCCTGGGTAACATATTGGTACCATTAAAACAGGCACTCTGCTGCCTGCTTGAAAGTAGACAGGTCTGAAAAAAGCAACATGGATCTGTGTGCCCTGAACGCTGGGGAAGAAGATCCAAAGCTGAATTTGGTAGCTGGCCCCTGTCGCCATAATATGACAAATCAAAATCTGAGATCCATACAAGTCTTTGCAAGCAGCGCGAACCCACATCTAGATCCCAGCTTTGCAGCATGAGGCAGTCTCTGTTCTTCAGACGTTTTCGGTCACTTATCTCAAGAGGCTCTGGGACTCCTCATATACAGACAGTTTTTGATGCAGTATACCTAGATCAGATAGGGATGTGATTTTTTTTAACCAAAATAGTTATATCAGTACCACCCCTAGCATGTATGTGATTATACCAGTTCATGTCCCTTCCCTTTGGGAATAAGCTAGACCACTATAAGCACCTGTATGCCAGTAAAACTGCATGCACACTAGGGCTCTATATCACTTTAATTATACTAATACTGTCAAAGCGGTGTATCTTTGGTGTAGACAAGCCCTGAATGTAAAGAGCCCAATCCTGAAAGCTGCTATCCCCATCAACTCCAGTGGGAATAGAAACTAGGACCTCAGTGGGAGATGAGGGGTCTCAGCCATTCAGGACTGGCCCTCTAGTGAACAGAAATTCTGGCTGTTTCATTTTATCTGCTGTTTGAGCCGGTATCCTGCCTTATCTATAGAACATAGGTTGGTACCCAGATACCAGGGGAATTGGCAACATAGATGTATCTGAAACAGACAGATAGTTAGGACTAGAAGCCAGATGCTCCTGAGTTGTAATCTGTGCTTTGACCCTGGCTCTGATGCACTCCATAGTGAGTCATGTTAACTGTCCTGCCTCAGTTTCCCTCTGTGTCAAAGAAGGATGGTGCTACTGACTTACCTCATGTGGGCACTACAAAGCTGAACCCATTGATGTTCGTGATGCGCTGCTACATCAGATGCTCTCCCTACAGTACGATTGTGTTGGCTGTGTTGTACCGGATTCACCTTGTCTTTTTGATGCCCTGCCAGAGCCCTCATGGAAATGAGCGGGACAGCTCCTGATGCTGGCCCAGACAACCTACGTTTTCAATAAAAGAGAACTTTCTTCCATCTCTCTCTTTCTCTCCCCACCAGAAGGGGCCCAATTCTGCTCTCATTTGCATGAGTCTAATCCCAGAAGAAATCAGTGACCCCAGATTTACATGATGTAATTGACAGCGGAACTCCTGACAGAGGGCTCCTTAGCAGGGAGAGATGCTAAAGGCACCTTAATCTTGACGGCACAATTTGATTCAATAAATGTAAAGCACATGTGCTATGGAACGGTAGAATAATCTATGGTATTGTGCACTCCCAGGCAGTGCAAGATTTTCCATTTGCAAGGGCATTTTTTTAATCAGTATAGAAATGTATATTTTCTGAATAAAGTGCTTGTTGCGGGATTTAAAAAAAAAATAACAAACTGTGAAACCTAAAGTAGGGCAATACCCTTCCCTTCAACAATACCTTGACTTCCTACAGTCAGCAGATGCAATATGCATGGGATTCAGAATGATCCCATTAAAATTCATTAAACTGTGTTTCCAGCTATTTAGTAAATTTTGAAGAAAAGAAACCTATTGCCTCTTCTCCTCCCTACTATGGCCTCTTTGAATGTAATTAACCCTTCATTCATGGGTCTTTCTATCCAACTAATCTCCCACCTCGTGCCTTCCAATGCATTTTTAATACCAGGGCTAATACCGCCACCTAAAATCCCCTAGCGCTCGCTGCGCAATAGAGCTCTTTGCAGAGGCAAGGTATTGTAAATCTCCATAAACAGTGCTTGGATGAACAGCAAATTCAGATAAGTGATGCGTTCCTTTTCATGTCTTCCAGTTACAAATAGGGAATGCTCTTCATTCTTCAAGGTAGATTTTTGTCAAGGATGAGGCTGCATTCGTACCACCCCAAGGGATTTAGCTGGTAGATTCGGGGATGGTTGGTTGTGGGGGATAAATAAATAAACCATGGCAATACACATGCAATAAATTAAAAAGCAAACAAGTCAGAAAGACATGCAAATCAGCTGGGAGATGTTATACAGTGTGTCATCCTCTCTCACACGGAATGCAAAGAGTCCGTCTTCTGCACTGCAGGGAGCCAAGGCCCAGTCCTGAAAGGTGCTGAGCCCCACTAGTTCCTCCCAATTACAGGACTGAGTCCTTATTTAAGGATTGTTGTGGGCAGGAGGAGGAGGAGGAGAATGGGGAGATTATTTAATCTTCAATAGAACTGGTCGAAATTTTGTAATGCAATTTTTTTCTTTCCTCTAGCATTTTTCTTCCAAACAAAAGGTCTGATTTGGATGGAATTTTGGGAGGGGCTTTGGCTGACAAAACGAAAACTTTGGATGAGACTGAAAACTGTTTTGTTGTTTTCATTGCCACATTTTTGCAGGAACCAAAACTACTTCCTGAACTGCTCTGACCTGTCACTCTCTGTAAGAAAAGCCAGAAAGAGTCTATTAAGAGGTAGGAAATGCTGTGGAGACTGTAGGATGAGCCATTTCATGTATTCACAGTGCTGAGGGCTTCCTTTACAATTGCAATAGCTTGCAGTCTAAAGTGCATAGTTTTGAGTCACGGTGCGATACTTTCTCACCAGATCTCAGAAAACTTCTACTAGGTTAGAGCTTCCTTATATACCTTAGATAGGTCTCAAGGTCTCTGATCCAGCAAAACACCCACTGATTTCAGTGTGGCTACTCACCTGGCTAAATTAACCATGTGCTTTGCTGGATGGGGGCCAATGTGTTATAACTCCATTTCATCTTAAAAAGAAAAGGAGGACTTGTGGCACCTTAGAGACTAACAAATTTATTTGAGCATAAGCTTTCATGAGCTACAGCTCACTTCATCAGATTTGTTAGTCTCTAAGATGCCACAAGTACTCCTTTTCTTTTTGCAAATACAGACTAACGTGGCTGCTACTCTGAAACCTTTCATCTTAAAGAGATAGGTATCCAACCTCCTGGGTACATTGCTGTATAGTACATTGATCTGAAAGTACCCCGTGTGTGCTCAGGTGTGTGTAATTTGTATTTCTTGATTGTATTTTAGTTGATTGAGCTCTGGCTATGTGCTCATGTTCAGTGCAGGGCAAACATAGAAGAACCAACCCCAGCCTTGTCGGTTCAGTCACAGATATTACAGTTTATGTTCTGGATGAATGTTCAATCTTAAAGAACCAGGATGCCAATTTTTAAGTACAGCATTTAACTTGTATGCATTATCACTGTCGGGCTTTGCAGAAGAAGTGTGCTCTCAGGGGAAAGCAGGTATTGATATGTCTATACATTGTTCTGTCAGTTGGAGGTTTAGGGACACCCAGAGCATGGGGTTGCATCCCTGACCATCTTTGCTAATAGCCATTGATGGACCTATCCTCCATGAACGTATCTAATTCTTTTTTAACACAATTGTGCTTTTGGCCTTCACAACATCTCCTGGCAATGAGTTCCACAGGTTGTGTGTGTGTTGTGTGAAGAAAGACTTCCTTATGTTTGTTTCAAACCTACTGCCTATTTTCACTGGGTGTTACGTGAATGGGTGAATATCACTTCCTTATTCATTTTCTCCTCATATGGAAGCTGTTCCATACACCTAATCATTTTTGTTGCTCTTCTTTCTACTTTTTCCAATTCCAATATGTCTTTTTTGAGATGGGGCAACCAGAACTGCCTGCAGTTTTCAAGGTGTGGGTGTACCATGGATTTATATAGCTGCATTATGACATTTGCTGTCATATTTTCTAGCCCTTCCCTAAAAGTTCCTAACTGTTCACGTTTTTGACTGTCGCTGCACATTGAGTGGATGTTTTCAGGGAACTATCCACAATGACTCCAAGATCTCTTTCTTGAGTGGTAGCATCTAATTTAGACCCCCTCATTTTGTATGGCTAGCTGGCATTATGCTTTCCAATGTGCATTGATCATTTATTTGGACCTCAGGCTCTAGAGGTGGAAACTGAGGTACAAAGAATTTTAAGGACTTGACCTGCAAAACTCTCAGCTCTCGGTGACTTGATGAATGTTACACAGCCAGCTAATGAAAAAATCAGGACTAGAACCGAGGAATCCCGCCTCCCAGTCTCCTGATCCTACAACTAGAGGTACCACATCAAAGAAAAGGGATAGTTACCTGTAGAAAGCTATAGATGAGCTAGGGGTTTGTGTGTGTGTGTGTGTGTGTGTGTGTGGGCAAACAGTTCAGCACACTGTTGTGATGAACAAATTGTATACGAAGGGGTCCATGTGTATATTAACAGCGTCATGCTATCGTTCAATTAACATACATCTCTATTGCACGGAAAATACATGGATAAATTCACCTGTGATTTAAAGGTAAGGCACCAAAAAATTAATCTGGGAAATAGCCAGGCTGACATAGTGGGTTATAAAACTGCAAGAACAACCTAGTTGGAGTGAAGCACTCCATCTGGAGCTCTTAGCCTGATACCAAAAACCAAAACAAAAAAAGGCCCAAATTATCATTCTTATTATTTATGAACACAGATGAGAAGCTAAAGGGTACACTGCAGCGTACACAGATGCTGATTATCTGGAGATTATATTGATGATGTAATAAAAATTCACTTTGGCTATTAAGCAGCACCAGGACAATCAGAGAGAGATTAGATAAAAATCAGAGAGAATGAATAATAGAAGGGAGAGGGAAAGTCATAAACCATACCTCCCTGCAAAGCACTCCATCCCAGAGTACCCCTTCAATCAGAATAAAGAAGTGTTGGAGCATATATATACCATCCATATGTACACACACACACCCATACAGGATATAGGTAGATTTGTGTGTGTGTGTATATATACGTACACCTGTAGGTAAATATGTATACACACACACACATATATATACATATACACACACCATTTATTTCTGCGTGTGTATGTGTGTGCAAATATCTCACATTTAGGAATATACCTTATGCCCACAGACTCACGAGGAGATAGATAGACAGATTAGATAGATGTATGCATGCCTAAAACAAGCTCCCTTTGCCTGCAGCAAACCCCAGTCGGATGGCGATGAGAGAAAACTTTCTCCTCCAGAGTGCTTGCTTGAATGAAAGCGGTGCTGCTGCACGTCCAACGTTGGTTCAAGTTTACTGACCATGTTTAATATTTGATTAAACCTTTGGCATAGCTGACTATCCTGATCTGAATAGATGATCCGACACTTTCTCTGGTAGTAAAGCCAAGCATAAGTAATAGTCATCCTCTGACTATGCGACTTGAATTTTGCCATCTCTAAAGAAGCTGCTAAATGCTTTTGGATTCCTTTCCACTGTTCTGTGTTTTCAGGTGGCCTCTACGAAAACAAACAAGCAACAAACCAGGAAATGTATTCATTTGCCCCAGACAAAGGTAGGGCATTGATTTATTAGTTATGGGGGAGAAATCCCCCTCCTTCCAAACACTCAACCTTCCCCGGCTCTAAGTATTTTTCCTCTCCTCCTCTCTGTACTTTTTGCCTGTGGTTTGCATTATCCTTTGGTAAATACATTACAACATGCTCAACACCTTGCTCGGCAGCTTGGAGATGTTTGTGCCGTTGCCCACACAAACACACACACATATGCACACAACCAGCAATTTTACAAGTAACCCATGGTGGCAGGGACAGGGGATGGGCATGCAAGCGTTTGCAAGGGAATATAGCTAAGGGTGGCAGAAAACAGCAAGCAGATCTGCAGGACTGGAGCGCATTGACTGCCATGGATTATGAAACAGCCACTGATGCTTTCAGAGTGGATAGTAAGAAAGGTGATTTTAGCTTAGGTGCTCTGTGCACTGGCCTGCTAGATCAAGAAATGCCCAGCCCTTCAGCACAGACATAAGCCAGACCTAATAATAATGATAAACACTTTGAACCCAGACGGATGCTTTCCACATAAAGATCAGTGCAAAGCTGAGCATCATGGTTCTCTTTCTTACACACAGAGAAATTGAGGCACAGATTGGTTTAAAGACTGTGCTCAAGATGATACAGGATGCTAGCTGGGAACAGAACGCAGCTTTCCCATCTCAGACTATGCTTCCTCCCTTCTCTGAGATGTTTTCTTTATTTATTTTTGGGGGGTGGGGGGTGGGGAGAAAGGATTTAAGATATGAAAAAGCTTCAGAACTACAGGAAAATCTGCTTGTAAGAAGTAGCATTCTTGCCCTGCAGGGAAAACATAATCCCGTGGAAAATATGTGAGGGATCATTGCGCTGGTGGGAGAAATCTGGTGTTGATTTGGCTAAAAAAATGGTGACATTATATAGCCTTTGATATATTGTATTGTGTTTTGATCTTCAAAGGAGGATACAGAGCCTTGATCCTCTCTCTACTGAGACTGCTTTCTTTGGCCTGGATGGACAGAGTCCGATCCTTTCTAATGCTTGCCGTGGCTTTTACTTCGGCTGGCCAGAGCGGCCTATCTTCTGCACAAATACTGAGCATGCCTCCAGCCCTGCTGTTTGGTGGAGGGCAGAGAAGCACGGGGACAGGCTAGAATGATGGGAGTTAAATTGCAGGTCCAAGGAATGGACCCAGAGCATGTGCAGTGGCTGACAAGAGCACAAGGAGAGAACTTAACGTGGATCAGGGAACCTGGGCAGCAACAGTATGGAGCTAAGAATCTGGTCAGGACAGTGAGAGCGTGGGAAAGGTGAGCAGGCCTGGGAAGTGAATGTGACAAGCAAGCAGGTAGCTATGAGAAGTGGGTCTCTGAGGCAAGCATGGGGCCTTGGGAAACTGAGCCTGGAGTTCGACAGAGCGAGCCCAAGAACTGAACTCCTGGAGCGAGAGCTGGCACTTCAGCTAGGGGGCAAAGACTGGGCCTTGGGACGAAGCTTAAAGAGCCAAGCCTTGGCACCAGACCCAGAGAGGAAGAGCCTGGGAACTGAACTTGGAAAGTAAAAGCATAGGCCTGGATCTGAGAACTGAGCCTGGGGAGACAACCTATAAACCAGTCAGTAGCGAGTGATCATTTAAAAAACACAACCCCCCGCCCCCCTCCCCCCCGCATTGCTGGGGAGACCAGACTGGAGAGAACACAGAGCCCCCTCTTCTCAAACAAGAACACACCGTTCTTCCCCTTCATGCTGCCAGTAAAGCTAAGCAAATATATAAATAATTAAACACAGACTTTCCCTCCTGCCCCAGGGCCTGCGAAACGGAGACTAAGTTGGATTTCAGGCCGTCAGACACCATCATGTTGCACGGACACACACACACAAAACCTGCCTTCCCACCTTCCGCAGAATATCAGCGACAAAAGTGGATCATCCTGACTGCAAGCAACCAGAGGCTGAAAACGCGGGTTTACGCCAACAGCAATTCAGAGCCACCCTTCCACCAACCCCACTTCCTCTGTGTTGGGCTGTCAAAACAATGAGCAGGAAGGGGGATGAGAAATGACAAATGTGATATTGACGTAGTAGAAAAAAAAACCCAAAAAGCAACACCCCAAAACAAAATGAAAACAAAACCCACCTGTTCAATTTGCTAGTATTGGTTGCCAGCTGGTTAGTGTGGGAGAGACCCTGAAAAACCTCTTTTCACTGAAATGATTTTCAAATGAGTTTCATGCTGATCTGACAGACTGGCCACTGGAATCCTCTGTTTATCCACATAGCGAACCCCGGAAGTTCCCCCACCCCGCCCCTGCACTGGACCACTCTGCCATGGAAGGATAATGGGAGTTCACACTCCATGGCCTCCTTTCCCGTCCTCTCATGCCCATAGTGGTGGTAGTTTTTTGTGAAGTGGCCCTCTGTTCACTAGGCACTTCATCCGAAGCCCACTGAAGCCAGATGGGAGAAGTCCCATTGACTTCCTTAGGCTTTGGGTCACATCCTAGCCAATGGACAGAGACCACCAACACAATTAAGCTAAACCACTGAGGAGCCATCACGTGGGAGCAACTTCCTGCCACCACAGACCCATGCTCGCTAAGGACCCTGATGCTCGCTAAGGACTTGCTTAAGCCTGATCCAAAACTCATTGAAGTCAACAGGTTTGGCACCAGGCCCTTAGAGCAGAAAGGCCTGCCATAGCCCTTTCCCAAAGCCCAGAGGCATACAGTTCCCTAAGGAGCAACAATAATGACTATACATAGCTCCTATATGATTCATTTTTAAATAGTCCATTCAAAATCCTGAGTTAGTGCATGAGTACATCTCTGTAGGCACCGACATTACAAAGAAAGGGCCTGAGCCTGCTTAATGGCAAAACTCCCATTGGCTTCAGCAGGCCCAAATAGACACTCAGCCAAAATGTTTGAGATCCATTTCTTCATCCTGTCCCCACATTTTAAAGCCTGAACTCGGGTTTGGGTGTTTCCTCTGCTCCCAGTAATCTGCCCTGATTTAGCATCTTTCATCTAAGACTCTCAAAATCATTTACCAGTATTGATTAAGCCTCACATCATACCCCCGCTTCCCTCAGAAGTCTGATTCTTCCCATTTGACAGATGAAGAAGCTATGGGTATGATCCAAAACCCAGTGAAGTCTTTCCATTGATTCCACAGCTTCAGATCAGGCCTCGGAGTTTAACGACCTGCTCAGGTTGTATTGCTGAGTCTTTATCAAAGCTAAGATTAGAACCCAAGAGTTCTGGTTGCCCATTATGAGCCCATCACGGCTAGATCATACTCTGTCCCTAGCTGGAAAACAATAGAAAGCACTGGTAACACTCAGAAGAGGGCAGCCCTGCCATATATTAGCCAGTAGTGAATAGTAAAGAATGAACACCAATGTTTTCTTTTGTTTTGGTTAATGTGGCATTAACTTTTAGTATCCCCACTAGTAGAAAGTAAAAACTGTCACCACTGTATCACTGTTATCTCCAGCAACATCTTTATGTGCAAATTCATCTGCAATGTATTGATGGGTTGTTTGGTTTGGGTTTTGGTTTTTATTTGTATCCCTTATGCTCATGGTGAACTTGGAATGAAATCATTTGTAAGATACTTATTTTCTGGGCCTCTAAATCAGCTATGTACCATCTCTTGCAAACAACAATGTAATAATAATGTCTTCTGAAGACTTTTGCAAGGGTTTTTACCTTCACTTTCCCACCAAGGTACTTTTTTTTTTTTTTTTTACTGCCAGCCTATCGAATGAGACCTACGTTTCTTTGTCGTCTTTTAAAAAAACAACCCCCAAAACATTCTGATGTAGGGAGGGGTCGCATAAATGAGGAACGGCACATGTCACAGAAGAGAGTGAAAAATCAGACCCCTGATCCATGTATTATGGAAGACTGAATCTGATCAAATAAATAGCTTTCAAAAGCAATTAAACCCCTGCAAAAGGAAAACACTTGCCCTCTACACTGAAACAAGGAATAATACGAGGCACACCATCCTGAAACTACCGTACGGCGACTAGAATGAGACACTTCAAGCTGAATGGTATAACCGAATGAATGAACTAGCAAACCTAGATAAGACAGCATACAGCTGAAGGGAGTAGTTAGGAGATTCTGATGCAAGCTGGTCTGCATGTCTAGATTTATACAATTAACAATCTTAAGGCAGTCACAATCCATATTACTGGGAGTTTCTGTCTCATGAGCAGTATCCTGCAAAATTGTTTCTAACTTGAGGCCTGATCCAAAGCCCCTTGAAAACAGGGGGAGTCTTTCTGTTGATTTCAATGGGATTTGGATCAGATCCTTGTCTGCTTTATAAAGAGAGAGAGAGAGAGAGAGAGAGCATTCCTTCCCCTTCGATTCTTTTCACAATAATTAATTAAATTAAAATATTTTAAAAACAAGAAAAAAAAAGGGGGGGGGAATAACCAGAAAATAACCAGACACTTTTTTCTGCATCACCAGGTAGGCTAACAAAGCAAAATTGCTCTTAGGGATCAATCCTTCACTGATAAGGGCTAGACTAGGTGGCCCAAAGAGTCTTTGCTATTTCTAATGTCTCTGATCCCCTTGCGGCTGTGATACAGTCATGCAAAGATCTTATGTAAAAGAAAGATACAGATAGATGTGTGATAGCAGAGAAGTGGGTCACTTTCTGTTTGGACAGGGTGAACATTCTTTTCTCTGAATAACGGGGAAGGGATGAGCCCTGCTTTAATAGGCAGTGAAGCAGAGTTTTCACTGTGTTAGCTTTCAAAGAGTTTCAAGCCAACACAATCTGCTCAGGAAAGGGATCTGTCTTGCATGCAACGTTTCAAAGAAGTGCTTCAAAAGATCTGTACCTTAGTATATTATTAGCATCAATCAATATTATTAACATTACAGGACAATTTTGTAAATTCTGCATTGTCCTCCTTCCCTAACTGTTACAGCAGTTACTTTATACAGTCTCTGGTTAGGTTGGTCAACAAAGCTATCGATATTATTAATGAAGAATATATCTACATCGTGACCTTTGCTCACAGAACTGAATCTCTTCTAAAGGCTGTCAGTTTCCTTAAAGAAGTATTGATAAGCTCATTACTGTATTGCTTTATATAATTTTAGGTCTGATTTTCACTCACCCTCAAACATCTTAGGATAATAAAGTAATGTTCTTCCCGCCCTTCCTAAAAACTGGTCCCCTTAGAATGGATCAAATGGTGAATTAGAACATTACGTAGAGGAAATATAATCATGGGAATTCTACAAGCACTCTGTGATATATATTTTGATCTTTTGAAAGCCTTCATCCCTCTGGATCCTGGTAAGAAAGCACTGTTATACAGGGATATTATTAGGTTGATGCTGCTTTATTCATCCACCTGCAAGAAGCTGTCGACGACAACAAAGATATTTGTGTGTTTGCAGTGAGTGATGCCTATTGTGTGAGGTAAATCTACCCTTAGAGATTGAAAAAAAGGGGAACTATGTGCAAAGAGAAGTCTGTCCTTTATATACATGTGTGCATGCATGCTCTGTGTGTGCGTAGATATTTGTATTAGAAACTGTCCAAGTATGCAGTCAGATCTAATCAGACCAACACTGTTTGCAAAACTCCATTTTTCTTCTCTCTGAAGAAAACTCATGTCAGGAGCCACACGTTCAGCACACTGTAAAGTCAGTCTGGTTATCTTTAAATATTTTTGAGACCCAGACAAGCTACGCGTAAACCAGACATGGATTAATTAGGTGTGACCGTATCATTAAATTAGCACAATGAACAAACAGCTTCCTATCACATTCAACTCTTCACATACTGATTCCAAGAAGTCAAGTCACCTGTTACTTTTGCCGAAGAATAAGCTTTCCGTAATGTTGTATTTGACAAGTGAAATATTTAGAGAGATATGTGACTATGTGCATATTGTACACACACACACACATAAATACTTATCCATGTGTATACTGAACATGTGTTTTCATGAATATGTATGTACAATATATGTATGATTGTGTATACAGTAGTATAGCTCTCTGTATAAACATTATATAGACAACTCTATTCAGTACAGCACCTTCCATACAAATGACATCCCATAATCTTTTCCAGAGTTAAAGAAGAGAATTATAGATTTAAACAGCAGTGCGGGAAAAGAGGGATTGTGTGGCATAAGCAAAAGAGAAAATGTCTGTCTATCTGCCTGTCTATCTGTAATGAACATTAGTGTGATCCACTATCTGCAAAATACTCTAACTTATATCTTTACAGCCCATCTGTCCGGACAACAACAGGCTCCTAGTGACAAAGCATCAGCAACATTCCCATCCTATGAAATGGTTAATGTTAAGCAATGGTTGTCCCTGTTCAAATAAAGGAGGGAGAAATAAACAGATAAGGGAGAGGTAGATCGAAATCTGTATGCCTCATTGGCTCAGCTGTCGGATATTTCTAATGCATGTTAAGGGTTTGTTACTAAGAACCTGTTAAATATATTTAAACCTTTGATCTGTAGCCAGTCTTAACAAAGGTGACAATTAATTAAAGGAGAGAGCCTTGCAATAAAGTTCCATTGTGGTCAGTTTATATACACTGTCCAAAGCTGGCTCATGGAAGTCACTGTCAATTAAAATCTTGTTGGAGTCCAGTTCATTATCAATTTTTCCCCTTGCCTTGATCAATATTTTTGGTAGCTCCTGCTTGACAAACTTAACACAATGTCTATATCTATATGTCTTTCCATTCATTTCCATGGAATAGACCTGTATATTATTTATTTTTAGTCATTACATATGGTCAGGCACTTTATTTGAGAGGCTTAGTGTTCCCATCCATCTTTATGTTAAGCAGCTACAATAATAAGCCTTCTCTTCCTTAGAGAAGATGTCAGTTGCGTATAATGAATGCGCATTAAAAGCTGCATTCACCTGCATGTTGTATCCAGGCTGGGGCTCAAAGTGACAAAAGCAAACAAACGCAAATCCCACGATGACACCCTGACTTCAGCTCACACCAAGTATTGCAGCACAGAGCGTGCAGAATATCATTCCATAAGATCATGAGATCTCAGTCATGCCATGGCATGGAGGACTTAGGAAGAAAAAGATCCCTATATTATAGCCCACAGCTCAGTCCACGGAGCTACGGTAGGGTAACAGCTTTAATTTCTCCCTGCCATGATGCCTTCCCCTCCCCATCCCCATTGCAGTTTTTAATAGATAAGGCTCAGTCCTTCACAGCTATTTCTGGCACAACTCCCTGTGGCATCAGTGAGTGAGAAAGGAGGGAAGAGACTTGTAATAAGAGTTGTTTCTCTTGTTGGTTTCCCTCCTTCCTTTAAGTATTACTTTATTCCATTGAAGGGAATCTAGGAAAAGAGATGAGCTCAGCCCTGGAAGTGTAGGACAGCTGATAACATCGACCGGAGATATTGTGGTTTACTATGTAAATCCACCACCCACAGCTTTTAAAAAGCATGCGGCCCATACGACTAGCACAGGGCTCGCGTGGGAAGGTAATTGACTGCATGCAAACCTGGGGCCCAATCCTGCTCCCATCGAAGCAGATGGTAAAACACCTATTGACTTCCATAGGGGAAGGAGAGGGCCGGCCCTTGGTGCTAAAGAGAGGAGGATGCTTAGATTCGTAGTCTCGTTCTCTGTGAGGACAGTGCTCAGCTTAGCTCATGTAACCGTTCACCTGCTTTGGACAAGCACAGGAACAAAGTATTGTAGGGCACAAATACAAAGGAGTTGGCAGATGAGCACCTATGAAATTTGTGGCCTTCTGCTGTTCTGGACTATTACTGTAACTTTACAGCCAAGACATATTTAAGTTGCTGGAATTGTTTGGGGGTTTTTTTTTGTTTTTTTTTTCAATACAGGTATCATCTCCCCCAATCATTTCTCCTTTGAAACCGTTACTGCCTGTCGCATAAACCCTCCGTTAGTCACACTCGATTGACGTGAGGGACCGTAACAGCTCCTTCAGAGTCGTCATGGTCTGCCAGGTCAATGCGGCTGGCCTGCATGCGCATACGGTATGCATGATAAAAAACCCTCTTATGCCTGGCTGAAGAAGTTGCTGCGTATTTGCAGTTCTCGAGGCCAGAAGGGCCCTTCCTTGATCTTTCAGCCCCTGAGCTCTGAGCCCACCTGCAACGCACAGAGAAGTTCCTAAATCCGCCCTCCCTCTCGAAGGGTTGCATCCAAATTTATGTTGAATGTGACACAGCTCCTGTGGCTTTACTCCCCCTTCACTCAGGCAAAATTCCCCATGACTCTGTCAACTTCCCTCCCAAGACTGTTCCATTGCCTGCCTGACTCTGCTAATATCCAGTTTGAATCATCCCCCACAGGGTGCCCTGCACCTGCCTCTGAAGCATCTGGCCACTGTCAGAGACCGTAGAGTGGACTAGACGGATTGCAGGCTTGGTCCTCACTGCGACAACGTTTCTAGTGTTTTCTACTGTCATTTCTGGTCAGTTCCTCCAATGACCATGCTCAATAATCCTTCAGGTATTTGGAAGCTATTACAGCCTTTATGGCCTTCCTTTTATGATTCTCATACATGTTACTCTGTTGGCCTCACATTAAAAATAAGTCAGCCCCTTAAAAAAAACTTTTTCGTCCCAGTAATACGTGTTATTACTGACTGGCATGAAGAATCTCAGTTTAGAAATATGTATGAAATGTAGGTTTAAGCTGTAGAATTTTTTAAAAAAAGCTCCTAGAACTACAAACTTTTCCCCCTTTCTTCTCACCCACCCCACCCCCAGTTATATAACTATAAACTAAGCACGTTATAGTAATTATTATTATTTCATTTGATAAATGCAAAACTTTACAGCCAAGTGAGAGACCCCTGAAAATTGGAGTTTGTATTGGAAATGCTGGCACAATGGTAACAACCATAACGGTACTGGGTGCAGATGCTATACAAAACCAGAATTCATGTCCAGGCCACTGGAAAAAAAGACTTAAAATCTAGCATTTTAATTTGCAAAGCAACCTGCGCTATTTGTTTGACATAAAATGTACATAGATATAGATACATCTATATGGGGTGTTGTTAATGTACAGAGGCTTGTTTGAGGTTTTTTGTTCATCTGTCTTTTGCTTGTTTTGTTTTCCTCTCTTAGATCAAGCTATCCAACTGTCTTTCACCTGTTTTCAGGGATTGTTCTTCAGACAGCAGACATAAAGCCTCCACTCTTTTGTTCCAGTTTATTTGTGCATTCTCCTCCCTAAAACTTGTCTGCTTTACTACCGCACTAAATACTACATGCATAGTGTTCAGCCAGGCAAACCTTATGTTTCAATTATGGAAGTGTTTATTCAGCACCTGTATTTACTTGTGTTCCTTTTTGACTAAATTTTCATTTCCCAAAATCTTTATAATCTATCTGTGCCTCTTAATTTAATAGTCATTGTTATTATTTTGAATTTCTGAAGTATCCTAAAAACTGATATCATGCTGAGCAATCTCTTTCTCTCTGTCTCTCTCTCTCTCTCTCTCTCTCATGGGAGAATATAAATAAGCCTTGCATACCTTTACTCCAGGTGTCAGAAATTCCAAAATTAGTCATGCTTTTGAGAAGAGGGTATGGCAAACAGGGGAAATAAACTGATATGTTGGTACTGCATCTTGCTAACTGCCTTTCCTGATTTGCTGAGTGAGATTTGGGTCATCTGAGTACATCATCCTAACAATGTGACTGCCATGGTGGTTTTCTCTGAGTTCTTTTTTTTTTTTTTCAGAGGCAATTTGAGAGGACATTGTAGCTTTCAGGACAATGCTGTACCTACCAGCCCCCAGAACCTCTCTCTTTCAGTGCAGTAACCTGCCTCTGTTTCACTGCATCGCAATTGAGAGTGGGATACACAGATCTATTCGGACTTCCTAAATAGAATATTATGCAGGCCCGTGTGCTTCAAATTAAAACCCACTCCAGGCTTGGGTACCAGTATGCATCGGTAGGAAAAGGCTGCTTAAGTCTGTTGGGACAGTTCTATATTTTGATTACATTAATTCATAAATATTATACTAAATACCACTAAAATGGGCCTTAAATGACTTCAAATAATGCATTATAATATGGCTGTCCTGAGAGCACTAACCTTTATGTCTCCCAGTAACTCAGCCTTTAAGCATACTCTGCTGCCAGACAAGAGGGGGGAAGTTATGAATGGATGGCTTGCTAAATTGTTAGTCTGTGATTAGTTGACTCTCTCTCTCTCTCTTTGTGTGTGTGTGTATCAGTGTGTGTGTGTGTGGGGGGGTCAAAGCTGCCTAGATTTCTGCTGGCAAAACATCCGCACAAACCCCTACCAACAACACAATAAAGTAGCAGAGGATATGAGTGTGTTGCTCTTGCCCCATTGGGGAGAGGAGCGGGAGGAAGGAGCGGGGGATGAAGGGGACATAGGGGTTAAGATCATGCCATGAAAACCTTTCTGCGCAGGGATCAGGCGATCCTTACACTTACACACACACGTGCCTGCAAAACAAATGTATTTCTATCAAGTATCTGGGCTGGATGTCAGAGTCTGAATCACTGTCACAGAGCCTGGGAGCTCATAAGCTTTTGGGATGGATTTGTGTGTGGGGGGGGGGACGACGACGACAATCTCTGACTTTACCTTTAGATCTATTCTTCTCAATTTCCCATGTCACAGAGAAAGACCCTACAGGGATCTCTTTACTATTGCTGAGACGCACACCTCCACTCCATTCATTTCAGTGGCTTTACACCGGAGATGACTGATCTCCATGTTTTTACTCTACGGGTTGTTTGTGTTTTTGTTTTTTTTTTTTAGTAATACAATTTATTTATTTATTAAAGGGATCGCTTTCCACACAGTTAAATAAACTACAGCTCCCATTAACCCTTGACATCCTTCACTGGGATACCCCCACGGCTTGGTCTGCGCGTGAAATCGACTAAGGGAAAGGGATCAATTTATGGACGCTCATTATGCTGCAGTTGTGGAAAGCGTCTGGGGTTTTTATACCGCCACCCTCCGCTCTTGGATCTAAGTTAGAGGATCTTTATGCCATTCTTCAACCATGCCAAAAAAAAAGGGGGGGGGGGATCTGAGTTAATATTCTGCTTTATGTTGCCGACTTAGATGAGAACAAAAGAAAAAGGGGAGAGTGAGAAAGAAAGAAAAAAAAAACGAGAAGCAAAACACAATCCTAATTTTTCAAAGCCCCGTCATGCTTTTTGACTTAATAGTAATTAATCACCAGTGGCAAGAAAGTCATTTTTTCCCCCCAGGTAGCCAGAGGCACATTTTGATCAGGATTAGCTAATAAATCAGCAGCATCACCCGAACGGAGTTCAGACACTTCTCGGACGGACTACATAAAACCGATCTCTCAAACGCTGGCATCTCGGTGCCTAGCCCCGCTCCATGACAATAACCATCAGCACACCCCCCGCCCAGACCTCCCCACTCCGAAGTCCAGAAGTACTAAGAGGTTGAAAAGGAGTCTGCTTTCTACAGCAGCCCGGGCTGATCCACCCTGACCGGTCCCCCAACCTAGGTGGCAGCTTTAAATATAGAGTTGGAGGAGAATGAAGTCCTAGCGGCTTGCTTATTTCAGGAATATTCGCTCAACATTATTCAGACAGCAAGAGAAGTGCTCGCTTCCCTCTCTGTGTGTGCACACAAACACACATCTCTGCGGACAATGCATGATCTACAGGGTGAGATACGTAGTGTACAAAATAGGAAGACATTAAAGTTTGCCCAGAGCTAGAAATAATTACAGACTAAATCCAAGAAGCCTCTAGCCAGATGCCATCTCCAAATGCCCTGGATTTTGCATTCAGGCGAAGCTCTGTGGTAAAGTTTGTATTCTTCATTACTATTGTTTCCTCTTTCTTAAGGAAGAAACCCGCACCATTCACACACACCGCCCACGGGAACTACCCCGCATCTGCCAGAGACAGAGTCTCCTAGGACCTCGCTTTCCTGATGCTTATTTTTACCGACGAGTTGTTTAAACGATACACACCAAACACTAACCTTGATGTGGTTTCTAGGAAGCTTGACTGAAAGGTGAGAAAGCTCCTAAGTTATACTGATCGTCTGGGGGGAGGGAAAATACCCTGTAATTTATATGCCCTCCTCAGTCTCTTTTCTCTGTATATTGTTTTCTTGGATATAGGGTTATATTTTCATTCTTTTCCGGGGCGGGCGGGGGGTGGGGAGTTGACTGCTAAACATGCCGTTAACTTTACGATTTACAACTCATCAAGCAAGCGGAATAGATATTAACCCACCGAAATTGTTCTCTGGGACTCTGTCCACTAGGAGTCTGCGGGGTTAACAGAAGTTGAGATTTAAACCCTAATGTAATACATCTGACTTCCCCCAGCCCTGGATCTAAAGGGACCACCCATTCATATCTGTGCTCTGTTTCATCAAGGCGGTGTCCTTTTTTTTTATAAAAGCAATGCTAAATAAAATAAAATAAAAATTAAGAAACAAGAATTAATAAATAATAACAATAACCTCAGGAGTTAACGGCGTTCATTTGGGCTGCCAGCGCATCCTGTTTGTAAGCGGGTCTTCTATTTAAATTGCCTTCAACTACTCAGTTTAGTCCTACTTTCATGCCTGGCGATCAACCTGGTGGCAAGCACTAAACTCCTGCTGATCCCAACTACACATCCGGACATAACAGCCCCGAGGACGAAACATTTGCAGACCCCACTCCGCCGCTACAGCTAAGAGCTGGGGGGGGGGGGAGGCGGGGGGGGGGGGGAAGGAGGGCGGAAGGAAACGCTTCATGAACGCTGCTCCAGACCGTTAAAATAAAATCCCAAAAGTTACTGATCTCTTCCAACATGCCCGGAGAATTGAGCACCCACGCTAAAAAAAGAAAAAGAGAAGTATCGCTGTGTATGCACGGTAGGTTTGCTCGGGATGGTCTAATAGTCCCTCCTTTCCAATGAGCCCCGCTGTTCTCTACTTTGCAATTGTATAGAAAGAACCCTGCCTGGGATTTCTTTTATTGTCCCCCCCCACACACACACCCTTAACAAAATTAACTCAACCTCCCCCATCCCTTTATTTTAAGGTCCTGGATCTCTCCCACGGCATAGCTGTAAAATACACACACACACCCGGTGTGGAAATGTGCCGCTAGGAAAGACAAATAAATAAGCCCTCCCCGTCTTTTCAGCACCACCGATCTGTGGACAGCTGCCTCTGGCCAACCCCGGCTCCCTCCCGGCGCTCTCCGGCTGCCTCAAGTGATTGCATCGCAGCGCAAAGCAAAAGCAAATATATATATATATATATATATATATATATATATATATATATATATATATATATATATATATATATATATATTTTAAAAAAGGAGAAGAAGAATAAATAAACCGCGTGCGATGTCCCCCACCCCCTTCCCTCCTCTCGCTCTGCTTCTCTTTCGAGGAGGGTCTGGCAGCCCCTGCGCCCCACCGCGCCCCCCCAAACTCCCCGGCTCTCCCGGGAAAGTTGGAGGGGAGCTCACCTTTGTGCATGCCAGTGAACCTGTCCTTCAGCACCGTCAGTTCGTAGATCTTCCCGAACTCCTCGAAGAGCGGCTTGAGGTCCTTCTCGTCCAAGTTGCGGGGGATCTGCCCAATGAAGAGCTTGATGGCATCGTGGTCCTTCATGGGGATGGTGGCGGGGTTTCCGGGACTGTGGGTTAATCCGTTCATGTGCCCGTTGGTGCTGGGGTTGGTGTGATTGCTACTCAGGCTGGTATTGTCTGCTTGTCCGTTTGCTAACGTGGCCATCTTTATATACATAGAGAAAATCTTCTTTCCCTTTCCCCCCCCCACCCTCGCTTCTCTTCGCTCGCTCTCGCTCCCGCGTTCACACACACACACATACACACTCACACACACACACTCCTCCCTCTCTGCCTCGCTCCCTGGGTCTGGGCTGGTTTCTTGTTCTTGTGTGTGGGTTTTTTTTTTTTTTTTTTTTTTTTTTTTACATTGAGGATCTGTGTCCTTTCCGTTTAAACAGGCTGGAGCGGTTCAAATTCCCAGCCAGACGAGGGGGTGGTGCGTGTGTGGATGAGCAGGGTAGGGACCGGGGGCGGAGGGGGTGGGATCTGCTTTTGCCTCTACCCTGGCTAAACCCCCCTCCTCCCAGCTAGCCCCCCCCCACCTCCCCCGTCTGCCTGCCTGGGAGAAGCTCAATGGTACCTTCCAACCCAGCCCCTGGCTATAAATAGCATTAGGCGCATGGCTATTGGAGAGAGAGTCAATTTCTATTGTGCCAAGTGAGCAAAGGGGAGCGATTGCATTTTTAGGAGCAATGATGATGATTTCCACCCCCCTTTTCCTTTGCAAGCCTTACGATCAATCGCTGGCGTGTTTTAATTTCAGTCATCACCCGGAAAACTGCCTTTTATTTGGGGAGGGGGGACCCCAAGGTGTTCTGGCTTTATTATTCTATTAAATCTGATGATGATGATGATGATGATGATGAAATTGATCTTAAAAGCAGTTCAGAGAAGGAGGAAGCCTCAGCATCACAGGCTGCTCTTACTGTTGTGGCTGTATAATTTCTCTCTCTCTTACTCTGTCTGATCTTGTTGCATCTGAAAAAAAAATTACCCTGCTTGCTCTTTAGTTATGTTATTATGCCATCAAGGCAGGAAAGGGGGACTGTATTACTGTAGATCTTTAGAGAGGAAGGGGGAAGCTATAGGACTACTGTTGATGGTGATGATGATCCTGTATTTTACATGCAATCAGTGCCGGGAGTGGGCTGTAAAGGAGTATATGTGCTGGGGAAGAGACGGCTTAGATAAGATTTCCTCGTTCGACTCCCAAACCATCAGACTAGTCTGTCTCTCTCTCTCTGATGGAAACATTAAACGTATTTTGTTCTCATCAGGGCTGAGAGATGCTCGTCCGAACAATGCATTCTAGACAATTAAATTGTACTCTATTAAATATATAAGATCTCATTTCCTGTCGTTCGGAGGGGGCAAAAAAAAACAGACCAAACCCCCATGAGCACAAGGTTTTTTAAAATAAGGGTATTACCAACGTTCAAAGCATCCCCCCTCCCTCCCTTAAACTGGAATGAAATCTGTGGAGGCTTGCTGGCGGGGCTGATGCTACCAGCAGAGAAAGGGAAACAGGAAGAGGAGAGATGAAAGCTGCTTTGCAGACTTCAAGTTACCTGGGCCGAAAAAGAAAAGCACCTTCTTGGTTGATTTCTCTCTCTCTCTCTCTCTCTCTCTCTCTCTCTCTCTCTCTCTCTCTCTCTGTGCTTCTCTCTCTCTGTCTCTGTGTGTGTGTTTCTCTCTCTGTGTGTGTGTGTTTCTCTCTCTCTCTCTCTCTGTGTTTCTCTCTCTCTCTCTGTGTCTCTCTCTGTGTGTGTTTCTCTCTCTCTCTCTCTCTGTGTTTCTCTCTCTCTCTCTCTGTGTCTCTCTCTCTGTGTTTTTCTCTCTCTCTCTCTGTGTCTCTCTCTCTGTGTGTTTCTCTCTCTCTCTGTGTTTCTCTCTCTCTCTCTGTGTCTCTCTCTCTGTGTTTCTCTCTCTCTCTCTGTGTGTCTCTCTCTCTGTGTGTTTCTCTCTCTCTGTGTCTCTGTGCGCGCACACACACCAAACTATTATTCGTTTCTCCCATAACGGGGCCATATATCGATTAATCAGTCAGCTAATTTTCATCTTGCCTGGACTCAAATTTGAAGCAGGGGAGGGAGCTGTCATGGTTTTACATGATCTCCCCCTCCACGTCACCCCATCATTTCAGGGAGCATCAGCGAGGGGCACAGAAAACCACAGCAGTTAGGCAACCGCATTGTGCATCAGCTCCAGCCTGGAGACCGGGTGTGTGTGTGTGTGTGGTGGGTGTGGGGGGGGGGGGCGGGGGGGTAACACGTGTTATTGTAAACGGAAGGGAGAGGAGTAAGGAGGCTATTCCTTTAATTTTTTAGCGTTTCTAAACGGCTATTGACAGAGCTATTCTCCCAGTGTGATAGAAGAATTTAAAAAAAAAAAAAACAACACTTTTTTTTTTTACCTCCTGCCTTAAAGAAAGAAAGAAAGAAACTACAACAACATGAAATGAAACTGTCCTTAGGTTTGTCTGATGCATTAAATGAGCCGAGGCTGCATAGCACTCAGTGGGACTAGGAGGCAGGGGGCCGATCCTGCATTCCTGGGCGATCCCCTTGCTTTGGGATTGGGGAAAAGGTTGCAGGATCCGGCCGGAATTTTTTTTTTTTTTTTTTGGGCAACTAAAATAAACTCGGGGCCAGCCACTGGAGTAGCGAAGCCGGGCTCGGCCCCAGCTCTTATTCACTTCGCGGGCGGAGGAAGAGGGGGGGAGCCAGTTCCTTCCTTGCTAAAATCCCCCGGGATCCTGCTTGCTCCTACACTCGGCTTTTCAGCCGGTCAGCATGCCATTGCATTGTCCAGCCAAGCATCTCACAGTGGGTAGCAGGTGCAGGAGAGGGCGGAGGCAGCACTGGGCAGCCTTTCCCTTGTATCATCGCTCTCCCGGTAACTCAGACCTACATTACAAAGCCCTGCCCGTGGCAGGTCCTTCTCTTTTATTGCTCTTTAAATATCTCACACTGGTCATGAGAAGCAGCTTTCTTTCAGAGCCCTCCAAAGGTCTGATGGATGGCGTCCCATTTTAGTGCCTCACTTAAATTATGGAGTGCTATTTGTGTGTGTGTGTGTGAAAGTTTGCATTCCTTTCCGAGAGCATTTCACAGCACAGCGCAGTGTGTACACAAGTGATGCATCCAACGCTTTGGGAAACTGACCAGGCTAAGATTTCTCCCCTCCCCACCTGCATTTCCCTTGAATTACTCACCTTCAGTGTTTAATTCGTGCCAGGGCTTGCCAGGACTGAGCCCTGACACCCCTAGGCTGGGCAGTTAGTAGCCCCAGCACCTCTGCACTTGGCAGTTCATAGTCCCCTGGGCTTGCTGCATCGGTTATGAATGTAAAAAAATAAAAGTAAAAATTGCTTTTGCCCCAGCACCTCTTTCATTACAAATTAAGCACTGCTCGCCTTCAAATGCTGACTGGTGCCCATATCCCAGCCTATGTACAACCACACAGAAGAGCTCCTTACGAAGAAATCCTGAAGGAAGAGATCTGGGGAAAGACTGTGATTTACATCAAATATATGCCAAGGAGCCAGGAAGGCCTTTTGAATTAATACATGTGAAACCAGGCTAAAAGAATAAACATCCACCGAAGTCAAAGGTGAAACAGATTCCAGCATTGATTCCAACTGTTCAAGGGGCAGATCTGTTAACACATTTTAGTGCATGCAACGGCTATTCCAAATGCAGGCCAATTTAAAACAAAACAACAACAACAAAACAGGCAGGTGGAATGAATAATTTTACTGCTCAGCCAGGGTGTCCTTTTGACAGTTTTCTACCTAGGGCTGGTTCACATACAGGTTTTGTATGTCTATACCTGTCATGGCTCAGAAGCAGATATAAAGTGATAAACCCCCCTAGTGTTCACTTACAGTGGTGATGGGCGGCAGTATAAAAGTCTAAAATGCTGTTGCCACAGACATACCAGTTAAAAGGTGCTTATCGCAATATAGCCTATTCAATGAATGGAAATAAGCTATACCCCCATAAGCACCTTTAGACCAGTATAAAGGGTGGTACCATTTTAACTACATTGGTTTTTAAACCATTATAATTAAAGGGGGGGGGGTATAGACTGAGCCTATTCCATAGTTCCTAGGTGAGGACTGTTCCCAGGTAATCCCCTAGGTAATGCAGTAAGCCCACTTTTCCAGCCCTTAACCAGACAAAACTGCCTCTGCAGTCCATGAGAGTTTGGCCTGACTACAGTCTTCAAAAGCAAGCTACAGTTGCTCATAGGGAGGGGAAAGCAGTCGCTGCTCAGAACATAGAAATAAAAGGAATAAAAACTAAATCCAAGTATTATTAATTATTATTAAAGTTTCTACTGTCTACTTTCAAATAAATATCCATGGTCCAGTTGTCCCCCCTTTCTCATGGCCAGCAGCATCTTACTCTGAGAGTAGCCCCATTCGTTTCAATATGGGTCCTCAGAGAATGAGGCTCTACTCAACTGAAGGGTGATAGAATCTGACCCATAATGCAATGCCACTGAAGTCAGTGGAGAAGCAAAATCAATGGAACCATTCGCACAGGTGAGCACTAATCATGTGCGCAGAGGTTTGCATGATCAAGCCTTTGTTTGGGAATGCTACTTCATTTTCCTTTCAATTGGCCCTAATTCTGCAAACTCTTGGGCCCGTGAGTAGCTTTAATCACGTGAGAAGATCCATTGATGGTAATAACATTACTCACATAAGTAATGGTCCTGACATGCATAATTATTTTTGCAGCATTAAGCATTGTGTGTGGGGGAGCGGAGGATAATCCTAAAATTCATGAAGTCAGTGGGAGGCTTTCCATTGACTTTGGGGGAAAGGGAGAATAGATCAGGCCCTTGAAGTGAACATGTTGTCATAGATTGAGAACTGGTTAAAAGACAGGGAACAAAGGGTAGGAATAAATGGTAAATTTTCAGAATGGAGAGGGGTAACTAGTGGTGTTCCCCAAGGGTCAGTCCTAGGAGCAATCCTATTCAACGTATTCATAAATGATCTGGAGAAAGGGGTAAACAGTGAGGAGGCAAAGTTTGCAGATGATACTAAACAGCTCAAGATAGTTAAGACCAAAGCAGATTGAAGAACTTCAAAAAGATCTCAGAAAACTAAATGATTGGGCAACAAAATGGCAAATGAAATTTAATGTGGATAAATGTAAAGTAATGTACATTGGAAAAAATAACCCCAATTATACATACAATATGATGGGGGCTAATTTAGCTACAACTAATCAGGAGAAAGATCTTGGAGTCATCGTGGATAGTTCTCTGAAGGCGTCCACGCAGTGTGCAGCAGCAGTCAAAAAAGCAAACGGGATGTTAGGAATCATTAAAAAAGGGATAGAGAATAAAACAGAGAATATCTTTTTGCCCTTTTATAAATCCATGGTACGCCCACATCTTGAATACTGCATACAGATGTGGTCCCCTCATTTCAAAAAAGATATACTGGCATTAGAAAAGGTTCAGAAAGGGGCAACTAAAATGATTAGAGGTTTGGAACGGGTCCCATATGAGGAGAGATTAAAGAGGCTAGGACTTTTCAGCTTGGAAAAGAGGAGACTAAGGGGAGATATGATAGAGGTCTATAAAATCATAAGTGGTGTGGAGAAAGTGAATAAGGAAAAGTTATTTACTTGTTCCCATAATATAAGAACTAGGGGCCACCAAATGAAATTAATAGATAGCAGGTTTAAAACAAATAAAAGGAAGTTCTTCTTCACTCAGCACACAGTCAACCTGTGGAACTCCTTGGGTTGTGAAGGCTAGGACTATAACAGGGTTTAAAAGAGAACTGCATAAATTCATGGAGGCTAAGTCCATTAATGGCTATTAGCCAGGATGGGTAAGGAATGGTGTCCCTAGCTTCTTTTTGTCAGACGGTGGAGATGGATGGCAGGAGAGAGATCACTAGATCATTACCTATTAGGTTCATTACCTCTGGAGCACTTGGCATTGGCCACTGTCGGTAGACAGGATATTGGGCTGGATGGACCTTTGGTCTGACCCAGTATGGCCACTCTTATGTTCTTAGAACAACGTCTGACAAAGAAAAAGTAAAATCCCAGTAAAATCCCAGTCTCCCCAACTTACATCCTGTATAAAAGCTTGCACTATCAGGTAGAGAAGAAATAAAGGAATAGCAATTAAGGTTAATGGAGGGAGAATTTATAAATAGACTGGTATTTGTCGAATAATTTATCTGACAAATTTAACAATGTCCAATAAATTGCTGGACAAATCCACATATTTAAAAAAAAAATAACCCTTCACCCACCTAGAGTTCTGGGCTGATAATTCAACACACATATTCACAGATTGTTTAGCTGATTATTTTCCTGATCTATTTCCAAACAAACTATGACATCATTTTAAAAAAAGAAAGTTCAAATCTCAGGCCAAACCTATACACCCCCAATTATTATGGAAGGACCCAATCCTGCCATGCCTGCCAAACTAACTGGGAATACCTACAGTAGCATTCACTACACTTGGTAAGGAATGTCCAGCCCTAGTCTCATTAAAATAAATCAGGAGAGCTGCATCTGGGCCCTTGATACATGCCACAAAATGAGAAGAGCTTGTGTCTTCTTAAGTCAGGCAAGAATGTGTGCACCTGGTTACGGGCCCAGTTGTGCAACCCCTTACACATGGCAGTGATCTGCATTCTTGGGAGTTGGTCCATTGAGATCAGATGGATTATACATGTGAGGAAGGATTACTCACATGAGTGTTTGCAAGGCTGAGCCCTGAATGAATATGGGAGTCAGTGCTCTTCTGCATTAGTAAGAATAGCAAAGAGTGGCTGAGGGGAGGAACGAGAAATACCTGCGGCTGAAAGGACTTTGGATAGGGCTCAGACCAAAGGCAGGCAGCAAAAATTCTCATCGCAATAAAAGGGAGCGTTTCTTAGCTTGGCCTTTTCTTATTAAACTAGGAATGGTGATTTTTAGGCGATAAACTGTGTTAATCTCTTCTTAGTGGTTGAAAACTGGAAGTGTGTGTGTGTGTAGATAGGCATTTGTATACAAAAACACACACGCACAAACTAAATTCCACTCAGTGAATTCTATTAAACAACCATCTCCCAGGTATTCCCATTATCTATGCTGTATCCACTGTAAACATGTTTTTTAGCCCTTTGAAAGTGGATATCAAGTAGATTATCTCCTCATCCCTTTTCCATCATATGTTCTGCCACAATTTCTCTGTACATAATCAGTAATGAAAGCGGGCAAGGCTGTATTGTAAGAACAATGATACTTCAGATTCCTACTGCACTTTTCATCCCCAAATCAGTGTGCAATCTTTAGCAATTAATGCTCACGGTACCCCACTGAGGTAGGGAAAAATTAGTACACTAGGAGCCTGCTATTAAGGTTGCATGTCATTGCCCATTATAAGACCCTGTTTTCAGTTACTTATAATAATTTTGTCATACTTTAACTGCTTGGCTTGAAATCTTCCATGATGGGTATCTGCCTCTGGTGATATTTTTTCTTTAATTTGCAGCAAAATTGTTGAGCTGTTTCTGAGAACAAACCTATGGAAAAATATGTTGTTTTGCCCATGTTAAAAAAATTGTGGCCACCTTGGTTTTTGAAAAGCTCTAGTGGCTGTGTGCTTTGAAGCTGGAAACGGACATTTGGCAGGGCCGTGGCCTTTGTGTCAGGGATGTGCCTTTTGTTTCCCTGTGTAAATCTGTTTTAGCAGCTATATTCCCTGAATAGTCCATCCACACTAGGCACGCTCCATACTGGGGATAAGCAGAACAACCCTAGCAATAAGAGCTCTGGACTGCTGAAGGCCATATCAGAGTGCAGGTCTGGCCACCAGAAATTAAATCCAGAAAGGGGAGAACTGGGACTGGCAGGGCAAGGACACCATGACTGTGAATGGGGGAGAGACTGAGACTGGGATGAGGAGAAGTTCAGGGTGGTAAGACTAGGCCTTGCTGGGCAAAGGCTCGGTTGAGAAGCCTGAGGATAGGAGACTGGGACAAGGAGTCAGGTATGGGGAATTTGCAGTATTAGGACAGGGACAGGTTGGAGGGGACAGGTCAAAAGGGGTCATGCTTGGGGGGAATGGACGGAAGAGTCTATGTCCATTAGAGCACATTTCCCTCCAGAGCCTGGAATGGAACCCAGGATTCCCACGCCTCATCATTCCTCTGCTGTCAGCAAATATCATTACGTGAGCATCATCCGTTGTATGCCCAGAATGAGGCCCGGGTTCTGTGAAAAAAAGTGTGATCATATAATTAAAGACTGTATTATAATTAGGACTGGGCAACTTTTTTCAGCAAATATTAAGTGGGCTGACATTTGAATTGCAGGGGACTGAAACTATTCATGAACTTGGATCAAATCTGGCAAATAGTTTTGGCTGAAAAAAATCGAAAAGTCTAAATGTTTGTTTCAGCCATTTTGAAACGTTTTGTTTTGGCTTGTCATTTCAAGCCAGCATTTAGCTTAGACATTTAGCCAATTAAAAAAAGAAAAGGTGAACAGCAACCTAAAGCAACTCAAAATAAAATGAAAAATTGGGGAAATATAATTTTGAGTTCAACAAAACCTTTTGCTTGGTCCAAAATGTATTTTTTGTTTTGATAAGGGGAAAAAAATCAGTTTCATTTTGAACTGAGCATATTGTTCTTCAAAGTTTTTAGTTTATCTCCTGACCTGAAAATTAATTAATTGCTCAGCTCTAACTATAATGCATATGCACAAAGGGGCTGAACGGAGATTGCACAGGCAACCTTCATTCTGGCATTTCCTAGCTTTTGAATGCTTGATTCTGCAACCTTAATAATGGTCTTTTAATGTATTTTTGGTGTGTAACGATCTTTATTTTGCAGGTGGGGAAACTGAGGCACCGAAAAACAAAGGGACAAATTTCACTTCTTGAGAATGAGTCCATTTTTGGATACCCGCTTTAATCAGGTTATAATGTCAACAGTCACTATTGGTGTTCAATAGCTTTAAAATCGGACCCTAAATGTCTCAAGGTGTACTCCAAAGATCAGTGGACACTTTTGAAAATGTTGGCTCAAAGCCTCATGTGAAACAGAAGAGCCACTATGAATACTCAGGACTTCCCAGTATCCCATGCCATGGTTCAGCTACTAGGCCATCTGCCCCTGACATTACTCTGTAAATGTAATGAGCACAACCTCAGTAGTGGGTATATTTGCATGAGTGCAATGCTCACCTTGCAAAACTCATTCAAGTTTCTGTTTTACTCTTCTGCTTGTGGGTTGTGATATCAAGTTAAGATGGATAGTAACACCACTGACTTCATGTATCCTCATTCTAGTGCAGTTGTATGGCAGATTACTAAGTGTTGAAAGTGCATGTTTCCATGTATATAAATACTGTAGACAGAGATGAAAAGAGAGGCTACAGCCAAGCTTCAGAAATGTTTCCTCCAATCTGAGATTCATTTTAAAATCTAGTTGCATTGTTAAAGAAAAGTTAAACTGTTTGCTATTTTAAGTTTGTTTCCCTGATCATCTATCTATCATCAGACTCAGCACCATGCTGTCTAACCACTGCATCAGTTTATCCAGCATTACAAATAAGGTCTGACCCCTAAATCCCTCCTAACATTTATGGGCCTGATCCAAAGCCCTTTGAAATTAATAAGAGTCTTCCCTTTGACCTTAATGGATTTTGGATCAAGCCTTCTGTCTTTACTTCTCACTCCCAAGGGATCCTGTCCATTCCTCTCCAACATAAGAAATGTGAATGATCTTTGGGTGAGTCTTTTGAAGGCAGATGGAGCCTAGTAAGCAAATAAAAGGTGTAATGCAAGGATTTAAAAAATGGTCAAGACCACAGGAGCAACGTGATAGACCAGTGAGGATTCTCACCCAAGCATATGGTCAGGGAAATATCACAGTCCTATGAAACGGGGGCAGGAGACTGAATAGCTGCTATAACTGTGTGTCTGCATGTTGGGAGAGAGTAGAGTCTTAGGCCTGGTCAACACTTGGGGAAAGGGAGGAATCGACCTAAGTTACGCAACTTCGGCGATGTGAATAACGTAGCTGAAGTTGACGTACTTAGATCTACTTACCGTGGTGTCTTCACTGCGGTAAGTCGACTTCTGACATTCCCCCATTGACTCTGCCTGCGCCAGTCGACTGGAGAGTGCTCGGTGGTCGATTTATCGTGTCTTCACTAGAACTTATAAATTGACCCCCACGGGATCGATCACTCTGGAGGTAAGTGTATACATGCCCTTAGTCTCATTACAGTGTTTTAAAATTTTGGGCTGTTCTCAGCCCTGGCAACCCCAGATCTTTGGGAAACTGCAGTTTTGAGTTTGGTTCAGGCTGATCTTTTTACAGCATTTGTTCCTGTATGTTTAAATGTTTGGGAAGCACTCTTGTACTATGGGAAAGGGGCTGTATTGCTATAGGGGGCATATAGATAGCTAGTTCCCAGTGTTTATCAGTATGGAAACAGTTTGCTCGCAACAGGTAATACTGAGTGAAGAAAAATGCATAAGAAAATCTCAGTTCTTTAGTATTTATTCACTTTTACTGAATCATAGAAATGTAGGGCTGGAAGGGACCTCAGGAAATCATCTAGTCCACCCCCCTACCCCGCAGTTGAAGCAGGTCCAAGTTTGCCTAGAACATCCTGTGACGTTCTTTACCTGGGGGGAACACCCTACACCCCCATGTTCATCCTTATAATATGATTGTGTGGTATCCAATGCAAAGTTTGTCATGTCGGGTGTCTTGGAAAGGCTCAAGAGTGGGGGTTCTCACAGCAGAGCAGGGTAAGGCTGTCTCCCAGAGCTGAGGACTGGAGTGGACTAGCAGATCACCGGTCCAGTTAACACCAGGGGAACGTCACACATCCATGACGGGTGTTCGTCCAACTTGTCTTCAATGTGATGCTGCTATTACATCCTAGAATGATATTAGTCTTTTCTGGAGCTGCATCACATTGTTGACTCATATTCAATTTATGATCCACTGTAACCCCCAACTCCTTTGCTGCAATATCACTGCCTAGCTCATTATTCTCCAGGGTGTATTGGTGCATTTGATTTTTCCTTTCTAAGTCCAGTACTTTGAACTTGTCTTTATTGCATTTCATTTTGTTGATTTCAGATCAATTCTCATTTTAAATTGTAATCCTGCTCTCTGAAGTGCTGGCAACCCCTCCCAGCTTGGTTTCATCCAAATAAGCACACGCTGCACTCCATTATCCAAGTCATTAATGAAAATACTGACTATAGGCCAGACCTCTGTGGGACCTCACGAAATTAACCCACCGAGTTTGACATCCAACTGTTCATGATTACTCTTGATGGTTCATCATTATTATTATTTGACCAAACCAAACACTCAGACCTGAACATTCACCATCTCCACAGACGTTTAAAATCCAAACCCCAAACCAGAGTCATAATTTTAAGGCCAGAAGGAACCATCAGATGATTTAATCTAACCTCCTATATATCACAAGCCAGAGAATAAATATGGAAATGGCACCCTTCCTTATAAAAAAAAATCAAACCCAAACCATGAATGTAAATGTTCCCAATATCTAGACCCAAATTCTACACCTGGAACAGTCATCTCTAATTATATGGTGCCGTTAACTAATGCAGAGCTGGGGAAGAGGTAAAACATGCTGAAAATATAACAGATTACTGCCCCAAGGAGTTAAGGGTAAACTTCACCCCAATGCAGGGACTAAATTAGTAGCCACTTACCATCAGCTAATATATATCTAATAGATCATCTTTATATATTTCTATATCTCTGTGCAAAACCAGTTCTGTTCTGATCTTCACCCTTCCATCCTCAGTTAGCCTATCTCTCTGCTATAGGTAGGGCTGGGAGCATCACCTATTATTAAGGTTGCCCAACACTTCCCATTATAAGACCTCTTTCCAGTTGCTTAGAGCTTTGCCAAATGCTAATGTTTTCTATGCCAGGTGTCTAGCTCAGGCTGCAGTCTGTGGGAAACTTTCAGCAAAAATGGTTCAGCTCTTTCTGAGAAAGGGAGGTGACCTTTGTGTCAGGAATGTGCCTAGCGACGCCTCTGTGAACATTTGCTCAAATTGGGCCTATTTATAAGCCATTGAAACATTGCGGTTCTCACATGATCAGTAGAGACTTAGATTTTAGCAACTGAATTCCATTTTGTCACTGCTCGTGTTCCACCTGGGACTGAATAGGATTTTCCCTGCAATGACAGATCTGGGCTGCCATGAGGTGGTGCCTAGGGCCTGGCACAGGAACTGAGAGAAAGGAAAGTGTCTCTCCTGTGCTCTCAGTGAACTGCATGCTGGGCCCAGGGGAGAGCTGCTTGATTAGAACATAGGGTGTCTAGATGAGGATGCTGGGCCAGGAAGGTGGGCATCAGGAAGTTGCAAGACTGGGACAGTTTGGAAGGGACAGAGCAGAAAGGGTCACTACTTGAGGAGAGGCTGGGCTTGTGAGAGCACATTCCTCTCCAGAGTTCAGTATGGAACCCAAGAATCCCAAGTCTCACCATTCCTCTGCTGTCAGCAAATGTTGTGAACCCCCCTGGCAAAGGGTCACATCCCCCTCTAGTGCTCAACTGCATAGAGGATGACAACCTAATAGGGGTGTTAGTTATTTCATTGGCTTAAGGGGCAGAGGTCAGTGGGGAGGTCCTAAGGGCTCCAGGATCCATGTGAGTGACCACGTAATGCCATATGACTGAATTTTTTTTTTTAAGTTTGCTTTTTTAAAAACTTAGGAAATTACACACACACAAACTATGTTAAAAGAATATTATTAAGGTTGTAAAATCAAGCTCTCAAAAGTTAGGAAAAGCCAATATTAAGGTAACCTGTACAACTTTAATTCATCCCCATTGTCTGAGGGAAATGAGGCACAGGGCCTTAAACCTCCTCCCACTGAAATCACTGGAAAAACTCCTATTGATTTCAATGGAAAAAAGGGTCAAGCCTATGGAGAAATCAGATATCTTCCCCAAGTCCATAGATGGAGTCAGTTGCAGGATCAGACTTATAACTAATATGCTCCTGGATCCCAGTCTGATGCTCCATCCACAAGCACATGCTGTGATTCTACCTCTGCATAGGCTTGAGTTGTATGGGACAATTGACACATGTAAGTACGATTAGGCATGAATGTTGCAGGATCAGGCCTGGGTTTTCAGGAGCAAGAGAGGGATCTGATTTTGGAGTCAAAGGGATTGTTTCTCTCCTGTGCCTGAGATCAGTGCAGGTGGGCTGCCTGACAGGGGATCAGTTCCATATTGATTCTCAGGACTGACTGGGGTTGGTCAAAAAAATTCTGTCAATACCCTTTTTTTATCCCTTTAGCAAATTTTTCAATTTGTCAAAATCAGGCTGCTTTGTGGGGTCGGTTGGATTTCAACAAAGGTCTAACAGAACCCAAGAGTCCTGTCTGCCAGGCCTATTCCGAAACCTTCCTCCTTTCCCGTAGGTCACCCGTGCAGCTCTGGGGCAGCCATCCAGTCAGATTGCCTTGGAGTTGTGGATCCCAGGGCTTCCAGAGTCCGGAGTTCAGGAGCAGGCCATTATGTGGGCTTCTGCAACTCCGTTTCCTTTTGCAGAGAATTTGTGGGTTGTTTTTTTTTCAAACTAAAATCAAATTTCACAATATGAAAAGCCTGCATGAAACAGAGTTACCTATCTCAGGCCAGCCTGGGCTTCTGGGAGCTTCCAACTCAGGCACACAGGGTCCTTAATGGACTCTTATGTGCATAGAGCATAGACTATACAATGCCTCTCTCTCTCCGGTCTCACTGCAACAAGCCGAGATGTAGGAAGAGCAGATGCAGGGCTCAGTGCTGGCATACTTGCATTTCCCCTCTGAGAGGAGAATCTTCTTCTGTCCAGCTGCGGTCAGTTCCCCATCCATCTGGGCCTCCTGAGTGGGACAGAGAGGCCAGATGTGATTACAGAATACACGAAGCTGAAGCTGAAGAGAACAGCTCTTTACAGCAAACGTTGTAGCAGACAACAGTTGCAGCTAACGCCAGAGCAGCTCAGAAGGCAGATCCTCTGCTGCTGTAAACTGTCCTCACTCACACCAGCTGAGGATTTGCCCTTGTATTCCAAACAACTGCTGTTTAATAAAACCCACAGCCAGTCACTTATAATTTTATTAGGACCAAAGGGGAAAAAACACAGCCCAAACCTCAAAACACACAGTCCTCTTCAGTGAACTTATCTCACTGACAAACCTTTGTTTTGATTCATAAAGTTCGTCTCAAACGTTTATAGGCATTGAAAGTTTTCCAAGGAGTTTTTTTTTATTAAAGTCTCCCCCAGACATTTTTATTTTATTTAAAAAAAAAAAGAGTTTAACCAGTCGGTGCAGCTCCCCTCGACCCCCTTTTAAAGTGCTTGACTCGGTCAATGATAGATTATATACCACATTATCCCCAGTTATCGTGTCTCATTGATTTTGCTATTCTTGCAATATAGCACTTTGTAGTTTTGAAAATCAGAAGTCAATAAGGGAAAGGAGGTTGGGGAGGGCACTGTGCCACTGCATGAACCAATTCATCAATTTAACAGTCTCCACTTCTTTCCCAGTCTCCATTTATTTCCCAGTAGGACTTAATATTCTGGGACATATTTTTGCCACATGCTGCTTTTGACTCTCCATAATTCTAAATCTATATTGGAAGGAACAGATTTTTGTCTTACTTAAACCTGGGAGTAGCTCTGTTATGATCAATGGGTTTACCCCTGGGTATAAACCCAGCTCAGAGTTAGGCCCAGAAACACCTAAACTTACTTAGGCCCTAAACTTATTTCAGAACAGAACAGCCAGTTGTATTTGGGCCCACTCTATACCCCATTGGAGTCAATAGAGGGTCCTTTTATTGAGTTCAGTTGATTGCTGATCAGGACCTAGGTGAGTTGGGTTGGGTATTATACCTAGGTTGGGTATTTTTTGCTTTGGTCTGAATATCCCCCAAAATTCCTGAACCTGGAATTGTTATTTTTTCAAAAGGGAAGGATGATCACGTGGCAAAAACACAGGGCTGTGAATCAGGAGGATTGGATTCCCATTCCCAAATCTGCCACTGATTCACCAGGTAGCCATGGGCAGGTCACTTATGCATCCAGTGCCTCAGTTTCCCTCTCTGTGAACTGGACTGAGTAGTACTCTGTGCAGCGGTGTTGGTAATAGAGCGGGGCAGAAAACCGTCTTCCCAGCTCATAAAAATGTTTGAGATTTATTTTTTTTTCCTGTTCCGTAGCAGGCACAAACTGACACCTTTTGATTTTTGTGCGGGAAAAAAAAAAAACAGAGAGAGAGAGAAAGACCACAGAATAACCCTAACCACAGGACTGTACAGTCTCTCTCTCTTTTTCTCTCTGGCCCAATGAATATTTAATACAGTTTGGAACAGATACAATTGGAGAGACTGTTACCCCGCAACTTGACATCTCTGCATGTACCCCAGAACTTGACAGTACTGCAGTCAGCCATTTTGTATGCAGTCAGCCACTGCCAGCTGAAAACCAAACATCACACCCCTAGGAATAATCTTAGGCTTTTGTGAGACACAGTCAGACAGCTGCATACTTGCAGTTTGTTAATCAGAATGGGAGGATGGGACAGAAAGTTATGGAGGGGAGTGAGTGAATAGCGACCTTTGTTTTAGGTGCCTCCTGATACAGTGTTGTTATGGCTAGAAACACTAGACATGTTTTGAGGTAATGGGCAGTGTGTTGAAATTAGGAGAATCGGTGACGCAGTAGAGTCACTATAGGTTACATGCTTTGTTAGCGTTAGCTATAAAAGATTAGGTAAAAGTACCCCGAGCATTCTGAGGGAGCAGTTCTTCGGGCAAGGAGCGGGCATTTAAACTCCCCATCAGCTGGATGGAAAGAGGGCCCCCTGGAAGCCTGGCTGGTGACCACTTGAAACCATCTCAGAGTGTGGGTAACTATATCTGGGATGTCCTAAACCTATTGGGTATGTGTGTATTATCTTAATATCTCATAAATAGTAGCTTTAGGTAAGAGCATGCTTGCTTGTATCCATCGTTTATCAGATGGAAGCACTGTTCCCATTGATTTATTCCTAGCACCGCCTGGAGAAATACACTTAAGTTTCCACTGCTTTGGGTTCTGAAAAACCCCGGGTAACAAGACACCCACCTCAGAAGAGCCAACAGTCTGGTTAAAGACTTGAACCTGGGCCTTCCCACATCTCATGTGAGAGTCCTAATCACCTGGTTATTTTGCGGTCTGCTCTGCTCTTTTAGCCAGACATTCTAACCTGGCCCTGCAAATGCTTCCCAACAAAAATGCAGTCAGAACCAGCCCTTTCTTGTGAAAAATTCTTGTTCTGATGAGTCAGCATTTTCTTGCCAAGACAGATAGCCCCTCTCCCCCCCAAAAAACAAACAAACAAACCCTTTTCTTTTGAAAATTCCCAACCAGTTCCAAATAAGACCCTTGATATCTTCAAGTGACATCACAGATTTAGACAAACTGCAACATTACACTGCTTCCAGAACAGCACCGACAGAAAGAGATGAAGTGACATGCCCAAGTCTACACAGAGAGTCTGTGGCAAAGCTGGGAATTTAACTCAGCTCTCCAGTGCTTTACGTGGAAGGTCATCCTTCTCCAATGGTTGTCACGTGCTCAAAATGTTTAGATTCCACAGGCACTTTTTTGAGCATCCCAGCTTTTCAGGATTTGTCCCTGGGGTGCAACTGTAAAACCTTTACTCCCTCTGGTGAACACTTCCTCACGCAGCCATGCTTGTGTGAGTGAGCACTCACCAATTTGTGTGAGTCATTTCCTCTATTCCAAATTAATTTTTTAAACAAGACGGTCCTAATACTGAGCACCCGCATGCTAGGGTAAATGGAGGAGCAATCCCACGGAAGCCAATGGAGTTGCCTCATTGTAAAACCATCGGAAGAGTGGAGAACACCACCTCATTTCCATTCCTTTGTCTTCTGGCACCACTTGTGATACAAACTGTAAGGAAATCTATTACATCCCAGATGGCAACTCAAGCTCCAATTAGGTTGAACACTGTCTGTGCATTTTTTAATGGAGGGTGTGACTCTGTTCCCATTGAACTCAATGGAAGATTTGCTGTTGACTTGAATGAGAACATCAGGCTCTTAATGTTTCATCAGATCTTCTTGTTTTTAAGACCATATCAATGCAGGAAGGAAATGGGGTTATCGTTTCTTACACTGCTCCCACAGCACTGTGCAGTAAGTGCAGTCACACTCCAGCAAGATGATGCTTGGCAGTTAAACTTGGCAATGCCAAGTGTAATTAAAAACTCTACCACGCCCACAGTTTTGTGTCACATTATGCTGTAGCTTTCACTGCCTCAAGCATCTTTATATTCTGATATTTTATCCAAATCATGGAAATGCAGTCACCTCTGAAGAGGCAGAGAGCAGCTGTTTAACAGCACACAGCAATGCTGCACGAGGGCTATGAATGAGAAATGGATAAAATATTATATCCATTTATTTATTATTAATAATCCTTTATATCAGTCTGTATAACATGCTGTGTTACAGACATGGGGTAAGACCAGTTCTCTGTCTAAAAGGATGACAGCCTAAAATGGACGTAACAAACAAGGACAGGGTAAGGAAGAGATTATTGGTGAGATCAAGCGAGGAAGGATCCATGGAAGAAGCGGAGGTTGAAGATGGACTCTGGAGGAAGGGAAGGGAGGGTGCCGTACAGACAAGCAGAAGCAGCTGCTGATCCAACATCTATGGTAGTCCGTAGAAAGACGCCAGCAGAAAATTCATGAGTGGTGCATAAGAATAGATGATTTCAGACTAGAACATAGCAAGTGTGGACATTAGACCCCAGCCCCTTACAATTCCACCAGAGGTATGCAGACATCCCACAACACACAGCAACAACTTCCCACAAGGCAGTGCGCCTGGACATGGTGCGGAGGACACTGGGATGCCAACTTAGGTGTCAGCTTTTGCGGGCAGGGACTATCCTAGCACGATGGGAATCTTGGGTCAGGACTGGGGCCCGAGCACTATGGTCACACAAATAATAAATAACACACACACACAGCGCATCACGATTCTCCCGGGGCAGCTTGGTGAGGTGCAGACTGAGCGTCAGCATGCTCTGCTGGAAGAGTTATTTCAGTGGCACTCGGCCAGCAGAACTTTTGCTTGTAAAACTTTCAGTGTAGACAAAGCCATTGACTCCAGTGGGCATAGGGTTGTCCCAAAGCCAAGAATAAGGGAAGTAGAACATGGGAACAGTCCAGAGAGAAGGGAGCCATTTAGGCAGCAGGAGGGAAGGATATAGGCCAGGGCCAGATTACAGTGGTGTCTTGCTACTGAGGGTGAAAGGCAGGATTCTGCTACACTGAGTCATTCCCTTTGTGTTCCTCTCCGGTGACAGCCCAGATGGGAGTTCAGGATCCCCTGGCACCTCCAGAAAGGAGGAAGGGTTCATGTCAATCTCAAGACAAACATTCTGTCTCGTTCTCACTAAAGCAGATTCTAATACATTATGCTACATGCAAGCTATTTCTGAGCATACAATGACTGCTGTGTTTGCCTATGCAGTCTCTGCACTCCCAGCACCAGGCTCATTGTACTGTATGTAAAGCATTTTGGGACCCATTGGGTATGAAAAGAAGTTCAATTTATAAACCCAAATTCTTCTCTATGCCCAGGTGCTGCACCCTGAGCTAGGTCAGCACTGCATTCATTTTGTTCCTCTCTTCTGTGTATACAGTGCCTGCTTCCCTTCTGGATTACCCAGTAAGTACATATGTGATTATCTATCTATAAAAGGATTCTTCACAAATGGTTCATAATAGAAGACGAAAGAAAGAATAAAAAAAAATCCATTCATGTCTTTCGTCTCTTGAAATTTTCTATTGCCATGCTGCTGAATGATTCCCCTCCACTGTAGGTGTAATGAACACCTTCTCCCTAGATAATTAAAGAGACATTGTCTGTATTCGACTCTCTCTCTCACATGCGCACTCCTATTAATAAACATGTTAGACTATTAAAACTGAGCAAAACCTTCAAAATCTTATTTATGTTTCCACCATTTATGCTGTTTGTCACCCTTTTTCCTGTGTGAGCAGTTGAAATATACCACATGAACAGCCCTGCGGACTAAAGTCGTCCCTTTGTGAAAGGCAGCATGGTCCAGTGGCTTGGGCACATGGTGTTAAGGGATCTAGGTTCTCTTCTTGGCTATGACCTTCAACAAGTCATTTCTCTGTGCCTCAGTTTCAAGCTCTGTAAAATGGGGATCACAATACTTACCTTCCTTAGCGTTTTGAGATCTACAGGTTAGCGTCACCCACAGCATGAAAATGGTAGTTCAAACTTCCTCAAACTGTCTCCATCAATTTACATTGACCTGCAGGGACCACCTTTAGCAGAGGGACTGGCAGTGAAGAATGCTATTTAGTACCAGTCCTGGGAGAGCTTTTACTAGTGCAGAGACTTGTACACTAGGATCTGGACAGAGACCACCAGTCCTGTGTCCTGAAGGCCACCAAACAGCTGTGTTGTTTCAACTGTGTTGGATTCAGTCTGATGACTTAGAGTTGTGCCAGTAGTTTACTTTGCATTTCACTGAGCAAAAATGATGAAACCTGACAAAGCCCGGGCTGGGATGACTTAGTTGGTGTTCTCCTGCTTCGAGCAGGGGATTGGACTAGATGACCTCCTGAGGTCTCTTCCAACCCTAATCTTCTCTGATTCTACTCTAAACTGGCCTGGTCAGTTTTACCCTTGGTTTTAGACATTTCACTTCCTGGTGCTGGATACTCTGGAATCTAGGGTTTTTTTTAAAACCAGGAAAACATTTCTATGCATTTTTAGTCTCCCTGCATCCCAATCTAAATTTGCGGTCAACACAACTTGACTGTGTGTCTCAACTATCCCAGCCTACCCCACTCTGCTGTGGAGAGTGGAAGAATCAATTCCTTGGCTAATCAGGGGCAAAGATCATTTGCATTTGCCCAGTATTTCACCTCTCAATGCATTCTGCACTGGCTTCTGTGTAGTCAGGCCTGCAACCTTCCCCACCCTCCCCTTGTGGTCACAGTCCCTCTCCAGCCACGATGGAAGCACGTCTCTCCTGCCTCTAAAACTTGGCCACCCCTGAGAATAGCGTTAGTTGCACCATTCAAAATACCCTACACATTATTCACTGATCACAATGCACTGTAGGGTCTCAGATTACAGATGTGTATTTGTGCTGGAAGCATGACCACGGCCCCAGTATCCACTCTAACACTCCCCCTCTCCATCCACTGTCCGTCTCTTTCCCTCTCTCTCATGCACACACACACACAGGAGCAGAAAATATTTTCCTCCACTGTCTATCTATACTTACATGGCTCCCATCACTGTAGTATTGGCTCCTCCCACAGTTCTGTAATATATTTATCCTCACAGCACCCTGCCAGGGTGGAAAGCGCTGTGACCCCATTCTACAGATGGGGAACCAAGGCCCAGAGAGGCTAAGTGACTTGCTCATGGTCACACAGATAGCCTGTGGTGGAGCAGGAAACTGATTTTGCATCTCCCAAGCCAGTGCTCTAACCGTTGGACCATCCTTCCTCTCCAATCTCTTTGAGCCCCCAAATACCTGATATTTACTATCTCACCACAGGCTTGATCCTGTACCCGTTGAAGTCAATAGCAAAGCTCCCATTGATTTCTAGGCTGCAGGATTGAGTCCCATATTAACCAGTCTTTCCTGATCCACTATCACATTACAGGGGGGAAAAAACCCTGAACTACCACCATAAAGATAAATGAGGCTTTCCCTTCCCTGGGCTACATACACACACACATTTACACTGCCTCTGGCATCTTCTCTCAGCCCCTAAATTACTTGGTGCATTTAAGCTGGCATTGGTGATTTACCTGTAATTCTCTTTTCAGAGCCATTGGACCTGGTTGATCCAAGTAGGATTCACTGGTGCTGGGCCAAATAGCTGAAAGATTGGACGCGTTCTTCAGACTTAAAGCCTTCATGTGTTGCTTTTCTGGCATTTATTAGCAGGAGTAAAAGCAGGAACAATGACAAAATAGATTTTACAGAAAAAGGAGTTGAATTAACCACAGATCTAGACTTTATTCTTCAGGTCCCTGGTTGAGAAAATATATATGGTTTCATTCCCAACCCTCAGCTCCTGTCATTTTACCTTATCTCATTTCATCCTTTGCTCCTGTTCCCAGTCCACTTCTAGGTAATTTGTCTTTTCTATTGTGTTATATTCACTTACAATCATTCCTCTCTCTTCTCCCAGGTCCTTGGATTATTATTTTGCCAACTGCTTTTTTTTCCTCTCCCACTGAGTATCCCCAAACCTTGTCAACCAATATTTACCTTCCCCAATAAATCCTGTTATCTCTGTCTGCTTTTCAGGCCTCTCAATTACTCTCATTATCAGCTATATCCTATTTGCCCTAATCTGGTTATCTTGTCTCCTTACCAGCTTATCTTTTGAACCCCCACTCATGTGCCACTTCTTACTTGTATTTGACAGCAGACAAAAGACAATTCAACCTCCTAAGATTTGGTACTTATATGGCACTATAAGGTGGGTAGAAAGCTGGCTAAATTGTCGGGCTCAACGGGTAGTGATCAATGGCTCCATGTCTAGTTGGCAGCCGGTATCAAGTGGAGTGCCCCAAGGGTCGGTCCTGGGGCCGGTTTTATTCAATATCTTCATAAATGATCTGGAGGATGGTGTGGATTGCACTCTCAGCAAATTTGCGGATGATACTAAACTGGGAGGAGTGGTAGATACGCTGGAGGGGAGGGATAGGATACAGAAGGACCTAGACCAATTGGAAGATTGGGCCAAAAGGAATCTGATGAGGTTCATTAAGGATAAGTGCAGGGTCCTGCACTTAGGACGGAAGAACCCAATGCACAGCTACAGACTAGGGACCGAATGGCTAGGCAGCAGTTCTGCGGAAAAGGACCTAGGGGTGACAGTGGACGAGAAGCTGGATATGAGTCAGCAGTGTGCCCTTGTTGCCAAGAAGGCCAATGGCATTTTGGGATGTATAAGTAGGGGCATAGCGAGCAGATCGAGGGACGTGATCGTTCCCCTCTATTCGACATTGGTGAGGCCTCATCTGGAGTACTGTGTCCAGTTTTGGACCCCACACTTCAAGAAGGATGTGGATAAATTGGAGAGAGTCCAGCGAAGGGCAACAAAAGTGATTAGGGGACTGGAACACATGAGTTATGAGGAGAGGCTGAGGGAGCTGGGATTGTTTAGCCTGCAGAAGAGAAGAATGAGGGGGGATTTGATAGCTGCTTTCAACTACCTGAAAGGGGGTTCCAAAGAGGATGGCTCTAGACTGTTCTCAATGGTAGCAGATGACAGAACGAGGAGTAATGGTCTCAAGTTGCAGTGGGGGAGGTTTAGATTGGATATTAGGAAAAACTTTTTCACTAAGAGGGTGGTGAAACACTGGAATGCGTTACCTAGGGAGGTGGTAGAATCTCCTTCTTTAGAGGTTTTTAAGGTCAGGCTTGACAAAGCCCTGGCTGGGATGATTTAACTGGGAATTGGTCCTGCTTTGAGCAGGGGGTTGGACTAGATGACCTTCTGGGGTCCCTTCCAACCCTGATATTCTATGATTCTATGATTCTATGACATTTATCCAAGAATCTCAAACCACTCTACAGATATTAATTAAATGTCACTGCATAGGAAAGATCAGAAGTATGGCAAGAAACAACTCTGGCTTAACGACCATACTCAGTCAGACCAATGGTCCATCTAGCCCAGTACCCTATCTTCTGACAGTGGCCAATGCCAGATGGTTCAAAGGAAATGAACAGAACAGGGCAGTCGTCAAGTGATCCATCTCCTGTCATCCAGTTTCAGCACCTGGCAGTCAGACGCTTAGGGTTACCCAGGGCATGGGGTTATATCCCTGACCATCTTGTAGAATAACCACTGATGGACCTGTCCTCCATGACATTATCTAATTGTTTTTTTAATTTAGTTATAGTTTTCATCTTCACAACATCCCCTGGCAACTGTGCATTGTGTGAAGAAGTACTTACTTTTGTTTGTTTTAAACCTGCTGCTTATTAATTTCATTGTGTGATCCCAGGTTCCTGTGTTATGCGAAGGGGTAAATAGCATTTCTTTATTCACTATCTGCACACCTTTCATGATTTTATAGATCTCTATCATATCCCCTCTTAGCTGCTTCTTTTCCCAGTCTTTTTAATCTCTCCTCATACGGAAGCTGTTCCATACCCCTAATAATTTTCGTTGCCCTTCCCTGTACCTTTTCCAATTCTAATATATCTTATTTGAGATAGGGTGATCAGAACTGCATGGAGTGTTCAAGGTGTGGGTGTATCATGAGTTTATATAGTGGCAATATGATATTTTCTGTCTTATTATCTATCCCTTTCCTAATGGTTCCTAACATTCTGTTAGCTTTTTTGACTGCCACTGCACATTGAACTGATGTTTTCAGAGAACTATCCATGATGACTCCAAGATCTTTTTCTTGAGTCGTAACAGCTTATTAAGACCCCCTCATTTTGTATGCATAGTTGGGATTATGTTTGTCAATGTGCATTACTTTGCATTTATCAACATTGAATTTCGTCTGTCATTTTGTTGCCCAGTCACCCAGTTTTGTGAGATCCCTTTGTATCTCTTTGCAGATTTGGAATTGAATATCTGCAAACTTTGCCACCTCATAGCTTACCCCCTTTTCCAGCTCACTTCTGAATATGTTGACCAACATGGTCCCCGTACAGATCCCTAGGGGACACTGCTATTTATCTCCCTCCATTCTGCAAACCGACCACTTATTCTTACCCTTTGGTTTTTTTGTCTTTTAACAGTTACTGATCCATAAGAGGACCTTCCCTCTTATCCCCTGACTGCTTACTTTGCTTCAGAGCCTTCCGTGAGGGAGCTTGTCAAATGCTTTCTGAAAGTCCACAGACACTATATGCACTGGATCATCCTTGTCCACATATTTGTTGACCTCCCCCTCACAGAATTCTAGTAGACTGGTAAGGCATGATTTCTCTTTACAAAAGCAGTGTTGACTCCTCCACAACAAATCATGTTCATCTATGTCTCTGATAGATAGATAGATTATAGAGATAATTCTGTTCTTCTATAGTTTCAAACAATTTGCCTGGTACTAAACTTAGGCTTCTGGTCTTTAATTGCCAGGATCACATATGGATCCCTTTTTTTAAAACTGGATTCACATTAACTATTCTCCAGTCATCTGGTACAGAAGATGATTTAACTGATAGGTTACATACCACAGTTAATAGTTCTGCAATTCCATATTTGAGTTTACTCATATCTCCTAGGTGAATACTATCTGCTCCTGGTGACCTATTACTGCTTAATTTATCCATTTCTTTAAAAAACGCTTCTATTGACATCTCTCTCTGGGACAGTTCCTCAGATCTGTCACCCAAAAGGAATGCCTCATGGGTGGGACTCTCCCTCACATCCTCTGCAATGAAGACCAATGCAAATAATTCCTTTAGCTTTCCTACCATATCCTTGTCTTCCCTGAGTGCTCTGTGGTGGACTTCTTTGGTGTTTCCCCCCTCCCACAATAATGTTAAATTTAATTATATTACGGTCGTTACTACTGAGTGGTTTAGCTATAATCACCTCTTGGACGAGATCCTATGCTCCATTTAGGACTAAATCAAGAATTGCCTGTCCCCTTGTGGGTTCCAGGACAAGCTGGTCCCAGCAGCAGTCATTAATGTTGCCTAGAAACTTTACCTCTGCATACTGTCCTTAGGCTACATACACCTAGTCAATATTGGGATAGTTGAAATCCCCCTTATTACTGGGTTTTCTGTTTTTCTAGACTCTCTAATCTCCTTGAGCATTTCATAATCCCCATCAAATCCCCATACCATCCTGGTCAGGTGGTCAGAGTGCTATACACTTATTATTCTAACACAGAATATCTATGCATAGAGATTCTATATTAAAATTTGAATCATTGAAGATTATTTTTTCTAAATTTGAATCTGTGCTTTCTTTCACATGCAATGCCACTCTCCCATCAGCATGACCTTTTCTGTCATTGCTATATACTTTGTACAATGGTATTAGAATGTCCCTTTGGATTGTCATGATTCTACTAATTTTCTGTGATGCCTATTAAATCAATATCCTCATTTAATACCAGGCATTCAAGCTCACCCATCTTATTGTTTAGACTTCTAGCATTTGTATGCAAGCACTTACAAAATTTGTCACTTTTTAGTTGTCTGCCTTCGTGTGATATAATTGAATGAGACTCTTTCATTTGACTGTTTCTCTTCAATTCCTACCTGTACTTTATTAACTTCTATCTTTGCCTCTTTACTAGGATATAGAAAAGCCCCATTAATAGACCCTCCCATACGGGATGTCTCTATCTCAGATGTGTGCTCCTCTGCACCTGTCACCTTTATCTGAGCCCTTAGGTTAAAAACTCCTCTGAAACCTTTTAAAATTTGCATGCCAACAGTCTGGTTCCATTTTGGTTTGGGTAGAGTCTATCCTTCCTGTTTAGGCTCCTCCTTTTCCAAAAGGTTCCAGAGCTTCAAATAAATCTAAAACCCTCTTCCCTACACCATCTTCTTGAGACCCTGCAATCTCTCTAACTGGCCTCTGCATGGAACTGGAAGCATTTCAGAGAATGCTACCATGGAGGTTGGACTTCAATCTCTTACCTAGTGGCCTAATTTTGGCCTCTGGGACCTCTTTCCCACCTTTCCCTATCTCATTGGTACCTACATGTACCATGACCACTGGATCCTCCCAAGCACTGCACATGCGTCTATCTAGACGTCTTGAGAGATCTGCAACCTTCTCACCCAGAAAGCAATTAGCCATGCAGTTCTCCCAGTCATCACAAATCCAGCTATCTACATTTCTAATGTTCAAATCTCTTGTTATTGTTACCTGGTTCTTCCTAAATAGTGGGATTTCCTCCTCCAGAGAGGTATCCTCAGTGCGAGAGGATGCCATGACATCATTTTGGAAGGAAGGTCCCAACTATGGGAGCATTTCCCTCTCCTAAAGTCTGATGTTTCATCCTCCTAAGACTTTCATCCTCCTTAACAGCACAGAGGATGTCAGACGGGGGCTGGAAGCACTCTACTATCTCCCAGTATGTCTCCTCTATGTACCTCTCTGTCTCCCCTAGCTCCTCCAATTCAGCCACGCTGATCGCCAGAGCCCATACTCGGTCTCTGAGTGCCAGGAGCTCCTTGCATGGAATTCAAAAAGATGCCACTTGCCCACAAGACAGGTAATCATAAATGCTGCACTCAATGCAATAATCTGGAGAGCACCCAACCTGTTGCTGGACTTCTGCCTGCATTGATTTTACTCCCACGGCTTTTGTGTTTGGTATTTCTGTTTGTTGTTTGAGGGGTTTTTTTTTTTGGGGGGGGGAGAGGTTATTGGCCTATGTTAGAGAATGTTTTAGGTGTATCTGTCTCTCTCTCTTCTCCCCCACCAACATTCCCGTTTGCTGCTCCTATTCGCTAGTTCCTCTGGTTGTTTTGGAGTTGGCCTTTTAAACTCCTGTTGTCCCTGAATAGGCCCGCCCCTTGCTTAACCGTTAATGGATCCTAAAGGGATTAGGGATCAAAACCTCACTAAGAAGCTCTCAGCCTTGCCTACCAGACGGCTAGGCTCAGAACAGGGCCCCCCAAATATACCACTCTATGTACTACAGTCAAGCAGCAAGCACTCCTCCTTCCCCCTGGAGAGCTGCCTCACACAACCCCCCTGTTTGCTGCTTGATTGTGATTACCATAGCGGGCTTTGGGGAAGCAATGGGCCAGACCTCCAGCTGGGGCAAATCAGTGTCACTCCCATCAGTTCCATGGTGCTACTGCTGATTTACATCAGCAAAAAATCTGATCCACCATCACACTATCTATTTAGGTGCTTTTATGGCCTCAGTCCCCACAGTATGTCAGCCTCTCACAAACATGTGATCAGAGAATTCCAGTGGCCTTCCTCCCTCAACAGTGAATCCCTTTTCAGGTGTAGGATACCATTCTCTGTCCATGTCACTGGTCTCTGTTCTCATCCCGCAGTTCCACAGCTTTGCCATCGAGTAGCTGTACCTTGAAGATGTTAAACTTTATCCTTGTCCTCTTGATTGTTCCTTCCAACCTCACTAATAGCTGACCAGCTTTCCACTGTACTGGAGCATAGTATATAATAACCTACAATTATTGTCCAATTAGACTTTCCCTAGGGTCTACTTCATTCTTGCCAGCACTGGACCTGTGCACTGCCTTTCTGCTGATTTCACTACCAGATTCATTGCTGATGAGAAAGAAGAGAAAAAAAAATCACTGATGGTGTAGAACCTGCTATTATAATTTCCCCATCTGCTGTATTTATTTTTTTTAAAAGTTCATGGCCTACTGCAGAGACTTCATAAAAATCACTTTATAATAGGCATTCCTCAGCTGTTGCATCCTGTGACAACTCCTTGAGTTTGCTGCTGCATTCTATACTAAAGCCCCAATGTATATATTGTTCACTGGTCAGTCCTCATATATAACCAAGCTACATTTTTGCCCTCTTGGTTTTCCTAGTGGGAAAGTGAGGACATTCCCCACACTGTTCAGGACAGTTAGGACAACTTGAATCCTATATTGTGTTAGTAGTATCCCATTTTCAGAAGTGACATAAGAATTGGGCATAACTTGGCTACACAAAAAGGAGAGCCTGGAGTAGGAGTAGAAAGGTTATTTTACCTTTGTATTTGGCTCGGTTATGACTGCTGCTGGAATACTGGGTTCAGTTCTGGTGTCCACCATTTAAGAAGAATGTTGATAAATTTGAGAGGGTTCAGAGAAGCCACAAGAACAATTAAAGACTTAGAAAACACGCCTTAGAGTGAATGATCTCTTTGAATCTATCTATTCAGCTTAACAAAGAGAAGGTTAAGGGGTGACAACTACAGTCTATAAATACATACACGGGGAACACATATTTGATAATGGGCTCTTCAGTGTGGCAGAGACAGGTATAACACAGTCCAGTGGCTGGAAATTGGAGCCAGACAGATTCAGACTGGAGATAAAGCATCAGTTTTTAGCAGAGAAGGTAATTAACCATTTGCCAAGGATCATGGCGGTTTCTCCAACACTGGCAAAAATTATAACTCAAGATTGTTTGTTTTTTCTAAAAGATCTGCTCTAAGAATTGTTTTGGGGAAGGTCTATGGCCTGTGTTATAGACAAGGTCAGGCTAGGCGATCACAGTGGTCCCTTCTGGCCTTGGAAGCTATGAGTTGTAGGAGCCTAAGTCTCATTGGAAGTTAGTTGGACTTAAGAGTTTAAGTGCCTAAATCCCTTTTTGAAAATGGGACTTAGGTTCCTAAGTCCCTTAAACAATTTTGAACATTTGACCCAATATGAATTATACTACTACCACTGATAGACAATGGTGGGCGTGAAGGAGGGAGTGCTGGCCTCACCTCAGGGTAGCCCAGCTTGTCAGTCACCTTGTGCCACAATCTTAAATACAAATTCAATTTTTTTGTTTGTATTTTCATGTCCTTAGTTCATCATCGTTTTGTTTGTGTTTAATTATTTATTTATTTTTACACTATGCTAACAATAAAATGGTGGCCGGGGGGGGGGGGGGGGGAGGAGGAAGGGGGGAAGCCAAATTTCTTGTGTTATTTTTTGCCCTTTGAGGAACCCATATTTAGAATGGTTAAAACGCTGGTGATAGTTGGCTATAATCTTTGCTGGCATAATGCTGTGCAAGTTCATGGAGTTACACCAATAGTAGAATTTGGCCTGGTATGTTTCCATAGCTGAGTGATTGAGTTAACCTTGGCCAATACGCCACAGAGCCAAGATATGGCCTTATTCTCACTGTCCACTGAAAGGTATGGAATGCAATGGAATGGGGTGTCCTTTGAGTTCACCTAGGACCTGTTCCAGAGCCCCCTGAAGTTAATGGAAAGACTCCCCTTGACTTCAGGGGGCCGTTGATCCGGTACAAAATGGGTGTTGCTCAAGGGGTTCAACATGCTTTCACAGATCATTCAAAAAACAATATTTTGTCAATGGCACATGTCCTTGCAGCGTTCAGTCCTGTTCCTGTTGAGACCAATGAACAAAATTAATCCTCAGTCCAACTCTGTGGCCTTCAGCGGCAATTTTGCTGTCAAATTCAGTGGGTGTGGGCCTTTATTTTCCCATCAGTCCTTTGTACACATTGCCATTGTAACACAGTGCCAGGCTTGTGTGTGATGCCGTTGTTCCCTCCCAGAAAGAATCAAACCTGCTTCCATGGTTGTGGTTATGTTGCCCTCTAGTGGCTGGCACACAAAGCTGAATTAGCTGACCAATCTGATTTCTATACCTTTGCAGCCAGGGATTGATTACATTGTGAAATCAACGCAAGCTATCGTGAACATAGGAAAGCAAGATTAATCTGGTTGGAGCTAAAAGAGAAGAATAAAGAGGATCATCTGAAGCTTGAGTCTCCTATGAGTTTTAACTAGTCCATAATTTGTAAGAGGAAAACACTGATTGTGTAGTTAAGGGCTCTGAGCTAGGATAGAGAAGAGCCTGGCTCTGCTGCCGAACTCCTGAGCTACCACAGACAAGTTGCTCTGAGCCTTGACTCACCGTCAATAAAATAGAGATAATATAACCATTCCCTCATTCCTGTCTATTGAGACTGAAAGCTGTTGGTGACAGGGACTCTTTGTCATGGACCAGGGTGTGGGTAGTCAAGCCTAGTGGCTGGAGCAGCAAAGTCAGGAACCAAGTGTCAGAGCTGAAGGTTAGGAACCACACTGGGCTGGAGCAGACTGCAGCAGAGCAGGAGCAAGGCTGGGAGCCAAGTAGGAATCGCAGCTGCAGACATAAGCACTGAGTAGCTGCTGGCCTGATGCATAGGTGCTGGAACTAGGGGCTGATGCCACACCCCTGGCTTGAAGTGGTTTCCATCATATACAGGATTTACAGCTTGATCCAATGGCTCTCAGCACCCCCCACTATAAAAACTGTTCCAGCGGCCCTGGTCTGCTGCTGCTGCCAGATTTAAGAGCAGGTCTGGTGATGTCTCCCAGCCAGTCAGGGGGCTTGCTAATTGGGGGTGTTCAACTGTAGGTCAACTAGCTAGTACCAGGCTCAGTGGCAGGCTCCTGACACTCTTGCTACGTGTTTCTACAGAACCTAGCACAATGAAGCCTGGACCTTGGCTGGGGCCTACAGGCACTAATACAAATAATAATTAAATGAAAAACACAGTTTTATTTTTGACAGGGTTGCGGGGAGAGGGCTTGAAATATATTTCTTCTGTGGCGAGACCCCTGCATGGAAACATCCAGGTATGACTTTGTAGCTTGAGTCCCTTCAGAGTGCTGGCAGTGAAACAGGGGGCTGAGTGGAGGAATCTGGGGGAAGAAGATGGGGGCTAGGTTTGTGATTTGGGCAATATCAGTGAATTTACTGGGGAGGCACGGATCATTGTTCATGTTGCTCTCCTTGTCAGCACCCAGCCCAGGCTGGGGAAACAAATGATCCAACCATCGGACCAAATTCGGTGATGAATCCTTGTCACTTGCCACCTGAGACATGTTGCGCACATGCTAAGAAGCGTGAAGTCATTCACTACTAGGTGTCCCCCCATGGCCAGGCGAGGTGTGGCAGCTCTTTCTCACTACCTTTCTCGCTTTCTCCTACCCAGCCTCTTAAGTTCCATGCTGGGTCTGTCCAGCTCTTCCCTGCTTAATCAGGGTCTCTCCCTGCCTGGAGAGCTTGCCTTACTCTCTCAGCTAGGTAGCTCCCCGGCCCTGGCCCTGTCTCTCTCTCTCTCTGTCTCCAGAGCTTTCCCCAGCTGGTCTTTATCACCACTTAAGTCTGGCTCTCACTCCCTGTACTGCAGCCACCTTCTGTTCTTTCTGGGGAATTTGTTTATTCCTCTCAGCTGGGGCTCATTCTGTAACTAGGTTGGCTTAGCACCAGTCTCTCCAGCTCCTGGGGCAACCCACCCTCTAACAGACCAGTCCTGATCCCCTTTATCTTCCTCCACTGCTGCTGTGAAGTTGCGACCACCTGCTCTCCCAGGGCTACCTGTCTCAGATCCAGCAGGGGGAGCAGTGATTTGGGAATCAGAGACCCCAACCAGCTGATTGCGCCACAGCAGTTGATCACATTGTCCTACATCGGGCACGCTGGAGGATTCTGGGGAGGGTTAGCAAGGTGAGCCTGGGTTACAGCAGAACGCAGCTGGCTCATTTCATATCTAGAAGAAAGGGGCCATTGACCACATCAGGCAGGATTCTGAGAGCTGCTAGGCCTCCAGCTAATGAAAGGTGAATTTGAGTATTTTCAAAATGTAGTTAATCACCGCAGCCATGCACCACCTTCCCCCACTCCCAAAGAGGCAGGCATTATTGTTGCCATTGTAGAGATGGGAAAACTCTTGGCCTAACCTGACTCCCAAAGATACCTCTTGACTTCATTAGAGGTTGGATGGGCCCGAAGTCAGAAAGGTTGAATGGCTTGACAAAGGCCAATCAAGATGTCAGTGTCAGAGCTTGCCAAAATCACTTGCTTCCAATATCACAGTCAGCCCCCTAGACTGCTGTCTCTATCACTATCTGTCTCTCTAGCTGGAGGTCATATTGGCTGCTAAGCGGAAGACCTGGCTCGTTACAGCCAGGTGAGGGGTGATTGTGGAGACCATGGTACCATCTATAGAAGCCTAGAGGGCGTTGCCTCCTACATTTACAGTCTGATCTGCTGTCTTCTCAAAACCTGGAAGCCCCATGGCAAAGACAATTTACAAACAGCTCCCTCTCTCTGGAGGCGTGTGAGAGGAGACTCTGAATAACTCATTGGGTAGGATTTTCAAAAGGGTTTAGGTGACTTAAAAGCAAAAATCCCATTGACTTTTAGTGGGACTTGTGTGACTCCAATGGCTTTTGAAAATCCTAACCACTTAGGATTTATGGGAAATGGGAAATTGTCAGCCCCATTGGTCAGTGTATAATTTTCAAGGTTACTTCTGCAAGGAGGGCTAGAGATCTACTTTATAAATGGAAGCTGAGATTAACCCAGGCATTTCTAGCTCTCACCATTCAGGGAGGACCTGAAGCTATAACTTCACCAGCCCCCAAAGGCCAGGTCTGTGCTGATCATGGAAGCATTGATACAAAATTCAGCAGTGCAAGTGGAGTTGCTACTCCCTAAACTGCAACACGTCTACAATTAAGAGTGTTTTCGCTCACTGTCTCACTATGTATGTTCTGTCTTGTCTCTCTAAAGCAATCTTATACATCATTGACGAGAAGAGTGCTATTTTTGTCTCAAATACCCCAGCCTAGGAAGCCTTATGAATATTTTCCAAATTAGGCCTCCACTTTAGCAAGATATTTTATCATTTGTAACAGGCTGTTTTGTTTTCTTTCCCTGCCCATACTCTGGGTGAATAATTGCTCCTAACCACCCTCCCCATAAAGGGCTCATCATGTAACTAGCTAATGTCCTTCACATTTGTTGCAGAGCAATGATCCTCAATATTCCCATCCCCTGGGGCTGCATATTATGGTGAGATAGGCCTTGTCTTCCCTAGAAGGAAAAGGTGTGTTCTGAACTCACATTAGCTAAGAACTAAAACAAGGTAAATTCCTAGTCAACTCTAGGCAGATCTGCATAAACCCAAGTCCCCCCCCTAGTTAGACTTGAAAGGACTCGATTTGTATTTGTAAATGCAAGTACACATCGATTTCACTGTGCACACACAAGCTGATAATAAATATTTCCGTCCACAATAATCAAAATTTCAGATAGGCAAAGTAAGAAAAACGTTGCTGGAGAACTTACAGAGTTTGAGTTAAGGGTGTTTACTTGGCATATTTTGACATGTGATGTTGACAATTTGTGTTTTAAGAGCTATAAAACTTCAACTTTTTGCAACTGAGCATCTACAGTCATTAAATAATTGTCTGACTCCCCCATTTTCTGACCTTCTCCATAATTTCCTGCAACTGTGAAACTTTAAATAGATGAAAATTGAAAAAAAAATAATGCCTAAAAATAAACATACTAATTATAAAACCATAAAAATAAAATTCTTCCCAGACTACCCATAGTCTTCCCCTCAACCTACTATACCACGTTAAAACTACCAACTGCCTGTTTTTCACTAGAGGTTTACCTTTTGTTAGTTACCACATGTTAGTTAACTCAAGTGCAGAAAAAGAAACCCCCAAAAACATTTTTCTCAGTGAAGTTATACCTTCAATAGTTTCATCAAAGTTTAACTGAAATAATTTAAAGCCTGGTTTCAGCATAATTTTGCCTTGAAAATTTTGTTTGGTCTAAAATATGCCAGATTTATTCTCAAAGCAACAGAGATTGTTACTGAACTTCTAATACGGTTTGAAGAAAATTCACCAATGCACTTTTTTCAGCAACATGTCATTAAAGAAAATGACCCTGATTTGAAATTTTGACTTTTGTCTTACAGTTTTTGGTCTCTTTCTGGTGAAAAAAACAGCTTATTACTATCCCTTGGAACTTTACAGACAACTAAGTCTCCTTGAAAACTCACACACTACATTTGAGGAGCATAGATTATAATTAAACAAAGTAATTAATGATTTTTGTTGTGGATAATTTGGGCCCAGTCATGTTCTCATTGATTTCAATTAGAGGTAGTTAGAAACAAAACCAAGCAAACAACATTTTGCTGACCTTTGGGGGACAAAAATCCTTTTTCTATTTCTGAATTTCAAAATTCAAAGTTTCAAAAAGTCAAAAATGTGGGGGGAAACGTTGAACGTTTTGTCAATTTAAAAATAATAAAAAATATTGCAATCTGAAATATTGTTGAAATCCCAGAAGTTGAAATGTGTCAAACACCTCTCATTCTAACTGAAGTTACTAGCCCAATCCTGCACTTAGTGATGTCAGTGAGAGCCATGTTACCATTGATTTCAGTGGACGCAAGATCAAGCAGTACCTATTAGCGCATGAATATGTTGCCCTCTACAGGCTGGTCGCAGCTTAGAATAGACATTCTTTGCTATTATTAATTATTTATAGTAATGGTCTTTCCTTAGGTGACAGCTTACAGTCCTTCCTTTAATTCCTGAGCTAGTAGAAGCTTGTGTTTTGGAGCTGTAGGTCCAGGGATCTAGACCTAGCTCTGCAGATATTTGTGTTTACAATGCAGAGGTAGTAGCCTCCCCATGATAGAGATGGCAACCTTGGGCCCCAGTCTTACATTGTCCAACCAGCAAGCAGACTGCTGCATCCACATGGAGCTCCACCGAGTGCATTTGGGCTCTGCATGGGACAGGTGCATCAGTCTCAGTGTGCCTGTAGATTAGTGGATGGAGAGGCGTTAGCCAGCAACTGAGAAACATTGGGTTCAATCCCATGCTCCTTGGGTGAGTGACACAGTCTATGACTTTGCTGCCCTACAGTTTGGACTACAGGGGTGTGAATAGCCATGAGTGCCCCAGGGCTGTAACTCCCCCATGTGGGCACAAACTAAAACGTTCCTAGTTTGTATTAATGTAGTCCTGGTTGAAGGAGTCAATGTTAATGTGAACTAGGAACTTTTTAGTTTGCACCCCCAAAGAACTGTAAGGGATTGGGGTGTAGGCAGTCTGGCCTAGCAGTCACAGCTGCCCTGGTGTCACTAAGACAAGGACAGTCATGGGGTGGCAGGGATCAGCGTAATCACTGGAGCCAGGATCAATAGGGAAGAGCCAGGGTCAGATTGGGGTCAGAGCCCTGAGGTAGTTACCAGGCTGGAGTCAGGGTCAGAAGCTAGAGATCAGCAAGCAATGTGAGATCCAGCATCACAGCAGAAGTCTGCGGGATTGCCCAGACGACTTCCTGGGCCAACCTCCTTTTAAATAGTGAACATGGGCCAATCAGAAGGCCACAGGGTTCTGTCCCTCTGGCTCCCTTGGGCAGTACCTCCTGTGGTATCTAATCTCCACAGTGCTCCTTGGATGGGGCACTGCATGGCTGCCCATTGGTGGCATGGGAATCTAAGTTGTCTCTACTGAGCATGTGGGAACTGTTACTCAACAGCTTATAACTTGGCAAACTGTGGACAGATTTTCACCGGGACAGCAAAAGGCACATCCCTAATGGTTCATTTAGTCAGTGCCAGAATGCACAGGAAACCTTCTCCTGAATTTCCCAAAGTTTCCTCCATAGTGGGCGTGTTCTAGCCTCGGGCTAAGTGGAACATTCCCTGTGACTACAGCTCTGTGCTGCTGCAGAACTGAACTGACAGCTGAGAGACGGTCTCTGTGGGTGTGTCTACACTGTCATTAGACACGGGCAGCTGGCTGGTGCCAGCTGACTCAGGCTCACAGGGCTTGGGCTATGGGGCTGTTTCATTGTGGTGTAGACATTTGGGCTTGGACTGGAGCCCAGGCTCTAGGAACCGGAGAGGTGGGAGGGTGCCAGAACTCAGGCTGCAGCCCAAGCCTGAGCAGCTACACCATAATTAAATAACCCCTTAGCCCAAGCCTCTTCGCCTGACTTGGCTGGCATGGGCCAGCTGTAGGTTTTTAATTGCAGTGTAGACATACCTTCTGTCCTCTCTGTGACCCACCTTCTGGGCCCAGGCAGCATAGAGGAGAACGCTGCCTGATTCAAATATAGAGGGAACAAGAGCCAACTTAGTGGGTGGTGGGAATAGATTGGAACAAGGAGCCTGGGATGGAGGGAGGCTGGACCTGGAGGCTGGAGGGGGCAGATGGAGAGGGAAATGGTGAGTGGGTGATGAGGTAGGGAGACTAGGACTGCTGGATGAGGAGACTAGTACTATGAGCCACAGATGGAGACAGAGAATGCTGGCCAAGGATACTGGGACTGGGATTGAGACTTGGAATTGGGACATGGAGTCAGGAGGGATGAGAGCAGAACGTGTTGGGTGAAGAGACTGGAGTCGGGATTAGCAGAGGTTGGGACTTGAGAGATGAAGAAAGTGAGACTGGGGTGAGGAGTTTAGGATGGGGAAGAGGCAGGATTGGGACTGGGACAGGGAAAGGTGGGGATGAAGCACAAAGGATTATGCTTAGGGGAGCAGAGAGGCAGAAGAGTCTGTGCCCACTAGAGCATATTCCTATATGGAAAACCCACTGGCAAAGTGTCCCATCCCCCTACAGTAATCCCCTAAAAGGAGAAGCTCTACCTACTACAGCTGCTAAGGACCCAAGTGGGTCTCAGTCTGATGCCACATCTCTCATTTTCAGTTTACTTTTTAATAAGTTTAGGATTATACTTGGGGGAAAAAAGCCTGCATTAAGATGACATTATGAAGGCTGCCAAATTGACCACTCACAAATTAGGACATGGCTGAATAAAGGTTTCCTGGGTATTTTTGGCACTTTCTAAATTAACTGTGAGGACGTTTCCAAAAGTTTTGTGTTCAGGGTTTTTTTCAGCCAAAATTATTCACCAAATTCGTGAAGATTTTCAGTGCCACCAAATGCATTTTTGGTGAATTAGTTGAAAAAAAAAATCTCCCAGTTCTATTCATGGCACAAAAGTATCGTGGCATTGGATTTTGTGACCTTCCCTGATTGTTTCCCCTAAAGTCACATGAGAAGAGCAAGAAGTAGAGCTTTGATCTGGGAAGTGGCCCCTCAATCTTAAATGGTGAGACTGCCAACAGAGAGCCCATTGGTGCAACTGATTGACCTGACACAGAATCATAGAAATGTAGGGCTGGAAGAGACCTCAAGAGATCATCTAGTCCACCCTCCACACACCCCTGCTGAAGCAGAATTAAGTTTACCTGGGTGTCTGTCTAATCTGTTCTTATGAACCTCCACTGATGGGAATGCCACAACTTCCCTAGGTTCCAGTGCTTAAGAGGACATAGAGTTAGAAGTTTTTTTCCTAATATTAAATCTCCATTGCTGAAAATTCAGCTGATTCCTTCTTGTCCTACCCTTGGTGGACATGGAGAACAATTGATCTCTGTCCTCTTTATAACAATCTTTTATATATCTGAGGCCTATCATGTCCCTCCTCTAACTCACTTCATGTAGAGCACCAAGCAACTATGAAATAGTAATAATTGGTTGCTACCTACCAGGGACTAGCTTCAAACAGGGAACTCAGAGAACAAAGCTCCCAAATCTCCAGAGTCACCATTTCCTGTTCATAGTGCTTTGACATTAGCAATTGTGAGGACTCTAAAGCTTCAAAGCTCAATGCTAAGAACAGTGAGGTAGCTCTGGAAACTGCAAAACAATCCTGTCTTAGATGCATAGAGTTGTAGTCAATGCCTGTGTACATGAGCAGAGAGATAAAACAAGGGGAATGTAGCTGCCCTGTCACTGTTTTGTCTCCCTACTTTGGCTTGCTGCATATACAAGGAAGAACTTTTAAGAGATGTCAAAAATTCAGAAGGTTGGGGGGATAAAATAGAAATTTGGAACTATTTTCAGAGTAGCAGCCGTGTTAGTCTGTATTCGCAAAAAGAAAAGGAGTAATTGTGGCACCTTAGAGACTAACAAATTTATTTGAGCATAAGCTTTTGTGAGCTACAGCTCACTGAATGCATCTGATGAAGTGAGCTGTAGCTCACAAAAGCTTATCCTCAAATAAATTTGTTAGTCTCTAAGGTGCCACATGTCCTCCTTTTCTTTTTGCAAAATTTGGAACTCTGAGTCCAACTGTATTTTATTTTTTAGGGAAATCCATCTACAGCTGTGAAACGATGCTGGTTCTGGTGGGACCCCACTGAGAGTGCCAATTCAGGACAAATTGCTTAAAGCAGGGCAGTTACGGCCCAAGGCTGGGGTTTTTCCACCTCTAAGGCAAACCAAACCAGCCAGACAGAGAGGACTTTGGTCTCACCCCACTGGCTAACGACAAGTCACACAAGTAAGTCCCTTAGACACTCCAGTTTCCCAGTATCACCACCAGTGCCACTTGTTATGGGGACAAATGGTTATGAAAACCAATACCCCAGTAAAAGAAAAAAGGTTCTCTCGATCCCAAAGGACCAAGCCCCAGACCCAGATCAATATACAAATTAGATCTTACCCACGAATCACGCTGTTGCCAATCATTTAGACTCTAAAGGTTTATTCATAAAAGGAAAAAAAGATATAAATGAGAGCTAGAATTGGTTAAATGGAATCAATTACATACAGTGATGGCAAAGTTCTTGGTTCAGGCTTGTAGCAGTGATGGAATAAGCTGCAGGTTCAAATCAAGTCTCTGGAGTACATCCACAGCTGGGATGGGTCATCAGTCCTTTGTGCAGAGCTTCCGTTTGTAGCAAAATCCCTCCAGAGGTAAGAAGCAGGATTGAAGACAAGATGGAGGAGATACAGCAGCTTTTTATAATCTCTTGCCATGTGGTCTCTACTTTCTTTGCCCCAAAGACAAGCTGTCCAGCACATGGCATGGAAAAACCTCAGAGTTCTGTCCATTGGCATGTCCCTGCATACCTTGCTGAGTCGCTGGATGTATCTGCCTTCTTTCAATGGGTCAGTTGTATAGCTGAGCGTCCCTAATGGGCCATCAAGCAGGCTAGGCAGAGCTGATACCAACTTGTCTGGGGTGTCACCCAGAAGCACAGCACAAGTTTGAACTACAGACAGTATTGAGCCAATACTTATAACTTAAAATACAAAAATGATACATGCATACAGATAGCATAATCATAACCAGCAAACCCTAACCTTGTCTTAGACACCTTATTTGACCCCCTTTATAGAAGATTTGGTGCCACTAGAAGATTTGGTGCCACTTGGTTGCAACAATGATCTATATGATCCCAGTTCATGTCAATAATGTCACAAGCTGCAAAAAAGTAACAGGAAATTCCAGTGTAGGGGCCATTAGTTTATTACTAGGATATTCCTCCACTGAGCACACAGCTTCAGGCCTCAGCTGGTCAACTTCCAAGCCTAGGCCCTGGATCCTGTTTGGGGTGGCAGTAGTGCTTGAACACTAATTACTGGCTGCTCTAATGTACGTCATTCAAGCATCAGAACAACCCCCAAACCAGAAAGGACAAAGATGCCTCAATCTACCTTTGCCCCTCAGCTGTCTGGGCTCTTCCTTCTAGATCACACCTCCTAGAGGGACAAGACAAGAGCAGACCTGATGGGTTTAAAACACACTTGAAGATGTGTACTCTCCACTGCCTTCCCATATGTTTCCACATCCAATTAAAAGTCCTGGTCTACGAGAGCCAGAGAAGGCTATGACCTGTTTGTGTTTGAGACTGACTCTCCATCCCTAGCCCACAGAGAAGACAGCTGTGCTCCACAGATGCTGCAGATGACAGATCCTAGGGCACAGTGTTCGAGGTGGAACAGCCTGTGGAATTCCTCCCTGAAGAGATCAGGATAAAGCTCTGATGGAGCATTTTCAGAGTAGTGTGCAGCCCCACCTTCCCAGGACACTGCCGTAACACTGTTTACTAGATAAAGAATTGGAGTTGGCGAGAGGAAAAGTGTGTGTGTGTGTGTGTGTTGAGGGGGTGGGAGGTATTTGCAAAGTTTTCATCCCTGCTTATTTTTTTCTTCTGAAAATGTAAAATTTCATTCACATTTTGAAATAGATAGACCGATTAATGATAGAGCTGGTCATGGAATATCAGGGTTGGAAGGGATCTCAGGAGGTCATCTAGTCCAACCCCCTGCTCAAAGCAGGACCAATCCCCAATTTTGGCCCCAGATCCCAAATGGCCCCGTCAAGGATTGAACTCACAACCCTGGGTTTAGCAGGCCAATGCTCAAATCACTGAGCTACCCCTTCCCCCTATAGTCAGTTGAAAAATACTGAGTGAGGCTGGAAAGGCAGGGGGTGTATGTCACAAAAAAGCAGTCAATGTTTGCAATTGCACCCAGCCTAGTTCCAACAATGCATGGTTGAATTAATGCTTGTCGTTTGGAAAGGCAGCTAGTCATAGTATCATAGAATCATAGAAGATCAGGGTTGGAAGGGACCTCAGGAGGTCATCTAGTCCAACCCCCTGCTCAAAGCGGGACCAATCCCCAACTAAATCATCCCAGCAAGGGCTTTGTCAAGTCTGACCTTAAAAACTTCTAAGGAAGGAGATTCCAACTCCTCCCTAGGTAACACATTCCAGTGATTCACCACCCTTCTAGTGAAAAAGTTTTTCCTAATATCCAAACTAAACCTCCCCCACTGCAACTTGAGACCATTACTCCTCATTCTGTCATCTGCTAGCACTGAGAACAGTCTAGATCCATCCTCTTTGGAACCCCCTTTCAGGTAGTTGAAAGCAACTATCAAATCCCCCCTCATTCTTTTCTTCCGCAGACTAAACAATCCTAGTTCCCTCAGCCTCTCCTCATAAGTCGTGTTCATTTAAATTACCACCGTCACACCACCCCTTGCGGGGTCGGGGGAGTACAAACACGGCACAGGGCAAGAACCAGTGAGTAGGCTGAAAAATGCCATATGCACTCTTAGACCCCATTCTATTCCAAGTTATGGGGGATAACTCCATGTTTAAGCCCCTCTCCCTCTTTGAAAATCCCAGCTGTAGTGCTCAGCACGCAAGCAATATTACAAGATGGGTTGGAGCAAACTTGGTGGCAATGGTATTCTTTTGACTTACAACAAGAATAACACCCGCTGATATATACTAGGCCCTGTATTTATTTTAGCCATTTTTTATATAGCTGATAGGGTGATGACTAACATTTCTTTCCTGATGGAGAATAAAATAGGGTGGATGGAACGCGGTGAACACTTACATCAAAAGGCAGCTGCGATCTCTGAAAGACAGAATACATCAGTAGAGAAGTGCTCACATTGGAAATCTGGAAGCTCTTATTCCTCTACAATCTGTTTAAATGTCACACCGCAACATGAAGTTGGTCTGACTCTACTGAATATGAGCTCAGAGCTTTTCTTTTGGTTAAAAAAAAAAAACCACCTCAAAACTTCATATAACTTGTTGATTCAACTATTAAGGCCCACAGATTCTGCCCTCAGACTGGAGTAAATAAGGAGGAAAGCTGTTGAAGTCAATGGACTTACACCAGATGCAGAAGAATTATTCATTTTGAAGAAATTGCTCGGATGTGTTTAAATAATTCATGCTGTTGCTCAGAGACCAAATTCTGCTCTCTTTCTTAAACTGGCATTATTCAATGGAGTGACACTAGTGTAAAGCAGAGTAGAATTTAGGCTCCACCAACTCTTCTGGAAAGATGGGCTTATGGTTAAGGAAGTAGACTGGTACCCAAGTCACATGAGTTCAATCCCTAACTCTGCCATTGACTTCCCAGATCAATTGGGTCAAGTTCCTCTGGTCCAGCACCCTGTCTGCAAAATGGGGATAGTACCACTGCCCTACGTCACAGGGGTGTTGTAAGGATAAATGTGTTAGTGAGTGGGATGCACTCAGATTGTGCAAGCAGGGAGAGAAGTGAAATGTAGTAACTTCTGTGTGTTTACAGTATTTGTGTGAGTGCTTGCAAATATTTAGGGCTAAATCCTATCCCTGCTACAAAGCCCACATGGTCTTTAAGCAAAGATGCTCCACACTAGGTGTGATCCTTTCCCCTCAGATGACATCCTGTGGCCATTACTGCAGGCCCTGGTGTGGATCCAGTGGCCACGATGCAGTCCTCCGCGCTAATAGGGTCGGGGATCCCCAGATCCACAGACATCTCTGTTCCAGGTCTGCACATCCTTCCCTCTCCCTGGACATACACATTCCCTACACTTGCCACTGGACCGATCACAACTACTGAGGGGTTAGGACAGGATTGGCCCCTTTGTGTGTATATGTTTGAGAACTTGATTCCCGGAACCAGCTGAAAGTACATGCTGAAAATGGCCATTGGAAAACTCCCTGTGCTTCTACTGGGAGACACATTTTTAAAAGCGGATTTGAGACATTCATTATAAAGCAGAACAATTTGTATTGCTTTCAATAATGTTTTCAAAGCATTGTCAACAGCTGCAACTATGGCTGCAGGTACCTTTCCTTACAACACATAATATATAGCACTCATTTTTTTCTCAATAGCCATATAACAGTGATATGCATTACAGAAAATGTGTATAGGTTTGCCTCTATTACAGTCATGATCAAAAGGCTATGATATATTGAAATATTTGCTTTGTACAAATACATCTGTTATCAGAGGGCTCCTTAACATAAATGGTGTATTTTCTATAATGTGCTCCATCTAATGAATGGTTCAGCAAAGGCATGAGAATAGAGCTATGTGGGGAGAATGCAGTAATTTCTCTTTAACATGCAGGAATTCTGAATACAAGTAAATGCATGCCAAATTTTATTGCTTCTAAATCTGAATAATTGTATTTCTGAGCTGTGCATCTGGGTAGATAATAAAGCCACAAAACAATTTAATGAAACATATAAAAATCAAATGACATTACTAAATATTATAATATGCAGAAAATATATTTTGCATATTGTCACCCAATTTTTCATCCACGTACTTACAAATAATGCAATAATAATTGAAAGTCTTATTATCCATCTACGTAAACGGAGCCCAAATTTACCATGTTTCCTTTTCTTTGTCTGTGTGCATGAACATAAAAACAAGATTGATATTATTGTTTTATGTTTATGGTATATTTTTCCATAATAACTAAGGTGACCAACATAAGTCTTTTTCTGATCAAATCACTCCTTATTCCATACTATGATTATGCTACCTCGCCTAATACTTACAAAGGTAAGAGTTGGGTGTGTGGCCTGCATTGTTCTCTGTGTTAGGATGTACTACCTCTGCAGGAATAAGAAAAAAGGGGAAACCAGGAAAACCACAAGATTAAAATACTTGCTAACTAGAAAGGAGCAAGTGACTTATCCAGGCCGTTATAATCATTCTAACGCTTTACCACTGGGGAACCCATTACTGTGGGGGCAAAAAAGGGTTACCTTAGGACTTCAACTAGTTGTCTTGTCCAGATTTAAACTGGGCCCCTGATCTGTGATGTGTAGTTTGCAGGATGAGGAATTTGATTTGACTTCAAAGACTGTGGATGGGTTATACCCTTCTAATGTAGATCCCCTTTTGGATACAATGTTTACTGTGGTCAGGTTGAGCTACAGGTTCCATTGTGGTCCTGCTGGATTCATCTGTGCTTTCAGAGATAAAAGAAACAGAGCTTTTATAACAGCTTGGTTGATACTAGAATTGAATTGCGGATGTCCAGGGCTAAAGGCATCAGGAGTTACAGTTTGAGCTAAAGGGACAGACTATATAATAGATCCATCAACAAACCTATATCTTTTTGATCAGGCACGGCAGGCCGCACACACCCACACAAGCCAGCAAGGATTTACAATTGTGATATTTCGGAACAACACTTTCCACCATGTCCTTTATTGCATGTATTCCTTTTCCCCATGAACTTTGTAATAGCTGACACGACCATATTAGAATAGGATGCTTCTAGCAATTTATGTTCATCACAAACGTTATATTCTTTATTGCATATGCTGTCAAAAAAACCCTGGAGAAATAAAGCTTTTGAGGATGATAAAGATCAGGATTTGTACAAGTGTCTTTTTTCCCCTTGGAAATATAGTACATTTTTTACAGTTTTAGACCACTGCAAGTTGGCTAATTTCTCGTCTTAACTCGTTATTCCAAAGGGTGATGATGTATGCATAGTTTCCTTGTCATAGGCTCCTTAGCTTTTTATATGCTAACATATAAGGATATAGGCCCTTCAGCCTTAATTTAGGTTCAAAATGTAAGTATGATACAAAAATGTTCTCTAACAATGTAAATAATTTCCCCACTCCATGAAACTGAGAGCTAGAGAGAGAACATTGAAAAGCACACAGGGTTTGAGAATTTAAATATCTCCGTATAACATCTTGAACTCAACCACAGAGCACTGTGTACATAACTGAGAACCAAGAAGTGGAAACTGACTGTGAACACAAAGTAAAAACTAACCGTTCTAATTTCAAAGTCCAACCAACACACAGGAAGTAAAACGATAGCAAGAAGCAAATTGGATTCTTCCTTTCAATAAACTAAAGCATGGGTTTTCAGCTTGGGGTCATGATGAAATGGGGAGCGGGGAAAATTGAAAACAGGTTTCAGGGGGTCAAAACTACCTTCTATTTCCATATAAATGGGAGAAAAGTTGTGATTTTTTTTCTGTTGCATTGGGGTGGTCATGTTAGGGAAAAGACTGAGACTCACTGATTTAAGGTGTAATTTACACAGGCCACAAATGTGGTTTTGGATACATTTTTTCTCTCAGGGGTCTCCACCTTTAACGTTAAATGGGTCATGGGAGTTAGAACCTCCATGCGTGTTAAATTGTTCTTGATTCCTTCTGCTCTCTGTGATAACTGTCAACTGTTATAACAACTTAACATTTCAGGCATCTTATTTCTTAGGTTGAGTCGAGAGAACTGCGCAGCTTATTGGTAAGCAAAGCAAGCAGCACTGGTCTCACTGGTAGCAGAAATATGTGTGGGTTAGTATCAGACATTATATAACGTAGGAAGGAATAAAAAAAATCAGGAAAAATATAAATAAAAAAGAGTGCAAAGTTTTATTGTCAAGCACGGCTGTCACTTCATGAAACCACAGTCGTATATAAGAAATATGTGACATACTAATAGGAAGTAATTTAGCCAAGGCTGTTTTTGTGCCTTGAAGTGCCTTCTACATTTCTGCTTTGAAAACTTTGAAAGTGTGTATGCATCAGAGCAGTTCCGAGGCGCTGAAGTTCCCAATTTGTGCACAATGTGACTTTTATAATGCCATTAAACTCCTCTCATGGAAAGTGGTGTGCACAAAACAATGATACATGAGATCTCAAGGAGGCTGCAGAGAGGGGGAGAGGGATGGGATGGGGAGAAAGCTTTTGTAAAGTCACTTTGAGACTGCACTTCAGCTGTAAATCTTCTGTTTGTTCATGCTGGAAATTATCCCCTGTGCTTTAGCCTTGCATTTCCATCCCCCATAGAACAACTTGTAAGGAGTACATTTGGTGTTTTTTTCCCCTCCCTTTTTTTCTTTTGGGTAAATTAACGTTGACGAAATGCACCAGATTGACAGCCCTGGTAACTGAACTTATTTATCTACACCACAAGATTCTTCCTTGCCATGCCATCAGCTCAAATGGCCTCACATGATGATGGGTCAGTATCTGCAGCCCCATTGGCTGGGCAAACAGCTATCTAAGCCCACCATTTTTCTGCTCAGCTCTGGACACTCTTTCCTCTCTCCCACTGCTTTGTTTACTGGTCTGATATCTAGACTGTGAGCTCTCTGGGGGCAGGGACTCTCTTCTTTGTTATACAGCATCAAGCGCCCTGTGACATGATTTTGCACTTGTCATACAAATAATAAATGACAATGATTATAATTCTTGGGCCTGGGTTTTTCCTCTGCTAAGTCTCCCATCAAGGGGGCTAGGTGTCCACTTTGGATGGGTGATTTTTGTCCAATTGGTGTCCCCAGTTCAACTCCTTACAAGTAGGATATGGTAATGACTTTATTTACTTGACTTAGGGCTAGATAGTGACTTAGCCTACGGGCCCATTCAAGGATGAGTAAAAACTCCTCTTACATCCTATGCTTGGGCATTCTAAAGTTTTCACCTAGTGCATAGAAGTAAGAAGGCACTGACTGATCATTTACACCTCATTCAGAGCAGGCGGACAGGGAATGGGCAGAGTCCTGGCTCCAACGTCTTCACCCACTGGCCAGTGTAGCTGGCGTAGGCCAGCAGCAAATTAATACCCTTCCTGCTGAAGCAAGCAGTGAAGGAATGGTGCCTCAGAATCACAATGCCACCTCAGCTTGCTCAGGGCTGCTGTGACTAAAGGTACAATCTTGTCCTTCAGTTGGATTTGGACCTACAAGTCTCCATATACCACCTCCAACCTCTTCCTACTTTTATTTCCTTAATGGCATTCAGGGATAGCTAGGGTCTTTATTTTCACTTGATCTCAGGATACCGTATTAAATGTAGGATTCAGGCTCATGAAAAATCAGCAAACACACTGTATCCCTACGGAGACCAAAGGGGACTGAATCATTTTGCCAGATGGCACGCACATAGCGGTAACCCTCCACAGTCAGAGGATTGCCTGCTCTGTTGTTGGCCCCACAACAGGAACCAATTTACTGCAACATTCATTTACACCTCCCCATCGCCCGCGGAAGTCATTTTTGGGAACATTCTAACGAAGCAAAACACCATGCAGGGTTCAATCCTCTTATCACCCCGAGGCATTTATATTTGTTGCAGGGAAGAAGAAAAAATTTGTAGGTGGGAAAAAAAAAGGCTCCCTTATTATTATTTAAATTGTATTTAATGAGGGAAAACAACCCCCAGTATTAGAAAGGAACAAATGTTTGGTTTTCAAGTGCTTAGGAAACTGCTGTTCAGTTAATACACTCAGGTTCACTCTATGCCTGGCCCTCTAACCTTCTTCTCTGCTGCCCTTCCCCTTTGGACACTTCCCTTCCCATTTAGCTGACCCTTCCCGTCACACCTCACCCTCACCAAAAAAAAATCAGGGAACTAGCAAGATACTTGCCTCAGTTACATTGTTCATTCTGCCTAACCTGTGCCTGCCTGGTCTATCTGGATGGTAAGCTCTTTGGGGCAGGGATCATCTATGTTTGTACAGTGCCTGATACAATGCAGCCCTGGTCAAAACTAGGGTTCCTAGATGCTGCAATAATACAAATACGTAATAATGATAAAGCAGGTGAAAGCATGTTCTGGCCATAGACTGCCTCTTTTATCCAGGGATCTCAAAAATCTTTCTGAACATTAATTAAGCCTCATAGTAGAGAGAGACTGAGTGTTTTCATATCTGTCTGCCTGTCATCTCCTTTCTCTCCATCTTTCCTATTATTCTCCCTAATCTAATCTGCATTGCAACAATCACCATAGTACTCAGCCACAAAATACAGGAGCTATCCGCTATATTCTACTGAGGATGTGGGGGAGCACAGACAGGTTGGCTTCTAGTTTCGCTCGGGTGAGATCTTGAGCTGAGTCAATCAGCACATCTTCATTGGTATCAGTATAGATACAGTGATTTATTCCAGCTGAGAAACCAGGCCTATAGCTTTTGTGTCTGTTTGTCTTGAAGGGGATTACTGAGCCTGTTCAAAATATTCAAAATAAAACTAGAAAACCCAAGAGAATATGAGGGTTCCCCATTATTGCTCTGCAATCACAGAACAGGCTCAAAATTAAAGATAGTCAAATTTTACCCTATTTTGCTATTTCAGTGAATTTTTTAGTTGAAAAATTTGGGTTTTGATGGAAACTCCCCATCCCACCAAAATGACAAAAAATTTCAGATTTTTTTAAAACTGCACACAAACACACATAAAAGGTGGATTAAATGTCAAAAATTGGCATTTTTTAAAAGTAATATTTTTCAGAATACTACTGCACATTTTTAACTTTTTTTTTTGTTTTCTTAGGCCAGCTGGAATCAAACTTTTGTTGCTAAAAAATGCAAGTAGCTTGGAGTAAAAACCTTATTTCCTCATTCTCTCCCTCTCAGGCCACACCAGCCCACACTTCGGGTGGATCCATAGACCTCCTTTAGCACCTCATCCCAAAAACACCTTTCCACTCCCTATATCTCTGCTTTTATTTTCCCCATACCACTCTTACTTACTCCCCTATACCACTCTTACATCTTGCCTTGCTGTTCCTTATGCCTTCTGTTCTCCCTCTTGCCTCTGTAATGTCCATGAGGTTACCACCTGCACATGGAGCGTGACCTGGGCGAATAACGAGTTGTGTGGTGTGTTGGCATTTTCAAAAATTGTGAACAAAACCCAATCATAAGAACATAAGAGTGGCCACACTGGGTCAGACCAAAGGTCCATCTAGCCCAATATCCTGTCTACCGACAGTGGCCAATGCCAAGTGCTCCAGAGGTAATGAACCTAACAGGTATCAGTGATCTCTCTCCTGCCATCCATCTCCACCCTTTGACAAACAGAGGCTAGGGACACCATTTCTTGCCCACCCTGGCTAATAGCCATTAATGGATTTATCCTCCATGAATTTATCCAGTTCTCTTTTAAACCCTGCTATAGTGCTAGCCCTCACAACCTCCTCAGGCAAGGAGTTCAACAGGTTGACTGTGTGTTGTGTGAAGAAGAACTTCTTTTTGTTTTAAACCTGCTGCCCATTGGTGGCCCCTAGTTCTTATATTATGGGAACAAGTAAATAACTTTTCCTTATTCACTTTCTCCACACCACTCATGATTTTATAGACCTCTATCACATCCCCCCTTAGTCTCCTCTTTTCCAAGCTGAAAAGTCCTAGCCTCTTTAATCTCTCCTCATACGGGACAAGTTCCAAACCCCTAATCTGAACTTTTCTGAACCTTTGCTAAGGCCGGTATATCTTTTTTGAGATGAGGGGACCACATCTGTATGCAGTATTCAAGATGTGGGCGTACCGTGGATTTATATAAGGGCAATAAGATATTCTCTGTCTTATTCTCTATCCCATTTTAATGATTCCTAACATCCCGTTTGCTTTTTTGACTGCTGTTGCACACTGTGTGGACGTCTTCAGAGAACTATCCATGATGACTCCAAGATCTTTCTCCTGATTAGTTGTAGCTAAATTAGCCCTCTTCATATTGTATGTATAGTTGGGCTTATTTTTTCCAATGCGTATTACTTTACATTTATCCAATCATTTTAGTTAAGATCAAAAAACATTTTGGGTAAATTGAAAAGTCAAACAAAGTTTGGTTTGAGTTGAACTAAATGTTTTGTTTCAAAAAAATTGCTTCATTTTTGTTCATTTTGACCATTTTTGACTTTTTAAAAAAACAAAATGGAAGGACATTGGAGACAAAGATTTGGTTCAACTGAAAAGTTAAAAGTTTCATTTCAAAAGTATCAAAACAAAAATGCTTTGAATATTTCCGTTTTTTTCCTAAACAAGCAAGTCAGCAAAATAGACATGAATTCATAAAATGGTTGTTACTAAATCCGCATTTTTCGAAAAAAATTTGCCCCAGAAATGTTGCCCAGCCATAGAATGGATACTCCATGTCCTGACCTGCTGAGCACCCCTCTCTGTTCTCCTCAAAAATCATCTCTTCAAGCAATTACTGCTGTGCTGGTCTCATGCACTCTCCCTCTGCCGAATGGTTGCCCAGTGTCTTCTCTCACATGTGTCTTGTTCTACGGAGATTGCAAGCTTGTTAGGGACCATTTGTTTCTTTATGTATAAAAAGTTCCTTGCTAGAGCTGGTAGAAATTCCCCCAAGTTTACAGTTTTTGATTAAGATATGTGACAATTTTTTTCATCCGATTCAAAATCTGGGAAGTTTCCACCAGTTCTATTTCCTTGCCTGTTCCTAGTGCTATATTATTTTTATACATCAATTTTTATACGACCAATAGCATTTCCTTCAGACAGATTGGGGGCACTTTAACCTCACAACCCTTTATTAGTCCAGTATGGGGCCTACACCAATATGTCTCTCTGACTCACTCCTGATCTTTGGCAGTGTCCTCCTCATAATTCAGTCCTGAAATAACTTTGAGCTAAATTTCCAGAAATTCTGTTGGGTTTTTGGGACAAGGACAATGGTTCCTTGAGGACACTTTGGTGATCCTATCACATCCTATCACATCCACACATTTATTTTTGCCCCAGAAGAAGGAAACTTAGATTCGGAAGATGAACTTAAGAGCTGCCATAGGGGGTCAGACCATTATCCATCTTGTCCCATATCCTGTCTCTGGCAGAGGCCTGTGGCTGAAGAGTAGTCTAGTGGCAAGGGAAGAGAACTAGGAATCAGGAGAGTGGAGATTTATTTTTGCCACTAACTCAGGTGATCTTGGGCTAGTTGCCTAACCTCTATTTACCCCAGTTTCTCTCTATTTAAACTAGGTGTAACACTTACCTACCTTACCAGGATAGTGTGGTTTAACATTTACATTGCAGTGACACTTAGAAGTCAACAGTTTTGGAGCCCAATTGCACTAGGTCCCATGCAAACATAGTATATGTGACCGTCCCTGCTCCAAAGTGTGTGTCAAATGTGTAACAAATGGAGTGGTGGAAGAAGTGGGGTTGAGATGGAGTAATACAAATCACAGGATGTACAAAATTGTTAGCCAATCAGCAGGACGTAATCACACCTCACCTACTGATATTGGTCAGGGCTTTAAGATCTTTGGATGGAAGTATGGAGATAGATAGATGATAGTATAAGGGAGCCAACTATGATTCCAGGGGAGAAATCTCTGCTTTTAATTGACATGCTGTCTTATTTTTGTCCTTCTGAGGATGAGGAAATACATGTTTGTGGCATTAAAAAAATATCGCATTTGCTTTGAACTCTCTGGAACAAAGCGCCATTTGTATTTAGGAAAAGTCATTGTTTTGGAAATAAATTAGTTTCATGTTCTTTTGGTCAAGCATCAGAGAAAAAAAAATATGCCATGACAGGATGAGAAATGGATTAGCTTGGGGTGTGGAGGGTGGGGGAGAATCTATTGGATTAGATCAAACAAAACAATCTAGGTTGCTTTAACGTACAGCCTGTTCACTTAGTCTTTGATCTGAGAAAGACTTATGCATGCGTACATGAGTAGCCCCACTAAAGACAATTGGAACAACTCCCTGTGCATAAAGTTAAATATATATGTAAATCTTTGCAGGATCGGTTCCTATTGCCTCATTTCAGCAAGGCTCTTAATTGTGATGGATTTAAGCATATGATTAAAGTATTTGTTTAAATGCTTTTCTGAATTAGGACCCACGGCACCAATCCTGCAATGACTTTTGCAGAGGTATGTTATAGGAATATAGGCCAAATAAAAATCTATTAAGTCTGGTTATGCACATATGAGTTTCAGTGACTTTACTTCCAAAACTTTCCTTGGTTCAAGGCCCATGTATCTCTTTAGGTGGAAAATGTATTGAGTAGATTACAAAAAATACAAATAAAATAAAAATTAACCAGCTCTGAATTAGGCAATCCTCATATTCTTGCTACACCTGCAAATCTAAATGAAAAGTGTAACATTATCAATGTGTTGATTATAATGACAACACGTGGAGTTGTTTCTGAGACCTAACTGCGGGCAAAACCATGTCTGTTTAATGTCTTTCAACCACTGCCACCATTGTCTGCTGCAGACACCTGGGCTGAAATCCCGACTCTAGTGAAATCATTGACAGTTTTGCCATTGACTTCATTGAGTATGTCTACACAGCAACTAGCCACCTGTGGCTGGCCTGTGACAGCCAGCTTGGGGCTTGGGCTGTTTCACTGCTGTGTAGTCTTCTGGGCTTGGCTGCAGCCCAAGTTCTGGGACTTTTCCTCCACACAGGGTCCTGAGCCCAGAAGTATACATAGCAATGAAATAGCCCCACAGCCCAAGCCCTGTTAGCCTGTCAGCTGTCACCCGCCAGCCACAGGTCTTCCTTTGCTGTGTGGACATACCCAATGAGGCCAGGATTTCACTCTGGAGCTGCAGTCAGAAACTTCAGCTTGATGCAAAGATCTTCACAGAATTGACTTCATTTTCCACGCTATGTTGCAAAGCTGGCTCCTGCACTTAAGAGGAGATTTATGCCTCATAGGAAGCAGCTGGTATTTCCCGGCCCCTCCTGGGTGTGTCAGTGATTTTCTGAATGAAACCAAACTACAAATGTTTGGCCCTCACTGTTCGAACTCAAAGCCCATGTATTTTACCCCTGCTGCAGCAGGTTCCCACTGAATGAAGATAAAACTGTTTCCTCCACTCAGTCCATTGTAGTGCCTATAACTGCACATGTTACCAATTGAATAAATATTCACTGAGATCAATGAATATTTGTCACAAACCACTCTATTTTTAGTGGAGCCACTCAGATGGAAGATATATGATAACCAATGGGACAAAGCCCTTACTCACTTTATAGAACTATCACATGGTTTATATGCAGCATCTCTATTATGTGTATGTAATACACCTACACAAACAAACCCACTAAATATAATGTCTCCTTTCTCTTCCTTGTTTTTTCTAACCTCCATCTAACAAACACTCCCACCCAGAAAGTAAAAAAAAATAAACTAAATTAAACAGTCCTTCCCCAAAACAAACACAAACATAGAACTGGAAGACTCGTACAATTTTAGGCCAGAAGGGACAATCATGATCTTCTATTCTCACCACCTGTCCTTTGTGGGTCACAAAACCTCACCCATCCACTCCAGCAATAAGCCCATAACCTGTGGCTGAGTTACTGACGTTCTCAATTCTTGATTTAAAGACTTTGAGGAACAGAGAATCACCATTTACACTAGTTCAAACCAGCAAGTGACCCATGTCCCACACTGCAGAGGAAGGTGAAAACCCTGCAGGGTCTCTGTCAATGTGACATGGGGGAAGACTCTTTCCTGACCCCAAATATAGTGACCATTCAGACCCTGAGCATATGGGCTAGACCCAGCAGCTAGACACCTAGGAAAGAAATATGGAATTAGTAAATCATTTTCAAGTCACCACATTGTTCACTCTACATGTACGTTACATTCCCTTCTCCTCATCCTTTGGATGTCTTGTCTATTTCAATTGTAAGCTTTCTGGGGCAGGGGCTGTGTTTCATTCTTGCCTAGTTCAATGAGGCCCCAATCTGGGTTGGATACTAGGTGCTACTGTCAGACAATTAATAAACAATAATAACCTAAACCACACACAGAGCAGAAATACAACTGGAAGGAACCTCCTGAGTCATCAACTCATCCTCTGCTATCACAGGCAGTCCCGTCAAAGACTCCTTTTCATAAACTTAGAGTTTTCAAAGTTGCAGTGCTTACTAGTATTACTTTAAGACCATTGTCCCCTGCCTCCCATCCCGCAATTAAAAGGGGACAAAACCTCAACAGCATAGAAATTGAACATGACCAGAACTGGGTTCTGAAATTCATTTTTCTTGTTTACTATGAAATCAGGCCTCATTAAGATTCAAAAATGCTAATGATTAAATAAATTAGCTAGCATTTTTTTCATTGGATTTGTTTACTTTTATCTATCTTGATTTTTATTAACCCTTTTTCTTCTTACCCCTTTCTTTTAATTTCACTTTATTCCTTTCCTCTTTCATATATTCCTTTACATCATCTTTTGTTTTGTATGTATACATATCTGAGAGAAGCGACCTGTGATTTATGGGCAAGGGCATGGGGGATTCCAGAGACCTGTATTATATTCCCAGCTCAGCTATCATGTAGATACACACAGCATAGGATTGGCAAAAGCTGTCAGCATTGGCCAACTCTGCTCACATTAAAGTTTATGGTAAATCTACCCATCATTTCAATGGGAACGAAAACCCCATCTTTAATCACCCTTAGTTGTCTTGATGAAGTGCTTTGAGATCCTCAAAAGGAAGGAAAAGTAAGTGAAAAATAATACCACTAGAGCTGGGCAAAAAATGGACAGATTTTTTTTCTTTTTTGGTAAAAATTGCAGATTCGGGTCAACCAAAACAGTTTGCAAATTCGCCAAACATAACATTGACATTTTCCAAATGTTTCAGTTCAAAACCACATTGTTGTGAAATTGTCTCCAATTTTATTAAAAAAATAAGAGACCTCAAAATAAAATGGTTTGTTCAATCCTCTTCTCTCCACTCTTTTTAAAAAAAAAAAAATCTACTTTTCAGTTAACTGCTTTTTTTTTTTTTTAAATGTTCATTTGAGGTCACCCTGAAACACGTTTGTTTGTTTGAGAACAACCAGAAAAAGTTATTCACCCAGCTCTAATTACCATCTACTTGCTAAAGGCCAAAAGTTACACTCACAGGGATACATCCAGCTATTACTGCAGACACTCATTCCAATCCACACACTTATGTGCAGACAGAATTAAGCCCTAGAACTGTATGCTGCATGAAGGTCTGATGACTCAAGGGACTGGTAATGGTAGGGTGAAACTATCACTAGCAGGTCACTGGTTTGCAACCAGTCCACAATACCAGTGACTGAAAGTCAATATCATCATCCGGACATGTTTGTACTGCCTCAATCAGCAGGTTCAAATTCTAGTGGAGAATTTCCATCATAACCATTGCTCCCCTGCCTTGGTGGAAGTCTCACTAAAGAGGACAAGGATGAAAGAGACTGTGGAGGCCGCTCTACTCATTCTTGGGATTGGCTTCTCGAGGTTAAGCAAAGCACCTTTTGAAGGAAGCTTTCACTTCCACCACCTTTTCTGTGAGAGATGACTTCAGTTTCTGGGGCTCTCAGTCTGGCTCCAGAGCACCCACTGCTGGGGACTAGAGCTGTGCACAGAAAGGGAATTTCATTTTGGAGGATTTGGATATTTGGTGTTGTTACTGCTTTGGAATAAGGCCCCCAAATGTCTAACTTCTCTGGAAAAAAGAAAAGGAGTACTTGTGGCACCTTGGAGACTAACAAATGGATTACTGGAGTACTGTCATGGATGGTTATAAACTGTTCAGGAAGGACAGGCAGGGCAGAAAAGGTGGGGGAGTAGCACTGTATGTAAGGGAGCAGTATGACTGCTCAGAGCTCCGGTACAAAACTGCAGAAAAACCTGAGTGTCTCTGGATTAAGTTTAGAAGTGTGAGCAACAAGAGTGATGTAGTGGTGGGAGTCTGCTATAGACCTCCGGACCAGGGGGATGAGGCTTTCTTCTGGCAGCTCGCAGAAGCTACTAGATCGCACGCCCTGGTTCTCATGGGTGACTTTAATTTTCCTGATATCTGCTGGGAGAGCAATACAGCGGTGCATAGACAATCCAGGAAGTTTTTGGAAAGCGTAGGGGACAATTTTCTGGTGCAAGTGCTAGAGGAGCCAACTAGGGGGGGAGCTTTTCTTGACCTGCTGTTCACAAACCGGGAAGAATTAGTGGGGGAAGCAAAAGTGGATGGGAATCTGGGAGGCAGTGACCATGAGTTGGTTGAGTTCAGGATCCTGACACAGGGAAGAAAGGTAAGCAGCAGGATACGGACCCTGGACTTCAGGAAAGCAGACTTTGACTCCCTCAGGGAACGGATGGGTAGGATCTCCTGGGGGACTAACATGAAGGGGAAAGGAGTCCAGGAGAGCTGGCTGTATTTCAAGGAATCCCTGTTGAGGTTTCAGGGACAAACCATCCCGATGTGTAGAAAGAATAGTAAATATGGCAGGCGACCAGCCTCAGAAGAATGAGGTGGGATTTGATAGCTGCTTTCAACTACCTGAGAGGTGGTTCCAGAGAGGATGGTTCTAGACTATTGTCAGTGGTAGAAGAGGACAGGACAAGGAGTAATGGTCTCAAAATGCCATTGGCCTTCTTGGCAACAAGGGCACACTGCTGACTCATATCCAGCTTCTCATCCACTGTCACCCCTAGGTCCTTTTCCGCAGAACTGCTGCCTACCCATTCGGTCCCTAGTCTGTAGCGGTGCATTGGATTCTTCCATCCTAAGTGCAGGACCCTGCACTTATCCTTATTGAACCTCATCAGATTTCTTTTGGCCCAATCCTCCAATTTGTCTAGGTCCTTCTGTATCCTATCCCTCCCCTCCAGCGTATCTACCACTCCTCCCAGTTTAGTATCATCCGCAAATTTGCTGAGAGTGCAATCCACACCATCCTCCAGATCATTTATGAAGATATTGAACAAAACCGGCCCCAGGACCGACCCTTGGGGCACTCCACTTGACACTGGCTGCCAACTAGACATGGAGCCATTGATCACTACCCGTTGAGCCCAACAATCTAGCCAGCTTTCTACCCACCTTATAGTGCATTCATCCAGTCCATACTTCCTTAACTTGCTGACAAGAATACTGTGGGAGACCGTGTCAAAAGCTTTGCTAAAGTCAAGAAACAATACATCCACTGCTTTCCCTTCATCCACAGAACCAGTAATCTCATCATAAAAGGCGATTAGATTAGTCAGGCATGACCTTCCCTGGGTGAATCCATGCTGGCTGTTCCTGATCACTTTCCTCTCATGCAAGTGCTTCAGGATTGATTCTTTGAGGACCTGCTCCATGATTTTTCCAGGGACTGAGGTGAGGCTGACTGGCCTGTAGTTCCCAGGATCCTCCTTCTTCCCTTTTTTAAAGATTGGCCCTACATTAGCCTTTTTCCAGTCATCCGGGACTTCCCCGGTTCGCCACGAGTTTTCAAAGATAAACTCGGCAGGATACTCGGCACCTTTGGAACTCGAGTGCCTACTTCAGGCACCCATACTTGGAAAATCTTGGCTGCATTCATTAATTTTCAGAACACTCATTACTTCATTTTTTCCCCCTGGGATCCTTTATTGGCAAATGTGTCCTAAGTGCTCCCAAGTTGATTTGAATCAATGTTATAGGCCTACATTTCCCACAATTAACTAGCAATTTGGGTTGCCTCCTCTTTTCGGTGCTCAGCTAAGGTCCTGATTTTCACAGGCTGCATGCTCAGCAGTTTCGGAAAATAAGACTCCTTTAAAGTTCCTCACCTTGGACACACACAAGCTGAGACTTTCACTGTCGCTAATCACTTGCCAAAATATTGGCGATCGTGATTCCCACTTGCTAAGTTATTATGTATTCCCCTGTGATCCCACTCACCAGCCAGTGCTGTCAGGGACCAGCATATAGGCAGTCTGACCTAGTGGTTAAAGCCAGCAGCCAGCACCAATGGTCAGAACTGGATTCAGAAGCCAGGCAAGGGAGCAGGGCTGGAACAATTCAGGACAGGAGTTAGAGAGTGTTTCTAGTCCCTTCTGCTGAGGCTCTCCTCCAACCGATTGGCTTCTAGCCTGCGCCCGGCAGCCTTGCACTCCCAGGCAGGGGTGCTGAGAGCCATTGACCCAAACTGTAAACCCTGTCTACAATGGAAACCACTTCAAGCCAAGGCATGCAACAGCACCCCTAGTTTCAGCACCTGTGCTCCCAAGCCAGCTGTCTACCTCAGAGCTTCAAGAAAGCACCTTTGCTTGCTCCCTGTCTCTAGCCTACTCTCTGGACTCAGGCTGTCCTCTCCATCCCAGCAGCCCTGGCTCTGAGTTGCCATCATCTACCATGTGACCCCAGGATTTGTTCCCTTCACCTGGGAAGGTTGATCAAACAGGGCACAGTTGAGCCTTTAAAAGACCAGATCACCCTGTGACACTTCACTTTAGATTAACAGTGTTTCCCTTTTCCTCCCTGTCCTTCCACAGCTTGTTTCCTCAGCCATTTCTTCACTTTAACAGATTTTTATTTCTGTCCTCCTACTATTTCCCCCCCTAAATTTACTTTATTATAGTCAACCCTTCAATTAATTTTTCTAAGTAAAATGACTGCATTAGGCAAAAGTTTGTGCAGTAGCCAATAAAATGTCAGATAATATTGAACGTGGAGCCAGGCTAACCTTGAAACCCAATAAGTTGTTATTTGTAAACGTTATGACTTTGTTTCTAAGAGAATACACATGTATGAGGGAACCGTTTTATGGCTAAGCTGAGTGATTGATTACAGTATTCTGATCCATCTCAACAAGATAAACTCAGATAAAAGAATCTACTCATATTTAAGACGCTGCAATTTATTATCCAAAGACTACTGTAAAAATGATTTTATAATTCCCTTCATTTAAGTGATTTTTTGTAAGTAACAAACCATTTCTCGTGTAACTGATTATGATCAGGAACTCTCACTGCTAGTCCGCAGTAAATTCCAAAGGAAAAAAATGACATTTTTGGTTAACACACAAAGCTGTAAGGTTGGGGGTCACTGGTAGAGTCATGATGCTTTTCTACTGGAATTTTAAATCATCTTCCTTCACAAGTAAACGTGTTGCTACTGACTCGGGGATATTTATAAGATGTCATGCACTTTTCCTTGGTGTCCCTGACAACTAGATAGCTAAGCATGTGGCTAGTTTGAAGCAGGTGAGTAGCCCCGTTGACTACACAGGGATTAAATCATGTGCTTAAATATTCTGTTGAGTTGGAGTCAAAACCTCTCCCTTTTCAATGGACTAACACCAGCCCCCCACCCAGTCACTCTTGCAGCAAGAGATGTGTGGTGCAGAGTCCTGCTGACATGAGTACATATTAGACGTAATTTGATAGACCTGTATTATGCTCTAGCCAATCCTCAGGACAGGAAGTAGTCAGGTGACTCCCAGGGCAGGCATATAAACCTCACAGTAGGAACAGAAGCCCAGTCTTCTCCATGTCATCCCACGACTTGGAACTCTCTCCTGCCTGATAGTGGCAACAGACCTACCCAAGCCTTAGCCTGCTTGAGCCTTGCTCTTGCCTCATTCCACCCCTGCGCTGGACTGTTGATTCTGGTTCTGACTGCCATGGTTCTGACCACTAGGCCTGACCATTCCCATCGTGGTTTCTGAAAATTTGCGCAGACTGACCCAAGCCTCCCTCCGCCATCCACTCCACTTCTTGGTTACAGGCTAACTTAATACAAGGACTGTATTTTACAAGGTGTTTGTACAGTGCCCTGATCCTAAATGGCGCATCTCAGTGCTAATGATATACAAGTCGTTAAATAAGTGGAATAGTTCCCTTTTGGTCAACGTAAGTCCCAGGGCTCTTTTTCCAAGGGTTGTGTTGTTAACCCCAGGGTCCCAGACAAAGTCTGGCTTGGGTCATTATATTCTGCCTATGCACATTAATCCTGCAGCTTCAAATGGCCTTATGGTATCTAATTACCAGATACCAACTCCAATTGTTTCATTTCATGTTCTACATTGTTAAGTGGAGTTGCTATGAGTAGTGAAAAAGCTGCCATAACCCACCCTCGAGGTGGGTAGTTCAGTGATAGGTGAAACAATTCCTGTATATAGTTTGCCCCCCACATCCCAGTTTATAAAGAGCTTTAAAATCTTTCAGGCAGAAAGATGCCTTAGCAATATAAGGTCTAGATGTGACAAATATATCTAAGGATGTCCAAACGCAATGAGGTGCTATAGATGACTAGTCACTGGCATCATGAATTGCCACTATGAATGGCAATGAATAACATGGGCTAGGAAAAAAAAATTAGGATGACTTTCTAGCCTTGTAAGTAGGGCACTCACCTACAATGTGGGAGACTTAGGTGCAAGTCACTGCTCCAATGACTAATTATTTGTACACAGTAGATAGGGCCCTACCAAATTCCTGGTCAATTTTGGTCAATTCTTTGTTCTTAGGATATTAAAAATCATAAATGTCATGATTTCAGCTATTTAAATCTGAAACGTCATGGTGTTATAATTGTAGGAATCCTGACCCACAAAGGAGTTGTGGAGGGGTCACAAGATTATTGTGGGGGGCGGTTGTGGTACTTATTTGTATGCAGCTACTGGCGGCAGTGCTGTCTTCAGAGCTGGGCAGCAGGAGAGAGGCAGCTACCGGCTGGGAGCCCAGCTCTGAAGGCAGAGATGTCGCCAGCGGCAGCATAGATGTAAGGATGGCATGATATGGGATTGCTGCTGCCTGCAGAGCTGGGCCCTCAGTCAGCAACCACCACTCTCCGGCCATCCAACTCTGAAGGCAGCAGTGCAGAAGTAAGGGTGGCATGGTATGGTATTGCTACCTTTACTTCTGAGCTGCTGAGGGCAGGGCACTGCCTTCAGAGCTGGGCACCCAGCTAACAGCCGCCACTCTCCGACCACCAGCTCTGAAGACAGCATAGAAGTAAGGGTGGCAATACTGTGACCCTCCTAAAAAACCTTGTCACACCTCTGCAACTCCGTTTTGGGTCAGGACCGCCCCCAGTTTGAGAAACACTGATCTCCCCCGCGAAACCTGTATCGTATAGGGTAAAAGCACACAAACGACCAGATTTTGCAGAGGGAGACCAGATTTCACAGACCGTGACATGTTTTTTCATGGCCATGAATTTGGTAGGTCCCTAACAATAGAATAATTTCAACATGGAAGATTGAGACAAAGACTTACCTCAGATAATCCCATATAGCTCATTAGCTAAGCTACGTTCCTGCAGTATGGACCACGCAAGTTCAAATCTCTTCTCTGCACCAGGCAGAGGGGTAATTGAACCAGGAACCCCCACTTCTAAGAAAAGTACCCTAACCATTGGGCTAAAGAGAGGTGGCTTACTTCCTTTCACAGCGCCCCCCACCCCTGTTTTGGGGATCTAGTCCTCCTGTGCTTTTGTCAAAATGCCAAAACTCAAAACAAACAAAACATTGAGTTGGGTCAAGATCAAAATGAAACGTTTTATTACAACCCCCTTTTTTTGATTCACTGAAAATTTAGAAATGTTTTCATTTTAGTTTGACTTGAAATAATTTTTTCCCCATTTTTTGGAATTGTGAGTGAACTGAAAAATCCGATATCTCCCATTTCTACTCTCCTACAATGTACCCTATTCTCTCAATTTAAAACCCCTTCTCCGCAGCAGGCAGAGGGGAGAACTGAACCTTCATCTCACGCAGCCACAGGGCTAAAAGTTACAAGGCCAGCACTACTGCCTCCTCCTGGCCATTTTGTGAATGTAGCTGTTACAAATCCTGAGATTGTTTTGTTGCACGTCGAACATTGTTTTTGTTTGACTCACGACTGATTTTTGGAATTTGCCAACATTTTGCACAATGTCCAGATTCAATTAAATCCAAACCAAGTTTTGTTTTCTTCATTTTTTTTGGTCCTGCTAGTGAACAAAAACCAGAAAACAAGCCAAACAACCAGTTGTTTACCAGCTGTAGTTAGGAGTGGGCATCCCTCATGCTGTCCCTGATTTGAGGGCTATGGTGGACCTATACCACCATCTCATGTTCCACCTGGATACTTGAGCTTTAGGTGCGTGGAGTGAACTCCACCCTGAAAAAATAGAAGGGTTAGGAAGCTGATACTTCCAATTCAACACCTGCACTACAAATAATTAAAGAAGAGAGGTGCACCTTAGGAAACAAGCACTGCCGTTTGCACCTACCCCTAGCCTCTGGTACATCTCTATCATTAGCATCAAATTCACCCCCTAAGTTCAATTTAAGAGAGAGTGAAACCCAAACCCTATGTTGAAATCAGCACCCTAATTCAGCCAGACTTACCACAGCCTTTGCTTTCCAGGCTGCAGTTAATATGTCTTTTTATTTACTCCAAGGCTGTTTCATGGACGCTTAACTCCTAAGCATTCTCTCAGGAAATAAACCCTCTTTGCAATAAAGATCAGATAAATATCTCCTCATTTTTCCACTGAATGCCATTCCTTAGATATGCCAATACATGTCACTTATTTATTTCTGACAATGACTCTCTTTAAAAGCACCTTTTATTTTCTCTGTTACAGGGACAACATATCCAGACCACTACGGAAAGGGGAGTAAACTTTTATTCTCTTCAGTTACTAAGGGGGCAATGCATAGACCAATGATGTCAGTTGAAAGACTCCCATTGACTTCCATGGGATTTGGCTGACTTCCTCTGGAAGTGGTTCCACCAACATTATTTCCACCAGTCCTCTGAACTCATGGCAGGACTAAGTATTATCTAGACCACCCCTGACAGGTGTTTGTCTAACCTGCTCTTAAAAATCTCCAGTGATGGAGATTCCACACCCTCCCTAGGAAATTTATGCCAGTGCTTAACCACCCCGACAGTTAGGAAGTTTTGTCTCATGTCCAACCTAAATCTCCTTTGCTGCAATTTAAGCCCATTGCTTCTTGTCCTAGCCTCAAAGGTTCAGAAGAACAATTTTTTCTCCCTCTTCCTTATAACAACCTTTTGTGTACTTGAAAACTGTTCTCATGTCCCCTCTCAGTCTTCTCTTCTCCGGACTAAACAAACCCATTTTTTTTTCAATCTTTCCTTTCTGGCCTATCAGGCCTTCTCTGCCACTCGCCCTCCCCACCCCCAACTGGAGCTGTTACTGCCCTGACACCTCTCTGGTCAAGGAAAACCCACTGAGACCAGACTACCAACCCCCCCCCAGCCCCAACCCTTAGTCTTCCAGAGGCCTAGAAAGGCCAGGAGGGGAAACTGATCAGTTAGGGGCCAGCAGACCAGTTAAGAAGGCTGGCCTTCTCCTCAGGGCAGTGTGAGGTGAGGCGGGATGGAGATAGAGTGCCTCAGCGCTACTTGAGAGCCTTACTCTCAAGTGCTGCCGCGAATTGCTTAACTTTGGGTTTTGTTAGCTTGTTTAAGGTGCAGACAGCCTTAGTTAATTGTATAGTGATTGTCAGCAGGCTTACAGCACAGGTCGCCACGCTGCAAGGAGGCAGCCACAGCTGGAGGAGTAAGGCTGGGCGTGGTTGCAGCACCACACTTGGCCCTGCTGTGAGTGTGCCAGAGTAGCCCCACTTGTGATCCTGCAGCGCTCTGGGGTTTTGCAGCTGGATTTCACACAAGTACGGACCTAGGTCAATTTGTTGAGACAAGACTCCTAGCCCTGAACCGTTTGTCTGCTTCCCACAAGTCCAGTGCGTCTTCTGCTTCTAGAGAAGAAGCGTCCAGTGGTTACAGCACTGGCCTGAGAAGACTTGACTTCATTGCCCTGCTCTGCGCCAGACTTCCGAAGGGATCGTGGGCAAGTCACTTAGCCGCTCTGTGCCTCAGGGCCTCCTCTGTAACACGGGGAAACTACTACTTCCCTGCCTCCAAAGGTGGTTGCGAGATTAAAGAGTGTGAGGCACTCAAACACTACAGGAATGAGGGCCATTTCAGTACAATAGATAATCCTCCACATTTCCCTGATGGATTGGACTTTATACATAACAGGAACGAGAAGTATAATAATGAGCGATACATACAGTGCATATAGTTTCATGTTGGACAAAGACAGATCCGTAACACTGACTGTCGGAAATAAACAAGCCTGATGACAAAATTCGTTTAAATGACCAATTGAAGTGTTATGATAAGGTGTTATACAAACCCGTGGGAAGTTTTAGCAAAGAAAAATGCATGCTGTTGCAAGCCGAGCTACGCAGAGGGTAGAGGTTCATTTCAGAAAGGACTTCACGATTTTAGAAATTGGCTTCATTCAGAGTGAAAGTGGAAACATTCAAAATTCTCCATGAAGAGATACCTCAAGTGTTTGTTTTGCTGTGTGTCAGTTGCAATGGTTTTCTCTAGGCTGACTTTTATTTTTAAAAAAATTGTGCATTATAATCCAAAATAGAACGGTTTCAAAATGGAGACACTACAAAATGAAAATTCAAAATGTTTTATTCCATAGAGATCAAACTGTCCCATTTTGACAGCGGCAGGGATATTTTTTTCCAGTTTTCTTCCAAAATGAAGTCAACCTGATTTCATGAAGCATTTTGAGTTTCATAGTACTGCATAGTCCAAGAGAATATGGTTCCATTTGCTCGCCAGCTCTAATTGTGATTCCCAGGTCAGCGTGTGATACATGTCCCTTTTTTGTGCCTGGTGCACAGAAGCTACAATTCTATTGAAGCTCCTATTGAAGGGAATTAGGCCTTTAGCTCAAGTTTTAGAGGCTTATATGCTTACCTCTGGAGGTCCCAGGTTCATTTCCAGCAACTGGTGATTACTCTGTTGTGTTATTTGAGAAGGGGGTATATGATCATGTAATTAAAAACTGGATTTTGATGCACAAATAGACATAAAGATGTGCCAGCAACCACGACACTGTGATTTCCTGCCCTTGTGATTATCTAGAATGCAAATTTAAGAACCTTGACTTGTAGGGTTTTTTTTCCTACTCACGGCGGGATATATAGGTATACATGAAAATAAATTAGAGATAGATGACATAGACAGACAGATGGACATATATATAATAAAACCAACATAAACAGAGGGGTTTTTTTTGTTATTGAACTTGGGAAAAAACAAGCTGGGACTGCAGGTATCGCTTTATTACCACTAATTTAAAAGCTGTTCCTAATAATTTTTTAAGCACTTCCATATAATACATCTGTTCAGTTCAAATTTATAATTACATTTTACTGCAGGCTGGGAATACACATAATGACTGTCAGATAACATGCACGCTGTGTTGTCAGATTTTTACTTTATTTTGAGGCATATCATCCTTCCATTTAAAAATTCTAACCTAACACAATTCTTTCTCCTTCTGCCTCTCAGTTTAAAGTTGTGCTGTATCTATATTCAAGCACCCAGCATGTTAGGGTACTACTTGGAGCTCAGGAGACCTATCTTCAGAGCTGTGCTTTGCCTCAGACTTCCTGGGCAAGTCAACTAATTGCTCTGTGCCTCAGTTTGCCATCTGTAAAATGGGCATAATAGCACTGCCCTACCTCATGGGGAAGTTGTAAGAATAAATGTTTATGAGGTTCTCAGATGCTATGGTAAGATGGGCCATATAAATACCATTGATAAAAATGGATTCTGGGAACATCCTCCACGACCCATGCTACTCCCTCTGCCCCCCCACCCCAAGGTAATAATCCAAAACATGTTTAATTGATCAACCCCACAGATATAGGGCCAGTTTGTTGGTTGTACTATTTTGGTTGATTAAGGAAATAATTTGAAGGGAGGTTGTTTATCCAAGTTTGGATGAACAGATTCAAACAAAATAAACACCAACCTAATACTTATGTTTATGCTCAAATAAATTGGTTAGTCTCTAAGGTGCCACAAGTCCTCCTTTTCTTCTAACCTAATACTTAAGGCCCAAGAACAAACTACCCTGATCCTGAGAGTTGGGCAAAATAATACATCCTTCGGCTTTTCTTTAATTTTCCCACTTCTATGTGTGGATTCTGACTGAGGAGCTCAGTCTGAGACAAGGTGATTTAGAGGCTGGGAAACTCTCCGAAGAGAATAATGGAGTTAAGCGGCCAATTCTCAACAGGCCTGTAGGCCCTTTGGAAATTGCAACCCGACATGGGTTCTTTTTGCAGATTGAAGATGATCTGACCTTTTGGATGCAGCTCCTGCTTTCTCTAAGTTACCCAACTCAAATGAAGATCTCCCACTACAACCAGCCATGTTTACCTCCTCTGGGGTTAGCTGTTGGTATCATTCTATCCCTGCTGTGTCAGAGCCATGGGGTAAAAGAACATAGCTCAAGGGCCAGGGTAACACAAAGAGAACATCCAGAGTTATTGTAACTGATCATTACATTTGCTGTTCAAGGGATAATAAACTTCATGCTTCAAGGCTTCGGCCAATCTCTAGCTACTAGAGATCGGGGTGAGTCCTAATGTTGGGGGAAGATTATTGTACATCTGCTGCTGTGGAATCCTTACACAAGCTTCTGCTGTTGGCCACTGCCTGAGACAAGACACTGGCTTAAATGGACTAGGGGTCTGACCCAGTCTGGCAATTCTTATCTCCCTATAGTGCTTCACTTTAAGACTATGTCCACATGGCCCCAGAATTCAGCTTAGGGTTGTGTGATTTGCAGGAAGCACTAGAATTCTGTGCAGTAAACTCCGTTGTAGACACCACAGGTGAGAATTAAAAGGTGCCTAGTTCACATTAATATAGGCCTACATGAGTACAAACTAGATACCTTTTAGTTTGTGCCCAGAGTGTTCACATGGGGGAGTTACTGGTTCTGTAGACAATCCCTATGTCCCATGAACTAAACTGGGGTCCTCATTGTGCAATGAGCTTTGAGTGTGAAGTTCCATGTGCCCAACTAGGATTCATTGGGGCAGGAATGGTCCCTTGTGTTTGTATAGTGCCTAGTACAACTGGGCCCCAGCCTGATTAAGGCCTTTACACGTTACCATAATATGATGAGGATAACTATGATGGTTGTCTGATGTGGCATCAGTAGAGCGTCCATGTCTCACAGCTGTAGAGGAGTGAGGTGAGTACAACCCTGCAATAGATTTGTATCTTTGTACTGAGGAAGACTCCACACTCACTCCAGAGCCTGTGGGTGAATGTAGGCGCTGAATGATCTCACCATTCAACATGGCATTGCTGGAAAGTATGCTACTCAGGTTGCAGAATCTTCTGACCGAGCTGAGGGGCATATAGTTAATTGTGACGATGGGATCATGACACTCATAATGCTGGCCATCTGGTGCTTTTTCTGGCTGACTGTGAAACTGAAACATTTTGAGGCATAAGCAAAGCAGTCCATGATAAGCTGAATGTCCTGGAGCGTGTGTGCAAAGAGGGCACAGTCATAAGCAAACAAGAACTCTCTTAATATCTGTTTGATCACCTTGGTGCAGGCCCTGATTCACTGTTGATTGAATAGACCCCTGTCCAATCTAAACAGGACATTTACACCTCTATGAAAGTCCTCGAATGGAAACAAGAGCATGGCTGAAAAGACAATGGCAAAGAGGACTAGAGCCATTATGCATCCTTCTTTGGTTACCACGAGGTAAATGTTAAATAATAGCATGATCAGGGCCAATATCAACACAGCATTCAAATGAGTAGAAGTAAAATACCAAATAATTAATAAATAAATCAGGAGGAAAGGGCTTATATACATTTACAGTTTAATCTCTTTCCCCAAAACAATCAATACAATTTTACTTCAGATCTGAACTGAAACAAGGCTTGGATGGCAAGTATTGTTTGGACTGTCTGGAGGGAAGCTAGCAAGATAATTCCACTCTTCAGACCTCCTTGGGACCCAAGCCAGACAGCAAACCAGTGCACACATCTGAACCAGCCTGGAAATACATTCCAATTTCCTCCCCAGCAACTTAGCTCCCTTGATCTGCCCAACACTGGACCACATCTAAACAGTTCCCACCACCTGAAAATCCTTCCTCCTCCACTCTGTGACAAGCTAAAAGCACTGTAGCCTGTAAAGGGTTAACTGGTTCTTTGTGGATATGCAGTTGCTCAGGGCAGAGCGTAAAAGGAAGGGGAAGCCGGTCAAAAGGAAGGGAGTGTTTTCTCCCTTTCTGAATGGCCACAGCAGTGGAAGTCTCAGGAGAAATATTGTCCAGTATTTTCCAGTTGATTTGGTTTTGATTTTGTGATGATCTGGTGGCTAACAAACAAGCCCTGAGGAAAGACCTTTAGAGGACTGAGCTTTGGACCTTTATTTACATTCCCTGGTTGGTGAGACCATCCACCAGCTTTAAATATTCACTGCCCAGTGAAAACTGAACTGAGGTCAGAAATGGTGGGAAGCTCAGAACATCTACTGTTTAACCGGCAGGCTTATGGCAAGGGAGCTCCCGAGCTTTCCCCAAGAGCAAGGGAAATACACGCTGAGAAGCACACATGGGACCTGTGGGAGATTTTCAAGGATTCTTTGAAAGTCCATGGGATTTGGGTGCCTCACTCCCCTTTGTGCCCTTGAAAATCACCCCCTTCCTCCAATATCCCCAGACACCAAAACCAGCTGGTCAGCTTTGGAAGACAGTGGCAAAGCTTCCATTGACTTCCACAGGTGCAGGATCCAGCCTTTTTGGTCACCTAACTTCGTTTCTTGCTGGTACTCCTACCCCCAGCTCAGTACATAGCTGCACGCTCACTCCCTTTGACAGGAGAATGGGCTCATTAATGACAGGATTTGCTCTGCCCCTGGAAATCATGACTCCCTCTCTCAGGTGTCTGAGGGGTGTGGTACTCCCCTTTATGCTGCTCAGTCATCTGTGGGCACGCTCCCTCCCTCCTGAGGCAGGCTCAGGCTCTGTAGCACCCCCTTGTGGCCCACCGGGGCATTACTCACCCTGCCTCAGTTTCACTTCAGAGTGGCCATCTTCCCCCATCCAAAGTACTCCAGTGATGTGTTAGCTGAGCCCACTAGCTAGTCACACCAGAGTTCCACCCCCTTTAGAATTTCAAAGTTCCCAAACAAGTATAATGAACTGAGAACTCTGTTCCTGGCAACTCTCACAGGGATCTTTAGTCACCTTTGTGTGAGGGCTTCTCTGCTCTTGGTGACTCCTCACCAAGGCTGGGCCACCCTTCTGCCTCACTGTCATACAGTGTAATGGCCCTCTAGACTTTCTCCCTGGAGGCCCAGTTCCTACCCAAGCCACTGACCATCAGGGCCTCTTGCCTGGAGTCCTTCCCCCGGGTGTTCTCCTCAGGATGGATCCTCATTCTGAGTCTACCACTAGGCTGTATGCCTGTGGGTTGGACTTCTCCAGGGCCTGCCACAGCAACTTTCTTCTCTCCTGCTGCCCATTCCCTTCAGGACCAGTTCCAGAAGACAACCTCCCTCCTGCAGCACTTCTCCCCAGCTGAGCCCTCCCAGCCTTTTAGAAAAATCGCCCAGCCTCTTCCCAGCTGTGTCCGATGACTGAACCAAGCCATCTGCTCCCCAGTACACCAGGATCAGCTGAGGGGCAGGGGGTAGCTCATCCAGCACAGGTGAGGCTGAACCCAACTCCACTTAAATGGCTGGCCAGCCTGTGACACAGGGTCCAGCAATGTGCTCCGCATGAAGACTCAGCTGCTGAGGTCTAGGACCTCTGTAATGTTTTCTTACGTCAGCGTATGCTGTAGGCCACAGCTATAACATATTTCAGGCAGTGAACGTACTTTGCTGGTGATGTCCAGTAGTTTCCAAAACAATGAAATGAAACAAACAAAAAATAACACCTGTACCACTAACACCATTTCTGCCAAGATCTAGCTGCCTATACGTTCAGTGAAGCAGAACTTGTAAGAGTTGGTGATACCTCTATCTAGTGACTCCTCAATATAATATACCCACTCCCTGGGTTACTCAGAGCATGACTTCGTGACATGACTTCATGGGAGAGGGAAGGACCCTTCCCGTAATGCTTGTCCTATTACTACTATTCTAGCCGCTCTGTCAAATTCCTTTGCTGTTGCAGACAGATGACTGGCAGCACATAGCAGCCAATCACTCTGCCTGTTGCTCTCTCCTCTTCTCCCTTTGGTTACAGTATAAGGAGACAAGAGGCGCTGAAATTGAGGGGGAGGAGGAGCTTACCTCTCCAAGCTCCCAATCCAATTTGGCCTATCCACCTTTCCATCTCCATCTACGGGGGGGGGGGGGGGGGCAGAAGGGCCAAACTTGAATGGCTGGGCCGCCTGCTTTAGCCACTTGAAATGTTGGGAGGTCTGATGTTATACCCCATTTACCATGTTACAGCCCAGGAAGGCTGGGCAGAGATCCAGCACTTGGGAATCTATATCTGAGTCATAGAGCTGAATGCCAGAAGGGCCTGCTAGCTCATCGGTCTGACCTTGTGCGATCTGATCTGATCAATCTGATCTGGGGTGAAATTCCTTCCAGACTCCACCTATGGTGATCAGTTAGACCCTGAGCATGTGGGCAAGACCCAGCCAGCCAAGCACCTGAGAGAAAGAATGCTCCATGCCACCTCCGAGCCCTGGCCATCCCCACCTATAGTCCCATCTCCAGCTGCGGCGATCCGTGCTGCTTCATAAGACCAAGATTTAAAAAAAAAAAAACCTCCCAGAATATCCTGGGAGAAGAGATCCCTTCCTGCCCTCTGCTGGTGGCCGGCTGAAATCCTGAAGCATGAGCTTTAGGAACATAAGACATAAAAGGTTGAGTCCTGCCCCCAGCTTTCACAAGCAACACCGTCATACAATTGCACTCAGAAATTTGTCCAGCTCTCTTCAAACTAACAAAGTTGTCTGCTCCCACAGCTCCTTTTAAGCAGCTGTACCAGAACCTCACCCCTCTGGCGGTTGGAAATCTACTAATTTCTAACCTGACTTTGCTCATGAGACTCTGTCCGCGACGGGATCGGAAATGCACTCGGAACAACCCCAGTGGTAGCTACTGCCTTTGCAGTTTAGCACAGATGTTCTCCCACTAGGACGAGAGCTTTATGTTGGGTCTTATTAGGAACCCTTCCTATTGCAGATAACAATTGTTGTCATAAAATTATCTTTAGCAGATAACAATTGTTGCTGTTCTGTTCTCCCCCCCCCGCATTGTTACCAAAATAACAATGATCATAAACATCACTTTAAAAGCATGCCATTCTAGAGAATGCTGTGCTCTAATACCTCATTCGGAGCTCGACTGTACTCGCTTATGGTGAAGCATTTTATATTAATGTTTTCATTGCTTATCACAGACACTGGCATTATAAGTGCTTAAGTCAACTTGGCTCAGTTATTTATTAAGATGGGTTTCACTGCCATTTCCTTAAATAAAATGTTTGCTTTCCCAGTGCAGGAGGACTGTTTTATTCCTGCCAATCACTGCTAGTCATCTCCCTTGATCCATCATGCAATTGCCATCTATAGGCATTAAACAAATCAATCCTAAAAATAAAATAAAATCAGACTAATAGTAATTAATCCTTTTATTTATAAAGCATGCTCCCCCTCTGCCACCATCTTCTTCCCCCTCACTCCCAGGTCTCTCTGTGCAGCAGAATTAGAAAATTAAATACAATTATAAATCTAAGAAAATCCAGCCTCTGAAAATTCTGACAGACTAAGAATGAGTTTTCATGGCTCAGTGGCTGAAGCTTTAAGGATGAGAGATCTCGACTCTCTGGAATCCCAGGTTCAGCTCTTCCAGGCATGCCAGCCCTGCATGTTTGCGTATATTCCCTGCACTTTCCTGTCACTGAGTTTTTCAGAGGAGACTATCAAACCCCAGGCCTTGGTGGCCGTCTATGGACATTAACGATCCAAGAGCACTTTCCATAAGAGGAGGGGTTCAGCCTGGTTTACTTAGACAAAATTCCACAGTAGTGCTGTGTGCCAGCTGGTTCCTTCTCTTCAGCCATTTTGGTGGTTGCGTCTTTACTAAAATTTGTCTTGAGTTTCCTGAAGCTGACTCTGTGAGGGTGAGTGGCACACACTGCAAAAAGACCCCAAAGCATGAAAGCTGGGTCAACTGACTCTGGCTCCCGGGGCTAAAAATAGCAATGTAGACGTTTCCACTGGTGCTGAGGCTCAGGCTCTGAAACTCACCCCTTGTCCTAATTTCAGGGCCTGAGCTGCCTTCTCTAAGCTTCTTCTGAACCTGAGTCACATACCCAGCTCCATCCCACTACTTCTTTCCTGAGTCTCTCCTGCTTTTAGCCCAAGCTCATCTTCCTCCTATCACCTTCTCCCATGGCTGCTTTTCTTCCACAACCCATGGGCCAGGGACCCACTTCCCATTGGACCCCTTCCTGCTGCTTGAATCACAGAACCATTCCCTTCCTACCAACTCCTCCTACTGCCAAACATGGAGAGAGGACAACACAGGGAAGGAGGAGGAGGAGGAGAGTGGAAAGAGAAAGGAGAGGACTGTAGTTCAACTCCTCAGCTGGTGTAAACAGGAGCAGCTACACTGAAGTCAATGGAGCTGTGTTCCTTTACACCAGTTGAGGATCTGGCCCTATATTTTTACATGGGCCCAAATCCTAAAAGGTATTTAGGTGCCTAATTCCCTTGGAGGAACTTAAATACATTTGAGGAACTTGGCCATGTTGACTTGCACGGCTAGTGCATGCAACTTGAACACATTTTTCATTTAGTAATTATTTGAATTAATTGATGTTCAGATGCATCACAGGCGGCACTTTAGAAGCCTTCTAGAAGAAATGAGCTTTAAGAAGAGATTTGTATCTGTCGGCGAGAAAGAGACAGAGAAGCATCATGCATAATGCTTAGCCAAATTGGAATTGCGTAATGTACAATATTCCTTGCCCTTTAATTAGCTTCATGCCAGGGAAAATATTGAGTCTGACTTCAAGATAATCAGATGACTTCTTTAGTGACCAAACAAGATTCCATTAAATGATGAGGTCAAAGGAGATTCGACTTTGAGGTTTTCTTTAAGGGCAATATGAGTCCTGGATTTTTGTAAGGTTATCTGAGAACCATGCTCTCCTTCCCCTCCCACATGCAGGAGAGATTTTCAAGCTTAGATGTGGTTGGACTTCTTTTTATTTTCCCTTTCTTCGTTTGCCTGCATCTTGAAGAGCTTTGTTAAAAAATTGCTGCTTCGACTAAAGCAAACAAACGAAAAAGCAATACCGGTGTAAACTGCATGATACCAGGCTCCTGGGGAGAAATTTAGCTACTGAGATTTATGTGTTGCTTGGTATGAAAACAAACAAATATGGCTGAACAAAGAGCTTTCTTGTGTGCAACCCAGACCCCTTTATGACTGGAAATGTGTGAATACCGGGTAAAGCAGAAGTGAGAACACTGAGAGTATTAGGGGAGAATTGCCTTTTGAATTCACCATGGTAAGTAACGCAGAAGGACATAGGTGTTCGGTCCAGATTTAGCAAAACACTTAAGCACAAGCTCAATTTTCACCATGTGATGCAGCACTATTGACTTCAAGGACTACACATGCTTAAAATTAAGCACGAGGTTAAGGACTTTGCTGGATGGAGCCTTTGATTCTAGGAAAGGAAATGTTGAGGAATTAAGAACTCTAGCAGTAGTAATAAGTAAATCTGATTGGAAGAAGTATTAAAAACTCCCCCATATTTGGGATATGTTAAAACTATGGCTGGGCAAAATACGGTTTTCCCATCCCATGAGACGTGTCAAGATTTTGAAAAATTTCCCATCCTGATTTGGGACAAAAGTTAAAATCTTGAAAATTTTTGCTAATCAACAAACTGAAAAAAAAAACATTCAGTTTGTGTCAATCAAAATGTTTCATTGAGATAACTTTGAAACATTTTGTTTTGATTTCAACCCATTTTAAGTATGAATTAAATTTGATTTCAAAATGAAAATAATTTTGAATGTTTTTCCTCCAACATTTTTTCAAATTGGGAAATTTATCAAACTCAACCCTTTCCTGCAAACAGTTTCAGTTTTGATAAATGGTCTTCTTCTAACAACCAGAAATATCCAATGAAAAATTCCTGCTCAACTCTAGTTAAGACACCATAATGAGCTTTACAATTCCCCTGAAAAAGAAGAATTAAAGAAACAACAAATAGCCACTGTTGGTTCATGAAACACTGCTCAAAGGAAATCTGAACACAACAATTCAACCAGTCCATGGGATATGCAGCATTGTGTGTCTGAAGAATTAACAACCAATCAAGTTTTACAAAAGAGAAATATTTTTGAAAATGTAATTGAAAATCTAGGAAAGGAACAGAAACTGGGAAAAAAGCAAGTGTATTATTGATGATCTTTGAAAAAGAAGAAAAGAATGATCCTGATAATTATCACTTCTTATGTGTAACTTATAAACCTAGTCAAATAGTGGAATGCATATTAAGAGTAAAACAAACCAAGGAACTTCTAGACAACATCAGAATGATAAGCAGCATATGTTTGTCAAAAAAACCTTGCTGGTCAAATTTCTAGCCTGATTCCTCACTGTATTGCGTAAACCATGGTGAATAGGCAAAAGTGAGTGCAACATCGGTGAATAAATCTGTATTCTCCCCTCACTCACAGCAATGGTGGTGTTACCTACTCACTTGGCACTTCTTTTGCGTGGTACACACTACTAATCCTCTGTTTAGAACATCACAACTGGTTGCTGTAGAGATGATTATGATATCATTTCAAAAGATAGATCTAGATCAATATACTATGGTCCTTGCCACATTATTTCAAGTCACTATTACAGAGGGTTATACATTCCATTTTTCTGAATGTGTATGAGCCAGATCTTGGAGACATGTTTATTGTCCACAGGGCTACAGTGCCAACGTGGTTCCTTGCCTGAATCCAAGAATCTCAGGTGTATAACAGCTGTCTAGAAGTTATCTCAATGCAAAAGAAAAAGACACATTACATGGTGCCAAAACTGTACAGTCCTATGATTCTATGTCACAAAGAGAGTTTCATGATTTCTGGGGAAATTTAGGAGCAAAGGCTGAGAGGAGACCTTCTGAAATAAACACTATTTTCACTCAAAATGGTTTACAAATATTAAATAATTAATGCCTAACTCTTACTCATGTGAGTACTTTTGTTAAAGTCAATAGGGCTGCTCGTACAACCCCGCTATGTAAAGCTGGTCAGGAAGTTTCTCCACACTGCTGTGACGTAAAGGAGTGTTAGTAATGCCATTATTCCTCCAAATCGCACAGATGGGGAAACCGAGGCATCAAGAGGTGATTTATCAAAGGTCTCACAAGAAGCCCTGGTAATAGAATCAAGACCAAATGTCTTTCAGTTCTATGCTTTAAACACAAGATCAGCCTTCCCTTTCATGAGAAACTAATCTTTGTGACACTCACCTTGACAGTATTTTTTTCTTCTTTCATTAAGGAATGAAAGTAATTATAGGCGTGAGATAGAAGCAAAAGCAAAAGCCAGAAGGGCAAAATTCACACCTGCTGTAAGTGCATCCAAGTCAATTGAGTTGCCCTGGGAATGAACAAAGTGTTACTTTCAACAGTTTTCATGAGACATCAACGGGTCTCCGAGAAAAAAATAAATCTAGAACAAGATGTTCTTACCAGCTAATTTGTCCAGGTCACAGGAAATGCCAAAGCAACAATTACCTGCATTTCAGCGTGCAATGGCACAGAAAATGGATGGTGAGTGTGACAGAAAATGAGCCACAACAAAATTAATGGATATACAGTGCAGCCTGACACAGCTTGAAAAGGGAAATGATTCCTTCATGAACAAAAGCAGCTTTTTAAGCAAGCAGAGGTGGGAACAAAGTCTCCCAAGGATGGAGCTTCTGAGAAGCAAGAGCCACCTCTGTCTAGACCTTGAGAGCTTCAGGGTGAAAATAAGAGACTGAAAAGACCTACAAAGAGTCCACAGCCCTGCAAGAGCAGGCTAGAGGGCCAAATTCTGGTCTAATCTAAATCAGGTGTAACATCACTGAAGTCAATGTACATCTACATCAGTGTACATGAGAGTAGAAATTTTCTGCAAACTTGGAGCCAAAGACTTATCAAATGATCTTTTAGCTACAAAGACCTCAACTCCCACCACATGCCATTGAACACAGCTGGAAACATGCAATCCTTGGTGTAAATTGATGTAGCTCCAGTGAAGTCCATGGGACTATGCCAATCTATCCTAGCTGAAGGATCTGGCCCAATATGTACATTGCTTTTTAAAGAAGACATTTATACTAATTTTGTGCTCTTGTATAGATCTCAAAGCTCTTCACTTAGTACCCTTGTTTGAAAATCAGCTGGCACATTTTGGGTGCTGCCAAACCTGATGAATACATAGGAATGAATACACTCAATAGAGGTACAAGGACTCTGCATAAAATGCATGGGGAACTCTGAAGTCTTACTTGAAATGTTGATCACTGAATGGCTAGAAAAGCCAGTAACATTATCCTAGCCCACATATTTAGATTGCAAACTCCTTAGGAAACATTGGAAGCTTTTTGTGGCAGGATTTTTTTTCTTTTTGTTCTGGGTTTGTACAGTACCTAGCACAATGGTTCATGACTAGGTCTCCTAGGCATGACAATATAAATAAATTATTACAGCCATGGGTATCAAAATTCCTGCTGACTTCAACACAGCCAGAATTCCACCTATGGTGCCCTGCACAGGTCCAATCAGTCAGCCAGATAGCAAGACCTCATCAATAAATACTGTGACAAAGCTCTGTCCTTGCCTCTGTGGGTCCGCATTTCCTGGTGGATTTTGCTAGCCTCAGAGGCTCACTGTGACCCTCCACGTAACCCTTCTCTCTCTAGAGACAAGGGTCATAGTCTACTGAGCCATTTTCATCATAAGCCAGCGAGGGAGGTGAGGAGAAGTTATCCTTCCTTGCACAGTCTCTGTTGTCTCCCAGTCTCAGTGATTAATCAGGGGGCAAAGGCGGGCAGGGGGAGCCTGGGCCCACCCTCTACTCCAGGCTCCAGCCCAGGGACCCTAATAGTATCAGCTATGGTAGCTGACCTTTTAGCAACATAACATGTAAAATTCCCTGGGCTACTTCCCCCACAGCAGCCCTCACTTCCTCAAGCTCTACTTCACCCTTACCTCAGGGCCTCCTTGCTTGTGCCTGATATGGTGTGTACTACTCAGCCTCTCCAACGGCGCAACTTCCTCCCACAGCTCCTGACGTGCACACCCGTCTGACTGACTGGGAGGCTTTTAACTAGTTTCAGCCAGCCCCTGATTGGCTTCAGGTGTCCCAATCAACCTAGCCTTCTCCCTGCCTTCTGGAAAGTTCTTAATTGGCCCCAGGTGTCTTAATTGACCTGAAGCAGCTGCCATTTCACTTATCCTGGTACCAGGGATTTGTTTAGCCTGGAGCTAATATAGCTATCTCCCACTACTTTTCCATAGCCATTTGCCCTTGCCCCATCACAATACTTACAATTCTGTTTAGCGCCCGATCCTTGAAGATGCTAAGTGCCCTCCCAATGATTTCCAGTGGGAGTTGATGTTGTTCAGCACTCACATGATTGAGACTTCTTAAAGCATCTACCATAATACTCTGACACAGCCTTTAGCTTCATAGTAAGCACACGATTCAGTTTTTACCCTAGGGTGCAGCAATGTCCCCAGTGCCCTGGCATGGTGCTAGTGGGCACAAACGACCAAGGGTCCTGAAGGCAGTTGAGGCTGTGTGGTATGCTTCTGCATCCAACAAAACCAATAATTAATAATCATTCTCTACTCTCACTCCTTGGTCAGAATCTGATTGGTCTGGTGGTGTACACACAGCACATGGTTGAATAGCCATCTCCAGCAACATGGCTGAAAGCAACCTGCTGTGATCTCACCTTCCACCCAAGGTCAGGAGTGTTCATTCTGCTATATTCTGGGGAAGAGGGCAGAAATCAGCCATGGCCAAGTGCCCAGAGGCTGTGGTCCTTTCTCTAGACACCTTGCCCAGACAAGGACATGATTCACAGACAAGCACCTTTGCACAAATTATTCCTTCTTTTAACTGGAATACAATGTGCTGGCCAAATGCACTTTATTGGAGCATTATGACCTTTTTCCAAGGGTCCAGTGGAATTTGGCTCCCGGTGTTGTACGTATGATTAATAAGATGGAAAAATAAAAAAAAAAACACAGGGAAAAGAGAATAAAGAAGAAACAGAAGTATCTGTTGTGGGCTATTCAACCCTTTTCAATAGCATTGTAGCACATCTTGCTGACCAATCAGCTGCCATCCCTCACGAACCTTGTATGCTAGATCCTGCTCTCACTGAACTCAATGGGAGTTTTGCCACCGGCATCAGTGGAATCAGGATTTGGGCCACTCTAGCTATAAAAGGGGGGAGGGGAACCAATGCAAACAATTTAGAGCCCATCCCAGAGACACTGGGAAGATCTTGAAGGCTTTTCACATCCATAACTCCCGTTAAAGTCAATGAGACTTTGGGGCTCAGAAGAACAAGGGGATCGTGCCCCACTCCCGCGAATAAATGCATCAAATGCCAGGACAGCTGCAGGAGGTGGCAGAGTGAATTATTATTTTTTTCAAACCCAGTCTGTGTGTCTGAACAGAATTACTAGTGAAGCACTAGCTGGTTATTGCTGATTCGGAAAGAAAAGCAAGTGTGACATGGTGTAAAACTTCATGTCGAAATTAGGGTGGACATGGATTTGCTTTTAAGCACAGCACATTTAGGGACCATGTAGTTAGGGCAGTGAAATTCCCCAGGGAATTATTAGCCAGCGACACGTCAGCCAAGCCTCTCTTGATTGACTAGGGAGCCAGGACTGCAGAGCAAACAACAGCACTTTCTCTTATTCTGATTCCGCCTTGCGATTATGAGTGAATATACAGGGGTGAGGGCATCAGTCCCAGCAAAACCTCTTGGTGCCTAATAATAGATGGTTCTGTGCACAGGCTAGTGCTGTCCTATTATTCACTAAGTTCTCCGTGGGGGAAGAGGAAAAAGGCGAGAGACTATCAGAAAAAGTTTATATTCATTATGGCTTGGCCTTAAGAAAATGTGCCCATCAATCCATCAAAAATGAATTTTATTCTGTAATATTAACGTTTAAGGCTATGCTCTTCTGGCGTATTGATTCTCCATAGTCAGGAGGAAGCTGAAATGGAAACAATTTTAGAAATGTAGTTTTCAGTTTCCTTAATATTGTATGTTCATCTTATGAAAGAAAATGGCTCCCCCCCCCCTTTCTCCACTATATATATATTAATCATTAGAGCACTGGGCCAAATACATCCCTAGCACAAGCCCATGGATGGGAAAATATAGACACATCATTTCTAAAGCATTAGAGGGCTGAGTCGAGGGGGCCTTTCCACACTCACTTTGTTTCTCAAATAATCCTATGTCCTAACAATTATTATTTAAAACAATATTGGAGTAAACTCCTGGCCCCATGGAGTCAGTGGGAGTTTTGCCCTTGATTCCAAGGGGGGCAGGAGACCATCCACTCCCTTGGGACTCAATAAAGGACCCTCTCCCTGCTCAGGGCAGCACTTAAACAAGTGCCTAACTATGCACTTGGGGCAATGGCGCTCAAGCAGGGGCTTGGCGTCTGTCCTGAAGCGGGATGGATTTAAACCCATGCTTAAGCGCTTGCCACAATGTATGTGAATCGGGGAAGCTCTGGGGAAGGAATCGGTGACCTTGCCAAAGTAGGCGTCAAAAGCTTTGAATCCAGACCAGTCGTGCCCAAATTGTCATTGCTGCGGGGTGGTCTCAATGAAATAAATATTACCTGTGATGCAGTGTTCGCCCCACACCAGCACCGAAAGGGTGAAGGCAGCAGTAGCTAAGGGCCATGCTACTCATTGACAATGAAGCTCACCTGGTCAGGAACAGGCAGGGGCTTCTATGAAGCCCAGGAGTTGAGGCTAGAGGAGGGTTGTAGCGAGGTGAGCCTGCAGTCACACTCCCTGATACAAGGGGGAGAGTAGGAGCCTGAAGAAGGCAGTGTAGGAAGCAGCCCAGAGAGGAGCAGCAAAGTCTGAGGGAGTATAGACTTGAACTGCTAGTTCGAGGGTCCTTGGACTGGGACCTGGAGTAGAGGACAGGCCCAGGTTCCCTGACCAGCCACTGCGGGAGTGGTGCAGGCAGCACGGATATGGAGACTGCCTGGGACTTGGTGGGAGGAGACTTTGGTGAGACCCCAGAAACGGAAGAGGATTGTGACTTGGCTGGAGGGCTAAGCCACAAAGGAGAGGCACTGCTGCTCCTGACTAGGGGGTCACAGAGTGAGGGACTGAGGCAACAGGTGTGAGACCACAGGACAGGGAGAGCTAATTCCCCAGAGGAGCCATGAGGAGGCGCAGCTGAGTGGTGAGCAGCAGACCCTGTTACACCATCTCAGACCAGGTTCTAGTGTACAAACGTCCAACTTTCCTCTTATCTCTGCAGTTGGTGCCTCCAAGTCAGGGCTAAAACACATTAGTGTTTATAATGCCAGTGCGTCTATTATGTGACATAGCTCCAACTCTGTTTTTCCTATTGGTGAAAAGAAGACTTAGGTATCCAGCTCTGTCAATCTGATACCTACCTCCATCAAATAGCCCACAATTCCTCAGAACAGTTTTGTAGCCTGTTTTCTTACTTGCTAACAGTTAAGTCAAATGTCTCCTGCTCTTCGAAGAAAGAAATCACTTAATTTGATATGGCTGAAATTCACAAAATTATGACCTCTGCACCTTAGCTATTGACAGGGAAGTCCAACCTCCATCCTTAAAATAGGAAGTAGGTGGCTTTTAAAAGGTGCACAGACCTCATGCTGGACCTCTCCACAAGTGTAAACTTCACCCTTTGTGAAATAAACAGATTTGGGGCAACATATGTTTGGCTTAAAACACTATTGGTTATATAACAGCTATTTTACTCTACAGCAGGTCTCTGAGCACAGCCTACCATAAAACAGTCTGGGTAAACAGGAGTAGCTGACAGACAAACTGCCTTCTTGAGCCAATAAAAAGAGAGCGATAAAAATTGAACATAGCATGTTTATAAACTCCAGTAAAGCCAGATCTAAGTGGCATTTAAAAAACAAAGACTCTAGCCTATTTATAAACTGTGCTTCCACACTCAATGAAAGTTTGAAGGCTAAAAGCGTGAAAAGCCTTCTGCAATAAGGGGTTGCAAAACAGATGGAAAATAACTAAGTGCATTCACAAGCAATGCTCCAAACATTCAGTTTGCTCCCAGAGCTCAGGCAATGACCACATTTGTCAGATGGAAGAGCATTCTGGGTGTTGCCATGCCAATCGGTATGCCAAGCATCCATCTTTGTTTGCAGAATTCCTACATCTCAGCATGGCCGTGGAAAATCTGCACTACAGTCTGTGTTATACTCGATTTTGCCACTCAGAGAGGAAGGAATTGGCTCATAAAGAAGGCACAATAGTCACATTCTGGGGGGTGCGTTCTAATCTCTGCTATAAACTTCATCTAGGTCTATGGAAAAGTTGTATAATCTCTTTGTGACTCACAGTACTCATCTATAAAAGGTGGTCACTAGTAACTACCTGTTTCAAAGGCTTAATTAGTTAATGTTTGTAAAACTCCTCAAAATCCCAGATAGCACTGGTGGGTGAATTGGACAAAATCCTCAATATAGAGGAAGTACCAATGCTTATGGGACTGATTGTGTTGTCCAGCTGCTGCCGTCATTTTTAAGAGCAGATTTTTAAGAGCAGGTTAGACAAACACCCGTCTGGGATGGTCTAGATAATACCTAGTCCTGCCATGAGTGCAGGGATGTGGGCTAGATGACCTCTTGAGGTCCCTTCTGATTATATGATTCTATGATTTTTAGCATCATGGCATCCAGAATTGCTTTGAGCAAGATTACAGAGGTCAAAATGCTGCAGGTCCATCAACACTAGCAATCCCATGGTTGCTAGAACCAGGGCTGGTGTGCACAGCAGGTTAGGGCAATGTTAGGTTATAGATATTCAGGCCTGTCTGCAAAGGCCTATACTCTAAGAATTTAGGTGTATTCTTATCACTTAGCTAGTTATAGAGGTATAAAAGAAAGAATCAAAATCACTGTCTGTCGGTTTAAGGGCCTTCTCTTACTGTGACAGTCTGAGGCCCTGTTCTTAGGCTAAGCAGCAGAGGCAGCCATAAGCTGGGAAGCAAATGGTCACATCCTCACATCGTTAGGGGGAGGGATAGCTCAGTGGGTTGAGCATTGGCCTGCTAAACCCAGGGCTTATTTTGGGGGGGTAGGGATAGCTCAGTGGTTTGCGCTTTGGCCTGCTAAACCCATGGTTGTGAGTTCAATCCTTGAGGGGGCCATTTAGGGATATGGGGCAAAAATTGGGGATTGGTCCTGCTTTGAGCAGGGGGTTGGACTAGATGACCTCCTGAGGTCCTTTCCAACCCTGATATTCTATGATTCTCACATCCCAAACTAGTCACATTGAAATAAGGTGCTACTGGGCTCTTAGGAATACAGTCCTGTCCTGATAGTGCCTATCACCCCGGGAGAAAGAGAAGTGCCTAGAACATGTAAAAGGAAAATTATTTTTATAGCATCCTGTCTGGCAAGAACTCACTTATCAATAGCTGGGATGTGAAATGCTCACTTCTGTATTGTTTTGTCATTATAGTTCCCACTTTGCTATTGTTTATTTGTATGGTCTCTGTCTGGTTCTGTGATTGTTTCTGTCTGGTGTATAATTAATTTTGCCGGGTGTAAACTAATTAAGCTGGTGGGATATAATTGGTTAAATAATCATGTTACAATATGTTAGGATTGGTTAGTTAAATTTCAGGAAAATGATTGGTTAAGGTATAGCTAAGCAGAACTCAAGTTTTACAATATAGTCTGCAGTCAATCAGGAAGTAAGGGGGGGGGAATGCGGGGTGGGGAATTGGAATCATGTTTTGCTAAGGGGAGGATGGGAACAGGGAATGGGGGTGGGGAAATTGGAATCATGTTTTGCTAAGGGGGGGAAATCGGAACAGGGACACAGGTCTAAGGCTCTGTGGTGTCAGAGCTGGGAATGGGGACACTAAGGAAGGAAACTGGAATCATGCTTGCTGAAAGTTCACTGCAATAAACATCGAATTGTTTGCACCTTTGGACTTCGGGTATTGTTGCTCTCTGTTCATGCGAGAAGGACTAGGGAAGTAAGTGGGTGAAGGAATAAGCCCCCTAACAAGCAAGTTTTCGGTGGAGCTATGCCAAATTGTACCAAGTGAGAATCTGTCCCTGTGTGTGGAAGTGCAAAGTGTTATTATTCATGACAGAATTAAAACAGTGCAATTTCCTTATTCGGACTGTTGGACAGAATCACCTCCACCCCCCACCAAAAATAGGGGGTTTTTAAAAGAAGGTTTTGTTGTACAGTGTACTTCATTCACTTAAATGAGATAAACGCCAGTCAGGTTGGATGCCTTTCTGTGACAGCTCTCAGAAAATCAATGTCGCCAACGCTGAGGAACAGTAATGCCTGCTGCTTAATCAGAACAGTAGTATGGCATGGGGTCTGGGGCAGAATTTATGTAGCAGGGGTATACATTTTGCAGATGCCAAGCGATTAAGTGGTGATTAGCCAGGCTGAAATTCTGAGCTCTGGACTTTTAATACAGAAGTTGTCAAAGATTAAGTGGAAGAAAAGAAAAGTCAAACAAAGGAAGAAATACAGTAAAACTCATTTTTATTTTATTTTATTCAGGGCAGTATTTTCTAAACGATATGTTTATTTTTTGAACTGAAAAAAACTAAAGTCTCTTAATTGAGACGGTCATTTAGGATGGGACTTCCAAAAGCACCTAAGGAAATTGAAATCCCACCCTTAACCAAGACGACTGATTATTTGCCTTGCTACCACAACTCAACTACATGTTACTTCATAGTGTGAAGTGAGGAAAATATATATTAAAGACCGTGAAGTGCTTTGAGATCTATTGTGGAAAAGCACAATATAAGAACAATGTATTATTATTTGGTGGAATAAATTGTATTTAAATTATGATGTCAGGAATAAGTAGGTATCATTGTTACTTTTTTTCTTCCGCCTCCCTGCCATGGAATTTCACCATAGATCATATGCTATCATAGGCGCGGGAACTAGGGGTGCGGCAAGGGTGGTGGTGGCGTGTTCCAGCTTTTGCATGGGCTCCACTCCCGGCCCCCCACCCAGGGTCCCAGCTGCCAGCCCCGTGCCTGGGGCTCTGTTCCCGGGCTTGTTTGCAGGATCCCAGCTGCTGGCCATGCGCCCAGAGCTTCACTCCTGGCCCCACACCCAGGGTCCTGATACCAGCCCCACGCCCGGGGCTCCGCACCCATCCCCAGCTGTGGCCCGAGCCTTGGCCCTTCCCTGTCCACCGTCCACATCCCGCATCCTGGAGCAAGGTCCCGGCTCCTGTCCCCAGTTCTAGGGGGCGGCGGGGGATGCAGACAGGGGTTAGGGGAGGTGCAACACCCCCATTTGAAACAGTGTTCCTGTGCCACTGGATGCTGTAGCTCCAAAGTCTACTGATCAGATTCTACAACCCTCGCTCATGCTTAGTACCACGTAGGCAGGCCAGTAGCTCTATTGAAATCAATTAGATGAGTGAGTAAATGCTACCCCACCAGATGTAAGGGTGGCAGAATCTACTCTTGTGGTAGCAGAACTGCTTTACTGACTCATTAACATTCAATGGAAAAACTCAAGGTGGTTTTACTCCCCAGGCCTAGAGATACATACCATGTATCACCATCATGTAGACTGCAGTCCATCTCATTAGCTGCAGGACCTCTGTGTAGCACTGCATGAGAAGTTCACTCTTATTTTGGGCAGGCAAAAGTGGTAGGTGCCTGAAATTGGTGTGTGGGAATAAGAATTCCCCTTAAGAAAAAATAAAGCAACAAGAAGAAATAAATGTCCTTCATTTTCCTTTGCCACAGGACTAGATGATCATGGGGGCTTGAAGAACTAGGTTTCAGCTATCGCCAAGCTTGCACAGTGTTCTCTGTTATTGCGTGGAGAGGATACGGTACTGCTCAACTGTCTGCATGAAGCAGCTTCATGGTGCATCCCAAGTATGACACTGAAGAAGGCTAGGAGTTTTAAACCTAGTGTCCTACTTTCTTACCTTCCTTTGTCTAGTAGTCACTCCCTGCAATGAGAACTGCTTTGATTGTGCAGCTTATTTACCAACAGGCATAACTGCTGGAAGTGAAGCTTGAATGCACAAATACGCCAGCTGGACTCTGAGAAAGGCCTGCGGGACTCACACTGTACAGAGAGCTGAGAAATGGAATGGTTGATTATGATGCATTAATTATGGTTTTCAGAACACACACACACAACAAAATGTAACAAAAAGACAGTAAATGATGCACATCAATACACTAACTATAGGCCTTTGTTAGATGGGATTGTACTTAGGGCGGAATTTTCATAGATGGTCAGTCCCACAACTACAGACAACTTGAATGGAAGCTACAAGTGCGGGTACCTCTGAAAATCAGGCATTGTAAAGCCCTCTTGTGTAACAGCTGATGGAGTCTGCCTGAGTTATTCCCCATTAAGTACTACATCGCAAACGGGCACACAATCCATTGCCACTTAAGTGTGAAAAATATTTGTAGACAGAAAAACCCATCTTTCAAAGCAGAGAATCCCTGAACCCAATGGCTTTCTGCTAATTCAAAATTTCCAGCAGATACTTCATAGATGCCTTTGGGATTTTGAAGCAATCTGTGTTAATCTACATAAATGCACATGGGTGCAATATGCCAGGGAGACCGTTAATATGCTATGAGATATGTACTGACCGAGGCTATGCCAAAGAGTCTCCACCTGTCATCGTTCATGAGCGTAGTTTGTGAAGAGTATGGGAATTTGGGCGCTTCCATGTTTCTGCTGGTACAAGACAAAAGTCTTCCTACAGCACTGAGAGTCTTTTTCTATTCAGTGTCTTATACCTCATCTAAACACCATGAAATCCAAGCACCAGAGTGTTTATCAAGTCCTTGGATATAGTGGCTATATCTCAAAGTCATTAGTGAACCCATTTATACTCAAATCTGAAAGACTGGCTGGTTTGGGAATGGATGTGTCAGGGTTTAGAGTCCGTGGAGGGAATATGCACCCTGTTTCTGTCCCTCAATCTAAAGACAAACTGTGGAGAATCCATCCTGACGCTCAACCAGAAGATATTGTTCATCAAGGCAATTCTGATCTCTGTACAAGCCAAGACTTTCCTTCTCATGGGTTTGTGGACATTTGCTGAGCCGAACTCCTCCAGAACAGCAAGATTTTTTCCTGGCCAGATGGGTCCCATGGCCCCCTCTACTTCTGTCATACTTCACACCCCTCGATCTCCTTCGACTGTAGCTATCACAGATGTATCCAGTCTGTGCAGAGGGAGTCTCAGCTTCTGTAATCTGAGAATGCCATGCCCCCTGTAAACATCCATCAGTTGAGCTCTCCTGTCTGTCTATCCTTAATCCAGGGCCAGATGGGCAATGCATAGAGCCTACTACTCTCTATACACGGTGGACACAGCACGGCTATCTCTCACCTTGGCTTCCAGCTCCAGGGCTTGATTTGGGAGAGCAGTTCTGCAAACTTTGTTTAATCAGAACTCACTCAGCCCATCTTCTTGCTCACCACCATAGGAAGTATATGGAGGCCACCTCAGAGGAGAAAGAAAAAGGTTACTTATCAGTACCAGAACCTGCAGCTCTCCAAGAGTGTTGCCTTGGTACATTTACACGGCTGGTGCCCCTTTCTCCTCTTCCTTGGAATTCTACTCTCATAGGACCATGGGGTTTAGTAGAAGGAATTGATACTGGTGGGAGCTTCAAAGCTCTTTTATCACCTCAGTTCTCAACATTGTGTGCCACAAGACACCATTCATGCTGCCCCACTGGGCCTCACTGTCCCCAGAGCTCAGCAGCACCAGAGTGCTCACCAGAGAGGTGTAAATAACAGAGAGACAGTCCTTTCCAAAAACCACTGTCACTGACTTACACCGTTTCTTTCTTCTACTGTTGGGCACTATTATCAGAACATGCTTGTTTGACTAGAGGAACGCCCTAATGTAATAGACAAAGCCCGTGTACAAATCCAACACTGGCAGCTGAACATCATCATAATAATGAAAAATATAATAATCAAACATCAAATAATGGGAAAAATGTGTTTTGTTTGAACTGTTCAACCTCATAAAAAAGATGCACACTTGGGATATTTATGCCCCAGATTGTTATTTTCTGATAATGTACCTGGTTAAAGTAAAGTTTTCCCACTGGATGCATATATAATGCCTAGATAAGAACAATTCACAAAATCCTATTATGGTGGCTTCATACACAAACACGTTTTTGGATGCTCCAGATAACATCAGATATACATATACAAGGGGGAAAATGGTATTTCCAGAAATATCTTTACTGGTGCCATAGCTGTCTAAGTCACCACACACGCTGGGGGTTCTCTCTTGCAGCTGGACATTTAAAATATCAGTAATACATTCGATTTTGTGAACTGAAATTCTTTTTTTTTCATTAAAATTAGTATTCCTGCCCTCCCCTCCCCACCATTAATTACTTTCAGCTCTTCAAAGCAGGGTCTCTGGTAGTTCTAGGATATGTTAAACTCAGTGCAAGAGGAGTACAATCCATGATGAGAGTACTGAGCTGCCTCGTAGCTTAATAAACAAATTTGTGGTGGTTTCTTTCTCTTGCAATCTGGAAACAGTTCTTCTTTTGCTGTGGGGCCATGCTGAAGAACGCCACCAGCTTACACACACAGAAAAGAAAGCTAGATCTGGCTAAGACTCTGACTCAGAAGACCTGAGATCATTCCCAGTTCTGCCACAGACCTCCTGTGTGACCTTGGGCAAGTCATTTAGGCCCAGATTTCCAGAAGTATTTAGATGCTGCTGTGCTCAGAGTTGCAATGTCTCATGTAAGAGCCTAAATATCATTTGCAAAAGTGATTTACTCATTTAGACTCCTAAAGCCCAGCAATACAATGCTCATGTGCACTAGGGAACTTTTAGTGCATGCCAGCAGGGTCTGCATGGGGCAGGGATGTGTAACACATTGGGATGCTTTAGAACTCACACCCCTCTTGTGCACTCAGCCGCACGGTGTAGACAAACCTGGAGACTTTACTTATGATGAATAGGGAATAGGTCAAGAGGAGAAAACAAGCTCTTCTTTTGGATTCTTCCAGAGTTTTAAGTGACACCCAGTATAAGGACACAATGCACCAGATTGTAATTTCTACTCCACCAGTGCAAATCCAGACAAAAGGCAGTGAATTTGATAGAGTTACTCCAGATTTACATCGGCAAACCCGAGATCAGAGCCGAAGGGCATGAGGTTTTGCTCCTCCCAGATGAGAACTTGCCAGGGCAGGCTTCTAGAAAAAGAAATTAAAGTCAGGTGACATAAACTATCTTAAATTTTCTGACATTTAAATGTCAGTAATTAAGAGTTCAGATTGGTGGGTGGATCAATAATCTCTTGCAGCTATTGATCAGCAAATGCTGCCCTGCCAATCACGGAGCACAGCTGACCTTACTAAAAGCTGATCCCCCTGCTGTGTGTTGTCCTGCAGCATCTTTAATAGCTTGCACACAGCAAAGTTCTCTGATAGGATGCATAGGGGGCAGCATTCACCACCCAGTTCTGCTATGACAGAGGGTTTACAGGGAGCCCAGGGGTGTCTGGCTATCCCCACACACAGCAGAATCCTGAGAAGACCAAAGGACATTGTCATCACAGGTGTGTTCTATCTGAGATACTTACATAGCTCCCGTCCCTACAGTATCTTAAAGCCTCACAATCTTTAATGTATTTTACCTCACAGCACCTCTGTGAGGTAGGGAAGTGCTATTATTGCCTTGGTTTTACATCTCATCTGAAAGAAAGCACCTCAGTGTCTCAGGACATGATGCTGGGACACAGGGTAAGGTATTGACTAGGACTGGTCCAAAATTTTCCATTGGAAATTGGGTTTTCATCTACATGATTTTTTTCACAAAAAGTATTTGCTGTGGAAAGTTTGTGGGTTTTTTTGTGAAAAAAAATTCAAATGGCTGAAAAATAAAATATTCTCTCTGAAACTGGAAATAGTTTAATTTGGATCTGGGGCTGCAATGTGTCATGGGAGTTGTAGTCTGGTTTCCCCATTCTCTTCTATGGGCCAGGCTCCCTAATTGCAGTATGTCCCAGTTCCAGAGACAACTGACCTCTTTGCCAGCATCCCACTCAGGTCTCAAGCAGTCACCTTTCTCAGTGTGGCAACCGGAATTCCTCTCCCTTCAGACTAGAGATGTAGGCTCCAGGTGCCTCTGCAATTCACTGTGATTACCTTAGCAAGTCTGAGTCTAGTTCAGCACCTGCCTTCCTGTTCTCTCAGGAAAATGACAGTGACCAGCCAGCTTCATAAAGTGCAGTATTTATTCAGAACAAAAGCATTACAGAGAATCCATAGGTTGAAACCAATAACCAGCTTGTATGCATTCCTGCCTTACCTTTTTCCACAGGGAGACCCTGGTAGGTTTCAAAGTCCTCCAACCCCTCTCTGCAGGGTCTGTCCCTCTTGGTCTCAGTCTCTTATCAGTTCTTGGATCCAGTGGCCTCTGTATCAGGCTGATCACTTCATATAGCTCTCAGTTTTTGTTTTCTGGGTCTCTGAACCTGGTCAAAACCTGTCTATGTAATTGCTGGGGGTAGTATTTCTCCAGACATATTTACCTATCTAGGGATTTGGATTCATTACCCTCAGTGACATTAGTTCCTCGTAGTTCATCCATGCTAGGTGATTCCTTCTCAGTTACCTCTTCACACCCAACAGGGGAGAGGTAAACCTGAGTCACGTTTGCCATAAAACAAATCAGAAGGTTCTCATTTCTCCACAGGCTACATTTCCCTTGACGAATGTCTCCCCTCTCCAAGAGGGGAGACTCATGCTGCATCGTGGGAGATGTAGCCCAACCAGACAGCCCCGCCAACAGGAGAATGGGTCATGAGGCTCCTGGACAACAGCCCCTAGGAGGTACCAAGGCAGGATTTGTGAATCAATATGTTTCTGTGGGGGGATGGAATTTTCAATATTTGAATGTTCACTGAAACATCAAACCTCTCAGGAAAAAATATTAATTTCCTGACATGCTTTCGTATGGCTCAGAGGGAATGCCATCTCCACCTTTTCATTCACTAACATTGCTTCCTGAAGCACTTTGTTTTTATCTTTGGAAATCTCCCACCCAAGTCCTGAATAGGTCCAATCTGTTTACATGTGAGGTTTAACAGGATCTTGGGTTGAAATGGAAAGGCTTCACTAAAAAGTTGACATGCCTTCTCTTCTCTGACATATGGATTTCTCCTCTGAAGCTAAGCACAAGTGGCATAAAATGGGGCTTCCAACCTTACTTTACCTGCTTGCGGGGTGGCTCTCTCCCACACTGGAGGATAGACCTTGTGGCAGTTTGATAAGTCAGTTGTAGCCTTTGTTCTAACAGCAGTGGCATATTTCAGCTCAGGCATTAAAGTGTTGTATTTTTTTCTAGCTAGAGGTCCAAGGTTCAATCCCCACTGCCAGCCAGTCCATCCAGAGGCATTCACATCACATATGGCTTTGGAGATGAAAGTAATGTCTGATCACCCCCTATCAAGACTAATAAATCCCTAAAGGAGTGGGTGACCGAGGGGAGGGAAAAAGGTGCACGTGACAGTTATTGGGCCAGATCCAGAAAGTATTTAGCTGTCCCCGAGTCTAGGGCTTCCCATCAGCTCAGCACCTTGTAGGATTACAGGAACCGTATACAGCCACAGATCTCACAAAAGGGCCGGTTTGAAAACAGTGGAAGCTGCTAGATATAGTGCCAGGCACTCACAATACAATCAGCCAATGAAAATGTGTTCTGATGATGCAATGTTTCAAGCCGGGCATGCTATTGATTGAGCCTAGGACAAGCATCTAGGAGAAGGGATTGGCTGATTCTGTCTTTGACATCTCATCAATCTAAACTAGAGCCCTATTGCACTCTGTCATATATATATCACGCTGGTGAGGTACTAGTGAAGCGCTGTCAATGTGGGGAAAACCAGGTGCAAGCAGTAAGTCCACCTGAAGGCTGTTTCAGGGTGATGTGTTAAATGAGAGGAAGACTGGTTTTGCGGCTTAGTTCCTGGACTAAGGTATAGAAAAGGTAGCTTCAATTCCAGGCTTAGTTACAGCAGGGCTCTTACATATGTAAATATTAGTGAATAGAAAAGGTACCAGTAGATGGCACTCAAGACTATGTAACATAGTTCCTGCCTTTTGTTGGACCAATCAGACTTGCTAAGCTCTGCAAATGGCTTTCTCTGGCTGCTCTTTGCATCGTCTCTTAACCCCACAGATTTCCTGTGTGACTGTGGACAAGTCATTCATCTCTCTGTGCCTCACTTTTCCTTTCTTCCCTGAATATCCATCTTGTCTATTTAGACTGCAAACTCTCTGAGGATGGACATATCTCTTGCTTTGTGCATGTACAGCTCCTTGCACAATGGGACCCTGACTGGGACATAAGGTGTCACCATAATCTAAGGCAGAAAATGAAATATTGACAAATTTTATAAATGCTTGTATATAAATGCTAGAATTCTAAATACTAAGATGGTTGAATTTGAGTGCTTGCTATTAAATGAGGATATTGATATAGCAGGCATTCCAGAAAGTTGGTGGAATGAGGATACTCAATGGGACATGGTAATACCAGGGTACAAAATATGTAAGAATGACAGAGTAGGTTGTGCTGGTAGAGGAGTGGAACTATTATGAAAGAAAGCATAGAGTCAAATATAGTAAAACTCTTAAATGAATCAAACTGTAACATAGAATGTCTATGGATAGAAATTCCATGCTTGAATAATAACTCTGGAGAGTAGGAATATACTACTGAACATCAGAACGGCCATGCTGGGTCAGACTAGAGGTCCATCTAGCCCAGTATCCTGTCTTCCGAAAGTGGCCAATGTCAGGTGCCCCAGAGGGAATGAACAGAACAGGTAATCATCAAGTCATCCATCCCCTGTCACCCATTCCTAGCTTCTGGCAAACAGAGGCTAGGGACAACATCACTGCCCATCCTGGATAATAGCCATTGATGGACCTATCCTCCCTGAACTTATCTAGTTCTTTTTTGAATCCTGTGATAGTTTTCTCCTCCACAACATCCTCTGGGAAGGCGTTCCACAGGTTGACCATGCATTGCGTGAAAAACCTGACCAGGATGGTAACAGTGATTGCGAAATGCCCCAGGGAGATTAGAGAGGCTACAAAAATGGAAAACTCTACAATAAGGGGAGATTTCAACTATCCCCATATTGACTGTTTATATGTCATCTCAGGATGAAGTGAAGACATAACATTTATAGGCACCAGAAGTGACTACTTGGAAATCACAAGGGGAGAGGCAATTCTTGATTTAATCCTAAATGGTGCACAGCATCTCGTCCAAGAGGTTAATATAGTTAAACCACTAGTAATAGTAACCATAATGTAATTAAATTTAACATCCTTGTAGGGGGTGAAATACCAAAGAAACCTACCGCAATAGTATTTTAACTTCAAAAAGGAAAACTACACAAAACCGAGGAAGCTAATTAAACAGAAATTGAAAGGAACAGTAACAAGAGTGAAATGCCTGCAAGCTCCATGGAAACTTTTAAAATACTACAGTAGAGGCTCAGACTAAATGTATACCCTACATAATAAATACATAATAAACAGTCAGATGATCAAAAATGACACCATGGATAAACAGAGTAAAAGAGGCAGTTAGAGGCAAAGAGACATCATTTAAAAACTGGAAGTCAAAGCCTACTGAGGAAAATAGAAAGGAGCATAAACTGTGGGAAGTCAAGAGTAAAAGTATAATTAGGCAGCCCAAAAAAGAATGTGAAGAGCAACTTGCAAAAGATCAAATACTAACAGTATTTTTTAAAGTACATCAGAAGCAGGAAGCCTCCCAAACTATCAGTGGGGCCACTGGATGATCAAGATGCTAAAGGAGCACTCAAGGAAGACCAGGCTGCTGTGAAGAAGCTAGATGAATTCTTTGCATTGATCTTCACGGCTGAGGATCTGAGGGAGAATCCCCCACCTGAGCCATTCTTTTTAGGTGACAAATCTGAGGAACTGTTTCAAACTGAGGTGTCAGTAGAGAAGGTTGTGGAACAAACTGATATATTTAAACAGTAATAGATCAGCAGGACCAGATGGCATTCACCCAAGAGTTCTGACGGAACTCAAATATGAAATTGCAGAACTACTAACGGTGGCATTTAACCAGTCACTTAAATCAGCCTCTGAACCAGATGTCTGGAGGATAGCTAACGTCACACCAATTTTTTAAAAGGTTCCAGAGGTGATCCTGACAATTACAGGCTGGTAAGACCAACCTCAGTACTAGGAAAAATATTTGAAATTATAGTAAAGAACAGAATTATCAGACACATACATGAACATGATATGTTGGGGAACAGTCAACATGGCTTTTGAAAAGGGAAACCATGCCTCACCAATCTAGTAGAATTCCTTGAGGGGGGTCAACAAACGTGTGGACAAGGGTGATCCAGTGGATATAGTCCACACTTAGATTTTAGAAAACCTTTGACAAGGTCCCTCACCAAAGGGTCTGCAGCAAAGTAAGCTGTCATGGGATAAGAAGGAAGGCCCTGTCATGGATCAATAAATGGTTAATATAGGAAACAAAGGGTAGAAAAAAAAGGGTTAGTTTTCAAAGTGGAGAGAGGTAAATAGCAGAGTTCCCTGGGATCTGTACTGGGGCCTGTGCTGTTCAACATATTCAGAAATGATCTGGAATAAGGGGCAAAGAGTCACAATGGGCTCTCACAAAACTGGGTGACTGGGCAGCAAAATGGCAGCTGAAATTCAATGTTGATAATTCCAAAGTATTGTAGTATCTGCCCACCTAACAATCTGAAGATTGAGGATCTCCCCTCCCTGAACTTTTGAGTGCTGGTCTAAACCAAACCTATGAACCTGTTGCAGTTGGATCGTCATTAGTTGTCACATTTTTCTCCTCTATTATCCTTCCCTTCACATTTTCTCTGTACCTCTCCCATCACGTATTTTGATAACTTCCTAATGCTGAATCAAATACAAGCATAGGCAGCCACTACAGTCAGCCCCTCATGACTTCATCAGGAATGCCACTTTTGGCTATTTGTAGATGTCAATCATAAAATGAACATGACTTCGACAGGAGCAGAAATCTAGCTGCCCTATGCTGGGGGCTCAGTCTGGACAACACTTAATCACTGACCATGCATAGGACATACAAATGGTACTTGACTTGCCCCAAGATGGATTGTTCAAATAAGTAAAGATTGGCAAGTTAAGACTAAATGTGCCTAGTGAATGGTATCTAGCAGCCTGATCCAACTCCCCTGAAATGAGCAGCTAGATTGTCAGGAAGGATGGCCCCCTGGATAAGGCACTTAGAAGACCAGTGTTCAAATACCTGCTTCCTGAGTGGTCTTGGGAAAATCACTTATTTGCTCTATGTGTTGGTTCCCAATCTGTAAGATAGGCATAATAGCTGGCACTGCCCTACCTGAGAAGGGCCTGGTGAGGCTAAATAGATTAAAGATTGTGGAGGTGCTGCGATACTATGATAAGGGGTTTGGGGGACATGTAAGTACCTTTACTAGATCAATGGCACCAAGAACAGTTGCCTTTTGAGAGAGTGGCATATGATTCTGCTGATCACATTGCGCCAAATCCTGCAGTCCTTGCTCCTATGGGCAGGAGTTTTGCCATGAGGAATCTCCTTTGAACAGTGTCTTTTGTTTTTATTTTAGCCGCTTGCCTGCACCCAGACAAATGGCCTCATTCTTTTAACTAATGGCAAAGTACCTCCAAGGCAAGAAAATTTAGATGTATGGATTTTGGCTGTGGTTTGAAGCCTGTCATAAATATTCCCCACTTCTATCCCCCCAAAAATCTACATACCTTTCTGCATATTTTACAACATAATCTAATAGAGAAATAATCCAACATGGCACCTGCTAAAAATACTTAGGTTATTGAAATATGAATGTAATATAGAAGAGATAGCTGTGCTACCTAGCTCCTGGTTTGTGAAAAAAAAATATTAGAAAGAATCATTACCTTTAAAAGATTTTATTGCAGAGGGTGGGGAGAGAGAGCTGATTTTTTTTTTTTTTTTTTTAGAAAACCAAATTCAACTTGACTTTCCCTTTTTCCTACAAGAAAAAAAAAAAGATTTTTTCATAAACATTTTCCCCTCTGGCTGGAATATTAGGATGGTATATTAAATTACTCCCCCAAAAGGAGGACCTAGAAACATTTACATAATAATGTCCCCACTGTGCTTTTGACAGATGGGTTTCATCGACGCAGACATACGGTTAGGGTCTTAGCAATAGATTAAAGAAACAACAACAATACAGTGTAACATAATAAAAGTGTATTGTAATGGACATCATAACTTGTGGCCAAGTTTAAATTTCCAGTTGGTGTATGAAAGTCGCATTCCATTAGACAAAATAAATGTCACGCTGCAAAGCATTAAAGATGAGTTGACTGAGCCATTTATTTTTACTTTATATTTTATTCTATTCTGCTAGACTCTATTTATGCAATATTTGAAAAAAATAACACAATCTCACACTGTACTACAAGATTATTATTGGCACCTAGAGATGAGTGCTGCAGAAGAGCAAGATATTATTATTATCAGTGCGAGGCGCTGTACCAACACGGAGAGAGAGACAGTCCTTGCTCCATCAAGTTTACAATCCAAGTAGGCAGAAGAGATGAAGGGTGGGAGGGGAAACAAAGGGGAAGTGAGTGGGCCAAGGTGAGATAGCACGTCAGTGGCACAGGTAAAAATAGAACATAGATCCCCTGAATCCCCGTCCAGTGCCCTAACCCTCTGGAATGCAAGTCTTGGTATATAATGATAGCCTCCCACAATCACTGCAGAGTAAAGAGATCTGAGTGTGATTGTTTTTACTTTTCTCAAGTATTCCTAGGCTGCAGCAAATGTGCACCTCTCTCCAGTCATGACTTGGTGCAGCTCCATGATAAAAGACATCACAAACTATATTGACTGGTTTTCTCTGGCTGTCTCTTGGTTTTGAGAGTTTCACTGATCCAAGTGCTACTGTCCCTTTAACATCAAGTTTTGGGGGCTTCCTCATGTTCGTCAGTCCCACTGGCTGTCCAGACACTTTGAGTGGAGCTGTGAGGACTGAGCTTATCAAGTGCAGTCTCCTTGAGTGCTTGACTCTCTCTACTGGGACAATAATGGTCTCTTCAGGAGGAGATTTTAAACTCTGTATAGAAATGGCATTCTGCTAGGTTGTGTTAGGCAAGAGGTACAAAGTTCTGCGCGATACCATGATTCAGGAGATATCAACCATGTCTGTGATACTATCCTTTCCCCAGCAACAGACTCTCATGTGATGGCTGAGTTGTGTGATGACTCCAGTTGATATGGCATGTACCCAATGGGGCTCACTCTGCCTCAGAGGTGCTTCTGTATGCCCTATTAACCTGATACATACCCTAACAACTGCAAAGCACTGAAGGAGGAAGTTTCTTGGAGAAGGGAGACAAGCAGAAAGGCAAACATATCAAGAAGCTTACTGAGCACATCAGACAGATAGTCCAACACCTCCCATATCCCTGGTCAGGCATTACTCAAGGTTCACTTGGCATGTGCTCCTGGTACTAGATGCTCACATGGTGCTAGATGCTGTGCAAACACATGGTCCCCAGCCCAAAGAGCTTACAATCTAAATTGGAGGACAGCCAAAGTGTGAGAGAAAGGAAGTATTGTTATCCCCATTTTACAGACAGGGAACTGATGTACAGATTAAGCAACTTTCCCAAGCTTGCACATGGTGTTTGAATCTACATCCACATGGGTGACTGGACATGGGTCCATGCATGTGATTGTGCCAAAACCTCCTCACTGACCACATTAAATCCCAGAAGCACAGGTTTCAAGGTGTGTATGGGGGAAGAATGCTAACATGCCTGAGGGTTGTGTGTATCAGCATGTCTTGGGCAAAGGCATGGCCCCGTACCATGACAGTTTCTGCAGTGGATGGGGCTAAATGGCATGTACCAGGTCCTGAGTTCAATAGTCCTCTAGCCCTGTCCCCCCAAAGCACTGATCCTTTCCTGCCTGACCGTTACTCAAATCTCTAAAAGGTCCCAGTCTTCACCGGTAGTAGTGAGCTGCGCTGACCACTTTAGAACAGTTTTGCACTGCACTCCTTTCACCGGCACACATGAATATGGAACAAGGTCTGAGGGCTGCCATGGGTGCTTATCAATGTGTGGTTGGAGTACAATGGCCTCTACAACTTCTCCCACAGTACTAGGTGTAAGTTCCTGTACTGGGAAGTTTTGGGGAGGATGGCACAGGAAGAAATTCACTGAACTCTGGCCCCAGTGGTGGGAAGTGATAGAGTACCTCAAGCTCTGGTACCAGAAAGCAAAAGACTCCAGGTGCAGGAAAAATCCTGCAATATGTGCCTTCTTCAAAGAGCTGGACTGCATGAGAACATAAAAACGGCCATACTGGGGGAGACCAAAGGTCCATCTAGCCCAATATCCTGTCTTCCAACAGTGGCCAATGCCAGGTGTCCCGGAGAGAATGAACAGAACAGGTAATCATCAAGTGATCCATCCCCTGTTGCCCATTCCAAATGATCTCCAGGGCTTCCAGTACTTAGCGGGAGGTAACTCACGACCCACTCCTCAAGACTATTGGCCTCCTTATCTGACAGGCTGGTGATGAAAGCCAGGGCAGGGAGGCAATGGGGAACATGGGTGAGGTGGCCCTAGCAGACGCAGAGAAAGGCCATCCTCCCATCACTCAAATGGTCTTTGTGACAGAATGAGGAGTTTTAGCCTGACCCATCACTCTGGGCAATTGGTCAGTGTCCCCACATGGGGCAAATGAGGAAGATAATTGGTCAAAGACTGAATAATTAATCAATTAACCAGGTGGCTCAGCTCATAAGCTGAGGAGAGCTAGAAGAGAGGCAGGCAGAGGAAGAGAAGAGAAGGGGAGGCTGGAAGGAAGGGCCAGGGATGTCCAACATCTCAGGGATATGAGAGCTCTCACCCTGTGCCTAGGGGCAATGTCAGAACCTTGAGCTGTTGGGAACTTGTTCTGTGATAGTCACACTGTAAATAAAACTCTAGGTGTTGAACTTGCCCGGAGTGCTGTGTGCGGACTTCTTGCAGAAAGGAATCCTTGGTGAGTGAACCCCTCCCTGTGACAAATGGGGGCTTGTCTGGAGGCTTCCACTCTCTGGTGTAGAAGAAGGGCTGGAGATGAGAGCCGACAAGAAGGCATGGTGGACTGGGCAGCATGGAGGCACTCATGTGCCGGATAGTGGAATAACAGAAGGAGTTACAGAAAACACCCCAAGAGTTTCAACAGATCCAACAACAAGAAAGATGGTCCTTGTTATCTTGGCAAGTTGGACATCAACACAGCCACAGCGATTTATTATAAGCCAGGTACAGATGCAGCTCATGGAGAAGCTGGTGAGTCCCCTGGCCGGGGGTAATAGCTAAGCGTTGGGCTTGGGGCTGTTCAATAATTGGTCAGGTGGATGACCCCAATACATTTTTAATAACATTTACGAGGGTGGCACCAGAAGCAGACTGGGAGAAGAGAATATGGACCCTCTGATTTGCTCCCTACCCTTAGGAGAAGCACAAGTGGGTTATATGGGGATAGGTGATGCCCAGTCAGCTGACTACAGTAGAGTAAAAGCAGCCATTCTAGATCGAATGGGGGTATCTGCTGAATGGTACAGGCAGAAGTTTCAGTCAGCAAGATGGTCAGAGGCTATATGTCCTAGGGCCTTTGCCCAAAAATTGATTGATTGGGCCGCTAGGTGGCTAAGTTCTGATGACCATGGAATTGGGGAGGTCATGACCTCCATTATTTTGGAGCAACTGTTACAGTGTCCTCCTCAGGTCACTGGGGTTTGGGTTTGGTGACACCAACCCACTACATTAGAAGCTGCTGTAAAACTCACGGAAGAATTTGTGGAGGTAGGCATAAGCCAGTTTGTCCATTTCAAAATGACCCAGGGAGGATAGGTGGGGAGTCAGGGAGGGTAGACCACAGGAAAAGCAGAGGGAGGACAAGAAGGAGTTCCCATCCATACACCAACAAATTGTGTGTTACAAGGGCCGGGGGTTCAGGATATTTGGGAAAAGGCTGCCCATATATAGACTGTAATTTTGCCGACTTCTCTGAGTGGACAGTAATCGTTCGTGGGCCAGTCAAAATGGACGCCCGCCATCTCTGTGAAACTGAGGTGCTGACAAGGGATATTCCCGATACTCTCTGTTGCTGGGTGCTTGGTGGGCAGGAGAGACTGAGTGAAACCCTATTGGATGGTGCCAGGAGAGAGAGTAAAACTGACATGTATTCATAGGGAGGAGAAAAATCTGTCCAGTGGAGAGTACCTCTGGAAATGTGGGGAACATATGATGGAAGTGAGTTGGGGTGGTCAGAACCTTTCCCCAACTGGTATTAACTGCAGCAGATAGGACCCCCTTTCCTTTAAAGGGCGATGGGTGGGAGGAGAAATGCCTGGAAACCTAAATAGCCAGAATGGGCAGGAGTAGAGCAAGTGTGGTATCAATGAAAAGGCCCATAAGCCATGGAGAGGCTGGAGAAAGAAGAAATGGGAAAATCCTAGATGGGAAACAAGCCAGGAACCAAATCCTGGGGGAAAACCCCAAGGTTGAAAGGAATGAAAAGGGGACTAAACTAGGACAAGGTTTGATAGAGAAGGTAAGGGAAAGACTGAGACCACGGGAGGGAGAAAAGAGCCTAGAGGAAAACAAAAATGGAGGAGGTGTGTGAGTAGCCTGAGGCTAGCTCACCACTCTTGGCGCTCAGTAGAGATCCCCATATGGAGTAAGTTAGAGAGATAATTTACAAAGACTGAATGATTAACCGATAATCAAGGTGGCTCACATCATCAACAGAAGAGAGCTAAAAGAGAGACTGGAAGAGGAAGGAGGAGAGGGGTAGGCTGGAAGGAAGAGCCAGAGATGCCCAGGATCTCAGAGAGATGAGTTTTTTTCACCCTATGACTAGGGAGAATGTAGGAAACTTGAGCTGTGGGGAACCTGTTCTGTTTTATTCACACTATAAATAAAGCACTGGGTTTTGAACTTGGCACCAGAGCTGTGGGAGGACGATCTGCAGTAAGGAATCCAGGATGAGGAAATTCTGCCCTCTGACAGTGGCCAGCCAAGCCTCAACTGTAAATTCAACATTTTATTGAATTATCACAAGCCACTATAAAATCTTTGACAGACACTACAGAAGAGATTTTCAGTGACCGATCATATTTCCCTTGAGTCTGTGTTTGATGGCCAACAGGCTGAAAGCAGGGGCGGGGGCAGAAAGGTCTGTTTCAGAGACAAGACATTTGTATTAGATTATTGCTTCTCCAAAGTTACAGTTGTTTGCTGCTCCTTTCAGGAACACAAACTTTCAGTACAGTACCTCCACCAGCCCACCTTTATAAATGGGAGCTGTGTGGAAGGTATGGGAAGGGGGGTAGTATCAGGACTGGTTACGTACGGGAAGGAGAAGGGTCTTTGCTTCTCCAAGGAATACAGCAGTGGTCCTCTGTTACAGTACAAATGTTTTCAAGCATTCCTGGTTCCGGGTGTCTGGGATCTCCCCACTCGGAGCCATGCTGCAGAACCCGGGAGTGAATGGGGGATCTGCTCTGGAAGCTACACAAACCAAATTGGTGGACTTTTGTAGTGGGGAGGCAAGTGGTTTGGGGTCTTGATCTTAAGGTTAATGGAACAAAGTAAAGTTGCTGTGTGACTCTCTTCCTCCATTCCTTTCTTTGTCTTTCATTGGATGAAGAGACCAGAATTTTCCTGATTTTGCAGGGGCTGGTCTGGGGACTGGTGGCCATTTACGATGGTTTTCTTCTCCCACTCCATGCAGGCCCCATCCACTGACTTAGTATATAGTCCATTTCCATTTGGATTGCCTCCCAGTCTCATAAACTTGTGTCTGCAAATTTCCAATGCAGCAGAAACTCCAGCTGGTTCTTGAGGTTCTATGGCAGCAAAAATGTGCGTGGTGCCCCTCCGTAGTTCACCAGACCCTACCTTCATGATATGGAGAGTGGTCACTTTGGATGAGCTATTACCAGCAGGATAGTGAGTTTGTGTGCGTGGTTTTTGGAGGGGGGTGAGGGGGTGAGAGAACCTGGATTTGTGCAGGAAATGGCCCACCTTGATGATCACTTTAGATAAGCTATTACCAGCAGGACAGTGGGGTGGGAGGAGGTATTGTTTCGTGATCTCTGTGTGTATATAATGTCTGCTGCAGTTTCCATGGTACGCATCCGATGAAGTGAGCTGTAGCTCACGAAAGCTCATGCTCAAATAAATTGGTTAGTCTCTAAGGTGCCACAAGTACTCCTTTTCTTTTTACAAGCAACACAGATATTTCTCTGGCACAGATTGCCAGATCCCCACCACAGGAATGGAAAGCCACTTCCCCTTTCCAGTCTAGTACTTTCAAAACTGTTATGTTCTTCAACCAATGGCCTGCCCTTAAAAGAAGACATTGGGAACAGTTAGCATTGCCTCTGAAATAAATGCACCCCACCCCCACCCCCCAGCCCAATCACACACACAGACAGATATTTTAAAAAAAAACAATTATTTCCTGCTACCTACCATTTTCAACAGGTGCTCCTTTTCTCAGGGGACTGCAAAAGTTGCCTGAGAAATAAGGATAATGAGACAATTGCATCCCTGAGAAGTATCTATCGTGTGGCCTCCAACAGGAAATTTATGTTATGTAGGGGTATTTCTTAGCTGCTTTGAAAGGAAAGAAAAAATATAATGTTGCTCTTCTGAGTGACTTGTCAGGACCTTAGGCTAAGGAGGGTGAACCTATTGTACCCGGGAACCAAAAGCAGCAGCCCAGGAACAGTGGGGGCAGACAGAGAAGGACACTTGAGGACTACTCATTGGCATTGACAGAAGGAGTCAGGAGCAGTTTGATTTTATGAGAGAAACGGAGGAACGGGCTGTGGAGGGGGAGGAATGTTATTTGCCAGAGATTGGAGTCAATAGTGATCCAGTTCCTGAAGCAGGACGAATGGTCCAGGGAGTGGGAGCTTGCCCAAAGGGACAAATGGTGGAAAGGATTTGGGTCCCATTTGCTGCAATAGACACTGCCAGAGTCTGGAGACTGGCTCCTTCTCCTCCTCCAGCTCCTTCTCCTGTGTCTGCAGCCCAGAGTGTTCCTGAGGCAGAGGATCCAAACCCCCCTGCCCCAAATAACAGGGGGAAAGCTGCAGGACTCCAGGCACCACCACCTGCAATGGCAGCCGAAACTCCTCCCAGGGGGAGCCCTGTGACCATGCAGGATGGGAACAATGAGCCTGAGCCTGTTACCGAAGTCCATCATATGTCCGACTCCCAAACCCTGCGCAGGAGATGTTCCCATTTGTCCCTCTAGACCATTTCCCACAGCCGTTCCCCCCTTGGCCTTTATCTCCCCCAGACAAGGACGTGGGGTGGTAGGCATTAAAGTTCTCATGTTTTTTGGGGGTCTGATCCATTCTGCTTTCATTCACAGTTCTTTTTCTAAAAAACGTTCAGAGCTACACTACATTTACTAGTTTCGATACTTTTGTGTGGACCTTTCACTCTGGCTGTGACAAAAGGGTACATTTTTTGTTCCCCTCCAGCTTTGGGCCCCACCAATTGGTCTCTTGAGTCCCATAACTCCCCAGACCCCAAAACTGCATGGTGTCTGTGACCCTCCCAATACCCCCGTCAGCCTATTAACCCCACTCTTCCACCGCTATCTGAAGACTACCTAGTAAGCTGGAGACATGTGGAAAGCGCAAAGTGCACAGAAATAACAGATTTTTTTCCTTACCCCGTTAGTAAAGCTAAGGGTGGATCAAGTTCCCTATGGGTTTTTACAACACAGAGAATTGGGGGGAAAAAAGTGAAGTAACTGTTCCACAACATACTGAACAGAGCTAAAATGGTGCCTACTCAAGCCCCCAACCATTACCGCTTTGAACCACGGGGTAACTCACAGTTAGCAGCCAGGAAGTGCCCTTATGCCTGCACACAATCAGAACAGTTGGAAAAGCCCCTCCCAAATTCTTCGTCAACTCTTCTCAAAGTCCTACAAATACTGTATACCCCCCCCTCCCAAACTGTGGTCTGGTGAACAGCTGTGAATGTGAACACAAAACAAAAGAACAATAAATGAAATTTAACTGGGCAGACCCAAACCAAACCAAAAGGTGTTATACCAGAAGAGGCGATCTCCCCCAGTTACCCACAGTGAGTCACAATCTAACCAATTAGCTAATGACCATTGGTAGGAGGGGAACTAAACTGTGTGTTGGAAACACAATGAGTGTGAATGTTCCCTGTTGTGTTTTTACAGCAGGTGTGGTGCTTTGTTTGGGATCAGGCTGAGGTCATCCACTGGCTGCTCAGTGTTCCAACCAAGATGTAGGCAGAAATTTCATCTTGATGTCCCTGGCCCGATGTGATCCAGCACCAATGTAAACAATCACTGGATCAGTCTGTCTGTACAGGTTTTGACAGCCAATTCTGTCCCTATTCTGTCCTAAAGTTCTCACCTTTAATGTCACAAATGATATGAAGCACACAGCATGCCACAATAATGCTGATGGCGTTAGCCACATTTGCATCCAACTGAGTATCTAGGCATGACCAACGAGCCTTCAGCCACACTAATGGATATTCCATTAACATGCGGCAGCTGCTTAGTTTGAAGCTCAATTCTCTTTTTGCAGGGTCATTGATGCCGGGGTAGGGTTTCATTAGCCAGAGTTGGAGCAGGCTAATGTGGTGTGCCCCAGAATAACACTAAGCACAAAGATATGGTACAAAACCACTTCATTTCAAGGGAATAAAGTCCTTTTCTCCTGCTTCAAGTACAGTCCCAATCTCCTCAGCACTTTGACAACATGAACCTTTCTTGTGTGTCTGATGTCAGTGGTCATGAGCCAGTCTTTGTGATCCACTAAGGCTTGAAGAAGGGATGAATAGGAACCATTTTAATGGATGTACTCACTTGCTCCTTTTGGTGGGTTAAGTATGGGGATGTGGGTACCACTGATTGATCCCCCACAGTTTGGAAATCTCATTGTTTAGAACCCAGCTAGAATTTATGGAACTTTGATGATGACGACCCCCTTTGGGTATAGGGTGACCAGATGTCCCGATTTCATAGGGATAGTCCCGATATTGGGGCTTTTTTTTATATGGGGTCCTATCATCCCCCACCCTCTGTCCTGATTTTTTACACTTGCTATCTGGTCACCCTATTTGGGTAGATGAGAGTGTTGACAGAATCACAAACTGACACCATCATGAACCCAATCGTTGACTTCCACAGCCTGAAGTGGTTTGCAACTGACCAGTTGTTGTCCAGTATGGCCAGCTTCCAGAAGGCAATAACCACCCATTTCTGCACTGGTATGGGTCTACGGAAATGAGTTTTCTGCCACTGTATGGCTCCTTACCAAGCTCCAGAAATATTTTCTTTCTCACTCTGAAGTTCTGCAGCCACTGGTTGTCATTTCAGGTTTCCAAGACGATGTGATCCCACCTCCTTGAGCAGGTTCTCCTGTCCAGAAGTGGCAATCCACCCACAGACATATAGTCACAACATTGGTAGTCTCCGGCATCTCTGGGTCATGGGGATGCAGTGGATCAGTCACCATACTGGTCATTAATCTTCAGCTTGTGGGAAAAGTCCAAATCTATTCACCCAAGGTTCTCACCGGTTGCGTACTGCAACACACAAACACATTGTCAGTCACTCATTCCATTTCTTCCACCAAGTTGGGAGGGAGAGAAGGGTGAGTGGGAACTGACATCGATAAATGCATGAAGGCGGTGGACCGTACTACCAATGCACAGCAAGATGGTTCCAAGAGTGTCTTCTGTGATGCACAGAACCCTTGCATACCACCCCTGAAATGCTAACTCCAAACACGTGTACCAAAAAATGGCAGTATGAATGCATTTGTATGCATACATACAGCTTGTATCCATGTCCAGCTCAGCATATGTCACATTCAGAACGAGTAAGGGCTACATAAATGTGCATATACATGGGTAAGTACCAGAATAGGTTACATCTACATTGGTACGCATAAGGTAGAGCTAGGAAGAGAATCCAGATCTCCTGAGACTTACTCTAGTGCCTAAACTACAAGATTATCCTTCCTTTTCCCCAAGCCTCTGAAATCTCAAAAACTGGTCTTGAAACTTAAGGAGATCAGCCATTCTCAGGGGATGCCAGCATTTGCGCTTGCAGTTCTTTCTGTAAAAGAGAAGTAGAAAGCATATATCTACATGCTTTATTCAAACAAGTTACTGGGCTCAATATAGAAGTAACTGGTTGAAATTCTCTGGCCTGTGTTATATGGGCGGTCAGGCTAGATGATTTAATGGTCCCTTCAGGCCTCAAAATCTATGAATCTGTGAGTTTATTAACATTTCAGAACCTTACACCATTTGAGTCACATTCCATTCTAGAAAGGTAGAATGATTCAGGAAGATCTTATTTTCTGACAACCTGTTTGCTGCCTTTACCCTTGAGACAAACAGAGAATAGTATTTCCAGATGGCTATAGATAATCCTGTACTAATTTTTGAGTGCAAATACATACAAACAGCAATCTTTTTTTAAAAAAAACCCTCTGTGCAGAACCTGTAGTACATGAACTGCAGATAGAGGAGAAATGTTTACTTTTAAGCAAACTTCTTCCCTATTAATTCTCATCAGCCTCTAGAGACAAATGTTTTTAATTTCTTATTCTTAAACACTTTTTTCCCCTGGTTGCAGTCAAGTTCCAGCCTCAAATTACTGAGAAATAGTGGGGGAAAACACAAACACCTTGTTTCAAGCATTGTAGAAGGAGAATCAATTTAGTTTAGGTAAGAATCAACCCAAGGCTTTCACCAAAATCTGGAAATAAGACTGATTTTAATGATGGGCTCCCAATGTCCCACATGAACGGTGTACCTTAGACAAATCCATTATAGTAGAGCTGTGTGCTGACAGAAAGAAGGGTGAGGGACTGGAATCTAGGCCTTTGTTTTCCTACTTGAACAAAAAATTTATTCAGGGCCATAGCTAAGGAAAGAAGCAAAACCCCTGGGAAAACAGAAGACTTCTGTTAATTGCATTTGCTGGAAAATGTTTATCATTTGTTCTGGAATAAAATACTCAGATTCCCAGTTCACGTAAATCGGCCCAGGTCCATTGACTTTTGTGGAGCTTCGTCAATTCACACGAGTGGAAAATCTAGCCTAATGAGTCAGTAGCACATTAGCGTAGCCCAGGGTTCAGATTGCATATTGTAGCCTGATCTATAGATTATGTATTAATTATATTGATTACTTAAGAATTCCCAGTTATCACTTTGAGGGTGAACAGGTTCTTGTCCCAAGATTGGGCCCAGTATTATTCACATTATTATTTACTGGGGAACCCCAATGTGCAGAACTGCAACATGCAGACTATAGGAACCCTTCTATATTTACAAATAGTTTATTAATACACTGAACACAGTGACAAACACTCCAAATCAGTAAGGTAAGTCGCCAGCCAGTCAGGCAGTGGCACAGACAGCTGTAGCGGCCCAGGAGCCAGCAAACAGAGCTGTAAACAGGGGAGTTTCAGTGGGAGTTTGAAAAGGGAGTTTGTCTTGTGGTGCTCGTTTGGGGTTTGGTTTCGCTGGGGGTGGTGGGTTTTGGTGTGGTTTGTCTTTCCCAGATTAAAAGGATTTCGGTGGGAAGGCTATGACCGATACAGAGGCAGCAGTGGGAGTGACCCATGTAGTGGAAGACACAATGGAGATGACTGGATGTGGAAGCTGCGGTATGTCCATGATCCTGGAGGGGGGACCTGGTAAGTTTTGTCTGCATGAAATGCCGTCTGATAGAGCCAATGGAGGAAAAGATCCGAGGACTGGAGATGCAGGTGGACAGTCTGGTTGGGTTTAGAAGGGAGTTCGAGCAGATTATGGAGCAAAGACATGAGGCAGCTGAAGGGAAAAGCTCAGACTTGCAGATGGAAGCAGGACTGAGGAATTCTGAGGGGAGACTGCTGGGTGAGGAAAGTGGACAGTGGAAGCATGTGACTAAGAGAACCAGGCAGAGGAAAAGACGGGCCAGTGAAGGAGAAATAGAGCTCAAGAACAGGTTTGCAGAGTTGAAAAATGAAGAAGGGACTCAGCAGGTGGTTACTGAAAGTGGAAGGGCAAGGAAGAAGAGAAGAGTAGCTAGTCCTATAGGAAAAAGGGAAAAGTCAATGGAGACTACACTAAATATGAGCCCCAGGAGGATACAGAATGGGTTGAAGAGGATTACAAGGGAGAATAGGAATGGAAAGAACTTGCAGCCAGAGGGAACAGAGGATAGACTGGAGAATAGCACCGTCACCAGGAAAAGGCAGGTCTATGTGATCGGGGACTCCTTACTGAGAAGAACAGACAGGACTGTAACCAGAGCTGATCCAGAGAATAGAAGGGTGTGCTGTCTTCCAGGTGCTAAGATATGAGATGTAGACCTGAGGTTGAAAAGGATCCTAAAGGGACCGGGAAAGAATCCACTGATTATCCTTCATGTGGGAACAAATGAAACCGGTAGATTCTTGCTGGAACGTATCAAGGGAGACTATGCCAGGCTGGGGAAGACGCTTAAGGAAATCGAGGCTTAGATAATCTTCAGTGGGATTCTGTCTGTTCCTAGAGAAGGGCAACAAAGGTGTGACAAGATTGTGACTATCAACAGATGACTCAGGCAGTGGTGCTATAAGGAGGGCTTTGGGATGTATGGCCACTGGGAGGCATTCATGGACAGAGGACAGTTCTCTCGGGATGGACTTCTTCTGAGTAGGGAAGGAAATAGACTTCTAGGATGGAGGCTGGTACAACTGATTAAGAGAGCTTTAAACTAGAAATTTGGGGGAGATGGTTGGGAGATGTCCAGGTAATCTCCACGCCGGATTTTAGCATTGAGAGGAAAGAAAACCAAGTAAGAAAGGATACAGCCATCAGTAGGAGAATGGACATAAGGAGGAAGGGCAGTGTGGGTACCAGTCTAATAGGTTATACTGGCTGTAGAATGTCCGTGCCTAATTGGGTAAAGAATGTGAGCGAGGCCAAACAGCAAAAATTAAGATGTTTGTACACCAATGCGAGGAGCCTAGGTAACAAAATGGAGGAACTAGAGCTACTGGTGCAGGAAGTGAAACCAGATATTATAGGGATGACAGAAACATGGTGGAACAGTAGACAAGATTGGACTACAGGTATTGAAGGGTATGTGCTATTTAGGAAAGACAGAAATAAAGGTAGAGGTGGTGGAGTAGCATTGTATATCAATGATAAGCTAGAATGTAAAGAAATAAGAAGCGATGGAATGGATAAGACAGAGTCCGTCTGGGCAAAAATCACATTGGGGAAGAAAACTACTAGAGCCTCCCCTGGGATAGTGCTTGGGGCGTGCTATAGACTGCCGGGATCCGATCTGGATATGGATAGAGCCCTCTTTAATGTTTTTAATTAAGTAAATACTAATGGAAACTGCGTGATCATGGGAGACTTTAACTTCCCAGATATAGACTGGAGGACGAGTGCCAATAATAATAATAGGGCTCAGATTTTCCTAGATGCGATAGCTGACGGATTCCTTCATCAAGTAGTTGCTGAACCGACTAGAGGGGATGCCATTTTAGATTTGGTTTTGGTGAGTAGTGAGGACCTCCTAGAAGAAATGGTTGTAGGGGACAACCTTGGTTCAAGTGATCATGAGCTAATTCAGTTCAAACTGAACGGAAGGACAAACAAAAATAAAACTGGGACTAGGGTTTTTGATTTCAAAAGGGCTGACTTTCAAAAAATAAGGAAATTAATTAGGGAAGTGGATTGGACTGAAGAATTTATGGATCTAAAGGCAGAGGAGGCCTGGGATTATTTCAAGTCAAAGCTGCAGAAGCTATTGGAAGCCTGCATCCCAAGAAAGGGGAAAAAATTCATAGGCAGGAGTTGTAGACCCAGCTGGATGAGCAAGCATCTCAGAGAAGTGATTAAGAAAAAGCAGAAAGCATACAGGGAGTGAAAGATGGGAGAGATCAGCAAGGAAAGTTACCTTATTGAGGTCAGAACATGTAGGGATAAAGTGAGAGAGGCTAAAAGTCAAGTAGAGTTGGACCTTGCAAAGGGAATTAAAACCAATAGTAAAAGGTTCTATGGCCATATAAATAAGAAGAAAACAAAGAAAGAAGAAGTGGGACTGCTAAACACTGATACTGGAGTGGAGGTTAAGGATAATCTAGGCATGGCCCAATATCTAAACAAATACTTTGCCTCAGTCTTTAATAAGGCTAATGAGGATCTTAGGGATAATGGTAGCATGACAAATGGGAATGAGGATATGGAGGTAGATATTACCATATCGGAGGTAGAAGCAAAACTCGAACAGCTTATTGGGACTAAATCGGGGAAACCAGATAATCTTCATCCAAGAATATTAAAGGAATTGGCACATGAAATTGCAAGCCCATTAGCAAGAATTTTTAATGAATCTGTAAACTCAGGGGTTGTACCGTATGACTGGAGAATTGTTAACATAGTTCCTATTTTTAAAAAAGGAAAAAAGGTGATCTAGGTAACTACAGGCCTATTAGTTTGACATCTGTAGTATGCAAGGTCTTGGAAAAAATTTTGAAGGAGAAAGTAGTTAAGGACATTGAGGTCAATGGTAAATGGGACAAAATACAACATGGTTTAACAAAAGGTAGATTGTGCCAAACCAACCTGATATCCTTCTTTGAGAAAGTAACAGATTTTTTAGACAAAGGAAATGCAGTGGATCTAATTTACCTAGATTTCAGGAAGGCATTGGATGAGGTGCCACATGGGGAATTATGAGTTAAATTAGAAAAGATGGGGATCAATATGAAAATTGAAAGGTGGATAAGGAATTGGTTAAAAGGGAGACTACAGTGGGTCATACTGAAAGGTGAACTGTCAGGCTGGAGGGAGGTTACCAGTGGAGTTCCTCAGGGATCGGTTTTGGGACCAATCTTATTTAATATTTTTATTACAGACTTCAGCACAAAATGTGGGAGTGTGCTAATAAAGTCTGCAGATGATACAAAGCTGGGAGGTATTGCCAATTTAGAGAAGGACCAGGATATCACATAGGAGGATCTGGATGATCTTGTAAACTGGAGTAATTGTAATAGGATGAAATTTAATAGTGAGAAATGTAAGGTCATGCATTTAGGGTTTAATAACAAGAATTTTAGTTATAAGCTGGGGACGTATCAATTAGAAGTAACAGATGAGGAGAAGGACCTTGGAGTATTGGTTGATCACAGGATGGCTATGAGCCACCAATGTGATATGGCTGTGAAAAAAGCTAATGTGGCCTTGGGATGCATCAGGCAAGGTATTTCCAGTAGAGATAAGGAGGTGTTACTACCATTATACAAGGCACTGGTGAGACCTCACCTGGAATATTGTGTGCAGTTCTGGTCTCCCATGTTTAAGAAGGATGAATTCAAACTGGAACAGGTACAGAGAAGCGCTATTAGGATGATCCGAGGAATGTAAAACCTGTCTTAGGAACGGAGACTCAAGGAGCTTGGCTTGTTTAGCCTAACCAAAAGAAGGTTTTGGGGTGATATGATTGCTCTCTATAAATATATGAGAGGGATACATACCGGCGAGGGAGAGGAATTATTTAAACTCAGTATCAATGTGGACACAAGAACAAATGGATAAAAACTGGCCATCGGGAAGTTTAGACTTGAAATTAGATGAAGGTTTCTAACCATCAGAGGAGTGAAGTTGTGGAACAGCCTTCCAAGGGAAGCAGTGGGGGCAAAAGACCTATCTGGCTTCAAGATTAAACTCGATAAGTTTATGGAGGAGATGGTATGATGGGATAACATGATTTTGGCAATTAATTGACCTCTAACTATTCATGGTAAATAGGCCCAATGGCCTGTGATGGGAAGTTAGATGGGGTGGGATCTGAGTTACTATAGAGAAGTCTTTCCTGGGTATCTGGCTGGTGAATCTTGCCCATATGCTCAGGGTTCAGCTGATTGCCATATTTGGGGTCAGGAAGGAATTTTCCTCCAGGGCAGTTTGGAAGAGGCCCTGGGGTTTTTTTGCCTTCCTCTGTAGTATGGGGCACGGGTTACTTGCTAGAGGATTCTCTGCATCCTGAAGTCTTTAAACCACGATTTGAGGACTTCAATAGCTCAGACATAGGTGAGAGGTTTATCGCAGGATGGGGTGGGTGAGATTCTGTGGCCTGCATTGTGCAGGAGGTCAGACTAGATGATCATAATGGTCCCTTCTGACCTTAATATCTATGAATCTATACTACAGAATGTACATTTGAACACAGAATCATAGAATCATAGGACTGGAAGGGACCTCGAGAGGTCATTTAGTCCAGTCCCCTCCACTCAAGGCAGAACTAAGTATTATCTATACCATCCCTGACAGGCATTTGTCCAACCTGCTCTTAAAAATCCCCAATGATGGAGATTCCACAGCCTTCCTAGGCAACTTATTCCAGTGCTTAACCACTCTGACAGTTAGGAAGTTTTTCCTAATGTCCAACCTAAACTGCCCTTGCTGCAATTCAAGCCCATTTCTTCTTGTCCTATTCTCAGAGGTTAAGAAGAATAATTTTTCTCCCTCCTCCTTGTGATAACCTTTTCTGTACTTGAACATCCATATACTCAAACTATCCCTGGCAGAACAGTCTGAAATGTTAGCCATCGTCTTCCTCATCACCATCGCCTTCCCCCTCATCACCAGTGGCCAACATTCTGGCACCTTCCCAGGCCTACATCTCTCTCTCTTTTCTCCTGCCCATAGGTTGGGATGTCACTTTTATAATGTTACGCTGATGCCACTATGTCTGATGCATATCAAGATGGGTTTCTCTTTATTTCTTCCTTATTTGCATTTCCTCACTATTTCCTCCTTACTAATGTTGGAGTGTCCTGCTCCTATAAGTTAGTATATCAATGATCTCAACTTATTATCATATACGTCAATTTGTTGCCATGGCCCCCTGGTGATTGAATTCATGTTCCTGTGGTCAAAAATTCCCCTTAAACACTCTGTCTTCAGCTCCCCAATACTTGGGGTTTCTGTTGGGCCGTTTATCTGTGCCAAAATTCACAGGCCTCCAAACTTATGCTAACTTGCTGAAGATAATGTCTTACAGGATACAGGCCTGTAGGTTCCTTGCATTACTGCTGAATATAATAAAGGCAGAATCTAATGCAAACAATGAATATAATAAAGGCAAGCTAGCCCTATGGGCTGCAATACCTGGAATGGAGGTCAGAGAATATTTTGGTAAATAAAGAGGACATTCTTGTGGCATTTCCTGCCTAAATCAAATCTGGAAGCAATGGGAATCCTGTGGGAAAGTTTATTCTCATTAGACTTCCAGATCAATCCTCTTCCAAAGAACCTCTGACATGCGGCATGAGCATCAGGTAAGTAACCAAAGTGACACCTTATGGTCAATGCAAGAATCCTCTTTGATTATCTTTGAGAATTCATGCAGGATGGGTAAGTTCCCAGAGGACTGGAGAAGGGCTAACATAGTGCCTATCTTCAAAAGGGGGAACAAATTGGGTCCAGGGAATTATAGACCAGTCAGCTTAACATCAATACCTGGAAAGATCCTGGAACAAATTATTAAACAATCAGTTTGTAAGCACCTGGAGGATAATAAGTAATAACCAACATGCATTGGTTAAAAACAAATCATGCCAAACCAACCTTGTTTCCTTCTTTGACAGGGTTACTGCCCTAGTGAATAGGGGAGAAGCTGTAGATGTGATAGATCCTGATTTTAGTAAAGATTTTGACATAGTCCCACAGGACATTCTCATACTCAAACTAGGGAATTTTGGTCTACATGAAATTATTATAAAGTGGGTGGGTGCACAACTTGTTGTAAAAGCATACTCAAAGAGTAGCTATCAAGGATTCACTATCAAACCGGAAGGGTCATATTTCAGGGGGATCTGCAGGGGTTAGTCCTGATTCCAGGACTAGTCAATATTTTCATTATGACTTGGATGATGGAGTGAGGAGATCTACAGATGACACAAGTTGGGACATCAAGCAATTCAAAATGGCCTTGATAAATTAGAAAATTTGTCTGAAATCCACAAGAAGAAATTCAATAGAGCCAAATGTAAAGTACTACCCTTAGGAAAGCAAAACCAAATGCATAACTACAAAATGCAGAATAACTGGCTAGGCAGTAGTACTGCAGAAAAGGGTCTGGGGATATAGTGGATCACAAATTGATTGCCAACAATGTGATGTAATTGCAGAAAGGACTAATATCATTCTCGGTGCATTAACAGGAGTTCCATGCATAAGCCACAGGAGGTTCCTCTCTAATCAGCACTGGTGATAATAAGTAATTATCTGGTGAGGGCTCAGCTGGAGTACTGTGTCCAGTTCTAGGTGCCACACTTTAAGAAAGATGTGGGACAAATTGGAGATAGTTCAGAAAACAACAAAAATGATATGAGCTTTGGAAAATCTGTCCTTCGAGGAAAGGTTAAAAAAACTGGGCCTGTTTAGTCTTGAGTAAAGAAGACTGAGGGGGGGGATCGGATAACGGTCTTCAAATGTATTAAGGGCTGTAATAAAGAGGATGGTGATCAATACTTCTCCATCTCCACTGATGACAGGACAAGAAGTAATCTGTAGCAAGGTTAGGTATTAGGTTAGATATTAGAAAAAACTTTCTAACTCTAAGGATAGTCAAGTACTGGAACAAGAATGGAATGGAAAACCCACCTAATGAGAGGAGACTGAAAGAGCTTGGCTTGTTTAGCCTAACCAAATGAAGGCTGAGGGGAGATATCATTGTTCTCTATAAAAACAGCTAGGATGATGAGGGCCATATAAGTATTATACATTCATAGATAATCCTTCCATTGGGCTCTGCTGAAAACGCCTCTTGAAATTATAGCAGCACTTTGGGATGTCCCACTTGTTTATACATTCATGTATATTGATGGCCCAGTGAGACAAAACAAAACACCAGAGCATGCAAGCTCCCAGGCCAGGTCAGCAGTTCTGCAGGGAGCAAGCCTCCAGATATTATGATCTCATGGTGAAAGCTGGGCAATAAACACCTGGGAAGCCCCAGGGTACACAATAAGTGAGACGCAGTAGACTAAAAAGACCCTGCTGGCATTGGAAAGGTGAGATAGGTTACCCAAATGCCCTTAAATAGCACCATCAGTAGCAAGGACCACTGAAGAGGAGACAGATTGTTCGAGGAAAAGAAGGGAAACGACCTAAAGACAAGAGTGGTCAGAAGAGAGAAGCAGGGGGTAGGCATGAATGTTCAGATAAGAATCTGATTGCTTATTGCTTGGCGGCTTCTGCAGATCAAGCCTTGAAAGGCCAGCCTGACACTGACAGCATGCCCAGATAAGCATGCTCTTAGAGATATTTACTAGGCTGGTGCTGTTCATCCCTCACTTTCATGAGCACTGAAGTTCACTCAGCATTCTTTAAAATATTATTCCTAATGTTTAATTACGGGAAGATGATCAGCTCTTTGTTTCGCATCTAAGCATCGCTAATGAAGAGGACAGAACCAGAGGAATACAAAACAGGCCTCGTATCAGTACACCAAATAGACATTTCCAGTACAGAGTCATTATTATTCATATTATGGTAGTGACTAGACGGCTGAGATTGGGGGCCCACTGGGGCTAAGTGCTGTAGAAACGCAGCTAGACAGACACTGCCCCCAAAAGCTTACTGTTGAAATAGACAGGACAGACAAAGGGTGGGAGGGGGGAAAGAGGAACAGAGAGGGGAAGGGACTTGCCCAAGGGCACTCAGAAGGTCAGTAGCAGAGGCAGGTGACCTGCGTGTCAACCAAGTTTCAGATCCACACTGCCTCCTCACATAATAGCTAAGCTACTCTACCTTCTTCCTCTGCTGCATGTTGATAAAAAAGTCTGCCAAGTAATCATTGTCAGGTGGAGGGGCAGGTGGACATAGCTGAGACTTATTATAAAGAAAACATACTTTTTAAAAATTGCAAATGCATATATATGAGAGGCAGTATGTCCTAATGGATAGCACACTAGTGACTAGACTAAGCTTCAGCAGACTTCAAGTCCCAACTCTAGCATGTTGAGTGACCTTAGACAAGTTACTGTACTTCTGTGCCTCGGTTTCCCCCTCTAACATGGGGGTGATGATATTTAGCTTTCCCGTGAAAAGCACTGTTAGGATATAGATATTCAGGTCTGTCTGTAAAGGCCTATACTCTAAAAATTTAGGTGTATTCTTATCACTTGGCTAGTTATAGAGGTACAAAAGAGAATCAAAATCACTGTCTGCCGGTGTAAGGGCCTTCTCTTACTGTGACAGTCTGAGGCCCTGTTCTTAGGCTAAGGCCTTTGGCTAAGCAGCAGAGGCAGCCATAAGCTGGGAAGCAAATGGTCATATCCTCACATTCCAAACTAGTCACATTGAAAGAAGGTGCTATTGGGCTCTTAGTAATACAATCCTGTCCTGATAGTGCCTATGGCCTCCAGAGAAAGGGAAGTGCCTAGAAAATGTAAAAGGAAACTTAGTTTGATAGCATCCTGTCTGGCAAGAACTCACTTATCAATAGCTGGGATGTGAAATCCTCACTTCTGTATTGTTTTGTCATTATAGTTCCCACTTTGCTATTGTTTCTCTATATAATCTCTGTCTGGTTCTGTGATTGTTCCTGTCTGCTGTATAATTAATTTTGCTGGGTGTAAACTAATTAAAGTGGTGGGATATAATTGGTTAACTAATCATGTTACAATATGTTCGGATTGGTTAGTTAAAATTCAGGAAAATGATTGGTTAAGGTATAGCAAAGCCGAACTCAAGTTTTACTATATAGTCTGCAGTCAATCAGGAAGTGTGTGTGTGGGGGGGGGAAATGGGAACAGGGAATGGGGTTGGAGAAATTGGAATCATGTTTTGCTAAAGGGGGAAATGGGAACAGGGAATGGGAGTAAGGAAGTTGGAATCATGTTTGGCTAAGGGTAGGAATGGGAACAGGGACACAGGTGTAAGGCTCTGTGGTGTCAGAGCTGGGAAGGAGGATACTAAGGAAGGAAACTGGAATCATGCTTGCTGGAAGTTCACCCTAATAAACATCAAATTGTTTGCACCTTTGGACTTCGGGTATTGTTGCTCTCTGTTCATGCGAGAAGGACCAGGGAAGTAAGTGGGTGAAGGAATAAGCCCCCTAACAAGCACTATGAGATCTACTTATGAAAAGCACTCTACAACAGCTAGTTATTATTAATATTCAGAGCATCCTTGTCTCCCCACCATCCTTTATAGGTCTCTAAGCCTGAAAACACTTATGCATCTGCTTAAAGCACAAAGCCAGAAAGGACCACTGTGATCATCTAGTCTGACCACCTGTATAACACAGGCCATGGAATTTCACCAAAATAATTCCTAGACCATGTCTTTCAGACAAATATCCAGTCTTGATTTATAAATTGTCAGTGATGGAGAATCCACCCTGACACTTGGTAAATTGTTCCAGTGGTTAATATAGGTCATCCCGTTGTCTTAAATGGGCTACTCAAGGGCTCAAAGTTAGTAATGTGCTTAATTGTTTGTCTGTCAGCTTTTGGGGGCAGGGATTGTCTCTTAATATGTAGGTATGGGATACATGTCCTCTGATCCACAGCTGATTTTACTCCATTGCATTTCCCAGCTAGAAAGCATGGCCCTTTATCTCAAGCTGGAAAGACTCACACTTTTAGCTCTGGATGTCTCCAATGTAATCCCTGTTGTCTGGATATGTACAGCACCTAGCACAATGGGCCATATTCAAAACAATTCAGCTAGTTGGGTGAAGAGTCCTCTTGAAATTATACTAATAAACATCATCACAGGAGCTTCTGGGTTCTGAGCACATTCAAAAATCTGGCCCAGTGGGTTCCCGGTCCTGACTGAGGCTTTTGAGCAATAACAGAACAGAACTATTACATAAGAACACAAAATTATAAATAAAAATAATTTTGAATTACACAGGCATTCTTTCCCCTTAAATAATAGGGTGCTGGAAAGATTCCCTATTGCCAGCTATCAATTCTTGACTTAATTCATTCATTTCAATCTACATTTTTTAAAAAAAATAAAAAGATACAGCAGCTAGGAAAACTATTAGTGATCAAGGCAATTCTGTTAAACAAATTGCCTTATTACAGAGGTTCCATGCGTAGTCTTACAGGAGAGAAATCGTGCTCTGGAGTCTGCCAGTTTTACAGAGGGTGCTTTGCTGTTATTTGGCTCAAAATTACTTTACAGTCCATACTCTTGAGATGGATCAGCACCAAGATCCCAGAGCTAATGCCAACTATAGAAGTGCAGTGTGGCAAAGGAAGAAGGAAAGAAAACACAACAGGAGCTAAGAATATTCACGACAGCTAGAAAAGAAGGAGAGCAGCAATCAGGTGCAAAATGGCACGTTAGGGTTTCAACTGTGTGTCTCTGTGACATTTAAAGGGCCAGCTAACAGAAAGGAATGCTGGGAAAAAAGTTCCTACAAGAGGGCAGATCTCTTTTTATACATACACACGCATGCAAAGACACACACACATGACAGATGCTAGGGATGTTGCTTATTGCACTACCGGAAGGCACTCAGGTAGTACAAAGATGAACATGGTATTAGGACCCATGCAGGATAGCAGAGCATCTGCTGCAGGGAGAGGATCCTTTAGAAGTGGGTGGGCTTCGCCCGCCCCCTTCCTGGATCCCAATATGGCTGCTGAGGCAGGTTCAAAGATACAACCTAGTCTATAGGGAACGTGTAACAGTACTAACAGTTCTTCCTATGTGGGACATGCCACCACTATTTCACCATACTAAGGCTTCTAAGCTCTTTAGCTCTGGCCCATTATTAATATTTGTAGACTTAAACTGCATGCAGGCAGTCTCATGAGAAAGGGCAGGATGTGTCCTAGAGATGGGTGAACCAGAACTAGTTTGGCCCAGTATCAATGCTGTCTGGCCAGCTGAATCGTCCTTTGAATTTAAATTAATTTTACCTGAGTAATAGTTTACGTGGAGACATCAGCAAGCCCGATTATCCAGTTTGTACAATTGCTGGTCTTGTGCTGCCAAGGAAGAGAAGCAGAGCCCAAGCTGAGAATTTACAACCAGGGAAGAGAGAAGCCAAGGACTAAATAGGCCACCAAGAATTATCCCACCCTTTCATTGCCTAGACATTAGTTTTCTAGCTCAAGCTGAGGCACACTGGTGGGGAAGCTGACAAGCCATGCCAGGACTGCTAATTGAGCATCATTCATGGATACTAAAGGAGATGGAGGAGGATAGTGTTATGGTCAAGACAGTTGACTGGGGAGTATGGAGACATGGATTGAATTCCTGGTGTGGCTATAGTCTTGTTGTGTGAGTCTGGGCAAGTCACTTCCCCGCCCTATTCAACAGGGATAATAATATTTCCTGTGATGAGGCTGGGCTTACTAGTGGTGCCAGCTAGTGGCTGGGTCACTGGGTCCCAACTCTCCCCTGTCTCTGACAACCCTTCCCAACCATCACTCTGATGCTATGGTGCTGCACCTTTCTGTATGTAGCGACTTGCCCCCCCAGCCAGATTGCCAGTCAAATGCACCCCAGTTATGGGGGAAAAGAGTCCAACATAATATAGAGTCCAGTGTCTCCATAAAAGAAAGGTTCTTCAGCCCACTTCTGGGCCTTATGGTTGCACATCCTTGCATCAGGGTTTACAATGTCTCTGTCCCGCCCCACTCTTATCTCCAGGGGAAGGGGTTTTGTGCTCCCTTCAGGGGTTGGGAGTTGGTAGGGGAGCTCAGTCCACTGGGCTCCAACCCATGGCCCTATGAGATGCTGTGGTAGCAAACACTCCAGAGTGCTTTGGGGCTTCCTCCCTGGGGGTCACTTCCTACCACTTACACTCCCAGTCCAAGGTGTGGTCAAAACCTCACAAATGATGTACCCGACGTCGGTAGGGTGGCATGAAGGGTTCCTTAGGGCTAAGAAAATACCTCTAGGCCCTGGGGTAGCTACCATTTGCAGACCTCCCCTCTGCAGCCAAGACTGCTGCTGTACCTTTACTCAGAAGCTCCCGAGATAGGTATCTCCTCCTATCCTGTCTGCGCCCCTTTTGAGCTGTCTGACTCTCTTTAAGCTCCTCCTCTAGCTGCAGCGGACTCTGCAAGTGTGGAGGGATGGAACCACCTGGGACTAGAACTGCTCCTTAACCCCTTCTGTCCCAGTGTGAGGTTTATACACCCCACCACACTTCCCAAGGATGGAATATTTTCATGAAATGAAATGTTTGAGATATGCTCAGCTAAGAAGGTGATAGCTGATCTATAGACAGCAGTAAAGCTAGGGAGGCAGTGTGTTCTAGTGGCTAGGGGACTGGACTGGGGGGGGGCAGGAGACTTGGGTTTTGGTTCTTGTTCTGCCACTGACTTGCTATATAACCTTGAACAAGTCACTTTACCTAGCTGTGCCTCTGTCTATCTTGACTCTTCAGAGTGTAAGGTTTTCAGGGTAAGGACTGTCTCTCACTATGTGTATATACAGCACCTAGCACAATGGAGCCCGGATTGCATTTGGGGCCTCCTAGCACAACAGCAATACACATGGAAATCAGAAAATAAAGGCAACTTAAAAATAACCCAGTTTTAGATCTTTTGTGGAACACTGCAGACAGTTTTCCCCCACTCCTGCCTTAATGAAAAATGACTCTGGATGTAATAACAACAAGGTGTTCTAATTAAATAGATTTGTTTACATCTTGTAGCATGAAAAACTAATTCCGTCTGATATACTGTATGTGCCTGTGCTATCTCTCTCCCACTTCGTGTAAAATTACCCATTTTAAGTAGTATTTTATTTAAGAATATTTAACAGTGTCCTTGATTTAAGAAGCAAGTGGTTTAAAATACAAGGTATTTCTTTTTCAAAGTAGAGATTCGAGTTGTGTTCGGGAGGGGAGGAAAAAGAAATGATAGGCAGTGCTATTTATCACAATATTTCCTCCCCTTTTTATTGTATAGCAAAGGTCCCTGACTTTACTAGTCACGGGGACTCTGAAATACTCATAGCCTGTGGCTAGAACACAGTTTTATTAAGTGAAGGTTAGAGTCAGGAGCAGTGAAACTGGTAGGAGGAGAAGCGGACCCAGTGTAATACAGTTACTTATATGATATCCTAACCCATAGCTAAGTGTAGTGTCAGCTCCAAAAGGCTTAAGAGGATAGAACTTCCACCTTGGTTGCACTTTGTTCCACCTAGCCGAACAATTCCTTTGTGTGCCACAGTCAGAAGCATCATTAAAGGAACTGTTATAGAAATTATGTGTAAGCATTACGGATAGTCTAGAGGAAAAAAAAGTTGCAAAAAATGAAAGCCACCAGTGGATTTTATGTGTCATGCCATTTCATAGAATCATAGAATATTAGGGTTGGAAGGGACCTCAGGAGGTCATCTAGTCCAACCCCCTGCTCAATTTGCATTGAACACCTTTTATCCACGGCTTTCAAAACCCTTTAATATTTGCCATGCCACTCCAGGATAGGGATGTATTATAAGCCCCATTTTACAGAGGTGTCAGTATTGTGGTTCAGTCACTTACCCTTAATCACCCTGAGTTAGAGGCAGAGTCGAGTTAAGATCCCAGGAACCCAATCCATCCCTTTATTGGAAACGAGTCCATTCTGATATTCGATACTGGGTCTAATTAACCATCCTCTGTCTAGCAATCTGTCATCCTCACCATTGTGGCATATGAGCCTCAAAATAAATGACTGTCGGGAGCTAGGCTATTGGTGTTTGTTGAATCAGGGTCATTGCAAGAAAAAGTCCATTCATGGAAGCCTTAAGGAGGGTGGGATTCCAGGCCCCACTACAGCATCCCTTTGCCACTGTAGCAGCATAAGGGAGCCACAAAGGCCCCTTTGCTGGCTAGTGGAGAATTCCTCTGTCTTGCAGACACTGATTACAGCTGCAGTAGGCTGCCTTGGCGTTTCCTTATAGCACATGGGTTTTTAACCTGTGGTCCACGGACCTCTGGGGGCCTGCAAACTATGTCTCAAAGTTCCAAAGCAGTCCACACCTCCATTCAGAATTTTTTAGGGGTCTGCGAATGGAAAAAAAGGTTGAAAACCACTGCTCTAGCACTGAGAGATTGAGAGATTCTCTGGTGAGGCCAGCTTTGGTGGGGTGTGTGAAATAGCGCATCTTCTGGGCCCTTCCATCTAGCAGAGAAAGGCAGAACAAGAACCAAGGCACATTTCTTTTACAGTGAGGGTGATTAGCCATTGGAACAAACCAGCAGAGGAAGAGGTGGCTTCTCCATCCCTTGCTGTCTTCAGGTCAAAGCTGGATGCCTTTCTAGAAGATAGGCTTTAGCCACAGAAAGGCTATTGGGCTCAATACCTGTAAGTGGGTGAAACTCTCAGGCTTGTGTGATCTTGAGGTATAGGTCAGCTGACATTCCTTTTCCATTTAGAGAAACAGGGGAAGCCAGACTCACTGCCTGGTTCCTGCTGTACTCTCAGGACAGTGAAAGTGTGGCAGCCGCCATCTTGGCCAAGGAGCAGGGAAAGAACTGGGGAACCTCCAGAGCTAAAAGCACAAGCTGCAAAAATGCCACAGCTCTAGAGTTGGGTGCAGCAACAAACTCATTGCCTCTTTGGATCGGCACAGAGTGGAGGGCCAGTAACACACCATCACTAGTGGGTTATGAAAGCATGGGCTGACCCTTACTTGGGGTTCAATGAAATGTCACAACTACAGCCATAATACAGAGCACATTATTATGTAAAGTCATTCCTGTCTATAACCACTGATAGCTACTCTAGCTTACAAAGATCCCAAAGCCTTTCTGCTCCATGCATGATGGAATTATCCCATCCATCACTGAAATGCCTCTAGAGGCAGAAAGCTGTTTAACACCATAGAAACAAACTGAAAAAAGGACAAGGGAAATATGGTATCAAACTGAAACTGCAAAGTGTATATCAGAAGGGAGAATGTACAGATCCAAGCTGGAATCTGGCCACCATGCTGGGGTTAATCTCCCTGTGCCAATGAAGAGAATCATTCATGGCTATAGGATGTTGCTTTTGAAATTTAGCACAACAGCATTGCTCCTAGAGAATGAAGCTGATACTGACTCCGAAGGGGGAGAAACACCGACTAAACCACCATAGTTACTTTTTATAGTTCCCTTGGTTTTCCAGCTAGGTCTCCCATCCATGCGCAGATCCACTCTCACTCTGCTTTGCATATGTGTGAGAGTCACCATCTTTGCTGATACCAGGGGTCGAGCCAGAGACCTGTAAACATGCATTTCCACAGCTTGACCTGAATAGCCAGCTGCCAGGGCATGTAGCAGACTACTCTCTTCTGTGGAGCAGGCCTCGGGGTACAACTGTAGCACACACTGACCAGTTATACATGCACTTAAAGAAAGGGGAGAGGCATATCTTAAAATCCAAACAAAGAAAATCCTAAAATAGCTTTTCTGTAGAAAAACCATAGATTATAATTTTAAACAGCAATAATTTCATATGACATATCTGCAAGAAATTTGCTTTTGCGGTTTTTATTTGTTTCACTGAAAGAAAAGGCAGTCCCCAAGCAAACAAATATGTATTGGGGCGGGGAGATGAAACTAAGCAAAAGGCACTGGTGAAAATGTGTTTATCGGGATCAAGCAGACCTGGATTTGGTTCCCACCAATTCCACTACTCTGTGCTGTGGAAGTTCTTATACTGCCCCCATCATCGGAGCATCTGAGCACCCTCCAGCAGCGCATTCCACACCATGACTAACATATATCACAGGTGGTTTGCTAATCTGTATTGTCTGTCTTGCCTGTTTAGATTGTAAGTGTCTCAGAGCAGGGACTGTCTCTTGCTCTGTGTACATTTAACACAGCTAAGTCCTTCAGTGCTGCAGTAATACAAATAATGAAGCACATTTAACACATCAGGCTAAAGCAGTGGGACCTGATCCTGAAAGCTGCTGAGCATAGGCTCATAGAACTGGAAGGGACCTCACGAGGTCATCTACTCCAGTCCCCTGCACTCATGGCAGGACTAAGTTTAATTTAGACCATCCCTGACAGGTGTTTATCAAACCTGCTTTTAAAAATCTCCATTGATGGAGATTCCACAACCTCCCTGGGCAATTGATTCCAGTGTTTAACCACCCTGACAGGAAGTTTTTCCGAATGTCCAACCTAAACTGCCCTTGCTGCAGCTTGAGCCCATTGCTTCTAATCCTATCCTCAGAGGCTGAGAATAATTTTTTTCTCTCCTCCCTATAACAGCCTTTTATGTACTAGAAAACTGTAATCAGATCCCCTCTCAGTCTTCTCTTCTCCTAATGGAACAAACCCAGTTTTTTTCAATCTTCCCTCTTAGGTCAGGTTTTCTAGATCTTTAATCAGTTTGGTTGATCTTCTCTGGACTTTCTCCAGTTTGTCTACATCTTTCCTGAAATGTGGCTCCCAGAACTGGAAACAATACTCCAGCTGAGGCCTAATCAGCAGGGAGTAGAGCAGAAGAATTACTTCTCATGTCTTGCTTACAACACTCCTGCTAATACAGGCCAGAATGATGTTTGCTTTCTTTTTTGCAACAATGTTACACTGTTGACTCATATGTAGACCCACTATGACCCCCAGATCTTTTCCTGCTGTACTCCTTCCTAGGCAGTCTTTCCCCACTTTTATGTGTACAGCTGATTGTTCCTTCCTAAGTGGAGCACTTTGCATTTGTCCTTACTGAATTTGATCCTATTTTCTTCAGACCATTTCTATGGATCATTCTGAATTTTAATCGTGTCCGCAAAATCACTTGCAATCCCTCCCTGCTTGGTATCGTCTGCAAACTTTATAAGTGTACTCTCCATGCCATTATCTAAATCATTGATGAAGATATTGAATAGAATCGAATCCAGAACTGATCCCTGCAGGAGCCACTCAATATACCCTTCCAGGTTGATTGATAACTATCGCTGGGAAGGGTTTTCCAACCATTTGCGCACCCACCTTAGAGTAGCTCCATCTAGGTTGTATTTACTTGTAGTTTGTAAGTCAGGTCATGTGAGACAGTAAAAAAAGCCTTGCTAAAGTCAAGGTATACCACATCAACTGCTTCCCCCTATCCACAAGGCTTATTACCCTGTCAAAGAAAGCTATTAGGTTGGTTTGACACAATTTGTTCTTGACAAATCTATGTTGACTGTAACTTATCACTTTATTATCTTGTAGGTATTTGCAAATTTATTGCTTAATTATGTGCTCCATTATCTTTCTGGGTACTGAAGTTAAGCTGACTGTTCTATAAATCCCTGGGTTGTCCTTATTTCCCTTTTTATAGATTGGCACTATATTTGCCCTTTTCCAGTCCTCTGGAATTTCTCCCGTCTTCCACGACTTTTTGAAAATAATCACTAATGGCTCAGATATCTACTCAGTCCGCTCCTTGAGTATTCTAGGATGTATTTCATCAGGCCCTGGTGACTTGAAGACCTCTAACTTGTCTAAATATTTTTTAGTTTGTTCCCTCCCTATTTTAGCCTCTGATCCTACCTCATTTTCACTGGCATTCACTATGTTAGATGACCAATCACTGCTAACCTTTCTGGTGAAAACTGAAACAAAAAAGACATTTAAAACTTCTGCCATTTCAACAGGTTTTGCACTTACTTGTGGTATTTTGTCACCTGCCCCCTTCAAACTTAGTTTAAAGCCCTCCTACTAGGTTAGCCAGTCTGTATCCAAATATTCTCTTCCCCTTCCTCAATAGTTGGACCCCATCTCTACTTAGCAGTCCTTCTTCCTGGAACAGCATCCTGTGGTCAAGGAAGCCAAAGCCCTCCTGGCAATACCATCCTCACAGCCAGGCATTCACCTCCAGGATGCATCTATCTCTGCCTTGGCCCCTACTTTTGACCAGAAGGATCGTATAGAGCATCACCTGCACCTCCAACTCCTTCATCCTTACTTCCAGAGCTCTGTAGTCACTTCTGATCTGCTCAGGGTCAGACACTGAAGTGTCATTAGGGCCCACATGTATCAGTAGCATGGCGTAGTAGTCATAAGGCCAGATGATCCTCAATAGTCCCTCCATAACATCTCGGTTATGGGCCCCTGGCAGGCAATATGTCTCCTGGAATGCCATGTCAGGCTGACAGATGGGTGTCTCTGGCCCCCCTCAGAAGAAAGTCACCAACCACCTCTACCCTACATTTCCTCCTGGGAGTTGTGGCTGAGATCCTCCCAACTTTGGGAGTACAGAGCTTCTTCTCCTCCACTTTTGGGGTTGGTTCCTCATCCCTCATTTGCCAGGGCAGGATAACAGTTCTTCATGACTGTGGTGGGTGAGTTGGGAGTAGGGGTGGAGCACTGACTGCTGCCAGACGTAACCAACAGCCAGTGTCCTCCTTGTGACAGAGCCATATCCTCCTCCCCCGGTGGTGTGACAGCAGTCCTCTCTAGCCGGATAGCTTCCTCAGCCTTGGAGGTCTCCATGTGAACACTGTCAATGAATTCCTCGTAGGCACGGATGCTCCTCAGCCTAGTCACCTCCTCCTGTAGCTCTCCCACCTGCTTCCTAAGAGATTCCACCAGCAGACACCTTTCACACTGGATGGTTCCCCCAGCCGAACTTTCTGTGAGTGGGAAATGAAGGCCACAGTCTCTGCAAATCCACACCAGGATCTGGGTAGAGGCATCCATGGTCAGGTTCTCTGTCTGGATACAGGTGCAGGTGGAGGAAACAGAAGCAGTGTTGGCATTTGGTGATGCGGCCCTTCCTAACCATAGCAACTATATGATGACTCAGCATCTCCCAGGAATGCTGTGTGCTCAGCAACCTGCAGGAGGACATTCATTCTGTATTTTCCAACAGCTGCCCAGCACCCTTGCAGGATTGTGCCTTGAGTTTGGGGTAACATATGGGGTAACAGCTCCAGAGAAGATTGATTTTCACCTTTTGGGTGCTTACAGCATGATAAAAAACATTCCTCCATGCTCCAAGTTTCAGTACCTGCACACCCATTTGTTTCCTCATTGTTTTTATTAAACAAGAAAGGCAAGCTTTATTACTGCGCAAATGAAAGCATCACCAGAAGATAGATACTTCCTGGATTCTTATTAATCTCCAAGAGTTATGAGTCCGCCTAAGTCCCACAGAAATTAACATACTCCACAGCTTTCTTTCAGCAAATCACAGAGCCTGTGAGACCCTGCACGGAGAAACAAACATTAGAAAAGATCTGTACTGTGAGGAGGGTGGGTGAAGTCAAAATGTGCGCGCGCGTGTGTGTCTTTATTCTCATATATAAATAGGGCTAAGTTCTGTATGGATTTTTACCCCATCTAGCCCTATTGTGTACAGTCCATGGAAGAATTTGACTTTATACCATACAATGGTGCACCGTGGAACACTAGCCATAATCAGATTAATAAATCAAAATTATTTGAGACTGATCCCAGAAAATATAAATAGTGTAGAAATGTACTTATATTTTAGTCTGATTTTTACTACTCTGCAATATAAGAATATCCTCCCAAAGCTTTGGGCATCCTTATTATTTGTATTATGATAGTATCTAGATGTAAGCACCAGGGTGTGGGCAGTCAGGCCCAATGGTTAGAGCCAGGCACCTGGCACCAGAGCTGGAGTCACAGTCAGGAGCCCAGCCAAAGGTCAGAGCTGGAGCCAGGATCAGAGGTAGGGCATAGGAATGGGGACCTGGAGCGAGGCAGGAAAGCAGGAACCAGGAACAGATGGGGGTCTGGGGTAAGGAGGATAGGAAGCAGGGTGTGAGGCTGGGCTCGAGTCAGACAAGTAAGCAGGATTCATAGTAACGGCTAGACAGGAATTCACGTAGCTGCTCAGACAACTTCCTGTGTCTCTTTCTGGCTTAAGTTGTGCGCCACAGCCATACGGTGAGGCTTTATGTCTCCCGCATTCAGGAGCTTTGTTGGCAGGGCCCTTTGTGAGTTAGAGTTTTACTAGCCCCCTTCTCCACTGATTTGGGTGAGCTGCCAGTCTGAGCAGTTCCTGGGCACCCCTGGTCTTCTGTTTGAGGCACATGATTCCTCCCAGTGGAGGCCCCGGAAGACAGCAGGATTCTGTTGTGGAAGGCACAGTCAGGGAGCGTTTCTGCCCCAAAGAACTTCCAGTCTTCGTCAGGTTTGCTTGCTTGTGAGGGGAAACAGCAGCATTGCTGGGTGAAGTGACTGGCCCAAGTTCACATAGCAGGTCAGTGGGAGAGCACACTTATCTTGTGAGTCGCAGCCCAGAGCTCTATCCATTAGGCTTTTACAGAATGCACCAACAAGTTAACAGACACAGCAACCATCCCAAAATCAAAACATCCCAGCTAGAAAAGAGATGTATGCAATTGTGATGGGAACATCAATCACACACCCAGCTACCTATCTCCCATCTCCTCCTGGGCAAAGGAGGAGCTTTTGGTCCTGAAGCTCAGCATCATTGGTCTGTTTTGTAGTAAGGGAGGAAGGGAGTTTCAAATGGTCTAAAGTGACTGATCTCATGCTAAAAGTCCAAGGATTTCACACAGCAATAGCTGAGTTCCGTTGGGTATATCTTTACAGCACAGTTGAACCACGGATGAAGATCATGCAGGTTTTTTCTCTAGGATTCTTTCGTAGTCAGTTGTGACAATTGAGAGAGAACTCATTTGTTCTTTAGGGGGAACTGTGGGAAGGACATAGGCGGACTATCAGCACCAGAGTGATTTTGTCGGCATCCTCATTACAAAGTGGATGGGTTCCATCCCAAATTAAACCAGGTCCCAGGCTTAAGCCACACTTACAGTGGGCTAGCCTGGGCTTAAAGCATCTCCAAACCCACATCAGAGGTTTCTCTATATGGATGGCAGGGGGGACGGTCTAAAACCCTGGTAAGAGTCTGGTTTAAATGTGCAGTGCAGACATGCCTTGTGAATCATCCACTAAAGGTGAAGTTTGGCTAGATTCTCAGCTGTCGTAAATTGGTGTAGCTCCATTGACCAAGTGTAACTTCAGTGAAGCTGTGCTGATCTACATCAGCCGAGACTCGTCCTTTCTGACAACTCCTTTGACAGTAATGGCTGCCCAGAGGTATAAGACTCAACCGTTCTTTATTCCGGATTGCCGAGGTTAGCATTTGCAATGTTCCCCCTTTAACAAAACATTCCAGCACACACACATACTCCATGATTCTCATTTATGCTCTCTCACTACCCAATTAATGTCACATTAAATTAGATACCTGCAACAGCTTTAATTTTAGACCACTGCACTGTAGCTTTTACCCTCTACGTGGCCTCCACTACCTTTATGGGAAAGTTGTATAGAACTGGATCGCTGATGAGAGCTTTCTAGAGGTTTTGGACCCCTCTATGCCATTTAATAGAATATTAGAACCCTGCAAGAATTCTGAGGGATGGTTCGTCATATCTAGAGTAGGAGCTCCATTTGGAATTTTTTTAGAGTATTTTTTATAGACGCCCTATTAAATTTCTATGGAATAAAAATGTAGTTAAAGTGCTATTTAGGGATCCAGGCACTTCCTGTGTGACCCTGGGCAAGTCACTTCATCTCTCTGTGCCTCAGCGCCTCATTTATAAAATGGGACTAATTCACTTCCCTCCCTCCTGGGGGTTTTGTTATGATAAATATATTAAGAACGGAGATGTTCAAATACTAAGCTAATAATGCCCATATAAATACTGTAGAAAGACAGATTAAACCCCTATTGGTTTGGACCCTACTAAATTCCAGAGGGCTTTCTGATCAGAGTATCACATCTTAAACAGAACCAGACAAGTATTAGCAATCTCAGTGCTTACACAGTTCTTCCAAAATGCCAGCATTCTACCATTGGCACTTTCCTCAGTCAGTTTAAGCTATGAGTATAGAGTTAGCATTTATTTCTTTATTGCACTCTTACTTCCAACTTCACCGGGCTGCTATATCTCTTCGTCAAGGTTCCTCCCCCACTCTGAACGCTAGGGTACAGATGTGGGGACCTGCATGAAAACCTCCTAAGCTTATCTTTACCAGCTTAGGTCAAAACTTCCCCAAGGTACAAAATATTCCACCCTTTGTCCTTGGATTGGCCGCTACCACCACCAAACAAATACTGGTTACTGGGGAAGAGCTGTTTGGAAATGTCTTTCCTCCCAAATACTTCCCAAAACCTTGCACCCCACTTCCTGGATAAGGGTTGGTAAAAAGCCTCACTAATTTGCATAGGTGACCACAGCCCCAGACCCTTGGATCTTAAGAACAATGAACAATCCTCCCAACACTTGCACCCCCCCTTTCCTGGGAAATGTTGGATAAAAAGCCTCACCACTTTGCATAGGTGACCACAGACCCAAACCCTTGGATCTGAGAACAATGAAAAAGCATTCAGTTTTCTTACAAGAAGACTTTTAATAGAAATAGGAGTAAATAGAAGTAAGGAAATCCCCTCTGTAAAATCAGGATGGTAGATACCTTACAGGGTAATTAGATTCAAAACATAGAGAATCCCTCTAGGCAAAACCTTAAGTTACAAAAAAGATACACAGACAGAAATAGTTATTCTATTCAGCACAATTCTTTTCTCAGACATTTAAAGAAATCATAATCTAACACATACCTAGCTAGATTACTTACTAACAGTTCTAAGACTCCATTCCTGGTCTATCCCCGGCAAAAACAGCATATAGACAGACCGAGACCCTTTGTTTCTCTCCCTCCTCCCAGCTTTTGAAAGTATCTTGTCTCCTCATTGGTCATTTTGGTCAGGTGCCAGCGAGGTTACCTTTAGCTTCTTAACCCTTTACAGGTGAGAGGAGTTTTCCTCTGGCCAGGAGGGATTTTAAAGGGGTTTACCCTTCCCTTTATATTTATGACACTTCTGTTAATTGAAATTCACTCAATTGTATTTCCTCCATTTAGCTGAAAACCAACATTTCCACCCAAAACATTTTGACAGAATTTTTTTTGACCAGCCTGTGGTACAGTTCCCCGTGGGCCTCGTGACTAGAGCAACTAGATTCCAGTCTCACACCTCCTAAGCAAAAGGGGTAGAGATGCCTGGCCCCTAATCTTAAGATGAAGGCATCACAATCTTGGTCTGCGTTGGGACCTTGCTGTCAACTGGGAAGGATACGGGCACTTGGACTCTCCCTCTCCTCTGGGTCCCAGCCCAGGACTCTCTTGGGGAGTAGCATTGTCAGAGCCCTCCACACGGAAGCTCCTCGTCTGCTGCCTTGGGCCACTTCCTGTTCGTACTCTCTTTCAGTTTGGGCCACAGCCGCTATTGTCCAAACAATCAGGAGCTTGACAGTTCAGAGATGAGTAGAGCCCCTCAGGGCCTGTCAGTTCTTGATGGGAGTTGGAGAAAGCACTCCTGTGGGCTTTGCCAGCAGTATGGTTCTGTCTCAGGCGCAGTCTTCCAGGAAAAGGGTTTGTTCACTCTCTCTACATAGCCTGGGGTCCTGAGCTCCTTTTAACCTGCTTCTCCAGCTGGAGCATGTTCTGCAGGCCTGTAGAGGCAGGGCTAACTGGGCCCGGTCTTGTCCTTTTAACCTCTTTGGGCTCAGTGTGGGATTCGAACACCCAATCACTCAGCCCTACTCTTTGAACCGTTTGAAAGACAGGCTGACACGCCCTCCACCAGGGCACCGCCATAGAGGTTGCTCTAATAGTTCTTAAAAGGACAACCATTAAAATTACGTCGGAGCTGGTAGCAGAGGCCTAGTGGTAAACATTGCTGCGGTTTTGTCCCCTATCTCATGATTCACCAGGACTGAGGGAAAATCCCCGGAATGCCAAAAGTCTCAGCATAACACTATACATTCATAGAGTAAGGCCAGGCAGGACCATTGAGATCATCTGGTCCGACCTCCTCTCTAACACAGGCCTAGAGCACCCCTGAAATAATTCCTGTTTGAACAAAAGCATAGCTTTTAGAAAAGTCATGAAATCTTTATTTTAAAGTTGCCTGTGATGGAGAATCCATCACAGCCTTTGGGACATTTTCCCAATGTTTAATCAACCTCGCAATTAAAATGTTACTCCCTTGTTCCAATCTGAATTTGTCTAGCTTCATCTTCCAGCCATTGGATCGTGTTATACTTTTCTCTGTTACACTGAAGAAGCCATTATCAAATATTTGTTCCCCATGTACTCACGTATAGACTGTGATCAAGTCACCCCTTAACGTTATTGTTGTTGAGATAAATAGAATGAGCTCCTTGAGTCTATCACCATAAGGCAGGCTTTCCAATCCTTTAATCATTCTTGTGGCTCTTCTCTGAATGCTCTGCAATTTATCAAAACCTTTCTTGAAATTGTGGACACCAGAACTGGACACAGGATGCCAGCAATGGTTGCACCGGTTCCAAATTCAGAGGTAATAAAACTTCGCTACTCCTTCTCAAGATCCCTCTGTTTGTGCATCCAAGGATCACTTTAATCCTTTTGGATGCAGTGTAGGGTATGTCTACACCACAAATTGAGGTGTGATTGTAGCAGGGATAGGCAAACTAGCTTTATTAGCTACCTAGTTAGGCTGGGTAATAATAACAATGAAGATGGGGTGGCATGAATTTCAGCTCAGACTAGCCACTCAAGTACTTCCCTGGGGTGCACAATAGTTTTACATTGGGGTGACTGCCCTGTGCTGAAGTCCATGCTGCCATGCGTCTCACTACTATTGTTACCAATGTTAGCTAGATTAAAAGCTGGTGCAGGTATGCCTATCTGTGATTTACACCTTAATTTGTGGTGTAGATGTACCCTGAGGCTTGGTGAGAACACAGACCATACACCAGATATATAGCACGTTAAACAGCCGAGACACTGCATGTGCATTCAGAGATGCTGACAACATCAGCCAATGATTTGCAGAGACAATTGTAGTAAGGCAAGAGTGTATTATGTCCTTACTATTGTTTGCCCTGGTCATTGACTGTGTCACGAGGAAAGTAACTGCAGAGGGCAACTGAGCAATTTTATGGGCAAATGATAAAGCACATTTGGATTACCTCATTTTTGCTGATGACATTTTCAACACGTTGCTCAACGGAAGCAAAGACCCGCATTTTGCAGATACTGCAAAACAAGCGGGTTTGTTCATTTAACAAGGAAGACAAACTATACGGCTACCCATGTCCCAAAAGTGGCCACAAGAGTGGACAAACAAACTATCGAGGGAGTGAGTTGTGCAAAGATGGTGACACCGTGCCAGATGGCGAGCAACAAATATCAAAGGCTGCCAACAGCTTACATGGTGTGAACAGATTTGGAAAAGTGGCATGACTGGCACTGAAACAAAGACATGAAGTCTTAGTCATCATGTCTGTCCTCCTTTGCTGAGCAGAGTCCTGAAAATTGGTAGCAGAAATTGATCAGAAAATAAATGCATTCAGAGTAAATGCCTGTGGAAGATCTTCAGAGTTCTTTGAAAAGAATTTCTTGCCACATTGGAAATTCTAAAGTAGAGCAAACCAATTTAAAGCATCAAATATGGTACAAAGAAGAAGGAAAGGTAGAGGAAGAACATATTTAGGACATGCTTTAAGGATGCTACCAACGCAACTTCCGTGGCAAGTGATGATATGGACAACACCATCTGGAAAAAAAATGAAGAGGGTGACCTGGAGAAACAGGACACCAACCAATAGAAAAAAATGCCAGACCCATCAATGTGACACTCAGAAGCCTGAACAGACCAGCACAAGACTGAAATAAATGGTGGAAACTGGTGGATGCCCTGTGCACTGGATGGTGTGGGAGGATACAGAAGGAGCAGCAGCCAAGACCAGTCTGCCTGTAACTAACAGAGTACTCAGATATATCCATGTGTATTTATACTGCCACTATATGCCTTTTAAACTCTATTACTGAAAAGAGTGACATACAATGTCTATTACCAATATTTATATTAGGACTGAATCCCTGGGAGCGATGCCCATCAGTATAAAAACAAAAAGCACATCTTGTTTTCTGAATAAGATCCAGTGCATATATTGCCCAGGACAAATTGCAGACAGCTTGTTTATGACCAGCAGGCTATTTCTCCATGTTTGCTTTACAAGCTAATAGAGTTATATGGAGCCTTTCTCCGGGAATGATCCCAAAGTGCTTTATGAACTGTACAGATGCAAACATTTAATTCACCTCTGCCATTGCAATGGAGCCATTTCTGGGGTGCAGGGGTAGGAATCAGGCAGACAGAAATTGCACAGAACATGTGGCCGGTGAGGAAATGGTGGCCATGGACGACATGGCAAACCCCAGCTCTTCCAGAAAGTGCCAGTGGATCTTTAGGGACAAATCTATGCCTGCTTTTTGCACGGGAGTGCAGGAAAGGGGGCTGGGGGAGGGCAGAAGGTGGACTTCTAGATGCCAGGGATATTTACAGTCCTTGCTTTTCCCTTGAGCACAGGGACTGGAGACAGTGAGAAGTGGGTAACATGACCCAGCACATCTCTCCACACTGGCCATGAGAACTGGTTGGCTGCAGAGAGGAGCACATGCTGTAGGCATGGTGAAGAGTGTCCATGTAACCCATTGGCCAGTGTTTGTTACATGCCCCCCATCCACAGAGGATTTGGGTCTTCATTTCCCCATCTACAGAGCTTGCTCTTTAACTCAAACTGTACAGACTCATGATTCTTGTTCTGGAGGTCTGTGGTGCTGGCTAAGATGGCAGACGTTACATGCACACTCTTTCGGGCGGGTAGCGCACTAACCTAAGCCACAATTGCCCTCCAAAAGTCCACCTGGGTTGATGCAGCTCTTCAGTGGCCAAAGAGGGCTAGAGCCTAATGGACAAAATTTGGTCTTGAACGTCTGCCCTGACCAGGTAGTCCCCTTGCCTTTAGCAGGTGACTCTTAGACCCATCGACCATCATAGATCTTGTTAAAGCCAATCGCTGTGCCAAGCCCCCTCTTTCTGAAGGAGCAACCGTGCCCCTTTGTGTCATAAATAAAAACTTGGGGCTGTGGCTCTGCTACCCAGGCATTAGACAGCACGGCAGCTCAGAGCCAAGTCACATGAACTAAGAGATCTCCCTTGTAGCTGTTCTATGCCGAAGGGAGAGAGCTCTCCCATCGACATAATTACACCACCCCTAATGAGCAGCAGTAGCTATGTCAGGAGGGTGGTGAAGCGCTGGAATGGGTTACCTAGGGAGGTGGTGGAATCTCCATCCTTAGAGGTTTTTAAGGCCTGGCTTGACAAAGCCCTGGCTGGGATGATTTAGTTGGGGTTGGTCCTGCTTTGAGCAGGGGGTTGGACTAGATGACCTCCTGAGGTCCCTTCCAACCCTGATCTTCTAGGATTCTATGAGTCTACGTCAGTGGAAGAAGCTCTCCCCCTAGCATAGCACTGTCCACGCTGGTGCTACTGTCGGTGTAAGTTATGTCACTCAGGGGGGTGTTTTTTCACACCCCTGAGCGACATAAGTTATACTGACAACAGTGCTCGTGTAGACATGACCTTGAGCACAGAGTTCCCTGGAGTGGCAGGGTTGGGGATTTCTGAACAAGGAAATGTTTTGCTGATGCTTTTGCCTACTGTGTTCAGAGAAAGAGGATCGTGCCTACATTTGTTGAAAACAAACAAGATTACACTGATAATAAGAAATGACTCTTCTCGCTGATTTCTCATCCTAACAGAAAGAACCTTGCAAGGCCCGAAATATTGCTTGGGGCAAAGGAGGCAGTGGTATCAGGAATACAAAGAGCACTTTCCTGAATCCAGCTGACTTGAGTTCCAAAGGGATTGCAGCATTTCTCCTCTCAGATGGAGCATGGAAAGTGCTACCTCTCCCATCCCCCCCCCCCATCCCGTATTTGCAAGTAAATCCTTTCAAACATACCACTGCCCATGTCTGTTCAGTGATTAATGCCTCACCCCTACTACTGCAGCAGAAGCCATTATTTTGCTGGTGATGTTTCCATATGCAGCTTGACATTTCCTTTCTGAAGAAGCCAATCGCTTCATTATCCCGCTTATTTATTGTTACTCTTGGATCGATGCAGTTAGAGATCAGGGTTCTGGAAAAATCACATGCGACCATGGAGGTTACTTTAACACGGCTGGAATTAAGTATCTATGTAAGATCCTCAGAGCGGGGACCCGCAATTTTTTATTCATCTTAAAAATGATGGGTGCCCTTGGGGCTATGTAACTAAGAGTGATAAAGATACAATACTGATCTTCCTCACAGCAGTGTGAATCAGGTGCAATACTACGATCGTCAATTCAGTCAGGGAGATGTAAATCGGGAGCAGTAATACTTAGCCCCTACATAGCATATTTCACCCATAGATTTCAAAGCACTGCATAAACCAAGGTAAGCATCAGCTCCTTTTTGCAGATGAGCCCGTTGAGGTATGAGGGAAATGGCTTGTCTAACATCACATTGCAAATCAGCAGCAGAGCTGGGAATAGAACCCAAGTGTCCCAAATCCTAGGACAGGGTTTTTTGGGCCAAACCAATCACTAATTGAGTGGGTTTTGGAAGGAACGTCCCATATGGGCAGATTGCTCCATAATTGTCCACTAGGAGATTTTTCTGAAGCATCCAGTACTGACCAAGGCCAGAGACAGGATATTGGACTAGATGGACCTTAGGTCTAATTTAGGATGTGAATTCCAATATTCTTATGTCATATTTCAAGTAACTCGGCAGTCTTGATTGGCATATTTTGTTCAATATGATCCAAGCATTACATTTTGTGAGTATCCAACTGATTAACGGAACATTGTGAAATTAAGTTTCAGAGTAGTAGCCGTGTTAGTCTGTTTTCGCAAAAAGAAAAGGAGGACTTGTGGCACCTTAGAGACTAACCAATTTATTTGAGCATAAGCTTTCATGAGCTACAGCTCACTTCATCGGATGCATTCAGTGGAAAATACAGTGGGGAGATTTATATACATAGAGAACATGAAACAATGGGTGTTACCATACACACTGTAACGAGAGTGATCACTTAAGGTGAGCTATTACCAGCAAGAGAGCGGGGGGGAAAGAACCTTCTGTAGTGATAATCAAGATGGGCCATTTCCAGCAGTTGACAAGAACATCTGAGGAACAGAGAGGGGTGGGGGGGAGAATAAACATGGGGAAATAGTTTTACTTTGTGTAATGACCCATCCACTCCCAGTCTCTATTCAAGCCTAAATTAATTGTATCCAGTTTGCAAATTAATTCCAATCCAGCAGTCTCTCATTGGAGTCTGTTTTTGAAGTTTTTTTGTTGAAGAATTGCAACTTTTAGGTCTGTAATTGAGTGACCAAAGAGACTGAAGTGTCCTCCCACTGGTTTTTGAATGTTATAATTCTTGACGTCTGATTTGTGTCCATTTATTCTTTTACGTAGAGACTGTCCAGTTTGACCAATGTACATGGCAGAGGGGCATTGCTGGCACATGATGGCATATATCACATTGGTAGATGTGCAGGTGAACGGGCCTCTGATAGTGTGGCTGATGTGATTAGGCCCTCTGATGGTGTCCCCTGAAGAGATATGTGGACACAGTTGGCAACGGGCTTTGTTGCAAGGATAGACAGCTGATTTAGAACAACTCATCCTCCGCTCTCGTCCCCTAATGCCCCTACTCTACTTGCACTACATTGATGACATCTTCATCATCTGGACCCATGGAAAAGAAGCCCTTGAGGAATTCCACCATGATTTCAACAATTTCCATCCCACCATCAACCTCAGCCTGGACCAGTCCACACAAGAGATCCACTTCCTGGACACTACCGTGCTAATAAGCGATGGTCACATAAACACCACCCTATACCAGAAACCTACTGACGGCTATTCCTACCTACATGCCTCCAGCTTTCACCCTGACCACACCACACGATCCATTATCTACAGCCAAGCTCTGCGATACAACCACATTTGCTCCAACCCCTCAGACAGAGACAAACACCTACAAGATCTCTATCAAGCGTTCTTACAAAAGATTGCCCCCCCTCCCTCTGCTCTCCTGCTGGTAATAGCTCACCTTAAGTGATCACTCTCGTTACAGTGTGTATGGTAACACCCATTGTTTCATGTTCTCTATGTATATAAATCTCCCCACTGTATTTTCCACTGTATACATCCGATGAAGTGAGCTGTAGCTCACGAAAGCTTATGCTCAAATAAATTTGTTAGTCTCTGAGGTGCCACAAGTCCTCCTTTTCTTTTTGCACCTACATTAATAGACTCCAAGGCCAGAAGGAACCACTGTGATCATCTAGTCAGTGTTGTAAATTTTCACCCCTTATTTCTAGTCTGAATTTGTTTAGCTTCAACTTGCAGCCATTGGATCATGTTAGACCTTTCTATGCTAGATTGAAGAACCCATTCTTACATATTTGTTCCTGTCAGGGTTCCCTCCCCACTCTGAACTCTAGGGTACAGATGTGGGTACCTGCATGAAAGATCCTCTAAGCTTATTTCTACCAGCTTATGTTAAAACTTCTCCAAGGCACAAATTATTTGCCCTTGGAGGGTACGCTGCCACCACCAAGTGATTTAACAAAGAATCAGGGAAAGGACCACTTGGAGTTCCTATTTCCCCAAAATATCCCCCCAAGCTCTTACACCCCCTTTTCCTTGGGAGGCTTGAGAATAATATCCTAACCAATTGGTTACAAAGTGATCACAGACCCAAACCCCTGTCTCTTAGGACAATAGAGAAATCAGTCAGGTTCTTAAAAGAAGGATTTTATTTTAAAAAAAGGTAAAAATCACCTCTGTAAAATCAGGATGGAAAATAACTTTACAGGGTAACAAAAGATTCAAAAACACAGCAGAACTTCCTCTAAGCTTAGTTTCAAAGTTACAAAAAACAGGAATAAACCTCCCTCCAACAAAGGAAAAATTCACAAGCAAAACAAAAGATAATCTAACACGCCTTGCCTGGCTTTTACTTACAATTTTTGGAATATGAGAGACTTTTAGGATGATTTATAGGAGAAGGAGTTTTCTGACCTGATGCTTCTCTGCTTCCCAAGTGTACACACACAACAAAGCCTTCCCCCCGCCACCACAAGATTTGAAAGTATCTTCTTTCCCCATTGGTCCTTTTGGTCAGGTGCCAAACAGGTTATTTGAGCTTCTTAACCCCCTACAGGTAAGTGGGAATTCTAGGTTACCCTTATATGGTTATGACAGTTCCCCATGTAGGTATTTATAAACCATAATCAAGTGACCCCTTAACCTTTTCCATGTTAAACTAAATAAATTGAACTCCTCTAGTCTATCTCTGCAAGACATGTTTTCTAATCTTTAATCATTCTCGTAGCTCTTCTCTGAGCCCTCTCCAATTTATCAACATCCTTTTTGAAATGTCAAATTCAGAACTGGACACTGCATTCCAGCACTGGCTGTACCCGTGCCAAATACAGAGGTAAAATAACCTCTCTGCTCTGACTCAAGATTCCTCCCTTTATGAATCCAAGGATTGCACTCACTCTTTTGACTACATTATGGCATTAAGGAGCTCATGTTCAGCTCACTATCCCAAATTCTTTATCAGAGTCACTGCTTCTCAGGATAGAGTCCCCTATCCTGTAAGTATGGCCTACAGTCTTTGTTTCTACTCTTAAATGAATGGGAATATTTCCACTGACTTGGATGGGTTTTGGATCAGGCCCAATTAGGATAAACTTTACTTAGTCTGACTCTGTAAACTCTTTCGCACAGTGTTTTTATTATGTGTGTGTACAGTGCTCAGCACAGTGACATCTGATCCTAACTAGGGCCTCAAAATGCAACAATAATACTTTTCCAAAGATGGCAGTTTCCCTGTAAGCCTGATATCAATTGTTTCAGATGCCACATCATGGATCCTAAGCCATGAAGATATCCTATTATTCATTTTTAAAGCCATACAGCATGCAAGACCCTTATAAAATGGTGAAAGGGGAATGGAGACATCAGACCCAGCTATGTACAAATCTGGGGCATAATTAATGTTCGTGTGCATCCACACAGTGACCATAAATAATGAGCACTTGTAAAAACTAAATCACAAATACACCAAATGAATTTTTAAGCAACGTTGACACAGGAGCGCACTTGTTCTTTAAACATGCAAGCACACACGCGTGTGCATGCACACTAAATATTGGTTAATTCCTTCCCCTTCCCGTTTTCCCTTTGCAAAGACTCAGCTCCGTTGTGGGGTAGTATAGAGATCAACCCCGACAGCAGCATCCTGGTGCAGGATGCTAAGATAGTTGAGGTTATTAAAAACCCCAGAGTCTTACCTCCATTTTTTTTTCATTACTCAGAATTATCTTGTTATTTCCTTGTGCTCTACCACTCTTGTACCAACTTCTTGTTGATTATCTGTTACTTAGGTTATAAGTTTTTCAGGCCAGGAATTTTGTTTTCTTTATACAGGTGTACAGTGCTTAATGCAATTGGGTTTCAAGCCATGAGGGCAGCCACTGGGCATCATCATAATATTAAATCATCATTGTCTTCATCTTAAGGAGGGTGATAAACACATTGAAACAAAGGAGGATAGAAATAATATAAAAGGAAAATGACAACAACAAACCCTTCTAAAGTGGAGTTTATGTTAACTGGCAAATTAAAGTAATTTGAAGCATTTGCATCCACAGAACAGTCCCCGTTGGTTGAAGTTGCAGGCTCCTAATTGGTTAATTCATTCCACAGTTTAGGAGTGCTCCTGGATTCCTCACTGATGCTAAATGCACATATAGCAGGATATGCATGTAACTCTTTCTACCATATCCAGTTGGCTGGAATGCTTTGACCCATACTACGTAATGATGACCTGGTCTCAGTTGTACACATCATCACTTCCTCTCTGGATTACAGCAATTCAACACATGAAGCTATAAGCCCTTAGGAATCTCCCTGTAATACAGTCATTGCAGCATGTCTCCTCGGCTACACAGGTCACCGCAGGTACATCAGACCCTTCCTCAGCTCTCTTCACTGACTTTCCATAGAATATCAAATCAAGTTCAAGTCTTTGGTCCTTATCTTTAAGGCACTCAATGGTTTGAAACCAGGATATCTGAAAGATTGCCTTATAAAATAAGGGGCTCTAACCAATATCCTCCCTCTGAAAAGGGGACTTGGATAACATCTGATTAAGATTGTTTTGAAGAACCACTCAGTTTCAATAATAAAGTTTTCATTTGGATTTTTTTCACTGTGTATCCTAATCAAAGTTTCCAAATTTTTGCATGATTTTTTTAGAATGTTTGCCAAGGGTCTAAGCAGGCCAAAGTCTCTTTACTCAAAACTCTGAACCATGTGTAAAGGTAAACTCTTACCTCTAGGGCACCCCCCATGGCTAGACGTGGAGTTGCAGGCACACTTTGCCTTTCTCCGCCGCCCTGGGGGCCATTTCCTTGGCCTTAAGGATCAGTGCCAGCAGGTCTTGTCACTAGACTGTTCCAACAGGTCTTCTATGTCTCAGTCCTCTGGCCAAGTCACTAACAATGTAGTGCTCTTCCAGGGTTCAGCAATACCAAAGCTCCTTTGTGCCTCCAGGGCTCAACTCTGATCAATAAGTTCTCGGTTCCTCCTGGAGCTTGATTTCAATTCTTCCCCCTTTTTCAGGTATTGGCTCCCCAGGCTTTTCTCTGCTGGGAACCTAAGTACCTCTTAACCTAGCCCTCTGACCCTTGTTGGCTTCTATCTCATTTCCTGGTCCTCACAGATCCTAGCTCGGGGCTCCTCTCCACTCTGGGGCCCCACAACAGAAATGAATCCATCTCTTATAGCTCTGCTTTCTGACCACAGCCAGCCTCAAATTCCCAGACCTTCCTGGAGGCTGTTCCCCAGGAGAAGGAAACTCTCCAAGCTCTTCTCACCTAGATCTCTCCCTTTGCTCCTTAGACAGACTAGCTCTGCCCCCTCTGGCCAGGAGATAGTTAATCAATCACCTCCCAGGTACAGAGCATAACTAATTAGGGACTTCCCATAGCCTTGCAGATTGTAGGATTAAAACCCATCATACATGTTTAACGTTATACAGTAAGAGAATCACACTAATAACTTATCTGTCGTTGAAAAGCAACCCCCTACCAACACAACATATATGGCTTAATTCATGTTAGTATATAGGCCTCTTTGTTTGCCTGAGGTAGAATTCTGGGTTTTATTTTTGATGCTCTTATATCCTTACTAATACATGTGAACAAAGAACAAAACCACTGCGTGTTGCATTTCCCACAACCAGATGGGGCTTTTAGTACAATGAGAAAAAGTAAGGAACAGAGCGAAAGTGTTGCTGAGTCTGGTAAGAGTGCAATATATGAGCATACACTTGAAGACTGCCTCGACTTTTACCTCATGCTAAGGTCAAGCAGCCAGTTGGAAGGGGCAAGGGGAATGGAGGGGAAGATATAAGAAACACTAAAAGCCAAAGAAAAGCCTGGCATTGGCCAGAGCACAACCTCACTCCTTACCCCTCCAGTGGGATACAAAAGAGGTAGGACCAAAGCCCCCAGACTCAAGACCCTCCGAAGTGGAACATCACCATACATTGGAAGGGGTGGGACCAAGGGCATGCATTGCAGGTATAATTATGTCTGCTAAGCAGGAAGGACACTGGGAAAAAGGCTCTGTGGAGTCAGAGATATGGATATGCTTGCTTGAAACTAACCCCAATAAATGTCACATTGCCTGCACCTCGGCCTTCCAGTCTTCTGCTTTCTATCTGCGTGTCAAGAACCTGGGTAGGGGTGAAGGGAAAACCCCTAACCCCTGAAATTAACACAATAGCAGTTTAAGCCTACACAGGGTGAAGAATAAGGTCCTTATGGGCACCATATTTCACCTCTACATTTTCTGTACAGTGGTTTACTCTGGTGATAGGTGTTATGTCCCGATATACCGCAATCTCTTTGAAGCAAAGTGCCGAGGCTCAACAGTGAAATAGAAAGCTCTGGCTGAGATTTTCAAAGCCACCTAAGGGGATTAGGGAATTGGGTATTATTGATCACATCTGCACTATGCGAATGGTCACACAACACTGCTAAATGGTAGGCTCTCTATTGAACTATGGTGAGGCAAAGTGGCTGTAAAACCTTTGACTCTGGCCAGCTGTGTATAGAAATCCCCAGGTGGCTTACGCCATCCCTACTGGCTTCAATATTCCCATTAGTCCTCTGCATGAAGGGGAACAGAGAAAAATGGTCAAGGACATGGAGTTCAGTAGGAGCTGAAAATCTTCTGTAAATCAGGCCACTTACTTAGGCACCTAAAGGAAGATTCAGGGTCCTTATTCTCAGCTCCCCTGTACCTTGTGCAAATCATTTATCCCAGTGCAAAATGAGTGCAAAATTGGGGTACAAGACTGCCTGGTCAGAATGGTAGAATTGCACACCCATTTGGCACTGGGTAAATATTTGCACAAGGTGCCGGCAATGATGATCCTTGGGAGCCTAACTTGAGACACTCACTCTTGAAAATATTGGGTCTGATTTGGTGCTGCACCTCCAGAAAGTTCAGCTCAGAAGCAGCAGGGGGCAGGAAGCAGGGAGAGGGGCAGAACTGGCATTACAACAGCTTTATGCCCTCTAGATTCTGGATTGCTCTAAGGGTTGAAACAGTGCCTCGCATAAGTTAGAGTAGTCCCTGGTTGTTCTAACTCGATCGATTCACAGAGTTTAAATCCAGAAGTGATCACTAGATCAGCCACTGTATCACAGGTCAGAGAATCCCACCCAGTGATGCTATGTTGAGCCCAGTATCTTGTGTTTGACTGAGCAAATCATCCAGAAAGGCCTAGCGTCTTGATTTGAAGGCATCGAGAGATGGAGAATCCACACGTCCCTTCGTACTTTGTTCCAAACTTAAAGAACTCAGTTGTCCTCACAGTTGAAGAAAAACGGTGCCTAATATCTCATTTGAATTTGTCTGGCTTCATCTTCCTGCCATTGGTTCTCATTACGCCTTTCTCTATTAGATTAAAGAGTTTTTTATTACACAGCATTTTATCCTTGTGAAGGACATGTACACTGTAATCAAGCCATCCCTCAGTCTTCTTTCTGATAAGCTAAACAGATAGAGCTCTTTACATCTCTCATTGTAAGGCATTTTCTCCAGCCCTTGCATTATTTCTGTGACTTTTTTCTGAACCCCTTCCAATTTTTCAAAATCCTTTTTAAAATGTGGACATTAGAACTGTGTGCAGTAATCCAACATCAGTCTCACCGATGCTGTATATAGAGGTAAAGTCACCTCCATACTCTTACTTTCTATTTCCCTGTTTCTACATCCAGTGATCACATTGGCCCTTTTTGCCACAGCGTCACACTGGGAGCTCATGTCGAGTTGTTTGTCCATTTTAATCTCTAAATCTCTATCAGATCACTGCGTTCCAGGATACAATTCCCCAGGATACACTACCCCATGTAGGTATGACCTACATTCCTTGTTCCAAAAAGTTAACTTTACATTTGGCTGTAGTAACGTGTATTTTGTTTCACTGGACCCAAGCTACAAAGCAATCCAGTCATGCAATATGACTATCCTGTCCTCATCATTATTTACAACTCTGCCAATCATGGTGTCATGCACAAATTTTACTGCTGTGATTTTATATTTACTTCCAGACCATTGATGGAAATGTTGAATTGCACTGGGCCTAGTAACAATCCCTGTGGAACCCCACCAGAAACATCCCCATTCAATAATGATTCTCCATTGACTTCTCCTTTTTGAGATCTGTCAGTTAGCCAGTCTTTACCCATTTCACATATGCTCTCGTGAAATTGTACAGTGCTAATCTTTTTAAAATCAGAATACTGTGTGGTGTTAAGTCAAGTGCCTCACAAAAATCTAGGTATGTTACTTCTATGCAGTTTCATTTATCAGCCAAATTTGTAATCTCATTAGAGATTGAAATCAGACTTATCCATTTTCCATAGAACCATGTTAACCGGCATTAATTATATTCCTATCCCTTCATTTTTTATCAGTTGAATCCCATAAGCACTATTCCATTATTTTGTCAAGGAATGATGTCAGGCTAATTGGCAAATAGTTTTATCCAGGTCACCTGGTTTGCCTTTTTTAAATATTAGCACAATTCATACTCTTCTATTCTTCTAGAATTGTCCCTGCTATTCAAGGATTTATTCCAAATTAATATTAGTGGACCAGAGTTCTCCTTAGCCAACTCTTTTAGGATTGTTGGATGCAAGTTATCTGGTCCTGCTGATTTAAAAATGTTTATCCCTAATAGATGTTGTCCGACACGGTGCTCAGTTATAGTGGGCTGGAAAATACTTTATCAACTCATAAGATATGAGTAAAACCGCCTCATACTCCAAATAGTTATTCAATATTTCTGCTTTTTCTGCATTATTATTTTCAGTTTTACCATTTCACCTATATAGTAATGGGCCTATATCATTGATACAATTTCTTTTGCTACTAATAAACTTAAACTTAGTCCTGTTAACCACAGAGTTTTCTGTGATGTCTTTAGCTTCCCTTATCAACTTTCTACTCCTCATAGCTTCTAACATATATCAATTACTATCTATTATCCCCTATTTTCCATTTGTTATATATCACTTTTTTATTTTATAATTATTGCCTTCACCAATGAAAAAGGATGCATTTATAGCCAAAGTTGTCCTCTTTCTTGATTGTGAAATCATGGCTTTTTGGCCATCTAATAAATGCTTTTAAGAACTCCTCTTTTAATTCATATTTTTTTCTGTCTAAATGTCTAAATTATGGCAGACTCTATGGGCTTTACTTCATCTTGATTCCCCATAGTATCATATGCTACAAGCCTTTCCACTCCTGCTTCCCCTTCTACTCCGCCCATCCCCACCCCACCCAATCTCACCCCACCCCACATGCCTCCTATGCCAAGACTTGGAAGGGGAATAGCATGGGGCCACCAGGCCAGTACCAGGGGAATTCTCCCAAGCCATCGCAGCTCCAGCACAGAATCTATACATTGTCCAGCGAAGGGCAACAAAAATGATTAGGGGACTGGAACACATGAGTTATGAGGAGAGGCTGAGGGAGCTGGGATTGTTTAGCCTGCAGAAGAGAAGAATGAGGGGGGATTTGATAGCTGCTTTCAACTACCTGAAAGGGGGTTCCAAAGAGGATGGCTCTAGACTGTTCTCAATGGTAGCAGATGACAGAACGAGGAGTAATGGTCTCAAGTTGCAGTGGGGGAGGTTTAGATTGGATATTAGGAAAAACTTTTTCACTAAGAGGGTGGTGAAACACTGGAATGCGTTACCTAGGGAGGTGGTAGAATCTCCTTCCTTAGAGGTTTTTAAGGTCAGGCTTGACAAAGCCCTGGCTGGGATGATTTAACTGGGAATTGGTCCTGCTTCGAGCAGGGGGTTGGACTAGATGACCTTCTGGGGTCCCTTCCAACCCTGATATTCTATGATTCTATGATTCTATATATTGGGGACGCAGTGGGTAATATAATCTGTCCCCTTGGACCTAACCTCTGTATAGAACAGGCATGTTGAGAAGTTTACTTACTGCTTGGAAATTGCTTTAAAGTCTTCAGATTAATGATACGCCAGAAGTTGAAATTATTGTTGTTGTTGGAGCGTGTGTTGGTGTGCTGTGGGTTTGCGTAGGAGAAAAGAGCTGGAAGAAAGAACCCGCAGTAACATATGATCCCTTTAACTCAGTCAGACAGCCTGACCTAGTTTTGACATTCTCCAGAGGAAGCCCTCACTCTCTTTCCCCACTGCCAAGTGGGTTGTCTAAATAGAAAGGTCTCTAGAGCCCTCCCGACTTAACCCACTTCGGAGCTCAGGTGTGAGCAGTGAGCCGGTCAAATTTGTAGACTTTAGCAGGCTCTGCAGAGATGCCAGTGAAACCAGAGGTGAGGAGATGGAAAATGTGCAATTCAAAGAATGCGACATCCTTGGATCAAATTGAATCTGTGTTATACTGCGCCCATCACCGTGGCATCTGAACACTTTAAGACTATGGAGTTACACTGATTTACACCAGCTATCACCCTATTACCTCACCAGCCTCCCCCACAATTGTATTACATGGTACAATATTTTCTTCTTTATTAATTATTGGGACTGCATTTTTCCCCAAAATATTAGTGCCGTTTTGGGAGGATCTATTTTACAGGATTCTGACCCCCCGACACACACATCTCCCCTTCCCCCAGCAAAATAGATGTCCATTTGTTTTCTAAAATATCAAGAGACTGAATTTATTGTTTGCATTTAGTTAAGGGAAATTCTGCCCAGGATGAGAAGGATACATTTTCAAGCAAGACAAAGAGGAGGAGATGGAAGTACCCAAAAACCTCATGGTCCCCAGGGAGGTGAGATAGTGTACAGTCCCTATAATGGGATGCAATCTGAAAGTTGGCATGGCAACAAGGAGGAGTGGCAGGGAGTTAAGATTTGTCTAGCTTCTATTCAGAGAATCTCCTGACATTTTCATATTTACGTTCTCAACCTTAACTTTGCCTGATGGATGGATTTTCGCTGTGGGACTATGTACATTGAGATTGCCAGCACAGACCACTGCAATGAATGGAACATCTCATGAATACAGGGGTCTGTACTGCTGTATCTTGATGCAGGATTGAGACCAGCACTTGTATCTCAGTTTCCCTAATGTTTTGGGATCCTTTGGGTTTGACATAAAGGTCAGGATTTAATCTCCTAATCTCAGAAGCACTTCTCATTATCTGGGGACAAACCCAGAACAGGCAATTCATTCACATTTATGAACTGGGGAGTAATAATACCCTTGTACCTCCTGAGTGCAGCATGTGGCCTGTTTATCTCCATCCCATCTCCACTCCCAACTGCTAGCTAAAAAAAGTGAGTTGAGAAACAAATTGGAAGAACAAACCATCTCTTTTTCAGTGTCTTGTTTTGCTGTAATCTCTTCCTCTTGTCTGCCTATTGCTAATGCAAAACCCAGTCTTTCACATAGTGCTTTCTTCTGTCTATAGCCTTCATTTAGGACATATTATGGACTGATCCAAAGCCCAATGAAGTCAATAGGAAGATATCCTTCCCCTAACCCCAGCAGCAAATGTTTGCAGAATCAGGCCATTGACTGGTTTTAGAATAGCAGCGGTGTTAGTCTGTATTCGCAAAAAGAAAAGGAGTACTTGTGGCACCTTAGAGACTAACCAATTTATCTGAGCATAAGCTTTGAATGAAATCAGAGCTCTACTGAAGTCAAAGGGAGTTTTTTCCATTGACTTCAATGGAGTCTGGATTTTGCCTCTTGTGTTTCTCTCACTGAGAAAGGGGTGTAGTGGAGTTGTTTGTTCAGTCAGCAGGCCTAGTCGTCTGGACCTCCACCTCTAGGCTCTCTTTCAGTGTCCTGGACCTCCTGGATGGGGTCCCAGCTGGATCTGCTTCTTTACCAGTTATCCCTTGTCCTGCCAAACCCAGGTCTAGGAATAGGGCAATTTAGGGTAGGTAGGGAGACCCGGGCCTTCCCACTCCATTGGGTCCCAGTCCAGGGCTTAAAAGTGTAACAGCCTGGGATGACCTGGATTTGGCCCATCTCCTGCTCACCTTCCCCTGGGCCACTTCTTACAACACCTGATGCCTCTGTTTGGGGCTTGGCTGCTGTTGGGTTAAAATCCTTTGCTTCAAAACCCCACAGTCTGTGGGTGGATGAAGGTGACCCCGTGTGCAGTTCTCTCTCCCACTAAAGTAAGGTCAAAAGTGGGGTGGAGGTTCACAGCCGGACCTCCTCGGAGGGGCTTCTTCCCCTCTTGCTGTAGAGCAGTGTTCCTCCAGGAAATGAATTCTCTCTTCCCCTCCTTGTCTGGGCTGCTGGGGCTCTCTATAGTGGCTTTTTCCCTAGGAGCATGCTTGGCTGTGCCTGAAGGGTGGAGCTTTCCTGGCTCAGTACTGCTCCTACCCTTCCCCTGTCTCAGTCTTGGTTTGGGGCTGATAAACCCCATCACAGTGGGCCACAGAAGTCCATAGGTAGACATCTGCACTTAGGGCACTCTGGCTAGAATTTTCAAAATGCTCAGCACCCACAACCAGGGCCAGATTTTCCATGGGGCAGAGCACTCTGGGCACATGATGGGTGCTGATCTCACTGGAAAAAAATCTTCCATAACTAATATATAATAACAATAATAATCAGTAATGGTGATGGGCATCTCTCCATTGCCAGTGAGTGCCAGCAGCTAACCTCCTGGGAGGGATTTAACCCAACTGCAAATGTGGCAAAAAAAATCCCATCCTGGAGTCTTTTCTTCCTTTTCGTTTCAGGTAAGTGAATTTTTAGGTCCAGATCCATCTCTGGTGTAACTCTATGGAAACCACTGGACTAATGCCAGGGATGAATTTATCCTTTAATCTCTTTCATTCCTGTCAGTGGTACACTCAGCATTTTGCTCATTGACTTTCTCCCTGTGTTAATATACAGCATTTGATTTTCTCTCTGGATTTTTATTCCTCCTTTATGCGGACATTTGGCTCCCTCTTTTTTTTTAGGTTTCAGAGTAACAGCCGTGTTAGTCTGTATTCGCAAAAAGAAAAGGAGGACTTGTGGCACCTTAGAGACTAACCAATTTATTAGAGCATAAGCTTTCGTGAGCTACAGCTCACTTCCTCAGATGCATATCGTGGAAACTGCATTTCCACGATATGCATCTGAGGAAGTGAGCTGTAGCTCACGAAAGCTTATGCTCTAATAAATTGGTTAGTCTCTAAGGTGCCACAAGTACTCCTTTTCTTTTTTTTTAGTTCTCTTCATGGGTCCAGACATAGGTTTAATCACCAAGACAGCCCCTTAAAAGTATCACTCAGATCAGTACTTAAAATAAAACAAGGCGGGTTGTTTTTTTCAGAATCCTGGAGAGGAGTATCGTTTTACGGGTGATAATTTTTGGTGTTGTTGTATATGTCATTGGAATTATTAGAAGCAGGGAGGCATCAAATAATTGTAACAGTGTAGGCAGAACTGATGAAGAAAGAGTAAACTGGCAGAGAGAGAGAGGAATAGGAAAAGGGGAATGAACAGGAGAGAGAAAGAGAGAGAAAATGGACCTTATCTCGTATGATCAGTGTATTTCTATTGGAGCTACACCAATCTACACTGGCTGAAGGTCTGGGTCCATTTTCTCTATTTCTCCTATTCACTCATTTGATCTCTGATCTCATTTCTGGAGATGTAAATCAGAGTAACTCCACAGCAGATTTGCCTCAGCATAACAGATATCTGAATCTGGCCCTGCAGCAAAAGGAGGGAGAAATTCATGCACTCACACATACCCAGAGCTTGATTTTTCTTTGTCCTGCACCATGTGTAATCAATTGCACCTATGCAAATTGAGTACAAAGTAGTAGCTATACCTTTCTGAGGCTTCTTTAATTGACACTGGTGCTTGGGAACCATCTCCTCTCTCTTGCACCTTCTTTGCTGACCAGTTCAAACCCCGAAGCCATGTGATCTCACACTAGGGTGACCAGATGTCCCAATTTTATAGGGACAGTCCTGATTTTGGGGGCTTTTTCTTATATAGGCACCTATAACACCCCCCCCCGCATCCCAGTTTTTTACACTTGCTATCTGGTCACCCTATCTCACACTTGTTTCTCATTGGTGTAGGTCCATTGACTTCAGTAGAGCTTCTGCGGATTTAGATTTATATGACTTAGATCAGAATCTGACCTGCTGGGAGTCTTGCCTGAGAGCCCCTAAATACAGTGTGATTTTAATTACTGTGTGCAACATAATAGGGGTATCCTTTAAATCATGGTATAGTGATGTCTACACATCTACTACAGACATGTAACCGAACAGCTGAATATGTCTACTGTTTCATATATTGGAGACTCAGAGAATATAGGGATGGAAAACGAAACAAGCAAACAAAACAAAACAATTAAGCCCCACCCAGTCTATTTCTGTGCAAAAAGATGATTGTTCCGCATTATATATTTACTCATATTTTTGTCCAGTCTGCCTTTGCTAGAGGAGCTGGAGGGGAACTGGATTTCCTATTTCACAGGAAATCCCACCATTTTTCCTGTTCAAAAAAGAAACAAAATGAAAATAAAAAAAATCAAAATTTACCATGAAACAAAACTCTGGAAAAAATATCTGGGGTCAAACAAAACATTTAATTTGATAGAACAGTTTTGATTTTGGATATTTTACTTTATATAACTTAAAAAAAATGAAATGAAAAGTCATTTTGAAATGAAAAATGAAAACATTCTGTTTCATTTTGGAATGTTCTATCTCCCCCCAACCAAACAAAATTTCATCCAAATTGACTTGTTTCCATGATACATTTTGCTTTCGAGGAGCTGACATTTTCTGATGGCAAAACATTTTGTCAGAAAACTTTCTACCATCTTTCTTTAGAAATCCCAGTGGTGAGAGTGCCATCACTTGTGGGGCCAAATGTGTTCACACACCTCAGATGGATTCGCTAGGGGGACAGTTTCTAATTTGGTTGTTCCTCAGTCTTGGTCAGTAATATGGAGGTAACTTAGTTCGCGCTTACGCATCCTCTTTTATCCAAGGATCTCAAAGCACTTTGCAAGCATTAGTTCTCACAACACCGTTGTAAGTCAGGGAAATATACAGATTACCATTTCCTACAGGTGCATTGAGGTACTGAATCTTTGCACAGGCAAATCAGCAGCAGAATCTGGAATAGAACCCAGGAGTCCTGTCTCCCAGTCTGGCACACTAACCATTAGACTACTCTACCCTGTTTTAGTGAAGTCCACTTCTTGTGAATAAATGCTGCAGCTCTGTCGTGAGCAGGGAGAAGGCGGCTCTATCATAAGGAAGGATCAAATTGATAATTCAGTGAAAAAAACCTATATGCTAGAATAGCCCTTTTATGCTTCTCCTGCATAAATAATGCAACCTCAGGACAATTAGAGTTTGGAGAGCGCTTCCTTGTCATATCAAGCACCACATCCAAAGCCTAGAGAAATCGACACATCCCTTTTACAATGGAAAACACAGTGGGATGAAGTGAACTATTTCACTTCAGTGGGTAAAACCTTTATCTAAAGGCTGACTAACAAAAGAGCCTATGATCTTTGCTCCCAGACACCTACCAGCCATTAATGTAAAAGTTCCACTGAGAAAAGACACACACAACTTGGGCTCTAATGAGGGCTTTGCTGTTTGATGACGACACATCCAGAACACCGTTAGAACTCTGAGTCCCAATTATCATGCCATCCAGCAGGAGAGACCATTATGGATCTGAGCTGCCAGACCTTCAAAATGAGGTTGAAGAGAAAAAAAGAAAAGGAAAGGGGAAAAAACAGTCAGGCTGGAATTAAAGAAACAGACAGCAGGAAAGCAAAATTACTTCTAGAGTCCCTGTAAAGTGGTAGAGCTAATTAGTGCCTTCAAAGGCCCAGTGAGGCAGGTGGCATTGAGGTTACATTTGGCACAGACCATGGGCATTTGAGAAGATAGCTCAGGAAATTTCCATCTCTGTGAAAAATTAATGAGATTAACTCTGCGGATTCGCACACACACATACACACACGCTCCTATTCTCTCAACCAAAAAGTTGATGTGAAGGGGCTGGTTTTCATCGACACCCCCCCCTGCACCCCATCCTTTTCTTGTTTACTTCTAACTTTCAGCAATCCCCCCCGCTTGAAATATCAAATTTCAAAAACTTTCAACCGCCTCTAATTATCTGCATTGCTATAATCCCTTGATCCAGACCAGGAGCCCATTGTGGAAAGCATTACAACGTCACACAGCGAGAGGCAGTCCCCATACAGAAAAGCATGCCGTTGAAATAGACAACCTGTGGCACAGAGAATTAAATTGATTTGCCAACGGAAATGCCAGGAATCTGTGGCAGGACCTGACCCCAGATTTCTTCTGTCCTAATTCAGCATTCCACAACAAGGCTATCCTTCCTTTCCTGTCCACCCTGAACAAGTACAAGCCAGATCTACAGCTGATGTATATATTGTTGTTGCTCCTTTCATTTCGATGGAGCTTTGTTGGTTTGTACCCTTAGCGAATCTGGTGCCTGAATTCATTTTTTTCCCTTGGTGTTTACATCCTTCAGATGATGACTATGTCCCTCTCCTCAACCTTTGTCATCATTTCTCAATACCATGCATCCCCTGTAAATGGGGTTGAGGGGAAACAGGAGGCGTACAGGAGGCCTGGGAGTTTAATCTCTCCCCTTTTTCATCTCTTAAGATAATGTGAAAACATTTTCCTCCAGAAAACATGTTTATGCAGCATCAGCATCAAAAAGCCATTTTCTTGTTTTCCCTAATGACTTTATCAGACATGCAGCAACACAATGAAAGATGTTGTTGTTATTCCTTTTTCTTTCCTTGATCTTTATGTTTTCATGGAAACATCATTAGTGAGGATAATAGTTGTGCCAGAATATATTCAACGCATGGGTCTGACACTTTCATTCTAATGCATCGCCAGGATAATCTTTTTTCCTTTAAGCTCCCTGGCATACATCATAGGCCATTTCTGAAGCACAAACCTGGAGCTACCATTGCAGCCACCCTTGGGGGGTAGCACACAAGGAAATTCAAGGTTATAGACTCTTAGGGAAAGATATTCCCCACCCCCACCACTGCACTTCAATTCAGTGAGACTTTATCAGCAAGACAAGCTTGAGGAAGTATAAGAGAGAGAGAGACCAGTCCTTGTATGAAATGGATCTGATCCAACCACATTCTGTTTTGGGTTTGATCCCCTATGTCCATTCACCAGTAGAGTCCATTCCTCAGCTGATGGCTTGTTGGTAAATAACATCAGGCCATCTCACTCCTTTCTTCCATGGTCAGGTGATGGCCTAGTGGCAGCTAGCTTCTGAGCTTGGGGTTCAGTTCCCCCCTGCCTCCTGTGTGACCCCAGGCTAGTGATAGAGTCTCTATGCCTCTTTTCACCATCTTACAAGAAGTGGAAGGTTGGACAAATGACCAGGGAAGAGTATAAAAATATTGCTTGGGCATGTAGGAATGAAATCAGGAGGGCCAAATCGCACCTGGAGCTGCAGCTAGCGAGAGATGTTAAGCATAACAAGAAGGGTTTCTTCAGGTATGTTGGCAACAAGAAGAAAGCCAAGGGAAGTGTGGGCCCCTTAATGAATGAGGGAGGCAACCTAGTGACAGAGGATGTGGAAAAAGCTAATGTACTCAATGCTTTTTTTGTCTCTGTTTTCACTAACAAGGTCAGCTCCCAGACTGCTGCGCTGGGCATCACAACATGGGGAGTAGATGGCCAGCCCGCTGTGGAGAAAGAGGTGATTAGGGACTATTTAGAAAAGCTGGACGTGCACAAGTCCATGGGGCCGGACGAGTTGCATCCGAGAGTGCTAAAGGAATTGGCGGCTGTGATTGCAGAGCCATTGGCCATTATCCTTGAAAACTTGTGGCGAACGGGGGAAGTCCCAGATGACTGGAAAAAGGCTAATGTAGTGCCAATCTTTTAAAAAGGGAAGAAGGAGGATCCTGGGGACTACAGGCCAGTCAGCCTCACTTCAGTCCCCGGAAAAATCATGGAGCAGATCCTCAAGGAATCAGTTCTGAAGCACTTACATGAGAGGAAAGTGATCAGGAACAGTCAGCATGGATTCACCAAGGGAAGGTCATGCCTGACTAATCTAATCGCCTTCTATGATGAGATTACTGGTTCTGTGGATGAAGGGAAAGCAGTGGATGTATTGTTTCTTGACTTTAGCAAAGCTTTTGACACGGTCTCCCACAGTATTCTTGTCAGCAAGTTAAAGAAGTACGGGCTGGATGAATGCACTATAAGGTGGGTAGAAAGTTGGCTAGATTGTCGGGCTCAACGGGTAGTGATCAATGGCTCCATGTCTAGTTGGCAGCCGGTGTCAAGTGGAGTGCCCCAGGGGTCGGTCCTGGGGCCGGTTTTGTTCAATATCTTCATAAATGATCTGGAGGATGGTGTGGATTGCACTCTCAGCAAATTTGCGGATGATACTAAACTGGGAGGAGTGGTAGATACGCTGGAGGGCAGGGATAGGATACAGAGGGACCTAGACAAATTGGAGGATTGGGCCAAAAGAAATCTGATGAGGTTCAATAAGGATAAGTGCAGGGTCCTGCACTTAGGACGGAAGAACCCAATGCACAGCTACAGACTAGGGACTGAATGGCTAGGCAGCAGTTCTGTGGAAAAGGACCTAGGGGTGACAGTGGACGAGAAGCTGGATATGAGGCAGCAGTGTGCCCTTGTTGCCAAGGAGGCCAATGGCATTTTGGGATGTATAAGTAGGGGCATAGCGAGCAGATTGAGGGACGTGATCATCCCCCTCTATTCGACATTGGTGAGGCCTCATCTGGAGTACTGTGTCCAGTTTTGGGCCCCACACTACAAGAAGGATGTGGATAAATTGGAAAGAGTCCAGCGAAGGGCAACAAAAATGATTAGGGGTCTGGAACACATGACTTATGAGGAGAGGCTGAGGGAACTGGGATTGTTTAGTCTGCAGAAGAGAAGAATGAGGTGGGATTTGATAGCTGCTTTCAACTACCTGAGAGGTGGTTCCAGAGAGGATGGTTCTAGACTATTCTCAGTGGTGGAAGAGGACAGGACAAGGAGTAATGGTCTCAAGTTGCAGTGGGGGAGGTTTAGGTTGGATATTAGGAGAAACTTTTTCACTAGGAGGGTCCTGAAACACTGGAATGCGTTGCCTAGGGAGGTGGTAGAATCTCCTTCCTTAGAAGTTTTTAAGGTCAGGCTTGACAAAGCCCTGGCTGGGATGATTTAATTGGGGATTGGTCCTGCTTTTGAGCAGGAGGTTGGACTAGATGACCTCCTGAGGTCCCTTCCAACCCTGACATTCTATGATTCATCTGTACAATGGGGATAATAGCAGTGTCCTACCTCACAGAGGTGTTCTGAGGATAAATGCATTGATTTAGTTGGGGATTAGATCCTGCTTTGAGCAGGCAGTTGGACTAGATGACCTCCTGAGGTCCCTTCCAACCCTGATATTCTATGATTCTATGATTAAGGAGTGTAAAGTGCCCAAAGAATGGGGGCACATAATTACTAAGATAGATAGCTACAGAAATATGCCTATTTCTTTTCCAGCATAAACGGCAGGGGATGGGGAGATAGAACTACCTAATCAGTGATGGATAATATTTTTAATAGCTCCTTTGTTGGGTGAATTTCACATATTACTGTTTGTGCATTGTCTGTGTATAGATCACAGTTCCTTCCAATTTATTTTATTCAGTTGGGTTCAGCAAATAATTTCTGAGGATCCTCCTTGGCGTGTAGTGCAGTTGGAACAGTTCTTTCTGATTGCTTTGCAGTCTCCATGCAGCTCTGTCGGGGACATCCTGCCTTAAGATGACCACTACTAATGCACCTGACCAACAAATGTCTGTCCTTATATCAGACAGGTATTCCGAGATAGTCATCTCGTGGCAATAGAACAGCATGAATAGGGAATGCTGAAAGGGAACAACCTTCTCTTAACTGTGCTGTAGCTAGATGGCATGATGATGCCTACATGCTTATTATTTGCAGACAGTAGCACATGGAGGGGCCAGCTGAGATCGGAGCCCCTGGCCCAACCACCCAATGAGAGACAGTCCCTCCCCTGAGCACTTCCTCTCCCTGTAGACAACTGAGACCAAGGGTAGGAGGACTGGCCCAACGTCACAAAGCAGATTTCCTGACTCCAGTGCAGAATGCCACCTGCTAGGCCCTCCTGACTCCCAGGCTCATTGTATATCACCGTTATCAACTCACTAAGCAGAGGGCCAGGTATGAACTTTTGAGGACACAAACTAATCTGAACAGTCTGATTGCATGTTATTAAGACAATGAGATCATGGTCCATGGTGAGGGCTCCTAGATGGTATGGTAATTACAATAATAATTAATAATTAATAATTGAGTGGAGGGAAAATCATGAGGTGTTCCCCATCCCAGCCTCTTGCAGCAGATATGTATAGCCCAGTTTCATGTGCTTTTCAGGCCTATTGCTCAGGTTGCCTGGCTTTCTTGGCTATTTTCTCAAGGAGAAGGGCTGGAAACACACTTTTTAAAATTATTATTATTGTTTAACCTGAGGTTCTCCTTTATGGGCTGGCTCGGTTAAGGGATGGCCCACGTGAGCCCTCTCCAGCTCAGCCATCCGGTCTGCCGCCCCTGTGACACACAGAGAGTCTCAGTCACAGGTCATTTAGGATAGACAGAATGAATCAGCTTTCCGTCATGGTCCAGAACGAGAACGATCCATGAGATGCCTTGTAGAACAAATCAAAGGGCCCTCAGGGCACCATGTCAGTCCGGAACAAGCAACAATCCATTCTCGCTGTGGCATTCATCTACTTTTAAAAAAGCCTGTGGGACCATTGGATGGGAATATAGGACCAGAGGTTATTACAGAAGGCACTAACCCACTAGGGACGATGTTGCTTCGTAACAGGATGGCCGCCATCACCGTAGCATTTGAACACCTCACAATCTGTAATGCATTTATCCTCACAACACCTCTGTGAGGTAGGCCAGAGTGGTACAGGTGGGAAACCGAGGCTCAAGGCAGCTAAGTGAATTCCCCAAGGTCACACAGGAAGCCTTTGGTGGAAAGTGAAATTGGACCCAGATCTGTACTAGTGCCCTAACCACTGAGCCATCCTTCTTCTTTAGCTCCTGGTCCCTCCCTCCCTCCCCCACTCAGTCTCTTATGACATAAAGGAGACAAAAAACCTGGTCTTCCAAGCTAGATGGAGATCCTCCTGGCCCAGGGGAATCTCTAAAAAGTGTAAAGCCACCATAAGTAGTGTTATGCCCCAGGTTCCTGCTCTGTTGGGGACTGGCCAGAGAATACTATACTCTGGAACTCTTGGGGTGGAAAAATTGCCCCTAATGAGCTGAGCCAGATGGCATAAATTAGAGCAGACAGGACTCTTCTAATCTGTCTAATCTCATCTGTCCCGGAGGCTGCTCTAACTTGAATCAGCAGCCAAGCAAGTGCCCAGGTACCCCAAATATCCCTGGACAGAGAGGAAATGGAAACTTAGCCCTTCATCAGTGTGGAGCCTAGCTTCAGGACACTTGAGGATCTGGCCCATTATTTATTTACCTCTGCCACAAAGACAAACACCTCAGGCCAAATTCAGCCCCATTGAAACTGTGAGCAACTCTTTTGAACCCAGTAGGGTTCTGAAGGGTTGAATTTAGCATCCCAGAGGTAAAGCTCTCGCTATAGCAAACATAAGCGGGGAACAGGAGAATAAATATGTGGAAAGAGACTCCTTTTCATCCCTATTAATTCTAATAACGATTCAGTCAGACTTTGCACCAGATGAACACCCTGTCGCCTGTAGGTATAAGTACTTGCTAAGTAAGGCATAAGTAAGGTATAGATATGAGTGAAAGCAGTAAGTCAAGAAACCTACAGGGTCCAAGGCCTGTAAGACAACAGCTTAGGCAAAGTTGAAGCATGAGGCCCCAAAGTGTTAACACACATTTAGCATAAGCAGTTGACTGGGAGTAGCCTTGGTCATAAGGTATCATAGAACAGACTGCTGTCAGAAACAAGTCTGACTAATTTTCTGACTGGTAACCACAAACTACGTTAGTGCTCATTTTGGATCTTTTAGGATAGGAACATCCTCAGAAGTTCAACCACAAGAGTGGTATGGTAACCCATTGAAGCATATGAAAATGACCTTGAGGTAAATGTTATTTTAGCATGTAAGGAAAGAGGGCCCCGAATTTATCAGGGTGAGGAAGTTTAGACAGGGACTAAGGAGGCCGAACATCCTTATGAATGTTCATGGCAGCCACAGAGCCCTACAATAGAGCTATCCATTGATCTTCTTGGCATGTCAGAGATAGGACCACTTGTGGATCACCTTTCTCACCATTTTTAATGTCTCTGCGGGGGATGGTGTGAGTATATGGATGCTCAGATGCTGGACATTTTGACCATTCAATATTATCTCTCTCTACCTTGCTGGATTGGAGCGTTTTTGCTTTTTTTTTTTTTTTTGTGCTATTTCTGGGTCTGATCACGAGGCAAGACCCTACTAAACTACAAAGTGCTAATTGGTATTTCTGATTGATCGCTATATGCACAATTAATAGACCAGGCAACAGCTCAGCAGCCTGTATCCAGAGATTATCCAAACTTCCTTTGTTGAAAATTTATTCTAGGAATAATTTCTCATGAGATTTCCAGTAGGTTTGGGCAGAACTGTTATGCCCCGGGAATGGCTTTCATCAACAAAGACCAGCAAAAATAGTTTATTGAAAAATTTGGGCCAACATTTTTGAACCTCATAACAGGCTCAGAACTGGGTTGAAGTGGCAAGACCAGAAAAACAAGGGGTAGCCTGGTACAATATTGCCTATCCAAGCATTCAAAATCCAGGCATCAGGCCAAAAAATATCCCAAGATTTTCTTAAAATTATATATTTTTAAAAAAATAACTATGGGGTTCTTTTTCTTTGCTTTCCATTTGAGGGTGTGCTTGGGTCACATTCAAGCTTTTCTCCATAACCATGAGAGTTAGAAACTTATTTTCTTTTAAAATGAAAGCTGAGGTTCTCCTGACTCCAGGAGCTGGGGCTTTAACACCAAATATTACAAGGTGAAATAGTGAGAGTTCAGGAGCACTGGGAAGAGGTTTCCTAGGACTGGAATAGCTTGTGGTACTGCAAGTCAGAAATGAGAGTCATTGACCGAACATTTTGGTGACCCAGGACTGGAGTAGTGAGGAATGTTGTGGATCAAGACTGAGGAGCCCTGGCAAAACCGGTCAGGGCATCTGCACTATAGCCCTCATCCATAGTTCACTGAAGTCAATGGCAAGGCTCCCGTTGACTTTTCAGTAGCCTTTGAATCAGATGCAGTGCTGCAAGTCTGAACTCAAGTGAAAAAGCTTCTGGGAGGAGCTGAAAGAAGACTGGAATAACAGGGAATTTAACACTCCCACAGTGACAGGGCATTGCTAGTCAGCACTGGAACATCAGGGAGGTTGTACTGTAGTGCAAGAGCTGAGCTGAGCGTGTGTGAATCTTGTACAACATCCATCCATGCTACTTATCAACCCCTTTCTTGAGCAGTCAATTTACTCACCGATTTCTTAGGAACAGAAAAGCATGCTTTAGACTATTGGCGGCTCCAGGATGCTGACTAAGAAGGTAATGATTTATAATACATTATAGGAGTAGGCATGATAAAAGTCTACAGAAAGATTCTATTGCTCTGCAGCCTCTGGTCCCTGCATAACTTAAGCAACACGACTTCTCTTGCAAACTGCAAGATTTTAACCCGCAGCGATTACCAGTGCACGAGATAACATATTGTTTAATCCTTCCAACTTCAACATGAATCATTCAAAGGGAAGTGGGGAGGGGGAAGTTCCATAAGAATTATGAGTGCGAGCTGCAGTATTTAGTGATAAGGCAGAAAGAGCCACTGAGCCAACTGTGATGGGAAGGTGGGACATTATCTGACAGCTCCCTGTGGTCTGGGGGCAGAGCAGGATAAGCTATTGGGTTATAGCTTAGTACCTAGCATTGGGTCTCTGTAGAGGGCTACAGAGCCTCTTGATGACAATGCCTGATTTTGGAGACATTTCTATTCCTGTTGCAACATCCACTACTAATGTGGCTCCTGACACTCTTCCCCACTACACGACAGATCCCGCTTGTGTGGTGAATCTCTTATTGTCACCGGTCAATACAGGATGCGGCCACATATGAACAGACCAGGCCATTTTCCTATTGCCTTGTTGGAGGTAGCTGAGGCCTTGCAGGGTTGTTTCAGAAATCAATCAAAAAAGTCCTTAATAAAGAGGCGGCAAGTCCTACAGGATAGCGCACAGGCCTGGAACTGAGGTGACCTGGGTTTTATTCCTGGCACTGGCCTGCCATGTTGGAGCAGAAGGACTTGGGGGTGTGAGTAGAGAGACAGAGCTGCCAAGAAGGGCAGACTTGGGGATTTCTGAGCAATTTTTGGAGTGGGGTGGTCTAGGCCCCTCCCCCTCCTCTTTTAGGTGATCCGTCCACTGGAGCGGAGAGAAGATAAACTCTGCCATTATGATTAGATCTGCAGTGGATCATGCAAGGATTCTTGCCCATTCTCCATAAGATGCTCTTTCACCTACCCCATCTGAAGTGATTACAACTTTGATTACTGGATAGGGTGGCCCTAACCGGACTCCCTTATCTAAGCTACTTCTGTCTGAGGCTTCAGTCCAAACCACTTCAGTGTTGTTACCTGCTTCAGGGCCTCATCTACTGCACCGTCACCTTAAGTCCACCTCAGCACTATCACCTCGGTTCCCTCTGCCACCTCAAGGGCATCTTAGCTCGGTCTTCAGACTCTGGAGAAAAATCATTGGCCTATAGGACAGAATCCCTGTCGGTAGGAAGGAATTCTCAGCAGCAAGTAGGAAGCTTTTTTCTCACTCTTCTTCTTTCTAGAGTTCTCTAGGCACAGCTACTCAACCATACCGGATTGTGATTTTGGTCGTGGTAACTCCTCGTTCCAGGCATGTTCCATGCAGTTCTCACATTCTTTCATTTCCCAATGGGGACAATGGTGTTTTATTGGCCTAAACTCAAAACTTGCCTGTATTTTAACCCAAATCCCCCAAACCGTGACATAACTAAGATGCAAATTAGGCTTGGCACATTCAGTCATTTCCCCTTGCTCGCCAGTAGATGCCAGCAAAGAGCTACCTGCCCTATGGAGCTTTTGTCCATCTGGAGTTCTCAAGCAGCCCTGGGATTCTCTTCTCCCTGCTTGCCAGCAGGTCTCAGAAGCAAGCTTCCTACTCTGCGTTAGGCCACAGGGCTTACATCACTGAGAGGAGATCCAGGCTTTGCAGCTAAGGAGTGAGGAGTTTCCTAGGCAGAGAGGTATTATCTGACCACTGTGCTGGAGACCAGTAACTCTGCAGTGCTAATCGTACCTTTAGCACAGAACCTTTTTGTGCCTTGAGTAACATCTAGATCAGCACCCTATTTGAACTCGAATCAAGATGAATTTGTGCAGTCAAATTGTTAACCTGAAATTGGTCTCCCAAAGCTGCATTAGAAACCCTAAAATGGGCCCTAAAACCAAGAGGCCCCATTTTTCCATCTCATTTACACCTGAGAAAAGTGCATGAAATACATTAGTATTCTGTGTGGGTAGTACTAGACAGACGCCCACTTTGTACAGGTAGAAATGATTAGCCGGCATGAGGAAGTGGACCATCAGCCCCTTGAGCTCATAATGTGATGTGGTCAACTCTTAATTTACCACTCATAATAATGTGGTCAACTCTTGTGATTGGATAATAAGTCTTATGATAATTGATGTATTTTTGTCAAAGCCCCAGCTCCCCGAGTCATGAAATGAGGTGAGAATCTCAGTTTCCATTTCAAAAACAAGTCTCTGGCCTTCATGGCTGCAGAGAGGCACCCAACACTTCCTGGTTTTTTTAAATCCCCGATTTTTAAGATAATCTCATTATTATTTTGGGGAGTGGCTCACGAGTTTTGAATGCTTGGGGTTGACCACATTGTAAAAATAATGGGGTGAACTGGTTGGAATCAATTCATAGATTCTAATCAAGAAGAGACCCAGTGCAGACCACAGAACATCCCTGGATTAATTCCTCTTTGAACTAACTCCGCTACCGGCTCCTTTACCCAAAGTTTAAATTTAAATGTTAAGGTTGGGCAGGAAATATACAGAGCTAGGTATTTATTATTTATTATTATCTTTTCATTTATATAGATGATAAAAAGGTAAAATGGTTCTAATTTGGAATACAGAACCATTCAGTCTCTATTATTATTAATGCCTAGCTCTTATACGGTGTTTTTTATCAGTAGATTTCAAAGCCCTTTACAAAGGATACCAGGATTATTATCCGCATTTTGCAGAGGGGAAAACTGAGGCAGAGAGAGGCAAAGTGACTTGCCCAAGATTACCCAACAGAGCCAGGAATAGAACGAAGGTCTCCAGAGATTCTAATCAATTGTGCTGTTCACTAGGACACCCTTCCTTCTATGAGGTGCAATAAAAGCACTTTGTGGGCTGGGGGGAGGGAAAACACCTACATTTTGAGCTTAAAGCACTTTATGAGAGTCCCTTTTAGCAGGGATGAACCTGTGATGCTCATTGAAAATGTTTCAAGCCTTGATTGTCTGGCTCTCTTTTCAATGCCATATATATATATATATATATATATAAAACCATGCTGCCAACTCCACTGGTATCAGTAACAAATGCTTACAAGGATTACAGCGCGGTAATGAGCTTTGGTACTAATGGTACATCTTGTAATAACTGCTATCTGCACTTCCAGTTGTAAGTGATAAGTGAGGCTATATTGTTAATGACAAAACACCTCACCTTTCCCCTCTCCGCCACCCATCCCCCTCCCTTCTTGATCTTGCTTGGAATTCCTCAGCCGAACGTTTGAGAGGAATTAGCGTTAATTCTCAAGCTGTTGCCTGGCACCTGATGCTGTTACATATAGCCGATGCCTCCCATCCTCATTGCATGGTACAGATACTGTCACATTGTTTCCTTTACTCTGGGCTAGAGACTAACCAGAGCAGGGCCATGTATGGATGCCCAAAGGCATGAGCTAAATGGATATTCTGAGTGGTAATAATTGACAACTGAGGACCAAAAATAATCGACGAGCCCTCTAGTTTCATAAACAGCAAGCACAGTTTGGTTGTGCCAAGAGAAAAGGTGGTTTGAGTGCTAACCTAGGACTCAGGGAAGTTCCCCTGTGCTCTTCTTTTAGCTGAAGCTTGATCGTCAGGAAAACATTTCTTAACTGTAAGCATAGGACAGTGGAGCAGACTGCCAAGGGAGGTTGTGGAAGCTCAAAAGGAGGCTGGATACCCATCTGTCTTGGATGGTTTAGACACAAGCAATCTTGCATAGTGGCCAAGGCATTAGACTAGATGACCCTTGCAGTCCCTTCTAACCGTGTAGTTCTATGAGTCTGTGATTAGCTCTGGGTTTGACCCCTCCCTATGGGATGCAGATTCCCCACTGAATGCAGTCAGTCAGCTCTATTAGCCAGTGGAAGCCATAGTTCTGTGTCCTACATGTCCATCTCTGCCCCATTTATGGGAGGTGGGAAGGAAGGAAGCAGTCCCTGAGTTCCCCATGGGCTGTAATCCTGCATGGCCCTTATACAGTCTGCATAGAGGGGGTCCCTTACACCCTAACTGTGCATCCATATAAGGGAGAGACTAATTTCCCCAATCTGCATTTTTCCCTAAGCAGTTACAGGGTAAACTGGCCATTTAGAAGAGGGTTGGGATCAGCTTTGAAGCAACTTGCGTGGAACTCAGAGGGAGAAGAATACGTTGCAGGATAGAAAGTTTGGAGGAGGACCAGGAAATTAGTCTGTGTACACATGGCTAGAATGTTAGCAGTAGTTACAGCACCTCTGTAAACAGTTCTTCTAATAAAGAGCCAGTTTAGGTCCTCCAGTGGTATGACCCACAACACAGTACATGAGACAAGCCACATCTGTGCCAGGCTTAGCCCAGCTCTGCAGGTGAAAGGAATTAATACAACAGTCATGTGATGGGGAGCATGAGACTAAGAGCCAGGATTACTGGGGATATGAGTGTGGCCTGAATTCAGTCAGAGGAGAGGCTCCAGGGTTGGAAACGGTTTTCCTGTCCCAGGAGAATTTTGAAAATAAAATTCCTGTTCCCCATTAGGCCAAAGCCAAGACCTTTCTCTCTGACCCCATAAATATTTAATTATTTATACAATACGGAACAGCTCCAAGAGGAGGGTCTAATAGAGTCCCACCCCTCAGTAGCCAAAGCACTCAGCTGGGCTATGGAAGACTACTGTTCAACTCCATGATATGAATCACCAGAGGAGGGACTAGAGCTGGCTTCAGTGGGGTTTCCTGCCTCTGAGGTCACTGCCTAGCCCAGCTACAACGATCTATAAAAATAATCAGCCATAACAAAGAGGCTTTCTCTCACAGAAACTTGACCATGGATCTGAGGAAGCTGCTTGATGCAAGTTTTATCAAAACAGACCTTTTTGCAGGAAAAATTGGGGGGTTGACTAATCAGCATTTTCCAGTGAAAAACAGTTTGGTTGAAAAGTTCCCAAACTGCTCTACCTGGGAGCGAGTGCTCTATTAAAATGCAGGACAATAGCCAGAAAAAGGCCAGTGAGGAGGCCTAGGCTGAGTAACTATCCGGAGCTCTTAACTAGAAGACTGGGGTGAGAGGGAGCAGGAGCCTGACAGGAGGAAAGCCTTAGCTGGGTCAGGACTAAGACTCGTGAGCCAAGAGTACGAGCCAGCTATGAAAGCTAAGGGGAAGATCTGTCGTGTTTTGAACTTTATCTTAATAAACCAGACTGGCAAGAGGGAAGAACTATAGAGAAAACACTCACCACGTGAAGTCTGATTAACTGGGGAAGGAGGGAAAACAGAGGCAGCAAAGGGGCGCAAAGTCACACAGGGTAAGCCCTCCTCTGCCTTTATGCTTCCACATATACGTTACACACCACTGCCCTGGCATCGCAAGCCTTCGAGGTTCAGAGATGAGGAAAAGAAATGCCATCAATAACCCCCTACTTTGCAATGTGAAAGCAGCAGAGAGACACCTGTAATCCCCCACTGTTGGTAGCAACAGAACTACACTCAGCTGACCACCAAGGAGAATCATAGAAAAATACCCAAACCCATCTCTCCATGATGGATGGTCTATGTGCAAACCCTAAAGTTTATTCCCTTTAGCACTGCTATCTATTGATGCCCAGCTACTAAGTAATCTGAGGGAAATTAGTAAGCAATCACCATGATAAAAATAAAATGGATTGGGGATAAAGAAGGAATTTCATCAAAACCCTCATGATCAGAATAATATGGTATGAGAGTGGTGAGCTTTATGTCCGTCAGCCTGCAAGCATTGTACAGGAAACTAAACCCACGGAGACTGGTGTTAGCTTGGGGATATTTTTTCCAGCACCAATGAAAAATATGAGCCTGATTCTGCACATTGTGACTCATGTGAGTAGCCCCTTTGACATACTGAAACCAATGAGACTATTCACATCTTCCCACAAGCCTTAGGGTTTGCTGTGTTCATGGCAAATACATACAGATGGTAGATAAAAACATCTTGCTGAAAGGTTGCAATGTAACACTGCTTTTATTCTTAGACTCCAGAACAGAGATGGGCAAACTACGGCCCACGGGCCACATCCGGCCTGTGGGACCATCATGCCTGGCCCTTGAGCTCCCGGCTGGGGAGCCTAGTCCCCAGCCCCTCCCCTGCTATCTTCCCTCTCCCGCAGTCTCGGCGTTTTGAAGGGGAAACCGCTGCTGCTCTCCGGCTGCACGGCTGCCCCTGCTCCTCCTTGATTCACTTGCTCTCTGCCCAAAGCAGATTTTCAACTCCCCAGTATTGAAACATCTGTCAGAGGGGAATTGAAAGTATTTTTCTTGCCTGAAGGCATCTTTTAGAGGCTTTCATTTTGCAGAAATTACTCCACTTTAAAAAACAAAACAAAACTCAGACTTGACATGGTGATAGTCCTCAACGAGGAGACAACAATTATCTTTTTAGGGGTGGGGCAAATGGTTTAGAAATAACAAAGATATATGCAAAAAGAACAAGGAGGACTTGTGGCACCTTAGAGACTAACACATTTATTTGCACATAAACTTTCGTGAGCGACAGCCCACTTTTTTCTTTTTGCAGATACAGACTAACCCAGCTGCTACTCTAAAAGATATATGTGTAACAGGATGCGTGAGGTAATTATATTTTATTGGATCAACCAATAAAAGATATTACCTAACCTACGTTGTCTCTTTAATATCTTGGGACCAACATGGCTGTAACAACCCTAGAAACAAAAGTGTGAGTGTTTATTTAGACCACGGGGCGAGATTGTTGTACAGCAATTCATTGCCAGTGCCACAGGGTCTCATTCAGGCCAGTGATTTAGCAGATCCAAAGGAGAATTAGCCGTTTATGTGGATAACGGGAATATCTAGAGTTACAGTAGTCATTTCCCAGCCTCCGTCTCTTAGAGGCTAGGAGAGTATATTCCCTGGGGGCAGGTTACATCATAATTGTTTCCTGCAAGGTTTTTTCCCTCTGAGGCAGCTGGATCTGGTTGCTATTAGTTATAGGATACTGGACTTGGTGGACCACTGGTCTGATCCAGTATGGCAACTCCTATGTTTTCCTACTGGGCAGCCTTCAGGTTGGTGAGCACTTCCTTTGCTCATGTAAGCAGCTCCAATTAAACCAATGTGAGCAAGGGTTGCGCAGTCAAGGGCTAGTCTACACTGGCACATTATTTATTGCCTGAAGCATGTGTGAACTCTACACTGGGGATTGGAAGTGGCTGGCTCAGTACAAAAGCAATTTTCCCTCTCGGTATTGACATTTCCTCATTAATTGAGAGTGGACCACATCCACCCTGACTGAATTGGCCTTGTCCACACTGGTTCTCCACTTGTAAGGTAACTCCCTTCTCTTCATGTGCCAGTATTTTTATGCCTGCATCTGTAATTTTCACTCCATGCATCTGAAGAAGTGGGTTTTTTACTCATGAAAGCTTATGCCCAGATCATAGAATATCAAGGTTGGAAGAGACCTCAGGAGGTCATCTAGTCCAACCCCCTGCTCAAAGCAGGACCAATCCCCAATTTTTGCCCCAGATCCCAAATGGCCCCCTCAAGGATTGAACTCACAACCCTGGGCTTAGTAGGCCAATGCTCAAACCACTGAGCTATCCCTCTTTAAGCTGCCACCAGACTCCTCGTTGTTTTTTGGAGCTACCCCTCTGATACTCTGCACTGGAATGAATGCAGAGGGCATGCATAGGTAGAAGTGAATGCAGAATTTTGTCCATAGGTGTTTGTTTCAGCATGTGATCCTTTGTGTCTCTCATCATTCACAGGGATAAATGCATGTTGACCTGCTCAGTGTGTGATGCTCATTTGAATCTCATCTCTGTGAGCTGCATACTGCCTTGATTTCACTGTGTGTCTTTTTAACAACAACAGCAAAAAAAAAGTGACTACATCCTGCAGCCCTCACTCAAGGCAAAACTCTCACTGAAGCCTTGAAAGGTTCAATGATGCCAAAGAGAGCTTTGTCCAAGTGAGGACACCACTGAGATACTAGGGCCTAAACCTTTGTGTTGGGGGGCTGTCAGACAGATGGTACAGCTCTGTGGTTCTCTGCCCCAGGGAAGGTTAGAGCAATTTGAAAGACTGTTTTATCTTATAGTACCTGGCTATGGGCCCCAAGGGACCATTTGTCTGCAGGGGAGAGCCCAGAAACCTATCCATCTAATCTTAGGACTTTACACTGCTGCCCACCACTGTTGTTTCTGAGTATCCTCCATGTACAATCAATGGTAAGAGCAAAGGTCCTAATGGATTCTAGGGAGTAGTTCCAGCTTCTCCTTCTGCCTGACCCCTGGACCAGGGGCTGCAAGCAGAGAGGCACAGGGATCAGCTTTTCCATTCCATTCCACAGCTGAGGACTTTCCACCTCTGCAGCAGAGCAGAATCTGCCCTTTTGACTTTGACCTATACAATACCCTATGATATAGTCACTGAGGATGAAATTCACATCTAAGCAGAAATCCAGCACCAGGCCTGTGAACCATTAAATTTCAGCTAATTTTGGTACACAGACCTTTTTCTGGCCTTTTTCAAAGGGGTGAATATCACCCTGATAGAATGTCTAAGAGCAGCAGGATCTAGTTCTTGAAGAGGTGATCACAACGGTACTGATCCTGCAAACACTTACAAAGGGAACAAGTATCAGAGAGGTAGCCATGTTAGTCTGTATCTACAAAAACAACGAGGAGTCCGGTGGCGCCTTAAAGACTAACAGATTTATTTGGGCATAAGCTTTTGTGGGTAAAACAGCACTTTTTCAGATTCATAAAGAAGTGTTTTTTTACCCACAAAAGCTTATGCTCAAATAAATCTGTTAGTCTTTAAGATGCCACTGGACTCCTCATTGTTTTTGCAAAGGGAAGTAACTATACATTAATGGCTAGTTCCATTTATTTGAATGGGGCTACTCACGTGGTTAGTAAAATTACTCATGGTTACAAGTGTTTGCAGTATCGGGCTCTAAAACTGAATCCTCTGTAAAAACTGATGGTAACATTCTGCTCTTGGACATGAAAACATAAGAGCGGCCATACAGGGTGAGACCAAAGATCCATCTAGCCAAGTAACCTGTCTTCCGACAATGGCCAATGCCAGGTGCTTCAGAGGGAATGAACAGAACAGGGCAAACATCAAGTGACTCATCCTCTGTCACCCATTCCCAACTTCTGGCAAACAGAGGCCAGGGACACCATCTCTGCCCATCCTGGCTAATAGACATTGATGGACCTATCGTCCATGAATGTATATTTTTTGAACCCTGCTATAGTCTTGGCCTTCACAACATCCTTTGGCAAGGAGTTTCACAGGTTGGCTGTGCATTGTGTGAAGAAATACTTTCTTTTGTATATTTTAAAGCAGGTGCCTATTAATTTCATTTGGTGACCCCTAGTCCTTGTGTTATGAGAAGGAATAAATAACACTTCCTTATTTACTTTCTCCACCCAAGTTATGATTATAGACCTCTATCATGTTCCCCCTTCGTTTCTCTTTTCCAAGCTGAAAAGTTCCAGTCTTATTAATCTCAACTCATGAAAGCTGTCCCATAATCCTAATCATTTTTGTTGCCCTTTTCTGAACCTTTTCCAATTCTAATATATCTTTTTTTGAGATGGAGCAACCACCTCTGTATGCAGTATCCAAGATGTGGGCGTACCATGGATTTATACAGAGGCAATATGATATTTTCTGTGTTATTGTCTATCCCTTTCCTAATGATTCCCAACATTCTGTTACATAGGTGACGACTTACTCAGATGCTGTGGGGTTCTTAAACCCCCCTCGCCCCAGGCCCCGCCGCCACTCCAGCCCTTCCTCCAAGCCCCCACCCCTACTCCACCTCGTCCTGCCCCCCACCCCGCCTCTTTCTGTCCCTCCTCCCGCCTCTTCCTTCACCCTCCTCCAGGGCCTCCTGCACACCGCGGAACAGCTGATCACAGCGGATGGGAGGTGCTGGGAGGGTGGGGGAGGAGCCGATCATCAGTGCTGCCATCGAGCAGGAGGCACTGGGGAGGTGGGGGAGGCACTGAACCATGGGGCTGCCAGTGGGTGCTGAGCATCCACAATTTTTTTCCCATGGGTGCTCAATCCCTGGAGCACCCACGGAGTTGGTGCCTGTGTTCGGTTCGCTTTTTGACTGCCACTGCTCACTGAGTGGATGTTTTCAGAGAACTAGCCACAGTGACTCCAAGATCTCTTTCTTGAGTGGTAACAGCTTATTTAGACTCCATCATTTTGTATATATAGCTGGGATTATGTTTTCCAGTGTGTATTACTTTGCATTGACCTACATGATAGATCTCATTTCCAATATGCTTTCAGTGCAGGACTGTGGCTGATGGGGCAACCATTGAGTATCTACTAGTTTGGAAAGCAAAACAGCAGTTCTAAGGAAAGTCGGCGTGTCCTCTGAAGAAGTCATTGGTCTGGGGGGGCCAGGAAACATGAGTTCTTAGCTGGTGACCTTAGAAAAATAGCTACTCCTCTATTTCCTCTCCTACCCTTTTTCTGTTTTGACTGTAAGTGCCTGCTGGCTCCTCCCCACGCGTTTGGTACATCACTTAACAACACAGTTAATCATTACTGGAGTCTCTCAATGCTACAGTAATAACAAGGACAGAGATTGTCTGGGCAGATCTTGGCAAAGAACTTTGCTTTGAGATATGACAGTTCCAGTCTGGGGGGACCTCTGGGTTCCTTGCTTTTTGGGCATATCAAATCATACCAACAGCGTTGCTTGACTTTGGGATTGAACATGTTTGGTTTTTTATATTTTGAATTAACTTTTAACTCTGAGTTTGGACTGTGAGTATAATATACACATTATATTACATTATACAGCTCAGGCCTGGTGGCATGATCAGTATACATGGAGGACAGGCTCAGGCAATCACTATAGCCAGTTTTCATATGTGCATACACACAGATTTTCTCATCTGTAAAATGGGGATAGGAGTTCCCTGCCTCCAAAGGGCTTTGTGAAGATAAAACTCCATTAATGATTCTTAGGTGCTTAGATAGTGTGGTGCTGACAGCTAGATAAGTACCTAGGTAGATAGAAAGGAATGGTCAGCCTGGTGAGATATCAAGAAATAATCTAATGAATCAAACAATAGGCAAAATGAAAATGCAGCTAAGCCACAGAGATATAAACAGTTCAGGAAGAAAGAATGAAAGGTTTCTCTCGTACTTACCTGTATTGCATTGACTTCAAGTAGCCCTTAAGTGGAACTGACAGTATTACAAACACAATAAGAACTTCTAGACAAACTGGAATAACAATCACTTCAGGAGCCTGGAAGCATTCAGAATTCTGCTGTTGTCAACTCTTTCGGTGGCTTTAATTTTCAGTGGTAAGCACAACTCCTATATAGTGTTGTCAAAACCACAATGAAGTTATGTCATTGAATATTCAAAATGCTGGCCCGCAGAATGCCAAACACAGGGATTTGAATTTCATGCTCTCTACTAAGCATCAAGACAAATATGTCTAATTTTATAAAAACCCCACCAGCCACTGCAAGACTGACAGTCAGCCCCAGGATTAACGCTTTCCCAGGGCAAACGGGAGTTCATATTGTAATAAAGCCCTGTCAAGGTTCCTTCCCCACTCTGAACGTTAGGGTACAGATGTGGGGACCTGCATGAAAAACCGCCTAAGCTTATCTTTACCAGCTTAGGTCAAAACTTCCCCAAGATACAAAATATTCCACCCTTTGTCCTTGGACTGGCTGCTACCACCACCAAACAAATACTGGTTACTGGGGAAGAGCTGTTTGGAAACATCTTTCCCCCCCAAATACTTCCCAAAACCTTGCACCCCACTTCCTGGACAAGGTTTGGTAAAAAGCCTCACCAATTTGCCTAGGTGACTACAGACCCAGACCCTTCGATCTTAAGAACAATGAACAATCCTCCCAACACTTGCACCCCCCCTTTCCTGGGAAATGTTGGATAAAAAGCCTCACCAATTTGCATAGGTGACCACAGACCCAAACCCTTGGATCTGAGAACAATGAAAAAGCATTCAGTTTTCTTACAAGAAGACTTTTAATGGAAATAGGAGTAAATAGAAGTAAGGAATTCCCCTCTGTAAAATCAGGATGGTAGGTATCTTACAGGGTAATTAGATTCAAAAACATAGAGAACCCCTCTAGGCAAAACCTTAAGTTACAAAAAAGATACACAGACAGAAATAGTTATTCTATTCAGCACAATTCTTTTCTCAGCCATTTAAAGAAATCATAATCTAACGCATACCTAGCTAGATTACTTACTAAAAGTTCTAAGACTCCATTCCTGGTCTATCCCTGGCAGAAACAGCATACAGACAGAGACCCTTTGTTTCTCTCCCTCCTCCTAGCTTTTGAAAGTATCTTGTCTCCTCATTGGTCATTTTGGTCAGGTGCCAGCGAGGTTACCTTTAGCTTCTTAACCCTTTACAGGTGAGAGGAGTTTTTCCTCTGGCCAGGAGGGAATTCAAAGGGGTTTACCCTTCCCTTTATATTTATGACAAGACCCATCTACCAGGCTGGGGAAGTGGAGGAGAGAGAAAGAGGACTGGGGGTAGGATTCAGGATGCAACAAGGCATGGGGAATGCAGGGCCCTAGAGGTAAAGTTCACTGCTGGGCAGATTTTACTCTCTGTTGAGCATGTGTTACAGGGTTCCCCTGTGCCGAACTGCAGAAGATATGGATCTGTTACAGAGCCAGTTAAAGAAAGTTGGTTCTTTAGCTCATGCTGGAGCAACTCCTGTGTTTCACCTCTGGAAGTTCCCAGCTCAAGCCCCCATTATTGGCTAAGATAGTGCCCATCCCACAGAGGACTAATTCTGCACCCTCAAAATAGAGCTTACATGGTGCATATTCCTCCTGTGGCTTTTCTACACTGAGGTGAATTTCACCCTACTGGCAGAAGTTCATAGGCCAGGTCTAGCTACGGGGTGGGCAAAGGCCCTGTAAGTATGAACTGCTTGCAGCAGCCACTGGGCCTTATCTTTGTGGTTACACAATATACCTTTTCCTTCCCTTTAGTGCCTTGAGAAAGGTGCTAGGTTGACCTGAAGGTTGAAAGATTGTATCTAGTCCCAGATGATGAAGTTCACTTTATGCAAAGGGCCAGCAAAAGGCATAGGCCTCATTTAAGCCTTTGAAATCAAGCTTAGATGGTGCATAATCCTTGCCCTGACCCTTTGCACAGGGCAGAATTTCACCCCAGGTAAGTACAATGCAGGCAGCGACTGAGGGAAGTTTAGTCCTTGGGACCTGCTCAGTCCAGAGTCTCTCTGCTAAGACTGCCAACAGGAGGGCTGACTAGTGCTAAATGTGTGTGGGGGGGGTGTCTTATGTCCTTTCTGTACCCCTGTCCACTCAGTTGTTGATTGAGACCCACCAAACTCATCTCACATAGGGCTTTGATAATTAAAAATCATCCATCAGCCCCGAGTGTACTCTTCCTGCCTAACAAATAATACACAATTATGAGTGTTTCCTGAGAGAGCACCAAAAGCCGATTAGACACATAACATTTCTCCCAAAGTTACACTGGCTGCAAGACATTTCCCTCTGATTGGATAATTTTATTTCCTTGGGGGGCCTCTATGTGCTCATGGAAGTCTGAAGATGCTCCATTTTACCAATGTTTATATACTCTGAGATCTTGCATTATTAATAATACTAATTATTACAATTATTTATTAGTAGTTGAGGAATGAGAAAGCTTTCACCCGTGCACAAAGCACAGAAGAAGAGACAGACCCTGTCCCATGGGGCGTTCAGTTCAACTTCCTGATCCTGTGAGAATGCAGAGGAGGAAGGTTGAGGGTATTTGGTGACTCACAAAACCAGCTCATAAAGGGACAGAGAAATTGACCTGATGTCAGTTTCTCAGGTGGGTTAATGTTGGTAGTGCTGGCAGAAGAAGCGTCCTCCAAGGCTCAGCCCTGCAGTGTGTTGATCAGTTTCTGGTGATGACGAGTTCCTTCGTCTGCCACTGAAATCAAAGCAGGTGCTCCAGAGAGGGTGGTTATGAAGATTGCAGGGGTGCAGGGTGGTGGATATTGACCTGAGCCCCAAACTGGGTTTTATGTCTAGAATTTCTGAGGAGGTGTGTTGCAATGTTGGGGAAGCATATGCTTTCAGCGCATGCCCCTGCCACTGACACAAGGCCTGTGATTGCAAACCATGAAGGCTGAATGGGTCTAACAGCCAAACAATGGAGCCACCATCAGAGTGCCATGCTCTTGGATGGCCAATTAGGGAAAACCAGTTTGCGGCAAAAGGTAGACTTCAAACCTGGGTCCTTTAATGAGAGCCACTGAGCAAATGGTATTTAGGCTAAGGCTCAAAGGGAAGGTGTGAGTTTAAGATAAGGCAGTTCCCCATGGACATGTCTCTGGAAGGGAAACAGAGACCAGGCTAAGTCCCAAGAGTGTCTGGGCTGGCTAGGAGGATGTGAGTCAGGTTTATTATATTCCTGTAACTCAAGAGGGAATCCCATCTAGTTGAGCTTTTGAAAAGTTTTTGTTTTGCCAAATCTGCATTTTCTGATGCAAAAATAGTTTCACTGAAAAATTCCTGAATAGCTGTAGCTGTAATCCTAGCAGTTGTGTTAGCAGCTTGTGGCAGTTAATCTAGGCAGTGTCGTTGTAGCTCTGTTGGTCCCAAGATATTAGAATGAGAAGGTGGGTGAGGTAATATCTTTTATTGGACCAACTTCTGTGGGTGAATGAGCTTTCCAGTTACACAGAGCTCTCCTTCAGGTCTGGGACAGGTATTAAGAGTGTCACAGCTAAAAAACAGGTGAAACAGATTGTTTAGCATAAGTAGTTAACACTTATTGTAGGATACAATTCAAGATGAAGTGGCCAGTTAACACCTCTGCAATCATAGGACACACAAGCAGGAGTTAGTGAATTACAGATTGTTGTAATAGGCCACAAATCCAGTGTCTTTATTAAGAGCATGATTTTTAGTGTCTAGTAAAGTTATGAATTTATGCTCCTAGACATTTCTGTTGAAGGTGTTGCACTGGTTTCCTTTGAGGACAAGGACTAAGAGGTCAGATATGGAGTGATCATTCTGTGAAAAGTTTTCACCTGCAAGTGATATGGTGTGTTTTTCATTTGTCATTTTTCTTTGTCAGTACATTTATGAGCACAGTGAGTGTCTGATTTCTCCCACATAGTTGTTCTTGGGGCATTTACTGAATGGGATGAGGTACACCACATGTTGTGATAGGCACGTGTAGGATCCAGGCTCTTGAAAGGCATGTGGTGGGGACTTTTGATCATTGTAACAGTGGAGATATGTCTGCAGGTTTTGCATGTGTTGTTATAGGAAGTGTGGCACTGCTTTGAGAAGGCAGGTCATGGTCTGTGGGGAGTTTGCTTTTGATAATGAGCTTGGCGAGACTGGGGGTCGCTTGAAGGCCAGAAGAGGGGGCTGGGGAAAGATTTATTTCATCACGTAGTCCCTATCGAGTATGGATTGTAATTATTTAATGATACCCTCTATTGGTTCCAGTGTGGGGAGGTAGGTGATAATTAGGCTTATGCAGTTGGAGGGGTATTTTTTGTCCTATTTTAAAGCAGTTTCTCTCAGGGTATTTGTGTGGCCCATTCGATGATGTGATCTACGTCTCTGGTAGAGTGTCCTTGTTTGGTGAATATTCTGGCTTCAGCAGTTCTGATTTTGTCCATGTGAAGGAATTGGTGCACACGAGCCCTACCGAGTCAGTTTGTTCCACTCCACCTCCTTACCGCTATGCAGGAAGTGATTTTTATATATAAACCATGTTCTATAGAATAATAACCGATGTGTGACTGGAGACTGACCAGATCCAAAAGACTGTGCCTGAGCAACTTCTGACGTGGGAATTGTTTACAATCTGAGCCAGGATCACCAGCTCTGTTGGTCCCAAGATATTAGAATGAGAAGGTGGGTGAGGTAATATCTTTTATTGGACCAACTTCTGGGGGTGAATGAGCTTTCCAGTTACACAGAGCTCTCCTTCAGGTCTGGGACAGGTATTAAGAGTGTCACAGCTAAAAAACAGGTGAAACAGATTGTTTAGCATAAGTAGTTAACACTTATTGTAGGATACAATTCAAGATGAAGTGGCCAGTTAACACCTCTGCAATCATAGGACACACAAGCAGGAGTTAGTGAATTACAGATTGTTGTAATAGGCCACAAATCCAGTGTCTTTATTAAGAGCATGATTTTTAGTGTCTAGTAAAGTTATGAATTTATGCTCCTAGACATTTCTGTTGAAGGTGTTGCACTGGTTTCCTTTGAGGACAAGGACTAAGAGGTCAGATATGGAGTGATCATTCTGTGAAAAGTTTTCACCTGCAAGTGATATGGTGTGTTTTTCATTTGTCATTTTTCTTTGTCAGTACATTTATGAGCACAGTGAGTGTCTGATTTCTCCCACATAGTTGTTCTTGGGGCATTTACTGAATGGGATGAGGTACACCACATGTTGTGATAGGCACGTGTAGGATCCAGGCTCTTGAAAGGCATGTGGTGGGGACTTTTGATCATTGTAACAGTGGAGATATGTCTGCAGGTTTTGCATGTGTTGTTATAGGAAGTGTGGCACTGCTTTGAGAAGGCAGGTCATGGTCTGTGGGGAGTTTGCTTTTGATAATGAGCTTGGCGAGACTGGGGGTCGCTTGAAGGCCAGAAGAGGGGGCTGGGGAAAGATTTATTTCATCACGTAGTCCCTATCGAGTATGGATTGTAATTATTTAATGATACCCTCTATTGGTTCCAGTGTGGGGAGGTAGGTGATAATTAGGCTTATGCAGTTGGAGGGGTATTTTTTGTCCTATTTTAAAGCAGTTTCTCTCAGGGTATTTGTGTGGCCCATTCGATGATGTGATCTACGTCTCTGGTAGAGTGTCCTTGTTTGGTGAATATTCTGGCTTCAGCAGTTCTGATTTTGTCCATGTGAAGGAATTGGTGCACACGAGCCCTACCGAGTCAGTTTGTTCCACTCCACCTCCTTACCGCTATGCAGGAAGTGATTTTTATATATAAACCATGTTCTATAGAATAATAACCGATGTGTGACTGGAGACTGACCAGATCCAAAAGACTGTGCCTGAGCAACTTCTGACGTGGGAATTGTTTACAATCTGAGCCAGGATCACCAGCTCTGTTGGTCCCAAGATATTAGAATGAGAAGGTGGGTGAGGTAATATCTTTTATTGGACCAACTTCTGGGGGTGAATGAGCTTTCCAGTTACACAGAGCTCCAACTGTCTTGCCTCTGGGCTTAACCAACACCCTGGGTCAAATATCTCCAATCTCGGGGGGTAGGGGGGAGTTTAAGCTCTGGATCCCAAATGACTTCATTTCTGCAAATTATCTTTTATGTATTTATTTTAAGAACACACGAACATAAGAACGGCCCTACTGGGTCACACCAAAGGTCCATCTAGCCCAGTATCCTGTCTTCCGACACTGGCCAATGCCAGGTGCCCCAGAGGGAATGAGCAGACAGGTTTCATCAAGTGATCCATCCCGCCTCACTCATTCCCAGCTTCTGGCAAACAGAGGCCAGGGACGCCATTTTGTTGCATATATTATGATGGCATGTAGCGTATGTCTAGGTTGCAGATGGGAGCAAGTCTCGCAACCCATGTAGACAGACTTGCTCCAGCTCTGCTCAAGCTAGTGCATTAAAAAGAGCAATGCGGACATTACAGCTCAGGCCCTCTGGCTCACCCAACCCCATGCATCTAAGCTTGGGTAACTAGCCTGAGTCTCTGCCAGAACCGTGATGTCCACACTGCTATTTTCAGCACACTAGCTCCAGGGAAACTAGTGTGAGTCTACTATCTGGGTTGAGAGGCATGCCCCAAATGAAGTGTAGACACATCCCGAAAGGGCAAAGTCCAGACTGGCACTGTACAAACACGTAGAAAGAGGCAATCTGTGCTCCAAAGACCTTAAAGTCTGAATAGACAAGACAGACAAAAGGTGGGAGAAAAGAAGTATAATTTTCCTCATATTACAGATGGGGAACTGAGGCATAGAGAGATTAAGATCAAAACGCTTAGTATTGGCCTAACTCTGCTCCTACTGTAGCCAATGGTAAAACTCCTTTTGACTTCAGCAGGAGTAGTGTTAGCTCAATCATGAGTGTTTTTGAAATTCACACCTTAAGTGACATGGTCCAGGTCACACAAAGTGTCTGTAGCGGAGGCAAGAAATGAAGCCATATCTCCTTAGTGCCTACATCTCCTATGTGCTGTTTACAAGATTGTCCATCTTCCCCCAGTACAATGGCAATGTCTTCTGCACATGGCGGGGAAGTTTTGCCTCTAGACATTTTTGTTTACAAAAACACAGCCCTCCCTGTAGAATCATGGAATCATAGAATATCAGGGTTAGAAGGGACCTCAGGAGGTCATCTAGTCCAACCCCCTGCTCAAAGCAGGATTGATCCCCAACTAAATCATCCCAGCTAGGGCTGTGTCAAGCCTGACCTTAAAAACTTCTAAGGAAGGAGATTCTACCACCTCCCTAGGTAACGCATTCCAGTGTTTCACCACGCTCCTAGTGAAAAAGTTTTTCCTAATATCCAACCTAAACCTCCCCCACTGCAACTTGAGACCATTACTCCTGTATTAAAAGCACATGACAGAGCTTTCCCAGCACAGCGTGCTGTTGTGGAACAAAACAAGCTTACCTATGTTCCATGAGTGAAGGTTCATGTCATCTGTGCTCGGGGCACAAGCGTTCAGACAATCAACATCACCAGTTTCCCGTTAGGAATCTTGATCTCTCATGAGGAAGCCAAGAAACAAGCCCAATTCCTTTCATTGGTCCCCGGCCGGCAGACAACTTCAGAGGGAGGATATTACACCTGTCACTCTCTCTGCCTCTGGACAGGCTGTGGATGAGACAAGAGAGAGGTGCACAAAAAAAATCTTTGCTTGTGTGGCAACTTTTTAACATGTTTGTATCCAAGTGGCTTTTATTGAGTACTTCCAAACTAGTTTGCCTGCATTATGTGGCTGGGAAATAGGGCAGCAGAAATACTTCTCTCTCTCTCTCCCTCTGCATTTTATTTTGGTAATAGCTGGTTCACTGAATGAAGAACATGGGGCTGCATATGATACTTGGGCATGAAGAGTTAGTTCGTCGTCTACTGGAGTTTGAGAAAGGCACAGGGTAGCAACGGCTGACTCTTAGTTTGGAGAAGGATGATATTTTGGTTACTTCCCAGGACTGGGAGTCATAAGTTCTGGGTTGTATCCCAGGCTCTGCCATGGACATCTTTGAACAAAATACTTCCTTTTTATTAATATTTGTATTGCAGTGGCAACTAAAGGCCAAGAGCAGGGCCCCTTTCTGCTAGGTGCTGTTCATATGCATAATGAACAGCAGTCCCTGCCCAGAAGAATTCTACGCAGGCAATACCTGGAGGGGAAACAGGGGCAGAGAGAGAAAGCAGTCGGCCCACAGTCACACAGCCAGTCCAAAACCAGAACCCAGATCTCCAGAGTGTGTCGCTATCTTTTAGACCACACTGCCTCCGCTTACACGCATTAGCTCTACATTCCTATAAAATGCGTATTTAAAAAGAAAATCAGTATTACTGTTTTGTCTTTGCTCGTTACACAACATTAAGACTATGGGGAAACCAGACTGGCACCACAGGATTCTAAGTAACCAGGTTTATTAACGATATATAAATATACAAGGCCACTCTACCTATCTACATGGCGAGACCTTAAATTATATCCCATAAACATGATTTGGGCTCGCAGGGACTGCATTCCTATAGGCCAATAAAAAAATTTGCAACATTATGTTGTAAGCCCTCTTCTTCTTGAATTGCTTGCTTGAAGGTCGGAATAAATCTTTCCACTTATCCATTTGAGGGAGAAAGGTGAGGAGTTGATATGACATGTCCGATACTATTGTTGTAGGCAGTGCTCTTGTAGCGGTGCCCGTCCCGGGGTATTAGAGACCCAAGTTGGGTGAGGTAATATCTTTTATTAGACCAACTTCTGTTGGTGAGAGAGACAAGCTTTCAGGTAAGTCCTGAAGAAGAGATTTGTGTAGCTCGAAAGCTTGTCTCTCTTACCAACAGAACTTGGTCCAGTAAAATATATTACCTCACCAGCCTTCTCTCTCTGATGTCTGATAATATTTCTTTTAACAAACAACTAGAACTCTTGAGATGTGAATTGTGTTCCATTGTCACTTAAACCTGTTCAGAAACTCCTATCTTTGGAAACAAGGGTCTTAACACATCCACCATTTGTGCTGAACTAATGGTGTTCATACAGAAAAGTTCAGGCCGTTTAGAATGACCATCTAGAATCATAGAATATCAGGGTTGGAAGGGACCCCAGAAGGTCATCTAGTCCAACCCCCTGCTCAAAGCAGGACCAATTCCCAGTTAAATCATCCCAGCCAGGGCTTTGTCAAGCCTGACCTTAAAAACCTCTAAGGAAGGAGATTCTACCACCTCCCTAGGTAACGCATTCCAGTGTTTCACCACCCTCTTAGTGAAAAAGTTTTTCCTAATATCCAATCTAAACCTCCCCCACTGCAACTTGAGACCATTACTCCTCGTTCTGTCATCTGCTACCATTGAGAACATTCTAGAGCCATCCTCTTTGGAACCCCCTTTCAGGTAGTTGAAAGCAGCTATCAAATCCCCCCTCATTCTTCTCTTCTGCAGGCTAAACAATCCCAGCTCCCTCAGCCTCTCCTCATAAGTCATGTGTTCCAGTCCCCTAATCATTTTTGTTGCCCTTCGCTGGACTCTCTCCAATTTATCCACATCCTTCTTGAAGTGTGGGGCCCAAAACTGGACACAGTACTCCAGATGAGGCCTCACCAATGTCGAATAGAGGGGAACGATCACGTCCCTCGATCTGCTCGCTATGCTATCTACTGCAATCCAAAACCTATGCCCCATAAATGGTCCAGCATCGGCTATGTGGATTTACTGCCCTTGGGTAGCTGGCCACTCCCAAGGATGCAACATGTTTAGACAGGCATGCGATGCATTTGTTGACAAGCTTGGCACTGTTTTGCCATTTCCTCTATTTGTGTATCAATCCCTGGCCAGGAATTTCATTTTTACAATTCTCAAATTGCCTTCTTGTAAATCTTGAACTATGTGGGACCTGAGCTTCACGAGAATAACCATTCTGGTGCCACATTAGGTCATCTTGAGATACGCTTAACTGTTCTTTCTGAGCAAAGGAAGCTAGGCTCCGTTGTTTGTGTCCATGACTCCATCCACACATTGTAATGTCATACATTTCAGCCAGCACAGGATCATTTTTTAGTTCCATGTTGTACCACAACACAGTCTAGTGCATTCTATTCCTGGATTAGGATCCCATCCTCATTGCCCGTTGTTGTGTCTTTGCTGTCTACACAACATTAAGAATATGAGGAAATCAAACAGGCACAGCTGGATTCTAAGTAACCTTTTTTTATTATTGGTGTACAAGTATATAAGACCTAGCTGTCTATGCACACTGCTCCTCTGGCAGGGTTCTGAATGGGAGACAGAGAGGGCTTCCAAGCTATTTAAAGGGATTTTCCCCAATTCCTGTGCACTACAATCAGACTATCTCCATCTACCACTTTGTGAGAGAGCTGTCCACTTCTGAAAAAAAAAAAAAAAGCAAGATCTAGTGTAGGGGGTCCGCAGACTATGTCTGAGATTTCCAAAGGGGCCCACACCTCCAGTCAATTTTTTAGGGGTCCACACATGAGAAAAGATTGAAAACCACTGATCTAGTGTGATGCTTGTGATGACTGGGGTTAAAGCGTTCTCAGTCAAGGGTGCCCAACTTTGGAATGAGTTCTTGAAAGAGATAAGACTACGTCAAACCTGGCCAGCTTCCTATAGACTTCCCACCACATAGGACAGGAATATGTGGACATGGAAGCCATAAAAACTGGAAAAATATTTTATAAAAATTCCTAATACTTGGAAGAGAAAAATCTAATACGAAGTCCAATATGGACAATGCTATAAAGATCTTAGTTGTCCAGTAATTAAAATACCACGGTGACAGAACAACAAATATATAGAGAAGAACTGGCTAAAAAATTGGGAGAAGGAAAACTGCAGAATTTGCCTCAGCATTTTTCTCTTTTTTGCTGAAATTCAAAATTTTGATGAAAGCTTTCATAGAAAAATCAACATTAAAAATTGACTAACTCTAATCATAGAATCATAGCACATTAAGGTTGGAAGAGACCTCAGGAGGTCATCTAGTCCAACCCCCTGCTCAAAGCAGGACCAACACCAACTAAATCATCCCAGCCAGGACTTTGTCAGATCGGGCCTTAAAAACCTCTAAGGATGGAGATTCCACCACCGCCCTAGGTAACCCATTCCAGTGCTTCACCACCCTCCTAGTGAAATAGTTTTTCCTAATATCCAACCTAGACTTCCCCCACTGCAACTTGAGACCATTACTCCTCGTTCTGTCATCTGCCACCACTGAGAACAGCCGAGCTCCATCCTCTTTGGAACCCCCCTTCAGGTAGGTGAAAGCTGCTATCAAATCCCCCCGCAATCTTCTTTTCCGCAGACTAAATAACTCCAGTTCCCTCAGCCTCTCCTCATAAGTCATGTACCCCAGCTCCCAGATGATGGAAAGGATAGAGAAGAGAAGAGGAAAAGTAGAAGAGGGCAGGGGATGTAGAATGTAGAAGATGGCAGGGGAATAATATCTGAGAAATCTATTAATGGCCTACTGAGCCTTATGCATCTGGGAGAATGGAGAAGGGGCTGTACTGCATTTCTATGGAGTGCACTAAAAGAAAACTCCATCATCTGTCATCTTCAAGAAATTGGCATGCTCTAGCATGGGACAGGTTTGGGCGTACTTCCAATCTGCTAGTCACTCATCACTGAACATTTTTTTCCACATCTCCCACACAATTGTTATTTTTATCATTATTATTATTTTTAATTGAGTTGGATCTTGTTCCATTACATTTTCATAGCTTTTAATCATCCAGGCCACCCTCACTTCCACCCCAAATGCCATACTCTGCTTGATTTTTTCCTTCAGATGCCATTAAGACAGATTCCTTAAGTGGTTAGGTTTCCCCAATCCAGGGATACGTAGAATGTGTCATAACAAACCCAAGTATATAGAATACAAACATTGCATCAGATCTTACTGGTATGAAAATCCAGAATTTACTAGCATATTTGGATAGATTATACCTCTGATTAGGGCAAGAATGTTTCTACTGGAGACTGTATGAAAATGGCAGTTAGATCTTAAGCAGTGCTTAATTTGTAATGAAAGAGATGCTGGGCCTCAAGCAATTTGGTTCTGGGGCTCAAACCATTTTTTTTACTTTCATAAGTGATGCGGCAAGCCCAGAGGTGCCATGGCTATGAACTGCCAAGCCCAGAAGTGCCTGGATTCAGCCTGGCAAGCCCTGGCACAAATTAAACATTGGTTTTAAGAGTTTTAATCTTAGCGGGGCCATTGTCTTGCTGGATGACCTTGATTGGGCTAGCCAGTTAGATCAATACTTGGGACCTGATATTAGCCTCCAGTGGCCTGATCTTCAAAGTTGCAGATCCAACTGGCTTCATTAGGAGCTGGGGGTTAATCAGCTTTTCTATAATTCAGCACGTAAGTGACTAAATGTGGATTTAGGGACTTAACTTTAGACTCCCCCATTAAAAAGAGTTGTCTTAGAAGTCACTTCCTAGTTCAAACCCAGTTCAAGTTACTGACTGAAGACCACTTGTATTCTCGTCTTCATATTTCAGACTATGCTACCTGAAAAGCAGAAGCCTCAGGGAAAATCACATGCTTCTCAGCTGAGATTTCTCAAATAAATACATAAATAACTTAAAGGTGAACTCAAATGCTTTGTAGCAAAAGAATATAGGAATACAAAAAAAATGATGCTCATGCTGAATTGCTGAAATAAGCAGGCTTAAAATGACATATAACTACAGTTTGAAACAGGATAGTTAAAGAACAGTGGCTCTCTGTTAATACCATGGTCTGAATTTAGGTTTCTGAGCTTATTATTAGTATTACTGGGCCAGATCTTTGTCTGAAGGCCAATGGCATTTTGGGATGTATAAGTAGGGGCATAGCGAGCAGATCGAGGGACGTGATCGGTCCCCCTCTATTCGACATTGGTGAGGCCTCATCTGGAGTACTGTGTCCAGTTTTGGGCCCCACACTACAAGAAGGATGTGGATAAATTGGAGAGAGTCCAGCGAAGGGCAACAAAAATGATTAGGGGACTGGAACACATGACTTATGAGGAGAGGCTGAGGGAACTGGGATTGTTTAGTCTGCAGAAGAGAAGAATGAGGGGGAATTTGATAGCTCCTTTCAACTACCTGAGAGGTGGTTCCAGAGAGGATGGTTCTAGACTATTCTCAGTGGTAGAAGAGGACAGGACAAGGAGTAATGGTCTCAAGTTGCAGTGGGGGAGGTTTAGGTTGGATATTAGGAAAAAAAAATTCACTAGGAGGGTGGTGAAACACTGGAATGGGTTACCTAGGGAAGTGGTAGAATCTCCTTCCTTAGAAGTTTTTAAGGTCAGGCTTGACAAAGCCCTGGCTGGGATGATTTAGTTGGGGACTGGTCCTGCTTTGAGCAGGGGGTTGGACTAGATGACCTCCTGAGGTCCCTTCCAACCCTGATATTCTATGATTCTATGATTCTGACGTAAATTGATTGATCTACATTTACTTCAATGGAGCTATGGCAATTTACACCAGATGAGAATCTGGTCTGTTTTTTCTGTCATGACATTTGTGCAAAGCGTGGCAGGCAAAGATGAGGAATTGGAATTTGGGAGTCTGGGAGGTGAATAGAAGCCAATGCAGGGCTGGGGAAGAAGAAGACTTGTGGAAAGCAGCCTGAGAGTTGGGGAGGCCTGAGAGTAGGAGATGGGTAAGTGGTGTTATTCTAGACCAACAGATGTGTAACTCGCATTACAATCTGTCCCACTGCCTAGATAAGATTAATCTGCTGACATTAAATGTTGAAAAGAATATTCATTAAACTTTGCAATCTTTGACCCTGTCTTCCGTCTGTGGCGCTGTAATTCTAAGAGGTAGCAGAGAGCAAAATTTGGGCAGTTTATATTTCAGGAAAATTTGCTGTGAAGCTTGTGATAGATGCTATATAATCAATAAATAACAGTGTCTACAACACCTGTGAGCATAGGCTCTTTGTTAATCAGAACATAAGTCGCCACACATTTTTGGATGCCATGCCTGGCACATGAACTATAGTCATATTGTCCATTGTTTCAGGTTTTTTTGTCATGTTGGCAGTGATGGAATCAGCAGGAGAAATAACTGGATTCCAGCAACTCCATTCCATGAAAGGTACCTTAGGGGGAAAAGAAACAAAACAAAACAAACCACATCAGGCCAACACTGACTTGGAACACCCTGGATGTGATGCATTCTCCTTTGGGAAGAGCCTATCATCTGTCCCGATGCTTAGCGCTCCCTAGTATTTAACCAATCAGGGATTACTGTGGTTGAGAATCTTACCCATTTTTTTCAGACACTATGAACTGATCGCTGAGAACATCTCGCAATCTTGACAGACATTTTACCTTGGAACTAGGATGACCAGATGACAAGAACAAAATATCGGGACACGTGGGGGGCAGCCACAGGCTGACCCCCCGCCCCCCCATCAGGGCCGGTTCTACGTTTTTTGCCACCCCAAGCCAAAAAAAAAAAAAAAGCCAGAGTGCCGCCGAAGCAAAATATCGGGACAAATGTCATCCTGACTGTGCCGCCGAAGCAAAATATCGGGCAAATGGCATCCTGACCGTACATTGGTCTGGATGCAGGACAAACAACTAAATAGTGGGACAGTCCCGATGTTGTCAGGCTGTCTGGTCACCCTACTTGGAACAGAGTGAAGAAAGAAGTTGGAAAACAGCCTTCATTCCTTCCAATTGTTTCAGATGCTTCTATCCACTGCCTCTCAAAATAGCCAGACTTGTTCTTGTGCACATAAAAAAGTAGATGATGGAGATGCAATCTTCAGTTCAGTTCCTAATGAACAAAGGTCCACATCATGAAACCCACCATCCCAATATAGCACCTTTCCCAGTAGAAAGGTCAAGGACTGAATGAACATGGAGACTGAATTATCCTCCGATACCTTCAGGTCAGGGCTGAAGCACATGCTGGGGCAGTATGGGGAACCAACTGCTGGGACTATACCTGTTCTGTCAATAGAGGATTGCAGAGTCCAGGGCTGTCACTCCAGCACTAAATATAAAATAAAAGAATAGGTAGTATTCAAGACGTGACACTATTTGTTTGGAATTTTGTAGTACTCTCGGCTACTTACAGTCCCTCAGTCATTAACCATCAAACTCTGTCCTCACTAGCCACTTCCTTATGAGCTTTTGGTTCACTCAGGAACTAGGATAAAGAATATTTTTGGCTGCATATGATTTTTGCCGACATTATGAAGAAGGGGAAAAACAGTTAATTTATTTTATTTAACTGATAACCATCAGAAGTTCTGGATGGGCAACTTTGTGTCGTTACTTTGTCCCCATCTCATAAAGTTTCATTTACTGCCTTTTTAAGCAAATGATGACTTCAAATCAATTTGTCACACGGTAGGTCTCAAACACGCCAAACAATAACTATTACTATTCCTGGCTTGTTTGATCCGACTGGCATTTGCAGACTTTATTCCTCCCTTCTTCTCCATATGAGTTGAGTAGAAACCTTTAAATAAATAAAGCAAACCCAGAGCAAACCTCAAAAACAATAACCCAACATCCAAACCCTGGAAAATAATCACAAAAACAGGCTCTGTTATTGTTGTAAGGGGGGAAATCCAATTATGAGATGTCAATATTTTTCTCCTTTCAATTGCTTCAAAAAGATTTGTATGTGTATAATTTTTAGGTTGATTTCATTGGCTTTGTCAAAATGAAACAGAAATTATGTAGCTGGGAGGGGACTTAACCCCTAGCATCTCCCCACCACACACACATGATGTGATCGATATCAATTTTCAAATGTACTATTGATTTCAGTAGCCCTTAATTTCAAGGCAAACAATAGTTTCTTTTGTAATTTCCATGCTGCTGATATTACTGCTATCGTTGCTGACCTGTGTGTTGTCAGATAATATTGATTGGATATGAAATGAAAGAAGAAGGGGGGAAGGAGGAGGGGAAGGATGGCATCGTCCCATTAAACAGGCTGGAAGAAAAGATTTTGCCCCTTGTATGGACCAAACAGCAGATAGCATGGTCTAGTGGGTAGGTCTCAGGAGATTAGGGTTCTATTTCCAGTTTCCTCACTGATGTGACCTTAGACAAATCCTTTTGCCTCTGTTTCATCTCTCACCCTGTGTCTGCCTTGTCTGTGTAGATTGTAAGCTCTGTTGGGCAGGCACTATCTTTTATTGTATGTCTGTACAGTGCCTAGCACAATATGGTTGGAACTTTTAGGTGTTGCTGTACAAATAATAATAAAAATAAAAATATCCAAGCCAAGATAGGAACTCAGAAGTCTCAGGCTCAGATTATGCCTCTCTCATCTACCAAAATCAAACCACTTTCTCCTCTCTGACTGGATCTGTAAGGACTTATTCGAGTCCCCTTCTGTGTGACACGTCATTGGGGGAAGGATGGTCCCTTGTCTAAGGCACTGAATTGAGATTCAGGAGATCTGAGTTTGATCCCCAACTGTACCGCTAGCTAGCTGTGTGACCACAGGCAAATGACTTAATCTTGCTGTGCCTTAGTTCACTATCTGTAAAACGGTAATAAGAATACCTCGTCTCTCTGTCTTGTCTACTTAGATTCCAAACTCTTCAGGGAAAGGGCAGGTTCTTACTTCTAGAACCATGGGACCCTGACTTTGGTTAAGGCCTCGACATGCGACTGAAATACCAAAAATTATTAATAAAAAGCACACTAATTGAAAAAAAAAAAGGGGCAGGTTTTTTGCAAATCTATGAGTGGCATGGCAGTGGTTTTATACTCTGCAGACCAATGCAGGAGCATAAAGGTAAGCATAGATTCAAGGATGCACTAGGATAATAAAACAACTCAGTTGACTTGAATTTCTGGACTGTCAGACACATCCTTGGCATTTGTTATATTTAGATGGAATATATGGGCCCAAAGAGTTAAACGGTTATCAAGATCTTGTCCCTGTCCAGCATAAAACAGTATTAAACAAGGTTTCAGGTTTGGTATACAGAAACCTCAGCCTGCTTAATACTATGGCAAACACACCATGAAACATCATGTTAACCTTTTATTAAAGATGCAGAAAAGAAGGGAAAACAGTTAAAGCATTTGAAATGTAAAGTATTAAGTAAGACTTTCATTTTAACAACATCCCTTATTCCCTTTAGCTGGAGAGAGATTTTAGAAGGAACCTTTCTACCCCCACTTGTTTGACATCTGTTAGATGGCACTGAAAATGTTAATAACTGTCCTTTGCGGGGAAAGAGAAGTGGGTTGAGATGGGCTGGAACTGTTTTTGTTTGAATCTGATCCCGTTTCCTAGAAGGCAAAACAGGACAAACACACACAAAGGGGGAAGAAAAGAACAAAGATAGAAAATTCAGCTTCTGTCCCTGGCACTGACTCTCACTTCCAACCTCACAGCTGGAGAAACACAAGCACAGCACACGGTCTTATCAGCCATACGGAGACCTTGAAAACTTGTCCCAGCATCAGGCTGTTCAGTGCATTGCTTTTAGTTACCTCTACCTGATCACAGGTTTACAGTACTGTTGGCTTGCTAAGCCAGACACTTATTCGAGAAAAGGAAAAGGGAGAGGGATAGGAAGGAGCAGAAATAAGGTGGGGAAAGAAAAGTACACATGGGGGCCGGGGAAGAGAGAGACACAGTCTGATATCCTAAGTGGTGTCTGGGATTCATCCAGAGCTGGTAGCACTGGGGATGTCATCTGGGTCCGTTTCTCTGGTCTTCTTTGGTCAGGATATCTCTCAGGATCAGGAGGATATGGACCTGGGGTCCTGGGAGATGGCAGGGGTGGCAGCCATGATGGTGAAGCTCACTTCAGTAGCCATTTCCCCTCCAAAGTCACTTTCTTTAAGAAACCCAAAAGGGAGTGCCCATCCTCTCATTATTTTGTCGACCTATTCGGCCTAGTTTCTGACACACTGATTTTTGGTTCCTCACTTTTCTTGTTTACCAGGCATGATCTTATCACAGTCCTTGAGTTATATCAATTGCCCTTTACGTTTGGATTAATTCAGCCTTTCTGTCTGCCTTTTGTTTCCCATTAACACTTATTATTATAGGTTATTCTCACATCTTATGAACTTTCACTTATTTTTTTTACAGCTGAGCTCACAATTAGGATATATTTGGAGACCCAATTATAACGACAGATTCCCATTTCCTTTCCAATAGCCACTGCTGAGTAGAACAGTGCTGAAGACAGTTTTCGTGTCCTCTGAGAGTTTTTGAGAGTTTGACATTTTTTTCCTGCCTTGAAAAGGGCTTAAAAGTCAAAATTGTGCACATTTTGATGAACTGATCATGCAAAAATAAATAAATAAATATAAAATAGGGTCAATTGAAATGTTTTATTTAGATCATTTTGAAACTTTACATTTTAATTTTGACCTTTTTTTTAAAAAAAACAACCTTTTTCAGTACAGATGAACTATTTCAAAACAAAAAGCCATTTTGCATCAAATCCAGAAACTTTTTGTTTCAAAAATGTCAAAATGGGATGTTTTAACAATTTGAAACCTTTCCCCCTCCCCCACCAAAAAAACCTTTTGGAATTGGGAGATTCATCAAAATTGACCCTTTCTCAAGAACAATGTTCGTTTTGGTGAAACGACATTTTCTGACCAAAACATGTTTTGTCGGAAATGTCCCAACCAGTTACCATCCTGAGTCCCCATCCAGTATGTTCACCTCTCAATCCATTTTAAAGCAAGGTCCCGACGTGGTATGTGGGATCAAAGTGCTGCTGGGGATGCTGTCCTTCAGAATGAGACTTAAAACTAAGGTCCTGGATATTTCTAGCAACTAAAAAGCCAATTCCACTTTTCACAAGAAGAGGGGTCTCCATTCTCTTGTCTTGGTCATATGCTGACAAGTGTAATTTTATTCTACCCATTCAAATTCCTTCTGCAATTTTAATTGTCTACACTATTATTCCTCATTCCCTGTCTTGAACTGTTGAATAGTGATGTTCTGTGCATTTAAACCATTTGTTTTACCCATTCTGAAACTCTGCATCTTTTAAGTCAGTTTACTACATCACTCCCCTACGCTCTTGGGTATCTGCATCGATGGTACATCAGCTGATTCCTGCAATAATCTACTTACTGCAGTCCAATTGCTTTCACTACTAGGAATTTTTATCCATAATATCTTATGATTATATGTCACAAAGGACCTTACAGTATCCTAGGATGCTTTGCTATAGGATATATAATATAAAAGGGCCAGATTTGAATCAGAACAATGAAACACCTAGAATTTCAGGATATTCAGATTCTGTGATTTTGACCCTGTGATGGGGCCTACAAACCCCACACTGGGCCTGAAGAGATTAAAAGGCAATATTGGGCCCAGGTAGCCCTGCCCCTCCAGACCTTCCAAGTATGCTCTGACTGGAGGAGAGGGTTAAAAGGAGCTCAGAAGCCCAGGGAAAGGGTGGTGGATGGTCTGTAGGAGAGAGCAATCCTTACCCCAGAAGCCAGGCAGAAGGTGGAGCCTGAGAGGGGACCACAGAGTGGGTAAGACCCTCAGGAAAAGCCTTCTCTAACCATCACCTCCTTGGAGAACTTGCAGGTCGTGCTCCTTTGGACTTTTTTGTTGTAAGGTTATTGACTGTTTGGACTATAGGGGACAGACCACAAACTGAATGGATCTATAGGTGGGAAGTAGTCCAGGGAAGCAACTTAGATTCACTGCAGGGACGTCCCTGTTGGTGTCGCTTCCCACAGGGCCCTGGGATGAGACCTGGTGGAGAAAGAGGTCCTTGGTCCTCCTACAAAACCCCCTTAAGGGCTTAAATCCCGATGTGGCTAGAAAGTTGAAGATCCCCAGCTTAAGGTCAAGAACAGGTATATAAATGTGTTAGTCTCTAAGGTGCCACAAGTACTCTTTTTTTACGGATACAGACTAACACGGCTGCTACTCTGAAACCTATCAACCTTATAGAGAGGCAAGGGCAGGAAGTCTGTGCACTAACCACTAGCCTGCCCTCTGAGCTCCCTATCACAGACCCATTATAAAGAGAGGCACCAGCTTCAAAGTTGGATTTCAGTCTGGACATGAACTCCCCCTAAACTCCAGGGAAATTTGAATTCCATGTCCCAGGCTAATCTTTAGCATAAAATAGATATTATGGGGGAAATCCTGGCCCCAGTGAAGACGATGGCAAAATTCCTATTGACTTCAAAAGGACCAAGTTTTCACCTTATATGACTAAGAATCATTCCCTTTCCCACTGCAATGCACTCCATTTGGGGTGGAAAGAAGCTGCAAAATCATGGTGCACTGTATTTTATTGAAAGAAGACTACAATACCCAGCTAAAACTAGAGTAGAAATTATAAGTAGTCAAATCATCGAGCAGTCACTCAAATTTAAATTTGGCCAGGACACGGGGGTTAATGACGAGATTATGGACTACATTTCCCCCTTTAATATTACTTCATATTGTTTTAATTATATTCAATATTAGGGTTTTTTTTGTTACTTTATAGAACTAGAACATTAATGATCGGTAGCATGGGAAAAAAAATAAAAAGAAAACATAAAACCTTCACCATCCTCTTCGATCTAAAGCCAATTTCTAATTCTGGTGAAGACTGGTCCAGATCAGAACTCCTCTCCTCTCCCTCCCAGTCCCTTACTTGAGGGTGATAGATCATGTGTGAGTGTGAATGTGTGTATGTTACCAAAAGATCATGGACAGGCCCCCAAGACAGAAGTGGAGGAAAGGAAGATATATATCAGATATTTCTGGCTACAAATTCTTCTCTTGTGTTGAAATTTGACCACCCCCACCACTCTGTGCTGCAGATATTTTTGCAGGTTAGCCTTCATTAGATATCAGCAGTGTAACCATAAGCAACATACAAGTGAAGAGGAATGCTGGCACATTCTGAATGAGGCAGCAAGCGTAGCAGAAGCTCAGAACAATTATTTCAGGCTAGGATCCTGGTGCATTACAAAGGGGAGTTTGGGGATAATTTCACAAAACAACTAATAGATCTTCAAGGGTCTTGAAGATTGCACTGGTGGAACTCCAACATCTCCCAGAGATCCAGGGGCCTAAGCATTCAAAATATGGGATTTCTTCATAAAAACTTCTTTGGATCTTGGCAAATTTTACTGGGCTGGGATTTTCACAAGATCAGATTCTCACAAAAAATTCTTAGGGCTTCCTGGTTCGGGCAGGATCTGAAATAGCTTTAGGGGAAAAGCAGGAGCACAGAAGCATGTGACTTTTATTTCTAGTTAACTCAATTGTTTTCTCCCCTAAAAAGAGAGGCCATGTTTTGGTATAAGGCAAAGGTCATCATGTCAGCTCTTAGTTAATGTGACACCATTCTAACACCTCTAATCACCGCCTTGGGTGCCCAGGTACTAGAAATGCATGGCCAAATTAGATTAGACTGATAGAAATACGTCCAGGCAAAGGACTAAATGGTTAAATGAATAAAAAGAAGACAGAGTGGATGTGAGTGCGACTGCAAACATGAGGTTGTTCAAATCCCTAGAAATGACTGACAACTCATGAAAAATAATATTCTGTGGTCAAATGCATTTTCCCCCCAACCCCTAACATCATGTGGTTGATGAATGGCATTTCCTCACAGGTTTATCAATAGAATGTAATTCTGGCCAGATCATTCTGTCAACGAGGAACAACATCAAATCATTTTGTCCACACAAATAAATCACTCGGTGTTTATGACTTCTTTTCTTTGTTTGTGACTGAACTGGGGTCATCAACTAGTCTTCTCTGGTCCAAGCAAAGAAAGGGAAAAGATGCTTTTTCACAGGCAATTGTTGCCATGCAAACAACCTCTCAATTTTACAACCCCGAGGGCAATGAGATGAATGCACATGAGACTTAATTGCTTGGTGACCTACACCTTGTGTAGTCACATGCAGCTGTGGAAAGGGCTATATGGAGCCTCAATGCCCAGTGTAAGGAGTGACACATTGCAGATTGAAAGTTCTTTGGGGGAGGGACCAGCTTTTGGTTCTGGGTTTGTACAATGGCTACCATGAAGGGCTCCTGTACCAGGACTGGGACTCCTAGGTGTCATCAAAAGACAAATAATAATAATAGCTGCAATGCTCCAGGAGGAGCCCTGGGAGGGAATTGTGACTCAGAGATTCACAATTAGGGCTGGTCGAAAATTTGGGTTTTCAACTAAATGGAAATTTTCACAGTAAATGGCTGCTTTCTTAGAAAAAAAAAGAAAGGGGTTTTTATTTCAGTCAAAAATCTCAAAGGTGAAAAAACTCATTTTCCAGCCAGCTGAATTCCCCTTTCCCTCTTTTCTCCCTACCCCCACTCAGCCACTCCCTAACCCTGTCCATCTGTGCCCCACTCACTTCTCCATGGAACCTTCTACTCCCCAGCCCTTTAAGTGGTGATCTGGCAGGCCATGACTCCTTGAGTCTCCCCTGTATTGGGCAGAGCCACAATCTAGCCCAAAATGAGGCTAAAGCCTAGAGATTGGTAGCATTCTCTGTCCACTTTGCACAGGTATAAATAATGACACAAGGTGGCACAGAATTGGAGAATGAGGCCCACTATCTGGTCCTGGGGACACTCAGAACAAATTACAGTGATTACATGAGATTGCTTTCTAGCTAGGGAGAAGTCACCACAACCTCTAAAGCAAAGAAGATCTACCTTTATTATAGTTCAAAGCTATGTACAGCAGGGCCACCTATATTCTGAATTACCACTGGTCTTGTCCACAGACTCACTGACCACAAAAGACCAGCTTGGGGTTTATAATTACCTGGAAGATTGTTGCAATTACTACAGTCAACATTATTTAAGAGCAAGACAAGAGATCCGTTCAGATGTGTGGATCCGCAGATTCTAGGGCAAACCTAAATTGCAAAGTAAAGCAATGCAAGAACACAGTGTCAGAATACACAGTTACACAGCCCAAGCTGTACCTTATATCATATTCATTAAGCAACTTTCTTATTTGCATAGTTAAATGAGTAGCTGCATGTGATCACAAAGACAATAGGTCAGATCCGTTCACTTCAGTGGGGCTAGAAATATTTACACTACTGATGAGGTGATGCAGAACAAGGAACTGAATCTGGGTTTCCTGAAGTAGCCCTCAACTGCTGGACCATTCTTGCTCTTGCCCTTTGCTGCATGCTAGAAGACCTCAGACTATAGCTTCCCAGGAGTGGAAAGCCATTCATCTAAAGGACTATGGCCCAGATCCTCAAAGGTATTTAGGTGTCTAGCCACCAGTTGGCATTAAGTGTCTAAATATCTTTGAGGATTGGTCCTTAGTCTTTCAGCTCAAGCAGTAGACATTTTAGCACTGAAGCTTCTATGCTCAAACCCCACGATGGGCCTAAGTGAGATCAGTCATACAAGCTGCTTGCAACCCTGCTCCTCTGGTGGGCCTGGCTGGTGTGGTGGGCAGAACTAGCCTGGCTAGGGGCAGGGCCTGCTGGGTGATGGGACAACAGACGGATGTCTGTGTCAGGCAGGGCGTTTACTCTGGCGCTCTGGATGGATTTGGAGATGCATGCCTAGAGTGGAAACCCTGGGGAAGGCTAGCTCAAGGAAGCTAACATACCAGCCTTCCTCTCGCCTGCTTTCTCACTAATCCTTTATCCCCTTGTTTTCCCCTGACTCTGTCAACAGGCCTGTTCCAAGCAAAAATATACTGTGAATGCCTTTGTGTTTGTTCTTCTTCTTTTTTTTTTTTCAAACTTAAGTCCCCAAAGAAACATCAAAGTACAAAGGAAAGAAAACAATAGCGAGAAATAAGAGTGAAACCAAACCAAACCAAAATCAGCAGTGGCCCAGGGGAACTTTCTTCAGGGGGGTTAGGCTTCCTTCAGAGCAAGTTTAGATCTCTGCTTGTTTGTTTGCATTTTCAAATTGGGACTGTTTGTGAGAATTCGGAGGAGAAGAACAAAAGCAATGCAAATTCCACAGGAGGCATTTATCCCAGCGTACCGCTGGCAGGGCCACCTGCATTCCGTGAGCTGCCTGCTGCCTGCTGTGAGAGCCTGCTTAAATATTAAAGATGAGTAGGGGGTGGAAGTGTATCAATAAAATATTGGGTTCCCCTGAGCAGAGAGAGGGGTAGGCTTTCAAAGCAAGGCGCAAATAGCTGTCTGTACCTCTATGGCTGTGCACATGGCCAGTTAGGTGTCTGAGGGGGCATGGGGCCTATGCTTGACTGGCATTGACATTAGGTATCTGTGCACTCAAATTATGCACACAAGAGGATATTCATGTCACCACATGCAGCTAGAATCTGTCTCAGGGAGGTAATTTCAAAATGCGTAGGGTACGGCTAGGAGGTTTAGTGAGAGCAGAATCAGGCCCATGGACTTCAATGAGTGTTGTGTCTACGTGAGACTTGGGCAAAAGCAAATGAAGGCCATATACTTTGAAGGCCTAATAGCTTCTGTTTTACAAAACGGATCCTGTCAGCGCCTGTCACTGATCTGATTTCCTCCAGGAACAGTTTTGGTTTGAATTTCAAGTGATTTAAAGCAGATAATTTTTACCTCTTCAGCTGCGCCATTTGAATTGCTTCCTGCCAGTTCAAATCTGCAGATAATTTGCTCTCCTCTTATTTCTAAAGAACTAATTACCTGCACATATAAAATGATGAAATCTCATTATATTTCCTTTTAAAAAATTCCGCCATGCATTTCATTACATTATCCAATTATTTCTGCACTTGTACAAAGTTATGTTACTGACCGATCACAGGCTATTTACTGCGCAGATGTGTTACCTTAATTAAACAAATATGATTAACCACATGGAGCAGTGTTTATCTGAGTTATATTTTTCAAAAAAACCCAAATGGCCATTGACTTTGAGTGCCTCAATATTTGTTGGCCAATATGAGACACCTTGGGTCTGATTTTTCATTGCTTCTGAGCACCTGCAGGACCTATCAACTTCTACTGGAGTTCTGAGTGCTCAGTGCAGCTTAAAATCAAGGCCAAGGTTCTCAAGTTGGGAACTGAAGATCGATGACTGCTTTTCAAAAGGTTGACCTCAAAAGATGTCATTATAAAATGACATCTTTATGATGGTGCTGTTATAGTTGTATTGCAGCAGTGCCAGGAGGCCCTGATATGATTAGAACATAAGAACGGCCATCCTGGGTCAGACCAAAGGTCCATCGAGCCCAGTGTCCTGTCCTCTGACAGAGGGCAATGCCAGGTGCCCCGAAGAGAATGAACAGACAGGTTATCCTCAAGTGATTCATGCCCTGTCACCCATTCCCAGCTTCTAGCAAACAGAGGCTAGGGACACCATTTCTGCCCATCCTGGCTTACAGCCATTGATGAACCTATCCTCCATGAATCTATCTAGCTCCCTTTTGAACCCTGTTACAGTATTGGCCTTCACAACACCCTCTGGCATGGAGTTCCAGAGGTTGACAGTGCGTTGCGTGAAAAAATACTTTCTTGTGTTTGTTTTAAACCTGCTACCTATTCATTTCATTTGGTGGCCCTTTGTTCTTGTATTATGAGAAGGAGTAAATAACACTTCCTTATTTACTTTCTCTATACCACTCATGATTTAATATACGTTTATCATAATCCCCCTTAGTCGCCTCTTTTCCAAGCTGAAAAGTTCCAGTCTTATTAATCTCTCCTCATATGGAAGCCCCTAATCATTTTTGTTGTTTGGAACCTTTTCTAATTCCAATATATCTTTTCTGAGATGGGGCGACAACATCTGCACGTAGTATTCAAGGTGTGGGAGTACCATGGATTTATATAACGGCAATAAGATATTCTTTGTCTTATTCTCTGTCCTTTTCTTGATGATTCCCAACTTTCTGTTCACTTTTTTGACTGCTGCTGCAGTGAATGATTTCAGAGAACTATCCATAATGACTCCAAGATCTCTTTCTTGAGTGGGAACAGCTAATTTAGACCCCATCATTGTATATGTATAGTTAGGATTATGCCTTCCAATGTGCATTACTTTGCATTTATCAACATTAAATTTCATCTGCCATTTTGTTGCCCAGTCACCCAGTTTCGTGAGATCCTTTTGTAGCTCTTTCAGTCTGCCTGGGTCTTAACTATCTTGAGTAGTTTTGTATCATCTGCAAATTTTGCCACCTCACTGTTTATGCCTTTTTCCAGATCGTTTATGAATATGTTAAATAGGACTGGGCAGAGTACAGATCCCTGGAGGACACCACTCTTTACCTCTGTCCATTCTGAAAACTGACCATTTATTCCTACCATTTGTTTCCTATCTTTTAACCAGTTACCAATCCATGAGAGAATCTTCCCTCTTATCCCTTTAAGGCGTCATTGCACATGGTGCTATACCAACCCATAACAGGAAAAAGTCCTTGCCCCAGACAGCTTCCAATCTAAATACAGAACACAGACAAAGGGTGGGAGGGAAAACAGTGGCAAAGAGAAGTGAAGTGACTTGCCCAAAGTCACATAGCTAGTCAGTGGAAGAGCAGGGAAGAGAATCCAGATTTCCAGCTCAGTGATATATCTACTGTACCAAGCTAAAAAATTACATCAAGTGAATAGTGATTTACTATAGCTTTATTCATTTTAATGGAGTTACTCAGATTTACACCAGCTGAGGATCTGGACAATGACAATATCTATTTGCAGCAATGTGTAGTGGCTTTTAAGGGGCTTGATTGACTTTGTGGGTTAAAACTTGTACCCTAGGATGCACACAAACAGATGTTTTTCTCTCTGTGTCAATATAGCACTGAACTTATTAGCTCATTAATAGTTTCTGTGCTGTTAAAGGTCACTGGGTGGCCCGGGATAATGGGAAGCAGCTGCAGAGCCTTTCAGCTCAGGATCACTAGTTCAAAGCAGGTTCAGTGGGATAGTGACAGAGACAGCAAGTCTGCTGACTAGGTGTGTTAGCACTCTGGACAGCATAGCCCATTCCAGATGGGCTCTAGCTGTCTGTCGGATTTAGCTCTTCATGTGTCTTGGACTCAGACTGAGGTGCCCCATTAGTCCCGGGATGCCTCGGAGGATTTTAATACAGCAGTCAAGTCTGCGTGGGAAGAGACAGTCCATCCAAATGTTGTGTGGTCTTCTCTCATTAGCCTCTGTGGCAAATTGACGGCACTACTATGATGGGTCTCGCACTTTCTCTTCTTGGGGGGCGCAGGGTGGGGGTTCAGGGCACCATTTCTTGCCCCTGAACTGGGGTATTAACTGCCCCACTAGTGTCCTAGAGGAGGGGAGTGGAGAGGAAAGGACCCGGGCCCGCCCTCTACTCCAGACCCCAGCCCAGGGGCCCTAGGGATAGCGGTAAACAACTAGAACTAGCGGTTCCTTCCCCTGGGCTACTTCCCTCTCCTGCCCTTCAGCTTGTGGAGCTTCCTGCCCTCCCTCTGCACAAACCAGGTGTCCCTTTACCTAGGGTCTTGGTCTTCTTAGCTCACCGCAGCACGTCTCCAAACTCTCCTCTGCTTCCCTCCAAACTGCTCTCTGCTCCAACACCAATCCGCTCTGCTTCAATCCCTCCAAACTGCTCTCTGCTCCAACACCAATCCACTCTGCTTCAACCCCTCCAAACTGCTCTCTGCTCCAACACCAATCCACGCTGCTTCAATCCCTCCAAACTGCTCTCTGCTCCAGCACCAATCCACTCTGCTTCAACCCCTCCAAACTGCTCTCTGCTCCAACACCAATCCGCTCTGCTTCAACCCCTCCAAACTGCTCTCTGCTCCAACAGCAATCCACGCTGCTTCAACTCCTCCAAACTGCTCTCTGCTCCAACACCAATCCACTCTGCTTCGACTCCTCCAAACTGCTCTCTGCTCCAGCACCAATCCGCTCTGCTTCGACTCCTCCAGACTGCTCTCTTCTCCAACACCAATCCACTCTGCTTCAACTCCTCCAAACTGCTCTCTGCTCCAGCACCAATCCGCTCTGCTTCAACCCCTCCAAACTGCTCTCTGCTCCAGCACCAATCCGCTCTGCTTCAACCCCTCCAAACTGCTCTCTGCTCCAGCACCAATCCGCTCTGCTTCAACCCCTCCAAACTGCTCTCTGCTCCAGCACCAATCCGCTCTGCTTCGACTCCTCCAAACTGCTCTCTGTTCCAACACCAATCCGCTCTGCTTCAACCCCTCCAAACTGCTCTCTGCTCCAGCACCAATCCGCTCTGCTTCAACTCCTCCAAACTGCTCTCTGCTCCAGCACCAATCCGCTCTGCTTCAACTCCTCCAAACTGCTCTCTGCTCCAGCACCAATCCGCTCTGCTTCAACTCCTCCAAACTGCTCTCTGCTCCAACACCAATCCGCTCTGCTTCGACTCCTCCAAACTGCTCTCTGCTCCAGCACCAATCCACTCTGCTTCAACTCCTCCAAACTGCTCTCTGCTCCAACACCAATCCACGCTGCTTCAACCCCTCCAAACTGCTCTCTGCTCCAGCACCAATCCACTCTGCTTCAACCCCTCCAAACTGCTCTCTGCTCCAGCACCAATCCGCTCTGCTTCGACTCCTCCAAACTGCTCTCTGCTCCAACACCAATCCTCTCTGCTTCAACTCCTCCAGACTGCTCTTTTTTTGATCTTCCACCCTCGGTTGGGGCAGATTTTTAAATAAGAGGCAATATCTGGGTTTTAATTGCAGAGTAGACATTGCAGCTCAGGGAGGGCCCCGAGGGCCCTCCCTTGCACCTGTATCTGATTGGTCCCTCGCAGCTGCCGGATCCCACCCACCCAGGTCCTGGCTCCCTGAGGAGGGGGAAAGCCCCGCAGGGAGGTGCTGACTGACAGCTGTTGCTGCATTCTGGGTCTGCCCCAGCCACCCTGCCACAGTGGCAAGGAGCAACCCTACCCCCCACCTCAAGAGAGATGCCAGGTACCCCCTCCAACACACCCCAAATACCTCTCCCAGTACACACGCACCCCTCCAGGACCCCCTAAATACCCTCTCCCACTACACAGGCCCCTCCAACACTTCAAAATACCTTCCAGTACACACACACCCCTCCAGCACCCCCAAATAACCCTTCCCAGTACACACACCCTTTTAGAACCCTCCAGGTACCCCCTCCAACATGCCTCAAATACCCTTTCCCAGTACACATGCCCCTCCAGCACCACCAAATATCCTCCAGTATACATACAGCTCTCCAGCACCCCCCAAATTTCCCCTCCAGCACCCCCAAATATCCCCTCAGTGCACATACACCCTTCCATCACCCCCAAAGGGTATCCCCTTGCTCCCTTTCCCCCCTCTCCAGCAGCGTCCTCTTTTTGTGAACCTGAATCATGGCAACCCTACCTGTGTGACCCTGGGGAAGCCACCTGAGTGTTCTTTGCTGCAGCTCTCCTGTAAAGTGGGAATTGTGATACTGCCTTTGTCTTATTTATTTAGTTTGTAAACTATTTGTGTCGGGGGCTTTAACTTACTGTATGTTTGTGTCACACCTAGCACAGGAGGTCTCTGATCTCAGCCTATAGGCACAACTGTAATTCAAATAGCAAACTGTAATGATAAGCAAAACCTTGTGTTGAGTGAAGCATATAGTTCTTGTGCAGGTTCTATGCACAGGGCTGATTTCACCTGAAAAGCTCAATAGAGCCCACAATTAAGATGCATTTTCAGTGTAAGAAATTATCTGCATTGCATTCAGCCATTCTAAAAAAAAGATATGATGATCTTGTTTTGTGTCTGTACAGCACCTAGTGTAATGGGCCCTGATCTCTGCTGGGGTTTCTGGGCAATGCTGCAATACAAATCATAATGAACCAGGCATAGTGTACAGCAGACTGCTGCCCCAGCAAGAGTGACTACAGTTGATGGCATCACACCAGGCATCGGGTACTGAAGTTCCCAGATCTGGCTCAATCCTGCAAAGCCATCAATCTCTGGGGCAGCCCCAAGCAGTGTCAGGGCATGCACCCCTTCACCCATTGATACAGACGGGGGTTAAAGTAGTGAGGAGTGTCAGGAGCAGAACTATTTTCCCTCCCTCCCAGTAGAAGAAGGAGCCCCTCCTCCCCCATCCTCAGCTGGTTGGAGGAGTAGCACTCAGCCACAACTCATCCTCCCCATGGGCAGGTGAGTGAGTGCGAAGTCTTCTCTTAGAATCTACCCTCTGAAAGAGCCTCCAGTTTGAACAAAGACAATGAAGAAAGGAAGTGCTATGATCCACAGAGAGATTAATAAGGGAGTAGCCAATAGAGTCTCTCTCTCTCTCTTTCTCTCTCTCTTTCCAGTGAAACATCAGTGACAACCTTTTTGTCTCCCCCATGTAAGGGTAAAAATCTCCCCCTGCTTTGCCACGGGTCCTGTAATTAGGGATCAAACCCCAGTTCCAGGGGTATCAAGCTGCTGTGAGGGACTAACTCATTAGGCATTCCTTCATTGTTTCCTATGCAAATTAAGTTAATGAGAATTAGGGACATAATGGAGCCCATTCACCGTTCTAGTTGGTGGAAAATGGGTTTGACTACCAATTTTCCATTACAGCTGTTTTGTAATTACTCTGGAGCACTCTGCATTCTAATGGAGATCCTGAGCTGCTCTGACAGTTTCTTAGCTCTCCCCCCCCCCCCCATTTCAAAACATAAGCATTTGTCATTAGAAGGCTGGAGATAGATTTCTGCTGGAGTACAATCCCCCTGATTATACTCAGGAACAGCCTGCTCTCTGGGTCAGAGTTGGGGGCTGCCCTTTGTGGAAGCACAGGGTTTAGTTAGCTGCCAAAAATGGCATGAACTCTCTTCTCCTTCTTCTTCTTCTTCTTCAGAAGTTTATTCTAAAACTGCATTTAGGGCTGCAGAAAAGTTCAAATTTCCCCTCCCTGGAGACTACTATCGGCGATTTAGCTGTAGAGCATGTCCACTTTTAGCGGCAGTGCTATGGGTAACGGACAGGTAGCTCAACCTTGTTCTGAAGAAGGCACTTACCTAGGGGCCAAGTTGTCCCCTATTTTACATGGATTATCCCCATGCTGGAAATGCCTCCTCCTCCAAAGAGAACACATGGGGCTAGATCTTCTGGAGATCTGTCCCGTGGTTTTTCTGTGGTCCTCTGGGATCTCCATGGAGCCACTAGAGGTCAGGACCATTCATCTGGATGTTTTTATTGTTATTATTATTATTACCACAAAATCTAGGAGACTCAGTCATGGACCAGGGTTCCATGACGCTAGGTGCTGTACAAACTCAGAACAATGAGACAGTCCCTGCCCCAAGGAGCTTACAGTCTTTTTGTCACCTCTGCTTCTTGAATTGCCTTCTGGCTTAGCTCTAGCCTTTCTGATGGAGTTCAACAGGATAGAACACAGGAATTGCCAGTTCAGGTTGCTTGGACCAGGTTTGCAAAGATGTTCAAGGCCAGATTTTTGGGTACTCAGCACCCGAGAACAAGAGGCAGATTTTCAGAAGAGCTTGACTCCTAGATCGGAACTAACATAATTCAGATTCACAGTGTGCTGAGTTCTTTTGAAATTCTGACTGTACATGACTTGCAATTCTAGCACTGTACAATTATACTTGTTTTCATTTCTGATGCCTGATGCCATTCATATGGAGGTGTAAAAATATAGGACCCGAACTTGCTCTGCTTACAGTCAGTAGCAAAACTACCATCAAACTTCAATGGAAGCAAGATCAGACTAATGATCAATGAAGATCAACAAAGTCGGTGGATAGCACATGGGAGGAGGTGCTAAGATAACAGCCAGATACCTACAAACAGGGCTATATCCACTGCACTATGAGAAAAGGAGTACTAGTGGCACCTTAGAGACTAACCAATTTATTTGAGCATAAGCTTTCGTGAGCTACAGCTCACTTCATCGGATGCATCCGATGAAGTGAGCTGTAGCTCATGAAAGCTTATGCTCAAATTAATTGGTGAGTCTCTAATGTGCCACAAATACTCCTTTTTGCGAATACAGACTAACACGGCTGCTACTCTGAAACCTGCACTATGAGAGAAGTTTAATTGAAATGCAAAAACCAAAAGGTCAAATTCATGTAAAATTAACAGCCATTTTTATTATTTGATGTGGAAAAAATTGTAGCTTTATATTGCCTTTAGATGCAACTTTGTTCAATGAAATTAGATTAAGCTAAAATAAAACACGCCCTTTAAAGTGTTAAGATGAAATAGGAGAACTTATTATGGGAGGGGGGATTTCTATTTGTCCAATAAATACCAAGGAAAATATTTGGTGGAAAGAACAGCCACCTAATTTGCATTAATACAAATGAGAACTATTAAGTTCAGCTGATTAGCATATTCATATGCACTGTAGGCGCTACATATTCAAAATAGACTCTGATTACTAACCTAAAATATTACATTTAAAAGCAGAGTCTTTGAAACTCAGAATACACCATTCATTATATTTGGAACATGATGTAAATGGAAACGATTTACAAATTGAATGCGGAGTACGTTGGGGGTTTTTTGATTTGCACAAAGGCGACAATTTAAAGAACTTTTTAAAAAAAACACTAAAGAAACCTAAATGAAGGAATGTTGTCAGGAGTTTTCTGCTGTAAAAGATGTGTGTCTGTGCGGGGAGGGGGGAAATGACATTGACTCACAGGCCAAAAGGAAGTCAGAGACCAGATATCGACTTATGTGCTTATGTTGCTCTCATCACAGTGCACCTGAGCACCTCTTAGTTTACCTCTGCACTTTGAGCTGTAATTCCTGGCCCGAGGAGGCATAATCACACTAGTTCTCCTCCAATTAGCACATTGCACATGGAGTGGCCACACTATGTACCCATCCAAGACATATCCCATCCACAGACATGTATTTGGGGCAACTAATCTGTCTTGCCACTTGCACAGCTGCAGCTACACTCTGTTGTTAGTGAGCTATCGTGATGAGAGCTAGCAGGGATATGTTTCCGAGAGCTGGGAATCACAACTCCAGCTCAAAGTACACATAACCCTTTAGTCATTAAAGGATTTTACCCTGGCAACACCCCTAAGAGGTACCAATTTTAGGTAGAGACTCTATTAAGTAACATGCCCAAAGTTACACAGGAAGTCTATGGTGGACTAGGATTTGAATGTAGATTTCTTGAGTCCCCTCCTACGCCAACTAGAGACAACCTTTCTACAAGATACGTACACTAGACCAGCCTTCATATTATGCCTTAGCTCCCCATCCAGCAAAGCATATAAGCACGTGCTTAACTTTAAGCATGTTGGTAGTTCCGTTGACATCTATGCTTACGTATTTTCCTGGATCAAGGCTAAAGTTGCAGATTCAACCTCACCTTTCATCTAAGGATCTATTGTCACTTTGCAGTCAGCAAGGACAAAATTCTGCACTCCACTGAAACCACTGTAAGAGAGAGTAGAATTGGGCCCTGATGAGCTAAGTCTCCCAGATATTTGCATCTTGGAAAGCTGAGGCACAAGGAGGCTAAGTAATTTACCAAAGGCTGCATTTCAAGTGTGTGGCTGAGAGAGGAATAGAAACCAGTTCTCTCTGGGCCTGGTGCTCCTCCTGTTTCCTCCTGTGCAACTCAGTAGTAACCACATTGAAATCAGTGGAATCACATAGGTGCAGTGCTAGAAGTAGGAAAAGGATCAGACCCACTGATCGTATTTGCCTCACTTTCTACCATTATTTTATTCACTTCAACTAGATTAGCAGCTGTGGTGGGGGAGGGCCTGAATGGCCCTAGCTAAGAAGAGTACAATCAGATCTTTGTAATAGCTGCTGGGTCAGCATTCTGATCAGGGACCTGAGGAACATTTCAATAGTTCTGTCCCTTGCTTGTGTTACTTAAGCACTGTTCTGTTCAGATCTCCATTTCACATCATCGACACACTTTGGTCCTGATTCAGCAAAGCACTTCAGCAGGGGCTTAACTTTCAGCATGTGAGTAGTCGCACTTTTCTGGTTCAGGTCCAGAGAGCTCAGCACCGGGCAGGATCAAGTCTTCAATGAACAAGTGAGATAGCAGTGGAGGGAGAAAGGGATCTGTGTAAAAGACTCATTCAGGTACAGTGCAGTCCCCATAGGGGTATCACCCCGGTCACAACGTTAGACGTGAAAGTACCAAGAAGATGACATGATAACTCTCCACTATGAGCTGTGATGCAGGAAGTTTCTGAGTACATGTAACCCACTGGTGAGTGAGAGTGACTGGCCCCCCTCTGTGCCAATCTGCAGAGGATGTGAGTTGACAGCTACAGAGGTGGGGCTCTTTAGATCAAGTCGTAGCCACTCGTATTTAGCTATGGAGGTTCAGTCCCACAAGGTCAGCCAAGACAGCAGCTGTCACATACATCTGTAGGGCACAGACTGTACTATCCATATACAAGCAGGGTCTGAATGAATGCTTCCTTGACAGCTAGCTGGGAGGGGGAGAGACTATGGGTGTGTTTATGTAAATACAGTTTGTTCCAGCTCTGCTTACATATTCAGCAGATACAGTAGTGTCAAAGTGATCAACTTTGGCTGGTGTTGGGTACATATCTGAATGCCGGGGTAGTGAAATATGGTAACCAATGTTGTAATTATTGTAGGAATACAAGAAAGCAGGACTGTGCTTAACCTGTCCCAAATGAGGGGGCCATCCTCAGTTGGAAGAACCTTGTTAAGCCAGGGACTCGAATGTCAGAGCCCTGTGAAAGCAAGAGGGGTGGGGACAGGCTTCACACCCTCAAGACTCCTCCCTAGACTGGTTTAACCTATTCCTCCCCACTGTTCAAAGAATAGAGCTAAATAGGCTTCATTAGGAACCTCTATGTAATGTCAAATGCCCCATCAGAGCTGAACTCAGTTGTGGTAGGACTGTGTTTCTAACCAGCCTGCAAAGAGCTAAAAATCGCTAAGACACTGATGTGCAGGGGTCACAGCAGAGAGGCAGGCGGCAGCACAAGGTGACTGGCAGTCAGCTGGTGAACGAGTGGCTGGTGCGGCGGAGTGGTGCAATGAGTGGCTAGCAGGGCGGCTGGTGGAGCGGCGCGATGAGCAGCCAGCGGGGCTGCTGGTGGAGAGGCGTGGCAAGAGCGGTGAGCAGGCGGCCGGCGGAAGCAGCGAGCAGGTGGCTGGTGACCGGCCAGCAGGGTGGCTGGCAGAACGGGGCAGCGAGCAAGTGCCTGAGCAGTGGAGCGCATAAGGTACCCTCTTTAACCCACCCAGGGCAGGAAGTGAATTCTACAGATGTTGTCTTTGGTCAGTGCAGACCCAGCGTTCAGAGGTGCAGCTCTGAGTGGGGTGCAGAGAAGGGTCGGGCATGTGAAAGGGACTTTTGGGTTGCTGTCCTTGAGAACCTGAGGGGAAAAGGAGACTACCCAATCTTTTATTCATGGTTTATGTTTGTGAACACTGTTTACGGTAATTTCCCAAATTAACACGGAGTGCCCTCCCTCCTTTCATTAAAAGTTTATTTTCCACACTCAGACTCTGTGCTTGTGAGAGGGGAAGCATTGCCTCTCAGAGGCGCTCAGGGGTGGTGTGTAAATTTCCCAGGTTACTGGGTGGGGGCTTGAGCCGATTCTGTGTTGTATCAATGGAAAGGAACCCCTAGATACTGAACCCGGCTCTGGTTGCTGCTGGCTCCGCCTGGCAGAAGGGCTACACATAGATAAGTCAGCAAGGCCTTGTGTGTTGTCCCAGGTCTCAGCAGCATCCACTGCCATCCAGTCCTGAGCTTTGCTGTTGAGGTGCTCCATGAACTCAGGTCACATGGCAACTTTGTTGGAGATAAGGGGCTTGATAGTCACTTACCTCTTGTGAACACTGACTGAAAAGCACCTGCCTTATTACTATTCTGTGCTAAAAACATTAGAAACAACATTATGCTGAATATCTGACTTGGGCTGATTGTTAGCTACAAAGTTCGGAGCAAACTTCAAACTCCATCCATAACATCCCCTTGAGTTTCCCTGCAACAAGAGGTTGCCCTGACCATACCATATGGAAACAACAAGGTGTGTTCTTCAGGACAACATTTTGGCCTTAACTCTTGAAGCACCTGCCTTCTTGATAAAAAAAAAATCTCAGCTCATCCCCCTTTGTAATGGAGTTTGTATCGATTTCTTTTTTCATTGTTTCTTTATTTTTTCTTTGAGAAGCAGAAGAATTTAAAGGGCCAGTCCCAAATTTGAGTGAGAAGGTGCCTCTGTGACTGCCCGCTCTCCCAGCTGCCACCTAGTGGACTGAGAGGTGCACCACACTGGCTAGTCTTCACACATATCGTGTGCTCCTTGCTGGCATCAAAAGAGTGATTTAGAAAGAATTTAAAAATAAAAGGGGAAGGGAGAAATGCCTCTCTACCCCTCACACTACAATCCACTATCCTACTCCACTTTTATCAGCTCTTGCCATTAGACTGCCTTGTGAACCTTCTGCATTGCATGTAATACTGACCATGTCTTTTTAGCCCCAGGTCCTCCTTGGAAAGACGCTGCATGAACTTCATGCGGTTTCCTTGATGAAACGTTATAAATAAACTGGAGCCCTTGTGTAGCTAGATGTAGCTTCCTTATCAAGCATATAGCACTCGGTGATGGGTTAAGCATATGAGAGGCAATTTGCTAGTGCGTCATGTACACTGTGTTATCACAACACACTTTGGAACGTGAATGCTGAAAATCCTCTTCAGCATCTGGTTCTGTCTTTAATCCACATCTACCCTTAGGTTCTTACTGTAAGCCTGAGAGCTCTCCTGTCTTGATCTCATGAGCCAAACATTACAGCATTGCATTCACAGACCTGCTGAACAAGGAGAGCACAACTTTCGCACAGCGACCAAGATCCATTCAGCCGTTGATATCCAATGTACCCTCAGAGCCGCAGCCCATGAATTTGTTTTTTTCTCTTTCTTTACAGTACTTGTTTTCAAATATGGCAGTTAACATCTGAAAGATTGGATCTCCAGCTGTCATAGCCAACTTAGCACTAAAACTGTGGGCCAGGACCCAAAGAGGGCCATGACCATGTTTTAATGGGGTTGCCAGGGCTGGATTCGACTTGCTGGGGCCTGGGACCAAAGCTGAAGCCCAAGCCCCACTGCCTGGGGCTGAAGCCCTGGGCATCGGGGATCAGATTACAGGCCCTTTGCCTGGGGCTTAGCCCGTGGGCTTCAGTTTTACCCCCTTCCCTGCCCAGGGTGGTGGGGCTCAGGCTTTGGCCCCCACACCTCGGGTGGTGGGGCTCAAGCAGGCTCAGGATTAGGTTCCCTCTCCTGGGGTCATGTAGTAGTTGTTGTTGTCAGAAGGGGGTCGCGGTGCAATGAAGTTTGAGAACCCCTGCTCTAAAAGGTTTGTGGGGGGTGGGGTGGGGTGGGGTGGGGGAAGTCTACTAGTAAATTGCCAGGATTCCACTTTTCTGCCTAACGTTTTGGAATCTAGATTAACTGCTTACATAAAGACTGAAAGGGTGGACTGCTGAAAAGCAATTGGAGAAAAACTTCTTGATGGGCAAATCCAACCGTTGACAAGGAAATCAGCATTCACAGACATACACTGAACATTTCAGTTAGGCTGATAGAAGTAAGAGTTGGAAAAGACCTAAGCAGGAAGCAATCCCCTGATAGAAGGTGTATTGGTTATTAAAAGGATACTAGCTGGATCTTAGCTAAAAGGCCAAGAAGTTGCAGTTCAGGCAGGCAAGAAACAAGCAAGCTGAATGAAATAAAAGTAATCTATCTATCCTAGGTATTTATATCACCTCATTTCCATAATCACTGAGCACCTCACAGTCTTTAATATATTTATCTTTAAAACACCCCTATGAGGTCGGGCACTGCTATTATCCCCATTGTACAGATGGCAAAGCTAAGACATAGAGAAACTGAAAGACTTGCCCAAGGTCATACAGAATGTCTGTAGCAGAATGATGACTTAGACCCAGGTCTCCCAAGTCCTAGTTTAGTGACTTAAACTCTGGGGCAGCCTTCTTCTCCAGCACCATGGAGAATACAGGCTAACACAGCTAGTGGAGGATCTAACTGTTCATATTAAACGGATGGAGCGGTGACACCCCAACAAAGGATCAAGTTCTGGGTGGTATTAGTTCTCAGCTGGGTACCTGTATGTCCTGTTTGCTTCCGTGGGGGATGTAGTTGATATCATCTTTTAGGATCTGACACAGAGAGTTTCGTTGACAATTGCCAGCCTCCAACCCCCTCCCCCACCCCAAACCAATTCTCTGCCTTTTGCAACCTCATTCACCACTTCCTTGCTGGGCTAGAGGAGAATAAGCAGAAGAATTTCAGTCTAGTGGACTGAGCGCTGGCCTTACGCCCAGCAGGCCTAGGGTCAAATTCTGGCCTCACTGGGTATGTCTACACTGCAATTAGACACCCCTGGCTGGCCTGTGTCAGCTGACTCAGGCTTGCTGGGCTTGGGCTGAGCAATAGCAGTGTAGATGTTCTGGCATGGGCTGCAGCCCGAGTCCTGGGAGCCTCCCATCTTGCGGAGTCCTAGAGCCTGGGCTCCAGCCCCAGCCCAGTCGTCCACACTGCAATTAAACTGCCTCACGGACCAAGCCCAAATCAGCTGGCATGGGGTGTCTAATGGCAGTGTAGCCACCCGCAATGAAAGCAATGAGAGCTTCACCACTGACTTCAACAGGGCCAGGATTGCACCCCAAGTTTTTAACACTGGATCAGATACCTAACTTCAGTTGCTCAGATACCAGAGTGAAGAGTCTGGTAAGAGATAACTAGCACAGGATAATTAGCAGTGTAACCGGAGCTACACGGGCAGTGGCTCCAGCTAGCTGCCCAAGTACAACTCCACCCCAACCCCTGGGGACGGAATTGGCTGTCTATCCCAAGCCGCTGCCCCGGGCATTGTGACCACACTGCTAATTTCCGCATGGTCGCTCAAGCAGAGTGAGTTCTTGTATGTCTACCCAAGGTAGGAATTACACCTCCCAGCTGCTACATAGAAATACCCTGAAAGGCATCAGGAGGCCTCCTACCTTCCTATCTTCCACGTCTATGTTTTAAAGAAGAAGACGCTGAGTTTGATTTTTTTTTAAACAATTACTTCTTAATTGTTGGCAGTTTCTTAGCACAGCTGTGCCTCACCCCCTTGTTAGCACGCCAGCAGGGATCTTCAGGGACAAGGCAAGAGGGTAGTCAGGCTTTACACCAATCAGACTCAAACTGATTTTTGAAAAAAGAAAATCAAATGCATTTGGGAAGATAACTTCAATGGCACTCTTGGGAGAGTGAACAGCTGGGTTTTTTCCCCCTTTGTTTTAAGAAAAGCAACAAAAATAAGTTACAGGCAGTAGATTTGGCGGGGGGGGGGGGGTGTCATTTGATGTATAGCGCAGAGACCTGCTGAATGGGCAGTATGAGCATAATGGATTCTGGTTTTCTTTGACATTAACTGGCATGGGATTGGAGACAAAGAAAGTTTATTTACTACAGGACGGAGACAGACCATAGGCCCACTGGGAGTACGATAAAGCTGGAAGTTGTGCATGACAGATTATGGGATGAAGGGGAGCGGGACTCTTTTGTTTTAAAATAGACGTTGGTGCTGGCGAGTGGTGTCAGGTTGAAATTCTCAGGGCCAGATCTTCGGCTGGTGTAAATCAGCATCGCCTCATTGACAAATGGAGCAACACCAGCTGAGGATCTGTCCTAGTCTATGCACTTCCAGAGCAGCACAGCAAAGGCTGCATCAGCCACTGCTCCCCACAGTGCCCTAGCGCTGTTACAGAAGCCCCACAGCCGAAGGATGACAGAGTATTTGAGTCCCCAGGCCCATTTAGGCCTTTGCTACCCTTCTGAGGTTGCCTACCAGAGCCACTTGTTTTGGTGGTTTCTGAGAAATGGGTATAGGTGGGTGACTCCCCAGATAAGACAAATACATACTTGGTTTGTAAACTCAGCATGTACTGAATTCTGTGAGGACAGTCTCCTTAGAACAGAGGTTCCCAAACTTTTCTTGTTGCGTACCCGCTTCCATATTTTCCAGCTGTCCATGTACCCTTCTCATCAGTGATATTTGGTGTAGTCTTCTGAACACTGCCTGTCTTTAGCCATCTGGCCATATTTCACTGTTACGTACAAATATAGTTATAGTGCAAAGTATACAACTGAAAAAAATCCCTAAATTCTGAGCTCAGTTAGACTGGACAGTCGCTGGGAGATGAGCCCGGGCTGGCTGCACAGTGATTGGAGGTCAGGGCTCTGTACGTCAGTGTCTCTGTGTAGCTGTGTTCTCATCGGTACATCTTGAAGTAAATTAATGACCTTATTTTATATAACAAATTCCCAAAGAGTTTTAAAGCTTCACCTGAGTAGCCTATTATGCAAATGCAATAAATAACATAATTAATACATAAAATCCACCATTATACAATTTCTCCCATGCACCCACCCAGAGATGTTTTGTACACCCCTAGGGGTATGCTACCACAGTTTGGGAACCCCTGCTTTAGAATCTATATTCACCCCATTACCTTAGCAGATAAGCACTTCACAATCTTTAATGTGTTTAACCTCACAACATCCCTATCAAGGAGGGAAGTGCTTTGTTCCCATTTTACAGATGGACCACATCCTCCTAGGAAAATTGTCCTCTATCCGCTACTTCTCCCATTCCCAAATACATAACTTCCCTGGGTCAGCCGTTGGAGCAGGGACTTGAATTTGAGTTTCCCAGGTGAGTGCCCTAACCACAGGTTATAGAGTCAGTTAATCTCTCTCCCTCTTTGGTGAAAGAATATTAAATTATTTAATACAGACAGGAGAGACTGATGGCTTGTACCCACTAGCACATACTTCGGTATAACTTAAGTCGCTCAGGGATGGGAAATGACCCCACCCCTCCCTGGGCGACGTAAGTTACACCGACCTAAACCCCGGTGTGGACAGCGCTATATTGGTAGGAGAGCTATCCGCTGCTTGGGGAGATGGAATAATGTCTGCATAGAGTGTCTGCACTACATCTGTGCAGCTGCGTCACTGTAGCAATTACAGTGTAGACGAGACCTGAGAAAACCACGCCCCAAGTAAGCCTATAGTCCAGTGGTTAGTGCACCTCGCTTATAAGGCTAAAAGATCTGGATTCGAATACCTGAGCCATGTTCACTTTGCTCTGGCAGAGCTATTACAATGCTTCATCGTTCTATAGCCTGATAAACTCAGAGGTTCCCAAGGGATCTACAGACATGAATTAATTTGCACAGCATGTTGTTAAATGATTTTCTCAGTGTTGGATGCTGTACTGGGTATTGAACCCAGGAGTTCTGAATGCCTGTCTTGTACTCTAAGCCCAATACAGCACCCCTCTGTCTCATACTCAGGACAGTTCTCTGTTCCATGTGAAAGAATGGAAAACATATTGTAAACTCTGTATGCATGGTGATGTGACTTGGTAGGCCGTGTGGAGCCGTGGTGTAAAAGCCATGAGACTTGGGTGTTCTTCCCCATTCTGCCACTGACCTTTCCCAGAACATTGAGCAAGTCCCTTTACCCATCTATAAAATCCCTTGCTTTGTCACAGGCTTTTGAAATCTACAAAGGAAAAATGCCACATAAAGTCCTCCAGAGGGATCTTTAAACACTAGCCTCTGCTCTCTAGAAGGCCCCTTTTGCGATCAGGTGTCAAGGCAGGGTCTCCTTCACAGCTATCACCCCTTTTGAAGCCCCTGTGCAACTTTGTTTCCTTTTGGTTAGCACTCTGGGATGTAGGCATAGATACAGATTTTGAATTGCAGGCGGTGTGTTGGACCAGCTAGACAGCTGTACCAAGCAGTTGGTCTGTCACGGTATCCATCTCTCTGAATACTTTGGCACGAAAATTCCTTGGTTTCCCAAAATAACATTAACTACAGGATCTCTTATCCTGTAATTGAACTGTGCATAGCTAGAGTCAGCTGTTTGACGCAAATGGAACTAGACCTTACTGTACTCCATAATTTGAACTTATTATTAAGTCACATAGTAGACAACAGACTCAGGGCTCAAACTGAGGTTAACCCTCTGTATACAGGCCACTTAGCTAGAAGAGTTCTGGATCAGTCATGCCAGGGATTATCAGTGGACTTGTGCCTGTATAGAGGCAGAAAGCTAAAACCTCCATATTAATTCGCTGTACATGGCAGTGCGTGTCTCAGTGAAAAAGACAGACAATATAGATAGGACCATCCCCAGCTGGTGTGAAGTGACATAACCATACAGAAGACAATAGAGTTACTTTAGTTTACACTCAGTTTACTGAGGATCTGGCATATGATATATATATAGAGAGAGAGAGTGAGAGATCTGGACCAGAACATATACATTTATCACACACACAAATTTTGTTAGAAGAACATTCTGAAGGCTGAAAAGTCAAGTACCCAGAAGTTAGGAAATACTTGAAATAAGGTAGCCTGCGCAACAGGAATTTGTTCCCCTCTCCTTGTGTGTATACATTATGATACAGTCTTTAATTACATGATTGCATATTATTTTCTCCACAGGACCCCTGCCTCATTCAGTGTACGGGATGGACTGCGCTCACTTCATGAGCAGCTATTCAATATTTTGTTCTTCTCATTGGTCAGTGTGTGGTGCCAGGCCTTATTTACTCTGTACTATTCAAACCCTGCTCTCAAGATAGAGTGATTAATTTCCTCAGGGCTTTTCTGAGGCGCTCATCACTATAGTACCTGAGTGTTTCACAAACATCTGTGAATTTATTCTCAGAACAGCTCTGTGAGATGAGGGGTTAACATTCCCATTTTACAGCTGGGGAACTGAGGCGCCAAGAATAGCCACTAATTTTGCGTGCCCGATTTGAGCTGCCTAGGACTTGATTTTAAGATTATAAAGCACTTTATATGTTCAACGCACAGCTCTCGTTGACGTCCGTCCCAGCCGTGAGTGCTCAGCACTTCTGAAAATCAGACCCCAGCGTCTCAAGTCAGGCACCAGAAAAAAAATGAACCATGGAAAACGAGTGACCATGTGTGAACAGTTTGGTTAAAGTGACATGATAAGCATCACCTAGGAACTCCAGGGAGAGAATTCAGTTCTCCAGGGCAGCATTAAATTGCCTGCACCATGAGGGCCATCCCTCGTCTTGTTCAAGACTCTGTGGCCCTTCCTCTTTCACACACATCTTCCAACTTCTGCAACAAATGAAGCAGGGGTCCTACAGACACAAGTCTCTTTCACTGCGCAGCCCTGATTTGTTCCCAGGACTGCTCTATTCTGTGCATTGAATGAGGCCGCGGGATCGGTGGAAAAAACAGATCCACCAAACAGATGGCTGCTACTTTAGCTTGTAGAGTAACTTATAGCAACAGTAGGTTGGCATGATCTATTTGAACCAATATTACAGGAGATGAAACACATGCTATGCCGGTAGGTTTCACAGATATTTGCTGGCAACAGGGGAATAATGTGACTCAGAAATCTTGAGTTCTATTTCAGATTCTGGTCGGCACAGACTCTTCTGCCCATTCCCCCTAAACACGGCTACTTCTACCCCCCTCTCCTCCACCCTGTCCCAGTCTTGTCTCTTCCCTATCCCTGGCTCCTGGCCCCAGTCCCATTCTCCTCACCTAGCCAGAAATAGCCTCTCCTCTTTAGGATTCTCATCCCACTCCCTATCTCCTAGCCCAGGAAGTCCGTGTCTCCCCCTCTGGACTCTCTGTTCCAGCCCCACTCTCCTTCTTATTTCTGTACCCAGTCTTTTTGCCCATTCAGTCCCAGTTTTCCACCTCCCCCCATCTTGTTCCTCATCCACTCCCTCACCACCTCCACCATCTACCACCCAAATTCCCCATCTCTGCTAGCACCCAGCCCCAACCTCCTGCCTTGGGCTCCTCATTTAATCTCACTGTCCCCCTGCAGATCTTTGTCCCAGAGTCTTTGCCCAGCTGGTCCCATTTCTCCCCCCACACCTTGGCTCCTTGTCATCTGTCTTCCCTCACTCTTCGCTTCCTTCCCCTGCCCCACTACTTCTCCGTCTCAGTCTTCTTGTCCAGCCAGTCCCTACCCCTTGCTCCAGCTCCCAATACCTGGATTCCAGTCCTAGCTCCAGTCTCCTTACACAGCCAGTCCCAGTCTCCCCCGCACGTTCCAATCTACTCCCCATCCCCAGTCTGGCTCTTGACCCCTCTGCATCTGAATTAGGCAGCTTCCTTCTCCACATCACATGCACTCGGCAGAGAGCTAATTGAGGAAACAATCTTCCTACTCTCAGTTCAAGTGCCCAGACCTGGACCCTGCAGCAGCCCAGAGTGGCAATTTCAGGAGAAGTAAAGCTTTGCTCCAGGCTGGAACATGCTCAGTGTGGACAGAATCTTCAGGGAATTTAGCCACTAAAATCTAAGTCTCTACTGAGTGTGTGTGACTATGATGTTTCAAAGGCTCATAACTTGGCCAAATTTGGGCATGTTTTCAGGCGGACTGCAAAAGACACATCCCTGGCCAAAAGGCCAAAAGGCCACTCTCCTGCCAAATTTCAAAAAGAGATCACCATTATTTTTTAACATGGGCAAAACAATGTATTTATGCCCTGCCTCATTCTCAGAAACAGCAGAATCATTTTGGCTGAAATGTCCTAAAATTATTTCAGCCTTCAGAAGACACCCAGAGTAGAAAACTTCAGCCTGAATTGTTTATGCTGGGCAATGGTATAAGCAACTGAATGTGTGGTCTTATAATGGGAAGTGTTGGGCAACTTTAATAATAGGCTATTCCTGTAATGTTGTCCTGGGAACATCACCTCCAGGCTCCTGAGCAAGACTTTGGAGCAACCAAAGAAACTCCCCTCCAGAATCCATTCAAGGTTTTTCAATGAGTCCAGTGTGTTTTGAAACAGGTCTATGGGAGTTTAGTTAATGTTTTGTGAATGCTCAGGCAAGCCAGACATGTTCAATAAAGCTCCTAGTTACATACCTCTGAATCTGCTAAGGAGCTCTTGGTATCCTGGGACACAACAGTACAAACTGCTAGACTCAGACTTGTGAGCCCTGAAAATCCTAAAGATCATGATTTCAACTGTGTTTGTTCTCAGGAGAGAAACGTAGAGAAGATCCCATCAGTATATTATATTTTTCTTTGAATATGGAAATAAAGCAACAATGGTTTTGTTAGGTTAAATATAAATGGTAGATCCTCAGTGTGGGTAAGTCAGTGGTATTTCATTGGCCTAAGCTGAACTATACTGATTTTTGAGGTTCTAGTCCAATATATATTTTTTAAAATGTAAATAGTTTCCCTATGTTAACTAATCCGATCTTAGATAAAGATAACATAAAGACTTCGGAAAACAGGCCCCATTTGTGTTGTTTGTTCACTTTAGCTATGACAATGAAATGAGTGTTTCACTTTTTGTTGGTAGGTTTTTTTTTCACTTTCTGGTTCTCGTGCACTAGCTCCATGCTGTGAAATCTGCTAGTGTAACCTATTGGTCAGTGTGCGTTATTCATGCCTTTGAGTGCAAAGAGCATGGGAGTATGTTACAGAGGTTGGTATCAGTGGCTGCTTCTTTAGCTTGAGCGGTAGCGACTGGTGTTTTAGATCTAGATGAGCCTGGTTCTACCCCTGGAATCATCCAAGGTGGTGGTCATCACACGAGCTTTATGATTGTGATGCGGTGTACACACCCTGTATTGGGCAGGAAGGAGTTAATGAGAGCCTGTGGGCTCAATTAGCCCTGCCCTGCTTCAATTGTGAGACGTCTCAAGCCTGGACGGAGGGACTGAAAGGGAAAAGCTCAGTTCAGTAGTGGGCTGACTGGGAGGTAGGGGGTCTCTTGTACTATCCCTTTGAAAGAGGTCCTGGCAGTGGCCATAAGAGAACCAGATACTTCTAGATGCCAGAGCCTCCCTAGGGGCAGATAAACTTGAAACAGGACTTCTGATGAAGTGAGCTGTAGCTCACGAAAGCTTATGCTCTAATAAATTGGTTAGTCTCTAAGGTGCCACAAGTACTCCTTTTCTTTTTGCGAATACAGACTAACACGGCTGTTACTCTGAAACAGGACTTTTATAGGTACTTTGTTTCCTAGGACTGTGGTGCTTTTCCTTTTGGGATCTGCAGAAGAGTGAGCCTGGGAAGAGGTTGGTGGAAAGGACCAGAGACAGGCCATGGTAGGAAGTATCCCAGGGAGGCAGTGGTAGGTCCATATTGACAGACCTTAGCTGTTTATTACAGGGTCTCTGGGCTTGAACCCAGAGCAAAGGGAAGGCCCAGTGATGACAAGGATTGAAAAGGACTAGTAAGTTTGGAGTTGGGCTGAAAACTTGATGTGAAGGCACTGGACTATAGCTGTACTGGACTTGGCCCTCCGCTCAGGTCACTTGAAGTCCCTTCTGGGCTAAGTCATGTCATGAGAAGGAGTAGGCCTGACGTGGCTGTTGGCAGGGAAGGTGCTTAAAGAGGAGACCCTGCTACTCCAAACAATCCCATGTAGGGGTGCATCAGCCGGTGAGTCACTATCACATTGGGTCCTCTCAAGGAGGCTTTCTTTCCATCATGGCCAAGTAGGATGTTGAATGTTATCAAGAGAGTCTTTACTTCAACCTAATATAGGCAGCTGAACCACAAAGTTTTGTGAGGGGGCATGAGAGGCAGATATTCACTGGTCGGTTTTGTTACCTGTTCTTACCCATGTTATGCAGAAGGAGAAAGGAAAAGAATTGTCTGGAAGTAGGAGATATTGGGCCATACTCAGAGATGATGTGAAAATAGCACAAATTTGATAGTCCTAACAACACACAGCCCGGGGCACACCAGGGAGGTGGGGGGAAGGGCATCAAGCTACTAGTTACAGTTCCCTGATTCTCTGACCAACCACTGCTGAAGCCACAGGTTAGAGAGTCCCCTAAACCACTTTAATTTGTGCCAGCTGACAACAGTCACAATGCATCAACGAAGGACAGCCCAGCTTGCTTCCACCACAGCCCATGTGCCAAGGACTGATGGGAGGAGGAAAAGGAGCTGGCTCTGCTGGCTTTGTGCCTGGTGGGGAGTCTGTCAGAAGGGGTAGCCCCAGGAAGTGAGTTGCGGCCTGTATCTCTTCTCCCTTTACACTGCCTGAGTGGCACAAAAGGAATGTAGAGAGTATCAAAGCATCTGCCGCAAAGTTGGCATAGCCTACATACTGAGGAAGCTGGAATGAGGTCTAAGTTTTCCTTAGTTTTACCTCCAGATTTGGTCCATTGACCCTTCTTTTCATTTAAAAAAATGGATTAATTTCCTACGCAGTACTTTGCTTTCAACACTACTGTTGTTGGGATCATCTAAAGAATACATGGAACATTAACAATTACTTTTTCCCATACATGAATGTGAGTCCTTCCCACTCTGTCAGATGTCACTTGGGGCCTGAGCAAGGCTCCGCTATGCCTGGCTTTCATGCTGTTTGTGTCAATGACAGATTCATGGGTAGTCTGGCCTAAAGGTTGGAGCAAAAGTCTGGCCTATCCGTTAGAGATGACTCCAGACAGGAGAGTCCAGGAGCAAAGTCAAGGCTTATAGCCAATGGCAGAAATCAAAGCCCAAACTGAAATGTTAACCAGAGTTGTAGTCAGAAGGCAGAGCTGAGAGTCTAAGCCAGGACTCAGAAGTCAGGAAGAAGATGGGGGCTGGCACAAGACTAGAGACAGCAGAGGCAAGGATAGGACCAAGTGTGGCTACAGGCTAGGAATACATTAAGCAACCACTAGAGGGTGCGGCTGCTGACTTTAAGTAGCAGCCTCATGACTTCAGCAGCCAATCAGGTGGCGAAGTCAATGTGGCAGCTTCTTTCAGGGCCAGCTGCATTCATTAAGTTGCCAGGAGATTGGCTCTGCTGCAGGCTGGCCCATAGCGGTTTGCCAGAATGGCTAACTTGTTGTGTCCCTATGACCTAATGTTTTATGCGATAGGTTGCTGGCCTGTCACACTCAACCCCCAACCTTGAGGGCCAGTGGCCTGCTTTTCATCTGTTTTCTTTCCTACCATTCCTTAGAATCACGAACTCTACCATTTAATCATCACTTTCCCTAAGTTGCCTTCCACTTTCAAATTCTCAACCAGTTCCTCCTTGTTTGTCAAAATCAAATTAAGAACAGCTTTCCCCTAGTAGCTTTCTCCACCTTCTGAAATAAAAAAAAAAAAGATCTCCAGTACATTCCAAGATTTTCTTGGATAATCTTCCCTGCTGAATTATTTCCCCAACTGATGTCTGGGTAGTTGAAGTCCCCCATCATCACTAAGTCCTGTGCTTTGGATGATTTTGTTAGTTGTTTAAAGAAAGGCTCATCCATCTCTTCCTCCTGTTTAGGTGGTCTGAAATAGACCCCCTACCATGACATCATAACAAAAAAGCTTTAATTGAAACAAATATCCCTATAGGTCTTTTGTGTCTGTAATTCCTGCATTAGCTAGGATCCAGGCATGTGGCATTAAGAGGAGGTCTCCACTATACAGCCTCAAAAATGCTGTTTTGGTTCTTTTTCATCCGTGGTGTTCAGAGGAGCTATAAAGTTGCACACCTGTTGCCAGTGTTACTGGGAAAGCTTTGGATGTGAAGGATCTTAGTGTGGATGCGGATAGGTTATCCATTACCTAAATAAGTGCCAAGTGTTACAATATAGACGGAACAAACCTACCCAGTATGTGATAAAGTTGATGTGATTAAAGGCAGCAATGACTTTGTTGTATCTTTGTGTTAAAAGCAACTTGTCTGAGATGGGAACTTCTTATATCATTTTAAGGGCCTTTCAGAGAGTATTTCCAAAGTGTACCTTCCCCCACCCCCGCAATAGATTTTTTCTTCTTCTATGTTTAGATCCCTTGAATAGGAAGAACAAAAGCCCCGTGTGGGCCAACTTGAAAGAGGTGTTTTCTCACCTTCACACACTATGCACTGGGGAGAATGGGAAATGCACATCTTTGTGTGTGTGTGTGTGTGGATTTGTTTGAAAGCTTTGTGAAAGAATTTCCAAGCAGATATTTATTTCCTTTATTTGCCTCTTGTTTATTCATGAATCAGGAAGCTGAAAGTATTTGGTTTGATCAAAGCAGTTATGAAGCCGCCTGGTAGAGCTAGCACCAATTCAAGGCACTCGTAGAGGGGGGAAAACACAGGCACATGAACTGTGCTCCAGAAACATCACCTTTAAAAAGGGCACTGGAGCTCGGCAGCCTCTGAGAAATGAACGGAGGGTCTGAGCTTCCCGTTCCTGTGGGCAGATGTCCAAGGTGTGAAAAAACACCATCTCAGCAGGCATTCCCACAATCAGTCCCAGCAGAGTGGGGAAGGATGGAAAGGAACTGAAGGATCTGATTCTCCTCTGGCATGCATCAGTGTGAATAAGGTCTGGGGAAGGTGATGGCTTACACAATGCTGGAGTCCTAAAACAGGAAGTGACAGAATGCAGGGCATTAGGAGGTTCTGGGGGGAGTGGGGAGAACTGGGGGTGGGGGAGAAGATAAAAAAAGCAGGGGAAGCCTCAGAAATAGCAGAACCTGTCCTGTCTCCACCTCCCCACTACTTGTGCCCTTGCTCCTGTTCCCCACAAGGCACTTCACTGTCCAGGCATCCCCACTACCTGGCTTCCTTTACTGCCTGGCTCTGGGCTCTGCACTTCCCCACCCAGTCCTGGCTGAAGCATCCCTGTCTCACACATGCCCCCACCCTCTCTGCTGACCTTCCACCGAGCCCCACTCAGCCCTGGCACCAGCACCTGCCAGCTGGGAGGATGCTCTGCAGCCAGAAAGGGAAGGAGCTGCCTGGCCCAGTAGTAGCAGAAGTATCAGAACATTGTTCCAGCTCCTAAAACAGAGGTTGTCAAACTGTGTGTCAGGACCGCATTTTAATGGGATCGCCAGAGCTGGCTTAGACTTACTGGGCAGTGGGGCTCAGGTTACAGGTCCCCTGGCTGGGGCTGAAGCCCTTGGGTTTCAGCTTTGACCTCTTCCCTGCCCAAGGCAGTGGGGATCAGGCTTTGACTTCACCAAACAGGGCAGTGGGAATCAGGCAGGCTCAGGCTTCAATCCCCCCTGAAGGGGTCATGTAGTAATTTTGTTGTCGGAAGGGAGTCATGGTGCTATGAAGTTTGAGAACCCCTGTCCTAAAATGAAGTGCAGGAACAATATTCCGGAGCATTCTGGCATGACTCGAGCACTGGAATGAGGTGTCTTGAGGGGGCAGGGGGGAAGTGAGACTTCAGAATTAGAATCCATGATGACTGGATGATACCCTCACTCATGGAGGACTTATTCAACCACAAGTCACTGTGCATGGTGCATGGATTACTGGGTTAAATTCCACTGTCTGTGCTATGGAAGGAGATCCAACAAGATTTACAGTGTTGCCAACTCTCACGGTTTTATCTTGATATCGGGTGTTTTTCCCCTTAAAACTCCAGCTGCTGGAGGCATGGGATTAGGAGAGAATCTCAGTTTCATTCAGAATAAAAGGAACATTTCTAGCCTTTGTGGTTGCAGATTAAAGCTTGAGAATGTGACACCAAAAGACTCTAAAACCAGGAGGCAAATGAAAAGAACATGACACATACTTTTAAATCCCATGATTTTTCAGCTGATCTCATGATTTTGGGGGACCTGACACAATTTTTGAATGTCTGGAGCTGGCAATACTGTAAATGATCACAGTGGTGCCTCCTGGCTTTAAAATCTATGCCCATATAGTTGGTCCTTCTAGGTCAGGATTGAAGAATATTGTGGGTAGCAATGGTGGAAATATGTGAGGGAAGTTTGTCCTACTCATACTGGATCTGCTCTGTGGAGAGATAGAGGATATCAGACTCCACGCTGTCCTTCCAGTACCTTTTTACCAGCACTAAATTAACTTTGAAAAAGAAGTGGAAAAAAACCTAAATGAAATTATCATTAGAGTAGGGGGAAAAAAAGCTCAGACTCCTGCCTTCCTAAATCTGATTAACTTTGCTTTGTAATTAAATTGCAGAGAGGTGGCCTAAACACAGTTAACTAGGCATTTATTTCAGGTTTAATAGGTTAATTATTATATGATTGATAAACTCTGAGAGCCAGATTCTGGTTTCTCCGCGGAAGGGGTGGTTATTTCAGTGCCTATCTGGAAAAACTGATGCAACTATGCAAGGTGAACATAGCCTAACGTGTGGGACTGGCTATTTCTCACCCTGCTAGAACTCTTCATATTTAATCAGTGGAAATCTCAGAGGGCCTCATGGGAGCCCCTTGTAAAAATTCTGTCCCCAAACTGAAGATAAATTTGGGGGGGTCATTTCCCTACAGTGGGGACACCCCACCCCAAAGATCTCTTCAAGGTCCTCACCCCATGTTACCCCCATTCAATCTCAAGGTGAACATGCTGCTGTCCTAGTATCCAGAGACTCAGTGGAGTTGGATTGTTCATGGAACAGGTGCATGGGGGAAGAGCAAAGACACTTTGTTTCCCCACATCCTTTGTGATCTCAGTGCAAGGGCTAGGGAGAACTTAAGTCCCTGAACTCAAGGTAGAACAGAGACTATGTCCTTCCATGGGTCCTGGGATACAATCCACTGCCGGGGCTGAAAAGGAGGTGGGGCCATGGCCACACATACAGAAGCCCATGGACCTGGTCAGACTTAGAAAGAAGGGAAGACTGCACTGTCTCTAAACAGCAGGGAGGGATTGTGCTTTTGAGGTTCTGATGCTTCTTGGGGTATCAAGAACTGTGAGTCACCTTGTTCCTCACTGCCTCCAGCTAGAGGAAGAACTGTTTGTGCTTAACCACCACTAACAGTCTGTTAGCCACACAAACAATATTCTCAGGGCAATGCTAAGCCTCTCTATCCTTTTCAGGTAAACAATAGGTACACCCCAGTCCCTTTGGAAGCCTTCCCCTGTGATATCCAGCCCCTGACACTGGATACCCACAGAAATAACAGGTTTGCTATCCCCAACGGGACAGCACACACACTACCTTGATTCAGCTGAGGATCAGATCCTAGATAACATCACAGCACTGAGATATATTTAGAGTGAAATCAATGCTAAATTTATTATCAAAGATTAAGATTGACAACATAGTGAGTAAGGATAATGATGGAAACAGCAAAGCTGCATATAAAACAAAATCATAACACTCTTTCTAGAAATTAAATTAAATTAACAGGCTACCCTCCTGTCTGAAGAAGTCGTATCACACCCAGAGTCTTCTTGCAGCATTTCTGACCCAGGCTGGTTGGGATCCTATTTTCATGAATGTAATCGTAGTGCTCAATTACTTCCTCAAGTACAGGATAAAAAAGGTGTCCTTTTGCTTTTTCCATATATTGCCCCAAACTCTGTCCCCAGTGGTTTACTCCCTGTGGTGCTGACTTTATGTGGACTTCACATCCTCAGATTGACCTTGTATGTAAACAGGACTTCTGTTGTGTTGGCTGACAGTGAATAATTTACATGTGTGTCTAGGCAGACAGATGAATAGCAACAAAAAGCTTGTACCAAAACAAGACACTCAGCTACACACGCTTCTCCCCCTGGGAAGTGGATGAGAGGACAAACAGCATGAGACAGATGTGAGTCATGTTGTTTAATGCATTCCTGAAAGGGTCTCCAATGCTATGGTCATGAGCATAGTATAAGGGACATTGGCATTACCAATTCACTGATGGCATGGAAAGTTACTGTGCAGCAAGTTGATTCATTGTAGATTCACAGCCGGGCTTGCTGCACACTAATTCTCCATGTAGACATGCCATTATAATCCCTAAAAGGGAGCTCGCAACTTAAATCAGAAAGGGTCTATCACCGGAACAGCCTTATATGATGTCCATAGTTCAAGACCAGCAGACCAGGGGCACTTGTTTTGGTTTTGCTGTTTGACAGTTGACTGAAGCACTGAAGGCCTTTGCCCGCTTGAGTATTGCAAGGCTAACCTGGTGCTGGTCTCTGCATTTTGAATGAAGCATGGTGGCAGGTGAAAGGTGATGCTAGTTCATCCCAGATGGCAGGTAGATAAGATGTGAATGAAAGGAAGCACTCAATGGAGCCTCTAAAGTCGTTATAAGGAGGCCTCGTTGTAATTAAAATTGTCAAGAAATTGACGAGGACTCGTCTTAGCAAAAACTGAAAGCACTAGGAAATTCTGGAATGTGGAAGCACCTACCAAGAGACAAGGTGTTGAGGTAATCTTTTTTATTGGACCGACTTCTGTTGTTATTATGTCACCACTTTGTCTCTCCAATATCTTGGGACCTGCCCAGCTACGACAGCAGAGTGTCTACCTGCATAGGCGAGCCATTATCCGAAGCATCTGCTCCTTTTTGGACTTTGTTTACCTTGGGACTCTTAGCGCATGGGGCTTTCTACTCGCCTGCCGCCACCTCAGTCGGTGCATGACCCCCTCTAAAGGAGCACTGCACTTTTCACTCTGCCTCACTAAAGCATCTGACTGCTATTTACTGCACAGGGCGTTCTTTTCTGCCTGTGCACTTAAATAGCGGCTGCAGTTCACCCTAGGTGAGAATGTGTTTAAATACTGGGGTGATTCCTATGCATAATCCTTCATGTCTGGAAAGTTCTTCAGGATCCTTCAGGATGGTAAGATAACAACAATAATAACAATGCTATTTATTCAGCCTTAAACGACAGCTACTAACTGAAGAATCCACAAGATGACCTTCAAAGTCTCTGAGCCTAGCAGTGCACTAATAGGTTAGGTCCACCATAGCTTGGACGTTATTTCTGGTTTATGTAGTGCTAGAAGAACTCTGTGGATATAAAACAAGGTTTGTGCCCCAGGGGGCATCTTCCTGCTCCCACCCAGACAAACAGCAACTGGGGAACAAAGACCGTGCTCCCAGCCTGTGTGTGGACAACAGAGGGGTAAAGGAGTGTGAGAAGCAACTTTTGACCCACAAAGCAACTAACCCAGTTTGGACTAGAGTTGTTGTAATACGAATAAATAATGAGGATATTCCTAACCAGGTCACAAAATGTTTGTACAATGGGGAAGAATTGTTGACTCCTTTGCACAAATCACTGTGTGGAATTCTCTGGCTTTTATTATGCAAGGGGTTATACTAAATGATAATGGACTTAAAATCTCTGTGACAGAGCCTGAGCTGGTGTAAATTAGGGTAGCTCCACGGAAGTTAACAGAGCTACAACGATTTACACCAGCTGAGGATCTAGCCCTAGGAATGTATGAATTTCATAGATTCCAAGGCCAGAAGGGACCACTGTGATCATCTAGCATGACCTCCTGTATAGCACAGGCCAGAGAACTTCTCAGGAATAATCCTAGTTTGAACAGCAGAATTTCCTTTTAGAAAAGCATCCAATCTTAATTTCAACATTGTCCATGATGGAGGATCTACCACAATCTTTGGTAAATTGCTCCAACCCTCACTGTTAAAAAATTTGCAGTCTTATTTCCAGTCTGAATTTGTCTAACTTCCTCTTCCAGCCATTGAGTCTTATATCTTAGTCTGATAGATTGAAGAACCCAGCATCAAATATTTCCCCATTAGGTACTTATAGACTGTAATCATATCACCCCCTTAACTTTCTTTTTGCTAACAGAAATAAACTGAACCCCTTAAATCTATCACTATAAAGCATGATTTCCAGTATTTTGGGATTATGAAGGGCAAGTTTGGGTTGGGTTAATTGGCCAGGGTACAGTGTGGGTTAAGGAGAGTTTGATGATTGCAATTTGTTGTGGGTCTGTCACTGTTCGCCATGTTTCCCAATCCTTTGGGGAACTATCAGGCTCTACATAATGAGTTGATTTGACAAGGCTGAGGTGTAGTTGTGGAGAGTTGGTTGCGGTGTGTTCTGAACTGGATCACCCCTCTTCAATATAATCCTTTTTTCTTCTCTCCCTACATCAAAAGTTCATGGAAAATCATTAGCAGTGGTTTCAGAATCTTCAAAAGGTATCACCCCTTTTATTATGACATGGAGGGAAATACACTGTGTGCCTCTCAGGCTTTCATCCTCAAGCATTTGCCACTTAAAAACAAGCTAGAAAGCAACTTAAATGTACAAGCCATCATATATTTATAAGCCAGGAAAAGAAATCAAGCAGTGTGGGAGGGATGGGGAGGAGGGAGAAATAACCCAAACCTATTTCTATACAGATTTCTTAGCACGTGGCACATTATCTTCGAGTCAAGAAAGTATTAGTGTGAGGTATGGGATAACTCCGTGCCTTTGAGTAGGACAAATGCAATGTGATGTGATTAAAAGGATGATTGTAATATTGCATCTCCGGTAGCATTAATAAGCTGCATTATAAATGCTCCCAGGTAACCATTTTTGATATCAGTATTATAAAATATTAATCAAGGAAGTGGAATCACCAGATAAACATTAAGCATTAGTGATCACAGATTGTTAGTCAACATGGAGCCAAACATTCACACCCTCACTGGTGGATAAAGAACTGTAGTCTGAAGTGCACTCCTTTCTAAGATCTTTATTGCTATAAGATATATGTGTGGTTGATTGTTTCATTTCTCTGGGGATTTTGGGATCTTCTTTTGCCTTAGTTTTGTTTTGCGCAGGCTGGAGTCATGCTTTGAGTTCCAGCTTTGAATTCATCTGATAATGAGACTAAAAATATCTGAACTAAGATGAAAAATATCACCAAAAAGGTAATTCTCACTGTACAGCTGGCCTGGCTAAGAATAAAGAGGACACCCCTCCCCCACAAGAAACCTCTCTTCATTGTATTTACATTACAGTTGACTGAAATTTGAGCCAACACGTTCCTACAGTGAAAAATTAAGATTTGGCAACACCAAATCTTTTGCAAATTTGGGTCAATTTTGTTGAACTGTTCCATAATATAATGTAATATAATATAATATAATAATAAATTAGTAATACTAGAAACATTCTGACATTTTCAAAATGAAATGTTTTGGTTTGAAACAAATTTTCACTTCAAAATGTCCTTCAATTTTATTTACAAAAAAAGTCAAAAAAATTAAATGATCAAAATCAAAATGAAACATTTCAATCAACCCCAAACAATTTTTTTTCTACTTTTTGATTCACTGAAAATTTCAATTTTTTTTGGTTTTGGACTGATCCCTCCTCCCACCCTGAATTATTTTTACTTTTCAAAATTTCAGCAGAACCAAAAAATCCATTCTTCACTCTAGTTTACAAAGGGCTGGCTCTACAATTGCATTCAGCATAGCTAAGGAGTCAAGGAGACAAAGATGCCTGTAAACTACTGTTGTATTAATTTAGGTAGAATATATGAACTTGTGATGAAGTGGGAAATTTTCTAATATTTACTGTCAATCCTATGTATCTGGCAGCTTCCCATACATGGTGCATTGCTACCCCGCAGGGGAAAAAATGATTGTTTGCTCTTGGGGCAGGCTAAGAGATACTGGTGTGTGAGTGAGAGAGAGAGAGAGAGAGACCTCCCTGTCTGGGTGGAATGCATAGATTCATTAAGGAACTGGCTGAAACTGACCCAGATCCCCAAGTGATCCAGAGAGTCAATGCAACTTCCAATGGCTCACGGATCAACACTTTCAGCAGGGAAGCTGAGCAGAGACCCCCAACTTGGAAGGTGGGGGACAAGTGTTGGGTTCTGGAGGAAGTTGGAAACGCTCACCTGGGAACTGACTGAGGGGTGTCAGTCTGAGATGCCTGAAAATGGAGTCATGAGAGCTTGGCTAGGGCTCTGGAGTGACCAGACTGGTCTATGCTTTAACCTTCAGTTCTCTGTACTAAATGACTGACTTCCTGTGTTAAGTTCCAGTCGACTAATAAACCCGACTGTTTTGAAAACGCTGCTTGAGTTTCCCTGGAAATACTTGGTGAGGTGCATTAGTCCCTGAAGAGTGGACAATTCTCTACCAGGAGTCTGTCTGACTGAGCAGAGTCATGGTGTGAAGCAGGAATGACTGAAGTTCCAGGGGTTCAGTCTCACGAGGTGGTGAGGCCCGCATTGCTGACTGTGAAGGAAGAATGTGACCCATTAGGGGTCTGGCACATCAAAAGGGTTCCTCCAAGAGACTGTTCCAAAGCTGGGGGTGGGGGTAGCACTGATTTTGTGGATCCATGACAGGGCCTGAAGATTGCAAGGTGTTGACTTGACCCTGTCACTATGCAGCATTAAACAGTTTTCAACAAGTTTCAGGATTTGGTACACAGAGACCTCCGCCTGCTTAGCACCACAGCAAACACATGACAGAAAGTCATTGTTTAAGCTTTTATTAAAGGTACAGGAAAAAAGAATTGTTTACATTTGCAATGTGTTGATGCTTTCTTTTTAATAACATCCCTTTTTTCCTCTTCCCTCTAGCTGGAGGAAGTTTATAAAAGGAAACCTCCCCCTTCTGGCAGTCTTTTAGATGGCAATAATTGTCCTTTTGGGGAACAGGAGAAAATATTTGTTTAGATGGGCTGGAATCGCTGTTGTTGCTAACATCCATGCCCATTGCTTAAAAGACAAAACATGACAAACACACATACAAAAGGACAGGGAAAAGAACACCTGTGATAGAAAAGGCAGCTTCTGTCTCTGGTGTTGGCTCACTGCTAGAAAACACAGACACAGCACGGTCTTGTCAAACCCTCTGAGACCTAGCAAACTTGTACCAGCGTTGGGCTATTTAGGGAAGTGTTTTTTACCAGCCTCTGGTCACAGGCTTAGCAGTGCTGCAAAACTTAGTCTTGGCTGGCTAAGCCATACTCTTATTAACTATAAGGGGAAAGGTGAGGGGTAGGAAAGAGAAGATATAAGATGGGGAAGGAAAAGGACACCAAGCGGTTGGGGGTGGGGGACCCACACACACAAAAAATCTCACATCCCAGGTGGCATTTGGGATTGTGATGTAGACAGTGGAGGCGGAGGTGTCAGCTGGGTCCCTCTCTTGGCCCAGTCTGGTCAGGATATTTCTCAGTATCAGGACAACAAAGGCCCAACAATGTCACAGTAGATCCCAGGGTCCTAGGAAATGATGGATGTGGCAGCCGTGATTGTGAAGCTTGCCCCTTCCCATTGTTTCAGTCAGCCATTGTTGCACTTACGCTTCCCCTTTGCATCTTCTGCTGGTCTGTTTCCCCCCAAAAAGTATCTTTCTGAGGCCCCCAAAAGGGGAGTAGCAGGTGGGAAAACCCACTCCCTCATTATTTTGTCTAACAACTAGGTCTAATTTCTCACACCCCAAACTTGGTCCATTGATTTCCAGTCCCACACTTCTCTTGTTTACCAGGCATGATCTTAATACCTACTTTGAGTTATATGAGTAGACCTTTTTGTTTAGACTAATTCCATCTGTCTACCTTTTTGCAGCTGTTCCTATGAACATTTAGGGTTGTAGGTTACTGTGACACTTTACGAACTTTCACTTGCTTTTCACAGTTGAGATTGCAATTAGGATACATTTGTAGTCCCATTTATACCAATATGGTCTCTCTCCCTCCCTTGATCTTGTGGCTGACCAAGGCCAAACTATTCTCTGAGTCCAAGGTAGCGCACCCAACAAGGATGCTCTAAAATATGCTGGTTGGAACATTTCTGACAGCCCAGGTCACCAGAGGGGCATCATACTCCTTCTCTACTTCCTCTGCAGTCCAACACATCTTCCCTCCTCTCCGCATCTCTGACATGTCCCCTACACTGGAGGAGCAGGAACAGCTGACAACAGTTCTGTCAAGTGAGCATTCCTCCCTGCTTGGGGAACACTTAACTGACTATACAAAGCAGTTTTAGGTGCCCATGGCACCAATGGAGATGCAGAAAGGACTGAAGATCTGTCCCAAATTTAGCAGACAGAAGACATCCATATATCCATCCATTGGTTCTGGTTTTTGGGATGGAGGGATAAGGGCAGGTATTTTCGCAGAGGATGGAATCATAATTTCTCTTTCTGGTTGCAGAATTCTTTGAGTGGAGGTAGAACCAAGCCCCTAACTCTGTAATGTGTTGAGCATTGTGTTTTTGATGCATGAAAATAAACACAGAAATAAAACTAAATATTTCTGCTTTCCAATTTAACTGGCTTTGTATTATAGAGCTGTGTGGCTTATGATGTTGTAGAGGAATGAACATTAAATTGCCATTCAGTGCTCCTAGACAAAAGCTTTAGACAACAAAATCAATGTGAAATGTATGTATTTACTTTGCACTAAGAATATGTAACCATGATTGGCAAGTGACATGTGGTTTTTCCTTTGAGGACCTGTGATTTTTGCACTCAGTGCATCTCGTGGATGTTCCAGGGCCTAAGGATTGCATTGACCTTACTCTTTCTAATATGGTCTATTCCTGAAAGCTGGGCAAGGTTCTTGCTCCAACTCCACATTTCCACCTGTCTCTTATTTAAAGGAACTGATTCACGTTTTGTACCTGACTCCTTCGGGGCTGTGCTCCAGGTGAGGACCGTATCCAAGCTTAGGAACAAGGGAAAAGTTATCTTTATGCAGTCAATGCCATGAACACAGGAAACTGATGACTTGGCATTCACGTATTGAGTCATCAATCATAAAGAATCAATCCTCGCTCCCTGAGGAGCTGGCCCCAGGCAAACATAATTCTCTCTCACTGCCACGGAACTGAAAAGCTCTTGTCCCATTTGAAGGGACTGTATTTGTTCTTATTTCAACATTGATTCACTTGGCATTCAGGAGTATTTTCCAGATTCCCAGAAAATATCACCTAATTTATCCTCTCTACAGGGGAAGGTGATGTCTGTATATAATAGTGTAGCAAACATTGGGAAAGCAAGTGTATAGTTCACTACAAGTTGAATGGGAAACAGCATCAAGCTAGTTTACATAGGGCCTTAGGTAACCCAGAGTCTTTGCAAAGAGAAAGAGAGTCTTGTAGTTAAGACTCTGGTCAGGTATTTGGATTTTCAGGGCACAATCTTTGCTCTACCAATGGATTTCCTGTGTGACTTTGGACAAGGCATTTAATTGTTATTTACTGTTGTGGTTGCATCTTGAAGCTCCAGTCATGGGACAGGATTCCCTTGCACTGGGCATTGTGCAAACAGAGCAAAAAGACGATTCCTGTCCCAAACAGTTTACAATCTAAGGCTATGTCTACACTACTGCGGTAAGTCGAACTACACTATGCAACTCCAGCTACGTGAATAATGTAGCTGGAGTCGACGTACCTTAGGGCGAGTTACCACAGGGTCTACACTGTGGGGGGTCAATGGGAGAAAATCTCCAGACAATTTACCTTACTCTTCTCGTTGGGGGGACAGTACCAAGGTCAACTGGTGAGCGATCTGCAGTCGATTTGGTGGGTCTTTACTAGACCTGTTAAATCAACTGCAGGTGGATCAATCTCAGAGCGTTGATCCCTGCCATAATGTAGACCTGCCCTCAGTAATCTCTCTTAATGTCTCTGTGACTCAGTTTCCCATCTGAAAACTGAGGATAATAATATTTCCTCTCTCCCACCCTTTATCTCTTTAGACTGTAAACTCTTCAGGGCCAGAGCTCTGCTACTATGTGTATATATAGTGTGGCATATTGAGGACTGTGACTAAATTGTAAGCTATTACTTTAAGAGTGAGAGGTTTTTCTCATCTTGTTGCAGGCCACAGGGCTCTGTAGGTAAATAGGCAATCAGAGTAAACGTACAAAGAGTCCTCATACAGCAAGATGGGGTGAATTGTGCCTCTCTGCCTTAGGGAGCAGCCTGCTTTGTCTCTCTCTGGTTTTAGTTACTGTATGATATGTGTATGGATTCTACGATTAGAAGTAGTGTTACATTGCAACCTTCCAGCAAGAGTTTGATGTTTTTATATAACTTTGACGTGTGTATGCTGTGAACAGAACATACAATGCCTAGCTCAATGAAACTTTCAGGTACTCTTGCAATAATGGAAATCCTGAAACTGTTACTGGAGGTTAGGTAAACAGTGCAGGCAAATTCACAGCAGGTCCTAAGGCTCTGCACACAGTGCAGTTGCTACTGATGCTCCACTGATGGGGGAAAAGGACAGGGAGTGGCAGCAACCCCATTCATTTTGTTTTAATTTATTGGGAAGAAGATGGAAGAGGTGAAATGAGAGGAAATGAGCTACAGAATCCTATCGGTACAGGGAAGGCAATTAAAGAAACTGATACCCCTGCCTAATCAATTCTGTCACTTCCCCTAAAGGCATGTAAGACTGGTACTGCAGTGATAGTCCACATAGCAGTTGCTAACATACCACTATGTTCCCTGGAATATAACAAAGAGGGAAAGGGGCCCAGTACATAATGAGAGTTTGAGTAGAACCTAGAGGCCCCAACTAAGGTCAGGACCCTATTGTGCTAGGTGCTATATAGACACAGAGCAGGAGAGTCCCTGCCCTGCACAGCTTAAATCAGAGTGGGCAAGACAGACCAAGGAAGTGTTTTTAGCAGACAGTGAACAGAGACACAGAGAGATTATGTGAAAGAAGGTTTCAGAGTAGCAGCCGTGTTAGTCTGTATTCGCAAAAAGAAAAGGAGGACTTGTGGCACCTTAGAAATTAACCAATTTATTTGAGCATGAGCTTTCGTGAGCTACAGCTCACTTCAGCTTGTGCTCAAATAAATGTGTTAGTATCTAAGGTGCCACAAGTACTCCTTTTCTTTATGTGAAAGAAGATCAACAGCTTCTCTTTTCCCCTTCTCCCAGCACCAGAAGAAAAGGGACAGTGGATGAAATAGAGAGGTGGCAAATTCAAACCTGGTAAAAAGGTACTCCTTTTCACAACATGTGTAACTAGACTGTGGAACGCATTATCACAGGATGTCAGGGAGACCAAGAATACAGTAAGACTCAGAGGGCTTGGACACTTAAACTGATATCAAGAATGTCCAGAGTTAGAATAATTAATGCTAAAAATCATTTGGAAGAGAGATTAAACCTTACGTTTCAGGGCTTAAATAAATCTTTAAAAAATAGAGATTTAGAGGTTTCTTGCAGTTTCCTCTGAAGCATCGGTGCTGACCACTACTGGAGAAAGTTTACCAGAAAAATGGACCCGGTCTGAGACTGGTCTTGGTTACTGTGTGTTATGTGTATGGATTCTAAGATTAAAAGTAGTGTTACATTGCAACCTTCCAGCAAGAAGACTGGTCTGCTCCAGTCTACCAAATCTTATGTTGTCCCCATGTTCCATAAAGTGGTTTGAATTCTGTATTAAACCTGGTAGATCTGGATTCTGTTGTCTTTCCTGGTTGAGGTGAACAATGGGCAAATAGAGCAGATGCACTTGCTAACATTTTGAAAATAACCCATGTTGTGGTTGCTGCTGGTTTTCAAGTGTGAGGGGTACTGAAATATCACCAGCAATTCTTGATTCATATGGTCATATTCAGGCGGGGTGAAATCCACCCAGGTGAAGATTGGCCAGCAGAAGACCTGAACAGTTCTTGGGTCTTCCAAATAGGACCTTGTGTGGCCTGTTTGCACAGAACTGAATTTCGCCTTCCATGAATAAACTGGGGCAACTCCCAGTGAAGTCAATCTGAATTACACTGTGCTGAATTTCAAGCCTATGTGGATCCAGGGATTACTATTTGAGGCCCATTTAGAACCAGTTTCATGCCCATTGTGTTTCAAACCCACCCTGAATAAGTAATTAGTTACAGAGAATTAAATGACAAATCATGGCCCAGCAAAAGCCTTTCCAGACACAAAGCATTCATGATACATTCTTATAAAGTTTGGTCGAGTCTCCAAACTGAACCTCTGAGCATCTGCGTTTTGCTCATCCTAGGCTTTAATGCCTGGAAAAGTGATCAATGAGGCATAAAGCAAACCTCATTGCTTCATCAGATGGTGAGTGCAATTTATGATCTACTGACAAACCCAGCAGAGAATGCTGAAATACTGTGGTCACGCCTAATAAATACCAGATACAGTATGGAGATAGGGGCAAAGGCTGCTCTCAATTGCATATGCACTGCTTCGCTAAAGCCAGTGGGACTAGCTTTGGACCCAATTCAGCAAAGCACTTCAGCATGGTTCAACCCTCCTCAGCAAAGCACTTGAACAAATGTTAAAGTCCTGTTGAAGTCAATAGGAATACTTAAAGTTAAATAAGTGTTTAAGTGCTTTGCTGAGTCCGTACTTGAGAACAGAACTTGGGCCAGGTTGTTTCTGAGATTGTAGTGACTAGCTGGTGATCGGTAGGTTCTGATGGATAGACATTAACGGCCAAGTGTGCAGAAAGGAGTTTAATTAGCCAGAGAGTTATCTGGGAGTCAAAGGCCCCTGAAAGAATCTCCCATTCTTTGTGATGTTACAAACTCAAGAGTGCTCAGAATGATCATTTCAGACATTGCCAGGAACCTGCATGCATGACAATACTATGACTATCTTTCTCTCAGAGTTTCTATCTGTCCTCCTCACCTAGTTTATGAAAGCTTCTTTTCAGAGAGAATTCAAGGGCTGCTTTATTTGTTAGGAGACAAGGAGGCACTAATAAATTCCTCTGTGTGAGGTATTTAATTACATAATAATGTGTACACTAATCAAGGTAAATGTGTTTGTGAAAACACCTTGATATGGGAACAGTTAATCATCCAAGGCATTGCTTCTTAACACACCTTGGAAGTTAACTTAATTAAATTAATTAGAACAATATAAAAATGAATTGTTTATTGGTCCGCAATGGCCCGAAGCGAGATCTTTTCCACCAATGCTAGGAAATATCCCAGACCGCAAACATACACCCCCCCCCCCCAGCTTTGAGTTCTTTCTTTCATGGCAGCTCACAAGAAGCCTGAAACAGATGAGATGACATTCCCTCTGCAGAACTCATGCTTGCTGGAGGCACCACTTGAATCCTACACACATTCTGTACATGGCACCAAGACCTAGAAAATCAAACTAAACTGTGTGCTAAAATTTAGACACCATGACAGTTGCTGTCTACATACAAAAGAGGTGGCATATAATATGCAGACAATGTGTCTGCAGCAAGGGGCCGATCCAGAGTTCACTGAGATCAGTGAAAAGATTGCGATGATTTCAATGAGCTTTGCATCAGGCCCCAAATGGATAACAAACATTACATCTTAATAGCTCCAGTCTGCCGTTAGTAGGTAACCTAGTGAGGTTATGGAATCCCTCTCACTGGAGGTTTTTTAAAGAACAGGTTAGACAAATATCTGTCAGATGATCTAGGTTTACTTAGTCCTGTTTCAGCATGGGGTGGATGGGACTAAATTATCTTTCAAGATCCCTTCCAGTCCTACATTTCTATGAATACACAGTATGTGCTATACTTTCTTCTGGAGGACCATTGTAACTAGAGAATCATGGTGCTTGTAAGAGAGGAATGGCCAAGTGGTCCAAGCATACAGGGTTGGAATATAACAGGGTCTTCTCAGCCATGCACATTGCTGCAACAGAAAAAAAAAAGATTCCCATGCACTTTCCTGTGTGCTGGTCTATTGGAGGAGACCTTCAAACCTGAATCATCATGTCTACACTGAATTATTGTTATGGTTCATGATCCAAATTCCTCCATGGTGGCATGGCACAGTCTTTTAGGGATGAATTTGGCCTCCTAGATCACTTTTAATCAAAATATGTATGGTAGGCTTCCCATAGTATTTTTGTCCAGTCCTTTGCCCCACTAGTGTATAGCATGCTGTGGACCATTGGTGCCTGCATTGAGCAGTAGATTAAGTGAATCTTGTGTCTATATAAAGTTAGGTTATGCCTGAAAAAGGGCTGGTGAAGAGGCTCACTGCCCCATGGATTGCCTCACTGTCCCCTCTTAGACCCACAATTCCTCCCAGTGCTCCTCGGGGGAGGGAAATACTTTGCATCACACATTTTATGACAAAAAGAAAAGGAGTACTTGTGGCACCTTATACAGACTAACACGGCTGCTACTCTGAAACCTGACATTTTATGATGTGCAGCACACAATTGGGGAAAGAGGAAAGACCTATTAATCCATGACCACTCCCTGCTCACTTGTGTCCAGGGAGAAGAGTCTGCAGTGCTCCGGGAGCTGCAATTACCATGAAGCCATAATGCAGCTAGGCGAGGGCTGGAAGAATCTGGTCTCCACCATTGGAGGTAGGAACCATGTAACACATGGATTCTAAAGAGCTGTATGTATGCGGCCAGTTAAGACACTTTATAAATGTTGTTGTCCTACAATAATACTTCACACTTACATTCATAGATTTTAAGGGCAATCAGGGCTATCAGATCATGGAGTCTGACCTCCAAAGAGAAGAGAACATTGACCTTTTCCTGCAATGGAGGACTTTTGAACTGCTAGCCACTTACACACAAGGTATGATCCTTTCCAATGCACTATATAACACCTTCTGGCTGGTCATCCCTAAGAGCTTTACAAAGGCAAGTCAGTGACATCATCCACTTTTTACAGTCAAGGATACTCAGACACAGAGGTGCAGTCACTTGGCTAAAGACCCAGAGGGAGGTGGTGGCTGAGTCAGGGATAAAAACCAGTACCAATATTTTTAAAAACAACTGGGCTCTGATTCTCTAAGGTATTTGGGTACCTAAATACTCCAAAGGGGAGTTGCACACCCACCCTATGAAAACCAGGCCCCTTTAAGATGTCTAAAGTTGGGCAGCCAAGAAACGAGGCACCAAACCCCGCCGCAATGTTGGCCTCCAGATTCCAAGTCTTCTAATTTAGCACTTGACTACACTGGCTCCTATTTACTTATGAGGTAGGACACCTATATGCTCCATCGTCTGGCCTCACTGCAATAGTTAAGACATCACACAAGAAGGGGGAAAAAAGTCACTCCTTGAACACACAACACCACTATGCTCTGCTTTTGTGTGATTCATTGCCAATCCTTTTACTTCCTCTTCCAAGTTTCCTTGCATACCCTGGCTCTTTATACACCATTTCTTAATTTTCTTCTGCCTATATTTTGTTACCATCATTTTTCTTGTGTGTGTATGTAATTTTCTTGGAATTCTTTCATCACAATCCATTATCCCAGCTGTGTTGTTGCTATGTAACGAAGGTGTGCTGCTGTTCCTACATCTTTCTTTGCTTTATCTCTGTGCTCTTTCACTTCTTAATTCTCTGTATCTCCCAAATGCTTCTCCTCCCCCCCCCCCCACCAAAGAAGCCCAAAAGGCGCGCTCACACGCGCATGCACAAAACCGTGGGGAAAATATCTTTCATTTTCTCCCATACTGTTTGTCCTTTTTTCGGAGTGAAGAAATAAGACGCAGCAAGGCATGTGTTGCTGTGAGATAACACATGCCTTGGGGGATTTGTGAAGAATAAGGCAAGGAGGAGCGCCTTCAGTGACCCAAGATGAGAGTTATCTGGTGGTAACACACACCTAACTGTGTCTCATTATGGCTGCAAAGAGGGAGGAAAAAAGGGACCTCGAACTAAGGAAGTCAGCCTGTGATGTGTCCTTCTGCCAGTAAAAACAGGGTAGGATTCCATCCAATAATCCTATGGGAAATCCATCATAATCTGGAATACACATTATAAAACCAGAAGGGACCATGAACTACAACATCTGGCCTGACCTCCTATATGGCAGGCCGTTACAGTTCACCCAGTTTCCCCTGGACTGAGTCCAATAACTTGTGTTTGTATGAAGCATATTTTCCTGAAACACACCCAACCTTGATTTGAAGACATCAAGAGATAGAGAATCCACCACTTCCCTTGGTAGTTTGTGCCAATGGTTAATCATCCTCCCTGTTTAAAATAAAATTAAATTAAAATGTGCCTTATTTCTAATTTGAAGTTATCTGCCTTCACTTTCCAGCTATTGTTTCTTGTTATGCCATTCTCTGCTAGATTAAAGAGCCCTTTAATACAGGGTAATTTCTCCCCATGAAGGTACTTATACACTGTAATCAAGTCACCCCTCAATTTCTTTTTGATGATTAAAACAGATTGAGCTCTCAGTCGCTCACTGTAAGACATTTTTTTCCTGCTCTCAAATCATTTCTGTAGCTCTTTTCTGCACCCTCTTCAAGTTTTCAACATCCTTTTAAAAATATGGACCCTAGAACTGTCGGCAGTATTAATTCTAGTTTCAGTTTCATCAATGCCGAATGCTGAGGAAAATCACCTCACTACTTTCATGTGTATACATCCAAGATCACATTATTCCTTTTTATCACAGTATCACATGGGGATCTCATATTGAGTTGATTGTCCATTATGACCCCTAAATCCTTTTCAGAGTCGCTGCTTTCCAGGATACAGTTCTCATTCTGTAGCTGTAGGTTCCTGATCCTACTCTTTGTTCACAGACCTTTCATTGGATTGTATTGAAACACATCTCATTTGAAAGTGACTTGCTTTCCAAACAATCTAGATCTCTTTCTATGACTGCCTGTTCTCATCATTGATCATTCTGCCAATTTTTGTGTCATCCACGAATTTTACCAGCAGTGATTTGACATTTATTTCCATCTCATTGATTAAAATGTTCAATACTGTCAGGCCTACTACTAGTCCTTTTAGATCCCCACTGGAAACAAAGCCCCATCTGATGATGGTTCACCATTCAGAACTGCTTTTTGAGCTCACAGTTGGCCAGTTCTTAATCCATTCTTAATCATATGCTGTACTGATATTATACAGTGCCAAGTTTTCTCACAATATCCTGTGGTACAAAGTCAAACACCTCTAAACACTGTGACAGGGTCGGGCCAGATGGCTACAGGAGAGTAATAGAAGGTAGATATATTAGCCCCAGGCTAAGTAGGTCCCTTTTCCCTGGGTAAGGTAACAGAGAAGGTTCCAGAACAATCAAGAACCTTCTGGAGACAATTAAAACAGGCTGATTAGAACACCTGCAGCCAATCAAGAAGCTGCTAGAATCAATTAAGGCAGGCTAATCAGGGCACTGGGTTTTAAAAAGGAGCTCACTTCAGTTTGCGGTGTGCCTGTGTAAGGAGCTGGGAGCAAGAGGCACTAGGAACTGACAGTGAGAACACATACTGTTGGAGGACTGAGGAGTACAAGCATTATCCGACACCAGGAGGAAGGTCCTATGGTGAGGATAAAGAAGGTGTTGGGAGGAGGCTATGGGGAAGTAGCCCAGGGAGTTATAGCTGTCACACAGCTGTTCCAGGAGGCACTCTAGACAGCTGCATTCCACAGGGCCCTGGGCTGGAACCTGGAGTAGAGGGCGGACCCGGGTTCCCCCCAAATCCTCGCAGCTCCTGGTCAGACACAGGAGGAGTCAACCTGGACTGTGAATTCAGAAAAACGGCCAAGCAGAGGGCTGCCATGAAGCTCCAAGGTGAGCAAATCCACCAATAAGCACAAGACCCACCAAGGTAGAGCAGGAACTTTGTCACAACACATTCATCTAAAGATGAAGGAACTTGCTTTGGTGGGAGCAAAGGGATCTTACATTTTGTTACACTATCCAGACTGTGACTAAGCTTTCTCAACCAATCATAGAAATGTAGGGCTGGAAGGGACCTTGAGAGGGCATCAAGTCCAGCCTTTTGTGCTGAGGCAGGCTCAAGTAAACCTAGACCATCCCTGATAGGTGTTTTCCCAACTTGTTCTTAAAAACTGCCAATGATGGGGATTCCACAATGTCCCTTGGAAACCTGTTCCAGAGATTAACTACACTCGTAGTTGTGACATGATGCCCTATATTCCTCATAAAAATATTGTTATAATATGAATATGGCATAACTAAGATATGCTTGATGCAGGATGGTTTATGTCAGGCATCATTGGAAAGATTATGATGTACTGACTATGATTAACCTATTTGTATGCATGTATCATTTTTTGTATCTAAAGTTAGGAATATTGACTATGTATCTATTACAATTGGGTTTACATCTGGGGAACACCCAACAGACAGAATGCAATCAGTCTGGATGGGTCATTAGGGAGAACAATAAGACTTTGAAGATGCTAATGTCCCACCTTCCTGAGAAGTCTTCCTGAGGACTTATGACTGCTTTGACGCTGCACGGACATGTGATCATGTCACCTGGTATGGGATTCCATCTTGGACTGCTAGTATTTTTCCACAAAGGGGGTGGGGATCAAACTGGAAAACGAAGGATTTCCAACATATGTAAATCCTATTTAAGGCAGGGAAGTGAGTTAATCAGGGTCAGTTCTTCACTAAATCCCTGTTCAGGATGACTGCTGAAAACAGCTTAGACTGATCTCGGGAAGAAAGGACTGGACCCAGGCTAGAAGGTGTCTGGCCTGTGAAAGGAATTCCTGGAGTTCTAAGCTGCAAGCAGGAGCAGTTTGTCTTCAAGAAACTCTGCAATCTGCCATTAAACAACATTAAGGGTGAGAAATTACTGCTTGTAGCCAGTTTCTTTAGTGTATTAAGATTAGTTTCTGTGTTTGTTTTATTTGCTCAGTAATCTACTTTGATCTGTTTGCTATCCCTTATAATCACTTAAAATCTATCCTTTGTAGTTAATAAACTAGTTTTTGTTGTTTTCTCTAAACCAGTTTGTGCAATCCATAACCGGGTGACAAAAAGCTGTGCATATCTTCCTCCACATTGAGGGAAGGAGCAAATTTAATGAGGTTACCCTGTAGTTTTCTGTGCACCGCAAGACAATACTATTTTGGGTTTACACTCCAGAGGGGATGCACACTTGAGTGCTGGGCAATTCCTGAGCTGAATCTTCCCACACAGAGCTGATCTCAGTGTCTGTGTCTTTCTGCAGCTGGGTGTGGCCCTACGTGTGTGTGTGCGCTTGCTGGAGGAGGCTTGAGGGCCTGGCTCAGCAGGGCAGTGTAAGGGAACCCAGATTGGTAGAACCGGTGGACTCAGTAGTACCCCAGCACATCAGGTGGCATCCCGGAGGGTGGGGGGAATGCATCACAGTAGTTAGAAAGTTTTTCCTTTGCTGCCGATTAAGCCCATTACTGCTTGTCCTACCTTGAGTAGACATGGACAGCAATCACTCCGTTCTCTTTATAGCAGCCCTTACCATATCTGAAGACTCATCAGGCCCCCTTCACTCTTCTTTTCTCAAGGCTCACATGGCCAGTTTTTTTTTTTTATCCTTTTCTCATTGGTCAGGTTTTCTAAATCTTTTTTCATTTTCGTTGCTCTCCTCAGGGAGCAGTCTCACAGTTTGTCCGCATCTTCCCTAAAATGTGGTGCTCAGAACTGGACACTCTGCTCCCTCTGAGGGCCCACCCATACCAAGTAGAGCGGGACAATTACCTCCTGTGTCTGACGTACGACATGCCTCTTAATAAACCCCAGAATATTAGCCTTTTTCGTAATTCATCCCGTATTGTTGACACGCATTTAATTTGTGATCCACTATAAAACCCAGATCCTTTTCAGTGGTACTGCCACCGGCTCAGTTATGCCCCATTTTTGTAGTTTGTGCATTTGGTTTTTCCTTCCTAAGTGCAGTGATATACTTTTATTTTTATTGACTTTCATCTTGTTGAATTCAGTCCAGTTCTTCATTTTGTCAAGGCTGCTTTGAATTCTAATTGTCCTCCAAAGTGCTTGCCACCCTTCCCCACTTGGTGCCAGCTGCAGATTTTATAGGCATACTCTCCACTTCATTATCCAAGTAATTGAGTACATATTGAATAGTACCAGACCCATGACTGAGCCTTGTTGGACCCCACTATATATGTTCTCTCAGTTTGACAGCAAACCAAAAATGGGTGTATAAAATTAGGATCTTAAGTTCATATTTAGCTATTTAAATATGTGGCCTGATTTTCAAGAGTTTCAGGTCCTTCTCATCAGTGGTAGCTGCTCAAGGCTCAGGAATTTTGAAAATCAGGTTCTTACTAGCAAATATTTTTTGAAAATGTTGGCTTGTCTCCTTTTCAGATGAGGTGCCATGTTTGACAACCTCCCTAAAATATAGCACTTCTCTCATTGTTCCCGAGCTAGTGTTCAACACGGTTGTTTGACTGCTGTGGACGACGTCAGTTGAATTCAGAATTCATTGTAGCAAATTGTGCTTTTTGCTTGATAGAAGCAAATCTGCAGAATTGTAGATTTTAAGGCTGGAAAGGACCATTATGATTTTCTGCTCTGGCCTCTTCCATAGCACCAGCTAATTTTACCCAGTAATTCCTGCCTCAAGCCCAGTAACCTGTGATGCATAACAGGCTTTATTGCAGTGAGTGTTGGACTTCTTTGACCCTGCCTGCATTAGCGGGAAATCTGTTGTCAACATCAGTTTGGGAGCGATAGGGGTGAGGACTATTGTGAGAACGCATGCATTGTGTTTCACATTGAGTGTCAAACATGCCAGATTTTCAAGTACAGACATGCCCCCACTTGCTGAGCCACTGTTTTATATTCCCTCTGCTATTTTTTTTTCTGTTCCTTACTTTCATGTCTCATGTCTGTCTTTTCTGCTGCTTCTTTCCTCTATTTCTCCATCATGATGTAGTCCGTACTGTAATACATGCTCCCCAGCAATAGTTTTTCAGCCATCATCAGCTTTAACATGCCACAGAGAGGAAGGTAGAGGTGGCCAGTACACAATCTGTACAGACACAAATCTGGATGGAAAATATATGGTCTTGCAGATCAAGATATGATCTTGCAGAGCTGCAGTGACTTGCAACATTGAGTTGCTTTCATCTAGCTTCATTTGATGTAAGGGGAGTGGAAGGCTTTGGAGACTGGAAAGGAATAAAGAGGTTTTACCCTTTAGGGCTCTGAAAGTCATTCCTATATCAGCTGACTGGTCAGGAGCCTATGTGAGATGTGCTGGAGGTCTCTGTCTATTTCTTGACAGATAGGCATACATTTCACATTTGCCATCCTGGTGACAGGATCAGCAGAAATGTCTAGGATGCACTGGGCACAGACACTGAACTAATCTCTCTCCTGTTAGCAGGAAATGGGTGGAAAGTTTTGCATGAGCATTTGCCATGAGGCACTTGGTCTATAGGTAAGTAAAGATCTCAGTTTTCAGTGCTGCCAATCTTTCATGTGTACCCAAGTTGAGGAGTGTGTTATAGGCCCTCCACCATGCCCCTTGCTCAGAGGTGATGAGTCTGTTACAGCCTCACCTACGGCACTCTCACTTATGCTGTAGCATGTTATGGTTTTAGTTCTAGAGGTTCAATCCCTGCTATGTCAGCCAAGGGGGTGGCCACTGCACAGGATGGGAGAGACAGCGGAAATATGATGAAAAGAGATGTCCTAGTGAGACTGATTATAACCGTTTTTTTCTGTACTCTCGAAAACAGAAGCAATCTTACTATTGCACAGTCGCACGTGTGTGAGTGCGAAAAAGCGCTGTTCATAAAAAATCCTGGTACAAGAACCCGGGAGAATGAAGCTAGCACAGAGCAGGGCTTGTCCCCAGTTTCCAAGAACACGTTGACATGCTAAATCTCCTTAAGACTCTTTATTTTCTTAAAATAGGCAAGTAAACAAACAGAAAACTGTCTTAACTCACTCTGAAGCTTGATCTATAGATTATGAATATGAATTCCCAGTTATCACTTGGAGGGTTGACAGGTTCTTGTCCCAAGATCAGACCCAGTATTATTAAAATTATTATATAGTTGGGAACCCCGATGTACACAGTTGCAACACTCACGCTGTAGGAACTCTTCTATATTTACAAATAAATAATCTATTAATACATTTAGCAAAGTCACACACACTCTAACTCAGATAGGTAGATAGAGATAACACAGAAAGTACATCTGAACATCCATACTCACACCATCCCTTGCAGAACAACCTGAAATGTTAGCCATTATCTTCCTCATCACCATCACCTTCCTCATCTTCACCATTGGCCATCATTCTGGCCCCTCTCAAGGGCTACATCTCTCTCTCTCCTACTGCCCACAGGCTGGGGGGCCATTTTTATAACATGTTATGCTGACGTTACCATGCCTAATGCATATTCAGTAAGGGTTTCTCACCTCTTCCTTATTTGTATTTTCTCCCCTTACCAACGTTAAGGTGTCCTTCTATAGGTTAGTATATTTATGATTTTACCCCGTTATCATATACATCAATTCGTTGTCATGGTATTCTTGCAGTTGGACGTTCCGTCCAAAACCTTCCAGAAGCTGGTGTTAGTTCATGTGTCTGTGGTTGGCTGATGTCATTATGCCCAAAATTTCCTCTCACACTCTACTTCCAGTTCCCCAAAAATTATAGGTTACCTAAGTTTATCTATGCCAAAGATTGTAGGCCTCAAGCGTCATGCTAATTACTGAAGCCAATGTCTTAAAGGATACAAGCCTGTAGGTTCCTGGCATTACTGCTAAATCTAATAAAGCTGAATATAATGCAAAGCAGTGAATACAATAGAGGTAAGCTGGCCCACTGGGCTACAATTCCTTTCTCTCAGGCTTCAGGGTCACCCCTCCCAGGGGTCTCTGGCATTCCTGCTCTGCGTAGCTTCCCAGTTCTGGTCAGTGCTGCTCCCTTCCTGGATCAGCAGCCCCAGGGCATCTTCTTTGAGCACCTGGCCCCTTGCTCTAGGGACCCCCTATCGGAGTTAGCTCCACTCTATTGTGAATTTCCTTCCTGAAACGGGTGCCAGGCCCAGCTCTACTCACAGGGACCAGGCACTCTCTGACAGATGCCCTCTATTCATAAAACAGATACTACATGGAGAGCGGCAGAACCGATTTCTCCACCTCACCCCTGCTCGTGCCCCAACCCAACAAAGTAGGAGGAGGATAAAGGAAAATTTGTTTGGCTCACCCCCAAAATGAAATGAAAGCAAATCTCCCAGGTATCCCAAAGGTAGGGCAGCCTCTGTTCAGGATTGGTCTGAATTCTGCGCTTGAGTCACTTCTTATTTATATCTGACTGCATTGCCTATTGCCTACGTTTAGGATATTTAATAGAAGTAGGTGGAGGCCAGAACTTTCAGATCTAGATTTGCCTTTGGGTGCTGTATCTGGGGTTTTGGTTAGAGCCCTGGTCTAATATTCAGTCAGGGTTCAATCCTGATGCCCTCATTCATGCTGCAAGTATCTTTTTTCCAGAAAGAATTTCATAAGTTATTGGGTCCACTGGTGTAAGTCACCACCCAACAGGAGTAAAGGTAACAAAATCTAGTCCTTAGTTCAGGGGTTCTCAAACTTCATTGTATGGCGACCCCCTTCTGACAACAAAAATTGCTACACCACCCCGGTAGGGGAGACCGAAGCCTGAGCCTGCCCAAATTTCACTGTCCTGGGGTGAGGTGGGGCGCAAAGCTGATGCCCAAGGGCTTCAGCCCCAGACAGGGGGCCTGTAACTTGAGCCACACCACCCAGGGCTGAAACCCTCAGGCTTTGGCTTCGGCCCAAGTGCTGGGGCTCAGGCTTCAGCTTCAGCCCTGGACCCCAGCAAGTCTAAGCCAGCCCTGGCGACCCCTTTAAAATGGGGTCATGGCCCACTTTGCAGTCATGACCGACAGTTTGAGAACCATTGCCTTAGTTAGTTTTCTCATTCATTGCGTGAGAAGTGTCACCTTACAAAATCACATTTCCAAAAGGTGGTCTCAATTTAAGCCATCAAATGGGGCAGCTGGGTGTTCACCAAATATTTTTAGCAGCAGGCCCACGTCTCTAAATAGCTCCCTCAACAAACTGTCATAGACATATACCCAGCCACTTCTAGATCATGGAGCTGTGAGACCTCACCTCTCTGCCCAAGCTTTCCCAAACAATAAAGACCCTGATTCAGCAAGGGACCTGAGCATGTGCCTAACTTTAAGCATGTAAATATTCCTATTGGCTTAAAGTTAGGCATATGCTTACATACACCTGGAAGAATTGGGACCTAAAACCTGATTTCCTTAGCTGAGGAATCAAGTTGCAGGCAGCAGGGTGTTGGGGTTTGCTTAGTGAGATTTTGAATGTTTTGGAAGGCATTGAGATATGATGGGCGATGATAAAGGCTTGTGGTACTCTAATAACAAATAGTAATAGTGATACCTGATTTATGCATATGCATCTGCATGCACCAACACAGGATTTTTTGTGCACGAAAATCTGCAGTAACCAGTTTCCACAACAATCTTTCAAAGTGGAAGATTCCACCCTGAATGTGACCTTAGCATTTATCGTTGCATCCACAAAATCACTGAGACAGGAACCCACTGACTGCTCGATGCCGGACATACCATGGGAAGCAGGACATCACCGACAAGATGGATGGGTAGCATTCTACCGACTTTATACAGCTGTATCCAGCAAGTCTCCGAGTCCACCTTTTAGAACTTTGCTGATCCCGTTGAATCCTCTGGATAGCTGAGTTTTCAAACCATATTCATCGCCAGTGGAGCTTTATGCTCTGTTGATTGGGCTGCCTACTTTTTCTGATCATGCTGTGAACTTTAGTGGATGAAATTTTATACATAATCATGCTGCATTCTTTGCTGATTGAGCTGCCTGTTATCACTGTTTATATAGCTATTACATTCTATGCTTGCTAGTCCAGTTTCTGGCTGGTTTCCCCTTCCCCCTCCTCTAATATATTATGCAAAATAAACTGAACAGGAATTAGAGTATTTCCAACCTGCTGTGTCTTCAGAATCTCAGATAGCAAAATGCTTAGGTTTTCTTTCAAACAGTCGGATAAACGTTTCTCCAAAGATTGACGCCGCTGGTTCTGGAGAGCTTGTGCCACTTACTATATGCAAAATAGAGAGAGTTACAAAGCAACTGATTGCATCTTTATTTGCTTTATCAAAGAATCTAAAACCATAGCTAAAACTACAGAAAATGCACTTTAATGGTCTTAAAACAAATGATATCCTCAACAGATTTGTCGACAGTTTAATACATGAGCTCAGGCAGCTGAAGTAAAAGCATCTGGAATTTCCACTGCTCGTCTATGCACCTTAATAAGGAAAAGATTAAGAAGTTCAGTGCCTGAATTGCACAGCTTGGTCAGCGGAGTTTTGCAGCTGAACAAGTGTTGTCTCCGCAGCTGGCTTTGCCAAAAATAAATAAATAAGGGGAATGAATAAGCTAGAGCTGCAAAATATGAATCTTCCCTAATAATAAAATATGCAAAAATGATAGTAAACTTGCTCCATTTATTAAATTAAATTATGCATCTCAATCAGCAAAGTGTGCAACAACCGCACTCCAGAAAGGCGTCGCTAAATCAAGGGAAGACACAGCCCAATCAGGAAAATTTAACAACTTGATCATTAAATTAGGCAACGCTACCAGCACTGAGGTAAATAAAAAAGTAGCAGATAAAATGTGGATACTGATCAGTGCAGCGTAAAATGAAAGGGGCAAAAACCAGGAATCGCTAAACAGTTGTTTTCCCACTTAGTCAGATCCTCAGCTGATATAAATTGGAGGAGCTCTCACATAGTCAATGGAGCAGTGTCTGTTTATATCAGATGAAGATCTGGTCAAGTGACTTTTGTTGTAACTAATTTTTCTTATTTATTATCATGATAGTGCGTCATAAATATAAAGGGAAGGGTAAACCCCTTTAAAATCCCTCCTGGCCAGAAGAAAACTCCTCTCACCTGTAAAGGGTTAAGAAGCTAAAGGTAACCTCGCTGGCACCTGACCAAAATGACCAATGAGGAGACAAGATACTTTCAAAAGCTGGGAGGAGGGAGAGAAACAAAGGGTCTTGGTCTGTCTATATGCTGCTTTTGTCGGGGATAGACCAGGAATGGAGTCTTAGAACTTTTAGTAAGTAATCTAGCTAGGTATGTGTTAGATTATGATTTCTTTAAATGGCTGAGAAAAGAATTGTACTGAATAGAATAACTATTTCTGTCTGTGTATCTTTTTTGTAACTTAAGGTTTTGCCTAGAGGGATTCTCTATGTTTTGAATCTAATTACCCTGTAAGGTATCTACCATCCTGATTTTACAGAGGGGATTTCTTTACTTCTATTTACTCCTATTTCTATTAAAAGTCTTCTTGTAAGAAAACTGAATGCTTTTTCATTATTCTCAGATCCAAGGGTTTGGGTCTGTGGTCACCTATGCAAATTGGTGAGGCTTTTTACCAAACCTTGTCCAGGAAGTGGGGTGCAAGGTTTTGGGAAGTATTTGGGGGGAAGGACGTTTCCAAACAGCTCTTCCCCTGTAACCAGTATTTGTTTGGTGGTGGTAGCGGCCAATCCAAGGACAAAGGGTGGAATATTTTGTACCTTGGGGAAGTTTTGACCTAAGCTGGTAAAGATAAGCTTAGGAGGTTTTCATGCAGGTCCCCACATCTGTACCCTAGCGTTCAGAGTGGGGGAGGAACCTTGACATAGTGCATAGGAACCTCACTCAAGGATCAGATCCCATTGCACTAGGCGGTCTACAGATAAGTAACAAAGAAACCAGTTCTTCCTCTAAGTTGCTCGCAATTTATCTTTCTACAAACTATGCTCTAACTCAATCGAAAGCTATGGGCTTGATTCAGGAACCACTTGGTGAAATTCTATCACCTATGTTATGCAGGAGGTCAGACTAGATGATTGTAATGGTCCTTGCTGGCTTTAAAACCTATCTGTCCACATGGCAAAGGGTGTAAGGCTGGAATAAGAGGGTGAGGAAACATAATTTAGCAGAGAAGCTTCTTTCACCACTGTGTGCAGGAGGTATATAATTCCTGGGCCCCCAGTTACCAAAGAGGATCAGGATGTGTTGCAGGGGGAGCTTAATAAATATAGGAACTTCCTGGCCAGCTCTCTAGTTGCTGCTTAAGGCATGCCTGTTTTTGTTTGTGCTCATACTGCTTCGTTGCCTTCATCCCATTGTACCTGTTGCCTCATGCATACCTAGTCCCCTATGTAAGATGTGCTTGAGACCATGGCAACATTCTATAGTTATGCAGCACTCACACCAGATTTCCAGGAGTTCCCACTGAGTCCAAAGGGAGCAGGACCAGGCACTTTATTATTGCACGATCAATACTGCTCTGATCAAAGCCAACGGGAGGTGTTCCATTGACCTCAGTGGAAACAGGTTCAGGCCATACAAATCACTTGGGGCACAATCCTGCGATTCAAGAGGCCCCATTTAATTCAGTGGGTCTGCCCACATGAGGAAGGACCAATTACACGAATAGGAACTTCTCAGGTGCTCAGATACTAGGGTGAGTGACAGACAAGCCCTATCAGTAAATTAGATAGCCCTCTTAGAGCATGCCAAGTTTACAAGGAGCAATACAAACACTTAGCAATCCATGATTACTGTTTTTCTGTTGGTAGTAGCTACAGGCCTCAGCTGAGATCAAGGCCCCATTGTGCCAGGCACTGTACACAGACCAACAGTCCCTACTTCAAATAGCTAACAGTCTAAATAGACAAGACAGGTAAAGGGTGGAGAAGAAAACAGAGGCACAGAGAGATGAAATGACTTGCCAAAGGTGGCACAGTAGGTCAGTGGCAGAATCACTGGTGATGGCAGACCCAGTGTCCTATCTGCTGGACCACACTCCCTCTCCACGCCATACCTGACTCATTAGATCATGATGCCTCCTCAGTTATCCTTGCCTAGCACTTAGTCGTTTCACCCAAGAGTGATTCTCTCTTACAGGGGGTCAATCATAAAAATAAATAACCTTTGCTGTTGGCAGAGACAGAGCACCAGCCAAGCTGAGAAGCACATAGCACTCTTCCATGCTTGTTTGGCACCATGCCTCCTCCTTGCGATTATTAACTTCTTAGCATTCTGGAATACTCTCCTCATTATCTCAACTGTCTCTGGGCCACAGGCTGGAACTCCAGCCCTCTGGTCATCCCTTAGTGGTTGGAGAGGTAGCTCACTTCCTTCCCTCTGGCAACAGGCACCTATGGGTGTTCTGTCTCTCTCAATAGTGCCTTAAGCATTCATATCCATTCACTACTTAACTTGACTTCAGCTAATTAAAACAAAGAATTTTAGACAGAGCCACTCCTCATGTGGAGCTGCAGCTTCTGGAAGAGAGACACAGTTGGGAGATGGTTCAGCGCTGGCTTATGAGCCTAATCAACCTCCTGGATATTCCTGGATATTCCTCAAAGAGGCTTTTTTTTTGGCCTGCTTACTAGGATTTCATGTGGCCACTTTTAATTCAAACCCTGACCTTTGCCAGGAATTCCATGCCTCTGGGTTTTATTTTGACTTCAGTCTCTTGGCCCAAAATGTCCTTTCCTGGACCAAACTGGTCTGCTTGGATCCTAACTCACCTCCCTGCCTCCATCTGGCTCCTTGCAGGTCCCTGAAAACTTCCATGCAGCTGTTCCTTTCTACCCAATACAATGCAATTTAATGTTAATAGTGCGTCCATCAATGTGACATTTAGGTCCTGATTCCTCTCTCTTCAGAATGAAACGTTGCCCAATGCAGGGCTGTGACATAATACACCCCTGTATCCATACCCTACACACTATCATAATAATCTGTGTACAAATTATGCCTTGTAAGGAATCATTTGAAAACTTAGAATTTCCTCATCAGTAATATCCTGGTAAAATACATAATAACAGTGTATGTGAAGTTACAAGATTCCCCTATATGGTGTTAACAACATGATCCGAACCCCACAGCCCTGTCCAAACAGAAATTGGCAAACAAAGGAATGTGTGCTCTGCTTAATTTGCATTTAGCCAGTGAACAGAGTCATCAACCAGGTAGGGAAACGAAGGAAGCTCAGACAGGTGGGAAAAAGCCATCAGGGAACATCCTTCCCTATAGACTTTTTGTCTCCCAGCTGGAAATGTTTTTCAAGAGCGGGACTGAAACTATGAAAAGAAGGGACAAACATGCCACAGGACCTCCCCCCTCTCTTCCTACCTATTGCAGCCACTGCACCTGAAGAGAAAAAGGTGTTAGACTCTGGGAAGGGGTCCTGACCTGAGAGTTTGGTCAATAATCTGCTGTGAAGGAGCTTCCACAACCTCCCTAGGCAGTCTGTTCCATTGTCCTACAGTTCTTCCAGTAGGGAAGTTTTCCTGAGATTTAATCTAAATCAGTTATGCTGTAGTTTGAGCCCATTGCCTCTTGTCCTGCCTTGTGTGGGGAGGGAGAAAAACTTTTCTCCATCCTTTTTATGGCAAGCCTTTATGGCAAGTATTTGAAGACCCTTGTCACCCCTACCTAATCTCCTCTTTTCCAAACTAAACATACCCAGATCCTTCAGCCTTTGCTCATATGGATTGCATTCCATCCCTTTGATCATCTTTGTTGCTCGCCTCTGGATTCTTTCCAGTTTCTCCACATCCTTTCTATACATTAGTGACCAAAATTGGACACAGTACTCCATCTGGATTGGACACAGTATTTCAGCTGAGTCTAATATAGTTTGTTAAATTAGGCATTAGTAAATGTCTTATCTTTATTTTCTTGTAACCATTTCTAACTTTTATGCCCCATTACTTGTACTCACTTAAAATCTCTCTCTTTGTAGTTAATAAACTTGTTTTACTGTTTTATTTAATCCAGTGTGTTTAAATTGAAGTGTCTGAATTACTATTTGAGATAAGAAGCTGACACATTATTCCCTTAAAGGAATACCGGACTTAAAAATATCTGTACTATCCAAGAGAAGGCTGGGCAGTACAGGACATACATTTCTGGGGGAAAATCTGGAGCTGGGGGTGTGTTGGGGTCACCCAGCAGTCTAACCCAAGCTGGTGAGAGCCAGAGCGTAACCCACATGTAGCCAGAAGGCTGCAGTTACAATATGACACTCACAAAAGACTCAAAAGACACTCACAATATGTCTTGCATGCTGGAAGGTTGCTTGTGAGTGGTGCAGTGAGTGGCAGCTACTTCAAAAAGGCATTGTAAGGCATCCATGGTTGCAGGGCAGGGTGACATATCTCCCCACTGGTCTGGACTGTACCCTGGTATGTCACAAGAGCTAAGTTGAGTCTTCCAAAAGCAAGATTCCTTGAGCTCCTCTCTTATCATACAGGACAGAATATTACCTGATCCTCTTATTATGTTACCTCCTTCTGCTGACAGACCATCCCCCTTTACACTTCCAAAGCATTTTGATTTGTTTGATCAGGAAAGGGCCAGGCTGCCTGTCCACTCTGATCCATCTTAACTCTGCCACTAGTTAAAGGGTAGTCACATGGGACCACATTTTTTTTGATGGTGTAAACTAACACAGCTCCATTGAGTTCAATGGACCTGCCCCAACGGATACCAGCAGATAATTTGGCCCACCATTTTCATATGTACTACCCTCTAACGATACCACTGGGCTGTGCGAGAGAGATTCTGAATGAAATTAGGAAAGTGTGAGCATTGAAATTCTTTCTCTCCCTTTGTGATTTTGGAAAACAGTCCAATTTCCTGATGATTCTTTATCCAGTTCGTAATGCAAGGGTGGAAGAGTGGACTCACCACTGGTGTGTGCCCTCATAGCAGAACACTGCGTGGCAGGCTCTCCTCATCTAGTGCCCCCTGCTGACAGATGCACCAGCCCTAGTGAAATGCCCCTTCCTGTGACCAAGCCCTGCAGCAGGATCACTTTAAAGTATCATCCTTTCTGGGCTAACAAAGTCCAACAAAACAAAGTCTAACAGTCTCATGCCGAGTCTTTGACCTGAGTCCAGACGCACTAGCCCTTCCACCCCTGGCCTCCGGAGTCATCTCACTACCTTTCTCAGTAGGCTGGTAGAGGAATACAGGCCACCCTCTCATGTGGCTTCCAGCCAAGGGACCCACTAGTAAGCAGGTCTGTCTATGCAGAGCACGGCAACTCACTTCCTCCTGGGCTTCTTCCTACCCAACCTGTCAATAGACCCTTTCCACGGGTCTTTCCTGGGCCCACTACTACCTGCATCCTTCAGGTTCCACAATCTCTCTAGTTCACCCTTCCTTCAAGGCAGGGACTCACAGACAAAATCCCAAATGGAAATATAAACTTAAACCATTTCCGGCCTCCTTGGGCTTGAACTTCCATCCCTCTTAAGTTTTCCCTGTGAGCTTTTCCTCAGTTGAGCACCAACTCCTCGGGCTGCTTCCCAGGGCTGCTTAACAACACGATCCAAACCCCACAGCCCTGTCCAAACAGAAATTGGCAAACAAAGGAATGTGTGCTTTGCTTAATTTGCATTTAGCCAGTGAACAGAGTCATCAACAAGTTAGGGAAACGAAGGAAGCTCAGACAGGTGGGCAAAAGTGAGCAGGGAACATCCTTCGCCATGGGCTCTCCCCAGTTCTCCTTCTGCCCGATTCCAACCAGGCCCTTCCCCAGGAAAGGGAACACCCAGGCTTGTCTCTCCTGGATCCCTCTCTTCCCATCTGAGCTCTCTTCCAGTGCAGGCCTTCCTGACCCTTTCCCAGCTGTGTCCAATAATTCCAATAAAACCATCCAGCCAGGGTCAGCTAGGGGATACTTGCTGTGTTACAGGAAAAGCTGAGCCCAATTCCCCATAAACAGCAAGCAAGCCTGTGACAAGGACCATTTATGAATGAAAAGGGGCAGTCTCCTATTCTGTGTTTGCAAGTCCCTAAGGCAAAATAGGCCTCTTATCTAAGTAGAGGCCTCTGTTCTAAAGTAATATAAATAATCATAATTAGAGCTGGTAATAAATAACAATTGTTTTACATGGGAAATTTTAGGGATTTTAAAAACAATTCTTGCAATGGTTTTTTCATGCTTTTTGGAGATAAACTGAACTATGAACTTTTTTGTTTTGTTTTTTCTTTAGTTCTCTCCCCCATTTCCCTCCCCCTTTCTTTCCCAGTAGTAGAATCCAAAAATGTGGACATTTAAAAAGTAAAGCCAAACAAATTGGGGTTTCATTTTATTATTTTGTTTTTATGTTTAAAATTAAAAAAAAAAGCCCATTAACATGTTACTTGGAACGAATAAGGCCATTGTCTATCAAAAGTGATTTTGATGAAAAATTTTCAACCAGTCCTGCTGATAACAATGATCTCCACCATCATCTGATAAAACCACATTCCTCTCCTGTAGTTTCCATGAACTTCTTTTAAAACAAGACTCCTAATTTCCTGTCCCTCTGGAAATACCTAGTAGGGAGGAGTTATTCAGCTAAGCCCTGACTTTACACAACTGAAGTTCAAGAGCTTTGCTACTGATGTCAATAGAGGAAGGATCATGCCACTAAAAACATGGTAGTCCATGCAGGATGAGTATGGTGGGGGGGAGGGGATTCACAACCTGCCCCATAGACACAAAACTAGCTCACTTTGTCAAGTCCTTAAGGGAAGCTGACACTAATACAGTATATGGAGCCAATTCAATCGCTAAGCATTACAGGTGTTTGTTTAAACTTGGCCTACATGAAAAACTATAATGATTTGTTTTGTACCCAAAGCTCAAAAGAGAATTATGCTGCCTGTCTGCTGTCTGTATGTGAGGTGTGTGAGCAAAGCAGTGTAAAAGTCACATCTGATTTCTCTGCATCATCAGGATCATGCACGCCCATTAAAATACTAACTTTTAAACATTAATATTAGTCTGAAATAATTATAAGATAATGCCTCATGAAGCCATTTGGTCCTTGTGTGAGACAAGGTCATTTCCACTGTAAATGTCTTCAGCACTTTGTACTGGATTTCATTCTTTACAATTCTTCTCAGTAAATTCAGCGCTCTTGAAAACCAGATACTAGTTAAAAAATACAACCCTGAAGGCAGGTACCATGGAACCTTGACATGTCCCCCGCACTGGGTATGCCGATGCTCTCCTTTCTTGATGGGCTTCTCCTGGGGTCAGTTATGCAGATGAGTTTCATGATCAAGAGACGTGACAATGCACATACAATCTAATCCTGCTTGCCACCTTTGGGCCCAGACAGGACCCTTAGGTGGAGCAAAGCTGGTGCAGCTTCAATGGGCCAAGCTTTATGGACTTGTTGCTGGGGTATTGAGTCAGTGGTGTTTCAGAGGAACAACACCTTCTCAGTGACCAGTTTCTTATAGCTCCCTGGACTTTTTCCCATGGAGATCTTTCATTCTAGAGCTCTGTCAGCTCAACCCATCTTGATCTTGCAAGGTGCACTGCTGAGCATCATTAACTCCCCTTAAAATAAAAAGGAGTTGAGGTGCTCAGAACCTGTCAGGAGATGCCCAGCAACTTGCAGGGTTGAGACCAAAGCGTGTAGGACCTTGCACTTACACACGTGCTTCAGTCCCATTGACTTCAATAGGATTTGAGCATGTACTTAAAGTTAAGCACATGTTTAAGTGCTTTGCTGAACTGGCCCAAAGAGCAGCCATATCCCAGGTGGGTTAGGATACAAGCTAACAACCCCCTAGACAGCCTTTTAAAAATACACCCTATCACTTCTGTGCTATGCCAAGTATTTAACAATGAAAGCCAGGGCTCAAAACACAAACCACTTTCTCCATAATGTTGGCTAATAGATAAAGAGATAAAACACATATGAGAAGACACAGCCGCTACTGAAATGATTCCTTAAGGAGCATCTGCCCTTTACTTAATGATGCAGTCACTTCTTATAATAAGATTTAGAAGACTGTTTATTTATTTGAGGGTATAATTATTTAATTTACACAGCCCCGTGCTGGAGATGCAGACGAGCTAGGAGTTTTTGTTCATATTTTTGGGGGTCACTTATCCATTCATTTGGGGACAAGTGCTTATAAAATGTAAAATGTTGCTGTATATGGAACTTCTCCCCAGGTGTTCATTTCTTTTTTATACCTTAAGCAAATGAGGATAGTCATTCCAAGCAATCATATTATTAACAACCGTGTTTATTATAGTAGTGCCTTACGGCCAACCAAGAGTGGGGCCACATTATGGTAGGTGCTGTCAAAACCCAGAAGAGCAGACAATCTATACCCCAAAGAGCTTACCATCTAAATAAGAACTTACAGTCTAATTATTCAGGGTTGTTTGTTGGTACTGGATGGTCCCACACTTTCTACTTGGCTACACATGCGAAGAGTTGGGAAACAGTTCATGGGATGGACATCAAGAAGGGTACTCTAATGGGACAATATGTGTATCTTTTTTACAGGGCTCCTCTGACAGTAACATCTGAACGCTTCCCAGTCAATTAGCCCCATGACACAAAAGTATTATTACTCCCATTTCCCAGATGGAGAACTGAGGAAGAGAGAGGTGAAGTGACTTGCCCAAGACCACACAGGAAATCTCTGTGGTAGACTTAGGAACTGAACGCAGATCTCGTGAGTCCAACCCAGTGCATTAATTAGGAGACAAACCTTCTTTCATGCATGAATCTGAAGCAGCAGATAAAAAATTACTTTAAGGGCTTGTCTGCATGAGAAAGTTGCAGCAGTTTAACTCTAAGGTGTGACTTTCAACACATTTATTTTAACGAGTGCAAAAGGCTGATGCAATATTCAGGTTGGGGGGCAGGAGGGTTGGTTTTTCAATGAAAACCCAGGTTTGGGGAATGAAAATGGCTTTTTCAAAAATGTCCATTTAGTAGAAAAGCCACTTTCATGGGGGGTGGGGGGGGGAGAATGGGGATTTTTCAATCAGCTCTACTGCTTAGCATTAGTTTTCAGAGTTATCAACACATTGAGATAATTAGGGCAAACTCATGACTCAGGAAAGCATCCCTATTCTGGTAAGTGTTTACACGCATATTTGACTTCAAGTATGTACTCAAGTCCCAGTGAATTATCATGGTATTTAAAGGTAAGTGTGTGCTTAAGTTCTTTGCTGATTCAGGGCCTTTGGGGCAGATTTACAGTGATATTTAGGTGAGTAAAGATACAGATAGGCACCTAAGTCCAGATCCTCAAAAGTTCAGAAATCAGTGGGAGTTAAGTGCCTAAATACTTTTGAGGATTGGGGACCTAGAAGGATTTAAACAAAATCACTTAAGCAGGTTAGGTGCCTAACTCCCATTGAAAGTCAGTGGGAGTTGGGTGCCTAGGATCAGATTTGTAAACGTTTTTAAAAACATAAAGATGCTGGTAGATGCCTAGTGGAATTTTCAAAAGTGCTTACATGTCTAACTCGCATTGATTTTTCATGGAGAGGGAAGATGCATAATATGTGATCATGTAACTGAAGACAATATCATAATGCATATACACAAATGGGCTGAATTAAGGTCACACTGGCAACCTTAATTATGGTATTTTCTGGCTTTTGAGTGCTTGACTTTGCAACCTTAATAATGTTCTTTTAATGTAATATTTTTGTGCATAATTTAATAATGCATAGTATATGAGTGCCAAGGACATTTAAAAGGATTTTTTTAAAGACAGATACCCTCCTGAACAGCAATGTATTATTTTGCGGAAACAGAGTAATTTTAACAATGAATATATATATATATATAACCTCAAACTTGTCTGAATAAAATATTATTCTTTTTGAGCTACTGGATGTAATTTCTTCAAAAATATATTGTTCTGAATTCTCTTTAATGAGAATCTGTGTACAGAATTTATACTTGCATGCTGCTATCAATGTATCTCTAATTGTACAAGTACAAGGAAATGGAAAATGGATTTTTTTTCCATAAAACGACATAAAAAGCATGTATGTTTCTTGGTACAAAGTATTTAATGGTATTAAGCTGCTTCTGTGTAATTGTATTGCTGAGGCACCTTAGATAGTATGGCAGTTGTTGATAATTAATCTGGTAGTTTCTTTCTAATCTCTGCATTTATCAATACATTCCCCCTATTACAGTCTGTTGTAAATCTTTGTAGTAAATTGTCTATGGACTATGTACTTTTCATACAGATCACTTCCGTGGCCTTGGTCTGACATACATAGATCATTAGAGTCTACACATGGGTACCCAAGATTGTGGAAGAAACTGTATTATGTTTATTGTATGTATTTGAGAAACTGTACATGATTGTGTAATTAGTGACAGCAAGTAAAGTGCTGGCCCACACCTCTAAAAGGCACAGGACAGAACTCTCAGTGCAGGGGCGGGTAAGGAGGCTTTAAGCCAAATCTGGGTTGGAGAAACCCTGTATAATTTAGACAGCCCCTAGGGGCCCATCTAAATTGCAACAGCCTCCCGGGGCTGCCCTGTGGGCCGCAGTATGGCCCTGAAGCATGGTGGTGCTTTGTGATGAAGAGACACTCCTGAGGGCATGCTAGGTTCAGGGATGGAGGCAGCAGGGGCATGTCCTCAACACACAGCTCCACCTAACTTGCAAGGGGGTATGAGAAGGCAGGCCTTCTGTCTGTCCTAGGAATGCCTGCATTGGAGGAATCCACCTTGGCTTTCTACAGAGTTTTTAGGGTTCCTTTATGCTGTGCTGGCCCTTTTGCCCAGTATGAAGGGGTTGGAACTGGGGTTAAGGTTCACACCCTGAGTTGTAGAACATAAGCACTATGGGGCAGAGTTAAGATTGTGTATGCAAAGACTTAATCATGAGTAACTGGCTGTATTTCAAGGAATGCTGGCTGTATTTCAAGGAATCCCTGTTGAGGTTACAGGGACAAACCATCCCGATGAGTCGAAAGAATAGTAAATATGGCAGGCGACCAGCTTGGCTTAATGGTGAAATCCTAGCGGATCTTAAACATAAAAAAGAAGCTTACAAGAAGTGGAAGGTTGGACATATGACCAGGGAAGAGTATAAAAATATTGCTCGGGCATGTAGGAATGTTATCAGGAGGGCCAAATCGCACCTGGAGCTGCAGCTAGCCATAGATGTCAAGAGTAACAAGAAGGGTTTCTTCAGGTATGTTGGCAAAAAGAAGAAAGCCAAGGAATGTGTGGGCCCCTTACTGAATGAGGGAGGCAACCTAGTGACAGAGGATGTGGAAAAAGCTAATGTACTCAATGCTTTTTTTGCCTCTGTTTTCACTAACAAGGTCAGCTCCCAGACTGCTGCGCTGGGCATCACAAAATGCGGAAGAGATGGCCAGCCCTCTGTGGAGATAGAGGCGGTTAGGGACTATTTAGAAAAGCTGGACGTGCACAAGTCCATGGGGCCGGACGAGTTGCATCCGAGAGTGCTGAAGGAATTGGCGGCTGTGATTGCAGAGCCACTGGCCATTATCTTTGAAAACTCGTGGCGAACCGGGGAAGTCCCGGATGACTGGAAAAAGGCTAATGTAGTGCCAATCTTTAAAAAAGGGAAGAAGGAAGATCCTGGGAACTACAGGCCAGTCAGCCTCACCTCAGTCCCTGGAAAAATCATGGAGCCCGTCCTCAAAGAATCAATCCTGAAGCACTTGCATGAGAGGAAAGTGATCAGGAACAGCCAGCATGGATTCACCAAGGGAAGGTCATGCCTGACTAATCTAATCGCCTTTTATGATGAGATTACTGGTTCTGTGGATGAAGGGAAAGCAGTGGATGTATTGTTTCTTGACTTTAGCAAAGCTTTTGACACGGTCTCCCATAGTATTCTTGTCAGCAAGTTAAGGAAGTATGGGCTGGATGAATGCACTATAAGGTGGGTAGAAAGCTGGCTAGATTGTCGGGCTCAACGGGTAGTGATCAATGGCTCCATGTCTAGTTGGCAGCCGGTGTCAAGTGGAGTGCCCCAAGGGTCGGTCCGGGGGCCGGTTTTATTCAATATCTTCATAAATGATCTGGAGGATGGTGTGGATTGCACTCTCAGCAAATTTGCGGATGATACTAAACTGGGAGGAGTGGTAGATATGCTGGAGGGGAGGGATAGGATACAGAAGGACCTTGACCAATTGGAAGATTGGGCCAAAAGGAATCTGATGAGGTTCAATAAGGATAAGTGCAGGGTCCTGCACTTAGGACGGAAGAACCCAATGCACAGCTACAGACTAGGGACCGAATGGCTAGGCAGCAGTTCTGCGGAAAAGGACCTAGGGGTGACAGTGGACGAGAAGCTGGATATGAGTCAGCAGTGTGCCCTTGTTGCCAAGAAGGCCAATGGCATTTTGGGATGTATAAGTAGGGGCATAGCGAGCAGATCGAGGGACGTGATCGTTCCCCTCTATTCGACATTGGTGAGGCCTCATCTGGAGTACTGTGTCCAGTTTTGGGCCCCACACTTCAAGAAGGATGTGGATAAATTGGAGAGAGTCCAGCGAAGGGCAACAAAAATGATTAGGGGACTGGAACACATGACTTATGAGGAGAGGCTGAGGGAGCTGGGATTGTTTAGCCTGCAGAAGAGAAGAATGAGGGGGGATTTGATAGCTGCTTTCAACTACCTGAAAGGGGGTTCCAAAGAGGATGGATCTAGACTGTTCTCAATGGTAGCAGATGACAGAACGAGGAGTAATGGTCTCAAGTTGCAGTGGGGGAGGTTTAGATTGGATATTAGGAAAAACTTTTTCACTAAGAGGGTGGTGGAACACTGGAATGCGTTACCTAGGGAGGTGGTAGAATCTCCTTCCTTAGAGGTTTTTAAGGTCAGGCTTGACAAAGCCCTGGCTGGGATGATTTAACTGGGAATTGGTCCTGCTTTGAGCAGGGGGTTGGACTAGATGACCTTCTGGGGTCCCTTCCAACCCTGATATTCTATGATTCTATGATTCTATGATTCTATGATTCTAACTTTATTCACAAGAGTAAACCCTCTTGTGGGGGAATTCTGAGAGACAACGTGAGGGAGATTATCATAGAAATGTAGGTTTGGAAGGGACGTCAAGAAGTCGCTGAGGCAGGCCCAAGGAAACCTAGACCATCTCGGACAGGTGTTTGGCCAACCTGTTTTAAAAACCTCCTGTGATGGGGATTCCACAACTTCCCTTGGAAGCCTATTCAAGAGCTTAACTACCCTTATAGTTAGAAATTTTTTCCTAGTATCTAACCTAAATATACTTTGCTGTAGATTAAGCCCATTACTTCTTGTCCTTCTGTGGACATGGAGAACAATTTATCCCCTTTCTCTTTACAACAGACCTTAAAATATTTGTAGACAGTTATCAGATCCCCCTTCTCTCTTCTTTTCTCAAGACTGAAGATCCCCAGTTATTGTAACTTTTCCTCATAGGTCAGGTTTTCTAATTATGCTACTTGTCAGAAAAAAACTTCAGATGTCTTTCAGGATTTATGGATTAAGGAAGGTATTTTCTATTTTATTAGAATTTGTATTTTGATTGTCAGTGATGCACCAAAAGTTTAAGGCAAGTGAATATAGAATCTAAATAAACAGATAAAGTAAGCAATAACATCCATATAATATGAAAGTTATGAAAGTTTAAAGCCTTTCAGTACAAACAGTTCTCAGGAAGCTATGAGACTTTTTAGCAGTCACATCTGTATACATAAGTCACATCTAGAGCTGTGCAAATAACAGATTTTCCAGTTCACTGGAAATTACAAAAAATATTTTAAAAAGGGTCAAATAAAAAAAAAAGAATCCTTTAAAAATTTCTGGCCAATTGGAAAAAGTGTCATTGCAAGCCAAACAAAATGTTTTATTCAACTCAGCTTGAAATCAAAATGAAACATTTCATTTTGTTTCTTCTACATTGTTATTAAAAAAATGAAGGGAATTTTGAAATCAAAAGTTGTTTTGAATCAAAATGATTCTTTTTGGTTTTTGTCTTTTAGGTTTTTTCTAGTTGAAACCATTCATCAGAATCAACACAAAGTCAAGAAGTGTTTGCGGTACCGAATCTACATTTTAATTGGAAAAGATTTGGCCAAAAAAGATGTCATGCAACTCTAGTGAGCTCCTATCATCCCCTACGAAGAGAAATTCAGCATGGTGTACTATTACAAAGATGAGGCCAGGAATTTCAAAAAGAGGCTTTTTGCCTATTCAGATTGAAACTAGGTTTAAATATTTGTGGACAAACTTGAATTAAAAATAAATTCCTTTTAAATAATAGAAATAAACACAATGGAGAGCTGGTCAGAAAATGGGGAAAAGAGCTTTCAGAAATGAAATTTTGAGTTTTTTTTCCATTTTGCTAGGTCCTAAATAAATATATTTTTCATGAAATTCTGGGAATCTATTTTATCAACGTTTTTATTGAAACGTCTTTTGAAAAAATACTTACTGAAACTATAGGTTTCAGAAAGAAAAGGCATTTTTTTATTAAACAAGTTTAATGCTTTAAAAACAATTTCAATAAAAATGTTACTAGAAAATAGTTACATTTTTTTCATGAAAAAAATCAGTGGCATTCACTAAAATTTTGTTTTGGGCAAAAAATTCTTTTTTCACAAAGGGCCATTTTTCACCATAAATACTTTTCTTGCAAAAGATTTCAACGAGCTCTAAACACAATGACTGGACTCACATAATAGTGAATAACTAAAGCAAATCTAATTTCCAACTGTCTGTCCCATGAAAAGTCTCAAGATTAAAAAAAAATCATTCCAACTTGGGATAAAAAGCCAAAATTTTAAATTGTTCAAAAAACAAAATTAGGAGAAAAAAAAAAATTTAACAACATTTCATGTTGATAAATCTGAAGCATTTTGTTTCAATTTCAACCCTTTTAGGGACTTTTCATTTTTTATATGTATAAAATAATTTTCAAAACAGAGTCACTTCCAAGTTAAAAAAATCAAAACTTTTCATCCTGAAAATGTCAAAATGGGACCTTTCAATTAATGTTTTCCGTTTTTTATCCCCAAGACAAGACTTTGTAAAAAATATTGCTTTGTCAAAATGGCAAATTCCAACAGAAAAACCCTTTCAGTGAAAATATTCTGACCAGCTTTATGAATAACACTGAGTCTTTTGCTCTAGGCCCAGGGATGTAAGTGAGAGGAACACAGCCAAAGACTAAGGATATGTTTACACTACAAGCTAGGAGTGTGCTTCCCCTTCTCTCATGGAGCGAACATGAGAATAAGTGGCAGGGCATCCATGGTAGCACTGCTGGAAGTAGGAGAAGCCTGGCTGAGTTGTGCTGAGTGCGAACTTGCCTCCAAGCGGTCAGTAGGTACTTGGCATTGGTTCAGCTCTGCCACCACTACGGCTGCCCATAGCACCGCAGCTCCTCTGCTATTTGCGCTTGTGCTGGCTTGATGAGAGCTAGTCGGAGACTGTGTACATGAGCAGGGCAATCACACGCTTAACTCGTGGTGTAGATGTAACCCAAAAGGTGTAATCTGTCCCTATTGAAGTCAATGGGAGTTTTATCACTGACCTCACTGAGCCAGGATTTCACCCTATATCTTCCCCAAACAAGGATTCTTCAGTCTGTCCAGCTGAGGCTTCCTCACTTAGAGCCTTCCCTAATCAGGGCTCTAATTCTCCCAGATGATAAACCAAACTCCCATTGGTTTTCCTGCTCTGTTCTGCCACCCTCTCTTACCTTCCAAAATGACTCCTGTCACTAGTTCCACCCCCAAAGAGAGTTGATTTGCTAGGAGAGAGGTACTCAGCTGTCTACCACTGAGCCAGTCTCTGATCAGTCCTAAATCTCCCCTCCTAGAGAGACCCTTCCAGGGCCTATTACAATATTTAGCATGCACCCAGACGTGAGTATTTTACAGGTGCAAGTTCAGCAATATAGCTCTGTGTGTGCATAACCTTGATGCTGAAACATGTTCTGATTTATTTCTGTGTCCACTCTAAGGCATACATTTATGTAATCTGGACTGTTTGTCCTCAAAAGTTATTGTATTGTCTGGAAACATTTTTTTTAAGAATACTAATTATATGTTTGAGTTATTGACCTTTTTTCAAACACTTTCAAAAAAGACATGCTCATTAAGAGTCTTTTGTCTACAAAACAAGTATGTTTTCCTAAGCCATAGAGCAACCAAATTCTAATTGCTGGCTTCATTATACAGAAAAGTAGAAGTGTAACAATCTAGAGCCTTATTACACATACATAATTGAGTTTCATTGCAACTTATGAAAACATAAACTGAGTTAAACACACTTGCAGAAAATGTCACATCATCAAATCAACACTTTTATTATACAAAAGTAATTGTGTTTAAAGATACCAAACATATGTTATGTATACAAAAAAACAACAACTATAGAGTTGTAATATGATTCAGAAGTCTTGACAACTCTTTAATCTCAGAGCCTGTTTTGAAAGTGACATGATGCTAAATTGAAGTCAATAGAACTATTTGCAAGAGATTACTCCAACCACTGCTGGCGTCCTTGACAAAATCATTTGAATGATCCCCTGTGCAAGTGTAATGACCCTACTCATTGGTGGTTAGCAGGGTTCAAACCCCAGATCTCCAGCACTTATTGTTACTCACTATATAGTTTACCTGTCTTCAGATGGAATTTCCCATTTCTACTGCTCTTAAGTTGTTGTACCCAGGTCTTGGTCTATCTATGTCAACTGTTTATTATTGAGCAGGTCCAACTGGGCAACTGTGTTTTTGCCCTTTGGGAGTTTGTCACCAGATCTATACAGGGACCAACAGCCTTCTTAAAACAAGTAGATATATTAGTAGTTGGAACAAAACATCATAGAAAATGGTTTTAAAACAACAGACAGCTGACACACATTTAAACTCCTCTCATCTTATGTTGCATTACAAGCAAAGTAAGACAGGCTTCCCTCTTGAGTTACAGGAATAGAACAGACCCAACCTACATTCATTTAGTCAGCTCAGGAGCTCTTGGGACTCAGTCTGGTCTCAATTTGTTTATTTATTTATTCTACACGAGTCCTGTTCCCGTGACCACAGGTGGGCAAGAAACTCCTCACAGGCAATTTCCCTTTTCAGAAAGCTTGGAACAGGCGCCAATGACCTGTCCACAGAAGGAGTTGGCCTGCCTTTGACTCTTGCGCCAAACCCATAGTTTAACACTAGTTTTGCTTCTTCCTGCCTGAGTTTTTCCACCTGAGAAAAGCCTAATCCAAGGTTACTCCTGGAGACCACAATGAGCGTAAACTCTCCTTTCATATGTTATGTAACAACCTACAGAGTGTGCTTTACCCTGACTCTCCTCTTTGATTCCTCCAATGCCATACGACTGTGGGTGTATCCTGAGAATGAAAGAGATCCAGCAGAATGGCAGACATATCAAAAAATGGATCCGATCATGTTTCCCTCCTTTTTCCAGGTAAGGTAGCCAAGCAGAGTTTAGACAAAACAATAAATATATGACAGGTTTCAGAGTAGCAGCCGTGCTAGTCTGTATTCGCAAAAAAGAAAAGGAAGACTTGTGGCACCTTAGAGACTAACACATTTATTTGAGCATGAGCTTTCGTGAGCTACAGCTCACTTCGTCGGATGCATTCAGTGGAAAATCAGTGGAAAATACAGCACTGTATTTTCCACTGAATGCATCCGATGAAGTGAGCTGTAGCTCACGAAAGCTTATGATCAAATAAATTTGTTAGTCTCTAAGGTGCCACAAGTCCTCCTTTTCTTTTTAATAAATATATGAATTCTAAAGTCTGAATTTGCAGCACCATGTAGAATTGTGTGTGATTAAGGGCACGGTTGCTGCTGAGTTGTGTTCCTCTGGTTCCTGTGCAGTGCTTTTTACATACTGACATTTTCTCTCTTCTCCAGCTGCTCTGCCACTTCCCCCTGTTGGCATGTTTTATTTGCTATTGGATGGATTTCTCTGAATCATTTTGCTCCTACAATATATCAGACATTGTTACATCTAGGAGATTTTGTTTTTACTTTCCATAGTTACTATTTATATTATGAGCTGTTATAATTATCCTTAGTAGTAATATTAATTTGTATTATAAAAGTGTGGAAGTCCCAGACAAGTTTGGGACCTATTTGTTGCACATACTAAGGGACCTGATGATCTTATAACCTAAGCAGAATAGAGATGAAGTAACTTGGCCAAGGTCACACAGCAGGTCAACGACAGAGCTGAGAGGAGTATATAGGTTCCCTGAGTTCCAGTCCAGCACCCTGTCCAACTGGACACAAGGTTTATCTACTCTAATCATTAGACCCTTGAGACTAATCTAATAACACACCCTTTCCCTTCCCAATGTCCTGGCAGCTTGTGGCAGGTCTCCTTTTACACCTTTTCATGACCATTAATAAACTACAATGTGACTATTTACCCCCACTCAGCCACTTCCAAATCTTTGACTGGTTTCCCGCACAAATAAATAGTGGGAGGAGGAAACAGCATAAAAGAACTTTCTTCAGGGCTCTTCAGTGCCTCCTTTACCATATCCATCAACTCTTTTGCTAGCACTTGTAATGTGCCCTAGTGTGACATCTTTGCTTGACTCCACATGTTTTATGCATCAGTTTCTCTAACTTTCAAGCAGGCTTCACAGAGATATATTTAGAGACTGATATATGTGCACTATTAATTGTATATGTTACATATAGTATATGAAGCAAGCAGGAGAAAGAGGGAATCTGATTACTCTAGGGCATCAGCGCCTTTCAACCAATAATAATTTAACATCTCTATTAACTACCTTTTGATGGTCTCTCTAGAGGGTACATACTGTTTTATATACAGGATGTATAATAAATTCCTACAAGATTATGCTGCAATTGAGTAGAAAGTCTATAATGCATAAGTGATGGAGCTGCAAGCAAGGAAGGATTTTCCTTTCAAAATAAGGTCACATATTTATATCTCATAGGGCAACATTAGGGGCAGGGAGGAGAGAGTCACTGAACTGCAAATGGGAGGTGAGGATTTGGGTGTTTGAGCCCCTTTCATGAGGTCACTTAGGGTGACTCATGACAAGGAGTAAGTTGATGCATATAGATCCCTTGGGACATTGTAACAGCTGCTTGTCTCCAGAATTAATGGAGTCAAATGACTCGGGAGTCAATAGGGAGAGCCGCAAAACGAGAATTCTATTTCGTGAAAAATTTTGAAGTTTCAAAATTTGTTTTCGGTCCAGTGAAGAATAAAAATGAGATATTTTTAACTTTTTCATTATAATAAAAATTAGGGCTGTCGATTAATCGCAGTTAACTCATGATTAACTCAAAAATTAATTGCGATTAAACAATTTAATTATGATTAATCACACGGTTAAACAATAGAATACCAATTTAAATTTATTAAATATTTTGGATGGTTTTCTACATTTTCAAATATATTGATTTCTATTACAACACAGAATACAATGTGTACAATGTTCACTTTATATTATTTTTGATTACAAATATTTGCACTGTAAAAATCATGAACAAAATAAATAGTATTTTTCAGTTCACCTCTTACAAGTACTGTAGAGCACTCTCTTTGTGGTGAAATGTAACTTACAAATGTAGATTTTTTTTTGTTACATAACTGCACTCAAAACCAAAACAATGTAAAACTTTAGAGCCTACAAGTCCACTCAGTCCTATTTCTTGTTCAGCCAATCGCTAACACAAACAAGTTTGTTTACATTTACGGGAGAGACTGATGCCTGCTTCTTATTTACAGTGTCGCCTGAAAGTGAGAACAGATGTTTGCATGGCACTTTTGTAGCCAGTGTTGCAAGGTATTTATGTGCCAGATATGCTAAACATTCGTATGCCCCTTTGTGCCCTGGCCACCATTCCAGAGGACATGCTTCCATGCTGATGTTGATCGTTAAAAAAAATAATGCATTAATTACATTTGTGACTGAACTCCTTAAGGGAGAATTGTATGTCTCCTGTTCTGTTTTACCCACGTTCTGACATATATTTCATGTTATAGCGGTCTTAGATGATGACCCAGCACACGTTCATTTTAAGAACAATTTCACAGAAGATTTGACAAAAAGCAAAGAAGGTACCTATGTGAGATTTCTAAAAATAGCTACAGCACTCGACCCAAGGTTTAAGAATCTGAAGTGCCTTCCAAAATCTGAGAGGGACAAGGTGTGGAACATACTTTCAGAAGTCTCAAAAGAGCAATGCTCAGATGTGGAAATTACAGAACCTGAACCACCAAAAAACAAAATCAACTTTTTCTGCTGGTGGCATTTGACTCAGATTATGAAAATAAACATGTGTCGGTCCACACTGTTTTGTATCGTTATCAAGCAGACCCCGTCATTGGCATGGACATGTCTTCTGGAATGGTGGTTGAAGATGAGGGGACATATGAATCTTTAGCACATCTGGCACGTAAATATCTTGCGACGCGGGCTACAACAAATTGTTGGGTTTGGTTCAAAATGACATTTTGTTTAAAAAAATACTAAAAAAAGAGTCAAACACAAAATATTTCAACATGATCACAATGAAACGTTTTGACTGCCCCAATCTATTTTTTCCCGTGATTATCCATTCGCCAACAATTTTGAGATTTCAACTTTCCATTCCAGTTTGGAATGGGAAAAAAGTTTGAAATCTTGACAGGTTTCAGAGTGGTAGCCGTGTTAGCCTGTATCAGCAAAAACAACAAGGAGTCCTTGTTGTTAGTCTCTAAGGTGCCACAAGGACTCCTTGTTGTTGTTTTTTTTTTTTGTTTTTTTTTTGAAATCTTGAAAAGTCTCATGGGACGGAAATTTTTTTTCCAGTGCACTCTGAGAACAGTTCTGAAAGTCTGTAAATGGCAGCTGTTCGATGAAGTGAGCTGTAGCTCATGAAAGCTTATGCTCAAATACATTTGTTAGTCTCTAAGGTGCCACAAGTATTCCTTTACTTTTTGTTAGATACTGTGTTATGTGCGCTTGTACACTGAGCTACCGGTTTGTGTTTTTATTAGCATGTGTCCACAATTACACGTGTATCTACAGGTATGTGTGTATGAGAGTTAGTGATGGGTGACCCTGAAGGGAGTCAGAGCTTTGGCCCTCCTTATACAAGCCCTCAAAGGCTTGGATGCTTATCTATTGTTTCTCATCCAAACCTCTCCAGTCTGTAAAACTGCGATAGAGATCTTATGTTCACAGGTTTTCTTGGGAAAATTCAGACACTTTCACTTCCCCTGATTAGGAATATCACATAGTATCCTCCCTCGAATCCATCTCTAACAAAAACTCAAAGTGGGAAATAAAAAAGAAAAATATCCAATCATTTCAAAAAAGAGTTGAGTCTAAAAATGGGAGGAGATTCAGGTTATATATGTGTGTTTCTTATTTTTCATCCAAACCGCTAACTACAGTTGGTTGGGAAAAAACATAGAAGTTTGAGGAAAACATTTCTGCAATAAAAATAACTTTGATTTTTTCATCAACCCCCCCACCCCAAAATTAACACAACAACAAATAATTTTCAAAATCAAAAACTGAAAAAAATTGGTTAAAAACAAACAAACAAATGCAGCATTCCAAGAAATGGAAATAACTTGCGTAGCTGAAATCGACATGAATGTTCTTTCCCTTTTAATAAATTCTGTTCTATGAATATATTAAGTTTTAATGTATTTGTTGTAAAATTGCATGGGGTATTTTTGCACTGATTTTGTTACAAAATAAAATTCTATTATTTAGAACATAATTCAACTTTATTAGTTCCAAACATATGCTGCCGAGTTCTCAGCAATTCTAAAAGTGACCAATTACCTATTACGGCACAGTGTCACACAACTAATAGGATTGGTTACAAATAAAATTAATAGGAACTGTGTGGTGATAGCTGTATATGTAGGAATATAACATTGTCAATGCACCTATCAGGCCACAAAAGAGCAGCGCCAGGTAGAGCAAACTACAACAATACATGTTATTCCGACTCACTGTTAAAATGTTCTTTCAAAGCTTCCCTCACGCATATAGCTCTGCACTGAACCCTCCTAATACCTCTTGTATCTATTCAAATTCAGCAGATAGTTGCTCCACCTCCGCCTGCCACCACAGTGGAAACTTTTACCCCTTTGCGCTTCACAGGACACAACAGGCAGCTATAACCATTGGGATATTTTTCTCACTGAGGTCCAATCTTGTGAGTAGACAACACCAGCATCCCTTCAAACGACCAAAAGTGCATTCAACTCTCATTTGGCACCTGCTGAGCTGGTAGTTGAATCTTTCCTTGGTGCTGCCAAGGTGGCCGGTGTTTGGCTTTGTGAGCCAGGGATTAAGGGATAGGCTGGGTCCCCCATAGAATCAGAAGATTAGGGTTGGAAGAGACCTCAGGAGGTCATCTAGTCCACTCGCCTGCTCAAAGCAGGACCAACACCAACTAAATCATCCCAGCCAAGGCTTTGTCAAGCTGGGCCTTAAAATTTTCCAGGATCACTACTGGCATCTCAACATTGACAATGGTAATCTGCTGGTTGGGAAATAAAGTCCCTGTTTGCAGCTTTCTGAACAGTCCAGTGTTCTTAAAGATGCAAGTATCATGGATCTTCCCTGACCTACTCACACTGATGTCAGTGAAGCACAGCACTTGCATAAACGTAGAAAAGTAACCCTTTCTGTTGATGTATTCCATGGTAAGGTGCTCCAATGCTGAACCTGGGATATCCATGCCATCTATTACCACCCTCCCTCCACACAGTTCGGGAACCCCATTGCTGTTGATCCATCCACTATGTCCTGAACATCGCTAAGAGTCACACTCCTGTGAAACAAGAGCAGATTAATGACTGAGCACACTTGCCAGACAACAAATCCCACAATGGATTTCCTGATTCCAAACAGATTCCCAACTGACCGGTAGCAATCCAGCATTGCAGGTTTCCACAATGTGATCACCACTCGCTTCTCCACTGTCAGTGCAGCTCTCATTTTGGTGTCCCTGCGATACCTGGCAGGGATGAATTCCGCACACAGATCCAGGAATGTGGCCTTGCACATCTGAACGTTCTGCAGCCACTGCTCAACATCCCAAACCTGCATTATGATGTGATCCCGCCCATCGGAGCTCATTTCTCAGGCCTAGAAGTGGTGCTATGCCATCTGGAGCTGCTCTGTGAATGCCATCAGCAACTTCAAATCGGTTCTTACTATGTTTCACAGCAATTGGTCCTCCAAGAAATCATCATGTTCCCCAGTCATTCAGTTCTTCGTTTGGCTCTGCAGATACTGCAGAACTGTGCGCTGTATGCTTGCAATGCTCAGGACAATAGTGCAGAGTTGTGCAGACTCCATGCTTCTGACAGAGATAGTGGCCAGCTAGGAAGGCCATGTAGGTTGGTGGGATTTTGAGAAAAAAGGTGTGAAAATTATGGGATACAGATAACATGATGGGATGGAGACAATTGCAAATTGGGAAGTTGACTCCATGCTCCCAATCATGACTTGTTTTGGCCCCATGCCTGCATTGCCAAAACTTCCCAAAAGACAGTGCACTGGACAGTGGTGAGTTGCACACTGGGATACATACCCACGTTGCACCTCACTCTGTATCGACAGAAGTGCTCCTAGTGAGTAGATGCACTGCTGACACAAGGAGCCAAGTACATACACGCACAAGCAATATATTAACTGTGGCAGCTGTATGCCGATGTAACTTGAGTCAGCATAATTTTTTAGTGTTGACATGGCCTACATCTCTCAAGGATGGGGATTTCTCACTCCCTGGGAGATGTAGCTATGCCAAAGTGAGTTTTTAGTGTAAATCAGCCCTAAGAAATATGAGAATCAGGCCAGTAGCCCTGATTGATCAAGGCACTTGGGCACAGGCCTAACTTGAAGCATGTAAGTACTTCCATTGACTGCTTGTGTGCTTGAGCACCTTGCTGATTCACACCTCTAGGAAGTAACTCAGTGTGTGTGTGTATGTTCATGCACAACCAGATGTGACTGAGCGTATAAAAGCCCACATTTTTAAAATGTTGTTGTAGCTGTTTTGGTCTCAGGATCTGAGAGAGACAAGGTGGGAGAGGTAATATTTTTTATTGGGCCATCAGGTTCTGTGGTGGTGCAGAAGTTTAGTCTCTTGGAGAGTACAGATAATTCAGTTTTGTTTAGGGGTTGTCTTAATAGGTTGGTGATGTTGGGTTGTTGTGAATGGCCTATGTGGTGGGTCCTGGTGTCATGGTTTCTCCTAGAGCTGGTGTTCTGTTGATTGTGAAGTTGTTGTAGTTGGTTCTACTTTCTGTGTTGGTTGGCTGTCATCAGGGTGTATTTTTTTTTTTTTAAATATTGTGTTGGGTTACCTGCATGATATCTGGGTAGGTTTCCGGATTTTTTTTTCTTCCAGTGTGTGAGAGCATGCAATGATTTCTTGTTTGAGGTGGTCCATTCTGGAATATGTGACGTGGAGGAGATGGTTTCTCAGTTTTTTCTGAACTCCGTCTGCAAAGCTGTTCAGCATATCTGAAGTTGTACGGAGCTGTCAGAGGGTTACAGATGGTGAGTCCTCTGGGGAGGAGGTTCTGGTTTTGCATTTGCTCTTTTATGGTCTAGTAAAAGATATCACCTCACCCATCTAATCTTTAAGAATTGTAAAGGTATGCAGGCATTGTATTGCAACACCTAACTGATTCACAAGCCAATTGAAAAGCAACGGCCCCTGAATCAGGTAGGCATTGTGGTACTGAGTGCAGCAACACATAAGTACCTTTAAAAATCTGGGCCCATGACTTTAGGGCCAGAGAGATGTGCAAGAGGAAAATGGAGTTGATAGAATGACACTGCTTTAGAACATACATAAACTCTTGTTTTGCAGTGAGCCAGGACTGAATCACCCAACCTTGAGCCTCCCCCCTGACTATCCCAAATCCTCCTGCAGGTAAGGAGGCTGCTGTACACTGGCATTCGCCTGATAAAAATGCTTACATTTATGGAGAGTGACTGGCTGCAAGGAATCTAATGAAATGTGATATTTCACATAACTGTACAGTGCAGAAATCATGCAGAATGACGGTGAAGTGTCAGCACGCAGTGAATAAGACCAAATCGAGATGGTAGACGAAGCCACTAAATAATTTTCCACAGCACTGAATATCCAGGCACAGTCTGGCCTCCTCATGCCTCAGATCTTGAGCTACATTTCACATATACAAGTGTATTGCCACCATCTTTTCTTGTCAAGCTCTGTATTTTAAAGGCCCGGACAACCAAACCCTCTAAGGAGAAAACCTGGGCAGTTAATAACCAGTAACTTTACCCTATTAAAATGGGTTATATGCACTAGTTTAAAGGCCTTTTTTTTTTTCTTATGTGAATCTGTGGTATGTTTTTTCCAGATCAATGTGCTACCCATTACATGGCAGCAAATTTGAGTGGGGCTCAGGTGGGCTGAGTTCTATTCCTGGTTCCGCTTGCTGCCCTAGCAAATGACTTCATTGCTCTGTGTGTCAGTTGCCCCATCAGCAAAATGAGCACAAGGAAACTGACTTTCTTCATAAAGCTCCTTGAGATCTGCTGTTGAAAAGGGGCTCTGTAAGAGTGAAGTGTTATGTTGCATGACGATGGCTTGTTAATGCTGCATTAGAGAAAGGAAGTACCTCAGAAGCAGCAAGCTGGGGGTTAACCCCTGACTTGGCTCCGCCACCGGTGTGAAAGGTGGGAGACATGAGGTGGGTGAGCGGAGTTGAAGCCCGCTGAGAGAGACAATGTTGTCCAGTAGATAGTATTCTGCACTGGAATCAGGGATTCTATTCCTGGCTCTGTCCATGACCTTGGGGACATTACTTTGCCGATACATAATAAAGTCCAATAGGATAACCCCTTTTTATGGAGTCCAGGAGCATTAGCTGGCTAGTGTAATGCTGGGTTCTTCTCAGGTCAACTTTTAACTTCAATAGTATTTCTCAAATCAGCACACTTACCTATTCTTAACGAGCGATTTATTAATTCAGCCAGAACCACACTGTTAGATAAGCAAAAGTTTACCACTCAAATGTAGACATGACCAATTGTACATATGACACACAGCACAATCCAACCCTGCAGGCACTTATCACAGTCTAGAGTTGAGGCTCAGGAATTATATCAAAGTACAGTGGAAATGACCAATATTTCTTATGGGTGAGGTAATCTCTTCTATCGGACCAACTTCTGTTGGTTTCAAGATTATATAGCTTTCTTCTTCAGGTCACCCTGTGTAAGCTTGAAAGGTTTTCTCTCTCACCAATAAAAGTTGGTCCAATAAAAGATACTACATCACGCACCTTGTCTCTCTAACTCCTGGGACTGACATGGCTAAAATAACACTGCATACAAGATTTCTTATTACTTTTATATATGATCAACAATTCTAAATTCTTTACTACCTAACACATTTATCACCCTTCCCAGGGTGCACTTGTCTTTAAGGCACTTTGAAGAGTGTGGCTACTTCTCTTTGACTAGATTGGTCCAAAAGGGACACATTTAGAATATTAAAAACAAATGGCTTAAAACAATTCTTTTCACTCGCTCTTAGGTCACTTTGCTTGGATTCATAAAGGAATTAAATTCTACAATATAGTTACTTGAGGTCTCACTAGAGAGGGTAGACTCAGCAAGATAACCTAGAGTTATTCATATTAAAGAATAGAAGGGGAAACTCAATCTTTTAAATGAAATCTCACCACTTCTTCTTATCTTCTGAACCCTGGGATGAGGGGAAGAACCCTTTCCACATGGCTGGTCCAGATGTCAATTGCACTTAGGATTCTTAGAAATCTGATGAGGTTCAATAAGGATAAGTGCAGGGTCCTGTACTTAGGACGGAAGAATCCAATGCACCGCTACAGACTAGGGACCGAATGGCTAGGCAGCAGTTCTGCGGAAAAGGACCTAGGGGTGACAGTGGACAAGAAGCTGGATATGAGTCAGCAGTGTGCCCTTGTTGCCAAGAAGGCCAATGGCATTTTGGGATGTATAGCATAGCGAGCAGATCGAGGGACGTGATCGTTCCCCTCTATTCGACATTGGTGAGGCCTCATCTGGAGTACTGTGTCCAGTTTTGGGCCCCACACTACAAGAAGGATGTGGATAAATTGGAGAGAGTCCAGAGAAGGGCAACAAAAATGATTAGGGGTCTAGAACACATGACTTATGAGGAGAGGCTGAGGGAGCTGGGATTGTTTAGCCTGCAGAAGAGAAGAATGAGGGGTGATTTGATAGCTGCTTTCAACTACCTGAAAGGGGGTTCCAAAGAGGATGGATCTAGACTGTTCTCAATGGTAGCAGATGACAGAACGAGGAATAATGGTCTCAAGTTGCAGTGGGGGAGGTTTAGATTGGATATTAGGAAAAACTTTTTCACTAAGAGGGTGGTGAAACACTGGAATGCGTTACCTAGGGAGGTGGTAGAATCTCCTTCCTTAGAGGTTTTTAAGGTCAGGCTTGACAAAGCCCTGGCTGGGATGATTTAACTGGGAATTGGTCCTGCTTCGAGCAGGGGGTTGGACTAGATGACCTTCTGGGGTCCCTTCCAACCCTGATATTCTATGATTCTATGATTCTATGATTTTGCAGTTTCTTGTGTTGGGTTCAGTCAACTCCCTTGAGCACACGTTGAACTCAGTTTACATACTGTCCGCTGCTCTTGGTGTAACTTCTCAGAGACCCAGCTTTCTCCGAACTGGTCCCCTTCAATTCATCAACAGTTCGACCAGTCTATAACCACTTGGACTCAATTTAAGTTATCAGCCCTTAAACTCCAGGTCCCCTCTGGTATCCCTGTCACTTTTTTAGAGGCAGACTAGCATGGGACTGTTGACCCTCGGCTATCCCAGGCCTTTCTACCTTCTTTTCCCTCTTGATTCTCCCCCCTTTATAGCTGGGCTTGTTTTCTTACTTGGTCACAGTTGTGGATGCATGTCTCCACGACTGGCTGTGTGGGGGTGTGGTTGGCCTGATTGCTTGTGGTCACCCGGAAGACTCTTATCTCTTATCTGTGCTCAGTATGGAGTTTTTAAACCCCACTACAATACCCTAGTTTCAGGGCTCATAAAAGGGGACTACCCTCTTATTCCTATTGGACACATACCAAAGGAGTGCTTAGGCTTTAGGTTTTTCAGTTTCTTTGATGCTTCCACTGGTATCCAGTAGATGGCGGCAGTGTGTGACAAATTCTTTCAATCCTTTTCTGGTCGGAGGCTTTTTAGGTTTGATTCATTTCAAGGCCTGTATTTCATTATTAGACCCTAGTATCAGTTGGAAGCCCCACTTGTAAGCAATTCCTCTTAATATGCCAAAGTTATATGCTGGTTAATATCTTTTAACATTTCTTCTTCCTCATGTCAATTTCTCTTACTTCTAGAGTACAACAACTATTTACAGTGAGAATCAACAAAATCTTTAGAATCTTCTAAATTTGGAGGACATACTCCATACATTCTTTGACTGCACATCAGCATATCACATTATTTAGAAGTTACAATTGAACTAGAGAGATTTTCCACATGTAGAAGAATGTAGGGCTGACTGACAGATTCTAATTTGGGGTGAAAGACAAATTATTCACAGTTTATTAGATTTACAAGGAAACAATATATTATTTATAATTTGGGGCGAAAACATGTGGCTTGGATTTCTTTGGGTAACAGTTTGCCCAATCTGACTTTCAATCTTACAGCCACATTTCTAGTTTTTTGAACTTGCAGATTCCCCAACCCATTTCTTGATCCATCAATGTTCAGTGGGTCACTTTGCATAGGAAAGCAGGGTGTGACTCTTGTGTGGTAGTTTGAAGTTCATTTTAGCTAGGTTGGGAGGGAGAAAAGGTTTTATCCATATTATGAAAGATTCTTGCTTTGATGCTTAGCATTACTCTCATTCAGCCATTTTAGTTTCTATAGTTGGCTGATCTATGGATCCTTAGACAAAGTGTCTCACATGATGTGAACCATTTTCTTATTGTTTTCATATTTGGATCCTGTTTTGGGATAAACAGAGGTCAATAGTTCTTTTAATTTTTGAGGGCCAGAAGGAGTCAGTAGTTATTAATCATTCAAGGCATATCTGTTCCATATACCCCTTATATTAACTCCATAACCCCTTCTATTGTACAGCATTTCACACAACAGGGCCGCAATCTTGGTCTGAAAGGAAAAAAAAAAAACAAATGCTATTGAGATGTATGAGAAGTATTCAGGGATTGGGTTGGTTTGGAACAAAAACTACCTGAAGCTTTGCTCATCTCTCAAACCAAACCTGTGACTCCCTGCAATGAAAAAGTTAAAAGGAGTGTGAAGAGCACAGATGTGGTACCAGATTTTAGCAGCGTGTCTGTCTAGACTCTTATATGGCCCCCATCACTTTAATATCTGAGATCCTCATGTATATTCATGGCCTCGTCCTTTACTGCTCCCACCGCTATGGCCTGTCTTCTGCCTCTGGCACTGCAGCTTCTGCCTTTGCTGCCTTCATGGATGCAATGTCTTCCCCTGCTCCAGGGCTGCAGTCCACTGCCCTCTGCAGTTGTTCTAATTACAGCCGCCTCGCCTCACCTCAGCCTCCATTACTGCTGTGGGCACAGCTTGTGCTCGTACAGCTGCTCTAGCCTCTCCTATTGCTCTGATTTCAATATCTGCCTTCTACATTTCCCACTACTATGGCTGCAGCCTCTGCCAGTATAGGCCCCTGGATTGCCGCCTCTGCTGTATGCCTCCACTTCGACCACAGCTGCAACGACCACTGCTACTGAGGCCCTCTTTCTGCTGCTGCCTTCTATCCAGCTTCGGCACAGGCACCCGCCCCAGAAATGTTTCTCTGTGGCGTTCCCCAGCACTTCTGATGATGCTGTTAACACGCCAACGTTTTCCCTGCTGTGAGTGTCACTGCAGCGGCTTGGGTTGAGCATTGCCTCAGCTTCATAGAACATGCTCTAGTGAGCAGCGGCATGTGCTTTGACATTTGACCTGCAACGCCCTGCCTCACATGTACAGCTGTCACATGGTTCAAAGAAAAGCAAAATTGCTGGGTTCTATATTGTCTGCTCTTTTAATTGCAGATGTTTTTAATGATCACATTTTAACTGGAAAAGGCTTGAACCACCAACCCTGAACTATGAAAAACTTTAGATCAATCCTCATTTCTGGAGTTAGCCACTTAAAGGGATGTATCATTCTTATTGTTCAGCATTTGGGGCAGGTACCCTATAATTTGAATTAAATTATGATTAGGTCAGATCCTTCTGTCCTTACTCAGCCAAAGATGTTCTTTGAAGGCAATGGCACTTTTACCTGTGTGAAAACTGAAATGGGGTCTGCAGAATGTGGATTATAGCTATCACCAGCACCAGTCACAGCACCAGCCCTGGTGAGTACAGCCCTCTGGAGGAGGGGGGTGGGAATAAGTGAGGGGGAATAGCTTGCTGACATGATTATTGTTGTATAGGGCAATGGGACTGATTACTTCACCGTTTTCCACGGACGGTGGTGATTTTAGCTGGTATCTCACCCCTAAGGATCACTGAATCCCAGCTGGAATTCAAAGTTAACCCTGGAGGGTCAATTTTGGTGTCTTTACACTGCCAGCAGTTCTCTACTTTGCTGACAGGAAATAGGCAGGGTGTAATACTGAGAGGCAAGATGGTCTAGTGGCTAACACAGTGGACTGGGAAACAGGAGAGTGGGTGTCTATTTCACTGACAGTGGGCAAGTTAATTTGCCTCTCTGTGCCCCTGTTTCACCTCCTACCCTTTGTCTAGCTAGACTGTGTTCTTCAGGGCAGAGACTGTCTTTTATTAAATGTTTGTATATTTACTAGCGTTTAATGGGACCCAGACCATAATAGAAATAATATAGTAATAGCGGTTGATTACTAGCGGTCACTCTGCTTTCACAGTACATCCCTTTCACCTCCCCCTTTGCTTGTTGAGATTATAAGCCCTCTCATTCATACTTGATCATAATGACCAGCTCCAAGAATTCAACTGATCATAGAATCATAGAATATCAGGGTTGGAAGGGACCTCAGGAGGTCATCTAGTCCAACCCCCTGCTCAAAGCAGGACCAATCCCCAATTAAATCATCCCAGCCAGGGCTTTGTCAAGCCTGACCTTAAAAACTTCTAAGGAAGGAGATTCTACCACCTCCCTAGGTAACGCATTCCAGTGTTTCACCACCCTCCTAGTGAAAAAGTTTTTCCTAATATCCAACCTAAATCTCCCCCACTGCAACTTGAGACCATTACTCCTTGTCCTGTCCTCTACTACCACTGAGAATAGTCTAGAACCATCCTCTCTGGAGCCACCTCTCAGGTAGTTGAAAGCAGCTATCAAATCCCCCCTCATTCTTCTCTTTTGCAGACTAAACAATCCCAGTTCCCTCAGCCTCTCCTCATAAGTCATGTGTTCCAGACCCCTAATCATTTTTGTTGCCCTTCGCAGGACTCTCTCCAATTTATCCACATCCTTCTTGTAGTGTGGGGCCCAAAACTGGACACAGTACTCCAGATGAGGCCTCACCAATGTCGAATAGAGGGGGACGATCACGTCCCTCGATCTGCTCACTATGCCCCTACTTATACATCCCAAAATGCCATTGGCCTTCTTGGCAACAAGGGCACACTGCTGACTCATATCCAGCTTCTTGTCCACTGTAACCCCTAGGTCCTTTTCCGCAGAACTGCTGCCTAGCCATTCGGTCCCTAGTCTGTAGCTGTGCATTGGGTTCTTCCGTCCTAAGTGCAGGACCCTGCACTTATCCTTATTGAACCTCATCAGATTTCTTTTGGCTCAATCCTCCAATTTGTCTCCCTCTGTATCCTATCCCTGCCCTCCAGCGTATCTACCACTCCTCCCAGTTTAGTATCATCCGCAAATTTGCTGAGAGTGCAATCCACACCATCCTCCAGATCATTTATGAAAATATTGAACAAAACCGGCCCCAGGACCGACCCCTGGGGCACTCCACTTGACACCGGCTGCCAACTAGACATGGAGCCATTGATCACTACCCGTTGAGCCCGACAATCTAGCCAACTTTCTACCTACCTTATAGTGCATTCATCCAGCCCATACTTCTTTAACTTGCTGACAAGAATACTGTGGGAGACCGTGATACAAAACTCCAGCTCCTACAGTCTCCAAATTGCACTGACACAAAATGACTTTTGTTCTGAGTTCTTGTTTGCCCCCCCCCCCAGTCCCCATGATACCAGGGATGAGTCAAAATGTGTTCATTTTGTTGTGTTTTAAAAGCAAAACCAGCTTGCCACAGGAGTTTTATAAGGGGGAGATTTAAAAAGAAGAGAAAAGAGATGACAACACCTGCAAGGAGAGGATGAGGCAGACAATTAGACTGTCACACTAAAGGCACTGGGGAGCTGAGCCCTGGGGAAAGGAAAGTGAAACCTGTTCTCCTTCGGGGCACCAGGAGAGCCGGCGCGCTACCCATGACCCAGGTTTGGAGAGTGAGACACAGATTCCGACATGTTTATGCAGAGAAGAGAGGCCTGGAAAAAGGCCCACACCACTGCTCACGGACGATTTTGTAATTACACTGACACTGTTAGAGATTACTGCCATACAGCCTTTTGGAAAGGGCACATGCCCTAACAGAGAATAAGATGCTGGTGCCGTTAAGGTAAGTCCTTCTGACGTGTGCTCTTGCACAAATGTTTGAATAAACAATCCATGTAGCAATTGGAGCCACTTTATTCACTCTTAATAGACATCTTGGTTACAGAGATCAGCTTGACAAGCATGAGCAATATGAAAAACATTCCTCTTTGTCCTCTCACATGCTGGCCTCCTAGACACATGCTGTTTATACCAGCCCAGTGCTTGATACAACACAATGATAAGGGATGCCATTTTCTCCAACCTTCTGCAGCTAAAAAACCCCAAATTGTAAGCTCCAAAGAGCAGACTATGGCTGGCTTTCCATGTGGGCTAGGGTTGCCACCTTTCTAATGGTTGGTAGCTGGACCCCCGAGGCCCTGTCCCTGCCCCTCTTCTTTCCCCCAAGGCCCCACCTCTGCTCCACCTCTTCCCCACAAGGCCACACCCCTGCTCCACCTCTTCCCCTCATGGCCCCACCATGTTACAGTACAGTACAGTTACAGTACACAGGATACACTTCGTTTTTTAAAGGATATAAACCCACTGACTGGTAGGGGTCAGGAATAAACTTCTACTCTGGGCTGTTTATTCCTTAACTGTCCACTATATGGTTTTGTGATGAGGCAGATAGGCCCCACAATGGCAATGTGAGGGTTAAGGAGAGTCTGTGTGTCGAACTGGTCACACCAGCAGCAAATGTCAGGCATGGAGGGGCGTGAAAAGAAGGAGAATTAGCCAAGGTCAGGGCTGACTATGAAGGATACCAGAACACTGCTTCTCTTGATGGCAAGGAAACCAGATTGCTGCCCAGAGACTGAGCTAGTTTGCTGGCTTGATGAGCTTCTCCTAGAAGGGATGACCAGACCCAGGAGGATCAGTGGATTGTTTAGAGACAAGCCCTGAATAGCAGCATGGGGTCCCACTACAGAGACATCAAACAGCCATGTTTTGAGTTGTGGTGTTTTTCTTTGTTTGTTTTTGTTCCTGATTTCCTTTGGGCCCTAACTCCCAGAAGGGGTAACTGAAGTGTGCCTTGGCTGGAGGTCCAAAGCACAGCTACCTCAGACCTCCTACCGGTGGTGACCTGCAGCTGGTGAGTTGTGTCCTAATGGGCCACAAGGGGGCACAGTAGAGAAAACCTGGTCCCAACTCTCTTTCACCTTCTTCTGAATCACCTGGTATCAGATGAGGCCAGAACAGGATCCTGGTTTATAGTTTATGGGATACTGCGAAGCAGTGTGGTCAAGTGGATAGAGGACTAGGCTCTATTTCTGATTCTGCTGTGTGGCCTTGGGCAACTCATTTCATCACTCTTTGCCCTCCCTCCCTCTTGTCTATGTAGACTATAAGCTCTTCAGAGCAGGGATTGTCTCTTACCATGTGTTTGCACAAGACCTAGCACAATGGGGTCCTGATTTTAGTTGGGGCCCTGGTGACTATGGGAATGCAATGAGGAAGAATTAATTATGGCAATTCTACATGTCAGAGTGTTTCTATGAATCTACATTTCTTCCTCCCTGATAGGCATAATTTTAGAACTACCATACTTAACAAACAAATCTGCTTCACTTTCCTTGCTACATTGCCTTGAATTAAAAATGCTGCTCGAGACGGCACTCCAAGACTCCATGGCAGTTCTGATCTTGGGGCTCTCCTTTAAATGCTTTCTCGCAGCCGAGCATCTGGGTGACCCATGAGTCATGCAGAAAGCCTCCCAAGCCCTGAGGCAAAGGGGTTAACAACACATGACAAAGTGCAACCACCAACACTATAACTAACCCTTCATGCCATTTTTTTCTAATAGGCTTTTGCACTTTCAAATTGCTCCATTCTCAACCTGAAAGCAACAGCTGCTGATCCCGGGGCAAGAACAAGTCAAAAATAAATGACAACTTGATTTAGCTGGGTTGGCCTGTCACAAACACCGTGGTGATTTGTTACTTTCTACAGTTGTTTAGCAGAGCCAGGCACAGTCATTTGTGTGGGATTGGCCTGACAGTATTAGCCTCCATCCTGAGGTGGCTTTCTCTGTAGGGATGCTGCTGTCTTTGGGAGCTCTGCTACAGTCCCTGAAATGTACTCAGAATAAACTCTCTCTTCCAAAGGAGAATAGGACTTGCTGCACTGCAGGAGCATGCTCTCTGTGTATGCAACAAACGCATTGCAGGCCCCAGAATTAAAACCTAGTCCAACTGGCAGCCAACGGGCCAGATCCAGCCCATGGGGTGATTCCATCTGGCCCTTGAATGTGCACGGAGGACACCATTTTACAGAACAAAATGGCATCCTTTGCACAGCATGACCATGCACTCAGTGTAGGTGCAAACTCACCCCAAAGGGAGGATGTCATTTTCTAAATCATCACTAAAACGACATGCAAGTGTTGAATTGAACACCCAAGGTTTTACCTGGGATTTGCAATTATGTACGAAAAGAAGAAACATTTATCTTTGCATCACTCAGCGATTCAATAATTATTAATAAGACACATGCCTCTGTACATTTCTGGCAGATGATTAGATAAAGTGCACCACTTTGTTTACCACTATGTTTAACATAGCTTTTTGAGGTTTGCATTCTGATATCATGCCTTTACGAAACTTCCCACATGCAGATAAGATCAATTAGAATGCAGCTACATGGAAACATTGTTGAGTTCTTGAGGTGAGTTAATCTAATGCATTTCTGCATGGTGAACTAAAAAGGCATGCAAGTGTAGAATGGAATTGTATGTAATTGAACAGAGATAGCGGCATGAACCCTTCATCAAAACAGAAAGTTTAGTGCAAAATTTGTTCATTAATTTAGTTAGTGCAGGAGACTATGCAACAAAGCCGTAAATTATAAGAAATAGAAGGGTAAAACTGAAACTGCAATTAGTGAGGACGTACAGGAAAAGAGCTGAAATGCTATTTCAGTGAAGTGGTGTACAAATGTGACTACTAGTATTTGCCAAAACAAATGTATTTGGTTTATTAATTGCTATGTGTACACTAGAAAAAAAAAAACCTCTTTATCTGTCATGAAAAAATTGTTGCACGCCTTCCGAAAAATGTCATCACATGCCACTGTTACACTGTATCAGAATATTGGCCCATCAAGTCTATTGGGACCCCATTTCTAGCCTCTGAGGGTGCTGAGGTCCATAAAAACCTCCCATAATGTGTCCACCCCATTGTGCCATGCTTCCCATCATGTACATAGCAGATGATGAGCAGGATCGTTCTTATTCCCATAAGTGATTAATTTATGCCTTTGAAGCATGAGGTTCAGTGACAGAGAGAGGTAGGATGGTACGGGGGTAGGGCACTAACCTAGAACTTGGGAGAGCCCAGGTTCAAATGCCTGCTCTGTCATAGATGTGAGGAGGGGGTCCCCTAGGGATTGGTGAAGGGTAAACTGAATCCCAGGGCTCCAACCTCTGACTGCACACCAATCCCCTTTCTGGAAAACTTCTAAAGAAGGAGATTCCACAACCTCCCTAGGTAACGCATTCCAGTACTTCACCACCCTCCTAGTGAAAAAGTTTTTCCTAATATCCAACCTAAACCTCCTCCACTGCAACTTGAGACCATTACTCCTTGTTCTGTCATCTGCTACCACTGAGAACAGCCTAGATCCATCCTCTTTGGAACCCCCTTTCAGGTAGTTGAAAGCAGCTATTAAATCCCCCCCTCATTCTTCTCTTCTGCAGACTAAACAATCCCAGTTCCCTCAGCCTCTCCTCATAAATCATGTGTTCCAGTCCCCTAATCATTTTTGTTGTCCTCCGCTAGACGTCTTCCAATTTTTCCACATTCTTCTTGTAATGTGGGGCCCAAAACTGGACACAATACTCCATATAAGGCCTCACCAATGTCGACTAGAGGGGAACGATCACGTCCCTCGATCTGCTGGCAATGCCCCTACTTATACAGCCCAAAATGCCATTGGCCTTCTTGGCAACAAGGGCACACTGCTGACTCATATCCAGCTTCTCATCCACTGTAACCCCTAGGTCCTTTTCTGCAGAATTGCTGCCTAGCCCTGGCTGGGATGATTTAGTTGGGGATCGGTCCTGCTCTGAGCAGGGGGTTGGACTAGATGACCTCCTGAGGTCCCTTCCAACCCTGATCTTCTATGATTCTATGAAAGGGAAGGGTTAACCCCGGGAAGGAACAGACACCACCCTTAGCAATAGGACATGACTTCTATCTATCATTACCCGGAGAAACCCCAGTGGCAGAGTCCTAATGCGAGTTACAGCCATCCCCGGTCACTACAAGGTGCAATCCTACAGGCAGACCCCAGTAATAAAACATACCAAGTACCACATGCCTGGCTAGACAAGCCAATGCTCTCTAGCCTGAACTGAGTCCCTAGCAGTCCAACTTCCCCGCCTCGGTGAGTTCTGGAGCTACGGCCTCCACCCAATGCCCATCCCTCTGGTAATCATTGGTTCAGCATCCACCTAGGTCACAGTTAATACCTTGCTGTTGTTTTGAGGTGACACCCTCACTGGCCAAAGGGGCCCAGTCTTCCCATGATCAATCACTTGTCTCTCTTCCAGAGTAATGCCTGTCTGGTCCAATGGGCGTTGGACTTTCCATAGCCAATTGCTTGCAGCCATCCCAAGCACTTGCAGCCATCTTGCACCAATAATAAAATTAAAATGAGGGGGAGGGGACTCAGGCAGGGTGGCGGCCTCCTCTTCCCTCTGCCAATCAGAGTCTCTGTGGGAGGTGGGGGGGAGGAGGAAATCTCTGCACTGCCCCTACACAGGCTTCTTATGTGATCTTGGTCAAGTCATTAGTTTCTGTCTTCCTCAGTTTCCCATCTCTAAAATGGGGTTAATAGCACTGCCCTACCTCACGGGGGTGTTATAAGAATATACATAGTGAAGAGTGTGAGGCACTCAGGTACTAGAGTGTTGTTAAGAACATAAATTACCAATATAATTATCTAGCAGTAGCTAACATCACTACAAAGGTTTTTTTTAATCATTTGCCATAGAAGTGGCCTTTCCAAAAAATCCAGCTCCAGTCTTTGTCTCCTGAAACACTGAACTCCACTGGTTGCCTACAAATGGTACACAACAGAGAGAGAGGCCTAAACTAAACCTCCAGATCCATGCACCTTTCAACATCAGTGAAATTCAGAGGAAAATCTGAGGTTGACTGCTGTCTTCTCTCAGTAATGGACTGATCTGAAAGCATGGGTCTTAATGCCACTGAACTCTGAGGCAGTTCAGAACTTTTTCCAACTTTTGCAGTTTGGATCAGTTTCTAGTATAAAGATTTACTTCTTTTCATGGGAATCTATCAAAGTTTCTCCAGATTGACACACGGGCAACTGAGAGCTGAGTTTGGCCTTTAGAGTTCAAGCAATCACCTAGTGGTTCCCAAACACTGTAAGTAACTCTCCATTCTTACCAGAATAAGTCATCAGCTATACCAGAGTATGACCATCTTCTCCCATTCCAGTTTGTGTGCTCTGCCCTACAATGGAACCAAACCCCAGTCATATGATTGTAAATCTATTGCCAATTAGCCCGTAAAACAGAATGGGAGAAAAGCAGCAGTGGTCCACTACATCCAACCACAGAGGCTCATAATCAATCAATTGGCTGAATGTTTTTACTTATGCTGAAAGCTCTTAGAAGCGGTCTTTCTTCTGTGTTTGTACAGCCCCTAGCACAATCGGGTTCTGAGACATGATTGCAGCTCCTAGGCACTATTGCAGTATGAACAATGAATAAAATAATCCTAAATAATAATAATGATAATTAATAGTTAATATAGTTAAAGACAGGGATCACAGATATCCAGAATCAAAAGTCTGAAATACCAGTATGTGGCTGGGAATGCTCATCGATCAAACTCGACGGGAGACTCCATCTGGTGGCTGGGAACAAATCAACTAAAATAAATCTGCTTGAAGACATTGTATTATGATGCTCTGACATTGCGCGTTAGAAATTCAATATGCCAGAAATATATTTTTACTCAAACCACCAATAACAATTACTGATAGAGAAGTCTAATTATTTATTGCTCTTTCCTTCAGAAACTCCATTTTAATCATTCAGAAAGTCTTTGTTTATTTATTGCTAACAAGCGTAAAAATCCCAATTTATACCATGAAATTAAAAAGTGTTGTCAGCAGGCGCTGACTTGATGCTGCAACTCATATCAAGGAGGGAAAAGAAAGAAGAAACGTAGTGCTGCTGTTTGTTAATTAATAATAAGGCAGTCAAGGACTGCAATGGAGAATACTGCACTTGCCAATTTCACTCTACACGGCTGAGATTTAAGTCTTCTTTCCTCTTATTGTTAGCTGAATTTCAGTGATATCTAGGGGCCCCAAAGCAAGCCCATGGTGCCATGCTACAAAGCACTGAACCAAAATATAGTGGGAGACAGTCCCTGAAAAGATGTCAATCTCAATAGACAAGACAGACAAACATGAGAGGAACAGGGGCATAAAGAGGTGAAGCAATTTGCCCAAGGTCACACAGCAGAACAGTGCTAGAGCTGACCAACTGAGAACTCCAGGTCTCCTGGTTCAGAATTCTATCCATTGGATCACACTCTCTCTCCATTCTCAAAATGTTCCTACCTCAATTATCTGAGTCATTCAATTCCCTTCTAGTTGTCAAATCGGACCTTCAGCTTTGACTAATTTCATGACACCACCTCATGCAGGAGTATCTGGTGGACATTATTGATTTGGAACAGCCCATCTCTATCCCGACCTGGACCTTCATCATTGGTCTGAAATGATTTGATGATATTTTCCTACATCCTGTCTACAGCTAGGAAAAGAGACAGAATTGCTTGATGTAAAATGAGACTGTCTGTTTTTGGAGATTTCCAGCCCAATACTGCAGAGCAAAAAGTGTTGGCTTCATATGAATTAATCCTAAACCTCAAAACATTGAGATTCCCCTACACTTCTCTAATAAGCTCTCTTCATTTACTAAGCAACTTGCTCCTCCAAATCTTTCTCCTTTTTCTACATACAATATCACCCATCAGGGACAAACAGCTGTCAGGGATGGCTTTGGGATACTTAGTCCTGCCTCAGCACAAGGGGGCGGGGGGGGATGAAATGACCTCTTGAGATCTCTACATTTCAATTGTTCTATGATATAGCTACCTTGAAATGTATATTCCTTGCAAAGACTATTTGTGACTAGTTGCATTTCCTCTTTTCTATGTCTGGACACATATCCTATCCTTGGGTAAAACATCTTTTGTCTTAAATTGGTCCTGTAGTTGTTCTTGGTTATTCTCAGACCTAGGTCCCATCCAATTGATTCTTCTGGGACTGTATTATACACCTGGCCTCATCTCTGTTGTGGCTGTCAAACCTAACATATCTTCTTTGAGAAGCTTAGGAACATTGCCAAGACAGCCCTCCTATCTGCTCTGCCTTCTTTCATGAGTAATGAGCTGCTATTTTCTAGGGACGGTTGACATTTCCCTAAAGTTCAGCTCTCATTTGGAAGCTATGGACTTGCAATATCATTTCCAGATATCAGGCCAAAACTTGAGGTCATCAATAATCATTATTTATTGTTTGTTTTTTGATAGCACGTGGGGCCAACTAAGCATGGGGCCCCATTCTTCTAGGCACAGTACAAACAATGGTAGACAATCTCTGCTTGGAAGAGCTTATGCTCTAAATAGACAAAACAGACAAAGAGTAGTGAGAAGGGCTATCACATAAAAGCCGAGTGCACAAAATGATGGTTTGCAATCATGTTAGTTCCGTGATTTTTCTGGAGGGTGGGTTTTATGCTCTATGTTACCTTATTTGGTAAACTCTATTTACTGAGTCCTTGAGTAAGGAACCTCCCACTGAAGTCAATGACTACGGCTAAGTCATGACTAGTTTCCTGTTTGCAAATGAAACAGACCTTTTGTTTTATGTGAAAAATTTGCAAAATTGCACCAATATGCGAAGTGGATGGTGATTCATTTTGTCTCTCAGAACTTCAACGTTTGACATTTTGATCTCCATGCAACACTTTTAATGCCACTCTGTTATTATCAAGGAATCAAGGCATCTTTAATCATTCAAATGTATTCTTAGAATTTGAGAGTTAGATAGAGGAGATGTCAGCAGTCTGGAAATACTGGCGTATGAGGAACACTAGATTCCAATGCACCGTAGTCAAAATAAAGTTGTGCAAATGTACAATAAAAATCACAATATATATAATAACCCTTTCAATGGTAAGAGTCTTTTCCAGCAGGAATCACTTCAACTAGTGCAAGAGTACAACTCTGTTGGAGTGAAATTTGACAGCTCTTTAACAGTACTCAGTAACATTTTATGATGATTTAGGACAGGAAGTGAAGACAATTACCATTACTAGTCAAAACCTCCATGGAAACTTGGGGAGGTAAAACACAATCAGCTGTACTGTAAGGCTGTAAAGTCAGTCCATTTATTATTGTCTCTTTTATATCTCCCCTTCTCCTTCTCTATGGAAGTACAAAACTATGCTTCTGCTAAGTCTGGACATTTCAAGGTCAACTTGAATCCCAGTTCAGTTGACTGCCTCAAGTGCTATCATCAAGTCACATGGCTTAGCCATTTAGGTTGAATACATGTGGCTGGTCTATAGGATAAAGTCTTTTTCTTCCCCCTCCTTCAGTTTATCCTGAACCTTTCGAGCTTCAGGAATGAACCATGATCAGTAAATCAGCAGAGATCAGAGTTAGTCAGTCAATCTTAAGAGCAATTCATTCTTGGATTTGTGGATTCTGTGCAAAGGGATGCTTAGAGAAATCTGGTATAGGGTAGTTATTAAAAGAGATTAAAGTGAATTATCTAGTGCCTCAGCAAGTTATAATTAAAAAAAAAAGAAGGAAACAGGAGGCTAATTTTTCCAGTCACTGAAATTTCAAGGATAAGAAGCCTAGTTTGTGCATTGTTATTACCTTTAATATTAATTATACTGTATTTTTTCCATTTAACAGAAAGACTCAGCTCCTTCAATCCAAATTCCCCAGTTAATTTCTATAAGATGATAATGTATGCATATGACACAGATGCAATGCATTTACCAATTAGAGGTGCACTGGCCTACAGTACTTATAGAAGATTTAACTGCCTCTGGAAATAGAGTGCCTAGTGACCCACAGGTAGATCAGGTACAAATTCTATCCCCTGTGAATAGGAAAAGATAATTAAAATGTTCGTTCTGATAATACAATGTGCTCCAAAGAGAGGCATCTATCTATCTATCTATCTATCTATCTATCTATCTATCTATCTATCTATCTATCTAAGTAACTGGTAAAATTCTATGGCCTGTACTGTACAGGAGGTCAGTCTAGGTTTTCATAAGTTCACTCATCAGTGTGGTATCTGAGTGGCTTCAAAGTCAGATGTTTTCACCCAGAGGATGGATGATACGAAGACAGGGACAGAAGGTCCTGAAGACAGGAACTACTGGGAAACAAGTCTGTGCCCATAGCAAGACAGTATGGCAAAATAAGATGAAAAACTGCCAGTATGTTTTGTGCAAAATGTTTGGAAAAAAATCTCAGAATGTTTGCTCAGAATGTTTCAAGGAAAAATTAGAAATGTTAAGATTTTCCAGTGGAAGACACTGAAAACATTATATGTATAAACTGAAAATCAAACAGTTTGCAGTTTGGCAAAACTGAAATGAATTAATTGAATGACTGAATATTTTTGCCTCTTTTTGATTCAAGTGGCTAGTCAAAGTTTGGGGGCCTTGGGATGGGCCAAGTGGAAGCAGCAATAGACCGAGTCTGGTATTTTCTTTGATGCAACCTTGTTGATTTACAAGGAAAGTACAAAGTCCTGCTTCTCTGAACACAGGAGGAAGGAAACACAAAAGGAGAATTTTCTTACCCTGCAGCCTCAAACCTCTTTAGTCAACTTCAGACCCAACTGCTTTCTCTCCAGCTCTTTTAAGGGTCACACAGTGCTCACAGACTGTCACTTTCCTTCCTCGCTTTGTTGCCTTTGATTCTCTCTCTGTTCTTTTCTGTTCTCTGTTTGTGTGCTCTCTCTCTCTCATTCACCCACCCACCCAGCCACCCACACGACCCCTGGTTATAATACACAGTGAAACTCCTCCCTCTTCTGCCCCCAACCTGGTGCTAGTTTCTGGGCAGATTCTATTAGGCTTTGTTATAAGTGTGACCCCCTTGTTTTATGTGTGCTCCTTATGTGTTTCGTACAAATACCTTAAATGAAGGGCACATTCACACATCAGTTTGACATGACCCATAACAAGGTTTCACCCAGCTTATAACAATCTTTTTGGATGTCAAACATCTGTGCAATTTTTTTTTTAAATGGGGGAAAAAAAACCCTCTCTTTGTTTTCCCCAGAAAATACCATTATCTGACTCATTTTACTTTTTATTATTTGTACTACAATAGCACCTAGAAACACCAATCAGGCCAGAGCCCCATTGTGCTAGGTGCGGTGCATATGCATAATGGAAGACATTCCTGCCCACTATGGCCAACAATCTCAGTTAAAGACAAGTTGGAATGGGTGGATGGAACAATCAAGTGGTGAAGGGGGAAGAAAGGCAAATGATCATGTTTCATACAGACTGTGTGCACAATGAGGGCCTGGAGCATTTGTGTGTGTATGTCTGTGATGTGAAATCAATAGCAGGATTCTAACTTATCCAAAGTCTTCAATCACAGTTCTTCACAAATACTAAGACAGTCTTATATTCACGGATTCATAGAGTTTAAGGCCAGAAGGGACTTTTAGAACAACTCATCTGACCTCCATAACAGGCCATTACATTTAATCCCATTACCTCTGTATTGAGCCCAGTATTTGTGTTTGCATTTAACTAAAGAATATCTTCCAGAAAGGTATCCATCTTGATCTGACGACATCAAGGGAAATTGAATCCACCACGTTTGCATTTAGCTAAATAATATCTTCCAGAAAGGTATCCATCTTGATCTGACGACATCAAGGGAAACTGAATCCACCATGTGCCTTGGGAGTTTGTTGCAATGGTTAATCACCCTGAGTTCTAAAAATGTGTGCCAATTTTTGTATTTGAAATTTCATCAGAAATTGAGAAAAAAATGGACTGTCTTTAATCTGGCTCTCAACTATCCCTTGCAGGCTCCTGTACTGAGAAACCTCCAGATTTTAGCCTGAGACTTAAATTTTTGCAACATTTCTCAAACCCCAATGACTACACCCCAAACACAGATATTTCCATAGTGCCAGGGCATTGCTGTAGATATTGCAGGGGTCCCAGAAAGTGAAAACGAGTTACAGAAAGTACTGGAATGCTCTCCAGCTCTTAAACCCCACCACTAGCCAGTTCACTGGGGGATATAGTGTTTTCCTGATACAAGAGGAAAATGGATGAAACCTTTGACATTATTATATGTCACAGTTCTCTCTGCACCCTCCCTGCAATGAAAGAGAAATTCAGAGAGATGAAGGCAGAGTCCAGCCATGGGGAAAGTTCTCTTGATGGCCCATACCCCATACGTCACAGACAGGCATGTTAGGATATGCCTACTCTGCATCTGTGAGCTTGCCCACCAGCCTAGCTAGGTAGATACATTCTAGCTCCATTTGAGATAGCATGCTAACAATAGCAGTGTGAACATTGTACCATGGGCAATGGCATGGGCTAGCCACACAAGCTTGGACTCAGAGGGTCAGGATGCCCCACCTGTGCTGCTACATCCACACTGAATTTTTTCTTGCTCCAATTCAAGCAGAGCTCGTATGTGTTTCCATGACATGCTCCCAGCAGCAGTGTAGACAGAAATTTATAGAACCAAGCTGCCTCAGGAGAGCCAGCAAGAGAAGCAGAGAAGAAACATAAAGAGGAACTGACCAGTTTAGTTTTGCTATCAGCTGATAGATTCAGTGGTCATATATCCACTGGCCTCAGCCTTCTTAGGAAGTCCCTGGAGGCGTGTGTTCCAGGAAGCAGAAGAGTGATGACACACTTGTGGGCTCTTGGCTTCCCAGTCCCCAGTCTGTGCAGTGGGACGTCCCCTATTCTGTCGTGTTTGGTAGTCAGGATTTGTCTGGAAGACATTAAAATTCATGATACACACTCATTTTTCATACGCAGCACCCAGCAATGGTCATGCAGTTGATTAACACTCATTGGCCGTGCAGAAACCATGTAGCGATTGCTAATGCCTCCACTCGTATTCAAGCCACAGTCACTGTTTAATTAAAATCTTCTCCTCAGCATTTGCTGCATCTTTCACAGATCAGCAATAATGACCAGGTCCTGAAACCCACCATGTGCGGGGGTTTTGGCTTCCAGGAGTTACACTCGGCAAAACCTGACATGGCCAAAGTGTGTAAAGACATTTTACTTCCTCACATTCCAGACCTGCAAGGTCACTTCATCAAACTAAAGCTCGTTAAAAGGAAAGAAGAAAGGTGATCTAGCATTCTGACCTCAGATATTGTAGCTGAAAAGGCCCTTTGCCATTTATATTTCAACTTTCAATGAGTGTCTGACTCAGTACTGGTAGGATTTGTAGCTGACACTCAATAGAAGCTGCTCTGGAATTTTGACAAATCCCATCTTGAGCCGAGAAGAGAAACAGATATTGATCCTAAGTGTACCTAATTCATCTCTGCACTTGTAATCCCAAAAGAAAATGGCTTCTGTGACCAGAGGGCGTTCAATATTTTTTCCATCTTGTAAAATAAACAGCAGTTATTTTGGTGTGTCTTCATGCATCAGGAGCAACATTGTAAGTAAACAAAGCACTGAGTTTTTCCTCTCCTTTTTTCCCCAAGCAGAGTTATAATAACTGCTGGGCCTTCTGGTGGGAGTAATTAATTCATATCAAATAATTGAGTTGGATGAAAATCCAGAGGTCTCTCTTTCACAGTCCAGGTGCACTGCTCTGAAAGGAAGTGTAGACCCTTTACTGGGCAGAGATATTTCAGCAGGGATTATGTAATAAATTCTGAGGAAATTCATTTCACTCCAAGGTTTCTGGCCTCGGTAGTGATGTGGTGGGACTAGCACTTGGAAGGTGTTGACAATGATGACCCAGATAAGAGGCTGAAATCTGCATCCAGTAATACCAGTGTAAATCCAGAATAATTCTACAGATTTCAATGGAGTTATTCCAGATTTATACTGAGTTCAGGATCAAGTCCAAAATGTTACTCATTTTTCCTTCTGTTTAGCATATGTCCTACAAGCGCTAGTGATGGGTGAACAGGAATGGCTTAAAAGTTCTGTTCAGTCCTGAGAAGCACTAATAACTTTGTTACATACCTAATCACCTGCCTCCAGGTGCCTGTGCAGAGCGATTCTACTGCCTCACACTGCCAGCCAGATGAGGTGCATGTCACATTAGTGCTAATTCAGGAGTCTCTTGTCTCTCTGAGGCAAGAGAGGGCCTAAGGGAGGAACAAGACGACCTGCTGAGAGAAATCCTAGCCCAAGCAAACTCAGGCTAAGGTCTGTATTTGTAAGAAGTACTGTTCTGTCTCAGGGCTTTGATACATTAATTGGAAATAAAGGCAAACTCCCAAGAAGATTGTGAGTGGGGTCCATAGCCCAATATGTCTGAGTATGTGTGAATGACGGGAGGGGCTTTCACTCATTCACAAACACCCAAACGTTCAATTGCATACCCAGCTTTTGAGTGAACTACTCAGCCCTCTTAGGTTTTCTTGAAGACTTTCTTTCAGTCCAAGATGCTGTTAGGAGGTGCAGTTGTGAATAAAGAAGGCTCCTTTGTTCCTGTAGTACTTTTGGCAGAATCTAGTGTGAGAATACTTTCAGACTCAGGATTTCTTGTGATTTGGCCAAAAGTTCATGGTTTCAATGCAACCAATCTTACAGTGAATAATAATTTACTCAGGAACTGGTCCCCTTGAAATAAAGTAGGGCTGTTGATTAACTGCAGTTAACTCACGCGATTAACTAAAAAAAATTAACTGTGATTAAAAAAATTAATCACTATTAATCACAGTTTTAATCGCACTGTTAAACAATAGAATACCAATTGAAATTTATTAAATATTTTGTATGTTTTTCTACATTTTCAAATATATTGATTTGAATTACAACACAGAATACAAAGTGTATGCTGCTCACTTTATATTATTTTTATTACAAATATTTGTACTGTAAAAATGATAAACAAAAGAAATAGTATTTTTCAATGCACCTCATACAAATATTGTAGTACTATCTCTTCGTCGTGAAAGTGCAACTTACAAATGTAGATTTTTTTTGTTATGTAACTGCACTCAAAAACAAAACAATGTAAAATATTAGCACCTACAAGTCCACTCAGTCCTACTTCTTGTTCAGCCAATCGCTAAGTGAAACAAGTTTGTTTACATTTAAGGGCAATAATGCTGCCCGCTTCTTATTTACAATGTCACCTGAAAGTGAGAATAGATGTTCACATGGCACTGTTGTAACTGGCATTGCGAAGTATTTATATGCCAGATATTAAATAAATTATTTAACCTAATGTTAAAATTATATAATATACAGGTTGAAAAAATCAGTGTTTGTACATCTGGGTATAGTGCTTAGATTATCCATAAATACAAAGTTTGTTTTTAAAGTCATAAGATACATACAGTGCATAATCAGCATTAACCCAAATTTAGGTGAATGAATTTAACAATACAGTTTAGATATTTAACATCCAAGTATTTGGGTACATTACTCATGAAAAAAGTTACACAGAGAGTTGGTGGTGGAAAGCAAAATATATCAATGAGTGAAGATTGTCACTCAGTAATTCAGAATTTAGGATTGGTTGTTGTCAGGGTTCCCTCCCCACTCTGAACTCTAGGGTACAGATGTGGGGACCAGCATGAAAGACCCACTAAGCTTATTTCTACCAGCTTAGGTTAAAACTTCCCCAAGGCACAATTCTCTATTTGTCCTTGGACTGAGGTATGCTGTCACCACCAAGTGATTTAGATAAGAATCAGGGAAAGAACCACTTGGAGTTCCTATTCCCACAAAATATCCCCCCAAACCTATCCTTTCCTGGGGAGGCTTGAAAAATAAACAAGGTGAGCACAAACCAGACCCAAGGGTTTGTAGGACACTAAAACTCAATCCGATTCTTAAAAAACAGAACTTTATTATAAAAAAAAAGTAAAAGAAGCACCTCTGTAAAATCAGGATGAAAGGTAATTTTACAGGACAATCAGATTCAAAACACAGAGGATTTCCCTCTAGGCAAAAATTAAAAGATACAAAAAACAGGGATAAACCTCCCTCTAGCACAGGGAAAATTCACAAGCTAAAACAAAAGATAAATTAACACATTTCCTTGCTTTACTTACAATTTTTGTAATCTAGATGCTTAGTTCAAGTAGGGCTTTGGGAGATGTATTTTCCCTGTCCTGATTCCTCGCTGACCCGGAGAGAACCAATAAAGAGAACAAAGCAAAAACCTTCCCGCACAGATTTGAAAGTATCTTCTCTCCTTATTGGTCCTTTTGATCATGTGCCAACCAGATTACCTGAGCTTCTTAACCCTTTACAGGTAAGGAGGGATTTTATGATACCCTTAGCTGTATGTTTATGACAGTTGTCCATCTAGAAAAAACAGTCCATCAGGAAAGTATTTGAGTTACTTTCCTAACTGCGCTTCTCATCGGCACTCCAGCCCATTCCTCCTCGTATTGCCGATGTCTGGTGATGTGTTCTATGTAGACATCCCTCGACCACCTGATGGCATTCGACAACATGAGTTGTTGCATCAGCCGAATGTAGTGTTGACCAATTCCTTATTCTCTCAACACTCGCTCATTACTGGGGTCCCATGCCCCCAGGTTCCAATGATCAGTGAATGTATGGACCTGGTAACCCTTAGCTCTCAGGGTGTAGGCCTGAGAGGCATTTTTCTCCATCTTTCAAGATCAGACCTCGTGGAAGCCAGGGTCCTGTTTTCAAAATGTACTGTGATGTGCACCATGATGATCTTCTTCTGGTCCTCGTTGGTGATGATAATGTCCGGTCGCAGTTGGCTGTCCATTCCGGGGGTGGCGGAGTTCATGGCAACCTTCCCCACAAGTCGCGGGATGGCTCTGACCAGGCGATCTCGGATGGCATTGTGTCATAGTTGCCAGGCTCTGGAATGAGAGTGGTAGAACACAAAGCAGGAGATATACAATTCTCCCCCTAGGAGTTCAGTCACAAATTTAATTAACACATTTTTTTTAATGAGCATCATCAGCATGGATGCATGTCCTCTGAAAAGGTGGCTGAAGCAAGAAGGGACATATGAATCTTTAGTGCGTCTGGCACTTAAACATCTTGCAACACCAGCTACAACAGTGCCATGTGATTCCTGTTCTCACTTTCAGGTGACATTGTAGAGAAAAAGCAGGCATCATTATCTCCTGCAAATGTAAAGAAAATTGTTTGTCTGAGTGATTGGCTGAACAAGAAATAGGACTGAGTGGACTTGTAGGCTCTAAAGTTTTACATTGCTTTATTTTTGAGTGCAGTTATTTTTTGTACATAATTCTACATTTATAAGTTCAACTTTCATGATAAAGAAACAGTACTTATTAATGAGTTGAAAAACCTATTTCTTTTGTTTTTACACATGAAATATTTGTAATCAAAAATAAATATAAAGTGAGCACCATACACTTTGTATTCTGTGTTGTAATTGAAATCTATATATGTGAAAATGTGGGGAAAAAATCCAAAATATTTATATAAATAGTATTGTATTATTGTTTAACAGTGTGATTAATTGTATGACTAATCACAATTACTTTTTTTAATATCACGATTAATTTTTTTAATTGCTTGACAGCCCTAAAATAAAGTGAGACACTATTTAATGTGGGTGAAGGTGTCAATCTGGATCAGATTCAGGTGGAAAAAAAGTTGGAAAGGAAGGCAAAGATTAAGACACTTGCATGGACAATGTTCAGGTTCTGTAAGTATCTGTGTGAGCTTGTCTAAGGGTCTCCATATCCTCTTTCAAACCTTTCCTTTCCCTCTTTTGAATTTTCTAATAAATGCATTAAGAATAATAATAATGACTAATTAATAATATCAGTCAATGAAGAAACAAAGTGCATTTTGCAGGCAGTGTTATAAAACCCTTGAGAGGGCTTGAATCTATGTCCATAGATATTGCCTGAAATACAACCACTAGGACCATCCTAGCATCCATAAAAAATTAAGAAATAAAGAAGTGTCTTCTGTGGATTTTCTCAATGGATCCAGTTGTCTAGCAAAGGACTTTCTGTACATGTTCTTCATTAGTGGGAAAAAAATAGAAAACCAGTGTTTAATGGCTCTCAAAGTCACACTTCCATCTGGGTGATGGTATTTGATGCCACTAGTAGACTAGGTGTGTGATATTCCACTGGAAGAAATAATAGCTAGCTCAGAACCTTTACTGGACGTCTTTCTCTCCATAGCTATGGAAATAAGGTAAAATAGGTTTTGAAAGGCCAGGTTCTGAACTACAAATCTCCTGGTAAAAGATATGTATTGTACTTGTAAGAACCAACCATCTGCATTAGCCATCAGAAGGAAAGGTGGATAATGTCATGGCTGGGATCTGATCACAGCAATACATTCCTTCCAGTGTGCACTGTTGATGGAGTTAGGCCTTTATATAAATAAATTATTGCTATATAGTCCTGCCTAGTCAACCCGTCTACGAGAGGGAGAGCTGGGCTGTATTCCAGCTCACGTACCATCAAAAGGATTGTTGGCTAATTTCCAGTTGCCAAATCTTTGCATATAATACAGCTTGGCTAGAGCAGAATTTCTGTCGGTACTGAACAAGCAAGAAAAAACACAGATTGACTTTCTGATGCTGCCATGACTGCGGATGCCTGGCAGTTACAAATACCAAGCTACATCCTCAGCTCATGCAAATCACACAGGTCCACTAAAGTGAGTAGAGCTTCACCCATTTATGCCAGCTGAAGATCTGGGCTATCATTTTATTCCGTGATCTGGAATAAGGGACTATGAACATGGGGAAAACACTAAGCCACTTTTGGAAAGTCACTTTTCAGAGTAGAAACATCCTTTAAGCAGGTGAGACCATAAAGAAGACAATTTAACCATGGGAGCTATGACAGTAACCTCCAATAGCCAGACAGGCCATATATTCTGACAAGAAGAAGAAGTGATGTGCAATCTAAGGTCTATAGAAAGGAAAAGGAATACAAAGCTATTTGTTTACTTCCTTTTCTGTGACTAATTTGGTACCAAAAAAAGCCACCTGGCAAGCTAGCTGAATATTGGACATAAACATTAATGACCATGCTTTTGCACTTACATCGTGATTTTCAGCTAAGAATCTTAAAGTGTCTACATTAATTAAGCCTCACAACTCTTCTGTGAGGTACATAAGAAAGATAATATTTCCTGACCTCACCAGGGTGTCATGACGGTGAGGCATTCAGATACTACGGTAATGTGTAGGTAGATAGGTTGATTCACATCTCTTTCAGTCCTTCCTCTGAAACATTAAGGATGGCCATAGCTGGAGATGGGACCTTGGATGGGGTGGGCCAGGCTCTGAGGAGGAACTGAGCATTCTCTCTCTCACTTGTTTGGCTGGCTGGTTCTTGCTCTCATGCTCAGGGTCTAACTGATGGTCCAATGTGGGGTCAGGAAGGAATGTTCACCCATGTCAGATTGGCAGTGACCTTGGGGCTTGTTCCCCTTCCTCTGTAGCATGTGGGTGCAGGTCACTTGCCAGGATTATCTGTGTATGTCTCACTTACTCATTTCCCTGCCATTACAGGGGTCTTGAGCACTGGTGCACATTGGTCCCTCCTGTTCTCTTCCTGTGGCATATACTAGTGTAGTCTTCTGTGGGACTCATGTATATTGGTCTCGTTTCCATTGTTGAGTGTAGTGTGTGGACACTGAGTGTTGTGGGTGGCCTGTGATATACAGATGGTCAGACTAGATGATCCAGTGGCCCCTTCAGGCCTTGAACTCTGTGACTCTGACACCCTTTTATAGTCATTGGAGAAAGATACATAGAGAAAGAGGACAGGACAGTGTAATTTGGCTGGAATGGTGAAGTACTTTTCAGTATCTAACAGGGATGCTCTCTAGTTTGGCAAGCTAATGCTTTAGAAGAAGACCCTATTTGCTTTACTATACATCTGAGGGCCATGTATTTCCATAATACTAACCAGAAGTTTGGACAGGAGAGTATGGGCTAGTAGTGCAGGCAACTAATCATGAACACCCACAGTCATGGCTTATTAAAATTCCCCTGGACCTGCAGGAATCTTCTTTATAGGAGCTCAGTGTTAAAACAGTAGAATTCATCCAGAAAGAAGGGAAGAACTTTAAAGGGCAAGGGATGAATGTCTGCTTCCATTTAAAATCGGTGGCAGTTTCACTGTTGACTTCAGTGGAGCCAAGATTTCACCACAGGACTGTGATCTCAATGGAAATTCAGGTCTGAATCCTGGCTGGGTCAACTCAGCCTTTTATCCTTACTAATAAGATTGACCAATTGCACTCCAAGCAGTTTACTCTATATGATTCTTTAGAATGAAGCAGTGTAAACCGGCTGGCCTGTCTGCTCTGGGAGTATATTAAAGATCCTGTAGCATTTTTAATTAAGTATTTTCTCCAGCACTGTCCTTAGCCGAACTTTCCCTTTCGTCCACTGTTTAAGTTGTTTTGTGTTGCCTAATACTCCGCCCCCAGAAGTGGCCGCATATTTCCTTCATTTATATCTACTGAGATGAAAGGTGCTTCTCAAATAGAATGAATACACAATAAATGTGTGTGTCTATATATATTATTTTATTACTATATAACCAGAGTAGTTTTAAGGGTATGATTCTCCTCCTTGGTAGGAACAATAATATATTATATATCGGAAGATAGTTTAATCGGGGAAAAATTCTGTTTCATGACAAGAACAATAGATTTTGTAGAAAACTATGTGAAAGGAAAGAGGCATTGCATGCTTTGGGACACCTGTGGTTAATTATTATAGCTGAATACATTAAAATCAGTTTCCAAGCTCATATATCTTCATAGACTGTTTGGCGATATTAAGCGACAAAGGCTTAATAATCAAAAGTACTGAGTTAGCAAATGTTTTCTAATTTTAATAACTTCTTGCTGTAATTACCAAGACTTGGAGTGAAATGATTTAATTAGAAAGTAATCAAGAAGTGTCTACTGTTAATTGAAGGAATTATAAAAGATCTACATTTTTAATATATTTTTTGGATAATAAAATTAAATTTTACCATAATTATTTTTTAAACCATGCTGATAAGAAAATTTTGATACTGAAATGAGATATTCTGTGCAATAATTCTTTAGGCGGCACTTGTCAATGAGCAGGTACAGCCCAAATATGACTACTTTGCACGTATCTATTGTCTTTCAACTAACATCTCAGAATGCTTTATGAACTTCCACTCATTTTCCCAACAGTACTGTGAGGATTGCAATCATTATTATACCCATTTTGTCGATGAACAAACTGAGGTTAACTATATAGTGGTACATCATAGACAGATGAGGATAAGGGCCGGTCTAAAATTTTTCATCAAAACTATTTGTCGTTAGAAAATTGGGGTTTTGATAAAACAACTTTTTTTTTATAAAAGTGTCTGCTTTCCACAGAAATTTCCAACTTCTTGTCAAAAAAAAAATAAACAAACAAAAAATCCTGAAAAGTTTTTGTTTTCAGATGAAAACAAACTAATATTAACTTGAAAATGACTCTGTGGTACCTAATGGGAGTTATAGTTCAGGTTCTTCATGACCCCATTCTTTTCTATAGGCTGAGTTTCCCTGCTGGACTACATCTCCCGTGATGCACTGTGGTCAGGGATCCTCATGATGTGCCATGGGGCCCAGCAAGAGGGGAAGCCAGGGTGCATGATGGGACATGTAGTCCAACTGGAAAAATTTCTTATTATTTTTTCCTGTTTTTTGACCAGCTCTATTAAACATTCTAAGATCCCCATCATGCAGTTTACAACACATGGGTGGACTGCTACTTTCACTCACTAAACTTCATCTGGCTGTGCACAAGCAGTTACAGTATTAAGGCATTAGTATGTAAGTTTTTTGCAACAAAAAACTGGTGCCTTTATTTTTATTTCTACAGTGAGTGACACCTTGGTGTCCCAGCACTTGGGCATCCTGCAACATAAATCAAACAATAAAGCTGACTGAAATACTCTGACATTTTTTTCATAAAAAAGAGTGATTTTTTTTGGGGGGGGGAAAGAAATCGTAACAAATAGACCGGTTTTTCAAGCAGGTGATTGAAAAAATTCAAATTTAGAAATTTTTCAATGGAAAGAGGATATATTTTTTCTTCAGAAAAATGTTCCAATTCTTGGACCATCTATATATAATAAGAACAATATGATTCCTTTGGATAGTGCCTTTAATCTTGAAGGGTTCCTAAGACTGTGAGCCAGTGATGACATACGGCCCTCAGGATACCAGCCGCCTCAGGGACAGCGGGTGACAGCTGTACAGCTGAAGAAAGTCTAACTGATCTGATCGGCAGGACCGGCTCTAGGCACCCGCAAAGCAAGCACCTGTTTGGGGCAGCACAATTCCAGGGGCGGCATTCCGGCCACCCTTTTTTTTTTTTTTCTTTCCTTGGGCAGTTGCACTCTCGGAGCTTGGGGGCTGCAAATTTTTTGCTTCGGGAGGTAAAAAACCTAGAGCTGGCCCTGCTGATTGGCTAGTGTATGAGACATTGAATGTATGATGGTCAAAGTGTTCGGTTTCTGTAGCCAGGTGAAAACCTGCACCTGCTGGTCCATACCTAATTTGTGCATGGTTTTAGTACGGTTGTACATATCAATCAGGCGTTTGTGCGTGCCACTTAGGGATTGTGATGGGGTGTAGAAACCACAGTCACTAAGGGGTTAAGTTAGGACAGAGTAGGTATGTCCCCAGCTGTGGCTAATTGGTTGTTCAGCAACAGTTGGGCTAAGAGCCTACATCCCAGGCGGAAAGGGGTGGCTGTCCCAGAGGCCCAGGGCTACCCGGTGTCAGGCCCAAATTGGTAGGAAACTGCAGAAGGAGCAGGACCAGAAATTCCCTGAGGACTGGATGGAGACTGCTGGAGAAAACACTGCCAGCCTAAGTGTGTTCCCCTTCTCCTATTCTCTACCAGTGAAAGAAAAACAGGATCTCCTCGGGCCTTGTTACCACGGTCAGGATGCATACGGCATAGGGATTTGAGGACAGCAGAAGCTGAGCTTAAAGGCTAACAGGCCAAGCTCCTAAAGGGCCAGTTTATTTTCCATGGAGCCCAAGGACAGGTGAGAGAGCTTTCCTCCCTCATAGGTACTAGCTGGCCATTGATGTGTGTGAGTACCTGATTTCCATGTACATTTTGTTTATTGCAGTCTGATTTGCTAATGTGCACACAATTTCCTCCTGAGGTGCCCAGCCTTTTGAAAATCAAGTCCTCTTTCCCTCGAAATGCCCTGTTCACCTTAACTGAAAATGCCTCACGCACACAGGAACATTTTTTTCAACGTGTACCAGCAATGGTGACCTTTGCACAGGGCATGTCTTCAAGATTAATGATTGGCTGGTGTTAATGTCCCTCAGCTGTCCATTGGGCCATCATCTCTTCCCACTTCTTCATGAATCCCTAGGAACTACCTTGAGCCCTGATCATTGATGCTTAAACAAACACTTCCAGTAAACTTAGAAGGTTTCTTTTCATTTATCTCTCATCTAAATCCATTCTTTAGAGTCGCGCTGTCCAGAGAAGAGACACAAGCCACTGTCTTGGTCATAGAAAAAATGTGTATTGCTCTGTGGACCTATTATGTCTGAAGAAGACAAAGGCTGATAAAATGTTACCTCTCAGAGTTTGCTTGAGACTTATCTGGTTAACTTTCTTTAGAGGAAGAAGAGGCTTGATTTGCAAAGAGTCATTAAATTCTTTAGGGGCTACTAGGTCTTCTAAGAAAACAGAGTATGGGGAGCATTTAAATAATAGATTCCAACCAGACATGACTTTACAGGTTACACACAGTGCCCTTATATTCTTAAATCCAGGGGTCTGTGCAGGAAAAAAATTCCCATTGTTAACAGTTTGTGGGCTTTTAACAGTACCATTAGTCAATATATCAGAATGCGGCATATCATATTGACTAGAGCTGATGTTTATAGTGGAAAGTTATTGACTTATGTGATTAAAAAGTGGCTATAATTCAGCTTGAGGCATTATTGCCCACTGGAGGATACTATTTCCTCTACAGGGATAATAATGTGCCCTGTAAACTAAAAACTCCAGTCTCTCTCTATATTTCACCATGCACTTTAATAAAGATCTTTTTGCCTTCAATGTGCGATAGCTTCACCATGCTGTCGGAATCTTAACTTTGTATTTTTCCAGGGACTCTGTGACAGGAACTGAAGAAACCTAATGGCTCATTAAAGCCTTGTAATCTTTAATAAGAGATATTATACAGTATAACAGGTGATCTTGCACCTAGGGAACGAGAGTGGGCATTAAGAGATGTGGGTTCAATCCCCACTTCTGCCACTGGCCAGTTTGCGCAAGTCACTTTTTATTTCTTTTCCTCTCCCACTTTCTCTGTCTTGTCTATTTAGCTTGTAAGCGCTTTGGGGCAGAGCCTGTCTCTTTCTATGTGTTTGTACAGTGAATAGTCTGAACAGGCCCTGATCTCAGTTGTGGCTATAGGTGCTACTATAAAACAAAGAACAAATAATAGTAAATAAAAAATACTGTATATATTGATGCACTGTCCCAGGACTCCAAGGCTGGATCCTATAGTTTTAGTGAAAGGCTGAGGTGATAACTATGAGAGTCATACAGTACAGCTGACAATGGGGCTTGATCACATAAAAACTCAAAATTAGCTTGTCGATACCAGAAATAAGTCAGGAGTAGAATAACACTCTCAGTTTCTAATCACGGTAATGGCACAGTGGACAATACTCATTATCCCCATGTCTTTCCCTGGTTTGAAAAAAAAAAATCAAAGAAGAAAGAGATCAAGAATAAAATAAACCAGCACATCCTGAAATTAGTGACACAAATCAATGCGTGTTTCCTTGTGTCAGCTCACATTACATTATATTCTATTTGTTGAAACCCAAGGTATTCTAACACGACATGACATACAGGTTGTACTGCATACATTACACATTAGGAGACCTGATTTCTTAATGGAATGCAGCTACTGTAGGCCATTCTTTCAGATCCAGTAGGGACCTAACCATAACCTACTTTTAAACAAGCCACTGTAAAACACTCCCTTATCTATCTGATTTCCAGGACAAGGAGCAGTTTTTGTCCTGATTTGACAGCATTATCCTAGCAATGGCACTATGGAACAATATGAAGCTGGGACAGGGTAGTCTGCTCCTTACGGATAGTGGTGCCTAGGGGTCAGCCCACCCAACCACATGACATGGCCCTTTAAGAAGTTGATAGATAGATAGATAGATAGATAGATAGATAGATAGATAGATAGATAGATAGATAGATCAGTGGTTCTCACTGGGGTGGTGGGAAGGGGCCAACAGAGGGAGTCGCTGGCTAAGTCCCGATAGGTGGTTAACTTACACTACACAGCTCCAAGGAGGAGAGCTGGGGGCTCCTGTTGAAGGAGAGACTGAAAGGTAACCTAGAAGGAACTGGGAACAAGGCCCAGAGAGTGAGCTTTAGGGAATCCCTGGAGGTCAGAAGAATCTTTTGTTTCTTTTGGGATTTTGTTTGGTCTGGCGACCCGGGAAGGGGGCTGAACTCAGAGTGATCCAACTGGAAGGCTGAGTCACATGAACCCTGTGGAGACAGAAAATCTGGGAGGAGGAAACTGAGGCAGGGAATGCCTGTAGTGCCACAGTCAGCCAGCAGGGGGTGCTATAAGGCAGTCATGCCATGTGACAGAAATCCTTTCAGTTACAGTTGAATACCCCAATGCTGGGTTCTCCTGCATCTTCCCATTGGGGAAAATCTGCTGAGTGCCTAGTCTATGGAACTGGGCAGATCTTTGGGATGGAGCCATAGCTGTATTCTCCCCCAAACTGGAATTGGAGCATGCTACCCAGTCACTACTACAGCTCGGAAGCTGTAATCCCCTATCTGCTGCTTGGATCTCTGCAATGTGGGGGGCAATAGTTGGTGGGTCTTCATAGTAGTGATTCATCAAGCAGGATGTCTCCTCTCGCTGGGCTGCCTGTCTCCTCCTCCTCTCCCCAGCCAAACCCCTCTGTGGGACAGCACAGAATTTGTCTCTGTGCCATGCCTGAAGCATGGCCCTCCCAACCAAGCTGCAGACTGGTAGCCATTGGATTGCTTGTGTGGCTTGCTGCCTGGAGGGGAAAAGTTGTAGCTGGCTGACATTGGCCAATTCTATGGCTGACATGGGCCAGTGAGTGTTGCATCATGGTGGGGAGAGCTGCAGACATTAAACATCTGAGCTGTGCAGTAGCATACTAGGGCTAACAGATATGCATACAGGATTAGACTGTTCTTAGCCCTGTCATGAATGCACAGGTGCAGTGGTGGTACATGGAACCTTTGTCTTTGAGTGCTCCAAGCAAGGGCAAGAGTCTTTGCACAAAGGGGAACAAATAGCCCCATGGCTCTGCGTAACCTCTTTGCCCAGTCCACAAAGTTGGCTGGCCATAGGGAGGGGAGCAGGCTGTGACATCTTATTAGATGCCTCAGAGAGGAGCTTACAGGCTGGCACCATGATCCTTGCTTCTCCATACAGTGGTACATCTGCCCACCGCCTTGAAGGCAGGGCTTATCAGCTCAGTCTGGTGGGGGTATGCAGTGTTTTAGGGACTACAGTCACTCAACTGGGCCATTGCTCATGGGAGTGAGCCTTCCAACCTGCCTTGACAGATACGGGCTAGCAGGTCTCACGCCAGGGCTCTAAACATAGTTGTGTAGACAGTGCTTTGAAGGTGTGGCTTGGGCTGGAGCTCAGGCTCTGAAATCCATCCCTGACCCTAGGCTTCAGATCCTGAGCCACAACTTCAAAGCACTGTCTACACAGCATGAGCCCCGCTAGGTCACCTCTGTCAACCCAGGCTGGGCAATTTGCCTCCACAATGCTGTGTAGCCATCCCCTTAGAGGCCCCAACCAAAGCAGAGCGCCCATTGTACTACTATGTGCTGTTCATACATATCAGAAAGGACAGGCCTTGCAATGAAGCACTAAGAATTTATGGGCAAGGCAAACAAAGGGTTGGAGAAAGGGAATCTGACTTCCCATTTTATGAAGAACTGCCGTGATTTACTGAAGGTCACACAGGAATTCTGTGGCAGAGTTTGGAAATTGAACCTAGATCGTCCAAGGTCATAAGGCCACACATCCTTCCTCCCTTTAATGTCTCAGAGTAGCAAATCTCAACCACAGAAGATGCCCAAGCAGCTCCTGATTGCTTCAAAGCATCTCACGCAGCTCAGTACTGTATGTTGAAAAACACTGTATACATTGGAGCTTGTTAACATTCTCCAGGTGGCCCCTCGTTGCTTCTGAAGTCGCTGCAGTGGCAAAGCCTCCATAATGACAGCTTCCTGGTGTTCCTACTGTTGTGTGTCTGCACCCGACAGTCTCCATTGCTCTTTCTGAGGAAGTAACTGGCATTCAGCTCTGTAGTCTGGGTACTACAAAGGCACTCTCTTGCTCTCGCAAAAATAAATCATTTCACTGTGTGCTCCCCCCCACCCATTCCACTCAAACACAGAACATAATAGAATTGCCACTGCCAAAACCCTCACTCCAGTGGACTGAAAACCATTCATTTGTTGGCTGAATTTTAAGATGTCTGACTCCGAATGCAAGAGAATTCTCCATGGATGTAATGGGACATTTAGCAATTCATTCATTTCTTCACATGCTACTTATTTAGATGCTCAGCGGTTGGCAACTTTGATATGGAGCAGTGGAAATTAGAAAGACATTACGTATCATAAAAACATAAATGAAAGAAAACACAGACCCTAGTGTATATCAGACTAAATTGACTAGTGTCATAGTCAGGATATTTTGTTTTATAAATTATAATCGTTATCAGAGGTGTTCCCTTGAGTAAACCGCTACCTGTCTGTTTCATATACAACATTTACTCTTCACTCTGCAAAAGAGTTGCTAGGTAGGATTTACACACAGAGAAATATGTCAGCTATCTAATGGTATGTGTGTGACTAGAATAAATGTAATGTGTTTGTACAGTGCCTGGCACAATGGGCTTTAATCTTGAGGGGGGAATCGGAGTGTGTATCAGGGTGGCTTGCCCTTAGGTCGAGAGCTTAGGGCTTAGCCAACCTTGATTGCAAGATGAGCCCCACCTGAGGTAATTCAAATATAAAAGACAGCAGGAAGCAGTGCAGTGGTTGAGAGAAGCTCAGGAATCAGGAGACGCAAACAAGAGAAGGCAGGCAGCCAGCCAGCCAGCCAGCCACAGGGTTGAGCTCCAGCGTGAAAGAGCTGGGAACGTCTCTGCTTCAGGTGGAACAACTGATGAAGAAAGAGCTCTAGATGAGGCTGAGGAACTGGAGCTAAGTATGACCAGTTGAATTATGATTTTGGACTTTATGTTGAGGACCCATTGAGGATTGTTTGGCTTGTTTTGTGGTTAAGGACTCTAGATTTCACCCAGGTTTGAGATTAAACCAGCCCCAGAAAGGGGCTCTGTGAGCCACAACAGAGACTGTCTGGAATGTTTAAACTGTCTAGAAGAGGAGGCTCTGTAAAGCAACTCCTGGCCCTGATGGGTGCTCAGTAAGTGGCCACACTGCTACAGGGTGCTAGTGTAAGACTGGCAGACCCCGGTCGTTCGCGGGCAGGATCAAACTGGGGACTTCTGGAGCGTAGTGCCTGAGCCTCTACCCCATGAGCTAAAAGCCAACTGGCTGTTAGCTAAGGCTGTAGAGCAGACTCAATCTCTCTCTCTTTAAGTGGTCTTGGTGCCACTAGATGGGACAGAACACCACACAGAAGGTGTGTGGGTTACACTAGAGCAAGACAAATTAAAAAAATAATGATCTTATGCATGTAATGACACTGAAAGTGCCAGCTGGATCACCTTCAGGGACTGAACTCAATACTGCTGGATCTAAAGACTGAGCCTTGATTGCTTGAGCTTAAAGGAGTAGGTCCGTTCACTCAGACCTTATTTGACTCATATGTTTCTGCCACTTGGGGCAGGAGGAGGGCATTACTAAAATAGATATAATAATAGCCATATTCTGAAATGTGACCTAGATTTAAAAAAAATGGCATTGTGGCCTTTGTCGTCTCTCAGTGATTTCCCAATCAACTGTTACCAGATGACAATCAGACAGATGTTTCCCACCCAACAAACTACGTCTCTGTTCTGAGTGTATACTCACACTAAGTTAAGACTGCTGCAGCAGACTGGCAAAACTGGAAGGTGGTGGTGAAGGCCCTATGTTCCTCAGGGAAGAGAGAACATAACAGAAGAGTGTGGTCACATTTTGGATGTTTCACAATGATCTGATTTAGGGGATGGACTTAGAACCGGTTCATCGCTTGGGCAGAGACCCTTCAGATGTGCTGGTAAGACAAACCCATGAGTGGCTAAGATCACAGAGAGTAAAACCCCTCCAAAGAGAAAATGTGAGTGCTACATTTTTGATTTTGCAAGACGATAGCAATTCTGCCACGAGGAGGGTGGGGCTGGGGAAACTGATCTACCCAGGATGAGTATGGGAGGAGGCTAATTGGTCTTTCACCTTATTTTTGCTGTCATTCCTTCAGAGATTAGGTTAAACCTCAGATATGTTTCATCAGGGAATCAAGGAGATTATACTTTGTCTCTCTATCATCCAGCCATTTTCTGCAATGTTGACTAGATTTGTATAAGCCTCACAACTCATTATGTGATTCCTTTTAGTCAAAATAGGTGTATAACTCATGGAACCAAAAGCAGCTGCTTGTGTAATAGAATTAATTAGAAGATGGGGCACAAATTACTAGCACCACAGCTGAATCTTTATCAAGTTCCTTGCTTCTCCACCTTTCCATCCCCATGGACCCTCAATTTCTGTGAGTTTTTCACACCTTCCAATTTAAGGGACAGCATGGTTCATGAGGTTGTTCTCAGTCAGTGAAAGGATTCTGAATATCCGGGTGGGAGGTCAGATAATCCCTGTGTACCATGCTTTACTGTAAACCATGCTTTCCTGGCCTTTTTAGATCTCAACAAATGTAACAGCACTCCCCTCAATAAAAGTACATAGGGATGGAAATAAGACCTAGGTTGCTTCCGCAAAATCCAAATTGGGGGAAGACCAATGCTTTTGTTGTCTCTGTCCCAGCAAGAGTAGCCTTGTGGGCTTATCTGGCTAGGTCTTTATGAGGTTGCCTATCACTGTATTATTTGAGCACTTAACTATACACCCCATCCATCAAGCAATGGCGTGGTATAGATAGTGGGAAGAGCAATGGAGTGGCCTGAACTTCCCTTGCCTCCTTCCAGTTTTCAAGCCAATCCATTTTATAAGCATTCTGCCCTGACCCACAACCCATTGAAATCAAGGCAGTGGGGGGCTTTCCACTCCCCTCAGTGGCCTTTGGATCAGTCACGAGGTGGGATCCACAAGAGGGACTTAGGTGTTGTGATGTTCAGCATCACGGCCTCTAACTTTCAGGCACCTAGGAAAATCACAGGAGCAACCCTCTGAATCACACAGCTGAGTTAGACTGCCTAGACCATGAATGGAGAGAGATAGGAACCTTGGCATATGATCCACCCAAGCTAGAATAACCCTAAAACAGCCAATTTGAGATGCTGACCGGGGGGGCGAGGGGGGGAGGTTGCCCTAAGTCCCACCCCCTCTCTCGGTGTTCAGCATCTAAGTCTGGGCTACAAGAAGACAACTCTCTGCTAGCAATTCATGAACCAGAGGAAGGTAGGCATTTGGCCACCTAAGTCATATGAGGGGCCCAGTCTGGTAGGTGTGCTCAGAGGCTGTCTAACTCCAGACAGAAGGGGGTGGGGGGACGACTTCTATTATAACCTTTAGCCTGGGGCTCAGGTGGGAGATTGGATCCCTGATGCCTACAGGGGGGCCAGCAGTGAATGTATTCAGAGGCAGAAACCTAGTCACCTGGGGAACTTCTATTGAAAAAACTTAATTGCCAAGTGAGTGTAGGTGCCTACAGGGGTAAGTGATAGCTGAGTGGGAGTTTTGGGTTTAACAGTGGAACCTAAAAACAGACTTAGACCCCTATGCACCTTTGTGAAGCCCACCCCCAGGTGACCTTGGACAAGTCAATGAATTTCTCTGTGCCTCAGTTTCCCCACTGGTCAGAAAGGCCCCTTCCCCTCCCTTATTGAGTACTTTGAAATCTTCAGCAGAAGCCAGTTGCAGTTTACAAACACATTGCATTCTTATTTATTTATAAATTCTATTCTAATTCTTATTTATTTATAAAGGGGCATAGTCTGGCATTATACTTTTCTCTAGTGATCACACTCCATGCAGGAATCAGTTAGAGCAACTAGGAACATCTCGATTGCAGCTCCAAAGATACCATATCCTTGGTGGAGTGGTTGAGCCTTGTCTGCATGATTCCCACAGGCTGTCCTATAAAATTAGGCACTAACTTGTCCTCAGCGTCACCTTGAGATCAATGACTGTGGCTCGTACAGTTTTCCAGGCTCCTGCTTGCTAACATGAAGTTTCCATGTTGTTCAATGTTTAAGTGCCCGACTTGCATCGTTAGCATACTGCTGGGTGCAGGACAGTTCAGCCACCTGGGCTTTTGGGATGATCATAGAATCACAGAATATCAGGGTTGGAAGGGACCTCAGGAGGTCATCTAGTCCAGCCCCCTGCTCAAAGCAGGACCCATCCCCAACTAAATAATCCCAGCCAGGGCTTTGTCAAGCCTGACCTTAAAAACATCTAAGGAAGGAGATTCCACCACCTCCCTAGGTAATGCATTCCAGTATTCCACCACCCTCCTAATGAAAAAGTTTTTCCTAATATCCAACCTAAACCTCCCCCACTGCAACTTGAGACCATTACTCCTCGTTCTGTCATCTGCTACCACTGAGAATAGTCTATATCCATCCTCTTTGGAACCCCCTTTCAGGTAATTGAAAGCAGCTATCAAATCCCCCCTCATTCTTCTCTTCCACAGACTAAACAATCCCAGTTCCCTCAGCCTCTCCTCATAAGTCATGTGTTCCAGACCCCTAATCATTTTTGTTGCCCTCCGCTGGATGTTTTCCAATTTTTCCACATCCTTCTTGTAGTGTGGGGCCCAAAACTGGACACAGTACTCCAGATGAGGCCTCACCAATGTCAAATAGAGGAGAATGATCACGTCCTCGATCTGCTGGCAATGCCCCTACTTATACATCCCAAAATGCCATTGGCCTTCTTGGCAAGAAGGGCACACTGTTGACTCATATCCAGCTTCTCGTCCACTGTAACCCCTAGGTACTTTTCTGCAGAGCTGCTGCCTAGCCATTCGGTCCCTAGTCTGTAGCGGTGCATTGGATTCTTCCGTCCTAAGTGCAGGACTCTGCATTTGTCTTTGTTGAACCTCATCAGATTTCTTTTGGCCCAATTCTCTAATTTGTCTAGGTCCCTCTGTATCCTATCCCTACCCTCCAGTGTATCTACCACACCTCCCAGTTTAGCGTCATCTGCAAACTTACCGAGGGTTTAATCCACACCATCCTCCAGATCATTTATGAAGATATTGAACAAAACCGGCCCCAGGGACTGACCCTTGGGGCACTCCACTTGATACCGGCTGCCAACTAGACATGGAGCCATTGATCACTACCCATTGAGCCCAACAATCTAGCCAGCTTTCTATCCACCTTATAGTCCATTCATCCAGCCCATACTTCTTTAACTTGCTGGCAAGAATACTGTGGGAGACTGTGTCAAAAGCTTTGCTAAAGTCAAGGAACAACATGTCCACTGCTTTCCCCTCATCCACAGAGCCAGTTATCTTGTCATAGAAGGCAATTAGATTAGGCAGGCATGACTTGCCCTTGGTGAATCCATGCTAACTGTTCCTGATCACTTTTCTCTCCTCTAAGTGCTTAAGAATTGATTCCTTGAGGACCTGCTCCATGATTTTTCCAGGGACTGAGGTGAGGCTGACTGGCCTGTAGTTCCCAGGATCCTCCTTCTTCCCTTTTTTAAAGATGGGCACTACATGAGCCTTTTTCCAGTCGTTCGGGACTTCCACCGATTGCCATGAGTTTTTAAAGATAATGGCCAATGGCTCTGCAATCACATCCGCCAACTCCTTTAGCACTCTCGGATGAAGTGCATCCGGCCCCATGGACTTGTGCTCGTCCAGCTTTTCTAAATAGTCCAGAACCACTTGTTTCTCCACAGAGGGCTGGTCACCTCCTCCCCATGCTGTGCTGCCCAGTGCAGTAGTCTGGGAGCTGACCTTGTTCGTGAAGACAGAGGCAAAAAAAGCATTGAGTACATTAGCTTTTTCCACATCCTCTGTCACTAGGTGGCCTCCCTCATTCAGTAAGGGGCCCACACTTTCTTTGACTTTCTTCTTGTTGCTAACATACCTGAAGAAACCCTTCTTGTTACTCTTAACATCTCTTGCTAGCTGCACCTTCAGGTGTGATTTGGCCTTCCTGATTTCACTCCTGCATCCCCAAGCAATATTTTTATACTCTTCCCTGGTCATTTGGCCAATCTTCCACTTCTTGTAAGCTTCTTTTTTGCGTTTAAGATCAGCAAGGATTTCACTGTTAAGCCAAGCTGGTCGCCTGCCATATTTACTATCCTTTCTACACATTGGGATGGTTTGTCCATATAACCTCAATAAGGATTCTTTAAAATACAGCCAGCTCTCCTGGACTCCTTTCCCCCTCATGTTATTCTCCCAGGGGATCCTGCCCATCAGTTCCCTGAGGGAGTCAAACTCTGCTTTTCTGAAGTCCAGGGTCTGTATTCTGCTGCTCTCCTTTCTTCCCTGTGTCTGGATCCTGAACTCGACCATCTCATGGTCACTGCCTCCCAGGTTCCCATCCACGTTTGCTTCCCCTACCAATTCTTCCCGGTTTGTGAGCAGCAGCTGAAGAAGAGCTCTGCCCCTAGTTTGTTCCTCCAGCACTTGCACCAGGAAATTGTCCCCTACACTTTCCCAAAACTTCCTGGATTGTCTGTGCACCGCTGTATTGCTCTCCCAGCAGATATCAGGGTGATTGAAGTCTCCCATGAGAACCAGGGCCTGCAATCTAGTAACTTCCCTTAGTTGCCAGAAGAAAGCCTCGTCCACCTCATCCCCCTGGTCCGGTGGTCTATAGCAGACTCCCACCATGACATCACCCTTGTTGCTCACACTTCTAACCTTAATCCAGAGACTCTCAAGTTTTTCTGCAGTTTCATACCGGAGCTCTGAGCACTCATACTGCTCCCTTACATACAGTGCAACTCTCCCACCTTTTCTGCCCTGCCTGTCCTTCCTGAACAGTTTATATCCATCCATGACAGTACTCCAGTCATGTGAGTTATCCCACCAAGTCTCTGTTATTCCAATCACATCATAATTCCTTGACTATGCCAGGACTTCCAGTTCTCCCTGCTTGATTTCCCAGGCTTCCTGCATTTGTGTATAGGCACTTGAGATAACTCGCTGATCATCCCTCTTTCTCAGTATGAGGCAGGAGCCCTCCCCTCTCGCATGCTCCTGCTCATGCTTCCTCCCGGTATCCCACTTCCCCACTTACCTCAGGGCTTTGGTCTCCTTCCCCCAGTGAACCTAGTTTAAAGCCCTCCTCGCTAGGTTAGCCAGCCTGCTTGCGAAGATGCTCTTCCCTCTCTTCATTAGGTGGAGCCCGTCTCTGCCTAGCACTCCTCCTTCTTGGAACACCATCCCATGCTCAAAGAATCCAAAGCCTTCGCTCTGACACCACCTGCGTAGCCATTCGTTGACTTCCATGATTCCACGGTCTCTATCCGGGCCTTTTCCTTCCACGGGGAGGATGGACGAGAACACCACTTGCACCTCAAACGCCTTTGTCCTTCCCAGAGCCACGTAGTCTGCAGTGATCCACTCAAGCTCATTGTTGGCAGTATCATTGGTGCCCACATGGAGAAGCAGGAAGAGGTAGCAATCCGAGGGCTTGATGAGTCTCGGCAGTCTCTCCGTCACATCATGAATCCTAGCTCCTGGCAAGCAGCAGACTTCTCAGTTTTCCCGGTCGGGGCAGCAGATAGATGACTCAGTCCCCCTGAGGAGAGAGTCCCCGACCACCACCACCCGCCTCCTTCTCTTGGGAGCGGTGGTCGTGGAACCCCCAACCCTAGGACCGTGCATCTCATGCCTTCCAATCGGCGGAGTCTCCTTCTGCTCCCTTCCCTCAGATTTCAGAGTAACAGCCGTGTTAGTCTGTATTCGCAAAAAGAAAAGGAGTACTTGTGGCACCTTAGAGACTAACCAATTTATTTGAGCATAAGCTTTCGTGAGCTACAGCGCACTTCATCGGATGAATTCCACAGTATGCATCCGATGAAGTGAGCTGTAGCTCACGAAAGCTCATGCTCAAATAAATTGGTTAGTCTCTAGGGTTTCACAAGTACTCCTTTTCTTTTTGCTTCCCTCAGATGTATCATCTGGTCCACTCTCCGCATTAGTACCTGTGGAGAGAACATGAAAATGATTGCTTACCTATATCTGCGCTGCTGGTACATGGACGCTCCCCTTTCTTCTTCTGGAGGTCACATGCTGCCAAATTTCTTCACCGTTCTCCTGTCCCCGCTGCACAGCCTGCTCTGAATCTTCAGAATTTTGTCCCCGTAGAAGCATATCCTGACGTCTGTCCAGGAAATCTTCAGTTTCTCTTATGCAACGCAGGGTCGATACCTGTTTCTCCAAACCTTGAACCTTCTCTTCCAATATGGAGACCAGCTTGCACTTTGTACAGACAAAGTCGCTTCTGTCCTGTGGAAGAAAGACAAACATGGCACATCCAGTGCAGGTCACAACAGCTGAACATTTCCCATCCATATTACCTTCCTTCTATGATCTTCCTCAGGAATTGTAGTAGCTACTCAGAGAAGCCGGCAAGATGTAAGCCTCAGTGGGTTCTCCCCAGGCAAACTTCCAGGCAAACTCCCTCTGTTAGCCTCTCTGCTGTTCGCTGCTCAGCTGGTTCGCAGCTGACTGGCTTTTTATAACAGTCAGGCTCACTCAAGGCTCACCTGGAACACTCCCAATTCACACTTTTCAAACAACCAATCAAGCACACGGTCAAACGGTCAAACTGTCCCCACAACAGACACTCATACCCACCAACACAGCCTCCTTAATGCCGCCCTTAGCGTACTTCCTATCAGGCAGATCCCAGGCAAACTCCTTCTGTTAGCCTCTCCGCTGTTCGCTGCTCAGCTGATGCCCCATCACTCATTCCTTCACCTCCCTCCGTGGCTCAGATCTCACTGTCAGCTTCAAAGAGCACACGGCATGATGTGCTTTTTCGCATTTGCATAGTCTGGTCCAGGCAGCGGTGGTCAAGCTGAACGGTTAAACCCTGTGGCAGTTATGTCCTGGCACAGGGATCTCACCACCTGCCAGACATCGTAGAAGCAATGTTCTCCCAATTGAAGGGAGTTTGTGGCGGAATATGGTGGGGGAGTGTAGGGGGGATAATTGTTAAAATAGCTTCACTCATCTTCCAGAGCCAGTGCTTTCCATTGTCAAAGTCACTGAGTATCAGGTCAGCCAGTGGAGGAGAGTATTTTTCCCTCCCCCTCCAAGCTACAGGACATTGAGTTCTATAATGTACTCAGTGCTTATGAAATAGTTAATTGCCTTCTGAAACTACTTGGCGGTTGGAGTAGGAGGAATGGCTTTATGAGGAGAACCAGAGTCCAAAACCTTGTGGAGATTGCAGTGTTGGGACCCCCCCTTGCTAAAAAACAAATAGCTGCCCCTGGTTTTTTGGCAGGAGGGGCGGTCTGTGTTTTTGGTGGCATCCGACACATTTTGTGAAAGTAGCTCTCTCAGTGGGCGGTGTACTGGGCAATAACAATTTGTTCGTGAACAAGCCGTTCACCTCTCGAGCAGGATACAAATTCTGTCTCGGGTCACGACTGAAAACTCATTTGCTGCATCCCCCATTAATGCACCTTGCTCCAAAGAGGATGGAGGTGGGTTGACAGGGCTGTGTGAGGATCCAGAAGTGCCGTAGGATAGCAAGATGCAGGCTAGCACTGAGGTGCTGTGGGAGAAGCCCCACTGCTGGAATGGCATGTTGTGATGCAGGTTGTAATTAAAGTCTGTGATTATTCGCCCACATAATTTTAAACAGGGGCAGTATATTTGACAGGCTGCCATGAAAAAGAGTTTTTAAATATATATATATATTTCCAGGATTTCTCACCCCGTCTTGTAGTAGCAGAGAACTGTCTTCAATTTAGCAAAGAAGCTATTCAGAGATCAGAGGATTAAATATTTTATCGTATACCCAGCAACCCAAATATCTTTAAAGGAGCCCCTGTGTTAAAAACCCTGAAGAAGCTCTGAAATTTACAAACCCTCAAGAGTAGAAAACAATTAAATGTAAAATGAGTCTTAAGGCACCTTTTTATGTTAAATTAATGATGGCGTCTAATTAATATGGTCATACTATTTGTTAAATTAAAGGTATTTAAATATATACTTTTTCTTAGTGGTTATATGGTATATTCTTAGCTTCAGTGAATGTATGATAGGACCTAATCATGACAATATTGGCATTTGTGCTTAACTTTAAGCAAATGAGTAGTTCCAGGAGTCTTCTAAATATCCCATTATTTTGTTTCATAACTTAATTAGGGACTAGTAATGTGCTTAAAGTTAAACATGCATAAATATTTTCAGGATCCAGAGTTTACAATTTCGGTAATAATTTTATTAAAACCTAACATTTAATAGAACTCATCAAAAAAAAACAGCTGTTTGAAAAAACAAAACTTCACATGGATTTCAAACACTTTGGAAATTTCATTTTGCTTTTTTACACGATCAACAAAGATGTTATTTTAACAATTTGAAAATGGATGTGATTTTAGCAATTTTTATCTTAAAAATCAGAATTGTTTGTATTTGTTTCTGATTTTTCCAACCCCCCACCATGTGACTTAGCTGACTAATAAAATCTGTCAATAGAAACAAAAAACAACCAAACAAAGGACCAAAGGCAGCAATGAAACCCTCCAAAACAATAAATGAAAATTACCAGTGACATTTCTGTTTCAAAATGGAAAATCAATTTCTTTGTGTGATAAGTTACAAAACATGCCATTACAAAAATAAATAAATAAAAATACTTGAACTAGCAGCAGTCCCGACTGAGCACTGTCTATGCTTCCCACATTATCTACATGCTATGTATTCAATGGGCCTGCAAGAAGATCAGGGCCTGCAAGAAGATCTGTCTGGACAACCCCCCCTGCAAAATCCCATTCACCTCAATGGGCTTCTGCCCAGGGATCTGCCTGCATGCTTCTCCATGCAGGATAGGGTGACCAGATAGCAAGTATGAACAATCGGGACAGCGGGTGGGAGGTATTAGGTGCCTATATAAGAAAAAGCCCTGAATATCGGGACTGTCCCTATAAAATCAGGACATCTGGTCACCCTAATGCAGGATCCGGTTGTAAGGGAGTCTGCATGCAATACCAGGCCTTTAATAGAGCTGCAACTAATTTATCCAAGCAGTGACTTTTGCCTACCATTTATATTCATTACATCTAACCCACCACAAGAGAGGAAGGATGATCCAGTGGTTAGGGCACTAGGCTAGGACTCAGGAGACCTGCATTCAAGTCCCTGCCCTGCTACAGACCTCCTGTGTGACTTGAGCCAAGATGTCCTAAGTCTCTCTATGCCTTAGCTTCCCCATGTATAACCTGGGGATAATATCACTTCCCTACTGTCTGAGGATCTTGTGAGGATAAATGCATTATTGTAGCATCTGGAAGCCCCAATCATGGACCAGGACCCAATTGTGCCAGGTGCTGTTCAAAAAATGGTCCTTTCCCCAAAGACCTTACAATCTAAATACAAGACAAGAGACAACAGATGGAGGCAGTACAAGGAAACAGTGAGGCAGTCTTGGTCAGCATGATAGGCAGAGGTCTCGACACACCAGCAGCCTAACTGTTGTCAGATTTTCTGTAGGTGTCAGGCAAAAGGAGTTTGAAGGAGGGATTTGAAGGATAATGAAGTAGCTTTGCAGATGTTTACAGGAAGCTTCTCTCAAGCCTGAGAAGCAGGGTGGTGGAAATCATAAATAGGTTTGTTGGACAATGTAGCATCCTGAGCTGATCCGAGGCTGGCGACACCATTGCAATAACAGATGATTGATAATTAATAGTGGTGGGCATAGGCCATGACAGGCCTTGAAGGTGAACACAAGCATTTTCTGTTTGATGTGCTAGAGACTGGGGACCCAGTGAGGTGCAAAGAGAGGTGTGATATGGTTGATATGATGGGCTAGGAAGGCTATCTTTGCAGCAGCATTCTGAATGGATATGAGTGGGGCAAGACTGCATTTGTTAAAGCTGGAGAGAAAGATATTGCAATAATCAAGATGTGAGATGTTAAGAGCCTGAAGTAGATTGTGTGGCACTCAGGCCTTGTCTTCATTACTGCAGTAATTTGACCTAAATTATGCTACTCCAGCTACATGAATAACATAGCTGGAATCGAGGTAGCTTAGGTCGACTTACTGCAGTGTCTACACCGCACTGTGTCACTGGGAGATGCTCTCCAGTCTACTTACCTTACTCCTCTCATGCCGCTGGAGTACGGGAGTCGACCAGAGAGCTCTCTGCCATCGATTTAGCAGGTCTTCACTAGACCCGCTAAATCAACCCCCGCTGCATTGATTGCAGCAGCGTCGATCCCCGGTAAGTGTAGACATGGCCTCAGATGGCAGCCATATAAGTACCAAAGGTTGACAGACCAGATGAACATTCCTATCCTTTCCCTGTGGCTCTCATAGTCACAAAAAAGTGATCCTTATACCTGGCAAAGGCCCCAATCCTGAAAACACCTAATCATGCATTTAGTCATGAGCATAGGTTCATTAATTTTAGTGCAACAAAGTACATGCTTAAATGTTTGTAGGATCTGTGAAATAGGGGTAACATTTGGTTTCTGTTCAGTTAAGGACACATCTTATCTTACTGATTTATTATGGAGACAAAGTACATGAGGTAATATCTTTCATTGGATCAATTTCTGTTGGTGAAAGACAAGCATACACAGAGCTCTTCTTTCGCCAACAGAAGTTGGTCTAATAAAATAGATATTACCGCATCAACCCTATCACTCTTCTATCCTGCCTCCAACACAGCTACAACAACACTGCAAACAAAAATGGTTTATCATGAACACAACAAACTAAAAAAGGTTCCAGTGGCTTAATTCATGTTTAGCCAATGTATGTTGACCTGTGGAAGGTACCCTGGGGAACAACACTATGCACAGAGGGCCTATTAAACCATTTAGTCTGTTTCAAATTGATCTGAGGTTTTGAGATGCCTTTCATTTCAAATAGAAAATGCCAAGTATGTCAATATAAAAAATCCACAAATTTGTAATTTTGAAATTGTGGGGAAAATTACACCTTTCTTTCCTTTTTAAAAACTTCACCTGCACCATTTTTTCCAGCTGTAAAATGGAAGGGGAAAGATTAAAAAAGGAGAGCTGGTTTTTTTTCCCCTTCACTTTTCTCACTTTAAAAAAGAATGTTTTTGCCTTTTTTTCCAGTGGGGGAAAAGGATGACAGTCTTTTTTTTTAAGTGGATTTTCCCCTCTAAACCAAAAAGCTCAAATGAACCAAAAATATAAGAATGGCCATAGCCATACTGGGTCAGACCAAAGGTCCATCTAACCCAGTATCCTGTCTTCCAACAGTGGTCAATGCCATGTGCTTCAAAGGGAATGAACAGAACAGGGCAATTATCAAGTCATCCATCCCCTGTCATCCAGTCCCAGAATCTGGGCATCAGAGATTTAGGGACACCCATAACATAGGGTTACATCCCTGAGCATCTTCGCTAATAGCTATTGATTGACCTATCCTCCACAAACTTATCTATTTCTTTTTTGAATCCACTTATACTTTTAGCTTTCACAACATCCCCTGGCAACGAGTTCCACAGGATGACTGCACATTGGATGAAAAAGCACTTCCTTTTGATTGCTTTACACCTGATGCCTATTCATATAATTGAGTAACCCCTGGTATTTGTGAAGGGGTAAATAACACTTCCCTATTCACTTTATCCAAACCACTCATAATTTTATAGAACCTATCATGTCCCCCACTTTGTCGTCTTGTTTTCCAAGATGAGCCCAGTCTTTTTAATCTATCCTCATATGGAAGCTGTTCCACACCTTTAATCACTTTTGTTGCCCTTCTGTGTACCTTTTCCATTTCTAGTATCTCTTTTTTGGAATGGGGAGACCAGAACCGCACATAGTATTTAAGGTCTGGACATAGGTGTTGGAACTAGGGGTGCAGTGCCCCCTGCCCCATGACTTGAAGTGGTTTCCATCATAGAGGGTTTACAGTTTAGTTCAATGGCTCTCAGCACCCCCACTTTATAAATTGTTCCAGCACCCCTAGGTGTGGGTATACCATGAATCATTATATTTTCTGTCTTATGTTCTATCCCTTTCCTAATGGGTCCTAACATTCTGTTAGCATTTTTGATTGCTGCTGCACATTGAGTGAATGTTTAGAGAATTATCCACAATGATTCCAAGATCTCTTTCTTGAGTGGTAACAGCTAATTTAGATCCAATCATTTTCTATGGGTACGTCTTCACTACCCGCCAATCTGGCGGGTAGTGATCATCAATCGGGGATCAATTTATTGCATCTCGTCTAGACATGATAAATCAATCCCCAAATTGATGCCTGTATTCCACCTTGGCAGGAGGAGTAAGTGGAGTCGACGGGGGAGACACCGCGGTTGACTCGCCGCCGTGAGGACGGCCAGGTAAGTGGAACAAAGATACTTCGACTTCAGCTACAAGAATATCAACATTGAATTTAAACTGCCATTTTGTTGCCCAGTCACCCAGTTTTGTGAAATCTCTTTGTATCTCTTTGCAGTCTGCTTAGGACTTGACTATCATGAGTAATTTTGTATCACCTGCAAACTTTGCCATATCACTGTTTACCCCTTTTTTCAGATCATTTATGAATAGATTGAGTAGCACTGGTCCCAGTACAGATCCTTGGGGGACCCTGCACTGTACCTCTCTACACCGTAAATACTGATTATTTATTCCTAACCTTTGTTTCCTATCTTTTAACCAGTTACTGATCCATGAGGACCTTCCCGCTAACCCCATGACTGCCTACTAGGGGGACTCCTCCTGAAGGTTGAAACAACAGACTGGACTTCTACATAGAGTGCTTCCGCCGACGTGCACAGGCTGAAATTGTGGAAAAGCAGCATCACTTGCCCCATAACCTCAGCCGTGCAGAACACAATGCCATCCACAGGCTCAGAAATAACTCTGACATTATAATCAAAAAGGCTGACAAAGGAGGTGCTGTCGTCATCATGAATAGGTTGGAATATGAACAAGAGGCTGCTAGACAGCTCTCCAACACCTCTTTCTACAAGCCATTACCCTCTGATCCCATTGAGGGTTACCAAAAGAAACTACAGCATTTGCTCATGAAACTCCCTGAAAAAGCACAAGAACAAATCCGCACAGACGCAACCCTGGAACCCTGACCTGGGGCATTCTATCTGCTACCCAAGATCCATAAACCTGGAAATCCTGGACGCCCCATCATCTCAGGCATTGGCACCCTGACAGCAGGATTGTCTGGCTATGTAGACTCCCTCCTCAGGCCCTACGCTACCAGCACTCCCAGCTATCTTCGAGACACCACTGACTTCCTGAGGAAACTACAATCCATTGGTGATCTTCCTGAAAACCCCATCCTGACCACTATGGATGTACAAGCCCTCTACACCAACATTCCACACAAAGATGGACTACAAGCCATCAGGAACAGTATCCCCGATAATGTCACGGCAAACCTGGTGGCTGAACTTTGTGACTTTGTCCTCACCCATAACTGTTTCACATTTGGGGACAATGTATACCTTCAAATCAGCGGCACTGCTATGGGTACCCGCATGGCCCCACAGTATGCCAACATTTTTATGGCTGACTTAGAACAACGTTTCCTCAGCTCTCGTCCCCTAATGCCCCTACTCTACTTGCACTACATTGATGACATCTTCATCATCTGGACGCATGGAAAAGAAGCCCTTGAGGAATTCCATCATGATTTCAACAATTTCCATCCCACCATCAACCTCAGCCTGGACCAGTCCACACAAGAGATCCACTTCTGGACACTACGGTGCTAATAAGCGATGATCACATAAACACCACCCTATACCAGAAACCTACTGACTGCTATTCCTGCCTACATGCCTCCAGCTTTCACCCAGACCACACCACACGATCCATCGTGTACAGCCAAGCTCTACGATACGACTGCATTTGCTCCAACCCCTCAGACAGAGACAAACACCTACAAGATCTCTGTCAAGCATTCTTACAACTACAATACCCACCTGCTGAAGTGAAGAAACAAATTGACAGAGCCAGAAGAGTACCCAGAAGTCACCTACTACAGGACAGGCCCAACAAAGATAATAACAGAACGCCACTAGGCATCACCTTCAGCCCCCAACTAAAACCTCTCCAATGCATTATCAAGGATCTACAACCTATCCTGAAGGATAACCCATCACTCTCACAAATCTTGGGAGACAGGCCAGTTCTTGCCTACAGACAGTCCCCAACCTGAAGCAAATACTCACCAGCAACCACATACCACACAACAGAACCACTAACGCAGGAACCTATCCTTGCAACAAAGCCCGTTGCCAACTGTGTCCACGTATCTATTCAGGGGACACCATCATAGGGCCTAATCACATCAGCCACACTATCAGAGGCTCCTTCACCTTTACATCTACCAATGTGATATATGCCATCATGTGCCAGCAATGCCCCTCTGCCATGTACATTGGTCAAACTGGACAGTCTCTACGTAAAGAATAAATGGACACAAATCAGATGTCAAGAATTATAACATTCATAAACCAGTCGGAGAACACTTCAATCTCTCTGGTCACTCGATTTCAGACCTAAAGGTCGCAATATTAGAACAAAAAGACTTCAAAAACAGACTCCAATAAGAGACTGCTGAATTGGAATTAATTTGCAAACTGGATACAATTAACTTAGGCTTGAATAGAGACTGGGAGTGGTTGTGTCATTACACAAAGTAAAACTATTTCCCCGTGTTTATTTCCCCCACCCCCCACTGCTCCTCGGATGTTCCTGTTAACTGCTGGAAATGGCCCACCTTGATTATCACTGCAAAAGGTTTTCTCCCCCCAGCTCTCCCGCTTGATTATCACTGCAAAAGGTTTTCTCTCCCCCGCCCCCGCCCCCCGCTCTCCTGTTGGTAATAGTTCATCTTAAGTGATCACTCTCCTTACAGTGTGCATGATAACACCCATTTTTTCATGTTCTGTGTGTATATAAAGCTCCTCACTGTATTTTTCAGTGAATGCATCCAATGAAGTCAGCTGTAGCTCATGAAAGCTTATGCTCAAATAAATTGGTTAGTCTCTAAGGTGCCACTAGTATTCCTTTTCTTTTTACTTTGCTTAAGAGCTTTGGTGAGGGACCTTGTCAGAGGTTTTCTGAAAGTCCAAGTACACTATTTCAACTGGATCACCCTTGTCCAAATGTTTGACCCCTTCAATGAATTCTAATCAGAATATTTCACACACCATATTTCCCTTTTTTCATCCAGCTTGACTATTGACTCTGCTAAAAGCCCACATTACAGATAACATTAAGTCTGAATCTCCCTTAACCTACTGAAAACACATCAGAAGAAAAAAAGTGAAGATAGTTTCTGTAGACACTGAGGATCATCTGTGGATATGGGGGACTTCACTTGACCGTAAGAGCCAGATTGTGAGCCCTTGTTCCCACTGGTGTACAGTCATTCACATAAGTGGTTCCTTAATCAAATGAGTGCCATCTTAAACTCTAGAGAAAGCCATGTTATAGTCAAGTCAACCACTTTGTAGTTTAAAATAGCATTAGGATTTGGTATTTAGATTTATGATGAAAATTAGATAGATGTTAGGTAATGTTAATGTAGACATATAGACATATCCTTGTAGAGAAGGAAATAGCACAGCATGCAGAAATATTATTAATCTGTAAAAAGAAAGACAAACTATGCTTTCCTGTGTACTGAGTATCTTATGGTGTTCTACACATCTCATTTCACTTCTGATATCTGAGATGGCATTCATTCCCAATTCTTTCCTATTTTTGTTCTTTTATGTAGCAAAAAGTCTTTCTGTACAGAGGGTCAAATTTCCTCAACTGGTAGAAGCACAAAAGTCCTATTGGTGACCACAGATCAGTGATGTCACCTTAAAAATGGACAGCAAACATTTTCATTGTGTGGACCACACTTTAACATGGACACTGTCTTGTGGACTCCTCCCCTCTGATTGAAGACCACAGGGAGCACCTCCCCTGTAGGTTGTGATCTTGTGTACTACTTGTGGCAACCACAGCAACCTTTTTCAAGTAGTGTGATTTGCCAGTTTGAAATGAAGAGGAAGAGCCAGTCATTTGTGACCAGCCAGATCTCCATGGACTACAGTCGTGGGGTCTATCTGAATTAGATAGATTAGGTAGAAAATATTCCTCTGAGCCTGAGCACTGTTGATCACAATGTGCTATGGTCCTGAGCCTGAAAAGACTTACTTAAGCGTGTTAAAGTGCAGTGCCACTCCAGATAACTGGGAGTGCTCCTGCTGCATGGATTTAAGCAGGTTCATACATGTTTGAAGGATCAGGGCCAATTTTAAAATATACAGTACAACAAATAGATTTTTTCTGTGGGATATGCAGTATTTCCAGAATGAGTCTGATTTGGAAATACCCAGGGAATAGCCTTTGTGCTGGCATTTTACTAACTTCCATTTCTGGTATTGGTTAGAAAAAAGATATACAAATATTTGCTTGTGTGTTAATCAAAACGTATTTATGTCTCGCCTGAAAACAAAAAAAAGTAGGGTGTGACTAAAGCTTGGGCTGAGAATTTGACTCAAGTTCAGTTTTCATTGAGACTGGTTTGGTTAGCTATATGTAGTAGATTTTTTTTCAAAATCAGGGTTACTTTCTATGTATGATTCTACCTATGTTAGACCCCTGGCACCCCTCCTCCAGCAGCTTCATTTTGTAACCCACAGAAACATTTTATAGGTCTTGTCTAATTAAACATTTTGAGCTGCAAGTCATTATTGTGGTGATTGATGGCAGCTGCTCTATTGCCAATCTTAACACAGTATTTTTCTTATTACTTAATTGTTTTAGTAGCGCTTCAGCCATTAGTTTCTTAGTTCTGAAAACAGGAAACAGGAATGTTCTATTACAGATGCTCGGCTAATTAGCTCAGAGGCTGTCTAATGGGGGCTATTAAAAATGCAAATTAGGAGTGATCAAACAGTGCAAAGTTTTGTCCTGACAGAATATATTAATGTTTCTGCAAAAATAAATACATAACTAACTAACTAAATAAAGACAGAGAAGAGAATCAGAGATAGGATTTCATCCTTAACTATAATTGGGCATATCACAGAGTTGATATGGATGGTAGCCAGATAACTTATGATATTTAAAACTTGTCAAAGTGCTGGAAAATATACCCTAGAGGAAAAAATATATTTTCCACTGATTTCAGGGGAGGAGGTAAGATATAGACCTGATGACCTAAAGTTCTTTTTAGACTCCAACTTCCATGGTGCTATGAACATATGCTTTCTGGGTGACTTTACAAATAGGTAGGAAGGGGATGAAATAAACTTGATGAATGGAAAATATGGGTGACTGCCATCATGGTTAAATAGTATTAGCATAATTATGTCCCCCAAGAGATGGTGCTACTGACACTAAAATATTTGTGGAATCTAATATGCAAATCATCCCTGCAAACATAGCTTTGGGATTTGCATTTGCATGTTATAGATGGTCTTTAAAGCAGAGGCTGTGTGTTAAATATTTTTCGAGCAGTCTTCCTGAGTGGATTTGAAAGGGTTTTCTTTTCCTTTTAGAGAAACTATTATAAACAAGAGGCCAGTAACCAAATTGGAGACCAGACAGACTGCTCAAGGGGAACAGTGAAAACTGAATGCACAAAGGATTCAGATATCCTGGTGTTGGGTATGTTATAAAAATATGGAATGAACTCTTCTCAGTGCTGATGATTAGGCCTTAAACAGAACCTAAGGACGAGATATTTTCAACATCTGGTGGCACATAGATCCCCTTATTTGACCTTTGCTGTTGATTTTAGCTAGATGGGTTATTTTCCTCCTACTTTTACTGCATTAATAAAATATCTTCCTATTGATGCCAATGCCACCTATGTATCTATTGGCTGTACAGATAGTAGCTTCAACTCCAGGGCTGGTTTTCCCCTCCTCTTCTGCAGAGTCTGGAAGATAAACCCCAGACTAGGGTTTTAAAACTCAGTGATTCTTTGTTTGTTCCCTTAAATGTCTCCCAATTGCCCGTGCAGTCTTATTGATTTTTTTTCCCCCATTGCTCCTGTGGGACTGACATTTGCATAGATACCTTATGCTGAAACTCTAGGGCCAAATTCTAGCGCCATTAACAAGCTGCCTTGACCTATTTAAAGTCTTTTAATGCCCTGCCTGTCCTTTAAGCAAGCCTGGCTGCAGCCCTCCTCAGAAATGGCTTTCTGTACTGATCAGAACCTAGACTGAGCAGTAACGGAGGAGGTCCAAGAGAACCTGCTTTCTGCGTAGGGTAAGTCATTCATAAGATAGGCCCCAAAAGACAGCAGTAGAAGCTGCAGTTTGTTTATATGCAATTGATCAGGTAGCTAGATTGATGACCTCCTTCCATCACAGAACGTACTCGTGGTGATCTGTGCCACTGTGCCTTCAAGGCTTCAGTTGTGCATGGGTCTCTGAATCAAATTGTCCTCTCTGCCTGCATTAGCAAAGGACACGGATACCTGCTGCCCCTGGCCCTTCCCTCTAAATCAGTAATAAGCCAAGGGCCCAGAATGTGTTAGCTGGTGCTGTACTTCTGAGGGCACCACTTTTCAGTTAATATGGAAAGCCAGGCGCCTGGTGTAATGACTCCATCTGCTGCCATCAGTTCCTAGACAAAGCCCCCATCTTCAGCGCAGAGCTGAGAATTGGACTCTGGTTCTTCGGCTTCAAAACCACAGGCCTCTCTCTCTGAAGCACAGTAGCAACCAATATGTTCTGGGGCCTTGGCTTATTACTCACTGGGAGGGAGGAACAACCTTTAGTGAACCTCCAGCAGAAAAATGCGTCTTGATTCTCAGTGCCTGTGTAGAAGGACAAACCCTAGTCACTACTTCAGAATCTCAGGCCCTCTCTCGAGTTTTATCCACATTGCACCAAGGACCAGTTTGCCATTGCTGCAAGAGTTCATAATAAAACAGGCTGCTTTTACTGGTCCTCTGTGGTTTATAACTTTAAATGCTAATACCATGCCCAATGGGTAATTGGCAGCCTGGGTGGAGCAGGAGAGACCATCTGAAGTTATGTTGCTCTCTTCTGCAGTAGCATTGTTTATGTGGGGTTCTTGCAGGCAATTCACTCTTTGCTTTGCAGCCCAGCCGCAAGAGAGAAGCAGGGTTTTATAAGTCCACCCACAGAGCCAATATATTACACGGGCCACTTTGTGACCATTGAAGATCTGGTGACATATCGATAAGAGAATGTACCATAGAACCTCAGAGTTACAAACATCAAAGTTACGAACTGACCAGTCAACCACACACCTCATTTGGAACCGGAAATGCCCAATGAGGAAATGGCAGAGAGGGGAAAAAAAGTGAATATGGTACAGTACTGTGTTAAACATAAACTACTAAAAAAAGGGAAAGCAGCATTTTGCTTCTGCAAAGTAAAGTTTCAAAGCTGTGTTTAGTCAGTGTTCAGTTGTAAACTTTTGAAAGAACAATCATAACATTTTGTTCAGAGTTACGGACACTTCAGAGTTATGAACAACCTCCATTCGGGCCCAAGGTGTTCAGAACTCTGAGCTTCTACTGTATGTTAACCCTGGCCTATCTGGTTTGTTACCCTAGCCTGTACGTTAACCCTATGCCTACCTAAATACATGTCTGTGTGGCTGTTAAACAGCAGCTGGGTTCTGCAGTAGAGGTGGCTGCATTTTAGCATCAAGTGAAGTGATTCTTCTGTATTCCTGCCCTACCTCACAATGCTGCAATGTCTCCCTAGCTCAAGCCCATTGAGTCCTGGATCATGTTCAGGGGAACTGGAGCCACAGAACCCATGTTCCCGACAGGGATTACTGTCGTTAGGATGCCAGTGGAACAGAGAAGGCAGGGAATTAGGCTGGAAGCAACTCAGCCACATGGGCAGAGCAGTATACAGCGTCTAATAAACTTAGCCTGCATTCAGCATCACTGTTTGCAAATGAAACAGGTCCTTCGGATGAAAGATGCTATGAAAGATTTTATTTTTAAGTTACTGTAAAACAAAACAGAGGCCAAACTCCTCCTCGAGGCTGGGGGTCTGATGGCCCAGGTCATGGCATGACACTGGGTTCAATTGCCAGCTCTAGCGCAGACTTTTTTTGTCACCTTAGGGCAGTGGTTCTCAAAGCCGGTCCGCTGCTTGTTCAGGGAAAGCCCCTGGAGGGCCGGACCGGTTTGTTTACCTGCCGCATCCGCAGGTTCGGCCGATTGCGGCTCCCACTGGCCGCGGTTCGCCGCTCCAGGCCAATGGGGGCTGTGGGAAGCGGCACGGGCCAAGGGACGTGCTGCCGCCCTTCCCGCAGCCCCCATTGGCCTGGAGCAGCGAAACGCGGCCAGTGGGAGCCACAATCGGCCAAACCTGCGGACGTGGCAGGTAAACAAACTGGTCCAGCCCTCCAGGGGCTTTCCCTGAACAAGCGGCGGACCGGCTTTGAGAACCACTGCCTCCGAGTCATTAGTGGTTTACTCTGCCTCAATTTCCCATCTGCAAAAGGGGAATAATAATAATTATTTCTTTCCCATCCCAGCATTTGCCTGTTTTGTCTAGTTTGAATGTAGTCCCTGCTCCAAAGAGCTTATCTCTTAATATCGGTTTGTACAGCCCATAGGACAACGGAGTCTTGATCTCCGCTGAGACATTTAGGTGCTACAGTAATACAGACAGGAACAGGAACCAAAACAAACTGCAGACCAAGTGGGCAATTAGAGGTGTTAGCATGTGCTCCCCACTTGACCCCCTTCCACTTCTATTCCTCCCGCCCAAATAAGTGAAACCAGTCCACTGTACCAAAGCTGCCAGTTCTGAGCGGTATGGACACCAGGTGAAAAATCACAAGAGACAATCATAGGGTAGATACCACCTGCCTCGACTGCTCCAGGGGCATGAATGAGTCTGACAATTTTTGACTTCTGATTCCTTGAGCAATCATCTTTCCAAACTGCTGCCAGTGTGAAAAGGACTACCTCTGATCTGATATCTAGAGGCGCAAAGAGTGATTTTTGTCTTTGAAACCTAATAGTGGGTTCTTGGTAATTACAGTAAAAAAAAAAAAAGTGAGAAATAGAGGGTGGGTTGCTTATTTCTCTCCCCCTCTCTTGTTCCAGTAGGGTGCTTGGGGTTCCCTGTCCAGGGAAAAGCCGCCCTCGGCTTTACTGCGATTATTATTTCAAAGGAAAAGACGAAGGGCCTGTGAGATGCTACTATTATTTCTTATAAAAAATTTAGACTAAGTGACATCCTTTCTCTTTAAACCACTGTGGCAGGGAGCTCCGATTAATGTCTAAGGAAACAGGCCCCATTTTACACAGCAGTGCAGCACTCCAAGACCGGATGAGGAAGCCTCCCTGTTGTTGGGTGGGGAGGGATGTAGAATGTGAGGGGGGGAGCAGGAAAAGGGGGTGGAAGAGGACAAAGGGAGAAGAGAAGGAGGGTGCGCAGGGGCTGACAAAGCTATGGGGGACTTGGGTAGGGACCGGGTGGGTGGGGCAGGGAGTTAGAAGGGCACAGAGGCACGCTGCTGGTTTGGGACCTGATCTGAAACCCACTGAATTCAATGGAAAGAACTGACATCACCTGGGTTTTGGATCAGGTCCTTATAACCTAGAGAAGCAAAGGAAGATCAGGTGAAAGGGGGCAGAAAGGCAAAGGAGGGGGCAGGGAAAGGGGGAAGAGGAAAGTAGGGAATTAGGAGGAGGGGAGAGGTGTATTGGGTAAGGGAAGCAGGGAGCAGACGATGCCAGCTTGGATGCCTGTTCTCTGCCCTGTTTCCAAAGGCGAGATGTGGTGGTTATTGCTGAGCCACCTGGTATTGTTTTGAACTATCTGAGAAACCAGTGGCATTCAGAGCAAATTAGATTTAATTTACTGTACAAATTGCTGAACTATCAGACCCAGTAAATGTGTTTATTAAAATACAGAAGCATAGGCACGGGTCACATCTTTGTAGCACTGGATAATCAGACAGAGACTAAACCCACTAATATGGATAAATCGTGTTTGATTTTTCATGCCAGAGAGGTAACCAATAAGGGCTCTTTAGCCCTGGTTCTCTGTGATCCTGAGGTGTCTGAGTCCCTCCGGGTGATGCACACCTATTCTGGCTTTATTGATTCATTTCAATATCTCAGTGCAGCTCCAATGGTTTGCTCCTGACCTAAACTCAATTTTGTATCATGATTGCAACAGAGTTAAATTTCTCTCCATTTGTAACGCTTCATTTTTCCCATCCAGACAGAAGCAATTAAAGCAGATTTGGGTAGATTGGAAAAAGGGTGGGTTAGTGCTCAAGGATATTATTCCTTTCAGTGGTGAGGAGTGGAAAGGATACCTCTGATGCTTTCAATTTCCTCAAAAAAGAAAGGGGGAGAGGACATTTGTTCTAACCCCCTCCCCCACACAAAAAAAGAAAAGTTAGTTTATGGTGAATAGAACGTTAATTTAACAGACTAATAAGAATTGCTTAGCTTGGGTGATGTGTTTCAGCTCTGGGAAGTTCTTCACTTGTCAGCCAATAAATGTAAATTAATGGAATTTTTATTTTATTTTTTAAATTTTTTTTAAGATGCCTGTCTTGTGAGAGATTTTTTAGGAAATAAGAAAAATTTGGTTCTTGAATCCAGCCTCTCAGCCTCAGTAACTAAGCCGATTATCTCCTCCATGACCCTGCTCTGTTGAAGTTGTTCTCTTTTGTACTGTACACCTATCACAGGGTAAGGACCTAGTCTAGCAATACGGTCTGTCCATTTTGACACTGCCTCCCAACTATGTAATAGCTGAATGTCTTCTAGGTGAAATCAGTAGCAATAGGCGGGCAGGTGATGACAACCTTCTTGTGGTCTGTGCTGTTATGTGCCAAAACACAACAAGTGTCATCCAATTGGCATTTGAATGTTGCCTATAAACAGCCATGGAAATGATTACCCTGCAAAAAGTGACTCCTGTCTGACTCACTCAAAGAGAATCATAGGCCCAGCTCAATGACTTGCCAATTGAATGTTGAAGGTATGTTTCAGTCTATCTATCTTGTATTATGCAAGCCAATATGAAGAAGCCAGATTAAAGATGACACTCAAGAATCCCAGTGTTGCATTGCGAGCTACCTGGCTACAATCTTGTAGCCTTCCCCCATCACCTGAAACATGACCTTGTGCATAAATTAAGCAAGGTATTAAGGATTAGGATATGATAGACACCAGGACCACTCGGGAACCCTCACCACCTCATTAAGAAGCAGCAAGAAAACAGAAGAATAAATGACTGAATATAGATTGGTCATCCCTCCCCATTACCCACAGCCTATCACCCGGATCCATACACTGGTGATTTTAATAGCCCCATATTTTGTGGTGGTTATCATAACAATGAGACAGTTCTGCAGGCAAGGCACTTGTGGAATGATCATCAAACCAGGACTCGCACATTCTTTCTGCCGCAAAAGACAGAGGCTTATTTCATTCTGCTTCTTTGCACAGTTTGGAATTCCTCAGAATGCCACCAGAAGTATTCCTGGCAGCTTTCCACACAGCCAGCATTGATCCGTGATCATCCATATTGGGGTTGAACTCCCAGTAATCATGTCATAACCCAACCCCTGATGGAAAGGCAAACTAGCCAGGATTCCTTCCAATAATTGTGGCCACCATCTTTGTGATTCCACAGAAACCTGGAACATAAGAACATAAGAATGGCCATACTGGGTCAGACCAAAGGTCCATCCAGCCCAATATCCTGTCTACCGACAGTGACCAATGCCAGGTGCCCCAGAGGGGGTGAACCTAACAGGTAATGATCAAGTGATCTCTCTCCTGCCTCCATCTCCACCCTCTGACAAACAGAGGCTAGGGACACCATTCCTTATCCATCCTGGCTAATAGCCATTAATGGACTTAGCCTCCATGAATTTATGCAGTTCTCTTTTAAACCCTGTTATAGTCCTAGCCTTCACAATCTCCTCAGGCAAGGAGTTCCACAGGTTGACTGTGCGCTGGGTGAAGAAGAACTTCCTTTTATTTGTTTTAAACCTGCTGCCCATTAATTTCATTTGATGGCCCCTAGTTCTTATATTATGGGAACAGGTAAATAACTTTTCATTATTCACTTTCTCCACACCACTCATGATTTTATATACCTCTATCATATCCCCCCTTGGTCTCCTTTTTTCCAAGCTGAAAAGTCCTAGCCTCTTTAATCTTTCCTCATATGGGACCCATTCCAAACCCCTAATCATTTTAGTTGCCCTTTTCTGAATCTTTTCTAATGCCAGTATATCTTTTTTGAGATGAGGGGACCATATCTGTATGCAGTATTCAAAATGTGGGCATACCATGGATTTATATAAGGGCAATAAGATATTCTCTGTCTTATTCTCTATCCCTTTTTTAATGAATCCTAACATCCTGTTTGCTTTTTTGACTGCCTCTGCACACTGCATGGACATCTTCAGAGAACTATCCACGTTGACTCCAAGATTTTTCTCCTGATCAGTTGTAGCTAAATTAGCCCCCATCATATTGTATGTATAATTGAGGTTATTTTTTCCAATGTGCATTACTTTACATCTTTCTGCATTAAATTCCATTTGTCATTTTGTTGCCCAACCACTTAGTTTTATGAGATCTTTTTGAAGTTGTTCACAGTCTGGTTTGGTCTTAACTATCTTGAGCAGTTTAGTATCATCTGCAAACTTTGCCACCTCACTATTTATCCCTTTCTCCAGATCATTGATGAATAGGTTGAATAGGATTGGTCCTACGACTGATCCTTGGAGAACACCACTAGTTACCCTGCTCCATTCTGAAAATTTACCATTTATTCCTACCCTTTGTTCCCTGTCTTTTAACCAATTCTCAATCCATGAAAGGATTTTCCCTCTTATCCCATGACAACTTAATTTACATAAGAGCCTTTGGTGAGGGACCTTGTCAAAGGCTTTCTGGAAATGGTGATAATTTCCCTCAGGTCATCTGAATAGCCCCAAGAGGAAAAAAAAAAAACCTGCCATTGCTATTGAAGAGGATACACCTTATGCTGGAAACCAGAAACAGAAAAGCTAGTAAAGGAGTGTCTGGTGACCTGAACACTGCAGCATCCCGAATACAGTCACTGAATTTAGCATGCTGGTAAAAATGGATCGAGACCATTGAAACTCTGGACTTTATTCACTCCAGCCACAAAGCTTGGCTATCACTGTGCAAACCCAGTGAAACATTCAAACTCTGAAGTCTCAGCTGATGTGATCACAAGAACATTGCTAATAAACTCAAAAAGCACCAAGGGACAAGTCTACTATGTAAAAAAGGCACAGAGAGCATCAATGCTAGCTGCCTGATCACTGCTCTTCACTGTTCAGGAGGTAAATATGGCCCTTTCATTCACAAAAGCTGGGACAACCACAGGACCGAAGGGCATCGTTCCAAAATGTCTTAAAAACCTTGGATCCAAGGAACTGCAATGGCTGGCAGTACTGTTCTCCAAGTCTGGAAAGCCAACCATATCATTCTTCTTCACACTGTACAGTACCAAGGAGACTGTGCTGGTAAGGGTCCTGCCACCTGTAAAACCGGTGTTACCGGATGAACAAGTGGGTTTTTGATGCATTCCATCAACCAAGAGTAACCCTTCTGCCAGGTGGAGTTGACAGCAGTAATGTCCGGGTTCAAGGTCTAGTTGTTTCTCTTAACAACACAATATAGAACTGTCTTGCGCCCTCTCTCCCTAGTAATCTGGGGAAACTAACACCAACCCTGGGTGCCTCCAAGAGGCAGTACTCTCCTTCTCACAAGCACTGTCTGCATACTACAAAATAAAACTTTAATAAAAGGGAAAATGGGACCCAACATTAATTTAAAAACACACTACAACCATGATTCAAAAGTATGTGAACATAGGCAAATACCCACCCCAGAGTGTATTGGTCAGTGGCCTTTGCCTCAATTTCTCACCTTGTGTAAAAGTCACAGAGCTCTCCTTCTTCATCTCTAACTGTCCCACACAAAACCAAATGAAAAGATCCTGAACTTTGACACAAACACATCAAAGCAAATTCATAGTTTAAGGCACAAAGCACTTGTGATTTAGTGCACCCAAACAGGAACCAAAGGACCCTGTTTCTATTCTTACTTCTGCCACTGGCCTGCTATGTGACCTTGGGCATGGTACTTCATCACCCTGCACCTCTGTTTTCCTCCAACCATGTGTTATTTCTATTCAGATTGTAAGCTCTTTGGTGCAGGGTCTGTCTCTACTCTGGGTTTGTACAGCATCTGGCACAGTGGGCACCTAATCTCATTTGGGATATCTAGCTACTACCATCAGACAAATATAAAGAATAATAATGAAGCAGGAGGGGAGCACCCCCAAGGGCATGGAAACTACTTCTAATGAAAGTTAGAAAATGCGGGCAAATGACACATGGGAAGAAAGAGAAAAGGTGTAAACAAAAGGCGTTTAAAAGTACCTACATGGGGAACAAATATTTAATAATGGACTATTTGGTCTAGCAGAGAAAGTCATAACACAATCCAATGAGTAGAAGTTGAAGCTCAAATAACTCAGACTGGAAATAAACATAAAAATTGTAACAGTGAGGGTAAGTAACCGTTGGAACAAGGGTCGTAGTGGATTCCCCATCACCAGCAATGTTTGAATCAAGCCTGGGTATTTTTCTGAAAAATCTGGTCTAGGAATTATTTTGGGGAAGTTCTATGGCCTGTGTCATTCAGGAGGTCAGACTAGCTGATCACACTTGTCCCTTCTGGCCTTGGAATCTATGAATCTTTCATTCTTTAGCAGGGATATTTGGTTTGAAATATGGGATGATTTGTAGGGAGGAATAAGGTACATCCTTTTCTATAAAATGCCAAGATATTTTCAAAGCAATATTTCTAAGAATAAAAATAGAATAGCAGGGTGGGAGGGGGATGGGGGGGAGAGCAGTATTCCCATTCCATTCACTTTGCCAGGTGAAGGCACAATGTTTTGGGCCACTCCTGAAAGCCCACATGCTCAAAGGAAGGATGGTCTGGTGGTTAGGGCACAAGCTAGGACGTAGGAGACCTTCATTCAGTTCCCTGCTCCACCACAAACTTTTTGTATGACCTTCGGCAGTAATTTAACCTTCTCTGTGCCTCAGTTCCTGATCTGTAAAATGAGAATATCACTGCCCCACTTCACAGGAGTATTGTGAGGATAAATATGCTCAAGATTGTGAGGTGCTTAGATGCAACAGTGCGAGGGGCCATCTAAGTTCCTCAGATAGAAAGAACTCCCATCGATTCTTTCTCTGTGTCAGTACCAGGGGAAATATATAATATGATTTCTTTGTGTATGTTCTTAGCAAATATCAGGACTCGATCTGCCCTTTCCTGTTCCTATTTGAAGGGATTTATACATTGTACAAATGGAGCAAGAAAACAGATTAAAAACTTTTTCAAGCCACAGTGAAATTTTCAAGGCAGTGGATTAAGGTTGCTCTGGCAAATGCGGTGGGTGCTTGGACTTGATGCTCCAATAAAATGGCACACGTGTGTATATGCAGCACAGGCACTGATAATAGGGCTAAATGCATGTGGAAAGTGGGTGCTGATTTGTATTTTTATTTTTTTTGCTGATACCTCGATTGTGCTTATTTTTGAAATTTCCCCCTTTAGCAACACTCCCCAGTAATTATGTAACCGGTTGGTGAGTGTCTGTAGGACCCCCATCTATCCACAGTCCACAGATAATGTGAGCCGGTCAAAGCCTCTGCTAGATAACCTCAGGTCTTTAGCGTAAACTGCTATAGCTCATGATTTTAGCTGTGGAGGTCCCATGCATGTCATGGCTGCTATCTTGGCCAACGCACCAGGGAACTAAAAGAGCTACAAGCATGAGCTGGTACAGCTTGAGCTAAAGAACCAAAATTCCATACTGGCTGCTGTAAGAGACTCCTGTCCTCTGTGGATTGGGCGCAGAAGGAGTCACTCTTCCCCTCTGGGTTACAATTACTCTCAACACAAACATGTTATGGGCCTAATTTGACACTCAGATATCCACAGCTCCCAGTGACTCTGACGGGAGTCGGTGACTCTATAAAAGTGTCCCTATCAAGTCCCATTCTGTACAATTTAGACTATAGCGTCTAAGAATTGTTTTCCTCTCACTTGATGTTTCAAGAGCCTAAGAAGCTGTTGCATAACACTGAGTAGTGATGAGGGGCAATGATCAATGTTGCAGAGGTGTCTGGTGCACCCTTTCCTACAATGGAAATGAAACAAGAAACCTCTCTCTCCATATGCTGAGAACAGTGGGTGAACAGTGTATCCGAGCTTGTGAGTAATCTTTGCAGTCTTTTGTGATCTACTCCTTTGAGCAGCTGATGTCCAGGCAAAAAAAAAAAACATTCTTCCATTCCTACGTACATTATTTCAGTAGGAGACACAAAGACCTATGTACTCCATCCCTGGTGTAAATCCATGGAATTACATCAGGGATTAATCTGGCAAAAAGAATATTAAAAAGACATCAAGAGCCATCAGAAAAGTGTGTAAATTTTCGAGTGTTAAGTATCTTATGCAGTTTTTAATAGCTCTGCTGTAATAGAACCAGGTACTTACTGAAATTCATGCAAGTCCTTCTCATCTAGAGAAGTCAAGGACAACTTTGTGTTGCCAGATGGAGTTTCCAAAGTGAGCTTCTGAGGAAAGATTGAAAGAAAAAAAAAAGGATGGCTTGGCTAATCTGTGGCTGAGGTGGGGGTGGGATAATGAAAGTACCTACATGTATCTGAATGTTCTCTGAAGAGTAAAAGGTGATATAATGAACTAATGCTCCCAATGAATATGGAGTAATGCTTGTGTCAGGGTTCACTCCCCACTCTGAACTCTAGGGTACAGATTTGGTGACCCGCATGAAAAACCCCCTAAATTTATTTCTAGCAGTGTGGATTAAAATTTCCCCAAAGCACAAATTCTTTGCCCTTCGAGGGTACGCTGCCACCACCAAGTAATTTAACAAAGAATCAGGGAAAGGACCACTTGGAGTTCCTATTCCCCCAAAATATCCCCCAAGCCCTTACACCCCCTTTCCTGGGGAGACTTGAGAATAATATCCTAACCAATTGGTTACAAAGTGATCACAGACCCAAACCCCTGTCTCTTAGGACAATAGAGAAATCAGTCAGATTCTTAAAAGAAGGATTTTATTTTAAAAAAGGTAAAAATCACCTCTGTAAAATCAGGATGGAAAATAACTCTACAGGATAACAAAAGATTCAAAAACACAGCAGAACTTCCTCTAGGCTTAGTTTCAAAGTTATAAAAAACAGGAATAAACCTCCCTCCAGCAAAGGAAAAAATCACAAGCAAAACAAAAGATAAGCTAACAGACCATGCCTGGCTTTTATTTACAATTTTTGTAATATGAGAGACTTTTAGGATGGTTTATAGGAGAAGGAGTTTTCTGACCTGATGCTTCTCTGCTTCCCAAGAGAACGCACAAAACAAAGCCTTCCCCCTGCCCAAGATTGGAAAGTATCTTCTTTCCCCATTCATCCTTTTGGTCAAGTAACAACCGGGTTATTTGAGCTTTTTAACCCTTTACAGGTAAGGAGGAATTCTAGGCTACCCTTAGCTGTATGGTTATGACAACATGCAACTGAGCATAGGAAAACGGATGCTGAACATCAGGAGAAATGTCAGTGAAGTTTATCACCATGAGGACTATTAGACTGTGAGATGTTTTCCTAAGGGAAGTGGTGGACTGTTGCGCAATGAACATGATAAATGCCCCTGTAATTTAAAATTGGATTGGACAATGGACTGGAAAATGTAGTATGTACTATCTCCAACAATATCCACAGTTACAGTAGTAAATACTCTGATTTTGGGAGGCTTAGGAGGAAACTTTTCCTGTGGGAAGGTGATTCATAGATTTTATGGCCACAAAGAACCATTATGATCATCTCTTCTAAACTCCTGCATACCACAGGCCATAGAAGTTACTCCATAATTGCCTACTGTAGGATTTCTTACTCTGAAAATTTTGGTGTTGGACACTGTTAGAAATACCACCACCGAGATGGTCAAGTACTCGGAAGAGATCAATTCATGGATGAAGAATGGCTGCTTGCTACTAAAGCTGAGGAAGGTGGAATTGTACTCGTGATCAGAGGGAAGGACTTTGAAGAATTTACAACCCTGGTGGAGTTTCCTTTGGTTGAAGGTTCACACCCACAATTGATCATTTCAGATCATAATTTAGGATTGCTGCTGGATTTTCTTGCTCATGCTAAATTCTTATTTACAGTGTCTGCAACTAATGCATTCTACGATTGCTATTTGGTTAGGAGACACTGTCCCACCCCAGCAGATAATGAACTCACCTCAATTATATATACTTTCCTCACCTCCTGTCTGGACTACGGCAATGAGATATACGGAAGCATGAGGGCCACCAGCCTTTAGGAAACTCTAATACAGAATACTGCAGTGTGGCTCCTCGGCCATGCTGGCTACTCCAAGTACATCAGACTTGTCCTCCACTCTCTATAGGGGCTTGTCATAGAATAGAGAGCCAAGTTCAATGTCATGGTCCTTCTCTTCAAAGCACACAATGACCTGCACCCAGAATATCTAAACTAGTCAAAAGTTCTGGGATAAAGACTGTGGTTGACAACTCTGCTCAAGAATAATGGAACTTTCTGCTGTAAGGAGAAATCTTACCTGTGTAGGAGCCAGAACTTTCTTGGGGGTTGGTTCAAGGAAGCAGAAATAACTTCCCTAGGAATTCACCACCTTCTGCACCACATGCAAGGTGCACTTCTTCCACTTGCCTTCTCTAGTACAGCCGTGTGTACACAACAACCCTGCCCCCTAAAACCTTACCAAAACAAAACCCACCACACTGTACACACAGTTCTCCCCCTAGGCAGAAGATGAGACAATGAGACACATGCAAGAGATGTTGATGTTGCTTAATGCACTCTGGAAAGTGCTTAGATGCTGCGGTGATGAATGCAGTGTAAGAACCTATATAGAGTAGAAAATAGGATACTGGGTTAGATGGACCACTGGTCCGATCCAGCAGGGCAATTCCTGTTTCTGTGTAATCTGAGGCAAGGATATGGACAAAGATGACAAAATAGGTCTCTTCCACCTCTTTCTATGATGTTATTCAAAGACTTATACTAGTACTATCAAATGAATTATAAGCACTGTTAGGCATAGGTAATATTTCCACAGCGTGACTATGCAGGTGGCATACAATGACAACAATATTATAACTAATGTACTAGCAAAGCCTACAAGACCCAGCCACGTTGCTTTTATTTTCCAGGTGTCTGAACTCAGCCAGCTTCATAAATCATGAGCATTGGACTCAGGAGGCTTACTTGGTAACTCCATCATGTAATGATGCTTGACAAGGTTAATTGTCTTTTTAAGAGACTCACGTTATGGATACGGAAACAATAGACTCCAAATTCATGCCCCTTCTAAGAAGTGAATGTGGGTAATACAGAGGTAATTGAGGTCACATGTAGATGTGATGGCTGCCAGACCAGGGACTGAACTGTGCATCTCCAGAGCTAAATGTCTGACTGTCTATAGATTGAGCTGAAGAACCAGGCTGTCTAGCTGACACTTGTTATGCTCCATATCATCTGTGGATTAGGCATAGTTGGGGGGACACACAACACACATTCACCGGTGGGTTACATGGACATGGACAATGCTTAGAAGCTGCTGGGGCAAGCTGATGCTTGGATACCTGCCCTGCACTGGCTGAGCTATACATTTTTGACCCTGAACTGTGCAGCAGACATTTGCTGGGATATACAGGCTGGATATGAGTCAACAGTTTGTCCTTGTTGCCAAGAAGGCCAACGGCATATTGGGCTGCATTAGTAGGAGCATTGACAGCAGATCAAGGATAGCAAATATTCCCCTCTATTTGGCACTGGTGAGGCCATATCTGGAGTATTGCATCCAGTTTTGGTCCCCCCCACCCCACAGAAAAGATGCGGACAAATTGGAGAGAGTCCAGCGGAGGGCAGCGAAAATGATCAGGGGGCGGGGGCACGTGACTTATGAGGAGAGGCTGAGGGAACTGAGCTTATTTAGTCTGCAGAAGAGAAGAGTGAGGGGACACTTGATAGCAGCCTTCAACTACCTGAAGGGGGGTTCCATAGATTATGGAGCTAGGCTGTTCTCAGTGGTGGCAGATGACAGAACAAGGAGTAATGGTCTCAATTTGCAGTGGGGGAGGTCTAGGTTGGATATTAGGAAAAAAAATATTTCACTAAGAGGGTGGTGAAGCACTGGAATAGGTTACCTAGGGAGGTGGTGGAATCTCCATCCTTAGAGGATTTTTAAGGCCTAGTTTGACAAAGCCCTGGCTGGGATGATTTAGTTGATGTTGGCCCTACTTTGAACAGGGGATTGAACTAGATGACCTCTTGAGATCTTTTCCAACCCTAATATTCTATGATTCTATCAGCATGGCTTAACTCATACACGATGCCAACATCCCAGATCCAGATAGCCCACGGAGGCACAGAATCCAAATCACAGTCTATCACAAAGAGCAGGAATGTTCCACTAGTGCCCTGGATACAGTCCTGCAGAGTTAAATACATTTAAATGCGGTCAAACTAAAATATTTAGCCTGTCTCTCTGACATCTCCTCATGGATGTCCAGCTGTCATCTCTAACCAACCACAGCTAAAACAGAGCTCCTAATCTTCCTTCCCACTTTCTCCTTTCTCAGTCACTGTGGGCAACACCTCCATCCTCCCTGTCACTCAGGCCTGTGACCTGGGCATAATCTTTGACTCAGATCTCTCTCTAGCTCCTCATATCCAGATTGTGTTTAACTCATGCTGATTCTTTCTGCATAACATCACTAAAATATGGCCTTTCTAATCCATCTCCACAGGTGAAACCCTCATCCAAATTCTGATCATCTTATGTCTTTGACTGCAACTTCCTTCTCTCAGGCTTTGACTAATGCAATCTTGCCCCACTTACAACCACGCAGAATGCTGCTGCAAAGATCATATTCCTGGCTTGTCGCTTTCACCACCGCACCATTCTCTTTGAATCTCTGCACTGGCTCCCTCTCCTCTGTTGCATCAAGCATAAACTTCTTGTCCTCAGTTTCAAGAACCTGCATGGCCTATTCCCACCCTATCAATGCTCATTTGCTATGGGCGGTTTCTTTGCCTCTGATTGGATACTGATGCCAGCCTCCATCGTCCGCTCGTTCAGTTTCAAACAAACATCTTTGTGCTTTCCCCCGTGCTGTCCCCTGTGTGTAGGAGGAACTACCTATAAACACCCTCAGTGCTACCTCATTGTCCACCTTCAAATCCCTCCTCAAAACTCTCCTTTGCTGTGAGATCTATAAAACACCTTGACCACAGTGAGGCTGCTGCTGTTCTGATACCACTGCCTGTCATGTTAACCAATATTCTTTCATTGTTTACTTGTGCTCCTAATTTGTATATATCCTGCTGTTATCTCTGGTCTTATACTTAGGGACTGTCTTTTTGTTCTGTGTTTCTACAGCACCTAGCACAATGGTGTCCTGGCCCAGGACTAGGGCCTGTTGGTGCTAAGCTACTACTACTACCACTACTACCTTTCGACCTAGATAAAATCCTCCTGCGTGCTCAATTGGAAAAGCTATTAATCAATCCTCTTCCTAATCATTAGAGCAAAATGTTCTTGGCACAAAATGGCCGCCATGGTCCACCTCACACCGACATGCACTACACTAGCAGGTTAGCATAGCACTGCATTTCGAAGCATAATCTGAAGCACAATGCAGTTGCTGCAAAGACGCTTACTGACTTCGGTATGGCTTGGATCATGACATTAGAGAGTCTGTATTGGCATGCGGCGTCCTTGAGGAAAGACACTATATAGATGTCAGAGATTTTCATGACGTCACCCTCGGTAAAAACAAACAGACAAATCCAGATATTCCGAATGGTCATGTTGGAGACCCCAGGGCATGGCCACTAGTTAAGTTGAGGGGATGGAAGGCCATAAGGGTCGAGGAAGTCTCCCTGCTGAAGGCCTTAACCCCCCTTAATAGAATTCAGGCCTGGCTGGTTTGAGTAAGTTCTTTTGATCTTAAAACAATGTTGCAGCCGCAGATAATGCCTTATAGTGTAAGGTTTGCTGACGCCAAGTTAAAGATAATAGGAGAGAGCTACAAGGCCAGACAGAATGTGCTGGTTGTTTAAGTTGCTAGGAATGCTTGTTAGAGGTTGCAGGAAATAAACATTGTTGTAACCCATATAAGGAAGGCAGAGAATTTGTGCAAAGTTTTAATTGGCTGATGTGTAGTGCAGTAGCATTAAGGAATATAAAAGTGTGTGTAATGACCTGCTCTGGTGTGCAGGATTTGAGATTCTATTCTCCCTGTACCTTTTTTGCAGCTGCAAATAAACTTTTCTGCTTCTCTATCCCGTTGTGATTATTGAGTGAAGCACACTGGATAACGAACCCTTGCTGTTGTTTTGCCTTTCGGCACTGGGTGCCGGCAACAGTCACTTCCAGGTTAATAGTCACAGATATTTGTAAAAATAAAAATTCATTATTGATGTTACGAATAATGCTAGAGAAATGTAATTATTTAAAAAGCCACACCTGTCACTATTTCTGTTGTTCATGTGAACACACACACACACACACACACCAGTTTGGATAATAAAAATAGATTAGCCAGTATCCCTTTTATTTCTAATCAGTTTCACTTCCAGGTTCTTATACAGGAGCACAATGCTGTGATATCGGGATTATAGACACTGAAGTAGAATTTGTTCATTTGTTTCTTAAACACTGTTTCCAGTTATATTTGGGTTGGGTTTTTTTTTTTTTTTTGCTTTGGTCAGAGGGTTTGCTACTTTCATGGAACCATATTGGGTGAAATCTTGGCTCAGTGAAGTTAATAGTGATACTGCCCTTCAATTCAATAGGGCCAGCAGGTCACTCTTTGTTTTTTAATGCTATGTTTGGAGTCAGATTTCACCTGGCAGTGACCCTTTAATTGGTCCAGTAATAGCAAACCAAGTAGGCCTGTTTCTGCATGAGTGTACAGTTGCTCCCCAATTTATGCAATCGTTTCGGAAAGCCTTGCGTAACTTGAATTCTGCGTAAGTCGGAAACGTATACCCAAATGTTACACACAAAAAAAAAACCCACAACCCCACAACCTCCTATTTCTAGTTTACGGAACTTTTTCCGTAAGTGCGAATTTGCATAAGTCGGGACTTGTGTAACCTAGGAAGCGTCTGTACAAAGTTTTGAAGAAAGCACTAGCAATGTTCCCACCCCCATCTTGCACAATGGTGCCACAAATAGGGACAGTTGTAGCCTTTTGGCTCCAGCATTTTTTGTATGCACAACTCTCAATAACTTCGACAGGAGTTGCATTCACAGCAGCAATAAGGGCCCAGATCCACAAAGATACTTAGACATCCAGATGCCTAGAGTAAGGCAGTAGTGTGAATGCTCAGAGGCAGAAATTTAGGCATCTAGGGAATTTTTACCCTGAAAACATAGGCAGCAGTCGAGTGGGAGTTTTGTGGATTACACTGGAGATTAAAACTGGGATTTTGGATGGCTATCTCCCACTTACACCCCAGAGATATCCACGAACCTGGGAAAGACAGGCTGGCAAATGTCTTTCTTGCCTATGGAATCTGATCGGGTGGCATGTTCAGAGTCATACAGGTTACAGTATGAAGGGGCCACTAGATCATCTAGTCTGACCTCCTGTCTATGACAGGTGACCAACACCACCCGCACACTAAGGCTGACAACTGAAATTAGACTAAAGTATTACAGCCCAAAGGAGACTAGACTATTAGGTGCCACAGGCTCAGAATAGGAGGAACCGAGATGCAGAGAAATGATGCAGTGAGCTATACCCAGATAATCCTGGCAAGTGACCCGTACTCCCACTGCAAAGGAAAGTGACCCCCCACCCCAAGATCACTGACAATCTGACCTAAGGGAAAATTCCTTCCTGACCCCACTTATAACGATCAGTTAGACGCTGAACATGTGGGCAAAAACCAGCCAGCCAAGCACCTGAGAGAGAGAGAGAGAGAGAGAGAGAGAAAATGCTCCATGCCACTTGGGAGCTCTGTCCCTCCCCATTCAATGTCCCATTTCCCACCATGGCCATCCGTGCTGCTTCAGAGGAAGGAAATTAAAGAAGAAAACCTGCCAGAATACATTGAGGGGTGTGTGTGTGTGTGTGTGTGGGCCCCATTCAAAATCTGATCAGAGGAAGAGGTGCCCACCTTATAGCTCAGTGGTTAGCAGGGGCCTCCTACCTCTCTGTAGAATTCTCCAACCACTGAGCTATGGGATATTCTAACCCGAGGCGTTCTCTCACTTTCCCACTGTGAATAAATATTGATAGACTCATTGGGCCAAAGACAGAGTGAGAATGACCTTGCATCTTGGTGGTCCAGACACCCACCTGTGAAGTAGGAGATCCAGGAGCCCCATGACTCTTTAGTTGTTCATGCAAAGTGGAACCACCTCATCGAAAGAGATCGAGGGAGCCCTCCCCCATCAGAATAGCCGATAGTTCAGTGAATTTGCCTGCAACATGGGAGCTCCCCTCCCCCTGAGGCGGAGGGAGGAATTGAACCTGGAGCTCACACATCCCTGGTGATGCTCCAACCACTGAGCTAAAAATTGTAGAGTGGGCCCTTCCCTCTCAGGCAGGTGCTTGGAACACAGTAAGGCAGGCAGCTAACTCATTCTTGATGTAGACAGCTCAGGCATCTAAGCCACCTGACTCCCAGAGAGAGATTGCCTGTTGTGGATCGCAAGCAGAGAAATGCGCTTTCCTGTAGGCCAGATTTAGGCACCTAAATCGGTGTGAGGGGTGGGGCTTAGCACACAGCCTCTTGTCAGAATCCCCATTACCTACCTTAGTTCTCAGCTCAGCTCAGCCTGCAGGATCTTGTGGATCACATTCTAAGGCACCACTCCCCATTCTTTGTATAGGGAGACTCGGCGCCTAACTTGGCATTGTGGATCGCAGCATTGTTCCACTGATTCCCTAGGCACTTAAGTCCGTTTGTGGATCTGGGCCATGAAGTTCAGTCCCCTAGCACGCAAGATGTGGAGGAATCTAGTAATGAGCCCCTGCAGGGAAGGACAAATGAGGGCGGAGCTAAAGTTTGTCCCCCTCCACAGTATCCTGGGGAGTTAAGCAGTTACAAAAAGAAGCACGCAGGAAACCTTGTTAAAGGTGTGGCAGATGCTGTTCTGTTTGCTTCCCAGCCTGCTGTGGATCCAACTCATCAGTGCCCAACTGGGCTGGTACTTGTAACTATAATCCAGCCCATAATGGTTCGGATCTTGGAAACTTTTAATACAAGGCTCACACTTTAAAAGTAATAACTGACAATAATCCACTGGGAGGTTTAGAAATCTGTCTGGAGAATGTAAAATACTCTACCAATCATATCTGTGTTATTTAATGGAGAGCTATGATAATTTAGTTGGCAGGAATACCATGCAATAGTCCATAGTAAATTCACTTGAGAATGGGAGACCAAAGGCAGGATATATACCACTGCAGGGGCTCTGAGGGTCCTAAATTTATGTTTTCTTGTAACACTAAAGAGGTTTCTCAACTCATTTTCCATTCTAAAGCCTAAATTTTCAAGACTGAATAAACCATCACTCGTAAATTTACTGTGTCAAACAAGGAAGCGAGTGTATGTACATGAAATATAGATTTAATAAATATTCCACAAATATGAGGAAACTGTTGATATATGTCTAGCCCTACCCGTATCCCATCACAGACCCTTTGACAGGGCTGACTGGTAATGTGACATTCCATTTTGTTGGGACTGCTGAGAGCATCCTCTCTCATAATATTTCAGAGCTCCTACTCCCTGATGATACCAGGATGTGCCCAGATCCATAAATATGAAAACTAACAGGGTAAAAAGGGTCTAGTCAAACTTTTTTCTGCGCCTCACTGGGTGCAGTTGAGTTGAGTTCCAGGTTGGGTAAATGTTAAGACTTTTTTTTTTTCTGTTATCCAAAGTGGTTTGGTCACCTCAGTCTCATGCTTCACTGTGAGTAAGATTGCAAGTCAATACTTCAACTTGTGTAGCTTAATGTGAGTAAAGGTATCACAATTGGGCATTCTGCTTCTTAGACTTCCACAGATTCACCAATTCCCACTCTATTAATCTACTTATCCCTCCCCCCATCACTAAGGGGGGAATCTGATAGAGGTCTAAAAATCATGAATGGTGTGGAGAAAGTGAACAGGAAAATGTTGTTTACCCCATTCATGTAACACAAGAGCCAGGGGTCATCCAATGACATTAATAGGCAGCAGTTTTTAAACAAACAAAGGAAGTACTTTTTCCCCACAATGAACAGCCAACCTGTGGAACTCATTGCCAGAGGGTGTTGTGAAGGCCAAAAGTATAACTTGGTTGAAAAACAAAGAATTTACTAAGTTCATGGAGGATAGTTCCAACAATGGCTATTAGGCCAACTGTCAAGGTTCCTCCCCCACTCTGAACTCTAGGGTACAGATGTGGGGACCTGCATGAAAACCTCCTAAGCTTACTTTTACCAGCTTAGGTTAAACTTCCCCAAGGTACAAATTAATTTTATCCTTTGTCCTTGGAATAACCACTGCCACCACCAAACTGTAACTGGGTTTACTGGGAAACGTAGTTTGGACATGTCTTTCCCCCCAAAATCCTCCCAACCCTTGCACCCCACTTCCTGGGAAAGGTTTGGTAAAAATCCTCACCAATTTACACAGGTGACCACAGACCCAAACCCTTGGATCTTAGAACAATGAAAAAGCATTCAGTTTTCTTACAAGAAGACTTTTAATAGAAATAGAAGTAAATAGGAGTAAAGGAATCACCCCTGTAAAATCAGGATGGGAGGTACCTTACAGGGTAATTAGATTCAAAACATAGAGAATCCCTCTAGGCAAAACCTTAAGTTACAAAAAAGACACACAGACAGAAATAGTCGTTCTATTCAGCACAGTTCTTAGCCATTTAAAGAAATCATAATCTAACGCATACCTAGCTAGATTACTTACTAAAAGTTCTAAGACTCCATTCCTGGTCTATCCCCGGCAAAGCAGCATACCGACAGAGAGAGACCCTTTGTTTCTCTCCCTCCTCCCAGCTTTTGAAAGTATCTTATCTCCTCATTGGTCATTTTGGTCAGGTGCCAGCGAGGTTACCTTTAGCTTCTTAACCCTTTACAGGTGAGAGGATTTTTCCTCTGGCCAGGAGGGATTTTAAAGGGGTTTACCCTTCCCTTTATATTTATGACACCAGCTGATCAGGGACACAGCCCCTGGCTCTGGGTGTCCCTAAATATCTGACTGCCAGAAACTGCAATTCAATGACAGGGGACAGATCAGTCAATAATTGCCCATATATATTCCTTTCCTCTGGGGCATCCGACACTGGCCACTGTCAGAAGACAGAATACTGGGCTAGATGGACCATTGATCTGCCCTAGTATGACCGTTCTTCTGTTCAGGGTATCTGAACACGCCCTAAGAGTAAGAATGATACCAAATATGTGTCTCTCTCTCTTCCTTTCCAGTCTGCAAGACTTGAGAGCTAAGCTATTATTGAAAATTTATTATTATTTTATTGACTATTGTGGCATGGTCGTGTTGGAGTGAATCAGGTTCTGAGGAGAACTGGGTAAAAATGCAAATTGTTTTTATGGAAAATTTTGAAAACAAAACCATTACAAAAATCTCCTGTGACCTTCTCCAAACCCAAAGACACTTGCTGAAATTATTTACTTTTTTTCTGAGATTCTGAAAACATGAAAAAAAATCACATTTTTGAGTTTCTCACAGGGGAAAAAAAAAGATGAATAAGGTCTAGGTGAAAATTTTCCTTGCGGTTGAAAAGTCATTTTTCACTACAATAAATACAAATGTTTAGAGGGAAAAAAAAATCCAGCCTTCTCTAATTAAGAGAAAGGTTTGGCAAAGTGTGTGGCTTTTTCAGGAGGTTAATGGTCTCACTTGATTACCCGACTTGTGAGCAGGTGGCCTATGTATACACTTGGGTCAAGCAACTCATGGCGCTCAGAGACAGAGTACTGGTTCTTGAGACCAGAGTGGCTGAACTGGAGGAGCTCAGAGAGACAGAGAGGTACATAGATGAGACACACAGTAGTGTGGTCCCATAACCAATCTGACAGCCTCTCTTCTGTTGAGGAGGAAGAATGTCTCAGGGAAGGAGAATATCAAGCTGGAGAGGAGGGAAACAATCTCATAGTTGGGACGCTCATTCCCGATGATGTTCTGATATCCTCTCACACTAAGGATACCCCTCCAGGGGATGGGACCTCAATTATTCGGAAGAGACAGGTAATAGTAATGGGGGGATTGACTATTAATAGGGCCCTACCAAAAGTTCATGATTTCAGAAATTTAAGTCTGAAATTTCACAGTGTCGTAATTGTCGGGGTCCTGACCTGAAAAGGAGTTGTGTGTGTGTGTGTGTGGGGGGGGGGGGTGTCGCAAGCTTATTGTAGGGGAGGTCATGGTATCACCACCTTTACTTCTGCGCTGCTGCTGGCAGCAGTGCTGCCTTCAGAGCTGTGTGGCTGGAGAGCGGCAACTGCTGGCGGGGAGCCCAGCTCTGAAGGCAGAGCCGCCACCAGGAGCAGCAGCGCAGAAGTAAGGATGGCCTGGTGTGGTAGAGCCACTCTTACTGCTGCACTGCTGTCTTCAGAGCTAGCCCCTCGGCCAGCAGCCACCACTCTCTGGCCACCCAGCTCTGAAGGCGGCAGTGCAGAAGTAAGGGTGGATGGTATGGTATTTCCACGCTTACTTCTGGCTGCCAACAGCCACTGCTCTCCGGCCACCCAGCTCTGCAGGCAGTCCAGAAATCATAGAATCACAGAATCATAGAATATCAGGGTTGGAAGGGGCCTCAGGAAGTCATCTAGTCTAACTCCTTACTCAGAGCAGGACCAACGCCAACTAAATCATCCCAGCCAGGGCTTTGTCAAGCCTGACCTTAAAAACTCAAAGGAAGGTGATTCCACCACCTCCCTAGGTAACGCATTCCAGTGTTTCACCACCCTCCTAGTGAAAAAGGTTTTCCTAATATCCAACCTAATCCTCCCCCACTGCAACTTGAGACCATTACTCCTCGTTCTGTCATCTGCTACCACTGAGAACAGTCTAGATGCATCCTCTTTGGAACCCCCTTTCAGGTAGTTGAAAGCAGCTATCAAATCCCCCCTCATTCTTCTCTTCCACAGACTAAACAATCCCAGTTCCCTCAGACTCTCCTCATAAGTCATGTGTTCCAGTCCCCTAATCATAAGGGTGGCAATCCCACGATCCCTGTAAAATAACCTTGTGACCCCCCACCAAAATAGCTTTGCAACTTTCCGGCAACCCTCTTTTGGGTCAGGACCACCAGTTTGAGTAACGCCAGTCTCCCCCCCATGAAATCTGTATAGTATAGGGCAAAAGCACACAAATAAAAACAGATTTCACGGGGGCAGACCGGATTTCACGGTCCGTGAGGCTTTTTTCATGGCCATGAATGTGGTAGGGCCCTAATTATTAGAAAACTAGATAGTTTGGTTTGTGATGACCAGGGGAACATGGTGAATTGCCTGCCTCGTGTGAAGATTGCATACCTCTTGAAATATTTATATAGACTTATGTGCAGTACTGGGGAGGAGCTGGTGGTTGTGGTAAATGTAGGTATCAATGACATAGGGAAAGGTAGGAGAGAGGTCCTGGAGGCCAAATTTAGGCTGCTAGGTAAAAGATTAAAGTCCAGGATAACCATTGTAGTAGTTTCTGAAGTGCTTCTAGTTCCATGTACAGGGACAGTTAGACAGGCAGAATTACAGAGACTCAATGTGTGGATGAAATAATGGTTTTTAGTGGAAGGATTTCAGCTTATTAGGAACTTGGGACCCTTTTCGTAAAGGAGGAAGGGTACAGGAAGGGTGGGCTCCACCTAAACTAAAATGGAACTAAATTGTTGGTATGCAACATTAAAAACGTTGTAGAAGAATATTTAGACAAAGGGTGGGGGGAAAGCCAATAGGTATGAAAAAGCACATGGTTTAGACAGAGACATCCCTTGGGGACGATTTGTTAAAGGGGTTTCTAAATGTCTTAGAAAAGAGAAGATGATAGAAGTTGTCATAAATATAAAGGGAAGGGTAATCACCTTTAAAATCACTCCTGGCCAGAGGAAAAATCCTTTCTCCTGTAAAGGGTTAAGGAGCTAAAGGTAACCTCGCTGGCACCCGACCAAAATGACCAAGGAGGAGACAAGATACTTTCAAAAGCTGGGAGGAGGGAGAAAAACAAAGGGTCTCTGTCTGTCTGTGTGATGCTTTTGCCGGGGACAGAACAGGAATGGAGTCTTAGAATTTAGTAAGTAATCTAGCTAGGTATGTGTTAGATTATGATTTCTTTAAATGGCTGAGAAAATAGCTGTGCTGAATAGAAGGACTATTCCTGTCTGTGTGTCTTTTTTGTAACTTAAGGTTTTGCCTAGAGGGATTCTCTATGTTTTGAATCTAACTACCCTGTAAGGTATTTACCATCCTGATTTTACAGAGGTGATTCTTTTTTACTTCTATTAAAAATCTTCTTGTAAGAAAACTGAATGCTTTTTTCATTGTTCTAAAATCCAAGGTTTGGGTCTGTGGTCACCTATGCTAATTGGTGGGGATTTTTACCAAACCTTCCCCAGGAAGTGGGGTGCCAGGGTTGGGAGGATTTGGGGGGGAAAGACGTTTCCAAACTACGTTTTCTCAGGAACCCAGATAAAGTTTGGTGGTGGCAGTGGAAGTGCAAGGGCAAAGGGTAAAATAGTTTGTACCTTGGGGAAGTTTTAACCTAAGCTGGTAAAAGTAAGCTTAGGAGGTTTTCACGCAGGTCCCCACATCTGTACCCTAGAGTTCAGAGTGGGGAACGAAACTTGACAGAAGTAGATAAAGTAAAGGTAGGAACTGAAGAGAAACAGTCAAACAAAAGAGCCCCAATCTATTACATCACATATAGGCAGACAACTAAATATTGACAAATTTGATAGGCGCTTGTATACAAGTGCTAGAAATCTAAATAATAAGATGGGTAAACTTGAGTTCCTGGTATTAAATGAGGACATTGATATGATAAGCATGACAGAAACTTGGTGGAACAATGATAATTAATGGGATACAGTAATATCAACGTACAAAATGTATAGGAATGACAGAGTAGGTTGTGCTGGTGGGGAAGTGGCACTATATATGACAAAAAGCGTAGAGGCAAATATAGTAAAATTCTTAAATGAGCCAAACTGTACCAGAGAATCTCTATGGACAGAAATTCCATGCTTGAATAATAAGCGTATAGTAGTAGGACTATATTACCGAGTACCAGTTACCCACACAAATCTAGGGCACCCCACCTTTCCCCTACTGTGGGCTCAAGGCATAACCTGGTTAATTTAGGCACCCATCCTGACCCATGCTGGGCTCAGGGCAAAACTTGGTCAATTTAAGTACCCACAGTTGCCCGCCCTGCGCTTAGGGCGTAACCTTCTGCAGGCATAGGTGCTGGAACAAGGGGTGCTGCCTCACCCCCTGGCTTGAAGTGTTTTCAATTATGCACAGGGTTTACAGTTTGGTTCAATGGCTCCCAGCACCCCCACTATACAAATTGTTCCAGCACCTTGTCTACAGATTTGTGGGATTTTTCTCCAGTGAAAGAGCTTTACACAGTGATATTCTTAACCTCTATTTATTAACAGTTACCAAAGCAAAATACACATGCTAAGCATACAATGCTCACCACATCCAATAAGGCAGACAAACTTTTCTTTGGTGGCCGGTCAAAATTAGATTGCTTGGGGTTTCTGCCTGGTATGGTTGGCAGGGAGTTGAGATCTGGCAGATCTAATCTTAAGGCTGTGTCCTGGCATTACGTCCCAAAGAACTTCCTTTTGCACCCCAGTTGATATAGTTAAAACTTGGGTGCTCTTTAGTTATAACTTAACCAATCATTTTACACTGATGTGGTACAAAACAGTATCTTCACCAATCCTAGCCCACTACAAAACAATTCTTTAGCCAACCAGGCTCCACCACATTCGTTGATTTAAATCTTGCTAAATTAGTTATGCAACAGACAGAAGCAATTAAAGAATCAGACAGAGACCATACCAATAAACAATAGAGACGTAGGGACCATAAAGGCCAAATAATAGAGAAGTATAGATTTCACAATCACAACTGTTAATAAATGGTTTCTTGCCAGACAGAATGGTATCAAACAAAGTTTTCTTTAAACTTCTTAAGGTCTGTTTCTTTGTCCTGTGATGGTGGGTACTATTAGGACAGGAGTGCCTTCTTAACAGCCCAATATTATCCTCTGACTTCTGCTTTTACTGCAGAAAAAGGCCTCAGACCTTATGTAAGGGGACTGTTGCCCCCTTACTAACATTCAGTGGGGGTGTTTTAGTTGTTAGCTCCCAGTACTAAAGGGGGGAAGGGTCGATGGGGAATCAGGAACAATGGGGAGAGGCCAATGCTCCAGGTCAGCCTGAATGACAAGGCGGGCAGGCTAATCAGGGAGTCAGGAGGCCAGGGAGGTCCTGTCCTCCGTGTGAGCTGGAATTGCCTGGGTCAGACAGAGTGGGGTCGAGCTAATGAGAAAGCAGGGGCCTGAGCTGAGCTGGGGAGCAGAGCTGTGCCAGATCCAGAGAGAGCAGACCCTGTCCTGGGAGCAGAGCTGCAGCAACCAGAGCCAGTGGGGCCAGAAAAGCAGCCCAGGAAGCAGGTCAGTGCTGGGAGCAGAGTCACAGAAGCAGCCTGCAGAGCAGACCTGTCCTGGGAGCAGAGCTAGAGGGGCCAGAGAAGCAGCCCAGGGAGCTGGAGGCAGAGCAGCAGCCGTGCTGAGGCAGAGTGGTGGATCTGGGGCTGGAGCAGTCCCGAGCTGTGTGCAGTGAGCAGCTGGGGAGAGCGAGGGGGACCCTGGGAAGTGGGCCCAGCACAGGGAGATGCCTCAGTCAGGAGGCTCTGCAGGCCAGGCTTGGATCATAACCCCGACAGGGGCGACGCTGGGAAGAAGGGTCCTACCACTTAGAGCCTGAGAGCGTGTGGCCACCACCAGAGCAAGTGTCCAACCCACAGCATCCCTGCACCACAGCCAGGGCCTGACCAGGAGGCCTGGGGCTTACAAGGAGCAGACTGTGAACTGCCCTGGCGTTCCAGAGACACTGTTTGTGATGTTCCCTGCCACAGAGCGGGGTGATGTGTTTCCTTTCACCTTTCCCATTTCCCCTTATTCTTTTTAAAATTAATTGTTTTTTAAATAACTTGCATTTGCTTCAAATTGTATGTAATGGTCAGTGGGTCAGAGAGGTGCCCAGTGCAGAGAGAGAGTACCCTGGAGTGGGGACACCCTGGCCCCTGTCCTAGGTGACCACAGCAGGGTTGGGGGTCGAGCCCCCCAGGAATCCTGGTCCCAGCCTTGTTGGGGTTACGAGGACTCTGCCAGACAGGAGAGTGGAAGGGGAGTCCTCAAGGGCAGGGAGGCCACTGGGTAAAGGAAGGGGGAGTGAGGACTCAGATCCTTTCGCTAGCCCACTTCAGTGGGGTAGTGCAGAAGCCAGGAAAGTTCCCCACAATAGAGGGACGATTCCCCCGCTTACACTTACATGACCAGGATGGTGATCATGATTGTGAAATGCTCATTGAGATTAGAGAGGCTACAAAAACAGAAAACTCATTAATAACAGGGGATTTCAACTATTTCATACTGATTGGGTACATGTCACCTCAGGACAGGATTCAGAGATAAGATTTCTAGACACCATTTATGACTGCTTCTTGGAGCAGCCATATCTGGAGCACACAGGGGGAGACATGGTTCTTGATTTATTCCTAATTCGCGCACAGTATTTGGCCCAAGAAATGAATATAGCTGAATCACCTGGTAATAGCAACCATAATATAATTAAATTTAACATTCTTGGGGGAGAGGGAATGCCAAAGAAAACCACCACAATACTAATTAACTTCAAAAAGCAGAACTACACAAAAATGAGGAAGCTAGTTAAACAGAAATTAAAAGGAACGGTCACAAGAGTGAAATGCCTGCAAGCTGCATGGAAACTTTTTTAAAACACCACAATAAAGGCCCAAACTCAATATATGTTCCATTTTACACTCCCCCTCAAAATATTTTACCATGGGTAAACAACAGAGTAAAAGAGGCCATTAGAGACAAAAAGCCATACTTTAAAAATTGGAAGTCAAATACTACTAAGGAAAATGGAAAGGAGCAGAAACTCTGGCAAGTTAAGTGTAAAAGTATAATTGGGCAGGCCAAACCAGAATTTGAAGAACAACTAGCCAAAGACACAAAAATTAACAGCAAACATTTTTTAAGTATATCAGACGCAGAAGCCTTCCAAACACAGTGGGAACACTGGACGATCAAGCTTCTAAAGGAGACTCAAGGAAGACAAGGCTGCTGTGGAGAAGCTAAATGAATTCTTTTCATTGGTCTTCACTGCGGCGGCTGTGAGGGAGAATCCCACACATGAGCTATTCTTTTTATGTAACAAATCTGAGGAAATGTCCCAGATTGAGGTTTTGGAACAACTGATAAATTTAGCAGTAATAAGTCACCAGGACCAGATGGGATTCACCCAAGAGTCCTGAAGAAACTCAAATATGAAACTGCAGAACTACTAAGTGTGGTATGTAACCTATCCCTTAAATCAGCCTCTGTACCAGATGACTAATGGTGGAAGGCATATTTTTAAAAGGCTACAGAGGAGATCCTGGCAATTGCAGGCCAGTAACCCTAACTTCAGTACAAGGCAAATTGGTTGAAAATATAGTAAAGAAAAGAATGATCAGACACACAAGCTGTGGAAGAAGAGTCAAAATGGCTTTTGTAAAGGGAAGCCTGACTCAATCTGGGGCTGTTTCACCTTTCCAAATGTTCTAGTGATTGTTGGCAAATGATGGAAGGGACGTTTAAAAAGTGACCATGTTCTGATTAATGACATGCTGCATCCCTGATCCGGCTTGACCCTGCACTTGATTCAGTGGCGATACAGCTGTGGAAAGGTTATCATCAAAGTGAGATACCAAATGAGTTCAGCAGGAATGAATAGAACAGTGTGTCATCTCAAAAGACCAATGATGATTTAGCATCAGAACTGAGTATCCCTGTTCATTATACTTTCAGTATGAACAGATTCTGTAAAGCAAGGGTTGTTTCTTATTAAGTAACCCATGTGAAGGCCAGAAAAGCAAATCTATCTTCTATAAATAAACTGCACATTACAATAAAATATTGTAATTTTATCTGTGTATTATGGGGGATACATTTCTTATTTACAAGGCCATTTTTCCCCTGGAATGTAGACATTGAAGGTTCTACAATTTGTAATCTACTTGCAGCATAATTGATACTTTGTTCTGTGTTAAGAATATTAAACAACGTGTCTCCAGGTCACTGTTGATTTTTATCTTAGCGTTTTCAGGGTTTTTTTTTTAAATAATTGATGAAGGGTTTTATTTTATTTTTTTCCCTTCAAGATTACAGAATGACTGTGAAGAACTACATTCGGCATTGATTCAAAGGCAGAAGGTATTTTTAAGACACCTGAGATGGATAGGTAGCTCTGGGTGCCTCCTGTACCAGAAAGATTGAAGGTTAAATAAGAAAGAAATATGGAGGGTTAAATAAATAAATAAAGCAATGATTAAGGCCCAGAGCCACCGATCCACGAGAGAAGATTTTAAAAAGGAAAAAAAACATGGAAAAAAAACAAAGAAAAACACAAGGAAAAATAATGGCTGAAAGGTAGATGTGATAACAGTCTGCATATATTTTACTTTTTGTGAACTCCTGTTGAAGTCAATGGGACTACTTTGGGAGTAAGACGACACCCAACACAAATTCAGGTACCAGAAATTGGCTTGTGATAGAGTGTACAAACCCTGCACCAGACAGGAAGGGGTTAAGGAGTTGGCTTATTGGCTTGAGTAGCTCCGCCCCTGCCACACCTGCAGGTCATGCCAGGACTGGAGGAAGAGTTAAAAATGGGAGAAGCCCAGCTGCTCTGGGAAAAAAGGACAGACCTTTAGTCCCCACAGCAGATGAGGTGAGGCCTGGTGATGATCCAAAGGCCAGGACAGTGGTTTAGGATGTCAGAGACCTGGATTCAGTTCCCTGCTCCACCATAGACTTCTTGTGTGACTTTGGGCAAGTCATGTAGCCTCTATGTGCCGCATTTCCCCATTTGTAAAATGGAGATAGTAATGGGTCGTAGCTCTCAGGGTGTTGTGAGGATAAATATATTAAAGGTTGTGAAATTCTTTGAGCTCTACTCGTGAAAATTGCTATATAATAAATAGGCATTATTTTAGGCTTATCTGGCCTATCTGAGCACCTTTAGCAAATGGATGGATGGCCTATATGCAATTACCTGCAGAAAAATTCTGATGGTTGTGGTATTGAATTGGATTATGGCTTGCCTGAGACCCAAGAAAAAAAGAGAGGCTGACAACTTGTTTAGGACTGTTTTTTATTGACGTCTTTATTTTTGCTTTCTCAGAATACTGGAAGGGGTAAGCTGCAGAGATACTCAGCCACAGAACAGAGTGTCTGTCCTTTTGCCAGTGATGCTACCTGCCTCAACCTAGAGGATGGGAGCCTGAAGTAGTACATGACTTTGGCACACCCAATGGGCGTGCTGTAGAGGGATTAGGCCCTTGACTATGCCTTAAGAAAATGGAGGACCTCTTTTTAAGAGGGCCCAAGGAGTTAATGAAGTTGGTCAGCAAAACATTTGGGTTCAACATCAGGTAAATCTTCCTAATAGTGAGATTATCTGTTAGACCTCGAACAGTCTCCCAAAGGAAAATGGTGGGGATGTCATCACTTGATGTTTCTAAATGAGAATGAACAAAGCACTAGAAAATATACATTAGGAAGCAGTCCTTTTCTGGACTCCGGCATGTTGTTGATCTCAAAGGTCTAAGTCTGGCATCACTGACACCTGGTGGGGTGATTTCTGTGATTGGAATGTTAAAATCCCTGTTTATGAAGGATAGAGTGGGTAAAAGAGGGATGTGGTTGGGCGGGGGGAGGAGGGGAGGGGCTCTGCGTTAAAGACACCATTACCTTTTTTAGTATTATTGATCACTTAGAAGCCTAGGATCTTGAATATACATGGATCAATGTGCTAACTAGTAAAGTTCAGGACGGGTACTAATGGAGGATCTGTTAGACATCACCCAATCAACCAGTGAACAGGATGAGTTACTCCTTAAGCACCTGTATGTAATATATAGAAAGGAAAAAATATATATAGGGGACTTCAATTTGCTAGAGGTCTCATGCAGCTGGTAGTAAAATGTCATTATAGTTTCTAAAAATTATAAATGGTAATTTTCTAACACAAAGGGTATTACAGACAACACGAGGTAACTCTATTTTGGACCTCCTTATGATGGATAAAGATGAACTAATCCCTGGACTAGAAGTTGGTATTTGCATAGGCACCAGTAATCATGACCTGGTTACATTCAGTACAGGCAAACATAAGACAATCCCAATCAGTAATAAATATGTATGTACTTGATGCTTCCAAAGGGCTAGTTTCCCTAAACTGAAGAAATTTATGAGTGAAATTGAGAGAAAGAATTTAGATGGAGAAATTTTAATGAAAAGTGGGAGTTCTTTAAGAAGAGTTTATTAAATGCTCAAAAAGCCACAGTCAAGAAGAAGACAACTTTAGCTAAAAGCCCATCATCATTCAGTGATGAAGGGAAGGCACAATTAGAAATAAATGGCAATATATAACGAATGGACAAAGGGGAAATATATAGTGAACTATATACATTAGAAGTTATGAAGTGCAGAAAATTGATAAGGGAAGCTAAAGGCATCAGGCAAAACTCCATGACTGGCAGGGCTAAGAACAATAAATAGGAGTTTTTAATGTACATTAGGAACAGAAGAAATCTCAGTAATGGTATAGGCTCATTACTAGATGGAGATGGTGAAATTGCTACTAATGATGCAGGAAAAAGTGGGAGTGTTCAATAAATATTACTGTTCTGTATTTGGAAAGAAGCAGAATGATATATTAATATCATATGAGGATGATGGAGAATTTTCCAGTCCATTAACAACTGTGGAGGATGTTAGAGATAGCAATTTTTAAATCAGAAGGTCTGGATAACTTGAACCCAAGAGTCCTGAAAGACTTGGCAGAGGAGATATCTAGCTCACTGGTGTTAATTTTGAATAAATCATTGCATTTCAGAGAAATTCCATCAGACAGGTTTTAAAAAGGATGGTGAAAAATTGGAGAGGGTTTCAGAAAAGACCCACAAAAATGATTGAAGGGCTGAAGAAAACATTTTACAGTGAGAGATTTATAGAGCTCAATCTGCTCAGATTATCAAAGAAAATTGACAGGTGACTTGATTACAGTTTACAAGTGCATTTGTGTGGTGAGGGGGTGAAATACTGAGTACAAACAGACTCTTTAGTCTAATGGAATAAAAAGATAACAAGAAAAATGGTTGGAAGCTGAAGTCAGACAAATCCATATTAGAAATTACACACAATTTTTTTTAATATTGAGAGTGACTAACCGCTTGAATAAACTCCCAAGGGAAGATTCTCCATCTCTGATGTCATCAAATCAAGACTGGATGCCTTTCTGGAAGATACCTGTTAGTCAAACACAAGCTATTGGGCTCCATACAGGGGTAATTGAGTGAAATTTAATTGTCTGTGATAAACAGGAGATCAGACTAGATGATCCCCCATGAGAGTCAGCTTGTATTTAATTCTTTCAAGTGGGCTTTCTATTTCAACAGGTTCCACTTAGCTGAGGCAAAGGATTTCAAGTGCAAGACAGCAGAATGGTAACTTATTTAAGAACAGCCACTTAAGGGTTGGAGTTAATATAACCTTAGTTATTCAGTCTCTCTCCTTATTCCAAACACAAAATACCTGGTCCAACTTCCTTTCCCTTTGCAGTAAAGAGGGAAGAAGCTAGAACACTTCTTACTCTGAAAAGGTAGAATCCCACTGCTGTTTGTATTAAGCTGTTCCAATTGGGTCCAAGTCTTTAACAGCCAAGATTCCTTACTATCCAGTGACTCTTTGATGGCCAATATGAAAAGAGTTGGTGAAACTCTCCAGCTGGTTTCTAATAGACAGGTGCGACCATCAAATCAAAACACCACCAAAATTCACCAGCCTTGTTCCAAACCTGTTGAATTGAGTTTAAATTCATTATAGGTGAAGGTTTCCCCTTTGTATTTTCCTTAATCTGTCATCATCCTGGGAGAGGACCTTTAGATCAGGTACAAGGAGGGAATGTAATGTATACAGATCAGGACTGGCTCTTACTATACAGCATATTGGCAGAACGGATGGGTGCTTGGGGTAAAAGACAATTGAGTGCATTTGGCTAGGAAGGATCGGTATTTTGCATTTGGAGAGAAGCAACAACAACAAAAAAATGCTGATTCTTCTTGTTTCATTAAAAGAACTAAAACAAAGAAAACCCTCCTGCAATATAAATCCTGTTTGAAGAGAATAACAGGGAATGGTAGAGTCTATTAATTTGCTTCCAGATGTATTGAAGTTACTTGCCTTCATTGCGTACCTGATACAATTTAAAAAAAGAACTTGCTTTGATATCGGAATCCCGTTGTAGGATACTCTGTGCTGTTGAAGATTTGATCCGAGCACACTGCAAGCTTACAGAAGTAATGTGATATATCGTGAGTGCTTATTGTAATGCAACATGACACTGTGATACACAGGAAAGCAAATTATTTTATTTCCCTCTGACTGGAGGATGTCCATTTTCCCTTTTGCAATGTGATCTAAATGTATTGTGATGGACGGAAGTGGAGATAACAAAACATTTGCCTTGTGCGCTAACTAGAGGAAAATACAATTGAGTATATAGCCAGGTTATTTTATTTTTGGATAATCTAACATGTCACTGTACACTTAGAGTTTTTTCTCCTAAAACAATTCTATGGGGTAAAATTAGTGATTGACTTTAATAGTCCTTAAAGCTGGGATGGTGGATGGGTCTGGTCATAGAACTATTTTGGATGTTTGGTTTGGATTCTTTTCCAAAGCTTATCAGGCTTGTCATCTCCATGTCTCCCATTGCAGTCTAACCAGATCAATAATGACAAAAAGGTCATGACTCTCTGCCAATTGTCCAGTGGTGTGAGTGAAACAAGCTGATGGATGTCCATGTAGATCTCATGGTCAAGCGTCCACAGCACATAAACCTCCCCTGCCACTGGAATTGGCAACATTGTGTAATGCTTCAAATGACTGGCAGAGGCTGAAATATCTTCTCTCCTTTTGCAACAACATCCATATTTCTGAGAAGTTCTAGGCACAGGACACTCACGTAAGCACATTCCAGAAGGCTGGTACCAGAACATCCCGATACTAAGTATGCTACAAACACACTCCCCAAAGATAACAGGTTGAGTATCAGTGGGGCAGCAGTGTTAGTCTATATGCACAAAAACAACAGGGAGTCCGGTGGCACCTTAAAGATTAACAGATTTATTTATTTGAACACGTTGACCTTTCTTAAAGATAAGGTCAGGATGACAGGGTGATGAAATGTTTTCCTCAAACCAACATGTATAAGATAAAGGGTGATAACTAACCATGTCAGAGGGGCAATACATAACGTGTTTGTATCCATGTATATAGAGGAGTCTCAGAGGGGTAGAGTGACCAGATAGCAAGTGTGAAACATTGGGACAAGAGTTGGGGGGTAATAGTCGCCCATATAAGACAAAGCCCCAAATATTGGGACTGTCCCTATACAATCAGTCATCCTACAGAGGGGGTGTCTTTGTCTGGCCTAAGGGGGAAATGCAAAGTCCTGCCATTCACTGGGTTGGTCCATTGTCACGGGCATACCTGTAACCATTGGGCTGGGGCATTAGCACAATGCTTCGTCGACAATGAACCTGGCTGGGTGCCTTCACTACAAACCAAGTCTTGTGGTCTTATTGGGCAGTTCGATAGAAGTCTCCTGTGTCGGTTATCTGCGCAGAGCTGAGACAGCACACGGCAAGAACACACATGCAGACAACAACTATCCCTCTTGCTCAAGGTTGCTACACATTGGTGGGGAAAGGGGTTGGGGGGGAGTGAGAGGATGTACACTGCACAGCCACTGCCTGTTGTGAGATGGTTCCATAGCTGAATAAAGGTCATCAGTCTCAAGGGCAACCAATTACCTGGCATGTTTTAACACTAAATCCACTTAAACATTGTTAAGTGACCTTGGTCTCTTTACTGGTGGTTTGGCACAAGTAGACAGAGTCCCAGACTGAAGACATGAGCCCAGTAAACAACAGAACAACAATGCATTTATTATTGTAAGAAGGTAAAGAGGCACTCCTCTTCTGCTGCTCTGGTACAAACTGTATCCCTCTCTCCCTGAGACAGGAAACACAATTCTACTTCCTCTCAGAGTTTCTTCCTGAGAAGGGTCGTTTCTGTCTGGGAGGAGCCACACCCATTAGGGGGGTGGTCTGTGAATATGCCGCATACACACATATCTAGCCAACAGAGTATTTATATATACTATGATGAGATACAAATATAAATATTTCCAAAAACAGTGTCATAATATGAACCCAATCAAAAGTTGCACAGTGAAAATGAAAATATTTTTTTCTTAATTGAAAATTTTCATAAAAAAATAAAGCACCAAAACATTCTGATAAAATTCTTCACTTGCATGAACAGTTTTGTCAATTAAATATATATATATATATATATATATTGGTGCTTTAATTTTGGTGAAAATTTTCCATGTACAAATATTTTTATTTTCAGTTTGCCACTCTGTCTGTGTTGTCCTGACTCTTTGATTGGGCGAGTGTGCACATAAATACATGATACGCTTTCTCAAACTGTGTCACATGCTGGTTTCTTTTCTTTTTTTGTGTGGTTTGAAAATGTTTTGGTTTTTCGAACCTATGAAAAATGTCACAAAATACTGAATAATTCCCATTTCAAAAACTTCAGAATAGACAGCTATTTATTAATATAGACACATTATATTTTCAAAATTTTTATGAAAAAAGGAAAATCTTTGACCAGCTCTAGTGGAAAACACTGACCTCTAGTGGATGGAACCAGAGTTGCTCAACTCGGTTTCATAGGCTATATACTGCTAAAACTAATGGGCAGTCCCATTCAGCTTAAGTGCCTTTATTTTTTGGAGCGCAGGAAGATCTGAGTTCTACTACCACTGCCCTGATGCGGTTCTACACCAACAATTACGGCTTTGTTATGCCAGCTATAAAAGTGAAAAAAATTCACCCGGGAAACACAGCACAGGGAAACTATGTAGGGCACCATCCTCTTAAAAGTGAACTTTATTGTGTCCAACGAATGAAATACTGAACAGCAGGCATATTATTTTTAAAAGGGATATAAAACAATAGCGCAGCACTGCCTGACTATATTACAGTATCTATCTTCTCATGTATCAGCAAAAAGTAGCACTGAAGTATACCTAATTATCATATTTACAGTGGTACAGGTAGTAAAACAGTTATGTTTTGCATTGCTCAGGATGTTCAGGGTTGAAACAGATAAACTATGTGGGAGATTAGTAATAGGTAATTATTCTCTACTTACATATTCAGCTTCATATTTCTAAATTAAGGTAAGTGGGAAAAGCTTATAAAATATTCACGGCTCTTTTATCTTCCCCCCTCCCTCTTATTAGAAACTGTGCATGAATTTGCATAGAATAAACTGAGCTCATAAATCAAAGCAGAAACTGCAAGAACACTCTTTGTAAGTTATAATTTAAGGTTAACTATAGCACATTTTGCTTACTGTATTATTAATGACTTGAGTTCACTCATGACAAGATTACATATTAAAAAATGTTGGTAGACAAAACTCCAGTTCATAATCAATTTGCTTCCCACCCTTACCAAGACCTCTTCTTGTGGCAGGTTTACTGAGGAGAATGGCAGGAGACTGTCTTGGGAAGGAATGTGCTACCAGCACCCTGCTGCGTTATATAGCTCTGGCGTACAGCTGTGTGAAATGGAACAGCTCTGTACAATCTTCTGTACAGGCTTGGAAACTGGCTGTCCTATTCTGTGGCCTAGTAAGGACGGCACTGCCCCAGGATTTTGTTCCTAGCTTGGGCTGCTGTGTGATCTTCAGCAAGGCACAGTTTCCCCATCAGGAAAATGGGGATAGTGATTAGAGATGCTGGAGAATTTTCCATTGAAACATTTTTTTCAATGATGAATTTGCCAATTTACGGCCATTATTCACTTGTCCTTTGGGAAAATCAAAATGAAATATTTTGATTCAGGTTGGGTTGATTGAAAGTGAAATATTGTCCAACCAACTTGAAAACTTTTGCTTCAGGTCAGTTTCAGGTCATTATCAGACTGATCTTCCAGGGTGCATCATCAGAGCTGTTTCCAGTGCCTCATGTCCCTATTCTCTTCTGTGGGCCACAATCCTGGCCAGACTACATTTTCCATGATGTACCATGCTATCTGCTCTGGATGAACTGCATCATGGGAGTCACATAATGGCCATACATGGTGGGAGATGTAGTCCAGCCAAGGAGCTGGAAATTCTGAGTTTCGAGCATCTCTAATAACAATACTTATTTCCTTTGTTGAGAGCGTTAAGACCTATGGATGAGTGGAGCTATGTAAGAACTAAGTATTATTATTTTGTTCAGGTTCTTAGATCTGGCTAAGGTTGTTAAAATAGCTTGGAAGCCAGGGAACATTACTTTCCCCCCCATCCCACTGTTTCCATTCTCCCTGTACAGTAATCCACACTCCTGAGAAAGTCTCAGGCCAATTTCTGTAACTATCTAAGGTCTTGCCTATACTTGGAGTGATTCAGAAACAGCTATTCCTGAATCATTCTGTGTCTGGACATATATTCTGGAATATGAATGCCTTGTTCCTATTTAGCTTAACCCGCTTTCAAAGTCATGTCACCTCTTAATTATCTTCTCTAATGAGTAAGGGTCTAATTTTTCAGTTTTCAGCAAATGTCACTGAAATCAGACATTTCTCGTGGAACTTTCCGTTTTGATGAGTGAACTATTTTTCACTGAGAAAAAAAAAAAGATTTGAATGAAAACTTTCGCCCTGCTCTAGTAAGGAGCACAGAATCAGGGGTCCACGAAACAAACTAAAAAACAAGATCCCACTGTGGATTTGCTCTTTGAGGAAGTTGCATAGAATCATCTAGCGGCTCAATCCCATATTTCTTGTGCACCAAAACGTTGACAATTAGGCCCAATGTTGTTGAAGTGAAAAGAGTTTTAAATCTTAGCTGTTGTCTAGTTTTTGGTCTTCATTTCAACTGTTTAACACCTGAGCCAGTATTCTTTACTCATAAAGGTAGCCCTTAGTCACATGAGCATTCCTGTTGACTTTAAATGGCACTGCTAAATTGAGATCAAGGCTGTTTAGATTAAGGTTGCATGGAACAACCCCCTCTTTGTGTTGGTGTCAAGTTCACCTGTTTGCACCTCCTTGTATCTTTTGCGGGGAAACAAGTTCCAGATCTGAAATTAAGTATAAACGTATTAACGTCTCAAGTCCAGTGGTTTCCCTGGCTCCTTCCACCAAGTTACCAGTGAGTGACAGCTGCAGCCAGTTAGTGATTGGCAGCTTTTTCCTATGAGAAACATGGATTTAGATTTGACATCTTGCCAGCGTTATCTGAGCTTCCCAAAGATAACAGAATCCAGCCACTGATTCAGGGTGCTGCAGTTCTACGTATATAGTTACAAGCAAATGCTGTAGCCACAATAATCCTGAGGCTGTTCTATGTTGTATCAAGGGGAGAGCCAATCTTTGGATTGGACAGGAGGAAACATGGCTTTGTCTTCTATACCCCTTTCCCTCATGCCCTGCCATTTGGAGCAAACCTCAGCCACAGCTGGGGATCAAGCTCCTAATCTGCATTTGCAATGTTTGTTAAGGGCACCTAGAGATTGGATGACCAGAAAGCACGTGTGAAAAACTGGGTGTGGGGTAATAGATGCCTGTATAAGAGAAAGCCCCAAATATCGGGACTGTCCTTATGAAAATGGGACATCTGGTCACCCTACCTAGAGCACAAAAGAGATGCCCTGTTATTTTGTTTTTTAAATAGTACAAATGAAAATACAGCAATCCATATAGAGCTGGAAACTGAAGGCCTGGTTCTCAACTGCTTTGCATGTTGTGTGGTCACTTACATCTGTGCAAAGTGGCCGTAGTGCAGTGCCAAGTTGGGTGCAAATGGTGACACCAGGTGCAAAGAAGTGGAATCAGGTCTAGAATCCGGGAGTGCTGTTTCCCAATCCCATGCTCTAACCATCAGACCGTATTTCGCAGTAGCTCAACATGCATTTTCTCAAGGCCTTGGAAACAGTCATTGAAGCTGATGGGAGCATCAGATGCTCAGCACCTTTCAGGATTTGATCCTAGAATGTATAGTGAAGACAGATAACATGGGACCCAAGCATGGAAAATGCTAAGCACCTGCTAGGAGGTGCTAAGTACCATCAGTTCTGATTGTTACCAAAGGGATTTGTGGTCACCCAACACCTTGCTGGATCAATTCCATGAGTCTAGAGAAGGTAGAAGATGGTCCTCAGATTATTACACTGATTTCTAGAGCCTGGGGAGTGAATGAACACTAGGTTTATTTTTATGGAAGGAAATTGATACTGCTTGAAGTCTTGGATGAAGAGGAAGACAGTGAACGTCTCTCTGTGTCTTTCTCTTTTTCTCCTTGAGACATAGTTGTTCCAGGAAAAAAGGAAGATTGCATTTTGTCACTTCATTGTTTATAAGAAGCTGTCGGGATTAATCAGTGGTTAGGGCAAGCAGAATGAAAATGGTTTGCACTTTCCATTTTAAATGTGAGAGAAGCAAATAATCTTTGCAGGGGCTCCCCTCACAAACATTCCATTTGTTGCCAAGCCTTCTGTCTCCAGGAAAGCATGTGACAACCCGCTGCCTCTACCACGGTAACTCCAGCAACACAACTGTCTGTCTCTCAAAACTAGGGCAGGTAGTCAAAAAAGCTCAAACAAAATTGTGTGGCTTGAAAAACTAACGGTGGAAAACTGACAGTTTTAATTTCAACGAAAAATATCAGAAATGAAAGAAACTTTTTTGTTCAGTTTCATTTTGAACTTCAATTTTCATTGTATGTTGTTTTTCAAAAAGCAAAATGCAACCAACATGAACAATCTAATTTTCGTTCCAATTATTTTTGTCAAAATATTGAAAATATAGTGAAAATCTATTAGGTTTTTGTGAAACATTTTGTTGGGAAATGTCCAGTCAAAAAAAATTGGCTGGGTGTACTCAAAACCTAGATCTCTAGCTGCTGGCTTGCAAGTGACCAAGTAGAAAGTGGACTTCTGACGTGGTTGTCTCAAATGACCAACTCTACCCTACCAAATAAATAAATAAATGAATAACAACCTAAGATTACAAATTTAGGAAACAGAAGCTTCATGTAAACCGATGTGGCTGTGGCATGCATCTTGGGTAACTGCCAATAGGGTAGAATCTGCACAGCTGAATTCGATCTTCATGACACTGAGAAGAGTGGATTTCACAGAGCATTCTTCTCTTCACCTTCTCCAGTTTATTTATTATTATTATTATTAGAGCTAATTGAAAATCAGAATGTTTGGAATGAACGACTATATTGGGGGGAGCCTTACAATTAAAGGTGTTTGTTGGTATAAAGTTGATGCGGAAATCAATGGCTTATTGCAAGACAGACATCAACCAGGACTCAAGGGGGATACTTTGAAAAACTAGATTGTACAGTATGGCTTAGATTGTATGTATCTCAACCTAAAAAGAAAGCAGGAGAAGCAAACAGGAAAACTAGTTTTTGCCAACCAACTTGAAACAGCATGCAGGAAATGAATAAGTGTTTATTGGGTATTAATAATAATAATTAATAAGGAAAAAAGATGTTCATAAGGATTCTGAGGGCTAAAATGCAACAAACTGATCTTACTAAAACAGAAAAAAAGCTTTTTAAGTTTTCCAGAGGCATAAAGGAAAAACACCTACAACCAAACAAAGGCATGCCTGGGAGGAAAATGAGACAGCCAAGTAACTGGTACATAAAATAAATGCCAGCCAGTAAACCCCTCTCCATAAACCCAAGGGGGGAATTGGTAACACAGGGAAGAAGGATTAGCAATGCCTTCCAGGGCTTTTATGAAGCCTTCTATTGATCACAAACCTTTGTTGTCTAGGAAAATGGTAAAAGAATATCTAGATAAATTGGAATTGACAAAGCTGGGCAACTCAGACAGAGAAATCTCTTGAGTCTCCTGTAACCACAGAAGAGATATTGAAAGTGATACAATCAATCTTGGCCAGAAAAGCTCTGGGGGGAAGATGACTTTACTCATCAAGATTCTGTAGGTTGGTCCCATGTGATTGGTGTCAGTTTGTTTTAGATGATGTGCTCAGTGAGGCACCTGCTGTAGATGGTCTATCCCTTCCGTATTTGATGCTGTTCTTTCATTGTTTCAAAGGGAAGGAATGTAATCATCATAAAAAAGTTACATTATTACAGAGCTCTTTTTTGCCCTGAGATGTCCAAAATCACTTGGCAAGCTATAGGTTGAATCCCATTTTGTATTGAGCAGATGTAGAACAGGGTAAAGAAGGCACAGCAAGCTCCTCTATGGCTCCTGCACAGACATAGGACAGGATATCCACTTTGTGCTTGCAAATGCTGTATGCTTGAAGACTCCAGATGCCCGCAGAAGCAGCTGTTAAGAAGGGAAACAAGTCTCACATGTTGATGGTCAGCAGTATATTATACACTTGGTCTTGGTGGCATAATGAGTCTACGCCTACGTTGAGCAGAGGACCTTCTGCTCTAGAAATCTAAGCTAATGCTGAATCTTCAGTATCTGTGACAGTATTAATATTCCATTTTCCCTCTGGGTTGCAGTCCCAGGCAATGTGGTCACTTGTCATTGAGCATGTTTCCATTGCAATAAAAGGAAGATATGGAGGGGTACTTCTGAGGAGAGTAGGGCAGAGAGGAGCCGTTGAGTGGGACGGAGAACGCTGAATGTACAGAAACTCGGGATACGAGGGTGAGGATGAGTAACCTTTATTTCCTACAATACCCACCTGCTGAAGTAAAGAAACAGATTGATGGAGCCAGAAGAGTACCCAGAAGTTACCTACTACAGGACGGGCCCAACAAAGAAAATAACAGAACGCCACTAGCCATCACCTTCAGCCCCCAACTAAGACCTCTCCAACGCATCATCAAAGATCTACAACCTATCCTGAAGGATGACCCATCACTCTCACAGATCTTGGGAGACCGTCCAGTCCTTGCTTACAGACAGCCCCCCAACCTGAAGCAAATACTCACCAGCAACCACACACCACACAACAGAACCACTAACCCAGGAACCTATCCTTGCAACAAAGCTCGGTTGCCAACTGTGTCCACATACCTATTCAGGGGACACCATCATAGGGCCTAATCACATGAGCCACACTATCAGAGGCTCGTTTACCTGCACATCTACCAATGTGATGTATGCCATCATGTGCCAGCAATTCCCCTCTGCCATGTACATTGGCCAAACTGGACAGTCTCTACGTACAAGAATAAATGGACACAAATCAGACATCAAGAATTATAACATTCAAAAACCAGTTGGAGAACACTTCAATCTCTTTGGTCACTCGATTACAGACCTTAAAGTTGCAATTCTTCAACAAAAAACCTTCTAAAACAGACTTCAATGAGAGACTGCTGAATTGGAATTAATTTGCAAACTGGATACAATTAACTTAGGCTTCAATAAAGATTGGGAGTCTATGGGTCATTACACAAAGTAAAACTATTTCCCCATGTTTATTCCCCCTCTCCGCCCCGCCCCCCCCGTTCCTCTGACATTCTTTTCAACTGCTGGAAATGGCCCACCTTGATTATTACTACAAAAGGTTTCTCCCCCACCCCCACCCTCCCGCTCTCCTGCTGGTAATAGCTCACCTTACCTAATCATTCTCGTAACAGTGTGTATGGGAACACCCATTGTTTCATGTTCTCTATGTATATAAATCTCCCCACTGTATTTTCCACTGAATGCATCCGATGAAGTGAGCTGTAGCTCACGAAAGCTTATGCTCAAATAAATTTGTTAGTCTCTAAGGTGCCACAAGTACTCCTTTTCTTTTTGTAGATACAGACTAACATGGCTGCTACTCTGAAACCTTTATTTCCTGCTAGCCTAAAGATTTTATACTTGCAGCCACAAGTAACATTCCAGAGAGAGTAGTAACCTGAATGGAACTTGGAGGGAGGAGCACAGGTTGCAGGAAGGAAATGTTTAGAGGATGCACCAGGAAGTCAGTCTTTGTGCACATGGCTAGAATGCTAGCTGCAGTTGCATCTGTGTAAATAGTCTGCTCATGTCCTTCAGTAAGTGGTACATAGAACATATATGAGAGGAGCACTCCACTGGGCAAACCGTGTGGTTTGCTGTCTCCCTCTACTGGCTTGATGTCATATTGAGCTTTCTGCATCTGTTACTGGCTTTGAGCTAATGAATGGGCTTGTTCCTTTTAGCACAAGCAACATGGCCTCATGCTGTTAGATCCATAGGTCTCAGGTTCCATTTGATTTCAGTAATATTCACTGTATGTGCACAAATTCACGCAGTAGGATGCCTCTCAGTACCACACTGATACTGTGGAGATACAAATAGGATTGTAGGTTGTATGGCAGGCAACCTCAAACTTAAGTAATGGCCCATGTTATCAACTTTTGGGAATCTCTGGTCCATCTGAAATGGTTTGGTGTTCACAGTCCAGTCCCTATTGTCTGGGCATCAATACAATAAAAAAAATACAATTGCAACTGGCTCCCTTGTAGGCAATCACAACAGAAAGAAGCCAAAGTTTGACTGGGCTGTCTGGACAGAATTACCCTCCCTCCTCCCAAAGAATCTCCCTCTAGACAAGATTTATGTTATGGAATATTGGACTACCACTTTCCATTCCACTCTCTAGATAAATGTCCCAATGGCACCAGTTGTCAGCTCTAATTCCATTATAAATTAAAGAAGAGAAGGGAGGATCCTCAAATTGTTCACGTAATTTCTGTGGCCTGAAGTCCAAGAGAGTAGGGAGCTCTCTATTGAAATCTGTTGGCGAACAGGGAGAAGGGGATCCCAGAGCTGATTGAGAACTCCAGATGGACAGAAGGTCAAGAGGGGAAGTAACTCTCTGCTGTCACCTATTGGTGAGCAATGGAAATGACTGAATGTGCCAGGCCTCTTTTGCATTTCAGGTATGTAACAATTCAGGGAATTTGTGTCAAAATGCAGTTAAGTTTTCCATTTGGGAGTCAAGAAATACTGTTTTCTCTGTTAGGAAACAACAGGACAAGAGAATGTCACCAAATTTTCCTGGGGTGAGAGTTCACCCTGACCAAAGCCTCGGTCTTTCATCACTCAGTTCTGGAGCTGCAAACATGACAGAGAAAGAGAGAGGGAAAGAAAAGGGAAAAAAGAGCAGGAGTAGGAGCTGGAGCGGGAGGAAGCACTTGGGCCCCTGTCTTCTCATGGCAGCACACCCTAGGTGGCAAAGACTTGCTCATGATGCCTTAGGCCACTGATCCCTCTGTAAGTGGTGGTGCCATGCGAGCTTTGTGACCTAAAGTGGGGCTGAAGCAGCTTTTGCTGATGTCACAGAGGACAGCAGCATAGCTGAAGAACTCTGGCGGGGGCTCCTCTATACAACAGTCCATAAAGCTGGACTCACTACAGCTGAGATGTATGTGAAAGCCCCAAGTGCAGACCAGGCAGACTTTTCTGAGGGAGTGGAGGGAAACCACTCTGGACTCCACTAACTCAGGACAACAAACAGTGGGTGGTGATGCAGAGGAGCAGAAGGATAAGAGAAGTGGCTACTGCAGGAGCCCATCACCTTACTGGATGCCCATACCGCAAGTATAGGTCTGAGTCTAAGACTATTGCCAAGAGTCTTACATTATATACAGTTATTGGTGATTTATTATTTCTGGATTTCCCCCTCCCCCCCCAATAACATTTCCTTTGTTTCGAACATGGGCTCAGGTTCAGATACTAAAGCCTGTGTTATTTCTTGCATTTTCAGAAGGAACCCCTATTATATTTGATCCTGCACGGTTCTCAGCTCCTATCCGGCAATCTGATCTGCATCTGCACAAGAATTCAAATGCAGGATCAGGGCCCTGGGCCTGCATTATTCCAGCAAAACATCCAGATCTTCATATATCTTTATCCAGGAACTTATAAAATTATAGCTTTATTGAAAGAACTGCAATGCCTGGAGTGTCCCCCAGAGAATAAAACCCTGCTGTATCAAATGATACAGCCTCAGCATTTGGATACAAGGTCCATAATATTTAAGGTTTTACATATTTAATTTCCTGGCAAACCTCCGCACACCACATGGCAGTGATTTAAGCACTTGTTTGCCTTATCCGGGGCCATTTGCCTACTCTGCTTTTAGCACCAATGATGATATACTAAAACCCTTTGTTAGTGGGGGTACAAAATAAGAACTTATCTCCTTATAGCAGCAGTTTTGCTATGTTTGTGTCAGCACCGCAGTACACAAGGACTTGTGTGTCTTTGCTGATTTAAATTCTCCTGAATGCAAGCCTTCCAGAGCTGTAAATAGAGAAAGGTTAAGGCCAGATCTTCTAGCTCAGATGAAGTTGCTTCATCGTTTATTATTGTTCGGGTACAATCGAATTATTGATGTTCTCAGCATCGCTGGGGCTGCTGTGCTGTGCAAGCCACACGAGTGAGTTAGTGAGAGACAAGGAGAAGAAAAACTAATAAGGGAGTGAAGAAAAGGACTCTTCCCACTTGCATGCAAAATCAAATAGGAACTAAATCCCAGAACGGTGCTGCAGGACTACTATATTTTTTAATTTTTTTTGTCCTTCATGCCTGATTTGAAAAATCCTTTGCACGGGGAGTTAAAAAAAAATAAAGTTAAACACCCTCAGGAATGCCGAGATGTCAAAGTGCAGCTTTTCCCCTTACGCATATAAAATAGAAGGCTCTGCAAAAGCCAATAGGGAAGCGGCTTAGATAAGGAGATGAAAAATTAATTTTAATGCATGGAGGACTAAGTAATTCACTTATTTCACAACCTCAATCAATTTTAATATTTTAGTTTTTAATGTGAGAGGAGCGTGTCTCCAATAATATTTTAAAAGTTGCTCATATCTCTTTTTACTAATGTACTAAGTTGTTCTCTCTCTCTCTCTCTCTCTCGGTCTCCTTTTCTCTCTCTCTCTCCACCTCCTCCCTGCTAATTAAGCATTATGAGGGAATCCATGGATTCTTCCTATTTGCTAATGCCTTGGTATTCCCTCTCCACCCCTCACACGTCTGAATCTAAGAGGCTTTCTAAATAAGGGTGGGATTCAAATCTTCTGAAACGCACACGTAGATGGAGAAGAACGTCACAGATGTTGATAGAATAACTCCCGATCTACACGTATGCAACGAAGACCAGAATCTGACCCTCAGAGAGGGGAAGAAGAAGTAACTTTGAAACCAATTTATAAACAACATATTTTCTGCTAATTTCCAAGGGGATACCTAAAGGTCAGAGAATCTTTCTTTATTTCTTCTGTTGGGTGCCTGTGAAAAATATACTTATTTTAGCCATTAGAATTATAGAATATGAGGGTTGGAAGGGACCTCAGGAGGTGATCTAGTTCAACCCCCTGCTCAAAGCAGGACCGATCCCCCCAATTTTTGCCCCAGATCCCCTAAATGGCCCCCTCACGGATTGAACTCACATCCGTGGGTTTAGCAGGCCAATGCTCAAACCACTGAGCTATCCCTCCCCCCTCAGCTATCAATGTAAGAGGTTAAGCTGTCTGCCTTGCACCTTGCATTTAGGCATTTATCTACAAAATCATGAATTTGACTCATTTTATAACCATGCCGATGACTAGTGAGCCATTTCTGCTGCATTTTCCCCTATAATTTGATTTGAAAGCAGCTAAGGTTAAAGTCGATCCGGTAAGAACTGACAAACTGGGGTATCTCACTGGCAAAGCAATGCACTCCCTATTTATAACTCATCTTTCAGCCAGAATTGTGCAATGTACTACCAGGACATGCCACATAGCTGAGTGTTTAGGAAATTGGCCCTGTGTTTTCTATGGAGAAGTATACAAACTGTATTATGCATGCCTGCCTCTTTATTATATCCCATACCCCATCTGATTGGGTATTGATTTCCTAATTATCATAGCAGCATAGCACTCAAAGAGAGAAAAGATTGATTAAGTCCCTTCTGTAATGTTTTGGCACCGTGTAATTTTTTTTTCTCTCCATGTGTGAGTTTATTCCATAAGCAACGGCTCTGCAATTAAGAATGATTTTAAGTCAGAGACATTTAGAAAGGGTTCATATTTCTCTGGTAATATGTACTTCTTTTAAAAGAACAGCAGCGTGGCTGACTGATCATTTCTCGAAGGTCAACCTCCTACACGTGCAGGTGACTAGAATGAGCCAGACCATCTGCAATTGTGCCATCTGGTGGCTCTTAGTAACATTACACCCTCTAGCCCGCCATCATTCCTCTCCGGCACACACACACACAGAGCAGGCATGTTCCCTACAGTATATTGACCAGTGTTTTGTAGGGGCCAGTTTCCAAAGCAGTGGGGCTCCTATAAATAGGAGACGGAACTCCCTAGAAGACTGAGAGGCTCAAGGAATGCCAAGGGGGAACCTACTCCAGAAAAGAGAAGGGAGAGGGGGAAAGGTGCTGAATCTGGAGAGAGTTGAGTGCCAGTTGGTGTCTGCTTGCATAGGAAATGGTGGACTTGCCTGGGAGATGCCAGCCTGAATTTTCAGAGCCTGAAACAAAAGCTTTCCTGTATGAACTGCCCTGTTCATTTCAATGGGTGCTAAACCAGAGGCCACTGTTAACAGTTTAAAAGTCACAACTGAAATCTATTTCACTGCTCACCAAACCATGTAAGCACCGGCCTTTCACAAAATACGGGGGAGGCAGTAAGAATGAGTTGGGGCAGTTGTGGGGAATGCAGAGCAGAAGGTGTGTATGTTAAGAGGGGGAGGCCTTTAACCACACATGACAGGACAGCTGGGATTGATTTTATTTCCCTGAAAAAGAGGCTTGGTTTTCAAAAGTTTGTGAAATGCTGTGCTCCAGGACTCTGCCCAGGAGTGAACTCCATGTTTATGGATGCAGGTTTGGGCCCTATGCTGAAAAGCCAAATACTTCCAATAGAAAAGCCTAACTTTAGACTCATAAGTCCACATTTAGGTGCCTGAAGTTGGGATTTCAAAAGACCTATGTAATTTAGAAGCACAAGTCCCATTGACTTCACTGGGACAGGTAGGTGACATTTTCAAAACTCAATGGGACTGAACCTCTTAAGTGAGAAAATATTACCTTGTTCTCCCACGTTACTTTGGCACATTTGAAAATTCCACCCTTAGGCATCTAAATACGGACTTAGGAATTTAAAAAGATAGGGTCCTAATTTTTAAACATTGTGGTCCAAGCTCCTCAAGGCAGGGACCACTCCCTCCTTTGCACACTGTCAGGACTCAGTATTAATACCAATCATTAATAAAGTTTGTTGTCTGTTGCTTTCATTGGCAGCTATAGTTTTCTGTGCCACAAGTATAAGGCCTTCCCGAGTGTGTATTTAAACTATTTCAGATTTTTCATTTGTTCATCTTGTACATATTTCCTGTCAACCATGGAATAGTTGCTTGGATTTACTCTTCCCATCTCTTGATAGGTCATAGATACTATTTGACCCAGTGGGTAGTGCACTGGAGTGGAACTCAGGCAATGTGGGCTTTATTCCCAGCTCCACAGCTGGGTGACCTTGCACAAGCCATTTCCCCTGTCTGTGCATCAGTTTCACTATCTATAAAACAGGGTAATGATCTTTCCTTTATAAGTGCTTTGAGATCTCCTGATTTAAAGCACCATGTAAGACCTAGGCTGTATTATTATTATCACATCACTCTTAGAATCATAGAATCATAGAATATCAGGGTTGGAAGGGACCCCAGAAGGTCATCTAGTCCAACCCCCTGCTCAAAGCAGGACCAATTCCCAGTTAAATCATCCCAGCCAGGGCTTTGTCAAGCCTGACCTTAAAAACCTCTAAGGAAGGAGATTCTACCACCTCCCTAGGTAACGCATTCCAGTGTTTCACCACCCTCTTAGTGAAAAAGTTTTTCCTAATATCCAATCTAAACCTCCCCCACTGCAACTTGAGACCATTACTCCTCGTTCTGTCATCTGCTACCATTGAGAACAGTCTAGAGCCATCCTCTTTGGAACCCCCTTTCAGGTAGTTGAAAGCAGCTATCAAATCCCCCCTCATTCTTCTCTTCTGCAGGCTAAACAATCCCAGCTCCCTCAGCCTCTCCTCATAACTCATGTGTTCCAGTCCCCTAATCATTTTTGTTGCCCTTCGCTGGACTCTCTCCAATTTATCCACATCCTTCTTGAAGTGTGGGGCCCAAAACTGGACACAGTACTCCAGATGAGGCCTCACCAATGTCGAATAGAGGGGAACGATCACGTCCCTCGATCTGCTCGCTATGCCCCTACTTATACATCCCAAAATGCCATTGGCCTTCTTGGCAACAAGGGCACACTGCTGACTCATATCCAGCTTCTCGTCCACTGTCACCCCTAGGTCCTTTTCCGCAGAACTGCTGCCTAGCCATTCGGTCCCTAGTCTGTAGCTGTGCATTGGGTTCTTCCGTCCTAAGTGCAGGACCCTGCACTTATCCTTATTGAACCTCATCAGATTCCTTTTGGCCCAATCTTCCAATTGGTCTAGGTCCTTCTGTATCCTATCCCTCCCCTCCAGTGTATCTACCACTCCTCCCAGTTTAGTATCATCCGCAAATTTGCTGAGAGTGCAATCCACACCATCCTCCAGATCATTTATGAAGATATTGAATAAAACCGGCCCCAGGACCGACCCTTGGGGCACTCCACTTGTTCATAGGATGCGTGGTTCCATTCCCAGTGGGCTCAGTTACCATGGTGGCAGTCCCCATAGAAACATCAAATAAGGCCCCAATTTAGTCATCAATCCTGGTCCAGCAAAACACATAAGCATGTTCTTAAGTCTCTGTCGATGGATTTTGGTGCAGACCCTCTAGGAGTCCTGGCTTTCTTCTAACTGGTCCAGTAAAAGATATTACCTCACCCACTCTGGCTCCATGACTGGTAGTTCTGGCAGCTGTGTGGGGTGGTGGTCAGCCTGATTGCCTGTGAGCAGGGAAGACTCCACTCCCTTTTGCCTACACTCAGTCTGGGGTATGTAAACCCCAATACATATCCTTCCGCTCAATGCAGAGGGCCAGGCTTGGCTGGCGAAGGGTACTTCTCTTGACAGAAAATCACCATTGCTATGCAAACATCCTTGTCCAGTGTTGTATCCAGAAGGTGTATGCTTGTAACAGCATGTGCCATCTCGTGAGCCTATCCTCAGGTTCAACTCTTTCATTACATTCAGCCTGTGCAAGGGGGCTGCATCTACACTACATCTACCTAAATCTACCTCCAATTCATCGGTTAGCAATATGAATTCCTTCTCAAAGTTTGGACTACATAACATGGGGTATGTGCAGAGTATGCCCTTGAACTCTTGAAAGGCCCTTTCTCACGTGCGCATCTATAACACTCATCTTGGAGCAATGTCCCTAGTTAGGTCAGTTAGTAAAGGTTGCTATGATGGGGAAATGTGCTATGAACCAGCAACAGTAGCCCGCTAGGCCTAGGAAGTCCAACACATATCTTTTGATGGTGGGGTCTTCTACACTAGGGTAAGTCTACTCGTCATCCACAAAGGTGTGGCCTTACTCTGCACTGACTATGTCTCCCAGGTAATGGGCTTCCTTTTTTCCTATCACTAATTTAGCCAGTTTTGCTGTTAATTTGGCTTCCCCCAGTGATTGGAGAACAGCAGCTACTTTATCTAGATGGGAATCCCAATCCTTGCTATAGATGACTACATTGTCCAAGTATGCCACTTCATATTGATTACAATGTTGGAGTAATCACAGTGAACCATCCAGCTTTGGGATCAGCATAATAGGACTCGTACAGTCACTTTGGGATTCCTCTATTACCCCAAGTTCCAACTTGGTCCTGAGCTCTTTCTTGATAGCCCCCCTGCATTTGTTTGGGATTGGTCAGAGCCCTATCCCTGTTACTTTACTGGGTTCCACATTAATGTGATGTTGGGCCATACACGTCTTCCTAGGGTGAGCTGAGAATACCTTTGGAAAAGCGGCCACCATTTGGAGTGCCTGGTCTGCTTCTGGCTTAGGTTCTTCCTGATGATCACTGAGCTTTCTTTTGGGGTCCCACTTCTGGTTCCTCAGGATTCGGCATGATGAAGAGATTTTCCTTGGCTTTCCAGGACTTCAGCAAATTTATGTGGTGAAGGTTGTCTGATTAAATAGTTCAGGTGGCCTACCTTTTTTACCATAAGATCCATGCCCTCAGCCATTAACTATGATTCCAAGGTTGGAAGAAGTAGTAGAATTCTGTCACCCGGCTGAAGACATGCATTCTTGCCCTTTTATTATAATGTCATCTTTATTGTCGCTGTGCTTCTTTGAGATTTTCTCTAGCATATGCCTCTATAGCCTCGAGTCTCTTACATAACTTTAAAACATATTGTAGCATATTTTCACCTCTTGGTGCCTGGCTTTCCCATGTTTCCCATAACAGGTCTCAAATGCCTCTTGGCTGTCAACTGTATAGCAGTCTGAATGGTGAAAATCCTGTTGAAGCTAGCAGTACTCCCGGGTAGTAAAGAGTAGGGCGGTGAGTAATTGGTCCCAATGTTGAGGGTCCTGGGTAATGAGTTTCTTGAGCATCCTCTTGTGCGTCTCATTGAATCTTTCCACTAAGCTATAGTCTACAGATGGTACATGAAGGTGTGTAATGTTTTGACTTTCAATAGCTCCCAGACCTCTCTCATCAGTCAGGATGTGAAATTTGTACCCTGGTTTGTCAGGATCAGTGTGGGAATCCCTATCTGCACAAAGACCTTTAGCAGCTCATTAACAATCATCTTGGCACTCACTGATTGGAGTGGTATGGCTTCCAGGTATTAGGTGGCATAGTCCATGATAACAAGTGCGTGCTGGTGTCTGGAAGCTCTTTTCTTTAGGAGACCTATAAGGTCAGTTCCTATGTGTTCAAAGGGGGTCTCCCTGAAGGGAAGTGGTACTAGAAGAGACTGTGGGACTCCCTTAGGGGGCACTAATTGGCATTTGGAGCATGATACACAGAAATTCTCAACTTTTTAAAGGCTTCTGGCCAAAAGTATTGGGCCAGGATCCTAGACTGTCTCTTCTCCTTCCCAAGATGTCCTGTACATGGGATTGTATATGCTAGATGTAGGAGCTTGCAACAATGTACTGAGGATACTAGTAGTTGTGTCCCTATCACCTGCATCTGCTTTTCTTGTTCTTCTTAATATAACAAGTCCAACAGACAGCTCTCTGGTCAAAAGGCCAGATAGAGAGACATGGGTATGCAGCAGGGAGCCCAGCTATAAGCCCTAATGAGGGCTAGCTCAGAGCAACAATCTGGGCCGAGTGGGAACAGCTGGACTAAGGACTGGGAGGGCTATAAAAGCCCTGGGAAAACCTCAGTGAGGGGGTGGCTGGGGAGGAGACAGGAGGGCTGTTTCCTCTGTCTCCTTACCTACTGGAAGAAACCTCAAGGGCCAGAAGACCCTGGGAGGGGTCTGTGGTGTGATTGTTGTTAGGGGAATTGGGACTGCACAAGGACAGAAGAAGGTGGTGGGACTTTATTATACTAGCCTAAACACAGGATGCAGGCACAAAAGTGGGAGTGTCAGCATAGACCCTGTAACAGGGTCCTTAAAAAGGAACAGAATCCCTCCCATTTTTTTCTGAAATGTCTTTCTCAGGCTCCTACACTAAGGGCAGCTTCTGGAAGAGTTCAGGGAAATATCTCCAGTCTTGTCCTAATATCATGTGGTAAAGGAGATTTGGAGACATGCATACTTTCATCCAGTCTTGGTTCCCATCAACAGTCAATTTTATAATCAGGCTGGATTACCACAAAATATCTCCATGGATGTATTTAATAGGGATTTCCCCTTTCGTAAGCTTCCTTGCCGTTCCCACTATCCAGTCCCAGAAAAATGTCTGGTCTCACCCAAGTCTATGAGGTCCTCATCTTTTGACCATTCATCTCTACTGGAATCATGAGTTTCCCCTGGCCTTTTTTCAAACTTTTTTCTCTCTTGTCCAGACCTGCCCAAAATTTCACTCACGTGGGGGCTGTTGTGAAACCTATGTACTTGTTGTCTATAGGAATAACAGGCTATCAAGTCTTTCCCTTCTCTTGTCGCTGCTGGGTCGGTCTATTTCCAAGCTTCACTGGGCTCTTGTTCCTGTGGAGGAGTGAGGCAAGGAGCTGGTAGGGCACATAAAGTCGTGGGCCTCCTGTCTCAGAGAAATCTTGCCCATGGACCTAAAGGGTTGCCTGTCATCTATCCTGCCTGCCGACAAATCAGCTGCCTGCATTCTCTTCGGGTTTACCCAATATAGACCACCACCACCCTTGGATATTTGGTCCATTTCCTTCACCATTGTATATTGATCAATTATTTTTGCAGCAGGGGTCCCTGGATGTCTTGAGAGGCCTCCATGAGGCAGGTGGCATCAGGTAGAGTTACCAGCCAGTGTCTGCAAACTCAGTCCTGGCCTGAGGATGGAAGTATCTGCACAAACTTCTCCATAACTGTGTTCTGCTATCTGGTATTCCATTTGAAACTCTGGCTTTAATTAACACCATCAGAAGTCCATAAACCTTTTGGCAATTGCCCAAGGGTGTGCTTTTTGGGGGGAAGGGAGGGTGAGGAGAAAGTTCTTGTGATGAAAGAAATGATGGTACATTTCTTCATCCATGTCTAGCTCGTCCAATACAACTACCTTCACTTGCTCATAGTCCTGTGTCGTCAAGTCCCTGGTATGCTGCCTGGGCTTCCTCAGTGAGGAGTGGAGAAAGCCAGATTGCCCATTGGGGTGGGAGCCATTGAGAGGCCATGGCTACACTTTCACAAGTTACCAAGAATGACCCTGGGTCATCATCTGTTATTGCCCATCGGGGCAGGAACTTGAGGGTAGCAGCCGATACCAGTTCCACCATCCATTGGAATAACTAGTGCCGGTGTGATGCCATCTATTTGAACAGTTGTTGTCGTCTCTTGCTGTTGTGCTTGAGAGCCAGCCAGCCATTTTATAGGTGCTGATTCACCTCCATAGCTGTCTTCTTTTTTGAAAGCCTTCCTTTTTTCAGGGACAGTAAAAGTCAACCCCATTTCTGGTACCACATTGTCCGCGGCTCTTGGTGTAGCTGCTCTAGGGTCCCAGTTTTCTCCTAACTGGTCTCTTTTAAATCACCTACAGTTAGACCATTCCATAAACTCTCAATGTAAATGAGTCGATCTCTAGGGCTTCTTCCTTCTTTTGTCTCCTTGTCAGTTTCTTAGAAGCAGCATGGCATAGGACTGTTGCCTTTCTGAAATCCCAGGGCTTTCTGCCTCCCATTCCCTTTTTATTCTCCTTCCTTTATAGCTGGGTTTTCATTATTGGTCAGAGCGGTGGGTGAATGTCTCCATGAATGGCACTTCTGGCAGGGAAGACACATTTCTCCCTTCTGCCTGTGCTTAGTACGGGGTCTGTAAAGCCCATTAAAGTCTCATTGACTTCAACGGGATTTAGGCAAGTGGTTAAAATTAAACACATCCTGAAATTCTTTGCTGAAGCAGAATAGCCTTGTGCATGTGCTTACATAGTTTTGCCCCTTTTGATCCAAGTGGCTAGTGAAATTTCAGGGCCCTGGGCATGTTTCAGTTGGAAGCAGAAATTGATGAAGTCTGGTGTTTTCTTTGGTGCACTGTTGTTTATTTACAAAGAATATACAAAGTCCTCTGTCTCTGACTATAGAAGGGACCCAGAACAAAATAATTGAGCTATTTCTTAGCTTACAGCCCCAAACTTCTTTTGTTAACAGACCCAAAAGCTCTCTCTTTAGTTTTCTCCAGGGCCAAACTGTGCTCACAGGAGAACAGCATAATGCACACCAGAGAACATAATCCCAACTATACATACAAAATGATGGGATCTAAATTAGCTATTACCACTCAAAGAAGAGATCTTGGTATCATTATGGATAGTTCTCTGAAAACATCCACTTAATGAACAGTAGCAGTCAAAAAGCTCACAATGTTAGGACCCATTAGGAAAGGGACAGGAAATAATGTCACTATATAAATCCATGGTTGGTCCACACCTTGAATACTGTGTGCTCATAGACTACTCGTAGACTTTTTTTCCCTCCTCTCTTTGTTCTAGACAGTACTGTGTCAATGGGAGAGCTTCTCCTTCTGACATAATGACCACCTCTCATGGGAGAAGGAGTAATTAAGCCAACAGGACAGCTCTCTCTCATTGGCTTACAACCGTCTTCACCAGAAGCACTAAAGCTTGTGTGTTCTCTCACACACTTCTACCCCAAATATTACTCAGCCCAAAAGCTCTTGAGCGGGTTCACACACACCTTTTGTCTGAGGTGGAGCTCATGTTTACAGGTATGTTATTTGAAGGGTGAAGTCACACTTGCCAATTTCAGGGGGGGTTAACCCAACCCATAACCAGCTTATAACAATGCTTTGCTTAAGTGGAGCCTAAATCAGCAAAATAATAAAAACATACATGATAAATGTATTTTCTCAGTAGCCTTCATAGCAGATATCTTGCATATAAACTATTGTAACTAATAAAAAAAATGTTGCCCAATCATAACTCATAACACATATTAAATTATTGAAGAATACTAGTTGGAATATATATTCATGAGAACATGAATGCTGGCAGTGTTCTGACAGTCATTTTGAAAAGCTCTTTTTTCTATTTGTGCAATTAATTAAAACAATTAGTATTTATATTACAACAGTGCCTAGATGACCCGTTGTGCTAGGCATTCTACAAATACATATTAAAGTACAGTCCCTTCCAGAAACAGCTTACAATCTAAATAGACAATGGAGGGAAGAGAAACACAGACATGGAAAGGGGAAGTAATTTTCCCAAGGTTGCATAGCAGGTCAGCGGTAGATGCAAAAATAAAATCTACATCTCTGACTCTCCTGCCATGGCCCTGTCTTTAAGACCACACTATCTCTAATATTTGTGCACAATCTGTGACAAAAAACAAGGTTCAAAACACATAGGGTGAACTCCTGGCTTCATTAAATCCAATGGCAAAACTTTCTTTGACTACAATGAGGTCAGGAATTGATCCTTTGGCAGAGCTGGTCATAAATTTTCCAAAGGAAAGTTGTTTTTTTTTCCCATCAGAAAACGCTGATTCATTGAAATCTCAACATTTGGTGCAAATGTGTTGATTCTGAAAAATTGTTTTGAAGAGAAAATTGAAACCAAGCATCTCAGTAACTTTCAAATGAAAAAAAATGTTTCAAAATAACATTTTGTTTTGCAATTTATTTTATATTATAAATTCCTCTTCTTTCGTATGACTTGGGCAGGTAGCAATGACTACAAATTTATATCTAGATTTGCTAGCCAGTACACTGCTGCAGCAGTGACCTGGTGAATGTCCTTCAGGCCCCCGGCGAAAGAATGAAGGGGACACTCAGATATGATGTGCTCCATCCTTTGTGCCTTGTGACCACAGCTACCTACAGGTGTTTCCCTCATTTTCTATTTCATGAGGGTTTTTCCACTTCTCCCAGGAGATGTCCTGATGTGATTCAATCTGCACCATCCTTTACAACATAAATCAAAACCTTATGGTTCCTCAGCAGGGTCAACGATGATCTGTTTGTTTTGAGTAGTCAAAATGCTCCATATGGCTCATATTATAAATTAATATGTTATGTGTTATAATTTTTTTTTCCAAAAAAACACCTGGAATTGCCTATGAAACAGCTATGTCAGCTTTTCACAGATTCCAAGGCCAGAAAGGACCATTGTGATCCTCTAGGCTGACCACCTGTAGAACACGGGCCATAGAACTTCCCCAAAATACATCCTAGAGCGTATCCCACCTAGCTGTATCCTACAGGTCTAATAAGTTTCTTGGCATTATTTTGGGGCAGCACTGTCAAGTCGTAGATTAACAGATCATCAAGATAGAGGGACAATTCCCATCATCTAATCTGATCTCTTGTCTCATGCAGGCCATAGGTCTTCCAGGAATGTAATTCCTGTTTGAACTTGAAAGTCGTATTGCTTCATTGTTTGAGGCAATTATTGTAGTAAGCCACAGGAATTTTTTTACAGGGTATAGGTGCAGGTTCTTGAAATATTCTGTCTACATTTCTCTTTCTGTCTCCCAGATACTTTGTTACTGCTGTGGCAGTTTGCAAAGGTACTAAACCCTAATTTTTCACTAAGTACTAATCTAATCACATCATTTGTGAGAAATGATGGGATTTGACCATGGGTCTGTGGGGTTGGGGGAAGGGAGCACTTCCACGCCACCAGCAGGCAGGGTTGGCAGTGCTATGGTCAATGCACCATACATCCTGGGAAACCAGTCACTGCAGGAAGATTCACCCATGGTAGAGATGATAAGCAGATCCTCCTGTGACCTCTGATTGGCTCAGACCTACAATTTAAACTGGAAAAGAATACTAGGAAGTTGTTTGTGCAACAAGGCCGATCCTTGACCTGCTGTTAAAAGAGATCCTGCCTTGCTCCTGCTTCCTGTCTCCTCACCCAGACCTACGGGTTCTGGTTATTGACTCTGGCTTGACCTTTGGCTACGCTCTTGACTCTGGACCCTGGCTACCACTCTGGCTTGACCCCTAGACCTGATTGCCCAACCCCCGGTTCCTGACACCAGTGGAGATCAGCTCCCTTTTCCTTACAATTTCATTCAGACAGAAAAAAAAGTTTTCTATTGCAGTTTTTCTTCCCCACCTCCCTTATTTTCACATAACCTGTTTCAATTGATAAGAAATGAACCTGGCCCCAATTACTCAAGTCTTTAGACCACCAAAGGGCACTGTTTTTAGTTTAACTGTTATAGTTTTCAGGATGTTCTACAGTCCAAAGGGAAGGCATATTTATTTATTTTATTATTTATTTATTTTGTATAATGGGGCTGGAGAAGGTCAGAACATTCAATTACAGTGAAGACTGGGAAAGCCTCTATAGACAGGGCATCATTACCAGAATTTTTACTGCAATACAACTGTCAGTCCTCTAAGTGTAATTTCCTCCTTCTGATGCATGCTGAGAATGCTTAGATTTGGGAGGTTTTAAAAAAAAACAACACTTTTCTTTTATCATATATCAAAGGGAAGGAATCAAAGTGGGTAACATGTAACACCCAGAGAGGGGGATAAAGGGCCAGTTTATAAGGGAAAAATAATCTCCCATTACTGTAAGGAGCCTTTTAATTAAATTTGCCCCATCATATTTAAACGAGCAAAATTTATAGCTTGATCCTGAAAAGTATCTCTCAACTAAAAACATTAAAATCTGCATGAGTGATAGAAACAGTGCGTCTGGAAAAGCTGCAGTTGGTAGAGCAATGGTGGTTTTCATAAGCCATCAAACAGGTGCTGGCTGCTGGAGAAGTGGATGCAATGGCCTAATGAGTGTAGGAGTTCAAAGTTCCACGTGAGTCTCTGGTCTCAGGCCATTTTCTAAAATTAGGTCAAGTGCCTACTCTAATCCAGGTCAACAGCGGTTGAAAGTTGCTCTGTGTATGTCCAGTGACTAGTGTAACCCACACACCTCCTGGGTGTTGTGCTCTGTCCCCTCTAGTGGCACCAAGACCACTTAGAGATTTATGAGTCTGCTAGAGCCTTAGCTAAGGGCCATGTGGCTTTTAGCTCATGCATTTAGCTCCTGAGGTCCCAGGTTTAATCCTACTCGCTGATAACCGGGGTCTGTTGGTGTTACACTACACTTTTTTCTCAGTTGGAACCTCTAGGGACAACTCTAATACAAACTATCTAAATCCAACAGGCATTGGGCCAAATTCTCAGCTGATCTAACTCTATTGAATTCAATGAGCAGAGAATTTGGGTGCAGTCTTCCAAGAGAAGACATCATCTCTTAAATTGTTTCTATATCTCATCTTAGCCAAGAAGTCACCATGAAGTGATGCTGCATTCCAACGAAGCTCATCCAAATGCTGCAGCGGTATGTTAATCTGAGAGCCGCCTCACAGACTCAGAGGTTCTTGCTCAGCACTTTCCCCTTCCAAATTTTCCACTTCGGATATATGGAATTGTCCATTTCCTAATGATGCTGCCCAAAAACTTTGGACTTATTTTAACCCCAAAACTTCCCTATATTTTGTTGGGAGGAGGTTAGAAAATGATGTAAGAAAAAGAAAGCATAGGAATTCCGTGCCATACACACATAAATGAACAAAAAAAGTTAATTTACCCATCCAGAAAAAAAGGAGGAAGAATTTCCTCTACTAATGATATTCAGTTGTTCGAAGAAGAAGAAGAAAAATGGTCTGAAGTATAATAAGATGCCAAATACAAAAACCCCATGCTGCTCATCTCTAAGTCCTTCTGTTCCTTGAAGTGAAAACTCATTTTAAGAAGATTATGCTGTATATATTAGAAGATGGGCTGATATTCTGCATTCATACTCCACTGGGGCTTTGGCAGTTTTAAAAAAGAGAAAGCAACCAAGTCAAACAACAACATTTGTTCCTATTCACCTGTTACACTAATAGGAAGCATAGCTTTGTATTCCTTCATTTAGACTTGAAAAAAAATCTGGGGAATTCATCAGTTGTGCAAAGGTCTCAGACTGCAACGCTGACGAGCAAGAAGGTTGCAGAAAGGGAATAAGGTAGGCTTTGAATGAATCCCAAACTCAACATACACTGCAATGTTATCCTGGTTTTAGGTAACAGAAATGCTGCCGAAAACTGCTCCCATTGCAAGTGAAGGGACTCCAATTACAATAATGTAGTAGAGGGTAAACAGTGTTTACTCACTTCTCATTTGGGAAATATAGAGTTTAGTTTAGGTTAGCTTACCCATTTCTTCATCTGATTCCTCACAAAAAATCCTGCAACTGTAACAGGCAACAAAGACTTAAGTTTGCTAGGAAGAATGGTACTGCAGGAGGGGAAGGGAACACCTCCCCATAGAACACACACCATTGCATATGAGTTATTTAATGACCGTGTAATGAACAAACCTGATTCCATGTATACCTACAGAGGGAGAATTCAGGTTTGTGTGAGAATCTGAGGTGAGAATTTGAATTCTCTGTCTTTGTTGTGCATTAACATTTATTTTTATTTTATTTTATTTGCTGTGGGAATTGCCTTTAGCTAATGTTTTGTTTTATACCTTTAAAAGGTTTGACACAGAGATGTGTACAAAAAGCATGTCAATTTGCAACATGATAACCAGCTGGTACTGTGATGCATCAGTTGAGGTTACAAGTTCAAGTTCTCCTCTGTACTCTTTTATGCCATGGTCCACTTCTCCTCCTTAGACTCATCTCTTTTTTGCAGTCACTGTTCTGAACTCCTGTTATTGACAGTCATTTCAAGTAGAATGCTGTCATTTCCTTTTTGTTGTATTTTATTTTGCATTTTGACTGTAGTTTCATTGAAAAGTAAGTTATGCGCTGGTTTCCAGGAAGAACTACAGGCTGATCCTGACTTATTAAATTCAATGGGAGTTTTGCAACTTCCATTAATGGGAGGAGCATCAGTGCATGACAAGACTAAATCTATCAAACCCAGCTGCTAATTTCTGAGTTGTAATTGAACAAAACCAAATAAGACTTTTTTCACTTCCCCTATAAATCAGAAATGACCTGGCCCATTTATTTTAGGTTTTCCAGCAAAATAAATAAACAAACAAACAAACAAACCCACCCACCCACAAAATTAAACTACAAAATGTAGTGGGTTTTTAGGTCAAAGCTTTTCAAAATGTTTTCCTTTATTAAACCATTTTATTTTTTTTAAAAAAAATCATTTGCTCTATCATTGGTTGAAAAAACAGGAACATTTCACAAGGAAGTCATAATTTCCCCCGTTTTTTCAAATTTCAAAATTATAACATTTCAAAATCTAAAAAAAAAAAAAATAGGATCAATTCTACCTAGAAATATGATGTGTAACATGGTCAAGACAAATCTGAACGCATCAAAGCTACTCCTGAAACTTCACTTCTAGCAAAAATCAAAATTCAAAGTGAACCTTTTTATTTACTTTTTTTAAGTTCTGTTTTTTTCGGGTAAAATGTGCTTGTTTCTGTTGTGATGTATCTATTATAGCACTTATCTGGCCCCTATTATTGTAGTATTTGAGCACCTTACATATTTGTCCTCATAAATATAGGGAAGTACTATTAATTGCTATGTCACAGGGAGACTAAAGAACTTGCATAAATTCACAGAGGAAGTCAGCAGTGGAGCTAGATTTGAGTGCAAGTATTCCAGGTAGAGGTGGCCAATAAACCCTTGACAAAAATCATTTGCATCAAAAAACACCATTTTGTCCAAACAAAATAGTTTATGGAAATATGTCTGTAAAGGGGCTAGCTGAGGCTCGACCCTCTCTGGGGCAGAGGGCTCTTGTGGAGGCAGAAAATAAGTACAGTTATGCCGGGGCCCTAGGTCAGGGTGGGGCAATAATGACTCAGGCCCTCAGGCAGGGCTGCGCAATAATACTATAGCAGTATAAACAGCCATGAGCCCAAGCCCTAGGTCAAGGCGGGGCAGTAATGAGTCAGGAGCTCAGGCCCTCAGGCAGGGCTGAGCATAACAGTAGGCCCAAGCCTCCAAACGGTTTGGGAGAGGGGGAGACTGCCACCCACGAGTTGGGTGGCAGGAGGGACGCAGGCCCTCTCACTCCACTGTGTCCCAGCCCGGGGCCCGAGCAGCGGTAGAAGACCCGCTGCTGTGTCAGTGGGGATCCCGGCCGCAACACAGTGACGTGGACTCTGGCGGCGCTATAGCCAGACTGGGGTCGGCTGTCCCCGGGCTATTTCCTGACTCCCCCTCTGGTGGTACCTGAGTCACAGTGGAGTCCTCCAGGGGGTCCAGCACTCTGGGTTCCTCGGGGTCCCGGGCGAGTGGCAGGCCCGGCAACTCCTACGGGTACCAGGCGCAGGGCAGGTCCGGCAACTCCTCTCGGTAGCTGGCACAGGGCAAGTCGGGCCAGCCCTGGCTTGCACCTTGGGCTGCAGGTGCTTCCCAGTCGCGGGCTAGGCTGGAGGCGTCTGGCCGCCCTGGCGGCTGGCACCCTAGTGAGCTCTGAGGGTGAGTCTTTATACTTCCGCGTCGCCGCCTGACTCTCTGAGGGGCGGGCTCAGAGCTCCCTAGCTCCGCCCACTCCAGCCTCCGGATGGGCTCATCCCTCTCTGGAGTGGCAGGGAGCCACACCGCCTCTCTACAATATCAATTTTGAATAAAATATTTCTCAGGCCCAGGATGCTATTTCTGGTCAGAGAGCGTGTGTGTGCAGAGTAAGCCTCATGTTTAGGATACTTATCTGTAGTATTGAAAAGCCAATTTAAGTCACTATTTGACTGATTCGAATCAGGGGGTTGAACTAGGTTCTTTCATAGAATCATAGAATATCAGGGTTGGAAGGGACCTCAGGAGGTCATCTAGTCCAACCCCCTGCTCAAAGCAGGATCAATCCCCAACTAAATCATCCCAGCCAGGGCTTTGTCAAGCCTGACCTTAAAAATATCTAAGGAAGGAGATTCCACCACCTCCCTAGGTAACGCATTCCAGTGTTTCACCACTCTCCTAGTGAAAAAGTTTTTCCTAATATCCAACCTAAACCTCCCCGACTGCCACTTGAGACCATTACTCCTCGTTCTGTCATCTGCTACCACTGAGAACAGTCTAGATGCATCCTCTTTGGAACCCCCTTTCAGGTAGTTGAAAGCAGCTATCAAATCCCCCCTCTTTCTTCTCTTCCGCAGACTAAACCATCCCAGATCCCTCAGCCTCTCCTCATAAGTCATGTGTTCCAGTCCCCTAATCATTTTTGTTGCCCTCCGCTGGACTCTTTCCAATTTTTCCACATCCTTCTTGTAGTGTGGGGCCCAAAACTGGACACAGTACTCCAGATGGGGCCTCACCAATGTCGAATAGAAGGGAACGATCACGTCCCTTGATCTGCTGGCAATGCCCCAACATATACATCCCAAAATGCCATTGGCGTTCTTGGCAACAAGGGCACACTGTGGACTCATAACCAGCTTCTCGTCCACTGTAACCCCTAGGTGCTTTTCTCAGAACTACTGCCGAGCCATTCGGTCCCTAGTCTGTAGCGGTACATGGGGTTCTTCCGTCCTAAGTGCAGGAATTGTCCTTGTTGAACCTCATCAGATTTCTTTTGGCCCAATCCTCTAATTTGTCTAGGTCCCTCTGTATCCTATCCCTACCCTCCAGCGTATCTACCTCTCCTCCCAGTTTAGTGTCATCTGCAAACTTGCTGAGGGTGCAATCCACACCATCATCCAGATCATTTATGAAGATATTGAACAAAACCGGCCCCAGGACCGACCCTTGGGGCACTCCACTTGATACCAGCTGCCAACTAGACATGGAGCCATTGATCACTACCCATTGAGCCCGACAATCTTGCCAACTTCTATCCAAGTTATAGTCCATTCATCCAGACCATACTTCTTTAACTTGCTGGCAAGAATACTGTGGGAGACTGTGTCAAAAGCTTTGCTAAAGTCAAGGAACAACATGTCCACCACTTTCCCCTCATCCACAGAGCCAGTTATTTCATCATAGAAGGTAATTAGATTAGTCAGGTGTGACTTGCCCTTGGTGAATCCATGCTGACTGTTCCTGATCACTTTCCTCTCCCCTAAGTGCTTCAGAATTGATTCCTTGAGGACCTGCTCCATGATTTTTCCCGGGACTGAGGTGAGGCTGACTGGCCTGTAGTTCCCAGGATCCTCCTTCTTCCCTTTTTTAAAGATGGGCACTACATTAGCCTTTTTCCAGTCATCCGGGACTTCCCCGGATCGTCATGAGTTTTCAAAGATAATGGCCAATGGCTCTGCAATCACATCCACCAACTCCTTTAGCACTCTCAGATGCAGTGTATCTGGCCCCATGGACTTGTGCTCGTCCAGCTTTTCTAAATAGTCCTGAACCACTTCTTTCTCCACAGAGGGCTGGTCACCTCCTCCCCATCCTTCACACCCAGGGAAGTTTGCTAACCCCTATAAGACCAGTCTGTCTCTTTCTGGCCCAGTTGCAGAACTACTAAATGTGCTTTGTAACCTATCACTTAAATCAGCTTCTGTACTAGATGACTGGAGTATAACTAAGGCGACACCAATTTTTAAAAAAGGGCTCCACAGGCGATCCTGGCAATTGGAGGCCAGTAAGCCTAACTTCAGTACCAGGTAAATTGGCTGAAACTATAGCAAAGAATGGAATTATCAGACACATAGATTAACTTAATTTATTGGGAAAGAATCAACATGGCTTTTGTAATGGGAAACCATGCCTTAGAATTCTTTGAGAAGGCATGTGGACAAGGGTGATTCAGTGTGTATAGTGTACTGGGACTTAAAAAAAGTGTTTGACAAGTTACCTCACCTAAGGCTCTTGAGCAAAATAAGCAGTCATGGGACAAGAGGGAAGGTCTTCTCATGGATCAGTAACTTTTAAAAATTAAAAAACAAAGGGCAGGAATAAATGGTCAATTTTTAGAATATAGAGAGGTAAATAGTGGTGTCCCCCAGGGATATGTCCTGGACCAGTGCTATTCAACATATTCATAAATAACCTGGAAAAAGGTGGCAAAAATTGCAGATGATACAAAATTGCTCAGGGTAGTTAAGACCAAAGCAGATTATGAAGAGTTACAAAGGGACCTCACAATGAGTGGCTCAAGGTCACCCAATCAGTCAGAAGTAGAGCTGGAATTAAAGCTTAGCAGTTCCATAATTGCTGCCCTTTGATCATTGCCCCAAGACCAGTGTTTTTCAAATCTTGGTCCTTGGAGCACTCAAAGGTGTTCCTCAGAGCTGCTCAAAAAGTGACATCTGCTGTTGGTCACATCCCAGCCTTACATTTTCTGGAGCCTTTAGTTTCTGGGTCTTTTCTGATGGGTTTGTTCTTTGACCATTATTTCATTTGCAAAAGATACCTCAACTGGAGGGAGTAGCAACCACACATACAGAAGGACAGAACCCTGGGAAGATCAGAGCAGTGAGAAGTTCAAGGAACAATGAAATGTTGAGTATTGCTACCTGTGAAGCACTACCCCCTGCGAGTGGGATATAAAACAGAGATACAAACTGAGCAGGGAGCTATAAAGAAACTATTCCATCCCTCTCATTAGAGAGGGTGTTGTGATGGGTCCCCCCTCTCTTGGGTTGCTGCCTGGAACTGGGGTACCACAGAGCCTGCCTGACTCACTGTGATGGGTTGGATCACAGAAACCCCCTTTGGGACTGCCACCTGATGTGTTGAGACTACCTCTGGGCCTGTTTTCCCTGCCAGCTTAGGATTTCAGTGCCATAGCTGGTTGTGCCAGACATGCTAGCCTGCTACAAATACAGACCCAGGTCTGAACCATGTCCCCCAAAAACTGCAGGCTTAACTGAAAACAGCTTAAGAAGTGTTCCTATCTCCAACACTCAGGTACCTATCTCCCAAATCCCAAATAAATCCATTTTACCCTGTACAAAGCTTATACAGGATAAACTCATAAATTGTTTACTCCATAACACTCATAGAGAGATGTACACAGCTGTCCCCCCGCAGGTATTAATACATACTCTGGTTTAATTAATAAGTAAAAAGTGATTTTATTAAATACAAAAAGTAGGATTTAAGTGGTCCCAAGTAATAACAGACAGAACAAAGTGAATTACCAAGCAAAATAAAACAAAATATGCCAGTCTAAGCCTAATACAGTAAGAAAGCGATTAGAGATGAACTCTCACCCTCAGAGATTTTCCAGTAAGGTTCTTTTACAGACTAGTCTCCTTCTAGTGTGGGTCTCACAATCACTCACATCTCTGTAGTTACTGTCCTTTGTTCCAGTTTCTTTCAGGTATCTTTTGGGGGTAGAGGGGCTAGCTGGAGACAAAATTGAGCCAGGTGAAGACAAAATGGAGGTGTTTCCCAGGACTTTATATAGCTTCTCTTCTTTCTCTACAGGAAAATTCCCAGGAAAGCTCAGATGTGGATTGGCATCTATCAAAGTCTATTGTCAGATTAAGTGTTTCTTGATTGAGCACTTACTGAGAACAGTCTTTTCTCAAGAAGCTGATCAAATGATTCACTGAGGCTACTTAAATCAAACAAGTACACAGCCAATATTCATAACTTTGAATACAAAAATGATACATGAATACATGATGATACAAAAATGATACATGAATAGGATGAATATATTCAGTAGATCATAACCTTTGCAGAGATCTGTAGCATAAACATATTCCAGTTATGTCATATTTACATTCGTAAGCATATTCCTATAAAGCATTATGGGGTGCAACATCACACCCACCAGCCTGGGCTCCCTCTCACACTATGTTGCTGTGACAAGTTGCTTTGCTCTCCAAACTTGCTCTCTAAAGCGCATACACACAGGTAGAGCTATACCCAACTACAGCACTGCACACACAGGTTCTTTAACCAGCCCCTGCATGGCTAAGGCACCTCCCAGTTCCTAAGGTATGCACCCCCCCTTTGAAGGGTAAACCCAGAATTATACCATCTTGCGCTGCACAGGGAACTGTACAGTACAAACTCATAAAATTCACCCCCTCCCTCAATGTGGAGAGAAATATGCAACAGTTTTCTGCCCCAAGTTATAATTCCCACACACTGGTTTTAGACAAAACAAAAATAAGTTTATTAACTACAAAAGATAGATTTTAAGTGATTATAAATGATATGAAACAGATCAAAGCAGATTAATTTAGTAAATAAAATCGCAAACTGAGTTTAAAATACTAGATAGGTAGGATATAAATTTGCAAATTCTCACCAGGCTAGCAATCCCTTAGTCTGGGACCATCACTTCCCCCCTGTTCAGTCTTTATTCCTCATGTATTTCCACGTGTGTCGTTGTCAGGGGAGTGAGGTACCATTGTGATGTCATTGCCACCCTTTTATATCTTCTTCCCACTTGTTGGAAAGCTCTTTTGTTGTGACCTGGGTCCAACAGTTCCCATTGTGTAGTGCTATCTCCGAGAAGTTTCTATTGTACACAGTTCCTGGGGTAATCCGTGGGCTTGTGTGCATTTCTTCAATAAGCCCTTAACATTGTTTGGCCTTTTTACTGTTGTACCTGAAAGGCTGCTTGTGGGTGTTTTCAACATCATAACATATTTCAGAAACACATACCTAGCCAAACTTCATAACTCCACATATGATGATAGTACATGCAATCCAATGCGATATTACTGTCTAGCAGATCAAGACTTTTGGAATGATACCTCACAAGACATACCTTGTACAAAACATATCCTAATTAACTGACAGTGGTGAATATTGGGGTGCCAGGGTGTCACAGATGTATTTGTATCTCAACATCTTAATGTTACTTCCTCCATGTAACCAAGTATTCTAATGGCTGCAGGGAAGATGTGAAAACAAGACTTAGAGGGGAGCTGGTTCATCCTAAATTCAGCATCTTGAGAAGTAAAGTGGTTTGACCACTCCTCTCCTACACCATAATTCCCATCCTAGCCAGTTGGAGCTTTTACATGGGTTGGTGGGATGAATCTTAATGACATCTTCATAAAGAGATTCTGGACATTCCTGGTCCAGTGTATCAAGCCCTGCTTTAGGAGCCAGGAGTCCTGAGTTATGCTACTAGCTTTGCTATTGATCTGTAGCAAGTCTCTTTCCTCTCCCACACTGTGTCTGGTCTATTAGACTGTGAACTCTTCGTGGCTGGGCCTGCGTCTTATTGTGCACAGTGCATGGCATGATGATACCTGGGACATGGTGGTGACCTCTTGGTGTTGCTGTAATACAAAGACTAGATAATAAGCCAAGGAAGGAGATGTGAGATTCTTAATTATGAGTCAGACCAGGTAACATCTCTCAGCTATGAAATATGACTGATTTAATTTTTTTCCTGGAATGGTTTGTGTCATGTGTTTACTGCTGAAATCCATGCATTGTAAATATTTATTAGTGTATTTATATTTTATGATTTTACAGGGCAATAAGAGCAAATAACAAACTTATAGGCAGTTACTTTGGTATATAATGGAAATAATAATCTGAAAGTGTCTTCTTGCTTTGTGGGAGCATTGAATCAGAGTGCCACCTCAACACAAGTTAAAGCACTGGGAGCCGGTCAATTATTGAGCTCTTGTTCTGGGTGTTAGGAGCCGAGCATTTAATACCTTCTTAATTTTGCTTCTTTGCAACATAATGGAGGCAGCAAAATCTCTTGTCAGGGGCTCAAGTTCTCAGTCTGTCTCCCCATCAGTGACCTGAATCTTTCATTGCTACAGTGAACAGAATTAAGATCAGTTAGCCATTGTGATCTAACATCGGACGATGCTGTTAACTCATTTCCTCTCAAACCGGAAAACACGTTCTATGAAAAAAAAATAATCCCCACATTTTTCATTCGCCAATTGTTTTGCAAAAAAACCAACCAAACAAACAAAAACATTGGTCAGTTATATTTGTTTTTGCTAAAAAAAAGCAAAAAACTAGCACCAGTTTTTTTTAATCTTCTTTCTCCTTTTTCAAGTGACACAATGGAAAAAAGGGGGGATGGAGGAAAAAAGGGGGAGAAAGGAAGAAAAAATCCTAAAAACTGAAACATTTTCATTTGTTCTGGTTTCTCTTTTTTTTAATTGAAAACCAGAACTTCTGAGACCATAAAAACTCTGCAGATTTCCTTTTTTGAAAAAATAAATGTTGAACTTTGAATGGAAATTTTTGGTCAGTTCTTTCAGTGAACTAGGGCCCCTGATTAGGCCATGTCAGCTTCTCTGTGCCATTGTAGTACTATAAACAGGCCTTCAGCTGGTGACTCAAGCAATGGAGGAACTCCTTAATGTAGGGGATTGCCTTTGTGGCCTACAGCTGAAGTTACCACTCCATATAATATAAGGGACACAGCCAGGGAAAAGGGGCATGGACAGAGAATCTCTGCGCTCTGGCTATTCTCAACTGCCAAGACAACACTATGAAGCCATAGGACTAACTTACACGCAGGCGGCACGAAGATGGTGAAAAGCCAAATTTCAGCATCTTCTCCTCCCCATTTGATAAGGAAAATCTCCGTAGCTCATCCCAAGGGCTTTCGTGTCCTACCTGGAGTAAATAATTTTACCATATCTCTTCATCAGCACAGCATGATTGTTTAAATGGTATTTTAGCTGCATGTTAAAGTTTCACCATTACATGGATATTTTTGAAGTGCTAAATAGGTGTGTGTGTGGGGGGAATAGTCCACTTTTTGCTTTTAGAAGTCTGAAAATCAGCTTTCATTTTGCTGGCTGCTTAACAGGATTTGATTTTTTTTTTAAAGTAAACTAATTACAATGGAAATGCAGCTCTACAAAACTTACAAAAAAAACCACATTGTTTTGTTTTTGGGTTCAGTTAATGTGCATTCATTTATCATCTTTATAAGATATGTAGAGAGCACTGATGAATAATCCCTAGCTTCCAATCAGGAAATGTAAATGATCCTTTCTTTTTAAAAAAAAAATGAGTAATGAATACTAGTAAATTTGAAGCTAAAATAAAGTGCCAGAAATCTGGCAGGTTGCAGTGGGATGTGAGGAATGTAATATGGTGTGGATTCAAGAATATAAAAGGAGAACTAAACCCACTGGACTGCTTCAATCACATTCCCTTATTAGCTTATATCCAGTGGAAGTTCAGCATCTTGCAATGTGAAACTGAATGGGAGATTCTGCTAACTGGTAGATACAGTAAACTGAGCCCAAGTTCCAATTTATTTGGACACTGAGAACGTACTACTTCTAACTAGGGTAAGCCAAGGGGTAAGCCAGCAAAGCCACTCCAATGTGAAAATACTGTTAGAGGTGAATCAGGCATGATGGGAACTGTATTACATCCCCAACTATTGCAGGCACACACAGGGAATTTCATGGGCAAAACCCTGGGGGTGGGGGAGAATCCCTCTTGGGCAGGAAAACAAGTTTCAATTACGTGGAGACTCATTTGTGCTTTGTAGCCCATATTATCTGTAAAACACTACACTTTGTGAGGTTTGTAAAGTCTCAAACTGTAGACACATCACCCATCCCTGCTCTAGATTCTACAGTTACAGAACTGGATTCTGATCTCACTTGCATGGGTCTAAATGAAGAGTTATGCCACTGGAATTAGATCATAAGCTCTTTGCGGCAGAGAGTGTGTCTTATGTGTTTATAGAGTCCCTTTGACAATCAGCTGGAACCCTGTGATGCGTCTCTACTCCACATAGGTGAACAAAAGGTTATCAGGAGTCTGAAAGCTAAACTAGCTCAATTTGCTCTACCTGAAGGATGTCAGGCTGGATTTGTTATTAGACCTAGGTCCAGCAGAGAGACCCAGGACCGAGCCTTTGAGGAGAGAAGAGGTAGGGAGCACCCACTCTCTCTGGGAAGGCTGACTGAAGAAGGTCCCAGGAATGGAAGGGAATGGAAGGGAAGGGAACAGAAGGAGACTCCGCCGATTGGAAGGCATGAGATGCACTGTCCTAGAGTTGGGGGTTCCACGACCATCTCTCCCAAGAGAAGGAGGTGGGTAGTGGTGGTCGGGGACTCTCTCCTCAGGGGGACTGAGTCATCTATCTGCCGCCCTGACTGGGAAAACTGAGAAGTCTGCTGCTTGCCAGGAGCTAGGATTCACGATGTGATGCAGAGACTGTCGAGACTCATCAAGCCCTTGGATCACTACCCCTTCCTGCTTCTCCACGTGTGCACCAATGATACTGCCAAGAATGACCTTGAGTGGATCACTGCAGACTACGTGGCTTTGGGAAGAAGGAAAAAGGAGTTTGAGGCGCAAGTGGTCTTCTCGTCCATCCTCCTCATGGAAGGAAAAGGCCCGGGTAGAGACCATGGAATCATGGAAGTCAACGAATGGCTACGCAGGTGGTGTCAGAGCGAAGGCTTTGGATTCTTTGACCACGGGATGGTGTTCCAAGAAAGAGGAGTGCTAGCCAGAGACGGGCTCCACCTAACGAAGAGAGGGAAGAACATCTTCGCAAGCAGGCTGGCTAACCTAGTGAGGAGGGCTTTAAACTAGGTTCACCAGGGGAAGGAGATCAAAGCCCTGAGGTAAGTGGGGAAGTGGGATACCGGGAGGAAGCATGAGCAGGAGCATGCGAGAGGGGAGGGCTCCTGCCTCATACTGAGAAAGAGGGACGATCAGCAAGTTATCTCAAGTGCCTGTACCCAAATGCAAGAAGCCTGGGAAACAAGCAGGGAGAACTGGAAGTCCTGGCACAGTCAAGGAATTATGATGTGATTGGAATAACAGAGACTTGGTGGGATAACTCGCATGACTGGAGTACTGTCATGGATGGATATAAGCTGTTCAGGAAGGACAGGCAGGGCAGAAAAGGTGGGGGAGTATTGTATGTAAGGGAGCAGTATGACTGCTCAGAGCTCAAGTATGAAACTGCAGAAAACCTGAGTGTCTCTGGATTAAGTTTAGAAGTGTGAGCAACAAGGGTGATGCCGTGGTGGGAGTCTGCTATAGACCACCGGACCAGGGGGATGAGGTGGATGAGGCTTTCTTCCGGCAACTCACAGAAGTTACTAGATCGCAGCCCTGGTTCTCATGGGAGACTTCAATCACCCTGATATCTGCTGGGAGAGCAATACAATGGTGCACAGACAATCCAGGAAGTTTATGGAAAGCATAGGGGACAATTTCCTGGTGCAAGTGCTGGAGGAACTAACTAGGGGCAGACCTTGACCTTGACCTTGACCTTCTGTTCACAAACCGGGAAGAATTAGTAGGGGAAGCTAAAGTGGATGGGAACCTGGGAGGCAGTAACCATGAGATGGTCGAGTTCAGGATCCTGACACAGGGAAGAAAGGAGAGCAGCAGAATACGGACTCTGAACTTCAGAAAAGCAGAGTTTGACAACCTCAGGGAACTGATGGGCAGGATCCCCTGGGAGAATAACATGAGGGGGAAAGGAGTATTTTCTCGCTGTATTTTAAAGAATCCTTATGGAGGTTACAGGTAGAAACCATTCCGATTGTAGAAAGAATAGCAAATATGGCAGGCGACCGGCTTGGCTTAACAGTGAAAACCTTGCTGATCTTAAACACAAAAAAGAAGCTTACAAGAAGTGGAAGACTGGACAAATGACCAGGGAAGAGTATAAAGATATTGCTCGGGCATGCAGGAGTGAAATCAGAAAGGCCAAATCACACCTGGAGTTGCAGTGAGCAAGAGATGTTAAGAGTAACAAGAAGGATTTCTTCAGGTATGTTAGCAACAAGAAGGAAGTCAAGTAAAGTGTGGGCCCCTTACTGAATGAGGGAGGCAACCTAGTGACAGAGGATGTGGAAAAACCTAATGTACCCAATGCTTTTTTTGCCTCTGTCTTCACGAACAAGGTCAGCTCCCAGACTACTGCACTGGGCAGCACAGCATGGGGAGGAGGTGACCAGCCCTCTGTGAAGAAAGAAGTGGTTCGGGACTATTTAGAAAAGCTGGACGAGCACAAGTCCATGGGGCCGGATGCACTGCATCCGAGAGTGCTAAGGGAGTTGCTGGATGTGATTGCAGAGCCATTGGCCATTATCTTTGAAAACTCATGGCGATCGGTGGAAGTCCCGGACGACTGGAAAAAGGCTAATGTAGTGCCCATCTTTAAAAAAGGGAAGAAGGAGGATCCTGGGAACTACAGGCCAGTCAGCCTCACCTCAGTCCCGGGAAAAATCATGGAGCAGGTCCTCAAGGAATCAATTCTGAAGCACTTAGAGGAGAGGAAAGTGATCAGGAACAGTCAGCATGGATTCACCAAGGGCAAGACATGCCTGACTAATCTAATTACCTTCTATGATGAAATAACTGGCTTTGTGAATGAGGGGAAAGCGGTGGACGTGTTGTTCCTTGACTTTAGCAAAGCTTTTGACACGGTCTCCCACAGTATTCTTGCCAGCAAGTTAAAGAAGTATGGTCTGGATGAATGGACTATAACTTGGATAGAAGTTGGCAAGATTGTCGGGCTCAATGGGTAGTGATCAATGGCTCCATGTCTAGTTGGCAGCTGGTATCAAGTGGAGTGCCCCAAGGGTCGGTCCTGGGGCCGGTTTTGTTCAATATCTTCATAAATGATCTGGAGGATGGTGTGGATTGCACCCTCAGCAAGTTTGCAGATGACACTAAACTGGGAGGAGAGGAAGATACGCTGGAGGGTAGGGATAGGATACAGAGGGACCTAGACAAATTAGAGGATTGGGCCAAAAGAAATCTGGTGAGGTTCAACAAGGACAAGTGCAGACTAGGGACCGAATGGCTTGGCAGCAGTTCTGCAGAAAAGGACCTAGGGGTTACAGTGGACGAGAAGTTGAATATGAGTCAACAGTGTGCTCTTGTTGCCAAGAAGGCCAATGGCATTTTGGGATGTATATGTAGGGGCATTGCCAGCGGATCGAGGGACGTGATCATTCCCCTCTATTCAACATTGGTGAGGCCTCATCTGGAGTACTGTGTCCAGTTTTGGGCCCCACACTACAAGAAGGATGTGGAAAAATTGGAAAGAGTCCAGCGGAGGGCAACAAAAATGATTAGGGGACTGGAACACATGAGTTATGAGGAGAGGCTGAGGGAGCTGGGCTTGTTTAGCCTGCAGAAGAGAAGAATGAGGGGGGATTTGATAGCTGCTTTCAACTACCTGAAAGGGGGTTCCAAAGAGGATGGCTCTAGACTGTTCTCAGTGGTAGCAGATGACAGAACAAGGAGTAATGGTGTCAAGTTGCAGTCGGGGAGGTTTAGGTTGGATATTAGGAAACACTTTTTCACTAGGAAGGTGGTGAAACACTGGAATGCGTTACCTAGGGAGGTGGTGGAATCTCCTTCCTTAAAAATATCTAAGGTTAGGCTTGAGAAAGCCCTGGCTGGGATGATTTAGTTGGGGATTGGTCCTGCTTTGAGCAGGGGGTTGGACTAGATGACCTCCTGAGGTCCCTTCCAACCCTTATATTCTATGGTTCTATGAAGTCCAGCAGAGAAAGAAGCTGGGCAGACCTAGGGATAAGCCAGAGCCCCAGGTACCAGAAGAGAGGTGGTGCTGTGCACAGGCTAAAGAGAAGCAGACCAAGAGGAGTGGCAGCAGGAAGCAGCCCATGGAAACAGCAGCACATCTGAAGTTGAAGGCCAGCTGCTTCATACAGGATTCCTGTGCTGGAACCCAGAGCAGAGGATGGGCTGGATTCCCTCAAGAGCCCTGAAGAAAGGGCATACAAGGATGGTCCCAGGGTGGAGCTGAAGACGGACCTCAAGGGGAGGCTGAGGAGTAGCCCAAGAGGGGACAGGGGGACCATTCTTTGGCATATCTTTGGACATTTACTTGTACCTTTCTCATCCTGTAAGGAGAGAGACCTGACGGGAGGGATCATAGAATATCAATGAGTGAAGATTCATAGAATCATAGAATATCAGGGTTGGAAGGGACCTCAGGAGGTCATCAAGTCCAACCCCCTGCTCAAAGCAGGACCAATCCCCAATTTTTGCCCCAGATCCCTAAATGGCCCCCTCAAGGATTAAACTCGCAATCCTGGGTTTAGCAGGCCAATGCTCAAATCACTGAGCTATCCCTCCCCCCTACGAGTCACGGGAAGAGGCAGACCACCATGGGCACTAGATGAGGAAAGAGCTGCTATGCCATGCTCAGCCACAAAGGTAGTGAGCCCACTCTACACAGGCCTCTGGACATCACACTAATACTATGAATACCAAAGTAAGTGAGAGGGGAGCTAGGCTCATCTTGCACGGTGGCTGTTAATCAGCTGATTTACTGTCCAAGCTGCAATTTCATTTTCCTGCAGAGTGAATGGCATGAGACATTTCACAGGCTCTTGGAAAATCAACATCTAATCTTATCCAAGTGGCTGAAAAATGAGGCCTAGAAAACTCACCTGTTCAGCCACTTTCACTTCAGTGATGGCAGAAAATTGACTTGTATCTGTATGACTTGGCTTCTGGGCACTGTACCTTTAAATGAACAAATGTCCCCAATACTTTCCTGTGCTCAGGCAGCTGCCATTTTGTTTTCAGTTGCACTCTCCTGCAGAGAAGTCTTGCACAAACTCACTTGTGCTCCCCCTCATAGAGACCTTGCTGTTGCTGTTATTTCTTTAGGGGAAGAGTGTAGCTCTCTTAATATATAAGGTATTAAGGCCTGAAGGGATCATTATGACCATCTAGTCTCACCTCCCTCATAACACAAACTAAAGAATCTCTTCCAGTAATTCCTTCATTAAGACTGATGAGCAGTGTAGCCAACTATTGCAATATTTTAAAGCCAATCTCATGACATTTTTGAGGCCTCCACTCATGGTTTTTAATGCTAGGGGCTGGCAGTAGTGAACCAATGGCTGAGCTACAATTGAATTACCTCTGTAAGAGATCATTCTATCTCAGCTTTGTGTGTGAGTTAATACATAACTTGCAACAAGAACCGCCTTTCTTGTTGTCCCTTGGAATCATAGATGCAGTATTTGCAACCCCAAATGTTCAAAAATCAAGAGAGTCGGAGCCTAAAAACGATGAGACTGGTTTAAGAACAACACCAGTGGGCTTCTTTTTGTTTTCATTCTGGATTTTGTAGACTTTTACTTTATACTTGGCTCAAGCTTTTCTCCAGAATCAGGACATCATAACTCTAAAGTTACATAGTTGTAGGAGATAGGGCTTAAAGTAAATCACCAAATTATCAAAGAGGTTATTGAAAGGTTCCTTTATAGAAAACCCATTTCTCAGTGTATGACATTTTTGATAACCGTTTTGAGAATGGATTTGATTAAAAATGTGAAAAACAAGAGAGAAAAAAAGGTTTTTAATTGGAGGGAGAAGTGTTTTCGTTTACCAAAAAAAACCCTTTTCAGATAAAAAATGTTGACCAGCTTTGCTATTGACCTGGATGACCTATATGCTCTTGAGAGTCAGTCATTTAGAGGGGTATTCATGATGAGGAAGAAGAAGATGATGATCCATAAAAATAAACTCAGGCAGTAGCAACAGCAACAGAGTTAGACAGATCGCAAATAATCCCAGTTTGAATTTCAAACTATCCTGCAAAAACCTGCCACAATTTTTTATGGGCCTAGAGAGTACAAACCGTTTTATGTTTGTGGATTAAGAGAACTATGGAGGCATTTTACTGTATTTATGTATCTAGGGTCAGATTTGAAGAAGCTAGGTGCCCAAATCCCATTGGAATTCAATATGTTTAGGAAACCTAACTCCCTGAGGTTCCATTAAAAAACTAAACCCTAACTACCAAATGGTGCTCATAAATCAGATAGTTAGACAAACAAGTAGTTTTTTATAGATTCCAAGGCCAGAAGGAACCATTGTGATCATCTAGTCTGACCTCCTGTATAATGCAGGCCATAGAACTTCCCCAAAATAATTCCTAGATCAGATCTTTTAGGAAAAAAGACAAAACACAAACAAAAAAAAAACATCCATACTTGATTTAAAAATTGTCAGTGATGGAGAAACCCCCATAGCCCTTAGTATATTGTTCTAATGGTTAATTACTCTCACCATGAAAAATATGCACCTTATTTCCAGTCTGAATTTGGACATCTTAAAATTCCAGCCATTAATCATGTTATACTTTTCCCTGTTCGTCTGAAGAGTGCATTATTAAATATTTGTTTCCCACGTAGGTACGTATAGACTATAATCAAGTCACCCCTTAGCCTTCTCTTTGTTAAGATAAATAGACTCAAAGAGCTCAATCACTATAAGGAATGTTTTCTAATCCTTTAATCATTCTTGTGGCTCTTCTCTGGAATTTATCAGCATCTTTCTTGGATTGTGGGCACTAGAACTGGATACAGTAGTCCATTAGTGGTCACACCAGTGCTAAATACAGAGGTAAAATAACCTCTCTACCGCTACTCAAGATTCCTTGGTTTATGCAGCAGAGGATTACATTAGCTCTTTTGGCCATACCATCACACTGGGAGCTCATGTTCAACTGAATATCCACTCCGACCCCCCAAATCTTTTTCAAAATCACTGCTTCCAGGAAGGGGCCGCCTCCCGCCCCCTACCCATCCTGTAAGTATGGCCTACATTCTTTGTTCCTAGATCTGTTCATTTACATTTAGCTATATTAAAACACATATTGTTGGCTTGCACCCAGTTGATCAAGCAATCCAAATTGCTCTGAATCAGTGACTTGTGCTCTTCATTATTTACTCCTCCCCCAATTTAGCGCCACCTGCTATTTTTGTCCACAGTGTTTTTTGGTTTGTTAGTTTTCTTCCATGTCATTGATAAATAGCGTAGGACCAAGAATCAATCCTGCAGAGCCCCACTGGAAACATGCAGTCGATGACGATTCCCCATGTACAGTTACAGTTTGAGACCTGTCAGTTAGCTGGTTTTTAATGCGTTTATTATGTGCCATGTTAATTTTATATCATGTTGTAAAATAGCATCTTAAAAATGTGTTGGGCCTGCAAAAAGGTGATTCTAACAGCTTAGTGCATGCAGTCAGGGCTTCCCCCAGGGCTGATCCTAGTGGCTATACTTTCTTATTCCTGAGATCTTCTTTAGCTCCTTTGGTGGATGAATGTGTTTTGGGTGTTGAAGGGCTTAGGTTCAATCCTAGCTGATGACCATGGCCCAGAGCCTCAAAGGTATTTAAGTGCCTAATTCCCATTGAAATCAATGAAATTGTGTCTGGACAATAAAATATAATTTAATGCCTAAGACAAAGATTTTGGAGAAAAGCTAGTCTTTATTTTTTTAAAGCTATGGTATGTCATATTTGACTGTGTCTCAGTAAAACACTCCTGTCCCTGTCTGTCCATCTACACAGCTAATGGAAATCAATGGAAGTTAGGGGCCTAAATACCTTTGAGGATGGGTGAGTATTCACCCACACTTTGTTACACAGCTGCAAATTCAGAGGCTGAGTTGAGTTCCCTCAGAAACGTTGGTCCAAAGACCACTAGTATGAGAGTGTTTTATTGGGACACAGAAAACTATGATGTGGTATAGCTTTAAAAACTAAAGACCAGGGGGTTTTGTGGGTTTTTTTTTTTTTTTTTTGGTCATTGTTTAAGAAACCAAAGCCTATTTTCTTGTCCAGACAGAATTTAATTTTCGTTGCCCAGCACACAGCTCATTGGTTAGCAGATGCTGGGCAGAGAATCTAGCTGGTCAGCTAATAGCCTCCCTACTGCTTAAATTAACTAATAGTCCAAGTAATAACCAAGGGTCATGATAGCCCCTTTTAATAGTCCTTAGCAACTCAGCTGATCATTCTCCTTCCTCTGTTTTGTGGGAAATGCTTCCTCATCTCCCTCTGTGATTTAAAATGAGAATAAGAACAGCAAACTCTGACTCTGGGCCAGAGAGCTGCTTGTCACAGCAGGCTCCCAGGCGTGCACTTCCTGTCCTAAACTCTTATGCAGTGCTGCTGCTGCTGTTTGACCTAACAGTGAAGATGATGGCCCTGTTGGCAATGTTAATTAAAATGGCAGCTGAGGTGCTTACGGCCCAAAGGTGAAGGTAGAGATTTCTAGTCTGTAAAGTGATTTGAGAGCCTACAAGATGAAAGGTGCCAGGTAAGCACTGAAGCTAACTGTACGCCACTCTATTTTTTAATTGTTTAATTAGAGTAACATCCACAGACCACGATTGAGTTTGGGGCCCTGTTGTGCCAGATTCTGCAAAAAACGCACTGTAAAAGCGCTTACAAGCTAAGTACGCAACACAGACAAAGGGCAGTAGGAAATAAGCATGAGTAGCCCTATTTTAGGGGTGGGGACTAAGGAAAAGAGGTGATCGTCCAACATCACCAAGAGAAATCTATGGAAGAACTAGGAATTGAATCCATATCTCCTCAGTCTCAGCCAAGTGCCTTAACTGAAAGACCATCCTTCATCTCAGTAGTGTTGTCCAAATCATTCCTTTGGACTATAAGTTTTCAGGACAGAGAGAGATCTTTTGGCACAGGTCACCTGAGGTGAAATTCACCTCTGTGCAGAGGGCCAGAACTAGGACTGTGCACTACTTTAGCCTGGCTTGGTATGTTAGCCTTCCTGTAGCTGTCTGCAAAGGGGTGAACTTCACCCCAATTACACAGCTCCATGTACACTGACAGTGCTATAAATTAAACAACACACATGGACTTGGATAGCTGTGTTTAGATTTTGGTAAAATCTCAGTTACAGTGATTTGATTTTGCAAGTACAAAAGGAAACCCTTCCCCGTCCTATAAGAATATGGGCTGTTTTGCACTCTGTAAATTTCCTCAGCTGCCTTGTGAGAGATTCAAGCTAAAATGATCATCTGCTTTCCTCCGCGCCCCTTTAATTCATGCCCAGATTCAAGGATTGTGAGGTGAATAAAATAAAGGAGATGCAAAACCCAGGCTCAACATTACAAATACACATAAGAGAAAAGCAGACATTAAGCCAGCATCACCAACGTTCATAGATGAGAGCATGTGTAATGCTGACAGACCCCGGTTGTCAGCAGGTAGGATTGAACCAAGCACCTCTGGGGCTTAGTGCATGAGCCTCTACCATATGAGCTAAAAGCCAACTGCCTGTTAGCTAAGGCTGTAGAGCAAACTCATTAATCTCTCTCTCTAAGCGGTCTTGGTGCCACTAGATGGGACAGGTTTCAGAGTAACAGCCCTGTTAGTCTGTATTCGCAAAAAGAAAAGGAGGACTTGTGGCACCTTAGAGACTAACCAATTTATAAATTGGTTAGTCTCTAAGGTGCCACAAGTACTCCTTTTCTAGATGGGACAGAACACCACACCCAGGAGGTGTGTGGGTTACACATGCAGTAAACAAATCCCAACCATTGCCCATATTCATCCAGAAAAGGGCATAGTGAACCCAGCATGCTCAGAATGCGTGTCTGAGCATGCAATAAACAAAATTGTGTGGAGATCCCCGGACTGCAATCAGATACTGCTATAGGGAGGGACTGTGGTATAGTAGCAGAGCTGTGTAGAAGCTCAAACTTTGGCAATAGCAAAGAAAGGGGGATGTAGGTCAGTACAGAGTGACTTGAATAGACCTAGTCATGCCTCACTAATCTAAATGCCTCTATGACGAGATAACTGGCTCTGTGGATAAGGGGAAAGCAGTGGACGTGTTGTTCCTTGACTTTTGCAAAGCTTTTGACACGGTCTCCCACAGTATTCTTGCCAGCAAGTTAAAGAAGTCTGGGCTGGATGAACGGACTATAAGATGGAGAGAAAGCTGGCTAGATTGTCGGGCTCCACGGGTAGTGATCAATGGCTCCATGTCTAGTTGGCAGCTGGTATCAAGTGGAGTGCCCCAAGGGTCAGTCCTGGGGCCTGTTTTGTTCAATATCTTCATAAATGATCTGAAGGATGCTGTGGATTGCACCCTCAGCAAGTTTCCAGATGACACTAAACTGGGAGCAGAGGTAGATACGCTGGAGGGTAGGGATAGGATACAGAGGGACCTAGACAAATTGGAGGATTGGGCCAAAAGAAATCTGATGAGGTTCAACAAGGACAAGTGCAGAGTCCTGCACTTAGGACAGAAGAATCCAATGCACTGCTACAGACTAGGGACCGAATGGCTCGGCAGCAGTTCTGCAGAAAAGGACCTAGGGGTTACAGTGGATGAGAAGTTGAATATGAGTCAACAGTGTGCCCTTCTTGCCAAGAAGGCCAAAGGCATTTTGGGATGTATAAGCAGGGGCATTGCCAGCAGATCGAGGGACGTGATCGCTCCCCTCTATTCGACATTGGTGAGGCCTCATCTGGAGTACTGTGTCCAGTTTTGGGCCCCACACTACAAGAAGGATGTGGAAAAATTGGAAAGAGTCCAGCGGAGGGCAAGAAAAATGATTAGGGGACTGGAACACATGAGTTATGAGGAGAGGCTGAGGGAACTGGGGATGTTTAGTCTGCGGAAAAGAAGAAAGAGGGGGGATTTGATAGCTGCTTTCAACTACCTGAAAGGGGGTTCCAAAGAGGATGGACCTAGACTGTTCTCAGTGGTAGCAGATGACAGAACAAGGAGTAATGGTCTCAAGTTGCAGTGGGGGAGATTTAGGCTGGATATTAGGAAAAACTTTTTCACTAGGAGGGTGGTGAAACACTGGAATGCGTTACCTAGGGAGGTGGTAGAATCTCCGTCCTTAGAAGTTTTTAAGGTCAGGCTTGACAAAGCCCTGGCTGGGATGATTTAGTTGGGGATCGGTCCTGCTTTGAGCAGGGGGTTGGACTAGATGACCTCCTGAGGTCCGTTCCAACCCTGATATTCTATGATTCTATGATTCTATTTATATTGGGGCCCACTACTGGACCAGCAGGGAGTGTTGCAGCATACATTCCAAGCTGTGTAGGTCTTGTCAGTGATTTCACCCCCTCACATTCATCACAGTGAAATTCACACTGTGCATATTTTAAACAAGGAACAGTTTTGTGTGAATAAAGGACGGAAAAATCAGACCAGAGTGTGCATGGATGGGCGTGTGCACACGTGAGTGAGAAAGCCCTTTCGCTGATGAAACAAAATTCGGAAGGTGAGATTTGTACTCCTACTTAGTAGTAGTACTGAATTGTTTTATTGTGTACAGTGGGCATGCTCACAAATTAAGAAACTATTTAGCATGAGCAGAGGCCTGGGTGGGATTGGATTCTAGCCCACAGAGAAGGATGTGTTTGAGAGCGGCAGTTGTATGCTGCAGTGGTTCAAGTGCTGGCTGGAGACTTGGCACACCCCGGTTCGATTGTCTGATCTTTCACAGACTCCCTGGGAGACTTTGGGCAAGTCACATAGATACTTTTGAAAATTTCATCCTAAGTCTCATTTTCAAAAAGGGAGCCTAGGCTGGATTTTCAAAGCATTGATAGTTAGGCATTGCCCTGCTCACATACCAAAGCCTAAGTCTGATATGCCAAACTAACTTAAGCGTTTAGACCCAGATCCAGTGCTTAATTTGTAATGGAAAAGGGGCTGGGGTTCAAGCATATTTTTTACATTCAGACCAGATGCAGCAAGCCAAGATGTGCCGGGGCTGTGAACTGCCCAGCCTAGAAGTGCCAGGTTAAGCCCTGGTACAAATAAAACCCTGCCCAGATCCTCAAAGGCATTTAGGCATCTAACTCCCATTGGTTTCAAAGGCCTCTAAAAATCTTTGAGGATCTGGGATTTAGGGTCTGAAGTAGCAATCACTTGTTCAAAATGGGACTTAGGCTCCTAAGTTGTGTAGGTGCTTATGAAAATTGTACCTTTCAGCTTTTTGTGCCCCACTTCCCCCATCTGCAATATGGGGAGAATAGCTCTGCTCTGACTCTCAGGCGTGTTGTGAGGCTACATACATTAAAGATTGTGAGGTACTTAGATACTACACTGATGGGGGGCATATATGTGCCTTCAACAGAGAGCCACCTTTTATTTGAAGACACTCTCCAAACATCCTGCTTCAGAGAGTCCAGTCCCCACTTTGGAGAAGGACATTATGCTAATGTTCCTTTCCAAATGTTTCTCTTCCTAGGCAGCTGGTTTTCCCTTTTCAGTCTTGCTCTTTTTTACCTCCCTTCTCTTGGCCAATCACATTAATGTGTGTTTGTCAATACTGAATTTCATTTGCTGTGTAGCAGCTCAGAAACCCAACAAATCTTGTTGAATTTTCCTTGCCTCTTAAGTCTGAGTTCTCACTTCTCAGTTTCCTGTTGTCAGCAAAACTTAACGCATTTACAATCGGTCTCTTGATCTAGGGCAATTACAGAAAGAAGCAATAGCAGGTTCAGGAGGCTTAACAAGAGAAGGATGTTGTACTATCATTGTGGTCTCCAATCCAGTGTTTGTACTAGGGTTGTCAAATTGATTCAAATTGAATTGACATGATGATAAAGTAGGCATCACAAAGTTATTATAAATCTGTGAGCCTTTCCTGGCTTCAACGCCTTGGAAGGAGGTAGAAGAGGGTAGTGTGCATGCGGGAAGCAAGCAAAAGAAGCAGAGAGAGTGGGAAGAAAGAAAAAAAAAGCCATTTAAAACCACAAGGTTACATCAGGATATTGACACAATAATTGATGGGGACGTGTACAACTTAAAACACAGAAAATGTTGACATCATTATTTATACGCTTATGCAGTAGCTTTCACAAGGGACCAAAGTGTCCAGCAACAAGAAGGTAAGCAGCAAAGGGAACAACTCTGTACCTGCCATACAACTATGCACAAGCCAGCTATTCTCATACTGCAGCTCAGTTGTAAAGGACACGCAGTATCAGTAGTTTCGGCATGAGACACCCAAGAAGAAGAATGATCCAGGGGATAGGCCACTAGTCCAGGGCTTTGAAGACTGGAGTTCAGGTCTCCACTGTGCTGTGGACTTCCTGTGTGATCTTAGCCAAGTCACTTAGAGTGGGATTGTTGAAAAGCAATAGGGTGCCTGACTCTCAAAGTTAATTGGCACCACAACTAGGCTGTCTGTGCCTCTGTTCCGTATCTGTAAAATATGGATAACAGCACTTCCCTGCCTCACAGGGGTACTGTGAGGGTAAATGCATTAAGGGTTGTGAGATGCTCCAGTACTACAGTGGTGGGAGCCAGATATGTACCTCGGATAGATAGATTTGGCCTACATTGGCATTATGATGGTGTGACAGGAGAAAGCCAGTGCTATGGGCCTGATGCATTCCTACAGGGGACAGTAGGGCATTTCTTCTCCTGAAGGTACCCAGGGGTTGATTAACAGTGTTTACTCTCCCTTCCGTTGCTCCCATCAGCTTTAATTGTTGTTCCCTTCTCCAGGGATGTGTGGAAGCAGTGCTTTCCCCTCAGTGCCTTGGCCAGAACCTATGCTTTCCACAGTTGTTGCAATATTGGCTATTCTCAGGCCCTGGCAGAGGAGCAGGGTTTCTGAGTGTCATTTGCCAGTGCAAATGCCACTTGAAAGGACTTTCATCACCCTTAGGTTATCTGAGGAGAAGATGGAATATCCCATGGTTGAACTGGAGATAAGGTAGCTGAACTGAGTCCCATGTGAAATTCTGTGTGTGTGTGTGTGAGAGAGAGAGAGAGAATCTGGATGTGGGCGTGTGTTAAGGATTCACTGTTCAACTGCTGGAAACATATTTTTCTTTTCAGTCACACCTTGGGATCAGACCAAAATTAAAACAACAAACAAAAACATCTCTCCACACAGGGCCTTATTCTCCTCTGCTTTATCCTAGGCTTAGATTGGTGTTAGGTCTATTAGCAAAAAATCAGTTAGACGTAGCTCAGGGTAAAGTATGAAATTTGGCTTTTGGGGATGTGATGAGGCTGGCCCATGCCCTTGATTTCTGAGCTCTGGCATCATCATAAATCCGGGAAGAAATGATACAGCCATGAACAAATGCTTCATCTGGATAAAGCAAGATTTGTCTTAAGTTAAAAATAAAGTTGTGGCCTCTTGGCCCGTATTCACTTCTGGTGACTCTACTAAATGGGTCCCACCATTTACAATGTGTTGTTGTATGAGTTGTCCCTTGACTTGATTTGGTAAAAAGATGATATTTGATGAAGGAGCTGAAGGAGAAATGGGTTGTATGTCATGTAGGTTGAGGAAGGATAATAGAGATCCAGGGGGCTTATGAGAGCTAACGATGGGCTTCTTCTCCATCTCTGTCTCTCCCCTTTTGAAACAAAATGAATGGTCTGTCTCCAAAGTAACATTTTGATATAGTTATTACAGTAGATTAAGATTCCAAGCATTCAACATGCATTTTTTGAGATGTCTAGTCAGGTCATTGAATTCAATTCCCTATGTGTACCACAGCAAATTAGTTATTTTAATACCCATCTCTAACATGTGTTTTCCTCCAGTATCGACCCCTCCATCCTGTTGATCCTACATTGTGGTTACTGCTCTGTCACTCAAGAAAGACTACCCCTTAATCGGTGACAGAATAGACATACATTCTGAACTTATCACCTCTGCAACATTCCTAACCTTGGTCAGCCCAGAAAGTAAAGACTATAACTTGAAACCAGATCTCAACACTGTTCTTTCGCCAACCCTGCCTGTGGACTGTGGGACAGAGAACTGATACTCCATCTGTATGCAGCTCTTGTGAGAATTCATGTCTAATTAGAGTTGTTACAAAATATTCACAATAAAACTCCAATCTGAGCAGAATTCATCTTGCTTTCTGCTTTGTTACAAACTGGAAACCCAGCATGAGTTCATGAAAAGATTCAGCAAAGTTCCCAAAGTTTCTGAATAGAGGAGATTATATCCAAAATCCGTGCAACTCATAGGTTCACTTGGATTCACTATGTGGCTTTGAATGAGTTTTGCTTTCCCTTTTGGGGTCCAAATGAACAATAAACTCAACAAATATTTGGGATTGCAACTCCACACAATCCAAAACCAAAGGAAACATTTGCACAACCCCCCTACCCCCCTTCATTTCTCAACACTTAAGCAGCTTGACGATTTTGACCAAATGGAGAGAGTTCAGCAAAGAGAAACCAGAAAGATTAAGGGGGCTAGCGGGACTGACTCAGAAGAAAAGATTCAAAGAGTTAATAATTGTAACTAGGCCAAGCAATAACTAAAGGAGGAACATATTGTACAAATATCCAAATGTTGTGATTGATCTTCCAAGGGCAGTGGAAAGTAAAAGCACCATTTCTTAGACATTTAAAATGGACTAGGTAAAGCAGTGGGAAATCTACTCTAGGAACAATCCTGCACTATCAGATATGATGGAGGAGATGACCTAATGGGCCTTTTAAATTTCTGAGTTCTATGATCCTAAACTATCCCAGGATTCTGTGTAGCTTGGCAGTATATCTTTAAGAAGGTCCAATAAAGGTGGAGGAGCATGAGGAGTGCATATTTTTTTCAACTCTATTAGCAGACGGGCTCTCCTGGTCATTTAATTGGAACTATTCAAGAAATAAAAGGATGGATTTGGTTGCTGGCTTATTGGCACATACAGAGTCTCTCCATTGTCCATTACTGTCTGAACCCCACATTCTCTGCAAATTAAATCCACCACAAAATTTATCCAAAGTGCTATGGAGTAACTTTTTCTTTCTTTGCCTCCTCCCACACCATGTTTCTTTACCTCTATCCGCCTTCATGAGATGCCTTTTCCTTTTTAGTCCTCCATTTCCGCCTGAATGCTTCTATCAGACATTATAGTTTCTTTCTTGGACCAACTTCTGCTAGTGAGAGAGACAAGCTTTTGAGATTACACAGAGCTTTTCTTCAGATCTCTGTGTAGATCAAAAGCTTGTCCCTCACCAGCAAAAGTTGGTCCAATAAAAGATATTACCTTACCCCCCTTGTCTCTCTGATATCCTGGGACCAACATGGCTGCAACTACCCTGCATACTATAGCTTCTGTCATCTGAGATATTAACGTACCCCAGGAACTATCAAAGGGAAGTAAAATACCAGAGCATTGAAGCAAAAATGATTCCTCCAAGCCAGAGTGATATGGAAGTGTATATGCGTGTGGTACTGTGTGGTGTCGGATCAGTGGGTGGAGGAGGGTGAAGACTGAAGAGAAGAAGTGAGACCGCATTGGTAATTTTAAATTACAACCCCACAAATGCAAACCAGGAAGGGAACAGAATTTTAAATAGGCTGGTAGATAACATCAGCTCATTAGCAGTTCCATTACAGCTTACACTGATTTGCTTTCTCTCTTAGCACAAAAAAAAAAAAAGAAAAAGGAAAAAAAAGGTGGTGTGAGTGTGTGTGTGTACAGGAGAAAATAAATTAGACAAACAGAACCCAAGTTGTTTTAGGACAGTCTGAAAATTTGCAGTGCAACCTTAAACATAGTGAGTGAAATTCTCTTAAATTTGATCATCCTAAATGTTGAGTTTAACCCTACCTTTTACACTTCCTGGGTGAAATCCTGGTCCCATTAAAGTCAGTAGCAAAACTTCCATCGATTTCAAGAGGGTCAGGATTTTACTCCATGTTCCAAAAACATTGGTCAATATCAAGAACAATTCCAGAGATCTGAAGCCTCCTGCTTTACTTCTAAGCCTGATCCAAAGCCACTGAAGTCAACAGAAAGTCTTTTGTGGGCTTTGGATCAGGCCCTTAGCTGATGGTAGCTGAGGCAGGGAAAGAGAATCTAGGATCCTGTGCATTTCTTTTTAAAATTTGTAAGAATTCTTGATGCTCTTGTAAAAAGCTCTGTGATGAAACAGCAGAAAAACCTAGGGTGAGATAGATTAGAGGTGTTATATTAGTAGAGTAGAAATCTCTTCCTACTTCAGACCTTGAAATATCCATCCCTGCTAACAGATGCTACAGTCGAAGGTTTGATAATTCTGTTTCCATTAGGAAACTACTAAGGCCTTTTTGCCTTTGTCTCCTTGATAAAGGGTCAATATATATGAGCTTAATAAAATGAAGGCTGAATGACAGCTGCATGCAATATTAAACCAAGATCATCCAGAGAGAAGGAAAGTATTGTGGACAGCACAAATGTGAATATCAACATGACTGGATTTGATAGGACACTCAAAAGAAGAAGCGATGAGGTTTCAAAGATAATATCAAATCCAAATCATAATAATAAAAAAAATACATAAAAGGACATAAAACTGGTATATTGCATTCTCAGGCACTTTATGGAGATGTTTATTTACTTGAGCCTTTAAACACAGCATTTTTAGGGACTTCTTTAAACTTTATATTTCACAAAGCTGGCCAGCTGTGCACAGTCTGATTACGCTGCCAGAGCCTGCACTAAACAGTAACAAATGTGACATGGCACGGAGATTACCAGAGCTTGCCTTTTGTTTATCAAGTCAAGCTATATGTTGGGTTATGTGTATAGTGTGTCTAGAAGGCTTGACACTATTACTGAAGGTTGTGCTTACTCACCTGCATAAAGGGTTTTCAGACCTACTAAGCATCAATATTATCATAAGCGTGACTGGGCCGATTCTCTCCTGCAGCTGAGCTCTGCGGGGCGGAAGAGGGGCTGGGAGATGGTATGAGGAAGATAGCTAGGTTCCTTGATCTTGAGCTTTGGGCTGAGGTCACTGTTAGACCAGTGGAGGGGCATCTGGAATATACACCAGTGATATAGGGCCTACAGTGAACCAAGACAGTGGAGGAGAGCGGTATTGGAACTCAGCTACACCACATCCCCTCAGTTCCCACCAGTGTAAATGTGGAGTAGCTGCACCAGATACTCTCCCCTGGGTATTTCAGGAGGAAGAACATAAATACATGCTTTGAGATTTGGCCAGGCCACCAGAGTTTTATACCTCATCCAAAAAACAGTATTATAGGGGGATTTTGCTGTCTGTAGCAGATTCTTCCTCCATGCATGTGGCCCGAATGCAGGCTGGCATGGAGCAAAGACATAAAAGAGCCCGAGTAAATAACAAACAATCTTTAAATGTATGAACAGGGTGAAAATGTCTTTATCCCATCTTAGCCGAGGCACTCAGGAGAGCACAAGAGTCTGTATTTACTGCACACCTACTTGACAGAAGCTAATCCATATGCCATGCAGTCACAGGCTGATCCATACCGGAATGAACTTGCCTGAAAGAAAGGAGATGGTGTAGGAAAAACTACCTTTGAATTTTTGAAGAAGAGGCTCCTCCCCAGGGCACTCCGTGGAGTAGTATTCAGTAATTGGGCATGATATACATTAAAATTCAGTCATAGGAGTTCTGGTTCTAATGTGCTATTTTAACTTCTATTAATTATGCAGCATTATGAGGGAAAATCTTCTGTAAGAGTTACTTTAGTTTACGATTTGCTTTACAAATGTAGTCGCATTGCATTTAATTGTCCTACATTATTACATCCCATATTCCTAGTTCCTGCTTTCGTACGAGACCTTGAACAACACTCTGTCATAATTCCCCTCAATAAACATGTCACATGATCTTTTCCCTCTCAAGCTGCTTTAAAATCAAATTCATGGTTGTCCCATGCTCCGTACTCCCTCGTACAAGAGCCAGATCCTTACTTGGTATAAACTCGAGAAGTATAACTGAGCTCAGTGGAGTTTCACCAATGTACACCAGTACAGGATCTGACCCCATCAGTCTTGAGAGCATCAGAGAGGATAACCGTACTTACATGGTATATTAGTTTACCCTCACAGGGTGATATTAGATATTCAGTGGTGAATCTCCACTCGCAATATGCCTCACCAGTCTATTAGAATTATTTTGGGGTGTCAACAGGCATGTGAACAGGGGTGATCTGGTGGGTATAGTGTACTTGGACTTCCAGAAAGTCTTTGATAAGTCCTCACCAAGGCTTTTAAGCAAAGGAAGCAATTATGGGGTAAGAGGGAAGGGCCTCTCATGAGGGTTAAAAGGCAGGAACCAAAGAGTAGGAATAAATTATCAGTTTTCACAGTGGAGAGAGGTAAATGGTGGGGTTCCTCACGATCTGTACTTGAACTAGTGCTATTCAACAGGTTCATAAATGATTGGGAAAAGTGGTAAACAGAGAGGTGGCAACATTTGCAGACAATACAAAATTACTCAAACTAGTTAAATCCAAAGCTGACTGCAAAGAGTTACAAAGGAATCTCACAAAACTGGGTGAGTGAGCAACAAAATGGTACAAGAAATTACCAGGTTAACGATGGAGCTGCACTGGTGGTGACTCTAGGGCCTGAAATTTAATGCAACTACCTCTGCAATAATGGATCAGATTCTCAGCTGGTGTAAATTGGTGTAGCTCCATTAAAATCAGTGCTTGACTTGAATGGAGCTATGTTGATTTACCCCAGTGGCTGTCTTTACTTCTTTGGCCTGCTTCTTCGCTCCCTTATGTTGGTGTAAATCAAGTGTGACTCAGCTCAAGTCGGAGAAGTTATGCTAGTGTAAACCAGGGTAAGTGAGAGGAGAATCAGGCCCAAAGCACTTGACCAAGGACAGCAACTGTCACTGTCCCTATGTTACGGATGAGAAACTGAGGCACAGCAAAGTTAAGTAACTTGCCTAAAGTCATATGTCAATCCAGTGACACAGCCAGGAACACAGCCACCACAACAGATGCCTTGTCCACTGGACAATGCTGCCCCGCATATAGAGCCCTGCGCGGATACAAATGTATACCTGTGGATGCAGATGTCCTCGGATATAAATTGGTATCCGCAGAACGACAGGACTCTCCCAGGAACCGCAGCGGTGAAGGGTGCAGAACATGGAGCTCCTTCTCGCAGGAGCCAGTACCCCGCACCCGCAGCTCCTCTGGCACAGCTGTGCTGCCCCCGGCCCTGCCCTCATCCCTTCCACACAACTGTAAGAGTCTCCTGTCTAGGGGTGTGCACGTTGCTTGAACACAAGAGCGTGAACAGAGACAGCTGCCGGTGAGCCTGGTGCTGCTTGGGGCAATACAGCCATGCTGGAGCAGCTCCCAGTGCTGGGCGCTGGCTCCTGGGAGCAGTGGCCCCAAGTTCTGCTCCTTTCACCACTGCGGTTCCCGGGAGAACCCTGCGGTTTCACGGATACTGATTTATATCTACGAATATCGGCATTCGCGGATATAAATTTGTTTCTGCACCAGGATCTACCCACCTGTCCTAGAGCATTCATGGGGACAAGGGGGCTTTGGATGTAGCCTGCCACACCTCCTGGTTTCTTTTGATTTATTCTTTCTTTCTTTCAGGAATGGCATTATATGTTGCTCTTTCCATTGGCTTTGGGAAACGTGCATCCGTTTTAATAGTGCTTGACATGTTTAAGAGCCAATGTAAACTATGCCTTCACATTGATTATATGCACTTTGGACAATTTTCTTTCAGTAAGGCTTTTATGGCGGGAATAACATGCATCTAATTTTTCTCACTGCAATGTAGTTACATCCTGTAGGGCTTTGTAGTACATGTGCACATCACAACACATTTGGCTTCCTTGACAATAATATATTTCGGGTTGGAAGAAAAATGAACCATTGCATAACTCATTTTAATTTTGTACACTGGGCTTATTTCACCCTTTGTAAACTTTATATAGCTAAGCCCAGAATTACATGTAAAATGCCAACTTGATATATTTTTTTCCTACCATTTAAAGTAATTTGAGTTCTGAGTGCATCGAGAATTTATTGGCTGGAGGCAACTAGTCTGTTGTCAAGGATAATGCGTCCCTGAGTTGATCCAGATCCTAGAATTTATTTGGGAATTTTCCTTTTCAGAATGAGAGAGATCATTTTATTAGCGCTTTTTTATTTGGCTTGATTGCAAGTCTTAATCCTGTTTCTGTTGGACAGGTGTATGTGTCAGAAATCCAATCATCAGTGTGGCAATCAAAAGAGAGATTCAAGGACTAAATATGCATGCATAGCAAACTACCTTCTCATTCTCTAGAACTGAGGAGCAGATTTCCAGCTGATGTACATTAGCATAGCTCCATGGACATCAATCCAGGATCTCACCTTTGTTTTCTACTTTTGAGACTGAGGTTGTTTGGTTGGACAGTGTAGAAGGAAGCTTCTGCTCTCCCTAGACTAGACTCAAAGGCTATGAATCCTACACCTTACAGAAGGACTAAACCCATTTGAATAAACAAAGTTTATCAGTATAGTGGCACGAAGAGGAAGCCTTCTCAATGCTGTGATGAAATATTGAAGCTATTCATGATGCTCTACTGGGCCAAGTAGCCTGGGTGAATAGAGAATCAAAGAATATGATGATAGACTCAAGTTATAACCAACACAAGAAATTTGACTCTATCCCTCACAATCTAGCTGGGACTGGGCCCACTGGATAGTGAAGGAAGAATTAAATGAAAAGTCACCGAAGGAAAAAGGAGTGTCTTATGGGCAAGGATTTATAGAATACTCTGGTGCCTGGACTATGGCTGATTCTAATCTGTATAAAGCAGGGGTGGAGGTGGGAAGACACCACCAATCAACAGTTCAGTAATTTGCTTGATAATAGAAAATTAAAGAAGTGGAGAGACAAGTAACAGCCTGAAAAATTCATACAGATTTGGGTCTGATGTATAATTAGCCACAATAATTAAACAAAACAAAACAAAACAAAAAAAAGAAAAGGTCCAAAATTAATGGCATCAATTTAGAGAACAAAATCATGGAAATACACTGCAAAAAGGCAGAGTTTATAAAAAGACTTAGATAATGGGGGAAAGTCATTTAAAAATCAGCAAAGAACTCATAATCCGAATAGTAAAAAAGTTTTGATGTGATTAGACAAGCATCTGTGACTTTGCTGTCAGTGCAGGTTGTAATGTGATAATGAAATGAAATTGATGTGCAATATGCTTGCACAGTACAAAAAAACACCACACAAATATATACAGAAAGGATGGGCCTGAAGCACATACAAGAGGTAAATGTCAGGGAAATCCTTATCTGCATCCCAACTTTGTGTCTTGGGTCCATCGCATGTCTTCATGGGACGTTCCTGTGTGGAAAGTCAGAGTGTGAATCTACCATGTACCAGCTTGCTCCATAGTAGTGTCCCATATGGTCATTATTCCAACATATTGATTTTCTGGAGTGCACTTTGGCTATGGTAGGAAGCCAAAGCATGCTCTGGGACTCTTACTGCATTCTAGAGTCACAACCTGGCTTGCAGCATGGCAACATTTCATGTAGACAAGCCCTAATATGCAAAGTACTTTGCACATACAGTGCTGCAATTTCAGAGATATTGCACACCAGAAGCTCAGATGGTCGTCAAGGGGAGTTGTGGGTGCTCAACACCTCTGAAAATCGGGCCAGGGTAACGCAGAACAATTGCGCCTGTAACACAGGATACACATTCAGCCTCGCTGTTTTCTTGTGAGAGAGCCAGTCAGAGAAAAGTAAGTGACTTTCCCAAAGCCACACAGGGAATTTGTGGCTGACCCAGGGAAGGAAACATCATTTCTGACCTGCCAGTCCTCTGAGTTAATGGCTGCAGAACATGCCTGTTCTAGTCTGTGTGGTTTTATGTTTTTCTTTCTTGTTTAGGGCTAGACTATACTCTTGTCTGTCTTGGCCACAGAGGAGTAAGAGCCAGTGAGGCACAGATCCCCAAAAGTATGTATGTGCCTAACTCCCATTGAAATCAATGTGCGCTAAGTGCCTCAATACTTTTGAGGATCAGGGCCTAAGCATGCCCCATCCATTCTCTGCTCAGCTGAGTAAAACCTACCCAGAGCTTGGGTACAGGCCTGGGGCAGAGCACAGTTAGTGATCTCCAGATACTTCCCTCAGTGAACAGGGGTGACAGCACAGAGGGCTGAGGAATGGGTGGATCCTTCACTCTGCTCCCACCACTGTGAAGCCCAGCCAGGAAAAGGTGGGGGGAAATAATCAGCACCCTTCAGTAATTTCTGTCATTTCAGTAATTTACTTCCCCAAGGAGCAAGGGAGAACCAGAGAAGAAACTGTGCCCTCCTGGCTGTATGCTGTTCCTTACTGAGAAAGCGATCGTGTTCTTCTGTGGCACAGAATCATTTAGTCTCCTGAGGACTGTAATCCTTAAATTTAATTCTGGCTGTTGGGCTTGCTGTGTGGTTGGCAGGCACACAGGTTGTGTGGCCTGTGAGATACAGGAGGTCAGACTAGATGATCTGGTAGCCCCTTCTGGTGTTAAACTCTGTGTATAAATTGCACCAACCTAGGAATATATCCAGGGGGCACTGTGGCTCAGAGACATCCCTTTAAGCAATATTCTGCTGCAATATTCCCTCTCTTTCTCAGGTTCTGAGCAGGGGCTAGGCTTCTGTTCTTCTTCAAGGACCTTTTCTATTCCTTCCCACTGAGATCTAACAGGCCACCTTTTACCAGCCCTAAAATACATGGTTGGGGAAAAATAATGAGGGGGGGGGGATTAAAACCACTTTAAAATAATTCTCTGTCTACAGTATCTATCTATCCATCTATCTACAGTATGTAACCATCTATCTATATATCTATCATTGAGAAATAAATGAGAAGATATGAAAGAACATAGCCCATCAACACTGAAAGTGCTGTCAGTAATGATTGATCAAAACTAGATTTCCTACTTACACTATTAGGTAGTTGACTTGAGTGAGAGCTATTTTCCTTCCAAAAACATCAACAAAAGAATCCAGATGCTGTCAGAGTTATGAAGCCAGCCCTTAGCCTTGAGGAATGCATTTCCCTACCTTTACTCAGAGAGCACTTATTTCTCATTGAGGATGATATTTAAATTGGAAAAGGATGAAGATTTTCTGTTGTTGCAGTCCAACTCTCTCTTAAACTGACCATTTTGCTCTGGATGGCTAATCTTTGGAGGTGATATCCACTGCAGTTGGGTGAATAGCAGATGTTTTGGTTCAGTTGGCATTTCAAAAAGGTGGAAAAAATATTTCATGTCTGACAGAAAATGAAAATGTTTGCAATGTTTGATAACCTAAACGTTGAAAACAATGTTTGAGTCAAATTAGATTATTTGCTTTGATTTCAACAATTTAAAATGATTGAAGTTTTAAACTATTGTTTTTTTTTAAATAAAATTAAAGGAAATTTGGGAACAAAAGTTATATCTGACCAAAAAGCCAAACTGTTTCTTTCTGAAAATGTCAACAGAAAACATTTTGACATTCTCAGAATTTTTTGTGTTTTTGTTTTGTTCTAAACAAACAATTTGGTGAAACTGACATGCACTAAGTGTCATCAAATCTGCAATTCACTCCCTCTGCCCCCGAAAAAAACTTAGGCTGAAAAATTTCACCCAGATCTAGTATTTATTATCTCTCACATGATATTCATGCTGAAGTTGTATAATTGCTATTTGTAAGCACTTTAAGGAAGGCATCTATATCATGAGATCTTTTGTTGGTGATAATCAGCATATGTCCATCTATTTCAATTGAACTGTGCTCACTGTTACCAGAGAAGGGCTTGGGATCATATCTTTTATCTGTCTGCAAAGTAGAAAATTATGGCATGATATAGTGAATAGAAATAAGCATTCAAATTCCTTTCTTTATTATCAGAAAAGACTCTTCCAATATATTTCCCTAATGTGATGGGGTGTATACGCCACACAGGACCTGAATGGGATCCTGTGGACCTGAGATGCCAACTATCTGACCATGAAGTCCAACTGGGCAGAAGTAGGCTGATTATTATAAGGAGAGGAAGTTTGTGGAAGATGGGGATGCAGGGAGGGAGTCTGCAGTTACTCTCTCTGAGAACAGCGGGGGAGGTGATCTGGAAATTGTGTGGGGGGGGAATAAGCCCCGAAAGAAGGGTTAACCCAGTGAAGTTGTGGAGAAGCAAGCCTGAGCAGGAAGGAGTCTAGGGAAACAGCCACAAGGGGTGGGACTGTGCAGACCTTTGCTTCCTGTTATAGGTTCCCTGGGCTGGAACCCAATGTAGAGGGAGGGCCTGGGTTCCCCTCCCAGCCACTGGCAAAGTGGCATGAGCCCAGAGTCAGGGGATTGAGACCTGAAGCAAGGTCTTGGAATTATTGGCTGGGCTTTTGTTTGTTGAATGTTGTTACCCTGAAGGGAGCGGATGTTAATACTGTGGCCTGGCTGGAGGACTGAGATACAGAAAAGAGACTACCACAGCAAAGGAGCAACTGTTAGTAGGGGGCACCAGACGAAAGAAAGTTGCTGTGCCATACCTGGACACAAGTAGGCGCTCCTGCCCTGGGTGAACCCCTTTACACTTAATAATGTTTTTTATCTTAGTAGGATTTATTTTCTATTCAAAATATCATTTAATTCTTTAGTAAATTTGATCACTGATCAAAGGTGTCATACTGGTTGCCCTGTGGCCTGAAGTCCTTTCATTAATCAACACATCCAGGTGCAGCCCCAGCATCTCACCATGGATTCCTTCCTGGCGATGAACCTCAGCTCTTCCTCAGGGATACGAGGGTAGGTTGTTCTCCATGTCCATTCAAAGTTTGGCCTCTCTGCTGATAATGATGCAAAAGGACACTCAGTGTGGTGGTGGTTTTCATGAGGAGGATGTTAGAACGGGACTCCAACCTGCCCATAGGGAGGGAGCTGTTGTGGAAAAGGCACTGAAAGAGGACTTTAGGGATGGAGCCTCACTACCATGCTCTGCCACATACTCCTCATGTGACATGTAAAACACTTTACCTCTCTGTGGTTTGCTTGGTCCACTATGGGATTGTGAGGCTTACTTCATCAGCGTTTGGGAGGGGTCTGTATACACTGACAATGAGTGGCTTAGCATTGGTAGAATCTCCTTCCTTAGAGGTTTTTAAGGTCAGGCTTGACAAAGCCCTGGCTGGGATGATTTAACTGGGAATTGGTCCTGCTTTGAGCAGGGGGTTGGACTAGATGACCTTCTGGGGTCCCTTCCAACCCTGATATTCTATGATTCTATGATTCTATGATTGCCTGTAAATACACTCAGTCCACATGGGCTGCTAACAGCTCTCAGAAAATGACAACTTTCGGTCAAATAGGGCCTGATCCAACCCTCTCCCCTCCAAGTCAATGGAAAGACTCCCATTGTCATGCTTTGGAGCAGATCTCAATTATTGACCTGAACTATATTCAGACCGGCAGGCTGGAGGTGAAATAGTCCATGTGCTCTATTCTCTCACATATCTTCCCTTATTAGAGGGTCAAATTGACCAGTTATGCAATAATGATGACTAGCAAACCCCTATTTTGTGGAAGGGGTCTGGGACGTATTGTCCCACCTACCCCTCACTCCCACTGTCTTTCGTTTTCATTGTACCTTGCAGTTTCAGAGCAGGCAGAGCAAAAATCCAGAGGGCATACTGAAGGATTTTTGCAGGAGGCTTAACGCCAGGCTCATTTTGCTAATTTGCAGAAGCATTTTTTGATTTAAAACAGAAGGATGGCATAGCCCTGGGAGAAAACTCTCATCCACTAATGTTCCTCCAGGAATGAGTTATGAGACGACGCCTCAGGTGGATTAGAGACGAAGGTTAAATCCTAAAGCGCTAATTTGTTGAAAAGGTGAAGGTAGCTAAAGAGCAAAAGTCAAAAAAGTCAGCAAGCTGGGTCCACGGTGTCTTCTCACCTCACCGTGCGCAAGTGGGTCATTAAGAGATCTCCAAAAAAAGAAGAAGAAATGTCTTGGATGAAATAAAGTGGGGCCATTTCCTTTGGAGACATTGATAGAGGGCATACCAGGAGCTGCTGTGATGAGAAGCTCGGAAAAAGGCAAATTCCCATCTCTGCAAGCTGTTAAGAGCTTTCCTGGTGAAATAGCCATTTTCATTCGAATACCTGAGAGAAGAATACTAAAATAGATAGGTAGAGTGACTTTTAATCTTGAAGAATAAGGGGACTTCTTTGGGCTAGTTTCGCGTCCATCACTAGTCAGAGGCTTAGTGGCCCAGATCCCCAGTTGCTGTAAATTGGCAGAGTGCCAATGATGTTAATGGGGCTACACAGATTTACACCAGCAGAGGATCTACTCTGGTGTTTGGTTCATGTGCGGGACTCAGGCTTAGAGGACAGGCAGCAGTAAGATCATCTGGCAACATTCTGAGAGCGGCCATGAGTGGTGGAAAGGAAGCTAATGCACCTCAGCTCTGAGGTGAGGGGAAGGAGAGCAAGCCCCCCATCCCCTAAGCACTAAAGGGACCACTCTGTAACAAATCATTGGCCACTCAGGACTTTGTGGATGTCATTGTTCTGTGCTTCATGCCCATTTGGAATTTCACAGTGGCAGCAAGGGATAAATTATATCTTAAATTTGTTGAAAAGCATAGGACCCTGCCACTTGCGCTAAAGGAGAATCTCCATACACGGTTAGCGTCAGAGCATCTCTGACACACCATTAAATAGTTCTGATCCCAGTACAACTGCTCTCTCTTCCTGTTTCCTGAATATCCTCCGCCCACTCTCATCTTTGCACCATCTTCCATGAGTCCCTTTATGCTTGGAACTCCTTGTGCACTACCCAATCATTCCAATCCCTTACTGCAGAGCCTTCCACTTGGACTCTAGAGCCAATGATCCACCACCATGGGACTGCCCTTTGGCTTTGGGTATGGGTAAACCATGCTGTGTGCCTGACTTAGATTGCATGGTGTTTGAGGGTAGGGATTGTGTCTTCATCTCGACTTGTGCAATGCCAATGCTCACTAAATACGGCTACAATAAGAAATACACCTTCACACAGCATAGGGAGCCTGATCCAATGCCCTCTGAAGTGAAGAGGAGTCAGATAAGGCCCAAAGATATTCTGTGGAATTCACTTTGGGATCCTTTGAAGTCAATGGGAGTGTCACCATTGATGTCAAAGAGAGCATGACTGACCTGCAGGAATCATGGCACTCGGATGCTGAGGTTGGATTTAAAATAAGACAGGAATTCCTTTAGGCCATCAGTAGCTGTTTGCAGTTATGCATGCTAAGAAAAAACAAAAACAAATCTCATTCTTCAGGGCATTAAATATTCCTGCAAAGGTCAATAAAGGTTCCCTCTGTGCTCTTCCCATCAACTACTGCATTGCTCAATTGGCTAGATAGATTATGGGGATTTTTCATCTTCCTCTGATCGATCAAATATTGTCCAGTGCATGGTGCCCCACACGATGGACTGATGTATTTGTATAGTGACCTGGGCACATGTGAGATGTTAAAAATATAATTGTAACCCACATTTGGAGTTTGCCAGCTCCTGGAACTGTGGGATGAGCCTCTAGAGGTCCTACCTTATGCTCTACAATAATAATGGCTACCAGAGCCCTCTGACGTCATTTCCCAGCAAGCTTGTGTAGTGCTAACATGCCTCAGTCACCGGCAGTTGGGATCAAACCTGGGAACTATGGAGTTTAATGCATGAGAGTCTACTGTGTGAGCTAAAAGACACCTCTCTCTAAGCCCAGGTTGTAGCAGGTTCATCAATCTCTATGTGGTCTAGATGCCACTGCAGGGGACAGAGTGCCGCACCAAGCAGACATGGGTTACATACTCCCCCGGGCTGGGGAAGCAGATCCCAAGCTTCAGAGATTTCCCATTTGAAATCCCAAACAAGCCCCCATTTGTGACATCGACAGATCCCGGTCATCTGCAGCTAGGATAAAATCTGGGATCTCTGGAGCATAACTCACTGCCTGGAGTCTCTACAGCCTGATCTAAAACATACATTTCTCTTAGCCAAGACAGTAGCAGTCTCATCAATCTCTAGCTGGTCTGACTGCCACTAGAGGGTGACAGAGTGACACCTGAAGCAGACATGGGTTACACCTGGAGTCAGGAGGTCAGGACAGATTGACGAGAAACTCCTGCAGAGGCCAATAGGGAGGCTACTGCATGGAGTGCTCTGGACAAGCAGTTTGCTGGGCCAATGATGAGCCAGGGCTGCTCAGCACCTGCAATGGGAGGGGACAGTCTGACTCAGAGACAAAGAGGCTTCGTTTCAGTTTTAACTGTAGAGAGATTTCTGAATTTCTTGGTAGCTGGGAGAAAAGCAGGAGAGCTCAGGGAGTCTCTGGTTAACAATCCTTCCCCACAAAGGGGGTCTTCTCACTGCTGTGAGATCTAATGTATGAGGCAGGCAGTTCCAGCCCGGCATAGACCAGCATCAAGAATGGCAGAGACCTGACCAGGGGCTGGTAACCAAGCAGCAATCGAGACCTCCCCAGGACTGCAGGCCCAGGAGCCAAGAGAGGACCCTGCCCTACCCAGGGGCAAAGTCATTGACAGAGGACCCCTTTTTTGTTGTTATTTAAGATGGCCAACTTTAAAAGTGATGCAGCACTCATCTCTGGACTCATGGCGAGTGTACCATCTCCCCTGAAAGTGCCAGAAAGGGAGCTGGGGGTGGGAAGAGTCCTGAGTGATGGGAAGTGGGAATCTGTTGAGCTGTTGAGATGTTTAGGACTTACTAGTTCACTCCTTCCCCAGATTCTATTTTCCTGCTCCCAGTCAAGTCCCCTTGTTGCTGTGGGGTAGGTCATTTCTTTGGTGGCAGTTGTGTGGATGTACTTTATTGTTTCTTCTGTACAGGGTTTTCTACTCCTTGCCAGGAGTGATAGCATTATTCACATACCCCTTTTGACCTAGCCACAGTGAGGAGTCACCTTGCGTAGAGGTAGCAGGGGTGACGAAAGAAGAAGAGAATGAAGAAGGAAGGACGGAAGATGGAAGAAGCCATTGCAAGTAGCAAACACCAGGGGGTGAGACTTGAGCCATACTTCAGGGGAGGGGCTACATAAGAAAGTCTCTTCCCCAAAGGTCTTGCAATCTCATGTGTACATATAACAAAAGAGGAAAAGCAAATCCCATGTTCCTCTGGTCCAGACATTCTATTTCCTATTAAGGGAATCATCATTTCTGCATTAGATTCTTCTGGTTTGTTTTGTCCCTAAGGCTCGGTCTATACTAGAAAGCCAAACCAGCTGAAGTGCTGGCAGTTCTGTGTGTCCACATGCTGATTTGTTTTATGAACCAGGACAGATTTACCCCAGGTTCAACCAATGGTTATGCATTCTGGGTATTAGTCCACAGTTCCTGGCAAAGCAGTGGATTATAACCTCTGTGGGATGATATTGGGAGGAGCATTTGAGCTATTTTGGCTCATCCGTATCCAGACTGGATGAACTCACTACAGTCTGAAATGGCCTAGACTGCAATGGTTCTTAAACCTCCTCAAAACCAAGACCCTAGATAACTTTTTAGAAGCACCTGAGTGATTTAGGATCCCAAATCCTATTTTCAGAAGGGAGTTGGGCACTTAAGAACCTAAATACCATTGAGTTTAAGTGAGTCTTAGACTCCTAAGTGCCAAAACCACTTCTAAAAATGCCTCTTAGGCTCCTAAACCACGTAGGTACTTTGGGAAATGGTTCCCCTCTCCTATGATTGGAATTAGTCCCAGTTCAACCACTGATGGCCAATAACCAATAGAACTGTAGCAGCACAAACTCCAACTGTAGAGAGGAAAACTGCTATTTGCTCACTGGCTGAGCTTAACCAGGTTTCAAACATGGGTAAAACGGCAGGGTGCAGCTATACCAGTTGCTGGCCAGAAGTGGCTGAATCCTAAGAATACACAGGAACCTAGAAAAAAGAACAGGATTACTTGTGGCATCGATATAGCATCCAATGAAGTGGGCTATAGCCCATGAAAGCTTATGCTCTAATAAATGTGTTAGTCTCTAAGGTGCCACAAGTACTCCTGTTCTTTTTGCGGATGCAGACTAACACAGCTGCTACTCTGAAACCAGAAACCTAGACTATCCTATTCTAATCTTAGAATGCTCGTAACTGTTTGAAGCACTTCGAAAACATGCACACAGAAGCATGTTAGGGGGTTAGACTGTCTCAGAACAGTAAATTTCTTGAACATAGGCAAGACTTCTATGTTAGCGAAAATAGATCTGTGCATCAGAGACACACTGGACAGCTTAATATTGCAACAGTTATGGAGAAAGATAAGTTAAACTTTGTTTTTGTTGGGAGTGATGTTAGAAATCTAAGGGGGTAAATAGAAATGCTACCAGTGAAATGTTTTGCAAAGTGGGGAAAAAAGTGATGTAACCAGTTTTGTGAAACACTACAGTTAAACACACTGTACAAGTGGGTAAATTAGCTGTTTGATATTCCACTTGGGTGAAATCTTGATTTCAGATTACTTAGACAAGTTAGAGGTCTTCAAGTCAACAGGGCCTGATGAAATACATCTTAGAAAACTCAAGGAGCTGACTGAGGAGATATCTGAGCTATTACTGATTATCTTCGAAAAGTCATGGAAGACGGGAGAGATTCTGGAGGACTGGAAAAGGGCAAATATAGTGCCAATCTATAAAAAGAGAAATAAGAACAAGCCGGGGAATTGCAAACCAATCAGCTTAACTTCAGTATCTGGAGAGATAATGGAGCAAATAATTAAGCAATCAATTTGCAAACCCTAGAAGGTAATAAGGTGATAATTAACAGTCAGCATAGATTTATCAGGAACAAATCATATCAAACTAACTTAAAAGCTTTCTTTGACAGGGTAACAAGCCCTCTGGATAGGGGGGAAGCAGTAGATATGGTATATCTTGACTTCAGTAAGGCTTTTGATGCTGTCTCACATGAGCTACTCATAAACAAACTAGGCAAATACAACCTAGATGGAGCTATTATAAGGTGGGTGCATAACTGGTTGGAAAACTATTCCCAGAAAGTAGTTATCAGTGGTTCACAGTCAATCTGGAAGGGCAAATGGAGTGGAGTTCAGCAGGGATCATTCCTAACTCTGGTTCTGTCCAATATCTTCATCAATGATTTAGATAATGGCATAGAGAGTATACTTATAAAGTTTGTGGATGATACCAAGTTGAGAGGGGCTGCAAATGCTTTGGAGGATAGGATTAAAATTCAAAATGATCTGGACAAACTGGAGAAATGGCCTGAAATAAATAGGATGATGTTCAATAAGGACAAATGCAAAGTACTCCACTTAGGAAATAACAATCAGTTGCACAAACACAAATGGGAAATGACTGCCTAGGAAGGTGTACTGCCTCAAGGGATATGGGGGTCATAGTGGAGCACAAGCTAAATAGGAGTCAACAGTGTAACACTGTTGCAAAAAACAAATAAACATCATTCTTGGATGTATTAGTAGGAGTATTGTAAGCAAGACAGAGAAGTAATTCTTCTGCTCTACACCACACTGGTTAGGCCTCAACTAGAGTATCGTGTCCAATTCTGGGCACCACATTTCAACAAAGATGTGGATAAACTGGAGAAAGTCCAGAGAAGAACAACAAAAATGAGTAAAGGTCTAGAAAACATGACCTATTAGAGAAGATTGAAACAATTGGGGTTATTTAGTGTGGAGAAGAGAAGACTGAGAGCAGACATGATAACAATTTTCAAGTACATAAAAGGCTGTTACAAGGAGGAGCGAGAAAAATTGTTCTCCTTACCTTCTGAGGATAGGACAAGAAGCAATAAACTTAAATTGCAGCAAGGGCGGTTGAGGTTGGACATTAGGAAAATCTTCCTGCTTCTCAGGATGGCTAAGCACTGGAATAAATTGCCTAGGGAAGTTGTGGAATCTCCATCATTGGAGATTTTTAAGAGCAGGTTAGACAAACACCTGTCAGGGATGGGCTAGATAATCATAGGATTGGAAGGGACCTCAAGAGGTCATCTAGTCCAGACCCCTGCACTCAAGGCAGGACCAAGTATTATCTAGACGAACCCTGACAAGTGTTTGTCTAACCTAATACTCCTGCCATAAGAGAGACACCTTGCGGTCTTTTCCAGCCCTACAATGCTGTGATTCTATAATCAATTATGACAAGACACAAAGTTTCCAGTAAACAGAAGGCTCAGATTCTACTATGTACTTAAGTTTATTAATTAAGCGGCCTTAAAAATTATAAAAACACAAGCAAATGCCTGTTCCAAATAAGAATCATCACTAGTCTTTGTCACTCTGATGCTTCATTCTTTCACAGAATTCGCAAGTCATAACATGTAAGGGATGAACCAATGGCTTTTGCATTTCCTGGTTGACTTTGGACACATAACCTGGTCTCTCTCTATGCCTCGGTTCTAGAGCTGAGCAGGAAATGGTCTCCTATCCCATGAACATTTTTAAGATTTTGATTTTTTTCCATCCGCCAAAGAATTTGAAATCTCAAATTTTCATGAATAAAAAAAAAAGAAAAGAAAGAAAAGAAAAGGGTTAATTGAAGTGTTTCATTTTTTGATCATCTTTGAGACTTTTTATTATAATTAGTTTAAATTTCAAAACAAAAAGCCATTTGAAACTGGAAAACATTTTTATTTCTTTTTCACAATGTGGAAACAAAATGTTTCAACAATGAAAACTTTTTTTTTAAATGAGTCATACATTTAATCAAAACTGACCCTTTCCAATGTAAATCTGCAATTTAGAGGAATCAGCATTTTCCAACAAAAATATTTTATCAAAAAAGTCGCAACCAGCTTGACTCACTTCCTTTGTTTAGAGTGGAAAACATTCATTGTAGCTATCCTCAAAACATGTATTATAAACCCAAGAAATTCAGATTTAAGGCTAACCTGAGAAGGAATCCAAACATGAAGGTATGAAAATACATCCAAACAACCTTAACTCTGCCCTACAATGACACCACATAACTTTGTGCTACTTCCTTTGTATGTCTTGTTTGCTTAGGTACTGATCCTACAAAGACTTAGGACCGTTCTAAACATTATGCTCCCCTGTTTACTGTAAGGTGTAAATTGTCATAGCTCTGACTTTAATGGAGCTATGGCAATATATACCAGCTGAGGATCTGTTCCTGTGAGTAGTCCTAATGAATTCAGCTGAACTACTCATAATATTTATATTTACATATATGCCAATACTGGGGCATTCAATTGTAGGGTCTTCAGGGCAGGGACAATTTCTAGCTATGTGTCTATACAGTGTCTAGCACAATGAGGCCTTGATCCCAGCTTGTGGCCCTTAGGGCATGTCTACCCTGCATCTGGGAATGAACCTCCCAGCCCAGAGTCTGCAGACTTGTGTTCGAGGGTCTCGTAGTAGCACTTAGAAAATAGCCATGTAGACATTGTGGCTTCGGCTGCAGCTCAGGCTATGAAGCCTGGGGAGGGGAGCTTGAAAGCCAGAATCATAGAATATCAGGGTTGGAAGGGACCTCAGGAGATCATCTAGTCCAACCCCCTGCTCAAAGCAGGACCAATCCCCAATTTTTGCCCCAGATCCCTAAATGGCCCCCTCAAGGATTGAACTCACAACCCTGCGTTTAGCAGGCCAATGCTCAAACCACTGAGCTATCCCCCCGCCAGCCCATGTCACAACTTTCTACACAGCTATTTGATAGAGCTAGTGTGATCCTCGATGGTACAAATCTCTTGTCCTGGACCGGGAGGCTTGCTCATAAATGTAGCATAGACATGTTCTTAGACCCCATAGGCAAATGATTATAGTTTACTTATTGCTGAGTGAACAAGACCACTTGCATAGTTCTTCTTGCATGACTTATGAAGAGCGAGGCATTAGAACACCTTAGCATAGTAATTTTCAACCTTTTTTTGTTTGTTTGTTTTTTATTTGCGGACCTCTCAAAAATTTCGAATGCAGGTGCAGACCCCTTTGGAAATCTTAGACATAGTCTGCGGACCCCTAGGGGTCTACAGACCACAAGTTGAAAACTGCAAGATGGTAAGTGGTATTTGCTACTCGTGTTTATTATTATTGGTATCATTATTTATTTATTGTTATCTTCTAAAACAGCTTAATCAATGAACTCAAGCAGGGAGTCGAAATTGAGACTTCTGTTTATAGGGAAACTTTTTAGATTTATTTTGGCCATCAGTAAATAGTGCTGGTGTCTGTGCTCTGGAAGAGAAAGAAATGGAAAATGGCTTGATCGGCTTTTGTTAGCCATTTGATGTGTCTATTTATTTTATTTTATTTACGGTGAGCATTGGAAACGAGAGAGTTGGCAGGTTTCCCTTGTCTGATGTCTTTTGTGCATCTGCGTAAAAATAAATAGATTATGCTGTATGAATTCAAACTCAAATATATGGCCAAAGTAAATTTTACTTATGGATATTGATTGTATTGATTGAAACCTCCTTACAAATTCCCTTGTAAGTATAACAGAAGTGTTATCACTTGGCTAGGGAAAAGAGAAAAAAAAAACCCAAAACATAGAATGAATTCCAGCACCACCTGTTTTACTTAATGGAGAACTGGAAAGCTTTTATTCTGCTGAGAACAGTTGTGGATTCCTTGTGTATTTGTGTGTGTGCACAAGGCTTTTTTTTTTCCCCCCTGCAGTAGTTAGCACAATCCTGGCTTGACGTTTGTAGATTATCTGTAGAGTTCTGCCTACATTTCTGCACCCAAAATGAATTGCAGTTGTCAAAATTAACAGCATAGTTAGAAGCCTGATCCTGTACCACAGATGTCAGTCGGAACTTTGCCATTGACTTCAATGAAAGCAGAGTTAGACAAGCATGGGCACTTGAAAATCCCACCTAGACATCTATTTTTAGCACTCCCTATCCATTTTGGACGTAAAGATGCAAATGCACTTGTTTGGAGGTACAAAACTGTACAGCAAAAATGATGGACAGCTGAAGAACAGGCTGAAAATCAAGCTTTATACTTAGACTGGGTCAGATCCTCAGCTGGCGGAAATCACAGCTACACCAATTTACAACTGCTGAGGGACTGCCCTATTCTTTGTTTAGAACAGACAATAGGCCCAGCAGAGCATAAAACACAGAAATAGAGACAGTCCCTCCCCAAAGAGTATACAGTGTGAAAAAGACACACAGATCAGACAGGAAGCACTGAGAAAATCATAACAGGGCATATACATGGTAGGAGGTGGATCCTCAGTGGTGTAAACTGTCAATGGGGCTATGACTGTTTATACCAGCTGAGGGTCTATGCCTAGAAACTCAGTTCTTGGAAGATGTCAGATTTTAGTTAGGATTTGAAAGGGCTTTGAAACTGCATTTTCAAGACACATACAAAAACAGGTTTTTCAAAACAGTTTAAACTAATATGGGACCACACACACTGATATGCATTAATTGTAGTTGTGTGGTGTCATTGTAGGGCAGAGTTAAGGGTGTTTGCATGCCTTGAATCTGCATTTTCATGCCTTCACATGTTTGGATTCCATCTTAGGTTAGCCTTAAATCTGAATTTCTTGGGTTTACAATGCATGTTTTGAGGATAATTACAATGCAGTGTTTTCCACTCTAAATTAGTGATATGTACTTTCAGTCAACTTCATTTTAACATATTTTTTGTCTGGGAATTACTGTATTACAGTAGCACCCAGAAGCCAGAACTCCATTCTAGGTGCTATACAGATACATAATACAAGACCCTCTCTGATTCAAAGAGGTTTGCAAATCCAAACAGACAATTGGCAGGAGAAGACAAGTATTGCTATCCTCATTTTGTAGGTGGGGAGCTGAGGCACAGAGAATTTAAGAGAATTGCCCAAGATCACTCTGTGAGAGGGTGAGGAACTAACCCCAGAATGCCCAAGTCCAGTGCCTAAGCCACAAGACTACCCTTCCTCTGCACAATATGCTTATGGAAAAAGAATTTGAGAGACAAGATATGTATAGGGCGCAGTCTAAATGATTTTTCTGCCCGTGTAACTCTGAACAAGTATTTAGTCATTCTGTGCCTTAGTTTACCCATCTGCAAAATGGGAGCAGACCAAAGCTTGTAGGCCCAGATCCTCAAAGATATTTAGGTGCCTATTTCCTGTTGATTTCACCAGTTAGGAGCCTAGATTCCTTTGTGGATCTGGGCATAGTTCTTTTACAGACAAACTGCCATTAGAGTCAGTGGATGTTTTGCCTATGTGAAGATTGCATAAAGCCTCTATTACAACTCAGCGATTTGGAGGGCAAATGTTCTACATGTGCTGTTTGACCTCTACAGTTGAGGATTTAAAACTTTAATTATAGGAACTACAAGATGAGAACAGATTTTGAGTTAGCGACTTTTTCTGAATAGATATGCAGACTCCAGGGGGAATAGCGATTTGCAGGCTCACTGAGGGAGAAAAAGGATGTCCTTTCTTTCTATCCTAGGTGTGCGGCAAAGTGGGCTGGATGCCGTTCCACAAGAATAAATCACTTCTTAGTCCAGGCAAGAATTTGCATCAGAATATTTGAGAACTGAAAATTTACCAACAGGAAAAAAGCAGAGGGGGCTTTTTGACTCCTTGAGGCCATATCCTGAAAAAGCTTCATTGCAAGGAGCTCTCCCTGGATTCTTTTGCAGCTGACTATGCAGAACACTAGTAGGATAAAGCCATTAGGTTGTATTCTCCATGACAGCAGGGACAATTACTCCTCTGTGTCCTGGACAGAGCTGACACTGGATAAATTACATTAGTACGACTACTCATGTCTTATCTCCAGTGTGATCTGGCTCCCATTGAAACCCATGGCCAAATTCCTGCTGACCTCAGTGACTGCAAGATAGGGAAGTTAGGCTTAATTAGTTATGTTCCGAAAATGCTCAGATGTAACATGCTACATAGTATACAAAGTATAATATTATTATCCTTAATGGAATCTAATAAGGTACACCACAACTAATGCATCAAAAAGAGCCAGTCACCCACCCAAGATGATGATGGTTGCAATTTAGCTAGTTTGCATTGTTCTTTCCATAAGCTTTTCTGGATTATTGGCCACTGATCACCCACTCTGCCCCAATCGAGTATGAGAACTTAGATCTAAGCATACACAGAAAGCTAAGGGTCCTGCTCGAATAACACTTTGCCCTTCTATGCTGTAGTCCATGTGTAGATCTCAGCGGGTCTTGTAAGTAGTCCTTAGGCTTACAACACCCTGGCAGAGTAGTTCAATATTACCAGCCCCATTTTATAGATGAAGGAATCTGTGGTAGAGGGATATTAAGTGAGTTGCCCAAAGTTACAAAGGTCTGGAGCAGAGCCAGGAATTCAACAAAAGCCCCCAACCTGTACATTATCTAGAGCATTTGATTCACCCCATCTCGTGCATTCATGTGTACTTTGCACATTTTCATTTTTAGGCGAGGGCAGGTGCCATTTGCAAGGCATGAGCCCCATATTGTCATAGCCTGAACATTCCCACAAACAGAACTTCTCCAAAGAAACATCCATGGTATACACCTAAAAAAGGGTCAAAGCAAAATTCTGGTTAGATGTCACCATAATGTTAGAATTGAAGTTTTTCCTCACTATTTGCCAAGCTCTGATTATGTGAATCCTCTAAATCAGCAGCAAGCTCCTCCTATCAACAGCCCTGATCTCAGACTACTTGACTTAAGTTGCCTTCTAGTTGGGGTGGCAGATGGCCTTTTAACTCCTTTTCCATCCTCAGGAGACAGCTAGCTTTTGGGAGTGGGGGGATATGGGTTGGCTCTCTGTTGATAGATCTGATCATTTACATAGTCCTAAACAGGGCAAACTGGTTTTGCGGGTAAAATAAGAAATACCTACCACCATCATCACCATCACTAGAGCTCAGTAGTATTCAAATCAGGGCTTGATTTTATATGGACACATCTACAATTACATGAGAGGGGACAGAAATATTTCGATGTGACTTAAATCCTCATGCTTCAGGGTTTAAGATTAACCTCCTAGTAAAGGTTAGTTGGAAATTTCTCTTAAGAGCAGGTTATTACACAATTGCCCACTTCCTGTGAAGCATCAGGTAGCAGCCATTGTCAAGGACAGGATATTGTACTAGGTGGATCATGGGTCTGATCTGGTGTGACACTTTGTCTCTCTTGGTGAGATTTCCGACAAAATGGTTCAAACTCAGGAGCTTTGGGTATGGATAAGAAGCCAGACTTTTGGATGCTTATCTGAAATGAAATGTCAGACTTATTGGGATTCCTCCATTGTTACAGATTAAAAAACTCCTGTGTAGTATTTGGATTTGTCCACTGTAAGACTGAAACATACTTAGCTTTTGCAGTTTTAAAACATCACCTCCAGTAAATGGGACTGATTCTCCTCTCCCACCAGCCTAACACTGGTGTAAGTTGACTGACTTCATTGGATTTGCACCACCATGGCTGAGAAGATTTCCTGCCACTGCAGTCAGAGAGTTTTCCAGATGATATTTTCTTTAATATTTTTAGTTCCTAGAGGAGTAAGCCAGTTCTACCCTTTTCCTTATAATGGGCTCACTCCCGCAAACCCTTACTGAGAAGGTGCAAGATTATGTCTGGGTCTAATGTGGCCACCCAGGGGCTAAGGCCTTTTCACTCCTGTATGTGGCTGCTTTGCATCTGCCTGGATCACAGCTCCTGAACAGGGGGTAGGCCGGTGTGTCTGATTTGCTCTCCATGATCAAGTAGGGCGAGGAGTCGGTGGGGAAAAAACTCAATAGCTCCAGCCCCATTGCATGCCTTGTAAGGCACCGTAGCACATCAGTATTGCCAACTCTTGCAAGTGTATCTCTACTCTAGCAATTTTGGGGGGTTGACTTATTACCTGTCTCATGAATACACGATGAAAGGTGCCAGCTTACGAATTTCCCTTTATTCAGAATGCCCCCCGTCTCCTATTGTCCTACTGTCAATAAGGTTGAAGGGACCAAGATGGCTGCCTTTTCCCTACAGTCTATCTGCATGTGGAAGTGAGGTTGTCCTTAATAAAGTCATGTCCACAGGCAAAAATGAGTTCCATGTTATGGATCAGGGGGCTGGGGACTGGGAGGAGCAGCAAAGACACTGTGAAAGGCAGATGCAGGGGGAGCAGGAGGAAGATTTAGGGGCTGCAAGGGAATGGGGTGCAGGGACTGCGGGGGGCACAGGAAAATGATGGGGTGAGCGATGACCACTCCCCCAGCCTGGAGATAATGGTGGGTAAGGGTTGTCCTCTCTCAACAGCCAGGGGAAGGCAGTACTGCCAGCTCTCTCAAACTGATCGCAAGTCATGGGTTTTTGGTGCCTGTAGTGATGACACGAGACGCTCCTCCGGTCCCATGATTTTCAGGGCTGGGCATGTGGGCAGAGATCTCTGCGAGAGGTTCAGAACTGAGGGCCAGAGATTTGCCCTGACAATGGACCCTGTCGGCATGTATGGCCTTAGGGCAGAGAAAGGGTCCTGGGGCAGCAGGAGCCAGGGGAGTGGAGAGGTAAGGAAGTGGTGCTGCTGGAAGCTAGGCAGAGGAGGCCTGGAGCAGCAGGCTGGGGAAGTGGTGTTGCTGGGCCCTAGGAAGAGAAGTCCAGGGACAGTGGGAGGCAGAAAATGTCCTTGCTGGGTAAAGATGACAGTCCCCCTATATCAGGGATTGGGGAAGGGTGAGTGAAGTTTCCATCTGGGCAGCCAGGGAGAAGTATGCATTTTATTTTGCATTAAAGCTTGACTTTTCAACCTGAAATTATCTCACACACACACACACTGGCAGAGGAATTGAGGGATGCTAAACAGTCAGCAGACAAACTAAAATGCCCTCCTGATTTTGGGACCCGGTCTCATGCTTTTGGGGCATCTGACTATTGGCAATCCTGTATAATATTCCATCCCAGGGCAAGAACAGAGCACTAGAGGATTTATGACTCAAAGGAGTATCTCTGAAATACAAGGCTCCCTGGTTCTACTCCTGGATTGGTGTAAATTACACATGATCCCTGTCTCAGGCTGTGCCAAGAGGCCCAATCTAGCCAGGGGAGTCCTTACTCATGCACATATCTCATCGGAATCAATGGAACTACTCATGTGAGTAAAGTTTAGCAGGATCAGGCCCAAGATTAGTTTTGAATCATAGCAGTTCCAGAACTGTAGCTTTAACAAGGCCAATTTTAGATGAAGGCACATTTTTCAATGCTCATAACAGCAGCAAGATTCTTATTATACGACGTTTTCAAGCAATAATTTCTGCAGGCTTAACCTCATGGATTTCCTAATACAATAAAATTAAATTTAAAAAACCCTGAATGGAGCAGATATAACCCCTTCATGTGCAATTAGCAAATTTTAAACAGAAACTTTAATATTAACATTATTCTTTATGCCTCGATGAGTGGAATATTATTTAAATTGATATGACATAAGAGGATATAAATAATTCCTAAGTGTAGATCTAAACTAGAATTTCATCCCATATTGAAATGACTAAATATTATAAATTCCCTATTTCCCAATGTATCATTCATTACAAGCCTGATGACATTTTTTTTCCAAAGAGATTAAATTAGCATTAGAGTGCTGATAAACATTATAAATAAATATAAAATTGCTATTTTGAAAATCCAGTGTAACAGAAAATAAATGATTCTGTGCTCTGCTAGCTTCCATCTTCTGTCAGCAGAGAAAGTGTCACACACAGAAGTATGGACTATGCATAAGTAATCCTCCACACCTTCTATAGCAATCTAAAATGAAATATATTAAGACTCAGGAGTGTAATTTCATTATCCACAATTCTACCTTTCAAATTAAGATTGGAAAAAATAAAAGTTGAATTGTGACCAACACGGTACGATTAACTACTCAAAATGAGCTAGAAGGCTTCCAACAGTGGCATGTGAAAGTTAAGATCAGATAGCTCATTATTTCAGATAAGGAGTAACGGCAAAGACTTGACCACTTGTGTGTGTGTGTGTGTATAAGTGGTGTTAGCCCCAAGGGCCTGATCAAGCTCCAATCTAAGCAGACCCACATTCCCATCACACTCTCAATGCGATTCTCCTTCTCTGTAGGTACCTCATCACTGTAGTATCTGATTACTCTTCTTATTTTTACACTGCAGTACTTAGAGCAGTGGTTCTCAACTGTGGTCCACCGCTTGTTCAGGGAAAGCCCCAGGCATGCTGGGCCGGTTTGTTTACCTGCCATGTCCGCAGGTTCAGCTGATCACGGCTCCCACTGGCCACGGTTTGCTGTTCCAGGCCAATGGGGGCTGCGGGAAGTGGTGCGGGCCGAGGGATGTGCTGGCCGCCCTTTCCGCAGCCCCCATTGGCCTGGGAGCGACGAACTGCGGGCCAGTGGGAGCCGCGATTGGCTGAACCTGCAGACATTTCAGGTAAACAAACCAGGTCGGCGTGCCAGGGGCTTTCTCTGAACAAGTGGTGGACCACAGTTGAGAACCGCTCTGCTAAGTCTGTATAAACATACTGCAGATACAATGTTCCACCCCAGGTTTTTTTTCTTTTTCTGTGGCTAGAGGGGATACATAAAATTTATACAAGGTATTAGGATCCTTTGAGGTGAAAAGTTCTTTGTGAATCAAATCCAGCAGTCCGTTGGCAAAAGTCCAGTTGGCTAAGGTCTGAAGGATTTGGTCCTATAAATGTAAGATTTTATGGTGATATAATGATGATAATTTGCTATTAAGTAGATGGTAACCGTGTGACACGGGGAAAGAATCCCAGAAAGGGCCATTTTCTTCTAACACTGAACAAGGAACTTGGTTAGAATAAGGAAAAGAGTATCATCCCTAAAGCCTCTTTCTCTACCTTGCTGTACAGTAGCGCTTCTCAACCTGAGGGCCACTTGCAGCCAAATCAGCACACAGCTGCGGTCAATGTGACATCCTCAGGGCCATACAGGTAGTATATATATGGTGTGCAGCCCACATAACACATAGATAAGTGTATAACCACAGCTGTACAGCTTCTGTCTCCTACTCCAGTCCCCTCTCCCTTCTGTACTTCCTGCCACAGATTCAAAGAAACAGGGCGCACATCCTGTCAGAAACCAAAGTAGAATAATTAGTCCAAGGGACAGTTCAGGTTCACCTGGTATCTACAGACACAAAATATTCAGAGGGTGAGTGTCCTCAGTTATATGTAAACACAACTACCATTGACTTTGGTTGTGTTCATGTGAATGTGTCCAACGTTAGAATTCGGCCCATTAAATTTTAAAATGAGTCTATCATGTCCTAGTCTTCTTTTCTGTATTATTTTTAGTGGCAAAGGTGCACTTCAAATTAAAACCTTTCAACACCTTAGATAAGCTGAACACAGAACCTGATATGGGAAGCAGAGAGATATAAAATGTTCCCAATGGATCATGAATCTTTCCTGGTATTGAATTACATGTTGCATAGCTCCCTAGATCATAGAATCATAGAAGATTAGGGTTGGAAGAGATCTCAGGAGGTCATCTAGACCAACCCTCTGCTCAAAGCAGGACCATCCCCAAATAAATCATTGTCAAGCCGAGCCTTAAAAACCTCAAAGGATGGAGATTCCACCACCTCCCTAGGTAACCCATTCCAGTGCTTCACCACCATCCTAGTGAAAAAAGTGTTTCCTAATACCCAACCTAAACCTCCCCCACTGCAACTTAAGACCATTACTCCTTGTTCTGTCACCTGCTACCACTGAGAACAGTCTAGATCCATCCTCTTTGGAACCCCCCTTCAGGTAGTTGAAAGTAGCTATCAAATCCCCCCATATTCTTCTCTTCTGCAGACTAAACAACCCCAGTTCCCACAGCGTCTCCTCATAAGTCATGTGCTCCAGCACCCTAATCATTTTCGTTGCCTTCCGCTGGACTCTCTCCAATTTGTCCACATCCTTTCTGCAGTGGGGGGCCCAAAACTGGACACAGTACTCCAGATGTGGCCTCACCAATGCCGAATAGAGGGAAACAATCACGTTCCTCGATCTGCTGGCAATGCTCCTACTAATGAAGGGAAAATTGCTACCTGAGCCATGAGTCAATCAACTCCACATCCTGAAGCATAAGATTTGATTAACCGTAGCGTGCATAAATCCAAAGGGTACTCAGAAAATTGCCCATCTTTTTTTAAAATGTAGTTTAAGGGCCAGATTTTCAGTCCAAACCTTTCATTTTTTGTGGCACCAGGTACTCAGATTTCTGAGTGATATCATCTGTGCCCACTACTGTTATAAAACTACACCCACAATTAATTAACCTCCCAGAGACCTTAATCCAAAGCCTCCCATTGATTTAAATGGGCATTGGATTGGTCCGTTATAATGGGCCCCAAAATTAAGGCCTCAGTTAGGATCAGGGCCCTGTTGTGCTGGGCTATATACACATGTGTAGTAAGAGGTAGTCTCTGCCTTGAAGTGTTTACAGTCTAAAACCAGACAATGGAAGCATTATTGCCCTCAGTTGACAGATAGGGAGCGGAGATACAGAGGTCCCACAGGCTGTTTGTAGCACATTTAAAAATTGAACCCAGATCGCTTGTGTGGTGTTCTAGTGCTGTCACTATGAGGCTAACGCAAAACACAAACACAAATCCCACTCACTCACTCACACACTACTCCTGCTACCAGTTGGCATTGCTCTCTCCTTCATGTGTACTTTAGATACTTCAGTGATGGACAGACCAGTAATACATGAAGAGAGTAGAATGTAAGTTGCTTAGGGTAGAGAAGAACCTCTTATATATTTGAGAAGCACCAGGCATAGCTCGTATTAGATCCCTAGTTCTGCTGGAATGCTACTCAGTGAAGATGATGGGTGAGGAAGAAAGATGGATTTACATTAGCTGGGTGGAAAATAAAAAGATGGCTCTTTTACAGAAAATGTCATCAACACTGAAATGTTTTGCAGAAATCTCTTGGTTTTGACAAAGACTTCCTCAGGTCCAGGATAGAATTTCTGGTGAGAGGAAAAGGCACCAGAATAATCAATAACCTGACAGTTAGGACACTGGACTGGGATCTGAGAGACCTGCTTGCAAGTCACTATTTTGGATCAGGCAGACCGGGGATTTAAGCCTGGCTCTCCCACACCCCAGCACCCTGACCTCCAGGCTGTTGGCTGTTCTGGGATTTCTTTCTCATTCAAAAGGTCCCATTTTTATTCCATGCTAGAAGCAAACCAAGGTTCAAAACCTCAAAATGTTTCATGAAATAGAATTTTTTTTCCTGGCCCGCCGTACTTTGCGTCACTGTGTCATTATCCTGGGGTCAGCAAAAGGCATAGCAGTTTCAGTGCTGCTGTCAATTGTGCATGGCAACAACATACTCCAGGGAATGGTCTGGCAATTTGGGACCAACCATTCTCCCTTTCATCTTCTTCCATCCCCTTATGCTGGGTTTGTAAGGTTAGCATAGGGCCACCTATGCGGGTTCAATACCATCCAGGGATTCCCCTGAAGCAAGGGAAAACTCAAGACGTTGCTTACATACAGCTGATTTTCATAATCTTAAGGGGGGAGCTAATATCTACCCCTGTAATGCTGCATTCATAATAATAAATGATCACTTAATTAAAATATTGATATTTGAATACTTACTCCCATTTTTCTTTAGATCTACTTGACACTTGTCCTTATTATACAACAAACACAGCTGTGCACTCAAGGCACTAGACAGAAAACCCATAAGACAACGTTTCTCTTTTCATCATGAACATAAATTAATGTCTTGGCTCTGTCAGGAGAAGGTGGGTTCTGCGCTCCTGCTAGATGGTAAGACTAATGCTCCGAAATCCTTGAGAACATGTCCCTCTGGGGTGGGCCACGTTGGAAGAACCTGCTCACTGTCTGTGGAAATGTGTTTGTTACGGCACTACTATGAGTAAATGGATTGATCCACTATTTAAAGAGGTGGGTAAGGAGAAGGTAAGTTGGCTCCTCTCCGGATAGGAAGAACCTGTAATATTTGCCGTCAGCACTCTGGCAGCGTGCATGCTTTGCTACGAAAATTAGGACTCACACACTGAAATAAGGCCACCTGAATTTACCCCTCAAAATGGTCTCGCTGGGTTTTCATATGATTTTAACAAACACTTATTTTTGGAATATAGAACCTTGAAATATATTTCCCAGGATCGTTATGGAATAAGTATCTGTTTTACTCTCTTGTTATTATTTCTATCAGAGGGTCGCACAATTTGTTGCATCTGTAGGCTGAGCATATTACACAAACCAGGGGGGCTTCTTGCATCTCTCCATTCCCCCCACAAGCTTTCTCTATGCCATCCCACCCCACCCCCTCTATTTCAGGGGCTCACTGCAGCCCACCACCCTGCTCTTCCATGCCAGGGCTTGTGTGATCCTCCATTTTCCCACTTCCCTACCATAACAGGAGCTCCCTGTCCCCCACATTCCCTCCCCTCCATAACAGTCTCCCATTCTCCCCTCCTGTGACAGGGGCTTTGGGTTCCACTCATTCCTCCCATCCCCTGCCTTCTCTATCCTCCTCTTTCTTTCTTTCTTTCTTTCTTTCTTTCTTTCTTTCTTTCTTTCTTTCTTTCTTTCTTTCTTTCTTTCTTGTGAAATTAAAACAAATGGCTTATCTTCACTGTGGTGCTAAATCAGCATCATTGTGATCAATGCAGTGGCGTTGTTTTAGGACATCTGGTGAAGACGTGTCATGTTGATGGGAGCGCATTCTCCTGTCAACATAATGAATCCACCTCGCTGAGAGGTGGAAAGTGAGTCAGTGGGAGAACGTCTCCTGCTGACATAGCGCAGTGTAGACACAGTTAAGTTGATGTAAGTTATGTTGCTCGGGGGGCGGGAGGGTTGGTTTTTTCACATCGTAACTTATATTGTTGTAAGTGGTAGTATAGACAAGCCCAAAGAAACAAAAACCAGTAAGTTTATTTTAAATATTCCCCATGATCCCCCACAAAAAAGTGAGGGGGTTTGACCAGTCTCACTCAGACATCAGTTGTCTTTAAAAAGTTGTATTCAACCAATTTGTGTGTGAGAGAGAATATTTGTGTAAATGGGGGGTTATTTTTCATAGATTCACAATTCCAAGGCTACAAGGGGCCATTGTGATAATCTATTCAAACCTTCCCCATATAGCCCATAAAATTTCCGCAAAATAAATCCTAGGACAGATCTTTTAGAAAAAAAAACATCCAATTTTGATTTTAAAAAATTGTCAGTGATGGAGAATCCACCATGACCCTTGGTAAATTATCCCAATGGTTATTTACCCTCAGTGTCAAAAACTAATGCCTTGTTTCCAGTCTGAAGCTGTCTAGCTTTAACTCCCAACTATTGAATTGTGTTTTACCTGTTCGGTTGAACAGCTCATCATTAGATATTTTTTCTCCATGCAGATACTGATAGACTGTAATCAAGTCACCCCTTAACCTTCTCTTTGTTAAACTATAGATTGAGCCTATCAGGCATGTTTTCTAATCTTTTAGCATTTATGTGGCTCTTCTCTCAACCCTCTCCAATTTATCAACTTCCTTCTTGAATTGTGGGGACCAGAACTGGACACAATATTCTAGCAGCGGTGCACAAAGATAAAATGTACGAAGGTAAAATAACTTCTTTATTCCTACTCGAGATTCCCCTGACAAATCAAAACTGATGGAGTATCTCACAGACATATTCCAAAACTCTCCCAATCATTCTAAAATTCTGCAAACCGTGAGAAAAAAAATCAGAGCCATTTTCCAGCACCCAGATAACATTAATCAGTGTTGGTGTAGGATATTTTATATAATTAATCTGCAGTGGTATTATTATTATTTATTTATTTATTGTTTTATTTGTAACACAGTTGTGCCTAGGACTCTGAGCCCCAGCCATGAACCAGGATCCCACTGTGCTATGCACTCTGCAAATACACTCTGCCTCAAGGAGCTTACAATCAAAGTAAGACTGAGCGTCTCAAAGCTGCCAGGAGGATATGGACATGCAGTTCTCATTAATTCTAATGGCATCTGGGTGTCAAATCTATGATTCACTTCAAATATGTCAATCGACACCAGTAAACAAAGAGAGAGGAATTGTCCTTGTTCATCGCAAGGAGCTCGAAAGCAGACTAGCATGGCTATTTTACTGACAGTGAGGCTGGAAAATAGCCAACAGATGTGATAGCAAGCCCCTCATTTGGGACATTTAAAACAGGGATGGAGAAAGCACCAAAGAATATTCTATGGGCAGAATCATGCCCTGACCAGGGGGAGGAACTAGACTGTCTTGCAGGTACTTTCTCTCTCTGATTATGCACTCCACCTGGTGTTCGCAGGGGATACCTCTCTGGATGAAGTGATTCTGGTGGCTTGTTTTACCAAGCTGGGTTAAAAAGAGAAGTAGATAAGTTCCTGGAGAATAGGTCCATCACTATTAGCCAAGATCGTCAGAGATGCAACCCCTGGGGTAACCCTCAACCCCTGACGGCCAGAAGCTGGGAGTGAAAGGCATAGGTGGATCGCTCCATAATTGCCATATTCTGTATACTCTCCATGAAGCTTGGGTACTGGTCACTGTCGTACACTGGGCGGGATGGACCATGGTGTGACCCCAGCATGGCAGGTCTCATGTTCAAGCTATGAATAGAAAGCCTTTCAACAGAGGGTTCCCTTCTCAAATTTGTTTTCATTCCTACGCACTTAGAACAATAATATCTCTTAAACTTTATTCCCTTTATAAAACTCTAGCTAAGCTTTCTGCCGTGGCTTATCTAATGCCTTTTCTGTTTTATTGTTTGGTAATCTGTGCCATCCACTGAAAGCTTCTTCAGTGGAATTGTTACTGTTTGCAAGGCTGTTCTGGCTTCCCTGCGCTCAGGAATTTGCCTGACAACTGAAGATTCTAGAGCCATCTACAGTATCAGATGGGTTCCCTAAATCACAGGCATTTTGGAAAATTCCATTGTTAGCTCTTATATTGTACTGCATTTTCCAGGCTGCAAGCAAAATGAGAGAGAGAGTATAATAATAATAATTAATAATTAATAATAACAACAACTGGAATTTTCAAAAGAGCTTAAGAATATATGTGCCCAACTCCCATGGGCTGATATTTTCAAAAGAGACTATATGTTTATTTGTAGAGATGATATAGACTTATGAAATATCCATTTCAGATTGGGCATTTGCTTGCAACAGTTGCAATTTGTGTTGTGTTGCATAGATGCTCTCTATAAGTCACATGGTATTCTTTCTGATCCTTGATTGGATGGCTTACGCAATGTTACCAATTCTCACAGTTTTATTATGTCTTGCAATAACTCATATTTTATTTAAAGCCGCTGCTTTTTGAGATAGTTAATAATGAGTAATAATAATATAATACCTCACTCTTATATAACACTTTTCATCAAAGCACTTTACAAATGAGGTCAGTACCATTATCCCCATTTCACAGATGGGGAAACTGAGGCACGGAGAGGTGAAATGATTTGCACAGGGTCACCCAGTAGGCCAGTTGTAGAATGGTAGACATAACACAGAGCTCCTGAAACCTAGTCAAGAAACCAGGGAAGAAAGGTAAGCAGCAGGATACGGACCCTGGACTTCAGGAAAGCAGACTTCGACTCCCTCAGGGAACGGATGGCCAGGATCCCCTGGGGGACTAACTTGAAGGGGAAAGGAGTCCAGGAGAGCTGGCTGTATTTCAAGGAATCCCTGTTGAGGTTACAGGGACAAACCATCCCGATGAGTCGAAAGAATAGTAAATATGGCAGGCGACCAGCTTGGCTTAATGGTGAAATCCTAGCGGATCTTAAACATAAAAAAGAAGCTTACAAGAAGTGGAAGGTTGGACATATGACCAGGGAAGAGTATAAAAATATTGCTCGGGCATGTAGGAATGTTATCAGGAGGGCCAAATCGCACCTGGAGCTGCAGCTAGCCAGAGATGTCAAGAGTAACAAGAAGGGTTTCTTCAGGTATGTTGGCAACAAGAAGAAAGCCAAGGAATGTGTGGGCCCCTTACTGAATGAGGGAGGCAACCTAGTGACAGAGGATGTGGAAAAAGCTAATGTACTCAATGCTTTTTTTGCCTCTGTTTTCACTAACAAGGTCAGCTCCCAGACTGCTGCGCTGGGCATCACAAAATGCGGAAGAGATGGCCAGCCCTCTGTGGAGATAGAGGCGGTTAGGGACTATTTAGAAAAGCTGGACGTGCACAAGTCCATGGGGCCGGACGAGTTGCATCCGAGAGTGCTGAAGGAATTGGCGGCTGTGATTGCAGAGCCACTGGCCATTATCTTTGAAAACTCGTGGCGAACCGGGGAAGTCCCGGATGACTGGAAAAAGGCTAATGTAGTGCCAATCTTTAAAAAAGGGAAGAAGGAAGATCCTGGGAACTACAGGCCAGTCAGCCTCACCTCAGTCCCTGGAAAAATCATGGAGCCCGTCCTCAAAGAATCAATCCTGAAGCACTTGCATGAGAGGAAAGTGATCAGGAACAGCCAGCATGGATTCACCAAGGGAAGGTCATGCCTGACTAATCTAATCGCCTTTTATGATGAGATTACTGGTTCTGTGGATGAAGGGAAAGCAGTGGATGTATTGTTTCTTGACTTTAGCAAAGCTTTTGACACGGTCTCCCATAGTATTCTTGTCAGCAAGTTAAGGAAGTATGGGCTGGATGAATGCACTATAAGGTGGGTAGAAAGCTGGCTAGATTGTCGGGCTCAATGGTTAGTGATCAATGGCTCCATGTCTAGTTGGCAGCCGGTATCAAGTGGAGTGCCCCAAGGGTCGGTCCTGGGGCCGGTTTTATTCAATATCTTCATAAATGATCTGGAGGATGGTGTGGATTGCACTCTCAGCAAATTTGCGGATGATACTAAACTGGGAGGAGTGGTAGATACGCTGGAGGGGAGGGATAGGATACAGAAGGACCTAGACCAATTGGAAGATTGGGCCAAAAGGAATCTGATGAGGTTCAATAAGGATAAGTGCAGGGTCCTGCACTTAGGACGGAAGAACCCAATGCACAGCTACAGACTAGGGACCGAATGGCTAGGCAGCAGTTCTGAGGAAAAGGACCTAGGGGTGACAGTGGACGAGAAGCTGGATATGAGTCAGCAGTGTGCCCTTGTTGCCAAGAAGGCCAATGGCATTTTGGGATGTATAAGTAGGGGCATAGCGAGCAGATCGAGGGACGTGATCGTTCCCCTCTATTCGACATTGGTGAGGCCTCATCTGGAGTACTGTGTCCAGTTTTGGGCCCCACACTTCAAGAAGGATGTGGATAAATTGGAGAGAGTCCAGCGAAGAGCAACAAAAATGATTAGGGGACTGGAACACATGAGTTATGAGGAGAGGCTGAGGGAGCTGGGATTGTTTAGCCTGCAGAAGAGAAGAATGAGGGGGGATTTGATAGCTGCTTTCAACTACCTGAAAGGGGGTTCCAAAGAGGATGGCTCTAGACTGTTCTCAATGGTAGCAGATGACAGAACGAGGAGTAATGGTCTCAAGTTGCAGTGGGGGAGGTTTAGATTGGATATTAGGAAAAACTTTTTCACTAAGAGGGTGGTGAAACACTGGAATGCGTTACCTAGGGAGGTGGTAGAATCTCCTTCCTTAGAGGTTTTTAAGGTCAGGCTTGACAAAGCCCTGGCTGGGATGATTTAACTGGGAATTGGTCCTGCTTTGAGCAGGGGGTTGGACTTTGAGCAGGGGGTTGGACTAGATGACCTTCTGGGGTCCCTTCCAACCCTGATATTCTATGATTCTAAGTACTCTATGTACTTTGTAACACAGCCTAACTAATTCTTTAGAATTTTAGCTTTCCTTTTAAAAAAATTGTAAGTTTCTAGCCTTCATGGTTATGGAGAGAATCTTGAAAATGTGACCCAAGTGCTCAAAAACCACCCCAAATTAATTTTTCAATGCTTATGATTCGGGGGGGGGAGGGGTTGACTCATGGTGTTTGAATGTCCAGTTTGAATTGGTCACACATTATATGTAACTCACCAACAACACAAATTATGAATTTTACCCATTGAACATACAGTTCAAATTTCCCTTTCAGTCAATATTTGGGGTAAAATGTAGCATTTGGTGAGTGCTTGCTCTGGTAAGTCTCAAGCACTTGAAGTGTTCATGGAAAGTGAAATTGAAAGGGCTGTAAAGAAGCTTACCTAAGAATTTGTTTTCTACTTCAAATAAATATTCAGGGACATTTTCCCCTCTACCCAAACAACTCTCTTTGCGAGGCGTTTCTTGTCTCTGAAAGGTGCAATATAAAACCCAGCACATTTCCCTGATGCTTTTTCTTATCAGACTTTTGCATGATAAACAACAACAAAAAAAGCCCAAATACATAATAAATAAAACTGATTTATTTATAATAAAACCTGTCAGGGTACGAGACGGCATAGAGTAGATCTTCATATATTGCAATAGGATCTTGCGTACAGTCCCAACTCTGCAGGAACAACCAGTGGAATACTAATAAAATGTCAATTAGCTGACTTTAGGCTCAACTCTCTAAAGAAATATATATATATATATATGGCACCCGGATGATTTTAAGTTTATTTTGGGATTCTAAATGCTAATAAATGCACAACTTTTAAACTAGTAAATAAGAAAAAATGCAAACAGAAAAGAGAAATAAATATGCCAAAGGAAGAAAAAAAATATATTGTAACTGAACCTGACAAAGTCCTGTATATTTACGTTTTTCAAAGAGAGGGAGAGCTTTTTTTCATACCTGCCTTTTTGCTGCCCTTATTTGTTTGGATCGTTTTACTTTGACTGGAAAGTATGGCCCTGCATCAGGACAGCATTCAGCACCTGTTCAGACTTAAGCAAATTTTTAAGCGCCTCCCTGAATTGGGGACTATATAGATTATATGCCATCAAAACGTAGGACTTGCCATAGTGGATTAGCCCATTAGCTCCTCTAGTCCAGGATCCTCCTGTATCCTGTGGCAAATACCAGGGATGCATCTCCGCTCCAACGTCTTGACGCCACATAAAAGTTCCAGAGAGATGTGAAGAGGCCCTAATAGCTCACTGTCCAGCCAGGGGAGGTTCCCAAGGCTCAGGCACTGTGGACATAGCAATCAGGGTGCTGTCTCAGGACCCCCTGGCAAGCCCGACCGTACAGAGCGAATGCCAGGGGTGTGGCCACAGCATAGAGCTGCAGAGATTTCAGGCAGCCGGCGGATGCTGCTGTAACTGAGGCTATATCTCCACTTGGAGCTACGGGTGTGATTCCCAGCTCCCGCAGATATACTCGTGCTAGCTTTCATTAAGGTAGTGCACTAAAAATAGTAGCAAAGCCGTGGTGGCATGGGCAGAAGCAGGCCAGGCTAGCCACTTCGAGTACCAACCCACCTGAACCCTGTGGGAACTTATTCAGAGTGGATATCCTGTGCTACCCTGGCTACATTGATATTTTTAGCATGCTAGCTCCCCCAGGGCTGAGTTATATCGGGGGAGCTCTCCACCCCCTGCTGCAGCCCTGGAGCGAGAGGAGGCCTTCATAGTTTAAAGCTGCTTTAGTTCCGCTTCTCCCTGGGCCTTAAATTCTGTGCTACACTGTGACTTTGGCAGGCCAGGTATCAGCTCATGCCAAGGCCCCTATGCCTCACTGAACACTAACAAATGCATAGCTGGAAACCAGGCTGACACACTTTGTGTGTTAGCCTTGTTAAAATAGATGTTGCATTTATAAGAATGTGTTTAGACTTTCTGAAATGCTTGTGAGTTGTTGCATGCATTAATCTCACTGATAATCTCTGTATCCTATATTATAAGGTAGTATTTAAGTGTTTGCTCTGTAACTCTAAAAGTGTCTGCTATGAAAATGGAAACCCCCAATTTTCAGGAGAAAAGAATTACCAAGTGGGAAATACTAGTTCACCACAAGCTATGTCATCTCCTTCCCAACAAAAGGCCTACAGACACCAGACAAGCCATTGCAGAAAATCAGTGGGCAAAAGGTTTTGTTGATTGTTTTCTATGCACCCATGAAGAGGAGATGGGCACAAATGCTCACCCCATCACAGACTGAACTCTGAATGAGGGGAATAAAAATCCCCATCAAGGAGAAATTGTTATCCATATGCTGCTTGAACTCTGAGGGGCAAAGATTTCTAAGCATAAGGAAGGGATCCCTAGCTGTTTAGCTTAGGTTAACCCTAAAGGACATATAGAGCTTACGTATTACAGCAGTGTCTATTACCTTTTTGAAACCGAAGACTGTAATTCATTTGTGTGTATATTTACTTGCTTTAACCTTGTAAATAACTCACTGATTTCCTTTGCCTAGTTCCGGGATTGGCAACCTTTGACACGCGGCATGTCAGGGAAATCTGCTGGCGGGCCAGGATGGTTTGTTTACCTGCAGTGTCTGCAGGTTCAGCCGATCACAGCTCCCACTGGCTGCGGTTCGCCATTCCAGGCCAATGGGGCCAGTGGGAAGCGGTGGCCTCACATCCCTCAGCCCATGCTGCTTCCTGCAGCCCCCATTGGCCTGGAATGACGAACTGCAGCCAGTAGGATATGCGAACAGCCGAATCTGCAGACGCTGCAGGTAAACAAACCGTCCCAACACGCCAGCGGATTTCTCTGATGGGCCGTGTGCAAAAGGTTGCCGATCCCTGGCCTAGATAATAAATCTGTAGTTTGTTTATTACAGGATTGGCTACAACATTGTCTTTGGTTTGAGATCTGAGGTGTAATAGAGCTAGGGTAAGTGACTGGTCCAGTGGGACTGGGGGGTAACCTGAATATTGTGCTCTTTGGTGGAAGGAACCATCTTTCACAAAGGCAGGCTTGCCTGCGTGGCAAGATAGACCAAAGTGCCCAAAGAGACTGTCTGTGACTCCATGTTACAGCTGTTATAGTGCTTTAGGCATTCTCATTTGCGACTGGGTTGGTGAAATCTAATTATAGAACGTACAACCAGTTTGGGGCTTGTGCCCTGTTCCTTGACAGTCTGCCCTGAGGTTGGCACGCACACTGACGAGCTGCTCCAGGCAGCCTGCCGTACACTTCTAAGGGTAATGACTACACTGGAGAAGCGGTTGTAATTTCCAGCTCTTGTAGACGCGCCCACGCTAGCTCTGATCGAGTTAGCGTACTAAAAATAGAAGCGAAGCTGCAGCTATGCAGGCAGGTAGCAGCCCAAATGCCTGCCCCAGGTTTCAGGGGGTGTTGTACTCAGTCAGCTAGCCCTGCACACCACTGCCGTTACACTTCTATTTTTCGAACACTAGCTCGGTCACCACGAGCATGAGTAGGTCTCCTCGAGCTGGAAATTCCACTTCCACCTCCAATAGAGAAGTGCCTGTAGAGGCAGCACAGAATCTCACCCCGGCTGCTTCACACAAAGGGAGATGAAGTCCTGCAGTCAGAGCCTAAGCCCGGCCGCAGGAAGGTATATTGCCCTTCCAAATCTGTTCTTTTTTAATTTGTTTGTTTGTTTATTAACCCTTGCCATTGTAACCCTGGATGTTCCCGTTCTGTTTATATCTGTCCAGTCCTCTTCTGAAGTCCCGCTCCTCCTTTTCATGGAGATGTTTACTCCTTTGTGTAAGCAGGACAACTGTTCTGAGGGATATAGGGGATTGGAGCCAGAGCTCCTCCCAGCCATCATCTCTGTCTTCCCCCCGCCCTACTTATTCACAAGTGGAGAGTTGGGTTTGCAGCTCCTTGCCTTGCCCCAGAATGAATGGCAATCAGAGCAGGGCTTGCCAAGGAAGGGCTGTGGCAATCTACACGTCTGTGAAGACTGTACTTGCTGCCAAATGCACACTGTGTAGCATCCCAGAACCGCCCATCGGGACAATCCAATAGCGCTTCAGACTTAGGATAGAAGAATTTCACAGAATACCCAAAATTCACACATCTGCATCATCCAGAAGGATTCCCAATCATTCCACCCTCCCAGCAAGGTGAAATAATACAACTGTTTAATACTAGAGCAGGCTGGGAATTTACTGATGAAATGGCCCTTTGTTGGGAAATGCAGATTCGTCAAAACCAAAACATTTCTGAGGTCCAGGATGGAATTTTTGTCAAAAGAAAAGAGAGGAAGGCTCCCCAGAAGAGCGAAGAGTCTAGTGGTTAGAGCACACACCTGTGATGTGGGAGAGCCACCTTCAGTTCCTGAGTCAGAGTAGGGCCTTGAATCTGAGTTTTCCATGTCCCAGGTGAGCACCCTATCCACTGGCTATGCTGGGGTGGTGTGCTGGCTGAGTTTTTTTAATGAAAAACATTGAAAGGTTTCAGTTTTATCCCAAAATGGAACAGGAAAAATATTTCAAAACTCAAAAATTTTCAAGGGATGGGAAAAATTTTTTCGTACACAGCTTTATTTAATAGTGTGCAACAGCGCTCCACAGTGGCATAGGACAAGGAATGTTTTGTGCATTTGAATCTCCAGGGGGAATTTTTGAGGTAGACAGAATGTATTCATCAACCACATTGGAAGCAGGGCAGGTCTGTGGGCTACTTTAACTTGCCCTACTCAACTCTACTGTTTGAAATGGGCCACTGGAAGACCATACATACTGATCTGGACATTGGTTTTACAACTCATCCAAATGACCATGTACACCCCAGCCAAATCACACCCTGCATTTGGCTCCCATTACACATGTTGAATTCCCCTCCTTCCTTCCGCCCACCCCGGTATAAAGGGTCAGCACAAGTCCTTTGTGACTCTTAAGCCCTATTTTGAGAACGGTGGTGGTATGTAGGCCCTGTGAGATTGACTAGGCCTGAGCCTGCTTAGCTGATGAGGTGCCTAGCTGACAGGATGATACCTGCGGTGGAATGGCTGCCCTGATTGCGTCCACGCTCTAGAAACTGCAAGAGTCTTAGTTACAACACAAAACTTTCAGCTGTTTGGATAAACTTCCTGTTTACAGACACTGGTTGTGCAAAACTAGACTAACACAAAGAGACTTGGTCTCTGCAGTTTCTCTTACCTTTGTTACACGCAGGAGGTTCCATTTCAGAACAGAGGCCCGTTGTGAGATCATCCTTGGCCTGAAGAACTTAATACATTGACAAAGAGTGGGAGAGGAAACAAGCACAGGGATTCACCTGAGGTCACAGCAGGGAAGAGAAAGTTAATTCCCAAGTCCACTGCCTTATCCTGTAGTCTGTGCTGCTTTCCTAACTTTACTGTGCATATCCCTTTATGTATCTCATTTACAAACTCATCAGCACAGGTAAGCTCGTGTGCAGAATGAGAGCCACTGAAAGAAGAATCCTGTAGAAAGAGAGGCATCACATTATAAATGTTCATTGCGAGCTCTCTGAAGAGTGTAGCAAATACATTCAGCTCCTTGCCTATGGGTATTTGTTTAGGGAAGGGAAATGTTTTTTATTTATAGGCTTTGCGTGAGCAGCATGCTTAAGAAGGTGTGCCTGTTGACATGCATTTTGTGTGTACCAACAGAGTGTGATCTTTGGGGTAAAGGAGGAGCGTGGAACTGGGATGGAAGCAGCAGAAAAAGAACTGTCTCTGAATAGTTCTCATTATTTTCTTTTCAATCCAGTGCGTGCCCAACTTCAATTCAAACAATTTCCCTTAAGTTCATAGCTAATTGGCCTGGGATCCCCAGATATCTTCTGGTATCGCTCTTATGCTCCGCTGGCAGATTTTTTTGGCAACACACTGCGAAGACACAAATGCCCTGCAGCTGAATTTCTGGGTCACGTGATACAAGCATGACCACTGGACAGTCCTCATTATAGCTTGGATGCCTTCCATGCTGATTTAGTGACATGCATGAGTTTTAATACAAATCAAATTAATGAATGGGTTTCTTTTGTAAGACGGGAGTGTTGCCTAGTGGTTAGAGCGAGGGACTGCAACCTGAGTTCTTTTCCCGACACTGGATAACTGGGTCTTGTGACCTTGGGAAAGGTATGCAGGGAAAGATTTTCAAACAGGCACAGCAGCAACAGCTCCCATTGTGACTTTCTTGTTGAGCTCTTTTAAAAATCCCTCCACTTATTTGGGAACGTAAGTGGGCGTAAAGCTCCTTTGAAAATCTGGCTCCAAGAAGGCTGTCTCCTACCAGGTGCTGAACAGTCTTACAAGATGCTATGGACCCTCATATCTGCTTAAAGTCATTCACACTTTAAGGCACTGCCAGCAAAGTTTTCCATCCTGTGAAGGAGTGAGTTATTATGCTATTCTTCATCTTTCCTGTCTCTAAAATGGGTATAACAGACAGCTATCTCGCAGGGGATGCTATAATAGATAGCAAAAATAGTCAGTGTTTCTAAAGACCTCAGGGATCCTTACATGAAAAGTGCTGTATGCCACTATCTCTGTTAAGGAGGATGGTCTTATGGTTAATTCAGTGGAGAGCTGGTTTCAATGTTTGGCTCTGCCACAGACTTCCTGTCTGTCTCTAGGCAAGTCACTTAGGCTCAGATCCTCATGGGTATTTAGGATCCTAAGTTTCACTGAAGTCCATGCCTAAATACCTGTGAGGCTGTGGGCTGTAATCCCTCTATGCCTCAGTTACCAATGTACAAAATGGGGATAACAATACTCCCTTTGTCTTATCTATTTAGCTTGTAAGGTCTTCAGGGCAGAGTCTGTTACTATAAGTGTGTACAGCACCTGGCATGATAGAGCCCTGATCTCAGTTTAGGACTCTACACTACTGTAAATACTACAATTACTAATAAAAATAATTGCCAACCATTACTGCACAGAGTTATCTGCTGCTGTATTTCCCTATGCTTAGTACAGGAAATTAATGTGTCCTCTTAGGTACTGCTAGGCCAAATTCAGCTCTTAGTTGCACTGGTCTAAACCCAGAGTAATTTCTCAGAAGTTAGTGGAATTTATCTGGATTTACACCAGTAAAATGAGATTGGTGCAGTCAGTATTGACGGTATAATGGCAACCCCTGTAAGTGCAAAGCAATAGTGGTAAATATGACTTTTGGCTGTGCAATGCAACAATAACAGACCCTTGCTGTGTGTATTTTCTTCCCCTTCATCTTCCCTAATTCAGATTAAGTATGCCTTTAATGAAATGAAGTCATTATTTTTTTTCCTCGCAGTGTTTTCTCCCCATGAGATAAGCCATAAGATCTGTGTGTGTGTGTGTTTTGTCAACTGATATTAAGTGGGACTGGCTTAGTTTTGTATCTTTACTGACAAATCTATGTTAATAACAACATCAATACTGTATTAAACCTGAAGTATGGGAATAATATGTAATAACAGTGAAATTATTAACAGAGTGTATCACATGGAGAGCCATACAATATAGAATGTAGAGTGACTGTTAGCTCGGGTTATTATTACCTATTATGGCCATTTAAATAGACTGTAATTCTGGGAATTTAAAGGTCAGTTTGATTTATTCAGCTTAGTTTGTCACGTGTTTAGAAAACTAATTAAAGAGAAAACAATGTGGCTATATCGTTTTTAACAAGTATGTGCAAGGGGCCAACTGATTCTGAAACCCAGCTGAATAATGAACATTGTTGTAATTTTCAGGATTTACATTCCTTGTTCTCAGAAGTGATCATTTCCCCTCCTACATTAAAGCATCTTCATATACACTTTTGCCATTATTATTTTGAGGGGATGTTTTTGAATATTTCGCCCCTGGGCTAGAAGGCTGAATGATCTCCAGTTAGCTTGAGCGTTCAGAAAATTACAAAAATAAAGAACTAGGAGGAAACAAATCTTGGAAATAGTCTTTAATCCTCATGGCTGACCTACAATTGTTTTGAAAATAAGAACTATTATCATTAAAAGTTTCCAGAGAGCTATACAGTCTGGTCCCAGTTCAGCAGTTCTTCTCTATTCAGCAAAACACTTAAGCACATGCTTAACTTAAGGGAGTATGTGAGTCCTCCTTACTTCAAAGGGATTCGAGCATGTGCTTAAAGTTAAGCATGAATGTAAGTGCTTTGCTACATAAGAATGGACATAGGCACCAGCTTAAATGATTTGCTGAATTGGGACCCTAGCAGGTATCATTTCGCCCAGCACTGAAATGCATCCTCTTCTGGGGTGGAGCGTGGCAAATATTTATCCACCAAGCACACAACAATGTTACACCGCATTTTTTGGTGCAAAGAGTAAAGAAGGCTATAGTCCACTGAAACCTCAGAGGAAATTCAATCAAATTCTGGTAACTATGCAGTTCTCTAAAATTGTAATGATTCATGCCATGACAAGAAAATGAGCATCCAACTTCTTCAAAAGGGTAATGGTATCTCTAATGGTTTTAGGTAGCCAAGACTTTGGCTGTATAGTCTGATATGAAAAACAGCTTCTCCAGCACTCCAGACCTTGCTTAGCACTTCCCCGCTCTTGATTCAGAGAGAACAGAGCCATTTTTTTAAATCACAGACACCACTTCTTGTAGCACAGCACCGTTTCCTTGCAGTCCTCCCATAACAGCATTGAGTAGATCTGGTTGGGAAAAGGTGGCTGTTTTGGTTTTTTTCTCCCATTGAGAATTTCAGCTTTTCAGCAAAATATCAAACCCTCAAAACTTTTGGTTTAAAATTTCTGAAAATTTCTATTCAGAAATGATGCCATGGTGCCTCATGGGAATTATAGCTCTTGTGTCTCATGCTGTCTGTGCTTCCTGGCTAGACAACATCTCCCATGATGCACTATGGTCTTCCCTCTTCTTGAGCCTCTGCATGCATCGTGAGAGTCTCTGACCATGGTGCAACATTGGACATGTAGTCTGATGGGGAAACTTGGTCCATAGAGGAGAAGAGAGGCATAAGGCAATTGAACTACAACTCCCATGAAGCACTGCAGCATCATGTCTGCATAGAAATTTGCAATTTTTTTTTATCGGAAAACCAAAAGCTTTTTAGTTTGTTTTCAGTTTTTTGGTTTTGGTTTTTTTTTTTTTTTTACAAAATGTTGAAATTTCTGGAAAGCAGATACTTTTTTCATGGAAATGTTAATGTTGTAGAAACTCCAGTTTTCCATCAAAAAAACAATTTCACAAGAAAATTCCAACTAGCCCTAGAGCTGAGTGAGTCTGGCCTGCAATTTAGCATGAGAGATCTCATAGAATTACAGACATTAAAGCTAAAAGAAAAGGAGTACTAGGGGCACCTTTGAGACTAACCAATTTATTTGAGCATAAGCTTTCGTGAGATGAAATGAGCTGTAGCTCACGAAAGCTTATGCTCAAATAAATTGGTTCATCTCTAAGGTGCCACAAGTACTCCTTTTCTTTCTGCGAATACAGACTAACATGGCTGCTACTCTGAAACCAGACATTAAAGCTGTAAATGATCAGTCAAATCAGCCAGTCATCATCTTCCTACCAATGTAGGATCATTAACTAAGGCAGGGCCCATTATCCAGGGCCCCATTCAAAGCCCAATTTCAAGAAAATGAGCATCCTACTTCTTCAAAAGGGTAATGGTATCTCTAATGGTTTTAGGTAGCCAAGACTATGAATAATGAAGATGATGAAGTCAAATAGACTCTTGTCAATATCAGCTGGATCAAGCTCCTAATGCAGTTATGTGGTGGTACAAATTGCCATATAACCTGCTGTGCCTAGAGGTATCCATTCTTTGCTACCATTTGTGCGTGGGAAAATGGGGGCATCTCTGGGGAAGAGCTGTAGAAGGGGGCACCATCTTGTGCTGTGCTTAGGATCCTAGATTGTCTTAATCCAGTCTTGCATCCAATTAAAACTTCAGGAGGTGGTCAGGAGACTAGGGCTAACCCATTTTACTCTTGCAACAAGGATCATAGAATCTCTTGAGACCATGTCTGCTTTACCGCTCACCTTTGGAAGATGGCATTCCCTGGTGACCCAGTATCCAGGCATTTTTTTTTCTGGACCAGCTCAGCAGGGGGAACGCCACTTATGAATCAACAACACTGTTTCCAACAGCACCCTGGGTTGTCCTTTGAGATCTCCCATTCAAGTACTGCCCAGTCCTGCTTCCCCTGTGATCTGACAGGGTCACCACCTGAGGTGACTTGCTGCTGGCCCCATCTGCAAACTGCAGCAATGGCATGGAGAATCTAACCTGAGAGGAGACAGCTAGCGCCTAGATGCTTATGCCTAAACGAGGCATGGAAGCCTGAGGGGGGGGGGGGGCGGGAGTCAGTATAAATATAACCCACCCCTTGTCTGAACCCATAAAGCGTAAGGCTAACTCAAAGGTGCAGAATCTGGGAACTAAAAGGAAGAAACAGGATTGTCCTTTTGTTATTTGCCTCTAAATAAATGCTCCAAGAGGAAACTTGTTAACCCTGGCTGCTGCTTCCATGTCTACTTATATGCAAGACCTCAAGCCAATCAAGCCTTGTATTGTAATCAGCCAATCAAGCCTTGCATTGTAATGGCGTTCACTTGACAGGATATGTTTGGCTTACTGCTGCTATTCTTGAGATCTCATATGGGTGGCATGGGACACTAGGAAAACAGAATGGAGACGCTCGTTGACATGGACAAAGAGGGACTTCACAGCAAGCTGATGAAATGGGGAAGAATTCCATTGCCCTTAATGCACTGCTGTGTACTAAATCTACCAAATACCTCTATAGTAGCCGGTCAAAGTAAATGTAGATGGACAGTATTGAGGGATCTTTTCATAATTTATAAATAACCTGCTTATTTCATTCCTTCATGATGTGCTTGGCTCCTGATTCCTCCCCTTTTCGGGTGAGTTACTGCCTCGCTGCTCACAAGGACCCCTAGATTACTACTCAGGGAGTAAGGTACTACAGTGTGGGAATAAAAATGATTCGGGGTATGGAACGGCTTCCGTATGAGGAGAGATTAATAAGACTGGGCCTTTTCAGCTTGGAAAAGAGATGGCTAAGGGGAGATATGATTGAGGTCTCTAAAATCATGACTGGTGTAGAGAAAGTAGATAAGGAAGTGTTGTTTACTACTTCTCATAACTCAAGAACTAGGGGTCACCAAATGAAATTAATGGGCAGCAGGTTTAAAACAAATACAAGGAAGTGTTTCTTCACACAGTGCACAGTCAAGCTGTGGAACTCCCTGCTGGAGGATGTTGTGAAGGCCAAGACCATAACAGGGTTAAAAAAAGAACTAGATAAATTTGTGGAGGATAGGTCCACCAATGGCTATTAGCCAGGATGGGCAGGAATGGTGTCCCTAGCCTCTGTTTGCCAGAAGCTGGGAATGAGCGACAAGGGATGGATCACTCGATGCTTACCTGTTCTGTTCATTCTCTCTGGGCCACCTGGCATTGGCCACTGTTGGCAGACAGGATACTGGGCTGGATGGACCTTTGGTCTGACCCAGTAGGGCCATTCTTATGTTCTTATGCAATAAAGGTGACAGGATCTGGCTCTGAGAACTAGATTGTGCCTCAAGCCACAGGGGTAGCCGGGAGGTGCTGTGCATCACTGACAACCCCCACTCCCAAGGCACAATTTCTCCCCTGCTTCCCTGTTGTTCTGAGAAGGGGACTACATCGCTGCAGCCTTTGAAAGGACATAGCTAATTTTCCTCCTCACACCTAGCCAGCTGCTTTGTCCTGGGATTGGCAGGGCAGAGTCAAGGCTCCGCCCATTCCCTGTCCTCTTTGCCCCATTGCTGCCTGTTTTTCTCTCAGTGGGGAGCCACAGGGGTTCTGCATCAGCTCCGGACCTCACATCTGGATAGGCTGAGAGATGGGGTGGAAGGAGGGGACCCTTGCTCAGAAGAACAGAGGAGTAAGTGGCAGCAAGACAAGGGCATGATATAGGGCTGGATTGTGGAGGCTTTACTGACACGATTAATCCCATTGGTTTCAGTGGGATTATTCCTATGGGTAAATGCTCACCGGGTGTGAACAAGGATTCCATAACCTGAGTGGTAGAGAAATATTAATGATGCTGGGTAAACTGAGGCTCATAGGAATTATGCAGTCGGTGTGTGAAAATAATATCCACAAAATGAACTGGCAGTACCCAATCTGCCTTTTTTTTAAAGTGCTCAGATTGTACAATCAGATTATTAGCGGTGCCATCCCTCCATCTGCTGAGAGGGAGCAGATTTTCGGCGCCTTGCTGGTCCCTTTCTTGTTCGGAGCAGAAATCAGTGACAGAAAGTCAGGGTATTTTCTTGGTGCCATTTGTTTATTTAGAAGTGTACACGAGTCCCGTGTTCTGGAGCAGGGGTGGCAACAAACCTCACCCCGGGCAACCTCCTTTGGCCGAAACCTTGAGTCTGACACCTTTGCCCTGTCCCACAACACTCTGGATGGCTCCCTGATGTTATCCACCCTTCCCACAGAGAGTTATTCCTACCTCACTCAGCCGTCCATTAAGGAGAATCATTACAGGACTGTCACTCCGCCTTCCTCCCATAGTTCAACTGCACGTACAACGTATGGACCGCGCACAAATTACAGCCAGGAAAAAGAAATGATTCTTCTGAATATGTACCCAGACACTTGCCTGAAGTTACAAAACAAATCAGAAGGAAAGCCAAGAACAGACGGTAAGTCTACAGTGCATTCCGAGGTGGGATTGCAGCTCAGGTAAAGAGACCCATGCTTGCTTTGCCTACACTATCCTGGTTAAAAATAGCAGAGTAGATGCTTTGGTCCAGGCTTCAGCAATGCAAGTAGGTACCTTGAGTTCTGGGTGGGCTTGTTCAGCCGGCAGTGCTGCATTTTAGCCAGGCTTGTGTGGGTATGTCTACATAAGCTGGAATCACAGACGTACATACCCAGGATCGATGGAACAAATTCACTTCTAGGTAACAAAATGTAAGTTTAAACTAAAGAGCTGCACCTGCATAGGCCAGTGGTAAATTTGAAAGCACGAATCCTGTCTCTAGCCCTTTGTTCTGATCAAGAAGTCTCGCTTTCCCTTGAGAAGACTTTGGTATACTGGAATGTCTGAAGCCTTGGAGCTACACCATTTACACCCTCTGAAGGTATTGTATGTTTGCACACTGACTTTGTTTTTCTGATGGAATAAACAGATTGCTGCATTAGTTCTGAAACCAGCAAACCTGATTCATTCTAAGGACTTTGCCAATGTATGAAAAGAAAAAGAAAGAAACTTCCCATTACTTGGTCTTATATTAGACCTTACCTAGTTCTTATTTGCAGGGTATAAATCTTGACAGTGGGATGAGACATGTTTCCTCCTCTTTTTGATTTTTTTGGCTGCAGTAGGAAGTCACATTCTGTCACATTTTATGTGCATGCACATACAGACAGAAACACGGATAGGACGAGGATCACATTGCAAGTGCGAGTTCATGAACTCTGTGAACACACGGATCTCTCTGACTGAACGGCATCCTAGAATCAAGTAGAATGAAAAGAGCCAGAATAATACACTCAGGTTAAAGGGAAGGGAGATTATGAAGCAGAGACCAATCCTGCAGAAAATATGTTTGGCATGAATCTGAAACCTTGATAAAAGGAAGCTGCCAAGGTTACCCACGGACTCAGCCATGCTCCCATATAATTTTTTTAAATATTATTTTATTTAAGGATAAGGGGTGTTTAATTATCAGTTCTCAAACAAACAGTGATTCGGCAATATGTCAGGATTCCAGCTGAGATGACACTTGTTTGTGTTTGGGATTGTGTGCTGGGCGGCTGTGTGGACAGGCGAGGACCTCCGACTGTTCACTGAATGAATTTCCACTCATGCCTCTCGACATTGATTGAAAGCGAAGGCTGCTGTTGGAGCCCTCAGGCTGTCTTAAGAAAACCATCCCTCCCCTTGCTAGATCCTTGATGAGTATAACTCCAGCTTCAGGAGAGATCAGGGTGAAGTGGTGGGAATTTAACCCTTCTGGTGCCGGGAAGCAAATAGCTAGCATCAATGCTGGCCTAATATTGAAAGAAAGAAAGAAAGAAAGAAAGAAAGAAAGAAAGAAAGAAAGAAAGAAAGAAAGAAAGAAAGAAAGAAAGAAAGAAAGAAAGAAAGAAAGAAAGACTAAAAAGCTCACTTGTTTTTGTCAGTATGAGATACATCAATGCAGAATCAATTCTTAAATGTTCCTTTGTTTTTTACTTTTGATATTGATCTACCCTTGCTTTTGCGGTTCATAGTATTATCAGAGTATCAGAGCATTTATATATATACATATACTCACATATACACACAAACTCACAGTCACACAACTGTGGTGCAAACAGCTGAGTTATATTCACTGCACAGATATATTAAAGGAAAACAAGTTGGGCCAGATCCTCTCCTGGTGTAAATCGACATAGATCTAGTAACTTCTAGCTATACCTATTTGCAGCAGCTGAGAATCCAGGCTATTATTTACTAGTGGTGATTTCACTGGCAGGGCATCTCTGAGTGCTGAATATTGGCTTTAGATTAAATACATGTGTAATATAGTTAATTTCAATGTTAATTAAAACACATGGAGGCCAGATCCTCAGCTGGTGTAAACTGACATAGTCCCACTGAAGTCAATCAAGCCACAACAATTAACACCAGCTTGGTACCTGGCCCATTGGGTGAAGCAAACGGTTTGTTTATTAAGGGTAAGATTTTGATTTGTTCTTATGGTGCAGTGCAGGGTCTGGCTTTGTTCTTGGAGTTAAGGCTTTGCACAACCTTTTGACTGTGAGAAAATCATCACACTGACAATAAAATGGTTACTGGGAACATAAACCAAGAGTAGAAACTACTTCACCATCCACACACATAAATATACAATGACATATATTAAGCAAGCTAAACCCCTGAAACGTAGTAGCAGCAAAGAGCACTTTCTACTAACATGCACTCTACTGAAAAAAAGATATGAGAATCTAGATTTCTGTTAGGGCTGTAGAAATTTGCCATTTATTTTTCATGGGACATTTAATTTTTTTCCCTGGTTTTCCAGGGGAAAAAATATGAGATTTTTTATTTTAAAAATGAAACTATGTTTTAAATTATATTTAAAAAAAAATTGGTTAAAAAGTTTGGATTTTGGTAAAAAATATTTGGGTTCTGAAAATAAACAAAAAAGTGGGAAATTTAATTGTCCTTTTAAAGTCTCCCAGAAAACAACTGTCATTTTTCAAAATGCATTTTCAGAAAATGGTTTTTTGATGAAGAAATGGAACATTTAGACCAAAAGGAAAATGTTGGTCTAAAGGACAGATTTTGTCAAAAAATAAAATGACAAAAAATTGACCACCTCTTATCACGGTATTTATCACCTAGATACTGTAATGTTAAATGTTCTGCAATTATGTAAAGGCCTGATCCAATACCCATTGAAATCAACAAAAGTCCTGCTGTTGAGTTCATTGCACACAGGACCAGTCCCCAAAACAGGCAGATGAGTGGGAGATGGAAGCTACATCAGGTTTCTGTTCCTGCTCCTATTGAAATCAATGAGAGTTTTGACACTGACTTTAATAGATACGTTTCAGCCTCTGATCATCCTTATAAAACCAGCCCAATTAACATCACAAAGTTGGAGCTACATACACAACTGGGATGTAAATAGACTTATCCGGCTGAGTTGTGTGAAAATGGATGCTTTGTTGTCGTAGCTTCAAGAATATTGCTCTCGTGGAGAATTACCATTCACAGAATGGTAGAATGGTTCCATGCATTTGGTTTTCTAAATGAGTTTCATTCATTTCAGGCTCACTTCACCTCAGTGTGATGAGGAACCCACGCTCTAGCTGGTAAAGCATGAGTGCCACCAGTTTAAAGTTTTACAATTATTAATACACAATTCCACTGAACTTAAAATATAATCAGCAACATCATCCATGATTCTCACATTCTGCTGTTTTCGTTTCCATAAATAAGCCTGCTCCACAAATGTGAATGGCATTTTCCCACATAAACCATAGCAGATTTTCTCAAAAAAAGAAAAGGAGGACTTGTGGCTTCTGAGAGACTGACAAATTTTTTTGAGTATAAGCTTTCGTGAACTACAGCTCACTTCATCGGATGCATTCAGTGGAAAATACAGTGGGGAGATTTATATACATAGAGAACATGAAACAATGGGTGTTCCCATACACACTGTAAGGAGAGTGATCAGGTAAGGTGAGCTATTACCAGCAGGAGAGCAGGGGTGGGAGGATGGGGGGAGGATATGACCTTTTGTAGTGATAATCAAGGTGGGCCATCAAAGGGGCTCTTGAGTGTAATTGTTTTCCTTTGATGAATCAGAGCCTTCACTGCCAAAAAAAAAAAAAAAAAAAAGAATCTTTCTTTATCTGCAGCTGTATTCTATAATAAACATGAAGGCCCAAGTCGTCTATTAGCATAAGACTATTTGAGACAATAGAGTTACACCAGCAGATAATTTGACCCAATTATTTTAATGTTCTCTATTAAAAGTATTAAAACAAAAACAAAAAAAAAAACATTAAGTATCACATTTTATAGACAGATCCTCAGCTGGTGTAAACAGAGCCATGCCAATTTACACCAGTGTAGGATCTGGAACTATATGTGTCGTTTGGAAGACAGATTTCTTTCCATTGGTCTATGTCAAAAGCCAGTCAACCATGGCCATGTGTTTGGTGTATTGTGGACTGTGTTGGATTTACAAGCTATCACTTTAAGAGTGTGTTGGGTAGACAGGGGAGGAAGAGTTCCTGCTCTTGCTTGCAGGCGAGGAGGCTTGGTAGGGAAGCATGAGATCAGAGTCAGTCTAAAAAGAACCAGCTTAGAACAAGGTGGGGTGAGTTGTGTCTCTCTGCCTCAGGGAGTACAGCCTGCTTTGAGTCTTGCTGCCTTTGGTTACTGTGTGTTATCATTCTGGATTCTAAGAATATAAATAGTGTTACATTGCAACCTCCCTGTAAGAATACTTGATGTTTTTATCTAACTTCACTATGTGTATGCTATGAATCTAACAATACAATCTGGAAGAAATTGCTTCCTCTGGCTAACCAATAATGTCCTATTAGGTATCGATCTGAAACAATGAGGAAACCAGGTTAATTGTATACCCAAACTTGTCCTTTTTTCCTTTACTGACAGTGCCACTGGGGATCATCTTGCTTATCAGAAGCATCACACAATACAGAACTCTTAAAAGATGTAACTGCACTGTCATAGCACTCGATTCAACAAGGTTCTTAAGCATGTACATAATTTTAAGCATGTGAGTAAGCCCATTGACTTTTCAAGCATGTCAGTAACCTCAAGCACTGAAAAGTCCCATTGAAATTAATGGGACAACTCAATGCTTGATGTTCCATACATGCTTGAAAAGTTAGGGTGTCTGGACATATGCTTAGAAGTTAGGCACATGCTTAAGTACCTTGTTGAATTGGGGCCTTAATGCATACACATGTTACAGCCTGATCCTGCAAAGCCAAACTCTTGTAGTTAAGCCCATTGAAGCCAACAACACTGAAGACAACTTCAGTGCGACTACTCATATTAGTTAAGGTTATCCACATGAATAAAGAATCAAACTCCTAAACTGACCTGCTTGGGCCTAAGATCATTAAAACCCAAGCTTGAGTCCAGTTCACCACAAGGTTCATGAACCTGAGGTTAGAACTAGCTCAGAGTCATCACGTTACAGATGCTGGCTATTGTGGCAACTGTACCTTTATCACTATGTCAGCCTCAGTGGTTCTCACTCTGGCTGGGGCAGGGCTGGAGTAAATCAGTCCTTCTCCAGAGGTTTATCATTCCTAATGGGGGTTTATTTACAGTTTCCACAAGGTAGGCCTCAGGGTTGGTCTGAGTGGTTTGTTTAAGCAAAACCTCCAACCAAAAGAAAAAATACATGTCTTTGCTCCCACCTTTCTTATGTTTGCTCCTAGTCCCCAGTCCTTCCCCAAACAGTCGGAAGCTCAATATTCTGCTCTAGGGATGAGAAACCCTTTTCCCCTGTTGCTGCCAACCCTTCTGCAACTTGTTTCTTGTCCCTTCTCTTTCAGTGGAAGAGGATTGTAGCCCTTAATTGGAGTCATGTGTCCCTAATTAACCAGAGGTAACCTCTTATGGCTCGTAAGAAAAAGTGCTTAATCATTCTAAGGCTCATACTCATGCTTTCAACCACCTATAGCCATCAGTTGGGACTTCGTAACACTATTTAAACTGGGTGATTAAAGGTGCAAATTAAAGGGGGCACAAATAGAAAGGCACAATAGTATTTACATGAGTAACTTCTTAGTGCTTGATCCTACAGCACTCAGGCAAAGTGGCTATTGACTTTCATTGGCGTGTTGGGATGTTAGTGAGTTCAGTCCCATAGGGCCAAATTAGAAGACTGTCCCACATCTCTTACTTGAGATACTGAATATTATTATTGGGATGGAGAGAATACTGCACAATTGCCCACTGCAAGGTTTCTTGCACCTTCCTCTGAAGTGTCTGGTTCTGGTCATTGTTGCAGACTGGCTATTAGACTAGATGGACTGGCCATATCATGGATGGCAGTTCTTGTGTTTCTTTACCTTGAGTCTTTGTCACACATTTTACAGCTCAGTTTCTTCTCAAAAAAGGACAGGGTGGAACTTTAAAAAGGAATCCTAGCACGTCGGGCATCAGAGTGATGCTTAAACTGATGGGTTCCATTCCTAGTTTTCTGCCGCTGACCTGCTGCGTGATCTTGGGCACATCCCTTGTTCTCTCTGTTTCCCCTCCCAAACTTTGTATGGTTCATCTATTTAGAATGGAAGCTCTTCAGAGCAGGGATTGATCAGGAAACAGAAAGGGAAGATGGTGCAGTAGCAGAGGACTTGGGAAACCTGAGTTCATCTCCTTGCTCTGCCACAGGCTTCCTGTGTGAGCTGGGGCTTGTTAGTTGCTCTCTTTGGTCCTCAGTTCCCATCTGCAAAATGGGGCTAATGGCCCTGCCCTACCTCACAAGGGTATTGGGAGTATAAATACATTACAGAGCTGAGATGCACTCAAATACTAGACTGATGGGGACCATGTAACTAAGGAAGATAGGAACTGTTTCTTACCATGTTTGTGTGTATGTACAGCGCCTGTCAGAATGGAGCCTTGATCTCAGTTGGAGCCTTCAGCACTACTGTAATACAAATACACATTAGTAGCAAGGAAGCATGATGGACAGTGATAAGCACCATGATTGCTTTAACATTTCCTTGGCCAGCCCACGACCTCGTAGGATTGTCAGTTGAATGTGCCTGGCTTTTGTTTTGCTGTGGACAGTGAAAGACTCAAAAATGGCCAGCACTGCTAAGGAGAGCTGGCATGGCTGCTGTCCATGTTTGGTTTTCGCAGGGGGATGGGAGTGTTTGCTGATCTACTGTGTCTGTGTTTAAACTGACTTTGGGACTCTAATTGCCTGGCTGTTTTCTGGAGTGTGTTTGCTTGCTGTCTTGATGGGGTTTGGACTGGAGTGTGTTTGTTCTGAGTGATTTTGGAGTTTGTTTGCTCTAAGTGAAAGTGGGGATTTGCTGTGACTGAAACTTTTAATGTGCTTCTGCCCACTGTGGCTGACAGGGGGTTTTCTCCCCTTCACCCACAGCTTTAACTATAGCTTCTGCTTTATTTCTCCTTTTGCTCCTGGTACAGCCTGAGCCCCTGTGATGTACACATCCATGACTTTTCCACCTGCCAATGTGCTTCACCTGCAGTCCAAAGGGATGACCCCTAAGTGTGAGAGGAACTTCACTTTCCAGATCCACTCATTTCGTAGCCTCTCTGCTGAGACTGACCACCAGGGGACAAACCACAGTAGTCATTTTTTTAAGTAATGTGACCACTTTGACTCAGATCCACAAAGGTATTTAGGTATTTAATCCCATGGAAATCAGTGGGAGTTAGGTTTCTAAGTACACTTTGAGGATCTGAACCTTTTCTGTTAAGAATTGGACAGAGAGCCAGAAACTTATTCCTTGGGAGGACCCTGGGCAATTAATAACAGATGCAGTGATGGAGTGATATAGGGTTAATTATAAATACTCTATGAATTTAAACAAAGCCCTAGCCTACTGAGGGTAGGTCAGACCCTACCTTTAAACATGCATTTTTTTTTTAACTGAGTAAGTGAGCCAGACAGTTTTCAGGGGGGGAAATCACTGGTTTTATTTGCTCTTTTTATTAGTGATAAAATGCCAGGGAAGTTTCAAAGTAATAGCAGTCAGAGTAAAAGAGAATAAGTAACAAAAGGTTTTACTGCATCAGAAATTGCCTTATACTTGTTACTTTTTCACAACAGTATGGAACTGGTACATCCTATTTGCTGTAGATCCAGAGAACTTATGCAACTTTTGCTTTGTTTGTATTATCCTTTTCCTTTAATGTCTATCTGCTAAAACACACTGCAAGTGCAGCTGCAGGAACATGCAAAATTCAGCATTCATAGACCAGAGAGCTAGAAAACAGGAGTCCCACAGAGGGAACTACAAGAGGGAAGCTCTGGAAGGTGAGATTTAATCAAGCACATTCATTGCAAATAGAAGGAACTGTTTGTGCCTGGCAAGAGGTGACTGCTAACAAGGGGACCTTCACAATTCAAGATGGCTCCAGATATTATTATAGGCCAGGTGGACACTACAGAGCCTATGCTGGCAGAGCTCCTGAGTGTAAATGCAGCATATACCAACAGAGGGAGTTCTTCTGCTGACGTAGCTACACCACCTCCCCAAGCGGCATTAGTGTTGCCCATGAAAACACTCTTCTGTCAGCAGAGTTGCATCATATTGTTGGCATAGCTACGTAAGCAGGGATGTGTGTGTGGTTCCCCCTCCCCCCACATTCCTAGCCCACATAGGTGTGTCGGCAAAATTTTGTAGTACAGACCATGCCTTATAAATAGACTTGTTCCATAATGGTAGTAGTCACTGTAATGGTATGTTCAGTTGCAATATATTATTCAGTCACTAGATGTCTCTGAATATTGCATAGCATTCCAGACATGGTGCACGCCCTGGTAAACAACAGAGACAAAACTGGGACTTGAGATAAGCGGAAGCCTGTTTATTTGTGCCTGGAGTTATCATGGTTTTCCTTAGTAATTGCATCTTATTTAAGAAAGATTGTGATACCAATATGTCATGACTGTAGTAATAAATGTTATGTACACTCCGCCTTTTATCATGAAAGATCCAGAAGTGAATTTTATAAACTGTTCAAGTTAATTTCCACTCTGCATAAATGAATTGCTTTGGACGTTGCTCAGTGCAGGCAACTGTGGGCTGGGGTATAGTAGCTATTGTAACAGCTCAGAGCAACATCACACATCAGTTTAGAGTCCCAAAACAACACTCTCTTGCACTTTGCACAGTTATTTACACCTATTCTAGGTAGCAGGAAACACTAGAGGTGCTGTCTTTTGGACAAAGTTCTGACCATTTGTAGACATTGAAGGGTACTTTTTGCAAGAATGGGCAGTGTTCAACATTACATCTTGGCCAAATTCTAATGTGTGCCTATTGCATATTACCTACTTAAATTTCCTTTGAGTTTTAATTCACTGTAACAGGCTTTCCTTATCTCCTGTCATCAACTGTGGAGTTGTGTGGAGTTAGAGTATGTCACTCTCCACACCGGAGCAGCAGTGACAATGGAAGTGAACCATTTGTGCATACATACATTTCTCTATGTGTGTAGATATTAACCCTGATTCTCCATTGCCTTGTTGTTATTTACACCTGTGCAAAGTGACTGTAAAGTGAGTATCAAACACCACCATTCTGATAGCATTAGGCAGTGGAGAACCAGCTTTGTAATTTAAAACCAAATTGGAGAGAATAGTAGAGAATGTACTAGATGTAATGACCTGTTTACCAGCAATAAGTTATTCAGCCACTAGCCGTATCTCTGTTCTGTAAACTTCCAGACACGGTGTGGTTCTTGGTATATAAAGTTAGAACTTGAGCTGCATGGAAGTTGTAGCTGTTTTCTTTAATACATGTCTCCTATATAAGATGTACTGTAATTCCAAATACTTTAACTCTAAGTGGAATAATCTCCCAATAGCAGGGAGATGTCCTAAGTCTGATAACCAAGGTGCTATCTCTGACCTCACTTATTTCCTGATTATGTTGCAGAGTGGTTTGAGGCTTGAGGGAGGGGTTATAAATCATGTCGTCATAATAATAATGATCATTGGAAAGGCTTGAGCACTGCCTTTGTATGCACCAAGTTCTCCTCTGTGCTGTGCAGCCAGGGGGAAGGAAGACATCTCCCATCTCCACACCATGATTGAATATGCTGGGATGGCCAACAAAGCAAGGGAATTCTGGTTGAGAGTGAAAGTGAAAGAAATAGGAAATGAGATACACCAGGAGACAAACGAGCAGGAGCGATGTATTGATGAAGCAGGGATAGTACTAAGTGTAGAAGTTAAAATAGCAGAAAACAAGGTTCAGGGGAGTAAATTGAGGGAAAAGACTTGCAGTACAGGGAGAAGCAGCAGAAGGAAAAGAAAGTGTAGCTATGATAAAAGACCATGCAAAAAGGTAGGCAAGAAACAGAGAGGTGGAGATACAAAAATCTCCATGTCTTCCCACATGGGTAACCCATTTTACTGATTGACCTTCTGCACTGAAATGTCATTTGTGAAAATACTAGTTGCATTTACATTATATCTTGGAAAGACAATGGACCAGATGTACTCTTTGTGTGATTTCACTGATGATACCATAGGCTGTGTGAAGTTACACCAGAAGATTATGCATGAGGAAGTTATACCAGGGGGTAATATGTCCCACTAAATTGGAGTTCATCTTCTTTCTGTCTGGGTTCAGGTGACCGCAGGCAAGCAGTTCATGGTCAACTGACGACTGTATTGTAGAAGTGGGTGTATTGGGAAAATAGTTCAGATTTTATCTGGTGTATCTGTACTGACTTCACAAGGGCAATGTGATTTACAGCAGCTGAGGCTCTGGCCCACAGTTATACAACTTTTTTGACATGGTTATAATAAAATCAGTAAAAGGATAAGGACTGGACAAATCCTGGTACCAACTGTGCATAAACAAAGGACTCAGGTGTGGTCGGTGGGATGTATGTTGTACACATGTGGGATTTAGTGTTTTGTAAGGAAAGACATCTGGGTTATACCTGGAAGAATCTGGTGTAATGGATTTAGTTCTGATCGATGCAGTGTAACTCACAGCAGAATGTAGCCCAGAGATCTGGCACAACATCCTGGTCTCATTGAAATCAATGGGAGTTTTACCATTGACTTCAGTGGAGTCAGGATTTCACTCCTGACGCTTTGCAGCTTACAGACCCCATGTCTTCTTTTCCCTTCTCCAAGCTCAGAGATACCTTCAGTTTCATACTAGGCTTGCTGATTAGCACCATGCAAAAGGCAATTGCCTGTACTAAAATCTACCCTAATTAAAACACCAATATCCATTCAAAACACTGTAGGGCCAGATCCTCAGCTGGCATGAAACAGTGTAACTTTGTTGAACATGATGGGGCAACAGCAACTTATACCACCTGAGTACATGTACTCAGTTCTGTTCCCAGTGCTACCCATGCATGGGAGTTGCACAGGAGTAATGGAAAGTGGACTTTAGCCCGAAACACACACATTGTTACTACCATAGCAATGGGAAATGGAGAAAGAAGATTCTGACATGCAGACTCCATCAGAGCAGTTAGCTCCCTCCAGCTGAGTATGTCAGACTGGGCCTGTCTAACAGTCCAACTTCGGCGGTGCCCACTTTCAGAACTAAGTTTCAAACAATATTAAAAATAACAACCAGATTACACGCACTTTTACTGACACACATTTGCCAGGAGCAGCCTCTGGCAAAACATTGCCCAGTTCATCTTAAAATTACAGCAAAACCATGTTGCAGCCGCAGGTTATGAAAAAAATAAAATCATCCTGAAGAGATCGCTACGACAACCCACTGAACAGAGCAATTGTGTTGGACACCATGGGCAATGTGACAACAGAATTTACTTTAACAGATGAATTGCTGCAGTAAACTTTCAGGGGTGAGGCTGGCAGGGGAGAGGGAGATATTCAATTTTATTGCATTAGGATTGATTTAAAGATTGTTTGGAAGCTACTTTCATTTTCATTTTAATATTATTAGGCTATGCAGCATGTAACAGACTTTGACACCAAATGCTACGCTTTGCACCGGTTGCAGAACCTGCTTGGGGAACCCAATTGATCCGGTAATTGTTTTAGACAGAGGTGGGGGGAAAGAAAGTTGTGTGACATTAACAAAGTCATCCGTCACCTGAATAGTGGGCTGCAAAATCTGCAAGACAGGTTTCTAAATTCAGAACTTTTTCATGCTGGTTTTTCAAAACCCCCAAGCCCTCACTTTTTAGGCCTGAAATTGTTTTTGCTTCTTTCTTTTTTTAAAAAATGCTGCAGACCTGGTTTGGTTTTCAGTATATCACTCTGTCTATCCCTCCTCCCATTCACCTTCGCTTTTCGACCACAGAATCATCGAAATGTAGGACTGCAAGAGACCTCTACAGGTCATCTAGTCCAGTTCCTGGCACTGAGTCAGAACCAAGTATAATCTAGACAAAGGGTTCTCAACCTCCTTCTTTCTGAGGCTGCCCTCAACATGCTATAAAAACTCTAAGACCCAGTGGGGGAGTGGACTCGGGTCTCCAGGCCGGGGTGTGGAGCCTTGGGCATAGGCATAGTTTGACTTCTATTTTGGGGGCAAGGGTTGGCGGGGCTTAGGCCAGCTCCGCACAGTGGGGTCCATGGAGGGAGTGCCACTTCCACCCCCTGACTCACCTCAGCAGGACACCTAGCCTGTCTGTGTAGTTGGGGGCTGCAACTAAAAAAATATAACTCAAAGTGGGGACTCAGCTCAAAAAGTTTGAAAATGACTCTGGGTGCAGGGAGTTGGGTAGCTAGGGGCTTTGTACGGGCAGGGGGTAGCTCTGGGTGCAGGGAGGGGATAGCTAGGGTCTGTGTGCAGTGAGGGGTGTAGCTCAGGGAGTAGCTAGGGGCTGTGTGTGGGCAGGGTGTAGCTCAGGGTGTAGGAAAGTGATAGCAAAGAGCTGAGGAGCAGCCGCAACCCTGGGTACCATCAGCAGATGCGGAAATGCCAAGGCTGCCCAATCCATAGCACCATCAGGCAAAGGAGTAGCTGCCCTGCACTGCCTGGCTCCAGCTTCCCACCTGTAATTTGGCCAGAGGGCGGGGCCTGAGGGGGAAAAGAGGGGGGAGCTGGAGCTGCCCCCAGGATTTCCCCACACTGGGTAAGGCACTGCAGTTTGGGGGGGGGTAACACTCTTGTGCCCTCCACAACTCTGCCCCTGACTCAGGGCTTCTGCTCCAGGGGAGAGCCAGGACTCGGGGCTTCAGCATCCTCATGCTCCTGGCTTCAGATCAGGGGGGCACCAGGGCTTCTGGCTTTTAGGCCCGCACCACTCCTGGCTTCAGCCTGGGGAGCACCCGGGCTCGGGGCTTGAGCCCAGTGGCTCCTGGCTTCAGCCCCACGAGGGGGCAAGCACCGGGACTCAGGGCACTGGGTTTCATCTGCGGGACCCTGCAGCCCCCCTGGAAGGGCTCGCGGACCCACTGTTGAGAACCGCTGTGCTGAGCTAGACCATCCCTGACAGATGTTTATCTAATCTTTTTCTTAAAAATCTCCAATGACAGAGATTCCACAACTCCCCAGGTAATTTGTTCCAGTGCTTAACTACCTTTATAGTTAGGAAGTTATTTCTAAATGTCTACCCTGAATGTCCCTTGCTGCACTTAAGCCAATCACTTCTTGACCCGTCCCCAGTGGATAAGGAAAACGATATTTCACCCTCCTCTTTATAACAGTTTTTTAATGTACTTGAAGACTGTTCTCATGTCCCTCCCTCAGTCTTCTCTTCTCCAGACTAAACAAATCCATTTTGTTTCTTCAATCTATCCTCATAGGTCATGTTTCCTAGAGCTTTAAATATTTGTTGTCGCTCTCCTCTGGACCTTCTCCAGGTTGTTTACATCTTTCCCAAAGTGTGGTGCTCAGAACTGAACACAATACTTCTGCTGAGGCCTTATCCGTGCTGAGTGGAGTGCCATCATAGGGTGTCTACATTGCAAAGAAAAACCCAGGGTGCCGAGCATCAGAGCTCAATTGATTCAGGCTCCCAGGGCTCAGTCTGCAGGGCTAAGAATAGATGTTTCTACCTGGGATTGGAGCCCAGGCTTTGAAACCCAATGAGGGTGAAAGGCCTTGGAGCTCAGCCTCCAGCCCAAATGGCAATGGCTACAGTGCTATTTTTAGCCCCACAAGCCTGAGTCAATTGACCTGGGCTCTGAGACTCAGTGCTGCAGGTTTCTTTTCTTTTTTTCTTTTTACAGTGTAGACATACCCATAGTGGTATTTCATATTAATTATACTACATTTTCTTTTCCTAACACTTCCATCCATCTTCCAATTCACAGCCGTGCCAGCACACCCACTCCACAGCTCCCATAAGCAAATCTGCTCCATCCTCCAGCAAATTGTTTACTCCCGTTGCTTCAGGAGCAATGTTTTCCCATCTCCAGCACATTAGGGGCCTTGTCCCTCACTGCCTTATTTAATTGTTTATACATGTGCAAAGTGGTTCTAACATGCTGCAGTTCTGATCTGCAAATGTGCACCCACTTTGCATAGGTGTAAGTGACTAGGTGCAAGGATGTAGAAATCAGCCCTAAACAGGCTTTATTCTCATTTATCATAAGGCTACTTTACCCCATGCTGCCCTATACTATATCATCATGCATTACAAATATGTCTACTTTAAAGTCCCATTGCCCACCACCATGGGTTTATGGACAATACATTTTACCAATCGAATTTGATAACCCTTTTTGATGAGATAATAAGTTTGGTTGATAAAAAGAATATTTTGATGTAATATACAGAGACTTTTTAAAGTCATTTGACTTGCTACTGCAAGGTATTTAGATTAAGAATCTAGAAAGATACATCATGGCACACATTGAATGGATTGTAAACAGGAAATCATCATTGAGGAACTGTGTTTCTAGAGCAGGTCCTATAGCTATCGGATCCTGGCCCACTACTATTGAAAATTGTTACCAATTACCAAGAAGAAAACATGAAATCATCAATGATAAAGTTTGCAGATGACACAAAGATAGGGGGCGGAGTAAATTATGAGGAGGACACGTCACTGGTAAATAATCGATCTGGATCGCTTGGTAAGCTGGGCACAAGCAAGGAATATGAGTTTCAATATGACCAAATGTAAGATCATAAGGCTAAGAACAGAGAAGGTGGGCCATAGTTACAGGATGGGGGACCCTTCCCTAAGAAGTAGTGATTCTCAAAAAGATTTGGGGTTTATCACAGTCCTGAATGAGCTCACATTGTTGAAGCTCACCAGACAGCTGTGTTTGGACCCCCATGCTGGTTCCGAGGGCTTTTAAGCTCCCTATGCACGCAAGGCTCTAACCACTGTCTCTGGTGAGTTTAACCCTTTGGGAACATATGACACTTGAAGCAAGTTAAGACACAGACTTTGCAAAGGAACTTCCTTGGATGTATAGACAGGGGAATACTGAGGTACTAGGGAGGTTATGTTACCTCTGCATTTGGCACAGGTGCAAACGCTACCGGGATACTGTGTCTTGTTCAGGTATCCACACTTCAAAAAGGTAATTATTTACCAAAGGTTGTAGTGGGTTCTCCATCACTGGACATTTTAAAATCAAGATTGGATGTTTTTTTCTAAAAGATGCACTCTTGTTTAACCACCGCTGTTGATTTCAAGCTGAAATTATTTCAGGCAAGTCTTATGGCCTGTGTTATGCAGGAGGTCAGACTAGATGTTCTAGCCTCAAAATCTATGAATCTAAGAAATTGCCTTGGAGGCTGCACTGCTCCCTGGTTGACCCCAGGCTGGATCAGCAGAAAAGTGACTTAGAGCTATTCATCCACATGCATCCTGCACTAAACACAGATCGGCTGTTTCTGGGGATCTGGCCCCAAAACTCAAGTGTGTACTATTAATTGTCCACCATCGCTGAAGGCAGTACCTATTATTTTAACGGATGTATTCAGTCAGTATTGAACCTGGCACTGCTGCAGGCTGTTTCTGGTGGCATAGGAATAAATCCACGAGTTTCATAATTTTGCCATTTTAGTCACAACTTACCTGCACATGATACTTTCCTGTTGTAAGCCTTGATACACAAACATTTGTAAAGGATTTGGATACCCTTGGATGCACGTTGCTATAGACTGGTGCAAATCATTATTCAGTATTATTACTATTATTTAAAAATGGTGATGCACCGTGACATCCTGTTAAACTAGCTGAGAGCACTTGGAAAATATCCATTATTAATATTATTGATGCATACATCATAGCCCCCTTAGCTGTCTAATATTCTATATTATAAGGGCAGAACATTCATTTTGTCCCCTGAATCATTAGGGCTGGGAAAGGAGTTCTAGCAGGTGGTATAACCTGCTTTGTGGCAGGACTGAATTCATTTTCCTTAAGCCATTACTGTTAGACTGATGATGAGTCTGTCCTTGAAAGTCTCTGAGTGAAAGTGGTTCTATGACCTCCCTTGGCAGCTTGTTCCATGGCTCTAACTGTCCTAATAGTTATAAAGTTTGTCTTAATCATTAACTTAAATTTCCCCTTTGTTGCAGCTTCATCCCATTATTTCTTGTTCTGACCTTGGTGACTAATTAGAATAATTGGCCCTTGCCCTCCTTCTGTTATGTTTTATGTACTTGCAGAAGAGATGGCTTAGGCCACAATTTATGTACCCATATCCTGATCCCCTGGAAGCTTGGGGGCCAAATTCAGCCTTGGGGTTCTGGTTTAGTCCATTATTAAAATAGCAGCCAAGCATGGAGTTCAGGTCTAGGTTCAGGTTTTAACCAACCCCCAAGTATTGCTGTTGGGATTTAGGGCTCAGCAACACTTGCATAGCTTGTCAGGCCAATAAAGGCTCATTGAGGCATGTCAAATTGGATGGGGCCCAGCTCGAATTGTTTAATCCGTCTCATGTCCTCTTGGTTGTAACTCAACACAGGGGCTGGACTTCATGACTTTTTGAGGTCCCTTCCAGGCCTGATTCTGTTTCCTTTCACTCTCCAGCTAAGCAGGTTGTAACAGAACCTTAAATAGTTCAGAGATGTCTATCTATCTAAGGTACTTATATGGCCCTCACTTTCATGGTGTTTGAGCACTTCCCAGTCTTTAATGTATTTGTTCTTATAGGAAGTTGTGAGAAGTGAGAAATAGAGAAGTACTATTATCCCCATTTTACAGATACTGGGGAATTAGGTCCCAGAGGCCCAGCTCCTCAGGGGTATTTAGGCATCTTATTGAAGCCAATGGAAATTAGGCCCCTAAACAGCTTTGAGGATCTGGGGTAGAGAGGTTACGTGACCATTAGTTTTTCTCTAAGTGGTGAAGGAAAAGTGAACAGTGTATTTACTGACAGTTGGACAATTAGTGCTAGATTCACAAAAGGATTTAGCAAAACGAAAAGGAGGACTTGTGGCACCTTAGAGACTAACAAATTTATTGAGCATGAGCTTTCGTGGGCTACAGCTCACTTCATTGGATGCATTCAGTGGAAAATACAGTGGGGAGATTTATATACACAGAGAACATGAAACAATGGGTGTTACCATACACACTGTAAGGAGGGTGATCAGATAAGGTGAGCTATTACCAGCAGGAGGGGGGGGGGAGAGGGGGGAAGGGGAGGCCCTTTTGTAGTGATAATCAAGGTGGGCCATTTCCAGCAGTTGACAAGATCGTCTGAGGAACAGTGGGGGGTGGGGGTGGGGAATAAACATGGGGAAATGATTTTTCCCCCTGCTCTCCTGCTGGTAATAGCTCACCTTAAGTGATCACTCTGGTTACAGTGTGTATGGTAACACCCATTGTTTCATGTTCTCTATATATATAAATCTCCCCACTGTATTTTCCACTGAATGCATCCGATGAAGTGAGCTGTAGCTCACGAAAGCTTATGCTCAAATAAATTTGTTAGTTTCTAAGGTGCCACAAGTCCTCCTTTTCTTTTTGCGAATACAGATTAACACGTCTGCTACTCTGAAAAAAGGATTTAGGTGTCTAACTGCCACTTTATGCACTTCAATCCCAGAATGAGGCCCCATTGGGATTCACAAAACTGCCCTGAGCCTTCCCGGTGTCTAAACTCACTCAGCACCTCAGGTTTTGCGCTCAGACATCACTAGGTGTCTTATGTTTCTGGTCTGAGCACACGTATCGCAGCCCCACACCAGGCAGGGGAAGATAGGATGGGTGTTCCACTGCCTAACTCACCTGTCAGGCCCAATCTAATAAGCATGTTCAAACCTTGCCTACTGGAGTGGGCCCCTGTGTGCGAGTTTACATGAAGCAGCCAGTGAGGAAGCAATCCCTCCCAATTTTTAGCCTAGTAGTTATAGTGCTCACCTGGGATGTGGGAAACCGCCAATTCAAATCCTCCCTCCCCACCTGAAGTGATAAATTAGGCTCTGCCCCTTTTCATGTGACTTCCCTAACCACTGGCCATTCAATGACTGGCTCCCTCAGTCTCTCCTCTTGTGGATAAATACTTTTTTTTAAAGTCATTGTTGCAGGCAGAGTGGCTCCTGGATCTCCCACATGAGTGTTCTTATCACTGGGCTATAGAGTCAACCTCATGCTTATTTTTGCTCTCTGGCGCAACGATTCTCACATTATTTATGCACAGTGGGACAGCTTCACAGGAGAAACAAGGGAGCCCCCTTACACCTGTCAGAACATCCCATAAACCAATGGTTAGGGCCTTCCCCTGAGAAAGGAGCCGTTCACATCCCTTCTCTCCCTTGTTAGGGATTTGAACTGGGTGACACCTTAATAAATTACAGAGACAAGGTGAGTGAGATAATACAAGGTGGAACAGATTGTTTAGCATAAGTAGTTAACACATATTTCAAGGGAACATTCAAGGTGAAATGGATCCTTAATATCCTGCCTGTCATAGGGGAGAAAAAGGGCGGGGCGGGATGAAGGCAGCTGAGGGGGATGGAGGAGGATGTTTTTAGTGGGTTGTAGATTATTGTAATAAACCATAAATCCAATGTCTCTATTCAGGCCATGATTTTTAGTGTCTAGCAGAGTTATGAATTTAAGCTCCCGGGCGTGTCTTTTGAAGGTGTTGTGCAGATTTCCTTTGAGGATGACGACTGAGAGGTCAGATATAGACTGATAGTTTTGTGAAAAGTGTTCACCCACAGGTGATAGGGTGGTTTTTTGTCTTTTATCATTTTCCTTTCTGAGTTTGTTTGTTTTTGTCCTGTCCCTTCCTTTCCCCCTATGAGTGTTAACAGGCCAACTTACCTGAAACCTGTCACCTTGAATAGTCCCTTGAAATATATGCTAACTACTTGTGCTAAACAATCTGTTCCATCATGTCTTTAGCTGTGACACTCTGAGTATGCTTCCCACTCCTGAAGAAGAGGTTTGTGTAAGCTCAAAAGCTTATCTCTCTTACCAACAGAAGTTGGTCCAATAAGAGATATTACATCACCCACCTTATCTCTTTAATATCCTGGGGCCAACACCAGCACACTACAAATCATAATAACTTACCCTATATCTTGAAGTAACTCAGTAGTCAGTGTTGGTCTCGTTTGATGATCTCAGCTCCCACCAGATGTGAAAATAATTCTGCATTTCATGTCAGCAAAGAACCTACAATGTATTAGGATATCCGCTGGGAAGGATCGCAAGTAACAATTATTATGACATGGAATTATTTAGGCCAATCAGATGGAAAAATGCTGTACATATCCATCCACTTAGTTCTAATGTATTCAATGCCCTGTTTTCTAAATGGATGAATATGCTCTGGTTTGCATAATGGTCATGTAGTTTTACTGATATCTGCGCAATGTGCAACTCCCCAAACTCTTATTGGCTGAGGGTCATTATTCTTTAATCACAGCACAAAAGTTTGCATAACCTAACAGTGATTATGCACATCTTTTTATTTTGATTGACTACTTCACTCACAACTCAGTATCCATCAGCCCACAGTACAGATAGTGTGCTAGCTTATTTCACTTGCATTGTCTACAGAAATATTATGCTGCGTTATTTAAATGTTTTCTCACCAAAAACAAATGGCTTTTTGTGAAAAAAAATGTCTGTTGTCAATAAAAAAAGGTTCAGGTTTTCATCAAAAAATAAAAATTATCGATAAAATTTCCCAGCCAGCTCTCCTCTCTACCCATCTTAGACCTTCAAACAGAGGGATAAAATATTCTTAAGGGTTCATTTTGATCAATTTCATGAGTTATTTTGTGATTTCACATTTTATTGCTCTAGGAAGCTTGTATCAGGTGACCTGAGAATCTTTCTCTTTGTTTTATAGTGTTATGATCACAGTTCATCCACAGTAGAGAACCGCTTAACTTTGCTTCACAGCACCACTGCTGTGATCCAGAGCTTCTCATAAGATGAGCTGTGCTGCTCCTGCGAGGAAATCGCACACATGTACATCAATCAGTGTTTTCTGATACCAGGGGAGGCAGTTTGGTACAGTGGAGAGTGTGCAGAATGAGGACTCTCCTGTGTCCTGTACCAGGCTGTGCCCTGAATCAGCTGGTTGACCTTAAACAAGTCACTTCATCTCTCTGTACCTCTATCAGGCAGATGGGGCTCATCAGCTCAGGCAGATGGTCCATTTAGGAGAAGGAAAACTATGATTTCAGACCAAGAATGTCAGATCTGGCCAGTTGGTTTGTGAAAGCTGTGCCAGTAACCCATGCGCTATGTGTCTGCACTGCCTATCCAGCTAACGGGACAAGGCAAAACAAAGTGCTTTCTGATGCCACAGAGATCATAGTGTAACACTCTTCAGTTTGGGAATAAAACAGCAAATAAAACAAACAGACAAACCCCCCCTAGATTTGCTAACGGTCACCTCGTAATTACTCAGAAAGGCTATGAAGATGAGATGATGAAATGTGCTTCTGGATTCACTATGCTACTGCATCTATTGATTTCTGAGCATGCCCAGGTATGCTTCAGCTTAATCATATAAGTATAAAACATTTAGCACAGCAGGGTCTTCTCACCTGGCAAACCTGTCTTGTGAGCCTTTAAATATTGTGTTCTCTGTTCAACAGAGCTCATTAATACTTACCATCTATGTTGAGCCCTAGACTGTGGATGTTTGGTGGAGCTAGTCAAAAAATACACACTCATCCAGAAAAAAATTCCCCAAGCAAAGCTTCTGAAAATTGGAGAACCAGATTTCATGTCAGATCCCGTGTGACTTCACTATTGCCAGTCTAACCCGGAAGGCACTCAAATACTACAATGATGGGTAGAAGCATACAGTCTTCAGATTGACAGGTAGATAGAAAAGTTCATTACAGCCATTTCCTGCTTTTCACTGAAATTTCCAAAAAAATTCCATTACCTTTTTTTTTTGCTCAGGAACTTTCTTTCCATTGCCAACCAACCAACCAAAACCACTGACCATTTTCCAATCGGCTCCACTTCTTGGTTTTCAAACTAGAGAGTCTCCAATGCTCAAGTATACGGAGCGGTGAACCAGGATGTTGGCCTCAGATTGCCTCTTACACCACGACAAAACAGAAGAGTTGGCACATGTAAGTCTGAGCTATGCCCACTGTACCACTGTTTAAAAAGTATAATCAGCATGGTTGAGTCAGTAAAGTAGTTATCTCACTAAAATGTATCTGTGGAACTCAGTGCCTTAGGCCAAGTTTACACTACATAATTATGCAAAACCAACCAGGAGTCCTTGTGGCACCTTAGAAACTAACAAATTTATTTGGACATAAGCTTTCATGGGCTATAACCCACTTCATCAGATGTAGAGTGGAAAATACAGTAGGCAGGTATAAAATACAGCACATGAAAAGATTGGAGTTGCCTTACCAAGTGGGGGGTCAGTGCTAACGAGGCCAATTCAATCAGGGTGGATGTGGCTCATTCCCAACAGTTGACAAGAAGGGGTGAGTATCAAAAGAGGGAAAATTACTTTTTGTAGTGCTAACGAGGCCAATTCAATCAGGGTGGATGTGATCCGTTCCCAACATTAACAAGAAGGCTCCTTGCGTCAGCGGTGTGCGTACTCACCAGGAGTGCTTGTATCGAATGTATTGGCAGTGCGGGGCATTGTGGGATAGCTCCTGAAAGCCAGCAACAGTCGCTATCAGCAACACAGTGACAATGTGGCAACCTAATAACATCGACCATGGCTCTGCCACACAGGGAGGTGGCATCACTTCACAGACATATAGAGTCACTTATGTCGGCGGGAGCCAAATGTAATGAAGAGACTTCCACAGCTAAGTTGATGCACGTCAGCTTTCTTTGATCTAACCCTGTTGTGTAGATGAGGCCTTAGTAACTGTATACCTCAAAGCTCCCCTGTGAGGTATGGAACTGCTATTACCCCCATTTTACAGATGGGAAATTGAGGCAGAGAGAGACTAAAGGACTTGCTGAAAGTTACACAGAAAGCCTAAGGAAGAGCAAGGACTTGAATGCAGGCCTTTCAGGCACTAAGTTAGTGCTTTTACCACAGGGCCAGCCTTCCTCTCTAGACATACACTAAGGAATCAGATAAGTAAATTATAGATCTTAATATATTTAAAGACATCCATATGGGCTCAAGCTGAGGAAATTGATTGCTTAAAATGTTGAAGGTAGACTGATAAGTATAGGTAAAATCTCTCCATGAATTATTAACTGGTTTCAGCTTTCAGTTTTTCACTAAGGGGATAGGGTGGTTATGTCTTATTAGGAATGATCAAAAAGCAGCTTTTTTGGAAAGTTGCAACAAGGCTTCATCAATTATAAACCAAGAAAGACATAGGCAAGAAGGAAACTTGGCAGGTTCCCCCCCCCCTTTGACTTTCTTTGCTCTTGTGCTTGTTCCTCAACTAAGAAAAGTTCTGCCACAGAGAATGCACACCTGATGTACAGAATTGGCTCATGGTTAGACAATTTTGACAGCTACTGTATGCAAAGTTTTTTGGGGGTCTAGGCTTCATATTGGTGTTGGACATTCAGCTCCTGTGACATTTTGACCCTGAGGACATGATCCCCCATTCAACCTGGAACCATCAAAGTTGCACGTAGAAATAAATGGCTGGATGCTAATGCCAGGTATTAATATTATTTCACTTTTTAGCTATATCAAAGGAGAGGGGAATTCCCTTTAAGATCTGATGAAAAGGCGTTCTTCTCCTGCCTACACAGCGGCCACTTCCAATTCTGTTGAGGATCTAACCCATTCTTATGCAGTTTTACCACTCTGTCTTTTTCTTTCTTTCTTTTACATTTTGGTTCTCAATTTCCCTTTTTTATTCTCCACCTTTTTGTTCACCTTCTCTGCGGACCCCCTCTCCCACGATCAGATTTCTTTTGTCTTTGCCCGTTTCATTTTCCCTTTCTAAAACTCATTTCTTTTGATGACCAGCATTCATCGTTCTCATAATTCAGATATAAAGAAAGACAGCATGTAAAGAGAATAGCTAATAACTTCACCCTTCATGTTTCAGTCTGCAATAGGAGCTGACATCCTCAGGAGGACCTGGTAGCAATTTCTGGAGAAACTTGTGAGGAAACTGCCGTAGAGATAAACAGGAGAGAATCTCCTCACATAGAAAGAAAAGCAAATTCCACCCTGGGCTCTAATAACCCTTTAACTCATTTGTCTCTTCTTCTCAGAGGCACGATGGGAGAAAAAAAGTGCCGAAGGTTGTGAAAATGGGATTCAACGACCGATGTTCAAATATCATGAAAACGAACAGATCCTCCTCTGGCATAGAATGACATAACACCATTGGAATCAGTTCAGCTAAGTCAGTAAACACCAGATGGGGATGTGGTCCAATATGTTTATCATCCTCTAGATAAAAGGGGGAGAGATACCATGAATGAGATCCAGGAAAAACGAAAGCAGTGCTATAGAAATGCAGCTGGTGCTTGTTGCAATGGTCCTGCTGTGGGGAATGCCTCCTTCAGAGGATATATCCCTGTAGGAATCAGCATGTACCCTGCATAATTCACTCCCCAAGCCTGTGAGGGGGGGAAGGAGGGTACTGCTGTTTAGTTGGTGTTTCTACTACGGACTGGAAGGATTCTGAGCCTCCTGTTCCATGTTACACAGAGGGCCCCATTCAGAAATATCTGTTTAAGTGTAAAAGAGCCGTTGATCAGCTGTGTGAGACTCCCATCCTTTGATCAGCGCTCTGCTTGTTTGATTTGCTGTCCATTATGTGTGAGTGTGCTCAACTGCCTCTGAGTTCTAGCTGTCTATCTGAACTGGTTGGAATTCTTTCCCCCTTTTCCTGTAACAATAAAAAACAAACTTTGGTTTGTTTTGGTCACAATTTTTCCTTTGGCTTTTCCCAGGTTTAGCTGAAAAGCTGAATACACAAAAATCCCTGCATTTTTCAGCAGCTCAACTCCATGTAGCAAGGTTTCCATTTGATGTGCTCCCCTTTGTGGCCAAATGTCACTTCAAAGCACTCTGCCTCAGTGTCCCCTCTTGGACGGTTCCACTAAAACTTCACCCAGACTTTTTCTTGGTCATCAATACCCCTCCTTTGGTTCTGGGTTTATTAATATAAAATAATAAAGAAAACGCAAAATCCCAGCACAAAGTCCATCCAGAAGTCCACCAAAATAAAGGTTTATCTTCCTCCTCCCAGACCTTCCTGTCTAGAACCTTTCCTACTTTGGCAGGCCACTCTCACATCGGACCTAGCTGAAGTCTCAGTCCTAACTCCCAGGACTCTTGGCTAGAGCTTGCTCACTCCAAGCAGCCTCTGAGTCCTGAACGGAGATCCCCCCTCTTTGGAGGCCCAGTGGGTGCTGTGTTCTCTGCTAAGTGCTCCCCTTTTGAGCCCTGATTTTCAACCTATGACCAACACTTCTCTTGTGTGGTTTTTTTTTCATTTGTTGCCCCCAAGATTTAGTTGATCCCCTTGCTTGATTGTTTCTTTGTTTTCTGGCCCCTCCCCTCAGCAGGAGAGGTGGTCCTTCAGGGATCCATCTAGAACATAGGGACCAAATAGGCCTAAACATTCCCCCTTTCTTGGAGCTTCCTGCTGATCTTTATAGAGAAATCACCTGATCTCGTCCAGATGTCATCATGTCCTTAGTCATCATGTCTGGCCGGCCCCGGCCCTTAGGGAGAAGCCACCCTATTACACCCCAAAATCTCACCTTTTGCTTTTCCATGGAACCCCCCCCCCCCAGAGTTTTGGACAAAACCCAGATATTTTTCATTACAATGTCTAATTTGTCAAAAACAGTTTTCATCAAAATTAATTTTCACAGAAAAAATGTTCAATTCAATCTATCTAAACACACCCATTATTATGGTATTTGAGTCTCTTAGAAGTACTAAGTAAAATAATAGATCAGTTTCTCCTCAGCATTAACTATGGTTTGTGGTTTGTCTTTTTTAATTCTGTTTTTTTTTTTTTAATTTTCTGAAAAGTTTTGAAATTTTCTGAGGTTTTGATGGGCAAAAGTCATTTTAGATTTTTTTGACTTTTTGGTTTTCCTCCAGTTTCTCTCCCTTTCCTTCCCCCCCCGCCCCCCCTTTTTTCAGTGCCAAAATGAAAAGGAGATCAAATGCCGAAACCTGAAAACTGAAATATGTTTTGGTTTTCAGATTGGAAATTAATGTGGTTAAAAGTCAGAAAAGAAAGAAAAAGAAAACAATAAACCTTTTATTTAAAAAACATTTCGGTTGAAAAAAAATGAAAAATTTCAACCAGCTCAAGGCAGCATGTTGTAGAATCAAGACCTTAGTCTTTGATCTGGCACTAAGCTCCTAACGAGTATCTATATGCACTCATCTAGAGTACCACTGAAGTGAGTTTCCATGCAGGTCCATCTGCTGCATGGATGTGACAGAGTGCTATCACAACAGCAGCTGTACCAGCATGCTGATCACTGGATCACCAATTAAATCACCCTGGAGTAGACCTGAGGGCCAAAACTGTGCTTAACTGTCAGATTGGGTGGCCTGAGAAGAGCCCCAAAGGCTAATTAGCCCAGAAAGTAGAAAAGGCACAGGAAGGGCATGCTCAGTGGAAAGAGAGAAACTAGTAGACTTCAGAGAGACAAGTGATTTCTTAGGGGATGTTACGGTCTGTCTTCCTCCTCTGTGGCTGAGCCAGCTAAGGACTGTATGCTTGTAAATACAGAGCTGCATAAGTTTTGTAAAGAGGGTGGGGAAGAACACTGTCAATAAATTGCACAAGGAGTTTGACTAGAAGGAGGTCTCTGAGCTGTCTGTGTCCAGAAGAGAGCAGGAGCATGACAATGCCCTCTCACAGGGGAGTGCAGTGCAATAGAAGAGATTGTTTCAGTTGTAAGCTGTTTGGAGTAGTGTTCTTGTCCCCTTGTAACACAGCAGAGTCCTGTTCAGAGCAGGGCATGCTTCTAGATCTCAACAAATTTGCTGATTGTTATTACTGCTTCAGGTGGTTTCCCCCTGAAATGGCATCTCTCACCTCAATTCTTGTATTCATTTAATATATTTATAAGATGACTATATTGTATAGGAGGATCTCAGCCTTGATTCAACAAGATCAATGCAACACATTGCAGGGATGCAGAAACACCAGCCAGTTGCCCTATGCCAGATGGACCAAAGGAACTGGTAGAAAGGCAAACCCAGTAGCTCTCAAACATCAGACAAAAGGGAACAATTCCCAACTGACATACAAGGAAAGGGTTGGAGGGGAAGAACTTAACTCCACACGATCAGTTTAGGGTAGGTCACCAGAAATCAATGGGTCTTATGTCATATCCTGAAGTCACCCAACAGGGGGACTAGTCCACGATGGAAATCTACAAGCAAGTGCCCTAGACTGAGAAATAGATTGACCCTAGGGACTGAGAGACAATCCAACCCTGCTGACTGTTTCTGGACCTGACTAGATCATTGAGGTATGCTAGAGGCATGCATTCACACTGTGCAGACACATAAGCATATATTTTGTCACCCCTTTTTAACATGACTGGTCAGCCAATTTTGAGGGTCTTGTGAGTTGTTTCTGGTTGGAGGAGAAATTGATGGAGTCATGTATTTCTTCAGTGCATCCTGTTTATGTATAAAGAATGTATGAAGTCCTGTTTCTGTGAACACAATAGGAATCAAGCAACAGGAGACAATTACTTTATTCATTGTCCTGAGCCTCTTTCAGGCAGGACTCCACCGAAAAAGCTGCTTTTTCTCAGGACCACACTACTGGGGCAGAGCTGGGCTGTTTCTGGGGCTTCTTTGCTTCCCCTCCTCTGTTTCTGCGGTGTTTTCTGCCCCTTCTCTCACACACAAAAGACAGCTGCCATCAAATCAATTCCTCACCCTTGTGTTTTCATTCAACCTATTGTGAAATCCTGCCTCCCACATCATTCAGATTCCTGAGCAGTTTTACAGATGGCATGCATTTTGGGTGGTGGCTCCTCTGGTTTCAGCTCTCTTTCAACAAAGGGGCATTTAATTGTTCCCTTATTTAGCCTGAGAGGAAGGTCACTGTCACTTCTGCCAGCTTCAAGGAGGTTTCTCCCAGCCTCCAACCTAACAATATCATTTATTACTTGAATTTCAAATGCAAGTGAGCCATGGATTAAAACAAACCATTTGGACAGTTGAAACTCCACTGAGAGAGCGGAACACCAACCCTTGAAGAAACTCACTTGAAATTCCTACAACAAAAAAGAGAGGGAGAATGACTAGTGAATAGAAACAAAGGTATAAAGATAAATGCAGATTTAAGTTATAAAAATGTTCTGAAAGGTCCCTTAGGAAAGATGCAGCCTTTATTCCGAATGGGGAAATCTTATCAAGGGTTCCCATGTATAAATATTGAAAAGCTTCCTTAAAGGTTAGCCCCACTGCTAGATGTCAGCATGTTCTTTTCAAGATCCAACTTGCAGCAAATTGACTGTGAAAGGGAAAGGGGAAAAAATAAGAAAGGAGAACTCCTTGACAGAAGGCCTTCAACCCTTTATTTTTTTTAATTTTTTTCCCTTGTTCAGCTCTACGGCATATAGATGCAGGTAAATAGCTCCATGAGGCTGAGCTTATACAACCCTCTCCTTCTATCTTGGGCTGGGTTTTTCTTAGAATCCTGCATCTCTCACTTACCAAAAAAGAAAATGCTCTCCCTGCCAATAACACCTCTGTGAAATCTCCTTTAAGTAAAGCGCTTCTTGCACCTATGCCGTGGCTCTGAAAGCTGCCATCTGGTGTAATGCGGCTCTATTTTAAGCTTCGGAGTCACATGACTTAAATCCCACGTAAGTGTTGATTGTACATGATTGCCTTTATTGATTCCTCCTTGGACTCAGCATGCCTGCATCAAACTTTAGATACAGTTTTACCTTAGACTTTCTTTCATTCTTTCTCTATCTCACTCCCCTCTTGCCCCTCCATCTTTCTTGATATTCTTTGTATTGTGGAAGTGCCTAGAGACCTCAGTCACGGACTGGGGACCCCAGGAGCTGTACAAACGCTTATCAAAAAGATGGTCCTTGTCCCCAAAAGCATCTTAAACTCTAATCTCATCAGAAATACATTTTTTTCTAAGTAAAATTGTCAGGGAAGTGTAGTATTTGTGTGGGATGTGAGAAGCAGTGCTGGCGATTAAAGGGGAGTTTTTAAAAAAGCAGTTAGGTCCCTAAGTTACAGTTGGACATTGGGGAAGATTTTTAAAGCACAAATGGGAGGTAGGCAATCCATTCCCACTGACTTCCATGGGAATTGGATGCCTAACTGGCTTTTGTGCCTTTAAAAAGCCCGCCTTCAGTATTTAGCGTTGCTTCTTCTGAGATGGTAATAAACCAATGCTCCAAAATGTTACCCAGGGGGGAGTGTGCTGTTTGAAGTTCTGTCTTTCAGATTAAATGTGTTATAAACAGTGTCTCCTGACCACATGTGATCATTAACATTCCCACTGCACATTTTGCAAGAGGAGGGGTTGTCAGTTAATCCCAAAGCCCTTGCTGAAATCTTAGTTAATTACATTCTGACTGTAGAAATTCTTCTGCAGTTTCAAGTTGACAAAAGTTCTGTTTAGTTCTTATCTTGAATTGCTGTGTGATACTATGTGCTCTTAAACGGTTGTCACATTCCACCCTGCAGGTAGCTGAATTTCTGTGGTGAGCAGAGATTCTTAATAGTTTATAATTTCCAAAGAATTATTTAATTTGTATAAAACCTTGCATAAATGCAATATCATTTCATTTTCGTTCTTTCAGAGTAGAGATGATAAAATATCAAATTACTCACTGGAAATACTTTTTTTCTGATAAAATATTCTCTTTTGTGTTTCTGAATAATCTGCTAACTGGTTTTGCTTTTTGTCCATTTGTTTGTTATGGTTATTTGCTTTTGCTCTTCATTATTTATGCCAAATTGTTGGATACCTAGTGATCATTGCCATTTGTGAATATTTATTTTTTCCTTTGTGGTAGTGTCCAGAGGCCCTGTGTATGAAGTGCTGTACCACACATACGATGAAAAGATGGCTGCTGATGTAAACAGCTTGCAGTCTAAGTATAAGACGAGACAATGGGTGGACACAACAATCAAATGGGGTGGGGAGCACAAGACAACAATGCGAAGATTAGGAATGGTGTGCCAACCAGCAATCACAGCTCACTAAAGACCTGATGCAAAGCCCACTGAAGTCAGTGGAAAACTCTGATTGACTTTAGTGGTCTTTGAATCAGACATTAGTTTGCTAGGCATAGTTATCACATTCCAGGGTACAATCCAGACCAATGAGACCTGTTCCAGAATCCTGGGTACCTTACAATGCTTTGTTGTTGTAGCTCCCTCCCTGGGCCACTCACCAAAGAGCCTACCGGCATGTAGGTCACACCCTGAATGGAGTGTCTGTGAAAAGCCACAGCCCTGATCCAGCAGCTCTCACCCAGCAGCCTGTCAGCAACACAGGAGTCACATGCTCTGGTTTCCACCAGCCTGGGTTATCACTTGTAGGGTGACCCCAACACACTCCTAGTCCCGAATTTTCCTAAAAATGTGTGTTCTGTACTGTCCAGCCCTCTCCTGGACAGTTCCACTATTAAAGGTCCATTGCTTCTGTGAAGGGTTAATATTTAACAGTTTGCTACTTTAACTGGAGTTAGGAAACAGTTCAGTATAAACATTGCACTGGATTGGTTTAGATTTAAAAATAAAACAATTTTTTTAACAAAAGAAGATAGGATTTTAGGTGAAATCAGGTGTCAGGCATTAAACTCAGAAATGGTTACAAAAGAAATAAAAATAAAACACTTTCTAGTAACTAAAACTTATCACATTAGACTTGGTTCAAGGTAAAATCCTTACAACATGGTCCCAGCGACAGGGCTGACCAAATTCTCAGGTCAGTATCTCTCCTGAAAGTCAAACGGCTGGTACCTTTGTCATCTTAGGTGAGAGAGAGAGAGAGAGAGAGAGAGAGAGAGAGAGTTTGGGGATTTCTGCCCTTTTCCTTTATAGTGAGTTTACCTTTGAAGTGGATTCTTCTGAGAATTACTCCTCAAAGCAAAGTTTATTCAAAGTGTAAAGAAGGTGAATTGGAGTCTGATGGTGAAGAAAGCTCCATGTTCTTTTTTCTCACCCTTGTTTGCTGAAATACAAATTTGCTTTGTCTCCTGCCATCTCCTCTCCCGGCTGTGTCAAGGACCCCATGTACTAATTATATGTAAACCAAGGTAAACACATATTTGTTCATTCAGGATACTTCTGCCTGGGCAGGGATGGGTGGTGTTGAGCATGTGCTATGAACATCATAAGAACATAAGAACGGCCATACTGGATCAGACCAAAGGTCCATCTAGCCCAGTATCCTGTCTTCCGACAGTGGCCAATGCCAGGTGCCCTATAGGGAATGAATAGAAAAGGTAATCATCAAGTGATCCATCCCCTGTCACCCATTCCCAGCTTCTGGCAGAGGCTAGGGACACCATCCTTGCCCATCCTGGCTAATAGACATTGATGGACCTATCTTCTATGAATTTATCTAGTTCTTTTTTGAACCCTGTTATAGTCTTGGACTTCACAATGTTCTGTGGCAAGGAGTTATATTGGGGGATTTCATAACTTTTTATATAAAGTTGCTACCTACACTTCACCATGATATTATCAAGAAGCAAGTTACTAGTTTTCAAATGATACCTCACAACGCTTGTTTTGTACAAAGATTATTACAACAGCGTGTAGAGTGTGAATAAAGGGGTACTTTTGGTTACAATAGTTGAATGTACTAATAAGTCAAATGGGGAAGGAGGGTGTGCCTTAATTGGATGAACAAAGCTTTATCAAGAGGAGTCCCTTTTCCATTTGCAAACTGGCCATGGCAATTTGGGAATGTCAAATGACACCATCATGCTGTGAGGAAGAAGTATTTCAAAATGGCCATTGTACGTTTCTGAGGCAAGTTCTCTAACTGGTAATTCACCTCTGTTCAAGTCCCAGGCAAACACACTACTTAAGTCTCACTGATGCCCTCAAAATAGGGCTAAAGGAGTGTAAAGACTTCATATTGGCTCAGAAATGAAATTCACCATGAGTAAACAGCTGTTTGCAATAGTCTTCCCCTGCCACTTTGGTGTCCCTAGAACATTCTTGTAAATAAAAGCTGGTTAATGCATCCTCCAATGTTTGTAGGTTATGACCCCTGCTCAGCGCAGGACTTAACCGAGTGTTTGACTTTAAGCATAAGGGAAGTCCAACTGAAGTCAATGGAGCAACTCATGTACTTAAAGTTAAATTCTCTGCCAAATTGGGGCCTAAAGGAGTAGAATGGGTTGTGATCATCAGTGGAACAAATCACTAGAATTAGTCACAAAATGATTCACCTTTATTTTTTAAATGAATTTCCCCAGCTTTGCCCAAAAAAGGAGAATAAGGTTGAAAACTACAGGTCTAATTCTGGTCCTACAAAAAATAGCAATCATGAGAGGAAAGAACCAGAGTTTTTGTTGCTTTTATTTTTTATTCTCCCCACCCCCCATTCTTTAAATTATGAACTTAAGCTCAGATCATTTACAAGACTTTTGGATACAGATCAGCAGCTATGCACAGAGAGTATGAATCTTGAATCTTCCATTTCACACTCTGCCTGAAGAGGGTAATAGCTTGAGGTGCTGTCAGGACCTTCATCTGCAAGAAATGATGAGAGTAGCAAACTTTCTGTGATTACACAGCTGGGAACAGGCCACAGGATTGCTGTATGGCTGTAAACTATAAAGAAAGATAAGCAGAAAGACCTTTGATTTCTATTGGTGCTTACATGTGTGCTAAATGGTGTTGGGAAATTAAATGTATGAAGGTTCTAAGGTTCTTTCCCTGGACAGGAGGGAGATGTGTGTCTCAAGCCCAGGACTGGACTTTAGCATAGCTGTGTTCTACTCTGTCTCTGACACAGATTACCTTAGTGATCTGGAGCATATCCCTTAATCTCTCAGTGCCCCCTGATGCAAACATCTAACAGCATAAATGTATAATAATTTGGTTTTGGTAGAGAACATGTAACACCTGTGCAATATTTTTTTAAATTAAGTTGTGCATATCTGTTGTTTGATTCAAACTCCAGCTACTGTTGGCAACTGATCTATGGAATGAACAGTGTATAATTCGTATAATTTAACTTGATGATGATTGTTAGTGATGGGAAAACCTCACACAGTTCAGAAATTCACTTGGTTCGAGTAATCGGCCACTGGTCACAAGCAAAATCTGTCTCAGGCTTGTAGTAACCAAAATCTTAATTATAACAAGAATTTGATATCTAGCTTAAAATGAACTAAGTAGCTTACAGCAGCCCCTATGGGGAAGTGACCACCTTTAAAAAAACAACAACAACAACTATCACAGCAGTTACAACAAATTGGTGTCTTTATGGGTAGTCTGAGTAGGAACCATGGAAAGAATAAGTCATGGAACTCAAGCTATCCTCTAGCACCTAATTTTAAGCACATATGTAGTCCCAAAGAAGACACACATGTGCTTTAAGTTAGGTTTGTGCTTAAGCACCATGATGAATCGGTGCCTAATCAAGGATAGTCTATAACTGTCCATGCTGTAACTAGGACTCCACTCTCCAGGACTGTCAATCCAGAACTTTAAAAACAGCAGTAAATTTGCCTACAAAATCATAGGGGGAAGAGTATAGTAACCCGTTATCAACAAAGTTTTGCTCATTTTTTTTGTTTGTTTTTCAACTAGCATTTCTGTAAAATGGGAACACCAGATCTTAAGCTGGTGTAAATGGGAGCAGCTCGACTAAAGTCAATGGATCTGCGTTCATCTCCTCACCAGCCAAGCATCTAACTGTGTATTTTCTTTGGTTAACAGAGCCAAAGCAGGTCATGTGCCTCCAACATTTTAGTTCACAGAACCCATGGGCTAAGGTGAAACATTAATGATTCATTTGGCTTTTGCTGGGTCTCCGCATAGGGGTGAATTTCACCCACATTCCTCGGTCAATATTAAAAATCTATTGCAAGTAGCTAACAAAATCAGAGAAAACTAAAGGGAAGAAAAGCACACTAACTAAAACTTACCAAGAACAATCAGAAAACCAGGGTTTTTTTTTCATAATTTCTAAAGATAAGAAATGACTATTTTTTAAAAAGGAAAAGCTTTCACCTTCTCATATGTTGGATGACAAGTATTAAAGAGCAGTTTTCGGAACACATGTCTTCAGTTCATTATTAAATGCTAAGAATGAGATCTGAACTCTCCTGGACTCACCAGGCCCAGCAGAGTACTTGTGAACTAATTTATTATGTGGCATTTTTTTTCTTTTTCCTTTTTTTTTTAATTTAGAAGAATGCAATTAAAACTGAACTTGATAATTAATTCTGAACCGGTGAGAACCAGTTCCAGAGATTATGACTATAATGCTATGTAGCCATTGATATAAATATTCATGAGGTTTCATTGTTTTATGGTTTTTCTCAAGCACACAGCTTATCTGAAGAAGTAAAATTAAAGCACCATTGTTTAACATTGTGGTGTAAATAAGAATCAATGGAAAAAGAGTAGCTTGTGCAGTGTGTGTATATATATATATATATATATATATATTCTGTGAATGTGTGCGTGTCATGCATTACACAATTATCTGTGTATTGTGTATGTGTGTAATATGTATTTGATACATGCTCTGTCTCACACATGCACACACATATGAGCCTTGTACACAAAGAGGTATATACACACCTGCACAAGTAAATATGAAAGAGACAAAGATGGATAAACATTTGTGCATCTTAATCTGGTCAACACTGAAATTCATTGAAATTGACTTGACCTACCACCAAAAATCAACTAAACTATAAAATTAATCATGTGTGGTTGAAGACAGAGTGAGCAAATGGACTTTCTAATTCTAGTTCCATCTGATACTGGTCCATATGTAGCATCATCATATGTGCCCTTGTTACAGACGCCTATATAAACAAGAAATCTTCAAGCACACTGGAGGAATAAAGGCAGACCCTAGAGAGATAGTGACTGAAGAGAAACAGGCAACTGGACAGCTAGTTAGCCAGCTAGATTGAAAGAGACAGACAGTTAAAACAAAACACAGAGTAATTTTAAACCTTCGGTGTGTTGTTTTGATTTATTTTGATTTAATTTCATTTCATTTTTTAAAGAAACTGAGAATGGGTTTTACATAATTGCTCTTTGTTTCCTTTCAGGGTCCTGGCACAGTTGGCCTCACCACAGGTCCTACGGTTATTGAGTACTATACAGAAATTTGAGCAAGATTTAAGCCTACTGTACCAGCATGCTCAATTCATTTATTGTGAGGCGCTGAAAAGTCAAATTCAGTATTATGTGATTAAGCTACATCTGTCTCAGCGCATGCAGTAACCATATTTCTGTGAGTTCAGCAGGTGTTTTGCAAAGAATCTAGAGGATTTTGCACAAAATTAGTGCCTATAATAAAGCCCCAGTGATGAAGAGACAGCTCTTTATATCACTGATATATTATAGTTTCGTTCTAATAAATGTCATTGCCAGATATTTCAAAACCTAAAAGAGGTTTGCTGACTGAACTGTTTTGCAAGCATATTTGCTATGTCTTATTGCAAAGATGTTCTTTTATAGACATACAGTTTAGAAATTTTATTTGACACTGCTGACTACTAAATTAGCAGCTTTTCAACTTTGCGAGACTCATGCAACACAAGTGAGATAAAAAGGTAGAATGCATAACTTTTGCATTAATTCTTGTTGGCACTGTCATAAGAATCTTCAAGAAGTGTTAATTGAGCTGAAAATATGTGAAACAAATTATAACAGGGATGTTTTTTTCTCTCTCGCAGACCTTTCTCTCTCCCGTTCTGTTGTATATGGATTCCCATACTGAGCCCATCACCTCCGTATCAGAATGCCCACTGAGAATGCATTAAGCAAGGTTAACAGCATCAGTTATGTGTGGCTGTCCTTGAGGGGAAATTTGTGTGTGTGATGTGCTATGTGCTTTTGTGAGGGAATCTGAGGTCAAAGAAGTGCACTTTGCACTTGGAAAGGATAGCAGTGAGGTATGAAGTAGGTCTAGTCCTGCAGGAATGAGTTCCACAATCTTGGACCAGCCCCTGAGAGTTCTCTGTTCCTTGCTTCAAAACCACTTCACCCTTGTGGCAGATAATTCTGTTGCACCAGTAGAGTGAAGTTTACTAGAGCGGCTTTCCACAAAAATCTTTCCACAAAACTCTTTTTTTTTTTTTTTGGTCAGAAAATGCTGATTTGTCAAAACAGAAACTTTGTGGGAACAGGTTGTTGTTTTTTGGCAACATTCCTGTTTTAGATACTTTTTTTGTAAGTTGTGAAATTGTCAAAATGTCCCATTCTTACACTTTTGAAATGAAAAGGTTAAATTTTTCAGGTCAAAGTGACATTTCATTTCAAAATTTAAATTAAGTTTCTATTGTCAATTCCATAGCATGGTCCAAAAGATTAACAGAAAATATAACATTTTCTGTAAAAAGCTATAGGGATTTTCCACAAGGGATGGGAGATGCAAAAAACTGCACATTAGTGGCTGGGGAAATAGAAATTGAGGCCATATTTTGAAAAGTTGTCCCTTGAGTCTCAGTGAAGCACCTTGATGAAGATTATTATTCTTTTTTCTTTGCAGCAGAACTGTGACCCGATAATGCTTCATGCTATAAAAGTATAAAATAAGAAGAAAAATTGCAATCTAAGGCTATGATCCAACAGGGTGACCTGCTAGCAGAGACCCCCATAATATCATGGAGTGCATTGAAGTCAGGAGGTTAATATTGAGAAGGGCACATTGCTCATCAGGATCGCCAGTGGGTCTTCTTAGAAGCACTGGGACTGCTTGTACAAATCAGATACAAGGAACATGACCAAAGTGTTCAAGGTGATGCAGGCATACTTCATGTTAGTTCCAGATCTTTATATTGATGTATTTACCAATTGAAATTAAATGAATGGTCTGATTTTTTCATATGTCTAGAAACAGTAAAATTAAGTACTTCTGAGTGACAAATATGTCCTGAAGACTTGCAGGCATAAATAAAATAACTGAGAACTGTGAAGGATTGAACTCAAATGCAAAATAAAATAAAATAAAAAGTGTCTCAAGCTACAACTATCTAGCTATCTGTCTTAGGGTTTCATACTGATACTGCTGCCCATAACCACAGCATCTGAGTGCCTTCCATGTAAAATCAATAGTAATAGTAATACACTACATGCATCTGACGAAGTGGATCTTCACCCATGAAAGCTTATGTTCCAATACGTCTGTAAGTCTCTAAGGTGCCACAGGACTCTTTACCAATAGTAATAATAAAATCCAGGGTGCACTTCAGGGAATCTCTGAAACATCATCTCCCTATTTAGGGTCCAGAGTAGCAGCCATGTCAGTCTGTCCCCGCAAAAAGAGAAGGAGGACTTGTGGCACCTTAGAGACTAACAAAGTTATTTGAGCATAAGCTTTCATGGGCTACAGCTCACTTCTCTGGTGAGAGTAGGTGGTTCCCCCTAAAAAAGGAAGTTGGGAATAGATTAGGGTGTTTATATGGTGAACATCGCTTATATTGGGAAGGTTTACACAAAGAGGAATATAGTTTTTTGCTTATGAATTCTCAGCCTCAGAAAGACTGGGATATTTGTTCGTGTTTGTTTGGGCTTTTTTTTTTTTTTTTTGTAGTGCAGAGTATGAATTACTAAAAAAAAAGGGAAGAAAAAAAACCTTCTTTTTTTAAAGGACGCTATCAGGAAATCATCATAATTTAGGGCCAGATTACAAATCCATTACTCACCCAGACAGTCCTAGGGAAGTAAAATTTGACAACGGTTCACCCCTTTGAGTAAGGCAGCTATCAAGCAGTTTATATATTCAGAGAACTGGCGAAAGATTAATGAAAGGGGAGATTTCACTCAGTTCCACTGGGAATTGCACAGCTAACTACCCTTTATGCTTTGGAAAATCTCCTCCTACATTATCCTCACAATAACCTATTCTTCCAGCCTCCTCCCTCATATGTAATAGTGTAAGTAAATATTATCATCCTGTCTTCCAGATGGGGAGACACAGAGGCAAACTGACTTCCCAGGGTTCACACAAAAGAAATAAATAACAACTAATAGTATTCTGAATGCGGGCTCCTACAGAGAAGCTGTGTGGTTTAGGTGTCAAATCAGGGGTCTTGGGACCTAGAACCCTTATTTTTACTCTTCCAGGGCCTTGCCATATAACCTCGGGCAACATGTTTAAACCCCCTTACATCTCAGTCTCCTCACTGGGATAGTAATACTTGCTCATTTTCTCAAAGTGCTTTGAAAAGCTGCAGACGAAAGGTGTTGCCTGGGCCCGATCCAACTCCCACTGAAGTCAATGGAAAGACTCCTGCTGACTCCACACCTGGACCATTGTGTCCAGTTTTGGGCCCCCCACTACAGAAGGGATTGGAGAGAGTCCAGTGGAGGGCAACAAAAATGATTAGGGGCCTGGGGCACATGACTTACGTGGAGAGGCTGAGGGAACTGGGGTTATTTAGTCTGCAGAAGAGAAGAGTGATGGGCGATTTGACAGCAGCCTTCAACTACCTGAAGGGGGGGTTCCAAAGAGGATGGAGCTAGGCTGTTCTTAGTGGTGGCAGAAGACAGAACAAGGAGCAATGGTCTCAAGTTGTGGTGGAGGAGGTCTAGGTTAGATATGAGGAAAATCTATTTCCCTAGGAGGGTGGTGAAGCACTGGAATGCGTTACCTAGGGAGGTGGTGGAATCTCCATCCTTAGAGGTTTTTAAGGCCCGGCTTGACAAAGCCCTGGCTGGGATGATTTAGTTGGTGTTGGTCCTGCTTTGAGCAGGGGGTTGGATTAGATGACCTCCTGAGGTCTCTTCCAACACTAAACTTCTATGATTCCAAGGGGAGGTGGACCAGGCATTGTAAGTATAAATAGTTATTGTAGGAAGTTTCCCTTTAATCTAGAAGTGGAATCTAAAGGCCATGTAAACACTTTTTCCAATTACATCATTCGCTCAGATACAGTAGTCCCACTGATCACCTGGGATAATTCCCAGAATAAGTCCCTTTAAAAAGCAGCTGTCCCACTTCTTTACAAAGAATAATTCCCAGAACCAAACATAGGAAATTCAGAGAATTGAGAACTACCAGTTTCCTATTGTGCCTGGATAAGGGCCCCATATTTTTTAATATACTGCAAAGAGAAGAGAGAGAGAAATTTTTTTATCAGCCCATCTCAAAAGTATGTAAACCTCTGTTAGGTCACCTCCGAACCTTTATTCCATTTACACTTTTTTGGAAATGCTCCAGCCGTTCTGTGCCTTGGGAATGAATAAAAGACGCCAACATCAAGAGTGACATAAGAATTTGCACAGGTTCAGAAGTAACTGCTGAGAAAACACTCTCTTACTGAAATCCCATTTGCACAGAACCTTTATAGATTGTGGTAGACCAGCTCAGCAAGGAATGACAATTTCCTGCAAGTGTTAAAGGCACTTGACTAACTTTTTGCAAGACAAGTGCAGATGAGTGGATGGCATTTACTTTCAGCTGAATCTACCCACTGCAACCCCAAGCTAATGAATCCAGAGCTCTCAGACTACCCACATAGCCAGCGTAAATACACAACAGTGACTGCAATAATACTTGAGAGAATTAATGCTGTGAACACGGATCTTTAAAAAATGATAATCAATAAGCTTGGTGATATAAAGTACCCAGAAACCTTGCTCCATACTTCCATATTGCTGGGGCTTTGTTCACCAAAAAATAAAAAGGCTTTGGAGAAACCCTTCAGCTGATCAAACTCTGTATAGCTATGCCTTCACTGTGAAATGACATCCAGGTGCTGATCACCCAAGCTGAGCACCTGGGTTAGCGTAGCCTGGGTGTGAATAAACACATTGCGAAGCCCTAACTGAGTTGCTGTCCTCATTGGTGCTGCACTCGCCAATGTGTGTCGCTAGGACTTATGGGGGCATATCCCATGGTTCTTTGTGCTGCTGTAAGATGAGGCACTCTGGGATTCTTTCCCAGTGCCTTGTGAGAGAACTTGTCTGTCCTTATGGGCACACTGGTGGGCAGAGTCTAGGTTGGATATTAGGAAAAACTATTTCACTAGGAGCGTGGTGAAGCACTGGAATGGGATACCTAGGGTGGTGGTGGAATCTCCATCCTTGGAGGTTTTTAAAGCCCTGGCTGTGATGATTTAGTTGGCGTTGGTCCTGCTTTGAGCATGGGGTTGAACTAGATGACCTCCTGAGGTCTCTTCCAACCCTGATATTCCATGATTCTATGAATTGTAGGAAGGCGCTGGAGGACGACCAGCACTTAAGTGGTTTAGAATCATAGAATAGCCTGTGTCTGCAGAGCAAGGTGTGTGGGTTACCAGCCTGAATGAAGATGTTACTTGGGCTCTAACCCACAATCCCAGCTAGGCCAGCTAGCCTGGGTTGAAAGCACCTCAAAACTCAGGTGAGCAGGTTTTGTGTGTGGATGGTAAGGGGATTAGGGACAACACCTGGGTGAGAGCCCAGACTAACTCTCCAGTGAAAACATATTCTAAAAAGCTAAGACCCACTTTTGAATCAGTTTGGGCCCAGATCATCAGCTAATATATATTAATATAACTCCATTAGCTTCCATAGTGCTACAATGATGTAAACAACCTGAGGATCTGGCCCCAGATACCTAATATTTGTAGGATGGACGTAATGGTAAATCAGAGAAAATTTCTACCACCCCCATGGCTTCACAGCATTTGCCAAATATGGACTGTGTTGTTGGTGTTGCAATATTACAGGGAGGAAAGCACCCTACAACTTAGGAATTACCCAGTCTTTGTAACCCATCAGAGCCTAATTCTAAACACTACAGCTGGTTAAAAATTTTCAATGTTCCCAATTTCAAATATTGATGGAAAGAAAGATTTTTTTTAATTGAAACTTTTTACAAATATTTCATCATGGGGTGGATCACTTGATGATCACCTGTTCTGTTCATTCCCTCTGGGGCACCTGACATTGGCTACTGATTTCCACCCCTTCCTGTCAACTGTTGAGAATAGCCCACTTCCATCTTAATTGAATTGGTTCATTAACACTGACCCCCCACGTGGTAAGGCAACACCCATCTTTTCATATGCTGTGTATTTATACCTCCCCACTGTATTTTCCACTCCATACATCTGATGAAGTGGGTTTTAGCCCACAAAAGCTTATTCGCAAATAAATGTGTTAGTCTCTAAGGTGCCACAAGGACTCCTGGTTGTTTTTGTCAGAAGACAGGATACTTGGATAGATGGACTTTTGGTCTGACACATTATGGGCTTTCTTATGTTCAAACTGTTTTCATGATGCAATTGAGTACTGTGCTAGTTAAAAATGGCTGGTTTGTAAAAGAGAGGCAATGTGGTCTAATGGATAGGAAAGTTTGTGTTCAAATCTCAGCTCTGCCACTCACCCATTGCAAAAAGCAAGTCTCTTCACCTCTTTGTGTCTCTGTTTCTCTACCCACCCTTTGCCTGTCTTTTTAAATTGAGATTGTATGGGTGAGACTTTGAAAAACATCTGAGTGATTTAGCACTGTTAATTCCTGAAAGTCTCCTAAACTCATCAGGGCAGGGAATGTCTCTCACTATGTGCATGTACAGTGCTTCACACAGTGGGTACTCAGTCTCAGTTGAGGCTTCTCGACATTATTGAAGCACAAAGAATAATTTTAATAAAACTCCAGCTGTTTTGCTGATTTGAGAGTTTGGAAAGGTGGGTTTTTTTCTTCTTCTTTCTGTTCCTACCTTTAAAGATTTGAAGATGCAAAGAAGAAAAGCAAAATAATTTTAATAAGTCCTTGCTACTATCTCATGGAGAGAACAATAATTTTCTCAATGTCCTCTCTAAACCGTTCTTGATTTCATAATAACCTTTGCTTTGTTGGCACTGCTCCTTGGAAGTGGGGCAAATGCATTTGAAGGATCGGGGGGGAGAGATTTCTATTTTCTTTTGGGGGTGTGTGAGAGAGAGAGAAGTTACAGCTTTGTAAGTGAAAACGATGTCCTCAAATTCCTTTGAAAAATATCACCCATGCTCTGAAGCCCCATTGTTACATCAGACACAAGCAGCCCCATGCATAGAACCAACTGTCCTATTTTGCAGCAAGTCGCTTCTGAAGGCATTGGTGGTGTCATACGTTTCAGCATTATTCATGTTAAGAGGGAGAATTAAATTCCTCAGCTCCCGTCGGAGCAGGGAGGGGGGTGGAATTTACCTACTGTTGTTAAAGTGGAGGGCTGATTACAGAGCTGCAGCTGCTTGGCTCTGTCTTAAACAAGAAAACAAACCTCCTAACCAGCCACCATGGAGCACCTTTCACTCTGTTCCCATGGCAACACCTCTATCCTCTGGTGCCCATGGTGTCTCTAATGCTTTCGACTAGTTGGATTCCTTGGTACCTGCTTCCAGTGCCAGGTCTTGTCAAACCTTATTAGGCTGAGAATCCATTTCTACTGCACTAGTGGGAAAAGAAAGCAGACAAATTTAGTTCACCTGAGATCTCTTTTAAATCCCAGTAAAGTCAATTTCTCAAGTTTCCAGCGAAGAGCAGAACTTGCCTAGGGCAAATACACACATATACACACACACAGACACCTTTTCTCTCTCTCTCTCTCACACACAATCTCACAGACTCATTCCCTCTCTTGCACACACATACACACTCAGCCACTCACACAAAAAATAACTTTCTTTTACACACAAACACAAATAGACAAATTCTCTCTAACACACATGCAGTCTCTCACACACAAAATAACAGTCTCTTTCACACAATCTCAATCACATAGGCAAAGTTGCTGTCTCTCTAAGACAACACACCTTGTCTATATATATTTCACACACACACCAACTTGCTCAGAGCATATTCATACCAACGTACACAAACTCACAAATACTTTCTCCCTCTCTTGCACGCACGCACGTGCTCCTTCTCCCTCATACAAATCCTTTATGACGTCTATAAAGTCATTATGTTGGGTTGAAATCAAAATACAACTTCACCTGGTTTAATGGAGAAATGTAAGGCTCATAGCTTCCCTCTATACCCCGTTCACAGGGTAGGAGGAAAGGGTGTCAAGAACACCTATCTATATATTTTCCTAGGGAGGTGGTACCTAGGGAGGTGGTAGAATCTCCTTCCTTAGAGGTTTTTAAGGTCAGGCTTGACAAAGCCCTGGCTGGGATGATTTAACTGGGAATTGGTCCTGCTTTGAGCAGGGGGTTGGACTAGATGACCTTCTGGGGTCCCTTCCAACCCTGATATTCTATGATTCTATGATTCTATGTTTTCATCCCATGCTCATCACTGATATATCTGAGCCCCTTATGAATATATCATGCCAGGTTCATGGCATGACATGAGTATATTAATAGGTGATACTGGCTACTGTTCTGGCACATGTATCACATCCTTAATTTGTACGTTTTGCAGGTTAGACGGCTATGTCCGGTCTCTGCCTAGTTCCTCAAGCTGACTGGCAGCACGCACTAGGTGGGGCTGTACTTTGCTACTCTATGGAGCACCAGCAAAGGAGTGCATTCCTCAGCTCTGTCCTAAAATATCCCCTTACTGCAGTCATGATTCCTGCATCAGAGGACACTCGAGACAACCCTGCTGATACCCTTCTCTGTGCTATCCAGGGAAGGATTTGATACTTATTGTATACGTTACGGTTCTCCTACATATCGTCTCTTGGATGACACACAAGAGAGTAATACACAGCATTGGGTCTGCCTAAATAAATCTGCTTTGCTGAACTGCTTTTCCCAAGCTCATATCAAAATCATCTGCATTATACTACGGTCTGTTTATGTTGCATGGGGCAGATCAGGCTAGTCTGAGGTTGTCTCCAGCTTCCAGGGAAAGATTGAAGCTAAATGATGCTCACAGCCTCCAAAATGTCAGGATTCACCAGAGTGGCTTCTTCTCACAGCCTCGTCTTTTCCCTCTCAGAATGGACAGTCCTTCCCAACCTGTCCATGCCCACCCACCCCAAATTATTGTGTTTCTCCCACTCCTGAACTCAGCTTCCTCCCAAGCCAGCTGCAATCTTCTAGCACCTGCTTCTCTTCCTCTCCCCCAATGCTACATCCAGGTCATCTCTAAACCAGGAGGCCCAGCTCCCACATATCTGGTCTTGATCAATAGAATTTGCTGTAGAAACCATTTCAAAGCTCAGGGCCAGATTTTCTAAGTTGCTCAGCACCCAGCTGCTCTTGTTATGACAATTATAGACTGATTTTCAGAACAGCTCAGTTCCCAATTTCCTCCTGAGTACTTTAAAAAATCTGAGACTACTCAGGAAGGGCTCCTTGGATTAGTGATGAAAAAGGCAACAAAGTTCAGAAATTTGGATCAGCATCCATAAATCTGGATGCCTTGTGAACTTATCCAAATTTCTTTGGCCTATAAAACTGAGATGGAGATTTTCTGAGAACAAGATTTCCAGTCCCCCTGCTGCACATTGAGCGAGGAGTAGCCCTGAAACAGACTCTGGTGGTGATTTGACTCTTCCACTTCCAATTCCTAGAAAGAGATGTACAAAGATCTTAGCTTTCATTCAGCCTAGTTTTTATTATATTTAGATAGCATTTGAAGGTTTGAATGGTGAAAAGTTTATTTTTTTTTCCACAGCCACTTATGGATGTGAATCTAATGCTGCTGGCAGGAAAACTGAAGCCTTTGAAATGTGGTGCTAGCAAAGACTATTGCTTATCACCTAGACAGAAAAAAAGAAGATGAACACTTATGTTAGATTTCAGAGTAGCAGCCGTGTTAGTCTGTATCCGCAAAAAGAAAAGGAGGACTTGTGGCACCTTATAGTCTAACAAATTTATCTGAGCATAAGCTTCCGAGAGCTACAGCTCACTTCATCAGATGCATTCAGTGGAAAATACAGTGGGGAGATTTATATACACAGAGAATGTAAAACAATGGGTGTTACCATACACACTGTAACAAGAGTGATCAGGTAAGGTGAGCTATTACTAACAGGAGAGCGGGGTGGGGGGAACCTTTTGTAATGATAATCAAGGTGGGCCATTTCCAGCAGTTGACAACAACGTCTGAGGAACAGCCTGGGGGTGGGGGGGCAGATAAACATGGGGAAATAGTTTTATGTTAGAAATATTAATGGAGAGAAGTGGATTCTGTTCTTGGAAATCAATAATTGTAAACATTTGTGCGTTAGACACATCAGGAGCAGAGATGGAAATAACCCCAATGAAGTGATCATGGAAGGAATGGTGGAGGGTCATTGTAGTAGGGGATGACCGGTAAGGAGATGGATAGATGGTGGTCAGCGGTTGAGTGTGTGAAGGTAGCGATGGACTGAGAGAACTTCTGAATAGTCAACTGTGAGGTCATGATTCAGAAATGGACTTTAGTACTACTACTATTATTCCTAAATAGCATTCTTAGCTACTTATATGGTCCCCATTACCATGGTATCTGACACCTCATAATATTTAATGTATTTATTCTCAGCCCTCTGAGGTAGGGAAGTTCTATTTATCCCTTTTTTACAGATAGGGAACTGAGCCACAAAGAAACTAAGTGACTTGGTTAAGGTCTCAAAGAAAGCCTGTGGCAAAAAGGGAGTGAAACCCAGTTATCCACAGCCCCTAGATAGCTCCCTGGTCTGGCTTGCCTTTCACTACCCATTTGGGGTTAGTCCATTGGAAACTATAACCAAAAAAAAATATTATAAAGAAATACTGAGCTGATAAACTGAATAGCAGAATGAATCCTAAATGATGACATGAGAAAGGAACAAAGGGGGCACATTTCATTGTCATAGGAACAGGAAGAGAGTTGCTTTGGCTTTTCCTCTCCTAGGCAAAGACTTCCCAAGGAACTACCTATGAGAGCATAATGTGCCCCAATGACTTTGCCAGAGTCCACAATTGCTCCCCTCCCAATGCAGAGTCCAACAGCTGGGAGGAAGGAGGTATCTACTGAGCAGGAGACTCCCTGTGGGTCGAAGAGACAAAAAACCTATAGATGCATTGGAAATGAACACAGGACCAATTTTCCCCAGATGAGACTAGCTGGAGATACCATCAATTTTGCTGTGGTAGTGAGAGGGGAATACAGAATAATTTTTTTCAGGAATAGGGGACCAGAGAGTTTTCCTAGTGGTGGGGAGAGTCTGGGGATCAGAAGGTGAGGGAAACACAAGATCAGTTTTGCCAGGTGGGTTTTGGGGTGAAAGAAAAAAACTGAGACCACAGGCACCTTGGCTCTATTGAGGGTCAGGACACAACTACAGCACCCCTATATCAAAGCCAGAACAAACTCATGTTCCCCAAACTCCTTGGGTAATCTGATCCTTGTGTTGATGTAAATTCAGCAAGACACCAACCGCCAATCATCTCTCTTCTTGTGGCTCCAGTCTGAGCTGAGGATAGGGATGACTTGAAACCATGATGTTCCTGTGTGGCTGGTTTAGAGGTGACCCTCTTATCAGCATCTGAACTTTGGATGGAGGCTATGTATCTCTGTCACATTCGGGGGTGCCAATCCAGACCAGTGTGGGGTTATGTCACCGCCTGCCCTGTAACCCTGGGTGCCTCACAGTACTTTGCTGTTGTAGCTCCCAATGGTCCCAACCTGGGATGCTCACAACCAGGCTACCAGCATGCAGGTCACTCCCTGAGTATGTGTGTGCTAGACATCCCTAGTTCAGCAACTCCGATCCCAGTAGCAGGTTTCACACCTATATTCAGTTCCAGAGACTTCAAACCCCTCCCTTCATTGAAGGACCCATCTTCCTCAGCTTGCAGGAGTTCTGAGCTATTATGTCTGTGTAGTGATGGATGCCAAAGATGGCTTCTGGTTCTTTCTTACATTTCCCAAAGTTCAATGACCTTGCTTCAAGAGGCAGGATGACTTCCAGCTGTTCTTCCCATCCCACTGTATGTAAATAGGGTTTTCTTTGTTTCTGATTCCACCATGCTTAATTTACATAGGACAGTGTTTCTCAAACAGGGGTCCCCGAGGTACTCCAGGGGCTCCACGGGGTCCGCTGATCAACTCCTTGCCCTCCCTTCCTCCCTCAACTCTTCCCCTTCCTTCTCACCACCTAGACACTATGCTCTATCACCTCCCGCCCTCCCCTGCCCTCAACTTGTAGTGTGAGGTTTGCCTCCACTCTTTGTTAGCTTGATTGGTCTGTTTACTACTAATATATAAATTGAGGTGAACACATATTCCTTTAAAAAGAAAAGGAGGACTTGTGGCACCTTAGAGACTGACCAATTTATTTATAAATAAATGTGTTAAGTCTCTAAGGTGCCACAAGTCCTCCTTTTCTTTTTGCGGATACAGACTAACACAGCTGCTACTCTGAAACATATTCCTTTGTTTAGGATAGACCTGTTTAACAACTCCCTCTCACAGGCCTGGCTTAAACACACTTTAGTCATAATTCTAGCATATCTTCATAACTCTTAATACTCATTGTGTACATACATCGTACAAGAATATTAATGATCAGTGAGTTATTAGTTTTCAAATGACACTTCACAAGGGATATTTTGTACAAAGATCATTACAATACTGTGTAGGGTGTGAATACAGAGGTGCTTAGTGTCTCAAGCCCCATCACACGCAGTCCAGGCAGAAAGATAGATCCCCTTGATAACTGAAAATTCAGCCTTACAAAAAATCATCTGCAGAATAATAAGATGCAATTTGCACATGCACTTGTTAATTTTGTTCAGAGCTTTGGTGGTGATGTCTAAAAGGCCTCAATGCATTTAACTAGCCTAAACTGTACATTTCACATTCAAGACTTAAACTGTTAAAATAACATATGTAACTGAAATTTGGAAACCAAAAATGGTAGCTGAAAAAAAAAATCTGCTTAAGGGAATTCTTTCAAATTCTTCTTCCTTTCTTCTTTTTATTTTTTTTTAAAAATAGGTCGTAATTGTTGACTCCCTACTCTTTCTAAAACCCCCTCAGGATGGCTGAAAACAAAATTGATTTCATTGCTCATTTTGCTTTGTTTTTAAATTGCCAAATAATTATTCCTTTCCCTCTTCCCATTTTTCTGATTGTAACAGAAGCCCTCTGTGCACAGAGGAAGAGTTGTGGCTAAGGCAAAGGATAGGAATGCAGGGGAACCAGTTTCAGTTTGTGGTTTTGCTTCCTGGGTGACTGGAAACAAATCACATGAGCCGTGATCCTTCAAATACTTTATTTACCTGCTTAACTTTAAATGTGTGTGTAAAGTTAGGCAGGAATTTAAGCATTTGCACAGTCAGGGCCTTAATCTTTCTGTTCCTCAGCTGCAAATAGTAATAGGTCAGTTTTTCCATCTTTTGTCTCATCTTTTTAGAGTGTAAGTTCTTCAGGGCAGAGACTGCGCCCAGCACAGTGGGGCCCTGACATGTGTTGGGACCTTAGGTGCCACTGGAATGCAAATAAACAGAATTGTTCCTGTCATATTCATTTTCATGTGAAGAGAATGCATGCTTGTTAAACTGAAAACATACCTCTATGTCATAGATTCATAGATACTAAGGTCAGAAGGTCCTGTGGCCTATTAGTTCTCTCCAGCTAAGTAGGTTTGGGCTGGGCCAGTACTTGAATGGACAATTTCAAGGAACAGTCAAGTGACATTGGGTGGTGCATTAGATGACAATCTTCCCTTTGTAATGTGAGGAGAGAGAGACTCCATGGACCTTGGAAGAGACCTCCTACCTAGAAGTCCCTCATTTTATCAACTTCCTCCTACCACATATCATGGTCCTGTGATAAATGGAGAGGCAAGAACTCTATGAGCTTAACTTATCTCCACAGAGTCAGGTCATGTCTACATTAGGAGTGTTTAACAGGTATAGGTATATCAGTATATTATACCAGCAAGGCACTCCTAATGTGGATGTAGCTATATCAAATCTATGCTTTGTACCCATAAAGTAACAAATGAAACAAGCTATAGATGTAAAAGCACAACTTGGCCAGTATATCTGCATCTACATTGGGAACTTCTGTTAGTCAGGGATTACACCGCTTCACATTCCTACCCAACATCCCTATGTTGGCAGGAGTCTGTAATGTAGACATAACCTTAGTAGTAAACCAAAATCAAGATGGTATTAGAAAGTCCTATTCAGCTGGGGGTGCCATGTTTTGGACTGGATGTGAAACCGATGAGCAACCCACATGTAGTCATTATAGGTGTCACCACAGTTATAGAAGGACAGGGATGTTAACCCAATTAAATGTAGTATTCTTTTTCACTTCTAGTCCTAACCTATCACTTTGCTCTGTTAGAGACTGATGCTGCACTACTGAAGTAATTGGGAGTTCTGCCATGGACTTCAGTGGGCTCGGAATCTGGCCTTTAGAAAGTCATTACATTCTAGCCCAGAGGTGGCCACATTTCTATCTTAAGCAAAGGGATCAGTAACCTCTAGGGGATGTTAGATGGCTTAATCTTTGAGATTCTTGGATAAAAGGTGCAATAGAATTTGAAATTATTATTATTATTATATATTTATATTGCAGAAGTGCCTAGAAACCAACCAAGATGGCATCCCTTTGTGCTAGGTGCTGTACAAACATGTAGTAAATGACTGTCCCTGCCCCAAAGAGCTTATAGTCTAAAATAGAAGATGTAAGGATGTATTAGATCAGTGGTGGGCAACCTGTGGCCCGTCAGGTTAATCCGCTGGCGGGCCATGAGACAGTTTGTTTATATTGACCATCCGCAGTCCTGGCTGCCCACAGCTCCCAGTGACTGTGGTTCGCCATTCCTGGACCTACTACTAGATAGATACTACTACTACCTCTACTAGATAGAGGCTAGTAAATAGGAATATTAATCAAAGTCATATTATTTTCTTTGTTGATGCCTTTTGCGGTCGGTTGGGGTATGTAATGCGCAGGGGGGAGAGAAATAAAAGAGAGGTGGAAAAGCTGACAGGGGCGATCCCGTCAGCAGACCAGCCTGCTTGCTTGCCTAAAGCCGTGTCCTGTCTTGTATTGAACTGCCACAAGGATACATAGGGATTGCGGTGGGAGGTGTTAGAGCAAGATGGAGTGCATCTTATGCAGGAGGCAGGGCTGTACAAGGGTGTGGGGGAAGGGAAGTCCTTTCCCTTTGCAGGGAGGTTTATTCTAAGCACTTTTGGCAGTTGAGTCACTGTGTAATCTTGCTTAGCACAGTAATATGTGCCTGAGTCTTGCAACTGGGCTCTCTCTGCAGACAGAGACAGGACATTGTTTTTTGTCCCACTGCTCTGGAAGTGACCTTCAAATGGCTTCTCAAAATTTGCACTAGAGCCTTCTGTAGAAAACAGCACCAGCTGCAGCCTTGCGTCCTTCCCCATGGCCTGTTTGTACCAGTACATGGTCATGAATTGGGTTGTTGATAGAGAGCAGTTCAGTGTGAGTGGCTGTCCCTGACTGACCACCATGTCTAGGGGAGATGGATGGCACATCCTGTGAGGAAATGGAAATGAAATTAGATGAGGGTTTAAGTTTTTAAGGTCAGGCTTGACAAAGCCCTGGCTGGGATGAATTAATTGGGGATTGGTCCTGCTTTGAGCAGGGGGTTGGACTCGATGACCTCCTGAGGTCCCTTCCAACCCTGATATTCTATGATTCTATGAGACAATGGGAGCTGCAGGTGGATGTGCCTGCAGATGGTCAATGTAAACAAACTGTCTCCTGGCCCTCCAGTGGATTATCCCGATGGGGCGCATGCGGCCCATGGCAGCAGGTTGCCCACCATTGGATTAGACAGAGAAGACGGCCAGGGAGAGACGAGACAGGTTAACAAAAATAATGATATGAGCAATTCTTAGCCAATAAGGAGCAGTAATCACAACTCGTAATCTAGTTATCCCAGGGACAGGCATGCTACATTAAGAAGACAGACAAGATTTTAAAGCACTTTGGTATTCATCAAGATGAATGGCATTCTATACATGCAACATATTATTGTTATTATTATTACTTCTGCACTTAACAAATAATGTTTTTCATGTGTGTTTTCTAAAAGCAACTGACATGTGTGCAATCACTGAAGTTCTTCATAACGTGAAAGCCAATTAGTTTTCATTCATTTGCCTTCCTGGGGGGGATACATGCTAAATTACATCTCTAGCTCTTCACTAGATATTTATGTCTCAAGAGTTTCACTGAATAAGGACTGAGGCTTTAGTTTGCCCCTTCTGTCTGTGTCATTGTTTTTGGAAGCTATAATCATGCTGAGCGTGTCCAGCAATGCCGCAGCGAGACTTTCAAAGTACGCCCAGCTGATTCTCCAAGGTCCCTGCTAAAGTCTGGGAAGTTATTCATGTGATCCTCTATGGACAGCCTTCGGGATTAGGGTGAGAGTGAGAGCTGAATGTCCTTCTAAAAGAGATGTTCTAGCTCTCTGCTAGAAGTTTTGGGCCTTACGAAGGAATTACTCGGTGCAATTCTCTGGCCTGTGTTATGGAGGTTACACTAGAGTATCATAATGTCTTTTCTGGCCTTAAAATCAATGAGTCTATGACTTTGCAAGCAAGAAAAGTGTTGAGAGAGAAAATGCACATATATTCATTGTGATGGAAGAAACTCAAGTTCAGTTCAGATAAGCACCTAAAAGTTTAGCGGCTCATCTGAAGTTTATCTGGACTCTGAATCTGTCCTGCAAATTCGTCACAAATGTGCTCCTTCCAGCCAGGCCAGCATGAACATAGCAACAGCAGCAGCTTTTCTCCCATGCCGGGTCCCAGTGAGACTCCAGAAGGGCTGAGGGGAAAATGAAAACACAGGGGAAAAATTAACAGAACACGTTTGGACCGATGAAAGGGTTGTGCCATTCTGGAAACAGAAAATAGATGGTTGACCTCAAAAGTACTGATGTTTGTGAGCTGTTCACCCTTCTGGCGGTTTCTCATCAGAGGAGCCATTGAGAGATAGATCCCATTGCCTTGCTTACTCAACATCTGTAAAAGGCCACTAGTGGAGACCTAGAGTATACACATGACAGACAGACAGATGTGCACCCCCTTTTCAACCAACACACAGTCTGTGTAATGTGGGTTCCCAGAGGAAGAACACCTGGAAGTGCAAGCCAGAAACAGGTGATGTTGCTTGAACTCAACAAACATTGACTGGAGGCACTGATTGAAAATGTGACTTCACCTCTCATTGGAGACATCTACTCTTGGTGGCTAGTGTTCTAGACTCGCCTTCTTAATTCTCTGTTCTAGACAGGCAACTGCATCCATAAATGCCTTCTATCACCTTCAGCTAGCTGTCTGCTTTCTTCTCAACCGAAGACTTAGCAACAACGACCCACGCAGCTAACCCCTTCATACTAGACTAGGGCAATTCACTCAACTTGGTGCTCACCCTATGCAGCTGCAGCTGGTGTAACTAGCAGGAGTCAACCTTCTAAACAGAGCAGGTCAATGTGGAAACACCATATTAATGCTCTGTACACTCTGTTGGTTGCCAGCTGAATTCTGGGTACAGATCAAGGTTGCTACCTTTGGAGAGGATAGGACTTCGGAAGCTCGATCGGGTGACTGCGCAGTCACCTAAGTGAATGTGTCTCTCTCCAATCTGACACCATACCAGGTAGGCTGAAATGGGACCCTTCCCCCGATGGAGACCCAGCTGTAACTTGGATCAGTTGGATGGTGGGACAAAAAGTATTCTAGTGCATGGCCCACACTTCTGGAACTCACTTCTGTAGGACATCAGCCTGAACTGAAATCTTATTGACTTTAGAGCACACTGCAAGATGCACACATTATGTAAGCGGGGGAATAGTCCCGCTCTTGTGGGGAACTTTCCTGGCTTCTGCACTACCCCGCTGAAGTGGGCTAGCGAAAGGATCTGAGTCCTTGCTCCCACTTCCTTTACCCAGTGGCCTCCCTGCCCTTGCAGACTCCCCTTCCACGCTCCTGTCTGGCAGAGTCCTCGTAACCCCAACAAGGCTGGGACCAGGATTCCTGGGGGGCTCGACCCCCAACCCTGCTGTGGTCACCTAGGACAGGGGCTAGGGTGTCCTCACTCCGGGGTACTCTCTCTGCACTGGGCACCTCTCTGACCCACTGACCATTACATACAATTTGAAGCAAATGCAAGTTATTTAATCAACAATTAATTTTAAAAAGAATGAGGGGAAATGGGAAAGGTGAAAGGAAACCCATCACCCTGCTCTGTGGCAGGGAACATCACAAACAGTGTCTCTGGAATGCCCGGGCAGTTCACAGTCTGCTCCTGGTAAGTCCCAGGCCTCCTGCTCAGGCCCTGGCTGTGGTGCAGGGATGCTGTGGGTTGGACACTCGCTCTGGTGGTGGCCACACGCTCTCAGGCTCTAGGTGGCAGGACCCTTCTTCTCAGCGTTGTCCCCGCCCTGTCAGGGTTACCAATCCCCCTCCGAGTCTGGCCTGCAGCCTCCTGGCTGAGGCGTCTCCCTGTGCTGGGCCCACTGCCCAGGGTCCCCCTCGCTCTCCCCAGCTGCTCACGACACCCGGCTCCGGACTGCTCCAGCCCCAGCTCCACTCTGCCTCAGGACTGCTGCTGCTCTGCCCCCAGCCCCCTGGGCTGCTTCTCTGGCCCCTCTGGCTCTGGTGGCTGCAGCTCTGCTCCCAGGGCAAGTCTGCTCTCCCTGGGCTGTGCCTCTGGCTTTGGGGCTGCAGCTCTGCTCCCAGGAAAGAGTCTGCTCTCTCTGGATCTGGCCCAGCTCTGCTCCCCAGCTCAGCTCGGTCCCCTCCTTTCTCCTTAGCTCGGCCCCACTCTGCCTGACGCAGGCAATTCCAGCTCACACAGAGGACGGGACCTCCCTGGCCTCCGGACTCCCCGATTAGCCTGCCCGCCCTGTCATTCAAGCTGACCTGGAGCATTGGCCTCTCCCCATTGTTCCTAGGGACTGTCAGTCGCAGGGTCCTGATTTCCCCATCGACCCTTCCCCCTTTTAGTACTGGGAGCTAGCAACTAAAACACCCCCACTGAATGTTAGTAAGGGGGCAACAGTCCCCTTACAATTAAAATTAGCTTTACCCAAGTTAGAGGACATCCAACAACCAAGGAATCAACTACCCAAGCCCAGTCCCAATCTGCAAGGAGAAGGGAGGAGATGAAAAACGCAACTGAAAGCTTGGAGAGATCTCCGCTGTTAATGCTAGAGAAATGCCTGTACCTTAAAAAGGTCTTTCCCCAAACATAGCCCCAATTCTTTTATTATGTATGGCTGCCACACACAAATGGATAGCAGGACAGGGTGGAGGAGTGAAATCTATGCCACGCTGCTGTGAAGTCAGTTCTTTATCATGAATAAAGCAACATCCCTAGAGTTTTTTATCCGACCCTCCACCCTTGAAAATTATTCAGAGAAAGGGGGGGAAAAATCCTCTTGAAAGGCAATGTCAGTTGTTGATTTGCTCTGTAAACAAACAGTATGTCCTGAAGGTACTGTTTGAATATATAAAATATTAACATAGATACCTGATAGCTATAAAGAAGACATTTATATTTATATTCAGATGTTACCTGAAGGAATAGCAGGCCCTTGTGGTCTGATGAGTCTTGCATTGAAAAAAAAATAGGACAAGAAAAATTAGCCACGAAGACCATCTATAAAGCATTGTATTAAGGGCTACTTTCATTATTTTTATTATTTCATTATTTCATTATTTCATTATGTTTATTATTTCATTATTTTATTATTTCTTGCAGGATTTTATAAGAGATCTCATGCAAATTCTCCAATAATTGCCTAGTTTGCAGTCACACACATGTACAGCAGCAGCCTCTGTTAAATTAAAGGCAATCTCAATAGTGCATTGGTCCTATCTCATGCCACAAAAAGTTGTATGAAACAGCACATCTATTAGATCTTTTCTGGTGGGGTGTTTGATACTTTATAGCTTATAGTACATAATGGGGTTGCCTCCAAGAGGAATATAATCAGTCCTTCGGGGATATGGTCAAAATCTATCCTAAGAGGTTTTTTGGCAATATTCCATTGATTGAGTCATTTGCTCCTAGCACTCTTTAACTCAAAAACAATGCAACCTTGAACACAGCCTCAGAACATCTCCACCACTCTGGGTCTCATCCCAGCATGTTCCTTTTTTATAGTAGTCTGGTCAAGAGCGGTGGGTTTTCTACCAAGATGCCAACATGTAGTTCGTTTGCCTACAGGGTCTTTTAGTTGCTTTAGCTTCCGTCTCCTTTCCTGTAAGCAGGCCAGGTCTGTTGGTACATGGTGCTTCACAGGAGGAAGTCAAATGTGCTCGCTGCCGCACAGAGTTTCCAGTGTCATGTTAGATATATGACAAGTGAACGCAACAAGGAATAGGGAGGGGATGGGTTATAGACATATCATCATTGACTTACTCGGGTTAGCCATGTGCAGATAGATGTTTTATTCACTTCTTGTAAGCATTGTAGAAGAAGTGACCTTCAGGGAGGGATCAGATGAGACAATCATAGTGGGGAAAGGTTCATGTTTCACTCTCAATGGCATCAGTGATAGGAACTGCTGTACAAGAACAGGCCAAGGGTCCATCTAGTCCTGTATCCTGTTTCTGATAGTGGCCGATGCCAATGCTTCTGAGGATGGAATAAACCCACCCTGTTCTCCTTCCCAACCTACCACACATCCCTGACCCCCTCTTACACTTTGCTGCTTGCATGGCTGCAGCATAACTTATAACATAGCATAATAATAATAATAATAATAATAATAATAATAATAATAAGGTTAGCGGGCTGCTAACCTTCCAGCACAGCCCCTCTTCGATGTTTTTCAATGCCTGGGAGTATTGCAAGTGTCTGTTGTCTCATGTGAGGGGTCGCTGTGAATATTCTCCCTCAATTTCAGCTCTTACCTGAGGCAGAATAGAAAGAAAGAAAGTTTTTTTTATCTGCAGCAGCCTCCTTTTTTAGTGGCAATACAGCCATCCGGAATCTTTCACTTACGAGGAAAAGCTCTCGCTTCCTCCTAGCTGTGCAGACCTGTAGCAATGTTTACTCCGTTAACTTTAGAGCCATATGGATTGCCAGCAGCTCACATGCCTGGTGCAGGTGCCCACCTGTCTCCGGGAAGTGTTCTATTCAGCTCTCTTACTCTAAGCTAGATAAGGGCTGGTCCCCTGCTTGGAAGGGAAGCCTAGTAGAGCAGGAAGTCTTGAACATTCAGCTGAGCCTCCTGTTGGGTCAGACCAGATTCCAGTGCACGGATATCAAAAGGGAAGGAACGTGACGGCTACCAAAGAGGAAGCTTCTCTGACACGTACAAACCCTGGGCAATTGTTAGCAGCAACAGACAACGTATGTGTCAGATTCATAGGTGTTTAAGGTGTGTCAAGGGGCTCTTGAAACTCGTGCAAAGATTTTGGTGTGAAGGAAAATCCTTTTGACAAGGAGGCTGGGTAAAGAGCCCTGGTGGGGAAGGAGAAGCCCGAGTGAATCCAGAGTGGCGTGAAGTCCCAGATGCCAGACTGTACAGTGTCGCTGAAGTGTCTTTCTTCTGTAAATGTCATCACTTGTTATTCTGTAAATATCAGCCGATGTAACACCTGAAGACAGGCTTTAAGAGGAAGATGGGAGCCCTTTCTAGCACAGGGAGTTTACTGTCATCTAAAGGACAATGTCCCTTTCTTGTTTTATAATATAGTACAAAGGTAATTATAGATGGAAAGCAATAGCCTGCCAGCAGATTTCACACACCGCATAGGGGTTGATTACAAATAAAGTTTTGATTGGAAAATCAAACACATGGAATCCACACATAGGTCTACCCCATAGACCTCAGTCCCTCCCTGCATCCCCAGGTCGCCTATACACATAACAGTATATACAGACTCCCTCAGACCCTTATCTCCCCCACACACATATATACCCCGGCTACACACATATATACAGCAGCACCCACTTCATTTCAGCACACATTACACAGAAACAAAGTGTACATGCACCTGCAGACTGCATACTCTCACACACAGAGGCCACTCAGAAACTCAATAGAGACACACAACAAAAGAAACACAGAGACTCTGACACGTGCACAAATTTAACACACACACACACAGTTCAGAGATACTCAACACACATAGACTTCGGCTATTTTAGAGTGAAAGTAGTTACAACATTGCCCTCCTATATGATTTCGAAAATATATGGGGCAGAGGACAGTAGAGAGATAAAACAAACTCATTAAGGCTCATTCTCTTCTCCCTTACAACTGCTTTCCCCTGGGCAACCCCACAAATTCTTCTGATTTATCCCAGTATGAGAGCAGAACAAGGTCCATTATGTTTTTTAAAAAATGTGGCTGACATATTTTATGGTGTAATAATTGTTGGCCAGATTGTCACGCAGTCTAAATTGGTGTAACTCCACTGGAATCAGTTTATACATCTGGAGGGACACAATTACTTTTCACCAGCTACTATGGCGGTGTAAGTTGTAACAGACAAAGCACTATACTGGAACTCAGCAGGCCTGTGTTCCATTCTGAGCTCTGCCACTGCGGTTCGGCATGGCTGGGTGATTTAGGGCAAGTCATTTAGTCTCTCTCTCTCTCTGTGCTTCCCCATCTGTAAAATGGGGCTAATGACACTGTCAAGGTTCCTCCCCCACTCTGAACTCTAGGGTACAGATGTGGGGACCTGCATGAAAAACCTCCTAAGCTTATCTTTACCAGCTTAGGTCAAAACTTCCCCAAGGTACAAAATATTCCACCCGTTGTCCTTGGACTGGCCGCTACCACCACCAAACTAATACTGGTTACTGGGGAAGAGCTGTTTGGACGCGTCCTTCCCCCCAAAATACTTCCCAAAACCTTGCACCCCACTTCCTGGACAAGGTTTGGTAAAAAGCCTCACCAATTTGCCTAGGTGACTACAGACCCAGACCCTTGGATCTTAAGAACAATGAACAATCCTCCCAACACTTGCACCCCCCCTTTCCTGGGAAATGTTGGATAAAAAGCCTCACCAATTTGCATAGGTGACCACAGACCCAAACCCTTGGATCTGAGAACAATGAAAAAGCTTTCAGTTTTTTACAAGAAGACTTTTAATAAAAAATAGAAGTAAATAGAAATAAAGAAATCCCCCCTGTAAAATCAGGATGGTAGATATCTTACAGGGTAATTAGATTCAAAAACATAGAGAACCCCTCTAGGCAAAACCTTAAGTTACAAAAAAGATACACAGACAGAAATAGTTATTCTATTCAGCACAATTCTTTTCTCAGCCATTTAAAGAAATCATAACCTAACACATACCTAGCTAGATTACTTACTAAAAGTTCTAAGCCTGCATTCCTGGTCTATCCCCGGTAAAGACCAGCATATAGACAGACACAGACCCTTTGTTTCTCTCCCTCCTCTCAGCTTTTGAAAGTATCTTGTCTCCTCATTGGTCATTTTGGTCAGGTGCCAGCGAGGTTACCTTTAGCTTCTTAACCCTTTACAGGTGAGAGGAGCTTTCCCCTGGCCAGGAGGGATTTCAAAGGGGTTTACCCTTCCCTTTATATTTATGACAGACACTCACTAGAGTGGTGTGGAGGAAGGAAATTCCATGTGAAAGATTTTGAAATGTGTCTTCATTATGAATCAGTGCCAACAGAGAAACTATCAAAATTATCCACAAAGGAAAATTTAAACAAAAAACAACAACAAAACACCAACCATCATTTGGGGTCATTCTAAAGCTTTCTTTGGGAAAAAAAATGAAACATTTAATTATGATTCTTTATATATATTGTATAGAGTAGAATACAAAATTTTAAAAAGTTCAAAGCAAAAATTCCATTTTTTTCAATATGAAAAATCAAATGTTTTGGCCTGAAAAAGTAAATAAAGGGACATTTCAATATTGTCAGAACATATATATTTTTTCCCCTAAATAAAATTCCCTCAAAATTGGCTGGAGTTCATACAGCATTTTAATTTTGAGGGAACTCCATAGTACGATGGAATAAGGTTCCACCTAAGTTTCTCTGGCCAGCTCTAATACTGACTGTCCTTTTGTTAACTGCTTTGAGATATAAAGGTGAAAAGTGCTATATAAGAGCTAGGTATAGATTATTGATAATTATTGTTATGGGCCAGATCCTAAGTGTGCTAAAGAAGGGTGAAACTCAGAGAGCCTTTCCCCCTCTCCACCACTTCTTCACACACCTGTCCAGGTAGTAACCTGAATCCTGCTTCTTCCTCTCTTTGAGAAGAGGTTGCAGAGCAGCCATAGTTCTCCACCTTAGATCCCATAGTCATGGGTACAGTGGATTCCACATAAACTAAAGAAGTGTGGATGAGTGGTGTGGAGTCTTGCCAGGGATCTATTGTCCTCCTCATTGACTTGCTGTCTGATGTCAGGAAAGGTGATTGGGATAGAAAGGGAAGCAGAGATGGGGGTGGGGGGGAAGAAGGCAAGAATCCTCACACCATAGAGAGATGAAGATGTGAGATCACATGAGAATGTGCTGGACGCTAAATAAAATGACCATGTAACACGGTGAAAGTCCTTGGGCAATTCCCCATCTGTAAAATGTGGATGATACTTTTCTGCCTTATGTGAGGATGAAATCCATTAATAACTGTGAAGGGCTCAGAGACCATAGTGATTAGGGCACATACAAGAGTATGTTTTGCTGTAGAGTTAGCCCAGGTGATCGGCACCTGGGTTAACCTAAGTGAGGTGTGAGCAGTCACACTGAAAAGCCCTACTGTGGTCCCCACGGCTGCTGTACTCACTCACGTGTTACTAGGACTTATGGGAGCACATCCAGTGGTTCTTAGTGCTGCAATTGCCTAAGCCATTCTACGGTTCTTTTCCAGTGAACTGTGGGAGAGCTTGCCTGTCTTGGAAACATGGGGGGAATTGTGGAAGGTATCCACACTACAAAGTGGCTGGGTTACCAGTCTGAGAGTAAGTAGGAATTGGGCTTTTGCCTATAGCCTCAGATGGGTCAGCTAGCCTGGACCGAAAGCACCAATTAAACTCAGGTGAGAGGTCTTTGTGGGTGAATGAGAGGGGGATAAGGGGCAACACTGTAGGAATAACCTGGGTTGATTCTGGGTTAACTATGTAGGTAGTTAGGTGACTCCGCCAGGATACGACGTGAATTTCTAGGGCATCTGAGAGTATCATCTCAAAAGGGTGAAACATGACAAACTCAATAGCTCTGCATGAGTGACACTAGCAAGGATAAAATGACAAGGGACCTGAACCTTCATGTTCCAGGCCCTGAGCCATTAATAGTTGGTATCAAGAAGAAAGACATCCTCAAGCCCCCTTCCCAGAATATAATATTGAATAATTAGGGGGGTTGGCAGAATTTCTACCTTGCTGTGAAACATCAAACCTCGCCCATTCCTGGGGAGGGGACATTGGATGTAAAGGACCCTTGGGTGTTAAGTCTGATATTTCCACACAGGAGCAATGTGAGACAGACCGATGGATGCTTTGATGCTGCAAAGGGCAGAGCAGCATCTTTGGAGAGGTTGACTCCGTGGCTCACAGCCCGCTGTGCCTCGAGGTTAAATAAAGTTGTGTCATCCTCAGCCTCTGAAGTGATTACATTTGTCCCAGTATCATTACCAAATGGAATTAGCAGCAATTCATGGAGCCACGGTAGCCTAGGGGTGCTTTCTGCGGCTGGAGTGACACAGCTCTAATAACAAAGACTGAGAGTGACATGTCATTATTACTGTGGTGCGGCTGTTGATTTACGTCAAGGCATCAGTTCCATGGTAGCCATAGCTCAGTTTTATGCTGATTCCCTGGTGTGTCTCTGAGCATGCAAATGTTACTGAGAATTTAGTATCTGCCACAGGGTCATGGAGAGAGGCCTACCCTGCTCGTCCTCTCCAGTGAAGGAGGTTTAAACATAGATTCCTCATTTCCATTCTGCTGGAGAAGGCCATAGACCCCCCACTCACAGTTCTCATCTCCTCTTATTTTACTGAAGAGACAGGGAAAAGATTGTACTGATTCTTCAAAGTGTTGATTATTCTCAGGAATGGCCCAAACCGCAAATATGAGTCAGGTTTATCAAAACTTCAACTAATTTCCTAAATCTTTTGGCAATCCTCGGCAACATTTGGAAAAATCTGGAGTGAGTCAAGGATAATCTCTGGGTTTGGATGGAAATGATGGAAAAAAAGATGGTTTTGCATTTCAGTGTACTTACTAATGTATCTTTGGCTGTCACCCCCTAGTGTTTGGCTCACAGAAGTTAAGAGCCCTTCTTACCACCACCAACTGATAACAGAGATTTTTTTTTTCATTTGCTCAAGCAGGAGAGGGATCTTTGGAGTCAAAAGCCCTGGGTGCCCAACTCCCTCCCTAATAGATATATCTGTTTGTTGCAGTAAATGTCAGATGAGTTTTGCATTTGATTTGATCCCAGAACTGATGATGCCAAACAAAATGTCAGGGGTGGAGATGATCCGGTATTGCTGTGTTTCTCAATTTTCATCATGAAAATCTCAGGATGATCTCATTTATCATAGGGAGGAGGGATGGCTCCCATCCTTCATCTCCACTTTTCTGTTCACAGATTTCTATATTTCAAGCCCAGAATGGACCATTGTGATCATCTCACCTGATGTATTTTCTCTAAATCCACTCCAGTTTATCAATATCCTTCTTGAATTGTGGACACAAGAACTGGACATAGTATTCTAGCAGCAGTTGCACCAGTTCCAAATGCAAACATAAATTAATCTCTCTACTCCTTCTTGAGATCTCCCAGTTTATACAGTATCAAAGTATATTTTCTCACTCACTTGCATTTGGCACCCGCTTGTTTTTCCTAAAATCCACAGTATCATTGAAACTCACTGGAGATGGGTCAGGTCTGTTAATCCATCTCCACCCATGCTTTGCAAAAGGGGAGAGCCCAGCACGTATTTTGAAACCCCATGAGAAGTGGTAGTGTCAAGATCATTTTCCTGCAGACAGGGAAGGCAGAAAGGCCATCGTCCAGCAGTCTCTCCGAAGCCATCAAAACCACTTCCAGCTTGTCATGATATTAGCTCCCCCTTCCTTCAGTGAGCTGAACAGAGATCCCCATGTGCTCGGGATCAAGAGACTGGTCTTGGGAATGAAAACCGGCTTGCCCATGTGGCAGCTGAAACCACAGAGCTGGCAATTATTTTCTTTATTAAAGCTGGTCAGACTTCTTTGTTTACCACCCATGGATTTTACCAGCCAATATGAAAAATTTCTATTTTGTCAATATTTCTGGGCTTTTGTCAAAAAAAAAAAAAAAGGAAAAAAAATCAGTTTTTCTTTTTGGGGGGCAAAAGTCACCAAAATGCCAATAAAACCGTATTTCCCCTCAAAAAACGTTTGGTTCCTCAAAAAGCCATTGTCAGTCGAAAAAATGTTTTGAAGGAAAATTTGCAACCAGCTCTGGGATTTGTAGGTGGAATATCGCACTGCAGAGAGTGGACCATTGGGTGAAAACTCTGTTTTCCCAGTGCTGAAAGCACACCTTGTGCCCAGTTTATGCACCCATTGTTTGAGGCTCACAAACTACAAGTGCATGCTATTCCATACTTGTTGGTATGGTGCACGTTATTCTGCGTATGCATGTAGTATCCAATGTGTGTAATATCAACAACACTATCCCACAGGGATATCAGCAGACAAAACACTCTAACAAAGACAGCAATACCAAGAAGTACCGTCCAATTTAGCTTTCTCAGCATCTGCACAGGTCCTCTATCCACACACAGTCTAATCCACCTTCTGTGCTTCCTATTTATGTTCATCTGCTACCCAATTAACATCCTGTTAAGATACACACCTGCAGAGGCTTTATCCTGAGTCCATTGCTCTGGAGACTTTAACCAATCCCCTTACTCTACAGCCTGACTATAAACTTGGTTGGGGAAAGCTCTTGGGAAAAACAGCAGCTTTAAGATTCTTCCTAAAACACTGTATAACCTCTAAACTCCACTGTTACAATTGTATGAGCACTTGTAGATTATTTTTTTTCCTGCCACTTTCCTTGGCTGACATAAAGGTTGACATGTCTGGTGACACGATGGCTATTATTTTGAGTAGTTTCTAAACAATATCATTTCTGTGCCCTTCTGCTTTCAATAAAATTATAGGTTTCTTTATTTTTTATGAAACAATGGCTCTCAGCTCCCATGTTACATTTCCCAGCCGAATTTTCGACGAGACTGCCGTGTCTCGCTATTAATGCAATTATCGCTGTTGACGTCAATGGAGGTATCAGCGGGGCTGATGTCTCAATTCATACTGGCATTTGCGAGGAAGGAGCTATAAATGCTGGTCTGGTTATTTAGCCTGTCTCTGTGTGTGTGTGTGTGTGTATGTATATATATATAAACCCCAAAACAATACAATGAAATAAAATAAGCTGCTAATTCAAAATGCATCCAGATAAATAAGAGAAATATTTATAGAAATGCACAGGCGAGAGATCAGCTGTGAATACGAATGAGGTGCTGATAAATTCTCATTACCTGCTTGGGGCTGACAACTGAAATGACCCGCTAAGCATCTGCTGGAAATTCCATCAGGTACCTGAAAACAGCAGACATCCCATACAAAAAAAATAAAATAAAATAAAAATAAAAGAAACACATGTATGATTTTATTTAATATATAGGTTCTCCATTGCTTTGTGGTCAGGGAGGTGTGGTATTCTGAGAAGGCCTGTCAAGATTTCATGCTCATCCAAAGCATAGGGAAACTTTGAAGGTCCCCCCTCCTACCCCTCATACTATTGTAGTGGACTAGTTAGTTTCTGTCTGTATATGTATCGTTGCATGCTAATGAGGGAATCAGAATTGCAGAACTGTATATCATAGACCCTTTGCTGCCAGTTCTTCATGAGATCACGTGACAGAGGCCTCTATCTACCACCACAAAGTTCTGAAACCATATGGCATGTTACAGTGTGTTAACCATGACAATGTAACTGTACACAATCACTGGCCCTCTCTACCAGCTCAGTCAGAGCCTTCTCCTTGATCCTCAACAAATCCCTTGAAGACCCCAACTAGTTCTCTTCTCAAAACCCAACAAATTCCTTATCACCCTACCCTAAAACTATCTTCCAGACCCCCAAAATGATCTCTGCCTTGGGTGATATCAAAATGGATGGGGCTTTAGAGGTGGGCTTTGTCTAGGGCAATAATGCAGCCTAACAGACTGTACCAGGTGTCAAGAGAACTGGAGTTCTGCTCCAGCTTGGCCACTATACTAGTGGGTGACCTTGTGCAGGTCACTTCACCTTGGTGTGAAACTGCTTTCCCTCCCGTCCTTTGTCTGTCTCCTCTATTTAGATTATAAACTTGTGGAACAGGGATGGTCTTTTACTATGTGTTTGCATATTGGGGCCTCTGTGTCTAGTGGAGCTTCTAGGCAGGACGGTAATGCATATCATATGTATGGCTATGGTCTTGTGTTTTCTTCAGTCAAAGACACTGTAGAAAAACACTCCCCCTGTTCTCTGACAATCGGGAAACTGTAGAACACAAGAGCAGCGAAGACAGCATCAAATCCAGAAGACCTGTTTCATGAATGAAAATTGAGAGTTCAAACGTACACAATCTTCCTGGACATTCTATAACAGATTTAAAAGTAGCCATACTTGAACAAAAAAACTTCAGAAACAGACTCCAAAGAGAAACTGCAGAACTAAAATTCATTTGCAAATTTAACACCATTAATTTGGGCTTGAATAGGGACTGGGAATGGCTGGCTCACTACAAAAGCAGCTTTGCCTCTCCTGGAATTGACACCTCCTCACCTATTATTGGGAGTGGGCTACATCCACCCTGATCGAATTGGCCCTGTCAGCACTGGTTCTCCACTTGTGAGGTAACTCCCTTCCCTTCATGTGTCAGTATATAATACCTGCATCTGTAATTTTCACTCCATGCATCTGAAGAAGTGGTTTTTTACCCATGAAAGCTTATGCCCAAATAAATCTGTTAGTCTTTAAGGTGCCACAAGATACAGATGTGGGACTCAGACCCATATGTTTTTTTTTCCTGCTATGATCTCAATATATAATATTAAGCAAGTCACTTAATTATTTGTGTCTCAGTTTCCTCATTTATAGAAGGGACTAATAGACCTTATATGAATTTGGGAAGTGTTTTGAGATCTGTGAATGAAAAGCACTGCCTAAATCTAAGTGTTATTTTTCCTGGATACACATGAAATATTTGGCTGCATGCCAGGCATGTTACACCACTTAGTAGCACAGCGGTTATTAAGAACTGTATTGCGGGACAGGTATTCATACAAAAAATTCTTCTAATTTTCCTCTGTGAATCAGGTGGTATTTGAAATAGGGAAAAAAATCACAGGCAAACAAAGAACAATGCCACAGTCAATGTATGGCCCACACCAACTCCATGTAGAACAAATGATTAACACAGTTTTCAAACAGAAGGCTAGGTGAAGACATGTCCTGGGAATTTCCCAGCTGTGGGAAGAGGTTCTTCCCCCTCTCTAGGTAATGCTCAATCAGGTCTTTGAGGCATGACTTTTAGCCCTGGCTCATGTTGATATTTAAGAGCAAATCTTTTGCTCTTGGAATGCACTAGAGGCATTGAATGGCATGTTGTATGGTTTCAGGATTCCCCTCTTTTCCTAGACTCACCCCCACCCCTACTCCCACCCCCTTACATAACCAGATACATATCCCATGGAAAGGCTTTGGCCAAGATTTTCAAAAGTGCCTACTGATTTTAAGTTCTTCTACTTTTCGATGGACAACTTGAGATATCTTAAAGTGGCCTGGTTGTCAGAAAGAGCACCTGCCTTCTGAAAACCAGTCTCCTTTAAGGTGTCTCACATTGGGAATACAAAAATTGAGGTGCTCATCACTAGTTACTTTGGAATATCTTTTGCCATTGGTTCCTCATTACAAATTATTCACTTCAAACTAGAGTTGGACCCTCAGCCAAACACTTCAGATCTGAAAATCCTGAAACTCTAGGGCAATTTTCAATCTCTTCTCTTCTCTTCTCTTCTCTTCTCTTCTCTTCTCTTCTCTTCTCTTCTCTTCTCTTCAGGTTCTTATACTACCCAAATCATTGTAGTATCTGAGTGCCTTCCACCAGTGCATAAAGCAATGTGACTAGCATCTGTCACATGTGGTTTGTTCTCTCTCTCTCTCTCTCTCTCTCTCTCTCATCCTGTCCTTGGGAAGAATTGTGAGTGGCATGGAGAATTTTGTTTTGGTAGGGTTTTATTTGGGGAAACTTTTTTTTTTAAATGTAATAGCTGCCTCTGTGTTTATCTCAAAGGAGACAGGTTGAAATGTGGCTTGTACTTGGAAGAGAAGGTGATGAGGTTTGTGGTGGTCCTTAATTCCTGTGGGAATTCGTTTCACAATCTGGGACTGATCCTCCTCCAGAAAGGTGGTTCTCCTGCACAGATGAGCTGGGCCCGAATGGTAACAAGGTTTGGACTCTTCTCTAATTTAAACATTGCTCACCGAGGTCACATGAGTTATACCAGGAACACATGCAGCCTGATCACATCCACATCAGCTGTTTGGGCAAAGAGATGAAACCTGAAAGAACGCCTGTGGCTCCAAAAGGAAGAACACATCTCCTGATTAAAACCTTCGTGGAAGAATTGTAAAGAAGCTGGGAAGCAGCTTCTAAGAATCCCACAGGAGACACTTTAACCTCTTCTGGTCCCAAGAGCAAATTAAAACTAATGGCCAAAGAAAGGAAAGTTGAAACAGCTGAAGGTTGTATTTTTCTCAATTCATTTCCATGATGCTGGACTTGCCCTTTCCAACAAGGTCCAGGGAAGTTGTACTTTATGAGGATGTGATAAAGAAGCTGCAAGTTGAGGACATGAAGGATCTGGTGCCCTTGAGCAACGGATGGGCTTAAGTACCCTGCAAGGATGGATGTTATTAAATTGAATTATTATTATTAGCACTTATGGGAAAAGGATGGGAGGGGAGAACAAAGCTAAATTAGAAGGCAGCAGAGAAAATGTTCCAAGAGAACTCTGAGAGCAGCTGTGGACTTGTAAATATGGAATAAGAGCTTCAGGAAAATACCCCAGGAGAGGAGTGATTTCCAATTACTGGTGAGGCTGGCAGTCCTGCTGGATAGTATAGAATGCTACCTTAATGTTCTGTGTCTGTGCTTGTCCCCAGTATTCAAAGTGGCTACTTGCCTTCCACTTCCCATTCAATTCAGCACACTCTAGCCCACCAAGAATCTTGTGTGGACCCCACACCAGATTCCTTGTCGCCAGGCTGCAGTTGAATTTTGCACATGTTCCATGCCCTCCTAAATAATGCATAACTGAACAGAAGGCATTAGGCACTGGCTGGCTGAGGACAAGCCAGCTACACTGAGACCAATGCATAGCTTGTTTGGGAAGGAATCATGGGGCTTGGATTTAGGAGGAGAGAAATGATTTCTGGAAAATGACAAACCTATTGCTTCTGAATGCACAATTGGCAGGAATACACAATGCAGTGGCAGCCTACAGTGTCACTGCCAAGCTGGAGCCATGCTCCTGGAACTGGCTCCAGGCCCGTTGATCAAATGCCTTGCTCATGGCTTTATGCCCCTTGTGTTGTAAAAAAGGCGGCAGAGACCGTGATTTGCAACCAGAGTCCTAGAAAAAAAAATACACATCTATTGTTCCTGCTTTATTCATTCGCCGTGGGTCTGGCTGACCCCTAGAGCTTAAATATACATGTAAGGGATAAAAGAGTGCTCCAAACTGCACATCAGTTAGAGAGCACAATCTACCCACTGCCATACATAAGCACAGCACCAAAACCAGCCCATGCTAGCCAGCACTGGGAGGAGAGCTCTACTGTTCCCGCTCGGTATATTTCTAAGGTACTCAAGCCCTGTAGCATCTGGGAGACATTCCCCATTTGGGACAGGGAATATTTTTCCCATCCCATCCTCCTGTCTGGATGGAAGAGCATATGGAATGAATATTTTAAGCACCCCCCCCCCTGCGTTCCAACGGCCATGGCTGCGTTTTCCTTTGCCACACTCCTCTTTGTGCTCCAGTGCCTGACGTGGGCCTGACACCGGCTCTCTGCAGCCTATCTTGCTCCGTGCATCACAGCCATCCCGTGAATTGTAACCACTGCCTCCGCAGGCAATGCCACCCATGTCGTGGCTGGCACTTGTGCACCACACCGCCAGGGAGCGGATCAGCGCGGTGGGCCTTTCCTAGCACGGTTGCTAGCCGGAGACGTCTGCAAAGTTCAGGCAGCATCAGCTCATCAACTAGTGGGGGGAAGCCTTAGAGGGACAAGCGGCAACAGATTGTTTCAGAGCATTAATGGAACTAACAACTTTGCATGTGTCTGGTACCCCATACATTAATAGGGCCTGGCAGTTCTAAAACAGTGCATACTTCTGTTGGCTAAATGTGCCAAAAACCTGAATGGAAACTGCCTCCAGGAAATGTTTGTAGGAAAGTGCGTGTGCACACACACACACGCACACACACACACAATTAATGATAGTATATTGCTTGAACGGGCAATGCTTTGCATTTGCCAGAAGTCAGAGAGAGAAACAGAGAATGGCAAAGGAAGAGACAGATAGATAGCTAGATAGACAGACAGACAGACAGACAGACAGATAGATAGACAGACAGACAGATAGATAGATAGATAGATAATCTGGGAGAAAGCGACAGTGGGAGAAGAGAGAGAAAGTGTTGAGGAAGGAGCAAGAACCCACCACTCATTTAAAACCAGAAGGCCCAACCTTCCCTGAAAATATTGGGCCAAATCCTCTGTTGGTGTAAATTGACTCAGCTCTATTGTGTGGTGAAGAATGTGCACTTTACGTTCTATAGAGACTGTCACTCTGCCTGCAATAGTATTTCCTTTGTTCTGATTTCATTTGAGAATTCACCTTTCTGTCATGTCATTGAGTAACCCCTGGCTCTCGCTCTTGTGCTATTGGTTTAGCATCACCGCTTCTCTACATCTTTATATGCTCTCCATAGGTACCCACCGTCTCCCTTTGAGGTGAGAGTCACTACTGACTGACACATGTTCTCAGCTTCTAGGTACTTCACCTGAGGTCAGTGACCTCTTCTTATTGTCCTTACAAAGTCTGTGTCCTTTGCAAAGAAGGTTGAAGATAAAAGAGGGGCAGAGGGGAAATCACAGCAGCTTGGAAGAAATGAAACGAAGTGAAGCTGTGAAACTGGAAATAACTTCATTAAGGCTGTTAGGTAAGGAACACGGTAGGCAGTTTTTACTCCCATAGTACAGTTATTCTGGATATACCTCTACAAGTATATCTATGTTCCCTCCTTCTCATGATATTAATTGAGCAATTCAAAAATATTCATGCCAATTCTCACACCACATCTCAGTTGTGGGAAATTAATGTTACATCCATTTGATAGATGGGGAAACTGAGGCACCAAATGAGTAAATGACTTGCCCAAGGTCACACAGGGAGGCTGTGGCAGAGGTGGGGACAGACCGGAGATCTCTTCAGTTTCAACCCACTTCATTTACCACAACACTTTGGAGCTTACTGATGAAGCATCAGATAATTGAGCGCTGCTAGCAAGTATAATACATGGCAGACATTGCTGTGCCAGAAGAATTCTCGCTATGGGATGAATCTGATCAAGAAACAGAGGTATCCAAATACTAGGGATGTCTGGAAAGGACAATTCCATTCTACAAATCATTTCAAGGTTTTAAATATTTTGTTCTGAAGCAGAATGAAAATGAGACCTTTCAAAAATTTTCATGAAAAAATGTAAAATAGACCAACTCCAGAATAGCCAACAGCCCAGTAGCTTGAGCACTTACTTGATAAATCAGGGACAGGAACTTGGGTCTCTCACTTGAGTACCCTAACCACCAGGTTTTGTAGAAACCAATATGTTTCCTGAAAACATTTAGGTTTTGATGGAAAAAAGGTTACATCAAAAATTGCTCATCCAGCTGTACCAAATACATTATTCCTGTCTATATTAGAGATTGGCCCCAAATGAAACCCTGGATTTTGCGTTCCGGAGCCTGATTCAGGATTTGCATCAGATTCAGACCTATCTCTATAATATACTGGAGAGTGTACTGCATCGAATATCAGGGTGGGAAGGGACCTCAGGAGGTCTTCTAGTCCAACCCCCTGCTCAAAGCAGGACCAATCCGCAACTAAATCATCCCAGCCAGGACTTTGTCAAGCCTGACCTTAAAAACCTCTAAGGATGGAGATTCCACCACCTCCCTAGGTAACCCATTCCAGTGCTTCACCACCCTCCTAGTGAAATATTGTTTCCTAATATCCAACCTAGACTTCCCCCACTTCAACTTGAGACCATTACTCCTTGTTCTGTCACCTGGTACCACTGAGAACAGTCTAGATTCACTGCAATCTCCTTGATCTCTGAGAACCAGATCCAGATTCCAAAAGCACAAGTTCAACTCCAGGATTTCAGTTCTGTTCACTAGAGAGTTACTAGGTGAGATCTTTGGCCGACTTTTTTTCCCAGGGAGAAAAAACTCTCATTGATTTCAATGGGGCCAGGATTTCACCCACATAGTCTAGATACTAATCCAGGGTTTGTTTGACTTTTTGTGTCCTGCCTCAATCCCTAACTCAAAAGTTCCCAGAGAAGGAGGTTAAAGCTGTCGAAAGGAACGTTCCCACTCGAAGTCGAAGGTTTGAGGATCCACTTATCAATCCGTTCTATCTGTGTGCATGCCTGTGTCTCCACAAATTAACGCATGCATACCTATGAAAATAAATGTTTCGAACACGTATAAACACTGCAGATCTGAATCAATCTCAGAGCCGAAGAAGGTTAAATATTTAAACAAGCCATGTATTGAAATGCATTTTTAATGGCGTGGAGTCATTCTGGTGAAAGCTTACTCAAGAGCCTTCATTACTGAGTTTGGAGAGTAATGTGCGAATATCTGAACAGATGGCACAGCTGTATGCAGCCTCAGCCTCGCTCCCTTCCCCCCTCAGGGTAAAGCCAAGGGCCACGCCTGTGCAAAGGCATCCGCTGTCAGCCAATGGGCTGAATGGACGGCTGCCTCTCTCCTGCTCGTTCTCACATGACAGCCAGGCTGGCTGAGGTCTCAGAGAATGGCTTCTCCTTCAGGAGCAAAACGCCTTTTGCAATCTAGTGTTTCCAGAGCTTTGCTGGGGGAAGAGGGAATTTTGCAAGCATTCAGAATGAACTAGTTATGCTGCTCTGTGACTTAATTGCTAGGGTTATGTGGTATCATTATGTCATCTGCAGTTGTCTCTTGTTAATTTCAAGATGGCAATGCTCCTGCCCCCGCTTCTCTTCCTCTTCTGAACATGCGGGGGAGGAAGGGGGTTGTGGAAGGGAGAGTGTCAAGAAGAGGAGGGGAAACTGTAAGGATACATTGATTATTATTAGTTAAAACAGACTGAGAAAACCGGATAGCGCACAGGCATGGCTTATGCTCTCACCGTCCAAGAGAGGACTAGTGGCATAGCTATGAACACTGTCACAGCTTCAGAAGAGCCATGTGCTTCAAGAAGCTCCTGTCGAGCAAGTTTCCCCTTTTACTTTTGCTGGGTTCTCAGCTAGATGAAGGCATAGGGAATATAGGTCTATTCTGGAAGCCCAAGCCCAGACACATGGTGAGATCAGAATCTTAGCTTCTATACATATCTATATACCTATATCTATCTATCTATCTATCATGTGAGATCATTACTCACTTCATCATCATACACAGAGCAAGTAAAAAGAGTTAGGATAAAGGGATGGGAGGGGAAGTGACGTATCTATCTTCAGGGTCTACATTAATCATAGACCTTTAAAGAGTCAGCCCAACTTGCTTTCAATTTGGGGGGTATTCACTGCAGAATACCCATAGTTTGTTAGCTGCGAGACCAACTGAGCCAGGCATCAATGTTTGGTGTGGATCAACTTTCCCCTTTTTGCAGGATTAATTTTTTAGCAGCCCAAACTGCACATTGGAACCACATCTCCTAGTTCCCAGATAACCTCCATGTATCAGGCAGATAGCCAAGAATGAAACTTAAGGGGAAACGCTCCAACTTAGCATCAGTATCCAATTGGTGCTTTGATTTACCTCATACCAGAAATTTTTCATGCAGGAAACGTAGGAACTAATGTTGTGCCATGGGAGTTACACTTCAGAATCTGAGCTTTCATTAAAAAAAAAAAAACATTTTCTAGCCCCCATGGGTGCAGAGAAAAGCTTGGAATCTTGACAAAAGTGTAAATGAGACCTGCCTACGTGAGCGGAGAGCCTGTGCTGCAAGGAGGGGTAAAAAACCCCATTAATCTTAATTCTGGAAACTTCTGCCACTCCAAGTGGGGGTGGGGACATGGCAGCAACAGGGTCATAACTTGGGCATTTGGGTTGCACATATGGTCTCAGAATGCCTTAATTCACACCTGGTTTCACATTGATGTAACTCCATTGGTTTCAATGGAGTAACTCCTGTCCTAACTTATGCTGGTGTAAATGAGGCGATCATCAGGCCCCAGATCTGAGTGCCAGTTTAGTTACAATGTAGCAAACTGTAGGAGTGGTAATATTTATAATTTATGTTCCCATACTTCCTAGGAGCTCTAAAAACAAAAATATAAAAACCTAAGATATTCATCTCCAGGAGATGGGGCTTGATGAAAAACGTGTAACATTGTAAGACTCCTAAGACTTTGCAATACTATTCGTGTAGCAATATCCTTGTGAGCTAGGAAGCAACATTGCCTCCACTGTATGGGTGGGAAAACAGAGGCACTGAAGGGTAAGTGACTTGCCCAAGGTCCTATACCACGTCACTAGCAGAGCAAGGCATAGGACTCCAATCCCTAAATCCCAATCCAGTGTTTTATCTATGAGACAATCTTTCCCTTCGAGAGTGTTAAGCGATTCCTTTTTGGCTATCTGTCTTTCTATGCCTTTCTATTATGACATCACTATAGTATCTAACAACACGGTGGCACTGGCTCAGTACTGACGCTGAGGGAAGCAAATCACCACTACTTCCTGTTGTTTGGAGGTTTCCCATCCAAATACTAACACCAGGCTAAACTTCCTTAATTTTCGAGATGTGAAGGGAATCACACCAAAAGGCAATATGGTTACATTCAATATGAGCAAAATACTCATATGTGAAAGGAAAAAGAATGGCCTAATAATAATAAAGTCTATCTTAAGATAGCACCGATCAGGATCCTATTACATTATGCACTGTATAAACAAGTAGCCAAAGCCATTCCCTGCCCTAGAAAACTCACATTTTAGGATTTTGATAAGCCACAGGTGATATAGACAAACAGGGGTGGGGGACAAAAGGATAAGGTAACAGTAAAGGACACGTGTATTTGCATGGGTTAAAAGTCACAGTGGTCTCAGTAGTCACAGGTAGCCACCAACCTAGCAAATGCCAGATGGCAATGATTTGCAGGCATCATGGTAAAGTTATCTTTTAATGGGGGCAGGGAGGCAGAATGTATAAGAGAATAAGTTGACAGCCTTGTGGATTTTGGTGAGAAACTCTTCCCATATATAAAGCTACAACCACAAGATCTAGTCTCTGGAAGTAAAATATTTCCAAAGGAATTGAAATCAGTTCTTGGATTCTCAGAATATTTTGCACGTTTTTAGGCGCATAGGAATTGCCAGACTGGGTTAGACAAGTGGTCCATCTACTGCGGTATCTTGTCTCAGACGGTGACTGGCACTAGATAATTCTTACATGACTCTTCCCCATTCAGATCAGTTTGTGCTATCTTTCCTGAAGCTGCCAAGTAGAGGTGGTGGGTTGGGGCATATTTCTCATATTCTTTGTAAGCTTGCAGAACACTGTTGACAGGTTTGGAGACATAAAATGGCTACCTTGGCCAACCATTATGCAGCGATGCTTTTTCTTTGACGTTTTTCAAATACATGGGACTGTCTAGAAAGCAAAAGGCTCTGAGAGAGATAAGAGGAACAGAAAGGCCCAAACAAACATATGGTACTTGGAGCTGATACTCATAGGACATTTAATGGATTTAGCATCAGCTGCAATTTCTGTTGAAATAAATTGTCAGGAAGATGTGGAAACAAGTTTAGAAGATGATACTTTGCTGACAGAAGACTACATCAACCAACCAAAGACATCAGTGAGTAGGGAAGCGATCTAAGCTGCAGTGGAACATAAAACAATCCCATGAAAAAGCAAATACCCACTTGAACAAATGCCCTTTGACTTATGCCTTTTAACGTCACACCTTTATTAACATGGTTTAACTTGCCAGAGTGCTTCTGTTAGAGTGCCCTAAGCTTAGTGAGATCTTTTGCACTCTGGCAAGATGCACTCTTGCCCTCTACTGGATGGAATCAGAGTGGCTCATCAGCGTGACACATGGCCTATACCACCAAGAACTGATGGGTATTTGCCTTGAGGTCCAGTAGTAGGGGCCTAGACTTTTAAAGTATCTGACTTCTATCCCTGCTCTCACTATGAAGTTCCAAGCAGTGACAGGAATGACTATGAAGTACAAGGATGCTACAGATTCGGTACAATATTGTCCAGGAAGTGATGTTTGAGTGGTTTAAATATGTTCTTGTTCTGTTCTGCTCCCACAACCACAAAGTCTGCAAACAGTGGCCATCAGAGACAGGCACATGGATGTTATTAAGGAAGACAGAGCTATTACACCAGCAGTGTCCTAATAGACTGCATGTACTACTATGCCTCGAAGCAGCTAACAGAAACGTCTCAGCAAAAAGGTAGGTGACTGGTTCTTTCTGATTTAAAGGAACACAGCTGGTTAAAAAACATATATTTACACATACACACTCAAAAATCAAATTCCCTTTTCTAACACCTCAAGGCTGGGAGTTGTAAAGGATCCTAAGTGAATTAGGCATCCAAATCTCACTGGAAGTCAATGGGGACTGACTGTCTAACTCCCTTAGGTCTTTTTATAAAAATCCCAGCACGAGTTGTTTTAAAAATATTAAATATTAAAAGAATATTAAAAATCCAACACACTGCATCATGTGCTCATTTTTTCTTTGTGATGATGAAAATACACTATTCAGCATCATTTTTGTTTCTAATTGGTCTCCAGACACTTGCCCTTCTAGGTTCTCAGATGGTAGCACAATGCTGCAATGATTTGGAACATGGAGCAACCAGCTGCCTCTGCAGGTGAGGCCAATCCTGTTTCTTGAGTAACTCTAAGGATACATTCCTCCAGGAGAAAGCTGAAGAATGGCTCTCGTGCTAGAAAAAGAACATCTGCAGCAGCGGTATTCTACCTAGGAAAACTGGAGTGCCACTTAGTTGCTGCATGGAATCACAAGAGCATCACTCTGACATTGCACTACAATGCTGCATCATTTTGACTCAGTTTCATGGTATATTGGCACGTCACCATAAAACATAGCCAAGCCTCAGCACAACAAATCAACAGGTGAGACAAGAACAGGGTAGTTCTGATACAAGCTATTCATGAAGCACCATTGTACTCTGCCTGTTGAACAATAGTAGCTTAGTGACAGAATTCTTAATGATTTTCTTTAGGGGCCTAATCCAAAGCACATTGAAGTCAAGGGAAAGGCTCCCATTTAATGGGTTTTGGATTAGACGCAGGAGCTAGGAGAATAGCACCAAACACTGTCAACATTATTTGGCATCCCTAACTGCTATTTTATTGACTCTGTTTGTTCCATCTTGGTATTCACTTTCACAAACCTTTGTGTAAGTGGATTTTGTTGTTGGCACAGATATTTCTTTTCACAGGTAAGCAAGGTATTAATCACAATAAACAATTGCATCACTTCTGCTTTTCACCATAGGTCCCTTTTATATAGGAAGATACAGTAGCCAGCACATAACCTTCTTTTATCCATTATGACTGGAATAGGACTACTCCGCATGGTAGTTATGACATTCTATACTTTGGGGGAGCACCCTGTTACACCCCCGCCCCATATTCCTCGTCTGTATATAATCATAATATTCCACATGAAGCACGCCTTGTAAGGTATCAAGGGAAAAGTTACGATCTGCTGAAAGTCATTTCCCTATCCATATATGTGTATCATTAATGCATGTGAAGTTATGAGAATTGTGCTGTATGGTTGTCACTAAAACATGCTGTAAATTGGGGAATCAGCCAGATATTAGCTCCCCAAAGGCAACAGTAAACCAAAGAAAAGTAACCAACGCCCAGGTGGCCGGGTGTGAAACAACCCGTCAACAGCCATCGTCCAGCAAGGGAGCTACAATTCAGTGATTCACCTGCATGAGGAAACACCCCAGCTTTGCCTGGAGATTAAGCAATGCCCCCCAGATGTGCTTGGACTTGTGTTCTACAGACACATGGACTGAGGGTATAAAAATGAACAGAGGGGGCCCAGGCTTGGCCTTTGCTCCTGCCCCCACCTATACTGCAAACAACAAAGACACTGAGAAGAAGACAGGACTCCAACAGAGGACATTGGCCCAGGTTTAAGGAACAAACCTGAATATTAAGGTCTGTAATATCAAGTGGGGTGAGAAAAAACTGCATAATCTAGTTGTTGCCCAGTCTAATGGGGTTGAGATTTTTAGACTGTGCTTATATTTTATTTTATTTTGGTAACTAACTCTGACTTTTTGCCTATCACTTAATATCACTTAAACTCTATATTTTGTAATCAATAAATTTGTTTTACTGTTTATCTTTACCAGTGAATTTGTCTGAAGTGTGTGGCAAATCTGCTCAGGGTACAAAGGCTAGTGTATATTCACTTTCCATTGTTGAAGTGGTGAGCCAATTAATAAATTTGCACTGCTTGTCTTGAGCAGTGCAAGACTGTGTATTACTGAGGTACAAGGCTGGGAACTGGGGGGATTTTGTTCTGGTGCCTTTCTCTGTGTGATTCATGAGTGGCTCGGGGAACATTAATTCAATCTAGCTGGGTGTGGGGTCTCCACACGTGGTTGTGCTGAGTGATAACAGCACCTGGAGGGGTTGCTGCTGGACACTAGCAAGGCATTGTGGGAGACAGCCCAAGCTGGAGAGAGTTAAGGGGGCACAGCGGTCCCGCGGTCCCAGGATGCGCCCCAGTGGGACCCCGTCACAGCAGTTATTAGAGCATATCACAAAAGATGGTGGCACCCTTCCCACTTAGAATATTCAAACAGGTAGATACCAGCCCCGTTTAAAACCCTAGAATCAATACTACCAAACTCTTGTGATATTCAGATGATTATTTATTTAGTTATTAGTTATTTAAGCAGTGCCTAGAAGCCATAACACATTGGGGCTACATTGTGTTAGGCATGGTGCTAACATATATTATGAGACAATCCCTAATCCTCAAATATTTTACAATCTAAGGACACAAGATAGACAAAGAAATAAGGAAGTAGTGTTCTCATTTTACATATGCAAAACTAAAATTTGGCCCATAATCTCTTTGTGCCTCAAATGTATTTAGGTGCCTAAAGATGCAGATAGGTACCTAGTGGGATTTTCAAAAGTACCTAACTGCAGATGATTTCATAGATTCATACATTCATAGATTCTAAGGCTAGAACAGACCATTGTGATCGTTTCATCTCATCTGATCTCCTGAATAACACAACCCATAGAACTTCCCCAAAATAATTCCTAGAGCAGATCTTTTAGAAAAAAAAATGCAATATTGATTTCAAAATTGTTAGTGATGGAGAATCTACCATGACCCTGGTTAAGTTGTTCCAATGGTTAATTATTCACAGTGTTAAAAATGTGCATCTCATTTCCAGTCAGACTTAGACTAACTTTAAATTCCAGCCATCGGAATGTGTTGTTCCTTACTCTGCTAGAGTGAAGAGTCCATTATTAAATATTTATTCTTCATGTAGGTAACTCTGGATTGTAATCAAGTCATCCCTTAACCATTTTTTAAGCTAAATAGATTTTTCTCCTTGAGTCCATCACTGAAAAGCATACTCTCTAATCCTTTAATCATTCTCATGGCTCTTCTCTGAACTCCCTCCAATTTTTCAACATCCTTCTTGAATTGTGGACACCAGGATACAGGATTTCAGCAACAGTCACACAAGTGCCAAAAACAGAGGTAAAAGAACCTCTCTACTCCTACTCCAGTTTTCTCCATTTATGCATCCCAGGATTGCATCAGCCCTATTAACCACTGCATCACACTGGGAGCTCATGTTCAGCTGACTATCCACCACACCCCCCAAATATTTTTTCAGGGTCACTGCTTCCCAGGATTGAGTCCTCCATCATGTAAGTGTGGCCAACATTCTTTGTTCCTAGATTCACATTTAACCCCTATTAAAATGCATAGTGTTTGCTTGCCCCTAGCTTATGAAGCACTCTAGATCGCTCTGTATCAATGACTTGTCCTCTTCCTTATTTACCATGCCTCCAATTTTGGTATCATCTGAAAACTTTATCAGTGATGATCTTATGTTTTCTTTCAGATAATTAATACAAATGTTAAATACCATAGGGCCAAGAAATGATCCCACTAGAAACTCACCCATTTGATTATGATTCCCCCTTACAATTACATTTTTGACCTATCAGCCCCAGCCAGCTTGAAATATATAAAATTAACAAGGCACACATTAAACAGATTACAAGTTTTATAATCAAATTGTCATCAAGTAACAAGTCAGATGCTTGACAGGCGGCTAAGTATATTACATCAATATGCCCTTATCAACCAAACTTGTAATATCCTAAAAGCAAGTTAGCCTGGCATGATCTATTTTCCATAAAGCCATGCTTACTGACATTATTTATATTGTCCTCTTTTAATTCTTTATTAATTGAGTCCCATATCAGTTGCTTCATTATCTTACTCAGGATCGATGTCAAGCTACCAGGCCTGTAATTACCCAGGTCATCCCATTTACTCTTTTAAAATACTGGCACAACATTAGCTTTCTTTCAGTCTTCTGGGACTTTCCCAATGTTCCAAGACTTATTGAAAATCAATATTAACAGTCGAGAGAAGTCCTCAGTCATTTCTTTTAAAACTCTTGGATGCAAGTGCTCTACTACTGCGGATTTAAAAGTGCCTTACTCTAGTAGCAGCTGTTTAATATCCTCCTGAGATACTAGTGGAATGGAAAGAACATTCACATGATATCACTACATCATCTGTTTTTCCTCCCAAATATAGAACTGAAATATTTATTGAGCACTTTTGCCTTTTATACAGTATTATTGATAATTCTATCATTTCCGTCTAGTAATGGACCAATACCATTGTTAGGATTTTTTTGTTCCTAAAATACTTAAAAAAAACCCCCTCCTTATTGTTCTTAACGCTGCTGTCCTTGTGTCTCTTTGCTTCTCTTATCAATTTTCTTTGAGTCCTACCTTCTAATTTACATTAATTACTATCAAGTTCCCCTTTCTTACATTTGCTCACTTCCCCTCTAAATCGCATCAGCTTTTTAACCAATACAGCCTTCTTCCTCGATTTTGGGATAGTGGCTTTTTGGGCATCTAATAAAGTGTTCTTAAACAATTCTCAATTACCATTCAAATTTTTCTGATTAAATTCTTCCTCCCAGCTGATTTGGCTCGGAAGGAGTCAGGCACCTAATTTACCTAAGCAAATAAATGACTAACCTTCCTCTCTACTATGTGTCTTGAACACAACTCTGCTAAAAGCACAAGCCTGCCACTTATTTCAGCAACAGGCTGTACTCAAGGATCAGTCATGTCAGAGCACTCAGCAAACTGACAAATGACATTTGCACTGGAAGATTTCAGCATCCAGTCTGGTTAAGATGAACTCTTTTAAGCTAAATAGAACTTAACATTACTCATTTTACTAAGAGATAAAAGAATCTGCAAGGGACAATATCTCTGCCACGGAATGTTTTATATGATAGGATTCCCCCATCCTCCCCCAGTCATGCTTCACATGTTTGCTTCTTACACCTTCTCCTCTCTCTTCACCACATCTTTGGCTATCTTGTCCATTCAGATCTTTAAACAAATCTCTTTTTGCTTCCTTTTGCTGCCTCTCTGGTTTTGGAAGCTGAAGTGGAAAAAAATGAAGTGATCAGGTAATGTTTGCCCCAGAGGATCTTTACACATCTCTCCTGAAAACATACAGCCCTTTGTTCTGAGGAACAGTGATCAAGGGATGGATTTTGCAACAGTATGTACAAGTGAGAGTGAAAGTACAAGCAAAGTGACACAAGGGAGAAGTGAACCCATTGACGATGACTGATGTTAGCGGCAGGTTAATATTGTTATGTAAGGTGGTATCTGTACATTTAACATGCCAGGTAGTAATACTGGGACAAATCCACAACGGGTGTAAATTGACTTCAATAGACATATGTCAGTTTACTGTTTACTCAAATCCCTCCTCCTAGTTGTCCCTTGAGCTTATGCTATTGTTTCTTCATACTTAAAGAAGCTGGTTAAGCACTGGAATAAATTGCCTAGGGAGGTTGTGGAATCCTCATCATTGTAGATTTTTAAGAGCTGGTTAGACAAACACCTGTCAGGGATGGTCCAGATAATACTTAGTCTTGCCATGGACTAGAGACATTTCAAGGTCTCTTCCAGTCCTATGATTCTATGATGTAGAATAGGATTTTCAAAAGTGTTCAGTATTGACCTAACTCTGCACCGACTGAAGTGAATGGGAGGTTTAACATCAAGGCAAAGTCCAGAAATTAACTTTAACAAACTTTTGCCATGTACAGACCCAGAATTTCAATTCAGACCCATCACCAATATCAGACAGCCCTAGTAAGCTTTGGATAAACATCCGAACTCTAGGGTGACAGGTAAAAATTTGCCTTGTCCTTACATGCCCCCTCCAAGGATCTCAAACGCTTTGTGTCCATGAATGAATTAGCCTTCCAACAGGTCTCTGTTACTGTCAGGTCCTGAGCACAGGGTTCCTAACAAACAATGCCCTGCTCTTACCAGTCCCTCAGATCATAGCAGCATCTCTACAATAGCACTGAGCAAGTTAGGGACCAGAAGAAATGCAGATTAATTTGAGTTGAAGTAGCAGTCCCCAGAAGCCATGCCTGTTTGGAAGCAGGACATGCTGCAATAACATGCCAGGGTAGCAGCTGGGCTGGTTAAAGGTCTATACTGTGTTCCCAGGGAGATGCAGCTCCAATGAGGAGGGGAAGGGAAATTAAAAAAAAACAAAAACGAAACCCTTTCACACGTACTGAAAACATTCAAAGCTTTGTGTATGTTCAGTATCATCCAAATGTAATTTGAGCAGCTCACTTCTAATCTAGTTTGCGCTATGATGATAACAGCTTCAATTTATACAATCAGAGCTCATTGCTGAGTGACTTTGCTTTCCCCTGCATCAAAGGTAATTATTATTTTTATAGTTCAATTAGCAAACATTACATTTCTGTTTTCCTTGCTAAAATGGCACCACCTAATTTAACAATAACTCACTACCTTCCCCCACCCCTCACCCCATGCCCTCCCAGGAGCATGATGTTGTTATAATATTCTTCTGGGTCTACTGATCCTCTGCAAAAACTATTCCTCCGGTTTGCACCTTTCAATCTCCTTCCTTTAAGTTTACACAAATACAACAATTGGCCAATTGCGTTTCATAGCTTGCATTTTTTACATTAAATTCTATAAAGCGTTGTGCCCCAGAATGGTTCTAATAATACCTCCTTTATCTTGCTGAGCAGAATGAGCAAAAAACTGTCTGTTACTTGGTAACATCCTATTCTTCCTTCCTTGGGATTTGGCTATATTTCATAATACCCTTAAAGAGTCCTTATATTTATTCATCAGCCTTAGGAGAAGGTGGAGCTTGTGTGGAGTTATGGCAATCTGCCATTTAAGTTCTTTCATGTCTTTGCTGTAGCCAGCCCAAGCTTCTCTCCTCCCTCCTTTTGTTATGACACCAGTGAGATATTGTACTGTTATCTGACAGACCCCTATCGCATCAGCTATGCCTTCACCTTTGGGTTTTACTTAAGTGTTTTTAAGTGAGACTCTGCTATGTTTTTTCCAAGCATGTTTGCATTGATTATGCAAAATTATAACCCGGAATTGTGTACCTTCATTCCCCACATTGGTCCCCCACCCAAGTGATTTATTACTGGCTAAGTTGTTCCTAGCAGAAAACTTTATCACTGTCACCAGTGTATGTGGCAGATATGAGTATCTATATCAGCTCTCTGTGTGTGCACGAGCAACTGAGTGACCCAGGGGTAGACCGGCTCAATTATAGATGGTTCATGCTTCTGATTAAGTCTGTCAAGTCCATCCTCAAACCGCGTCCCCCGTCCCCAATCACCACCTTCCATTTTTATGCCGCTTCAAGTACAAACCGATGATTACAGGAGTCTCCATGGGTCCCTGTGGTAACACCATTGATTCTGTTCCTCCATCCATAGAGTTTCATTGTAGAGGTTCTCAGCAAAGGAAAACGATCTAGCAGAACCATACTTAATTAACAGCCCAAAAGGACACCAGAAACACTCAGCAATGAGAAGACCCCTGAAAATAGGGACATTCTGACTTTCAGGAACACGTGACCATGCTAGGTTTGCTATTTACCTACCCCTTTATCCCAATGTAGAAACCACTCTCCAGTTCCTCTGCTGTCTCTCTCCGCTTGCCAGGTGCACTCCTCCCACTATCCCTTCCCATTGAAGCAAGGCGTCTCTTAGGCGGTATCGCACATAAGCTGGAGTCCAGCTTGGGGAAAGGAGAATAAAACCACCTTTGCATCTTCCTAATTCTCAGTCACTTAGGCGGTCAGTGCAGCCCTCGGGGCATGTGAGAACGGACCCACAGTCTGCTCTACTTTATGGAAGAGTTCTGCGTGCTCCAGACACTTCCAAAAGCTGCCCCAGTGTGGAATATCTACTGTAAGGTGACTAAGGGACTGAGCTAGAGACTGCATCACTTCATGTTCCACAGATTAGGAAGCTCTGAAAGATTTTTCTCTCCTAGGCTCCACATCCTGCATATGCACAGGGAGCACAGAGGAAAAGGAGGCGTTTCCGTTGCCCCTTTGTCATTTTCCCCCTTCTCTCTCTAAGGCCTGGTCTACACTGGTGGTGGTGGGAGGATCGATCTAAATTATGCAACTTCAGCTACGTGAATAACGTAGCTGAAGTCGACGTACTTAGATCTACTTACTGCAGTGTCTTTACTGCGGTAGGTCGACTGCTGACGCTCTCCCGTCGACTCCGCTCGTGCTTCTCGTGGAGTACCGGAGTCAACGGGAGAGTGCTCAGAGGTCAATTTATCGCGTCTTCACTAGACGTGGTAAATCGACCCCCGCTGGATTGATCGCTCCAGAGGTAAGTTTAGACATGGCCCTAAGTATCGGAGTAGGATTCAGAAGGGAAGGGAGTGAAAATTGTGAATTTGATTTATAATAATAATAATAATTAATAATTAATAAAAGATAAAACCAACACATTAAGGGAATTGTACTGCAGTTGGTAAAATACCTCATGTCACAGAAAGCAACTTACATGACACCTCTCCAATATAGCCATATAAAAATGTATTAATAGAGGAAACAGACAGAGGAAAGAAACAAAGCAGTGAACTTTAACAGAATTAGACAACTCAGGGAATTATTTAACTCCCCTGGGTCATGATTCTTCTGCGCTTTTGGTCATCATTTAGCAATATCAGTCGGTGACAAGTGAATGAAAGTGGGTTTAAAATGTTACCATGCTGGTTTGGCAGCATTTCACATCCACTTTGCAAATGATAACACGAGATTCAAAGAATTAGACCCCTGACATTTGATTGGCCAGATATTCAATTGGTACAAATCAGAGTAACTGCAGAGTTGGCGGAGTGGTGTCAAATCACAACAACTAAGGATCTGGCCCTATTAATTTTCATCCTTTGCATTCCCTTGCCCCCAGATCTGTCTTACTTGCAAGTCGAAGATTTGTATCTGTTTGTGGCAAAAAGCTTTACTTTCTGATTTGATGACCTTTCAGCAATTGCCCTGAACCCACTTGGTGGTCTCAGTCCAGTGAGCACCACACCGAGGATCACATCACAGAACTGGCACTAATTGGCACCTTTGCTGGCAGCCTCAGCAGAGAAGCTGAGGACCAAATGAGCTTGGAGACCGACCTGCCCTCTTACTTTGAGAGATGATCCCTGCAGAACAGGTGCGCTGCATATTGATGGCATGCCTGTGTGAGTGGGAAACGTTAACACAGCTATTGCCTGCATTGTACCTGTTCAATGAATAAGAAATAGAGATGGGCCACAGCTGTGAAATTCTGATGCAGAACCAGGTCTAGATCCAGGGGTAAGTTGGATCCACTGTTACAGGACAGGCCTGTCTCTAAATGAGAGAGTATTTCCCCCAAAACCTGTGTGTCTTTTACTTTTTGTCAGTACTAAAAACGCCTAAAAGCATTTTAATTTGCTTGTAGCATGAAACAGGGAGAGGGATCAACCAAAGGGTGGCATGGCTATATTATCTGCAGACAACATGAAATTCAGGAGAACACCCACCCCAAAGATGGTTTGAATACAGCATGTCCATTTTGCATACGAGTTCCAGGAGGTAGATGAGTTTCAACTGGTTTTAACAGGCAGCATGGCAGGCTGTGCTGCCAAGGCCTGGCTATACACAGGTTGAGGTATCTTGGCCATGGCAGTGCTGAGTTTTACAGGGCGTGACAACTTCAACTGCTGCACAGAAGAGAAACTCTTGGAGAAGGCTCAGCATTTCATAGCTACCATGGGACTGTCCCAGGAAGCTGTGGACTCCACTCACACTGTTATCCACACTTTTGATCCAGTGTTTGGGCTGCCATTAGAGGTTGGTCAATTGGAAACATTGCCCAAGTTGAGGACTGATCTCCAGCTCTTGTGCTTTGATGGTGGATTAAACCTTTCCTATAGGGAAGAAGGGCCTGAGGCGTATGATACCTGTTTTTGTTTTTGTTTTTCTTGATGCCTGTGTTTGCAGAGGGCTCTGGAGAAGAGAATCTTTAGAAAGGTCAAACTATCAGTATTCTGGTAGGACTTTATAATGACCTTTCATCCTCAGTAATCAAGAGGGTCCCCAAAGGTGGTCCTTACCCTTGGCTTCGTGATTGGGGGTCATGCTTGTTTATAGGAGATATGTGATAGCTGAAGCAGGAAAGAAGATAGCTAGAGCACCAGTGAAAGACACCTTGTCCAAACAACCAATAAAGCCAAATTAGGGCTTAGCCAATTTAGAAGGGAACTGCTGGCAGGATGTTCTCCATATGGGACCTTCTAATTTGGAATTCACTTTCTCCTTGGTCCAAAAGAGCCAAAATCAGTTTGCCTTCAGGGTAAGTTGCAAAGCCCCAGTAGGCAGTGATGCCTAATGGGCAAAGCACTGAACTGGCACTGAGGACACATGATCTCTATTCCCACATCTGGCCTGTTCGGTGGCCTCGGTGTGCCTCAGTTTCCCCATCTACAAAATAGGGCTAATGATACATTTGTTTGGTCTGATTATCTTTCATCCATTTCCCCAGGCATTTGTTTAAGATGGAGCAGGATGAGGGCTGGTAGTTTGGGGACAGAGTGTATTTCTTTGCATTGGCTAATTTCTGCCATTGGGGTTAAATGATGCTGTACAATCTGTTATTTGTTGGTTGGGATTCAAAAAACAACAACAAAACATTGCCAAAGGCACCTACAGCTTATGATGGGTACTTTTTCATGTTGTGGAGATGGATAAATCAAAAGAAAAGGGGAAAAAATCATCTTTCTTACAGCTTCTTTCAACTTTCTCTCTTCCGGATTATTTTCCCTTATTTGAACCTAGGAGACATGGTTAGTTGAATGAAGTGTTGTTTTATGTCTATTGCTGACTGACACCTGTGCAAGGTTTCCATGTGCACAGGTCATTATGGGCATCCATATTTCATCAGATGTTTCAGGTCTGTCTCACAGCCCTATACATCACTCTTACATCACCCTTATGGATGGAGGTGATGCATGAAGGCCTGAGAGAAGAACAGCTCTTGTTTCCAGAGAACTTGCTCACTACAATATTGACATTGCAGCACTGAGTGAGACTAGACTGGCTCCATCCATGAGCTGGGAGGCAACTACACCTTCTTCTGGAAAGGAAAAGCAGAGGATGAAGGCAGGATCTATGGAGTTGGATTTGCAATAAGAATGTCTCTCCTGAAACAACTTCCTGACCTCCCTGTTGGCCTGAACGAACAGCTCATGAAACTTTGATTACCCCTGAGCCCTTCACAGCATGTCACGGTCATCAGTGCCTACCCTGACCAGCACAGGGGAAAGCAAGGAGCAGTTCTACTCTGACCTGTACTCCATCCTCAGATCAGCCCCTGCATATGCCAAGCTCATCCTGCTGGGAGACTTCAATGCCAGAGTGGGTAGAGACAGCAGTGCCTGGAGAGGTGTGATAGGATGCAATGGAGTGGGAAAGATGAACAGCAACAGACTCCTCCCCTTGGGTAAATGCGCAGAACATAGTCTGCTCATCACTAGCACCATCTTCAGGCAAAATGATACATATAAAATGACATGGATATACCTATGGTCCGAACAACGGCACCTGATCAACTGTGTCATCACCAACTGTCATAAATATAAAGGGAAGGGTAAACCCCTTTGAAATCCCTCCTGGCCAGGGGAAAGCTCCTCTCACCTGTAAAGGGTTAAGAAGCTAAAGGTAACCTCGCTGGCACCTGACCAAAATGACCAATGAGGAGACAAGATACTTTCAAAAGCTGGGAGGAGGGAGAGAAACAAAGGGTTTGTGTGTCTGTCTGTAGTCGTCTTGGCCAGGGACAGAACAGGAATGGAGTCTTAGAACTTTTAGTAAGTAATCTAGCTAGGTATGTGTTAGATTATGATTTCTTTAAATGGCTGAGAAAAGAATTGTGCTGAATAGAATAACTATTTCTGTCTGTGTATCTTTTTTGTAACTTAAGGTTTTGCCTAGAGGGGTTCTCTATGTTTTTGAATCTAATTACCCTGTAAGATATATACCATCCTGATTTTACAGGGGGGATTTCTTTATTTCTATTTACTTCTATTTTTTATTAAAAGTCTTCTTGTAAAACACTGAATGCTTTTTTCATTGTTCTCAGATCCAAGGGTTTGGGTCTGTGGTCACCTATGCAAATTGGTGAGGCTTTTTATCCAACATTTCCCAGGAAAGGGGGAGTGCAAGTGTTGGGAGGATTGTTCATTGTTCTTAAGATCCAAGGGTCTGGGTCTGTAGTCACCTAGACAAATTGGTGAGGCTTTTTACCAAACCTTGTCCAGGAAGTGGGGTGCAAGGTTTTGGGAAGTATTTTGGGGGGAAGGACGCGTCCAAACAGCTCTTCCCCAGTAACCAGTATTAGTTTGGTGGTGGTAGCGGCCATTCCAAGGATAACGGGGGTAATATTTTGTACCTTGGGGAAGTTTTGACCTAAGCTGGTAAAGATAAGCTTAGGAGGTTTTTCATGCAGGTCCCCACATCTGTACCCTAGAGTTCAGAGTGGGGGAGGAACCGTGACATGGTGGCACAGTGGTGGGATTAACCTGAAATCATTTTGAGATCCAGTTGAGATTTTTTGAACTAGAAATACAGATTTTAAAAAGGAATTTTTAGGAAGTCCAGAAGGCAGCTTTGAAACTGAAAGCAGCTTGGTTTCTCTCTGCTTTGTGGCCAAGCAGAGACAAAAGGGGATTATCTTGTGAATTGCAGGTTTTCTTTGCCTAGAGGCAGGGTACTTAACTCCTGCAGGGAAATTCACAGTCTTCCAACCCAGAGGTTTTTTTTTCTTTTCTTCCTAAAAGTAAATAGGGGGTGTGTGCTCTACCCATTTGCCTGGAGACAAAAGTGGCAGGGTTTTTTTAGGATTTTGATTTTTTTTTGTTTTACAAGGAGCACAGGTTTGAAAAGAAATTTTTTTTTTCTTTGGGCTGGGTAAGCAGTTTTCCAAGTAGTTGGAGGTTTTTTGCTTTAATTTGGGCCCAGAGCAGAGACAAGGGAATTGTCTTTTTCTGTAGGCTGACAATCACTATCAGAGAATAGGTATTCTATTCCAGCACAGCAAAATTTTACAGCCAAGTTTTGTTTGTTTATTTCTAAACCTCGGGTGTAAAGTTAGTTAAAAACAGAGAGGTTAGAATGGCCAAATCCTCAGCTCGACTACAGCTGGAATTAGCCAAATTGCAGGCTGAGGAAAAACAAAGGGAACATGAAAGACAGATAGAACTCATGCGGCTGAAGGAGGAGGAGAAGGAAAAAGAGAGGAAGCATGTGGAGGAGATGGAGAGGATAAAGGCCCAGCAGAATATACCAACAAACCCTAGCAATCCTTCTCCAGGTACCACTTCCCATCCCAGAAAGTTCCCCACCTACAAGGCAGGTGATGATACTGAGGCCTTCTTAGAAAACTTCGAAAGGGCCTGCCTTGGGTACAACATCTCTACTGACCAATACATGGTAGAGCTGAGGCCGCAGCTCAGTGGACCCTTAGCTGAGGTGGCAGCTGAAATGCCTAAAGAACACATGAACAAGTATGAACTGTTTAAATCCAAGGCGAGAGTCAGAATGGGGATAACACCCGAGCAGTCTCGTCGGAGGTTCAGAGCCCTAAGGTGGAAACCAGACATGTCATTTTTCCGACATGCCTACCACATTGTAAAACATTGGGATGCCTGGATATCAGGAGCAAGTGTTGAATCTCCAGTAAATTTGCCCTTCCTAATGCAAATGGAACAATTCTTAGAGGGTGTTCCTGAGGAAATAGAAAGATACATCCTAGATGGGAAACCCAAAACTGTAATTGAGGCAGGAGAGATTGGAGCCAGATGGGTGGAGGTGGCAGAGAAGAAGAAAACTGGTCGCAGTTGGAGCGGAGACCAGAAGGGACCACCCCAGACCACACCCTATTACCGGGGGCCGCCCAAAGCCCCACCTACCTCCCAAAGAACCCTCCAGACCCCTTATTGTCCCACCACCCCATTCTCCAGCAACCCTCCTCGCCCCGGTGACCCGTCAGCTGGACGATGTTTTAAAAGTAACGAGCTGGGGCATGTAAAGGCCAACTGCCCCAAGAACCCCAACAGATTACAGTTCATTGCACCGGAATCACACCAGAGGTCCACAGGCCCAGATACCTCCCAGATACCCTTGGAGCGGAGGGAAACTGTGAGTGTGGGTGGGAAGAAGGTCACCGCGTGGAGGGACACCAGAGCTCAAGTGTCAGCTATCCATGCTTCCTTAGTGGACCCCAATTTAATCAACCCAGAGATCCAAGTGACGATTCAACCCTTCAAGTCCAACTCTTTCAATTTGCCTACAGCCAAGTTGCCTGTCCAGTACAAGGGCTGGTCAGGAATGTGGACTTTTGCAGTCTATGATGATTATCCCATCCCCATGCTGTTGGGGGAAGACTTGGCCAATCATGTGAAGCAGGCCAAGAGGGTGGGAATGGTCACCCGCAACCAGGCTAAACAAGCCGTGAGGCCTAGCTCTGTTCCGGAAACTTCTATCAGGACCCAGTCAGAGGTGATGGACCTGGACCCCAGGCCAATGTCTGCAACAGCAGTAGTGGATCCAGTCCCAGAGACCCAGACGGAACCAGTCCCAGAACCGGAACCAGCCGAACAACCAACACCCGACCCCGTGTCAGCACTGAATCCAGTACTTGCAACCTCAACACCAGAGGGCCCCACCGAACCTGAACTGGCAGCAGCTGATAACCCTACACAAGAGGCTCAGCCGGAGCCTGAATCCCAACATAGTGCACCAGCGGAGAGCGGTTCACAGTCAACAGAAACAGCTCCATCCCCTATATCGCTTCCAGAGGGACCAAGCCTAGGTCCACAATCCCATGAGGAACTGATGTCTCCAGCATCAAGGGAACAGTTCCAGACCGAACAGGAAGCAGATGAAAGCCTCCAGAGAGCTTGGACGGCGGCACGGAGCAACCCACCGCCTCTCAGCTCTTCTAATCGATCCAGGTTTGTTGTAGAAAGAGGACTTTTATACAAGGAAACTCTTTCTGGGGGACACCAGGAAGACTGGCATCCTCAGAGACAGTTGGTAGTTCCAACTAAATACCGGGCCAAGCTCTTGAGCTTAGCCCATGATCACCCTAGTGGCCATGCTGGGGTGAACAGGACCAAAGACCGTTTGGGGGGGTCATTCCACTGGGAGGGAATGGGCAAGGATGTTTCTACCTATGTCCAGTCTTGTGAGGTGTGCCAAAGAGTGGGAAAAACCCAAGACCAGGTCAAAGCTCCTCTCCAGCCACTCCCCATCATTGAAGTTCCATTTCAGCGAGTAGCTGTGGATATTCTGGGTCCTTTTCCGAAAAAGACACCCAGAGGAAAGCAGTACATACTGACTTTCATGGATTTTGCCACCCGATGGCCGGAAGCAGTAGCTCTAAGCAACACCAGGGCTAAAAGTGTGTGCCAGGCACTAGCAGACATTTTTGCCAGGGTAGGTTGGCCCTCCGACATCCTCACAGATGCAGGGACTAATTTCCTGGCAGGAACTATGAAAAACCTTTGGGAAGCTCATGGGGTAAATCACTTGGTTGCCAGTCCTTACCATCATCAAACAAATGGCATGGTGGAGAAGTTTAATGGAACTTTGGGGGCCATGATACGTAAATTCGTAAATGAGCACTCCAATGATTGGGACCTAGTATTGCAGCAGTTGCTCTTTGCCTACAGAGCTGTACCACATCCCAGTTTAGGGTTTTCCCCATTTGAACTTGTATATGGCCGTGAGGTTAAGGGGCCATTGCAGTTGGTGAAGCAGCAATGGGAGGGATTTACACCTTCTCCAGGAACTAACATTCTGGACTTTGTAACCAACCTACAAACCACCCTCCGAACCTCTTTAGCCCTTGCTAGAGAAAACTTACAGGATGCTCAAAAAGAGCAAAAAGCCTGGTATGATAAACATGCCAGAGAGCGTTCCTTCAAAGTAGGAGACCAGGTCATGGTCTTAAAGGCGCTCCAGGCCCATAAAATGGAAGCATCGTGGGAAGGGCTATTCGTGGTCCAGGAGCGCCTGGGAGCTGTTAATTATCTCATAGCATTCCCCACCTCCAACCGAAAGCCTAAGGTGTATCATATTAATTCTCTAAAGCCCTTTTATTCCAGAGAATTAAAGGTTTGTCAGTTTACAGCCCAGGGAGGAGATGACGCTGAGTGGCCTGAAGGTGTCTACTACGAAGGGAAATGTGCTGGTGGTGTGGAAAAGGTGAACCTCTCCATGACCCTTGGGCGTATGCAGCGACAGCAGATCCAGGAGCTGTGCACTAGCTACGCGCCAACGTTCTCAGCCACCCCAGGACTGACTGAACGGGCATACCACTCCATTGACACAGGTAATGCTCACCCAATTAGGGTCCAACCTTACCGGGTGTCTCCTCAAGCTAAAACTGCTATAGAACGGGAGATCCAGGATATGTTACAGATGGGTGTAATCCGCCCCTCTGAAAGTGCATGGGCATCTCCAGTGGTTCTAGTTCCCAAACCAGATGGGGAAATACGTTTTTGCGTGGACTACCATAAGCTAAATGCTGTAACTCGCCCAGACAACTATCCCATGCCACGCACAGATGAACTATTAGAGAAACTGGGAAGGGCCCAGTTCATCTCTACCTTGGACTTAACCAAGGGGTACTGGCAGGTACCGCTAGATGAATCTGCCAAGGAAAGGTCAGCCTTCATCACACATCTCGGGCTGTATGAATTTAATGTACTCCCTTTCGGGCTGCGAAATGCACCCGCCACTTTCCAAAGACTTGTAGATGGTCTCCTAGCGGGATTAGGAGAATATGCAGTCGCCTACCTTGACGATGTGGCCATATTTTCGGATTCCTGGGCAGACCACCTGGAACATCTACAAAAAGTCCTTGAGCGCATAAGGGAGGCAGGACTAACTGTTAAGGCTAAGAAGTGTCAAATAGGCCTAAACAGAGTGACTTACCTTGGACACCAGGTGGGTCAAGGAACTATCAGCCCCCTACAGGCCAAAGTGGATGCTATCCAAAAGTGGCCTGTCCCAAAGTCAAAGAAACAGGTTCAATCCTTCTTAGGCTTGGCCGGTTATTACAGACGATTTGTACCGCACTACAGCCAAATCGCTGCCCCACTGACAGACCTAACCAAAAAGAAACAGCCAAATGCTGTTCAGTGGACCGGAAAGTGTCAGAAGGCCTTTAACAAGCTTAAAGCGACACTCATGTCTGACCCTGTACTAAGGGCCCCAGACTTTGACAAACCGTTCCTAGTAACCACAGATGCATCCGAGCGTGGTGTGGGAGCAGTTTTAATGCAGAAAGGACCTGATCAAGAATTCCACCCTGTAGTGTTTCTCAGCAAAAAACTGTCTGAGAGGGAAAGCAACTGGTCAGTCACTGAAAAAGAATGTTATGCCATTGTCTACGCTCTGGAAAAGCTACGCCCATATGTTTGGGGACGGCGTTTCCACCTGCAAACCGACCATGCTGCACTAAAGTGGCTTCACACCGTCAAAGAAACTAACAAAAAACTTCTTCGGTGGAGTTTAGCTCTCCAAGATTTTGATTTCGACATCCAACACATCTCAGGAGCTTCTAACAAAGTGGCTGATGCACTCTCCCGTGAAAGTTTCCCAGAATCAACTGGTTAAAATCGTCCTTGAGATGTGGAAAATATTGTTAGTCTTTATGTACTTGGTAGTATATTTAGAGATGCATGTGTCTTATTAACTCTGTTTTCCTAGAGCTCCAGGAAGAAATCCCAGCCAGTGTTTCACCCTAGCTGAGATTTGGGGGGCGTGTCATAAATATAAAGGGAAGGGTAAACCCCTTTGAAATCCCTCCTGGCCAGGGGAAAGCTCCTCTCACCTGTAAAGGGTTAAGAAGCTAAAGGTAACCTCGCTGGCACCTGACCAAAATGACCAATGAGGAGACAAGATACTTTCAAAAGCTGGGAGGAGGGAGAGAAACAAAGGGTTTGTGTGTCTGTCTGTAGTCGTCTTGGCCAGGGACAGAACAGGAATGGAGTCTTAGAACTTTTAGTAAGTAATCTAGCTAGGTATGTGTTAGATTATGATTTCTTTAAATGGCTGAGAAAAGAATTGTGCTGAATAGAATAACTATTTCTGTCTGTGTATCTTTTTTGTAACTTAAGGTTTTGCCTAGAGGGGTTCTCTATGTTTTTGAATCTAATTACCCTGTAAGATATATACCATCCTGATTTTACAGGGGGGATTTCTTTATTTCTATTTACTTCTATTTTTTATTAAAAGTCTTCTTGTAAAACACTGAATGCTTTTTTCATTGTTCTCAGATCCAAGGGTTTGGGTCTGTGGTCACCTATGCAAATTGGTGAGGCTTTTTATCCAACATTTCCCAGGAAAGGGGGAGTGCAAGTGTTGGGAGGATTGTTCATTGTTCTTAAGATCCAAGGGTCTGGGTCTGTAGTCACCTAGACAAATTGGTGAGGCTTTTTACCAAACCTTGTCCAGGAAGTGGGGTGCAAGGTTTTGGGAAGTATTTTGGGGGGAAGGACGCGTCCAAACAGCTCTTCCCCAGTAACCAGTATTAGTTTGGTGGTGGTAGCGGCCAGTCCAAGGATAACGGGTGTAATATTTTGTACCTTGGGGAAGTTTTGACCTAAGCTGGTAAAGATAAGCTTAGGAGGTTTTTCATGCAGGTCCCCACATCTGTACCCTAGAGTTCAGAGTGGGGGAGGAACCTTGACACCAACCAATGAGACATCCGCCATGACAGAATTACTAGGGCTGTGTGTGGTGCAGAATGCTGGAGAGACCACCGATTGGTAAGAGCAGTGCTCAGCCTCCATGTAGTCCCTTCACAGCGCAAGTGGCCCAAGCTCAGCAGAACAGCTTTCAACTTAGCAAAGCTCAAGCACACCAATTCTCAGGTGCAGTTGCAGCAGTCTCTTGATGACCATCTTTTTTTCATACCCACCAATCACTGGCAACCCAACAGAAAAATGGAACCAGTTCAAACATGTGATTATTAACAGGGTTAAGTCAGTGCTGGGGCCAAAGAAAAGGGTATACCAGGATTGGTCTGATGTCTCAGGAAGATAGAGGTCTTGTTCCAACCAGCACCTCATGCCAATGTCCCAGTGCCAGTCGTCTTCATCCAAGGCACACAGCTGAAAAGTCTGGTTCAACTATTTGGGTAGCACCATCTTGAGTGACGGTTCCCTTAGTAAGGAAATTTCCTCCAAAATTAGCAAAGCCAGCCAGGGCCTTGGCTGACTCTGAACAAAAGTCCTTAACCAACACATTCGTCTCTCCACCACACTGAAGATCTACGGTGAAGTGGTTCTAACATCTCTCCTGTATGGATCTGAGAGATGGACTCTTTATAGACATCACATTAAACAGCTTGAGCAATTTCATATGTGCTCTTTCTGCTCAATAATGAGCATTCACTGATGGGACAGCATGACCAATATTAAGGTCCCTGAGAGAGCAAACACAACCAGCATTGAGGAAACGCCACTGAGAGCACAATTTAGGTGGACTGGACATGTCATCAGAATAGAAGACCACCATCACCCAAAACAGATCTTGTATGGGGAGTTGAGTCAGGGCAAAAGAAAGAAGGGTCGTCCATATAAGTGTTTCAAATTTAGTCTGAAGAGCAGTCTCCAGTGGGCTGGCATCAGTCTCAAAGAACTTGAGCAAATGGCTCAGTACAGGACTCACTGTCAATCTCTTACAAGATCAGCATGGAACAGGTTTGAGCAGAGTTGAAGAAATAATCCAGGCTGCACGTGAAAGGTGCCACAGAGCTGCATCATCAAACATCATAAATACGGACTTCCCATGCCCTCAGTGCGGCTGACTCTGTGCATCAGAGTTTGGACTCTGGAGTCATAATTGTAGCCATCGACGAGAACTGCGACAACATCATCGTCATCAGTGATGGATGACCAATGTTCCTGAGAGCTTTACAGAGTGTGATAGAGACTAGCCAAAATTTAATGAGCTCCAGAAACAAAGCCATAAAGTTCAAAGTTGGAAGGTTATAGATTATAGTTCCCTTAATAATTAATGCAGTGCTATGGCCCTGGTTGAGCCTTGAAGAGATGTGAGAGTTGTGAAGACTGTACTCAGAACAGGCATTGTGGAACACTGGCATTGGCAGTTTTTCACACACTCCCTTAACAATACGACTGACACCGACCCAAGGTTCCAACTCAATGGCCCACTCAAGTCCCTGGTTTTGCTGATGAGACAATCAACAAGGGGGCAATGCTTTCTGTCACCATTTAGGAGCTGGGCTGAGAGTCATCAACTCATTTCACATGGGCTTCCTAAGAGCCATCAAACAGCATCAACTTGGGTTGCATGCCAACCAGTGACCTAGAGGAGAAAGCCTCCATACTTACGTTGTAAGAACCATGGGGTAGGGACTATCTTTTTGGTATGGCTTTGTATGCCTAGAGCAGTGGGTATGCCTAGAGCAGTGGGTCCCTGGTCTGTGATTGGGACCTATAGGTAGGCTTAAAATATTAATAAATAATCATAAGATGATAATATCCCATTACCCATCTCTTGATCTACCATTATTTCCTGATGTGTAGAGGATTTGAAGTCATAAGCCACCAATTTAGACTAAAACAAGAACTCTTCTCCCTGTTCTCTGCTACTTCTGAATTTGGTAGATTCTTTCATTTTGTCTTTGTATCCTCTTAGAGTCAGGTAATAAATGTGAGCTTACTCCTAAATCAGAGAAATGACAGTTGGTCAGCAGTGTAAGGGCTTCAGTATTTAACTAATTAAATCAGAGTTCTCCTATTTAAAATGTGATTAGCTGGACCCAGTACAAAGAGTGAATGAATAAGGCTTTGTTGGTAAAATGTGGATGTGGATTTTTAGAGTGTCAGAGTATAGAAGAAGTGATAAAGGTTGGCCATTACTTATTCTGAGAGAGACAATCTTTTGCCAGTAATAGCTGTTATTTAGAAAACAGACACTGCCTGCCTTGAATCCACGCTAAAGAATTTGTGGGACTCCAGCACTCAGACAGACTGTGTTATAAATTGTCAGTAAATCAAATTTGTAACATTGGCTCATTAACCAGCGATATTTAGGCATTGGCAGCTATCTGAGGATGGCATGGTATCTACAAGCGGTAAGAAGCATTTAAGAGCTAGGCAAGCTATAGAAAGTCTATTAAAACACAGAATCAACTCAGTGATTAGGGAGAGGGACATGAAAGTGCTGTTGGTGAAAATAGCATTTGCAGGTGAGAATTTTACTGAAAAGGTGGAATTTCCAGTTATGATTTATTTGATCTGGATTCTAACAGTGCATCCCAGCAATAATTTCAGGAATCTGCACATAAATGGGAGCTTGGATACTTTTCTAGGTTTGTGCAGGGTGATATTATTATTACCATTATTATTCATACAGGAACTTAGTGGTATTATTTGATAAGAGCTGCCTAGTGGCCTGATCCAAAGTCCATTGAAGTCAAAGGGAAAAGCCAGCCCTATTTGCTCAGTGCTATACAAAAATACAGTTTATCTAAGTACTTATGTGGACCTTATGAAAGTATTATCTGAACAACCCACATACATGAATGCATTTACCATACAAAACCCCTGTCAGGTAGGGAAGTATTATCCCGTTTTACAGATGGGGACTGAAACACAAAGAGATAAATAGCTTGACCAAGGTTATGCAGGATGTCATTGGGAGAGTCAAGACTTGAACCCAGACGTCCTGGTTCCTTGTCCAGTGTCTTGATTATAAAACCATCCTTCCATGCTTTGATGACTGTGCAATGTGATTGATGCAGATAGAGTAGATAGGACTAGGAACCCCAGATAAATGAAAGATTTTAGGATTGGAAGGGACTCCGTGCCTCACTGAGACCAGCCCCAGACTATTATAAACAGCCCCTTTATATACAGGTAATCCCATTCATAAATGTATTGAGTGCCATCTTAAACTAGTCAGTTTGTTTGCCCCCACTGCACCTATTCGGAGGCATTCCAGAACCTCACTCCTCAAATAGATACCTTATTCTAATCTCCAGCGTAAGAAATTAGGATTTTAGGACTAGGATATGTATTTTAGTTCACTACTAATGTTATCGTTAACTCACTTCCTAGGGGCATGCTGAAGAAATGAGTCTTAGGCTGGGTATGAATGAACAAATATTCCATTTAAGGATCTCAAAATGTTTGCAAACTTTATAGTTGGAGAAACTGAGGCACGGAGAGGTTAAGAGACTTGCCTAGTGTCATACCAAGCCTCTGTGGCAAAGTGAGAAACAGAATCCAGAATTCCTGATACCCAGTTCCATCCTTTTATGACAAACCCTGCTTCTCTAGTTATTGCAGCGATGGATGGAGTGTTTCCATTTGAAAATAGATGGAAAATACTAAGGTTAGTGGGTTTGGAAAGGAGAAAGGAAACAGGGTGTACAACAGAGACAATAGATAAAGTAGAGGGAGAATCTTCCACAATAAAAGGACAAGGGGAAACAGAAAGGAATTGGAAAGAAAACAGCTGTAAACTGAATAAAAATGAAACAATAGGCTCACGTAAATGGGTGAAACACCATTTAAGTCAATGGAGCTGTGTTCATTTACACAAGCAGAAAATTGAGTCCATTATTTATGAAACATAGAATTATATTTATCCTAGTGATTCAACTCATCTATATGTCCCTGCGCAACAAGGGGCACTTCAGCTAAGTGAAGACATTTTAATTTTTAAGTGAAATAAGCATACATGAAAAGTACTGAGTTATAGATGTAGCTCCCTGGGACAAGGCATGGAAAGAGCTGAACTGACAGCCTTGGAGACTGAAGTCCTATATACAGTCGGAGAACAAGAACTCATACATTAACCTTCCCTGCAATTCCCTTGCAAATTTGTCTCAAGCATGACTATACGTCCTTCGTGGCTGTTGAGTTCTTGGCCTTTTTGGTCCCACAGATATTTGTGTTGAATTCAATGGCTTTTATTTTTATGGTTCCTATAGTCACCGTTATAGGAGTACAGACCTCCAACTCATTTCACACTGTCCACAAGTAATATATATATATTTTCGAAATGGCTTTTAATCCTGCCGGGAGCTGTAATTCCTGCACACAAAGCAGCTCTGCATTATCACGTCCACTCTATCTCTCTAAACTGCAATACTTTTTGTTTTACCAAGGCCAGATACTGAGGTAAGCCACTATTCCCCAGCCTGTGAGTACTATTACTTATCTTTCCATTTGAAAGGCACAATGACTTTATCTCAAGTGCACCGGCTGAGAAAGGTAGGGTATTGTAAAGCCCAGTAGCCTCCAATCTACAGATACGATGGGACAGGTTTTTCATTCAATTCCACGGGGAACAAGAATAAGGTTTTACTTTATTTATTTCCTTCAGTTGTAATCAGTTTGCTTGTTTTCTGTGGTTTGACCTTTGTTTTTTGTTCCCTTGGCATGTTAAGTTCCATCAGCTGTAGAAAAATCTTCCAAACCCATCTTTCTTTCTTTTGTGCTTCCGTTCTTTCACTCCCGTACTGCAGTGAATGTGTTGTTTGAAAATAAACACCATAATGGGCATCAAACATTATAGCTCCAATAATTCCATTAGTTAAACCCAGAGGGCCTGATTGCTCCCCACCATTGTTATATGTTGGCATTCCGTGTGCCTTGGCGTGGAGTGCACAGTCATTTTAAGAACATAAAAATGGCCAGACTGGGTTAGACTAATGGTCCATCTAGCTCAGTATCCTGTCTTCTGAAAATGGCCAGTGCCCGATGCTTCAGACGGATTGAACAGAACAGGGCAAGTATTGAGTGATCTATCCCCTGTCATCCAGTCCCAGCTTCTGGAGGTCAGAGGCTTAGGGACATCCAGTGCATGGGGTTGTGTTCCTGACCATCTTGGCTAATAGCCATTGATGGACCTGTCCTCCAGGAACTTACCTAAATCTTTTTTTAAAACCCCAGTTCAGAAAGTCTGTGTTCTCTCAAGAATAACAGCTTAATAAAAGGGAGAAGTTTGCAGCTGGTGTTTTTTACTTATTGGAAAGTCTATCAGTGTTCCAAACTTACTATGTACCAACAAGACATATGCACTCAAAGAAATGACCCAATACAGAGAGCATAACTCAGTTTTGTTTTTTGCAGATGAATTGTACTCAAACTAGCCCATGTTCAAGCAGATATGGAACATTCCACCAGAACACACAATAATCCTATGGGACAAAGGGCTGTTTGGCCAAATGCCACAAAAGCAATATCACAAGCAAGGAACCCCTAGGTCCCCCATGTACTGGTCAGCCACAAACCTCTCCTTTTGTTAAGCCATTATTCTTCAGAGAACGGTTTCACTAGGGAACAAAGACTTCTCCCTCCTAACGCTTCTATGGGTGATTGACAGGCTGGGGGAGGGATGTGATTCCTGCATTCCCTTAATGGACATGAATCCCACATAGACACTGTGGGGATTAATGCTGTCTAGGTATGACGGACAGACAGACCAATAATTAGGTAACAGCAGTTGTCATGCTGCCTTTTGCATACTGTGAAGTTCCCGGCCCACTATACTTCCCTAAGGCCTAATAGTTTCCCAGATCTCCTGTCCTAATGGGCACAATTGGACCTTAAGTTTTGGAAGTTCAAGTTCAACATTTTGGAAGTTCACGCTGGAAAAGCACATAGATCTCTGAAGCATATCCAAATTGTACAAGCCTCTGGAATCTGTCCCATCAGGGTGGAAATCTCACTAGAACATGTCTCCTGGTGAGATTTAGAATATGTTCTTCTTGGGTATCAGTCAGGAAAGCAAGCTCAATTCTGCTAGCACAGTTTGGTCCTTGCCATGCGGGACAGCAGAGATGAGATTACAACAGTGAGGCTAATTAGCCCTTTGAACAAACTACAAATGGAAGTGGTGGGATTCGCTATCTCTTGTTTTCTTCAAATTAGGACTGGATACCTTTCTGGAAGAAGTCAATACAGGGATAATTGCATGAAACTCTAGCTTGTGTTATACTGGGTGTCAGAGTAGATGGTCTTATGGTATGTTCGGGCTATAACATCAATGAATTCGTTTATAACATTTTACAGAGAAGTTCATTTGTATAACATCAATGAATTCGTTTGAACATTTTACAGAGAAGTTCAAACTTAAAAAAAAATTAGATTTAGATTTTGAACCAGCAAACTTTGGTGGAGTTTTTATTCAAGGGATTAGGCTTGGTCCCATGCTTAGCAAAAACCAATACGTATTTGGGGGGAAATAATAACGGAAGTTTTGGTTTGAACTTTGGGTGAAAGTGTATATTAGTTCTTATTGGCTCACCCACACACTCTCCCACTGACTTTAATGGGAGATACATTGGCAAGGTTTTGCTATGGGAAAAATAGTCCCTGAGGCCTCTGACTGTCCTTAGCAACATTTAGCATTGTAAGACCGATCAGTTCATCCATTTCCCCTTCGTTTGTTTAAGAGGGTTTCATTGGATTTCTTGCACGACATGTTGCTTGAGTGTTCAAAATATTGGCAATGCTTTATAATAAGTATCAAATCATTATTATGTGCTTTGGTGTTCATTGTAGTACAATTAATCATCATAAATTTGCTTTGGTATATTCATGTGGATGTAATAGCTAATTCCAAAGACAGTTTTATTCACAAAACCATTTCAATTTATTATTACACTGCTCACTTTTAAGGGCACAGAAAATATAGTGTGCGAAAGTTATATTGAGTCAGCATTACTATATATACAGGCCAAGGTGGAACTAACTAACGAGTCTGGGGGTCTGTGCCTCACACTAGAAGTGCAGCAGGTAACTAGGTAACCTAACTCACCTAGTAACTAGCTCAGCTGCCTGAAAAGGTGCAGGGCAGAGGTGTCCAGCAGTAGAAAGCAGATTGATGGTCTGGTGGTTAAGGTATGAGGCTGGAAATCAGGAGACCTGAGTTCAGTTTCCTCCTTTCCCCTAGGCCTTCTTGGGTGAGTCACTGAGTTTCATTGTGCCTCAGTTCCCCATCTGCATAATGGGGATAATAGCACTTCCCTGCCTTACCGGGGTGTTGTGAGGATAAAGACAATAATGCCAGATGCTGTGGTAATGGGGACTGAATGAGTGCCACACATGGCATTACCAGTGGGAAAATAGTTGGGAAAAAAAAAAGCAAGAGCTACATGTCTGATCCCACACTGGCTTTACTTTACTGTAATGCTGGTGAAAATATTCCTGATAAACATATGTCAGAGAGAGGCCAAAATCATATGACTTGTCCTTTCAGAAAAAGAAAAATCAGGACATGAAGGAAGGGAAACACCACAATGATTCCCCAAGATTAGGCTTTCTTGTTTTACCCCTTTCTGTGGAATAATCATCTGATGGAGCCACCATAACCTGTGGAACCCTCCGTCATGCATGGGGCACATACACATTATTATTTCTAAAGTTCATCAGAGAAAACTGAGACAGATTGATGTTTCTGGCTCCCAGTCCTCTGCTAAGACATAGGAGTATTGGAATTACCATCATGGGTGAGACCTATGGTCTATCCCTGTCAAATATCCAGAAGTAACCAGTTGTTTCACAGGATGGAGAAAAAAAACCCTCGGTAGGCAGATTTGAGACCAGAACCTCCATAAATACTGAGCAAGTACTAGTCTGCAGAAGAGAAGAATGAGGGGGGATTTGATAGCTGCTTTCAACTACCTGAGAGGTGGTTCCAGAGAGGATGGTTCTAGACTATTCTCAGTGGTGGAAGAGGACAGGACAAGGAGTAATGGTCTCAAGTTGCAGTGGGGGAGGTTTAGGTTGGATATTAGGAAAAACTTTTTCACTAGGAGGGTGGTGAAACACTGGAATGCGTTGCCTAGGGGGGTGGTGGAATCTCCTTCCTTAGAAGTTTTTAAGGTCAGGCTTGACAAAGCCCTGGCTGGGATGATTTAGTTGGGGATCGGTCCTGCTTTTGAGCAGGGGGTTGGACTAGATGACCTCCTGAGGTCCCTTCCAACCCTGATATTCTATGATTCTAAGGTAGTAACATGCCTATGTGTCACATAGGCAGGAGTCACACTATTTAGAGGCACCTGATTTCACTTGAGTAAATGAGAAGGGATTGGGGACACAATACCAGCCTAGAAATATTTGAAGGGTGTAAATAAGAAGCAGGGATGGCAAAATTGTCCCTGTTCTTTCACCTGTATTGGATTCAAGGTGAGTAATTACTGACAGGGGAGGAAGATATTGGTAACATGGTCAGAAAAGTAGATGAGTAGATTTTGTGTCTGAATTGGCACATTTTCATGACTGTGTTGTAAAACAGATTTACTACAAGAAAAGGGCATATAACTAGGAATGATTGTTTGAAATTATGAAAGGGAAAGTATAGGCTGAGTATCAGGAACAACATTATGATAATAAAATCTACTAGTCTGTGTCATTGTCTCCCAGATAAAGGGTAGAGAGGGTAGGGAGTAACCCTCCTTCACGTGGTATATTTAAAACTAGGCTGAATGTTACATTAACATATGTACAAAAGGAAACAATCCCATGCTGGCAAGCAATGAGCGGGTTGACAGAACAGTAGATCAGGTTGAAAACTGGAATTTACATCCTGTGGGAAATTCTGACATTTCACTATTTGTTTTCATTTTGAACTGGGGCAAAAAGTTTTTAAAAAATGGATCAAAAATTTCAGCAAAATTTCATTTTAGAAATGGTCAAACATTTCATTTGGACATTTTCAGACTAGATGAAACATTTTGACAGTTCTGAATCAAAATTTTTTGTTTCTATTTGTTGATCTAAATTTAAGATGATCTTTTTGGCTTGACCCTAATCTATGACCTGCTATTTTGCCTCATGCCCCGTTTCTCTTCTATAGGCAAAGGTCCCCAGGCAGACTACAACTCCCATGACTCACCTTATCCCTATGATTCCCATGATGGACTGAGGCACTTAAACCAGTGTGGATGCTGCTCACAGTTAGGAGAACCCTGAATCCTTTTGAAAAATAATCCTCAAATCGTTCTGGTAATCTATAACAGACCTGGGAATTGAACCTAGGCATTCTGAGTCATAGCCTGGGCCTTTCTCCATCAGACCCTTAAATTTAGCATTTCCAGGCTGTAACTGAGTTCAGAATTTTAGAACAGTGTGATAAAAGATCAGCTAAGCTTTGGGTTAGCACCCTTACTTCTGAACATTCAAACTTGGTGTCAGGCTTAGTTATCACCAGCATGAAGTTGTCATCCACCAGAGTATGTTCATCTTTACCTGTTATCTTAACTGAGCACTCACAAGAATGCACTCTAACAATTTTTATTTTCTCAGGGAGGAGGGATTTGTTAAGATTCATGCAGCTTCCACTGAGTTATTGATTACCATAAGAAAAGTCATTAGCATTATCGAATCCCCTTTGTTATGACAGTAATCAGCAGCTCCTTCCTGGATCACTTGGAGTGTTTTTGAAAGGTTTATGGCTTACTCCTGATGTAGATAAATGGTTTTAGAATCCATGGTTTTTCCTTTCATGAATAAAAAGGTGATTGAACAAAGACTGCATTCATCATTCTGTTTATCGCCCCAAAACAACAAGTACAATTTGTAATCCAATAATACTTTTTTTGTTGTTGGTGTGTTATACACTTGTTCTTAAAGAATGGATCAAATTAATTCCAGGCCAAAAAATAACAACAACAACAACACATTAATCCATCCAACCCCCTCAGGAAGCTGAAAAAATCTAACCATCATGGCGACTTTGATAAGTTTTTGTCAGTAATGGATATCTTCATTCTAATATGGCAATTCTCCTAATATTAGCCAGGAGTAAACAATAAATATTGGTTTCTAACCAGTCTATCCTAACTGCTCCAACCGCAGTTTTGTGTTACAGTGTGTAACCTGCCCGACACCTCACACCCTTGCTCTGGAAGGGAATCCACATGGGCTTGTCAAGAGCTGAAGAAATGTCTATGGACGTGTTCATATGCCCTCTCTTCCCCCTGTTCATGGCCAGAATGGAAAAACATAATAACATAAGAGCATAAGAACAGCCATACTGGGTCAGACCAAAGGTTCATCTAGCCCAGGATCCTGTCTTCTGACAGTGGCCAATGCCAGGTGCTTCAGAGGGAATGAACAAAACAAGTGATCCATCCCCTTTTGCACATTCCCAGCTTCTAGCAAACAGAGGCAAGGGACAATTCAGAGCATGGTTTTGCATCCCTGCCCATCACGTCTAGCAGCTATTGATGAACCTATGCACCATGAACTTATCTTGTTCTTTTTTGAAACTTGTTATAGTCTTGTTCTTCACAACATCCTCTGGCAAGCATTTCCACAGGTTGACTGTGCATTGTGTGAAGAAATACTTCCTTTGGTTTCTTTTAAAACTGCTGCCTATTAATTTCATTTGGTGACCCCTAGTTCTTGTTTCATGAGAGTGAAGAGTGAAAAGTAATAGAGAAAGATGAAACGGAAGAGAAAAAAAAAAGAGGAACAATGTGGTGTCTCCCCCCCTCCCCCTGCTCTCTTTTATACCTACTAATCAAGCATTGAATTGCGTACCTGAGAGAGGAAGGAGAAAATGAGGAAGGCCAAGGATAGTGACAGAGGATGTAGAATGTGCTGGCATCACCTGGGAAGAAGAACCACAACTAGCAGGACGAAACAAGTTCTATTGTAAGGTCTTCTGGTTGAATAGCACTTGAGGGAAGGCTGAAAGGAGAAGCCGTTGGCTGTGCTTGTGGGACCTAACAGTGACAGCTGGGCAGTTCAGTTGAGTAAAGAGAGGTGCCTGGGGCAGGAGAAGCTTTGCGCTCAGCTTCAGCACCTAGAATCCCATTTTCCAATCCCAAAGTTACCCAGGTAATTAGGGCCCCATAGAATCCCAAGGGACAACACTCCAGGAGACCTGAGGTCTCCAGAATTTCTTCCCACCAATCAAGAACTTCAAATCCACTTTCCTGTTTGCACAGAAGGTGATGTTCCTGCTTTGCTAATATCTGCTGCTTCTAGGCAGCTATCATAAGGGGTTAAAGAGCCAAATTCTCTCCCACATTTAGAGGTGCAGATTCAGAGTTGCTTCACTGGCAGTAGTGAAGTTACTCTAGATTTACTCTGTGGGGAAAAAAAATAGTTACTCAATATTTACACCATTGTAACCGAGAGCAGAATCAAGCTTCAGATAGCTCTGGTAGTCTGGGTAGCTTACAAAACAATGGGAGTGGTTCATTTTGTATACAGATTTGAAATGGTTTGGGGCCAAATGAAGATCAGTACTGGTAGGAGTCAGCTGGGTATAGTAGTAATAATAATAATTAATAATAATTTTGCTTTTTTTCTGTCCAGTGCCTTCTATTTAAGGATCTCCAAGCAGCTCTAGATAATTAAGCTTCACCATGCTTTTTTTTAGACAGATAAGTATCATTATCTCCATTTTACAGACAGGAAAAATGAGGCAGGCGGAAGTTGTGTTTAGTAGCCACAAAGGCAAAACCAGGGGTAGAACGCTTAGGCCTACCTTACTTCTCAGCGTCTTCTCAAAGCCTTACATCATGCACTCCATAGCACTATATCATTGATACTTTGGTAATGATCAGCTACCTTAAATCTTCAGTAGCCTACTAGAGTGTGTTAGCTGTTGCTCCAGGTAATTGGGCCAGGGACCGCCAGAGCAAAAAGCATGAGCTGCTATAACTTGAGCTAAAGAGCCTAGCTGGGCCTAGAGCAGATTCAGAGCCTCTGTGGATCAGGCACAGAGGGGAACCTTGAACACACATTCACCAGTGGGTTACACTAGACCTTTAAAAATAGATTCAATAAAATAACATGAGCCAAAGTCATTACACTAATGTTCAAGACCTGCAGCCTCTAACGATCACCAGAAAAGCTAACAAATGTAAATTGTCTTTTTTATTAGGTTCAGGTGAGATTACATCATTAAAGTGCTACCACTAACTGAGTTTGGGCCAAAAATAATAGCTTTCCGAATCCAAAGATTTTTACAACACTTTGCAAAAAACAGAAATGCTTTCATTCTCCTGCAGCACTGTGAATCCACACAAAACAGCAGCGATCTAGTGGATGAGAACAAGAAAGTGAAACTGATCTGTCTACTTTGACTGAGCTAAGTGAGGTGCAAAAAAAGTTACAAGTACACAAGATATTTTAAATGAGATTTCATCTTGACAGTCTCCTTTTAAGAAAGTAAAAGTAGAAAAGTAAGAGTAAATGGAATCCTGTTTCAAAATGTATTTTTCTAGAGGAGAGACTTAGACATTAACAGATTGATGTTCCGCTTGTGTGCACTGGCATAACTCCCATTGAAATCAATGGAACAACACTGATGGACACCAGCTGAAGGTGAGTCCAATGAAGGATTTATTGTGGTGTAAAACTAGAGCAAGTGAGAGAAGAATCAGGCTCTTAGTCTTATATTACAAAATACGATGAGAAGACCAGTCAGGCAGATGAAACTGCCCTATACAGCCAAATAAATGATGAAACCCAAGTACCATTTTCAGCAGAGTACCCTGTTTCATTTATAAGTAGATACACAACTACAATCTGAGTTACAGGAAATAGGAGGAGATATTCTAGGGACAGATCCCCAGCTGGTGTAAATCAACATAGCTACACTGAAGTCAATGGAGTGACACTGATTTACACTAGCTTAGGATCAGGTAGTGAGTTGGTTTCTATTAAGCCGCTGCTGGTGTTGAGTTGTATATGTTACAGTAGCATTGAACTTTGGGGAAGTCTGAATGTGGATTCAGAATCAAATTCCATGTGTATCCCGTCCTACTCTCAAACACACTGAAAAAACCCTCAGATCTGAACATGCCACACTTTGGGGGTTGGGCTCGTGTCTTATGTCCCCTTCAGAAGTCCTGGATTGAATCCCTGTGTTTCTCCCTGGCCAGCTCTCTTCGCTCTTTGCTCCTTTCAGTCATATAAATATAATCATTGTTAATAGATATTGCCCTGCAAATAACCTACAGTAGAACCTCAAAGATACGAATACCAGAGTTACAGACCGACTGGTCAACCAGACACCACGTGAAACCAGAAGTAACCAACCAGGCAGCTGCAAAAAAAAAAAAAAAAAAAAAGGCAAATAGTGTACTGTGCCTGTATTGCATCTTAAAAGTAGGCACATCTGGGCTGTCTGTTTCCCACCCCCAGCCCCATCCATGGGGCAGCCACTTATACCTAAGAGGTGAAAATGCTGGGGCTGCCAGTCCAAGGCAGCCGGAGCCTGCAGAGCAGGAGCAGCACAGGGGTCTGCACCACTTTTACCCCTCCCTCACCCCCCAGTCCGACCCAGGGAAAGAAGCTGCCTGCAAGGAAGCTGCCAGAGCTGAGGTGGGAGGTCAGCTGTCGCTGAAGCCTGGCCTGGATGGAGCTGGAGCCTGAACTGTGCTTTTTTCAGAGTTACGGACAACCTCCATTCCCGATTTCTGTACCTCTGAGGTTCTATTGTATTAGAACATGTTACACATAGAGGTAAAATTTATTTTTAAAGCTCTACAGATGCTAGAGTTGGATCAACCTCCTATACAACATTTATAAACTGAATGCACAAGCATTATACACATACTATCTGCCAAGTACATGTTCATGCATCTTTTATTCAGTTGCTAGAAATAATATATGTGAAGGCAGGAAATGCACTCTGGACAAAATTCGAATTACTTTTCTTCTGCATCTTTTCCTAAAACGAATGGAAAAGATTTTTTTCCCCCTCACGTCTTCGAAGGCCTGTAACATGAAATAAACCATTTCTTGGCATGATTGAATTAAAATCAGACACAATTCAGCAAAGCACTTAAGCACATGCTTATCTTCAGCATACTTAAATCCAAACCCTATTCACCAAATAATTGTAACGTATGCTTACTTGAAGCATGTACTTACAGTCCATTGAAATCAATGCAATTAAAGCCCCTTTTTATAGTTAAGCACGTGCTTAAGTAGTTTGTTCAATTAAAGCCAGAAATAGGGCTGTTAAATCTTTCTGTTAAATCTTGGGAAGTCAAAGATAAAAAAAAACGTATTGGTCAACACATGCAGTGCAAGAGTTGTTAGTGAAGAATGATTACCTAGAGTTTATTCTGATAAGTCTTCTCTGATTCAGTTTTAAATGACTCTTGCAGTGTGATCGACATCATTTTAATTGTGAGACTTTTCCACAGTCTAATGGAGCTCGTAGTTACTAGAACATTTGTTTTGATATTCAGTTTAAAATTCCTTTTATGTGTTCACCTTGTTCTGAGCCTCATCCAAATGTGGTAGGATTATTTAATTGATATCACTGTGTTTTGAAACAGGCTTTCTCCCACCTTGCACCGTCTTCAACAATCCCTCGCTTCCGCAAGAATTTGAATTTCAAATACTCATGGATGGTTACATTACCTGTTATGATCTCTGTTAACCTCAGTTGTGAAGGAAGGGTATTTCAGCAGGTTTACTACACCCCCCTGGTTCACATAACATACACACACACAATCCATTTCTTGGTTTGACCAGATTGAAATTAGAAAAGTTTCTAACCTTTTAATCTTTGCCAGATCATTTAATTTCTGTTAGGTAAATTACTCTAAGTGCACAGAGCTCTGAATTCTCATGCTATGTTGTCCTTATCCCCCCCCCCCCTTTTTTTTTTTTTTTTGGATTTGTCACTATATTTTCCATTTCCCGGTCCTCTGGAATCTCTCCCGTCTTCCATGACTTTTTGAAGATAATTGCTAATGGCTCAGATATCTCCCCAGTCAGTACTTTTGCGTATTCTAGGATGCATTTCATCACACCGTGGTGACTTGAAGACATCTAACTTGTCTAAGTAATTTTTAACTTGTTCTTTCCCTCTTTTAGCTTCTGATCCTACCTCATTTTCACTGGCCTTCATGATGTTAGCCGTCCAATCACTACTAACCTTTTGGTGAAAACTGAAACAAAAAAATGTCATTTAGCACTTCTGCCATTTCCACATTTTCTGTTATCGTTTTTACTCCCACACTGAGTAATGGCCCTGCTCTGTCCTTGATCTTCCTCTTGCTTCTAATGTATTTGTAGAATGTTTTCATGTTATCCTTTCTGTCTCTAGCTAATTTAATCTCATCTTGTGCCTTGGCTTCTCTAATTTTGTCCCTACAAACTTGTGTTGTTTGTTTATATTCATCCTTTGTGATTTGACTTAGTTTCCCTGTTTAGCAGGACTCTTCTTTTGAGTTTCAGATCATCAAATAGTGCAAAAAATAAAATAAAAAAATTAAGAAAGCCTTTTCCAATTAATATTTCATGACATTGCAGAACTACTTTCTTTTCTCTTTTCAGGACACCGGAGATGCTATTACCTATTTATTTCTACCTCTCCCAGTTTCCTGTCCCTGCTGCACCACGCAATGCAAATAACAGCAACTTTGAGCTGCTTCAGAACTGGGAGGCTGGGCTCACTATCTTTCCACTTTATTAAGCTAAGCGTTACCTTTTTGAAGCGAGCGCAATTATAAATGACATATCTTCTTATGCCAGGTAGCAGAGGGCTGCTTTCTGAAGCCACGATCGACTGAGGTGAACACGCAAAGGGAAAAAAATTGTTTGGAGGGTTGCAGTGTGCCAAGCGATATGCCATGACCTTTGGCAATGAGAGTAGCATTGTATTTATAACCGGTACAGCGTGCTGAGAGGGCAGATTAAGCCACAGGAAACCCAGCTGTGGCAGTGACATAAGGGGACATATTTTATTCCATATCCTTTCACAAATGTTAGCAGGTGTTGTAGCCACTACTCCTAGCACATATTTTGGGTCTTCTAATAACGGGGCAGGCTAATGAATGAGGAATCGATATTTCTCAGCTCGCGTGGTATGGATTATTATATTTCATCAAGCCGTTTAGTTAGTGTAAATCCAAATGACTGTCTAAACTTATGAAAACAGTTCCAGAAGAGGTTGACAGACCCCACTGTAAATTAGGGCTCTCTGTTAAAGTTGGGTTGGAGTAATAAAGTGAGGGCCAGTGCAAGGTTAAACCCAATAAAGCAAATGTCAAAATTATGTCAGCGTGAAAATATGGAAGTGACGCATCTTTAGGACTTAAGGAATAAATATCTTGCATGATGCACTGTAGGGTTAGTGTCTAGATCATGCTGCATTGGAAAGAATGAATGTAGATTTGCAGCATAGGCCTAAATACTGCAGACTTTACTCACATCAAAAGGGGACTGTGATGCAGGCCCACAGTCCTTAGAGTGGAGAGTCATGCTAAAAATAAGGCCCAATATAAAACTTTACATGTTCAAAGCACTCTGCAAACACTGACCATTTAAAGCTCACAACAGCCTGTGAGCCAGATGATATTATTTATGGCTGTTTAAAAACTGGAGAAAGCAAAGGGCAGAGTTGCAACAGAACCTAAGGGTTTTAACTGTCCAATTCCCATTGTATATTAACAGTCAAGAAATTGGGATTCAAGAATCCCTGGAAGCCAGCCCCAAGCTCCATCCACTAAGCTTCACTGCTTCTCTAATGAGCTCTAGCAATGTCCACATGGAAAGTGAATGGTCTGAGGAAGAAATATACAAAACTAAGCAGTTTGGAGTCGAGCTTGTTGAAATATTTTGCATTTAAAATGTTCCCTGTTGGAAACTACAGTTTTGCAGTCATTGAAATGTTCTGTGGGAAAATGTGAATTCTGATTCAATGTTTTGATATTCTGAGCAGAAGAATCAAAATGAAAAAAATGTCATTTTGAACAGACTTTTTTGGTTTCAAAATGTTTTACACAAAAAGAATACCGTGGTGACTTGTCAAATGGTTTCATTTAAGTGGAAAACGGTGAATTTCTCTGGTTCCAATTTGAAAATTTAAGGGCTGCCATTTGCTGAAAGTTTTCAGTATTTCAGTGTTTTGTTCTCATTCAGAATGGAGAGTAATTCTGAAATGTTACACTTTTCCAGTAAAGAAAAATTCCTTTATTTGAATTGTTTTCTACGACCAGATGAGTATGTAAACCAGACAATAGCCCGAAATACCTAAAGAAAAGTTGAGACCTTCAGACACATATCAGAACATAAACTCATTAGATATTCTATTGCCCTAAGTGCTTGTCTATACTACTGCAGTTAACACTGCATCAACTTCCGTGGTGTTAGCAGCATTGAAAGCCTTAGAATGCATGGGTGGCCAGAGATATAAGTACTTAGACATGTGAAGTGGAAGGTTAGATGACATGGTGCTTGAACTTATACAGTAGGAATTCCCTCTTTGCTAACCCTGATGGAGCTCTCTCCTGCTGTTCGGCACTCTGTGGATCAAAACCAACACCTTATATTCCACTCAGAAACCGCCAGGCTGTCTGTGCAGATCCTGATGTACTGGTTGTCTAGGGATTTGCCATGTGGAGTTGGCCATTCACTCTGCTGGTCCAGAAATATAAAGACATTTATGCAGTGTACTGGAGAAGACCAAGGATGATGCCTTCACTGACAAAGACTTTGCTCACTATGTGGCTGGGATATTTCACAAGGAGGAGTGCTGAATTTTCCAGAGAACATAGATTTCATTATTCAAATCCTTAAGTGTTGCAGATTTTTTAAAATCATACAATTATATACAATTAAATAAATTTCATGTTGATAAAATATGCTAAAATTAACACCACTAGAGGCAGAGGTCTTGTATTTACATAGATTAGAGGTGAAGCTACAGAAGTTCAAGATGTTCCAAGCCTGACAAGCCTGACACAGGGCCATATAGATTCAAAGACTCATAGACTTTAAGGCCCAAAGGGGTCATCATGGTCATATAGTCTGACCTCCTGCACATTGCAGGAGATAATAGCATCACCCACCCACTCCTGTAACAGACCCATAACCTCTGGCTGAGTTATTGAAGCCCTCAAATCCTCATATACACACTTCAAGTTACAGAGATTCCACTGTTTACTCTAATTGAAACCTTCAAGTGACCCATGCCCCATGCTACAGAGGAAGGCAAACAAACAAACAAACCAAAAAAATAGGGTTTCTGCCATCTGACCTGGGGAAAAATTCTTTCTCAACCCCAAATATGGTGATCATTTTGACCCTGATAATTTCTGCAAGACCCAATGACCTAGGAAAGAATTCTCGGTAGTAACTCAGAGCTCTCTCCATTTAGGGGCCCAACACCAGCTGTAAGGGATATTTGCTATGAGCAGTTGCAGATTGACTATATGCCACTATAGGGTGTCTCATAATGTCATCCCCTCACTAATCTTATCAAGCTCAGTCTTGACGCCAGTTCGTTTTTCAGCCCCCACTACTCCCCTTCAAAGGCTGTTCCAGAACTTCACTTCTCTGATAGTTAGAAACCTTTGTCTAATATCAAACTTAAACTTGTTGATGGACAGTTTATATCTATTTGTTTTTTGTGTCAGCATTGGCGCTGAACTTAAATAATTGCTCCCTCTCCTTAGTATTTATCCTTCTGATAAATTTATAGAGAGCAATCATATCTCCCCTTAGCCTTTGTTTGGTTAGGCTAAACAAGCCAAGCTCTTTGAGTCTCCTCTCATAAGGTAGGGTTCTCTATTCCTCTGATCAGGTGCTTCTGTGTGCTGAAATCTGAGTATGCCCAATCATACATTAGCCTGTTTGCCAAGACTCCCAATGAAGGTCTCAATTAACGCCAATTGTTTAATTGCTTTTATCACGTGGAAACCCATAGCCAGATCCTCTGCTGGTGTAGATCAGCATAGCTCCATTAACTTCAGTTACCAACTCTTAATTACGAGAAACAGGACTGAGACCTCTGAATTCATTTCACACAGGGCACTAAAAGGCCATCAGAGTAAGACAACAACAATTTTTGATAAATTCTGGTGTAGGATAGTTCAAGCCAGTACCCTACAGCATGAATGGAAGTCTCTGTAACCCATTACCAACTGCTTTGAGCCACTAGAAGGAATACAGGAGGAAAACACTTTCATGCAGAATATGGACTAGTTTCCATAGAAGTTATTTTTAAAAGATGTCCATAGACAAAAACAACAACATTTCTTTATATGTCATCCTAGATGAAACTGACCACATTTGGAAAAAGGCAAATGGGTAACCAATTAGCTGGAATTCTTTACAGTCAGTTTTGCAATATTTCTTGATATGCCTTTCTTAATCCTCCCTTTAAAATGTATTTTCTCATTTCAGCAAGAAATAAATAGCACAAATAGCAGGCTGTTTTTATTCTTCGGGTTTTTTTTTTCTTCCATGAAAAATAATGCTGAAGGAATTGTTTTGCAGTTGAAAATTAATGTAACCCATTATGTCCAGGAAATTTCTTCAATATATTACTTGCCAAGCCCTTGGTCCTTCTGAAGAAAATAATTTTAATTTATCTCATTTTTCACAGCTGAGCCAATGATTGTTTAACCTAAAATGCCATTGTGACTAAGTAGTGAAATACCATGGTTTGTGGCCATTTCGCTGGAGTTCAGCTATTAAGTATAGTAGTACTGTGCTGAGAACCACAGAAATTGTCATCTTGAAAGGAACGTTCCCTTATACAAAACCCCCAGAGAATGTAATGGACAATGAAAACATTTCAATAGGCTTCTTGAACTAGCCATAGAATTTAATAGGAAATTATAGCTTGGCTACAGAATTGTATAGGGTGCTTCTAAAAAACTAAAACAAGTTTGAAGGATTATTATTGCCAGTTAAATTATATACTCTTCCAGAGTTAATTTCTAAAGAGCCAAATTACTAGTCTTTACATGCACAACACTTTTTTCTCCTTTTGAGCACAAAAAAAAAAAAATTGGTTCTCCCACCTGTAATACACAGACACATCACTGGGAAGAGCGTTGACAGTGTAGCTTACAGTAGTAATGGATCTTTAGAACCCAAAGAAGACAATCATGCAGATATTGGGCAAGGTCCTAAAATGGAGTAAATCAATGTAGTTTGATCGATTTTAATGGAGCTATGCTGATTTATACCAGCTAAGGAGCTGTCCCATTATTATGATGAGACCAAATTCTGCTCCCATTCATCTGCCAAAATCCACATTGTCATGAGTGGAAGTTTTGCCAGAGTAAGAAGTGGGCACTGTGACACCCTAGCACCCCAAAATTCATGACTGTCATGCAATTAGGATACGTTTTGTACAAAGTATGCCTTGTGAGGTATCATTCTAAAAGTCTTGATCTGCTAGACATTAATATCTCATTGGATTGTCTGTGTTATTGTTGTATGTGAAGTTATGAAGTTTGGCTAGGTATGTGTCACTGAAACATGTTGAGAGGTTGAAAACACCCACAAGCAGTCTTTCAGGTACAACAGTAAAAATGCCAAACAATGTTAGTGGCTTATTGAGGAAATGCACACAAGGCCAAGAATTACCCCAGGAACTGTGTATAGCAGAAACCTCTCAGAGATAGCACTACACAATGGGGACTGTTTGACCTAGGTAGCAACAAAAGAGCTTTCCAGCAAGTGGGAAGAAGATATTAAAGGGGAAAATGACATCATGATGGTACCTCACTCTCCCTACAACAACACACCTGGAAACACCTGAGGAATAAAGACTGAACAGGGGGGAAGTGATGGTCCCAGGCAAAGGGATTGCTAGCTTGTGCATGAAAAGTTGGGAAACTCAAGATTCAAAGCCAAGGCAGCTTGTGCCTTAAGAATCTGCCAGCCTGTTTCTCACTCGGTGAGAATTACTCAAGGCCACGTCTGGAATATTGCATCCAGTTTTGGGGCCCCCACTACAGTAAGGATGTGGACAATTTGGAGAGAGTCCAGCGGAGGGCTACAAAAATGATTTAGGGGGTTGGGGCACATGACTTATGAGGAGAGGCTGAGGGAACTGGGCTTATTATTCTGCAGAAGAGAAGAGTGAGGGGGAATTTGTAGCAGCCTTCAGCTACCAGAAGGGGGGTTCCAAAGAGGATGGAGCTCAGCTGTTCTCATTGGTGGCAGATGGCAGAACAAGGAGCAATGGTCTCAAGTTGCAGTGCGGGAGGTCTAGGTTGGATATTAGGAAAAACTTTCTCACTAGGAGGGTGGTGAAGCACTGGAATGGGTTACCTAAGGAGGTGGTGGAATCTCCTTCCTTAGAGATTTTTAAGGCCTCTCTTGACAAAGCCCTGGCTGGGATGATTTAGTTGGTGTTGGTCCTGCTTTGAGCAGGGGGTTCGACTAGATGACCTCTAAGGTCTCTTCCAACCTTAATCTTCTATGATTCTATGATTTGCTAATTCATATCCTACCTATCTAGTATGTTAAGCTCAGTTTGCGGTTTTCTTTATTTACTAGGTAATCTGCTTTGATCTGTTTGCTATCACGTATAATCACTTCAAATCTATCCTTTTGTAGTTAATAAATTTATTTTATGTTTAATCCAAACCAGTGTGCTTTTGACTAATGTGTCTGGGCAAAATTTCAGCTTGGTTACCACAAGTGTGCATGGTGCTCTTCACATTGAGGGAGAGGCGGACTGGATGTCAAACCAACATACTGGCCAGATTTGACCAGGGCAGGACAGTACTGCTCTAGGGTCCTAGGCTGGGAGGCTGGTGGTTAGAGAGCCTCCATGTGACTGTAGCTGGGTGTGGCCCTACCTGTGTGAATGCTGGTGGAAGTGCAAGCTTGGAGGGCTTTGCAACTTGTCCCAGCAGCACAGTGGGAGAGGGAGCCCCGGCTTGTGGGTCAGTGGTACCCCAGTTCCAGGTGTCACCCCAGGGGGAACCCGTGACAGGCACAATTCCGATCTCCCTTTTTTGTAGGCTTTTCTATGACACTCATCTCCATAATGCCTAATCACTTAACATACACTCATGGACTTACCCTCATGTCAACCCTGTGCAACAGGGCACTACTATTACCTGCATTTTGCAGATGGCAAACTGAGATACTCAGAAATTAAGAGTTAAATCAGGAGTTGGACACAAGCTTTGTGTATGGGCCAGTGTTTTCTTAAGCAGTCCAGTATCCTCCTTTGCACCAGAGGGGGCTCACCTCACCAGAGCTATACCTGGCATAGTGTACACCCCCGAACTACATTTGCCAGTAGAACTGATGGGGAATTTTCTGATAAAGCAATTTTTTATCAGAAAATGCCGATTTGTGAAGAATGGAACTGTTCACAGGAAAGGGTTAGGGTTCAACAATTTTTCTACCCTCAACCAATTTTTTTGGGGGCTGGGGGAATAGAAATAGTTCAAAAGCGTTATTTTGACAATTTCCAAATGAACAATTCCTGTTTTCCAGTTCAAATGACTTTTCCCTGAAAAATGTTAGCAAATTCTGGGGAGGGAATGATTGAAACATGAAACAAAATGTTCTAGTTGCCCAGAACCAAATGTTTCTCTGGATTCTTGGTTTGTGAAAATCTTTCAGATTTTGACTTTTTTGTCTCTATTTGGGAAACGAAACATTCATAGAATCTCAGGGTTGGAAGGGACCTCAGGAGGTCATCAAGTCCAACCCCCTGCTCAAAGCAGGGCCAATCCCCAATTTTTGCCCCAGATCCCTAAATGATCCCCTCAAAGATTGAACTCACGGCCCTGGGTTTAGCAGGCCAATGCTCAAACCACTGAGCTAGCCCTCCCCCTGATAGCTGAAAAGCTTTTCATGGAACGGAAATCCATTTCCCATCAGGCTCTTATCACCAGTGTCTTGGGGAGTGGACACCAAGCCCTGCTAATTCTTCACCCTGAGTTGCCCATCCTCATCCACCTGCATGGGAGAGGATGTAATGGCTACCTCTCTACATAGTCTGACCCTTAGTGACTAGTATAATTTCACATGGACGGTCACCAGCACTAAATTTGCCTCAACGTGAAAGAGGTGAGAGTTTAAAGTAGGGATGTAATCACCATCCTGGATTTCCAAAGGGAGGGTTGATTGTAGGGATCCAACCAGTGAAACCTGCCTTCTGCTTGGAAAACTTAGGGGTGAATCCCTGGTTGAAACTCTTGCCTTTTTTATTTTATTTTTGTGCCTTTTAAGGTGAATTTGATGCTTGTGAACGATACTCAGCTGACTGCTCTAGAGACAGGATCCTCTGTTTATCCACCGAGCAACTACAACATGAATGGTGACAGCCCAGTCTTCCCTTCCACACAGCCCTGCCAATGTGCCTCACATCTCACCTGGATGAACTCTCTCGAGGGGAGAGAGGGGAAGGTCATGCCCTTATTTTTTAAAGTTAACCGGCATGAACTGTTTTGCTTTTATTGAAGAGTCCGATCAAAATAACCCATTTGAAGAGACAAGAAGGACATTTTCTCTTTGTACTGTTCCGAATAAATACTAAGGACAAATCTGAGTGCATTCAACTTGAGCAGAGGAAGAAGTGAGAGAAAAGAGAGAAAGAGAGAGGCAGTGTAAGAGCTAGGAGATGCATGTGCCTAATAATCTGATGCAGCTTCAACAATGATGGGAATTTTAACATCCCATTTCTAAACCTCTTGGAAAAGGTGGGCTTTACATTCAGACTAGAAACTATGGCAGAACTTGATCTTTTACTATAATAACTCTTAATGGATGCCATGCTACAGTAAGAAGAGCAAGAAAATGCAAACGAATCTAAGTCTAAGGGAAATCTTTGATTATACAATGCATTAGTCAGATCCACACTTAGATTACAGTGATCAGTTCTGGTCATCACATTACAACATAAAATATTGAAGCACTTGACAAGGTAAAGAGAGAGGAGATGAATTTGATCTTAGGCTGTGATTATATTGTATTAATGACTTCCTATCATATTACTGGCTTCTCTATCTTGTTAGAGAAAAAACAATTTGCTAATACAGTGAGAAAGCAGCTGATAGAAACAGAATTTATTTTATTTTATTTTGTAAGATTTTTTTAAAATTAGAAGCAGCATTGATCATTATTTTTTAAAAAATAAATACAATTAGGATATATAATTCAACTGGGATGGTGTAATTTTCTGATAAATAATCTAAAAAGCAGAAAATTATGTATGCAAGACACTCGACCAAAATATCTCACTCAAGATCCAAGTACGAAAGAGCAGTGCACAAGTGAAATAGATGGTAGAGTCTTTGAAAATGAGGGCGATGTGCCAAGCATATAATTTCATTTAATGACAGAGTGATTCGGTTACTGAAGTCTATGTAAGTTGCTCTGTGGCATGCAGCGACTAAGCTGTTATAGTCATCTATGGCTCTGCCATTTATCAGTCAAATGGGGAGAAAAGAAAGGATCACTAAAGCAGAGTATGACACCCACTAAGTATTGGAGAAGCTTTTGTGGCGTATGTGAGTGGGCTTTTTGGTGCTGGAACCAACCAGGCCATATAATGCGTTGCCTAGGGAATGCGTTGCCTAGGGAGGTGGTGGAATCTCCTTGCTTAGAAGTTTTTAAGGTCAGGCTTGACAAAGCCTTGGCTGGGATGATTTAATTGGGGATGGGTCCTGCTTTTGAGCAGGGGGTTGGACTAGATGACCTCCTGAGGTCCCTCTTCCAACCCTGATATTCTATGATTCTATGATATAAGAATGCATACTGTAGGGAACAATTTGTATTAGCATAAGGGCTGTCTGAAATGACCTCCTCAGAACTATCTCTGCGTCTATCCCAACTGGTGCTGTGATCTTCCACATAAAGCAAGCTTTGGAGAGAGGCAGCAGTGCAGTCCAGGCAGTCCAGTATGGTACGCCGTACCAGTAAGCTACTTATAGACGGTAAGACATACCGGAAAGACGCAGGGGGAGCAGAATGTGGGGCCACTGGGTGGCCCCAGGCCGGTACCTCCTCCAGCATGGCTGTATTGCCCCAGACTTGCCACACAGCTGCATGCCTGCGTCTCCTGTCTGGCGTCTGTACAACAGCCCCACCGAAGGACAGGGCTGGGGCAGTACAGCTGCGCTGGAGGAGCTGCCGGTGTGGGGCTCGGTTGCCAGTGAGTCTGAAAAAAATATTCTCTGCTGCCAGAGGGAGCCGGTTTGAAGCTTTTCTGCTGGCAATTCCCAAAGCAGGTGTGACTGTGAACTGGCTATTGTTCTAGAGAGCAAGCCCTCCTCTTCTCTTCGCAGCCCACACATCAGCTGTGCCGTGCCCACCCACTGGGAATGCTCCCTCCGCCCCAGATAATGTGGAATGGATCATGGGGAGGGGAGGGGGAAAGCACGGAGCCCTGGGCTGGGGGCAGGGAGGGGTCATGTGAGGAGTCATATGGGAGGTCACGCCCCCTTCTCCCCCTTTAGCTGGTGCAGCGTACCTGTAAGAAATGAATTCTACTTGCACTCCTGGAGGAAGGAAGATTTTTCTGGGGGTTAAGACACTTGACTAGCACTCTGGAGATGCGTGTTCCAGTCCCAGTTCCTCTAGAGCCTTTGTGTTTGACTGTGGATAAGTCTTTACACCACGATTTAAGGACTTCAGTAACTCAGACATAAGTTAGGGGTTTCTTACAGGAGTGGGTGGGTGAGATTCCGTGGCCCGCATTGTGCAGGAGGTCAGACTAGATGATGATAATGGTCCCTTCTGACCTTAAATTCTGGGATGCTATGATAACCTCACTTCCCTTTGTTGCATCACAAAGGTGTTGTGTGGGTAAAGTTATGAGTGATTGTGATGTCCACAGATACTACAGTACTGGTCACAGAAGTAGATATTCTGTGTAAGTAACCGGGTGGAAGACTTTCAAGAAACACATGGTCTTAAGGTTTCGTGAGCTACAGCTCACTTCATCGGATGCATACTGTGGAAAGTGTAGAAGATCTTTTTATATACACACAAAGCATGAAAAAATACCTCCTCCCACCCCACTCTCCTGCTGGTAATAGCTTATCTAAAGTGATCACTCACCTTACAATGTGTATGATAATCAAGTTGGGCCATTTCCAGCACAAATCCAGGTTTTCTCCCCCCCCACACACACACAAACCCACTCTCCTACTGGTAATAGCTTATCTAAAGTGACCACTCTCCTTACAATGTGTATGATAATCAAGGTGGGCCATTTCCAGCACAAATCCAGGGTTTAACAAGAACGTGGGGGGGGGGGAGGAGGAAAAAACAAGGGGAAATAGGTTACCTTGCATAATGACTTAGCCACTTCCAGTCTCTATTCAAGCCTAAGTTAATTGTATCAAATTTGCAAATGAATTCCAATTCAACAGTTTCTCGCTGGTGATAGGGAAAAAAACCCAGAAAGCGACCCTATAATCATGTAAAGCTACGCTGCTGTCTTTTTTCTATGCTTATCTGTCCTTTCTACTTTGTTTATGGATAGAAAGAATGTGAACTGTGTGTAACCTGCACTCCCTGCTTTTGGGGAGAGAATTCCTTATACAGATAAGCCTCCATGCTCTTACCTACCCCAGAACTTCAAACAGACTGGGTTAACCGGTTCGAACTGGAAGAGATATCACAATGTATGTTGAACCAAGCTATAAAAGCTCATCCCTGTTCTTTGTTCGGGGCTTCACCATTTTCCTCTGAAAAGGAATTGGTGAGCCCTTCAGCTGTCGTATTTGCTAGCAATAAAGTGCCTCACTTTATCAAAGAGCCAAGACTCTGTGTTTTGTTTGGCTAATACAGAAGTCCAGGGAAGGCTACCCTCCTAACCCTAGACGGGAGGGGAACCCTTTTTCCCTAACACTGGAGTCTGGATTTGAAGTTTATTTGTTGTAATATCACAACTTTCATGTCTGTAATCGTGTGACCAGAGAGATTGAAGTGTTCTCTGACTGGTTTATGAATGTTATAATTCTTGACATCTGATTTGTGTCCATTTATTCTTTTACATAGAGACTGTCCAGTTTGACCAATGTACACGGCAGAGGGGCATTGCTGGCACATGATGGCATATATCACATTGGTGGATGTGCAGGTGAACGAGCCTCTGATAGTGTGGCTGATGTTATTAGCTATTAGCTATAGTTATTAGTGTGGCTGATGTTATTATGTGGCTGATGTTATTAGGCCCTGTGATGGTGTCCCCTGAATAGATATGTGGGCACAGTTGGCAACGGGCTATGTTGCAAGGATAGGTTCCAGGGTTAGTGGTTCTGTTGTGTGGTATGTGGTTGCTGGAGAGTATTTGCTTCTGGTTGGGGGGCTGTCTGTAGGCAAGGTGTGACTGGCCAGTCCTTGCCTACAGACAACCCCCCAACCAGAAGCAAATACTCACCAGCAACCACATACCACACAACAGAACCACTAACCCAGGAACCTATCCTTGCAACAAAGCCCGTTGCCAACTCTGCCCACATATCTATTCAGGGGACACCATCACAGGGCCTAATAACATCAGCCACACTATCAGAGGCTCGTTCACCTGCACATCCACCAATGTGATATATGCCATCATGTGCCAGCAATGCCCCTCTGCCATGTACATTGGTCAAACTGGACAGTCTCTACGTAAAAGAATAAATGGACACAAATCAGATGTCAAGAATTATAACATTCATAAACCAGTCGGAGAACACTTCAATCTCTCTGGTCACGCGATTACAGACATGAAAGTTGTGATATTACAACAAATAAACTTTAAATCCAGACTCCAGCGAGAAACTGTTGAATTGGAATTCATTTGCAAATTTGATACAGTTAACTTAGGCTTGAATAGAGACTGGGAGTGGCTAAGTCATTATGCAAGGTAACCTATTTCCCCTTGTTTTTTCCCTACCCCCCCCCCCCCAGACGTTCTTGTTAAACCCTGGATTTGTGCTGGAAATGGCCCACCTTGATTATCATACACATTGTAAGGAGAGTGGTCACTTTAGATAAGTTATTACCAGCAGGAGAGTGGGTTTGTGTGGGGGGGAGGGTGAGAAAACCTGGATTTGTGCTGGAAATGGCCCAACTTGATTATCATACACATTGTAAGGCGAGTGATCACTTTAGATAAGCTATTACCAGCAGGAGAGTGGGGTGGGAGGAGGTATTTTTTCATGCTTTGTGTGTATATAAAAAGATCTTCTACACTTTCCACAGTATGCATCCGATGAAGTGAGCTGTAGCTCACGAAAGCTTATGCTCAAATAAATTGGTTAGTCTCTAAGGTGCCACAAGTACTCCTTTTCTTTTTGCGAATACAGACTAACACGGCTGTTACTCTGAAACATGGTCTTAGTTATTCCTAGATTATGCTCCTCCTTGTTGGTCAGAAACTGAATTGCTGCCACCAGATGAAGCTAATCCTTGATGTACAAATCTGTGGTCAAATCATAGAATCATAGAATCATAGAATATCAGGGTTGGAAGGGACCCCAGAAAGTCTTCTAGTCCAACCCCCTGCTCAAAGCAGGACCAATTCCCAGTTAAATCATCCCAGCCAGGGCTTTGTCAGAAGATCCTGTGGCAATTTTTGCCATCGAATGGGCAGAACTGGGTTAGTCGTGGGGAAAAAAAAGAATGTTAACGTGCTAATTTCTTGTACTCATTGCCTTCCCTCTCTTACACTATTTTTATACTGAAGTATCTCCCTGACTTCAGCAGAAGTAATTACTCCTGAATGACACTATATGATTAGAATCAGGCCCTTTAAGGACACTCAAGTGTTTAGGAAATCTTCTTCTACTGTCTTCCTCCAAAAGAATGTTCTCCATCTAATTCTGTCCCCTTTGATCTTCATGCTAACTTGCTGTGTTTTATTTAAAGTGGCCAATGCAACATTAATCTGGTCCCATTGTTCCACAGAGGATGGGACTCTCCTAACATCACCCGCATGTAAGCTATGGGTATTAAGAGTTATGGATATATGCTAGAATTATGACTGAAGTGTCATATTAGGGGCAGTTGTTAAACGGGTCTATCCTAAACAAAGGGATGGGTGTTTATCTCAATTTACCTCTAGGCAGTAAACGAGAGGAGATGGTAGGAAACAGCACAATTTTCATTTCAGCAAAAACAACTGGAGGAAGAAAAAGCACAGAGCTTTCTTCCCCACCAAACTTCATGTCACCTTTCTCACAGTTTGAATAAACTTTACTTTGACGGGTAACCCTCAGAAGAACCCATTGCAAAGGTTTAGTGGTCTATAAAGACAGGGGGTCTGAACCTCAAGTGATAAGCAATTCAATCAACTGATTGTACACAATATTACTCTATAATATGATTGTATAAAGTGAGGGTTTTTTTTCTAAAAGCTAATGACACAGTGGTGATGAATATCATTGTGAAATGTATGTATTCACGCTATGTGGGGAAATATGGATGCTCTATGATATTATGTTTTAAAGGCTGTGGCTGAACAAGGAGAAAGAGGTTCCTTACCAGCCAGGAGAGAAGGTAGCTATTTACCTGTCTCCTATGCAAATTAAGTATGGTGGCATCAAAACAATGGAAGCTCTATTCACATACAAGGGGATGGGAAACCCACAGGAAGGGATGAACAGCAGGAGTTCTGCCTCTTGGAACAGAGGAATTGAACTTTGGAAGATATAAGCAAATAGTGAAGCCATCTTTGACACTTCCATCACTAGACAGACATAAGGGAACAAAGCTCTTGCAAGCTAAGAAAGATGGGTCCTTCCACCAAAGCCATTAAAATCTCTGGAAACTGAAGACACGTGAGAAATCACCTTGAACAAAGCATGTATCTTGCTAGATTAAATTTTAGACTTTTAGATGCAAGTTTTCATTTTTATTTGTTTGTAGCCCTCACTAACTTGATCTCTTATACCTGAATGTACTTAAAATTCTATCTTCTTTTGTTAATAAACTTGTTTTATTATTAATATAAACTGATTCAGTGCTATGTCTAAATGGAAGTATTTACTCCAGTTAAGTTAATAAGCTATGATGTGCTTTTGTGTCTTTAAAACAAACTGTATTATTTCTCTGAACTGTCCAGGAGAGGATTAGACATTGCAGAAAACACAATTTGGGGAAAATCCATGACTGGAAGTGTGTTGGGGTCACACTACAAGTAGTAATCAAGTCTGGTGGAAGCCAGAATGGGGCTGTAATCGGGCTGCTGGTGTCTGAGCAGCTTAACTAGAGCTGCCTAGCATGCAGTGGCTCAGGGAGTGACCTGCTTGCGTGTAGGTTAGTTGTGAACATCCCAGGTTGGGAGCCACAGTAACAAAGAATTGTGAGGCACTCAGAGTTTCAGGGCAAATGGTGAGACAACCCCTTACTGTCTGGACTGCACCCAAAACCATCATTAGATCAGTGCATCACTAACCCTGTAGCTAAAACAACGAGGAGGACTTGTGGCACCTTAGAGACTAACACATTTATTTGGGCATCAGCTTTCATGGGCTAAGAACCACTTCATCACAGGAAGTGTAAGTCATTAAACTGATGAAGTGGGTCTCAGTCCACGAAAGCTGATGCCCAAATACATTTGTTAGTCTCTAAGGTGCCACAAGTCCTCCTTGTTTTTGCTGATACAGACTAACACGGCTACAACTCTGAAACCTGTAGCGAAAGGAGATCACTCTTATCTAATGGTTCTACCACTGAGTCTCTTATCCTCCAGCCACTAGAGGGTAACATCATATACACCATACATAAAATGAGGAAATGAGACACTGTCCTTTAACCTAACAGAGCTTCAAACTTGCCGAGTTCTCTTAGCTGCCTCATTGTCTGCCTTTTGCCCTTTGTACTTCACATGTGTTGTTGTCAATTTCTTGCCAAGCCATGGTGGAGTTTTGCAGCACCAGCAGAAAAGGATCCCATTTTGAGGATGTCGTATTTCACCCACTATTTCTGAGGATGCTACATTTGGGGGATTTCATTTCTGGGCAAGTCATATTTCAGTGTCTGAGCAGAGAAAAAACACAAGAGGTAAAGAAATGGCCTGGGCAGCAAGAAGTACAGTCGATTTTTTAAAATCTTTTCAAGTGTCATAACTCTTTCAGCTTTAATGTTTATATTCACTTCTGGGTCTTGAGTTATATAGAGCTAGATTGGCAGAGCCCTTACTCAGCTGTGCAGGGGAGATAGATGGGGAATAGCCTCCCATATTCCCCTGCTCAGCCCTACACACATGGCTACAGGCCAAACCCAGGAGTTACTCTTCCCTATGAGTGAATGGGCGGGGAAGGGACACAGAGTAGGAGGAGCCCTGACTTTGCCCTTCCCTTTCCAGGTTCACAGAAGGGAGCAAACTGCCCAGGGCTGCTGTACCTTTCTTCCTCCCCAGAGAGATGGGAAGATGAGAGACTGTGACACTGACTACCAGTTACTTGTCTGGTTTGCTCATAGGATTCTGCTGTGCCATGCCACCACGTATCCAAGACAGAACGTTAAGTTACTGTGTGGCCCAAAGACTGCATGCTCTGTATACAATAGGCTAATTTCTGCTGCCTGGCTCCTGCAGTGGTCCCATTGCAGGCAGCTACTTATGTGAGTAAGGCAACAGGATTTGGCTCACGTGCATAGATGCCGAACCGCTCAACTGACTATAATAAACAACGAAACAAACCGAGCAATCCAGTCACGGAGGAATAAATATTCCATGGGACTAGCCTTCACGTCACATGTTTAACAGTTTCCCACTTTATTGTCAATCATGTGAATCTTTTAGAGTGAGGGCAGACATTTTTATAGCACTTTCTGTTTAGCATTGGACATCTGAAGTGGCATAGCAGAAGGAAAGGCGAGTTTTTAGCTATACATCGTGTTTTGCAAAGCGAAAGCTGCATACTAATGAGTGATATGTTTGTTTTATATTTTCATTTTTCTTCTTTACCCATGAAAGGACCAAACCATTCTGAAACCACATTAGAAGTCAATGACAAAGTAATAGAAAATGCTGACATTTGGAAATATCTTTCAGAGAAAGTTGTCTAAGTGCTAGTTTTCAGAATCCACCCGTACAGAAATACCTAGAGGCAAGAAGAGGTACAGGTGCAGGTCCTTCATTCTGAGTGAAAAATCAAATCTTGTTAATATGAGAAGGGCAGTGGCTAAGGATTTTTTCATTTCTGAAAGAGATTTTACTTTTTGTTATTCGTTATTATTGATGATAATGATCCGAATGATGTATTTACATTTATATAGGGCCCTGATTTCATAGGCCCCCAAACAGTAGCCAGAGAGATTACTTCAGTCACCATGGTGTTGCAGCCATCTCTGGGGTGTAGCATTGGTGTTTAACAGTTCTCAACAACATTACACAACAGTTTAGGGCCTTGGTCCTGCAAACATTTAAGTACTTGTATAATTTAACTCATGAGCAATCCTGTTAGCTTCAAATTGTGGCATGAAATCTCCGTATCAGTACATGCTTAACTTTAAGCACGTGAATAGCCCCATTAACTTTAATGGAATTGCTCCCATGCTAAAAGATAGATATGTATTTAAGTACCTTGCTGCACTGTTTTTTTTTTATACGTTTGGTCTTTTCCAGAGGTCCACTGAAAATGAAAAATAATGACAAAGAAGAAAAGAGAGAAATGAACTTTACTCGACTTCAGAAAAAGTTTGCCACAAATGCTTGCTTTAAAATATAAAAAGCATTCTGCCTCCTTCACCTATTTGTAGGAGTTTACAGTTTGCTGAATTGAAATACAAACGAAGCTTGGCAAAACACTGAGCAAACCTGGTTGTGGTTTTGAGACAAATTTACAGTCTTCTTGCCCATTTGTTTGGCATAATATCAGTCAAATCCACTTCTCCTTGCAAGGAAGGGTGGTCCAGAGGTTAAGGTGCTTCTGTGAGACCTAAAAGAGTCAGATTCAGTTCTCTCTATTTGCCCCTTACCATTGGACAATCATTTATTCTCTCTGTGCCTGAGTGCCCCATTTATAAAATGGAGGTAATAGTATTTCCTTACATTATAGTATTGGTCAATAAATACACCAAAGATGTACACTCAGACACTATACATGATAATGGGGGCTATAGAAAGGCAGAACTTAGTGTATCCAACTGACCTTTCACTTTTAGTTTTGATCCTGAAAACCACAGTTGCCAACTTTCCTGTGGTAAATAAGCATCGCGACTTTCACAATAAGCCAAAACTCAAGCTAATCCGATTTCAAAACAAAGCCAAAACTAGCCAATCCTTAAGAACCCCAACACTCTATGTGACTAGATCCCCCCAGCATGCAGTCTGGGACTGTGGTGGGCCCACTGTGCATCCCTGACTCTCTCCCTCCCTTGCCTCCACTTGTCCCTGCTTGCCCCCCTTGCTCCTGCTTGCCGGGAGCCAATCAAATAAAAGAAGCAACAAGCTATACTAAGCAACAAGCTACAAGCCAAAAACTAGCCAACAAGCAACTTACAAGCCAATTAAGCCAAAAACAAGCCCAGTTCCTGTGGGTTTTTTTTGTGGGTTTGGCATGTCTGTTGAAAACCCACTTAGAAATGAACCCTCTAATTACATCATTATTGCAGAGTTAATGAGAGTCTTCCATGCCTGCATTACCCCGCATGAGTTTGCCAAGCTTCCGTGAGAGCAGCCACACAGTGCAATAACATTACATACATGTGCGGCACTGAGCCACCTGGGTGCGAGTCCCAGGCTTCTTTGCACTGCAGAAAGCTAAGCCTTTCCATAAATTCCTTCCAGGTGAATTGTGGGAGAACTAGTTTGTCTTGTTGGAGCCACACTACAGAGATGACATGTTAGCAGCAGACATGATGTGCTCCCTGCAGGTTTAGCCTACAGCCGCTGACCAGCCAGCCAACTCCATTTCAAAGCACCATCACACTTGAGTTAAGGGGTCTAGTATGCGGATAGGGCTTCAGCGGGGGGCAACTGTTGTGCTGGTTCTTGGGCACCCCAGACTGTGAGTCACCTTGTTACCCCCTGCCTCCAGCCAGAGAGAGACTTTCTTGTGGTAGCTGGGTGTCAGCTCCCTGGGCTGCATGAACCCTGACTTCGACTTGCAGGTTAACAATAGGTGCACTCCAATCCCAAAGTCCCTTTGAATCAGTCCCCTGCAATATCCAGCCCTGACACTGGCTACTCACCGAAATTCCAGATGCTCTCCACCCAAAGGTGCAGTGTACCCCAATTTACCAGTTTTATCTTAACTCACTGCTCCTGCAACCCACACAGTACTTGCAAACTCTTATAATAAAGCAAAAGTGGATTTTAATTTTAGGGAGAATAAAGATTTAACTAGAAGTGAGAGAAAGTGATGGAACCAAATGGCTACAAAACAAAGCATGACCCTGGGTCTGAACATGTCCAGAGTTACCTTTCCTTTCTAATAAAATCAGCTCCCCCACCTCCAAGAGTTCAGGTTGTTGCAGAGCTGGTGAATTTAACAAGAGCCAAGATCCAAATGTTCCTGAAAGCCCCTCATTCTTCAAGGGCCTTTCCTCAGTGAATGGATCCAGGGATGCTTCTCCCTCTTCCCTCCCTCCTGAAAACAGTCTTTGGGTTCTATTCAGAGACAGAGCAAGCCCCTTTCTGGTTTTAATGTTCCTTCCCCACCTCCAAGTGGTTTTGATTATTTGTTGTTGTCTTTGATGGATTCCCACTGACTGTTGTGTGATGTGGCAAGGGTAGACAATAGAAACTTGCTTTTATCCACTGGCTGACTAGGGAGGGGTGACAACTCCCTCTTGCTTGAATGGGTCATCACTGAGACACTTTGTCCCCTGATGACTAATTTTCACTCCAACACCATAAAGCATACTTTGAGTATAAATACATTATTCCTTATATATTACCCATACATACCTCTCACCATGATTATGAATCTAGACAAGCTACACGGTTTCTGTAGGAACCTTATATTTTACTCTTCATGGATAAGTATCCTCTAGGAAATGTGTTTGGTGTAGTGAATTTGTCAGGTTTGAGGTGAGAGTTCTTTGCAAAGAATAGGGAACTCTTTGCCAAGAGGTCTCCTTGCTGCAACACTCAAGTTACAACTTGAGTTAGCTTTGTGGTGGAGACAGGCCTCCTGGTGAGCTGTGTCTACACTACCATGGAGGCGTATGATTCCCCAACTCATGTACGCGTACGCGTGGCAGCTTGCTGCGAGCTAGCATGAATACAAATAGCAGTTGCAGATGCAGCAGCACTGCTGAGCTGCGCCAACGTAAAAACCTGCCTGAATCGGGTGAGTACGTACTCAGCAAGGCTGCCACGACTCATGCGATCGCAGCTATGCTGCCATTTAAACTCACGCTGGCTCTCGTCGAGCTATCTGGAGTGACAGGTACGAGCTGTGGAATCACACCCCCAACTCATCATCTAGACGAGTCGTTCTCAGACTTATTTGATCAAGCCACCCCTTCTTTGTGTCTGTAGTCGTTAGCTCCCTTCCCCCAAGTACATGTACCACCGCCCAGCCCTGAAGGCAGAGCGGAGAGCAGCAGCTGCTAGCCAGGTGCCCAGCTCTGAAGGCAACATCACACCAGCAGCAGCAGCAGAGAAGGAAGGGAGACTATATGAAAAGTGATATTTGTCAATATTGCTCTTCACAGCAGACTTAGCGCCCCATTGCCACACTTACTTCTGTGCTGCGGCTGCCATTCCGGGACTGACAGCTGGAGCCCCGTCACCTCCAGGGATTGGGGGTGAGTAGGGCCCAAGCACAGCTGGCCAGGCTCTGGCTGTTAGTCCGGAGGCAGCAGGGCTCTGGCTGTCCCCTTTATCTCCACCTCCTGGGTATGCACGCAGCCATCCGGGGCCGACAGCCAGAGCTCTTAAAAAAATCACACTGAAGGGAGGTGCACCCCATCGTTTGAGAACCATTGGTCTAGACATAGTGATAGTCACATGGAACTAGACAAAACTACAACTAGTTGAATCACATTTAAAAATATTTTGTTTGACTAATTTTATTATTATTATTTTCGTTATGCTAGCAGCTCTTGAGATAGTCAAAAACATACATTAAATTAATGATTGGCATCTTTTTCATCAATCAATTAAATACATATTTGTAATTTTATATTTCCATTCACCAGCCACATCTGGCTGGCAGCAGTGTGGTTGCTCATGTGAGTAAAGTTAAGCATATGCATAAAGGTTTGCACCATCTGGATCTTATAATGAAGGAATGTCCACACGAGAGCTGTTGCTTTGGGAAACGTATGTGCATTTGAAAAAAAAAAATAACACAATAATAATCTGGAGTCTAAAGGCTTGTCTTCACTGTGGTGTTAGCCCGAGATACAGCTCAAGCATTGCCCCAATCTAACTCTTGTCCACACATAAAAATCTCAACCTCAAGTAGTGCTCTAAATTCAAGTTAGCTGGCCCATTGGGGTGTGGGCTGAATCTCAACCTAGGAACGCAGTGAGGATTCAGCTATGTGTGCTGCTAATCCAATCACTCTGTGCTGTTTGAGTGTTGTTTTGCAGTGTGACTGCTCTCACTCCAGCTAGACTAACTCAAGATGAGGTAACCGCAGTGTAGATAACTCAGCCTAACACTGCAGTGAAAACGAGCTGAGTAGAAACTCCAGTAATGTTTGACACCCTGTAATATCATGTTGTGGTTCTAGGGTGTTTCTTGTAAACAACAGCTCTACACCTAAGAAATATGTCAGGCAAACAGTCCCAGGCCAACAGACTTTTACTGCTGATTGGCTCACCTTCTAAACTAACTGCACCACAGCAGACAATTAGCTTTTCTTCAAGATCTAGCTGCCCCTACATTCAGTGAATCAAAACTTGTATGAGACTCTGTGTAAGAGCCATCTAGTGACTTGAAATAGCATTACAGTAAAAAGAAAAGGAGGACTTGTGGCACCTTAGAGACTAACCCATTTATTTGAGCATGAGCTTTCGTGAGCTACAGCTCACTTCATCGGATGGCATTACAGTGCCATCCAGAATGACAGAGCAGGTTTGGAACTGTATTTTTCTGAGTGAAGTTTTGTTGAGGAAAATATTAAATAAATAAATCGGTTTTGTCAAAAAATCTATTCAAAAGTTTCCATCAAAATAATAATAAATGTTTTTTTTTTTCCCAGTTGTTGGCAATGACTCCCCTCGCCAAAACAAAAACATCACCCCCACCCCCCCAGAAGTGGACATTTCATGTAGAAATGTGTGGGGGGGAAATCTCATTAAAATATGTTTCAAGCAAAATAATTGACCAGCTCTATTCATATTGTTCCAGTGTTGCATAAAGCCCATAAAGAGGTTCCGCAAGTGGCTGGGGAGAATTCTCCCAGGACAGGAGTGGTTTAGGTTGGCATAAGATGCCCCCTCATAGACCCTGGTTCAGAGGGGTGCTGGGTCTGTGGCCAGAGGCTAGAAAAAGCACATTGGAGGTGTCTGTACCACTGGGATTTGACTCACGAGACTGTCATTATTTTGAGCAAGGGCTATTCTAGTTTATACGAGGGTCCATACCAGTCCCCAGCTATCCCAGAACTGCCGCAGTGCATAGACTGCCTGTTGGCTGAGTCCCCTTAGGCTGTGCCTTCCGGCTTTGGATGATTCACTGTGAACCTTTAAGGCCTGAACCTGTGTGAGTTCTGAGCACACACAATTCCCATTAGCTGGAATGGGAGTTGGGAGTCAGTAGGAGTCATGAGTACTCCAACACCCTTCAGGATTAATCCTCTTCAGTGGTGTTTGAACTGAGAATGAACAAAGACAAAGTGATTCCCTTAGATGTGAGAACTAGACAGAATCTCTGGGCAAATCTTGGAATGACCCAAACTCAGCAGGGAGAACTGCAGACCAGAGACACTGGTAGGAGAAATACCATCAGGAGCTGTTTAGGTTATAGAGGAAGAGAGAGAGAAAGAACCCCAGATTCCAGATCCTGGTCAGGTCTTTAATGCATTTCTGGAAGCTGTTCAGAAGCCACAGTGGATCTATACAGGGAGATGTCAGCAAACCAGTAAAGTGCTTGGAACCACTATGACTTATTGCTAAAAGCAGCCAAGTCAGCAGACTTAGCTTAACCGAGGAAGGAGGGGAGGGGGTTTTGGGTGCAACAGAAAGGGCAGCTTGACCCCCCGCCGTCCTTCCTGATAAGAATTGTGTTGCAGTTGCTGATACATGCATTTTAGAAGAGCAGGATGTGCCCTCAGGAATGTGTCTAGCAGGGCCTCAAGGCTGCAAACTCTGGAAAAACCCAGACCTGGTTAATCAATAATCAGAAGGAAACCTCTTGCTTGACCATTGGAACTGCTTACTTAACAAGTTTTCTTTAAGGGACATGTCATTCTATTACTAATATATAAATAAGGGGTAAAAGTATGAGGTTAGTGGGACTCTTCGGGACTGGACTCTCCCTCTGGATGCATCTCGTGTTCCCCACTGGCAGATGGGCTACCGCTGCATCACTCAAGAGCCACACTCAGCTTCGGTAATTATCGAGGGTTGGGGGTGTTTTACTAACCTGTTGCGGACGTGTGTAAGTGCTTGACACTAAGTAAAGTTTAGCTTTAAGTGAAAGCACTCTTGTGTTGTCCTGTTTGTGCCAGCCATCTATTGGTCGGACGGCCGTGTCTCCCCTGATTTATTTCCTGATACCACCTCACAGAGAGTAAAAGTTACCAAGAGCTTTGGGTTGAAAGAACCCCAGGTAACAGATCTGGTATCAGAACTAGAATAGAATAGAGTTAAAGAAGAGTTTTGGGGTTCAGGGGGCCTGTTAGTCTGATGGGAAGGAGAAGGTAACAAGGTGGATTTAGTAAGTATCAGGAGGCATGAAGAGAGGAGATGGCCTTGAGGAAGGTGAGAGGCAGAAAAGGAGAGAGACGTTCTGATTAGCTTCTGAATTGTGGGGGACGGAGAAGCCACCATGCCAATTTTCTGCTCCTTGGGAGAGTTCCCCCTCACTAATCAGAACCTAATTTTTAGTTAGTTTGTGAATTAGACCCCAGCAGCCATTTCCCAGACCAGCAGCTAATCCAACTGACAAAACACAACAAACTGAAAAAAAAAAAAAAAAAGAAAGAAAAAGAAAGAAAGAAATGTGTAGCGCGGTTCACTGGCAGCACTGAGAGTGGGACATATTGTTCTGCTGATTGTTCCTTTAAGCATGGATAATCATGTACAATGATGTATTCACTTTAAGAGGATTCTCCATGTGGAAAATGTTCTTGAAAGGTTTAAACACCGTGAACGATCCAAAACTCATCACAGTGCCATGGGAGCAGAGGCATCTTAGAAAGCAGCTATAAAAAAATGAGGGAGAGAGCACAAGAGAGGAAAGAGCTTTGCAGTTTGATGCAGGTAAGATATAGGATATTCTGAGTAGGGATGAGCATCCTGGATTGATGCAATGAAGGTTAGGCTGTTTCTTGGACAATGGAAAGCATCTTTCAGAATGTTCTGTACAAGTGATTAAAAGTCTGGCTAAGCCCAGGGTAGCTAAAGAGGTGAGAATTCAACTCCCAGAGGGATAACTAGCAAAATAGTTTGAGATATTTAGGTGAGGCACCTAGGAACAGATGCAAATTATTTCCACTTTGTATATCATAAAACTCCCTGAATGTTACAGCTCGTGACAGCACAGTTCAATTAAATCCCTTCTCTGTCCCTGCTCTGACATTCTTCCCCCCTTCCTTTCTCTTTTATTTTCCTCCCACTGGTTGGAGTGAGACAGCAGCAGCAGTCAAACAATTTAGAATCAAGGGACAGCTGAGAGAGTGCAATGAATTGAATATGCGATCCACCTCGTCTGAGGACTTTGAATTGGCAGTTAGGAGACAGTGTTTTTCATCACCACCCAGGCGTGAGGAGGTCACCCCGTCTGAGGAAGTTACATTTTGTACTCTCTGCATGGCTTATTTCTTCCCTACCACCTGGGGTATGATGGGACGGATCCCAGGTGTCTTGTTCAGAGTCTGAAGCACCTGGCATTCCCACTCCGACTCTGGTGCTTGCTCCTAAATCATAGTCTTCCATAAAATAGAGACAAGGGCTAGTCTAGCCACTCCAGTAGGGTCCAGTGCTTGAATTGCACTCCTTTTGGTTGGTGCAAGGACTCCAAAACCAAGTGGTTCCACCTCACTTCTGCTGTGCAAAGGGGGCAGGTTGAAGGAACAACCACCAAGGGGAAGTCCATGGCAATGAGCCAAGTAAGTCAGTGGCCACTGGTCTGTGGATAGTGGCTCCACCAACCAAAGCCATTGGGCAGGGAGTGGGGCATCGCAAATACAAATATTCTGGCAACCACATCTAGTGCTCCATAAGAACATAAGAGTGGCCATACTGGGTCAGACCAAAAACCCATCCAGCCCAGTATCCTGTCAGCTGACAGTCACCAATGCCAGGTGCCCCAGAAGGAGTAAACCTAACAGGTAATGATCAGTGATCTCTCTCCTGCCATCCCCCTCCACCCTCTGACAAACAGAGGTTAGGGACACCATTCCTTATCCATCCTGGCTAATAGCCATTAATGGACTTAACCTCCATGAATTTATCTAGTTCTCTTTTAAACCCTGTTATAGTCCTAGCCTTCACAACCTCCTCAGTCAGGGAGTTTCACAGGTTGACTGTGCATGGGATGAAGAAGAACTTCCTTTTATTTGTTTTAAACCTGATGCCCATTAATTTCATTTGGTGGTCCCTAGTTCTTATATTATGGAAAAAAGTAAATAACTTTTCCTTTCAGAGTGGTAGCAGTGTTAGTCTGTATCAGCAAAAAAAAAAAAAAAAAAACGAGGAGTACTCGTGGCACCTTAGAGACTAAAACATAAAATTTATTTATAAATGTGTTAGTCTCTAAGGTGCCACAAGTACTCCTAATTTTTTTTAACTTTTCCTTATTCACTTTCTCCACACCACTCATGATTTTATAGACCTCTATCATATTCCCCCTTAGTCTCCTCTTTTCCAAGCTGAAAAGTCCTAGACTCTTTAATCTCTCCTCATATGGGTCCCATTCCAAACCCCTAATCATTTTAGTTGCCCTTCTCTGAACCTTTACTAATGCCAGTATATCTTTTTTGAGATGAGGAAACCACATCTGTACGCAGTATTCAAGATGTGGGCGTATCATGGATTTATATAAGAGCAATAAGATATTCTCCATCTTATTCTTTATCCCTTTTTAAATGATTCCTAACATCCCGTTTGCTTTTTTGACTGCCGCTGCACACTGCGTGGACGCCTTCAGAGAACTATCCATGATGAGTCCAGGTCCCGCCACCACGTTGACTGACTCTGTATGGGTGCTGATGGTTTGTATCTCACAAAGTATTGGGCATGTTGTTGGTGCTTATCAAATAAGAAAAATTAAGGCAATACGTGTCAGAGGAAAATGCAGAATTTCCCTGTGTCACTGACCTCCCTGGCCATTCTAAGAACCGGGAGCAGTAAAAGCAATCACTCTAAAATAGGTAGCATGGTTGAGTGCTTAACACATGGGATTGGTACTCAGGACAGCGGGTTCTACTCACAGCTCTGCCAGTGTGTGACTGTGTGACTTGAGGCAAGTCAATTCACCTCACTTTGCCTTCCCACCTTTGTCCATTTTGCCTGTTTGGTCTATAAACTCTTCAGAAGAGGAACTGTCTATATGTCTGTATATTGTCTAGCAAAATGGGCCTTGATCTTAGTGGGGGGGCCACTCAGTGACAGCACAATGTGTGCATATCCAGGTCCTACCAAAATGCAGGATAATTGGATATTCAACAACAAGGAGTAATCCACCTTGAACAAAGGACTGGGGGCACGGTTTCTGAGTGTGCATTGAGTGGGCTGGCTGTTCGCTCTCACTCCAAAGACACAGCTTCAAATCCTAACCATGGGGAGCTAATGACTACAGAGTATAAAGGATTTGTTAGTATGTTTTCATGCAGTGTGCAGTCCATACTATACACCAGTGTGGCCAGGTCTGGAGTTTTGGTGCTTACTAAGAACAAAGGCCAAGAGTTTGCAAGAGAGTGAGGCAGCTTCCCCTGTCTGAAAGGGGTGTAAATTATTATTAAGGGCCATGTACTTACTACTGAGTATTTTTTAACAGCTCAGGCCAAATTCTTCTGTTGATTACATGTGCGCCTGCCTACCACTGAAGTAATTTGGGACCCACCCCCTATTGCTCACTGGACAGAGAAGCTGAGCTGGTTCAGGGCATGTCATATTGTTGTATCTCTGCAGCGTGTTAGCCGATGTGTGGGCCTGGCAGGTCAGCATCCTTTTCGTGGAGAAATCAGTGACATGGAGAGACTAAATACAGTCAAGTGCAATTTGTTTATTTACATCAGTGGTTCTCAACCAGAGGTTCGTGTACCCCTGCGGGTATGCTGAGGTCTTCCAGGGTGCTATTTGCCTAGTTTTACAACAGGCTACATAAAAAGCACTAGCAAAGTCAGTACAAACTAAAATTTCATAGAGATAATGACTTGTTTATACTGCTCTATATACTATACATTGAAATGTAAGTACAATATTTATATTCCAATTGATTTATTTTGTAATTTTATGGTAAAAATGAGAAGCAATTTTTCAGTAATAGTGTGCTGTGACACTTGTATTTTTATGTCTGATTTTGTAAGCAAGTAGTTTTTAAGTGAGGTGAAACTTGGGGGTACACAAAACAAATCAGACTTCTGAAAGGGTTACAGTAGTCTGGAAAGGCTGAGAGCCACTGATTTACACATATAGACCAGTCCTTGAACAGAGGTGCTTACAAACAACATTTAGCCAATGCTCTCTTTCAGAGCTCTCAGGCCAAACACCAAAGCACACTTCCCAGGGAGAACTTACTCCAATTAGAGAGACTAAGGCAGAAAACAAAATCTGTTTATGCTTGTCACAGCTGCAACAAACAAAATTCATCACAGATCAAAGACCAATACAAACACTTATCCAAGAACTGAGCATTTGCTCGCATACTAAGAAAAATAACTTGTTAAACTTATGTATAACAGGTGACTCTTGCTGTAACAGGACTCGTCTGCTGGTATAAGCCCAAGACAGCAAGGAGGCAGCAGGGAAGGACTTGTGTTTGAGAGGGGTCTCCCAGGGCTATTCCTGGGGTGGAGTGGGATAGCACCACCAGACAAATAGGGTCATGCCTAAAGACACAATCTAGCTCATAATTTGCAAACCCTTAGGTAGTGATTATCTATATCATGGTCTGACACATTTTGGGTACTAATATAAAAAAAGTATGAATAATTATTAATTAATTATGAATATGAACAACAGGATGCAGTGAATCCATGACCAGATACAATGATATAAGAGCATCACTGTTGTCACCAGACTGCACTCTGTGGTCATTTAGAATCTCAGTGGGGTAGCACCTAGGTCAACCACCTGAGCTAAAGCAGAACCTCTGTTAGTTATTATAATTATGGGATCTAGGACATACAGATGAGCAATTCTGATTCTTACCAGTAGAGGGCAGTGATTATAAGCAGATCTGGGAGCACAGTTTATAGTTAAGGTTGCAACACTTTCCATTACAAGACACTGTTTTGAGTTGTCAAACTTTAATGATTTTGGCTGAAATTTGCCATGTTGGGGGTCTGCTGTAGGCTGAAAGTTTTGGGAAAGTTTTAGAAATAGCTCAAACATTTTTTCTGAGAATGGAATTAGAGTCTACAGCCAAGCTCTACGATACAACCACATTTGCTCCAACCCCTCAGACAGAGACAAACACCGACAAGATTTCTATCAAGCATTCTTACAACTACAATACCCACCTGCTGAAGTGAAGAAACAGATTGAGAGAGCCAGAAGAGTACCCAGACGTCACCTACTACAGGACAGGCCCAACAAAGATAATAACAGAACGCCACTAGCCATCACCTTCAGCCCCCAACTAAAACCAGTCCAGCGCATCACCAAGGATCTACAACCTATCCTGAAGGACAACCCATCACTCTCACAGATATTGGGGGACAGGCCAGTCCTTGCTTACAGACAGCCCCCCAACCTGAAGCAAATACTCACCAGCAACCACACACCATACAACAGAACCACTAACCCAGGAACCTATTCTTGCAACAAAGCCTGTTGCCAACTATGTCCACATATCTATTCAGGAGACACCATCATAGGGCCTAATCACATCAGCCACACTATCAGAAGCTCCTTCACCTGCACATCTACCAATGTGATATATGCCATCATGTGCCAGCAATGCCCCTCTGCCATGTACATTGGCCAAACTGGACAGTCTCTTTGTAAAAGAATAAATGGACACAAATCAGATGTCAAGAATTATAACATTCAAAAACCAGTCAGAGAACACTTCAATCTCTTTGGTCACTCGATTACAGACCTAAAAGTTGCAATTCTTCAACAAAAAACGTTCAAAAACAGACTCCAATGAGAGACTGCTGAATTGGAATTAATTTGCAAACTGGATACAATTAAATTAGGCTTGAATAAAGACTGGGAGTGGATGGGTCATTACACAAAGTAAAACTATTTCCCCATGTTTATTCCCTCCCCCACCTCTCCCCGCTGTTCCTCAGATGTTCTTGGTAACTGCTGGAAATGGCCCACCTTGATTATCACTACAAAAGGCCCCTCCCTCCCCCGCTCTCCTGCTGGTAATAGCTCACCTTACCTGATCACTCTTGTTACAGTGTGTATGGTAACACCCATTGTTTCATGTTCTCTGTGTATATAAATCTCCGCACTGTACTTTCCACTGAATGCATCCAATGAAGTGAGCTGTAGCTCACGAAAGCTTATGCTCAAATAAATTGGTTAGTCTCTAAGGTGTCACAAGTCCTCCTTTTCTTTTTGTGGATACAAACTAACACGGCTGCTACTCTGAAACCAGAAATACACTGCGTTTTCCACTTTAGAACATTCTTACAACTGTTTTGTTTAGAAGCTCTAGAGCCTCCATGCTTTGGAGCTGGGACTTGAAATTGGACATGGGGGAGTTGCTCTGGTGCCAGGGATGTGCCATATACTATTCACATGAAAAAAATATTCAAATGTGGCCAATGTATAGGCCTCTAAAAAGCTCAGTTTGAAACTTGTTGAGAACTCAATAGACTGGCACATCTGTCCTACCATCCAAGATCCCCCACTGACTCCAAGTCAGTTTCTGATGCCCGATTAATTCCGATTTTCAAAAGGAAAATGTTCAATCCTCAGCTACATCAAAGACTGTATTTTGGTTTGTGAACCACTGTAACAATTGTGTACTTCTGGACAATGCAGATCTCAAAGCCCAGGATGAAGCATTCTCTGTCAGGGATCTGGCTATGGAACAGTTTTCCAAGGCAAATGCATAGTCCGGCTATCTTCAGGAAACATTGCAAGGTCTTTCTCTTTCAGAAAACCTTTCTACCACTAGTGATGCTCATAATTTGAAGAACATTTTCTACTCCAAAACCTCTACCAACCTCTTCCTCCCTTCCACCCCAAAGAAAAGCCCTTACCCCAAGCAGAGAAGTCCATGAAGTCTGCTAGGGACTTAGCTATTGCTCTTGTTTTATATGGAAGGTGCCCAGATACCATGGTGATGGGCAGCGGCATAAACCCGTAAGCTAGATAGGATACCATCTGGTAGCTCCAGATATTCCACCTGCACTGAGCCTCATCCATCCAAGGTCTGTAATTCCTGCTCCTGAGTCCACTGTGGCATCAGGCAACAGAAGTGAGAGCTGGGTCACTGTCTTTCCATCCCTGTCAGTGCTCCCCTGATGGCTCCCAAGCAACATAGAGGAATCAGGAGGAAACAGCTTGATAGAAATGCGGCGGTGACAAGGATTAGTCCATGGAGATGGATGGATGGAGTAGGCTAGAGAAATGGGATTGTGGACTGGCAGCTTGGTGGCGGATACTGAGATTACCTGGGCAAAAAGACTGGAACTGGGGTCCAGGATGAAGAAACTGCAGGTGGCAGAGGGGGGCACAGAAAAGACTGAGAGTAATGAGGAGTGAGGGAAAGGGGGATTGGGAAAGGAGACTGGAACTGAGAGATGGTGGTGGAACTGTAACTGGGGGGATTGGGAGTGGGAGCCAGAGAGGGAGGAAGATTGAAACTGGACAAAGATCTGGAGGAGAAGACTGGGAATGGCCAGGCAAAGAGACTGGGAGAAGGAGCCTGGTGGTGGGAGAGAAATAGAGGAGTCAAGGGAAGAAGACTGGGAGCTAGACTGGAGCTAAAATAAAGAGCCTAGATGTGGTGCTCTGGGACTTGCTAGGCAAGGATACTGGATCTGGGATGAGAAGTCAGGAGGAGGGGGGAGTTTTGCATGAAGAAAGACATGGGAGAAAGAACTGGCACATGGACATGCTGGAGAGGACATGGGTAGAAGGGTCAGGCTTGGGAGAAACAGAGGCATAAGTGTCTGGGACCACGAGAGCAGGCTCCCCTCTCAAGCCTGGAATGGAACCCAAAATTCCTGAGTCTCACCATTCCTCTGCTGGCAGCAAATACCTGAAACCCAATGGCAAATGTGTCTGCCGCCCCCCCTCTGGTGGCTGGCCCACATAGAGGATTACAAGCTACTGTTGTTATCAATTACTCTGTTAGCTCAAGTAGCAGGGGTCTACGGTGTGGGTCTAAAGATACTCACCTTTCTGATGACTCTTATACAGTATGGCCCCCGCTGATACAATTTCTGTTTTTTTTCGGTTTGATTTTTCTATAAACCTAGAAAATTACACACCAAAAACTACGCCAGAAGAACATTACTAAGGTTTCAAAGTCAAGCACCCAAAAGTTAGGAAATGCCAGGATTAAGGAACAACTCTGTTAACTGGTGGTGATAGCAGGCTGCTATCCTCTGGTATCTCAGCCACAAGAGGGGAACATGACACATTTTGACAATGTGCTATATTTCCATGGCTTTATAAATAGCTGCTCCTAACTAGCTTGCTCAGGCAAGCACAGTAAGAAGCTCTGTGTTGTCTTTACACTAACATGTTGCTTTGCTAGTGTCTGGGGAGGGGGGATGGAGGGGGGATCAATGGGAGTGCCACACACGCATCAAAGGATGAAACTTCAACCCAAAGTTTGTCTTACTGTAACTATATGTAGAACCTGCCTTTATTCTCCCAACATTACCCCTGTTACCATAGTTACAGACGGGTTCTGGAAATGAACTTCATAATTGCTGCATATTGCATATAAACAGCTGGGGTCCCTCCTTCAATTTCACTCTGAAACAATGAAGCCACGAGAAAATGACTTTGGATTTGAATCACTGACACCAAGCCACCAGCAGCAAACCATCACACAATAAGGAGGCTGAAAAGCAAGGTGGGGGCACATTCACCCATTCGGGAGTGGGGTAAGCAAGTAAATCTCTGAACATTACCTGGCAGAAGTGCTACAAAAGCTCTGCAGTATTAATAAAAGGGTGGATTCTTCAGTCCTTATGCCAGTGAGTGGTCCTTACTATGGTGAGTGGTCCCACTGGTTTCAATGGGAGAGAAGATGGCTGAGTGATGAGGACATTAATCTAGGACCTGGGTTTAAGTCCCTACTCCTCCACATGCTTCCTATATGACCTTGAGCAAGTCACATAGATTTCTGTGCCTCAGTTTTCCCATCTGTACAATGGGGCTAATAGCACTGCCCTACTTCATAGGGGGTGTTGTGAGGATAAATACATTAAAGATTGAGAGGCATTCCGATACTATGGCAATGTGGCACTATATAAGTACCTAAGATAGATAGAACAGATGGCTTGCAGGACTAAGCTTTTATAGGATTCAGACCCAAAAAAATGATCTTCCACGCATCCGCCCCCAGTTCTGAAAGGACTCGGACTGCAGCATTCTTTGTGGGCTGTATATTAGAAAGCATGAAACCATGCTATTCTTCTGTGCTGTGCGCTAAGCCTTTTCTGCCCCCATTACTATTTGATCCTTTACAAGGTTATCCTGCAATGAATTACAGTACGTAGTTAAGGAAGAAGGTTTTAATCCTTGCCTTTGTAAATGTACAATCTATTTATACAGGAGCCAGCTACACGATACTGTGAATTTCACACAATCTATAGCTGGGGATGACTGAACCAATTTTCCTGGATCATATAAATCCTCCTTTATAACCCCTCAAACTTTTGTGCCAATCCCAAACTGAACTTGATCCAAACCTTTCTGCAAATTCAACAAAGTTCCATTCATATGGAGGGGGAAAGGGTATAAATAGACCACTCATTGTGACAACAACCAACACCTCACTCAAAGCACGGCAAGCTGGGAATTTACTGCTTTACTCAACCACATCACAACAACTAGAAAGGGAAATTCCTACTTACAAAGCAGGAAGTAAAAGAGGAGTGGATCCTGGCTTAATCCCATAATACTCTGGGCAACCCTGATAACCCTATGATCACATAGGGATTAATTTCCACATGGAAATGCTGTGCACTAGGTTTGGCCCGAAGAAAGTATCAGATGTAGCCTTTTATTTTACTTAAAGTGAATTTTGTAATGTGGTATTATACTACAATGGTTTTGGCTCCACAGTGGCGACAGTTTCAAGTTTAACAGAGTGAAAGTCACCTCTGCTATTTGCTTCAGATTTAGAGTCTCTAGGAACACATAAAGACAAAGGTTAGTGACCACACATACATTTACAAGTACATGGTCTAGTCTGTTTTACAAGTTTTATTAAAGTTACAATTAAAGTCATGATTACCCAAGCACATAGAAATTCTATACAGACCTATACACAAGTTACAGATATTGTTATACTCACCTCCTCCTAAACAGTGTTAGGGTCTGATGGGTCTCTTGTGGATTGATCATCAGTAGAGGGATAGTTCCTGCTGGAGTTTCCCATGTTTAAGAAGGATGAATTCAAACTGGAACAGGTACAGAGAAGGGCTACTAGGATGATCCAAGGAAGGGAAATCCTGTCTTATGAAAGGAGACTCAAGGAGCTTGGCTTGTTTAGCCTAACCAAAAGAAGGCTGAGGGGAGATATGATTGCTCTATATACATATATCAGAGGGATAAATACCAGGGAGGGAGAGGAATTATTTAAACTCAGTACCAATGTGGACACAAGAACAAATGGATATAAACTGGCCATCAGGAAGTTTAGACTTGAAATCAGAGAAAGGTTTCTAACCATCAGAGGAGTGAAGTTCGGGAACAGACTTCCAAGGGAAGCAGTGGGGGCAAAAGACCTATCTGGCTTCAAGATTAAGCTCAATAAGTTAATGGAGGAGATGGTATGATAGGATAACATGATTTTGGCAATGAATTGATCTTGGACTATTAGTGGTAAATAGGCCCAATGGCCTGCGATGGGATGTTAGATGGGGTAGGATCTGAGTTACAACAGAGAATTCTTTCCTGGGTATCTGGCTGATGAGTCTTGCCCACATGCTCAGTGTTCAGCTGATTGCCATATTTGGGGTCGGGAAGGAATTTTCCTCCAGGGCAGATTGGAAGAGGCCCTGGAGGGTTTTCGCCTTCCCTTGCAGTGTGGGGCACGGGTCACTTGCTGGAGGATTCTCTGCACCTTGAAGTCTTTAAACCATGATTTGAGCACTTCACTAGCTCAGACATAGGTGAGAGATCTATTGCAGGAGTGGGTAGGTGAGATTCTGTGACCTGTGTTGTGCAGGAGGTCAGACTAGATGATCATAATGGTCCCTTCTGACCTTAAAGTCTATGAGTCTATAGGGAGCTCAATTTTCCTAATCAGTGGACCCTCTTTTTAGAATGTGATTCTGACTATACCTCATTAATATGTACGCATATAGTACACATTGCGGTTAGGGCATGTGTTAGAAAAATGTGACTACCAGGTAACTTGTAAGGAAAACAGGTTTCAGAGTAACAGCCGTGTTAGTCTGTATTCGCAAAAAGAAAAGGAGTACTTGTGGCACCTTAGAGACTAACCAATTTATTTGAGCATAAGCTTTCGTGAGCTACAGCTCAGTTGCATCCAATGAAGTGAGCTGTAGCTCATGAAAGCTTATGCTCAAATAAATTGGTTAGTCTCTAAGGTGCCACAAATACTCCTTTTCTTTTTGTAAGGAAAACATTATTCTTACTGTTAATTTTTTGCAATATCACCTATTGGTACACCGGTTCCCGTCATCTTGTGGCATAGGGTCATTCTTTAGTCATTTACTTATGTCAAGCATTTCTTAAGCCTATGGCCTAGTATGGCTAAGCTAAAATCTTACAGGCCTCAGCCTGTAGGCCTTGCGTTACTTAGATACCTAATGCATACTTATCCCTTCTAACTATTAATCAAACTTATATTTCTATAATCCCACAATTTAACTCTCTTCGGCATACAATAATTATATATGACATAACAGGTTAGTTAATCATAACATCATGCAATAAATGAACAATACATTAAAATCATTGGCTACCCAGACATATCATGAGAAAACCTGGTCTCCTGAGGCATCCAGAATCATTTCTCAAATCAAGAGTTTGTGGAGTTGTGATCAGAATTCTGGAGCAGCAGCCAGCCTTAAGCACTCAAGTTTCACAACTACAAATATTTGGAGTTTGGGTTGTATAACAGCAATAGGAAACTCCAGGCCACAGGTGCCATAGTCATACAAGGCTGAGATATTGTCCAGTTTATAAGCAAAGCAGAGTTGAGCTTTTCTAGTTTGAAGATGGGAAACCTCCTGGAAGATGTGGTAGTGAACAGATAAGTTCGACTGTAATGGAAATATCTAAGCCCCATCCAAAAGCAAGGTCACATCGTGCTAGCCACTGGACAATTCCTTTCCCCAAGAGTTTACAGTATAAATAGAAAAGACAATATTTAAGATGGTGTAAGGCTAAGATTTTGTCATGAATATTTTTAGTAAAAGTCATGGACAGGTCACGGGCAATAAACAAAAATTCACGAAAGCTTGTGACCTGTCCCTGAATTTTACTAAAAATATCCCTGACAAAATGGGGAGGGAGGAGCGTCCAATACCCAAAGCTGCTAGGGCTCCAGGGTCTCCCCCAATGCCCACGATGCCTGGCAGCTGCGGGGTCCCCTTGCTGCCCGCGTGACTGAAAGGTCCCCCCACGGCAGCTCAGCAACTGCAGGGTCCCTGCTGCCCATGGCGGCTGGGCAGCTGAGGGGTCCCCCTGCTACACTCAGTGCCTGGGAACTCCGGGGGACTCCTACTCCTGCAGGAATAGGAGCTCTGGGGTCCCCCTGCTGCCCAGCAGCTGGGAGCTGTGGGGGCCTACCCAGCTGACAGCTACAGCCCCACTGTCCCGGGACTGAAGTGGAAAAGTCATGGAGGTCTCTGAAGTTACGGATTCCATGACTTCCCTGACATAATCGTAGCCTTAATGATTGGAAAAAGTGTGAAGTGATTTGAGTAAGGTTAGTCGTAGAGCTGGGATGAGACAGTAGGTCCCAGATCCATAAAACGATTTAGGTTCCTAATTTCAATTTATTTCAATTGTTTGCAGCTGTTATTGCAGCTATGTTGATCTTAGGGTATACGAGAGACAAGGTGGGTTCAATGAAAGTAAAGAGCCTAAATAACTTTGTGTATCTGGAAATTAACTCTCAGTCTAGTGACCTATCCACTTCCAAGGGAGCATCACTCACTACCCAGCTACTGCCCTAGTATAATATTAGGCTTCATCAAATGCTCTTTAATGTAAGAATAATAATTAGCACTTTTCAACAGTAGATTTCCCAGCACTTCACAATCTTTAATGCATTTATCTTCACAAAATCCCCAAGAGGTAGGGAAGTGTCAACATACTTACAAAAGGGAATTGAGGCACAGAGAGTTTAAGTAACTTGCCCAAGCTCACGGGGGCAGAGAAGGAAATTGAACCCAGGACTCCTAAGTCCTAGCTGGTGTCCTAATCAATAGACATATTTAACCGAGGTACTGACTGTCACAGAATTAGAGCTGCTCTGTAATACAGCTGTCAGGGGATGGTGAGCTGTGTTGACTGTTGTTTTAAATATTTTATCTCTACATGCTTTTTTGCCTGTGGTTTAATAAACAGTATGTTGGTTTAAGAAGGCTTTCTGGTCATTGTATCCAGCACTGGTCACAGACTCCTGAAGGGAAGAACCAGAGGGGTCAAACCCAAGTGGGCCTGCTGGCTCAGAACACTATTGCCCAGGGCCCAGTCCAAGAGTGGGAGAATGGTGGAATTCCATCCCAGAGAGGTAAAGGCACAAGGCCTGACACCTGCGCGGGTGCACTCAGAGAGACCAGAAAGAGCTCAGAGGTGCAGGCGTCCTGTAACCACGACACTGACCATCCAGGATCCCGTGGTACCCCTTCCAAAAGCAGGTATGCTAGCCCGAGCGTCCTGCCCCTTTGCCAATTCATATGATTACTAGAAATGGCTAGAAAAATGTAGACAAAAGTAGAAATGAAAGTTCACAAAAAAAGTCACAATAATTCTGATAATTTCTAATAAATACGTCATGCCTAGATCATTCCCGCTCCCGCCCGCAGTTTCAGTTGTGCATGGTGTGCTTCTTTGCTGCCTTCTCTGAACAGTTGTATAATTGCAGCTTCCCGGTTAGCATATCTTACATGACCATGGAGGCAAAACTCTCTAGCTGGGTCTGTAACAATCTCATATCCGCTGTGGGTCAGGCCCCAGCAGTGGACCCCCAGTACAGGCACTCAGCAGTGCATTATGTCCTTCTTCTGGTCTTCTCCTGAGACCCACAGCAGCAAACTTGATTGAACCAGCAAACTTCAGATCACGGAGCGAGAGCACTAATTAACCAGCGGGTTATATAGAAATTCAGAGTGCTATTCATCAGCGGTTGTCTTCACAATTAAGGAAAGGGTGACAAGATAGCTTTACCTCCTTAAGTTCAAATACTATGGTCATTCAGACCTGGATAAATCTGATGCAACACTGTTGATTGCAATGGAATTACTCTGGATGCATAGTCCTGTAACTGAGACCAGGATTTGGCCTTATATATAACCTGCTTTGGGATCCTTCAGGATGAAAGTCACTATTTAAATGGAAGATGATATTATTATTTCCCTTTTAAGATGAGTGAAGCCGTTACCTTTCATCTTCAAGCAGAAGAGGATGGTGGAAGGAGAGATTTTTTTTTTTTTGCTTTAATAAAAAAAATTAAACAAGATGTGAGGATGCCATTCAAAATAAATGTCAGTACGGGAGCGGGGGAGGGGGGTGGGAAGAGTAGAAACCAAGCAAAACTGAAGTAGATTTGACCTCAAAGGAGCTGAAATTGAGTTAAAGTCTACTACTGAAGTCGGTTTTCCCTTGGGGCTAGGCTGCCATTTAAGTGATTTCTTCTCTTTTACTTGTCCAGAATAATTCCCGTAATACAGTGCTATAGGTCAACGTGCTACTGCTGAAAGAATTTCACTTCATCTTGGCTCCTATTTCCATTTCCTATCAAGAAAAACCTCCCCTTGTTTAAAACATCTTTGTGCTATTTGGCAGGATACTTACTTCCTAAGCATTGCCTTACAGAAGAGACAGATGCTTTGTAGCAGGTACTCTTTGCCCTTTTTTCAAGAGGTAATAGTTAAAGCAGGAGACTGCAATTCAGGACCGGATCTGGGTAGGACCCTTTTTTCCCATCCCATAAAATTTTTGAGATTTGAAAATGTCCTCATCCTGAACGGGGAGGAACAGTTGAAAACAAGAAAATTTGTGGTAACTGAAAATCCAGAAATAAATTTTGGTTCAGGTCAAGCGAGGCATTTGGTTTTGAGAAGTTTGAAACACTTTGTTTTGATCTTGACTAATTTTCTCTTCTTTTAAAACTTTTTTTAAAGCTATAATTAGCTGAAATTTCTAAATGACAAGTTGTTTTGAACTGGAAACCGAGAACTTTTAGTTTTGAAAATGTCAAAACAAAACGTTCTGAAAGACATTTTGAAACAACAAAACAACGATATGTTACATTCAGGAAATGTCAAAGTGGGGTATTTTGACATTATCAAAACACTCTGTTTGGGGGGAGAGGGAAGCAGCAGTTACTAAACAAAATGTAATCAAAATTAACTCTTATTTTAAAAAAATGTGAATTTTGACAAAAATATCATTTTTTCATTTTAAAAAATTGATTAAAATGTTTCTACCAGCTCTAATCAAGAGTTCTGTATGCCCCTCAACAAAAGACTCCTGTCCAGTTTAGATTCCCACTTCTTCCTCCTCTCTTTAAAATGAAATCTTACACATCACCCTAGCCATGGCCCTGCTATTTAAAGGGACAGTCCACTGAATGGGCTAATTTTCCCTAATCTCCTGCTCCCCACAGCTCTGAGTGGCAACTGGATGTCTTTGCAGTATGGAAGTGGATCCAGAAGGGGGAGAGTTGTTTTGGGTACAGGGGCTAATTTTTGATATGGGGGTTGCACAGACCTTCCTGTCTTGCCTGTGCTGGGTCCTCAAAAAGCCCAAGGTCCAGTTTACATTGAATTTACATAAGCATAGTTACTAATTTACATATACTGGAGAGTTGCACACTTCATAGCCTCTGTAGGCCAAGCTCACTGCACATATCAGAGGCTCCTTGCATTCCTCCATCCCACTCCACCCCACTCCAAACACACACTCCCTGTGTGCCGCCCTCTCCAAATGAAATACTGGTCAATGTCCACTTTCTGTTTCCCCAGGATGCAGCTTCACAGACAGCCCTCTGTTTTCCTAGGGAGGGCAACTGGATGTCTGCTTCTTAAATTCCACAGTTTTTGTACCCTCCTCCAAGTTGTCTGATCCCCCATTTCATCTTAGCGGGTCCCTGTAGCCCTCTCACCAGCATTCCCAAAAATTTTCATATATTTATGTTCCCTGATTTTAAGTGACTAGAGAGCAAGGGGTCTCAACATCTTTAGATCACTCTTCTTTTCTAAATTGGATTAATCTCTCTATTACTCTTCTGTCCAGATCTCCTTCCCAGTCACCATACTGAAAGTCCAAACATTTTGGATGCAGGCCTGAGAAATCCCAGAAAAGCCTCAGACTCAGTCTAAAAGCCAGAGGGAGGGTGAGGCAAGGACAAAATCAGGACTAACTATAGTCAGCTTCTTCTTTTAGAGGTCACAGACCACAGCATTCCTACACAGACCTGGGGAAACCTTGGTAATAAGCCAGTCATCAGGCAACACTGACCTGGGAAATGGCCAGCTTCCTAAGCATTGATGGCTATATATATTAATGTGTCCCTCTGTAAAATGGGGATAATAACAAACTTATGGGTTAGCTAGTTGTCCCTATATTCTATGCCATGGCTATTCAGGCTATTCCATCATGATGGAATGGGGGCTGAACACTAATTTTCCTCCTTCAAAAATATAAGGTCATCCATCTTAAGAAAGAGGAGAATCACCCTCAGCTGTTAGAGCTACAGGACCTATGACACACAGTCGGGCCATTCTGATTTGAACCAACTAATGGGAGTCCTACATATACATACCAGCCTGTTTCTTACAGCGTATCTACCTACCACATGGGTGGTGTGAGGCTTAATTTATTAACCTGTGTCAATCACTTATTAATTCTTTGGCTGACAGACACCGTAGAAGTGTAAACAAAACATATGTAAAACACAGGAGGTAACTGTCCCACGCTACTCAGCATTTGTGAAGCCCCAGCTGGGGTATGGTGTCCAATTGTGGGCACCACACTATAGGACGTACGTGGACAAACTGAAAAGGTTCCAGAGGAGAGCAACAAAAATGATGAAAGGTTTAGAAAACCTGACCTCTGAGGAAAGGTGAAAAAAATCGGCATGTTTAGTCCTGAGAAAAGACTGAGGGGCAACCGCACAATAGTCCTCAAATATGTTAAGGGTTGTTATAAAGAGGATGGGGAGCATCTGTTCTCCATGTCCACTGAGGGTCGGCCAAGAGATAATAGGCTCAATCTGAGGCAAGGGAGATTTAAGTTGGATATTAGGGAAAATTTTCTAACTATCAAGGTAGTTAAGCTCAGAAACAGGCTTCCAAGGGAGGTTGTGATGTCTCCGTCACTGGAAGCGTTTAAAAACAAGTTAGACAAATACCTGTCAGTGGTGGTCTAGGTTTATGTGGTCCTGCCACAGCACAGGGGGCTGGACTTGATGACTTCTAGAGGTCCCGTCCAGCCCAACATGTCGATGATTCTATGAAACAAGTATAAACATGGCTATTACTGAGATCTCCAAAGCGATAGTGTGAGTTGGAGATATGAAGGGAGATGTAACACTAATCAAACACCAGATTACAGACTTTTCCTCAACAGAAGGAGCTCTTCCCAAGTATCTTAGTTATCAGTGGGGACCTGAACCAAGGATTTTGAGAAATAAACACCCAAGCCTCTACAGCCCATATTAAAATGCAAACGCTTCAAGGTATAGCAGACTCTTATTGTTCAGGCATGTCATAACAGATACAGAACAGTGAGTGACACAAAATATTATTATTTTTTCAACCAGTGATGTGAAATTTTGAGAATTAGTTTGGTTCAGAGAGGCACTCAGAAGCCAAAACAGTATGACTTGGAAATTTGGGCAGGATATCAGAAAAGAAGACCAGGCTCTCCTCTGAAACGTCTGACATTTCTTCTTCCCAATCTGGAACTCCTGCAGTATTTCAGTAATTTCCCATCTGATCCTGGCTGAAATTTTCATGCATAGGACCGTGGGAATTTGTTTTCAAGTAAGAGCTTTTTCAGATCCCAGAAAGACAATGGTTTTGAGCTGGATACAAAAGTCTAGTTTGCATATTACACCCATCCCAAGTAATGGATAAAAACACACAAAAAATTTTCGTACCCCCAAATTATGGTAAATTTACTTGTCTTTGGTAAAAGCCTTTCAGGTGATTCATAAATGATCTGGAGGATGGTGTGGATTGCACCCTCAGCAAGTTTGCAGATGACACTAAACTGGGAGGAGAGGTAGATACGCTGGAGGGTAGGGATAGGATACAGAGGGACCTAGACAAATTAGAGAATTGGGCCAAAAGAAATCTGATGAGGTTCAACAAGGACAAGTGCAGAGTCCTGCACTTAGGATGGAAGAATCCCATGCACCGCTACAGACTAGGGACCAAATGGCTTGGCAGCAGATCTGCAGAAAAGGACCTAGGGGTTACAGTGGACGAGAAGCTAGATATGAGTCAACAGTGTGCCCTTGTTGCCAAGAAGGCCAATGGCATTTTGGGCTGTATAGGTAGGGGCATTGCCAGCAGATCGCGGGACGTGATCGTTCCCCTCTATTCAACATTGGTGAAGCCTCATCTGGAGTACTGTATCCAGTTTTGGGCAAGACTACAAGAAGGATGTGGAAAACTTGGAAAGAGTCCAGCTGAGGGCAACAAAAATGAATAGGGGACTGGAACACATGACTTATGAGGAGAGGCTGAGGGAACTGGGATTGTTTAGTCTGCGGAAGAAAAGAATGAGGGGGGATTTGATAGCTGCTTTCAACTACCTGAAAGGGGGTTCCAAAGAGGATGGATCTAGAACAAGGAGTAATGGTCTCAAGTTGCAGTGGGGGAGGTTTAGGTTGGATTTTAGGAAAAACTTTTTCACTCAAGGGGTGGTGAAACACTGGAATGCATTACCTGAGGAGGAGGTGGAATCTCCTTCCTTAGATATTTTTAAGGTCAGGGTTGACAAAGCTGTGGCTGGGATGATTTAGTTGTGGATTGGTCCTGCTTTGAGCAGGGGTTTGGACTAGATGACCTTCTGAGGTCCCTTCCAACTCTGATATTCTATGATTCTATGATCTGTTCCATGCAGAGCTACGTACTTCCCCATAGAAACCAGGTGAAATGTTAGCATTTCGATTAATTTCACTTTGAGTTTTTGTGTTTCTTGAACAGGAAACTCAGCATGAAACCCTCAAGTTGGGGCGGGGGAGGGGGAAGGGGAGCCACAAGTGATGCCACAAATATTCAGCCTTGGTTCTTTGGTTCCTCTGAACCAAATCCACCCACCCTTAGCTCTGGTGTTGCTGCCATGTTTGAAAAGGAAAGAAGCAATCAGCCACTTCCCGGCTGCCGTTTGCATGAGCACAGAATATTCTATGTTGCTCTTTTAAGAAGACCTTGTTTTACACGGGATTTTAATACAAACGTCCAACAAGGTCAAAAATAGTGACCCTTTGAAATGAAAAGATTAACATTTTTATAGATGGGAGAGGAAAATAGACGGCTTGCACTGGAGCATGAGAATTCTATCTTGTATTTTTTTAACAACAAATAAGGTTTATGGATTGCAAAGAGGAGGCTGTCCCATTAAAATAAGTCTTTTACAGTATTTTCCAATTTAAAGCTGCATGCAGGCAGCTCTGAGGATCATCCGAGAAAAGTCTGACTCACTAGTTTTTCAATTTAGTTTGTTAATAGCCTGCCTTTCATAAAAGCATCAAGCACAATAACAAAAATACCTAAATCAATAGGATGATGCAGCAATGCCTCACAGAAATGATATTTTTGAAATAAGCATATACCATTCAGCCAGGCCCATTTGACATCAAATTTATATACTCAATAAGAAAGCATAATTAATGGTCCCGAACTGTATTTTCCTTTACCTATTTCACCTCTCAAGAAGCCCAGGGTTTTGTCAAAAACATGTGCTCCATTCATAAATGGAATGAACCTATTAAAAATGATGCTGCCCCTGCTCTCTCTCTGCTCCCTTCCCTGAGTCTCCTGGGGATTTTTGTGTGGATTTTATTAAGAAACAAAAGTGTGGAACATGCTTGCATTGCACAAGGTCTCTAGCCAGGCGATTCATCTTCTTTCCTTCCTCTAATCCCCCTTCCCACTGCACGCACCAATTTTTAGGAAGGCACGGGATATTTGTCTCCTACCTTACTGTTGAAGGGCCCGTTCCTGTCAACAACTACCATTACCTTGAGTTCTATTTCTCTCTCATTAACTTGGTATCAAATGTCCCAAGATTGCACAGCTGGTGCATCCCAGGGAAGCGAGGAAAAAAAAGGGATTTTAAAGCCATTTTTGTGCCCTGAAGATTCTGACAGGTTTCAGAGTAACAGCCGTGTTAGTCTGTATTCGCAAAAAGAAAAGGAGGACTTGTGGCAGCTTAGAGACTCACCAATTGGTACTCCTTTTCCAATTGGTACACAAGTACTCCTTTTCTTTTTGAAGATTCTGAAAGATTCTTCTGAAGATTACTTTGGGGTCTGAAATGGTTCTGGCATAAACTAGCCCAGCCTCAGGGGGCTGTAATTAATGGAAGCTTCCAGCGGACTGTCTATGGGTTGCTCCACAGCCTGCAACAACCCAGGCTCTCGAGAGCAGTATGTGCTGAGGAGACTTGTCGTCCTGTCCTTGACATCTCAGCCCAGCCCTGGTCCCACCGCACACCTTGCAATGGACTTTGATGAAGAAGGGGAGTAAGAACTTACAGCTGTAAGTACACTTAGACCTCCACAGATCCCGTGTTGGGGGAATTCTCCCCTTTCTATGTAGAGTAAGATATCTATCTATGTCTGTATGTATATCGGCACTATATACATGCTAGGAAATAACAATCATGCTGGCTATGTTACTTACCCTTTTTATTCATATTAAGGAGAATACATTTTGGGCTGGATTTACAAAGGTATTTAGCTGCTACAAATGCATTTGGTGTCAAGTGGGGTTTTCAAAAGCGTGGCTGCCTCCTATTGAAATCAATACGAGTTAGGCATCTTCCCTGCTTAAGGACTGTTGAGAGATGTCCCTAGCCACCTATCTCCATCTTGTCAATCTACCCCCTTTAGCCTATACATCTACCTATTCCTATCCCACTATCTCCTTCCTCCCTCTCCCATTTCCTCTCGTGTTTATTACACCTATTTGTTACACCTTGCCAAAGATCACGCTGCTACAGTGAAAACTTTACCATGCGCTAAACGATTGTACCTTCATCTTGCTTTTATTCTCATGTAGAAGAATGTCTCTTCCCGATGAAGAAACCATGTGGGGAATAGCTGCTCCAATGCCTCGGACGCAATATTGCACATTACTTTGTGGACCTCGCCAGCAGCAGCAGCCGCAGAGTTTCATGGGATAGCATATCAGCTACTGTGCAATATTGGGGGGTGCTTTCAAACTTCCTTTAAGAAATAAATGTGAGAAGAGCTAAGGGAAATTACAGTGTGCTGCTAAAATATTGACCAGTGCTCCACCTTGACCAGTATATCAGTCACATCAATTTCTGGGCCGTGCATTAGTAAATGCCCACAACAGAACTCGTATAGAAGCAGAATCACTCATTTTATCTAGAGAGACCTGGGTTCCCGGGGGTGAGGTAATACCTTTTAGTGGACCAACTTTTATTGGACCTGAAGAAGAGCTCTGTGTAGCTTGAAATTTTGTGTCTCTCACCAACAGAAGTTTGCCCAATAAAAGACCGTCCCCGCTTTGTTGCTCTAATATCCGGAGACTGACATGGGTACAACTACACTCATTTTATCCATATTTATGCATCCGACGAAGTGGGTATTCACCCATGAAACCTTATGCTCCAATACGTCTGTTAGTCAATAAGGAGCCACAGGACTTTTTGCCTCATTTTATCCAGTAACTTTCGCACAGAAGGATCACAAACATTTACAAGCTGATCTGCAAACTATCATCCAAATTGTCCCTTCTGAGCTGCAATTTGGATCTCTGTAGCATGTTCCATCAGAGGCACCTCTGAGTGGGCTTGGCAAGCTTTGCCTCCTACTTTTTGAGACAAAGGCAGTGTGGTCTTTATGTGCCCGTTGTATATTGTTTTGGCACCTGCATCTTTACCGCTCAGCTTTGCCTGCCCATGGTCAGCCTACACTGTGTTACACATGTGGAAGGTTCAAATATGTCAGTGGGAGTTTCCCACACAGAAAGAGTGCAAAACATACACCAGAGCTATACACGGGGGAAAGGAAATCTGTGCAGACGATTAGACTGGAGAATTTTACACAATATACAGGTGTCCCTTCATCTGTCACTGAAATGCAGCCACCTCTGGGGTAAAACAAAGTAGCTGTTTGTCAGATAATATTTTCTACTTAGTCGTCATTTTCACCACCAGGATCTAAATGTGCTTTACAAATAACAACTAATGAAGTCTTATAGCAGACTTGTGTTGTGCATGTATTCTGATATCTGGTTTACACAAGGGGAAACTGAGGCAAAAAGAGGCTAAGTGGCTTGACAAAGGTAATAAAGACTGTGACAGAGCCAGGTATAAAATCCAGGAGGACTAACTTCCTGTCCCTTGCACTAACTATTTGACATCAAAGTGATGATGTCATCTCTAGGTCATAAACTGAAGAATGAGCTAAATCTTGAAGCCCTTACTCCATTTTCACTCAGCCTATACACAATAAAAGAGCTTTCCCAGACAAAAGACTGAAGACTCCAAGGTTTGGCCCTATGTTTTTACACGGAGCAGGTGTAGATTTTTTTTTCTCCTGCAGCATTGTCCTGCTATGTGGTGGATACCAAACATAGGAGCTCATTCATTATTTGAGCATCACTCATCACCAGACCCACTCATAAATAGGCCTGCATTATCTCATAAATCTCTGAGGCTGGATGCCTGAAATTGCATGTTGCATCTGCCAGTAGCACTGGACATAATAAATAATGAAACATGAGAGTCATCGCTGTATTTTGTAATGAACTGTAGCCAGGGAAAGAGGACAATGGGAACTATCTTGAAACTCGGAAGATTACATAGACCTGTTTACAGAAGGTTTTATTTATGGTTTAGGGAAATATTCTTTGCAGAATTTGCCTTTTCACGTAATGATTTAAGAATATGGGAACTGCCATAAAAGAACAGAGAAATGGGCAAAAGTAATGCTGCATCACGTCTGTTGCAAACGCCAATGCTACATAATAGAACTGGTTTTTCCACAGAAAAAAACTGTTTTGTCAATATCAACATCTTCTGCAAGAACATATTGGTTTCACTTACATTTTGGGGGGAAAATAGGGGAAAAAAACCCAACCAACCAAACCAAATAAACAAAACGTTTCACCCTATCAGAACAGAAGGTTTAGATTTTTCATTGTAAAATCACTTTTTGTTTCGAATACCATTTTTATACAATATTATCATATAAATGATAAGGTAAATATAACATTTTTAAAAAGTCAAAATCAGAATGAAACACTGTGACTTTATCCAAACAGAATGTTTCAACCGACCTACGACAAATTTTGTTGAATATTTTATTTCATAAGATATTTTAAAAATATATATCATTCTGATTCAGAATAAAAACAAATTTAGAAATCTCAGAATTTCCTATGGAATGGAAATTCTGAATTTAGACTAACTCTAGTAGCTGTTTTTACTGATGAAGACTTAAATCCCAATATGGGGTCATCATTAAAATATCACTAGTTAACAACAGTCACTAACATGTAGTATCTGATGTACTTTTCTATTTCCCTGTACTTCAAATAAGATACTAACTGTAGTACCATATTACTTATTGTGTTGTGGCAAATGTTGGCGTTTTATGGGCAACCACTCTATGTCAACTAATTGGACAATAGTGTAGTAAGCGAGGTTTGCTTCCTGAATCCAACTGATAGTCAACTTATACCAAGAAGCACAAAGATCAGTAGCCAAGTCATTGCAATGGAACTGGGGAAATTGTACCTTCTTATGGATTATGCTATGTTTTTGGGAAACAAAGCTTCCATCTGAAAACAAATGGAGATACTATCTTTATTAGTTGTGAAAATAAACTTCTCCACGTGGATCAATGTATGGCTGTAAATATATTTAAAATACACCATTGACTATGAATGTCTCTTGCCTGTTTGACTGAGGCATTTGCTTTAACCTGCAAGGGAAATCTGGTCTTGTGCTTGAAGTCACTAGAGTGTGACTCTAGAGATTTGGGTTCCATGTGGGCTTTGCCACAGGTTCTCTGTGTGACCTGGAGTAAATCATTTAATCTCATAGTTCCCCATCTGTAAAAATGGGGATAACAACATTTCCTCTTCCCTGTTTGTCTGTCAGTCTTGTCTATTTAGATTGTAAAATCTGGGGGGGCAGGGACTATCTTACAATGCATTTGTACACCGCCTAACACAATGCAGCTGCACTCTCAGTGGGGTCTCTAGCTGCCGCAGTGATATAAATAATGAATAATAATTATCACAGGCAGAGGCCCTGCACATGCAGAAATGTAGATAGGATGCTTTGTGCAATGTGACCTGATTAGCCAACCAGAAATTCAGAAGAATTCTCCTTCAGTCCAAGTGGTCGTGTAGTTTTCTGATTTCTAAACCCAGGACTGCCACAACGCTTTGAATCTATTCCTGGTGACAGTTGTGAGACTGTGGCTGGCCAAGGAATTGTCCTGTTTTGTTCTGTGGAATTTATCAGAGAGCCATCTTAATTTAGAATGCAGAGTCGACACCTGATACAACTATAAGAACCTGGCAGAAAGCTCTGCTCCTTCTATTAAAAAATACACCTTTTACGGAACATGAGGAACTGGGATGCAAAGAGTGGGGCTTATTTGCAAGTTATTACCCAGAATTCCTTACCAAGATCCCAACTCTCTCGGTGATACTTGAGTTCCAGAAACAAACTCTAAGAGCTTGGAGCTCTTTAATGCTGTTTATCAGGGGCACACAACTCTTACAGATTACTTGAATCTTAGATAAATAACTTCCCCACTGTCAATGCCTCAAGGGTGCTGTAATTAATAGGAGTATTTTCTTTCTCTGACCACAGACTTTAGTGCTAACAAATTACCAGGGGGAAACCCTGAATAGTATATGTAGATGAAAATAAATAAATAAAATCTGTAAATGTATGCAGTGTTTTTTTAATTCTAAAGTACAGTCCAAAAAACAGAATTAAAGTTTTCCCTCACTTAATTGTCTGTCTAGTGTGTCACAGTGACAAATGCAGAGCATCCTGGAAAACAAGCAATTTGCATGGTGTAGCAGGATATGAATGATAAGGGATTGTTTGTAGTGCTGTTCAATGCAGCTGAGAGCGAAAGAATTAATAGCTAAATAACATATATAGGCTCCTAACAAGGCTTTATAGCATTGGTGGTGAGAACACAGGGTTTCAGCATAAACCCAAAGTTTAACAAGTTGAAAGGTTCTATTGTTCCTGGCATGGTATAGAATCCTTTCTAAGCTGCAGCTATTTTAATGTGAATCCCTAAGCCCCGCTCTAATCACATAACAAGACTAATTCAAAATAACAATCAACCTAATCTGGTGTTTAGTACAATCAACTTAGAGATTAAAGACCCAATTTATAAATCACTTGCACATATACCACCTACCTTATGAATCCTTGGAAATTACCTACACACTGCTGCCAATGCACAGAAATCTCCTTAAATCCATGGGTCTCAAAATCAGTGATGCCCCCCCCCCCCCCCCGCCATGCTATGGAGAACTCTCAGTTCAGTGCTTCACTATGGGAGCCAGACAAGGGAGACATTGAACAGAGGAAAGGGAAGGAATTACTTTAGAGAAAATAAGGTTTGGGAGGATCCAAAGGAGGCGTGGGATTGACACCATAAGCGGAGACATTTGAAGGCCTATTCTCTAAGATTCTCAGGGGATTTGGGCCTACTTATTTAGGGACCCTATAACTCTATACTCTTCCATAGTGGAGCCCTGAATTTTATTTGAACCTCTGGTTGGTTTCAGAGTAGAAATACATATTTAAAAATTATAATAATATCAATAATATATGGCTCTCAGAGATGACTATACTCCCAGGAGGACAAAGCTCCCAGGAGGGTGGAAGACCATCAACTGTGAAAAGACTGACCAGAAAAGATCAAAATGAGCCAGCCCACATCTAAACATTTTCTGAAAACACCTCAGAGCTCTCCTTTGCTCTAAAGCCTTCTCAGACTCAGTGTAGATGAATGGAATATACTACTACTACTAATAATAATAACAATAATTAATATAAACCACAGTCAGTATAAGATAGGAAGCCTAAAAGACAAACAGATAGATAGATGACATGGAAAGAAAAATATCCACCCCACTGATTCCTTTCTCTTAATCTTTTACCCCTTTTTAGAATCAAATTCAAAGCAAGCTTTTTTTATTTTATTTTATTTTAAAATTCTGAAATATTTTGAACTAGGATGCAAATTTTGGAGGCAGATCCAAATTGTCCCCCCGTTCAAAGAGTTCGGAACCAGGGCTTGGATTTAGGCCCACTATAACCACAGCGCCAGGTGCAAAGTTCAGATCTCAATTCTAATGCGATCACTTTGTAAGTCCTAGAGTGTCTGTATCTGGGGGGGGGGGGGAGCTTTGATCATTTAATTTTCTATTCTGTTTTAGCTCTGAAGAGCAGAGCTTGACGTGCCAAAATCCCAGGAGAAAACCTGAAGTGCCCAGTAGCAAAAGTGTCAGAAATCTCAGGAAATGGGTAGTGCTCTTATTTTTACTTATACAACATTAGCAGCTGGAGGTCCCAACCAAGATAATGGGCTCCATTGTGTTAAGCATTGTACAAACACACAGTGAGAGACAGAAAAGCATGCAGCCTAATTACACAAGGCAGACAAAGGAGATGTCACTCTAACAATCCTTCCCAAATAACCCCCATGTACAAGTTACTCATCCCTGTTCTATATCCTATATAGATTCTGTTCTGGAGATGGTAGACCAATCTCCATGCATATTTAAACTTCCACATCTCTGATGAAGCTTTTAATTATGATGATGTTTGAGAGGTATTTTTTACAAACCTGTGATTTTTTTCCCCGTCTTGCAGACTATTAGTGGGTAAGGCTGATTCTTTTCATACCACTTCCCCTCCACAAACACACACACTTGAGTGGCTTCCAGGAGTAAATATTAGTTTATATCTAAAACTAAATGTCCTAGCTATATACATTTTGCATAAAGATATGTTAATAAATAAGCTAGAAAATGTATGCATTACACATAAGGTTTTTTTTTTCTTTTTCAAAAAGAGGATTGGGATTTTATAGACTGTAAAATATGGGTATTGCTCTATTTATCTTACTGTAGGTCTATAGGAAAGTGAAGGTAAGGATTGGAATGCTATGCTTCATTGCCACCTTGCAGCTTTCACCCTTTAACCCTCTCGTCTTCACCCAGGTAAAGTAACACAATTAAAAAAATGCTTATCCAAATATTATATAGAACATGCATGTGGCTGCTAGTGATGACTGTTGTGGATTGGCTAGCAAACGTGCACACTGCTAATCTGAGCTAGAATATCCTGTAATTTTTTGTTCCCTCATCCTGCCGGTGATGTGCAAAATGGAAGGTCTGGGGCCTGTCATTTATTATGTTTCTATTAGGGCTGTCAAGCGATTAAAAAATCTGTTAATAATAGAATACCATTCATTTAAATATTTTTGGATGTTTTGGATGTTTTCTTCATTCTCAAATATATTGATTTCAATTATAACACAGAATACAAAGTGTACTGTGCTCACTTTATGTTTATTTTTTATTACAAATATTTGCACAAGGGCTGTCAAGCAATTAAAAATTCATTGTGATTAATCGCAGAATTAAAAAATATTAATCACAATTAATCGGGCAATTAATCACACTGTTAAACAATAAAAGAATACCATTTATATAAATGTTTTTGGATGTTTTCCACATTTTCAAGTACATTGATTTCAATTACAACACAGAATACAAAGTGTACAGTGCTCACTTTATATTTATTTTTATTATAAATATTTGCACCATAAAAACAAAAGAAATAGTATTTTTCAATTCACTTAAAACAAGTACTGTAGTGCAATCTCTTTATCATGAAAGTTGAACTTACAAATGTAGAATTATGTAAAAAAACCCTGCATTCAAAAATAAAACAAAGTAAAACGTTAGAGCCTGCAAGTCCACTCAGTCCTACTTCTTGTTCAGCCAGTCGCTCAGACAAACATGCGAACATTATTTCTCACTTTCAGGTGATATTGTAAATAAGAAGCGGGCAGCATTATCTGCTGTAAATGTAAACAAACTTCTTTCTCTTAGCGATTGGCTGAACATGAGTAGGACTGAGTGGACTTGTAGGCTCCAACAGTTTTACATTGTTTTGTTTTTGAGTGCAGTTATGTAACAAAAAAATTCTACATCTGTAAGTTGCACTTTCATGATAAAGAGATTACACTATGGTACTTGTATGAGAGGAACTAAAAATATTTTTTTTAAAATCATTATTACAGTGCAAATATCTGTAATAAAAATAATATTAAGTGAGTACTGTACATTTTGTATTCTGTGTTGTAATTACAGGTTTCAGAGTAACAGCCGTGTTAGTCTGTATTCGCAAAAAGAAAAGGAGGACTTGTGGCACGTTAGAGACTAACCAAATTATTTGAGCATAAGCTTTCATGAGCTACAGCTCACTTCATCGGATGCATACTGTGGAAACTGCAGAAGACATTATATACACAGAGACCATGAAACAATACCTCCTCCCACCCCACTCTCCTGCTGGTAATAGCTTATCTAAAGTGATCACTCTTCTTACAATGTGTATGATAATCAAGTTGGGCCATTTCCAGCACAAATCCAGGTTTTCTCACCCCCCCCCATCCCCATACACACACAAACTCACTCTCTTGCTAGAGTGAGTTTGTGTGTGTATGGGGGTCGGGGGGTAAGAAAACCTGGATTTGTGCTGGAAATGGCCCACCTTGATTTTCATACACATTGTAAAGAGAGTGGTCACTTTGGATGGGTTATTACCAGCAGGAGAGTGAGTTTGGGGGGGGGGGGGGGCGGAGGGTGAGAAAACCTGGATTTGTGCTGGAAATGGCCCACCTTGATTATCATACACATTGTAAAGAGAGTGGCCACTTTAGATAAGCTATTACCAGTAGGAGAGTGGGGTGGGAGGAGGTATTGTTTCATGGTCTCTGTGTATATAATGTCTTCTGCAGGTTCCACGGTATGCATCCGATGAAGTGAGCTGTAGCTCACGAAAGCTTATGCTCAAATAAATTGGTTAGTCTCTAAGGTGCCACAAGTACTCCTTTTCTTTTTGTGTTGTAATTGAAATCAATGCATTTGAAAATGTAGAAAAACATCCAAAATATTTAATAAATTTCAACTGATATTCTATTGTTTAACACTGCAATTAAAACTGCGATTAATTGTGATCATTTTTTAAATTGCAATTCATTTTTTTCAGTTAATCGCATGAGTTAACTGTGATTAATCGAGAGCCCTTGTTTCTATCTAATGTACTTCTATAGCCCCCATTCCTACAGGAGGTGGGCACTTCACAATCTCTATCATATTCATTTTCATAACATCGCCATGAGGCCATGAAGCAGTAATATCCCCATTTTCTAGGTGGGGAACTGAGGCAAAGAGAGATGAAGTGGTTTGCACCGATCTCATAGGAAGTGTGTAGCTGAGCAGGCAATCAAACTCCTTTCTTCTGAGGCCCAGACTAGCACACTGGACCACGTTTCCTCTCCATTTTTGAAGTGCCTAGCACAATGGGACTCTGACCCCTCATTAAGATTTCCTAAAGTCTACAGCAGCATTATATTATTATTAATGGTTATTATGATTATTATAAATAAAATAGAGGCAAGGTGGCACAAGGTGTTTCCACACCAGGAGAGACACAAAGACTACATTAGTTTATTTTAGAAAGGGGGATAAGGAAGATGTGATGTAATAGGGGAATATAGACTAATGAATGGAATATGATGATGGTCTCTTTGTCTCTCCTATTCACCTTATTGAAGAACATTCTGAGGGCATTCAGTGGAATCCAGAGGCAACATGCAAGGTGTCGCTATGCCCCAGGACTTCTGGGAATTTAAGAATGACAACAGAGAGATCCAAGACATGCCTGCTCGAAAATCACAAGCCTCTCCCCCTCTTGAGCTAAAGGAGAAGTTCTATTACCTGTAAGCCCTACAGGGTCTATGACACATAGGATATGTCTACACTTCGAGCTGAGGGTGCGCTTTCCAGATCGAGAAGACATACCTGCACTCATTCTAACTGAGCGAGTGCACTTAAAATAAAATGTTGCCATGGCAGCATGAGTGGCAGGAGGAGCTCTCTGCCCCAACTACGTATGTAGTGTCTCTGATGGGCACGTATTCCGGGTGGGCAGCCCCTCCTGCTGGTTGCACCATGTCATAAATATAAAGGGAAGGGTAAACCCCTTTGAAATCCCTCCTGGCCAGGGGAAAGCTCCTCTCACCTGTAAAGGGTTAAGAAGCTAAAGGTAACCTCGCTGGCACCTGACCAAAATGACCAATGAGGAGACAAGATACTTTCAAAAGCTGGGAGGAGGGAGAGAAACAAAGGGTTTGTGTGTCTGTCTGTAGTCGTCTTGGCCGGGGACAGACCAGGAATGGAGTCTTAGAACTTTTAGTAAGTAATCTAGCTAGGTATGTGTTAGATTATGATTTCTTTAAATGGCTGAGAAAAGAATTGTGCTGAATAGAATGACTATTTCTGTCTGTGTATCTTTTTTGTAACTTAAGGTTTTGCCTAGAGGGGTTCTCTATGTTTTTGAATCTAATTACCCTGTAAGATATCTACCATCCTGATTTTACAGGGGGGATTTCTTTATTTCTATTTACTTCTATTTTTTATTAAAAGTCTTCTTGTAAAACACTGAATGCTTTTTCATTGTTCTCAGATCCAAGGGTTTGGGTCTGTGGTCACCTATGCAAATTGGTGAGGCTTTTTATCCAACATTTCCCAGGAAAGGGGGGGTGCAAGTGTTGGGAGGATTGTTCATTGTTCTTAAGATCCAAGGGTCTGGGTCTGTAGTCACCTAGGCAAATTGGTGAGGCTTTTTACCAAACCTTGTCCAGGAAGTGGGGTGCAAGGTTTTGGGAAGTATTTTGGGGGGAAGGACGCGTCCAAACAGCTCTTCCCCAGTAACCAGTATTAGTTTGGTGGTGGTAGCGGCCATTCCAAGGATAACGGGGGTAATATTTTGTACCTTGGGGAAGTTTTGACCTAAGCTGGTAAAGATAAGCTTAGGAGGTTTTTCATGCAGGTCCCCACATCTGTACCCTAGAGTTCAGAGTGGGGGAGGAACCTTGACATGGTGGCACAGTGGTGGGATTAACCTGAAATCATTTTGAGATCCAGTTGAGATTTTTTGAACTAGAAATACAGATTTTAAAAAGGAATTTTTAGGAAGTCCAGAAAGCAGCTTTGAAACTGAAAGCAGCTTGGTTTCTCTCTGCTTTGTGGCCAAGCAGAGACAAAAGGGGATTATCTTGTGAATTGCAGGTTTTCTTTGCCTAGAGGCAGGGTACTTAACTCCTGCAGGGAAATTCACAGTCTTCCAACCCAGAGGTTTTTGTTTTTTTTTCTTTTCTTCCTAAAAGTAAATAGGGGGTGTGTGCTCTACCCATTTGCCTGGAGACAAAAGTGGCAGGGTTTTTTTTAGGATTTTGATTTTTTTTTTGTTTTACAAGGAGCACAGGTTTGAAAAGAAATTTTTTTTTTCTTCTTTGGGCTGGGTAAGCAGGTTTCCAAGTAGTTGGAGGTTTTTTGCTTTAATTTGGGCCCAGAGCAGAGACAAGGGAATTGTCTTTTTCTGTAGGCTGACAATCACTATCAGAGAATAGGTATTCTATTCCAGCACAGCAAAATTTTACAGCCAAGTTTTGTTTGTTTATTTCTGAACCTCGGGTGTAAAGTTAGTTAAAAACAGAGAGGTTAGAATGGGCAAATCCTCAGCTCGACTACAGCTGGAATTAGCCAAATTTCAGGCTGAGGAAAAACAAAGGGAACATGAAAGACAGATAGAACTCATGCGGCTGAAGGAGGAGGAGAAGGAAAAAGAGAGGAAGCATGTGGAGGAGATGGAGAGGATAAAGGCCCAGCAGAATATACCAACAAACCCTAGCAATCCTTCTCCAGGTACCACTTCCCATCCCAGAAAGTTCCCCACCTACAAGGCAGGTGATGATACTGAGGCCTTCTTAGAAAACTTCGAAAGGGCCTGCCTTGGGTACAACATCTCTACTGACCAATACATGGTAGAGCTGAGGCCGCAGCTCAGTGGACCCTTAGCTGAGGTGGCAGCTGAAATGCCTAAAGAACACATGAACAAGTATGAACTGTTTAAATCCAAGGCGAGAGTCAGAATGGGGATAACACCCGAGCAGTCTCGTCGGAGGTTCAGAGCCCTAAGGTGGAAACCAGACATGTCATTTACCCGACATGCCTACCACATTGTAAAACATTGGGATGCCTGGACATCAGGAGCAAGTGTTGAATCTCCAGTAAATTTGCCCTTCCTAATGCAAATGGAACAATTCTTAGAGGGTGTTCCTGAGGAAATAGAAAGATACATCCTAGATGGGAAACCCAAAACTGTAATTGAGGCAGGAGAGATTGGAGCCAGATGGGTGGAGGTGGCAGAGAAGAAGAAAACTGGTCGCAGTTGGAGCGGAGACCAGAAGGGACCACCCCAGACCACACCCTATTACCGGGGGCCGCCCAAAGCCCCACCTACCTCCCAAAGAACCCTCCAGACCCCTTATCGTCCCACCACCCCGTTCTCCAGCAACCCTCCTCGCCCCAGTGACCCGTCAGCTGGACGATGTTTTAAGTGTAACGAGCTGGGGCATGTAAAGGCCAACTGCCCCAAGAACCCCAACAGATTACAGTTCATTGCACCGGAATCACACCAGAGGTCCACAGGCCCAGATACCTCCCAGATACCCTTGGAGCGGAGGGAAACTGTGAGTGTGGGTGGGAAGAAGGTCACCGCGTGGAGGGACACCGGAGCACAAGTGTCAGCTATCCATGCTTCCTTAGTGGACCCCAATTTAATCAACCCAGAGATCCAAGTGACGATTCAACCCTTCAAGTCCAACTCTTTCAATTTGCCTACAGCCAAGTTGCCTGTCCAGTACAAGGGCTGGTCAGGAATGTGGACTTTTGCAGTCTATGATGATTATCCTATCCCCATGCTGTTGGGGGAAGACTTGGCCAATCATGTGAAGCAGGCCAAGAGGGTGGGAATGGTCACCCGCAACCAGGCTAAACAAGCCGTGAGGCCTAGCTCTGTTCCGGAAACTTCTATCAGGACCCAGTCAGAGGTGATGGACCTGGACCCCAGGCCAATGTCTGCAACAGCAGTAGTGGATCCAGTCCCAGAGACCCAGACGGAACCAGTCCCAGAACCGGAACCAGCCGAACAACCAACACCAGACCCCGTGTCAGCACTGAATCCAGTACTTGCAACCTCAACACCAGAGGGCCCCACCGAACCTGAACTGGCAGCAGCCGATAACCCTACATAAGAGGCTCAGCCGGAGCCTGAATCCCAACATAGTGCACCAGCGGAGAGCGGTTCACAGTCAACAGAAACAGCTCCATCCCCTATATCGCTTCCAGAGGGACCAAGCCTAGGTCCACAATCCCATGAGGAACTGATGTCTCCAGCATCAAGGGAACAGTTCCAAACCGAACAGGAAGCAGATGAAAGCCTCCAGAGAGCGTGGACGGCGGCACGGAGCAACCCACCGCCTCTCAGCTCTTCTAATCGATCCAGGTTTGTTGTAGAAAGAGGACTTTTATACAAGGAAACTCTTTCTGGGGGACACCAGGAAGACTGGCATCCTCAGAGACAGTTGGTAGTTCCAACTAAATACCGGGCCAAGCTCTTGAGCTTAGCCCATGATCACCCTAGTGGCCATGCTGGGGTGAACAGGACCAAAGACCGTTTGGGGGGGTCATTCCACTGGGAGGGAATGGGCAAGGATGTTTCTACCTATGTCCAGTCTTGTGAGGTGTGCCAAAGAGTGGGAAAACCCCAAGACCAGGTCAAAGCTCCTCTCCAGCCACTCCCCATCATTGAAGTTCCATTTCAGCGAGTAGCTGTGGATATTCTGGGTCCTTTTCCGAAAAAGACACCCAGAGGAAAGCAGTACATACTGACTTTCATGGATTTTGCCACCCGATGGCCGGAAGCAGTAGCTCTAAGCAACACCAGGGCTAAAAGTGTGTGCCAGGCACTAGCAGACATTTTTGCCAGGGTAGGTTGGCCCTCCGACATCCTCACAGATGCAGGGACTAATTTCCTGGCAGGAACTATGAAAAACCTTTGGGAAGCTCATGGGGTAAATCACTTGGTTGCCACTCCTTACCATCATCAAACAAATGGCATGGTGGAGAAGTTTAATGGAACTTTGGGGGCCATGATACGTAAATTCGTAAATGAGCACTCCAATGATTGGGACCTAGTATTGCAGCAGTTGCTCTTTGCCTACAGAGCTGTACCACATCCCAGTTTAGGGTTTTCCCCATTTGAACTTGTATATGGCCGTGAGGTTAAGGGGCCATTGCAGTTGGTGAAGCAGCAATGGGAGGGATTTACACCTTCTCCAGGAACTAACATTCTGGACTTTGTAACCAACCTACAAAACACCCTCCGAACCTCTTTAGCCCTTGCTAGAGAAAACTTACAGGATGCTCAAAAAGAGCAAAAAGCCTGGTATGATAAACATGCCAGAGAGCGTTCCTTCAAAGTAGGAGACCAGGTCATGGTCTTAAAGGCGCTCCAGGCCCATAAAATGGAAGCATCGTGGGAAGGGCCATTCGTGGTCCAGGAGCGCCTGGGAGCTGTTAATTATCTCATAGCATTCCCCACCTCCAACCGAAAGCCTAAGGTGTATCATATTAATTCTCTAAAGCCCTTTTATTCCAGAGAATTAAAGGTTTGTCAGTTTACAGCCCAGGGAGGAGACGACGCTGAGTGGCCTGAAGGTGTCTACTACGAAGGGAAATGTGCTGGTGGTGTGGAAGAGGTGAACCTCTCCATGACCCTTGGGCGTATGCAGCGACAGCAGATGCAGGAGCTGTGCACTAGCTACGCGCCAACGTTCTCAGCCACCCCAGGACTGACTGAACGGGCATACCACTCCATTGACACAGGTAATGCTCACCCAATTAGGGTCCAACCTTACCGGGTGTCTCCTCAAGCTAAAACTGCTATAGAACGGGAGATCCAGGATATGTTACAGATGGGGGTAATCCGCCCCTCTGAAAGTGCATGGGCATCTCCAGTGGTTCTAGTTCCCAAACCAGATGGGGAAATACGTTTTTGCGTGGACTACCGTAAGCTAAATGCTGTAACTCGCCCAGACAACTATCCCATGCCACGCACAGATGAACTATTAGAGAAACTGGGAAGGGCCCAGTTCATCTCTACCTTGGACTTAACCAAGGGGTACTGGCAGGTACCGCTAGATGAATCTGCCAAGGAAAGGTCAGCCTTCATCACACATCTCGGGCTGTATGAATTTAATGTACTCCCTTTCGGGCTGCGAAATGCACCCGCCACTTTCCAAAGACTTGTAGATGGTCTCCTAGCGGGATTAGGAGAATATGCAGTCGCCTACCTTGACGATGTGGCCATATTTTCGGATTCCTGGGCAGACCACCTGGAACATCTACAAAAAGTCCTTGAGCGCATAAGGGAGGCAGGACTAACTGTTAAGGCTAAGAAGTGTCAAATAGGCCTAAACAGAGTGACTTACCTTGGACACCAGGTGGGTCAAGGAACTATCAGCCCCCTACAGGCCAAAGTGGATGCTATCCAAAAGTGGCCTGTCCCAAAGTCAAAGAAACAGGTTCAATCCTTCTTAGGCTTGGCCGGTTATTACAGACGATTTGTACCGCACTACAGCCAAATCGCTGCCCCACTGACAGACCTAACCAAAAAGAAACAGCCAAATGCTGTTCAGTGGACCGGAAAGTGTCAGAAGGCCTTTAACAAGCTTAAAGCGACACTCATGTCTGACCCTGTACTAAGGGCCCCAGACTTTGACAAACCGTTCCTAGTAACCACAGATGCATCCGAGCGTGGTGTGGGAGCAGTTTTAATGCAGAAAGGACCTGATCAAGAATTCCACCCTGTAGTGTTTCTCAGCAAAAAACTGTCTGAGAGGGAAAGCAACTGGTCAGTCACTGAAAAAGAATGTTATGCCATTGTCTACGCTCTGGAAAAGCTACGCCCATATGTTTGGGGACGGCGTTTCCACCTGCAAACCGACCATGCTGCACTAAAGTGGCTTCACACCGTCAAAGAAACTAACAGAAAACTTCTTCGGTGGAGTTTAGCTCTCCAAGATTTTGATTTCGACATCCAACACATCTCAGGAGCTTCTAACAAAGTGGCTGATGCACTCTCCCGTGAAAGTTTCCCAGAATCAACTGGTTAAAATCGTCCTTGAGATGTGGAAAATATTGTTAGTCTTTATGTACTTGGTAGTATATTTAGAGATGCATGTGTCTTATTAACTCTGTTTTCCTAGAGCTCCAGGAAGAAATCCCAGCCAGTGTTTCACCCTAGCTGAGATTTGGGGGGCGTGTCATAAATATAAAGGGAAGGGTAAACCCCTTTGAAATCCCTCCTGGCCAGGGGAAAGCTCCTCTCACCTGTAAAGGGTTAAGAAGCTAAAGGTAACCTCGCTGGCACCTGACCAAAATGACCAATGAGGAGACAAGATACTTTCAAAAGCTGGGAGGAGGGAGAGAAACAAAGGGTTTGTGTGTCTGTCTGTAGTCGTCTTGGCCGGGGACAGACCAGGAATGGAGTCTTAGAACTTTTAGTAAGTAATCTAGCTAGGTATGTGTTAGATTATGATTTCTTTAAATGGCTGAGAAAAGAATTGTGCTGAATAGAATAACTATTTCTGACTGTGTATCTTTTTTGTAACTTAAGGTTTTGCCTAGAGGGGTTCTCTATGTTTTTGAATCTAATTACCCTGTAAGATATCTACCATCCTGATTTTACAGGGGGGATTTCTTTATTTCTATTTACTTCTATTTTTTATTAAAAGTCTTCTTGTAAAACACTGAATGCTTTTTCATTGTTCTCAGATCCAAGGGTTTGGGTCTGTGGTCACCTATGCAAATTGGTGAGGCTTTTTATCCAACATTTCCCAGGAAAGGGGGGGTGCAAGTGTTGGGAGGATTGTTCATTGTTCTTAAGATCCAAGGGTCTGGGTCTGTAGTCACCTAGGCAAATTGGTGAGGCTTTTTACCAAACCTTGTCCAGGAAGTGGGGTGCAAGGTTTTGGGAAGTATTTTGGGGGGAAGGACGCGTCCAAACAGCTCTTCCCCAGTAACCAGTATTAGTTTGGTGGTGGTAGCGGCCATTCCAAGGATAACGGGGGTAATATTTTGTACCTTGGGGAAGTTTTGACCTAAGCTGGTAAAGATAAGCTTAGGAGGTTTTTCATGCAGGTCCCCACATCTGTACCCTAGAGTTCAGAGTGGGGGAGGAACCTTGACACACCACCATGGCTGGGAATCAGACCCCCAGCTCAAAGTGTAGACATACCCATAGCTGAGCTCCAGTTCTCGCCTGTAGAGGGCAATGACACCTGCACACTGGCCAGTCAGTAGTGTGTTTTCACCATTCTGGTTCTCACGTGAGAGAGCACTTATGAAACAATCTGAAATACAATGGCGGTCCATGCGTGCCTATGGTAGCTTGTGGGCTGTAGCCCATGTTGCCATCTCTTACTGCCTATGATGTATCAATGCTAGTGTCTGATCACGTTACTAATTCAGCGATGGATTCTTCCCTCCCTAACAGAGCCTCATTGTGTCTTACTTTGACTTAAGGAATGGCATCTGCAGCATGGCACCTTCCCATATTCAACAGATCGGGCAGCAGTTTGTTGATTTGATTTTCATTTGCTAGCAGGCAGCGTGGTTCTTACAGAGAGAACATTCCTTGCAGTTGGGTCACAAAAAATAAAGAGTGCTTGTAATAAACCAGAATAACAACAATCCCCTTCTGCCATAGGCTCAGGCTTTCTACTGGCACCACCTCTTTCACTGAGGGTTTATTTGCGTGGCGTCCTAGGTTGCAGCAGCATGGATGTTATATGCTAGGGCATACTAGCGCATTGCACATAACTGGCCTGCGTGGATGCCACTAACATCCACTGACTGTTCCCTAGTGTTCATTAATGTCCTACTGTTTAAAATGGGACTATATTAATATGCGCCAGGGAGCTTTCAGTGCATGCCAGCAGGGACACATGGGCCAGTTAATGGGCAACATGCTGGTGCACATTAGAATTCACACTCCAGCTGGTGTGGACTAAGGCACCAAATGGACAAGCCCTGAGTCACATTCGTACTATCCATCTGTCCCTGAAAGCTGGGTGGGAGACAGGCAGCATGCTAGGCAGAACTGGGACTCTCTCTGGACCTTGAAAGACTCCCTCCAGACACTGGAAACCTGGTCTCTCCACATGCTTCACTCAGTCATTGACCAACCTACTAAGACTACCATTAAAGAGGGGCCAATTACAGCCCAGCTATGGTTCTTCTTCTGTGATGTGGATACCTGTCCAGTACACATGATATTGCTGTTCAGTGGCCCCCAGCCTTTCAGAGTCCCCCAGGTTTCCTTCTCCAGTGGATATCTTCAGGCGTGGGTGCAAGTCATCACTGAAGCTAGACACTTCCAATTCTGCCCTATGCAACCCAGCTAGGGGCAACAGACCTGTGGAGCTTAATCAGCTGCTTAGGGCTTAGCTTTTCCCGGAGTTCTGCACACCTCTCTAATGCACCGGCCACTGCACTATACTCTATTCCCTACTTATAGTCCAATCTGACCCTGGTGCCAGTGGCAGAGAATGATTTACTTAACATGCCTCCCCTACTCCCTGTTTGGAAAGTAGCATCCTTTGACTTCCACCCTGGCTGTGTGGCCCATTGATATCGGTCACCAGATACCACAGAGCCTCATAAAAGAGCAAGGTATGTTGCAGGTTGTCATAACCTGAATGGGGATAACAGTCAAGCAGGATGTGACAGGGACATGTAAGGATGACAGACTGGGGTGTGAAGTGCCCAGTCACATGCCGGGAGGGAGTCAAGATGGTGGATCTCCACAAGTGTTATTTTACATAGGGCTGTACAGAATCAGCTGCCCTTTGCCTCATTGACAGAGGGTATGTAGTAAAGTATATACCATGCCTGTGGGAACCCAGATAGTTCAGTCTCCATTTGGAATATATGCAATTGAAATATGCCTGGTAGAGGCAGCCTATCTACTTCCTTTGCTCCTGGGGCCTAAAATAGGTCACAGCTACATCTATACAGGGAGCTCCACAGTGGAGCTCCCTTAGGAGCCTTACAAAACTGGATTCATCTGGAAGCTGCTCTTTGCATCTCTTGCCATCTCCCTTACGTAATCTCAGCGGCAGCAGGTCTCTAAGTGCTGCTGAAGGCCTCCTCTGTCTCCTGACACTCACATCTGCCTGTGCGATGTTGCAAGAGCTTAGCCACCCCTCAAAATCCAAAAGGAAAAGGCAACTGTGCTGGCGTATGTGTGTGTGTGTGTGCATTGCGATTCCTCCAAGGATTGCAAAAGCTTTAATATTTTTGGATTAACTCATGATCAAACATTGATGAATCATGCTATTTTACTGAAAAGCACAATCCTTAAGTCAACCACCTAATCTAAGAGAAGAAATTAAACTCTAAACCAACATAAACACATTACAAGTCATTAGTGTAATTAAAAAGGAATGTATAATTAAACCATTTGTGTATTTTAGCTCAAATTCATCTACGGTCGGAAATTTTAATGAACTGTTCATCAAAGAAATCTCTAGAGTCTGGGGATAAGTTTAGCATAACAAGAAATTGAATGTTTTCTTCTCTTCGGCACAGGAAGCTCTGTTCCCACTGGCTTCCAAAGCCAAGCTGTCATTGGTTCCACCAAACTAATAATGATTCTAAATGGTTATGATCGCTTCAGTGTTTTAAACTGATGTTATCTTTTTTATCCCCTAAGAATCTTGTTTTTCATAATTACTTCTCTTTTGTCCTTTCCTTAAGACAAATGATTTTGTAATTAGTGATGAAGGAACCAGTGATCACTCCAAGACATCTGTCAAGTTGTCATGAAGTATCTGTCCCTGTAGCTATATTTAAACTTTCTGTTTAATAGGCTCTTGCTTTATTTCGCTATTACATCTCTGTGGTACCATAAGCAGGATACCCTAATGATCAAGTTCTATAAAACATAGAGCAATTAGATTGTAAGACATATTGCTCCCATGAAAGTCCTTCCTTCTGATAATGTATCTTCCTCTACCCTTCCCTCCATCATCCCCCTTCCCTCCACCATCCTTTACAGAATACATTATGTATTATTAGATGAGACAACTGAGTATGGCAACAACTCAAATGACATTTTACCATATTTCTGCACTATGCAACTCTTTTCCTGTTTCTCTTGCATATGCTTGTTACACCGAAGAGCGACATATTTTTCCGCAATGGGGAAAAAAAAATCATTGGTAGTTTAGTCCTGTATATAGGGCACTGGACTGGGGCCTAGACATCCTGTATTCTCTTTTCATATCTGCCACTGATCTGCTGCATGGCCTTGAGCTAGTCACTTCACTCATTTCTTCTTCCACACTTTTGTCTATTTAAATTGTAAGATCTTCTAGGCAGGGTTTGTCCTTCTCTCTCTGTATGCCACACACCATGGGGCCTGAATCCCATATGGGTTCCCAAAGACCCTAGTGAAATAAATACATAAAAATATATTAGTAATATTCCTTGTTTCACTTTGATGTATGTTTTTTCTATACTGTATCCCTTAATATAAATCTATGTATTTTCCTCTTCCACATTTTCAGACAAGAGGGTGTTGTTCTGTGCCCTAAGAGTGGTACATTTCCAGAAATTATGACCTAATAAGGTAGCAGAATAGTGCATTCAAGCACAGAAAGTAACTTGGGGTGAATCCCAAGTAAAGTAAGTTATAGGCTGTATGTTTAGGCGCCAAGCTCAGAGGCACCTTAGAAATATGAAAGATACATTGATACATAGAAGAGCTCTGTTTGGCTGAAAAGCTCCTCTCTCTCACCAACAGAAGTTGGTCTAGTAAAAGATATCACCTTGCCCAACTTGTCTCTCCATTATAAAAGCCTAGACAGATGGATATTTTGCACTGCACATGGACGTTTATCCAAACATAACTGAACCATTTGAATTCCCTCCTTTAGCCACTTTGTTGTTCTATGGAACTATCAACATCAAACTTGAGCTGCATGGCTTTATGAGCATTTATGAACACACATTTCCAATGTACAGGATACTTTTTGTGGCATATTGGGCATGTGCCAAACCTTATTGCTCCTTAGGGGAGCTAAGACTCCCCATCTTGTTGAGATGGTGTCACTGTCAGGGGAGAACAAAGCAAGACATTTAGCATTTTTGCTTGCAGTACCAGTAAAGAGGCTATGGATGGATATGAGTCTGAACAGTACTCAAGCTTGGCTTGTTCCACCACAAATTATGCTTCAATGTAGGGATTGTTGGGTGAAATTCTACAGCTTGTATTATGCAGGAGGTCAGATTAGACCCTTCAGGCCTTAAATTTATGGGGGAGATTTTCAAGTGCACAGATAGAAGTTAGACACCCAACTGCCGCTGACAATCAGTGAAAGTCGGGCTGCATCACCCCATTGTTTCTCTGAAAATGAGGTTTCTTTATCTCTACTTAAGTTACCATAACCTTCAGCGATGCAATGCGCAGAGCTGTCGAGGTGAATGAACTGTATAAGCAATTGTTTCACCTTCATTTTCAAGCTCCCATGATGGGTCCATTAGTTACTTCCTGATGCTTGGTTTATTTACACAGAGATCAAACACGGGCTTTATTGTGAATGAAGAAAGGAAGGGAAAAAAATCCAGAGATAATCAAGAAGAAAGCTTCATGATGAAACAGTCAAGTCTTTTGAATCATAAACTCTAATTCAGCCTCAGCCTCTCCTTTTGTTATTCCTGTCTTATCTGGGAGTGTGCATACACACGCTCATACACACATGCAAAATGCTACTTATTAAAGTATTTTATACTACTGATGCAATCAGTCACACAGAGGAAAAACTGTCAAAGTCAATATTTTCAAGTTTTCTCTCAGGAATTCAGCCCGTGCGAGAGATGTATGTTTTTCATTAGGGTTTACACTAGCATTTGGTGTAATTAATCCTAATGTTTCAATCTTCATATAATAGGCTTATTCAAAAGAATAATGTATCACAGAGCAATAGAAAGCAAATCCCCAGTAGAAACTGATGTTCCTTACACAGCCAAGGAAGGAAATGTGATTCTTCCAGGGGGCATAAGTTTTTACTCTCTTTTTCATCATAAGGATTTATATTACAGTAGTATCTAAAGGCTCCAACTTAGATCAGGGCCCCATTGCGCTAGGTGCTGTACAAAGCAACAGACCCTGTTCAGAGTTCAAGTATAGACAGACAAAGGTTAGGAAAAGAAACAAAGCCACAGAAACTTGAAGTGATTGGCCCAGGATCATACACCATGTCATTGGGAGAGCTAAGAAGAGAACCCAGGATTCTGGAGTACAGCTAATGGGGCCGGTGGTCGGGGAACCCCATCCAGTGAAAATTTTCAAGTTTTAAAAATCAGGAAAATATTTTGTAAAAATATTAAATGCTGGGAAAATTTCAAACAGCATTCCTTCCTCCCCCCCAAAAATGTGTTTTTTTTTCCCCTGACAAAATAGAAATGTTGATTTTTTGAAAAATTCCCCTGGTTTTCACTCATTATTTAATGGTGCTGATCAAAAGTTTAAGCCCTAAAATGAGGCCTAATAATGTCTTCTCTACTGCCTCCTGAACTCAAAAATGTTCCTTTTCTTGCAATCACCTTTGAACAAGGAAAGTAAAAGAAAAAGACTTGAAGGTGTAAGGAAGTTTTCTGTGCCATTTGCTTTACTCGTCCGGAATTCTCTTTAGATCACTGGATGAGTTTGAATCCCTCAGATTTCAGCCTTCAAGGACTTGTGTCTATCCTGCTTTTTGTGTTAATTAGAGTCACTTTCATGAACTTTGAAATGTTTTCTCTATTCTCTGGTTTAAGAGATACCATAGTAATGCTTCAACCAATCCCCAAAGATCTTTATAGATAATTTCCAGTTACATTACTGATATATTTTTGCCTTGACCAGACAGCTGTAAGTTCATGTGACTGTAAAGGAGTGCTTTTGACTATCCTATTTATCTCTCCCAGTGCTCAGTTTAAGGGTCAAACCTTGTGTAACACATTTGCCAGATAAACTATTCAGTGCAACTGCCGTTTGGACACCATACTTTTGACATATGCTCTGTGCCTCATTAAACACAAAAGTTATTAGATTTAACAAATGTTTTTACAAACTCTGTTTGCAACAAAAGATTGACGTTTCTTATTTATTTATTTTATTTGCAAGTGGCTGGTGGATTTAAGCCCTTGCTTTGGATTTATCATTGGACAAAAAAATTGGTGAAATTGAGGAGGAATATGCTGAATATGAAAGGGTACAGGGAGGGGCATGAAGAGAAGCTGAGAGAGATTCTTCTTCCTCCTTTTTTTTCTCTTCTTCTTCTTGATATAGATTATAAATGAAAAAGATGAGCAGAATGTTTTTAATGAAACCAATAAAAATGCAAAGGAAGATTTAATGTTTAAAGTAACGATAAATCAAAAGTGACAACTGAAATGCAATATTGCACCATGAGATTGAGGAAATAAATTCATCCATAGGGCAGATGTGGCTGCTGGGGGGGGGGGGGGGGGAAGAGTTTTCATTTTGACTGAAACAAAATAAGCTCCAAAATGACAGTTCCTGAAGCTGAGTAGAAACACTCAACCACCCCTGTCGGTGCACACACGAATAGGAACTGATAACGGGAAGGCATTGACGTTCAATAAATTCAGGTAGAAAAAATACCAGCAACTCAGAAATGGCTGATTTATTTATTTGCATGTTGCCTCAATGAATAGTCACAGTGCAGCGCTGAAGTCTGTGTCCTACTATCTGAGCTGAATAGCCTTCAAAATCATAATTAACTACTGGAAGGAAAGATAGTCTGGTTAAAGCACTGGAGTAGGACTAGCACATCTGGCATCTCAGGGCCAGTGCTGTCCCAGGCACCCTGTTTGACCTCAGACAAGTCATTTAGGACCTGATTCTGCCACCATGACTCAGGCTTGCAAAGTTCCTTTCTCCACAATTGGTTCAACTGAAGTAATTAGCATCAGTAATGTGAGTGTGAGTAAGGTCTCGGGAGCATGTTGTTAATTTCTCTGTGCCTCAGTTTCCCAACCGTAACATGGGGATGATACCACCCAAACACACGGGGTTGTGGGGAGGTTAAAATCACTAACATCTATGAGATGCCCAGATACAAGGGTGAAGAAACTGAAATACGATCATACATTATATTCATGAAGGGCTTGCCCTGTTTAGACTTTCAGTGGCTGATTTTTAAGGTTGGTCCAAAGACAGTCAGAATAATCAGGAAGCCTGCTTCGCCATAAGCAAGACGGGATGTCTTTCTAAAAGATATGCTTTCCTAGTTCAACCACAGGTTCTTGGGCTCAATGGAAGTGTAATGCTGACAGACCCCAGAGGGCAGGATCGAACCTGGGATCTCGGGAGCTAAATGCACGAGCCTTTACTGCATGAGCTAAAAGCCACCTGCCCCTTAGCTAAGGCTATAGCAGACTCATTAATTTCTAAGTGGTCTTGGTGCCACAAGAGGGGGACAGAGCCCCACACCCAGGAGGAGTGGGGGTTACATAAGCATCACTGGGTGAAATTCTTCAGCCTGTGCTGAAGAGGTCAACCTTGATGATCCTTACTGCTTTTGTACTCCAACCTTCTTTGGTCTCCCCGCAACTCTTTAGTATTTCAGTAGGGCACAGAAGCCCTATCCAACATTTGGACCTCATTGTGCTAGCCACAAACACGCAGTAAGAGATAGACTTCTCTCCAGAGAACTTACAGTCTAAACAGACAAGACAAAGGGTGGGAAGGGAAACGAGCACAGAAAAGCAAAGTGTCTTGCCCAAGGTCAAAGGCCGAATTGGTAAAAGAACCCATGTCATGCTGTCTGGAGTGACACATGACTGTGAGTGTCAACCTCAGGGCAGAAACTGCAAACTGATGTTCGATAATTAGATTTCACCAACCCAGTAACACTTGTGAACTCCTAAAGAGCTATTACAGTTTTACCATGGAGTCACGGACAGCTGGGGCTCCAGTCTATCTTGCCATCCAGGCCAGCTGGATTATGTCAGAGGTGGCCACTTAACACCAAAAACCAGAAAAATATTTGGGTTCCTCCCAGTTCCAAAGGACCAGTCACTTGCCCCAAGTCAATTGTACTGAGATCACTAACCAAAGACAATCCTGAAATAAACTAACTAAAGATTTATTAGCTAAGAAGAGAAATAAGAGAGTTATTTACAAAGTTAAAAGAGAAAACATACATACACAAATGAGTTACAATGTTCAATTAAAAAAGATAATATAACCTTCTATATTAAGCAGCTCTCTGTGTCCTTTGGGACTGACCCAGGCCGAGCAACATGAGGGTTGCGTGCTGATGTTTAGGAATCTTTGCCCTCAGAGTTCAGAGAGCACAGAGATCCCAGTTTCTCCATGTTAGGGGTTTTTATCCCCTTCACCCCAAAATCCAAACTGATGGGACGAATTCATGTGCAGGTGTCCCCTTCCTGGAGGGAGTGAGAATGCAATTGACAAGGTGTCTGTCCTCTGATGAGACACAGTGCCTCATTTGCCTTCAGAGATCCAGCCGGTATGCAGGACAAGCACTTTACCTTAATTAATGCTTCTTTTCCTGTTTGGTGAGCTATACAGATACAGAGGTTTACAATGCAAACTGTCAATATACCTGGTTTCAGAGTAACAGCCATGTTAGTCTGTATTCGCAAAAAGAAAAGGAGTACTTGTGGCACCTTAGAGACTAACCAATTTAATTGAGCATGAGCTTTCATGAGCTACAGCTCACTCACGAAAGCTTATGCTCAAATAAATTGGTTAGTCTTTAAGGTGCCACAAGTACTCCTTTTCTTTTTGTCAATATACCTTTACACCTTGGGATACAGGCAGTGATGAGCTGCCAAAATCTTAACAACGGGTTCCCTCCTCACCCCACGAGGGGGTCGTTGCCACCCCCGCCCCCTGGGACTCCTGCCCCATCCAACCCCCCCGTGTTCCTTGATGCCTCCCCCCCAGGATCCCTGCCTCATCCACTCCCCCTCCTCTGTCCCCTGAGTGCCCCCAGAACGGGGCAGGAGGGTCTCGTGGGCCACCGTAGAGGGTGCCCAACGTGCCATGCCCCAAGAGCTAGAGGCACCTGCCGGAGGGCGAGGTGGGGAGTCCCCGCGGTGTTTACCTGAGGCAGCTCCCAGGAAGCATCTGGCAGGTGTCTCTGGCTCCTAGGGGTGGGGTAGCATAGCTGGGGGGGAGCAGGGGGAGCGGCCGCTCCCCCACTGATCACATCAAAAGTGGCGCGTTAGGCGCCGACTCCCTGGGTGCTCCGGGGCTGGAGCCCCCACAGGGGAAATTTGGTGGGTGCAGAGCACCCACCGGCAGCTTCCCGCCCTGCGCCCGGCCCCAGCTCACCTCCGCCCTGCCTCCTCCCCTGAACCCACCGCCCCGCTCTGCTTATCTGCGCCCACCCGCCCCGCTTCCTGTGAATCAGCTGTTCGGCGGGAAGCCAGGGAGGGCTGAGAAGCAGGCCGCGGCTTCCCGCTCACACCGAGGGTGGCGGAGGTGAGCTGGGGCGGGGAGCGGTTCCCCTGCGCGCCCCCCCCGGATTACCTGCTGCGGCGCGGGCGGCCCCCCTCGCTCCCCCCTCACCCCCGCCCCAGCTCATCTCCGCCTCCCTGGGCCTGAGCGGGAAACCGCCGCTTGCTTCTCAGCCCGTCCCGGCTTCCCACGCAAACAGCTGATTCGCGGGAAGCCAGGGGTGGGGGGCAGAGAAGCAGAGCAGGGCGGCGCGTTCAGGGGAGGAGGCGGAGCGGAGGTGAGCTTGGGCTGGGGGGTGGGAGCTGCTGGTGGGTGCTCTGCACCCACCAAATTTTCCCTTTGGGTGCTCCAGGGCTGGAGCACCCGTGGAGTCGGCGCCTAAGGCAGGTTAAATTTAGAAGTCCTTTTAGAACCAGTTGTCCCTCGCGGAACAACCAGTTCTAAAAGGGCTTCTAAATTTAACAACCGGTTCCAGCATAAGTAGGATTAATACATGCTGCATCCTACAACCATTCCATAAAGTCTAAAGACCAATCTCTTTTAACTATACTAACCCACAGATGAGCCAAACTGGTTTCCAGCTATGCATTTGGGATTATTATTATTTTATTATTATTATTATTTTATTATGATTATTAATAATGTTCAGTGAGGCCCTGGGGCTTGGCATGAGCTGGCACCAGGTCTGCCAGAGTTACATCCAGATTCATCAATTCCCAGACCAGTTCCCTGTGCACTAGCCCTGCCAGAGTTACTACATCCTCACTGCTGCTGCAATCCTCTGTGTGTGTCATGAGGACATTCTAGGAGCATATCCTATGATTCGGTCCCAGTGAATTGTGGGGAAAATTCTCTGTCCTTTCGGGCATACAGGGGGAATTGTGGGAAGACACTGGGGGACTATCAGAAGGCCAATGATTTAGCCATGTCCTCACTGCAAAGTGGGTGGGTGACCAGCCCAAATTAAAGCCCACTTGGGCTTTAGCTGATATCGCCAGAGAGCCAGTTATCCCAGGTTTAAAGCACCCTCAAACTTGGGTGAGGGGATATTGCATGTGGAGAGAAGGGAACTTAGGGGCAACCCCGGAGCAAGAGCCCAAGTTAATTTGGCAGTGAAGACATATGCATAGCATTATTACCCTTCTTGGGCTAAACTGGTAGTCACCTTCAAAAGTCACCTATGTGGGGTCTCTACAAGTCAAAAATGATGTGAAAAGGAATTGGATTGAGGGATAAAAAAAAGATAAATGGTGAAAAATTAGGCTACACTTGGCCTTTATTTTTTAAATAACCTTGTACTCCTTTTCCATTTTCACATCAGAACTCTGTGTGTCCCCCCCCCTCCTTTTTTTTAAACTTCATTATTTTAATGGCTACATCCTTGCTCTGATGTGTCAGTGGTTGTGGAAAATCCTGTGAAGCAAGGGCTTAATGAAATGGCAGCTGGAACAGAGGGATAAAGTTCCTTTGGAGCAGCTTCAAAGGGTAGAAAGAGAGCAGCGGTAGCAATCAGAACAATGGTGCCGGGATGCTCATACACAGGCCAGGCACATCCAGCTGGCTGTTTAGACTCGGCGTCCTAATGAAGCATGAAGTGAAATGGGTAAGTACACGGTAGGGGAGAGGAATCGAAAGGAAGATAAAAAAAAAAATAAAGAAGGAAGGGAGCATTCTTACATTTCACAACAAATGATTTAGACCTGAAACAAGGTGCCAGAAGAAGAAGAAAAAAAAGCTAGTCAGTTATAGAGCACATGCTAATTTTGTTCAAAAGCCTTTACTTCCTGCATTCATTCAAGCATTTTTCCTCTTGGTTTTTTTTTAAATCTTTTTTTTTCCTACAGAAGAATAATTACGATAAAAAGCATAGGGATTAAAAAGATGTTTCCCTCTGAATAATTTCCATCACTCTTTATTATTTTGCTATATGGGGTTATTATTATTTTAGTATGATTATTATTATTTTAGTATGATTAATAATAATAATAATTTATTCAAGTAAAGGAGTTAGTAAAAAGATGAGCAGAATAAAAAAACAACTTCACAATCCCACAGATTCACTTATTTGCTCCATTAACAGGGATTAATCAATTTGTGTATAAACGACAATGTTGCAATTGCAAAAATGGCATTAAAAAATGAAAAGAGCTAGAAACAACTTCATGTTGACACATGACGGGGTGTTAACCTCATCCATGTGATAAGCAAGCCTCTATACAATGATCCAAATGGAGGTTGCCAGCAGATTTCGAATCTAGGACCTTCAACACCAAGACTCTGACCTCCATCAGTTAAGCTAATAGAGTAATGCTTTCAGCAGGCACCAGCAGCAGTCCACGGTTCTCTATGTCATCAGGTCATAGCGTTCAAGGCCAGAAGAGTGCACCAGCTCATCTAATCTGACCACCTGTACAGCAGAGACCCCCGTCAGGGTCCAGCATCCACACACTAAACCCATCAGACCAAAGTATTTCAGTCCCCAGGAGGCTAGAAGTTTATGTTCTACAGCAAGAAGATAGGAGGGACGGAGGCACAACAATGCCCAAGGCGCACCGATGCCCAGGTGCCTGCAATAGGAAGGAAATCATTAAGTGAGATATGCCCGGATAATCTTGGCACACTGAAGAGGAAGAGGAAACACGCCCAAAGTCATTGCCAGTCTAACCTGGGGGGGGAAATTCCTTCCTCACCTCACATACTGCAATCAGTTAGACTGGCCACGAGACAGTAGATGCAAACAACACATTATAAATCTGTTCCATGTGCGAAACTTTTTGTAACAAAACCCTGACACCATGTAAGATCCTCATGTTTCAGGTTCAGTATTAAAGTGTCCAGAAACCGCTAAGTCATTATCTGCATTATAGCTGTAACCCTTCTGCCCGTCAGAGTTGGCAGCAACAAGGGCTGGGTTCAATATCTAGGGTATCCATTCGAATAACACAATGCAAACCGGCTCGAGCCCCCACCCAGTGACCTGGGACAAATATATACCACCCCCGCTGGGCGCCTCCAAGAGGCAATACTTCCCCTCTCGCAAGCACATAGTCTGAGTGTAGCAAAAGCCTTTTAATAACAGAGAGAAACAATGTGGCATTATGTTGGGGAAACACCACCAACAGGATTCATAACACAACCCATGAGCAAAAAAAAAAACCCACCTCAAGCAAATTGGGGCATGCCCTTTTCCCTTTGGTTCTTGAATCCAGCAACCCCAAATCACCCAAAGTCCCAAAAGTCCAATGCCCCAAAAGTCTCTGTCCCTGGTTAGGGCAGCCCCAGAGTTCGAAAGTTTATCTGCGGAGCTTTACCTCCCAACCTGGGTGGAAATGGGACGGGGGTAAGAGGCACCTTACATGATCTGAAGCTGACTGCCCCATAGCTCCATAGCAGCGCTCTGCTCCGCCAGCCGCCCCACGAAATCCTTCGCTCAGCTGCTCTCCGCTCTGCCAGCCGCCCCACGAACTCCTTCACTCAGCTCCACGGCCCACAAGCAGCTCCTGCCATCCACAAACTGCTCCGCGTCGAACTGCTTCACCAGCCGTCCCACAAACTGCTCCACAATATATCTTCAGGCTCCCCCACTACTTAACACAACACTCAGTGATTTCAGCTCTTAGGTGAATTCAGCTTATAGTAGGGGAGCCCCAGTGCTGGTGCACTGTCAGCCCAAAATGAGCTCAGCAGCCTATAACTAGACTTCTAATGAAATCAAAATTAGCTCTGATATTCCACAGTGGAGAGAGGAGGAAGTGCAATTAGCATGTAAGGCCCTCACCAAGGGGCCCATGCCACCAAGTATTAATACTTGTCCCCAGCCTCTCTCTATTCACACAGTTTTGGAACCCATGACCCTTGCCTAGCGAGTGCTACTGAGTTGATGGTGAATCCCTCCATCATAACAAAAGGCCACATACAGTTCCAAGCACAGTTCCCATAATCAGGGTAATAACAATTTATTCTTCCTGCCCCAATAACAGAGACACTGGGGATCCCACAGCAGCCAAAGTGACCATTTGGGCAGCTATGGTCTCATTCTAGGCGTGGTGGGTGTGCCTATGCAAATGAGATCGGCCCCTGAAGTTCTTTTCCACAACTTGCCACACCTCACCACCAGATGTCAGGGTGGAGCTCATCCTGACACTGCTTACATCGCTATAAACCTGGGGAGCCAATTACAATATGGATAGCCTCTGATATAGCTACAATGCAGTTAAAAGCAGTAGAGTACTTATATGTTCTCTTCACTAAACTAAAGCCTTGCATGTACAGGATTTTAGTTGGATTATGAGAACATAGTTAGGTCCTATAGTCATTCCAGTTTTCAGGTGTATGGTCATTAGAGCTGGATGAACAAGGAAGTTTTTGGAAAGTGTAGGGGACAATTTCCTGGTGCAAGTGCTGGAGGAACCAACTAGGGGCAGAGCTCTTCTTGACCTGCTGCTCACAACCGGGAAGAATTAGTAGGGAAAGCAAAAGTGGATGGGAACATGGGAGGCAGTGACCATGAGATGGTCGAGTTCAGGATCCTGACACAGGGAAAAAAGGAGAGCAGCAGAATACGGACCCTGGACTTCAGAAAAGCAGACTGTGACTCCCTCAGGGAACTGATGGGCAGGATCCCCTGGGAGAATAACACGAGGGGGAAAGGAGTCCAGCAGAGCTGGCTGTATTTTAAAGAATCCTTATTGAGGTTACAGGGACAAACCATCCCGATTGTAGAAAGAATAGTAAATATGGCAGGCGACCAGCTTGGCTTAACAGTGAAATCCTTGCTGATCTTAAATACAAAAAAGAAGCTTACAAGAAGTGGAAGATTGGACAAATGACCAGGGATGAGTATAAAAATATTGTTCGGGCATGCAGGAGTGAAATCACGAAGGAGTTGCAGCGAGCAAGAGATGTTAAGAGTAACAAGAAGGGTTTCTTCAGGTATGTTAGCAACAAGAAGAAAATCAAGGAAAGTGTGGGCCCCTTACTGAATGAAGGAGGCAACCTAGTGACAGAGGATGTAGAAAAAGCTCACGTACTCAATGCATTTTTTGCCTCTGTCTTCACGAACAAGGTCAGCTCCCAGACTACTGCACTGGGCAGCACAGCATGGGGAGGAGGAGACCAGCCCTCTCTGAAGGAAGAAGTGGTTCGGGACTATTTAGAAAAGCTGGACGAGCACAAGTCCATGGGACTGGATGTACTGCATCCGAGACTGCTAAAGGAGTTGGTGGATGTGATTGCAGAGCCATTGGCCATTATCTTTGGAAACTCATGGCGATCCGGGGAAGTCCCGGACGACTGGAAAAAGGCTAATGTAGTGCCCATCTTTAAAAAAGGGAAGAAGGAGGATCCTGGGAATCACAGGCCAGTCAGCCTCACCTCAGTCCCTGGAAAAATCATGGAGCAGGTCCTCAAGGAATCAATTCTGAAGCACTTAGAGGAGAAGAAAGTGATCAGGAACAGTCAACATGGATTCACCAAGGGCAAGTCATGCCTGACTAATCTAATTGCCTTCTATGATGAGATAACTGGCTCTGTGGATGAGGGGAAAGCAGTAGACATGTTGTTCCTTGACTTTAGCAAAGCTTTTGACACGGTCTCCCACAGTATTCTTGCCAGCAAGTTAAAGAAGTATGGGCTGGATGAATGGACTATAAGGTGGATAGAAAGTTGCCTAGATTGTCGGGCTCAACGGGTAATGATCAATGGCTCCATGTCTAGTTGGCAGCCGGTATCAAGTGGAGTGCCCCAAGGGTCGGTCCTCGGGCCGGTTTTGTTCAATATCTTCATAAATGATCTGGAGGATGGTGTGGATTGCACCCTCAGCAAGTTTGCAGATGACACTAAACTGGGAGGTGTGGTAGATACGCTGGAGGGTAGGGATAGGATACAGAGGGCCCTAGACAAATTAGAGGATTGGGCCAAAAGAAATCTGATGAGGTTCAACAAGGACAAGTGCAGAGTCCTGAACTTAGGACGGAAGAATCCCATCCACCGCTACAGACTAGGGACCGAATGGCTAGGTAGCAGTTCTGCAGAAAAGGACCTAGGGGTTACAGTGGACGAGAAGTTGGATATGAGTCAACAGTGTGCCCTTGTTGCCAAGAAGGCCAATGGCATTTTGGGATGTATAAGTTGGGGCATTTCCAGCAGATCGAGGGACGTGATCATTCTCCTCTATTCAACATTGGTGAGGCCTCATCTGGAGTACTGTGTCCAGTTTGGGGCCCCACACTACAAGAAGGATGTGGAAAAATTGGAAAACATCCAGCGGAGGGCAACAAAAATGATTAGGGGACTGGAACGCATAACTTATGAGGAAAAGCTGAGGGAACTGGGATTGTTTAGTCTGTGGAAGAGAAGAATGAGGGGGGATTTGATAGCTGCTTTCAACTACCCAAAAGGGGGTTACAAAGAGGATGGATCTAGTCTGTTCTCAGTGGTAGTAGATGACAGAACGAGGAGTAATGGTTTCAAGTTGCAGTGGGGGAGGTTTAGGTTGGATATTAGGAAACACTTTTTCACTAGGAGGGTGGTGAAACACTGGAATGCGTTACCTAGGGAGGTGGTGGAATCTCCTTCCTTGGAAGTTTTTAAGGTCAGGCTTGACAAAGCCCTGGTTGGGATGATTTAGTTGGGGATTGGTCGTGCTTTGAGCAGGGGGTTGGACTAGATGACCTCCTCAGGTCCCTTCCAACCCTGATATTCTATGATTCTATGAACAATGGGAAATCTGTTACATGATAAATATTTGTTTCCTTGAAGTGTTTTTTCCATATAATTTCCCAAGTTTTTTTCCACAAACACACACAATGAGAAGGGGGCGAGGGAGGATTCTTCACTGAAAAAAAAGACGAGAAAAGGGAGGGGGGAAAACTTTTTTTTGTTCTGGATTTGGAAAATAGATTCAACTCTTTCGACAAACCAAGCATCACATTCTTCTCCTCCTCGAAATATATCTTCCTCTTTCTATCTTTCCCCTGGAATATATTCTCGAAATTCAGGCTATACACTGACACATTGTTACTACTGCTGCTGTCACATCAACAACTTTCAAGCTATGTTCCCTCTCTGTATTTGTTCCTCTTCAAGTATTGTCCCAATTTTACCCAAATGGCCATCGGTTAAAGAGAAGAAAACAAAAGGTTGTTAAGCTTATTTCATGTCATCATTGGTTTTACATCTGAAACGATCATGCTGTGTGCTCTACCTGATTAAATATAGATGTACTGATTATGGTGCCTTTGTACAGATCTATCTATCCATCCCCTATCCCATGGCCATTGCTGTAACATCTCTTCTTGGGTTTCCAACTGGTGTGCTTTGTAAGAAAAAATCGGTACATTACCTAGATCACACCAAACAATTTAAAGCTTTACAAAGGAACAAAACTAATCAGATTTTGATGAATTTGGGATGCTTTTGCCAAGAGTTTATGCAAGATTTTTTTTTCCTCTTTAGCTGGGGAAGCAGGAATTCTTAGTGTTACAGGTATATGACCACTGCATGTGTGTATATATATGGAAAAAAGTTTCACCTCTTTTCACTGATTGATGCTGATCTATGCCATTTTCAGCAGCCATTAAATCTGCGGAAAGTTCACCTGTGTGCAGAGGGCCTGCATGCAGTCTATGTACCACTCAGCTCTCACTTAAGTGGGACATAGGCCTCCTGCTGGACCTGTCAGCTATGTCCTTTCTGAATATTTCATAGATTCCTAGAGTTTAAGGCCAGAAGGGACCATTAGATCATCTTGCCTGACCTCCCATATATCACAGGCCATTAAACTTCATGCACTTACCTCACTATTAATGTAGTCAGAGATGCCTCTTGTCTTGGCAGCAAATGACTGTGAAGGCACAGGCAGCCTGAATTTCCATCCTTGTTTTGCTTTGTAATGTGAAGACCTAGTTGCAAGGGGGTCCAAAAGATGCTGGACTCCCTTTGGCCATGAAGAGGATTGGCCCTTCACGGCCACCGCAGATTGGAGGTGGGGCCCAAGGAGGCAGAGTCTCACACCCCTGGGCTGCTGGCCAATAGTGTCCCTCATTGGTGAAGGGCAATGCCATTAATGACTTCCCAGCACATCTTTCCAGGTTTGGGATTGGCTGTCCCATCCATAAAGGACAGCAGCTGGCAGAAACAGGCCTCACTCCTGTGTCCTCCTCTGCTGAACCCTTACTCCTTCTCCTCTCTCTCTGAGTGTGTCAGTTGCACAGATGGAAGCCTGTGTCTCACTGTGCTTGTTCCCTTGTGCTCAAAGGAAGCAATGATCTTCAGAAAACCAGCCTTCCCTCCACCCCACCTTTGATCCTCTGCCATTTATTCCTCCTTTGTTTTTCCTTTAAGCGCTCCACTTTGGGCTAACCGAACTGAAAGGTTGGGCTTGTTTCACTCCTGAGTTTGCCCATGTCTCTGTTGGTTGAGCTGGAAAGAATCAACCGAAGACAATAAGAGGAACTGCTACCTTTTGTATATTCCCATTACCAGGAACTGAATGCTCTTCAGCAGCATACGTGGAGGACAGCATGGCATTGGGCTGGGGCACTGGTAGAGCCTGGGTTCTATTCTTGGCTCAGTGACCTGCTGCTTGGTGACCTAGGGTAAGTCACTTTGCCTTTCTGTTCCTCAGATTCACCATCCATAAAATGGGCATAATAATATAGACTGCTCTGTCAAGCGCTTTGAGATCTGCTATGCAAAGCGCTGTATAAGAGCTAACTGTTATTATTAACCTGGATTCTATGTGTTGTATTTACAAAAACATGCAAATGGATTCTATGTGTTCTACCAAGTCATCAAGTAGAATCAGACCATAAGTCCATCCTCAGAACTAAATACTATCAGGTACTGTGGCCTAGGAGGCTGTGTAGTCTCGTGGTTAGAACACTAATATGGGAGACAAAAGTCCCTCATTCTTCTCCTCATTCAGTCTTGGGTAGGTGATGTGATTTCTGTACCTCAGTTTCCACTATCTGTAAATAACCACATTTATCCATCTCAAAATGTGATGCATGGCTCGGTGTGTAATGGAAGTAGAAATCAAAGGACAAATGTGTTTAGTAGGATGTAAAATCTTGTTAGTAGTTTTGCTCTGTCCTAGATGAATGATACTAAGAGAGGTGTGTGCACAAATCTAGGAAAGCATGTAGGCAGAGCTGGGCAAAATGTTTCAGATGAATAGTTTATTTGCCAAAAAATGCAGTTTCAGCCAAAAACCAATGGGGAAAAAAAAGAATTTAGCAAAAGTCTAAACAAATTGACATTTTGTAAATGTTCCATTTTGAAATGTAGGTAAATTTTTTTAAAGGGGTAAAAATCAACTGAAAATGAAATAACACTTTTTATGTCAGATACATTTTGTTTGACCTGAAATTATTATTATTATTTTTATTTTTTCATTTTCTTTCTGGCAAGAAAAAATGAAAAAAAAAATCCATTTCAGGTGGACCTGAAACATTTCCCCTTCCCCATTTTTCCATTCAGCCACTGAACCGAAAAATCAATTATTTGCTCAGCTCTTTATATTGGCTTTCATATTAACAGCCCTGCTTGCTCAATGCACAGCACATTGTCTGCCATCACAGCAGCACAAATTGAACCAGGTTTACAAGGTTGGTGCAATTATTATAAAGAGGAGGAATGGTTTTGTGGAGAAAGGCACCGGATTGGGATGCAGTTGAGCTGGTTTCAGCTCATGTCTTACCTTCAGGAAGTCACTGACATCTCTCTGAGTTTCAATTCGCCATTTAACAATCAGGGATGCTAAGATTTCATCTGTTTAGATTGTGAGCCACCCAGTCTCCTCACTACGTGTTTATACAGCACCTAGCTCTAGGCAGTACTGTAACATAAATAAAAATATTATTATTGAGAATCTCACGGGGATCTGAGCTTGGGCAGAAGACTTATTTAGCACTTAAGCCTTGTTTTGTACGAGCTGCATGGGCCTAGTGCTATGCTAGTCCTTTTAAAGGAAGTGAATTTCTCCCTAGCACCAAGGACACGTGGGCCTACACATGTCCAATATTAGTCAGCTTTTGAATTATATCAATTGCAAATTAAGAGGGGCTGATTCACCTCTGTTTATCTCTTTGGGGGCTACAAAGTTAGCTGCTGCTCTCATATTTGTTTGTATCCTGCTGGGAGGTGGTGTTTGTTTCTAGCGGGTTTGGTAATTGCTAGAATTAAAAACTGATTCAATTAAAGAGCTTTTCTTTTTTAGTTTTTTTTTCCCCGCTCTGCTTTATTTTTATGGACAGAGGTTACCGTGAATCTATCTTTGTCATGCCTGAGAAGATTTCATTTCTTTCTCTGCGGGTGGTAGGGACGCAGGTTGAAAAGATGATGTAGCCCCTCCTGCCTTCAGTATATGTGGAAACTCTTACCTTCTCGGCAGCAACCTGTATATTAAACATTTATTTCTATAACTTTATTTTTAAGCACATTTTGTGTTAGTGGAAAATGCCTGGGAGAGAAAAAAGGTACAGCATGGTCAGATGTAACATTGTCTGCTGCTTCTGGTAGAACCTATAGCCTCTCACCAAGATCCTATTGTGCTAAGTACTGCATATATAGAGTCAGAGAGGGATGGTATATTAAAGAATGGTGTATTAAAGAAATGCAGATTCCTGTATATATGTAAATGGTTAGTTAATAGATAAGGTACCAGTAAAGGATCTTCAAGTATATGCAGCATTGTTCTGGGTTTTGTAGGACCAGTCAAACTGCTGATGGATGTATCCAGCAAATGACTTCTCCGATGTCAGCTCCTGACAGTCTCTGCCCGGCACAGCTTACAACCTAAATTGACAAATGACGGGTGAAAAGGAATGGTTGTTATCACCGTTTCCCAGATAGGGAACTGAGACACAGAGAGATTAAGACTCACACAGAGGGAGTCCAGGACAGCCAGGACTTGAAGCATGATCTGAGCAACAGCCCAGTGTCTTCAGTCCAAGACCATCCTTCCTTTTTATGTCCCTATTCTCAGACTGGAAAGATACCACTTTTAGGGGAAAGGAGTATAAGTCAGTGCCCTTGGCCCATTCAGTCATTGGACAACTAGTGGCTTGTAAGTCTCCATGATGAGACATGCCACAAGAATGCTGGTTAAATGTAGTTGTATGCCAAGTGGTTTTGTGATGTCCATTAGCAACTGGACTGAGGCAATCAATTAACTTAAATGGTATTAGGATCTCATGTTCTCAGCATACAGGCCTCCAAGTTCTAATCCTAGATGTTGTCTCTCCGAAAATCATGTAGGACTAGACTGTGTCTTGTGTAAGGAGACTGGAGGTAACCACACAGCTCCAGGAGCAGATCAAGGAAGGAAATAGATCTCAGAGAGTCACAAATCTCCTCCTTCTCCCACTTTGCTCCAAGAGGGGAGTAATTTACTGTAGCTCTTGGTGGCATACAGATTACATCCTTCCTTATGTTGGCTAGTGTGCAGGCCTGCCAATTGGTAGAAGTGGATTCAAAGCTCCGCCCACTCCTAGACCACATGTGTGAGAGGGGAGTAAGATCCCCATGGAACAGAGTCCAGGAATACCAATTTGTCTAAATCAAAACTGTTCACAAACTGATTAGGTTTTGACAAATTTCCAAACTTGGCAAAATTTTGAGAAAAAGAAGGATTGGAATTGTGAAATTGTTTTGTTTTGACATTTTCTAAACAAAAAAAAATATTTTTTAAAATTTCAAAATGGCTATTTCATTTCAAAATTTAAGGTAATTAGACTGAAAAAAGGTTGAAAAAAGAAAAACATTAAATCAAAATGTAACATTTCAAAATTAACAAAAGATTTCAATTAACTGAAAATTACTATGTTTATTTGTGAATATTTTTGAGATTATGACTCTTTGTCCTCATTCAAGAAGGGGAAAAATTTTGAACGCTCAAAAATATTCACAGGATAAAAAAACAGTTCCCTGCTCACCTCTTCCATGGAACCTGCTCTCCTTTCTCTGTAGCATTTTAGGAGGATCATGCAAGGGAGTGGTGAGGAGTGATGGTCTTACAACTCCCCCTTTGCGTCTTCTCTTCATATCGCTGGCTCTGTAGCTGTATGCACCTTGTTTATCCTTATCTGTAAAATGGGAATAATAATAATTACCCACGCTTATTATTATCTCTCAAGTGTAGGTATGGAATTGGGAGGATGAGTTAATATGTATACAGCTCTATTAAATGGATGCTTGATCCAGATGAGTAACCAAGCACAACAAGGTTCCACAGCACATAACGAGTCCTGAGCTGTCCATGTTCACATCCAAGCCACTCATATTCATACAGCGTAACATGGAGAAAGGCAGTGCAGGGCTCTCCTTCCCACTAAAGTCCCACCACAGGGCTCTGGGAGGAGGATGCGGTGGTAGGATCAATCATAGAGGGAAGATTCTATGCTTCCCTACATCACTTACTATGGAAACAGGGACTTCACAGTGCCCCTTTCCTTGGATCCAGAGCGCCTCACTTGACACACAAGTAGCTTGGAGGGGCTGACACTGCTATTCTAGACCACGGATGGAAGTAACAGATACAGGGGGAGGAAGAAAGGGGTTTGGCTGATGGCCCAAATGCTGTTACTGGGTTGAGGGTGGATTTCATTTCCCCCTAACCCTTGCCACATTTCACCTGCATAAATCCTGGCTATTCCATCTTTATGCAGAACAGCATTTACCCACAGACTGTACCAAGAAGTACTGTGTGCACTTAATGACGCTTTTTGTCTGTTCCCTGTATATAACATATATGCAATGTATATCGTTAAGGCATCGTGTTGACACTTACCGGAACAATTTCTCCCTCTGTCTTATGGAAAAATCCTATAGAATTGAATTGTGTTTGAACCATCCAATAGAATTAGGATTCAATTATCAAAATCTATAGGGCAGTTCAAAAAAGCCCTAAATAAATGCTTCATTAAATTCCATAAATTATTACATTCTAATATTAGATTAGTAGTGATTAGCTTCCTTATTAAGTCTATGAATTATTTCCAAAGCATCTGTCACATTCCAATCAAACCCTATTGGTTTGTTCCTATTCAGTTGTATAGGACTTTTCCCAGAAAGCTGGTTGGGTTTGAATGTGACATTTTTTTTTCTTTCATGTAGCTCATAAAAATAATTTGGAAAAAAAAGTTTGCACAAACTAAGGAATAAAACAAACATTTCTGATCTCCTGACACTTGTCAAAGGGAAATTTAACACACAAAGGAACAGAGGATCAAGGTCTTGCAAACTGCTCTTTCTTATCCAAACTTGCCTGACAGCTTTAGGCTCTAATGAACGAGTTTTGCAGTGTTACAAAAGCAGCTGTAAACCTGTAAACAGGGGAGGGGAGTGACAAGCTGGAGAAGCTGCCAGCTCCATGTGCCAGTTCAACAGCTTTAGTGCTTTTATAGTGATCTGTGCATTTGCTCTTCTTCGAGGCATTAGGGTTTTGAAAGGAAAAATTAACAGAGGCTGGAGAAAAGATGTGTCTTAGGCGTGAGCTGTGGTGCTTGACAAGCCGGGGAATTACAAGCTTAGTTTACAGTACAGGTCCCGTGTCTCTCCCAAGCCAAAACCCTACGTGTCTACAAAGTGCCCAGTCTGAATCATCTCTTTTGCCTGAACAACTGCCTAAACCAAACACTTTTAACCCTATCACTGTCCATTTAAACACTGTCATTTAAAGAAATCCCTATCTGGTGGTGGGATATTCAGATTGTTACTAGCGATAATCATTTGTCCATCTACAGCTGTTATTATTAAACCCATCTCTGAGACAGGTCCCCCCTTACGTTATCCGCTGTATGCTTATGGAATGTAAAGACATCACTTTCCTCAAAAGGCTTATTATCCCCCTACTCTAATACTACATACCTTGAGCTTGATTCTGCTGTTCGTTTCACCAATCACTTTACATTTACGATTTTCTAAATGAGATCAAAATCTGGTCCTGCGTCCCTTGGCAGCATGAAATTAAAATAAGTAATAAATAAATAATACAATAAGAATAATTCATAGATTCCAAGGCCAGATGGTATCATTTTGATCACCATGCAGTACAAAGTCAAATACCTTAGAGAAGTCTAAGTATAGTACAGAAACACTGTCATCTTCATTACTAAATTTGTAATTGCATAAAAAAATGGTATCAAGTTAGTTTGACAGGATCTATTTTCCACAAACCCATGCTGATTGGCATTAATTACATTACCCTCCTTAACGCATTGGATTTTTAAAAGTGCTCAGCACTGGCCTAAATCTGACCCAGTGGAAGTCAGTCAGACAATAAGAGCAGAGTCAGGCCAATTCTGAGTTTTCCCAAAAAGTCACACCTTTATATATATATATATATATATATATATATATATATATATATATATATATATTACCCACACAAACATACTTTAAAATACATTATTTAAAGTGCAAAAACAGAAGTTAGGAAACACCAAAATTGGGGATGCCTATGGGCAACCCGAATGCAGTCCTCTTGTGTGTATAAATTATGACACAGTCTTTAATGACATCTCTTGTCTTATGCCTCTCTCTTCCATGAGAAACATATCGCCATCACCACTGCCTTCCATCTTTGCTGGTCTCCTGCTGCAGTCTTAGATTCTTCTTATGTCATGCAACTTTCAGTTCTGCTTCTATGGGGCATTTCCATGTCATTCTTGGTCTACACCTCACGACCTCTTGCCCTGGGAGTTTCAGACCAACACTAGTCTTGTTACACTATTTGAGTTTTTCCTCCGTGTATGTCCTGGCTGTCTACATTTTCATTTTGTAATTTTCTGTCCTATCAGTTTCTGTTTAATCTTTCTTCAGAGAATTTCATTTTAGATTTTTTTTTTGGCCATCTGATAGTGAGGATTTTTCTAAGGTAGCTGTTCCTGAAAACTTGAGGTTTAGACAATAGGTTTTAATAAGTCCAAGGTTGGTGCAATATAGTAAGTCCAACTTTGCAACGGTGTTCAGTATTCAAAGTTTAGTTTGGAAGGTAACATTTCTGTTTCTCCAAATCATCTTCAGAGTTACAAAGACATTTCTGGCTTTGGCTATTCTGGCTTTAATGTCTTCATCTGTTCCATCTCTTGTACATACAGTGCTGCAAAAGACATGTGATACATGATACCTCTTCTATGGCAGTCCCAGAAAGTGTTATGGGTGTTTCTTGTTGGGTGTTGATTCTCATGGGTTTAGTTTTCCTGGTGTTGATTTTCAACACTGTTATTTGTGCATAGGCCTGGGGGTCATTTGTTTTGGCTTACATATCTCTAAGCGTGTGAGATAGCACGGTGATGTAATCAGCAAGTCAAGGTCCTCTGTGACAACTGTGTGAAAGTCGATTGTATGCCTCTTGGGCGTGCTGTGGTCTTTCTCATTCCCCAATTCATAACCAGTAAAAAAACATGAGTTACGTAAGACAACCTTAGTCTGACACCAGTAGTGACCTCAAATGTCTTAGTCAGTTCACCGTTATGTATGACGTGACAGGTTTCAAAGTAACAGCCATGTTTGTCTGTATTCGCAAAAAGAGAAGGAGTACTTGTGGCACCTTAGAGACTAACCAATTTATTTGAGCATAAGCTTTCATGAGCTACAGCTCATTTCATCGGATGCATACTATGGAAAGTGTAGAAGATCTTTTTATACACACAAAGCATGAAAAAATACCTCCCCCCACCCCACTCTCCTGCTGGTAATAGCTTATCTAAAGTGACCACTCTCCTTACAATGTGTACGATAATCAAGGTGGTCCATTTCCAGCACAAATCCAGGGTTTAACAAGAACGTCTGAGGAGGGGGGGGGGTAGGAAAAAACAAGGGGAAATAGGTTACCTTGCATAATGACTTAGCCACTCCCAGTCTCTATTCAAGCCTAAGTTAATTGTATCCAATTTGCAAATGAATTCCAATTCAGCAGTCTCTCGCTGGAGTCTGGATTTGAAGTTTTTCTGTTGTAATATCGCAACTTTCATGTCTTTAATCGCGTGACCAGAGAGATTGAAGTGTTTTCCGACTGGTTTATGAATGTTATAATTCTTGACATCTGATTTGTGTCCCTTTATTCTTTTACGTAGAGACTGTCCAGTTTGACCAATGTACATGGCAGAGGGGCATTGCTGGCACATGATGGCATATATCACATTCGTGGATGTGCAGGTGAACGAGCCTCTGATAGTGTGGCTGATGTTATTAGGCGTTGCAACAAAGCCCGTTGCCAACTGTGCCCACATATCTATTCAGGGGACACCATCACAGGGCCTCTGCCATGTACATTGGTCAAACTGGACAGTCTCTACGTAAAAGAATAAATGGACACAAATCAGACGTCAAGAATTATAACATTCACAAACCAGTCGGAGAACACTTCAATCTCTCTGGTCACGCGATTAAAGACATGAAAGTTGTGATATTACAACAGAAAAACTTCAAATCCAGACTCCAGCGAGAGACTGCTGAATTGGAATTCATTTGCAAATTGGATACAATTAACTTAGGCTTGAATAGAGACTGGGAGTGGCGAAGTCATTATGCAAGGTAACCTATTTCCCCTTGTTTTTTCCTATTCCCTCCCCCCCCCCAGACGTTCTTGTTAAACCCTGGATTTTTGCTGGAAATGGACCACCTTGATTATCATACACATTGTAAGGAGAGTGGTCACTTTAGATAAGCTATTACCAGCAGGAGAGTGGGGTGGGGGGAGGTATTTTTTCATGCTTTGTGTATATAAAAAGATCTTCTACACTTTCCACAGTATGCATCCGATGAAGTGAGCTGTAGCTCACGAAAGCTTATGCTCAAATAAATTGGTTAGTCTCTAAGGTGCCACAAGTACTCCTTTTCTTTTTATGTATGACGTGGTATGTCATATTTTCATAGATGTTCAGAATGATGGTCACAAATTTCTGAGGGATTCCATAGTGACATAGCAACTTTTGTAAAACTGTTGTATCAACTGTATCAAAGGCTTTATGGAAATCTCTAAATCCCCATGGACTCTGCCTTGATCTGGTAGGAAGGCTTGTCTTCCCTCATGACATTTAAAGACATGATTATATACCAATTTTTTTTCCAGGGGACCTCTGCCTCATTCAGTGCACATGATGAATCCCATTATTCATCTACCAGAACATGCTGCTCACCCAAAGAGAGAAGAAAAACACAAGGGAAGCCTAAATAAAAGAATCGCTTAAGAAGACATCTGCATTTACCAGAGTTAAAAATTGCTTCCTTAATATGATCATAACACATGTAAGAAAAACATGGTTGAGCCACAGTCCTTTATACATGGTGAGCCAGGTCGTCAGTACCATAATTCAGCATAATTCTGTTGACTTCAATGGAGCTCTGCTGGTGTACACAAGCTGAGGATATTGGTTAGTTATTTTTGTACTGTAGAAGGAATTAGCAAATCCCAAACTGTTGTAAATCCGTAAATCAGTATAAATCCGGGGGGAGGGATAGCTCAGTGGTTTGAGCACTGGCCTGCTAAACCCAGGGTTGTGAGTTCAATCCTTGAGGGGGCCATTTAGGGATTTGGGGCAAAAATTGGGAATTGGTCCTGCTTTGAGCAGGGGGTTGGACTAGATGACCTCCTGAGGTCCCTTCCAACCCTGATATTCTATGATTCTATGAAATCCATTTACCTCAGTAATGTGATGTTTAATTGCATCAGCCAAGGACTGATGCTGAGGACTTTAACCCTGGAAAAGCAGAGAACCTCCTGTGAAGTTGACTTGTACTCAGAGATCCCACTGACTTCAGTAACAGTGGAATTAGCTCAGCAGTTAGCAGGAGGTGGTCCACAGCTCCCATGATTGAGGTCATCAGCCTAACCAAAGGTGAAAGTAATTCTACCACCTCTTCTCACTCGGACTCCCTTGTAGTCTTCCCAGATCCAAATGTAAATAGGGTTACAGATCAAAGAATACATCTGTGTTTCCAGATGCCAGGTGACTCTTGCTTTAGCGACTAAGCCACAATGCACGCACTTGAGTCAGTAAAAGAGCAACAAGTGCATTGTTTAAATATTTATGGGCTTGCGTTTGAAAAATGAAATGTCTGTTTCCACCCCCTCCTCTTTTGACACTATTTAAACAAATAAATAAATAAAACTCACATACCCATGTCTTTAAATACAAATGCAGTCTCTCCTAAAAAGCTGGAGAGAAATAGAGGGAGAGAGAGAATGAGGGGCACTGGCACCCTCAGGAAAAATTTCGTCTCAGGAGAACTGACCTTTCAGAGAAAGCAAATTAAATTATCTTTCTCATCTTTTACTAGTGCTGTGACATCATTAAAATTCACATTACATACCAGCATGCTTTGTTTTGTATTCTTAACCTTAAACCAAAATTAATCAGTTGTCACATGGAGTTATCGTATTTGTTAATGGTGACTGAAGCAAAATGTACATTTTTTCAGGAAAATCAGCTTTGTGCGTATTCTTTTGCAAGTCTGTGCAATGTGCTCAATACTGGGGGCTGATTCTTCCTTGCCTTGCACCTTGTTTTGTCGCGCACACCTTTGCAAAGTGAGTTCAGAGTGTGTTGCACTGGGAAGGAACGGGTTCCCACGGTGAAGGTGTCCTCAACAGTTGTGTGGGCAATGGTGGCATATGTTGTGTTTACCCACAATCACCTTTTCTAGTGCCTGGAGGAGTAGAGGGTAGGGATGGTCATTTTTAACATCAGTTAAGGAGTTGAAAGCCCCGTTGCCAAATGCTACTTCAGCGTTGGGCTTGCCATATGCTCTACCAAGGGCTGGCCCTAAACAAAATTGTCGCCTCAGGTGAGGAGAGTCTTTGGCACCACCACCTTCATTTTTTAAAATTTGGAATGTTTTTACTGCATTTGTATCCCACTTAATGACTTTGATGCTTGATGTGCATACATGATTTCATCCCGTCATATAAGACTATAAAGCTGCATGCTAGGATCTGGAAATCTGCAAGTCCGGCGCCCTCAAAGCCCAGCACCCCAGGCAGTTGCCTGCTACTAAATCCAGCCCTAGGTCTATCCTTCTTCTCTTTGTTCCTACTTTTTTATGTATTATGGAACGTCTCAGCTATATAATATATATATATATATATATATATATATAATAGGGTAGTAATTTAAATTCTAACAAAAAGGCAACAGAGACTAGCTGAAGCCAAGGTTTAGTTTCAGATCAATCCCTGCCTTCTAGCCTGACTCCCATGGTCGGGGTCTCTAAAATGCATCAGTGGATCCAAGTTCTATTGAGCCCTGGGCTTCTTGCCAGCCAAAATTCAGTGGGATCTGTGCTTAATCTACCATTGCTTGGATAGTACATGGAAGGTCTCTATCTGACTAAGCTGACCAATCCAATATAGCAAAGCAAAACAACAAAGACTGACTATGACAAACACATATGAAAAAACAAACAAATGAAAATGCTCTCTATGGAACCTAGACTGCATGAGCTACCTACAATCATATAATTATAGGACTGGAAGGGACATCAAGAGGTCATCTACTCCAGTCCCTTGCACTCATGGAAGGACTAAGTATTATCTAGATCATCCCTGAGAGGTATTGCTCATAAAAATCTCCAAGGATGGAGATTCCACAACCTCTTTAAGCAATTTATTCCAGTGTAAAATCACCCTGACATTTAGGAATTTTTTTCTCATGTCCAACCTACAGCATCCTTGATGCAATTTAACCCCATTGCTTCTTGTCCTATCCTGAGAAGTTAAGGAGCATAATTTTTCTCCCTCCTCCTTGTAACAAACTTGTATGTACTTGAAAATGGTTATTGTGTCCCCTCTCAGACTTCTCTTCTCCAATCTAAACAAACCCAATTCTTTCAATCTTCCCTCACAGGTAAGGTTTTCTAGACCTTTAATACTTTTTGTTGCTCTTCTCTAGCTTTTGTCCAGTTTGTCTATATCTTTCCTGAAATGTGGCACCCAGAACTGGACACAATACTCCAGCTGATGCCTAATCAGTGCAGAGCAGAGTGAAATAATTCTTTCTTGTGTCTTGCTTACAGCATTGCTGCTAATACATCCCAGAATGATGTTTGCTTTTTTTTTTGAAAGTGTTACACTCTTGATTCATATTTAGCTCATGATCAATTGTGACCCCCAAATCCCTTTCTGCAGTACTCCTTCCTAGGAAGTCATTTCCCATTTTGCATGTCTGCAACTGATTGTTCCTGCCTAAGTGGAGTACTTTGCATTGGTCCTTATTGAATTTCATCCTATTTACTTCAGAACTTTTCTCCACTTTGTCCAGACCATTTTGAATTTTAATCCTGTCCTCCAAAGCACTTGCAACCCCTCCTACCTTGGTATCGTCTGCAAACTTTATAAGTGTACTCATTATGCCATTATCTAAATCATTCATGAAGATATTGAACAGAACTAGACCCAGAACTGTCCCCCGTGGGACCTCACCTGATATGTCCTTTCACCTTGACTATGAACCCCTGATTACTATTCTCTGGGAACAATTTTCCACCAGTTATGCCCCCACCTAGTAGCTCCAGCTGGGTTGTATTCCCTAGTTTGTCTATGAGAAGGTCATGTGAGGCAGTATCAAAAGCCTTACTAAAGTCAAGATATACTGAATGGCACATCATCCCGATAATGACAAAGGATGAACCAACACAAAAATGAAGGACAATAATTACACAATACAAAAAAGAAGACAGATGAGTAAGATAGTCAAAGATAAAGATTGAAAAAAATCAAAATTTTCAATTTTCATTGCGTTTCTGCTGAAAATTTATGAAAAAAAATATAAGAAAAACTAATGAGTTTCAAGAACACTTGGTTAAAAAAGAGGCCATTTTTCAAAGAAAAAAAAAACCTTCAAAAGATTTTGAGCAGCTCTAGTTTTAAACCAGAAATAACCACAGTAATCTCTCTCTCTCTCTCTCTCTCTCTCTCTTTCTCTCTCTCTCTCTGTCTCTCCAATCTGATTTACTTGCCCTATTGCCTTTTTATTTGGTCAAGTCTCTGTATATGTGAGAGAGACAGACAGACAGAGAGACACGGAGGAAGGAAGAGTATTGTGGATGTGAGGGAAGATATTGGCACTCTGTAAATAGTGCCTTTTATCCAGCTATATCAAATCACTTCAGGGATATTATTTAATGAATCCATGCAACACCCAGGTGAGATCAATAAGTTTTGTTTTCATTACCCTTTCCCTTTTTTTGAATGGGAAAATCAAGAAGTTAAGTGATTTGTCCGATTTCACAAAATACACCTCTGGCAGAGCTTGGTGTATGTACCTAAAACTCCAGATGCTAATTTCTGTGCCCTAACCATTAGACCAGAGTCCCACGCAACAGCAGTCATTGTACTGTAATTAATCTTTACCGTATAAATATTCTTTCTTCCTGAAAGAAGGATTTTTTCTTGGAACACTCTCACCCTGCATCAGATGATCCCTTGTGTTTGAAATAATTCTTGCAAAAATTATTCACAGAGTTGAGTCCCGATTGCTTAGAAGCAATTTTTTCAAAGGTAATTTCTTATGTAATGATCTGCACCTGAAACCACTGGGACTAAATTTTAGTGGCAGATTGTGTATATTTACACAGGTTTCAGAGTAACAGCCGTGTTAGTCTGTATTCGCAAAAAGAAAAGGAGTACTTGTGGTATCTTAGAGACTAACCAATTTATTTAAGCATAAGCTTTCGTGAGCTACAGCTCACTTCATCGGATGCATACTGTGGAAACTGCAGAAGACATTATATACACAGAAACCATGAAACAATACCTCCTCCCACCCCACTCTCCTGTTGGTAATAGCTTATCTAAACTGATCACTCTCCTTACAATGTGCATGATAATCAAGTTGGGCCATTTCCAGCACAAATCCAGGTTTTCTCACCCTCCGCCCCCCACACACAAACTCACTCTCCTGCTGGTAATAGCCCATCCAAAGTGACCACTCTCTTTACAATGTGTATGATAATCAAGGTGGGCCATTTCCACCATAAATCCAAGTTTAACCAGAACGTCTGGGGGGGGGGGCGGGGGTAGGGGTAGGAAAAAACAAGGGGAAATAGGCTACCTTGCATAATGACTTAGCCACTCCCAGTCTCTATTTAAGCCTAAATCAATAGTATCCAATTTGCAAATGAATTCCAATTCAGCAGTTTCTCGCTGGAGTCTGGATTTGAAGATTTTTTGGTGTAAGATAGCGACCTTCATGTCTGTAATTGCGTGACCAGAGAGATTTAAGTGTTCTCCGACTGGTTTATGAATGTTATAATTCTTGACATCTGATTTGTGTCCATTTATTCTTTTACGTAGAGACTGTCCAGTTTGACCAATGTACATAGCAGAGGGGTATTGCTGGCACATGATGGCATATATCACATTGGTGGATGTGCAGGTGAACGAGCCTCTGATAGTGTGGCTGATGTGATTAGGCCCTGTGATGGTGTCCCCTGAATAGATATGTGGGCACAGTTGGCAACGGGCTTTGTTGCAAGGATAGGTTCCTGGGTCAGTGGTTCTGTTGTGTGGTATGTGGTTGTTGGTGAGTATTTGCTTCAGGTTGGGGGGCTGTCTGTAGGCAAGGACTGGCCTGTCTCCCAAGATTTGTAAGAGTGTTGGGTCATCCTTCAGGATAGGTTGTAGATCCTTAATAATGCGTTGGAGGGGTTTCAGTTGGGGGCTGAAGGTGACGGCTAGTGGCGTTCTGTTATTTTCTTTGTTAGGCCTGTCCTGTAGTAGGTGACTTCTGGGAACTCTTCTGGCTCTATCAATCTGTTTCTTCACTTCCACAGGTGGGTATTGTAGTTGTAAGAATGCTTGATAGAGATCTTGTAGGTGTTTGTCTCTGTCTGAGGGGTTGGAGCAAATGTGGTTGTATCGCAGAGCTTGGCTGTAGACGATGGATCGTGTGGTGTGGTCAGGGTGAAAGCTGAAGGCATGTAGGTAGGAATAGTGGTCAGTAGGTTTCCGGTATAGGGTGGTGTTTATGTGACCATTTTTTATTAGCACTGTAGTGTCCAGGAAGTGGATCTCTTGTGTGGACTGGACCAGGCTGAGGTTGACGGTGGGATGGAAATTGTTGAAATCATGGTGGAATTCCTCAAGGGCTTCTTTTCCATGGGTCCAGATGATGAAGATGTCATCAATATAGTGTAAGTAGAGTAGGGGCGTTAAGGGACGAGAGCTGAGGAAGCGTTGTTCTAAATCAGCCATAAAAATGTTGGCATACTGTGGGGCCATGCGGGTACCCATAGCAATGCCGCTGATCTGAAGGTATACATTGTCCCCAAATGTATATTACCAGCAGGAGAGTGGGGTGGGAGGAGGTATTGTTTCATGGTCTCTGTGTATATAATGTCTTCTGCAATTTCCACAGTATGCATCCGATGAAGTGAGCTGTAGCTCACGAAAGCTTATGCTCAAATAAATTTGTTAGTCTCTAAGGTGTCACAAGTACTCCTTTTCTTATATTTACACAGGTTCTTTGACATCAGTGGCCATTAATGTGCATAATTGGAAACCAAAAAAGCATTGACTAATTTATTTTTAAAAAAGTGCCTCCATGTCAAGGTATCCAACTTCAAAGACGTGGACGAGGCTTGATTTTCAGAAAGTGCTGAGCTCCCCTGCTGTGAAAATCAGGACTCCTTAAAATGTCTTAAGATTGGCAGCCAAAAAACAAAGCTTCCCAAATCACATCACTTTTGAAAAACTTGGCCAATGATTACATTCAATGGGATGATACCCATGGTTAAAGACAAGCATGTGCGTAAATGTTGGTAGGAGCAGGGCCTAACATACAAAGGGCTCATATTATGGAAGGGAAAAAAATGGTCTGAAAGAAACCTAGGATGGATATCCCTTCACATCTACAACACTGTAAACACTTGCTTATTTGAATCAATCCCATATCACTGGAATCAAATTATTTAAATTATTCAAGATCTAAATGGGCTAAAATCCATGCCGGCCCTGTTTGTGGTTCGTTTATCGTGGTTAGGCATTCCAGCCAGCACTAAAAATAAAGGATCTGGACACTTGCCAGTTAGAGAATGACACTATGTTCCCCCCTCAAAAACAATAGAAGGAAAGTGATTCATGTTTCAAGAGAAGAAGGGAAAGAAGGAAAGAAGGGAAAGAATTGAGAGAGCAGAAATATTAATGGTTAATTTAACCTCTGCAACCCGCTGAGTTAAAGGGGATAATTTCCACACCAGGCTCAACTGAAATTTATTTAACATTTGCCTTCACAGATCCTGAGACCTCTGTTCAAATTTATGCTATAATATACTACTATAATCCAACGCTTCCAGTGTTAAAGGCTTTGAATAATAATAATTTGAGCATGCTCTTGGTTTGTGCTTTTTTACTCAGTAAATTCATAGATGCAGCTGGAAAGTGAATGAATGAATGAATGAATCTCTCTCTCTTTCTCTCTCTCATACACACATGCACACTCACACACACATACACTTAGCTCTATGTTGCCCAAGAGAAATATTTTTAAGGCCAGGAAAGGGATTTTTACTGTATTTCAATTTTAATTCAGCATGGCATTTAAGCATATGTGTGATTCTAAGCATGTGAGTAGCCTAAGTACATGGAATACTCGTGCTTGAAAGTCACATGCATGATTGTGGCTGAAACTTATACCAAGTTTATTGTTTGGCACCTTTAGAGTGTTAACTTGGGTGGGATAAATGATATCTCTATAATTATATATTATATCATTTATCTCTCCAGGGTAAATATCTACACACACACACACATTATATGCACACACATGGATGGACTGCTTTTTGTTACTGATGCATTGCAGTTTATACGGCTGAGCTTTGCCATTCATATATTTGTACTAACTGGGGGAGTACAGGGGGAGTGACAGGAGGGACTGAAGAATGAGGAAGGGTTAAAGTCTGGATCTAGTGAACCACTTGAGCATGTGCTTAACTTTAAGCATCTGAGTAGCCCTCAGTAAGAGCCTTTCTGTTAGCTAAAAAACACAAACGAGGAGTACTTGTGGCACCTTAGAGACTAACAAATTTATTTGGGCATAAGCTTTCATGGGCTAAAACCCACTTCATTGGATGCATGCAGTGGAAAATACAGTAGGAAGATATATATATATACACAGAGAACATGAAAAAATGGGTGTTGCCATACCAACTATAAGGAGACCAATCAGTTAAGGTGAGCTATTATCAGCAGGAGGAAAAAAACCTTTTGTAGTGATAATCAGGATGGCCCATTTCAAACAGTTGACAAGAAGGTCTGAGTAATAGTAGGTAATTGGCTTTGGATTGGGTCCTGCAAGATAGAGACTGGACACATGATGTCTAAGGGAGAATACAAATTGTCTACAAAAATTTCAAAGCTACTCAGGTATTAGGAGGGCTAAATATATATCTAGTAGGAAGTAACCTCCGGCTGAACACAATTGTTTAAGGTGGTTCAAGAGGGCAAAGCTTAGTGTAATGGGACCACATTAAAGGGCCCAATACTGCACCACTTTAGCCAGTGGGAACTTTACCATTGAATTCAATGTAAGCAGGACTGAATTCAATGTAAAGGAAACGTTAGGATGAACATCGGGAAATACTTCCTGATGGTGCGTTTTATTAGTCAGTAAAACAGTTTCCCCAGGGAAATGGTGGAAGCCTCATTACAAGGAATAGTTAAAACTAGAATGGTCAAAGAGCAGATTGAAGTCCTGCCTTGGTAGAGGGATGAAAAAATAATCTAAAATGTATAGATTCATAAATTCCAAGGTCAGCAGGGATCACTGTGAAAATCTAATCTAAGGCCATGGAACTTCCCTAAAATAATTCTTAGGACAGAGCTTTACACAGACATCCACTCTTGATGTTAAAATTGTCAGTGATGGGGAATGCACCACGACCCTTGGTAAATTGTTCCAGTGTTTAATTATTCTCTCTGTTTAAAACGTGAAGCCTTATTTCATTATTTCACAGATCTATTGTCTGTAGGTTGCAGATCTTTATATTTAAGAAGAAAGATGATTTGTGGTTAAGACACTAGATACAACCTCAGGAGTTCTGTGTACAATTCTTAGTTCTGATACAGACTTCCTGTGGGACCTTGAGTGAGTCATTTCATCTCTGTGCCTCAGCTCCTCATCTGTAAAATGGGAATAGCAATGTTTCCTTTCTCCCACACTTTGTCTGCCTTGGCTTTTTATGCCCCAGTCCGTGTGCCCATTCAAGGGCAGTACGCACTTGCTTAGAGGTAAGAAGTGGATAAATCTTTGAAGGATCAGGGCCTTCCACTGGAAGCTGTTGGAGTGGATCAGTATAGGGCAGATCCTATAATTCCCCTGGCAAGTTATGACAATGTACACCAGCTGAGGGTCTTCCCTTATGTGTTTTTTACAGCACCTGTGTTAATGGGGCCTGGGCCTCTTAAGATTGGCATAGTCTTGGTCCGACTATATTGTTATTATTTTTTTATTTTATTTATTATACCCAGCTATAAATATGAAAAAATCCATTATATATAAAATAAGTCAATCTCATACTGTGGAATCTTTTGCTCACAATCTTGTGGCATTTCTCCACCCCAAAATATATTTCAAAGTGTTTGCTGGGAGCACTGAACATAAATAGATAAATAAATAAACCTGTTTGAACTCAAGCTTATCTGAAACTCAACTGGTCTTCTCGGCCTATGTTCTCAATATGCATTCAAAAAGCGTGGCGGTGTTAATAGAATGTTAATATATTCTTAAAAGGCTGAGAGAGCTGCCTTTGAAATGAAACAAAAAAAAAAAGAGAGAGAAAAAGAAAAAGAGAGAGAGAGAGAGAAGAAAAGAGAGAGAGAGAGGGAGAGTTAGATTGTGGGGTTGCAGAAATTCCCTAGGGAGAAGGAGTACGAAACAGCACTTTCCCTTTATCATGCAAGCAATTACTGGCAATTTGTTCTGGCCAGTAAAACTTCTGATATTATCATGGTTGCTGAGTAATTTATCATCAAAGTTTAATGTGAAAACAGGTGACTGTGTAATCACCAATCTAGGAACAGAAATAGAATCGTTATTATTTCTGCCGGGAGAAAGGGCTTTTTTTTTTTTCTGTCAATTGACTTAACGGCCAAAAAGCTGTTCATCACATCACCATGAATTATAAAACCTCTATTAAATATTCATAAAAGTTTTGAAATGAATGTGTGATAGAGATGAAAGCCAGGCTAATTTAAATACCTACCAGACCTGTCTTAATTACAGAGGTAAAATGAGATATAAAAATTATAGCAGCAAGGGGGGGGGGAGTTGTAACAGTTCATTCAATATATTATATGAATCTTCTTAACCAGTCAGATGTAAAGTTGAACACTAGCTAGTGCATACACGTCTAAGTAAGGAAATAGCTTTCTGAGTCCCATGTTGTCAGTGCTGATGGGAATTTATTGCAGTTTAACTTTGCTTTGTGTTTTGACAGGAGACAGGATGTATGTTTGAATTTCAATGTTCCTTGATGCTACAGGTTGTACATTTCTGGGTGTTTATGTAATCATTTTTTTTCATTCATTTTACATTTAGAACACTTACACCTTGTGTGTGTGTGTCTGTGTGTGTGTGTGAAAGAGACAGAGACACACACGCACACACACAAAGTGGGAGCCTTTAGAAACGTTTACCCCCCCACCCCATGTTTAGCCCCATGTTTATCCCTCCCCCACCCCCCACTGTTCCTCAAACTTACTTGTCAACTGCTGGAAATGGCCCACCTTGATTATCACGACAAAAGGTTCCTCCCCCCCGCCCCCGCTCTCCTGCTGGTAATAGCTCACCTTAAGTGATCACTCTGGTTACAGTGTGTATGGTAACACCTATTGTTTCATGTTCTCTGTGTATATAAATCTCCCCACTGTTTTTTCCACTGAATGCATCCGATGAAGTGAGCTGTAGCTCAGGAAAGCTTATGCTCAAATAAATTGGTTAGTCTCTAAGGTGCCACAAGTCCTCCTTTTCTTTTTGCGGATACAGACTAACACGGCTGCTACTCTGAAACCTTAGAATCGTGTACATTTACCTAGGATACTTAGATAAGGTTTCCTTAATATCTGCAGTGTTCCTTTGTGCTGCCTCATCCTTATAGAAAATATGTTGAATGCTGCAAATATTGAGGTGATTGAACTGTCAGTACCTGGATAAGCCCCAGAATTACAATAGAGTGCATCTTACCCTGTAATTCAGTGGGGTTGCATGCAAGTGCAGCAGTGAAACGATGCACAGTGAACTGCAGGATCAGGATTTCCTCTGTAAACTGGCACATTTTTAAGGGTGCTCAATGAGAATTTTGGGGCCTGTCGGAGACTGTGGATTAAACTCCCCCAGGGACTACCGACCACCACAAATCTCACCACCTTCTGCTCTGAGTACAAGACCCATTTAACTGTCCAGCCTTCTCTAACATAAACACAGAGCAACATGTGTATTAAACAAACAAAAAAAAACCTCCCCCCACCACCCCCTACCCCCCAAACCCCCCAGCCCTATAAAATCAAGACACCCTCCTGCATATGCTTCTCTGGCTGGGAAGAGGATGAGAGAACAAACACACAATGCACGTGTAGTCACACTGCCTAATGCACTACTGGAACGTGCTCACATACTATGGTGATGAGCATGGTATACGATTAAAGTAGAATAGAAGGTTTTGATGCATGGGCAGCTCTTACTAAAAAGAACAAATATCTCTGAATGAAAACCCTTCGCTCTGTCCAGAACTTCTGCTGTTGGTGAAAAATGGCTCTTGAAATGAAAATATGTTTCATTGCTGCCTCCCTTGGTGCCTTGCTGTGTGACCCGGGGTCAATCACTTAACCTTATTGATGCAGTTCTCCAAGAACACAGTTCATCTAGTAGTAAGATAGGTAATACTTTATAACAACACTTACTACACACAGTAGATCAGAGGGCAGCTGTGAGGCTTAATTTTAAAGCATTTGTAAAGTGCTTTGTGACTCTTGGGTGGAATGCATTAAAATGCAAAGCTTTGAATTATTTTATTAGTGACTCAAAGTTTGACTGAAGGTTTGATTTGAAAAAGGAAACAAAGAATTTATGAAATTTCCTTTAGTCTTTTACTTTTTTTTCCAACCCGATGATGACCACTGCTGCAGTCACCACAGTGTCACCTGTAGGATGACCTTGAGGCCTTAATTTAGGGAAGCATCCCTATTCAGGAAAGAACTTAAGCACGTGCTTAAAGTTAAGAATACAATTAGAGCTGTCCTGAATAGGGATGGATTTTATGTCTTTAAGTGCGTTCTTGAGTCGTGGCCTGGAATACAGTAAACTCTTGTAACCCTTCTGTCAGGTGGAGCCGGCAGCAATGAGGGCCGGGTTCAGAATCTAGGGGTTCATTCAGACCCTGCTTACACCCTCACAGGGAAAACCCAAGGCTTTTGGGAAGTTGGATTTACCAGGAAGCAGGTTTTAGAAAATTTCAGCCTATCCTGCTGATTTTTCCCACTAACAGAGTGGAGCAGAGGAAGCTGGGTACAAATGTCTTTTCAGCAAAGCATGCTGGGAGTGGGAGAAGTCTGGGGCCCTATAAAATACAGGCTTTTCTAACACAGCTTTTATGTGGAGAGGCAGCGCTAGGGAATTGCCAAAGGAGTGCTAGGCGGAATCGCATCAGTTTGAGTGCAGTGGGAGAGTGAAGGGGGGGCAGCAGATAGAAAGAAAGGCTTGGAGCTGGACCTTTGGGTATACAAGTTGTGGCTCGCCTCGTTAAAGAAGGAAAAGACTTTGGGCTGGGACTTCCAAGCATTGACATTTTGGGGGAGGGAATGGGACTGAAGACAAGTGTTGGTGAACTAAATACCTATGTGTATTTTCAACAACTGCTCCATTTGTTTTTTATTTTTTCTGTGGTGGGCAGATCAATGTAGCCCACCACTGGCTATTTGGTGACAGGGCCTGACTTGAATTTATAACGCATACATTATTGTGTCTTAAAATTTCCTTATAAAACCCTGGGAGAGAGAGGAATTGTTTATGAAAGGGATCTTTGATGGTATTTTTTTAATTATGACTCTGAGCATATGCATATAATTGTGACTCTGAGCTGAATAAAAAAGAGCCTTTCAAGACAGTCTCTTTGGATTAGAACTTAAATAACTGTATATCTCTACTTCACCACAACCTTACTCTTTCTTTTGTTCCACCAGAAGGTTCAGGGTAGAGTTATAAGATAAAATAACTTGCCTAGAACCTTCACTCAATGTTCAAACCACTTCTGAGCTAGTTTCAAGCTTAAAACAAAGTCGGCTATCTGTTATGTTTGATTTTGTTTGTCTACTAGCCTCTGCACTGGCTGCTCCGCTGAGATTTCTAGCCCAGTTTCTTGGACTGCAGAAGTTTTAAATAAGACCAGGGAAACAATTGAACATCAGATGTTTATCTGAAAATAAGTAAGCCAAGGAGGTCTGGGTTCAATTTCTAGCTCTCATAGACTTCAGTCTACTTTCTTCACTAGTGTAAATCAATATAGCTCCATTACGGTCAATGGTGGAGGAACCCAATTAGCAGCGTAGTTTTAAACTAGCACTGGTTCTCCTGGTTCAAAAACTTCAGGGCTATATCTCTCACATGTCTGCCTGTGCCTGTTTTTCTTGCACTACCTATGTCATCCTCAGAAGTCAAAAGATATGTTTCCTCTGAGACTGGAGGTGTGATTTCCACATGTGCAGACACCCCAGAGCTAGCTTCAATCTAGTGAGCTTGGATCCCAACAGCCGTGAAGCTGAAGCTTCCTTGGCTGCCTGAACAAGCATATATGATCCCAGGCTGGCTGGTACAGTCCATGCTGATGCCCGTACTGCTGTGGCTTCATGACCGTTAGTACCTACACTAGCTACATCAAAGCTAGCTCAGGTGTGTGTACACATACTGCAATCACACCTCTGATTGCAGAGTAGACATCGCCTTAGTAAGTCAATGAGGTACATAATTATCTCCCATTCCTTAGCAGTGCTGGAGGCTCCTTTGTGGTGGAATGAGCATTGTTTCAGCAAGTTGATAAGAAACCCAATAAGCCTTTTTTTTTTTTTTGAGAGGTGATCTTCATTCTAAAGAAGTGACCACAAGACTTACTTCACTGATCAAACAAACCCTTCTGCTAACCCACTGGCAGCTGGATGGCATGGCATAGATCTGATCTGATGGGCATTATTCTTCTAATCGTTCAAATCAATTGGCAGAACGGGGCGGTGGAGTTGGGGGCTCTGCATATGGAACTGAAATGGAAGGAGTTGCTATGTCTTGGGTGTAAAGTTCACTGCAAAGCTGTAGTGGGGAACTGGAACAGGAAGGGCTGCAGCAGGTCACGCTGGCGGGGGTCCTGAATGGGGACCAGGACTGGACTGTGAGAGGTCATATTAAGTCAGGCTAAAGGCACATCAGCAGAGCTGTGCAGAGGACTTGGATTGTACTGGCAAGGATTGCAGCTGTAACGCCTGCAGTGAAGAAATACTTTAGCCGAGAATAGAGGTTAGGAGAAACCTTGTCCATCGTTTACCAGCACTATACTTGGCTGAAGCCTGAGCTGCACAATCCCTCACTTTCATAGGCACTAAATCTACTCATATTTTTAAAAGCAAAAAAATGAAAAAGAGAAGAGGAGAAGAAAGGAGAAGAATGGGAAGAGGAGACTGGAGAAACATCATATAAATTAGTTACCTATAGCAAGGCTTTTATTTTTTTTAACATTTTTTTTCCTGCCCAATGTATCCAGCTAAAGTCTAACTACGGCTGCTGCAGCAGGTATTTCATCTGTCATATCAAACCATTTTCAATACCAGCTACCAATACGACACTAAATTTTGGTCTGCCATTAATGTCAGCCCATTTATAATTTTGGCTTGCAGCACTACAAAAGACAGATGACAAGTTACTATTTCACACCTGCTATTGAAAATGAATAAAAATGACTAGTGTCTTAAAAGGAAGGTGCATATGTCTCAGGAAGAGGGAAGAGAGGGCTTGGGAAACAGAGGTAAGTGGTATGGTGGTTTGAGAATCTTTTGCCCTAGAAGTTTTGCCTGGGACATTTGAAAGACTGAAGCGAGGTTTCACTATAAAACCACCAATTGTTGTAGTAGCCAGGCAAGGTACTAACCAACTTCAGCAGGACTTTATTTTTTAAAGTGGAAACCTCTTTTCCAAGCTGCTGCTGCACCCTCAGTAGCTCTCCCTTAGCCTCTTCAACTCCTTCCCCCTCCTTCCTGTTTCCTGTTCTTTCAGACTCCCAAAAGCCAGTGCTCCCAATTCTAATAATTATAAGCAACATATAAACACCACATTCTCTCCTCTCTTAAGAAACTCTCCCAATTACAATAAATGTTGTTCTAACCACAGGAACAAATAGGAAACAAGGCACTATACTGTTGACAGAAATACTACACTAAAAACATTATAGATACTACATAACATAGTCTCTAGTCCAGACAGGTGGTCGTCTGGGTCTGATGGGCCATCTCTCAAGCCCCGGTTCCAGTGCAATGTCTTGTTGTGTTGATACTACGGTGAAGTCATCCAATGCAGACTGGGTGTTGGCATAATCTCCTCTTGGTGCATAGGCAGGTGCAAGATAAGAAGCATTCCATACCCACCCATCAGAAAGTCGATAGGTGTAAGGTCCCTTCTTCTCTATGATTTTAAGAGGAGCTGTGAATGTATGGTCCCCTTTGTGTAAAATTCCAGGTTTTTGTATTCTAACAAAGGAACCACACTGAAATTTGGTTCCTTAGCACCCTGCCACTTGTCTGTTAAAGCCTTACACTTTGCTTGGTTCTGTTCAACTGTTTTTCTCACATCATCCTTGGTTAAGGCCTCAAGTCGTGCCTTTTGCAATCCAGCAATGTTCAATTTAGTATTCATCTGTTTCCCATGCAGTAACTCTGAGGGTGATCTTTGCGTTGTGGCATGTCGTGTAGCCTGGTATGCTTCCAAGAAATCAGTAGTGAAGGTTATCCACAATCGCCCTTCCAGTTTAGCTGTTTGCAAACTCTCTTTCAAACTTCTGTTAAACTGTTCAATTTCCCCATTGGCTTGAGGGTAGCATAGGGATGACCTTATGTGTAAAATGTTCTTCTCTGCTAGAAAAGTTTCAAACTCCAGGGAAGTAAATTGACTACCCTTATCTGAAACCAGTTCTTTGGGGTTACCTTCCCTGCTAAAAACTGAAGAGAGGAACTTAATTACTGTAGCAAAAGAGATTTGTGATGTAAACGTTACCTCAGGCCATTTTCTGAAATAGTCTATTAAGGTGATGGCATAATGACAGTCAATTGGAGCAGTATCCTACAATGTCAATTGCCACTTTTTCCCATGCAGGTTCAGGAAGAGGAACAGGCTGTAATGGAGGGGTACATGTCACTGCTGTCTTATCATGCATTTGGCAAATGACACAGGATTTTATGAGTGCTTCAGTTTGAGAGTCCATCCCTGACTACCAATACAGATCCCATCGTCATTGTTTGGTTCTGACAATTCCTTGATGAGTATCTTGTGTCAGGTGTATGAATTTTGACTGTAATTCTTCTGGCACAAGTAGCCAGTGTGTATCTCGTAGCACACAGCCATAGAGAAAAGAAAGTTCATCCCAAACTCTAAAATAAGGCAGCAAACCTGGGTCAAGATTTTAGGGTTACTGGGCCATCTTTTTGTCAGAAATTCCCATAGTTTTTGTTGAATTGGACACGCTGAATAAGCAGCTTGAAATTATTCTCTTTTAACTGCAGTAAGAGTGCTTGTAATAAACACAACTATTACATCCTTATCCTCCGGTGGACTATCTGGTGAAGGCAAAGGCAGGTGAGAAAGGGAATCAGCTACCACATTTTGGTTTCCAGGCTTATATTCCAGTTCATAATTGAAAGAGAATAGTCTTGCAGACCATCGAGCAATACGGTATCCTGCTCTTCCCAGTCCTTTCGTGGTGAGCAACGTCATCAAAGGGCTGTGGTCTATGCGCAACTTGAACGTGTGGCCCCACAGGTAAGTTCTCCATTTTTCAGTAGCCCAGACTCAAGCAAGTGCTTCTTTTTCGACTGCAGAATATTTTCTCTCAGCTTTATTTAGTGTCCTTGAAGCAAATGCAACAGTCCTCTCTGTGTTGTCCTCATGAAGTTGTGTGAGGACAGCCCCAAGTCCATAATCAGAAGCATCAGTAGTTACAATTGTGGGCAATGCAGGATTGAATAGTGCAAGTACTGGACTATGTACAATCAAGTCTTTCACCATTTCGAAACTAGCTTGTGCATCTGTTGTCCACACTAAGGCTGAACTTCCCCATAGTAATTCTCATAACGGTGCAATGACAGAAGCATAATTGGGAATGAATTTTGCATACCGGGAGGTAAGACCCAAGAAGGAACATAAGGTTTTCAAATCTGTTGGAGGAGGAACATTTGAAATTGCCAGGATATGAGCCGGATCAGGTTTTAGTCCAGCTTGTGAAATTGTATGCCCCAGAAAGGAGAGTTCAGTTTGTCTAAATTCGCATTTGGACCTATTGGGCTTGAGGCCTGCTTTACTGATGCAGTTTAGTACAGACTGCAGGTTATTGTCATGCTCCTCAGAAGTATTTTCAAACACGATAATATCATCCAGATAGCATTGAACTCCATGCTGATTCTTCAGAATCAATTAAATCATTTTTGGAAGGCACTTGGGGCAGAGGAGAGACTGTATGGAACACATTTAAAACAGAATAGTCCCTCATGTGTAATAACTGCTGTGCGGTCTCTACTATCTTCATGCAACATAACCTCGTGGTATGCGCTCTGCAAATCAAGAGTAGAAAATATCTTTGCTCCATGGAGTTCTGCAAATACTTCTTCTATGTGAGGAAGAGGATGGCTGTCAATCACAATAGCTTTATTTGGCTCCCTTAAGTCCACATAAAGGTGAATGCCTCCACCCTTCTTCTGCATCACTGCTATAGGTGAAATCCATTCTGAGGAGTCAATCTCTTCAATAATGTCCTTTTGAACAAGTTTTCTAAGTTCCTCTGAAACAGCTTCCCTGACTGAAAATGGTAAGCGCCGTAATTTCTGTCATACAGGCATCACATTATTCCTCATTTTAACTTTATGCAGAAACCCATAAGCACAGCTGAGTTTCTCCTCAACCTGGTGTTGGGTCCCAGCTGAAACTGGTGTGTGTACCGCAAGAGTGCTTTGCTGAGGAAGATCAATTCGTCCATTAACTACCCTGAGATTTAAAGCAGCCAATAAATCTCTGCCAAGGATAGGAATGCCTTTGTGGACAACGTAGAACTCTGCAGTTACACAGCAATCACCAAAAGTAACTATTGCTGGCAGGCAGCCACGTACTGGAATATAGTTTTTCAAATAGCACACCAAGTGAAGCTTGGGTTCAGTAAGAGGCACATCTTTAAAGTAATGCAAATAGATGGAATCAGGTAGTATAGATACTGCTGAGCAAGTATCCAACATTAGCTGAATAGAGTGTGATTTGCCTGAGGGTAGGGCGGAAACATTTACAGTGCACTTTATTTGTTCTGGAATATGTGCAGTAGTGATTTTGTCCATGCTCAGCAAAGTAACATCTGGTATTGTAACTGCATGCACCTGCTGATTGAACTGGCTGCTGTGACATACTTTAGGAAAACGTCCAATCTTTTTGCAATGATTGCACTGAGCTACTTTTGCTGGACATCCTGTGTGGCTTGCAAGGAGTTGTGGGGATCCACAGTGAAAGCATGCTTTTACTGTATTTTGAATTTGCTGATCTGGTGGTTTTTCATTAGTTTTCCTTTTGTAATTGTTTGTCTGCAGCGATAGTGAACTTTTCTGCAAAGGAGTCACAGCCTGGACTCTACCTCCTGTATCCATGCTCATTATTTTGGCTTCAGCTGTAGCTGACTCAATCTGGGTAGCAATGGTTATTGCTTTTCCTAGTGTAAACTGTGGTCCTAGAGGTAAACGTTCTCTTACATGAAGCATGGTTGTTTTCTCAATGAGCTGGTCTCTAATCACCTCATCTGCAATATTCCCAAAGTCACAAGTTACAATCAGACTCCTCAGGGAAGCAATATACTGCATTATAGTCTCCCCTGGTTTTTGCTCATGCTGGTGAAATCTGTAGCAATTAGCTACTACATTCACTTTTGGTACAAAAAGGTTCTTTAATGCTGTGAGTGCAGTCTCATATTTATCGTCTGCAAGGGGAAAAGTGTAAAATATACGCTGCCCTTCTGCTCCAAGGCAGTGGATTAGCAGAGAACGCTTTCTTACTTCAGAAATCTCTGTAGCACTGATTGCAAGCAGATACGTCTCAAACATATGGAACCAGGCAGTAAAAGCAATTGGAGGCTCACCTGGGCTTCATAGAAAGGGTGCAGGTGGGTTCAGAGGCAAAAGATCCATCCTCGTTGCCAAAATGTTGTAGTAGCCAGGCAAGATACTAACAAACTTCAACAGGACTTTATTTTTTAAAGTGGAAACCTCTTTTCCAAGCTGCTGCTGCACCCTCAGTAGCTCTCCCTGAGCCTCTTCAACTCCTCCCCCTCCTTTCCGTTTCCTGTCCTTTCAGACTCCCAGCAGCCAGTGTTCCCAATTCTAATAATTACAAGCAACATCTAAACACCACACCAATTAAGGATGTGATATTGACAACCATGCATACTATGCTTAGAGGTACTGGTGTGAATGACAAGGGCCTAAAATGGATGCGGAAACCTGAATGCAGTGGTAGGAAAATATCAGGAATAAAAATTAATTTAAGATGAAACTATCCCTTCAGGTGACACAAATCCTTAGGAAAAAAGAAAAGCCAACACATTCATTCGTAATGATCGCTGCCTAATTGGAATAATTCTTTTGACTGCATATCTCTAACACAATGGTATGTTTCATAGAGATGATGATGCAGTGAGTGACATGAGACTCGTTGGAATGGTTGAGCATCATGCAGTTTATTGAACCACATAGAATGTGAGTGGCACTCGGATGGGTTCTGCTTACAGGTAGGCCTGAGTTGAAACCTCAGAAGCCAAGATACCCAAACTATGGAAAAAGAAAAGGAGGACTTGTGCACCTTAGAGACTAACCAATTCATTTGAGCATAAGCTTTCGTGAGCTACAGCTCACTTCATCTCAAATAAATTTGTTAGTCTCTAAGGTGCCACAAGTCCTCCTTTTCTTTTTGCGGATACAGACTAACACGGCTGCTACTCTGAAACCAAACTTTGGAGAAACTTGAACCTAGACCCAGATTGGAAACATCTCTTCGATTATGAAGGTGGAGAATATAAGATCAATGGTTTACACGCAAAGGTTGAATTTTATTTTGTATACAATTAGGCAGCGATCAATACAAAAATTGCTTCACTTTCAGGACTTCTCAAACCTGTTGCAAAGAGCATGGATGAAGACAGTGATAGGAGTGTTCTCTCCACCTGAGAGCCCTGTGTGCATTGAAGATTTTTCCTGCTGGGCCTGATGGGAGCATATTTACATTCATAGTCTTAATTATCCTTGGTGAAAATGAAAAAAGGTTTTGCTTTGCTAAGCAGAAGAAAACAAACGTTGAGACTGACTGGTGAATAGATCTTCTCTTTCAAGATTAAAACATAGAGCTCTTTAGTACATCACTTGAAATTATCAACCATCTGTGAACTGAGCATCAAAGACACAATTAAAATACCGACATGCATTCCCTTCGAATAATTTATAACAATGCTGTATGAGCACATCTCAAGTCTTCCTGGAGCTCCAGACCTCTCTGTAGTGAACTTCTCATTTGCATCCAACATATTGAAAAAGAATCATAACGGAAAGAAGGAGAAGAAGAAAGTTTAAGGGCAACGATGGGTTAGAGTGATGCTGTTTTCAATTCACTGTGCTAGAGATGGGACAGCTAGAAAGTCAAGTCAGGCTCTGTGCATCTTAGTCACTCAACTGCAGGACTCTGTAAATCTTCTAAGAAATTTGTGATGGAAACAAAGGGGAGGGGAAGGCAGGGCGATGCAACACTTCCACCTCACCAAGAGATGACATTTTAGCATTGACTCCAGATGAAAACGTATTGGCTTGCTTTCTCTGTCTGGGAAACTAGCAAGGGAATAAATAAAAAAGTTGCTGGGGACCAGGTGCTGCTTGTATTGGGGCTGAATGGGAAAGAGGAGAAACAAGCAAATGCATAAAGATGCTGTTTTCAGCCCCGCTGTTGGGTAACCGCGGGTTTATCAAATATTGACAAACATGAAATGATTGTAATCAGTCACTGTCACAAGAGAACAGGTACCCTCCTCTCTTTTACAAATGATCCAATTAAAGGAAACATGTTGGCTATAAAAGTCAAAATCAACAATGCACTGTACACTGACAGCCCATCCAACATATAAAATCAATAGTGCATTCTTCTTCTCGCCAGCACAAAGCAACAGTAGCAACTTTCCCACCTCTTTAGTCAAATATGACACCGTATCAATCGATCAAAACTTAGTACTTATTGAACACTGGCTTCTGAAGAATGCAAAATGTATTGTTCTTTCCCTATTTTATTTCAATGAAGTTTTAACTTAAAGGCATAATACTTGAAAGAGATCAACTATTGTATTGTGGTTAGATTTAGCTAAAGCTAAGTGGGTGGATAGATCTAAATATTTATATATATTTCATCAGCGCCATACCATATCTATTTTGATTGAAATCCCTTAGAACTTTCTCTCAGTGCTCATGGAATATAGCTGGAAAGGACCATTTAATCACCTAGCCCAGCTTCCTTTTACTGCAGAATGGTTCTCTACAGTATATTCCTTCTCTCTGTTTGTTGAGTCTAGATCTAAGTGAGTCCTGTATTTTTTTTCCTGGTTATTCAGTTGAAATTCACCATTATTATTTCCTGTCCATTTGGCTTGATTCAGGAAAGCATTACAATTGAGAAATGCATATAAGCCCATGCTGAAAATTCAGCGTTTGCCTAAGTGTGATCCTGATCAGGAAGGAATTAAACATGTGCTTAGGTTCTTTATTGATTCCAGGCAGTTATCCCTAGTTATAGATAGGCTTTGCAGAATACATGGCTTTTTATATATATAATTTTGACAGATAATAGTAATGTTGATTTTTAAGCATTTTTTTCAGTTTTTATTTATTTAATTTTTCACAGTTCTGAGCAACTATGAGGGTAAGACAATAGCAGGGGTCAGAGAACAATTATTTAATAGTTGTAGGTGTTGTGATTCATAAACTTAAAGCTTCATAACCATTAAAACACAAATTGCCAATCTCACTTGTCAAATTATACAAAGTAAATATGCTTAAATCAAACTTTGATATGATACCAAGCAGCGTTTTTCTTACTTTGCCTATCTGTAGAATTTATTATCAATGGAAATATTTTTTCATCGGTTCATGTGTGTGCAGTGGGACTGATATTTATTAACATCTACCAATAAAAATCTAATCCAATCTTTACAAGCCTAGTTAGAGATCATCTAGTATCATCCACTACCTCTTTGGTGTTTGCACCCTTCTGATTTTATAAGATATATATTTAAGAAAGATTTTCCCCATTCATTTATCCATGGACCAGCAAATCCCTCAGAAATGATTTAACCAAAATATCTGGCACATTAAAAAACTCTCCAGAGCTTCATCTAAGCAACCTTACTTTAAAAAACAAAACAAAACAAAACAGACACTCCAGCATCTGATCCACAACCCATGAAAGCCAAGAGAAAGACTCTGACAGACTGTGCTTTGGATCAGGTCCCAAGATTACGAGCTATTTTCTTTTTCTTGCCGAAGCTCTCCATTCATGACTTATGCAGATTTATGATACAGTGGACAGTGCTTGATTTCTCACATTGGCTCTTTGATTGTCATTTTACTTTTAAATCACTAGTGTTACCAACTGCAAGTTGGACCACTTCAAAAAATATTGACAGGTTTCAGAGTAACAGCCGTGTTAGTCTGTATTCGCAAAAAGAAAAGGAGGACTTGTGGCACCTTAGAGACTAACCAATTTCTTTGAGCAGCATAAGCTTTTGTGAGATACAGTTCACTTCATCGGATGCATACTGTGGAAAGTTTAGAAGATCTTATTATATACACACAAAGCATGAAAAAAAACCTCCTCCCACCCCACTCTCGTGCCCTGCCTGTGTCTCCCCCCACTCAGCTGGGGTCTCAGCTCCCACTGTGCTCAGCGCTGCCCTTGCTGTCTCAGTGGGGGTAGGCAGCGAGCTGCTTTCCTCACTGCATCAGAGCCAGCCTGAGCCCCTTCTCCAGTGTGCAAGGGGGAAGGGAGCATCTCTCTGTCCCACCCAGCCCCAGGGGTCTGGTTACATCTGTTTACCACTTATATCCACATATATAAGTGAGCTTTCCTTTTCTTCCCAGACCGGAGATCCTCCAATTTTTCAATTCTCATTGACAGCACATGCAACCTTAATGGATGACATTTCCTGCTTCGGAGGAAGGCACAAGACCTGGGGGGAGGTCGGGGGGTGGTGGTCTTTGCTCTGGCGCTGACTGCAGCCTCCGCGAGGACTAAGCACTTATAGCCCCTGACTCTGTTACTGGTTACAGGCAGGCAGGTAGCCTGAGCCTAGCCGCTCCTCCCTCCTGCCAGCCAGGTCATCTGCATTTTCACTGACCATTTCCCTCTCCACCTGTTGGTTCCCTGGATTCAAATTCAAACCCTTGGCAGTTACCGGAGCAAGGCTTGGATCCTGTCCCAAAGAGACACAATCACCCCGCAAATAACTCTCAGTCTCTCATCCTATTCCTTCCCTAAGTATCCTAAGAGTGGCTTCCTGTGTATTTAATTAATCCCACAGCTCAGGCATTGGAGGATATCTATGTTGGGTAAAGTTTTCACTTTCTCTAACAGTTGGCAAGTAATTTTCCTTTTCCCCCTCCAGTCCCAGGAGTAAGGCCTGAGAAGGGCATGCATAGCTAAGCTTCTAATTAACATGATAAGGACTTAAGTCCACCTTGTTAAGAGCTGACTGTAAAGCACTTCACTTCCATAATATATCTATTCAGACAAACATATTCTCCACCCATTAACCCACCCCCAGAGAACTTGGGAATGGTAACTGCTAAGTGCAAAGGGGTGGGCCTGCTGCTTTCTCACCTGTAAACTCGGCTCACACTTACAAAGAAGAATGACAAACTGTTGTCCTTCTTGCAAAGGCCTCCCTGGGTGCAAGCACTGAAATGATAAGTAGACAGATAAAAATGGGCTATGTGGCCTTCTCCAATCTCATGAATTGTTGCTGAGCTACAGTATTGACAATCTTTTATCATTTGTCTTAGCTGCTCTTAGTAAAATCAGAATATAGCTGAGCATCAGAGCTGTAGGAAGCTTAATTGCTAGCACAGGCTCAAACAAATATTTGCTTCAGTTCCGGTTTGCCCGGATTTGTAATCCCTTAAGTTTCACGTTGACATTCAGTTGCAATAAATTACAATTTACCAAGAAAAGCTCTACTGACTCCACCAAGTGTCATGTGGATCACCCTGGATTTTGAGGCAGAACCAAAAATATTGGTACAGATCTGTGAAAACTGGGCCAAAGTTCAGCTCCCTCAGGGAAAGTTCTGATGGACCTTGGTTGAATTTCAAGCTGTAAGGATGAAAGCAGCTGCGCTTTGTGTGGTTTCACGGTTTGGTTGAAAAGGATCTGTACAGCTGTACCAAGCACTCCTCCCAAAAGCGAGGAAAACCTGAGTATATGGTAATTCTGAGAAGCTCATTTACACATGCCAGGAAGCAAATTAGTGCTAATTTACAGTCAAAACCAAAAAAATCCCCAAACAAACAAACAAACAAACAACCTCCCTCACTTGTAACATTTTAAACATAAGATATAAGAAAATATGATGTCTGGTAGGACATTGATAGGAATTACTCGGGTTGAATGTCTTCATACATTATCTGCTTTCCCCTCTTCCTACTATCTGCTTGCTGTTCCGCTCATCTGACAAGCTGTGCGTTGTTGTACTGAATCAATTCCATTTTATTCCAAAAATGTGAAAAACACACTGAAAATAATTCTGTTACCTAGATCAGCTAAAGACAGGAAGGCAATAAGATGAAACTGATTATCACATTCACCTTATCTGATTATCTAGGATCATTCCTTAATTATAATTGGTTTTGTCAGTGGGGTGTTTTAGCCTCTGTTTTTAATAGTTTTACTGGACACTGGAAGGAACGTTAGAAGCTGAAAGTTATTGAATGGAAGGAAGGAGGGATTGGTGGAAAACTACATTTTAAGAAATACAGTATTGTTAATATTACTACCTTACCCAAGGAAGGAGGGAGCTTTTGAGTTGGAACTACGGAGTGAAGTGTTTGCAGCTATGCATCAGTATCCTATGTAGCTTTGCAAAGAGAGCGTAGTCCGCCTTAAGATTCTGACTAAAGAATTATGGGTCAGAAGCAGACATATCTATGCTATACAGAATATGTTTCTTTGTTATACAGGTAAACAGAAAATGACTGATTTCCTCCACCCCTATGCAGATATGAACCAGAGTGAGGGGTAACAGAATCCTGCAAGAGAATTGCAGGATCTCCGTCTGTAAGATAAGGCAGGACTATGGTCATGGGCATGCTTATTTCTGCCCCAGGTAGTTGTGTGTGGCTGGCAAAAGGCTGGTCATACTGTAGACTGCTTGATTTCTCGTTATTAAGGGTGGATGGTGGATTCTGCATGACATTTGTGGCTCATTTAGCTCTTCAGAACTGTGGTGCCTATATGAAGGAATGATCAAAGTGCAATGAAATACTGCAAATATGGCTCTCCTAGAAACATGCCCAGTGAGAGGACCCAATTTTCAGACTGATGCAAGCAACCAAATTCCATGCTTTGGCATCTGAATGCAAGATGGGCTCACTGAGTGGCCACCTGAGAATTCTGATGTGGGTTCTAGGTGCCAAAGACAGGCACCTAAGTTTAAAAAGTGGGCCTTATATATTAACCAAACCACTGAAGTTTTTTGTGCTTCTATAAAGACCCAAGTTGCATGCTTTGGGCTACCAATAATGGTTTAAATCCTTTTTAATTGATAATATTTTGCATCTATAGAAGGTGTCCAAGATGCATCATGACCCCCCCCCCCCATGGTACAGATGGGGAAAAATCAGACACCAAACAAAGGAATTGCCTAAATTCCAACTGCAAGTCATTTGCTATGGGAACAAAAAACAAATCTGCTATCTCTCAGACCCCTGCCCTATCCATGTTACCCCGGTGATGCTGGAAGACCTGGAGCCAGCTCATGCCAAGGCCTCAACTGAACATTCTCAATACATAGCTAAATTAGTCTGCCTTACCTGTGTGTTAGGATTGTTAAGATAGATGTTAAGTTTATAAGAATGTGTTTAGTAATTAGATTTTATGAAATCTAGGATGATGCATGTAGTAATCTCACTTTTAACATCTGTGCCCCATATTATAAGGTTATATTGAGTGTTTGCATTGTAAACCTCTGGAACTGTGTAACTCAATAAACAGGAAAGAAGCATTAACTAATGTAAAATGCTGGCTTCCTACAGAAGGTGTTAAGTCCTGCCCACAAGAAGGCCCACTGAAACCAAATGAGCCATTGTGTTGCTTTACTCCAGGGATTGGCAGACTTTGGCACATGGCTCACCAGGGAAAGCCTCTTGCTGGCCGGGATGGTTTGTTTACCTGCAGCATCTGCAGGTTCGGTTGATCGCAGCTCCTGCTGCCCACGGTTCAGCGCTTCAGTCCAATGGGGGCTGCGGGAAGCGGCAGCCAGCACATCCCTCAGCCCATGCCGCTTCCTGCAGCCCCCATTGGCCTGGAGCAGCGAACGACGGCCAGTGGGAGCTGTGATCAGCCAAACATGTGGAGGCTGCAGGTAAACAAACCGTCCTGGCCCGCCAGCAGATTTCCCTGATGGGCTGCATGCCAAAGGTTGCCAAACCCTGCTCTACTCCATCAGCATTGTCTTCCAAACAACTTATTGGCCGGGACATTGGTTTAATATATATTAAGTACCATAGGCAGAGTTTATTTGCCTCGGTCCCTTTTGTGCCAGTCTGTCAGTCTCACCCTCATCTTCCATTTCTTTTTAGTATTTCTTTTCCTCTCCCTGTTGAATGTTATCTTGTCTGGGATTAATAAAGATACAGCCCGAAGCTTATCTTTAGTAGGAATTATACTTATAATAAAAATAGTTTTCATCTGGGAAGAGAAAGGAATTAAAAAGTAGAGAAAAGAGGGTTTTTAAAATCTATATCTATAAAGGAGTGGGGAAGCGCTGATAGTTCATCTCAACCCCTAACCTGGAAGTACAAATTCAGGGAGTTGGTTAATTAGTTATCATTTAGATAGTGTTCTGAAGATGGAAAAAGCAAGATAAGTGTGAGGAGGAGGAAGGATTCTAAGTAATAAGGTTGCAGTAGCTATTGTTGCTATTCTAACTCTCTGGCCCAACAAATTCTTTGGCCTCTTGTCTGAGCCTGCTAACCAGGGTACAATTAATTTCAGTTGTCGTTAAGGATTTGGTGATGTAGACACCTACCCATCAAGAGCTACAACAGGACCAAATTCTTTCCTCGGTTACACCCATCAAGCCCTCCTCCCCCTGACTTCTCTGGGATTATATTGATGTAACTGAGGATGGGATTCAGGTCAGGGCTTCATTTTCAACTGTGGTTATTTATTTGGGGCACTAGAATTTTTGGATGCCCTACTTGAGTCACCGTAAAAGGGCCTGATTTTCAGGGGTCAATTCTCAGGGATTTCCTAATACTCAGGCACATCTAAGGTGTTTCATGTTGGGCACCTGAAAAATCCAGGCTCCTAAAATCACCAGTCATCTTTGAAGATGTAGGCCCCAGTGATTGTACCCTGGCAGCTGAGCAAAATGTGGAACATATACTGGTATATATAGTGCCTGATCTTCAGATACTACTGATCACTCCAACGTTGATGACTTTAATTGGATATTTAGATGCCCAGCACTTCTGAAAATTGAGCCCTGTACTTACTGTTTGTTATTGCTATCACTATTGTTGTTGATAATAATGACAATATTAATTGTTAATATTTGTTGAGTTCAGTGGGAGTTGAGGATTCTCATAACCTGCAAGAAAATACCCCTGATTTGAATGTAGAATTTCAATATATGTGAATACAAATTCAGCATGGAACTGAACACACAATTTATGTATGGTCTTAGTGTGCTGCAAAGAATAGCATAAGGAGAAAAAAAGGGGGCAGAAGGAAGGGAGCTGAAGAAGTAACTAACTTATAAAACAAAACAAAACAAAACAAACATACCAAAAAGACAAAGCAAAAACCAGACAGCTAGGCTATAGGACGTTGTGATTCAGATATTAATGGCATACAGGCAGAGAAGATAAATAAAAACAAAAATTACTCTTGCTGGTCTGTTGCAGTATAAAACTACTTTATTTCTTAGAATTCAGAATGATAATGCAAAAGAACTCAGAAAGAGAGGGAGACAAAGCAGGTTTCTCCTTAAAAAGGAGGCATAACTCATCTCACCTTCTTCTAAGCTGACTTTCTGCAGACTAACTGTTCTGAGGCCCAGATCACACACTCCCCTAAGCAGGACCAGGAAACTCTCCATACATTTAAAGCAATAGCGTACAGGTCAAACACAGTTTTAAATACACCACAGTGTAGGTTAGGAATATTTTTAACTGGGCCCAGTCTCCCATTTCTGGGTAGGAGTAGATGCCCATAGATCGACTGTGGTTGGTAATTATTAGCACGTAGATGGCTTCCACTGTTTCATTTGCACCAGCAAATCAAGGAATTACATGTACAATTAGTCACATTTGTGCTCACGGTTAATTACAGGTAATAAAGAAGTAGGCTCAGTTTTGTGGAGGAATAACTGTACCTACAATAAAGGACTGGACCTTTTGAACTTTAACTCCATATGTTTTGCATTGGTCAGAAAAAGAGGACACAAGGTTGAAAGGTTTCAGAGTAACAGCCGTGTTAGTCTGTATTCGCAAAAAGAAAAGGAGGACTTGTGGCACCTTAGAGACTAACCAATTTATTTGAGCATAAGCTTTCGTGAGATGCATCCGATGAAGTGAGCTGTAGCTCACGAAAGCTTATGCTCAAATAAATTGGTTAGTCTCTAAGGTGCCACAAGTCCTCCTTTTCTTTTTACAAGGTTGAAACGTATACAATTCTGAGGGGTCTAGACTCGAAGATCAGGAAAGGTCCCCGCCTGATCTTTTCTTGAATATACTCACAGAAGCAGTTTCTATAGCTGCCTTTGCTTATCCCTTCACCATATTAATTACCTTCTATGGAGAGATATATTTCTTAAACTCCCAGTTAGTACCTGACTGTTTATTAGGTTTAACTGGGATTCTTTTGTTTTGTGCCTATTGCTTTCCAGATCAGCTTCTTTGTCTTTGAGGTTGGGCTAAAACCAGAGTTGCACAGACCACAGTGGTTTCTCTGAAGTAAAATAATTCATTTGAGAAGGATTTGGTATCTCAGTGCAAAATTTAGGATTCTGTTCTTATCAATGTTAGAGTGGTTCTGCCATGTGAAAGTCTGTGGAAAAATATGGATCTTGGCTAAGATTTTGGTGTCACTAATGAATTAGGGAGCTTTGACTATTGAGGGTCCAATTTGAGACACATTAAGGAGGCCGGTATTTCAGAACATGCCAAGCATCCAATCTCTGAAAATCAGATGCTTTTAAAGGGGTGGGAAGTGGGGTGGAGGGCATCTCAGTTTGGGCACCCCAAAATAGAGGCACCCCAAATCACTGGCCCTTATCTTTGCAATTGATTTTGTTATTTAACAAACTAGATGGGATGCAAACACAGTTATTTTGTTTTTGATGCACGTCGGCCCAGGGGTTACAGATAAGTTCAGGCTCAACATCCATCCTTCCAAACCTGATGAGCTTTGCCTATTCTTGTTGATTGACCATCTCTTCAGAGCCCTGATATGACACTTATTGAAGTCACTGGAAAGCCTCACTGACTTCAATGGGCTTGGGATCAGGGTCTTCAATGGGTCTTCAATGGACCCCTTCAGGGTCTTCAATGGGCTTGGGATCAGGGATCAGGGGGAGGGATAGCTCAGTGGTTTGAGCGTTGGCCTGCTAAACCCAGGGTTGTGAGTTCAATCCTTGAGGGGGCCATTTAGGGATCTGGGGCAAACATTGGGGATTGGTCCTGCTTTGAGCAGGGGGTTGGACTAGATGGCCTCCTGAGGTCCCTTCCAACCCGGATAGTCTATGATTCTATGACTCATTGACTTCAATGGGCTTGGGATCAGGGTCTTCAATGGACCCCTTCAGGGTCTTCAATGGGCTTGGGATCAGGGTCTATAAAATTGCAATGCAGACATCTGGACTTGGGTTGGAGCTGGCATCTGGCGAGCCTGAGTCAGCTGACAAGGGCCAGACATGGGTGTTTTATTGCAGTGTAAACATACCCAGAGCATCACAGGTATATAGGAGGTGGAAGAGATTGTTTAGCATAAGAAGTTAACACATATTTCAAGGGACTATTCACAGTGAAGTAGCCAATTAACTATTTATGTTAAACAATCTCTTCCACCTTGTATTTAACTGTGACACTCGGAGTACATTTCCCATTCCTGAAGAAGAGCATGTCTCTCTCACCTGCAGAAGTAGATCCAATAAAATATATTACTTGAACCACATTGTCTCTCAGATAGATAGATTAGATTAGATCAGTGGTTTTCAAACTGGGATATGTGTACCTGTAGGGGGGTGTGAGCTCTTGTCAGGGTTAACATGAGAAAAATGCTGTAATGGCGGACTTATGAAAACAGGGAAAAAAAGTCTGTAAGGGACAAGTATATTATAGACTTATCTAAGATGGGTGTCCATGGTAGACTACATTATTTGGAAAGGGCTATGCAGCCTAAAAAGTTTGAAAACCACTGGATTAGATACATAGAGAGCAAGCACATTGGAGGACAGGATTAGAATTCAAAACAAACTTGACAAATTGGAGAATTAGTCTGAAATCAGCAAAATAAAATTCAGTAAAGACAAGTGCAAAATACTACACTTAGGAAAGAAAAATCAAATGCACAAATACAAAATGGAGAATAGCTGACTAGGTGGAAATACTGCTGAAAAGGATCTGGGGGTAAATTGGATCACACATTGAATATAAGTCAACAGTATAATGTATTTGCAAAAAAAGCATTTGAGGGGGGTGTATTAACAGGTGTGTCATTGACATGGGAGATAATTGTCCTCTTCTATTCAGCACCGGTGAGGCCCAAGTACTAGGTCCAGTTCTGGGCACTATATTTTTGGAAAGATGCAGACACACTGGAGAGAGTCCAAACGAGAGCAACAAAAAGGATTAAAGGTTTAGAAAACATGCCTGGAAAGGAAACATTCAAAACCTTTCAGAGTAACAGCCGTGTTAGTCTGTATTCGCAAAAAGAAAAGGAGTACCTGTGGCACTTTAGAGACTAACCAATTTATTTGAGCATGAGCTTTCATGAGCTACAGCTCACTTCATCGGATGCATACCGTGGAAACTGCAGCAGACTTTATATACACACAGAGATCATGAAACAATACCTCCTCCCACCCCACTGTCCTGCTGGTAATAGCTTATCTAAAGTGATCATCAAGTTGGGCCATTTCCAGCACAAATCCAGATTTTCTCACCCTTCACCCCGCCACACACAAACTCACTCTCCTGCTGGTAATAGCCCATCCAAAGTGACAACTCTCTACACAATGTGCATGATAATCAAGGTGGGCCATTTCCAGCACAAATCCAGGTTTTCTCTCCCCCCCTCCCCTTTTTTTTTTCTTCCAAAAACCACACACACAAACTCACTCTTCTGCTGGTAATAGCTTATCCAAAGTGACCACTCTCCCTACAATGTGCATGATAATCAAGGTGGGCCATTTCCAGCACAAATCCAGGTTTTCTCACCCCCCACCCCCATACACACACAAACTCACTCTCCTGCTGGTAGTAGCTCATCCAAACTGACCACTCTCCTTACAATGTGTATGATAATCAAGGTGGGCCATTTCCACCATAAATCCAAGTTTAACCAGAACGTCTGGGGGGGGCGGGGGTAGGGGTAGGAAAAAACAAGGGGAAATAGGCTACCTTGCATAATGACTTAGCCACTCCCAGTCTCTATTTAAGCCTAAATTAACAGTATCCAATTTGCAAATGAATTCCAATTCAGCAGTTTCTCGCTGGAGTCTGGATTTGAAGTTTTTTTGTTTTAAGATAGCGACCTTCATGTCTGTAATTGCGTGACCAGAGAGATTTAAGTGTTCTCCGACTGGTTTATGAATGTTATAATTCTTGACATCTGATTTGTGTCCATTTATTCTTTTACGTAGAGACTGTCCAGTTTGACCAATGTACATGGCAGAGGGGCATTGCTGGCACATGATGGCATATATCACATTGGTGGATGTGCAGGTGAACGAGCCTCTGATAGTGTGGCTGATGTTATTAGGCCCTGTGATGCACATTATCATGCACATTGTAGGGAGAGTGGTCACTTTGGATGAACTATTACCAGCAGGAGTGAGTTTGTGTGTGTATGGGTGTGGGGGGTGAAAAAACCTGGATTTGTGCTGGAAATGGCCCACCTTGATTATCATACACATTGTAGGGAGAGTGGTCACTTTGGATAAGCTATTACCATCAGGAGACTGAGTTTGTGTGTGTGTGGTTTTTTTGGAGGGGGGGGGTGAGAAAACCTGGATTTGTGCTGGAAATGGCCCATCTTGATTATCATACACATTGTAAAGAGAGTGGTCACTTTGGATGGGCTATTACCAGCAGGAGAGTGAGTTTGTGTGTGGGGGGGCGGAGGGTGAGAAAACCTGGATTTGTGCTGGAAATGGCCCAACTTGATTATCATACACATTGTAAGGAGAGGTTTCAGAGTAGCAGCCGTGTTAGTCTGTATTCGCAAAAAGAAAAGGAGGACTTGTGGCACCTTAGAGACTAACCGATTTATTATTGTAAGGAGAGTGGTCACTTTAGATAAGCTATTACCAGCAGGAGAGTGGGGTGGGAGGAGGTATTTTTTCATGGTCTCTGTGTATATAATGTCTTCTGCAGTTTCCACAGTATGCATCCGATGAAGTGAGCTATAGCTCACTAAAGCTTATGCTCAAATAAATTGGTTAGTCTCCACAAGTACTCCTTTTCTTTATTCAAAACCTTGAGAAAAGAAGATTGAGGGGGGAACCTGATAATAGTCCTCAACTGGTTTAAGAATCAATTATTCTCTGTGTGCACTGAAGGCAGGACAAGAAGTCATGGGCTTGTTCTGCAGCAAGGCAGATTTAGGGTAGATATTAGGAAAGACTTCCTAGTGATAAGGGTGATTAAGCTCTGGAATAGGCTTCCAAGGGAGGTTGTGGAATCCCCGTCACTGGAAGTCTTTAGGAATAGGTTGGACAAACACCTCTAAGGGATGATCTACGTGGTACGGGGATGGAACTGATGACCTCTCAAGCTCCTTTTCCATCCTACATTTCTGTGATTCAATGATAGATAGATATAGATAGATCCTTCTGTTTACTAGAAAGAAAGAAAGAAAGAAAGAAAGAAAGAAAGAAAGAAAGAAAGAAAGAAAGAAAGACTCAGCATACAAACCCTAACTTCTAAAGGGTGGGAGGGGGGAAGGAGAACACTGGGGCTATGCTGAACATATTAGTGTGACATTTCCTTCGGAAACAAGCAAAGGAGGGGAAGGAGGGCAGTGTCATTAGCAACCTAGATGAACCCTGGCTCTCTTTGAACACGCTTAACTCATTTCATACCAATCCCCACTTTGTCTAGTAAGGTTTTAAAATATAATTTATATGTTTAATGCACTTATCAGAATAAATCTACAGTAATCTCTTTGGATTCAGTACACAACATTTTATAACCAGAGGATCAGGAGGTTGCTTCTAATTTCCTGGAGTACTCCTGGAATAAACCTAACCTTTCAAGTATACAGCCACCGCAGTGACTAAAGTACAAATGCTTTCTAATGTCAGCTAACATGTTGTCTGGTGTCCCATATGCTATGTCAAATTACTTATATATATTTTTGGTGTGGGGGATAGTTTAAGGCATAGACACAAACTTTCACATTGAGACACGCAAAACACAATCCCACATAGATAGACAAACATACCAGTGCACATTCATACACAAACCTCATCCATAACATGGCACACCACCAGTAAATATATATGCCACTTTGGGGAACTTGGACCAATGCAGGCCATTTATTTTTTATTTTCCCATAAATTTTAATTACAGAATTCAAAGATATTATGAGAGCTTTAAAATTTCATGTCCTGGATACATGGTGAGAACTTTGCAAATGTGCATTTCAAACAACTCAGATCCCAACGTCTGTGTCTAAAAAGCTAGGGAGGAACTGGGCCCAAATCCTACTCATATCTAAATTATTAATAACTCTCCTTTGCCCTCCTTGGAAAATGATAGATTTTGAATATTCTCAATTGATAAGGATTTTTTTTACTACTAATACCCACCGTTTCATAGATTTAGAGGTCTATACTCATTTCTCATTTTGAATGAAGGCATTGTTTACATATGTGTATATTTGTAGATGAATTCTTATTGGAAGGTGAAAAATGTGTTGTTTGTTGTCACATACTCAGATGTGCATACCCAGAAATGTTCACGCACATATGTGCATGCCACCAAATTCACAGATAAACACGAATGTGTATCCCCTAAAATGCACACAGACAGATATGTATATCCAGAAATGTGCACACACTAAAATGCACATGTATACACACAAATACACATGCACGCAGGCAGATGTTCAGACACACAAATGCACAATCATGCTAATTCACTCATGCACACAACATACACACATGCAAGCATGCAACTACATACAAAACCACAAATGCACTTTCCCAAGCACCCTTTCTTGTTACGTGGGCTTTAATAATACAAACAGCAAATGCAAATTCATACATACCCTTAATCACACAGACTAAGGGCCTAATTTGCATACCCTTCATAATTCAATTTAACTTTCTTTTTGTCAAGAGTTGTGAATGCTTCGTGTTTGCTTTAATCAGAATGTTGACATTTACACTGAAGCCAATTTCTCTTTTTCTAGTCCGTGTTTTGTTTAACCACGACAAGTGACAGCAAACTGGAGAGAACAGACTTTTTAAATTGGCTCTTTGCCCAGAATGCATCATTTCTCTTGTAGCTATTTCCCCCCCACACACACACACGCGCGCACACACACACATCCTCCCTGTTATGCGTTGCAAGAGAAAATATGAAAACATACTCTGTGAACACAGGACTGAGGTGTTAGTGCTTTTAGATAAAGATTTGTGTTGTATTTTAAAACTAGATTGCGGTACAGTTTCAAGCCATTAGCAGGAACCTATTACACCATCGCTTTGGGTCCTTGGAGAGATGTGCTTAGTGTATTTCAGTAATTCAAGGCAAATAGAAAACCTACATGTGAAAATATTTAATGGCAAAGGCACCAACCGCTCAAGGCTGCTGGAAGAAGTAAGCAAGCATGGATTAGATTCTGTTAACTCTTTCCTTGAGTTCCTGCCCTTATTCAGTTCTACCACAGCTACTATCCTCCCTCTGCCCTAGACTATGACCTCAACTCTGTGAGTCATAGTGCTGAGACTGTGTTATACCTCATTGACATCACTGGGGTTCCACGAAGTAAAAGCTCTCCGCCCATCTGCATGAAGTTGAAAGATCAGGGGTTGTAATAAGAACTCTTAGCATTCAGACATCTCAAGGTACTTCCCATAAGAGGATCAGCCATTATTGTCCTCATTTCACACGGTGGGTCACTGAGAGGTTAAATGAATGGAATTTGTTGAATTTATTCATGGAATGGAAACCTGTGGAACTCCGGACTCCTACTCCAATGTCCTGTCCATAGCCTCATGCAGTCACAATTTATGACACTGTACAAGCACTCGGAAAGAGCAGGTGGCCATTCCAGTGAGCTTACAGACTAAGGACCAGATCCTCTTCACCTTACATAGAAAATCTCTTGCGCATCAGTGGGAGTAAAGTAGCGCAGGATGTAGCTCCGGATTCTGAATCCTTTATTTAACAAGGTAAAATTTCCCCTTGAGTTGACAGCCAGGACCACTTATTAGCTCCCAGTTAAGCTGTATTTTGATGGCCTAAGAAGTGCATAAGCTCTGTGCTGGGGTGAATTTCACTCACAATTAGGCCCACAGGAGTGAACCAGATTGCTCACATGAATAAGAACTGCTTATGTGAGTAATGGCTCTAGGAAAGACCTCTGCTTTAGAGCTAGGCAAGCACAACAAATACAACCTCCAGCATTAGTGTGTGACCAGGCAGTACCATGAAGGAGATCAGCCTTGGAAAGCTGTAGAGAACATCATAAATCCATCACACAATCAATATTTCCCCTGCTGTATATTTAAATGGGAGTCCAAAGATGTCACTTACATAGCAGTTAGACGACAAATACAGGACATTTGAGATGGTAGAGAAAAAGGATAAGATAACAACATGGAATTGTCTCTATAATACGCCTAAACAATTGATGGAAGAGTTCTCAGTGCTGTGAGCATCAGTTTCCATTTACTGTGAGTATAAAAGGTATTGAACATATATAGCCCCGTGCATCATAATAGTCTGTGTGTCAGATGTATCCATTTTATCTCAATAAAAATATCTGGTTTAAAAATATACATATGATTTTTTGTTAAAAGACTGCTTATTGAAATTTTATATAGTAAATGTTACTCATAAAGAGATAATGTTGCTGACAGATTGCGCCTATGCTGGTAGAAAACAAAATAGGGAAAACATGTTGTATGTTAATCAAAGGAAGCATCTGAAACAGAAATAAATTAATATAACATCAAAATAAACAAGCAATAACATTAACTACAACTCATGATCAAGGTACCAAAGTGATGTCCCTTACACTAACTATGGAGAGTTCATGGGAATTACGCAATATCTATCTGTCCACATTTCAGACACATCCATCTCCATGCTATCTAAGGTTGCCAAATTTGGTTGGATGTATTCCTGGAGGTTTCATCTCATGACATAATCTTTAATTTAAAATTAATCTTTAATTCCTGGAGACTACAGGACAATCCTGGAAGGTTGGCAGCCCTAATGCTGTCTACAGTATAGTTACAAGTCTTTTCTACGTCAGGATTTTGGGTGGACATAGGCACACAGGAAAAGTTTAAATAGCTTAGATGTTAAGTGTTTTTCTGCATCCTGTAGCCTTGGAACAGAATTCTACAAATATGTCCTTTGGAATGTGTGCTGCTGTTGGTTAGTTATTTGAATTGCCCAATCATGGAAGAGAAACTATACCACATGATTCATGTACTTAAACATCACAGCATACATTCGTAACAAACTGCTCATGTGCAATCTGCAGAACAAGAATTATTCATTGGAGAAATTTTGTGAGTAATTTTGAAGGACAAACAATAAGTAAGGGCATTTTGCAGTCTGATTATGGTCGTTTGACAAAGAGGGGGAAAAAAAGCAAGGCAAAATTTGTCAGATAAACTCTTTGGTTTGAGAGTCAGAGAAATCCCATAGTTTAGGAAATGTCTCTGTTTGTTTGTACCTAAGAATGCACTGTCTGACAGGCCAAGACTGTAAGGGTTTGGGGAGAGGGTGATCATGAGTCAGGAACCTAAGAGTGACAACTGGCCAGAGGACCAGAGGGGGTTCATAGAGTTCACAGGAATCTCTTGAGACTGGTATTTACATTCTAGCTCACCCAAAAAGTATCACGGGAGGTCTCTAATAAAAGCCAGTGTCACTCTGATTATCAATATAGTTGTGAAATATACATACATATAATATGTAAGGAGTTACGACTATATGCCGAAAATATGTTCTTAAAGTCTTTGTCTTGGCACTGATCACCAGGAAAGGTGGAAAACAGGTTTGCTGTCAGACAAGAACTGCTTTTATAGCTTACTGTTTCTATGTAAATGAAGTATTGTACACTTCACAATGGGTTTCCTTTCACCAGTGTGACCTGGAAGCTAATGAAGGATTATAAAATCTTCAGAGGGAGAAAAGGTTTGTTTGAATATATTTGGGGGGATGTGGGAGACCATCACCTAGGAAGTAAATGGACAGGGAACTTGCTTCATGAAAGTATGTTTTCCTCCAGGCTTGACTGAAAATACTGAAGAGAATTTTGGGTCCGATAAACTTCTGTAGTCAGGAAGTTAACCTGTTAGGCAAGTTTAACCCCTAGAAAGCATGTTATGCTTTTGTTTTATAAATAACCATTTGTTTCCAGTATTCTTGCTCTCTAGCACTTACATTTCTGTTCTTTGCTAATAAACATATTCTTGTTCTCACTGTAAATATATCTCAGTGCTGTGGTGTTGAGGAAAAGGATGGCTCTGAGTTGAATCTTGGAAGCTGGTGTGTACTGTTATTTTAGGAACAGCAGGCCTGGTAATTCTGTGAGTGTCCAGTGGGCTGGACACAATAGGGAACACTATGAGGACACGAGGGTTGGTAAGTGCCTATCACTACCTGGACAGAGAGAACAAGGCCTGGACAGAAGTGCTTGTGCTGAAGTTGTTGGTTTCAGGGAACTGATCCACAGCAGACACAGGTAAGACTGCTTCTCGCTAAGGATGGATGATAGTGAGGTGACTCACAACATTCTGTGAGTGTCCAGTGGTCACAGTGAGGAGGTAATCAGAGATGCAGACCTCATGATGAGAACAATATTATGATTTGTCTATTGCAATAGCGTCCAGGAGCTCCAGTCATGGCCAGGACAGCGTTGTGCTAGGCTCTGTACAAACACAGAACAAAAAGATAGTCCCTGCCCCAAAGAGCTTACAGTATAAATAAAAGGCAAGAAGCAACAAATAGATACAGACTGGTGGGAAATGGGAAACTACAAGGAAACAGGTTTCAGATTAGCAGCCGTGTTAGTCTGTATTCGCAAAAAGAAAAGGAGTAATTGTGGCACCTCAGAGACTAACAGATTTATTTGAGCATAAGAAAGCTTATGCTCAAATAAATCTGTTGGTCTCTAAGGTGCCACAAGTACTCCTTTTCTTTTTACAAGGAAACAATATGGCACCATTGGTTAGCATGCTAGGCACTCTTCACACCAGCTGCCTAGCCATTAAAGAAGAGATTTATGGAGGTTTGAAAATGAGAAAGCTTAGTTTTGTAATTAAGATGGCTGGCATTAACTATGAGGGTAGCCCTTCAACAGGAAAAAGAGAGATAGGGAAGGGGATCTGCAGACAGCTTGTTAAAGACAGAAAGGATAATCATGCATATTTATTATTTGTATTATTGTAGTACCTAGAGCCCCAGCTGAGATCAGTGCCTTATTGTGCTAAACACTGTACAAAGTCATGTTACTCACATTTTGAGATGCCAGCAGTTTAATTCCTGGCATTAAAGTGAAAATAACTAAAACCCTGAAAAGTGCACATGGTATTTGTAGGCTGTAGTTCCAGACCCAGGATTCACCAACAACTAGCTGAAATCTGATTGTCAGAGTCTCTGAGTAGAATCATACGGAATCCCTCCAATCGTTTTTGATGCCATTCTCTGCACTTTTTCCCAATTCTTATCTATATCTATCTATATTGTATATGATAGAGGTATACAAATATATAGATATAGATAAGAATTGTAAAAAGTGCAGAGAATTGCAATAAAAATTATAAGGGGTTTGGAACCACATCCTTATGAGGAGAGATTCCATATAAAGAGGATATATATATATTTCCTCTTTATATGGAGTTTGACACAGATATGAATGATGAATATATTAGAATTGGATATATATTTCCAATTCTAATATATTCATCATTCATATCTGTGTCCAATGAACAACATAATCTCTCTCTGAGATGACCAGCGCACTGGCCAGTCAGAGCCAACTTTTCCACCGGCACACCTTGCTTGCACAGTGAGTTAGTGCAGAGCTGGGAAGCATGGATGCACCTCTTTCTTTCCTTCCCTGCCCCCATTACAACATTGTGCACCCCAAAGGCCCAATGAGTCCTTGCATTCCGCGGACTAGTGTTGTGAACAACCCATGTGTGTCTTGTAAGAGGGATGGTTCCTTACTCTCCAACCTCTTGCTGGACCTCAGACACACATTTATGAGTCATCAAGCTTAACTTTTTACTTCAAAATGACATTTCATTTCAAAGTTTAGCTAGACTTATCTAAAAGCAACAACATCCTGAAAATGAAACAAAATGTTTTGTTTTCCCTTTTTTGTTGTTGGTTTATTATTATTATTATTATTATTATTATTATTATTATTATTATTATTATTATTATTTGGTTTGTAATTTTGATGAATGAAAACAATGACAACAACAATCCATTTTGGATCAGCCTGAAGAATTTACTTTTTTCATTTCAGATACTGAAACAAAATCAATTATTTGCTCGGCTATAGTGCAAGTACAAACTACGTTTTTAGGTGGCAAAGTATGCAAAAATATGGAAAATATGCGAGTGGTGGTTGTCCAGTTGGCTCTAGGGGCAGGCAAACGGGGCAGTCATCATGGGTGCTGACTTCCGGGGGCAGTATACTCATATGCCGCTTGGCTTTATTTTTCTTTGCTCTGCTCTGATTATCTGGCCTCTTTAAAATTTGTATTTTATTGATTGATTGATTATTCCACTGGTTGGCCTGCTGTTTTGTTCTATTTTATTTTAACGGCTTGGCCATTCGGGGTGGGAGGAGACACACTAAAAATGTTATCCACCCTGGCTGGCATGCAAAACAGCTAAGGCTGCTTCTGGCAGGGGTGGTGGATTATATTATTTACAGCCAGTTTAGCCCTGTATGATGATCTCCTAAAGCCAAGTAAAATGAGTTGAGGAAAGAGAGAGAGACAGAGAGAGAGAGCATAGAATGCCCATGGTAATAAATGGATAAAGTTATAAAAAAAACTTTTCATTATCCTAATGTAAGCAGAGTCAGGATGAGCTCCACCTTGACATCTGGTGGTGAGGTGTGGCAAGTTGTGGAAAAGAACTTTAGGGGATGATCTCATTTGCATAGGCACACCCACCCTGCCTAGAATGAGCCCATAGCTGCCTAAATGGTCACTTTGGCTGCTGTGGGATCCCCAGTGTCTCTTTTATTGGGGCAGGAAGAATACATTGTTATTATCCTTATTATGGGAATCAAGGACAGTGGAACTGTACTTGGCCTTTTGTTATGATGGAGGGACTCACCATCAACTAAGTAGCGCTCGCTAGGCAAGGGACATGGGTTCCAAAACTCTGTGAATTGAGAGAGAGGCTGGAGACAGGTATTAGTACCTGGTGGGGTGGGTCTGAAACATCAATTGCACCTCTGTCTCTCTCCACTGTGGAACATCAGAGCTAATTTTGGGTCTATTAGGAGTCTAGCTACAGGTGCTGAGCTGAATTCACTTTGGCCTTATGGTGCTTACCAGTACTCCTACTACTACAAGCTGAAATCACTAAAGAGCTAAAATTACTGAGCAATGTGTTAAGTAGTGGGGAGCCTGAAGATCTATTGCAGAGCGGAGCAGTTCACGGGATGGCTGGAGCGGCTTGTGGACCAGCTGGTGGAGCAGTTCACGGGACGGTGGGAGCTGCTTGTGGGATGCGGAGCAGAGCAGTTCATGGAACGGCTGGAGAGGCTCATAGACTGGCTGGCGGAGCAGTTCATGGGATAGTGGGAGCTGCTTGCAGAGTGGAGCAGTTTGTGGGGTGGCTGGTGGAGTGGAGTGGAGCTGCTCGTATAGCGGATCGGAGTGAAGTCCTATGGAGCTGCGGGGCAGTCAGCTTCAGATCATGTAAGGTGCCCCTTACCTCTCCCCCCCCACACACACACACATTTTCACCCAGACTGGGGAGTAACACTCTGCAGATGAACTTTTGAACTCTGGAGCTGGACTTCTGGGTTGTTGGACTTTTTGGACTTTTGGGTTGCTGGACCCAAGAACCTGAGGGAAAGGACATGGCCCAATTTGATGGGGTGGGTCTTTGCTCATGGTTTGGTTGATGAACCCTAGTTGTGGTGTTTTCCCAATTTAATGCTGATGTAATTTACCTCATCTTATTAAAGATTCTCTGCTACACCGAGACTCTGTGCTTGCGAAAGGGGAAGTATTGCCTCTTTGAGGCGCCCTGGGGTGTGTGTAAGATTTTCTCAGGTCACTGGGTGGGGGCTCAAGCCAGTTTTGCATTTTCTTTGATAAGAGGGAACCCCTGTGTACTGAACCCGGCCCTTGCTGCTATCAACTCGGCCTGGCAGACGGGTTACACTAATAAGTAGGGGAGGTAGAAGGGGAGAAAGAGAGAGGGAGTTCAACCTGAACTTTGGTTTAAATAAAATAAAATCAGCTCCTCTTTACAATGGAGGCTTATTATGTGCTTTCCATAATGGCCACATAGTTCATCAAAGTATGTTTGAAAGGGAATGAAGGGGAATATAACGATGCAGAGCAGCTGAGCAATACATTACAATTCCTTGAGTGAATGATTTCATGATACCTACTAGCAGGACGCTTGCAATACAGTGGATGTATTGTTTCTTGACTTTAGCAAAGCTTTTGACACGGTCTCCCATAGTATTCTTGTCAGCAAGTTAAGGAAGTATGGGCTGGATGAATGCACTATAAGGTGGGTAGAAAGCTGGCTAAATTGTCGGGCTCAACGGGTAGTGATCAATGGCTCCATGTCTAGTTGGCAGCCGGTATCAAGTGGAGTGCCCCAAGGGTCGGTCCTGGGGCCGGTTTTATTCAATATCTTCATAAATGATCTGGAGGATGGTGTGGATTGCACTCTCAGCAAATTTGCGGATGATACTAAACTGGGAGGAGTGGTAGATACGCTGGAGGGGAGGGATAGGATACAGAAGGACCTAGACCAATTGGAAGATTGGGCCAAAAGGAATCTGATGAGGTTCAATAAGGATAAGTGCAGGGTCCTGCACTTAGGACGGAAGAACCCAATGCACAGCTACAGACTAGGGACCGAATGGCTAGGCAGCAGTTCTGCAGAAAAGGACCTAGGGGTGACAGTGGACGAGAAGCTGGATATGAGTCAGCAGTGTGCCCTTGTTGCCAAGAAGGCCAATGGCATTTTGGGATGTATAAGTAGGGGCATAGCGAGCAGATCGAGGGACGTGATCGTTCCCCTCTATTCGACATTGGTGAGGCCTCATCTGGAGTACTGTGTCCAGTTTTGGGCCCCACACTTCAAGAAGGATGTGGATAAATTGGAGAGAGTCCAGCGAAGGGCAACAAAAATGATTAGGGGACTGGAACACATGAGTTATGAGGAGAGGCTGAGGGAGCTGGGATTGTTTAGCCTGCAGAAGAGAAGAATGAGGGGGGATTTGATAGCTGCTTTCAACTACCTGAAAGGGGGTTCCAAAGAGGATGGCTCTAGACTGTTCTCAATGGTAGCAGATGACAGAACGAGGAGTAATGGTCTCAAGTTGCAGTGGGGGAGGTTTAGGTTGGATATTAGGAAAAACTTTTTCACTAAGAGGGTGGTGAAACACTGGAATGCGTTACCTAGGGAGGTGGTAGAATCTCCTTCCTTAGAGGTTTTTAAGGTCAGGCTTGACAAAGCCCTGGCTGGGATGATTTAACTGGGAATTGGTCCTGCTTTGAGCAGGGGGTTGGACTAGATGACCTTCTGGGGTCCCTTCCAACCCTGATATTCTATGATTCTATGAATAGTACAAGATTATCCTTTGATAATTCTTCAATTCTGACTGTGGTTGCCTGATAATCCTGCAAGCTCCTAATCTGTAGCATCTGAATCCATAAAGAATGACCAAAAAAAAAACCCCTTTACAATCAATTATAGTTACCGCAATGGAGCCATTTAGCTAGCAAGTGAAACAACTATGACCTTTTCAACTTCAAAGTCATGGGGGAAGGTGGGGAAAAAAAAAAACTTCAGTCTTCTTGGAATCTAAAATAATTCTGAGGTACTTTTTAATCAAACTTTTATTGCCTTTCAGATTCAGAAAGTGGTTTTCTTTTTCTGGGTTTTAATGTGTTGTTGTTCTTCAGCTAAGCCTATTACCTCCCTGCCTGCAACCTGTTCATTTAATTGAAGGATGGATGAACCAAATACAAAATAAACATCTCTCCTTTCCAAACCCCACCCTGAAACAAAATTCTTTCCCCGCTTCTCCAAAGTCCAAACCAGTCTTGCAAACCTTTCCTTACCTGGGTAAGAGTTTGGTTGCAATTAGTTTTTATTAATTAATTACTACTGTTTTCACTTTCATTCCTGACTGGGGGATTTTATTTTTTCTCCATGACTGCAAAAGTTCATTTCAGAACCAGGGACACCTTGAGGATCTGATGCCATGGAGAACTTACACCAGGGATTTATTTATTAATTTGATTGCCGTGGAACTTTGCTAAGAAGCATCTGCAGTTTTGGCCTTTAAGGGTGAAAATGGTGAGAAGGGCCAGCAAAAGGCCCTGTCAGCCAGGTAAACCCATAGTGGCAGTGGGAGGATCGCAGGCAGAGGGACCCCACCCAGCATTGCTGTCAAGGTTCCTTCCCCACGCTGAACTCTAGGGTACAGATGTGGGGACCTGCAGGAAAGACCTCCTAAGCTTATTTTTACCAGCTTAGGTTAAACGCTGCCACCACCAAAGTGTTACACAAAGAACAGGGGAAGTGCCCACTTGGAAACGTCTCCCCCCCAAAAAATATCCCCCACAAGCACTACATCCCCTTTCCTGGTGAAGGCTTGATAAAAATCCTCACCAATTTGCATAGGTGAACACAGACCCAAACCCTTGGATCTTAAGAACAATGAAAAGCAATCAGGTTCTTAAAAGAAGAATTTTAATTAAAGAAAAAGTAAAAGAATCACCTCTGTAAAATCAGGATGGTAAATACCTTACAGGGTAATCAGATTCAAAACATAGAGAATCCCTCTAGACAAAACCTTAAGTTACCAAAAAGACACAAAATAAGTTGTGCTGAATGGGATATATATTGCTGTTTTTATCAGCCATTTAAATGAAACAGACTCTAACGTATATCTAACTAGATTGCTTATTAACCCTTTAAAGGAGTTCCTGACCTGCATTCCTGCTCTGGTCCCGGCAAAAGCATCATACAGACAGAGAGAACCTTTGTTACTCCCCCCCGGCCCCAGCTTTGAAAGTATCTTGTCTTCCCCTTGGTCATTTTGGTCAGGTGCCAGTGAGGTTATCTTAGCGTCTTAACCCTTTACTGGTGAAAGGGTTTTTCCTCTGGCCAGGAGGGATTTAAAGGTGTTTACCCTTCCCTTTATATTTATGACAACTGCCAAGAGGGATTTCTGCACACCTGGCATGGAAGGCTATGAAAAGAGTATACTGGGGGAAAGCCAAATAATCTGTGTTTGTGTAGATCCAGTGGCCTCAATTGCTCATGCAGGGAGTTGTGGGCGGTCAGAGTTTCCTAAAGACAAGGGCTTCAGAGGAATAAACACAATCTGAACAGCAAGAATAATACATTCTGGAAAATAGATTTTGTTAATCTATTTGACAAGTGTTGATTAGTTGTTTTCTTTAATGACTTTACCTCATATAATATCCATAAATACCATAGTATCTTTTGCTATTGTAACAGGGCCATCCATCTTAGGTGCCTTTGTGGTACCATCACACAGTATCTGAACAACTCATCATCTTTTGAAGTATTTATTAAACAACCATCTTCTGAGATAGATCAGTGCTATTATGTCCATGTTACACATAGGGAACTGAGGCACAGAAAGGAAAAGTGACTTCCCATGATCACACAGGAAGCTTGTGGCAAAGTAGAGAATTGAACACAGGTCTCTGAAGTCCCAGCAACCTAATTGCTTCCCCTCTGCATAACAGAGCTATATCAACCTACACCAGTTTAGAATCTGGTTCATGAATCACTATGAAACCTCATTTTAGCCCTTGGGTATCAAATTAGGAATCTGCCTTTTTATTCCCACCTCTATGAACTGTAAAAAGCAAAGTGTGAATTGGTAGGGTTTGATTATCTTAATATTGCTATCACTTCACTACCGCAAAGAGCCCTCAATTACTGTGGCTTGCTAGAGAGATGCACACCAAAAAGATAGTGGCTTCCGTCACAACACAGACCATTTATTTGATTTGTATTCTGGCAGAGACCAGACAAGAAACTGGTGTTGGAGGGAAAAGAACAAAGATGGAATCAAAGCTAGCCCTTGGCTGGCTCACTGTCAAGATGAGATTATTGTGCTGTCTACAAGAAAAGCCCTTGAAATGAACAATAATTTAAGTGCATCCCTCCTTGAGGTCACCTTGGCAAAGAGAAGTACTTCACTTTAAGAAGAACCAGACATCAAAGGACACTCATTAGAAAATGTGATTCTTGATGGCTAATTTAAGTGTCAAGTGTTCAAAACAGAAGGGTCTTGTCAACATAACATTTGTCACCAGCTGCAACAAACCTGGGGCTGTGTTTTCTGACAGCTGCAGCAAAATGTTTGTGGGTGATGGAGAGATTATTGTTATTCACTAAGAGGTCCCATTCTTCAGCCTGACCTTGACAGCACCTGTTGGTTCGGTTTACAGTGAAGCGGAATTTACAAGAGAGAGAGGACAAAATTTTTGTGCCACTATGCGGGAGTCCTGCGAAGATATGCTTAGCACCAAGGGAAAACTCAGCTGAACTTAATTTTGATGCAAGGGAGGAGATGTTTTTCCCTCTTCCATTCCTAGCACTCATGTCACTTGATCTTCTGCATTGCTAAGGATGGATTACATGGCTCCTTGTTCCTGACAGCTAGTCAAAAAATGCCAATATTTTAATTTTTTTAAAAGGTTTTTTTCTCTCCAAAAAAATCTTCTGAAAAATTTTCGGTTTTTTAACCAAAAATTAAATTGGAGAGGTTTTCAATTTTCAAAAAAAGTGTGTTTTTGGGGGAAAAAAATCAGTTTCCAGTAAAAATTTTACTGGAAAAAAATGGTTAACAACAACAACAAAAAACAGGAAAATTTCTACCAAAATGAAATGTTTCTGCCAAAATTTAAAGCCATTAATATAGATAGATGCAAATTTCAGATAGATAGATAGATAGATAGATACACACATTTTCTATCTATCTATCTACAGAGAGAGAGAGAGAGAGAGAGAGAGAGAGAGAGAGAATTTGAATCAGAGCTACTCTACATCTCACCAAGACTACTTCATGATCATCACTAAAAGGTGATTTTCACTAATCCATGTCATGCTACCAAAACCACAACTTGTAAGACTTTAGGAGTGACGGGCCTGGTCCAAAGCCAATTGAAGACAAAAAAACCAACTCCCACTGGCCAGTAGATTTTGAATCTGGCTCTAAACGCCATGAAGGACATAGGGAAAGAGGCATCTACCACACCAGCTATGGGTGTTTATGGGACACTGCCAGCTCTCTTTTTATCTTGTTGGGAGTTTGGACTCAATGAGAACTAAGGACTGAGGGATTAATATTCTGATAGGCATAGAAATGTTTCCCCAGGGTGTTTTTTTTGTTTGTTTGTTTGTTTTTTTAATTTAACTACACTGACAACAGTTTTGCTGGTTTGTTTAAGTCAGACTTTCCCCTGCAATGTTCCGACACCACTGAACCTGCTGTGTGAGAACCAGGAAGTGAACAAACTATAGCCAGTGGGCAAAATTCACATGGCAATTTGCACCAATAAAGGTAGCAGGGACTTCACTCCCAGGGAGGATAAGTGGTTTTTCCAACACTGCTCTGTCTTGGGGTTTCTGCCAGGGAAGTATTCATTCAGGGCTCCAGAATAGCAGCCGTGTTAGTCTGTATCTGCAGAAAGAAAAGGAGGACTTGTGGCACCTTAGAGACTAACAAATTAATTTGAGCATAAGCTTTCGTGAGCTACAGCTAAGCTAAGCTGTAGCTCACGAAAGCTTATGCTCAAATAAATTTGTTAGTCTCTAAGGTGCCACAAGTCCTCCTTTTCTTTTATTCAGAGCTCCATTGACCTGGTTCAAAGCTCATTGAAGTCAATGGAAAGACTACCACTGTTTTCAATGGGCTTTGGATCAGGCCCCATAATGCGATATACTGAGTAAGGGCATATCCTGTCTGCTTTGTGCACACTCCGTCCTCAGCAAACACTGCCATGTCAGAGGTTGGTTGTCTGGACGACCCGCAGTGAAAGGGAAGATTGAGGCATCTTGCACCATAGCAGCACCCTTCCTGGAGAACTTTCAGCTGGCAGATGTTTTTTTTCCCCAAGGTCTGTGCTGTCAGAAGTTAGCACAGCATTTAGAATGAAACTGGCCCAGTGAGTTAAACTGACCAGTTTGCTCACTGTCCAATGTGTGTGAACAAACACCACCAATAATGAAGTTAATAATCTAAGATGTCATTATTGATAACAAAGGTGAGGCCACTGAGGGGTTGAATGTTTTATGAGAGTTGTAAAGTACAAAAAGAATCATGTGAAATATACTTGCATCTCAGATTAATTGGACTAAGAACATTTTTTCACCCATCACTCTGAGAACCCTTGATTGATCAGAAACTCTCCTGCTCAGTGAAGCAAATAAAAACAACCCACATATTTAGAAGCCAATAAAGCAGCCCATTGAGTATGGTATTTTTCCCACAAAAAACAAATAAAGAAAACCAACCTACAACATACCCACTATCCAACCAAAAACAAACCACTGAGCAAGGAAGTAGAAAAAAATATCCCAAATGATGAAGATAAATGAGATGCAGAAATCCCAAACCAGAATAGTCATAGTCACAGCAAGTCTTGTAAAAAGGGAAAAATACCTCAGTGTTATATTTAAAAATCCCAGTGGTGGGGTGACTCCTAGCGCAAAGAGCTAAGCTCAGCAGCCCGTCAGCTGAATTAGTGGGGAGGGAAGCTAAAAAAAACCCCAAAAACATCAACATAGAAGTGGAAAGGCCAAGTGCTTGAACGGGAAGGAAAGTGTGAAGCACTCAGCTGAAAAACCTCTCGCACATTCGCATTGCTTTGAAGTAAAAAGCAATAAATCCCAGGATTAAAAAAAAAATGATGCCACAATGCTAATAAAATTTACAAACTCAAATAAAGGATTTCTCTAATGTGCCTCCCCCCCCTCGGCTTCCCCCGGCACCCTACAATACACTCATATAAAGCAAGTTTCTCAAATACAGGGCAAGTGGCTTCTATTTAGCACACCCCCTTTAGGAAAGTCAGTTTCAGAAACTAGAGTTGCTGCCTCTGATACTGTTATACCGTATCTTATGAGCTCACGTTTAACCTGAGGCCCACAGTGATATATTTCACAGACAGGGTCCATCCCAGGGATGAATAACCTGTTAATTTATTATTATTATTTATTATTTATGATGAACTGGACCAAACCTTCACCCAAATGTTTTAGATCAAAAAGTCTTTGGAAAATTTCCCTCCGCCCTGCTTTTCTTGTATACTGGTAACATCACACTTCGTACTTCTAGAGAGTGAGAGACAGGATTGATATAGAAGTGTCAGAATCTCATGAGAACAGATTTTGCACAATGGGCCTTGTCCTTCACAATTAAACAATTTTCTTGATAACAGTGCATAAATACCTTCGTGGGGAGAAAATACCAAGTACCAAAGAGAAAAGCATAACAAGAACCAATGGCTGGAAACAGAAGCCAGACTCATTCAAATAAGCAGTGAGGCATGCATTTTTAATAGTGAGGGTGATGAACCACTGCAGCAAACTACCAAAGGAAGTGATGGAATCTCCATCTCTCGCTGTTTTCAGACTAAGACTGGATACCTTTCTGGAAAGTATGCTTTAGTCAAACACAAGTTATTGGGCTCAATACAAGGGGAATTGGTTGAAATTCTATGGCCTGTGCTATACAGGAGGTCAGACTAGATAATTTAACGTACCCTTCTGGCCAGAAAATCTATAAATCTGTGAGTTTCTCTTATTTATTATTGAAAAGTGCTTTGTGTTGCCTTGCCAAGGAAGTATGTTGTATATAACCCCCAAATCTATTGTCTGTATACCAATAATGGCTGAGGATTTTGTGGAAATGTGGAAGAGAATGAACAGGGAATTAAATTAATAGAAGAAGATACATGCTGTCAAATAGACTTGGGTTGAGTGACTGGGATAGATCAAGGAGTCAGGGTTTCATTTATTTTAATAGTGAAAATAATAAAAAAATAATGTCACACTGCCTCCTTCCGATGCTCCTTTGTCCCTCTGCTATCTATTTTGGGCCTGATCCAACTTCCCTTGATATCAGTGAAATATCTCAACTGACTTTGATAGAATCATAGAATATCAGGGATGGAAGGGACCTCAGGAGGTCATCTAGTCCAACCCCCTGCTCAAAGCAGGACCAATCCCCAATTTTTGCCCCAAATCCCTAAATGCCCCCCTCAAGGATTGAACTCACAACCCTGGGTTTAGCAGGCCAATGCTCAAACCACTGAGCAATCCCTCCACCTGTGTTCTGACTCTGGTGACGGCAGTGCTGCAGGCGGTTTGTCCGAGGCGGCAAGGGAAGAACGGTGGGAATACGGGGTCGGCATCATGGGCACACCCCACAGGTTCCAGTGTGGCTATTGAGCCACTGTCCCTAAGGCCATTCTGCCATTGCAGATGCCATGCTGGCTTCGTGGGTTGGGGGCAAATCACCACTCCTCAGCAAGGGGCTAAACGCCCAGTCCGACTCGGCCCATTGCCCTTCCGGTGACCAGGGCAGAGTCGTCAAGGTCTGAGTCTGCGAAATGACCCTGGTTTGTGACCAGCGAGGCGAGGATCAGTGCCTGCCCAATGAGAGGAAACAGAGAGGTAGAGACTAGTGCCATGAATGGGAGCACTCCTGCTCTGTTGGGCACCAAATGTCTGGGAGACCATGATGGTGACCTGCACCACGGTGATCTTAGGTTGGAAGCTCACTGGTACCAGAGGTACGGGGACTGGTGCCTTAACTTCGGTGTCCCATGCCTCGCAGAGGGAAAGCGCGGCATCGGGAACCTGAGCTACTGACCAGAGACCAAGTGTGCGGTGCCGGGGTCCATTGGACTGGACGCTTTAGCTGTCCAAAGTACGACTCTTTTACTATTGGAAATAGTAAGCACACTGCCTGATGGGAAATTTTTGCGGGATTTGGCCTTTGGATCCTGGACTTTTCTTAGTCTGAGGGAATGAGCATGCAAAGGAATGAACCAGTCAGACCCTTAAGCTGAAGAAGAGTTTCATTAACATCAGTGGGATTCCACAAATAGGTCTGAGGACCCATCCAAGCCTACAAGCTAATGGGAGTCTTTCTGTTGATTTCAATAGGTTTTGAATCAGGCCTTAATTGTCTGCCCGGGTAGAGCTTTTTGCAGGATGAATATTTATGGCTGTTCAGTAGTTAGACAAGTTGGGTGATGTACTATTTTTTTTTGGACCAGCTTGTGTTGGTGAAAGAGATAAGAATTCTTTGTGAAAGAATTCTTTGAGGCAGAGTCAGTGAAAGGAGTCTTCAAGTTCTCCATGTGTTAATATGGTATCAGGTTCTGTGATGGGGCAAAAGTTCACTCCTTTGGAGAGTACAAATAATTCAGCTTCAGTTAGGGGTAGACTTTATAAATTCATGATGTTGTGGCATCATAGGGTCCATGTGATGGGTCCTGGTGTCATGGTTTTTCCTAGAGGTGGTGTTCTGTGGGTTGTGGAGTTGTAGTAGGTTCCATTTTTTGTGGTGGATGGCTGTCATCAGGGGTGGTGTTGTTGTTTCTTACAGTTGTTATGAGTTTCTTGCATAATATCCAGGTAGGTTACCTGATTTTTTCTTCCAGTGTATGGGAGTATGTGGTGATTTTTTGTTTGAGGTGACCCCTTTGGAGTATGTGAGTACAGGAGATGGTTTCTCAGTTTTTTTCTGAAGTCCTTCTGCAGAGATATTCAGCATATTTGGAGATGTATGTAAAGTGCTTACTATGCTTTGGGGGGAAATTAGATATAATAAGTAATCATAGTTGTCTATATAATGCATTTTAAGCAGTATTGATTATTTCACTCAGTATTTAACTGGATGCTCAGTAGGGCTCAGTAATATTTAGACAGTCATACCAGTGTTGCATTGTATCTCTTGTAAAAGTAGATGATAGGGCATAGGACAGGGAATCAGAAGATCTGGGTTCTATTCCTGGAGTTTTGCCATTAATCTGCCGTGTGACCTTTGACAAGTCACTTCACTTTTCTCTGCCTCTGTTTCCCTGCCTCTGTCTCAGTTCTTTACATTATTTGAGTTCTTTAGGGCAGTGACCATCCCTTACTATGCATTTAGATAGAATCATGGAATCATAGATCTGGAAGGGACCCTGAGATGTCATCCAGTCCAGTCCCCTGCACTCGTGGCAGGACTAAGTATTACCTAGACCATTCCTGACAGGTGTTTGTCCAACCTGCTCTTAAATATCTCCAATGATGGAGATTCCACAACCTTCCTAGGCAATCTATTCCAGTGCTTAACCACCCTCACAGTTAGGAAGTTTCTCCTAATGTCCAACCTAAACTTCTCTTGCTGCAATTTAAGCCCATTGCTTCTTTTCCTATCCTTGGAGGTTAAGAAAAACAGTTTTTCTTCCTCTTCGTTGTAACAGCCTTTTACATACTTGAAAACTGTTATCATGTCCCTTCTCAGTCTTCTCTTTTCCAGACTAAACAAACCCAATTTTTTCAATCTTCCCTCACAGGTCATGTTTTCTAGACCTTTAATCATTTCTGTTGCTCTTCTCTGGACTCTCTCCAGTTTGTCCACATCTTTCCTGAAATGTGACACCCAGAACTGGACACAATACTCCAATTAAGGCCTAATCAGCGTGGAGTAGAGCAGAAGAATTACTTCTCATGTCTTGCTTACAACACTCCTGCTAATACATCCCAGAATGTTGTTTGCTTTTTTTGAAGCAGCGTTACACTGTGACTCATATTTAGGTTGTGGTCCACTATGACCCCCAGATCCCCTTCCACAATATTCCTTCCCAGGCAGTCATTTCCCACTTTGTATGTTTGCAACTGATTGTTCCTTCCTAAGTGGAGTACTTTGTATTTATCCTTATTGAATTTCATCCTGTTTACTTAAGACCATTTCTCCAGTTTGTCCAGATCATTTTGAATTATAATCCTATCCTCCAAAGCACTTGCAACCCCTCCCAGCTTGGGGATCATCCTCAAACCTTATAAGTGTATTCTGTGTGCTATTATCTAAGTCATTGATAAAGGTATTGAGCAGAACCGGACACAGAACTGATCTCTGTGGGACCCCACTCGTTATGCCTTTCCAGCATGATTGTGATCCATTGATAACTACTCTCCTGGAACTGTTTTCCAACCAGTTTTGCACCCACATGATAGAAGCTCCATCCAGATTGCATTTCCCTAATGTGTTTATGAGAAGGTCATGCGAGACAGTACCAAAAGCTGTACTAAAGTGAAGATATACCACGTTTAGCGCTTCTCCTCTATCCACAAGACTTGTTACTCTGTCAAAAAAATCTATCGGGTTGGTTTGACACGATTTGTTTTTGACAAATCTATCTGACTGTTATTTATCACCTTATTATCTTCTAGGTGTTTGCAAATTGATTGCTTAATTATTTGCTCCATTATCTTTCTGGATACAGAAGTTAAGCTGACTAGTCTGTAATTCCCTGGGTTGTCCTTATTTCCCTTGTTATAGATTGACACTATATTTGCCCTTTTCTAGACTTCTGAAATCTCTCCCGTGTTCCATGACTTTTCAAAAATAATTGCAAGTGGCTCAGATATCTCCTCAGTCCGCTCCTTGAGTATCCTAGGATGCATTTCATCAGGTCGTGGTGACTTGAAGACATCTAATTTGTCCAAGTAATTTTTAACTTGTTCTTTCCCTATTTTAGCCTCTTCTGATCCTACCTCATTTTCACTGGCATTCACTCATTCGATGTCCAATCACCACCAACCTTCTTGGTGAAAACCGAAGCAAAGAAGTCATTAAGCACCTCTGCCATTTCCACATTTTCTGTTCTTATTCCCCTGCCCCCCATTAAGTAACGGTCCTACCCTGTCCTTGGTCTTCCTCTTGCTTCTAATGTATTTGTAGAATGTTTTCTTTTTAACCTTTATGTCTCTAGCTAGTTTGATCTTCTTTTATGCCTTGGCCTTTCTAATTTTGTCCCTACATGCTTGTGTTATTTGTTTATATTCATCCTTTGTAATTTGACTTAGTTTCCACTTTTTGTAGGACTCTTTTTTTATTTTTTTTATTTTTAGATCATTGAAGATCTCCTGGTTAAGCCAGGATGGTCTCTTGTCACACTTCCTATCTTTCCTGTGCAGTGGGATAGTTTGCTCTTGTGCCTTTAATAATGTTTCTTTGAAAAACTGCCTTCTGTTGTATTTCCCCATAGACTTGCTTCCCATGGGATCTTGCCTACCAACTCCCTGAGTTTGCTAAAGTCTGCCTTCTTGAAATCCATTGTCTTTTTTGTGCTGTCCTCCCTCCTACCATTCCTTAGAATCACAAACTCTACCATTTTGTGATCATTTTCACCCAAGCTGCCTTCCACTTTCAAATTCTCAACCAGTTCCTCCCTATTTGTCCAAATAAAGTATAGAACAGCATTCGCCTTAGTAGCTTTCTCCAGCTTCGGAAACAAAAAAATGTCTCCAATACATTCCAAGAACTTGTTGGATAATCTGTGCCCCGCTGTGTTATTTTCCCAACAGACGTCTTTGTAGTTGAAGTCCCCCCATCACCATCAATTCCTGTGCTTTGGATGATTTTGTTAGCTATTTTTAAAAAAGCCTCGTCCACCTCTTCTTCCTGGTTAGGTGGTCCGTAGTATTTACTATGTATTATCTGAATTATGATAATTCCTAGGAGACAACCAAGAACAGGGTGCTACTGTGCTAATTACTGCGTAAACACATAAAACAATGGGGTCCTGATTTCATCTGCAGACTCTAGAGGCTATTGTAATATAAATAATAGAGACAATTTAAAAAAAAAAGAATATTGTAACTATGACAGCAACTGCAACCATTTTTAAAGGAATTACTAGTAAAAGAGTTCAATCTTTAAAATTAAAAATGCTATGGTGACAATGGTGAGATTGTGGGTTATAGTCAAAATAAGGAAAAAGGGAGAAATTCATTTAGAACATAATATTTTTGGGAGAAAAATGATTTCACCTCTTTTTCTCCTCTCTGAATGTTGTGTATGTCTGAATTGCAGGTGTATCAAAATTGTGGACCCAATCCTACGAGGTGCTCCACATGAGCACACAGTCTTTCCAGTACATTTCCCACTGCTTTGTTGTCAGTTATGACTGTGAAAGAAGCAGATACAAAGTGTGTGAAGAAAGTTACTGGGGTAAAATGGTGGCCTCTTACACCCAAATTGCAATTATTTCACTCAGGTATAAATGATGACACAAGATGCAAAGCAACAGAGAATCAAACACACTGATATAAATGTAAGGGATGCATTGGTATAAATTACACTGTTATATAGGAGGGTTCTTTAAAAAAAAATAGAAAATGTTTATCTGAATCCAAAATTGCCAAATTTCATCTGAAATTTGTTATCCACAATTCAGCTCATTCCTAGCTAATATATTAGTCCTTCACATCTGAAAAGAAATTCAAATCTCTGTTAGATAGATCACAAATTAAATATATTTCATGGGACTTTCATCCTAGTCTCCATTCTGTACATCATAAAACCAACAAAACCCAGTTCAGACTTTACTCAATGAGTCTATGGATTGGAATACAAGGGGAGAGTGGCCATAGTAAATTGGTTTTGTAGACAGAAACTTGAGCAGGACCTTGTTCAGCAAAGCACTTAAGCATATGTTTAGCTTTAAGCATGTGAACGGTCCCATTGCTTTGCTGAATTAGGACCCCACATGCTTGTTAGGTTCAAGCTAAAGACATGACTCCCCTACAAACATGAAAAATACCATTCACAGACATTAAGCATGAAGGAAGGAATGCAGAATTTTAGCATAGGTTTGCTCTTGAGCAAAAATCAAGTAGCAGCTTCAGAAGTGCAAAGCCAGACTACAGACTATAAATATAAAATGGCTGGTGTGGAGATATTGTGGAAAGGCTGTTTTATAAAAGGGGAAAGAAAATTGCAATATGTCAGGCAGTCATCTGTACTAATCTATTTGGCACAAGAACTTTTCAAAACGAGATTCAACAAATAAACTCTTGAAATGCAAGAGGGGAAACACACCAATGGAAGACTAGAAATAATTCAATGAGAACATCTAGCATTTCTTCCCCGCATTAGATTTTCTTTTAATTTTCCATGTAAAGAAAAAACAAAAGCAAAAACATAATAATTCCACACCCCCACAGATTCTCAAAGCCCCAGTGGATGGTGCCATCTGTGGATTTTGCAAGATCAGGATTTTCAGTGACAGCTAGCTAGCTACAATTATGTCATGTAGAATAGAGGGGTTTTTTTCAGCCTGAGTTGGGGATAGTCATTGTGTTCAAGAGGAACTGAAGTCAACGACGCTTTACAGTGAGAGAGGAGAGAAAGGATGATCCAGTGTTTAAGGGTACTACCCCAGGAGTTGGGAGACATGGGCTGGGTTCCATTCCCTGTTCTACCACAGACTCCTTGCATGCTCTTGGGCCAGTAACTTAGGTCACGATACTCAATGGTACTTAGACTCATGGAAGTTAGGAGCCTAAATATTTTGGAGGAGCTGGGCTTTATTCTCTCTCTCTTCTTCAACTCTCCATCTGCAAAAAAATGGATAATAACAGTGCCATACTTCCAGGAATGTTGTGAGGATACATATTTTAAAGAGGGTGAGGAGCTCACATACTATGGTGAAGGGGCCCTATATGTGTTGTGTAGTGAGAGGAGTCCATGTTTCTAAAACTAAACTGTCTATTTATTAAGAGCCTATTTACAGAGATACTGCAACTGCAGCTAGCATTCCAGCCATGTGTACACAGACTGGTTTCCTGGTGCCTCCTCCAACTCTTCCCTCCTTCAACCTGTGCTCCTCCCTCCAAGTTTCATGCACGTTGCAACACAATAAGTATCTTTGAAAATATATGTCTATTTGTGTAGAGCAACTTGTAGAATGGGGCCCTGTATAGCATTCCTTGGCATTTACACCATTCAACTCCTCCTAGGTCAGTAGTACTCAAACAGTGGATCCTGAATCGTCAGTGGATTGTGGGAAGGTTTGAGGTGCTTTGCAGGCTCAGTGCAGAGTGTAGGCACTAGGATGTGTGAGATCATTCCTTCCCCACACTCACTCAGCAGCAACAGCTCCTATGCTGGGGGTCACTGGACCAAATCTGAGTGAGTGGTGCTGTGACCCAGTGCACCAGGTTGTTACTCCTGGATCAGGGAGCCTGGCCCAGTGTGAGTGTGGAGTGGATAACTCTCTCTCCTGGGCCCCCAAACCTCCCTTGGTTGCAGGATTGGGGTTGCAATGCTGGGGTAGAGGGTGCCACTGCAGGTGGGTAACACCCCCCTGGTGAGATTGAGGATGTGGTGGAAGCAGAGGTGAAGGCTGCTGGCCTATGATTCTACCTCCTGATGCACATGAGTTTGGACCCTGCATGGATTGCAATAAAAAAAAAGAGCAGTTGGGGGGTTGCCTGAGTAAAAATTTTGGTAACCAGTATCCTAAACCACAGCCCTCTCCTCCCCTTTTGTTATAGTGAAGCAAAACCAAATAGCACAATAGTTCATTATGAAATCTTTCCTCTTAAACCATCAGGATTTAGCTCCAGCATTCCACCCAAATGGATACATTCTTCCATCAATGAAAATTTCATTCTAAAGGAGGAAAAACACAATTGTTTTCTTCTCCCTTACTGAAGACTGTACAGCAAGAACGTGTGTTGCTTTAAGTAAATATTTTTGTAATAACTAATAAGTAAGGGGGGGGGGAATCAGTTCTATTAATTTTGTTGTGCTCTAATGAGCCTAGCAGATCATTATGTTCTCTCTCTTTTTTTTTTTTTTGTTTCTTACTAAAGGAACGCTTGAATAGAACTATCTGGTTTAGAAGATGAGGCTGACTGATTACTGTAATTCATAGGGCCTTAATTAGCTGCACAAACCATTAGCTACAATTAGACTATTATAAAACACTTGATGCGCTGTGTCAACCATGGGGGCTCATTTATTCTTGTGGAAGGGATGGGGTGCGGGTGGGGGGGGGTGAGGGGAAGAGCACTGTACAGCCGAGCATGCTAATAAAGAATGATTTTTGATTTAAGATGTTGCCGATAGTGCCTCAAAATTAATCTCAATAGCTGTCTAATTTGTGTCGGTGGATGGTATATTTATTGTAAAATGACACCAAAGCTAAATGAGTTACCTGAAGCAGGAGTGCTAATGTCAGTGCCTGGAGACGCAACTCCATATGCCGTAATACAGCAAGGCACGGGGGCTGAATGCTCCCAGCGGACCACTTTGCTTCATCTGTCTCTGAAAATGCAGCAACCTGACTTCTACTTTATGATGCTTAAATAATAGTAATAATAATAATAAAAAAGGAGGGGTGGGAGACAAATTCCCCCACAGTTTTGAAAGGTAAGGGGCTTACAAGGGGAGAGCACAGCTCAGATCCTTACAGGAATCAGGCTGGGTTTTGGCTAAGGACACAGTGGAAATTACAAGATTGGCCTTTGAAACCTGAGAGAGCTGATAATGCAGATGGGTGAGAATTTTTCAAATGGGTTTTTTAATGTAAGACTGGTCCTTTTCCAATCAGATGTGTTTTTCTTTTTAATAATGTTTTCCAGTTCATATTTTATTGATCTACATTTCGAGTAACAAATTGCTGGAAATGTATTTTCATTTCCTTTCGGGTTTTCAGTTTCCCCCTTAATTTCCTGCTTATCCCTTTGCAACACAATGGCAGGAATTTATAGAGTAGAGATTAGTGCAACAGCACATGACAGTTGGTCTTCCGTGTACTCCATAGTGAAGTAGGCTATGGTATAAGGGAGCAAAGAGGAAGAAAAAGAGAATTGTGTTTCACTTGCTGGACTAGTGATCTGAGTTCAATTCCTTCTTCTGGTATGCCCCATATGCCCCCGGACAAGTGAGTTTAACTGTCTGTGCCTTGTTTTCCATCTGTAAAATGGAGATAATGTTTTATCTTGCTGCTAATAATATGGATTTTATATCATATACACACAGGTGCCTAATTATGACTAACTGATGGACTCCATGGGTTCCACCGTTGTCATGCTCCGCATCATCATGGCCGCTTAGAATTTAGCAGCATCAGCAGAAATAGAACTCAGATCTTCTGACTCCAAAAGCATACACCGCTGCTCCTTCAGCCAAAAGGAAAATACATCCGGAAACTGTGGGTGTTATATATTTCCCTTCTCCCATCATGGGGAGGGGGAGGGAGAGCTCAGTGGTTTGAGCATTGGCCTGCTGAACCCAGGGTTGTGAGTTCAATCCTTGAGGGGGCCATTTAGGGATCTTGGGGCAAAAACTGGGGACTAGCCCTGTGGGGTTGGACTACATGACCTCCTGTGGTCCCTTCCAACCCTGATATTCTATAATTCTATGATGGGAACCATTTAGGAAATGTAGCACTATTATGCCTTCTACCAAGAAACAAGGAGGCAAAACATTGTGGAGGCAAAACCTCATCTATCTACAGAACCACTATTTAGATGCCAGGTAGAGAACTTCCAGAGCTGCAAAGTGGAAAGTTCATGCAGCACTGAAGCTTCACAGGAAAGGGCTCTGCTGTGAGTTTGGCATGAAAGTTTGTCACAGGATAACCCATTTGCTGCCCTTCATGCCTTTGAGATAGGTGCTTCAGCCCACATTCCCCATGTGCAGAAGTCCCTCTAGGGCAGAGTGGTATTTTATCTCAGAACAAGGGTAACCTGCTTGCGCAGGAGCTGAGAAGATTCCAGGACATACACATCTGGCATTTGCCGCCTTTGCTGCCTTTATCACAAGAGATGGAAAGTTTTGTTGCTCTCCTAAACTCCTGAGAGCAATATAACTAAAACTACAAAATTGGAGTCAGTCAGAATTCTTTTTTTTTTCATGGAAAATATCAACAGAAAATGAAAATGTGTTCGTCTAAATTTTCTGCAGAAAAAAATCTACTTTTCATTGAAACAAATGAAAACTCAAAACCATTTTGTGTTTTAGCACCCAAAAAAAAAGCAAAAAATAAATCATATTTTGTTTGTTTTCCAATGAAAAAAATAAAAAGGGAACAAAGCAGACACTTTCAAAAACAATTTTTATTTAGTTAAAACCTCAATTTTCCACCCAAACAAAACTGTAACAGAAAAAATTTGATTAGCTATATTCAAAATGCTGTTAGCATCTCTATAGGCATAATCTCGTGTCCTGAAGTTACAAGGTTGGAGGAAAGGATGCACAGAAGAATAAACGTATTGATTCATAGATTCATAGATATTTAGGTCAGAAGGGACCATTATGATCATCTAGTCTGACCTCCTGCACAACGCAGACCACAAAATTTCACCCACCCACTCCTGCAAAAAACCTCTCACCTATGTCTGAGCTATTGAAGTCCTCAAATCGTGGTTGAAAGACTTCAAGCAGCAGAGAATCCTCCAGCAAGTGACCCATGCCCCATGCTACAGAGGAAGGTGAAAAACCTCTAGGGCCTCTTCCAATCTGCCCTGGAGGAAAATTCCTTCCCGACCCCAGATATGGCGATCAGCTAAACCCTGAGCATATAGGCAAGATTCACTAGCCAGATACTACAGAAAATTCTTTCCTTGACGTTTACTTGGAATAAATCATGGTGGAAAAACATCTTTCAGAGGAAAAGAAAAAGAGAGCTGTAGTTCAGAGAGACAGAAGATTCATGAGCTCAGTTTGCCAAACCTCCTGGCAGACGTGATGGTGACCAGTGATGCCTCTCAAAAACTGCAAGATAGTCTCCAGCGGGGTTTCTGAATGGGACAGGCATGGTTGGGGGTAAATGTGTGAAGTCAAAGGTCTTTCGGTGCTTACTAGGCAGTCAGCCCTTTTTTGCTTAACAGCTTTTTTTTTATGTAGTTCCTTCAACTTCCACACAGTCAGCTTAAGATAGAGAAGCTGATTGCAGAATTTAGCTCTCTCCGATGGAAGATTTGGCAGCTTGGGAAGCATCCACTGGGGACTTAGTGCTAATCTTATTAACTCCAAAAACCAGGTGTGATAGGGCCATCAAGGAACTACCACTTTGTGGTGCCTGTCTTTCTACAGCAACCAGGGAGGGGTGGAAACAATTGTACAGGACCTTTCTTCATGGTGTGACTCAGCAGCACTCAGCTCCTATTGAAGCTCAATGACAATTTCTGGCCTAAATGCCTTTTGTACTTTTGAAAATATTCTTAATTTACCTGACTTTTGATTTTAGCTTCCTCCTTTTTACCTTCCCTTCCTATAGTCTAGTATTGCCATACTAGTTTTAGTATGATTTTTTCTTCCTAGGATGTTGAACTTATATTATCAGTGCTATTACTTGGTGATTCAACTATATGCAGTGTAGTCATACCAGTGTCAGTCCTCAGGATATTAGAGAGACATGGTGGGTGAGCAAATACCTTTTATTGGGCCATCTTCTATTGGTGAGAGACAAGTTTTTGAGCCACACAGCTGTGTGTGGCTTGAAAGCTTGTCTCTTTTACCAGCAGAAGTTGGTCCAATAAAAGATATTGCTGCACCCATCTTGTCTCTCTGATTCAACTATAGTTATTTCTTGAACCAATTCCTGAGTATTACTTCAGACTTACAGATGTTTCATAAAGATACTGGAAAAAGCAAGGAATTATTGGGCTTCACCAGTCTGGATTTTAAAGTCATAAACCCTGCAGCTTCAGAGCAAAGAATATAACTAGATGGGAGAAAAAGAAAAGATTAAGAGGAAGAAAAAATGTCACCTTTCTTTTTTAGTAGACTTGGTTTAGACCTCGTAAGTCTCCTTTAATGTAATGTTATTGCTCGTTCTTGTTCCAAAGGAAAAAGGTCTCTGGAATCAAAATGTATCACAATCAAAATAAAAAATGTAAAAGACCAGCATAAAACATTTACCAGCAACAATTAATAATGTATGCAATAAAATATTGCACTAATATATTGATAAATAAGGTAATAAAGTATTAATGTGATGATGTACCATCACATTCTGCAGCCATTCCTCCTGAACTTTGCAACAGTTTAAAAAACAACTGCAACACAATCTCTTGGAAAATAACTTAAAATTAGGACACTGGGCCTGATTCTCCTCTTGCTTACATCATGTCTACACTCGCAGAACTTCCGCGGAGATAACATAATCTTGATATACACTGATGTAAGTTGCAGAGTAGCAGCCGTGTTAGTCTGTATTCACAAAAAGAAAAGGAGGACTTGTGGCACCTTAGAGACGAACAAATTTATTTGAGCATAAGCTTTCATGAGCTACAGCTTACTTCATCGGATGCATTCAGTGGAAAATACAGTGGGGAGATTTATATACAGACAGAATATGAAACAATGGGTGTTACCATACACACTGTAATGAGAATGATCAGGTAAGGTGAGCTATTACCAGCAGGAGAGTGGCGGGGGGGAACCTTTTGTAGTGATAATCAAGTTGGGCCATTTCCAGCAGTTGACAAGAATGTCTGAGGAACAGTGTGGGGTTGGAGTTGGGGGAAATAAACATGGGGAAATAGTTTTACTTTGTGTAATGACCCATCCACTCCCAGTCTTTATTCAAGCCTAAGTTAATTGTATCCAGTTTGCAAATTAATTCCAATTCAGCAGTCTCTCATTGGAGTCTGTTTTTGAAGTTTTTTTGTTGAAGAATTGCCACTTTTAGGTCTGTCATCGAGTGACCAAAGAGATTGAAGTGTTCTCCGACAGGTTTTTGAATATTATAATTCTTGATGTCTGATTTGTGTCCGTTCTTTTACGTAGAGACTGTCCAGTTTGACCAATGTACATGGCAGCAATGCCCCCCGCCCCCGCCTGCCCCCGCTCTCCTGCTGGTAATAGCTCACCTTAAGTGATCACTCTCCTTACAGTGTGTATGGTAACACCCATTGTTTCATGTTCTGTGTGTATATAAATCTCCCCACTGTATTTTCCCCTGATGCACCTGATGAAGTCAGCTGTAGCTCATGAAAGTTTATGCTCAAATAAATTGGTTAGTCTCTAAGGTGCCACAAGTCCTCCTTTTCTTTTTACTGATGTAAGTGAGACTGGAATCTAACCTATATTCCCAATTAAGAATAGTGTCTGTCTATCTAAGATACTTATATGCGCCCCCACAGCCCAAGTTAGTGATCTAATCACTGGACCATCCTCCCACTCAGTTAATCACAGTCACTCATCTTCTGCATCCTCCAGGGTCTTGCTCTCACTGTGTTGGGTTTTTGATGAATCATGCAGTGTTGCAAACTCTTGCAACTTTAGCAAGGCTTTTGCAATATTTGTTGTTTTTCTTAAAGCCCTCACTCCCAGAGTCATGAGAATATCAATTTATACAATAAAAAAGTAAATTTCTCACCTTCATGTTTGGGGAGAAAAAGCTTGAAAATGTAATCCAAATGCACCTCAGAGATTCAGAACCCAGAAGGCATATAACCCACATTTCCTTTTCATAATCTCATGATTTTGAATGCTTGTGGCTGGCAATGCAGAATGTTGTCTTGAGGGTTGTCTTTATCATCCTAATGGATCACATGGGACCCAGATGATTGCCTGCTGCTCAGTGAGTACAAGAGTTTTTTGGAGTTGTTAAATATATGCTTGGATGGTTTGCCGTCTGTTATCATAGTGACTTTTTTTATGTAGGTGCAAGAGGAAATATTCACAGATATACACAACAAGAAGATCTTCTTTGTGACTATCATAGTTCCAAGGGAGGTAGCACTTTATTGACATAGGTAACGGGGGGCTTGTTATTACATCCTGTCTCAGTATACTGGCTCCAATATGTGGGCCTGTCTGTGGTGGGAGGAGGAAGCACAGACCTGCACCAGCCGATTTGCTGCTCAGAAGTAGACATGACTCAACATTTGCTGCTCATAGTGACAGCTATTTTCCTTGGAGCTTGCAGACTGCAGTAGGAGGGTGACTTCTTTCATGCCCCGTGCCCCTGCATGAGAGGAGATCATAATCTGGCCTTGAGGGTCTCTCCTACTACTTAGAGACATAGATGCCATCCTATAGGGTAGCACTGCCAGATAAAAGTCACGTGTTTTATGCTTCTAAAGGAATGGTCTTGGTGCTTAAGGCACTGGCCCAGGATACATGAGTCCTGCATATCATTCCTAGCCTTGGTCAAATCACTCCCTTTCTCATTGCCTCAGTTCTCCTTTTATAATAATGGGGGTAATATTTTCTTAGCTCATGGGGGGAGGGGTTATGAGGATAAAAATACGGGAGTGGTGCTCAGATGCTATGGTGCTGAGGGATATTGATGGTAGATATATGGGATTTGGGTTGATGGATGACATGCAAAGGGCAAAGCATGTTCATTATGGGGGACCTTTGTTTTACCACATGTGAGTGTTACTGACACTGCAGGCCTCACTCAGCACATTTTAGGTCTGCATGTCCAAAAGGCCTTAATTTCTACCCAGCTGAAATGTTCAATGATGTTGAGAGGAGCCAGGGCTATTGTCTATGCGATAATGTTTCATGCCTAAAGAAAAGGAGGACTTGTGGCACCTTAGAGACTAACAAATTTATTTGAGCATAAACTTTCGTGAGCTGTTTCATGCCTGTGGCTGAAAACTTTAGTTGCATACTAGTTTCAGATAGTCTGGTCACGGTGAGAGCTGCTGGTACACTTCCTAGTGGAGGGTCTCCTCCACAGCCCTTCTGTTCATTCCCTCGTGTACGTCATTCATCCACCCACATGTCTGTGCTAACAGAGGAGGAGGATGTACAGTGTAACAGATCACTTTTCAAGCTGTAGATTGTTCATATTTCTATACAGCATGCCAGTTTGTACACAGACACCTGGGCTCAGAGGCCATATAAAAATTAATTTGACTTCCATTCAAGGTGACTTTATTGGCATGTCTCTCAAGTCAAGTGCTGCCTAAGTGTAAAAAGAGACAGACCCCACTCTCAGGTCTCTGTCACTGGCAGGTCTGATCTACTCAGGACAGGCCTTCATGCTGTGTTTGGGGTTTGATTCACTGTGTCCTTTTCTCATTCTGATCAGATAGCAGGTTGGTACATCTTTGCCATCTCCATCCTTTCTACCAGGGCTAGGCCTATGCTTTTATGATTCCTGATCATCTGTGAAAGTTGTTTTCTTGAACTCCCTGGCAGATTGGACATTGTCTCCTATTTCAATCTCCTGTGTCACAGTCTCTCTTCTTTGACTCTGGACTGTGGTTTCTGCCTCCTAGTTTTCATCCTATTGTTTATGATCCTTGATTCCATATTTGGCAAGAGCTGGCCTTAGCTTTATCCATTTTACAGAGACAGCTGTGATTGTTCTGTGCAGGGATCGGTTGCCTGATATGTTCCTCACAGTGATAGCCATGCTTGTATGTTTAGGTCTAGCACCTTTCATTGGCGTGGCCATTGGAAACAAAGCAAGAACTTACTGCAGAAGACGTTGAGGGAAAGTATGTCCCAGAGTCACTGCTGGAAGAAGGGCTGCATTTACACAAGCTCTCTGCCAAAGCAGCAGGAAACTGGCTAGTTGTACAAACATCTTGTAAACACCATGAGGGTTACAGAATACCATTCTAGGTTTTACCTGTGATTGTCACTCTTGCCAGGAAATATGCTAGTTTACCTGCTGGATAAACCAGTATGTGCCACAGATAGGGAGAAGGTTTTATTCAATTAAAAGAAGGAAGGTCTGAGGAAGAATTCTGTTCTGGGCCTGTTAGAGCTAGTCCAAAACAAAAAGGGAAAATAAACATTGTGACTTTCTCCCTCTCCCTGCATCCCCTCAAAAAAATACATCCAGATTTTTACTCTTTTTCTAAATTTAAAATTTCATCAAATATGGAAAATTTCAACCAGCACTTTAGGTAGTTGGAAATCTGGTATGAGGGGGGAAAGAAGCTAATGAATGTTTAAATTAGAAAACAACTTTTGAAAAAAGTGTTAACCCACTCTAGTGTGTGTATTGCTAGAATTGCCTCCCCAAAAAGGTGAACAATTCAGATCCAGATTTTTACACACTGGATTGAGGATGTATTTGGATTTCTGCGTCCTCACCTGAAGTAAGGAAGATCAAGAGAAAATCAGTTGGAGTCAGTGAACTACACCAGTATAAAAGCTGTGTGAAGGCAGAACCCGTTGAAGCAACAAATTGGAATAGGTCAGTGCTATGTCCTGCCAGGTCCACCATTTTCTTCACCCGTGCGAGCAAAGAAGATGTGTGGTACTAGAACCTTCCCCAGCATCTTCCATGGTTTGTCATCAGAGAGGGAGGAACATGAAATCCCAGCTGTACTGGTTGGCTTTCATGACATACAAGGCTTGGTCTATCCCAAAGAAGATATCTGAGACTCTAGACACCTCTTCCAATGGATCCCTCACAGCCAGGAAAGTAGTCCTGGGGGCTTTTTGGGGAAGGTTCTGTCTTTTAGTTCTGTGTTTGTACAGCATTCAGCACAATGGCCTCCTGATCCATGACTGAGACTCTTAGGTGCTATGATAAGACAAATAGAATCATAGACGATTAGGGTTGGGAGAGACCTCAGGATGCCATCTAGTCCAATCCTCTGCTCAAAGCAGGACCCACACCAACTAAATTATCCCAGCCAAGGCTTTGTCAAGCTGGGCCTTAAAAACCTCTAAGGATGGAGATTCCACCACCTCCCTAGGTAACCCAGTCCAGTGCTTCACCACTCTCCTAGTGAAATAGTGTTTCCTAATAGCCAACCTAAACCTCCCCCACTGCAACTTGAGACCATTGCTCCTTGTTCTGTCTTCTGCCACCACTGAGAACAGCCAAGCTCCATCATCTTTGGAACCCCCCCTTTAGGTAGTTGAAGACTGCTATCAAATCCCCTGTCACTCTTCTCTTCTGCAGATTAAACAAGCCCAGTTCCCTCATCCTCTCCTCGTAAGTCATGTGTCCCAGCCCCCTAATCATTTTCGTTGCCCTCCGCTGGACTCTTTCCAATTTTTCCACATCCCTTCTGTAGTGAGGGGACCAAAACTGGATGCAATACTCCAGGTGTGGCCTCACCAGTGCCGAATAGAAGGAAATGATCACTTCCCTCAATCTGCTGGCAATGCTCCTACTATAAATGATTAATTATAATAACATGATATTTTCCAGATCTGCCTCCAGTAAGATCCAGCTGTAAATAAATTCCGCCATCTGTAGGCATTTCTTCAGAAGGTACCAATGTTCCATGGACTGTGTACATGCGATGTGGTCTGTATAGGTCAGGCTTGTAGATGTTGGTGGAGAGATGTGCAGTGCTACTGTTGTTTCCCATGCCCATCCTCCGCTGGCTTTAAGAGAGAATTTACATCTCATGGGATGTTTCTAAGGAGATATGTAGAAAATGATGGAGACCACAGTCACTCCTGTCCTGGCAGGAAAAGCTGTTACCTATTCCAAGCATGGACAGAAGCTATGTGCCCTACCAGGTCAATTACTGGAAAAAATTGGCTCTATTTGTTCCAGTCTATCTGGTAAATGTGTATATGTGCAGTTTCTTTAAAACATTTAATTATTTACTCAAGAGACCAGAACAGCTGTTCTGCCAGGTAAATACATTTCGAGACAGCTTTTTAAAATGTGTATTACCTTAGATCTATTTCCACTTAAATACATTTTTTATAATGCAAATTCTTTTAAAAGGCAAAACCTATTACCTTCTGAGCCATTCTGTGCTATTGTGTAAACATAGATTTGGGGCACATGTTATGCATAATAAAATGTGTAGCTAAGATACTTAGGAAAGTCAATTGTTTTTGCTCCTTTGGGCCACATTCCTACACCCTCACATTGACTAGTGCCACCCTTGAGTGATTTCAATGGAACTACAGACTAAATGCTACTCAGAATGAGCATAGCAGAATCTGGCTCATTCTGCAAGAAGCCACTTTTCAACATTTAATATTGCAACCATATTTCTTTCCTGTTTTTTTTTTTTGGGAGGCTAAAAGCAGTTAGACAATATTGATCATTATCACTGTCATCATCACTGGTATTGGGGTAGCACCTAGGAGAATCAGTTAGAGCCAGCATCCCATTGTGAGAGATGCTGTACAAACAGAGAAGAAAAAGAAGAAGAAGAAGAAGATGGTCACTTCCCCAAACACATGTTATTATGTAAAATTAGGGCAATGCAGCATTTTTCATGAGTTACTCGTCATTTCCCACAAATCTAAACTTGGTCATTAAAAAAAAAAGATATTAGACAGAGGTTTTGCTGAATTCACTTTTCAGCACAGAACTATTTCTTGTTTTTTAAGGTGAGTTACAGACCCCTGTCTTATACAAGGTTGTGAAAGTACGCAGTGGATAGGCAACCAGAAGTGTGGATCCTTATCCATAACTTACTCAATCACCTCTGAACCTCCTGGGTTCAGAAATTGAACAGGAAACCTCAAAAGGATAGGCTCTCACAAAATCTGCAGTAACTTCTGCTTCTGCCTGGATAAGAAATACTGAAAAAAAAATAGCTTGTAAAGATGGAAGAACTCAAATGAAGCCAACAAGGTTTTCCCAGATATAGGCCCCAATTTACTAATACTCAGCATGTAAGCAGGTGCTTAACTTTAGCATTCACATATTCTCATTCATTTAAATAAATAACAATTGCAGTAAGTTTTTTCCATAGATGGATACAAAAAAGTTTGCAAACACAATTTAAACAAGCATTTTCAATCCTCAAAAGGTTCCATTTGAATGCTGAGCAAAGCTTTGGGTCTTTGGGTCCTTTCTTCCTTCACTCAAAATGGTTTGCATATTTGTACTTAACTGCAAATAGCAAGTTGACACATGAAGAGTCTGGCATTACATTTTACTGATTATAAAAGAGACCTATACATACTGAAAGTCTGTAGGGATACATCTTCACTGTGGTCAGGGATGTGAATGGAAGCTTGTGTAGACCTACCCATCCTCGCTGTACTCTAGCTCAGTATTTCTCTACAACAGGTCCATGAACTGCAGTGTTCCCTGAGATCTCCCTGACACAGATTCGGAAGGCAGCAAGCTTGTCCGTGGTTGAGAAACATGCTCTAGCTAGCTCACTGAAAATATTGGAGAGGATGGCACAGCCTGTGTTCAGCATGAGCTGTACAAGCCCATCGAATGCTTCTGGATACAAACTTGTTCGTGCAGCTCATGGCACAGCATCATCATCACTATTTTTAGTAAGCTAATTAGAATATGGGTAGCACAGGTATGTCTAATTGAGCTGCTATTCATGCCCTGGCTGCAATGTAGACATATCCTTATGAGTTGTATAAAAGGGAAGCCTCCTAATTACATCATCAAGCCAGTCTTTCTTTCCATGGTTGCAAATAGCTGAACACTTTAGGACGCTCCCTTTGTTTTCGTTTGCATGATTGCAGCATGCTTGGTTTGGCTGTATTTTGTTTTCATTTCAGCTTCAGCCATAATCATTGGCTCTCACTCCCACATCGAAGGAAGAAGTTCATTTCTTTCACCCAATAACTCAGCATCCTGTCTTTTACCATTTTCTTTCCACTTTTTTCTCTATTTTCTCCTGGGCTACTCTGAGAAGTTAAATGTTCAGACAACTTTGTCTTTTGTCACATGGGAGTGCTGCAAATTTTATTTTGTGAAATCAAAGGGCCAGAGAGCTACTCTAAGTGAAACACCAGGACAAGTTGTTACTTCCCAAATATGTTATGCTCAAGTTCTCTTTTCCAAACTATCATTCTTTTCTCAAATAAGTGGTATCTGGTCAATGAATCATTACCTATCCGCAGTGGGTGCAGTTGAAAAGTTTCTACTTTCTGTGCTGACATTTTCCATTTTAAGTATAGGGAATCTCAGTCAAACCAGTAGAATCTTTCCAAATGGAAGAATTTTTTTTCTCTGAGACTGGGATGTAGGTGGTCATGCCTAGTGGTTGGAGCTGGAGTTGGGCGCTGCAGTTAATAGCCCAGGTTCAGAGCCAGAATCAGACACCAGATGCCAGGGCCCAGGTTAAGAGCTGGGTTACCCAGAGTGAGGCACTGCAGGGGCAAGGCTGGGTCCAAGGCTTGGAATAAGCAGGCATAGAAGTTGTCACAGCCTATTGGTGAATGCTTTAAGCAGCCACCAAACTGCTCCTGCTGCTGGGTTTACGAGCTGGTCTGCTGACTCTTCCCACCAGTCAGGTGGCATATACAATCAAGCAGTGTTCTACAGGCCTGCTGTTCTCGCTAGATTGCCCGGAGATTGGATCTGACACAGGCCCTGATTTCTCACTTTTTTCTTTTTAAGGGAAAAATCTGTGATATCTGTGTCACAGGCTGGAAAAATAATATTCATTTGCTGGCATGCCTCCTGAGCAAATACTTTATCATATAATTGGAATTAGAAGTAAATGGCAGTTTATGGTCCATTTGAATGAATGATTATATTACTCTAGATCAGACCAGTAGACTATCCAACCCAGGATTGTGCTCCTTTGATAGAGGTCTGTACCAGAGGCTTCAGAGGAAGATACAAGAAAACCCATAAGGAGCAGCTATGGGATAATGTGCCGACAAAAACATTGCTTCCTGACCCCCATCAGCTCCTGGTTGGTTTAAGACCTGAAGCATGAGAGACACAAGTTAGGTGAGATAATATCTTTTATTGTACCAACTTCTGTAGGTGAGAGAGACAAGCTTTCAAGCTCTCTCACCAATAGAAGTTGGTCCAATAAAATATGTTACCTCACCCACCTTGTGTCTCTAATATTCTGGGATTTACATAGGTATAACAACACTGAAGCATGAGAATTTATTTTATATATATATCCTATCTGTGGATGTCCTCATTAGCTGCATAAGTGTCTCATCCTTTGCTGAAGTCTACTGAGCTCTTGGTTTCTATAATATATTGTGGCAGTGAGTTCCACAGGTGTTTTATTATAATGTTAAAAGATACATCCTTTTCTCACTTTTGTAGACCTGGATGTAGAGACAGAAATCATGACATACCTCATCACATTATTTTTATTCTTATAGGTTCAAAACAAGAATTTATGGGAATCAATGAATGAAAAAAGTTTAAAATTAGGGAACCACTAAATGTATTTTTTAAAATTAATGTTAATGCATGTTGAGTATTCCATTTCTTGATTTTCAAATGTTCAGTTGTTCCTTATTTCCAATGTTTAAAAAATGGTTTCCATCAATTCTTATTTTTCTGTCCTTTAAAAAGTCCATTAAAATGATTCAGCCTGGAGTGGTCAGACACAGACTTTATTTTGATAGAGATTGTTTTAATGGAAATAGACTTGTTTTATCATATGAAAGGAATATGGGAAGAGAGACTAGTGCAGGTTAAAAAATAATTTGGCATTCTGAAATGCAATTATGGAAAGCCAGAAAAAGTCACATTGTTTCAATGCTTCCTGTCAATTTGTTCGTTGCTTTCAATTGTTCTTATTTACATATAGCCTACTGTTAGAATGGAAACCTTTTAAACACATCAATAGGTCAATAAATCTATACCTTTAATAGGGATGTACTTTGTCCACTCTTTATTTGGGAGTGTTTCATTATACATTGCCCTGCATGGCTATAAACTGCTGTACTCAAAATGTTTACATCCAATTGATTGCTTCTTGCAGCGTATTCGACAATCAGAAAGTGTGAAAGGCATGTTTTCAGGGTTGATAAGGTCAAATTTTGACCTGCCTTAGTTGGCTAATACAGAGGCCTTATACTACCCCCATGCACCCCGTGCAAAAACGGCATGAGACTTATGCAGTATATCAGTCCTCAAATTTGAAAAAATTGTCCTTAATGTGTGTGTGTGTGTAGGTGGTGGGGGGGATGTTTTTTATTTTTGGTTGCCATCTGCACAGAGATGAACTCCCTCCACTGAGTACCTCCTTAAGATAATAAAAACATCCCCATGAGTTACAGTGGGACTTCATGAACAATAATATGATATGCCATCTGAGTACATGGTAGCATGGAGACATGATGTGGAAAGTCCTCTAAACTATAGAGAGTGTGTTGTAGTATACTGCCATTTGTCAGGGGTACGTGAGGGAGGGAGGGAGAAAGAGTCAATAGAAAAACTCTGGGGCTCCAGGGGAGCTATAGATACCCCACATTGTACCCCCTGTAGGGGTACAGAGTGGGCAGGGCCAGAAAATAAAATGGAGAGTTGGGGATCTTTTGGGCACTTCCACTCAATGCTGCCCTGAAGCCTTCCTTGTGCTTAAGACAACCATACAGTAGCACTGTATGTAAGGGAGCAGTATGACTGCTCAGAGCTCCGGTACGATACTGCAGAAAAACCTGAGTGTCTCTGGATTAAGTTTAGAAGTGTGAGCAACAGGAGTGATGTAGTGGTGGGAGTCTGCTGTAGACCACCGGACCAGGGGGATGAGGTGGATGAGGCTTTCTTTCGGCAGCTCACGGAAGCTACTAGATTGCATGCCCTGGTTCTCATGGGTGACTTTAATTTTCCTGATATCTGCTGGGAGAGCAATACAGCGGTGCATAGACAATCCAGGAACTTTTTGGAAAGCGTAGGGGACAATTTCCTGGTGCAAGTGCTAGAGGAGCCAACTAGGGGGGGAGCTTTTCTTGACCTGCTGCTCACAAACCAGGAAGAATTAGTAGGGGAAGCAAAAGTGGATGGGAATCTGGGAGGCAGTGACCATGAGTTGGTTGAGTTTGGGATCCTGACACACGGAAGAAAGGTAAGCAGCAGGATACAGACCCTGGACTTCAGGAAAGCAGACTTCAACTCCCCCAGGGAACGGATGGGTAGGATCCCTTGGGGGACTAACATGAAGGGGAAAGGAGTCCAGGAGAGCTGGCTGTATTTCAAGGAATCCCTGTTGAGGTTACAGGGACAAACCATCCCGATGTGTCGAAGGAATAGTAAGTATGGCAGGTGACCAGCTTGGCTTAACGGTGAAATCCTAGCAGATCTTAAGCATAAAAAAGAAGCTTACAAGAAGTGGAAGGTTGGACATATGACCAGGGAAGAGTATAAAAATATTGCTCGGGCATGTAGGAATGAAATCAGGAGGGCCAAATTGCACCTGGAGCTGCAGCTAGCGAGAGATGTTAAGAGTAACAAGAAGGGTTTCTTCAGGTATGTTGGCAACAAGAAGAAAGCCAAGGAAAGTGTGGGCCCCTTAATGAATGAGGGAGGCAACCTAATGACGGAGGATGTGGAAAAAGCTAATGTACTCAATGCTTTTTTTGCCTCTGTCTTCACGAACAAGGTCAGCTCCCAGACTGCTGTGCTGGGCATCACAACATGGGGAATAGATGGCCAGCCCTCTGTGGAGAAAGAGGTGGTTAGGGACTATTTAGAAAAACTGGACGTGCACAAGTCCATGGGGCTGGACGAGTTGCATCCGAGAGTGCTAAAGGAACTGGCAGCTGTGATTGCAGAGCCATTGGCCATTATCTTTGAAAACTCGTGGCGAACGGGGGAAGTCCCGGATGACTGGAAAAAGGCTAATGTAGTGCCAATCTTTAAAAAAGGGAAGAAGGAGGATCCTGGGAACTACAGGCCAGTAAGCCTCACTTCAGTCCCCGGAAAAATCATGGAGCAGGTCCTCAAAGAATCAATCCTGAAGCACTTACATGAGAGGAAAGTGATCAGGAACAGTCAGCATGGATTCACCAAGGAAAGGTCATGCCTGACTAATCTAATCGCCTTCTATGATGAGATTACTGATTCTGTGGATGAAGGGAAAGCAGTGGATGTATTGTATCTTGACTTTAGCAAAGCTTTTGACACGGTCTCCCACAGTATTCTTGTCAGCAAGTTAAGGAAGTATGGGCTGGATGAATGCACTATAAGGTGGGTAGAAAGTTGGCTAGATTGTCGGGCTCAACGGGTAGTGATCAATGGCTCCATGTCTAGTTGGCAGCCGGTGTCAAGTGGAGTGCCCCAGGGGTCGGTCCTGGGGCCGGTTTTGTTCAATATCTTCATAAATGATCTGGAGGATGGTGTGGATTGCACTCTCAGCAAATTTGCAGATGATACTAAACTGGGAGGAGTGGTAGATACGCTGGAGGGGAGGGATAGGATACAGAGGGACCTAGACAAATTGGAGGATTGGGCCAAAAGAAATCTGATGAGGTTCAATAAGGATAAGTGCAGTGTCCTGCACTTAGGATGGAAGAACCCAATGCACAGCTACAGACTAGGGACCGAATGGCTAGGCAGCAGTTCTGTGGAAAAGGACCTAGGGGTGACAGTGGACGAGAAGCTGGATATGAGCCAGCAGTGTGCCCTTGTTGCCAAGAAGGCCAATGGCATTTTGGGATGTATAAGTAGGGGCATAGTGAGCAGATCGAGGGACGTGATCGTCCCCCTCTATTCGACATTGGTGGGGCCTCATCTGGAGTACTGTGTCCAGTTTTGGGCCCCACACTACAAGAAGGATGTGGATAAATTGGAGAGAGTCCAGCGAAGGGCAACAAAAATGATTAGGGGTCTGGAACACATGACTTATGAGGAGAGGCTGAGGAAACTGGGATTGTTTAGTCTGCCGAAGAGAAGAATGAGGGGTGATTTGATAGCTGCTTTCAACTACCTGAGAGGTGGTTCCAGAGAGGATGGTTCTAGACTATTGTCAGTGGTGGAAGAGGACAGGACAAGGAGTAATGGTCTCAAGTTGCAGTGGGGGAGGTTTAGGTTGGATATTAGGAAAAACTTTTTCACTAGGAGGGTGGTGAAACACTGGAATGCGTTGCCTAGGGGGGTGGTAGAATCTCCTTCCTTAGAAGTTTTTTAAGGTCAGGCTTGACAAAGCCCTGGCTGGGATGATTTAATTGGGTATGGGTCCTGCTTTTGAGCAGGGGGTTGGACTAGATGACCTCCTGAGGTCCCTTCCAACCCTGATATTCTATGATTCTATGATTCAGACAAGTTCAGAAGCCATGCCTGCACCTTCAGAATCCATGGATGGCAGTCACAGAGCTCTCAGCTACACTACCTTAGTTGACTTGGGAGAACCTATGTATTGGGCGTAGGAACAACAGAAACATGTTGCTGAGGCTATGTCTACACTACTGCGGTAAGTCAACCTAAGTTACCCTACTCCAGCTAAGCTACTCAAGCTAAGCTACTCCAGCTATGTCGACCTACTGTGGTGTCTACACCATGCTGGGTCAATGGGAGATGCTCTCCCATCAAGTTAGCTTGTGCCTCTCATTCCCGGTGGAGTACTGGAGTTGACCAGAGAGCGCTCTGCCATCGATTTGGAGGGTCTTCATTAGACCTGGTAAATTGACCTCTGGTGCATCAATTACAGCAGTGTCGATCCCGGGGTAGTGTAGACATCGCCTGAGTGTATTGCTTCTACTTCCCACTTCTGATGCTATTGAGGAGCTGGGGGGAAGCAGCCAGGAGGAAGAGTATGATGGGGGGCGCGAGGGGGGGAGAAAGGGAAGAAGTATCTTTCTTGGTCCTCTTTCCCCTCCACAGGCTCTCAGAGCAGGTCTTGCCCCTCGTTTTGCTCACACTGCAAAGGCAGGGGGAGGTCAGCCTGAATTTTCACATTTGTTTAGGGTTCAGGGGTTAACAGGAGCCGTGTCGCTAAAATCCCATTGCCGTGTATTGAAAATATACCAAGTCAGATATCTCTATGAGCATGTAAAGATCCATTTCAAAAGTCATCACCCTCCACCCCATTTGTAGACACTTCCATAGGCTTGCATGATAGGCACCCTTCTTTGCCAACAGCAGCGATCAAACCAAAGACCTGCAAAGCTAAGCAGGAGTCAGTGCAGGATGAACGCTATTGAACATTTAATCCAATGCTATTTAACATTTTTATCCATGACCTGGAAGAAAACATGAATTCATCACTGGTCAAGTTTTCAATCACAGAAAAATTGGGGAAGTGTAAATAATGAAGAGGACAGTCATTGGTATAGAGCAATCAGGATCTCTTGGTAACCTGAGTGCAAGCAAACAGTATGTGCTTAAATATAACAAAATGTAAATGTATACATCTTGGAACAAAGAATGTAGGCCATACTTACAGGAGGGGGGAACTCTATCCTGGGAAGCAGTGCCTCTGAAAAAGATGTGGCGGTTGTGATTGATAATCAGCTGAACACAAGCTAGCATGTGACACTGTGGTGAAAAGAGCTAATGTGATCCTTGGATGAATAAACAGTGGAATCTCGAGTAGGAGTAGAGAGATTATTTTAGCAGGTGCCACTGTTTCTGGAATACTATGTCCAGTTCTGGTATCCATAATTGAAGAAGGATGTAGATACATTAGAGAAGGTTCAGAAAATAGCTACAAGAATGGTTAAAAGATGAGAAAACATGCCTCACAGTGATAGACTCGTGAGGCTCAATCTACTTATCTTAAGAAAGAGAAGGTTAAGGGGTGACTTGATTATAGTCTGTAAGTACCTACATGGAGAAAAATATTTAATACTGGACTCTTCAATCGAGCATAAAAAGGTCTAACACGATCCAACGGATGGAAGTTGAAGCTAGAAAATTTCAGACAGGAATAAGGCATAACTTTTTAACAGTGAGAGTAATTAACCATTGGAACAATTTACCCAGGGTCATGGCTGATTCTCCATCACTGGCATTTTTAAAACCAAGATTGGATTATTTTTCTGATCTGCTCTACGAATTATTTTGGGGAACTTCTCTGGCTTGTGTTCTACAGCAGGTCAGACTAGATGATCACAATGGTCCCTTCTGGCCTTAGAATCTATGGACTAAAGAGACAGGCTCCGTAGCCTGATGTTGTAACAGACTCATATCCTCTGTTGATCAGGTACAGAGGGGGACTCATAACTTTTACTCAGACACTTGCTCCATCTCACTGACCTTGTCTCCCTCTAGTCCACCCATCTCATTCTGCTTTGTCTCTTGCCCAGATCTGACCACTGTGGGAGCAAGAGCCTTCTCCTCTGCAGCTCCTTTCATCTTAAACAACTTTCTTTTTTCTCCCTACTTCATTTAACTTCTAGTCCCGTATCCGGCACATATCTTCTCCCCGTCCACGCTTTTAATATCATCCGCCTATTAGACTGGGCAATGGAAAGGGGGGGTGGATCCCTCAAGTACTGTGCTGATCCCCTGGTTACCCACCTGCAGCAAAACAGAACATCAGCAGCTTAGATGCACGTGGGGCTGTTCCTATATTATTATCACAGTTAAATTTCTCCCACAAATGATATACTGTGCATTCTGGAATGTTGTTGCTTAGTAAATCTATTCTCCTCAGTTTATTTTTACATCAGATCATCATCAAGTAGGCTCTATTGTACAAAGCCCCATTCTCAATAGGGGCTATTATAATTCCACATACAATGATGAGCACAATTACTCATAGGTTCATTTTAAAAAGAGTGTGTTGGGAGGGAATCACAGCTTAACAAAGAAAGCCTTTGTCAAAAGAGCGGTTGGGTATAGCCGCAGCTGTTAATAAAGAAGACACATTGATCTGTGCTGCAGAAATAATAAAAGATACAGAACAGGAGACTGGATGACTCAGGTCATTGGAAATGAGCTAACATAGCGTTCCTTTGGGTAACTTGTTCTTATCCAGCCGTGCTGGGTAGTGCTGCTCAAAAGAAATTACCGTCTGAAAGCTTAGAGTGGGTGAAACAAGTTTGTGGTGTCATTGTAATCCATGGGTGGTACGCGTCCCATTTACGAAGTTCACTACAAGGTTAGTAGTCTCAACAGAGGCCAAGTGCTCGATGAACTATGCTCCCCAGTTCAGGACAGTGGCACAATGATGAGTCAGTGTGTGCATATGGGGTGGTGGTGGTGGTGAGGGATGGATCCTGCTATGTTGCTGTCTGTATTGCAGCTAAACAGAACACTTCATCCATGACAATCCAACTATCTATCTGTCTCAGAGGTGTTCATATGGCCCAATTATGATAATGTGTGAGCTCCTTATGTATTTATCCTCAACACACTCCTTTGAGGTAGGAAAAGGCTGTACAGATGAGCCCCAGAGCCCCAGAGAGACTAAATGATCTGCTTAGTATTACACGGGAACCTGATGGCAAATCATGGAATTCAACCCATCTCTCACATTCCACAGTAGTTCTCTAACATCTGGATCATCCACCTTCCCCCTCAAACTTTCACCTCACTCAAGTGAGGTCAAATCAGCTGACATCTTTCGCCATTGCTACAATTTAATATCTTTGTTTGTTTGTTTGGCTTTTTTTGAAAAGGAGGAGGGATGTTGCAAAACCAAAACCACAACAAAATCTATGAAAATACCTTTTCCACCATACGTGGGAGGCTGGCACACAATTATGGAATGACAGAAAGTGTCTGTCCACAGCAACACACAGCACAGAAATCCCATGATTTTTTAAAGCCAGACTATAGTCATAAATGATTATATCTATCCATCCATCCATTCTACATTTAGCAATTTGGTGTCTGAGGCAAACTTACACAAATACAAATGCATGGTCTATCTTTTCCTATTCATTCAGCTTGTCTTCATGAAAGAAGTCCTTATAAGTCAAATTCACCCCTGTGCAGAAAGCCAGCACAAGGTCCATGCACTTCCTAAGACCCTTTCAAGTCCAGTTCTGAGGACTTTTAATGCATACACCTTCTGTTACTGACCTTTTGCAGAGTGGTCTCAATGGGACAACTCACATGAGTAAAGACTGCTCACTCAGGTAAAGATTTCAAGATTGCTCTTGGCTTGATACTCTTATCTTGGTATTTTAATTTAGGGTAAAAAAGCAATAGTTTGTCCTTAGACCGCTCTGCAAATATCTTAGTTTGGAGGAACGGGGTCGGTTCTTGGTGGTTTTGTTTTTTGTTTTTGTTTTATTTTTGTTCAGGGTTTTTTTTCTGGTAAATGATCATGCAGGATTTACACACACACACTCTCTCTGTTTAAAACAGCCTGACTGATTGTATTTTTCACAAATACAAATGCCTGTAGCTTTTTATAGGAGAAAAGTCCTTCATGTTTGTATTTGGTAAAAGAGAAACGGTGACCGTTATTCTGGAAAGTGAGGGCATTGTGAAATGCACACAATCTGGTCAGCTTTCAATTTAAAAAGATGTGCGAGCGTAAATACCCTTTACAAATAGCAGTGTACAATGTACCAGTGCGAAGCAGATTTACAAATTGTGGCCACACCCAGCCCCATTTTCAGTTTGCATCAACGTAGTTTCTAATTCCACATTCAAGCATTTCACCCACAAAACCATTTCCATGCACCACAAGGCTTTCGGCACCTACAAGTGGGACAGCTGAAGGTTTTGAGTGCATAAATAATGTTGTATTGGGATTTAGGGCCTGATCTGACAGATACTTTTTTTTCCAATTTGACTCCTGCTCCATTCAGTGAACACAACATTGATTATAGTCTCCTTCTTTATGTTTCTAATGCTAGAAGTGACTGAGTGGCTGATGGCAACTTGCTACTGTCATTAAACCCTAGCACCACCCATGTACAATATGCTTGAGAGCTGCCATTATCAACTTTCTGAGAAAATGTGTTATGTAGATTAGTTGCCGTCTGCCTGCTTTTTTTGTGAAAAAAGGTCCAATGGTTAGGGGCATTAACTTGCATCTTGGAAGAACTTGGTTCAAGTTTTTCACTGATCTCCAGGACCAATGTGGACACAAGAACAAATGGATATAAACTGGCCATCAGGAAGTTTAGACTAGAAATTAGACGAAGGTTTCTAACCATCAGGGAAGTGAAGTTCTGGAACAGCCTTCCAAGGGAAGCAATGGGGGCAAAAGACATATCTGGCTTCAAGACTAAGTTTGATAAGTTTATGGAAGGGATGCTATGATGGGATAGCCTAATTTTGGCAATTAATTGATCTTCAACTATTAGCGGTAGATATGCCCAATGGCCTGTGAAGGGATGTTAGATGGGGTGGGATCTGAGTTACGACAGAGAATTCTTTCCTGGGTGGCTGGCTGGTGAGTCTTGCCCACATGCTCAGGGTTTAGCTGATTGCCATATTTGGGGTTAGGAAGGAATTAACCTCCAGGGCAGATTAGCAAAGGCCCTGGGGGGGTTTCACCTTCCTCTGCAGCATGGGGCACGGGTCACTTGCTAGAGGATTCTCCGCACTTTAAAGTCTTTAAACCATGATTTGAGGACTTCAATAGCTCACACATAGGTTAGAGTTTTGTTACAGGAGTGGGTGGGTGAGATTCTGTGGCCTGCGTTGTGCAGGAGGTCAGACTAGACAATCATAATGGTCCCTTCTGACCTTAAAGTCTATGATTCTATGGTTCTATGACCTTGGGCAAGCGACTTAACATCTCTGGGCCTCATTTCCCCAATGTGTAGAATGGGGATAATTTATGAGTGTTGTAAGGATAAATACATTAAAGATTTTGAGGTGCTCAGATACTATGATGATGGAGTCATGCAATTACCTTAGATAGAAGGCACTCTGATATCATGATGATGGGGAGCTATTAGAACCAGCACGGAATAGAGCTACCTTGACAGTCGCTTGAGACAGAAGCCATGACATCCTATGTTTTGTACATAAATCAAGCATGTTGCTGGTAAACAAATTATAAATAAGATCATCATTGATAATGGAGTTGGAAAAGATTGTGTAGGGATAGGCTTTCTGAGTTTTCCTGGAATTTCTAGCTGCACTTTTTTGTACCTTTGTTTCTTGACCTGCCAGAAATAGAAATAAATAAATAAATAGTTCAGAAGAGGATGAGAATGAAAGAAAATAGTTACCTGACCTTGTCTGAATGGTGACTAATTTCCTGGTCTGGGTTCCATTTGAGGTACCAAACCTCCTGTGAAGGTTTCATTGATTCTTATTTAATCAAGACTAAGACTTCATATACCTTCAGGAATATACAACAATTGGTGCGGACATTTAGACAAGAAGATGCATGTATGGATTGAACTAGCTGAGCTTGACCCCCTCATTGTAGTCGTTCAATTGGTGCGAACCTCAGCCTGCTCTTGTCTACATATTGTAGTCAGCAGTAGTGCAGCAATTGCTCCAATTGCTAAATGAAGGAAATTCCTCAGTGGAGACAAGGCCCAATTCTCCCAGCTCTAGAACTAAGCTTACCTCTCAAGTGTCCCCCTGGCCCTGATTTTTAAAGTTGACTGCAGTCCCGTATGGCCATTGCAAAGTCCCTATTCACGTAACTGGCACAGTTTCCTGGTTGAGAGCTGCACATCTTGGTCATCACATCTCATGATCTCCACCAGTCATTGCTGCGCGGCAAGAAAGTCGAGCAAGGCCAGCCCCCACATGAAAGTAAACAGGGACAGCTTTCTACATAAAGTATGCTTTTAGTACACAGAATCATTGCATAGTTTCATTATAAGTACCAGGCTCTTTGCATGCTTGTACATATATATTTAATAAAATAGTGTGTTCAATAAAAAAATGTGATGTCCCTCATTTCAAGGTAGGTTGTCCCTCATTTCAGAGTCCAGGGGTTGAGAGATATACAGCTAACCTGTCCAGTTTACGAGTTTCCAGTAACTCAGCCACTCAGTCACTTCATTATCTAACATCCTATTTTGTCTTCTTATCTTCCTCTTCAGTTAACAAATTGTAAAATCTCCAGGTTTTTCTACCAAAGCAGACACGTTTAAATAAAATACAGAGCAAAACCCCAAAGAATATGCTGTAGCTCTCAGTGGCACAATATTTGGCTGCTTCCTCTCTCGATGAGAGAAATCACATTTTGAAGAATACTTTCCATTCAGGACACTTTTCTTCTTATCCTTTCCATTTGCACCACCTGCTTCAGGAAAAATATATTTTCCACATACTGCTCAAATGAACTAATCTATTTTCACTATATGTCCTTTTTGGCAAAAATATCTATAGTATTTTCTTTCATAAAGACAAATTCCCTTCTTTTGCTTTTTTTTATTAATAAAAAAGCATGATCCTTAGTTTCTTCCTCAGGAAAAAGGATGAAGGAAAAAGAAAAAGAAACCCAAAATAATAAAGCCTTCAAGCAATTGAAACTTTAGAGCCAGATCTTCAGCTGGTATAAATTGACACAGTTACTTGGAGGTTCTGGCCTGGAATTTTTAATTGCTGAAAACCAACTGAATTCCATTGCCTAGCAGACAAATTTTACCCTTCTTTTTCTCTTAAGTATCCTTTACAATATCATTGAACATATCTTTAGGTGGTAGCATGAGAGCAAAACTGTTATATTATATAATGTTGAACAAAGATGGCAATCCTCTGTCAATCAGGGAAAACTGGCCACTGCAGTCAAACATGTATCTTTGGGAGGGACGCTCAAGGTGCGGCAAGAACTGAGCGAGAGTTTACTTCCCTCTCATTTCAAACAAATCAACCTAGCCTATCAGTGCAGAGATGTGTCTCAGCCATACTTCTGTCACATCCCTTTCACTGATATACGCCCCTTTCCACTATGGCATTTTATACACAGGCATCAGGAAAATGCATTCCTGATAAAGAACCTGCTTCCCAGATGCAAAACCAAATTCCAGCCTTGTTCCAGGTTCTGGAAGCCCATCTGAACTTCACATCCACAACAGAGGGGGGCTTGACCATCTCTAGCTTAATGATTAGGGGCTAAATCCTTCAGTCTTTGCTCAGACAAAGCTCCCAGAAAAATCAGCACCAGTTGATTTTGCCTCAGTAAGACCTTTGGGTTTTGACCATTATTAGCCCCTATTATGAGATATTATTATTTAACCCAAACCCTAAAGAGGTACCTAACTCCTATTTGTGCCTTTTAACCCCCTAACCCCCCCACATTTTATCTGAATATCTCAAACTGCTTTATAAAGGTGAGTATTATGGGTCTGATCCAAAGTCCATAGAGGTCTATGGGAATCTTTGCATCGTCTTCAATGGGTTTTGATTGTTGTTTTCTAGCCCGCTCCCCACGTTAGGAAAACTGAAGTTTCAATGATTTGTCCAGGTCCATCAGATCCTCTTGAGATACTGGGAATAGAGTGCTCCTTTGCTGAGTCTCATTCCTGTGCTCTGACCATTAAACTCACTGCTTCCCTACAGATATTTTGGGATCCCCAAAAAATCATGTTCGGGCCATTAACAACACCTGCAGACTTTAATGAACTTCTTTGGGAGGTTGGAAGTTTTCTGTTTAATATAAGATGGTGTAAATACTTAGATGGTTGTGTAATTTCCTGCAATTTGTGCCTGCGAAAACCCTTTTCTGGCTGATGGGGGCCAGCATAAGAAGAAATGTGTTTGCAGCTTCTATATCTCAGCAGACAACTACACCACCTACCAGCAACACTTTACACTGAAATATCCGATGCATTTGGACAGCACCTAGCCTGGGTGCATGACTGTATCCTTTGAGGGCTAAGTACTCAGCAGGCACAGGACTGCCATGTAGTGTCTGTCATTACTCTCCAAATTTGAAACAGTTCACCAGTCTCCACAGGCTTCAGAATGTGCATTCACATTTAAGAAGGAAGGCCCAGGATCTACCCTTACTCAAAAGGAATTTCTGCTACCTTTATCTTCATTTAGCTTCTCTTTCCTTCTAACTCTCATTTGTTTTCTTTATCCTGGGGTTAGCGGTTTAGGAAGGGCATAGACTGTAAAGGTTGCTAGACTTTCCTTATAAAGTACCAGGCTACCATGAGACACTTTCCTTAAAATAAAAGCACAGCAGAGCAGTGGCAGTCTTAGATGGAACAAACACCCTAGGGAATGGATCTCACCATGGGCTATTATTGTGAGGACAAATCTGAGAAAGTCAGTAGTTAATGTCAGAACAGCATCCAATTTAATAACTTGCAGGCAACTTTGCAAACAGCATTTGTCTTCCTCTGAGGGATGCTAGCAAAGCAGGTAGACAGTCATACTTCAGAAGCAAAAGGAACACCCTTCAATCTTCACAATTACTTTTGAGAAAGTTACAGCTCATGTGAAGTTCAAATTCACCCATGGCAGTAGAAGTCTGCCCCAAACACAGGGAAACTGCTGTGTTTCTATCTGTCTTATGGTTTAATACTGCTGCAATCTCCATATGAGCTGAGGCCCAGATCCTGACAGGTACTTAGGTGCCTCACTCCCTTTGAAATCAATAGAAGTTAAGTTCCCAAATTCCTTTCGAACGCCTTTAAAGAAAAATCAATAGCAAAGTCCCTAGCAGACTCCTTAGAGTCTCTGGTACTTCTACCTTTTCAAGGTCAAAATTCTGCTTCAGATAGGGTTTTTCAGGGGAGGGGGTTTGCGTATAGAAGGGGGTTTTATATGATGAATGTCACTTTTTGTGGAAAGGCTCACTCCAACGGGAAGGTTTTGCAACACATATTCAAGATGGTTCTGTTGCATGAGTGTGGTGAAGGGTGTAGCTGGTTATAACGTGGCTCTGGAGGGGATAGACCCACCCAACCTTCTTTGAACCAGGTTAGGTACACTTTGAGTGGGGGGTGGGCCAGACAACAGGGCTTAATGCCTGATACTTCTCCCAGACAGAAAGGAGGCACTCAGTCAGTGAGGGGTGAGTAGTTACATGCTGACTGGTGTTAGGGAGAAGGTTGCACCTTGTAAAGGCCTGTCACAGATTACTTTGCCATGTGAAACAAATGCCTGATCCAAATCCCACCAAAATCAGTGGGAGCTTTTCCCCATCAACTTTAGTCAGCTTTTGCGACAAATGTTGGGGGTACTCTTTAATAGTTCTTAATACTGTATCTGGATCCTTCCCTAACGTGGTGTACCATATATGGGAATGGATATTTCATCACCGGGACTGTCTGGTTATCAGAGCCTGCCCACTCATGGCCAGGAAGAGGAGATGCTTTCCAATAGTCATCCAACAGTTTCTAACTAATGATTGTTAAGAGAAAATGCCAGCACTGGTAACTTTAATGGCTTTAGCCCATCTCCTGGCCAGGCCTCAAACTATTTACAATTGGGGAGGGGTGGAGAAGAGAGGTCTCTTGCGGCTCTGTTAGAGAATCCAGGGGGGACAGAGAGACATGGGTGGTGGTGGATGGATTAATAGGGATCATTGTGATCATCTAATCTGACCTCCTGTCTCTCACAGGCCAGAGAACTTCCCCAAACTAATTCCTAGAGCAGATCTCTTAGAAAACCATCCAGTCTTGATTTAAAAATTTCCAGTGACAGCCTTTGGTGGAGTGTTCCACTGGTTCATTACTCACACTGTCCACAATTTACACCTTATTTCAGTCAGAATTTGTCTAGCTTCAACTTCCAGCCATTGGTCCATGTTAGACCTTTCTCAAAGTGTAGACAAAAAGTACAGCTATACTTGAAGCTGGGAGCATTATTCCCAGCTCCAGAAGATGTAGCTATGCTAGCTCTGATGGAGGAAATGTGCTAAAATTAGAGCATAGCCACTGGATTGCACAGTGGACTAGCCACCCAAATGCAGGTCTAGTATCTCAAAGGGGAATCTTACTCAGGGTGATGAGCTCCTCCGGGTGGTCCCACCACTGCGTCTACATGCTCAGAGCTTGATCAGAGGTAGGTCCCCTCAAGCTTGAATTGTAGATGTACCCAAAAAATTCTCTTTCAAGGGGGAGTCAGAGGGCAATGGTAAGAAACCCACACTGACATGTACCTGTGGGGGTTTCTAAAGGAACTCATCCTGCCTACAATGCCATTATGTGATGGCAGTACCTGAGGTAAGATAGACATGTATAGGATGTTTGTTATAAAGTCTTTTTTCCCCCTTGCTTAGTTCCAACTGATGAATAGAAACAGTTTTAAGAAGTCTGCTGCTTGCTATATCACTTATCACAGGCTCCCAAAGGGTGAAACACAGGGGCCAGAAACCCATTCAAATCTGCAGGTGGCAGGTGGTTGGTGTACAGAACATAATGTACCAGGGTCCAGGTCTAAGGCTGGGACACTTGTGAGATTCCACCCAGAGACAGCTAAGGGCAAAAAGCCAAACACCTGAGGAGGAGTTGTGCCCGATGTCTGTATACAGTCATAAAAAGAGATGAGAGCTCTTATGGAAAATAGGACAACCAGGGAAAGCTTAAGGTGCTGAAAAAGAGCTGCCAATGGAACTTGTGAAATTGGCACCTTTAGAAGGTGTTCAAGGTAGATAACACTCAGTAAGATTACACCATTTTACTAGCTGTGTTTTAGGGAGAATTACATCAATTTTTCCACACTAGTCGGAGCAGCATAAAAGACACATTAAAGACTGTATAATTACATGTCTAGTATGACCAAAAAAGATTCCAAAGTCCAGCACATTTAATGTCTAAAGGTGAGGTCTTCTTCCCAGTTGAACATTTCCTTTCTTGTTGATTCAATATGAGCAGAGAGGACCTGGGATCATAGAAGGGACTGGGTGTTTTTTACTGGAACATATTCACTGAGCACTTCTCAAAGAGGGCCAAATGTAATTGGGCTTATTGGGCCAAAAGAAATCTGATGAGGTTCAACAAGGACAAGTGCAGAGTCCTGCACTTAGGAGGAAGTATCCCATGCACTGCTATAGGCTGGGGACCAATTTGCTAAGTGGAAGTTCTGCAGAAAAGGACCTGGGGATTACAGTGGATGAGAAGCTGGATATGAGTCAACAGCGTGCCCTTGTTGCCAAGAAGGCTAACGGCATCTTGGGCTGCATTAGTAGTAGCATTGCCAGCAGATGGAGGGAAGTGATTATTTCCCTCTATTCAACACCGGTGAGGCCACATCTGGAGTACTGCATCCAGTTTTGCCCCCCCCCCCCACTACAGAAAGGATGTGGACAAATTGGAGAGAGTCTAGCGGAGGGCAACAAAAATGATTAGGGGGCTGGAGCACATGACTTATGAGAAGAGGCTGACGTAACTGAGCTTATTTAGTCTGCAGAAGAGAAGAGTGATGGGGGGATTTGATAGCAGCCTTCAACAACCTGAAGGGGGGTTCCAAAGAGGATGGAGCTAAGCTGTTCTCAGTGGTGGCAGATGACAGAACAAGGAGCAATGGTCTAAAGTTGCAGTGGGGGAGGTCTAGCTTGGATATTAGGAAAAGCTATTTCACTAGGAAAGTGGTGAAGCACTGGAATGGGTTACCTTGGGAGGTTGTGGAATTTCCATCCTTAGAGGTTTTTAAGCTCCGGCTTGACAAAGTCCTGGCTGGGATGATTTAGAATCATAGAATGTCAGGGTTGGAAGGGACCTCAGGAGGTCATCTAGTCCAACCCGCTGCTCAAAGCAGGACCAACCCCAACTAATGATTTATTCTTCAGAATCATTATGCATTATGCAGGTCAAGTTATATTTTTAAGTACAATAAAAGGCATATAAAACATAACATATGCATAATGATTATGAAAAATAATGATTTAGTTGGGGATTGGTCCTGCTTTGAGCAGGGGGTTGGACTAGACCTCCTGAGGTCCCTTCCAACCCTGATATTCTATGATTCTATGATAAAAACACAAGAACAGCCATACTGGATCAGACCAATGGCCCATCTAGCCCATTATCCTGTCTTCCAACAGTGGTCAGTGCTAGGTGCTTCAGAGGGAATGAATAGAACAGGGAATCATCGAGTGATCCATCCCCTGTCATCCACTCCCAGCTTCTGGCAGTCAGATGCTAGGGACTCTCAGAGAATGGTGTTGCATCCCTGACCCTTCTGGCTAATAACCATTGATGGACCTGACAAATACACCATTAGCTCCAAATGTCAAAATTAGAGTTACGCCAATATCCAATAAAAGTCTTATAGGACTCCGATTTGAGGTGATGCAGGTATGTAACAGAGTGTGCCAATGTTCAGCTCTAAATTTTAAATTGTAGTTTCCCATAATTTATTTTTATGAACAAAATGGAGAGCTCACATTGGGTGAATTTAGGAGTAAAATGGGAAAGTGACGTATACAGGGGGCATTATGCTGCTATCAATAACTCATGTATCTTAAGGTACATTTTTAAAATATGTGTTCACTGAATCATTTAACTTGGGCATTTACAACATGTATCAAAAATAGAAACTTTGTTCGGCATACAAAGGAACAGAGTTATAGGGCCATATCCTCATGTGGTGCAAATCAGCAAAGTCCCATCACTTTCAGTGAAGCTGCATCATTTTGGACCAGCTGAAGGTCCTACCTGAATTCTTCTCAAAGGAAGATAAGTCAAACTGCGAATATGGAAGAGAAAGGATCTGCCTCACTTCTTTTGACTTTGAGAAGGTTACAGAGAAGGTTGACGGTGTCAACGCATACAGCATGATTTATCTGGAGTTGCAGAAAGCCCTCAATAAAGTTCCACATGACAGGCATCTGTTTAAGGTAAAAGCTACAGAGATCCAGGGTAGGACACAGAAGTGAATAAAGAACTAGTTAAAAAACAGAACACAAAGGCTACTTACATGATGAGCTACACTGCCTTCCCGACAAGGTTGATAATGGCAGTGTTTTTGACATAACTGTGTTAGTTCTCGGAGTTGAGGGAGACATCTGAAATTGTTTATTGCAAAAGCATTTACCAAAAAAAATAGGTGCTTAATAGCCTGGGCAAGATTAATTTGGAGTTAAACTGCCCCTAGACTTGCTATTGTTTTCACAGATTGTTGCAGCATTTGATCAGGAAAGGCAGTAGAAAATAAACACTTGCAATGAAGCAACAAACCCGTTGCACAGCAGCTGGGTGGAATGTAACTGCTTAAATGCAGCTGAATCACTTCAGCTGTGATTTGAGAGCTTGTTACATTGGGGGGGGGCAACTAGACTGGATCAGAGGGAAGAACAGACGCCCCTTTGGTCTTAAATCTGCTTTCATGGATGTATATAAAATGCAAATAATAATAATAATATAGACCCACTTTTTTTTTTGTAAATTAAAGATTTCCCTCCTGAAATTATTGAGCCATATTTTTCATGTGCTTTCCAACAAATTAACACAGCTTGCAAAGAAAGTGTCTCAAATATATTGAATGCATAAAAGCAAGAGTTTTGCATAATCATCTTCCAAGAGTACTTAAATCTCTGTATATAAACTGTTTAAAAGTAAATTAAAATTATTCTTTAATGAAATACAAATCTGAAGTCACTTGAATAACTAATCATTTTATGACCCATGCAGTGAATTTTTAATGCCTGCCTCTACCTGATTATTTTAGATATGTCTGTGTTGTAAATTAAAAGCTACATAAATCATTAATGCATTGATACAGATGAGCGAGCTGACTACATTGTGTCTGATTCCTTAGGACATACAGTGTCCGATTCACCTCACTCCTTTTCCATTATATAGATTCTAGATTTATTCCAAGTTTGTTCTCCGTTAGAATCTTATTTGAATGATTTGAATGGGTTTTCTGTAGGATTTACTGCATAGAGGTTCCCTGTGCATGTACCTTACAGGCCTGCAATTTGTAAGAAAAATCTACCATAGGTAAAGAGACTATTATTTCTACTACTATTACTGTGTGCTTATAAGGTATTTTATGCATGGTTCTCAAATTGCTTTGCATACTTTAAATCACAAAACCCCAGTGATGTAGGTAAGTATTATAATATCTGTTCTACAGATTGTTAAACAAGGGACAGAGATTAAGTCATTGACCAAAATTATGTAGTGAGACAGGGAAAGATTTAGGACTGGAAGCCAGGTGTGATGACTTTTAGTCACCTGCTTTAATCACTAGCTCACACTCCCTTCTAATTGTCAAGTTTTTGAAATGAAAAAAAAAATAGATAGATCTGTAAAATATTCACATATGGACCCTTGGAACCAGCACACATTGTCAAAGTGTGGATTTGCTGGAGGATAAGGACATGCACCCTGAAATGGCACTCGTGTCTCCCAGACCAATGGGAGTTTGCTGTTGTTATGGGTGTTCCTATTGGGCAATTCTAGGGCTGTTTTAATGAGATTCGTCCACTAGTGCTGCCTCCTCTTCCCCCATCAGCACCTTCACCTGCTACATTAAAGAAGGTTGTTGCCAATTCACAAGCAACTCTCCTGCCCCCACCTTTTTGTTTTTTTGTCTCCATCCTCCTTTCTCCTCCCTTCCGCCATTCACAGAGTAGCCTTATTTTCTCAACCCAACATTTTAAAGGGTTACATTTTCAAAAGAGACAGCAGGGATTTTGCTGTGCAGGAAGCATCACTGGTAATAGGAGTTGAAATTCTAAATCCCCATGTGTCCTTTGGATAAACTCAGGCCCAATCCAAAGAACTCTTGCTATGGGACACAGTGCTTAGCAGTGTATCATCCCATTGGCTTCACTGGGAAAGCTCACAGCTGTAATCCCCATGCCTGGTAGTAAGTGTTCTCAAGTCCAGGTCTTTAGTCATTGGGAATAGATTCTGAGTTTAGACCCAGCCCCCAGTGAAGCTGGGCTGGGGTGGTGTTGAGCCCACTGCCCATTATGCTGATAATATTGACTTGTTTCCTTGTGCTTCCTCCTTTATATCAGCCTGTCTGTATCCATCTGTTGTCTCTTGTTTTATACTTCGCTCTTTGGGAACATTTTTTGTGTTAGTACACCACCTAGGACAATGGGTTCCTGGTCTCTGACTACCACTGTGACAATACAAATAACCTTCAATGGAGTTAAGCCAATTTACAACAGCTGAGAATCTGGCTCATAAATATTAACAGCTGAAGTCAAATGGAAAAGTTAATTCATCCCCATACTCCTTCTCCATGCTGATATTTTGGGGGGAAAAAATGGAGAGTTATAGTTCCAATGGAAGAAAATGTCTGCATGCAAAATAGATTATTTCTGATTGTGATCTTGCTGAAACCTGAAGAAGAGCTCTGTGTAGCTCTAAAGCTTGTACCTTTCACTAACAGAAGTTGGTCCAATAAAAGATATGACCTCATCTACCTTGTCTGTCTAAAATATATCAGGCCAAAATAAAGCTGTCCTCTGTTATAATTACGTAAATCACTGAAGTCAACAGTGTTATTTAGGGTTTTAACAGGATAACTGGAAGTGCAATCTGTCCCATTATATTATCAATATGTGAAACTGCAATTACCTCTTTGAAAGATAACACAGAACCTGTCTATCCTCTTCCTTTATCCTCATTTGAACTGGATGTTTTACGCAGCACCAGATGTATGTTAAATTGCAGAGTATGTTTGTAACCTCTGTTGTTAAGGACTGATTTCTGTTTGCTTGACTCCTTGGAAACTACTTAGTGTACTAATGTTAATACTGACATAAAAGGTAAAGTATTAGGATTTGCAGCGAGTAGGAAACAAGAGATGCAATGTGTTTAAAGGGAATTAAAAAAAAAAAATCAGTGATCTCCCTACTGTTCAGATACATAGGGAGAAATCCTGGCAAAACTCCCAGAAACTTTAATAGGGCGAAGAACTCATCCATAGTTTCTAAGGCCGAAAGGGACTATTAGATCATCTAGTCTGACCTCCATAACACACGCCATAGGCTTTCACCCAGCCGTTCTTGCAGTGGAGGAAATGTGTTCCTTTCTATGTGAATGAGTACTGCATTCAGTGTTGTAGCTGTTTTGCTCCCAGGATACTAGAGAGACAAGGTGGGTGAGGTAATATCTTTTAATCAGACCAACTTCTGTTGGTGAGAGAGACAAGCTTTCACATTTCCATGGCGTTCTTCTTCAGGTCTGGGCTAGTTTCCATTTTAAACAGCTACATTCAATATCACCCGTTCTTGTAAGCAGTGTTGTAGCAACAATGTTGGTGACCTGAAGAAGAGCCCTGTGTAAACGCAAAAGCTTGTCTCTCTCACCAACAGAATATATGACTGAGCACTATTAAGCCAAACATGTGGTTGAAGCAGAGCTTGTCTCACAGAACGCAGTTTCAGGAATTCTACTAAGAGCACTACTTACAGGTCTGTGAGTGTCCCACAGAACTCTTTTATTCAATAAGCATCATTAGACAATATATGAATTTTAGAATGTAAGTATGAACAAATAAGAGTTACCACTGGCCTAATAGGTTGCACTGGAACTAGTCCTCCCAAACCTTGAAAACTCATTAACACTGACTCACGCTCTCAGGATAGTCCCAATCTATTGAAAAAAATCTTATTCCAGTCTATCACATCTTCCTCTCATGTGCTATGGTTCCCTTTACACAATAGTAGATCAGAGGAACCAGCGTCAGTCACGCTTGTGATCTGTCTTTTTCCATTTGAAGAACTTTAACTTCTTGATGCCTGTGATGGGCAATACTAGACCCTTTGAGGCCATCCAGAAGGCTGTGAGGTCCTGTCACACCCCATCCCAGAGATGAACAGGAGAGTAGTTCTCCAAGTGGCCTAGAGTGGTTGCAAGGAGGCATCCAATGAGGGAGGCCACAGGGAGCAGCCAATCAGGGCCCAGCAGGCTAACATAAAAGGAGTTGCAGGGCTAGATAGCCAGTTCCTTGGTGGAGCTGGAGAACTGTGGATGGTGTGCCTGGCTGGCTAAGGGAGCTACAGGGCCTCTGACAGAGCAGTACTGGCAGAGACCTGGAGGAGAGAGAAGGACCTCTGGGCTGGCAGCTGGAACTCAACCTGAACAAGACCGTGAAGCAAGGTTGAGAAGAATGTGAGCAGACTGCAGTGGTATCAAGGTTTGGTGGCTGTCCCAAGATTTTGTATTTTGGTCGCATCCCTTATCTCAAGTCTGATTTGTCGTTAAGTTTACCTCTTTTTTGTTTTTATTTAAAGAGAGAGGTGTTTTATGACAGGTATTTTTAAAGAAATACTCTCTTTAACATGAGCTTGTTATTCTGCTCTTCCACATCTGTTTGTAATGTTTCCAATTAAGTTGCACTCCAGTTTGTTTTATAATAGTAATAATTTAACTTTTCCAAAAGGAACTAGGTGTCCCCAAGGAATGATACTCAACTGCCCCCCCATCCCCTCCAGTACAAAGTGCTTCTTCATTCAGAACATTTTGTAGTGCTTTTATACATATTGCAGCTCTGGCACTGTCTGTGCTATTAAAAGCAGCATCACATAATGTTCTCTCACTCAAGAGGGTGACCCAGAGGATCACACAAAAGCAGAGTTGTGCATTTAAACAAAGCAGCTCCGGCAGAAATATTTGTTTCATGGTGGAATCGGGGATCCTTCAACACTTTGCGTTGATGCTGCAAATGGCAAGAACTGTCAGCAACGTTTTATTCTTTCAGTTTAAGCTACCTTCTGTCTCTGAGCAAGTGTAGTATGAATTCCAGGTAGGCTCCAGGGGGCTTTCAATTACTCTTATGATAATTGGCAACAGGATCTTCCTTATAATAATACTGTTACTGCTGTTGGATTTGGAGCTATTTCCTTAGCTGGTGTAAATCAGTGTAGCTTCACTAATTTCATGAAGCTATGAGAATTTAAACCAACTAAGGACCTGAACTATAGTTTATGGTGCCTCTCACTCAAGGAGTCAGGAAGGAATTTTCCCTCTAGTCAGATTGGCTGAGACCCAGGTGGTGGTGGGGGGGGAGGGGGTTTGTCTTCCTCTGCAGCATAGTGCCTGGGTCACTTGCAGGTTTAAACTAGTTTAAATGGTGGCTAATCTGTAACTTCAATTCTTTAAACTATAATTGGAGGACTTCAGTAACTCAGCCAGAGGTTAGGGATCTCTTACAGGGGTGGGTTCTGTGGCCTGCAATGTGCAAGAGGTCAGAGAAGTAGATCACGATGGTCCCTGCTGCACAAAGCACCTCACAAACATTAATGAAGCCTCATAACCATCATTGTGTAAGAGGAGGCAATGGGATAAAATTTTCACATGAGCATACATGATTAGGAACAGAAGTCCCATTTTCAAAAGAGACTTAAGACTCTGAAGTACCTAAGTCCATTGAATGTCAAATGGAGTTAGGCTCTTAGGGCTACATTTTCAAAGGTCCCTAAACATGTTTATAGGTGAAAGATGCTTACAGTGGAATTTTCAAAAAAAGCCTAAAAGGATTAGGCATCGAAATCCCATTGATTTTGATGGGATGTAGGAGCCTTACTTGCTTAAGTGCTTTTGAAAATTCTACTAGGCACCTTTAGGCACCCAAACACCTTTGAAATGTCTGACCTTAAACTACAACTTGCGCCTTTGAAAATCTCCCTGTCAGGTTCCAAGATTCCTAAGGTCTGGTCTAAACTATCCCCATTTGCTATCATAGTTGTATCAGTCAGGGTATGAAAATGTGATCCCTGACCAACAAAGTTATGCCAGCAGAAGTGTTGTTGGTCGTCCATCACTGACGATACTATATTGTCATAGCTCTCATCTATGGCTACGCATATGAGGAGAGATGTCAGAACCACTGCACTGTAGATCTTCAATTTGGTGGAGAGACAAATGTGGTGTTGGTTAAAGACTTTTGGTTGGAGTTGGCCAAGGGCCTGGCTGGCTTTGCTAATTCTGGAGGAAAATTCCTTATCAAGGGAACCGTCACTTGAGATGGTGCTGCCCAAATACTTGAACTGATCCACAATTTTCAGTTGTGTGCCTTGGATGAAGATAGCTGGCACTGTGGCTTTGAATGGCTGGTTGGCACAAGATCTCTGAATTCCTGAAACTGATCATAGAATCTAGAATCATAGAAGATTAGGGTTGGAAGAGACCTCAGGAGGTCATCTAGTACAACCCCCTGCTCAAAGCAGGACCAACCCCAACTAAATCATCCCAGCCAGGGCTTTGTCAAGCCAGATCTTAAAAACCTCTAAGGATGGAGATTCCACCACCTTCCTAGGTAACTCAGTGATGATCTGAAGGTCGGCCATGAAGGAGATGAGCAACATGCTGTGGGGTGTGGAGAACATGACAAGGCACTGAAGATGTCCTGGTCACCCACTGCACCCAGGAGGGTCCCCAGCCAGAATGATGCTTTGTCCTGCTTATCATCTAATCGAATTTCATCATCATTAACATTATATCACTAACCCAAGTCCTGCGGCGATGGTGGCGTGGCGAAGTGACTGGTGGAGATGAACACTGGCAGTCATAGCCACAATGCTGCACGTAGGTGGCCTTGAGACTGGCGGTCCTTCAGCTCAGTCCCCAGGGCAGCGGAGAAGTTCAGCAGTGTCCTAGCTGTCAGAACACCACTTTTTAGGATAGTACTGCTCACCCTTTTTTCTGGGAAGGGGCTAGAAAAGGTGCCCTAAACATTGCCTGTCCCATAACATCTGGCCAGACTGCCACAGATGGCAGATCATCCTACAGCAGTTAAAAAACAATAAAGAAGAAAAGAATCATTCTAGGAGCATGAGCACCCCTCCCTAGTATTCTCCACCAGCAGAAGTACAGATGTGTAGATCTATACTATGTAGTATAGATGCATTTCTACTGGCAAAACTCTGCTTTTAGTGGCATTGCTTGTTTCACTCAGAGGAGGTGAGGGAGGGACTGGAATACGCTACATCAGAAAGAGGGCCATTTTGCTGGAAAAATCTGCATTGCTGGAAAAGCTGAAAAAAAATTTGATTTTGAAAATTACATTTTTTAAAAATAAAACAGTGAACTAAAAATAATCCCTGATTTAAAACAACAAAAACAAAATAGTGTTCAGTTTAGAAAACCAAGCTAATAACACCATGTTCAATTTTTTAAAACACTTTTTTTTAATGTTTTCTTTTTCTGCCAGTTCGTAGCAATGCAGACAGCAGGGATTAGCATACTGTAGTCACTGACATGAAATCTACTAGAGTTCTCAGTGACTTCACACATTCTCTTTGTTTTGATTATTCTGTCTCAGTCAAACAAATATAAAGCAGAGTAGGATTTTTCTTAGATACTCTGTGCCTGATCTTTTTTTTAAGTTGGACACGTGCCCATCAAAGTGCTGACCCAAAGTCCACTAAAGCCAATGGGAATACTCCCATATGATTTCAGTGAGTGCTGAACCAGGACTCAATCTGTGTGCCTAATACCCATGTCTCATCACCATGACTAGGCACACAAGAACTGGATCCTGATGCCCTTCCGCAAGTGGAGTACTTCTGTTGAAATCAGTGGGCCCTTGAGGAGTTTAGTTTTGCTTGCTAAGAGTAGCAGAATCTAGCCCCAACTGAGTAACCGCAAATCTAGATTGGCACCATTAGTTATTTGCATGTGCAATTGCCTAATATAAAGACGCAGTTATGGTAACTGGTCTCCAAAAACAAGACACGCAGTTGTGCTTGCATTTTGGTGACATACTGCATGCCTAATTTAAAAAAAAAAATCTCATCCTGTTTGCTTCCTACAGGCCAGGTTGCAAGAGCCTATTAATCATGCTTGCGATGACTTACTCACATGAGTAGTCTCACTGAAATCAATGATATTACTCATGTGAGTAACTGCTCCCCAATGCCATTATGGGCTCACAATCTGATCCTACATATTTCTCTCTCGTAGGAGTGTTTTATGATTTCTTATATTAATTATAAAGCTTACAAATGTACATATAGTTAATACACTCCTAATACATGGTCTAAATGACTAAAGAGACTGACATTATGGTATTCATTTTTAGACTGTTAGCTTGAATCCAGTGAGAGTAGTAACGATTAGAGGTATCGTATTCAGAGTAAAAGTTAAAGTGCTCATAGTTCACCCAGTTTTAAGTTTACAGACCTTCCTCAGTGATAAATACAAAATGTCTTTCATCAACCAAGCTTTCATCACAGTTTGGATACAGATTTGTTTGCGCTCTCTGGATTCAGATTTTGTAGTGCGTTTTGAATTTCAAGCTGCTCTTGATTATATGATGGCAGTCAAATAGCTGAAATCACATGGTATCTATTCCCTGATTGGTTGGGCCTAAGACTTGCTTTTGAGTGCATCCTTTGAATCATATTCTTAAATGAAGCAGCCATGTTATGTATGCTCTTTCTAATCCAATCAAGGCAAAACTAGTATGTCTCTTATTATTCTTGGGACTTTAGCCCTGGGTTGTCCTTAGGCACCACCACCAAGAAGTTTATGGACTGATGATAATATTGCACATTTCTTGAGTGGTGGAGCTATCATTTGTAATGTATGGGTGACATATCTTATCACCCATGTCAATCGTCACCCTCCATCCAAGATGATTAGAGACTCTACCTAGTACCATCCCTCACAAGGACATGCCATGACGGGAGTATGCCTGCCATCCACCAAAGAGCTTATAGGGGGAACAGGTCATCATTTATTCACTCTAAGAAGACAACAGTAGGTAGGTAAATGCAGATTTTCAGTGCGATGGTCTGCTGCTGGCCTTTTGACTGTGGGGAAAGAGGATCAGAGAGCAGTGGTTAAAGTATCTTTATGTTTTCCAAGTTAGGAGAAGCATTTTGATGCTTTTGATGGTACACTCACTTTTATGCCATCTGTAACATTTCATTTTAAACAAAAAAAAATTGCCTAGTCCATCAAAGCACATTGACATATTTTGTCAAATTAATTTAGAAGAGAAAAGGTTTACTTTGGAAATGATAATCTTGGCATGAAAATTATTGTTAATTACATTTTTGGGTTTTTTTAGTGGAGGGAAAAATAGGTTTTGGCTTTCAAAAAACAAACTTTTTTTTACCCCAAAACAAAGGTTTTTGTTTGTTTGTTTTGCACAAAAAGTTTTAAAAGTGAAAATTGATGGGATTTGGTTTTTCATTGAAAAAAATGGGGAAAAAATTACAGGAAATGATTAAAAATGTCAAAGGACTCCCCCCCAACATTTCACTCACACAATAATCACCATTTTTCCACCAGCTGTAATGATTATGGTTATTCAGGGGACTGGCAGTGGAAGAGCTAGCCTTTGAGATGCATAAGTCCCACAGCCGTTTGATTTTGGGCATCTGGAAATAATGAGACTTCCAGTTTAACAAAAAAGTCTACTGCTTCATTCAGGAAGAAAAGAACAGGCCGCTAGGACCTACCGCCTGAAGCTTGGAATGGGAAAAGGGAACTGCACGATTCCTCCTCTTCCACCGGTCTACTTCCTCCTTCTTCCCCCCTGTCTACTTCCATACTTTTTTATAATGTAAAATGAGTCAGTTAAATTTGAGGTGTGTCCTCAAGTATTGTCTCACTGGCCAGCCCCCAAATCCCAAAATCTGTCCTGTCCATATCATAATCTGTTGCAGAAGATAGCTTAGAGATCCAACCAAGCTCGGGACCCAGTGTGAGAGAGCCTGTGCAATCACATAGTAAAACACAGTTCTGGCCCGAGAGAGTTGATAGTCTAAAGAGGCAAGACAGACAAAAGTTGGGAGGAGAAACAGGATGCACTGACTGCATCTACACTGTGACCTAGGGGTTGTGATTCCCCAGCTCATGTACAAATACTTGTTAGCACTCATCGAGCTAGTGTGAGTATAAATACCAGTGTAACTGTGGTATCCACAGTGGAGGAAGCGGTGCAGGAATATTCACATTTATTTTTTGCTATACTGGCCCAGAACTAGGCCTGAAACTGGTGGGTAGGTACTTTGGCATGGCTAAGCCATGCCTTCACTGCTGCTCCTGGGGCTACACTGCTATTTATACTGGCTCTTGTTCTCATTGAGCTAGCTCGAGTATGTTCATGTGAGCAGGGAAATCACACCTGTAGCTCGTCGTGTAGACATACCCACAGAGAGATGAAGGGTCTTGCCCAAGGTCATATGGCAGTTCCACGCTACAGCCAGGAATAGAACATGGGTCTTTGGAATCCCAGGGCCTTGTCCACTGGACCCTGCTGTCCCTCGTGAGGGCACAATCATGGTGGACAGCAACTGGAGAGAAGAAAAGAATCATTTCAAAGATTTCCCTAATATTGTGAGGATCAGTCATGGTGTCAGGATACAAAGGGCTTCATCTCTGTGCCATGCTGGGGAAGTTGAATCCTTCAGTGGCTGGAAATGATCAGCCATTATTTGACAGCTGTTTGTTGGGTGACGTAAAATGGATTTGCAGTATAGTTGTAGCTGTGTCAGTCCCAGGATATTAGACAGACATGGGGATGATCTTAAAAATATTACCTCACCCACCTTATCTGTCCAGTGGATTTATGATATCAAGCCACACCCAAGTATATGGGTATCTACAACACAAAAGCCATTTGTAACCCTAAGCATTCTTGTATTCACAGCTTAAACACTACTGAACACAGCTTAAACACTACTGAAGAATATTTGTTCAAAATATACTTTATCAGTATATGAAAACTAATAGCATGCTGGTTATTAAGATCATTATAAAATGTATGTATTAACTTTACACATGAAGATATTAATTCCCTCTGTACAGGGGTAGCAGAGCCTTCCCAAAAGTGGGAGGGCCAGAGCCCCCTGCCCCCTCCGTGGTACTGCCCTGCCCCACCACTTCTGCCAGAAGACTGGCCAAGCTGGAAGGCAGAGTGGGCCAGGAGCTGCTGACTCTCCACCTGCCCGGGGTGGGGAGGCTGAGAACAGGCCCTGGCTTGTGTCCCCACCCTGCAGGCACCCCACCCAGGACAGGAAGGTCCACGGCTCCCCACAACTGCTCACCCAGCTCTTACCCCTACCTGGCTCCAGTTTGGGGGGCTGCAGCCCGGCCATATTGAGAGCTGCGCAGGGCAGGCAGCTGTGGGGAGCCGCACACTCTCCACTTGCCCTGAGGGGGAGCTTGCGGGGGGGGGGGGAAACGTGGGCCAGGGGCTGCTAACAGCCTGCACACCCTGGGCAAGTGGAGGGTCTGCAGCACAGTGCTATTTCTTTTATCATTTTTAACCGTGCAAATATTTGTAATCTAAAATAATAATATAAAGTGAGCAGTGTGCGCTTTGTATTCTGTGTTGTAATAGAAATCAGTATATTTGAAAAAGTAGAAACACATCCAAAAAAATTTAATACATTTCAATTGTTTGAGAGTGCGATTAATTTTTTAATCGTGATTACTTTTTTTGAGTTAATCATGTGAGTTAACTGCAACTAATCAACAGCCCTACTTTATACTGTTCATCTGCACAGCAAATGCTTTAATGAAGAAAAAAATCATCAATTAATATTCTCAGAGATTTGAAACTACGGGGCCGATGTAGGAAACTTTAATCTTTTATATACCAGCAAACCGTCTGAGAGGTCTCATCTAGCACAGAAGCAGGACTCCAGTTTCACCACAGTACTGTGTATAAAGAGAGAGAGCAAAAATGTCAGTCATTTGATTAGGCAGGACTTGCCCTGGCTTCTCATCCAACTTTTGTTTAATATTAGATAAAACATACAACACACACAGAGAGCGACAGTGTATTATTGCGGGATGCTACAGTGAGCAAATGTTATTTCCTATTATCTGGCCGATCTTCAGATAACTGGGGCTTTCTGAATAAACTTTGTTTAAAAACATTGCATGGTCCACTTTGAAATCTAATTCCAAAAAAGGTCCCTGCGATTCATCCTTCCCAGCTCCAAGGCAAACAGTGTGATTGGTAGCACATTCATAATTCAACATGGTTAAATGCCAAGGGCCGAACAGAGAGCACCCTCCTAGCCAGCATGAGCAGAATGACATTCATGGTTGATTCAGCTCCTCACAACAAGCTGTGTAATTGGAAAAGCCAAGGGAAGTGACCCCTCTCTCTGTGTCCTGCTGATGTCAAAATACATTCACATCACTCTGACAAGTGGCCAGTTTGGAAGCTTCCTTTGAATAGGAGGCTGGAAGGAAAGAGAGCAACTTGTAAGGAGCCTGAAATAGATATCGTGCAGGTAGAGAACATAATATACAAAGGAGGCTTTTAATGATTTGTGTTTGATCTCCAGAAAGGGGGCAGCAAGCAGGAGGGGGAGGAGGAGAGCTGCTTAGTGTAAGTTGGTATCTTATTTACACTGGGTGCTGTGCACAGAGTTGTACAATCAAATTTAATATATTCACTAGACCCTTGTGGCTTTTGTTATGGAGGAAAAAAGTCTAAAATCTGATGGATGATGATGGATGAACCTCCAAAGGTGCAGAGGCTGGGTTCTGATAAGCGTCAAAAAGTTCTGATCTGAAGCTTCATTTAGGAGGGGGCTGAGATAGAGCCATCCCTAACATTCGAGGGGATTCAGATCAGGAGGTTTGGTGAGTTTTGTGTTATGAGAAACAGGTTCCCACCCACAACAGAGAGCTGCAGCTAGAACCTCCAAGTGCCTGAGCTATGCAACAGTTTGTATAACAGGATGTGGGATAGTCAGCACCAGATTAGAGGGCAGATCATGGTGACAAAACATAGGGAAACAGTGCTGCAGCCCTGTTTGTAATGACTCAGTGGTATGAAATAATGGTTTGTCACTGAAAAGCTTAATGGATTTTTGTGCCTTATTGACAGAACCAGAACATGGTGTCAGAAGTAAATGTGCCCCTAAAAGGACGAAGTAGCCAGCAGGTCTGACTGTTACATAATCAGTTAACTAAAGACAAAGCTCAGTCATGGGAGCAAGCCTGATTCTGGTTCCTGGATCCATGGACATGGAAGGGGATGTCTTCAACAACTGGCTGTTCTTCAGAGAACATCCACATGACTGAATGAAAAAAAAAATCTAAAAGAATAAGGGCTGCAACACTACTGTCAGTGATGGGGAAAGAAAGCCACATGCTCTAGTAGCCTCTGGGTATGCCACCAGCAGACTACAGAGATCCCTCCAAAATGTTGGGCATGCTCCAAAAACATTTTGAAATTACAAGAAATGTTATATATGAACACTGCTTCTTCAACAAGTGTGAGCAAGCATCTTCAGAAACATTGACCAGTATAATGCCAAGCTGGGCAAAATGTCAGATTAATGTGAGTATGGCATTTTGAAAGAGGAGTTGATATGAGTCATAAGAAACTAAAGACAAAGGAACTCGAATGAGAATGCTCAGAAACCCTCTGTTAACACTGGCAGAGGCCACAAAAATGTGCAAAGCAAGCAAATAAGCTCTTGCTCAGTGAAGATAACAACACATGAAATTGTTGCTAAAGTGCATATGCTCAAAAACAAAAACAGAAATCCACAGAAACTACTACTACTACTAATAATAATAATTAATAATACACCTGCATAAGTACAGTGATGAAGCAAGTGCACCTCACAATGAAAGCTGTGGGTACTATGGGACAAGAGGCAAAGAATGCAAATGCCCAGCTTACAGCACTATTTGCAGAGACTGTGGAAAGAGGAATCGTTATGCATAAGTATGCAGACAAAAAAGCAATGGCAAGCAACACCATATAATAGAGGTGAACTGAGCAGCAACCCAGATAGTGAAATCTTTTACATACATGGTATCAGAACAATACACTCTAAGAAAACAGCATCGTTTAAACTCATATTAGCACCTTTCAAAGTAACATTGAAACTGTGGCACAAGCAAGAAATAGAATGCCAAATAGACAGCGGAGTGTCTGTAAATGTAATGGGCAACACGGACTTCCTCAACATCATGCAAGATGGAGCAGCAAAACTGCAGCCACGCTCTGCTAAATGGCAGTGCCTCGATGGCACCCTTGTCACGCCACTAGGGCAATGTGTGGGATAGGCCGAACACCCAGGAAAGGTGTACCAGCTAGAACGTGAGGCTGGGAACTCTAGACAGAAACCACTTCTCTCAGCCAGTACAAGTGAACACACAAACTTTGTGCCATTAAACCCTTCCCCTACAATTCATACGATAAGCTCAACAAACAGAAGAGGAGCCTGCGACTCACTGAGGTGCCATACGTGGGACGCCTCCGAAGGCCTGCACCCAGATCCAGAAGAGGTGAGAGTAATACAGCAAATGCCCAAACCTTCACATGCCTCCAATGTGTGCTATTAAGATTACAACATTGCCACTCAGATGTACACTATAAAAAAAGAAACCAAAATATATATAGCAGGTTTCCTACCCAGAGCAGCTCCGTTACAATAATTACAATAATCTGACACAAACTGCTGCCAACTCTGACGGGCAGAAGGGCTACATTATAACAAAAGAAACATAAAAATAAATATAGCTGGCTTGATTAATACTTTCTATTTCCTGACAAGGACTACAGAAAGTCAGCAAGCATACACTACAGGATAAAGAGCTGCAAATTCTGGCATCGGATATTTTTACAGGATGGCCAGACACATGCGAAGAGGCTGCAGCGGCCACTTGTGAATATTGGAACTATTGTGATGAGTTCAGTGTGTAGAACATTATATTTAAAGGCAACCAAATACTTAGGTCTCTCTGACTCAATCTTTAGCTATATCTCGAATATACCGCAGCCTCACTGGGATAGAAACATGTCTGTGAAAAGCTAGGGATGTAATATGCTGGATGTGGTATTACTGGGGATTTAAAAGAATGAATAGAGTCTCCAGTGTGTGAAAGCTGAAAGCTGGAGGAGGCTGTTGGTTTTAGGCTAGACTAATATATTGACCTGAATTTAGATCTTCTGTATATATGTTAAGTGTGTATCTAATAAAGACGGGGTTTTTTTTAGTTACTGTCAATGAACTCTTAAGATTAGTGGATTACTTGAATATAAAACAACACATGGTACCAGGAGTGGGGTAAGTGATAAAAAGAACTGGAAGAAGTTAAAAAAAATGAGGTCAACATTACTGAGAAGAGCAAAACAAATTTGAATGAAATAGGATGGATTAATTCCATATTTCTAAAAATGTCAAGAAAATGCTGCAGAAAATTGGAAAAGGGTTAAAGAAGAATTTGATTTATTTTTGAGGGCATCAAGATCTGCTCATAAGGAAGATGAACAAAAGATTGGCATAGTTTTGAATATTGCTGGTACTGAAGAAATTTCATTATATAATTTATCTGAGTTGAATGTTAGAAATTAAGTTGACTGAGTTTATCTTTAAACAAATTGTTTACCAAAACAGTTTACCAAAAAGAAACAAAATATTTGAAAGATTTCAGGTTTCAGAGTAACAGCCTGTATTCGCAAAAAGAAAAGGAGTACTTGTGGCACCTTAGAGACTAACCAATTAATTAATTAATTAAATTGGTTAGTCACTAAGATGCCACAAGTACTCCTTTTCTTTTTGAAAGATTTCAGTTTCACTCAAGAAATTAAATAGAGGAAGAAACTTTTCAATCATTTCAAATATCTGTAAAGACAAGAAGTCAGATGTGATTTCCAGAATCTCTGAGTCAATGATAAGAGATCAAACTGTGATGGGTATACAAGATATCAGTGTAAGAAAAAGACCATTCAAAGAGCCAGATCTAAATCTGAGAAAAAGCAATGAGAATTTGCCAAACTGCTGAACTTAATCAACAGTGATTACACATTTTAGTAGAAAACAAACTGATGTGAATATAGATTTAATAAGAAATAAGTTTTTAAAAAAAGGCAATGGAGGAAAATGGAGTGAAACTGCTAAAATTAAAACATGAGCATATGTAATAATGTTCTAGTTGCGGAAGGAGACACCACCCTAGACTATGTCCAGCATATGGTCAAATCTGTCATATCTGCAAGAAACAGAATCATTCTGGAAAAGTTTGTAAACAGAGAAGTCTGGAAAAACTTAAATATATTTAGCTGAAAACTTACAAAAAGATTTACCTATGTTTCTTCAAGAAGGATACAAGGGAAGGTATATGTCTAAATATCAGTTGAGTTTTTATCAAAAGAATTCTTATGACAAATTCCAGATTGCTTTTATTTTTCCTGTGGCCACATCCCTGTTTACCTGGACAAGGGGCCTTCTTGTGTGTGTGCAGTTCCTGGAGTGCAGCATATGTTCATTGCGACCTACAAGCTGTGAAGACAGGAGAGGAACATTAAAGTACATTTTTTTAGCGCTCTAGCAATTCATCCATGTTTCTGTGCATGGTACAATTGAGTTATTTATCACTGTTGCATGCCATGCCACAAGGAGGGATTATGAGGACTTCTGTCTTTAAGTCTGTGTCTTTCCATAACAACAAAGGTGTGATTTTTCAAAAGGTCTCCATGCTGGACTAATGCTACTCCCATTGCAGTTAATTGTAAAACTTCCAGTGGCTGTAACAGGAGCAGAGTTCGGTAGGACTGAGTGCTTTTGAAAAATCCCACCTTTTATCAATGCTCATAGTTTTGTAACAGGTATCTACAAGACTCTGCCCATTTTGGTTATAGTTGCCACAGTTGACTCTGTTACCCAAAGCTCTTGGTAACTTTTACTCTGTGTGAGGTGGTATTAGGAAATAAATCAGGGGAGACACGGCCGGCCGACCGATCGATGGTTGGCTCACACAGGACAACGCAAGAGTGCTTTCACTTAAAGCTAAACTTTACTTCATCTCAAGCACTTACACACGTCTGCAACAGGTTAGTAAAACACCCCCAACCCTCAATAGTTACTCAACTGATATTTAGACATATACCTTCCCTTGTATCCTTCTTGAAGAAACATAGGTAAATCTTTTTGTAAGTTTTCAACTAAATATATTTAAGTTTTTCCTCAATAGTTACCGAAGCTGGGTGTCAGAGTAACAGCCGTGTTAGTCTGTATTCGCAAAAAGAAAGGAGTACTTGTGGCACCTTAGAGACTAACCAATTTATTTGAGCATAAGCTTTCGTGAGCTACAGCTCACTTCATCGGATGCATACCGTGGAAACTGCAGCAGACTTTATATACACACAGAGAATATGAAACAATACCTCCTCCCACCCCACTGTCCTGCTGGGTGTGGCTCTCGAGTGGCACAGTGGCAGCCTGTCTGCCAGTGGGGAACACAAGATGCATCCAGAGGGAGAGTCCAGTCCTTAAGAGTCCCCCTTACCTCAAACGTTCCTCCCTTGTTTATACATTAGTAATAGAATGACATGTCCCTTAAAGAAAACTTGTCAAGCAAGCAGTTTCAATGGTCAGGCAAGAGGCTCCTTCTGATTATTGATTAACCAGGTCTGGGTTTTTCCAGAGTTTGCAGCCTTGAGGCCCTGTTAGACACATTCCTGAGGGCACATCCTGCTCCTCTAAAATGCATGTATCAGCAACTTCAACACAATTCTTATGGGGGGGGGGTCCAAGCTGCCCTTTCTGTGCTCCCTCCCCCCTCTCCCGCCCCGCCTTGGTCAAGCTGAGGCTGTGACATGGCCAATTTACAGCCTGCTGACTCGGCTGCTTTTAGCAATAAGCCATAGTGGTTTCAGGTACTTTACTGGTTTGCCAAAATCTCCCCATACAGACTCCATCCCTTCCTTGCTGCATCCATAGATTTTTGGGACAGGCTTAATACATTTGATCATAACTCCCTATAATGGCTGGCCCCAGTGACTTTAACCAGCTGCTAAGTATTGCTAACAGAGTGCTCCTTTAGCCCAAGCTGTAGCGGTCAGTGATTTGGGGTGGGGTTAAATATCTTGGGTTTGAACTCACTGGTGCCCATGGTTTGTTACATGCCAGTCTCTGGGACCGATCATGTACCCTTCTGACTGTGTACAGTTCTGGGTGCATGTTTTGGTTTTGCACACTTCACAGCACTAAAGGGGATGCTGAGGTTCAGAGAAAAAAGGAATAAAAGGGAAAAGTAGTAATGGGGTGGACTAAGAGCAAGGGAGGGAGATTTATAAAAGGCTAGGGGACTGTGAGCTATTGTTGTACATCTAGGGGAAGCCAGTTATTCTGCAAAGATGTCTCACAATGGTTCCATTGTTAAATACAAGAATTCCATTTCTTTTACCAAGTGTGATGCACTCACTGTACATGAAAAGATGATTTTTGTATTGGGTATTTTGGTTAATTTCTTATGAAGTCTGCAATACCCCGAGTATGTAGACACTATCATTTGACTATAATAGTTGAAGAAATACGGTTTTATGCTTCATTTATTTATATTGGTTGTAACGGTGATTGTAAATGTTTAATACTTGTTAAGACTGTTTCTAACATCTCATTTTAATTCCAGTGCATTTTCTTAGCTTGTCCCCCTGGTCAGAATCATACAATAGTCTCCTTGTGATACCCACCTCCTTAGAAATCATTGCTCTGAATAAATGTGAATTATAGCCACAGTTGCAGAGCCATCACAAAATATTGATAGGAAATCATTGGGAATCTATCACACACACACACACAGACACACACACACATGTGGATGGGGGTATTGAAGCTTACTTCTTGGTGGTAGGTTATGCCTTTGATTTGCTATTCATTTCTTTTAGCTGTATGTTTTCTATAGTTCAAGATATTTCCAGGCCCTCAGATTTTTTTGGGGTGGGGAGTGGGTTTGGCATTTTCTGAATGGAAGCCCAAATTGACATTTTTGACATTTTATCTAGAGCTGGGGAAATAACTCAGTGAATAATTTATATGACCAACTTCATTTCTTTCTCTCTTATCACAGTGCACACAAACACTTTATTTATTATTATTATTATTTATTATTATTATTTACCATATGCATTATCTTAGCATCTAAAAGACGCCCCCCCCCCCAAATTAGGATTCCATTATGGGGCTCTTACTCACAATAAGATACTGTCGTGCCCTAAAGAGGTTACAACAGACTGAGATGAGAAGTTCTGAAAGGGGAGTATTTTTATTATTCCCATTTCATAGGTCAGGAATTGACACACACAGAGATTAAGGAACTTCCCCAAGGTCACACAGAAAGTTTGTAGCAGAACTGGAAACTGAACCCTGATCTCCTGAGTCCCAGTACAGTATTTTAAATGCAATCCCATCTTTCCTGTCAAGATTATGACTTTCTCAAATGTATATGTTGTTCAAACTTCTTAGTGACATAATGTCTATGAATAATGTTTTGGCTGCACATTGTTTGTAAGCTGTTCATTGTAGGATCTTTCTATCTGTTGTTGATCTACATCCTATCACAATGTAGATTATCTGTGATTATCTCCTTGTATGTATGTGTATAGTGTCTAGAACACTGGGTCCCTGATTGCAGTTGGGTCATCTAGGTGCTATTGTAACACTAATAATATACAACACAGTGAACAGGAGTTTGGGGGACAGGGCAGTGTGATGGATAATTGCATTAAGGACCTGATCCAACTCCCACAAGTGTTAATGGGAGTTTTGCCCATTGACTTTAATGGCAGCTGGATCAGACTGGACATTCTGGTAAAAATGAATTTCCTTCCTCAGCTTCCAAGATGAACATTTGTTTTCCCCCACATAAACACATAAAAATGGCCATACTGCACCAGACCAATGGCCCATCTGGCCCAGTATCCTGTCTTCCAGCAGAGGCCAGATGTTTTAGAGGGAATGAACAGAACAGGGTAATTTTGAGTGATCTATCCTTTTGTCCAGTCTCATCTTCTGGCAGCTGGAGGTTTAGGGAAGTCCTTTGCTCTTGACTTGAATGTTACCAAAAGCCCCCTGTGCCAAATCTTCTGACTGAGATCAAGATAGCTAGAATCACAATAGATAGCAGGCAAAGTGCAAAAGGGCCATACAGCTCAGGCAAACAGTGTATTGCCCAGATGTTTTAATTTTTATCTGTTTTCTTTCAAGTTCACAAAATCAAAGAAATACAACAGCAGAGAGGCTAACAGAGGGAGTTTGCCCGGGGAAAGCCCACTGAGGCTTTCATCTTGCAGGCTTCTCTGAGTAGTTACTATAACACCTGAGGAAGCTCGTAGAAGGAAGGTAATATGGATGGTGAGTGTTCAGCTGTTGTTACCTGCACAGGATTTGCCATGTTTGTCTTTCTTCCACAGGACAGAAGCGACTTTGTCTGTACAAAGTGCAAGCTGATCTCCATATTGGAAGAGAAGGTTCAAGGTCTGGAGCAACAGGTATCGACCCTGTGTTGCAAAAGAGAAACTGAAGATTTCCTGTACAGACGTCAGGATATGCTTCTATGGGCACAAGGTTCTGAAGATTCAGAGCAGGCTGCACTGTGGGGATAGAAGGACAGTGAAGAAATTTGGCATCATGTGACCTCCAGAAGAAGAAAGGGGAGCGTCCATGTACCAGCAGCGCAGATACAGATAAGCAACTGTTTTCATGTTCTCTCCACAGGTACTAATGCGGAGAGTGGACCAGATGATACATCTGAGGGAAGGGAGCAGAAGGAGACTCCACTGATTGGAAGGCATGAGATGCACAGTCCTAGAGATGGGGGTTCCACGACCACCACTCCCAAGAGAAGAAGGCGGGTGGTGGTGGTCAGGGACTCACTCCTCAGGGGAAATGCTGCCCTGACCGGGAAAACCGAGAAGTCTGCTGCTTGCCAGGAGCTAGGATTCACGATGTGATGCAGAGACTGCCGAGACTCATCAAGCCCTTGGATCACTACCCTTCCTGCTTCTCCATGTGGGCACCAATGATACTGCCAAGAATGACCTTGAGCGGATCACTGCAGACTAGGTGGCTCTGGGAAGGAGGATAAAGGAGTATGAGGTGCAAGTGGTCTTCTCGTCCATCCTGCCCGTGGAAGGAAAAGGCCTGGGTAGAGACCGTCGAATCGTGGAAGTCAATGAATGGCTACGCAGGTGGTGTCGGAGAGAAGGCTTTGGATTCTTTGACCGTGGGATGGTGTTCCAAGAAGGAGGAGTGCTAGGCAGAGACGGGCTCCAGCTAACAAAGACAGGGAAGAGCATCCTCGCAAGCAGGCTGGCTAACCTAGTGAGGAGGGCTTTAAACTAGGTTCACCGGGGGAAGGAGACCAAAGCCCTGAGGTAAGTGGGGACATTGGATACCAGGAGGAAGAACGAGCAGGAGAGCGTGAGAGGGGAGGGCTCCTGCCTAATACTAAGAAAGCAGGACAAATAGTAAGTTGTCTCATGTGCCTGAATGCAAGAAGCCTGGGAAACAAGCAGGGAGAACTGGAAGTCCTGGCACAGTCAAGGAATTATGATGTGATTGGAATAACAGAGACTTGGTGGGATAACTCACATGACTGGAGTACTGTCATTGATGGATATAAACTGTTCAGGAAGGACAGGCAGGGCAGAAAAGGTGGGGGAGTTGAAATGTATGTAAGATAGCAGTATGACTGCTCAGAGCTCCGGTATGAAACTGCAGAAAAACTTGAGAGTCTCTGGATTAAGTTTAGAAGTGTGAGCAACAAAGGTGATGTCGTGGTGGGAGTCTGCTATAGACCAGGGGGATGAGGTGGATGAGGCTTTCTTCTGGCAACTAAGGGAAGATACTAGATCGCAGGCCCTGGTTCTCATGGGAGACTTCAATCACCCTGATATCTGCTGGGAGAGCAATACAGCGGTGCACAGACAATCCAGGAAGTTTTTGGAAAGTGTAGGGGACAATTTCCTGGTGCAAGTGCTGGAACCAACTAGGGGCAGAGCTCTTCTTTAGCTGCTGCTCACAAACTGGGAGGAAGTAGTAGGGGAAGCAAAAGTGGATGGGAACCTGGGAGGCAGTGACCATGAGATGGTCGAGTTCAGGATCCTGACACAAGGAAGAAAGGAGAGCAGCAGAATACGGACCTGGACTTCAGAAAAGCAGACTTTGACTCCCTCAGAGAACTGATGGGCAAGATCCCCTGGGAGAATAACATGAGGGGGAAAGGAGTCCAGGAGAGCTGGCTGTATTTTAAAGAATCCTTATTGAGGTTACAGGGACAAACATCCCAAAGTGCAGAAAGAATTGTAAATATGGCAGGCAGCCATCTTGGCTTAACAGTGAAATCTTTGCTGATCTTCGACGGCATGCAGGAGTGAAATCAGGAAGGCAAAATCACACCTGGAGTTGCAGCTAGCAAGAGATGTTAAGAGTAAGAAGAAGGGTTTGTTCAGGTATGTTAGCAACAAGAAGAAAGTCAAGGAAAGTGTGGGCCCCCTACTGAATGAGGGAGGAAACCTACTGACAGAGGATGTGGAAAAATCTCATGTACTCAATGCTTTTTTTGCCTCTGTCTTCACAAACAAGGTCAGCTCCCAGACTACTGCACTGGGCAGCATAGCATGGGGAGGAGGTGACCAGCCCTCTGTGGAGAAAGAAGTGGTTCGGGACTATTTAGAAAAGCTGGACGAGCACAAGTCCATGGGACTGGATGCGCTGCATCTGAGAGTGCTAAAGGATTTGGCAGATGTGATTGCAGAGCCATTGGCCATTATCTTTCAAAACTCATGGCGATCGGGGGAGGTCCCGGATGACTGGAAAAAGGCTAATGTAGTGCCCATCTTTAAAAAAGGGAAGGAGGAGGAGCCGGGGAACTACAGGCCAGTCAGCCTCACCTCAGTCCCTGGAAAAATCATGGAGCAGGTCCTCAAGGAATCAATTCTGAAGCACTTAGAGGAGAGGAAAGTGATCAGGCACAGTCAGCATGGATTCACCAAGGGCAAGTCATGCCTGACTAATCTAATTGCCTTCTATGATGACATAACTGGCTCTGTGGATGAGGGGAAAGCAGTGGATGTGTTGTTCCTTGACTTTAGCAAAGCTTTTGACATGGTCTCCCACAGTATTCTTGCCAGCAAGTTAAAGAAGTATGGGCTGGATGAATGGACTATAAGGTGGATGGAAAGCTGGCTAGATCATTGGGCTCAACGGGTAGTGATCAATGGCTCCATGTCTAGTTGGCAGCCGCTATCAAGCGGAGTGTCCCAAGGATCGGTCATGGGGCCGGTTTTGTTCAATATCTTCATTAATGATCTGGACGATGGCGTGGACTGCACCCTCAGCAAGTTTGCAGATGACACTAAACTGGGAGGTGTGGTAGATACTCTGGAGGGTAGGGATAGGATACAGAGGGTCCTAGACAACTTAGAGGATTGGGCCAAAAGAAATCTGATGAGGTTCAACAAGGACAAGTGCAGAGTCCTGAACTTAGAACGGAAGAATCCCATGCACTGCTACAGACTAGGGACCGAATGTCTAGGCAGCAATTGTGCAGAAAAGGACCTAGGGGTTACAGTGGACAAGAAGCTGGATATGAGTCAACAGTGTGTCCTTGTTGCCAAGAAGGCTAACAACATTTTGGGCTGTATAAGTAGGGGCATTGCCAGCAGATCGAGGGACGTGATCGTTCCCCTCTGTTCGACATTGGTGAGGCCTCATCTGGAGTACTGTGTCCAGATTTGGGCCCCACACTACAAGAAGGATGTGGAAAACTTGGAAAGAGTCCAGTGGAGGGCAACAAAAATGATTTGGGGACTGGAACATATGACTTATGAGGAGAGGCTGAGGGAACTGGGATTGTTTAGTCTGCGGAAGAGAAGAATGAGGGGGGATTTGATAACTGCTTTCAAGTACCTGAAAGGGGTTTCCAAAGAGGATGAATCTAGACTTTTCTCAGTGGTAGCAGATGACAGAACAAGGAGTAATGGTCTCAAGTTGCAGTGGGGGAGGTTTAGGTTTAATATTAGGAAAAACTTTTTCATTAAGAGGGTGGTGAAGCACTGTAATGCATTATCTAGGGAGGTGGTGGAATCACCTTCCTTTGAGGTTTTTAAGGTCAGGCTTGATAAAGCCCTGGCTGGGCTGATTTAGTTGGGGATTGGTCCTGCTTTGCACAGGGGGTGGACTAGATGACCTCCTGATGTCCCTTCCAACCTTGATATTCTATGATTCTAACCCTGTGAGGTAAATAGCTAACGAAGAAGGCTGTCCCTGTCAATCCTACAATATATGTAGGCAACAATCTTCAGAGAAAGCATGGGTTTTATAATGAGCATACAATGCCATCTCTCATTTATGACAGACTGAGACCATTTACAGAGGAATAAAACTTATATATTTGAGGTATTTTTGCTTCATGTAGGCACTGTAGGATTGTTTCTTACAGCATATCCACCAGTGCATTGTCCAGGCTATTTTTAAGTGACTCAAACAATGGGGTTTCCATCACTTCCCTTAGGAGACTATTCAACTTTCTACTAATTAGAGCAGGGCAAACACCTCAGAACTTCTGTGAGACTACAAAGCTGAATTCACTTTGACTGTGTTCACATCCCAGTTATGCATCCAGCGAATGAGTTCACAGGCAGTAATAACTACAGAAAGAGAAGGTGAAATCATGGCCTTATTGAAGTCAATGGAGTCAGAATTACATGCAGAAAATGTTGAATATTGGAGAAAATTTGTGCAAAAGAAGCCTAGTAATAACAGGAAAAACTAGTTTTACCAAAAAAAAAAATCCATCTTCAAACTTGCTTTCATTCTGAAGTGTTTAAAATAGGATCAAGTTTTCTATTTCTTTCCTTTATTTTTTCCCCAAATTGTTATGGAAATTTTAAGTGAAAATGTTCTTGAAAGAGTTATAGATATTTGTCATTTTTCTAAAATCCTTTTTTTGGTTAAAAAAACAATTTCTCTAATATATTTGATAAAATTGTCAATATGGTTGAGATTTTTTTTTAAAAAAATGGTGTTTTGACATTTTTCACAAAGAAAGAAAAAGTTTGTGCGCTTAGCAGTACATGCTCACATAGTAGTGAAGAATAATTCCCTCCACTGCAGGAATTACTGGGTCAAAACCTATGGCTGTATTATGCAGGAGGCATGGAATGGATGATTTTAATAGGCCCTTTTGGCCTTTAAATCTATAGGTTAGATCCTTAGCTTGTATAAATTGATGTAACTTCATCAACTTCAGTGGAGCTATGCCAATTTACACCACCCAGGAATCCAGCCCTGTGAATCTACAATTATTGGTAGGAATTTTTCCGGGCTATATTTTGCCACTCTTAATCATGTTGAGTAGCACATTAATGTCTGACACCACTGGAATAACAGAAAGAGGAATGAGTGCCATGACATGAATGAGGATGGCTAAATCAGGCATCAGTTTATCATTTTCAATAACTGATATATTTAAGAAATCTGTAAACTGCTGGCTAGCAAATGGCAAATACCTACAGTATAGGATGGAGGGGGGGAAAACACCTACAGGGAGAGGTTCAAAAGCTCGGAAGAGAATGAATGAGGCACCCAACTCCCATTGAAACACCCACTGGGCACCTGATTCCCATAAGCACTTTTGAAAATCTTATCATAAACTTGTTGAATGCATTATTCACTACTCAGCTCTACTATTAATAATGATACTTAGCTGCAGTTGAATAGCATTTTTCATCTTCAAAGAGGTTTTCGTTCGTTAACTAATTCATTAGTTTCATAGATCTTTCTGGTAAGAGTTCCCTGACATTGAGTCTAAATTTTATTTTTGCTCAGTTTCTTCCCATAGCTCTATCTGTTATATCCCCTTGGGCAGACCTGACCAGCTCCTTTCTCTCTCACACAGCCAAATTCATCTTGGGTGTAACTTCATTGAAGACAACTTCAATGAAGTTACACCAGGAATGAATTTGGCCCTTAAGAATCACAGCACTTTTCAAATTAAGTTTTTGGAGATATTTATCTTATTCCCCACCCACCATTAGCTATCATTTGGCCAAGCTATAAATATTTACTTGCATTCTTTTAATCTTTCCTCATAAGTCAATATCGTCAGCCCCTCACTCATGTTGGTTGATCTTTTTATTACCTCCAGTGTGCTCACAAGTGTGTAGTGCTTCATAGCATTTCCTGAATGACTTGAAGTCAAGAATGATGACATGTGGCAATGGGACTGTGATGATTGTGAAATAAGTGAAGCGCTGTTGTGTCCTGGACACAGGCACATTTTGCTATAGCCAATTATGTTTCTTCAGTTCTGTCAAAATGGTAGAATGGATTGACAAAAATAATTTCTAATTAGATCTTGTTGGAATTATTTTATTTAAAATTCAGTAGCCGAAAATGGCCCTTTTTTTGGTAAATGGAAATGTTTCCTCCCCGTCCACCTCCCCAAAAAAAACATATTGGTTTTCAAATACCAAAACCAACTAGTTTGTTTGCTTATTTTTATGAACTACTGAAAAATGTCAATGAAAAGTTTTGGGGACAAAAGAATATTTTTCATTTATTTTGAATTTATTTTGCAGAAAACACTATTTTATGGCCAGTTCTAGTCATATAGATATAGATATATATAACTATGAATATTCGCCTATTTTCTACTTTGCGCAAAAAATATTTTCCACCTTCTCTTTTGCACCCTTTTACTCTGTTATCTTTCTCTTTTTTAATCCATTCAAAGCACGACTACAATCTGATTTCTTGCCTCTCCAGAAGTGCTTCCCCACTTCCCTAATCTCGCAATTTTGATAAAGTTATGTCTCTAGTGCTTATTGCCATAGCTTTCCATGGCTCCTCCCCACCTATGTCTGCTGTCATCACCTTCCCCTCCTTACCATGACACCCAAAGTTCCCTCCTGAGGTGGCTGCTCCATTTGGACCCCTTTGGACTTCCATTTTAACCAAGGTATGCAGAATGACACAGAGAAGTACACTTTTAATTTAGTGGGAATATGGTAGTTTCTAGGACCCTATGTAAGAATACAGGGCTTCTCTGGTAAACCACCCTAAACTCAGCTGTTAGAACCCTACATGATGATGCCAAGTAATTATTACTGACTCATGCTGGTAGGTCGGCCTTCTCGGCTCAAGACAGTATATAAGAGCATGCAATGTCTCTTGGATGGGAGCAAGAGGAGAGAGAACTAGGGTTTTGGACAGAAGAGCTCCAGGGAAATGCTAGGAATAGTCAAGCATGTGGGGAAAGCTTCGGCTGAGGTTTGTGTTTTAATACGGTTGCTTGAGTTACAAATAAAAGCCAAGCCCAGCAAGGAGGGTAAGTTTGGACTTTATACAGTATATATATTGTACTGGATAATATGCTCATACACCAGACAGTGTATGGAAGAAATTGAGTTCCTTTCCACAATGACCTCCTAAAAGCAGCCTGAGGCAGAGGAGGCTAAGAAGTGTATTGTATTTAAAAAAAAAAAAGTGTGGGAGAGAATTGATCTCCGATAGAGAGAAAGCAGAGACTGAGTTGAAAAATATGCTTCTCCAAAGAAAACAGAGGCCTGGCAGGTCTATCATATGGCTAAAGATGATACATGAACATTGTTTTATTTACATACTAGAGGTTTGCTTTCAAATAGAACCTATGCACTGAGGCAAAAGCTTCTTCATATCTGTGATTTCTGAATCATTTGAGAAGTAATCTGTTCACAGTAGCCACTGGTACTCTATTATTTATGTATGAGAAAATTCAGTCATGACACAACTTGTTTGGCTTGTTAATAACATTTGGGTTAAACATCCCAATATGGTCATTTAGGAAACCTAAGTAGAAACTCATATTAACGTTGTTACTAAATATTGTCATATTAATGCTATTAATACACTGAAAGATGAAAACCAAATGAGAAGGTATTACACACACATTCAGAAAACATTCCTCTGCAATATTTGCTATTGACAAATGTGTCTAAAAAGTGAATGTGGTGGGAAAAGCTACAACTGAGATTGGCGATTTCCAGAACAATCATTAGGGCTGCCAGTGTCCATTGACTAGGTTTGAAGAGTTGTGAAAGGGAGTGGGACCATTAGGAAGCTGAATTGGGAATTTCAGAACCTACAGACTTTGAGTCTGGACCTGCATCTGATCCAATCTTGACCTAAGTTTTAATGATGCTCAGTTAAACAGCTCTGGAGCTGAATTTTCAGAAGGGGCAGGTGATTTCAGATCTAGGGTCCCAGACAGAACTCATCTCTACTGAACAATACCCATATAGGTCTCCCAAAAACAAAGTGGAAACCTTTCAGTATTTCTTGGGACAGCTAGAACAGGAAAACTGCAGAGGCATTTTGGGCTTTTTCTTTTTCTTTTCTCTTCTCTTCCGTGTATGTTTGTTTTACTTCACACAGTTTGGTTGTAATATGTCCAGAATAAGTGGAATAAGCCAAAACATTAACAAACTATAACCAAAACAATATTGAGGGTTTAGAGACAAGAGACGTGGATGGCTTTGAAGAAACATAGCTTGGGGCTTTGAATTGTTGGCCCTGCTGCAGTGAATACTGGTGTCTGGAACTTGGAAATTAGAAGAGAAAGAAACAAATGGAAGGGAGGGGAGGATACTAAGACTGATTACTGCTGCATAAGCATTTTATCATAAGCAAAAAGGGAAGGCAGACCAGATAGGGGACTCTAACAGTGACAGAGATAAAGAGGCTAAAGTTTAAAAGCACAGAAGTTTAACTGCCAGGGTTTATTTATAGCTTCGTACATACAAAGGCACTGCTATTTCAGAGAACTGGCGCTATTTTTTATATGTGTCAGTTTTGAATAGTCCCAGACACAGTAAGAGTAAAATAAAGTGAACCACATCTGTTAAGGAACAAATTTAAATAGCAATGGTTGTACATTAAAGTAAGGGAAGAGGCTATAGCTCATTTAATTTGCAGAATAAATCTCTGTGACAAAGATCCCTGCCTTGGGTACAGCGATGGTACTAGACGTTGAGAAAAAGATATAAGCTCCAATCTTATATATATCTATATCTCTCTTGACAGACAGGCAGACAGACACACACCTATTGATCAATCTGAGCACCATCTATATTAGATTTATGTAAGGTCTTTGGGGCAGGGACCTGTTCTCCATACTTTCCTATGCAATGCTCATGCACACACACAAATACACATGCATATTTGTAATATGATAGGCTAGTTGGGTATAAAGGTTTTATGAAGTTTTCTCCTAAGAATGGGTTTGGCTGCATTAATTACAAGCAGCAAAGTTAGAATTGATGTATGCAGGTCATTTCCTCACCCTTCTGTTCATCGGTTTGTATTCGTTGTATGCCACATATTTTTACCGAAAAATAATATAATATATTTAGTCACTTAACAATACAAATGTTTTAAAATGTCCCAGGGGATAACTACTCTATCCCTCCACCTCTGCAGCTAGATTTTAAATTCACAGAAACTCTTTAAACCATTTACATTGGCTCATTTCCAACAGATGGCTTCAGCTCTGCTTCCTCTGAGAGGAAAAGAAGAATTGGAGGGGACAATATAACTCCTCAGAGTCCCTCCCAAAATCCATGTTAATAGCTAGGGGTGTTGAGCTGCAGACAATGCTGGTAGTTCTTAGGGAAGCTTAACATGGGAATTCTGTATCCCTGGGTCTTTTACTGGGGCCACTGTCCTTTCTCAGTACAGGGGGTTAGTTTTTATTCTATGTAGGGGAAGGACTGAGCCTGTCGCCTCCCCCGATATTTCTTGAGGGCAGCCTTGGTTTGAGACAAGCTAGGAGTGAGTCCATGCCTACCTTCTTACTCCCCATTATCTTCCTTATACTCAGGGCCACAGCTGCTGCCTTGGAGGAGACTTGTCCCTGGACTGGGGCCCTGTTTCCCTTGTTGGGGTAAGCCATGCTGGTTGCCCACTAAGAAGTGGTCCCTGTTGTATGGGGTGTGGGTTTTTGTGCTACAGGCATGTGAGTTCCTTGTGTGAGCTGCTAGGACAGCTGAACACTGAAGAGTGTCACAAATAGTCCCTAAGCTTTTGAGGCATGCTCTTCCCTTTTTTTCTCCAGCACTAGCCTGCCAGGCACTGTGCGGAAACAGAAGATACTGAGGGCTCAGAGGGATAAGAGCTGGATATGATGAGGAAAGCCTTAGGGCCAGATCCTCAGCTGATGTAAACTAGCATAGCCCCAATGGCCTCAGTAGTGCCTCCTTGATTCAAAAACTGAAAATCTGGCCTTTAGTACTCTGTCTCCATCTGCTGGTAGAGAGGAATTATAATCCAAGTGTTTGGACCAATAGAGAAAATCTGAAGAAAGAACATTAATTGGGGTGTGTGTATATAAAGATAGATATATACACACACATGTATAAATTCTTTCTGATGGTTTTTGTAAGATTTCAAGCCCAGAAGGGACCATTGTGATCACCCAGTTAAACCTCCTGAATAACAGGCCAGAGAATTTCCCCAAAATACTTCCTAGAGCACAGTTTTTAGAAAAAAAAATCCAATCTCAAATTAGAAATTGTCAGTGATGGAGAATCCACCACAACTGTTGGCAAATTGTTCCAATTGTTAATTACTCTCACCATTAAAAATTTACAATTTATTTCCAGTCTGATTTTGTCTAATTTCAACTTCTAGCCTTGGATCATGTTATGCCTTTCTCTAGTAGATTAAAGAGCTGATTATAAAATATATGATCCCTATGTAGATACTTAAAGACTGTCATCAAGTCACCCCTTAACCTTCTATTTGTTAAGCTAAATAGAATGAGTCTATCACTACAAGGAATGTTTTCCAATCTTTTAATCATTCTCTCTCTTCTGTGAACCCTCTCCAATTTATCAACATCCTTCTTGAATTGTGGGTACCAGAAGTGGACATGCTATTCCAGCAGCAGTTGCATTGTTGTCACATGCAGAAGTAAAATAACCTCTCTGCTCCTACCCGAAATTCCCCTGCTTATGCATCTCAGGATCACATTAGCTCTTTTGGCCATTGCATGACCCCTAAATCTTTTTTCAGAGATTCTGCTTCCCAGGATAGAGTCCCTCATCCTGTAAGTATGGCCTACATTCTTTCTCCCCAAATGTATACATTTACATTTAGCTGTATTAAAAGACATATAGTTTGTTTGCACCCAGTTTATCAAGTGATCCAGATTGCTTTTAATCAGTGACCCAATTTTTGTGTCCTCTGCAAACTTTATCGGTGACAATTTTCTGTTTTCTTTCAGGTCATTTGTAAAAATGTTAACGAGTGTAGAGCCAAGAACTGATCCCTTTAAGACCCCACTGAAAACATGATGATTCTGCATTTATAGTTACATATTGAGACCTATCAGTGAACCAGTTTTTAATCCATTTATTCTGTGCCATGCTAACGTTATATCATTCGGGGAGGGGGAGTAATCAAAATGTTGTAGGGTAACAAGGTCTGGTATAGAAGTATCTAGTCTAGTTCAGAGATGTTATGAGCTCTTAAACCTGTGTGTAGTAAAGCAGATAAAAACAAACAAAAATATTTTTTGGGGGGGAGGCGGCAGAAATTTTGGAAAAAAATACAAAACATTGTCAAAAGAGTTTGAACAGCTCTAGTTATTCGTGGTCAAGTGACTACCTCAGTCTGTGGTTTGGCTCAAGTTAATTTTCCAGGGGACATCTCCTCTTTGGGATAAAAAAGGAAGAAAAAAAAGATGGAATCGTAGGTTCATTTTGCAAAGTTTGAAAATTCTCCTCTTCTCTTTTTCCCCATGGTAACCATTACTTGTTGACAAATTAACTGAACTCTTAGGCCTAGCTGAATAGTACCTTACTGGGGAATTAGCCCGTTCACTTTCAGTAGGACTACTCAAAGAATAAGCTGTGAATCAATGCAAATAAAAGAGTCGGAATCTGGCCCTATGACTATTTGGAATCACCTGTTAAAATCATACAATATCACAGACTTAGAGACAAAACATGGTGATTGAAAGTCAAGCTCTCTGTGTAATATGGACTAGATTGTGTCTCAGGATTTGTCTATATGGTGGCGTAATGTGCTCCACAGGGATGTGATTTCTAAAGGACACTAACATGTTGCATAGTAATTGGTCCATGTAGACCCCGCAGGTGCACATTAAAGGTTCCTCGCTGTGCTTTAATGTAGTATGGTTTCAAAAAAGCATGAAGTTGACCCTGATAGTGTGCTTTTACATGGTCTAATTCATGTGCAACACATTAGTGCATTTTAGAAAGCACACACATAAAACACATTACCTCACTTCATAGACAAGTCTTCAGACTATGCACACATCCAAGGGACCAAGAAAGAGTAAGAACTCCCCGGCACAACTCTGAGGGCTTCTCAAATCTTGGCTCCATGCACACAGTAGTAAGAGAAACTCATTTGTTTACTCATTCCAGGGCAAGCAGGCTGGGAGAGGCAGAGTATGGGTGGAACCTTGATGGTCAGAATAGCTGAGCCAGCATGGGGTGGGTAATAAGTTACTACCTGTATAGGTCAGCATTCAACTACTACCCCTCCCTCCCAGGAGCAAGCAGGGGAGAAATTGAGACTTAGAGGGATGTTTATGAGTTTCAGGGCCTCCTGGGGCTATTTCTGGGGTGGTGCACTTTAAGTCCCATCCATTGCTCAGAGCTGTGCCTAAAGTCAGTGTCTGTATCCTTATACATGTATGTATGAAATCAAATCAAGTATTTATGTGATGAGAACTCATGCTCTCCCATGGTGACTTCAGAATATCCAGCCCTTTGTTACAAAGCATACCCCTGGACTCTCAGTTATACTGGTGGGACTCCTGCTTACCCAAGTCTAAGCCTGATGTTCCTGCAAAGGAGGAAGAAGGCAGACTACACACTCTACTAACATTGTAAGTTTGACTTTAGGAGATTTTTCCTCTCCTTCAGCTCTCTTACAATTTCACCATAGCCTCTGTCAGAACTGAAGGGAGCAGACAGCATTAGCCAAATTATCATGGATCGGACATCTGCAAAATACAAAACAAGGTTTCATTTGACACAGACATTTACATGAAACATATACAGAATAATTATTTCCAGTGAAGTATTGATGAATCAACCAATGGCAATTTAATGAGAATATTGTCTGTCCTTGTAAGCTATATTCCCCTTCAGTTTCAAAGGTCCTAGCAGAGCTCACTCTATCACTCAGTCTTGTCAGAATAGATGTTCTGTCACTGATTAAAGAGCTGGATGTCCTCTTTAGTCACAAAAACATTTCATGGAATAACCTTGTTTCTGTCTTAATGGATTCGTGCAATGTAATGAGAGGTTCCAAACTGGACTTGAAGAAACCCGCCGAGAGACAGAGAGTGTCACTTCTCCCTTAGTCACTGATGGCAATTGCTGCCTCCTGCCCAGAACACATCTGCAAAGAGATGTACAAGTTATTTAAAATGCACATTCCTTCAAATATATAATGGCCAAGAGAGGCATCAAAAGGATTTTAACTCCCCCCGCCCCAAACCTGTAACTTTCTCCAATTTGTCACAGCTGAAGTGTAGGGGTCAGATATAAGAGGGAATATTTTATGTCATGTATATGTGACACTTTGATAGCAAATTGGTTACGCATGCCACACAAATTATTTTCCATAGTTCATGGGGAGGGAAGACGGGGGGCAGTATAGGAGGTCTGACGGTGCAGTTTTATTCCACATCTGCTGCCAATTTGAAGGAGCCACTAATTCACAAACTATATGGTAAGCACATTTAACTGTTCTAGCATTTTTCTCATGCTTCATGAAAACAGAGATAATAACTGGCAAATCAACTGTAAAATTAAAAGAACTAGATGTTGCCAATAAAGACCATCATTTCAGGAAAATAAATTTGTTTCTCGGAAGCTGCTCTCTAACGTATGCTTTAGATGCCCACAAGAAAAGCAATTCAACCAGAGAGTAAATTGATCTTGCTCCACTGGCTTATATGAACAGAGCAAAAATACACACCAACAGGTTATCACTTAATAACTCTTTGTTTCCCTAATATTGAATCAATAGCAGGATCACTTGGAGTCATCAAATCCTGAAGCACAATGTAAAAAGAAATTCAAACACACACACACACCTACAGAAAGAATAAACATCTTCAAGACAACATATGCCAGCAGACTTAAGACATGACTTTATTGTTCTTCAAAAGAAAGAAAAGAGTAGAAGTCATAATATTTTTCTGTAGGAGTTATGGGCCAAATTATCTATTGGCATAACTCCACTGGTTTCAGCAGAGGATCGGTCTCTCTCTCTCTCTGTAGCTAGCTAGATAGATAAAAAGACAAACAAGGCCAGGTACTGGGAAAGCCGGGATCTGCAAAGAATTAAGGCTATGTGACTATTACTCAACACAGATAAGACAGAGGTGATGCTGCTGGTGCAAAGAAAGCATCTAGAGTATTTAAGGTACTTAATGCAAACCACCTTACTTTGGTTATTAAAATATCCACTGTGGGAGGCCTATTGGTGCCCCAGCTACTTCTAGACGCCAAAAAAGCTTGCCCGAGTCCACGTACATGTGGCTTGGCAATGCAAAGTTCCCCCTTCAATGTATAACCTCACTCATTCCTTTGTTCCTATCCTTTGTGACTGTACTGCCATGGTCAACACCCACAACCTATTTCTCCTTCTCCATGACCTCTTTAAGACCTCACAAAGTTTCCAGTCACCTTCTTAGACCCAAATCTTTTAATTCACCAGGCTAGCACTAGAGCAGGGGCCGGCAACCTTTCAGAAGTGACGTGCCGAGTCTTCATTTATTCACTCTAATTTAAGGTTTTGTGTGCCAGTCATACATTTTAACGTTTTTAGGAGGTATCTTTCTATAAGTCTGTAAGATATAACTAAACTATTGTTGTATGTAAAGTAAATAAGGTTTTAAAAATGTTTAAGAAGCTTCATTTAAAATTAAATTAAAATGCAGAGCCCCCCGGACCAGGGGACAGGACCCGGGCAATGTGAGTGCCACTGAAAATCAGCTCGCATGCCGCCTTTGGCACGCGTGCAATGGGTTACCTACCCCTGCACTAGAGTTTGTCCAAAACAGAACTCAAAAGTCACAAAACAAAGACACAAAATCTTTCTTCAGTTCCAACTCCACACAGTCTCCTGTCTGGGCTCCCCTAAGTTACTTTCAGCCCTCCAGTCTCTGGCTGTGTCAGCTACTTCTCTCAACTATGCCCCCTCTACAGCTTTCATATTTTAATTACTTGATTCCCCTCATGTGGGAATCACCTTGTAATCAGGGATGGCTTAGCCCTAGGATCTCCAGCCCCAGGGGAAACCTCCCTGTTACAGTCACCTCTAGATTAGATTGTTGCAAAACACTTTCTCCATGGGCATAAACCTGAAGAGTACTCAGACACTTCAACTACTGCAGAAGGCTGGGATTGTGGGGGTGGCCCTTCTGTGCAGCAATGCTCCTAGCAAGGAGCACATAATACTGGGGATTGCATAGTCTGCACTGGCTTTCCATTGTTGGACTTTTTTCTGGGTACCATTCAAGATGTTGGTTTTGATGTACGAATCTCTACCGTATAGGGTTTGGATTCTGGCTACCCGACAGCTCATTTCTCTTCTTATGTTAAGTCCTGATCCAAAGCCCAGTCCCCTGTACCATAGCAATTCCGCTCAGTGAGGCTATTCAACCTAACAATCCCCAGATATATAGGGAAGGCATTTATATAGAGAGACAGGGCATTTTCAGTGGAGAAGCCTGTGTCTTTGGAACTAACTCTTGATTTGATAAATCAGAACCCAATTCAATTAACCTCCTGGACAAGACCCAATTGACCTCCTGGATAAGACATAGGCTTTCTCCTGTAGGGATTTTGGGAGGGAAACCTGGGTTTGAGATTTTTTTTCCTTTAGAGGGAGCAGACCTGAAGCTGTCTGGAACTGAGCCCGTTTAAGTTGTAGTTTAAAGAAAGAGACTAAGCTAAAATCTACACTACAATTGAGATCCACATTGGTATTGTCAAAGGAGTTTGGTTGACTTTATGCACCCAAGTGTGACTGATGATTATATCCTGAGCAAAGCTTATGGAATTAAGTTTAATACCTTTCAGGATCCACCATATTGAAAATGCAAATATTTGTGCACTATTGTGGAATTGTATAGCACTTCTTTAGGAGGAAGAAGGACTAATGCAATCTCTGGGAGATACTGTGAACTTCAAAAGACTATGCTGAACAATCATGATTGATCTTTTGGGACAATACATGTGTAGTGGAATTCCTAGGGAGTACTGTAGAGAAAGGGATGGAAAAATCCCCACCTATAGACCCAGACTTTTAAGCTTCACCCCAAGGAGGGGACCTTTTCTGCTGTTCACATGTTACATGAGGACAGTTGAAAGACCCAATCTGGATTCTCTAGGGACCAACAGGCAAAAACAAAACAAAAAACAAAAGGACTTCTGACTACATAGCCTGAGTTTAAGCTGATTCAGGGCCTTCATTCTGATCCAGCAAATGGAGAGGACCTTCTGTCAAAGGGGAGGGCCTAGTCCTTTGGGAAGGGTTGGAAGGATTCACACCAGCCAGAGCCCCTGCTGGAGAACCAGAGGTGGGGTGATCTCTAGTAAATTCATTAGCAAGTGTGTAGGTATTTTTATATTTTTAATATTCTTTCTATGTAATGCTTTTACTTAAGAATAAAACGTACTTGCTTAGAAAGAGCTGTGTGACCATTTATAACTGGAGCAATTTCACTGGGTATCATCTCTGAAGAGAGAAGTGAAGCAGGCTACTTGGGCAGACAGTATTTTCTGGGAATAACACAGTGAAGGCAGGGAACTGATCAGCCTCGAAATACCGCAGTTGCCCTGAACTGTGATACCAAGTACTATTGAAATATAATTGAAGCCAGTTGCCTAACTCCCTTAGTCTCCTTTGAAAATACCATCCCTATTTCAAATGGCCTTTTCTGAACTGAGAATGTTAAGGAATTCTCCCATTGTTAGTCCAGCCCTGGAGTAGCTGGACTGGCATGAGCAATGTGGGGAGTACTGTTTATCACCATATCAGCTAGGCAAGCTCTATGCAAAATTAGTTGCATAAATGCTGGTGGCGTCTCTTACCATTGCTAGCACCATTAGAGCCATATCAGTGCTAGACCAACAATGGGAGAATCACCTAAAATTCTCAGGCTAGATATAGCTAAAGGGTTTGGTGTAAACTCTATTGAAGTCAATAGAAGGACTCCCACTGACTCCAGTGGATTTGGATCAGCTCCCAAATGAGTTAAAATTAGTTGCGGGTACTGCGCCAGTGTCTGATTCTCCCTGCCAATGATTGTGGTTTTACATCACATTCTTTAAGCACTGGTCCCTTTCCTGCTGCTGCCTGAAGAATCCGCACAAAGAACAAGGGAAAATGGCTGTCTGACAGTGCAGGGGGATGACTACACAAACAGAGCTGCCAAATGTATGAAGCAAAGAAACTGAAAAAAGCTGAGAAGAAATGTGCCTTTTCTCTACTCTCATTCAGTTAGCGTGATCCCAGGTATCATTAGTCTCAATAACACGTGTACATAATAAAATGTTCAAGCAGAAGTCTGATTTTTAACTTCACAGTTTCCCTTCCATTATTGTTTGTGTGCAATGTATATGCACTGAAGAATTGGTTGGTTTAGCACATTTTATAAATCTAGTTACATTATAATGTCTTCGGTCAAAGTTCCATTCCTAGCAACTGGAAATAAGAAAAAAAAAGTTATATTTCACAGCCATGATTTAATTGGAAAGCTATCTTTCCACTACTGTTGGTATTAAGCCTCTCCATTGACAAGAGAGCTGTGAAATATAGCTGACTCACAGGGTATGAAAAAAACTGAATATTTTTTTTTCTGACATCTGACATATGCTGTCTCTTTAAATGTCTGACAGCCACTCTGCTCCATTAACAAAACTCCTGGAGTCCATCTTGACTGGAGATGACCATGGGTAAATCTCTAAAAGTTTGAATGTTTAAACACTATCCTCTTTAGTCTGGAAATATTGCAAGATCAATTTTTCTCAGTAGGTTTCCAGCACTCCCCGGTTTGTAAATAATACATGGGCTGCCTTTCGGCGGGATTCAATATGCCCATTTCTCTATACGGAAGTGAAAGGAGCGCACCATTTATTCCTAAGTTAACCCTACTATTTGCAACCGTGAACAAGGTTGAGGTTGGGTCCTGATCAAGTTTTTGGTGAAAATTCATGTCAGTTCTTGTTTCAACAGAAGTGATTCACTTAGCTCTAATTTTAGTCTTGGCCAATGCCTACATACATAAATATTAAGCCTTTATAACACTGTAAATGTTCAAAGCACTGTAAAGATACTAACTAATTAATCCTCACAGCACTCCTGTGAGACATACGTTTAAGTATTAGCAATCCATTTTACAGATGAGGAAACTGACAGAAAACTGAAGTGACCTGCCAGAAGCCAGGCAGTCAGCAGGAAACTAGAACCTTGGACCACCTGATTCGCATCATTCCCACAAATGTTTTTTTGGACCAACTTCAGTTGGTGCAAGAGACAAGCTTTCGAGCTTACACAGAGCTCTTCTTCAGATGTGGGAAACTAAGGGAAGGTCAACACTTCAAATGCTGCATTGGAAGAGCTGCACAGATGCAACTGCACTGCTGTTATGCTTTAGTGAAGACGCTCTTTACTGATGGTACAGAGCTCTCCTGTCTGTGTAATTAATCCATCTCTGCAGGAGGTGGTAGCTATGTCGATGGAGAAGCCCTCATGCGGACATAGCGCTGTCTACACCGAGGATTAGGTCGGTATAACTGCATCGCTCGGGGGTGTTTATTTTTCACACCCCCGAGCAACATAATTATACTGATGTAAACCTGTAGTGTAGACCAGACCTTAGAGTATCACAGCTAAATTACAAGGTGGAACAGATTGTTTAGCATAAGTAGTTAACACATAATTCAAGGGACCATTCAAGGTGATGTGGCCAGTTAACACCACATCACCTGTGGGTGAACACTTTTCACAAAGTGATCACTCTATAGCTGACCTATCAGTCCCCATCATCCTCAGAGAAAACCCTTACAACACTTTCAAAAGAAGAGCCTGGGAACTTAGATCCATAACTTTGCTAGACATGAACAATCATGGACTGAATAGACACTCTGGATTTATGGTTTATTTACAAAAATCTATAACTAACTAACAATGCTCCTCCAGCTACTTCCCCTTTTCCCCGCTTCATTTCTTCCCTTTGATTGGAGGGATGTTAATGTAACACTTCACCTGGAATGGTACCTTGAAATATGGGTTAACTACTTATGCTAAACAATCTGTTCCAACTTGTATTTAGCTAAGGCTATGTCTGCACTAGCGAGCTTACAGCTGTATAGCTGTAAGATCTCTTGTTTAGCCGCTTGATGCCAATGGGAGAGAGCCATCGCATCCACATAATTAATCCACCCCCAACAAACAGTAGTAGTTATGTCGGCTGGAGAAGCTCTCCCACCGACATAGTGCAGTGAACACTACCACTTATGCTGGCTTTACTTCTGTCATTCGGGGGGGGGGGAGGAATATTCACACCCCTCAGCGACATACGTTTTACCAAAATAAGTAGTAGTGTAAACATAGCCTAAGCTTCCCAGATATAAAGAAGAGCTCTGTGTAAGCTCGAAAGCATGTTTCTCTCACCAACAAAAGTTGGTCCACTAAAAATATTACCTAACTTATTTTGTTTCTCTAATATCCTGGGATCAACCTGGCTCCAACAACACTGTATACAACAGCATATATAGGGAGAAACACAACAGATCTACAGAGTTTGCAGACTGGTGCTGAGACATACACTTAAAAATTCGTGCTGGTCTGATTTTCTGACAAGCTTTTCAAAATTTTTCCTCTCTTTGCATTTGGAATATTCTTGCTTTAAACAACTCCAGTTGAATGAAAATGGATGGCTATTATTGGTGTCAAACTTTGCATGTCACACAGCATTCTTGTTTAAGCTCCCATGCTAGTCAGCTTTTTAAAAAAATGGTGAAAAGCATTTTAAAAAAAAACATTTATTACTATTATTGTTTGGGCCCAGCCCAGCTTACCCTCAAATGTTTAACAGGATGGAGTTCAACAGATTAAACATCTGCCAGTGGTAGGTATTGAATTTACAATTGAACACAAAGTGGATGAGTCTATTATAAAGCTTGCCCAGGGAATGCATTCAAGAGACATCCTGTAATCAGGGAAAGAGAAGGGGCATGTTTGTCCTTTCTCTGTTGCATTGTGAGTTAGTGTTACATTGAAAGTCTGGCTTGTATCCAGGAAACAGCAGACTTAGGAGGATAGACCTTCCTCCTCGTTTCTCTCTTAAAATAGGCCAGTTTCTCAAATTTGATTTGAAGAAAACAGTCAGCAGATTTGTTTTTTTTTAACAATTAAAACAATACAAAAGTATATTCACAACACTTTCTTTCCTCCTCAGTGTTTGTTTCCTCAGTCTGGTTCAAAGCCACCACTATGAAACAGGCCTCTTGCATGTTTTGTGAATGTTTTGCAGAGCTCTGAATATTTGATCTACTGAGGTGTTGTGATGTAGCTTACTTCAGCTTGTACCTGACTTCTCTGGATGCTGGAGGACTTTGGGAGGTTTACATTAGAAAAGTTAGTACTTGTCTTGGTGTGATATTGACTTTATCCTGATGACTTGCAATATTTAACGATTCCTAGACTATAAAATTGTGGCAAGCTGATACTAGCAAAATAAGATGAGTACTTCCATTATATTACAAGGAAATTTTGTGAAAATAAGGGGCCATAGTTCAAGTTTCGTATCAATTCCTCTTCTCCCCCTTGAGGTCCTGTGTTCAGATGAACCTGGAGAGAAAGGGTTATTTTTTTTTTGTCTTTTTGGTTTGGCAAATCATTAAGCTTGGAATTATCCTTTGCACTTTCATCCATTTAGACTAGCAGCAAATAATAACTTGATACTGATTCTCAGTGTTTTAAAATCATAATTAATAATACATGCCACGCTTGCAGATAGTGTTTTTCATCCCTAGTTCCCTAGAAGGTAAATATCATTCCCCCCTCCACCCCAACTTTACAGATGGCTAACCTGAATCAGAGAGAGGGGAAAAGTTCTGCCTAAGGTCACCTTAGTAGGCCAGTGGAAGTCCCTTTTTACTCTTGGAAGAACCAACAGTTGATAGTTACAAAAAAGCTTTAACCACATGAATGACCTTGAAATGCTGAGTCATTCCTTATGTTAATTAGTCTATTCATTATTATTCTACAAATATTTATATACATATATTATGTAGTAAGATATTAGTACTTCGGATTTATATGCCATTGCATCTGAGAGTCTTAAAAGAACTTTATAAATTTTAATCAGAAGGAAGAATAGTCCTGCATTAGGTTATATGATGCTAATCTTAGATGTTTCAGTGATGGGTGCATTTGAAATGCATTATATATAAATAAGGACCCAGTCTTACTCCCATTGATATTAACTGCCATATTTCAGGAGGATCAAGTTCCATATGGACAATGGAGTTATTTTCTGACATGTGATGGCATACCTTTTGTTATTTGTTGTTGTGGAAATTAAAATGCCTCGTCCAGGGTTTTTTTAATTGTTTGGATAAGATAAGAACTAGATCAAAACATAAAACATACTACAGCTGGTCCATGAGTGAATATTGTTAGTGAATGTATTATTACCTGATCGATGCAAACACATTCCCACATATTTTATTCGATGAATTACAAGTGCGGGTGATAAACACAACTGGACTGAGTTCCAGGTGAGCCTTGAGTGGGCCTGACTGTTATAAAAAGCCAGTCAGCTGCGAACCAGCTGAGCGGCAAACAGCAGAGAGGCTAACAGAGGGAGTTTGCCTGGGGAGAGCCCACTGAGGCTTACATCCTGCCGGCTTCTCTGAGTAGTTACCACAACTCCTGAGGAAGCTCGTAAAAGGAAGGTAATATGGATGGGGAGTGTTCAGCTGTTGTTCCCTGCTCTGGAAGTGCCATATTTGTCTTTCTTCCACAGGAGAGAAGCGACTTTGTCTGTACAAAGTGCAAGCTGCTCTCCATTCTGGAAGAGAAGGTTCAAGGTCTGGAGAAACAAGTATCGACCCTGCGTTGCATAAGAGAAACTGAAGATTTCCTGGACAGACATCAAGATATGCTTCTACGAATACAATGTTCTGAAGATTCAGAGCAGGCTGTGCAGCGGGGACAGGAAGACGATGAAGAAATTTGGCAGCATGTGACCTCCAGAAGAAGAAAGGGGAGCGTCCATGTACCAGCAATGCAGATACAGATAAGCAACCATTTTCATGTTCTCTCCACAGGTACTAATGCGGAGAGTGGACCAGATGATACATCTGAGGGAAGGGAACAGAAGGAGACTCCGCCAATTGGAAGGCATGAGATTCACTGTCCTAGGGATGGGGGTTCCACAACCACCGCTCCCAAGAGGAGGAGGCGGGTGGTGGTAGTCGGGGACTCCCTCCTTAGGGGGACTGAGTCATGTATCTGCTGCCCTGACCGGGAAAACCGAGAAGTCTGCTGCTTGCCGGGGGCTAGGATTCACGATGTGACGCAGAGACTGCCGAGACTCATCAAGCCCTTGGATCACTACCCTTCCTGCTTCTCCATGTGGGCACCAATGATACTGCCAAGAATGACCTTGAGCGGATCACTGCAGACTAGGTGGCTCTAGGAAGGAGGATAAAGGAGTATGAGGCACAAGTGGTCTTCTCGTCCATCCTGCCCGTGGAAGGAAAAGGCCTGGGTAGAGACCGTTGAATCGTGGAAGTCAACGAATGGCTACGCAGGTGGTGTCGGAGAGAAGGCTTTGGATTCTTTGACCATGGTATGGTGTTCCAAGAAGGAGGAGTCCTAGGCAGAGACGGACTCCAGCTAACAAAGAGAGGGAAGAGCATCTTTGCAAGCAGGCTGGCTAACCTAGTGAGGAGGGCTTTAAACTAGGTTCACCGGGGGAAGGAGACCAAAACCCTGAGGTAAGTGGGGACATTGGATACCAGGAGGAAGAACGAGCAGGAGAGCGTGAGAGGGGAGGACTCCTGCCTAATACTAAGAAAGCAGGACAAACAGTAAGTTGTCTCAAGTGCCTATACACAAATGCAAGAAGCCTGGGAAACAAGCAGGGAGAACTGGAAGTCCTGGCACAGTCAAGGAATTATGATATGATTGGAATAATAGAGACTTGGTGGGATAACTCACATGACTGGAGTACTGTCATGGATGGATATAAACTGTTCAGGAAGGACAGGCAGGGCAGAAAAGGTGGGGGAGTTGCATTGTATTTAAGGGAGCAGTATGACTGCTCAGAGCTCAAGTATGAAACTGCAAAAAAAACTGAGAGTCTCTGGATTAAGTTTAGAAGTGTGAGCAACAAAGGTGATGCCATGGTAGGAGTCTGCTATAGACCAGGGGGATGAGGTGGACGAGGCTTTCCTCTGACAACTAATGGAAGTTACTAGATCGCAGCCCTGGTTCTCATGGGAGACTTCAATCACCCTGATATCTGCTGGGAGAGCAATACAGCGGTGCACAGACAATCCAGGAAATTTTTTGAAAGTGTAGGGGAGAATTTCCTGGTGCAAGTGCTGGAGGAACCACTTAGGGGCAGAGCTCTTCTTTAGCTGCTGCTCGCAAACCGGGAAGAATTAATAGCAGAAGCAAAAGTGGATGGGAACCCGGGCAGCAGTGACCATGAGATGGTCGAGTTCAGGATCCTGACACAAGGAAGAAAGGAGAGCAGCAGAATACGGACCTGGACTTCAGAAAAGCAGACTTTGACTCCCTCAGAGAACTGATGGGCAGGATCCCCTGGGAGAATAACATGAGGGGGAAAGGAGTCCAGGAGAGCTGGCTGTATTTTAAAGAATCCTTATTGAGGTTACAGGGACAAACCATCCCAAAGTGCAGAAAGAATTGTAAATATGGCAGGCGGCCATCTTGGCTTAACAGTGAAATCTTTGCTGATCTTCGACGGCATGCAGGAGTGAAATCAGGAAGGCCAAATCATACCTGTAGTTGCAGTTAGCAAGAGATGTTAAGAGTAACTAGAAGGGTTTCTTCAGGCATGTTAGCAACAAGAAGATAGTCAAGGAAAGTGTGGGCCCCTTACTGAATGAGGGAGGCAACCTAGTGACAGAGGATATGGAAAAAGCTAATGTACTCAATGCTTTGTTTGCCTCTGTCTTCACAAACAAGGTCAGCTCCCAGACTACTGCACTGGGCAGCATAGCATGGGGAGGAGGTGACCAGCCCTCTGTGGAGAAAGAAGTGGTTCGGGACTATTTAGAAAAGCTGGACGAGCACAAGTCCATGGGACTGGATGCGCTGCATCTGAGAGTGCTAAAGGAGTTGGCGGATGTGATGGCAGAGCCATTGGCCATTATCTTTGAAAACCCATGGCGATCGGGGGAGGTCCCGGATGACTGGAACAAGGCTCATGTAGTGCCCATCTTTAAAAAAGGGAAGGAGGAGGATCCTGGGAACTACAGGCCAGTCAGGCTCACCTCAATCTCTGGAAAATCATGGAGCAGGTCCTCAAGGAATCAATTCTGAAGCACCTAGAGGAGAGGAAAGTGATCAGGCACAGTCAGCATGGATTCACCAAGGGCAAGTCATGCCTGACTAATCTAATTGCCTTCTATGATGAGATAACTGGGTCTGTGGATGAGGGGAAAGTGGTGGACATGTTGTTCCTTGACTTTAGCAAAGCTTTTGACATGGTCTCCCACAGTATTCTTGCCAGCAAGTTAAAGAAGTATGGGCTGGATGAATGAACTATAAGGTGGATGGAAAGTTGGCTAGATCGTTGGGCTCAACGGGTAGTGATCAATGTCTCCATGTCTGGTTGGCAGCCGGTATCAAGCAGAGTGCCCCAAGGATCGGTAATGGGGCCAGTTTTGTTCAATATCTTCATTAAAGATCTGGACGATGATGTGGATTGCACCCTCAGCAAGTTTGCAGATGACACTAAACTGGGAGGTGTGGTAGATACACTGGAGGGTAGGGATAGGATACAGAGGGACCTAGACAATTTAGAGGAATGGGCCAAAAGAAATCTGATGTGGTTCAACAGGGACAAGTGCAGAGTCCTGAACTTAGGACGGAAGAATCCCATGCTCCACTATAGGCTAGGGACCGAATGGCTCGGCAGCAGTTCTGCAGAAAAGGACCTAGGGGTTACAGTGAACAAGAGGCTAGATATGAGTCAACAGTTTGCCATTGTTGCCAAGAAGGCCAATGACATTTTGGGATGTATAAGTATGGGCATTGCCAACAGATCGAGGGACGTGATCATTCCCCTCTATTTGACATTGGTGAGGCCTCATCTGGAGTACTGTGTCCAGTTTTGGGCCCCACACTACAAGAAGGATGTGGAAAAATTGGAAAGCATCCAGTGGAGGGCAACAAAAATGATTTGGGGACTGGAACATATGACTTATGAGGAGAGGCTGAGGGAACTGGGATTGTTTAGTCTGCAGAAGAGAAGAATGAGGGGGGATTTGATAACTGCTTTCAACTACCTGAAAGGGGGTTCCAAAGAGGATGGATCTAGGCTGTTCTCAGTGGTAGCAGATGACAGAACGAGGAGTAATGGTCTCAAGTTGCAGTGGAGGAGGTTTAGATTGGATATTAGGAAACACTTTTTTACTAGGGGGGTGGTGAAACACTGGAATGCGTTACCTAGGGAGGTGGTGGAATCTCCTTCCTTAGAAGTTTTTAAGGTCAGTCTTGAGAAAGAATATCAGAATTTAGTTGGGGATTGGTCCTGCTTTGAGCAGGGGGTTGGACTAGATGACCTCAGAAGGTCCCTTCCAACCCTGATATTCTATGATTCTATGATGTAACAGATTTCTGTAAGCCATCTGACTTAGGACCACAGGCTATATTACCAAAAATCTAGCACTAAACAAATCAAAATGGCACATATTAAAGTGACTAAAAACTGGTTCACTGAAAGATCTCAGAACATAGTTGTTATTGGAGAATTGTAAATAAATTGGGAGCATCCTTAGCAGGATCCTAAAGGGATGGACAATTGCTGGCTTGATAATTGAGGCAAAATATATCATCATGTACTGAATAAGAACATAAGAACATCCATACTGGATCAGTCCAATTGTTCATCTAGGCCAGTATCCTGTCTTCTGACCGTGGCCAATGCCCGGTGCATCGAAGGGAATGAACAGTGCAGATGATCATCAAGTGATCCATCTTATTGCCCATTCCCAGCTTCTGGCAAACAGAGACTAGGAATGCTTCAGAACATGGTTTTGCATCCCTGGCCATCCTGGATAATAGCCATTGATGGACCTAGCCTCCATGAGCTTATCTAGTTCCTTTTTGAACCCTGTTATAGTCTTGGCCTTCCCAGCATCCTATTTGTGCATATTGTTCAACCCTCAAAGTGAAAAGTGCTCCAACCCAAGGGAAATTGGACCATGCTATTTTCTGAGGTTCAGAAGAATTTGTTGTAAATGTGTATTTGTCTACATGGAGACTTAATGCAAGGCGGGCTAGTTTGCCCTATATTCACACCCTCTTGCTGTGCATTAAGTCTCCATATGGACAACCCCTATATGTGTTTTTATATCATGCTTATTTATTTCTTGTTATTCATACACACAGTCCATGAAAAAGAAGCACCCATCATTTACTCTAGGCTCACATGCTTTAAAAATGCACTGATACAAATGCACTGCTCTAGGAACCCACAATAACGTTTACTAAATATAATAGATTATAACCCACTGTTTTAAAATAGGTTTAAGATTTTTAAGACCTTCCACCAGCATATTCCAATTCCCTCAGAAACCAGGGAAAACAAATGTGACCTGAAGGTCGATAAAAGATTACTGGAATGGGGAGTTTGCGCCAAAGCTTCATGGTCCTTACGGAGAACACTCCACCTTCTGCTCCTTCTCCTAAATGAGTGGAGCTCTTGTGCACATGTCCTTGCTGGTCTTAACTGTGGCAATATTGTGAGGTCTTTCAGATAGGTGGCTCCCAGGCTATTTAGATTTTGAAAGCCAAAATGCCACGAGAAGAGCCACCCATGAAGTACTTCAGCCCAATTAAAGATGAAGAACATTTGGAAATATCACTGCGTTAGCACTATCTCAAGATTTCCAGCTTAGATTTGAGACCAAATGTTTGGGATGAGTATGGGTAGCTTATGATAACTTTCTGCCAGCTTTGAGGGCTATACGCACATTCATTCTGTTGACTCTATCTTCAGAGGACCACCCATCGCTGCTCTCAACCTTTTCCTTTTGTTAGAGTTCCAGTATATGCACATTAGTAGCAGCATCCTGGATCAGCTGTGCTTTAAGAATTCCCGGAGCATTTTCAGTCATGGCTCTGCACTCTGTAGCTCCTGAAATGAAACACTTTGAACATTCATTCAAAGGTGTGGAAAGCATGAAATTAGCACAACGGGCACTATAGAGCTTCACATTGCCTTGCATGGTGTTCACCTCTGGTGCCCTTTACCGTCTCGCTTTCTCTCCCCACCTTTGTTCTGCAAGCCCTTGAAAAGCCTCTTTAAAGAGCTGTTGCATTCATGGAGAGGGAAATTGAAACTCAGGGTCTCTGACTAGACCTTTGAGCCCTAAAAACTACTATGGAAATTTAGGTCTTGCAATACTCAGAACATGAATTACTAGGTTAGACTGGCAGAAAGGTATATGGATACAATACAGGCCGGATTCTACTTCCGGTGTCTGGTCTCAGATTGCAAGGTGCCAGTGCATCCAGAGGGGTGCTGAACTCCCTCAGTTTAACTGATTTAAGGAAGAACACAATGACATGCAGTAGTGGGTTCCCAGGGGCTAGAGTGAAATCCTGGCGCTTCTGAAATCCATGGCAAAACTCCAATTGATTTCCTTCTTTTGTCATTGACTTTCATAGGGACAGAATCTCACCCCTGATCCTGCTCACATCGAAGTCAGTGGCAAATTCCTACTGACTGAAGTGGTAGTTGAATCAGTCCCTAAATTTGAAGTAGCTCCATTGAAGTCACTAGAGTTACACCAGTAAGAGAGATAAAATGTATCCCATAGAGTTTAATTTTGCTAGATCTCAACTGGGCCTCTGTCACAATGCCTTCTCAATGAGAAGTCTCAGTGTAGCTCTGTTTAAGGTGGAGCAGTATCTCCTATACACAGTATACCAAACTCCAGTTCTCTGCAGCTGGGAAGGTGCCTCAGTGTTCTCCCAAAGTCATCCTTAGGAGGATGCCATGAGGGGGGAAAAAACATTGTATTTTACTGAAACAAAGACAAAGGGTGGAGGAGCAAAGATAAATGGGGGTCGGGGAGGAAGCGGAAGGTCTGGGTACACAGCAAAATCAAAAGCTAAAATAAAATCAAATAAAACCTTTAGAGGAAAAGAAAAGCTTTTATCAGTTTCTTACATCCGTTCCTGTTCTAAGCAATTGCTCTCTGCAATGGAGACAATAGACATCAGTCAGCAGAAAATGTCTCCCTCTGCCCCTCCCACCAGTTTTGTCCTATTCTATGGAATCTAAAGTTTAATTTATTTTATTTTTTTAAGGTTTCTAGTCCTTCACCTTTCTTCTCTAAAATAAATACTCTGCTATTTTGCTGGCTCTGTAGAACTTTGCTACGGTACCTATTTCAGCTTTTACAAAATTAAAACTTTGAAGAGGCTCTGAAATCTTGGTGAAAAATACATGCGAAATCTCAGGCCTGGCTGAAATGTTGCATCGGTCTATAGCATCTTGTACAAACTAAGGAATATTGTGTAAGAGCAGTGAAGTGATATTAACTCTATATAGGGCAAATATAAGACCACCTCTGGTATTATTGGTCCCGTTCAGGTGTCTCCCCTTTGAAAAGGATGCTGAAAATTCAGAGAGGGTTCAGGGAAGAGCTACAAGAATGGTCCAAGATCTGGAAAACCTGTCCTAGGATGAAAGATTTAAGGAGCTCAGACTGCTAATGTATCAAAGAGAAGGTTAAGAGGCAACTTGTTCACAGTCTATATGTATTTACACCGTGAGATGGTGTATGACACCAGAGGGCTCTTTCATCTAGCAGGCAAAGTCCTTTTGGAGCCCTTTGTGGTGTGGTGTATATGGAGCAGAGCATCAGCAGAGTTAGGGAGATACAAAAGGTTGGGCCAGGAAATCCACTACTGCACCTGTCCTCGTATTCCAATGCGTGATTATATTTCCCCCTTGTCCCAATACCAGTTCCCATTGCTTCCCTAATTCCTATCCACCTTAGCATTGTTTCCAATGGGGTTCCCTTCCACCGTTGAAGATGATTCCTTGCCAATGCTACTATCATTACCCTTATCATTACTATCCAATGATAATGGAGAGGAAGGATGGTCCAGTGGTTATGGTACTAGTTTAATACTAGGGAGACTAGCTTCAATTTCCTTCCCTGCTACAGATGTCTGGAATGACCTTGGGTAAGCCATTTAGTCTCTCTGTACCTCAGAGGTTTGTTGTGAGTTACTCAGAAACTACAATAATAGGAACCATGTAAGCACAACAGGGATTTTCAATAAGTCTATCTTCTTTAAGGATCTTGATTAGGACTTTTTATATCCAGGTTAAAATTAGGGTTACTAACACCTTATGACCTATATGAATTTCTATTCAAAGATAAAATATTTCCTTTTAGAGTTACATAATAATGGTTTTAAAATGCAAGTCGCATAAGCGGAATTGGCAAAGATAATAACTGAAAACAATGTTTTACTGTAAGTAAAAGTGCAGCAGCCCAAGACATGCAAACTTTCCTACCTACCCCTCTCCCTGCCCATCCAAAGGCATGTCAAAATGCACGCTTTGTAGACCACAAGAAACCGATCTGATTAAGTATGTGGCTAGTGATATTACTCATGCATTCCTTCTAAAAAGTCAGAAGCATTAGGAATTCCACTTCTTTCCTCCTAAACTCTAATCTTAAGGAGCTCTGCTACAATGAAAACAGAACAGTTACTTTCGTACACTGTGTCAATTTTACAATGGGGGCAAAAAAGAGCTTCACTAACAGCAAATAATTATACCACCACTTAATGATTGATTTAACATAGAAAACCTATCTAATTTTTTTTGTCATTACAATCTACAGTACTAACCCTGTAACAAAGCTGTCTTAGTGCTTAGACATTAAATTAGCATTAAGAATAATGCTAATATAAAACATAGCTTAACTTTTTATATTGTTAATCTGCATTGACACACTACACACATTATAAAATCTATTAGTGTAGCAAACATTCTTGGGGATAGCAACCAGTCTAGCAGTTTCTTTTCAACAACTGTGCAAATGCAACTTCTTACAGATTTGAAAAATCAGCCTACTACATAGCGAACATGGGGAGACATTATGCATTTATTTTACCATAACCCACAGTTGTGGAGGCAAGGGGCAGTATTTATCCCTGAATGCAGTGCAGGGGTTGCTATCCTAGCCACTGCTGAGACGCAAAGCCAAGGCTGAACATTCCCACTGGTTACCTAAAGAGGAATGGATGTCCTTTTAGGGACAACATTATGTTTTATAGCTTTAGGGTATTTCCACATGGCAATCCCAGGTGTGACTGTAGGTCATGTGGACATACCTGAGTTAGTTTTCATCTAGCTAGCTTGGCTACTGGAGTAGTGAAGCCATGGCACCGTGGGCTTCACCATGGGCTAGCCATCTGAGTAATTTTCCAGGGTTCTGGGTGGACTTAAACAGCCCACATTGAAGCACACCCTCTAGTACCCAAGTTAGTTATATTAAAGCTAGCTCAAATATGTTTCCATGAATGCCAATCACAACCCGGGATTGCAGTGTGGACATTCCCTCAGAGACCGCGATGCACATGTGTGATAAATGAAGGGGGTGTGGGGGTAGCTCCCTTTTGTGGACACCCAGCCATCCAGTAGATATAAAATCCCTCTTAGGAGTTGTTCTCTAATTGCTCTACCTGTAAAGGGTTAAAAAGTCTCACTGCTATGCATAGGTAAAAGGGAGTGAGTGGGCACCTGGCCAAAAGAGCCAATGGGAAGGCTAGAACTTTTTAAAATTGAAACAAGACTCCCCTTTTGTCTGTCTGTGGTTGTTCTCCCAGAGAGAAGAGACAGAGCAGTTATGCTGTGAGAAGCTTGGGCCAGATATGAAAAAACACATCAGTATCATACCTAGAAACTACTCATTTAAATCCCTAGATATGTAAATAGATCAGGAAATGTCTAGGAAGACGTGATTAGGTTTATTCCTTGTATTGCTTTATAGCTTGTAGATTTCTCTGTGCTAACCCCAGGTGCTTTTGTTTTCCTTGTAACCTTTAAGCTGGACCTCAAGAAAGTTATTCTTGGTGCTTAATCCTTGTAGTTGCTCTTTTTGAAAATCTAGCAATAGCTTAAGTTCTCATGTGTATTTTCTTCTCTTTTTTATTAATAAAATTTACCTTTTTAAGAACAGAATTGGATTTTTATGTCTTAAGAGGTTTGTGCACATGTTATTTAATTAGCTGGTGGCATCTACCAATCCAAGGTCAGAGAAAAGCTGTAACCTTGGGAGTTTAATACCAGCCTGGAGTGGCCAGTATTAGTTTTTAGAATCCTTGTGGGCCCCCACCTTCTGCACTCAAAGTGCCAGAGTGGGGAATTAGCCTTGCCAACATGTATCTGATATTAGTTAACTACCTGGAAGGTCAGCAATGTGTTGTACTGGAAACAGTATCAGGTTTACAATGGCGCCATGGCACTGGGCCCACACTCTGCCCCAAAGCTCTGCCCCCACTCAGTCTATTCCCCCCGAGGCCCCGCCTGCCACTCGCTCCTCTCCGCCCCCTCCCCTCTTGCCCCCTGCTCACTTCTCTCTGCCCCTCCCCACATGTGAGTTGGGGGCAGGGCCTCGGAGGGAAGAGGCCTGGTGGGGCCAGGACTTCGGGGCAGAGCATGGGTGGAGCAGAGGGTGGGGCCACCTTCCAGGTGCCGGGTTCCACGAAAGATTAGTCCAGTCCTTACTGGAAATGTGGTGTAGTTGTAGCCATGTTGATCCTTGTAATGGAAGCGATTTAAAGAAGAGGATAAGAATGGCAAATTTTAAAGGGTTGGAGAAGGAGTTTTGTAATAGGTTTCCAAAGAGCAAAAGATTTTGACAACTACTTAATTGCAGTGGAGTAGCGACTAGAGGCTGGAACTGAATTCTGGGCGTCATCGTGCTAGGCACAGTATATATACAGAGTAAGAGCCATGCCTTGCCTGAAAGGGATTACAATAAGTAAACAAGATAGACAAAGGGTGAGAAAAGAAAAATTAAAAAGATTATGTGCATTTTGCCCAGATGAAGGGTGAGCCTTAAAAGGTTCAAGGTTCATTTCAGTCTGGATGAGAACTTGGCCTCAAACTTTCTCCGAACTATCTTAACCTTCTGAAGGAGTTTCAGAAGAACACGAAGATTTCTGGGAATTACAGCTTTTGGTCAGATCAGAATAACTCCAGAACACCCTTTTCTCAGCACTGTCCTCTCTGGTAGTAGCTGGAAGCAGAGGAAGAAGTTCATGAAGAGGTGGTCAGAAAATATACTGGCTTGTGGCAAGACAGATAGATAGACTATATCAAAAATGAAACACAATTCTGAGAAAAAGGCAACAGAACTTTTTTAAACAGTGACAGAGTTTTGGTGTGGAGGTGTGATCACATTATACATTCAGCTGGATTCTTATTTTATCTGAGCCATTTTACTCATCTCAATTTTTTAATGAAATGAATGCAATATATATGATAACAGTGTTAAAAGTATCATTGTATACAAATTTACACTCAAATATCCTTTTGGCAAAGGCTTTAAGTATAGAGCCAGACACAGCACCTCTCTACCAATGGGCTAAGAGTACAGGTGTGAAATCATTAGATTTTATATCATAGGCTGGCTATAAGCTTTGGCCTGTTTCTCTAGAAGTGCCACTACTTTCCGTTTAACATATCGACCTGCCTATTTGGCATTTGACAGGGCTATTGAATTTTTGCTGAATGTTATGCTTCAGGAAGGACATAAAGTAACAGGTTTTCCCCAGGGCTCCCCCCTTCACGGACTCAAATTTACTGTGAACTTCAGAAACACTTTGGAATCCCACATAAATATGTTGTTTCCTCTGTCATATTGAGGCAGCCATTTTGGAAATGAAAGGGCCACTCGACTCTCCAGAGTGTTGAAGACATTGCTGAGAATGTACAAGCAACAAGCAGGTACATGGAGGACTCTCATGAAATCAATCACATGAGCTGTTGGTTTTGAATTTGTTGTTGCTGTGTTGGTAGAGGCCCAGTCCGATAGCCTGTACTCAATCCTTTATTCCATCAAAACTTCCTGAAAAGTCAATACAATCCAACACTTGAGTTAGAGGTTTAGTTTGAGACTCAAAGCTTCTGTTTGTGAGCATGGGTGTGTTTTAATGTTTGCCTAGTGCTTTGGAATCATTTGGGATGGAAAGTGCTTCACAATGAAATGCATTGTTATTCTGATTATTATCCTCAGTGGCCATTTGGCAGAGAGGAGGCTGAAGGCAAAGGTTTCGTAGGAAACTCAAAGCAGCATTGTTTATAACCTAAGGATCCAGTTCTGGGTTTTCTTTTTTCTTTTAGCTTCAAGATACAGTAATTCTAGGTTCCACTTCACAGGAGACAATTAGATTTACCAATATTTAATTTTAAAGCAAAGACTGTTCATGACTGCAATAACTTCAGTGGAGGGAAGGGAACTCACAGAGCTCATAATTCAACTAAAATTTAACATTTTAAATCTTACCCATCACTGATCCCATTCTTTCTCTCTCACCGCTTCCTTCATTTTTTCTTAGTCGTGCTGAATGCTGGCAGAGCAAAGTGACAATTTTTTTCCAATTACTCTTGGATTTTCATCCATCATACTGCAAATGCCCTTAAACTTCCTCTTCCTGTTCTTTGCTCTTCTTGCTTAATACATCACGAGCTGTGGAACAAGAATGGGTCTTCTTCCCAAAACTCTGTTTTTCCCCTGCACTGATCTGTCAGTAAAGAGGTCACCGAATTCTCTATTAGGAATGGATGGAACGTACCCAGATAATGGCACAGAAAGTGGCTGAAGGCAATAATTGTATATTTGTAACTGTTGTGTATTTTTAACCAGCAGGCCCTGTGGTCTATAAGCACACGCTTCCAGCAGTTATGCTCAGATCCACACTGGTCACACTAAATATCCCATCATAATATAAATGAGATGAAACTGGAAAATGATGACTACACAAGTGGAATTTATCATCTATTTTTCTAGCATTGTGGTCTTCTTCACACTAGTAGAAAATCAGAATATCTCCACTGCTTCACTCCAGATTTAAACCAGTTTAAATGAAAGTAGAATTGAACCCAGGAAATTTTATAGACCAGCAGACTTTATGCACAAGACTTGCATTCCTTGTGTTAATGGGACCGCTGTCACCTTGATTGACACATGAGGGAATTGAACCAGGAACCTCCAGAGCTAAAAGTACAAGCTGTTAGAGCATGAGCTAAAGAGCGGGGGCGGGAAATTAACTGCTCCTCTGGCATTTGGAAGGATTGTGACACGCGGTAGTTACATGGCCTCCCACCACAGCTGTACCTGAATAGCAAGGGCTGGTGGTTAGAGTAAAGGACTAGTAATCAGGATTCATGGGATGTGATTTTAACATCACCACTGCCTTGTTATTGAGCAACACTAAAGTTAGACTGTGGCTTGAATTATGTATCCATGCAGAGGAGTATGGGGAAGTAAGAATCCCCACTAAGATGCCTAACTCGAGCTTCCCAGACCTTGGGTCTGGGGGTGTAGGACTAAGAAAAAGTGGTATAGGCCAGAAACAAATTACTGCCAACTACCTCCCCCAAACAAGGAGGTAGTACAGGAGAAAACATGATGTCTTTCAGGCACAGTTCCTCCCAGGGCTATTCCTGAGATGGTGGTGCTTCCTCACCCCATCTTGCTCTGGAGGAGGCCTAGAGTCAGAACCTAGCCCTTAACTTTGAGCTACAGTTCCCCTGTCTGTCAGACAGTACATTGCCTTTCAAAGCACTTTGCAAGGCTGGCTAATCCCAACAGCACCCCTGTGAGGTAGGTCAGTGTTACACTCATTCTAGACACAGTGTGACAGAGTCACTGAAAGATCGAGTGGCTTTCCCAAGGTCCCAGGCTGAGACAGTGTCAGAGCTGTGGACAGAGGTGAATAATAATGCTCACCTAAAATGCTGGGCTGTTGTAAGAATCAATTAATGATTGTGAAGCACTTGCAGATCCTCAACGAAAGGTGCTATATAAATGCAAATTGTTATTATTCTGCAGTAGCATCGTACCTCTGTCACACCATCAACAAGGACTAGCAGAATCTTGGAGGATCCTGGATGAAAATGACTCTTAGTTCTCAGACAAAGTTGATGCAGTGATGTGTTACTAAAGCAGAGTGATTTTTCTGTGATTTTTTTTTTTTGGCGTGCTCATTAGTAATTCTTTTTTCTTAAACCAGATGAGGTCTTCTTTGCACAAGAATAAATAAATGCTAGTTACCTGGGAGGCAGAAGAGGTCTTTGTTAGCATGCTTCAATAGATAACCTAGACTGGAATTTTCTAGACAGATTCAGTGAGAGAAATACTTCAGTGACACATAGCTTCAATCCCTGCTGTGGCCCAGGCTTCCGATGTGAACTTGGACAAGTCACGGAAGGCTTGCCTATGTGCACAGTTAGCGTGCAGCAAGCTGGGCTTCAAATCCACAGTACACTAGCTGTCTCTGTGGTACTTCTCAACCTCACGGCATGCTAGGAGGATTAATACATTAAAGATTGTGAGATACTCAGATACTGTGCTAATGGGGGGTCACTAGAGGTAGGTTTCAGTGGGAGTTGGGCGTCCATCTCCCTTAGACTCTTTGGAAGTCCCGGCCTTTATAGTCAGCTGATGTTTCAGACTGGAATAAAATGTTTATACTTCCAAAAACAATGTGCGTCCAAATCTTACCCTCACATGTGAACATCTCCTAACTTTAGACATCTTCAGAATCCATGGAACTGGAATTTGGAAATGGCCCCTAATTTTGCAATGGGCTCAGAGAAAAATTTAGTAAGATACGATGGCTGGAACTGAAACTCTACACTTTCAGAATGTACATAAGGCATGAATGATAATTAACCATTGGGACAACTTGCCAAGGGTCAGGGAGGATTTTCCATCACTGGCAATTTTTAAATCAATATTGGATTATTTTTTTTCTAATTTTTTTTTCAATTTTTTCTGCTCTAGTTCAAATAGGAATTATTTCGGGGAAGTTCTCTGGCCTATGTTATAGAGGAGGTCAGACTAGATGATCACAATGGTCCTTTCTGATCTTGGAATTCATGGATCCATATCTGAATGGCACTGAATATTGGAGGTTTTCAGATTTAGGTCTGCAGCCAAATTTTGCAATTTGAGCCCATTTCTAAATCTATTAGTATTTTATTACTATGGTAATGCCTAGACCCCAACAAGATCAGGGCCCCATAGGTGCTGTATATACACATAGTAAGAGACAGAATCAGCCCTGAAGAAAATAATTGAAAAAGACAAGACAGGGAAGTGGTATTATCCCCATATTACAGATCGGGAGATGAGTTGTGGGGAGATTAAGGCCCAGATTTTTAAAGGGCCTCAGTGTTGAAGCACCTAACTGATTGAGGTGCCTAAATCTAATTTTTAAAGAGATTTAGGCACTTAGGAGTGTAAATTCATTGATAATTGATGGGATTTAGACTTCTAAGTTCCTATATCCCCTTTGAAAATGAAATCTAGGCTTCTAAATCAGCTAGTCACTGGGACATTGAGCATCACAGCACCTAAACACCTTTACAAATATGGCCTCAGTGACTTGCTCAAGGTCACACAGCAAACTTGGTAGAATCAAGAATCAAATCTACTTGCCCAGTCTGCTGTCTTAACGATAAGACCATCCTGCCCCTCTGAAACCTGCTGAAGTTGCGATCAAATGACCATTGCCACAGGGAAAGTCTTCATCCCCAGGATCCTGATTCTGTGGGTTGATTTGGGTAGGGGTCAAATCCCCTCTTAGCCCCTGTAAGAATTGCATCTCAGCTAGTAGGAACTTCATGCATATATGTCATTCTGGAAAAGTCCAATAGAATTTATCAGAGAGTGGCAGGCCTTCTGAATGACCCAGAAAATTAATGAAAAATGTATATGCCATTGCTATTCAATTCTATAAGATGGTTCAGAAAACATACATGATTTTGTTAAATGATACAGGCTTTTAAGTGAAAGCTCCTACAAATGCATTTAGGTACCTAACTTTATGCAGCTTTATTTGAGATTTTTTTGACTTTGTTACCAAATTATTCCTTCACACAACACAGCCCTGTCTGTGCACATTAATTTTGACTTGCAAAGTACCTCACTTACTTTCATTCTGGGACTCTCGTAATGAAGGAACTGTCAGTTGGGCTGAATTCTTCCCCATCAGAAAGATTGTTCCGTCATATTGCCAAATGCTCACTGAAATCTAGGATGATGTGAGACCACCCAACTCATTTCCGTCTGTGCCCTACCTGTACAGTAAGGATTCGTTTGAATGGATGTCTTGGAAATACAGTAGGTTACTCATTACTTTCTGTTATCTGCCACATCTATTATGTGACCTGGCTGCTCCAATTCTTCTGTTTTGCTCTCAGACCAGCTGCAGTTAACCATTATAGAATGTTTTTCCTTCACCTGTTTTCATTTGGTGCTATAATAGGCACTTATTCTGAGCACTGCACCAGCCAAGGAGTGTCTTTGGAAAGATATTTTTATATATATGCTGTTGATGGGGGTTACTGAGATTCTCCTTATCTCAAAATAAGGAAACAACTATTACAGAATCATGCATTCCTTGCTACATTCTTGACTGGAGTTGAAGCAGAATTACTGGGTGAAATTCTATGGCCTGCATTGGTTAGAAAGTCAGACTAGATAATTACAATGATCCCTTCCGGCCTTAAATATATGCATGCATATCACAGATAGAAAATACTGTATATATTAAGGTACCATCACCCAATCGGAGCGAGATTGTCCCCTGTGGTTTCTTCTCCAGTGTTCTGTCTGAGTCCAGTATTAAATGGCAGATGTGGCTACCTTTGTATCTTAGTTTTGAGAGAAAATTATTAAACCCAAGTAACTTAAAATCATGTTTAAGGCAAAATAATGTCATTTAGGATGTTTCAGTGGGCTTCAAACAACACTTAGGGTTGGTTTGTTTCCAGTTTGATCTAGTTTGAAATCATGGGGTGACTTAAACATCTTGCAATGGGGAAAGAGAGCTTCTGGCCCATGGGTTAATAATATCCTTGATCTCACTGTCATCGCTGGATTCCTTCCTTCCCATCTGGTGCAATGGCATATGGAAACATGACTGTCAGGCTGCTGTTCCCCAGTTCTAAATCCTCTACACCCAGGACTCTAAGCAACCCAAGAGAGGATGGACAATCAGGTCAATGGGGAGGCAAGCTGGCAGAGAGGCCCACAAAGAATAGGAAGACTCCTGCTGGGTCTGACCTGTCCAGCCAGAGGAGTGGAGAAAACTCCCCTGTAGCAGAACCAGCTGGGTGGCTGGAAGTGCTGAGAAGCTCTGCAGTGAGCTTGGAGAAGAGGTCTAGAGGGAATGAGGTGATACAACGTGAGACTAGGAAGAGGCTGTGGGAAAGGCCTAAGAGAGATTGAGGTGAGAAGTGGTCAAGAGAGGCAGCAAGGGAGGGGCCTGGGTTCCCCTACTGGCCCAGGTGGGGTGGAAATGCCCTGACAAGGGGTATAGACTGTTGAATTCCTCCCCTCTTATTTCAGGAGTCAGGACTAGTGAGTCTGGAGTTGGACCAAAGGCCCGATGCAAGGCCAACAAACTATTATTTGTGGGATTATTGGCTTATCCTGGAAAGGGTGGGACAACATGTGACTTGGCCAGAGGGCTGAATTGAAAGAAGAAGCAGACCACCGTAGGGCTGGAACAGCTTCCTGTAGGATGCACCCAATGAGGGGTGCATGCTATTCTTTGCCAATTCCTAAGGGGGCATGTCAGCTAATGCGTCACACTCTTATGATTGGTGCGGAGGAGTCAGAGACAGGATGGGGTGGCTTCCATATCATGAAAAGGAAGTGTCACATAGAGGATAATACAACCTCAGGCTGTATTTAACTCATCCTTGTACTGAAGTCATCACTGGTCACTAGTAACTGGTACTCTTTGATCATATTGTCCACCTTGGAGATAAAGACCCCGCACAACCAACCCTGAAGATAGGACTTGAGGTCAGGAGGGGACTTTGTCCGGCCACAGACTAGCAACACGCATGGGTCATCCACAATTAACCTGGCTGCACTAGATTAATAATACCCCGTGGAGGTTTTAGATATCTAGAATAAAGCCCAATATGGCCATGGACTTTCAGTGCTATGGACCTCCACTGCCTAACTGTGTTGTTGTTGTTGGAGTCCTCACTGATTTCTTGGGCTGTGAATAGTGCCTCAGTTTCCCCCACACACACCTGTTCATAGCTTCCTAAACCCATGGGAAGCTGACAGGAGAGTCTGGTGGCAGTGGGGATATCATGCCATTGAAGTTTTTGGCCTCCTGTCCCCCTCCTTCTAAGTTTCCCACCTTGGAGTCTTCTAGGTTTTCTTCTGGGCAGGCTCAGGGCAAGATTCGGCCCTAGAAGTCTTGCAACAAACCCTCAAGATAAGTAATGGCTGACGCAGCTGCTTGAATGGTTCTGTCATTATTGCTTGAATATGTTCTGTGGATAAACAGAGGACGTCAGTCCCCGGGGCTGTTAATCTGACACCTTTCATGGAGCACTAAAAGAATTCACTTAACATTAAAAACAATGCACAGCTGCTTCAATGGATAAGTCGTGCCATTTGCATGAGGATAATGGATAATCAATATACAGAGGTGACAAAAATTAAATGTGGATTAAACAATCACTGTCCCACAGCTATATCATGTGAGATATCCCCAGATATCTTTGGATAACACCATTTTTTAAAAGAATTAGTATTATTATTATAGACCTGCATTCAGTTCTTGGGACAGGTGTGGGGTTCAGAGTCTGGGAGACCAACTGCCTCTTTAGTCACAGAGTAGGTAGAGTGTGGGCTGCAGAAATGCTAGTGTCACTCAAGCATCCAGCATGCCTCAGTGGTGAGCTGGAGGGCCACTTTTGTCTGGAGTAGGAATGGTTTTCCATCTCTATGACCCTTTCACCTTTTCTGACAAAAGTGATTACCAAGGGGACCAACTATGATGGGAAGTATATATATATATATATATATATATATATATATATATATATATATATATATATATATATATGGATACCTATTGTCCACTGGGATCTGGCCTGAGATCAGTTGCTGGAATTTTCAAAGGGACCATACTTTCAATATGGCCTCCTGTCATGAAGTATCTAACCTATGCCGGTGGTGGGCCTGAGAAGCTAAAGAACACACATGCTTGCACCTGGAAGGTGGACCAGGCCAACTAAAGATGAAGCCCGTCTTGGAAGGAGTTGAGTGATGCTATAAAGAGAGGACGTCTGGAGCAAAAGGGAGTGACAGGGAGAGAGGGAAGAATTCTGCAGCTGCTCCCTTGATAATAAAATTATCAATGGGGAACAGGAATGCTTCTGCCGGCAAAGAAGATGCTGGGGATGGGGAGGGAGAGTTAACCTGAAGGACACAGCATTGGAACAAGATCCTATAGCTCACCCTGACACAATGGCAGGAAATGGAACTCTAGGGAGAAGCCCTGGGAGATCCTAGGAAGGAGCTGAGGAAAAGGTCTGAAGAAAGGCTGATGGCAGGAAGGAATTCCAGGGTTGGCAGGAGGGTGGGATGAGCTGGAGAGTTGAGAGTCAGCTGCCAGATGTCTGACAGACCAGACCTTGGATGCTCCTCCTCGGGCCCTGGGACTGGAAACCAGTTTAGTGGGATTGGCTTCCCCTAGCAGCCACTGGAAGGTGGTGTGAAGCCTCTGGTGTAAGATAAGGACAATTTAAAACCCCATGTGGCGGGGTATAGACCACTGGCCCCAGAGTCAGAGCTGAAGATGATATATAAGGACATTGGATTTTTGTTGATTGGACTTTGTTACCCCAGATGGGGTGGATTTAAAATATGGTGATGTGGTCAGAGGGCTGAGTTTCAAGAAGAGACGGACACCACAGACTGGAGCAACCATTGGCATAGGGCAATAGAAAGAAAAGTGATACAATACCACAACCCTCCATGAGGGGGCGGGTTGGTGGTAAGTGAACTCTTCTGTATCCCTGTTGCTATAGTAGAAGAGGGACTCATTATCTTTAATGTATTTCTCCACAAAAAGCCACTGTGGGATAGGGCAGTACTGTTATCCCCATTTCATAGAGGGGAATTGAGAGGAAGAGACATTAAATGGCTTTCACAGAGTCCTACAGGAAGCTCAGACTAGGCGTCCCGCAAGCTACAGGAGTACCATTGAACCATCCTTCATCTCTGAATTTCCATGAGAGATAGGCACCTAACTCAGTGGTAAGATCCCTCTCTAATTACCAGGCATATGATAAGCAACACCCTATCCCTTGATAAAATTGTTTTACTGAGAGAAATTAAATTCTAGTGGTAAATCCCATGGTATTTCATGATAAGCAGAGCTATTCAAATTAACTACTTTTTATTTGGGGGGTGGGACATGCTGTGAAAAATGAATCTGGTGATTTGTGTACCAAACAAATAAATCAGCATTATTTTATCCATAATCTGTTGCATGTTTCCATGAAATTCTCACATGTTTTGCAAAATTTTAATGTATTTTGGAAAATCCATGAAAAAGTTTCAGTTCTTGGAGTGCCTGGAAGTGATAACTACCCTCTGCTTTATCCAGAATCTTTTTTTTTTTCAGCAGAGAAGACATCTCTTCTAATTGGCAAAGTGAAACTGGAGTAATTGTTAAAGGGGGAGCTTTTCAGAAGAATTCAGCATCAGCCTAACTCTGCTCTCATTAATGTTAATGGTAAAACTCTCATTGACTTCAGTTGGAACATAGGTCAACAATGTTTGCTTTCAAAAATCCCATTGGAAAAATTCTAATTTTGACTCACCTCATCTGTACTCTAAAGGGATCTCTCATCCTTGAAATTGTCCAAAAGTTGATTTTGGTCTTACATGCTTACCCTACTGTGACAAGCTGTACCCCTATGTTCACCCCTTTTACAAGACTATGATCAATTTTGTACAAAGTATGCCTTGTGATGTATCATTTGGAAACTCATAATTTGCTGATCATTATTATCCTGGTAAAATATGTGTGGCCACATTGTATGTAAAGTTATAAGAGTCTACTCTATCATATTACTAAGACATATGCATAGTCTGGAGAGCAGTCACAAACCAGTTCCCAAGAGACAAAAGGTTAGCTGACACATCAGCCAGGTGTCAACAAAATCAAATGCACCATCACGAGGTTAGGTGGCCATTCTTTGTCAAAAAAGAGGATGTGGACGAATATCTACATCTTGACAGAGAAACAGCTGGAGGTTCCCATCCACACGGACTTTCTGTCTCGTGAACGAAAGCTGAAGGTGAATCTTAAAGAAGAGAGATGGCTATAAGAAATGAGAGCAGGATGCCCCAATTTCTCTATCCCTTTCTCTATATCCTCAGAATCCCCAAACAACTGAGGAACAAAGGAAACAGCTTTGGCCTGGGGGAGAGATCCTGACCAAAAGAAATTCAGCCAGTAAGACTGCTGTAACATGTGGTGAAAGAGTTTTTGCTTTGAATTCACCTAGCTTGTTAAATTAGGTATTAGTTACGTTTTATTTTCTTGTAAACAATTCTGACTTTTATGACTCATTATTGTAATCTATATTTAAATCTCTATTTCTGTAGTTAATACATTTGTTTGATTGCTTTATCTAAACCAGTGTGTTTGGACTGAAGTGTTTGGAAAACTCCACTTGGGATAATAGGATTTGTGTATATCATTATCTATTAATAAAATGACAAACTTCATATACTTTGTATTGCCCAGGGGGAGCTGGGCAGTACAAGACATACACTTCTGGGGAAAGTCCAGGACTGGGAATTTGCTGGTGTTGCTCTCCTTGTAATCCAAGAGTGGCTGCCTATGGCACTCATATACTATACCTAGGAGTAACTTACATGCTGGAGGCTGTAAGGTGTGAAGAGTCCAGGAGTGGTAACTCTCACAGTGAAGCAATGTAAAAGGCACCACCGGTTGGAAAACTGAGGTCCAGATTTTACCCGGGGGTAATGTTACATCCACAAAAACCCTCCCAAGTCCTTGCGGTGTTACTGGCATAGCTGGAAAGAAATACCAGCTATTTTGGTGGTGAGAGAGCATGTTGCAGTTTGAGACTTCTACCCCAATCTGGAAATCCCAAAGTGTACATATTCAGACCAAAGCTCCTAAAGTACCCCAACCCCTGATCCTGCAGACACTTATATATAAGCAATCCCAAGGGAGGACAACTCGCATGACCAAACTTACTCACACCCATGCAAGGTCACTCCCTTTAGTATGAATGCTGAAATTCTCAGATGTAAGCACTACACTCAATAGTAAGCATATGCAGGATCAGGTCCTTACTGAGGTTTATCCATCAGATGCTGTAGCTCCTGTCTAAAAATCTGTCTCATGCACACATTGCATGTTACAAGCTCTCAGCCAAGCTGACCTCTCCTTATATAGTCTCGGGGAAAGGTGCGGGGGGGAGCCACCCAACAAGTATTCCTGATAAAAAATTAGCTAGATCTTCAATCACATGGAAAGTCAGAAAATTCAAACTGTTGTACATCTGCTAAAACTATGCCTCCTACCACATTTTGCTCTTAAGAAAGCACTGCCTTTAATTTTTAAAAGTGATGTTTGAGTAGTAAGAGCAAAATAATTACAAATATTAATGCAGCAAAACATCTGGAAATGAAAATGATTTCCGGCTTACATTTTGCCTTTTGCCAGTACAGAGATGATTTGTTAGACATGTTGCACTCTCTCTCAGTATGATAGCAACTAAAGTGGCTTAAAATTGGATTCATTTATAAAACTGGACACTATTAATATCCCTCCCTGCATGACTGTAATTCATTTCATTCTCATCTGTCTGTGCAGCAGTAGGGGCTCTATTCCTTATATTCAGATTGCAGTCCTAATTAAGTATTCATTATAGAATACATATTTTGTTCATTTAAGACCAAATATCAAACATTTATGTGCCATATTAAATGTGTTTAGCATTGGGCCTATGTATTAATAATACACTCCACTAAACATAGTGACACACACTCAATGGTCAGAAACAAATCTGAGCCAAAACCAGAACCTCAAATCCAAGCCCATTTAAATATCTGCAGAAGAAGGTGTTTCAATTTGAATCCTTGGATCTGAACCCATCCCTGTAATTTTTAGGTCAGGCTTAAAATTCTGATGTGGCTTATTATTCTGGTTCTAGTTTAGATGCATCCAAAATTTCATGAGAAATTTCTACAAGAGATTGGCTCCATCGAACAAAAAAATCTATACTTGAGTCACTTTCAATCCTTCATACTCAGTACCATCCTTTATTAGTGTTTTCTATAACACACATCACTGGTTCAGAGTAACAGCCGTGTTAGTCTGTATTCGCAAAAAGAAAAGGAGGACTTGTGGTTAGTCTCTAAGGTGCCACAAGTACTCCTTTTCTTTTTACACATCACTGTGATATCTAAGCCCTTCATGACTGAATTGGTTTCATAGAATCATAGAATATCAGGGTTGGAAGGGACCCCAGAAGGTCATCTAGTCCAACCCCCTGCTCAAAGCAGGACCAATTCCCAGTTAAATCATCCCAGCCAGGGCTTTGTCAAGCCTGACCTTAAAAACCTCTAAGGAAGGAGATTCCACCACCTCCCTAGGTAACGCATTCCAGTGTTTCACCACCCTCTTAGTGAAAAAGTTTTTCCTAATATCCAATCTAAACCTCCCCCACTGCAACTTGCACTCATGGCAACTTTGCACTCATGGCAAAGTCCCAAGGGGAATTAATGTTTCCTGCTCTTCTCTCTTCCTTGGTACCCGAGCCTGACCTCGATTCAGCGTCACCATCCGCTCCTTGACCCATCTCTACAGTGAATGAAGCCAGGTATGGAAAGCAAGTGCCTGTATTAGAACAATTTGCAGCCTGTGGGTCAAGACCACGCTGCCCTTCTCATATTGTTAAATGGAAGGCTGGGTCCTGGTTAGCTAAAAGGGGGGGTCCTGACATGGAAAAGGTGACAAAATGCTGCTGTGTTGATATAAAAATGACTAGGGTTTTATAGTAGTGTTATGCAAATCTATGGAAAAAATGTTTTAATTAAGATGGGTGAAAGGATCAAAGCAAAAAAAAAAAAAAGAGTATTTGTGAATGTACTTGAAAAACCCCCTACTGTTTCCCTTCTCTGGTATTCACAAACTCTTTAGTCTGCTGATTTGTGAACATTTTTATTGGTCAGATGATTCAATGAAAGTGTCACAAGAACTAGCAGGAAGTTCTTTTTACTATTTGAGCAAGAGATTCAAACAGTTGCAAATGTTTGATCATCTGCCGACTGACAAAAGAACTCCTCTTTATAAAGCTTAGCTCACCCAATCAGGGACTGCCGAACAATATAATGTGACTTAGGGGAACAGTCATGCAGCTTGAATGAAAACTAATAGTATACACACAGAGTGACCAACCTGTGAACAATTCAGAGGCTAAATTTGTTCACAAAGCAACTTGATAAACAATGGTAAATAATGAACAAGTTTGTGAAACTCACAACATTTTAATAGCTAAACTAGAAAAAAAGGGCAAAATTCACACAAAAAATTGAAATGAATAATTTGACCACTTCCAGTTCCAAAAGAAATTTCACAAGTGAAAGAACAACTGATACATTTTGGTTCTTTGTGCCTCAGAAAAATAAATGTAGAAGCACATTTCATCAGTGTGGTTTGGCAAGCTTTTAGCCTCTGAGTTTGAAAGAGGGTAAATAAGGACAGAAGGAATGAGAAAATTGTCCAGGGTGTTTTCAGCTGTCAGAACTGCAGGTAGTTAGAAGAAACTAAGTCAAGGAAACTTTAAAGTGTACACAGGAAAAAATATCCTGACACTGAGGACTCTGGAATAGACTAACCAAGGAAGTACTGGATGCTCCGTGGTTAGAATGATTTAAAACTGAACTGGAGAAAGCACTAAAGTAATCCTACATTGGGAGGGAGGATGGAAAAATACGAACTAACCAAACAATTGGTCAGGAAATGTGTTTACCTCACAGAAAATTTAATATTTTCAGTACAAACATGTAAAACCAAAGATTTTGGATGAAACATACATTTTTGATGAAAGCAAATGAGTCCCTTGAAAATTTTAATTTAGTGAAAGACTCAGTTTTTCATCAAATAAAATTTCAATGGACATTTTTTGACAAAACCTACCTAATAGGTCTATGTTTCTGCCCCCAAACAAAACAAAACAAAACAAAACAAAACAAAACAAAACAAAACCATCTCCCCAAAAAGCCAACAACAGCCAACCAACCAATCAACCAACCAACCAACAACAACAAACAAAACACCCCAGAGGTTTGGTTTGATTTCACCAACTAAAATCTCCCTTTGCAAAAATGATTATGAAATGTACAGTGTGAAAGGGAACTGGCAAATCTCAGTGAAAGTGGTTGAGATTTTCCAGAGTGAAACTTCTGGGTTATTCCACAAATATAAAATGTGAAGTTTTGGTCAGCTTTCTAATCTGCATATGGGAGGGTATTTGGAATGATATCAACACTACCAAGAGACAAAAAGGGTCTGGCCAGTTCCTGTAAGCACGTCAAAGTACAGCTTTTTGCTAGTGAAGATGGAATGCAGCCCCACACACTGGATCTTACAACATAGTCAAGTGCTTCATTCCGCTTAATAACTTTTGTTGGTTCTTTGTGTTTTTCTAATTTTTATTGATTTTTCCCCCTTTACACATTTTCTGCAAGAAGCCATGAGTCTGTGTCTGAACTTAGTTCCTTTGCTATAAACCAGGAGTAACTCCTCTGAAGTCAGTGGAATTACAACAGAGCAAAACATGAGGGTTAAGTGAGCTCAGAAGCAATCCTTATATTTTTGAGGACACTACACACACTTGGGACTTCAGAAGAACACTGAGAGTGGATCCAGCATCTGTAGCCTCCCACATTCCACCAACTTCTCTCCTTCATTGTAACATAACTATTGTTATGGAAGGTGGTGGTCCTATACATATTCTTTCAAGTCCTTGTTTAGTGGGCAAGGAAGTTTTGACTCTGGAGAAGACATGATGTGGTGTTCTTAGTTTTGAGTTATGCAAGGTTTTGATGTAGAAGCAGCTTTGGAAGAGGGAGCAGTGAGCAGCAGGAGAGTTTGCTCTCTGCCATGGGCTCTGATTAGAGTCAGTTCTTGAGGCAGAGTTGATCTCTAGAACCAAAGGAGTACTTGTGGCACCTTAGAGACTAACAAATAAGTGAGCTATAGCTCACGAAAGCTTATGATCAAATAAATTTGTTAGTCTCTAAGGTGCCACAAGTCCTCCTGTTCTTTTTGCGGATACAGACTAACACGGCTGCTACTCTGAAACATCTCTAGAACCAGGCATTAAAGCTGGACTGAGATTCCTGAAAGAAGGGATTGCCCTTCATGCTGTCTGACCACCTCTGCTCCAGGACTGGTGTATGTGTGAGAATAAAGCACGTTCTGTTTAGTGTAATTCAGAGTCCATGTCACTGATGTCTCCTCCACTGGGAAGCTGACGTGCAAGACTCCAGGCACTGATCAGTTCAGATTTCACCAGAACTGCATCCTCCGACAGAAAATAGTTCTATCTAAAGTTTTTTTCAACCAGCTCTATCCATAAAGCATCGTCAAGAAGAAACATTACTTGATTTCTAAGTATTGCTATGTGTATGAAAAGCAACATGGCCTTTTGCTATCCATACTCAGCATACGTAACCACAGAAACATGGCAACATGTTCAAAGACAGCTGCCCATGATTCAGCCAAGAGTTGGACAGAGAATTGATTGCCCTTCTGGACAGCTCTCAATGGTGTTTTTTTTTTTCATAATCTATGTACCGGTGCTACGTGGTGAAACTAGAATTGCTGAGAGAAAGAGAGTTATTTGATATGAACAGCTACACATCAAAATGGTACAGAAGGTCTGTAAAAAAGAATATTGTATAAACTCGTCTGGATGGATACAATAAAAGCAGATTGTTACAGTTAATATCTTTCTCAGGTGAGATGTTTGGGAACCTCAGTTGTTCATCTGAAAGACCCACAGATAGTGAATTGCATGGAACTCAGTTTATAAGTCGTAGTAAATGACCCTATTGAGATTTCAGCCAGAAAGTCCAGCTATTTCAAACCTGATGCCTAGATCTTTTTAGCCATTCCTTGTGAAAAGAGGGACAAATACTGGGCAAAATTATGCCTTGCTTAATTGCCACTTGCATTGCAGATAAATGTGGTATATTCTCACCATTGTCAACTCTTTGCATTGATTCATGGAAGGCCGGTCATTGCAGAATATGCCATGGAGATCCACAGTGACAACAGAAGGCTTATGGCGTGAATGGCAAAAGAGGTTTGGTCTGGTTTGTTGGGTTTTTTTGCCCTTGATCTGTACGTCTAAACATAGGAATGTGAAGAAAATTTTCCAGGCTATTCAATTTACAGCAGGCAAAATGAGCTAGAAAAATGTCCTAGTTATTGCAAACCTGGAAAAAAAAAGGTATAGTTTGAATATGACTGAATAAAAATGAGGGCACACAAACTCAGTGAAGAGAAGAGATGTTACAGTGCTTAACAATAATGGTTACAGTCTCATTTTCTGACAAACTGGCATAGAATATAATCACAATGTGAGCTCCATAATTAAAGCAAAGATAGCAGTGACATTTTTATTGTATATTTCAACTGCTGAAATTCCTTTTTTTTTTTTTTTAACTCGTACAGAAACTATTCATTTTTGCAGGCAGGAACAACCCAGCTACTGGAACTCTTAATTGCATGCAGCACCATGCCAAGAAAAAAAAAACTCCCATACAAAGAAGACACTTGTTAAGTAGTGATGGTAAAACTCAGAAGGTTCAGTTCAGAAGCTCGTATGCTTATCTCAACTAGGCAAAACTAGGGGAACACCTCCTCCAAACCTCAGGGAGGTCAATAGGCTGTCCATTGACTTGAAGAGCCAAAGTTAGCCAAAGCAGGGTGGGAACTGTGTTATGAAGCCTGCTGTCATGCTGTTTCCAGCTCAGTTTTGCTAATCGTCAGATGTTTAGGATGTGGTCCTCTGCCAAGAAACATTTCCTCTCTCAGTCTGGGAAGCAGGAAAAGGTTAGCATCTCAGAGTGCTGAAAGAAGGGCCTTCCTGACATAAAACGTGAAAGAGGCAGCTTCCTGTCACATGTGGAAGAGGAATGGGGAAACTGAGACACAGATGGATGGAGTGAGTAGTTTAGAGCACATGGTGGATCAGTGGCAGAGACAGGAACAGAGCCTAGGACCCCTATATAGCAGACGTTGTTGTCTCTCAGCTAACCATACTTCTTGGGTCCATATTTATTATGTGGTGTCTTGCTATCCAAGGCTAAATTTAGTTGAAAAGGCTGTGAAAATATCTTTTGTCATGGTGGTTTCTTATCTCCACTTAATTTGCTTTCTCAGTGAGAAAGTCAGAAGGTAGGTAGGTGTTGAACGCTAAAGAGAATTCTGTTGGGGGCCAGAGCCTCAATTGCTATAAATCAGCGTAGCTCAGTTGACATTAGTGAAGCTACGTTAATTTAGACCACCTGAACATCTGACTCAAAAAGTTCATCCAACTTTTTGAGCCTCCAAAATAGCTTCAGTTTTTCTCAGAGAGATTTTTACTGATATTCAAGCCAGTACTTGTTTTATCTGAACTGGCTCTTCCATCCTTAAAACCCCTTGAGAAAATTCCTGATAAAAGAATAAATCTGTCCTATGAATTGATTTACCGCACAGCACGATCATGCTTTTAAGATGTCTCTATTATAGGAAAATTAATTTTTCAAGCTACTTACCAAAGTTCTAGTAAAAACCTTCCACCCCATGGAGCGCAATGAGTAACATTAACTGTGCACGCACAGTATGAAGTTTATCAATTTTTGCTTTGTTTACTTTCTTCACAGAACATCTCTGGATTACCTCACTGAGCGAGTGGATTGAAATTCCCTAGAAGTGTCACACAAAAATAAAACAAAATATTCTTTGCACCCCTTAATATAAGTCAAGATAGAGGAAATTTAAATAAAGTTAGCAGCATAAAATGCCATATAAAAAAAATGGGGGCCGCGGGGACCTTCAAAATCTGGCAGTTCATTTCAGGGACAGTTTTGTGTAGCGGGTAGGACACCAGACCCCAAGATAGGAAAGTTGAGTTCTGTGCCAGGTATGTCAGTGCTTTGGGATATTTCACCTCAGCTTAACTGTCCCCCACTATTTCTCTCTTGTATAGGCCAACAATCCTAAACAGATTTGTTCATATGCTTAATTTTGCACACTGAGTATTTCCATTGACTTTGATGGAGCTGAAGGAAATAGTGGAATTATCAATCACAGTGCAGAGATGGCAGAAGTGCCAGATAAATATTATTATTCTGTATTTGGGAGAAAAAAAGATGATATAGTCAATCACACTATTTCCAGTCCACTAGCATCTCAGAAGGATGTTAAACAGCAGCTTCTGAAACTAGACATTTTGCAATCAGCAGGTCTGAATAACTGGGATCCAAGAGTTTTAAAAGACTGGCTTAGGAGCTTGCTGGACAGTTAATGGTCTCTTTTTCAATAAATCGTGAAACACTGGAGATGTCACAGAAGAATGGAAGACAGCTACTGTTGTGACAATATTTAAAAAGGGGAAATGGGATAACATAGGTAATTATAGGCCTGTCAGTCTGATATCGATCACAGGCAAGGTAACAGAGAGACTGATACTGGTCTTGATTAATAAAGAATTAAAGGAGGGTAGTATAATTAATGTCAATCAACATGGGTTTATGGAAAATGGTACTGTTGAACCTGATATATTTTATGAGATTACAAGTTGGTTGATAAATGCAATAGTGTTGATGAAATACATTTGGACTTCTGTAAGGCATTTAACTAGGTACCGCACAACATTTTGGTTTAAAACAAAAAACAAAACAAAAAACTGGCTAACTGATCGGTTTCAAAATGTAACTGTAAACAGGGAATCATCAATGATCAACTCTGTTTCTTTTGAGGTCCTGCAGGGGTTGGTTCTTGGCCCTATGCTATTTAATATTTTTATCAATAACCTGGAAGAAAAGATAGAATCAATGATAAAGTTTACAGATGACATAAAAACTGGGGGAGTGGTAAATATTGAAGAGGACAGCTCACTGATACAGATTGATCCAGATGGCTTCATAAATTGGACACAAGCAAACAATATGTGTTTTAGCTGTATTAAATGTAAATCTATACATCTGGGAACAAGAATATAGGCCATGCTTACATGATGGGGGATTCCATGCTGGGAAGCAGTGACTCAAAAAGATTTGGGGTCATGGTGGATAATCAGCTGAACTTGAGCTCCCAGTGTGATTCTGTGGCCAAAAGGGCTAATGTGATCCTTGGATACATGAACAGGAGAATCTCAAGTAAGAGTAGAGAGGTTAATTTACCTCTATATTTGATACTGGTATGACAGCTGCTGGAAAACTGTGTCCAGTTCCGGTGTCTACAATTCAAGAAGGATGTTTATAAATTGCAGAGGATTCAGAGAAGAGCCATGAGAATGATTGAACAATTAGAAAACATGCCTTATATTAATAGACTGAAGGAGCTTGATCTATTTAGTTTAACTAAGGGAAGGCTAAGGGGTGACTTGATTACTGTCTATAAGTACCTACATGGGGAACAAATATTAATAATGGTCTCCTCAACTGGCAGCGAAAGGTTGATGCAATCCAATGGCTGGAATTTGAAGCTACACAGATTCAGACTGTAACTATGGTGTAAATTTTTAACAGAGTGTAATTAGCCATTGGACAACTTGCCAAAGGGCCATGGTGGGTTCTCCATCATTGATAATTTTTAAATCAAGATCGGATTTTTTTTCCTAAAATATCTGCTGCAGGATTTATTTGGTGGAAGTTCTCTGGCCCATATTATACAGGAGGTCAGACTAGATTATCACAATGGTCCCTTCTGGAAGCTATGAATCTATGAATTCACATTATGTAAAGTTAAGTATATAATTAAGTCATTTCAGTATTGGGGCCTTAACTGTAAGTTGCTCCGGGAAGGACTTTCACTAACTATAGGTTTGTACAGCCCCTAGCACAATGTGCTTCTGAGCTTGGTTGTGGTATCTACATGTTACTGTCATACCAATAGTAAAATAATTAAGTTTGATGAAGCACGTAAAAGTTCAGGGGCTGGATCCTCAGCTGATGCAAATCAGTTTGGCTCTGTTGACTTCAATTAAGTTATGCTTGTTTACATCAGCTGAGCATCTGGCTCCTGCAGATGGTTGTTTAAACAAGCTGCCCCTCACAACTATAGTAGAAGACTCTAGAGAGCAGACTGTCTCAAGAGCCTTCTAGGACTTCTAGTTGTGATACTGAGTAACTATTTTTGCACAGGGTTTTAATGTGCAATTAAGTGGGGATAGCAGCCTCAAAGAAGTGGAAGTGAATGACACCACATAAACAACTGTAGATTGCTGCTTCCCCAAACAGAATATGACCTACTTGAAAAGTGATTAGGCATAATAGTTCACTTATGTAGCAGAGACAAATTACTTCTTCCACTGCAAGAATAATTCTGGATCAAATTCTATGGATTTTCTGGCCAGGAGTTTAGATTAGATGATCCCTACTGGCCTTCACAGCTGGATTAATTCAGCTGGAAAGCTGCTGAGTCACATTTATCCCTGATGTAACTCCACTGACTATGCTTCAGTATGTACTTAAGTCCCAATGGGGCTTTCCCCTGTGGGACTCAAGCACACGGTTAAATTATATTCCAAATGGGGGCTTGTGATAGGGCATACACACCCCACACTGGAGAACAAGGTGTTACGGAGCAGCTCTGGGCCCAGGTGGCCCCACACTACTGCACCTGCAATGGACGGGGAGCTTAAAAGGGAAACGGAGAGGCTCAGAAGGAGGCAGACAGTGGAAGAGAGCTGCCCCGTGCACTGAACTCTTGGGAAGGAGCATCCCAGGAGCTCTTGCTGCCTGGAGCTTGGAGATATTGATCTGACCATGCATGTGAAGGAGGGACTGGGGACTTTTGAAGGTCAGAGATTTTAGTTTTGTGTTTGCCTCTGTTGGAAGAGGGGACACTGGTAGGAAGCAATCCAGGGAGGCATCCGCATAATGTTCCACGGTGCAAGTCTTAGTTGTGTACTCTTGGGCCCTGGATTAGAACCTGGTTGGGAGGGTGGTACCAGGATCCTCTACTAATCCTGCAGAGGGGGCAATGACAGAAATCTATTTCTTGGTGGGGGAACATAGTTGGGGAAGATCTTGAAGGTGCAATGGTCCAGACCCTAAGATCCTCCTGATTCATACTGAGAAAGTTGGGCAATCAGCTAGTTATCTTAGGTGCCTGTAGATGAACGCAAGAAGCCTGGTCAGCAAGCAGGAAGAAATGGAAGTCCTGGCACAGTGAAGGAACTATGATGTGATTGGAATAACAGAGACTTGGTGGGGTAACTCACATGACAGGAGCACTGTCATGGATGGGTTTAAACTGTTCAGGAAGGACAGCTGGGGGAGAAAAGGTGGTGGAGTTGCACTGTATGTAAGAGAACAGTATGATTGCTCAGAGCTCCAGTATGAAACTGGAGAAAATCCTGTTAAGAGTCTTTGGGTTAAGTTTAGAGGCAAGAGCAACAAGGGTGGTGTCATGGTAGGTGTCTGCTATAGACCACCAGACCAAGAGGTAGGAGATAGTAGGAGAAGGTAGGAGAAGACCAGGAGGAGGTAGACGAGGCTTTCTTCAGACAACTAACTGAAGTTTCCAGATCACAGACCCTGGTTCTCAAGGGGGATTTCAATCACCCTGACTTCTGCTGAGAGAGTAATAACAGCAGTGCACAGACAATCCAGGAAGTTTTTGGAGAGTGTTGGGGACAACTTCCTGATGCAAGTGCTGGAGAAACCAGCTAGGGGCCATGCTCTTCTTGACCTGCTGCTCACAAACAGGGAAGAAATGCTAGGGCAAGTAGAAGTGGGTGGCTACCTGGGCAGCAGTGACCATAAGACGGTTGAGTTCAGGATCCTCACAAAAGGAAGAAAGGAGAAGAGCAGAATACAGACCCTAGACTTCAGAAAAGCAGACTTTGACTCCCTCAGGGAACTGATGGGCAGGATCTCCTAAAGGGCTAATATGAGGTGGAAAGGAGTCCAGGAGAGCTAGCTATATATTAAAGAAACCTTATTGTGGGCTCAGGAACAAACCATCCTGAAGTGCAGAAAGAATAGCAAATATGGCAGGCAACCAGCTTGGCTTAACAGTAAAATCTTCAGTGAGCTTAAACACACAAAAGAAGCTTACAAGAAGTGGAAACTTGGACAGATGAAAAGGGAGGAGTATAAAAATATTGCTCAAGCATGCAGGCATGTAATCAGGAAGGCCAAAGCACAATTGGAGTTGAAGCTAGCAAGGCATGTGAAGGGTAACAAGAAGGGTTTCTACAAGTATGTTAGCAAAAAAAAAGAAGGTCAGGGAAAGTGTAGGAGGCAACCTAGTGACAAATGATGTGGAAAAAGCTGAAGTACTCAATGCTTGTTTTGCCTCAGTCTTCACAGACAAGGTCAACTCCCAAACTGCTGCATTAGGCAGCACAGTACAGGGAGGAGGTAAGCAGCCCGTAGTGGTGAAAAAACAGGTTAAGGATGATTTAGAAAAGCTGTACATCCACAAGCCCCTGGGGCTGGATGCAATGCATCTGAGGGTGCTCAGGGAGTTGGCTGAAGTGATTGATTGCAGAGCCATTGGCCGTTATCTTTGAAAACTTGTGGTGATCAGGGAAGGTCCCAGATGATTGGAAAAAGGCAAATATAGTGCCCATCTTTAAAAAAGGGAAGAAGGTGAATCTGGGGAACTACAGACCGGTCAGCTTCACCTCAGTCCCCAGAAAAATAATGGAGCAGGTCCTCAAGGTATGCATTTTGAAGCACTTGGAGGAGAGGAAGGTGATCAGGTACAGTCAACATGGATTCACCAAGGGCAAGTCATGCCTGACCAAGCTCTGGCCTTCTATTATGAGATAACTGGTTCTGTGGATATGGGGAAAGCAGAGGTTGTGATATACCTTGATTTTGGTAAAGCTTTTGATACTGTCTCCCGCAGTATTCTTGCCAGCAAGTTAAATAAGTATAGATTGGATGAATGGACTATAAGGTGGATAGAAAGCTGGCTAGATTGTCAGGCTCAATGGGTAGTGATCAATGACTTATTGTCTAGATGGCAACCGGTATAAAGTGGAGTGATGCAGGGGTCAGTCCTGGTGCCACTTTTGTTCAATATCTTCTTTAATCCAATGATCTGGATGATGGGATGTATTGCACCCTCAGCAAGTTTGCGAATGACACTTAGCTGTGGGGAGAAGTAGATATGCTGGATGCAAGGGATAAGGTCCAGAATGACCTAGACAAATTGGAGGACTGGGCCAAAAGAAATCTGATGAGGTTAACAAGGACAAGTGCAGACTCCAACACTTAGGACGGAAGTATCCCATGCACTGCTACAGACTGGGGACCGACTGGCTAAGCGGCAGTTTTGCGGAAAAGGACCTGGGGATTACAGTGGACAAGAAGCTGGATATGAGTCAATAGTGTGCCCTTGTTGCCAAGAAGTCTAACAGCATCTTGGGCTCCATTAGTAGGAGCATTGCCAGCAGATCAGATCTGATCGAGGGAAGTGATTATTCCCATCTATTTGCCACTGGTGAGGTCACATCTGGAGCATTGTGTCCATTTTTGGGCCCCCTACTACAGAAAGGATGTGGATAAATTGGAGAGAGTCTGGTGGAAGGCAACGAACATGATTAGGGGGCTGGGGCACATGACTTACGAGGTGAGGCTGAGGGAACTGGGGTTATTTAGTCAGCAGAAGAGAAGAGTGATGGGGGATTTGATAGCAACTACCTGAAGCGGGGGTTCTAAAGAGGATGGAGCTCGGCTGTTCTCAGTGGTGGCAGGTGACAGAACAAGAAACAATGGTCTCAAGTTGCAGTGGGGACAAGTCTAGGCTGGATATTAGGAAACACTATTTCACTAGCACTGTAATGGGTTACCTAGGGAGGTGGTGGAAACTCCATGCTTAGAGGTTTTTAAGGCCTGGCTTGAAAGTGCTCTGGCTGGGATGATTTAGTTGGTGTTGGTCCTGCTTTGAGCAGGGGGTTGGACTATTTGACCTCCTGAGGTCTCTTCCAACCTCACTCTTCTATGATTCTGTGATTCTATTATCCCAATCCAAGGGGGAATCCCTGAAGCCCTTGCTAACTTCTGAAGACTTCCACATTATTGGACTCTGTATGTGTATCCTGAAAAGGGTGGACTCAGACATGTGACTTGTCTGGAGGACTGTGCCACTAAAAAGATCAAGACCCACAGGTGGAGTAACTATAGTGAGAAAGGGAAACATCTGGGAAGAAGACAACCCGCCACACCCGGGCCTGACCTCCAGATGGCACTGCTGTTGAGTGTTCCCCATCACAGGGCGTTGTTGATTTCAGTAGCATCAACATCACATTGAGTTCCACTAGGCATAAATTTGTTCTAGTACTTTTACCATAAATAAAGCAAAGAGAAGTGATGTATGATTGCGGGTGAGTGGGAACAAGATGATCCCCTTATCTCCTGAATGTCAACATCATGCTTTGTATAATTATTTTAAAATATGATCAGTGGCTTTTTCAAAATGTTAATCCCTACAAAATTAATAAAGTATGCTTCCACTGCTGCTAAATTAGCAGTACCATTTGCTTAATAAAATATGTTTTGCTGTCTTGATTTTATGGACAAAGTAATAAACTGCAGTCTTCAAAAGCAGTTCGAGACAGTACAGGACAAACCTTTACAAATTTCCACTTAGATTCTAGTCAGAAATAATAAAGCAAAGATTATTTTTGGATTAAAGACCATATGGTAGACAATAGACACTTTGAAAAAACACTGTTCAGATTATTGCATTCTGGTGCTATTTTCATATTCTGACCTACATGTGCAAGATATTTGCTTTTCAGTTATGGGTGGGAAGAGGGAATATATATACGTGTCTGTATGCACACACGCCAAAAATTCAAAGCACTGTTAATCTGGTGTGATTTATTAGAGTCTTCATCAGATCTTAAATCCTTTCCTCTCCCACATTACTGAGTCAGAACAGGAGAAAATATTTCCTCAGGTTTATAATTATGCTTTTCAGTTCTTTTTGCCATCTTCAAGTTTAATGGTTCTAGATCGGATGTTCTGGATAAAAAAGGAGAAGAAAGCACTTTTAAACATTCTTGTTTTTTCACCAAAACAGAAAATATATTTTTAATTTAAAAAATAAATTCCACTGCAAAACCATGCTTGTACTTTAACAAGATGAAAACATCCTATTACAAAGACAGAAGAAAAAGTGGTGCTTTTTTTGTAAGTGATTAATTACTCTTTAAATTTCGCTATACATAAAGTAAGCTATTTAATGATCAGTGGACCTTGACAGGTTCCCAGTTCAGACTTAGTTGAGAATAACGATCTCACTACTTGTGTCCCAAATTTTCATGCCTGGTTTCTAGTTAGGCTCCTAAATCCATATTTAGGCACTTGAATGGACCTGGAACAATTTTCATATCTTCTGAGTACCTGCAACTCTCACACCTTGATATAGGAAAGCATCCCTATTCTGGAAACCACCTAAACATGTTCTTAACATTAAGCATGTGCTTGAGTCACAAGGGGACTTCCTCCGGTGGGCCTTAAACATATGCTTAAGTGATATTCTGAATTGGGTCTTCATTGGTTTCCATGGCAACCATAGTTGCCCAACACCTCAAACCAGTTCTGTTAAGGGGCCTAAATGTGCTTAAGATCCTCTATTTAGGCACCTGCTTTTGAAAATTTTGACCTTTATCCAAAGTTTATTAGAAATGTCTGAACCTCTCCGCCAAAATTGGTTTGGAAATCTCACAAGGTTTCTGTTAAATCCTGCTTTCAGTTCAGCTGGACAAAAAAAAAAAGAAAAAAAAGGAAAAAATTAAAAAGGAAACAAAGAATTGGTCACTCGCCTTCTGGTTCCCTCTGGTTCATCAGCTACATGAAAAATAGTTGGTGGAAAGAGTTAATTGGTCATATCAGAACCTTAAAAAAAACCTGTTGGATTGACTCCTACCAGAACTAGGTACCTGATCTTTGTTGACTCTTATCTTCCCAATCCAGTTGTTGAGATCCAGATAAAAGGGATCTCTGCTGTATGTAAAAACAAAACAAACAAACACAAACAAAATCCTAACGAACAACATTTAGCAAAAAGGAAACTAAAACCACCCTCAGGTTTGGTTCATCTCCAGTTCTGGTTTGCTTGGAGTTTTGACTGAAGGCAGAGCCAGCCTTTCGGCCTAGCTCTCACAAACGTCAGTGGAGTCACTCCAGATTGACGCCACTGTAATTGAGATCATAATTTGGTTCTTTGATTTTAAAACTTATTTTTTATCTCTTCTTCTTGTCAAAACAGTTATGGACATAGAAATCAGTGTGCTTTGATGGCCACTGTTAAAAGAACAAGCAGCCTGCCTTGACTTCCTGACTGAGGCCTGGGAACCTAAAAACACATACTAGTCTGGTGTAATAAAGAGTCATTTTCGTTTGGTGAGTTTTTCAAAAGAATTATCTCATTCCCCTCTCCTCCCAGATACTTAGACTAGCCTTATATATATATCGGTGTGACAACAGTGGAGAGACACCATTGACCCATGGTGGGTAGGCAATGAGTAGCAGAAAATTGCTTGAGATGCCTGACTTGAAATGCTAAGTACAGCTCTGCCTGCAGGGTTAGCAAGGTACATTGTTTGTGTGAACTGGCTCACCCCTCATCATTCCGATGCGGAATAGCCAATCAACATGGTAAGGATGACAGCAAATAGGCAAGTTGCTAAGGAAGAAGCTAGCTGCCTAGAAACCCCAAAATGCCTGAACTGCCTCAACCACAGTGTCATTCCTTTTAGAAAAAACCCTCTAAATTTGCATCAGAACTAAACTTCAGTAGGTTGATAATTTCTTCTTCTGCTGGAGTTCCCCTTGGCTTGATAGCCAGTGTTGGTGGAGATGATTTGTAGGTAGGAAGGACACTGGATTGGAACTGAGGAGATCCCTGTTCAGCTACTAACTCAGTCACAGATTGCCTCTGTAACGTTGAGCAAGTCACTTCTTCTCCCCTATTTATCAGCTCCCATCTGTAAAATGGGAATATCAGTTCCCTACATCACAGTGATATTCAGAGTAGCAGCCGTGTTAGTCTGTATTTGCAAAAAGAAAAGGAGTACTTGTGGCACCTTAGCGACTAACCAATTTATTTGAGCATAAGCTTTCGTGAGCTACAGCCCACGAAATGCATCCGATGAAGTGAGCTGTAGCTCACGAAAGCTTATGCTCAAATAAATTGGTTAGTCTCTAAGGTGCCACTAGTATTCCTTTTCTTTTTTCACAGTGGGTATTGTGAGGATAAATTCCATTCAGGTCTGTGAGGTGCTCAAAGGCCACATAGATACAGGGTGATGTTGGTCAGAAAGAAGGTTTTTCCATCTGCCAAAAATTGTGAGATTTCGTTTCATCCTGAATTAGAAGGAAAAGTCAAAAGGTTGAAGACTTTTATAAAATGAAATTGTGGGGGAAAAAAAACCTCCTTTCATGTAATTAAAACTTTGTGCTTTGAAAAGTTTGAAACATTTCATTTTGATTTTGAGATTTTTCATTGATTAAAAATATAAAATAAAGTAAAATTTGAAATAAAATAATCATCTAAAAATACTTTTCATTCTCAAAATGTCAAAATGAAGTTATTCAACATTTTCAAACTTTTTTCCCTAATATTTTTCATAACAAAATATCATTGAAATATATATGATTTCATGAAAAAAATCAGTTTGCTCCACATGGCACTTTCCATGAGAAAACTTCTGATTCAAATTTTCAGACCAGTTCTAAAAATGAACAACAGATCTATGTTCGAAGAAGGTCATTATTGACCCCGCATCTTTTTGATGAGGAACTTTCTTGTTCAACGAGAAAAAATATAATCTTTGGATAACGCAATATTCATGGCTTTCTTCCTTTTTACATTAAAAAATAATTTGCTTGCTGGAGCCTACATACCAGATCCATTAATCTTATGAGCTTCCCACACTGAAGTTCATGGTAGACTCATATTTTATACTTTCTGTGTAAATGTAACACCTATAACCTCTTGGTGATGTAAAGAAATGTCATTATGCCAAGTTAAAAAATAGCCACGAATGATAGATGGACCTGGCCCCTACATATGAAGTTCCTGAAATTTGGAGGTGGGAAGAATGTGAACCTAGATGTGGATCCAAATTTTGCAAATGGCTCCTATCTTGATAGCTGGCTAGACAATAGGGAAGTTGAATTCCATGTTTAGTGCAAGAATGAGTGGAGCAATGCCATAAACTCAATGCACTTTCTTAATGCACGCACACACACACAGAGCTTTAACAATGTTTTGTTTGATGTCACTTTGAAAGTTGCACCCATCAGGAAGGGTTGAATTGATTTAATTGTCTTTGCACTTTAAAACCATCAGCTGTATTGATGCAGCAGCCTCCTGTAGCTGCTGGCAACACAAGCAATGATGAAATACATTTTACTGCTTCCAAAAAATTCTCCTCTGCTGTGTTTCTCAAAGTATGAACATGGCTTCCCAAGAGGAGAGTCAGTTTCTTCCAGGGGAGATTCCACAGAGTCCCACCTGTAGGGTTTGTTTGTTTGTTTTGTTGTGGGAGTTAAGTAATGGGTGCCAGACAGAGATGAAAAATTATTTTGCTTGCCTGCTTAATAAAACTGGTCAAACATTGTAAGTTTTGTCTCTTCTCTCTCTTCCCCCCCCCCCCTTTTATATACAAAAACATGTGTGGAGTTCACCAAGGCAGAGAATTTTCAGAATAGACCTCCAAAAGTTAGGAACCTATGTCACTATTTAAAGATCAGATTTTCAAAAGAGCCTGTGTGATTTATGAGCACAAGACCATTAGCTTTCAATGAGATGTGCTCCTTTGGCACTTTGGAAAATCCCACCCTAGATAGATAAATAAGTGAACTGAGTTTCTAAAGTGCTGAGAACTCAGCAGCTTCCATTCAAGTCAATTCCATTTGTAGGATGGCTGAGGCACTTTGGAAAATCAGTTCTTTAGGTATCCTGAATGGGGACTTAGGAGCCTAAATATAATTAGCCAGTTTTGAAAATCTTGGTCAAAAATTTTGAGATCATATTATTCTTTATTTGTGAGTATTTGGATAACTGCCATGCACTTGTAAAACTTTGGTTAATCCCAAACTATCATAAATTTTAGCGTAAAGGAGTATATATCTGACAATTGAGACCAGATAGCACTTTGTTATTTTGCTATTCTCAGGTGCTCATTTATTTTCTTGCTTACACGGTTTCAGTCATCCAATCAGTGAGCAAAATGCTGCAGCATGACATAGGTGACTTACCACACAGTACGGATAGCAAATAGTCAAAGCAAACAGTTCATGAACAGCCCATAGGCAGAACATTATTTGTGCAAATTGTTTGTTCCAATACATATCACAAATGCATTCAGTGAGAATAAGGATTGCTTTGTAGTTGGTTCACTAACCAAAAAAAGAGATAAATTCATAACGCAGGCATTCAGCTACTGCAGCTGTGGGTGTGGCAGGAGAATACAGATTAGATAAATGGATGGAGAGAATACTAAAGAATATTATTTGTAACAAAACTCTATTGCTTTGTCAATTTCATTTATGGTTTAAAAAACAAACAAACCCTGAGACATCTATTGCTCACTAAACATTCTACAGATGATTCAGCTTTTGATGAGTCCTAAACGGAAATGAGTCAGCAGGGAAAAAGAAATTAACATATGACTTAGTCCACGTATTTAAGATATACTCCCAAAATGCACTTTCATCCCATTTTGTTCTGTGCTGGGGAGTGCCAGGCTTGGTATCAAGCTGTTAATGAATGGGTGTGATTATGACAAAAACTCAGTTCAATAGGCACATTCCGAACTGTTTAAGTGTGATGGTCGCCTTCTTAGTCAACACTCTGGTGATTGAACTATGGCCCTCCAGAGCTAAAAGCATAAACTTCTTGACAGAAGGAGCCAAGGCTCTGAAGCTGGAGGTTTTAACAACTCATATCTTCTGGATCACTGTGGAATGGAGTCACCACTGGGCTACATGTGCACCTAGCAAGGCTTTGATGCTTCAAAAATAATTAGCGATGTCCAGAACCCTGATAAATCTCAGTTTGAATGGTGTGATCATGAAGTTAATAAATATTTGGGCCTTCCTCCCAAGCAATCTGCCTTCAGAGTGGTTTAACAGACATTACAGGGAAAGAACATACCCCCTTAAAAGCGTCTTAAAAGGAGGAGAATGGAGCTATGGCAAAAAAAAAAAGAAGAAGAAGAACACTTAATTGTAAAGGTATTTCAAGCCAGATATTGCTCTCATTCTGGAAGTGCAAAGGGGGTGGAACCCCAATTTACCCAGCAGTTTGTGGCTTCCACCAGCATAGGGGAGACAAAGGAATTACTCTAGATTTATTTCAGCATGAATGAGAATATAATTGGACCCTTTATCTCTTGTAAAAATGCCCAGGCTACAGAACCAACTGCATTATACACTGTAAATAATGAATAATTATTTCTACCAAAGCTCATCCAGTACATTTTCTTCCTCGCACTTTCAGAGCATTTTTATTAAAAAGGGAAGAAAACCCTCACTCTCCTCCCATCTTCCTCATTAGTGTGGAATGGGATTTATTCCATTGTGTCAGCGTGTTAACATAGCACGTTTGCTTTGCTGTTTCCTGTGCTGCTTTGTGTGTTCGGATTCAAGTGGGCAGCAAAGCCAGGCAGTGTCTGGCCATAGAAAATATACTGAATCTGATAGCCTTAGTAGTCTGTATCGTTGGCCCAGGAGTCCAGAACAGCAGCAGAGACAAAAGAAAAAACTGCAGGCAATACTGTGCAATATAATGACATCAGCCATTTTTGAGGCCTAGATTTTGCTTTTAAAGAACAGCCCTGAGCAAGGATGCAAAAAAGTAGCACTGCCTCATGGTGGCTGCTCCCTTTGTGCTAATAGCTTGATGCTAACCTAAATCACCTGTAAATTAAGACCCCCCCCCCCAAAACTGGGTTAGCTGCATTGGCCGGTGAGTTGGAGTGATGGGACAAAGGTTCTGCTGAAATATTTCAGATTGGGCAGTAAATAGGCAGGCGGTGTATGTTTCCTTCTGTGCACCCAAAGCTAATGTCCAGATATGGGTATAGGGAGAGTACTTAGACCCTTACACCCCCAGCAATAGTTTTGGCCTTCACAACATCCCCTGGATACAAGTTCCAGAGGTTGACTGTGTTTTATGACGAACATAAGAACGGCCATATTGGGTCAGACCAAAGGTCCATCAAGACCAGTATCCTGTCTTCTGACAGTGGCCAATGCCAGGTGCCCCAAAGGGAATGAACAGACAAGTGATCCATGCCCTGTCACCCAATCCCAGCTTCTGACAAACAGAGGCTAGGGACACCATTCCTGCCCATCCTGGCTAATAGCCATTGATGGACCTACCTTCCAAGAATCTATCTAGCTCCCTTTTGAACCCCATTATAGTATTGGCCTTCACAACACCCTCTGGCAAGGAGTTCCAGAGGTTGACAGTGTGTTGCATGAAAGAATACTTTCTTGTGTTTGTTTTAAACCTGCTACCTATTAATTTCATTTGGTGGCCCCTTGTTCTTGTATTATGAGAAGGAGTAAATAACACTCCCTTATTTACTTTCTCTATACCACTCATGATTTTATAGATGTATATCATATCCCCCTTTGTCGCCTCTTCTCCAAGCTGAAAAGTCCCAGTCTTATTAATCTTTCCTCATATGGAAGCTATTCTATACCCTAATCATTTTTGTTGCCCTTTTTTGAACCTTTTCCAATTCCAATACATCTTTTTTGAGATGGGGCGACCACATCTGCATGCAGCATTCAAGGTGTGGGCGTACCATGGATTTATATAGAGGCAATATGATATTTTCTGTCTTATTATCTATCCCTTTCTTAATGATTCCCAACATTCTGTTCACTTTCTTGACTGCCGCTGCACATTGAGTTGATGATGTCAGAGAACTATCCACAACGACTGCAAGATCTCTTTCTTAAGTGGTAACAGATAATATAGACCCCATCATTCTATATGTATAGTTGGGATTATGTTTTCCAATGAGCATTACTTTGCACTTATCAACATTAAATTTTATCTGCCATTTTGTTGCCCCGTCACCCAGTTTTGTGAGATCCTTTTGTAGCTCTTCACAGTCTGCCTGGGACTTCACTATCTTGAATAGTTTTGTATCATCTGCAAATTTTGCCATCTCACTGTTTATCCCTTTTTCCAGATCTTTTATGAATATGTTAAATAGGACTGGGCCTAGTACAGACCCCTGGGGGACACCACTATTTACCTCTCTCCATTCTGAAAACTGACCATTTATTCCTACCCTTTGTTTCCTATCTTTTAACCAGTTACCAATCCATGAGAGAACCTTCCCTCTTATTCCATGACTGCCTATTTTGCTTAATAGCCTTTGGTGAGGGACCTTGTCAAAAGCTTTCTAAAAATCTAAATACACTATATCCACTGGATCTCCTTTGTCCGCACGCTTGTTGACCCCCTCAAAGAATTCTAGTAGATTGGTGAGGCATGATTTCGCTTTACAAAACACATTGACTATTTCCCAGCAAATTATGTGCATCTATGTGTCTGACAATTTTGTTCTTTATAATAGTTTCAACCAATTTGCCCTGGTCTATAGTTACTGGTCTATAGTTGCCAAGGTCACCCCTGGAGCCCCTTTTAAAAATTGGAGACATAAGAATGACTTCCTTATGTTAGTTTTAAACCTGTTGAGCCCTTGTTCTTGTGTTATGTGAAGGAGTAAACAACACTTCCTTATTCACTTTCTCCACACCATCCATGATTTTATAGATCTCTATTATATCTCCCCATAGTCGTCTCTTTCCCAAGCTAAAAAGTCCCAATCTTTTAAATCTCTCCTTAGATGGAAGCTGTTCCATACCCCTAATCCAATGGTTCTCAACTCTGGTCCACTGCTTGTTCAGGGAAAGCCCCTGGCGGGCTGGGCTGGTTTGTTTACCTGCCGCGTCCGCAGATTCGGACGATTATGGCTTCCACTGGCTGCAGTTCGCCACTCCAGGCCAATGGGGGCTGCAGAAAGGGCAGCCAGCATATTCCTTGGCCCGCACCGCTTTCTGCAGCCCCCATTGGCCTGGAACGGTGAACTGCGGCCAGTGGGAGCCGCGATCAGCCAAATCTGTGGACGCAGCAGGTAAACAAACTGGCCCGGCGTGACAGGGGCTTTCCCTGAACAAGTGGTGGACCAACGTTGAGAACCACTGCCTTAATCATTTGTGTTGCCCTTCTCTGTACCTTTTCCAATTCTAATATTTATTTTTTGAGATGGAACAACCAGAATTGCATGCGGTATTAAAGTTGTGGATGTACCATGGACTTACAGGTGTCTAGATACCCGGAAATTAGGGATGAAGAAGTTGTTTGGGGGGCCCTACTTTGCCACATCAGCACCTTCATGCTTGTCTTGAGCCAAACCTAACTTTATGAAGTTTCCCAAATGATTGGGGAGTCCATTTCAGTATAATCTACAGGGATGAGAAGCAGGTTTTTCCATCTTTACTCATATGGAGTCTTACAATTGAAATCAAAGGGAGTATTTAGAAGGTACCACACAATGTGAGTAAAGGTGGCAAGAATGTAGCCCATGTGGCTGCTTGGACCACAGCCTTGTATTCATTAAACTGGTCATGAACCTTGACATTTTCTCAAAGTTGAGCATAAATGTTTGTCTGAAAATTTGTCCCACAAGATGGATATCAATTATTATTAGTATTATTAATTATCAATTATCAATTATTATAATAATAATAATAAATAAATAAATAATTATTGTCCTCTCTTAAAATGCTACAGTCATCCAATAAGGAAGCAGGATCAATACCGGGGGGTGGGGCAACTAATCACACAACACTGCTATCAAAGAGCTGCTGTGAACATTTTGTGAACAACCACAGGTTGAAAATTACCTGTGAATAGCAAATATATCTGCAGAGAGCAGGAGGAGTTCACAAACAAGGTGATATCCAAAACAGGGCTACATTTGTGTAATAGTAAACTCCAACACAGGTTATGAGCTGTGTATGAACCTGGCAACTTCTTCATCAAAAACCCAGACCTCTTCCATGTTAGCTAAAAGAATAACTTCATTAGCTAGCAGAGGTAGCAGTAACTTCTAGGGTTGGTCAAAAGTTTTCCCACTGAAGCTGTTTTTTCCAGTTTTTTGGCACAAAAAGAAAATCCATTTTTTGTTTTTTTTTTCATTTTGGTTGAAAAACCCATCAATTTCAATCTTTTTTCCCCCTTTTTAAAAAAAAAGTAAATATTTTTTTTCATCCCCCCCCTCATTTTTTAGTGCAAATACTGAGCATATTCTATCCTGCTCCGTTAACTTCTGTGGGAACCAGGCCCTGACCACTTATCAATATTATCTGCGTTTACAAACTCACGTTTCAACCTGAACACTGATTTTATTATTCTTACTATTTATTTATTTCAATTTTTGGCAACCAAAACCTGCTTTTTTTCTTTGTGTATTTGGGGTTTCTTTTGTTTATTTTTCCTAAACTGAAAAGTGTTTTGGTTTTCAAGTTTTCAGAGTTTCAACTAATCCTCCCTCAAAAAAAAAAATCAACAAAAAACCTCATTTACAAAAATTGTTTTTTTCAAAAAGCCATTTTCCTTCAACAAAATATTTCAGTGGAAAATTTTCAACCACTTCTCCCATACTTACCTCAAACTGGCTCCCCCTTCTCCATTGCATCTAATGTAAGCCACTCGTTTTCACTTTTGAGGCCCTTCCTGGCCTAGCCACAACCTATCTATGGACTCTCTTTTGCTACTGAAATGTTGACTCCTACCTCCAGTCAGACCATGAGCCCAGCCTCCTTTGCCTACTGGTTACATTTTCAAACAAGCACATGTTTGCTTTCTCAGATGCTGTCCCCCACCCCCTGCCAAAGCTGGGAGAAGCTCCCCCTCACCATCTCAAAAATTAATCTATCTTCCTTCAAAGCACTCCTCTGAACTCTTCTATTCGATGATATGTACAACAGTTAGGCTGTTGGTGTGTTGAGACCACTGTCTATAATTCTGACCAATATTATCTCTGTGTTTCTTTATACTCCCCGTCAGTCTGTCTGTATCCATCTATTTACCTCTTGTCTTATACGTTGATTGTAAGCACTTTGGGGCAGGGCCAATCTTTTTGTTCTGTGTTTTTGCAGTGCCTAGCACAATAGGGTTCTGGTCCATGACTAGAGCTTCTAGGCACCATGGTAATAATAACAACAACAGTTCTGGATTCAAACTGCCCCTAGACCATGAAGTGCCGTTTTATTCTCATGATATATGTGGCCTGACTAAAAGTGGGAGGAGCTGTAAATCTTGAGAGAGGAGAGTGCCTGTGTTCATGAGCTGTCCAGTTCAATTTTGCAGCTCTAGAGCCAGATTTTCATCCAATAGTCAATGGAGCTATGCCAGCTTGCACCGGCTGAGCATCTAGCCCCAGATGTTGTAGGTAACATGGATGATCAACTAAACTTTTCAGGGCTCATAAGAACTGAATGTGAACTCCCATCTCTTGTGGTTCTCTCCTTGCTACAGCAAATGTGTGCCAATGAATGTGAGAACCTGTCAGAACCAGAAGGGTAGTTTGGAATACCCAGCTATCCCACCCCTGTGCTACATCACAGTACATGAGTGAATCTATCCTATGAAGGATGCCTAGTGACCCTCGCTACAGAATGAAAGGGTTCACAATGCAAAAGTGGACCTAAATGAAGACAATGAAGTTGGTTTTAAGAACATCATGATTCCTGCTCGCTTGAAGGGGAGATATACCTGGAGTTTTGATCTTAGTGTCTGTTTGCTTTAGAAATAGGCTGTTATATTCAGAGGAATGAACAGGCTCCTTCTATGGGATTTAGTTAAAGCAAATGTGCTTGGTAGGTTCACTGAACAAGACAGACATTACTGGCACCAGCAAGGTGACAAATGCTAACAGTGTACAGTCTAAAAAGATAAAATATAAGGAAAGTGGAGACAGCTGAAGAGAAAAGCTATGGAGAGAGATAAAACTTTCATTAAAATTAGAAATTGCCCTTGATAGTAGCTGTAGAAAATTAAAGGCAGTCCCAGTTTTCCAAGCATGAGTTTCTCTTTATTCTCTGCATTTAATATGTTTCTTACCCCCAATTCTGTGTTGTCCCGTTGCAGTCAGCTTCACCACGCTTATCCTTGTATGAGGTGTCTGTTTACACCTGGCTGTCTATTTCATCCAGGTCTTCTGTGTCCCGTGTGTCTTGTGTTATGGTTCAATAGTACCTCTGAGAAGCACATGAAATCCAGCACTTTTCTGCTGTTCTTTTTTAAAGAAATCTACCCTTAGTTAAAGTCCTGGTTGGGTGCAGTTACATTTAACAGGAGCAAAGGCTTTGTGAAATAAAATTTACTGTTAGAGTAGGGTAGAAACTGGGATTTTCTATTTTGCAGGAAATTCTGTGATTTCACATTTTTCCCCATTCTGATATGTATCAAAAGCAAAAATTACAGAATTTCCCCATGCAATGAGATTCATCGTTACCATCATCATCAATCATTCATTTTGGTCTATCAAAACCTTTCACTTCAGTTTGAATTGAAATATTTCATTTCAATTTTGTGATAGATAGATAGATAGATAGATAGATAGATAGATAGATAGATAGATAGATAGATATTTCTAAATGAAAAGTCATTTTCAAAGGAAAAAAATGAACTGTTCCATTCTGAAAACGTTGAAATAGAACATTCTGACAGTATCAAAATGTTTTTTTTCATTGTTTTTAAAATAAAAATTTCCTTGCAGGAAAATGCTCCATTGGAACATTTCTAACCAGCTGTTCTAGCTGGTAGAATCAGTGTGGTCCAGTTTATAGGGTAGTAGCTGGAAGTCAGGGGACCTGGGTTCAAATGGTGGTTTTGCCTGCAATGTGGGGCATGTTACTTGACCTCTTTGAGCCTCTGTTTCCTCTCCCACACTTTGTCAACCTTGTTTATTTAGGTAAAAATCTTTGTGGGGCAAGGAATTCTTCTTCCTATGAATATGTACATCACCTAGCACAATGGTATCTCAATCTCACCTGGGACCTCTAGGGTCTATTGTAATACAATTAAATAATAATGGTCAAGATTCAACGGATTCCAAGATGGCCATGTGGTTAGAGAAAAGAACTGGAGCCTGGATTGCAATCCTGGCTTAGCATTTAATATATGAACTGAGCCTGCAACCCTTACTCACATGAGTCATCCATACTTATGTCAATAGTTGGATTGATAACCTGCCTGAGTCAGGATTAGTCATATGATTTAAGGTCAAAGGATCAGGACTTGAGCAAGTCATCTGATTTCCTTTTCCTGTTAAACTGGCTAATCAACAGATGGTGGGATATGAGCTGAAATTTCCCAGAGAGATCAATCATCTTTATGAAACTATCTTAATTAGCAAGTTTACCAAGCAGTTGCAGAAGTACTGTATCTCCATTCAGTGATGCACGGCCCATGCATAGAATCTTGCTCCATCCTCACAACTACCAAATCCCACCATGTCCCCAAGCTGAGGAAAGAAAATATCATATTGCCTCTATATAAATCCATGATACGCCCACATCATGAATACTGTATACAGATGGGTCACCCATCTCAAAAAAGATATATTGGAATTGGAAAAGGTTCTGAAAAGGGCGACAAAATGATTAGGGGTGTGGAACAGCTTCCATATGAGGAGAGATTAATAAGACTGGGACTTTTCAGTTTGGAAAAGAGACGACTAAGGAGGAATATGATAGAGGTCTATAAAATCATAGAATCATAGAATATCAGGGTTGGAAGGGACCCCAGAAGGTCATCTAGTCCAACCCCCTGCTCAAAGCAGGACCAATTCCCAGTTAAATCATCCCAGCCAGGGCTTTGTCAAGCCTGACCTTAAAAACCTCTAAGGAAGGAGATTCTACCACCTCCCTAGGTAACGCATTCCAGTGTTTCACCACCCTCTTAGTGAAAAAGTTTTTCCTAATATCCAATCTAAACCTCCCCCACTGCAACTTGAGACCATTACTCCTCGTTCTGTCGTCTGCTGCCATTGAGAACAGTCTAGAGCCATCCTCTTTGGAACCCCCTTTCAGGTAGTTGAAAGCAGCTATCAAATCCCCCCTCATTCTTCTCTTCTGCAGGCTAAACAAGCCCAGCTCCCTCAGCCTCTCCTCATAACCCATGTGTTCCAGTCCCCTAATCATTTTTGTTGCCCTTCGCTGGACTCTTTCCAATTTATCCACATCCTTCTTGAAGTGTGGGGCCCAAAACTGGACACAGTACTCCAGATGAGGCCTCACCAATGTCGAATAGAGGGGAACGATCACATCCCTCGATCTGCTCACTATGCCCCTACTTATACATCCCAAAATGCCATTGGCCTTCTTGGCAACAAGGGCACACTGCTGACTCATATCCAGCTTCTCATCCACTGTCACCCCTAGGTCCTTTTCCGCAGAACTGCTGCCTATCCATTCGGTCCCTAGTCTGTAGCGGTGCATTGGGTTCTTCCGTCCTAAGTGCAGGACTCTGCACTTATCCTTATTGAACCTCATCAGATTTCTTTTGGCCCAATCCTCCAATTTGTCTAGGTTCCTCTGTATCCTATCCCTGCCCTCCAGCGTACCTACCACTCCTCCTAGTTTAGTATCATCCGCTAATTTGCTGAGAGTGCAATCCACACCATCTTCCAGATCATTTATGAAGATATGGAACAAAATCGGCCCCAGAACCGACCCCTGGGGCACTCCAATTGACACCGGCTGCCAACTAGACATGGAGCCATTGATCACTACCCGTTGAGCCCGACAATCTAGCCAACTTTCTATCCACCTTATAGAGCATTCATCCTGCCCATACTTCTTTAACTTGCTGCCAAGAATACTGTGGGAGACTGTGTCAAAAGCTTTGCTAAAGTCAAGAAACAATACATCCACTGCTTTCCCTTCATCCACAGAACCAGTAATCTCATCATAGAAGGTGATTAGATTAGTCAGGCATGACCTTCCCTTGGTGAATCCATGCTGGCTGTTCCTGATCACTTTCCTCTCATGCAAGTGCTTCAGGATTGATTCTTTGAGGACCTGCTCCATGATTTTTCCAGGGACTGAAGTGAGGCTGACTGGCCTGTAGTTCCCAGGATCCTCCTTCTTCCCTTTTTTAAAGGTTGGCACTACATTAGCCTTTTTCCAGTCATCCGGGACTTCCCCGGTTCGCCACGAGTTTTCAAAGATAATGGCCAATGGCTCTGCAATCACAGCCGCCAATTCCTTCAGCACTCTCGGATGCAACTCGTCCGGCCCCATGGACTTGTGCACGTCCAGCTTTTCTAAATAGTCCCTAACCACCTCTATCTCCACAGAGGGCTGGCCATCTCTTCCCCATACTGTGCTGCCCAGTGCAGTAGTCTGGGAGCTGACCTTGTTCGTGAAGACAGAGGCAAAAAAAGCATTGAGTACATTAGGTTTTTCCACATCCTCTGTCACTAGGTTGCCTCCCTCATTCAGTAAGGGGCCCACACATTCCTTGGCTTTCTTCTTGTTGCCAACATACCTGAAGAAACCCTTCTTGTTACTCTTGACATCTCTTGCTAGCTGCAGCTCCAGGTGCGATTTGGCCCTCCTGATTTCATTCCTACATGCCCGAGCAATATTTTTATACTCTTCCCTGGTCATATGTCCAACCTTCCACTTCTTGTAAGCTTCTTTTTTATGTTTAAGATCCGCTAGGATTTCACCATTAAGCCAAGCTGGTCGCCTGCCATATTTACTATTCTTTCAACTCATTGGGATGGTTTGTCCCTGTAACCTCAACAGGGATTCCTTGAAATACAGCCAGCTCTCCTGGACTCCTTTTCCCTTCAAGTTAGTCCCCCAGGGGATCCTGGCCATCCGTTCCCTGAGGGAGTCGAAGTCTGCTTTCCTGAAGTCCAGGGTCCGTATCCTGCTGCTTACCTTTCTTCCCTGCGTCAGGATCCTGAACTCAACCAACTCATGGTCACTGCCTCCCAGATTCCCATCCACTTTTGCTTCCCCCACTAATTCTACCTGGTTTGTGAGCAGCGGGTCAAGAAAAGCTCCCCCCCTAGTTGGCTCCTCTAGCACTTGCGCCAGGAAATTGTCCCCTACGCTTTCCAAAAACTTCCTGGATTGTCTATGCACCGCTGTATTGCTCTCCCAGCAGATATCAGGAAAATTAAAGTCATCCATGAGAATCAGGGCATGTGATCTAGTAGCTTCCGTGAGCTGCCGGAAGAAAGCCTCATCTACCTCATCCCCCTGGTCCGGTGGTCTATAGCAGACTCCCACCACTACATCACTCTTGTTGCACACACTTCTAAACTTAATCCAGAGACACTCAGGTTTTTCTGCAGTTTCGTACCGGAGCTCTGAGCAGTCATACTGCTCCCTTACATACAGTGCTACTCGCCCACCTTTTCTGCCCTGCCTGTCCTTCCTGAACAGTTTATAACCATCCATGACAGTACTCCAGTCATGTGAGTTATCCCACCAAGTCTCTGTTATTCCGATCACGTCATAGTTCCTTGACATCACCAGGACCTCCAGTTCTCCCTGCTTGTTTCCAAGGCTTTGTGCATTTGTGTATAAGCACTTGAGATAACCTGCTGATCGCCCCTCATTCTCAGTATGAGGCAGGAGCCCTCCCCTCACAGACATTCCTGCCTGTGCTTCCTCCCGGTATCCCGCTTTCCCACTTACCTCAGGGCTTTGGTCTCCTTCCCCCGGTGAACCTAGTTTAAAGCCCTCCTCACTAGGTTAGCCTCATGACGGGTGTGGAGAAAGTAAATAAGAAAGTGTTATTTACTCCTTGTCATAACACAAGAATTAGGGGTCACTCAATGAAATGAATAGACAGTGGGTTTAAAACAAATAAAGGGAAGTATTTTTTTCACACGACACACAATCAACCTGTGGAACTCTTTGCCAGAGGATGTTGTAAAGGCCAAGACTGTAACAGGGTTCAAAATGGAACTAGATAAATTCATGGAGGATAGGTCCATCCATGGCTATTAGCCAGGATGGGCAGAGATGGTGTCCCTAACCTCTATTTGCCAGAAGCTGGAATGGGTGACGGGATGGATCACTTGATGATTCCTTGTTCTGTTCATTCCCTCTGAAGCACCTGGCATTGGCTACTGTCAGAAGACTAGATGCTGGGCTAGATGGACCTTTGGTCTGACCCAGTATGGCCATTCTTATGTTCAGAAACTGGTCAATCAATGATCAGAACATAGGCCTCTACCACTTGATGTAAAGAAGCATGGCCATTAGGTGGGAGTTGCAGCAAGCTCTTAGCTTGGTCATTCCCTAGCTGGACAAGTGATCCCACACACTTAACCAGTGTATTACCACTACTCTTGTTTCCTATATCTGGATGCAAGGTTCCTACCACAGTGGTCAGATAGTGAAATAAGAGTGAGGAGTATTACACTAGGAATACACCACCAGACATCATAGAGATTTTCTGGCACTGGGGCTTGTTAGGATTTGCTTTTTGCAAGAGTGTTCTGCATCTTGCTTCCCAATTTCTGGAAACGCTTACCAATGGGCTCTGGGGAAAAATAAGAAAACAGGTAGATGAAGGGGAAATTTACTTCTGTGGCTAAATCTGAAGAGCAGGACTTACGTTTGTTCCCAGCTCTGCCACCAACTGCCAGAGAGAGTTTGAGCACATTACATAACATGCCCCTGCCTCAGTTTCACCTCTCGCCAATGGGGATAATAATACTCCCCTACCTCACAGAAGTGATGTAATTACAGCTGATTAGGGAAGTGGGTTTTTGTTCCCATTTAAACATTTTGACAAAAATAAAAAATGCTTTTGTTTCTTTTGAGAGAGACAAAGTAGGTGAGGTAATATCTTTTGTTGGACCAGCTTCTGTTGGTGAGAGAGACAGGCTTTTGATGGACCTGAAGGAGAGCTCTGTGGAGCTTGAAACCTTGTCTCTTTCACCAATAAAGTTGGTCCAGTGAAAGACGTTACCTCACTGACCTAGTCTTTCTCATATCCTGTGACTGACATGGGTGCAACGCTGCAAACGACCATGGAAAATATCAAAGTTTGTTTTCACTGAAATTTCAGTTCAAAAGAGTGCACTTTTTTTTCAAATTTCAGCAACTAAATACGTGTTAATTTGGAGGGTTTCCCAAGAAAACCTGAAAAAACGTTATAGGAAAACATGTTTGGCATGAAAACATTTGACCAGGTCTAGGTGTCATTTCAGAATATTTGTAATAGGCTCTGTGTGGCAAAGTGTTCTTCTAATCACAATAGTGTCCTGGTGTTAATTACTTGGAAACCAACTGGCTCTTTAAGGATCAAAAATGCAAGGATGAGCCAGAGATTCTTGCTCTTCTTCTGAATGGGTTTTCTCACATCTCTGTGCAGCCTGGCTGCCCCCACCTATGAAACACAGATTTTTATTTAAGTATGATCCTGTAGACTGTAGAAAGATTAAACACACATATCTAATAGTCCGTCTGGCCCCTTTTTGAAATACATTTATACGATGAATCCAGCCGTACGCATGTGGTCTGTGTACTGCATAGAAAAGTACCATTTTCCCACCCCACAGGTTTAAATTGGCCTAAATTGGTTGAATTTAATTTGTCAATTGCATTTTGTTCAATTCCTGGCTGCAAAATGTTCACTAAACAGAACCACAGATCCCCAGAAACCCCAGTGTCAAGGAAAAGCACGAGCTTTTCTTGAGGAAACCATAATATAATGATTTGCCTAGGGTATTCCAAAGGGAGCACACTCAGCTATTGAGGTTTGAAACAATCTAGCTCCAAAAACTTCTAAGTACTTCAATGCAGGTAGCTCCCTTTCACCTAAAGCAGCGGGAAGTGGGGTGGGGGAAGGGTTAATTTGATGAAAGTTAATAGAAGAGAAGCCAACTAGTGCATTACAGACCACCTTTTATTCCCCTATAACAAACGTGGATGCAGCAGGTACGGGACACTGTTTTAGAACACTCACTTCACTTAGGTAAGTGTGAAGCCTTGGGATCTCTTTACTGCCAGTAGGGGAGAGCTAAAACGACACAGAAAGGGCAGGGGGTGTGAAGATAGGGCCAAAATCTGCTATAGGAATTGAGGGTGCTCTGCACTTATCAGGATCAGACTCGTAGTTCATGGCCCAGGGCCAGAGTCTGATCTCTTTACTTTTCTTGGGCAGCAGCTTCCACCAAAAGGACTGTTTGTGGAATAGGACACTGTAGAACCTGAGTAAAGGGATCAGAATCTAGCCCTCTGTACCTACACACAGGATCAGAACACACAGCTGGTATTTATTAGTTTCAGGTGCTTTATTTATCCAGCCCTGTAGGGGATTAAAAGACAAAGGGAAGGGGAGGGGAGTTAAGAACTGACTGCTCAACGGTTTTGGGGATTTGTACCAGATAGACCATAATTCTGGTAGCCAACGTGGATTACAAAAGAAAAATGAAGTGTAAATTGATTATTGGGGCCTCCATTTTATTAAATGCATAACTCATGTGGAGAGTGTTATTGTATGAATAAAGATGATATTTATGAATCAAAGAAGGATTCATACAAAACAATCATTTCTCCAGTTGAGCCATGCTTTGAAGTTGCATTTGTTTCCCTCCTCCCGCTAAAATAAAAAAAAAAAAACAGGTTGCTTTTTCACTGTGAAATAAGGTCGTTCTGGGTGGAGGGAAGTAGGAGCCATTCACCTATTTCATAAGGGAGGAATCCCTCTCCAAACAAAGTCTTCTTGTAAAAATCATAGTCCATGGTTCAATCAATCAAGCAAAGGCGAAAGGCTCCACAGTTTGGCAATGATGGGATCCCTGTGGGTGGATCTCTGCACTCTTGCCACGCGTCATTGAAATCATCAGGGCACCACTTGTTATGAGCTTCCTGGAGGAACAGCTGGGTGAGAGACCATGGCTGGGAGGAGGTCAGACTGGTTGATCATCGAGACCCCTTCTGGTCTCCAAATTGGTGAATCTATCTGGGCACAAAAGTCCATCTGTGTGTATTGGACTGAAGGTTTGGGACCTGGGGATGATGGTTTAAGCAAACACTAAGTTCCTGGTCAAATAATTCAATTCCTAGTATCTGAATAGTTTCCCAACATATTACTTATATGGAACAATGTGGGACATTGGGAAATGAACTGGACCAAGCCCTGAGGGATAGAATGTAGGGAATGACTCTGTAATGGCACTCAGGGACTAGTGCCCCGATCCTCAAAGGTCTGTAGGTGCCTAATTCCCATTGACTTCAAGGGGAGTTAGGTGTCTATATACCTTGGATGATCTGAGCCCATGCAACCTAATAAATCCTTTCCATCTTTCCATCCTTTCCAGCAACAAGAGTGATGTAGTGGTGGGAGTCTGCTATAGACCACCGGACCAGGGGGATGAGGTGGATGAGGCTTTCTTCTGGCAACTCGCAGAAGCTACTAGATCGCACGCCATGGTTCTCATGGGTGACTTTAAATTTCCTGATATCTGCTGGGAGAGCAATACAGCTGTGCATAGACAATCCAGGAAGTTTTTGGAAAACGTAGGGGACAATTTCCTGGTGCAAGTGCTAGAGGAGCCAACTAGGGGGGGAGCTTTTCTAGACCTGCTGCTCACAAACCGGGAAGAATTAGTGAGGGAAGCAAAAGTGGATGAGAATTTGGGAGGCAGTGACCATGAGTTGGTTGAGTTCAGGATCCTGACACAGGGAAGAAAGGTAAGCAGCAGGATACAGACCCTGGACTTCAGGAAAGCAGACTTCGACTCCCTCAGGGAACGGATGGGTAGGATCCCCTGGGGGACTAACATGAAGGGGAAAGGAGTCCAGGAGAGCTGGCTGTATTTCAAGGAATCCCTGTTGAGGTTACAGGGACAAACCATCCCGATGTGTCGAAAGAACAGTAAATATGGCAGGCGACCAGCTTGGCTTAACGGTGAAATCCTAGCGGATCTTAAACATAAAAAAGAAGCTTACAAGAAGTGGAAGGTTGGACATATGACCAGGGAAGAGTATAAAAATATTGCTCGGGCATGTAGGAATGAAATCAGGAGGGCCAAATCGCACCTGGAGCTGCAGCTAGCAAGAGATGTCAAGAGTAACAAGAAGGGTTTCTTCAGGTATGTTGGCAACAAGAAGAAAGCCAAGGAAAGTGTGGGCCCCTTACTGAATGAGGGAGGCAACCTAGTGACAGAGGATGTGGAAAAACCTAATGTACTCAATGCTTTTTTTGCTTCTGTCTTCACTAACAAGGTCAGCTCCCAGACTGCTGTGCTGGGCATCACAGCATGGGGAATAGATGGCCAGCCCTCTGTGGAGAAAGAGGTGGTTAGGGACTATTTAGAAAAGCTGGATGTGCACAAGTCCATGGGGCCGGACGCGTTGCATCCGAGAGTGCTAAAGGAATTGGCGGCTGTGATTGCAGAGCCATTGGCCATTATCTTTGAAAACTCGTGGTGAACGAGGGAAGTCCCAGATGACTGGAAAAAGGCTAATGTAGTGCCAACCTTTAAAAAAGGGAAGAAGGAGGATCCTGGGAACTACAGGCCAGTCAGCCTCACCTCAGTCCCAGGAAAAATCATGGAGCAGGTCCTCAAAGAATCAATCCTGAAGCACTTATATGAGAGGAAAGTGATCAGGAACAGTCAGCATGGATTCACCAAGGGAAGGTCATGCCTGACTAATCTAATCACCTTCTATGATGAGATTACTGGTTCTGTGGATGAAGGGAAAGCAGTGGATGTATTGTTTCTTGACTTTAGCAAAGCTTTTGACACAGTCTCCCACAGTATTCTTGGCAGCAAGTTAAAGAAGTATGGGCAGGATGAATGCTCTATAAGGTGGATAGAAAGTTGGCTAGATTGTCGGGCTCAACGGGTAGTGATCAATGGCTCCATGTCTAGTTGGCAGCCGGTGTCAATTGGAGTGCCCCAGGGGTCGGTTCTGGGGCCGATTTTGTTCCATATCTTCATAAATGATCTGGAGGATGGTGTGGATTGCACTCTCAGCAAATTAGCGGATGATACTAAACTAGGAGGAGTGGTAGGTACGCTGGAGGGCAGGGATAGGATACAGAGGAACCTAGACAAATTGGAGGATTGGGCCAAAAGAAATCTGATGAGGTTCAATAAGGATAAGTGCAGAGTCCTGCACTTAGGACAGAAGAACCCAATGCACCGCTACAGACTAGGGACCGAATGGATAGGCAGCAGTTCTGCGGAAAAGGACCTAGGGGTGACAGTGGACGAGAAGCTGGATATGAGTCAACAGTGTGCCCTTGTTGCCAAGAAGGCCAATGGCATTTTGGGATGTATAAGTAGGGGCATAGCAAACAGATCGAGGGACGTGATCGTTCCCCTCTATTCGACATTGGTGAGGCCTCATCTGGAGTACTGTGTCCAGTTTTGGGCCCCACACTACAAGAAGGATGTGGATAAATTGGAGAGAGTCCAGCGAAGGGCAACAAGAATGATTAGGGGTCTGGAACACATGACTTATGAGGAGAGGCTGAGGGAACTGGGATTGTTTAGTCTGCAGAAGAGAAGAATGAGGGGGGATTTGATAGCTGCTTTCAACTACCTGAGAGGTGGTTCCAGAGAGGATGGTTCTAGACTATTCTCAGTGGGAGAAGAGGACAGGACAAGGAGTAATGGTCTCAAGTTGCAGTGGGGGAGGTTTAGGTTGGATATTAGGAAAAACGTTTTCACTAAGAGGGTGGTGAAACATTGGAATGCGTTACCTAGGGAGGTGGTGGAATCTCCTTCCTTAGAAGTTTTTAAGGTCAGGCTTGATAAAGCCCTGGCTGGGATGATTTAATTGGGGATTGGTCCTGCTTTGAGCAGGGGGTTGGACTAGATGACCTCCTGAGGTCCCTTCCAACCCTGATATTCTATGATTCTATGATCTATGACTCATTGAATGATTTCATTTCTGCACAAGCTATAGCTGACATGACAGCACTTTCAAAACAAAGTTCATGATGGGAAATGAGAATTTGCAAATGCCCATGTGTAGAAGGAAATCCCCTTTCTTAGCTTTCTTCTCTCCATCCCTCTTGGATTGGCTGGTGCAGTGGCTCTTACATTACACAATAGATAGTCTTTTTCTGTTCTACATCAAATATATGTATATACATACACAGGAGGGGGCGGGGCAGAGAAGAGGAGAGATGGGCATACAGAGGGTTAATCCTGAAAGACTACCAGAGAAAAAAAATTGTGTAAAGTGGGAAATTAGTCAGCAGAGACCTGACAAAGTGCTTCCTACACATGCTGTTCTGTCAGGCTGCACAGCTTCTTCTGCTTCAGAGGTAATTACATAGATTTTCTGTCTTGTACTTGCAAAAACACAGCACAGCACTCCACCACTGCTTGTAGCTCAGTCCTTCACGCCTCCAGCTGCATGGGGCTGGAAAATGTTTACACAGTTTCTTTTCAGATTTTTTAAAGTACAATGTAGAGTTGGGTTGGCTCTTTATCTGGGGGCTTGGAAGGGTCTCCTCTGAAGACAGACCAAAGCTTAGGGAGAAATGTGCTGCTAGGGGGTGTGACAGGGTCGGGCCAGATCGCTATAGGAGAGTAATTTTTTTTTTGAAGCAGAAAAGAATTTTATTTGCACAACACTTACAAAAAATCACCAAAAAGGAAAAAAACAAAACTATGCAACAAAACAAAAGCAAACGCAAGGTATAACACAGCAGCCTTCAGGAGGGAAAAGTGTTCAGGCTAGCCTGGGCCCAGAGCCGGGGGGCTTCCTTGACACTCATGGTCTTCCACCCTCCTGAGTTACCTGGTGGCCTAGGGGGGGGGGGCTTCCTTGACACTCGTGGTCTTCCACCCCCTCGAGTTACCTAGGGCCACGCCCAGTGTCACCGATTATTCCTCTCCTGAGAGTGCCCGAAAAGATGGCACGGCTGCGGGGTGGGCAGTTTGGGGGGGAGGGACGTGCACCCACGTGTGATAGGACCCCTCCCAGGTGACAGTGAAGATGGTGTCCACAGCGGCAATGGCTGGGGCTGGGGTCTCTCGCTCTTCCCCACAATCAAAGGGTCAGATGGAGGGAACCGGATGGGATCACCAAGCAGAGAACCTCAGACAGCACCCACCGCTCCTCAAAGGCGTCAAGGGAGTCGGTGGACGCCGCCCAGAGGAACTCCGCCCGGATACGTGAATGTACTGAGGATCGGAAAACAGCCCTACAGTTGCAGGACGCTTCATTAGCCAACCTCCCCTCTCTGGTTTTATAAATGGCTGTTTTAGCTAGGGCTACGAGGAGGTTAACCAGGAGATCTCGCGACGTTGTAGGGCCATGGATGGGAAGTGTGTAAATAAAAAGGTGAGGGGAAAAGTGCAGCCAAAAGGGTAATAAAATATTCGTGAGGAGCTGGAAAAGGGGCTGCAGCCTGGCACACTCTAAATATATGTGTGCCAGGGTTTCCCTCACATTACAGAAAGGGCAAGTATCCGAGATGGGGGTGAACTGCGTCAAAAACATGCCCGTCCTCACAGCTCTGTGAAGAAGCTGCCAACTAATGTCCCCCATGGGCCTCGGGACCAAGGTGGAATTCAGGCTGGCCCACCGGGGTTGCTCACCCTCCAAAGGTGGCAGGAGGTCCTGCCACTTTGTATTGGGGTGGGACACCAGGGTGAGGGCGTGAAGGGTATGAAGCGTGAGTGTGTATAGATGTTTCATTGGCGTGGTTTGGAAGCTGACCGGCTGCAGTTTATGCAGCTGGCTCACAGTGAAAGGGTGAGGGGTTTGTTGGGATCTATGGGGTAGGGGCCCAATTGAAAGGTTCGGTGGGCCTGGGGTAGAGGAAGGATGGGGTGCGCCCTTGCGCAGGGCTCGGCTGAGATAAGCCCGAGCAGCGGGCATCAAAGCGGCCTTCACCTCCTGAAGTACGCACCGGGGGGTACGAGGTCTGCAGAGCCCCATGCGCCGAGCGAGCGTCAGGGGATCCAGCCAGTCTCCCCGGTCGTAGTCCAGGAGGTCTCCGACTCTCGTGACTTCCGCCAGGACCAAACTCTGGCGCACCGAGTGGGACTCCGCCACCTGCACACGGAGCTGGGGGTTGTGTAGCAGGGGCTCCGCGAGGAGATCCGCTCCCACAGTGGCCGCCGCGGACCTGGTCATTGAAAACAGTTTCCAGGTCTGGAGGAGGTCCTGGTAGAAGACCGGAAGAGTGGAGAGGTCTCGTGGAAAACCTCTTGGACAGAGATAAAAGAGCTGCCGTTCGTATCGGAGCCCTTGGAAGTGGCGCAGGAAGGCGTGCGCTAGTATGCTCCACGTCGAACTAACTGCAGGGCCTGGAGGCAGAAGACATGGACCTGAGTGTGCAGACACTTCAGGCCCTGCCCTCCTTCCTTCAGGGGTAGATGAAGAACCCCAACAGGGGCCCAGTGTATTCCTGACCAAAAGAACTCTAGAATCGATGTCCGGAGGTTGGTCAGGAAACCCGGAGCGGGGACCAGGGTGTTGAGCTGGTACCAGAGCGTGGACAGGACCAGTTGGTTCAGCAATCAGTGCTCTACGGTCAGCCCGTCCATGCCTGGAGATTTATTGGTGGGTATGTGAAGGAGGGCTTCCGAGAACTCGGCCAGGGTGAGAGGCAGCTCTAGTCGGTCTCGGTCGCCCACGCTGACCATAGGGAGTTCCTCCCAGAGGACCCTGCAAGCATCAGGATTGGTCGGATCCAGGGAGAAAAGGCTTGTGTAGAAGTCACGGGCCCTCCCACACATCTCCACCAGATCCATGAGGGGGGTGCTGTCTTCTGTTAGAAGGCAGGTGTCAAGGTTCCTCCCCCACTCTGAACTCTAGGGTACAGATGTGGGGACCTGCATGAAAACCTCCTAAGCTTACTTTCACCAGCTTAGGTTAAAACTTCCGCAAGGTACAAATTAATTTTATCCTTTGTCCCTGGATCTCCACTGTGACCACCAAACTCTAACTGGATTTACTGGGAAACGTAGTTTGGACACGTCTTTCCCCCCAAAATCCTCCCAATCCTTGCACCCCACTTCCTGGGGAAGGTTTGGTAAAAATCCTCACCAATTTGACCACAGACTCAAACCCTTGGATCTGAGAACAATGAAAAAGCATTCAGTTTTCTTACAAGAAGACTTTTAATAGAAGTAAAGAAACCACCTCTGAAAAATCAGGATGGTAGATTCCTTACAGGGTAATTAGATTCAAAACATAGAGAATCCCTCTAGGCAAAACCTTAAGTTACAAAAAAGACACACAGATAGGAATAGTCATTCTATTCAGCACAGTTCTTTTCTCAGCCATTTAAAGAAATCATAATCTAACACATACCTAGCTAGATTACTTACTAAAAGTTCTAAGATTCCATTCCTGTTCTATCCCCGGCAAAAGCAGCATACAGACAGACCCAGACCCTTTGTTTCTCTCCCTCCTCCCAGCTTTTGAAAGTATCTTGTCTCCTCATTGGTCATTTTGGTCAGGTGCCAGCGAGGTTACCTTTAGCTTCTTAACCCTTTACAGGTGAGAGGATTTTTCCTCTGGCCAGGAGGGATTTTAAAGGGGTTTACCCTTCCCTTTATATTTATTACAGACGTGATTCTTGGCCCCCTGGTTTTCTCCAGGGCATAAAAGAAACAGGAGCCACGATCCATCTTCCGAAGGAGGCGGATGCGGGATTGAACAAAGGCACCTCGGGCCCGATGGTCCTCGAGGGCCCAGAGTTCCTCCCGCTTCTCCCAGCACGCTCCGCAGAGGAACGGGTCCTCGGGGCTGACGGCCAGATGCCTCTCCATCTCTAAGACCTCCCTTTCCAACTGCTCTATCAACGCATTTCTCCGTCGGCTGGTGCCCCGGGTGTAGTCACGACAGAAAAGCTTGGCGCGCACCTTCCCTAGATCCCACCATCTCCGTGCCGAGGGAAAGGCACGCCACTGCTCTCGCCAGGCCAGCCAGAACTCCCGGAAAGACGTCACGAAACCCTCATCCTCCATCAGGCTGTTGTTAAAATGCCAATAGGCCGGCCCCGGCCTCTTTGCACAGAGGGAGGCTGTTATAGTGGCTAGATGATGGTCAGAGAATGGGGCCGGCCGAATGTTGGAGGAGTGGCCTCGTGAAAGATGGAAACGTGATAAATAAATATGGTCCAACCAGGAGTGGTGTGACCGATGGGCCTCCGCCCGGACAAAGATGAAGGTGGAAATGTCATCCGGGTGGTGGTCACGCCAGACGTCTACTAGAGAATGATGTTCGACTATTTCTCAGAGAATGTTCACGGCAGCCGGCCTCAGCTCGGCCCCTGAGCGGTCCTGCTCCTCGAGGGTGGTGTTAAAGTCCCCTCCCAGGACTAGGCACTCGTGAGAATCTAGGGTACTGAGAAAGGCAGACACCCGCTGATAGGATTGCGGCAGCTTCGGGCTTGTTGTCGGGGCATAGATGTTAACGAGGTTGATCACGAGCCCCTCCATATAGACCTGGAGATGCAGCAGGTGGCCCGGCACAGCCTCAGTGACACCTAGAACCTCGGGCCACAGGTCAGGGGAGAACAGGGTCGCCACGCCAGCCTGTCGAACCATGAAATGGCTAAAGTAGACCCCGTCCCCCAACTCCAGCTGCTAGCTGTCCTCGGCGGTCGGATCCATATGGGTCTCCTGCAGGAAAAACACAGAGTACTCCCCCTCCCAAAGGAAAGAGAGCACCTGGGATCTGCGGAGAGCCATCCTGCAGCCCCTGGTGTTCAAAGTTGCGATAATGAGAGGCGTCATGTCGAGGGCTGCGGGGGTGGGGTTCCTTGTTGGTGTGGGTGTTTGCGGCCCCCAGCGGGTCACGCAACAATCCGTGACCCATCCCGTAAGTGAATAATTTATCACAGAAGCTGCGGACCAGCCCGTAGGCCGCGGCACCTTGCCTTCCTGTCCCTCTACCCTCTCTTATAAGGGCCCTTGTGGCTTGGAGGAATTAGTCAAAGTCCCCCCATCACTAGAGAGCTAGCTGTACCTTGTTGTGGGAGCCATGGGCGTCTTCTAAAAACTCCCGCAACGCTTTTCGCAGCTCATGGGGCGGGGGGGTTGCGATTTCTCGGTTGTTCCCTGCTGGTGCAGCCTCGTGGTCCGCTGAGGCGGGCAAACAGGGTGCGGACCACCGACGGGGCATCTGAAAGGCCAAAGTTATTAGGTCCGTCTAAAGCCTTGGGGTAGAAGAGGATGGCAGAGGGAAAATTGCAGCTCCTAATGGGTAGTGGCAGGAAAATGCAAAGGCTGCTCCTTGGCGGGGATCTGCAAAAAAAGGGAAAGAAATAACCCCAGGGGTGGCAATAGCATTGCAGGAAGAGGTGGATTGGGCAGGGACGGGGTGGGGGTGGGGTTAGAGGCGAGGCTTTGGGCTTCGGGAGGCAAGCAGCTGAGAGGTGGTGCCTCCCGAACAGATTTGAGGGTTAAGGGGGTGGGGAGGGGGCTCCCAGTGATGCTAGGCGCAGGCTCTGTGGTGGATTTGGCAGCTACGGCATCAGGTGGTGGACCACCTTCTGTAGGGTGCCTGCCTGGGAAGGCGGTTAGGGGGAGGGAGCATGGGGAAAGGGGGACTGGGGTGAGGTTGCCCAGATCGAGGCCAGCCGGCAGTAGGTCATTCTCTCCCTGGGTGACCGGGGTCAAACCTAGGGCCTTGATCTCCTCATACATGGAGGAGAGATCGTCTTCTGCCACCTCGGGGGTCTCCCCTCTGGCGCCCGCTGCGATGGTCACTTTGGGGTTCGTGGGGGGGTTGGGTGATATTCGGGCAGAAGGGGCTTCCTCAGGGGTCTCGGAAGGGAGGGTCTCTCATGGAGGGGAGATTCTACCTTCCAATGCTATTCTGTCTTCCCCTCCCGACACCGGCGGCTGGATCTCACTCGTGGGCATAGCGGAAGGCTCAGTGTCAGTGCCTCCCTTCCTGGTCTTCCAGGGGGCCTCCGCATCGGATGGGTGCAGTGGAGCTCGAGCCTTCCGCTTGCCTCATTTTCCCTGGACTAGGGTCCAGCCCTCCATAGCATCGTCTAGGGCTGGTTAGCAGGGGTCGTGTCGGGGAGCAGAGGCGATGGTTCAGGGGCTCAGGGGGGTAACAGTGAGGCAGCATGAAGGGGGGGGGTTCTTCTTGGGGTGGGGCCTCTCCTATGCCCGGTAATATCTTTGCTGCATCCTCCTCCATAGGCTCAGCTGGATTGTTAACAGCAAGGGCGGGGCTCCCTCACTTGTCTGGGCATTGTAGGGGAGGTGTCTCTTGGGCCCAGGTGGGAGCAGCGGTGGATCGAGCAGGAGGAGAGGTGGTTTCAGGTAACGGGTGGCCAGGAGCGTCGGCAACGACGGAGCCAATGCCCTGCCAGGTCTCGGGGGTCTCGGGTGCCCCTCCCCGCGGGGCAAAGGGGCAGTCTCTTCGGATATGCCCCGCTGATCGGCAGAAGTAGCACCGGGCCTCTCCTGTGGAATAGTAGACCTGATAGCGGGCTCCCTGGTAGGGGACTAGGAAGGACCCCTCGAGCGCCTCTCCGTCACGCGCTGGTGGCGGCGGTAGAAGCTGCACTTGCCGGCGGAACGAAAGGACGTGACGGAGGGTGGGGTCCTTACATCCCAACGGGAGAGGGCTGATGACAGAAACGGGTTTCCCCAGGGTGGAGAGAGCGGGTAACAGGGTGGCATTGGGTAGAAAAGGAGGGATGGAGGTCAGAACTAGGCAGACGCCCAGGTCTTCCAGCGGTTACAGGGGAACGAACACCCCGCCCCTCCCACCTCCAGGCCCTTCTCCACTGCCTCCTGGGCGGCATCCTCCGAGGCTAAAAAAAAAACGACCTTCCCATACATCTTGGAGGCCGCCACAATAGCCGTGGGTCCTACCACCTTCGCCAACGTCTGCACGTATGTCTCCACGTGGGGCAAGGCAGGCACCAGGAGGCAACGGACGCCGTGCCTCCTGGTCAAGGCGGTGAAAGGGCCCCGGCCGCTGGTGATGGTGGCGGAGGCGGGGGGGGCGAGATGACGAGGCGGCAGGCAGGGGGGAGCCCGTCACCGCCTGGGCATATGTCCTGGGGGTTGGGGGAGGGACAATCGCAGAGCTGGTGGAGGGAAACGCAGGGAGGGGTGCCACGGTTGATGACGAGGCCACAGCGGTGGGGGCAGCCCCTGCCATGGAGAGCTCAGTGGTTTTAGCGGGGCCCTTTCCTTTCTTCCCACCTTGGCCCTTCCGGCCAGCTGGGGGGGGTCCTAGAATCTGGTGGGGCGGTGGGCGCAGCAGCAGCAGTAATCACCCCGGTGCCTCCTGCCGCCGGTGCCCCGGGGGGGGGGTGGCAAGTATCTTAACAATAGTGGTGGGGGGGACCTTGGGGGTCGGGCGGGGGGGAGGTGGGGGAGGGACAACTGATTTTGTTGGAGGGGCCTCGCCCCTCTCATTCCCCACCATTGTGAGCAGGGAGAGACGGGGAGACACCGGAAGGATGAGGAGGGAGGGGGAAAGCAAAGTAACCGCTCCTCCCTGCTGGGCTACAGGCGGGGGGGGGGGAATGCCAAAGGGGTTGGACTGGGAGGGGGGGGGAACAAAATCGGGGTTGGTAATAGTGGCAAGCTGTGGGATAAGCAACCCGGGGGGAGGGGCACAGACCCACACACGTTTGTCCAGAGAGTCTCGGTTGGTCGGCTGTTATGTCCGGTCTGAAAGGCAAAGTTCAAAGCAAACAGCTGGATCCGAAGGAAGATGGCAGGTTGCCAGCAGGGACGGACGGCGGGGGGGGGCTGTGACAGTTGTAGTAATGGTGGGGGGGAGTTAGGGGCACCGATGGATCGGGGGGGGGCTCCGCGCCACACCCCCTGTGCCGCCACAAACACAAGTAAACCACAGTCAAACTCCCCCCCACGAGAGTATAATTCAGAAAATTACTCAGTCTTACGGCCCCCTTCACGATGATTTGTAGCTTCCCTGGGTTATTTCTCCTGTCTTCTGAAATCTTCTTCTCCAGCTGTGTTGGCTGTGTTCCAAGGCTTCCGGCATGCTGAGAATGTTGTAAAGATAAGAAGTAAAATCCGAGCTGCCAGCAAAACGGCTGGGTCTGGGGGTTTCCACTCCCTCCTCCGGATAGCAAAATCGGCAATCTTCCTCCTCCTCCTCCTCCAGGGGGTTCAGCTGAGGCAAATAGCTGCTCCCAAAAACAGGCGTGGGGGGGGTGCTGGTGGTAAGCTGGAGGCCGACCAGCACGTAAACGGCAAGAGGAAAAAAATAACAAAAAATCAAACCAAAACAAAAAGCGTCTGGCCCGGTCGGAGGGGAAAACTAAGGCAGGTTCAAAAAATAAGAAAAATCCAGGCCAGGGGGCTTTAGGAAAGAATAGAAAGCAGATAGCTAAGGAGCAAGCAAAGAACGTTCCGTTTCCCAACAGTGAAGTTTCCAGAACAATCAGGAACCTTCTGGAGACAATTAAGACAAGCTGATTAGAACACCTGCAGCCAATCAAGAAGCTGCTACAATCAATTAAGGCAGGCTAATCAGGGCACCTGGGTTTAAAAAGGAGCTCACTTCAGTTTGCGGTGTGCGTGTGAGGAGCTGGGAGCAAGAGGCGCTAGGAGCTGAGAGTGAGAACGCGGACTGTTGGAGGACTGAGGAGTACAACCATTATCTGACACCAGGAGGAAGGTCCTATGGTGAGGATAAAGAAGGTGTTGGGAGGAGGCCATGGGGAAGTATCCCAGGGAGTTGTAGTTGTCACACAGCTGTTCCAGGAGGCACTCTAGACAGCTGCATTCCACAGGGTCCTGGGCTGGAACCCGGAGTAGAGGGCGGGCCCGGGTTCCCCCCAAATCCTCCCAACTCCTCGTCAGACACAGGAGGAGTCAACCTGGACTGTGGGTTCACAAAAACGGCTAAGCTGAGGGCTGCCGTGAAGCTCCAAGGCGAGCAAATCCGCCAATAAGCACAAGACCCACCAAGGTAGAGCAGGAACTTTGTCACAGGGGGTATTACTGTTCCCATTCAAAAACAAAATGCATTCTACAGTTCTTTAATCATCTTCCTTTGGAATGTTCTAATTAACAATTCAGATCCAGATCTGGATTTTCCACACCTGAAGTTTCAGCTCTGGAATTCTGATTTAAACCCATCTCCAGTTTTCTGGAGTAGTTTTCTTAGCTCCATTAAGAAAGAGGTAAGAAAATTACTCATTAAAACTAGGGCTGGGTTTAAATCGGAATTCCAGCTCCAAAACATTGGGTGTTGGGAAATCCAGATCTAGATCCAAATTGTTAATTGTTATTAGGGTTTATGACAGTTTACATGCACAAATAATTTCAGATTCAGTCACCTTTCTACCCTAAAGTAGGATGCTTGACATCTGTGACCCCAACTTGTCTATCATGCACTTTGTGTTCTCCTTTACAAGAGTGAGTGCACACCAGCACCTCTATGACTTAGTAACATTTTGAGCACCCTCTGCCCAGCTGTAAATGATGAAAAAGGGAGTGAGGCAATGGAGAATCCGGCTCTCACTATTTATACTTGGTAATTAGTAGTTCTAGTCAGGAAATGATGCTTCTCCCCTCTCACAAGAAAGTTCAGTGAAAACAAAGCTTGCTTGTATTTTTTTTTTTAAACTGACATTTGTCAGGCTTCCATCAAATTACTGAAACCAGTTTTTGACCAAAATCTGATTTTTTTAAATTGAGAATGGTATTTTTCCTGCAAAATTTCCACGTAGTTGAAAAGCCATTTTTCATTAAAAAAATATGTTTTGATGAATATTTTCAAACCAACTCTATTACTGAGGACAGTGATTCTTTCAACTTCAAATAGCATTTTCCTCTTTGTAAGACTGCTTGGTGGAAAACTCATTGTATAATGTAACCTTAATGCTTGCCTCCCATTAAACATTATGTTTCCCAGTCATGACATGTACTCATGAAGGAAACACTCCGAAAGAATGACGAGATAACAGTTTAGAAAGAAAGAAAATCCAAACCCATCTGACTTCTGTGATACAGTGATTTTGCTTTAATAAAGAGGGTGAAAGATGGTCTTCTGGTTAAGCCATTGGCCTAAGGTGATCTAGGCTCTCTTTCTAACTCAGCCACAGATTTGAATGACCTTGGGCAAGTCCCTTAGGCCCAGATCCTCAAAGGTATTTAGGTGCCTAACTCCAAGTGGAGTTAAGGATTTGGGCCTTAGTTCAGATTTCCATCTGCAAAATGAGGCTCATAATCCATCCTTCTTATATCCTTTGTCTGGCTTGCTATTTTGATTGCAAGCTCCCTGTGGCAGGGACCGTTCCTTACTATATGTACATGCAATACTTAACAGAACTAGATAGAGGTGTTATATCAATACAAACAAATCACATTACAGAAGAAGAGTAAGGATCTGATTTGCCTCTCAATGAAGTTATTAGAAAACTTCCACTGATTTCAACTGCCCCAACATGTCATTATGGATGTGAAAGGAACAAGAACGTTCTTAATTTCTATGTTTCAAACACTTTTCCGAGCCCTCCCCTTTTTATCAGGGGAGTTATTTCTCATCATTTTCGTGTGCATTTGGGAGTTTTTCTCTGGATCAGCTAAAGGTGAAAAAAGAAGGTAACAACTTTGTTGCTGGCAAATAGCTTGGGAGTCAGTGTAAGCAGCCACCTGGAGCACAAGTATTCCAGAAGCCGAATCAGAGTAAAAAGATGTACATATATGCAGTAGAATATAAATATATGCAGAGAAATAACTGTACCTTGCCTACACAAAACAACTTGGCACTCTGAATGGTTGTCACCGAATCGGAGAAGAGGGATTTTTATGCTCTATGGTTATTGGAGAATAACCATACAGTGTTTATGCTAATCAGACACCCAGACTTAGAGTGTAAGAAAATGCATAAATGAATGGGGGAAATGTACACTTATAATAAAGTTAGTAGCTGTAAAGCATCCCAGCTGTAAAGCACCCCAGCTCTTCCAGTGTTTACCCCAGCTCTTCAGTGTTTTGTCATAAATTGTAGGTACAGGATTCAATGATTATCCCAATTGACATGGAAATAATAAAATGTAGCCACTTGTAGGATGCAGTTTTACCAAAAACTGTACACTACAGTTTAGGACAGGAAGTGGATCGTGGTGGCTGTTTGACCATTCACTGCAGCACTATACAACTCAGACAGGAAGTGAAGCATAACATACTCAGTCAAAGCAAACATGCTGATAAATATGCCAACATAAACCTTTTCCATACCCAGTTCAAAGACACCCAAAGCCTGGGAAGAAAGTGAGAGTTTATTTTACAAACAGTTTTGATTGATCCTGCTCATGAAAGCTAACATACTAGAAATGTTAAGTTTGATACTCAAGTTTAGAAGCTGCAGTCTTGCTTCTACTGTGTGCAAACAGCAGCATGCATCTGATGAAGTGAGCTGTAGCTCACGAAAGCTTATGCTTAAATAAATTGGTTAGTCTCTAAGGTGCCACAAGTACTCCTTTTCTTTCAGCAATACCCTGAAAATTTTATAATCAGAGAGGGAAAGATTATGCTCCTCAGGTGTTTTTTTGGGTTTTTTTTTTAAATCATTATGTTACCAAAAAACATAGTAGCACAAGTTAGCCACTGTTTTTGTGGGGCTCACTGAATAAACATTGTCTGGCCATCTGCTACCTCTAGTGGCCGTACAGAGTGTTTTACAAAACGAGACGTAGCCCCTCCTAGAATGTGCTGAGTGCTCCCAACTAGCACTGAACCCAATGGATGTTGAGAAGGCTTGAACTTCCCAGGATCAGGGCCATGATGCCCAGAATGGTGTCAGTGGGTTTTGCACTAGAGTAAAAACAAGGGTATGTGAGTGTGAAAAGAGAATAAGGCCCATTGTCAGCAATGAGGCTGTGGCATTGACAAAGGACTAAACAAAGCATATTATTGATTTTACTATTACTGTTGGTTTTACTGTAGTGTGAGGTGCGTTACAAACACAGAAGAAGACAGGTCCTTCCTCAAACAGTTTACAGTCTTAATAAAAAGACAGATTAAATGGGAAACTGAGGCACAGGGCGGTAGGAGAGATTTGCTAACATTTACACATCAGTGGTGGACTCAGGACCAAAACTCATATATTCAGAGTTCCCAATCTAGTGCTAGCGCAATTGAACTAACCTACCTGCAGTCATTTGAGTCTAACCACAACTTACAGGGAAAAATGAATAGCTGTGGGGGGAAAAGTCTCTAAAATGGTATGGAAGATATTTGCTTTTTAGACCTTTTAAGAGGGTGTCACCAAAATTGGAGATTAATAATAATAATAAAAAGAACCTGTATTTTAAATGCCTGAGAGCATCCATTTAAGAGGCTGAATATTATTGGGATAGATAGAATAGGAACTTTTTAAGACAGAAAGAAATTTGACACGGTGTAGTTATAAAAGATCTATTTTTCTTGTGGAAAACAGAAGAGGTTTCTGTTCACTCCAGTTCTATATCTTATTACTTCCATTTGTTACCCAAAATAGAAGATAACCCATATATAAAGAAACATTGATTCCAGTGTATTTTCAATTCAAATAAACAGTCTTTGCTCAACAATGAAATTCATATAAGAAATGAAGGTGACTGGTTGTTTTCTGTTCCCACCTCTCTTCCTTTTATTTATACTTCCACAGTCAGACAAACCATAATGCTATCTAAACAACTTTACACATTAAGAAACAAACATAGATCAATAGCTATAATTTGACACACATGCACCATTCACTGTGAAAACATCAATAGTATAAAGGCTTAGTGGGCATAGCTAGGAAAAATATGCTCCGTAGACAGTGTTGGCAGAAGATTAAATAACCACATGTGGGGGGAGGGGGGGAGACCAGTGAAACTGAATGCATATGGGAGATGTGCAGGTATTCTGAGCTAAATTTTGCAGGATTAATAATAAGAAAATTATCTTTGTCTTCCAGTCATTCAATTACTTCATGTGCAAATATTTTGGCTTGGATGTCTGCTATTCAAATATATACTGGCTTTCCTATCTGCCAAAGGAGTGCTATTGAAAGACAAGAAAACAGGAAATGAGTCGCACAGTGTTGTCAAATTGGAAGACAGTATCTTAAGCTGCTATATATTCTTTCATAAACTGTACCATAGGTGACTGCTCATCTCCTCCTGATCCCTCATGCTCTGATGGAGCAATGAGAAAGGAATATATCAAGTAATGATGTGTTCAGGCAGCATAGAGAGACAGAAAGTTTATTCAGAGGACTTGATGAAAAATAGAACTGAGATTCAGGAATTTGTCAGTTTTGTCTGTCCACACACACAGACACACACACAGAAAGATAGTTTGAGAAGAAACGTGGTCTAGCACACGTAGCACAGGCCTAGAGGCCAGAAACACAGAGTTGTGTGAATAATTAATTTTTCAGTTCTCTGGCCATAAAAAAAAAAGATGGGGGTGGGGAGCAATAAACCAAGAGCATTTTGGGTGGGGGGAGGAGGAATTAGAAGTAAAATAATTTTGAGTCAAGTGAAACATTTGGTTTCGCCAACATTTAATTGTATTTTAATATTTTTTGAATTTTTTTAAAAATTAACCTGAGGAAATGTCTACACCAAAAGTCATTTGAACCAGAAAACAAACATTTCAAAATTACACATTTTGACTTTTTGAATATTTTTCTCTGCTTGTTCTCAACATGAACAATTTGGTGAAACTGACAGGACTCTGCAAAATGTCTCAGTGTTGTTGAATCTTCATTTTTCACTGAAAAAAATAAAAGATTATGCTGAAAAGTTTCTCCCAGTTCTACAGCAAAATCTATACTAAAGTTAGCTTTTCCAGTGAATCCATTTGTTAACTTCACTAAGTCACAGTCCAATCCTTAAGCACAAATATAACTTTCCTAATGTGAGTACTCCCATTAAATCCAGTGGGTCTGCTCACAAGTGTAAGCGGGGGAATAGTCCCACTACTGTGGGGAACTTTCCTGGCTTCTGCACTACCCCTCTGAAGTGGGCTAGCGAAAGGATCTGAGTCCTCACTCCCAATTCCTTTACCCAGTGGCCTCCCTGCCCTTGATGACCCCCCTTCCACTTTCCTGTCTGGCAGAGTCCTCATAACCCCAATAAGGCTGGGCCCAGGATTCCTGGGGGACTTGACCCCCAACCCTGCTGTGGTCACCTAGGACAGGGGCTAGGGTGTCCCCACTCTGGGGTACTCTCTCGGCAATGGGCACTTCTCTGACCCACTGACCATTACATACAATTTAAAGCAAATGCAAGTTATTTAATCAACAATTAATTTTAAAAAGAATAAGGGGAAATGGGAAAGGTGAAAGGAAACACATCACCCCGCTCTGTGGCAGGGAACATCACAAACAGTGACTCTGGAACGTCCGGGCAGTTCACAGTCTGCTCCTTGTAAGCCCCAGGCCTCCTGGTCAGGCCCTGGCTGTGGTGCAGGGATGCTGCGGGTTGGACACTTGCTCTGGTGGTGGCCGCATGCTCTCAGGCTCTAAGTGTTAGGACCCTTCTTCCCTGTGTCGCCCCCGCCCTGTCGGGGATATGATCCAAGCCTGGCCTGCAGAGCCTCTTGGCTGAGGTGTCTCCCTGTGCTGGGCCCGCTGCCCAGGGTCCCCCTCGCTCTCCCCAGCTGCTCACTGCACCCAGCTCCGGACTGCTCCAGCCTCAGCTCCACCACTCTGCCTCAGCACGGCTGCTGCTCTGCCTCCAGCTCCCTGGGCTGCTTCTCTGGCCCCTCTGGCTCTGCTCCCTGCAGCTCTGCTCCCAGGGCAAGTCTGCTCTCCCTGGGCTGTGCCTCTGGCTTTGGGGCTGCAGCTCTGCTCCCAGGACAGGGTCTGCTCTCTCTGGGCTGATTTTCTGGTCCCTCTGGATCTGGCACAGCTCTGCTCCCAGCTTAGCTTGGGCCCCTGCTTTCTCCTTAGCTCAGCCCCCCTCTGTCTGACCCAGGCAAATCCAGCTCACACGGAGGACGGGACCTCCCTGGCCTCCGGACTCCCTGATTAGCCTGCTCGCCCGGGAGCATTGTCCTCTTCCCATTGTTCCTGGGGGCTGTCAGTCTCAGGGTCCTGATTCCCCATCGACGCTTCCCCCTTTTTAGTACTGGGAGCTAGCAACTAAAACACCCCCACTGAATGTTAGTAAGGGGGCAACAGTCCCCTTACACAAGCATAAATTTAGGCACGTACATAAGGGCTAGCAGGATCCGTCCCTCAAACACTGTAATAGTCATTATTTGTTAAGCAAGAACAGTATGAATACTGCAGAAATCTGGATGAAATCGAAGACAGATGGACTCGTTTGGAAATGTCAATGGTTAGGTCATGTGTCCCCAAAAGATACTTCCATGTGTAACCCACTCACCTTCTGGGTGCGGTGTCCTGTCCCATCAATTGGCACTGAGACCACTTGAGAGAGAGAGAGCATGCAAGTAATGAGTCTGCTCTACAGTCTTAGCTAACAGCCAGTTGGCTTTTACTCATGAGGCAGAGGCTCATGCACTAAGCTGCAGAGGTCCCAGGTTCAATCCCGCTGATGGCCGGGCTCTGTTGGCGTTACAAGTGGGGGCTCATCCGGGATTACAGCTGGGAAGTCTCCGAAGCTCGTGACGTGCTTCCTCAGCTGAGGAAGTATGAAACCCACACACCTCCTGGGTCTGCTCTAGAGCCTTAACTAACAGGCAGTTGGCTTTTGGCTCATGCACAGGTTCGTTTCCGTCCACCGACGACCAGGGTCTGTTGGCTTTACACATATCCACTCTGCATGCCAGATCTCTAGATCTCTATCCGTTATAGACACAACGGGGGTGAGATAATATCTTGTACTGGACCAACTTCTGCTGGTGAGAGAAACAGGCTTTCAAGCCGAAACGGAGCTCTTATTTAGGTGGCAGGTGCCCCGTTCCATCATGCAATCTACTTTTCCCACAAAATAATGATAAAAGACAAAACCATCCTAACACTTGTGGGTGAAAACTTTTCACAAAACAATCACTCTATATTTGACCTCTTAGTCTTGATTCTCAAAGGAAATCTGCACAGAAACTTCAACAGATGAGCCCGGGAGCTTAAATTCATAACTTTGCTAGACACTAAAAATCATGGATAGAATAGAGACACTGGATTTATGGCTTATCACACCAATTTATAGCCCACTAACAACTGACGCAAAGGAGGCATTAAACACCTCACCTTTCTTGATGTCATCAATTATTAACTCTCCTTCCCCATTCAATCGAGGACCTACACTTTCCTTCATCTCTTTCTTGTTCCTCATGTATTTTAAGGAACCTCTTCTTATTGGCTTTTGTGTCCCTTGTTAGGTGTAACTCATTTTGTGCCTTAGCCTTTCCAGTTGTGTTGCTACATGCTTGGTTTTTGTCTTTTGTACTCCTCCTTAGCAGTTTGTACATATTTTTCACTTTTTGTAGAATTCCTTTTAGATTTTCAGGTCATTAAAGAGCTCCTGATGACGCTGTATTGGCCTCTTACTATTCTTCCTATCTTTCCTTTGCGTCGGGATAGTTTACAGTTATGCCTTTAATATTGTCGACTTGAGAAACTGCCAGCTCTCTTGATCACCTTTTCCCCTAGATTCTCTTCCCATGGGATCTTACCTACCAGTTCTGTGAGTTTGTTAATGTCTGCTTTTTAGAAGCTCATTGTCCTTAATCTGTTGCTCTCACTCCTTCCTTTTCTTGGAATCATGAAATCTGTCCTTTCACCCACTTTCACCCAAATTGCCTTCCACCTTCAGATTCACTCCCAATTCCTTCCTGTAGGTCAGAATCAAGTCTAAAATGCCTGTCCTCCCATTATCTTCTCCATTTTCTGGAACAAAAAATTGTTCCCAATACATTCTAAGCACTTTGGAAATTTTGTGTTTTGCCTTATTATTTTTCCAACACAGGTCTGGGTAGTTAAAGTCCCCTCCTATTATGTTTTGGATATTTGTGCTATTTGTTCTAGAAATGCCTGATCCACCTCCTCTTCCTCATTTGGTGGGCTAGAGTAGACCCCTACAGTGACATCACCCCTATTATTTACCTCTTAACTTTACCCTGAGATTCTCAACTGGTCTGACTATCTCCTTCTGGACCTCAAAACAACTGTATATATTACTGCTGTATAATGCAACATCTCTTCCCTTTTTACCCTTACCCCTCTATACCAATATTACAGTTGTGAAACTTATCCCACCAAGTCTCCAAGATACCAATTAAGTAATAATTTAGCTTATGTACTAATACTTCCAGTTCATCCTGTTTATTCACCACACTACTTGCATTTGTGTATAGGCATTTACAATTTTGAACAGATTCCCTCATTGATTCTCTTTTGTTTTCCTATGACAGTATTGTAAATTTCCATGTCCCTCTCAACATCTAACCCTCCCTTAAGGTCACTTTTTGTTATACTTACCCGTGGACATTTTCAACTGCCCCCTTTGAAACTAGTTTAAAGATCTCCTCACTCAGTTGGTGAGTTGGTGCTCAAAAATGTTCTTCCCCTTCTCGGTCAGGTGGACACTGTCTCTTCTCAGGAGACCTCCTTCCCAGAGCAGATCCCACAGTAGAGGAAGCCAAAGGCCTCTCACTGACAACATCCATGCAACCACTGATTCATCTTCACAATGTGCATGTCCCTGCCTGGGTTCTTACCCTCAACCAGGAGAATGGATGAGAACATGACCTGCTCCCCGATCCTTTCATCCTAGCTCCCAGAACTCTGTGGTCCTGCTGATCTGCTAAGGGTCAGACTTGGCAATATCATGAGTGTCCACATGGATGAGGAATATGAGGTAGTGTATCTCTCAATATCTGGTTGTCTTCTAAGAGGCTCAGCTCCCAGAGACATTTGATTATGTGAGAATCTCACTTTTCATTACAAAAAAATCCCAAAACAAAAAAAAAAACATGCATCTTTCTATCCCTCATGGTTATGGATAAAAGCTTAAGTGCGGAAAAACAGAAGGAAAATAAAATGATCCCCAAAACTGATTATTATTTTTTTAATCTCCTAATCTGAAGGCAAACTCATGACTCCTGAATCATGACTCCTGATCTTTCCATGTTTCTTGTTGACAATACTGTAATGTGAGCACCTATTTGAAATCTAGATCATTGTAAAGTTTTTTGGTCCTTTGGTAGTTTTCTCGTCACTCTACATGCCAATGTACTCAGATACACATCTTGATGGACTGGGTGTTTTGAATATATTAAGTGCTATATAATGCTAAGTATTCTGAAAAATCAGGTCTTAGGTGTCTCAAACTTGGGCACCCAAAATTAGTGGATACTTTTCACCTTAGTTGCTCTGTGCCTCATTTCCCCAACTGTAAAATGGGGATAATAATGCCCCCTCATCTCACAGGGATGTTGTGAAAATAAATTCATTCATGTTTGTGAAATGCTCAGATACAGTAGTGGTAAGAGTCACAGAAAAGCCCATAAGGAAATTAATAATTCTGTGTTCAGAGCAGAGTATAAATAGTGGGCAGTAAATAAGGCCTGGGACCACAAAATGAGGATAAAACAAAACACTGAATACCTGCTCATTAAGAGAACCATCCATCCTTGGCCCTGAATGAGGCAGGGGTCCTGTGGAGAAAATGTTTGACCTTGTAATTAAAGACTTTAAGATAGTGCATACGGACAAGGGGACAGCCTTAAATCTGGCATATCCTAACTTTTGACCTTGCAACCTTAATATTCTTTTAATTTAATTTGAATGCGTGTGCGTGTGCGTGTGATTAAATATATAGGCTGGCATTTTCTAGAGGGCCTAAGGGAATCAGGCACCTGCATCCCATTCAAATGCAAAGAGAGTTGGTCACCTAACTCTATCAAGCATCCTTGAAAGCCACAGTCATTCATCACACTCCATAATCCTCTGTAATTCTTAGTGGTTATTGCTGTGGCATTATTCACTGCTTCCACTTTCTAGCCTACTCATTTTCCCATTGTTAATTATTACTTCCCTCTCTTGGAAGTTCAGTCAATTTGCATTCTTCATCTTTACACCCATGGGTATCAAACATCTTTTTTAGTTGATGAGTTTCTTCAGAAATCCAACATTGTTCTTAATCTCTCCTTCTCATTTTTGTTTTTCTTCTCACCCAAGGGCTTTTTCACATGTCTACCTACTATCAGTCTTCCTTTGTCTTCAGCGACAACTTGAAATACTTCGGATACCTTCAGCATAGTCACTTTTTTGGGCATGGGGATGACTTTCTCTAAGACTTTGATTACTTCATGATGTCATTTTTTTTCTCAGAAATCTTTGTCTTTTTTTTTTTTGGTACCTCTAGAGAACATTTAGGGTAATGTAAATATTAATGGAGAAGGAGAATTTCTTGCATTGGCCATGGCTTGTTCAAAGCCAAAATAATCTACAAATTCATGTGCACTCTGATGTTCCAGGAGTCTCTTCAGCACACAGTAAAAAGAGATTCAGTCCTGACATTGAATTTAGCATGTTTAGCACCTAATACATTAGAGATTTTTTCCCAGGTTTATCCTTGTTAAGATAACCAATAATGCTGTCAAGGTCAGGGAAGAGTGTGGTTTATTTCTTGTGTAGATGCTGGACAGGCAAGTTAAAATTTTCTAGAGGCTCTTCTAATTTCTTTAACCAGGTTTTGCAGAAACAAATGGACTTTTTATCCCTCCTCATAAATCAGCAGACTCTGTAGCTCATGACAATCTGCCCTGTTCTCAGCGAGTGTTTTTCTGGATGAATAAAATACACTGAGGATTTGGTGGTGATGGTAGAGTGTGGCGGGGGGGGTTGTTTCCCTTCCACACTTGTGTATATTCCTAATAAGAATCAGTGCTTTGTGCCTGAGAGCCTTTGTAACAAGAGAAAGCTGAGCATGACATAACCTGTGTGGCTTCCTTTATACAGTTCCTATACAGCTTTGTTTGAACCTGGTGTAATAAGTACATAGGTTCTCCATTTCCATTTAAAAAGCAATAATAGAATTGATCAAACGATACTGCAAAATGTGTTCGTTGTTGATCAAAGGCTGGTTGCATTCTGTACTGTGTTCCCTCGACAAAGATCATGGTTATTATTGCCAGAGCAGCATCAAACTTAGAGGGGCCAGATCCTCAGTTTGTCAAAATCAGGGTAGTTTCATTGACTTCAATGGAGCTACAGTGATTTACATCTGGTGACAATCTTACCCCTTTCTATATGTATTCACTCAATAAAGCACAGATCTTAAACATTTTGATTGAGTGAAAAAATTCCACTGTTTAGAAATTGCCCTGGATTCCCTAAGGATTTTTTCCTAGCCATCGGTAAAGGGAATACCACCCTTGTCTTGATCTAACTTCCACATCATCATCTGCCTGCCTAGCTATCAGTAAATAACTACTGCTGCAAACAGACACCACTCCTTCTGATACACTCTCCTTTGCTTCTGAGGAAGACCTTGTTCCCACCCGACCAGACCCTCCTGGCTTCTCCAGCTTCATTCTTCTCCTTCCCTATCCATATGACTGGACCTTTCTCTACTCCCCCCACCCCGATCTACTACTTCTTTACTCTGGGCCCAGTACATACCCACACAGCTCTCTGGATTTCAGTGGGACTACGCATGTTAACATAAGAACATAAGAATGGCCCTACTGGATCAGACCAAAGGTACATCTAGCCCAGTATCCTGTCTTCGGACAGTGGCCAGTGCCAGGTGCCCCAGAGGAAATGAACAGAACAGGTAATCATCAAGTGATCCCTTCTTTGTCACTCATTCTAGCAAACAGAGGCTAGCGACACCATTCCTGCCCATCCTGGCTAATAGCCATTGATGGACCTAACCTCCCTGAATTTATCTAGTTTCTTTTTTGAACTGTTATGGTCTTGGCCTTCACAACATCCTCTGGCAAGGAGTTCCACAAGTTGACTGAGTTGTGTGAAGAAATACTTCCTTTTATTTGTTTTAAACCTGCTGTCTATTAATTTCATTTGGTGACCCCTAGTTCTTGTCTTATGAGAAGTAGTAAACAACTCTTCCTTATCTACATTCTCTACACCAGTCATGATTTTATGGACCTCAATCATATCTCCCCTTAGCTGTCTCTTTTCCAAGCTGAAAAGTCCCAGTCTTATTGATCTCTCCTCATCCGGAAGCCGTTCCATACAAGTGGAAACACAGAGCCATTGAACCAAACTGTAAATCCTGCGTATAATGGAAACCACTTCAAGTCTGGGCGTGCTGCAGTACCCCCCTGGACCCCTAGTAAAGCACCTATGAAGTTTGGGGGGGGTCTTATTTGCCTTTGGTTTCTGAGCCTTTAGGGTTCATTTAGTTTGCTTCACGTTTTCAAGCTTTTTTCTGAAACCAGCAGGGCTAGAAACTTTAAAAAATTAAAGCTGAGATTGTCATGTTATCTCCTGATTCCAGCAGCTGGGTTGTTGTAAGGTATTACTTACCATGAGTACAAGGGTAGAATGTAAGGTCCTGATCATTGAAATCAATGGGAACGTCTCCATTGACTTCAGTGAGCTGACTCTCAGCCTCGACCTTCCTTTGATATTCCTTCAACCCTTTACATTTGATGCCAGTCCTACCGACTTTTGCTCCATTCTAATACTGGTCTCTGCCTTAACCTCTCATAGAATCTCACTCGGTGGTGTTTCCTTCCAGAAAGCATAATACACTTGAACTAGTGTAGAACTCCAGCCAGAGAGCCTACTTGTGGGTTAAGTCTATAATGCTATGGTTATCTCCAGTAGAGATATTGAGGAAAATGGGAAAGAATAAGTTTGGAGCAGATATCCTCTCTCTTATCAGTCTTGATGGGGCTAGATTTTCAGTATTTGCACGTTGGCTAGCACCTGGGCATACAGTTGTGTGATTTGTGTGTGTGTGTGTGTGTAGAATAGTTCTCCTCTTTGCACATATGGCCCTAAATTTGACTTAAGTTATTTGGGGAAACATCATTTTTGAGTGGATGTAGTGTATTCACTGGGAGTTGAGTGACCTTGATTTCATTCTCAGCTCTGCCATAGAATGGCAGCGTGACCTTAAACAAGTTACTTAACCTTTCTGTGTCCCAGTTTCTCCATTGATAACAAGGGTATAACAGTAATTATTACTGTTTGAAAAGTGCTTGGATGTCCTTGGAGGAAAGCTGATAGCTTAATACTGAGTAAAAAATCTTGAAATCAAATCGGGAACTCACTATTCAAATTGTTGCACGTCACTTCCCGCTCATGTAAAAACCACTATATACAAGTCATTGCATGGTGCACTCCTTTAAAACTTGTGATTACAGTTGAGCACGTGCACACACACACACCACCAAAACAAAACACTTGCTTGTACACACAATTCTCCCCCTGGGGAAAGGATGAGAGAGAATGAACCACGTGTGATAGATGTTAGTCACATCAATGAATGCATTTCTGGAACACAATCAGATATTACGGTGATAAGGATGGTATGAAAAGCTATATAGAATAGAATAGCATAGCATAGCACCATCATATGGTTTGCTTAATACTTTGCAGTTTTGGGATGAGATCAGTTATAGTTATTAACCTAGGCTCATAAATGATAGAATCACTACAATTAATAGGTGATAGACAAGTAAATAAATTATAGATATCAATCCTGAAATAGAAGGATGCAGATCTAGATGACCAAACAGGTCTTATCAATCTCTAACATCTGGGTTCTGTGAATCATTGAAATTGTGTGTTCATCTCCCACTCTATTTGGGCACTCTACAATAACTGAAACCCACAACTAGGAAATAGGAGATTCCCTGTATTTATGGCAATTATGTGCCTGATCCAAAGCCCATTCAAATCAGTGGAAAGATGCTCATTAGCGGTAGTGGGCTTGTATCAGGCTCAGTGAGCTCTGAGCATTTAGATTAGAAGAAAGAAGAGTTTTACAAAGCTTAGGAGTGAAGATCAAATGTGGACTAATTAACACATTGGACAGTAGAAGTCACTCTTATCCTCTGAATAATCCGAAGTTCAGTAGAATTTAGAGATGGAAAAGTTCTGTTAGGTCATCCAGTTCAGTCTTGTATGCTATCTGTTTTTAAATGACTCAAGCAATGGGACTCCCAACAGTTATTTGGGAGGGTGGGGGGGGGGTGGCAGGGAGGGGACATGCAGGGGAAGACTACTCTACAAGCTAAAATATGGTAAAAAAAAAAAATCCACAGATTGGAAGGCTGTAAAAGGACCATTAGATCATCTAGTCTGATCTCCATGAATGTTTGTCAAGTAAAATATATGAGAGCCTCAGTCAAGTGGTTGCACAGATTATCAATGTTCACAACTATTCAAAGGCAAGCTCTCAGAGCACAGAATCAGCCCAGAGAAGAGGCTGAAAAGAACAAGTCCCTGCACTGCATTCATTTTTTTTTTTTTTTTTGGTATAGGAAGATTAAGCAGTTGCCCTTTGCATTTGTTCAGGAGAAATACAAGTGAGACTGGATGAGTCAAGGAGCAATTCTGGGTACTAGTGGCTTTGATTCTCACCAGACATGCAAGGATTTGATCTCTTCTCCAATCTGTGTTCCCATGCCGGAATCACCTGCCAGCTGGCTGGGGTAGGAGCAGGTTCAGGCTGGAGCAGGGGCTGACTAGCATGGAAACAAGCATGGGCTAGAGCAAGAGCAAGGCCTAGCTGGAGCGGAAGCATTCTGTCAGAACTACTGGGCAACGGGAGTGCTCCCAGCCAGGTAGTGATATTGAGTAGACTGGAGAGACTGTATACCTGCCTGAGGGTCCCCTGGGTGGGTCCTCATCTGTGGATTGGCTGAACACTGGCTGAACGGCGTGGGGACTATCACAAAACCTGCCTTGAATAAGTTATCTCCCTCTCAGGCTCAGGGATGACTCATCAGGTTTAATCACCCTGAGGCTCAGAGTTAACTCAGGGATGACTCATCACACCACACTGCTCAAAAGGCCTTATCTTCTGTCTATTCAGTGGCCTGTGTGCCATGCTAGTCTCACTCCAGTCTCACTCCATACACAAATGATATTGTCACAGCTGGCACTGATTCACACTACACTCAGCAGAGGCGATACGGATTAAATAAGCCCTGGAGACTGAACTATCCAATCTCTCACCAGGAGATGGTCTTTCCGGAACAGGACTAAGGTACATTCACTGGAAGCAGTGTACATGAGCTTACCCTGTTGCCACTGTCTGTGCTGTGGATAAATAGAGAAGTTTAGATTCCAGGCCACTTAAATGGAAACCAGCAGCTACAGAGAAAACTCCAAAGGATAACTGGGTCTGCCTGAAAAAAAGAGAACCCATTGAGATGTGAATATCCCTTCTTTCCTTACAAAATGCAATGAATGTTACAGGTACCCCACCAGGAAATTCTAACATTAGAGGAAATCTGATACGAGTCGTGGGTTTCAGTCATTGAAAGTTGCCCAACCAGAACTGTAATGGAGTCATGAATGGAAATCTCATGTATTGGTATTTTAATTGCTTTGGAATCCAGCCCTGCAAAGACTTCTGCATATGCTTAACTTTATGTTCTCTGAGTAATACCACTGACTTGACAGGGATGCAGTTTCACTCACTCTAAGGTCCCTTTACGCTGTTCTAACAGTGTAAACTGGGCACAGATTTTGAAAATATTATTTGGCCATTTTTGGAGGAAGACGTTATGATATTTACGGTACTTGCTGCTTTCACAGCCTAAATTTCACAGTAATTTGGCCCCTGAACTCTCAGTCTAACCAGAATCCAACCTCTTAACCATTTGAAATGGGCACATTCCAAGCTTCCAAGATCTGCACATCCCTCAGAATTGGGAAAGATGGCAAATGGATCTGGATCCAGACTTCATGGCTGGTCCATATAGTCTTGATCCAACGCTTCCTGAAACAAATGGGGATTTTTCAATTGATCATATCCTATGGGTATAAGGTAGGTCGGCAAAACCATGGATATGAACATGCCTGAATTCTGGGTCTGGATCCAATCTTTGTGAGTTGATCCTATCTTCATTTTGAGGTTAATGGATCACTAAATTTTCTGCTAATGACTAGGGGAATTTAGACAAATGGAGAACAGGTTTTTTTCTTTTATCAAGGTCAAAGCTTGCTCAAGGACAAAAACAGGAAGGAGAAGAAGCTATGTATGTCTAATGCTGACAGAGAGTGTCACCTGCTGACAGCGTGTTACAGCCAGGGATCCTGACAAAGCTGTTTCATGATGATATGTTTGAGACCTACAGGCAACTGATGCCAGTTCCTGTCCTGAAGATGTGTTTTAAGCACTGACTTGCTGCAGTGTAAGTGAGCAGAGGAACTGTCAGTCACATTCCAATTTGTGGAGTCAAGTTTATCTTCCATATCTTATAGCTGTCTACAAATTCATGCCCATTTTCATATTTCCTGGAAGCTCTTCTGTCTGTACAAAAAGAATTGATGCTTCCCATCATCAAGGGATATTTGGGGAAATTCTGAAGACAAGGCTAAATGGTCATGGGTTTGTGCTCCAAAACATTTCTTCGGCAGCAGATTTCATCAATATATTGCAAGTTAATCATTTGGGATAAAAACCTGCATGAAATCTGCATTCAAAACTCCCCTTGGATTGAGTGGAAGTTCTAGGTACAATGGGAATTGCGTAATTAGGCCCCTGTGATGCAGATATTAGACAAATGGCATTACTTATGAAAACCAGCTTAGTGTAGTTTGAGGTATTTCATACTACATGGGTTTGACAATTTTCCATTGAGCTAAGCCTTTAGAGGAGTATAGTCAATGGGACCAGATCCTCATTATAAATTGGCATAGCTCCATTGACCCTTCGAGCTAGACTGATTTACACCAGCTGAGGATCTAGACCAAGTGCTGTAATATTTGCCAAGAAAGAGTACAGGGCAGAGTGGCCATGAGGACTGGGGAAGAGGAATTGTTTCAGAATGTCAAGCTCTTCCATGAAGCAGGCTTACAAATGCTGCAGCTTTAAGTGGCAATGTCATCCCTTTTTCACTGACTCGATCAATTCAATTGTATTATAGAATCCCTGGGAAACATCAACATTTCAAAGAATTTATTTTAAGCCTCTTATATAATAGAACATGTTGTTCAGTATATAGATTTTTCTTTACCAAAAAAAAAAAAAAGGGGGGGAAGGGGGAAATCTGAAGTCGCAAATGCATTGAGACACATTGGCAGAGCATCAGGAAAAAAAACACATTCCACAGTGAACAGATAAATCTAGCAGAGAGGAAGCTGCCACACACTTTTTAATTTGAAGAAAAAGTGAGATAGGTTGATGAGTTCATCTTAATCCTTGGTGAATGTTCATCATTTTCATAAAACCCAGAACCAAAGTCCCATGCCTAACCTTCAAGTAGCAATCCTTCCTTGCACTAAATGTCTACCGGGAATATTACTCTGGATCTGCTTGTGAGTGTCCTGGAATAGCCTAACTGTAATGTATCAGGTACACGATCAAATAGAGACTGCTAGGTGCTTTACAAACACAAAACAAAAGGATGGTTCCTGCCCCAAAGAGCTTACAAACTAAGTATAAAACGAAAGTAACAGATGCACACTGACAGAGGGGAGAGTACAAGGAAACAATATAACAATATTGGTCAACTTGATAGGCTGGTACACCAGGAGCTTACCATTGTCAAGTTTCTCTGTGAGTATTGGCTACCTGAGATGATTTGGTAAATTGTGATTGGTCAGACATGTCACATGGTGCTGTGGCATCCGTGACCGGATGAGTGTTCAACCACTTCTGGCACCAAAGCCAATGAACAGTCCATGTGAAATGTGGCTACTACAAATACTCACGCAAACAACTTTGAACGTCAGGACCAGATGGGGTAGAGGGCTGAACTACCATTTCACTCCCAGACGAGGTCATTTCATGGTTAGACTGAAATACATTGAGGGAACACTTTCATTGCTGCTACTCATGCAGTATGCATTATTATTTGTGTCTCAGTACCTAATGGTGATCATAGCCATATTGTGCTAAGCACTGTACATACACATCAAAAAAAGACAGTCTCTGCCACAAGAGCTTATAATCTACATAGACAAAACAGACAAAGTTTGGAAGACAGAAGCATTATTACCTCTTACAGATGGGATTAAGCAACTCACCCAAGTTCCTGTTGGAAACCTGTGGCAGAGTTAGGATTTGAACCCATATCTGTTGAGTCCCAGTCAAGTGCTTAAATACAAGACTGTGGATGAAATCCTGGCACCATTCAAGTTCATAGGAGCTTTACCATAATGGGATCAGTATTTCACCCCATACTTCCTCTCTGTATCGTTCTTCCTGTCTTTATGTATTCTGTGACTAAGTGAGTCTCTGCTGTTTGCTCTAAATTCAGTCTTCTGACCTCTAGATCCAGGAAAGCCAGATCAGAATCTATGCATTACTAGGCACTCAAATGTGTTGCTGGTTGTTTACAAAAAGTCGAGTGTTCCCTTCGGTAACCATTCACTTAAACTTTGAAGGGGCCAGAAGGTATGTTTTCCTACTGTTGTTGTCTCCAATTAAAAGCAGCACAGAGAAACATTTTGGAAAGACTCATCGCTGACTGCCAGGGTGGAGTCAACTCGAAACCTTCAAACCAGCTGTACGGCTGCAACGATCTAGAGAGCTCTTCCCAGGCTGGGATCTCTCCAGGGAACAGAAAAGAAAAGAGCGTCACCTCCTTTCTGTCTCTATTTTTTATTTGCCCTACAGTCTCGCAAAGTGGGACATCATGAAGTTAAAAGGAATCAGCTTGTCTAACATCTAATAAGAGAAGAATCTGTCACTGCCAGTGATGTGAAAGGGAATACAAAAGCCACAGGCATGTATATTCCTTCCGCAGCGAAAGCACAACAAGGCGAAAGGTTAGCCTAAGATCTTCCCTCTGTTGCTTTAAAAGCTCTGTTTAACTGTTAGTCACGATGCACTGTGGGCAGAACAATTAGTTGTATCTATATTAGATCTAAGGTGTAATTATTTGTTACATTAATCATGACTAGAGTGAGAATTTAATTAGTCACGAACATTACGTGGGTTTTTTTTTTTGGACCGTGGTGGGGGGAAATACCCTGTTTTCTGTTGTTGAAGTGAGTCTGAGCCCTCCAGGAGTCACCATACAGGGCACCATGCCTAATATTTTGCCAGCTCTGAAGGTGGAGGGTTTTTGGCTCAATAATGGAGCCAGTGACTGACATGCACTTAAAAAGGAATGCAGCAAAACAACTGATGCACTTGGCTTAAGGCCCAAGAGAGAGCTGGCTTATGTCCTTATACAGGACACTATGGTAGTATAAATTAACTCGCTGTGCTGCCTAGTCTTACAACAGTTACTACAGGGGGAAAGGAGAGCATCCCCAAGACGGCTACTCCATCTTGCTCACACATGAGCAGGTCATGGACAGTGTTTTGGCTCTGCCTCCCTGAGCTGGGGGTGGGGGTGGGGAGTAAGCTGTGGAGGAAAATGGCTGGCACTGCTCTCTCCCCCAGGGGAATGCAGGACATCTTCTCCATGGGTTCCCTGAGCCACAGGTTTGTTCCCTGTTTTGTTCCGAAGACAGAACATATGCTGCACTTTACTCAGATCAGAACGCAAGGGGCCAGTGTAATCAGTCTAGGGTCCTACAGTCACGGGCCTTGGTGGGGGAAGGGAAGGGAAGGGAGAATCCCTGCATTGTCTGCAAGGGGGCCAGGTTAGCTTGCAGAATTAGGGCCTAAATTACCTTGGGCTGGATTGTGAGCCCCTTACTCACCTTGGAACGCATTAGTCCCACTGAAGTCAATGGGACTCCTTGCAAGAGTAACAAGGTGTGTCAAAGCATTCGTAGTCTGGCCCCTAATTTGGCAAATAACTTTGAATCTCTCATGGTGTCCAAGAAATTTCACAAACCATCCGATTATCCACATTCTGTATGTCCTGGGTCACCTGCCTCTTTCCTCCCCTTCCCTTCTCTTTTCCATGTGTTTGTGTGTGATTCCCTTTCCATCTCTTTCTCTTTCCCTTTTTTGTCTTTCTGTCTTTATCCCTCTTTGTGCCTCCCACAGCTAAAGATCTGTTTCTTGAACTGCTGGCAGCTGGGTTGGGAGGAACGATAAAACATGAAACAAATATCCAGTCCTTCTAGCTTTCCTCCCTGCTTGGTATGTTGAAAGAGAGAGTGCATGTACTTTTACTATCTATTTCTAATATCCAATGCTTCAGAGTATCAGATTCCTTACCCTTCCTGCATGAGAAATGTAAAACGGGGGGGCAGGAAGCTAATTTTAGAGACACGCACATACACCCCAAAGCATCCCTTCCATAAATGTGGTGGGCTGTGATAGTGTGGGTGACAAGGTTTTGAGAATGTGGTATTTTAAATGAGTCACATATATAGGGCTGTTACCACCCTAAGCAGCTCTACCCTGCTGATTCGGGTAAAAAGAAAAGGAGGGGGAAAAAAAACCAAAACCTTTTTGACCATCTCAGCATTCTCTTGCTCATTACACTGACCTGTCAGAAATGACAATTTAGCCATGTCTGGTTATTCCATGCTGACAAGGTGCTATATACACTTTTCTGCAATAATGTCAGCTTTTAAAGGTGTAATGTACTTAGGGAACCTCATTTCTATGATTTGGCCAAAAAAAGAGCCACTTGCTCTGTCAGTGGGGTGAGCAATACCTAAGTTTTCTTTAAATTAGGCATCGTTTTCAGGAAGATTGTTCTTCAAAAACTAGTTCAAAGGAGAGGAGCTATTTACTAAAAGATTTTTTAAAGGTTGCTTATTGAGCAACTACATGATGCTTACCTTAGTGTCTAAAGAAGCAGTAACGTTAGCCCTAATATCAAACATCTTTCACATATTTCCATAATGCAACAAAACAAAATTGCATTTGAGGGCATGTGTGTGCAATCTACAGTAAATATAGACATATAAGATAGACACAACCATTTAAAAGGCAATTATGTAATCAGTATATATTACAATAGTAGCTTGGCCTAATTTCAGAAACTGCATGCAGGATTGTGGCGACAAAATTGTAGGCAGAATTAATTGCAGTCGCAGTTGCACCTGTTCAGAAAGCGAAGAGGTTGGTAGATAGTTTTCCAAATCCTTACAATTGCAGATGCAATTAATTGCTCATTCAGTATCGTAAACTGGATTGAGGGCCTGTGTGACTGTATATCAATAAGTTGGATAAGCCGCAGCTAAGGAAGGACTTGACTTCTGCACAAGTGTGAAGGGTGTGAATGCTGCACATCAGTGTAGTTCGTGTGAATATATGTCCTAGTGACTATGCTCCAGTGACTTTAAGAACCTGCTACTTACCCATAATTAAAGGAGCTCTCCTTTATTTCAAGTGGTAGTGGCTTGTGCTTTTACTGATCCTGAAGTGCCTGGGTTCCATCCTGATGCTGATAATCATGTGTACATAGCAACAATGAGTTACATAAACATCCCCATTCATTAACATATTGATCATGTCACTGTGCTTGGCACTGTGCCAAACACCACCCCTGTGCAAAGGAGTTTAACTTAGACTTGGACAAAACAATTCAGACTCAGAATGCACTAAGTGACTAGATGACTCTCTAACCTCAAAAATCCTACATAGCATGGGATACTCAGGGCAAGCTTGTCTAATGCGGGTGGGGGAGTATGTAAGAAATGAGTTTACTGTCATGTCTCCTTCTAGTGGCTAGATAAGAGCCTGCGACTGACTGTTAGCTAAAGGAGCTTTTCCCTTTAGTTCAGATGTTAAGGGATTGTGGTTTTGGTGCTGAAGGTCACCGATTTGATCCTTGCCAATGACAATGGTGCTGCTATATAGAATAACACCCACGCTGTGCATGTTAAGCAAGGAACATATCACCTGACGACCTGTTCTTGGAGAAAGAATGTAACACATCTTATACCCAAAAGGAACCCCATGAGCTAAAGATTGGAGGAAACAGAGCTGCAGGGGTGGAAAGAAGATAGATGTCTGCAGACAGCATTGTGGGGTGGATAGGGAGTATCCTCAAAGAAATATTGAGTTAGATATGGATTTAGATGCTAATCCAAAGACTGCTTGCATTTTGGAATTGAAGTTTTGCTCATTACTGTTTGTAGGCATAGAAAAAAAAATTGCACTTTAAAACCACTGAGTAGGATGAACTAAAAGTGATATTACAACCTCTTTTTATTAGAATTAATTTAGAATAAGGCCGGGAGTATTTTTTGCTTGCATTACTCTACTGTATTTAGAGCTGCTTGGAAAATAAGGAGGAATCGGTGAATTTTCCAGCATCAAAGTTTTCTGTTTGCCACTGGAACACTTGTGCATTAAAATTTTTCCAGTCACCTCTCAGTGTCTACTGAAGCACAGAAAACATTCCTCTTGCCAGTGCCCATAATCTGAATGACACTCCTCGTGGTCACCACAGGAGAGTCAACTCTCACAAAACAGCAGGAGAAAGGTTTAGAGAGGCATTTGATCCACGAGTGACTTACAGACATGTGTGCCTCACTGCTAAAATGAGCTTGCAGAGCACAATAAGAAATTTAAGAACCATCTCATAGCCATGAAAGATGTTGTAGCCTGGGATAGTATGGGCTAGATTTTCAGATCCTAGCATCTCCTTTTGAAGTGCAACGTAGGTCGTTAAGATTTGATCCTGCAAATGTGCACATGGGACCTCACTCATGCGAGTAAAGTCATGCACATTTATGTTTGCAGGAATACAGCCTTAATGACTGAAACGCAAAATTGATCTTTTTTCATTTAGCTTTAACTCAATCATTTTTACATGCACACACACACACAATTGCTAATAAAAACTGAATGACTATGAATTAATCAGACTATTCCTTCTATAACTGGGATGGGAGAAAGAGTAAGATGCATTGTTATAGTTCTTTCTATTTGTAAACATTTGGCAGATATGATGGTGATGGAGCTGTGTTAATATCTAGGTAATAAATAATAGAGCAATGGAAGATGCAAGGGATGAGGATCTGTTAGGCTTAATCATACTATCCAGCTATTATGCAGTTCTTTTCATCGGTAGCTCACAAAGTGCTCTCCATTTTACAAGTGGGGAAACTGAGTCACGGAGCAGGGAAGTGACTCACCCCAGGTCACCCATCAGGCCAGCAGCGGAGCTGGGAATAGAACCCAGAGACAGGCACTGTGGCCTAGTGAATAACCATGAGACTAGAAGACTGCGTTCTAATTCCCAGCTCTGCTGCTTGCCTGATGGGTGACCTAGGGTGAGTCACTTCCCGGCTCTGTGCCTCAGTTTCCCCACCTGTAAAATGGAGAGCACTTAGCGAGCTACCAATGAAAAGAACTGCATAACAGCTGGGTAGTATGATTAAGCCTAATAGAACAACAATGGAAGATACAAGGGATAAGGATCTATTATTTAAAACACCAACATACCACCAATAACCATGCCAGCTCAGAATTAAGATCTGGGGTTTGGAAGCATCTCTTTGATATACAGGCTGAGTTGGGGAGAAAATAAATCCCTCTATGGTGGGGTGTCCACCCCATACAAAGCAGAACAGTTTAAATTCAGTCAATTAACCTTGTATGCTGCACCTGGAGGAGAGCCAGGGAACAATAAATCTTACCGGAAAATGAAGTTCAGCTGGAGAGCAGCAGGTTTGGCTTGTATAAAGAAATGGAGCTGAAAACAGAATGGGGCTATGGAGAAAGAAGTTTGCAATCACTTCCTTTGAGGAGGGAAGTTTGTTTGGGCCTACTAAGTCTGGCAAGAAGTCAGAGTGGGGAAGTAGTCAACAGTTAATCTGTGGGAGGAAGGAGTTTGGATTGCTAAACCACGGGCAGAGTAAAAGATAGAAAAGGGAAGTGGGAAGGAGTCCAGGGAAATAGCGACAGTGTCTGAGAGCAAACAGACAGCAGTTGATGGACATGGGGACCCTAGATTGGAACCTGGAGTTGTGGGTGAGCCTGGGTTTCCCTACCAGCCGCTGGGAAAGTGGCACAAGTCCTGGCCTTGAATCAGAAGACTGTCTAGAACAGCATGCAGACAGCTGATCCAGTGAGACTTTGATACCCCAGAAGGGGAAGATTGTACAGGGACCTGGCTGGAGGGCTGAGTCATGAAGAGAGAGCTCCAGGAGATCTGGAGAGAGAGGAAGAACATGGTGTGAGCAACCGTCGGAAGGGGGCGTCCGCCATGAAAGGAGCTAATCCCCATGCACAGCTCCGAGGAGGCGACCCGACATTGAGTAGCAAACCCCAAAAGACCCTCTTATCATGAGTTGTCAATATCATCAGCACAAACAAAAACCACATCCAACCAGTGTGGTGCCATTTGCATTATGAAAGAAAACTTGAAATAGGACAGAAAATGGAAGCTGTTCCTGTGAAGGGAAAGATCAGATAAGTAAATTAAACTATATGTTGAATTCTGCTGTAAGCAGATATCCCTTAAGGCTACCAAAATAATGATTGGATTATCAAAGTGGTAGCATGTGCGGCTCATCTCCCTTTGTGTTACAAGGAGCCTTTCCATTAAATTTGTTGTTAAGCAAAATGTCTACGAGAGACTCATTTTGGATACTGATTATCCACCCCGTCGGAAAGAAGAACTCCTTGCCTCCCTTCCACAGACTGGAGTTACATTCCAGCAAGGAATTGCAAGGTCAAGTCATCAACCCCATGTCTTTGATATACCTGAAATGAGCAAATTCTACCAGCATATTCAATAAAGCAATTACAATAGCATTAATGCAAATTACCAAAAGCATCCAGCACAGTGCGTTGGAGGAGCTGAAGGTATTTTAGCATATTTCCCCAAATTGTAGAGGCAGGATTTCCGCATTGCTGCACAGAAGGAGGGGGAAGACAAATAACGCGAAACCCATTGATTGCAGGGGTGGCATGGAGAGGGAAGGCCTCTACACAGTGTTATCCTCCATGCTGCTTCTCCTATTGACTTTTGTCTGCTTTAGATCAGGCCCTAGAAGAGGTGAGATTCTAAACATTCTTGTGGCATGTGGTGCGCCCTTCCTTTTGTACCTCTTGTGGCAAATTGCTGGCACTACTATGATGGGTCTCGCACTTTCTCTTCTTGGGTGGGGGTTCAGGGCACCGTTTCTTGCCCCTGAACTGGGGTATTAACTGCCCCACTTGTGTCCTAGAGGAGGGGAGTGGAGAGGGTTTGGGTTATCCTAAGGGGCCCTAGGGATAGCAGTAAACCACTAGAACTAGCAGTTCCTTCCCCTGGGCTACTTCCCTCTCTTGCCCTTCAGCTTGTGGGACTTTCTACCCTCCCTCTGCACAAACCAGATGTCCCTTTACCTAGGGTCTTGGTCTTCTTAGCTCACCGCAGCACTTCTCCAAACTCTCCTCTGCTCCCCTCCAAACTGCTCTCTGCTCCAACACCAATCTGCTCTGCTTCAACCCCTCCAAACTGCTCTCTGCTCCAACACCAATCCACTCTGCTTCAACCCCTCCAAACTGCTCTCTGCTCCAACACCAATCCACTCTGCTTCAACCCCTCCAAACTGCTCTCTGCTCCAACACCAATCCACTCTGCTTCAACCCCTCCAAACTGCTCTCTGCTCCAACACCAATCCGCTCTGCTTCAACTCCTCCAAACTGCTCTCTGCTCCAACACCAATCCGCTCTGCTTCAACTCCTCCAAACTGCTCTCTGCTCCAACACCAATCCACGCTGCTTCAACTCCTCCTGTCTGATTGAAGCGGGGGGGTTTATCATGTGACTGGCTTCAGATGCTTTAATTAATTTACAGCAAACTTTCTTCATCCTACAGGGAATAAGGCTCCCTTCTAATACTCTCATGCTGCCCTCTGGCCATGCTGTATCACACCCTGCACAGAGGCTAGCCAGAATCTTGATGGGGGACACTGTCCCTGCTTGTCCATTTGGGCTCTCCTTAGGAGATGCCTGGTAGGGGGTGGTATGAGCAGAACAATGGCTGTGTCATCTGCTTTGCTCACTGGATGGCCACAGAATAGGGAACACCCTGCACTATGTATGCCTAAGAGAAACTCAGCCAGCTGCTACCTGGCCCCAAACCAGCTCCCCTGATGGGACTTGGGGTGGAGTCTAACCCAATGAGCTCAATGCAGAATTCTCAAGTGGAGGGGAGAGGAGTTTGTGGGGTAACCACCTTCATAGGCATGTGCCCTCCCTTTCGCAACATTGCTACGATAGGATTTACCTCCTATGTTACCACTGCTCTGAGTCCCATGGGTATGCGGTGTGGATTTGGATGAGTGGCTTGTAGAAAGGCTGTACGGGCAGCATGGCAGGAGACACAGCTTTGCTGACAGTATTGCTAAGGTGCAGTATATGCAATATCCAGGAAAAATAGCCCTATTCCCAGAAATCTCTGCCTTACATAAGAACTGACTCCCCCACCTGCAGCGACTCCAGGTCTGTGGTAGTGGATCAAAGCGACAGATCTGCTTAAGTGTTCCCCAGTCTCCACCTTTTAATATGTAAACGGAGGGATAGGTCTTGTTTTGGTGTACTGAGGATAGTGTTGAAATTGCAAGCTATCATTTTAAGAGCATGAGGGTTTCCTGGTCCTGCTTGCAGGACAGTGGTCCCTTTAGCAAAGCATGCCATCAGAGCCAGTCTGAAAGAGCCCATGTAAAGCACAGTTGAGTGAGTTGTCCCTTGCTGCCTTAGGGAGCAGCCATTTTCTCTCTCTGTTTCTGGATTGTGAGTTGTCATTCTGAATTCTAAGAAATGAAGTTTTGATACACTGCAGCCTTCAAGCATTTTCATTTTCTGCTTTATCTTGAATCGCATGCGGTTAGCATTGACACTTTCCATTCGCCTTTAGTTTTCTCAAAAAAAAAAAAATTAAAGGCAGAGCAAATTACTTATAAGGCAGCAGTTAAAAATGGAAATCTTTCAAAATATTTGGTTACAAAATGCCCTCTGAAGTGTGTTAGGTTGGAGGTAGAATGTAATGACAGGTTGTAAAGGCTTTGGGTCATTCAGCAAGGGTTGGAGGGATCCCAGGGTATTATAGAGCTGTGTTTACTAGGATTGCTAAACAATGAGATGTACACTACCCTAGGTTCTAAAAGTGGCCCAGCTTCAATTCAGATTAATTTCTGGCAGGAATGAACTCCAGAGTTGCGGATATGTATTGGATTCCTTATATTTGTTTATGGGGTGCTGGAGGAAGGAATCTGGGAGTGTAGACCACGTGTCTGGAATCCCAATGAAATTCTACTGGAGTCTGAACAAATTTAATAATAAATCTGAAAATAACATTCAAGTATTGTAACACACAGTGGCCCAGTTATTGCTCTGTTCTATCCATGCAAACCCAATGACTTTACGTGATTCCATAGACATCAGTAGGATTTAATGGGTGGAACTGAGGGCAAAATTTGTCCCCTCAGCTGTATTCACTCATCCTTTTCTGATCTCTTTTAACTTCTTTGGATCCTACCCAAAGGAAGTGCTTAAAAGTAAGCTCGCTAATTTACAAAAAAGGAAGAGGAGCAAATGAAATCTGAGGAAAGCAAAATTAATGTTGCAAAAAATGGATGCTTTGACTTGACATAGGTTGGAGCAGGGAAAGATTATTTTTTTTAAGCCTTCATGGAAAGAGAAGGGCTATAGTGTCACCTTGCAATGCAACCTGCGTAAAGGAAGAGGGCAAGGCTGCTCCTGGAGCAGAACAGGGTCTGAATTATGACTGTGCCACAGGGGAAAAAAGCTTCACCGCAGTACTTATCTTGGTTAACTTGGTTTACTACTTCTTCCCAGGGCAGTTCAGCTGAACTGATGATTCACTGGGGGATGGGGATGTGACCAAGCATCTGCCCACTCCCCACCCTTGCCTGCCTACCTACTCACTCCTGTACATGGGTGAGGGGGGTAAAAAACAGCAGTACGCTGATGATGCGCTCATGATGCTCCTTGGCCCAGATTGTCTAAGAAATCAATGCACCTCAGTATCTTAGTTGTGGATTGGTCCTACTTTGAGCAGGGGGTTGGACTAGTTGACCTCCTGAGGTCCCCTCCCACCCTGATATTCTATGATTTCTATGATCTTTGAGAATTTAGGCCCTTATGCCTTCCTCATTTCCTTAGGCATGTTCACGACTGACCTGAGAGTGATTAATGGTATAAAAGTCTCACCCCCAAACCCCAATGCATCATTGCAATTGCAGACTGAAGCAGGAGCTGCTCTGATTTCCATCGGAGCCTGAGCCTGACCTCGCACGCCAACAACCCTCCCCGTTGCTGCTGCAAAGTGCTCCTGCCCATCAATAGATAACAGAAAGCAGTGAAAGTAATGAGAGAGGTAATAAGAATTAAAACAAAGGTGGATGAACCTCACATGGAAACAGAAAGATTTAGGATACCTGGAGAAAGACAAGTCAGCATTATATAGAGAAGAATTAATACTTTGGGATTAAACTGCGTGTGAAGGGTAGGGGCACGGCACACTAAAAATAGGAACAGGGTAATTTAGAAGCTAATCAAGCTCTGTCACAGATAAAATTAATAAGTAAAAAAAGTTTTAACAAGACATTAGCCATCCGAAGAGCCCAGGAAGCCCGGGGAGAAGGATATCGTATCAGGAGGTGTTATTAACGGGGCTATTATTAGAATGGGTATGATTAACAAGACTTGGGCAGAAAAGGAACAAGGTGAGGCTTAGAAGTACAGTCATATGTCAATGGTTGATCACCTAGAACACCATTACAGAGGTGAAAATGTTTTAAAGGGGGGAAAGTATCCCCAAGGGCAGGAAACAATTCTGGGAGCTGACAGAGAGTTGGATTAAAGTGGAAGTGGGTGAATTGTTTGAACTTTGTTATATGGGATGGGGATGCATGAAGAGAAGACAAGCTGTTGCTGTAATTGCTTTCCTACCTGTCCTTGGTCTTTGTGACAATTTTCTACCTGGAAAAGTGACAGGTAGATACAGGCCTGGAGCATGACTGCCCTGAAGGAATGGAGAGGTCTGTTTTTAATACTACTTCTGCTTCTCCCATGATGCCCCAGAGCTGATGATAACAGACCAGGTCCTCAGCTGGTGTAAATCCTTGACATGCCATGGAAGTCAATGGAGGTGCACTGATTGGCACCTGTCATAAATAAAGGGAAGGATAAACACCTTTAAAATCCCTCCTGGGCATAGGAAAAACCCTTTCACCTGTAAAGTGTTAAAAAGCTAAGATAACCTCGCTGGCACCTGACCAAAATGATCAGTGAGGAGATAAGATACTTTCAAAAGCTGGGGGGTGGGAGAAACAAAGCCTCTCTCTCTGTGTGATGCTTTTGCCAGGGACAGAACAGGAATGGAGTCTTAGAACTTAGTAAGTAATCTAGCTAGGTATGCGTTAGATTCCGATTCCTTTAAATGACTGAGAAAATAAGCTGTGCTGAATGGAATGGATATTCCTGTTTTTGTGTCTTTTTGTAACTTATGGTTTTGACTAGAGGGATTCTCTACGTTTTGAATCTAATTACCCTGTAAGGTATTTACCATCCTGATTTTACAGAGGTTATTCTTTTTACTTCTATTAAAATTCTTTTAAGAAACTGAATGCTTTTTCATTGTTCTTAAGATCCAAGGGTTTGGGTCTGTGTTCACCTATGCAAATTGGTGAGGATTTTTATCAAACCTTCCCCAGGAAAGGGGGTGTAAGATTTGGGAGGATTTTGGGGGGAAAGACGTTTCCAAACGGACTTGTTCCCAGTAACCGGTGCTAGACGTTTGGTGGTGGCAGCGAAAGTCCAAGGGCAAAAGGTAAAATAGTTTGTACCTTGGGGAAGTTTTAACCTAAGCTGGTGAAAGTAAGCTTAGGAGGTTTTCATTCAGGTCCCCACATCTGTACTCTAGAGTTCAGAGTGGGGAAGGAACCTTGACAACACCAATGGAGGATCTGACTCGCTGCTTTAGCATTCTTTCTCAAAAAATAAGTTATTCTTCTCTGTTTTCCAGTGTATCCATTTTTCTTCCTGTTTGTGTATTTTAGACTGCAGGTTCTGTGATGGCCAAGGCTATGTGACTCATGGCTAAAATGTGTGCACATAACTAGCAATGCAAAATTACATTTGTGTTACTACTGTCCCCCATTTTCCCATCCCACCCACCCCAGCTGTCACTGGTCTGAAAGCTAGAATGTAAGCTCTCCGGGACAGGGCATCTTTTGCTATAGGTTGCTCAGTGCCTAGCACAATGGGGCTTTGCTTTATTTGGGCCATCAAGGCACTACTGTAATAAAATGTGGGGCAGACCCACCTTTTTGTGTGTGTTTGTATGGTGCCTTGCACCATGGAGTCCTGGTCCATGACAAGGGCCCCTAGGTGATCTGTTAATACAGATAACAATTAGGAAGAAGGATGGTTAATGGATTTCACCTAGAGAAGATGTGGATTTTCAAAGCTTTGGGACTGCGGCATTACATTTATATTTCCTGGGCCATATTCTGCTATCACTGGGTGTAAACTAGGAGTGATTCCACTGCAGTCCACTGAGTTATTCTGTCATAAAATTGGTGTGAGACCAGAATCAGGTCCCCTGTGTACCTTAACTATTTACAGAACTACCATCACCATGGTGGCATCTAGTCACTGATCTTGTTAAACTTATAGAAATTATTTGATAACTGACACTGATAGTAACCGTGCTGCTGAGCGCCAGCTAATTCTGTGGCTCAGAAAGGGCAAGGCCACTGGAATACAGAAGGAATGCTCACCAGCATGTGTAACCCACACACCTCCTGGGTGTGGTGTTCTGTCCCATCAAGTGGCATGGAGACCACTTAGAGAGAGAGATAAAAGAAGTCTGCTCTACAGCCTTAGCTAATAGCTGGTTGGCTTTTAGCTCATGCGGTAGAGGCTCATGCACTGAGGTCCCAGGTTCAATCCCGCCAATGGTTGGGCTCTGTTGGCGTTACAAGTGGGGGCTCGTCTGGGACTTCAACTGGGAAGACTCTGAAGCTTGGGATGCGCTTCCTCAGCTAGGGGAAGTATGTAACCCACACACCTCCTGGTCCCATCTAATGGCACCGAGACCACTTAGAGAGAGTTAAATGAGTCTGCTCTACAGCCTTTGCTAACAGCCAGTTGGCTTTTAGCACATGTGGTAGAGGCTCATGCAGTAAGCTCCAGAGGTCAACAGTTCAATCCTGCCCACTGACAACCAGGGTCTGTCGGTGTTACACATGGATGGATGTACAGAATGTGTCTTCATTGCCTGTGTTCCATTGCTGCATTTCAGCTGAGTAAAGTCACTCCCGTATATCATATTAGTCTCTCTGTTTTCCAGTGGAAAGTAGTGGTGAACATGCAGAGCCCTGATACACATAATATGCATGGCTGCTGTTTTACACGTGTAACATCTTGTATGCACTGAAATGTACAGCTATTTGCACTTGAAGAACTGTCAAGCAAACAAGTTGTGATTGTGTATGATAGAAGGGAAATTGGCACAGCCGTGTTTCTCGCTCACCTACAGCCTGGTAACTCCTTGCAGTGGAAATCATTTGTTGTGAACCAAACTGGCTTAATCTACATTATAAAAATTGCTTCTCCAAGGCAGAGAGAAGACAAGAGGAGATATATTTACTCTCAAGCAGAAAGTAGGCACACTTGATTTCAATTTTAACCATGATAATTAGTAGTACACTGGTAATGCCTAAAAGCCCCAATCACAGATCAAGATCCCATAATCTTAAGCACTGCACAAACATAAAACAAAATGTTAGTCCCGGTCCCAAAGAGATTACAGTCTCAAGGTACGTCTAGACATCAATCACTGGGTGTGACTGCAGCTTGAGCTGACATACCTGAGTAAACTTTAATCTATCTCGCTTGAATCCTGGAACACTGAGTTCGCAGCAATGCAAGCTTCAGTGTGCACTAGCCCTGTGAGTAATTACCCAGGGTTCCCAGCAAGTTGTACAGCCGGCACGGAAACTTACACTGCTGTGCCTTCACTCTTCCAGGCCTTGTGCTAGCTAGATAAAAGCTAGCTGTGGTATGTCATCTTGAGCAGCAGTCACACCCCACAACTGCAGTCTAGACATACCTTAAGTCAAAACTGAGAGACAACAGGTGGATACAGCCAATAGCTGGGGGCGGAGGGCACAAGTAACTGGGAGATGATTCAGATCTGCACAGTAAGCAACAATCACAACCAACATGCTGCCTGACTGATTGGCAAGTGTTCTTACACACTGCAAAAAAATGATGACTTTTAAGGAGATGACTGAAGGAGGACAGTGTAGCTGCTTTGGGGATTTTTATGAGAAGCTGCTGCTGCTCCACCTCCTATGCCTAGGGTGGGTGGCCCTCTAAGGGAGATAGATCTCAGCCCACCTGTGATATAGCCAGTATGTCTCCACAGGTGGAGAAAATACATTACTTCACATAACAGATGTTCATGTGACTAGACCAGTGGTTCCCAAACTGGGGTTGGTGAATCCCTGGGGGTTCTTGGGGGAAAAAAATCCCTAATGGCAGACAGAGCTGTCCCTAGGGACCCTGGGCAGCACGGGGCCAGCAGCCCGAAGCCCCTGGACTTCCAAGAGCTAAGCCGATCAAAGCAAGCATATCTATCACACTGAGGAGATTTAAACTTCAAGACTCCTTATAAGAAATGGAAAGGAAGGTGGATATTTTTTGCTGTTTTTAAAATTAAATAGGCAGCTAGTATTGTTTTAAAAATTATGAAGAACATGTTAAAGCTTTGTTGTACCGTGCGTCATTTGCCTGGACTGCTCAAGACCTGAATGCTTGTGTAGGCAGAACTCTTTGAGTTGGCTTCTTAAATACCTTCATGCTGTTTCACATCTGATACTCCTTGATGAAACATAGGATCCTTGTCTTAAAACAGGCTTATTCAAAGTGATACAAGCTATGAAAGTGAAAGTGTGTTGCTGTTTTCATAATGCAATAAAAATACTGTAATGATAAATAATTAATAATAGTGTGTAATAAGCATGTCATAAAAACAAATTGTGTATTTCCAAGATCACTGCTTTTATAATTTATACTCAGAGGATAAAATCCCTGGAAATATTCACTTTTAGGAGGGGGTTCGCGAGACTAGACATTTTAGTGAAAGGGGTTCACAGGTTGTTAAAGTTTGGGAACCACTGGACTAGACTAAACCAACCTGGGTGGCGATTAGCATAGAAAAACAATGGCCTGTGGACAAACGGGGAAGAGACAACCAGAAGCTAGAGCAGAGAGAAGACAAAGGGGCCAGATGTCTCATCCAGCTGCTCAGAGAGCAGGAAGCAACAATTACTCAGGGAGGATAGGCCAGGCCCAGCTTAAGACTGGGATGAAGAAGGCTTTTCTCCAGAATCAGGCACCTATGTGAATCTACCTATCTCAGGGGAGATGGACTGTAACAGTCTTCAGTGAAGAGTGATGGTGGAAAACTACAGACAACAGATCCTTAGATAGGAGGAACTGGCTCTCATTGGAGTCTGGGTAGAAGATACAGTGAGTCTGGGTGAAAGAGATTTTATTTTGAGTTTATTTGGACATAATAAAGTACAGCCCCAGCAGGGGAATTTCGTCTGATAACTTTTGGAAATGTTGAGTTCTTAAGGGTCCCTGAGCAGAAGGGGGAATTGAAGCAGGGTGCTGCAGAATCGTCCAAAGCCATGTGGGGGTGCACAAGCAGCAAACCAGTAGAACCTCAGTTACGAACCTCTCAGGGATGGAGGTTGTTCGGAATTCTGAAACGTTCATAACTCTGAACAAAACACCATGGTTGTTCTTTCAAAAATTTACAAAGAAATTTAGTATTTGTTGGTGTTAATTGAGAACATGTGGAAGGTTGTGTATTAACAGGAGTGGAGAGTGAAGTTTTCTTGCCACAGGACAGGTGTAACATACACAGCATTGATAAACCCTGTTATAGACCTGGCACCACCTCACCTCTTATCTCAATGGACCATCTGATTGATAAATTTCAAGGCCAGGAGGGACCACTGTGATCATCTAGTCTGACCTCCTGTATAACACTGGCCAGAGAACTTCCCCCAAATAATAACTAGAGTATACGTGTTAGAAACACATTCAATTTTGTTTTAAAAATTGCCAGTGATGGAGAATGCACCATGACCCTTGGTAAGTTGTTCCAATGACTAATTACACTCTCTGTTCAAAATTTACCCCTTATTTACAGTCTGAATCTGTATAGCTTCAGCTTCCAGCCATTGGATTGTGTCAACCTTTCTTTGTTAGGTTGAGTCACCCCTTAACCTTCTCTTAATTAAGCTAAATAGATTGAGCTCTTTGAGTCGATCACTGTGAGGCACGATTTCTAATCCTTTAATCATTCTTGTGGCTCTTCTCTGAACCTTCTCTAATTTATCAACATCCTTCTTGAATTGTGGGCTCCCCAACTGGACATAGCATTCCAGCAGCCATCGCACCAGTGCCAAATACTGAGGCGAAATAATCTCTCTACTCCTACTCAAGACTCCCCTGTTGATGTATCCAAAAATTGCAGTAGAGCTTTTGGCCATAGTGTCGCACTGGAGCTCATGTTCAGCTGATCATCTGCTTCAATTCCCAAATCCCCTTCAGAATCACTGCATCGCAGGATAGAATCCCCAATCCTGGAAGTATGGCCTACATTCTTTGTTCCTAGATGTATACAGTTACTGTTAGCCATATGAAAACACATCTTGTTTGATTGCACCTAGCTTACCACGCAATCCAGATCTCTCTCTATGGGTGACCTGTCCACTTCATTCTTTACACCCCCACCCAATTTTTGTGATCAGTAATGATTTTGTTTTCTTCCATGTCACTAATTAAAATGTTAAATAGTGTATGGCCAAGAACTGACCCCTGCACATAGCCCTTAGAAACACATCTACGCAATGATTCCCTGTTTATAATTACATTGAGACCTATCGATTAGCCAGCTTTGAATCCTTTTAAATTAACATGACACACATTAAATGGATTTTTTTTTAGGAAAATACAAAAAAAAGTGTTTTTGTTTAATTAAACAAAAGCTTTCATTGAAAATATTAAATTTTCCATAAGACTATTTTGTTTTTCTGAGGAACAATTAAAAATAAAAATGTTTTAATTTTTCAAAAAAGTAGAAGTTTTGGTTTTCAGTGTTTGGAAAATTGAATAAAATGGGGCCGGGGGTTGGTATTGGTATTTCATTTAAGAAATAGATAATAGATGATGGTTGTTATTACTTCCTTTCTAAGGTACCTGTGGACAATGTCATTATCCTTTATTTTCAATCCCTGAAGGTAACCGAGAGAAGAATCTGACCTATGGTCCCTATCCAGAGCTGATGACAATTTTATTTCTATAGATGTAATGCCACCAATCAAGTATACGTCCAATAGTTTTGGACAGAAGGTGTGCAGTGTTACACTCCTCCCACTCATAACACTGTGTATCCATAATTTATATCTTTCAAGACTGCATCAACTTCTTCCCCTGCATACTTTGGGCTACATTCTCCTCTTCTCTCATTTAATAGGATATACTCCAGCTTTGCATGTGTGTGACTGACAGGAGAATGTGGCCAGTTGGTTTTAAATAAAACCCATGGGGAAAAAAAAAAACTTCAGGACTTTACATTTCAGCCCGGGTGCATGTTTTAAAAAGTCCTAAAGTATTGATCACAGTAGTTAGGCATAATCAAAGAGCCTCCAACAGGGTCATAGGCAGAGCGCTGCCTGTAAGGTTTTTTTGTTCTCGGCATTAGGTACATCTCCCGTGAGTTTTGCTGAAGCTGTATTAATTGTATGATTAAAGCAAAAGCACGATCAATCAGAATTTGAAGAGATGCTGAGTGTTATCATAAAGCAAAAAGTAAAAATGTCGTATCTACCCGGTATAAAAAAAATCAATAAGGTTTAGAGGAAAGAAAGAAAGACAGAAAAGAAAGAAAGTAGGAAAAAACTAATTGCTCCATCTTTTTGCAGAGTTATTTCCTGAGTCACTTGCTCATTTTTATTCTCTTTTAGGCCTGTGTAGAATGACCCTGCACCCCTCATCTCACATATGTAAAACCATAGCTACATGAATGGCTGTGCTTGTTCCAACAGTTCTTCTCAGTCTTCTGTTCAAAATTGCCTTCTTTGGCTTTGCTACACTCTAGTCTGCCATTATTGAACTGGACTGAGACTTGAGTTTAACTCCTAACTCTACCAGAGACTCCCTCCCTCTGTGCCGTGAGCAAGTCTCTTCATTTCTCAGCTTCCCCGTCTGTGATATGGGGATAGCAGTAATTCCAGTGTCTGTCTTGTCTGGTTAGACTGTAAGCTCTTTGGGACAGGATTGTCTCTTACTATGTGGTTGGGCCCGGCAGTGCTACTGTCATAAAAAAAAAATCAAAATAATCAAATTTAGATTCATTTCTAAAAATGGGTGAAAACTGGAGACAAGAGGATTGTGAGAAAAGTCAGTTGTATTAAGGATCTGATCCAATCTCACTGAACAAAAAGAGGTCCCGATCTTGCTTTGGACCTCTAAGCACTATGGTAATATTGCTAGTGTCATGAACCAGCAGCTGGGCTGAGTGGTGGGAGTGGGAGTGGGGATTCAGGATCTGGAGCCATGGAGTCAGAGTCAGAAGCGAGAACCAAGGGGTCAGAGCTGGAGTCAGGAAGCCAGTAGGCAAGGAGGACTGTAATGGACAGGGGTTGGGGAGAGAGCAAGGTAGGCACAGGAGCGATTGAATCTGCGGGCCTAAGTGCTGAACAGCTAAAGATCAGTTTTGCTGTTGGACTTAAGAGCAGGCTTGCTGATTTCCTTGGCCACTCAGGCAGAGTGGTCAACTGGAGAGCCCTGCTGTGGTTCAGCTGTGCCCGGAGACTGGGCAGGTCCATCTGCAAGTCCTCATTCCTGACAGCTAGTGCTGTCATAGGCCTCTGTTAATTGGCAGGATGAAGGACATTCTCGTGCATCAGTTTCCTTTCCTGCTGGTCTGCTGTACAATGAGAAGATGAATCTTCTAAATAAGACACTGTTACCTGAAGTCACTTACAAATATTAGCCCTGACCATGCTCCTTTGTAGATGCTCAGTGCCTTCTAAGGGCCAAAGACAAGATTTCAAACTGGCGGGAGGGCTAAAACTATCCTCCTAAATCCATATTCCTGTATCTAAATAAATGTGTGTTTTGTTTTTCCCGGAAGATGCTGAGCACCCACCAATTCCCATTATTTTCCCTTTTAAAGATCAGGACACTCAGTTAGATACCTGACTATAGACCTAGCAGCCAAACCTTAGGCAAAAATTGGTACCAAGATTTTCAAAACTGAGTGCTTATCTACAGTGATGGCAGCTAATGATGTCCCAGGGAGTTTTGCCATTGACTTCAATGAGACGAGGATTTTCTGAGACCAGACAAAATAGCTTTGGAAGAATGTTCAAATCATACTTAATAACCTGGATTTTTTGCTGAGGTCTATAGCTCAACAATGGTATTACTAATATTATATTCAGTGCCTAGAGTATATTAGGTATTCCCCAGACAGATAATAGAATCCAGAAAATCACTTTGCCCAGAAGACCTTACTGTCCAAGGACAGACAAGTAATCAGAGCTGAGGAGGAAAACACCTCCAACCCTCGATAATTACCAAAGCTGAGTGTGGCTCTCAAGTGGCACAGTAGTCGTCTGCTGCTGGGAAACACAAGATGCATCCAGAGAAAGAGAGAGTCCAGTCCTGAAGAGTCCCCCTACCTCAAACTTTTCCCCCTTATTTATACATTAGTAATAGAATGACATGTCCCTTAAAGAAAACTTGTTAAGTAAGCAGTTCCAATGGGCAAGCAAGAGGCTCCTTCTGATTATCGATTAACCAGGTGTGGGGTTTTTCCAGAGTTTGCAGGCCCCAATAGACATTCCTGGGGCACATCCTGCTCTTCTAAGATGCATGTATCAGCAACTTCAACACAATTCTTATCCGGAAGGATGTGGGGTCAAGATGCCCTTTCTGTGGCACCCAAAAACCCCCCTCCCCTCCTGCCTTGTTTAAGCTAAGCCTGCTGACTTGGCTGCTTTTAGAAAAAAGCCATAGTGGTTTCCGGCACTTTACTGATTTGCCAAAGTCTCCCCATACACATGTATATTGTTTTTAATTAAAGTACATATCAACTAGACAAAAGTGAATCCTTCTAGGGAGAGACTTAAATGTGGAGTGAGGAAAAAACATTTGTTTTTTTTCCTAATAGCGTCACATTTGGGGGAGAAAAAAATATTGACTAATGGCCGTAGAACACCACACGTGCAAGATCTGTCATGGAAAGGACTTTTAGGGATAGACTAGCATGAAGCTCACACTGAAAGGCAAGTCTCAAGCTGAATCACAATCAAGCTCTGTTGCCGTGATTTCTGGTAGACATCATCCATAGAATTGGTTAATAAAACCAGTGACTTCGCTGCAGGTGGCAATGTAAGAACTTCACTCCTTTCCCACTGCAACAGGCAAAAAACAGGCCATCACTAAGATACCTTCCCTTCACTACTCCACCAGCAATCTGTGGAACCAAGTGCCCTGAAGATTTAGAGATAATTTAGGGACCCTTTTTTATGGTCTGTCTTTGGGTGCTAAGGCAATTCTGTCTTCAGGCCACCTTTCAAATGCACTTGCAGAAGGTATTTGTTTTTCCTCCAGCTGATAAAATTCATTGTCTTTAATAGTTTCGTGATGATGGATGAGCTTCCCCATCCCACTAAGTGGATGGCCCAGACAGTCTATTTCACTTTAAGTTCTCAGGCTGAGGATGAACAATGCTCTGGGAGATAGAAGCCTTTATTAATTAAGCCACCTATCTACCCCTCCCACATCCATTTCAAGACCAACTGTTTCCCCCTGCAAATGACTTACTGTAGGCTGCAATTTTGCACTTTACAGTTCTTCAGCTGATGATGGAGCCTGTGACCTTAATTGTATCCAGCCATTGCACTGCTGTTGAAATACCAATGGGGAGGTGGGGGGGAATATAGTAATTTAGTGCACAGTACACAAGTCTAATATCCTTGCTACCTTCTATTCTTGTGGAAGATTGGAGGTTTCCTTTAGAACTGTTACTTTGGGTGAATGAACAAATGAGCACCTATTCTCCCTAAAAGATGGTATTTTTATGTGATGGTTAGATCATGGATCTGTCTTGAGCTTATGCGATTTGTAAGGCTTTAGAAGTGGAAGTGGGGGGAAATGCCACATCTCTCTTACTTATAAATCTCTTTGAACTTACGAAGGATTTCATTTGTATACATCTGGATAAACTATCTCTATAGCTAAATACACTCAAAGCTGGTGTGGAAAGCCTAATCTTGGAAAGGAAAATAAATAATACAAAATAGCTGAACAGAAAAAGGTTGTAAATGTTAGTCAAACAAAATGAGATATTTGCTAGGGGCCGGGGAGCCAGAAAATTGCAAGCATTTAAGAGAAATGCCTTTTACTTTAAATTGACTTCCCATGCCTTACTACTGCAGGCTTCTAGGCAGAGGGGGTGGGGAAAACATCGTAAGTTCAATAGCTACCCACTGACTGTAAACAGGAGAAGGAACTCTGTGAACACAGCAGTGAAATATAGGGTAATTTTCTCTTTATTAGAGTCCATGAACTCTGCTATGTTAATGGGTAGGCTCTGTATACAGTGCATATAACAGAATTATACTGTTATTTTCTGCAGTGCTTTACTTTCCTTTTCTAGTTCATTTTGAAAAAAGAGAACTTTTTTTCATTTTTTCACCCATTCTGCCTTCTGCATCTTCCTTTATCATATAGTTATTAGCTTCAAATGCACAATATGTTCTGGTACCATAGTTCCTCTTGAGGGTAGTTTGGATGATACCAAATACAAAAGTTCTCGCTTTCTTGGTCTCACCCAAATAATTGTAATTCTTTTAAAATAGAAAGGGGAAAAATTATAAATGGAGAGAAAGCTGTTGGTTAGGGATTTGGTCTTTGAACTGGAAGCCCAGAACTTCAAACTCTTAACCTTACCTCTGCATCTGAGTGGCCTTGGACAAGTTAGTTATATGTCTTAAAGAGCTGATGATCAGCTAGATAATTATTCCGGGATTTAGGAAATAAAAGTGTTAACATAAGAAGTGCCATACTGGGTCAGACCAAAGGTCCATCAAGCCCAGAATCTTATCTTCCAATAGTGGCCAATGCCAGGTGTTTCAGAGGGAATGAACAGAACAGGTAATCAAGTGATCCATCCCTTGTTGCCTATTCCCATCTTTTGGCAAAGAAAGGCTATGAACACCATCCCTGCCCATCCTGGTTAATAGCCATTGATGGACTTATCCTCTATGAATTATCTAGTTCTTTTTTGAGCCCTGTTATAGTCTTGGTCTTCACAACATCCTCTGGCAACGAGTTCCACAGTTTGACACTGCATTGTGTGAAGAAATACTTATTTTTGTTTGTTTTAAACCTGCTGCCTATTAAATTCATTTGATGATCCCTAGTTCTTGTGTTATGAGGAGTAAATAACAACTTCCTTATTTACTTTCTCCACACCAGTCATGATTTTATAGATCTCTATCACATCTCCCCTTAGTCATCTCTTTTCCAAGATGAAAAGTCCCAGTCTTATTAATCTCTCCTCACACAGAAGCCGTTCCATACCGCTAATAATTTTTGTTGCCCTTTTCTGAACGTTTTCCAATATATATATATATTTTGAGATGGGGCAACCACATCTGCATGCAGTATTCAAGAGGTGAGCGTACCATGGATTTATGGAGAGGCAATATATTTTCTGTCTTTTTATCTATCCCATTCTTCATGATTCCCAACATTGTGTTTGCTTTTTTGACTGCCGATGCACATTGAGTGGATGCTTTCAGACAACTGTTATGTGCAGTACCTCCCAAATATTATTATGATTAGACTGAATTCTTTGGTCTTTACATAGGCAGGACTCCTTGGCCTTATCTACATCAGGTTTCATTAGGAGGAGTGTATCGAATGCAGGTTTTGAAAAAGTTAAACTTTACTATACATCGTTCTGCCCATGTGGCTAAGTTGCTTCCAACCTAACTCCCTGCATTCCTTGTTTTCTTGGTTTTCTCCTCAATAGCAGTCCCTCTAGGGAGCATAGGCCCTCGGACTCTGGTTCCACTAATCATGGTACATATTCCCTATTTCACAAATATTTTAATATAAAAATTAAAAACAAATAGTTGATGCCCAGGCCCCCACCTCTGTGCCCCAGAGGTTGCTAGCACATAGCTGAGTTGGAGTCTTATCTTTACCATAGACTCAGCTAGTAGATAGTGTCATTCTCCAAGAATGACCTGTCTCTGAGTCGAGTAAACTGGCCTCCAGAAGTTTCTGCCCCTCTGTTCTGTGATAGTCTCTGTATGCTGTCTCGGGAGTTGTGTCTCCTGTCTCTTCATTGTCTCCTGTTTCTTGCTCACTTGTTGACACCACACCCCTCACAACTGTATGGGTATGCTGGGGAGGAGGTGTAGTAGTCAAACTCCCATTTGCATGCAATTCTCCTGAGGCAAATTGGGATCTATTGTCAGTGAATAGAACGTCTGGAGTGCCATCTCTCTAAAAATGGGCCTTCAGATTGCCAGTCACTGACTTGCTTCTTGTATCAGGCAGGGCATCGACCTCCCAAAAACATAAATAGTAGTCCACTGTAATCAAGTATTGATTTCCACTGAAAGTAAGAAAGTCCATTCCTGCATTTTCTAATGGTTGAGTGGGCAGCTCATGTGGTATGTTTCTTTCTACTGAAGGTTATTACATGACAGGCAGGTGTCATGCCCTTCTATCAAGGAGCAGAGTTGTGTATTCATTCCTGGCTAGTAAACACACCCTTGAACCCATCTAAGACAGCTCAGAGACTCATGGATTTTAAGGCCAGAAGGGACCATCATGATCATGTAGTCTGACCTCCTGCACATTACAAGCCACAGAACCTCACCCACCCACTTCTGTAATAGACCCATAACCTCTGGCTGAGTTACTGAAGTCCTCACATCATGATTTTAAGGACTTCAAATGACAGACTCCACCATTTACTCTAGTTTAAATTTGCATGTGACCCATGTCCCATGCTGCAGAGGAAGGCAAAACTTCCCGGGGTCTCTGCCAATCCGACCTGGGTGAAAATGCCTTCCCAATCCCAAATATGGTGATCAGCTGGACCCTGAGCATTTTGGCAAGACCCAATAGCCAGACACCTGGGAAAGAATTCTCTGTGGTAACTCATCTAGTAGTTCATCTCTAGCCATTGCGGATAGTTGCTACTAGCAATCGTAGATCAGCTATATGCCATTGTAGGCCATCCCATCATCTCATCCCCTCCATAAACTGATCAAGCACAGTCTTGAAGCCAGTTAGGTATTTTGTCCCCACTGCTCCCCTTGAAAGGCTGTTCCAGAACTGCACTCCTCTGATTATTAGAAACCTTCACCTAATATCAAGCCTAAACTTGTTAATGACTAGTTTATATCCATTTGTTCTTGTGTCAAGATTAACTTAAATAAATTAACTTAACTTAAATAACTCCTCTCCCTCCTTAGTATTTACTCTCTAATTTCATCAGAGGAATAATCATATCTCCCATCAGCTGTCTTTTGGTTAGACTAAACAAGCCAAGTCTCCTTTCATAAGATAGGTTTCCATTCTCTGATCATCCCAGAAGACCTCCTCTGCACCTGTTCCAGTTTGTATTCACCTTTCTTAAAGACGGAAGAACAGAACTGCACACAATATTCCAGATCAGGTCTCACCTGTGCCTTGCATAATGCTAATAACTCTTCCTTATTGCTACTGGAAATAGGATACAGCAGGCAAGGTAAGATTTCAGCAGCCTTTTTCACAGCAGCATCACATTGGCTGCTCATACTGGGATCAACCAATACAGCCAGGTCTTTCTACTCCTCTGTTGCTTTCAACTGATCAGTCCCCAATTTATAGCAAACATTTTTGTTGTCAGCCCCTAAATGCATGACTTTGCACTATTATATTTCAACCCATTTCTATTACTCCAGTTTTCAAGGTCATTCAAATCTTCTTGTATGATATTCCAGTCCTCCTCTGTATTGACAATACCTCCCAACTTTGTGTCATCTGCAAATGTTATTAGCACATTCCCACTTGTGCCAGGTCATGAATGAAAATGTTAAATAAGACTGATCCCAAAACCTTGAGGAACTCCACTAGAAACCTCCCTCCAGTCTGACAGTTCACGTTTCAGTATGACCCGTTGTAGTCTCCCCTTTACCAGTTCCTTATCCACCATTCAATTCTCACACTAATCCCTATCTTCTTCAATTTCCCATGTGGAACTGTATCAAATGCCTTACCGAAATTCAGGTAGATTAGATCTACTGCATTTTCTTTGTCTAGAAAATCAGTTATCTTCTCAAAGAAAGAGATCAGGTTGGTCTGACATGATCTACCTTTTGTAAAACCATGTTTCATTTTATCCTAATTACCATTTACCTCTATGTCCTTCACTTTTTCTTTCAGAATTTGTTCCAAGTCCTTGCAGACAGCTGAGGTGAAACTAACAGGCCTGTAGTTTCTCAGATCACCTTTTTTCCCTTGTCAGTGCCCAGGTATGAGGCATATTTTTTGCATGACATCCTTATGTAACAGGGCAGGGACAATAGCTCTCTGTCCTCAAAATATGATTCCATCCTGCATATTCAGTTCATCTTGAATTTGAAAATGTGATATTTCTCCTGTCGGTAGGCTTTTGTCTTCTGGACACCCTGCTAGTATTGATCTTAACTAACACCAGTAGCTGTCCTGGACAATATCTGCCCCCTACCTGGTTGCACTGGAAACACATTAACATGTGCTACAATCTCTCTGGAGCAATAAGAAGGGGATTTGCCTTGCTTGTCTCTAGTGTTCTGTGGTCTGATTGCACTATTACTCGGTGGCCACAGATAATGGAATTGCTCCACTCCATGTACCATAACAAGAAACTGTTTGTATTTGGGTGAACCCAACCCTCATTCAGTTTCTGACAGGGCTGTGCTGGCATCAGTCAGGGGCTGCTTCTGCAAAAGGGCTACACCCAATCCTTTTTTTTAGTGCATCACACTAGAGACTGACCTTAACTCTCCTACCTGGTATTACTTCAGGACAGGGGCATCCGTTATCATTTGTTCAGCATATCAAATGCTCACTGTTGGGAATTGTAATGGGGTGTCACCTACCTGTCATGAGTGCCCCCTTGTTTGGGTCTGTGTCTGAACCTCTTTCAGTCTGTGGTGACCCCTTCCAGCAGTTTCTCTGGCAGTTTCTAGTGAATCAGCCCTCCAGATGTTACACAGTTTGTTTGGAACACAACTCAAGCTGACCCACTCCGGCGTATTAGTTCAACAAAGTCTTTAAGTGCTCCTGGCCCTCATAGGGGTCCATGTCCCTAGGGCTTTCCTCCCTGGAGACTCTTCCCCCAATCTGATCTGTTCTGGCCCCAGCTGTCCAACTGGGCCTCTTACAGTTAATATCCCCTTCTGGGATTAATCACTGTACATTTGTAGGTCACTTCCCCCAGGGGCTTATGAGGCAGACCCAGTCCTGCCCATTACTCAGTCCCAGCCCAGGGACCCTAAGAATAGGAGCCATGGGCTGTCAGGTTCCTTTAACTAAAGTACTTTCAGTTTCCTGGGCCATGGCCCCAGCTGTTACCCAGGGTTATCTGAATTCAAATCTATGGTAACTAATCTGTGTTCTCCAGGCCGTGCCAGGAAATAAATCAGTGGAGGACACAGCACCTCTATCTGATAAATGATTGGAGCATATAGAGTGCTTCCACACAAAAATCCTTCTTTTTATTAAGTACAAAGCACACATAAAATGCAATAATCTAGAACATTCCAGAATATAGTTAACCAAAGTCTGAGGTGGTAACAAGTGGCAGCAACAGGTTTCTGGTAGCCAGCCTTTCTCCTAGCTGCTGGGGAGTTTTATGTCAGTGACTCATTGGTCATAAAATATCCAAACTTCTCCAAAGTACACTCTCTAACGAAACTGTTTATAGGTTGTCTCTGGACCAAACACATAACTCATAATGGCCCTGAATAGGCTAGAAATCTCCCTAGAACAGCTTAGCAACAGTGAATAATAATTCATTATTCTACTTATCAGCAAAGCCACTTCAGCAAGAAACTTACAAACACAGGCACCCAGATCAAGGTCAGGTATTCACATCCCTCACACACACACACCCCACACCCTCTCATGAATCTGTCCTTTCACTTTATCTATTTTGGTTAGTAACACAGCAATTGTTCAGATGTTTTTGTTCTCTCTGCCTAAGCCAAGATTTTTTCCTGACTCTCTAGTATCCTCACTTCCAGCTTATGGTGGCTACGTGCACAAGATGGCTATGGTTTATATTAAATCCAGGTCTTTAATAAGACAGCCTTCCTCAGTGTTTCACTCTTACCTCAGGGCTCTTCTATCTTCAGGCTCAGGAGCTCTTTCTCGCTCCCTGGATTTTAACTAGCCCTGAGCTGTCCATGGTGCTGCAGTCTATCAGCCCACTAGGAGCATTGCCTTCACTCTTCAGGCTCCAACCAGCAACTGACTCTGGTCTTCACTGCAGCTCCTTTTACATTAGTCTGCAACCCTCTGATTGGCTAGCACCTTGCAGCCTTCCTCTGATTTGGCTGTTTTCCTGCAGACTCTCTAGGCTGCTTGGATGACTCCTCTACAGCTCTTTTCCTGGGATGGGTTTGGCAGGACCCTGAGGTCTCCAACAGGGGTCCACTGGGCCTAGTCCACCCTGTCACAAGAACCTTCCTAGTCCCACTGGAACTCCTGCTAAGTGAGCTGCTGTATGGGTTCCACTATGGCATTCTGGCATGGACAGAACTTGGACGAAAAAAATATCATTCCCATGAAGCTCTGTACCCCTCTCATATCCACTAGAGCTAGCATGTCTCTCATTGCCTTGATCTTGTTGGGATCTGCTTTCAATATCCCTGCTATGAGAATATGTCCAATGTGATGTCACCTCATGCTGTTTGAATCACATTTTCTTCTGGACTAAGTTTTATGTTCTTGTCCCTGCATCACTATAGAAAAGTTTCTAGCTTTTGGTCATGGTCTTATTCAGCTTCTGTGTCATTGTTCCCTTCACCTACAATGAGGATATCATCTGCAATTATTTTCAACCCAGGCAGTGCTTCCAGTGCTTGAATGAGTTTTCTCTGGAACATCTCTAGTGCTGGACTTATGCCCATTTCCAGGTGCAGCCATCTGTAGAGGCTAACTGGTGTTGCAAAGGTTGTCAGTTTACTGGACTCTTTATCCAGGCTTATGTATCCAAACACATTCCTCACATCACAGACCATAAAGATTCTGGCTTTGGGGAATTCTGGCAAGAAGTTCATAGTTGTGGATAATAGCCATCTTATCAGTGCCCAGTTCAGTAGCTTTGGGTCCAGCAGATACACAATTTTCCTGATGACTCTTTAACATCACCATGATGCTCTCCCAGGCTGTATTGGTCTCTACAAGTGCTATGATGCCCCTTCTCTGCAAACTTTCAAGCTCCTTGCAGATTTGATTGTGTCGTACTACTGGAATTTTTCTTTGTAGGGAAGCACACAGGTTCCACTCTGGGGTCTACTTCTAGTCACAACTTTCTTTTAGAGACCTATCGCTTGTGAAAACCTCCTCATATGCTTTTAAAATTGCCTCCATTGTCCATGGGATTCCACTTTTTTGCTTCTTGCGCTGCAACTATAAACTTCTGATGTTGCACCATGATTAGATCCCTGGCTCATATGGCTGTGTTTCCCAACAGGGGTATCTAGTACCTACCATCCACTACCACAAAATTCAATTGTTTCCATCTGTTATATTTTGGGTTAGTTACTGTGAGGTCACATTTTCCTATGGGTTACATTAACCTCTCATTGTACATTTCTAGATCTCACCTGCTCTTTGTAATGGATGTATTCAAGTCCAATTCACCCTGAGCAATCACATTGCTGGAGGCCCTGATATACAGCTGAATTCACACAGGGACATGTCCCTTTTACCATTGTTGCATGCACAGAAGCTGGTGTATTCCTGCCTTGACTGCCTGAACCTGGACTCTTAACTCTTGGACTCAAGATGAGACTCCTAATCTAATCAGTGCTTTATGGTGTATCATTTTTGATGCATTTGGGATGGTTGTGTTGGTAACATGGTTACACTGGTCTGTAACATATGGCACTGCAGAGATTCTAGGCCATGCTGCTACTGTGAGGAGTCCAGGAGGGCTGCCAAACTGATACTGGGTCTGGTGCAGGCCACGATCAGGAAGTCACAAAGGTGCTTTAAATCCACTTTATATCACCCTCCCCTAGGTTGTGTGTTCTGGGCTGTACGTCTCAAAGGCCACCACCATTGCAAACATCTAGCATTCCTGTGAAACACTTACATAAACAGCACCATTGTGATTGCAAGCAAGGATAAAAAACGTTCCATCCTGAATCAGATCCCTTTGCACCATTGCAGTGATGGGGTAATAATGAAGATACTTAAATATTGCATCTCCCTCCAGACCAGGGATTTAGGCTGTAGTTCCTCCTGTAATTCACTGTGATCTCCTTACCAGGTAAGACTTTAGTTCACCTGCCATCTGTTCTCTTAGGGGCAATGACACAGGTTAAGCAAGGGACCAACCATAAAGCAAAGTGCTATTAATTAGGAAGAAAAGCATTAAAGATTAAAATAGAATTTGAAAACCAATAAATAGTTTACATGCAGGCCTTGGATCCATCTTCTCCATGGAGACCCTGAGAGAAACAAAGTACTTCACACCTTTTAGTAGGGTCTGTCTCTTTTTTTGGTCATAGTTTCATGTCCATTCTTGGGTTGAGTTGGTGTCACCTCTCTCCCAATGCTACAGTGGTTGCTTTGCATAGTTTTTAGTTTTGTTTGACTGGCTTCTCCAACAAGGTCAAATTTGTCTATGCTACTCAACCAGTGGGTGAGGATTCTCTAGACCTGTTACTGGTTTAGGGATTGGCAATAATTACCTTCTCCCCAATCTGCAGTGATTTCACTTCCTGCAGGAAAATTCCGTGACTCCCTCACAGAGTCTGAATACAACTCCTAATCCATACAGACACACATACATAGCCTATGAATACTCCATGTGTCCATAATGTCTGTCACACCATGCACTGAAATGTTGCTAAACCACATCTTGATCCAGAAGACCTCTTTCAGGCCTTTTCAGACATTCTGTGTTTTGATCTGTTCCTGCTCTACTGGTGCATTTTCCTTTTCCATTTGGAAGGGGGAGGGGAGAAATGGAGATTTACTTGCAAATTTCAAACTGTAACACCTTGGATAGGTGGGGGACACCCATTAGCCTTGATAGTTAAATCCAAGTGTGTTTGACATGGGTAATGTCGAGCTGAACACTGCAAAACACAATGGGTTTGAAGTGCCAATGAAGAGTAAGGCCTTCTCTGCTCTAGAACATGTTTTATGATATAGCTATACCAACAATCCCTCCTAGGGGAAACTGAGTTTATACTGTCAGAAGAAGGGGTTGAGTTTTTTTGCCAGCATTCCTTATACCATTTTCTTCAATGAAATAAGCTATACTGGCAAAAATCATGTTTTTACTTGTATAACTGCATCTCTACAACTAGGGCTTTGGCCAAAGAGAAATGTTTGGGCTTTTTTTAAAATCTCATTTCTAATTGACATGACTATATTGGCAAATATTTCTAGTGTAGACTCAGCCTAACTCTACTGAAATCAATGGAGTAACATTGGTGTGAGTGAGAGGAAAATCAGGCCCCATGTCTCTTCAAATGCTCTTTGTAAAGGTGTGCAGTAGAAAAATGTTATAAAGGAAGGCATCTCAGGCTGTCCTATTTGAAACTGGGGGGTTGGGGGGGGGAATCAGATAGAGCTGTTCCATTTAAGGGAAAAGAAATCAATGGCATGTAGGCTGTAGCGTGACTGAACACTTACTATGAAAGAAATTAAATTTAAGGCTTGAATTAATCAGTAGCATGTTGGTTATTATGGAGGGAAAAAATTGCACCAGACATGAAATATCAGCATCCTTAAAAGCAGGACTAACATACTGGCAAAGCATGGTGACATACCCTGCTCTACTGCTTGGTCTACTAAAGGATAACAACCTACTCCTGTGTGAGATTTAGGTGAAGGCTCATAGGGGCAGGTTTGTCTTTAGGTTGCAGGCTCATAGGGGCAGGGGTATGTTGTCTGAGCTGCCTTGGCCATTGCTACTCTTTTCTATTCGCCACGCTTGTGTTTGCAAAGCATAAACCAGAATCCAAGTTGCTGCATCTGGTGCAAATTGAAATAAAACAAAGACATGCTCATTTTAGTCACATAATTTAAGAAAGGAGACAGGCTGATAACATTTAGAACAAGCCTCATGCATGCCAGTCAGCCATTATCCTTCAGAAGCAGGTGGCAGATGGCATGAAATCATCTTTGTCAGACCTCCGTAGCTTCGCTACCACATTTGGGAGGATGGTTCTTGTAATGACTACTTGCATATTCATACTGTGTGATGGGCACTTTTCGATTTCTGTGCACCTCATTTTGGGAGGAAGCTAATATGTCTACATGTGTACTTGATGGCATCATTCACATTTGGCTTCATTAAGGGAAAATAGAAGATTTCTCTTGCCTCTCTGATAGTATCGGAATGTCACAGGGAATCAATATGCAGACGACAGCTGTGCAAGCTGGAGGGCTTGGATCACAGAGGTTTGTATAGAAAATACATTTAAGATATATTACCATAATGAACTGGTTAGTCTGCATGCGTGCCACTGCCTTCTACTGGATGGAATCAGAACTGCTCATATGCATGTCATAGACTCCGTATCACTAATAGTGATTCTCTTATAGTCCTTGTGTTAGGGACCTGTGTTTTTGGAGATGGAAGATCTCCTTTCTAAGATTACTATCTCCATCAGACTCACCATGGTGAGTGTGGTATAGATAACTATAAAGTTCTAGATGGTCTGTAACAGTACGCCATGATGTTCCTCCATAGATCTCAAAGTGCATTACAAAACTTGGTATTCAGCAGATGGGTAAACTAAGGCACAGAGAGGTTTCAAATTTCCCAAGGCTTTACACAAAGTCAGAAGCAGCACTAGGCAATTTCCTTGGGGTCATGTAGGGCTGGATTGTTCAAACCTTACTTGCTTTAGTGAGAACTTATGCAAGTAGCCCCAGTGATGTCCATGACAAAACTCCCATTGACTCCAGCAGGGCCGGGATTTCACAGTGCTGCCAACTCTCACGATTTTAGTGCACCTATTGCAGTAGCTGAGGTTTGGCTTAAAGCCCTTTGGAGGAGAGTGATATGAGAATCTTAGCTTTCACAGTTTGCAAAGAAAGTTTCCAGCCCTCATCGTTGCAGAGAGAATATTGAAATCATAACCCCAGTGCCCCCTAACGACTTTAAAAAAAGACAAATACACCAAATCTAAAATGTATTATTATTATTTTATTTTAAAATCATGTTTCTTAAGCCAATTTCATGGTTTTGGGGAGGCTGGGCTCAAGATTTTTGATTGGCATAGGCAGTACGGCTTTCATGCAACGGGACTGATCGTGAGTGCTTGCACAGCAGTGTGGGTAAGAGGGGTTCACTGTCAGTCTTATAGCAAGACCTCAGAGCTGAGAAGAGAATCGAGGATCTGTGAATGCTAGTCTGACAAGAATCTACTCCCTCTGAGCATTGTCCAACACCGTCCTAGTCATGTTCTTTGCCTTTGGTATTGTAGAATTTCACGAAGGCCCTGATCCAGAAAAGCACTTAGACACATCCTTAACTTTAAGCAACTGAGCAATCCCACTGACATGGGACCAGGGCCTAACTGAAGGCTATCAAAATATTATTTCAAAATCCCCAGAATGCTGTCATTTTCTTTCCTCCCTAGAAAAACACTTTTTTAAAAAAGTTTTTTTTGCCTTAAAATGATGCATATTCATATGACAGTTTCTACTTTCCCCTGCAAATGACACACTGCATTCTAAGAGTGTTCTGCCTAGCCAGAAGATATTATTAACTACCATAAAAAATACAGATACATGCTGTGACATCTGGATGGAAATAGCCCCACAGTCACATCTTTACAGAGGCATCCCATCTCTGAGGCAGGGCTCAGACATGTAAAACGGTCATTAATGGCATCTTAATGGACCTCAGCAGCCTCTAGGGGCTTTAAATATGTTACTCCATGGTGAGTTCTCGTGGAGCTTTGTCGGCAGATGGAGAGTTGTAGGAACTCAAGATGTAACAGCAGAAATATTAGTGCCCTAAACACACATTTTGTTTTTTGTTTTTTTTCCTGGAATGGCTCATAATTCATTATATGTTTTTGGTCCAGTCAGGATTCATTTACATGCATGGAAGGCTGGTATTTTTTTTTTCCATTTATGTTTTTGGCTGAGGGTGGTTCATATGCAGAGAACACTACAATAATTTTGAAGGGGGAAAGAAAGTCATTATTTTTAAAAGGTTTTATGTTGATTGGATTCAGGGGAACGTTATAGTCAACCCAGAGCAACAATAAAAATAAATGGCAAACTAACAAATCAATTTGAACTAAAAAAATATAAAAGAACACTTCAGGGATAGCTCTCTTCCCATGACTTTGTGCCAGGATTGAGGAATAAGAGAATTTAGAGAGGGATTTGGGTTGAAAGAATGTGATCCTTAAAAATGACTTTTAACCATACTAAATGGGTGAAATTTTCATGATTCTCATTGTCTTCAGCACTTCTATAGCAAAGATCTCAAAGCACCTTTAAAATGTTATGGCATGCATCACTAGATGGCGCTGTTACCCAGAGGCTTCCAAGTTCGTTTTGCAACCAAGTTTTGACTCTTTGGAAGATGTTGTGTTTGCTGTTATTACCGAAAGCAGTGTGATGGTATTTTTAGTCACTACTAGAGTTTGAGGCCTTATTTTTACATATTATATTTGTAATAGAAGTCAGAGGAAAATTATTTATTTATATAAATATATCAATATGTATATTGACTGAACAATAGATAGATTAGGTCAAATGGTCCAGTAACTAGGGCATGGGGTGCAGACCGTGTTCATATATCAATGCCTCTGTTTTCCCAACCCACCCTTCGTTTGTTTTGTTAATTTAGTGTGTGAACTGTCTAGAGAAAAGTCTGTCACTAACTGTTTATACAAAACCTAGAACGAAGGAGCATTCCTCTCAGTTAGGGCCTTTGGGTTTTACTATTATACAATAATAATACAAACTAATAATAAGTAAAAACAATGCAAGGTAGCAGTGATCAAACCATCTCCAGCCCCAATAATTTGTAAAAGTTTTGTTTTAGGCAAACTGATTGAAACTATAGTAAAGAACAAAATTGTCAGACACATAGATGAACATAACTTGTTGGGGAATAGTCAACGTGGTTTTTGTAAAGGGAAATCATGCCTCACCAATCTACTAGAATTTTCTGAGGAAGTCAACAAGCATGGATTTGTGAGGCATGATTTCAGAATGGAGAGAGGTAAATGGTGGTGTCCCCCAAGGGTCTGTACTGGGACCAGTCCTATTCAACATATTGATAAATGATCTGGAAACAGTGAGGTGCCAAAACTGGCAGATGATACAAAACTACTAAAGATAGTGAAGTCCCAGACAGACTGCGAAGAGCTACAAGAGGAGCTCTCAAAACTGGGAGACTGTGCAACAAAATGGCAGATGAAATTCAATGCTGATAAATGCAAAGTAATGCACATTGCAAACATAATCCCAACTATACATATAAAATGATGGGGTCTAAATTAGCTGTTACCACTCAAGAAAGAGATCTTGGAGTCATTGTGGATAGTTCCCTGAAAACATCCATTCAATGTGCAGCGGCAGCCAAAAAAGCAAACACAATGTTGAGAATCATTAAGAAAGGGATAGATGATAAGACAGAAAATATCATGTTGCCTCTATATAAATCCATGGTATGCCCACACCTTGAATGCTGCATGCAGATGTGGTCACCCCATCTCAAAAAAAAAGATGTATTGGAATTGGAAAAGGTTCAGAAAAGGGCAACAAAAATGATAAGGGGGATGGAACAGCTTCCGTATGAGGAGAGATGAAAAAGACTGGGAGTTTTCACCTTGGAAAAGAGATGACGAAGGGGGGATATGATAGAGGTCTATGAAAGCATGACTGGTGTGGAGAAAGTGAATAAGGAAGTGTTATTTACTCCTCGTAACACAAGAACTAGGGGTCACCCAATGAAATTAATAGTCAGCAGGTTAAAACAAACAAAAGGAAGTATTTCTTCACACAATGCACAGTCAACCTGTGGAACTCTTTGCCAGAGGATGTTGTGAAGACCAAGGCTATAACAGGGTTCAAAAAAGAACTAGATAAATTCATGGAGAGTAGGTCCATCCATGGCTGTTAACCAGGATGGGCAGAGAGGGTATCCCTAGCCTTTTTTTTTTTTTTTGCCAGAAGCTGGGAATGGGTGACAAGGAATGGATCCCTTGATGATGACCTGTTCTATTCATTGCCACTGTCTGAAGACAGGCTACTGGGCTAGATGGACCTTTGGTCTGTCCCAGTATGGCAGTTCTTATGTATTTGAATTTTCCAGTGTCCATCCCAAATAATCCCTAGAACCGTCAAAGGTTTGCTCAATAACTAGCAGCCACCAGCTTCATTTGTACAAGGGACCCATTTGCCTGCCTGTGATTTTTGTATTCTGTGTTGCTGAAATGGCACACGGGTTAAAACACTGAATGTAAAGCATTGAAGGGTATGTTCTATGGATTAACAGAAGAAAAAGTGAGATGAACTTGAAGTTACGTGAATTAGCTTCACAGGAAGGTTGTTATTGCCCTTGTTAGTAGCTAAAATTCACATGCAGACACATCTTAAGTAATGTGTTGAGCTGTCCGAGAGGTAATTTGAATGCTGTCAAGACAAACAAGAATATACTCACAAATTCAAGAGCAATATATGTGCAATTTGCACAACATCAGTTTCTTTGGTTAGTTGTGGATAGAGCTATCACCATCAATTAAGTTACCGACTCTTTGATTCAAATTACTTTTTGACACATAGTGAACAGAATGTCTCACGTGAGCTTTATTTTCCTCAGTGTTCCCTAGACAGCCATATAGTAAATGTAAACAGGTGGAACTGTGGAACATCACTGCCGCTGAATCATCTGACTAACAGGGTAGGAAGAATCATCGTAATAAATATAAATATTATTCTGTGATGGGAGACAATGAGAATGGATATTTCCATCTGCACTGCTCAGCCTTTGACATTGTAATAAATTGTGTCAAAAAGGGGCCTAATAAAAATGCAGAGCCAGATCTTCAGCTGGTGTAAATCAGCAGATCTCCATTGATTTCAGTGGAGATGTGCCAATCCACAGCAGCTGAATACCTGGCCCATATTGTTGTCTTGAAGTTAGAAAAGAGGACTGGGTGTCCGGAGACAAATTTTCACCACTAAGAGATGATGAGGACAATAATAGTGATAATAAATAAGACACCTGAAGGGTGACATTCACCCCAGACACTGACCTATGTAAGGGCTGTCTTACTTGTGTCCTACCCAAAGCCAGCTTTGAAATGTTAATGTCTTATAGGTTTTATAGGATTTCCTCAACTGGAATGAATTTCACTCTAAGACAACACTGTGCTCTGTAACTCTGTTTGTCTGTTGCAGACTACTCCAGGCAGAAACTGTGTCTTTCTTTGTCTTAGTGCTTAATCAGTGCTTAATAAATCACTAATAATTATGTATCTCACTATAATATGTAGATCTGTGAACCAATCTAAGATCCCGAATACCGCAAAGCACTTAAGAATATGCAGTGTATGAGTAATCTCATTGGATGCAATGAGACAATTTGTATGCATTGATTGGGGTGGCCAACCTGGGGCTCCAGAGCCCCATGCGGCTCTTCAGAAGTTAATACGCGGCTCCTTGTCTAGGCACCGACTCTGGGGCTGGAGCTACAGGCGTCAACTTTCCAATGTGCCGGGGGCGGGGCTCGCTGCTCAACCCCTGGCTCTGCCACAGGCCCTGCCCCCACCCCACCCCTTCCTTTCCTTGAGCCTGCCATGTTCTCGCTCCTCCCTCTCCCCACCAGAGTCTCCTGCATGCCACAAACCAGCTGATCAGGAGGAATGGGGAGGCACTGATCGGCGGGGCTGCCAGTGGGCGGGAGGCACTGGGAGCCGGGGGGGGGGGTAGAGCTGACGGGTAAAGTGGGGGGTGGACTCTTGAATTTCTCAGATCCCATCACAGGACTGGAGCCAGTTGTGATGCTCTGTTGATGACCTCCAGATTACTATTTTTATATAGCAGGTCCACAATGGACAGGTCATGGTGCTGTTATCTGAAGATGAATCTGCTCAGGACATGATGGCATGGACCCCAATCAGCAAAGCTCCATTAAGCAGAGATGTTGAGGATGTGCATACAAAGATTGCCAGCCCTCAGGTAACTCTGGAAACTCTCAGAGGAGAATCACTATTGGTGGAGGTCCTTTGGAGTTAATGGCCGGTTGAGAAATGACAAGTGACTGACAGGCTGAGAGACAATAGGAGAAAAATGGACTGTACACAAGCAAGAAATGATTGATTAAAATAACATGGATGAGGGAAGGCAGTATGCCTGAAGAAATGTATGATCTAAGATATGCAGCTTGATGACCACTGTGAAGACAGCTGAGATGAGAATAAATGGTGGCAGTGGAATATGTAAGTCATCAGTGGCATAGGTACCTCCCAAACAAAATGAGGGAGAGATAAAGAACATGGTGTTCTTTTTTGCAGCTAAAATGGGCAAATAAAAGGAAAAGGATATTGATTAAAGAGGAACCTCACTCACCTTGATAATGACTAGGCAACCACCAGAGAATCGGGGAGGAATGGTGCGATGGTCAAATACTACATATCTCTTTTACAGAATGCACTTAAGAACCAGTGCAATCAGAAGCTATTCTGGACTTAGTCCCTGAAAATGAGCCAAGTACGACATGTATGACAGAAATAGTCAAGTATCTAGGGTCTACTGCAGTGATCATAATATATTCATATATGAAATATTCCTCAGGGTATAAGTGAAAATAGAATCTCAGAAGTTAATGCAACATTAAAAAAAACGGCTGGTTTGGAGAGTCTAATATATGGAATAATTTGAAGGAAGTAAAATGATATCAACAGCAGTGCAGAAAATCTACCATCATGAAAAAAAAGAGTACAAAGTTCTGTATCTAATTGACAGATATGGAGGATGGATACCAACTATATTCATCCCAATAAAAATCTGGGTATCATAAAAACGGATGGCAGAGACAAGGATGTGGTTAAGCAAAGATAATAAGGAGAAGCAGAAGGCATTTGAAAAGTTCAAAGCATATGTTAAGTGGGAGGACTGGGCTGATTATAAGTATAGATAAAGCAAGTAAAAAATAATTGGAGTGAAAAAGAACAATGAACATGAAACAGGCCAAGACATCTCAACTCCATGGGGTGTTCAGATATTTACACAATAGGCAAACGGGAAGAAGGATATCCTTGGTAATTGTGATAATGAATTGTGTAGTTATATAATACATCAGCGCTGCAAAATAGTCTTGTTCATCATTATAGGACCTGATCCAAAGCCTGCTGAAAGACTCCCATTGATGTCAGTAGGCTTTGGATCAGGTCCTACAATAATACTAATTTGGACTGGAGGTTTTAAGGGAGTTGAGCACCCGTTTCCTGGGAGTTTGGTTCCTAAATCTCTTAATCTCCTTTCTAAATCCCAACTTTTACTTCTTTAGCAGGTCCCACCTCACCACTGTTTTAAAATAACAATAACCAAACCAAAAACAAAAAATATACTTGAATGAAATTCACATTCAATTCAAGCCAAACAAGTGTGTCTCTGAAGGGAAAAGGATGGGAGGGAAAGACAATAAATGTGTCACCCAAAATTCTGACATTAAAAACCTCAAACGACAAAGAATATAAAGTAAGGCTTTTTTTTAAATGGCACAAAATGGATTCAGATTTATTTTGTAGGAGGAGACAAATCCCACACTCAACAGCCCATCTCAGCCCAATCTAAGGCCCTGATCCTACAGTTGGATCCAGGTGGAGAACCCTTGTGCTTGTGCAGATTCCATGTGAAATGAAGGGTCAACTCCCACAGATACATTTGCAGGATCAGGGCCTAAGATAGGGTAGCAGGTTGCTAAATGGTACATGGTATGTGAGCACAGATAGCCCTGAGAAGGATGCCTCAGATATATTTAGGGCTTGTACGTAATGAAGCAGAACCAGCTTGAAATCAGTTCCCTGTTTGATAAGCAGTCAATGTGAAGAATGTAGGATGAGCATAATAATAATACCTAGTTCTTATATGACACTTTTCATCAGTATTTCTAAAAGTGCTTCACAAAGGAGGTCACAATCACCCCATTTTACATGTGGTGAAACTGAGGCAAATAACTTGCCCACAGGTACCAGAAGGACAGTGACAAGAACCCTGACCTTCTGCATCACAGTCCAGTGTGCTGTCCACTAGGCTACACTGCCAGGGTTGTGGATAATTAAACAAGTATGCTGCTGCTTTGTGAACAAGCTACTAGGGATGGTGATTCCCAGTTGAGTGCTCACATGTGCTGTTGGGTGACCTCTGCACAGCTCAAGAGGTTAATATGGACTGAATTTCTGTCTGGCCATTGGCATCTCTGCTGAGACGATCGACAAAGTTGCCAGTTAGCAGTGATTTCACTGGAGAGTTTTGTGACAGGGACAGCTGACAATTAAGAACATCAGACTCAACAGTTGTCAGATTTGGACTGGTTTTTTTTTTTTTGGTGGTAAGTAGTAGTTTTGACTAAAATAATTTTTTTTGGTGAAAAATCTTGACTTTTATGTGTGTGTATGGGGGGGGGGGCGCGAGGGAGGAATTCTTTGAAAAGATGAATGGCCAAAAAGCATTTCTTCTGAAATGATACCGCAGTGCTTCACACTCCCATTGTCCTCTATGCATTGGGCTCCCCAGAGAGATTTCATCTCCGATGATGCGTCGTGACCATGCAACTACCATTATTTGCCATCTCCAGTCACCAAGAAGGGCAACTGTGGTGCATCATGGGAATTATAGTCTGAGCAAGAAGCTTGATTTATAGAGGCAAATGGGAGCCTGAGGAACGTGAACTACAACTCCCAAGATGCACCACAACAGCATTTCAGTATTATGGTTTTTTTTAATTTCCAATTTTCACCTAAACATTTTTCTGGGGATGGTGGAAGGAAAGAAAATTATTTTCCAGACAGCTCCCAGATACTAACAGCTTTTTTTCACTACAGACCTATGCTGGATTAATCAGGTTTTTATGTTTGTGTGTGTGTGTTTCCTAAATGATCATTTATACTACCGAAATTCAAACCATCTGAAAGAGCATACATGTTCTTACTGCAGAATTTTGTCCACCAGCAAACTGCATCTCACAACACCTTTTGGAGGAAGGTAAATATTATTATACCCATTTTAGGTGAGAGGAAACTGAGGCAAAGTAAATGGTAAGATTAAAAATCCTTCTTTAAATCTATACAGAGAGTCAGCGGCAGAGTTGAGAACAGAATCCATGGCTTTTTTTTTCTCTCCTGTCACTGCTGCCTCACTTTTCAACTCTAAGACACCACACTTGCTTATAGTTAATGGGAAAGAAATAGAAAAAAATCTCCAGACTTCCTTGTTGCGATCATTTTCTTTATTAGCACTATACCCTGCCCCAGCAAGTCAGTAATATATATAATCAGTAAATATAGCTTATTAAATGCTTGGGCCAGGTTATCTGCCTGTCAGCAAAAGGGAAAACATGTGTTTGGTACAGTGCTGCTGAGTCTGCTTTCTATTTCATCCCAGTGCACACCTCAGCTGTACCCAGCATTTAATAAGCATTGTATTTAATGCCCCTTTTAAAATGATTGAATTATGGCTGTTTTTATGGTTCTGTAAAAGCCTTTATTAATTTGGGAGAAGCGGCTGCATCTTCTCAGCCCGACCAATCGCCATCGAGCAATTAAATTATTCATGCAGCTTCCAGTTGGCTTTGTTTATTGTGTCCAGCTCATGGCACTTGTAATTTGGAAGGAGGGAGGGGAAGAGGAATGTAGGGTGGGGGGAGTCATTACTGTTCTCATACAGAAGTAAAGGTGGTCCCTGGGCTGTACAGTGTATGACCTGAGCAGATTAGCATGTCTGGTAAATTGCTCCATTGGTTAGGCACTGCTGCTTAAAGTCCACTCACTTTCAAGTTCTGTCTTCTTTTAGAGGTCATAGAATCATAGAATATCAGGGTTGGAAGGGACCCCAGAAGGTCATCTAGTCCAACCCCCTGCTCGAAGCAGGACCAATTCCCAGTTAAATCATCCCAGCCAGGGCTTTGTCAAGCCTGACCTTAAAAACCTCTAAGGAAGGAGATTCTACCACCTCCCTAGGTAACGCATTCCAGTGTTTCACCACCCTCTTAGTGAAAAAGTTTTTCCTAATATCCAATCTAAACCTCCCCCACTTCAGGTCACTTCAGCCCGGATCCTCAAATGTATTTAGTTGCTTAATTCCAGTGGAACTTAGATACCAAAATGCATTTGAGCATCTGGGCCTAACTGCCCTGCAGTATGAAATCCATTGAATGGCATGGAGTTCCTGAAAGTACACATACACAAGCATCCTTCCTGCAGAACCTGAGGGGATTCTAATGCCACGGGACTGTATAGTGCACGACCTGAGTTAACAGTGCATAAGAACACTTAAGATAACTATATCATTCCAAGTGAAATAGCTTTGTTTTTCTTGCCCCTTCTGTATCTCTTTGCTGGTGATTGAGCTTCAGAGAAAGAGTCAGTGTTTAAAAAATACCGCTTTAAGGAGATGAGGTACTAAATTTGCTGTGATGTCTTGCTGAATATGGATTTTTATACGACACAGAGACTGATCCTTAGCCCATTGAAGTCAAAGGCAAAAGTCCTGTTAACTTCAATGGAAAGGGATTTGGACTTTCAGAATTAGGCATGTTTGTATTGAGTGGTGGAGCTATGCCCCGAGGAACTTTCCTTTGACCAAGGCCTGATTCTCTCCTCCCCCAAACCCAGAGGGATGGGGAGAGGCATAAGAAACACTAAAAACAAACAAATACCTGTCCCTGGCCGAAGCACAACCTCATTGCTTACCCCTCCCATGGGATACAAAAGAGGTGATACCAACCCCCAGACTCAAGACCCTCCAAAATGGAAGATCACCATAAGTTGTAAGGGGTGGCACAAGGGATGTGTACTGCAGGTATATTTCGGTCTGCTAAAAAGGAGGTAGGAATAGGGAACAGGGACATGGGTAAAGGCTCTGCGGCCGTGTCAGCAGGCCCGCCGACGGGGGGGCAGAGGGGAAAGTGCCCAGGGGCCCGGGAAATTTACAAGGTCCCAGGGGCCCCTGGCCCCTTGAAATCACCCAGGTGGGCCGCAAGAGGTTTCTGAGGCACGCAGGGTGGTATCAGCAGCAGCGACGGCAGCGGGGCGTGCATGGGGAAGCCCTGGCCATGCTGGAGGAGCATGCCCAGTAGCGCAGCCAGCAGCAGCTCACTGGGCACCAGCCAGCACAGGAGCATCACTACGCAAATGTCAGGTGAACCGCGTCTGTGAGGGCTGGGGACCCATTGACTGTTCTGTCCTAGGGCCCGGAATTGCTGTCGGCGGGCCTGGGCATCAAAGCTATGGATATGCTTACTTGAAACTAACTCCAATAAACATTGCATTGCCTAGACTTCGGACTTCTGGTCTTCTGCTTTCTGTCTGCATGACAAAAGCCAGGGGAAGCAGGGAAGGGAAAGCCAGTAACAGGCCCATTGGATAAAACAAGGTCATTCTACTAGAGCTATACAGCTATACATATGATATCTGTCTATTCCGAAGACCCTTCTCTCTGCAGTTTAGACCTCATGCAAAGTCGATTATAGTCAAAGGAAAAATTCCATTGACTTCAGTGGTCCTGAAAATCTGGCTCTCTTTGATCCTCTTTTTAGGACATTTTGAGTGTCTTGTATAGTTGTATTCCACACACCCTGCACATTTAGAAAAAAATAAGGAATGCAGGGATATTCGTGCCTGCTGGATACAGGGTTGCCAACTTTCTACTCGCACAAAACCAAAAACCCTAGCCTCGCCCCTTCCCCGAGGCCCTGCCCCCCACTCACTACATTTCCCCTCCCAAAGTGGCTCGCTTTTTCCCCACCCTCACTCACTTTCACTGGGCTGGGCAGGAGGTTGGGGTGTGGGAGGGGCTGAGGCGCAGTGTGGAGCCGGCTTGGAGCCAGGAGAGGTAGGGATTATCCTGCCTTAGACCCACAGCACCGCCAACCGGACATTTAACAGCCCAGTTGGCGGTGCTGACAGGAGCAACCAGGGTTCCTTTTCAACCGGGATGTTCCAGTCGAAAAGCCTGGTCACCCTAGCTGGATAATCACCCTTGGAAGTAGCAGCATCAACTGGCAGAGTGAAGGTATACTGGGAAAGTATCACGTAATTTGACAGCCCAAACTCTCCTGACTTCCTGAATGAGATGGACGTTAAGGGGTTAATAAATACCCTTGTGTAGATTGTGCCACTTTCTGGATCGGAGAGATTATATTTTTCAGCTCCCTGAGAAGCAGGAAGGCAGGGGAGCTTTCTTCTGTACACTTCTTTTTGCAAGAAAAATAGCTTAGAAGAGATTTTAGTGCTGGAATACAGAGAACATCCGACTGCCAACATTGGAGGCTGAAGTCTCCTCGCCAGTGAAGAGACACAGCTCCATTTAGGGCTTTTTTCTTTGTTTTGCCCTCATAATATTTTACAATAATGTTTATCATTTCAAAAACTAGGCACAGGATGTGTCATCCCAGTAGGCCTTGCCCTAAAGCTCCTTTAAAACCTTCCATCTCCTATTGTTCTCTCATGCTTGGCCTTGTTGCTCACTCTGCTGCTGTTCCCCATCTGTCCATTGCTTTGTAATTAATGTAGCCTCAGCAGAAAATCTTTTTGCCTGGTTGTAGCATTTTCCTTCTGTCAATACTGATCTAGGCTCTGTGCTCAAAGTAGATAAAATTTGGGGGTAGCCTCCGTAGCTGGATTGCAGATTCCAGAGTATTGCAATTATTATTTATTATAGCACACAGAGGCCATGATCAGCAACAAGGTCCTCCTTGTGCTAGGCGCTCTACAAACATAGAGGTAGACAATCTCTGCCTCAAAGACCTTACCCTAAGGGACTGATTCACTACTGGATTACTCCAATTTTACACCACCATGACTACAATGGAGTTACATGGATCTAATCGTCGAATAAAGCAGTGATGAATCAGGCCCTTAGAAACTATCCTTAGAAACCAGATTGAAAACAGCCAGCTAGAAATGGAGAGCTGGATTTCAGCCATTGTGGGGAAATGTTTTGAGCACGTTCCTAGCTTAGACAAACAGTGAAGGAAGAAAGTGTCAGGGAAAGGCACATTGACAAAGAGCAAAGGACACAACCCGCTTCATATCTACGCAAGGCCAATCAATTTAATGTCTTTCATTACTGCTTGAAAATGGAAACTTACATGCGAACAATAAACTTTAATCTGGTTGACAACAGTTTAAAAAATGCACTGAAAGCAAGTTTCGGCTGCATGACATACTTTATGACACTTATTAAAAAGAGCCAATTAACCTGCCCAATGGTACATTTTAACTTGTTTTCTAAAAGGAAAGGCAGCAAAAGGGCAAAGTTTTTCATTTGGGATGTTCTCATCTGATTTCTTTTCCCCCTGTAAGTGAAGGACATTGCTACTGTCACTGCTCCTAACCAGTCCAGTCTGAAATATACACTGCTGGTGGCCCACCGACCCATACTGTCAGAGTGTATGGCTGCATGTTGTGTAAAACTTCATAGTCATTGCAGTTTGCTGTAGTAATTCATTAATTACAGTAATGATGACACCACAAGATGAGGCATTTAACAAGGCACATCTATCTGGGTATTACAGAGCACTCTGGCTGCACGCATTTAAGCTAAGGTTGCAAAAACGTTTCAGCTGTAACCCCAGTTTTTGCAGTCTCCAAATTTTCCCAAGCATTGGGGCTGAATTTATTTTTTTACCCCCAAGTTTGTGGGAAGACCCCTTTTTGTATTTTGATTTGTCTGTGCAAAATCCTTTCTGCCATTTTTGAGTTATGGGAGCGTGAGGTGACAAAAAAACTTGTCTTCTTGTTATTATTATCTATTTATTTGTATTACCATAGCACTTAGCAGTCCAAGTCATTGACCTGGATGCCATTGTCCTAGGTGCTGTACAAACACAGAACAAATAGATTGTCCTTGTCCCAGAGAGTTTTGGGGAAAAAACTCAAAACAAATTACACTTTATGTTTTAGACATACCAACCTGCAACCCTTATATACATGACTGGCATGGAGAAAGTAAATAAGGACATGTTATTTACTCATTCTCATAACACAAGAACTAGGTGTCACCAAATGAAATTAATAGGAGTCAGGTTTAAAATAAATAAAAGGAAGTATTACTTCACACAATGCACAGTCAACCTGTGGAACTCTTTGCCAGAGGATATTGTGAAAGCCAAGACTATAACAGGGTTCAAAAACAAACTAGATAAATTCATGGAGGGTAGGTCCATCAATGGTTATTAACCAGGATGGGCAGGGATGATGTCCATAGCCCCTGTTTGCCAGAAGCTGGGAATGGGCAACAGGATGGATCACTTGATGGTTCTTTGTTCTGTTCATCGCCTCTGAAGCACCTGGAATTGGACACTGTCAAAAGACAGGATACTGGGTTGGATGGACCTTTGGTTTGACCCAGTGTGGTCGTTCTTATGTTCTTAACCCCAGCTGATATAAACCTGAATAGCTCTATGGACTTCTGTGGATCTATGCTTCTCTAGACCATCTAAAGATCTGGTCTGCTATAGCTACAGCAACATTAAATGAAGCTGGGAATATGAAGAATGGCTTGTATTTAGCCCTCCAGGAGGACTAGTGTCTTTACTTGCCTTGTAATTGAAAGCCACTTTTGAACATACTCAGGGGACACCTTGCTAATATATTTTTAACAAGTTTAATGAAGCCTTGTTTCCTTGATAACATCATTGGAACTTTTCCCTGTCGGGTCCCAGGCTGCTGCTGAGATGATTTATTGAAGTAAAATTGTATGTATCACACTGAAACACATAGTAAAGATCCAACCATAAAAACTGACCTTAATGCCATGAACAAGAGAAAATCATGGCAGGCCAAGAACAGTCTAACCTCCCTGCAGGTTTCATTGCATTCTCCAATGTTCTAAGCTTTAAGTACATTCACAGTTCTTTACCTTACACTTATCCGTGTTTACCCCAGCTGTTCTCCAGCCTACTCAACTGCCTCCCACCCAGAGTGAGGCAGAGCTACCAATGCAATTTCCAGCTCCTTATCATGTGGGTAGGTGGTAGTGGAATCTTGACCTCATATGCCTGTTGCTGAGATTCCTACTCCAGACTGGAGTGGATCTTTCATCTGTTACACCTGGGAAAAAAATGTCCTTCCTTCCCACCCCCAAAGTTAAGGAGTTTCTTTTGTGTTTCTGGCTGATCCAAAATACAGGGCATGCTTATTGGCAGGTTCACTGATATCTAAACAGAAGTAATACTAAACAGTAATAAGTCACCAGGACCAGATGGCATTCACCCACGTGTTCTGAAGGAACTCAAATGTGAAATTGCAGAACTACTAACTGTAGTCTGTAACCTATAATTTAAATCAACTTCTGTAGCAAATGACTGGAGGATAGCTAATGTGATGCCAATTTTTAAAAAGGGCTCCAGAGGTGACATCGGTAATTACAGGCTGGTAGGCCTGACTTCAGTACCAGGCAAACTGGTTGAAACTATAGTAAAGCACAAAATTATCAGACACATATATGAACATAATTTGTTGGGGAATAGTCAACATGGTTTTTGTAAATTGAAATCATGCCTCACCAATCTACTAGAATTCTTGGAGGGGTTCAACAAGCATGTGGACAAGGGGGATCCAGTGGATATAGTGTATTGAGATTTTCAGAAAGCCTTTTACAAGGTACTCACCAAAGGCTCTTAAGTAAGCAATCATGAGATAAGAGGGAAGGTTCTCTCATGGATTGGTAACTGCTTCGGATGAAGTGAGCTGTAGCTCACGAAAGCTTATGCTCAAATAAATTGGTTAGTCTCTAAGGTGCCACAAGTCCTCCTTTTCTTTTTGCGAATATAAACTAACACAGCTGTTACTCTGAAACCTGGTTAAAAGATAGGAGTCAAAGGGTAGGAATAAATGGTCAGTTTTCAGAATGGAGAGAGGTAAATAGGTGTGTCCCCCCAGGGTTTGTACTGGGCACAGTCCTATTTAACATATTTATAAAAGATCTAGAAAAAGGGGTAGACAGTGAGGTGGCAAAATTTGCAGATGGTACAAAACTACTTCAAGATAGTGAAGTCCCAGGGAGACTATGAAGAGCTACAAGAGGAGCTCTCAAAACTGGGTGACTGTGCAACAAAATGGCAAATGAAATTCAGTGTAATGCACATTGGAAAACATAATCCCAACTATACATATAAAATGATGGGGTCTAAATTAGTTGTTACCACTCAAGAAAGATCTTGGAGCCATTGTGAATAGTTCTCTGAAATCATCCACTCAATGTGCAGTGGCAGTCAAAAAAACAAACACAATGTTGGGAATCATTAAGAAATGGATAGATAATAAGACAGAAAATATTATATTGCCTCTATATAAATCAATGGTCCACCCACATTTTGAATACTGCATGCAGATGTGGTCACTTCATCTCAAAAAAGATATATTGGAATTGGCAACGGTTCAGCAAAGAGCAACACAAATTATTAGGGGTATGGAATGGCTTCCATAAAAGGAGAGATTAATAAGACTGGGACTTTTCAGTGTGGAAAAAAGAGGACTAAGGGGGGATATGATTGAGGTCTATGAAATCATGACTGGTGTCGCAAAAGTAAACAAGGAAGTGTTATTTACTCCTTCTCATAACAGAAGATCTAGGGGTCATCAAATAAAATTAATAGACAGCAGGTTTAAAACAAACAAAAGGAAGTATTTCTTCACACAACGCACAGTCCACCCATGGAACTCCTTGCCAGAGGATGTTGTGAAGGCCAAGACTATAACAGGGTTCAAAAAAGTACTATATAAATTCATGGAGGATAGGTCCACCAGTGGCTATTAGCTAGGATGGGCAGGGATGCTGTCTCTAGCCTCTGTTTGCAGAAGCTGGAATGGGCAACAGGGGACGGATCACTTGGTGATTATCTGTTCTCTTCATTCCGTCTGGGGCACCTGGCATTGGTCACTGTTGGAAGACAGGCTACTGGGCTAGATGGACCTTTGGTCTGGCCCAGTATGGCCATTCTTATGTTCTTATCTGTGAACATATTGGTGAACCTCGGCTAAGTTTTAAGTGAAGCTGGACCACATAGCAATCCTATGTGGTCCTTGATTCCATGGATTTTAAGGACAGAAGGGACCATTATAATAATCTAGTGTGAGCTCCTGCATAACTCAAGTCATATAATTTCACCTGGTAATTCCTGCTCTGAGCCCAATAGCTTGTGGTTGAAGAAAATATAAAGGCCAGCTTCTCCAGTCCCCTAAGGCCACTTTGGGCTAGTTATGCAAGGCAGAGTGGTTTTAAATCAACTGGAAATGTCTCCTGTTTGGGGGGGAAAGCTCCACTTCCATAGAGCTGGTAGAGATGGTGTAGCTACCTCCAATACCAGCCATCCCCATACTCCAGGTGTAAGGGAAAGAAGGCAGCATTTAGGAAGTGGGCTGGGACATGTTGGGCAGGAGGAGGGTTGGAAGAATGGAGCTCCACTTTGCCTAATCATTTTCTAGCACAAGTGACTTTATGCCAAGAGCACCAATGGTGTATGTTACAGCAGGACCCCCTCTGCTCTAACTTATGCCAAAGTCAGGCAGTCTTAAATATAAGCCAACAGGTCCCTGCAGTGACTCCATTCCAAACTGGGGCTTTAGGGATTTAGGGTTAGAGATCTATTTAAAACAATGCTTTGTCAAATCAGAGCCTTCATCACAATGTATTTAAATGAACAGTTCTAATTTCTAACCTCTCCCTAAGTGTGTGATCTCGGGGAACTTTTTCTTTGTTATTAAAGAGAGAGAGAGAGAGAGAGAGAGAGAGATTGATAACCAGGTGGGATTTTAGAGTTCCTCCTTTTCAAGAAGCTTTCCCCTCCCCCACCTTAAAAAGTAAATTAATAACCTCATCTAAACAGAAGCGGGATTGTTTTATCACTTGACTTTGCTAGGCAAAGCAGCAAAAAGGAAGAACACAATGGAAGCAATTGCTAAGGTAAGGTATGAATACAGAAAATAACTGCAAAAGAACAGCTGCCAAAGAGACAATGAACTTGAATACAATAATGAAGTAAGAAAAATGCCAGTCTTCCTGATAGTTCAGATCACAGTCAGGGAGTATAGAGCATTTATTGGTTACAGATATAAAATAATTAGAGTATCCTAGACTTGTTTCTATGTAACCCTGAACTGAGATCTTGCAAACATCTGTGGTAAAGTAGTAGCATAGAACTTGCCAGACTGGATCAGTCTCACAGTCATCTAATCCAGTATTCTGTTTCAGACAAAGGCCAGAATCACATGCTTCAGAGGAAGATGCAAGAACCCTACAGTAGGCAGATAATACCTAGCTCTTATATAGCACTTTGAGACTATAGCTCTCAAAGCACTTTATAAAGGAGGTCAGTATCAATACTTTAGGAGCAAGAGAAAGCTGAAGGAAAGTATAGGTCCACTACTTAGTGAGGAAGTAAGTATGATGGATGGCGCCAAGAAAGCTGCGGTCCTTAATGTCTATTTTTCTTCAGTCTTGAAAAAAAAATTTGACTGAATATGTAACACAATTAATAATAACAAGAAGGGGGAAGGAACACAAGCCAGAATAAGGACAGAATGGGTAAAATTATATTTTGATAAGTTAGATGTATTCCAATTGGCAGGGCCTGATAAAATTCACCCTAGGGTACCTAAGGAACTAGCTGAAGCAGTCTCAGAACTGTTAGCAATTATTTTTGAGAACTCCTGGAGGAAGGATGGGGTCCCAGAAGACTGGAGAAGGAACAACGTTGAACCTATACTTAAAAAGGGGCAACAGAGAGAACTTGGGGAATTATAGACCAGTCAGCCTAACTTCAAAACCCAGAAACATCCTGCAACACATTATTAAACCATCAGTTTGTAAGCACCTGGAGGACAATGGGGTTATAAGGAATAGCCAGCATGGATTTGTCAAGATCAAATCATGTCAAGCCAACCTAATTTTCTCCATTGACAGAGTTTCTGGCCTAGTGGATGGGGGGAAGTGATAGAATCGTAGAATCATAGAATATCAGGGTTGGAAGGGACCTCAGGAGGTCATCTAGTCCAACCCCCTGCTCAAAGCAGGACCAATCCCCAACTAAATCATCCCAGCCAGGGTTTAAAAATATATAAGGAAGGAGATTCCACCACCTCCCTAGGTAACGCATTCCAGTGTTTCACCACCCTCCTCGTGAAAAAGTTTTTCCTAATATCCAACCTAAACCTCCCCCACTGCAACTTGAGACCATCGCTCCTTGTTCTGTCATCTGCTACCACTGAGAACAGTCTAGATCCATCTTCTTCGGAACCCCCTTTCAGGTAGCTGAAAGCAGCTATCAAATCCCCCCTCATTCTTCTCTTCCGCAGACTAAACAATCCCAGCTCCCTCAGCCTCTCCTCATAAGTCATGTGTTCCAGTCCCCTAATCATTTTTGTTGCCCTCCGCTGGACATTTTCCAATTTTTCCACATCCTTCTTGTAGTGTGGGGCCCAACACTGGACACAGTACTCCAGATGAGGCCTCACCAATGTCGAATAGAGGGGAACGATCACGTCCCTCAATCTGCTCGCTATGCCCCTACTTATACATCCCAAAATGCCATTGACCTTCTTGGCAACAAGGGCACACTGTTGACTCATATCCAGCTTCTCGTCCACTGTAACCCCTAGGTCCTTTTCTGCAGAACTGCTGCCTAGCCATTTGGTCCCTAGTCTGTAGCAATGCATGGGATTCTTCCGTCCTAAGTGCAGGACTCTGCACTTGTCCTTGTTGAACCACATCAGATTTCTTTTGGCCCAATCCTCTAATTTGTCTAGGTCCCTCTGTATCCTATCCCTACCCTCCAGCATATCTACCTCTCCTCCCAGTTTAGTGTCATCTGCAAACTTGCTGAGGGTGCAATCCACACCATCCTCCAGATCATTTATGAAGATATTGAACAAAACCAGCCCCAGGACCGACCCTTGGGGCACTCCACTATATACCGGCTGCCAACTATACATGGAGCCATTGATCACTATCAGTTGAGCCCGACAATCTAGCCAACTTTCTATCCACCTTATAGTCCATTCATCCAGTCCATACTTCTTTAACTTGCTGGCAAGAACACTGTGGGAGACCGTGTCAAAAGCTTAGCTAAAGTCAAGGAACAACACGTCCAGCGCTTTCCCCTCATCCACAGGGTCAGTTATCTCGTCATAGAAGGCAATTTGATTAGTCAGGCATGACTTTCCCTTGGTGAATCCATGCTGACTGTTCCTGATCACTTTCCTCTCCTCCAAGTGCTTCAGAATTGATTCCTTGAGGACCTGCTCCATAATTTTTCCAGGGACTGAGGTGAGACTGACTGGCCTGTAGTTCCCAGGATCCTCCTTCTTCCCTTTTTTAAAGATGGGCACTACATTAGCCTTTTTCCAGTCATCTGGGACTTCCCCAGATCACCATGAGTTTTCAAAGATAATGGCCAATAGCTCTGCAATCACATCCGCCAACTCCTTTAGCACTCTCGGATGCAGCGCTTCCAGCCCCATGGACTTGTGCTCGTCCAGCTTTTCTAAATAGTCCCGAACCACTTCTTTCTCCACAGAGGGCTGGTCACCTCCTCCCCATGCTGTGCTGGTCACCTCCTCCCCATGCTGTGCAGTAGCCTGGGAGCTGACCTTGTTCGTGAAGACAGAGGGAAAAAAAGCATTGAGTACATTAGCTTTTTCCACATCCTCTGTCACATGGATTTATCTTGTTTTCAAAGGTAAAGCTTTTGACCAATTCCCATATACTATTCTCATAAACAAACTAAGGAAACATGGTATAAGTGAAATGATTTAAAGTTGGTGCATAACTGATTGAAAAACTGTATTCAAAGAGTAGTTATCAGTGGTTTGCTGTCAAATCAGGATGACGGATCTCTCTTGGATCTGGTACTACTGAATATTTTCATTAATGACTTGGGTAATGAAATGAAGACTATGATTATACAATTTTTTGATGACACCAAGCTGGAGGGATTGCAAGCAGAATTCAAAATGACTTTGATATTAGAGAACTTGTCTGTATCAGTAAGATGACATTCAGTAAAGACAAGGACAAAGTACTACACTAGGGAAGGAAAAAATCAAATGCAAAACTACAAAAAGGGAAATAGGCTACACAGTAGAACTGCTGAAAAGGATCTGGGGGTAATAGTGGATCATACATTGAATATGTGCCAACAACATGATGCAGCTGCAAAAAGGAAAATATCATCCTGGTATATATTAACAGGAGTGCCATATATAAGACATGAGAGGTAACTGTTATGCTCTATTTGGCACTGGTGAGGCCTCAGCTGATAAATTGTCTAGTTTTGGGTGCCACACTTTAGGAAGAATGTGGAGAAATTGGAGAGAATAGAGAGGAGAACAATAACAATGATAAAAGGTTTAGAAAACCTGACACAAGTAAAAGTTGAAAAAACTGTCTTGAGAAAAGTCAGAGGTGAGGACCTGCTAATCTTCAAAAATGCTAAGGGATATTATAAAGGGGATGGTGAACAATTTTTCTACAGCTTCCCTGAAGGAAGGATAAGAAGTAATGAGCTGAACCTGAAGCAAGAGAGATTTAGATTAGGAAACACTGTCTAACTATAAGAATAGTTAAGTACAGCAATAGGATACCGCGGGAGATTGTGTGATCCCCATCATGGGAGGCTTTTAAGAATAGTGTAGAGTGGGGGTTCTCAAACTTCATTGCACTGCGACCCCTCTTCTGACAATAAACATTACTACAGGACCCCAGGATGGGGGACCGACGCCGGAGCCTGCCCAAGCCCCGCCACCACAAAGCCAAAGCCCCACTGCCCAAGACCAGGGGGCCAAAGCCAAAGCTCAAGGTCTTCAGCCCCAGGCAGGGGGCCTGTAATCTTAGCCCTGTCACCCAAGGCTGAAGCCATCAGACTTGGGCTTGGGCTTTGATCCTGGGTCCCAGCAAGTCTAAGCCAGCCCTGGTGACCCCATTAAAATTGGGTTGCGACCCACTTTGGGGTCCCGACCCACAGTTTGAGAACCACTGGTATAGACAAACACCTGTCAGGGATGGTCTAAGTATCCTTGGTCCCACCTCAGCAGAGCAGAGCAGGACAGATTAGATGACCTCTCAAGGTCCCTTCCAGCCCTACATTTCTACAATTATTCTTATTTGATAGATGGGGACAGTGAGGCACCCAAGGACACACAGCAGGCCAGAGATAGAGCCAGGAATAGAACCAGCTTTCCTGAGGACCAGCCCACTGCTCTATCCACTAGGGAACCCTGCACTTTGGGAAAAGCTGTTCCTTATTGAATTCTCCAGCTAGTCCCTAAAAATTAGAGCACGGCTATTGCTCTGAAGCGTGAGATTTTTACCCCTGCCAAACTCTTTTTTTTAGGGTTTAATATTATAACTCTGAATAACTCTGAATATTGTTGTTATCCATATAAATGTCCAATTTTTTTTAGAATCTTGTTAAATACTTGGGGACGGGGGAGGGCAGATCCACTGATGGTGTAAATTGTCATAGTTCCCTTAAAGTCAATTTAGTCCAGATGAAGATCTGCCCTTTGGCTCGGTGGCACCCTTTAACAGTGAGTTCCACAGCCTAATCTATGTGTAAAGAATGTTCTTGTACCAAGTTTGCATTTTCCATCACTAAAATAGTAGAAGCAGGAGTGAACCAGTGAAGCTATTGATTGGGCCAGTTTCTGGCAACTTTACTCACCTTGACAGGTTTCAGAGTAACAGCCGTGTTAGTCTGTATACGCAAAAAGAAAAGGAGTACTTGTGGCACCTTAGAGACTAACCAATTTATTTGAGCATGAGCTTTTGTGAGCTACAGCTCACTTCATCGGATGCATACCGTGGAAACTGCAGCAGACTTTATATACACACAGAGATCATGAAACAATACCTCCTCCCACCCCACTGTCCTGCTGGTAATAGCTTATCTAAAGTGATCATCAAGTTGGGCCTTTTCCAGCACAAATCCAGGTTTTCTCACCCTCTACCCCCCCACACACAAACTCACTCTCCTGCTGGTAATAGCCCATCCAAAGTGACAACTCTCTACACAATGTGCATGATAATCAAGGTGGGCCATTTCCTGCACAAATCCAGGTTCTCTCACCCTCTCACCCCCCTCCAAAAATGGCCCAGCTTGATTATCATGCACATTGTAGGGAGAGTGGTCACTTTGGATGAGCTATTACCAGCAGGAGAGTGAGTTTGTGTCTGTGTGTGTTTTTTGGAGGGGGGTGAGACGGTGAGAGAACCTGGATTTGTGCAGGAAATGGCCCACCTTGATTATCATGCACATTGTGTAGAGAGTTGTCTCTTTGGATGGGCTATTACCAGCAGGAGAGTGAGTTTGTGTGGGGGGGGGGGGGCGGAGGGTGAGAAAACCTGGATTTGTGCTGGAAAAGGCCCAACTTGATGATCACTTTAGATAAGCTATTACCAGCAGGACAGTGGGGTGGGAGGAGGTATTGTTTCATGATCTCTGTGTGTATATAAAGTCTGCTGCAGTTTCCACGGTATGCATCCGATGAAGTGAGCTGTAGCTCACAAAAGCTCATGCTCAAATAAATTGGTTAGTCTCTAAGGTGCCACAAGTACTCCTTTTCTTTTTACTCACCTTGAGTAGCACTAGACTCCACAACGGTCCTGTAAGGGCTGTGGAACCTTGGAATCTGGTCCATTAGCATCACAGGTTCAGAAGAATGTTTCTAGATTTTTACAAATGTAGTACTTCCAAAAATAAATAGTTTCTAAATAGTTTCTCAAAATTTATCAGAAGCACCTTGTTCTGGATATTGGACCAGAAATCTCATAAACTGAGGCTTTTGCAAGATTTCTAGTATGTCCTAATTTGGGCCATACCAGATATAACCTGGAGGACAGCTTTGCTCATGGAATATTTGGTGCTTCTGGTTCTGGTCTGTGCCCAAACCAGGAAATGAAGAGATGAACTACAACAGAAGCACCATTTTAACTTCAGTAATAGATAGACAGACAATGACTTAAGAGTGCGAGTCTTGTGGATATTCAATGGGACTTGTGACTCCATGTCACCTAGGCACTTTTGAAAATCCCATTCAGTGATCTTATATCAGCTAGAATTTGGGGCAAACGTTTCCCATATTCCTAGACAAAATATAATAACTAATAATGCCTATCTCTTATATAGCACTTCAAATTTTTTAGATCTCAAAGACTTTTTACAAAAGAACTGAATATAATTAGGAGCTGGATCTGGGACACACAGCAATGATGGAGTGCATAAAAGTTTAAAAATTATGATGGAGATTACAACTCTTTAGGATCTGGTCCTCTTTGAAACACTTTTTGCTGAATCTCTCTCTATCTAGAAATAGAGTGTAGAAGGTCTACAGCAAGAGAGGTGAGTCCCTGAGGGTATATCTACACTGCAGCTGGGAGCTAGCTTCTCAGTTTGTGTATATGGCATACAGACTTGTGCTAATAGGGTTCATATTAGCATGTTAAAATTAGCTGTATAGACACTGTGGCATTGGCAGAGGCTCTGACTAGTCACCTGAGCTCAGGCCGAAGGGGCGGCGGTAGGGCTTGAATGTGGGTAGTTAGTCTGCACCTTGCCTGGTATCACAACAGCCCCACACCTATTTTGAGTGTGCCAGCACAAGTCTGTGTATATCTGCGCTGCAGTGTAGATGTACTCTAAGTGTTACACTGCTGATTCCTTTCAAGCCTGGAGAAGTACTGGAAAAAGACAGAAAGCAGTCACTGAATTGGTAGGCTGTGGTGAAGAATAGAAATGCAGAGGGAGGGAAAGGGGCCTTTTAACATGCAATCAAAGCAACCCTTAAAAGAGCCTCCCAGATCTTTTGCTCTCAGGAGCATGTGGGAGAGAAAAGCAGTTTTCAGTGAGCATTTTTATCCTCAGGTTTTTGCTTTATCTCTCTTTCTCCAAGGGTAGGAGTTGACCCCAGGAGGGGCATGGAAACTGATTTATTGTGTATGGTTAATGCAACAAAGTCAGCGATTCAAAGCTGTGTTGTGTGAGTTTGTGGTTGCCTGATTCCTCCCCCCACCCCAGCAGAATGTGTGTTTTGCTGGAGGGAACTCTGGAAGCAGAAGGCCAGGCAGGAAAAGTGATCATAGTCATGAAAGGGTGAAGCTGTGCCCCATCCTAGTGTCTAACTCTTCTGATATAGCTGTCGCTTGAATCTGAATCAGTTCATGGCTCTTTTAATAACATGAGTTTGGGCTGATCATAAGCGGCAGAGCCCAGGATTTTGAATAGTTCAGATGAGCAAACAAACTTTTCAGTGCCCATTGGCGCTCATCAGGAAGGGTGATTGAGGGGTTAGGGCACTGGCTTCCGGGTGGGAGATCTGAGTTAAATTCCCCTGCTTTATCAAAGACTTCCTGTGTGACCTTGGGTGAACCACTTGGCCTCTGTGCCTCAGTCCTCCATCTGTAAAATGGGGAATGAAAAGGCATCACACAGTATAGTTACAAATTCTGTGTGATGTGAGCAAAAATGTTGCAAGTGTTTGAGTCTGTGAAGAGAAATGAAGAGAAAGATGAACTAAAAATATGTTTGGTACAGTCTTTGTATGTGGGCCAGGAGCTTTCCAGAAACCTGCCTTAAGTATTGATCCAAGTGCTGAACAACTGGACATTATACTTGCATAGAAATGAATCCAAAGCTTAGTTTTGGGTAGAGTTAATAATCAAATAATACATGTGACTAGCATTTGTTTATTGCAACCAAGGTTGTAATAAACGTATGATATGGTCTCATGTATTATGTGTTTGATTAGTAGTAGAAACCAATCCCAACCTCATCACCTCACAAAATGAGAGATATTAGTCTGATATTATGGTAAGTCTATTAAATTGTGGCAATAACTTACTAATTATGTCAGAACACATCATGGTAAGGCACTGTGGATAGAACATCTGCTTTTGATTTAATAAGTAACAGGCTTTCAGCCCATCACTAGTCATGATGAAAGACTGCTATTTCCATGTTGACAATTAAATCTATCCTGATTGAAAAAAGTGTTTTTTTTTTTAAATTAATATTTATTTGTGTACTCCTAAAATATGAAGTGGACTAATGCAAACTACCACCTTACCCTGAATGTTGCTTTGTGCATTCCTATTAAAATTGTCAAGATCCTTAAGCATGTACCTAACTTTAAGCATGTGAGCCATACTGGGCCTACTCACATGCCTAAGAACCTTGCTGATTTATAGATTTTAATGTATCATTATGGGAACATTATGATCGTCTAGACTAATCTCCTGTTTGACACAGGGCAAAAAACCTCATTATCTTTCTGCATCAAGGCCATAACCTCTTCTGGAGCTATTGCATATCTTTCAGAAAGACATCCAGTCCCAATATAAAGACTTTAAGAGATGGAGAATCCAACACATCCCTGGATAAATTGTTCCAATGGTTAGCTAACCTCATGGTTAAGAAAATGTGCCTTGTTTCCAATTCAGTTGTTTCTGGTTTTAATTTCCAGGCACTCGTTCTTACTCTGTCTTTCTCCATTAGATGAGAGTCCTTTCTCCTCCACGTATATACTGCAATCAAGTCTGTTTCACCACAGCACCACACTGGAAGTTCATGTTGAGTTGCTTGCCCATTATGACCTCAACATATTTTTCAGAGTTACTGCTTTCAAGTTACAGTCCCTCATTTTGTAAGCGTAACCTGTATTCTTTGTTCTTAGATTTATGACCTTGCATTTGGCTGTTTTAAAACACATAGTTTTTCAATGGGCAGCTTACCAAGCAATCCAGATCACTCTGTATGACTGCCCTGTCCTCAGAATCATTTGCCACACTGCCAATCTTAGTGCCATACATACATTTTATCATCAGTGATTTTATATTTACTTCCAGACCATAGATAAAAAATATTGAATAGCATTGGGCCTAGAACCAATCCCTGTGGAATACTATTAAAAATATCCCCATTCAGTGATGATTCCCCATTGACAACTACCTTTGGGGGGGTCTTTCAGTTAACCGGTTCTAAAACCATTTAACAAAGTCTCTATTGATTATTTTATTGTACAATGCTAACTTTTTCATCAGAATGCCACGTGGTACTAAATGAAACATCTTATGAAAATCTAAGTATATTACATCTACACAATTACCTTTATCAGTCAAACTTGTGGTCTCATCAAAAAATAAAATCAGGTATATTTGATAAGACCAGGTCTTTTCTGGACCCTTTCCAGTTTTTCAACATCATTTTGAATTACATGTGGATGATTTTACTCATATCTGCTATATTTACCTTCGTAAAGTAAAAAAGGGTAGATTGACGATACTGATTGCAAAAGTAAGGATAGAGAGACAGCTAATGAATGGGACTAATCCTGTTGCCATTTAAGTCAATGGGAGTTTGCGAGTAAGCCTGCAATCTTTCAGGGTGCCTAAATCCACTGGGCACTGGGGGCGGATCTGACAACAGACTAGGAAAGTAGGAAATTAAGGAGTGAGAGAAGTGTTGAGAAAAAACATAATCTCTTGATAGTGTCTTCAAGGTCCCTTTTGTTTGAAACAGGTCTTCTGCATGCATACTGCCACCTTGGTAATCCCTACCTTGTATCAAAGCCAAAACTACTGTATACCTTTGTAAACTAGCCTGAGCGACAATATTCTATTTGCTTAGGATATTCCTTAGGCATGAACTTGACCAGCTTACCATATGTTCAAATCTACATTGTCTTGTCTCTACTGGAGCTGTAGAAGGTGTTAGTTGGAGTGTGTTCATTGACACAGTTGAACAATACACCTTTTAAATCTTAGTCACGGCAGGTATTAAAGAATTTTGTTAGGTTGGGTGTATAGGATTACCTAAAAAATGAAGAGCAGTCCGATGAGGTGATGAATATCTCCAGTGCTCAGTGAAGTTACAAGGATGCTCAGAACCTTGCAATATCCAACCCTTAGGGCCAGATCCAAAGCCCATTGAATTCAATGGAAAGAGTTTGATTGACGTCAACTGGCTTAGGATCGATCCCTTAAGCACCAGTTTGACAAAGCAGTGAAGCACATGCTTAAGTCCCTCCTTTTTCAGCAAATCATTTAAGGACATACTTAAAGTTGAGTATGTACTTAAGTCCCATGAAAGTCAATCTAAGGATGTCCTTGAGTGCTTTGTTGACAGGGACGAACTATGCTATCTGGGCTTTAGGGAGATATATAGGAAATCATAAGAATGTAGGGACGAATAGATACTTGAGAAGTCACATAGTCCAGCCCCCTGCACTGAGGCAGCACCAAATAAACCTAGACCATCCCTGACAGGCATTTATCCAACTTGTTATTTAAAAAAAATGCAAAGAACAGGTCAGGCAACACCTATCAGGGATGGTCTAGAAAATACTTAGACCTGCCCAGTGGAGGGGACAGAACTAAATGGCATATCAAGGTCCCTTCCAGGCCTACATGTCTATGATTTCTCAGCCTCCCTTGGAAACCTAGGGAAACCTATTTCAGAGTTTAGATACCCTTATAGTTAGAAAGTTGTCCCTAATATCTAACCTAAATCTTCCTTGCTTCAGATTACAACCATTACTCTTTGCCTTACCTTCAGTGTAGGATAAACTTAATTTTAGCTGATGTATTTAGTAAATGTTCATGTTACTGGAATGAGACTAGTTCAATAACAAATGAAACACCCCACACTTTGCTTTCTTCTGTCTACATAGTCAGACCAGCACAGAAGATATATAGCTCCCATTGTCATGCCACCTTTCGCTTGTATGCAAAACTGGAGGTTCCAAGGTAACAGGGTTTGAGCTTCAGTATAACGAGTAATATCTTTTCAGCTTTGTATTCAGTCCTTGCCAAGGGCATGGAAACCAGCAACAGAAGCTTCAACTTAAAAAAAAAGAAGATAAATTTGTTAATTTTATTTGCATCATTTCTGACTAGATCAATTCATATGCCCTCAGATTATGATTGCCTTCATATAAGTTGCTCTTGGAAGTTGACAACTTCCATAAACTTGCTGTCAATGAGAAATACCAGTTATGTGTAAAATTTAGTGCTTAATACAGTTTTTATTTTATTGCAAAAGGGTTCTGCATAGCTAAGATGATTTAAGCAGTGAATGAGATTCAAGGGAAACTGCATAGTAAAATGAAGAACAATGCTTTACTCTTCTCTATAGCTTCCAAGTTTGCCGGGGACAAGTATTTCTTCTCTGTCTGTTTTTGTTTCAGGGTATTTGCTACTTGGCAGTAATGAGAGAACAAAACTCCTATATATATTTTTAAAATCCTTGAAAATGGGGAAGATTCAGATCCAGATTTTTTTCAAATCTGCACTGAAAATAAACAATAATCATGAAAATATGTCTATATGTATCAAATTTCATGGACCAGATTATGGAGTTACACAGAGTATAAGGTCAGAAGGGACCACTGGAACATCTACTCTGACTTCCTGTACATCAAAGGCCATTAATTTTTCCCAGATACCCCTATATTGAGCACAAAGATTTTCATTAGTCTAAAGCATTTCAGTCTTCAGGAGACAAAGGGCATGTTTACGCTACGCAGTTGTGTCAACAAAAGTCAGCTTTCGTCGACAAAACAGTGGAGTTGTACACACTGCAATGCTCCGCCTACCAATTTAACTCTCCTGTGACGCTGACATAATAAAACCACCTGGACGAGAGGCATAGAGCTTTTTGCGACGAAGTCAGAGTGACACACTGTGTAGACACTGAGTTGCTTATGTCACCCTAAGTTGCCTCCAGGAGGTGTCCCACAATGCCCATCATGACAGCTCTGGTCAGCAGTTTGAACTCCGCTGCCCTGCCCCCAGGTACACAGGCATGGACCCCTCTCTCTTTAAAGCCCTGGGAATTTTTGAAATTCCTTTTCCTGTTTCCTCGGAGTGCACAGCTCACATCACTTCTTCCCAGCTGACCATGCCGGATCCCTGCAGCAAACACACTCCAGCCTGAAGTACACCAGAGTTGTTGGATCTGCTAGGTCCGTGGAGAGAGGAGGCTGTGCAGTTGCAGATCCGTTCCAGCTGTAGGAATTTTGATACCTATGGGCATATTGCTCGTGTCATGAAGGAGAAGAGGCACAAAACAGACATGCAGCAGTGCAGTGCTAAGATCAAGGAGCTAAGGCAGGTGTACCAGAAGGCACGTGGCCTGGTGCATCACCAAAGACATGCTGCTTCTACAAGGAGCTGCACGCCATCCTTGGTGGTGACTCCACCTCCACCACCAAGAGTCCTTTTGATACTTTGGGGCAAGGGTGGTGGCTGGAGGCAGCGGCGAACAGAGAGAACCCCCAGGACGAAGTGATGGAAAGGAAATGGAGTTGGAGGAGGATGGGGAGAGGTGACATGGTCGTCTGTTGGTATGGCAAGCCAGGATCTCTTTTTAATTCTGGAGTGGTCTAGCCAATCCCAGGACTACAACTCTGGTGTGCCTGATGCAGGAGATGGAAGCCCTGGTAAATACACCTTGTGCTTTGATACTGCAGGGAGACAGGAGGTAGAGCTCTGCTTTTTCCCCCCAGGGCAGAAGAGCAATAGAAATAAACAACACTAGGACTGTTTGCATCTGCTTTTCATTCCCCTGTGCAGCTAGGCAGTGGAGGTCCTGGGGAAAACTTTGTTGATGAACATCAGGATGTCCCGGGAATCCCCCACAGAGATCTCTAGGAAATTTTCCTGGAGGTCCTCTGCAGTGCTCTGCCAAAGGTTCCTTGGGAGAGTGGCCTTGTTTCTTCCCCCATGGTAGGCAACTTCACTGTGCCAATCAGCAATTACTTCAGCAGGCACCAAAGCAGCACACCAGTGAGCAGCATATGGACCCGGTTTGCAGCCGCACCCATGCAGGAGTTTCACCCTTGCATCCTCAGTTACCCTCAGGCATGAGATACCAGCTTCTATCACCCCCGCTTGTGGAAAAAAAAGTATTCAGAATAGAGTCCCTAGGTGCTTGTAGTGATTCCCCTCTTAACTCCCCTTCCCCTTTTCCCATCTTGCCCCTTCTCCCCCAAACTAAACTCCCCATGGTTAGGGCTTTCACGGTTCTGTGTGCCTGCCAAGAGAAAGTGTGAAAGTGGTTTATGTAACTTGTATGAATCAGTGCCGTGAGCGCACTCACAATAGTTCCTCTGTCTATTGGTTATTTAGTTTCTGCAGATGTGCCCTTGAGAGTCTCCTCCTGCACACCGGCTGAGCAGCTGTGTCTGATAAGGAGACAAACCAGGAAGAGTAAGGAAGATGTGTTCATGGAGATGCTGTAATTGTCTGATGCTGTTGACAGAAAGCAGAGAGCATGGAGAAAAGCTATCAATGAAAAACTGAGGATGGATAGCCAGGAGAAGAAGTGGATGCTACAGGTGCTCCTGGACCAAACAGACATGCTGAAGTTCCTGACTGTGCTGCAGGTGGAACAGATCTGCTCTCCCTGCAGCCAATACAGAACTGCCTTCCATGCCTTCCCCAAACTCCCCGCACACGTTCCTTGCATATTTCTGGGCCAACATAATACCCCATGCACTCCGCCTGTAGGGACATGTTTCACAATGACAGCTGGACATACGCCCAGCGGTGAGAGCCTCATTTAAAAAAAAATGCTTTTCACTGTCATGTCCCTTGTAGGAAATAGAAATGTTTGTACGGCTGTCAAATAAAAAAAAATGTACTTGTAGAAAGAAAATGAATCCTTATTTGTCTCCTACACACGGTGCCTGCTGCTGAAATTCATACCCCATGGCAATAGGTGCATTTGTAGAGTAAAATTAATGCACACACAGCAATCATTACAAGGGTCATCTTACAGTACAAGAAAGCAATGCCTAGCTCAAAACATTACAGAAAGACATATTACTGGAGCTCATTGTCAAAATGCTCCTTCAAAGCCTTCCTGATTCTAATAGCCCCCTGTTCAACCCCTCTAACAGCCCTGATATCTGGCTGCTCAAAAGCAGCCATCAGATGACCCCCCTCAAGGCGTCTGCCCTGCAAAAAAATTCCCCCTTAATTTTACGAATGTTATGCAGAGCCCAGCAGGCTGCTATGACCATCAGGATATTTTTCTCACTGAGGTCTAACAAGCCAAAAAGGAAGCACCAGAGACCCTTTACATAAGAACATATGAATGGCATACTGGGTCAGACCAAACGTCCATCTAGTCCAGTATCCTGTCTTTTCACAGTGGCCAATGCCAGGTGCTTTAGAGGGAATGAGCAGAACAGGTAATCATCAAGTGATCCATCTCCTGTCACCCATCACCCTAGACTTTGTTTGCCAGCTTCTGGCAAACAAAGTCTAGGGACACAAAGGCACATTCAGTGGTTATTCTGCACCTGCTAAGCTGAATCTTGAAGCACTCCTTGCTGCAGTCAAGGTTTCTGGTATAAAGCTTCATGAGCCAGGGGTCTCCCTCGATCAAAATTGTCATTTACACATTCCCAACTGGAATCTTCTAGTCTGGAAAGAAAGACCTTGTGCAGTCATGGTCCTTCATAGCAGGAGGCGATTAATGGCCCTGCACGCTTGCATCACTGCAACCCCCATGGTGGACTTCCCAACTCCAAACTGATTTGCAACTGATCAATAGCAGTCTGGAGTTGGCAGCTTTCACACAGCAATTGCCACTTGCTTTTCCACCATGATGGCATGTCTCATTTTGGTGTCCTTGCCCCAGAGGGCAGGATGGGCTCCATACAGAGTTCCAGGAAGGTGGCTTTGTGCCTCTGAAAGTTCTGCAGCCATCCCATCCCTGTAGCATGGTGAAATGCCACCACTTGGTGCTTGTTTCGGGAGCCCAGTACCAATGGTCAACTGTGTGCAGCTGCTCCGTGAATGCCAAAAGTAATCTTGAATTATTTCTTTCTATGGCACACAGCAGGGCAGACACCACAGTGTCATTATCAGATTCACAGCTCGTGAAATATCACAGGATGAACAGTGTTGTGTTCATGATGCTCATCCCAAGACTGGAGAGCAGTGCAGGATCCATGGTTTCCAACAGAGGTGGCAAGCACACAGTTTACACGGGCTGTTGAAAAGCTGTTCAGAACATAGTTGGAAGCCTATAAAATGATGGGATGGAGAAAACTGCATCATGTAACAGTAATCCCGCCCCCAGGAGGCACTGTGAACCCTTCCCACAGCACCCAGCAGCAGATGGTGGTGAGTTGCACAGTGGGATAGCTACCCAGGGTGCACTGCTTTCTTTGTCGATGCAAGAGCACCAACTGAGGACACGACCTGCCATCACAAAGAGGTTGTGTGGAGGTGCAAAGCAGTTTAATTACAGCAGGAGATGGTCATTTACATAACTCAGGCCAACTTAACTTTGTAGTATAGACAAAGCCTAAACTTTGTCCCATACGAAAAGAACAGGAGAGACCAAGGCATCCCAATGCCTAAGGCCCCTATGATAGAAGAGAACTGATTAGCTGAAGTATAGTCAGATGATATCAGCAGGTGATCCATGCCCCCTGCTGTAGTGGACAACAAAAAGAACCCCAGGATCCCTGCCAATTTGACCTACAGAAAAATCTTTCTCAATCACAAAACTGGTGATCAGTTTAAGCATGTGAGCAAGTCATGCCAGCCAGCCATCCAGAAAGATGATTCTCTGTAGCACTTCAAAACGTTGGTTCACACCATATGGGGTACCATCTCCAACTGTGGCTGGTATCTGATGCTTCAGAGGAAGGTGAAAACAAAACCAAACCAAATATATCCATTGTGCATTAAGAGAAAAAAATCCCCCCTGTCTCCTGCAAGCGACTGACTGACTGAAACATGAGAGGTTTCAGAGTAACAGCCGTGCTAGTCTGTGTTCGCAAAAAGAAAAGGAGGACTTGTGGCACCTTAGAGACTAACCAATTTATTTGAGCATAAGCTTTTGTGAGCTACAGCTCACTTCATCGGATCCAACATTTATCCGATGAAATGAGCTGTAGCTCACGAAAGCTTATGCTCAAATAAATTAGTTAGTCTCTAAGGTGCCACAAGTCCTCCTTTTCTTTTTGTGAAACATGAGAGTTATAGTCATTAACTAGATGTATTATAAGCTTGTTGAGGTCAGTGCAGGAAATACTGTTCTCCCCATGGCCCATGAAGGAGATAAACATGGGGACTCAGATTCACATATTAAGCTAAAGGACAATGTTGGCACAAGAACAAATGAGTATAAATTGGCCAGGAATCCATTTAGACTGGAAATTAGAAGACAGTTTCTGACCGTCAGAGAAGTGAGGTCTGGAGCAATCTTACAGTAGGAGGAATGGGGGCAAACAGCCGAACTAGTTTTAAACTGGAGCTTCATACATTTATTATCAGGATTATATGATGAGGCTGACACATTCCTATGTAGATTCACAGGTTCCAATGACAGAAGTGTGTACTCTGACCAACCAGCCCAGCCCCCTGGCACCCTTACTCTGTGTTGACACCATATTCCATGAGTGGTCTGAATGGGTACATCTACATTGCAGCTGAGAGTGTGCTTCCCAGTGGGCGAAGGGGCAGTCGAGGTCAGTAGGCGAGTGTGCACAGGTGGTCGAGTAGTCAGCAGGTCAAACCATATCAGTCTGGGGTAATGATTAGCATTCTCACAGGGGTCGGTAATCAGAAGGTCCAATCCAAGGGGCCTGCTCAGTGGGTTGGCATGACAAGGCAGCAGGACAACAAGGTTGGGTCAGGTGAGGCTACCTAGACAGTAAGCAGCAAACACTGGCCTGTTGCTCAGACAGCTTCCTCTTCTTGATGGGGTCTTTATACAGTTCGGATATCCAATGAGAGTGCTGCTTGTACAACAAATCAGGGGCCTGGGTTATGGCTGATGTAGGCTGTCAAGGTTCCTCCCCCACTCTGAACTCTAGGGTACAGATGTGGGGACCTGCATGAAAAACCTCCTAAGCTTATCTTTACCAGCTTAGGTCAAAACTTCCCCAAGGTACAAAATATTACCCCCGTTATCCTTGGAATGGCCGCTACCACCACCAAACTAATACTGGTTACTGGGGAAGAGCTGTTTGGACGCGTCCTTCCCCCCAAAATACTTCCCAAAACCTTGCACCCCACTTCCTGGACAAGGTTTGGTAAAAAGCCTCACCAATTTGCCTAGGTGACTACAGACCCAGACCCTTGGATCTTAAGAACAATGAACAATCCTCCCAACACTTGCACCCCCCCTTTCCTGGGAAATGTTGGATAAAAAGCCTCACCAATTTGCATAGGTGACCACAAACCCAAACCCTTGGATCTGAGAACAATGAAAAAGCATTCAGTGTTTTACAAGAAGACTTTTAATAAAAAATAGAAGTAAATAGAAATAAAGAAATCCCCCCTGTAAAATCAGGATGGTAGATATCTTACAGGGTAATTAGATTCAAAAACATAGAGAACCCCTCTAGGCAAAACCTTAAGTTACAAAAAAGATACACAGACAGAAATAGTTATTCTATTCAGCACAATTCTTTTCTCAGCCATTTAAAGAAATCATAATCTAACACATACCTAGCTAGATTACTTACTAAAAGTTCTAAGACTCCATTCCTGTTCTGTCCCCGGCCAAAACAACTACAGACAGACCCACAAAAACCTTTGTTTCTCTCCCTCCTCCCAGCTTTTGAAAGTATCTTGTCTCCTTATTGGTCATTTTGGTCAGGTGCCAGCGAGGTTACCTTTAGCTTCTTAACCCTTTACAGGTGAGAGGAGCTTTCCCCTGGCCAGGAGGGATTTCAAAGGGGTTTACCCTTCCCTTTATATTTATGACACGCCCCCCAAATCTCAGCTAGGGTGAAACACTGGCTGGGATTTCTTCCTGGAGCTCTAGGAAAACAGAGTTAATAAGACACATGCATCTCTAAATATACTACCAAGTACATAAAGACTAACAATATTTTCCACATCTCAAGGACAATTTTAACCAGTTGATTCTGGGAAACTTTCACGGGAGAGTGCATCAGCCACTTTGTTAGAAGCTCCTGAGATGTGTTGGATGTCGAAATCAAAATCTTGGAGAGCTAAACTCCACCGAAGAAGTTTTTTGTTAGTTTCTTTGACAGTGTGAAGCCACTTTAGTGCAGCATGGTCGGTTTGCAGGTGGAAACGCCGTCCCCAAACATATGGGCGTAGCTTTTCCAGAGCGTAGACAATGGCATAACATTCTTTTTCAGTGACTGACCAGTTGCTTTCCCTCTCAGACAGTTTTTTGCTGAGAAACACTACAGGGTGGAATTCTTGATCAGGTCCTTTCTGCATTAAAACTGCTCCCACACCACGCTCGGATGCATCTGTGGTTACTAGGAACGGTTTGTCAAAGTCTGGGGCCCTTAGTACAGGGTCAGACATGAGTGTCGCTTTAAGCTTGTTAAAGGCCTTCTGACACTTTCCGGTCCACTGAACAGCATTTGGCTGTTTCTTTTTGGTTAGGTCTGTCAGTGGGGCAGCGATTTGGCTGTAGTGCGGTACAAATCGTCTGTAATAACCGGCCAAGCCTAAGAAGGATTGAACCTGTTTCTTTGACTTTGGGACAGGCCACTTTTGGATAGCATCCACTTTGGCCTGTAGGGGGCTGATAGTTCCTTGACCCACCTGGTGTCCAAGGTAAGTCACTCTGTTTAGGCCTATTTGACACTTCTTAGCCTTAACAGTTAGTCCTGCCTCCCTTATGCGCTCAAGGACTTTTTGTAGATGTTCCAGGTGGTCTGCCCAGGAATCCGAAAATATGGCCACATCGTCAAGGTAGGCGACTGCATATTCTCCTAATCCCGCTAGGAGACCATCTACAAGTCTTTGGAAAGTGGCGGGTGCATTTCGCAGCCCGAAAGGGAGTACATTAAATTCATACAGCCCGAGATGTGTGATGAAGGCTGACCTTTCCTTGGCAGATTCATCTAGCGGTACCTGCCAGTACCCCTTGGTTAAGTCCAAGGTAGAGATGAACTGGGCCCTTCCCAGTTTCTCTAATAGTTCATCTGTGCGTGGCATGGGATAGTTGTCTGGGCGAGTTACAGCATTTAGCTTACGGTAGTCCATGCAAAAACGTATTTCCCCATCTGGTTTGGGAACTAGAACCACTGGAGATGCCCATGCACTTTCAGAGGGGTGGATTACACCCATCTGTAACATATCCTGGATCTCCCGTTCTATAGCAGTTTTAGCTTGAGGAGACACCCGGTAAGGTTGGACCCTAATTGGGTGAGCATTACCTGTGTCAATGGAGTGGTATGCCCGTTCAGTCAGTCCTGGGGTGGCTGAGAACGTTGGCGCGTAGCTAGTGCACAGCTCCTGGATCTGCTGTCGCTGCATACGCCCAAGGGTCATGGAGAGGTTCACCTCTTCCACACCACCAGCACATTTCCCTTCGTAGTAGACACCTTCAGGCCACTCAGCGTCGTCTCCTCCCTGGGCTGTAAACTGACAAACCTTTAATTCTCTGGAATAAAAGGGCTTTAGAGAATTAATATGATACACCTTAGGCTTTCGGTTGGAGGTGGGGAATGCTATGAGATAATTAACAGCTCCCAGGCGCTCCTGGACCACGAATGGCCCTTCCCACGATGCTTCCATTTTATGGGCCTGGAGCGCCTTTAAGACCATGACCTGGTCTCCTACTTTGAAGGAATGCTCTCTGGCATGTTTATCATACCAGGCTTTTTGCTCTTTTTGAGCATCCTGTAAGTTTCCTCTAGCAAGGGCTAAAGAGGTTCGGAGGGTGTTTTGTAGGTTGGTTACAAAGTCCAGAATGTTAGTTCCTGGAGAAGGTGTAAATCCCTCCCATTGCTGCTTCACCAACTGCAATGGCCCCTTAACCTCACGGCCATATACAAGTTCAAATGGGGAAAACCCTAAACTGGGATGTGGTACAGCTCTGTAGGCAAAGAGCAACTGCTGCAATACTAGGTCCCAATCATTGGAGTGCTCATTTACGAATTTACGTATCATGGCCCCCAAAGTTCCATTAAACTTCTCCACCATGCCATTTGTTTGATGATGGTAAGGAGTGGCAACCAAGTGATTTACCCCATGAGCTTCCCAAAGGTTTTTCATAGTTCCTGCCAGGAAATTAGTCCCTGCATCTGTGAGGATGTCGGAGGGCCAACCTACCCTGGCAAAAATGTCTGCTAGTGCCTGGCACACACTTTTAGCCCTGGAGTTGCTTAGAGCTACTGCTTCCGGCCATCGGGTGGCAAAATCCATGAAAGTCAGTATGTACTGCTTTCCTCTGGGTGTCTTTTTCGGAAAAGGACCCAGAATATCCACAGCTACTCGCTGAAATGGAACTTCAATGATGGGGAGTGGCTGGAGAGGAGCTTTGACCTTGTCTTGGGGTTTTCCCACTCTTTGGCACACCTCACAAGACTGGACATAGGTAGAAACATCCTTGCCCATTCCCTCCCAGTGGAATGACCCCCCCAAACGGTCTTTGGCCCTGTTCACCCCAGCATGGCCACTAGGGTGATCATGGGCTAAGCTCAAGAGCTTGGCCCGGTATTTAGTTGGAACTACCAACTGTCTCTGAGGATGCCAGTCTTCCTGGTGTCCCCCAGAAAGAGTTTCCTTGTATAAAAGTCCTCTTTCTACAACAAACCTGGATCGATTAGAAGAGCTGAGAGGCGGTGGGTTGCTCCGTGCCGCCGTCCAAGCTCTCTGGAGGCTTTCATCTGCTTCCTGTTCGGTCTGGAACTGTTCCCTTGATGCTGGAGACATCAGTTCCTCATGGGATTGTGGACCTAGGCTTGGTCCCTCTGGAAGCGATATAGGGGATGGAGCTGTTTCTGTTGACTGTGAACCGCTCTCCGCTGGTGCACTATGTTGGGATTCAGGCTCCGGCTGAGCCTCTTGTGTAGGGTTATTGGCTGCTGCCAGTTCAGGTTCGGTGGGGCCCTCTGGTGTTGAGGTTGCAAGTACTGGATTCAGTGCTGACACGGGGTCTGGTGTTGGTTGTTTGGCTGGTTCCGGTTCTGGAACTGGTTCCGTCTGGGTCTCTGGGACTGGATCCACTACTGCTGTTGCAGACATTGGCCTGGGGTCCAGGTCCATCACCTCTGACTGGGTCCTGATAGAAGTTTCCGGAACAGAGCTAGGCCTCACGGCTTGTTTAGCCTGGTTGCGGGTGACCATTCCCACCCTCTTGGCCTGCTTCACATGATTGGCCAAGTCTTCCCCCAACAGCATGGGGATGGGATAATCATCATAGACTGCAAAAGTCCACATTCCTGACCAGCCCTTGTACTGGACAGGCAACTTGGCTGTAGGCAAATTGAAAGAGTTGGACTTGAAGGGTTGAATCGTCACTTGGATCTCTGGGTTGATTAAATTGGGGTCCACTAAGGAAGCATGGATAGCTGACACTTGTGCTCCGGTGTCCCTCCACGCGGTGACCTTCTTCCCACCCACACTCACAGTTTCCCTCCGCTCCAAGGGTATCTGGGAGGTATCTGGGCCTGTGGACCTCTGGTGTGATTCCGGTGCAATGAACTGTAATCTGTTGGGGTTCTTGGGGCAGTTGGCCTTTACATGCCCCAGCTCGTTACACTTAAAACATCGTCCAGCTGACGGGTCACTGGGGCGAGGAGGGTTGCTGGAGAACGGGGTGGTGGGACGATAAGGGGTCTGGAGGGTTCTTTGGGAGGTAGGTGGGGCTTTGGGCGGCCCCCGGTAATAGGGTGTGGTCTGGGGTGGTCCCTTCTGGTCTCCGCTCCAACTGCGACCAGTTTTCTTCTTCTCTGCCACCTCCACCCATCTGGCTCCAATCTCTCCTGCCTCAATTACAGTTTTGGGTTTCCCATCTAGGATGTATCTTTCTATTTCCTCAGGAACACCCTCTAAGAATTGTTCCATTTGCATTAGGAAGGGCAAATTTACTGGAGATTCAACACTTGCTCCTGATATCCAGGCATCCCAATGTTTTACAATGTGGTAGGCATGTCGGGTAAATGACATGTCTGGTTTCCACCTTAGGGCTCTGAACCTCCGACGAGACTGCTCGGGTGTTATCCCCATTCTGACTCTCGCCTTGGATTTAAACAGTTCATACTTGTTCATGTGTTCTTTAGGCATTTCAGCTGCCACCTCAGCTAAGGGTCCACTGAGCTGCGGCCTCAGCTCTACCATGTATTGGTCAGTAGAGATGTTGTACCCAAGGCAGGCCCTTTCGAAGTTTTCTAAGAAGGCCTCAGTATCATCACCTGCCTTGTAGGTGGGGAACTTTCTGGGATGGGAAGTGGTACCTGGAGAAGGATTGCTAGGGTTTGTTGGTATATTCTGCTGGGCCTTTATCCTCTCCATCTCCTCCACATGCTTCCTCTCTTTTTCCTTCTCCTCCTCCACATGCTTCCTCTCTTTTTCCCTCTCCTCCTCCACATGCTTCCTTGCCTCCATTTCCCTCTTGTGGGCAGCCTCTTGGTGTTGTTCTGCCTCCCTTTCTTGTTCCTTCTTCAGCTGCATGAGTTCTATCTGTCTTTCATGTTCCCTTTGTTTTTCCTCAGCCTGAAATTTGGCTAATTCCAGCTGTAGTCGAGCTGAGGATTTGGACATTCTAACCTCTCTGTTTTTAACTAACTTTACACCCGAGGTTTAGAAATAAACAAACAAAACTTGGCTGTAAAATTTTGCTGTGCTGGAATAGAATACCTATTCTCTGATAGTGATTGCCAGCCTACAGAAAAAGACAATTCCCTTGTCTCTGCTCTGGGCCCAAATTAAAGCAAAAACCCTCCAACTACTTGGAAACCTGCTTACCCAGCCCAAAGAAGAAAAAAAATTCTTTTCAAACCTGTGCTCCTTGTAAAACAAAAAAAAAAATCAAAATCCTAAAAAAACCCTGCCACTTTTGTCTCCAGGCAAATGGGTAGAGCACACACCCCCTATTTACTTTTAGGAAGAAAAGAAAGAAAAAAAAAACCTCTGGGTTGGAAGACTGTGAATTTCCCTGCAGGAGTTAAGTACCCTGCCTCCAGGCAAGAAAACCTGCAATTCACAAGATAATCCCCTTTTGTCTCTGCTTGGCCACAAAGCAGAGAGAAACCAAGCTGCTTTCAGTTTCAAAGCTGCCTTCTGGACTTCCTAAAAATTCCTTTTTAAAATCTGTATTTCTAGTTCAAAAAATCTCAACTGGATCTCAAAATGATTTCAGGTTAATCCCACCACTGTGCCACCATGTCAAGGTTCCTCCCCCACTCTGAACTCTAGGGTACAGATGTGGGGACCTGCATGAAAAACCTCCTAAGCTTATCTTTACCAGCTTAGGTCAAAACTTCCCCAAGGTACAAAATATTACCCCCGTTATCCTTGGAATGGCCGCTACCACCACCAAACTAATACTGGTTACTGGGGAAGAGCTGTTTGGACGCGTCCTTCCCCCCAAAATACTTCCCAAAACCTTGCACCCCACTTCCTGGACAAGGTTTGGTAAAAAGCCTCACCAATTTGCCTAGGTGACTACAGACCCAGACCCTTGGATCTTAAGAACAATGAACAATCCTCCCAACACTTGCACCCCCCCTTTCCTGGGAAATGTTGGATAAAAAGCCTCACCAATTTGCATAGGTGACCACAAACCCAAACCCTTGGATCTGAGAACAATGAAAAAGCATTCAGTGTTTTACAAGAAGACTTTTAATAAAAAATAGAAGTAAATAGAAATAAAGAAATCCCCCCTGTAAAATCAGGATGGTAGATATCTTACAGGGTAATTAGATTCAAAAACATAGAGAACCCCTCTAGGCAAAACCTTAAGTTACAAAAAAGATACACAGACAGAAATAGTTATTCTATTCAGCACAATTCTTTTCTCAGCCATTTAAAGAAATCATAATCTAACACATACCTAGCTAGATTACTTACTAAAAGTTCTAAGACTCCATTCCTGTTCTGTCCCCGGCCAAAACAACTACAGACAGACCCACAAAAACCTTTGTTTCTCTCCCTCCTCCCAGCTTTTGAAAGTATCTTGTCTCCTTATTGGTCATTTTGGTCAGGTGCCAGCGAGGTTACCTTTAGCTTCTTAACCCTTTACAGGTGAGAGGAGCTTTCCCCTGGCCAGGAGGGATTTCAAAGGGGTTTACCCTTCCCTTTATATTTATGACATAGGCCTTTATCAATAAGGCTGTTGGTCAGGGATAGTAGTAGTTCAGGGTACAGCGGCTAAGGATGCTGCCTGAGGACCTAGTGGGCCTGGGCACAGAATTGGGGTCCTGCCTTCCAGCACTCTAGAAACAGAAATATTGTTGGGAGTAACAAGGGCACCAGCTCAGGCTAGTTATCTGAATATGTACCCTGGAAGATTTGTACTTGAGCTTCTAGCTCAGCTATGCTGATGTTGTTAGCACACTAACTCAAGGAAAGCTAGCATATACCTTTCTCCCCACACTGGGAAGCATGCACCTATGCAGTGCAGACATAACTAATGACTCTTGATCTCCTTTCCCCCAGATCTATTTCTTATGATGCCAAAATCTGTGGCCTTGAGTACTTTGCAGTGTCTCTTCAGACAAGCTATATTAGGTGTTGTATAAACAGATAGGAAAACAGAGTCCCAACGCAAAGGATTTTACAATCTCAGAAACATATTTCTAGGCTTCATAAATGGTCTGCAAGCACTCACATGCACATGCATCCAGCTATACACTGGCTGAAGGCAGTACCTATAACATGCTAAACATTTTCAAAAAAATGCTGCCAAAATTCATTGTTTAAGTACATTTCTTTATATTGTATAATATGGTGGTTATTATTGAAATAGGAGTCAACACCTTTATGATCCAATAATTCAAGCGGGGAAATAAAACTTCCACTAAGTCAGAAGATGACCAGATCTGGATGACTGGTGAAACTCCCCTCAATCAGTAATTGTTGTTATATATTAATTCTTGTTAAAGAACATTTGAATAGGGAAAAATAGGAGTGGAAGGTGTGAGGCTGAGTACTGTTGATTTAAATCTATAGCAGAGAGCCATGTGGAAAAGGCCTAGATAAGGTTCTGTGCAGAAGCACTGCAGTGAAACAAAGAGAAAGTAGTTCTAGGGACAATTCTGTCTTCCTTTTTGTAACTAAATTCAGTGTTAGAAAAAAGTGACTCTCTTTGTGATGCTTTATCACTGCCATCTGACATGAGGATGCACAAATCTAGATGATGTGGAAGATTTCACCAGGGCTAAAGTGCAGGGCTGGCCATGATATGATATGATTTGCTGAAAACGTTAGTTCCTTGCTATAAGGTCAAGAACATAGGCCTACGTCAAGCCTCTCTCACACTGAAGAGCCCCCTACTGTCTTGGATCAGAAGTTGTATTTATCCAGTTCTGACAAATGGGTGTTCTGGGTGGTAAAACCTGTCTCATCCCTTTAGAAACACAGAAGACTGAGCTCCATGAAGATTTGTGGCACTCTGCATTTGTAGGACATTGCTTGTATGAGACACACCCACCTGAGTCTCTCATCAAAAGTCCAAAGAATGGTGAACCCCTCAGGAAGCCTGATAATACATCCTGGGGAATATCCATTCCCAAGCCCAAATCTGGCTGCTAAACATTTTTCATGAGAGCAAGAATCACCACAGTATCAGACCCCAGGTGGGTACCTGCAGTGATCCCAGAGAATCAGAGCATAAAAAAATGTCCATACTGGGTCAGGCCAATGGTCCATATAGCTCAGTATCCTGTCGCTGGGGCCAGATGCTTCAGGGGGAATGAAGAGAACAGGGCAACTTTTCAGTGGTACATCCCCTGTCATCAAGACCCAGCTTCTGGCAGTCAGAGGCTTAGGGACACCCAGAGCATAAGGTTGTCTTCTTGACCATCTTGGCTAACAGCCTTTGATGGACCAATCCTTCATGAACTCATTTAAGTCTTTTTTGTACCCAGTTTTGAACCAGACAGCTGCACAGTTCCAGCAGGACAGTATGTTGTGTCCAGTGGGAGTTTTGCTTGAGTAGAGACTGAATACAGATGACACGATTCAGCCTAGCCTAAAATAATAATAATAACTAATTCTTATATAGCACTTTTCATCAGAAAGCAGGTCAGTCTCATCCTCCCCATTTTACAGATGGAGAATCTGAGGCACAGGGAGGTGAAGTGACTTGCCCAATGCCACCAGGGAGGTCAGCGGCAGAGCAGGGAGTAGCTCCTATATTTCTTCAGTTCCAGGTCAGTGCACTATCCACTAGTCCCTACTGCCTCCCTGATTTCAAGCTGGGCTACTGAGTGGATGGGGCAGGAGGTTTTCCATAAGGTGAAGGGAATATTGCCCAGCAGCAGCAGCAATATAAAGCCAGTATTAATACTGGCCGGAGACCTGAGCACTGGCCTTCAGCCTTAGAGCCATTTGCACCAGGGCTCTGTTCCTCCTCCTCACTCCCTGATAACTGACCATCCTTTCTTCACTTCCCCATCTTCCTTGTATTGATCTTTCATCATATAATTGACGCAAACAGCAAAAGGAAGGCTTAATGACAACCATTACAATGAATAAATAATTACAGCCACAAATCGTCCTCAACCAACTGATTATATGTCCAGTGACAACACGACAAGTAATTGGCTTTACATAATTTAAAAGGATGCCGGCAAGTAGGATTTTTTTTTCTTTTCATTTTTTAATAGTTATATTAAATATAACACTTCATCATGCTTGAAATACCCTTTTAGAGGGCTGGACTTTATAATCAGTGTATGGCGCCCTTGTGTGCCACTCAGTAGGGGCCTGGAAACTGGTTGCAACTGGTCAGCAGAAAATTCTCTTGCTGGATGCTTTAGCCATGCCCAGGTCTCAGGACAAGTGTGTGCCCAAGGGAGCTTGTTCAAAGCTTGCCCTTTCGATGAGTTTCTTCCCAGGTGATGAGGCTAATAGGCCAAAGGGGAAGGGGTTATGTGAGAGGATTATAATGAATAAGGAGGAGCCAAGAGCACAATTAGTGGGGAGAGAGATCAGGGTAAAGGTCACACAGGCAAAGGGTCCAGGAAAAAGCCTGCAGAGAGCAGGCACTTGCTGGGCAGGCCTGCAAAGGCCTACGAGGCCCTAGATGGAGGACTGCCAGGATGGCAAAGCCTTGGTAATGTATCAGAAGAACTGTTGTGCCCACAGGAAAGGCTGGGAGCTACTGAGCATGTGGGAAGCCATTGCTGAATCTGGAAGATAAAGCTGGGAGATTTTGCCTTTGAGTTAAACTGATGTTCATCACGCATACCCCAGAAGGGAAGAGTCATTCAAAAGTGCCAGTTGTGGTGGTTTGACTGAAGGGGAAGAAGGTAAACGGAGGCAGTGGATGGACCTGACATCAGATTCAGTAAGTCCCTGCTACAGAAGAGAGCTCTTTGCTGTTTGGGATGGCCTGGTGTCTCCAACCCTTCGTCTTGATCTCAGGGATGTGCTGAAGGAAAAGGGGCAGGCTTTCACCGCAATCCTGCACTGACTTAGAGACCTTCCAACAGCTTTAAGATGCCTTGGAGCTGAGGCTGGCCTTGAGAATCAGGGAGCTGGATGTAGCTTCCTAACACCGCACCCCTGCGCCTCCCTTTGCTCAGTGTAAGAGGCTCCAGCATTAATATACACATTCAAACCTGGGTACCTATAGTCAGACCCCTAAATCCATATCTAGGCACCAAAATATAAGATTGGCCTGACTTACCTAGATGCCAAGCATCTACAGTCCCCACTGAAGTCAAAGGGAATCTTAAGTGCTCAGCACATTTGGAAATCAAACAGCTTTTATTAGGTGGCTTAATATGGGTCTCTGGAGCTTAACTACCCAGATTTGGAAACGTGGGCCATTGTACCATTTAAGCAGAGCCCTGTGTTAAGGGGCTGGGCGAAGAGTGTCTGCTCCTGATGTTACTTTGACGTTCTAAATGTCTATGGTGAATTCTGGTAGCCACTGTCTGCTGCACTATTTTTCTGTTTGCCTTTATTTAATCTACAAGCCCACGCTGGCACAAACTCTAGTCATCATTTGGGACACCAACGGCTGTAAGTTCCCCTTGTTACCTCAGTCCTGAGTCACCTCTCTTATGAAAACTCCCCAAGAGCGATTTCACAACCGTTTTGGGGTTGCATGACTTAGAAGAACTTAGTGAGGGTCATGGTGGGTTCTCCATCACTGACATTTTTTTTTAAATCAGGATTGGATTTTTTTTTTCTAAAAGACCTGCTGTAGGAATTATTTTGGGGCAGTTCTCTAGCCTGTGTTATACAAGAGGCCAGACAAGATGATCATAATAGTCCCTTCTGGCCTTGGAATCTATAATAGGAGCAACTCTGTGCCACTCACCTCAGTCCATTGAAATGAGGGGAATGAAGACTGCAGACCGGTTTTGAGCCAAGATTCCCAATGCCAGAGGCCAAGAATGCTTGATTCATTAAACACCCTTTCTTGCAGAAAGCACCATAACTAAATGACCACATGGTGAATGAGTAATGACCTGAAAATGGCATGATTTACAGTATGATGTGCTGGCAGAAAGTTTGCTAACACCTCCCAGTTGTGCACTTTCCAGAAACTCACCGTACAGAAACATAAAGGTCTGCAATCTGTCAGTTAATATTAATGCGGTCATTTGCTGGGGAGTTGAAATAACACGATGCACATGGGACTTGCTACCCTGACCTTTTTGGTGGTAGCGATTCATTAAATGGTCACTCATTTGGACTGCAGCACCTATTTGCACAGCTATTAATATTTTAAGAACCTAACTAGGTATTTACTGCTTTCAAATAGAAATTTGCACCAAGGTTAGCTAAAGACCGGATTTTTTCATTATTCAATACAAGAAAGAAGTAGAAATTCAAATGCAGCAATTAGAAAAGGGCGGGATACTTTGCCTGAAATGACTTAGTCCAGATTTTGCTGAGTGGTTGAGCCATTATCTGGGTGTACATAGCTATTACCACAAGGTAATCCACCCACCTGATTTAAGGAGACATCAATAGTGAGTGGTGGTTAGAGTTGTGTAAACAGTTGATGATAAACCCCCAAACTAGGCATTTATATTATTATTATTTATCATTTCTGTTACCATAGTGCCAAGGTCATGGACTGGGCCCCCAGTATGCTGGGCACTGTACAAACAATGAACAAAAAGGCAGTCCCTGTCCCCAAAGAGTTAACAATCTAAGCAGATTAAATTAGGAGCTTGCATCTGTGACCTGGTTCATCAACATTTGCAAATTTGGACTGAATTTTCCATGTGTTACTAGGGAGTTAGTTTAGCCATGTGAACTGGCAAATTCTCTTTGTGCTCATCAGTAATGTGCAAACTAAACCACTGCCACAGGCATGTGTGCTGAACCCCATGAAAACATAGAATTTCATACTGTTTTAGGTACTGTTATGTTTCCCAGTCAAATGTCCTGGTCAATACACTTAATCCCTTAATCAGTAAACAGTGTTGACTTTCTTTCTTTCTTTCTTTCTTTCTTTCTTTCTTTCTTTCTTTCTTTCTTTCTTTCTTTCTTTCTTTCTTTCTTTCTTTCTTTCTATTCTAGCAGTGCTTAGATTTCCAAGGCATGGATCAGGATCTCATTGTGCTAGGTACTCTACAGACATAATTAAATGATGGTTCCTGCTCCAGAGACCTTACAACTTAAGAGAGGAGATAACAGATGGATACAGCCAGCCAGCCAGGGAAGCACAAGGAAAGTGAGACAATATTGGTCAATGTAACAGGCAGTGGTCTCAGCATACCAGCTACCTAACTGTTGTCAAGTGGAAATTTTCTAAGAAATAGAATAAGAGATAACCCATTGAACTCATTGTCAGGGGATATTGTGAAGGCCAAAAGTATAACTGGGTTAAAAAAAGAATTAGATAAGTTCATGGAGGATAGGTCCATCATGCCTGTGGAGGATAGGTAGTCACAAGGGTCAAGGAATGCAAACCAATGCTCTGGGTGTCCTTGTGACTGACTGCCAGAAGCCGGGACTGGACCACAAGGGATGGATCACTTGATAATTGCCCTGTTGTGTTCACTCCCTGTGAAGGATCTGGCACTGGCCACTGTCAGAAGACAGGATAATGGGCTAGATGGACCACTCGTCCGACCCAGTATGGCCATTTTTATGTTCATATGACCAAAATATATTATTGTCTGACAGCTGGTTGGTGTCTCTATAATAATGTGGGCAAAACCCCCAATTTACCACATACTACTGATTCTCCAAAATGGTTTGAGCTATTTCTTTCTGTTGAGGAAATAACCACCTGATCCATCCCCTGCAGAACATAAAAGAGTGTGAAAAATTATAGCAACAAAGCTGTAGTGTCATCAGCCACTTGTTTCCGAGGTAGCTGCAATCTAAGGGAAAGTCAATAGAAGTTGGGTACCTTAGGTGCCTTTGAAAATCCCACCATAAAGCACTGGGTCTTTTTGGAGAACGAACCTAAGATGGTGGGCAGGGTGTAGTGGGACATCCTATCCATTGGTCCCATGTGTCTGCTGCACTTTTCAGTCAGCCTCACAATAGTATTTTATTTACCCCTGCCAGACAGGGTTCCACCAGAAACCTTCCTGTTTTCCTGCCAGCTTGCTTACCAGGCTTCTCAGCTGCCCACCTGGTTACTCAGTTACCCAGCTCCTCAGTGGTCTGTCTGGAGGGCTAATGGGGAGCTGAGAGCCTAGAAACCCTAGAAGACCCAGCTACCAAGCTATTAGCCTAGTGGCTCATCAGGAGCCCAGGCACCCAGGACTTCCCAGGTTTCTGGCTCCAGCACTCTAAGTCGTCTGTCTCAGATTCAGGGTTGCTAAGCCTTCAAGTCCTCCTTGCTTTCCAGCAGCCTGCCACGTAGAGTGCCTTGGAGCCAGGGCTCCCAGTAGAGCTGGGTGCAGAATAGCAATTCTGTTACATGGACAATTTTGAAATTTTTGTTTTATGCTCCAAATCAGAAACAAAATCAAATTTCTACATATCAAAATCCTCTGAAGAATGGAATTACTGTTCTCCACCCAGCTCTAACTGCTAAAGATAAGGAGGAAGTTCAGTCCCTGTTCAGTTATCCGCTCTGTTGAGAGTGTCAATAAGAGACCCACTTAGAATCAATGGATTTTTGGGCTGCAGACCCCAATGGCTGGATCTTGCAAGTCCTTGCTCAAACAGGCAGCACTAATACACATGAATAGTCCTGCGATAGAAGTCAGTGGGTCAAATTCTTTATCCACGTGTTGTTCATTCCTTACTCCAATAAAACTCCCATGGGTTTTAATGTAATTTTGAAATAACTGAGTTGGGAGTTCTTCATTTCTCTGATCTAATACCCACTGGACTCAATGGAAAAACTCCCATCAGTGTGAGTTGGATACACTTCCTTCTGGGATAGGCAGGAAAGGTGGTTGAGTGGGTAGAACACTGGGCCAAGATTTAGGAGACAAACAAATTCTTGTCTTAGCCACAGATAAATTCATATTCCTGTGCGGCCTCGAGCAAGTCTCTCCCCCCATTGTGCCTCAGTTTCCCATCTGTAAAATGTCACTAATTTAGTCAGCAATTCGGTATATCATTTATTATTCCAGCCTCAAAAGCCTGCAAGATAATAATCAGGATTTGAGAAATTATAAAGATAATTCTTACATAACACAAAGCTCATTATTTGGGATCCCATCCTTTCCCCCAGCACCACCATCCTCGCTCTGCCTTTCTTCTTTGAATATTAAGCAATATTATTTCATGTGTACTTTACACCACGTTCAGAATTAATGGCATAATTAGCAGTGGAAAATATTTAGTTGTTGCTGTGTATTTATTTATGTTCTCGGGATCATGTAAAGTTCTGCTACATTAAAATTTAATTTGAAAGAAAAAGAGTTTTATTCAATGTAATGACCATTTCTGCACAGCTTATATGAATAATAAAATATGGCTTGAACACACTTTTCCATTTGTTTTCTGGGCATTTATGTAAACTCCTAAAGAAAACACTGTAATGCTTTGTTGGCTGACTCTTTGACAGAGAATTGTAGACATATATTTTATTCTCCACATCCTGTCAGTGAATGTTCACAGCCCCATCCATTATTTAGCAGTTAATTTGTTAATCAATTGATCAGTTGGTTTGGGGATATTTGGCTCTGAGATTAACAAGCATGCTCGCACAAAAATCTTGTCTCTCTGGTAAATTCAGGGACACTGCAGCAGAATGTAAAGCACGCTGGTGTTTACAGATCTTGATTGAAGCTGACACAGGATGGCAAACAATGGAAAAGAAACCTTTGCTTGCAGCATAAACATCTTATGGCCCTTACAGAAGGGGTGATGGCCCCATCCATGTTCCAAACTGTGGAAGGAGGCCCTATAGAGGGAAAACTGTGACTTTGCATTGAATTGGTCCATTGAACAGCATGGTATACCCAGCCCCATAACAAACGGGAATTTCTATCTTCGGTACATCTGTGGCCCCCATTCACATAGAATCTGACTGCTGCAGTCTTTGATGAGTTTATCCTCACAACACCCCTCTGAGGTGGGGCAGTGATGCTATTAACTGAGGCTTAGAGTGGCTAATTGACTTACCCAAAGTCACATGAAAGATCTGTGGCAGAGCAGGGAACGTGGGTTTTCAAGTCTAGGCTTGTACTTTAACCACTGCACCCTCCTTCCACTTCTGGCACCAGAAGATGCCCAATATTCATATGAAATATGAAGTGTTTAGCTAACTCCGCTGACAGCCAATGCTTCTGCATTGGCTGTGGGGCTTAGCAGGTGTGAACGGACCCTGGGAAACTCAGTGGAGCAATGGTACACGTCACCTGTATTCCACTTCGTGTGCAGTATCAGAACTATGGGAATGATCCACCTGGGATGCTCAGCAGATGCACAGGTATGCACAGGTGCTGGCTTTTATTTCTCCGGGTGGGTACTCCATCCCCGTTCTGCCCTAAGACCTCGGCTCCAATCCGCCCCTTTCCCCGAGGCTCCGCCCCTTCCTACCCCCGCTCCCTGAGTGCCTCCTGCCAGCCACTGAACAGCTGATCGACAGGGCAGGCCAAACGGCTGTGGCTGGTGGATGCAGGGCACCCTCTTTTTTTTTTCTCTGAGTGCTTGAGCCATGGAGTACCCACGGAGTTGGCACCTACTGGTTCAATGCATTCGGGTATATTAGCAACAGCACACCATGGGCATTCTTCTTGTGAACTTTAGCAACACCACTAGGGTGTTTTAGGCAGAGCAAAGAGCAACAGCTCAGGGATGAAGTTTGCATGCATGTCTTAGCAGTGCTTCAGCTGCGGTCTACTTGGGACAGTAGCAGGACAAGTTCTCCCTACCTAGGACACTTGACAGCACAGCAAATAGTTTCATCTAGGACACACAGTGTGTGCATCTGACCTGAACCTCAGCTGCACAGTGGGTGTATAAGCCCTGACATGTGCAACATTCACTGTGAAGAGGGATACTAACAGATGGGAGATATGGGACGTTTGCATACTTCTGCGACCTGGCCATGGATAATAGTGTAAAAAAGCTGTATTCTTGCATCATCACTTTTTATAGGATTAAATTGCATGTTCCGCATCCCCTTCATGACCAAGTAGTGTGCTTTGTGGGCTAAGGCAGGGGATATCTTGACAACAAAAGGAAAAAAAGATGGGACCGGAATAATATCTGGACGGAAGTCCTGCCTTCGCGAGCCAAATTCTTCAATCAGATGAGTGTGCGGGGCTCCAACTGTCTTAGATGGGATTGGCATGTAGGCATCCAAGAGCAGGGTTTAGCCGCCTATGTTTGTATTTTTCAGAGGAGCAGGTTGCACATTGAGAATATTGGGACACGAACCAGCATTGGGAGGAAATCCAGAGCCTAAGAAGGCTGTCATGGTGCTAACTGCACTGACTGAATTACATTGTAATGCTCCTCCACATCAGATGCTCAAGTGATTTTTTGCTTTAGGTTGAACAGGTTCCAGGATTACCAGATTTACCTTTTGGTTTGGAAGGCCATTTCCCCCTGTTGATTTGCCTGTGGTAGAACAATGAGCATAACACACAGACAAAATCAAGTGAAATGAGAAGAGAGGGTGGGGGGAGAGAACCAACAACTTGTTTATCAGATTCAAGTCAAACCATCTGTTGTTAATGATTAGATCTTCAGCTTCCAATTTTCATTTGAATGTTATTGCTCATTTCTAGCTGGGTACGGAAACACCACTTACCACTGCATGCAGGATTCTAAATAAGAGACTATTTGGATTGGAAATCTGCTGGAGGAGGAAATTATGTTGTCTATTATACAGCACAATACCTTTGCTAACACTGAAGCTTTCTGGTGGCCATGTTGTGAGAGATTTAAAGAAGGAAACTCAGAGTGGAAGGCACATTTAGAGGTGGTGTAAATTACACATGGGCTGAAGTGGGCCTTGGTGAGTCCAAAGGGTCCGAATTTTGATCTTAGTTACAATGGTGTAAATCAGTGGTAACCCCATAGATGGGAATGAAGTTACTCTGGATTTACAGCAGTGTGGATCAGATCAGAAACTAGCCTAGGGAATTTAAATTGGTGTACTTTACAGCAAGGTATTAGAACTTGTACGTTAAATGAGAGGGAACCTACCTTAATTTGCACTTTATACTCTCTTATTAGCTGCTTTTTGAGCTACACCCATTCATCCCTCTGTATGTAAATTACACAAGCTTAGAATTGCTTTGATTCCTTTAGTTCAGTGTACAGTATGCCTACTTAGTGAAATGTCGCTAACACACCACCTTACACATCACCTCTGAACTTGGCATAGGGAGTACAGACTTCTGGGCTTGATTCCCATTTCTGTTTGGCCCTGGGGAAAAAATAAACTCTCCGTGTCTCATTTTCCTTATCTGTAAAACTATGACTGGCAAGCCTCACCTGACTCATAGCGGAAACAATATCATAATATCAGTAGAAACACCATCCCAGATATACATTTTATGCCCCCCAATACCATAACATCTGAGTGCCTCACAATATTTAAAGTCTTTATCCTCACAATACCTCGGTGAGGTAGGGAAATGCTACTTCATCCTTATTTTACAGAATGGAAACTAAGACACGGATCGAATAAGTGGCTTTCCTAAGGTTGCATAAGAAGCCTGTGGCAGCATAGGGATTGGGATGCATGTCTGCCAACTCCTAGACTAGCATCTCTGCCCCTAAACTTTCGTTCTTTTATCTGTAGTAGCTGCTTTGTCTCATCTTCTTATATGCCATGGCAATAAGAGTGCTCTAAACACCTAGAAGTATAATTTTCAAAAGCACCTAAAAGACTTAGGCTTCTATGTCCCATTTTCAGAAGTCGCATAGGCATTTAGGACCCTAAGATTTCAATTGTAGCTAGGTGCCTAAATGTCTTTGAGGACTTAAGTCTAAATGTAACATGACATGAAAATGAACCTTAAGAGCCAATGATTCATAAACTTAAAGCCAGAGGGGACCATCATGATCATCCAGTCTAGGGGTTCCTAAACTGTGGGATGTGACAGTCCCAGGTGGTTTGCCATGGGGCAGAGTTGGGGAGGGCATGTGGGTGTTCCCCCAAAATTGTACACGTTGGTGGAGTGGCAACCGGTAATGTCCCCCTCCCCCAGGGTTGGAGGAACTCAGCACCCCCAGCAAGTGGGAGAGGGCGAAGCAGAGCCACCGGATGGTAGGTGGAGGGCGAGGAGAAGGGGCCGGCCCTGAGTGGCAGCAGTGCCCAGGATAGCTGGAGGAGGCTAGAGGGTTCGCAACCGTTCCCACTCTGAGATGCCACACCCAGCGCCAGCCCTAGACCAAATGGCACCCCAAGAGAGGAGTGTCTTCGGCACCCCATCCTTTTGTTAGTCTCTTGAATACCTTATTTTTTATTGTATTTGTAGGCTATTTCATGACTTTGATGCACAATTTGCATGCATGATTTATCCCTGTCACATAAGACGATAAATGTGCATGCTTAAATCTGTATTTATTCATGCCATATATAAGCAAATAAAAATTGTTTCCTCTAAGTTTATAGGAACGTTATAATTTTAAGAATAAATCTACAAACTTCAAGAAATTGAACTGTGTACCAGCATTGTATGGACCAGTATTAAGTTGTTACAGTTGAATGTTAACCCTAATCCTTTGTTCTCAATTTCTTCTGCACTGGGACAGTCACTACTGCCTAAAGCCTGGTCTATGTTGTTTGCTTCAGATAGTTTCCCATCAAGTTTGCCCTCTGCTGCAAACTAGATTGCAACTGAGCTTTTTGTTTCCTGCCCTGAGCTCCTAAAGGCTTCTTTGGGAGCATCTTTTATTTTCTTTTGAAAACAGACAATTTTAGGAGACCCAAAGTCTGAGCCACAGTCTTAGAAAGTTATCAAACATGACGTGTTAAGCACGGCAAAAGAAGTAACAGTATTTCTGCTGTATTGTTGTGTAGATAGGGGTTCCATGGATATCTCTGGCATCTCATTAAATGTGTCTTTTATTAGTCACTACTTACATTCTGCCAGTCTTAAAACACAGGTACACTTTCACAATTACACAATAAAACAAGGTTCACAATATCGCCACTGGGGTCTCACTTCTTTCTTATATCTCACTGACTGACTGGCGGTGCCCTGCCCCTTATATACCCATGAGGGCGTGGCTGACAACATTCTAGGAGGTTCGAGGAAAATGTAGTTCTCAGAAAGTCTGGAAGGTTCCACAAGATTTTACAAGGTCCAGAACATTCTAGGAGGTTAGTGAAAAATGAATCTATATATGAAATACCTGGAACATGTTACTTAAGACATTCTATTTTCCCTTTTTGTCACTAGCAACAAAAACAGCGTCCCGAGGCTGGTGCCCCCCCCGGCCCCAAACCCAGCACCCCAGGCAGTCACTTGGGTTACCTGCCCCTAAATCCAGCCCTGGCCATATCCTCTGATTCATGGTTGTCAAGCCCCTCAGAGTAACAGCCTTGCAGTAACCCCCCCGCCCCCAGGGATTGGGGATTGGCGATGGGTGATTGGGTAATGACCAGGCCAGGACTGAGCACCTGCTTCTGCCTGGCACTGGCAACCCCAGAGCCCTTCTCTCATTCCCAGGCAGGAGGTGCATGTGAGGCGTGCCAGGGTGCTATGTGGGTGACTGGGGCAAGGTTGCCAGCTGACCAGCTCAGGGCACTCAGTAGGCTACTGAGGCAGAGGGTGTCAGCGGGGGCTGGCTGTGGCACTTGCTGGGCCCCTCCACCCTCTTCCTGGCTCTGGTCTCTGCTGAGGCAAGGGTCTGTGCATGGCCCGCAGGACCCCTCTCCCTGATGGGCCACGGTGCCTGTCGCAGATGCACAGGTGGGCCTCAGGGGAAAAAGTTTGGGAACCCCGATCTAATCTGACCTCCTACTCATTGCAGGCCATCAAACTTCACCCACCCACTTCTGTAGTCAGTGGCTGAGTTACTCAAGTCCTCAACTCTTCCTTTAAAGACTTCAAGTTACAGAGAATCCACTATTTACTTTAAGTCACTTACCCCTAGACACAGCCCTAGTGCGGTTACAGTCTGATTTGTTTCAGTTTGTTTTGTTTACTTTACAATCTTATTCTACTTACAGGATCTCAGTGCCCTTGTACTTATGGTTCATGACAGAATCTTAATTCACTATTTTTCACATCTTACATTCACTATGAGGAATTTGTTCTATTGATTGCAGGTAATTACATTTTATTTGTTGGTTTCCATCATTAATGTGGTTCATATGGAGGCCTGACCTACAATCCCTAAGGTAAAAACAGTATTGTTTTATCTACAGTTTGCCTTGTTTTTAGCATCTAATGAATAGAAAGAGAGAGGAACCAGGAGAAGTTCTTAAGAGGAGCTGTTTTTGCTGAACAAGAAGACAGCTGAGATACCAAACCATTTGTGCTGTTTGACATTATGTGAAGTGGTTTAGATGCTACCCTGCTTGACATCTGAAGGGCTGAGAACTGGAAGAGCAGGTGGAGGTTTCCTATTAACTCAACACTGTCTGTACCTCTGGTGAGTTCTCTCCATGACTTTTTCAAGGTGCTTAGCTGCTGTTTATTCACAATAAAATCAGTTTGAAGGACATCTGTCAAGGTTCCTTCCCCACTCTGAACTCTAGGGTACAGATGTGGGGACCTACATGAAAACCCCCTAAGCTTATTTTTACCAGCTTAGGTTAAAACTTCCCCAAGGTACAAACTATTTTACCTTTTGCCCTTGGACTTTATTGCTGCCACCACCAAGCATCTAACAAATATATAACAGGGAAAGAGCCCGCTTGGAAACGTCTTTCCCCCCAAAATCCTCCCCAAACCCTACACCCCCTTTCCTGGGGAAGGCTTGATAAAAATCCTCACCAATTTGCATAGGTGAACACAGACCCAAACCCTTGGATCTTAGAACAATGAAAAAGCATTCAGTTTTCTTACAAGAAGACTTTTAATAGAAGTAAAGGAATCACCTCTGTAAAATCAGGATGGTAGATACCTTACAAGGTAATCAGATCTAGAACATAGAGAATCCCTGTCATAAATATAAAGGAAAGGGTAAACCCCTTTAAAATCCCTCCTGGCCAGAGGAAAAATCCTCTCACCTGTAAAGGGTTAAGAAGCTAAAGGTAACCTCGCTGGCACCTGACCAAAATGACCAATGAGGAGACAAGATACTTTCAAAAGCTGGGAGGAGGGAGAGAAACAAAGGGTCTGTGTCTGTCTGTATGCTGCTTGCGCCGGGGACAGAACAGGAATAGAGTCTTAGAACTTTTAGTAAGTAATCTAGCTAGGTATGTGTTAGATTATGATTTCTTTAAATGGCTGAGAAAAGAACTGTACTGAATAGAATGACTATTCCTGTCTGTGTGTCTTTTTTGTAACTTAAGGTTTTGCCTAGAGGGATTCTCTATGTTTTGAATCTAATTACCCTGTAAGGTATTTACCATCCTGATTTTACAGAGGTGATTCCTTTACTTCTATTAAAAGTCTTCTTGTAAGAAAACTGAATGCTTTTTCATTGTTCTAAGATCCAAGGGTTTGGGTCTGTGTTCACCTATGCAAATTGGTGAGGATTTTTATTAAGCCTTCTCCAGGAAAGGGGGTGTAGGGTTTGGGGAGGATTTTTGGGGGAAAAGACGTGTCCAAACTACATTTCCCAGTAAACCCATTTAAAGTTTGGTGGTGGCAGTGGAAATTCCAAGGGCAAAGGGTAAAATTAATTTGTACCTTGGGGAAGTTTTAACCTAAGCTGGTAAAAGTAAGCTTAGGAGGTTTTCATGCAGGTCCCCACATCTGTACCCTAGAGTTCAGAGTAGGGGAGGAACCTTGACAATCCCTCTAGGCAAAACCTTAAGTTACAAAAATAGGAATATCCATTCCATTCAGCACAGCTTATTTTATCAGCCATTGAAAGGAATCAGAATCTAACACATATCTAGCCAGATTACTTACTAAGTTCTAAGACTCCATTCCTTTTCTGTTCCTGGCAAAACAGCAACACAGACAGAGAGACCCTTTGTTTCTCCCCCCCTCCATCTTTTAAAGTATCTTGTCTCCTCATTGGTCATTTTGGTCAGGTGCCAGCAAGGTTATCCTAGCTTCTTAAACCTTTACAGGTGAAAGGGTTTTTCCTCTGGCCAGGAGGGATTTTAAAGGTGTTTACCCTTCCCTTTATATTTATGACAACATCATTACAAAATGGTGGCCCATGTGGGCATTTGGCCAAGTGTCTCTTTGTCTCCTTCTACTGGATGGATCACATACAGAGGTTTATACGTTTACTACTGTTTCTTTGGTACTAAATCTGCTACTGTAGCTCAGGCAATAGATGTGCACATGTTTCATTTCTGTTGGCCCAGGTCCAATTCCTGCAGTTAGCACACTAAGGAGCACAGTACTGATGGATCCCAATACCAGTTTGCCTTAGTGTTGTGCTTTCTACACATCCCATATCTACAGTGTGATTTAGAAGGCATCTTAAATAGGCTATAAAATAAAGTGTTCACTAAAGCAGGAGCGCTTTTGGGTTAAAGTGAGAGGCTTGTGGGGCAGAGGATCCTTTATAACATATTTGTCATGCAATATTTGAATTTCTTGGGTTCAAAGAAATGGAGAGAAGGAGTAGGGAGGAGATATGCATTTTAGTTGGAATACTCTGCACGGCAGCTCAGCTAGAAGAGACCAGAAACATCCAAAAGAAAGGATGTGGCCACAGCAGTTACTACACATGCTCAGTAGCTGTTTCTGGAGTTGTATAGAGGAAGTTTTCATTGTGGGCAACCACCTGACAGGTCACACCCAATTGCTCTCTGAACCAATCTGAACATGAGATGGGAGTGGGGAAGGTAAGAAATATACGCATTAAAGGCGGCCCTGTGCATTCCATGGCTGATTAATGCAGGACCGAGAGATTTCTGCTGTGAGAGGCCCCAATAAATGTCTGTACCACTTTGGATACAGACTAGAGATTACTGTTTCAGCCTCAACTGAAGACCAGTCAGCTATTAATCGAAGGGATGGGACGCTGCTAACTATGGGGATCCCAGACTGTTTGTTTAATGGCAGAATTCTGAAGTGTTTGCAAGGACGGAGAGACTGCCGTTCTTAAGTTCTGAAGAGTCCGGTGGCATGTGTTTACATATTAGGGCCATGCTATAAAGACTGAGAAATCATCCCGGAGAGAAGATTGGAGTGGTATGTGTTTATACATTTGTGCTACAGTAAAGACATGTAAATGTTATGTGGGTACCTTATATCTGAATATATGGAGCAGCAATAAAGTGAGGAAGTCCATAAGAAAACCAGTAGATTTAGAATAATAGAATCATAGAATATCAGGGTTGGAAGGGACCCCAGAAGGTCATCTAGTCCAACCCCCTGCTCAAAGCAGGACCAATTCCCAGTTAAATCATCCCAGACAGGGCTTTGTCAAGCCTGACCTTAAAAAACCTCTAAGGAAGGAGATTCTACCACCTCCCTAGGTAACGCATTCCAGTGTTTCACCACCCTCTTAGTGAAAAAGTTTTTCCTAATATCCAATCTAAACCTCCCCCACTGCAACTTGAGACCATTACTCCTTGTTCTGTCATCTGCTACCATTGAGAATAGTCTAGAGCCATCCTCTTTGGAACCCCCTTTCAGGTAGTTGAAAGCAGCTATCAGATCCCCCCTCATTCTTCTCTTCTGCAGGCTAAACAATCCCAGCTCCCTCAGCCTCTCCTCATAACTCATGTGTTCCAGTCCCCTAATCATTTTTGTTGCCCTTCGCTGGACTCTCTCCAATTTATCCACATCCTTCTTGAAGTGTGGGGCCCAAAACTGGACACAGTACTCCAGATGAGGCCTCACCAATGTCGAATAGAGGGGAACGATCACGTCCCTCGATCTGCTCGCTATGCCCCTACTTATACATCCCAAAATGCCATTGGCCTTCTTGGCAACAAGGGCACACTGCTGACTCATATCCAGCTTCTCGTCCACTGTCACCCCTAGGTCCTTTTCCGCAGAACTGCTGCCTAGCCATTCGGTCCCTAGTCTGTAGCTGTGCATTGGGTTCTTCCGTCCTAAGTGCAGGACCCTGCACTTATCCTTATTGAACCTCATCAGATTTCTTTTGGCCCAATCCTCCAATTTGTCTAGGTCTTTCTGTATCCTATCCCTCCTCTCCAGCGTATCTACCACTCCTCCCAGTTTAGTATCATCTGCAAATTTGCTGAGAGTGCAATCCACACCATCCTCCAGATCATTTATGAAGATATTGAACAAAACCGGCCCCAGGACCGACCCTTGGGGTACTCCACTTGATACCGGCTGCCAACTAGATATGGAGCCATTGATCACTACCCGTTGAGCCCGACAATCTAGCCAGCTTTCTACCCACCTTATAGTGCATTCATCCAGCCCATACTTCCTTAACTTGCTGACAAGATTACTGTGGGAGACCGTGTCAAAAGCTTTGCTAAAGTCAAGAAACAATACATCCACTGCTTTCCCTTTATCCACAGAACCAGTAATCTCATCATAGAAGGCGATTAGATTAGTCAGGCATGACCTTCCCTTGGTGAATCCATGCTGACTGTTCCTGATCAATTCCCTCTCGTGTAAGTGCTTCAGGATTGATTCCTTGAGGACCTGCTCCATGATTTTTCCGGGGACTGAGGTGAGGCTGACTGGCCTGCCATATTTACTATTCTTTCGACTCATCGGGATGGTTTGTCCCTGTAACCTCAACAGGGATTCCTTGAAATACAGCCAGCTCTCCTGGACTCCTTTCCGCTTCAAGTTAGTCCCCCAGGGGATCCTGGCCATCCGTTCCCTGAGGGAGTCTAAGTCTGCTTTCCTGAAGTCCAGGGTCCGTATCGTGCTGCTTACCTTTCTTCCCTGTGTCAGGATCCTGAACTCAACCAACTCATGGTCACTGCCTCCCAGATTCCCATCCACTTTTGCTTCCCCCACTAATTCTACCCGGTTTGTGAGCAGCAGGTCAAGAAAAGCGCCCCCCCCAGTTGGCTCCTCTAGCACTTGCGCCAGGAAATTGTCCCCTACGCTTTCCAAAAACTTCCTGGATTGTCTATGCACCGCTGTATTGCTCTCCCAGCAGATATCAGGAAAATTAAAGTCACCCATGAGAATCAGGGCATGTGATCTAGTAGCTTCCGTGAGCTGCCGGAAGAAAGCCTCATCTACCTCATCCCCCTGGTCCGGTGGTCTATAGCAGACTCCCACTACCAACTAGCTTTAGTTAAAAGTTATTCATAGTATTTTACATACTATTTACAATGTTTGACCCTATTTACAAGGTTTTATCCTATTTGCAAGGTTATCTGTTGGTTTTACTAAGCAACAGTATGGTTATCTTTGACATTTACTAGGAACTATTTCCACCCACTTCTTATTAGGGTTTTATATATATGTTCCCTGAGGTTTAACTCTGTGCAATGCTTCCTGAAATGTCCTGAAAAGGCAGAACTCTGTCCTCTGCTACAGGAAGAAAGAGAGTTTAGTGGAATTATATACAATATTGCATCACCATCTTTCAGCCCTGACGGTAAGATGCCTGAAAATAACTGCAATGGCTATCATCTTGGCTAACGTAGCTGGGATTGAACTGAGGACCTCTGGAGCTAAAAGCATTAGCTGCCATAACTTGAATTAGAGAGCCAAGGCTCTCGGTTACGGTTGTAACAGAGTCACATCTGCTGTGACCTGAGCATGGAGGAGATCTGTATACCACCAGTGGGGAGGGATAACTCAGTGGTTTGAGCATTGGCTTGCTAAACCCAGGGTTGTAAATTCAATCCTTAAGGGGGGCCATTTAGGGATCTGGGCCAAAAAACTGGGCATTGGTCTTGCTTTGAGCAGGGGGTTGGGCTAGATGACCTCCTGAGGTTCCTTCCAACCCTGATGTTCTATGATCAGAGGGGGAGCCATGTTAGTCTGTAACAACAAGGCGTCCAGTGGCACCTGGTTGTTTTCATACTAACCAGGGTTTTCATAAGTTCCAGAACAATGGAGTTCCTGTGTAGCTTCTCTCCGTAAGAATTTTGAATCATAGCTTCAGGCTTTAGTAGCTCCCCAAAGATTGATACCAAGAAGACTACTCATGTGCTTAAAGTTAAGCATAGGCTGAATAGCTTTAGTACTTTGGGGTCAAAGTGCTCAGCGCTTCACAGGACTAAGCCCTTGTAAAGTGTCCTTTCACTGTACTATCAAGGGAAGCAATCCTGCTTCACTGAAGCTAATGTGAGCTTTACAGATGACTTGGGAGCAGGAGCAGTGTGTAGGCTGTAAATATTCATGAGCACGAGATGAGGGTTGGATCACTCCGCAAAGCCTGGACCGAAGGATCCATTTGAAGTTTGAAGTGTGCATTTTTTTATAGTCTTGAAGTTTAAAATTGCACCTGTGCTCCCAAAAGAAACTTCTTTTGCAGGAAGTCAGTACCATCCAATGGATTTCACCCTCTAGGGCAAGAAATTCCCTGCAGAAGTAGAATGTTAAGGTTCCAGTATTGTAGATGGGTTTAATTACCTGCTTATCTAAATGTTACTGCACCTGTGGACAGTAGATGTATTTTGACTTCATTCTATCTCCAGTATCAAATTAACTTTGGCAAAAGCCAATTAACTACTGTAAATTATTCTACTTCAATTAAACATTAGGGCCAAACTGAAGCAGTGAAGGACTTTAATACATTAATTTGCAATCCATAGACTTACCAGGAGCCAAAAAATAAGTTGAATCCTTTCAGTAAGAAATGAGAAATTATCTGAAAGCAATGCAATAAAAAATGAGGATCAGGCTAACTGACATTATCATTTTAACTTAATTTGTCAACACAATAATATATCTAGCTATATTAACTCAGTTGACAAATCAATTACAGTTATAATGAAACTTTATATGATTTTACTTTTATTTAATTAGTTTCATCAATGTTTTTTGATTTGCAACTGCACATTAATGTATCAAAGTATAAGTGATGGAATAAAGTTAACTATCAGTCCCCGAAACATACGTATTTTAGAGCCAAAACCAAATATTGTGCAAAATGTTGTAAGTAATGCAAATTGCAATATGGGTTGTTAAGCTGGCGAGAACCCATTTTCTTGAATAATAAAAACAAAATAAAATAAATGATGATAATAATAATAATAAATATTATTATTATATAATCCATGTCTTTGTCACAAGCTATTTTAAATTCACAGACACGTCTCATATAATAAATGAGAAGTTTTTCCCCAGACATTTTTTTCCCTCAAATACTTTTTTCTCCCATTTTATTCTCCACAAGGGAATGTAACTCCAAAACAAAAACAGAGAGTCTAAAAAAAAGTGTTATCCAGTTTGCTGGTGCTAAATACATTTGATACATTATACACTGAGGGGCAAATGGTAATTTAAGAGAAATTTACCCTATCCCATTTATGTATTTGTCTTTTTTAAAACGTTGTTCACCAGACACATTACTATCGTAGCAACTGCTGCATCAAATGGTAATTATACTAACTCTAAGCTATTGATCACCTTCTTAAACAGACACAGGGAATTGCATTTTTGTTGCTCTGTGCGTGCTTTCAAAGAATATTGTAGTACATATTCCGTTCAAACCCTAAGTGGCCTGATTCAGGAAAGGGCTTAAGAACATGCTTAAGTCCATCCCATTTAAGAAAGCACTTAAGCATGTTCTTAAAGTTAAGCCTGTGTTTAAGTGCTTCCCTAAATAGAGCCGAATTTGGGCTTTAGGTAGGAAACTATTATATCAAATCTACAGGGATTTTATGGCTGTTACTATGCTACGAAACATGACAATTTGGATGTTTACACTGAGGGAAAGGATAGAACTCAGATCTTACTGTTCTAATGACATAAGCCCCTGCCACTTGAACTAAAAGAGAATCATCAGTAGCTTTCTGCCAGTATAAAGCCAGTGAAACATAGTTAAATGGTTCTAACCTCCTACTTGCGGCGAGATGAGAAGGATGGCTAGTGGTGAGAACACTAACCTAGCACTTGAGAATCCTGCTTTAAGTCCCTGCTTTGCCCTAGACTCCCTGTTTAACCTCTGTCAAGTCACTTAGCTTCTCTGAACAAGAGTGTCCTGTTTGTAAGAATAAGGAGGTGGTGGTAATGTTTTCTTACCTCACAAGGGATAGCTAAGTTAACGTTCATGAAGCATTTTAAGATTTCTTATGAAAAGTGCTACGTATTATATACGTTAGCCAGTTCATTACAGTAGTCATTAGGGAAGGGAGAATCTGATTGGATGAAATGAAAACTAGTCTAAAAGTGAACTGAATTTGAAACTTTTTAAAGGTCATGCTTCTTTCTTTCTTGCTTGCTTGCTTCACTCACATCAGTTTGGTCCAGAAGCAAAAATAACGAGATTTGGAGCTCTTGGCCCAGATAAGAAGCAGTGTAGATGCCAAAGCAGTGGTATAAAAAGCAAGAGATGATAGAATTGGAAAGTGCATGGACAATACCCTACAATCATCCCTAAGCTGGATTTAGTGTTCCTAAAGTGTCAGTTTGTGAAGAATTCACCAACCTGTGTTCCTTTCAAAATAATGATGAAGATTTGGGATAATGGGTGTCTCTCCTAAGTTTGCAGTTAGGCACCTGTGGAGTTTCAAAAGAGCCTATGTGATTTAGGAGCATATGTCCCATTCACTTTCAGTGGAACTTACACTCCAGTGTGGCTTAGGTGATATTGAAAATTCCGCTCTGTGATGGGAGTTAATCCCCATAGCTCTAAGGAAAGGGAGAGAACCTAATTAGTTATGCTCTGCACCTGGGAGGTAATTAATTAGAGGAAGAGGAGCTAGGATGTATAAGGAGTGGAGGGAGCTTCATTGAGGGAAAACCCAGGAGAGAGGAGCTAGAGAAAATTCTTGCTCTCTGGGAATGGCCTGGAGGAGGGGCAAGTAGTTACAATTCGCTGTGGCCAGGAGATAGCTACAGCAGAAGGGTGACTCCTGTGATGAGGCCCTAGAATAGAAAGAAGCCCTGAGCTAGGGTCTATGAGGACCAGGGATTGAGCTAGAGTCCCATGAAGGGTGGAAAACTATTTTAAGTAATACTTGGCTTCCCAGCAGGGAAAAGCCTGGAGGGGCTGTACCCTGACAAGGGGAAAGAGTTGAAGTTGAGTTCAGGAGGAGCAAAGGACCTCTTTGGTTTGCTTTTGAGTTTAAAGCTGAACCCCAGAAAAAGATCAATGGTGACTTGGATGGAAGGCTGACCCACAGAAGACTCAATAAGGCAATTAGGAGAAGGGATGGGATGGAGGACTGACGGTCATGGCTGAGGAAGTGTGAGAGGCAAAGTGTCCTGCAACACCAGTCTGGAATAAGGAGGTGCCCGAAAGGTAAGGATAGGTCTTGACATACCCCTAAATATGTGGTCTGATTTTCAAAAGGGCTTAATACCCACCAGTTCCTGTAGAAGTCAAGGGGACTTAAAATTAAGCACATGCCTACACGTTTTGCTGGATGGAGTCTGAGTGTTCAGCCACTTGTAGAATCCAGCCCTTTGCTACCTACCTTTCCCCCGTATAATGAACAGTTTCATGTTTCCCAAAGTTTATCTGTAAGATACCATACCAGGTATCATGGTGTTGCTCTACATAGAGCTCTCACACGTGCTACTAAAACTTGAAGATTCACCTGAACTGTAGCAGACGATAAAAAATAGTCATTTTCTCCAAACTGTGCAGTTCTAATATCTTGTCTTTCAACCCTATCTGCTTTAAAAGATAAACACAGCTGGTGAATGGTCCAAAATTCATGCAGCAATTTCCACAAAACAATTTCCAATATGGCAAATACTCACATCATCAGCACCCTAGAAAAAAAGAAGAAGTGCTTTAAAAAAAAGCTAATGTACTCAATGCTTTTTTTGCCTCTGTCTTCACGAACAAGGTCAGCTCCCAGACTGCTGTGCTGGGCATCACAAAATGGGGAAGAGATGGCCAGCCCTCTGTGGAGAAAGAGGTGGTTAGGGACTATTTAGAAAAGCTGGACGTGCACAAGTCCATGGGGCCGGAGGAGTTGCATCCGAGAGTGCTAAAGGAACTGGCGGCTGTGATTGCAGAGCCATTGGCCATTATCTTTGAAAACTTGTGGCGAACGGGGGAAGTCCTGGATGACTGGAAAAAGGCTAATGTAGTGCCAATCTTTAAAAAAGGGAAGAAGGAGGATCCTGGGAACTACAGGCCAGTGAGCCTCACTTCAGTCCCCGGAAAAATCATGGAGCAGGTCCTCAAAGAATCAATCCTGAAGCACTTACATGAGAGGAAAGTGATCAGGAACAGTCAGCATGGATTCACCAAGGGAAGGTCATGCCTGACTAATCTAATCGCCTTTTATGATGAGATTACTGGTTCTGTGGATGAAGGGAAAGCAGTGGATGTATTGTATCTTGACTTTAGCAAAGCTTTTGACACAGTCTCCCACAGTATTCTTGTCAGCAAGTTAAAGAAGTATGGGCTGGATGAATGCACTATAAGGTGGGTAGAAAGTTGGCTAGATTGTCGGGCTCGACGGATGTGCTGGCTGCCCTTCCAGCAGCCCTCATTGGCCTGGAGCAGTGAACCGCGGCCAGTGGGAGCCGCGATCGGCTGAACCTGCGGACGTGGCAGGTAAACAAACCAGCCTGGTGCGCCAGGGGCTTTCCCTGAAGAAGCGGTGGACCACAGTTGAGAACCACTGATTTAGGGCCTGCTCTTGTTCCCATTTAAGTCAGTGGCAAAACTCCCACTGACCTATTCTATAAAGTTCTTATACTGTGCCCCGCACCATCATTTCTGGGAGTCCTCAGTGGTGCATGACCAGCAGTTTAGGAAATAAGATAAGGATTCTTGTGTTTGTTTGTTTGTTTCACTGGTGACTTTAGTGGCTCTATTCAATATTTACATTGGTGTAGCTGGGTGCACAATTCCTTTCCCGTTCCCCCTTGTCATTATTTTCCTGGGTGTTCTATAAATAGTTAATTAAAATGATGATAATGATCTTAATCCTGTCAGTAACATTTGTGGTTGCCCTTTAGAACATAACCTCCCACTTTTCCTCATTATCGGCAATGGTGACAAAGGTGGAGCATCTCCCTTGGGAGACACTGGCTAGTAATTCAGCCCTATTCCTTTTGTATCTCTGTATTCCCCACCTCCTGTCCCTCAAAAGCAGAAGCTTTTAAGGTCTCATAGAGTTTAAGGCCAGAAGGGACCATTAATGATCATCTAGTCTGACTTCCTGTATTTCACCGGCCATTAAATTTCACCGAGCAACCCTACACTGAACCCCAAAACTTGTCTTGGACTAAAACATTTCAGTCTTTAGGAGACTAAACTGTTGTGTGCCATTGGCAGAGGACAGGAGAGACTGAGGTTCCACCAATGCCTGAGGCCCTTGCAATGGTCGAGAAATGATTAGGTCAGATATACCCAGAAGATCCTAGCAGGTGATCAGTGCCCCATCCTCCCACCCAAAGGTCCCTGCCAATCGGACCAGGGGGAAATTTCTTCCCACCCACAACTCTGGAGATCAGTTGGACCCTGAGCATGTGAGCAGGACAGCTAAGGAAACAGATTCTCTGAACCATCTCAGAGCACTGGTCCACCCTACCAGGTGTCCCATCTCTTGCTTTGGGCAATACCCGATGGTTCAGATGAAGGTTGGAGGGACCCACCCCACCCCACTCACAGCATACACCTAGACAATTGTGCATGGGGTGGGGGGGGAGAATTCCTTTATGACCTCTACAGGCAACTGGATGAACTCCATTCCATGAGTCTTCTTTGCAAGTATTTAAACTACCCTAAAATAAAATAAGGTCTCGTCCTGTGCCAATGAATTCAATGAGACATCAAAGATTGCAGGATCAGGCTCTTAACACAGTAAGCAATCCATGTAGCCCGACAGTCAAGGAGACAGTGGGAGCCATACCCAATGTGAATATTCACTTACACATTTGCCGGAGCAAGCATTTTGCTAAGTTGCAAACATCATGAATATGGAAGAGTTTCCACGACTGTTGCTGCCTCCCTAGCTGCTGAATGACTTGAGTGTGACAGCTTTGCACACAGGTTCCGCTTTTTTATTTCACTGTGGCAGAAAGCAGGGGTCTTATCCCTGATGAGTCAGAGCAAAACATATATATATATATATATATATATATATATATATATAACTTTTTGGCATTATTTTTAAAAAGGAGGTGGTTGCCAAGTTGCAGAGGGTGATATGGGGATTTCAGATGGCAGATCTTTGAAAGGAAACAAAATTATATCCTTCCCTCCCCCACCCCCGCTCTATTCATTGAGCTCCAAAGATATCCTGCATTCACAGACAGGTCAAATGGGATGGCTAGGTTTTTTCCTCCCTCTTTTTTTACTTATTTTTGAAAACACTGTCCGGCAATTTCTTCTGGAAATAGTTGCAGTCCAGGAACCTGACTCTCTCCTCACATACACCAGTGTGAAGTAGAGCAGAGCTGGTCAAAAACTTCAATATAGTTTCTGTGAAAACTTCTGCAGAAAACATTTTTCAGACCATTTCATTTTTCTGACTTACATGAAAATCAAAACTGTTTTAGCTGCCATTCTCTTCCCCCTTTTTCTTCTCTCACCAGCTTTTTTTTTTTTTACTAGAAAATGGGGGGAAATTAAAAACAGAAAAGAAATGGGGGGGAAGCAAAAGATTGAACATTTTTCTGTTTGTGGAAATGAAATTATTTCATTTTTCATTTTTGCTGTTGAAAAACTGGAAAATTTCAACCAAAATGATTTTTTTTTCTGTGAAAATCTGGTCAAAAAAACATTTTTCATGGGGGAAAAATATTCTTAGGGTGAAATTCTTTTAATTAGCTCTAATTGGGGATAGCTCCAATTAGGTCAATGAAGTGATACTCATGGAAAGCTGACGTAAATCCGGAGAGAATTAGGAGCACTGAAGTGAAGTTCATAGATTCCAAGGCCAGAAGGGACCACTGTGGTCATCTAGTTGGACCTCCTGTCGAACACAGGCCAGAGAACTTCCCTGAAATAACTGCTGTTGGAACTACAGCATATTTATTTTAGAATCTTGCTGTAAAAATTGCTAGTAATGGAGAATCTACCACAACCCTTGGTAAATTGTTCCATTGGGTTAATTACCCCTCCCCGCAAAGATCTGTGATTAGCATCTACATCTCCCATTTCCCCACTTCTGCGCTCTATCTACTAGACAATGCTGCCTTGCAGAATTGTGCCTTTGCGGAGGTGTTAGTGTATGATTGTTGCATACATGGACTTGGATTCTGAAAAGACTTGTACACATCTTTATCTGTACACATGTGAGTGGTTTTATCAGTTTCAATGGTGTTACTCCCAAAATACACTGGTGTCAGGGACATTTGCAGAATTGGAACCTGGGAGAGATTTTTAAAAAAATAAAAAAGCTGTAATAGAACTGAGGACAGGCATTAGGTGTTTTTTTTGGAATGCATATTGGGAAATGTGTTAAGTAGGGGTCCACAATATTTACAAAGGGTAATACTTTCCCAAATGTCTCTTTCAGAATAGCAAACTTTAGCAAGTTGGATAGCTGTAACTAGTTTCATAATTGTAACCAGGTGTTTCCCATCACAACAAACCTCCTTCATCCAAATTCTATTCTGATTAAAAAGTCTTTTCAGCCTGGCACTTGGTGGACCTGTGTCCACCATGTTACCACCAGCAATCCGTTAGCATTAATTAGCATCTTTGTTGCCAGGTTTCATTGAAAGGCCTGGGAGTGGATGGACTAGTGAAAGTGGACATGACTCTGTCGTTTAAAGGTGAAGGTCAGCTGTAGGACAGCATGGGGGAAGTTCATTCTGCTTCCATGTGTGCTCTTGATCATCTAGGGACCTTGAGATGAATTCAGCCTTCTGGTCTATCTAACAGACCCAATCTCACTTCCATTACAGTACAGGCCCTTGAACTGTACTATCTTTATGCATTTCAGCTGTCTGTCCAGAATCTAAGTGCCACAGAAACCATGGGTGAAATCCTGCTTGCCTGACCCACCTATATCCCCAACTTCTATGTCAGCTTTGTGTTAGGAAAGCTCTACATTTGACCCAGCACATTAAAGCGCCCTTTTAAAATCACGCACCTTGATCTGTATTTCTCTTTCTTCCTTCTTGTGAATCATGATTCTCACCCCCACATCTCAAAAAAGCCTCTTCACCTCTCTAATATTTTGGGAACTCTCTGAAAAGTTTAGCATGGGAGAACTGCGGCTCTTTAATTCCCATTAGAATTTCTGAAACGACAATAGCTGAAAGGTTAGGGCAAAACCTATTAGAAAAGAAATGTTGAGGCAAATCAGGTGAGCTCATTGCAGAAAATAGGGAAAGATTGGTTCCCTTTTGGGATTAGCTCTAATTAAGGTGAGCAAGCAGCTGTACCTGTTTGGAATAACAATTGTGCTAGCATGTCACTTTTTTCTGCTTAGTTGAAATTTATATAGTTTGGGAATGGTGGATGTAAGAAAATTAGAGCTCATTTAGAATCTGTTGAAAGGACACTGCGCCTTCATTATTAGTTTTGCATCTGAATTTTCCTGGGGCTGTCCTCTCACGGTTATAGGTAATGGATTTTTCCCCAGATGTAATTGGATGAGTTTAATTTTTTCTTTCATTACCTGTCTAGAAGCCCTCTGCCCCTATTTCCCTTTGTGTTTTATTAGGACTGCAACCCCTATTTAAATAAAGCCTTTGATTGTGCTTATATATGTTCAATCAGCACTTCCTGATTGAATAGTTCTGGTCGCACAATGCTCTCACCTAGCATTTTTTACTAATTACATTTTACCTGTGGTTGTGTACTGTCAAATCTAGGCTGGTGTTTGTTTTAACTTCTCTTTCTAGAAGTTTGTATTTCCCATTGGCCAAACTGTATATACATTGCCTTCCATTCTACCATATTATAGTAATTTTCCAACAAAAGAGAGAGTTCTTGCTTTTAACCTAAGCTGAATCTTTGGGTATGCAGATGAAGTATACCGCTTTAAAATATCTTCTAACATTTGGATTTTGGATCTTCTTTTCAGCTAGAATTTTTTTAAGGTACTTGCATTCTGTAAAAGAATTTTTGGATTATTGCTACAAAGTGGGATGAATTCCATCAGAAATAGATATACATAGATTGATTCACCTCTCACTTACATCAGCTTCATGCCAGTGTAATTCCAACTTTATTTACACCAGTGGGAGTAAGCAGTCAGACCATGACTCCCATCACCCACACAGGTAACTGCTGGTAGAATTTCTCCCTGTGTGTTCTGAATTTCTTTGTCAAAATCTCGTTTGTTTAATATAACAAAACTGATGACAAGGCTTTGGTTAAAGACTTTAGACCAAACTCAGAGATGTATCTATGTCAATCAAAGGGCCCAATTACCACCTTAATTACTAAGTATTTCAGTAGGTGCTAGGGACCAACTAAGCTCAGGGTTGTAGAGCAGGTTTTAAGCTAAGGGCTGGGGGAAAGCCGACAGGTGCGAAGGAGCATGTTGTTCGGACAGAGACATCCCTTAGGGGAGAATCTATTAATGGAAATTCTCTATGTCCTAGTAAGGTGGAGAGGATGGAAAGTGATAAAATACAGATAGGATCTGATGAGAAACAGTCAAATGGGAAAAAAAAAAGTCCCATTCAATATCATCATGAAATGGCAGACAGCTAAAAAGTGACAAATTCTTAAAGTGGTTTTATACAAATGCTAGAAATTTAAATAATAAGATGGACAAATTAGAGTGTCTCATATTAAATGAGGATATGGATATAATAGGCAACACAGAAACTTGGTGGAATGAGGATAATCAATGGAACACAGTAATACCAGGATACAATATATATCAGAAGGACAGAACAGGTCATGCTGGTTGGGGAGTGGCACTATATGTCAAAGAAAGCATAGAATCAAATGCAGCAAAAATCTTAAATGAACCAAACTGTACCATAGAATCTCTATGAATAGAAATGTCATTCTTGAATAATAAGAATATAGCAGTAGGGATATACTACTGACCAGGATGACGGGAGGGATAGCTCAGTGGTTTGAGCGTTGGCCTGCTAAACCCACGGTTGTGAGCTCAATCCTTGAGGGGGCAATTAGGGATCTGGGGCAAAAACTGGGAATTAGTCCTGCTTTGAACAGGGGGTTGGACTAGATGACCCCCTGAGGTCCCTTCTGACCCTGATATTCTATGATTCTATGGTGATAGTGACTATGAAGTGCTCAGGGAGGTTAGAGAGGCTATAAAAATAAAAATCTCACTAATAATGGGGGATTTCAACTATCCCCATATTGACTGGGTACATGTCACCTCAGGAAGCGATGCAACGATAAAGTTTCTTGACATGTTAAATGACTGCTTCTTTGGGCAGCTAGTCTTGGAACTTACGAGAGGAGAGGTAAGTCTTGATTTAGTCCTAAGTGGAGTACAGGATCTGGTCCAAGAGGTGAATATAGCTGGACCACTTGGTAATAGTGACCATAATATAAATTAAATTTAACATTCCTGTGGTGGAGAAAACACCACAGCAGCCCAACACAGTAGCATTTAATTTCAGAAAGGGGAACTACACAAAAATGAGGAAGTTAGTTGAACAGAAATTAAAAGGTACAGTGCCAAAAGTGAAATCCCTGCAAACTGCATGGGAAATTTTTAAAGACACCCTAATAGAGGCTCAACTTAAATGTATGCCCCAAATTAAAAAAAAACATAGTAAGATAACCGAAAAAATACCACCATGGCTAAACAAAAAAAAAGAAAAGAAGAAGTGAAAGGCAAAAAGACATCCTTTAAAAAGTGGAAGTTAAATCCTAGTGAGGAAAATAGAAAGGAACATAACCTCTGGCAAATGCTGTATAAAAATGTAATTAGGAAGGCCAAAAAAAAATTGAAAAACAGTTAACCCAAGACGAAAAGTAATAGCAAAAAAAAAAAATGTAAGCACACCACAAGCAGGAAGCCTGCTAAACAACCACTGGACAATCGAGATGCTAAAGGAGCACTCAAGGTCAATAAGGCCATTGTGGACAAACTAAATTAATTCTTTGCATCGGTCTTCACGGCAGAGGATGTGAGGGAGATTCCAAAACTTGAGCCATTCTGTTTAGGTGACAAATCTGAGGAACTGTCCCAAATTGAGGTGTCAGTAGAGGAGGTTTTGGAACAAATTGATAAACTAAACAGTAATAAATAATCAGGATTGGATGGTATTCACCCAAGAGTTCTGAAGGAACTCAAATGTGAAATTGCGGAACTACTAACTGTCGTCTGTAACCTATCATTCCAATCAGCTTCTGTACCAGATGACTGGAGGATAACTAATGTGACACCATCTTTTAAAAGGGACTCCAGAGGTGATCCCAGCAATTACAGGCTGGTAAGCCTGATGTCAGTAACAGGCAAACTGGTTGAAGCGATAATGAAGAACCAAATTGTCAGACACATAGATGAACATAATTTGTTGGGGAAGAGTCACTGTGATTTTTGTAAATGGAAATCATGCCTCACCAATCTACTAGAATTCTTGGAGGGGTTCAACAAGCATATGGACAAGGGGGATCCAGTGGATATAGTATAGTTCTGTGCCTTTTTTCTTGACAGCTTGCCCCGGAGGTTGGCACCCAGGGTCGTGAGCCATTACAGGCAGAGTGAAAGTAGTGACTTCCTCTGAAATTATGCTTGCATTCTTTGTGCTAGGGATGGAGATGCTGGGCTTCTGCTGCTCACCTAAATGTTTCTAGTACAACAGCCAGAAACAGATTTCTTCTGTCACCCATATTTTGGGGATAGGGACTCAGCACAGGGTTTTTTACCCCACTCAGAGAGGGAGCTACACCTATCTTTTTCCCTGTGAGGATTACTGAGACCAAGGGTCTTGCACAGCATTGCAATGTCTTCTGAATCTCACCATATTTGGGTTGGATTTAGCAAATGGTGGCAGGAGTGGATCAAGTGGATTAAGATTTCCATGCAAGGGTATCTTGCCTAGAGTTCAATCCTGCAGGTTGTTAAATACTTCCATTTCCCATTGACCGCAATGGGTGATGAGCCCTTCCTTCACCATTTAGGTGTTGCTCTGGATCTTAAAGTACTGGGCCCTGTTCGCTACCCTTGAAAACTCATTTCTGGAGCAGTGTTTCCAAGCCTGACAGTTCGAGGGAGTGGATGAAAACAGGACATCAGTGCGTGTCTAGAGCCTGGGCATTTTATTACCCATGCATTTCTAGCCTGATGTTGCTATTCACAGATGCAGTTCAAGCAGATCTGCTTGGTATTGCAGCTCTGAAACATTTTCATCCATCTCGTTATTACAAAATGACTAAACAGTGGGTGGTTATAAGAGATCACTATTGGAACAATCTTACAGATAGCTTTTATCACCATCCTCTTGTGCATACAAATAGCTTATATCTCTCCATACATATTTATATATCATAGATACCTTCAGGATTCTTTTATCTTGAATAATTTTAACATGACAGACAACAAGTCTCAGGGTAAAATCATCACAGCCAAAGAAGGCTGTGATCTAAAATAAATAAGTAAATAAAAATAAGCGTTTTACCTGGAAGATGGACTGCTTATTGCATTTCCTGGGATGCCTTTTGGAATTGTCACCTGGTATAACCGTGCAGAACTGACTGCAACTGTCTGACCACTTTGCTTTTGGATTTCAAAAGATAACTCTGCCAATAAAACAAATGTTTTCTATTTAAAAAAAGAGGGTGAAAAGATGATGATGATAGATGACATGAAATCAGAGCATTGCAAGCTCCTTTAGAGACAAGTGTTAAAAGCCCATTGCTAGAATTATTGAAAACATGGACTGGATGAACCAATAGGGAATGTGCATTAGGGATCCCTTGCAAAGAAATAATCTAAGTGACCTAATGGGTGGATGGCTTTTATGGGCTCTGTTCAAATAAATGTTGTCTCCATGGCTTCTACCTTAAAGCTGACCTATAATTATTGTAGGCTATATAGTCACAAAGACATCCCTACTCTGATGGCTTCCTGTTTCCAGAGACATGGAGGGGTTTGTTTGTTTGTTTTTGTTTTGTTTTGTTTTAAATGTGCTCAGCATTCTCCCTTAGTTTGTGTCCTCACTGAAGTCAAATTCTACCAATGACTTCAATAGGGACAGAACTGGGAAAACATTGAGAGCTTTTGGAAATCCTATTCCATATGGCTGTAATGGATCTTGAACATCTTCCTGAGCTGGATTATTCTCATGGGAGGAGTTGCAGTCCCTTTGCAGCCTGACTTATGTAAAGCTGGATAGGTTCTCCTGATGCATGCATGATCTTCTGGGCTTCATACTTTTATTGCTTCTGGAAATATACAAAAAAATCCAATTTCCCGTTCGTCAATATTCACACTTGCTGATGGTTTTTCAAGTATTTAAGTGATAATCCAAGATGAGGTTTTACCAAAGAGGCAAGTACAGGTTTTGGCAGTGAAAATTATAACTTCTTGAGCATTGAAACATTTTTATTAATTTGATCCAGGCAAAAATACACAATGTTGACAATTTGATTTTTTTTCTGTCATTTTCACAATGAGAACAGCTTCTGCACTGACAACTTTGAAAACCGCTTTTCTCTTTTTCAAGAAAATTAAGGCTTAAATTAATCATGTGTTTTGTTTTTTTTAAATTTTTGCTATTGCTGTGTCTTTTTTTGGAAATCCTAATACAATCTCATTTCTCAGCAGTTTTTTCTGAAAGTTTATGTCTTCACATTTTGTGTAGCTGAGTTTCAAGTTAGCACATACAAAACAATGACAACTACACATTTCCCTGTGTCTTCAGGTATCTATGTTTATTCCAGTGCATTAAATCTGAGTAGACAAAAGTTGCACTAATATAATGTTTTTAATGGAGAAGGATGCTGAAGCACTTTAGAAAATGTATGAATTATACTCATTAGGAATCACATCACACTCCACAGAAATGTAGCCACCTCTGGGGTGTAACATGGCAGCTGTTACACTATAATAGTATACAGCAGGTTAAGGTCAAGAAGTGAAATACCACTTCCAAATGATATGTCTGGGGAAAATTTAATGTAGGGAGAATGTAAGAGCTAGAGCACATAGTGAGATTTTTCCCCATTAATATTTATTGAAATTTGAAAGCAAATTTGATTATGTTTGTGACCCTTTTGTTATCACTTTCCATAAACATTTGAGGATTATTGTTTTGCTGGATATAATACTTGCTAAAGGTATAATTTATCCTATGTTGCTTAGTTACTGAACTCACATGTTGTTTTTCTGTTTCCTGATTGGAAAATTCATGCAAGTAACCAACACTCAAGAAATTAAGAAATGAGAATATTTCAGTTGAAGACACACTTCAAAATTCCTTCTGTGTCAGTTAGCTAAATTCGGTTACATGATTTGATTATGGGAGTCAGAGCAGGGATTATAAATTGTGTGTCAGCAAATCAAATTATCTGCTGCATAAGAATTTTTTTTGCAGAAGTTATTCAGGAGAAATTCTGAATAACAAATCTGAGAATTTCACGGACAACTCACTAAAAGGCAATTTTTTTCAAATAAATTACTTGTTGTTCAGCTCTCATAATTACTCCAGCTGGGAATTTGGCCAAAACATAGCATCATTTTAGCAAATAATTGCCAGGGGATTTTTAATAGCCACAGATGGCCAGAACCTTTGGTTTTGAATCTCACCTGTAATGTAACACGAAGCAACATGCTGGGGTGTTGAATCAATATTCACTTGGAAGAAAGCGACTCTAATTTATTCAACATTTAGGGCCAAATTCAGCCCTAACTTAAACCTGTAGAATCTCCAGGGAGTTGTTCAGAGTCTGCATCAGAGCAGGATGTGGTGATCACTCGGGATTAGGATAGCATGCTCTGTCTCAGCTTCTATTCTTGGTCATGTTATGGTAACTAGCTTCCCAAAAGGGGACACTGTAGCATTATGTATGTCTATGAATTTAGAGACCTCTGCTTTTAGGAGGTGCTTGATGAGAGAGGACACTGTATGTGGAGGAAGGAATGAAGCCTGAATGTTATACTGTCTTGACCCTCTCTGTTTATGCTCTCACACAGAACAGGTTACACGTGCACAGTTCCCACTGATATACATGCATATCCAAAATGCCTAATTCCCCACTGCAGGGATATGAACAGTCGCATAGTACAGGAGCATCCTTCATACAAAATATAACAGTTGGCATTTATATGGCACTTTTCACATTGCAAATGTTTCCCCCCACATTTCCATGGCTGTCACTCATTCTGCCCAGGTCAGTTGAGAACTTCACACACGTCAAAAGCACAGGCCCTACACTTCAGCTAAGAGAGATTCCCCTTAACTGTGAGCAGTGTAAGGTTTGTGACCCAGTGGACAAGTTGTGCTTCCATACAGTAGAGGGCAGTGGGACACACAAACATGATCCAATGCATTAAAGAGAGACACAGGCAGGTTAATTTAATTATATTTAAATAAAGCCACATCCGGGATTAGAATTCAAAGTAGTTTCTGGTGCCTAAACCATGCTCAAACTACTAGATAATACTTCTTTCTGAGAGCATAGAAAATTTAGAGAAGCAGACAGGAGCAAAAACAAGGTGGTGACAAAGCATTTCACATATAATCAGAAAAGTAAAGTGATGAGAGCACCGAGGATGGAACAGAGGGAATGAGAAGGGAACTGAAATGCAAATATGAATGACTGGTAGTTATTCTTACAGTCTAGTTACAATGAGAGGAGAATGAAACATGGGAGGGGTTTGCAGACAGCTGCCAGGCTTAAATAAAGGCATGAGCAGATATGTGTTCATGAGCTCAAGTGGTGAATTAGTGACCATGTAAAGGACACCATATTATCTAGCACCTGTTGGGGCGATTAAATGACGCCTAGGGAAACATGCACCGAAGAATGATTGGCATGGCTGCTGGCTCATTATTCTGTCAAATATTTGCTATGGCAATAAATTGAACATGATTCATGATCAATTTCAAGCTTCCCATCAGCTGATGTGCCAGATCCTCACCTGAGTAATGACTTGGGGATAGTGCCAGCCACTGATTAATAGCAGGTTTGATGCCGATCCTTCCTCTGAGGCAGCTTAGTAACTGTATCTGAACTAGAGCAAATGCAGGGAATAAGGGGAATGTGAGAAGTAGCATGTCAGGGTAACTGCACTGCCAAATGGCCCCATTGAAATGTGGGCAGTATGTGGAGTATGGGCTCAAGCCTTCTCCACCTCACCGGAGAGGAATTAAATGCTCTCAACTCTCATTGACCCACTTAGGGATTTAGTGTTGTAGCTGTGTCAGTCCCAGGATATTAGAGAGACAAGGTGGAGGAGGTAATATCTTTTATCGGACCAACTTCTGCTGGTGAGAGAGACAAGCTTCTGAGCCACACACAGCTCTTCTTTGAGTCTGGGAAAGGTACTCAGAGGGTATATCCACATTGTAATTAGACATCCACAACTGGCCTGGGCCAGCTGGCTTTTCTCATGGGGTCAGGCTAAGGGGCTGTTTCATTGTGGTATAGATATTCATGCTCAAGCTGGAGCCCAGACTCTAGGATCCTGTGAGGTGAGAGCCTGGGCCAGAACACAGTTAAACAGCCCCTTAGCCCAAGTCACCCAACATGGGTCAGCCACGGGTTTTTAATTCGAGTGTACACATACCCAAAGTATCACAGCTAAATACAAGGTGGCACAGATTGTTTAGTATAAGTAGTTAACATATTTCAAGGGACCATTCAAGGTGAAGTTGTCTATTAACACCTTTCCAGTCATAGGTGAGACCTACCTAAGGTGGCTTTTATAAACTTGTCATTTCCCTTAAATGACAAACCAAGTGTTTGCAATAAGATAGTGAGATGAGGATACTGAAATCACTTTAATCCAGCTGGTTCTACTGCTCAGACCACCATGGTATCTATTACGGGATATACCCTCAAGATGAGATATGGAGGAACACAAAGGAATCTTGCAAATATTGTGGTAACTGGTGGGTATTGGAAACTATGTTTACAAATGACAAGCTATCACTTTAAGTGTGGGGCATTTCCTGGTCCTGCTTGTAGGTGAGACGGCTGTGAGGGAAGCCGTATGATCTGGATCATCTGAGGCAGTTTGCCATTAGTCTAGAGTAAAGTGAGAGTGAGTTGTGCCTCTGTTTTTATGAGCAGCCTGTTCTGTTTTTCTCTGTTTTGGGGTTCTTGGGTGTATATCGTTCTGAATTCTAAGAAATAAAGCAGTATTACTTTGCAGCCTTCCAGAAAAATCCCAGAGTATTTTGTTTTTATCTAGCGTCCCTGTGTGTAGGCTGGGAGTCACAAGAGAAATAGATACGATTTCTAGAGGCAACATTGATAGGATTGTAAAGGGCTCCCTAAATGGAGCTCAGGTTGTTCACCAACTTGCAGCACTATTCACATGAGAGAGAGTGGCAAGGGCGATCTCTATGGCATAAGCAGCAAGAAAGGAAGGATGGTCCAGAGGTTAGAGTGGTAACCTCAGACACAGGAAGACCCAGCTTTAATTCCCTGCTCCGCTACAGATTTAATGTGTGGCTCTAGACAAGTCACTTGGTCTCTCTCTACCTCCATTCCCCAACTGCAAAATGGGGATCATAACACTTCCCTACTTTACAGGAGTGTTGTGAGCATAAGTTCTCAGGCACTGTGGTAATGGGCCCATATAAGCTACCTGAGATGGAGGTGTAAACAGCAACAGCAATATGGTACAGTCTTTGGGTCATAAATGATGCTGCTGAGATGCACCATTCAGTGGATGGTGTATTTCTTTCCTGAGTCTTATGGTCCCTGATGATTCCTTTCCCTGGCCAGGACTTGGTCATTTGTAGGGCACTACCAAATTCACGGTCCATTTTGGTCAATTTCACAGTCATGGTATTTTAAATATAGTAAATTTCATGATTTCAGCTGTTTAAAGCTGAACTTTCAGAGTGTTGTAATTGTAGGGGTCCTGACCCAAAAGGTAGTTGTGTGGGGGGTCACAAAGTTATTGTAGGGGGGTCATGGTACTGTTACCCTTAGTTCTGCACTGCTTCTGGCGGTGGTGTTTTCTTCAGAGCTGGGCATCTGGAGAGCAGCGGCTGCTGGCCGGGAGCCCACCTCTGAAGGAAGAGCCGCTGCCAGCAGCAGTGCAGAAGTAAGGATGGCCTGGGACGGTATTGCCACCCTTACTTCTGCGCTGCTGCTGGCAGGGCACTGCCTTCAGAGCTGGGCGCCTGGCCAACAGCCACCGCTCTCCGGCCTCCCAGCCCTGAAGGCAGCACAGAGGTAAGGGTGACAATACCACAACCCCCCTAAAATAACCTTGTGACCCCCCTGCAACTCCCTTTTGGGTCAGGATCCCCAATTTGATAAACGCTGGTCTCCCCCCTTAAAACTGTATAGTGTAGGGTAAAAGCACAGTAAAGACCAATTTTCATGGGGGGAGACCAGATTTCATGGTCCATGATGTGTTTTTTATGGCTGTGAATTTGGTAGGGCCCTAGTCATTTGTGTCCGCAGCTCTCTACCTGTTGGAAGTTAAGAAGTAATCTGTGATGTAGCAATCTCACTCTCCATACTCAAGGGCTGTTCATGGTTTCATGCCTTCTTGAATAGGCAAATGCACATAACTGTTTGTGATGGCAACATAGCATTCAGGCCTGTACATTTGCCTGAGATAGTTTTGGGTTTTGTTTGCCCGTTTGACTTATGATATTCGTATATTTGTACTAACATGTGTGAACAAAGACACTGTGTGTTGCATCTGCCCACAACCAGATGGAGTTTATAGCACAATGAGAAAAGATGAGGAAGAGAGTTAGAGTTGCTGATTTTGATGGGAGTTTAAATATATGATTGCCTTGACTCCTATCTTAAGGCAAGATCAAGCAACCAGTGGGGAGGGGCAATGAGGGTGGGTGGGAAGGCATAAGGAACACTAAAAAGCCAAAGAAACAGTGACCCTGGCTGAAACACAACCTTAGTCCCTACCCCTCCCATGGGGTACATAGCAGGTGGTACCGAAGCCCCGAGACTCACAACCTTCCAAAACAGAACATGACCATAAATTGGAAGGGGTGGGTCCAGGGGTGTGCACTAGAGGTAAAATTATGCCTGCTGAGAAAGGGGAGGGGCAGGGACTGGTGTACAGAGCTGTGGATATGCCTGCTTGCTTAACACCCATAAACATTGCATTGCCCGCACTTTGGTCTCTGATCTTCTGCTTTCTGTCTCTGTGCCAAGAACCAAGGGAGGGCAGTGTAGCCCTATCAATACCCCTTCTTGAGAAGAGATGTGGTCACTCCACATAATGGCAGATATATTTCCTCTGTTTCTGATTATTATCCTCTGTGAGTCAGATGTGTAAATTGGCTTAGCTCCATAGGGATAGTCTAATTTACACCACTTGAGATTCTGCCCCAAAACCAAGAGGGCAACATTTTCAGCTAAGTTAGTTTCACAATTTGATGTCTGAGTTGCCGGAGTGATTATCACAGGTGCGCATGGAAATCTAGTAATTACTTACGCACTTCAGTTTTAGAACCCATGCTATGTGGCAGACCTGTGAATGGAAGCTAATTTCCTGAGTCCCAGTACACAACCTTCATAACATCTTCATTCTTTTCCTCATTCACTGAGCAATAAAAATGAAGAACAGTGAAAAATATATAATTGAAAAGGAACTTTATGGAGGGAGAGGAAAAGATCTGTTACTAATAAGATCGTCTTGTAGCTAAAGATTCAGAGCCAGGAGATCAGTGGCCTCCTGTAGTCAGTTGTGCCAAGGACTTCTTTGGGTACTTCACGTCATCTCTTTGTGCCTCATTTTCTCTCTCTACAAAATAGGGATAATAATACTTTCTGACCTCACCAGGATGTGGGAGGATGAATTCATTAATGTTTGCAAGGCACTTTGTGATTCTTGGGAAATGTTTGCTACAAATGTTCTTTTATTGCCATAAATAACACTGTCCTGCAGTGATTCAAGAGTGTGAGGACCAACCTCAGGGCAGACTGATACAAACCAAAGCACAAATGGGCCGTGGGTTCTATACGTAGATTTCACCAACCAAGTATCAGGTGTAAACTCCTCAGGCACTCTAACAGCCTAACCGTGGAGTCACAGACAGCTGCCTTGGGCGCTCTGATTTATCTTGTCACCTAAGCAAGCTTGCCTCTGTGACAGATGGTCCCTTACACCAAAAATCACAATATTCAGGTTATTCACAGTCCCAAAGGACCAGTCACTTACCCCAGGTCAATTGTACCTTAAATCTCACAGCAAAGACAATACTTGTAACCAATCCTACAATAATCTAAGGATTTATTAACTAGGAAAAAGAAATCAGAGTTATTGAAAAGGTTAAAGCAGGTAAACATGCACGCACAAATGAGTTAGTGTTAAGTTTCAAAAGGTAATAGAAGCTTCTACAATAAGCAAGCTCTATATGTCTCTTAGGGCTAACCCAGGTTAAACACTGGGGACCTCTTGCTTATGTCTAGAAAACCTTGCCCTTGGGAGTCCAACCAGTATAGAGATACAGTTTCTCCTTGTTAGGGATTTTTATTCCCTTTCCCCCCTTCTCTGAGCTGGCAGCTCAGCTGATGGGAGGAATTTACTTGCACATCTCCTCTTTATTTGGAGGGAGGAGAGCAATCAGTAAAGTCTTTTGTCCTCTTTGATAGTCCACAACAGTGCATCTGGTGTTGATGGGCCTTCTCTATGGGGCAGAAAATAACACCTTTTGTGGTAGGTCAGCATTTCATACTAATTAACATCTCTCTTTTGTCTGGTGATTTACACAGCTTCAGAGTTTTACAATGCAGATGCTCAAATGTTAGCTTATATAGGATACAGATGTTATAACTGAGATTAATGCAGGCAACAGTTTACAAGAATTCAATAAAGGCTAAACACTAAGCCAATTTTTATAATTCCAATACCTGTTTTAGGAATACTGACACACAGATGAGCCCGACTAATTCCAGCTATGTATTTGTCAGCATTCAGTTGAGACATGGAGGCCTTGGTGTGAGCTGGCACCAGGTTTCCAAATCACACATGTTTCCAAAGTGTCCAAATCACTGAGCACATGGTATATACTCTTTGTTATTGATGCCACATATTGCCAGCAGAAACATACGGTGTGCCTACAAAACTGAAAGGTCACTAAAGAGAACACTAAGTTGTTGGGGAAAGAGCAAAAGGCCATTTGGCAGTGTCCTTTGTGAGCAGGGTCAATGTTATATTGGAAAAAGTTCAGGGAAGTAATATTAATTTTTTCAATGGAGTCTCTCAAATTTCATTAGTGATATCTTGTCCTATTAGCATGTTAGCAGCAGTCCTTTATATTGTATTCATATCATATCCACATTTATTGCTGTAAACCCAATGTTACAGTTGTATTATATTAGTGACTTTCATATCAGATTAGTGAAAGCAGATACTAATAAGGTATTCTGATTCAATTACTAAGTTAACTGAATTTTCCTCTTTCCAAGACACTTCCAGCATTGGCCCTGAACGTAAGCTGATTCTCTGCCTCAGTGAAGGAATCCTTTTAGGCTCTCAAAAGTACATCACTACTGAGTATCATGTCTGCACATGCCCTGCTTGGAAATTAAACCATTGGTCCACATCCCATGAAATGCTAAGATCCTTCAATTCACAGTGAAAGTCATGGGAGTTCAAGGTACTCAGCACTTTTCAGGAGCAGATCCACTGATTTCAATGACAGTGGAGGATGCATAGCATGTTGCAGAGAAAATGCAGTCTTTAGCAAGATCAAACTTCTAGTCTGTTAGAGATGATTGAAAAATGCAGACACTGGGGGAGGGGGGGACGGAGGGGCAGAAATGTTCTGTCAAGGTAGCAAATGTTCTCAAAATTTTGGCATAAACTGGTTGAAATATTGCAAACATTATTATTGAAAAAATTCTGCAAAAGTATTCAATCTACATCTTGAAAATTTTAGACCAGCATGGCTGTTAGAGTCTCCACCAGTGGCTGGAGTCCAAAACTCATACCTTAACCTGTATAGTCCTTGGACATAAATGCAGCCACCTGATGAAGATGGTCTGGTGGCCAAAGCACTTTCCTGAGGCTCAGGTGATGTTTTGAGGTGCTCACATATTGTGATAATGGAGGCTGTCGACAAGCCAATTGAAATAAAAATGATACCGAAATGTTTGCCAAGCCAATGCTTCTCTTAGCTGGAAATCACTTATATTTGTATTACATTCTCCTCCCTTTTGGGACACTTCATGAGGACCCAATCCCACGTACATCATTTGTTGATTGATTTGTGGGTGACCAGACACTCTAAGCCAAAGTCATACCTTGCGTAGTCCTATGAGGCAAATGTAATTGGAGTAGGGATATCTTTAGGTCTCTAAGCCTGGATATATTTATACCATGCTCCTTCTCATTATATGACTTGGTGTGTATGTTTAACATTCATATCCCTTCACCTTAGGATATAATATCTAATATTCAGAAAATCATGGCAGTGTAGAACTGGAAGGGACTTCAATAAGTTATCTAGTCCAGTCCCCTGCACTCAAGGCCATCCCTGACAGGTGTTTGTCTAACCTGTTCTTAAAAACCTTCATTGATGGAGATTCCACAGTCTTCCTATGCAATTTGTTCCAGTGCTTAACCACCCTGACAGTTAGGAAGTATTTCTAATGTCCAAACTAAACCTCCTTTGCTGCAATATAAGCTCATGTTGATCATCAGCTCTGTTGGCCAACCTAGCAGGATATCTGTTCAGTTGAAGTGGTTTCCATAGATGTGTTTCCAGCACTGTTCGTGATGTAATATGGCAGCATCATTGTTTATTGATAATCTGCTGTCAATTGCACTACTGTGGTAATGGGGCCATATAAGCTACCTCAGATGGAGATGGAGGTGTAAACAGCATCAGCAACATGGTACAGTCTTTGGGTCATGAATGATGTTGCTGAGATGCACCATTCAGTGGATGATGTATTTCTTTCCTGAGTCTTATGGTCCCTGATGATTCCTTTACCTGGTCAGGACTTGGTCATTTGTAGGGCCCTACCAAATTCACGGTTCATTTTGGTCAATTTCACAGTCATAGGATTTTAAATATAGTAAATTTCATTATTTCAGCCACTTAAATCTGAACTTTCATGGTGTTGAAGAGGGCATTAGGGTCGGGGTGGGGGGTAAACAGATAGATTTTGGCTGTTTAGGCCTGGATTCTGTGCACACTGAAGTCAATGGTAAAGCTCCAATTGATTTTAATAATGCAGATATTAGATTCCAGTTGCTGCTTAATGGTGGAGGTGAGCTGAATTTTGATTCTGAAACATGGATTCCGACTAAATTTGGGAATTTCAGATTTGTATAAATGTTATTGTTATTAATATTCATAATTTTTATTATTAATAACAACCTCTTTATCTAGTCTCTTTACATCTTGTGTGGTCACTTATGGTCTAATCCAGCTCCCACTGACATCAACAGAAAGGCTCCCAGTGACTTCACTGCGATCTGGATTAGACTTATAATAATTGTGCAAAGTCACTGCAAAACTACTGTTGTGATTCGGCAAATGGATATATGAGGTACAAGGCAGAGGAGAGTCAGCGGCACAAAATATACCTCAAATCCGGGCAGGTAACATTTGTATAAGAGAAACTCTCTGTATTTTTAGCTGAAATGAATTTTTCCCATCTTGCTCACCTCAACTAAATACAGTATGCTGGTTAGGCCTGAAAACACAGCTACAGGGAAAGGGAGTGGAGGGGGTGTTAATACATGCATATATTCAAAGAAATTATCCTCTCTTTCTGATCACATATATAACAAATCATTCGTACAATGATTTTCCATTGTTCACCACAAGGCTTTGTAAATGTGTCAATCTGATGTCAAAACACTTTGCAGCGATTCCTACACCCATGGAGCCATCTGTGTGGTGGAGCATGCCATCCATTTAACAGTGATCAGCAACACTACAGCAGAGGAAGCTTAGAACACACCATATCCAATTGAAACCGAAGAGGATTCTTTCATGCAGTTACCCTAGCTGGACTCTGGGAGGGCTACCACTCCCTACTCTTGTGCAAAGTGACCCTGAAATCTTTTAATGACCACCAGTAGTCAATACCTTGGGCACAATTCTCAGCTGGTGTAAATCAGCATAATTCCACTGAGCTTCAGCTGAAGGTCTGGTTCCCTTCCTAGTTTTAAGGTTGTCTGAGGGTATGTCTGGCAGGTGGAATTCCCAGCTCGTATAGATGTGCATGCACTAGCTCTGATTGAGCTAGGATGCTAAAAATAGTCTGTTCGTGATGTCATCGGTAGCAGTTTGGGCTAGCTACCTAGGTAGAACCCCAGCCGCGATCCTAAGTAAGTACTTATGTGGCTGGCCTGAGCTGCCAACCATGCCTATGAGGCCACACTATTTTTAGAGCATGAGCTTGATCAGAGCTAATGCATGGACATCTACTCATGCTGGGAATTGTACCTCCCAGCTGCAGTGTAGAGATACTGTGAAAGACATCGCTAGCATAGTGCCTCCTAGCACCACAGCAGGGTATAGGTTCAATACTGAATCAGAAGGAATCATTGAGGGTATGTCTACACTGCAAATGAAGGTGTAATTGTAGCATGCATAAGCATACCCACGCTACCTTTAGTCGAGCTAAAAACCGGGTGCAAAATTCTAAGAAAGTCATGCTCAGTTAGTCCCAAACATGGAGATATGACTGCACAATATATGATTATGCCACAGCTATTTTAAAAAAGACCCATGACGTCTACCAAGCAGGGCTAGGTCAGTACTTCGGAGGGACACATAGGGAATAGCTCTATATTAAAGCCCATTCCACTGCATCTTCCCGGCTACTGTTACCTGTGCTGGCTCAATTAAAGCTAGTGCTACCCACACTATGATGACACCTTCTCTTATGGTTTAGACATATCCTGATCACTGGCATTATTTCCTGTAGCACAGAGCTATTCCCTATGGTCCCCTCCCAAGGACTGACCTAACTCTGCTTCGTCCAGTAAGAGCAGACAGGATCAAAACACAAAGTGGCAGGGCTCCACATAGGCATAGCCAGAATTCAGGCTTATGTTCTTAAGGTGAAAGACTTTAGCTCCCATTACCAGCCATTTGATATGGGTGTGATTTGGATTAAAGAATAAAAACAATAAAACCAAAGTCCGAGCTTTACAGGGTCAGCTGCTCAGGATGCTGAGCACTTCTTGTTCTCAGTGCCTTCCTTGGGGCTGATGGTCCTCCAAGCTGGATTCCTTACGAGGGAAAAACCTGCTGCCTTCATAATTTCCCTGAAGTATTCAACAAAACAGCAAACATGGGATGTGCTTTTCCCATGTTTTTATTTCTTTAGCAGAGCATAATTCACCTGCCTTTTGGTCTGAAAATCACCCCTGCTTACCTGCGTACCTTGGGGGCATTTAGTTTAACAGCTCACTTAATGCCCGTTTCAGAAGAAATAGTGCCTATTGAAAACAGGTTTCAGAGTAGCAGTCATATTAGTCTGTATCTGCAAAAAGAAAAGGAGGACTTGTGGCACCTTAGAGACAAACCAATTTATTTGGCATAAGCTTTTGTGAGCTACAGCTCACTTCATTGGATGCATTCAGTGGAAAATACAGTGGGGAGATTTATATACACACAGAACATAAAAAAAATGGATGCTATCATACACACTGTAAGGAGAGTGATCACTGAAGATGATGTAATACCAGCAGGAGATGTGGGGGGGGAGAAGAAAACCTTTTGTAGTGATAATCAAGGTGGGTCATTTCCAGCAGTTAACAGAAATGTCTGAGGAACGGTGGAGGTTGGAGGGGGAATAAACATGGGGAAATAGTTTTACTTTGTATAATGACACATCCACTCCCAGTCTCTATTCAAGCCTAAGTTAATTGTATCCAGTTTGCAAATTCCAATTCATCAGTGTCTTGTTGGAGTAGGTTTTTGAAGTCTTTTTGTTGTAATATTGTGACTTTTAGGTCTGTAATCGAGTGACCAGAGAGATTGAAGTGTTCTCCGACTGGTTTATGAATGTTATAATTCTTGACATCTGATTTGTGTCCATTTATTCTTTTACGTAGAGACTGTCCAGTTTGACCAATGTACATGGCAGAGGGGCATTGCTGGCACATGATGGCATATATCACATTGGTGGATGTGCAGGTGAATGAGCCTCTGATAGTGTGGCTGATGTTATTAGGCCCTGTGATGGTGTCCCCTGAATAGATATGTGGGCAGAGTTGGCAACGGGCTTTGTTGCAAGGATAGGTTCCTGGGTTAGTGGTTCTGTTGTGTGGTATGTGGTTGTTGGTGAGTATTTGCTTCAGGTTGGGGGGCTGCCTGTAAGCAAGGACTGGCCTGTCTCCCAAGATCTGTGAGAGTGATGGGTCGTTCTTCAGGATAGGTGGTAGATCTTTGATGATGCATTGGAGAGGTTTTAGTTGGGGGCTGAAGATGATGGCTATTGGCGTTCTGTTATTATCTTTGTTGGGCCTGTCCTGTAGTAGGTGACTTCTGGGTACTCTTCTGGCTCTGTCAATTTGTTTCTTCACTTCAGCAGGTGGGTATTGTAGTTGTAAGAATGCTTGATAGAGATCTTGTAGGTGTTTGTCTCTGTCTGAGGGTTTGGAGCAAATGTGGTTGTATCGTGGAGCTTGGCTGTAGACGATGATCGTGTGGTGTGGTCTGGGTGAAAGCTGGAGGAATGTAGGTAGGAATAGCGGTCAGTAGGTTTCCGGTATAGGGTGGTGTTTATGTGACCATCGCTTATTAGCACGGTAGTGTCCAGGAAGTGGATCTCTTGTGTGGACTGGTCCAGGCTGAGGTTGATGGTGGGATGGAAATTGTTGAAATCATGGTGGAATTCCTCAAGGGCTTCTTTTCCATGGGTCCAGATGATGAAGATGTCATCAAAAGTAAAACTATTTCCCCATATTTATTCCCCCCCGCCCCCCACCGTTCCTCAGACATTCCTGTTAACTGCTGGAAATGGCCCACCTCGATTATCACTACAAAAGGTTTTCTTCCTCCCCTCCCCCCCGCCCCCCGCTCTCCTGCTGGTAATAGCTCATCTTAAGTGATCACTCTCCTTACAGTGTGAATGATAACACCCATTTTTTTCATGTTATGTGTGTATATAAATCTCCTCACTGTATTTTCCACTGAACGCATCCGATGAAGTGAGCTGTAGCTCATGAAAGCTTATGCTCAAATAAATTGGTTAGTCTCTAAGGTGCCACTAGTACTCCTTTTCTTTTTATTGAAAACACGGATGCCTAAGGGCTTGTATTCACTACAGGGAGATTGAGTCAATGGTACTGCAGTCAATGCAGCAGGAGTTGATTTAGAGGGTCTAATGAAGACCCACTAAATCAACGGCAGAGCCCTCTCTGGTTGATCCCGGTACCCCACCTCTCCGAGAAGAGTAAGGTAAGTTGACCGGAGAGCATCTCCCGTCGACACAGCGCAGTGAAGATACTGGGGTAAGTCGAGCTAAGCTACTTCGACTTCAGCTACATTATTCACATGACTGAAGTAGCGTAACTTGGGTCGACTTACCCCAGTAGTGAAGACAAGCCCTAAGCATTGTTACACTTCATGAGACCCTTTTAAAATAGGTGCAGTACAATCATATATTGTGCAGTTATACCCCCATGTTTGGGACTAACGAGGTATGACTTTCCTAGGATTTTGCATCCAATTTCTTTCTGATAATATGGAAGAGAGCTATTTTTTTCAAAGCATAGAGTGGTAGTCTAGTCTAGTGGTTAGGGCAGGGGACTGGGAGTCAGGACCTTTGCTGTATCCTCTGTGCTGTATCCTTCAACTTAGTGTGCAGTCATGAGAAAATTCCATAACTTTTCTGTGTTTAGATTATCTGTAAAATGGGTATAATAATAGTTCCTTTAGTACAGTCTTTACTGGTTAAAAATTATAAGATGTTTTCAGATACTCAAATGAAGGCCATTATATGCAAAGCACTTTATTATTAATATAAAATGACTTTTCAAGCTATGTACAGGTTTTTTCTTAACTATCTTTTTAAATTGAAAGTATATCAGGCAAGGATATTCAGGAGAAAGTAGTATGGTGGATTTAGGGTGAAATTTGAATAGGTGGATAAAGAGAAATGTGGGTAATGCTTTATTGTGTTGTATAATAGAGTTTCAGAAAGTAAGCCAATGGAAACTCTGAGTATTAGTATGAATAATGACCTATAAATATTCCACTTATTAACCATATAACCAATTCTGTGGTCATAATGACTGTACATCCTCCCTTTGGTATATTTGTATATTATAATTTCAATGTATACATTATAATATATACATTATAATAATTTTTGGCTTACTGGTTTAATGTACAAAAGATTATTGATTTACCACCGAAATATGTACTCTTTTATATTGGATTGGAATTGCAAAGTCCATACTTAGTGTCTTTCATACACTAAGTAGTTATTCCATAGGGTAGTAAGGTTAAAAGTGTTATGATGAAGGGGTTTATAAAGCTGATGGAGGCATCTGGTGCCCAGCTTTGGGTACTGCCGGGAGATGCATCATTTAGGCACATTTTAATCATAGCCACTTCACTTCATTGGCTATTTAGAATGTGCACATTCCATGCCAGAGGAAAATATGAATATTTAAAAGCATCTTTGCCTAGTGATCTTTGCTGAATGTATACAGATTTGGCAATCCAGTTAATTCCTCTCTTCCATATAAAATGGTCAAGACCATTTCAAAACGTGGACAACTTGCTAATACACTGGCATTGACAGGACTTGAAAAAGAAGATTCACCAGTGGTTTCCTCTCTGACACTTACATCCACGTTCAAGACACTCATTTCAGAGTCATTGGCTTATCCTCTCTTTTGCTACCTATATCAGGAGTGCACTTGATTTCACATCTTCCATCTAGTGCCTAGTGTCAGGTTTAGGGAACAGCATACAGCAAGGTCTGGTTATGAAAAATACAGTATCTCTCTCCCCTTATTTTTCTTTCCTTAGGAGTTCTACATTTCTTAAAAGAGGCTGGTCAACTAGCTTAAAAGAGGCTGGTCAACTTAAAAGAGGCTGGTTGCTTTCCAGGGTGGTGAATATGTTCAAATGCCTTGTTCTTCTCGCAGCTTCTAATTTGCTTCCTCAACAAAACCAACGTGAGATTGTGGAAATCATGACAGCCATCACATTCTCTGAAATGCACTTGCTACATTTCCTTAGAGCTCATCATGAAATTTGAAACTGCACGCAGAGAGATTCTTCCCTTTAAATGCAGGAAGCCATTAAAAATAAAATGCAATTTTTGTACAATGTGCAAATAATGTGGTTGACCAGTGACACGTCTCTCCATAAAAATCTCATGTTAAACTTCTGTTCCTAAATTTTTATAAGGCAAAGGCAGTGGTGTGAAACCAGAACTACTGATTCTGGTGCTCATAGAAGAAAATGTAGAGCCGGATCTTTAATTGGTGCAATTTGGCATAGTTATAGTGAAGTTAATGGAACTTCATCAATTAATGTCTGCAGAGCGTCTGATCTAATATATATATATATATATATATATTTTAAAAAAACTGCCTAGTGCTTTTAAAAGGCAATTACAGTCCAAGGAATGACTGTAAAAATTCCATCAAAGGGTTTCACATTTATTAGATATCATTGATTTGCAGATCAAACTTGCTAAGCTTACAAATCTAAAGGTATCAGTCCTGACCAAATTGGGCTCTCTCTGCTTCTTACATCATCACCAGTAGTGAAGATTCTGCCTTTGGAATGTAGCTGATAACTTTGCTGATGATGCCTGAGGCACGATAGAACACAGCCATTTCTCCCTTTTTTTTTCCTCCCGTGTTTGCAACCATTACAAATGTACACGAAAGATGGTGAATAATAAAGTACCATGGTTAGTCACATCTCCGGCGTCAAGACTGGAATAACCTAATGAAGAGTTGGGGGCATCTCACACCAAATTCAATTGGTCAGGTGCCTATATCAGAAAAAAAAAAAACCACCTATGCATTTAGCACCACTGTTGGCATTCTAAGCAGAGGAGCCAAATATTTAATAGGTACTGAAATCTGAACTACCCTCTCACACTTTGAGGTACTCATCTACTCCCTGTAGGGGGCACACAGGTGGGATGAATAGGAATATCCACATCAATTCAGGAGACACTTGGATACTACAAAGGTGGTGGCCATATCAGTAACTACTTAGATGGTTGGGTATGACGGTGGGTGGATGGACAGAGGATAGATGAAGCTGGGACTGCTTATGTCAGGCATGTTTAGTCACCAAATGGAGGACTTCTGTCTCAAGAGCTGTCAATCAGCACCTTTGATTTGCACTGCATTTAACTGGAAGTCAAGAGAGAGTGGATTTTCTTTGAAGATCTATAGCAAAACCGCTTCTCAGTGTCAACATCACAGAATGGGAAGCTTACCTTCAAAGGGGTTCCCAGACTGCCCCTTTACCAAGTTGTGGCTGGTTCTTTTGATTTAAGCACTCTTTCATGCCCCCAAGCCTCCTTTGTCTTAGCATCATTTATGAACCTCTGAAATGCATGTCCCACTTGCTGGACATTTCAGTTTGAAAGAGAAAGATGTTAACAGTCTGGGAACAGGGCTTAATCATTTCACCTGTAACACTGTCCAGATTTCTCATAGATTTCCATTACCAGCTGCTTTAATAATCTCTCTCACTCGCGCAAACTTGGCTTTGGTTCCAGCTATTCCTTTCCTTCTGATAGACTATAGATCTGTTCATCCAAAGTCATAAATCCTCACTAGTGTGATACACAATAGATATTTAGGGACTTTGTCTTCTAGGCCCAACAAAGACTTCAGAATCTCTTTTGGTAACATTATCTCCTACCTATTTAATTTTGTAGCAGAAACATTTTCTGTAAAATTGAAATTCTTTATCTTAAAGCCATAGATCTTAGCTTTGACCTTGTACCCTTTTAAATATGAATAAGAGGCAGTGCTGAATGTTACCTGTCTTATTTTGCCTGGTCAGCTTACAGTGCCATCTATTATTTTGCACTGCTTGACAAGCAGACATCTTCTGTTTATCCACAGTAGTTAATTTTCTGCCTTCAGGAACTTAAAGGAAATGTTCTCCCTTTTTGAGTTGGGTTATCATGGTTATTGGAATTACAGTTTGGATTTGTTTCATGCCTTTTAGTTAAGATAGTATTATTGGAGTTATAAATTGTTTCTAAAAAAAAAAAAAATGTAGGACTTTGTGTTCTATTTCCACAGCCCTGTAGTATTTAATCAAGGGATCCTCATGTCAGTCAATCAGTCTATTTGCATTTATATTGCACTTTTCAAGCAGGTGGTTTATAAAACCTTTTTTTTTTTAAAGTACTAAAATAAACTATTAGCTAAACTGCTGGAGAGAGAACAGACAAGTCGAGTTGGACAAGTTTGAAACAACCAGTGTTTGCTTCATGTAATTCTTGTCCTGAAACCTGGCATATTTGCACCAAATACTGCCCCGCACCAAGATGTATGTTAATCCCTCAGTTATCACAAACCTGTGGTACATTTTTCAGGTGGGGCATGACGTTTTTCAAGCCATGCACAGTCACTTGCAATTTTTTCCCACAGATCGTCTCCCTAGAGTGAAATTCACCCCTGTGAAGAGGGCTGGGCACGTGGCCTGTGCACCAATTATATCCCAACTAAGCACTATTTTGTGTACTGAAGTGGGATTGAAGTGTTGTTTATGTAATAGTCAAAGTAAAATGTACCGCTAGAATAAGTAATGAAGAGGTCCGAGAATGGACACAGTTACCCACAACAATACAAATAATACAAAAGAAGAGATGGACATATTGGGCATTCTTAAAATATGCCCCAAATAATAGACTACATTGTTAGAGGGCTTATTCCTTCACCCACTTACTTCCCTGGTCCTTCTCACATGAACAGAGAGCAACAATACCCGAAGTCCAAAGGTGCAAACAATTCAATGTTTATTGGGGTGAACTTCCAGCAGGCCTGATTCCAGTTTCCTTCCTTAGTATCCTCCTTCCCAGCTCTGACACCACAGAGCCTTACACCTGTGTCCCTGTTCCCATTCCTACCCTGAGCCAAATGTGATTCCAACTTCCTTACTCCCATTCCCTGTTCCCATTTCCCCCTTTAGCAAAACATGATTCCAATTTTCTTACCCCCATTCCCTGTTCCCATCTCACACACCCACATGCCCACCCCCACCCACACCCAGTCACTTCCTCATTGACTACAGATTATATAGTAAAACTTGAGTTCTGCTTAGCTATACCTTAACCAATCATTTCCCTGAAATTTAACTAACCAATCCTAACATATTGTAACATGATTATGTAACCAATTATATCCCACCACCTTAATTAGTTTACACCCAGCAAAATTAATTATACAGCAGACAGGAACAATCACAAAACCAGACAGAGATTATACAGACAAACAACAGCAAAGTGGGAACTATAATGACAAGACAATACAGAAGTGAGGATTTCACATCCCAGCTATTGATAAGTGAGTTCTTGCCAGACAGGATGCTATCAAACTAAGTTTCCTTTTACATTTTCTAGGCACTTCCCTTTCTCTGGAGGTGATAGGAACTATCAGGACAGGATTGTATTCCTAACAGCCCAATAGCACCTTATTTCAGTGTGACTAGTTTGGAATGTGAGGATCTGACCAGTCGCTTCCCAGCTTATGGCTGCCTCTGCTGCTTAGCCAGAGGCCTTAGCCTAAGAACAGGGCCTCAGACTGTCACAGTAAGAGAAGGCCCTTACACCGGCAGACAGTGATTTTGATTCTTTCTTTTATACCTCTATCACTAGCCAAGTGATAAGAATACACCTAAATTCTTAGAGTATAGGCCTTTACAGACAGGCCTGAATATCTATATCCTAACATACCTAAAGAAGCATTTCTTTGCTGACCCCAGGGCAAGAAGCCAATCTAAAGGCACATTTTGTATCACAATAATGGCCGAAGCTGTTAGTAAATCTGAATATATACGACCTGGATAAACACCAGAGGACAGGGATGGTTGGCCCCATTTGACTTCTGTCTCTTGCATCTGATGGTGTGAGAGGAATGATGATGATATATAATGGCTGCGAGGCTGCCATCTTGGCCAACGTAGTGAGGTTGAACTGGGGTTTAAAGCATGAAGCACTAAAATGTGAGCTAATGAACAAAGGCAATCTAGGTGTTATTCTAACAGACTCATGCCCTCTACTAATCAGCCACTGACGTGGATCTGTAACATATGCTTACCGGTGGGTTACATGTAGTTGTTGTTTGGTCCTTTGCAAACAGAGGAATTTCATCTGCTATTGAAAATAGCTGGCAAAGCTAAAAGCACATGTTTGCACTGTAGCAAAGAGAGGCATGTTTTGTTTGGATGAAAAACTGTCTTTAGGGAAGAAGCGATTTTCAGCGAAGTCACTAGGGACTATAGTCTGTTTTCATTTACAGTGGTGTAATCATCTCACTCTGTTGTATGGGTTTGTAGCAGTGATTCCAGATTTACACACAACATAACTTAGGACAGAATTTGGATGTAACACTTTTTGCTGCTATAACTCCTGCATATGGATTTTTTGAACAATTTATCATCTTCCCCCCCTTCAGCTCTATAAAGAAAATCAAGGTAGTAAGCTACAGAATCCAGCTATAGAAATCTACGTTGTTACATTAGGAGGACTCTTTCTGTTGAAAGCAGATATTGCTATTTGCTTGGAAACATCTGGCTTTTAACCCTTTACCCTACTCCCCAAGGGAGTTTAGAGACTACCCTGTCTTCTCACTCCTAGATATGGTCTCGCTGGAAAATGTTTGTGTGGGAATGGTGTCTGGGAAGCTTGAAGTGTTTCAGGAACAGAAGCTTTTTACTTTTACAGAAAAGCTGTTTTTCTGGAATATCACACAAGCAAAAATTCATTAAACTAAGTCCCATCTTTACTTTCAGTAGAGGGTTAAGATTTCACAGATTATCATGTTGACAATTCAGATAGGGCCACAGAAATATATAGCAGGATGTTTGAAGGGGCTCACTGCCCACAACTGAGGCCAGATTTTTCCAGAGTTCTCAGCTCCCAGGCAGGCATCTAAATGAGGTGGTCAGTTTTTCATAATGTTGAGCTCCCAACATGTCCCACTGAGGGCTGTAGATCTGGCTAATTGTCAAGAGTGGACCTGATTCACCACTCCCTTCCACATTGTGTAGTAATTTGCCTCTGTGCAAAGTGGGGGCACAGTGTCACCAAATCGGAGCAGTAACATAAATAACTAAACAATATGCTAGGTAGTGGAGAAACCAGCTCAAGGTCTATGAAAGTTGCATAGAGTCAGATTATTAAAGGTATTTAGGCCTCTAAAGATGAGATTTAAAAAAAATACTTAAGGGAGTTAGGCTCCTAAATCCCATGGACTTCAATGAGTTTGGTACCTAAATACCTTTTGTAAATCTGGCCATAAACAAAAGCTGTAACCATTCTGCATTAATATCCTTGTTTCCAGTGCACCTAAAGACCTCCTTCTTGGGGCCAAATCTGCACTCTTGAAATCAATGAGAAGGTTGCCTAAGGACTGCAGGATCAGGGCTGTCTCTTGCACTAATGCACTTTGCTTCAACAACTCCTGACCCTAATGAATAATTAAATAATAAAAAAACCCTCCTCCACCACAAATAATGAACTAGTCTAAGGCAAAACATGATGGCGGAGGTCTCCTGGAAAATGTGGATTTTTTAATAAACATGAGGACAATATAACACTTGGTTTTGTGGAAAAATGTTCCATAAACATAACAAGACAAAGCAAACAAGGCTGTAATCCCAGCCTTTCTATTCATGCATATTCCCCTATGTGCAGCTTCTTAACTGTCCATTTGCTTACTATGGTAATTTGTCACACTGTATTGTATTATACACCTAACACACAGCTGGTCTTCTAATGCAGATTTCTTCACTCCTGCCTCCACATTACCCTCTTTTGCATCAAGTATTTATCTTTTCAATTATTTCCCCTGCTCTCTAATTCTGTAGGCAGCATAACATTTCTCTTTGCTAAGAGGATAGAGCAGACTGGGTACATTCAAGTCCAAATTTTAGGATGGAAGGGAATTTTTCAGGAGACAGGCATTCAGGACTCCTGGGTTTTAATCCTCGCTGTATCACCGATGGTGTGCAGGCAAATCAGCGTGAGCTTTGACAAATTATTTCATTGCACTGCACCTCCATGTACCCTTCTGTGAAATGGGAAGAATCTTTCTTCCCTACTCTACAGAGGTTTCTGTGAGGGTAATTCATTGCGATTTCATTGCCATTTGCTTTGAGATTTTGAGTGAAAGTTGCTCTAAATCTCAGGCTCACTGTGTTTAAGTTTCGAAATCAGAGGATAACAACATCAATGTTTTCTCGTGGTAGTTCTGTTTGAAGTGTGGGGGGGTGGGAGCATTCAACAGATTGTAACACTGCTGCTCACTCCAGGGCAGGAGAACTAGACTTTGAATGGAAGATGAGTGAGACCAATGTAGTTCCTGCAGCCCCTTTTCCCACTGCACCAGTTCCTGACTTTAGCAAGGCATTGTGTCTTCTCAGCTGGGTGCACCTGGACTTTTAAGGCTCCTTTTGGACACAGCTGGAAACAACTGCAAAGAGAAGACTTCATGCATGGAAGACGGGATTAGAGGCTATGATGTACCTCTTAGAAGGCTCAGCCCAGGAGAGAGGGAAGAGAAGGGTGATTGATATCTCCTCTGTGCCTTTCTAATTCTGTCCTGTGCTGGAAGCTGGCCTGGACCCCGATGTAAATTAGAACTACCTCAGGGGCTGTTCTAATTCATGTCAGCCTCACACAGCTTCCTATGGCCTGCTCTGCAGTTCATAGTAGACAGAGTGCAAACCAGCAAATCCCTTTCCAGAACCTGGCCCACCCCTTCTCACCCCTTAATTGGGCACCTCTGATATCAGGGGCTCCATGTGAGAATTAGAGCTGTAACCAGGGCAGGGCAAGCAGGGGAACTGCCCAGGGCACAAAGCCGTGGGGGTGGGAAAATGAGGCAGAAAGATGATGAAAAAGACCAGTAGGGGGCACAAGTCTGCTTACTCCAGGAGCTAAAATGCCTGCTTACAGCACGAGTGAGAGTGGTCTATGAAGGGGTATGATGACCCTACACCACCTCTGCTCTCAAAATGCTGCCCATGTCCACCCCTTTACAACACCGGAGCCGTGCAAACAGAGTCAGCAAGGGCCTGAATATCTGAATGCAGCTCAAGTGTCACCATAACGTAGGTAGCACAGTGGGTGGGGGAGGGAGGTATGAAAGACACTGACTGGTCTCTTCATGACTTTTGCCCATTTTCTTGAGCTAAACCCAACCAAGGTGATATGCTCTTGATTGATAAATTGATCACTGAATGAATAACTTCCTCCTCCTCTTCCCATCATTTATCCCAACAAAGAGGTCAAGTAACGACTAGACCAAGATACCTTCTCACCCAAAGAAAGGGCACTTTGAGGTCAGGGTTGAGGTGTATCAGTAGGATAGCATATGAGGGGAGCTTGATTCTGTTGTATTTGCAAGATTACTTCATTTATGGCTTTTATTTTGTTTAAAATTTCTTGGGTATTTATTAGTGCTTATTGAAACAATTGAAAAAAAAACAGGTGAAAACTGAAAAGGAGTACTTGTGGCACCCTAGAGACTAACCAATTTATTTGAGCATAAGCTTTCGTGAGCTACAGCTCACTTCATCGGATGCATACTGTGGAAAGTGTAGAAGATCTTTGTATACACACAAAGCATGAGAAAATACCTCCCCCCATCCCACTCTCCTGCTGGTAATAGCTTAAGTGATCACTCTCCTTACAATGTGTATGATAATCAAGTTGGGCCATTTCCAGCACAAATCCAGGTTCCTCCCCCGCCCTCCCACACACAAACCCACTCTCCTGTTGGTAATAGCTTATCTAAAGTGATCACTCTCCTTACAATGTGTATGTTAATCAAGGTGGGCCATTTCCAGCACAAATCCAGGGTTTAACAAGAACGTCGGGGGGGGGGTAGGAAAAAACAAGGGGAAATAGGTTACCTTGCATAATGACTTAGCCACCCCCAGTCTCTATTCAAACCTAAGTTAATTGTATCCAATTTGCAAATGAATTCCAATTCAACAGTCTCTCGCTGGAGTCTGGTTTTGAAGATTTTTTGTTGTAATATCGCAACTTTCCAGTCTGTAATTGCGTGACCAGAGATATTGAAGTGTTCTCCAATTGGTTTATGAATGTTATAATTCTTGACATCTGATTTGTGTCCATTTATTCTTTTACATAGAGACTGTCCAGTTTGACCAATGTACATGGCAGAGGGACATTGCTGGCACATGATGGCATATATCACATTGGTGGATGTGCAGGTGAAGGAGCCTCTGATAGTGTGGCTGATGTTATTAGGCCCTGTGATGGTGTCTCCTGAATAGATATGTGGGCAGAGTTGGCAACGGGCTTTGTTGCAAGGATAGGTTCCTGGGTTAGTGGTTCTGTTGTGTGGTATGTGGTTGCTGGTGAGTATTTGCTTCAGGTTGGGGGGCTGTCTGTAGGGAAGGACTGGCCTGGTCTCCCAAGATTTGTGAGAGTGTTGGGTCATCCTTCAGGATAGGTTGTAGATCCTTAATAATCCATTGGAAGGGTTTTAGTTGGGGGCTGAAAGTGACGGCTAGTGGCGTTCTGTTATTTTCTTTGTTAGGCCTGTCCTGTAGTAGGTGACTTCTGGGAACTCTTCTGGTTCTATCAATCTGTTTCTTCACTTCCGCAGGTGGGTATTGTACTTGTAAGAATGCTTGATAGAGATCTTGTAGGTGTTTGTCTGTCTGAGGGGTTGGAGCAAATGTGGTTATATCGCAGAGCTTGGCTGTAGACAATGGATTGTGTGGTGTGGTCAGGGTGAAAGCTGGAGGCATGCAGGTAGAAATAGCGGTCAGTAGGTTTCCGGTATAGGGTGGTGTTTATGTGACCATCGTTTATTAGCACTGTAGTGTCCAGGAAGTGGATCTCTTGTGTGGACTGGACCAGGCTGAGGTTGATGGTGGGATGGAAATTGTTGAAATCATGGTGGAATTCCTCAAGGGCTTCTTTTCCATGGGTCCAGATGATGAACATGTCATTAATATAGCGCAAGTAGAGTAGGGGCATTAGGGGACGAGAGCTGAGGAAGCGCTGTTCTAAGTCAGCCATAAAAATGTTGGTATACTATGGGGCCATGCGGGTACCCATAGCAGTGCCGCTGATTTGAAGGTATACATTGTCCCCAAATGTAAAATAGTTATGGGTAAGGACAAAGTCACAAAGTTCAGTCACCAGGGTAGCCGTGACATTATCGGGGATAGTGTTCTTGACGGCTTGTAGTCCATCTTTCATTTTAACTTTAATAGTTTTTGGGGAGGTTATTTTTAGAATGAGAGGACAGAAAAAAAGCAACAAATGCAGAAGAGTAAGAGTATTGAAATTAAAAGCATTTTAATGCTGTGGTTTATTTCATAAACTGTACATTACCAGTACGTACAAATGTGCATGATTACGTGTGTGTGTCTGTGTGTGTGTATTTTCTGCTAAACTGCCTTACTTTAATAGACAGCCTGGCACTTATATGTGGACTAATTTTTTAACATAAACACATCTACCTAATGTCATGGATTGGAGTTTCTTAATCAGGATTTTACCGTAATCGGTATTTTCAGGTTCTCGAGTGGTCCAAAATATAGCTGGAAAATTAGTAAAAAAACAGAACTTTTGCAACCTGCCGGAATCAGTAAAAACTGAAAACGAAGGGCCTTATGGATCTGTTCTATGGTTAAACACACTTCAGTCTCCAGAGCTGCCAATCCACCAGTGATAAATTAATATACACCATTCTTGAAAAGTGTGCTTTGCTGCTGTTATGCTAATATTTACTTAGCAGACGTTAGTTTCATGTAAAATGCCCTTAATCCAGGGAGAATGAGCCACTTTAAATTAATAAATAACAATAGCAGGAACAACATCAGGGTCAAGAGAGAGAATGGCTAATGAAAAACATCACCTGTGCTCACTCAGAGCAGGGGACTGGATCCAGCTTGACATTCGCTGGGGATTTCTGAGAGTTTAACAATTAAAGGCTGTTCCTCCGGAGAGAGGAGGGCTCCATCTTTCTCGGCATTACTAATGAAGTGCAAGTCATTCTACCTCTTCCCCACCTTTAGAAACCAAATTTCAAGAGGCCGTAGCGGTTCAAAGGAGAGGCATTGTCACCACTAGCAATGCTGCATCTCCTCTTTAGGGAACATTCTCATGTTCTATTAATTATTGCACTTCTCCGGTATTATTATTCATGGCCTGGCATCTCAAAATACTTGACTTAGCAGTGGTTCTGGAACTAATACTAATAAGTACAGGGCTGGGCCTTGCGGGAAACATGCTTTTTCTCTTACGGGTACAAGTGAAGGCTAATACTTTTATTCATGATTCAGTTCCTCGCATCTATGAGCAGAAGGCAGTCCGTTGGCTAATTATACTGTTTTAAATATTAAAGAAGCAATGATGGGAGGATATCACAGGGAACACTGGTGCATCGTCCATGCACGCACGCTACCTCAAGTGACACTGCAGCCACATACGAGCAATGTATCAGCAGACAGAAGAGAGAGCAGCTGCTTTAGCACCCCAGCTTTGGAGGGGTAGCCAGTGATTTTATTGTCCATTTGTTGTGCGATGTTATGAGTAACTAACATGTGATGTCAAATATAATCATCGTATGCTAAATAGAGTTAAATTGTAGGATTAAAGAAGTATAAGACTGATCAGTAGTTAGAAGGGATAATTATGTATTAGGTATCTAAGTAAGTAGGGTTGAAACGCAAGGCCTGTAGGCTGCGGCCTGCAAGATTTTCACTTAGCTACTTTAGGCCTTGGGGATAAGAAATGCTGACATAAGTGACCGAAGAATGACCCTCTGCCACAAGATTACAGGAAACGATGTACCAACGGGTCATATTGCAAGAAATTGACAGTAAAAGTAAATTTTGGCTTACAAGATCCCTGGTAGTCACATTTTTTAACACGTGTGCTAACCACGGGGTGCACTATGTGCATAAATGTTAATGAGGTATAGTCAAAATCACATTATAAAAAGAGGGTGTCCAGATTAGCAAAACTGAGCTCCCTATCAGAAAATCCAGCAGGAACCGTCCCTCTACTGATGATCAATCTATGAGAGACCCTAATTCTATTGTAAAGAATGTGAGTATAACTATATTTGTAATTTGTGCATAGATCTTTATAGAATTTCTATATGTTTGGATAATCATAACTTTAATTGTAACTTTAATAAAACTTGTAAAAACAGACTAAACCTTGTATGTGTAAATGTATGGGTGGTCACAACCCTTGATCTTTATGGGTTCCTAGAGACTCTAAATCTGAAGCAAGTAGAGTGGTGACGTTCACTTTGTTCAACTTTCAGAGTAGCAGCCATGTTAGTCTGTGTACGTAAAAAGAAAAGGAGGACTTGTGGCACCTTAGAGACTAACACATTTATTTGAGCATAAGCTTTCGTGAGCTACAGCTCACTTCATCGGATGTATTGAAACTGTAGCCACCAGAGCCGAACCCATGGTGGTGTAACACTGCATTACAAAATTCACTTTAAATAAAATACAAGTCTACAGCGGATTAACAACCAAGGATGCTTAACAAGGGCAACCTACTTCACAGGCTCTCATTCCTGAGGAGATAAACATAGCAATATACACATTGCTTTTCAGGAATAGAAACTTAGGCCTCGATCCTCCATTGACATCTACAAGTGCCCACTAAGGTTGCCAGGCATTGGTTTTCAGCTGGAGTGGTCGGTCGAAAAGGGGCCCTGGTGGCTCCGGTCAGCACCGCTGACTGGGCCTTTAAAAGTCCTCTTGGTGGCACAGCAGGGCTAAGGCGGGCTCGCTGCCTGCCCTGGATCTGCCTGGCTCCCAGAATCTGCCGTCATCTCCCTGTGGCCCCCTATGCCCAGAAACAGACATGGGGGCTCCATGTGCTTCCCCAGCCCCAAGCACCGGCTTTGCAGCTCCCATTGGCCGGGAACCATGGCCATTGGGAGCTGCAGGGATGGTGCCTGCAGGGGCGGGCAGTACACGGAGCCCCCTAGCCCTTCTGTCTAAGAGCCGCAGGGACATGCTGCCGCTTCTGGGAGCCACATGGAGCCAGGTCAGGCAGGTGAGCCCGCCCAGGCAGAGCCTGCACCCCCTCCTGCATTCCAACCCCCTGCCCAGCTGTGAGATCTCTCCCGCACCCAAACTCCTTCCCAGAGTCTGCACCCCAACCCCCTGCTCCAGTCCTGAGCCACCTCCTGCACCCCGAACCCTTCATCCCTGGCCCCACCCCAGATCCCGCACCCTCTTCCAGAGCTCACACCCCTACCCCAGACCTGAGTCCCCGCCCGCACCCTAAACCCCTCATCTCCAGCCCCACCCAGAGCTCTCACCACCAGCCAGAGCCCTCACCCCCTCCCACACACCAACCCCCTGCCCCAGCCCAGAGCCCCCTCCCGCACCCTGGGAGGATGGGGAAGAGAGAGCGATAGAGGGAGGGTGGATGGAGTGAGCAGAGGGCAGTGAATCAGAGAAGTGGTGGGGAAAGGGCAGGGCAGGGACTGGCAAGAGTGTGTTTGGTTTTGTGCGATTAAATAGTTGCAACCCTCGTGCCCACCCACATGTCAATGAAGGATCAGGGCCTCAGACAGTGGGTTGCAGCTTGGAACTGGTTTGATGTCCTGAGTTGGAATTCCACATCCTGTTTCTATTACAGTCCATGGGAATAGTATCATTGACTTTGATGGCCATGAGAAGTAGGCCTTGAAATCAAACTGGTCTATTCTGCAGCACTGAAAGGTTGAAGACACAATACTTTCGAATCTGGATGCATAAAGATAGGCTTTAGTTCAAACAGGAATTGTATGGGGGAAGTCCTATGGCCTGTGCTATATGTCAAACTAAATGATCACAGTGGTCTCTTCTGGCCTTGCACTCTATGAGTCTGTGGAAACCAGACTCTTAAATCTATATTTTGGCAGCTAAGTAAAGGTTTGGCCAGATTTTCAAAAGTGCTGAGCACCTGCCGCTCCTATTAGTTTCCATGTCATTTGTGAGTATTCAGCACCTCTGAAAATTAGGCCAATTTCATGTGCCTCAATATGGATTTAAGGGAGAGATTTTCAAAGACGTGAATGAGAGCTAGGCACCTAACTGCCCTATGTCATCCTGCAAAGATCCCCCTATGAGCCCAACCTTAAGAACTCAGGTAACTGTTTAAAAACTTGGACCTCACTTTTACTAAACACTTAACTAAACAGAGCTGGGAAGTTGGGTTTTTTTGGCCAGCTTTGGGCCTATATAAAATATATTTGTTCAAACTGGAAACTGGGATCTGAATCCAGATCAACCTCAGAGATTTTCCATGGTATAAAGAGATTTTTCCTGATGGTTAGCCGAATCTTTCGTTTACAATTAAATCTTTCTTTTAACGTGAAACTTGCAATCTTCGCTGGTGAATATGTCTTATGCATGTAATTTGAGCTCACATTACAAAAAAACCAAAGAAACCAAACAATAAAACAACAATGCAACAAGCTTGATAAGTCATTGCAAGAATAATACATGGTTAAACTCCCATTTACTTATGTATTTATTTGAAAAAAACCCTGCAGGTTATTTTTAATTTGTAACATAGACAAGCGTTCTGATAGCAAGCAGCCAGCTGGATATAATCTTATTGAAAACTGCACTGCTAGCAGAAAACAATTCATTTTTCAGTTTACAGAGATGTAAATTCTGCCTTCGACTACTTAATAAATACTCTTTTTTTTAAAAAAAAAAAGAGTGTGTGTGTGTGTGTGTATATATATATATATATATATATATATATATATATATTCCTTTGGCAAGCAAACAAAGAAAAACCCCACTTTGCTCATGACTGATCTTGGCATTTTCTTTACTTATTGGATATCAGTGGGAAGAGCAGATTGCAATGTTTAACTGTCTAATGTATGCTGTAAAAGATTTCATTGATACTGTCATGCTGAATAGTTAGCCATTAAAACCCTTTCATATTACATGCATTTCTACACATTGTTACCAGAGATTGCTTCGTGCAAGAATGCTTTGTTAGGATAGGGTAATTTGATGGATGTCAAACAAAGTGGAATATATATATATATATATATATATATATATATATATATATATATATATATATATATTCTCTCTGTATAAATCTAACATGAGAAATATACTTTGACATACAATACCACATTGCATATCTTTTAAAAGTATATGACAATAACAAATATAGATTTAAAACAATATTATATGGTCATAGCTTTCATCATAAAAATGTACATAATACTGTAGTTATCCCAGATGTATACCTGCTGTAATAGTTGTCATTACAGAAATGTACATACTCTGATAGTGGTCATCATGAATGACACACTCTGTAATAGATTTCAGAGTAGCAGCCGTGTTAGTCTGTATTCGCAAAAAGAAAAGGAGGACTTGTGGCACCTTAGAGACTAACCAATTTATTAGAGCATAAGCTTTCGTGAGCTACAGCTCACTTCCTCAGATGCATATCGTGGAAACTGCAGCAGGCTATATATATACACAGAGAATATGAAACAATACCTATTCCCACCCCACTGTCCTGCTGGTAATAGCTTATCTAAAGTGATTTCCAGCACAAATCCAGGTTTTCTCACCCTCCACCCCCCCACACAAATTCACTCTCCTGCTGGTGATAGCCCATCCAAAGTGAAAACTCTTTACACAATGTGCATGACAATCAAGCTGGGCTATTTCCTGCATAAATCCAGGTTCTCACATCCCCCCCACCCCCATACACACACAAACTCACTCTCCTGCTGGTAATAGCTCATCCAAACTGACCACTCTTCAAGTTAAAATCCAAGTTAAACCAGAACATCTGGGGGGGGGGGGTAGGAAAAAACAAGAGGAAACGGGCTACCTTGCATAATGACTTAGCCACTCCAAGTCTCTATTTAAGCCTAAATTAATAGTATCCAATTTGCAAATGAATTCCAATTCAGCAGTTTCTCGCTGGAGTCTGGATTTGAAGTTTTTTTGTTTTAAGATAGCGACCTTCATGTCTGTGATCGCGTGACCAGAGAGATTGAAGTGTTCTCCGACTGGTTTATGAATGTTACAATTCTTGACATCTGATTTGTGTCCATTTATTCTTTTACGTAGAGACTGTCCAGTTTGACCAATGTACATGGCAGAGGGGCATTGCTGGCACATGATGGCATATATCACATTGGTGGATGTGCAGGTGAATGAGCCTCTGATAGCGTGGCTGATGTTATTAGGCCCTGTGATGGTGTCCCCTGAATAGATATGTGGGCACAGTTGGCAACGGGCTTTGTTGCAAGGATAAGTTCCTGGGTTAGTGGTTCTGTTGTGTGGTATGTGGTTGTTGGTGAGTATTTGCTTCAGGTTGCGGGGCTGTCTGTAGGCAAGGACTGGCCTGTCTCCCAAGATTTGTGAGAGTGTTGGGTCATCCTTTAGGATAGGTTGTAGATCCTTAATAATGCGTTGGAGGGGTTTTAGTTGGGGGCTGAAGGTGACGGCTAGTGGCGTTCTGTTATTTTCTTTGTTAGGCCTGTCCTGTAGTAGGTAACTTCTGGGAACTCTTCTGGCTCTATCAATCTGTTTCTTTACTTCTGCAGGTGGGTATTGTAGTTGTAAGAAAGCTTGACAGAGATCTTGTAGGTGTTTGTCTCTGTCTGAGGGGTTGGAGCAAATGCGGTTGTATCGCAGAGCTTGGCTGTAGACGATGGATCGTGTGGTGTGGTCAGGGTGAAAGCTGGAGGCATGCAGGTAGGAATAGCGGTCAGTAGGTTTCCGGTATAGGGTGGTGTTTATGTGACCATTGTTTATTAGCACTGTAGTGTCCAGGAAGTGGATCTCTTGTGTGGACTGGACCAGGCTGAGGTTGGTGGTGGGATGGAAATTGTTGAAATCATGGTGGAATTCCTCAAGGGCTTCTTTTCCATGGGTCCAGATGATGAAGATGTCATCAATATAGCGCAAGTAGAGTAGGGGCTTTAGGGGACGAGAGCTGAGGAAGCGTTGTTCTAAATCAGCCATAAAAATGTTGGCATACTGTGGGGCCATGCGGGTACCCATAGCAACCCATAACAACGCTTCCTCAGCTCTCGTCCCCTAAAGCCCCTACTCTACTTGCGCTATATTGATGACATCTTCATCATCTGGACCCATGGAAAAGAAGCCCTTGAGGAATTCCACCATGATTTCAACAATTTCCATCCCACCACCAACCTCAGCCTGGTCCAGTCCACACAAGAGATCCACTTCCTGGACACTACAGTGCTAATAAACAATGGTCACATAAACACCACCCTATACCGGAAACCTACTGACCGCTATTCCTACCTGCATGCCTCCAGCTTTCACCCTGACCACACCACACGATCCATCGTCTACAGCCAAGCTCTGCGATACAACCGCATTTGCTCCAACCCCTCAGACAGAGACAAACACCTACAAGATCTCTGTCAAGCTTTCTTACAACTACAATACCCACCTGCAGAAGTAAAGAAACAGATTGATAGAGCCAGAAGAGTTCCCAGAAGTTACCTACTACAGGACAGGCCTAACAAAGAAAATAACAGAACGCCACTAGCCGTCACCTTCAGCCCCCAACTAAAACCCCTCCAACGCATTATTAAGGATCTACAACCTATCCTAAAGGATGACCCAACACTCTCACAAATCTTGGGAGACAGGCCAGTCCTTGCCTACAGACAGCCCCGCAACCTGAAGCAAATACTCACCAACAACCACATACCACACAACAGAACCACTAACCCAGGAACTTATCCTTGCAACAAAGCCCGTTGCCAACTGTGCCCACATATCTATTCAGGGGACACCATCACAGGGCCTAATAACATCAGCCACGCTATCAGAGGCTCATTCACCTGCACATCCACCAATGTGATATATGCCATCATGTGCCAGCAATGCCCCTCTGCCATGTACATTGGTCAAACTGGACAGTCTCTACGTAAAAGAATAAATGGACACAAATCAGATGTCAAGAATTGTAACATTCATAAACCAGTCGGAGAACACTTCAATCTCTCTGGTCACGCGATCACAGACATGAAGGTCGCTATCTTAAAACAAAAAAACTTCAAATCCAGACTCCAGCGAGAAACTGCTGAATTGGAATTCATTTGCAAATTGGATACTATTAATTTAGGCTTAAATAGAGACTTGGAGTGGCTAAGTCATTATGCAAGGTAGCCCGTTTCCTCTTGTTTTTTCCTACCCCCCCCCCCCCCAGATGTTCTGGTTTAACTTGGATTTTAACTTGAAGAGTGGTCAGTTTGGATGAGCTATTACCAGCAGGAGAGTGAGTTTGTGTGTGTATGGGGGTGGGGGGGATGTGAGAACCTGGATTTATGCAGGAAATAGCCCAGCTTGATTGTCATGCACATTGTGTAAAGAGTTGTCACTTTGGATGGGCTATCACCAGCAGGAGAGTGAATTTGTGTGGGGGGGTGGAGGGTGAGAAAACCTGGATTTGTGCTGGAAATCACTTTAGATAAGCTATTACCAGCAGGACAGTGGGGTGGGAATAGGTATTGTTTCATATTCTCTGTGTATATATAAAGCCTGCTGCAGTTTCCACGATATGCATCTGAGGAAGTGAGCTGTAGCTCACGAAAGCTTATGCTCTAATAAATTGGTTAGTCTCTAAGGTGCCACAAGTCCTCCTTTTCTTTCTGTAATAGATGTTAGCATTGAAAATAATAACATCCATCATTTTTTTCATCATAGTTCTCCAAGAGCTTAAAAGAGTGGGTTTATAATGTCATTACAGCAGTGTGGCCCAGGGGCTAGAGCACTGGACCGGTACTTAGGGGACCTAGGTTTTATTTCCAGCTCTGCTGCTGCGTGGCTTTTGACACATCACTTCACCTCTCTGTGCCTCGGTTTCCCCCTCTGTAACGGGGATAATGATGCTGACCTCCATTGTAAAGCCCTTTGAGATCCAGTGGTCAAGAAAGTGCTATACAGGAGCACTATCATAGCCAATTTACAAATGATGAAATTGCAGCCCTGAGAGGACAAGTGATTTAGCCAAGGTCACGTAGCAGACGGCTGGTGGAGTTAGGAACAGAATGCAGATTTCCATTCCTCTGCTCTAAATATTGGCTCACCGTTGTTTTACAGAAAGAGTACTGTATATAAAGTCAATGGATACTGTGCTGCAATGGGAGTTGAAGCTGTTAAGCAGACGCCAGGATCAGCTGTGCATCTTGCAGGATCGAAGCTCAATCCCCCACAAACTGAGCAGAGAAAAAAACAATTCACAGCAAGTCATTTATCTGACAAATTAGCCTCTTTCTGCTTGCCAGCAGGTTACGGTTTGCTCAGATTTATTTGCTATCTGAAATGATTTGACAGTGTTTTCTGCCATTTTTCATTAACCCCTGTGGCTTTATCATGATTTTTGCTAGTCCAGTGGTGGTGTTTATTTGTGACTGGTCAGAGAAGTCACATGATGTTCTGTTTCCTCGACTGGGTGAGACAGCAATCATGTCTACTGCAAATATTTGCACGCACAAAGCTAGAAATTTGCTTTGCACAAGCTTTCCTGGCAGCACAACTCAATCTCTCGCATGTGCGTGGAAAGGGAACTCAAAGGGAAAGAAAGATGAAGGAAGCTAATTCATGGAGAAGTTTGAATGAACATGAATATGTTTTCCGAACACATATTTTTGGGTTTGTACAACACCTCGCACAATGGTGTCCTGCTCCATAACTAAGACTCGTGGGCACTGTGAGAATACTACTCCTAATAATAATGTACATTGTTTGCCCAACTTCAGAGTTTAGTATTAACACCTATGATTAGCATCCCCATATTACAGGTAGGGAAAGCGAGTCACAGGAAGAACAAATGACTTGCCTAAAGTCACCCAGTGTTTATCTACACTTTGAGCTAGCAGGGGAGGGTGATTCCCAGCTCAGGGAGTCATAGTTGCATTAGCTGTCATTGATGTAACACACTAAACATGGACTATAGCTGCAGCAGCATGAGGGTCTGGGCATCTTGAGTGGACGCCAATCAGCGACCAGGGCCAGCCCCTCCTGTCTCCATGGCTGCGCTCTATTTTTAGCATGCTAGCTCGATCAGAGTTAGCATGGGTATGTCTCCTTGAGCTGGGAATGGCACGCCCAGCTTAAAATGGAAACATACCCACAAGAGACTCAGGTGCTGGAATGATCTGCAGCTATTTTATGCAGCATTGCCCATGCAATGAGGGCATGAAGACTGGGGCACAACGTCATCACCCTAATGTAGGGGAATCCTCCGGTGGAGAAGAATTGGGGCCAGGGCTCGTATGCCAGCCATCTTTCTGTGGGCCAATCATAAGGGATGTGGCAGAGAAAAGGGAGGATTGGAAGGCTGATCCAGTGGTCAAAGGAACTGAAGAGACCAGGGTTCAATTCACTGCTCTTCCATGGGCTTCCTGTGTGACTTGGGCAAGTCACTTAGGCCCAGGACCTCAAAGGTATTTAGGTGCTTAACTCCTATTGATTTCAATGGGAACTAGATACCTTTGAGGAGCTGGGCTTTAGTCTCTCTGTACTTCAGTTCTCCATCTATAAAATAGACATACTGACACCTTCCTATGTTACAAGGGGGCTTGAAAGATAAATACATGAGAAATTGGGAGGCACTCAATGTGATGCTATTTGGAGAGGGGGGATATAAGGAGTGCAGACTGATGGCTTTCTTTGCCATAATGTTCCCCAGCCATTGGCAACCAGCAGAATTGAGAGGTGCTTGTGAAACCCACACACCTCCTGGGTGTGGTGTTCTGTCCTATCCAGTGGCACTGAGAGCACTTAGAGAGAGAGAGATTAATGAGTCTTCTCTACAGCCTTAGCTAACAGCCAGTTGGCTTTAAGCTCATGTGGTAGAGGCTCATGCACTAAGCTCTAGAGGCCCCAGGTTCGATCCCGTCCGCTGACGACCATCACGACTGTCAGTGTTACAAGTGGGGGCTTGTCTGGGATTTCAACTGGGAAGTCTCTGAAGCTCGGGATGCGCTAGGGGAAGTATGGGGAACTATGTAACCCACACCCCTTCTGGGTGTGGTGTTGTGTCCCATCCACTGGCACTGAGACCACTTAGAGAGAGAGATTCATGAGTCTACTTACAGCCTTAGCTAACAGCCAGTTGGCTTGAGGCTCTTGCACTAAGCTCCAGACGTCCCAGGTTCGATCCTGCCTGCTGACGACCTCAGTTCATCGGTGTTACACTTCTTATACTCAGGGACCAATTCGGTTCACAGCTCTTCCAAGAATGAGACTCGGCTCGAAGGGTATACCTGCACAGTCCTTCCCAAGCAGTGCTGCCCACAGCATCTGTCAAAGTTGTGGGCCAGAGACTGAGTCCGGGCCAGAATTTGGCATTGTGGGTTGTTAGCTTCCAGCTCCGTGTCTTTCCTACATGAGTGGGTGAGTGAAAGGATACTAATGACAATTGTCTTGCTCTGAACGATTACAGGGTTGTCTCTGTGAATATTGTGACACTTGCAGCATGGGCTTTGGAAACTAGCATTCCATGTTGCTTTGTTTCTAATATTCATCAGATTTCCGGCCACTTTAACCACTTGCTTTCCCACAATGAAATCAGGGTGTGGAACCATAGGAATCTGAGCTATCCACCTACAAATGGGCATTTGATATACAGGTTCAGGAATCAGCTAAAATTTTAACATAATTATTAATTAGTGTTACTTGTATTACCCCAGTGTCTTGGAGCCCCAGTTGTGAACCAAGACCTGGCTGTTCTGGGTGCTGTACAAACACAGACCAAAAAGATAATTTCTGCCTCAAAGAACCTACACATTTGGATTTACATTTCTGATTGTTTTTGTTTTAGTGCAGAGTCATTTTGGGGATGCCTACACTGCAAAAAAAAAACAAAACAAAAAGAAAAAACAACACCCACACCACCGTGTCTCAGTGCCCAGGTCAACTGATGTGGTCTAACATTATGTGGCTGCAAATAGCAGTATAGATGTTCAGACTCTGGCTGGATCCTGGGCTCTGAAACATCGTGAAAGGGACAGGTCTCAGACCCTGGGCTCCGGCCCGAGTCTGAACATCTACACTGCTGATTTTAGCTCCAGACCGCAAGCCCCGTGAGCTCAAGTCAGTTGACCCTGGTTCTGAGTCTTGCTGTCTTTTTTTTTTTTTTTCAGTGTAGACATACCCTGTGACAGCTGAACTCTTTAAGGAAGGTGAAGCAGAAATCCTTATCTGTTGTACCACCAGCAGTGTACGTAAAGGAAATGGCCAGCGGAGATAGATTGCCAGAGTAAATACCCAGAGGATCTGCAGAGAGAGAGAGACAGAGAGAGAGGTGCAAGGTCTTCAGTAGTAATTGGTCTATAAAATGTTTTCATTTTGGCTTTTATTGAGACCTTTTAGGTCCAAATCTCATTACTTTGCCCTTTTCTGTCCATATGTTCCTAGGGAAGTTGGGGAATGAGTTGACTGACTGCAGAGAGCTGCTCAGAGGATGGCTCAGTCTGTCAAAAAGTTATTTCAACTTTCTCTGCTTTATCTTCACTCTTTTAATCGCATTCAAACTTTTGTTTTATTAATGATAATTAAAAGCAGGTAATTACATTACCAGTATAGGAGATGATAACGCAAGAGTGGTAGATTACAATGAGTGATCATTAAATATTGCATCAAGAATGAAGGTAAAAGAGTTACATGGATATGCAAATATTAATACTAGCTGTAAATTACTAGGAGCTGGCTTATAAGATGTCAGAAGAAGGGGCCTCACATGCTGCTCAGGGCTATACTGCTACTACTAATATAATAGATAATTAATTATAATAATTAATAAAGAAAAATATGAACTGTGTTAATGTATAAGGTTGTTTAACTGCAGATATCATGGGCCAGATCCTGGACCTCCAGCGAAGGAACACGTGACACGAGTCATTAAGGGCGGAGGATGTAATGATGATTTTAAACCCTGTTTAATCTCCACTCATCCTGGAGTTATTTTGCACTGCTTCAGTTGACAGGCACAAGTAAGAGCAGCCCGAAGGCTGCACCTGCATTAAAACATCCCGGTCATCTTCTGAGCACACACATTAAGCAAAGGCTCTGTAATAGCTGCTAAATGGATCATTATATAAACAATTAAACTGTCAAACTGTCCTGCAGTGATGCAAGGGAGTGAGTACCAACCTCAGAACAGACTACTAAGAAGCAGGGCACAATCCCCAAACTAGTTGTGAGTCCTGTACTTAGATTTCATCAAAAACTTTTTAAGTGTAAAGTCCTCAGGCACTATAAGAGCCTTAACATGGAGTCACAGACAGTCCCCTTGGGTACTTTGGTCTATCTTGCCACCTTGATAAGCTTGCCGTAGTGGTAGATGGCACAAAAATCACAACAATACTCATGTTACTCCCAGTCCCAAAGGACTAGTTACTTGCCCCAGGTCAATTGCACTTTAGATCTTACACGGAAATAATGCTTGTAGCCAATCCTATAATAAACTAAAGACTTATTGGCTAAGAAAAAAGAAATCAGAGAGTTATTTACAAGGTTAAAGAAAGTAAGCATGCAAAGGTGTTAGCATATGAGGTTTCAAAAGCTGATAAAAGCTGCTGTAATATGCAAGCTCTATCTGTCCTGTAGGGCTAACCCAGGCTAAGCAGCTGGGGATTCATTGCTTATGCTTAGACATCTTGCCTTCCTAAAGTCCAAGCAGAATAGAAATACAGTTTCTTCTTGTTAGGGATTTTTATCCGCTTTCCCCCCAGAGTTCAAGCTGATAGGATAAGTCCATGCCCACTCCATTCTGGGATTGGACACACAGGTTACTAAGCTGCCAAGTGAACAGACCCTGACAGCCTTTCTGTGAAGAGAAGGGGAGAAACTGTACTCAGCTCTGCCGTCGGGAATGTCCCAGATACAGCAATGCAAGATTTGCATCTAGATTTTCATTTTCTCTTTGACTAGATGCTTTTATTTTACAATTAATCTTATTTTGTCACTTTCTTGTGTCTTCTACTTTCAACTAAATAGGCTCACATTTTATTTAAGATACTGCAAACTGCTTGTACTGCTGGTGAGTGGGTACAACCACTAATGGGCAACCTGAGAGAGAAGATGGTGCTGACACCTGACTATAACAAAGGTGAGAGAACAGGTGTAGCCATAATTTCTTCCCTGTCCCCCACTTGCTCCTGGGAGAAAGTATTCTGCTACTGCCTGATGCCAGTAGCACCTCACTTCCTCACCCCTTCTGATGTAGACCAGTGGTCAGAATCAAGGATCCACCCACGCCCATCCTTCCTCACCCATCCTGCCCTATATCAGCCAATGGACAGAATCAAGGCCCGCCACACTCTTGCCCTTCTTTGGCCATATCCCACCCACCTAGGCCTGAGGGGAATTAACAGCCCTTTGGCATCTCAGCTATGACTTCTCTTTATCCCTCTCACACCTGGGGCAGTAGTCTGGGGTGGGGTCGTCTGTCAAGGGAAATAGAGCAGGGATGTTACTCTCCTTTATGCCTGAATAAGTCCAAGCCAGAAATGTTTCATTTTTAATCCCTGTCACTATTTAACTGTGCACTGGATGTTTTTGAATGTTGTGATATTTTGTGTGTTGTTGCTCTTTTGTTTGAAGTGGTTTTCTGTCTTTTTTTTCCATTGAATTTGAAAAAATAATAACACACACACACACACATAAATCCAACTCCTTCGCTGCTGTAGCTCAGCTGAAGTCAATGGTTTACACCTGTTTACACCAGTTGAGGATCTGGCCCACAGGATTTAAAGTGTTTCAAAACCACTTGGAAATGGCTTCTGCTAGTTCACTCCTATGACATATGACAGATTTCTGCAAGGAGTAGCTATGTTTTTAAAGTTTATTTTAGGAATTAGTCATGAATTTTATTTTTTGAATATAACGGTGACTAGATCTATAATGTAAATGAAGTGGTAAGTGAATTCATATTTAGTCATTTCCCACTGTAAATAGCATGCATTAAAAACAGTAGTTTGTGTGCTATTACCTTAGTTGTGCAGAGTAATAATATGGAGTTTACACTAAATGTACTTTTGACATGGATTTGCATTGTCTGCATTGTACGCGACACATGGGGCTGCGGAAGTGGCTGTGTTACAGTGTCAGTGATCAGTTGGGACCCTGACCACTTGCGATCATTCCCGTTGGTCTCTTTGTGACAGCAGGGGAGTCAGCATCAATGTGAATGGCCAAATTCCTATTTGGTGGGTTATATCCTCTGCCCCTGAATTCCCCTTGCACATTCAGCTGGATAAAGTATCCTTCTCTGCTGTGTGCTGTTAAGAGCCTGATCCAAGCCTATGGAAGTCGGTAGAAAGTCTCCTATTGATTTGGGTCAGGCTCCCAAACTGCAGCTCTGTTTCACTCCAGAGTGGCTTCCGTCTCTGTTTGGTGAGTCCATTGTGTGCTCTACAATCTACTGGGATTAAAGACATTACGACCCTGCCCTCTCCTCCTTTATGTCCAGGTTAAAAACCTCCTCCTGTCATGCTGCATGTAGAAAAACTAATGTATTGTCTAGCAGTCTCTTTGTTCTTATTCCCTAGCCCAAAGAATTCAGCCTGTCTCTTTCTGAGTTTCTGTAATGCATCTCAAAGTGGGGTGGGGCAGGGGTGGGGTTCCACAGAAAATTTTGACCTTTTGGTTAAAAAAAAAAAAGAAATATTTCAACCAGATCAGGAGTTCAGCTTGGAAATGCTGCTGTGATTCCTCATGGGAACTGTAGTTCAAGTACCTCATGCTCCCATTCTTTTCTTTAAGATGGGCTCCTCGGGTAAGACATCTCCCATGATGCACCATGGTTTCCCCTCTGGGTGAGGGGAGGCTGTGTATCATACAGGTCCCATGGCTGTAGTGAATCATAAGAGATTAATTCTGTCTGGGGAGCCCAGCCCGTGCTTGAGAATGGGGACATGAGGGAACGGAACAGAAACTCCCACGAGCTACTGCAGCAGCATTTCTGAATGAAAATATTCTGGTTTTCAGATGAAACATTTTCGGTTTCCAGGATTTTTGTTTTTCAACAAAAACAATCAGAATTTTTTGCAGAAAGCTGACAGGTTTTGAGAATAATGTTGTTTTGTTGAAAAACCTAATTTTCTGTCGAGAAAGCGTTTGAATGGGAAGTTTTCAACCAGCTCTTCCTACAAGACTGTAGACAGTACCATAAAAAGGGCATCCTCATCAGATTGTTATCCAAATCTTCTGAGATCAATATATTTGGCCCAGATCCTGCACACTGTTCCTGGTGCATGCCTGATGGACTCACCTGAGACCACACAGAAGAGCTTGTCAACTGCTGGAAATGGCCCACCTTGATTATCACTACAAAAGGTGTCTCCCCCCCACCCCCAACCCCGCTCTCCTGCTGGTAATATCTCACCGTAAGTGATCACATTTATTATAGTGTGAATGGTAACACCCATTGCTTCATGTTCTCTATGTATATAAATCTCCCCACTGTATTTTCCACCGAATGCATCCGATGAAGTGAGCTGTAGCTCACAAAAGCTTATGCTCCAATAAATTTGTTAGTCTCTAAGGTGCCACAAGTCCTCCTTTTCTTTTTGTGAATACAGACTAACACAGCTGCTACTCTGAAACAGAAGAGTTTGTCAGACTGGGGCCTTAGATTGTAATATCTCTATGGCAGGGAATATTGTAACAAAACTGTAGACACAAATACAGTTGGATTTATGTGGATTTATTGATGTGATGAAGGGAGTTATTCCTCCAGCAGGAATACAATTAACAGATACAGATAACATGAAACGAAGTAAGAATGGATTTTAAACAGCTGAGTCAATTAAATGCCTGATTAGTGAATTTAGGTATTTATTTTTCTTGGGTAAAGTTTCCTAGGCTCAAGTATATGGTTAGCCATAGTATATTTTAATTGTCATATTTTATCTATTAACATATTTTAGAGGAACCTTTACCATAGTTTATTAATTACTATTGTTGTTATAGTTGTAAGCACTGTCACAGAACCTATTTTAGTTTCTGATGGAAGGAAAGCAATTTTTGGTGATCTTATATGAAGATACATGAAGCAGGGAGAATACAGCTGGAGATTCATGAAGTTACAGTAGGCTGAGCGTGAACTATTTACGGTAGCAAAATAGGTTAGCATTAGCCAACAGAGAAATGTGATACAGGGGTCCTAAGGAGGAGAGCAATACACTCTGTAAGTCACCAACTCCGCAACTCACTCTGTTGAAATACAAAGTTGGAGAAATCCGGGCTCCAGAACAGCATTACAAATACAGTGCTAACTTCTCTCTGTTTTACCTGCAATGTATTAGCCAGATTTCCTTAATGAGAAGTACCTTTTTGGGGAAAAAAAAAGGGGGCTGGAGTTTACACACAGCCCTGAGCTATGGATGGTGTGTATGCCGCATCACTTCTAGAGTAGCCTTTTGACACACCCTTCTAAACAGATACGACCAATTTGGTCCATCTAATGTACCCTTTCTACTCACATGCACATCATACATGTTTACTTTAAGATGAGGTATGATACGGAGTGGGAAATGATGCAGTTTCAATAGAAACGAGGATAAACAATGACACCATCAAGCTGTTAGAACAGGTATTGGCGACCTTTGGCACGCAGCTCATCAGGGAAATCCACAGGCTGGCCAGGACGGTTTGTTTACCTGCACCATCTGCAGGTTCAGCCGATCGCAGCTCCCACTAGCCGCGGTTCGCCATTCCAGGCCAATGGGGTCTGCGGGAAGTGGCATGGGCCGAGGGATGTGTTAGAATGACCACTTTGAAATATTTGCACTTGTTTCTGTTAGTTTAATGACTGTATTATTTCAAGACATAAAATTGTATTTATTTGAGACCTCAAAGCGGAACAACAATAATCTAAAGGATAAACCAAAATCTAATAATTAATGTGTGCAGGTAACATTGAAATATAATAGCACGGGTGGCATTTCTAGTCATATCATTATCATTATGTTGTTCATCATTATGATCTTGGACAAGAGTGTGTCGGTTCATTGCCTTGGAATGTACACAGTTCTGTGCAGGGAAGTTTGTATTCTACTGGTACAGGCACAAATAAAGTCTTGTAGACACTCAGATGCCATTGAGCCCTTGAAGGATACAGAAAGTAGTTGATCATCCGAACGTTTCCATCCATATTGCAATAGTATGGGCGTAGTTTGGGGGGTCGAAGGGTAGGCATTGATCCCCCAAACAAAGGCGAGGCCTGAGGGATGCATGTGTAAGCGGGGGAATAGTCCCGCTCTCGTGGGGAACTTTCCTGGTTTCTGCACTACCCTGCTGAAGTGGGCTAGCGAAAGAATCTGAGTCCTCGCTCCCACTTCCTTTACCCAGTGGCCTCCCTGCCCTTGAGGACTCCCCTTCCACTCTCCTGTCTGGCAGAGTCCTCGTAACCCCAACAAGGCTGGGACCAGGATTCCTGGGGTGCTCGACTGAATGGAGTGGGTAATTCTCTGACCCACTGACCATTACATACAATTTATAGCAAATGCAAGTTATTTAATCAACAATTAATTTTAAAAAGAATAAGAAAAAATGGGAAAGGTGAAAGGAAACACATCACCCCGCTCTGTGGCAGGGAACATCACAAACAGTGTCTCTGGAACGTCAGGGCGGTTCACAGGCTGTTCCTTGTAAGTCCCAGGCCTTCTTCCCCTTGGCCATGCTGCAGGGATGCTGCGGGTTGGACATTCGGTCTGGTGGTGTCCAGACGCTCTCAGGCTCTAAGTGGTAGGACCCTTCTTCCAAGTGTCACCCCCACCCTGTCAGGGTTACGATCCAAGCCTGGCCTGCAGAGCCCCTTGGCTGAGGCATCTCCCTGTGCTGGGCCCGCTGCCCAGGGTCCCCCTCGCTTTCCCCAGCTGCTCACTGCACACAGCTCAGGACTGCTCCAGCCCCAGCTCCACTCTGCCTCAGCACTGCTGCTGCTGCTCTGCCTCCAGCTCCCTGGGCTGCTTCTCTGGCCCCTCTGGCTCTGCTCCCTGCAGCTCGGCTCCCAGGACAGGTCTGCTCTGCAGGCTGCTTCTGTGACTCTGCTCCCAGCACTGACCTGCTCCCTGGGCTGTTTTCTGGCCTCTCTGGCTCTGGTTGCAGCAGCTCTGCTCCCAGGGCAAATCTGCTCTCTCTGCGCTGTGCCTCTGGCTTTGGGGCTGCAGCTCTGCTCCCAGGACAGGGTCTGCTCTCTCTGGGCTGCTTTTCTGGTCCCTCTGGATCTGGCACAGCTCTGCTCCCAGCTTAGCTTGGGCCCCTGCTGTCTCCTTAGCTCGGCCCCACTCTGTCTGACCCAGGCAAATCCAGCTCACACGGAGGACGGGATCTCCCTGGCCTCCTGACTCCCCGATTAGCCTGCTCGCCTGGTCATTCAGGCTGACCTGGAGAATTGTCCTCTTCCCAATGTTCCTGGGGGCTGTCAGTCTCAGGGTCCTGATGCTCCATCAACCCTTCCCCCTTTTTAGTACTGGGAGCTAGCAACTAAAACACCCCACTGAATGTTAGTAAGGGGGCAACAGTCCCCTCACACATGTGCCACTGCCCCCTCCAGGATTTCTGCAAGCGCCAACCTGCTCTGCTTGGCCTGCTGGGGGAAGGAGGGCACTCTGTTCTCATGCTGCTCCTCCTCCCCGGCACATTCTGCCTCGCTCAGCCCCGCTCCCCTGCAGCCAGGCCCAGGAACGGAGGAGGTGGGATGGAGCTGCTTCTCCTGTCAATGATGGCTCTTCCAGGTCTCTGCCTTTGCGGCTGGAGGCTGCCTCCTGCCAGGTCCTAGAGCCCATCTCCATCACCTTCTATGGGCTCCCTGCATGGCCACCATCCTGTTTCCTGCAGAAAGGTGAGTGCCCGTGGGGGAGAAGGGCAGGTGAGGTAGGGGGATGGGGATAGAGCAGGGGGAAGAGAAGTGGATAGGGGAAGGTGGGGAGGGGGATAGAGTCAGGGAATAGTGGGGAGATGAAGAGGGATGGGGTGGGGAGAGAAAGGGGGATGGCATGGGGAAGAGAAGGGGATAGAGGAATGGTGGGGGAAGTGGGAGCCAATATGTGGCATCTCCTCAGCAACGGCGGTGTCACTGGGAGGCCTTAGGGCGGCTCCCGCACTCAGGTCACCACAGTAGCCCGCAGCAGCAGCTGAGACTCCCCTGCTACGCCAGCCTGTCACCCCCACACCCAGCTCAGGTACCACGCCCGGCAGGGGGAGAGAGAGAGCCAGTGAGCCAGGGGAACTGGATTCACTGCACGCGTGCTTCCTCCGACCCCCAAATATAGCAGTTAAACTACGGCCATGTGTGATCCAGTGTCTGGTTTACCTCTGAACGAAGACATTAGAATCTTTGTTTGCCAAGATGTTCTTTTGACACGCTCTTCCAAATTGTCCTCCCATGGCAGGAGTTTGGCTAGTGACTTGTCCTTTTTCAAAGCTAGATTGAGGTGCCAGCAACTCAGGTCTCTGTAGCTCTCTGTTTCTTTCTTGCTCTGGTCATACAGCAACTTTCTTGCTGCAGAAATTGCAGATTGTCCATCACTCTCTTCCAATTTGGAAAGATCTCTGTAACACTAAGCGCCCTTTGTAGTGACCACATTAAACACAGACATCTTCCCAATACCAAATTGGGATGCCAGAGAGGCACATCTTGTTAATGGGTGTATAACAGGAAGTGTGTTGCACAAGTCAGGAGTGAGTGTGTCACAAATTGCGCCCCCGGGTGTGAAGCGACACTTGTCAGTTGTGTTGATAATGGTGCCTGTTTCAGTCCACATGTTACCTATGTGTTCCATTTTTGGAAAGCAGTGAACAGCCAGGACTAAAATATCTGTATCAGGTGATCTAATGACAATGGTTACTTTGATACCAAAAGATCCACAAGCCATGAGGGCATATACAGCATTCAGCAGTAGCTTTGTGTCTGCTTCCTTTTGAGTACTGTAGAAATCTTGGGCTTCCTCAACATCTCTACTGGTGATGGACCTTACTTCTTCACCATTGCAAAAGCATCCATCAAGAGGTGTTTTTTGTTGGAGGTGCTCCTACACTGAGGTGTATTTTGAACCATACATTCACGGTGGGTTTTTGTTGTTATTTGTTTGTTTTGCAAATGACAGCTTGTTGTGTGCCACATTTTGAATTTTTTCCCCATGGAGTCACAGGACATCCACCAATCACTTTGTATTTCTTGCATCCAACTTTAGATCCTGTCTGGTGCTGTCTTTCTGCACTTTCCACAGAGTTACAGTTGTCATATCTGTCAAAGATTTTGATGACAAAATTAGCTTTGTCAAATCCTTCTAGGACCTGCCTCAAATAATCAGTAGCCAACTCATCGGAATGTGCAGAATTTGGGTCCAGCCATCATTTGCATGAGAGCCATGGCATCTGTGATGTACACTGTGGTTTCTCTGTTGCAAGCTGTTAGCTCATGGATTCCTTCAGCTTGAGCTTCAAGCTGATGCCCTAATTCAGCTTTGTTGGTTCTTCTCATTGCTTCATCAGCATGGACGAGGGACATAGGCACAGGTCCTATGGAATCACTAAGTACATGTGCCATTGAAACATCATCTCTGCCTCTTGCTAAGGACAGAGCTCTGCAGAAAATACTTTCTGCACTGATATCTACTGTGATTGTCCCTCCCTTGACCAACTTAAATGTGGTCTCCTTGTCTATATCAGGAAATGTTTTGATTCCAGGTTTCTTGACTGAGCTGAAGAAACTATGTGTCCCACCAGAATCAAGTGCATCTCTCACAAATCTTCCCATCTGTTCTTCACCAACATCTGCTATTTTCATTGGAAACGTTTGTACATCTGATGATACTGGACTGCATGTGCATATGTTGATAAGAACTTCTGGATGTGATTCGGATCAAATAGGTTTGTTATATTGTTGATGACATGGTTGGTAAGAGCTGTGATGTCCTCCTCATTGCAGAGGCAAGTATTTGTTTGTGGACTCTGTCTCCACTATTTCTCGTTAAGCTGCTTCTTTCTCTCATTGTTTTTGTGTATTCATAATATGAAGTGTGTATTGTCACCCTTACTACTAATACTGACCTGTGCATAAGTGTCACTGAATTAAAAACCTAATGCTGCATGCATCGGCAATTACACATTAAAAGCTTCTGCCAGGCAGACTAGATGCTACATTGTATGTATAAAAGCTTACAAATGGAGAATCATTGCATTAGGAATTCATGTACATTTATATCCACCCACTACGTAGTACAAACTATGGGTACACAATGCACTGCTACTGATGTACAATCTTTAGCGTGAGAGTGACCTGGTCAACAAATTTCAATTGAAAATATAGACAACTATTATAATCACTTGTGAGATACTTTGACAATTAAGAATATGCAATGGGAAAACGTTTCATATTGGTATATTTCAAATTGTTTTTATTTGCCATTTTTGCCACGTGCTAAACAGCTTAATCATTTCTAAAAAACAAAACAAAACAAAAAAACTTGCCCATCCGAAACCAATAAAAAGCTTTTAATACATAGTTATTTGGTGCCTTTGACCAGTAAGTACCACATTAAGGTTTTGGAATTAACTGAAAGAGTAAAATGCTTTAAAGAGACAAGGTGGGTGAGGTAGACCAACTTCTGTTGGTGAGAGAGACCAATAAAAGGTCAAATAAAAGATCTGACCTCACCCACCTTGTCTCTGTAGTATCCTGGGACTGACACTGCTACAACAACACTGCATATAGTACACTGTACTCATGTTGCAGTGTCATTCTGGCAGTTTCCGAAACAGATTTCTCACTTTCTTATTGTTTTATCTTGCCTCCAGGCTCATGACACTATTTGAGAGCTCCACCTCAGACCTCACTGAAACATACATAGAATAGTCTTCAAATGATATGTGTTGGGAGGGAGGTGTAAAGTGGGTATATTAAACTCCCAAAATATGGCCCTTTTTGGAGGATCGTCTTATGCCTATTCTGTGTCTGTGCGTGCTCCTGAGGGAGCATGACTGGGTTCTATACTGCACTGGCAGTTAAGCTACTCTAACTAGTGGGATGTTTCCCTTTCTACCCACTCACTGCCCGTCTACTCCAGGAAGGAAAGAAAGAAGCAGGTATGTCATGGGGTGTTTAGACCCCATGCTACTCCAGCAACTAAGTGGGAGACTAGTTGTCTCCTCAGTTGAGGAGTAGCCACGAGCATTTTATTTAGCAGTGACTCATGGGTTTGACGAACCAGTTGTGGTGGGCTGTACAGCAGAGGCATTGCACCACCATGAATGTGGCCCTGCTCCCAGCGGTTGAAGGACCAGCAGGATACGACCTGAACAAAGTAGTGTCAGAGCACATGGGTCAACCAGAACGGCAAACCCCACTTCGTAAGCAGGCTGATGCCCGTGCCAAGCACAAGCTTGGCTGTGGGCGTATGGCAGTAACTGTCTCTGAAGGAGGAGACATACCAACACAAAAATAATATCCCTTCCCAGGCCGGGCCAGAACATATATATGCAAGTACTATTAAATCCCTAACGGAACAGGGAGTCCTTAGTAGGTGTGTCTCAGTGACCAACTCCACTTGTGGCCCATTAAGAAACTAGGTGGATTCTGGCACCTTAATATTGACTAAATCAGGCCATACGTGCTTGTGTGGCCACTGTAACCAAGATGCCAGATCTGATTAAGCCCTTTGACCCCAAGGCAGCATATTTTTCTGTGCTGGATGTAAGCAATGGGCTTTGGACCCTGTCATTGGCCTGGATATCCCAACAGGCCAACGGCAGGGTCCTAAACTCATGGTCACTGTTGGGCCACTTAGTTATGCTAAGGCTCATAGGCCTCAAAGTCTTATGCAAACTCAAGCTAATGTCTTACAGGATACAGGCCTGTAGTTTCTTCTGTTACTACTAAATAAAATGCTTTTAAGCTATTCCTCTGGCTACAGCAGCTAATTGCTGGACTCTTAACAGCTGGGGGATAAAAGGTTACAGATCGGAGGATGGGGTAGCTGCCAGAGAGACTGGTGAACTATTTAGAGGGGATTTCTTCAGCAATAGCAGGACAAGAAGCTACCCAGGGAGTTGGACTTCCAGAAAGGGAGAATCAGAATGTGAGTCTGGGAGAAGAAGGTGAGGCAAGGTAAGAAGAAATGTGGGACTGGGAGGATGACGCTGACCAGCATCTCCACAGCACTGTGAGCTGGTACCCCACTTCACCACACATCCCTCTCACTCCTAGCCCTGCCTTTCTACACCAAGTCTTGTGAGGGCAGTCCTCAGAAGACAGTCTTATCGCTGTCTCCGCAGAGCCTGTGCTGGCAGAATTCTCCCCCTGGTGGATCTGGGCCCTTTTTACGATTTTGTCCATTTAGTAGACCGTCTACCAGAAAAAAAAAAAGGTATAATGGGATGTAAGATTTGAAATAAGGCTTAAATGTAACCAGGAAGGTATTTGCCTTTGGGACAATTTAGGTGGATTCTCCATCACTCGAAGATTTGATTTAAAGACTGGATGTCTTTCTGAGATGTGGAATTGCTCAACCAGAAGTTAAGGGTTTGATAAAGAAATTACTGGGTGAAGTTCTCTGGCCTCCATTATTCAGGTGAGACTAGATGACCATAATGGTCCCTACTACTGGCCTTAAAATCTATGAATCCACTTCCTAGAGTGTTTCTGACTCTCTCTCCTGCTTGTCTCTTACTATCTTGGCATGTTACAGCAATATTCTAGAGAACATCTTTACTAAATTAAAAGGAACTGTCTCCACTGAATTTGTAATAGAATAATAAAAGGGTTTTATCAGTGTTTCACGGCCATTTCAATGATTCTATATTTTTTTCAAAACACCAACAACCTCCACATCATCGTCTTTTATCAGCTCTTTATTTCCAGGAAAATACAATAATTCCATAGCATCCTTCTCCATTTCCTGACCTGAATGTTTCCATCTGCTGTTGGATTTGGACTCAGATATTTTCCCCTTATGTTAACTTACATTTTGTTAATTTCCTTTCCTGTCTCCCATGGGACATTTATCATTTCAGCTGCACTTTATCTGCCATTTAAACTACAGTTCATTATTTGATTTTTTTTTATCTTGCCTGTGTTAATTTCCTCTCCTTTCCTCTGTGTCACTAGCCCTCCTTTTCTCTGGCAAAATTGCCAGGACCAAATGTGGCACCCACGCTCACGAACATTAGGATATTTTACTCAACTCTTTATTCAGACCCCTCTGTCTTTATCATGCGCTGAGCAACAGCACTGCAGACTGCAAGACAACACAGCTGTCTGATTGATGCTCCCAAGTCTTGTGTTTCTTTTCCTCGTTTATTCATACAGTCTTCCTCTAGAGTTAAGGTGCCTCTTGGTACCTGCCATTGCTACTAGGAAAACAAGGATTACCTGCCAAATCCAGCAACTGTTTTCTTGTTCTCATATTGCATTTTCTTATCGGTTGTGACAATATGCCACAATTAATGATAGCAGAAATACCCATGTTTGATACCATATGCATCATACTTACCGGTGATGGATTAGCAATCAAGAAAATTAATTCTGCCTTTACAAAGTAAGATCTGAACTTTGAAGTTAGACAAAAGCATTATAGAATGGTAGAAATATAAATACTCCTAGAAATGGGACAGCCTGTTTCCATTGCACCTGCAGTGTCTGTTTCAGAATGATCCCTAAGAGAAGTGTCTCAGTTTCCCCACACATGGTAACATTAATTTAAAAAAAACCCTATTTCTGGGTGTCCACTGCTTTTTCAGCATTTCCACTTAGTATGAAGGATGTTCCAGCGGGCAGGGCTTTGAACTGGGATTCAGGGTAACTGCATTCAATTTTTTTGCTCAGCCCCTGACTTCCTGTGTGACCTTGAGCAAGCAGCTTCCCTTCCTCTGTGCCTCAGTTCCCCGTCTGTAAAATGGAACAAATACTTCCCTTCCTCATAGGGTATGTGTATGGATGCAATCCACTGATGATTTTGCAGTGCTCAGATACTACAGTGATGTGGGCAATAGAAGTACCAGCAATTAAGTAGCTACTCTATCATCAAGTGCACCCTCCTTGCCTGAATGTAGATAGTTTCTTATATTTATAATACATCCTATGCAGGATTATACCCTACAGGATTTAACACAGACTAATGTCCTGATTTACCTCATCATATGTAACTTAAGACAGCTAGCAGAAACCAAACTGGCACCCTGTGTCATGCAAGATACTTCCCTTTCTGGCATTCAAAGTAATCTTATCTGTTTGGAACATAATAACACATGCCACTCCCCTAGTGTCTCCATCTGAGGATCTCAAAGTACTTTACAAACAGGAATGAATCAATGCACAACTGCCCTAGGAGACTGGGGCACTTTTTGTAGTATATTATCCAATATACAAGGCTAGGAAAAAGGCTAGGAAGGCTGAGATTATGTCCCATTCTAATTATCTGCATGGGGGCATTTGGAATATAAGGCACCTTCTTTTCCCCTGTACTTAAGTCTTCATCCTATGGTGCTGTATCAGATGACGTGCAGATGATGTGTTGGGGAATGTATGCTCTGCCTTGTATATGGCTGATGCCCTCTATGTCCTCTATCCTGGAGCAGGATGGGAACCAAGAGGCGTGTTGTAATGCTTGGAGTCACAATTTGATTCCTGGCCTGCTCCTAGGGAAGCTCAACACCAGTCTGAGGAAGGATGGGTTGGGGGTTAAGACCCCTGGAGACCTGAGTTTAATTCCTGCTTCGGCACAGCATACGTCTTGTGGGAAAGTCCTTTTGTGTCTCAGCTCCCCATCTGTATAATGGGGATAAGAGTATTTCCCTACCTCACAAAAGGATAAATACATTAAGGTTTTCAAGGCACTCAGATACCGTGGCGTCATTTATATACGCTGGCTGGTGCTTAGTTAGTGAGTTCTGACAAGCATCCAGCATTGGTGACATGCCTGCAAGCAAAAGGTGAAAAGGAGAATGGAGTTTTCCATCGAGAAAAACAACTGACTGAAGGTAGCTTTACAAGGGCATTCAGATGCCTCTGAGACCTTAATGGAATTGTAGGAGGACACCTGTTTTATAAGATCATTTCAAGTCAGTGCTACATGAAGACATAATGCCCTTTAACAAGCCCAATGGAAATAATGGGGCTTGAATTTTTAGCATGTCACTGTTTTTTTATATATATATTTTAAAAAGTCATAAAAATCTATGGGCCTTTAATAATCTGACATGCAGCACTTTTTTGTGGTGATATAAAAGTTTGGTTTATTTTCCCTTCCTGACATATTTATTTAGTCAGAGATTATTTTTATATAGACAGAATATGGTGATTAGAAGTTTCTAAAGGTGTTTTCATTCACCATAAATTCTGATGGTTTGAGCCTACTCAGGAGTTGTTTATAGCAGTTTATTTTCCTAACCAGAGTCCATAAGTCTGGCTTTTAGAAACAGCAGGGCTGATAAACCATGAAAGAGCAATTTATGGAAGACCCTGTAACTTGGATTGCTGGAAAGAAGTGGAAGTAAAGAATTTTAAGAAATGACCACTATTGATCGCCTCATACGGTGGATGGCATTTTGCCTTCATCTTCAGGATAATTGGACTGGGGGATTACAAATCCATTGCAATAGAAGGCTTTCCTTACTAGACAGTTAATGCACCATAAATCAGCTGGTTGGAACAGCTCCTATGTTGCAGTCTAAGTATGTTTTCATTCAGCTCATTTGCACTTCAAAGCTGAAGTCGATAATTCAGCTCCAAGAAGGTGCAATTGGGGATATTTCCCTTTTGTAGAATATGAATACAAGCTGAGAAAATCTCTAAATTCATTTGCACAAGACATTACTGGCCAGAGCCTGAAAGTCAGTGAAGCAGGCCAACTTCCTATTGAAGTCAAGAGATGTGCCTTCTTGCTGCTCATAAATCCCTCCGGGTCTGTGTTCTATGGATAAACAATGTTTACTCACGATTGGTGATCAATTGTTTTATTGCTTAAGAGGTAAGCACAGCCTTTGTTTTCTAAATGCTAAATAAGCAGTCCACCTTGCATCTTATCTCTGTCAAGATAACTGGAAGCATTCGCCTTCAGAACTGGCTCCTGATCTGATCATAAACCCCTTTGTTTAGCCCTGTGCACAAGAAGTAGGTGGGAAGCTGGGAGGACCATAGATGAATCCTTCACATAATGTGTCCATGGCAGGGTAAAGTTTAGCTAGATTTATGACGAAGGAAACACAGCCATCAGAAGAAAACGGTCAAGGTTCTGCTCCTTTTAGTCCACCCAGCATTCACTAGCATCTCCTCTCTCTCTCTTTCTCTCTCTCTCACACACACACACATATTTTCACACCCCCCCACCCCAACAAGGAGTTGCCACTGCAGTCCTAGCACCCCTAGTATATTATGGAAGCACTGTTGCTGGAACATACTGATATTTTTTCTGAGGTATTATGCAGAGAATGCAGACAAATGCCTTTCAAGCTTTTCCTTGCAGTTCCGCACAGTGAGAATTTACAGGTAATTTTTATCATTCTGATCTAGATCCAGTTCCTATGTTGTGCAAACCACACACAGAAATAGTACCAAACCCAGACCTGGCATAAATAGACACATGACTGTCATTAGCTCCAGTGGGAGTCATGAGTCTGAATTTCTTCAAGTGTGCTTAGAACTGAGTTGAAACCTTTTTTCGTTTCCCACCGTGGAGAATGTTTCATGCCGAAGCTTGGCAGCTTGGAAGACAAGCACCCAATCTTTCCGGGCTGCACACATATTGGTTCACTTTGCAAATTGGTCTAAGGAGAAGTGCAAGGAGGACAAATGGTGTGAAATTAAAGAAAGGGAAATGCAGGCTGAATGCTGGGGAAATGGTCCTAACAGCAAGATATACTGGATTGTGAAATAGGCTCCTGAGGACACTGGACAAAGCACCATCACATGAGTCATTTAAAACTGGAATGGAGAAAACCATACCAAACAGAGCAATTAAAAGTCATGAAGTCCTCTCTCCAGAAATGGTACAGGAGTGCCGATCAAGGCCTATGCCTAGAAAGACTATCTGTTGAAAGACAAAGAGAGGAAAGATCACCTTGTGGCTAAAGTATAAGACTGACAGTCAGGAGAACTGCTTCCTATTAAAAGATTTTTAGGGAGATTCTCCTAGGGACAGAGGGAAAATAGACCCTGAAAGTCAACAGGATTTGAATGCCCAATTCCCATCTGTGCTTTTGGAAATCTTCCCCTCTTAAGTGAGCTGTAGCTCATGAAAGCTTATGCTCTAATAAATTTGTTAGTCTCTAAAGTGCCACAAGTACTCCTTTTCTTTCCCCCCTATTTCTGTAATCCTTCTGTAGCCTCTTTATGCCTCAGTTTGCCTAGCTAATGTGTGGGTATTATTATAATTCATTCCCACCACAAGGGGGTGCTGTCAGGTTTAATTCATTTTCGTTTTTAACATATTTACAGATCTTTGGATGGAAGTTGCAAATTATTATTTTCATTATTATTCAGCCCTTATGCCCAGTGTCTTCACAACCTTTCTTCTTAGACTGCCAACCAATGTCTTGTCTCCTATGGACACCTGCCCATTAGAAACTGGAGAGAACCCACCTATTTCCTTCAGACTAGCTGAGGGAAGTTACCGGCCATTAGAGTAGATCTCACTGAACATCATCTAGGATAAAAGGTGTTACGAAAACACAACGTTCATTTGGAAGGATGAATTCATTGATGGCTGTACAAACAACGGGCCCAATTTTGCCCACCATCATGCAAATTCTACTTAGTGGAAAGAAATGGGAATGCAAATAAGAGAAGAATTTAGCCCTGTATCTAGTGAATATAGGACTTAGTTTGTCCACTCCTAAATGGAGGCATATCTGGGATGGAATGTGCAGGGTATTTAACAGTACACAGAAACACCATACAAGGAAAAATCAAAACTGCAGCAAGAGGGGAAGTTTGCCGGCAGAAAACAGCTTATTGAGTGGAATAATTGTCTTGTGTTTAAGTCACTGGTCTGAGAGTTGGACGATTTGGGTTTAATCCCAAATTCTGCAATAGATCCCCTGTGTGACCTTGGGCGAATTACTTAATCCTGCTACAAATTGGATATAATGGTACTTTTTTTTTAATCTGCTGTGTGTAGTTAATTTGAAAGCTCTTTGGGGCAGTACCTGTCTCTCACGATATTTATGTATATACAGCAGACAGTGCAATGGGCCCCTGATCTCAGCTGGGGACTGTGGGAGCTGTTGCAATAGATATAATGAAGCTGAAATTCAAGCAGGGCACCAGTTTTCACATGCCTTCTCTTGCAATCCTTCCCAACCACGAATCCTTAATTATCATGACTGGTCAGGACCTTCGTTTAGCATCTTATCCGAAAAATTATAAATATACTTCATTATGCCTCAGTGTGGGGGCATGGGCAAGATTTCCTTTCGAGACCCCTTCCAGCCCTACAGTTCTCTGATTCTGTGACTATGCTACCATCCAACTGAACAGTGCCCTCTACAATATTGTTCTGGCATTTGCTCAATGCTAACTCAGTGCTCAGTGGAGAAAATGCCACCTACAAAATTATAAGCATCACACAGTTGTCGGCTAAAGGACCATCACCTGAGAGCCTGCTTTGCTTTAAAATTGACCATTTTGTAACTGCTGTTCCTGTAGCCTGCATCGTAGCAATATCTGAGCCCCACACAATCACGAACGGCTTTTCGTAGAGAAGTCTTATCCCCGTTTTTCAGTTGGGAAATTGAGGCGCCAGTTAGATTCAGTGCCTTGCTCAAATTCAGACACCATGTCTATGGCTGTGCCAAAAATTGAACTTGTGTCTTCTACAGCCCAGTCTCATACTCACAGCCCACTGACTAGAGTGTCCTTCCCCGGCCACACAGTGGTGCTATATCAGAGTGAAGATGTATCTGACAGTCTCCCTTCACAGGAGTGCTGTGAAAGCAGTAGGCCAAATTCTTTGCTGGAATAACTTCAATGGAGTTACCCCAGCAGAGGAATTGACCCAACGGCTATACTGCAAGGAGACAGCAATCGTTCCAATCTGGGCACAGGAAAGTCCTGCACTACTTTGGGAGGCAAAAGCAGAAAAGCAGGGGAAGTGTAAGCATTATTCTCACTGGTTATGATGCAACTAGCTCCATTGTTGGCAAGGTTGACAAGATGCATTGTGCACCGTCGATGCTGCAGGGGACCCTGGGCTCAAAACGGAATAGGTTTTTGAGGAGGATGGGTAAGTCATCAAGTATATTATTAATGAACTAATAAATATGACAGGCAAGCGAATCTGGTGACAAAAGGAATAAAACATTTGCTTAAAAATAAGCTGATCCCATCAGGGCTGCAGCATAACCACCGCCTTTTCGGGCCACCTTGGCACCAGCAGTTTTCAGCCTCATTGTCCATATATTTGCATCCTACTGGGCTCAACACAGATGCCGCATTTTTAAGACAGAGAGCTTACTTTAATTGCTATGTAATTTCTATTAAGTAGCTGTAGAATCTGGAAAACAAGGGCCTGATTCTCCATTACTGTAAAGTGTAAAACCACTGGGAGTGAGAGGAGATTCAACCTCCCAGAGTATTTTTTTTTCTACTTTGCTTTGAAGCTTGCATCCATGAGGTCTGGCCTGATCCAACACCCCTTGAAGTCAGTGGGGGTTTCCTTCAGCGAGAGCAAGCCCATGCACACAGTTCCTGTTGGACAGAAGAGTCCACATCAAGAAAGCTTCGCTTGCTGGTAACCTCATCAGACAGACTAAGGGTTTCGTAGACATGAAGGCTGAGCTCCATCTTGCTTCCAGTTGAGGCACAGTGGTGTAGGCAAAACTGGCACTGCTGCTGTCTAAAGATAAAAAAGGAAGTTCAGTGTTTGGGGCTGTTAATCCAGCACTTCTCACAGCCCTAACTTCATTTTACAAAAGGGATTTTTTTTTTTAAAAAAAGAAGAATTTCTGCTCAGCCCCAAAGGGAATGGCCTCTCTCTGAAAAGTTGTCAGCTCTCCAGTAATTACACAGACGTAGGACTTACGAGAAATGTATTCAGTGAACCTGTACTGTAGAGGAAAGAGACACAATCTCCACGGCTCCTGCGGGGTTTAGTTTCTTTTTCTGGTCCTGCTCATGTTTTGGGGAGAAATCTAGTGAATGGAAATGCAATCAAGATTTGAATGTGTGCGTGACTTTCCTAGCCTGGTGCTCTATTACACATTCTTGTTGTGGCACGGAGTTGATAAGACTTGTATGTCCTGTGCAATTCATGGATGGTTTCCAAGTGACTGATCAACAAGAATTGCAGTAAACAAATCTGTCTATTTCAGTGCTTCTCACACTGTGTGGCTGGTTGCCCCCGGGGAGATTTTAGTCTTTTCAAGGGGAGTTGCAAGCAAGCACAGGGAAAATGAAACACATATGTAATAATAGTAGTAATGAAGACTATTTTCTCTGGCTAGATCTTTTAAATTTAGACTCGGCAGAATCTGTAACTGCCTGAATATACTACATTATTCAACAGGCAGTTCTGCTTTTGCAGAATCCTAATTGGAATGACCCAATGAGGAAAAGATGAAAAATGTTCCATTTAGTTTCCAAAATGTATTTGGCAAGGAAGCCATGACTGACGCTAAGACTGTACAAACAATTCATCCTGACAACCTCCTGAGAATAAGTATTGTTATCCTTGTTTTATACATAGGAAAACTGAGATACTGAGGGGTTCAGGACAACATTCTCATAACTAATGAACAACTTTGGAATATTATGTCCACAGGGAAAATTTCCTTCTAACCTCAGTGTGGCCCAGGAACCACTTGGTGACAACTGACAGAGGACTACAAAGAGTTTTACCAATATCCCCATATCAGGTGTATATATATATATATATATATATTAGGTTTTCCAAAAGGTGACATGTGAGGTATCTGCTAAGAGCCCACTGATCTTCATAATCATTGTGAAATCATAGAATCATAGAATATCAGGGTTGGAAGGGACCCCAGAAGGTCATCTAGTCCAACCCCCTGCTCAAAGCAGGACCAATTCCCAGTTAAATCATCCCAGCCAGGGCTTTGTCAAGCCTGACCTTAAAAACCTCTAAGGAAGGAGATTCTACCACCTCCCTAGGTAACGCATTCCAGTGTTTCACCACCCTCTTAGTGAAAAAGTTTTTCCTAATATCCAATCTAAACCTCCCCCACTGCAACTTGAGACCATTACTCCTCGTTCTGTCATCTGCTACCATTGAGAACAGTCTAGAGCCATCCTCTTTGGAACCCCCTTTCAGGTAGTTGAAAGCAGCTATCAAATCCCCCCTCATTCTTCTCTTCTGCAGGCTAAACAATCCCAGCTCCCTCAGCCTCTCCTATAAGTCATGTGTTCCAGTCCCCTAATCATTTTTGTTGCCCTTCGCTGGACTCTCTCCAATTTATCCACATCCTTCTTGAAGTGTGGGGCCCAAAACTGGACACAGTACTCCAGATGAGGCCTCACCAATGTCGAATAGAGGGGGACGATCACGTCCCTCGATCTGCTCGCTATGCCCCTACTTATACATCCCAAAATGCCATTGGCCTTCTTGGCAACAAGGGCACACTGCTGACTCATATCCAGCTTCTCGTCCACTGTCACCCCAGGTCCTTTTCTGCAGAACTGCTGCCTAGCCATTCGGTCCCTAGTCTGTAGCTGTGCATTGGGTTCTTCCGTCCTAAGTGCAGGACCCTGCACTTATCCTTATTGAACCTCATCAGATTCCTTTTGGCCCAATCTTCCAATTGGTCTAGGTCCTTCTGTAGCCTATCCCTCCCCTCCAGCGTATCTACTACTCCTCCCAGTTTAGTATCATCCGCAAATTTGCTGAGAGTGCAATCCACACCATCGTATGTACAGATAATGTTTAGGAATTATGCATCTGTGCTTGCTGTCATTTGAATCTCTATTTTTTTCTTTTGCTTGTTTTCATTATAAACATACCTAAGTGCTGGGTGTTAAGTGGAGCAGTGATCTAAGGTGCCAGTGGTGAACCAGGGGTACCATTCCATTGGGAGTAGCAAATCTGTGAATTCTATGAATATCCAAAGAGCCAGTGGCTGGACACTTCATGGAGATGCTCAGATGACTGGGGGGGTTGGAGCATGCCCATTGTTAGCCTCGGGAGGGACAGTGAAGCCTGCATAATGCAAGAGGGGATTTCTCACGTTGCCCATAGCTGGGGGAGTCAGGGAGCTGTGTTACAGGGCTTTCCCTTCACCCTCTCCCCTGGTTCTTGTCATGCAGACAGAAAACAGAAGACCAGAAGTCTGAGGTGCAGGCAATGCAATATTTATTGGGGTTAGTTTCCAGCAAACATATCCATAACTCTGATGCCACAGAGCCTTGTTTCCCAGTGGCCCATTCCCCACCTCCTTAGCAGGCATAATTATACCTCAAATGCAAAGTCCCACCCCTCACAATTTATGGTCCAATTCTGTTTGACCGAAAATTCTATCTCAGACGAAAATACAAAGGCTGAACCCACATTGCCACGAACACTCCTAGCAATCTGACCCACAACAGGTACATATAAGGCTGCCTCACACTAAGGGCAGATGTTGGTGAGGTGCCTCGCTGCCCCAGGCACTATCAGAAAGCAGTATGTTCTGATAGTAAGTGGTTGATTTATGCCTTGAAGCATGAGGGTTTCTATTAGAGCTGGTCAGAGAATTTGAAAAAATCAAGTTTTCAGAAAAAAAATCTAAACCTAGGTGGAAACTTTCAGCTGAAAAGCAAAAGTTCTGATTCAGAAATGCTGCTGCTTAGAAGTTGTCATTCAGGTGTTTTATCCATCCATTCTCCTCACTGGGCCCAGCTCCTTGGCTGGACTTTAAAGAGAAACTGCTGAGCTACAATTCAGTTGCAAACTTAACACCATCAGTTTGGGCTTGAATAGGGACTGGGAGTGGCTGGCTCACGACAAAAGCAACTTTCCCTCTCTTGGTATTGACACCTCCTCATCAATTATTGGGAGTGGACCACATCCATCCTGACGGAATTGGCCTTTCACATTGGTTCTCCACTTGAAAGGGTAACTCCCTTCTCTTCATGTGGCAATATATATTTATGCCTGCATCTGTAATTTTCACTCCATGCATCTGAAGAAGTGAAAGCTTATGCCCAAATTAATCTGTTAGTCCTTAAGGTGCCATGGACTCCTTGTTGTTTTTGTGGATACAGACTAACACGGCTACCCCACTGCTACTCTCCCATGGTACACTATAGTTCCTCCTCTTGGTGAGCTGCTGTGCTGAAACAGGGCAATCCTAGGCCAGAGCGGATCATGAAAGGCAATTACAATTTATAGACTCTCTATTGCCCAGTCTTGCTTTAAGAGTCTCCATTTTGAGTGCTTCCTCATTATCCCTCTAGAGAATAATTTGACCCTAATACATGTCAGCATCAAGATGTGTTTCCCACTGTTCAACCTAAATCCTCCCTCCGTTACATTCTATTACTTATTGTCACGGGGTTCTCTCACCACACTGGTGCCTCCTGCTGGCCATTTCTGGAATTAGCTCTGGTCAGCAAGTATGCCATCTGTTGGTGATGGTGTTCCTGTCCTTGTCTCTGCCTCCAGACCCACTGCAGTTCCAGTCTCACTGCCTCTGCTTCATGGCACAGCCCTCCGGCCGTGTCACAATCTGTGTTCCCCACTTCTGGGGAATACCTTCCGCAACAGTCTAGCTGCTCCTCACAGTGGCTTGGCAGTCCATAGCCCGGCCAGTTCTTCTGTGGCAAGTGTGTGTGTGTGTGGACCCAGGCCCTCCCACTACTCTGGGTCCCAGCCCAGGGACCCTGCAAACAACAGCTTTCTGCTGCCCCTCCTTTCTTTCTCCACCAGTCTGTCTCAGTTCCCTGGGCCACTTCCCCACAGACCCAGCACCTTTGACTCCTGCCTCTTGCGCCATCCTCTTCCCAGGGCTTTGTGCCTGCAAGTCCTAGCAGCCATGTTGATGGTGCAAGTCTCTGCAGCCCTCTAGGAAGCCAGTCCCCTTCCTTGGGCTTCCTGCAGCAGACTGACTTGCTCCGACCTGCAGCTTCCTTTTATATGGGCCGGCTGGGCCCTGATTGGCTGGTCCATCCACCACCCTAATTGGCTGTTTCCTTGCAGCCCTCCAGGCTGGGTTTTAACCCTATCAGGGCCAGTGCGGGGCAGACACCCCATCACACTTATAATTAGACTCTGATTTATTATTCAAAATAATGCCTCTTTCTCCTTGTTCACCATGTGACTTCAATGACCAATCATACATATTGAATAATCGATAATGAATAGCTGGAATGAACACAATAGGGCCCTGTTCTTGTCTGAGGAGTCCAAGAACTGCTGGAGTAATTGAGTGTTATTTACTATAGAATAACTCATAGTCTGTAACACACATTCTATAGTAATCGGATATACCTTTGCAGTCGAACCTACGTGAGCTAACGGTCCCTTTTGACCTTTAATACCCCTGAATAATGAATGTCTCAAAACAATCTGGCCTGCTTTATGAAGGATTTCCAAAGAGAAGAAAACCATCCAGTTTATAACAAATTTATGTACACAGAATAATTTGACCAGCTCTCCCTTGATCATTTTTATTGCTCCTCTTTCCAACATACCGATGGAACCGTTATATTTCTAAACTGTTCCTGGCATTTCCCTTTGCTATCTGTGACAAGCTTTTTTGTGTCAGTGTTGTTGCATTCCAGGGATGCACAACCAGTGTCTCCTTTTGTAGTAAGCATGCTTCTAATTCAGTCTTTGATGTATCCAATGATCGTGTCACAAAGTCTGACACATAATACCATTTCAGTAATGGAGTCTAAGTCAGTCTTTGTCTGTCCAGAGCTTTCGGGTGCTTTCAGTCCCAGTGCCAATCTGGTTCTTTTTGTTAAAAGTTCCCATCGGGGCTGTATTTATATATTTTTTAGAAAGTCACATCAATTTTACTCTGTGCACGTGTGAAATGGATGAGATGAGGAGTGTGATCTTGTGGCATAATCGAAGGCCAGAAGTCTGAATCTTTCTGAGAATTCTGTTCCCAGTCCCTGCCACTGATTCACAGGGTGACTGTAGAAAGATGTTTGTGGCCTGAGTGTCAGAGGTGTTAAGAGATAGAACCGGGGAACTCTGGAGCTAAGTGCACGAGCCTCTATTGCATGAGCTAAAAGCCAACTGGCTGTTAGCTAACGGTGTAGAGCAGACTCATTTTATATCGCTCTCTAAGTGGCCTTGGTGCTACAAGATGGGACAGAATACCACATTTAGGAGGTGCATGCACCTGAAGCCCCTACGAATATATCTGTGAAGATAAGAACAGAAGAACGGCCCTACTGTGTCAGACCAAGGGTCCGTCTAGCCCAGTAGCCTGTCTTCCGACATTTGGCCTGCCTCAAGAATGGAATGACTAAAAATTAGGCCCTGCATTTAGAAACAGCCTTGCCAATGTAATTTCTGCAGTTCACCCCAATCATCTCTTTATTGCTCAGAGCATTTGCATGAAAACAGGATCTTCATTTCCGAGGAGTCCATCTGCTCCGGCAGCTCATTCCCCTCCTGAAGTTAAAAACCTCTATTTGCAACACCATAAGCCTCTCACCACAGCAACCTGCAGTGAGGTCACAAGTGGAAGGTGGGGAAATGAGCAGCAGGAGCAGATGAACTGTTAAGAAGCAAAGATCCCATTTTCATTGCAAATGTCCTTAGCATTAAAGAATGAAGCTAGGAAAATATAGCCAAGGGATGACACCGAAGCAGAGTGTTTTGCACAGAGAAGGCACATTCAGTAGCTTTAAACCATTTAACTCTCTCTTGGAACAGCAATATTTTAAGATGGAAAAGAATTAGCTTCTTCCAGTCATGCCAAGTTTCAATGCTGAAAATATTTTTTCCCTGATCCCCTTGCCTTTTCTTTTCCTTTATCAACACTTATCAAGTGAATATAATACCAGAGAAAAGTACCAGATGGAAAGCCCTAGAGAATGAAATCCTCCATATTACTCAAAGAGCAATTACAATGCAGCAATCAGCTGTCCAAACTTCCCCCATATTGCCTTGCCAATATGCTTCCACTGCAATCTGGAGAGATTACATCTAGGAGCGGGAGAATGCTGCATTGCTACATTGACTGATCCACCTTCAGGAATCCAAAACACACACTGCAGGTGCAACAAATGGGTCTGAATACATGCCTGCATATGAAAAGGTATGATCCTATAAACAGCGTATCCTGTGAGTTGCCCAGCATCTACCTTTATTGGGAGTGGAGGGTGGTTAGCACCCAATAGATTGGGCCCTAAATATGTCATCCTGTTATGTATTAGCTGTGGTTAAATGGAAATAGCCTTTTCATGTTGGGAGGAGAACTTTGACTGAGATTTCTGCCACCTGATGGATTTTTGCACCTGATTTCCCTTAGAAAAAAATGGGCACTGGACATCCAAAACCTGTAGCCAGCTTGGAAAACTCCAATCCTTTGTCTAAAGTGCAAGTATCTCTTTAGAAATTCCATGAGCCTCGTTCTGACGTGAGTGGGACAGATGTGAACCCAGAGTAACTCCGTTGACTTTGATGGAGTCAGTTTGTATTGATACTGGACATTGAAACTAGACACATTCGGACTGAAAATAAGGCACACACGTTTAACAGTGAAGGTCATCGATCCTGGGAACAATATACTGAGGGTCGTGGTGGAATCTCTATCACTGGCCATATTGAAATCAAGATTGGATTTTTTTTCTCCTAAAAGATGTTCTCTAATTCAAACAGGGATTATTCCAGGTAAATTCTATAGTCTGTGATATGCTGGGTGGGCAGACTGGATGATCGCAGTAGTCCCTTCTGGAGTTGGAATCTGTGACTCTATGGTGTAACTGAGAAACTTTGCCCTTCTGCTCTGGAATATAAATCTGCCTTTGGAAAGGGGATCCCTCATGTGAACCAGCTGCCAACAAAGAAGTTTAAAAAAAAAAAAAGTGGCAAGTCCATTAGATTTAAGGCAAGTTATCAAGAGTTGGATGGGAGCCCAAAACCACTCTGGCAATAAGGTCAGAGCTTAACTGCTTTTCTATTTTACTACTCAAGGACAAGAGAAGTTGATACATGAGATTCAAGCCCCATAAAATGTCCGCTGGGATGGTTAGTTCATCACATACTGTTACAAGTTGAAGAGTGAACCTCACTTGGCAGCTGGCTACATTTCAATTCAGTTGCTGGGGGCACTGGGGTGGGGGAAGGTTACCACTGGTGGGTCGCCTTGAGGATCTTCTCTGCTTGTTGTGCTCTGTGTCAGCAGGGGAAGGGAGGGAACCAGAGACTGGCTGACTTTCCCTCCCCTCCCCTCTCTCTTTTGAATACAAGATACATTACCTTTGATGAAAAGTCACCCTGCCTCTGAGAGTCCTGACGTGCTCCCTGACAGGAGAAAGTGACATGGCTGTTTGACATTCAGGGCTACAAGGTTGCAGGGCTGTAATCACTAGTTAAAATTGAATCTTGTACATTGCGCCCTGCCAGCCCAGTTAGATGCCTGGTAATTATTTGGATGCTACTGTATTTGGATTTTGTTTTCCCAGCAGAGAGAAGGAGTAGATGGATTTATAGTTCATTGCTGGGTTCAGATTGGAACAGGATAGATTTTTTTTTTTAAGAAAAAAACTCTTAAGAAAGGGGTGGCAAGGGGTGTAGGTGGGATTTTTATCTCAACCCCTGCCACACGGGCCAGGAGCCCAACAGAATTCAGTGAAAGAGCTTTTCTCCCTGACAGTTGTTAATCTGCCTGCTTGCCCGAGAAAAGAAACAGGGAAACCTTACATAGTGGCACATACTGTAATGACAAGAGCAAAGGGAAGACTTTGGACAGAAAGACAGGGAAGGTCAAATTTACTTAAGCAAACAGTCAAGGAAAAGAAATGGAGTTAAACTTTACATTAAGACCCAGTGTGTTATTGCACTGCAGGCTATTGCTATCTGCTGATGGGCATATATATATATAGTGTTTGTGTGTGTATATATATATATATATATACACACACTTTGGTAAGGAGGAAAGCTACCAAGACAGAACCCTGATCTGGTTTACCCTTCGTATGCCACAGCTGCTGCACAGTCCAGGGCTATGAATTTTCACAGAGAGCCACATAAGAAATTCTAAAGAGCTTGGATCTGAGCCATGAGCTTGCCGTGTTACTGGTTGCGTGTAAATAGGCTAGCAAATGTTGCTATCAAAAAAGGAAAGGGGCGGGCTTTTTTTTATTGCAAATCCAAGCCAATCTAGAAAATGGACTTCAAACCAAGGAGGGAATGATGGGTGACTTAGATATAAATCTCAGAGGCCTGGTGACAGACCTGGGGAAATGGGGTGGGATGGGAGGAAGCAGGTTATGAACTTGTTTAAGGTGTGTGTGTGCCATTGCCCCCTCCTGAGTGGAATCTGATTTACTCAGGCACTGGCAGCTGCGTTACCTTCTAGCATCTGCCCTGATAGCATATGAGAACCAACAGCAGCATTTGACGATGGAGATTCTGCGTTAGCTCAAGTGGCACATAAACGCACCTGGGTTTTGAGCAGAGCTTTCTACTGCTGTTGTATGCTCACAGATTTGCTGATAACCGTGCGGTCTCCATGCGTGGAAGTGCGGAGGCTCAGGGAAGAGAGGCTGATTCTCTCTTGTGCTGTTGCCCCTTTACACCATGAAGGTGGCAGAAAAGGAGCAGAAATGGCCCCTGGAGAATATGCCCTGTGAAAGGGGACTTCTCTGCTGGAAGAAAGCTGCTATAGCCGCTCAACAATAGCCTCGCTTCCAGCATAAGGGGGGGTGTCAGGAGCAAGGAAGAGGCATGATCAGAAAACACTGCGCTCCAGCTATTCACACTGTTTTAGGGGCCATAGGAAGCAGAGTGTAAGTTAGAGCAACCTTGAGACTGCTCTAACTGGCACTGGGGGCCCAAATAGCCCCCCAATATAGGGAGGGGAAAAGTTCCTCCCTCCCTCCATGATTATACACAGTGGAGCTCAGCTGTGTTCTCTCCATCTAAGCAGATAGCACAGCTGTGCAAAAATGCCCATTCGCAGGCACTGATGAATTCCATGCCATATCAAATCCCACATCGCTGGGCAAAATCATATGTGACCGCCTACTTGTACAAACCTGCCTTATCGTTGCTTTGAAATATGATCTTGAGAAGCACAACAATTGTTTTAAAAGCTGCTCTTTTGCAGGGCCAGGAATCTGTTATTTCTTTCCTCACTTCGGCCACTGGTGAGGGAAAATATCATCCCGTGCCACTGGCTGAGCTCTCTCCCAGCCAGCGTGGAAATGTCACCCAAAAGGAAGCCTTTCTGGGAAAGGCATCACTGCTGTGTTCGTAAAAGCTTATTCCTCTCTTGATATATGTACACTAGTTAAATAATATTGACAGTGACATTTGAAATGCTATATCTCTTTTCTTCAGCTGGCACTGTGCTTTGGATAGGCTTGATGCAAGCTGCTGAAATAGCTGTAAACTTTCTACTTCCCTTTTGATGCAGAACATATATATAGTGGAGCCATCTTTATAGTGAAGGCATTCCCCCCACTTCCCCCGCCCTGTGCACAGAAAAAACATTCCTATGAGCCAGGAGTCACTATAACCAGCCCAGCCACGATGCAATGAACTGAAATAATTGGTGGGTTTGTTCTGCTTCAGTGTGGGCTTGAGCTAAATTTGAGTTCCTTCAAAATGAGTTTCTCCCTCTGTTAGGCTGTGCATACAATGCATGTATGCACAGAGAGAGCAAAAAGATACATCTTGCAAAGAACAAGCCAACTATTCTGGCCTGCCTGAAATTGCAATCTGATATTTTCAGGACCTGCCAAGAATAGGGAGGCAGCTAAGTGATCTCGGGTATGTCTACATGGCCTGTGCGAGCAAGCTTCCCAGCCTGGGGTTGACGGACTCAGGCAAGTGGAGCTCGTGGTAGAGCTCTGAAAATAGCTGTGTAGACAGCTCTTTGGAGCTGCAGCTCAGGCTGGAGCTTGGGCTCTGTGGCCTATGGCTTTCAAATTAGCTACCAAAGTGTCTTAGAATCAGGACTCAGAGCCTGCAGCAGAGCCGGTCTCTGGGCAGCCTAAGGAGTGCAACTGGACTGTAGCAGGCTGCCTGATTGGCAGGAAGAGGCAACAGACCAGCTCTTAAACCCACCAGCAGCAGGGTTCTGGCTGCTCAGAACATTTGCCCATGGCTGCAATAGCTCCAGCACTGTGTTCTTTCCAGCCTTGGACGCTGACCTGCTTCTGCTTTGGATCCAGCCTTGCTACTGCCTTTCCTTGCCCCGCATAACCTGTTTCTGACCCTCAGCTCCGATTTCTGACTTTGGCTCTGAGCCTTGGCTCTGGCATCTGGCCTCTGATTCTGACCCTGGGCTCTTATTCCTGGCTATGAACTCTTGGTCCAGCCACTAAGCATGACTGTTCCCATCCTGCTCTCTGAAATTTAGGCACTTTTGCAAAACCCCATTAGATGCCTTTCTGCATCTGGTGGCACCTAAATACCGCTGCAAATCTGGCTCTTATTTCCAAAGTCTTATTTCCAAAGCTGGGGATATCTCCTTTTCATGGTTTAGTTGTTTCTCATTTCTTGCCCGGAAGGGTGAAACACTAGTCCTTAAATCTGACACAGATTAAGTACTGTCCCTCTTGCATCTCAGACTAATGTGACGCTTGAGGGGAGAATTGCAGAGGGGAAAAAAATAGGTAGCAATTTTTGTTATTAATGGAGTTTGTTTGTGATTGCTCGGAATGTTAGAAGTAGTTGTGGAGGGATGATGGATTAGTGGGCAAGTGCAGGTGAGGCAGTTAAAAGTGGAGGATAAATGCAGTTTATCGCTTGGCCCTGCAATTTACCTTAGGGGCACTTCTGTCACGGCGGCATTTATGTGGTAGAAGCCACTCAGTAAAACTGTGTCACTGGGGTTGAGCTACGTAACTCATGCAGTGGCTTCATTGCAGATGATTAATGCAGATTTGGGCAATTAACATGTTTATGTCTGTCACTCTTTCATGACAGGTTTCAGAGTAACAGCCGTGTTAGTCTGTATTCGCAAAAAGAAAAGGAGGACTTGTGGCACCTTAGAGACTAACCAATTTATTTGAGCATAAGCTTTCGTGAGCTACAGCTCACCTCATCGGATGCAATCCGATGAAGTGAGCTGTAGCTCACAAAAGCTTATGCTCACATAAATTGGTTAGTCTCTAAGGTGCCACAAATACTCCTTTTCTTTTTACTCTTTCATGCGCACTCTCTGCCCTCATCCAAAGCCCACTGAAGTCAATGGACAGGCTCCTATGGAGATTTGGATCAGCCTGTCTACCTGGAAGTGGGATTTTCAAAAGTGCCCCATTTGATATTTAAAGGGAGTTGGCCTGCGAACTCTCTGGGGCATGCTTGAAAAAATCTCACCCTGTGTGGTAGGGCAGATGACCTACACCCTCTCCCCCTCCCCAGTCAAGAAGGGGTTATAGAATACCTGTGAACCCAATCAGCCCCAACCTGCCACACTTGTGCAGCTTTTCAGGCCTTAAGAGGAAAGAATTCAATGCCGGGGGGGAGGAGAGGTACTCTGACACAAACAGAGCTAAGGCTTCTGCACTGGTGCTTTGCATTACTGATGTATGCCCTGAGAATGCTGTCTGCCCAAGCCCTCTGAGGAAGAAAATGAATGGGTCTGTTTTTTTTTTTTTTTTCCTGTTGAAACCCCCTGGACTAAGCCTCAGCCCTTAGCTGTGCAGGAAAGTGGGAGCTGAGACAGCTTGCGGGGCTGGAAAGAGTGCTTCCCTCTCCTTTTCTTTGTTCTGCTTTATATCCCCTGGAAGGGGGACAGACTGCACTCACAACAGACAACAGGATTGCTGCCACCCAGAGAATGCTGTATGAGGTAAGTGAGGCACCTGCTTTCACCCAAAGGGGGTGAACTTGCGACATAACCTTTGACACCCCCTGTATATTCTGTACACACAACCGTACGTGCACAAGACCTTTCAAAGTGCTCTTAGGTTCATTAGCATCTCAGCGATGCACGTTGCCTGCTCGGAATCTTTTGCTCTGAAATATTGTGATTCGCAAATCATTACAGCTGCAAGTTAGGGGTAAGTGTAGCACCTGACTTCACTCCCAAGTGCGTAAAATGCAAACAATGGCATATCTGGAAGGGAGTTTGTTCTTTTCTTATGCAGCTTGGTGTGCCTTTGAAGAGCATCAGTAGAGTTCTTTGATTCTAGATCAGCAGTGCTAAAATACTCAATAGACGACTGAACAGAGTGGGTTGCAGAGGGAGGTTTTTTCAGCAGCAGCTTTACGTGAAATACAAAGATTATACCAGTAGATTTCCTCTTCCTGCCTCTAAGTCTTTGGGTAGGAGTGTGAATTTGAACCATCTGTTTATCTCATAAATATAACAAGAAAAATCAACCACCACGACGGTGCTGCCTCCTCTTGCTATAGTTTTTCAATATCTGATCTTCCAAAGCCTCTCTCATTCTTGCTGGGAATTGTCAGATTCAGATCTTGAAACAGCACGTCATATTTTTTTTTTCTTTCCTTCTGGTCAATAACCCTTCTCCCTCTCTCCCCCTTCCCCACCATGAACAGTATTTATGTATGTTTGTTGCTCAAGTAGATCTTCAACAACGAAGAAGAGAAAAGAACCTCCCCTGGCCCATTTTAATTTTGGGGGAACAAAAGCTTTTCTGACCTGAGAAGACTCTCTTCACTTGTTTTGAAAAGGTCTTTTTGTATTTGTGTGTGGTTTTTTTTTTTCAGTCTCTTCTACTTAAGCTTCTTTTTAGTTATTTGCAACTTCACAATCCCATTCACAAACTGTTGCCATGGTAAATAATTATATCACAGATGAATTGTGTACGCTCCCACTTCATGGCTGGAAGAGAAATTGTAAAAGGAGAGGTGAGACTGAGATGTGGGGGGGAATCAAATCCTTTAAAATTACAGGGGAGATAGTTGAGGAATGATTGCCTCCTCGTTAACATAATTAACTCCATGAATTATAAATTGGTATTAGAACTTGTGACAAAAGGAGTAATTATATTTACTCATGTAAAATTAAACAATACCCTCCCACAAAAAATAATTAATGGGATTCATCAGAAGCTCTGTTAATATTAACATAATATTCAGAGATCCAAATAACTCAGATTCTGAAGTGATATAAGCAGCATAAACTTTAGAGCTTCTCAGACTTGGATACTGTGTGCATATATCTCCTCAGTGGTTTATAATCGAACTGAAAGAAGGAGCACATAAAATGGCTCACTCGTCAGTCAGATAGACATAGACTGCTGCAGTCTTTCTAGACAGGAGTTGTTCATAGGTAGGTAACATTTTGTTTATCACAAGGTACCAGTACTCTCCTTTCCCATATCCTAAAGGAGGAATGAGTTGTGTGGGTTGACTAACTATCCAGAGTGAGCAGAACTTAAACAAATCTCACATCCAGCAGAAGACAGGGTGACTCGTGTGAGCTGTTGGTATTGCTATTAAGCCTGAAAGCTTTTGGCTCAAATTTCCCCCAGAAAGACTGCAGTGCATACTGAATTCTGCAGTGCTTCAGCAGGCATGTACTAAGGTTGCTTTGTTGTTGGTTACCATCTTTTGGATGAGGTGGGAAAGTGAAGGACACAAAGAACATACCCGTAGGATGACTTAAAAAAAAAATCTCACGGACTGTAGGGGTTAATCTCCTATCCTGGTTCATAGTCTCATTTTTCACCATGAAAGATTCCCACTCACTTCACTGGGTTTTGGGTCAGGCCTTCTGTGAGGTAACACTGAGAACAGACAGCTGCTGTTTCTGCATTCACAGTTCCTGCCCGGTTAGAATGGGACTCATTACTGGAGAAAGATTAAACCTGTTCCTCAGCAGTCTTACTTCTATGTGAGTTTTGGTATTGGGTAGGGAGAGGATTCATGGGGACTAATAGCTGGGGAAGAAAGACATTTAAAATCGTCTCCATTTGTTCAATCTGCTATTGGTTAAAAAGGGCTTTTTCTTGAAAGGTCATAGGGTCATTTGGACTCCTTTCCTTCCTGTCTCCCATTGCATCCAAGCTTGTGATGGCTTAAACACTTGCCCCATGCCCTGATTATTTCTGTTAATCATTGCAAACTCCTCTTCTCAGACACCCATGCCACTCCCCAGGGTCAGGCCTCTTTCTGAATGCTGCATGTGTCACTATGATACAATGACAATATTTTTTGGTGAGGGCTCGAATCCAGGATCTCTTGGGCTAAAAATATAAGCCTTGGCTACTTGCTAAAGGACCAGGTCCATGAACTCAAGCAGTAGCTGTCCTGAAAACCTCTATATGTGGTCTACCCAGTAGAGGAAGACACAGAGGTATCAATGTGAGTTGCATGGGTCCACTCTTCAAGGGCAGGGAATAATGGCTAGATATTAGGAGTGTTGCTTTCCCATACATACATTCAAACCACTGTCCCGTATTCCCTTCTGATAATAAACCCAGCTAGAGTATACACATTTTAAGCCTAGAGAGTTGATCAGTAGCAGAAATCCTAACAGGCCATTGGGACTGCATTTAATCTTCAACAGATACTCATATCCCATCATATCACTCTGGCCTGCAACACAAAAAGACGAGAGTAGTCATTTCACCCAAGGCCTGTCTGCATTTATTAGATCACTGAGGGCATCAATTTCAATTTTCATGTTTCTGCACTTTTTTCCTCTCTCTCTCTCTCTCTCTCTCTCTCAACTTTGTATGTGCCAAAAGCCTTACCTGCCAACTGTTGGGGGAAAAAATTGATTTCTATTGAATGCTGCACTTTGGAATGAAAGAAAACATTGTATAAACGAGGCTGAGGCACTCATTCACCTATGCCTATATTACTGTGAAATCAATTATGCAGGGCTCTTTCGAAAGTTACTGATTGTAGCAAATTGAATGGCCTCCATTTCAGCATAATTTGGAGAGGTTGATGTAATCAGAGACCTTACACCATGGTGAGATACAAGATTCGTGATATTCAGATGGGAAAAAGGCTACAATGGTTAAGCTTATTCTGTACCTTCCGCTTACCGGCTGTAATGCTTTCATAAGTACAAATGAAATTGTTTTGATGAAGGCGGAGATGGTTCTGAGGGACAGGGAAGGGGGGGGGTAAACTATATAAGGTTGTTAGAAATCAAGGTACTATGCTGCTAAGCGAGACGGCAGTGGAATCTAATCCTGAGCATAATTGGTTGCAAATGAAACACTTTAATATAAAATCTCGAGCTGTGCCCCGGAGCTGCAGTTCAGGTTTGCATGAGCTATGTGTAAGCAGAGGTGAAATGTGCCAGTTTTTCCTTTGCAAATATATGTTCCTCTTCAGCCCGATGGAAATTTGAGGGGCAAAATAATTGCTCTTCTGATTATTATCAAGAATATTCTGCCCCAAGGAGTTTTGTCGTCCTCAGGAGAAACAGAATAACTCCCCCAATAAGATCTGTCTCATTACATCAGCCTACAGTGTAGTGGGCTGTGACATGTAGATGTTTGTTAAACCACCACCTCACACACCACAGGTTTATTTATTACATACAAACTTTTCTGCAAGTGCTGCACAGAGCTTCACAGCCAGGACAGCGGCCGAAGAAAAGAGAACTTGTTTGGGGACCACGTTTCCAAGAGGTGGAACACTGGTTTAGATACAAACCTCCCCAAACATTGGAGAAGTTCAGATACAAAGACCAGATCTGATCTGAGTTTCACAGCTTAGATTTGTCTCCTATAAAAAATGGAATTTGACCTCTGAATTCCTGCAATGTCCAGGTGAAAAAGGATATTCTTGGTGATAAGGTAGTGGACTGGGAGATATGGGGGGGGTGAGGTGTCAAATCATGTTTTACCTCAGGCTTCCTGTGTGATCTTTTTTAAGTCACTTGACCTCTCTGTGCCTCAGTTTCCAGTTAGTAAATCAAGGACAACACTTCTTTTGTCTGTCTTGCCCATTTAGATTGTAAGCTCTTTGGGTCAATGGCTATCTCTGACTATATGCATGTGCAGCATTTAAAAACAAGGCCCTCAGCTTTGACATAATATATCTTCAGGCCTCAACCATCACCAGTGTAAAACATGGGTCTGAACAGCGTTGACACTGCCAGATTTCGAATACAATCTCTTCAGGGCAGGCACTGCATCCTCCTTTACATTTTACAACCTGAGTCACCTGGGTTTTTCAATATAAAATGTGATAATTAGGGTTGGGCCTGAACCAAAAGCTCCAATCCAAACTTGGGATCCAAATTCTGAGGCTCAAACCTGTATCATCCTCAATAACGGTGAATGTGTTTTTAACAGGAACAGCCAAGTGCTGCAAAATATTAATAAACTGGAAGGAATTCAGGAGAGCAACAAAAAAACTGGTCCAAGGGCTGGTGAGAATGACTTACAAGTAAAGATTAATCAGATGCATGCCCTTAACTACTGTGCCTAATGACAAAATAGTGGCTGTCTTTTCAAAACACTGTGCGGACATTTAACCTGAGACTCTGCTGACTTTAATGGGAGTTGTGTGACTACGTTCCCAAGTGCCACTTTGAACATTTAACCCAAGGTGTGAATTACTGCAATACAGTTCATGCCCTGCCATGTCTTACTGTTTAATTAATGGGATAACTTTGACATCCCTGAATTGTAAATTCTGGCAAGATCTTTTTATTCTGTCACTTCTTGTTCTCTAAAGTTTAAACTGAGCTAATCTAGACCAAGTTAAATGACCTGATCACTGAAATACTAGGTTCAGTTGTGATTGCTCAGCCTTGAAACAAGAAATAGTATTAATAAAAAAAAATCAGAACGTCAACAAATATGATTAAAGATGGAAAAGGTTTCCATATGAGCAGAGATTAAAAAGAGTAGGACTCTTTATTTACGAGATGAATAAAAGGGCACATGACTGATGCATGCAGAATAACACATAGCATAGATAATTTTTCATTTTTGTTGGAAAATGCTGATTCATTGAAATGGAAACATTTTTCAGGAAAGGGTCAGTTTAGACAAATTTCCTATTTTGAAAAAAGTTTCACAATTGTCAAAACATCCCATTTTTGACATATTCAAAATGGGGGAGGAGGGAAAGTGTTTTTTCAGCTTGAACTGATTTTCCATTTAGAAATATACAATAGAAAACCTCAGAGGTATGAACACCAGAGTTACGAACTGACCAGTCAACCACAGACTTCATTTGGAAGCAGAAGTACACAATCCAGCAGCAGCGGAGACAAGGAAAGAAAAGCAAATACAGTGCAGTACTCTGTTAAATGTAAACTACTGATATATAAAATATAAAGGGAAAGCAGCATTTTTCTTCTGCATAGTAAAGTTTCAAAGCTGTATTAAAGGATTCTGGGAACTACAGGCCAGTCAGCCTCACCTCAGTCCCCGGAAAAATCATGGACCAGGTCCTCAAGGAATCAATCCTGAAGCACTTACACGAGAGGGAATTGATCAGGAACAGTCAGCATGGATTCACCAAGGGAAGGTCATGCCTGACTAATCTAATCGCCTTCTATGATGAGATTACTGGTTCTGTGGATAAAGGGAAAGCAGTGGATATATTGTTTCTTGACTTTAGCAAAGCTTTTGACATGGTCTCCCACAGTATTCTTGTCAGCAAGTTAAAGAAGTATGGGCTGGATGAATGCACTATAAGGTGGGTAGAAAGTTGGCTAGATTGTCGGGCTCAATGGGTAGTGATCAATGGCTCCATGTCTAGATGGCAGGCAGTATCAAGTGGAGTTCCCCAAGGGTCGGACCTGGGGCCGGTTTTGTTCAATATCTTCATAAATGATCTGGAGGATGCTGTGGATTGCACTCTCAGCAAATTTGCGGATGATACTAAACTAGGAGGAGTGGTAGATACAGTGGCAGGTAGGGATAGGATTGGGACCTAGACAAATTGGAGGATTGGGCCAAAAGAAATCTGATGAGGTTCAACAAGGATAAGTGCAGGGTCCTGCACTTAGGACGGAAGAATCCAATGCACCACTACAGACTAGGGACCGAATGGATCGGCAGCAGTTCTGTGGAAAAGGACCTGGGGTGACAGTGGACGAGAAGCTGGATATGAGTCAACAGTGTGCCCTTGTTGCCAAGAAGGCCAATGACATTTTGGGATGTATAAGTAGGGGCATAGCCAGCAGATCGAGGAATGTGATTGTTCCCCTCTATTCGACATTGGTGAAGCCTCATCTGGAGTACTGTGTCCAGTTTTGGGCCCCACACTACAAGAATGATGTGGAAAAATTGGAGAGAGTCCAGCGAAGGGCAACAAAGATGATTAGGGGTCTGGAACACATGATTTCTGAGGAGAGGCTGAGGGAACTGGGATTGTTTAGTCTGCAGAAGAGAAGAATGAGGGGGGATTTGATAGCTGCTTTCAACTACCTGAGAGGTGGTTCCAAAGAGGTTGGTTCTAGACTATTCTCAGTGGTAGAAGATGACAGGACAAGGAGTAATGGTCTCAAGTTGCAGTGGGGGAGGTTTAGGTTGGATATTACGAAAAACTTTTTCAGTAGGAGGGTGGTGAAACACTGGAATGCGTTACCTAGGGAGGTGGTAGAATCTCCTTCCTTAGAAGTTTTTAAGGTCAGGCTTGAGAAAGCCCTGGCTGGGATGATTTAATTGGGGATTGGTTCTGCTTTGAGCAGGGGGTTGGACTAGATGACCTCCTGAGGTCCCTTCCAACCCTGATATTCTATGAAATAACATATGGTTTTGTTCAGAGTTACGAACAATCTCCATTCCCGAAGTGCTTAGAATTCTGAGGTTGTACTTTAAGTTAGTGTGTGGTTGTCTTTTTTTAAGACAAAATCAAACATTTTGAAATTATCAAAACAAAACACTTCAATCAATCCAATCCCTGTTTTTGGTTCGTGGGAAAAATTTCCGAGATTTTGACCAGACTCAGGCTGTGAAAACTTCCCACATCGCAGAAAGCCTTGTGAGATGAGGTAAAGATGGTGGGGAGGGAAAGACAGCATAAAGCTTTTGGTCACAACTCGTTGTCCAACTAAGTCCCCAGTCCTTACTGGATGACCGAAAAAAATAAAAAGGTGTAGCTGAACTCACAATTGTATTTATTGCATCCCATTGCTATGGTAGCTGAATCCTTAACCACTTTCAATGCAGAATTCTATTAGTACTGCAGGTTTATGGGCTGAAAAGGCTATATGGAGCTGGTAAGTGGGGAAACAGCTGAATCCTCTGTCCCTGTTGGTGGTGAGATTTCTTGGAAACGGCTTCTGATTTGTGTGAATGGCCCTCTATTGCCAAATCAAAGGAAGATGGGGGAGAGAGAGGACAAAAAACCTCTGATAAGTTTAAAATTTTAGAGGGGGGAAACAGGAATAGAATGTAACCCAAAGAGAAGCATGTCTCTTGAAAATAAATATCTCCAAGCTCATAAACAGTGAGGCCACCGGTCATGAATGTAGCAGATGTTTATTACCTCATGTACCCTCTGCTACTTTGGGATAATCACTTAAATATCCCCAAATCCATTTTGAATTTAAACTAGCTTCATATTTTCTTTCACAAATATTCCATTAAAAAAATCATATGATTAGCCAATTAAAAAGAGAGGAGGCATGCCCCCCCCCACACACACAGTAGGAAAGCAATAGCCTTTAACATTTTCAATTAAGATGTAGCGCCTCCAATAAAAGAGGCTTACATTTTCATTTTATGGGCACCTATGGAGAGCATGATGACACAAATGACTCAGAGCAAGGTAAATCGTTTCAAAATATATTGTAGTGGAGGACTGTAAACAGTGCAGTGTGTTAACTTGGATGGTATGTGATGAAAATATAAAGTTTTGAGACGTGCATTCAGTCTTAGTTTAGATGTTTCCTAGGGCACGCATTTGAAATGCATCTATTCTGCTCTTCCTCCAGACAAGATGTCATTATGCACAACAAAGCTCCTATAGGTGAAGGCAAGGGGCTGAATTGCTAGAGCTGCATTTCTGTTACATCTGCTTCTGCGAATTTTACTCGACTGAGGAAGGCTGAGAGAAGGCCAGGCTGTGGAAGTCCGCTAGTGGTAAACCCATCCCTAGAAACATTTGAGGCAAGTTTAGAAAGTTTAGGCATATTGTAGGGTTGGAAAAATTCACACATGTCAGGAGGATCAGCTAGATGATCTAATAGGTCTTTTCCATTGTTGTCCATGACTCCAAAGGACCAGTGGCCTGCTGGTCAGGAGTGCTGAGTACCCACAAACCCAGCGTGTACATGCTTAGTACCTTTTGAAAATCACGCCACCAATTTTGAGTCACATAAGAGGTGTTTTTGTTTTGGTTGGTTTGTCTGTTTGTTTGCTGTGATTTCTGGAAGCCTATAAAACACATCAGGTACACATAAGGGTACATACCAGGATTTTACACTACTATGCTTTGCGGACATCTTTTTCAAAGCTGGGTGCCTAATGTTAACCTTCTAAATAGGTGCTTAGGAGACTGTTTAACACCCAGGTTTACAAATGTTGGCCCATGACAATAGCAAAAATGTCTCTATGGAAACATTCCATGAACCATGCCTGTGCTGGCCATGGTAGATTTGTGTTTTTTTTGTTTTTTTCATGGTATGCTGAAAAGGCAGCCCTCTTTTGAGAATAAAGGGGTGGTAATCACCTCACATCTACATTCCAGCCTATGGCATTGTGTAACACTGACAGATCCCTGTCATCAGCAGGTGGGATCGAACTTGGGACCTCAGTGCATGAGCCTCTAACACATGAACTAAAAGCCAGCTGGCTGTTAGCTAAGGCTGTAGAGCATGCTCTCTCTCTCTTCTCTCCCCCTTCCCCCCCCCCCGATGGGACAGAACACCACACCCAGGAGGTGTGTGAGTTACAATTGCTCTCACAATTACACAAGCAACATAATTATTTCCTATCTTAAAAGAAATAAACAGCTCAGTTTATGGATATCTTCTCCCCCCGCAATTAAAATTACAGGAAATCTTGGAATTCTCCTTAAATTCGGTTCCACATATCCATTGTTTGGGATTCCACAACTATGCAAGAGGCATGTTCTCTAATCCCAGCTTGCTGCCTTCGAAGAGAATAGCTACAAACCTGCGCTTCACAATGGGAAGAAATATTGGTACATAATGAATATTTCACCACAGCAAACACCGCCGACATGATCTCCATTTCCTAACAAATTCCCTTTACGTTGCTGGCAACAAAAGGTGCTGAACAACTTCATGCTCAAATAAATTGGTTAGTTGCTAAGGTGCCACAAGTACTCCTTTTCTTTTTGCGAATACAGACTAACACGGCTGCTACCCAGAAACCTGTCTTCATGCTACTTGTAATTCCCCTTTAAGGTAGCTTCAGGCACCGTTCACATCAGCAATGGATTTAACATGGCTCTATTTACGAGGACAATTGGCAGAGCTTGTAAGAGGCTGCTTTTTATTAAAACATTCAAATCATAGAATATCAGAGTTGGAAGGGACCTCTGGAGGTCATCTAGTCCAACCCCCTGCCCAGAGCAGGACCAATCCCCTACTAAATCATCACAATGATTGCATTGTGTTGCATAGGAAGAGACCTTTGGGAGACTGCAGCTTTCCTCCTTAATGGGTTGTGTATTCCTGTGACTGAAACCGTAAGAGTTAGGAGGATGCCAGAGCGGTGATGTAATTCCTAAATAAAGTGCCTCATATAGATAAATGTGGTCAGAGATTGGATTGCTACGAAGAATGTCCTATTCTTTCAGCTTCTTCTGTTATGCTGTATGTGCAAAGGACTAAAGTTTCCAGGGTTGTCGACCAAGCATCTCTCATGAGCACTAAAAATGGCTATCTGAACACTTATTTATATATTATTGACTGGTGTCCCTTTGGACTACTGATAATCATACTATTTCTCCTTCAAAACCAGATTCTGGAAAGGGAATTACATCCTTTTAAAATAGAATTCTAAATGTGTCCTACAGATCAGAGCTTGGCATTTGACTGACTGACTGCTCACAATAGTTCTTGGCACCTGTAACAGAGTGGCTTGCCCCAAGGATGAAGAGCCTGGGGCTAAGCCAGCCCTGATGACAAGATGACCCCTCTGCCTAAGGGGCGTTAGGTAATTCTAATATAAAAGGCAGCAGGAAGCTTCAAGGGGGTGGTGTTGAGAGAAACTTGGGAAGCAGGAGATTGTAACAGGAAAAGGATGCAGGGCCAGAGGGCTCAGCTCCAGCCAGAAATGGCTGGGGACTGCAGGCTTCAGGTTGAGCAGGCTGACAGAGAGAGAGAGAGAGAGCTCCAGGTGGCTGAAGAAATGCAGCTAAATCTGAACAGTTGATGATTTGGGGCTTAATGTTGAGGATTGTTTGAATTGTTTTAAAGGTTCTGAGGTCTGTGTTAACTTTGATATTAAGCCAGCCCCAGAACGGAGAATGACAGCTGTAACTGGGACCATCTGGAGTGCTTAAGGGGCCTGCAAGAGGGGACTAGTAGAGGCAGGGTACCTGTAAAATGACCCCTTGCCATGATGGGACACTCAGTAAGTGCCCACACTGCTGCAGTATCAATGAAACATAAAGATATCCCCCCTCTCTCTCTCCAGAATCTAGTGAGATCAAATTTACACCCACACATTTTTAAACAATTATGAGCCAGACACCACCAAAATTTACTTGGGTTGAGTAGAGCCTTTCTACACAATTACTGCCCACTGACTTCTGTGGGACTGCTAATGGACTAAGGTACAAGGGTAAACAGTAGCAAAATGTTGGCCACAGTGAAGAAGGCTGCTATAGTCTAGTGGAGTCACCATGCTAAATTTCCTTAATGGTTTTTTTTGTTGTGGTGGTGGTGGTGTGGGGGGAGGGGGGGGTTTAAGCTGGATACTTTATGACAGTGGCCTTTATTTACAAATTGCAAACGAAAACCTTATTTACTTTGCTTAACTGGAGTCAGATTCTCAGCTGGTGTAAACTGTAGTAACTTCACTGATGTCAGTGGAATTATGCTGATTTAGGCAAGTTAGACATTTGGCCCACTATCTTTCTCTACTCCTTTTTCTTCCATGGCTTTGTAGGGTTGCTATGTGTCGTCAAAATGGCTTCCTCATTCCATCCAGATGTGGCTGTTTTGGTGCTTTGAGAGGCTTTTCCAAAACATCTGAACTACTTTAGGGACTTTGCAGGAAGTCCTACTTCAGGTGGATTCTTGTAGCTAGAATGATTAAGGGGTGGGTGGAATAGATAAGGCAATGGGGATAAAGCCCCAGTGTCCCTCAGTTCGATTAAACCTTATCAGATGAGTGATGGTTTATTTGACTGTGAGGGAAAGGGCTCAAGAGTGTGAATGAACCTGGAATATCAATGACAAAGACACATGCTTGTCAAGGGCATAATTCAGAAGCAGGCACTGGGCATAATTACTCAGTGACATATGCATTGTATCAGTACAGGGAATGAAAATAAAGAAGGGACATTAATCAGTCAGTGATGCAATAACAGCAATCTAGCTGTACTTAGTTAGAACACCTTATGTCCAGGAAAACATCCAGGTAGTCACCATTTTCATACTGATATCATGAAAAATGAGGGTAATGATTCAGGTTTGGCAGCCACAGGGTTCCCCTGTACTGAGAAACTAATAAAGGGACACTAAATCTTGATATACTTATCACATTGAGGCTGTCAAAAATGCATATTCTTCTCCACAAAAGTTCCCTTGATGTTTCAGTGTGATGTAGCTTGCTTTCTTTGTTTCTCTGTGGTGCAGAGTTACTGCAAGCAAGTAGCCAGGAGCAAAGGCTAGACTGTGACTTGGATTACATTCCTTCTCAGAGGAAGAAGTAGGGGGTAAGACCCTCCATTATCCCTTGTGTGGGCTATCTGGCCCTTGGGTTTGAGCACAAAGGCACCTGCTTGGTTGCTGAAACAGGTGGGTGGGGAGGTTACTTCTCAGGGTGGAGTGGTGGGGATGTGACTGATAGTGCCTAGTGGAGGTCACACAGGTGGGGGTGGGCCCAGACTACTTCCAGAAGTATTGGAATGTCCAGTATTCTGGGGATGCATCAGTGGCCACCCTAGCTATGACCAGTATGTTGCCTGCAGTTTTAAGTTACTGTGCAGCTATTTTCTAAGCAAACACACTTATTCTTCGGGTGAAAGTGTTACGGGGAAAAAAGAATGAAAGAACCTACACACATGCTGAAAAGCTTATCAGAGGTCCCTCCCCAACTCCAGCCTAGAGCTCTGGTAGGTATTAGTTTTTCAAAACCCCCAACTGGGTTTTCCTCTCCGATACAAATTCATCCATCTTAGATCAGAACTAGAACCAAGGCTGGGCAGATCAGCCATTTCTTCATACAGCTTGGGCCTTTGACTTCTATAACAGGTAATCAGCAGACAAAAGCCCTCTTCTCAGAATGTAGCTTCAGAAGGCTGGGTTTTTGTATAACCAGAGTTGAGTAATTTTATATTAATCTCTCCCTAGGGATTCTCCAGGAAATCCACTTAGCATTTATTGTCCCAAAAGACTGTACTTATCTGGTACATTTTAAATATAGGTTTTTTAACTCCCAGGTCTTACATCTATCATATCTCCCCCCTTGAGAAGTTACATACAGTCCTGTCCCACAATAATGTATAAACTTAATGCAAGAAGGTCCTTCCAAGGCATTGCAGGAAATGGCCCTATCTGCTACACTATGATTTGTTGTAGATCAGCAGTAAATTACTACCCCAGCTCTCTGAGCAAGAAAAAAGCAGAGTATGAATGGTGTCTTGGAGGAATGTATCTGGGACACAGCTGTCCCATTTCCCCACTGTGTCCATTTCTCAGAGTTGGGTCTAAAGTTACAACCTAGGCCTAAGGGTTTAAATTACATTTCTAGAGATCTGATGAATCTGCACCATGTGAACCTAAAATCGTGGAGTTGAACATACATGGAATTAGGTAGGATTAACTCATAATAGCTTGGCAGGTGTGCAGTTGAGGTTGTTTGTTGAAAACAAAAGAAGTTGTGACAGCATCACTTTGAGCTAGATTGTGACTTTGGGCGCAGCCTTGCACGATGGATGGTTAGCAAAATGCAACAACTCAGGAGTAGCTTTGTGTGAATCACATTTCCTCCACTGCTTCCTTCCTGTTCTTGGAGTAATACTTTATTGTTGGTATAATCTGGCACTCATTTTCCCCACTTTGCACTGGCTCAAATATTCTGCTGGGATACAACCAAGACTCCTGCCATCCCCAGCCCCTCCCTCCTTCCCCTTCTGCTCCAAAGAGGCAGTGAGCAGGCAAGTTGCTCTGCTTATTCTTATGCAGCCAGACCCAAAATCCACCTAGTTTATGTAGAGATAGGAGGGTTCTTACTCATTAATCCCTTGCACAGACATTTAGTTCCATACAAAGAATTAGATTGTGAATGTCTGAGCCCTTTCTGCTCCTTGTCCGTATATGAATGTGCAGCCTCTTCAGGGCACAACCTATGTATTGTGTGTACAGGGCATAGAAGAATGGCCCTGATCCTGATTGGGGCCTTTGAACACTACTGCAAACAGTGTTTATTCTGAATGTCAAGAGGTGAATTGTAAGGACAATATACCTGTCTTGTCAATCTAATGAAGAAATGAGTGTGTGGAAGGAGCCAGAGTGGGAAACTCCTCTCTACTTTGGTTTCCCCTTTATCATAATCACCCATCTAAACCACCTCTGGTGTGTGGTTTGCAAAAAAAATCAAGCCCATCCAGCTATATTTTGCAAAACCCCAAGCTACCTCCACATTGGACCATCCACTTGGACGTGTTTTTAAGGGTGAATACAATTGGACTAATGCAAACATTGAGTGCGACCTAATATGACTATATGCCAGATTTAGTATTGGTATTTGTGACACTCACCACTGGTCTCTGAGTGCTACTGTTTCTCTTCTATAGCAACTTCCATTTGAGAACCTCAAAATACTTTCCAGATATTAATGAATTAAGCCTCAACATTTGTGAGGTATGTGAAGCATAATTATTCCCATTTTAGACATGGAAAAATCGAGGGGCAGGGAGATTAAATATGCCCAGTGTTGGACAGTAAGCTTGTATGAACCAAGAACAGAACTCTGATCTTTTGATGTGTTAACCATTAGTCTATTTTTCTTTGTGGCTGCTTTTGTCCTCAGAGTAGAACAAATTCTGTGTTTGTGTTTTCCTGTAAAACAGAAGCCATTCCTCCTTTTTTTTGGCGTATGTTTGGGTTTTTCAGGTTAACTTGAAAGTCCTTGCCATTTAAATTGTCTTTTTTTTTTTCCTCTTCAGTGCCTAGCTTTGAGCAATTTTTTTTATTTCCCGCTATTTATCAGCCACTTAACTACCTTGTAGGAAAATGAAGCCAACTAATTGTCCATTTGATTCCTTTGTTCGCTCATCTGTTTAAGGATGTCTCCCTGGTAAGAGACTCCTCATTATAATGAGGATAAGCTCTTCCTTGTGCACAAGTATGGTATCCTTTGCTCTGAAGCAATGGGCACTTAAACACCAGGAAGTTTTAATAGAGTAGTCCATATCCTGCTTCTTGCTCTCCTCTAAGTACCTGCTGATGATCATTTTGTTTCCTGCTGCTTTAAGATGAACAATTAAGGGAGTTCAACCTTGAGCAAGACTAGAAGTGTCTGAGGGTGTCTGAGCTTGACAGAAGATGATCCATCCTGTGATGTTGCAACTTTGTATGTCTTTCCTCTCTGCCACCTCCCTCCTTTTTGGATCATTTTTCTTTTGTGCAAGCAACTGGAGAGCAATAAATGTGTGATATTGGCTAAAAGTAAACTCTTCAAAATCATTCTTTTAATTTGGCAGCAAGCTATTTCTCCTGAAGAATCCAAACCTGAGACATTAGCTGTAAGGTTGCTCATCTTACCGTAGGGAAAGACTTGGGTGCAGCTCAAGAATCTGTGAGGGCTTTTCAATTTTTCATGCACCACTTCATTCTTAGTGTCCCTTTTCTTTCTTCCCTGATTAAACTCGGACAACCTCTTTTGGCCTGATACAAAGCTCATTGAAGTCAATGGAAAGGCTCCCATTAAATTCAGTGGGCTTTGGTCCAGGACCTGAGTCAAATAGAGCTTGAACCAACCTTGGCCCCAGCGAAAATTAAACCAGTCATTCCTAACATCCTATCAATATTGTTCTACAATCCATCAGCAAGATGTCTCATATATAGGATGGCCAAACCCACCTGCCAGGAGTGATGCACATGTGCTATTGGCCAGGAGCCAGTTTGGCCAATCAAGCTATTCTGCCTGTGTGATATGAGGAGTTATGCATATTATTCATTTTACCACCTTATTTAAAAATGTCAGCATGGAATCTTTGCATTAACTTCTCATACAGTTCAGCAAATTCCTCTCCATTTCATGATTAGCACATTAATGATCTTCAGATGGTACAGAATGTTGCTGAAAGAGGTTTGGATGACTATCAGACCTGTCTATTGTCACTACTGAGGATTGCTTTTAAAAATCTGTGCAATTAAAAATATTCAGAGAAACTATAAAAGGAGATGAACTGTAATGATGAGATGAATTGCAAAGTATTAATGGCTTTCTGGTGTCCTTGCATCTTCAACACAGGCAGGACATGACTGTTCATCCTTTTCTTGCAACCAGTTGAGATTCACCCAACTGCTCAGCTTACACCAACAACAGATGCACTGATACCAACAACAAATTTGCCAGGAATTTAGAATGATGTGCATTGCAAAGGTGAACTCAAATTATTATAAAAAAATAAGGATAAAATACTGTTGTTCAGTCCATCCACCTGGCAGTGGAAGAATCTTTTCTACAATATATTCTCAAGTGCTTTGTCCAGTATTGTTCTAAATAACTCAGTCAACAAGGCTTCCCAAGCATGCCTTGGGAGGCCATGCCACAATTTAATATATGTCTCTGTTCTCACAACTAAACATTAGAGCTGGGTGGGAAACAGTTTTCCCATCCTGCAGGAGTTTGATATTTCAAAGGCTTCCCAAATACAGTAGAACCTCAGTTACAAACATGTAGGAAATGGAGGTTGTTCATAACTCTGAAATGTTCATAAGTCTGAACAAAATATTATGGTTGCTCAGTTTTAAACTTTGGAAAGAACATTGACTTAATACAGCTTTGAAACTTTACTATGCAGAAGACAAATGATGCTTTTAACTCTCTTAATTTAATTTAAAAAGCACAAAGTTTCCATACCTTGTCAATCTTTTTTAAATTTTCCTTTATTTTTTTAGTAGTATGTGTGGATTGTCTTTTTTTTGTTTTTGTTTTGTTTTTTCCCTCTCTGCTGCTGTGGGCTCCAAATGAGGTGTGTGTGGTTGACTGGTCAGTTCATACCTCTGGTGCTCATAAGTCTGAGGCTCTACTGTAGGAGGAAAAGCCAAAATCTCCAAAAATTTCATTACTTTAATTGGCAGCAGTTTTAAAACAAACAAAAGGAAGTATATCTTCACACAACACACAGTCCACCTGTGGAACTCCTTGCCAGAGGATGTTGTGAAGGCCAAGACTGTAACAGGGTTTAAAAAAGAACTAGATATGGAGGATAAGTCCATCAATGGCTATTAGCCAGGATGGGCAGGGATGGGGTGTCCCTAGCCTTTGTTAGCCAGTAGCTGGGAATGGTCGATTGGATGGATCACTTGATTACCTGTTCTGTTCATTCCCTTTGGGGCACCTGGCATTGGCCACTGTCAGAAGACAGGATACTGGGTTAGATGGACCTTTGGTCTGGCCCAGTATGGCTACTCTTAGATAATTGAAAATCCAGAAAAGAATACATCCACTTAATTGTGTGTGTTATTATTTTTTTTTTTTACAATTTCAAAACAGTTCCTTTTAATTGACCTTTTTCTTTTTTTTTAACCTTAATTTAAAAACAAGTTCACTTCAAACTGAATTTTTTTTCTATTTCAAAAATATTGACTACAATTTTTCAAGTTATTTTTTTCAAACCAATTTTTGAAACCAGGAATTTGTTGAAACTGTCCTTGAGAAAGGTCAGTTTCAGTTTTGATGAAAGGGCATTTTCCAATGTGTGTGTGGGAGGGGGAACAAAAAAAAATTCCTGAACAGCTCTACTAAATAGTGCCAAATCAGATCAGCATGGGCGACCTCCAAGGACAACCTAGCTGTTCAAGAAAGTTACGTTGTGATTCAATGGGTGGTGTTCTTCCATCCAAGTCAGTACCCAACTGCCACAATATGGTGATAAAGGGCATTCTGCTACTGGATTAGCCATATTTCAGATGAGACTTGATTTTTCTGATGAAATGTGATCATTAACATTCCATGGAATGTATTACAGGAGCAGGCTCCAGTGTACATTCTGGCCAACTAAATTCTCCATGATTTTTCCAAGTAGAGGTGTATTTTCTCTCCTCTGCTAAATAGTATTGGGCATTATTGTTCACTGTAAAACATACCACACCCCAGGGGCAGCTGCATTTCAGTTGTCAAAACAATTTCTACTATATATACATGCACATCAGATGCCCCTACCTAGGGGTCAGTTCTACAAGATGCTGAGAAAACTCAAGATCACACAACATGCTAGTGACAGAACCAGGAGCACAATTTAAGAGTTCTGGATTCTTATGCTCATTCTGTAATGATTACTCCAGACATGACTGACCCCTTCCCCTCCCCCCCCCCAGTGATGAATACATACCTCTTAAAATACATAAAATCTTTGGGATAGAAATCACCATTTATGTCTAATTATTATTGCCTTGTAGGAGCTGAGTTCACACGGCATTTTAAAATAAACTAAGTGAAGGGAGGATGTCTTGCTGATGAATGACAAAGAGAAAACTGACACCCAAGGGAGAGAGAACTCAGATTATAATTATCCTGGAGGCAGAATTATTCGCTTTGGCAACAGAACTTGAAACCCATTCACCAGTATGTCCCTCCACTCTCAAAACCATTTCATATTGGCTTGACTCCCCCATCCCTATACCTGTAATTACATGTTTATCTGTGAGTTGCCATAATTGATGTCAGAATGAGTTTTATAGGTTTGACAGGAGAGTAACCGTGAGGAATGTTGAAGGAGTCTTTCCTCAGATCTCCCTTGCCATATACAGCACAGGTGATTATACTGAAAAAGGTTCATTTTTAAATCGTTTTCAATGTACGAATTACCTCTTTATTTAAATCATGTAGCCTATTGTACATGACACAGCAACTGATGATCACATCAGGTTAAGTTTTAGGACACATCTAGCAAAAAGGCTCACAAGACAATAATTTATGTGCCTACCTCCATCTTCTTTTGGTGAGTTATACAGCCCTCTTCATCTACTTGGCCTGTTAGGTTTGAGGATTATGTATGAAAGGTCCGGTGGGCTGCAAAGGCCTGCCGTGAATAGCCTTTTTTAGTTGCGGAAACTGAAATAACTTGTAATTGTTGAGGTGGGAGGAATCTCCACATCCCTATGACAACCTTTCATAGACTTTAAAGTCTCTCAGTAGTACTTATGGAGCCCCAATTACACAAAATACCACTATCCTTGTAGAGAGGGACCAACCTACCTATGGTATGTATTTGCCACAAGGTGTCATGCCTGGGTCATGGGCACCCAAACCTTGTGGTTGGAACCAGAGTTCCCAGTCACAAGACAGGAGCAAGAGTTGGTGGGGTCAGGATACCGGGGGTTAGAGGCAGGAGACAAACTGGAGGTCGGGAACTGTAAGTCAGTTGCCAGGCATCAAGCAGGGCTGGGATGACAGGAAATCAAAGTGCAGGTATCACACAGTCCAGAACAGGATGGAGCCCAGTTGTTCAGGCAGCCTTTTTGTGCTTGCTACTGGCTGAAGTAGGACCATTGGACCAATCAGCCACTCTGGGACTCTGTTAGTCAGGCTGGATGCTTCACACTAGGGATGGGCTTCATGGGTCCCACATAAGCTTTTGTGCACAGGTTGTGAGGTGGAGGGCTGGTGCATGGTTGCTCCTGTGAACCTTGTGGTCCTGGGTTTGAAACACAGTGAGAGAGGTAGTCTCTCAGGTAGGTCAGAGCCTTCAATTGTTGTTTCTAGCTTCTCAATGTTTTTTTTAAAGTAGGTTTCTAGGTCAGGGACCAGAGAAATATCATCTAGTGGCTAGGGTGCTAGATGGGAATATGAGAGAACTAGGTTCAATTCATTGCTCTGCCACAACCATCCTGTGAGACTTTAAACAACTCACTTGTTCTCTCAGTGGCTCAGCAACTCATCTGTAAAATAGGAATACAAGTACTTCCTCACCTCTCAGGCATCTGTGAGGATAAATGTAGCAAAAAGAAGTATTTATATCCCTGTTTTACACATTTACTCTGCTGTCCTTGCTAGAAAATCAGATTTTTTTTTCAACCAGCTCTAATCTAAACCTTCCTGCTTCTGGGCATATGCTAACCTCTTCAAAGGTTTCAGAGGAAACTTCCCTATAGAACCAGGTTATCCCCAAACTGCCTAATACTGCTTTTGTTTTTGTTTTTTTTTCCTCTGAAGCAACTGGTACTAGCCACTAGATATTGGACTAAATGGACCAGTGCTCTTGTCCAGTCTGGCAACTCCTATGTTCCTCATTTTTATGTCTTGTACAATTCTGGGAATGTCAGCAATTATTTTTTTTAATTAAGAACTTCCAACATGTCAAAATGTGGCCATTATTTCCAAAGCAATTGGTGCTAATTAAATTGGAGAGACACAGATTGGAACATTTATGGACATCATCTGGTCTTCCATTTTCAGATCACTAAAGAGAAAGCAAACAACCTGTGGACCAATATCCACGTCCATCAAAAGCTGCAAGGGCAGCATCTTTTTCGAATATATCTTCTGGGAAACATTACCAACTGTGCTCTTCCAGGCCATTGATTCTATCCTGAACCCATTAAAAAAATGACTATAAATCAAAAGAAGGTGGTGTTGATAGAACACTGTAAATGGTTTATAAGCTATTTGGTGAATGAAAATGAGACCATTAGAGCTGCCAACTTGACTTCTATTTCTAATAATTTTTTTCCTACTAAGTTTATTTCCTATTCTAGAGGTTGTGTTTGTGAGTTTATAGCTGTACTATATGGAACAAGTCACTTAGCTGGTATCATTAGAACCTGTTTAACTATTCTCAGCCTGGTCAATATAGATTGCTGAAAAACTGTACTTCTCTCCAGGCTTCTGATTTATCTTAGAAATCACTGTCACATGGTCTGGAGAGGCTCACAATGATGAGTGCCTACCTCAGGGCAGACTGTCAAAAACCCAGCTGACGCACCAAACTGTGGATATGCTCAATAATTAGACTTCACCATTCCAGTAACAAATGTGAACTCCTCGATCACTGTAACAGTCTTAGCATGGAGTCACAGACAGTTCCCTTAGACTCTCCAGTCTACCTTGCCGCCCAGGCAAGCTGGCCCGAGTAATAAATGGTCACACCTACAATCACAAAATACTCAGGTTGCTTCCAGTCCCAAGAGACCATTTACTTACCCAGATCAATTTGTATCTCAGATCTTACAGCAAAGACCATGCTTGTAGCCAATTAGGTAATTAAAGGTTTATTAAGTAGAAATAAGGGTTATTTACGGGTTCAAGTGAACAAGCCTACAACAAGTGAGTTGCAATCAAAGGCTAGAAGAGCTTACAGTGGCACAGCTATACAGATGCCGCTGCACCACTGTAAGATCTCTCATGTAGCCACTCTACGCTGACAGGAGAGAGCTGTCCTGTCGACATAATAAAACCACCTCCAGGCGTGGTGGTAACCATGATCGGGAAAAGCTCTCCCACTGACGTAGTGGTGTCCACACTGGCATGTTATCGGGATAACTTACTTTGCTCGGGGAGCGGGGAAGGGTTCACTCCCCAGAATGACACATGTTTTGTAGAAATAAGAGATAGGATTTAGGCTACATCTGCACTAAGAGTGACAGAGTTGTGGTGATCTGCCAATTCAAGATATTTTTCGGGGCAAACCCAGGAGTAATTCTGGGGGATCTCTTGCTTCAGTTTAGAGTCTCTGGTCCTGTGAGAGTTCAAACAGTAAAGAGATGGAAAAAGTTCGCTTGTGACCCTGTTTTCTTTTACTTTGAATCTTCCACTCTGAGATAAGCTCTTACATGTAGCATTTCCAAGGTGTGATAGGGCTATAGAATCCTAGAAGATCAGGGTTGGAGACAACCTCAAGAGGTCATCTAGTACAATCTCAAAGCAGGACCAACTCTGACTAAATCATCACACCCAGGGCTTTCTCAAGCAGGGCCTTAAACTCTAAGGATGGAGATTCCATCACCTCCCTAGGTAACCCATTCCTGGGCTTCACCACCCTCCTAGTGAAAAGGTTTTTCCTAATATCCAACCTAGACCTTCCCCACTGCAATTTGAAACCATTGCTCCTTGTTCTGTCATCTGCCACCACTGAGAACAGCCAAGCTCCATCCTCTTTGGAACCCCCTTCAGGTAGTTGAAGACTGCTATCAAATCCCTGCTCACTCTTCTTTTCTGCAGACTAAATAACCCAAGTTCCCTCATCTTCTCGTCATAAGTCATGTTCTCCACCCCCCCTTATCATTTTTGTTGCCCTCCGCTGGACTCTCTCCAATTTGTCCACATTCTTTCTGTAGTGGGGGGCCCAAAACAGGCCACATCTGGAGTATTGCATCCACACCATTGCCAAATAGAAGGGAATAGTCACTTCCCTCAATCCGATGGCCGTGCTCCTACTAATGCAGCCCAATATGCCGTTAGACTTCTTGGCAACAAGGGCACACTGACTCATATCCAGCTTCTCATCCACTGTAATCCCCAGGTCCTTTTCTGCAGAACTTTCACTTAGCCAGGTAGTCTCCAGCTTGTAGCGGTGTATGGGATTCTTCCATCCTAAATGCATGACTCTGCACTTGTCCTTGTTGAACCTCATCAGATTTCTTTTGGCCCAATTCTCCAATTTATATAGGTCACTGGACCTTATCCGTACCCTTCAGCCTATGTACCTCTCCCCCATCTTAGTGTCATCCATGAACTTGCTGAGGGTGCAATTAATCACATTATACAGATAATCAATGAAGATATTGAACAAATCTGGCCCCAGGACCGACCCCTGGGGCATTCCGCTTGATACCAGCTGCCAACTGCAGATTGATCCATTGATCACTACCCATTGAGCCTGACGATCTAGCCCACTTTCTATCCGCTTTCTATTCCATTCATCCAATCCATACTTTTAAACTTGCTGATAAGAGTACTGTGGGAGACCTCATCAAAAGCTTTGCTAAATTCAAGATATATCACATCCACTGCTTGCCTTCTATGATGAGATAACTGGCTCTGTGGAGATGGGGAAATCAGGTTGGTCAGGCATGACTTGCTCTTGGTGAATCCATATTGACTGTTCCTGATCACCTTCCTCTCCTCCAAGTGCTTCAAAATGGATTCCTTGAGTACTTGCTCCATGACTTTTTTTTTTCCCCTGGGGACTGAGGTGAGGCTGACCCATGTGTAGTTCCCCAGATTCTCCCTCTTCCCTTTTTTTAAAGATGGGCACTGTATTTCCCTTTTTCCAATCGTCCAGGATCTCTCCCGATCACCACAAGTTTTAAAAGATAATGGCTCTGCAATCACATCAGCCAACTCCCTCAGCACCCTCAGATGCATTAGGTCTGGACCCATGGACTAGTGCATGTCCAGTTTTTCTAAATTATCCTTAGCCTCAGTGGTGAAAGAACAAGTTTTCTCACCTCCTCCCCATACTGTACTGCCCAGTTCAGCAGTCTGAGAGCTGACCTTTTCTGTGAAGACTGAGGCAAAAAAAGCATTGAGTATTTCAGCTTTTTCCACATAATCTGTCACTAGGTTGCCTCCCCCATTCAGTAAGGGTCCCACACTTTCCCTGACCACCACCTTGTTGCTTACATACCTGTAGAAACTCTTCTTGTTACCCTTCACATCCCTTGCTAGCTGCAACTCCAATTGTGCTCTTTTGTGTATCTATGTTCCTTAATGGCCTGTTTAATCTTAATAGGCCTTTTGAGTGGGTGGAGGGGAGGGGATGATTTCCATGCCAAGTTCAGAGCAAACATTTTCAAAATGTAAAGCGAAACTTACATATTTCCTTTATAGCATGGAATATAGGCATTACAAATAAGATTAACATATGCAGCAATTTACAAGCATTTCCTAGTCTAAATACGTTCTTCTAAGACTTATACCTATTTTGAACAAAACTAACATAGACATGAGCTGGTCTGGTTTCCAGATATGAGGTTGTCCGTTCTTTGTCAATGCCTATGGCCTTGGCTGAAGTTGGCACTTTGTTCACCAGCATCATAATCATATTTATATCCTAGAAGTTATGGGTGGAAGGATGTCTTCCACACTGTTTGTCATCCCCTACAATATTCCCCTGAGTATGTGCTATCTAACCCTCATTCGAAGATGTTCCTGGGTAGTTTATCTGTGTCTTTTCTGTTTTTAATGCACTGGCTCTATTACAGCGAATGTAGCGCAAGTAACTTCCTTTAAGAGGCATCAATGGGCCGTCTTCCACTCAAATGCTAGTAATCTCAGTTTCTAGACTTCCACTAAGCTAATCAATTTTCTTGAAAAGGTGAATGTGAATGTCCAGTATTCTGGTACCATGCAGGCTGAACATCTCTGCTGGCCATAGAACCATGCTGCAGTACTTTGAATCCACCTGTCTCAAGGCTTTGGTAATATCTCAAGGTAGTTTTGGGGGTATGTTTATACAGCACAGAAAAACCCATGGCTAGCCTGTGCCAGCCGCCTTGGACTCATAGGGCTCAGGCTGCGGGGCTGTTTCATTGCTGTGTAGATTTCCAGGCTTGGGCCTCACTGGGTCCTAGAGCCCGGGCTCCAGCTCGAGCCCCAAAATCTACACCGCAATGAAACAGCCCTGTGAGCCCACGGTGGCTGGCACAGACTAGCCCCGTTTTTTTCTTTTCTGTGTAGAAATGACCATAGTCTTATTTCAGGCACCATACCTACTTTGTGTTTATAGGTGACTTCATCTCTTCTCGTGATCAGATATACTATACTATAGAACAGCATAAGACTGCTCTCTACTTCACACTAACAACATAGAACATTATTGGGCCAATGTCAAATGACTTGCACTCAGCTATCTTTGGACAGGTCTTACTACATTAATTCCCATCCTTGGAGCTTCAGCCTTCATGGTGTGGCCCTGCGCCAGTGCTGAGAGACTTGAACTACAGAGCAGTTGCATTAGAACAAATATCTTTTGGTGAAGTGCATCACCATCCTGAAGTGTGGAGTTGCATTAACAAAGAGACTGAAGTTCATCAGCGCTTTAGCTTCATCCATCCCATGCTGCAGGAATCTCATCCGTCCACTTGGCATGGACCGCCAGTTCACAAATGGTTCTGCACTGGTGTCACACACCCTGATGCTTTCCTGTGTCAAAGCCTCTCTCCGTCAAGCAGAGCTGGAAAGCAATGTGTTAGATCCTCACTTGGGCAGCCATTTCAAGACAGACACCTTCAAAACACTCCAGACTGAGAAGAGGTTGGGTTTACATGAGTCTCAGGAGAGACCATTTACCTTAACTCCATGGCCTCAATGTGTCACACACCAAAACAGTACTCTGCACTGACATGTGGACTTCAGTTTTGAACAGGTGGCTCTGCACTGATATTCCAAACTTTAATGCCTTTCTGTGTCAATGCCTCTCTGTACCAGGCAGAGTAGTAAGGCTAAACATCAGATACTGATTCAGACATCCACATCAAGGCAGATGCTTTCAAAGCACCCAGGTCAGGGACACTTGTTGGAAGCCTCAAGAGATCTGAGCAGCTCCATTTTCTTCAGAGAGGATGTTGTATTGTCAATGTGACTGGAAGAAACCCCAATAGAATCTCAAAGGATTGAATGTCACCACTGTCAAATGTAGCAGAGGAGACAAGAACAAAGAAAATCAATAGAGAGACAGCACCAAGGATCAGAACTGAGGGTTAAATTGTAACATTAAAATCTATCCCTAGGAGCAGAGCAGGGAGCGAATTGTGACTCAAAGGAGGGAAATAAATTGCTACTGGTCTAGACCAATAGTAGATTACTTCATGTGCAACTCTGGCTTAGCTGTACTAGCTGGCACTTTATGAGATGGGGCACAGTTAATGGTCCATCCATTGCCCACCCAACCGCTTGAGAGGGGGAGTTGAAGCTCAAGGGAGGGCTGTGACCCTTGTACCCCTTAATGCCTTCTCTACTGTCATCATGGCAGGTTACAGCCCTGCTCTTAGAGGGACCTCACCACTCCAAGGCCATAGAAATACAGCATGCCAGGAATGTGGAGTAGTTGATGCAGTCTTGAGGCAATCAAAGCAGTAAGCTCCAACAGAATCTGAACATTTAAGGGAAATGTTTAGGCCAGTGACTAATATCACACCCAAAATCAATGACCAAAAGAAGCCACAGCAGCCAGAAAACTCCCATCATCTCAACCAGGGTTGGCAGGAAAACTTTCCATTGAAACTTTTTTAACATGTAAAGTGATGATCTGTGTAGTTTCCTTTTTGTTTGTTTGGTTGTTTTTACTGGAGGGAAAAAGTGTCAAAAGATTGAGGTTTTAGCAAACTTTTTTGTTGTGGTTGACAGAACCCCAGCATTTTCTTTGGGGGCAGGAGGGAGCGTTATTTTTGGCAAAAACATAAACAAAATCAAATAGTACTTTTCAGGAAAATGGAACAATTTTTGTTTTTGTCAAACTTTTTGGCAGGGCAATAAAGATTATTCCATGGCACTGCAGTTAAAAGTGTTAAAGAAAACTTACTACAAAGAACCACTCCAGGGCACTGTCGGTCTGAAGGGCAGGAGGGCAAATCAATCCAGCTGTGCTCCCTCTTTAAACATAGTCTCAAAAGCTGGAACATCTGGGTTATTTAATACCCCAGTCAAACGCCCATTCAGCCAGCTTTGTTCCTCCTCAGCAATTTATTTTCTAAGTTACCCTACTTTTAATTCTCTACTTTCTTATGAAGATGAAGGGCTCAGGGATGTTTTTGTGATGGGTGGAGGAGGAGACAATAGAAAAGCATGTTTATTGCATAGTCTAATGTTTCTAGCTAGCAAACTGTTGCATCAGTTTCCAATCAATGAGCACTTGAGTTTGAGCAGGTTGCCCGCAGGTTGACTGCACAAAATGCCGTAGGTCCTTTCTGTGGCTCACTGGAGGAAACATAACTGACACTGATACTATCTGGAGCTAAAACAACATTAAAAGAGTGAGACAGAAACAGACAGGGTCAGTCCATTGGTGGGGGGGAGGAGTTGGGTCTGAGGACTGGTTATAGATTATTTAATTTTCTCTTTAGCAGCTGCCACTGTCCACTCCAGAGATGGCTGCATCCAAGTGATGGGTGAGTTTTTTCTCTACATGGGACCAAATTCTGTTCTCCGGTACATGTGTAGAATTCCCAAGGACTTCACTGGGATTTGCGTCAATGTTTGTTTTGGCTAAATTTGTCCCACACTCTCTGTAACTTCCTTTGGAATCTTATGGGTTGAAAAGAAATGCCAGTCTAAGGGATTTATAGTTATTACGGTTAATATTCGTTATTAATAGTCAAGGATCCAATGGTGTCATGGAACATCTGTGCTCAGCACTCTCAGGGCACAAAGAAACTCCTCTCCCCTGCTAAAAGAGAGATCAAACTTAATTGCAGAAGAATTCTCCCTTTTCCCCTGGTCCCTCATCGGGGTGGGGGGGCACTAACTCAGCGAAACTGGGCATAGGCGAGGTCATTCACATACTCCATAGACAGTTTCACAAAGTCTCCCCCCCCCATTTCCACATGAACCTGTGTGACAGAACGGTTTGGGGAGAAAATATTCCTCCCTTTTAGCCTCATCCTATGGGCTTCCCTTGCAGAAAAAAGTGATTGGGGCCATTACTCTGACCGAGATGCTATGCTTACTGGTAACTGTTTCCAAGGACATAAGCTTGTAGTGAGTGAGTGACAGAGAGCTGTGAATGGAAAGGATTCTGCTAATGTGGAAAACAAACAACTGATTGGGAGGGGAGGGAGGACAATCCTGCCAAAAATTGTGTTAAAAGGAAGGGAGGGAAGGCAACAAAAGGCCTTGGACAGCTAGGCAGACAAGGAAAGAGAGAGAAATAGAACGAGGCTATGTTAACCCTTAATACGCTGTTTGCCATGTAGCAAAAGGATGTACATATGAATATGATCCAAAAAACTCAAGGCTCTAAGCAAAGCCTAGCTGGAAGTTCACAAAACTAAACTACAGAAAGACAAACACAGCATAAAGAGACACACAAAGGGTTGGCCTACCTCTATATGGTGTCTCCATCATCCAGCTGAGAAAGCCAATGTTGTGGTAAAAGGAGACTAAGGAGGAACCGAGAGCTCGCTTTCACGCTCCTCTGCGTTAAATGGTCCAGAAGTGAAAATGGCTCATCTAATTTAATTATCCAAACAGAGAAATGCAAGTGGTAACAGAAATAGCACTAGTATAGAAAACCTGAGCAGTCAAATATCAGGATTCAGAACCAAAAATATCACACGATTGGTTAGAAATCAAGAGAGTTTAAAATTAAAATGTTTGGTTCATGTTCTTTGTCTTCTAGTTTCTGGGCCTCTAAAATTTATAGATTCTAAGGCTAGAAAGAACAACTGTGATCATCTAGTGTGACCTCCTGTATGTTACAGGCCATAGAATTTCCCCAAAATAATTCCTAGAGCAAATCTTCGGGGGGGGAATCTTAATTTTTTTTAAAAAAATTGTCAATGAAGGGGAATCCCTCATGACCCTTGGTAAATTGTTCCAATGGTTAATTACTCTCAGTTTAAATATTTACACCTTATTTTTCATTTTGAATTTGTCTTGCTTCAATTTCCAGCCACTAGACCATGTTATACCTTGCTCTGCTTGATTGAAGAGCCCATTATTGAATATTGAGTCTCCATAGAGATACTTTCAGACTGTAATCCAGTTCCCCTTTACCATTCTCTTTATTATGCTAAATAGATAGAACTCTTTGAGACTATCACTGTAAGGCATGGTTTTTTTTTTCTAATCATTCTCCTGGCTCTTCTCTGAACTGTCTCCAATTTATCAACATCCAGAAATGGACACTGTATTCCTGCAGTGGTGGAACCAGTGTCAAATACATAGGTAAAATGACTTCTCTATTCCTAATCCAGATTTCCTCTGGTCATGTTTTCAAGTTCTCCTCCCCATAATTAAGACTAGAAACTGACCCCTTTCCCCCCCAAAAAAACATGAAATTCTCATGTATTCATCTGACTTTAGAAGCTAAGGTTGTAAGTAAAACAACAAATACGGTTAGACTCAAGACAGAATTGCAAGTGTCACAACACTGAGTATACATGCTGAAAATTTAAGAGAAATTATTTAGGGGATGTTCTATGGGCTGTGTTATGTAGGAGGGAAGACTGGATGATCAGTGGTTTACTCTGATCTATAGAATCTATGAAGAGGACATTAGACACTTACAATTCTTCCCATCTTTCTAATCCAGAGTGTAACCAGGTAAGGATATTTGCCACTTAGATAGATGGGACAAATATATATTTTATGTACCTTGGTTTTTATTTTGGTTGCCTCTAACCATTTATACGTGGGCTCCTCCCAGTGCAACATTCATGACAGACTTTTTTTTTCTTTTCCTACCAGCAAGAGAATCATAGACAGGCCTACCTTTTAATTATTATTGAGTTCAAAAGTGTGAGCGGGACTCAGTCTGAGTAAAGTAGTTTTGTGGGGAAGGTTTTGTGTTTTGTACTGAATGATGTGAAGTTGTGATCAACCTTAACTCCCTCCAGTAGTGAGTTGTGCAGCAAGAGTTGCCAACCCTCCAGGATTGTCCTGGAGTTTCCAGGCATTAAAGATAATGTTATGTGATGAAACTTCAGGAATTCAGCCCACCAAAGTTGGCAACCATATCTGCCGTCTTGGTATGAATCCCGTGAAAGTTCTGTTACAGCTGTTTCCATTTTGGTCAAAACTAGAGCTGACCCAAAGCAATGTCCATTGTGTGGAAATTCTCATCGTTTGAAACTTGTTTTCATCCCAAAGTGGGACAAAAATTTGAAATATGTCAACTTTTCATGGTATGAAAATTTTGATTCAGACATTTCATGTGGGCATTTTTCAATCAAAATAAAACATTTCAATATTCCTGGTTTGAAATAATTCATTTTGGGTCAACATTAATTTCTGCTTTCACCTGATCTGCCATGATTCTTCACAGGAGTTGTTCTGGGTTCCTCATGTCCCCATTTTTCATGATGTGCCAGGGTCTCTCTAATCACTATGGTGCCTCACAGATAAAGCTGGTAGGAGTTTTTTGTGTCTTTTCATGTATTTATTTATTTGACAAAAATGCCTTGTTTAGAAAACCCATGTCATGTTAGATAAAAATGTCCATTTGGATTGAATGGCATGTAGAAAAACATACCTGAAACAAAGCATTTCAGTAATGGTAACATTCCTTTTTTTAAAATGAAAGTCCTTTCAATCTTTATTTTATAATGAATCCCGTGAAGTGGGAACTAAATAGTTTGATTTTTATAGAATTGTTGAGCTCAAGGTTTTGGTTTTTTGAATTAAAAAATCCCACAAAACAGTTTTTTTTTATTTAAATTTCAAAATGGAAAAATTAGAAATGGCAGGATTTCCTGAAAAATGGAAAATCTGGGTCCTGTCCAGCTCTGCTCATGGGGCTCTAATTCATTTTAATTTTTCTGATAGACTAATTTCAACAAAAAATGTCTCTTCCCATGAAAAAATTGATTTTTGACAAAAGCTCATATACTGTTGTGAAAATATTTTGTTGGGAATTTTTGGACCAGTCTAAGTTTAAAAAAGGTTCATTGCTACAATGGAGTGTAGCTGTCATGGGGGAGAGGATTATTTTTTGAAGAGAGGGATGACTAGAGACCCAAGTATCAACCGTGTGTTGCATCAGAGAAAATGAAGACTTTCATAGAGGTCAGTGTTTGGTACTGCACGCACAGCATGGTGAAAAATCAAGGAGGGCAGTGCAGAACAGGGAAGAAAATTGGCAGCATGTGACCTCCAGAAGAAAGAGGAGATCCCATGTACCCCCAGTGCAAATAGAGGTAAGAAACCATTTTCAAGCTCTCTGCACAGGTACTATAGCAGAGAATGGTTTGGAAGAGTCATCTGAGGGAAAGGATCAGAAGGAGACCCCATCGACCGGAAGGCATGGAATGTACTTTTCTAGGGATGGGAGTTCCACGACCACCACTCCCAAGAGGAGGAGGTGGGGACTTCCTCCTGATGGGGACAGAGTTATCCATCTGTCATTCAGACCAGGAAACTCAAAGTGTGCTGCTTGCCTGGAGCTAGAATTCAGGATGTGACGGAGTGTCTGCCAAGACCGATCAACCCTTTGGACTGATACCCCTTCCTACCTCTCCATGTGAGCACCCATGATACTGCCAAGAATGATCTTGAGCAGGTCACTGAAGACTGTGATTCTGGGAAGAAGGATAAAGGAGTTTGAGGCGCAAAACCCGTTCTCATTCATCCTCCCTGTTGAAGGAAAAGACCCAGGTAGGGACCATCAAATTGTGGAGGTAAATGCTTGGTTATGCAGGTGGTGTTGGAAAGAGGGCTTTGGATTCTTCGACCATGGGATGTTGCTCCAGGAAGGATTGCTAGGAAGAGATGGGATCTATCTAATGAAGAGAGGGAAGAGAATCTTCTCAGGCAGGCTTGCAACTTAGTGACAGGGGCTTTAAAGTTTGCAGGGGGATGGTGACCTAAGCCCGGTGGTAAGTGGGATATCAGGAAGAAATAGAAGGAGGAGGGTGCACCAGGGGAGGCCTCCTGATTCATACTGAGAAAGTAGGGCAATTGACTAGTTATCGTAGGTGCCTGTACTTGAAACCAAGAAGCCTTGGAAACAAGCAGGAAGAATTGGAAGTCCTGGCAGAATCCAGGAACTATGATGTGATTGGAATAACAGAGATTTGGTGGGGTAACTCACATGACTGGAGCACTGTCATGGATGGGTATAAACTGTTCAGGAAGGAGAGGAAGGGGAGAAAAGGTGGAGTAGTTGCACTGTATGTAAGGGAGCAGTATGATTGCTCACTGCTTCAGTATGAAACTGGATAAAAGCCTGTTCAGTCTTTGGGTTAAGTTTAGAGGTGAGACCAAAAAGGCTGATGTCATGGTGGTCATCTGCTATAGACCACCAGACCAGGAGGATGAGGCTTTCTTTGGACAACTAACAGAAGTTTCCAGATCACAGGCTCTGGTTCTCAGGGGGGACTTCCATCACTCTGACATCTTCTGGGAGAGCAATACAACAGTGCACAGACAATCCAGGAAGCTTTTGGAGAGTGTTGGGGACAACTTTCTAGTGCACGTGCTGCAGGAACCAGCTAGGAGCCATGCTCCTCTTGACCTGCTGCTCACAAACTGTGAGGAATTGGTAGGAGAAGTAGAAGTGGGTGGCAACCTGAGGTAGTAGAGTTCAGGATCCTCACAAAAGGAAGAAAGGAGGGTAGCAAAATACAGACTCTGGATTTTGACTCCCTCAGGGAACTGATGGGCAGGATACCCTTTGAGGCTAATATGAGTGGGGGATGGGGGAAAGGTGTCCAGGAGAGCTGGCTGTATTTTAAAGAAGCCTTATTGTGGGCACAGGAACAAACCATTCCGATGTGCAGAAAGAATAGCAAATATGGCAGGCGACCAGCTTGGCTTAACAGAAAAATCTTTGAGCTTAAACACAAAGAAGCTTACAAGAAGTGGAAACTTGGACGGATGACTACGGAGAAGTATAAAAATATTGCCTTAGCATGAAGGGGTGTAATCAGGAAGGCCAAAGCATAGTTGGAGTTGCAGCTAGCAAGGTATGTGAAGGGTAAGAAGAAGGGTTTCTACAGGTATATTAGCTACAAGAAGGTGGTCAGGGAAAGTGTGGGACCCTCACTGAATCAGGGAGACAACCTAGTGACAGATGTGCAAAAAGCTGAAGGACTCAATGCTTTTTTTTTTGCCTCAATCTTCACAGACAAGGTCAGCTCCCAGACTGCTGCACTGGGCAGCATAGTATGGGGAGGAGGTGAGCAGCCCTCAGTGGTGAAAGAACAGGTTAAGGACTATTTAGAGAAGCTGGACATGCACAAATCCATGGGGCCAGATGCAATGAATCTGCGGGTGCTGAGGGAGTTGGCTGATGTGATTGATTGCAGAGCCATTGGCCATTATCTTTGAAAAGTCGTAGCGATCGGGGGAGGTCCTGAACAATTGAAAGAAGGCAAATATAGTGCTCATTAGGGCTGTCAATTAATCACAGTTAACTCACACAATTAACTCAAAACAATTAACTGTGGTTAAAATATTTAATCCTGATTAATCACACTGTTAAACAATAGAATACCAATTGTAATTTATTAAATATTTTGGATGTTTTTCTATATTTTCAAATATATATATATTTTTTTACAACACAGAATATGAAGTGTACAGTGATTACTTTATATTTAGGTTACAAATATTTGCGCTGTAAAAATGATAAACAAAAGAAATAGTATTTTTCAATTCACCTCATACAAGTACTGTAGTGCAATCTCTATCGTGAAAGTGTAACTTACAAATGTAGATTTTTTTTTGTTACATAACTGCACTCAAAAACAATGTAAAACTTTAGAGCCCACAAGTCCACTCAGTCATATTTCTTATTCAGCCAATCGCTAAAACAAACAAGTCTGTTTCAATTTTTGGGAGATACTGCTGCCTGCTTCTTATTTACAATATCCCCTGAAAGTGAAAATAGGCATTTGCATGGCACTTTTGTAACCAGCGTTGCAAGGTATTTATGTGCCAGATATGCTAAACATTTGCATGCCCCTTCATGTGTCAGCCACCACTGTGGAGGACATGCCTCCATGCTGATGATGATAATTTTTAAAAAAAAGGTGCATTAATTAAATTTTGTGACTGAACTTCTTGGGGGAGAATTGTAGCTCCTCTGCTCTTTTACCCACATTCTGCCATATATTTCATGTTATAGCAGTCTCGGATGATGACCCAGCATATGTTGTTTGATTTACGGACACTGTCACTGCAGATTTGAAAAAATGCAAGAAGGTACCAATGTGAGACTTCTAAAAATAGCTACAGCACTTGACCCAAGGTATATGTATCTGAAGTGCCTTCCAAAATCTGAGAGGGAGGAGGTGTGGGGCATGCTTTCAGAAGACTTAAGAGTAACACTCCAATGCGGAAACTACAGAACCCGAACCATCAAAAAAGAAAATCAACCTTCTGCTGGAGGCATCTGACTCAGATAATGAAAATGAACATGTATCAGTCCACTCTGCTTTCGATCATTATCGAACAGAACCCGTTGTCAGCATGGATGCATATCCTCTGGAATGGTGGTTAAAGCATGAAGGGACATATGAATCTTTAGCATATCTGGCAGGTAAATATCTTGCAACACTGGTAACAAAGGTGCTATGCAAATGTCACTTTCAGGTGACCTTGTAAACAAGAAGTGGGCAGCATTATCTCCAGCAAATGTAACCAAACTTGTTTGTCTGAGCGATTGGCTAAAGTAGGACTGAATGGATTTGAAGGCTCTAAAATTTTACATTGTTTTATTTTTGTATGTAGTTACTTTTTTATACATAATTCAACACTTATACGTTCAACTTTCATGATAAAGAGATTGCACTACAGTACTTGTATTAGATGGATTGAAATACTATTTGATTTTTAATGAGAATATATTTGTAATCAAAAATATAAAGTGAGCACTGTATACTTTGTATTCTGTATTGTAGTTGTAATCAATATTTGAAAATGTAGAAAACATCCAAAATATTTAAATAAATGGTATTCTATTGTGTAACAGTGCAGTTTATCGTGAGATTAATTGCAATTATTTTTTTAAATCTTTTGACAGCCCTAGTGCCCATCTTTAAAAAAGGGAAAAAGGAGAATCCAGGGAACTACAGACCAGTCAGTCTCCCCTCAGTCCCCAGAAAAATCATGGAGCAGGTCTTCAAGAAATCCATTTTGAAGCACTTGGAGGAGAGGAATGTAATCATGAACAGTCAACATGGATTCACCAAGGGCAAGGCATGCCTGACCAACCTGATCGCCTTCTATGATGAGATAACTGGCTCTGTGGATATGGGGAAAGCAGTGGATGTGATATATCTTGAATGTAGCAAAGCTTTTGATAAGGTCTCCCACAGTACTCTTGCCAGCAAGTTAAACAAGTATGGATTGGATGAATGGACTATGAGGTGGATAGAAAGCTGGCTAGATTGTCAGGCTCAATGGGTAGTGATCAATGGATCAATGTCTAGTTGGCAGCTGGTATCAAGCTGAGTGCCCCAGGTGTCATTCCTAGGGCTAGTTTTGATCAACATTTTCATTAATGATCTGGATGATGGGATGCATTGCACCCTCAGCAAGTTCGCGGATGACACTAAGTTGTGGGGAGAGGTAGAGTTTAGGGATAGGGTCCTGAGTGACCTAGATAAATTGGAGAATTGGGCCAAAGGAAATCTGATGAGGTTCAAGTGCAGAGTCCTGCACTTAGGGTGGAAGAATCCCATGCACTGCTACAGTCTGGGGACCGACTGGCTAAGCGGCAGTTCTGCAGAAAAAGACCTGTGGATTACAGTGGATGAGAAGCTAGATATCAGTCAACAGTGTGCCCTTCTTGCTAAGAAGGCTAATGGCATATTGGGCTGCATTAGTTTGATCATTACCATCAGATCAAGGGAAGTGATTATTCCCCTCTATTCGGCACTGGTGAGGCCACATCTCGAGTATTGAGTCCAGTTTTGGGCCCCCCACTACAGAAAGGATTTAGACGAATTGGAGAGAGTCCAGCAGGGGTCACTGAAAATGATTAGGGGGCTGGGGCACATGACTTATGAGGAGAGGCTGAGAGAACTGGGCTTATTTAGTCTGTAGAAAATAAGAGTGAGTGGGGATTTGATAGCAGCCTTCAACTACCTGAAGGGGTTTACAAAGAGGATGTAGCTTGGCTGTTCTCAGTGGTGGCAGATGACAGAACAAGGAGCAATGGTTTCAAGTTGCAGTGTGGGAGGTCTAGGTTGGATATTAAGAACAACTATTTCACTAAGGTAATGAAGCACTGGAATGGGTTACCTAGGTAGGGGTGGAATCTAATCCTTAAAGGCTTGTAAGGTCCAGCTTGACAAAGCCCTGGCTAGGATGATTTAGTTGGTGTTGGTTCTGCTTTAAGCAGGGAGTTGGACTAGATGACCTCGTGGGGTGGCTTCCAACCCTAATTGTGAATGTTTCTCATGTAGCCAGGACTAATTCCTTTCTACATTTTTAAAATCTGGACAGAAACCTTAAACTGGAATCAACCTGACACACCAAGAAAGAGAAGGTGGGTGAGGTAATGTCTTTTTTTTTTATTGGACCAACTTCTGTTGGTGAGAGAAGATTTTGAGCTACAGAGAGCTCTTCTTCAGTTCTGCTGAAGAGCTCTTTGTCTCTTTCACCAACAGAAGTTGGTCCAATACAAGATCTTACCTCACCCACCTCATTTCTCTAATATCCTAGGACGGACAAAGCTACAACACTGCAAAAAACCTGATCCACCAGGGAATTTGGGCACATGCTTTAATCACACTGGAATCAATCAGTGGGATTCAGCATGCACTTAAGTACTCTGATGAATCAGGGCTTAAGTTCTGTATGGGTCATCTCCTTTCCTCATGTTGCTCTCCCTCACTTTATCTAGGTCATTCTGGACAGAGTGACGTTTTTTCCGCCCTCATAACTTATGGCAACAGGGAAAAAGCTCAGCAAGCAATCCAATAGATACAAGTGCTTGCCATTTAAAAAAATAAAGGTAGTGCTCTGCTAGACAGGGTGGAATTAGCTACAGCGAGCGAAGTGTTTGATTGCTACTCTGGGCTGCTAGGAGTGAAACACAGGTAATAAGAACTACTCCTATCTTTTGTTTTGTTTTCGCCCACCCAGGCCCACCGTAAGAGCTGGTTGCTGAAATTTGACCACTGGGATGACATCTGTGAAATATTTTATCCTACCCAAATCTGTTTGTGCTGCAATATTGCTGTTACCACATACATATGTATGTATTACATCCACAAAATTTACATTAAAATAACAGTATGCAGTCCAGTATAAAGTCAAGCACTCAAAAAGTAGGAAATATTAGACTTGAGGTTACCAGTGCAACCTTAATTCAGGACCTTTTTGTATGTATGCACTACGATACCATCTTTAATTACATGATCATATACTATTTCATTTTAGGTTGGGTTGACCTTAATATCTGCATTTGTCTGAGCTGCTGTGATGCCTCATGGGAGTCCTAGTTCTAGGTCCTTCATGCCCACACTTTTCCCTATGGACCCAGCTCACAGATGGACTACATTTCTTATGATGCACTGTGAGTTCTCCTTGTAGCTGCCTATGGCTTAAACCGAAAGCCGGAATTGCCAGTGGACAGAACTTTGGCCACACCCCCACCATGCTTTTACACCAGCAACTGGGAGGAGTATATGTTACAAGAGTGTTGTGTTCTGTATATATGTACACAGCTACGGTGCCAGCAGATAGCCCTCAATAATATGTAGACTAGCTCCTGGATTTTGTCAGATTGCTAAAACTTCTTGTCTTGCATGGCAAACTTCTTAGGGTATGTAGCTCTTTACAGGGAGCTTTTCACAGCTTACACCTATATATGTCAGTTTTACAGTGTCCCTGGACTAGGGGCATGCTCTTGGGGACAAGTGGATGCCCTTTAATGCTATCAGACTGGAGCCAAGGGGCAGCATCAGGGGTTGGAATCTGTTGCCAGAACTCTAAAGGCTTATTTCTTCACCCCCATTGAGATGCTGGGAATCCTCCTTTCCTTATGGAGAAATATCCTGCTGTAGCCCCACAGCATTTGAAAAAGAGAACTTTTAATGAGATTTTTAGATGCAGAGATGCTCTTTGCTGCTCCTCGGCCTCAAGCAGCAGTAATTTCGGTTTCATTGAAACTGAAAGTTTTGTGGGAAAATTTTGGTTTTGATCAATTTTTTGTTCTGAAAAATTTCAGAGGCTAAAAATGTCCCCTTTTACTTTTTAAAAAATAACACTTTCAGTACTTAGTGTTTCTCTTGCTTGCTTACTGTTTAGCAACTGTCTCTAGACAGGAAAAAAATAAAGATATGTGAGAAAATGGGGACAGGGGGAAGAGTCCCACTTTTTGAAATGTCCAATGGGAAAACATGGAATTTTCTACTAGGTAAATTTTGAAAAAGGATAATTTTGTAGGGAAGTAGCTTGGTTTTCCACCCAGCTGAAATTTTAATTAAAGAAGCCCCAATAAATGTGAAGAAAACTGTGCCAAATTTCAAAAGGGAGCATTTCTAAATGTTCTTTAAGCAAATGTTCCCAAATCTTTTGTTTCTAATCAAATTACATAGTAAATTCAGTTGTCCCAGGTGCAGTGATTGTGCCAAATTTGAAGACTAAATTCAATCTTTGAGCTGTAAAACAGATTTTACTCCTGCTTTTAAATACAACTCCCAAGACAACTTTATGTATAGCCTCTATTCAGTTCCTATAATGGATGGATTCTTCATCATGTGAAATCTTTAACCCGGGACTGGGTGTCTTTCTAAGCTATCCTCTGGTTCAAGCTCAGGTTGTAGAACTCAATGCAGAAACCATTGCATCTGGTCTTCATGCATCGGGTCAGATAACAAGAACACAAGAGTCCCCTTTCTGTCCTAGAAGAGCACCTTAAAACCTCTAACTCATACACACTCATTAATAAATACATCTACCACATGTTCCAGCAGTGATAGCCATGTGATAAGTTTCAGAAGCAGGAGGTGAATGAACTTTTGGCCATCTCACCAACTGACAATCTGTGTGACAATAGCCTTCTCTCAGACCACCCTCTGCTGAGCAAATATATTGGGGTGGTAGAGAAAAGCAAACTCCAATAACACGTGCTGGCATACTGGGCTGCATTAGTCAGAGCATTGCCAGCAGCTCGAGGAAACTGATTATTTCCCTCTATTCAGCACTGGTGAGGCCACACCTGGAGTATTGTGTCCAGTTTTGGGGCGCCCACTACAGAAAGAATGTGGACAAATTGGAGAGGGTCCAGCAGAGGGAGATGGAAATGATTAGGGGGCTGGGGCACATAACTTATGAGGAGATGATGAGGGAACTGGGTTTGTTTAGTGTGCAGAAGAGAAGAGTGAGAGGGGATTTGATAGCAGCCTTAAACTACCTGAAAGGGGTGTTAGGCTGTTTTCAGTGGTGGCAGATGACAGAACAAGGAGCAATGGTCTCAAATTGCAGTGAGGGAGGTCTAGGTTGGATATTAGGAAACACTATTTCACTAGGAGTGTCGTGAAGCATTGGAATGGATTACCTAGGAAGGTGGTGGAATCTCCATCCTTAGAGGTTTTTAGGCTCTGCTTGACAAAGCCCTGGCTGGGATGATTTAGTTGGTGTTGGTCCTGCTTTGAGCAGGGGTTGGACTAGATGACCTCCTGATGTCCCTTCCAACCCTAATCTTCTATGATTCTATGACATCTGCTGCAATCCTGGGCTCCCTACTGCCAGGGTGGGAATTAATTGCCTTTTGGTGCACTTCTTTGGGAATCAACACCGTAACAACCCTGAGCAGGGTCTGCTTATGCATATCATGTTGTGGCTTGTATTATGCATGGTGGTAGTGTTCTTCCCTGTGAAGTTAGTGTCCCCCTGGCCCATGCCATGTCGGTTAATAGGCCCAAAGTTCTCTGGGGCAAGGCTATTGATTGTGGAGCAGAGAAATGCAACATCAATTAGTAAGGGTGAAATGCACCCCGGCACAGAGGGTCTGCTCAAGGTCTAGGACTTAAATGGGCACCTTCATGCTTTCTTCCATATGGCCCCTCATACTTGGGATGTACTTCCCATAAACATCCGCAAAACTACTCCTCATTGTAAATCTCTCTCCTTTAAACTATCTTTGCCGTGAAGTCTACTAAAAAATTGACAACAATCAGGCGGTTGTGCTGACAGTACTGCCCCTCATGCTGACAATTTTTGTCCCACTGTTTCCCTACACATCCCATCAGTCTCTATCCACCTCTTGTCTTCTACTTAGATTGTGAGCTCTTCTTGTGAAAACTAGGAGTCTTTGTGGCACCTTAGAGACTAACACATTTATCTGGGCATAACCTTCCATGGGCTAGAACCCACTTTTTATTGTATTTATCTAGTGCCTAGGACCAGGGGCTCCTGAGCTTCTAGATGCTATGGTATGAATAATTAAGTGGGAGATAAAAGTGGCAAATTGGCCTTTGCCTGACTGCCCACAAAGGGCTGAAATTCAGGAAAGACCCACAGAGTCTGAGAAGCAGGAAACACTGGGTTTGGGTTTAATCATTTTGTTTTGCGTGTTAGTAAGTGTTTGGGGAAAGAGTAATATTACAATTCTTCTTTGCTCTCATTTACTGTTATATGCAGGTAAGTAGGGGATAGTAAACAATAAATTACACTACTTAGAGATGTAGGCTAAGGTGTTTTTTTGGGGGGTGGGTTTTTGGTCATCTGTGTCAATAAAGTACACACATAACATCAGTTTCCCATTACACACATCATTCAGACTTCTATATTGCTCAGTATAATGGGAAAGGGGGCCACTGAAATCTAAATGAAAAGAGAAATTAAAGTAAAGCCAGCGAAGAGCAGCTGAGGCTGAAGCAGCTGTGGCAGGGAAACACTTAGTCAGTGCCCTTGGAAACTGAAGAGCTACTGTCTCTAATGGCACCCAGTGTCATGTCTCAGAAAACCTCAGAGCATGTGGGATTCTCGGGGATTAGAAGATACTCATTCCTCACCCTCTTCCCTTTCCTAATGGGTTTGTTTTATTTAAAATAAACGAATACATGACTGAAACACAACTCCAGTCATGCTATTGGCCAAGTCTTTCCAGAGCTTTTACTGTATATTATGGGGCAGATTCTTCCACCTAAGCTCTCTGTGATTCTCCATCTCTGACCATCTTCAAATCAAGACTGGATACTTCTCTAAAAGATTTGCTATAGGAAATATTTGGGGGACGTTCTCTGGCCTGTGCTGTCAGACCAGGTGATCACAACCATCTCTTCTTACCTTAAAATCTATGCATGAGTAACATTTTACCGACAAATAGTCCTATAGGGCTAAGTTTTGGTGTTACCGTAGCAGCTATGTATGGAGCAGCATAGGGATGAGAATCATACCTCAGAGAGGCATGATTTTCCCCTCACTGATCTAGGAGACAATTTGCTGCTGGTCCATAACATGAGCAAATTACTTCCCTCTGTGTGCTAGCTCAGGTCTGCCACCCCTCTGTGTTGGAGGGGCAATCTATAGCTTTTCCCAATCCCTGCTCACCTATTCCAGGGTGGAAAGGGGTTGGCTATAGTAGGTGGACAATGGCAACTTACCCAATGGGGCTGGAACCAAGGTTTGTGGAGAAGAGAAATGGGGTGCAAAAGAGTAATTGGGTTCTTGTGCCCATCAAGGAATAAGATATTATGTTGTCTGAGTAAAGGTGACACAATCTAGCCAGCAGTGGCAGGGAAACATTGGATCCCTCTACCTAATGTTCTTTATCTAAAAGAGATGATGTCTTGTTCTACAGTACATCTAAGCATCCTCAGAGCATTTACTTTAAGCAAATGATGATCAGAAAAGCAGACAGAATTAAATTACCTATCAGCTCTCTATCTATCACAAGCATAATTGTAAGAGCTTTACATTTACAGTAATCTACCAACACAGACAGGAATATACAAATGTAAATTTTAAATTACTTAATCCACTCAGCCAGTGTTGCCCAGAGAAACAACTATCTGTGATTCTGCTTATGACTAACATTATAGAAGCACCCAGGGGCTCTAATCAAGATCAATTGTCTCTTGTGTCAGGTGCTGTACAATGATATAGTAAGGAAGAGTGCCTACTCTGGAGAGCTCACAATCTAGGAAGATGAGACAAAGGGTAGGGGAAAGAAAGGATTATCATCCCCATTTTGCAGAGGCACAGAGAGATTAACTGATTTGCTCAAGGTCACACAGCAAGTCTGTGGCAGAACTAGGAACTGGAACCAGAGTCTGAGTTGAATGCCTTAACCATACAGCCATCTTTCCTCATGGCTTAGGAAGATGGAGTGACAGCCTTGTCTCTGACTCAAAAACTGCTAAGCAAAATTCAGGTTCAGTGTTAATTGTGAAACACCGAGGGCTGGGGTTGGGGGTGGAATTTAAATCTGTTTCTGAACTAATACTAATAAAAACTGGAAGGCATCTTCTATGATTTCATAAATGTTTTGGAAGAAAGTGTAGTGATTGCATAATAGCCCATGAAATGGGTGGTTGATTAGTTTAGTCATTTCAGCATAAATTTCAGCTATTATTTTTGACTCAGAAGCAGGAGGCTAAACAACATGGTTGCCTTTATCATGCACACTTAGCAAATGAGCTACCCAAAGATCACGCTGTTTTCTTTCTTTCTCGACCATAATGCATCAGGATTAGCTAGTGAATAAAATCTAAAAACAAATCTAATTAACTATTCTAACTGATTTTTTTTCTGTTATTAAGTCAGTGGATTTTTTTTAAGAGGGCAATTTGCTTTTTTAACATGGAGAAAGTAGTTCATCAAGGTCTTTGACAAGTGTGTTGGAGTTTTACCTTGATTTAATTGGAGCTTTTCGCTCAGAAGTGGATGTCTCTCAGAAAGATAAATCCTGGTCCAACCACAGATGGCTGGGCTCATTGCAGGAATGCCTGGGTGAAATCTAGGGCCTGTGGTTTGTGCTGGACATCAGCTTAGATGGACATAAGGGTCCTGTCTGCACTTAAACTCTGTGAATTATTGCAGGAAGGCTCTTTTCTTCCTTCGGCAAATTATTGGGCTATCTCCAGCCACCATCATCATTATGTTGGCCTTTAAGAATTTTTATTTAAGAATAATGTTTTCAAAAGTATCTGACTTAAAATTCTAAATTCCATGGACTTTTAATAGGATGTAGGATTCTAAATCACTTTTGAAAATTCTACCTCCTGTCTCTTGAGCCCCCCGTCTTCTCCACTGCCTGCCATGGCTTGGGAGGACTCTCACCTTCGTAGAATGTCTGTAGTTCTTTGGGGACAGGCTGCCAGGAGCAGAGGAATCAGAACCCCCTGTCATGGGACCCAATCCCATGTGAGCTCTTGAGGTAGCTGTAAGGGAGAATGAAGGATGGGCAGGGGATGGAGTCAGGGCATATGCCATGTGCACGTGAGAATCCTTCATGTTCCTTGCATGGAATCCTTGGCCTTTGTATGCAAGGAATGCGGAGGTACTCGTCCAGCTGTGGTGCAGCTCTTCTATTACAATGGGACATATGGAGGACGATTTTATTTTTGTCCCCTAACCACATTACAATGTCCATTCTTATCTCTCTATCAACCCATGTTCCCGTATCCTTCTCTTTCTCCCTTAACACATGCTGTCCATCTCTTATTCTCTCTCCATGCTTCTTATTTTTTTTCTCCTTGCCCTCTACCCCCACTCCCTCCCCCTTCTCCCTGTCCATACAATATAGCTTTCAAAGTTTATGTAGTTAGTGTATGTTGCTTGCTCTGAGTGAACAAGGGACAGAGAGAGCAGTGACTAATATCAGAATCATGAGAGAAGATATGTTTTATTCATAAACCCTGCTCCTCCAGTGAAATTAAAAGCAAAGCAAAGGGTTGAAGCTCTGAACCCTCTTTCCTGAAGGCTGTAAACCAATAAAGGCTTTATATTAGCTATCGATATCTATCTCTGACTTGGCTTAATAACATCTTATTCCCTGTTTTCAGCAGCCATCAATAATATTTCTGCCTGCCCGCTCAGGCCCTCATCTCTGGGTGCAATTGCATTATAAGGGTCTATAAGCCCAATTTGCTTCACGTTCTTTTTTTTTTTTCTTCTTTTTGGAAAAGGCTGGCTGGCTTTTGTAATGAGACCAGCTGCCAAGAAGGTTTGACAGAATTTGTGGCCCATCTGGCTTACAATCTTCATTCAATATCGCAGGAGCCTAAACTCCCAGACCAGCTGATAAGCCAGAGCATATAGGCAAGCGACGGTAGTAATCTTCTTTCTGATTTCTCATTAAGGACAGGGACATCTCTGTGAATCTCTCATATCCTGGATATAATTTCTTTCTTATTTCCTAATAAGCCCCAAGCTGTTATACCTATAAAAATGTGATGGTAAAAGCAACATGGTACATTCAAACATGTGGGTTCCCTTGTGTCATCATTACAAATCTAGGAAATCACAGCCCAATGGCTGTTTTGCCCTTGTCCTGAGGAGGAGAAGGTGTATAGATACTGTGGTGATCAGAGCCATATATGTATGTGGATAGATAGATTAGATAAGGATTGTGCACTAATAACAATAAAACCCCCAAATCCTACTAAATGTAACTGTGAATACCATGGATCATGTTTCTCACACCATTGTTCTTAATCTTGTGGATCAGGGTTCAGCCATGAGCATTCTTGGTTGTGGTTTGTGTGGTCAAATGGGTTTAAATGCCATTTTAATCTAGAGGAGGTGTTTACTTCTCAAATCTAATCCAGATCTAGTCTGACACTTGAGGTTGGAGTCCATGTTCTGTTCTGACAGCAATGAAAGCAGCAGTTTGTTGGGCTGAAAATCTATTAATCCCATGCAGTTTCCACCATTTTGGATGATGGAACTCTCCTTTACCTAGCTGTTGTCATGAGATTTTTTTGGAGCCTGTGGAAATCATTTTGAGAGAGTTAGATTCTTCTACCTTTGTATCTGACTTTGAACCAAGATCCTATTATTGAGCATAGATCCTAATCCCTTCACCCACAACACATGGAGAAATGTGGTTTCATATTTCAAATGTGAGGATCTGCTTAAGGCCTATGTCTTATCTCCATTTGCAAATTACATTCCAAGGGTTGTTGCGTGTGTTTGGTTGTTTCTGGAAACACTAGGAAAGCAATAACAGTAATAATCCGCAATCACAAAACCATCACAGTTTACAGGAATTCACCCCTTCATTTTTAGTCTCCGTGTATGGTCCAAGATGACAAAAATCTCATAAGAACTGCTGGTTTAAGGAGATCTCTATCATCCAAAACATTCGTGGGATCAATAGATATTTGGCCCAAAACCTAACAAGAACAAATGACTGATTTCATTGTTCTCAGAGCTGAACAAATCCCAATGCTAGCACCTTAACCACTAGACCATCCTTCCTCTCTTACCAAATGTACATAACTTAATAGCAATAAAAGAGAGCTCACCCTAAACTTTTTCCTTCTCTTGGCTGTTCCTAAAGGTTTTATCTCCATATCTTCACCTATTTCTGTCTGCTTCAGTGAGAGATTCATATCCTACATATGCCTGGTTGGAATACACCAGGTTCTGTGCTCAGGGTGAGTCAGCAGAAGAGATCTGCATTTCTCTGCACAGTCCAAGAACCTGACATCCTGTTACATATATTTTAATACTAAACTATAAGACCTCTGAATGCCTAATAGGACATAACTAATATCTAAAACTGTAAAGAGGCAACATGGTGAAGTGCTGTAATAACATGCATATTCAAAACAATTTTAAAAAATCCTTCAGGAAACCACCCTCACCTATAGTATTAGCAATAGTAATTATTTTTATTATTACTGTACATATTAATGGAGAGCAAAATAAACTGCCTCATGCAAATAAAAGGGGGTTTGCCCTAAATGGCTAATAGTTTAAGGGCATGATCTGGTACAATACAATTCTGAACAGCACAAAACATGTAGTCGGGTTTGGTGTTGACAGAAGGAAAAGTTTCACAGATCAAGTGACTTTTCAAAGACACTTTCAAGTAAAGAGAAGGATTTTGATGGACGTGAATTGGGTGGGTATTCCAGGCATACAGGGAGGCATGAAATAGGGCATGGAATTAGCATCAGGCAAAGCTAGAGGTAAGGAAAAAAGTTTGAGGTTAGTCTGTATCTCTGCCTACATTACCTCCTACGAATGATCCCAGACAATAGGGATATAGGATGAAGTGGAGCCTTAACAAAGACAAGCAAAAACATAAACACCAAAGGCTTTTGCTTCACCTGAAAGAATGCCACAGTTGTACTTTGGCAGAAGTTAAGAGGGAGAGCATTCAAAAGTCCCACACCTGCAATAGAGAAGAGAAATGAGACTGAATAGTTTTGAAATTGCCATAACACCTTAGATAGTGGTCCATCTACTGCAGTATCCCACTCCTGACAGTGGACATTAGCAGAACCTTCAGAGGAAAATATGAGAAACAGCAGTAAGAACAACTGTGGAATAACCTGTACATAGGAGAAGTTTCTCCTCATCCTCATTAGCGAATGATTCTCTTAGGCCCGGGAGCATAAGATTAGATTGTGAAACTCTTACTCACGCTGAGTATTACCGAAAAAAAAGGAGGACTTTTGGCACCTTAGAGACTAACAAATTTATTTGATCATAAGCTTTCATGAGCTACAGCTCACTTCATCGGATGCATTCAGTGGAAAATACAGTGGGGAGATTTATATACACAGAGAACATGAAACAATGGGTGTTACCATACACACTGTAATGAGAGTGATTAGGTAAGGTGAGCTATTACCAGCAGGAGAGCAGGGCGGGAGGAGGAAGAAACCTTTTGTAGTGATAATCAAGGTGGACCATTTCCAGCAGTTCCAGCAGATTTCCACAATCTGGCTATGTAACTCCCTCCTCAGGCCCTACGCTACCAGCACTCCCAGCTATCTTTGAGACATCACTGACTTCCTGAGGAAACTACAATCCATCAGTGATCTTCCTGAAAACACCATCCTAGCCACTATGGATGTAGAAGCCCTCTACACCAACATTCCACATAAAAATGGACTACAAGCCGACAGGAACAGTATCCCCGATAATGTCACGGCAAACCTGGTGGTTGAACTTTATGACTTTGTCCTCACCCATAACTATTTCACATTTGCGGACAATGTATACCTTCAAATCAGCTGCACTGCCATGGGTATCCGCATGGTCCCACAGTATACCAACATTTTTATGGCTGACTTAGAACAACGCTTCCTCAGCTCTCGTCCCCTAATGCCCCTACTCTACTTGCGCTACAGTGATGACATCTTCATCATCTGGACCCATGGAAAAGAAGCCCTTGAGGAATTCCACCATGATTTCAACAATTTCCATCCCACCATCAACCTCAGCCTGGACCAGTCCACACAAGAGATCCGCTTCCTGGACACTACCGTGCTAATAAACGATGGTCACATAAACACCACCCTATACCGGAAACCTACTGACCGCTATGCCTACCTACATGCCTCCAGCTTTCATCCAGACCACACCACATGATCCATTGTCTACAGCCAAGCTCTACGATACGACCACATTCGCTCCAAACCCTCAGACAGAGACAAACACCTACAAGATCTCTATCAAGTATTCTTACAACTACAATACCCACCTGCTGAAGTGAAGAAACAGATCAACAGAGCCAGAAGAGTATCCACAAGTTACCTACTACAGGACAGGCCCAACAAAGAAAATAACAGAATGCCACTAGCCATCACCTTCAGCCCCCAAATAAAACCTCTCCAACGCATCATTAAGGATCTACAACCTATCCTGAAGGATGACCCATCACTCTCACAGATCTTGGGGGACAGGCCAGTCCTTGCTTACAGACAGCCCCCCAACCTGAAGCAAATACTCACCAGCAACCACACACCACACAACAGAACCACTAACCCAGGAACCTATCCTTGCAACAAAGCCCGTTGCCAACTCTGTCCACATATCTATTCTGGGGACACCATCATAGGTCTGTAATTGAGTGACCAAAGAGATTGAAGTGTTCTCCAACTGGTTTTTGAATGTTATAATCACATCAGCCACACTGTCAGAGGCTCGTTCACCTGTACGTCCACCAGTGTGAAATATGCCATCATGTGCAAGCAATTCCTCTCTGCCATGTACATGGGCCAAACTGGACAGTCTCTACATAAAATAATAAAGGGACACAAATCAGATGTCATGAATTATAACATTCAAAAACCAGTCAGAGAACACTTCAATCTCTTTGGTCACTCGATTACAGACCTAAAAGTGGCAATTCTTCAACAAAAAAAACGTCAAAAACAAACTCCAACGAGAGACTGCTGAATTGGAATTCATTTGCAAACTGAATACAATAGATTTAGGCTTGAATAAAGACTGGGAGTGGATGGATCATTACACAAAGTAAAACTATTTCCCCATGTTTATTTCCCCCTCCTCCCTCCCCACCCCGGCTGTTCCTCAGATGTTCTTGTCAACTGCTGGAAACGGCCCACCTTGATTATCACTACAAAAGATTTTAAATTTAAAAAATTTAAAAGATAAATTTGTTAGTCTCTAAGGTGCCACAAGTTCTCCTTTTCTTTTTGTGGATACAGACTAACACACCTGCTACTCTGAAACCTGAGTATTACCTTACTCCACAAGATGTTCTTATGGCTTCCTTTGGACTACTTGCAGTCTAGGGATGCAATGTCTTTCATGCAATTTAAAGCCAGAGGGGACCATTAAGTCATCTAGTCTGACCTCCTTTGTGTCACAGACAATTAAAATTCACCCAATTACCCATGTATTTTACCACATAACTTGTTTGACTTCTCTTCCAACAAGACATCTAGTCTTGATTTGAAGACTTCAAGTCATAGAGAATCCACCACTTCCCTTGATAGTTTGTTCCAATTTTTAATTGCCCCCATTATTAAAAATTTGCACCTTATTTCCAATTTGAATTTGTGTGGCACAGTTTCTAGCCATTGTGTTTTATCTCATGTCTTTCTCAACTAACTTAAAGAGTCCTTTACTACACAGTATTTTGTCTCTGTGAAAGTACTCGTACACTCTATCAGATCATTGTCAATCTTCTTTTGGATAAACAGTTTGAGCTTTTAAAGTCTCTTACTATAAAGTATTTTTTCCAGCCCTTGGATCATTTTATAGCTCTTTTCTGTACCCTTTCCAATATGTCAATATCCCTTTTACAATAAGCATATCCCAGCCTACCTCTTAAGGATTATTGTTATGAATAAAATGGCATGAAATAGTCGCATAAAGAAAATAACGCAATGGAACTCACTTACCCAAGTTATCTGGGTATAGATCTGCTCTCTGAAAAGATAGGTTCCTGTGTTCTACACCCACTGACAAGAAATGTAGAGAAGATTATAATTCCAGGTCTCATATAGGTGTTGAGATACTTGAACTAATTGTGAAGTAAGATGTTTTGGGAAATTTCAAGACACAAGCTAGGGCCATCTGCTAAGGTACCTAAGAGAGGAAGGGAAGTGGATAAGGAGAAGCAAAAATGACACCAGATTCAAAGTAAATAAAAATATTTCCAAAAGTTCCCCACAAGGTCGATGGCCTGCGTGCCTACCAGCATAAGGAGCAGAGAGAAGTTTGGAGGGACAAAAGGGACATGAGGAGTGGGAGGAAACTACTTTCAGCTTCATGAATAGGAAACACTGCAGGAGGGGAATTCAGGGATTCATTATCTCAAAAATAGCAGTCCATACTGACAAGGGTGGGTGAAGACTTCTTGACCCTGTGGACGAGAAGATTTCACAGCTTTCTGTATTTGTCTTTTTAAAAGTTGGGAGTGAAGGGTGGAGGGGTTCTGTGGGGAGAGGGAAGAGCCTGTTTTCTGATGCCTTCAGGCTTTTCTACTACTATGGAAATAAAAATGAAGTGTGTGTGGCGGGGAGAGGAATACATAAACAAAATATAATTCTTACCTGCAAATATTCAAAAGAGATTAAATATACAGTTACAATGGTACAATAGTTTAAGGTCTGTGTATTCCCTCTTCTAAGTCTATGAGAACCTTACCCATACTAAATATTAAAAACCATAACACATGAAAATTAGGAACTCGTGGAAGCAGTTTCTTCTTCTCTAGGTACATATTTTCACTTCCTACATCTAGTATTTAAAGGAGGCCATCCAAGTAATTAAAATACCTATAAATGAAATGTCAACGTTATTTACTTATTTTTAAAGTCCTAATGGTTAGGCAAATCAAACCCTTTATTCGAAAATAATATGCTTTAATTATCTGTATCCTTGTGAGAGAGCAGAATAATTAAGGTTTGCCAAATAAAACAGGTCTACCGTTTATTTCTCTGCTCAGTAAGTAACCTTTTAAATTTTGCTTTGTTTTTGGTCTTAAATACTGTCATTATTTTAAAACTTGAGGCCTGTCACAGTGGCTGTAGCTAGGAGTCCAATGCACAAAGAAGGAATTAATCATGTATACAGTAGGGAAAAAAATAAAAAGTAAATCCGTAGCTGGCAGCTCTCAGATTCCATTACATGATTTTTTGTCATTTTCCTCTGGTAGCTGGAACTGTTTGAAACAGGGAAATAAATAGTTTGCCATTAAAACGGGGAAATAGCTAAAAATATTGTTTCAGTGATTATGTTTTTAAAAAAAAGTGTACAGTTAGGAGGATTTCAACTTGGGTCAGGCTCCCTAGTTTGACAACCATTGACATTGTCGCCTGAATTTTAATTGAAGCCTTCATCGTGGCTGCCTTCTCTCAGGTCAAGCTAATATTTGCCCTCTGCAGTTAAAAGGAACAGATCCTTTCAAGTATGCGACTGAACAGGCCGGGGGCAGGGGCCTCTCAGGGGCTCAGATATCATGGTGATGAGCACGGTAGAAGAGCCTATATCGAATACAGTCAAATACAGTCATGCTTAGCAGTAACTCTGAGGGGACTGAAATAGAGTGAGTTTGCATGAGCAGAGATTTGTGGCATAGAATGGGTCTCAAGTAGAGTTGGATGGAAAATAAGGAGCTTTTTACCCTCTTGGTGGGGTGCGTTATGAGTCCTTTGCCATGGTGCATCAGGGGAGGTGTAGTCCAGCTTGAGAGTCCACCCTGTGACGGAGAATGGAAGCATAAGGCAACTGAAGTATACTCCCATGAGGCCCTGTGACACCATTTTGAATCAAAATATTTTGGTTATAATGCCAAGACGTTTTGGACAAACTATTTCAGATTCTGATTAATTAAATAGCAGTGTTCTGTCACATCAGATGCTGTTTGCGAAAATAACAACCAAAAAACTCTTTGGTGAAAACTCAATGTAATTTTCTATCAGAAAAAAACAGCACTATTTTCAACAGAGCCACAAGATTACCTGTGCACCTATGTGATGGCTGCCATGTTGGTTAATACCGAGGCCCTCCAAAGATCGAAGTATGAGTCTCTATGACTCATGCTAAAGAGTCAATATCTGAAGCCGAAGGCTATAACAGATTCACATGTTTCATGTGGATCGGGTGTAACACCCACTGACCAGAGAGCTACATCTAGACTGACTCTTGCACTTCGTACCAGCTTTATGGAGCTCCTGGGTCATCTCTGATTGCCTTGCCCCTTCCTTTTCCCTCTCGATAGTATTAAGACACTGGTTGGAAGTGGAGCCCATACAGGTTAATGCTAGTTTAGTCATCATTAATTTGTGCTGATTTACCTTATGTGTTTTGGGTTGGCAAGAATCATAGAATTGTAGGACTGGAGGGACCTTGAGAGGTCTTCTAGTTCAGTGCCCTGCACTCAAGGCAGGACTAAATATTAACTAGACCATTCCTGATAGATGATTGTCTAACCTGCTCTTAAAAATCTCCAATGACAGAGATTCCACAACCTCCCTGGGCTTAATCACACTGACACTTAGGAAGTTTTTTTTCCTAATGTCCAACCTAAACCTCCCTTGCTGCAAGTTAAGCCCATTGCTTCTTGTCCTATCCTTAGAGGTTAACAAGAACAAGTTTTCTCCCTGTTGTTTGTAACAATCTTTTATGTACTTGAAAACTATTATCATGTCCCCTGTCAGTCTTCTCTTCCCCAGAGTAAACAAACCCATTTTTTTCAATCTTTCCTTGTAGGTCATGTTTTCTAGACCTTTAATTTTTGTTGTTCTCTTCTGGACTTTCTCCAGTTTGTCCGCATCTTACCTGAAATGTGGCATCCAGAATTCGACTCCAGTTGTGACCATATCAGCATGGAGTAGAGCAGAAGAATTACTTCTTGTGTCTTGCTTACAACACTCCTGCTAATATATCCCAGAATGATGTTTCCTTTTTTTGCAACAGTGTTACACTGTTGACTCATATTTAACTTGTGATCCACTATTACCTGAAGATCCCTTTCTGCAGTACTCCTTCCTAGGCAGTCATTTCACATTTTGTATGTGTGCAATTGATTGTTCCTTCCTACATGGAGTACTTTGCATTTGTCCTTACTGAACCTCATCCTATTTACTACAGACCATTTTTCCAGTTTATCCTGATCATTTTGAATTTTAATCTTGTCCTCCAAAGCATTTGCAGCTCCTCCCAATTTGGTATCATCCACAAACTTTATAAGTGTACTCTGTATGCCATTATCTAAATCACTGATGAACATAGTGAACAGAATCGGACCTAGGATCTAGAATCTATTGGATTGTGTCTGATCTACAAGGCCTATGCATGGATACTGAAGGAAATGAGAAGAGAGCTTGTACCTCCCTTTAATCATAAAATCATAGAATATCAGGGTTGGAAGGGACCTCAGGAGGTCATCTAATCCAACCCCCTGCTCAAAGCAGGACCAATCCCCAACTAAATCATCCCAGCCAGGGCTTTGTCAATCCTGACCTTAAAAACTTCTAAGGAAGGAGATTCCACCACCTCCCTAGGTAACGCATTCCAGTGTTTCACCACCCCCCTAGTGAAAAAGTTTTCCTAATATCCAACCTAAATCTCCCCCACTGCAACTTGAGACCATTACTCCTTGTCCTGTCATCTGCTATCACTGAGAATAGTCTAGATCCATCCTCTTTGGATCCACCTTTCAGGTAGTTAAAAGCAGCTATCCAATCCCCCTCATTCTTCTCTTCCATAGACTAAACAATCCCAGTTCCCTCAGCCTCTCCTCGTAAGTCATGTGTTCCAGCCCCCTAATCATTTTTGTTGCCCTTCTTTGGACTCTCTCCAATTTTTCCACATCCTTCGTGTAGTGTGGGGCCCAAAACTGGACACAGTACTCCAGATGAGGCCTCACCAACGTTGAATAGAGGGGAACAATCACGTCCCTAGATCTGCTGGCAATGCCCCTACTTATACAGCCCAAAATGCCATTGGCCTTCTTGGCAACAACGGCACACTGGGGGAGGAGGGGAGGGAGGGATAGCTCAGTGGTTTGAGCATTGGCCTGCTAAACCCAGGGTTGTGAGTTAAATCCTTGAGGAGGCCATTTAGGGATCTGGGGCAAAAATTGGTCCTGCTTTGAGCAGGGGGTTGGACTAGATGACCTCTTGAGGTCCCTTCCAACCCAGATATTCTATGATTCTATGACTCATATCCAGCTTCTCGTCCACTGTAACCCCTAGGTCCTTTTCTGCAGAACTGCTGCCTAGCCATTCGGTCTCTAGTCTGTAAAAATGCATGGGATTCTTCCGTCCTAAGTGCAGGACTCTGCACTTGTCCTTGCTGAACATCATCAGATTTCTTTTGGCCCAATCCTCTAATTTGTCTAGGGTACTCTGTATACTATCCCTGCCCTCCAGCGTATCTACCTCTCCTCCCAGTTTAGTGTCATCCGCAAACTTGCTGAGGGTTCAATCCACACCATCCTCCACATCATTTATGAAGATGTTGAACAAAACCGGCCCCAGAACCGACCCTTGGGGCACTCCACTTCATACCGGCTGCCAACTAGACCATGTCAAAATTTTGCTAAAGTCAAGGAACAACACGTCCACTGCTTTCCTCTCATCCACAGAGCCAGTTATCTCGTCATAGAAGGCGATTAGATTAGTCAGGCATGAATTGCCCTTGGTGAATCCTGATTGTTCCTGATCACTTTCCTCTCCTCTAAGTGCTGCAGAACTGATTCCTTGAGGACCTGCTCCATGATTTTTCCCGGGACTGAGGTGAGGCTGACTGGCCTGTAGTTCCCAGGATCCTCCTTCTTCCCTTTTTTAAAGATGGGCACTACATTAGCCTTTTTCCAGTCGTCCAGGACTTCCCTGGATCGCCATGAGTTTTCAAAGATAATGGCCAATGGCTCTGCAATCACATCCGCCAACTCCTTTAGCACTCTCGGATGCAGCACATCCGGCCCCATGGACTTGTGCTCGTCCAGCTTTTCTAAATAGTCCCGAACCACTTCTTTCTCCACAGAGGGCTGGTCACCTCCTCCCCATGCTGTGCTGCCCAGTGCAGTAGTCTGGGAGCTGACCTTGTTTGTGAAGACAGAGGCAAAAAAAGCATTGAGTACATTAGCTTTTTCCACATCCTCTGTCACTAGGTTGCCTCCCTCATTCAGTAAGGGGCCCACACTTTCCTTGACTTTCTTCTTGTTGCTAACATACCTAAAGAAACCCTTCTTGTTACTCTTAACATCTCTTGCTAGCTGCAACTCCAGGTGTGATCTGGCCTTCCTGATTTCACTCCTGCATGCCCGAGCAATATTTTTATACTCTTCCCTGGTCATTTGGCCAATCTTCCACTTCTTGTAAACTTCTTTTTTGTGTTTAAGATCAGCAAGGATTTCACTGTTAAGCCAAGCTGGTCGCCTGCCATATTTACAATTCTTTCTGCACTTTGGGATGGTTTGTCCCTGTAACCTCAATAAGGATTCTTTAAAATACAGCCAGCTCTCCTGGACTCCTTTCCCCCTCATGTTATTCTCCTAGGGGATCCTGCCCATCAGTTCTCTGAGGGAGTCAAAGTCTGCTTTTCTGAAGTCCAGGGTCTGTATTCTGCTGCTTTCCTTTCTTCCTTGTGTCAGGGTCCTGAACTCGACCATCTCATGGTCACTGCCTCCCAGGTTCCCATCCACTTTTGCTTCCCCTACTAATTCTTCCCAGTTTGTGAGCAGCAGGTCAAGAAGAGCTCTGCCCCTAGTTGGTTCCTCCAGCACTTGAACCAGAAAATTGTCCCCTACACTTTCCAAAAACTTCCTGGATTGTCTGTGCACCGCTGTATTGCTCTCCCAGCAGATATCAGGGTGATTGAAGTCTCCCATGAGAACCAGGGCCTGCGATCTAGTAACTTCCGTGAGTTGCTGGAAGACAGTCTCGCCCACCTCATCCCCCTGGTCGGGTGGTCTATAGCAGACTCCCACCATGACATCACCCTTGTTGCTCACACTTCTAAACTTAATCCAGAGACTCTCAGGTTTTTCTGTAGTTTCATATTTGAGCTCTGAGCAGTCATACTGCTCCCTTACATACAATGCAACTCCTCCACCTTTTCTGCCCTCAGACCAGGATCTGCAGAGGCAGTGTTCTTAGAGGAGAGAAAGTGGCCTTTAAGAACTATCATAGACTCATAATACATATGAGTCACCAGACTAGTTCCAGAGCTAACTAGTTGCCTGATGGTGGCACTGCACTGTGGTTGGCATCGGAAGAGGACATAGTGAATTGCACCCAACCATATGCAGGGTGGGATTGGTGGCTCAATTCTGAATAGAAATTAATGAGAATTGGACTTCCAAGCCCAAACTTTCAGAATCCCAGCTGTATTATGGAAGGGGAAAGATAGCCTTGGAATTGGGAGACCCTAGTTCAACCCCTAGCTACACACCTGACTTCCTGCACGACCATAGGCATTCTGTGCCTCCATTCCCCATCTGTATAATGGGGAAAATAGCACAGCCTTATGTCACAGTAGAGTTGTGAGCATAAATCTATTAATGTTTGATGTGCTCAGATACTTTGATAATAGAAGGCGCCCAAATACAAGATCAATAGATAAAATGGATAAAGCAAAATAAAATATTCTGATCAAATCTATGGAGCCTCCCTTTGCCTCCAAGAAGATGTAAAGGAGGGGAGAATTTTGTTCATGATGCAATATTATTAGGCACTAAGCCATGATTGCCTCAACTGCACGAACATTTAAGCCCCATCATTTTTCTTATAGGGAAATTTGGCATAAAGGCACCTGGCTTGTACTGCGGTGATGAGCAATAATAAGAGTGCAGCATTTTCCTTGTGCAATAAAACCCGCTATGGAAACAGCACTAAAAGGTTATACTGGCAATAACATATAGTAATGTGAAAAGGGATCATTGTTCTGGGCAGAAAACATTTGGAATTCACCATTTCTGATGGAGGTGACGATCTCAAAAGGATCCTTCCACTCACGTAGGTGGACAATAAAGATGTAGACTAATTAAAACCATCTCCTTCTTCATGAATTGAGTTAGAGGCTCCACCATCATAGACATTATTAATTACCTAGATGTATCGTATCCCACCTAGGGCTATCCAGCTCTTCACCACTGTTACAGTGCTGGGCCACTCAGAATGCTGTGTGTTTGGAGGGATAGAAGTCATGTGTGCCCTCCTGCTCTGAAAGCTCAGGTCCCCATCTCTCAGTCTTGAGAATGTCCACTAGCTTTTAGTTGTACAGTGCTGTAGTGGGGCAGTTTCCCCACTCCTGCAGAACAGGGGTTCAAAGCAGCCCTGGAGAGGGCTGCGGCTGGGAAATGGAGTGAGAACAGCTGGGGGAAGCTGAGGGAGTAGCTGACCACAGGTGTGGCCAGCTTAATTAGGGCCCAGCTGGCCCTTTTAAGAGGGCTGGGGGCCAGGAGTTGGAGGAATCTCACTCTAGTTCTGGAGGGGGAATGGCTAGCAGTCTGAGAGTAAGGTACCTGAAGCAGGGCAGAGCTAGGGAAGGGCAAAGGGGAGCTGGAGAGCTCCAGCCTGGTAAACCCCCAGGCTGCAGGCCTTATTGAAGGCCCACAAAAGGTACTGGGGCTGCAGAGGGGTAGCCTGAGGATAGGCAAAGGCAGCAGGTCCAAACCCCCTTGCCTGTGATAAGTGGTTTATAGACTGCAGTCTGCCACAGTGAGCAGGGGCTAATGATGACTGGCAGTAGCCACTGAGGCAAGGTGGTGATAGAGGGTAGGGGGCTCCCCTGGGAGGGGAGACTGAGAGTGTGGGGGCACTGCAGGGGGTAGCACCCCAAGGTAAAGGGGCACTGGGGTCTGGGAGGGACACAGAGGGGCCAGCAGCAGGTGAGACACAGGCCAGGAGGAGGTACTCCATATGCTGGAGAGCTAATTCCAGAGGCGAGCAGCAGGAGGTGCTGTGCCGGTGAGTCCTCACATTGCTACAGTACAGTTGATTCTGTTGGTTAAGCAATGCTAGCTGGAACACTACAGTAGCATTATATCTGAACTTTGCACAGTTGATACAATCTATCACAAAATCTTAATTTCTTCAAATGGTGATGCCTATGAATAAATGCATGTAAACCAAAGAATAGCTACAGGACATTAAATTAAGGGTGATGATAAATGACAGTGAATTGAGTTGTGGGAAGTCATCTAATGACATGCCTCAAGGACTGGTGTTGGGGCCCAGTTTTATTTTCACTAATGATCTCTAAATGAGAGTCAATAGCACAGTTATTAAATTAATGGATGCTACTAAATTAGGAAGTGTCGCAAAAACTAGCAGAGTGAGTGGAATAACCTAAAAGGATTGTTGAGACATGGGGATGAAAGAACAATCTGAGATTCAAACTTATACCATACGCTAAAAACAACCAGAACATCAAGGTACAATGGGAAGGTGACTTCCAGGAAGCCGTAATGGATATGGAAAAGATGTAGAGGTAACACTTCACAGCAGATTAGACATAAGTTTACAACATAATGTGAGACAGCAGTAAAAAAGGTTGATACGATTTCTATCACATACACAAAGACCTCAAGTCATGGTCAGGTGGTGGTAACCTCTCCCTGTATATAGAACTGTTAAGGAGAGACTCGGTATGCGACATGCAAGACTGGTCATTTCACGACCAGGAAGATAATATCTAATTAGGGATGAATTCACCCCCAATTCAGAGAGCTCCAATGCTGTTATTAGTGAGACCAACTTAATTTCCATATTGCAGGTCTGATTCTGAGAGGGATCGAGATCCAGGTTTTCCCATGATAAAGAGGCAGATAGGTACCTAGCAGGATTTTTAAAAGAATCCAAGCCAAACTCCTAGGCACCTACCAGCTTAATGGCTTTTGAAAACCCCAATAGACCTCTATCTGTATCTTTAGCCACCTCAATACCTTTGAACATCTGGATCTTAGGCTTCAGAGTCTCATTGACAGTGATTGAGATTTAGGCTCAATCATTAAGTGCCTGAGTCATTTGTGAAAATGGGATTTAGGCATCTATGTGTGTAGGTATGTAGCTAGGTAATTGCTGTTTTGTTTTCTGTGCAGAGGATCTTTAAATGTCTAGGTCTTCAAGAGAAGCTGAAATTTTGTGAGGCAGATTCAATATAGCATGTTGTGGAGCAAACACACGCTGTGATGTCTCATTGAGACTTGACTTTTGTTCTTTTATGTTTGCCTTTTTCCATAATCTAAACTAAGAGTCATTCGGGCTAAAAGTTTGTGTTTCTCCTTTGTGTATTTAAAACCTTATGGGGACTTTGAGGTATCAGCGAGGGGGAGAAAGATGGTCTTATGGGAAAGACACCACTGGGGCACTCAAGATGCTTGTATTCAATTCCTGGCTCTCTCACAGTTTGACCTTGGATAAGTTCCATAGGGTTAACTTCCTGACCCTACTGAAGTCAATGGGACTTTTGCCATTGTCTTTAACGGGGCAAGGATTTCACCCATTATCTTTGAGGGGGAGAATTTCAGGTAGTAAAGTGACCAACTCCCATTTAAATTCCAATGTGCCTTTGAAAATCTCCATCTCTCCTCTGCTCCCAATCTTTAAGCAAGGGATGAGACTACACTGCCTTGGAGGAGTGTCGTGGATAAATTCATGACAATTTGTGAGGCATTCAGATGCTGTACTGATGGGGCCTGATTAATACCTAGTACAGAAGGGAGGAAGAATAGCAAGACCGTGAGGCAGAGGGAGACAGAGAACCTGTTCCAAGTGTGAGGAGATACAGAGGAGAAGACTCTTACACCAGTAATGGTGCAAGAAGAAGCAGGTGAAAAATGAGTGGAGAGCAGAAGGAGAGAAGGGTGTTTGTGTATCCTTTAATACAAGAAGTAACTATCCCCCAAATGTCAAGTATTTACCAGCTGTCTCTATTAAATAAGGTTTCAGAGTAGCAGCCGTGTTAGCCTGTATCCACAAAAAGAACAGGAGTGCTTGTGGCACCTTAGACTAATACATTTGTTAGAGCATAAGCTTTCGTGGGCTACAGCTCACTTCATCGGATGCATAGAATGGAACATATATATGTTACTATTTATACACACACACATAAGTTGGAAGTTGCCATACAAACTGTGAGAGGCTAATTAGTTAAGATGAGCTATTACCAGCAGAAGAAAAACTTTTGTAGTGATAATCAAGATGGCCCATTTAGACAGTTCACAAGAAGGTGTGAGGATACTTAACTTAAGGAAATAGTCAATATGTGTAATGACCCAGCCACTCAGAGTCTCTATTCAAACCCAAGTTAATGGTATCTAGTTTGCATATTAATTCAAGTTGAGCAGTTTCTCATTGGAGTCTGTTTTTGAAGCTTTTCTGTTGCAAAATTGCCACCCTTCAACCTCTCTGGCCACTCAGTAAAAGAGTTAAGTGTTCTCTTACCGGTTCTTTAATGTTATGATTCCTGATGTCAGATTTGTGTCATTTATTATTTTGCGTAGAGACTGTCTGGTTTGGCCAATGTACATGGCAGAGGGGCATTGCTGGCACTTGATGGCATATATCACATTGGTAGATGTGCAGGTGAACAAGCCCCGATGGTGTGGCTAATGTGATTAGGTCCTATGATGGTGTCACTTGAATAAATATGTGGACAGAGTTGGCATCAGGCTTTGTTGCAAGGATAGGTTCCTGGGTTAGTGGTTCTGTTGTGTGGTTGCTGGTGAGTATTTGCTTCAGGTTGGGCAGCTGTCTGTAAGCGAGGACTGGTCTGTCTCCCAAAATCTGTGAGTAAGGGATCATTTTTCAGCATAGGTTGTAGATCCTTGATGATGCGTTGGAGGGGTTTTAGCTGGGGGCTGACGGTGACAGCTAGTGGCATTCTGTTATTTTTTTTGTTGGGCTTGTCCTGTAATAGATGACTGTTCTGGCTCTGTCAATCTGTTTTTTTCACTTCAGCAAGTGTGTACTGTAGTTGTAAGAATGCTCGATAGAGATCTTGTCTCTGTCTGAGGGATTGGAGCAAATGTAGTTGTATCTTAGAGCTTGGCTATAGACAATGGATCGTGTGGTCTGGATGGAAGCTGGAGGCATGTAGGTAAGTATAGTGGTCAGTAGGTTTCCGGTATAGGGTGGGTTTTATGTGACCCATTGCTTATTAGCACAGTAGTGTCCAGGAAATGGACCGTGTGTGTGGATTGTTCTAGGCTGAGGTTTATGGTGGGATGTAAATTGTTGAAATCATGGTGGAATTCCTCAAGGGCTTCTTTTCCATTAAATAAAACACACAGCGGTTGATGCCATTTCTGAACTCATCTTTTTTGTTCAGTGCTGACTCTTATTTTTAAGTAAATTCTTAATGAAATTAGAAATGCTCCTATTCCTCTTCACTTCCGTTGTAATGAACTTTAATATAATCAGGAGAAATGCTTGTTAGGCATGTCCCCCTTTTTATTACAGAGAACGCAAAATCTATGCTGTCCGGGACACTTCTGGTTCAACTATCAACCAGGAATCCAGGCAAAACAGAACCTTGCTCCCACATGAGAATTAAACTGCTTAGAAAGGATTTGTAGAAGGGAGGTGATGCTTGTGTGATTGAAAGGTAACTGTGACAGAATGGTGCTATGTGCTAGCAGACTACCAAACCGAATATCAACAAGTATTTTTTTTTAAAAAAAGCTCCTTACAGAAGGCCTTTTATGTTTAGACAAAATAAATGGATACTAAATTCCTTTTAAACTTGCTGCTTTGTTGTTTATATCTGTGTCCAGAGGGAGAAGCAGCAACTATAGCTTATGGAACACAGCATCGATATGATTAAGTTGTTGCAATTTCAACAACAACATCAAGAAAAGTTGTCAAGTTGTAATAAGGCCTTCCACTGGGCTACTGAGGTTTTTTTTAAGGAATTGTTTAAAAGTAACAATTGATATTTTTAAAAATACTTAGCGCTTCTCTACTAAAGCCTCTTTTGATCAAAGATCTCAAAGTGCCTTACAAAGATGGATATTGTGTCATTATCCCCATTTTGCAGATGAGGAAACACGGAGGGGCACAGAGTTTGAGAATGTTGCCCACGGTCACACAGCAAGTCACAAGCTCTGCTAGCTCTGCTTCCATGGGAGCTGTTGGAGCAATGCCAAGCACTTTGGAAAATCCATACCCAGAGGATGGAATAGAATTCAGGTGTCCCCACTCCAAGTCAGACTCAAGCTACCAAGAGTAGGATCTCTGCTTCTTATTATCCTGCACCATCTCATTGTTGGACCACTAGTAGTTTCCATTCATACAGCTGTGCGTTTCCAACAAAGGGTCACAAATAAGCCTCACACAACCCCCTAACACATAACTATTATTATTCCTCATTGTACAGACTGGTAAACTGAGGCACATAGCATTTACAAACCAAATTAACAGCTGCAAGGCTGTGCAAAGATAAGGATGAATGGGTGTTGGTAGAGTCCTGGGTTGGGAGGGTTTTACATTTCAACAACGTAACAATTTGCATTATTTAATTACATTTTGAACACGAACCTGAAGTATGGATGAGCATGTTATAAATGAATATAAGCCACTGGACAGCTCTCAGATACTAACAGCTTTGACTATTACCTAACTGGGCCAATCTGTGACCTAGATGTGAAAGGTTTCATAGCCAGTTATTAGCCCTTGAGCTCGCCAGTCTTTTAATAATGTATCTCTATTTATATCTATACCAGGAACAAGAATCTGGATTCTACCTGTAGGATTCTACCTTTAGGTCCTCCACATTATTTGATGTGCAAACAGACAGTGCAATTAGATAAAATGCACAATTACCCATTTTGCATATGCAAAAACAGGTTTTAAATAACAATCCTGAATAATTGAACCCTTATAGGCCAGTCCTATAAAACATAATAATAGTTAAGAAACACTATAGAATATGTATTAGTATCTGCCACAAATCAGTTGCAGGGTTCAAAATGTCTATTGAAAGGTTCTCACTCTCTGTTGAATTCCATGAATGTTGTTGAGCAATTTATATGACATCCTATTTAATCTTGTTGGAAAAACGTTGATTTCATCCCTATTAAATTCTATAGGATTTTTTCATAAGGGCAGGCTTTTATAATACTTTGCATTTATGTAGCCCCTTTCATTTGAGAATTCTTGAATGTTTTAAAAGACTTAGACCCTGGTCCTACAAACACTTTCTGACATGAGTAAATTTTACATACATGCGTAGTTCAATTCAGGTGTATAAAATGACTTTCAGTATTTAAGGACTTGAAGGGACAAGTTAACTATCACTTTTCTGTCTTAACACATTTTTGCCTATGTTGCAAGTAACTGCTAACATTAGTATTACTGGGATCAGATTTTATTTCCTTTATCTTTTTTGTATTTAATAGCACTTTGTGTATCATAGTTTCTCCAGGTTTTTTTTCTTTCCTGTAGTAAAGAGGGTGGGGAAAGGCAAATTTAAATGTAAACACACAAACTACAGGTCACTCTGTGGCAGAAATAACTTCTGAACCTTTTTGGTTTTTTTGAGGGTTTTTTGTTTTGTTTCTGTACTGGACTTCAAGTTTGCAGTGTTTTACTTTAAAGCCACATGATGCCTCTATTTTCATAATTATATAGAAATGTTAAATGCAGAACAAAGTATAAGGGCCTGATTTTTCCAGAGCAGAACAGCAGCTCCCATTGATTTCAGCTGGCGTTTGGGATGCTCATTGTCTCTGAAAAGTACACCCTAAATGACTTGCCTAGGGTAAAACCACAAGCGAGATACACAGACAAGGATCTCCTGGCACCCAATATTGGGCTGTATGCAAAGATGTGAAAAATGTTCACATTTCCATTTTCAGTTAGAGTTGGATGGGAATTTGCCAACAAAGGGCTGGATTCACAGAATCAGGCCCCAATGGGATTCCAAAAACCCCTGCACAGCTGCTTCCCAATCCTGTAGGTGCCTAAGCTAGCTTGGTGCCTACATTTTTGCATTAAAAGTTCCCTAGGTGCCCATGTTTCTGCCTCTGAGCACATGCACTGTCTTCCTCTGTCAGGCAGCCGGACACCTAGGCCTCAGAACAATGTATGAGCCAGGGACAGAAAGGTGGTGGGCCACCTAACTCTCCGGAGGGACCCAACCAGATTGGGCCCCTATAGTTGAGCTTAAACAAAACCCCTGGGAGAAAGGATGAGTTCCCTCATAACTTTTGGCCTAGTGGTTAGGGTACTCAGCTGGGATGGGGAAGACCCTAAGCTCAACTCTCCCCTCCACCTGAGGCAGGAGAAGAGATTTGAACTAGGATTTTGCACTTTTCAAAATTCCAAATCCTGCATCTTGGCAGGGGGTTAGATGACCCTTGTGGTCACTTCTAATCCTTTGTTTTTATGATTTTCAAATGAGCACCCTAACCATTGGGCTATGTCTGCTGTTGGGGGGAGGAGGGTCCCCTTTGTTTAAGCAATTCCAAGGTGGTGAAATAATTAGTCATTGGAGCAGTGGGACTTTTGCCTGGGTCATCCATCTCTGAGGTGAGTTTGCTAACCACCAGGCTGTGGAGTCACTGGGCCACACAGAGCAAGTAGGAGAGTGAGTCTGTAGCTTGCTGGTGATGTGCACTGAACTGGCAGGTGGCGGATCCAATCCCCCCTGCTCCAAAAACTAATTTTAAAATTATTTCTTTATGAATCTAGCCCTATTTCAATGGAGAAAAGCAGATTCATTTTGCAATTAAACCAAAACACATTGTGGGAAATGGTCAGATTTGACAAACTTTTAAATCAATTAGTTTTTTAATCAAAATTGTTCCAATGTTTCATATTGGAATTTTTTAGAAATGTCAGTTTTCCTGTTTCAAAATTGAAGATGATTATAGTTTATTAAAAACATGTATCAAATATTTTGACTCAAAGCAATTTATTATTTTCAATTGGGGTTGGGGGGGCAGGAAAACACCCTGATTTTATTTATTGTCATTTGTTTTCACAGGACCTGGCATCATGAGATCCAAATCTTTCATTGCATTTCATAGGTGACTGAAAGTCAATGGAATTTGTTCTCCAAAATCACTTAGATGCTTTTGCAAATCCCACTCAGCAATATTATCTTTTATTATTAATGTCTAATTGAACACCTACTTGAGTCAAAGGAGAGACTCCCATTTAATGGAACAGTTATTGGATTAGGACCTTGATTTTGGTTGTGCATTAAGTATTTAGTTCATGATCCAATCCTACTGAAATCAGTAATAGTCTTTGCATTGACTTCAGTGGGTTTTCGATCAGGCCCTATAGCCCTGATCTAGCAAACATCTTAAGCATGTACTTATAATTAAGCACATTTGTAAATTTTATGCCAGATTGGGGCCTAATACAGCACAGATAATACACATGACAGCACTCCAGGTTCCCTGTATAGCTCCTCTTTTATTGAAAATTATGTTGTGATTCAGGTGGAAAGCAGGAGCCAAATTTGTAAAGAGGCTCTGATTTGTATATGCTTGAAATTTACTTTCCCATCCCTTTCCTTGAGGAAAGGTGCATGGGTTAGTCATTGAAGCTTTGGTTCTTCAAACTTGCAAAAGTATACCATGAAATATTTTGTTAGGCAAAATGGAATTGCATTTGATTTAGCTCCACACCCCTGTATTACTGTTTCTTTGCAAGAATTGCAGAAATATATTACATGGCCCTGGGGGGGAGGGGAAAAGCCCCCAACAACTTTGCAAAAGTTGTAAGAGACATTAGCCAAAAGGAAGCTTTAAATTTCAGTTACAATAGAGCTGCTAATGCTGACAGATGACAAACTGGGGATTGTGAACAATGCTAGACTCTTCTAATGTTATAGATTTTAACATCATTATCAATGCATTCATTTCAGCTATATGCCATTTTAATTGCATGCAGCTTATTTCTATGTTTTATAGAGCTAGATCTGCAACAGGAAAATGAAAACAACAAAATGAAAATGAAAGAATTATGCAAAGGAATCTTCTGAATTTGTTTTTCTACTTTATATGTGATTCATTTTTTCTGTGGTGCTTTTATACTGCTGGTTACTGCATGTCATCCACTTGTCTTGGTGGGTCTTCTGTTTACAGCAGGAGTAACAATTTCAGGATTGACAACCCTGAGCATTCAAAACTCATGAACCAGGCCCCCAAAACTCTTAAAAGTTACTTAAAAACATTAGTTTTTTTTAAAATAAGTGGGTGTCTTTTAATTGACTTCTAATCTTTCACGGTGCCCCTGGGTCATATTTTCATGCCCTTACAATTGCAGAGAAAATTACATTTTTATAAATGAAAGCAGAGATTGTCAGGTAATCTCATGCCTCCAGGGGCTGAGGCTTTAAGAAAAAAAACGCAACCTATTTTGAGACTCATAATCAAATCTGATGCTTCAGTTGGTCATTTTACATGAGTCAGGAAGGATTTGTTTTCCCCAATGCATAATTGGACAAAGTATCTGGGTTTCCCTCCCCAGCCATCTTCTGAAGCATCAGGGATTGGCCCTGGCTGGAGATGGACCAGGATGCTCAGATGGTGCATAGAATCTGTCTTAGACACCTAACTACATCCGTGTCTTGCTTACATGCTTAGTGTCCAATTGGTTACTACATTTTGGATTGGGAAGGTATTTAGATTGACAGGAAATTTGGATGTTTTTTCCAGCCTTTCTCTGCAACATAGGGCTTGGCTTGCCTGCTGGGATCATCTGAGCATGTCTTACCAATCCATCCCCTGCTATTGCAAGGGCCTTGGGCATTGGTGGCACTTTGGTCTTTTCTGTTCTCTGCCTGCAACACACAACAGTTTAGTCCCCGAGGACGGAAATGCTTTAGTCTAACCCAAGTTATTGGACTCAATACCGGGGTAACCAGGTGAAATGTAAAGGCCTGTGATATACAGGAGTTCAGACCAAACGATCTAATGGTCCCTTCTGGCCTTAAATTAGAGTTGGCAACACTGCATTCTGGATGCATTTGTCCACATGTTGGGGACATTTTGTTCCTGGTTTGGCTGACGCTTTAAGTCCTGATCCTGCATATGCAAGGCTCTTAACCTTATGCTCTGGGAGTGATCTCACTGCAGTTACTCCATTGACTTCAGTGCAGTACAGAGAAGAATCCAACCCTGTGTTTCCAAAGAAACAGACTTCTCACTCTCCTGAAGAGAATTCACATCTGCATTCTCCAAGAAACAAATCCTCTGGCTCAAATAATGATCACAGAAAGCCACTGATTTAACAGAACCAATGGAAATAACAGAAGTTGGAGGTTAAGGGCAAGCATTCAGAATTGACATCCACTAGTTATTGTAGAGCAGTGCTCCAAGAGATGTCCAACCACCCCCAAAAAAGGGTAATTTTCAGGCTGGAATAGATATGACCTGGGGTATTCTATACTATATAGTTTCTTATACCAGGCTCATCATGGTAGGATCTGAGCATTTAATCATGTGACTAATATCTGTCACATTTTGTTTGTTCTCTCATCCTCTTCCCACAGGGAAAATTGTGTATTTTGTTTTTTCTAGGGTTTTTGCTATGCACCGGCTGCACTGTGTTTATATTATAAAAAGATAGTCTAAAAAAGTGCACCTTGGCTAAAAAAGTTTGTTGCCTCCTTGGTTGGACCTTGTATGTGATGTACTGAGACCCCTCTTTGACTGGAATTGTGGATCACATCCCAGCCACCTTAACACCCACGCAGTTTTTTTGTGATCAGTGTTATTACAAAGATTGCTAAAGGAATTAATAATAATTAGCAAATAATAATTATTGCCAAATGTAGCCACAAACACAGACCACCTGCTTTCCCCTTCACAATTCATTTTTTTTCTTTATCATACTATGAAATATCAACCACTTGTGACATCCAAATAACTCCCATAGCAACAGTCTTTCCTCCTGTCTCTGGTGCTTCTGTATCAGCTTAACCAGTAGCTAAAGCAAGAGCCTGGACTAGATTTTGATCCCATTTATGCCAGGGTCAGTCTAGACTATCCAGGATGGAGTATGGACCAGTAGATAAGACAGTGCCATGGAGTTTAGAGTATATCTACACTGCAATTAAAAACCCACGGCTGGCCCATGGCAGTTGGCTCAGGCTCAGGCTGGAGGGCTGTTTAATTGTGGTGCTGATGTTCTGACTCAGGCTGCAGGACAAGCTCTGGGACCCTTCCACCTCACGGGGTTCTAGAAGCTGGGCTGCAGCCCAAACATCTATACCACAGTTAAACAGCCTCACAGCCAGAACCCTCCAAGCCCAAATTAGCTGGCATGAGTAGCCACGGGCTTTTAATTGCAGTGCAGACCTACCCGAAGATCTATGGCAGTGTCTTATCGACATACAGGACCTTGGTTCTGTTCCTGGCTCTGCTACTGCCTGTCCTTGGACAAGCCACTTCCGGTGTCTCTTTTCTCTCCTTGCTTTGTGTGGAATATAAGCTCACTGGAGCGCAAAATGTCCCATTTTCTGTGTGTGTGCAGTCCTCAACACGATGTGTCTTCCGAGCTCTCTAGTAATACAAATGTTAATAGTTAATTTCAGTGGCTTTATTCACTTTGTTCTGGATTTACACTGTTGGAACTGAGATTGGAATCTAGGCCCCTGTTTATATAATTATATTACACACACACACACACACACTGTCAGCAACTGCAAGGAAGAAAAATAAGTTAGGAAATGTCTTGCCGATAAGAATTTCTTTTTAAATGTTAATTTTTTTCTCTCTCATTTTGTGTATATCTGGCGGTAAACTTCATCTTTTAAATTCACCCCTCCCCATTATCATCCACATACCTAGAGCACATACAGGCAGAACATCGGTTCAGTGTGACCTTTCTGAAATCCTAACCAATTCTTTCTTTGTCATAGCGATAATAGAATGGATCAGATACTTCCTGAAGACATTATAATAGAGTTCAACTGTCTAAGCTGTACACTAATGAAAAATGGAAAATCTCTACACTAGTCCTCAGTAGAACAGAGGTGCTGCCTTGCAGAGTTTTCCATAAGGTAGGTGGGCTCTGGAATATTTCTTGCTCTTTCTGGACAGATTGCAATATGGACATGCTTCCCCACCTCTTCTGTGCACTCCATTTCTGTAAAGATCTGAATGTATTAACTAACACACTTCTGTCTACCCTCTTCCACTTTTTCCTCACTCCCCTTGAAATTGCAACCTTTGAAGTCAAATATGTTTCCTGTTTCAAATAGACCAGACAAGGGAGGGATATGATAAATGCTTAACTCTTTGTTTTACATATAGAGCCAGGTCCTCTACTGGTGTAAATCAGCTTCACTCCACTTACTTCAATAGCACTTCACTGAAATACGCACTAGCTCTGTATTTGGCCTGTATTGTCTAAACAGATCTCAGATTTTATTTGGTTATTTTTTCTTTCCTTAAATTGTTTAAACATTCCTGGATGTCAATGTAGTGGAATCAAAAAGGGAAGGACTGAGCTCTGGAAACTGGAGTCCTGTATTTATCCACAGCATGGGTACTGCATGGATTAATAGAGGTGGTTGTAATTTTTGGACTGAAAACTGGTTCCTGTGTAATGGCTTGTTGAAATTGAAATTTTTCCACAGAAAAGCGATGAATTTTTGTTTTGACCTGAACTGAAAATGAAACTTTGCTTTGAGTTGACATTTCAAAAGGCCCCAAATACTGACACTTTGAAACAAAATGTTTTATTTAGATCAAAATATCTCCATCTTGTATTTAGCTGGGGCATGGAGTACATTTCAAAGATCTGAAGAATTCTGTGCAAGCTCAAAGGCTGGTCTCTCTAACCAACCAAAGACATTACCTGGTCTCTCTAACAAACCAATAAAAGACATTACCTCACCCTCTTTGTATCTCTAATATCCTGGGACCTACATTGCTATAACAGCACTGCATACAATTTTTTCATTGACATTTCAGAATTGAAATTCAGAACTTTTTTATTTTGTGATTTTTTTTCACTCTTTTAACTGTTCATTCTGTTTTCAGCACAGAAAGAAATGTCAAAATACCAGAATTTCCCACAGGGCAGAAATACCATTTTCTGAATAGGTCTAGTGGGCAGTCGCAGAGTAAAGCTTTCCTCAGTACTCCATGCAGCAGTGCAAAAACCTCACCAGGAGGACCATCTGTAAGAGTGAGAATAGTTCATTTTCAAATACCTGGTCAGTCCTCGGCCTCTCTGTTAAGTCTGCCAGCAAGAACACTAATTAACAGAGCTGGTCAAAACGCAGATCCTATCCTGTGAAAAAGTTGAGATTTCAAGGGGGGGAAGTCATTCTGGATGGGGACAAAGCCAAAATTTCTGGGTTTTTTTGGTTAAATGAAATTCTGGGGAAAAAAAGTTTGTATCTATTAGTGCTTTATTTCAATTTCAAACAGTTTCATTTCAATTGGCCATTTTCCTCATTTCTTACATAGAATAAAGTTTGAAACAGTCGTTTCAAAATGAAAAATCAAAACATTCCATTTCAGAATGTTGAAACACACTTTTGACATATCCAAAATGATTTTTCCAATATTTTTTCAAAACAAAATTTAGTCAGTCAATATAACTTTGAAGAAAAATCCCTTTTGTCAAAGCACTCTTTCCTGACAGAAAACCGTTTCAGATTTTTTTGTTTTGGTGGTTTTGATTCATTTTTTTTAATGAGGACACTGTCTCCTAAAAGACATAGGTTGTTTTGTTTTTTGTTCCCCAGTTCTAGCCATCTTTATATACAGTAGTACTTATTCATTGCTTGCACATATGTAGGAAGAAATGTGGTAGTGTGAATTGGCCACTCGGGTAGGACTCAGGAGATCTGGGTTCTATTTCCAGCACTGACAATGACCTCCTGTTGGGCCTTGGGCAAGTCACTTCATTCCTGTCTCGCCTCCCACTCTTCCTTTATCTTGTTTGTTTAGATCACCAGCTCTCCTGTCTCTTACTCTCTGTACATGCAGCATCTAGCACAAGTGGGTTCTGATTTTGGCTGGTGCCTCTAGTTATTACTGTAATAAACACTAATAACCTATGTGCTATATAGACTGTCATTCTTGTTGGCTATTGCAAGCATTTCCCCATGTGCCTGTAACAATGTGGCACCCACCTCTCATAAGCACCCTTTCTGGTCAGATGCCTGCAGTCTTTAAACAGTCCTGGCCCTGGTATCGGGCTGTACTGCCAGGGATTCCTCCCTGGAGGCAATGGATTTGCCCTCTTGGTCTGTTCTGGTCCCAGCTCTCCAGATGGGCCTCTAAATAGTACAGTTTCCTTTCCAGAAGTTTATTGCTGTCTGACTGTAGGCCACTTCAGCCAGTGACCTATCGTGGGTCCCAGCCCAATGACCCTAAGAATATCAGCCATACAGCATTGGGTCCTTCTAACAAAACCAGCTTCAGTTCCCTGGTCCAGTTCCCTGCAGCCCAAACCTTCACTGATGCTTCACCCTTACTACAGGACTCTTATATTTAGGCCTAGCAGCCAGCAAGGAGCTCTTCCTTGCTCCCTGCCTCACAGAGCTGTCCATGGTGCTGCAGTCCTCTTTGGCCAGCCAAGAGCACCATCTGCACTGCTCTGGCTCCTGGAAGGAAATGACTGTCTTTGGCTTTGCAGCTTCGCTTTATATGGCCCTCTTGGGCCCTGATTGGCTAGCACTTTGCAGCCTCCCCCGATTGGCTGCTTCCTCTGCAATTGCTGTAGACCACTCAGAGGACTTCACTTCACTGTCCCTTTCCTTGGGTGGGTGCGGCAGGGCCTTGAGTCCTACAGCGGACGCCTCTCGGCCTAGTCCACCCCATCACAATGCCTACATCAAATCATTGGGCAGAAATCTAACCATTGTTTTTTGGGGGGGGCGGGGGGGCGGGAAGAGATGGAAAAAACCTAGAAAAATGGTGAAAGCAGCCCCACCAAAGCCAACCTAGTGTGATCAAAATGTGCCATTTGGAGAGGAATTAATAAAGATGCAGTTCTAAGAGAAGCATTGGGAGGAGCAGTTTGTGTCTCTCTTCTCCCTTAAGGCACAGCACAAACCCATTTACTTGTCTGATTTCTTTTTCCCTTTCCTTTTCAGTAAATAATTTACATAGGATTGCATTAGCTCAATTTGCAAAAATTGAGCAAACAGTGCAATTTTCTGCAATTAAGCTAGTGCAAGACGAAAGGAAAGTCTGGCTGGGAGTGAATTTTTTTTTTAAGTGAAAAGACATTTTATGGAAATGGAGCATGAGAAGCAAATGAAGAGCTGCATAGGTTTGGTCTGGCCAAAGCCAGGATACAGACCACATTTCTGCTATCAGTGCTTAGGAAGGGAAGATGGGGTTTTCTTGTTGCTGCTTGATTCATAATATCCACACATAGCCCAAAAGGGTGTTCCTACAACCTAAATAAAAAAGAAATCCCTCTGTTATATATTTCAAATCATCTACATGCTATTTAAAACTAATGGTATTCTTACAGGACCAAATACTGGAGTCACACCTAAGTCAATGGCAAAACTCCGATGGATTAGAATAGGTCTGGAATTTACCCATTATTGTGTAGCACAAATCCCTGTAGAATTGCAACCTTCCTTTAACCTCTGAAAACCTAGAGAGATGTACACATTCATGCATCTGACAGAGAGGAAAATGTTAATTGTCAAAGAGCAGTGAGGGCCTGTTTGGACTAGGGAACCCGTGATCAAATGGCCTGAAGGAATGGCCGAGCAATTTGTTGAGTCTGAAAGACTGAATAATAGTAGCTGATATTTTTTGTTATATGGATTCAGGCTGCAAAGCCCCTGTGTGGTGTGGGACACAGGAGCTAGACTTAAATTTGGGAGCAATCCAAGATGCTCTGAGTGGTGTCCAGCAAGTGAAGGAGTGACAAAGTACATACCTTAAGATAAGATGCTTCTTTGTATGCCTAGTATTCACCAAACTAAAGTTAGAGATGTAGACATAGCTATTACTATTATATATTTAGTGTGATGCTACAGCATTGGCTTTTGTGCACCCAGAGTAATGACCTTCAGTTACCTTTGCAACTCAGAGATCTTTCAGTTGGCTTTAGATATTGAGTAGCTAACTAAGCCTAACCCTACAGTGGAGTAGCTCTGGCATTGGGGCACTCTAGTTTCCATTTTCTTTTTAACCTTGAAACTCTGTGTATTTTCTTCTAGAGACAGAAAAAAGGTGACCTAGGATGAGACTATATTAGTTTTACTTATTCCTGCAAGTTTGTTTCTTTCCCCCTTAAAATGTAGAAAATCAAAACCATAGCAAGTGATCTTTCAGACCGTAAAAGTAAAAAAAAAATAATAATAATAATCCAATTCATAGTTGTGCACGTAGAAGAAAAAAATAAACTCTGAGAAACTGTAAAATGTTCTTGCCTTGAGAAAAGGATGTTTCTTCAGTCTTCTTGGCCAAACTCCATCTTTTTCTAGGTCTATAAATGCAGTGGTCATGATCTCATAAGGGATAAATGATGAATATGCTTGGCACTATTTATAGCATATTGGGGTGGCTCAATTGAATGCAAGAGAAAAATCTGTCACTGCTTGAACCCTCAGATCCACCAGCGGCCAATAAAGTGAGGGAAGGAAGGATGGTCCAGTGGTTAGGACACTACTGTGGGATTCATACAACCTATGTTCAGTTCCCTTCTCTGCTACAAGCTTCTTGGTTTAACCTCAGTGAGTTACCTTTTCTGTTTGTTTCGTCTGTTCCCCAGCTGTACAATGGGGATAACAGCAGATCTCTCCCTTACTGGGGTGTTGCAAGGGAACATACATTAAAGATTGTGAATTGCTCATCTATTAGGATACTGGGGGTCTACATAAATACCCCAAATCAAAAATTATCCTTTCAATTATTTTCCTCTTTAAATTACTCCAGCCTTTAATGCAAAAACAGAGTGTCAACCACACATGGTAGGCTGTCCTTCAAACCTTGCCAATTTTGTCTTAGCTCAATAGATTAAACTTTAATATTTGCAGCATTCCCTATACAAACTATGAGGAATATTGAGGTATAAAACCCAAAGTGGTGTTTATGGTAATTAGGTCATCACAATTAGAGTTGTGATCATGAACAGGAGGCAAAGTTGCTTGCCCAATTGCAGATGGGAGAGGAAGGGGCTCATGTGAGTTCAAAGGGGAGGGCAAGTATCCCTGAGACAATCTCTCTCTCAAGATGTGATTCAGATCATGACAAGATATGAGACACTACTATCTTCCACTGATCCCGATAGGAGAAAGTAAGGCCTGTGCAATATTTTATGGCTTCTGTTATACAGGCGGTCACACTAGATCCGTGAAATTAGAGTAGCAAATACTATGGCTGGAGTTTACAAGTACATTGAACCACCTTAATAATCAATCATTTTCAAAGAACAAAATTGTTTTTGTGCCTGTTCCCAGCCCTGGTGACTCTCCCCTGCCCCCGAGTTCGAGTTTGTGTGTATCGATGTCGTATGGGGCTTCAACTGAGATGGGGGGTGGGAGGGCCTGTTGTGCAAACACTTAGAGACATGTCTTAGCCCAAACAGCTTCAAATACATACAAAGAGGGGAAGGGGAAACAAAAATAACTTGCTCAAGGTCACAGAGCAGGTTAGCCACAGAGCTGGGAATAGATGAACTGTGAAAATGTCTCTGAATCTGGAAACACAATAGACTCTCTGGATAAAAATTTCCCCTCAAAGACTAATAAGAACCAAAGACAAAGGAATTGTGATTTGTATAAAGAAAAGGAGGACTTGTGACACCTTAGAGACTAACAAATGTATTTGAGCATAAGCTTTCGTGAGCTACAGCTCATTTCATCGGATGCATTCAGTGGAAAAAACAGTGGAGAGATTTTTATACACAGAGAACATGAAACAATGGGTGTTACCATACACACTGTAACCAGAGTGATCAGGTAAGGTGAGCTATTACCAGCAGGACAGAGGTGGTGGGGGGAACCTTTTGTAGTGATAATCAAGGTGGGCCATTTCCAGCAGTTGACAAGAATGTCTGAGGAATAGTGACGGGGGGTGGAGGGGGGAGGAATAAACATGGGGGATGGATTGTAGTTTCGTCAGGAAGTCAGTGGTGTCTCAAATATAGCTGTGAGTGCTGGTAGCGTAGGGCCTGAGGAGGGAGTCTACATAGCCAGGCAATCCTGCTGTCAGGGTGCCAATGCCTGAGATGATGGGGCCTCCAGGATATCTAGGTTTATGGCTCTTGGGTAGCAGATAGAATGGCCCAGGTCGGGGTTCCAGGGATGTGTCTGTGCAAATTCGTTCTTGTGCTTTTTCAGGGAGTTTCTTGAGTAAATGGTGTAGTTTCTTTTGGTAACCCTCAGTGGGATCAGAGGGTAATGGCTTGTAGAAAGAGGTGTTGGAGAGCTGCCGAGCAGCCTCTTGTTCATATTCCAACCTATTCATGATGACGACAGCACCTCCTTTGTCAGCCTTTTTGATTATGATGTCAGAGTTGTTTCTGAGGCTGTGGATGGCATCGTGTTCTGCGTTCTTACAACTACAATACCCACCTGCTGAAGTGAAGAAACAGATTGACAGAGCCAGAAGAGTACCCAGAAGTTACCTACTACAGGACAGGCCCAACAAAGAAAATAACAGAACGCCACTAGCCATCACCTTTCAGCCCCCAACTAAAACCTCTCCAATGCATCATTAAGGATTTACAACCTATCCTGAAGGATGACCCATCACTCTCACAGATCTTGGGAGACAAGCCAGTCCTTGCTTACAGACAGCCCCCCAACCTGAAGCAAATACTCACCAGCAACCACACACCACACAACAGAACCACTAACCCAGGAACCTATGCTTGCACCAAAGCCCGTTGCCAACTCTATCCACATATCTATTCAGGGGACGCCATCATAGGGCCTAATCACATCAGCCACACTATCAGAGGCTCCTTCACCTGCACATCTACCAATGTGATATATGCCATCATGTGCCAGCAATGCCCCTCTGCCATGTACATTGGCCAAACTGGACAGTCTACGTAAAAGAATAAATGGACACAAATCAGACGTCACGAATTTTAACATTCAAAAACCAGTTGGAGAACACTTCAATCTCTTTGGTCACTCGATTACAGACCTAAAAGTGGCAATTCTTCAACAAAAAAACTTCAAAAACAGACTCCAACGAGAGACTGATGAATTGGAATTAATGTGCAAACTGGATACAATTAATTTAGGCTTGAATAAAGACTGGGAGTGGATGGGTCATTACACACAGTAAAACTATTTCCCCATGTTTATTCCTCTCCCCTCCCCCGGCTATTCCTCAGACGTTCTTGTCAACTGCTGGAAATGGCCCACCTTGATTATCACTATGAAAGATTTCCCCCACTCTCTTCTGCTGGTAATAGCTCACCTTACCTGATCATTCTTGTTACAGTGTGTATGGTAACACCCATTGTTTCATGTTCTCTGTGTATATAAATCTCCCCAGTGTATTTTCCACTGAATGCATCTGATGAAGTGAGCTGTAGCTCACAAAAGCTTATGCTCAAATAAATTTGTCCGTCTCTAAGGTTCCACAAGTCGTCTTCTTTTTGTGGTACAGACTAACATGGCTGCTAATCTGAAACTTGTGATTGGTATGTTTCTCTTTCGGCTCTTTTGCAACAGACACCTCTACATATTTTTGGCCCAAACAGTGCACCATACAGTTCTTCATCTCTTTGTATCACAATACACAGAGTAAACATTGATATTGTCTTTAGGTTTTTACTGAGATTCAGCATAGAGGCCACAGGTCTGGAATGATACTGATCACATTATGAACGCGGTTTTCAAATTTGAATGTGAAAGATGTATTTTAAAAGAAACATGACCTATGGTGCTTGTCCAGCTTTAAGACTTCCATGGTCTTAATCGGGCTTTGGATAAGGCCCTTGCTCACTTTTACTGAATGTAAACTTCCTTTCCACGCTGCCGCTGTTGGAATTGAGACTCATTAGCTGATCTGACACATAAGTCGTCGTGTTTTTTTTTTTTTCTAAATAGGATCCATTGCATTGTGTTCCCTTAATTATACCATGTCTCGCCACATTGCAGTATAAAATGACACGGTGTAACACTTTGTGACATGCGATAACTATGATGAATTACATCCAGAACAAAGACCTGCTTTGAAAGGATGTATCTGATCTGGGGGAAAGCAGGTATTTCAAGCACTCCATGGATATTCTGGATTAACGGATAATTCCCCCCATCACATATCACAAATGTTTAATAATAAGATTATGAACATGCTGGCAGAGGATTTTCCTGACTTTTATCTGAACATATTTTTTTTATTTACTGTAGCAAATTAATAATGTCTGTGCTTACAGTAAAAAATATGAAAAGCTAGCTATTTTCAAAAAGATTAGCTTCCTATTTGATTTCTTAGAATAATCATATTAAATGATGAAATTAGCATCAGAGAGATATTCACCTTCGCAGCAGTTGTTCCCCACACACGCACAGTGTAAGTAAAATGCCCCCCTCCCCCAATCACACCAGTAAGAACACCAATAGGTTTATCAGCCATCGTGGAAAGTTTAAGCATGAAATCTCTTAAACAGTTTTAAACTCAAGAAAAGTGACTTTTCATTTTTAGATTTTTATGCTGACCTCCAGATCAAATTTGCTTGACTCATGTCAGAAGATAGTGTTTTTTTTTCCTTTGACTGCTAGCCCTACAAACTCACCCTGAGATATGATAAACTAAGCTGTGCTCTTTTGTCATTTGGACCATCACAAGGAATAAAGATTCCTACCAGCAGACAACGTTGTTGATGATGCATGAGACAGACCAGAATTCAGCTCTCTCTTCCAGAGTTGTACCAACTCTGCAAAGTGAAGTTTACTAGAAACTTGTGTCAATAACATTGGCAGATACAACTCAAAGGCTCACAGGGAGCTGAGCTGGAGAATAAGTTGTTGCCATTTTTACATACAGACTTATTTGACTACAACAGGCACTTTTAGATTTCATCTTGAAAGTCATCAAACAGAGGATTTAAAATAAGCTATTTTGTAATAAAAAGATGAAATATAAGAACTGATGTCTCAATGTTTTAAAATCTTATCTGTTCAAGGTAAAAATAATCTGGCAAAGTTTTCCATTGAACAAGTGGGAGTTTGTGAGTGATGTGAGGTACAGACATAGTAATCTATTGAAAGAGGTTTGACCATTTGGCCAAGGGTAAATATAGTATCTATGAAAAAGAGAATAAGGACAACTGAGGGAATTGTGGACAGTCATCTTAACTTCAGGAGCCAGAAAGATAATGGAGCAAATAACCAAACCATCAATTTGTAAGTAACAGTCAACATGGATTTGCCAAGAACAAATCATGTCAAACCAACCTACTATACTACTTTGACAGAGTAACAAGCCTTGGGGATGGGGAGAAAGCAGTAGATGTGATATGTCTTGACTTTAGTAAGGCTTAGGATGCTATCTCACGTGACCTTCACGTAAGCATATTAGGGAAATATAGACTAGGGAAATCTTCCACAAAGCGGGTGCACAACTTGTTGGAAAACTGTACTGAGACGAGTTATCAATGGTTCACAGTCAAGCTGGAAGGGCATATTGTATAGAGGGCCAACTTCCATTCCTAGATACACTGTTGTAAGTCTAGAGTGACTCCTGTGATTTCCATGGAGTCCCTCCAACTTTACAGTGGTCTAGCTGAGAGTGGAATATGATCCAGCATAAAGTATGAGTGAAATTCTGGCTCCATTGATTTCAGTAGGACCCCTCTGGATCTCCTTCTGAGGGATGCTAGACTCCCAATGCCTGATCCAACTCCCGAGAAAGGCAATGGGATGCTTTTCTTTGACTTCAGTTGAAGATGGCTCAGACCACTGTTGAATACTCATAGCTCCTTCATGCTACAGCAAATCAACCCCCCGAGGACTAAGTGCGCTCAACTCCACTGAAATCTGTGGCACTTGAGGGTATTCAGCTATTCCAAGAAATGATCAGTATATTTCATGACCAAACCGCTACAGTGTCAGCTGAACTTTGGGGTACAGAAAAGGTGCTCAAGACCTCTCAGCACTGGAACGGTACAACCTTCATTCCTGTGAGTCATCCCTTGGGAGTCAATGGGAGTGTAAAGTAGTGTACTTACCATCAATTGTGCACCCTTGTGTCAGGGTGTGATGTTGCATGGGATCCTTATCTCTGGCACCACCTGCTGGCCATCTGCCTCTCACCAGATCTACCCTGGCTCAGCCCTACAGCCAAATCATAGAAAGTCTAGTCACCTTCCAGGGTAACAAAAGGTCCAAGTTAAACATCCAAATAATGATTCCCCTCTCTCAGGTACCATTCTTACTGGCCATCCCTCAGGGGCTCCCTCCCAGGAGCCTAATCTACTCCTGCAGTTGGGCTTGCATGCCCTCTTCTCAAGGGCTAGTAGGCCACAACCCAGAGTAGAAGGTGGACCTGGGTTCCTCCACGGACTTTGTCTTAAGGAGCTAGGTCATCTTCAGATGTGCTGCAGTCTCTCGGAGCTACTTCCGACCTCTAAGCCCCCTCGTGTTGCTTCCCTGCAGCCTGTGCTTAACACAGCCTCCCTTTGGTTCTCAGACCTCTGGCTTCTCCCTTCTCTGCTGAGTTAATAAGTCATTCTTCTGCTCCTCTTGGGCTCCACTAAAATGCTTTTAATGTCCCTAACTCAGGAGCTCCTCCACAGGAGACTAACACTGCTCTGCCAGCTGGTGAAAGGGAATAATAGTGCTGATGGATCAAGCTTATTCCAAAAGGGTTAAGGCACTCTTGTAATCCTGTACTCACATGAGTAGTCCTTTATCCTATTACTACTTGCCTTGAAAAAAAAGGACATTTATGTGTAAGGATGTGCTGCATCAGGTCCTTGTATAGCAATGCAGTGGGCTGTATGGATGGTATAAATGGCATCCAATGATGGATTTATACCCTGTGCAATATCTTTTTACAAGTATTTGCTTGGAAAGATAGTCGGAGAAGAAACAGAGAAGCACCTTAAAGGGTTGCAAATATGTATTGTCCTGTCAAAAGGGATAAAATAATTTTGCCACTAATATTATTAGTCTTAATATTACTGAGATCTTTCAAACTTGATGATCTTCTGAGTAATTTATCCCCCCTCCCCTGAAAATTCCTAGCTGTGCCTTTTAATATTTCATAATTCGAAGACAGGGAGAAACTGTTAGAATTGGGAGTGGGGCAGGAAATAACATGCTGAGCCACTGTACTGTAGCTGTGAAAATCATTGCATGCTCTAGAAGAGATAGGGCACTTGACCAGAAAGGATATTGCAAGATGCAAAAGAGAGATATAAAATTCCATTCCCGAGAAGTTCATTTCTTGTTCTTATGACAGCAGAAAACACAGCATTCATGAAACTATGGCAGTGCTGGCAATTTATTGTTGTTTCTGTAAGACTCTTGAAAGATTTGCATGCGAGTTCAGCAGCAATATGCCTTAGGTTCTTGCTTTAGCTGTAGTTCAGATCCAAGGTCCATGGTGATGCATTTATTAAGGGACACCGATGTGTTTTTTCCCCCCTCTTTGCTACAAATGTAGTTCAATTGACAGAACTGGGGGTCAGGCAACCTGGGTTTTCTCTCTTCCTCTGATTTTCTGTGAAGTCACTTCACATCTCTGTTTCTCCCTTTCCTTTCTCTCAAATGCTAATAATCGCAGAGTGCTGTGGAGCTTAAAAGAAAGGAACTCTGCACATAAGTAACGCTTTCACTACTAATTATCGTTATAGTTTGTATTTAGGTTTACCCAGCACTAGCTTCACTATAAAAAACAAAAGTACCATATGGAGTTGTGGAGACTAGATTATTTCTTTACCTGACAGTGTGATGGTCCCCATCTTGGTCAATACATGAGGACTGAAGTGGGGACCTCAGAATCTAAAAGCGTGAACTATACCAAGCTCTTCAGCTGGTGCTGTAACGGACACACATCTGCTATGGAGCACCACAGAGGGAGACCTGTGACACGTCCTCACAAGGGGGTTACGCCAGCATGTGGACCAGCCTGTGCACCTGTCCATGAGAATGGGGGCCCCTGACAATTCCCCTAGGTTTGCCATCTACATTACAGCAAATGATCAATGTCCACAATGGCCCTTAAACTCTTCCTTCCATCTTTGTGATGGGATCATCTTAACTGTTAGTATATAGGGTACAGAAGGCTGCAATATAATATACATAGGGACCATGGCTGGCTTAGCACCTTCTTTAAGAATCTTTTTGTTTCCAATGCTGCTAGTGCACGGATTGTCTTTCCAAGTCTGTGTCTTTGTCAAGGCCCGTATATGGACAGCCTGTCCTAATGATCAGAGCCCAGAGTAGAGTCAGGTGGCATGCCAAGGGTCAAACCAGAGTCAATAACAGGAGTTAGAGTGAGGGAGCAGGAACGAGGCAAAGTAAAAGGAACAAGGAGCAGGAACCAGACAAGGAGTCCGGAATGTGGTCTCAAGGGGTCTGGTCAGCAGCAGGCCTAGCAACCAATTATTCAGACAGGGTGTGTGGCAGGAACAGGAAGTTCTGTGCTAAGGGGTGATCAATCAGATGTCTGCCGGTAGTCAGCTGATCCCACTGAGTCAGAGGTGTAGCCTCTGTTTGTGAGGTATCAACTGCAGTTTCCCCAGCTAGCGGTGCAGCAGGGAAGGTTCTTGCTTTCTAGCCCTGGGTTTGAGACCCATAGTGCCTGATGGTCATTCCATCAGTATTTATAGAAAAGTTCATGGTCTCTGTACTGCTGTTGCTGTGCTACCATTAATGTTGTTTTGAAATTTGTTGAAATATTAGGAAGTACCTGGTTCATTCAGCATGATATTTTACAATTTTATCCCTAGACCATTCAGTAGAAGAGCAGATGCTGGCGACCTATCCAAATTAGTGAACCCTTTAAAAACCCCTTGAAATCTTTGCATTGACTTCAGCCACTCAGAAAAGGAGAAGCTGAGAAAGACAGATTCTAATGAGCAACAAAAATACCCAGAATGTCCAGCTGGACATTTGGGAGAACTTGGAGAATATCAGAGGTGACTGGGAATGGTGCTAAAAATGAGAATCTAGCTCAGAATAGCAAAACACAGTGGGGGGGTAAGGGCAGCACATACATTCAAGGAAGCCCATGGTGCTACCAGCAGGATTCAGGGTTATAAAAAGCCAAGAGAAACCCTGGAAAAAAGTCAGCATAGTAGACAAGAAAGCTGGAAACAGATCCAGAGGCCTAAAGATTTAGAAGTATAAGCCCTGTGGTCTGAAGCCTTAGAGAATAGGGAGCTCACTATTGATACCTGCTGGTGAACAGAGGGAAGAGTGGTCCAGAGCTGCTTGAGAACTATGGAGGTGAGAAAGGTTTCACTGGAAAGAGAGTTCCCTGCTGACATCTGTTGGAGAACAAAGGGAGTTGACTGATTGAGCCAGGACTCATTTGCATTTCATGTATGTGACAATTTGGGGCATTTCAGTGAAAATACAGTTAAGGTTTGAGTGTGGGGGCAGTGGAATGCTATGGTCCCTGCTGGGAAATGAAGAGAAAGAATCTACACCAAAAAGCTTGGGGTCACCCTGACTGTAATTACAGTCAGGCACATCTGGGTAGGGGTATGGGTGACTGGAGAAGATTTAAAAAAAAGAAGTGAGACAGGAATGAGACTTATCTTTTGGTGCGTGTGTTCTGCTGGTAGTAAGGACTAGGTATGACTGCTTTGTCTCTAAAGGGTTGAGCTGAGGTAGCTTCAAAGCATTGGATGGTGTGGAGTTGAAGAGGTTTGGAGGTGATGGATGGGGTTGAGATCATAGAATCATAGAATATCAGGGTTGGAAGGGACCTCAGGAGGTCATCTAGTCCAACCCCCTGCTCAAAGCAGGACCAATCCCCAACTAAACCATCCCAGCCAGGGCTTTGTCAAGCCTGACCTTAAAATAATGAGGCAGTCTACCCAAGGAATTGTGCTGCAGGCTTTCCTAACCAGCAATTAAAGCTGAAATCACTTCAGCTGGATCCCCCAAATCTGCCCGAACACCACTGACCTAGCAGAAGCCTTGGACTTCACACCAGAAAACAAACTGTGAATGGGGAAGAGGGAAGTGACTACAACATGTCAGCCACTCACAACTTCCAGAAGAGGACTCTTGTTAAGACCCCAGAATGGAGTCTTACCTAATATTATTAATTTGTCAGTTTCAGGTTTCCCCAAGTTTATTCTGTTGTCCTCCTCCTTCTCCCCCTCCAAATTCCCTCCCCCCAAGAAAGTTCTATTTGTTTTAACCCCCTGCATTTGAGAGTGGGAAAGTATTGCCCATGAAGGCAGCCCAGGCTGGTGTATATAGTTCCCCAGGTTTCTGGATGGGAGCTCAAGCTGATGTTATTTGAGTATTTAGAGGGAAGCCCTATAAAATGGAACCAAGCCTTTGTTGCTGCTGCCAACGCCTTGCAGAAGGGCTACAAAAGGACTGATGGAGTACAAGAAAGAGCAGCTGAGGCATGTGTTAGAGTGAATCAGAGAGCACTGGCACAGAGTTATGAAGGGCGAAGAGGACTAGAGAAGAGGGGTGTCAGAACCTGGGTTGGGAAGCCCACAGCCTCTGCAGTGGAAATATTGTGGGAGCTCCCCCCGTGTATACTCACGCACACCCAGTGGGTGGATATGACAGGGGACTGACGGGCTGGAGCGATTACTGGGGGCCTTGGGATCAGGCTGGAGAGCAGTGAGTAGAACCCAGAGGGGTTGGAGCAGGCCCGCAAGTAGGTAGTGACAGCTGGCAGCCTCCTTCCCAGCCGGGAGTGAGCTGTGTCCCCACTAAGTGTCAGTCCCTTTCCTCAGTCCCTTTCCTACCCCTCTGCCCCCCCACCCATTTGCAAGGAGCTTCCACCCCCTGCTTAGAGAAGTAATGCCAGACTGTTCCAGTGCGCACCTGGATTCACGGGGCAAAGAGAGGACAATGGGCTTCAGCAAAGACCAAGCCCAGAGGTGTCCTTGCACTACAGTTAGTGTCCCCACTGATTCTAGCCCTCTCCAAGAGTAGCAAGGAAGGGCCCGGACTGTGGCCCCAGCCCTTTCCCCACTAGCTAGCGAGCTGCCGTCAGATACAGAGTGATATGAACACTATATCCTCCCTAGGCATTCCTCAGAGCTCCAGGAGGCTTTGCGCCTGAAGCCGGCACAGATGCCTCTCATAATTCCAGGTTGGGCAGGGTGGCTGAGCACAATCTCCTCCCAACACAGGCGCTCTGGCTACCTGCCACAACTAAGCCACAGTAGGGCTTGCAATGAAAAACAAACAGCAATGTCTGGTTTTGCTGACTGTGTCTCCATGGAGCAGCTCTGCTCCTTCCCAATACCCAGTGGATTTGGATTCCTGTCTCCTTCCTCTCCCCCCCCCCAAAAAAAAAAAGATCCCCAAGACCCAACCAGGTTTTTCAAGTTGGGAGCAGAGGTAAAGATTTGCCCCTTGGTGCACTGCAGCTGCTATGCACAAAATGTTTCATTCCTGCAAAATGCATCCTTGGATGGAATTCAGCTTTTGCTGAAAAGAGTTAAGTGACATGCCACATAGAAACAACACTAGACAACGTGGAGAATGCAGCTCTCAGTTTGCAAACACAGCACTCAGATGAATAGCTGGAGATTACAGATATGTATCCACTTGAGGGCATTGTTATGGCCTAGTTAAACTGAAATAAATTGTGCACTTTTATACTTGCAAGTTTTCTAGTGGGAATATTTCACTGTAGAAACATGTTCTAAATATTGGACTAAATGGTAGGGTAGGACCCTAGTGGAAAACATTCTTCAGCTTGGGAATGAAACATTGTTCTTTAAATATGAGTAGTTTTACAAATGAGAATTCAGCAATGTGGAGCGCCATTTTTGTATTATTATTATAATAAACAAAAGCCTTCTGGAGACCACTCCGTTCTGATCTGCAAATTCAGCTGCAAAAGTAAGGGTCCAAAACGAGGAATCAAAAACACATTTGTTATTTAAAGTGACACTGTTTAGGGTCTAAATTTAGATTTTATAACCTAAAATGTGCATGTGTGTATATATATAATGTTGTCAATGCAAATATTAATTTGGACTAATCATGTTACTTGGAGAAACACCCTCCACCTGTCCTTAATGAAGGAATTGTCTATTATATTGATATTCAGCGATTTCCAAAGGGATCTGTTCTGCAGGACCGGAAATCCCTCTAGCACAGAAGAAATTTTAAAGAGCCAGGGCTGTTGATATTGACCTGCACAGCTGAACATAAAGAAAAAGATTCTCACATGCCCCTGCGAGATAGGCCAGTTTATCCCTCTTTTTACAATGGGGTAGATGAATCAATAGAGAAGTGAAATGTTTCATAATGAATCAGGGACTTTGACTCCTTCTGGGAACTGATGGGCAGGATCCCCTGGGAGAATAACATGAGGGGGAAAGGAATCCAGGAGATCTGGCTGTATTTTAAAGAATCCTTATTGTGGTTACAGGGACAAACCATCCCGATGTGTAGAAAGAATAGTAAATATGGCAGGCAACCAGCTTGGCTTAACAGTGAAATCCTTGCCGACCTTAAACACAAAAAAGAGGCTTACAAGAAGTGGAAGATTGGACAAATGACCAGGGATGAGTATAAAAATATTGCTCGGGCATGTAGGAGTGAAATCAGGAAGGCTAAATCACACCTGGAGTTGCAGCTAGCGAGAGATGTTAAGAGTAACAAGAAGGGTTTCTTTAGGTATGTTGGCAACAAAAAGAAAGCCAAGGAAAGTGTGGGCCCCTTACTGAATGAGGAAGGCAACCTAGTGACAGAGGATGTGGAAATAGCTCATATACTCAATGCTTTTTTTGCCTCTGTTTTCACGAACAAGGTCAGCTCCCAGACTACTGCACTGGGCAGCACAGCATGCGGAAGATGTGGCCAGCCCTCTGTGAAGAAAGAAGTGATTCGGGACTATTTAGAAAAGCTGGACGTGCACAAGTCCATGGGGCCGGATGCGTTGCATCCGAGAGTGCTAAAGGAATTGGCGGATGTGATTGCAGAGCCATTGGCCATTATCTTTGAAAACTCATGGCAATCAGGGGAAGTCCCAGAAGACTGGAAAAGGGCTAATGTAGTGCCAATCTTTAAAAAAGGGAAGAAGGAGGATCCTGGGAACTACAGGTCAGTCAGGCTCACTTCAGTCCCCGGAAAAATCATGGAGCAGGTCCTCAAGGAATCAATTCTGAAGCACTTAGAGGAGAGGAAAGTGATAAGGAACAGGCAGCATGGATTCACCAAGGTCAAGTCATGCCTGACTAATCTAATAGCCTTCTATGACGAGATAACTGGTTCTGTGGATGAGGGGAAAGCAGTGGATGTGTTGTTCCTTGACTTTAGCAAAGCTTTTGACATGGTCTCCCACAGTATTCTTGTCAGCAAGTTAAAGAAGTATGGGCTGGATGGATGCACTACAAGATGTGTAGAATGTTGGCTAGATTGTCGGGCTCAACGGGTAGTGATCAATAACTCCATGTCTAGTTGGCAGCCAATATCTAGCGGAGTGCCCCAAGGGTCGGTCCTGGGGCTGGTTTTGTTCAATATCTTCATAAATGATCTGGAGGATGGTGTGGATTGCACCCTCAGCAAGTTTGCAGATGACACTAACCTGGGAGTAGTGGTAGATACGCTGGAGAGTAGGGATAGGATACAGAGGGACCTAAACAAATTGGAGGATTGGGCCAAAAGAAATCTGATGAGGTTCAACAAGTACAAGTGCAGACTCCTGCACTTAAGACGGAAGAATCCAATGCACCTGTCAAGGTTCCTCCCCCACTCTGAACTCTAGGGTACAGATGTGGGGACCTGCATGAAAAACCTCCTAAGCTTATCTTTACCAGCTTAGGTCAAAACTTCCCCAAGGTACAAAATATTACCCCCGTTATCCTTGGAATGGCCGCTACCACCACCAAACTAATACTGGTTACTGGGGAAGAGCTGTTTGGACGCGTCCTTCCCCCCAAAATACTTCCCAAAACCTTGCACCCCACTTCCTGGACAAGGTTTGGTAAAAAGCCTCACCAATTTGCCTAGGTGACTACAGACCCAGACCCTTGGATCTTAAGAACAATGAACAATCCTCCCAACACTTGCACTCCCCCTTTCCTGGGAAATGTTGGATAAAAAGCCTCACCAATTTGCATAGGTGACCACAGACCCAAACCCTTGGATCTGAGAACAATGAAAAAACATTCAGTGTTTTACAAGAAGACTTTTAATAAAAAATAGAAGTAAATAGAAATAAAGAAATCCCCCCTGTAAAATCAGGATGGTAGATATCTTACAGGGTAATTAGATTCAAAAACATAGAGAACCCCTCTAGGCAAAACCTTAAGTTACAAAAAAGATACACAGACAGAAATAGTTATTCTATTCAGCACAATTCTTTTCTCAGCCATTTAAAGAAATCATAATCTAACACATACCTAGCTAGATTACTTACTAAAAGTTCTAAGGCTCCATTCCTGTTCTGTCCCTGGCCAAGACGACTACAAACAGACAGACACAGACCCTTTGTTTCTCTCCCTCCTCCCAGCTTTTGAAAGTATCTTGTCTCCTCATTGGTCATTTTGGTCAGGTGCCAGCGAGGTTACCTTTAGCTTCTTAACCCTTTACAGGTGAGAGGAGCTTTCCCCTGGCCAGGAGGGATTTCAAAGGGGTTTACCCTTCCCTTTATATTTATGACAGCACCGCTACAGGCTAGGGACTGAATGGCTCAGCAGCCATTCTTCAGAGAAGGACCTAGGGGTGACAGTGGACGAGAAGCTGGATATGAGTCAACAGTGTGCCCTTGTTGCCAAGAAGGCCAATGGCATTTTGGGCTGTATAAGTAGGTGCATTGCCAGCAGATCGAGGGACGTGATCGTCCCCCTCTATTCGACATTGGTGAGGCCTCATCTGGAGTACTGTGTCCAGTTTTGGGCCCCACACTACAAGAAGGATGTGGAAAAATTGGAGAGAGTCCAGAGAAGGGCAACAAAAATGATTAGGGGGCAGGAACACATGACTTATGAGGAGAGGCTGAGGGAACTGGGATTGTTTAGTCTATGGAAGAGAAGAATGAGGTGGATTTGATAGCTGCTTTTAGCTACCTGAAAGGTGGATCCAAAGAGGATGGATCTAGACTTTTCTCAGTGATAGCAGATGACAGGACAAGGAGTAATGGTCTCAAGTTGCAATGGGGGAGATTTAGGTTGGATATTAGGAAAAACTTTTTCACTAGGAGGGTGGTGAAACACTGGAATGCGTTACCTAGGGAGGTGGTGGAATCCCCTTCCTTAGAAGTTTTTAATGTCAGGCTTGACAAAGCCCTGGCTGGGATGATTTAGTTGGGGATTGGTCCTGCTCTGGGCAGGGGGTTGGACTAGATGACCTCCAGAGGTCCCTTCCAACCCTGATATTCTATGATTCTATGAGTGGCAAAATTGGGACTAGATCTCTTAAATTTTGTACCCCAGTCTCCATTCACCAGCTACCAGACCATACAATTTATTTCTTTATTCTAGGGGAAAACCAGGTGCTACCAAGTTAATACCAGAGCATTGTACCACACCTGCAATTGCCTTTCTTTTTTGAACTCCCACCAGACAGCCTGCAGCTCAGTTGATGTAATGCTTTTTGGCTACACTTTAACTCTCTTATTTGTGCTGTGTGTGTGTGTGTATATATATATATATATATATATATATATATATACACACACATACATACTCACTTTATTACTAAGGAGAAAGATAACCCATTTCCAATCCATCTATCCCAATCCCATAAGAAGCCAGGGCAATAACAATTATCTCTATCCTTACATTTTCTCCCTTCTCTGGATAGTTCTTGTACAGTAATGAATTGTAACAGCTCCTTCGCACAGACTTCTCTCCCATATAATTAATGTCCTAAGATATTCTATTTACCGGTGAAGCAGTTTGAATCAAGAAGTGATTACTTTTGGAGTCAACAGAGCTGCTAACCACATTATACAAACAAAGAAGACAGCAGTTTTCCTTTAAAAAAAATGTAAAAACAGCCGCCTTGCATTTGGATTTTCTTACTTCTTGTACGTGTATATATATATAAAATGAATTTATTACTGCTGAAAGGAACCAGATTGATAGCCCTGGAAGCCAAAGTCCTATCTTAGAACAGCTGCAGTGTGAGCATTAGCAATGCAAACTTCTCAACACTTGATTATAGGGGCCATTTCTGTGAAAGGGTTGTTCATTCTCCAAAACTTGTTTTGCTCAATGGCTCCTGTGCTGAGATTCCCCAAGGAGGAGTTAACAAATGCAAACTATAGAGGATTTGTGCTTTCTGCTGAGAACTGGACACTCAACACTGATTTCACATAGACCACCACACAGAAAATAGTCTATTAATTCTGTATGTTTGCACAGCTAGTTTCAAACACAAACATCTTTGTGTTTTAGATTTACTGAGCTTTCTATCTACTTTACTTACTCAGAACCATAGTATTTGACCACCTCACAATCTTTAACACATTTTATCCAAACATCCTGTCAGGTAGGGAAGTGCTATTATCCCCATTGCATAGATGGGGAACTGAGGCACAGGGTGGCTAAGTGACTTGCCCAAGTTCACACAGGAGATTAGGGCAGAGAATGAAACCCGAGTCTCCCAAGCCCTAGACTGGACACAGCCTTCCTCTGTTTTGTACATTTCAGTTAACTTAAACTGTAGGTGTTTTGAGAAACAGTATCATAGGGTAGAGCTTCAGGCAACCATTCACTAGAGGAGATTGCTCTAGTGAACAAGCTTACATTGCAGTGATGATGTCAAGGCTTCTTCAACCAATGACAGCTTAGGGATCCCCTTAAAATTAGATTTCCTACTGCTAAGGAGGCTAACGCAGAAAGTTAATACAAACAGAGGCTGCATTTTCTTTTCATATTGCTCTCTAACGGGGTTGTAGGAAAGAGCAGAACCTCATGCCCAAAATTTCATTGATGGAGCCTCCTATCAATAACTGATATCGTCACCAGACTCCTACGACAACTGCATAGAGAAGAGCTCCTCACCACATCCTGGCTTCTGGCACCACATCTCTGTGCCCCCATGAACTCCATCCATTTTGCCAACTTCCTGTGTCACTGTTGGGGAATGCCATAGCACACACAGACACCAGAGGTGCCCCTCTGTGTGTTGGTCACTTTGCCCAGCTTTCCCACAACTAAGGGGAAGTCTCTCAGTGGAGGCCTCTTTTGAAGAGTCAGCTGGTAAGAATTCCCTGACATCTCTTGGCCTGTCCTGCATTATTTTTGACCAGCACTTTTTGTATAACTGAGGAAATAGCTATAGATATAAAGAAAGAAAGAAAACTTTATTTCTAGAACTTAGATGCTGCCCAAACCAAGGAAACACTCATGAGAGTACTACAATCATCATCATCCGGGTCATCACTAGAGAGTAACCCAGGGGCTTCTACAGCTAAAGGTCTGAGTTTCTGCAGCTTATGCTAAATGTCTGACTATCCCAGGTGGCTCTTGTAGTAGACTTATATCCTTTCTGGATCAAGCACAGACAGGGATACATAATACATACTGACAAGTGGATAGCAAAAGCAGTTGATGATATGACAGTTGTAATTTTTTCCCAAAATTTTGTGGGAATATTTGTAAAATTCCAAAGCCCTCAAATCTCACCCTTAGCCTGAATCTAGTCTTTATCAAAATGTGAACACTAATTGGGTCCCAACTTCAGTTAAAAAAAAAGAAAAAGAAAAAAAAATACCTCTCTCTCATTATACCATGCCAATTATTAACATCAATGTTTTCTTATGATTGTTTAGCCATTCAGTTGCCTAGCATCCCCAGTGCTATGGCTCCAACAAAATACAGACCTTCTTTGTTGAATTGTACTGAGTTTCACCTTTTAATATGCGAGAGAAGCTCAGGTGTATAACTGAGTTTCAATTATATCGCATTTAACGTTTTCACTGGTAAGATTGACTAACATGATAGAAAAAAACTCCTATAATTTTGCAACAATGTCACATATTTGTATTAAGTTTTTTTTTATTAGCATAACATGCAAATGTGTATTTATTTAATACTTTGTAATTGCCATCATTTCAAATATAACTACATTCCTCAAACAAAGGTATTCTCAACTGATTTTCAGGTGCATGTCTCTACAACAGCTGGAGCCTTTCAGAAACTATGAGTCGTACAAGTGGCTACAAAGCCGCATTTGACATGCAGTTATTGCCATGTATAGACCTTGCCTGAGCATTACACATACTATCTCTGATATTCATGAACCACGGGATAGAATGGTTCACTGCCTATTCCAATTGCTTCTAAATAATTTGGTACATCACATGTAATCTTGAGTAAAAAAATCCCTTTAAAAACATTTTTAACATTCAGATCCTGTGCCTTATTGGTAATTTCAAAGTCTGTTTTCTGTTTTGTTTTGTTCTTAATAACATGGGGATTTAGATGCTCCTGGAAAATGGAAAGCAGAGATCTTTAGTGAGAATAGGGTAGAGGTGTCTTCCTGAGAGTTAGAAGGTATGAAAAAATAAGGAATGTGACTTCTGGAGCCCTTTGAAATCAGACACAGGGCCAGGCATGATTTTATGCTGGCAGCTTACTTAATACAGATTTATTTTATCTTTTCAGCTGAGACAAAGTGGGAATTTTCTTTAATATTTTTATGAAGCCTATGTGTTTGCCTCAGTTTCCCTCTGTGCATTGCATTGCTGTTCAGTGGGTGTAAAAGGGCTAAGGACAGGAGACACAGGGGTGCGTATGTGCCCGCGCTGTGTGGATAGAATGAATAGCTAATTAAGAAACTGGTTGAAACTGACCTAGATCAAGAAGAGGTCCAGAAGGACAATGGAAAACCCCAGTGATTCAGCAATCCATGCTCAATTGTGGGAAGTTCCAGCACATGGGGTTCTGAACTCAGTGTGGTCTGCCTGGAGCCAAAAGGACTGGGAGGTGACCAGCAAGGGATAAAGTGTGGGCTTCTGATACAAGTGGGCTGCTCTTACCTGGGACTGACTTGGGAATCAGGGAGAGACACAGAAGTGGGTTCTAGCCCACGAAAGCTTATGCCCAAATAAATTTGTTAGTCTCGAAGGTGCCACAAGGACTCCTCGTTGTTTTTGCTGATACAGACTAACACAGCTACTACTCTGAAAAGAGTCTAAGATGAAATCCATTACAGCCTGGCTGCTGGATTGTGCTATATACTATGTTTTAACCTTCATTTTTCCATGCTAACTGAAGGATTTCCATTCTTGTGTTCCAGCAAAATCCTACTGTGTTTTGAAAACGCTGCTTGGGGTCACTGTGAATACTTGCTGGGGTGCATTAGTCCCTGAAGAGTCCCCAGTCAGGCAGTGACAAAGGCCATGAATAACTGAAGGCCAGGTCACCATCCATCAGGATGTGATGGCATTTCCTAGCCAACCAAAGGTGGTAGAAAACTTGAGTTGTGTACATGTCTATGTGAAAGCTTAGCATCAGCAAGGAATCCAGAAGCACTCCTACACTACACACTGAATTGACCCCAGAAATGTTGCACAGTTGCTCTGTACCAAGCTTTCATGCCAGGATGTAGGATTTCTTCTCCACTTCTCTGAGATGTCATGCACAAAGCCCACGTACTCAGGCTTTGCGCAGGCTGGCAGCATGTGTCAAGCAGGAGAAATTCTCACTGAATATCCAGTAGATGTTCTACAATGGATTCTCCTCCGGCACTGACTGGGAGCAACACCAGACCCTCAGCACTTGCACTGCATATGAGCTACAAGCACAGAACATTTTGGCTGCTGCAGTTTTATATCCTAGATTAGGTTTCTTTGAGCAACTGGTGGCCAGGCCCTGAAGCAGATTCATCCAATTAGCAACATCCCCTGTCCAGTGACTTGATTCACTGGATAGAAAGTATAAATAGGTGCTTAACCAATAGCATAAACAGAGGCACAGACGGACACATACATAGGAAACATTCTGCATGTTATTGCTGCCAAACTTTTGACCCAGATCCCTTTCATTTTGTAGGATCTACCAGCTGTGCCAAATGGGAGGCTCCCTCTGGCTGAGCCTGTAGGAGCCGTGCTGAGATTGTCTCAGCTGGAAGCCACCCGCGGCATCTATTACAAACTGCAGCTGTGTTAATAATGTTTGGTGACTCCTTTGTTTCCAATTTGAAGCTGAAATGTGCAATCTGTACAGGATGCAGGCTTATTTCTAAATCCCGGCAGATGAATGTTCTGTATCTTAATAAATTATTTGTGGAATGTAAAACCTTGTTGCCAATGAAGGTCCCTATTCTGATGTGAATGTAACTCAGATAATGTTGGAGGGCTCAGATAGTTTGTGTGCTGCTGCATGGTACTTATTGCTGCCATCCTCCAAATTGCACATTCAAAAACTGGCATATCTGGTAATGGGTGTCCTAAAAGCACCATTAACACCTCTTGACATGGGGAAGAGAACTAGAGTATGTGACCTCTAAAGAGAAGCTTCTTTAAACTGTATCTGCAGTAGATATAATATATAGATGCAAAATTTCCTCTAGTTTCTTAAATGCATGGCTAAAAATGAATAATCTCCAGGGGTATATCTATCAGTAATGAGATTAAGCAAAGGAAAACATGCAATGAGTGGGCTTAAATACTAACGGCCTGATCCAATGTTCACTGGAGTTAATATTCCTCCTTCCATTGACTTCAATGGCTCTGGATCAGACTATGAATTAGAGCCTCAGGATCTGTCCCAATATCAGGAAAAACACAGTGTTTCAAGGGAAGTGGTGGGGGTCCCATCACAGAAATCATTACAGAACAGGACAAAGCACCAGAAAATTGTGTTCACTCTTGATGCACTGACTGAAGAAGTCTGCGGACTCTCAGGCTTTGTTTACATTTCTGTTGGAGTTGAGAATGAGGAGCAAAATTTGGATTCAAAGTGGGACATCAAACAGCCCCAACTTTGGAGTTGCTCATACTGCGGAAGGGAAGTTGGTTCAGAACAGAATAATAAAGAGAGCGGCTGTGAAATTGGAATATGGATTGGGATATGGGTCAGGGTTTAGATTTTAAATCCCTTAAAGAAATCCATTATTCCATCTCCACAGGCTTTCAGATACTTGTTTAACCATCCAAGCCTCTTAGGTCTCTGCTAAACTCACGAGGCAATGTTCCTAGTAGGGTTTTTGTTTCTGATTTCAGATGGAAATAGGGTAAGCCGGGCTGATCAAAAAATTTCCATCTAAACTGTTTTTGACAGAAAATTGGGGGTTCAACTGAACAAAATTTTCTCTGAAAAGTGTTTGGTTTCTGCAGAAACTTGATTTTTTTTTTGGTCAGAAAAATCAAAAGCTTGAAAATCCAAGTACTGCAGCTAGAAATCAAAATATTTTGACCAAAAAAATGAACTATTTTGATTCAGATATCCTGCCTTTGTGCCTTATGGGAGTTAGTTTGTTTTTCTCATGTGCCCGTATTGGCTGGGCTCCCCAGTCAGACCACATTCTCCCACAAGGCATCATGGCCAGGGTCTCCTGTGATTAAGAACCTCATGTCACCATGAGTGGATACCAGGGTGCATCATGGGAGGTATAGTCTGACGGGGAGCTTGTTCTGTGTCGAGAGAGGACAATGAGAACATGAGGCATTCAAACTATAATTCCCATGAGACACCCTGGCAGCACTTTCAAATCAAAATATTTCAGTTCCATACTTTTTCTGTGGAAAATTTTGATGAAAATTATTTTTTTGCTTTTTGTTTCCATTGAAATTTTTTGTGGAAGAATGTCTATTTTCTGACTAGCTCTAATGTGAAACACAATCTTCCTCACAGTATTTGGGACGTTCCAATTTTTGTCCTGCCTAGAATCTCGAAGTGCAAATACACTCAGTAAAAATGGACAGGAAACAATAACATGCCTAATACAGCAAGCTTTTTAGACAACTGAACTGAGAGGTTGATAGTACAGTTTTATATGCAAATTTCCTTATTGGTGTCAGAAATATAACGTCTAACCAGCCTCAGCAAACTGTATTTAGGATTCAAATCTTCCCACCTTCTTGTGTTTACAAGTGCAACTAGAAACATAGTTATGTTGAGCAGTATCTAAGTTTTCAAAGAAGGAAATAAAAGGCTCAAGGGGATTGTGACATGATTAAGGTGGGCCCTGTCCGGTGTGGGGCGAGTGCGCCCCCCTTCCTTGGGGAATGGGGCAGGCGCACAAGCCTTATGTGCCTATTTCCCCCAACTCAAGTATGCAGGTCTGGGCTTAGCTGTGGGGGTAGAGTGGCCCAATGGCCAGAGTCAATGCAAATGCCCCGCTCATTCAGGGTAGTACGGCCTAGTGGCCGGAGTCCACAAACCATGCCCCTACTGTCAGGGCAGTGTGGCCCAAAAGCCAGAGTTCATGGGGGCTGCCGGCAGGAGGGCCGGCAGCCCAGGTAGGAGGGCCCAGGCCCACCCGACTCCACCGGGCCCCGATCCAGGGCCCTAATAGCAGTGGAATGACCAGCTACCAGCCCAGCAGGGAGTCGCACCAAAACACACCAAGCTTACCTTGGTGGGAGATACCACTCCAACACCACCCATGGGTCACTTCCTACCACAGTCTCGGGCGTTGTAGTCCAGGAGGCTTTGGGATCTCTTAGTTCCCCAGCACTGGCTGCTTCCTGGGGCTCCGTGGGCTGCTGGGGTCTGAGGCTGTGGTCCACGTCTCCGTTCCCCTCTGGCACAGGCTGGAGGCCGTCCTCAGCTGGAGCTCCTGGCACACATCCTTCCCCGCCGGCCTCTCCTCCTGACTGAGTTGGGTTGCTCTCTTTTATACTGGTACAGCTGAAGCATGCCCAGTAGGGAGACGGGGGCATGGCTTTCTGAGCCCATAATGTGGTGTTAAGCCCTTCCTGTTCATGCGGGGCGAGTGTGCCCCATCACAGGGATTTTTAACTTTTCCTGCTGTATAGGAAAGAAGATGGTTTGATCAATAAACTAGAGGTTACAGTGAAGAGCTAACAGTAAGATACCCTTAGGACATGTCCTGGTTCTACTCAGTAGGCCAACCCTAGGAAAACATTCACTAGTGGTGGGTGAATCTCAGTGAGTTGAGGTTTATTAATTGCTTAGGCCTAGTTTACACTAAGAAGTTAGGTTGGTATAACTACATTGCTCTGGGGTATGAAAAATCAATCCCCCTAAGAGATGCTGTTTAACTGACCTAACCTCTGATGTAGTCACTGCTCAGTTGATAGAAAAATTCTCTGGTCGACCTATCTACTGCCTCTCGGAGAGGTGGACTTTTCTAGGCCAATGGGAGAATCCCTGGGCAACTGCAGTGTTTTAAGTGTAGACAAGCCCTTAGATTCTTAGTTCTTTGATGCAGGAACTGTCTCTTCCTCTGTGTGTGGATATTGCCTAGTGCATTTTGGGTGCTACAAGAAAATAAGTGATAAACAATACTAATAACTAGACCTGGATGAACAAAAAACAGCTTTAGAAATTGTTTGGGAAAATGTGCGAAAATACTTGCAAAGAAATTCATCCCATTTTTCAAGCAGCCCTATTAATAACACAAAAGTCCAGATGCTTATCCGACTTATTCAAACCTCTTGGGCCTGTCTAAGTGAGAGGAGAATCCTCTGAGGAGAGGATTACTGGCTTGGGGGATGGATTATTGCAATCTGAATATTACAGAGCCTCCAAAGTTTTGTGTCAAGATTGTGTATAAAAATGAGTAATTACATGGGAGGCAGAGATTTCTCTTTTATCTGACAGGACTCATTCATGCAATATATATATATTTATAAAATAGAAATCTTGGTATAGATAGATATGTTCTACTGCATGTTCTATCCTAAGGATAGATGAACAGATGCACGCACACACACGTATATAATCAACTGTTGCAGTTCTACAGAGGTGGTTCGGTCAGATGACCAGAATGATGAAATACGTGGAGAAAATTCCATGTGAATAGAAATTATTTACTTTAGAAAACGGATGAATAAAGGGTAAAAAGAAGTACAGTCAGTCAAGTTGAAAGACAGTGGATTGAAAACGGATGAAAAGAAACATACACAGAGTACACAGTTAGCTAGTGGAATTCATCAACACAAGACATCACCAAGCTCAAGAGTTCAGAAACATTCAAAGAAGCACTGGATATTTATTTATATGGATAACAAGAACAACCAGAGTTACAATAGCAAGAATTTTTAAAGAATCAAAGAAGATATGTGCCAATCTCTAACTGAGAAGACTAGGATGAGACTTTGTACATGGGAAGGTTGTTTCATAACTGCTTTCTGCAGATCTTCAGGCACCTTTCTCTGAAGCACCTGGTATCTGACACATTAAGACACAGGATACTGTGCTAGATAGACCATTGTTCTATTGTTGCTATTCTGACATCCCTATCCCTATAACATAATCCCATAACAATTCATGAGTTCCATATTCCACACACTTTCTTCAACATAAATTGTACACCCTATGGGGAATAAACCACATTCTCAGTGGAGCACCAAGTATGGTGTTCAACAATATTCCCCCAGTTACTGAAGGATACAGCCTTTCATTTTACATCCAGTTTCTTTATCTTTATTAGTGTCTGTGCAGTTGCCTGTTTACCTCCTGCAGGCTGCCAAAAAAATGTGTAGTGTTTTCTCTTTCTCTACTCTCCAGAAGAAATAAAATTAGGTCTAAAAGTAAAGTGTTTTATAGGCAAAATAAATTACAAGTGAGTCTGGTGGATAGTTGCTAGGTAAATTGATTTCTCTGTACAAAATGGCCTTTTCTTGATTTGCTGATAAAATTTTAATGTTATACATGTTAGAACTGTTAAACACATCATCAAGAAATAGAGAAATTATTTCTGTAACCGTTTTTCCTTTTATCACTTCTTTTTAGAGCAGTGTCTTGCATAATGTTGGAAATTTTGCAGCTCAGGGTGCATAGAAAACAAAACGTTTAACCATTATAAAAGGTACATGATGGCACAATACAAACTTTCATGTCTGGCCCCTTGCATGCATGGATCCTAAATTATTTTACAATCAGGAGGAAAGAAAAACTAAAAACTAAAATTAGTACTATAGTTGGGGTGGGGGGGGGGGGCGGGGAACTGTCCTTAAAGTATCATTTTGAAATTGCTGGAAAAAAAAGGAAATAGCTCTTAAATTTGGATTTTAAAGAGTCCCAACAGATGGAGTGTACTTGAGCACTGGGGATGTTTGTGGACCTGCACACACACACACACACACACACACACAGAGGTGGAATAGAGATTGGTCAGCAAATGGAATGGAAAGCTTCCCAAAAAAGACCAGCTAAAATTTTGCTAAAAATAGGAAATAAAGAGAGTGATTCCACATGAAAGGGACAGAATAAGAATAAAGAATACCCATGCAAGTAAGGGTTTGTGGAATCGAGCAGTGACCTAGGGAATGAGCCTTCAAGAGATGGACTGACTCTTTCCTTATTTTTGATAGTATTTGTATTACAATAGTGCCTAGGAGTTCAAGCCAAGTTCAAGGCCCCATCGTGCTAAGCACTGTACATGCACATTGTAAAAAAAGTAATGTGAGTCATGAAGAGTTTAGAATCAACAGAAACAAAGTGTGGGAAAAAAAGAATATCATCTCCATTTTACACGGGGGAACCTGGCTTGCACACAGTCTTTTAGGAGGTCTGTGACAGAAACAGAGAGTGTATGAGAGCAGAAACAACTGATGGAGTAGCACCATTGACAGGTGACCTGGTGGGGTCAGATGAAGACCCTGCTCCAAAGTCCTTTGAGATCAATGGGATTCTTTCCAATCATTTCAGTGAAGCCTATCTGGAATCAAGGGGATTGAAATGAGGAACGCAAGAAGGAGAGAGATGCATTTGGGGATAAAAGAGAGAATTATCTGGTTAGATTGGGGGTGTAGGTGGGGTGGAAAAGAGGCAGAAGTGAAGAAGAAAATGAGAGACGGACCAGAAAAATTAGGACTTCAATAGCTCAGACATAGGTGAGAGGTTTATTGCAGGAGCGGGTGGGTGAGATTATGTTGCCTGCATTGTGCAGGAGGTCAGATTAGATGATCACAATGGTCCCTTCTGACTTTAATATCTATGAGTCTATGAGAAAGTCCTGGAAATTAAAAATGCAAAATGTCTGTTTTTATTAGGCCAATTTATCTGTCCTCCAGTGGCAATGCAGAGTTGGCCAGATGCCTATAGCTTAGTCTCTAAAGCTTTATAGAATCTTGTTTTAAATTTCTCAAGCTGTGGGGCTTTCACTACTTCCCTTGTTCAATTTCCTCCCATTATTCTTAAATCTACTCCCTTGGATCACTCTAAACAAATCATCTCCCTCTTTGCTATGAATAGCATTCAAATACATTTGGCCATGTGTCATATCCCCCTCCCTCCATCCACTGGTACTTGTTTAGTTAGGCTACTTATATTTAGTTCTTTACATCTGGTACCTTTTTTAAATCATGCCTGGATGTGATGGGAGGGGGTGGCAACACTCCAGAATGGTTTCATTCAAAGAACAAGGTTAAAACTATATTTCTGACTGAGTATCCTATTTTACTAACAGTGCTTAATTGATCATGATGGAAAGGTTGTTATAGTCAAGTGGAGGAGGGTGTTACCTACAAGGCCATTTTCCAGCAAATTTATTTAATTGTTTCTGTTTACTGCACACACATTAATGGTTTATCATGCATTAAAAGCAATGGGCAAGGTTAATAACAGCCTGCTCACCCCCAAAATATCAGAGGCACTTTCTGTATTTATGGCAAGTGACTCATTAAGTTTAAAAGGGTATATGCCGTATTTTTCATCGCATCTCTACGTTTCAAAAAAAAGTAGAAGATAAATTTCAACAAAACTCTAAAGTTTTACTCATTTATAGAAACAGAGAAGACACCAAGAAGATTTGAGACCCAGCCCTGCAATCCCAGGGAAATAAAGATAGAAAATTAAAGAGATAACACTTCAGATGTCCCTAAAATGTCTAGAAATGTGGCTTAGAACCATCTCTATTCCTACAGGGTTATCATCCCTGCAGACCAGAACACTCTCAAAGATCCTGGACATTATTTCCTGGAATTAAAATTATTCCTGATGCTAAATGTGGGGATCACTTTAGAACTGTACTGGTGAATAAGAATTACAGTCCATAGCTAAGCATGTCATAAGAACATAAGAATGGCCATACTGGGTCAGACCAAAGGTCCATCAAGCCCAGTATCCTGTCCTCTGACAGTGGCCAATGGCAGATGCCCCAAAGAGAATGAACAGACAGGTTATCATCAAGTGATCCATGCCCTGTTACCCAATCCCAGCTTCTGGCAAACAGAGGGTAGGAACACCATTCCTGCCCATCCTGGCTAATAGCCATTGATGGACCTCTCTTCCATGAATCTATCTAGCTCTCTTTTGAATCCTGTCATAGTACTGGCCTTCACAACACCCTCTGGCAAGGAGTTCCAGATGTTGACAGTGCATTGCGTGAAAAAATACTTTTGTTTGTTTTAAACCTGCAACCTATTAATTTCATTTGGTGGCCCCTTGTTCTTGTATTATGAGAAGGAGTAAATAACATTTCCTTATGTACTTTCTCTATACCACTCATGATTTTATAGACCGCTATCATATCCCCCCTTAGTTGCCTCGTTTCCAAGCTGAAAAGTCCCCAGTCTTATTAATCTCTCCTCATATGGAAATCGTTCTATACTCTTAATCCTGTTTGTTGCCCTTTTCTGAACCTTTTCCAACTCCAATATATCTTTTTTGAGGTGGGGCGACCACATCTGCACACAGTATTCAAGGTGTGGGCATACCATGGATTTATATAGAGGCAATATGATATTTTCTGTCTTATTATCTATCCCTTTCTTGATGAGTCCCAACATTCTGTTCACTTTTTTGACTGCCGCTGCACATTGAGTGGATGATTTCACAGAACTATCCACAATGACTCCAAGATCTCTTTCTTGAGTGGTAACAGCTAATTTAGAGCCTATCCCATTGTTGCACTGTGTCATCCCATTGTTGCACCATGTGGGACTGACCAAAGACAGAATTAGAGGAAGCTTCTGCTTGGGATCCTACATGGGCTGTGCAATGCTTGAGCCAAGCTTGTTTCTCCCTCTGTCACTGCTTTAAAATACACCAATATCAGTCCTGGGTAACTCTATTTATTTGAATGGGAGTTACTCTAGGTTTACCCTGACGTAACTTGAGATCAGACTCCAGTGCCATCTCCATTTATCTCTCTTAATCAATTCCCTGCCATCCATAGAGTCATAGAACTCTTGGCCTGGAAGGGACCTCCAGAAGTCATCAAGCCCAGGCCCCTGTTCTGAGGCAGGACCAAGTAAACATAGACTATCCCTGACAGGTGTTTGTCCAGGCTTTTCTTAAAAATCTCTAGTGATAGGGATCCCACACTCTTCCTTAGAAACCTATTCCACAACTTAACTACTCTTAACGTTAGAAAGTTTTTTTCCTAATAGCTAACTTAGTTCTAAATTTCAGGGCTCTCAGGAATTGGTGGCACCTTGGTCCCTCCTGTTCTCTGCCTTTGGTGGACAACAGTTTAGTCTTCTGTGGTCTGTAAACCTTTGTTCTCATTCTGGTTGTTGAGCTTGGTATGCAGGTTCTGGGCGATGTCAGTGGCCTCTGACATACAGGAGGTCAGACTACATGATCTGGTGGTCCCTTCTGGCCATACATTCTGTGACTCTGTGTGAAATATGCTATAATACAGCGGCAGATGCGGATAGACTCAACTACCTGCTTCATCTTGCAACGCTTTTGATATAAAAGCACAGCTCAAAACCTGCTACGTCAGCTGTTCTTTCCCCATGTCCGCACTATGTCTCTGTACCTAATGCAACACCACAAAGTGTATTTTTGCTCAGTGGAAGCCGCAGGTTTCTATTTATTATCTGTATAAGTCAGATAAGATCCTCCGTCTATACATATTTCTCCTTTATCTAGCGATTACTTGTGCCTCATATTTTTCTTTCATTTTAATGACTCTATTTTCTGCTTTGTTTTCTTTCTTAATAGCTCTCTTAGTTCCAGGATCTTTGGGAGATTTTTACTCCTTTGAAACCCAGTTGATTAGTTTTAAGATGTGTACTTAGAGAGACATTCTCTTGAGTTATTCCTCTTGGGGTCTCTTGCTTATATTTTGTGCTTTAAATAATGCTAATAATAGAAATAGCAAGAATAGTAACAGAATAATAATCTCTCTCGGAGCTCTGTTCAGCTCCATACAAATATTCCCAGTGATTTGAATGGGAGTTGTATCAGGGTCTTAGGAACCTAAAAGATTAAGTGTCTTTTGAATTCATGCCAAATGTTCAAATCCAGATCCCAGTCTTATACATGGTTACTACTGGTGATATGGTTTATAAAGAAATTAGACCACTCATAAGAGCAGTAAGTATCTGTAAAATGGGTCTTGGAGACTTTGAAATTGCCTGTGCAAATTTAGGTCCAGACTATCAAAAGAATTCTAGCTCTTTGGGCATGTGAACATTGTGCTTACAGACTATGCACCTGTGCTTCTAAATGTCCAATCCGTCTATGGAAATTATGCCCTTTGAACAAACCAGCTACATGCTCAAATAGGGCTGGTTGAAGCCAGTTTCCAAATTTGCTCAAATTTTGAGTTATACCCATAATTGCGAGCATCCTTGTCCCCAGCCTGCCTTTCAGGCTCAGCTGAAATGTACATAGCTGGTTTTGTGGAATAGTAACTTTAATATACTCTCATAAGTAAGTTCAGGGATGATGGAAATATTGATACAAGTTACACATTGCTAAATCTTTGTAAGTGGGTACAAGACATGCTTGAAGGGGTGAGATTGTGGCATAAAAAATAAAATGGACAGGAGGATTGAAGGTGTTAGGTAAGTAGATCAACCCTACTTTATCTTAAAACTTCTTACACCATGCTGTTGGTTCCTTTTTATGCAACTCCAATGTAACTCTACTCAGCATGTAACTAGCACCAATTTACATCCGCCTCTCTCTCTCTCTCTCTCTCTCTCTCTCATCAGATTAGGGTACAAACTAGGTCTTCAGAGTTTACACCAAAATTCCATCTATCTGAATATTTTTAAATAGCTGTGCAGGGTCATAGTTGCCTTTCCTGTGGATATCCTGATGTATTCACTTCACACTCCAAACCTCTCTTTTTCCCTTTTCCATATAGGCCTCCCCACTTTCCTTCCCCCTCCGCCCCCGCTTCGACCTTTCACCTCTCCCCCACACACCTACTGACACCTCCTTAGGGTTTGTCAATCCCTGAATATAATACATGCTGCTAGGGTTGCAATGACTGGAGTGGTTTTTAACACCAGATCCTTAGGAATAGCTGCCAGATTCACCCTTTACTTCAGAGGCACTTCAGAGAAAGTGAGGAGCAGTTGAAAACCAGGGCTTTATACTGTAAACTGATTTGCTATGTAAACTATAGCATTTGCTAATATAAATCCTAGACTATATTTTAACCAATGAACTGAGTTTATATTAATGGGATAGATTTGTGGGGATTATCATCTGACCAAGAGGTACCCAGACTAAGTTGCATGGACATCCTGTGATCAGGACAATTCTTACTGGTGATTTCTTTATAACTCTACTGGAGTAAATTTTCAAATGTGAGAAATGATTTTAAGTGTGTAGTATTGCCAATCTCAGACACTGAAAACTGATGGGTCAGACCCCCAATCCTCAAAAAAACCAGAAGACTGGCTAAAAAATCATGGGATTTAAAAAATTGTGTGTTTTGCCTTCTGGGTTTTGAACTTCTTGGGTACACCTGGGTCATACCTTCAGGCTATTCTTCACAAACATGTGAGCTAGAAATTTCCTTTTTTTTAATGAAAATTGTGATTGTCATGTAATCACTCATTTTCAGGAGATGGGGCTTTTAACAAAACACCAAATAGTGTAAGAATTGCAATAAAATCACAAGAGTTGGCAACACTGAGAATGCCAGTTGTGTGTGCGTGTGGGGGAGGAGCAAACTGAGACATGTTAAAAGGGCCAGATTTTTGGAGGGTGGCTGCTTAGCACTTCTGAAAATCAGTCTTCTTTATGATGTTTCAAGTGTGGCATCCAAACACTGATACACACAAAATCACTAGTCAGTTTTGAACAGTTAGGCCATTGTGTTTATTGCTCACTACTCATGGATATGATATTCCCTATCTGAAATGGATGTAATGCATTCAAAGTACTTATGAGAATGGAGCGATGCTGATTCTGGCTAGCATATACAAAGTTTTCTGGCCATGTTAGTTTACCATTCCCCCTATCAGATTTATTTTAACCTTTGATCCTCTTGCTCAAAATAATAATGAGGGTGTCCTTCCAACCCAACCCATATTTTAAAATAAAATACTAAGGTTTATGCTCATTTGTTTATTCATTTTCTAAATGCTAAGGCCACTTTGCCGGTGAGGCTCAGAGCAGAAGGATCCCAGGATATTGATTTTTCTTCATCATTACCATTTAATTGGTTCAAGTGTGCACCTCTAGCATGAACCAGAGAGTTGATGCTGGTTACATTTTAATAAATGTACTCCTCTGCCGATCGATACTTCCCTGGGAAAAAAAAGTACAGCTGTATCATATGTTAATGGGAACAAAATCTTTTTACTCCAGTCAGTCAGCATGACAAACAAGAATATGAAAAGTGTTAATGAAATGACTGGCTGTCTATAAAATGAAAGACTCACAAGACAGTCTCCTTTCTCCTTTTAATTTGATGAAACAAAATAGAAAGTTACACTGTAGTTTGTTGAGCAGGAGGTAATGTTAACAAGGAGAAATCTAATGCTCTAATGATGGCCAAACAGAAATATTTGAGCCAGAGTGTGGGATTCATTGTACAGGTGTGGACATAAGATTATACCACAGTACCCCCATTTAGACAGCAGGGGCCAGATTCTGACACCCTTTCTCACTTTGCATAGTACCTTACATCAGAAGTAGTCCTAATTAAGTTAGTGGGGACTACTTGATGTCTAAAGTACTACTGAATATGTAGCATAGGCTGGCCCTAACCTAACTGGAGCAATGACTACATCATTCATTTAATAGATTCAGAGATTTTTAGCCCAGAGGGATCTTTAGATCATCTAGTCTGACCTCTGGTATAACACAGGCCAAGAGAATTTCATCCAGTAACTTCTGTATTGAGCCCAATATCTTGTGTTTGACTGTTTTAAACTATGCACAATTTTGGAGCTTTATAAATACAGTGGAGTCACATCTTATGCAGGGGTTAGGTTCTAAAGTCAGTGTGTAAGGTGAAAATCGAGTATAGTCCAAGTTACCCGTGAAAATCCCTTAAATTACCCATAAAGTACAGTATACTGTACATAGTTTTGTGTATACAACCCTGTACAGTAATATGTATAAATGTATAATGTATGCAGTAATGTGCAGTATATAATAAAGAGTACATATGTAAAATATAATTTTACAGTATTGTATTTTTAATTACAGGGTGTAATTACAGGGGGTCATCAGGGCTTGATGTCGATCCAGGAGACGGAGGTGAAAGAGAGCCTGGGTGATGGAGAGCAAGTGGTAGACAAAGTGGTTGGCTCTGTTTCAGCTCAAGAAGTTGATTGCATAGTTTCATCTACTGCTGGTTGTTTTTCCTTGAAAAACATGGTGATCAGCAACTGTCGCTGTTGTCTCTTGAGCTCCTCAAACATTTCTTGCTACGGTCTCAAATTGTCCATAATACTACGTGTGATTTTGAGGCTTCGTTCCAGAGAGGGATCGTATTCAGAAATTAAATCATTCAAGTGTTTTGCTGTTTGGAACACTTCAGCAAATTTATGAAGATTCCAACTTGCTGGCTCTTCATGTTCATCGTCATCGTCTTCGTCTTCTGTAGACGATTTTATCAGTTCCTCTAACTCTTCATTAGTCAATGTTTCTCTATGGCTCTCAATTAATTCTTCAATTTCTTCCTCAAGGATGTTGATGAAACCATCGCCACCGACTTGCCTGGCCACCTGAACAATGTGTTTCACTTCTTTGTCAATGGTAGGAAATCCCTTAAAATCATTCACACATTCTTTCCATAGGTTTCGCCAACATGCATTGACTGTTTCAGGCTTGATTGCATCCATTGCCTGTTTAATATAAGTGATGCAATCAGCAATGTTGAAGGACTTCCAACACTCCATCGAATTAAGATTGGGATCAGCATCCATAGCGCTACGTAATCGTGAGAACGTAAGCCTCATGTACGTGGCCTTGAAACAGCGAATCACGCCTTGTTCGAGAGGTTGGAGGATGGAGGTGGTATTGGGGGGGGAGAAAGATGACTTCAACGTCGTTATGTGCAAACTGGAGTGCCGCAGGGTGGCCAGGAGCATTGTCTACTGTCAGCAACACTTTAAAGTCAAGTCCTTTCTCTTGGAGGTACCACTTGACCTCCGTAATGAAACACTTGTGGAACCAATCCAGAAATAACGCTGCCATCACCCAAGCCTTTTTATTTGATTGCCAGAACACAGGCAGGAGATTTTTGTTCTTGCCTTTTAGGGCACGGTGGTTTGCAGCCCTGTAGAGCAAGCCCAGCTTTATTAAGTGCCCAGCCGCATTGCCACAAAACACCACAGTCACACGGTCTTTAGCTGCTTTGAAGCCAGGGGCTTGTCTTTCTGATTTTGAAATGTAAGTACGGTTGGGCATTTTTTTCCAAAATCCTCGGTCTCATTAGCACTGAAAGCTTGTTCTGGAAGATAGCCCTTTTCTTCTATGATTTTCTTTAATTGTGCGGGGTAGGCTTTTGCTGCCTCTTCATTGGCAGATGCAGCTTCACCAGTAGTCTGCACATTTTTGGGGTTGAAGCGGTTCCTAAAACTGTTCAGCCAACCTTGGCTGGTTTTGAATTCCTCCTCATCAGAAGGCTGTCCCTCTTCGGGAGGAGGTTTGAACAGCGCGTAGAGGCTAAGAGCCTTTTCTCACAATCTGTTGCCATGAATAGGCACATGTTTACGGTTCATGTCTTCCAGCCATAAGTTGAATGCCTTTTCAGTCTTCACTAACGTCTTATCACGCACCTGGCTCATCACCTTAGCAGTTATTGGAGCACTTGATGCAACGGCTTGCCGAATTTCTCTCTCTCAAATCTTGATGGCATGCATGATAGATTCATTACAGCCACATTTATGTGCCACGTTGGAGATCAATATACCGCCTCAACATCATACCTGTTAAAATCATCAACCATGCCTTCATCTTCTCTTCTGATCTTGTATATTTCATAGAATCATAGAATCATAGAATATCAGGGTTGGAAGGGACCCCAGAAGGTCATCTAGTCCAACCCCCTGCTCGAAGCAGGACCAATTCCCAGTTAAAACATCCCAGCCAGGGCTTTGTCAAGCCTGACCTTAAAAACTTCTAAGGAAGGAGATTCTACCACCTCCCTAGGTAACGCATTCCAGTGTTTCACCACCCTCTTAGTGAAAAAGTTTTTCCTAATATCCAATCTAAACTTCCCCCACTGCAACTTGAGACCATTACTCCTCGTTCTGTCATCTGCTACCATTGAGAACAGTCTAGAGCCATCCTCTTTGGAACCCCCTTTCAGGTAGTTGAAAGCAGCTATCAAATTCCCCCTCATTCTTCTCTTCCGCAGACTAAACAATCCCAGTTCCCTCAGCCTCTCCTCATAACTCATGTGTTCCAGGCTCCTAATCACTTTTGTTGCCCTCTGCTGTTTTCCAATTTTTCCTCATCCTTCTTGTAGTGTGGGGCCCAAAACTGGACACAGTACTCCAGATGAGGCCTCACCAATGTCGAATAGAGGGGAACGATCACGTCCCTCGATCTGCTCGCTATGCCCCTACTTATACATCCCAAAATGCCATTGGCCTTCTTGGCAACAAGGGCACACTGCTGACTCATATCCAGCTTCTCGTCCACTGTCACCCCTAGGTCCTTTTCCGCAGAACTGCTGCCTAGCCATTCGGTCCCTAGTCTGTAGCTGTGCATTGGGTTCTTCCGTCCTAAGTGCAGGACCCTGCACTTATCCTTATTGAACCTCATCAGATTTCTTTTGGCCCAATCCTCCAATTTGTCTAGGTCCTTCTGTATCCTATCCCTCCCCTCCAGCGTATCTACCACTCCTCCCAGTTTAGTATCATCCGCAAATTTGCTGAGAGTGCAATCCACACCATCCTCCAGATCATTTATGAAGATATTGAACAAAACCGGCCCCAGGACCGACCCTTGGGGCACTCCACTTCATACCGGCTGCCAACTAGACATGGAGCCATTGATCACGACCCGTTGAGCCCGACAATCTAGCCAGCTTTCTACCCACCTTATAGTGCATTCATCCAGCCCATACTTCCTTAACTTGCTGACAAGAATACTGTGGGAGACCGTGTCAAAAGCTTTGCTAAAGTCAAGAAACAATACATCCACTGCTTTCCCTTCATCCACAGAACCAGTAATCTCATCATAAAAGGCAATTAGATTAGTCAGGCATGACCTTCCCTTGGTGAATCCATGCTGGCTGTTCCTGATCACTTTCCTCTCATGCAAGTGCTTCAGGATTGATTCTTTGAGGACCTGCTCCATGATTTTTCCAGGGACTGAGGTGAGGCTGACTGGCCTGTAGTTCCCAGGATCCTCCTTCTTCCCTTTTTTAAAGATTGGCACTACATTAGCCTTTTTCCAGTCATCCAGGACTTCCCCGGTTCGCCACAAGTTTTCAAAGATAATGGCCAATGGCTCTGCAATCACAGCCGCCAATTCCTTCAGCACTCTCGGATGCAACTCGTCCGGCCCCATGGACTTGTGCACATCCAGCTTTTCTAAATAGTCCCTAACCACCTCTATCTCCACAGAGGGCTGGCCATCTCTTCCCCATTTTGTGATGCCCAGCGCAGCAGTCTGGGAGCTGACCTTGTTAGTGAAAACAGAGGCAAAAAAAGCATTGAGTACATTAGCTTTTTCCACATCCTCTGTCACTAGGTTGCCTCCCTCATTCAGTAAGGGGCCCACACATTCCTTGGCTTTCTTCTTGTTGCCAACATACCTGAAGAAACCCTTCTTGTTACTCTTGACATCTCTGGCTAGCTGCAGCTCCAGGTGCGATTTGGCCCTTCTGATATCATTCCTACATGCCCGAGCAATATTTTTATACTCTTCCCTGGTCATATGTCCAACCTTCCACTTCTTGTAAGCTTCTTTTTTATGTTTAAGATCCGCTAGGATTTCACCATTAAGCCAAGCTGGTCGCCTGCCATATTTACTATTCTTTCGACTCATCGGGATGGTTTGTCCCTGTAACCTCAACAGGGATTCCTTGAAATACAGCCAGCTCTCCTGGACTCCTTTCCCCTTCAAGTTAGTCCCCCAGGGGATCCTGGCCATCCATTCCCTGAGGGCGTCGAAGTCTGCTTTCCTGAAGTCCAGGGTCCGTATCCTGCTGCTTACCTTTCTTCCCTGCGTCAGGATCCTGAACTCAACCAACTCATGGTCACTGCCTCCCAGATTCCCATCCACTTTTGCTTCCCCCACTAATTCTACCCGGTTTGTGAGCAGCAGGTCAAGAAAAGTGCCCCCCCCCCAGTTGGCTCCTCTAGCACTTGCACCAGGAAATTGTCCCCTACGCTTTCCAAAAACTTCCTGGATTGTCTATGCACCGCTGTATTGCTCTCCCAGCAGATATCAGGAAAATTAAAGTCACCCATGAGAATCAGGGCATGCGATCTAGTAGCTTCCGTGAGCTGCCGGAAGAAAGCCTCATCTACCTCATCCCCCTGGTCCGGTGGTCTATAGCAGACTCATCTTCTATTTCATCTTCCTTCTCTGTGCCCCAGTCCCTGAATTCCGACAAGTAGAGAATGCTGATACCTGCCTTCATTTCCCCAATATACAAAGAAGAGCAAACATGTGAACCCAATCTATGGACAAAACTTATCAAGTTTTTCAAGATCCTGTTCAAAATTTCCCTCTTGGTTATTCAATTCCTCAGTGGATTTGCTTAAAGCCTAAGACACAAGACTTTCCTTTCTCTGTCCCTCTTTCTATCCTGCTCATTTGACAATGAAATCCTTCTTGTACCTTCTCAAAAATTTGTTGCCACTGGTTGGAGCCTTCATCTGTGCAGTTACTGACAACTGAAATGGCTTTCCTAATACACTCTATCTGTTTTGAAATGTCAGCTAAAAATATACCTTGTCTCATTTGTCTGTGCCTCTCAGTTGCTGTCTCCCTCTTGTAGTATTTTATTGATTTTAACTATTTAAGTTTGTGACAATTTCTGAGGTAGACTTTGTATGAAAGGCAATAAGCAAAATAAATTTGGAGGGTAACATAGGAGCCAACTCCATGGGTCCTCCAAGGCTGGAGCACCCACAGGAAAAAATTAGTGGGTGCTTTGCACACACCGGCAGCCAAGCTCCCTGCCCACCCCACACCCCCTGTTCCTGAGCGCGCCACATCCCTGTTCCTCCCAACGCTTCCCACCCGGTAGCAAGATCCGCCAGGGAGCAGGGAGGAGTGGGAACGTGGCACACTCAGAGGAGGAGGCAGGGAAGAGGCAGGCCTGGGCCGGGGACAGAGAGGGGATCGAGCACCCACCGGCATGAGCAGAAGTTGGCACCTGTGGGAGAGTAGGATATTCAAAAGAGGGCAGCACTGTCCTCCCTAACTGTCCTCCTAACTGTCCTCCCATTGAAGTCAGCAGTCAAACTCCCATAGACATTAGTGGGAGCAGAGATAGATCAATGCTAAATGATTTAGAAATCTGAATATGTTTATTGCAGAAATGATTATTAGCCATTCCTGGTGTCAATTTACTGTATTAATATTAACCTTTTTATTCTTTTTGGAGGATACCAAAATATATGACATTAGAAAAGTAGCTGACATTAGAAAATGGGTACAATTAGAGCTAGCTGGGATTTGTTGACCTTTTTTCTTTGGAAGCTGCCAATTAGTTGAAACCGAAACTGTTCATGGAAATGTACTGAATTTGATGAAAAATTTATGGAGGTTTCTCAGGTCCAGGATGGAATTTCTGGTGGTGAGAGGGACAAACGAGAACCACCCCAGAGTAGCCAGAAGGGGTAGTTAGGGCACTCAATTGAGAATGCGGAAAACCCAGATGAACATCCCTGCTCTGAATCAGGTCCATCCCAGGTGAATGCACTAACTAGCAGGCTAGAGAGTTAGTTTCTCCCTTTATTTTTTGTTTTGTTTTGTTTTTTCTTGGAATATTTTGTTTTCATTCTGATATGGAACAAAAACAAATGTCAAAACACCTTTTTTTTTATGAGAAGGAATTCTTTTTTTTTTCTGGCCTGCTATAAGTACAGTGTCTGAATAGCTCTTTCTTCTTTAAGTAGTGTCCCTATGGATGCTCCACTCTAGGTGTGCTTGCACAGGAGAATTTTGATTGCAGTGTCCGTTTGGCCCACATGTGCTTCTCCCCCCCACCCCCCATGTTCCACCAGAAGGCTAACCAACGTGTGTGGGCAAACCCCCTTCAGTTCCTTCTTAACTGCCACTGGCTAGAGACGGACCCATTAGCAGTCCATTTGTGAATCATTATCTCTACTCTCTTTCCTTACAATTTTCAGTAGCAAGTTAATCTCCTTCTCTTTTAGTTGTAGATTTTTTTTTTCTTTAATTTCTGCCCCACACACTCCAAAAAAGAAGAGACTTTTAGTTTCCTCTTTGTCATGGGGCATGCCCGGCTCGCTGGGCTTCAAGAAGTGGTTCTCATGTAAAGAGGCCATCCCTGTGGTGGATAAACATCCCCACTGTATCCACTGTCTTGAGGAAGGCCACATTCCTCAGAAGTGTGATCTCTGTCAACAACTCAAACCCAGATCTCAGCAGGACATAGAGTTGAGACAAAAACTTATCCTGAGGGAGGCAACCCTTCAGCCTCCCCAGGACCCATGCCTGGAATCATCCACAAGGTGTGAATCTTCCCCACAGCCCTCGACATCCAGGGACTATAGGTTGAAGAAAACAGCCGTGGACCTTTCATGTAGGGCTTCTAAAAAGAGAGCAGGAGCGGCAGATACCACTGATGTGCCTAAAGACATAATGGGCATAGGCATCGGGCCAATGGTACCAGTGGATAAGGACAAAGGCAAGGAGAACACCGCTAAGAAGATGCTGCCAGTATGAGCAGTACCTTCAGCACCTCTGAGTGCTCGGTATGGGTAAGATCCCTGATTCCCTACATATCACCCTTGACACTCGGTCAGTCAGCACCCACAAGAGTTCAGACCCTGGTCAAAGCACAGGTGCCAATTTCCTCAGTTCCTGTGGGGTATTCGAGCCCTGCTCCAACCCAGGCCCTGCCTCCACTCTTCCCCTTCCCCGTGCCCCCACCCCCCTGCTTCTTCCCACCCTACCTCTTCCTGCCCTGTTATGCCCCCTCCCCCACCTCTTCCTGCCCCCCACTCCTCCCTCTCCCCCCCAGCGCCTCCTTTACGCTGCTGAACAGCTGATCGCAGTGGGTGGGAGGTGCTGGGAGGGAGGGGGAGGAGCTGATCAGCAGGGCTTGCCAGCGGTCTGGAGTTCTGGGGGAGAAGGGGAGGAGGTGATCAGGGGGCTGCCTGTGGCTGCTGAGCACCCACTATTTTTTTCCAGTGGGTGCTCCAGCCCCAGAGCACCCACAGAGTCGGCACTTATGCATCAGAGAGTATTCACTACATTTAAGTAACTCTGTGACACGGGGTCTGTCAGTAGCTTGTATTTCATCACAAGGGAAGATGGGTAAGAGGGATTTATACTGATGGGGGTCGGGGGAGCATTCTGCCTAATTGCAAACAGGATCCAGCCAGACTGAATGTGTGGCCATCGATAGCCAAGAACGAAGAGCATGCAAATCACCATTCCGTCATCTTGACTGATGGGATGGGGCTGAGGGCAAGAGTTACAAAATGTCCTAGGTAATTGTCATAAATATAAAGGGAAGGGTAAACCCCTTTAAAATCCTTCTTGGCCAGAGGAAAACTCCTCTCACCTGTAAAGGGTTAAGAAGCTAAAGGTAACCTCGCTGGCACCTGACCAAAATGACCAAGGAGGAGATAAGATACTTTCAAAAGCTGGGAGGAGGGAGAGAAACAAAGGGTCTGTGTGTCTGTCTTTATGCTGCCTTTGCCGGGGATAGACCGGGAATGGAGTCTTAGAACTTTTAGTAAGTAATCTAGCTAGCTACATGTTAGATTATGATTTCTTTAAATGGCCGAGAAAAGAATCGTGCTGAATAGAATAACTATTTCTGTGTGTGTATCTTTTTTGTAACTTAAGATTTTGCCTAGAGGGATTCTCTATGTTTTGAATCTAATTACCCTGTAAGGTATCTACTATCCTAATTTTACAGAGGGGATTTCTTTACTTCTATTTACTTCTATTTCTATTAAAAGTCTTCTTGTAAGAAAACTGAATGTTTTTTCATTGTTCTCAGATCCAAGGGTTTCGGTCTGTGGTCACCTATGCAAATTGGTGAGGCTTTTTATCCAACATTTCCCAGGAAAGGGGGGGTGCAAGTGTTGGGAGGATTGTTCATTGTTCTTAAGATCCAAGGGTCTGGGTCTGTAGTCACCTAGGCAAATTGGTGAGGCTTTTTACCAAACCTTGTCCAGGAAGTGGGGTGCAATGTTTTGGGAAGTATTTTGGGGGGAAGGACGCATCCAAACAGCTCTTCCCCAGTAACCAGTATTAGTTTGGTGGTGGTAGCGGCCAATCCAAGGACAAAGGGTGGAATATTTTGTACCTTGGGGAACTTTTTGACCTAAGCTGGTAAAGATAAGCTTAGGAGGTTTTGCATGCAGGTCCCCACATCTGTACCCTAGCGTTCAGAGTGGGGGAGGAACCTTGACAGTAATGCTGTACTTGGAAGTCAGGAAACCGTGGCGGGGGGAGGGGGGAAATAGTGCATGGGAAACATCCCTTTTTGAAGAAATGGTTTGGGTTTTCATTGGAAAATTGAAAAACTCCAGATTGTTTAGGGATTTCTGTTTGTTTACGTAAATAAAAAAAAAATAAGGAAAAAAATCAAGACAACTGAAAAAAAAATATTTTTTTGGGAAAATGTTCATAGGAAAAAAAACCTTTCCCAACTACCTCTTAAACAAAACAAACAAACAACAAATAAAAAACCCTACAATCAGAGTTTTAACCCCCAAAAGGGAGATCTCCAGAATCTCTATGAACTCCACTAGGACCTTTGCTATGGCTATTGATTTTCACATGGATGATGCTCAGATACTATAGTGATGGGCCACAGTATAAAACCCTCAAATAGATAAGATAGCTAGATCCAAGGCTCTTGCATTTCCTCCAGGTTCTGCACTGATCAAACACTATGTTGTGGAAATACTGATGTACCCTCACCTTGATATGACACTGAATTGTAATGCCTGAGAGCTGATCTGGGTGAAGGGACTTCATAAACAAGATCAGAGAAGAGAAGAAACTAGGGGCAGGGAGTGATGTTTTGAACACTGAAACAATTCAGTTCAAACCTAAAATACTTTGACCAAGAACCAAAACAGTTTTCAGCTAAAACTTTTTAATTTTCCCTTCGTGAATTCCAAAAAAAAGTCAGGTTTGGGGTTTTCAACAAAACCCCAAAACTTTTTAAGGTCATTTTCGATGAAGATGTTTTGTTTTCATCATTTTTTCTCCACAGGAGCACAAAAAAAAAGAAAGCCCGAACCCGCTCTAATTCTAAAGGTCCTAAGATAAAAGCTGCTATAGAAATGCAAAATACTGTTATTACTTTAATAAATAATCAGAGAACAATGGAACAAATTGTCTGTTCTGGTAGTTATTTTACCCATCTGCCCTCTCGTTTACTTGTGGTAGATAGTTTATCAAACCTGCCCTGCAGCCTGTATGCATTTTCTAATAAGTATTTTTATCTGGATGAATCTTTATCCTGTGGTATAAATAATTTCAGCTGTATAAATAAGTTAAATCCCATTTTTGAAAGATGCATTTATTTACATTTATTCTTTTACAGCATATCACTGGAAACCATTTCATTTGATTTGAGAAGGAGTGAGCAAGCTGGCTGCAAAAAAACAGAATTAACACACAGTAGCACTTCCATAAAAAGCTATATTTTTTACAGATACTTGTGCATTTGAGGAAGCACACTGTACAGCCAGGAAATGTCACTGCAGATGAATTTTAAATAAAGTGTTCATATTTCTTTGGGGACTTTCAGATCAGAAAAAGAAATGGAATATTTACAATTTGGTGCATAATTCATTTTCTGTGGGTAACTTCCAATTCTCCTCCAACCCCAGCCTGAGTAGGACTGAAATCCTAACAAAAATAGAGTTAATACATTATGGAGTCAGAAACAGAAAGACTAAAACAGATTTATCATAATTTATTTTTAATATTAAAGTCATCTGCATGAAATGGAAAGAATAACTAGAAGTTTCTGACAGAGATAAGTTAATCTTTTTACCTGCATTTTTGTTTGAGTATGAAATGAGCTTGAGTGGATCCAAATCCCCCAAACTTTGGGAAAATTCAAATATAGATCTGAATTTTGCAGCTAGTAGCTATGAGTCAATTTCAGACCTGTAGAAAGTGATTCTGATCTCACTTACAGCAGGGGTCCTGCAACAAATTTTATAGTGCGGGGGGGAAGTCTGATGATGGAGACCATAGGAACCATGTATTTGGTGTTTGTTATTACTACTTCAAAAGCATCCCTACTACCTACTACCCCCAGCATCTATAGTTCCAGCACCACGGACATACAGCAGTTTACACAGGTCTAATACCATTGACTAAGATTTACACTGATGTAACTGAGAGAAGAATTTGGCCCAGTAGCTGCAATTCCACTGATGCCGGTGAAGTTTGGCATCAACTAGGAATTGTCTTTATGCCATTTGTTTGTACAATGCTTAGTACAATAGGACCTTAATTCCTGTTCAGGGCTCTTACCATGACCATGATAATGAAAATAATAATTAATGACTTTGATGTTTATGCACTGCTCTAAGATTCTCAGATGAAGGGGATGAAATGTAAGTACTATTAATACATTACGTGTTCCTCTGAGGAAAAAAAAATCTTGCAAAGGTCGTCTCGTCTCACTGCTAACCTGATACACAGCAGATAAAAAGTTTCACTCTGATTTCATGCCTGTCACAGCCCCTATATCACTCTGTGTTTATGGAATATTTCAAAGTTGTGTTCATTTCCACCTCAGTCAGATCTCCGGGAGGACTTTGCACTTGATAACAGAATGAGGCTGCCAAGTTTCTTATGAAAGAGGAAATGCCTTCAACCTATTTTGAACAAATTGTACTGGCTGACAGTCAAATATTATATTGATTTTAGCATTGCTCTCCTTGTAATTTGTTACATGGTCCTAGTCCAGCATGTCTCACTGACCTTCTTATACCCTATATTCCAGACATTCTTTTAGATTTACTGAAGCATGATCTTTCCTTGTTATAACAGTGCAATATGCCCTGCCCTCCTGCAGATACACCACAGGAAGGGACACCTCTTTAGACCAGCTTAAATGGGTGTCCATCGTTACCTGAAATATGTGTCTAAATCATTGTGGGGCCTAAATTTTTATATCCCAATAACTGATTGTAGGGCCCCCATGAGTAGTTGAACACCAAGGGGCAGGAGACTGTTCTGATTTACACCAGTTGAGATTTGCCCCATAGAATCCAATTTTCAAAAGTGGCCTCTGAGTGTGTGTCTCTATTCTGGATGTCCAACATCAAACCACCTTGGGCCTGAGCACCCAGAACTCCCAAGAAGTCAATGGACCTTATTGACCTAACTGGTGGGTGGAAATTGTTGATGGCACAAAATAGGGTTGACAGTTGTGGTTGGATGGATTCCTGGAGGTTTTGTCACATGGCGTAATCTTTAATTAAAGATTAATTCCTGGCGACTTCAGGACAATCCTGGAGGGTTGGCAACCCTACTAGAGCACCCCAATTGTTTTGCACCCAGAACTTCCAGGTATAAAAATGGAGGCTAAACTTTCAGGATCTGGCCTCCTATAACAAGTGTGAGGAATCCAATCTCTTTTAAGGTTCAATCATTCAAGCCATTATTACTGTGCTGTTATAGCTGTTGTTGGGCCCTTAGGACCAAATCCACCAGAACACCTAAGAACATGCTTAACTTTAAGCATTATAATTCTTATTCTTAAATGCTCAAGAATAAGCACATGCTTAAGTGCTGTGCTTGATCTGGTTGTTAATTTCTAGATTGAATTCGAAGACTTTGTTTGAAAATAGTTTTTACAATTTATTGGATTATGATGCCAGCGTAAGGCAGTGCAGCCAACTGACCAATGAGTGGCACTGTTGGGTCAAACCCAAAGAAACTAAAATGAAAGTTTAACTCTGGGTAGACTCCAAGAACTTTGCTTGTGTGTAGTTATAGACTGTTCTATCCTGGAAAATATTCTGGCTGCTGTATTGCCATGTTGTATGGAACTATCCGGTATTAAAAGGGAGACTGACAGGTTAACCTCATAAGTCTTTTGCAGCTCTAATTTCTTCTCTTCCCTGTTGACATGTTGCTTCGAAGCTGTTGAGGACCAGAAGCACTAAGTCAGTTAATCAGTGGAATCATTATGGTTTGGGGAACATGAAAAGGGTAACTCCATTAACACTTACTCCCAACATTTGTTGCTAATCACTAATCAGATTGCTTTGCCAGTCCAAACTTTCTTATCTGACAGTACTAGTTGTATTACATATTAGTAGATTAAGTGATAGAAAACACAATATTGGTTTTCGTCACTATTTAGTATGCAGTTAAAAATGTTTAAACTTGAAAATTTCTATAGCAGGTGCTCTTCTATTTTACTACTGATGCTGCTTCTCCGTGGACATGTCTAAGGGCAACCCGATTCATTCAATTACGAGGCTGCTTTTAGGTGGCTATTGTGGTACACTCAGTTTTGAAACTGTGGTACCTTTTGTTTTGGGGGTGCTGCACCTTTGTGAATGAAATATAGCAGTCAGCTTTGTCTTCAGAATTCAGTGTAGGCTCCGAGAGAGAGAAGATGTATTCTGTCTCATGAAGACTTTGGTTTTGTTCTTTCTTGTTTTCTTGATTGGACAAAAAAGGGTCATGCTGATTGAAAGTGTCTGGCTCACTATGTGTGGAAAAACTTAACACGCATCATCTGCTGCTCCCCTGCACTTCTTGACCCTCATCCTTATGGTGTTCCTGCGGTTTCTGCTGTCCCTAGGAGATGGAGGAAGACTCTGATACTGACACAGTTAGCAGAGATGAGGAGCTTGGGAGAACATTTGGAAAGAAAACTTGTTAAAAAAATCAGTTGACTCTTATTGGATTGAGAATAAACACTATGAATTGCGGGTCCTTTCACTTTAAATCAAGGGTGGGGGGCGTTTAAACCATCAATATATGGTTTGCTATTTACTAATAACCCCCCCCTCAAAAAAAAAAACTAATCTGCTTAATGAGAGCACATTTGGCTAAAGCCAAGGATTTGAGTGGTGTTTAACTGGGTGTTAAAAAAGTGGGGAAAAGTAAACTCTAGTACGGAAGTATCCAAATACAGATTAAAATAAATAAAAGATGTTTTTATTTTGTTTTCTATTTTCTATTTCTATTTTCTATTGTTTTTATTCTACATTTGCATGTTTCATTTTTAAAGCTTTTCAGGCCATATTTTTAAAGGCCTCTTCTCTTAGTGCCTGGTTTTGTTTTTTGTTTGGAATGTGCTGAGCACTTTGCTGGGTCAGGCCCTTAATCTGAATACTAGGCTGCTCATGGAGGTTTAGCAATTGAAGACCTGATCCTGCAGTCATTGACTTTAATGGGAATAGAGGGCCATCAGCAACTCTTGGAAGTGTAGGATCAGATGTAAGAGGAATCCATGGATACATTCAGTCAGCAAAGCACTTAATGCAGGTTTACTTATAAATATGCCCTTGCAATCATCTCTGCTTGACAGAGCACCTAAGCATGTGCTGTGACTTTAATAGGACTTAAACTAGTGCTTAGGTGCTTTGCTGAATCGAGGCCTGAATGTTTATATCTATACCTATCTCATCTGGATTAATATAATCTATCCCTATAACCAGCTCCATTGATATTTATGATATTTAATGCACTACCGCGTCACATGAAATATGTCTGCAGGTTATTGTTATTATTTTTCCACAAATCGTTTGCATCTGAAAGGCTACATCAAATAGCTGTCCAAAATAATGCAGATTTTTGTTTATCTTATCCAAAGAAGAAATAAACCGCACATTATACACACTCAGAGACAGACACACACATATGTTAAAGGAATGAAATGCTCCCATCATTGCAAATGACAAAGAAAGCAAACGGATTGCTAAAAGCAATATAGCCTCTGTTCCTTCCACAAGGGAAAATGGCCTTTGGTAACGTAGCTCTCTGGAAAGAACTTTATTACTTTTTTCCACCCCCACTTTCCCTTGCTCTCTCTCTCTCTCTACCCCTCTCTCTCTCTCGTTTTAGTTCATCAATTCATCAAATAGCAAATGTGATGTTTCCTCCATATATCTCCCTTTCAGATTTCATTGACCTATGACCTGTAATGTCCCAATTTGCTTCAAGTACTTTTATTTATGCCATTCCTTGGACCTATACATTTTGATCAAAGGAACAGTATTCTCTGCTCAGTGCCTATGGAGAACACTTTGCAGGTACCATCCGTTCAGAAAAAGCAGTCACCCAATATATGAGATTGTGACAAGGTATAATGTAATGGTAGTTATGTGAACCTCCAATAAACTAGTGGTACTTCACAGATTACTTGGAGAGAAAGTCTTTTAGCGTGCTTGAAGAAGTATGAAATGAATTTCATTTCCTTCTCATTTACCTTGCTTTTGAAAGGTTTCATGCAAGATATGTGACCAACTATTATAGTACTAATCCATCCATGACAGAGCTCAATTTTCCCTGAGAATTTACTTCTGAATGGGCTGCAGAAAAAATGTGAAAGCTCAGAATTAAAGTATACCGAACAGAGCAGTCACTGAGCTGCGGGCAACTGTCTGTCAGGAAAAGCAGTTGGAACAAAACTATAAATTAACTTTTATTTTTACTTTTGAAAGTGGCCATCGGTGGTAAAGTTTTAAGGCCCCGTGTACAAACAAGAATTAAAAGGAACTCGCCATCGTCATGAGCGGTTCTCATTAGTGTAAATGAAAATGAGACCACAGACTAGGGACACTTTAAAAACAGAGCACAGCTATTGCTCTGTGTTTAGCTTCCTGTTATAAGGGGAGCTAAAGGCTTGTCCACACAAACCGCTCGTGGCAAGCTGGGATGCAAATCTTCCCAACACGCGCCGGCCACGCACAAAGTGTCCATGTGGACCCAGCTGCTGTGCATTAAAAGTTCCCTCGTGCACTTTAATATGCTCCTGTTTCAAAGCGGGGTAGATCAAAGGGCACTGCAGAACTTTTAGAGAGCAGTGGTGGGGTCCACACGGATACTTAGAGCACAGCAAGCTAGTGCGGGGCATATTTACCCCCCCTCCCATCTTGCTGCAAGCTAAAATCTTGTGTAGACAAGCCTTAAATAGTAGCAGGATGCTGAAGTTTTTTATCTTCAACTCACTAGTTCAAAACTGACTGGGGTCCACAGTGATCCCAGTTCTTTGCCATCTGATGGCTCCATGGGCAGTCAAGGTGAACTGAGTTGGTTCTCTGTTAGCCCATTAGTACAAAACATGATGTTTTTCTTGGGTAAAAATGCCGAGGTCAGCTTGCTATTGTTTGCAGGGTCATATTATTTGTTGGTCTTGAACAACTGCCGGAGGGAGGGACTCTGATAGGACGGGACCTGAACATAGTGCATTGCAGAAATCTTGGGCTGCTGGAACCATCCCATAGCAGCTCAGTGACTGTTTTAATGTATGCCACAGGCTTGTTTGGTTTCAAATATTGCAAGGATTGAGGGAAAATAATAGATGGCTTTCGGCCACCTTTTCCACCTTCCCCATATCAGCACAGCCCTTTGTTTGCATAGTCACCCCCACATTAGAAACTTGATATACCTGACCTTACAATAAGAATCTCACTTACAACCATCTCAACACAAGCAGTGCTATCTTCACAAGTACTGACAAATTTCACCTCTGTTTTGGCTATGAAAAGAGCTGTTTTGGTGGCATCTATGATTACATTCCACCTCTGCCCCAGAGCAAAATTACAAACATTTGTGAGTTTGCCTCAAGCAAACAGTTACCCTTATCCAAATTACATGTTGTCTTCAAGATATGATTATCATTGCCCTGGACAACACAAGGTGAGATTGAAGAATGCTTGGTGAAGCCACAAAAACTTGATTTTCTCCTGCCCCTTTCCCCCATCAGTTTCAGCAACTAAGGGAGAGGTCAATAGAGTGATAATTTACATCAGCTGAGGATCTCTTCTGGAGACTTTTTCTTCATCTATTTTGTACCGAATCATAGAAGTTAAAGATATAAAAATTCATTAAAACACTAGGTCTAGGCCAATGCAGGACCCTTCCATACAATATTGCTCAGTGTTCTGTCAAATATTCAGTTCTCCAACACTTACAGTGAGTTTCAAAGGTATTGGGTAAAGCAGGGATTTCCAGCCTGAGCCTGAGAAGGAGCCAGAATTTACGAATGTACATTGCCAAAGAGCCACAGTAACATGTCAGCAGCCCCCATCAGCTTCTCCATCCCCTCCCAGCGCCTTCCGCCCACAGGCAGCCCCGCCAATCTGCGCCTCTCCTTCCCTCCCCACATCTGCCGATCAGCTGTTTCATGGCATGCAGGAGGCTCGGGGAGAGGGGGACGAGTGAGGGCACTGCAGGCTCGGGGACGGAGCAGGAAGGGGTGGGGTGGGGGCAGGGCTTGTGGCAGAGCCCGGGGTTGAGCCGCGAGCGCCCCCCGGCACACTGGAAAGTTGGCTCCTGTAGCTCCAGCCCCAGAGCCGGGGCCTCTACAAGGAGCCGCGTATTAACTTCCAAAGAGCTGCATGTGGCTCCGGAGCCCCAGGCTGGCCACCCCTGGGGCAGAGGAAAAGCCCATTGCAGTGGGGGAATGCTGCCTTACGACAGAGACAGTACTACAGGGAGACTGTCATAAATATAAAGGGAAGGGTAAACCCCTTTGAAATCCCTCCTGGCCAGGGGAAAGCTCCTCTCACCTGTAAAGGGTTAAGAAGCTAAAGGTAACCTCGCTGGCACCTGACCAAAATGACCAATGAGGAGACAAGATACTTTCAAAAGCTGGGAGGAGGGAGAGAAACAAAGGGTTTGTGTGTCTGTCTGTAGTCGTCTTGGCCGGGGACAGAACAGGAATGGAGTCTTAGAACTTTTAGTAAGTAATCTAGCTAGGTACGTGTTAGGTTATGATTTCTTTAAATGGCTGAGAAAAGAATTGTGCTGAATAGAATAACTATTTCTGTCTGTGTATCTTTTTTGTAACTTAAGGTTTTGCCTAGAGGGGTTCTCTATGTTTTTGAATCTAATTACCCTGTAAGATATATACCATCCTGATTTTACAGGGGGGATTTCTTTATTTCTATTTACTTCTATTTTTTATTAAAAGTCTTCTTGTAAAACACTGAATGCTTTTTCATTGTTCTCAGATCCAAGGGTTTGGGTCTGTGGTCACCTATGCAAATTGGTGAGGCTTTTTATCCAACATTTCCCAGGAAAGGGGGGGTGCAAGTGTTGGGAGGATTGTTCATTGTTCTTAAGATCCAAGGGTCTGGGTCTGTAGTCACCTAGGCAAATTGGTGAGGCTTTTTACCAAACCTTGTCCAGGAAGTGGGGTGCAAGGTTTTGGGAAGTATTTTGGGGGGAAGGACGCGTCCAAACAGCTCTTCCCCAGTAACCAGTATTAGTTTGGTGGTGGTAGCGGCCTGTCCAAGGTGTAATATTTTGTACCTTGGGGAAGTTTTGACCTAAGCTGGTAAAGATAAGCTTAGGAGGTTTTTCATGCAGGTCCCCACATCTGTACCCTAGAGTTCAGAGTGGGGGAGGAACCTTGACATGGTGGCAGCGGTGGGATTCGAACCCACGCCCCCGGAGAGACTGGAGCCAGATGGGTGGAGGTGGCAGAGAAGAAGAAAACTGGTCGCAGTTGGAGCGGAGACCAGAAGGGACCACCCCAGACCACACCCTATTACCGGGGGCCACCCAAAGCCCCACCTACCTCCCAAAGAACCCTCCAGACCCCTTATCGTCCCACCACCCCGTTCTCCAGCAACCCTCCTCGCCCCAGTGACCCGTCAGCTGGACGATGTTTTAAGTGTAACGAGCTGGGGCATGTAAAGGCCAACTGCCCCAAGAACCCCAACAGATTACAGTTCATTGCACCGGAATCACACCAGAGGTCCACAGGCCCAGATACCTCCCAGATACCCTTGGAGCGGAGGGAAACTGTGAGTGTGGGTGGGAAGAAGGTCACCGCGTGGAGGGACACCGGAGCACAAGTGTCAGCTATCCATGCTTCCTTAGTGGACCCCAATTTAATCAACCCAGAGATCCAAGTGACGATTCAACCCTTCAAGTCCAACTCTTTCAATTTGCCTACAGCCAAGTTGCCTGTCCAGTACAAGGGCTGGTCAGGAATGTGGACTTTTCAGTCTATGATGATTATCCCATCCCCATGCTGTTGGGGGAAGACTTGGCCAATCATGTGAAGCAGGCCAAGAGGGTGGGAATGGTCACCCGCAACCAGGCTAAACAAGCCGTGAGGCCTAGCTCTGTTCCGGAAACTTCTATCAGGACCCAGTCAGAGGTGATGGACCTGGACCCCAGGCCAATGTCTGCAACAGCAGTAGTGGATCCAGTCCCAGAGACCCAGACGGAACCAGTCCCAGAACCGGAACCAGCCAAACAACCAACACCAGACCCCGTGTCAGCACTGAATCCAGTACTTGCAACCTCAACACCAGAGGGCCCCACTGAACCTGAACTGGCAGCAGCCGATAACCCTACACAAGAGGCTCAGCCGGAGCCTGAATCCCAACATAGTGCACCAGCGGAGAGCGGTTCACAGTCAACAGAAACAGCTCCATCCCCTATATCGCTTCCAGAGGGACCAAGCCTAGGTCCACAATCCCATGAGGAACTGATGTCTCCAGCATCAAGGGAACAGTTCCAGACCGAACAGGAAGCAGATGAAAGCCTCCAGAGAGCTTGGACGGCGGCACGGAGCAACCCACCGCCTCTCAGCTCTTCTAATCGATCCAGGTTTGTTGTAGAAAGAGGACTTTTATACAAGGAAACTCTTTCTGGGGGACACCAGGAAGACTGGCATCCTCAGAGACAGTTGGTAGTTCCAACTAAATACCGGGCCAAGCTCTTGAGCTTAGCCCATGATCACCCTAGTGGCCATGCTGGGGTGAACAGGATCAAAGACCGTTTGGGGGGGTCATTCCACTGGGAGGGAATGGGCAAGGATGTTTCTACCTATGTCCAGTCTTGTGAGGTGTGCCAAAGAGTGGGAAAACCCCAAGACCAGGTCAAAGCTCCTCTCCAGCCACTCCCCATCATTGAAGTTCCATTTCAGCGAGTAGCTGTGGATATTCTGGGTCCTTTTCCGAAAAAGACACCCAGAGGAAAGCAGTACATACTGACTTTCATGGATTTTGCCACCCGATGGCCGGAAGCAGTAGCTCTAAGCAACACCAGGGCTAAAAGTGTGTGCCAGGCACTAGCAGACCTTTTTGCCAGGGTAGGTTGGCCCTCCGACATCCTCACAGATGCAGGGACTAATTTCCTGGCAGGAACTATGAAAAACCTTTGGGAAGCTCATGGGGTAAATCACTTGGTTGCCACTCCTTACCATCATCAAACAAATGGCATGGTGGAGAAGTTTAATGGAACTTTGGGGGCCATGATACGTAAATTCGTAAATGAGCACTCCAATGATTGGGACCTAGTATTGCAGCAGTTGCTCTTTGCCTACAGAGCTGTACCACATCCCAGTTTAGGGTTTTCCCCATTTGAACTTGTATATGGCCGTGAGGTTAAGGGGCCATTGCAGTTGGTGAAGCAGCAATGGGAGGGATTTACACCTTCTCCAGGAACTAACATTCTGGACTTTGTAACCAACCTACAAACCACCCTCCGAACCTCTTTAGCCCTTGCTAGAGAAAACTTACAGGATGCTCAAAAAGAGCAAAAAGCCTGGTATGATAAACATGCCAGAGCGCGTTCCTTCAAAGTAGGAGACCAGGTCATGGTCTTAAAGGCGCTCCAGGCCCATAAAATGGAAGCATCGTGGGAAGGGCCATTCGTGGTCCAGGAGCGCCTGGGAGCTGTTAATTATCTCATAGCATTCCCCACCTCCAACCGAAAGCCTAAGGTGTATCATATTAATTCTCTAAAGCCCTTTTATTCCAGAGAATTAAAGGTTTGTCAGTTTACAGCCCAGGGAGGAGACGACGCTGAGTGGCCTGAAGGTGTCTACTACGAAGGGAAATGTGCTGGTGGTGTGGAAGAGGTGAACCTCTCCATGACCCTTGGGCGTATGCAGCGACAGCAGATCCAGGAGCTGTGCACTAGCTACGCGCCAACGTTCTCAGCCACCCCAGGACTGACTGAACGGGCATACCACTCCATTGACACAGGTAATGCTCACCCAATTAGGGTCCAACCTTACCGGGTGTCTCCTCAAGCTAAAACTGCTATAGAACGGGAGATCCAGGATATGTTACAGATGGGTGTAATCCGCCCCTCTGAAAGTGCATGGGCATCTCCAGTGGTTCTAGTTCCCAAACCAGATGGGGAAATACGTTTTTGCGTGGACTACCGTAAGCTAAATGCTGTAACTCGCCCAGACAACTATCCCATGCCACGCACAGATGAACTACTAGAGAAACTGGGAAGGGCCCAGTTCATCTCTACCTTGGACTTAACCAAGGGGTACTGGCAGGTACCGCTAGATGAATCTGCCAAGGAAAGGTCAGCCTTCATCACACATCTCGGGCTGTATGAATTTAATGTACTCCCTTTCGGGCTGCGAAATGCACCCGCCACTTTCCAAAGACTTGTAGATGGTCTCCTAGCGGGATTAGGAGAATATGCAGTCGCCTACCTTGACGATGTGGCCATATTTTCGGATTCCTGGGCAGACCACCTGGAACATCTACAAAAAGTCCTTGAGCGCATAAGGGAGGCAGGACTAACTGTTAAGGCTAAGAAGTGTCAAATAGGCCTAAACAGAGTGACTTACCTTGGACACCAGGTGGGTCAAGGAACTATCAGCCCCCTACAGGCCAAAGTGGATGCTATCCAAAAGTGGCCTGTCCCAAAGTCAAAGAAACAGGTTCAATCCTTCTTAGGCTTGGCCGGTTATTACAGACGATTTGTACCGCACTACAGCCAAATCGCTGCCCCACTGACAGACCTAACCAAAAAGAAACAGCCAAATGCTGTTCAGTGGACCGGAAAGTGTCAAGGCCTTTAACAATCTTAAAGCGACACTCATGTCTGACCCTGTACTAAGGGCCCCAGACTTTGACAAACCGTTCCTAGTAACCACAGATGCATCCGAGCGTGGTGTGGGAGCAGTTTTAATGCAGAAAGGACCTGATCAAAAATTCCACCCTGTAGTGTTTCTCAGCAAAAAACTGTCTGAGAGGGAAAGCAACTGGTCAGTCACTGAAAAAGAATGTTATGCCATTGTCTACGCTCTGGAAAAGCTACGCCCATATGTTTGGGGACGGCGTTTCCACCTGCAAACCGACCATGCTGCACTAAAGTGGCTTCACACCCTCAAAGAAACTAACAAAAAACTTCTTCGGTGGAGTTTAGCTCTCCAAGATTTTGATTTCGACATCCAACACATCTCAGGAGCTTCTAACAAAGTGGCTGATGCACTCTCCCGTGAAAGTTTCCCAGAATCAACTGGTTAAAATCGTCCTTGAGATGTGGAAAATATTGTTAGTCTTTATGTACTTGGTAGTATATTTAGAGATGCATGTGTCTTATTAACTCTGTTTTCCTAGAGCTCCAGGAAGAAATCCCAGCCAGTGTTTCACCCTAGCTGAGATTTGGGGGGCGTGTCATAAATATAAAGGGAAGGGTAAACCCCTTTGAAATCCCTCCTGGCCAGGGGAAAGCTCCTCTCACCTGTAAAGGGTTAAGGAGCTAAAGGTAACCTCGCTGGCACCTGACCAAAATGACCAATGAGGAGACAAGATACTTTCAAAAGCTGGGAGGAGGGAGAGAAACAAAGGGTCTGTGTCTGTCTGTAGTCGTCTTGGCCGGGGACAGAACAGGAATGGAGTCTTAGAACTTTTAGTAAGTAATCTAGCTAGGTATGTGTTAGATTATGATTTCTTTAAATGGCTGAGAAAAGAATTGTGCTGAATAGAATAACTATTTCTGTCTGTGTATCTTTTTTGTAACTTAAGGTTTTGCCTAGAGGGGTTCTCTATGTTTTTGAATCTAATTACCCTGTAAGATATCTACCATCCTGATTTTACAGGGGGGATTTCTTTATTTCTATTTACTTCTATTTTTTATTAAAAGTCTTCTTGTAAAACACTGAATGCTTTTTCATTGTTCTCAGATCCAAGGGTTTGGGTCTGTGGTCACCTATGCAAATTGGTGAGGCTTTTTATCCAACATTTCCCAGGAAAGGGGGAGTGCAAGTGTTGGGAGGATTGTTCATTGTTCTTAAGATCCAAGGGTCTGGGTCTGTAGTCACCTAGGCAAATTGGTGAGGCTTTTTACCAAACCTTGTCCAGGAAGTGGGGTGCAAGGTTTTGGGAAGTATTTTGGGGGGAAGGACGCATCCAAACAGCTCTTCCCCAGTAACCAGTATTAGTTTGGTGGTGGTAGCGGCCTGTCCAAGGTGTAATATTTTGTACCTTGGGGAAGTTTTGACCTAAGCTGGTAAAGATAAGCTTAGGAGGTTTTTCATGCAGGTCCCCACATCTGTACCCTAGAGTTCAGAGTGGGGGAGGAACCTTGACAGAGACCATAAGAAAGAACAGGTCCATTGTGGGGATGCTCCATAGATCATTACGAATTTCATGGGTTTGCATGTCTCAGACTTTTCCTTATTCCTGAGCGGAAGCAAACCCCACCATCTCAACGGGAGACTATTTAGAGACTCTCACAGAGTTTCCTGAGCTTTCTGTGAGTTATTCCTACATAGCGGACTTGCTGATCCACTGTCACATTTTTTTTCTTTCCCTTATTTCTTCCTTTCTTTCATCCAAGTGGGCAAATTTAGCCATGGAATAAATGGGCACAACTCAAGTTGACGTCTGTTGTAATTTTACCCACCTACACCGTTTGGTCGACTGCATCATTTTTAACTATAGCACAGAGAATTCCAGCTGCTCACTCTGGTTGGCTCTAATCTAACTAGAGCTGTGTAAAGGGCTATTTTTTCAATTAGCTGGCTATACCAATAATAATTATTATTGATAATTAATAATTAACTGCTAAAAATTAGAGTTGACCCAAAACTAATTTTTCCAACTCTTTTTGTAAACTGAAATGTCAAAAAGAAACCCACAACAACTTGTGGTCAAATGAATCATTTAGTTTGACCCTAAATTAAATGCTTCATTTCAGCTTTGAGGTTTTTTACACTTAAAAAACCCCCAAAAACCCATTGAAGTAAATTTTAAAATGAAAAAGTTGTTTCAAATAGAAAAATCCAATTTAAACATTTTGATTTTTTTTTCTTTTTTCCTGACCAAAACAATGTTTTGATCAAGGCAAATCTGTATTTTTCTGTTTCTGTTTGCCAGAAGCTGGGAATGGGTGACAGGGGTTGGATCACTTGATGATTACCTGTTCTGTTCATTCCCTCTGAAGCACCTGGCATTGGCCACTGATGGAAGACAGGATGCTGGATTAGATGGACCTTTGGTCTGATCCCAGTATAGCCGTTCTTATGTTCAGGAAAAAAAAGAGGGGGTTAACTGAAAATTTTCACCCAGCTCTAGCTCTAATCCTAATTTATTTCACTCAAGAAATCTAATTCAACAAAATAAATGATTAAACTCAGTAAAAAAGTTAATCACAAACATTTTCATCCACTGAATAAAGTATTTTCACTCCATGGAATAGTATTTTCTTGTATTTAAACGACAGATCCTGTCACAGAACTCTTAATATTGTATTGAAAGTTATCTGTATTACAACGGAGGTTAAACACATTTATTTATAAGACTCTGGGGTCTTGGAAAGGTTTTCTTTCTCTTTTTGCTTGCAGACTGTTAATATCATTGGGAAAAAAAGAGTCGACATTATATGACAAGGCACAGTGGTATTAAAAACAAACAGAGATGTTTGATCAAAGAACCTCTCTAGTCTCAAGTAAAGTGTTTGTTGTAATTGAAGAGAAATTGTATCCCAGTACTGATGCTTCTTCCAATATGCTTTAGATTTTCAGAGCTTCAACAATTAGAAATTGAAGGTGAGAATTGCTTGTATTGCATGTTAATAGTGCACATGTCACTAAGGCATCTGGGTGCACATCCTTGGGTTTTGCAGTGAAAGCTGGAACACAGGAACAGAAGAATTTAGGAACTGCTAGGCTGGCTCAAAGCTGTGTCTCATCCAGTATAGGCACAGTGGTCTGGGACAGACGGTGCAGAGAATGATGCAAGAAACCTTTCGGTAGGCATTTATAGGAACAATCTGCTTACAGGGAACATCTCTTTCTAGCCCCCTAAATTAGAGATTGGTTCTTGTGTATGGAGAAACAATGTCTCTCTCTCTTTTGTTTATTTGTAGAATGATAGATTTTAAGGCCAGAAAAGAAGTATTAGGACCATCTAGTCTGACCTCCGGCAGAGTACAGGCCATCGAATTTCACCCAGAAATACCTCCATCTAGTCCAGTAATCTGTGGCAGAGCTAGAGAGACTTTTAAGACAGAAGCATCCAATCTTAATTTTGAAATTGTGGCATGGAAGCCTCAAACATAAGCAGCTGAAGGAAAGAAACAAGAAAGAAAAAAGGTGTGATCTAGGAGAAGTCACATAGGGCCAGGTTGTCAAAGATATTTAGGCACCTGAAGGTGCAGATAGGCTTTTCATAAGTGCCTAATTAGGAATGGCAAAATTTAAGGATGGCTGTAATGGGATATTCTGGCCTTTTAAGAGTAAAGAGGACCAGAAGAACCCATTACAGGGAGTTGGAATGAACAAAGGCCCAAGAAATGACCTGGTAGTGGATGAGAGGAAGCAATCCCAGGGAATTAGGAGTTGGATGAGGGAAACAACCCAGGACACTGTTCTTTTAAAGGCCTGGGTTCTGGAGCCCTGTAGTATAGGTGGGGCAGGGCTCCCCTCTCTTTCAGCCAATCAGGAGGCAGTCTCTGGAGGAGGTTAGTATATAGACTGCCTTCTCCCTCAGAACAGAGGAGACACTGGACAGGAGGAGGCCAGGTCCAGGTCCAGGTCCAGGTCCAGGTCCAGGTCCAGGGCCAGGTCCAGGGCCAGGGCCAGGGCCAGGGCCAGGGCCAGGGCGGTCTGGGATTGGTGGCTTTGGTTGGATCAGTTTAGGAGAAAGGAAGAGCTCTGGGTGTGGCAGAAGAACCAGGGCTGGATATGAATTTTTGTGTCATCATTATGAGCTTTATTTTGGAAACTCACTGAATATTGTTTGAACCATTTTGTTATTAAGGACTCTGAGGATTGTTTCAAACTATTATTTTATTAAACCAGCCCAGCTGAGGGTGCTGTTAGCCACAAGAGAGACCATGTGGAGCACTTAAGCCTAGCAAGAGGGGGCTAACAGGGGCAGGACCCCTGACCACAAGAGAGTGCTGAGTAAGTGGCCACCCCGGCATAATGGGTATGAAAGAGCAGTACAAGATTTCAGGCTCCTCAGGATAAAGGACTGTATACCATACTGGCTTAGCTCCAAGCATAGGTGTCTCTTTATTTTTAGTGCACATTCCTATAGGGCAGTACTCTATACAACCAATCATTCAGAAGTTCTAGGGTTCAGAGAATAAACAACATTTATACTCTACCTAGTAATTTAGTTCCAGAGAGCTGGGGGGGGGGGGATAGTTCTTGGTTTTACCACCTGTTTCATTACAGATCTTATTTCTTATTGTTTTTTTTTTCAATTAACACCCCTGTATGTGTGAGTTATATTTGTGGTAAAATATATTTATACCCATGAGACAATGTGTCAGTGGGTTTTTTTAAACTTATATTTTAAAATATGGTTTAAATTGAAAAATTACTAGTGTGATGTGACTTTTTCTAGTTTACTACCAGGTAGTTATTCAGTTGGTCTTTAGACTAGCCCTACTAAAACGTGGATCATGCTACAAAGTTATGACACCAAGGGGAGTTACGTGCCGAACCTGCTTGGGGGCTTCGGAAAATCTTACAAAGCACCTATCTGTAGCTTCAGGCACCTCAGTACCTTTGGAAATCTGGCCCTTAATATTGCTGTGCCTCGGTCTCTCATCTGTAAAATGGGGATAATACTCCCTTTCACTCAACTTTTAGGATTTAAAATGCAAATTCTGTGAGGCAGGGTCTGTTTCTTTTTATGGGTTTGTGCAGCACCCAGAACAATGGGGCCCTAGTTTTATTCAGGGCCTCCAGATACTACCACAGTACTACTCATATAAAATAAAAGCCCTGGAAGGATCTACTGCTACTGTTCATTCTGTCACCCCTGACCTATCCATTCGCTCATGCTTGCTTCCCTTTACAAGAGAATCTTTGGATGCATAACTGACATAAAAATACTTTGGTTGTTTCTTCTCACCTGTCATCTTCATGCCTGTGATATCTGAACTGGTCACAGCCCTCACCATGTGTGGAGTTCAGGAGTTCAAATTCCAGTTGTCCTGCTTCAAGGATATTTAATTGTTTACAGGAGCTCAGTGCTATTCAATGGAACAGCATCTCAAGGGGCAAGAGCTCTAGATCAGCTGGAACTTAAGCCTACATGCTCCAACTGTACCTCCTTCCCACCTTAGATCATACTTCCTACTGCAATTAACACTTCTACAGAGCCTGATACAGCTGCCATTGAAGGCAGAGAGAGCCTTTCCATTGACTTCCAACAGAGGTAGATCAAGGTAATAGTGCTTTACAAATTAGCTGCTGCTCTTAGTTATGCTGATGAAATCCTACGGCAGGGGTCGGCAACCTTCGGCACACTGCCCACCAGGGTAATCCCCTGGAGGGCTGCAACACATTTCTTTTTACATTGACCGGCCCCCCGCAGCTCCCAGTGGCCGCGGTTCACCATTCACGGCCAATGGGAGTTAGATAGATCTTATTGTTGTAATAAAACACACACCATTCCTAATGGAAAAATGTAGGTGAAATCCCAAGCCCCATTGCATTTTGAGTTTTGCCATTGTCTTCAACTGAACCAGGATTTCACCCTTCGCATTGCATCAGAATATGTATGTTAAGATGGGATAAGAAAAAATAATAATTAAACAGAATGGATGGCATTATATGTATCTAAAAAAAATCATATTATGGATAACATGGATAAAGGGCCTTGAATGAAAGCAGCTCCTGGGAACTCATGGAGGGCCCCGGCTTTGGCAGGGAGAGCCTGGAAAACAAACATAAACTGTGCATTCAGTGTGTGCCTTTAAGCCATTCGCATTAATTAAGATTCTATGGCTTACAAACAATTATGACATAATTAAAGTAAGGTTCTTTCTACAGTAAAACAATAAGAAATGACTTTTAGAAACCGTGGGAACTATTAAAACGGCACATCAGTACCAAAATGAGCAATATTTACTAGTATTAGCACTATTAAAATGCCTTTTGAAGACAAACTTAGGCAATTATTACTCAGAAAAACTCACATTTGGAGATGGAGAACAACGATAATTAAATCCCTCTCTCTATATATCTCCGTTTTTGGTGTTTGACAGAATGGAGTCTTTAAGAGAATCTATTTTAATGGTCTTGAATTAGCAAGACTTTCAAACAGAGAGAGTGCACTTAGCGGGAGGTTGATCTCTACTGAAAGAGCTTTATTAGCAGTATTTTAAAGGTCAGGGAGCTGCATTTAAGGCCTCTTACACAAAGATACATATTTTGGTGTGTTGTAATATCCTGTAATCTTTCTGAGACATGGACTCTGTGCACTGAGGACTCAGTCCCTGATTATTGTGAGTCCTAATGATGTGCCGCCTGGATTATCCATTATTGTTATTTATATTACAGCAGTACCTTGAGGCCTCAAAACAAGACAAGGTCCCCTTGTCCTAGGCACTGTACATGCATGTAATAAGAGATAGTCCCTGCATCAGAAAGCTCACCGTCTAAACAGACACATAGATTTTAAGGCCAAAAGGGACCATCATGACAATCTACTCTAACTTCCAGCACATCACAGGCTACACCCACTGACTCCAGCAATAGGCCCACAACCTCTGGCTGAGTTACTGAGGTCCTCAAACCTTGATTTAAAGACTTCAAGTTACAGAGAATCCACCTTTTACTCTAGATCAAACCAATAAGTGACCTGTGCCCCATGCTGCAGAGGAAGGCAAAACCCTTCAGGGTGTAAGGCTCAAGAGGCTAGAACCCAGACCTGTCATGCTACTAGGCAGTTAATGTCTATAGCCTGCCACCCTGCAACAGCTGTAATTAATTTCCACTCCATTTCCCATGATCTGCTGTGGACCATGGGCAGTTCCGCCTCAAGGGTTTGATTGGTCCCAGCCCCATGGCTCCTGATTGGCTCCCTGTCCTATATAAACCCAAGAGGCATGCCAGGAAGCATCCAGACAACAGTGTGGCTCTTTTGTAGCTTGTAGGATTGTTCTATGCTCTTGACCTTGGCTTGTTTTGGACTTTGCCACCTGACTTGGACTCTGACCCTGAGCATTGACCCTGGTCTGGAACTGACTATGATCTCCTTGGCTACTCCTAGCCTCAGTTTTGTCTCTGCTTTGACCCTTGCCCTTTGACCCTTGCCCTTATTGGGATCCTGACACAGGGCCTCTGTCAGTCTGAGCTGGGGGGGGGGGATTCCTTTCAGACCCCAAATATGGTGGTCAGTTATGCCCTGAGAATGTGGGTGAGACCCACCAGCCAGACACCTGGGAAATAATTTTCTGTAGTAACTCAGGTGGCTCTGGCTGTTGGAGATAGTTGCTAATAGCAGTCACAGATTGGCCATATGATAGACAAATTCTGGGAGATGAAAACAAAGGCACAGAGAGGTAGAATGACTCACCCAGCATTACAAAGCAGGTCATTAGCTGAGACAGAAATAGAACCTTAGTCTTCTTGTTCGCAGCCCAGAGCTGTATTTTCCATCAGACCCTGCTGTGCATCAGCCTCTATGCTGAAATTGTAGCTGTGAAGCATCTCCACAGCTCCCCCGCCTGGGTAGTGGTGTAATACACCCAAATATGTTAGGGCTGGGCACTGGTGAAAAGGTTTCGCAGTAAACAGAAAAGGAGGGGCTGGCTCAGTGGGTTAGTAGGGAGATTTGGAACAGCTGTTCAGAGCCAGCACAGCTCAGTAGTGCCTGACCGTGTCTGTCCTTTATGAGTTGAGAGGTCTCGAGCCAATTTGTGGTTGGAATCCCACACCACAATCTTGTTGATCACCTAACTGGCAAGGTGAAGGATTGGCTGGCCTGGGCAAAATGCAATCCTCTCCCTGCTAGGAATGATCCTTCCTTGGCAGAGTAGAGGCACATTGAGGGAGTGGTATGGGGGAAGTTTACCAGTGGTGTACAGGTGTTCTGGATAAATAGACCATCTCATTTGTTGTAATCAGCACTCAGTTAACTTATTTCTTCTAAAGCACAAAGTAACATACCTCTGCACATGCATTGTGTGGTCAGGGTTTAGACAAGCAGGACATTTTGTTCACTGTTCATATCACAATGGGGGAACACTCCCGCTCTCCTATAGGACAGCAGCTTAGATTGCACAGGGAGAAACAACACACCACATTTTGCTCGAGCAACACCATTACTCAGTTCCCTAGAGTAGCACGAAAAGAATAGACTGAAGCAAGGGAGTGATCCCGAGCTGGGATCAACAGTGGTCATTAAGCAACATTTCCATAAAGATTTGCTTTAAGTCTGAGGCAGCTATGGACACTGCAGGAGTGGTTGCGATGAGACTGAACAGTGGTGACCTCTGAAGCTAAAAACATGAGTCTACAGAATGAGCTAAAGAGGTAAGCTCCCCAGGAAAATGTAGTAACAGACTAATACCTTCTGGACTATCCCAGAGGGGCTACATAACACACATTGACCAGCAGGGTACAGATGCTTGTGCAAATCTTTAAACAGACATACAAGGGTCATGCTCACTCAGTTTAGTTCCTTTTCACTCCACCCAGGGCAGTTAGATCATACCCTTCCTGACCCTGTTCCTATCCCTCACCTCCAACACCCTAACGAGCACTTTCCAAAGGATACGAAGTAAACCATTAAAGCTGGTCAGGCATTTTTCACTGAGAAGTTTTCTTGTAGTGGCAAATGCTTACTTATTAAAAATGAAACATTTCATGGGAATGTGTTGGTTTTAATAAAAAATTTAATCTGGAAGGTTTCAGAGTAACAGCCGTGTTAGTCTGTATTCACAAAAAGAAAAGGAGTACTTGTGGCACCTTAGAGACTAACCAATTTATGCTCAAATAAATTGGTTAGTCTCTAAGGTGCCACAAGTACTCCTTTTCTTTTTAATCTGGAAGGTTTCTCAGGTCTAGTTTTGAATTTCTGGTCAAAATGCAAGAGAGAGTGAGTCACAAGCTCCAGAATCGCCAATAGCTTAGTGGTTAGGACAGTCACCTGGGAAACCCAGGTTTGTGAATCAGACAGAGCAGGGATGTGAATTGAGGTATCTCAGGTCCTGTGTGGGTACCTTAACCACTAGGCTATTGAGGAAAGGGGAAGTGCACTTTCTCTTTTTTCCCACCACAAAATAAAGAATGAAAACTAGACCTTTTGGGGTTTTCATTTAGTTCTTGTTGGCCTGCCAGCCCTGAAAACCATGCACTCAACTACATTGAATTTGGATGTCTAACTCCCATAGGCTCTTTTGAAAATCTCCACCTTCTGCTTTAGTGGCGCAATCCTGTTCCAATTCTGAAGTAAGTGGCAATTTATTGGGAGCAACAGCAGACCCCAAGACAGAGTGCTCCCTGGGTATAAAACATGGATCCTTTTGGGCTGTTGTCTTTATTTTTGTTTGTTATCTTTTATCCATGTTTTGTTATATTTAAAACCATTTTTTTAAATTAACAAAATCAATAGAAATTTAATTACCAAAAGGAATCAGATGATCTGTAAAGAGAAGTTGCTTTAAACTTTCCCCTCCCCCCCAAAAAACCATGTTCCACAATGAAACATTCATCATATATCAGAAAGGTGGATGCTGGTAGTCTCAGCGCATTCGGATGACTTACACATCCATAAATGGTAGCTTTTTGTGCACTAGCAACTTTAGCTGATGGCAAACTAAGAAAGCATAGGCACCAGGGCTTTGACATTTACAGTGCATTGCAGAATAACTCACATCTGGGCAAACCTTTTCTCTAGTGTTTTGCTGCTCTTACTATCTATCTGAGATCTGCTGACCAAGTTGACGAGACCTCGTTAGGATTGTCCCATTTGGTATTTCAGCCAAATAACAATGAAAACAAACGATGTTGTAACTCTGCTTTCTTCTCCCATCTTATTTTGCATCAAAAAGCTAATGTGCCAAAGTATTTCTGCTCTGGGCTTCTCAGCTTCTGTTCAGCGCTTGGCTTGTCAGTCGTGCAAAATGTTACATTAGCACTTACAGATCAGAAGGATGTTAACAATTTTTTTTTTTTTGGTATTCAAGGCTGCTCATTTTGTTGGGGAGAGGATTTAGTAGGTGGTATAAAAGCTGAAAAATGACCCCCATGAATAGTTAAAAAGCAACAGCTACATGGAGGATTAGTGATAATTCCCATAACTAGAGAGTCTGAACTGTGGGTTACCTGATTTGTTGGGTTTTTTTGTTTTGTTTGTGGTATACCATAAAACCATAGTTTCAGCCACTTTCATAGCTAATATTTTGTGTCCTGTAATAAAATGAATTCCCCCGTGTATCCTGATTAAAAAAATACAATGGCTCATGAAACTGGTAAGAGAATATAAGGTCTCTGGACCAGATCTATTCTCACAGGGGCCAGGTCTGAAATGGCCCCACTGGAGTTAGAGGGCTGAGACCTCCAATTGACTGGGGCAGTCTTTGGTGCACTTGTGGTGTGGCTGGTTGGGACAAATTGGCTTTCTGACACTTTGCTCCCACATCTCCTAATCCTGGGGCTAGCAGATCCTGGCTCATCCTTCAGCATCAGTTACAGCCTGCTCAGGGCTGCTCTAAGTTGAATTGAGTCTAACAGCCTTCTATGAGTCACTGGATTTGCAATAGTTGCTGAAACACAGCACACTTGAGTCATGCCTCCTGATACCCTCCTACAGAGGGGGCAAGGCTTGGAGTGGTAGCTATTGATGACTTTATGACAACTGAATATTTCTCCATGCTGGGGGAATCCTGTACCTTTATGGTAGCTGTAAGTTCTATTTGCTTTGCCAGTGTAACACAAAGCAAACTGGATCTGGCTTATGCAAAGCAGAATTTGGCATTTTAGTTTGAATTGGAATATGGATGAAGATCTATAAAGACCCCAAAGTATCCAGCATTTCCATTGAGTGAAGGTTTTTTTGTAGTGATTGGAGAAATTGGGATTGGAGACAGGATGCCTGGATTCTGCTCCAAAAACTGTGTGATCTTGGGCTATTTCTGTACTTCAGTTTTCCCAAAGAGGATTAATAATATTCAATCGGTTGTATCAAGACCTCTGAACTCTCAGGCTGAAGGCAATATATAGGTGCAAAGTATTAATCATCATTATTTAGTGTTAGCACTATCTAATATCTAGTATCTCTTTAGCACATATATAAACTAACTAAATGGCTGGTGAATGGGCTTCATGAAATATATTTTTGCTCAACCTGGTGGCTAGTAGGCATATCTCCATGTTATGAAAAAATACCACCATAATACATACTAATTGCTAGCATCATGCGCAATGGACCTGGGCCAATGCCTCTTGAAATCAGTGGGAGGTTTTTGATTGACTTCAGTAGGCACTGGATTAGGTTGCGTCTCATAGAGAAGTCAAGAGTGTGCATTCCATGGGGATTGAACTACCTTCTCTCCTCACAGTGGTTCCAGCATAAACTGAAGCCTTTTTCTCTCCAGGGCTGGGAAACTTTCCACCACCACTACATTTCCACTTAGAATACAAAAAAGTATTAGTATTTAATTTAGAGAGAGAGTTGTGGACAGAGTATAAACAATTAATGTCCTGGTTCCTACCCTTCAGAAAATACAGTCTGAAAACCTATTTAAGTCACCCTGTGCCAAACAAATATCATGGCCTCTACACTGCTGCTCTGAGCAGAGTAGTTCACCATGGTGCAGATATATATAATGTATTTCAGCAGAATGCACAGTAGTCAGCATCCTTTGGAGGAAGAGGGGCGGGAAGGGGAAAAAAGATGGAAAACATATCAGTATCTAATTGCACCTGTCATACTGAAAGAAATGAGTTTCTCCAGATCAGGAGAGAAATTTGTTGCTAGAGTTAATGTCAGAGGCCACTTCTCCTCAGCTGCACCAGGCAACATGAAACTTAACATATCAGGACTATTCAGTCATCAGCTCTATATATCTAGGTATATAGAACAATACAAACCCAAAAGAAAAAAAAGGAAAAGAAAACCTAGAAAGTGGATGCTGGTGCTACTAAGTTTGGCTCTGCAACCACTGGTAGTAGTCATGTCTCACTGTGAGATGTCCAAAAAAAGTAAGCACACAGAAATCAAATAAAGAAACAGAAGATCTATAACTAGAAAAAGTGCAAGGAACCTGATCTGTGTTGGTTGGATGCCCAGGTTACATGGAATATATCTGTTCCCTGATTGGATGAGATTTCCATTTTTCCAGTCTAAATTCACCACTCTTTCATGAAGATTCTGCAACATCTGCCTCCAGTTAATTCTGTATCTAGGGCAAAGAACTACAACATTGTAAAAAAAAATATTAGTCCATAATACAGCAGGACCCATCCACAATAACGTCAACCATTGAGACGCATATTGTTCTGGTTCTCCATTCAGTGCACTGCTTCCCCATGGAATACCAGGTATAATTCAAGGACTCTAGTTCTTACCTTTGTCACACTGGTATAAAACTAGCGTAACTCCATTGACGCCAGTGTAAATGAGGCTGGAATTTTGATTCATTTTTAAGCCCCTCCATGGATCTGGCCCAAGATACCTCGGACAGCACCTCTCTTTCTGCCTATGACAATTCCTCCAAAGCTATGGTCTTCAAGAACCATGAACCGGTCAGACTCATGGGTGAAGCTCATGATAACAGAAGGGCAGGCTCTGGTATTGACAAGGCCAACCCATTACCGAAGAAGTTAACTTAAATTGCCTGGAGAATAGGGCTGCATGTTAATACTATGCCTTTGTGCAGACATGAAGGGTGACTGGTATGTGGGGAGTCAGAGTTACAGCTTGTAGTCAGTCGCTGGCTGTGTGTGTGTGTGTTCTCTGTGTGTGCTGCACTGGCTCTGGCCAGATAGCCTGCACGGCAGGCCCCAACTGAACTCTCCAAAAGACCACAGACTCGGTTTCTATAGCGAAGGCACTCGGCCAGGTTTATTGTCAACGAAGCATGGTCCTACTTCAATGATTACAGATACACAAACACATAGAAGCTCATTGCAATGGACTCAGCTCAATGAATGACTTTCCATTCCCTCTTTATATGCTGAAACGAACAAGTTACGTATTGCCCCTCTGACATGCTTAGTTACCACCCTTTACCTTGTATGTGTTGATTCAATCAAATATCTCTATTCATCACCCTGTCATCCTGACCTTATCTTTAAGAGGGGGTCAGTGTACCCTTGTATCATCTTTGGGAAGTGTGTTTACACCATAACCTTGTATCAGGGTGTTCTGATACTACCTTTCTGAAATGTGTTTCCATGAATACTTAATGCCAAGGCATGCTTGTGTTTTTGCAGTTCAAGCCCAGTTCTTTCTAAATTCATGTATTGGATAGTGAACCCACAAGCAGCCATCTACTTTGTAACAGGGAGGGACCTGAATTTAATTTGGGCCTTAGGCCTTACACCAGGCCCTCAGGCCTCATGCCTCAGGCTCTCTCTTTCCACTACATAGCCATGCAACGAGTGGTGTGTGTCCTCCCTGCCCCGCCTGGTTCTTTGGCAATTCTGAAAGAGAGGAGGGGAGAGGAATCATTGTGGGTTGAACCAATTTTTTTTTCCAAAAGTTTAATCAAATAGAAACGTTATTTTAAAAAAAAAATAATTTATGAGTGAAAAAAAATCTCAATTTTTTTGTTTTAATTAAAAATAATAAAGGAAAATTTGAAACAGTCATTTCAAATCAAAATGTTTAGTTTAAAAAATGTCAATACATTTAGATTTTTTTAAAATTCTGTGAAAACTGTTGGACTGAAATAATGTGGTGAAATTGTTACAAATATGCTAAATGTTTTGGTGTCACCAAAAGCGCATATATTTAAAAAAAATTGTCAAAATTTCCCATCCAGATCTAGCATAATCCCCCTTCAATTCTCACTGCTCTTCTATTGAGGCAGTAAATGGTGCCAGTATATGTCCAGGCCGTGTACATTACCTAATATGCTGGTGCAACTAGGTGGTGTTAGATGTTTGGCTGCGTGTGTGTGTGTTCACCTTGTGTACTACCCCAGCTCTGTGCAGAGCCGCTCAGCAGACCTTGAATGAACCGCTCAATGACCACAAGATCCATTAAGGTACGAAGGTGGCAGGCCAGATTTCTTCTTGACAAAGCACGGTAATATCACCTGGCAGACTTTTCAAGGATGCTAAGACATGTATGCCCATGAGAATGGATGCAGCTCAGTGAATGGTGCGACTTTTCATTCCCCCCTCAGCTGGACAAAGATACTCCCTCTGAGATACATTTTTATACCCTGGTACAAACAAGTTACGTACTGCCTCTGACATAGTTAGTTACTGATGTGGCTAGTTATCACTCATCACCTTGTACATGCTGGTTCGATCAAAAACATCTTTAGTGCATGCTGTCATCCTGACCTTATCTTTTAGGAGGGGTCAGTGTGTTCCTGTTATCTTTGGGGAAAGTTTTTGTACCATCCTTGATATCGGGATGTTCTGGTACCATTTATATTGGGATGTGTTTGCGTGAGTACTCTGTGCACTTCTTAGGAGTGTGTATTTCTACAATATCAGCCCTTGTCAGATTCTGTGAGCAGGTTCTGCCTCATGCCGGGCTTGTGATATGTCTCAGACTCTCTTCCTACTACACGAGGCAGCTGGGCACATTGCTTCTTTGCCCTAGTCCATCCTCTCCTGCCTACTTGTGCAATGGTAGGGGAGTGGGAATAGGGTGGCACCACAAAGCTAACTACTTTCCCTATGCTACTTCCTGTGCAGCATGTGTCCCTTTACACCGCGGTGCCATTGGGCTATCTAAGCCATAATTTGGCTCTGAGCTAATTTTTTTGTTTAGTTTTTTGACTTTCCTGCAGCTAATGGGCCCGTTCAACCAAAATATGTTTTAATACACCCACATGCAAAAGCTCATTCATCTAGGAATAAAGAAAGCAGGCCACACTTACAGAATGTGGGGGGGGGGGCTGTATCTTTGCAAGGAGCTCCACTGGAGAAGATTTAAAAATCATAGTGAACAAAGAATTCAACACAAGCTCCCAGTTGTGACACTGTTGCAAAAAGGGCTAATGCAATCCTTGGATGTATAAACAGGGGAGTAGTGAATAGGTGAGGAGGAGTGATTTTACCTCTATGTATGACACTGGTGAGACGAATACTGGAAAATGGAATCCGTTCCAGTGTCCACATTTTTAAAGGATGTTAAACTGGAGAGGGGGGCAAAAAGGAGCCATGAAAATGAGTTGAGTGCTGGAGAAAATGTCCTAGAGTGAGAGACTTAAAGAGCTCTTTAGCTTATCAAAAAGACAATTGAAAGGTGGCTTGATTACGGTGTATGAGTATCTTCAGAAAAAGAAAATACCAGCTATGAAAGGGCTCTTTAATCTAGCAGAGAAATGCAGAACAAGAACCAATGGCTGGAAGTTAAAGCTAGGCAGATTCAAATTAGAAATAAGGAACACATTTTTAACAGTGAACATGATTAACTATTGGAACAAATTACCAATGGAAGTGGTGGATTCTCCTCCTCCATGTCTTCAGATCAAGGTTGGATGCCTTTCTGGAAGATGTGGTTTAGTCAAGCACAAGTTATTGGGGTCAATAAAACTGTGAAATTCTCTTTCCTGTGATATACAGGATGTCAGACTAGATGATCTAATGGTCCCTTCTGGCTTTAAAAATCTATAAATCTCTTCACTAAAAACAATATGAAGGAGGAAGAGGACACAAAAGAGGTGAATGGCAAGAGGAAAAATAGAGAAAATAAATGGCTGCATTTGCTTGAGGGGAGTGGTTAGGGAGGGCAAAAAGTTCAGATCAGTGAATGTAACTATTATGTTTTGGAAGACACTCCTATAGTACAGTGATGGGGAATATGAAAATCCAATTACAGGCAGGACTGGTAATGCCGCCCAATATTAAGGTTGCTCGATATTTACTATCGTAAAACTCCTTTGCATAGGCAACCTTAATTCTGGTATTTGCCAGTTTGTTTTGAGTGCTTGAATTTTCAGCCTTAATGATCTTTTAACATAGTTTGTGTGCATAATTTAGACAGTTCTATTTTAAAGAGGGATTTTTTTCTGAAATAGTATTTTTACTGAATCTTATTTAGAAAGTTTTATTATATTACCATGATTTCATGGCATTTCAATTTATACTACATTATTGGACTGTTAACTCACTTCCACTACTCAATTAGGCTGGCTATATTGTTTCACTACTAACTTGCTTTTCAACAGATTATAATTATTAGAAGGCTCTTTATATTTACCTAGTGTCTAGGTTTATTCCTGTAAGCAAGATTCCTTTCAGTGTCACCATGGTATCTGCAGACTTCAGTAGGAAGGAAAATGATTGTAATATTTTATATCCATGTGTTTAGAATATGATTTAACTAGTGTGTGACTTATTAGAAGTAGCTGTATTCTTTCCTCTGCAAAACAAAACAAGGTCAGGTAGAAGAGATTTTGTGCAAGACATCATTTAACAAATTGTTTGACATTCATTTGTATTCTTTCATTATTTGAATTATATATCTGCTTACCTTTAGGTACTGTATGACCTAATAACTGTCTATGATTCATAGGGTCTGTATATTTAATATGAGAGCTGTGCTAATGACAAATGTTTTTGGGTTGCTGGCAATTCTGAGAAATCTGCGGGAAAATGTTATTTTGAGTTGACCTGAACTCAATTTTTTGCAAAATTTTCAGCAAATTTAAAATCATGTTAACCCAAAGCCCAATGTTTGATTTTGAGCATTTTTAACATTTAGGAAAATAAATTGAAGAGACTTTGAAATGCAAATCACTTTGATTCCCCCAAAATCAAAACAAGTTGACCTTTTCTGAACATTTTTACTTTGCCTGAAACAATTTGGTGAAACAGAAAAGAATCCATGAAATGGTTCAGCCTACGTCTACACTCGGAACTGGGGGGGGGGGGTGATGTCCCAGCACACGTAGACACACTCGTGCTCACTCTCATTGAGTGAGCATGTCAAAAATAGTCGTGGAGCTGCAGTAGCACGGGCAGCAGCAACATGAGCTAGTCATCCCAAGTACAAACTCACCATTACCCCGTGGGTACGCACCCTTGGTGGCAAGTCCATGCCACCGCTGCTGTTGCCCATCCTACCATGGCTACACGATTGTTTTTAACATGTTAGCTCAATGAGCACAAGCGTAAGCATGTTTATGTGAGCTGGGAATCTCACCTCCAGCTCCAAGCGTAGACTTCGCGTCAGTATCACTGAATGTGCATTTTGTGCTTAAAAAAAAAATTAGCTCAGCTCTACATAATACACCATCAAAATCATCCCTTTATAGAGTTTCTTTCTTGGTCCCCAGTACTGCAACAGGAGCCATCACTATAGGCCCTAACCCCTGCATGGAACTCCACTGATTATACTGAGATTCAGACTAAGAGGGAAGGTTTGTGCTAACAAACCTCATTTGCAGGCTCCAACCTAAAAGACTTAATGAGGCATAAATGCCATAGATTTGAATTCCATAAGGAGTTATTCATTATGGCCATGATCCAATGCCCACTGAAGTCAAAGGGAGTCTTGTCATTGGTTTCGCTGGGATTTGGATCAGGCCCTGTAATCATTGTGTGGTGGGTGCTTATAGGATTGAAAGATGCTGAACAGGTCTTATCAATAATGAAACCTTGTACTCCTATAGAGCCTTTCACTGTAGGATCCAAAAGACTTTACAAATAATGCGTCCACAGTGATAAACTCAAGAGACAAGATGATTTGAAATTTTCCGATGAAACTTAGTTTTATTGAAAAATGCCAGTTGGATTAAAACAAACTCTTTTGTCAAATCTGTTATAGTTTTGATAAAACTTTCATTGAAAACACAGCCATGTTGACATTGGAAACCTGCTTGCAAGCCAATCTTCCAGGGTTCAGAGCCCCAGTTCTTGAGCTGCTGGGTTCCCTGCTCCATCAATTTCTCATATTTTGTTTTCGGCACACCATATTTCAGTGTATCCAACATGATTTTTTCAGGGAGGAGGCTTAAATTCACAAGAAATTTCAGTACATTTGGTTTTGTTTGGAAACAGAACAAATGCAAATTCCAAAACACCAACGTATTGCTAACCAAAACCCTTGAGTTTTAAACCAGTTCTGTTTGAGTCACAAAATTGTATTATGCCATCACTCAGTAAAACAGGCCATTAGAGTGTAGCAAATGAGAGCCACTTTTGGAAGCTAGCTTTTCCTAGTATTCAACTTAAATTCTCCTGTTTTCATATTTCTCTTAATTATGCCTTCGAGAAGTACAGTAAATGATACCTCACGCTCGCTGAAACGTATACACTTCACAGTCTATAATTGTTATCAAATCCCCTTTCTTAGAAATCAATTAGCAAAGCTACACATATGTGTGTGTTGAGCTAAATTCTCTCTCATTTAATTCTTCATCAGAAGCCAATATAGCCCATGCCCTAGTTAATTTTGCTGATTTTTCACTGAATTCCCTGAAATTTGTACATAGGAACATAATTACCACAAAGGATGAGACCCATGGTCCAACTAGTTTAGAATCTTGTCTCTGAGACAGAGACGAGCACCAGATGTATAAGAGGAAGATGCAAATGTAACCTACATCAAGGAGAGTAAGTCAGTTTACTTAGCAATTCTGTGCTGCAGAATTCCTCTACATGACGAAGTATTTGCACAGACCTGAATTCATATACTTGCGCGAGACTGCAGCTGGATTTTTATAGGAAAACTTTAAATACTAAAAGTGGAAATTATAAGAAGATTTATTTCTCTCCTTCTAAGAATCCAATGCCAGTCTTTACCATAAGATGGCTATACACACACCACACAGACACCCGTATGTACACACACAATTAGCAGTTTCAAATTTCTTTTTACTGAATAACACTCCAAAGATAGGTTTCAGAGTAGCAGCCGTGTTAGTCTGTATCCGCAAAAAGAAAAGGAGGACTTGTGGCACCTTAGAGACTAACCAGTTTTTTTGAGCATAAGCTTTTGTGAGCTACAGCTCACTTCATTGGATGCACAAAAGATAAAATACTACAGCACGCCAATTACAATGCACCCAAGCTGGACTAACATCACCAACTCAAGGTTTGTTATTTTTCTTTAAAATGAAAAATATAACATGGGGCCTATATCCCACTATCTGTCTGTCAAACTCATTGGGTCTTCTAATAATCAGAGATCTTCTGCTTTCACATATGTTCCCCCAGGATATTTTATTGAGAACTAGATAAAACATTTAATTGTCCCCCATAACTAAGTGTTTCAGCATCCCAATATTGAGTGCATACAGAACTTTAAATAAAACTGACAATTACTGTAATTGCTAGGCTCACATGGTGTCTTTGGTTCAATGATGTGATGCAACTTACAGAACCACTTGGCCTCCAGTCTACAATTCCTCCTTTGTGGTGTTTTCCCAGTCTCAATCCCACTGACTTCTGTAAAATTCCAGGGAACTGTATTGAGATCCAATCTACAGATTCAGTCTGGGTTATGCCTGCAGCTCGATCTTCCTCCTCCAAGGCTGGGCTGGATCTGAGTGGTGCTAAAAATGGCTGCCAGTTTCATACCCCTGATAGAACTCTCTATTGACTCTTCAGGAACTTCCAGATTCTCACTGTGTATGTGTGTACATCCAGAAATGTCTGCCCTTAACAAAGCCTTCCACACCACTTTCAAAACAGCTAGAGAGCATGGCTAACAAATTCCTGCACCCCCTCTTGTGTGCTGAAATTGGTACTATTTGCTTAGTCACTTAAGCATCTATACTGCCACCTTGCATGGGAATGTTACCATATCAACTCAGAGCAAATAGAAACATCACCTGTAATTACACCAATACTTTTTTGGGTGCACACAGAAAAGAAAAGAAAAGAAAAGAAAAGAAAAGAAAAGAAAAGAAAAGAAAAGGGGGTCACACAAGAGACCCCATAGTGGGCAGTTATGGCATAACCTGCTTAGTCTCTTCCTAACTCCCTTAGTTAGAAGTTGACTTATTCTTTGAAGCATGAGGTTTTCTCAGTATCTTTCTGGTGCAAGAATGGAGTGAAACGAACCACCCTCCCAAAATATTTGGATAAAGTCCATGGCAATGGTCTTCCCGTTACTGTCTGAAGAAACAAGTCAAAGACAGTGTGTTCAGATACCACAGTCATGTGTGGGCTTAAGAACCCAAATAGAATTGAAAGATGATTCACAGTAATGCTTGTCCAGTGCCGGACATTCGTTCCTCTTGCACCGCCAATGTTTTTGTTTGGAGAACACTTCTCCTGCAGACCAGTTCCTGCCATTTGTGAAGCGAAGGTGGCTATGCTGGGAGGAGTGGTAAATACGCTGGAGGGTAGGATTAGGATACAGTGGGACCTAGACAAATTAGAGGATTGGGCCAAAAGGAACCTGATGAGGTTCAACAAGGACAAGTGCAGAGTCCTCCACTTAGGCGGAAGAATCCCATGCAGTGCTACAGGCTGGGGATCGACTGGCTAAGCAGCAGTTCTGCAGAAAAGGACCTAGGGGTTACAGTGGACGAGAAGCTGGATATGAGTCAACAGTTTGCCCTTGTTGCCAAGAAGGCTAACAGCATTTTGGGCTGTACAAGTAGGACGATTGCCAGCAGATCAAGGGACATGATCGTTCCCCTCTATTTGGCATTGGGCAGGCCTCATCTGGAGTACTGTGTCCAGTTTTGGGCCCCACAGTACAAGAAGGATGTGGAAAAACTGGAAAGAGTCCAGCGGAGGGCAACAAATGATTAGGGTGCTGGAGAACATGATTTATGAGGAGAGGCTGAGGGAACTGGGATTATTTAGTCTGCAGAAGAGAAGAGTGGGGGGGAGGGGCGGGATTTGATAGCTGCTTTCAACTACCTGAAAGGGGGTTCCAAAGAGGATGGATCTAGGTTCTCAGTGATAGCAGATGGTAGAACAAGGAGTAATGGTCTCAAGTTGCAGTGGGGGAGGTTTAGCTTGGATGTTAGGAAAACCTTTTTCACTAGGAGGGTGGTGAAGCACTGGAATGGGTTACTTAGGAAGGTGGTAGAATCTCCTTCCTTAGAGGTTTTTAAGGTCAGTCTTAACACAACCCTGGTTGGGATGATTTAGTTGGGGATTGGTCCTGCTTTGAGCAGGGGGTTGGACTAGATGACCTCCTGAGGTCTCTTCCAACCCTGATATTCTATGATTCTATTCTATGCCTTCTGCCACCTCTCTCAGGCTGTAATCTGCAAGCCTGTGCCAGGGCGTGCTTTTTGAAAAGTAGAGAAAAAATGAAAAATAGATGAGTAACACTGTACAAAGACGAGGTAAGTAAGAGGAGAGCTGTCCCTCCTGACTCAAAGTTGAACATTTTTTCAGCTTTGCTGCACACCTCATTCTCACCCCTGTTTCATGGCTGTCAATAATGGAAGTTTTCTCTTCTTTCTCTCTAATTGTCTCTGACAAGCATTTGGAAATCTTTCCTGTGAGAATCTGCCTGTAGTATTCTACGTTGGTTTCAGACTCTAGGAGAAAACTGGACAATCTGGCATCCAGAGATTTTAAAAAGAGCCAATATGCAGGCCATAAGTCAGTGGATAAGAAAGACACTTCAGGAGGAGTAGGGCAGGATAGACTTCTATTAATAAAATCAAGGAGTCCTCTCACATCTTCTAACAGTAGGTGGGAGTTTCAGCTCGAAGTTCATGCTTTTATGACAGAGTTCTCACTGGCACTCTGTAAACTGCTGACCAAATTCTCCACCTTGATTTCAGTGGGGTTGAGTGAGAGGAGAATTTGTCTGCATGTTAATATATGGATGGTTGCGTATGTGGGAGGGTGACGAGGGAAAGGTTGTTAATTAAATCTGAAGACGAGATCCTGCTCTTTGCAGCTGAATTAAAAATGAAATAGCAATTGAAGTTTAATTAGTGTCTTTGCTTACTTGTGCATTCAAACTTGAAAGATGGCTTAAGACTTGGTCATAAGCTCCTGTGGCTCGGAGATGATTATGGAGTCTGAGTGCTATGTGTCACATGGTGTTATCAAAGACCCCACGCTACAACTGAGACATTTATGCTGTAGATAACATAAGCATCAAGCAAAATGCTGTGCCAGATTCAGAAGTGATGTAACTTATTGTGTGAGTATGCAGGTGGAAAGAGGACCTGTTCCAGGAATCCAGGGCTGGCTGGAAAACAACAATTTTCTTTCATGAAAAATGTCAAGGTTTTGAAATTGTTTTTGTTCAAATGCAGAACAGGAGAGAGATCCCAGACTAGCCTGGTGGTTAGGCCACCTAGCGGTCCAAGACCATTGTCTGAATCTCCCTCATCTTCCACACCACTAGGTTACTGTGGAGTTTTCATCTGCCCACAAATACCATCCTAGACCTGACAAACCTTCCTGGCAAAATGTTCATTGAAACGAATACATTTCCACAAATTGGTATTTTTTCAACCAAAATAAAGTTCATCATTTTTTTTACCAGCTGTAATCAGTAACTCCCATTGGTTTCAGCAGACGTAATGATTGCTCATTAACTGTGAGCAGTTACTCATTACTGGTTAATTATGAAATAACTATGCATGTCCTGAATTGGGATAAAAAAAGAGCCCAGGGAGTCTAAGTAGGGCTAAATGAGACTTAAAGGAACCTAAACTGATGGTCAGAGTGGTCCCTCCTGGCCTTTATATCAATTATGTTGTGGTATCTTACACAAACAGAGGCTGGGGAATAGGTAAAGTGGGGTTATTTTGGAGGGGAGTTACTGTGATTTTTCTTATTTACACCATTGTGATATTTATGCTTCTTGGTGTCCTTCACTTTTCCAGTCCAAAAGGCCAAGATTTCTCATACTTCTACTCACATTGCTCTGGAAGCAGTCTCACTGATTTCAGCTATGCTTGGAGTAAGGTTGGGATTAAAGGCTTTGGGGGTTTAAGCATCCAAAGCCTGTTGGATGTCAATGGTATTTGGGCATCAAACTCCTTTTATGACCTCTTTGAACATCCCATTCTAAGAGTCTGCTCTGTGTGAGCAAGGGTGTCAGAATTTGGCCCATCAATTCCTTTATACACACCTACCGTCTCTTGTTTTCTCTCTCTCTCTCTCCTCCCCTCCCCCACCTCAATTTTGGTGAGTCAGTGGAAACTCAGGTAAATCTGTGGACTGCGGCTGTAGTAAATCAAACTAATTACTTTTGCACTAAGAAAGAAAATATCTACAATGGATGATTTTTTTGTTTTGTTTTGTTTTTTGATTAAAGACTGCTAATACATCTTTACTTAATCGCTGTCCTAAAATGTGATTCCTTTGATGGAAGCTGAAGCAATTGTGGAATCTTTTCCCCTCTCTAGAAACCTAGACTAGAAACCTATTTACAATGCTAAATCATTAGGGTTACTCCTTGTCCAAAAGCCAGAGACTGTAAATCTGTGCCAAGCCTCTTAATCTGTGCCAAGCCTTCTTTGTGGAATAGTATTATACAGCCAAAGAATAGCTGCACTGAATGATTTTCTCCTATAAATACCATTTAAAGGCATCTATATTTATGCTCTTTTCCTACTGCTGCTTCTGTCAGCTGTTGATCCTAAAAATTTTGCCTGCAAGCTGATTTGCGTGGGTGGCCCTTGCACCTCTATGGATCCCCATTTGCTTCAATCAAACTGGCAAAGAGACAAAGACAGTGTGGTCTAATGGGGTTCTCTTCCTAGCCTGGCCACTGACCTAGTCTATGATCAGAGACAAATCACTTCAGTCCAGATTCTCAAAGGTATTTAGCCTTGTAACTCCCATTTATTTCAATAGGAGTAAGATAACTAAATATCTTGAGGAACTTCGTCTTCATCTCTTTGTTCCTCTGTTCCCTTCCCACCCTTTGTCTATTTAAATTGGAAGCTCTTTAGGGCATGGACTGTCTCTAGCCATGTGTGTACAATGGATCCCCAATCGCTATCAGAGACTCTTGCTGCTTTAGAAATACTGGCAATTACAAAGGTGTAGCGGACAGGGTGCAACACAAGTACAGCATTCCAGGTGACTGTTGGCCTGAGATACAATATTTTACTAAGTCATTGCTTTTGTTTATTAGGTAAAATAAATAGATCATCCTGAGATGTCAACAGTAATATGAGAATATCAAACTAATTGACATAATTTGTTTCTGTCTTTCCACCAAGGGGTTAAAGTTAGGACAATGCAAAGGGAAACTATTATGCAGAGTAAACTTAACATATGCAATTTAAAACTGTAGCAATTGTTTTTGGTCAGTTTCTTGCAATCTGCAAGGTAATTTTTTTCAATTTATTTGGAATTAGTCAAGTGCGCCGTTGAAAAGGCAGAGTGAATTGATGTTAAATAGTTTTTGGAAGATGTAATTGTCTGATGATTTGTAAATAGCCAAGCTTATCAAAAAAGTAATTTAAATGTTATGCTGACAATTTTGTTCACTTTGGTGTACTCTGTAAACTTGTGATTCCAATTTTTAGCCCTTATTAGCATCAGAATTCTCTTTGCACTGCTAAATCATTTAAGGCATTGAGTGTACCCAACACATCTAACTCTGAACTTTTACTGATCCTTCACCCAGCATACTTAAGTTATATTCAAGAATCAAAATTGCTTTTGTTTTCCAAAGCCCGCAGTGAGTCAGGCACTCTAATAACATTTTGGTCAGAGTGGTATAAGAATAGGACTAGAAAAGAAGTAGAATTTTCTAGGCTGGAATGTATGTTTACATTATTGCCAACTCCAATAATTTAAAAAAAATATGAGTCAGGCTCCAAAATTATGAGATGTCCTTAAAACTAATGAGATTGAAATAAAAAGTAGTAAATGTTGGGTTCCTTTATTTGCCTTTTGATTCTTGAGCCTGTGGGGAGGTCTCTTCAGTGGTGTAACTAGGAATGGAAATTTGGGTGGGCCCCAACTTTCAGTGGACAGGCAATGACTAAAGATCTGATATCACAGCACTTCAGAGCTTCTCAGGTGGGTAACCAGTCCCGAGGCCCCCCTGCCCTTTCCTGGCGAGGGCGACCCTGAGGCACTCTAACCCTGGTGGTGGAGATGCTGTGTGTGTCACTCCTCATGGCTCCCCACACCATCCCACCTACTTCAGATAGGGCTGGGCCTGGACTGGCCTTTCCTCCTGCCCTGGGCACCAGCCAGAGCTGTCCAGCACCACCCACTGAAGAGGCACTGTTGCTTGGTACAGGGGGAGATGCATCAGACCTGTCTACGTCAGAGCTTCCCTGCCACTGTGCAATGGAGACTGAGCAGCACCCCTCTCCCTGGCTCTGTGTGAGACGGAGACTGGGCTCTGGGGGGGGGCGGGGAGAATGAGCACCCTCCTGGCAACCGTGCAGCAAACTGGTGGGGATGGCAGGGGGTGAGGACATGGGCTGACAGATTTGTGTGGGCCTGGATGCTAATTGGGTGGGCCTACCCACAGTTAAACATAGGTCATAATTTCATGCTTTTCTCTGCAACCACAATGACTAGAAATGTACTTTTCTTAAAAATGAATATTGGATTCACATGTAATCAGAAGATCTCAGGAGCTGGAAGTTTAAGAAAAATACCAAATAGCATGAGATGAAATGACAAAATTGTGTTTTCCTCAAAATGGATTTTTTTTATTTTGAAAGTTTTCAGTTTTTTGTTAAAAAAAATCATGGAAATTGATATATTTTTTAAAAAAAATCAACTTAAACTGAAGCAATTATTATATCCCTGTGACAACACATCTGCACTGGCCAGAGAGTGAAGGTGATGGACCAATGCTATGGCACTCAGAATCTGTTTAGCTCCTTACAAAGAAGATTAGGAGGTGACTTGATTATATTATATAAATACTGTCACTCAGAGAAAATACTGGTTACAAATGGATGCTTAATTCATTCAGTGGATAAATACAAAGCAAGAATCAACAGCTGGAAGCTGAAGCTAGACAAATTCAAATTAGAAATAAGCCCCTTTTTTTTAACAGTGAGAGGGATTAACCATTGGAACGAACTACCAATGGATGTGGTAGCTTCTCCATCTCTGGATGTCTTCAGATCAAGACTGGGTGCCTTTCTGGAAAGTATGCTTGAATTAAACACAGGTTACTGGGCTCATTTCAGGGATAACTGGGTGAAATCCTCGGGCCTGTGTTACATAGGAGATCAGAGTGGATGATCTAATGGTCCCTTCTGTCCTTAAAATCTATGCATTTGTTCCCTGCCTTTTTCTCTCCATTCCCTTCCTATTTGATCTGGTAAGGGAGAAAGCTGGCATTATAGTACCCACTTACTCCTGCATGCCTGGAACAAAGGTCTGAGTAGCCCACACTGATGTATAAGGGAATTTCTTACTTCCTCTTACTCCATGGCATGGACTTGTGGTCCAAGTGTCATTCTAGCCATCTGAATTTAAATAGTATTCAAATGCATTATTATTATTATGAGTTATGGGCATGAGGCTCACTCCAGACCACATTTAGCTTTTCTACCAATATCGCAATAGAGCTATATACGCCAACCACCCTTGCTTTTTTTTAACTTTGACCGTGTATTTCAATTAGTTGGCTGCATCTTCCCTTTTTCCCCTTTCTGCTTTTCATTTATTTATTTATTTGCCAGGTTAGAAATGCAATGGAAGGAAACCTCATGAACCACAGGTATACTGCAGGCATCGCTGCTCGGCTGCTGTGTTCGACTGCACTGAAGAAAATGAATCTTTTCAAACAGGTGAATTTTCCAGCAGAAATGGACCGAACAGATTCAGTTCATTGAATAGAAAATGTAATGGTGATCTAAACCTATTACCTTCAAAGAAGTCTGTGACATTTTCTTCAAGCATATTGATCTGCTAGAGAGACAGAGAGGTGGGGGACCGAGGGGAAAAAGAGAACTTTATTTTTTTACTCATTGTGTTGCGTCAGTCATTGTAATGCTAGTCACAATGTATAAAAGACTCCTTGAATCGCAGGGTTTTTGAAGAAGCCACAATAAATGATTTTACAAGGCAGCAGTAAGAGTCTGTTTATAATCAATTGAGTATATTTTGAAATAGCTAAAAAATAAATCTAGATTTCCCAGTTTCTCCCCTGACATTCTAACTTGCTCAATAACCAAACCCATTTCAACCCAGCATACCTATCACTTGTCCAGTGGTCCGTTCTTTCTTTTCAATCTGTAGTACCTTTCAGGTTCTTAATCACATTTCCCACCCCCACCCCCCCTCTTTCTACTAGGCTGTTGATAGAAACTGAGCTAATTTCAAGTCTTATTTTACCTAATTTGGATTGGCAACATGTCCTATGGGGGCGGGGAGAGAACAACATCAGCCTGTTTCTGGCGTATTTTCTAGTTTTTGTTTTAGAATCATGTCTCTAGAGATTAGCAAAGCTGCAGAGAATTCTACTTCATTGTAGAAATGTCACTTTAGCTGTTGTAGTTAAGGTTATTTCAGTGCTTCCATTATAATAGAACCTCTCTATTTTACTGAATAAAATTTCCTTGTATATGAAAATTTGTAGTTTGAATGTAACTGAATTTAAGTTTACCATACTTTAAGGTAATGGAGATGCAATCTTTCCATAGCATAGATCCATTTTGGAATATGCTGCATATATTTTGCATTTAGAGACTGTTAGTAAGACATTCAAAGTAACACTTTGCAGGCAACATTACCAATATATGTAGAAGATGCATTAAAATCCCTTGGTGGGATAACAGAGCTAGTAAAGTTCTTTATTATTAACATAATATTGAGTCCATTTATTTTGGCATTATCTTAATTTGATCCATTTTCTTTCTTGTTCATGGAATATAGAGGTGTTGTTTTTTTCCCTTTGTGCCAGTGCATAATACTAGTGCATTTTGTTGTGATCTGAATTTTATAATCTTGCCTATTACTTACAAGCAATCTGCTGCTCCAGTTGTTCCTAGGTGTTTTTATAAACTAATTTAACATCTGTTTGTACTATATAATTGTATCAACTTACAAATGGCCAATAGAACTTAGCATTGCTAAGAATTACCATGCAGATAAATGGAGTTACATTAGTAATTATAAAAAAACCCAAAAACAAACAAACAAAAAACCCCTCAGTATTTCATGGTAAACTTGGTAAATAAACTCTGTTATCAGGATGATGTTATTTTCTATAGGGCTTCTGCATTCAATTAACAAGAAAATATAAGCCATGTGCTTTTTAATATAAATTAAATCATAGCTGAATTGAGTTAAAAATAACAAATAATTCTTTATCCGTAATATGATGCCAGGATCTGGAGATGTATATAGTACATGTTGGAAAGTGAGCAAATTAAAGGGAAGCAGAGAAACTACTCGGAATCATTAGAAATAGTGAATTAAGAAACAAAGCCAATAGGCATGCCTGGGTATTACTGAGAGCAGAATTTAGCCCCAGATGTGCAAGCCCAAAGCATTCAGTGTATGTGCGACACCTCCATAAGACTTGCTTACTTATGTTGGCATATTTAATAGGAAAAACATTTAATGATACTGGTCTTCTCTTGAACATTTTGTTCAGTGCCGGACTGGACTATGGTCTCTAAATATTTGACAGCTATTCCAACTGTATAATTTTTAAGGATTATATTATTAATAGTAATAAGTAGTAGTTCCTAGAGATCCCAACCAAGATTGGGATCCCATTGTGCTAGGTTCTGTACATACAGAAGCAGTCAGTTCCTGCCCCAAAGAAATTACACTCTAGCTAGACAAGACAGACAAAGAGTAGCAGAGAAAAGGAAGCATTATTATCCCAGTTTGACAGATGGAAACTGAGATAAAGAGAGAATGGTCAGACAGGAACTCTGTGGTAGAGTTAGGGATTGAGCCCTAAACCCTGACTCTTAGACTAGGGTCTTAACACAAGAACACCTGTCCTCTCACTAAGTGCAGTCCTCATTAAGCAGGTATATTGTGATCAGTGCAAAGATAATTCCACAGTATCAACAAAGAATAGGAAGTTGTTCCATGGCCATTTTCCTTGCTGAATTTCCTCCTCAACTTTTTGGTTGCTGTTTATGGCCAAAAAGGAAGGAAGGTGGCCAGGAAGTACAAGACTTTTTCACCAACTAGGTATTTGAATTGTCATATTCAGAGATTCAGGAGTGCTCTATGGGATTAGAAAAATGAGGGAAGGTTTGGGATTTTTTTGCAGCTGGGTGGAGGGAAAATGTTGAGCTGACAGGGAGAAGGGAACAGCATAGGGAAAAGAGAGAAAATAACTAATATTTCTTGGTTCCTGTTCTTTGGCTTCTAATGCTAAGGGTGAAGCGGACCTACTTATTAACCCAATATGAGTTAAAGTCTTCAGTGCCAAAATGCAATGAAAGGCTGTGAAAGAATGAGCCACAATTCCAGTATTGGTGTTGTTTTTTGTAGAGTTCAGTGATATTCACTTCCTGGAAGCCTGTTTAAATAATGCTAACCTCCGTGTTTTGTCCAAAGGGACAGACCGTTTTTAGGAGTCAAGCTCATTGTGGCAGACTACCTGCACCACTGTGGGAGCATGGAGGGGAGGGCAGGAAAACTGCCCTGGAGGAAGCTGGAAGAAGTGAGATACAATGGATGGCACAGGAATGTGGGAACTGTTGGGCCTTTCAGCATGACAGGTGATCTTTACCTCTTGATGGGATATAGAGTTGGACAATCAGGGGAATACGGTCTAAAGGAGTTCAGGGAAATCCATTTTAAGAAGGAACACCAAGAGAAGTGATTGTCAGTATCTGTCAGTCTTATTGCACTGGAGTTCTGTTCAGCTTCTGAAGTGTCTCTGCGTATTTCTCCCGTTCCTTCCTTCCTTCCTTCCTTCCTTCCTTCCTTCCTTCCTTCCTTCCTTCCTTCCTTCCTTCCTTCCTTTGAGCATGTAACAGCAACAAGTGTCCAATGCTCTACCAATTCAATCATTTATTAATGAAGCACATTTTTTGGTCTTTTACTGAAAAGGAATGTGACTATAACACAGGATAAAATAGCTCAAAAGTCAATTCTTGTCAATGGATTAATGGAAAACTTGACCACAGAGGAGTGGCAAAATTTGGCCCAATTGAAGGTCACCACTGGCAACTACAGCTGGCTGAAAGTTTTCCATCAAAAATTCAATTTTGTTGATATTGAAATGTTTCACGGGAACATGTTGATTTTGTCAAAATTTCCCATGGGAAAAAAGTCTATGCAAAATCATTCTAACTTTCCTGCTTTATTTTGATGTTGAAACATTTCACTTCAATAAGACAAAAACATTTTGTTTTAATTTTATTTTTGGTTAATTTCATTTAAACTTCTATATTAAAATATTTTAATGTTATGTACAAATATAATTGACATCATATGCAATATAATATAAAGGTCAAAGCAAAATATATTGAAGAAATACAGCTGAAATACATGTTTTAAAATGAAGTGATTTGACATAATCAAAAGAAAATATTTTAATGGTCCCTGTCATAAATATAAAGGGAAGGGTAAACACCTTTAAAATCCCTCCTTTCACCTGTAAAGGGTTAAGAAGCTAGGATAACTTCGCTGGCACCTGACCAAAATGACCAATGAGGAGACAAGATATTTTCAAAACCTGGAGGGGGGGGGAAACAAAGGCTCTCTCTGTCTGTGTGATGCTTTTGCTGGGGACAGAACAGGAATGGAGTCTTAGAACTTAGTAAGTAATCTAGCTAGATATGTGTTAGATTCTGTTTTCTTTAAATGGCTGAGAAAATAAGCTGTGCTGAATAGAATGTATATTCCTGCTTTTGTGTCTTTTTGTAACGTAAGGTTTTGCCTAGAGGGATTCTCTATGTTTTGAATCTGATTACCCTGTAAGGTATTTACCATCCTGATTTTACAGAGGTGATTCTTCTTACTTTTTCTTTAATTAAAATTCTTCTTTTAAGAACCTGATTGCTTTTTCATTGTTCTTAAGATCCAAGGTTTGGGTCTGTGTTCACCTATGCAAATTGGTGAGGATTTTTATCAAGCCTTCCCCGGGAAAGGGGGTGTAGGGTTTGGGGAGCATTTTGGGGGTAAAGACGTTTCCAAGAGGGCTCTTTCCCGGTTATATATCTATTAGATGCTTGGTGGTGGCAGCAATAAAATCCGAGGGAAAAAGAGAAATAGTTTGTACCTTGGGGAATTTTTAACCTAAGCTAGTAAAAATAAGCTTAGGAGGTTTTCATGCAGGTCCCCACATCTGTACCCTAGAGTTCAGAGTGGGGAAGGAACCTTGACAGTCCTGAATCAAAATTTTTCAGAATTTTCATTTCACAGGTAATTTTAGATTTTCTTTCTGACACAGAACAAAAAGAAACTTCAAAATGTTGGAATTTCCTCTGGAACAGAAATGTCAGTTTCCAACCAGGTCTATTGACATCTTCTCAGGAGTTAAAAGGTCAATAACAAAAAGGCAGGGGATTATTCTGGGAAACTGGATGGGTTGGTTTCTATGGGCCATTCTTCTCTATTATAAGCTATTAGTAACTGCCGATTTCATTACAAAACTCCATATATTTAGTATGTTTTATACTTGGTCAAACTGCATATTCAGGGATATTTTTAATGAATGAGTGGTAGAATCTGACTAACTAGATGCTAGGGGTTGGACTGAGTGGTCCCAGACCTCTCCTTATGAATTTACTATCTGTGATTTTTTTTTATACCATGATGAATACAATTGAAACAATGTACCCAGCCCAATATTTACAAAAAGCCTGACATGATACCTGTGTGGTGGGTTGATGAATAAAATATTTATGAACTGTACTAGCAGAAGTTAATTAATGGCCATTCTTTACTGGTATGTGGCAGTGCAGGGTAATGGCACCTCTAATATGATACGTTCATATACAAGAGAATCTAGGGGTAGGTCTACACTACGAAATTAGGTCAATTTTATAAAAGTCATTTTTTTAGAAATTGATTTAATACAATCCATTGCATATGTCCCCAATAAGCGCATTAAGTCGGCGGGGTGCATCCTCACTACCGTGGCTTGCATCGACTTACGGAGAGGTGCACTGTGGGTAGCTATCCCACAGTTCCCGCAGTCTCTGCCACTCATTGGAATTCTGGGTTAAGCTCCCAATGCCTGATGGGTCAAAAACATTGTCACGGGTGGTTTTGGGTATATGTTGTCAGTTGCCCCTCCCTCTGTGAAAGCAATGTCAGACAATTGTTTTGCACCATTTTTCCATGCAGACGCCATACCACGGCAAGCATGGAGCCCGTTCAGCTCAGCTCACCGTCACTGCTGCTGTTGTGTCCTGGGTGCTGCTGTCAGAAGATGGTGCAATAGGACTGCTAACCATCGTCATCCACTGCTTCCGCTGCAACTCTGTTCTCTTGGTGCCATGAATCCACCTCACAGGTCCTCCTGTCGTTCCATATGAATATCAATTCTCATGGCATCCATTGTCATCCACCGCTTCCGCTGCAACTCTGCTCTCCCGCAGATGCCATACCACAGTAAGCATGGAGCCCGCTCAGCTCACCGCTGCTGTTGCGAGCATTGCAAACACCTTGCGCTTTATCCTGCAGTGTGTGCAGAACCTGAAAAAGCAGGCAAGGAGGTGACAACAGCAGGATCACGATAGTGATGAGGACATGGACACAGACTTCTCTCATAGCACGGGCTCTGGCAATTTGGACATCATGGTGGTAATGGGGCAGGTTCCTGCCGTGCAACGCCGATTCTGGGCCCAGGAAACAAGCACAGACTGGTGGGACCGCATAATGTTGCAGGTCTGGGATGATTCCCAGTGGCTGCCAAACTTTAGCATGCATAAGGGCACTTTCATGGAACTTTGTGACTTGCTTTCCCCTGCCCTGAAGCGCAAGAATACCAAGATGAGAGCTGCCCTCACAGATGAGAAGCAAGTGGCAATAACCCTCTGAATGCTTGCAATGCCAGACAGGTACTGGTCAGTCGGGAAACAATTTGGAGTGGGTAAATCTAGTGTGGGGGCTGCTGCGATCCAAGTAGCCAGTGCAGTCACGGAGCTGCTGCTAACAAGGGTAGTGACTCTGGGAAAAGTGGAGGTCATAGTGGATGGCTTTGCTGCAAAGGGGTTCCCTAACTGTGGTGAGGTGATAGACGGAAAACATAGCTCTATCTTGGCACCGGACCACCTTGGCAGCCAGTACGTAAACCGCACGGGGTACTTTTCATTGGTGCTGCAAGCGCTGGTGGATCACAAGAGATGTTTCACTGATATCAACATGGGATGGCCGGGAGAGGTGCATGATGCTTGCATCTTCGGGAACTCTGGTCTGTTTGAACAACTGCAGGAAGGAATTTACTTCCCAGACCAGAAAATTACCATTGGGGATGTTGAAATGCCTATAGTTATCCTTGGGGACCCAGCCTACCCCCTAATGCCATGGATCATGAAGCCGTACACGGGCAGCCTGTACAGTACTAAGGAGCAGTGCAACTATAGGCTGAGCAAGTGCAGAATGGTGGTAGAACGTGCATTTGGATGTTTAAAAACTCGCTGGCGCAGTTTACTGACTAGGTTAGACCTCAGCGAAAGCAATATTCCCATTGTTATTGCTGCTTGCTGTGTGCTCCACAATCTCTATGAGAGTAAGAGGGAGACGTTTATGGTGGGGTGGGAGGTTGAGGCAAATTGCCTGGTGGCCGATTATGCGCATCCAGACACCAGGGCGATTAGAAAAGCACAGCTGAGTGCCCTGCACATCAGAGAAACTTTTAAAACCAGTTTCATGACTGGCCAGGCTACGGTGCAACAGTTCTGTTTGTTTCTTCTTGATGAAAAAGTGCCCCCTTAGTTGACTCTACTTCCCTGTGAGCCAACCGACCTCCCCCATTTGATCACTGCTTACAGAGGCAATAAAGTCATTATTGTTTCAAAATCATGCAATTTTTATTAATTCATCACACAAATAGGGGGAAAACTCACAAAGTAGCCCAGGAGGGGTGGGTTAGGAGGGAAGCACGGGGAGGGGACGGTTGATGAGAGGAGGAGGGAAGGACAAGGCCACACTACAGTTCAAAACTTATAGAATGCCAGCCTTCTGTTGCTTGGGCAATCCTCTGGGGTGGAGCGGCTAGGTTCCCATAGGCTTCCCGCCCCACCCCCCACACCACATTCTTGGGCATCTGGGTGAGGAGGATATGGAACTTGGGGAGGAGGGCAGGCAGTTATACAAGGGCTGCAGCGGCGGTCTGTGCTCCTGCTGCCTTTCCTGCAGCTCCACCAGACACCTGAGCATGTCAGTTTGCTCCCCCATGAGCCTCAGCATTGCATTGTGCCTCCTCTCATCATGCTCCTCCCTCCTCTCATCGCATTCATTTAATGCTTTCCTGGACTCTGCCATTGTTTGCGTCCATGCATTCTGCTGAGCTCTTTCAGTGCTGGAGGACTGCATGAGCTCTGAGAACATGTCATCACGAGTGAGGTTTTTTTTGCCTTCTAATCTGCACTAGCCTCTGGGATGGAGATGATAGTGGGAGTGTAGAAACATTTGCAGCTGTGGGAGGAAAAAAAGGGAGAGTAGTATTTAAAACGATACATTTTAGAGAATGAAGGGAAGACTATTTCACACTGAACCAATCAATTGTGGAAAAGCAGCATCACTTGCCCCGTAACCTCAGCCGTGCTGAACACAATGCCATCAACAGCCTCAGGAACAACTCTGACATCAAAATCAAAAAGGCTGGTAAAGGAGATGCTGTTGTCATCATGAATAAGTTGGAGTATGAAGAAGAGGCTGCTAAGCAGTTCTCTAACTCCACATTCTACAGGCCATTTTCCTCTGATCCCACTGAGGATTACCAAAAGAAACTACACCATCTGCTCAAGAAACTCCCTGAAAAAGCACAGGAACAGATCTGTGCAGACACATGCCTAGAACCCCAACCAGGGATATTCTATTTGCTACCCAAGATCTATAAACCTGGATATCCTGGACGCCTCATCATCTCAGGCATTGGCACCCTAACAGCAGGATTGTCTGGTTATGTGGACTCTCTCCTCAGGCCCTACACTACCAGGATGCCCAACTATCTTCAAGACACCACTGACTTCCTGAGGAAACTACAATACATCTCTGATCTTCCAGAAAACACCATCCTGGCTGCTATGGATGTAGAAACCCTCTACACCAACATTGTACACAAAGATGGACTACAAGCCATCAGGAACAGTATCCCCGATAATGTCACGGCAAACCTGGTGACTGACATTTGTGACTTTGTCCTCACCCACAATTATTTCATATTTGGGGACAATATATACCTTCAAGTCAGCGGCACTACCATGGGTACCAGCATGGTCCCACATTATGCCAACATTTTTATGGCTGACTTAGAACAACGCTTCCTCAGCTCTCGTCCCCTAACGCCCCTACTCTACTTATGCTACATTGATGACATCTTCATTCTCTGGACCCATGGAAAAGAAGCCCTTGAGGAATTCCACCATGACTTCAACAATTTCTATCCCACCATCAACCTCAGCCTGGACCAGTCCACACAAGAGGTCCATTTCCTGGACACTGCAGTGCTAATAAGCGATGGTCACATAAGCACCACCCTATACCGGAAACCTACTGACCACTATACTTTCCTACATGCCTCCAGCTTCCATCCAGACCACACCACACGATCCATTGTCTACAGCCAAGCTCTAAGATACAACCGCATTTGCTCCAACCCCTGAGACAGAGACAAACACCTTCAAGATCTCTATTAAGCATTCTTAAAACTACAATACCCACCTGCTGAAGTGAAAAAAAAACAGATTGACAGAGCCAGAAGATTACCCAGAAGTCACCTACTACAGGACAGGTCCAACAAAGAAAATAACAGAACGCCACAAGCCAACACCTTCAGCCCCCAACTAAAACCTCTCCAGTGCATCATCAAAGATCTACAACCTATCCTGAAAAATGATCCATCACTCTCACAGATCTTGGGAGACAGACCAGTCCTCGCTTACAAAAGCCCCCCAACCTGAAGCAAATACTCTCCAGCAACCACACAACAAAAACACTAACCCAGGAACCTATCCTTGCAACAAAGCCCGATGCCAACCCTGTCCACATATTTATTCAAGTGACACCATCATAGGACCTAATCACATTAGCCATGCCGTCAGGGGCTCGTTCACCTGCACATCCACCAATGTGATATATGCTATCATGTGCCAGCAATGCACCTCTGCCATGTACATTGGCCAAACCAGACAGTTTCTACGCAAAAGAATAAATGGACACAAATCTGACATCAGGAATCATAACGTTCAAAAACCAGTAGGAGAACACTTCAACCTCTCTGGCCACTCAGTAACAGATTTAAAAGTGGCAATTTTGCAATAGAAAAGCTTCAAAAACAGACTCCAATGAGAAACTGCTCAGCTTGAATTAATATGCAAACTAGATACCATTAACTTGGCTTTGAATAGAGACTGGGAGTGGTTGGGTCATTACACATATTGAATCTATTTCTCCATGTTAAGTATCCTCACACCATCTTGTCAACTGTCTAAAGGGGCCATCTTGATTATCACTACGAAAGGTTTTTCTCATGCTCATAATAGCTCATCTTAATTAATTAGCCTCTTACTCCACCTTATATATCTTCTTACTATATGTCCCATTCTATGCATCTGATGAAGTGGGCTGTAGCCCACGAAAGCTTATGTGCAAATAAATGCGTTAGTCCCTAAGGTGCCATAAGTATTCCTGTTCTTTTTACTGAATCAAGTGATTCACATTACATAGCACATGTGCTTTTGGGTACAAGGTCGCATCTTGCCTCTTATATTGAGTGCTTGCCGGTTTAGTGTTTGACATCACACACACTCGGCTGGGCAACAGAATTTGGCTTGAGGGCAGCCATAGTAAGGCAAAGGGTTTCTTCTTCAACCTTCATAACATGTGGGAATGGTTTCAAAGAGCAGCACCCTCCTTTCCCATACAAAGCAAAGCCCATTGGGTTGGGCTTTAGGGGGCTGCAGTTTTAGGGTGAATGTGCAGCACAACCCAATCCCCCCCCACCCAATTCTCTGGGATGATCGCTTCACCCCACCCCACCACATGGCTAGTATCAGGAAAGATCCATGTCAGCCAAACATGAACAGCTCAGCATGAACGGGCCTCCCCCCACCGCATGGTTCACAGAAGGGATGATTTCTTTTCAGCCAAAGGCAAACAGCCCAGCAGGAACGGGCACCTCTGAATGTCCCTTTAAACAAATTTCCTGTATTTCAACCAGGTGACCATGAATGATATCACTCTTCTGAGGTTAACACAGAGAGATAAAGAATGGGTGTTGCTTGAATGGCACCAAAGCCTGGGCCCATTCGCTGCAATACTTTGTTCTGCAATGATTCCAGATTACTTGCTACTGGCTTGGCATGGTAAAGTGTCCTACCATGGAGGGCGGAATAAGGCTGCCCTCCCAAGAAACCTTCTGCAAAGTCTTTTAGAGTACCTCCAGGAGAGCTTCATGGAGATGTCCCTGGAGGATTTCCGCTCCATCCCCAGACATGTTAACAGACTTTTCCAGTGGCTATACTGGCCATGCATGCAGCCCAAGTCTTCAGGGAAAATTAATCATTAAACACACTTGCTTTTAAATCTTGTATTATATTTACAAAGGTACACTCACCAGAGGTGCCTTCTCCGGCTCCATGGTCCAGGAGCCTGCCTTGGGGGGTTGGGAGGATATTGGCTCCAGGGTGATGAACAGTTCCTGGCTGCCAAGGAGAAGGGATTCTCTGCTTGCCTGCTGTGCACTATCCTCAACCTCCTCCTCTTCCTCATCTTCCTCATCCACAAAATCCTCATCCCTGTTGTGTGAGACTCCCCCCTTGCAGATGTCCATGGACAGTGGTGAAGTAGTGGTAGAGTCCCCCCTAGAATTGCATGCAGCTCATCATAGAAATGGCATGTATGGGGCTCTGACCCAGAGTGACCATTTCCCGCCTTTGTTTTTTGATAGGCTTGCCTGAGCTTCTTAATTTTCACACGGCACTGCTGTGTGTCCTTGTTGTAGCCTCTGTCCATCATGCCCTTTGAGATTTTGGCATATATATAGGCATTTCATCTTTTGGAATGGAGTTCTGCCTGCATGGATTCTTCTCCCCATACAGCGATCAATTCCAGTACCTCCCATTTATTCCATGCTCTTTTGTGATTCTGGGACTGCATGGTCACCTGTGCTGATGAGCTCTGCATGGTCACCAGCTCGCCAGGCTGGCCAAACAGGAAATGAAATTCAAAAGTTCCCGGGGCTTTTCCTGTCTACATGGCCAGTGCATCTGAGTTGAGAGTGCTGTCCAGAGCGGCCACAATGGAGCACTCTGGGATAGCGTATGGAGGCCAGTACCATCAAATTGAGTCCACACTACCCCAAATTTGACCCAGCGAGGTTGATTTTAGCATTAAACCCCTCGCTGGGGAGGAGTACAAAAATCGAGTTTAAGAGCCCTTTAAGTCGACAAAACAGGCTTGGTTGTGTGGACAGGTGCAGGGTTAAATTGACCTAATGCTGCTAATTCAACCTAAACTTGTACTGTAGACCAGGGCTAAGATTTCATTTTAACATGTGACCCCAGTTTAACTGACACAGCAATGTCTACTTACATTTGCAGAACTGGCCAAATGGAGCTGATTGGGAATTTTCCGAGAAAACGTTTTCAATTACAAATGGCCATATTACCAAAACTGAAACTGGTTGCAGGAAAAGGGTTCATTTTGACTCATTTTTCAACTCAGAAAAGAAAGGGGGGGAAAGTTTCAAAATAGTCAAAACATTTCATTTTAACATTTTCACGGCAAAAAAACCAAACCATGTTTTCCTGTTCAAAATCACTTTTCACTTAACAATTTAAGCTAATTATAGTAAAAATATTAAAAGAAAAAATACTAGGGGAAATTGAAACAAAACATGTCAGAATTATTCAAATGAAATGTTTTTAACTGAACCCATTTTTTCGGGGTGGAGGAGGGATTTTTAGTAATGAATTTTTTTTTTTTTACTTTAGTGGTGATTCCGGATGGGAAAATGTGTTGATCTCAGAAATGTTCATGGGATAGGAAATGTGTTAGCTGCCCAGCTCTCTGTCCAAGTGGTTGAGTGAGGTGTCATCATCTCCATTCCCTGCAACAGGGGCCACTTCAATGCCCAAAGACAGTATTTTACATGTCAGCGTTGTTAACTCACTGCTCATCAGAGCACTTAAGAAAAGAGAGGGAGGATCACATTATAAAGATCTGAATTATGTGCTGTGAGTGACACCTCATTGCAGTGCACCAGCAGGTGGATTTGGGAGAGCACTGCCGCCTTTTTCTACTCCTAATCAAGAAGGACCCAAGCCCTCAGAGCCTTTTGGGACCCAGCAAGGCATCTGAGCCCCTTCAAGGAGCAGCTAAGCTCAAGAAGCCCAGTGGGAAATAAAGAGCCTCATGGAGGGGAAGCCAAGACCCAGCAGAATCAATGGGTGTATTCAGACCTTGCTGCGGGAAGCTGAGTCCAAGGATCACAGAATGTATATGTGGTCATATATTGAGTTGCTGCATAATCTACTGTAAGTGGTGTCTCTCATGCTTGGAGCTTATTTGGGGGGCATTACCTTTATTTGTCCAGTTAGATCCCTGCTGATAGGAGTAGCCCCAAATTGGCTGAAGGATTAGGTTTTCACTAACTCAAGGCCCAATTGCATAAATCTTTACTGATACAAATATTTCTTTCACCTGGACTTGGGTGGGATTGCTTACAAGTAAGGGCTGCAGGGTCAGACCTAGGTTGGGTCAAAACCTACTTATACTCTCACAGCTCACTGGGACAGAATCGGCCCTCATTTCCCCCCCCCCGCCCTGTGCATCAGGACTAACTCCACTGAGATTGGTGGAGTTATACTCGTGTAAAACGTAGGCAAGGATATAGAATCAAGCCCAGTGGAACTACCTGCAGAAGAACAGGAATGGTGGTTGGCCCTTTCTGTAGGGATGAGTCTAAGCTACTACATTCACATCTGGGCCCCAAGTAGCACTGTTGGTCAAATCCAGGATTTTGGGTTTTGCCTGTTACAGAAATAGAAGGCAGCTTTGAAGTTCACATCCAGAGCCTGATGCAAATGACTGTAAAGTTCTGGGGATGCTTGAATCCAAGGGCTTGGTTCATGACCACTTATAAGTCGAGATTATTAGTGTAGCATCAGCACATTCAATCCAAACTAGAGTAGATGATTTTAAAAGCTGTGGGGGAAGTTCATTACCTCTGATGTGTGCAGTTCGATTCTGAAAGAAGTGGGACTCAAAGCTTGTGGGGATTAGCAGAAAGGAATAACTGAAGTGGCATTGACTGAATACAAGATGTTTGAAGCAATAAACAATAGTGTTATTAGCAAATATAAAGCCTGTGCTAAACAATGCCATGATGTTCCATTCATCCTAATAGGCAAGAGTGGATAATTGGGGACAAATAAAGTACTGAAAACCACCTTTCTGAGCTATTTCTACAAGCGAATTCAGTCCTGGCATGCCACAGAATTCAGCGGTAGCTTTGGAAACCAGCTTTTGTGTTTCCCTAAAAGAATATGTTCCCGTTGCTAATGGAAAACAACAGAAGCTAAAGACGAGCACTTGAATTGTCAGATCTTTCTTTGTTTCTTTATTTTAAGTGGTAATGAGTAGACAAGGAGACAATTTCTCAAGTCATCAAAGGGTTTGCATAGCTCTTTGTAATTCATTACATATTGATGTCCCAAACACTTCTCACTATGGGGGCTGTTAAACAAACGCTAAAGTTACTTATTTCATCTTACAATTTTTCCCCCTTCACAACTGTTTTGTCCACAGGATGGGCTGGGCTTTCCCTCTGACCCCCAGGCTTTTCTTTCTTCTTCCTTTTTCTATTCTTCATGCAATCATTATTTGTGAAGTGGATTGAAAGATGCTCTGCACAAAGCATGCTATGGGAACTGCTCGAGGTATTCTACCGCCTTTGTAGCTAGGCTATCCTCAAACAGCGGTTGTCATATCAGCCATCTTTTTAACTTATGACAACATTAATCTCCACACTGAATCATAATTACTCCTTACCTGGGGTTTGATGTATCCAGAATTGCTACTTGCTGCTTTGAGCAGCAATACAAGCCCAGGTAGAGCTTAAAAGGCAAAGAAAAAAAATGGTCTTTGGCAATTTGCTAAAGGCTTTTTTATATAGTCTCAACATAAAATGCCAGCCTAGATATCTGTAAACTGTACAGACTGAAATGCTGCCAGTGTAAATCAGGTGCTCTTGCATTATTGGCTTGCTTTCAAAGCAAAGAGGTATTCTCTAACTTTTAAATGAAAGGAACTCTCCCCCTTCGCCCCAGCCCTCCCACACGCGCTTTGAGGACTTTGATCAAATGAAAGGAAGGCACTCTGCACAACAAGCCTGCATTTGCATGGGATGGATTGCTACATAATAGTAATATGTGTGCTTTCAAATTCCATAGCAATTTCATTCAAGGGCTTTGCAAGCATTACATGAATGAAGCCTCACAATATCCCTGTTGGGTAGGCAATATTATAATTATACAGGTGGGTAAACTGAGTCTCAAAGAGGTTAAGTAGCAGTGGAAGGAAGAGGGGAAGGATGGTCCAGTGCGTAGGGCATTATCTGAAGACTTAGGAGAGCTGGGTTCAAGTCCCTGCTCCCTCCACAGACTTCCTGTATGACCTTGGACAAGTCACTTATCCTCTTTGTACCTCAGTGCCCTGCCTGTAAAACAGCGATAATACCAGCACTGCCCTACCTTACAGGAGTGTTGAGAGGAGAAATCCACTCAAGTTTGTGAGGTGCTCAGATACTATGGAAAAGAGGGCTAAAGAAGTACCTAAGATAGATAAATGTAACTTTACTGATGGACATACAGTCAGAAATAGGAGACAGAAGTTTAAGCTCCCAGAGGACTGGTCTAATCAATGTACCAACATCCTCCCCATAATAGGTGTCTTCTGTCTCTCTCTGTTATACTTCTATCTATTTAAACAGGAAACCTTGCTAAAAATCTATTACCCTAGAAGGGTTGGCTGGCTGGTTCAGCCCATTGGCAATGAGTAGCAGGGCCTTTCACTATAGACTTAATCCTGGCCCAGGTCGGTTAGGAGTGTAAGTTATTACCATCTCAAACTGTTCAGTGGCCAGCTATTCAGGACTTAGTAGTCTGAGTCCTCTTCCTGCTGGGGATGTGTCCGCATTTTGTAACTGATAGTCTGAGCTAGGGACTGAGTGAGAAATGGTGTGCTAGTTACTCTTTACTAGTGTAATCTCTCCGAGTCAACATTGAAGAACAATGATGAGACAGCGTGGAGGAAGCATCCCCTGATATTGTTGATGGACACGTAGAAGACATAGGATACAGGGGTGTCAATCTTTCACCAACAATGAAAACAGAAATATATAGAAAAGCAATCTACAGATATGGGGCTCAATTCTCCGATGCCTTCCATCTTGATATTCATTTATACTAGTGCAAAGTGGATGTAATGTAAACCTGGCTCTGACACTGATCAGTGACCTTGGTCAAATCACTTAACCTCTCTGAAGTTCTGATTCCCCTTTCACCATTTATCTGTCTTGCACTTAGATTGCAAGCTCTTTAGGGTAGGGACTGTCTTTGGAGTAGGGTGTGTTTGTGCATAATGGGGCCCTGATATGAGTTGGCACCTCTCAGTAGTACTGTAATACAAATAATGAACAATAATACAAGGCAATGGGGAATTAGATCTCCGGTTTGACAGATTTCTCCCAGAACCACTTTTAATCTTATTGTATTGACTCCCCACTTTATTCTGGTAGAACTGACTGTTTATGCTTCCTATCTCCCCCACTGCTGTTTTACTTTACCACATTTTTAAATGAAAAAAAGGAAAACAGGAGAGTGAGAAGGGAGAGAAAAATGGAGAATATTAGTCAGGCTTGACGAAGTTCCCCTAAGAATAGATTACCTTGTCTAATGCTGTGGGGAAATAACTCCTATGCATCAGGGAAAGAGGTCAAGGAATTACATTTTATGTGTCCTACCTGGAAAAAAAAAGTGTGTGAAATGTTAATGTTTGTTGACATGTAGAAAATGTGGATATTTTAATTCTGATTGAGAAAGAAACTTCATTAAGTAGATACATTTTGGCAATAGGGTTTAGGCTTGTTTGCTTTACATGAGAAATAAATGTCTGGAAGCAAATCCACAGTTGGTTTCCCTTGGTTCCAATGGAGTTATGACAACTTATGCCAGCTGAGGAGCTGCCTCCTGCAGCGTAAGAACAGGAAGAAAACACAAAATATGGACACTTAAGTGCTCTTCTTTTGGGTAAACCTGGACTGTGTGAGTCTCTGGTTTGTAATGGAAACCAAACCAAGGTGGAACAACTAGGCAAGTCTGGTTTGGTTTGGAGGGTGACAAAAGTTTCCACCTAGCCATGCTAATGGCTCAAGGACTCCTGCTGTGCTGTTATTTCTAACCTAACCAGGAAACATAAATACTAGAGATAAAATTCTGCTCTCAATTACATCAGTATAAACTAGGGATGGTTAGTCAATTATTTTTTGTCAAATTCCACATTTCTTCGGCAATGTATAGTAAAGGTCCAGACTCCACAGAAAATAATAATAATAATAATAATAATAATAATAAATAATAAACCAACAAGAAAAATGATAATAAGTAAATAAAAACATTTCAGGGTCTGTTCAAAAGCATCTAGACATCTGGATTTGGCCTGAGGTCCACCTATTCCCTACCCCTGGTATAAACCTAGTGCAACCATTGAATCATAGAATCATAGAATATCAGGGTTGGAAGGGACCTCAGGAGGTCATCTAGTGCAACCCCTTGCTCAAAGCAGTATCGATCCCCGACTAAATCATCCCAGCCAGGGCTTTGTCAAGCCTGACCTTAAAAACTTCTAGGGAAGGAGATTCCACCACCTCCCTAGGTAATGCATTCCAGTGTTTCACCACCCTCACAGTGAAAAAGTTTTTCCTAAGATCCAATTTGAGGCCATTACTCCTTGTTCTGTCATCTGCTACCACTGAGAACAGTCTAGAGCTAGAGCCATCCTCTTTGGAACCCCCTTTCAGGTAGTTGAAAGCCCCTATCAAATCCCCCCCTCATTCTTCTCTTCTGAAGACTAAACATCCCCAGTTCCCTCAGCCTCTCCTCATAACTCATGTGTTCCAGTCCCCTAATCATTTTTGTTGCCCTCCGCTGGACTCTTTCTAATTTTTCCACATCCCTCTTGTAGTGTGGGGCCCCAAACTGGAGACAGTACTCCAGATGAGGCCTCACCAATGTCGAATAGAGTGGAACGATCACATCCCTCAATCTGCTGGCAATGCCCCTACTTATACATCCCAAAATGCCATTGGCCTTCTTGGCAACAAGGGCACACTGTTGACTCATATCCAGCTTCTCGTCCACTGTCACCCCTAGGTCCATTGGCACCAATGGAATTACTCTTTTGCTTAGACTACAGACATGTTCCTAATTCAGAGAAGTTTCAAATTACAGCTGGTTGAAAAATTTCTAATGGACACATTTTGCATCAGAAAATGTTTTGTCAAAGATCAAAACTTTCCAAAGGAACATGTCGATTTCAACAGCATTTCATTTAGAAAAAGGTATTCAAATGAAGTGTTTGATCAGGTTGACCTTATTGGATTGTTCCATTTTGATTTTTCATTTCTTAATGACTTCTTGTTTAGAACAGTTTATTTTATATTATAATATACAAATTTTAAAGTCAAAATTGGAATGAAGTTGTTCAGTTTTATCTAAATGAAACTTTTGGATTGACCCAACATAGTTTTCTTTTCAAATGGATTTTTATTTTTTTTTAAAATGCTTTCATATCAATTCAGAACAAAAATAAATTTTCAAATGGTACAATTTCTGCAAAAGGGAAATTCTGGTCCCCGCACAGCTCTACTTCAAATAACCATTCAGGACATGATTATCACACCTTTTGTAGTGACTGGTGTGCAATTTTGCTGAGTGTAACATACTAGCAGCTCACAATGGTAGTTATCCACTTTTATTGGTATGAATGACTACACAAGGTGGAAGGCTGTAGAGAATCAGGCCTACAGATTTTTGGTTCCTGATTCATACACAATAACTTGGGAAGAAGAGGATGAGTCCCAAGGATTGCTGGGAAGAGGCAAATCTAACCTGTCTGGGTTCACGTGGTCTCAAATTGCATTGTTGCTGTGAATTTTCTCCAAGATCAAACTGAACACCAATGTCTCTTACACACAACTCTCAGTTCACAGGGATTTGTTTAAAAAAGTGGGTAAAGTTTCATGCTCCTGAATTTCAACAAGACAGTAAAACTCTGCCAGAATCACTGTTCCTCATGTAAAGCCACTGGCTTTCTTATTGCTGTCCCAGATCTCCCAGCTTGGTCCAGATCTGCCTTAGCTGTGTCCCTCATCCTCTCCAAGTTTGCCAGGCATGCCCTCAAACACTGTAGCTGACGGACAACTGCAAATCTTTGGTATTGAAATGTATGCCCTGTTGTATTACCACAACCGTCTCTCTTTCAGATGGCCCCTTCCATTCTTTTTCTATTACATGAAAACTTCAAAAGCACAGAGTTACATTTCATTCATAAATTGGATGAGATGTGGAATTACTGTGATGGCAGCTGAGGCACTGGAGGTTGCTAGGCTTGTCTCAGTCAATATAAAATGCCACTTTCTCTAACACACATAGACTCTACTTACAATCCACAGGAGAACAGAGGAACTAAAACCAATAGCCACATACATATCTTATGAGTGTTTACTGATGAAAAAGCTTGAAGGCTATTCAGCAGAACGCAGATGTTGTAGCCCTGTTATTTATAGTTAACAATAAGATATAGCACTAGGATAAACCAAGCAAAATAAATTTCCCAGTACATAGTTAAAATAAAGTTTATGGCTTTTTTTTTTTTTGGTGGACAAGATTCAAAATGTGCATAATAGCAATAAAAACACATCCCACTTTGCAAAACATAAAACAACCAAAACATTGAATTTAGGACTGATACATTTGCCACTTGTTCTAAAGTGTTGTTGCTTTACTTTCTTACCTGCAAATAATAATAATTAATAATAAATTATTCGTAATTTTATTCAAGATCTCATCCTGTCCTGATTAGAGCCTTGAGTTTGATTTCACTTACACTTGTGTTACATCAATTTAACTTCAGTGGTCTGATGGAGTTAATCCTGATTTGCACCCGTGCAAAAGAGAGCAAAATCAGGCCTTGTTATCCTTAAAGAGACATGTCAAGAAATTAAAATCCCAAACTCCTTTTATTTAAGGGCCTTGATTCATTAAAGCACTTAAATATTTGCTTAATTTTAAGCACATGTCTAAAGATTTGTCCTCAGTAGAGATGGTGGTTAAAATTTTCAAGATCACCTAAATCACCTAGGAGGCAAAGTCTCATTGATTTTCAGTGGGGACTGGATTCTTAAATCCAATGGAATATGGGATTTAGATGTCTAAACTACATAAATGGCATTGGAAATTGTACTCATTTTGCTGAATTGGGGCTTATATGGGGATTTTACAAAATGTATATAGAAATGCTTTCATGAAAAATAATGAGAACAGACTGGTGTATGAAGCTATAAATTTTATAGCTTCATTCAGCAGTCTGTTGTCATTATTTTAGTATAAAACCATAATGCTTTCATGTGCTACACTTTTACATTTCTAAATACTCTCCCTGTGTGTGAAGTTCAGCAGCCACTTTGTGGAGAGTTGCTGTATCACATTCCAGAGGAGATGCCAAACACTATGGCTTCTCCTGGAGACTTTACATTAGTTCTTTCTTGTTGCTGTGTTCCTTAATCTAAACTAGAAATAATTTTAGACTGAAAGTACATCTTTTGCTAGTTGTATAGGGAAATGTAAGAAGCTTTTAGGGGAGGGATAGCTCAGTGGTTTGAGCATTGGCCTGCTAAACCCAGGGTTGTGAGTTCAATCCTTGAGGGGGCCATTCAGGGATCTGGGGCAAAAATTGGGGTTGGTCCTGCTTTGAGCAGGGGGTGGGACTAGATGACCTCCTGAGGTCCCTTCCAACCCTGATAGTCTATGATATACCCCCACTGTAGCATTGTGCTTGTATTAGTACATGTGAAATACTACTCATGAATTTCAAGGTTGTTCATACAATGAACTGTAAAATGCTGCCTTTCTCGTGAAATTTTCACTATTCTGTGTACATTTTTCACTCTAAAATGGATCAAAAGGAGCGATCCTTTGAGCATAGCTTTTTATCCCAGAGATATATAAAATCTCATTTTTCACCTCTTTTTGAATGGCCATGGTGATTGATCTGCCATCTTATCCGTGCATGTTCAGCTGAAGTCCTGTGGGAGAAGCTTATACTGTTTTTGTCCTCATTGAACTTATGTAGATGAACTCAAAACATCCGTTTTCAAAGCTTTCAGGCCAGCACTTTTCATCAGCATTAAATTCGCCGAATAAAACACCATAGGGTAACAAAACAGACGCTGCCTTAATGCTAAAAGGGTGAAAAAACAAAAGGCTTTGGGTGGCTACAGCCGTGCTGGTTGCTGTTAAGACTTTATGGGCATGAAGACTGTCTCTGAAATTGTCAGGAATGCCTATTCATTTCTGGTGCCTCCATTTTTGAGGGCTCAGCGTGGGGCAAGAAGTGTCTGATTTTTCAGGGTGGTGACACCTGCCACTTGTGATGAAGCTAATGGGACCTGGAGAGGCTACACATCTCTGGATATCAGGTCTTAAGTGGGCACCAAAAACTAATAGATTTTTTTTTATTATTATTATTATTATTTGAAGTATTTGTCTATATTAAATGAATGCTTTTAGACTTTTGTATTCAGAAAGGACTGGGAAGTCAAGGACATCATACATACAAAAGCAAAAATATCATTATGGGGGGGAAGGGTGAAAATGGATGACGGGCATGATTCATATTTGCCCAGAGCAGGTCACAGGCTCAGACCTTCACACATTTTGGGTAAGCTTCCTTTTCCATGTATAAACATGTACTGAATGTAACCAGGAGGATTAAAGAGAGGCATACAAAACCTTTATGCTTTGAAAGGGATAGAGAGCATCCCAAAGTCAGGATAAATCAAGTGTCTGCCAGACAATTTTGCTCATAAATGGAGAAAGCAGAGATGTCTTTCCTTGTAGATGACCTGTTCAAGGTCAAATAGCAACAAGGCACGTAGGAACTCTCTGGCCAGCTATCGAAAGTCTATTAGAGTAACTACAAAATGAGTGGATGTTCCAGTTCTTTCCTCATTCATCCCTGTGCAGCTGCATGTTAACTAGAATGTCATGGCATAGCTGACGTCAGTATTTGGCTCAGGGGTTTGATTACAATGGGACACTCAACGTCTTGTTTCAGTGAATGCCAAAAACCGCTCCGGAAGGGCAATGGTGGTATAGCAATTGGAAGAAGAGACTAGGCAATAGAATTTTGGGTTCTAATCTTCCCACTGTCAGTGATTTCATGTAGCTTACTCTCAAGTGTTCTGTGCCTCAGTTCACCCATCTCCAAAGTAACTACAATACTATTTTTCAGGGAGTTGGGACACGAACTTCATTATTTTTTGTAAAGGGCCTTCATATTTTTGGATGAGAAGCAAAGTATTTTTTATAATTGTAATAATTTGAACTGCATCGTGAAAGAATTTCACTAGTCACTGATGAAATGTGAATAATTAATAATAAACTCGTAGATTCTAAGGTCAGAAGGGACCACTGTGATCATCTCATCTGACCTGCATAACTCAGGCCATAGAATTTCCCCAAATAATTCCTGTTTCAGTTAGAGCAGATCTTTTAGAAAAAACATCTAATCGTCATTTAAAAATTGCCAGTGCTGGAGAATCAACCATAACACTTGGTAAATTGTCCCATTGGTTAATTACCCTAATAATAATTAGAGATGGTCCAGCTATTCATTACAAGTGATGTGTCTAATTAATTTTGGCCCTTTTTCTGCTTGCAAATAGCTTATCAACTGGTCCTGATTCCTGTTAATATATTCATTATTTCTAAATCTCTGTGAGTACCTTATGCAACTACATTTCAGCCTGTGTGTTGTTGATTAACTATTTGTTGACACTTTTGCTTTGAGCATTCATGTATAGGTTATTTATAGTGTATCGATTCTGGAGGGTTCTTCTACACACTAGGGAACAGGAATTGCATTTTATACCCCTTTCCTCCTGTTCAGTAGTCCAGTCATCCCTGGACTACAAGTCCCAGAATTCTCTTCAGCAGGGAGGAAAATAGGCATGGGTCACTTCTAGGGCTTGAAGATCTCTTATGTCTACACTGCAGTTACACATCTGTGGCTGGCCTGTGCCAGCTCGCGGGGGCTTGGGCTAAAGGTCTGTTTATTTGCAATGCTTGAGATGCTCTCATCTCCTAGGGTCCAAGAGCCCAGTCTCCAGCACTAGCCCGAACCTCTATATGGCGATTAAACAGCCCCTTAGCCTGAGCCCTGCCAGCCTGAGTAAGGTGGCACAGGTTTTTAATTGCACTGTAGATAAACCCATAAAGGCCCAGCTCAGCAAGTGACATGGCATTTCTCCAACACTGTTCCAGAACATCAGTGCTGACTCAAAGGAAAGAATGTCTTCTTCTAAATCAATCCCACCACTTCTCTGAGCACAGAGATATTCTTCTGGAGGCCTCCTGTCCCAGTACTGACCAGGCTACACCTTGCTTACCGTGCAACATCTGATAGGACCACACCACAAAATGATGTTGTATTTAAGGAAGAGCCTTATGATTCCTAGTTAGCTTCAACTGAGCAAACTTCACAACTGTCGAATCTTAGTTCTGCAATCTAGGCATCTAGGCCAGAGTGGCAGCCACAGTGCAGAAATTTGGGCCAGCAATTCAGATGCTCAGAAGCACAATTAGAAGACAGAAAGGTGCACTGCAGTACCCTGTTGCCCTCAGTGATGCAGCAGTTAGATGGCTGAACAATCGAGATATCAACTTGTGACACATACGCACAAAGAATCTAGGAAGACTTTGTCTCAAATTACCTTCTGAAAAGTAAAATTGGAAAAAAAAATGGAGTGATTACAAATGAGGTCTCCAAAGAAAAAAGGTAGAAATATTTAATGTAGATAATTATGCAAACAAGATTTTCATATCCTCAGTTTTAATAAAATTAGGTTTAACAAAGCCCTCCTGGGAGGTAGCCCTGAGGAGTTTATCAAGATGAGCTTTGGACTGAGGAAAATTGAGCTTACAGCTAAATTGATTTAAGAGTGAAAAACTTGAAGATTATCAGATCTATTGGACAAGAATGATAGACATTTCCCCTTATTTTTAGAACAATATTCTTTAAAAATATTAAACATGGGTGAAGAACTATAACAACAGAAAGAGGAGGAGGGGGGGGAAAGTGTTCACCAATCAGTTTGCAAACTTGATTCTTAGAACAAGGATGTTAACTGGACTCCAAATAAGTTGTAGGTGAAATCAGATGAAATCAGATGAAGTGACCAGGGTCACACAGAATGTCTCATTTTCAGTAAGACTTCATAACAGAAAAATGGCCATGCTGGGTCTCACACATAAATCTGCAATCAATATGTTTAAGCTTGGAATTAGACAAAGGAGTCTACCCGTCAGAGTAGTGAAGTTCTGGCACAACCTTCTCAGGGGAGTAGTGGGGGAAAAAAACCTAACTGTCTCAGCTTGATAAGTTTATGGAGAGTAGGGTTTGACGAGATGGCCTACAAGGGCATGTAGTAGATCTACGACTGCAAGTAGCAAATATCTCCAACAGCCAGTGATGAGACACTAGATGGGAAGGGCTCTAAGTTACTAGAGAGAATTCTTTCCCAGGTGTCCGGCTACTGGGTCTTGCCCACATTCTCAGGGTCTAACTGATTGCCATTGTTGGGGTCAGAAAGGAATTTTACCCTGGGTCAGATTGACAAAGGCCCAAAGGGGTTGTCACCCTCCTCTGTAGCATGGGACACGGGTCACTTCCAGGTTTAAACTTACGTAAATGGTGGATTTTTTGTAACTTGAAGTGTGTCTTTCATTATTTGCGGATTTCAGTATCTCAGCCAGAGGTTATTGGCTTACTACAGGAATTGGTGAGTGAGGTTCTGTGTCCAATGTGCATGAGGTCAGAATAGATTATCATGATGGTTCTGTCTGGCTGTAAAGTCTTTATCAGTGTATGTAGCCCGTTATCCTCTCCTCCAGCTGTGAATGGTGCCAGATGTTTCAGAGGAAATGAACAGAACAGGGCAATTTTGAGCGATCCATCCCCTGTTATCCAGTCCCAATTTCCGGCAGTCCAAGGTTTAGGGACACCCAGAGAAAAGGGTTGAATCCCTGACCATTGTGGCTAATAGGCACTGTTGGATCTATCCTTCATAAATTTATCTAATTCTTTTTAGAACCCTGTTATAGTTTTGGCCTTTAGAACATCCCCTGGCAATTAATTCAACAGGTTGGCTGTACATTGTGTGAAGAAGTACTTCCTTTTGTTTGTTTTCAGCCCGCTGCCTATTAATTTAATTGGGTGATCCCTGGTTCTTGCGTTATGTAAAAGTGTAAACAACAATTTCACTTTCTCCACACTATTCATATTCCCACTCGGTTGCCTCCTTTCCAAGCTGAAAAGTCCCAGTCTCTTTTATCTCTCCTCACATGGAAGTTGTCCCATCCCCTTAATCACTTTGTTGCCAAAAATGTATCTCGGGATCATTTCAAATTCTAATGTATTTCTTTTTTTTTTTCTCAACACGGTATTCAAACTGTGGGCATACCACAGATTTACATAGTGGTATTATGATATTTTCTGTCTTATTATCTATCCCTTTCCGAATGGGTCCTAACATTCTGTTAGCATTTTTGACTGCAGCTGCACATTGGGTTTCACCGAACTATCCATGATGACTCCAAGATCTCTTTCTTTAGTGGTGACAGCTAATTTAGACCCATCATTTTGTATGTATAGTTGGAATTAAGTTTTCCAGTCTGCATGACTTTGCAATTATTGTGACATACCCAGGGTACAATCCAGACTAATGAATAGCTGTGTCACCCTGCCCTCTACCTTGGGGTACCCTTTACTCTGCTTTGCTGCTGTAGCCTCCAGGCTGGACTGCTCCCACACAGTCTCCAGCACGAAGTCTCTCCTAGCTATGTCTCTGTGTGTGTGTGCTGTTGTCAGCCAACCACACCTTGGCTCTTACTAGCCTTGGTTATACTGCACACACCCCCAGTCCTAGATTTCTCCCCAGAAATGTGTGGCCTGTACTGCCCAGCCTTCTCCTGGACAATATAAGCTTATATAAAATCCATCATTTTATTAATAGAAATGATTTGCACACATACTGTTGTTACCTCAAATGGATTTTCCCAAACACTTCAATTCAAACACAATGGATCAGATAGAACAAAAAATCAAATGTATTAACTACAAAGAGGAGATTTTGAGTGACTACAAGTAATGAGCCCTAAAAGTCAGACATGGCTACAAGAAAAATAAAGATAAAATGCAACTGGTGCCTAACTTAGCACATTATGTTAAATTCAAAACAAGATTTTCTCACTATGTGTATTCAGTAGTCTTACTGACCAAAATTCTTCGGTCAGGACCCTTTTCCAGTTCAATAGCTGCTTCCTTCGTCCCTCCCAGTGCAGTAAATTGATGGGCAGACAGAGAGGAGGAGATGTCGTGGCAGTGTTTGTCTCTTATTTTTATAGTGTCAGTCCCCCTCCTGGAAAACAGTTTTTAGTTGAGATTCAGGAGACAGAGAGTTGTTCCCTGCTGCTTTTCATCACCTGTTAGGGCTTCTTTTTGTTCTGCTTCCTGCTTGATGACCCTGTTGACTGCTTAAATGCAAATTAAGCAAAGCACACATTCCCTTGTTTGCCAGCCTCATCTTGGAACATGTGTTAATGTTACCATAGAGTTGAATGTTATAACTTCACAGACAATGTTGCCACACATATTTTATCAGGGCCATATTGACCAGCAAATTATGACAAACTTTGTACAAAGATTATTACAGTAGTATGTAGGGTGGGGACATAGGGGTACATTCTGTCACATTTATCAACATGAATTTTACCTACCAGTTTAGTGAGATCCCTTTGTAACTCTTCACAGTCAGCTTTTGACCTAACCCTCTTGCGTAATTAGATATCATCTGCAAATTTGGCCACCTCATTGTTCACCCCTTTTCCAGATCATTTATGAATATGTTGAACAACACTGGTCCCAGTACAGATCCTTGGGGAATCCTGCTATTTACTTATCTCTATTGTGAAAATAGACCATTTATTCTTACCTTACTACCAGATAGTGATTCATGAGAGGACTTTCCCTCATATCCCATGACTTCTTACTTTGCTTCAGATCCTTAGATAAGGGACCTAGTCAAAGGCTTTCTGAAACCCCACATACACTCTATTTATTGGATAGTCCTTGTTTGCATTCTTGTTGACTCTCTAATAGATTGGTGAGGCACAATTTCCCTTTACAAAATCTGTGTTCACTTTTCCCCAATATATTGTGTTCATCTATGTGTCTGATAATTCTGTTCTGTACTATAGTTTCAACCAATTTACCTGCTACTGAAGTTAGGCTTGCAGTTCTGTAATTATTCGTTCTGCAATTTCATATTTGGGTTCTTTCAGATCTCTTGGGTGAATACCATCTGGTACCAGTGACCTATTACTGTTAGGTTTATCAAATTGTTCCCAAACCTCCTTTATTGACAACTCAGTCCAGGACAGCTGCGCAGATGTGTTACCTAAAAAGAATGTCTCAGGAGTGGGGGTCTCCCTCACATCCTGTGTAGTTGCATTTGGTTGCATTAAACTCTGCACAATGGCCTTGTTTTCTCTGGGTGCTTCTTTAGCACCTTGATCATTCATTGTCCTCATTGATTGTTTGGCAGGCTTCCTGTTTTGATTACATTAAAAAAATGCTATCAGTTTTTCTGTCTTTTGCTAATTGCTCTTCAAATTCATGTTTGGCCTGCCTTATTATATGTTTACAATTGTCCTGCCGAATTATATGTTCTCTTCTATCTTTCTCACTCAATTTGACTTCCAATGTTTAAAGATGCCTTTTTGACTCTGACCACCTCTTTTACTTGCTGTGTAGTCATGGTTGGCAATATATTCCTACTGCCATACTCTTATTATTCAAGCATGGAATTTCTATCCATAGAGATTCTATGATACAGTTTGATTCATTAAAGATTTTCACTTTATATGACTCTATGGTTTTTTTTTCACATACAGTGCCACTCTCCGACAAGTATGGCCTACTTTGTCATTCCTATATATTTTGTACCCTGGTATTATCATATCTCATTGATTATCATTATTCTCCTAAATTTCTGTGGTGCCTATTATGCAAATATACTCATTTAATACCAGGCACTCTAGATCATCCAACTTAGTATTTAGACTTCTAGCATTTGTATGTAATCACTTGTACATGTTGTCAATATTCAATTGTTTGCCTTCATGAGTTATATTTAAATGGAACGTTTTTATTTTGACTGTCCCTCACTAGCTTCTACCTGTACTTTACCAACTTCTTTCCTATCCTCTTTACTAGGATACAACACCCCCCCCCTTTAATAAATTCTTTCATATGGGATGTTTCTGCCTGAATCATGTGCTCCTCCACTGCTGTCAGCTTTCTCTCAGCCTTTAAAATCTTCTACAACCTGTTTAATTGTACATGCCAGCAGTCTGGTTCTCTTTTAGTCTAGGTGGAGCCCATCCTTCTTGTATAGGATCGTCCTTTCCCTAAAGATTCCTCAGTTTCTAATAAACCTAAAACTCTCCTCCCTAGTCCATCATCTCATTCATGTACTGAGACCCTGCAGCTCTGTCTTTCTAGCCCTGTCTTTCTAGCCCTGTACTTGGAACTGGAAGCATTTCAGAAAATACTACCATGGAGGTGCAGGACTTTAATATCTTCCCTGTCAGTCTAAATTTGGCCCCCAGGACCGCTTTCCTACCTTTCCCTATATCATTGGTACCTACATATACCACGACTAACAGCTCCTCCCCAGCACTGCACATAAGTCTGTCTAGATGTCTCATGGAATCTGTAACCTTTACACCTCGCAGGCACTTCACCATCGGGTTCTCCCAGTCATCACAAACTCAACTATCTGTATTGCTAACAATGAAATCTGTCCTTACTATTCCCTGGCCTCTTCCTCAGTGTGAGAACATTCCATGATGTCATCTGGAAGGAGGCTCCCACTATGGGATGGTTTCCCTGTACTCCAGCTTGATGCACTTCTTCTACGACCCTTTCATCCTCCTTAGCACAGAAGCTGTCCCGCTATGTCTCCCTTATCTCCTCCAGTTCAGCCACTCTGGCCTCAAGAGCCTGTACTGTGTCTCTGAGGGCCATGAGTTGCTTGCACCAAATGCACACACATGCCACCTACCCACAAGGCAGGGAGTTATATAAACACAAGGGGAATCAACAGCTGGGTCCCCTCACAGCTGTCTAGAGAGTGGTCACGAGGCGGTGCTTGACTTGATCTGTGACACAGGGCCACGCAGGAAGTCTGTGGCATAGCATGGTATTAAATCCAGGTCTCCCAAGTCAAATGCTAGCACTTGGACCACTGGGCCTTCCTTCCTCAAAGAAAGCAAGTCCAAACTGGGGCAAGGATTTGGGTGTGGTTTCAATGATGGCAAAACCTTGTGATCTGTTCTCCTGTGAGTTTTGAGTCCCAAATGATCAGCTGTTCTCTCAGGTTGCCTGCCTTATTGAGTCACACTGGAGCCAGGCCCAGGTGCCACTTCCTTTCCAGTTGTAGATATGCCCTAAATACAAAGCTCTAGGAGTGGCTTTCATTCAAGGGATTTGAATCCACGCTTCCCCGAAGTTCATGGGTTTAGGTTGGGGATAACACTGGGTCTTATCTCTAATTTATACATCTGAGTATTCAATTCTATGCTGTTTAGTAGTTCCCTTCTCTGTGGTATCTGGACAACTTCCCTTCCAGAGATACAGCATGCTTTTTCATAGGCTGATAATTGTACTAGCAGAATAGAATTCAACACTCATGTATCCTGTTACATCTTCAAAGTACTTTACAAACACTAACTAGTTCTCCCAACCTCCTGAAGAATTGGCTCAGTATTATAATAATAATTTCACACAGTGGCAAACTGAAGCAGAGACTGGTTAAGTAACTTGATCATAATCACAGAGGGAATCACTGTCATAGCTAGGAATAAAACCCAGGAGTTCCTTATAGCTAATCTGTATTTAGATCACTAGGCCACTTCTGTAGACACAATTACAGTATCATCATTTAGGGCCCATGGCAACCTTGAATTCAGACCCTGTGTGGACAACAGCTCCCTGTGCCATCCCTCCACACTGGGATCAATTTAACCCAGACCCTCCTCTTCCCCAGTGCCATCAGTTAGTATAAGCCACTGTATTCCCTTCAAACAGTCATCAGATGGTAATGACACTGCATCATTAAGGAACGAGGGTAGCTTATACATCAGATATGTCAAGGGGGAAAGGGTTCCTGTCTATGTGAAATCTTGTCTCCTGCTTTATAATCACCGGATGTTGTGTGCTTGATGCAGAAATTACTGGGTGGAATTCTAATGGCCTGTATTATGCAGGACATCTAACGCTTGACCATAATGGTCCCTTCTGGTCTAGCAACAAAAAGATTTTATTTTCTCTTTCATGATTGATTCAGTATAAATAAAAAAAAATGACACTTTGACTGCTATGGCATATTGATATTTACATTAAAGACTCACAGAAGCCATGCAGTTCATGCCTTAGGTTTACAAAATGCTGTACTATGTAATACAAAAAAAATTACTCAGTGAAGAATGAATAAATAAATAGATATATATATATAAATAGGAATGCATAAAAATATACCTTGTATTATAGGCAGCTCCAGAAAGGCAAGTCTCTAGCATTGCTTAAAAATTTCCCCATGTCTTAAATTAATAGATTTTTAAGGCCCTCAGGTACCATTATGATCCCTTCATAATAGAGAGGAGTAGAACCTCTCCATAACACAGACCATAGTTCTCACCCACTGATTCCTGCCTCTGTTCAGGTACAGCTGAGCTCCATCTCCAGATGCACAAGGAGAACCTGATTCCGTGTTGCCTTGCCCCTTCCATTGTCATTTACACCAGTGCAAAGTGGGGGCCAACTGCTATTAAATCAGGATGGTGGTGTTCTACCTGGGAACAATGGTGACACAAGGTGTAGGGCAATCAGGTGGAGAATCAGGCCTAGGAGGTGAAATAATGAGTGACTTTTAGAAACAGAAGAGATGACACAAACTGAGTGCTGGGGATGTGATGGGGTAAGTCATATACTGCAGTGACAGTCTCAGTGGACAGATTGTGATGAGCCCTGCTCAGGGGTCTAAGTCAGAGGAGGGAACATGTGGAGACCCCTCCCGTTTGCATCCCTGTGCAGGAGCCAGCCAAGGGCGTGTGCAAGAATAAAAAATCACTGCTTTTGGAGGGGCACTTTCTGTGACCTCGCCACAGCCCCAGGTCTGGAGCAACTCGCTATCCCCACCATGGCTCCAGGCCTAGAGGAGCTTGTTCTCCCCATCTCTGCTCACTCCCCCTGTTGATTATGACCTTGCTTGCTCCCCCTTGTCCATGACCCTGGAGCTAACCCAATCAGTGTGGCAAGTACTGTACTGCACTAGGCTAGTACTGAATTCCCCTAAGAGGGCAAGGAGAGGCACGTTATGGGTCAAGCCATGGCCTGGCCCTTGATTCCACTCAACACCAGTGAGGGGTTCTGAGTTGCTGCAGCGCAGAGTATGCACTGCACCATATCTGCTTCTATTCCCCTACCTCCCTGGGGTACTCCCCCACCACCTCTGGAAGAACGTAAGTTAAGCTAGACCAAATCTGAATCCTCTTCACTCTCTTCATTGCAGCAAGTGGTTTAAAGCCACAATCTGGCTGTGATGGGTGGACCTGGCCTTTGTGGCTCCCTAAGGGAGGCTCTGTGGTCCTGCTGCACCCCAAACCAGGAAGCTGAGAGGTAGGAGGAAAAAAGCAGCAAAGGGGAGTCCTGCCCTGTTCTGTTCGCCTGCCTAGAGAGGCCTCAATGGAGCAGTCAACTTGGAAGATAAAGAGACCCAATCTTTCAACAGCTAGAAGGGTGAGCAACCTCCAATCAGAGCTGAGCAGACTCAGATAAAAAGTACCGCAGGGCCTTAGCAGGTCAGTTTCTGGCTGGGACCAGAGGGGAAAGGTAGAGTGTGCCTCTCTGGCCACAAGAACTTGAGGGACAGCCAGAGAGCCCAAGTCCCTTTGTCTATCAAGGAGACTTAAACTTTTTAGAATAGGACAAAAACTTAGAACAGGAGGCAGACATAAAATTTGTAGGTACCATAAATGAGTTCTTCTTGGTGCAGCTTCCCCTGGAACCCATAAGGGGAGAATCAATTCCTGATGTAGTCCTAGGTGGAGCATAGGAGCGGGTACAAGGGGAAAATATAGCTGAACTGCAAAGTAATATCTACCAAAATATATTTAAATTTAGTTTCCTTTAGGGGCAAAAATGCCAAAGAACCCCATTAAACTAGCATTTAACATCATATAATCATAGAATATCAGGGTTGGAAGGGGCCTCAGGAGGTCATCTAGTCCAACCCCCTGCTCAAAGCTGGACCGATCCCCAATTAAATCATCCCAGCCAGGGCTTTGTCAAGCCTGACCTTAAAAACTTCTAAGGAAGGAGATTCCACCACCTCCCTAGGTAATGCATTCCAGTGTTTCACCACCCTCCTAGTGAAAAAGTTTTTCCTAATATCCAACCTAAATCTCCCCCACTGCAACTTGAGACCATTACTCCTTCTTCTGTCATCTGCTACCACTGAGAACAGTCTATAGCCATCCTCTTTGGAACCCCCTTTCAGGTAGTTGAAAGCAGCTATCAAATCCCCCCTCATTCTTCTCTTCCATAGACTAAACATCCCCAGTTCCCTCAGCCTCTCTTCATAACTCATGTGTTCCAGTCCCCTAATAATTTTTGTTGCCCTCCGTTGGACTCTTTCCAATTTTTCCACATCCTTCTTGTAGTGTGGGGCCCAAAACTGGACACAGTACTCCAGATGAGGCCTTACCAGTGTTGAATAGAGGGGAACGATCACGTCCCTCGATCTGCTGGCAATGCACCTTCTTATACACCCCAAAATGCCATTGGCCTTCTTGGCAACAAGGGCACCCTGTTGACTCATATCCAGCTTCTCATCCACTGTAATCCCAGGTCCTTTTCTGCCGAACTGCTGCTGAGCCATTCGGTCCCTAGTCTGTAGCGGTGGATGGGATTCTTCCGTCCTAAGTGCAGGACTTTGCACTTGTCCTTGTTGAACCTCATCAGATTTCTTTTGGCCCAATCCTCTAATTTGTCTAGGGCCCTCTGTATCCTATCCCTACACTCCAGCATATCTACCTCTCCTCCCAGTTTACTGTCATCTGCAAACTTGCTGAGGGTGCAATCCACACCATCCTCCAGATCATTTATGAAGATATTGAACAAAACCAGCCCCAGGACCGACCCTTGGGGCACTCCACTTGATACCGGCTGCCAACTAGACATGGAGCCATTGATCACTACCCGTTGAGCCCGACAATCTAGCCAACTTTCTATCCACCTTATGGTCCATTCATCCAGCCCAAACTTCTGTAACTTGCTGGCAAGAATACTGTGGGAGACCGTGTCAAAAGCTTTGCTAAAGTCAAGGAACAACACGTCCACCACTTTCCCCTCATCCACAGAACCAGTTATCTCATCATAGAAGGCAATTAGATTAGTCAGGCATGACTTGACCTTGGTGAATCCATGCTGCTAGTTCCTTATCACTTTCCTCTCCTCTAAGTGCTTCAGAATTGATTCCTTGTGGACCTGCTCCATGATTTTTTCCAGGGACTGAGGTGAGGCTGACTGGCCTGTAGTTCCCCGGATCCTCCTTCTTCCCTTTTTTAAAGATGGGCACTACATTAGCCTTTTTCCAGTCATCCAGGACTTCCCCGGATCCCCATGAGTTTTGAAAGATAATGGCCAATGGCTCTGCAATCACATCCGCCAACTCCTTTAGCACTCTCGGATGCAGCTCATCCGGCCCCACGGACTTGTGCTCATCCAGCTTTTCTAAATAGTCCCGATTATTATTTGATAATAATCAAAAGGGGAACTACACAAAAATGAACAAGCTAGTTAAACAGAAATTAAAAGGAATAGTCACAAGAGTGAAATGCCTGCAAGATGAATGGGGAGTATTCAAAAACACCATAATAGAGGCTCAAACTAAATGTATACCCCGAATAATCTTGGAGTCATTTTGGATAGTTCTCTGAAAATATATGCTCAGTGTGTGGCAGCAATCAAAAAAGGTGACAGAATGTTAGAAATCATTAGGAAACTGATAGATAATAAAACCAAAAATATCAGAAACAGAAAAATGCACCTATATAAATCCATGCTATGTCCATATTTTGAACAGTTTCTGCAGTTCCAGTCATTCCATCTCAGAAAAAGGGTATATTAGAACTGGAAAAAGGTGCAGAGATGGGCAATAAAATTGATTAAGGATATGCAACAGCTTCCATGTGAGGAAAGATTAAAACAACTGTGATTGTTCAGCTTAGAAAACAAACTACTAAGGGGGGACATTGCAGAGGTCTGTAAAACCTTGACTGGTGAGGAGAAAGTGAATAAGGAAGTGTTATTTACCCCTTCACCTAACACAAGAACTAAGGGAAATTAATAGTCCCCCGGTTTAAAACTAACATAAGGAAGTATTTAGTCACACAACATACAGTCAACCTCTGTAACTCATTTCCGGGGGATGTTGTGAAGGCCACAAGTATAACTGGGTTTAAAAAAGAAGTAGGTAAGTTGATGGAGGATAGGTCCATCAATAGCTATTAACCAAGATTGTCAGGGACCCAACTGTGCTCTGGGTGTCCTTAACCCTTCAACAGCCAGAAGCTGTAACTGTACAACAGGGGATGGTTCACTCAAAATTGCCCTGTTCTGTTCATTCCCTCTGAAACATCTGGCACTTGCTTGCCAAGTAGATATTTTGATCAAGTTCTCACACATCTGTGGCACCCACAGAATGCTTGGGAGGCTGTTCATAGAACATAGAATATCAGGGTTGGAAGGGACCTCAGGAGATCATTTTGTGCAAACCCCTGCTCAAGGCAGGATCAATCCCCTAATTTTTCCCCAGATCCCTAAATGGCCCCCTCAAGGATTGAACTCACAACCCCGGGTTTAGCAGGCTAATGCTCAAACCACTGAGCTATCTCTCCCCCGTTGTTGGACAATCATGCTGAGCACTTGGATGGGACAGGCTACTAGCAAACTCAACATGTACCTATATTGAGAGGTGAGGGAAGAAGAGGGGAGAGGGTACGTAGTGAATCTAGTGAGAAGCATGAATAGTATCAGCAATTTAAAGGTCCCACGGAAGTTCACGCTTTTACCTTTGTGTCTTATGTCCATTCATCTCTTTTTTCCCTGCTCCTCAAGGAACTTTTTGCATTCTCTTTAAGAAATGTTATGATCGTTTGGCCGCTGGTGTGCTAGGGCCAGTGTCTATCATGTTGACCAATATTATCCCGTTATTTCCTTTCAGCCCTGTCTGTATCCATCTGTTGTCTTTTGTCTTTTAGTGACATTGTAAGCCCCTTGGAAGGGGCTAGCTTTTTGTTCTGTGTTTGTAAAGTACCCAGCACAATGGGGCCTGGGTTCATGACTGCATATCCTAGGTGCTATAATTAATAATAATCTAAGTGTGGTCAGAAAGCTACAGCTACGAAATGTGTATGAAGATGAGAAGAGATGGGTGACTCTTTAGAAAAGGGAAGGGTTGAATAATAAACCCTGTACAATGCCTGCCATGCTTTTCCATTCACATCATTCTTTGGGCATAAAGGAGTTATTATATCTTGGTAGGTTTAGGCTACAAAAGGGCAGCGGGGAAGTATGTTGGTTCTAGAATTGGAGACACCAGGTGGATGAGATAATATATTTTATTGGATCAACTTCTGTTGGTGAGAGAGACAAGCTTTCTAGCCACCGAGAGTTGCCAGACCTGAAGAAGAGCTCTGTGTGGCTTGAAAGCTGGTCTCTCTCACCAACAGAAGTTGATCTAATAAAAGATATTACCTCACCCACCTGGCCTCTCTAATATCCTGGGACCGACATGGCTACAACTGCACTGCATGCAAAAATGGTTCTAGAATTTATGTTTGTGTCTGTATTCACTTGTTGGTATTTGCATTTGTATTTGTTAATCAAAAGCTATTTTGAAAAACCAGGAGCCATATTTTGTGACAGAGATAACAAATCGTTTGGCCTTCTTACTTTAATTCAGTTCCCAGAGGGTGTAAATCCCACAGAAAGACCAGCTTTCCTGTTATCTCAGCTACAGAAATTGCTACCAGAGGCAAAAAGAAAAGCCTGTGAAAAACAGAAACACAGATACAAAGGCTGAGTTGTTGAAGTTTATGTGGGTTCCCGTGGAACATGAATACTTAGCCGTGATGTAAGGGCAGAAAAAAAATTGGGTATCTTACAGGTTTCAGAGTAACAGCCGAGTTAGTCTGTATTTGCAAAAAGAAAAGGAGGACTTGTGGCACTTTAGAGACTAACCAATCCGATGAAGTGAGCTGTAGCTCACAAAAGCTTATGCTCAGATAAATTAATTAGTCTCTAAGGTGCCACAAGTCCTCCTTTTCTTTTTGGGTGATCTGAATTATTGTCCTCTGCTTCCCAGTTCACAATGAAGGGTATTTAACAGCATGTATTGAAGTCACTTTTTGTTGCATTTTAATCTGGTGATTAGTTTCCCCATGAATCAAATACTTTTTAAGGAGATCAAACCAAAATAGCATTTAACTTAATTCTGATGAGGATGAAGCTATGCTTCATTTGACCAAGGGTGTTTAAGAGTTGAACAATAATGTATAATATAGAAAGTCTTTAGCAGCAACCTTTTCCATTCTAACGAGTGCATAATATTGGTTTTGCAATCATTTAGTAATTATATAAGGAGGACATATTTATTACGAATTATTGATTTTATAATTACTGCTGCTGGTGTTCACATTATTACACAATGAAAATCTTTTAATATACAATGTTCTTCACCCTCAGCTGGCAAGCAGATAGTGCAGTGCAATTTAGTGAGTAACCAAGAGTAGATTTTTATCTGCATTTTTTTGCCAATGACCTAAGTGGTTTGCTTTCTGAAAAAAAAAATATCGCTAATGGCACTTAAACCAAGAAGAATGCCCAGTCCCTCAAGGTCATTTCTGGGAGACGATTATAGTCAGCTACCAAAGAGAGAGCTGCTATTTAATTGTTCAGTTATTTTACTGCTAATATCACTATAAACTAAAAGTTACAGCTTTAAATTTTCTGTAAGCTAAAGAGACATGAAAGGGCACTATCATACACGGGGTCGTGACACATGAAGATATATCTCTTATTAAATTGATTTTTCCACATGTTGAGGCTTACTGATCAGTCCATCTACCCTGCTGTAGAACTGCAGTGAAAAGTTATATTCAGGGCTAGTGAATAATTGTTAATATGTTTTATATTCCAGAGTGAGTGTTTTTTTTTAATATATGTATACAAGAGGTTTCAGTATACAAGAGATTATCCTAGTTTATCATTTGATTGGCTCTACAGTTTTTGCTAAGAAGCTGTCACTCAAACTAAGAGGAATTTGTAAGTATCAGAAATATTTGGAAATAGGACTCCCCATTATTTTCATAAGAATGTAACATTCCTGCTGCAGGATATGATCCTGCCAGGTGCTGAGTGATGTCTAACCCCACTGACTTCACGAGGAGGTGAGGATACCCAGCGTGACCTCCAGGATTTGATCAGTACCTTGCAAGCTGAATCTTTATTTCCCCCAGAAGAATATCCAGATTTACAGATGTAAAGCTAGGTTTCAGAGTAGCAGCCGTGTTAGTCTGTATTCGCAAAAAGAAAAAGAGTACTTGTGACACCTTAGAGACTAACCAATTTATTTGAGCTGTAAAGTTTGGATACAGACCAAGAGTTTTTTTGTCAGGCTCATGTCAAGTTAAATCTTGAGGACCTTACTTAGTATCTCACTCTGTGATGCAGGAAGACTAGGTGCCAGCTCATGCCAAGACCCCAGGCCTCACTGAATACTTACAATGCATAGCTGGAAACCAGTCTTGCTTACATGTGTGGTTGAATTATCAGAATAAATATTAGGTGTTTAGGTTATTAAGAATGTGTTCAGTGTTTCATAAAATACTTTTGGGATGCTGTATGTTTTGTTCTCACTGCACAATGCCCAATGTTACAATGAAAAAGCAAAGACTTGCATTGTCTATACTCTTGTAACTAATAATCTATCAAACAGAAAGAAGCCTCGTGTAATTCAAATGAAGAACTACAGTAGGAGGGTGCTAATTCCTGTGTATTTAAAAGCAAGTGGTACTCCTGAGGGAATTCGTGCCAAAAATTAAAAATTCTGCAATAAGCAATTAAATATTCTGCACACAATATTTTACAATTCTGCAAAATTCTGCAAGTTTTATTTGTCAATAAATAAATGTGGAGGCTCCAGCATGGCAGTGGGGAGCACCGGCCACTGTCTGCACGGAGGTGGGAGATCACCCTCCAGACTCTGTTCTCCCTCCCAGGACATTGGCATGGTGGTGAGGCTGCACCCAACCCTGACACAGTACAAGGTCTGGGCCTGCCCCAGAAACACCCCGGGGCCCTGCCCCTCTGTGCCAGACACACCAGTTGGGGGCAGGCAGGCTCAACCAGACAGGATCCAGGTGTGGGGTGAGAGTGTTCTGTGTGTGACAATCTGGATGCAGACAGTTCAGTGGGGGGATCCAGATGTGGGGGGGATATGGATGCACAGAGGCTTGTTGGGTGCCTGGGTTCCAGGTGCAGGGGCAACGGGTCTCTGCAGGGGGTTCCAGGTGAAGGTGATTGGGGCTCAGTGGGGCGTCTGGGTGTGGGGAGCTCAGTGGGGCAGAGGGTCTGGCTGCTGGGGGAGTGGGGTTTGGGGGTCCAGGTACAGCTAGCTGGGGTTCAGTGGGGTGGGGGTCTGTGTGTGTGGGCTTGTCAGGGTGATCCAGTTGCAGGGGGTGGTCTGTGTGCAGATGCAGGGGTTGAGGTTCAGCAGGGTGGGTTTAAGGTATGGAGGGCTGGGTGGGGGGTTCTTGGTGTTACAGAGTGAGGCTTGGTGTGGGGGCAGAGTATGGTGGGGTCCAATGCAGGGGGTTGGACGGATACGGGAGAAGCTACCTGTACAGTGACCCCTTCCCTGTGGCTGAGGAGTGATGGGGGCAGTAATCAGAGGAGAATGCTGACCTCCCTGCAGCCAATGGAGGTTTCTGTGGGTTAGTCTACCAGATGATCCCGGTGCAGGGTAAGAACCACCATGGTGATTTTCCTCTCCGCCAACTGCTCCGGGTGACTGAAATGATGTGCCTGCACTGCTAGGGAGCAGTATGTGGCCACTATTGCAGCTGCCCTTAGTTTCCCTATCTAAAAGTCATTTCGCTGCAGAGAAGGAAAAAAACCTGTGGGGGACATGAATTCTGCACATACGCAGTGGCGCAGAATTCCCCCAGGAGTAAAATAGTCATTGTGTGTGATGATCAGAGAGCAAAGACTGAAAATGCATTCACCCCTCTCTCTCTCTCTCTCTCACCAAAGAAAGAGCCCATGCGGGTAGCCAGACTGTCAACTTGTTTTCTGTGAGAAGGAGCTGTAAGCATGGACACAAGGAAAAGTTCATCATCTCTGGATTGTTTGGATTCTAACAGGGCAGAATAACTGCACAATAAGACAGAAATCCCCCGAGTAATAGCACTAGAAGACTTTTGGATAAACTGGCAGATTATAACATCTCTGCTACCATTTGGCATTATAGACTGTGACTCACCTGTAAAATATATTTTACCTGATTTAACCTCTTAATAGCTCATTTATTTTTTGTAACTAGTAAACCTTTGGTTAGTTTACTATAGAATTGGTTACCAATGTTGTCTTTGGTGTGAGATCTAAGATGCAAGCTGACCTGGGTAAGTGACTGGTCTCCTAAGACTAGGTGCAACCTGAATATTTCTGATTCTTGGTGTAAGTGAGCATTTATCACATAGTTCAGCTTGCCAAGGTGGCAAGATAGGCTGGAGAAGTTCACATTTGGCACTGGGTTGGTGAAATCTAATCATAGAACATACCACCCATTTGCGGTATCTGCCCTGAGTCAGGCAGTCACTGTCGTGAGCCACTCCAGACAGCGTGACAATTGGCATTGTCATGAGAGCATTCACATGCCACAGGTTGATTGGGTTTATAGATCATAAATCCCAGCGTTGCTAAAAGTCTGATTGATATTGAGAGTTTTGAAGGCTAAAAGTTAATCACAATGAGTGAATCACAGTTATACGAAGGTCTTCGGACAAAAGACCTTGAGTATTTGTGCTCGCAAAGGGGATTATCCTTTAAGAGGAAAACCTCAGAGTGGGAACGGAGATCTTTGGTGGAAACTGAACAGCCTTCTGTCTTGAATGGTTTAGACACAAGAAATCCTGCATTTTTGCAGGCAGTTAGACGAGATGACCCTTGTGGTCACTTCTAAGCCTATGTTTCTATGATTCTATAAACTACGACCAGGTGTCCAAGGTGCTTGCCACCTGGGACTCTGCAGGTGAACTGGCCCAACTGCGACACCTGGAATCCCAGAAGGGATGTGAGCCTCTCATAGAATCATAGCATCATAGAATATCAGGGTTGGAAGGGACCTCAGGAGGTCATCTAGTCCAGCCCCCTGCTCAAAGCAGGACCAATCCCCAATTAAATCATCCCAGCCAGGGCTTTGTCAAGCCTGACCTTAAAAACTTCTAAGGAAGGAGATTCCAACACCTCCCTAGGTAACGCATTCCAGTGTTTCACCACCCTCCTAGTGAAAAAGTTTTTCCTAATATCCAACCTAAACCTCCCCCACTGCAACTTGAGACCATTACTCCTTGTTCTGTCATCCACTACCACTGAGAACAGCCTAGAGCCATCCTCTTTGGAACCCCCTTTCAGGTAGTTGAAAGCAGCTATCAAATCCCCCCTCATTCTTCTCTTCCGCAGACTAAACAATCCCAGTTCCCTCAGCCTCTCCTCATAACTCATGTGTTCCAGGCCCCTAATCACTTTTGTTGCCCTCTGCTGTTTTCCAATTTTTCCTCATCCTTCTTGTAGTGTGGGGCCCAAAACTGGACACAGTACTCCAGATGAAGCCTCACCAATGTCGAATACAGGGGAACGATCACGTCCCTCGATCTGCTGGCAATGCCCCTACTTATACATCCCAAAATGGCATTGGTCTTCTTGGCAACAAGGGCACCCTGTTGACTCATATCCAGCTTCTCGTCCACTGTAACCCCTAGGTCCTTTTCTGCAGAACTGCTGCCTAGCCATTCGGTCCCTAGTCTGTAGCGGTGGATGGGATTCTTCCGTCCTAAGTGCAGGACTCTGCACTTGTCCTTGTTGAACCTCATCAGATTTCTTTTGGCCCAATCCTCTAATTTATCTAGGGCCCTCTGTATCCTATCCCTACCCTCCAGCGTATCTACCTCTCCTCCCAGTTTAATATCATTTGCAAACTTGCTGAGGGTGCAATCCACACCATCCTCCAGATCATTTATGAAGATATTGAACAAAACCGGCCCCAGGACCGACCCTTGGGGCACTCCACTTGATACCGGCTGCCAACTAGACATGGAGCCATTGATCCCTACCCATTGAGCCCGACAATCTAGCCAGCTTTCTATCCACCTTATGGTCCATTCATCCAGCCCATACTTCTTTAACTTGCTGGCAAGAATACTGTGGGAGACCGTGTCAAAAGCTTTGCTAAAGTCAAGGAACAACACATCCACTGCTTTCCCCTCATCCACAGAACCAGTTATCTCGTCATAGAAGGCTATTAGATTAGTCAGGCATGACTTGACCTTGGTGAATCCATGCTGCCTGTTCCTTATCACTTTCCTCTCCTCTAAGTGCTTCAGAATTGATTCCTTGAGGACCTGCTCCATGATTTTTCCAGGGACTGAGGTGAGGCTGACTGGCCTGTAGTTCCCAGGATCCTCCTTCTTCCCTTTTTTAAAAATCGGCACTACATTAGCTTTTTTCCAGTCGTTCGGGACTTCCCCCGATCGCCATGAGTTTTGAAAGATAATGGCCAATGGCTCTGCAATCACATCCGCCAACTCCTTTAGCACTCTCGGATGCAGCTCATCCGGCCCCATGGACTTGTGCTCGTCCAGCTTTTCTAAATAGTCCCGAACCACTTCTTTCTCCACAGGGGGCTGGTCACCTCCTCCCCATGCTGTGCTGCCCAGTGCAGTAGTCTGGGAGCTGACCTTGTTCGTGAAGACAGAGGCAAAAAAAGCATTGAGTACATTAGCTTTTTCCACATCCTCTGTCACTAGGTTGCCTCCCTCATTCAGTAAGTGGCCCACACTTTCTTAGACTTTCTTCTTCTTGCTAACATACCTGAAGAAACCCTTCTTGTTACTCTTAACATCTCTTGCTAGCTGCAACTCCAGGTGTGATTTGGCCTTCCTAATTTCGCTCCTGCATGCTCGAGCAATATTTTTATACCCTTCCCTGGTCATTTGTCCAATCTACCACTTCTTGTGAGCTTCTTTTTTGTGTTGAAGATCAGCAAGGATTTCACTGTTAAGCCAACCTGGTCACCTGCCATATTTACTATTCTTTCTACACATCGGGATGGTTTGTCCCTGTAACCTCAATAAGGGTTCTCGAGACAGTGTGATACACTTTGTCCTTATTCAAACAAAATCCCCATATCATCCTTGACTCATTCTCCTGGGAGACACACAATTCCTTTCCCTGCATATTTGCCACCAGTCCCAGTTTATCCAGTACACACTGAGGTTCTTACAAATGACTGCAGTGACTTGATATCCTCACAATGACCTAGGACACACCCACAGAGGTACCAAAGAGATCCTCATTCTGGTTAGTATGCACATAAGAGTTGCCACTGCAGGATCCAGAGAGGCACAGGGGGGGTGGGCAGTGAGTATGCAGGGGATTTCTAAAGCATGGGGACATGTACGTCTAAAGTATGTGATGGGGGAAAACTCAAATCTTCTCAAGTCCTAGATAGGCCGAGATGAGAAGTCTGGAGCTCTCTATGGAGAAATCGTGGGAGATACTCCACGGTCCCAATTGAAAGAAAAGAGCATGACCTGCAAAACATTCTAGGGCGGGGTGTGGGGGGGGGGACGACAAATCCTTGGAACTTTTACTCTAGGGAATTTTGTGTTTTGGAAAAAGATGAGGGCACCTAATGTGTCCTTACTGTCTCTTATTTGCGTGATTCATGCAGCAAGCTAGAAACAAAAAAGAAGCTCACCTTTGTTTTTGTGCGATCCCTAGGAATACATTTTCTCAAAGATGGGGCTAAATTGCTCTTGCTAACATCTTTCATTACGACATACAGAATAGATGACCCAGAAGTAAACCTCGTCTATGTCAATAGGAGCCAATAGGAGGAGGAACTGTGAATATGTTCCCCCTGAATTTTGCAATCTTGGACATCCTAGGCCACAGCCTGAACTGGTATAAATCGACATAGCTCCAACAACTTCTGGGCAGCTATGACTACTTGCACCAGCTGAGGAGGTGGCTCTGTTATTTTAATGCATTACAAGCAACTGCCCCTGGGAAGCTATATGTTGCCTATGGTAAGTTTCACAGCTGGACATGCTGCCTCATGAAAAAAAGACTGGACGATACACTATAGAGACCATTTCCGCCCTGGCATGAGGATGAGCTAGATGGCCTAATAAGTCTGGGATGAGGAATGAAGAAAAAATCAATGCAGAAAATCAAATCAGTGACTTAAAAAAAATACTTTGCAGTACTTATAGCTTGAGGTTTTAAACTTTAGAAGGTCTGTGAGCCATAAAACAAACAAAAAAAAATTAGCCTTGAATGTTAACTCCTTAGATCTTTTCTTTTCATCTGAAAACAGCAGAGCTGGCAGGCAAATATTTTGACCTATGCATAGGGTCTCTGTACCACTCCGACTTTTTTAAGTACCTATGGTTTGAACCACTGCAAACATGACTAATTGGAAACCTAGCATAACTTTAAATCAAAGATGTATTTGATCTTTCCTAAAAAGACAAGGCTTATTGAACATGCTAGCACAATGCAGAGAGCTTTTCTATTAGTGTAACCATTTAGGGCTGTGGAAACAGAGTTTAATCTAGAGTCCTGTAAATCTTTGGCTCTGCATTAAACAGTCCTTATCGTGTGTGGGTTTTTTTGGTTTTTGTTTAGTTTTTGTGTGGTACTATTGCATGATTTGGGGAAGCCAGTAACTGGTAAAGAAGTGCTATAGTTTAACAAATAAAAATCCACAGTTTAGTTACTGTGATGTCCTCAATCTGGAGAGAAATATCTGCTTAGTCTTTCAATGACCCTCCAAAGCTCAATGCTCAATTTGGTGTGAATATTGCAGTCACCCTGGCTGAAAATTCCAGAAGTTACTAGTGGTTTGGGATGTCCTCCATTTTTGCAGTGTTCAGCATGAGATACTATAAAGGGGCCTGGGTTTCAGAAAGCTTTGGGTCACCATCTGGTAAATATCAGACCTTGTTAAAAGGGGCTCAATCTTTGCCACCAAATAAGGCAATCAAAATCACTTTTGGTCTGTGTGTTGTTAATTAATATTTGTATAGTAGTAGAGTCCACTGTTCTAGGCACTGTAGAAACACACAATGGTGCAGGGTAAACATGGCGAAACAGAGTTTACCCACTTCTCATATAAGGAATAAAGCATTTACTCTCTATCTTCTGTGATAAGCAAATCTTGGGTGCTCTACCACCACAAATGTTGTGTGTGCAATCTACCAGCAGTAACGGATCAGTCGCAGAAATCGTGGCCTGTCAAAATATGCATTGAACCATTCACTGCATGTATAGATTGACGCAATACATTTTGCTGACCATTAAAGCATACAACATTTATTTTTATGACTTTACCTACTTTACTAGCTTATGCCCAATTCAAAATAAGGGTCTCTCTGCACCTTTTGTGCCTACCATGCCTCTGTCTGGCCTGGAATACCAAGAAGATTAGTTTATACACTTCTTTTTTTATCATGACACCACTGCAAACCCAGAACAAAAACATGTTCCCTAGCCCGAAGAGCTTACAATTGAAATACAAAACAGGAGACAGTAGGTGGATACAGCTAGATGGATGAGTGAGGGACCATATGTCTAATTTGCTTATAGATTTATGTTTAGGTCTGATGTTGTTGGGGTGAGGGTGTTAATTTCAAAAACAAAACCTTGTTGTACATTGACCAGCCATGATCTAGGTTCTCACTTTAGGTACCTATGTCCAGCATCTAGGCAATGCTGCCATTCACAAAACCACTGCTCAGCTGCAGCCTAACCCTGGAGGCACTTAAAGTCATTACATGCCTATGTTTCCATTAGTAAAATCCCCAAGGTGCCAACCTTACAATGGCCACCCTGCACATAGTTGCTAAAAACCTGACCCTAACCAGTAGCTCAGCACCTCTCATGCCTAAGCCCCAGCAGGATTCGCAAACTAGATGTTCACCTCCTTGCCTTCGGCATTCAATCTGGTAGTCATGCACTGAGCACGCTTCAACTCACACAAGAGATGGTGGCAGTTGTGGTGCCCATCTCATAACTTTTAGCCTAGCAGTCCTAGCACTCACACGGGATGTGAGAGACTGGCGTCCAAATCCTCCCTCTGCCTGAGGGGGACGAAGAAAATTGAGCTTGCGTCTCCCAGGAGAGTGCCTAATATTTAATTATTTGTATGCAGTGGAATAGCTGCAGCAGAAGAGATTGAGAAACGCCTTCTCCAAAGAACCTTATAGCCCAGTGGTTAGGGTACTTCCGTGGGAGGTAAAAAGTCCAAATTCTGCTTGCTCCCTAACAGGCAGAAAGGGGATTCCAACCTGGTTCTCCCACAGTGTGGGTGAGAGCTCTAACCCCATTGGGCTAAAAGTTAGAAGGAAGCCACTGCCTCATCCTCTCTGTTTTCTCTTGAGAAGGGACTTACCTGGGTTAGGTGCTTAGCACCCGGAGATGGTTTATGGCTGTGAACCACAGATGGAGGAAGGCATCTAACTCCCCTTGAGGGCCAGGATGTAGGCCACACTCTTCTTCTTGGCATTTCCTATTGGCTAGTTTGGGTGGCTTCCCGCACAGCTTATTGGCTTTTGTGATTCCAATGATTAAATGCCTAACTCTCCCCAGGCACTGTGTAGGGAATCTGGCCATCTAACGCAAGGCTGTGGATTCCACCGGGCAGCAAGATGCGTAGGCTACTTTGTGAATCTAGTTCCATGTCCCCAGCATTGTAGTTTGTCTTTGGTGATCACACTGGAGGTTATTTTAAAATAGCTTTATTCCATCCTTTACTGTTCATCACCACTTCATTAGGATGGCAGCTAATAGTTCCCAGTGCTCTGAGTCATCATTACATCACGGTGTATTCTTTGTGAGAATGAGAATGATGCCTTTTTCTATATTCTGTCTGTTTCTCATGAGTTTGTTCACCATAGGGCAATGGCTTTGGTGCTGAATATAATGTATATATTTGTGACATTCCCCAGGGTGCAACCAGAACTGCTGAGCTGCTGTGTCCCTTCGTTCTCCAGCCTGGGATGCTTTTTTTTTCTGTTTTGCTAGTGAACAACAAACCTCTCCAGGTGCTGATCACTCATAGCCACCTGCATGCAAAGACCCCCAGCTGAGTACATGAATGCTATGCCTAGCCATCCATGAATAGATACAGGGTGACACCCACATATGCCTCAGTCCCAGCCTTTTCCTCCAGAAATGTACCTCTTGTATTGTTCAGTAGCCCACTTGACTGTACAAGTTCATAAATTAGTTCATCATTACAACAAAGGGTTATGAATGCGCACCAGCCCCATTGGCCTGTTTAGGGATTTCCCAAACACTTCAATCAAGCACATTGCTTTAGACAGAACAGTAAAATGTTTATTGACTAGAGAAAGATAGTTTTTAAGTGATTACAAGTGATAAGGCAGATAAGTCAGAGTTGGTAAAAGAAATTAAAAGATAAACACGCAAGATACTTCCTAAACTTACCCAGGCCAATAAGCAAAAAAGGTTTCTCTTACCCAAAAGCTTATCACAGTCCATGCTAGCTAGAAAGCCTTCTAGCTAGGACCCGTCCACCTCATTCCAAAAGCTTCCTTTGCTCTTTCAAGCATTGTAGGTGTCGTGAGCAGAGACGGGGTGGGAAGGGTGATGAGTAGGTCACCGTCTCTCCTTTTTATGCTCTGACCCTTTGTACTGGAAAAGTCTTTTCTGTGTCATGGAGTCAGGCAGTTCCATGGTGTAAGTAGCCTGCTAACGATGGACCAGTATATGGTATGTAAACTGATGTGGAAGCATGAATTTCATAGTTTCCATGGCCAGAAGGGCTATTGTGATCATCTACTCTGGCCTCCTGTGTAACACAGGCCATTGAACTTCCCCAAAATAATTCTTAGAGCAGATATTTTAGAAAAAAATAATCCCATCTTGATTTGGAAATTGTCAATGATAGAGAAGCCACAACTATTGGTAAATTGTTCAATGGTTAATTAATCTCATAATTCAAAATCTAACACTTTGCTTTTAGTCTGAATTTGTCATGCTTCATCTTTCAGCCATTGGATCATGTTATACCTTTCTCTGCTATAATGAAAAAAACATCTATTATTTAATTTCTTTTCCCCATATGGTACTTATAGCATTTGATCAAATCATCTCTTAACCCTCTCTTTGGTAAATTAATAGTTTGCAATTCCTTGAATCTCTCACTATACCTTATGACATGTTTTCCAATCCTTTAGTCATCTCATGGCTCTTCTTTAAACCCTCTCCAATTTTTCAGCATCATTTTTTGAATTGTGGAGACCAGAATTGGATACATTATTCCTGTAGTGGTTGCATCACACCAATTCAGAGGCAATACAACCTCCCTTCTCTTACTCAATATTCCCCGGTTTAGATATCCAAGGATCACACTAGCACTTTTAGCCACCGCATAACACTGGGAGCTCATGGTCAGCTGATAAAGCAACCATGACCCCCAAATCTTTTTCAGTCATTGTTTCCCAGAATAGAGTCCTCCATCCTGTAAGAAGGGCCTATATCCTTTTTTCTTAGATGCACACGCTTACATTTGGCTGTATTGAAACACATATCGTTTGTTTGCACCCAGTTTACCAAGTGACCCAGATTGCTCTGTATCAGTGATTTGTCCTCCTCATTATTTCCCACTTCCACAATCTTTGTATCATCTGCAAACTTTATCAGTGATTTTATGTTTTTGTTTCGAGGTCGTTGATAAAAATGTTAAATAGCACTGGGTCAAGAACTGATCCTTCCACTAGAAACATACCCACTCAATGAGGATTTCTCATTAACAGTTCTTTCTGAGACCTATCAGTTAGCCAGTTTTTAATCCATTCTATGTATTCCATGTTGATTTTGTATTGTTCTAGTTATTTAATCAAAATATTGTACTATAGCAAGTCAAATGCTTTACAGAAGTTAAATTTCATAACACTGTAACCATTATTAACCAAAACTGCAATCTCATTAAAAAAAAGAGATCAAGTTAATTTGACAGGATTTATTTTACATAAACCTATGTTGTTTGGTACAAATTATATTACCCTCTTTTAATTCTCTATTAATTGTGTCCCATATGAGCCATTCCACTATTTTCCCCATGACTGAGGTCAGGCTGACTGGGACCCTATCATTACTTGGGTGATCCCTTTTGTCTTGGTTAAATATCTGCACTGCATTAGCTTTTTTTTTCCCCCTGGAGTTTCCTCAGTTTTTCAGGACTTACTACAAATCAACATTAATGGTTCAGAGTGTACCTCAGCCAGCTCTTTTAAAATTTTGGGATGCAAGTTTACAAGACCTGCTGATTTTAAACAGTCTAACTTCAGTAGCTGCTACTTATCATCCTCCTTAGTTACTGTTGGAATGGAAAGTATTTCAGCATTACTGTATGGTCTGTGATGATACATAATCTGTTTTCTTTTCCAAATACCGAACATGAATATTTATTGAACACTTTTGCCTTTTCTATATTATTATTGATGGCTCTATCTAGCAGTCGATCAATACTATTGTTCAGTTTCCTTTTATTTCTGATACTTGTAAAAATTTCCTTCTTATTGTCCTTTTCTGGTCATAGAAATCTCCTTGTGTCCTTTTGCTTCCATCATCAATTTTATACAATTTCTAGCTTCTAATTTATGTTCATTGATATGAACTTCTTTTTTCCCTTTTCTTATAAATAATAGTAACAATAATCATTAATATTTTACTGCTGTTCTCATTTCCTGCTTAAGCCAGACTGTTTGTTTTTTTTAACCAGTGTAGCCTTCTTTCTCAACTGTGGGATTGTGACTTTTTGGGGCATATAGTAAAACATTCTTAAACAGTTCTCAATTATCATTCACATTTTTTTGTTTTCATTAGTAGAACAGTATGTGTTTGTCTAAAGCAGAAGCTTCATGCAATGGTTAAGAACTGACAGAGACATCTATTTTGGGCGATGCACAGTTTAATATCTACATCTATTGCCACAGGATGTTGTTAGGTCAAGAACTTAGCAACAGTCAAACAAGGACAGGACATTTATATGGATAAGAAGAAAATCCAGGTTATGTTTGTAAACTTGTAAAAGAAAAAGATATGGAACTAGTATAAAACCTCATACTTCAGGGGTCAGGGGAAAGGGACAGACTTCTGTCACACTTTCAGGGTAACTGCACCTATGTTCCCTTGAGGCACCCACTTAAAGGTTTCTGGCTCCTAGCTGTCATGTTGCTTTGGCAGAGACCCGCATCTCATTCCTACCTGACTAGGTGTTTTAAGGGTGTACAGCTTCCCATCATCTCATGGGTTATCCCCAGCAAATCGGGTTGACTAAGATGGCCAGTGCCTATGCTTTGCTTTCTCTCTGTGGGCTATGTACAGTATTTCCAGCAATTACAAGTTTCCACATGGGTCTTTCTAAGCAAGCATATTTATTTTTCAGGTAAAAGCTTTACAGAGAAAATATATAAAAAACAGTCAATATTTCTATCCACATGCTAACAACTTACTAGAGGTCACCCATCAGTCTTATGTGGACAAAGTATGCCAAAGTCTTTTCAACCCTTCCGCAAGGATTGCCCCCTGTCATGGACAGAAAGTCCTGTCCATTTGGTAGATCAGAAGGAAGGCTCCAAGTAAATTTAAGCTCAGGCTATTTATCCAAAATCCTTTCTTTGTCTGTTGGTGTCCGGAGAATTTGGTTTGAACGAGTGTATGCATGCCTTCACAGGAGGTGGTATCTCTCTGGGTGGGGTTTACAACCTGGTTGATTTGCCTGAAGCAGACACCTGTTGTTTTGTTTCCTGTAGGAGCTGTGGTAGTCTCCCCCTACAGAGTACAGCACAGACATACATAAACCATTCATTTAAAAGAATGGCTCTTAACGATACTGTATGAGGTTACAATGTCTGTGACAACTTCCTCTGAGGGCAGCTTATCCCATGTCTGCCTATTGTGACCGGGTGAGGCCAGAGGGTTATAGGAGAATGATAGAAGGCAGGTATATTAGCCCCAGGATAAGTAGGTCCCTTTTCCCCTGGTAATTGAACAGGAGTTGCTCCAGGTTAATTAGGACACCAATCAAGGGCCTGCCAGACCCTGTAAAAATCCTCCCCTCCAGTCAGATAGGTGTGTACAAGAGAAGCTGTGGGGAGTAGGCATCCTACTGGAGAGCCAGACAGTGCAGACACTGACAAACGCCGGAGACAGACCTCACAGGTACAGATGTGAAGAGCAGGAGGAAACCCTGTCCACCACAGGGGTAAACTCTGTCCAACCCTGCCCAAGGGCATACAGCTCTTCTAGGACCCAGAGGTTTAGAGATAAGAGACCCTGCCAGAGGAGAGAGACTGAACTGGGTGCCTGGCCTGCCACCACTACACCTGGAGGAGTTACCAGAGACAGAGGCTCTCCGCCCCTCTCAGGGAGACTGGGAGGAACCCCTGCCCAGACAATGTGGGGGCAATGGGGAAATTCCCAGAGAGACAGGAATCCCCTATCCCACCACTAAGAGGGAGCGTGGAACCCACTGAGGCAGAGAAGGTGCTCTACCACACTTTGTATACCTTCCTTTCATAAATCTGCTGCTGGCCACAGGGTACTTGAGTAGACAGACCATGAGTTTGATCCGGTATGGCAATTATTATGTTTCACTTAAACCATTCTTACTGAGGACTTCTCCGGTAGGTGAATTTTGCCATTGTTTAGCCCTGTGCTACTTCCCTGGTATTCCATTCAATACATGTTAGGGTTTATTTGGCTTTCACTGTCACAGTGCCTTGGTCTTTGACATTCTAATTATCTAGCCCAACTTTGCATTGGCAGTTGCAAAATGAGATGCCATCATCTGCAGAGTTACTTTTTCTTTTCTCTGAGCGAGCTACATATGTATACCACAGTTATCCTCAGAGAGCAGTTCTCTAATAAGAGCATCCAGAACCTTTGGTACTACGCACAACATGAGATACAGAGTTTGCCTGAATGGAATCTAATCTTCATTCCCAGAGCTGGGTTATGAGTTGTTTCATCTAACATCCCTGCAAAGAAAGGTCCAGATAGAGATGGGGTGATAGTGCCCCCTGGTTTAACACCATCTGTAGTGCCAATAGGATCAGATCATTGCATCTTTACAGTCTCATCTGATCATGCCACAGTGGACTTGTCCCACACTGTCAATTCCATTCTTTGTCTAATACTTTTTACAAATGTGGCAGTTACCCGAACTCTGGTGCTGTCTGCCATCTAGAATTACTATTGGGGCTGCTTCTTTCTCAGTTGTGCCTTTAATAGTAAATTTAGCCATCTGAGGAGATCCTCATACTGGCACTTAATGGCTTCTGAACTAGTTCCCGTTGCAATATAATTGTTTTGTTGCTGTCTAAGGACATTGGAGAGCAAAGACACATGCACACAACTTCCATGGAGAATGGCCAAGGACTGTTTGCAATAGCACCCTTTGTTAACCAGCTAAGAAGCAGTAACTCTGCAATCAGCATCCATGCATTGAAGAAAGTTACTTATGCTGATCCTTAGGCACCAGCTGACATTTATAAGCCTAGCTGGAAAAAAACAGTTGGTTTGTAAATGTAGAACTGCCAGGCCAGTAGCGGGAAGTTCGGTGGCCTCTTTAATTAGGATTTGTGAGGTGGTAGGAGGTGTGTTTCTGTGGGGGTGAATGAATGAGGCTGGGGACCAGGTGGCCCAAGTTTCTTCTCTTCTCCTGAGCAGTATTGTCACTGGCTGGCAGGAAGGCTGTTTTTGTAGTCAAGACACTGGACTATGATTCAGGAAGTCCGGCTTGAATGCCAAACATTAGCCACAAACTTGCTGTGTCTTTGGGCAAGTCACTTCACTTATCTGTGCCTCAGTTCCTCATCAGTAAACTAGGGATAACATTGCTTCCTTTACCTGTCTTGTCTACTTAGAAGTGTACGCTTTTCAAGGGAGAGCCTGGCTCTTATTATGTACAAGTGTAACTCACATGTATGCCGTGCAACATTTAGTGGTGTAAATAAGGGAAGAAACAGTACAGACTACCTAGTTTCCTGTTTTTATTTGGGAGTACTGTGTGTGCCTACAGACTTGCCATCCGCTGGATGTGCCAGAATCATCCAGAATTTGGGTATGGCAAGCTCTAGGTGTGTTAATTAGCTGTTTGAAGCTACTTGGGTGATTTCCATTGCGGGCAAGCAGCCTGGGAGGACACACTCAGAGCCCTTCTCTGAGAGTGGAACCAATGAGAACTAAAGGGGTGGAGGAGGAGTTTATAAACAGGATAGTGGGAAGAAATCAATGGTGAAACAGTGCAAGGATCCACATGGTCTGCTATAAGGATTGTGTTCCAGGGACTTTGCCAGTTTTGTTGGATTTAGACTGCAGGTTTCCCTACCCCACTAGGAAAGAAGAGGAGTAAATTTGCTGCAGGCTGTGCAAATTGCTGCCTGTCATTGAAAAGGTGAGTGTGAGGTATCTAGGTTCTAGTGTAATACAAATAAGAATATTAGCATAACTCCACTGTCACATTATAAAAAAATTAAAATGTAGCTAAAAATATGCCCATACTGTAGTTCCAAACAATGCACACATGCCGTCTTTAACCCTTCCCCCAAAAGGAAACTTTGGGAAAGTTTGAATTCAGATTGATTCCACCTGAACTTCATGACTTGGGACCATATTTAAAGTGGCATTGTCACTGGACATCTTTCAGGGCAGCTGGGCTCAGCCCTTTCCTGTGAGATAAGTTAACCCCCATCTGATCCTGAATGGATTTAATTACAGTTAGTGACAGCAGTGTGAGATGGTCAAGGATGACTACACAGAGAAGGAAGAGAACTCAGAGAGGAAGAAACCCAGGAGAGATGAGAAAAAGAAGTTCCTTCTCTCTGGGAAAGGGCTGCTGAAGGCACACTGGAAATAACCACAGGGAGCAGGGAAGGCTTCCTGTGGGAGGTCCTAAAATAGGGCTGTAAGAAACTGGGAGGTCCCTAGGAGAAGCTGCCAGAGTCCACAGGGAGGGGAAGTAGTGGAAAAACTGGCTAGGAAGAAGCGCTCCAGGGGAAAAGCTCTGAGAGGCAGTGATCAGCCAAGAGGAGCAAAGAAGAGCTCTGCAGTCTCTGGGCATAGGGGTGAAGACCAGGGAACTTCAACATAGCCTGAGAGGGGCAGAAGGAGCTTCTGTTTGGTTACTGATGCCGATTCTTTAGTTGGACTTTTGTTACTCTGGAAGGGGACAATACTGGAAAGAGGTAATCTGGATGGAGAAGGCCAAGACATGGAAGACGTAGCCAAAGACAGGTCATTCCAGGGCCAAAGAAGTGGTCAACCAGGAGAGCTGAAAATGAAGATCCCCGCAAAACCATTCTGATGCCAGGAGGCATTACAGTGGAGAGAGCACCCACTGATAGTTTTGTATTGCATATTTATTTGCCTTTACAGGATAGACCATATAAAGAAGAGATCCCATTAGCCAAGAGGATACCAAATCATGTTTATATCCACAATGGGTGCCAACCTCTTTTTGAGTCACAATTGGACCAAGACGCAGTATGGCACAGGGCTAAGATACTAATTTCAGATAAGAGATATGGCACAGGGCTAAGATGCTAATTTCAGATAAGAGATAAAATGGAGATTCTGAATACTTGGGCCATTTAACAACGCAGTCTACTGAAGAGAGACCAGCTTCTGCTCCCTGTTCTACCACAGTATATTCAGAGTAAATCAATAACATATTTCCAGATTTATGCTAGTGTGACAGAGTAGAATTTGGCATTATGTTGTTTCACAGCTGAATCCAAAGCAAACTCCTACTTGAGTATCTATGTTCTGCAACAGGAATGTAGGCAGGCAGTTCAATTGATCCTGGGATGAGAACTCTTGTTCTACAGTGCGTGTGTATCTATAATTTTTAAGGTACACATATATTCTATTAGTGATTCCAAAAGGTTGTGGGTTTTTTTTTAAAATGAACGTGAACATTTCAGTTCAATGCAAAGCGGCAGCAAAGGTTGGAATCTTTTAAGCATCCATAATTGTGTCAATTTCTTTCTCGGTCTTCATCTCCACAACAGCACCGTTTACCTTGAACGGCACCACATAAAGCTTTCCTGCTTTTCACATTACATAAACTGTGCCTCTCTCGAGTGTTTCTTTATGTGGAAACTATTAGTATAAATCTAGCATTCCATAGAAATGTGCTTTAATGAATGCAGTAGCTTAATGCATACAACTCTGCCTGATTCTGTGTTTGTGAACAAAGCTGTGTGCTAGGAAAAAAATAAATAAATAAAAGGTAGTATGGTCCAACTACATAAAAGAGTCCAGGATGGAGCTTTGCAAAATTCACAATGTTTGGTCCATGGTCTTTCACATTATTAGAGTTACTATTTAATATTTGCATTCCCATAGCAGCTAGCAATCTTAACCATGGGCCAGCGCCCCATTGACCTAGGTGCTGAATAAAGAAAGGACAAAGATGTTCCTTGTCCCAAAGAACTTACAATTAAGAATAAAAGAAGATAAAACAGATGGACACAGACAGACTGGGGAGTACAAGGAAACAATCAGATAGTATTGGTCAGCATGATAGGCAGTGGTGTCAGCAGAACAGAGGCCTAACTGTTGTCAAGGTTTCTGTAGGCATCATGGCAAATGAGAATTTTATGGAGGATTTTGAAGTAGGATAATTACTTAGTTTTGCACATGTTTACATGGAGCACTTCCCAAACATGAGAGGCTGCAGAGAAGAGAGCATGAAGGTGCTTGTTTGAAAATGTAAGAAGTTGGTGAAGGAGGCTGGGATCTTGCACCAATGAGAGGTGGGAATCAACCTCTCATTACTGAATGAGAGATGACAGATAGGAGGGGGGATAGATAACGGTAAGATTAACTCACAGAATTCACAGAATTCCAGAGACTTCTGTGACATTTTCTGCTTCAGCCCTGGCATGGCGGGGCTGGAGCTGTCAGCCAGTGGGGGCCTGGGAACTCTCAGTTGCCAGAAGCGGCAGGGTCCCCTGCAACTCCCAGCCACCAGCTTTGGAGCTCCACACCATGGCGGGAAATCCCTGCAACTTCTAGTCTTCATGGGCAGTAGAGGGACCCTGGAGCTCCCAGCTGCTGCGAGGGCCCCCCTCAGCTCCCAGCTGCTGGCTTCAGACCTTTAAGCTACATTGGCAGGACTCCACAGCTCTGAACCACCGTGGATGGCTGGGGGACCCTGGATCTCCGAGCTGCCATGGGCACCTGGGGAGGCCCAGAGCCCCAGCAGTGGTGCGTACTGGACCCCTCTCTTTCCATTTTGTCAGTTATTTTTTGTAAAAGTCAGGTACGGGTCAGGGACTTCTGATAATTTTTGTTTATTGTCTGTGACCTATCCGTGATTTTTACTAGAAATAACTGTGACAAAATCTTAGCCTTAGGGAAAGGCCATGAAGGGCATTGAAAGTGAACAAAAGCAGTTTGTTTGCTCCACTAGAGAAAAGGAATCCAGTGGAGGGTTTCAAAGAGGGGGTGAGATGGTCAAAGTGAAAGGCTAGGAAAATTAACTTTTTGGTAATATTCTGAATGGAGATGAGCAGGGCAAGATGGGCCCAAATTCGAGTTTGGAACAGCCTTAAATTATGAATGATTTTGTATTTTGAGCAGCCCTAAGAGATGAAAGAACAGGTTAATGACTATTTAGGAAAGCTGGATGTGCACAAGTCCATGGGGCTGGATCTAATGCATCCAAGGGTGCTGAGGAAGTTGGCTGATGTGATTGTAGAGCCACTGGCCATTATCTTTGAAAACTCATGGCTATTGGGGGAGATCCTGGATGACTGGAAAAAGGCAAATATAGTGTTCATCTTTTAAAAAAAGGGAAGAAGGAGAATCCAGGGAACTACAGACCAGTCAGCCTCACCTCAGTCCCCGGAAAAATCATAAAGCAGGTCCTCAAAAAATCCATTTTGAAGCACTTGGAGAAGAAGAAGGTGATCAGGAACAGTCAACATGGATTTACCAAGGGCAAGTTATGCCTTACCACCCTGATTGCCTTTTATGATAAGATAACTGACTCTGTGGATATGGGGAAAGCGGTGGATGTGATATACCTTGACTTTAGCAAAGCTTTTGATACTCCCACAGTATTCTTGCCCGCACATTGAAGAAGTATGGATTGGATGAATGGACTATAAGGTGGATAGACATTGACAAGGTCGCTGGGCTCAATGGGTAGTGATCAATGGCTTGATGTCTAGTTGGCAGCCAGTATCAAGTGGAGTGCTCCAGGGGTCGGTCCTTCCCCTCTCCGTCACTTCCCCTTTCTGTGCCTCAGATTACCCATCTATAGAATGGAGAAAATGATACTGGCCTCTCTTTTTAAAGTGCTTGAGATCTACATCTTCATTAATGATCTGGATGATGGGATGGATTGCACCCTCAGCAAGTTTGCAGATGACACTAAACTGGAGGGAGAGGTAGATACAGAGGGACTTAGACAAATTGGAGGATTCCAACAGATTGAGGGAAGTGATTGTCCCCCTCTATTTGAAGCTGGTGAGGCCACGTCTGGAGTATTGCATCCAGTTTTGGGCCCCCCACTACAGAAAGGATGTGGAAAAATTGGAAAGAGTCCAGTGGAGGGCAACAAAAATGATTAAGGGGCTCAGGGAACTGGGGTTATTTAGTCTGCAGAAGAGAAGAGTGAGTGGGGATTTGATAGCAGCCTTCAACTACCTGAAGGGGGGTTCCAGCGAGGATGGAGCTAGACTGTTCTTAGTGGTGGCAGATGACAGAATAAGGAGCAATGGTCACAAGTTGCAGTTCGGGAGGTCTAGATTGGATATTAGGGGGGAAAAATCACTAGGAGATTGGTGAAGAAGTGGAATGGGTTACTAGGGAGGTGGTGGAAACTCCATCCTTAGAGGGGGTTTTAACGCCCGGCTTGAGAAAGCCCTGGCTGGGATGATTTAGTTGGTGTTGGTCCTGCTTTGAGCAGGGGTTGGACTAGATGACCTCCTGAGGTCTCTTCCAACCCTAATCTTCTGTGATTCTATGACTTGATTTGTGATGAAATTCACCCCCCCCACACACACACAAAGGTCCAGTATAAGGTATGACTTCAATCATACATAAGGCTTTAAAATTAGGCATAAGAGGGACTTAAACGGAGTGCAAGCCTTGAACTAGTCCTGTGATCTGGGGTGAATTTCACTCTTACCAAGTTCAAGATAAATTCAAGTTCAAGAATGGCCTTGATTCAGGTTCAAACTCCCCAAAGTTTAGAGCTGGTGGAACCTTGGGTTTTGGCTCAGGCAAACCTACCATTTCATTATGAATATTGTGTATGTCTCTGGGTGACTTTGGACAAGTCAATTCCCCTCTCTGTGCCTCAGATTACCCATCTGTAGAATGGCAAAAATAATACTGGCCTTTCTTTTTGAAATGCTTTTAGATCTACACCTGAAAAGTGCTGTATACAAGCTAGGTATTACTAATTATTAATACTATTATTGAGGAGTAAATCCTTGAAGAACTGGAATTCAAATTCAGGTTGAATTTCTCCCTTGTTCTACTAGCTGATTGCTTCTTACCACCTTCACTAATGAAAGCTGTGTAAAAATCTTGAACCAGGCTGGTATTTTGAGAGAAAGCCCATGGGGATTGGGCAATTAGTTCCCTTAGATGCCTTTGAAAATCACAATCTGACTTCACTGTAAATCAACTGAACCAGAGCAGGGCTTCTTCTGGTTCAGCAATGTGAAACTCATAAAGCACTTTTTGCCTAAGAAATTAGTTAATATAAGTTACAGGATGTTCCTGCGTAATTCTAGTTGATTTCCAAAAAGTATTTTTCCCCCATACAATACAGCCAGCACAGTGGTAAATGATTATTTGGTTGTACGTCTGCCACAGCATACAAACCAGATAAACTAAGCCAGTATTTCTTAGGATGATTGGCAGGTAACTTTTGTTCTACATCAAGCTTTTAATTCACACCTGGCTGTACCTAAATTGGATTTTCAATGACCCAGTTTCTCTCTCTGGTGCATTTATCTAGTAGGCAGATTATTATCGAGATTCTATCTACACAACTTTCATAGTTTTATATTTGAGCTTAAATTTAGAACAGACAATTAGATAATCTAGTCTGCCTTCTGTATATCACAGGCTAATAAATTTCAGCCAGTTACCCCTGTATTGAGCCCAAAACTTGGGTTAGGCTAAAGAATTTCAGTCCTCAGGATATCATTGTTTATCACAGGCGAAGAACAGGGTGGACTGAGATACCACCTGTGGGACCAGTTATATGGTCTCTGTGATAGGTTGGATCACAGAAAACCCCTTGGGAACTGCCAACTGATGTGCTGGGACTACCTCTAAGCCCATTTTCCCTGGCAGCTTGGGACTTCAAAACCCCACCTGGTTGTGCCAGACCTGCTAGCCTGCTACAAACACAGACCCAGGTCTGAACCACATCCCACAAGCTGCAGGCTTCACTGAAAACAGCTTAAGAAGTTTTCCTGTCTCCAACACTCAGCTCCCAATGGGATCCAAATCCCAAATAAGCTTATACAGGATAAAATCATAAATTGTTCATCCTCTATAACACCGATAGAGAGATATACACAGCTGTTTGTCCCCTGACACCCCCCCGCCCAGGTATTAATACATACTCTGGGTTAATTAATAAGTAAAAAGTGATTTTATAAAACATGAAAAGTAGGATTTAAGTGGTTCCAAGTAATAACAGACAGAACAAAGTGAATTACCAAGCAAAATAAAATAAAACACGCAATCTAAACTTAATACCATAGGAAAATGATTACAGATGAAATCTCGCCCTCAGAGATGTTCCAGTAAGCTTCTTTTACAGACTATACTCCTTATAGTCTGGGTCCAGCAATCACTCACACCTCCGTGGTTACTGTCCATTGTTCCAGTTTATTTCAGGTATCCTTTGGGGGTGCAGAGGCTATCTCTCGAGCCAGCTGAAGAGAAAATGGAGGGGTCTCCCAGGGGCTTAGACTTTCTCTTCTAGGTGGACACCCCCTCCGCTCTCCTATGCAGAATCCAGCTCCAAGATGGAGTTTTGGAGTCACATGGGCAAGTCACATGTCCATGCACGACCGACTTCCTTACCAGCCAGGCCACATTCCCAGGAAAGCTCAGATATGGATTGGCATCTCCAAGTTCATTGTTAGTTTAAGTGTTTCTTGATTGGGCACTTACTGAGAATAGTCTTTTCTCAGGAAGCTGACCAACTGCTTCACTGAGGCTACTTAAAATTAAACTAGTACATAGCCAATATTCATAACTCTGAATACAAAAATGATACATGCATACAAATAGGATGAATATATCCAGTAGATCATAACCTTTGCAGAGATACATTACATGGCATATCTAGCATAAAACATATTCCAGTTATGTCATATTTACTTTCATAAGCATATTTCCATAAAGCATTATGGGATGCAACGTCACAATCCCCTCCATTAGTGTAGCATACAAGTGCCTTACAGTTTTTAACATATTTACCCTCACTACAACCACAAGTAAGCATGTGCTTTTATTCCCATTTTATGGATGTACAACAGAGATATGGAGAGATTAAGGACCAGATCCTCAAAAGTATTTAGGTTCCCATCTTCTAATGAAATCAAATGAAATTAGGAGCCTAAGTATCTTTGTTGATCTGGCCCTAAGTGATTTGCCCAAGATCTGACTTCCAATCATCCTGATAATAAAAAAATGTAGTGTGATATTATATATTATATATTCATGCATCAGTACATTATTATTTCAATATCTACCTGCATAAATGCAGCTTTAACCCTTATATATTCACAGTTGCCAAAATTATGCTTTACCAAAAAAAAAAAAAATCAAGTGGAAAGAGGCTGTATCTGTATCCTTTAGTGATGAATATGGCCCTAAGTCATTAATTCATTTTATTACTTGTCTTTAAGTATGATGAGTGCAAACCAGATGTGCATCACTGAATTCTCAATAAAGGGCCACTGCTTGTCCTGCTGAATAATAAGATCTGCTAATGACACCAATTAAGAGCTGTAAATATCATTTACACTTGTTTGTTATTTTTCAAGTCAATAAGACTATAGAAGGCAGAGAAGCCTGAGATCATTTAGGTTGGGCCACTCTGAGGGGACATTTTAATTGAAATATTACTTAGGGTAATAGAGAAAATGGAGCAATTACATTTGTGATTCCATCAGCTACAGAAGATACATCAACTGTATTTTTAAATATTACGCAATATAAAAAATATATCTACTCCTGAAAGGAAACAAAGGCTAGTGACGAATTATAACAGACTACAGGTGGTCTATAACTTCTGGTTGAGCTAGATTAGATCTTTTAAAAAGAGGCATCCAGTCCTGACTTAGGATCTGAGGAAATTGATAGACGGAAGGGAGCTGATTTATCAATTTAGATGGAATAAATATGGGCCAAAGGTGTTAACATAACCCAGTCACTGTCCCATGTTAAACAGTGCTAAACAAGATTTGGAGTTTGATATTCAAACATCTGAGCTTACTTAGCACCTAAGCAGCATGGCAAACACACCATTAAAAATTGTTATAACCTCTTATTACAGATACTGAAAAGTTAATATGTGAAGTATTAAGGGAGGCTTTCATTTTAACATTTCTTGATCCCTTTCCCTTTAGCTGGCTGTCAGTCTCTTAGATAGTAACAAAGATGGTAATAACTGTCTTTTTGGGGAAAGAGAAGCTGGTTGAGATGGGATGGAGCTGGTTTTGCTGTTGTTGTTAGCGTAAGTCTTAGAAGGAAAAGCCCCCTTGTCTGACAGTCTCTTAGAGGGTATTAAAGGAGGTAAGAACTGCTACATCCTAGTTGTGTTTGGAATTCATCTGGAGGTGGTTGGGGTGGTGATGTCCTCTAGATCCCTCTCTCTGGCCTGGTCTGGTCAGGACATCTCTCAGAATAAGGGTGAAGATGGCCTGGGGACCCACGAAACGTTGCAGTTGGCAGCCATGGTGGTGAAGCTTGCTTCAGTAGCCTTCATTTCTTTTTGTCCTCCCTCCAAAAAATCTTTTTCTTTATGGACCCCAAAAGGGAGTGATAGGTGGAATAGCCTAGTCCTTCATTATTTTGGTCTAGTTTCTGACACACCAATTTTGTTTCATTAATTTCCTGACCCACATTTTCTTGTTTAACAAGCATGATCTCAACACAGTCCTTCAGCTACATCAGTAGGCTTTTTGTTTGGAATAATTCAGTTTTTCTCTTTGGTTTTCTTGCACGTCACTCCATCAACATTTGTTACCACAAGTTATTGTGACATCTTATGAACTTACACTCACTTTTTACACATAAACTGACATTTAGTGTAAATGTGTAGGCCCAAAACCTAGACAGAATACAATAAAAGAGAATGTGCCATTAAAGAGCTCTTCTCTTCAGAGTAGATATCTAGGTGAACTATATTGTGAATCACTTCAGCTAGAATACTATGACCAACTTTTTCATAAGTGATTAGAGATTTTGTGTGCCTCAGTTTTCAAGTACTCAAAATGAGGTGCCTTAAAGGGACCTAATTTTCAAAGGGTAAGTGCTCTGAACTTCTGAAAGTCAGGTTTCTCGAGTTGGACATCCAGAAATTGAGGCATTCAATCATAGAAATGTAGGGCTGTAAGGAACTTTGAGTGGTTTTCTAGTCCAGCCCATGTGTTGAGGCAGGACCAAGTGTATACTTAGATCATCACTCACAGGTGTTAATCTAACCTGTTCTTAAAACCTCCAATGGCAGGGATCCCAAATCTTGCTTGGAAGCCTATTCCAGAACTTAATTCCTCTTATGGACACAAAGTTTTTCCTAATATCTAATCTAAATCTCCCTTGCTAAAGATTAAGATGATTGTGTCTTGTCCTACCTTCTGTAGCCATGAAGAACAACTGATCACCATCTTCTTTATAAAAGCCCATAAGATATCTGAAGACTGTTTTCAGGTGTCCCTCCCTCCTCTCCCCCTCCCCCCCAAGTCATCTTGTCTCAAGACTAAACACAGCTAATATTTCCTCAGAGATCAGGTTTTCTAAACATTTTATCAATTTTGTTCCTTTTCTTTGGACTCTCTCCAATTTGACCATGTTTTTTCCTAAAATGTAGTGCCCAGAAGTGGACACAATACTCCAAATGAGGTCTTACTGCTGCTGAGTACATTGGGACAATTATCTCCTTATCTTACATACAACACTCCTATTAATACACCCCAGAATGATATTAGCCTTTTTCACAGCTAGATGACACTTTTGGCTTATATCCAATTTGTGGTCCTCTATAATCTCCAGATTATCTTTAGCAGTACCACTGCCTAGTCAGTTATTCTCCATTTTATAGCTATACATTTGATTTTTCCTTCCTAAGTGTAGTACTTTGCACTTGTCTTTATTGATTTTGTCTTGTTGATTTCAGTCCAATTCTCCAATTTATCAAGGTCATTTTGAATTGTAATTCTGTCATCCAAAGTGCTTGCAACCTTGATGTCATCTGCACATTTTACAAGCACAGTCTCCACCCCATTCCAAGTCATTACTGAAAATGTTAAATAGTACCGGACCCAGGACAGACTCCTGTGTGACCTCAATAGATATGCCCTCCCAATATGATAGAGAATCATTGATAACTACTCTTTGAGAATGGTGTTTCAACCAGGTGTGCACCCTTATTGCAGTAATTTAATTTTGCCCACCTTTCCCCAGTTTGTTAATGAAAATGTCATTTGGGAGTGTGTCAAGAGCCTTACTGAAATCAAGATGTGTCAAGATGCTTTCCCCCATCCACTAGGCTAGTAACCCTGCCAGAGGAGGAAATTAGGTTGGCCCGGTGTGATTTGTTCTTGACAAATCCATGTATTACTCATTATCCTACTGTCTGCTAAATACTTACAAACTGACTGATAATTAGTTCCAGTATCTTTCCAGGTGTCAAAGTTAGACTGTCTGGTCTATAATTCCCCAAGTTCTATTTGTTCCACTATGTCTGACCTTCTCCAATCTTCTGGGACCTCACCTATCCTCCATAAATTCTTGAAGATAATTGCTAGCTGTTCTGAGATTGCTTCAGCTCAAGTTCATTAAGTACTTTAATCCTGGTCACTTTTGAAAATCTTGGTCATTTTTTCTCCTATGCCACTTTCCTTTCCCCTGTAGCACTTCCCTGAAAATGAGATACTTACTGACTGAGGGAGATAAAAGGAGCCCATAAGAAAAGATCTAAGAGCTGCTACCTCTGCTGTATTTTCTCAACTCTACTGCTTGGCATTTTTCACAGGAGGAGTGTGGGTTTATGAAGCCCTCTAAGCCACACCTCTCCAAGTCAATCATTTCATCATTTTTGTTTTCCTTATATCTTTATTTTTAGTTGGATTCTTTCCCAGCATTTCCCTTCCACCTACACCTGTTCTCTCCCACAATGATGAAGGAAGGAAGAACATTGTTTAAAACAAAAACACAAAACAGGGTCTGTATTCATCTATTTCAGACTCAGTAGTGTTCATCTCTTTGGTTTGTATGTAAGACTGTGTAAGAAGTACCAGCTAGGCAACCCTGGAGACCGAAATTCCATTTTTATCTGCAGAAGAACTAGATATGGACATTCAAAACTATCTCTCCCACCCTCCTCCTTCAGCCACAATGCTTCTACAAATATATATCCACCCTAATCTGGAGGGACTGCCTCTACGGACTGCTATTATTTATTGTGTGCATTACAGTAGCATTTACAGGCCCTCAAGGGAGTTCAGGGCCCCATTTTGCTAGGTCTATACAAACACATTGGGAGAAACAGTGCCTTTCCTACAATCTAAAGACAGACAAAAGCTGACAGGAGAAACAGAGGCACAGAGAGTCAATGACTTGCTCCTGGTCACGCAACAGGTCAGCAGCAAAGCTGGAAATGAAACTAAGGTCTCCTGATTACCACTCCAGTCCCTAACTACTAAACTATACTCCTTTGCCCAGGCCGTCCTTGTCCTCTGAATTTGATGCCCATTTTTGCAGTTCCATCAGTGCCAGCCATGGTGCAGAGATATGGACATTCATACATGCTCACACGGCTGGAATGACACCACATACTCCTTTCCCATGGGCCATCAAATAGCTTTATTCCCCATTTCACCCAGCTTCTTTCCTCTCCACCTCCCTCTCTCTTGCTAAGAGCTTCCAGTGAAGTCTGATGATCATACAGGCAGCACTCAATGTGACATATGGGACACTGCATTTCCCTCTTGGCCAGCAGCACCAGTTCCATGGCAACTTATCTATTACAGATTTGTGGATACATGAAGTATAGGAAACCTGTCTCTACCCGTGTGTGTGTGTGTGTGTGTGGCTTTTTGAGGACAAAAATGATCCTGATGGAAAAAGAAACTTAACTAGAAAGGTTGATTTTTTCACCAGTTCCCTTTAGCATCTGAAATGTATCATAAGGCTGCAGAAATCAATGGCCTTAAAACGGCATGAGGAAAACATGTTCTCTTTGATTTAAAAAGAAATAAATTGTGGGGCATTTCCTTATTTCAATTAAAAGCAATGGGGCAGCTCAGTAAAAAATTAGAGGTTCTCAGCATCTCACAGTATTGGGACCTTAAAGAACAAGTTTCCCGTTATTGGTGTTATTTGTATTACCTTAGTGCCTCAGAGCTCCATTGCATTTGGTGCAGTACAAACACATAGTGCGAGACAGCCCATAAGCACTTGCAATCGGAAAAAGACAAGAGAGACAAAGACTATGTCTCCACTGCAATGTAAGTGGGAGTCAGAGCAGCTGAGCCATGTTAAGGAACCCTGGGCTTGGATCTCTACATTGTGTTTTAGCCCTGTTAAGACTTTTCTAACCAATGCTCCAGCCTAGTGCTCTGGCATTCATTCTGCAGTGTGCAGACCTGAGTGAAAGTAAACATGCCTCAGAGACTCTAGTGCCCCTCTCCAAAATGTGGCTGCTGTAGTCCTAAGACCATGGTGCATTGTGGGAAAACGTTACCGCCTGCTCAGCACAAAAGTCAAGGTCGGTTCGCTCTCCATGGCAAACCCAGTAGACTCTCTGACAGTGTGCTTGCAGATCAGTGATCAGAAGAGAATGGATTAATGTTGACCTAAGCTGCTGCCATTTGCAAAGGAGGTGGTGTTGCTTACGTATTCAATAGAGTGGATTGCAGATTGTTGGGATAGAAAAGACTAAGGAAGTTGTCCCATGGGATTGTGGGATAATTCTGGCTAATTTCTGGGGACCGGAGTCAAGCAGGTCTGATTCTACACTGCAAACCAATAAGGCTCAGACTGTGGGTCCCAGCTTAACTTGAGCTCAGACCCTCCCAACTCTGCAGGGCCCTGGGGCCCTGCGTTTCAGCCCTGGGTTAGCACAGTTGCAATGTGAATGCAAGGGATGGTAGGCTTGATCACAGGCTGAAGCATGGGCTTATGTTGCAGTGCAGACCTATCCAAAGGGTATGAGACAGGGATAGCTCAGACAAAGAGAAAATTAGGAACGCTGACACAGAAGGTAACATCTCAGTCTCCTTGATTTTTAATAAGACTTAGGTGCCTAAGTCACTTAGGGTCAAATTTTCAGACATTTAGACACCTAAAGATGCAGTGGGATTTTCAAAACACTAAGCAAGGTAGGCATCTAACTCCCATTTATGTGCTTTTGATAATCCCACTAGGCACCTAGCTGCATCTTTGAGGTGGCAAAATTTGCGGATGATACAAAACTACTCAAAAGTTAAGTCCCAAGCAGACTGTGAAGAGCTACAAAGAGATTTCACAAAACTGGGTAACTTGGCAACAAAATGGAAGATGAAATTCAATGTTGATAAATGCAAAGTAATGCACACTGAAAAACATAATCCCAACCATACATATAAAATGATGGGGTCTAAATTAGCTGTTACCTCTCCAAAAAGAGATCTTGGAGACATTGTGGATAGTTCTCTGAAAACATCCACTCGACAGTCAAAAAAGCTAACAGAGTGTTGGGAATCATGAGGAAAGGGATAGATAATAAGACCGAAAATAGTGTATTGTCTTTATATAAACCCATGGTACACCCACATCTTGAATACTGCATGCAGATCTGGTTGCCCCATCTCAAAAAAGATATATTGGGACTGGAAAAGACAGAAAAGCACAACAAAAATGTTTAGGGATATGGAACAGCTTCCATATGAGAAGAGATTAAAAAGCCTTGTACTTTTCAGCTGGAAAAGAGACAACTAAGTGGGGATATGATAGAGGTCTATAAACTCATGATGGGTGCAGAGAAAGTAAATAAGGAAGTGTTATTTACTCTTTCTCATAACATAGGAACTAGGGGTCACCAAATGAAAAGGCAGCAATCAACCTGTGGAACTCCTTGCCAGATGATGTTTTGAAGGCCAAGACTATAACAGGTTTTTTTAAAAAAAAAAACCCTAGATAAGTTCATGGAGGATTGGGCAAGGATGGTGCACCTAGCCATTGTTTGTTAGAAGCTGGGAAGGGGTGACACAGGATGGTTCACTTGATGATTATCTGTTCATTGCCTCTGAAGTACCTGGCATTGGCCACTGTCAGAAGACAGGATACTGGATTAGATGGATCATTGGTCTGACCCAGTATGGCTATTCTTATGTTCTTAAAATCTGGCCCTAAGGCCCAGATCCTCAAAGGTATTTCCATTGAAATCTATGGGAGTTGTGTGCTTCAATACCTTGGAGGATCTGGGGCTAAGTGGGCTTGTGGTCCTGCAGGATGTGTGTGACAGAGTCAAGAATTGAACACAGATCTTCTGTATCCCAGTAATGCTTTAAACTGAAAGACTATACTGTGGATTTCAATCCACTGGCTTTCACAGCATTTTGAGACTTTTAAAAACAAAGAGAACAAAACAAAAACAACAACAAAACTCATAATCCTTCTACCTTTGCAGGCTACCATCCCATTTACATCTGTCTTGTTGTACTCTTACCAACTAGCAATTATTGAATGCTTTCGATTGGCATTTATGACTGCCTCTGATGGCTTGCTTGTACAAAAGGCTTGCATAGCCTAACTAAATATTCAGTGATTTTTCCTTATTCCAATGTCCTTAATTAGATTTATGAACTCTTTACTATGTTTTATGTTGATGAGGTATGGAGAATAAAAATCCCGAAATGCTCACTTTAATAAAATATCACAGCTAACCAACTTGTGCTTTTGCATGTGTTATTTCAGTGAATAATGAGCTTTAAATAATATGTTACTGAGGATGGACTAAAGAAATATAGACTGATCTATTAAGCTACATTAATAAATGCACTGTTACATAAACACACGGCCCATGAAAAGCAATGGATCACTGTATAAGAACAATTTACAGGATGGTTTGGGGTTTTTTGAAGGCTTATATATTGACTACACATTTTATAGAGAAATAATTAACGACTCGCCGTTTTTATTCCTTTCTGACTTTTTAGTTTACTTAAGTCTTTTGATTTTGGAGTGAATCACTGAATGAAATCCTCTCAGATGTGTACAATTGGTTGTAATATAACATAGATAAAACTATCATTTTCATTGTTATAACTAATTAACTCCCTTTCCTACATTAGATAATGACGATGTTTAAGAAGCATAAACTATGGTGACTGTCAGCCAATAGCACCCTAATCAAATCGGCATAAAACTTGCTATAAAGTTGGTAGAATCACAGTTATAAGATACCTTATTATACATGTGTATTGGCCCTGGATATAGGCATCAATATGATCTGCCCGTACCAGTAGCATCCCACTTCAGAGTGTCAGTTCTTTGAGTACTGGGCCTATAATTCAGAATGTAGGTGGACGTGAGAATTCTCCCTGTCTAGGGACTATGAGCTATGGCCAAAGGTGATGCAAATCAATACAGTTACTTTGACTTCAACGGAGCTACTCTATAACTCCCTGAGGATTTGGCCCTTCATGTCTAGACCCAGGAAATCCAACTCAGCTGTCTGTTACACCGCTGTAAATCCAGAGGACTGGGCTAGAAGTCACTGGAGTTACTGGAGTTTTGCATCGGCATGCAGGCAGGCAGTTGGTGAGCTCACACTGCTGCTTGTGCTGTTTCAACCACAGCGGCCAGTCAAAGTTTGGGGCCCTTGGGATGTTCCAGTTGGAAGTAGAAATTTATGGAGTCTGGTATTTTTTTAAATCTGTCTTGTTTATTGACAAGAAATGTGCAAAATCCTGTGTCTCTGGACACAGAAGGAACTAAGCACAAAAGGAGCAGCTTCTTCGCGTACGTTCCTCTTTAGCCAGCACCAGACCCAGAAGTTCTCTCTTCATCTTTTTCTAGGGTCACACTGTGGTTGCCGGCTCCTGTTTGGCTTCCTTGCCTCTCCCCGTCTGACCGTGCTTGGATGTTCTCAGTTCCTATGGGATCTCTCTTCCTTCTTCCCACCACACCTACCCAAAATTAAAGTCAGCCAAATGCTCCTGGGTGGGTTCACATGCAACTTTTGTCTTAGGTGGAGGCTTATGCTTACATTTATGTTAACTGAAGGGTGATTTCACACCTATCAATCTCAATGGGATTTCAACTCAACCCATTATAAGGTTTCAGCTCAAAACAGTACCATACATAGTCCAATTCATGTGTGTGTTCTCCCATCGCTTCTTCATGTTTCTTTGGTTTACTCAGCCATTCTCTCATCGTTGAGTCTTTCCATTAACTCCAGTGGGCCTCAGACCATCCCAAAGATTGTATGATCTTTGGGCAGGGACTGGTTTTCTGTTGCATGCATGTATAATGTCTAGCACAATGGGGACCTAGGTGCTACTGTGAAAAAAAGTAAATAGAAAATATTTACAGAATATAACAGACAGAATTGGCTCATGTCATATAAATGACCCACAGTAATGACTATCTGTATACATTCCTCTAATATTACTTTCAAGAGTGATGGTAGGTTTCATATACACAGTTTTATATTGCATTGAGTTTTAGTTATATATAGTTTTAATGTTTATAAAAAATGTCCTATAATGTCCAACACCATTACTAACTAAAATAAACACTCTTGAAGGAATCCCCCCACCCCCATCTAGACATAAAAATCCTTAAAAGGTAGGGATGTGCATTGGTGTGTGTATGTGTGCATTCATATGTTTGTCCTAAACTACATAGACAGGCAGATGTAGCTATCAATGTAAATGAAATGTGAGGGACTTCACTGGGATATGATGCCTAATTGGTACAACTGGCCATTGGTATTTTCCAATTTGGGGGTACCCAGTTCAAGACCCTTTAAAGGGCCTGATTCTCAGACAGCGCTAGGAGTTGGGGATGGAGCCATGGGGCAGTGTACTGAAGGGAGCATTTTGTATCATCCTAATGTGTAATGTAGAGCGCACAATCTGTGTGTGCACTAAAAAGCACAAGGAGAGGCTGTGCCTACATGAGTTACAGGGTCAGATTCTCTGCTGTGTTTAGCTTGCACTGGGCACAAAAGGGTGGTGAGATGGTAATAGATTCCTGAATCTTTGCTTGGCCTGTGTACAGACTGCTTTAACCTGCACCAGTTCCTGATTCTTCCTCAGCAGATCACCATCTGGGGATTGCCGGAGCAAAAACCTGATGCCTCCCTGCCCCCAAAGTCACGATCTAATGGGAACTGAAGGGAGAGCGGTATAGGAACTAGCTGTGCCAGATGTGGGTGCACTGGGGACTCCCCTACTCAGGGATAACCCCAGATAGTGAATTGTGGAACTATAGCCTCTGTCCCCCAATCTCTCCCAGAGTCCTTGTTGGTGAGAGGTGTGGCATCACACCACCTCTACATAGGTCGGTGGTATAAAGGCTACAATATAACCATTGGTACAAAAAATTTAAGGATGGAAATTCTTGCCATGGGAAAATGTAGTTTTAATATGATTTTTATATTTAAAAAATAAATTTGAACAAGACAGTTTGAACCAAAACAAAATCAAAAGTTGATTTGAACCAAAAGGTTTCAATACAAAATGTCAATTCAACTTAAAATGTCATGCTGGCATCATTTTGAAGCAAAATGTCAACTCAATATGAAACCCAATGTGAAATGTTGAATTAACCAGTTTGAAAGATCAAAACATTTTGTTTATGTAAAAAATGTAAGAACTTTTTGTTTTGATGTTTCCCAATCAAAATTTTTGAAACATCTTTTGTGAAAATTTTAAATATTCTTGAGTTTAAGGACTGAAATGTCAAAATATTTGAATTTCCCATGGGACAGTAATTCTGGTTTTGACCGGCTCTAATATGTACATATAGAGGGAAAACCACAGAGCTTCAAAACAGTAATAAAAAAATAATAGCCTCTTCCCAACCCTCACTAGCCTTTGCTCACAGTCAGAAGAGTCCAACTTGAATCATTCAGGTCTGAAGCATTGGTTTTCCTTCTGACTCTGTAGACTGTAGCAGTGGCTGGAGTTCCATTCTGGCTGTTAGAGGAGGGGTCACAAATTATTCTTCAATGATGATTTCATGATTAGGCCCCATAGGTCTAAACGGGACCATGGTAATTTTTGCTGCACATCTGCGGTCTGCCATGATATCTGAACATCAACTCCATATTTAATCTGTATATAATCTGTATGTCAGACCATAACAGGGTTCAAAAAAGAACTAGATAAATTCATGGAGGATAGGTCCATCAATGGCTATTAGCCAGGATGGGCAGGAATGGTGTCCCTTACCTCTGTTTGCCAGAAGCTGGGAATGGGCAACAGGGGATGGATCACTTGATGATTACCTGTTCTGCTCATTCCCTCTGGGGCACCTGGCACTGGCCACTGTTGGAAGACAGGATACTTGGCTAGATGGACCCTTGGTCTGACCCAGTATGGCCGTTCTTATGTTTTTATGTTATGTTCTTATGTTCTTATAGTAATAGTCTGTGAATCAATATTTATAAATTAATTTTAATCTTTTATAGCAGATCCATTAACAAAACCAGAATTTATTGTGCAATAAACAGTTAGTCCAAAACTACTGGATGGCCTTCTGATGACCTTCTGGGGTCCCTTCCAACCCTGATATTCTATGATTCTACTGTATGTGCTAATCTCGTATAGTTCCCAGCTGATTCGCTCTACACCACAGATCTGTTGCTGCAACTTGCACAAATACCCAGAAAAAAATATTTTTTTCCCCTGTTTACTTTTCCTTAGTATAAACAGTGAAACAGTAAAAAAGAGGCTAAGACACTACAGGGGATGCAAAATAGACAAGCTGCAACAGTCTCCATGGGAGGATATTACAGAATTACAGTTGTTGCAATGGCTACCAGCTGTGCATCTGGAATGAGCCGGTTTGGAAGCCATGAGTTTAATACAGAAAAAAAACTTTTCCTGCAACATTTTGTCTTATTTTAAATTTCTAGGAGTCTTTTCCTTTCAATGTCTTCAGAAAGAAGGGGCCTGATGGGTTAGAAGTTCTATTTTTATTTAAACTACTCTGCATTAAACCAAGTGGAAGCACATCAGAAACCGTGTAGCTAAGTATTGTGGGTCACCTCATTTGGCTATTCGAGTCTGCCTGCTTTGTACTGCTCTTGCAATAAATACATAAGGACTGCTATGCTAGGTCAGACCAATAGTCCAGCTAGCCCAGTATTGTGTCTTCCAGCACAGCCAATGCCAAATGCCTCAGAGGGAATGAACAGAACAGGGCAATTTCAAGTAATCCATCCCCTGTCATTCTGTCCCAGCTTCTGGCTGTTGGAGGTTTAGGGGCACCCAGAGCATAACGCTGTTTCCTGACCATCTTAGCTAATAGCCATTGAGGGACCTATCCTATTAATGGACCAATGAATTGTTACCCGGGGTTCTTTCAACCCAGAGCTCTTGGTAACTTTTACTCTGTGTGAGGTGGTGTCAGGAAATAAATCAGGGGAGACACGGCCATCCGACCAATCAATGACTGGCACAAACAGGGCAACACAAGAGTGTTTTCACTTAAAGCTAAACTTTCCTTAGTCTCAAGCACTTATGCACATCCTCAACAGGTTAGTAAAACACCCCCAACCCTCGATAATTACCGAAGCTGAGTGTGGCTCTTGGGTGGCACAGCGGCAGCCCATCTGTCGGTGGGGAACTCAAGATGCATCCAGAGGGAGGGTCCAGTCCCAAAGATAACCACTACCTCAAACTTTTCCCCCTTATTTATAGTACAATGACATGTCCCTTAAAGAAAACTTGTTAAGCAAGCAGTTTCAATGGTCAAGCAAGAGGTTTCCTTCTGATTATTGATTAACCAGGTGTGGGTTTTTCCCAGAGTTTGCAGCCTTGAGGTCCTAATAGACATTCCTGAGGGCACATCCTGCTCTTCTAAAATGCATATGTCAGCAACTTCAACACAATTCTTATTGGACATGGCATCAAGCTGCCCTTTCTGTGGCACCCAGAACCCCCTCCCCTCCTGCCTTGGTCAAGCTAAGGCTGCTGCAAGGCCACTTTATGACCTGTTGACTTGGCTGCTTTTAGCAATAAGCCATAGTGGTTTCAGGCACTTTACTTGTTTGCCAAAATCTCCCCGTATAGAATGGGAGAGGAAAACTTGTTTAATTCTTAGAGAGCCAAGTGCTGGGATCCACTCTTGGTACTGTCACAGGCCCTTGGTGTGATCATTTAACCTCTACGGCCCATCTATAAAATAATGCTGTCCTTACAGGATTGTTGTGAGGCTATAGCTTTAATCACATGAGCCTATTTGTGGTGCACAGCAGAGAATGCAAGCTTGTTCTGTGGAGACGGCGAAGGAAGCATGCAGGTTATCTGTGGCGGAGCTGAGGGTTTGCTTGGGGACACAAGAGGAGCCCAAGTCTTTGGCGCAGGTGAGGATGGAATTAGGAAGGGCTTTGAAGGCAAAGATCAGACATATACATTAATTGTGTGATGTAAGGGTGAGTCGGGATTCAAAAAAGAATTGGATATGATCAGATCAGAAGCAAACAGGTGGAACTGAGCAGTCTTTGCACTTTCTTCCATGTTGCCCCTCACGCACGGGAAAAATCCCTGATACAATGAATACAAATGCTATCAAGCCCCTCTTAAGAGTCACCCCTGCAGTCAGACCTGCAGAACCTTCCCTCCTGATCCTGACCAGGTTGGTGATCAGCTCTGACTTGTGCACAGACAACCTTAAACCTTCGTGGGTTTTAGCCCACAAAAGCTTATGCCCAAATAAATCTGTTAGTCTTTAAGGTGCCACCAGGACTCCTTGTTGTTTTAACCTTAATTCTGGCATTTCTGACTTTTGGGTGCTGGACTTTGAAGCATCAGTGCTCTTTTAATGTATTTTTAATGTGTAATTTGCTAGGCTTTTTTAAAAAGAAAACTGAAAAAAAACAACTAACAAACTCTATTATATGGTATTATATTAACACTGGTATGACTTATCAACAGGACTGGAACCTTTAGCTCCTCCAAACAGACCTCGGCCTCTTGAGCTAACAGAGCAACTGATAGCAATTGCTTGCTGTCACCTATTGGGCCGGCAGCACAGGGGAATGACACACTGCTGCTGGGTTTCACAGGTATTTGCTTACAACAGAGGAATGGTGAGAATTGAAAATTTTGGATTCCATTCCAGGGTCTGTTCTCTAGTGGATGTAGATCATACTGCCCATTTCCCCCAAGCCTGACCTCTTTTGCCCTGTCCCCTCCAACCCATCCCACTCCTGTCTCTTCCCATTCCTGGCTCATTTTATAGTGCCATTCTCCTCATCTAAGCATTCCCAGCCTCCAGTCCTTGGTCTCCTTGCCCCTCCAGTGCTAGTCTTACCCCCTCTGGGAACTGCATCTTAGGCCTAGTCTCCACCCTACTCCCAGTCTCCTTCCTCAGCCAATTCAAGTCTTCCCCTCCACTGGTTCCCACTCCCAGTTTTTCTCCCCTCACCCCCAGCCTTGTCCCAATCTACTCCTCTGCTGTTACTTTCAGTCAGACTCTTGTCCCCTCTGCATTTTAGTCAGGTACCTTCCCTTTCCGTGTTGCCTGGACTCCATCAGAGGACATTACGGATAGCACAGGAGAGAAAGTCTCCCTGCTCTCATTTCTGGTGCCTGGCCTCATCCTGGCCCACAGCAGGTAGGATCAGCAATTTCAGGGGGGAAAGTCCTTTTTGAGCCCCGATAGCTCTGGGCTGGATCATATTTGGTCCCATATTTGGGGATGCTGCATGAGCAGTCTGGGCACATGCAGGAGCTGTCAGAGGCTCAAAGGGGCTATGATGCAAAATGTTGGGGAACTACATCGTTTGAGAAATGGAGACAAGCGAAATGCTGTAGAAGATTTTCCCCATCTCTTGTTCCTCTTAAAGCTAATCTTCCAAGCAGAACTGGAAAAACAATGTTCAGCTGCTAACTGGGCTTGGAGAGCTAGGATCCTTTAGCTGAGCAATGGTTTCCTCCTCTTATTTTTATTTCACAGGCTACTGATTCTACCTTTCCCTATCTGCCCTGGCAAAATAGGAATCCCTCTTAATAGGAATTAGTTTTCACTCTCTCGCTCTTTCTCTCTTGCTTTTTAATAACTCGGACAGCTCCTCACTCAGATAATCTTCTAGCGCTCACCAGCACCCCTTTCTGTAATGGGAAGATCAGCTGGCTGTATAGTTTACTTCAGTATATCCTGCCAGCTAATGGCAACTTTATTAGGTGTCTGCGGTGAGATGATGGGTCATGCGGGGGTGTTAACACCTGGATTTACAATCACAATGGTAGAGCATATTGAAGTTCATCACTACACTGAATTACTCAATAATAGCCTCTGGAAACATAAATAATCAAGAAGCATCATTTTTGAAGATAAGAGCCAGGAACATGTCTGGCTAATTGACCATGATGGAGTTATAATAGTGATATACAGTACAATCTCAGAGTAAAGTTCTCTATCGGGCTGCTACAGCTTAAGCACTGGGGACTCCCAACTCCACAGAAGTTTATTGATAGTGACTCCTTTTCAAACTGATCCTGCCAACAAGAAACACGATAGATTTTACACTGATCTGATCTCCTGCAGTGGACCATGGGCACAGGGTTTCCAGATGTCTTGATTTTATGGGGTCAGTTCTGATACTCGGGGCTTTGTCTTATTTAGGCACCCATTACTCCCCCACCTCCATCCTGATTTTCACACTTGCTATCTGGTCACCCAACGTGGGCATCCAAGCAGCTTACAGCTGGTGTGAGGCTTGGAGGATATGTATTAGCAGAAGCAGCCCAGAAAGCAGTGCCTTGAACAATAGTGTCTGCTCCAGATCTGTTTGTGTTCAAATAAAAGATCTTGCAGTCACTAGGGCTCTGATTTAGCAGTTCATCCCTGCTCACAAAAACATTTAAGCATGTGCTTAATTCTAGGCATGGATTTCAGTCCCATTGATTTCAGTGGACCTAAGCACATACTTAAGTGTTTTGCTGAGCAGGGATGGACTTAATCACATTCTTAAATGCTTTGCTGACCTGGGAGCTAGATAACTAAATACATTTTGTGAGCTGTGCAGCTGGAGCAAACAATAGAAAGCAGTGAAGACTCCCATGGGAATAGGCATGTGCTTAAAATTATGTGTTTGCAGGATTAGTGTCTTGGGTTGCAAGCTCTCCAGGCCTGGGGCTGTGCCCTCCAGTGTGTGTGTTGCCCATTTTGGGAAATTCCACAAAATAAATAAAAAGAAAAAACAATTTCATGAAAATATTGTGGGATAAATTATAGGTATCGGTCATAACCCAAAATTGCTATAAACTATGATTCATAGAATCATAGAATATCAGGGTTGGAAGGGACCCCAGAAGGTCATCTAGTCCAACACCCTGCACGAAGCAGGACCAATTCCCAGTTAAATCATCCCAGCCAGGGCTTTGTCAAGCCTGACCTTAAAAACCTCTAAGGAAGGAGATTCTACCACCTCCCTAGGTAACGCATTCCAGTGTTTCACCACCCTCTTAGTGAAAAAGTTTTTCCTAATATCCAATCTAAACCTCCCCCACTGCAACTTGAGACCATTACTCCTCGTTCTGTCATCTGCTACCATTGAGAACAGTCTAGAGCCATCCTCTTTGGAACCCCCTTTCAGGTAGTTGAAAGCAGCTATCAAAGCCCCCCTCATTCTTCTCTTCTGCAGGCTAAACAATCCCAGCTCCCTCAGCCTCTCCTCATAAGTCATGTGTTCCAGTCCCCTAATCATTTTTGTTGCCCTTCGCTGGACTCTCTCCAATTTATCCACATAATTGAGAACTTTCAACCATGTCTATATCTGGTAATTATTATTTAATTTCCAGAAAGCATCATTTCCTCCACCTTTTTTCCAATTCATATTTTCACTATGTTTGGTCAAAAAATCAAAATTTGAAAAATATAGAACGATAATTCCCACACTCAAAGGGATATTCAGGGGTACCAAACCCACATAAACCAACACTAGGAAATATATTTCCCCAACAACTTGCCAACAGAAACCTGCATATTTCACACAATAGTTCTAGCAATTAACACCAGTACTGGAACTGGTTGGAAAAATGGTGACAGAACATTTGTCTTCCTCCCTGCTGGTTTCCTAGCAGCTCACCTGGAATGCTGGTGGGTAGCTGAGGGCCTGTGAACCCCCACCACCAGGCTCATGGCTTTTCAGAAGCCTGGGCTTCCAGGGGCCATGGCTCCAGGGCAGCCAAACAGGAGGACTGGCTCAGGGTCAAGGACCCTGGAGTGTCTAGGGTGTGCTTAGGAGCAACCTGATATGCAAACTGACCCAGAACCAGGGGTCAACTCCCTTTTGTGGAAAATGTCAAGATTTTTAGTTTTCATTTTGAATCTGAATGAAACCAGATTTCAAAACATTGAAATCTTCTGTGGAATGAAATTACCTTTCTCCACCCACCTATGTCCAGTAACAGTCCCCATAGTAACGGTACCAAGAGCCATAGTAGAAGCAATTAGCATTTCGATGCTGTAAGATGCTCATAGCTGTTATCATGGGTGTTTTGGTGCTAATCCAGTTAGCTGCAGACAATCCATGGAGCTCTCCAAGGCATTAAGCCCCATGGCCACGGTAGAACTAAACCAGGAGATTATACAGTTGTTTTCTCTGGTTGTAAATGCAGGGGTAAAATATTGATTGTGAGCTGTGTCTTGGAGGGAGCAAGCCAGCAGGAGAAGTTATGAGTGTGTCTCTAACAGAAAGTGGAGACAGAGCAGCATGGGCATAGAACTTGCTGGAGTGGTAGACTTAGGGATTGCTGAGCCAGGAAGCTGCCTGCTGGATGTTCCTACTGTGTTTAGGGAAACACGGCTTTGTATGCTGTTTTGGTGAACAAATGAGATTACAACAAGTATTGACCTGACTTGTAGTGTCAATTTCTTATCCTGACAGAAGCCCTGCAAGACTCCTGAATTTTGGCTAACTGCTTTGGGCAATTGTATGAACAGATTTAGCTGAGCAGTTGGATTAGGCTATTGAGTGGAAAAATTACTGCGAGTAACAATAAACTACAAGACAGTGGGGATCAGGCCTATAAGAGCAGGTGCCATGTCTTCCCTCCACTGTTCAGCTGTCAGCCAGTCAGATAAGAATTTGCCTAGACAAAGGCATCCTAATACAGGCTCGGGGGATCTCAGTGTCTATAGGAATCAAGACAATCTAAAAACAGCTCTGTTCTGCTTCAGAAAGGTAAATGAACCTTCTATGGAAAGCAGAGGTGTGAAAGGTTCAAAAGAAACCCATTACAAGCTTCAGCACACACTTAGTGACAAGAATTGCGACTCTATATTTGCAGTGCACAGCCTTCCCCAGGGACTCCAAACTAACATGTGAAGTAGAAGCATCACATTCATTTCAGCATTATAACTTCTTCCCTTAGATGCCAGTGCAATTGTTTCCAGCAATCTCATTCCACATACAGATGAGGATTCTCTGTTCTTATTTGGGGGCAGGGAATGAAAGTTTATTTATAGGGTTGCTCAGAATATTTTCAAGAAAAAGACATTTTGTCCAGATCTGCTAATACATTACAGCTGAAATGTTTTGTGGAGAAGATTTTTGGGAAGGTTTTATTTTGTACCAGGGTTCTCTGGCCCCTTCTCACCAGAGAGAGAGAGAGAGACCTAAATTGAAAACCTGAGGTTTTTTGATCCAAAATTGGATATTTACACCCAATTCCATTTCTCATCCAATTCCAATGAGGTTTGGTTTTGGTTTTGTTTGAATGCAGAATGAAAAGAAATTTTTAAACTTTGAAAGTTGCCGTGCAACGGAATTGTCATCTTCCACACAGGTGTGGTCATTTAGTTGTTTTTGCTTGACATTTAGTAGCAGGTTTGAGTACCTCGACTTGGTTCCTTTTTTTTTATTTTTGAGACATTTTGTGTCAGTGTTCTCAATCCTCTTGTTCTCTCTTTCACTCTCACTTTATTAAACCTACTAAGTTAAAGCCAATGCTACAAAGTCTTATCTGCCAGTAGAGGACACTCTTTCTATTAACTGACATAGCTACAGAGATACCCCAGCAGTTCACACCCATTTAACTCCAACCAAAAACCAGCACCCCAAAGTCATTGTGAAAGGAAACCATTACACACAATGTTTATTATTATCATGGCATATATCCGTCCTTTGGGCTCTGCTATGCTAAAAGTTGGAATGTGTGCTTAATGCTAACAACAAGGCATTTCTGTTGTGTTGTATCACTTCATGCTCATTCCACGACTGCCAGCCCTAGTGGTCTTTCCTTACAACTTGTCTGCCCCAGACGCCAACTCACTTTGATCAGAGGAACACTTTCACCTTCCTTAACCCCTGGATGCAATTATTCACCTGTTCCTGCCACCGAGAGTCAGACGCTTCTCCTAGTAGGGTTCCAATATCTATTACCAATGGAGTTAGACCAGCAGAGAATTTGGCCCCTTGACTTTTTAGGATCTAATTTCTGAAAGCCAGATAAGCCAATGTGATGATAAAAATGTGTGTAGTTTTTACATTTGGATGCCTAGCTCTTGTGTGCAATTACAGCAATTGCATGTGCAAATCAGGTATTTGTTTGTCCAAAGGTCCAACTAGATGCAACCATTCACATGTACCCAGTTGGTATCCATGAATTAGGTGCTCAGTTTCATGCATGCATTGGCATACATGGTCTTTTGGAAAGCAGGCCCTTAGACCCTTCTCTCATCAGTTGGAGTAGATTTGGGTTCAATTTGCATAGCTCAGAATGCTGTTCCAAGCAGCCATGAAAACCAGTTTCTTAAATATGTTTGCATCTGTTCTTTTTTTCCAATGCAAACTTACATTTTATACAAACGCAAACCAAGCAACTGTGTAAACAGAGGTTCTGGCCTAGGAATTTTGCCTGTTTCGCTTTCTAAAATACAAAAGAACAGAACTCTTCGGCTTTTTAACTATTGTGATATATTACTCTTTGTAAATCAGTTATAGGCTGATGTCTGTCACTCAGGTAGGATATCTTTTCTCAGTGTATACTTTCTTTAAGCTGGGCTTTGTTTTACCAGTTCTCCTCCAGATGACAGTAGGGTGTCCAGAATGCCTCAACACTTCTTGAGACTGGAAACAGTCTAGCAAAAAACCTTTTTTCACTTAAAAAGAGGCAAGTAAAATTTCTTACTGACCTCCACATAGATGCCAGAACAGTCATCTTATATCTATGCAGATGCAAAATTTTAAGAGCAACTTAAGCAATAAAGGAGACTAGATGAAGCAGCAACAATAATCTATTGTGCCTTTTGGAGCCACAGTGCTTTGCGCCGCGAATCAAAGCCCCGCAAATCGTGTAAACTTTTGATACAGTGAACTTTGTGTTGCTGAGTTGAATTCAGTGTCCATTTTTTGTCTATAAACTTTGTCTGCAACTACAAAAAAAAAGGATTAATCTGTGCAGCATGTATTGTGTGTGTACTTTTCCACTTTGGATCAAGCTAAGGCTAAGAAATTCATTTAACCTTTTAGTGTCAAGTTTGATGGACCCGAGGTGACACTGTACTTTTTCATAGTGCAGTACAGTTTATGATTGCAATAAACCTGGAAGAAAAATTGATGTTGACAAAGACTGTGTGTTTGTGTGTATATATATATATATATATTTCTTCCCCTCTTGGTAAGTCAGAACACTTTTAAAAAGCAGTAGCCTCTCACATATGCTATATGGACAGGGGTAGTCATCAATCATGTCCTTTCATAAGTCTTAACTGATGAGTTTGACTTTGGACCTGAAATCTTTGAGTCAGAGGTCCTTTCATTCATACATTCATAGATTTGGAGGCCAGAAGGGGCAATTATGATCATCTTGTCTGATCTTCTGCATAACTAACGCAAGTCAGTGCATTGCATCTCAAAAACAAAGAGGCCAAACATGAACTCAACATCAGTTGTTTTGGGATGAAATTTACTCATCCTATAAGTGCCATAAACCTTAGAGTTATACACTCTCTCTTAGAGCCCATACCGAGAAAACTAAAGCCAACGTTAGCATCTCAAACAACATTCTCAGCAAGCTGGTTACATCACTGTGGGGTGCAGACCCACTCACTCTATGATCTACAGCACTAGTACTTAGTGAATCCTCTGTCCAATACACTTGTGCAAAGTGGGCATAATCACCTTATGCAAAGAAGCTAGACCCTGTACTTAATGTCGCTTGCTGCTACATTACAGGATGCCTTAAGCCCACCCATGTCAAGATCCTCCTGATACATGCTGGAAAGTTGCTAATAGAATTGAGTGGACAAGGCAATGCACAATTCCAAGACATCCGCTATATGATACAACACCGTTGCTGAGTCAACTGAAGTCATGATAAAATTATCTTGCCACCGTTAAAAACCTCAGACTGTCTCCCAAACAGAAAAGAGTTCAGTTATGACAAATGAGAGTGAAGAACAACCCTGTGGCCTGTGCACTACCGGTAAGGGCACCTGCCACCCAGTGCAGACCACTCTGGACTATGTGGCATTGCCTTAATCAACTGTACACTGGAGTTGGCCGATCTAGAGATGTGATGATCAAGTGGGGCTACATCATTGGCCCCAGCACTTGTGACTGTGGCAGAGAGCATCAAAATACAAAGCCTCTCCTGTGATGCCAGCTGCTTGAGCATGAATGTTTTTATGGTGACGTGGTGGAGAGCAGTGACTGGGCAATTGCATGTGGCAGGAAGCAGTTTGAGGACACAACAAGAAGACCTTCTTGCATAACACAGACCATAGTGTCAGAAAATTAATTCCCTGATCCTCTCCCTTAGTGACAAACACTGTCATGCTGGGCATCTCATAAGAGATGGGCAGGGGGAGGGATAGCTCAGTGGTTTGAGCATTGGCCTGCTAAACCCAGGGTTGTGAGTTCAATCCTTAAAGGGGCCATTTAGGGATCTGGGGCAAACATTGGGGATTAGTCCTGCTTTGAGCAGGGAGTTGGACTAGATGACCTCCTGAGGTCCCTTCCAACCCTGATATTCTATGATCTCTTGCATTCTCAGATGCTCAACAAATGGTCTCTGATGTCTAGCAATACCCCAATCTCTGTTTCTGATTGCTAATGAGTAGGCTTTGCAGACATTGACATAGATTTTTCTAATTTTGACAGATAATATCGATATTTGTTTTTCAGCCTTTTAAAGCTTTTTATCCACTTAAATTGTCCCAGTTTCATGAAATTATGGAGGGGTCAGACAATAATTATTTACTGAGAATACACATTGAGATTCTAAAAGTTAAAGGTTTCTGACCATTAAAACAAAGTGTTAATGTCACATGTCAAACTGTACAAAGTAAATGTCTTTAAATGAAACGCGAATAAATTCTCAAGCTGCATTTTTCTTACTTTGCCTATCTGTAAATTGCAATTATCATTCATAGAAAAATCTTTTCATCAGTTAGTGTGTATATGGTGAAATCACCCTTTACCACCATTTACCAATAAAAATCTAATCCTTCCAAGCCTCCTTAGAAGGCTACCTTTCTTTCCTAGAACAACCTAAGCATACATCTTTGTCCATTTTGATCTCAACACCACATCAGTAAAAGGACTGTCACCCCAAGTCTGCCATATAATGAGCTTCATATAATAGAAAACATGAAGGGAAAATGCCCTTCCTTACCCCAAGTGGTGATCAGCTAATGTCTTGAAACATGAATATTTATTGAGTAGTGTGTACTCAATAACTCATGGCACACGTCCTCAAGGAATCCATTTTGAAGCACTTGGAAGAGAGGTAGGTGATCAGGAACACTCAATATGGATTCACCAAGGGCAAGTCATGCCTGACCAACCTGAATGCCTTCTATGATGAGATAACTGGCTCTGTGGATATGGGGAAAGTGGTGGATGTGATATATCTTGACTTTACAAAGCTTTTGATACAGTCTCCCACAATATTCTTGTCAGCAAGTTAAAGAAGTATGGGTTGGATGAAAGGACTATAAGGTGGATAGAAAGCTGACTAGATCATTGGGTTCAATGGGTAAGTGATAAATGGCTTGATGTCTAGTTAGCAGAGCAGAGTGCCCCAGGGTCAGTCCTGGGGCTGGTTTTGTTCAACATCTTCATTAATGATCTGGATGATGGGATGGATCGCACCCTCAGCAAGTTCGTGGATGACACTAAGATGGGGGGAGCGGTGGATACGCTGGAGGGTAGGGATAGGGTCCAGAGTGGCCTAGACAAATTGGAGGATTGGGCCAAAAGAAATCTCATGAGGTTCAACAAGGACAAGTGCAGAGTCCTGCACTTAGGATGGAAGAATCCCATCCACCACTACAGGCTGGTGACCGACTGGCTAAGCGGCAGTTCTGCAGAAAAGGACCTGGGGATTAGTGTGGACGAGAATCTGGATATGAGTCAACAGTGTGCCCTTGTTGCGAAGAAGGCTAACGGCATATTGGGCTGCATTAGTAGGCGCATTGCCAGCAGATGGAGGGAAGTGATTATTCCCCTCTATTCGGCACTGGTGAGGCCACATCTGAAGTACTGTGTCCAGTTTTGGTCCCCCACTACAGAAAGGATGTGGACAAATTGCAGAGAGTCCAGCAGAGGGCAACAAAAAATGATTAGAGGGCTGGGAGACATGACTTATGAGGAGAGGCTGAGGGAACTGGGCTTATTTAGTCTCCAGAAGAAAAGAGTAAGGGTGGATTTGATAGTAGCCTTCAACTACCTGAAGGGAGGCTCCAAAGAGGATGGAGCTAGGCTGTTCTCAGTGGTGGCAGATTGCAGAACAAGAAGCAATGGTCTCAAGTTGCAATGGGGGAGCTCTAGGCTGGATATTAGGAAACACTATTTCACTAGCACTGGAATGGGTTACCTAGGGAGGTGGTGGAATCTCCATGCTTAGAGGTTTTTAAGGCTCGGCTTGACAAAGCCCTGGCTGGGATGATTTAGTTGGGGATTGGTCCTGCTTTGAGCAGGGGGTTAGACTAGATGACCTCCTGAGGTCCCTTCCAACCCTGATATTCTATTATTCTACTGGAACTGCAGGTTCCATTGCTATTCAGATCCATGTCTAACTCTTTTTCAAGCCCTTCTCATCCCTTGTTCTGTTTTTTCTCATCATTCTCTTCTCTCTCTCTCTCTCTGCCTCATAAAAGTTTAAACACAAAAGGACTTCTAAGTTCCCAGGTAAAATAAATGGTCAATGTGTGCCTAGTAACAGTTCATAGCCTTTTATTCCCCCACCACCCTGCATACAAAAATTAATGGGATGCAGCAGTATGCCATTGTGTACTTGCCATGTAATTTGTTATAAATAATAATACAAATGATTACAGGGCAAGCTACAGCTGCTGGGAATGCATTAGTTTGCCAGCACGGGGATAAATAAGACAGTTCTCTCTGTGGGTGACTCTGTCATCACATTTTGTAGTGATGCTGCCCAGCAGGGCTAGCAACATGAGTCCTGCCGCGGCCAGTCTCAAAGTTCCTTCAGAGAGAAGCTGGAGGGCGTATGCCCTTTTAAAGAGAAATGAGAAGGAAGAGTTAAAAAATAAGTGGCTCTGTGATGGGCCTTTGTGTTGGATGCATTTAATTGCCCACAAGTCCCATATCCTCCCTCCCTTGTATTGTTGCACAAACCTGCTGCATTTCTTCAGGAGAGCTGTTACTCAGGTTTTATCTTCTACAGAGACAAGCTGTAATTTCTTTTATAGGGCGGAAAAAGACTCATAACAGAGAAAGCAATTACAAAAGCAACAGTAAGAGCCACGGACAGAGGAACGATGGGCTTGTGGGTTAAGGCACAAAAGCCGGGAGTCAGAAGGCCTGGAATCTATATACAGTTCTGCCACCGGCTGTGCCTACATTTGGAGCTGGGGGTGTGACTCCCAGCTCATGTAGACAGTCTGGTGGTTTTGTCATGGTAGCACAGGAGACAGTGAGCAGCGGCAGGGGCTAACCTCCCTAAGTATGTACTCCGGAGGTCCAGACAGATTTGTGTTCAGGGAGGCTAGTCCCTTTTGTTGTTTCCCAGGCTACCATGTCTACGCTACTATTTTTAGTACACTAGCTCAGATGAGAGCTAGCAAGTGTATGTCTACATGAGCTGGGAATCACACCTGCAGCTCCAAGTGTAGATGTAGCCACAGTGCGGACTTGGGTAATTCACTTAGAGCCAGGGATGTGCTGGAGTGGTGCTTTTGGGAACCTTTTGTTAAAGTTCTCCTACCGAACTAGGAGAGGAGTTTGGAGATTCCCTTGCTTCTGATGGTGCCTACATGGTTATTATTAAGCATTTACATTGTAGTAGCACCAAAAAGCCTCAGCCAGGCTGAGGCCTCATTGTGCTAGGAGATGGATGCTGCTATATTAATTAATTAATTATTATTATTAACTACACATAGTGACGAATTTTCTGTCTGAATGATGATTTTCACAGAAAATGCAGTTTCCCCAAAAATCTAATTTTCTGTGGAACAGGACACACAAGGGAGTAAAGTGTGAAGCAATGAGATTAAGTTAATAAAGTGCACACACAGAATGGCAATAGAAGTACAGAATATTATTGTAAATTAAAAGTCACCCTGGAAGTGGTTGAGATTTTTCAATCTGGTGAGCCTCTTTAACCAACATTTTTTGAAAACTGGATGTCTAAAGTTAGGCTGGGCAAAATTTTTAACTCAAAACTTTTTTTCCCCACTGCAAAATGCACATTCAGGTGACTGAAACAATTTAGCATTTCGGGTCAATTTTGTCAAATTGTTTTGGGCCGGAAAAGAAAAATAAATGGAAATGACAAAACAGTTTGTTTTAGCATTTCATTTCAGAATGATTATTTTTTTCAAAATTTCCCACTATTTTATTTTATTTTTTTTTAAAAAAAAGGGTTTTGAAGATGACCTCATCTTTGAAACTTTCCCCAAACATTTCATTTGCCAAAATCTTTCAAACATTTTCATTTCAGGTCAACCCAAAACAATTTTTTTACATATTAATATCTCAATTCAGCCACCAAACCACAAAATCAGTTCTACGCTCAGCTCCACTTCTAAACTCGTAACTGGGCTGCCAAACTATAAAGGGACTGATTTTCAGAGGTTGTGCTGAGTATTCCAAGCTCACATTACCATCAATAAAAAGAAAAGGAGGACTTGTGGCACCTTAGAGACTAACAAATGTATTAGAGCATAAGCTTTCGTGAGCTACAGCATATGCTCTAATAAATTGGTTAGTCTCTAAGGTGCCACAAGTCCTCCTTTTCTTTTTGTAAATACAGACTAACACGGCTGCTACTCTGAAATCTGTCTTTACCATCAATGTGAGCTGTAGGTGCTCATCACTTCTAAAAATTGGAAGGGTTAATGCTTAATTTTAGGTGTCTAAAATGTTTTAGATGCTTCACTTTAGGTGCTCAGATAGAAAAATCTTGGCCTAAATTCATGTGTAATATTTTGTTTGTCTATTTAGTTTTAGTTTGATCTAGACTATAGATAAGCCTGTGCAAATGTGTCTGAAAATAATGCTGAAGTGTAGTGACAAGCTGTACTATGCTGGTTTGAATGTTGCTCAGTAAAGCAAGCTTTTAAAACAAAAGCAAACAAAGCCTGTCTATATTAGAGAATTTCAAGGCATTCAGCAGAGGATTAAATTTCAATGTTGTATCCCACATAGGGAAACATAAGACTATTTTTCCACAGTCTAATAACACTCACTGTCAATTTAACTCTCTTTACTTTCCTGACCTGCTCCCTGCTCATTGATGAGAACTGGTTATGTGTGTATGAAAAATGATATCAAGTTTATAAAACCTGGCCGTCTTTCTAAATGGAATGGTGAATTTTAAAGTGAATGAGCGAGGTGCACTTTGATAAGCATTAAATGGTAGATACTGGACTGGCTTCAAAATGCTGTATCCTCTTGAAAACTCACTGTGGAATATTTAACCAGAGTGCAAAGTATGATTGATTTACTGTACATGTAATCCATTGGTGAATGGGTGCTACAAGTTCCTCCTTTGTATCCAGTCCACAGAGGACATGAATCCATTAGAGGCCAACCTAGAAGGCCTTGACGCTTTAGTTCGAGTTGTAACAGCATCTGTTTTTAGAGCTGAAAGTCCCCAGTTGGATAGGGATGGCAGTCATCACATACATGTTAGGCATACAGTGAGGAAGACATAACAATGCTGCGTTCTACTACCATTGAACCGCATGCTCCTGAATACGCTATAGGTATATTGTATCTGGCTAAAAACATGACCTCCACAATTTCATTATCCATTCCTAGGGGAATCATGACAATAGTCACTGGGACAGGAAAAGAGAGTGAAAATTACTGTAGCCTGGTATCGAAGGCACTCACCTAGGCTATGAGGGTATGTCTACACTGCAATTAGACACCTGCAGCTGGCCCATGCCACAGGGCTTGGACTAAGGAGCTGTTCAATTGCAGCGTAGATATTTGGACTCTGATTGCTGCCAGGGATCTTCCCATCTCACAGAGTCCTCGAGCCCAGGCTCCAGCCTGATCCCGAATGTCCACACTACAATTAAACAGCTCCTTAGCCTGAGCCCTGCGAGCTGGGGTCAACTTGAAAGGGGCCTGACACAGGTTTTTAATTGCAGTGAAGACATACCCTGGGAGACCCAGATTCAATTCCTTGCTGCAATGACTATTTAATTATTCATACAAAGTGGATAAGCTTCAAGAGAAGAGATGGAGACAGTCCCATATCAGAATATCCCACAGTCCAGCAATGAAAGACAGCAAAGTTCAAATCCTTTATCCAGAGCCGGCTGGAATGAGACTTGAACCTTTATCTCCCATGTGCAGAGTTGTTGGGGGGGGGCAATTGTACTTGGGCCTCGTGTTCAAACAGGGATGGTGGTCCAGAACTTCTGTAACTGGGGTTAAATTGGAGGGGGAGTATGATGTACTGGGGTCCCAAATTTCTCTCCATGGGGCTGCCCACAAGTACACTAACCACTGGGCTAAAGCTTACAAGGAGACACCACTAACCTAAGCTCCTCCTCTTTGGCTTGGTAACAAAAGGACTAAAGCATTTTTCTGACTTTTCAACTCGCCCAAAATATATTAAAACTGTCATTTTTGCATCAGTCTGATGCAACTTTTAATTGTATTTTTCAAAACTGCCAGAGAACCGAAAAATCCATTATTTGCCCAGTGCTAGTAGGGGACTGTGTCTTCTTATTTGTATCTGTACTGTAAGCATGGTACTGCTATGGGCTGTAAAAAGTAGAAATCCATAAGTGTGTGGCCAGATGCTGCAATTTATTTCCATTGGCCCCAGTCCAGTCAAACTCTTAAACCTATGCTGGAGCCAGAGCACGTAAACCATTCCATTGAAGTCAATGGCATTACTCGCATGCTTTGAATTAAGCATGTGCTTCAGTGCTTGGCTGGATCAGGGCCATTGATTTCAAAGAAGTTCGCTACAAGGGGAGAAGTTCTGGCCTTGACTAAATCAATGGCAAATCTCTCACTGACTTTAGTGAGACCAGGATTTCAGCTATGCATAACAGCTGGGTCCCTGTGCAAAGATGACACTCGCACTAATAGTATCTCCACTGTTTCTTATTTGCAAGCTGCAGAAGGTACAATCTGAAAACCTACTCCAGTGGATTCAAATAAAATGCGTGCAATACATGGATAGACCCAAAGAGTGATAATATGGTGCGGTCCTGCTCCCACTGAAGCCAACGGCAAGACTCCTATCCATTTCAAGGCTCTTTATTTTTCACTTCCCTGGTTCATCTGAGAAACATTAGCTAAATAAGCAAAACAAAGAAGCCCTTCTCCCTAAATAGGCAGAGCATTCAGTCTCTTTGTGTGCTCCAATCCTTTTGATAATCATTTTTCCCTCCATTTAATCAAATGGACCATAATGTCCCAGGGCTGGAATCAGGCTTCCTACTTTGCTCATTAAAAAAACCCACCACACACACACACACAAAAACCCTACACAATTGAACCTAATTCTTGTCGTCGTTTAAGGGAATGAAAAATTCCTCACTGAAAACATGCTGATTTTCCAATCAAACACTTCTTTTGGTCAGAAAGATAGAAGGCATCTGAAAACAAAAAGGCATCTGAGCAATAACAGCTTTTACAAAGCTCTCTACACAGTGGCTGCTGTTGCTGTGAAATATTGGGCTTTGAAGGGTAATACTCATTCAAGTGGCATAGCACGGAATACAGGTAAGGGGTCCAAAGTCCTTGAAAGTTGAAAAGAACGACAGATCTTCAAAGTCACACTTACAAACCAAAAAAAAAAGGGTGGCATGTAACGGAGACCTGAATAATGTAAAAGCTTTTGTCTGCAGGGGTGAGATAAAAAAACAAAAAAAGAGAGACTGAATGTGAGTTTTAACCATTGTAGTTGGGAGATGCAAGCTGGCACAGCTCTGATTTTGTAAACCATAATATCCAAACATACTTAATGAGGGGCTGAATGTCAGTGCCGGTTTGCACAAGGCAGTGAGACAATTACGTTGAATCAAACCCAAGAGGGTTTCTGTGATAGGGAAAAGGATGGCTGGGTTCGATGTCTGGATTCAAATAGAGGGGCACTGAAAGGGAACGATGTCTGTGCTGGAACAAAGTTGGGTGACTTTGTTGGAAAGTGAGGGGGCAAACTTTGAAAAAGAATAGAAAAGCTGTTTGAAATGTAGGGAATTAATTGTACAGCTGTTTTACATCATAGAAAAAGGCCAGAGGTACAAAGCGGGTTCTGAAATGCAATGCACTGGCCTCCTGTGGTAAAGTTATTTCTGACCATTGCTCTGCTCATTAGTCTTCCTGAAAGAAAACAAAAGGCCAGCGGATGGGACAAGAAATCAAGACTGCAGATTAATCAAATGCACGCACTACACCCACAGACGCACACAATGAAGCCAAAGCCATGACGCCTATCAATTTCAAGGCCCTTTATTTTTCATTTCCCTTTGATTCATTTGAGAAATCCTAGATAAATAACAATAATACTTAGCTCTTATATAGCATATTTCATCTGTAGATCTCAAAGCTCTTTACAAAAGAAATCAATATCATTCCCCTCATTTTACAGATGGGGAAACTGAGGCAAGGATAGAGGAAGTGACTTGCTCATGTTCACCTTGGCAGAGTAAGGAATAGAACCCAGGGCTCCAGGCCAGTGCTCTAGCCACTGGGTAGCATTGCCTCCATTTAATTAAATCTCCCATCTTCCCCCCTTTTGAAAAAGGTAAGAGCTATATACTAGGATCATGCAAAAGGTTTGTACAGAACCCAGAAACCAAGCTAAATCAAGATGCCATTGTACAGACTTTTAGTGGGGATTTGTTTAGCTAAGCTATAACTCATCACTGCTATTTATCTTAAAGACAATTTATTTTATGGCAAGGATAGCCACAGATACGTAAGAACTTGAAAACCTGAAAAATCACGTCATTATCAATATCCACAGTGATTGAAATGATCCCAGTGACCTCTACAGATTACCTGCCTGCAGTTACCCCATCTATAGCTTTGTGTGTGTGTGTGTGTGTGTGTGTAAAGCTTGATAAATGTAGCCAAAAGTCATGGTGCAATTCAAGATTAAAATGGATGGTATTATCATCTCTGAGGCCTTACTGACAAGGCTCTGCTACTTATCTCTGCAAATACATTCTTTACATTAAGGAAGCTGCATTTCGGCACCTGATAGTTCAGAGAGGCTAAAAAGTCTGGGTTTGACTACTGAGGTCAGACAGAATTGCAGGGTCATTTCGTTCTGAGCCAGGTGAATCCCACTCCTTTCCTCTACTGACAGCATGGCCAAAGCATAGCCCAAGGGCCAAATGCAGCCCATAGACTTTATATCATCGGCCAACTTCTTGGCAGAGCTGGGCTCGTGTATTTTGTAGGATCAGAGACTTTGATTATACACTCTCTGGGGAAGGGAAAGGTAATGATGTGCTTGATCCATGCTTAATAAAATGGGGGGCCATCTCAGTTGAGGCATGAGGTACTACTGCAATACAAGTGATGTTAATAATTATAAACTTCAGTATAGACATGTGGTGTGAAGGGGAACCCCATTCCTAATCCAGGATCTTCCTGTTTGAGTCAAGGTGTGACATCTATTTAAGGTATTTATACAGCTCCCATAGTTTCTGAGGACCTCCCAATTTTTACTGTATTTATTCTTACAACTTTCCTGTCAGGTAGGGAAGCACTGTTAGCCCAGTTTTACTGATTGGGCACAGAGAGAGTAAGTGACTTCCTTCAAGCCAAACAGGAAGTCTGGGGCGGGGCGGGGGGTAGGAAGGAAGTGAACAGCATTCTCTCAAGTCCTGGAGAAGCGCTTTAGCCAATAGAACCACCTTCCTCACATTGGTGCTTGGACTTCCACTTTCCCATGGCCACACTTTCAAGCTCAAGATGGGGGCAGCTCTAGGCTGCTCCCTTTTTTATGCCTATTAAATAAGGCCCTGAGAAGTCAAGCTTTCTGGCTTTTTGACAAGCAATAGAGCTGGTCAAAATTTTTGACAATCAAAACATCTCAAAGAAATGTTGAGAAAAAAAAAAAGAAAAGAAAAAAGGTTTAAACATTCCCCCCAAATGTTTTTACTGGTTTGTAGACCAACACTACAATCCTTGTTTGAGAAAAAATTAGGCACTCTTGCTGCATGGCATTGACCAGGATTTGGGAGTTTTACAACAAGAGAGAGAGAGAAAAGCACAATGTCTTGTAAACGTTGGCGATTTTCCAGTATCATTGTACAACAGTGTGTGTCTCAGCCAGTCTTTGGATCTGATTCCTACCCCATTTACACTTGGTTTTACACTGGGGTAATTCCAGTGGCTTCATCAGAGCTACTCTTGATTAACGCCGGTAGAAATGAGGTTAGATTCAGGCCCTACATTTCCCCAGTTCACACAGAAGCAAACTCTTGATAAACTTAAAGTATCGCCTATCTAGATACACATTTTGTTCCTGCGTGAGGAAACTGAAAATCTTTCCACCAGGTTTTACACTGTGGTTTTACTCTGAAAAGTGCCTGTATAAAATATGTTGTCTCATGATTCAATCTACCTGATTTTGTCATAAAATAATAAAGTGTAGGAGTGAAGGGAAGGGACCTCAATAGTCCAGTGCCCTGCACTCTCTCATGTATTGATTACTTAATTATTATTTATCATTATTTCATTATTAATCATGTTTATTACCATAGTGGCTAAGGGCCAACCAAAAGAATTGCCATGTTGTGCTAGGCACTGTACAAACAGAGTAATAGACCATCCATTACAATCTAAATACCGAAGACAGACACAGGGTGGGGGAAACAGTAGAAAACACAACCGGAACGAACAATGCAATGGCAGCAAATGTCATGTTAGTTCCATATGTTTTTCTTTTTCTTGGGGAGGAAGGTTACCTAGGAAGGGATAAGCCAAATGGAAAGGGCAGGAAGGTAAGACGGACAGGTGTAGAGTGAAGCTGAGGTGAAGAGACTGTGATGGAAGGGGTGCAGATGGGTTGGAGGAAAAAGCCAACCAGCCCAATGTTGTGAAAGTCTGGTCAAAACTGTAATAAGTTCTCTGAATGTCCAAAGGTCTCAATGTCCCTGTTTTGGCAGCTTCTACCCCTACAGGATGAGTATCTGACTGGCTCCTTCCTGTAGTTTTCTCCCAAGCTACATGGGGAAGTTCCCATGTGACTCTTAGTGTCTCCAGAGTGTGTGTGTGTGGGGGGGTTGTCTGCACAGTTCTGAGTCCAGAAGGTGCTGGAGGGAGAGGTAGCTTCAGTTGAATTCCATTTTTCCCCACTCCCCCTGACCATCCCACTGCATTTGTCCCTGCTTGTTTCAGAATCAGTTCTGCTAGCTTGACTGACTAAAATATGTCTTTGCTACTTATTACTCTGGTTAACTCTTCAGAGGTGATGCAGCTTTGGGGCAGCAAGCTGGATTCTGTTTTGGCCCATACATCATCACCAGAATTATTAACTAAATTCAACAAAATCCATCCTCACTTTCATATCCCAGGCTGAGCTTTCCAGGCTGATAGATGTAGGGCGGGAGGGAGAGGAGATAAATTATATTTATTGATCTGAAAGTCACTGAGAGAAGATAAAGGCCTCTGATGAGGCACTGCATGGGAGCATTGCTCAAGGGGCTTGGATCCAAAATCAGGAGCAGGATCCAAAGGCCTGATCCAAGACCATTGATGTCAATAGGAGTTTTGCCATCAATTTACATGAGTGCAGGATCCAGTGTTAGTAAGGAAGCCCGTGATCCCTTTTTTCCAATGGCTCTTTTTCAGAGTGGAACTGGACCACAAGCCTTCCAGAGAGAGCAGGAAATGCACCTGTCACCCTATTCATTTAAACAGAATTTCAACCATGTTACCAATGGAAAGACATTGTGCACGCCCAGCCAATACACCATATAACTAAATGAAACCTTTGAGAGTCAGGTTCTGGAAGTACTATAATCTAGTTTTAGTACATCAGTGAAACTCTAAATGAAAGCACTGTATTAAATGTGCTATGATATATTGAGCTGTGTCTTCAATATACTTTGAAAATGGCTAACAAAACATACAACTACTGCATTGTTACTGCAGATGTGATTTTCATAATAAATAATAATAATAAAATAGTAATAAAATAATAATAATTAATATTAATTTTATCTTTTCTTGCACCGTGCATCCATGTATCTCTGAATGAATAAGGCTTCTGCATTACCCATGCAAAGTAAGAATTGTTTTCCCCATTTTACAAGTGAGGAAAGTGAGGCAAAAGAAAGTTACAACCAAAATATACAAAAGTGGCATCTGATTTTTGGATGACTCCATTTTTAGGCGTCCTGTTTAGTCTTTGGGGCAGGGATGTGTTTGTACAGCACCTGGCACAATGGAGCCTTTAGCCGTGTCTGAGACTCCTTGGTACTACTGCAATACAAAAGAACCTTTTTGCCTTATGTAACTTGACTCACTCAAAATCACATGAGTGGCCAAGTTCACTTGTACTTAAGTAGGCTGACTTCCATGACTCTTTGGGAAGCACTTGGCCTTTCTATCCATTGCAACTAGTAGTTGTGATGTTGATATAAGGGATCTGATCCTGCTATCTTTACTCTGACAAAGGACCCACTGAAGCTAGTGGGATTCCTTCCTTTATAATGGCCTTAAGAACCTAGATACTTTCCTTATGTAGGATCTGACTTTAGGAATGTAAATGAGTTCAAATGATCACTTGACAGAGAATAAAAGACTATGGGTCATTATGACTTGGATTAGATTTAAACTACTGACCCAAATTCTATTACCATTCCCTGAGCCAGCCAGCTTTCCATATCAGTACTTCCAAACAGTAACATGTTAAGAACAAGTGTGAGGTTAAGGCTTAGAACTAACTCCATCGGGCAAAATTCATCCCAGGTGTAGTTCCACTGCAGACATTTGGCCCAGACTCTATATTGGGGTCAGCAACCTTCGTCATGCAGCCCATCAGGGTAATCCACCGGCGGGCTGCGAGACGTTTTGTGTATGTTGACCGTCCGCAGGCACGCCCCCCCCTTATCTCCCAGTGGCCATGGTTTGCCATTGCTGGCCAATGGGAACTGCAGGAAGTGGTGGCCAGCATGTCCCTGTGGCCCACTCCCTTTCCCGCAGCTCCCATTGGCTGGGAATGGTGAACCGCGGCCACTGGGAGCGGCCATGCAAATGTAAATAAAATGCCTGGAGGCCCAACAGCGGATCACCCTGATGGACCGTGGCCACAGGTTGCCTACCACTGGACTAGATAATCACAAGGGTCCCTTCTGGCCTAGAAATTTATCAGTGTAGAATCTACAAAATACACAACATTCTCTTTTCTGCTGCTTTCTCCTCCGAAGCCTTCACTTAGATGACAACTGTCAAGGTTTCTTCCCCACTCTGAACTCTAGGGTACAGATGTGGGGACCTGCATGAAAACCTCCTAAGCTTACTTTCACCAGCTTAGGTTAAAACTTCCCCAAGGTACAAATTAATTTTACCCTTTACCCTTGGATTTCCGCTGTCACCACCAAACTTTATCTGGGTTTACTGGGAAATGTAGTTTGGACACGTCTTTCCCCCCAAAATCCTCCCAACCCTTGCACCCCACTTCCTGGGGAAGGTTTGGTAAACATCCTCACCAATTTGCATAGGTGACCACAGACCCAAACCCTTGGATCTGAGAACAATGTAAAAGCATTCAGTTTTCTTACAAGAAGACTTTTAATAGAAGTAAAGGAATCACCTCTGTAAAATCAGGATGATAGATACCTTACAGGGTAATTAGATTCAAAACATAGAGAATCCCTCTAGGCAAAACCTTAAGTTACAAAAAAGACATACAGACAGGAATAGTCATTCTATTCAGCACAGCTCTTTTCTCAGCCATTTAAAGAAATCATAATGTAACACATACCTAGCTAGATTACTTACTAAAAGTTCTAAGGCTCCATTCTTGTTCTGTCCCCGGCAAAAGCAGCATACAGACAGACCCAGACCCTTTGTTTTTCTCCCTCCTCCCAGCTTTTGAAAGTATCTTGTCTCCTCATTGGTCATTTTGGTCAGGTGCCAGCGAGGTTACCTTTAGCTTCTTAACCCTTTACAGGTGAGAGGATTTTTCCTCTGGCCAGGAGGGATTTTAAAGGGGTTTACCCTTCCCTTTATATTTAGGACAACAACATTGCAGCCCTAGCATACTGGGTTGAAAGATCAGAGCTGGTTTCCCATGTATCCATGTTAGAGGATGTCTGAGCAATGGTGTGATTGTGGGTCGCTAAAATAGATGCAATATAAAGGGAGGCAAAAGTGAATTAAGATTATGAACATGAGTTTGGAGGACCATTAATGTTTCTTTGTTCTTCTGGGTAGTTTCTCATCATCTGGATCTGTAAGACCATTCTAGCCTGTGTGCCCAATCCACCGACTTCAATGGGTTTTGGATTGGGACTTATGTGCCCTGCTGTGTAACAAATCAGAGAGGTTTGGTTTTGACAGATCTGTGCCAAGAAATCCTATCTGGGTCCATGCAATTTGTAAGCATGGGATTCTGGAGATAAGGGTGTTACTGTTGGTCCTGCTTTGAGCTCAGGGTCAGACTAGAAGACCTCCTGAGGTCTCCTCCAACCCTAATCTTCTATGATTCTAAGGGAGGAGGTGGGAGAATAGGAGAATAATATACTGAAAGGGAAGCCTGGGCATTACTGACAAGACGGAAGACTGATCTTTGGCCTGTACAGTTCTAAACAATATTCATAAAATCAAGTATAAACTCTTAGCCATGTAGCAATACCAGCTAAAGTTGTGGTAGCTGCGGAGAGCTCCAGGCACGTTACAGACCCATTAGACATATACATCAGATATAGGAAAGGCGTAGAGCTGTCATTGGATGGAGAAGTGCTCCAGGCACACCAGCCTACAGGTGCTAGAGTACTACAGTTACAACAACGAGGATGAATTACAGCCATCCAGCTGCGATGTAATAAAGGCATGAATTATTGACTTGGCACCATCCTGAGACAGCTTTGGTCACTGCATGGCTGTACTTGGGAGATGATAGAATGAGATTTGTGTGATCTAAAGTTCTAATCAAAGAGAGTTCAGGATGAAAGATGACCGCCAAGGTTATGAACCTTAGCAGGAGGCTGCACACTCCCATTATGGTAAGGGAGAAAGTATCGATCATTTGGTTGCAGGAAGCCAACCCAACAACCGGGCTCTGTTCAGAATTTAACTTCTGGAGGGTTTTAGATAGCCAAAGAGGAGCTGTCACTTAGGGAGTGAATTGCATCAGAGTCAGTGGGGATGGGAAAAGTGATAGATGTGCAGCAGTAGCAGCTTAACAAGAGTCATTTATGTTCTACCTCTGCAGTAATGATTAATACCTAATGGAGACACTGAGAAACGGAACAGCATATAGGAAACCGGGGGGAGAGGAGAAGAGAAAAGTCTGTACCCAACTCTGAAGCTTATCAGGCATTGAACAGGAAGATAATCATCTAACTATCTGTCTGCTCAGAATGACAAACTTTATGTGCTTCCCAAAATATGATCTGAAGCCACCTTAAGGAGAGTTTTCCATGCACTACTGTACCTATTGAAGCAAGGTCCTGTGGGTCAGTCCTGCTGCACACAGCAGGGATGTGAAATCTGATGGAGGTAAAGAGCATTCCCATGGCTGGGGAATCTTGTACATGTCTCTAAATAGACTGAGAAGGGGCTGTGCCTGGCAGGGATTTCTGTGCCTGGCAGGGATGATTATGTGCTCATAGCTAGCCAAAGTAACCACTCAAGGTCAGATACTGCGATGATGGAGGCATCTTAAGAATCTGAATAGGTTAGAATGGAATAATTTTGGCATGACCCTGTCCTTTCTTCATATTATTTATAATTTATTTGTATTTTCATAGTGTCCAGGAGCCTGAGCCATGGATCAGGACTTCATTGTGCTAGGCATTGTATAAACAGAGAACAAAAAGCCAGTCTATGCCCCCAAACAGCTTACAAACTAAATGTCAGGCAAGAGACAACAGCTGGATACTCACAGACAGGGGAGTACAAGGAAACAATGAATCAATATTGTTCAGCATGATAGACAGTGGACTCGGCACACAAGTAACCCATTTCCTCCTGTAACCCTGTTCCATCCCTGTTATTTGTTGTCATCGCCCAGTGTGTTAAGTTCTGAAACAGATTAGGAAGGTTAAGAGTCATACTGTAGTAAACAGCCCTCTGTTTTACAGCCTCCTTATGGATCTGTGCCTCATCACACAAATCCTTTCCTGTTCCCTCCACCCACACTGAGCCTTCATCTCCTCTGTCCCCTCCACAGCATCTCACCATTTATCAACACCTCCTCAACTCTCCATCTGTTCCCAAACACACAGCTCAGAATATTTCTTTTCGTAGACATCTTGCCTATGCTGATTAATTTATATCCCCTTTTGATTATTGAATGCTTTGATTGTTTCAGCATACAATGTTTTACGGGACTACTTTCTGAATATCTGAAATATTGACAAATCAAGATCTTATACTGTACAGTGCTGAAAAGTGGGTGAAATCCTGGCCCCATTGAAGCTAATGTCAAAACTCCCATTGTCCTCAATGGCGGCATAATTTCATCCAGTGTGTTGTAAGAGTATTTGTATGAAAGACTGTGAAGGATTTCCTTGGGTGTAGTCAAGGAGGTCCTAAGGCTGGTCTATATAAACAGGAAAGGGATCAGGGCATGTGGAAATAGCCCAGGCCTTTACAGATCATAAGGTCCAGATCCTGATTCAGCGTTTCCAGATTTAATTTTCACAAATCTCTGAATCTGGAAGGGCTGATCTCCTAGAGCCTCAGAGCAAAACTACCACCTGCTGCAGTCTGAATGGTTTCTACTCTTCTTTTTCTTCATCACCTTCTTCTTCCTATTTATATAGCCCAGTCCTAAAACAGGACAGGGTATCCCTGTCCCAACTGTAAGCTGGTGTCTGTCTCTTAAAGGGGTAGTGCACACCTTCCCAAAGATGCTATAGGAAATCAGGGCCAATCCTAAATGTTTTTATTACCAGGAGTTATTACAGTAAGCACTATACAGAGTAATAAATAGAGCTGGATGAAATATAGTGAAGATTTTGCATGGAAAGTTTTGAAATCATTTGGGTTTTTTTACAAGTTTCAAAAAGGAACAATTTTCAGTTGATTGAAAATTTTTCACCAAAAAGTTTGGAAAAAAAAAGTGTTGTTTGCAAAAAATTGCAGTTTAGAAAATTTGGGGAGGATAATTTATTTTTTTTGTTTGTTTTTCATCTTTTTCCCCCCTTTTCCCACATTTTTACTGAAAAGGACTGCGGGCCGCGGGGGGTGATGGTGGTGGTGGGAAGTGTGAACCCAAACTGACAAACTGAAAGCATCAATCATTTTGGAGTTCCATCAAGAAAATGGGAGAAATAAACATGTTTCACAAGTATATTTATTTTCAATAAAAAAGTATTTGCATTTTCAATTTCAATTTTGTTTGAAACCTTCCATATTATGTAATTGCAAGATCATGCCTTAATGCTGTCTTGTCTTGTATCCCTCCTGCTCATGAGTTTCTTAACAAGTCTCTGAAAGGGTACCCTCCCTACATTTTTTTCGTCCTCACTGGTTCTATTTATCTGTGTGGAGGGGGGTAGAAACACAGGTCAGTCTCTCACTTGAAAACAAAACTTCCTTTAAATGGTTCACTAAACTGCTGTCTCTTATTTGATTATTCTATCCTCAACAGATAAGGGATAGAACCCAGGAGTCCTGGCGCCCAGCTATAACCACTAGCCCGCACCCCCCTCCCAGAGCTGGGGATAGAACCCAGGAATCCCGGCTCCTCCACCCAACAATCACTAATCCCCACTCCCCTCCCAGAGCTGGAATCCCGGCCAGGGATAGAATCCAGGAGTCCTGGCTTCTCCCCCCACAATCACTGGGCCCCCACTCCCTTCCCAGAGCTGGGGATAGGACCCAGGAGTCCCGGCTTCTCCCCCCAATAATCACTAACTCCCACTCCCCTCCCAGAGCCAGGGATAGAACCCAGGAGTCCTGGCGCCCAGCTCTAACCACTAGCCCCCAGGAGAGCCATCACATTTCCCACCTTCACAATACAAGAGCCCTTCTTGTATTTTTTTACTATTAAATGGGAGTTTTTATGGACTTTCATTTTTAAATACACAAGTGCTTAGAGGAATAAAGGTCAACAGCCAAAATGCAGCATCTCACTACATGGAAGATGAAGACAATGATATCGTATAGTGTCACCTAATGAGTCAAGTGTAGCAGCTACTTGAGACCTTTGGGTAAAAAATTTCCATTCACACTCTTTGATCATATACTTGCTTTCATTTAACGTAATGAAACAGTAATTCATAGATTTACACCGGGCATTACGACATTTTTATGTCTTTACATAATTTCAAATTACATATGAAAAATACAGTAACTCAAATTAATGGATTTCCAACTCATGATCAATGACATTGTATTTCCTGGCCACTAAAATATAGCTCAATGGCATCAATAACAAATGTAATCAAAATATATTTCCTTATTAGGGTCTTTTGGGGAGGGGGGCAATACGTGAACATTGTAAACTTCAAAAGCGCTTTCTTTTAAAAAATGGCTTAATTGTTCTTATCTGCATAAGAAAAGAGCAGACGGTATTGACAAAATTAATTCTGGAAAAAAACAGTTGTTGTTCCTCTTTTATTTTCCACCAAAGCTCACTGCTTGGCTGCAATCCGAAGAAACAAATGCTTTCATACAAAGAAATCACAATTTGTTCCAAAAAAAAAATAGGAATTGATTTTAAAAATGTTTCCTGTTCTATTTTTACAGATACATGTTGTTTTGAAGATATTTAAATGATTGTGAGCATTTGTTGTCTGATTTGATTTTGAATAACTGTTTGCAATTATTTTTTATTGCAGAATAGAAATATTCCGGGTCTCTTTTGTGTGGTAGTTGATACATATTGCTTTTCACAAAACATTTCTCATCTTTCCTCTCCACTTACAGAACAAAGTCTTTTATCTTCAGAACTTTTTTTCCTCCCTGCTGGTATGCAGGCTGGGAGAGACAGAAAACTTACTTAGTCTGGAAGGGGGTATATTAGCCTGTAGAACTTCTTTTATGGGGTCTGAGAGATTTTTTGCTGACCTTTGACTGAACGAGGAAGTTGATGTTTGTGTGGCTCAGAGACATCAATAATTCTACAGTTCTTTTGTTGTAGGTCTTTGAAATCAGACTCTGTCTGGTCCTAGAACTTGTCTGGGTCATTACGTCATCTAATAAGGAAACCTTGAAAGCAGCTTGACATAGCAGGCTGCCTAGTTCCAAATTCTCTTGTGAAGTTTGTGAAAATAGTGTGGGTAGGTGGGTGAGAAGGAATAAAATAATGTGTCTCTTAAATTTGATCACTTTGATTTGCTAATCTTAAACAGGCAGATGGCCTGTAGAGAGTCATTAATATTTCCTATTTATTGGTTCAATTACTTATTTAAGGTTAGCTTGAAAACCCTGTGAAATGCAAGCTTTGATCAACGCTAATCTATGTAACCTTGTATTCTCCTGGCGTTTACCCTTGTCTCTCTTCTGATCTATGCTCCCATCTGTCTATTATACCTTGTCTTAACCTAGACCTCAATCCTACAAGCGCTTATGCATCAGTATATTTTAGAATACTGAAGAATGATAGCCCTACAGGGAAGGCACTGGACTGGGACTCAGAAAATATGGGTTTCTTTCTTGGCTCTGCCACAGATTTCCTATGTAACTATCTAAGGTACTTTCCTGGTGCCCATCGCCATTGACTTTGCACACCTCACAATGTTTAACATATTTAACCTCAATCACTACACCCTGAGAGTTGCCTCCATTTATTATTCCCATTTTGCCGATGTGGAAGTGAGAGGTAGAGAGACTAAAGTCCCAAACCTCCTATGTATTTTGTCTCCAACTCCCATTGAGCCTAAATACCTTTAAGAATCTGGGCCTCAATGACTTGCCAAGGGTCACACAGAATGCTTCTATTGGAGAAGGAACTGCTGATGTCACACAGTCCAGGCTAGTGCTCTATCTACTGGAGCTTCCTTCCTCTCTTTGGGCCTAACCCTGGGCAAGTCTGAGCCTCAGTTCCCCAATGAAGAATGATACAAATTTCTTGTCTATTTAAATTGTAAACTATTCAGAGCAGATACTGTTTCTTCCTATGTATTTGAGTAGCACCAATCACAGTGGGGACCTGATTTCAACTGAAGCCTCTAGGTGCTAGAGCAGTACAGACATAGAGTATTGGTAACTTGAAGTCACTGGAGATACTTGCAAGAAAAAGGTTATGCATATACTCAAGTGTGTACAACATCAGGGGCCTACTTGGTAATTTCTTCAGGGTAGGGACTCTCTTTCCCTTAGTGTTTGTACAATGTCCATCATGCAAACAATAAATGTAATTCTAACCTTAAAACTCTGTTTGTTTTTTTACAGGAAATGAAAGGATTCACCCATAGTCAATGTATTGTGCAGGCCCAGCACAGCAGCAGGAATGTTTAGTGTGGAATCCTAGTTCTGTTGAAATCAATGGCAAAACAGCATTGGTTCTGTGGGGCCAGGATTCTCCTTTTAGTCCCCGATCCTAGAAGCTCTTACATGTGTGCTATGGTGCTTCCAGAATTGGTGCCTGTCATAAACATAAGGGGAAGGGTAAACCCCTGTGAAATCCCTCCTGGCCAGGGGAAAGCTCCTCTCACCTATAAAGGGTTAAGAAGCTAAAGGTAACCTCGCTGGCACCTGACCAAAATGACCAATGAGGAGACAAGATACTTTCAAAAGCTGGGAGGAGGGAGAGATACAAAGGGTCTGTGTGTCTGTCTATATTCTGTCTTTGCCGGGGATAGACCAGGAATGGAGTCTTAGAACTTTTAATAAGTAATCTAGCTAGCTACGTGTTAGATTATGATTTCTTTAAATGGCTGAGAAAAGAACTGTGCTGAATAGAATAACTATTTCTGTCTGTGTATCTTTTTTGTAACTTAAGGTTTTGCCTAAAGGGGTTCTCTATGTTTTGAATCTAATTACCCTGTAAGGTATCTACCATCCTGATTTTACAGGGGGGATTTCTTTATTTCTATTTACTTCTATTTTTATTAAAAGTCTTCTTGTAAGAAAACTGAATGCTTTTTCATTCTTCTCAGATCCAAGGGTTTGGGTCTGTGGTCACCTATGCAAATTGGTGAGGCTTTTTATCCAACATTTCCCAGGAAAGGGGGGGTGCAAGTGTTGGGAGGATTGTTCATTGTTCTTAAGATCCAAGGGTCTGAGTCTGTAGTCACCTAGGCAAATTGGTGAGGCTTTTTACCAAACCTTGTCCAGGAAGTGGGGTGCAAGGTTTTGGGAAGTATTTTGGGGGGAAAGACGCGTCCAAACAGCTCTTCCCCAGTAACCAGTATTAGTTTGGTGGTGGTAGCGGCCAATCCAAGGACAAAGGGTGGAATATTTTGTACCTTGGGGAAGTTTTGACCTAAGCTGGTAAAGATAAGCTTAGGAGGTTTTTCATGCAGGTCCCCACATCTGTACCCTAGAGTTCAGAGTGGGAGAGGAACCTTGACAGTGCCTTTGTAAGTACGTTCATGGACTGCTTGTGGTAGTAGGAGACTGGACTCGATGACTCAGCAGGTCTCTTCCAGTCCCATGGCCCTGACTCTCAAAGGTATTTAAGTACCTAGCTCCCATTTAATTCAATGGGAGTTAGGCACCTAAATACCTTGGGGGATCTTGGCTTACGTTTCTATGAGTATTGCATGAATGAGTAAGTGTCAAGCCTAGAGGGGCAGTCAATCTCCAGTTTAAGCCAGCAAGACTCCAGTATCAACACGGAAAGATTCAGTGACCTGTAGTGTCTCTGGATAACTGACCCTTAACCCTGAAACACAAAGTTGCTTGCTAGCTTGATGCTCATAATCAGTTTTTCCCCTCTGGTGTCATTATCCTGGAAACACGTTGAATGATGGAGGGACAAGGCACCAGCATTTTGGAATGCTAATTTTTCATTCAATCCACTTGACAAAAAGCAGAGCTAGAGTTATCATTACAGATTGCCTTTTATTGTACTTTGGAGCCAGCACGACATTAGCCTAATTAAAGCCTCAGTGTGACTATTCTACTGATCTCTCTGCAAATATTTGAGAAATCTCTCCAGCCACTGAAAACATGTTTTGACTCCACAACAAACTCCTTGGTCCAGGTCAAGTATCAGACACCCAGGCCAACTTCTGCTTTGCAACAAAGGGCGAACATCCATAGTGTACTTATGTTAAAATATGCTGAAAACCCCAGTCACATGACACTTTATGTATCTGGGAGCCCCTAAACACTTTAGTAGTGAGCACTGACTGGCCTATAAGAGAAATCACAGAAATACTTATTATTTCTATCCCATCTCCTCTTCAAAGGTCTCCCCAGGCACTTTACATTAACAACTTAAACCTAAGAACAGCCTGATAAGGTAGGCTTCCATTCTTCTACCCAAACAAAACTTGCCCATCAATTCCTTCTTCCATCTTGGTTCTCCATAGAAGAGTTTGTGTGGGAAGAAGGGTGGCTGGCTGGGAGTCCCCTACACAGGTCCACAATCTATGTCCAAAAATGCACACATTTGTTTGTCATGCTGTGAGACAGCTTGGCAACAGGCTCACTTCAATTAAAGTCTTTCACTTGTCCTCATTCTTTTTCCCATACTATGTCCCATCCACGCATGGTGATGCAAGGTCACTTCACCACATGATGTCAAGACCTATGATAACAACCAACCACCAAAACTGGTGAGCGCTCCCTCCTATTTTGGTCTGATTCAACCAGTACTTATGTGACTTGGGTAGGTGCCATGAAAGTTAGAAGAACCCATATTTTCTGCTAATGTAATCCACTGCTGAATGTATGTTGCCAGTTCCCTTTTGTGCCTGATCTGCAGAGGCTATGAATCTGTAACCCCAACCCCGACCTAGTGAGAATTATTTTTTTAGCTCAAGCTGTACCAGCTCATACTTTTAGTTCTGGAGGTCCCCAGTTCAAGCCCTGGTGCCCCAAACCAAGATGGCAGCCATCACATTAGTTGTAAATATTAATGTTTCCCCTTTTAGACAGTGTTTCCTTTGCCTGCTCATTCTTACCAGTCCTGGCTTGATGGTTACATTTTCAGTTTCACCTTTCTAAATAAGTCTTGTGTGTTAAAAACTCTTGTGCTTATGCAAATATTCTACAGCAGCTTTTCTTTTCAGTCGCTGTACTGAACTGTTTTTTGAAATATGAATGATAATAAGTGCCTAACGATGGAAGAAGTTCAAATAATGAAAATGGCTAAATACAACATTTTTATGCATAGGTTTATGAGGTTCAGTTCTTGGATATTTTAACTTGCAATAATTGTCCTTTTTATTTTAGCACTTTTTCAGCATCTGTTTTATTCAACTGTTAATTTATGATCCATTTATCATCCTAAATGGCATTTAAATACTTAAATTGAGCTGTTCATGCACCACCTATGGGGTCTTCCCAACTTATATCTTTGTGCTGTGACTTGCAGCACTACATCACTACTGTTATATTTCAATTCTGAGAAGATTTTTCTTCCTGCAGATGCAACCAAAACCATGACAAAGATGTCACAATGCCTACAAGAGGTCAGATCTTAGATGAAGAACTACTGGCTTAAATGCAACCTGGGCAAGACTGAAGTGATGTTGATCAGAAGGAAAAGCTGTTTAGGTGAACGAAGCACAAAGTCATCCTCCCTTTCCATTAAAAAACTCATCATCCCCAACCCCACCCTATTCATCAAAGTGGTGCATAGTTTCAGGGTCCTGTCTGACTTATCACTGAGCCTAGATTGTCAGGTAGCAGCAGTAACCAAGGGCATTTCCTTTCACTTGGGATTATAGGTGACCTGGCTCAGGAGGGAGCCAGAGACCGTGGGTGAACAGAAACCACAGTCTAAAGGCCACAGCCTGGGAGCGGGTTGTGGAGATAAGGCCAAGCAGCTTGAGTGCTGGGACTACAAGACTGAGAGCCAGAGTGGGAAGCAACCTGCTGCTGGCAAGGGAGCCACAATCAATGGATACTCAGGAGCAGCCTGGAAAAAAGGGTGCTGTTTGGATAGGTTTGAACAAGGTGACAGACAAATTGATGGAGCTGCAGGTATGAGACTGGGTGAATTCATCTTTCGGAGTCATGGCATACAGTGAGGCTTGATGGACTGGGACCCTACTGTGTTCAGTGTTTCTCATCTTTCATATGTAACTTTGAGGCAGTTGTGCCAGGGAGGCCAAGTATAGAAACCCACCCTGTTACCAAAGAGCCTCGGTGTTCTTGGGAACCTACCAGTGGCTGGAGCCAGAAGAGCCTAGTGCTTCGCGCACCTACCACACTTGCCTCTGAGGGTGGTACAGTCAGAATATTACCAGCCACCTAGGAGCTGGGGTACCACAACCCTCACAGTGTTACCCTGCCACAGTGTGGTTACAGATAGGGAAACTCTGTCTCTTCCTCCCATATGAAAATGACCATAGGGATTCATGCATTTGCCAGCCTCAAATACTATACTTACTGTATCGTTTCAGGGAAACTGCACCTCCATTCTCCCTCTGTGGTCCACCCACTCATGCTCCCCAGCCATCACCTCTCTTGGCTGGAGACGTGCATCTCTCTCTCTCTCTCTCTCTCTCTCTCTGCTGATTGTGGTATATCCAACTGCACTGCTCCCTGCATATGTGGTGAATTCTTCAGCAAAGTCAGACTGCCTAAGACAGCCTGTTTTGCTTTTCTCCTCAGAGACAATATACAGTGTAATTGCCACAGCTATGTTACCACACAGATATTTCCAAGCAGGCACATTTATAATTAAGGTAGAGGTATTACAGAGAAAACATAATAAAAACAACAGAAGAACCTACATGAATGTTAATAAACTTGCTAGAGATCACCCCCTGACTCCAACCAGGGCTCTGACTAGTGAATGGTCCTTCAAACAACACCAAGGGTTTTTCCAATTTCCTTTTCCTGTGGTCATAGGTAGACAAAGGTCCGCTCTCCAAGGCAAAACTTTATAAGATCAGGTCTTGAGATGGCCAAGAAGAAAGTCAAGGAAAGTGTGGGCCCCTTACTGAATGAGGGAGGCAACCTAGTGACAGAGGATGTGGAAAAAGCTAACGTACTCAATGCTTTTTTTGCCTCTGTCTTCATGAACAGGGGCAGCTTCCAGACTACTGCACTGGGCAGCACAGCATGGGGAGGAGGTGACCAGCCCTCTGTGGAGAAAGAAGTGGTTCGGGACTATTTAGAAAAGCTGGACATGCACAAGTCCATGGGGCCGGATGTGCTGCAATGGTAGCTGATGACAGAACAAGGAGTAATGGTCTCAAGTTGCAGTGGGGGAGGTTTAGGTTGGATATTAGGAAAAACTTTTTCACTAGGAGGGTGGTAAAACACTGGAATGCATTACCTAGGGAGGTGGTGGAATCCTCTTCCTTAGAAGTTCTTAAGGTCAGGCTTGACAAAGCCCTGGCTGGGATGATTTAGTTGGAGATTGGTCCTACTTTGAGCAGGGGGTTGGACTAGATGACCTCCTGAGGTCCCTTCCAACCCTTATATTAAATGATTTGCATTCCCCTTCTCCCAAATATTTCCTAGGAAACTTATTCAACTTTGGAGCTAGTGAACAGGAGCAGCAAACAGGGGAGATTTGCGAGGGAGTTCTCCAAGTGAAGGAGGAGTGACAGGCATTTAGGCCAAGATTCTCAAAATGTTTAGGTACCTAACTTCCATTTGTTTAGGTACCTAGTCATAGGAGTCTAAATAGGATTACCATATGGCTGGTGTTTGACCAGTAGGCCATTTTTTAATGGATTTGCCAGTTGCCAGAAAGATCATTTAATCTGCCAGGTTTGTTTTGCATGGTTATCACAATATACTGGGATATCAAATGTTAAAAGTTTCTGTGTCCTGCTAAAGATGCTGCAGTGTTCCCACTTCTATAGTTTAAGCAATAACAGATCAAAGCTGTTGAAAATACAGGCAAGCTCATCACGCATGTGTGTGAGAGAGGGTTTGAGTCTTGCGAGAATGGGAACATGTAATGTTATCTACCTTAGTTATATGTGTTATCGCTCTAGATACTATAAGTGGCTGCTGGGGGGAAGGTTGCAGAGTTGCCTTGTGTTTGCGGGTTGGAGTGGCAGTGGGCTTACCTTGTATGGGGCAGGGCCGGTTGTTTTCCATTTCAAGTTGGTAACCCTAAGTCTAAGTCACACTGAATGGCCCATCTTGGATTATCAAGTAAGTACATGCAGTGCCCCAAAGAGACAATAATGGTGCAAGGTGGCTGTGAATTGTACCCCTGAAAATCTTGGTTTGGGGCAGAGTTCTGTGGCCCTACTGCCATAACAAAGTACTGGTCAGTAATATATGTAAGAAGGATACTTTGTACTATATGGGGCAAGGAAGGAATGGGAACTTGTGACCGTATCATGAGGACAGCCATTCTGGTTTAAGATGCAAGAATGACATTGGGAAGATAAAAAAATCTCTCTCTCATGTTGTAACTTTCATAGATTCTTAGGCCAGAAGGAACCATTGTGATCATCTCATCTGACCTACTATGACTTAACACAGGCCATAGGACTTCCCTGAATGAATTCTTCTTTGAGCTACAGTATATCTTTTAGGACAAAAATACAACAACAACAAGATCCAATCGTGACTTAAAAATAGCCAGTGATTGAGTATCCATCACATCCCTTGGTGAGTTGTTCCAGTGGTGAATTACCCTTACTTTGGTGGCACAGAGATCAGAATGTAGGCATCTCTGTGTCAGCTCATCTCTAGGGCAAAGGTTAGAGATGAAACTATCATGAGAATTTGGTCAGTCATGTCTAAATTCAGTAAGACCATCTTTGTGTACATTGAGATGTCATAGTCAAATGCCATACTCAACCCAACACCATGTTTGGGATCCAACATATAGTTGATAAGATAGCCCCTATGTCACTACTGGAGTGCTGCACTTGGAGGGAAAACTATGGGAAACCCATTCATATATAGTTCACTTCCTGGGTATTTCATTAGTGCCCAGCATGCATGATGGCTCATAAAAACCTGCAAGCTCTTCATCAAATCATGCCATATCATCCTTATGGAGGGTAGGGTAACTCTCCTGCCAGAGTTACGCATGCACTATTATTCTCTGGCTGAAACCTTTGCTAGTTTGACCCCATTAAGCCAATGGTTAAACTCCCATTGACTTCAACAGTGGTAGGATTTCACTCTGTCTAATGATTTTCTTTTCTACGTCCTCCAGGATTAGAACTTCCATATTAAGAAGTTCCAAATTGGAAAAAGTAGCCACATGATATGATTTCATTTTGTTATTAAATCAGACACCATTCAGAGAGAAACAGGGAAACTCTGGAAGTCTGGATTAAAACTACCAGATTTAAATGTGCCTTTCCTTGAAGGCATCTTCACAGTGATTTAAGCTTTGGAGATTTTGCAAGTTCGCTGAGATTTTTTTTTTTTAAAAAAGCACACTGACCTCTGGATTAAGTTCTTGCAGCTTCAACTACTCACCTTCCCTCCTCCCCGCCCCGCCCCTGATTCTTTCTTGCAGGATCACTGGAGTCTACTGTGTTAAAAAAGGAAAAAAATAGGAACTATAAACCTAAATTATAGCCAATCAGATTGTACTCACAGCTGAACTACAAGACAAATTGCAGCTCATGAAATTTGCCATGGGTCAGGAGACTGAGTAATTTCATTTTAATCAGTCTTATTTGAAGCATAGATGCTACTGCCACAAAAGCTTCGCAGCAACAGAAACCTGGCAGAGAGAACACATCAAGGGATATAAAGTCACTGTCTTTTTTAAAATTATTATTATTATTAATATTATTAATTATTATTATTATTATTATTATTATATAGTGAACAGTTTCAGTACCCAGGCTAAGAATTTGAAATATTAGCAACGATCTTTGAATTTTCATTTAGCTTGAAATGAAACATCGTTTGGAGCTTGAAATTTGCTGAAGCCTTTATTACATAGAGAGTGAAGCTGCCTCTGATAATGTCCGAAGAATACATTTTACCTGGTGATGCCCCAGACTGAGTCCGTGTCTCGTCGCTTAAAACACAAAGGCTTCAATCATCCAAAGGGATTTCTTTTCCCTCCGTCCCTTTGGGCTTTAAGACCCTTATTTTTGATACAAAGTCGTTTGTAATTTGTGGTTTTACTGTATGCTCCTTAGGCAGGATTTAGGTATATCAAAAATTTACAGCAGCGCAAACAGTGAGAGAAAACCAATAAGGACCTTCTCCGAGCTTTTAACAAGTAACCGGAGTTACCAACATAAATTACATTAGGATTTTCCCCAAATTGCTTGTCTTCATAATCAGAACTCTGCATGTTGATTAGGTTATAGCTGTAGGGGAGAAGTAATCTTCACATAAGAGAAATTACAGTGCCTAAAAAGAGGAAATTTATTTTTTAAAAGTTCAATGTTCATTTCTTAGAGGAACTTTCGAAGAAGGATAAAAAATAATGAGGCTTTGCACATACTCAGTTTTAACACAGAGATTTGTAAAGTCTCTCAATCAAACAAATAAGAAGCCGGAAATATGTGCCCCCCACCCTTCTGAAACATAGAAAAGAAATCACACATATGTATATGTTAAAATGCTGTTTAAGGATGAAAAATAATGAACAGAAATATCACTGTGTCCTTGTCCTGTGGGCCAAGTCAAAGCACAGAGACAACTGAATTGAGTGGGCTTCTGGTTGAGACTTACCTAATTATTGATTTTTTAATGAAAATGAAACATACACATTTTTAATTTTAGGACTGAATCCTAAAATTGTCCTGTGGGCCAAGTCAAAGCACAGAGACAACTGAATTGAGTGGGCTTCCGGTTGAGACTTACCTAATTATTGATTTCTTAATGAAAATGAAACTTACACATTTTTAATTTTAGGACTGAATCCTCTATAGCAAAATTTATGTCACCAAGACCTGGTCTACATGCAGCTTTTGGACTTGTGCAACCATTTTGGTTAGTGAGGGCGATTTTTTTTATTGCTATAGTTTTATCGGTACAACCTTTACTGTTCCCATACATCAGTATAGTTTATTCCTCTTCCCAGCTCTTTCTAGAAAGAGGACAGGCAACACACAACAAGACTGGGCATGTGTCTACACTTCAGTAAAACATCCATGGCAGGCCTGTGTCAGATAACTTAGGCTTGCAGGGCTCAGGCTGTGGGGCTATACAATTGCTGTGTAGATTCTGTGCTTGTGCTTTAGATCAGGCTTTGGGAAACTTTCCTTCTTTAAAAATCCAAGAGCCTGAGGTCCAGCCCAAACCCAGATGTCTACACTGCAGTTTTATAGCCCCGAAGCCCGAGCACTGCAAGCCCAAATCAGCTGACCCAGGCCGGGCACGGGTGTTTTATTGCAGTGTAGACATACCTTAAAAGGCTGAACAAGTACCGAGGGAAAAACAGATCCAGAAGGGGGCAGGAGGAAATGAAAGATGGGGGAAAAAGATGCTGAGATTGAGGAGTGGGGGCCACTAATGGGGGCTTACCTCGCTAAGAGATTTTGGACTTCCCTGAGAGGTAGGAGAACTTGTGGGGAAATGGGATAAAGGTGATGATTATAAACTAAATACTGACACACCCTTTTATAAGTACGACTGCATTCTCTCTGGCTTCGTTCCCTGCCCACCCACGCTCTTTTTTTTCTGTGGTTGTCCGCTTATCCAGGCCCACCAGCCCACCGGCTTATCCAAGCCTCACTAGCAGAACACACCTTTATACCAATATAACTGCATTCACACTAGGGCCTGGTTTACATTAGAAAGTGTTTGCCAGTATATCTATACCGGCAAACACTTCTAGTGTAGATGGAGCTTATACAGGGATAAAAGGGTTTTTGCTTGTTGTACTGCTTATACTGGTTCCCCCAAGCGAAATAGGCCATGCAGCCAAAAGGACTTAGAATCATAGAATAATAGGACTGGAAGGGACTTTGAGAAGTCTTCTAGTCCAGTCCCCTGCACTCTAGGCAGGACTAAGTATTATCTAGACCATCCCCGACAGGTGATTGTCTAACCTGCTCTTAAAAATTTATAATGACAGAGATTCCACAACCTCTCTAGGCAATTTATTCCAGTGCTTAACTACCCTGACAGTAAGGAAGTTTTTCCTAATGTTCAACCTAAACAGCCCTTGCTGCAATTTAAGCCCATTGCTTCTTGTCCTATCCTCAGGAGTTAAAGAGAACATTTTTTCTCCCTCTTCCTTGTAACAACCTTTTCTCTGTTTGAACACTATCATGTCTCCCCCCTCAGTCTTCTCTTCTCCAGACTAAACAAACCCATTTTTTTCCAATCTTCTCTCATAAGTCATGTTTTCTAGAACGTTAATCATTTTTGTTGCTCTTCTCTGGACTTTCTCCAATTTGTCCACATCTTTCCTGAAATGAGGTGCCAAGAACTGGAGACAATACTCAAGTTGAGGCCTAATCAGCATGGAGGAGAGCAGAAGAATTACTTCTCGTATCTTACTTACAACATTCCTGCTAATACATCCCAGAAAGATGTCTGCTTTTTTTCCAACAGTGTTATACTGTTGACTCATATTTAGTTTATGTTCCACTATGATCCCCAGATCCCTTTCTGCAGTACTCCTTCCTAGGCAGTCATTTCCCATTTTGTATGTATGCAACCGATTATTCCTTCCTAAGTGGAGTACTTTGCTTTTGACCTTATTGAATTTCATCCTATTTACTTTAGACCATTTCTCCAGTTTGTCCAGATCATTTTCAATTTTATTCCTACCCTTCAAAGCCCTTGCAACCGCTCCTAGTTTGGTATCATCCACAAACTTTTATAAGTGTACTCTCTATGGCATTATCTAAAACTTTGATGAAGATATTGACCAAAACTGGACTCAGAACGGATACTTGCAAGACTCCACTCAAAATGCCCTTCCAGCTTGACAGTGAACCACTGATAACTGTTCTCTGAGAATGGTTTTCCAACCTGTTATGCATCCACGTTACAGTATCTCCACCTAGGTTTTATTTCCCTAGTTTGTTTATGACAAAGTCATGAGAGACAGTAACAAAAGCAAATATAACGAGGAGTACTTGTGGCACCTTAGAGACTAAGAAATTTATTTGAGCATAAACTTTTGTGGATGATGCATGCAGTGGAATTAAGTGATAACTAAACCAATGCATTCCACTGCATGCATCTGATGCAGTGGGTTTTAGCCCATGAAAGCTTATGCTCAAATAAATTTGTTAGTCTCTAATGTGCCACAAGTACTCCTCGTTATTTTTGCTGATACAGACTAACATGGCTACCACTCTGAAACCAGTATCAAAAGCATTACTAAAGTGAATATACATCATAACTACCACTTCCCTCCTAGCCACAAGGCTTGTTACGCTGTCAAAGAATGCTATTAGGTTGGTTTGACATGGTTTGTTCTTGACAAATAGATGCCTGCTGTTACTTAGCACCTTATTATCTCCTAGATGTTTGTAAATTGATTGCTTAATTATTTGCTCCATTATCTTTCTGGGTACTGAAGTTAAGCTGCCTGGTCTGTAATTCCCCAGGTTTTCAATATTCCCCATTTTAATGATTCACACTATATTTGCCCTTTTCTAGTTCTCTGGAATCTCTCCTGTCTTCCATGACTTCTCAATGATAATCGCTAATGTCTCAGAGTTCTCCTTTGACAGCTCCTTGAGTATTCTAGGATGTATTTCACCAGGCCATGGTGACTTGAAGACATCTAACTTGTCTAAATAATTTTTAACTTGTTCTTTCCCTATTTTAGCCTCTGATTTTACCTCATTTTCATGGGCATTCACTATGCTATATGTCCAATCACTACTAAGCTTTTGGTGAAAACTGGAACAAAAAGGTCATTAAGCACCTCTGCCATTTCCACATTTTCTGTTACTATCCCCGCCCCTCCCCTCATTAACAAGACAGAACAAGAAGCAATGATCTCAAGTTGCAGTGCGACAGGTCTAGGTTGGATATTAGGAAACACTATTTCGCGAGGAGAGTGGTGAAGCACTGGAAAGGGTTACCTAGGGTGGTGGTAGAATCTCCATCCTTAGAGGCTTTTAAGGCCTGGATTGACAAAGCCTTGGATGGGATGATTTAGTTGGGGATTTGTCCTGCTATGAGCAGAGGATTGGACTTGATGACCTCCTGAGGTCTCTTCCAACCTTAATATTCTATGATTCTATGATTAAGTAACAGGCCTATCCTGTCCTTGGTCTTCCTATTGCTTCTAATATATTTTCAGAATGTTTTCTTGTTTCCCTTCATGTCTCTAGCTAATTTAATCTCATTTTTGTAACTTGGTCTTTCTAATTTTGTCCCTAGATACCTGTGTTATTTGTTTATATTCATCCTTTGTAATTTGACCCAGTTTCTAGTTTTTGTAGGACACTTTTTTGAGTTTCAGATTATTGAAGATCTCCTGGTTAAGCTACAGTGGTCTCTTGCTATGCTTCCTATCTTTCCTATGCAGACTTCCTATCTTTTCTATAGAGATTTTTATGCTGGTATAATATATGTACCAGAGAGCTATGTCAGTAAAACAATCACATACATACCTACCACCAACTAATATAGCTATGCTAGAGTGAGTTTTTAGTTTCAGAGTAACAGCCGTGTTAGTCTGTATTCGCAAAAAGAAAAGGAGGACTTGTGGCACCTTAGAGACTAACCAATTTATTAGAGCATGAGCTTTCGTGAGCTACAGCTCACTTCCTCAGATGCATATCGTGGAAACTGCAGCAGGCTTTATATATACACAGAGAATATGAAACAATACCTATTCCCACCCCACTGTCCTGCTGGTAATAGCTTATCTAAAGTGATTTCCAGCACAAATCCAGGTTTTCTCACCCTCCACCCCCCCACACAAATTCACTCTCCTGCTGGTGATAGCCCATCCAAAGTGACAACTCTTTACACAATGTGCATGACAATCAAGCTGGGCTATTTCCTGCATAACTCCAGGTTCTCACATCCCCCCCACCCCCATACACACACAAACTCACTCTCCTGCTGGTAATAGCTCATCCAAACTGACCACTCTTCAAGTTAAAATCCAAGTTAAACCAGAACATCTGGGGGGGGGGGGTAGGAAAAAACAAGAGGAAACAGGCTACCTTGCATAATGACTTAGCCACTCCAAGTCTCTATTTAAGCCTAAATTAATAGTATCCAATTTGCAAATGAATTCCAATTCAGCAGTTTCTCGCTGGAGTCTGGATGCCCCTCTGCCATGTACATTGGTCAAACTGGACAGTCTCTACGTAAAAGAATAAATGGACACAAATCAGATGTCAAGAATTATAACATTCATAAACCAGTCGGAGAACACTTCAATCTCTCTGGTCACGCGATCACAGACATGAAGGTCGCTATCTTAAAACAAAAAAACTTCAAATCCAGACTCCAGCGAGAAACTGCTGAATTGGAATTCATTTGCAAATTGGATACTATTAATTTAGGCTTAAATAGAGACTTGGAGTGGCTAAGTCATTATGCAAGGTAGCCTGTTTCCTCTTGTTTTTTCCTACCCCCCCCCCCCAGATGTTCTGGTTTAACTTGGATTTTAACTTGAAGAGTGGTCAGTTTGGATGAGCTATTACCAGCAGGAGAGTGAGTTTGTGTGTGTATGGGGGTGGGGGGGATGTGAGAACCTGGATTTATGCAGGAAATAGCCCAGCTTGATTGTCATGCACATTGTGTAAAGAGTTGTCACTTTGGATGGGCTATCACCAGCAGGAGAGTGAATTTGTGTGGGGGGGTGGAGGGTGAGAAAACCTGGATTTGTGCTGGAAATCACTTTAGATAAGCTATTACCAGCAGGACAGTGGGGTGGGAATAGGTATTGTTTCATATTCTCTGTGTATATATAAAGCCTGCTGCAGTTTCCACGATATGCATCTGAGGAAGTGAGCTGTAGCTCACGAAAGCTCATGCTCTAATAAATTGGTTAGTCTCTAAGGTGCCACAAGTCCTCCTTTTCTTTTTGAGTTTTTAGTGTAGACCATGCCCAAGGCAGTAGTTCTGCTTCCACTATACAGTAGCTATTCACTTGGGTAGTTCTACCACTCAGATGTATTAACATGGTAAAAACAGGAGCTGCTAGTCTGGTGACCTAAAGGTAAAGGCAAAGACCAGGTGAGAGGAATAGGCTTGCCCTTGCTAGCTACGTCTAGGTAAATACAACCTGTTCCTTGTCTATTCTAGGATTTTACACTGAGAGAGCTCTCTCAGTGTCAAAAAAAGTTTTGCAGTGAAGACAAAGCCAAGAAGAAATATCAAAAACTGATCTTACAACCAGGTTTCAGAGTAGCAGCTATGTTAGTCTGTGTCCGCAAAAAGGAGTACTTGTGGTACCTTAGAGACTAAAAATTTATTTGAGCATAAGCTTTCGTGGGCTACAGCCCACTTCATTGGATGCATGCAGTGGAAAATACAGTCGGACAATTTTATATACACAGAGAACATGAAACAATGGGTGTTACCATACACACTATAACGAGAATGATCAGTTAAGGTGAGCTATTACCAGCAGGAGAGAAAAAAAAAGCCTTTTGTAGTGATGATCAAGATGGGCCACTTCCAGCAGTTGACAAGAACATGTGAGGAACAGTGGGGGGGGGGGGGAGAGAGGGGGTGGGAAATAAACATGGGGAAATAGTTTTACTTTGTGTAATGACACATCCACTCCCAGTCTTTAGTCAAGCCTAATATAATGGTGTCCAGTTTGCAAATTAATTCCAATTCAGCAGTCTCTCGTTGTAGTCTGTTTTTGAAGGGATTTTTTTTTTAATATTGCGACTTTTAGACCTAAAAGCTGAATTGGAATTAATTGGAATTAATTACTCCTGTTCTTTTTGAGAACCAGGTTAGTTTACAAGAGCACCAGTGCTGTTATTAGTGTGTGTGTATCTGTGTGTTTGTTGTTAATGAATAAATAAGTTATCCCAAAAGATGTTTTTGTTATCATTGAAATACTACAGAAACCAACTAGAACATTGTAGGGAGTATAGAATACAAATAAATAACAATGCCAAAGCTTAACAGTGAATCCATGCTTCATTAGAACAAAAGTGTGGTTACATTTCATGATTTACATCTGATAGACAATCCTGAAAATGTGCTACGCATTCTTCCCATGAGAAAAAAAAAAGAAATGGAAATTAAATGTGAGCAAACATTATCAAGAACACACTCACTTCATCGTATGCACTTGGTATTTAAAACCAAACTGGAAGATGTACAAGGAAGCAATGTTATTCCATCCAGCTTTGATGACAGAAATGCAAAAGAAATTCCCCTTTTCTCCCCCATTTTGCTGAGGTCTATGAGTGCTTCACTAGACCTTGCTGGGAAACTGCATTTGGCAGGAAGATCTGGGATTGATGTGAACTCATCAGCTGGATGAATGGGGATGACAGCACAGAAAGCTTGTCAGTTGACAGATGGGTTTTCAACATTATCTGTGCTACAATGCCCAGATACCAGATAGTATACCAACAGTCAAGCTAATGTATTGATTTTTTTTTCTTTTTCTAGAGCAGGAGAGGGGCTGTTCAACACATTTAGGTGTCCTGAAGGTTGTAATGAAGCTCAGGGTTTTCTCTCATGTGTAGTGCTCTCAGTCTTATATTTACCACATTCTAGTACAGGACTGGACCCAGAATGATCAGAACAATTAACTGTGGACTCTGAGACCAGGTGGAGGGAAATATTTATTAAAAATAAGAAAAAAGTGACTGCAAAAGCACATGAACTGTCAAGGGGAATATAGGGAAGCTTTAGGACCTGAAATTATTTTCCCACATTTTCTTTTTGTAGTTGATGGCATCCCTTTAATCTTTCTATGCTTCAGTTTTTCCACCTGTAAAATGGGAATAATCATTCTTATTAACCTTGCAAAAGTTAGGTGAAGTTGAATTAGTGCTTGCAAATCACTTTGAGGAGGTAAAACATCATATAAGTAAATAGTGAAATTAAATAATCTTTGTTTCTAACCTGGGGGTTTGTTATTAGTTTCTAAGGTACAAAGAGTCGTGTTAAGATGAAATATTGGCCTTTGAGGAATGTTAAATTCAGGGAAGATGTCAGAGATGTATGTCTTGCTAAAGCTTATTGAATTAAGTCCTGACAGCAGTAAAATGTGTGGCTACCTATTTAATCATGGACAGCCAGTTCTAGCTGAAAATGTCCATCAAAACAACACAGTGAGCCTTTTATGTTATATTCTGAAACTAAGATGCCTGTAATGGGACACAGCTCATGATTTGAGGCTTCCCCCAAAGATTAACCCAAAGCAGCATTTGAAAGCTGAAGTGGTTTATGGAGACATTAAAAATAAACCTAAAAGGAGATCTGCTTCAATATTTGAGCACCTGGTGTCTCTTCCTTCTAAACAACTTCTTATCACCTCTTCTTAACTTAGAGCAGGGTAGCTCCCCTTTTATCAGAAACTTGGTTCAGCCCAAACTGCCTTCCATTTCCCTGGGCTTCCATAGCCCAGGTCATGCTGCAGAATCTCCTCTTGGAAGGAAGGTTGTTGTAACTCTCATTATTCTAGTTGGACGCTGTTTTATACTAGTGAAAGGTGATCTTATGTTTGCCCTAGAATGCAGACTGGAGGAGCTCAGTAAACAAATTTGGAGTAGACTCGCTATTCTATATCATGTATAGTGAAAGGAACCATGCTGTGGAAAAATATGGCTGGTAAAACTCAGGTAAAACCAGATTATGCATGTGGGTGGTGAATAATTATATTCCATAAGCCCAGTGGAAACTCTTTATTAACAACAGGCAGAATTGTCCAGAGATTAGAACATCGTGGTGTGATTCAGGAGACATAGGGTTCTGTTCCTGATCCTCTCACTGAGGGTTTGTTTACATTACCCGCTGGATCAACGGGAAGCGATTGATCCATCGGGGGTTGATTTATCGTGTCTAGTCTAGATGCGATAAATCAACCACCAAGCACTCTCACATCGACTCCAGTACTCCACCGGAGTGAGAGGCGCAGCCGGAGTCGACGGGGGAGCGTCAGCAGTCGACTCGCCGCAGTGAAGACACCGCAGTGAGTAGATCTAAGTACGTCGACTTCAGCTACGTCAGTCACGTAGCTGAAGTTACGTAACTTAGATTGATTCCCTCCCCACAGTGTAGACCAGACCTGAGCTGCTGTGCTTGCTCATTGTCCTTGAGCAATTCTTGGTTTGACGTCTCTGAAATGATACTCATGTGTACACAATGTCGCTGTCCTTCTCTAGTGGATGGACCACACAGGGGACCACAGTCTGCTACTGGCTTTTAGCTCACGGTCAGGTAACTTTTAACTCAGATAGTAGAGAACCATGCTCTTAGTCTCAGAGATTAAGCTTTCAGTCCCTCCTGCTGGCAACTCATCCAGGGGCATCACATGTAGTGGTAATGTTTCTTATTCTCCTTTGTGACATGCTTTGAGATCTACATGTGAAAAGCACTATGTGGAAGCAAAGACATTTGTATTAACCCCTGCACTCCTGGCCTTCTTCTTGCTACCTTGTGAGAATATGTGGCATTTTCATAGCTCTTGTGGATCAATTTGCAGTGGCAGAAAACTTCAGAGAAGTACCAGTGTTTTCCCCTTGAAAATGGTCTGAGTTGCCTCAGGTTTCTATTAGTCATGTCATTTTCCGTGATGTTCCATGACACATGGTGCAAAAGCAGAGAGAAAAAGACACTCTAAATGTTCCTTTTACTTTTAAGCCCCAATCACCTGCCAGAATGTGTTATCCTCTAGAGAACTGACAGAGCAGGTTTCTTTAAAAACACGATCAAAAGAATCACAGAATGTCAAGGAGTAAAAGAAATGGGGTGAAGTGTAGCTACTAATCACAGTTTTAAACAAAATTATTAAAACCTTGGTTATCAAAGATACAATGGAACTAAATGGCATGTTGCTCTATACATTTAAAGGCATTGATTTTGAAAAAAAACTATCTTTAAAGGACATTTATGTCGCTTTAAACATGGGGGCTTTCGCTATTATTTTATTTTATTGTTATTTCATTTGTACTTTTATTGCACCTTTAATCTTTGCTTTAAAGAACTGGGTAATATAGTTATTCCCTTCTCCCCCACGACTATTTGCAGAAAGAGTCTTTTCTATCTCAAAGCATTCCACTGGGGACAAAGAACAAGTAGGTTTTACATCAGTGTAGCCACTTGAGATCAACCCTATACATCCTACCTGGGGTTGACCTTTCTACATACATCAAGGTAGAAACTACAGAACCTTGTCTCCATTAGGGTTTTACATGGAGATAGCTAATTCAATGTAAAAAGCACACTTTTTGCAGTGAAGACCTATCCAGAGAAACAGAGTCACAAAGAGTCTTAGTAATGATCTCAAAGCAAGTACTGGGGAATTTGAGACCTGATTCCTGGTTTGCTTCCTACCAGCCTTTTGCTTTAGCCACAAGATGACCACCTCTACCAACTTGCATATGTGTTGAGCATTCATACATTTAAAAACTCCTATAGCTCTGGGTGAAACTTAAAAGGGATTCAGTTTGATTCAGCACCAAACTTTTGGATGCTTCTAAAACCTCTTGGGGCTTCAAATTTAATCTGAAATTCCCCTTTGATAACAGATTTTCATACAACAACTTTAGTACACCATAGTACAAGAGTAGCTCTTTTGCACAGTATTTTGGCACTTGCCCTTCTGTTTTCAGAAATATGCCAAGTATGTGAAAATTAGCAATATTTTTAAAAAGTGAAAAATCTGGTCTCTCTAAGGTGTCCTAAACTGGGCACCCAAAAACTGAGGAACCCCAAATCACTTGTCTCTTTTGAAATTTCAAGCCACTTTAAAAAAAAAAAGATACAAAGTATGAAAGTGAGTCACAAAGGCAGGATGAGAAGAAAGTGGTTAAATCTAGTGGTTAAACTGCTAGCATGGGACTTAACTGATCTGCATTCAGTTCTTTCCTGTATCACAGAACTCTTGAGCCACCTTCAGCAAGTTGCTTAAGATATGTCTCCATTGGAACTGGTAGACGTAAATTCCTGCTTGAGGATACAAATGTATGCAAGCGTGGATTGAGCTAGCACACTAAATCTAGAAATATAGCTGCAGTGGCATGGAGGGCTAGATGTCCCGAGTATGGGCTCAAAGCGGATTGTATTTGGGGCAGCTAGCTACGCTTCTGTTTTCAGCATGGGTTTTGTTTCCTTGAGCTGGAATTTATACCTTTCCATTCCAATGGAGACTTTCCATCCGTCTCTCTCTGCCTCTGTTCACCATCTGGGGTTATGCTCTGGATGTGCTCAGGATAAATTAAAAATTGTGAGGTGCTCAGAAACATGGCACCCATTATTGTATATTATACGTTTTCCAGATCACATAGCTGATTTCCATCATTGGATTATTGTTATTGCAATCTACATGCAAAGCAATGGGATCTTCAGAAGGGACTGGTCTCAAGAGATGGGAATGGCGACAAAAAGAGTGAAGCCATACGGGGTTCATTTCTAGGGCAACATGTCGAGCTTGAATTAGCCAGATCAGTTTGGGGACACCACAACAAAGGAACTGAAGTTTTCCTGGGGGTTGCTCAAGTGGTGCATACAAAAGACACGCGAGCATTCATAAAACAATCGTTGAATGAGCAGACAATAAAAACCAAACTGCAGTAGGCAGTTAAATGATAAAGAGAGGCTGCAGTGTAGAACTTGCTTACGTAAGAACTTTATGCCCATTGCTGCTCCATCATGATTAATGCGCACACATGTGAACTTTATGAAAAAGATAATGAATTGATTGTGTTCCTAAACGATGTCATTTTAGACCTGTTTGGATTCCTGCCCTCCCTGGGGGACCAGATGACCACACTCTGTTAGTTTAAACAAATGAACGGTTAATAGTTGCCTTTCTGCCAGCCAAGTGGAGAAAGAGAAACATTTATCAATGGAAGGGAGAAAAAAAATGATCACGTTGCCTGTTCTACTGGGAGGTAGGTGCTGCAAAAGAGGTTACAGAGAAGAGAAAATTGCTACAGTTGTAACATTTCCCATTCTCCATGTGCTCATTAAAATATGGAGATGACAGAACCTGTGACTAGGGCATTTTTTCTACTTTGTTTCCTATAATATACAAGACAAGAGAGTTTAGTTTAATTACTTACCCATATGAAGACTATGAATGGTGAATTTCTGCATCATTTTCCCAATTGGAAAAGCAATAAATACATGACGCTAAAGGAGTAAAGAGCCCAACTCTGACTGAATTTTAATGGCATTTGGGTTGAAAGTCCCAGCCTCAGACTTTCAGTGCATCAATTTTCTCATTTGTAAAACAGTAGCTTAGAGACAAGTCATGACTTGGCCCTCTGGTGAAAGGAGCTATACTGTATAGTAATAAGTGAAAGGTATTATTATGGTTATAGGCTACAATGGAAAAGTAGTTTTCATATGAGTTAGTGTCCTCTGCCCAATTCCTGCTGGACAATGTTCCTTATGATACACTGTGCTGTATTGAAAACTATGTTAAAAAATATAAGCTCTCACTTTAAATTTCGAATGGGTTTTCTGATGCTGTTTGTAGGCTCTGGCACTCTGCAGGGAAGTGTGCAATCAGAATCAATCTGCAGACAGACAGTCTAGGGTAAAGTGGATTGAGTTGTGCATCTCTTTTAGGGAGCAGCTTGCTTTGTCTCTGTTTTGTGGGTTCTTGTACGTTATCATTCTGGAGTCTAAGAAATAAATTAGTGTTGTTTTGCAAACTTCTCCAGCAAGGGAATTTTTGTTAATAGCATCATAGGGTTAGAAGGAATGCAACAGTCCTCTATCTGACCTTGTGTGTATGCAGTGAACATAACACAAACGTCACAGTTGTTTTTTTAATTTATTCCCAGTATATTTATTTGCTGCTAACAAAACCCAGCCTGTCTTTTCATCCTAGTTAAGGAGGTTTAACAAAACAAAAATGGACTTCATACCTCTATCAACTCCCATGTTACAGTATGTATGGATCTTCTACATTGCCTGACAACAACATGATGATTATTATTTATTGATATTTTAGTAACATTCAGAGACCCCCAAATGAGACTGAAGCCCTGTTGTGCTAGGCACTGTACAAACACAAGTGTTGTCTACATCATGCTTTAATTTGCACTAGTGGAGTCTAAATGTTAGTCCACAGTAGCATGTTGTGCACTAACCGGCTGGTGTGGACCCTGATGGCACACACTAGAACTTCTCATAGATATTAAGGTCAGAAGGGACCATTATGATCATCTAGTCTGACCTCCTGCACAATGTAGACCACAGAATCTCACCCACCCACTCCTGCAATAAACCTCTCACCTATTCTGAGCTATTGAAGTCCTCAAATCATGGTTTAAGGACTTCAAGGTGCAGAGAATCCTCCAGCAAGTGACCTATGCCCCATGCTACAGAGGAAGGCAAAAAACCCCCAGGGCCTCTTCCAATCTGCCCTGGAGGAAAATTCCTTCCCGACTCCAATATGGTGATCAGCTGAACCCTGAGAATGTGGGCAAGGTTCACCAGCCAGGAAAGAATTGTCTGTAGTAACTCAGATCCCACCCCATCTAACATCCCATCACAGGCCATTGGGCCTATTTACCGTGAATAGTTAAAGATCAATTAATTGCCAAAATCATGTTATCCCATCATACCATCTCCTCCATAAACTTATCAAGTTTAATCTTGAAGCCAGATAGGTCTTTTGCCCCTACTGCTTCCCTTGGAAGGCTATTCCAGAACTCCACTCCTCTGATGGTTAGAAACCTTCATCTAATTTCAAGTCTAAACTTCCTGATGGCCATTTGTTCTTGTGTCCACATTGGTACTGAGCTTAAATAATTCCTCTCCCTCTCTGGTATTTATCCCTCTGATATATTTTTAGAGAGCAATCATATCTCCCCTCAACCTTCTTTTGGTTAGGCTAAACAAGCCACGCTCCTTGAGTCTCCTTTCATAAGACAGGTTTTACATTCCTCGGATCATCCTAGTAGCCCTTCTCTGTGACTGTTCCAGTTTGAATTCATCCTTCTTAAACATGGGAGACCAGAACTGCACACAGTATTCCAGGTGAGGTCTCACCAGTGCCTTGTATAACGGTACTAACACCTCCTTATCTCTACTGGAAATACCTTGCCTGATGCATCCCAAGACCACATTAGCTTTTTTCACATCCATATCACATTGGCAGCTCATAGTCATCCTGTGGTCAACCAATACTCCAAGGTCCTTCTCCTCCTCCATTACTTCTAATTGATGCATCCTCAGTTTATAACTAAAATTCTTGATATTAATCTCTAAATGCATGACTTTACACTTCTCACTATTAAATTTCATCCTATTACTATTACTCCAGTTTACAACATCATCCAAATCCTCCTGTAGGGTATCCCTGTCCTTCTCTAAATTGGCAATACCTCCCAGCTTTGTAACATCCACAGACTTTATTAGCACACTCCCACTTTTTGTGCCGAGGTCAGTAATAAAAAGATTAAATAAGATTGGTCCCAAAACTGATCCTTGAGGAACTCCACTGGTAACCTTCCTCCAGCCTGACAGTTCACCTTTCAGTATGACCCTCTGTAGTCTCCCTTTTAAGCAATTCCTTATTCACCTTTCAATTTTCATATTGATCCCCATCTTTTCCAATTTAACTAATAATTCCCCATGTAGCACGGTATCAAATGCCTTACTGAAATCTAGATTAATTAGATCCACTGCATTTCCTTTGTCTAAAAAATCTGTTACTTTCTCAAAGAAGGAGATTAGGTTGGTTTGGCATGATCTACCTTTTGTAAAACCATGTTGTATTTTGTCCCATTTACCACTGACCTCAATGTCCTTAACTACTTTCTCCTTCAAATTTTTTTCCAAGACCTTGCATACTACAGATGTCAAATTAACAGGCCTGTGGTTACTCGGATCACTTTTTTTTTCCTTTCTTAAAAATAGGAACTATGTTAGCAATTCTCCAGTCATACGGTACAACCCCTGAGTTTACAGATTCATTAAAAATTCTAGCTAATGGGCTTGCAATTTCATGTGCCAATTCCTTTAACATTCTTGCATGAAGATGATCTGGGCCCCTCAGATACCTCAGGTACCCTCTGTACCTCTCGTACACAGTAACATAGTGCTGTCTGAAACATCAACATGCATTAGGGAACTTCTAGTGAGTGCTAGCAGGGTCCACATGGGCCAGTTAATTCACGATACGTAGTGTGGACTAAAATGTGTACCCATCGAGCCCCATGTAGACAAGCCTATGTGCAGAATTTACAATCTAAATAGAAAAGAAAGACAAAGGGTAGAATGGAAAAGTGATGCCTGGTGACTTGTTGGGGTCACACAGTGGGTCAGTGGCAGAGCTAGGAAGAGAGCACTTATTTCCACTGCTCCATCTACCAAACTACGCTGCCTCCATATCAAAAACTATTTTTCATGCCGATCGAAACCAAACTTCTTTTTTCCCAAAGATAAAGGGTCACAACAATTTTGGAACCTCTGAATCCACAGTCTTGCTGTTCTCCTATAGTCTATTTTATGCAAGATCTTTGTCTTGCTCCCTCTCTGAAAAACTCCTCAACACATTGACCATTTGGAGTTAAACGACTCTGCAGCCTTAGTGGCTTGTAAGGATGGGTTCATACCCAGTTTATGCATGCTTCCATTTCCAGAACCTGCTTGCTATGACTTCACCAAAGGCTTCTGTTATATCTAGGTACAATGATCACAAAAAAATGTTTTTCAGAATATAGCAGCTTTCCTTCCAAATAATCCTACATCTTACATAGCCATCCCTGGAACCGTAGGCAACTCTGGGGAGGAATGGGGCAACTGTTAACAGTAAAAGCTACACAGGAGTCACATTTTAAGCAATTTCATGGCATCTTTATTCAGCACAAGTAATCAGGAACTCAGTTATATGCCTCAGCCAAAAGCCACCACTTCTAATAGTGTAGTGTCCTCCTAATATATTGTTGAGGTATTGTCTGAGAACTGCTTTGAGGGAAGAGTACCACCAGTTGAAAATGTCACCAGCACCACTTACTGAACAGCATTGGGATCTCCCAGCAGGTGCTCCACTGGTCATTTTGAAGTGACTATGGTCAACATTTTCAAAAGTCTCCATTAATTTTGAGTATTCAACTTGTGATATCTACAGCTTCATTTTAAGAGGTGCTAAGCACCTGCAACTTCAATTTGAAGTCAGTGGGAGCTGCAGGTGCTCATAATCTCTGAAACAAGGTCCTAGTTGCCCCCAAAATAAGACATCCAACTTTTGGTGGAGACTTTTGAAAATGTGAGCCTATGGCTGACCACCAAATGAGTTGATCACTAAAGTTTGCATCTGAATATGAACTCTTCTAAAGTTAAGATCCAAACTTTTTGGCTCAGACATCTCCGGCTGCCAGAGATATTAGCATGTTCCGATGAAGAAAGTCTCCATGCAATGCTGAATTTTCTGTCCTGCTCCAATATTCCATTTTTTCTAATCAAGTTATCTGAAGCTATGCCACTCCAGTTAGCAACAGGTACCAAATGCTTTGTCCATTCCATTTGGCTAACTACATTTTTCCCTTTGTAAATTATAGACATGCTAACCTATTTAAATCATAACTCAGGTGGCTGGCGAACCAAGGCATCTGCCAGCTCCTCAGACAAAGGGGATCCACTTACTCATCTGCTCTGTCTCTATCTGTGCACTAAATTTGGATTGACTGCTCACTGTACAGCCCGATAGCAGGGGATCTGATTGAAGAAAATAATTCTTTTATAATGTCTTTTTTCCCCCTTTGGATATGGCACAACAGGTTTGTTGCACTGTGTGTGTTAAGCTGATGTGACATGATGTAAGATCACCTGCCATGGCACGTCAGAAATTAAAAAGAAAATCTTTTCAGATTGGAATTCTGTGCATGATTTTTATTTCCTTGGGCTTGTAGCAGATTGAGTATTGAATTGCTTGACTGCAGCCCGTGGATAATTTAATACCTGGAACATTCCTTTGAGTGTGAATTTCAGCCACATTTGACTTGTTCAACAAGGTCCTGCGCATATTGTCTCAGGACTTATCTATTTCATGGGACTCGTGTAAATATCAACTGATCCCAAAGAAATCCCAAAGAAATCTTTTTTTACAAACATGTTTTTTTTTAAATACATTGCAAAGGAAGAGACTAGGCATCTTTCTTTCTGTCCACTCCACTGCATAGACATTATAAGGAACTTTGAGACTACAAGCCAGGACCTCAGATGGTGGAAATAAGTATAGTGACATTGACTTCAATGGAACCGTGTCCATTTACAATTCCCTTTGCCCCCAGGGAAGTTAGAGACAGTTTTCAAACTTATACAAATAAAGTTGGACCTAGTTTTCCTCCCACATTCATCAGCACAAAACAGGAGTATCCCATTGAAATCAGTAGAGTTACCCCAGTGTGAAAATGGTTTGAGAGGCCAATCAGGCTTCTTAGAGGTTAGCCTGCACTAGAGGGGTGCAAATCCTAGTGAGCACTAGTGTGCAGTTCACTCATTGACATATGTGGACCCTGCTGGCACGTACTAAAAGTTTCTTAATATGAGTCAATATAGCCTCATTTCAAACAAGACTATATTAATACCCCTAGGGAACTTTTAGTGCCCATCAGGGTCCACATGGGCCAATTAGTGTGTAACACACTAGAATGACTAAGTGCAGAATAAGGCACCATGTAGACAAGCCCTTGTATTTGGATAGCCATTTTCCTCCTGAAGCATCCTCAAAGCATATCAGTGTATTAAATGCTGTCACTTCTAGTGCAGAGAGTGGCTATTCAACTCTGGGCTATTGGGACAGGAAGTGAAGAATACTCTATCCAGTTGGAAGTACAGAGAAGATTTTAGGTAGGCAAAAACTGGCATTTATACCTGGCTCAACTCTCATGCTCCTGGCAGAAATACATTATGGCTGCTAGGACTGAAGGTACGCAGAACTTCAGAGACAATTTGTGAACAAAAATAATTATGATTATGTATATTTCCATAGTGCTTCCCCTTTTCATGGACCATTGTGCTAGGTGCTGTACAAACACAGAACAAAAAGATGTCCCCTGCTCCAAAATATTTACAATGTAAGACAAGAGACAGCAGATGGAGAGAGACAGACAATGGAGCACAAGGAACCAATGAGACCATATTGGTCAGCATGATAGGCTGTGGTCATTGGACGTTCCCCTCTTGGGTGAAGTTAAACATTTCCACAGTTATACTAAAGCACTGTCATGGTGCTAAAATGTTCACCCCTGTGAAATATATTAACAGAGTTTTGAATACAAAACTCTGTATAATTGAGTTTGTTGTCAAATACCACCCAGTCCAATGCCTATTAAAGGCAATGGATGGCTTTATATTGACTTCACTGAGTGTAAAAGTCCTTTACAAAATGCTTTAGAGAGAAAGTCCACTGAAACTGAACAAAGGAAAAGCTTTCAAATGAGATTAAAAGAAAGCAAATGATTTGTACTGGGCTTTCCAAAAGGGAGCTGGGCACCTGATAACCTTTGGTTCCGTCGGAAATCCCAGATTTGGTGTCTTAGCTAGGACAATATAGAGGGAGAGTCAAAGATTTGCAGGAAATTACTGGGAGGGGATTAAAAAGAGATTAAAAATAGGGAAGGTAAGAAAGGAAGTGGAGTTTGAAGCAAAATCCTTGGGTGGGGAGAGGGAGTGAAAACCAAAGGATCCATTTTATATTGTATTCTGAGATAAATAGGAAAATGATGAGAGTGACAGAGGTGGAGTGGGTTGGTGGGGGAGATATGATAGCCTCTCACTTCTCAGAAAGAAAGAATACCTTATCCATAGGATTCTCATTCGGCTCAATATATTTCCCATTAACATTTATTTAATTAAAAATAGCTTTGTGTGTGAATTGTTTCTCTCTCTCTCTCTCTCTCTCTCACACACACACACACACACACACACACACACACACACACACTTTTTATGTTTATTTCTTTATTTATTAACATTTCCCCAATGCAAGAAAGGTGGTGAAATTTATAAACTAGAGACTGGTATTTTTTTCCCACCAAAATGAAATGAATTTAAAAAAAATGAGAGAGAGAGATTGCTTGAAAGATTTCCAGTGAAACAAAACTTTCCATTTATGTATTTATTTCCACAAACCATAGTTATATTTTTTCACTTGCTCTACTGGTGTCATTAGTTTGTTGGTTTGTTAAAGTTAATCTACTTAAGTACACAACCCCCGGGGGAAAAGAGGAGATATGAAGAAAGGAACACCTGTTGTGATTGTAATTAACTCAAAGTTACAGACAAACAAACAAGAAAGGATGAAAACCTTGGGAAGGACATAGAAATTGTGGATTTATAGCTGTGATTCATGCATCTGGAAATTTGGCAATGGTGGACTCTATAAAATAGCATTACATCACTTGTGCTAGTGCAAAAATCAATGAGTGATTGATTTCTTTTTCCTTGGAATGAAGTCATGCCAGAGTAGCACGGCAGAGTTTCAGTTGTGAATTTAAAGAGCCAGAAGCAGTGTAATATTTTATTTTGTACTTTTCATGTGTGAAAATGCCCCAGTATGGGTAGTGCTTAATTTGTTTGGGGGCTTGCAATCTCCTGAAATCTCCCAATCCACCAGCGGTTCCTTGCTCCTAGAAAATGTTAGGACTGGCTTCATGGTAAGAAAAACAGCTGGTTTTGAATGGGGACAATGTTTTTTCTAGTGATATTTTAACTCCTCTTTTAACTTCCCACATGCTTGCACTCACCAGCCTCGGCAGGCTTCCACCAATGGAATCCACTTATTCAAGATAGTCTGGTCCCACCAGCAGAATGATGCTCTAGGCAGTGGCATTTATCTAGACTGCTGTGGACCAGTCAGTAGAATGCAATCAGCGAAAGAATTTGAATGAATGAATGAATGAATGAAACTGGTTTTAGGTGTCCACAGATATCTTAATTTAATGTGAATCTCATGTTAATTCTTCCCTATTTGGACTGAGAACAGTTCTCTCTCTTATACACTAGTCTGGAAACCATCTGACTGCTTATGTATCAAGATCTTTAGCACCATCCGAGTAAAATTATGCACAGATTGAGATAGAGGCTTTACCTACCATTTTCAGTTTGCAGAAATTTTGAGACTGGTTGTGTGGCTAAAAACATGCATAATCACTACTCACACGCATCCTATTTTCATTTCAAAACCAAAAAAGGAATTTCAGTTCAGTTGAATTGAGATTCAAGGGCGGGAGGCAATCCAGATGATGGTGTATAAAAGGGATATTAAATATTGCTTTTCAGCACAAACATTTCTAATGCTGATGGACTGTCTAGGATGCCTTTACAATTTTTGAAGAGATGCAGGATGGCACGAGCCTGCATATTGTCCAAATCAGTTGATTATCTGAGACACTCAAGCAGATCTTCCAGGCCAAACAATGAGATAAGCTTTCCTCTGAAGTGTTAAACTTTGTACTAAAAAGATGGAAAAACAAATAGAAAAATCACTCATGATATGAGACCTTATTTTTACAGGAAGGATGAGGCATCCTGTGGTTTATTAGAACCATTGACCTGGAAAAGCATTGTCATCAAGTTGGACAAGAACCTCATGAAAACTATCCAGGTATAGTTTGTATGTTACCCTAACTAGTGAGGATTTTTGTTGGCCAATATAGATGGGAAATTGAAGCATCAGTTTGTAACTGTTAACCTTTGCACAACTGAAGCCTGTCCTATATTATCAAATTTCTGGGTTTGTCTGTCACACAGGGAAGCAAGCTCACTGGGTTTGCAGACCATGTTTTAAGTTGGATGACAGGCAATCACAGTGGCCAGTGTAGTGTATTGAACACTATTAATATTACAAGTTATTATTTTAAGTTTTAAAGGGTTTTCTGGTCCTGCTTTCAGGCTAGGGGGATCTGTAGGGAAATATGCTATCTAGATTAGACCTTTCACAGTCAGTCTACAAAGAGCCAGACGAGAGCAAGGTGGGTGCATTGTACTTCTCTGCCTTAGGGAGCAGCTTGCTTTGTATATCACTGGTTTTGGTTCTGGTGTGTTAGGGTTCTGGATTCTCAGAAATAGTGTTACACTGCAATCTTCTGGTAAGAGTATGTTATGTTTTTATATAATTTCTCTGTACGTATACTATGAACATACCAGCTAGAAGTTATTTCTAGATCCTCAGCTGATGTGGACAGAACTGTTAAGGATTATGCTTTTTTTGGTGACACACTCTTTAACTGATGAATTCATGGATCAAGAACTTACATATTTTTTAAGGTTATTCAATATGTTTTATCAGCTTCTCAATCTGTTCTTACTTGGGGAAGATGAGTGTTTTGTTAGAATTTTGTAAACTGGTATGAAAACTATCAAAATAGATAGGCTTGTCTACACTGCCACACCATTCAGACTAAGATGGTTTGAAAACTTGTGTACGCTGCCTGAGTTTGGACTATAGGGGTATGAATAGCAGTGCACACCAAAGTGCCACATTGTAACTCACCCATGTGGACTCTGTGGGCACAAACTAAAAGGTTTCTAGTTTGCATTAATGTAATGCTCTTGAAAGAGGACTAGATTTGTGCAAACTTGGGACCTTTCATTTTGTGCCCACATAGGTGAGTTGCAACATGACACTTTGGCATGCACTGCTATTCACACCCCTATAATCCAAACTGTGGTCAGTATACAAAAGCGCAAAGAAAAAATGCTCATTTACCAGAATGGAAGGTACAGATCTTCACATGGGTAAGCTCTGGGGAAGACAGCTAAATAGGTAGAATATTAATATTTGGAGAGCAAATATTAATGTGTGACTGTAGGACTGAAATATCCATTTGGATTCAAGGTGCAACTGAAAAATATATGTATCTATATCTATCGATAGATAGCTATATTGGGACCAGTGTCATACCAGGTCCACATAGATCTTCCCTATAAAATGCATATTGAGCAGCTAAGAGGTGTTTAAGGTTCTTGGTATTGCAATCAGAACATGGCCTAGACCGTGACACCTGCTCTTCAAGGTGCCAATATTCCATCCGTTATACTGGCAAAATAAAAATCCTGTAGGTGCCTACTCGGGTCTCTGAATAATGATTGAAGAGTGGTTGGATTCTGCCCACAATTCCAGGTTCCACCCATGGTTCCAGACTAGACTGATCGTTTTGCTGAAATGGGATTGGGAGGTTAGGGAGAGTAAGTAGCGGGGTGTTTTAGACTTTCCCTCCCTAAACGGCTTCAGCACTCCTAGTTGATGCATTGGTGGTGGTGTGAAACCAATGACCGTCTCTGCCCATTACCCACTGGCCTATGAAATGGGTAACAAACATGCAGCCTCTGACTTCCCCCAAACTACCACACCGAAGGCTGAGAGGCAGGGGGATACACAAAGGACCTTATGTGAGAGGTCTTACTCCCTCTTACTGCCCTGCATGGCCATGTAAGATTTAGTCAGAATCTAGCCCATTATCAATAGTGAAATAATTTATGAGGTTAATGCCAAATGTAGCAATTGCTAGTCTTCAGAGTTAGCCCCCTACCTAATGTGAAGAATGGTCTAGGGCATCTGGAGTAGGCCTTGGAAGATCTGAGCTGAATTCTTGGCTGAGTCACAAACCTGCCAAGTGACCTTTGGCAACTCATTTAATCTACGCTCTGCCTCAGTTCCGCATAAATAACATGGGGATTTTACCTCACACAAAACCCCATTAAATAATTATGAGGTATTTCAATATTACAGTGACAAGGGCCATATAAGTACTTAGATAACACTGACTGTATCTGTCCTCTGGATAGATTATTGCTATTCCACCCTCCATGTTTATTTCTTTAAATGCCTACACGAAGAGAAAGGTTGAGTTTCCATTGAGAAAATATCATAATGCTCTAGTGTCAACTCATATGAATCTCTGTGCATTGTAAAGTGAACATTTGAAAATGGTAAAAGGCTGAGGGAGAGCCAGCTACTTCAGTCCTGAAGTGCAGGTGGTGTTTAGAATCAAATAATTAATTAATTAATTAATTAAATAAATAGGGTGCCCTGTGTTTATAGGAAATGCCTGGTTTAACATGTGTGTTCCCGTTAACATTTTGCAAGAGTTGTCCTTGATGCCAAACATCTTTTCTCTATCAATTATTAAGAAAGAACATTGCATAGATTTTGCACTGGATGAATTATGCACCCATTTTAATGTAGAGAAGAAATACGGAATTTCTATTCTACTGTACATCTGAACTGTGTATGGAATTTTGTACATACTCAAATGTTGGTCCCAGTATTTAATGCATCAGCATATCTCATGTTTTCTTTATAAACTGCAGAGAATCTGCACCCTGAGTTACATGTTCTTTTTTTTTAAAGAAACCAAATTTTAACAATATGATTTAACCCAACGTTTATTCTTCCCCCCCCCTCCTATTCTGTTGTGGGTCAACTGGCACCTCTACAGCCAAATTTAATATACAGACTCCACTTTCTCAGCCAGGGAGGAGGGGAAACAGTTAAAGTAAATTAAGGACTCTATTTCCTCAGAAGCAAACTGAAACCAAGGTTAATTTCAGAGATGCAGAAAAATGTGATGTGCTTATTAATTTTTAGAACGTGTTCGGTACTGCCAGCTTCCCTTTAGCAAGGGATACATATAGGGAAGGAGGAGAAACATCAAGGATTAAGAAAGAAACATTGACAAATAGGGCTTGATCCAAAGCGCAACCAAGTCAGTGGGAGGCTTCCTGTTGACTTCAGTAGGTTTTGGATAAGGCCCATCTTGCATTCACGATGTTGATACTACAAGGTGCCGAGCAGCTCCTGTAAGATGCTGAGTGCCCTCAATCCCCAGTGATGCCACAAGCAGTTAAGGGGGCTTAGTACTTTGTGAGTGTGGCCCCATGTTTCACTGAAACTTTGTGAATAGTCCCATTGAAGTCAGTCAGATAAAGAACATACCAAGTGCTTTTCTGATAGAGTAAAGAAAGGGATCCTGAGAAACATGAGCTCAAATTGAAAAAGTAGTTTGGAGTAACTGTTAGGGGGCTTATTCCTTCACCCACTTACTTCCCTGGTCCTTCTCACGTGAACAGAGAGCAACAATACCCGAAGTCCAAAGGTGCAAACAATTCAGTGTTTATTGGGGTGAACTTCCAGCAAGCAGGATTCCAGTTTCCTTCCTTAGTGTCCCCATTCCCAGCTCTGACACCACAGAGCTGTGTCCCTGTTCCCATTTCTGCCCTTAGCTAAACATGATTCCAATTTCCCCACCCCATTCCCTGTTCCCAGTTCCCCCCCCCCCAACCACTCACTCACTTCCTGATTGACTGCAGGCTATACCTTAACCAATCATTTCCCTGAAATTTAACTAACCAATCCTAACATATTGTAACATGATTATTTAACCAATTATATCCCACCACCTTAATTAGTTTACACCCAGCAAAATTAATTATACAGCAGACAGGAACAATCACAGAACCAGACAGAGATTATACAGACAAACAATAGAGAAATGGGGACTACGGTGATAGAACAACAAAGAAATGAGGATTTCACATCCCAGCTATTGATAAGTGAGTTCTTGCCAGACAGGATGCTATCAAACTAAGTTTCCTTTTACATCTTCTAGGCACTTCCCTTTCTCTGAAGGCGATAGGCACTATCAGGACAGGACTGTATTCCTAACAGCCCAATAGCACCTTATTTCAGTGTGACTAGTTTGGCATGTGAGGATCTGACCATTTGCTTCCCAGTTTATGGCTGCCTCTGCTGCTTAGCCAAAGGCCTTAGCCTAAGCACAGGGCCTCAGACTGTCACAGTAAGAGAAGGACCTTACACCGGCAGACAGTGATTTTGATTCTTTCTTTTATACCTCTGTAACTAGCTAAGTGATAAGAATACACCTAAATTCTTAGAGTATAGGCCTTTACAGACAGGCCTGAATATCTATATCCTAACACTCCACCCCTTTTTTTTTCTTTTTTTTTGGGATCCTCCTGCCCAGGTATCCCTGGAAAAGCATAGGACATATGGCAACACATTTCCTGACAGGGCCAGGCATCAAGGTGGAAGGTGTTGATATTCCATTTGTCCCACTGCCCCTTGGGTAGTATAGTGCCCTGCACCTTCTCTCGTACAGGCATACCACACCTATTCCAATTAGTGTTCCAGACTTCCCATTATAGTGGGCCCGAGAAGGTTGGGCCCGGGTTGTTTAGTACACTGTAGGGTTTGGAAGGCTTACTACATTACTTATAGGTTATCTCCATATGCAATGTAATACAAGTACAGTTAACAATACAAAATCCACAGCAACACTGAGTCCTGACCACTGCAGTATGGTCCAACATCCGAGACACCCCCAAAACGCTGCCCCTCCTCCTTCGACAGGGTCAAGATTGTATGTGTCCAGTTGCAACAAGCTGCTCTTGCAAGTTTTGCATGCTTTTGTCCATATCATAAGTCCATTGAATGTTCACAGAGAAATGGGTTATCGTCCAAACCAGCTTAACTACTTGGTATGGAGTCAGGCAGTATGCCCTGATTTGATTATTCACAGCAATAAGATTCACAGATCCATTTGTGCACCAAAGTCCAGATAGCAGCATATAGATGGGCGTAGTTTGGTTATGGGCTGGTGTAATTGTTACCCCAGTAATATGTACATTCCCAGCAAAACACCTTATACACAGTACACCCAATTGTCCACTCCTTGCATAGGCCATAGGAGATTCTACTCCTCCATAGTCATAGGAGAGGGGCACATACAAACATCTTCTGTTGATTTACACTATTTTACACACCCTCCATTGATTCCCAGTGAGCTCCTCCCCTTCTTATTATTTCCACTGGGCTTGTGGGGACCACCTTTGTTGCCGTTCCATTTCCAGGTACCATGATAGCTATTACACAGGTGCTGGCCTCCTAGTTAAGCATTTTGTATTCCCATACACATCTTCCCCCGCAAGGTCAGCCTTTTGAAGCCATCCCCCACCCACATCATGAGATTTTCTGTTCATTAAAATACAATAATGCTAGCAACAAGACAAACACCACAGACAAACACAAAACACAGATCCATGGTATTCTGGGTTATTTTTCCGCTGGCGCCAGCTTGCTTGTAGAGTGTCTTAACAACAAAAAAAAAACAATTTCCACCCCACTGGTAGGGACAGATTATTGCTTAATAATAATACCACTTTCTTTTACAAATTTCCTTGCTAATTGCAGGAAAAACAGAAGAATTACCTCCAGGCTGTCCTTATTTTGTTCTATAGTCAGGCTAGTGAATTACCTCACTCACTGGTCATTTATGAAATTCATGAGGTGGTTTTCCCTCTTGTACAACAGACCAAGTTTGCAATAGTTTCTCTGCTGTACCAAGCTTTAAGTTGATTCTCAGGTAATAGCTGAGACACAGCTTCAGATTTTAGCACTGTACACACACACACACACCCCTTAAGGTTAACCTGTCCCCCTTATTTTCAGGCTTGACTTGTTTTTTCACCTCCCTTTCCTGGAGGGCCATAATCTGAGTCTTCTAGTAGCTTGTTTGCTGACCAGATGTAATTCATTATTTGCAGGTCCTTTGTGCCCATCAGCTAGGTAATTTGCATTTACACAGAGGCTTACTAGCTTGGTTTCGGATCCAAAGCTATTAGCAGCTCAGAGACTGTCTTAAAAGGGAAACATTCCACTTCCACTAGAGTTCTGATTACTTTCCACTTTCATCTCCTGCTCCAAAACACAGAGATCTGAAAAAAGAAAGTACAACCTATTGTGGCTCCCTAAAGGGAAGGATAAACACCTTTAAAATCCCTCCTGGCCAGAGGAAAAAAAAACCTTTCACCAGTAAAGTGTTAAGAAGCTAGGATAACCTAGCTGGCACCTGACCAAAATGACCAAAGAGGAATCAAGATACTTTAAAAGCTGGAGGGGGGGAGAAACAAAGGCTCTCTGTCTGGGTGATGCTTTTGCTGGGAACAGAAAAGGAATGGAGTCTTAGAACTTAGTAAGTAATCTAGCTAGATATGCGTTAGATTCTGTTTTGTTTAAATGGCTGAAAAAATAAGCTGTGCTGAATGGAATGGATATTCCTGTTTTTGTGTCTTTTTGTAACTTAAGGTTTTGCCTAGAGGGATTCTCTATGTTTTGAATCTGATTACCCTGTAAGGTATTTACCATCCTGATTTTACAGAGGTGATCCTTTTACTTTTTTTCTTCAATTAAAATTCTTCTTTTAAAAACCTGATTGCTTTTTCATTGTTCTTAAGATCCAAGGGTTTGGGTCTGTGTTCACCTATGCAAATTGGTGAGGATTTTTATCAAGCCTTCCCCAGGAAAGGGGGTGTAGGGTTTGGGGAGGATTTTGGGGGGAAAGACTTTTCCAAGCGGGCTCTTTCCCTGTTATATATTTGTTAGACGCTTGGTGATGGCAGCAATAAAGTCCAAGGGCAAAAGGTAAAATAGTTTGTACCTTGGGGAAGTTTTAATCTAAGCTGGTAAAAATAAGCTTAGGGGGTGTTCATGCAGGTCCCCACATCTGTACCCTAGAGTTCAGAGTGGGGAAGGAACCTTGACAGAGCCCTAATAGGATTTTAATGAAGTACCATGTTTTATTTGCATTTCTTTTACCCCTTCTCCAATATACACTGCACACGTCCTGGGAAAATGCACATTCCTCCCATATAGTTTAACCTCCATAACATTATATTAGCCATATTAATTTTACACAAGGTGTAACTGCCTCCCCCATGCCCACAGAGTTTTCACGCACACCCACCAAAGCAACAATCTGATCCACCGGAGCCACCCCACGGATCAGTGTTCCCATCATTCCTCCCCTTTTCCTTTTCTTTTTCCTGTGCACACACACAAAATTCTCTTTTGCCTAACATGCCTTGCACTGCGATTACTCTTTTTTACACAACTGTACACCAATTACACTTCCATCTTGTACAACTAGATGAAGGGTTAATGTCTAGCTATTCCACCTGGAAGCAGGCGGGGCACACCCTGACTGTTTCCTAGGAGCAATGCACACATTGCTCTATCCAAGGACAAGGGCTAGATATGAACCCTGAGAACTTGATTGTTTGGACAGCAACTGTGGGAGGTTTTTTTAGCCTGGGCTCAAGGCCTGAGAACCAGGATTGTAGTAGATAGAGGATGGTAACTAAGCATATGAATCAACGTCATACATTCCTTTGTGTAGCAGTGTGTAATGCTTAGGGGGAGAAATATAATAAAAGGAGAAGGTGGAAGGCGGGGGGGCAGAACAGCCCATCTCCGCTGACCAGCCTGCTTGCTTGCAAAAAGCTGTGTTCTGTCTCATCACTGAACCGCAACAACTGGCGCCCAACGTGGGGCCCTCAGCACTCACCTCGCCCGGCAAGGGTTTCAGACGCGTCACTCATCCACTTCGTGGATCCCGGTGAGTATTTTTCATTGTGGTAAGTATGGGAAGCTCCCTCTCTGCTTTGCAAGTGCAACACCGTAATGAGCTGCAGTATTTGCTGCGTAAGGCTCAGCATGACTGCCCGGCTCGAGAACTCACTCTCCTGCTACAGGAGGTGCGTGCCAAGTGCCCGTGGTATCCTGAAGCTGGAAGCCTTAAGTTAGCGGACTGGGAGCGATTGGGCCAGACATTGCACAAAGAGCCTCGGGCACCCGTGCAGGCTTTACATGCCTGGCACCTCTGCCGCGACGTGGTACAGCGTGTCGCCTCAGACAGACCCTCCCTCGCAAGGCTGGTGCTCTCGCCGCCCCCGTCCGCCCCTGCAGTCATCCCCCCTCCTGGCGATGCGACACAGCGTGTCGCCTTGGAAAGGCCCTCTTCAGCACCAACAGAGGAGCTGCCGATCCTGCCACCCCCGTCCGTTCCTGCAGCCATCCCTCCCCCTGCTTCGCCCCCAGTGCCTCTATTACCACCGCCTCCCTGGCCTTCCCCACCGGAGCCGGTGTGTGATCACCCTCCCCCCATGGGGCCCCCCGGAGAGTCATCTGCATCTGCTCAGAAGCTTTCGCTGGTGCAACAAATGGTTCCCGCAGCGAAAGCTCGATCAGATCTTACAGCAGAGGAGCTGGCTGATCTGGTCTCCGTTTGCCCGGTGACCTGGCAGAATGATGACCAGGGCAACCCCGTGGGCACCTGGACCACTCTGCCATACTCGGTGGTTAGAGAGGTAAAGAAAGCAATTCGTGAATTTGGCCTGACTAGCACCTTTGTGCGTGGTCTCATTGAAGGGATGGGTGCTGGGTACTCCCTAATCCCTGAGGATTGGAAAACGCTGCTGCGCATGATGTTGTCACCCAGTCAGTATGTTATTTGGCTTAGTGAGTATCGGCAGATGGCAGAACGCCAAGCCCAGGTATATAGAGAGCAAGGTATCATTTATGAGCATTTGGCAGGGGAGGGCCAGTTTGCTACTATTGGGATGCAGTCTCAACTCCCTCCGGCCGTCTTCCCCATTATCTCCACCTGTGCCCAGCATGCTTTCAAGAAGGTCCCGGATTCAGGCAAGCCTACCAAAAGCTTTGTCAGTATCCGTCAGGGTGCCTTAGAGTCCTTTTTGGATTTTACCAACAGATTGCAGGAGGCTATCCTCCGACAGGTGGATAACACTGAGGCAGCTCACGAGCTCCTGTTAAAATTGGCAGTTGAAAATGCAAATGAGGATTGCCGCCGTGCTCTCCAGGCAGCACAAGTCTCTGGTATTTTAGAGCTCTCAGACATGCTGCGGGCGTGCCAGAACATTGGCACACAAGCCCACAAGGCTGGAGTTCTGGCTGCCGCCCTCAGAAAAACTGGGAAGGAGGGGAAGCGCTGTTACTGCTGTGGTAAGGAGGGTCATTTTCAGCGGGAGTGCCGCTCATCTAAGGCACCAGCCCGACCCTCAAAGAAGTGCCCCAAGTGTGGGAAAGGTTATCACTGGGCTAATCAGTGTCGTAGCGGGTCGGGAAACCGCGCGACGGGTCCCCCCCGAACCCAGGGCCAAACGGGGGTGTTTCCTACTCAGGCAATCGCTCCTCTGCCTTGGAATCCGTAGACTCTATGAGGGCAGCGACTGCTGGAAGTGCAGGGCTTGATTTGATCATGCAGGAGGACACTGACTTTCGGCTGCCAGGGGAGGTCTGTGCCATACCTACACAGGTGACGGGACCTCTCCCTGCCGGCTTTGTAGGTCTTGTTCTCCCTCGCTCACATGCTGGGAAACAGGGCTTTTTTTGTCATTCCAGGGGTCATTGATGCTGATTACACTGGCATTATTAAGGTTCAGGTGTGGACTCATCTTCCACAGTCGCTCCCGCGTGGACGGTCAATTGCACAATTGATTTTAGTCCCCTATCAGGTGCCAGCTGCCGAGGATCGAACTCGGGGCGGAGGAGGCTTTGGATCTACGTTGTCTCACTCGCCGTCTCACAGCGTTCAGAATTGGCTGCTGTTATTTTGGCCTTTCAACTTTTTGCTGATTGTCCCTTTAATTTAATTGTGGATACCCATTATGTTTATTAGGTAATTGCTTATTTACCCCTTGCCCTCATTACCCCTCAGGTTGATGCAGATCTCCTTCGCCTGTTTTTGTCTTTACAGCGTCTTCTTGCCACTCGTCATTTCCCTTACTTTGTTGCTCATATTCGCAGTCATACCCCTCTGCCTGGGCCACTCACTGAGGGCAATGCACGCGCCGATCGCGCGTTGCGTGGTCAGGTAAATTCCCTTTTTTCTGACCCCATTGAAAGCCATGCCTTTTTTCATCAGTCTGCCTCTGTTTTGGCCCGGCAGTTCCACATTCCTGCTGATCATGCACGTTCTATTGTTCGTTCCTGCCCCCACTGTGCTGCTGCTGCTCCTACTTTTTCTTATGCTGTTAACCCCCGAGGTACCGCAGCAAATCAGCTGTGGCAAATGGATGTTACTCATGTACCACAATTCCGCCCCTATTCATTTTTACATGTTTCCGTTGATACTTATTCAGGTTTCCTTTGGGCAACCCCACAACGTGGGGAAGCCACTAACAAAGTTATTCACCATTTGCTGGCCTGCTTTTCTGTTATGGGTCGCCCTTGCCAAATTAAAACAGATAATGCCCCAGCCTACTGCTCTGCAGCCCTCTCCACCTTTTGTGCCCGCTGGGACGTCCGTCTTAAACACGGAATCCCTTATAATTCCACGGGCCAAGCCATTGTTGAACGTGCCAATCGCACACTCAAAACCTTGCTAGATAAACAATTAAAACAAGGGGAGCTGCATCTCCGAACCTTAGGAGACATTCAACAACAGATGTATATTCTCTTGTTTACTTTAAATAATTTAACACTGAATGCAGATCAGCAGACCCCTGCGGATCGGCATTTTCACAAATCTGAGGTACTGGAAAGACCGCGTGTCTTTTACCGTCAGCTGCCCGATCCACAGTGGCTGGGCCCAGCACCTCTAATCACTTGGGGTCGGGGATATGCTGCTGTGTCTCTCCCTGCAGGACCGTTGTGGGTTCCAGCCCGGTGCGTGCGACCAGCACTTAAACAACATGGCATGGCACCAGGGGCTGTCGAATCCCATACCAGAGTTTCAGCTGACCTTGGAGGAGACCGCGTTGCCCCCCGAGTCGACAACGGCGGGACGGAAACGGAGGAGGCGTAACGTCCCAAGCCAGCCCGTGACAGGGGGAGCAGTAAAAGCATTGGTCGCCACGGCTCAACGAAAACTGGCAGCAGATCAGCAGCCAGAAACTCCTAAGACTTTGTTTGTGGCGATTCTCGCCCAAATCACTGCTAATTCTGTGATGATTGTGTGCCTTTTGTGCCTGCTATTTTCTGTAGGGGTTGGCTCGGAAGCGCCTCCCCCGTTACAAGCCCGAAGGAGAATAAGATACTGCTCTTTGCTTATGCTAATCTTTTCTCCCAGTATTTTAGCATGGCTAATTGGGGCCCGGCCAACTATACTCTGCCTCGCACGGCTATATTCCTTCACACACCGTACCCGGCCGGGGCTCACAATGTCACCTGTGCGCGTGTAGTTAACTGCACTAGTACAAAGGTGCCATTGGGCTGTCAAAAAATTTCTTAATCCCTTTTAAATTGTTCCCATGCTGTTAATGTTTCATATAATTATGGCCATATCATCCTACCATTAGGATGGGTTTTTACTTGTGGTTCATGCACCTTTAATTATATTCCTGCAAATTTAAGTGATGGCACCCTTTGCTGTCTTAGTAGAATGATACTTATATTGCCTTTTGCTGGTTACAATTGTAGTAAAAGAAGTGTATCCCTTTTAGATGATTATATTGCAGATGTTAAGCTTTTGGTTATTTTGTGTTTGTAATTATTGGGCTTAATTTTTGTTGTTGCTGTGTACAATGTATTCCTTCCTTGTTAAGATTTTGTAAAATTTTTGCCCTGGAAAGCTCCCCAGGTTATGTCCTTGTCTGTCTGGGAGTTAAATAGCATGATAAAACAAATTGGCGGCTACCATGAGATGGCCAATTATCAATAAACAAAAAAGGGGAGATGAAGGGTTAATGTCTAGCTATTCCACCTGGAAGCAGGCGGGGCACACCCTGACTGTTTCCTAGGAGCAATGCACACATTGCTCTATCCAAGGACAAGGGCTAGATATGAACCCTGAGAACTTGATTGTTTGGACAGCAACTGTGGGAGGTTTTTTTAGCCTGGGCTCAAGGCCTGAGAACCAGGATTGTAGTAGATAGAGGATGGTAACTAAGCATATGAATCAACGTCATACATTCCTTTGTGTAGCAGTGTGTAATGCTTAGGGGGAGAAATATAATAAAAGGAGAAGGTGGAAGGCGGGGGGGCAGAACAGCCCATCTCCGCTGACCAGCCTGCTTGCTTGCAAAAAGCTGTGTTCTGTCTCATCACTGAACCGCAACAACTAGACACAACCAGGGGCAGCCAAGTTAAGTTCCAATAGAAACCCCTTACATTCTTTAGTGATTTTGATTACATTACCCAATAGTGAAATAATTTTGATCAGATTCTCTCTCCGCCTGCTGCCTGCAGCAGTCCCTTATTGACCATTTCTGTGGGAAAAGCGCCCATTTTCCCTCAGAATAGCTGTAAAGGCTTCTGGGGACAGAAGTATAGTGGTGATAGTAGCCACTCTACCTGACCCCCGTGGATAATTTAATTACCAAGCTTCCATCCAATGTGACTGCACAGAGTTGCACATACAGTTACATTTATATAACTGGGTTTTATCATTAAACAAAAACTTCCTTCTTGTAACATCACAATTGTTACCTTTTACCATTTCCACAACTCCAAATGTTTACTTTCCTGCAAACACTGTATTATCAATTTTTGCAAAAGCTATTTGTAACTTTTCACTCACTTCTTTAAATCACTTACTCCTACATTTAGTTCTTTAAGGTAGTGCAATTTGTCTGTAACAACTTAGCCACCAAGTACAACTATTGCCACACAGCTGCCTTAACCTGTGCTGTCTTTACCGTGACACTGTTCAAAGAGGCAGTAAAACATTTGTCTCCATGGATGCCCATGGATCTTTTACTCCAAAAATTCCAGTGGAATACAGCAGACCTCCCTCATACTTTGTCCAAAATAACCAAAAACATCTAACATAAGTATCCAAAGTACCCTCCATTAAAACTTCAGAAAAACAAAAGTGTGGAAAGGCGGGAGAGGAGGTGGAAAGAAACCAATTAAGCCTGTCAGGTCAGTTTAAAATATAGGCTACCAGCAGCAAATTAAGTAAACTGAGAAAAAGAAGAAAAAAAAAGAAAAGGACATAGTTAGCTCTGAGCCAAGAGTAGGCTCCCTGGGTTAAAACAGTTGGCAACCCTTAACCTCAGGTTCTCATCCTGGCTCTGGGATAAGAGTGGGGGTTGTTACCTGCTCCTGCAAACCCTGCCATTTTGCACTTTGAAACTTTTTTCTTCCCCTTCTTTCTCTCCACTCCCACAGGACCAAGTCCCAGCTCCAGTCTCTAAAGGTAGTCTGTTAACTCTGCTTTTGACTTTAAACCCTGTTGTGCCAAATCATCTTTAACTACCCCTAACTAATTTACAGCCCTTGCTGAAGCAGCACCAAACTTGAAAGATTCCTGGCAGCTTCCCATAATGCTGCCCTTACTTCAAAACTCTCACAAGTGGACTGAAGTGCCTCCTTTCCCTGGAAGGCATTCAGTCCCCATGGGCAGAGACCTTCTTCCACTACCCGTACACCAAGGATGGTGGGCTCCTCAGCCACCCCCATCCCTCTGGGTCCCCTAACACTTCCTTCATTTCCTTTTTAATCTCATCCCAGGTTGACCCCTTCACCTGGTATGGGCCCTGGTTCTTCCTTATCCATTTATCCAAAAAATCCTTTACCCTGGCTTGCCAGAGCCCACAACTACCATCAGGAGAGTTCACGATACCCCCTCCAAGAAGCTGCGTGGACTGTTGGGGAGGGGGACTTACAGGCTGCCACTCACCTATCCAATGCAATGCATCTGAGTCACCGGCACCAAGATGTTACGGGGCTTATTCCTTCACCTACTTACTTCCCTGATCCTTCTCGCATGAACAGAGAACAACAATACCCAAAGTCCAAAGGTGCAAACAATTCAATGTTTATTGGGGTGAACTTCCAGCAAGCAGGATTCTAGTTTCCTTCCCTAGTGTCCGCTTTCCCAGCTCTGACACCACAAAGATTTACCTGTGTCCCTGTTCCCGTTTCCCCTCCTTAGCAAAACATGATTCCAATTTCCCCACCCCCATTCCCTGATCCCTTTCCCTCCACCACACCCACCCACTTCCTGATTGACTGCAGGCTATATAGTAAAACTTGAGTTCCGCTTAGCTATACCTTAACCAATCATTTTCCTGAAATTTAACTAACCAATCCTAACATATTGTAACATGATTATTTAACCAATTATATCCCACCACCATAATTAGTTTACACCCAGCAAAATTAATTATACAGCAGACAGAAACAATCACAGAACCAGACAGAGATTATACAGACAAACAATAGGGAAATGGGGACTACGGTGATAGAACAACAAAGAAATGAGGATTTCACATCCCAGCTATTGATAAGTGAGTTCTTGCCAGACAGGATGCTATCAAACTAAGTTTCCTTTTACATCTTCTAGGCACTTCCCTTTCTCTGGAGGCGATAGGCACTATCAGGACAGGACTGTATTCCTAACAGCCCAATAGCACCTTATTTCAGTGTGACTAGTTTGGCATGTGAGGATCTGACCATTTGCTTCCCAGTTTATGGCTGCCTCTGCTGCTTAGCCAAAGGCCTTAGCCTAAGCACAGGGCCTCAGACTGTCACAGTAAGAGAAGGACCTTACACCGGCAGACAGTGATTTTGATTCTTTCTTTTATACCTCTATAACTAGCTAAGTGATAAGAATACACCTAAATTCTTAGAGTATAGGCCTTTACAGACAGGCCTGAATATCTATATCCTAACAGCCGTGTAGCAGCCGTGTTAGTAACAGCCGTGCTAGTCTGTATTCGCAAAAAGAAAAGGAGGACTTGTGGCACCTTAGAGACTAACCAATTTATTTGAGCATAAGCTTTTGTGAGCTACAGCTCACTTCATCAGATGCCTAACAGTAACATGAGGTGAAGAAGATAAGGAATGGTGTCCCTAGCCTTTGTTTGTCAGAGGGTGAAGATGGATGGCAGGAGAGAGATCACTTGATCATTACCTGTTAGGTTCACTCCCTCTGGGGCACCTGGCATTGGCCACTGTCGGTAGACAGGATCCTGGGCTGGATGGCCCTTTGGTCTGACCCAGTCTGGCCGTGCTTATGGTCTTATGTAAGAAGAGCGCTGAGAAGCGAGTGGAACACGAGTGGGGAAATGGGATGGATCACAGAAAGAGAAGGGGGCTCAAAGGGGAAGTGGAGTTAAGGGTGAAAAGACAGGTTTCAGAGTAGCAGCCGTGTTCGTCTGTCTTCGCAAAAAGAAAAGGAGTACTTGTGGCACCTTAGAGACTAACCAATTTATTTGAGCATGAGCTTTCGAGAGCTACAGCTCACTTCATCGGATGCATACCGTGGAAACTGCAGCAGACTTTATATATACACAGAGAATATGAAAAAATACCTCCTCCCACCCCATTGTCCAGCTGGTAATAGCTTATCTAAAGTGATCATCAGGTGGGCCATTTCCAGCACAAATCCAGGTTTTCTCACCCTCCACCCCCCCACACAAATTCACTCTCCTGCTGGTGATAGCCCATCCAAAGTGACAACTCTTTACACAATGTGCATGATAATAAAGTTGGGCCATTTCCTGCACAAATCCAGGTTCTCTCACCCCCTCACCCCCCTCCCAAAAACCACACACACAAACTCACTATCCTGCTGGTAATAGCTCATCCAAAGTGACCATTCTCCCTACAATGTGCATAATTAAGGTGGGCCATTTCCAGCACAAATCCAGGTTTTCTCACATCCCCCCCACCCCCATACACACACAAACTCACTCTCCTGCTGGTAATAGCTCATCCAAACTGACCACTCTCCAAGTTTAAATCCAAGTTAAACCAGAACATCTGGGGGGGGGGGGTAGGAAAAAACAAGAGGAAATAGGCTACCTTGCATAATGACTTAGCCACTCCCAGTCTCTATTTAAGCCTAAATTAATAGTATCCAATTTGCAAATGAATTCCAATTCAGCAGTTTCTCGCTGGAGTCTGGATTTGAAGTTTTTTTGTTTTAAGATAGCGACCTTCATGTCTGTGATTGCGTGACCAGAGAGATTGAAGTGTTCTCCGACTGGTTTATGAATGTTATAATTCTTGACATCTGATTTGTGTCCATTTATTCTTTTACATAGAGACTGTCCAGTTTGACCAATGTACATGGCAGAGGGGCATTGCTGGCACATGATGGCATATATCACATTGGTGGATGTGCAGGTATACGAGCCTCTGATAGTGTGGCTGATGTTATTAGGCCCTGTGATGGTGTCCCCTGAATAGATATGTGGGCACAATTGGCAACGGGCTTTGTTGCAAGGATAAGTTCCTGGGTTAGTGGTTCTGTTGTGTGGTATGTGGTTGTTGGTGAGTATTTGCTTCAGGTTGCGGGGCTGTCTGTAGGCAAGGACTGGCCTGTCTCCCAAGATTTGTGAGAGTGTTGGGTCATCCTTTAGGATAGGTTGTAGATCCTTAATAATGCGTTGGAGGGGTTTTAGTTGGGGGCTGAAGGTGACGGCTAGTGATGTTCTGTTATTTTCTTTGTTAGGCCTGTCCTGTAGTAGGTAACTTCTGGGAACTCTTCTGGCTCTATCAATCTGTTTCTTTACTTCTGCAGGTGGGTATTGTAGTTGTAAGAAAGCTTGACAGAGATCTTGTAGGTGTTTGTCTCTGTCTGAGGGGTTGGAGCAAATGCGGTTGAAAAAAGGGTGAAAAGAGAGGATGGAGATAAGGAGAAAGCTAACCCACTTTTTTCTGCTGAAGATGGAACTGAAATCTCTGATCCACTGTAGTTTGAAACAACTTACTTTTCCCTTTCCCTAGCATTTTTGGTGATTGTGTTTTTTTCTTTTAATGATATTGAACAAGCCCTGAAATTATATCATGTTTTTAGAACATTTACTGCTATCTATTTCAAACACCTCTCTTGGGAGTTTTTCAGGAGGTTATATACGAGAGACAAATTAATTCTATTCACAGGTGGAGGCATGACATGAAGACTTTTTTCCCTTGCAAATTTAACACACTCTCTCTCTTTCCTTCCCTACTTCCCATTATGCTGGAGAACCCTTACTTTTCTTGGAGCATTTCTTTAGCAGCATCTATACAAAGCTCTCAAACCCCTTCACAAAACTGGGTAAGTTGTATCACACCATATTTCAGATCAGAAGCCTTGGGACACTGAGAAGTTTTGATTTGCCAAAGATCACATCTCCCAAGTCAGCTGCAAAGTTAGAAATAGTACCCAGGTCCTCTGTTTGTTCCCCATCCCATGCTGTAAAATCTGCCCATGTGGGCAAAAATGCAAGGCTCACTCATGGATCATATCAGACCAGCAAAGATCGATTATGCAAGGATTGTATCTAGGGAAGGACTAGAGCTGGGCAAATAAAGAGAGAAAGAAAGTCAGTCTTTTTAAAAAAAAAAAGGTGAAATTTGTCTATATTCATGAACAATGAAAATATATTAAATAATGAATTCCAAAAAACTGAAAATTCGATTGAATAAATTATTCAAGGTCTATTATTTGGGCAGCTCTGCTAAGGACACTCTGACATTTTATGCATGACCTATTCACCTTCTCATGCATGAGCCTTGCATTTTTGCTCGTATGTGGAAAATGGTGTTGCTTTTGTATTTCCTCAGGGTGAGATTCTCCTGTGCAGAGGACCAGTACTGGACTTATGCCCCTTTTCCATTATACTTCAGACATCAAAATATTACTGACCCTTTGAATTTCATGTAAAAGACTTTGTCAGCTTCAAAACATAAGTTTCCAACTAGAAAGCCAAAAGAGAGAATGAAAGAGATATTTCTTGTCAGGACTGGATGTGGAAAATAATACTAGAGATGCTATGGAAAGGCATTTCTCAGAGTCAGAAATTAAGACATATGGAAATCTTATAACAGAATTGCTCGCAACATTTCCAATCAATTTTCAACCCATCTCAATAGCAGATGTGGTGGAATAGTACAAAACCAAAAATAACCTAATCTTCATTTGCAAAAACTTGCATGAATAATGGCATGGAATTCAGCTCACTAGGATTCGCAGGGTGACTTTTATTAATGGCAAATATTTGGAGGGATAATGAGGTTCCATGAACATATTTGTGAATCCCCAAAGCATAAGGTTATTGTCAATGCCTATTGTTTCAAAAATTCTTACTGGTTTGTAAGAACTTTGGGGAAGGGAACATGGGTAAAATTTTCAAAGTACCTGTGACTCAGGAGGCTAAGTCATTTTGACTGCTGAAGGGATGTAGTCCTAAGTCACTTAGAGGCTTTTATAAGTTTCATTCTAATGTCACCATCTGTGTTTGAACAGCACAGAACATTATGGACCACCCACCCTGATAGGAGCCTTTGGGGCACTACCGTAATAAGCATAATTAATAAGAGCATCTCTTGTTGACCATAATGTGTTCTCCAGTTATCCAGTGAGGGATCAGAAATAATAACGCGTGTCTAAGGTGATACATCACTGGATAACTGGAGAACTCACAGATAGCAGGTACTAGCAGTTCATGAGCATGTCAGACTAAAAATTACTCCTCCAAATTATTCGGCAAATTATTAAAAATAACAAACTTCATTGTAGAAAGTCAAAGATTGGTGCAGGAATCATTTATTAAGCAAAAATAAGCTAAGGTCCCAGTTCAGAAATGCACTTAAGCAATTGAATCAATCAGACTCAAGCACATGCTTTAATGCTTTCTTGAGTTGAGATGAGTTCCTGAATCCAGGGCTTTGGAGCGGAGCCCGTAGGGCAGCTCTGGAGCAGTGGAGCTGCAGGTTTTTGCCTGGAGCTGGAGCGGAGCCGGAGCACAGCTCCAAAGCCCTGCCTGAATCTGGGCCTATTAAGAAATTGGTAGTATTGTGTAGGTCATCCACTTTTACTCCAGAGGTTCAGATAGTTCTGGTGAGGTTTGGGAAAGGACCCGAACTCTTGGATTCTCCTCTGAAACCAATTTCTGAAAATGTTCAATTTGGCTCCTCAGTATCCAAAACAAAGGAAGAACCATCCTTTCCATCAGCCAGTGACGACTGTCAAAATGGTGATGCTGAAGCCAAATGGCTGCAATTTTCTTGTGAACAAAAGGAAAAAGCCTTCAGAAGATTATTCTTCAAAAATAGGGCCCATGGTATCAGTATGGTTGTGAGTCATTCTTCATGGAACCAGTCCTCGATTCAACACCTGATCTGCCCCTACTGTATTTGCTACTTCTTGAATATCCATTTTGTGTTTGAGTGGTGAAGTCTAAGACGGATTTGATAGGGAGGTCATAATGACATCTTTATTGGAATCCATTCTGAATCCATTCTTTGTTATCTTAGTTTTGCAATATAATTAATTAAGTTTGTGATTTTCCCCCCTTTCCTGCAAACTATGGAAGTACAAAACTTTGATGTTGCAAGGAAAGATCATTACAGAACACATCTGTGGTATCCATGTGATTAATACTGCAGCCTAAGAGTCACTCTGAGACTTATGGCGTACAACTAAAATGCTTGAATACACCAACAATCTCTTCGCCTTGCTCACCTTCTTACTAAATAATTCATCAGCTTAATGATAATGACATTCAAATATCATAATTACTGCCGATCTTTAAAAAACATCAATTTTGAGGCTGAAAATGTAACGCTTTCACCCCCCCTTCTTCCCACCATTACCTATTAATGACAAAATATGATCTTTATTCATTCCACTGACATAATATAAAACCAACGTAGATTTCCCATTTTTCATAAAATTTTCATCCGCGCTATTAGTTTCACTGATAGCAGGCTGGGAAATGTTGTTAGGATACAAGATGGACGACACTGCAAAACCACAGCATGTTAAGAAGTCATAAAATTTTATTCAGTTCATTTACTGCTACAGTCCAGTAACCGTATAGTAACAGTATGCTATTTTTATTGTGTATTTATTTAAAGGTTGAATATTCCCTCTGCTGGGCCCTCTAACTGAATTAAACTGGTTTTCTAATGAACTCCATTGTAGTAGGTGAGGAGTACACATTCAATCTATTGTTTCTCTTTGTCTCTGACTGTCTTACTTTGTATATATTACTAGTTGGTTTGCAAGAGCTGGGGAATAAACAGTTGGTGTATTAAACAAAATCTGCCTAGAGAAGATATGTAAGAGGTGAACAATGTTATGGATCACGGGCCAAATCATTTTTCAGAAAAATGTATTAAATTTTTTATCAGAGGGTTCTTAGGAGATGTATCGAAAGTCCATGCAACATTCAGAAATGTTGGTGCTAGAACCTTCATTCTTTGAAATAAACACCCCATTGGAGTTAGTGGATCACACCCTCTGTTCACAGGGATTCATGCAAACTTTTTTCTCTGTTTTCATTTTGCATGCCTTTTGCATGCCTTGAGCTTCTCTTTGTATTTTTTGGTTGGGAGGGGATGAGGGAACCTCAAAGCAGAACTTGAAATAAACCATTTGTGGGTCAAAAACAATGGTTTTATGTTTCCACCTAAAGCCATAAATTATAGAATCATAGAAGATTAAGGTTGGAGGAGACCTCAGGAGATCTAGTCCAATCCCCTGCTCGAAGCAGGACCAACACCAACTAAATCATCCCAGCCAGTTTTAGCAAAACTGTACAGTTATCCCACTCCAGCAGGGAAATGGACTGGATAGTGTGAAAAAGTCTTTATCACTTCTAATTTCTATGAAATTCTCATGCTAGGCTGATTGAAGATCAACCCTGATTTGCCCAAAAGCCCTCAGCAAATTTCTGAGCTAGAGCTCAGAATAGTGCCTCAGGATCCCAATAAGTACCAAGTCACACATAACTATCTCGGTCTCAGAGAACTTGCAACATAAGTATAAGACAAAGAGGAAAAGCTCAATGCAGCTAACAAATGGAGGGGATGCAAGGTAACAGTGAAATGATTCGGAACAACATGGTAAGCAATGGACACAGCACACAAACTGCTAAGCCATTGTTATGTTTTTTGTAGGCATCTCAGCAGAGGTGAGTTTTCAAGCCTTCCTGACTATCTTTCTGAATTCCAAAAGTTTCATGAATTTTAGCAAGTACAATTTTTCACCCAGTAAAATTGCACCGGAAAGTGTTATTCACTATCTGTTGTTCTGTTTTAAAAATTTCAGTCATCCAGTCAGGGAAGCAAAACAATGCCATGTGTTGGGCCCTACCAAATCCATGGTCCATTTTGGCCAATTTTACAGTCACAGGATTTTAAAATTTGTAAATTTCATGATTTCAGCTATATAAATTGAAATTTCATTGTGTTGTAATTGTAGGGGTCCTGACCCAAAAAGGACTTGTAGGGGGATCACAAGGTTATTGTAGGAGGAGTTGAGGTATTGCTACTCTTAATTCTTTGCTGCTGCAGGCGGTGACGATGCCTTCAAAGCTGAGCAGCTGGAGAGCAGTGGCTGCTGGCCGGGAGCCCAGTTCCAGAAGCAGCAGCACAGAAGTAAGGGTAGCATAGTATGGTCTTGCCACCCTTACTTCTGTGCTGCTGTCTGCAGAGCTGGGCCCTCAGTCAGCAGCTGCCACTGTCTCTGAAGTCAGCACAGAAGTAAGGGTGGCAATACCATGACCCCCTAAAATAACCTTGTGACCCCCCTGAAGCTCCCCTTTGGGTCAGAACCCCCAGTTTGAGAAACACTGGTCTCCCCCGTGAAATCTGTACGGTATAGTGTAAAAGCACACAAGACCAGATTTCATGGATAGAGAGCAGATTTCATGGTCCGTGATATGTTTCTCATGGCCGTGAATTTGCTAGAGTCCTAGCCATGTGACGCTGATCACCAAGAACACACCACTGAGGAGAGGAGAGGATGAGAGAGAGAATGGGCCATGCCTGACAGATATTAGTCATGTTATTTAATGCACAGCTGGAAGGTACCTAGACTCTATATACTATAGAACATATAGAACATCACACATTAATTATTATAGTACCAAATCCTGCTCTTATTTATGCCTGTGTAAGCCCAGAGGAACTCAACTGATTTAAGTAGAGTGACTCTGGAATTACATTAATCTAACTGAGAAGGGAATTTGACCCATAGTGAATTATCAGATCAAACAGTTTGGGAAGAATGCAGACTGACATTTACTCTTTCCAAACAGTCAGTCAAATGTCAAAGATAACTATCACATTTGAAGATGATCAGGAAAACTTTGTGAGTCCAAAGGTCTGTTTCTACTGTTATATACCATCTAAATAAGGAATAACTCAAAGTTATCACATTGGTGTTAAACTGGCATCAGAGGAGAATCAGGGTAAAATCCTGTCAACACTTGTTAGTTAATGAGAGTTTTGCCATTGACTTTAGAAGAACTAGGATTTCATGCCAACTGAGTAGCAAATTTTATTCAAAATAAACAGTTCAACCAGCCCTACCATCAGGTCTGGGTCATTCGGGATTCATAATGAAACTCAAAGCCGAGTGACTTTTGGAGCTGATTAGTCAATAACATTTTCATTCTCAGGAAATTGTGACTTTTCATAATTTGTTTTCATTCCAAATTGGAACAAAAGGTCAAAATGTATCACAGAAAAGAAATTGTGGGGATAAAATGGAAATATCAAAATGTTTCATTTTGATAGTGTGGAATCATTTTATTTTGATGATGTAAAACATATAAAATATTGACTACAATTTATAATGCTAAATATAATATGCAATTACAATCAATGTTTTATTTTAATTAATATTTCAATATAATATTAAAGTAAAAATTAAATGAATTGCCACAATGAACTCAAAATGAAATGATTTTACCTTAGTGAAACAAAACATTGCCATTTTTTAAATGAAAGTATAGTTAAAATGATTTGCGTCACCATTTTTCTGATGAAAACGTTGTCAAAATCAACACATTCCCTCAAAATATTTGGACTCTGCATGTTCTGATGAAAAAGTGTTCCGTCTGACTAGCTCTTTCCTCTGTTTTTTGAATACCGTTTCGGAAGTTTTGAATGGACCTAATCCCATAGACTCAATAAAAACTTCCACAGAACCCTTCACGTGAATAGAGCAGGATGTAGTGAGCATAAGCATTTTTTAATATAACACAGAAGCATAACACACAGAAGCAAATAGAAAAAGAAAGAGCAACAATACCACTTGATTCTGCCTGAAACTGGGCATATTAGAAGCATAATGCAGGGACTGACCCTATATACAAGAAAACATGTAGGCATTACAAAGACCTTGCTTTCTCCTGGCGTTGGATTGAATTGGATTGACAAAAGAGTACAGGATGCGTTTTTCAGGGCAAGAATACAAAAGGAGTGAGATTGGCCATTTACATCAGCGTAAATGGTTCTGTATGTATCCATTCCAAAGAGCCGTGTTAAAGACTAAATGGGTCATGAGGAATATGTTGAAGACCATCCCAAGAGAGAGGAAGCATACATTAAAATGAGAAAAAGAATGTGTGTGAATTAATCAACCTCTTTAGCACTGGTTGCTTTCAGCCTCTTCTGCATTGGTTGGGGAACGTTTACGAATCAATATGTATAGTAAACAATCGCTTCTTATAGTGAAATGTCAGAGACACTTCCTCGAATGGCTAATATCAAGAAATGAACTAAACGAATGATCAAAACAAGAAAAGAAAGTTAAAATAAGTTTGTCAGGAAGGTCAAATGACTCTGGCTGAAGTTGGTAAATCTAAGAGAGAATTTGTCCATTTGAGCAACCTTTCTTAGCACTTAGATACCCCAATCAAGGAGCAGGGCCCATTTGTACACAAGAAAGAATGCTAGGCGCACAGAAAAGAATAAAATATTTGTGCTAATTTCCTAATAGTGCAGAATTCAGACATGAATTCCATTTGGGTCTAGTGAAGACCGGCCAAATCGACAGCAGATCACTCTCCAGTCGACCCCTGTACTCTACCCCCCAAAGAGAAGAGTAAGGTAAGTCAACAGGAGAGTTTCTCCTATTGACCCCCTGTGGTGTAGACGCCGCAGTAACTCGACCTAAGGTACATCGACTCCAGCTATGTTATTCACGTAGCTGGAGTTGCGTACCATAGGTCGACTTACCGTGGTACTATAGACATAGCCTAAGAGCCAGAGTTTTAAAGGTATTTATTTTCAAAGGTATTTAGGCAGCTAACTTCCAATAATTTTAATGGGAGTTAGGCATACACATAACTTTACAAATCTGTCCCTACGGGTACGTCTACACTGCAATTAGACATTCACAGCTGGCCCATGCCAGCTGATTCAGGCTTGGGGGCTTGGGCTAAGGGGCTGTTTAATTGTAGAGTAGATGTTCAGGTTCAGGAGGCAACCTGAGCTCTGGGACCCTCCCAACTCATAGGTACTAGAACCCACGCTCCAGCTGAACCCCGTCTACACTGCAATCAAACAGCCCCTCAGCCCGAGGCCTACAAGCCTGAGTCAGCTGGCATAGACCAGTCATGGATGTCTAATTGCAGTGTAGACATACCCTTAGCCTCTTTAGTCTCTCAAGCACTTTTGAAAATATTACCCTTTAGCCTCATTCAAAATTCCCACACCAAAACGGGCATTTAGTTGCCCAACAGCTGATGTAAACAATTAAAAGATCTTCTGTGTATGGAAACTGGACTCACCCTGGTATTTAGTACTTGCTGTTGATATATATCTCAGAAACCAGGGGGTAAACGCTTGCTGTGTTCTTCACATCAGTTTACAAAGAAGAATGTACAAAAACATCAGGTTCTCCAAAAGGAGAAAACCATAAAAGTGCTGCTGAAAAAAAAAAAACAGTATATCAAACCCTACAGACTTCCAACACAGCAAGGGGGAAAATAAAAAGGTCATAAGCATGCAATAAAAAAATGGAAAGAACAACCACTGAAATAAGCCTCACACAAATCAACATATCCCAGATCTGTTCCCGGGGGCGGGGGAAAGAAGACCACTATTCGAAAATGAAGATTCTTTGCCCCAAAGCTGTAGCCCAGGCTGGGGCTCACCAGCCGCTGCTCCCTGCTGACTTAAAGGGAAGAATTTAAAATAAGGGAGGCCAAAGAACAAAAGATGTGAATCTCAAAGCAACTAATGAAAGACAAGAAAGTCCAGACTCCCACCCTGAGCTAACTCTGCAAATAGCACAAATATATAAGCACAACAGAGGGTTGGGTTGTTGTTGGATTTTTGTTTTTTGGGTTGTTTTTTTTTTGCATACTCTTGAGGTAAAGAGAATCAGAACATTCCTGGAAGAAAACTTCAAACACATAAAGACAAAAATAAAACTTCAATAGGCAAAGAAAGTCTCCTTGAATATATCCTTCTATGCATGCAATCTTCTATGCAGCTCTCCTTTCTCCTTGAATATATTCTTCTATGCAGCTCTCCTTTCCCTTTGGCTCTGTTAAGCCAATGTTTTTTGAAGAAAGAAAGATCACTTAACAGACGGTGCTTGGAAGCTTAATTCATGCCCTTGTCTTTTGTCTTGCCCTTCCTTGTCATCTGATGTACCCTGTATAAAGTGACCATGTGTCCTGATTTTTCATATGATGTCCCAGTGACCTGGAAGGGCTTGTCTACACTGAACACTAAACCTGGGTTCTGACTCTAGTTTGAGCCCAAGCCAGGGGTGCCAGAACGGGGGGGGGAGAGTGGGGGTGGCAGGGCGCAAGGGGCCATGACCCTCCCACTTTTTATCAGCCTTAAGGGTGAGCGACAAGGGGGAGGGGGCTGCACAGGAGCGGGGCCTCCAGGAAGGGAAGGCGCGAGGGCAGGGCCACAGTTCGGACACCTGTGCCCCCTCTCCCCACTTTTACAACACTTCTGCTGCTCCTATCCCAAGCCCTGCTTCCTTCCACACACAGATCAATCTGATTCAGGCCAGCAGCCATGCAGGACCTAGGTCCTAAGACCCTTCTAGGGGTGTGGTTCAGATCCCGAGTCCCGCTGAGACTCAGGACTGGTCTACACTGAAAAGTTACATCGTCATAGCTGTGTCCCTCAGTCGTGTGAAAAATCCATCCCCCTGAGAGATGAAGTTAAGTTGACCTAACCTTTGGTGTAGCCAGCACTAAGTTGGTGGAAGAATTCTTCTATCAAGCTAGCTATCACCTCTCGGGAAGGTGCCTTACCTACAGCAATGGGAGAACCTTGCCCATTACTGTAGTGCCGACAGTGAAGCACTGCAGCCTCTGTAGCGTTTTCAGTGTATAGACTTAGCCTCGAATCCCAGCCCTGGCATTAAGCAGTGTGGACGCCGCTCAAGCTGCAGACCTGAGCCATACGGTCTACACAGTGCATTAGCATGACTGTGATGTTTGGGTCCAGAAATTCTAAGCCCAAGTTTACAATGCAGTGTGGATACTCAAGTGCACCTTGAGTGCACAAGCTTGAGTCCCACAGACCTGGGTTTACACTGTAGTGTAGACATACCTGGCCTGTCTATTAGGGTCCTTGAAACATCCCAGTTTTCCATTTCATCAAGCAAAATGTCTGGCTGCTTTTATTACTATAATATTTTGGTTCAAGGCATGTTAATCTCATCAGTTGAAATTGCTTTGTGTTAACCTGGGTCAAACAGCCCAGTGCAATGAATGGCCTGTAGATGATGAACAGCCTTTGGAGTGAAGAGGGAAGTCGTATGAGTTTGAGACACTGTCGGTGCTGCTCTTCTACTCCCAGTGAACATTTAACAACACTTGTTCAGTGTTTCATGATAAATTCAGTCAGACATTGAGTCACCGGAAATTTCTCCCCTCTGAGATACACACATATGTCACTGTTGAGTCACTGCTGCCAGCCTCTGTTTTTTTTTCAAATGTGCACTTTTGTCTTGGGTATTTCATGACCCTAAAAAATGTTGCCACAAAACTGGCCTTTTTATTTTATTTTTGAAAAATGTGGTAATATTACCTATGGAAAATACGTGGGTCAGAATGAGATTATGATGCATAATCTAGGGCCATGATTTTCAGAAATGGGGTCCATATACTGTGCCTTTTAAAGTAACTGAGGAGCAGATCCTCAGCTGCTGTCCAGTGAAATCAATGGAGCTAGGACAGTTCATAGATTCTCACATTTCAAAGGCCAGAAGGGACTATTAGATCATCTTGTCTGGCCTCTCCACCAGCTGAGGATCTCCTCCTAGGAGTTTTGACATTCATCAGTGGGATTGGGATTGGGCCCTGCATGTATAAAGTCAGACACTAAATGCCAATTTAGATACCTATATAAGTAGCCTGACTCTTATAAGTCCTGAGCACCCAGCAGATCCTATTAATTTTAATTAACACAATGGGGCCCAGAGCCCCAGTCACGCCTCTAGCTGCTACCCTAATTCAAACCCATAATAACAACAACAACAACAACAATAATAATAATAATTAATTAATTATTATTATTATTAATAAACAGTAACAAGGGCTAGTTTTGTCAAATGCATTGTTCGTTGTGGATTACTCTCTAAACTGTATTAGAATCATAGAATCATAGAATATCGGGGTTGGAAGGGACCTCAGGAGGTCATCTAGTCCAACCCCCTGCTCAAAGCAGGACCAATCCCCAACTAAATCATCCCAGCCAGGGCTTTGTCAAGCTTGACCTTAAAAATATCTAAGGAAGGAGATTCCACCACCTCCCTAGGTAACGCATTCCAGTGTTTCACCACCCTCCTAGTGAAAAAGTTTTTCCTAATATCCAACCTAAACCTCCCCCACTGCAACTTGAGACCATTACTCCTTGTTCTGTCATCTGCTATCACTGAGAACAGTCTAGCTCCATCCTCTTTGGAACCCCCTTTCAGGTAGTTGAAAGCAGTTATCAAATCCTCCCTCATTCTTCTCTTCCGCAGACTAAAAGACTTAGTGTTGCTGTGCACTGTTACTCACTTATCATGCTTCACCCCAGAACTGGCTACATTTCAGTGGCAGGCAAAATTATTCTTACGTGTAAATATATATATATATAGTCAATAAAGCATGGAGAGCCCTTTGAGGTTTCACATTCTATGGAAGCGCAAGGTGATTATCATTATCATCTTGAAGTTTCCAAACATGGCAAGTTCAAACGTTAATTTGAAACACTTCCCTCAGTCAAACTGCAGAGAGAACAATATGCAAAACTTTAAAGGGAACGAGGGTCAACCCAACCCTTGTCAATATGGTGCTTATATTTGTCAAACAATTGCACTTGGCAACATGATAACCCCATTACTTTGATTTGAGAAGGAGAACATGGAGTGTGAAAAAAGCTTTTCTAAATTCCCTGTAGCTAGTATTTGATCAAAGAACTCAAGATAAAAGACTGAAAATTGTTTTAAATATATAATAATAATAAAAAAAACCTCTGTATTTTTCCAATCATATTCTTGCCGAGGTTACTACCAAGTGAAAGGTAGCTTTCTGCTTTCCTCACTGTGATTTGAGCTTTCTGCAAACTCCAGAGTGTTTCTTATTTGATTATCTGTTTAAAAGAAGGCCAGGTATATTTTTGTTGTGTTTTGTTTTCCTCTCTCTCTCTCTCTCTCTCTTTCTCTTTAACTTTACTGACAGTAAAACAATCACAGAAAATCCTTGAGTATATGAGACAACCTGAGATTTATTCAATGCATTCAATGAGCAAATTATTTATGTCTAGGAAAGAAACCATATTTGTTTCCATTGCTGTTCTTGCAAAAGGATAGTTTTAAGCTGAATAATATTACCTGCACCTTTACTATAGAATGTTCACACACACTCTTGGGTAGTTAACTTATTTCCACATTATCTTTGTCAACACTCTGAAAAGATTGTTTTTTCTTGGCTCTTGGCATGACTGCTGGCAAAAAAAATGAAATGCTTGTATAAATAGACAATAGAAGGTTTATTCAACAAGTGAATTATTTAAATCTGCATAAAGAATAAATCCTGTAAGGCAAAACTTTTGTGTCTAATACTCCAGGCTCTTTTGGAACATAATTGACATATAATTTCTAAACTGCATACTGTCGTTTTTTAACTTAATTGTTTATTTTTCTTGACATGATATTACAGTAGGGAAGCTGTTGGAGGAAATCTCAATCAGAATGGGTTTAGATGATCGGTTAGGACCAGATTCTACTCTCAGTTCCATTAAGTGTAAAACTGGAATAACTCTACTGACTTTGTTTCAGAGTAACAGCCGTGTTAGTCTGTATTCGCAAAAAGAAAAGGAGTACTTGTGGCACCTTAGCCCTGGTCTACACTAGGACTTTAGGTCGAATTTAGCAACGTTAAATCGATTTAAACCTGCACCCGTCCACACAGTGAAGCCCTTTATTTCGACTTAAAGGGCTCTTAAAATCGATTTCCTTACTCCACCCCTGACAAGTGGATTAGCGCTTAAATCGACATTCCCAGCTCGAATTTGGGGTACTGTGGACACAATTCGATGGTATTGGCCTCCGGGAGCTATCCCAGAGTGCTCCATTCTGACCGCTCTGGACAGCACTCTCAACTCAGATGCACTGGCCAGGTAGACAGGAAAAGAACCGCGAACTTTTGAATCTCATTTCCTGTTTGGCCAGCGTGGCAAGCTGCAGGTGACCATGCAGAGCTCATCAGCACAGGTGACCATGATGGAGTCCCAGAATCACAAAAGAGCTCCAGCATGGACCGAACGGGAGGTACGGGATCTGATCGCTGTTTGGGGAGAGGAATCCGTGCTATCAGAACTCCATTCCAGTTTTTGAAATGCCAAAACCTTTGTGAAAATCTCCCAGGGCATGAAGGACAGAGGCCATAACAGGGACCCGAAGCAGTGCCGCGTGAAACTGAAGGAGCTGAGGCAAGCCTACCAGAAAACCAGAGAGGCGAACAGCCGCTCTGGGTCAGAGCCCCAAACATGCCGCTTCTATGATGAGCTGCATGCCATTTTAGGGGGTTCAGCCACCACTACCCCAGCCGTGTTGTTTGACTCCTTCAATGGAGATGGAGGCAATACGGAAGCAGGTTTTGGGGACGAAGAAGATGATGATGAGGAGGAGGTTGTAGATAGCTCACAGCAAGCAAGCGGAGAAACCGGTTTTCCCGACAGCCAGGAACTGTTTCTCACCCTAGACCTGGAGCCAGTACCCCCCGAACCCACCCAAGGCTGCCTCCTGGACCCAGCAGGCGGAGAAGGGACCTCTGGTGAGTGTACCTTTTAAAATGCTATACATGGTTTAAAAGCAAGCATGTGAAAGGATTACTTTGCCCTGGCATTTGCGGTTCTCCTAGATGTAGTCCTAAAGCCTTTGCAAAAGGTTTCTGGGGAGGGCAGCCTTATTTCGTCCTTCATGGTAGGACACTTTATCACTCCAGGCCAGTAACACATACTCGGGAATCACTGTAGAACAAAGCATTGCAGTGTATGTTTGCTGGCATTCAACCAAAATCCGTTCTTTCTCTCTCTGTGTTATCCTCAGGAGAGTGAGATATAATTCATGGTCACCTGGTTGAAATAGGGTGCTTTTCTTCAGGGACACTCAGTATAGCCCATTCCTGCTGGGCTGTTTGCCTGTGGCTGAACAGAAATGTTCCCCACTGTTAGCCACAGGGAGGGGGGAAGGTTGAGGGGGTAGTCACGCGGTGGGAGGAGGCAAAATGCGACCTTGTAACGAAAGCACATGTGCTATGTATGTAATGTTAACAGCAAGGTTTACCCTGAAAGAGTGTAGCGACTGTTTTATAAAATGTGTCTTTTTAAATACCGCTGTCCTTTTTTTTTTCTCCACCAGCTGCATGTGTTTCAGTGATCACAGGATCTTCTCCTTCCCAGAGGCTAGTGAAGCTTAGAAAGAAAAAAAAAACGCACTCGCGATGAAATGTTCTCTGAGCTCATGCTGTCCTCCCACACTGACAGAGCACAGACGAATGCGTGGAGGCAAATAATGTCAGAGTGCAGGAAAGCACAAAATGACCGGGAGGAGAGGTGGAGGGCTGAAGAGAGTAAGTGGCGGGCTGAAGAGAGTAAGTGGCGGGCTGAAGACAGGGCTGAAGCTCAAATGTGGCGGCAGCGTGATGAGAGGAGGCAGGATTCAATGCTGAGGCTGCTGCAGGACCAAACCAGAATGCTCCAGTGTATGGTTGAGCTGCAGCAAAGGCAGCTGGAGCACAGACTGCCACTGCTGCCCCTCTGTAACCAACCGCCCTCCTCCCCAAGTTCCATAGCCTCCACACCCAGACGCCCAAGAACGCGGTGGGGGGGCCTCCGGCCAACCAGCCACTCCACAACAGAGGATTGCCCAAAAAAAAGAAGGCTGTCATTCAATAAATTTTAAAGTTGTAAACTTTTAAAGTGCTGTGCTTAAAGTGCTGTGTGGCATTTTCCTTCCCTCCTCCACCACCCCTCCTGGGATACCTTGGTAGTCATCTCCCTATTTGTGTGATGAATGAATAACGAATGCATGACTGTGAAGCAGCAATGACTTTATTGCCTCTGCAAGCGGTGATTAAAGGGAGGAGGGGAGGGTGGTTAGCTTACAGGGAAGTAGAGTGAACCAAGGGGCGGGGGGTTTCATCAAGGAGAAACAAACAGAACTTTCACACTGTAGCCTGGCCAGTCATGAAACTGGTTTTCAAAGCTTCTCTGATGCGTACCGCGCCCTCCTGAGCTCTTCTAACCGCCCTGGTGTCTGGCTGCGCGTAACCAGCAGCTAGGCGATTTGCCTCAGCCTCCCACCCCGCCATAAACGTCTCCCCCTTACTCTCACAGATATTGTGGAGCACACAGCAAGCAGTAATAACAGTGGGAATATTGGTTTCGCTGAGGTCTAAGCGAGTCAGTAAACTGCGCCAGCGCGCCTTTAAACGTCCAAATGCACATTCTACCACCATTCTGCACTTGCTCAGCCTGTAGTTGAACAGCTCCTGACCACTGTCCAGGCTGCCTGTGTACAGCTTCATGAGCCATGGCATTAAGGGGTAGGCTGGGTCCCCAAGGATACATATAGGCATTTCAACATCCCCAACAGTTATTTTCTGGTCTGGGAAGAAAGTCCCTTCCTGCAGCTTTTGAAACAGACCAGAGTTCCTGAAGATGCGAGCATCATGCACCTTTCCCGGCCATCCCACGTTGATGTTGGTGAAACGTCCCTTGTGATCCACCAGAGCTTGCAGCACTATCGAAAAGTACCCCTTGCGGTTTATGTACTCGGCGGCTTGGTGCTCTGGTGCCAAGATAGGGATATGGGTTCCGTCTATAGCCCCACCACAGTTAGGGAATCCCATTGCAGCAAAGCCATCCACTATGACCTGCACATTTCCCAGGGTCGCTACCCTTGATATCAGCAGATCTTTGATTGCGTGAGCTACTTGCATCACAGCAGCCCCCACAGTAGATTTGCCCACTCCAAATTGATTCCCAACTGACCGGTAGCTGTCTGGCGTTGCAAGCTTCCACAGGGCTATCGCCACTCGCTTCTCAACTGTGAGGGCTGCTCTCATCCTGGTATTCATGCGCTTCAGGGCAGGGGAAAGCAAGTCACAAAGTTCCATGAAAGTGCCCTTACGCATGCGAAAGTTTCGCAGCCACTGGGAATCGTCCCAGACCTGCAACACTATGCGGTCCCACCAGTCTGTGCTTGTTTCCCGAGCCCAGAATCGGCGTTCCACAGCATGAACCTGCCCCATTAGCACCATGATGCATGCATTGGCAGGGCCCATGCTTTCAGAGAAATCTGTGTCCATGTCCTGATCACTCACGGGACCGCGCTGACGTCGCCTCCTCGCCCAGTATCGCGTTGCCATGTTCTGGTGCTGCATATACTGCTGGATAATGCGTGTGGTGGTTGATGTGCTCCTAATTGCCAAAATGAGCTCAGCGGCCTCCATGCTTGCCTTGGTATGGCGTCCGCACAGAAAAAAGGCGCGGAACGATTGTCTGCCGTTGCTCTGACGGAGGGAGGGGCGACTGACGACACGGCTTACAGGGTTGGCTTCAGGGAGCTAAAATCAACAAAGGGTGTGCCTGCACATCAAGGAGTATTTCAGGCAGGACTGCACGGAGGGTTCCAATAAGAAATGGTGCACCAAAGTTATCGTTGTTATTGGAACAAGGAGGTTAGCCTGGCCTCTGATTGATACATGGCTAGATTAACCTCGCTGCGCCTTCTCTGTGACTGACTGCAGTGTGATCTAGACAGGGGAGGAGGAAAATGAGTACAAAACAAATCTGGTCTATTTCTTGTTCTGACCCACTCCATCTATCCTTTACATCTTTGGCTGGCAGCAGACAAAAAAGGCGCGAAATGATTGTCTGCCCTTGCTTTCACGGGGGGAGGGAGGGTGGGAACGGGGTCCTGACGATATGTACCCAGAACCACCCGCGACAATGTTTTAGCCCCATCAGGCATTGGGATATCAACCCAGAATTCCAATGGGCAGCGGAGACTGCGGGAACTGTGGGATAGCTACCCACAGTGCAACGCTCCGGAAGTCGACGCTTGCCTCGGTACTGTGGAAGCGCTCCGCCGAGTTAATGCACTTAATGCACTTAGAGCATTTTCTGTGGGGACACACACACTCGAATATATAAAACCAATTTCAAAAAAAACGACTTCTATAAATTTGACCTAATTTCGTAGTGTAGACATACCCTTAGAGACTAACCAATTTATTTGAGCATAAGCTTTCGTGAGCTACATCTTTCGTGAAAGATGCATCCGATGAAGTGAGCTGTAGCTCACGAAAGCTTATGCTCAAATAAATTGGTTAGTTTCTAAGGTGCCACTAGTACTCCTTTTCTTTCTACTGACTTTGGTAAACTTAGTGGAGTCACTCCACATTTACATCAGCATAACTAAGAGCAGAATTTGATCTTTTGCACATGGAATCATATTAGATCTCACAAAGTGAAAAGTGGAGATTTTCCAGCATTTGAATCTTCTTGTTTCATGGTTTTCGTCATAGTAGTTCTGAAATTTGTGAATGTTGCTGCTTTTTCTTAAGGGAAAAATAGCTAACAGTAATTTTGAAACTGATTGATTGATAAATAGAAAAAAGAAATTAAGGAGGAAGGTGGATCTGGGAAGGGGCTTAGATATTGGAATGTTGAGCATCACCCTGACTAATTTTTAGGGCATAGGAAAACCACAGGAACAACATTGACATCCACAAAGCCTGAGCTAGGCCTCTACACTTCCCGTGAAAAGAATGGGAACAGATAGGCATCTTAGACTGAGATCCACAAAGCCAGCACAATACACAGGGAGCTGCATAAGCTAGCCAATGGGAGATGCCAACCAGAGAGGGTGTGTGTTAAGCTCGGTCCCCCTCTCAGCCCAAGCCTGGACTGCATGGAGGTGCCTAGTTGGGTGAAGACAGGTGTTTGGTGGCTATTTGCTCAAGTTTATCCAAACATCTTTCATATGTGGATAATAAGAACATTCAGAGCAACAATAGCAAGGATTTTTAAAATTGGAAAGGTTAGAAATCCTTGTGCTTCAAATCCAAAGCCAATCTCTAATAATGGGGATTAGGAAGAACATTTCCCTGTTGGAGGATTATTTCATGACTGCAAACTTCAGGGAATGTTGTACTTTCTTCTGAGGCACCTAGTGCTGACCACTACTGGAGACAGCTCATTAGACCAGATGGACCATTCATCTGACCTGGCATGATAGATCAGCTAAACAGGGGACTACAACTCCCATCCACTCCATCCCCACTGCACGTCCCCTTCTTTGTGGCCAGATGAGGCCCTAAATCAGGAAGTGGCCAGGCTGTTTTCGGAATCAATGACCCATGGCTAGCCAGGAGCTGCAGGGAAGCTGGAGGCAGAGAAGATACCTCAGCAACCATCTACAGAGCCTCATGTGGAGCAGCCAGCGACTGCAGGACGTCACAGCTGGGTGCATGTCTGTGTGGGACTTGTGAAGGAGCAGCAGCGGCTGGGCAGGCAGCCAGCGCAGAGGGGCCCCAATGAGAGACACTAACTGAGCCTGGCTTGGAAACCGGCAAACTCCTGTTTGCTTGAATAGAAACTATGCTGGAGCAGGCACCCCATTCACTAGCCCTGACTCTGGACTGGCCTGCCCCAAAGACCCAAACAAGAGCCTCTGTTGCTCACCTGAAACTGTAAGTGTTTAAGCCTTTGTAGGTAGGCTATTTGCAACCTTTCCCTTTCCTGTCTTCTAATGCAAAAAGCCTCTTGGGGCCTACCAGAGCAGGTGTATTAATGTAGGACTTTTTGAAGAGGTGTACTAATCCACAGTGAAGGGCTTAATGAGAGCCTGCGGGTTCAGTCAACCCCACCCCACTACACCTTCAGTAAGTGTCAAACCTGGGAGGAGGAGTTAAAAGGGCTGAACCTGGCTCAGGTTGGTGCTGACTGAGAGGGAGGGCGGATGGGTGGTTCTCACTCAGTGAGAGAAGCCCAGCTGGAGCCAGGGAGCTGATTGGGGCTGATGGGAGACAGTGCCTCCTGGAAAGAAGGCAGGCAGGCTGGCAACATGGACCCCAAGGCAGTTGAGAAAGAAAGTTGGGGGAAGGGAAACCCCAGGATTCTCCATGCTAGCAGAAAGGTCTGGAAGGAGCAGGAAGATCCCTGCTGGGTCATGGACTGTCAAAGAATCATAGATGAAGTTCTGGAAGAGACCTTAGGAGGTCACCTAGTCCAACCCCCTGCTCCTGCCAGGGGCGTGGAGAAAAATCCCCTGCAGCAGATCCGGCTGCGTGGCAGACAGTGCTAAGAAGCTCTGCACTGAGTTTGGAGAAGAGCTCTAGCAAGAGTGATGCTAGTTCACAGTGAGCCTGGGAAAAGATGGGGCGGGGGAGGGAGAGATAGGTTGAAGTAGGAAGTGGCCCAAAGAGGCAGCAAGGGGTATGCCCAGTTAGACCTTGACTGGTTATTAAAAAGTCCCTCCCTGGACTGGAATGCAGAGGATAAGGGAGAGCCTGGGTTTTTCCGCTGGCCCAGTGAGGAAAGTGGGGCATAAACCTCTGGACACAAGGGGTATGGACTACAGAAATACCCTGATAGAATAAGTAAGGATGAGTGAGTCTGTAGGCAGTCCAAAGGCACAGTGTGAGATTGATCGACTGTTGTTTGCCCAATGGCTGAGTCACAAGAAAAAGCAGAGCACTGAAGGGCTGGAACAGCTGTCAGCCATGAATGCAAGAAGCCAGCTATGCTATGCTCAGCCATGAAGGGGGCATGTCAGCTGGTAAGTTACACTCATAGCCATGGATGTTTGTATATGGTCTGTAAACAGGGTTATTTGGGACCAAAACTACGGCCCTGTGGTTTCCTCCTATTAATATTGTGTAGAGAGCAAAGACACAACACTGTGAGACTGTGAAAAAGGATTTATGATGATTGTTCTGGTGCTTCCCATTTCTGGCAGAGTTCTCCTGTTAGAAGAATTTGTGGTTTGGGTGTGTGTGTGTGTTTGTTTTCTACCCACGTTATTTATTCCAATCACTTTTCCTTCTGGCCTACAGCAAGAAGTGGAATATATTATTATATATTTTAAATCAACTTCCCTGAATTTCAACAGCAAAGAATTAAGTTTATAGAAGAGGTTTGGATCCATTCTTATTTTATCCAAGCCTGTTTCACCTATTCCTCATTGTATCATGAATTACCCTGCTTATAAGATAAAAGAAGCAAGAGGAAAATATATTGCCTATGTTACTTTGTTTATGAAAATATGTGGCCAGTTCCTTAAGCTAATGGAAACATCAAATATGACTCTCAGTTTCCCATTAAAATGTAGATAAAGCAATGTATCGTGGCCCCAATACATACTACTATGTTGAGGACTAAGATCCCCTCTTGCTGTCTAGGCAGAAGATAAATATGACATTTTTAGAGAGTAGAAGGCACTCTCCTTCCTCAATAAAACAGGTTCTGGTCTGCTTGAGCTGCTGTTGAGTGTATTATATATGTTCCTTTGTATACAGAATGGAATAGCTAGCTAATAATAGTTGTACTTCTATCACATCTTCTATCAGAGGATCTCTAAGCTCCTTATGTGTTTGTTTTTTAATTGTGAAAAATTATTGTTGGAGAGCTACCACTAAGAAGTGAGTTTTGAGTTTAGTTCAAGAAGTGAGGTTTGTGGTCACTTTTTTTTCTTGTCCAGATCCAGCTCCTGGGAAAGTTTTGTGTCTCATACTCATGAGCATCCTGCCTCTCTCGATTGGTTCTTCTGCTCCAGTTGACAATAGCTGCCATGAGATTGTTAAAGGAAAACGAATTTTTCAGGCAACGAGGACCAGTCCCATAGTGGGCTTTGAATATCCACCTCTATCTAAATATTCAGAAATTACTGCATGTCACACCCAAACTCTGGGGATCTGCAGTGTTATCTGTTAACTTCTGGCTAAAGTTTAACCTGTTGGTTTTGAATTGCAAAGCCCTAAGCAATGTTTGTTATGCTTCCAGGAAAAACCTCTTTCTTTGAATGCAGAAGAACCTCACAGTTACAAACACCAGAGTTACGAACCGACAGTCAACCCACACACCTCATTTGGAACCAGAAGTACACAATCAGGCAGCAGCAGAGACAAGGTTGGGTTGCTTCAGGTTGGGGGGCTGTCTCTAAGCAAGGACTGGCCTGTCTCCCAAGGTCTGGGAGAGTGAGGGATCATTTTCCAGGATAGGTTGTAGATCGTTGATGTGCTGGAGAGGTTTTAGCTGAGGGCTGTACGTGATGGCGAGTGGTATTCTGTTATTTTCCTTGTTGGACCTGTCCTGTAGAAGGTGATTTCTGGGTACCCGTCTTGCTCTGTCAATCTGTTTCCTCACTTCCCTGGGTGGGTATTGTAGTTTTAAGAATGCTTGATAAAGATCTTGTAGGTGTTTGTCTCTGTCTGAGGGATTGGAGCAAATTTGGTTGTACATTATCAACGATCTACAACCTATCCTGGAAAATGATCCCTCACTCTCACAGGCTGTGAGTTATCTTGTTTCCCTGCCCACCTTAAGTGAGAGGGAAACTTGCTTGTGCTTGCAGCATTAAAAGGTTCTTGGGTCACAGTGTGTATGTAGCCATTAGAATACACCTAGCTGGCATTGTAACATGCTTGCAATGTACTATTTCATTTTACTGTATGTATATTTTTAAATGATAAAACTAAATACAAAGTCAAGCAAACCAGCCAATAGTTAGGATGAAGAACAAGCAAAGATTTAAAGCAAGATTGTTGACTGCAGACTAGCTCAAATAATATGTGCTTGCAGAGAGCAGGATTTTCAGTTTCTTATATAATGCCTATAGGAATGCTAATGAAGACAACAGGGCTCATTACATGAAGGTAGTTATTTTAATTTTGTTTCCTTTTTAGAGGAACTGATGCATCTTCCTGAAGCTTGACTATAGCAATGGGTTTGGAAAACAGTACCTCTTTCCCCAATAGCATTGGTGGGCAACCTGTGGCCCACAGGCTGCATGTGGCCCATCAGGGTAATCTGCTTGCAGGCCATGAGAAATTTTGCTGACATTGACTGTCCGCAGGCATGGCCCTCCGCAGCCCTCAGTGGCTGTGGTTCACCATTCCTGGCCAATGGGAGCTGAAGGAAGTTGTGGCCAGCACGTCCCTGCGGCCCACCACTTCCTGCAGTTCCCATTGGCCAGGAACGGTGAACCGTGGCCACTGGGAGCTGAGGGGGGCCATGCCTGCAGACGATCAACATCAGCAAAACCTCTCGTGGCCTGCAATCAGACTACCCTGACGGGCTGCATGTTGCCCACCACTGTCCTGTATATTTAAGCAAACCTAAACCAAACTTTTTAGACATTTCAGAAATATTTGGGTAATATTAATATTATCATTCCATTTTTGCTGCCATTGCTACATCTTCCAGATATAGTTATATACGGCCATAAGCAAAAGTTCTGAAATACTGCAAGGGTCACTCTCCCATTGCCATTTCATATCTTGTTTAGTCCGGAAAAGAGAAGACTGAGGCATGACATAACGACCTTTTTATATATTTGAAAACTATTACAAGGAGGAGGGAGAAAAAAACTGTTCTCCTTAACCTCTGAGGATAGGAGAAGAAGCACTGGGCTTAAATTGCAGCAAGGGCAGTGTAGGTTGGACATTAGAGTGTGTAATCTCTTCTAAGTGTGCAACAACCACAATGAGGCTGTCATAAATATAAAGGGAAGGGAAAACCCCTTTAAAATCCCTCCTGGCCAGAGGAAAAATCCTCTCACCTGTAAAGGGTTAAGAAGCTAAAGGTAACCTCACTGGCACCTGACCAAAATGACCAATGAGGAGACAAGATACTTTCAAAAGCTGGGTGGAGGGAGAGAAACAAAGGGTCTGTGTGTCTGTCTTTAGTCTGCCTTTGTCGGGGATAGACCAGGAATGCAGTCTTAGAACTTTTAGTAAGTAATCTAGCTAGGTATGTGTTAGATTATGATTTCTTTAAATGGCTGAGAAAAGAGTTGTGCTGAATAGAATGACTATTCCTGTCTGTGTGTCTTTTTTGTAACTTAAGGTTTTGCCTGGAGGGATTCTCTGTTTTGAATCTAATTACCCTGTAAGGTATCTACCATCCTGATTTTACAGAGGTGATTCCTTTACTTCTATTAAAAGTCTTCTTGTAAGAAAACTGAATGCTTTTACATTGTTCTCAGATCCAAGGGTTTGGGTCTGTGGTCACCTATGCAAATTGGTGAGGCTTTTTACCAAACCTTGTCCAGGAAGTGGGGTGCAAGGGTTGGGAGGATTTTGGGGGGAAAGACGTGTCCAAACTACGTTTCCCAGTAAACCCAGTTAAAGTTTGGTGGTGGCAGTGGAAATCCAGGGGCAAAGGATAAAATTAATTTGTACCTTGGGGAAGTTTTAACCTAAGCTGGTGAAAGTAAGTTTAGGAGGTTTTCCTGCAGGTCCCCACATCTGTACCCTAGAGTTCAGAGTGGGGAAGGAACCTTGACAGAGGTCTTGACCTCAGTGGGCCTCTGGGTACTACTGAAAAACAAATAATTAAAAATAGCAAAATAAACTTTAAAGAAATGCCATCATTACTCAAATGCAGAAGTTTTGTTTATGTTGGGGAAAAGGTACTGGACAGCAGCCCTGAATGGGGTTTTTTGTCTTCCGATATGGCTGTCCTCTTTCGTGCTAGACCACCTTAGTAGTCATACAGTGGTCTTATTTCCTGTTTCCTTTCTGGAGGCCACAAAGTAGCTCTTCCTGTCTGTCAAAACTGGAAAACAATTGGTCTGTGAACCCTGATTCCAATTTGCTTAGGATCACCACAGGCACCTCTGTAGATCCCAGCTATCTCAAATGCAGGAAGAGAGATTTTGTTTGGTTTCTGCTGACTGCAGTAAAATATAACTTGGCAGAAATAAAGAGATTCAATTGCTCATAAATAAATGACAGCTTAAACAAAGACAGTTGCGTAGTAATTGTTGTCAGTGACAAAGCTTGCCATCAAAACTTCATTGGTACATGTTCTCCATTGGCTAAGATATTGGTTAGCTCAGCCAGGAAAAATATCTTGACATTGCTTAAAATTTTGCAAATTAAAAGTTTCATATAACCCTGTTACCTCTCTATAGTTTTTCAAGCATATTCTGAAACCCAGACTCACGGAGGAGCAAATTCTGGGACCATTACTCACACTGAGTGGTCCCAGGGAAGCAAGTATTTGAAAAGCGGTTAGGACAGGAAGTTAAAAAAAAAAAAAAACAAAAAATACCCCAACAACCACAACATATCCAACTGAAGCAGCAGGGTGCTTTAGGAAGGTAGACTAATTACTGAAACTGGAATTTGGAAAGGATACTGCACTCATGCACTTAAAATGTCAAGAGCTCTTTAATGATCACATAAGTGGAAAGGCTCCCATTGACTTCACTGGGCTTTGTGGAGCATCTTCCCCCTCACTAAGGATATCAGCTTTAAGAGCCTGAACCAAAGAGCCCAGACTCTGAAGCATCTGTGGATGTGGGAAAAAACAATGGGGTGACATGGTGGCATTCCACCCTTCCATGTGATAGCCTGCCAGAGCAATGGTGACAGGAATGATGGCCTGCAGCTGTGCATGCCCAGTTGCCAGGTAGCCAATGAGGGCAGCTAGGCCAGAGCAGAACCACCTAATTGGCTAAGGCGGTCGGGTGGCTTGTTCTTAAGCCCAGCAGTTGCAGAGGTTCAGCAGTTGCTCAATCCAAATGCCCACAGCTTTGACAGTTCCTGTGCTGACCTTGTTCTAGCTGCTCTTGCCCTGACCATGTCCTGCCTCAGCCTAGGCTAGCCTCTGCCCTAGATCTTGTCTTGTGCCACCCTGGTATCCAATTACACCCCACGTAGTCCAGACTCTGACTCTGGGCTCTCATGTTGGCTTCTAACACCAACCCTTGGCTCTGGTTCTTGGCTCTTGACTCCAGCTCTGTCCCTCAGTTTTGGCACTCAAATCCTCACTACAGCGTGACTTTTCAGCGCTGGCTTCTGGGTTTTGGCTCCAGCTCTGACCCTGGCTTTGGCTTCGGCTTCGACCACTAGGCTTGGCCACCCATGCCCTGATCTCATGACAAATAGAACCTTATTTACCATTTGTATTATTACTTTCAGGTAAGAAATAAACTAGTAATTCAGCACTGAAGAACAGGCCCAAAGACTACTGCCCACCTTGGTGAGAAATGGATGCACAGACTCATAGATCTTAAAAGCTGGACCACCATGATCCTCTAGATAAGACTTTTGAGTAATACATACCTGTAGCTCACGAAAGCTTACGCTCAAATAAATTTGTTAGTCTCTAGGGTGCCACAAGTACTCCTTTTCTTTTTACACAGCATAGACTTTCATTCACACTATAGCATAATAATGACCCCAAACCTGTGGTTGGAGTCCAAAAGTCCTTCCTATGAAGTAACTGAAGCTCTGGATCATTATTACCAGCTGGAGTTTTGTATGAGTGAGGTCTACAGGGCTGATATAATAACACCAGTGTATAATGTTGGCTTAGATTCTCAACTGGCTTCCACCAGCATGACTCTACACTTGCTGAATATCAAGTGTTTTGGGCTGTAGAATGCTGATATATGGAATCAGTATATTTATAATTGTTGGTTACCTTTTTAGTTATTTTTCTTACTCTTCTCTTCCCCTGTCCCCCATTTTGCTTTCAGTGTGAGAATGATTTGAGGAAATTAAAATGTATCATGGATATCTAGCTAAGAACAACTGCAGGAGGGCTTCTGGACCAGGTTTCAAAACACCTTGAGAATGCCCTTTCCTTCCCCTCTATTGTTGCATTACTTATCCTGTGGCAGCTCCATGCTGTTCTGCACAAATCAAAGAAACATCTTTAGCAATCAGCTGGGAAGCCTGCTTTCCTATCAATCTGTCTGGTTTCTCGCCTTGGCAAAGAGGAGAATGCAAATCATTTTGAAAGTGGAGACAGAAAACTGAAATGGTTCAGAAATCTCCAGGTGGGCAGTACCTGCCTCCGACACATCAGGCAGTTCAAACTACTTTTCCAAACTCAATACCCAAACCTTCCGATAAATTGAATGTGGCCAGTCAGATGAATCACAGAGAGGGAGAGAGAACTAGCTAGTTATTTTAAAATAGCCGCAATGAGCTGTTCTTTCCCTATTCTTTTCTGCATTTCCTCACAATGAGCTTATCGTCCTTGGCAGAATCCAGTATGAAAGGTGTAAAATGGACATTAATTCAGACACCAAAAAGAAGCTGCACATGGGACTAGATGCTTAGCTATGGAGATTCATGCTCAGGGTTAAATTTATTAAATTGATCTGGTTGAGGGAGAATCCTGCTATCCAACACAGGAATATTGATAGAAATGGGAGAAATACTTTGCCATCTTCTGGAACACTGACTGAGGATCATCCATTGGTTGCGTATGAAAAGGCCCGTCTCTTTCCTAGCATTCCAGAGAACAGCAAGCACCAGTGCATCTGAATTCTTTGTAACTCTTCTATTGTCATTGTCCCACCTGGTTACACGTCCCCTCCTCCCCATTTTAATCAAGCTGTAGATGATCCCTGCATTTAATAAGTCTAAAGTCACATGCAATAAATGCACTGTTGATTACAGGACTCCCTAGTCATACTATATCTCCCATGCTGTACCACAGTCAGAGAGCTCCCATGTTGCAATACAGAACCTCAGCAAGAGAGAAGACCATTGTGCATCATGGGGGATGTAGTCCAGCAAGGGAGCGTGGCCAATAGGGAATAATGGGGGTCCAAGGCACCCAAACTACAATTCCCGTGAGGCACTGTAGCAGCATTTCTAATCACTTTTAAAATCTTTAGTTTTTAGCTATAATCTCAGTTCTCTTTGGACAGTTTCCCCTCAAACTAGCTCCATTCCATAGTGCTCTGTCAGGGCTAGATTTGCATTGTTGAAGCAATGGGGCTTCCACCACTTCCCCGGGAGAATATTTCAGTCTGATAGATCTCCCCATTACCAGGAAATGTCTCCTGATGCCCTGGCCAATGAATTTCTTTGCTTAATTTCTCCCCATTACTTGCAGATGGGTCCCTTTAGACAGACTTAAATGAATCCTCTCCATTCTTCCTGTTTACTCCCTTCAAAGGCTCACAAACAATTCTCATATCCTTTGTTGTCGTTTGGTCAATACATATTTAGTTTTCAGGCTGTAGAGATGAAACCATTGTGGATACAAGGTTGATTATATGCAGGTTGCCCTCTATTTGTTCTTTTTAGTCTGAGCAGAGCTGTAAGAATAAATGCCAGATTTGACCAAAGGTATCTAGTTGGTCATTCCATTCAAAGGCTATTCATTCATATTTTACTATTTCCAGCAGAGTGCTGACTCAGTGATCAACAGTGGGTGTTAGTATATATATTTTTCCAGACATAGTTGCTTGGAGGGAATGTTTGTGTTTATAATATGTCAGTATGAGGGCTGTTAAATATTAGACTGATAATAATTTTTAAAACATCATTAGATTACAATTACTATTGGTACCAATATTATAACAATATGAATGCCAAGGAATGTTACTTCTTGTTTTTTTTAAGAAAACCACAAACCTTCAAAGTATGGAAAGGAACAGTTAAGAAAAGGCAAATATACACTCAAAACTGCTCACAGTTCATAGTCCTTGGAAATGAAAGTGCACAGGTAAAATACTGCATTGTATGAACCAAATTTATCTTTAATTTTTGCCCATCTCACTGTGTTGCATCAGCCACCAGACTGGTAACTCTCTTACACATGACCACTGTACACGTATGTTTGATTATCATCTCAAACTAGAGTAAAAACAACTCTTCACCCTTCTTCAACACTGCTCACCTATATATCTCACAAATCTTTGCAAACAATCACTAATTAAGCCTTACAAAACTCCTGGTAGGTAGGTAAAATTAATATTAATTTTTCAGAGGTGTAAACCAAGATGAAACCTTTTTGTTAACATCTTGTGTCCTCCTCTGTACCCGATCCAAGCCTGGCTCTTTAATTTCAAACTGTAGAGCCTTATACTTTTAGCTCTGGATGTCCATGGTTCAATCAGTGGTGTTGGTTAAGATAGTGGCAGTCCCAAAGGTACAGAAAGATTATGTGGGTGGCCAAAGCTCAGATTATAAGTCAGTGTCAATTTTAGGAACATAGAACCCAGGAGTTCTAGATCAAGGATGGTCCAGTGCTTCAGAAACTAGCCTAGAAACTAGAAGACCCAAAATGAATTCCCAGCTCCATCACAAGCATCCTGTGTGACCTTGGGCAAGTCACTTAGCCTCTCTGTGCCTCAGTTTCCATATGCAGAACTGGGATAACAACACTTCCCTACCTCTCAGAGGATAATACATTGTGAGGATAATACATTCAAGATTGAGGCACCTTGAGATCTGCTGATGAAAAATCTTATAAGAGGCAGGCATTATTATGGTACTATAGTCACTAAATCACACCCAATACAATGTAGAAAACTCTTTCTTTGTATCTCACCTCCACCAGAAGTATGCGTTCCATTGATACAGTGTGTAAACTCTATGCATTCTGCATGGGGTTCAGTATATCTGAGTGCTGGAAGCTTCAGTAAATCAAAACTCTAAAGCATACGACGTTCACTTTTATGGGTATTAAAGATCCAATCCTGAAATGTGTTGAGAACTTGCTGAGAATGCTGGGCACCAGACATGCCAAACCTGCGAAAAAAACACAGAAATTGGGCTTGGTTTTGGCTTAATTGGCTTGTGAGTTGCTTAATTGGCTTGTGAGTTTTTGGCTTATAGCTTGTTGCTTCTTTTTTTTTTCTTTTTTTTTTCTTTTGATCGGCTCCTGGCAAGCAGGGGCAAAGAGGGACAAGCAGTCAGCCGGGGCAAGGGAGGGACAGAGTCAGGGATGCACAGCGGGCCCACCACAGTCCCAGACAATACACCAGGGGATCTAGTCACATAGAGTGTTGGGGTTCTTAGGGATTGGCTTGTTTTGGCCTTGTTTTGAAATGGGATTAGCTTGAGTTGTGGCTTATTATGAAAGTTAGGGCGCTTATTTACTGCGTGAAAGTTGGCAACTGTGCTGGGCACACTCGTTTGTCTCTGAAATCAGTATAAACTGAAGGCACGCAGCATCTTTCAGAATAGGGCCTTAAGCTTGTGAAGAAAGGCTTGTGTGTATCTACAGTGTCATAAATTCCAAGTCCAGAAGGGACCATTTTGTTAATCTACTCTGACCTCCCTGTGCGACACAGGCCACAGGACTTCCCCACATTAATTCCTGTCTGAATTAGAACATATATTTTAGGGGAAACGGGTGGAAATCAAATCTTGATGGAGAATCCACCACAAGAAATACACTAAAAGAGAGAGGTCTATATGTGTCTAGCCTAGATAGTTAATAAATATACAGAATGCCATATACTAGTACAGTGATTCTCAACCTTTCCAGACTACTGTACCCTTTCAGTGGTCAGATTTGTCTTGTGTACCCCCAAGCTTCACCTCACTTAAAAACTGTTTGCTTAGAAAATCAGACTATAAAAAAAAAGTGTCACAGCACATTATTACTGAAAAACTGCTTACTTTCTCATGTTTACCATATAATTATAAAATAAATCAACTGGAATATAAATATTGTACTTACATTTCAGTGTACAGTACATAGAGCAGTATAAACAAGTCATTGTCTTTATGAAATTTTAGTTTGTACTGACTTCGCTAGTGCTTTTCATGTAGCCTTTGTTATAAAACTAAGCAAATATCTAGATGAGCTGATGTACCCCCTGGAAGACCTCTGTGTATCCCCAGGGGTACGCGTACCCAGGTTGAGAACCAGTGTACTAGCACATAAGAATAAAGTAGCATTGTTCATAATAGTAGGTTCAATAAAGTTGTACCTGATTATAGTCATGTTGTTACAGATATTAATCATATGGCTTAATGCACAAGTTGGAGGTGCTCAGCTACTATGAGGATGAAGATAGTATAAGAACATATATAAAATAGAATAGTTATGCATTGCAAAAGGTTTCCTGAGTTCATCTCTTAACACGTAATCTCTTTTGCTGCCCTCTATTGATCAGAACAGGTCAGCCCTGTTCACGAGTATCTGTACCCACTGTGGGGTGGGCTACTGAAGTCTGCCCCTTTAGCACTCTAGGTTTTGAGTTTTATTCCAGATGAAGCATGTTAATTGAGTGCATGTCAGTAGCTGTTCACCTCTAGCACAAAGGAAGCCTGGTGGATACTTTCAGGGAGATGCCTTTCTAGCATCACCAAGTGAAGCTCAACAGGTGATAGCCTCGGCATCTGCCAGTGGGAGAATCTGAAATTGCGGAAGTTCATTGCACTCCATTTATCATGTTCTGCATGTTTGCATGCTGTTTGTCCTAAATATAAAGGGAAGGGTAAACCCCTTTGAAATCCCTCCTGGCTAGGGGAAAGCTCCTCTCACCTGTAAAGGGTTAAGAAGCTAAAGGTAACCTCGCTGGCACCTGACCAAAATGACCAATGAGGAGACAAGATACTTTCAAAAGCTGGGAGGAGGGAGAGAAACAAAGGGTCTGTGTGTCTGTCTATATTCTGTCTTTGCTGGGGATAGACCAGGAATGGAGTCTTAGAACTTTTAGTAAGTAATCTAGCTAGGTACGTGTTAGATTATGATTTCTTTAAATGGCTGAGAAAAGAACTGTGCTGAATAGAATAACTATTTCTGTCTGTGTATCTTTTTTGTAACTTAAGGTTTTGCCTAGAGGGGTTCTCTATGTTTTGAATCTAATTACTCTGTAAGGTATCTACCATCCTGATTTTACAGGGGGGATTTCTTTATTTCTATTTACTTCTATTTTTATTAAAAGTCTTCTTGTAAGAAAACTGAATGTTTTTTCATTGTTCTCAGATCCAAGGGTCTGGGTCTGTAGTCACCTAGGCAAATTGGTGAGGCTTTTTACCAAACCTTGTCCAGGAAGTGGGGTGCAAGGTTTTGGGAAGTATTTTGGGGGGAAAGACATGTCCAAACAGCTCTTCCCCAGTAACCAGTATTAGTTTGCTGGTGGTAGCGGCCAATCCAAGGACAAAGGGTGGAATATTTTGTACCTTGGGGAAGTTTTGACCTAAGCTGGTAAAGATAAGCTTAGGAGGTTTTTCATGCAGGTCCCCACATCTGTACCCTAGAGTTCAGAGTGGGGGCGGAATCTTGACGTGGTGGCATAGTGGTGGGATTAACCTGAAATCATTTTGAGATCCAGCTGAGACTTTTTGAACTAGAAATACAAATTTTAAAAAGGAAATTTTTTTTTGCTTTGGAAAGGAAGTCCAGAAAGCAGCTGAAACTGAAAGCAGCTTGTTTTTTCTCTGCTTTGTGGCCAAGCAGAGACAAAAGGGGATTATCTTTGTGAATTGCAGGTTTTCTTTGCCTGGAGGCAGGGTACTTAACTCCTGCAGGGAAATTCACAGTCTTCCAACCCAGAGTTTTTTTTTTCCCTAAAAGTAAATGGGGGGGGGGTTCTACCCATTTGCCTGGAGACAACAGTGGCAGGGGTGTTTTTTTAGGATTTTGATTTTTTACAAGGAGCACAAGTTTAAAAAGGATTTTTTTTTCCTTTGGGCTGCTGGTAAGCAGATTTCCAAGTAGTTGAAGGTTTTTTGCTTTGATGTGGGCCCAGAGCAGAGACAAGGGAATTGTCTTTTTCTGTAGGCTGACAATCACTATCAGAGAATAGGTATTCTATTCCAGCACAGCAAAATTTTACAGCCAAGTTTTGTTTGTTTATTTCTAAACCTCGGGTGTAAAGTTAGTTAAAAACAGAGAGGTTAGAATGACAAAATCCACGGCTCGACAAAAGCTGGAATTAGCCAGTTTTCAGGCTGAGGAAAGACAAAGGGAACATGAAAGACAGATAGAACTCATGCGGCTGAAGAAGGAGGAGAAGGAACAAGAAAGGGAGGCAGCGATTGAGGCAGCGAAAGAGGCAGAACAACACCAAGTGGCTGCTCACAGGAGAGCTATGGAAGCAAGGGACAAAGAACTGGAGGAGAAGGAAAAAGAGAGGAAGTATGTGGAGGAGATAGAGAAGATAAAGGCTCAGCAGAATATCCCAACAAACCCTAGCAATCCTTCTCCAAGTACCACTTCCCATCCCAAAAAGTTCCCCACCTACAAGGCAGGCGATGATACTGAGGCCTTCCTAGAAAACTTCGAAAGGGCCTGCCTTGGGTACAACATCTCTACTGACCAATACATCGTAGAGCTGAGGCCGCAGCTCAGTGGACCCTTAGCTGAGGTGGCAGCTGAAATGCCTAAAGAACACATGAACAAGTATGAACTGTTTAAATCCAAGGTGAGAGTCAGAATGGGGATAACACCCGAGCAGTCTCATCGGAGGTTCAGAGCCCTAAGGTGGAAACCAGACGTGTCATTTACCCGACATGCCTACCACATTGTGAAACATTGGGATTCCTGGATATCAGGAGCAAGTGTTGAATCTCCAGTAAATTTGCTCTTCCTAATGCAAATGGAACAATTCTTAGAGGATGTTCCTGAGGAAATAGAAAGATACATCCTAGACGGGAAGCCCAAAACTGTAATCGAGGCAGGAGAGATTGGAGCCAGACGGGTGGAGGTGGCAGAGAAGAAGAAAACTGATCGCAGTTGGAGCGGAGACCAGAAGGGACAACCCCAGACCACACCCTATTACCGGGGGCCGCCCAAGGCCCCACCTACCTCCCAAAGAACCCTCCAGACCCCTTATCATCCCACCACCCCATTCTCCAGCAACCCACCTCGCCCCAGTGACCCATCAGCTGGACGATGTTTTAAATGTAACGAGCTGGGGCATGTAAAGGCCAACTGCCCCAAGAACCCCAACAGATTACAGTTCATTGCACCGGAATCACACCAGAGGTCCGCAGGCCCAGATACCTCCCAGATACCCTTGGAGCGGAGGGAAACTGTGAGTGTGGGCGGGAAGAAGGTCACCGCGTGGAGGGACACCGGAGCACAAGTGTCAGCTATCCATGCTTCCTTAGTGGACCCCAATTTAATCAACCCAGAGATCCAAGTGACGATTCAACCCTTTAAGTCCAACTCTTTCAATTTGCCTACAGCCAAGTTGCCTGTCCAGTACAAGGGCTGGTCAGGAATGTGGACTTTTGCAGTCTATGATGATTATCCCATCCCCATGCTGTTGGGGGAAGACTTGGCCAAGCATGTGAAGCAGGCCAAGGGGGTGGGAACGGTCACCTGCAGCCAGGCTAAACAAGCCGTGAGGCCTAGCTCTGTTCCGGAAACTTCTATCAGGACCCGGTCAGAGGTGATGAACCCGGACCCCAGGCCAATGTCTGCAACAGCAGTAGTAGATCCAGTCCCAGAGACCCAGATGGAACCAGTCCCAGAACCGGAACCAGCCGAACAACCAACACCAGACCCAGTGTCAGCACTGAATCCAGTACTTGCAACCTCAACACCAGAGGGCCCCACCGAACCTGAACTGGCAGCAGCCGATAACCCTACACAAGAGGCTCAGCCGGAGCCTGAATCCCAACATAGTGCACCAGCGGAGAGCGGTTCACAGTCAACAGAATCAGCTCCATCCCCTATATCGCTTCCAGAGGGACCAAGCCTAGGTCCACAATCCCATGAGGAACTGATGTCCCCAACATCAAGGGAACAGTTCCAGACCGAACAGGAGCAGATGAAAGCCTCCAGAGAGCTTGGACGGTGGCACGGAGCAACCCACCGCCTCTCAGCTCTTCTAATCGATCCAGGTTTGTTGTAGAAAGAGGACTTTTATACAAGGAAACTCTTTCTGGGGGACACCAGGAAGACTGGCATCCTCAGAGACAGTTGGTAGTTCCAACTAAATACCAGGCCAAACTCTTGAGCTTAGCCCATGATCACCCTAGTGGCCATGCTGGGGTGAACAGGACCAAAGACCGTTTGGGGGGGTCATTCCACTGGGAGGGAATGGGCAAGGATGTTTCTACCTATGTCCAGTCTTGTGAGGTGTGCCAAAGAATGGGAAAACCCCAAGACCAGGACAAAGCCCCTCTCCAGCCACTCCCCATCATTGAAGTTCCATTTCAGCGAGTAGCTGTGGATATTCTGGGTCCTTTTCCAAAAAAGACACCCAGAGGAAAGCAGTACATACTGACTTTCATGGATTTTGCCACCCGATGGCCGGAAGCAGTAGCTCTAAGCAACACCAGGGCTAAAAGTGTGTGCCAGGCACTAGCAGACATTTTTGCCAGGGTAGGTTGGCCCTCCGACATCCTCACAGATGCAGGGACTAATTTCCTGGCAGGAACTATGAAAAACCTTTGGGAAGCTCATGGGGTAAATCACTTGGTTGCCACTCCTTACCATCATCAAACAAATGGCATGGTGGAGAAGTTTAATGGAACTTTGGGGGCCATGATACGTAAATTCGTAAATGAGCACTCCAATGATTGGGACCTAGTGTTGCAGCAGTTGCTCTTTGCCTACAGAGCTGTACCACACCCCAGTTTAGGGTTTTCCCCATTTGAACTTGTATATGGCCATGAGGTTAAGGGGCCATTGCAGTTGGTGAAGCAGCAATGGGAGGGATTTACACCTTCTCCAGGAACTAACATTCTGGACTTTGTAACCAACCTACAAAACACCCTCCGAACCTCTTTAGCCCTTGCTAAAGAAAACTTACAGGATGCTGAAAAAGAGCAAAAAGCCTGGTATGATAAACATGCCAGAGAGCGTTCCTTCAAAGTAGGGGACCAGGTCATGGTCTTAAAGGCGCTCCAGGCCCATAAAATGGAAGCATCGTGGGAAGGGCCATTCATGGTCCAAGAGCGCCTGGGAGCTGTTAATTATCTCATAGCATTCCCCACCTCCAACTGAAAGCCTAAGGTGTACCATATTAATTCTCTAAAGCCCTTTTATTCCAGAGAATTAAAGGTTTGTCAGTTTACAGCCCATGGAGGAGACGACGCTGAGTGGCCTGAAGGTGTCTACTATGAAGGGAAATGTGCTGGTGGTGTGGAAGAAGTGAACCTCTCCATGACCCTTGGGCATATGCAGCTACAGCAGATCCAGGAGCTGTGCACTAGCTATGCGCCAACATTCTCAGCCACCCCAGGACTGACTGAACGGGCATACCACTCCATTGACACAGGTAATGCTCACCCAATTAGGGTCCAACCTTACTGGGTGTCTCCTCAAGCTAAAACTGCTATAGAACGGGAGATCCAAGATATGTTACAGATGGGTGTAATCCGCCCCTCTGAAAGTGCATGGGCATCTCCAGTGGTTCTAGTTCCCAAACCAGATGGGGAAATACGTTTTTGCGTGGACTACCGTAAGCTAAATGCTGTAACTCGCCCAGACAACTATCCAATGCCACACACAGATGAACTATTAGAGAAACTGGGACGGGCCCAGTTCATCTCTACTTTGGACTTAACCAAGGGGTACTGGCAGGTACCACTAGATGAATCTGCCAAGGAAAGGTCAGCCTTCACCACACATCTCGGGCTGTATGAATTTAATGTATTCCCTTTCGGGCTGCGAAATGCACCCGCCACCTTCCAAAGACTTGTAGATCGTCTCCTAGCGGGATTAGGAGAATATGCAGTCGCCTACCTTGACGATGTGGCCATATTTTCGGATTCCTGGGCAGACCACCTGGAACATCTACAAAAAGTCTTTGAGCGCATAAGGGAGGCAGGACTCACTGTTAAGGCTAAGAAGTGTCAAATAGGCCTAAACAGAGTGATTTACCTTGGACACCAGGTGGGTCAAGGAACTATCAGCCCCCTACAGGCCAAAGTGGATGCCATCCAAAAGTGGCCTGTCCCAAAATCAAAGAAACAGGTTCAATCCTTCTTAGGCTTGGCCGGTTATTACAGACGATTTGTACCACAATACAGCCAAATTGCCGCCCCACTGATAGACCTAACCAAAAAAGAAACAGCCAAATGCTGTTCAGTGGACCGAAAAGTGTCAGAAGGCCTTTAACAAGCTTAAAGCGACACTCATGTCTGACCCTGTACTAAGGGCCCCAGACTTTGACAAACCGTTCCTAGTAACCACAGATGTGTCCGAGCGTGGTGTGGGAGCAGTTTTAATGCAGAAAGGACCTGATCAAGAATTCCACCCTGTAGTGTTTCTCAGCAAAAAACTGTCTGAGAGGGAAAGCAACTGGTCAGTCACTGAAAAAGAATGTTACGCCATTGTCTACGCTCTGGAAAAGCTACGCCCATATGTTTGGGGACGGCGTTTCCACCTGCAAACCGACCATGCTGCACTAAAGTGGCTTCACACTGTCAAAGAAACTAACAAAAAACTTCTTCGGTGGAGTTTAGCTCTCCAAGATTTTGATTTCGACATCCAACACATCTCAGGAGCTTCTAACAAAGTGGCTGATGCACTCTCCCGTGAAAGTTTCCCAGAATTAACTGGTTAAAATCGTCCTTGAGATGTAGAAAATATTGTTAGTCTTTATGTACTCGGTAGAATATTTAGAGATGCATGTGTCTTATTAACTCTGTTTTTTCTAGAGCTCCAGGAAGAAATCCCAGCCAGTGTTTCACCCTAGCTGAGATTTGGGGGGGGTGTCATAAATATAAAGGGAAGGGTAAACCCCTTTGAAATCCCTCCTGGCCAGGGGAAAGCTCCTCTCACCTTTAAAGGGTTAATAAGCTAAAGGTAACCTCGCTGGCACCTGACCAAAATGACCAATGAGGAGACAAGATACTTTCAAAAGCTGGGAGGAGGGAGAGAAACAAAGGGTCTGTATGTCTGTCTATATTCTGTCTTTGCCGGGGATAGACCAGGAATGGAGTCTTAGAACTTTTAGTAAGTAATCTAGCTAGGTAGGTGTTAGATTATGATTTCTTTAAATGGCTGAGAAAAGAACTGTGCTGAATAGAATAACTATTTCTGTCTGTGTATCTTTTTTGTAACTTAAGGTTTTGCCTAAAGGGGTTCTCTATGTTTTGAATCTAATTACCCTGTAAGGTATCTACCATCCTGATTTTACAGGGGGGATTTCTTTATTTCTATTTACTTCTATTTTTATTAAAAGTCTTCTTGTAAGAAAACTGAATGCTTTTTCATTCTTCTCAGATCCAAGGGTTTGGGTCTGTGGTCACCTATGCAAATTGGTGAGGCTTTTTAGCCAACATTTCCCAGGAAAGGGGGGGTGCAAGTGTTGGGAGGATTGTTCATTGTTCTTAAGATCCAAGGGTCTGGGTCTGTAGTCACCTAGGCAAATTGGTGAGGCTTTTTACCAAACCTTGTCCAGGAAGTGGGGTGCAAGGTTTTGGGAAGTATTTGGGGGGAAGGACGCGTCCAAACAGCTCTTCCCCAGTAACCAGTATTAGTTTGGTGGTGGTAGCGGCCAGTCCAAGGACAAAGGGTGGAATATTTTGTACCTTGTGGAAGTTTTGACCTAAGCTGGTAAAGATAAGCTTAGGAGATTTTTCATGCAGGTCCCCACATCTGTACCCTAGAGTTCAGAGTGGGGGAGGAACCTTGACACTGTTTTATAGGCATATTGCTCCGCAGTGTAACCATTTTAGTGTGCAAACCCTACATTTTTCGTTTAATTTGCAACAGAAAATGTCAAGATAAATGAGGTGATGTTTCTCACTCGCCAACAGGAATTTTCCCCGGAAGTTTACCAGACATCAGTCTCAATGGGGATGGAAGTCTTCCTTCACTTACAGCCATATTTGCAAAGAGGGAAATGAGTAAACACTACATGCAGTTTCACTTGGGTCTATTTTATTATAGATTAAAAACTTGTTCAGGGTTTGCATTGCAGGCGAAGGTTATAAAGGCAACAAATAGATCCTTTGGACAACATGAGTGCCACAGAGATCATCCCTTGTGAACAGGATAGAGACAGATGTATCCTTCACTCTCATAGTTCTGTTTATGTAGTTAAGCTCCAAGGGAACCAGAAGGCATTAGTGCAGGACAGGAAGGATGATCTTCTGGCTAAGCTGCTTGACTGAGACTTGGCAACTCTGAGTTCAGTTTCTGGACACACCATGTGTTTCCCTTTGTGTTATAGCTCAGTTCTCCACTTCCACATATGTAAAATAAGTATTAAAATATTTTCTCCTTTCCTTTGTTGGTTTTTGCCTAAATAGATTATAAATTTTTCAGGATGGGAATTGTCTCTTAGAATCATAGAAGGAGATAAATGTTGAAAGAGGTCTCAGGAAGTCATCTAGTCCAACCCCCTGCTCAAAGCAGGACCAACCCCAACTAAATCATCCCAGCCAGGGATTTGTCAAGCTGGGCCTTAAAAACCTTTAAGGATGGAGATTCCAGCACCTCCCTAGGTAACCCATTCCAGTGCTTCTCCACCCTCCTAGTGAAATAGTTTTTCCTAATATCCAACCTCAACCTCCCCCACTGCAACTTGAGACCTTTGCTCCTTGTTCTGTCATTTTACTACATTCATGTACCATGTCTATCACAATTTGCGCCCCAGTTGCTGTTGGGGCCTCTATACTATAGTTATAATCAAAGACTTTATCCTACAAATTGAAATTAGTTGAACTTTATAAAGGGAGTAGGAGCATTTAAAGTCATTATTTTTCAGTTAGACATATAAAGAATATTCTTTTTATTGTCCGAGTCCATATAACGATGATGAGGGCTGCTGCTTTGAAAAGAAAAATCTTGGGTAGTTTTTAGGATTTGAGTTTTGTCAAGGACAGGTTTTTCATAAATTGATATGAAAGTAAGTGTGTTCAGTATTGTGAGCACTCTGTGGCAGGGAATGTATCTTACCTATCTGTCGCATTGTCTAATTTGCCATATCTATCTATTTACTGTATCTATCTGCAAATCAACCACACAAAAATAACCCTACTCCAAATGGATCATTCTGTAACTGAAAAAGGGAAAAGTGATAGAGATTCCATGAGCTCTGTTAGGGATCTTGCTAGAGTTAAACGATTTTACTTGCAAGGTGCCCAGATACTAAGGTGATGGGTGTCAGTACAAAACCCTAAGGTGATCTCTCTGTTGTATTTGTCTATCTATGTTTTAGACTATAAGTTCATTGGGAGGGGAGTGTGTTTTCCTATGTGGGTACCACCATGGGGACCCAATCTAATTGGGTCCCATGTGTATTACATTGATTTTAGTATTTGTATGACAGTATCATTCAATGTACTGTTTTTCATCGTGATGTTGTTTCTTTAAAATGCTGCCAGGAAAAAAGGCCTTGACATGCATCTGTAATGATCTATATAAAACAAATCTAGTTCTTCCCAGGCATCACCAAGATTACCCCCCACACACCCCCTAAAATGAGGCCATTCAAACCCAAATTAGAAATGGCGTGTCTGGGGGGAGACTAGAAAAGATTCTCTACTTGCTTAATTTGACCACTTTAACTGAGCATGTTGTGTTTATGTTCTGACTTTTTATGTGAGGAATTAATGCAGCTGTTTCCTCTTTTAAGGGACCAGAGGGATTCAAAGAGTCATTGAGAGGTTAGCACTCAGACTAGCGGACTGTGTAGCCGGAGAAGCTGTCAGGGCGATGCCCAGGTCTCGTGCTGTGCAAAAAGACTCTGCCCAAGTGCATTTCCAAAGAGACTCATGTATTTTATGCATGCAACAGCTGTTCCATTACCTCCCTTAAAATGACTTCATAAAGCAGAGAGCCTTTTCCCAATTTGTTTTAGCTGCTGTTGCTGAATATCTTCATTTGGGGGTTGATTCAAAGCCCATGGAGACTTTCCATTGACTTCCATGGCCTCTGGATCAGACCTCCGATGCATTAGACAGAATACTTTGCACCTTATCTTATTCCGTATGGTAAAACTCCCATTGTGTGCAATGGCAGGCACTTAATTTCTGATATTTTAGACAGCAAATTGCTCCTTTGCTAATTATTCGAAGGCTCAGAGCGCAGGTTCACTTATGATAAACTTATTATTTGAAGTTGAATCAAATCTCTTCAGTGTGTGAATTAGGGCTAGAAATCTCACGCAGATACTCTATTTTGCTTCCCTTATTTTAGACTATGATAGCACCTAGAGGCTCAACTGAGATTGGACCTCCGTTGTGCTGAATGCTGAACAAATACATAACCAGAGACAGACGCTGCCCTGAAGAGTTTACAGTCTAAATCAGTGGTTCCTAAACTTGTTCCACCGCTTGTGCAGGGAAAGCCCCTGGCAGGCTGGTCTGATTTGTTTACCTGCCACGTCCACGGGTTCGGCCGATCGCGACTCCCAGTGGCCGCAGTTCGCTGCTCCAGGCCCATGGGAGCTGCTGGAAGCAGCGCAGGCCGAGGGATGTACTGGATGCCACTTCCAGCAGCTCCCATTGGCCTGGAGCAGCGAACCGCGGCCAGTGGGAGCCACAATCGGCCGAACCTGCGGACGCAGCAGGTAAACAAACCGGCCCAGCCCGCCAGGGACTTTCCCTACACAAGCGATGGAACAAGTTTGGGAACCACTGGTCTAAATAAATGGGAGAAATGAAGCATGATTGTCCCCATTTTACAGATGAGGCACAGAGGCGCAAAGACCTGGATCCTCAAAAGTATTTAATCTCCTAAATTCCATTGATTGGACCCCAGGTTCACACAGGCAGCCTATGGTAGAGCTAGGAATTGTACTCATGTCTCTGGAGTTCCAGTCCAGCACTGTATGCACACAAACCTTGCTTCAACTTATTTCTCCTTCTTCCACTGTGCAGAACTGACCACAGCTGGCTCTGCCTGGAAACTTGCACATTGAAGCTCTATCCTGGCAATTGATCTTAATCAGTGTGAGACTCACATGAGATTATTGACCTTTTTGCTTCCAGTCCCAGCCATTAAGTACCACGAGAACATCCTTTCCTGGTAATTGGAATCCTGAGGTGTAAAGGTGTGTGAAAACGAGGTGGGGAGAAACAGCTCAGAGTATCACAGAGCCTTAGAAATAGCAGTCTGAGTTTGGTTCTAGTATGGACAAAATTTCAGGGATTTTTTTTAAAAAAAGTCATCTCTTAATTATCTGAGAGAAATTCCACATTGAATCCCCCCATAACATTTGTAAGCAACAATAAAACACTCTTGTGGGCATTTACTCTACCCTCTGTGTAGTGTGTTGTGAGCTTGTTAGTTGTTAGTTACACTGATGAGCCTCTTGTCAGTTCCTTTGATGGTTATCTGTGCAGTTTTATTTCAAAGGAGACAAGAGCAGTGGCAGGGTTCTATATGAGTAGGAATTGGTGAGGCATGTTTACCCTATGCCAGACTGACTGAAGGCCATCCTTGCCTTCAGAGGGTGTTTGAAACATTCTCCACTTTGACATCTATTGCTGAGCAGTGCTATATTAGACCTAGATATTTATTTGTTGAGAGTGCATCCAATGCATGGGGACCCTGTGTCAGAAATGAGGGCCTGCAGCTGGCCTGGGATCAGCTTGCTAACTGATCCGAGACCCCTAATCAGACAGATTGGCTGAGTGGCATTGCTCGTACTGCTCTTAAACACAGCATGAGCAACCATCCAGTGGATACTCAATGTTTACATTCGCAGCTGCAATGGCTCCTGTGCCTGCCTTGTTCCCTGCCTTGCTCTCGCCCTGTTCTTGCCTTGATCCTGCTCTGCTCCCATGCTTGGATCCTGACTCCTGGCTGTGATCCCTCAGCTTTGACTCCTGGATCTTGACTCTGGCTTTGACCATTAGGCAAGACTGCCAGACTTCCCGCTCCCCAGTCCGTGACATGCTGAGATGGTGACATCACTGAATTGTCGGACTGCCCCTTTTCCAGTGTAAAAGACACTGTGGACCTACATTCTCCTTCTTAGATTACCTGCTGCCCTGGGGAGGCAGTAAACTGAGACAGGTCCCTGTCTGATGCAGCATATGCTCCTTGACACACTAGCGTCAAGCCATGGCAGTGGGACCACTGGCAGAGCAGAGTCAAGAATATGCCCACTCCATGCCTCCTCCTACCCCCTTCCTGCTCGGGTGTTTGCTACCCCTGCACGCTGGAACCGGAGGTATGGCAAAGGAGCACAAGAGAGTAAGGTGACTCCTTATTTCTCCTTCTTCCACTGTGCAGAACTGGCCACAGCTGGCTCTGCCTGGAAACTTGCACATTCTCTTCAAAGTAAACTCTTGATGGTTTAGAAGATTTTGGAGTAGAACAGAGATAGTAAGAGAAATAAAAAGCTGCTTTAGTAAACTCGCTCACTCTGCAATCAGTATTACTAGCACTTTGCTACTCCTCTGCTGAATACGTTTTTGCAGTGGGGGCACGATCCCTTCATATAAAGAAGCTAGATCCTGTACTTAATACTGCCTGCCACTATGTTACAGGATGCCTTAAACTTTCTCACATCAACAGACTCTACATCCTTGCAGGTGTTGCTTCTCCTGATGTACCCTGGGAAGTTACTAGTAGATTCCAGTGCAGAAGGCAATGCACGGATCCAAGACATCCGCCATACACCACCGACGGTGAGTTGACTGAAGTCACAACCAAGTTTTCTTGCCTCACATTGTCACCCAAACACACAAGGGTTTAGTTATTGCAAATGAGCAGGGAACAAACCTGTAGCCTGTGTACTCCAGCTCCCATCACCCAGTGCAGACCAGCCCTGGACTACATCGCCTTAACTGACTCCACACTGGAGCTGGCCACTCGAGAGATGCAATAATCAAGTGGGGCTATATTACTGGCCCCAATGCCTGTGACTGTGGCAGATCGCCTCAAAATAAGCAGCTTCTCCGGTGAAGGCAGCTGCTTGAGGGCAAATGCTCTTCCAGTAACCTTATGGAGTGCAACAATCAAGCAACTGCATGTGCCCAGATGTGGTGGGAAACATTCTCAGGACGTGTCAAGAAGAAGACAAGAGCAAGCAACTGCTACACAAGGCATAGGGATAGATAGTAAGACAGTAAATATTATAATGCTATTATATAAATACATGGTAGGACCACACCTAGAATACTGCCTGCAGTTCTGATCAGCCCATCTCAATTCCCATTGGAATTGGAAAAAGTACAGAGTGAGGCAACACAAATGATGAAGGGGATGGAACAGCCTCCGTATGAGAAGAGATTAAAAAGACTGGGACTGTTCAGCTTGGAAAAGAGACGACTAAGGGGGGACATGAGGGAGGTACTCAGCTGCACTGGTCAGAATTTGGAGTAACTCCATTTACTTCATTAGGATGACTTTGGATGTACACAGCTGTAAGTGAGGACAGAATCAGGTTTACTCCATTTAAAGGCAGAAAGAACAGAGGATTTTGCTGAAACTTTGGTCTCTGCTGTTGCTGCTGCAGCTGCATCTCAGTGGTCTGAACTGTTTGCTGCAGAGCTGCGAAGCAGGTGATGACCCAAGATGACACTGCAGTGTCCACTCAGGATTGAAGCAGGAAGAGGTTAGGGGTTAGGCTTTCGGGTTTGAAAATCTGCCAGAGGCTTTTGCATCAGGAGGAGCTTGAGAATCTTCTGAAGAGATGACAAGAGAAAAGGAAGGGAAAGTGAGAGAACAGATGATATCTTGGTGTATATTAGAGCATGATACCACTCCAAGGGACACTTTCATTTACACTGGTTTATGTGCCCTCTGTGCCGTCTTACCCTGTTCTCTTCTTGCCCTGTAATCTTTCTCCAATCCCTGCTGTCAGACTATTAGCCACTCTCAGGATACAGTTCTGGGAGCACATCTAGCCTCATTGTATGACTCAAAGCTGCAATGGTAATTTTGTCCAACAGGATTGCAGGAAAGTGTGACTTGTGCCTGTACAGAGACAGCAAGATGACACTCTATTTGTGTAATGAGTCCATGGAGTTATGGCATTATCGAGAGGTTACCACAGGTAGACATCAGCACCGCACTGTTCTAGGTGCTGTATGTACTCACAGTAAGAGCCACCCCTTTGCCCCAAAGAGCTTCCAGCCTAAATAGACAAGTAAGGCATTGTCCTCCCCTTTTTACAGTTAGGGAATCAAGGTACAGAGTAAGTGACTTGCCCAACATCACACACAGAGTCAGTTGGCAAGACTGATGCCAAAGTTGTTGGGCCTGGTTCTGACTGGCTCAGTTCAAAACCCATTGAAATCAATGGTGAGGTTCCCATGGACTTGAATGAGCTTCATCTTGGGGCCTAAATCACGAGTGGCGTCACTGAAGTCAGTGGTGTTACTCTGCTGTAAACCGGTCTCAAGAAGGTGAGAGTCAGATGCCCCATGATGCCTTTTGCTTCCGTAAATTGAATATGCAGCTTGTTCTGAGAACAAGCTTCCTCCTGCCTGGGAAGTGTATTAGTGATCCACAGTGACTGCTTGCTCTCTGGCAGCAAACCTAGTTTCAAAAGTGTAAAATGAATTTCGGCTCAGGGAGTTGGCCACAAGTGAGCAGGCGGTTTGTGAATTATTTATAAGATTGAGCATGCTTCTAAATGTTGTTCTGGAGGAAATTTTGCAATATACTGTACATTTTTGTTAATATTTGGAAAAATGCTCCTGGATTCATAGGTTTGGGATTCCCTCTCTATAATCTGTTGTGTGTTTGACCAAAGAACCAGATGCACTAATCGCCGTTAAAGAGGCACCCAATTGTATCGGAAATAAGAACAATTATTTTAAGAACAAGGTTATGCTTGTACTTAACGCTTATGCAGCATATTTTATCAGTACATCTCAAAGGGTTTTACATAGGAGATAAATATAATTATCCCCATTTTACAGATGGGGAAACTCAGACACAGATAGGTCGAATGACTTACCCAATGCCACACAACAGGCCAAGGAAAGTCAGGAACCAAACCCAGGTATTTGGAGTCCTAGCCCAGGGCTCAATCCACTAGACCAGTGGTTCCCAAACTTGTTCTGCCGCTTGTGCAGGGAAAGGCCCTGGCAGGCCGCGCCAGTTTGTTTAGCTGCTGCGTCCACAGGTTCGGCCGATCGCAGCTCCCAGTGGCCGCGGTTCGCTGCTCCAGGCCAACGGGAGCTGCTGGAAGCGGCGTGGGCCGAGGGATATACTGGCTGCCGCTTCCAGCAGCTCCCATTGGCCTGGAGCAGCGAACCGCGGCCACTGGGTGCCGCAATCAGCCGAACCTGCGGACGCAGCAGGTAAACAAACCGGCCTGGCCCGCCAGGGGCTTTTCCTGCACAAGCGGTGGAACAAATTTGGGAACCACTACACTAGACTATACGGCATCCTAATTAACTTTACACTGGCATATTTCAGATTCCCCAGTATGGGAAACATTTGTATTTCGATGCTGGTGTAACACACGTCAAACTCAATCCAAACGCCGGGGACTGGACTAGATGACCTCCTGAGGTGGCTTCCAGTCCTGTGATTCTATGCTTCTATTGTTTGACAGCTCAGGATTCTTTATTACTTCACATAGCACAAACACAGCTGCTATGCAGAGCAGAGAGAGAAAGGGAGAGTGCTACTAAGGGATCAGTATGTGACCATTCAAACTAAAATGTTTCCAACACAGTTTAGCATGGCTAGACAACTTGATTCAATAGCCTAATAACACAGAGCCACATGGCTTCAGCTTTTCTGTTCCTGTACAGTACATAGCATCCAATGCCTGGACTAACAGAATTAAACAACAAACTGCAACTGCTGTTTCTATAGTCACATATTCCTAGTACTTTGAACTTTTTTTTTTCCATTTAGGCAGTAAGTGTTGTAGAAATCTGTATAAGACACACCTATAATAAAGAGCTTCTGTTTGCCAGAAGCTGGGAATGAGCAACTGGGGATGGATCGCTTGATGATGACCTGTTCTGTTCATTCCCTCTGGGGCACTGGCATTGTCCACTGTCGGAAGACAGGGTACTGGGCTAGATGCACCCCTGGTCTGACCCAGTAGGGCCATTCTTATGAGACTCAATGATCTGTATGGAACAGGGCTCAAACTACAATATCTACCCCTATACCACACAATCCCAGCCATCAGTCATATGGAGTAGCTAGAAATGACCACTTCTGGGGAACACAGCGGTGGGTTGTCCAACAAATTCATGTAGTCTCCATCACATGGATCTGAACCCCCTAAAACCTTAGAAGATCGGGTCTGAACTTCGTGGCTCAGACCCATTTCAATTTTCTGTCTATTTTTTATCACCATTTGCGAGAGAAGGAATTGTTCTGTCTGTGTGTGTGTGACAGAGATTATGCTGACCTAAATTGAAGTGTCTGTGTGGAAAATGGATTGGCAAAGTTCCTTGGTTGTCTGACATGTACTTTGTTCTGCTCAGAATGAGATGAGTGCACTGATGGGAGACAGTGGTAAGTGGAGTTTTTTTGCACTCACACCTGATCAGATCTGTGTACATACCCATCACCTTAAGCCTCGACCTACAAGGGTCTGAATGCCTTCTGTATATGCTGAATGCTCCTCTTCCAGGTTCCAGCGGGATCAGAAACTGTGCAAGAAAAAGCCTTTGGCCTCCGATGCTGGCCAGTTCAGAAGTAGAGCATTGCATGAAAATGAAAAGCAAAATCAGAACATAGAAACTAAACTTTGTCAAAGCAGAAAAATAACAGGTAGTTTGGGGAGAGGAGAGTGTCTGAAATTAATGGTTTTTGATGAGCAAAGTTTATGCTCTCTAATCACTTTTTGTTCTCTCATCTCCTAGTCCACAAAAGAGCAAAAATCTTAAGAACACCGGCTACCTTTAGCTTGTTAAATTATTCTCCATGTAACAAAAGCCAGTCCAAAAAGAATGTTATAGCTGCAAAATTTAAATAAGGCAAAGGTTGGAAATTCTAAGTGACAGGTCTGAGTACATCAGGACAAAGACATGGAGTGCTGGATAGATACATGCAAGACAAAGAAGTGATGAACACCACAGTGAGCTTATGGGAATCTCCTCCTGCATTAATAAGTAGCTGCATGGCCTCTAGTATTGCAAAGTTTGTGCTCCACTGCCTCTTCAGACTGGCTCGATTGTGACTACATTGTCCACTAATGGCTGGAGGCTAAAATAGAAGCTGTAATCTTAATTTTTTATTGGCAACCCCATCAGTAGTAGGGGACTGGCCTTTTGATGATCCAGGACAGAGCAGCTCCTTTTCAGTACTATGTTTCAATGTGATGTTGCTGACCACTAATAAACAGTCTCCTAGCTCAAGTGTGTGTTTGTGGGGAAGGGGCAGGAGCTGTGTTTTGGGGCAGAAACTCATGAATTCTATTTATCGTGCTGCATGATGGCCTGCTAGCTTCTGACTAAGAATATGCACACAAACATAGATCATTACTGAACTGTTCTGGAGCCTAAAATGTCACCCGTTCTGCCAAAAGGGAGTGTCTTTACTTTTCCTTTTGCTGGAACTCAAGCTATTCAATGGATTTGACCTTACAAGACAAGAAATTCCCTGCAGCCATTTGAGGACTGTATACATCTACTGGAATGTTAGAACTCCAGTTTCTGTTAGGAGTAACATTCATGGGACGATTCAAGCCCATGAAAGCTAGGAAATAGGAAGGAAAGTCTCCCGCACTGCCAAACTCCTTCCTCTCTGTCTAGGGGGGGGACAGTATATGTGCCAGGTGTTTTGCTATATTGCTGTCTGGTGAGGTGAGTTTAGGTTTGACCTGGGGATCACCTTGCTTTGGTGAATTTAAATCAGACCTTTCATGTTAGTGTAACAGTCAGTGGTTTCCTCAATGTACAACTTGGTTTGATGTGAGATTCTTTATCTGTGTGTTATTGCTATGGGAGACAGTACTGCACTACTGAGCAGGTACAATGGATTCAGTTTGCATAATTTAAAATATGTATTTTATATTTGCTGTAAGTTATAAGGACAAAATGTGTCCTGGCCGCCCCTGAACCCTCCTGGTCCAGCCTTGGGGGTTTGCGTTTATTATATGCAAAAAAAAATGTTCTTAACTCGTGTTAGCCAACCTTAGTTAAAATAGCAGTGAAGACATGGCAACTCGGCTTTTAACTTGGGGTCAGCGTCTCAAGTTAAAACCCACAGGGGAGCCTGGGATTGAATTTGAGCTGCTAACCTGAGTTAAACATGCGTTCACTGCTATTTTAACCTGTTAGCTAACCAAAGTTAATGCTCTTCATGCAATGCAGACACTCCTTGGGAGTGCGGGTATTGTATTAGATCCTGATTCCCTATCGACCCTACAGGATAGTGTACTGTAGTGTCCACTTTACAGGCTAGCTAGCCAGAGAATGGGGCCTAAGCTGAGGCTGCAGAAATGCAGTGCTATTTATTATTTGTCCAGTACCCATGCCTGCTGAATGCTGTTCTCTTTTGCAACTCCGGACATATCTGCTCAGTGATGTGCAGGACACAAAATGCAGATAGTGTCTGCCCTGGCAAACTTGCATCCTCATCAGATGTGTTCAGGGGGAGTAGCTGAGACCCCATTTTCACTCGCAGTGACCAGATCTGTGCAGAAAAAATGTGACACTTGCAAAAACATTCAGTTCCTATTGGAGTAAACTTCAGCTGAGCTTTCTCCCTTGACTGGAACGAGAGCTGAATCTGGCTCACACTTAGTGTTGAGAAGTAGTTACTCCACATGAAGTAAAATTCTCAAAAATGTTGGAGGCATTTAGGAGCCTGAGTCCTGTTTTTCAAAAGTGCTGTAGAAACTTAAAGGTCACATATTTTTTAAAAAAATCCCACTAGGCACCTATCTGCATCTTCCGGTGCCTCAGTACTTTGAAAATCATCAGCCCCTTTTGAAAATGGGACTTGTAATGGGGAGTTTGATACATAAATACCTTTGAGGATCTGAGCCCTAAGTATTTATACGCTTCTAGGAAAAAAAAATGTATCCATTGTGGCACAGTCCTGCATGATGCTGCGTGGCTCCTGAGAAGGGTCCAGTGTCCTCACCTCCCAGTGACTTCAGCTGGATGTGAGAGCGCTGACCAACCTGCAGGGCTGCACGCATGCTCAGCGACGGCTTTTCCAAATGAAACACTAGGCATTTATTTCACTGAGGCAGTGGTAGCATGAGGAGATGGGATACTATGTATGTGTTATCTACAGCACACTGGGGTGTGGTGAGATTATTATGTCCCACTAGCAAAGCACAACTCATTTTCTCACCTACTCATTTCCTTATCCACAGATCAAGCAGAAAAGAGCCTTAGGATCTCTTTTTTCCCCCTTCACAGTCCCATTTGCTAAAGAGTGGGTATATGCCTGCCTCTAAAAATATAGAAATGCAGACTCAGTTGCACCTGCTTAAAACCTCCACTAAACCCCATTTTGGCTTAGAGATTATTGTTTTTAAATATGTAAAAGCAATAATGTTATCCCTGTAGGACCCATAGCCCTCAGTTTAATCTGAAAAAGAAATGGCTAAATCACAGGAGTGCAGAAAAGGCATCTCAGATGGCTAGGTTTTATTTTTCCACCGTCTGGCGGTTTAGCAATGGCCATGATATTTCCATTAAAAAGCATTTAAAAATAATAATACAAAGCCATTTTCTTTGCCTGGGATCCAGTCTCCTGAAGTTTGACAGAGAGGAACTTTTCAGTGCTGGGTATAAACTCCTGACATGATACATTATCTATACAGTAGAAACCCCAAGAGACCAGGAACTACAGATGGTCTGTCAATCTAGTTTAATCTAATCTAATCTACTAATGCATTTATCACCTGGGCGTTTAGCTGATATTGGGTGAATAGCACTCCAGTGCATTGGGCCCGCATGAAGCTTATGTGCTACCTATATCCCACTTAAGCCCCAGTTTCAGGATTTTTATGGTATTTAGGCCATGTTCTTGGTGGTTTCAGTAGTATAGTTTTCCTTTTTAATTTCTTTGTCACCAAAAAAAGAAAAAGAATAGTTTTTGTGAGACAGGGTGGGTAATTGTTAAGTATTAACTATGTTGCTCAGGGATGTGAACAACACAGATGAGCAACATAGCTAGGTCGACCTACATTTTAGGTGTAGACCAGGACTTAGAAAGTAATTGAATATTTTCCACCCTCTTCTCCCCAAAGAATGATCAGTACACCCACCTTTAACCTGTATATTGACAGGGCTGATCAAAAGTGAAAGGACATATTTCGTGTACGTTTTTACAAAAATATTTGCTTTGGTATGTTTTTTTCCCATTAAAATTGAAATTTTCAAAGATTTAGTCTTTTGTTGCTGTTTTAATTGTAAAGGTTTCTACCAGCTCTATGAGTGGTTTTTAAAAAGTCACTATTTTCATGGACGTTTTTATCAAAAATAGCTTCCAGTTTTTTATTAAAAATTCAAATGTTGGTGGAAATTAATCATAATTGTGAATTTTGAATATTTTTGACCAGCTACGTCTAACATCAGACATTATATCTGAGTGGTATAGATTTGATTTAATAGTTCAATGAGAATGTCTAGTCACTTAGAGCACTGATTCTCAACCCTTACTGCAGGCTGCACCCCTTTGGTTCTCAAAATATGTTCTCGTACCCCTTATCAAAAACCTTTGAAGTAGGTCAGTTCTTTAAACCTAGATATATTTTTTGTTTGTATATTATAGTAACCATTAAAAATGTATAATGTTAATAAATACATAGGTCTGATGAAACAAAGTAGTTGTACTTACGTGCCTGTGCTTAATTTGTGTTTTCGATGATTTACCTCCTACAAAAATCTGGCATGTCTCGCACCCCCAGAAAGGGTGTCTCGTACCCCCAGAAAGGGCATCTTGCACCCCCAGGGGGTGCGTGCACCCTGGGTTAAGAACCACTGACTTAGAGGGCCTGATCCCAGAGGTGAAAGTAAGCCAGTATGCTGTGCCAGACCGGATCTGCTTCCCCAGGCTGGCGATTTAAAGGGCCTGGGGCTCCTTGCAGCGGCCGGAGCCCCGGGCCCTTTAAATTACCTTCTGAACCCCGCTGCTGGAGCCCCGGGGTAGCGGTGGCAGAGCTCCAGCGGTGATTTAAAGGCCCCGGGGCTCCCAGCTGGAGCCGGAGCCTTGGGGCCTTTAAGTCTTTAAAGGCCCCTCCTCTTCCGGTTGAGGCCACACCCACGCTCAGGATTCCTGCATATTGGTAAATCCTTTAAGTTACTTTCACCCCTGCCTGATCCTGAAGTGGTGTCAATTGGAGGAACTGGTTTGTGACTGTTTTTCTAAACTTGGAGCATTTGTCAGCAATGTCATACAGTGGAATCTTATAACTTTTTACATACAATGTTGCCACACACATTTTACCAGGACAATAATTTTCAGGAGATTGAGTTTTCAAATGATCCTCACAAGGCATATTTTGCACAAAATTTATCATAGTCTTGTAAAAAGGAGGAACATAAGGGTACAGACTGCCACAGACTGCAATGTCACCCCCTTGGTCTGCTGGTTTGATTACTATCTGTTGGTTGCAGTTTAGGAACTGTATAGCTGTCTTGGTGGATATGATGTTTTGTTAAGGATTTCAGTCTTTGATTGCTTCAGGAAAAAAATGTAATGACCAAGTGTGTGGTTTCGTCTGCTGGGGGGATGTCCAGTCAGATGATTCTTTTGCCTTATGATGGTCAGTGGGGACATGGTGGTTGTGGGTGATGGTGCTTTTATGAAATAATTCTTTGAGGTAAAGTCAGCAAAATAATTATTTTAGTTTTCCACATGTTAGTATGGTAACAGATTTTGTGATAGGGCAGAAGTTCAGACCCTTGGAGAGTACAAGTAATTCAGCTCCAGATACGGATAGTCTTGATACATTGATGATGTTAGGGTGTCCTGTAATGTCATGGGATGGGCCCTGGTTTCTCTTGGAAGTTATAGTTGGTTTTGCTTCTAGTTTTTACAAAGGAGGTCAGTATTATTACTCTGACGTTACAGATAGGAAAACTGAGGCACAGAGAGGTGAAGTAACTTGCCCCAGGTCACCCTGCTGGCCAGTGGCAAACTGGGAAATAGAACCGAAGCCTTCTGAATCCTTGCCTAGTGTGCTATCCAGTAGGCCACCCTGACTCCCATTAAAGTACCCTTTGGGTCAATGAGACTAATCACACCATGTGAATTAAACATGCTTAAATGTTTTCAGGAACTGGTCTTCAGCTTATTCGTTTCAAATTTTACAGTGCTTGTCTTAAAATCTAGTGGTCAGATTCACTGGAACACTTGACAAACACTTATACTTTGTTTTGATGGTTAGATTCTTTGACCCTCATTTTTTTTTAACAGTTTTATTTGAGTTACTTCATCAGCAACTCTAACTTCAGTCTCTTCAATTTTTGGTCTGTGTGCTTTGAAATAGTAGGGTTTTTTAAATTAATTTTTATACCCGAGTTTTGGAGGGCTTTAGTTTTAATGATTGGACTATAGGATGTCGTACAAATCATTTGACAAGGAGGCATTATGGATTTTTTATAAAAATGACATGTGATTTTTAATGTTTGGTCGAAATGCTGCATTCTTTACTCAAGCAAAACTCCCACTGAAGCAAACCAGAGTTTTGTCTGAGTAAGGAGTATGGAATGGGAACTTTTGTACATAAACTCACCGTGGTCTTTTTGAAGTTTATGGAGAAAAATAAGTGTCCTATCTCAGAAGCTGTCTCACAAAGATTTTAAAGCATTGGGTAACTGGGTGATCAATTACCTAGAAGCAGAAAAAGGATGTTCCCCTTGTTATATGCATGCCATCCACAAGTGTGGGTATTAAAATATCTTAACATTTCAATGATGGCAAGGAATAAATAGTGAGCCACTGTAATTAATAACGATTAAAGCTGCTTGACTGATCATATCTTCTGGCCTGCAGAATTTCTTATGTGCAGGTGTGTGCATTAATGGAATCCATTAAATTCATATATTTCAACAGATAGTAATTTACAGTCTTTTATAAGATCTGTCATGAAACACAGTAGGAGATATAGGATTGTCTCAGTGCATTACATAGCAAATTGTACTCCCCTTCCCTCTGAAATGACTTGACTTTACAGACTAAATATGAATGTCAATGCATTGGACAGTTGCATTAGATATATCTTTTGCTCCCCCATCGCCTGGGAATATGCGGAATAAACCTTTTATCACTGGCAAAGCAGAGAACAAGTGAGTAATATTCAAAGTGGCTGGAGGAAAAAAATGTGTGGGAGTTCTATCCATTTCACTTTACACATAAAAAGAGAAAGTGATTGAGTGTGTAACCCTCATTTATGAATTGTAATGGCTTTCCTATTAGTTACTCACTATTCTTTTCAACTCGTATTTGTTTATTTTTTTCTACTCCCCCCCCACACACACACCCCCGGACTCTTTTGTGTTTATTCCTGTGAGCATCTCGATGTGAGTAGTGTAGCCTCACCTTATACTGGCCAGTAAGAGAAGCAGATGTGAGGTTAGGAAATATGGACTAGTTACAAACAGGGAACTGGTACTCCTGTGTCCTATTTCCGGATGGCAATGAATTGCTGAGTAACCTTGGGAAAGCCACATAAAGCTTTTAATAATGTGTACCACGGGTGGATTTTTACTCAGTTGACTATTATAAAGAACTTTGAAATAATTTTCATAACACTTTATATATAAAAGCAGCATATTAATTATGGTTATGAATTATCTGATTATGTATTTATTAAAGAGGAGCTAGCTAGTTCAGAGAAAACAAAAATACACCCAACACCCAGAACCTTCGTCTATTTTTACAAGTGAATTCACCATCAAACCCCTGAGGTACTAAAAGGTTCAGCTATTCCACTGCCAAACTCTATTTCTTAACTGAAAGGGAGGTGTCAAAATACCATCAGCTGTGTCTGACTGTGACTAGAATCTAGTCAACCCTAAGAGGTGGGACACAGATCTACCAGGTGGACATATAGAGAGACCAGAATAGGAAACAGCCAACTGGTAACACTTTATATTGGAAGGACATAGCAGGCCACGTTGGCTCCTGTTGAATTCAGTGAGCATTGACTTGGGCCCTTCGTTAGGGGTGGGGGAGTTGGTCCATTGTTGGAGGCCAAAGCAGTAGAGAAGGTGAGCGCCACTGAGGTTGAAATAATGCTACTTAGCTTTTACGCCAGCATTCTACATTTTCAAAGTGGGATGAAGGCACAGGGTGAATATAAAGGAAAATGGAGAGCCAGGCATTGGAATAGGTGATGGTGAGGGGGAAATTATAGGGAGAGGGCGGGAAAGACAAGACCCCAAAGAAGGGGCAGCAAGAACATGAGTGGGAAAGGGAGGAGCACTTCCCCTACCTGTGTTGGTAATGCAGAGAAGGAAAGGAGGAAGGTGGCATGAGAGAGAGAGAGAGAGATGTCACAAACAGAACAGAATTCAAAGGAAAGTAACCAGGCTGATGAAGGGGCTGGAGGGAATGAATCATGAGGAAAGATGAAAAGAAATAAATATGTATTGCCTGATTAACTGATGACTAACAGGGGATATGAGAACTCCCTACTAGCGTTTGAAGTATGTTCATTATGGGTGTCTTTCTGAGGATCTAGATGCCTTTGGGATGTGTAACAAAAATAAACAGACAACTGAAACCAGCAACTGACCAGCCAGCTAAATACTGAGGAAAGATGGTTCTCTGGAGGTGAAGTGTTGTACAACCAGACCAGATATGGGAAACAAAGGAAAGTTACCCAACAGAGCATGGTTGGACTGTGAAATAAACTAGTGGAGTGATGAGAGCCCCATTGATGGGGATGTTTAAAAATTAAACTACCAAAGAGCATGGGATATATTAGAGGACAGTACAGAGCTGGCAGAGTATGGACTAAAAAATTCAGGACTAGACACTCAGCTGGTGCAAATCCACATAGGTCCAATGACTTCCATAGAGTTATGCTGATTGATACCAGCTGATGGTCTTTCCTTCAGTCTTTTCCATCTCTGATTCCAATTCTCTACTCTACTAAGATCACAGGCCAAAGTGGAATGACCAGATGAACAGAGAACTGCCACCGTCACTTCACCCCCATGGCACTATTATAGAAAATACTACATTCCAAGATTTGACATAAAAGCCTTTGGATTCGGGGGAAAGTTCTTTGGAAATAGCTCCCTCCTATATGCTGCAAGAAGGGCTGCTATTACAGGTGGAACAAACATGGGTTGAAAATTGCTGTTAAACAAAAGAGACAATAGGAGGCGTGTGGAAGCCAAAAATCACTCTTCCTCTGAGAGAGAGACAAGCCCATATTTTGGAGGAAACAGCTGCAGTCAGGTCACTGTCAGAAGAAGGGAACCAAGAGATGCTTTGAGCAATGTGTGAAAGAGAAATAATTAATATTCTGCCATGCCCTCTCCTCCTCTACTCCAAATGCCTAGGATTTAGAGAGATGCCTTAGGTAAGAGATGGAGGCTACGCGGTTGATGCTGAGGAATTCGGAAGAGCTGTAATAGTGAAAGTAAGACAGAAGGGCAGTTGTAACTTTGGACTGACATTGAGAGCTCCCTTAAAAGAATCTTGATAAGGTCAAACTAATAAACTTGGGAGCTGCTCAAGGGGAAACCAAATTCTGAAGCTGTGAGACATTTTGACAGATAATTAGCATGAAACTGGGCAACTGCCCCACTACATAGAAAGCAAAATTGCAATTGCAAATAATCCTGAGCCTGAATTAGTCAAAACTATGGCCCACGTTTTGCCCTTGGATTCATGTGGATACACACATGAATCCAAGGACACAATTTGACTCATAGTTTAATGAATTGAGATCAGCTCATACTTATTTCAAGTCAATGAGAATGGCATGCACACATCTGGTGGTGACACCCTTTTTTTAATGGCTGCAGCAGACTTACAGCATTATCATGTTAGAGCGGTGCAGAATTTGATGGTCTTGGCTAGTTCATAAGGGGCTTGCTTTTTGTTTGGGTTTACATGGTTTTGTGGTGCAAATTCCTTGTTTTGTGGACTTGTCCACTACAACCTTCACTGAGTACCAACTCCCTTCTCATCAGCTACTGGATACTCTTCAGATGGTGGCAACTTTTGTTTCACATTAAACAGTCATCTGCAGCGTCTGCTCTGAGTGCACTCTTTCAACTGTCTGGGGTGGAATTCTGCAAATGTTCCACTCTTAGACCGAGCCCTGGGCTACAATATCTATTTGTTTTCCTTACAGCCCTTCGTATTAAACCAGGCCAATATTTTCCAACACATGAGCCATTCCTAGCTTATTACAAAGCAGCTCCATGTCCCTTGCACCGTGTAGATCTGTTACCTTCTTAGTTATTGGATTCAGATGCTCCTCTCGTAAGAATGTGTCCAGCTCTACACTCAATATTAAGCAAGGGTAAGTGTGTTGACCTGGGTATTGTGATGTCATAAATGCCTTCCTATCAAACTGATCTCCAGACGCACAGTGCTCTTTGGATTTAGGCACTGGACAAAGGTGCGGGTTTGTCTTTCACGTTTAATACTACCTTGTAATTTTATAGCACCTGTCACCTCTGGGTCATGGAGTGCTTTAAAAACATCATTGATTTTTGCCACACAACTACCCCTGTGATATAGGGGAGTGGTAGCATCCCCATTTTACAGATGAAGAAACTGAGACACCAAGGCTGAAGTTCACCCCTGTATCAAGGGTCAGAACAAGATCTATGCACCATTATGTCATCAAAACAAGATTTAAGTGGTGTTAAGGTCTAGCACTAGCTCTCTGCACAGGTGTGAGTTTCACACAGCGAGGCGGACACGATACTGATGAGTCCATCTGTGTGCAATCCTGACACAGGCCAACCCTCAATTCTTGTTGAATTCAGTGGGAGCTGAGGTTGTGTAACAGTCCACAGGAGGTGTGCAAATATCAGGTGTTAGGAATGAATTCGACGTTGGTGAGGCCTCATCTGGAGTACTGTGTCCAGTTTTGGGCCCCACGCTACAAGAAGGATGTGGATAAATTGGAGAGAGTCCAGCGAAGGGCAACAAAAATGATTAGGGGTCTGGAACACATGACTTATGAGGAGAGGCTGAGGGAACTGGGATTGTTTAGTCTGCAGAAGAGAAGAATGAGGGGGGATTTGGTAGCTGCTTTCAACTACCTGAGAGGTGGTTCCAGAGAGGATGGTTCTAGACTATTCTCAGTGGTGGAAGAGGACAGGACAAGGAGTAATGGTCTCAAGTTGCAGTGGGGGAGGTTTAGGTTGGATATTAGGAAAAACTTTTTCACTAAGAGGGTGGTGAAACACTGGAATGCGTTGCCTAGGGAGGTGGTGGAATCTCCTTCCTTAGAATTTTTTAAGGTCAGGCTTGACAAAGCCCTGGCTGGGATGATTTAATTTGGGATGGGTCCTGCATTTGAGCAGGGGGTTGGACTAGTTGACCTCCTGAGGTCCCTTCCAACCCTGATATTCTATGATTCTATGATTCTATGATTCTAATTTTGCACTTACCATTTTGCATACAGTGAAAGATGTATATGTGTGTGAGCTTTCAATTATGTCAGAAAAAACAGTAAACCTAAAGCCTCTGAAATTTCTTCTTATACCTTGCAATGGGAGAGGATAGATAATATCCATGGGATGTTTTCCTGTTGCTGCTTCCTGGGGATAGAGGAGGATTTTTTAATTGGCTTGAGCCACAGGACCAGACTCCCTCCTGGGTGGCCAGTGAGCAAGATATGTCCCAAGATACTAGGTTAAAGCACCATTCTTATTCCCTAAGAGCCGAGCCAGTGTCCTCTTGGCAAATGTTTGCACCAGGACTTTGACAGCTATTTGCCAGAAGACAGACCTACCTAATGGTGAGAAGAATGAAGCACTCCCAGTAGAACAGACTCATTCATCCCCCACCCAAGAGGAAAATCATTGTAAACATTGGGAATTACCAGGCTATTGATTGATTGACTGCAGCACTCAGCATTGTGCCTGGCATCTAGAGGACAAAAAAAAAAAGTATTCCCTGAACCAAAACCCTTGAAATCTAGGATATAGACAAGACTTAACAACTGAGATTAACAAAACAAAGGAGGGAGAAAAGGTTTTAAAAATGGTGTTAATGTAGCTGTGTCGCCCTCATATCGTGCAGACTGTGGTATATGATTGAGAGTACATGCAAGGGTGTGTGCATATTTATGCACATGCTCACTTGGTTTTCGGTTATTTTTAAATTGTTACCCAGGATAAGTGTGAAACACTGTTACTTTCAGGACCAAAGTAAGAGCTCTAGACATAGAACCAGTATCAAGGGTTGTGAAGTAAATGCTTGTATATCATTGTATATCATTTTACAAGGACATGGGAAGGAGGAAACCATAAGATAAGACCATCCGCTAATGCTTCAGGTCTCGACGGAACTCAGAAGTACACGGGCCACTGTGAAAATCAAACGGGGAAGTGAGGAGGTTATATAAACAAAACACTTTCACTCCTCTACTAAAAATGCTCTTTGGCTTGATTAGTACTTGCATTCTGGCAGTGCCTAAAGCCCCTGTTGTGATTTGGTACTTTACGTACACAGAGTAACAAATAGTCCTGGCCCCAAAGAGTTGACATTTTCAATGTACAACAGCGACAGAGGTGAGTCGACCTGCTCAAGCCTCACAAAGCAGGTCATTATCTGAGTCATGAAGAGAACCCAGATATCCTGTGTTCTAGTCCTCTTACCTATCTCCTGGAACATGCTGTTCAGTTTGGGTGAGTTTTTTATTTTAGCCAAACTTGTTCTCCCACCCCTAAGCCCAGTGCACCTTCATTAAACAGCAGTTCTGCCACACTTCACGCTTGCATAAAAATGTAAAAACAATTACATTTCTTGCCAGTTCAAAGGCTCAGATTTCAATGTTCCCCCTCCGGCTCATTTTTCATTTGCATCCTGAGCTGTGAAAGGTTGGAACTCAGCTGCAGCAGGAAGAGTAAAAGACCAGAGGAGAAGGGAAAGAAGAATGAAATGAATGAATCCAGGGGGTTGGGGGTGGGGGGAGGGAGAGAACGGCATAATAGCAAATGTCTATGTAGACCACTGCCTTCAATTAATTAGTATAATAAGAATTCATAGATTCTAATTCCAGAAGGGGAGCCATTGTGATCATCTAATCTGACCTCCTGCATATCACAGGCCATACAAGTTCTGTGAAATAATTCCTGTTGTCATATTGAATCAGACCCGTGCTCCATCTAGCCCAGTATCCTGTCTCCAACAGTGGACAGTATCAGATGCCTTGGAGAAAAGTAAAAGAAACCCTTCATAAAGCAGTTGTGGAATAGCCTGCCCAGAGGGACAGTTCCCTCCTGATCCCCATGAGTACGAGGTTAGTTTATGCCCTGAAGCATGAAGGTGTCAATTTTGTAAGGTGATCAGATACACAGTGATGCTTGTGGTACAAAAAAACTGGGTAAACATTCATAGCATATAAGTCTTATACATTGATACATACCATGTCTGCCTCCTCCCTTCTTTATTTTGGCAATTAAAAAGATTGCCAAATCACGTGCTTCTGAGTGATCAGCCGCATGAGACAGAAGGGAATGCCCCTCCACATTTCCCCCAGTCAACAATCCAGTGAGCATAGCATGAGGTTCTTTCCCACCTCACCTTGGGTATGGGCCATTGCTGTGGGAAGAACACAAGATAGTGGTGGATTAATGTGCCAGTCTGGCAATTCCCAAAGTATGCATTGCTTTACAAAGGAGTGTTAAATTTCACTGAAACCGTGACCGTTGATGATATTGACTGACATCCTTACCTTCCCACCCACCTCTCCTCGAAGATACATTCATTTTATTACTGCAAGAGTTAAGTGAACAATGCAGGATTTGACTGATGAGGAGGTTTAATTGAACTCTTCAATTTTGCTTGCAGGGGCTGGAAGCTAGTTTACTTCTTGAACATTCACTCGGAGTTTTGAAGCTGACAATCCCTAGCCCTCTTTCCTACCCTCTCCCAGCTGTCTCCATTCACCACTCCAAACCCTGTGCTGTGAGTTGCCTGTGGAAGGAGCAGGAAGGACGAATGGCGGGTACGTATGCTGTTTGAAAATACTCTAGATATGAACATCCACATTCCATGTTCACAGGGACATATGAAGCCTAGAAGTCAGGCTAATATGAATAGGTTTGAGATTCTGTACTTGATTCTCCATTGACTTGCCCTTGTGTAATTATTTACACCAGTGCAAAGTGGAAATACAATGCTGCCATTCGAATTTGGTCACATTTTACATCCCCTTTCTAGTGCTGTAAATCACAACACAAGGGCTGGGCAATGATGAATGAGGCTCCTGCGTTGAATATTAAATATTTTGTACAGCTCTAGTTCCTGCTTCCCAGATTTTACTTCTGATAAACATTTCCAATAGGCAGGCTTTCCGGTAGAGAAACTTTAAAAAAACAAAGAAACAAGAGGGCGAAGTACCTTTTCAATGAAAACTGCAGTGTAAGGTCTTTGCAAAACTAGCAAGCATGCCCTGCATATGTGTGTGCAAAAGACAACATTTGTAATGCTTCTGTTTATCTGTATATCTCCCAGCAGACCTCTTTGTAAGTCTGCTTCTGTGCCCATTGCTTTGTGTCTATCACTCTGTTTTTCTTCCTGCCGCCTCTTTTGTTATGTATATGCTGTCTCCTTCCAAAATCCCTTATGCTTATTTTCCAGACGCATTTATTTATGTTCCCTCGCTAATTGAAAATCTCATATTTGAAGTTATTATTCTGATTGATGGCTGTCATTTTGATCAAGCAGTCGCTCACAGATGCTTTGTTGGAACAATTTTGCTTCTTAGTTTATCACCATCCATCTCCCTCCTGACCTTCTGTGATGTTTGGTAGCAAAGCCATTAGGTATCTCCTGAAAACAGAGACAATTGGCCATCCTCCTGCATAGCAGTAGCTATAGCTGCAAAGACCTGGATCCCCTGTGCTTGCTGCAGAGACCTTTTCCTATCCATGACAATGTATTCTAACATAAATTCCTTGCTATATTAGCCAGATGTTCAGATCTGGGACAAATAGTATAACCTAGTATAGACCTGAGCTCAAACTATTACCTACACATTCACAAGCTACCACGACAGCTTTGGCCCTCAGGGATACCAAAGGCTGAGTGCCCCCAGAGGGAAAAGCATTCTCAATATGAGAGGAAGGAAGGTTACAGTGGTTACAGCACTAGCCCAAGACTTAGGAGTTACAGGTTCAGTTCCCTACTCATCCACAGGCTTTCTGTGTGTTCTTGGGCAAGTCATTTAGTCTCTGTGCTTCAATTTCCCCATCTGTAAAATGGGGATACTGGCCCTGCACTGACAGGAGCGCTGCGAGGAGAAATATATTAAAGATTGTTAGCAGCTAAAATACTACAATGATGGGGGGCACAAAGGTCTCACAGACCAGCAGGAGTGGGCCACCACCTACAGGATACTCAGCCAGAGATGGTTAGACTGACTCCAATTATGTTCAAGATACAGCTGTGACATCTCCCAGAGGGACACCTGCAATGGGACGTGCTGGGGAGAAGGAAGAAGTCAAAAAAGAGCATTCTGAAAAACAGAGGAGGAAGGAGAAAAGTAATGAGAATCCAAAACTCCCAAGGGAAAGTGGGAGACAATGGCAGTGATGCCCTTTGTGGGCACCTTCAAAATGCTGCTTCATTCTTCTATGGCGATGGTAGTAAGGGGTTTTGAAACACCATTTAGCTAGATAGAGGCTGAATCACACTTGTGTTGGGAAGTATTAGGGACCTGTTATAATTGTTCCCAGCTGCAATGGAGCCACTTAAAAAAACATTGATGACTATACAACTGTAAATGTGGCATGCATGGCTTGAAATAGTCAAGGAGGATGTCAAACTGCACATCAATGTTGCTGAATACCTTCCTGCAGGATTCATTAACCTGGATCTTCCAATGGCCTTCGAAGAAGAGTTCATAGAATCATAGAATATCAGGGTTGGAAGGGACCTCAGGAGGTCATCTAGTCCAACCCCCTGCTCAAAGCAGGACCGATCCCCGACTAAATCATCCCAGCCAGGGCTTTGTCAAGCCTGACCTTAAAAACTTCTAAGGAAGGAGATTCCACGACCTCCCTAGGTAACCCCTTCCAGTGTTTCACCACCCTCACAGTGAAAAAGTTTTTCCTAAGATCCAACCTAAATCTCCCCCACTGCAACTTGAGACCATTACTCCTTGTTCTGTCATCTGCTACCACTGAGAACAGTCTAGAGCCATCCTCTTTGGAACCCCCTTTCAGGTAGTTGAAAGCAGCTATCAAATTCCCCTTCATTCTTCTCTTCTGAAGACTAAACATCCCCAGTTCCCTCAGCCTCTCCTCATAAGTCATGTGTTCCAGTCCCCTAATCATTGTTCTTGCCCTCCGCTGGACTTTTTCCAATTTTTCCACATCCTTCTTGTAGTGTGGGACCCAAAACTGGACACAGTACTCCAGATGAGGCCTCACTAATGTCGAATAGAGGGGAATGATCAAGTCCCTCGATCTGCTGGCAATGCCGTTACTTATACAGCCCAAAATGCCATTGGCCTTCTTGGCAACAAGGGCACACTGCTGACTCATATCCAGCTTCTCGTCCACTGTCACCCCTAGGTCCTTTTCTGCACAACTGCTGCCTAGCCATTCGGTCCCTAGTCTGTAGCGGTGCATTGGATTCTTCTGTCCTAAGTGCAGGACTCTGCACTTGTCCTTGTTGAACCTCATCAGATTTCTTTTGGCCCAATCCTCCAATTTGTCTAGGTCCCTCTGTATCCTATCCCTGCCCTCCAGCGTATCTACCACTCCTCCCAGTTTAGTGTAATCTGCAAACTTGCTGAGTGTGCAATCCACACCATCCTCCAGATCATTTATGAAGATATTGAACAAAACCAGCCCCAGGACCAACCGTTGGGGCACTCCACTTGATACCGGCTGCCAACTAGACATGGAGCCATTGATCATTACCAGTTGAGCCCGACAATCTAGCCAGCTTTCTATCCACCTTATAGTCCATTCATCCAGCCCATACTTCTTTAACTTGCTGGCAAGAATACTGTGGGAGACCGTGTCAAAAGCTTTGCTAAAGTCTAGAAACAATACATCCACTGCTTTCCCTTCATCCACAGAACCAGTAATCTCATCATAAAAGGCGATTAGATTAGTCAGGCATGACTTGCCCTTGGTGAATCCATGCTGATTGTTCCTGATCACTGTCCTCTCCTCTAAGTGCTTCAGAACTGATTCCTTGAGGACCTGCTCCATGATTATTCCAGGGACTGAGGTGAGGCTGACTGGCCTGTAGTTCCCAGGATCCTCCTTCTTCCCTTTTCTACACAGTTGGCAGGTCAAAAGTCAATATACAGAAGTGAGGCTATTCCAGGGACCCAGACACACATGACTGCACTGAAACAAAAACCATGGACCATCTGTTGATTTACTGGAGGAACTATGCTCCATAGAAATTCTCACAGGGCTACAGCTGGAACAAACGCATGTGCCCAACAGTGAAAAATACCCTTTGATTGTGGTGAAAAGACATAAGAAGAATTTAATTTTGTCCTACCAGGCTAGAAAATTGTTATTTTTTATGTATTGTTGTGGTGCCAAGGAGTGCCAGTCATGGACCAGAACCCCCGCCTGCCAGGTGCTATAAGTAGGATGACCAGATGTCCTGTTTTTTATAGGGACAATCCCGTTTTCTGGGACTTTTTCTTATATAGGTGCCTATTACCCCCTTCCTCCTGTCCCGTTTTTTCACAGTTGCTATCTGGTCACTCTATCCATACTGACACAGCAATCCCCTTGGAATGCATGGGGATGTTCATGTCCAATAGTGCACTCATTACAATGAAAGAGGATGAATTATGGTTCAGTCATGTTTTCCACTTACCAGGTTAAACTGGCTCCTAACCCTAATGCTGGTTGATCAATAAGATTAGACTTTTCCATTCACAACAAAATTTTAATTTGTCCCTTGTGCAAAAAGAAAAAGAAGTAATGGTTTCAGAGTTTATTTAAGTCAGAGATGGGGGTGAGGAATAACCAGACTGAAGAATAAACCTAGCAGCAGTAGGTCTGCCCTAGGGCTTCAATCTAGAAAAAAAAATGTGAAATTGAAATTAAAGTGAATTTATCTTCAGCCCCATTCCATGCACAGGAATTAGCTGCAATTTATCATCATAGTTCGTCCATCTTCAAAGTCAAGGATCCATTGTGAGACAGTCATTCAGGTGTCCCCAGCCATGTAGTCAGTGTCTTGCAAAAGTTGCCATTGGAAATCCGAGATTCTCCACAACCTTCAGTTAAGCCTTTGAAGACTACAAATAGCATTAGCTCAAAATCTCATGTACATTGAAGGAGCAACTAAGAAATATGGAGTTAATGTCTCCCATCTTGTCATAAATATAAAGGGAAGGGTAAACACCTTTAATATCCCTCCTGGCCAGAGGAAAAATCCTGTCACCTGTAAAGGGTTAAGAAGCTAGGATAACCTCGCTGGCACTTGACCAAAATGACCAATGAGGAGACAAGATACTTTCAAAAGCTGGGGGGAGGGAAAAAACAAAGCTCTCTCTGTCTGTCTGTCTGTCTGTGATGCTTTTGCCAGGGACAGAACAGGAATGGAGTTTTAGAATTTAGTAAGTAATCTAGCTAGATATGCGTTAGATTATGATTTCTTTAAATGGCTGAGAAAATAAGCTGTGCTGAATAGAATGACTATTCCTGTCTGTATGTCTTTTTGTAACTTAAGGTTTTGCCTAGAGGGATTCTCTATGTTTTGAATCTAATTACCCTGTAAGGTATTTACCACCCTGATTTTACAGAGGTGATTCTTTTTATTGTTACTTCTATTAAAATTCTTCTTTTCAAGAACTGAATGCTTTTTTCATTGTTCTTAAGATCCAAGGGTTTGGGTCTGTGGTCACCTATGCAAATTGGTGAGGATTTTTACCAAACCTTCCCCAGGAAGTGGGGTGCAAGGGTTGGGAGGATTTTTGGGGGAAAGACATTTGCAAACGGGCTCTTTCCTAATAAAATAAACCCGGATAAAATGTTTGGTGGTGGCAGTGGAAGTCCAAGGGCAAAGGGTAAAATAGTTTGTACCTTGGGGAGGTTTTAACCTAAACTGGTAAAAGTAAGCTTAGGAGGTTTTCATGCAGGTCCCCACATCTGCACCTTAGAGTTCAGAGTGGGGAAGGAACCTTGACACATCTAAAATAGTGACATAGACAAGCCACTGGGTTCCATGTCTTCCAGGCATAGAGTTAGACTAAGCCATTAGACCACATGGTCTCTGTTCCTCTTCCACAAAGGATGAGAGTCTCTCGCAGCCAGAGGGAATTTTAGCTCATGCTGTAGTGACTTGTGCTTTTAACTCTGAAAAGTCATCATTCCATCCTCAGTGTGCTAGCCAAGATGGCACCCTCACATTTAGTAAAAAAAATCTATTCCACTCAGAATGCTCATTTTGGGTTAGGATTGGATTGGGTTGTGATGTGACAAGCCATATTCCTCCTGTTAGGGTCTGATGATTACTGATCTTGGGCCAGGTTTTGACACCTATACCACATTGACAAGCATCTAACTCCCGAGTTAGCCTCATTGACTTCAATAGGAATACTTTTGCAGTAACATGATACATGTGAATATTAAGATATCTGGCAATCTTTGGGACACCATCAGTGATGACAGCCTTGTCATCGGATATCCGACCCAGCCTCATGGCCAGGCGAATAGGGATTGTATGGTCCTTGGTGATTAGAATGTGAGACCAAAGATCAGCCTGGAGATATCTAACTGTCTGCTCCCTATTATGATAGTGTCTGAGGTAAAAATATTCACTTTCAGGTTATCTGAGGCTACCTGCCAGCAGACAAAACAGTATGTAGAATAGCCAGGAAGATAATTCTACTTGGAAAAGACACCCATAATGTTCTCCTCCTGCATTTCTTGATTTCATGTCTTTGACATGATTTATCCTCCACAAACAGATCACTAAGCTGGGAACTGATAGTGTATTATAAGTAAATTACAATAGAATTCAACATGTATCAATAATATTTGAAGATGTCTTTAACTAGAAACCAAATCCTTTGAGTGATTAACTCCAAACCTCTTTTTATTATTATTATTTCTTGCAGTACTTGCAGATGAAGCTTTTAACCAGTCAAGGGAAAGTCTATTATTTGCATCTCCTTTCTAAATACTCTAAAGAATTCTGTCGTTCATAATAGCTTTGTTTACTGCGTAGTACAGCATGTTCTAATTATCACCTCTGCCTCACTAACCATACGGTTTATATTCTCACACTCATCAGTTATTTTTATGCCCCTGCAGAAATGAAGAGAACATTAATAAGAATAATTCTTTCTGGATAACATTTTGGGTGAAATTATGAGTAATATAGGGGATAACATTGTAAAACACTGAAATTCAGCTTTAGCTAGAATCTCCTAGCATAAACTCTGTCTTTCTTTATTTTTCTTTAGAATGGTTATAATGCATGGGTTACAAACATTATTTTATTCTTGACTGGGGTGAGAAGGGGAGAACAGGAAATTACCAGATCAGTTGAATGAGTCTTAGAGATTTTTTTTTAAAAGAAAGGGTCAAAAATAAAGTATGAGCAAGCAAGTATTGAGCTTGACTCTGATATACATACAGTGCCCTTCCCAACAGTAAATGATTCACTTTAATGGGTTCACTCATGGTTTAAGGTTCAACATAACTAAAGGTATCTCAGTCTGGCAAAGTAAATATAGAGAAGCTTATCAGATAAATTATGCCACTGTTACACACAACGAATGGTATTTTACTCCATGAGTTGTTGCACTGAAATCAGTGGGATGACCTATAGAGTACTACTCAATGTGCATGCTGATGGCTGAATTGGGCTCCATGTAGCCTATTCCTCAATCAAAATGAGGTTGACTATGAAGCTGCAGGTTTTGGGACAATGGCTGTGGCTTCCTAAAGGTTTGTACAGCGCCTAGCAGAAAAAGGGTCTCAGTCATTAATAGAGCCCCTCGGTACTATCAGAAAACAGATCAGTGTGTGTGTATTTAATTAGGATATTGCTAACATGCCTCCCTTGGGTGCAGTATTGAGCATGGTGACTTGCCTATTTGCTGAGAAAAAAGACTAGCATCAACAAGATGTAATGCTTAGCGAGGGGCATGTGTGCACTGTTAATGGGTTGCTATTGCTGGTATGTTATCCAGATTTAGAAAATGGATACCATATTTTCATATATCCATTAGGGTGGGCCAACTGGATTGAATAAAATCTGGCACAAACTTTTTTTCCAGAACTTTAAATGAATCAAAACTGTAAGCTTTTTGAAATCTGAAAACAATTCAGCAAACTTTTTTTTCTTCCTTCTTCCCTAAGCCTAAGCACTTGCAGCTTTCACTGGGGACAAGTAGTAGAAATCGGAGAATGCTAAAGCGGGCCACACACAGGATAATGAGAATCCATGTTTTGCACACAACAGACACAATTAGTATTGAAATCATCATACACATCAGGAGGAAGGATTCATAGATTGATAAATGGTAAGGCCATTCTGATCTACTCTAAACTTTTCCAGACCACATGCCATAGAATCTCAACAAGTTGTTCGTGAATTAGGCCCGTAACGACTGGTTGAGCTATAACATAACTTTTCAAAAGACATCCAGTCTCCTTTGAAAAAGTTCAGGTCACTTGATCTAAAGGAGACTTTCTCTGTTGCTGGTAGCAATAGCACCTCCCTTATCCTTCCTGAAGACCAGTCATGAGACAGCATCATTACTCATTTGCTCACTCACACCTGAAGCCACCATATGACACCAGAGCAAACTGGAAACATCACAAGAGATGTGATCTTGTAAGATTCCCAGCCTGATATCCAAATCTGAAGTTGGGAGAATTTTCAAGGAGTTTAACATCAGCATCCAGAGCCTGCTTTCCATAAGTTCAGAAGGACTCCAGTTTTCATTGACTTCCATTGTTCAGCACGAAGGAAACATCAATCCTCCAAACTCTGTGCAGCAGATAAAGTTGAACTGAACCTCCAGAACCTGTTTGTGTCATCTGTTCCTAATATACACTAGCTACTGAGCTTTTCATTCCCTGCTATTGGTTCCCTGTCATCTGTGGGATAAGCCTGATTCTCTCATGAGCTTTTGAAGTAACATAATCTGAAGGGTTCTCCTCAGTGACGGTAATTAACCATTGGAACTATTTACCAAGAGTCAGAAAGGCAATTTTTAAATCCAGATTGGAAGCTTTTCGTGAAAGATCTGCTCTAGGAATTTTTTGAGGGAAGTTCTAAGGCCTGTGTTGCACAGAAGGTCAGATTAGATGATCACCAATAGTCCTTTCTAGCCTTGGAATCTATGAAGTAAATCCTCAGGGTCTGGAGAATTTGAGGGGGGGGGTGGGGTGGCAAAAAACCTAACTGGCTTCAAGATGGAGCATGATAAATTTATGGAGGGGATGGTATGATGGGACTGCCTACAATGGCGTTTAGCTGATTTGTAACTGCTCTCAGCAAGTATCTCTGATAGCTACAGTAGATATCTCTGATATCTGACAGTAGATGGGGAGGGCTCTGAGTTACTACAGAGCATTCTTTCCTAAGTGTGTGTCTTGCCCACATGTTCAGGGTCTAACTGATCACCATATTTGGTGTCAGGAAGGAATTTTCCCCCGGGTCAGATTGGTGGAGACCATGGGGATTTTTCACCTTCCTTGCAGCATGGGTCACGGGTCACTTACAGGTTTAAACTAGTTTAAATGGTGAATTCTCTGTAACTTGAAGTCTTTAAACTATGATTTGAGGACTTCAGTAACTCAGCCAGAGGTTATGGACCTACTACAAGAGTGGGTGGGTGAGTTTTTTGCGGCCTGCAATGTGCAGGGGGTCAGACTGGATGATCATGATGGTCTCTTCTGGCCTTAAAGTCTATGAGTCTATGACATGTCATTATGCAAACAAACATACAGAAACCCACCCATAAGCACCTGCACATGGAATCTGAATTCTGAACTTCACTTTGGAGACACAATCATGTAACAGGGCCAGGTAGAACCTTAATCTCCACTTGTTGTCCTATTAATTTTAATGAGCCAATTCCAGAAGTAAGGTACTACTCAAGGCAAGTAATTATGGCAAAAGCGAGCTCATAATAACTTTTGATACTGGCCATATTGCCTTATCAACTCTGATGATTGACTTCCCTCTGGAAGCTTAATGCATTGTGTTCAAAAATAAACAAACAAATAAAATTGCAACCACAAACGTTCTTTCCCCCCCCCCTCCTTTAACCATAAATTCTTCTCATTGGCTCAAGTGAAGATAATGAAAGTTGTAACCAAGAAATTTGAGGCCAGTACTGAAATCTTCATGACAAGTGCAAACCTGTAAGGAAACACACTTATCACTTATATTTAATAGGAATAAACAGGCATTGTGTGGATATATATTTACTTCATAAAAAATATGCAGAACAACCTTCAGATCACTCTGTCCCTATGCAAAATGAGTCATTTGTAAAGCTTCCCCCCCACCTCCAGTAGAAGAAAATTTAATTGCTGAGGATTTTTCCAAACTAGCTTTCAGCTGTTACTATCAGCAGTGATTAAACATAAGCAAGAGCTGTGATTCATCAAAGTAGATAGAATCATCATGGATGTAAAGCATTCTTTGTTCCAAGGTCGGTCAGATCTAGTATGAAGCTAGGACAACTTTATGCACCAATCTGTGTCTAGGTTTATTTATGGTAATTCATTTGCAGTCATATTATAACAGAACAAGGATAAAATACACATGCAATTGAACAAATATGTCCTACATATATACATATATGCATAATATACATCTGTGTACATATGTACATTTTGATATGTATATTAATATTTTGCATTTTGAGAGAACTTTATATAGCAAGGTATCTCAGAGCAGCTTAAAAGCCATACTCATGTCTCTGTACTGGGCATTGTTTCAATATTTACGTTTTGTTTAAATAGTAAGCTCCTCAAGAACTATTTATCTAGTACTGTGGAGCTCTCGTGACTGGAGACTCTGGGCATTATTAATATCTAGTTAATAATAATAATAATAATTAATAATTACAGATGGATAACCTGATGTATAGAGCGATTAACTTGCTGAATCTCATACAACAGGAAAATGGCTGAGCTGGAAATTTGCCCTAAAAGTCTTAAACTCTAATCTGTGTCTCAATCAGTAGATCCCCCCGCATTGAAGCTCCATTGCAGTTGAGAAAATATTTTGATCAGTACACCTTAAGATTTCCTCTATCCACTCATGATGTCCATCATACTAACTGGAGGGTTTTCTGCTATTTACCCTCTTTGCCTCATAATCCTAAATATTCCCCTCTAGATTAGGGTAGTCTTCAAAAATTATTTAATCCTGCAGGGAGTTCAATTAGCTACTGTCTGACCCAAGAGATTTTTTTCTGAAAGATTAAATAATATCCATAATCAGATCAATTGTTATCAAAAGTACAGCAGGTCACATCCTGCAAAACCATATTCATGACATCCACCAACATTCCAACACTCAGCTGTGTGTGCCCCTTTAGGTGCTATTCACAAATATTTGTGGGAACAGGATTTTGCCCAAACATTGTCAGGGGGATGGCTGCTTTTTATATGAATTCCCATATTTCCATAATTCATTAGTTGTTTTGTTTCAGAGGCCAGAATGATCATCTAGTCTGACGACCTTTGTATCCAGGCTGTAGAATTTCACCCAAGCGATTCATGCAGTGGAGGGAATGTATTTTTGCCTACCAAGATAACTGAACATCAAGCCCTCTGCCTTGTGTTTTGAGCAAGAGCACCCATTGTTTAGTGTTTATTACTTGTGAAAAGAAAAGGAGTACTTGTGGCACCTTAGAGACTAACCAATTTATTTGAGCATAAGCTTTCACGAGCTACAGCTCACTTCATCAGATGCATTCAGTGGAAGTGAGCTGTAGCTCATGAAAGCTTATGCTCAAATAAATTGGTCAGTCTCTAAGGTGCCACAAGTACTCCTTTTTTTTTTTTTTGCGAATACAGACTAACATGGCTGCTACTATGAAACCTGTCATTATGCAACATATTATTTGTGAGTTGCTCTCCTTTTAAAAAGATGTCAGTCATCCAATTGGGGAGCAGAAACAACATGAAATGATTTAACTATTTGTACACCATGAATAACAGCAGAGAGCGAATAGCTAAACTGGACAGTTTATGAACAGCTCATAGGCCAAAGATTGTTCATCCAAAGTGTGCATTCAGATAGTTAGGGACAAAGAACATGTTTGCCGAAATGAGGATTGTTTCATGCATAATTCATGAAAAGTAGTAAGGGCTAAATTTGTAGATATTATGTTCATCAAATAATTTGACAACCTCTAATCAAGAGATAGAAGGGGAGACAAAAATGGCTCTTGCAAGTGCTGATTTTTACAAAACCCGGAAGGCAGAGAAAGGGCATAGAGAGCATGGAGTGGCAGAAATTGAATGGTAATGTGTTAGATTGATATAGCATGTTATGCTCCAGAATCTCAAAGCACTTTCTAGACTTAGAATTATTATGTAAGAATGAATTTATTCTCCTGCAAAGAAGCTAAGTATCATAACCATTTTTCAGAAAATCAGAACAATAAGAGAGACAATGACTTGTCTGAGGTTACATAGCAAGGCTGAGAGAAAGCCAGGAACAGAACCCCAAAGTCCTGATTTCAGGTCTCTTAGTTGAGAAATCAGGACAGGAAGGAAACTCGTTCCTTTACCAACAAGAATAGCTTAATGTTTCAGGGCTTTGTCTATTTTTTTAAGTACCTGTTGTTTTTCACTTTCATTAACTCGCACTGAGCTTGCCCTAGGCTCACATTCCTGAAGCACGTGGAATGCATTTCATTTCTCAAAGCTATCACTGCTCTTCTTCTGCATGTCATTTGACTTCGACAGAGACCGAAAAACATATATCAGATCTTCCGCAGTATCCCACAGAGAGTTCACATGGCACTTCAGTCACTTAGGCATGATCTATGCTCTCAACAGTTAAACATAATGACTTCAGGAATAATCTTTCATAGGTTTTATATTAAATGAGACTAAAGTGCAAGTGAGGTATTGAAGTACTTTGTTATTTGCAGAGTGCTTACAGTAACCTTAAATGTGGAGATGATCAAATTTCATGACCTTTATTTTCAATTCTTTTTTTCTTTGTAAAAATTGTCTCTCTCTGTATCTATCTATATACACATGACATACAAACATACTCACAACGAGTGATCCTGCTCTTCATACACTATTCACCTAATCCTGCAGCCAGTAAAGTCACAATACGACCTATATTTTTATATAAATAAAAGGAGTACTTGTGGCACCTTAGAGACTAACCAATTTATTTGAGCATAAGCTTTTGTGAGCTACAGCTCACTTCATCGGATGCATACTGTGGAAAATACAGAAGATGTTCCTATACATACAAACCATGAAAAAATGAGTGTTTACCACCACAAAAGGTTTTCTCTCCTGCTGGTAATAGCTTATCTAAAGTGATCATACTGTAAGGAAAGTGATCACTTTAGATAAGCTATTACCAGCAGGAGAGTGGGGTGGGGGGAGAGAAAACCTTTTGTAGTGGTAAACACCCATTTTTTCATGGTTTGTATGTATAAGAACATCTTCTGTATTTTCCACAGTATGCATCCGATGAAGTGAGCTGTAGCTCACGAAAGCTTATGCTCAGATAAATTGGTTAGTCTCTAAGGTGCCACAAGTCCTCCTTTTCTTTTTGCAAATACAGACTAACACGGCTGTTACTCTGAAACCTGTATTTTTATAAAGTGCTTGTTCCTTACTGATATGAAAAGCCCCCTATGGTAGCGGGGTTAGAGTGCTCGCTTGAATTGTGGATCACCCTGTTTCAAATCCCCTCTGTGTTGGTTGAGCAGGGATAGGCGTCTTGATCTCTATTGCATGTGGGGGAGGGATACTTCAGTGGTTTGAGCATTGCCTGCTAAACCCAGGGTTGTGAGTTCAATCCTTGAGGATGCTATTTAGGGATCTGGGGCAAAATAAGGGATGGTACTTGGTCCAGCTGTGAAGGCAGAGGGGACTGGACTTGATGACCTTCAAGGTCCCTTCCAGTTCTATGAGATAGGTATATCTCCATATTAAAAAAATTAGGTGACTTAAATTTTCAAATTACACATGTATAAATATATGTGAAAACTTATGAAAATGTAGGCCTAAATATTTTTTCTATTGACTTCAATGATAGCAGGATCGGAACCTTTGCATCTCAGACACGGGTTTATTCTTTCCTTCCCCTAACGTTGCCAATATGCATTGTTAAGTTGTTGCTATATTGCATGCCAGCAATACCTACATTTCAATCATGCTTTTGCAAATTATTCACAATAACAATTGTATTGTGTGCAGTGAATGTGTGTGTGTGTGTGAGAGAGAGAGAAAGATCTCAGTGTTAAATTGCATAGCTGTGTGGAATTTGTTGTTGGTTTTGACATACACTTATAAAGCCCTAGACTTGAGATCTGCCTCTGCAATTCTCCTATAGTATAAACCCCTCATTTCATACTAACCCTGATGGCTCACAAAATATACATCCAGGGTTGGATATTAACTGGCCTGAATTTCAGACTGGGGAAAGGAGGGAAGATTTCTGTAGTAAGTTGTGAGGTGCTATTTGCTTTCATTTCTTTTTTCAATGGAGGCTGCTATAAAGCTACTTTGATGTGGGATTGTTAGAAGTAGTCCTGGAATTGCTGGATCAGAGGGCATGGAAGCAGATGAGTCAGTCAAAGGCACAAGACAAATGCAATTTATCACACACGTCAAATATATGAACGTGCCAAACATAATACCCACAAATGATGCCAACACAGTCAGTCTTTGTTGCCCTGTGGTCAAAAATGTTCCCATAAACTGCCTTCACAACTTCTCCCTTTCTGCCCCCCTGTGCAAGAGAAGAGAGCGCTCTGAATATCTGCAAAGCCGCTGCACTATCCTCCTTCAAATCCTTCCTTATTGTAATGCCTACAAGACACTCAGCCATGGCAAGGGAGTAATGCAGTTTAAAACACTTATGCAGCCCTGGTAATTGTAAGTTAATTGCTTAATTACTTACAGAATTGAAGCAATCCTCTCATTGTTACCTTGCATTCCTCCCACCATGCACCCTCAATCTGTGTGTCAAATTTCCCTGTTGCCTCTCTTGTCTTATATATGGGGTATGTCTACCCTGCAGCTGGAGAGGGTACCGCAGCTTGTTTAGAGACAGCCTGGGCTAGCATTGTTCAACCTAGCACAGCTAAAAGTAGCAGTGAAAACACAGCCCAGGGGGCTTCAGTGCTGGTTGTGAAAGTCTGTCCTTTGTACTCATGTTCCAAGCTGGCTTCTGTACTGCTGCATCTTCACTGCTATCTTTAGTGTTGCTGGCCAAATGAAGTCTAGCTTGGATATGCCTATCCGAGCTGCAATCTCTGCTCTAAGAAAAGGAGTACTTGTGGCACCTTAGAGACTAACCAATTTATTAGAGCATAAGCTTTCGTGAGCTACAGCTCACTTCATCAGATGCTTATGCTCTAATAAATTGGTTAGTCTCTAAGGTGCCACAAGTACTCCTTTTCTTTTTGCGAATACAGACTAACAGGGCTGTTACTCTGAAACCAATCTCTGCTCTGGTTGCAGCACAGACATTCTTTGAAATTGTAAGGTCTTTGGGGCAGGTCAATCTCTTTAAGTGTATAATGAGATCGCTCTCTTACTGGGGCCTCTAGGACCCATGGCAATGTGAATAAACAATAGCAATACGTGCAAATGATGTGTACCCCAGCTCCTTAAGGCTGATGTGCTGGCCAGTTTAGACTTCTGAAACCTACTAATATGGGCTGACATCACAAATTAACAAGGGAAGTTCACCGAAGGGCAATCCCGCAAAAGTGTGCCAAAGAAATTAGAATTCATTCTGCAACCTTGTCTCCAGTTTGTGCGAAGTTGATGGTTGGAGGTTACACTTTCATTAAAAATTGACAACGTGTTAAATGCTAATCAAAACTGTTTGTCCTTTCTACCACTGTTTATCTTGTGGAAGGGGAGCGGGGGGGGGGGGGCGGGGGCGGAGAGTGGAAAAATAGAAAAGAAAAGAGAGAGCAAAACATAAAAGAATCCCGACTTTGAACTGCAACAAATAATCTCTCTCCTCCCTCCCGCCCTCTTTCTGTGTACTACAGATAAGAGCTATGCAGATTGAATGTCAGGACCCCAGCAGCAAGAGGGAATGTTCCATTTCAGGACCTCAGGATGCTCTTTGTGAGAAGAGAAGGTAAAAAAAACCAGCAGACTTAGAAGGCAAAGAGAAGAGAAATCTGCAGAGTTTGTTTTTCAGTGGCAATACAATTGTAAAATGTTTATATATTTTTTCCCATGAAGGAGGTAAAAAATAGGAGTCCAAGCAAACAAGCTTTAAAAAAATGCCTTAAAATCATACTCATTGATAGACCACAATATTTATTCTCACTAATCCTGAGACACAACCTGTTATTTAAGGAGCTGCTGGAGGAATAAAACCTCTCCTCAAAATGTGGTTCAGCTTCAGTAGGAAAGAAAACCACTCTCTCTCTTCTCTCTTCTCTGCCCCTCCACAACCTCCCCCTTCCTCCCCCCCAGCACTGGAAAATGGCGTTACAATTTTAAAAAGGGAGAGAAATTGTTTTTTCTACTTTCTTGCCTTATTTTTTTTTTACTTTTTACAACCTTCTCCCACAGTAAAAAAGTAAAAAAAAAAAAAAGAAAAAAAGAAAAGAAAGTATTCCCACCAAAACAAAAAAATGATTCCATCAATTAAAAACAAAAATTGAGCAAAATAAAAATGTTTATTTAGATGACAAAGGTATTTTCCATTTTTGAAAAAAGAACAGGTTGGATGTTTTCTCTTCACTGTACTAGTATGGTAGCCATGTTGGCTCCAGGATATTGGAGAGACCAGCTGGGTGAGGTAACTGTTTTTTTCTCAGACCTGAAGAAGAGCGCTGTGTAAGCTCGAAAGTTGTCTCTCTCTCCAACAGAAGTCAGTCCAGTAACATAAGAACATAAGAATGGCCAAACTGGGTCAGACCAAAGGTCCATCCGGCCCAGGATCCTGTCTACTGACAGTGGCCAGTGCCAGGTGCTCCAGAGGGAGTAAACCTAACAGGTAATGATCAAGTGATCTCTCTCCTGCCTCCATCTCCACCCTCTGACAAACAGAGGCTAGGGACACCCTTCCTTACCCATCCTGGCTAATAGCCATTAATGGACTTAACGTCCATTAATTTATCAAGTTCTCTTTCAAACCCTGTTATAGTCCTAGCCTTCACAACCTCCTCAGGCAAGGAGTTCCTACACTTTGACTGTGTGCTGTATGAAGAAGAACTTCCTTTTACTTGTTTTAAGCCTGCGGCCCATTAATTTCATTTGGTGGCCTTAGTTCTTATATTCTGGGAACAAGTAAATATTTTTTCCTTATTCATTTTCTCCGCACCACTCATGATTTTATATACCTCTATCATATCCCCCCCCCGTTATTACTTCACCCACCTTGTCTCTCTAACAACCTGTTCTACTCCAGTTAACCCAACGCCAGACACATCAGCCATAGGAGCAGAAGAAGCCAAAGCAGGGGCTGCTGCACTGGGTGGAGGGGGGCTAAAGTGGAGCTCAATTGGGGCCACCCCTTCCCCAGCACCCCCTGGGTCCAGAATTGTGCAGGAGAATCCCCCTCATAAGGTGGGTTCACTAGGATTCCCCTCCCCCACATTTTAACTCATTTGTAATATCAGTGAGTTGATATTGGTTTGGGTATTCAGATTAGTGTAGCTGATTGCACAATGGCTGCTCTATGTAGCTTGGGAGATACATGTGAATGGTACCTGGTCAACTAGTATAAGTAAACATTGGCCTCTTTTTTCCATTAGCCAGATATAGGTTAGTATTTTGAAACCTGGCTGCCTATGTTTAGGTACCTAACTACATGGCTTTAGGATCATACATTTAGGCAATCAGATCTGAACTCGTGGCCAAATTCTTAGCTGTTCTAAACCAGCATAGCTCCATGGACTTCCCAGAACCTGCACCCATCTACATCAGCTGAGAATCTGGCCCCGCTGGTTTAATTTGTTCCTTGGCCAAGTATTATTTTTAAAGTCTATAGGTCAATATAAAGAAAAGGAGGACTTGTGGCACCTTAGAGACTAAGAATTTTATTTGAGCATAAGCTTTCGTGAGCTACAGCTCACTTCATCGGATGCATTCAGTGGAAAATACAGTGGGGAGATTTATATACATAGAGAACATGAAACAATGGGTGTTACCGTACACACTGTAAGGAGAGTGATCACTTAAGGTGAGCTATTTCCCCATGTTTATTCCCCCGCTCCACCCCCCACTGTTCCTCAGACGTTCTTGTCAACTGCTGGAAATGGCCCACCTTGATTATCACTACAAAAGGTCCTCCCCACCCCCACCCCCACCCCCCCGCTCTCCTGCTGGTAATACAACATCCACTAGGTCAAGATAGAGATAACCCAAACTCCACCCAAGGCAGATTTTGAGCAATCTGGGGGGATTGTGCTCCAGGAAGGTTCCCCCACCCAGCTAAGCTGTGAAGCTACCCAAGCTACCCCAAGCTACCTTCTGCAGTTGCTACAGGACCCGGGGCACATTTTCACTGGAATACCTGTGTTAATTCGAGAGTTCTGGCCAATTTCCTTTACAATGGGCCTCTTTTAAATCACCCCCCCCCGCACCTTCCATTAGATCAGGTATTGTCCCCTTCGTGTTCTGCAATATTGTAAAGTGTTTGTGGGTGCTGTTAAATGTCATGTTCCATACCCCCAGGAGTGGCAGCATGTCAGGACAGGCTGAAGGTATGTAAAAAGTTTCTAAAGAGCATTCCTTTGGGTTGCCATATGAAATATAAGAGGCTAATATTATGAAATCCTAGTCCGCTGTGGAATTAGTATCCCAAAGCAGGGACTGAAATAAATATACCCTTTAGTGGGGAAAAAAGATCAAATTTAATAATATTTCAAACATTTTTTTATTTTAAATTAAAATGCATGGTTTAGACCATGTTTCAATTATCAGCTCAACATTACTCTTTAAGCAAATGACTAGATGTTAACAAGAGAGCTACTACATTTTGAATACATTGATTTTCTGCTTGGTGTAAACCCTAAATAGCTGATTAGAAAGCTGTGAATCAGAAGGACTCAGTGTACCTTATATACCCAGCAATAAATTACAAGCTGAAAGCTGTACCAATCTTTGAAGGAGAAATGTATTCTAAGCACATGACTGTAGAACTTAAATGTATAAATGTTAATGGTGTACCAGCCCTATCTGCCAATTTAAGAAATAGTCCACATTTTGATATGCATATCAAGCTAATGCAGAAAACTAGTGAGCTTAAAGGTATAAAGAGACCTCAGATTTATTTAAAGAAAAAATATTACTTTGAAATGACTACTTAATTGACAACCTATAATTGGAATTTATGCTATGTTACTTTTACTCCCCCGGCTTGACCCTCCCTCCTGGCCAATTACTCTCAGGATTAGTTGCATCCTCACCTCTGGTCCAGAATGTTGAGACTTCAAGTGCTACATTGATTGGGCCAAGTTCATCTCTGGTGTAATTCCACTGACGTCAATGGAGTTATACCAGAGGTGAATTTAGGTGCATGATACAGGCATATTAACTAGTGCTGATCCCGAAGTACCGTGTAGGATGGGGCGGGGGGAGTAGCTGTCTTGCATTTGGAGAAGGGACACCGGTATGCTGTTACAGGTAGAATGGCTAAAATAAGATGTTGAAGTCCCTTCCAGCTACCTATCTGTCTGTCATAGTCTTATACTGGTTGTGTCTATCTAGCTGTCCATCTACTTTAATTAGCTGTCTGTTTATACATCTTGGTCCTTCATAATGGTTATATATACACACAACTGCCTATCTATCTCCTGCATCTAGTTGCCTGTCTATACATCTGGATACTTATAAAAGTTCTATCCATCTCTCATGTATATCTATGGTATTTCTATAGTGCCAATCACTATAGCAACTCTGTCTCCGATTAATGACTAGATAAATATATGTCTGCAGTGTGGTTGTAGCCATGTTGGTCTCAGGATTTAAAGAGACAAGGTGGGTGAGGCAATGTCTTTTAGTTGGTCCACTAAAATATACTACCTCACCCACCCTGTCTCTCTAGATAAATATTTGATAGTCTGTAAGCTTTTTGGGACAGGAACCATCTGTTCATTATAGGTGTGTACAGCACCTAGCACAGTGGGCTCTGATTCCTGATTGGAGCCACTGGGCATGACTGCAATAGCAATACTACTATGACTAATACTCTTTGTTGTGGGGGGCAAAGATTTCATTTGGGAAGTCCTACAGGTTCTGGTGTTCATATCCCTATGATATTCCCTGCACAGTAGGAGGACCGTAAGGTGTGAACTAGGAGGGCATTTGCTAGTCAGATCCCACTAGTCTCCAAGAACCCAGGTTTCAAGTTGGGGTGCCAAAACTTTTGTATATAGATCTATACTTTGAAACTTTTATACCCACATTAGGTTTTCAAATACTGTAGATATTTAGATGTGTAAATCAACACGGAAGTACCCTGAAAACTTAGTACCTGAATATGTGATGTAAGTGCGGAGCTTTAGATATCAAAGTTGGAAAATTTGATTCTGACTGTGGGTGCCAAAGTTACAGAAATAGAAATTTGTACTTGTCATGTGCCTTTCTGTTCACTGTTATACTAGTTCTGAGTAACCTGCCTTGGAGAGCAGTGAAAGTCATTTGTACTGTATATAACTATATTAAAAAGCTCAAACTTTCTGGTTTTTTTCCCCAGACAGATTTCAAAGGTAGGCTTCCTTCTGAAATACAGCAGATGCTCAAACATACATTTTGTTAATTTACAAGACAAAAAATAATCTATTTTAAGTCTATCTATAGAAATCTCAGCTGGCTGACTAGGCACGACTGAGCTACTATTCCACCACTTAGAGAAAAATTCCTGGCTGGTGAGTTGCAGGGCAGGGGAGCAACTGAATAATTGAGAGAAAGAAGGCAACTGGAATCAATTAGACTCTGAGTTGCTCTTTTAATGAGCAGGAAGGCAATGACCAGGTGAAAAACTGTATTTGCATAACAAGAACAAACATATTCCAGACATTATAGCAATAATCATAATAGTGTATTTGTCAAGGTTCCTCCCCCACTCTGAACTCTAGGGTACAGATGTGGGGACCTGCATGAAAAACCTCCTAAGCTTATCTTTACCAGCTTAGGTCAAAACTTCCCCAAGGTACAAAATATTACCCCCGTTATCCTTGGAATGGCCGCTACCACCACCAAACTAATACTGGTTACTGGGGAAGAGCTGTTTGGACGCGTCCTTCCCCCCAAAATACTTCCCAAAACCTTGCACCCCACTTCCTGGACAAGGTTTGGTAAAAAGCCTCACCAATTTGCCTAGGTGACTACAGACCCAGACCCTTGGATCTTAAGAACAATGAACAATCCTCCCAACACTTGCACCCCCCCTTTCCTGGGAAATGTTGGATAAAAAGCCTCACCAATTTGCATAGGTGACCACAGACCCAAACCCTTGGATCTGAGAACAATGAAAAAGCATTCAGTGTTTTACAAGAAGACTTTTAATAAAAAATAGAAGTAAATAGAAATAAAGAAATCCCCCCTGTAAAATCAGGATGGTATATATCTTACAGGGTAATTAGATTCAAAACATAGAGAACCCCTCTAGGCAAAACCTTAAGTTACAAAAAAGATACACAGACAGAAATAGTTATTCTATTCAGCACAATTCTTTTCTCAGCCATTTAAAGAAATCATAATCTAACACATACCTAGCTAGATTACTTACTAAAAGTTCTAAGACTCCATTCCTGTTCTGTCCCTGGCCAAGACGACTACAGACAGACACACAAACCCTTTTTTTTTTTCTCCCTCCTCCCAGCTTTTGAAAGTATCTTGTCTCCTCATTGGTCATTTTGGTCAGGTGCCAGCGAGGTTACCTTTAGCTTCTTAACCCTTTACAGGTGAGAGGAGCTTTCCCCTGGCCAGGAGGGATTTCAAAGGGGTTTACCCTTCCCTTTATATTTATGACACGCCCCCCAAATCTCAGCTAGGGTGAAACACTGGCTGGGATTTCTTCCTGGAGCTCTAGGAAAACAGAGTTAATAAGACACATGCATCTCTAAATATACTACCAAGTACATAAAGACTAACAATATTTTCCACATCTCAAGGACGATTTTAACCAGTTGATTCTGGGAAATTTTCACGGGAGAGTGCATCAGCTACTTTATTAGAAGCTCCTGAGATGTGTTGGATGTCGAAATCAAAATCTTGGAGAGCTAAACTCCACCGAAGAAGTTTTCTGTTAGTTTCTTTGACGGTGTGAAGCCACTTTAGTGCAGCATGGTCGGTTTGCAGGTGGAAACGCCGTCCCCAAACATATGGGCGTAGCTTTTCCAGAGCGTAGACAATGGCATAACATTCTTTTTCAGTGACTGACCAGTTGCTTTCCCTCTCAGACAGTTTTTTGCTGAGAAACACTACAGGGTGGAATTCTTGATCAGGTCCTTTCTGCATTAAAACTGCTCCCACACCACGCTCGGATGCATCTGTGGTTACTAGGAACGGTTTGTCAAAGTCTGGGGCCCTTAGTACAGGGTCAGACATGAGTGTCGCTTTAAGCTTGTTAAAGGCCTTCTGACACTTTCCGGTCCACTGAACAGCATTTGGCTGTTTCTTTTTGGTTAGGTCTGTCAGTGGGGCAGCGATTTGGCTGTAGTGCGGTACAAATCGTCTGTAATAACCGGCCAAGCCTAAGAAGGATTGAACCTGTTTCTTTGACTTTGGGACAGGCCACTTTTGGATAGCATCCACTTTGGCCTGTAGGGGGCTGATAGTTCCTTGACCCACCTGGTGTCCAAGGTAAGTCACTCTGTTTAGGCCTATTTGACACTTCTTAGCCTTAACAGTTAGTCCTGCCTCCCTTATGCGCTCAAGGACTTTTTGTAGATGTTCCAGGTGGTCTGCCCAGGAATCCGAAAATATGGCCACATCGTCAAGGTAGGCGACTGCATATTCTCCTAATCCCGCTAGGAGACCATCTACAAGTCTTTGGAAAGTGGCGGGTGCATTTCGCAGCCCGAAAGGGAGTACATTAAATTCATACAGCCCGAGATGTGTGATGAAGGCTGACCTTTCCTTGGCAGATTCATCTAGCGGTACCTGCCAGTACCCCTTGGTTAAGTCCAAGGTAGAGATGAACTGGGCCCTTCCCAGTTTCTCTAATAGTTCATCTGTGCGTGGCATGGGATAGTTGTCTGGGCGAGTTACAGCATTTAGCTTACGGTAGTCCACGCAAAAACGTATTTCCCCATCTGGTTTGGGAACTAGAACCACTGGAGATGCCCATGCACTTTCAGAGGGGCGGATTACACCCATCTGTAACATATCCTGGATCTCCCGTTCTATAGCAGTTTTAGCTTGAGGAGACACCCGGTAAGGTTGGACCCTAATTGGGTGAGCATTACCTGTGTCAATGGAGTGGTATGCCCGTTCAGTCAGTCCTGGGGTGGCTGAGAACGTTGGCGCGTAGCTAGTGCACAGCTCCTGGATCTGCTGTCGCTGCATACGCCCAAGGGTCATGGAGAGGTTCACCTCTTCCACACCACCAGCACATTTCCCTTCGTAATAGACACCTTCAGGCCACTCAGCGTCGTCTCCTCCCTGGGCTGTAAACTGACAAACCTTTAATTCTCTGGAATAAAAGGGCTTTAGAGAATTAATATGATACACCTTAGGCTTTCGGTTGGAGGTGGGGAATGCTATGAGATAATTAACAGCTCCCAGGCGCTCCTGGACCACGAATGGCCCTTCCCACGATGCTTCCATTTTATGGGCCTGGAGCGCCTTTAAGACCATGACCTGGTCTCCTACTTTGAAGGAACGCTCTCTGGCATGTTTATCATACCAGGCTTTTTGCTCTTTTTGAGCATCCTGTAAGTTTTCTCTAGCAAGGGCTAAAGAGGTTCGGAGGGTGTTTTGTAGGTTGGTTACAAAGTCCAGAATGTTAGTTCCTGGAGAAGGTGTAAATCCCTCCCATTGCTGCTTCACCAACTGCAATGGCCCCTTAACCTCACGGCCATATACAAGTTCAAATGGGGAAAACCCTAAACTGGGATGTGGTACAGCTCTGTAGGCAAAGAGCAACTGCTGCAATACTAGGTCCCAATCATTGGAGTGCTCATTTACGAATTTACGTATCATGGCCCCCAAAGTTCCATTAAACTTCTCCACCATGCCATTTGTTTGATGATGGTAAGGAGTGGCAACCAAGTGATTTACCCCATGAGCTTCCCAAAGGTTTTTCATAGTTCCTGCCAGGAAATTAGTCCCTGCATCTGTGAGGATGTCGGAGGGCCAACCTACCCTGGCAAAAATGTCTGCTAGTGCCTGGCACACACTTTTAGCCCTGGTGTTGCTTAGAGCTACTGCTTCCGGCCATCGGGTGGCAAAATCCATGAAAGTCAGTATGTACTGCTTTCCTCTGGGTGTCTTTTTCGGAAAAGGACCCAGAATATCCACAGCTACTCGCTGAAATGGAACTTCAATGATGGGGAGTGGCTGGAGAGGAGCTTTGACCTGGTCTTGGGGTTTTCCCACTCTTTGGCACACCTCACAAGACTGGACATAGGTAGAAACATCCTTGCCCATTCCCTCCCAGTGGAATGACCCCCCCAAACGGTCTTTGGTCCTGTTCACCCCAGCATGGCCACTAGGGTGATCATGGGCTAAGCTCAAGAGCTTGGCCCGGTATTTAGTTGGAACTACCAACTGTCTCTGAGGATGCCAGTCTTCCTGGTGTCCCCCAGAAAGAGTTTCCTTGTATAAAAGTCCTCTTTCTACAACAAACCTGGATCGATTAGAAGAGCTGAGAGGCGGTGGGTTGCTCCGTGCCGCCGTCCAAGCTCTCTGGAGGCTTTCATCTGCTTCCTGTTCGGTCTGGAACTGTTCCCTTGATGCTGGAGACATCAGTTCCTCATTGGATTGGGGACATAGGCTTGGTCCCTCTGGAAGCGATATAGGGGATGGAGCTGTTTCTGTTGACTGTGAACCGCTCTCCGCTGGTGCACTATGTTGGGATTCAGGCTCCGGCTGAGCCTCTTGTGTAGGGTTATCGGCTGCTGCCAGTTCAGGTTCGGTGGGGCCCTCTGGTGTTGAGGTTGCAAGTACTGGATTCAGTGCTGGCACGGGGTCTGGTGTTGGTTGTTTGGCTGGTTCCGGTTCTGGGACTGGTTCCGTCTGGGTCTCTGGGACTGGATCCACTACTGCTGTTGCAGACATTGGCCTGGGGTCCAGGTCCATCACCTCTGACTGGGTCCTGATAGAAGTTTCCGGAACAGAGCTAGGCCTCACGGCTTGTTTAGCCTGGTTGCGGGTGACCATTCCCACCCTCTTGGCCTGCTTCACATGATTGGCCAAGTCTTCCCCCAACAGCATGGGGATGGGATAATCATCATAGACTGCAAAAGTCCACATTCCTGACCAGCCCTTGTACTGGACAGGCAACTTGGCTGTAGGCAAATTGAAAGAGTTGGACTTGAAGGGTTGAATCGTCACTTGGATCTCTGGGTTGATTAAATTGGGGTCCACTAAGGAAGCATGGATAGCTGACACTTGTGCTCCGGTGTCCCTCCACGCGGTGACCTTCTTCCCACCCACACTCACAGTTTCTCTCCGCTCCAAGGGTATCTGGGAGGTATCTGGGCCTGTGGACCTCTGGTGTGATTCCGGTGCAATGAACTGTAACCTGTTGGGGTTCTTGGGGCAGTTGGCCTTTACATGCCCCAGCTCGTTACATTTAAAACATCGTCCAGCTGACGGGTCACCGGGGCGAGGTGGGTTGCTGGAGAACGGGGTGGTGGGACGATAAGGGGTCTGGAGGGTTCTTTGGGAGGTAGGTGGGGCTTTGGGCGGCCCCCGGTAATAGGGTGTGGTCTGGGGTGGTCCCTTCTGGTCTCCGCTCCAACTGGGACCAGTTTTCTTCTTCTCTGCCACCTCCACCCATCTGGCTCCAATCTCTCCTGCCTCAATTACAGTTTTGGGTTTCCCATCTCGGATGTATCTTTCTATTTCCTCAGGAACACCCTCTAAGAATTGTTCCATTTGCATTAGGAAGGGCAAATTTACTGGAGATTCAACACTTGCTCCTGATATCCAGGCATCCCAATGTTTTACAATGTGGTAGGCATGTCGGGTAAATGACATGTCTGGTTTCCACCTTAGGGCTCTGAACCTCCGACGAGACTGCTCGGGTGTTATCCCCATTCTGACTCTCGCCTTGGATTTAAACAGTTCATACTTGTTCATGTGTTCTTTAGGCATTTCAGCTGCCACCTCAGCTAAGGGTCCACTGAGCTGCGGCCTCAGCTCTACCATGTATTGGTCAGTAGAGATGTTGTACCCAAGGCAGGCCCTTTCGAAGTTTTCTAAGAAGGCCTCAGTATCATCACCTGCCTTGTAGGTGGGGAACTTTCTGGGATGGGAAGTGGTACCTGGAGAAGGATTGCTAGGGTTTGTTGGTATATTCTGCTGGGCCTTTATCCTCTCCATCTCCTCCACATGCTTCCTTGCCTCCATTTCCCTCTTGTGGGCAGCCTCCTGTACCTCCTTCTCCAGCCGCATGAGTTCTATCTGTCTTTCATGTTCCCTTTGTTTTTCCTCAGCCTGAAATTTGGCTAATTCCAGCTGTAGTCGAGCTGAGGATTTGGCCATTCTAACCTCTCTGTTTTTAACTAACTTTACACCCGAGGTTTAGAAATAAACAAACAAAACTTGGCTGTAAACTTTTGCTGTGCTGGAATAGAGTACCTATTCTCTGATAGTGATTGTCAGCCTACAGAAAAAGACAATTCCCTTGTCTCTGCTCTGGGCCCAAATTAAAGCAAAAAACCTCCAACTACTTGGAAAACTGCTTACCCAGCCCAAAGAAAAAAAAAAAAATTCTTTTCAAACCTGTGCTCCTTGTAAAACAAAAAAAAAAAAAAAATCAAAATCCTAAAAAAAAACCCTGCCACTTTTGTCTCCAGGCAAATAGGTAGAGCACACACCCCTTATTTACTTTTAGGAAGAAAAGAAAAAAAAAAACCTCTGGGTTGGAAGACTGTGAATTTCCCTGCAGGAGTTAAGTACCCTGCCTCCAGGCAAGAAAACCTGCAATTCACAAGATAATCCCCTTTTGTCTCTGCTTGGCCACAAAGCAGAGAGAAACCAAGCTGCTTTCAGTTTCAAAGCTGCCTTCTGGACTTCCTAAAAATTCCTTTTTAAAATCTGTATTTCTAGTTCAAAAAATCTCAACTGGATCTCAAAATGATTTCAGGTTAATCCCACCACTGTGCCACCATGTCAAGGTTCCTCCCCCACTCTGAACTCTAGGGTACAGATGTGGGGACCTGCATGAAAAACCTCCTAAGCTTATCTTTACCAGCTTAGGTCAAAACTTCCCCAAGGTACAAAATATTACCCCCGTTATCCTTGGAATGGCCGCTACCACCACCAAACTAATACTGGTTACTGGGGAAGAGCTGTTTGGACGCGTCCTTCCCCCCAAAATACTTCCCAAAACCTTGCACCCCACTTCCTGGACAAGGTTTGGTAAAAAGCCTCACCAATTTGCCTAGGTGACTACAGACCCAGACCCTTGGATCTGAGAACAATGAAAAAGCATTCAGTGTTTTACAAGAAGACTTTTAATAAAAAATAGAAGTAAATAGAAATAAAGAAATCCCCCCTGTAAAATCAGGATGGTATATATCTTACAGGGTAATTAGATTCAAAACATAGAGAACCCCTCTAGGCAAAACCTTAAGTTACAAAAAAGATACACAGACAGAAATAGTTATTCTATTCAGCACAATTCTTTTCTCAGCCATTTAAAGAAATCATAATCTAACACATACCTAGCTAGATTACTTACTAAAAGTTCTAAGACTCCATTCCTGTTCTGTCCCTGGCCAAGACGACTACAGACAGACACACAAACCCTTTTTTTTTTTCTCCCTCCTCCCAGCTTTTGAAAGTATCTTGTCTCCTCATTGGTCATTTTGGTCAGGTGCCAGCGAGGTTACCTTTAGCTTCTTAACCCTTTACAGGTGAGAGGAGCTTTCCCCTGGCCAGGAGGGATTTCAAAGGGGTTTACCCTTCCCTTTATATTTATGACAGTATTATAATATAAACTAGGGAGTGGAACAATGCAAGAGAAGACAGAAGCTAAATCACTACAACCCTTGAAGTCTTGATGATCACTAGAACTGGTAGAAAACTGGAATTTCCATCCAGTGGAAAATCCTGATATTTCAATTCTGAAGGCAAAACAACAAACATTTTCATGGAACAGAAAATACCAAAATTTTCTAAATTTGGAAAAGGTTACATGTTTTTTGTTTGGAAATTTTTAATGAAATTGACACTTTTTGGCATTCCTGACTCCAAACATTTCATTGTTCTGCATCTTGTTGAGCTGGCGCGATGCCTTATGAGGATTGTAGAATGGCTCATGCCCCCATTCTCCTCTGTGGGCTGGGCTCTTTGGATGGACTGTCTCCTCATGGTGTGCTGTAGTTAGGTCATGACACATTACGACAATTCAACCAGAAGTGAAGACAAGGTGCATGATGGGGCATGTAGCCTAGCCAGGGAGCCGGACAGATAGGGGTGAATTGGAGGCATGAGGTGCCGGAACTACAGCTTCCATGATGCACCACAGCAGGTCATCAGGACACAGTTCAGTGTCAAACTCACCCAAAATAAATGTTCAAATTTAGGTCAACCGATTAAAACTGCAACATTTCAAATGACTTGACCCAAAATATTTAATTTAGATTTTCCTGACAATCTAAAAAATAAAAGAAATTGAAAATTGTGCATAGGATGAAATATCCCCTGTGGTACTTAAACCTGTCCCAGGGTTTGAGCTATGTGGTGCAAAGATTCAGAAAGCCTTAATTGGTTCAGTGATGGACCCCTCCCTATTCTGTATTAATATCCTGTTGGTGCCAGGGAGAATCTTGCCCGCTATATTTATCTAATAGATCTACAATCCTTCAGCAGTAATTCAAGCTTAAAGGGTGAAGCTCTTGAAGCAAAGAAATGAATGAGCATAAGAACTGAAGCTCTATTCACATTCACGGCAGGCAATGATTTACCATGATTTAATAACGTGTGACCAAGATATAACCACTGATGATATATTGGCACAAGATTCGCAAAATGGATGATCTGTATCATTTGTTCAATACCACTGGCCAGTAGTTCATCTTGGCTTTAGCAAGACTAATGCTAAACAAAATAATAATAAAAAAAGGGTGGCAATTGTAAGTTTTGAGATTGGTTATCACCTAATATAGCAATTCACCACTTGTGTTTAAAAATAATGAAGCAGAACAAGGTTTTGAAAGCTATCCAACATCTAATAAAAATGCTTTTGAAAAAAATATATTGTACTAATTCCGAATTTCTGTAATTAAAATATGCTTTTTCTAAAAGGAGTGCAATGCAGTAGAGCAGTTCACTGATGTGATCATAATGTGGGATCAGGCTCAAATTCCAAATAATTCCATAGAGAATGAGCTCTTCCTATGGAAATGTATAGAAAATTATATCCTTGATATAGAATTTTATAGATTGGTTTAAATATGTAAGTTATTATGTTCTGTTAAATTTTATAGGCCTCTTCCATAAAATCATGTATATAAGTAAGATATTAACATATCCAGTATACTGTTTGTTAAACCTGGTAGCCAAAGAGCTATGCTTGTCATAATATACACAGCATTTCCAACCCCAATCTCCCAAAATATCTTGATTATCTTAAAAATCATGAGGGTTTTTAAATAATTGTTTGTTCTGTTTTTTATTCACCTTCTGGTCTGTGAGCCATTAGGGTGCATGTTTTTCAAGATTTTATTTGCAGCCATCAGTACTAGAAACTTACTTTAATTTTTAAATGGAACCTCAGAGTCTCATGATTCCACCAGCTTGGGCTTCAAGAAAAGCATAAAAATCATAATGCTCATGATAATATCACAAGAGATGATTAAATCATATACCTGCCGATTATAAATAATTTAAGAAAATGTTCACAGATGGTAAGACAATAAAGGACCATTATGATCATCTGCTTTGAATTCCTATATAACACTGGCCACCAAGTTTTCACTCAACATTTTATACAACATGCTGCACAACTTCTGATTGAACTAGACTTTTCTTTTAGAAAGATATCCGGTTTCAATTTAAAGATGCCAAGTGATGGAAAATATACCACATCCCTTGGTTAATTACACACATTTAACAAATGCATCTTTTGTTTCATTTTTCCTAACGTGAACTTCCAACTATTGGATTTTATGTCTTTGCTAAAATTAAGAGCTTTCTACATTACAGCCCATATCACAGCCAGTTGACCAAATTCACCACTCACACAAGTAAGCCCAATTCCATTGAAGTCAATGGAGAGTTCCCTGAATACTCCACTGAGCTAGCAGAAAACCAGAAGTAGCAGAAATCAGAAGACCTGTTGCTCTGAAACTTCCAGCTTAATATATAGTTATAGGGACAAGTGTTTCAACTTTTAGGTAGTGGTTACATAGGGCTCACCCTAAGTAGACTCAAGGGAGGCTTCTTCGAAAAACATGGCCATTTACCACATTTCTTCTTTGAGTGCGTGTTCACGTCCATTCCACATTAGGTGTGCGTGCACCGCGTGCATGAGCGTCAGAAACTTTTTCCCTTAGCAGCTGCTATGGGCCAGCGGGGGGCCCCCTGAGTGGTGCCATTGCACCGTGCATATATACCCGTGCCGCCCGACCCTCTCCAGTTCCTTCTTACTGTCCATGGCGGCGTTGGAACAACCTCTCTCTCTTTCGTATGAGAGCAGTCCCTTAGCCTTTCTCATAGATAGCTGTTATCAGTTAATTAGCATACCATTGTTGTGGACACTTAAGTGATGAGGTGCTTGGAGGCATCCAGCACCCACCCCGGGCTGCGGGGCATGCCGCAAGCCTATGCCAGTTAGTGACCCCCACGGCTCGTGTCTACGTTGCCTGGGGGAAGAGCATGAAACTGAGCGTGGAAGATTTGCAAGGCGTTCAAGCCAAGAACAAAGAAAGAAAGAGACTTTCATTTGAAGCAGTTGTTGATGGAAGCCACATCGCAGCCACCGGGCCTGGAGCGCCCGACGTCGGCTCCAGCTTCTTCGGTGCGTCGTGCCCCAGAGCCGCCAAGAGACCTGGCACCGGCTAAACACCGAAAGCTGACAGCCCCAGAGCACCAGTCTAGGCCCTGGCACCACTCATCCTCCACAGTGCGGCCCACGGTGCAGCAAAAAGGAAGGCGCGGACGTTCCCCGCATAGGAGGCCGGCGCCTTCCAAGGCCCCGAGCACCAATAAAGTGGGAAGGCTGCTGTCTTCAGCACCACAAGTCCCACCAAGCCCAGGCCTACGTGAGCTCAGTGTGGACGATGGGCTCGAGGACTTAATGGATCAGCCCTCTACACCTGGCATCTTTGAGGTGGCGAAGGACCTCATTGAGCTGTCGGCGACGAGCTCCCTCCCATACAGGGAGAATCCTCCAGCACCCATGCCATGGGTGTCATCGAGGCGTAAGCTGGCAATGGTGTTCCATTCGAGGACACCGTCCCGGCATCGCTCCCAGAGTTGGTCTGCGGACTCCCAGTTACCCGCTGCTCAGAAGGAAGTTGCAGTACCGGTAGTGGGTCGGCGTGAGGAAGTAACGGAAGAGGCACGACGTTCTCCGGCACCAATTAGAGTCCGGCACCGGGAGGAGTCAAGATGGCCCTCGCCGGAGGACTCCCGCAGACGCCAATCCTGGTCCCGGGAATGCCGGCCCTGATCCTGGTCTAGATCCCGTTCCTTATCCTGGGGGTATTGGTACTGGTCCCGCTCTGGTTCGGTTAGGAGCCGCTCGTCGACCTTCCACCAGCACAGATTGTCAGCACCGCCGTTGCCTTCGCGGCCAGCATCGCCGCAGTCGGGTGCCAACTCTGGTCATTACAGTTACTTACACCATGCTCTGGACAGCAGGGACCCTCAGACGGGTTGGCACCCCAAATGGGGGCCGCCAGGTTATTGGCCCTTCTGAACTCCTTGGGCCTATCAACACCACCAAGGGGCCCCGTCCAGGGCAAGCTACTCAGTGCAGCAGTCCCAGTCCCTGCACTGACGCCCGACAGTGCTGGAAGCTACAGTGTCCAGGCCTCCAGCATCCCCCCAGGATAAACCGGAGAGACCAGCACCGAGACTGGTGCTGCACCAAAGTCTCCTGCCCTGGCCCAAGCCGGAGGCCCCTCCCATGGGAGAAGGGGAACAGGAGGACCAGCCAGAGGGGGTTGAGCAGCGGCTAACCTCCTCATCATCCCCAGATGAGGCAGTGGCGGGTACAGCGGTGTCTGGCCTTCCACCCATAGACCACAGAGCCCACCAGGAGCTACTGCGTAGGGTCGCCCAGAACTTGGGGTTGCAGGCTGAGGAGACTGTTGAGCAGGAGGATCCCATGGTAGACATTTTGAGCCCCAAAGGTCCACCTAGAATAGCACTCCCTCTCATTAAGACCACCCAATTGAATTATAAGACTATATTGCAGACCCCGGCCTCCAGCGCTCCAACAGCCAAAGATGTGGAGAGCAAATACTTTGCCCTGTCAAAGGGCTACGAATTCTTGTTCTGCCACCTAAGTCCATGCTCCCTGGAGGTCTTGCAGTGAACGAAAAGGGGTGCCATGGACAACAGGCCCCAGCCCCTAAGGCGAAGGAGGCAAAAAGCCTGGACCTTTTTGGCAGAAAGGTGTACTCGTCAGGGGGCCTTCAGTTGAGGATTGCGAACCAGCAGGCCATCTTCAACTGGCATAATTTTAACTCCTGGGCGGTGGTGGGGAAGTTTAAGGACAACCTCCCACAAGGTTCCCCACAAGAGTTTATGACCCTGGTGGATGAAGGCAAGGCAGTAGCTAAGACCTCTCTCGAGGCCTCCCTGGATTCAGCAGACGCGGCGGCCAGAACAATCGCATCGGGGGTGGTCATGAGGTGCTCGGCGTGGCTTCAGGAGTCAGGTCTGCCACCTGAGGTCCAGAGTATGCTTCAGGACCTCCCTTTTGAAGGGTCTGGGCTCTTTTTGGACCAGACAGACACGAGGCTGCATAGCCTCAAGGACTCGAGGGCTACACTTAAGTCGCTGGGTATGCACACCCCAGTGATGCAGAGGAAGCCCTTTAAGCCACAGCCTCCCCCCCAGTGCCTATACCAGTCTCGTCAAAGGCATGAGCCTTACCGTAGGCGAGGCAGGGATACCAGGTGATGGCACAATAATAACAATAATGTGCCGGGTCAGAACCAAAGTCAGCATAAATCCCAGCCGGGCACTAAGCCGGCTTTTAAGGTGCGCTCAAGGACAGCGTACCAGACCAGTCACCGGATCCGTCCCTTTGTTTCCTGAACCACCTATCCCATTTCTCCCATGCCTGGTCCAGCATTACATCGGACCGTTGGGTCTTACGCATGGTACAGAATGGGTACTCGCTGCAATTCTCTTCCCTCCCTCCCTCCCACCCCCCTTCCCAGTCCCTCTTCAGGGACTCCTCTCACGAGCATCTCCTAGAGAAGGAGGTTTGCTCGCTGCTAGAGGCTGGGGCGGTAGGGGCGGTGCCGCATGGCTTAAAGGGGAAAGGTTTCTACTCCTGGTACTTCCTCATCCACAAGGCCAAAGGGGGCCTTCGACTCATTTTAGACCTGCATGGGCTCAACAAGTTCCTGGTCAAGGCCCGGTCCCGCATGGTCTCTCTGGGCACCATCGTCCCTTCCCTGGATCCGGGGGGCTGGTACGCTGCCCTCGACATGAAGAATGCATACTCTCATATCACCATCCACCCAGCACATCAGCGCTTCCTGCGCTTCACCGCAGGCCAAGAACATTACCAGTTTGCAGTTCTCCTGTTCGGTCTAGCTGCGGCCCCACGGGCGTTCACGAAATCCATGGCGGTGGTGGCGGCCTTCTTACGATGGCAGAGGATCTGGGTTTACCTGTTGCTCGGTGACTGGCTCCTGGCGGGTCGATCCGAGGCAGAAGTGCAGGGCCGTGTGGAGGTGGCCCTGAGATTGTTCTGCGAGCTGGGGCTCCTGGTCAACGTCCCCATCTCCATTCTCGTGCCCACACAGAGAGTGGAATTCATAGGGATGGTCCTGGACGCAGTGTAGGCCAGGGCAAGCCTTCCGGTATCCCGATTCCGGGCTATCCAGCAAGCGGTGACCTCCCTGCACCAGTTTCCAATGACAACGGACAGGTGCTGCCTATGGCTGCTGGGCCACATGGCAGCATGCTCGCACATGGTCAGGCATACCAGACTGAGACTCAGGACTCTGCAGGTGTGGCTCGCTCGGGTGTCCCGCCCAGGCAGAGACCCCCTGGACTTGGTAGTGACAGCCCCAAGGGAGGTGCTGGGCTCCCTGCTGTGGTGGCAGTCCCAGCCTGTGGTTTGTGAAGGCATCCCCTTTGCTGCCCCACAACCGGACCTGATGCTGGTGACGGACGCATCAGACCGCAGATAGGGGGCTCACCTGGGGGACCTCAGGACTCAGGGCTTGTGGTCCGGAGCAGAGCGGTCGCTCCATATCCATGTGAAGGAGCTCAGGACGGTTCGTCTATCCTGCCAGACCTTTCACACCACTCTGAGTGGTCACAGCCTGACAGTTCTGACAGACAACACTACTGCCATGTTTTATATAAACAAGCAGGGCAGGGTCCATTCCTCACTGCTCTGTTGCTAGGCTCTCCTCCTCTTGGACTTTTGTATAGCCCACGCCATTCACCTCAAGGCGTCGTATCTCCCGGGGGCGCGAAACAAGCTGGCGGACTAAATCAGCAGATCGTATCACATGCACGAGTGAATGCTCAGAGCGGACATCGTGCTTTTGCTCTTCCGCAGGTGAGAGTTTCCCCGTGTAGACTGTTTGCCATTAGGGTCAACTCCCCGTGCCCACGGTTCTGCTCATTCCAGGGCCACAGCCCGGGCTCAGTCGCAAACGCATTTGCGATCCCATGGGGAGGGGGCTTGATGTATGCATTTCCCCTGCTCCCCTTGGTACACAAGGTCCTGCTCAAGGTACGCAGGGGCAGGGCAGCTGTGGTCCCCTGTGTTGCCTCGCCAGCACTGGTACACAACACTCCTAGAGCTGTCGGTGGAGGCCCCGGTAGTCCTGCCCCTACACCGGGACCTCATCACACAGGATGGCGGGTGGCTTCTCCACCCCGACCTGCAATCACTACACCTGACCGTGTGGAAGCTCTGTAGCTAAATGCCTTGGAAAGCCAGTGCTCCCTTCCTGTGCAGCAGATTCTCCTTGGCAGTAGGAAGCCCTCTACCAGGGCTACCTAAATGGCCAAGTGGAAAAGGTTCTTGTGTTGGTGTGAGCCCCGACAGGTGCAGCCATGCCAGGCCCCAGTGCAAGCCATCCTAGAGTACCTCCTGCACCTCAAGCAGCAGGGGCTGGCCCCGTCCTCACTCAGAGTACACCTGGCAGCCATCTGCACCTTCCATGCGGGGTTTTCGGGCAGCTCAATGTTTTCCCACCCAGTTGTGGGATGGTTCCTTAAAGGATTGGAGAGGACGTTTCTGTACTCACGCCCCCCAGTCCGTCCTTGAACCTTAACTTGGTCCTCTCTCAGCTCATGGGACCCCCGTTCGAGCCCCTCGCTATCTGCTCCCTCCTCCACCTTTCCTGGAAGGTGGCATTTCTGGTGGCCATTACGTTGGCCAGAAGGAAAAGGAGTACTTGTGGTACCTTAGAGACTAACACATTTATTTGAGCATAAGCTTTCGTGAGCTACAGCTCACTTCATCGGATGCTGTAGCTCACGAAAGCTTATGCTCAAATAAATTGGTTAGTCTCTAAGGTGCCACAAGTACTCCTTTTCTTTTTGCAAAAACAGACTAACACGGCTGCTACTCTGAAACTTGGCCGGAAGGGTGTCTGAGCTGAGGGCTCTCACCTCTGAGTCACCGTATACAGTGTTTCACAAGGATAAGGTGCCGCTCCGACCGCACCCCAAGTTCCTCCCTAAGGTGGTCTCGCAATTCCATTTGGGCCAGGACATTTGTCTGCTGGTGTTTTTTCCAAAACCCCATACGAACCTGAGTCACCACAGCCTACAAACCCTGGATGTCCGTCGAGCGCTGGCATTATATTTGGGGCGCACCAAGTCCTTTCATAAATCCGCACAGCTGTTCGTGGCTGTAGCCGAGAGGATGAAAGGTCTCCCAGTGTCAGCGCAGCAGATCTCATCTTGGATTACAAGCTGCATCCAGGTGTGCTATGAGCTCGCAGGTGTTCCAGCCCCAGCAGTCATGACCCAGTCGACCAGGGCGCAAGCAACTTCCATGGCTTTCCTGGCACAGGTCCTGATCCAGGAGATCTGCAGGGCAGCCACCTGGTCCTTGGTGCCTCCTCCCTCTCTCCCTCCCTCCCCTCGGCCTGGGGAGCCACATGTAGCAGCTCCCCGCCCCAGCTCACCTCTGCTTCACCTCCTCCCCAAGCACGCCGCTGCTTCTCTTGCCTCCTAGGCTTGCGGCGCAAATCAGCTGTTTGGCATGCAAGCCTGGGAGGGAGAGAAGCAGAGTGGGGCGGTGCTCAGGGGAGGAGGCGGAGAAGAGGCGAGCTGGGGCAGGGAGCGGTTCCCCTGAGCTTATGACTCAGATTCAATGAAACTGGTGCTAGGAGGTGTAATTTACACCTCCCTGCTCTAACTAATCCTTTTGCATCCCCAATGACAGTTTTCCCCCACGGGAAGTTGAACGACTATCTAGTAGAAGGTAAATCCATGCATGCAGAAGTCAGGGTTTAAAACAATTAGAACATAAGAATGGCCATACTGGGTCAGACCAAAGGTCCACCTAGCCCAGCATCCTGTCTTCCAACAGTGGCCAATGCCAGGTGCCCCAGAGGGAATGAACAGAACAGGTGATCATCAAGTGATCCATCCCTTGTTACCCATTCCTGACTTCTGGCAAACAGAGGCTAAGGACACCACCCCTGTCTATCCTAGCTAATAGCCATTGATGGATCTATCCTCCATGAATTTATCTAGTTCTTTTTTGAACCCTTTATTTTATGACTATAGCTGCAGACTTTCAGCTCTTACACTAAACTCCACTCCCAGAGATGCTGGAGGTCTCAGGTTACCATAATAGTGTTCTTTTAAGGGGTATACACAATTGCAGAGATAAGCTGTCATTATTGCCCCCTCCCCCTTTCTGCCTGGGTGTTCAATAGGAGACTTTGCTCTCAGTCTTGCTGGTGCTCCCTAGGAGACCTACTAGGCAAGGCTGAAGAGAAGATGTGCTGAGTCCCTGGGCACACCCCATCCCTCCAGAGAACCGCCAGTATTGTGGCCGCAGTTGTTCCCATATCCCTTCTGTGGGGGAGGGGAGGGAGGGGACGCAGTCATGGAAGATTTCTGCTTCCCCCCCAGATGGAAACTGAACTCTTTCTGGGGAAAAAAGGGTTTTATGACCTTATTTTCTTGAAAATGCCAGAAGCTTTTCAAAGTAATAGCAACCTGGGTAAAAGTATGAACTAAAATGAGCTTTGATTGTTTCAAATGCAGCCCTCTTCCCTTTCTGTAGTAGCACATGAGACTTCCATCTGCTTTGGCACTAAAAAGTGTCCACACCTAATGCTTTGGGAGCAGGAATTTATCTGTCCTAATAAATATTTATGTTTAGGAATCTTGCATACTGTGAAAAAGGAGCAAGAAAATGGGGTTAAGCTTTTTTAAATAAACAAATTTGCACTGTGCGCTCTATTACTCTGCTCATCAAGAGGAAACGTTGTTATTCCTGATAATACCTTGAGTTGATGTAGCATTCTCAAGGGAATCTCAAAGAACTTTTCCTATAAATAGGGGGTGATATCCCTATTTTAAGGACAGGGTAACTGAGGTGCATATAGATTCTAATCAACATTTTCAAAAGTGGCCAGTCATTCATTATAAGTGCTGCAGTTCTTCAATGTTCAACTAAGGCTTCATTGTCTGAGGTCCTGGGCACCTGCAAATTCAACTTGAGCCAGAGAATGTGTGTGTTCAGCAGCTATTCAAATCAGGTCCTGTGTGTCTTAAAGTGGGCACTTAGAACTGAGGGATCCATAACCAATGTCCACTCCTCAAAATGTGCTGTGTCTGACTCTGCCATACATGGTAAGATAAGGCCCTGAAACATAAACACTTGTATCAGAGGCCCAGTAGGAGACCTAAGGCCTGAACTAAAGTAATGGTCAAGACTTTGCTAACATAAAGCAAAGTTTAGCTGTGAGCCAATGGCAGTCCCTGCTCACAGAAGCTGGCAAGAAGAAGGCTGATGTTATAATTATACATATACCTAAAAGGTACTAAGCGCTAGTGATATAAACATGTGCCAGGATGGTACCAGAGCATTCTGGGACTAGCACATTCCACATAGATAACAAGGAACACGTTGACCCATCCTAAAGGCAGGGGCAAGAGGGTAATATGATGGATAGAGTTGTTTTGTTCGAACCAACATGTACAAGGTGAGAGACGGCTCCCTAACACATAGAGGGGTTGTACCTCTATATGTTGGGAGTGATGTGTAACTTGTTTGTATATAAAAGCATACCCCAAAGAGTTGTCTTCGTCTGTCCTGGAGGGCAGTGGAGAATTCCACCACAGACTGAGCTGGTCCATTGTCAGGGGGCACATATTGGTAGTATGTCCTGTAGAGTCTGCGGGAAACTATTACTGTGCTTCGTTTGACAATAAATCTGGCCGGGTGCCTTCATACCTTATCGGAGTCTGTGGTCATTGGGGGTTCTCTCAGGGTTTGCTGTGCCAGCTATCTGTGCAGAGCCAGGGCAGCACAAAGAGGGAACACATGCATGCAGCCGACTGTTATCAACATTGAACAGAGCAGAGCACCACAAGGGTGACGTCTGATGACACCACATTCACACAGTAAGGGTCAAACCCAGCAGGTCCCTTTTGCTCAGAACTCCTCTGGATGTCAATGAAAGTTCATAACAGGTAGGTCTTGTAGGGTCAGGCTCCCAGTCAAGAGCAGACCTCTATGAGTCCCTAGGCACAGGTCTTCCTTTAAATGTTTTCTTTAATTTAGGTTCACAATGTGTTGACGCTCCTGCATCTTGCTTGGAGTTTTGGCATTAAAGAAGCACAACATCCCACAGTGAAATTCAATAGAAACTTCTGAGTTTCACGAGGTTTAATCTCAAATCTGTCAGTTTTGTTTGATTTCAGTTTGAAACTATAAACTAACCCTCGGAGTGCTGGAACGCATTGTGAACACTTTATGAGGAACATTTGTGGTGAAATTAAACTTGGCTACTTCTGTCTGGCTGTAGAATTGTTATATAAGCTTTTTCAGGAATTCTTGAGTGCTGCTCGTATTCCCTTGCTTTAATCACTAGATTATGAAATGTAGTGAATGCTTCTGAAATAGCTTGCCTCGATATTGAATTTTACTACTGTATGTTATAGCAATATTCATGTTTTATAGATTGGTGGAGTTTTTTTGGTTTTGCTTTTTTTCATCTTATTGACCTTGTCTGAATTTTTTGCTCCATTATGTTGTAAGCATGATTACAAAATGCAACCACGAGCATACATTACTGCACAAAATTTTGGTTTTGAAAAGTGCTGTTGTAACATTGACAGACCCTGGTCATCATCAAACCTGGGACTCTGGAACTAAATGCATGAGCCTCTACTGCATGAGCTAACAGCCACATGACTATTAGCTAAGTCTGTAGATCAGACTCTTTAATCTCTCTCTCTCTAAGTGGTCTCAGTGCCACGAGATGGGACAGAACACCACACCCAGGAAGTGTGTGGATTACACAATGCAAGCTGAATAAGTTTAGGATAAACCACTTTGTCTGTATTCATCATCTAGCAACGTTGGGCCCCTAAATATCATTGCCAATGAACTGTGCATCTGGAGATAAGGCATGTCCTGCTCTTGAGATAGGAGGCATCACTGCCAAAACCAGCAGATCCTGGAGAAGGAAGTTCTAAATCCCACAGAGATGAAGACTTCTAACTGGAAGGCCTGTCCCTCCTCATTACTCTCAACTGCCATCCCACACTGAGAGACTTGACTCCCTCATGCTGCCGTTTGCGTTCTAGGCTGGAAGGTGTACAACGCACATCACAAGTCCGTTTGACTCTAGTCCCCCAGCAGAAGTGCCAGATTAAGTTATGGGCATGATGATAGACAGGCAATGGCTAGATTAAACAGTTTTGGAGGGAGGAAGCTGTGTGGAGTCATAGCCCAACCATCCTGTCCTGCCCTAGCCCCCAGAATATGTAGACACAGCCATGCCTACACTCATTGGAGGATTCACCCTGATGCCTGAGAAGTTTGGTGCACATCACAAAGCTGTCATTGCCCATCCCATTCTGCGGTTATAGGAGACCTTTCTACTCCTTTCCATTTATAGCAGAGGATAGTTCCATAGTTCCCCAAAAGCAAAATCAGTGTGGTGACACTTCTTAGTATTTCTATGTTTGCAATATATAGTATGCACATATATATTAGTAAGAGACTATTGAAATAAAAGACATTAGCAAATACGAACACAAGTGCTCAGATCAGCAAATTGGCCATTTATAAGGTCAACGTAATGATCTTTCTAAAACACACTTTATATTTAATCTTAACCATGGGTATATTGTCTTACAAAACACTAAGGGATAGAGTCTGAGCAAAGAGTAAGAGGCAAATTCCCTCTCCAATTCCCTGCTCAGATGTATGAGACCTACTTGGATGTTGCATCTCTGCTTATTTTCTTCAGCCAGTTTCTAGGTTGAAAAGTTCCCTACCGCACCTGTCAGAGCCTGTAAAGTGAGGATCCAGCTCACACAAGGAGGGGAACATATTTGGTGTTACGTGGCAGGACCAGTCTGATGAAAATATTTACATTCATGGTTCAGATGCCTTGATCTGGAACTTCTCTCCTTGGATTAAGCTGTCAGACCTTGAACAGTAGGGATCATTATAGAAATGTTAGCTTGGCCAGAGCTTATCTCATAGGTTAGCTCCTTCAGTGGCTCAAGTCCTTAAATTATAGTCTCTAGGAGACTCCACTAGGCAGAACAATGGGGTGATATTAAGTTCCTCATAGCAAAAGGGTTTATTTTCCAGCAGGTGACTAAGCATATTACCTTCTCATCACATCTTAAAGCAGCTGGGTATTAGCCAGGCTCAATTGACATTGGATCTTTTGCCCCTTAAGAGACTGAAAGGACATAAAACATTTTGAAATGACCCATCAGCTTCTGGCTGACAGCTCTGCCATGGAGGATTTTTTGGGTTTTGTTGTTGTTGTCGTTTTGTTTTGTTTTAATATCATTACTGTGAAGGTTTGGTAAAGCTTAAATCTTAATGGACATCTCCCATCACCACCACCCAGAGCTATGGTGAAGCTAAGCACTGGGAATGTAGTCTTTGGAAACAGTAGAAGATTCTTGTACTAGTACCTAACTTTCATGTAATTATGTTAACTTAAAAAAAGGCTTTGGTAGTCATTTGTTCTTTAGTATAATTCAGCAGGGCTATAGCTATGTTGAAAAGTTTTGTATAGATCAAATAGCAATACACTAAAGGGCCATTTTCTGGCAGGTTTAGGGTGGGAGAAAACCAAAGGAAAAAGATCCAATAAGAAAAGGTATGGGTTTTTTTAAGGCATTGGACTTTTTTCTAAAATAAATGCTTTAGTTCAACCACAGCTATTGGGTTTGAAGCAAGAATTAAGTCAGGAAATCCCTATAGCCTGTGTTATGAAGCAGGTCAGAATAGATTATCACAATGACCCCTTCTGACCTTGAGATCTATGATAAAGTCAGATGAGACACTAAGTTTGCATTCAAAGAATACTCTGTGTGAGAGATTTTGGAGAGGTTATGTTTGGGGGTATTTTGGGGGGGGGAGGGTTAAGAAAGAAAACATACCTGGCCCAAAACCACAAAAGCAAGAAAAATGAGAAGTTAAGCTCCATGGGGGAGGGATAGCTCAGTGGTTTGAGCATTGGCCTGCTAAACCCAGGGTTGTGAGCCCAATCCTTAAGGGAGCCATTTAGGGATCTGGGGCAAATATTGGGGATTGGTCCTGCTTTGAGCAGGGGGTTGGACTAGATGACCTCCTGAGGTCCCTTCCAACCCTGATATTCTATGATAGCATATTGCCTCTGGTCCTCAGGCAGAGAGACACAAACACCTTCATGCTATATCTCCCCTCCCCCTGCTACCAGGTGCTGAGGGCCAGATAGAGGACAAAAATTAGACTTCATAATGTCTTCTGAGGTTTTGAATTTGTTTTCATTCTGCATTGGAATGGCGGGGGGGGGGGGAAACACTGGTGTCTTTGTGAAACAGAATTGTGTCAAAATGTGTTTTCAGATTGAAAAGGTCAAGTTTCTGAGCTGGTGCTCTCTCTCTCTCTGTGAAGAAGTGACCAGATAGCCTGCCCCTCAGGAATCTTTCCTAGTGAAACTTCATCGTAATTGACATGTCTCTGTGAACCATTTTAGTTTCAACAGAACATCATGTTTCAAAGAAAATATGTTTCAAAGGAAATGTTCCTACCAGCTCTACTTAAACCACAGCTCACACAATCTTAACCCATCTGCCCTACCCTAGGGCAACCTCCCATCACCACTTCATCCAAACACAACAAGCTAACTTTCCGCACACCCTTTCCCCTATCAGAGCTTCAACACATTCCCCCATAAGAACGCACCTTATGTATGACCACACTTTCTGAATGCTAGTTAACTTCCACTTGGCATTTCAAGTACTTAAGACCAAAGTATTTTGCTAAACAAATGTTACACAATAAAAAGTGGAAATGGGAGAGGTATACAGATAAATGCATGCAAGTTACAGTTTATCAAAGGTAAACTAAACCAATGAAAAGCTTCTGGAAAATAAAGTCCCCCAGCCCTTCTTTTTTCTTTTCATCTTGCTTCTCATCAACACTTTAAAAGATCACAGCAATGTACAGATGGGGTGTGTCATAAATATAAAGGGAAGGGTAAACCCCTTTAAAATCCCTCCTGGCCAGGGGAAAGCTCCTCTCACCTGTAAAGGGTTAAGAAGCTAATGGTAACCTCGCTGGCACCTGACCAAAATGACCAATGAGGAGACAAGATACTTTCAAAAGCTGGGAGGAGGGAGAGAAACAAAGGGTCTGTGTGTCTGTCTATATTCTGTCTTTGCTGGGGATAGACCAGGAATGGAGTCTTAGAACTTTTAGTAAGTAATCTAGCTAGGTATGTGTTAGATTATGATTTCTTTAAATGGCTGAGAAAAGAATTGTGCTGAATAGAATAACTATTTCTGTCTGTGTATCTTTTTTGTAACTTAAGGTTTTGCCTAGAGGGGTTCTCTATGTTTTGAATCTAATTACCCTGTAAGGTATCTACCATCCTGATTTTACAGGGGGGATTTCTTTATTTCTATTTACTTCTATTTTTATTAAAAGTCTTCTTGTAAGAAAACTGAATGCTTTTTCATTGTTCTCAGATCCAAGGGTCTGGGTCTGTAGTCACCTAGGCAAATTGGTGAGGCTTTTTACCAAACCTTGTCCAGGAAGTGGGGTGCAAGGTTTTGGGAAGTATTTTGGGGGGAAAGACGCGTCCAAACAGCTCTTCCCCAGTAACCAGTATTAGTTTGGTGGTGGTAGCGGCCAGTCCAAGGACAACGGGTGGAATATTTTGTACCTTGGGGAAGTTTTGACCTAAGCTGGTAAAGATAAGCTTAGGAGGTTTTTCATGCAGGTCCCCACATCTGTACCCTAGAGTTCAGAGTGGGGGAGGAACCTTGACAGGGTGCAATTTTCAAAAGAGTAAGTAGTTTAAGAGCTGAGATGTGTGCCCTAAATGACTTAGGCCCAGATCCTCAGTAGTATTTAGGTGCCTCACTATTATTGATATCCATGGAGTTAAGTGCCTTAATACCTATTAGGATCTGGGTTGTAGGTTCTTCTGAAAATTCCACCTGAGGTAGTTTCCTCATGTGTCCTTGCTCTTGCAGCTATCATTCCTCCCCCTCAACCCCTTGTTTTCATTATCCTCTTTCAAAACATCTGTTTCCCTCCCTCCTTCCCAATGCATTCATAGTATTGTTTTCCTTTCACATTAACTAAGAGTCAAGAAAGCTTTAAGAAATTCTAATATGTGAATTGGGCATTTAATAATAGCATGCACACTAATTAAGGTAATTACAATAAAGGGAACACATTAACGTAGTTAACATAAATGACCCAAGGCACATCTCCTTAACATATTTTGAACTTAACTCATTAAAACAATTATATAACATGGAACATACTGAAGAAACTTGAGAAGATTAGTCCAGGTACATTGCAAATATATCATCCTCATGACCCCTGAACCCCAGGAGGAGTTGAGGTTGATTTTCACCAAATCCTTTCCCCCTGTTTTTTCTTGTGATGCTTTTAGCTCACACGCCTTTTGTGTCTGCTGTCTTCCCTCTTAATATTGTATTTGGGGCATATAGTACCTTTAAACTGCAAGGCATGGCCAGACAAACTGTTTGATACATTAAGAACAGACCTGGACCTACAACTAAAATTTGAATTAAACTGGAAGTTCATTTCTTTGTTTTAAATTATTATACTCCATTTTTACTTGTCCCCCCATGAAAAATTTTGGCTGGGACTGCGAACATTAGAGTGGAAGCTCTTTGGAGCAGGGCCAGTCATTTTGTTCTGTGTTTGGATAGCACATAGTGTGAATAAGTTCCAGTCATGCTATCACAATAATAACCAAAGAAATGGTCTTTAATTACAAGCTCTTCGGTGCAGGGATCCTTTCATCCTGTCTCTTCTGTGCAGTGCCAAGCACACGGTCAGCACTCAACATAGAACAGACCATATGCATTAACTATTTCTGACCTGTGGTCAAGCACATCAGAAGTGTCACAAGCAAACCTGTCCATGCATAATCCAAAAGAGTAAGCTAATTCCATCCCTGATCTTGTGGTTGAGACACTGGACAGGAGATCTGGGTTCAGCTTCCGGCTCTGTCACAGATGCCTTGTGTGATCTTAGATAAGTCACTTGGGGCTAGATACACAAAGGTATTTGGGCACCTAACTCCCTCTGCAGGCACCATTTTTGTGCCACTGACCTTCTCAGAACCACTGCTCGGCTCCCATCTCACCCCATAGGCATCTACGTTTCCGGTGGTAGGCATGCAAAAAACCCACTGAAGTGGTGTGGTGCTGCCCCACAACTAATGAGTTGCTTGGAACCCTTGCTGAAACCCCAGCAGCATTCACAAACTAGGTATTCCTCCGCTTATCTCACCTGTGGGGCCTGATCCTGCAGGTGTTCTCAGAGTGTACCTACAGGATCAGTCCTCACACAAACAGCCAGTGCGTCCTGGGAATACCCAATACCCCAGTGGGATGTAGAAGACCCAGATTCAAATTCCTGCTCTACCTGATTTGGAGTAGAGGCTTGACTCCAGCTCTCCCATGCCCTCCTGATTGGACATGCTGGACTGGATCCCTCTCAGTCTGCCCTGTTGAAGGTGTTTCACTTTATATCTATGATGAAATCATCACTGGCTCAGAAAAAGAGGTTGAGTCTATACCCCAGTGATTAGGGAAATCACCTTGGCTGTGAGAGGCACAGGTTCAAGTCCTTCTCCAATTAATATTTGTTCCTGCAATGCAAATAAATTAAATATTCAAAATACTGTAAACTCCTATTTCTCCAAACTCCTATTATCTGAACTTTCATGTTGTCCCAATCCCTTTCTAGTCCCCCTACATGAGCCCCGGGTCTCAGATGCCATGTATCTCATGCTGCGGGACAAGGCCGGGATTTGGATAACATGGAAGTTTGGATGATAGAGCAGAGACTGCATGGGGAGACTTTGGCAAACCAGGAAAGTGTCTGAAACCACTATGGCTTATTGCTAAAAGCAGCCAAGTCAGCAGGCTGTACATTAGCCAAGTCAGCACGCTTTGTTTAACCAAGGCGGGGGAGGGGGTGGGTGGTATTACCAAGTCAGCAGGCTTAGCTTAACCAAGGGGGGGGGGGGGTTGGGTGCCACAGAGAGGGCAGCTTCACTCTGCATCCTTCCTGATAAGAATTGTGTTGAAGTTGCTGATACATGCATCTTAGAAGAGCAGGATGTGCCCCAGGAATGTCTATTGGGGCCTCAAGGCTGCAAACTCTGGAAAAACCCACACCGGGTTAATCGATAATCAGAAGGAACCTCTCGCTTGATCATTGAAACTGCTTACTTAACAAGTTTGCTTTAAGAGACATGTCATTCTATAACTAATGTATAAATAAGGGGGCAAAGTTTGAGGTAGTGGGACTCTTCAGGACTGGACTCTCCCTCTGGATGAATTTTGTGTTCCCCACTAGCAGACAGGCTGCAGTTGTGCCATTCAAGAGCCACATGCAGCTTTGGTAATTATCAAGGGTTGGGGATGTTTTACTAACCTGTTGCAGACATGTGTATAAGTGCTTGAGTCTAAGTAAAGTTTAGCTTTAAGTGAAAGCTCTTTTGTGTTTCAACATGTAACCTTAATATTTGTAGGTTACAATTGCTTCTTTCCACAACCTACACAAAGCTTGTTGGAGGATTTCTGTGAAAGAGGAAAAAGGGGAAACAATACCTCCAGGCAACTGTTGAAATATTATAATGGTAATAATAATACAAAACAAAACAAAACCCCTCCACACTGCAGTGTGAAAACAGTCGTTTTTTTTTGTTTGTTTGTTTGTTTTTGTTTTTAGTGCTGTTCAGTAACAGACTAGTGGTGTTGACGGTGACATTTTAAGATCATAAATTACTTACCACTAGGAAACACTCCTGCTTTTCATATTTACACTTAAAAAATAAACCCTTCTTTTTCTTAATGGCTAATTAGGTCACTAATCAAAAGAAATTCTTAAGAGGAAAATGAAATGTTGACATTTTGCAATTATTTGCTACTGTGAATAATACATAAACACCCTACTTATGGTTAAAGTGGTTTTCAAACCCTTTTTCTGCCATTAGGGCATGCACTGACTGCAGAATCAGTGTATTTTACTTGATATACTGCCACATTATCTACTTCAGTGCTTCCATTTAGTTTGGGTCACTTACATTTCATTACACTGTACCTTGCCTAAGTGCAGTTAAAAAAAACTATTGCAACTGCAAGATACTAATTAAACATCAGATGTAAACTGAGCTACACATTGCAGATTATAAAAGGGATGATATTCTTGGGACTCACTGTATCGTAGCACATGATTAATATACATGTCCCTAAAATATGACTTGATGTATGATATACATACTGGATATTATTAGCTTTTTATTGAGGCCCAGGACATCAAAGATCAGGTGATGCATAGTTTTCTTATTCAGCAAACTCATTATATACGACATAGGTAAGTCTGTCTAGCTGTAGATGGTGCATATATGTAAATGTTCAGTATATTATTATAGTTCTGCCAGTTTCCAATGCAATAGCTAAGGTTGCACATAGACCTTGATCCTTCAAGTGCTTTCCCAGGATGAAATCTATCCCTGTGCAGAGAGCTACCTGATAAGTTGCCTATGTCAATTAAAGGCCTGTACTACCTACAAAGGCCAGGGGAATGAGTTCCACCCTTTTGTCTTTAAGGAGCTGCTACCAGTCATCTACACTGAACCACTGAACAAGATGGGGGGGAGTTCTGAGACACACAGGAATTTGGGATGGGGTTATGCTTAAAGGAGGACTGAGACGCCTATTGGGCCCTACCCTGTGCACTCAAGATACTAGTCCAGCTACTTTCTGTACTGAAGTTAAAATCAGTTAGGACAGAGAAGAAGAAACCAAGCTGACAGAGTTGCATACCCCAAGGATACTTTTTATAGGAAAACCAATGGGCACGCCATCTTTATAGACCTAATGTGACTGAACGAGGGCTCAATCTTGAAAGGTGTGGAACGTACAGGCCACAGTTCACTAAAAATCATTTCATAGATGCATGATTTCTAAAGCCAGAAGTGATCATAGTGGTCATCTAGTCTGACCTCCTGTGTGAGACAGGCCATTGGACTTCCCCAAAATAATTCCTGTTTGAACGAGAGCATTCCTTTTAATTTCATCCAATTTTGACTCAAAAATTGCCAGTGATGGAGAATCCACCACAACCCTGGTAAATGGTTCCAGTGATTCATGATGCTGAACAGACACAAGACTAAACTATGTGGCTGGGGGTGGAAACAAGACTGAAGCTCTAATTCTGTTGTCTGTGCTCTACATTCAAGGTTTTTTAATTTTATGCATGATTTGAAGTTCCACAGCTTTTGGGTGCTTAATTTGTGACACCAGATTTTCAGAAAGAGCTGAGCAGCCACCTTCTGAGAATCCAGTCCCTTTCGGGTGTCTTCAGTTAGGTTCCAAAAACTCGAGGCGTGGAGGAAAAAAAAAAGCCACTACTCACGTTTGAAAAATCTTGACCAACACATTTAAATAAAAAGGATGTCTTCCTGTCAGAAATCGTATGGAAAGAGAGAGTCTCTCTGATTCTCACCTACTGAGATTTTATACTGGTTCCTTCTTTCTTTTATTGATCGCCATAATCTTTTATACAAGTAATAAAGACACAAAATGAATTTGTTTGCACTGAGAGTTTGGGGGGAGAAAAACAATGGAGTTTGCTGGCATGATACTAGGGAGCCTAAATAAAAGGAGTCGATCAGGTTTGAGTTGTTGACGTGCTGAATACATTTCTTATATGAGCCTAATTAATGGGAGCATAGAACTTAAACAACACTGTGGCAGTTAATAATAGAATTTTCACATCACGGATCAGATTCTTAGCAGGTGTAAAGCAGATAGTGTTACATCGATTTCGCCAGCTGAGGGTTAAAAAGTGGGGTTGTTTCTAATAAGAGCTGTCTCAGAATAAAGGCAAGCTGTCATATTTTCTCTAAAAACACTGCTTTACAGTCCCTCTCTCACACCAAAAAAAAACCACTGTAACAAAGACAACAGCTTGACAATGGCAGATGCTGCACAGAGGAAAAATTAGAGGACAATGTCATTTTTAATGATTTTTTTTAAATGAAAAATTAAACCAAAATAAACAAGATGTCCTAGATTTTTTTTTTTTGTTAAGAATCTGTCTCTCTTTGTCTTATTATTTATAAGCGGCAATGCAAGTAGAGGACAGAAGCATATGTTGTGGAAAGGCTGAAATTAGACAAAGCAGTAAAGGGAAAAAAATTTTTTTTTGAAGTTTGATAAACAGAGGCACGAAGACGGGAAATGGAGAGCAGTGTTTGAAAATCAAGCCCTACCATTTTTTTCATGTGTGCGTGTTTGTGTGTGTGCTTTCCACTTTTTGCTCTCATAACTTTATTTTTCACTTATTTAGTTGAAACTTTATTGATACTGTTATTGAAATGGTTATCAGTGTTTTTGTACCAAATATCTGTTACATTGACCCAGGCTTTCTTGGAAACTGTTTCAGATTCACCAGAAGATTTTCAAGCTTTTCAGTGAATTTACCCTCAGTACTGGGTTTGCTTCAGAACTACGCTGTCTTTCTGTTTTATTCTAAAATGTGTGTGTAACTCCAGCCATAAACTGATATAGTATTTGAAACTGCAACCTTTACTGCTCTGTACAGTTTTTAAACAGGTATGACTTCTGTGGGACTATGCTGGTGAGTAAGAATTACAGGATTATAACCTTTAAAAGCAATTTCTATTTGTTACTGCAACAATGTTATAATGCAACTAGGAATGCATGTCATGGGCAGATACGGCTAAATTGTGAAAGGGAAGTTCGAACTGTGCAGTAAATCATATACATTCATATACCCACTTACTTTTTAAACCACTGGGAATTATTACATTTGAGAAATAAAGACAGTTTTTCCCCTCCCTTGATCATGCAGAATAAGTTAGTGTTGAGATTTTCAGTGCAGAGACTATATCTTGTCTCAGATCTATATTAACACATAGTACATTTTGAATGTTACTGTAATAGAAATCACAATTCTTATTAATACCCAGAGGAGAGTTGCAGTACAATGCATAGGAACAGGGGAACAAAGCTCACATGTTGTTATTACAGGAAAAGCATGATGCCAAATTGCCAATAGGAGGAGGGTACAGAGAATGGGTTGACTCAAGAGATGGTACTAAAATAGAAAATTACCCATGCCCTGCACAGCATTTTGAATTGGGCCCATACGCTGGTATTGGCTGAAAGTTGCAATGTCAGTTGATCAGTAATGGTTGTGAAATGACTTGCTGGTTTGAGCTGAATTCCTAATGGAACGGGCTTCGCATAATATACCATCCCAAAAAATACCAATTGCCAGACATACCCATTGGCTGTCACAGAGAGGGACCATGCTGGAGACTGAGCTGCAGGGGGTCTTCCCATATCTTTAGTGGGGAGACTCATTGTGTGACAACCTGGGCTTTGGCAGTCAGACCTAGTGGTCAGAGCAGAGAGACAGGAACCCGAGGATCAGAGCTGGAGTCAGGAGTTGAACCAAAGGTGAGAGTCAGGGATCAGGAACAGGTCTGGAAAGCAGGAACCAGAAGCAAGGGAGGGAAATGGGCAGGTCAGGAAAGCAGACATCAGGAATCAGGCAAGAAGGTAACAAAGTAACAGCCAGCCAGGAATTCACCCTGTTGCACAGACAATCCTCACACATTGATGGCTTTGAGGCCAGGGGTGGGCAGTGCAAGGGAATCCGGTGCTCCCACTGCCCATGTTATAACCATTCTGTGGCTATACAGCTGCCAATTTAGCACCATTCTCTGGCACTAAAATGTATTTGTTTTGTTTTATATAACATAAGAATGACCACACTGGGTCAGATCAATGGTCCATGTAGCCCAGTATCCTGTCTTCCAACAGTGGCCAGTGCCAGATGCTTCAGAGGGCACAAATAGAACAGGGTAATTATTGAATGATCCATCCCCTCTCATCCAGTCCCAGCTTATGTCAGCCAGAGGTTTAGGGACACCCAGAGCATGGGGTTATGTCCCTGAGCATCTTGGCTAATAGCCACTGATGGACCTATCCTCCATGGAATTATTTAATTTGCTTTTTGAACCCAGTTATACTTTTGGCCTTCACAACAGCCCCTGGCAACGAGTTCCACGGCTTTACCATGTGCTGTGTGAAGAAGTAGTTCCTTATGTTTCTTTTAAACCAGCTGCCTATTAATTTCATCAGGTGACCCCTGTTCCTTGCGCTGTCTGATGTGGTAAATAACATTTCCTTATTCACTTTCTCCACATCATTTATGTTCTCCATACCATTCATTGTTTTAGAGAAGGTGAAAAGCAATATGAAAAAGACACCATTGCACCCAGAGACAATCCATCCAGATAAAGGCTGAAAGAAAAGCAACGAGATAGAAGCAGAGAAGAATTTTCACAAAGTGACCTGGGACTCAGGGGAATTGTTCAGATACTCCAATCTCAGCCTTGTTAGGTGGGTTTTAACTCTTCATTCTCTCTGCCCCCTGCCCTCTTTACTCGCAGTCACACCAGGGAGTCATTCCTTGTCTGGGGTTTTCTTCATTGCCCTTTTCCCTGACTTTGTCTTGTCACTCTGACCACAGTCTTGTTCTGCCAGATATGTTTCATTTTCTGCATGACTTCCCCTAGATGGGCATTTCAAGCTGTGATTTCTAAGCTTGATCTCACACTGTAGATCCTGTTATCTCAGTAAAAAGCTTTAAAGTTCAAAGTGAGTTGAATGAATGATCCTTTAAAAAGCAGAGTGCAGTCTAAACATCCTCTGGGTGTGAGTGCTTCACAAAATGTCAAATTATAGTGTGTTTTTGTTTGGAGAAACAACAATTAAAAGTCCAGAGGCAAGTTAGAAAAACACAATCAACTGAGTTTATTAAAAAACTCCAGTGAACTGCAGGTTGTTATAATTGTGTGGACACCTGGCACTGTACGGTTACCACTGGGTTACAGCAACCCATGCATAGAACTGGGGTCCTTTTGTTGTTAGACCCTGCGCCTAATTCCACTAGTTGCAATGGGAGTTTTCCATTGACTTCGAACGGCTTTGAATCAGACTCCTTAACCAAAAGAAATGGAGATTAGTCGGAGTAGGTTATGATGGTGATTACAAGTTTGATAGAAGAAGATTGTGTTGATGTAATATACCCAGATTTCTGTCAGACATTTGACTTGGAACCTCATGTCATTTTGATTCAGAAACTAAAACGATACAAAATTAACACGGCACACACTAAATAGATTAAAAATTGGTTAACTGATATTTCTTGAAATGAAACTGTAAACAGGGTAATCATCACCAAGTGAGTGTGTTTCTAGTGGGGTCCTGAAGGCATCGGCCCGTGGCCCAATGCTATTTATCATTTTTATCAGTGATCTGGTAGATAACATAAACCCATCACTGACAAAGTTTGCCAGTGTCACAAAGATTGGGGAGTGGTAAATAATGAAGCGGAGAGGTCACTGATACAGAGCATTCTGGATCTCTTGGTAAACTGGGCACAAGCAAACAATATGTTTTAATACGGCTGAAAGTAACTGTATATATCTGGGAACAAAGAATCTAGGCAATACTTACAAGATGGCAGATTCTATCCTGGGAAGCAGTGACTGAAAATGATTTGGGATTTATGGTGGATAGTCAGCTGAATATGAGTTCCCAATGCCGTGGCCAAAAGGGCTAATGTGATCCTTGGATGCATAGAGAGGGAAATCTTGCGTAGGAGTATGGGGTAACAAGTATAATCTAACAGTACCTATATGGGGAACAAATATTGGATAATGGCCTCTTCAACTTAACATACAAATGTATACAAGGTCCAATGTCTGGCAGTTGAAACTATATAAATTCAGACTGGAGACTAGGTGCAAATTTTTAACAGTGAGCGTAATTACCCATTGAGACAATTTACCAAGTAGATTTTAGATCACAGGCAATTTTTAAATCAAGATTGGATTTTTTCCATCACAATATGCTCTAGTTCAAAAGATACTATTTTGGGGGTAGTTCTATGTTCTGTGTTATACAGGAGATCAGGTTAGATGATCACAATGGTCTTTTCTGGCCCTCAAATCCATGAATCTGAGACACAGGGTGATTCGACATTCCACCCAGCAGAGATCCATGATGGCACACGCACCTGTAGGTACCTGATCCTGAGATATGCTGAACACTAGTTCATGCTGTACTGATCATCATCCATGCCCACCTTAATGGAACTGGCAGTTAATTAGCACGTGGTGATGGAATGTTCACCCCACACCAGCCTTGAAGGGGATTATGAGGCTGAGGAGAGGCCAGTTAACGGGATAGGCCACAGCTGAGGGGAATTAGCTGGTTAGCCCTGAATGATAGAAGCCAAGTGGGAAGGAAAAGGTGTGACTAGTGTGATACAGCATGGCCAGAAGGCAGCAGGAGAGTGTTTTTTTTTGAAGCAAAAAAAGGTGTTTTTATTTGCATAACACACTTACAAAGCAAAAGCAACAGCATATGCAATGTGTAACACAGCAACCAATCACAATTGTTTTCTCATTAGCTTCAGGGGAGGGAAGTGTTCAAGCTTGCCTGGGTCCAGGGTGGGGGGCTTCCTCGACTCTCGTGGTCTTCCACCCTTCTGAGTTACCTGGTGGCCCAGAGCGAGGGGGCTTCATCGACTCTCGTGGTCTTCCACCCCCTTGAGTTACCTGGCGACACGCCCGAGTGCCACCAACAATTACCTCCTCTGAGAGCACCCAACAAGAGGGGCAGGCTGTGGGGTGCACAATCCGGCGGGGGGGGGCACGTGCCCCCACGTGTGAAAGGACCCCTCTAAGGTGGTGGTGTCTGCAGCAGCAATGGCTGGGGCTGGGGTCCCTTACTCTCTCCCCCAATCAAAGGGTCAGACGGAGGGAACCGGGACGGGGACACCAAGCAGAGAACCTCGGACAGCGCCCACCGCTCCTCAAAACCATCAAGGGAGTCGGTGGACGCCGCCCAGAGGAACTCCGCCCGGATACATGAACGGACCGAGGATTGTCCCACAGTCACAGGAAACTCCATCAGCCAACCTCCTCTCTCTGGTTTTATAGATAGCTGTTTTAGCCAGGGCCAGGAGGAGGTTAACTAGGAGATCCCGCGAGCAGGAGAGTGTTTTGTTTTTTTTTTGAAGCAGAAAAGAATTTTATTTGTGTAACACTTACAAAGAATCACTAAAAAGGATAAAACAAAACTATGCAACAAAATAAAAGCAAACACAAGGTATAACACAGCAGCCTTCAGGAGGGAGAAGTGTTCAGGCTAGCCTGGGCCCAGAGCGGGGGGGCTTCCTCGACACTCGTGGTCTTCCACCCTCCTGAGTTACCTGGTGGCCTAGAGCGGGGGGGGGGGGGGCTTCCTCGACACACTTGTGGTCTTCCACCCCCTCGAGTTACCTAGTGCCACGCCCAGTGTCACCGATTATTCCTCTCTTGAGAGTGCCTGACAAGATGGGCACGGCTGCAGGGTGGGCGGTTTGGGGGTGGGGGGGATTACACCCACGTGTTATAGGACCCCTCCTAGGTGACAGTAATGATGGTATCAACAGCGGCAACGGCTGGGGCTGGGTTCTCTCGCTCTTCCCCTCAATCAAAGGGTCAGACGGAGGGAACCGGGACGGGGACACCAAGCAGAGAACCTCGGACAGCGCCCACCACTCCTCAAAACTATCAAGGGAGTCGGTGGACGCCGCCCAGAGGAACTCCGCCCGGATACGTGAACGGACCGAGGATCATCCCACAGTCACAGGAAACTCCATCGGCCAACCTCTTCTCTCTGGTTTTATAGATGGCTAGTTTAGCCAGGGCCAGGAGGAGGTTAACTAGGAGATCCCGCGAGCAGGAGAGTGTTAGAAGGGAGCCTTCTTCCCTGTAGAGGGAAGAAAGTTTGTTATAAATTAATTAAAGCACCTGAAGCCAGTCACATGATAACCCCCCCTGCTTCAATCAGACAAGAGGAGGAGTTGAAGCAGAGTGGATTGGTGTTGGAGCAAAGAGCAGTTTGGAGGAGTTGAAGCAGAGTGGCTTGGCATTGGAGCAAAGAGCAGTTTGGAGGGAAGCAGAGGAGAGTTTGGAGAAGTGCTGCGGTGGGCTAAGAAGACCAAGACCCTAAGTAAAGGGACACCTGGTTTGTGCAGAGGGAGGGCAGGAAGCCCTACAAGCTGAAGGGCAGGAGAGAGAAGTAGCCAAGGGGAAGGAACCACTAGTTCTAGTGGTTTACTGCTATCCCTAGGGCACCTGGGCTGGGACCTGGAGTAGAGGGCGGGCCCGGGTCCTTTCCTCTCCACTCCCCTCCTCTAGGACACTAGTGGGGCAGTTAATACCCCAGTTCAGGGGCAAGAAACAGTGCCCTGAACCCCCACCCCTCCCCCAAGAAGAGAAAGCGCGAGACCCATCACAGTAGTGCTGGCAATTTGCCACACGAGGCTAAAGCCAGAATGCTGGCAATAGGATGGGGCTGCAGTGATGGAATATGTAGTCCCTCTCTGGACACTAGGGAGGGAAAAAATGGAATCTAGGTGGAGTGGCTGTAGAAAAGGCTCCTGGAAAAGGCAGCAATGTTTAAGGGGGTGCAGACCTTGGCGGCCGATAGAGGGTCCTTGAGCTGGAACCTTGAATGGCGGGTGGGATTGGGTTCCAATACCAGTCACTGGGGAAGTGGCCCCGACGGGGCAGTGACTGGGAAGACTGCTTAGGACAGATGGTATGGAAAGACTCTGATACCATCCCCAAAAGGGGAAAACACAGTGACCTCACTGGAGAGCCACGCTACGTAGACAGTGCACCATGAGTTAGAGAGAGAGAGAGAGGTTGTAGAGCTTACAGCAAGCAGCAGAAGGGGGCCTTGGACCTGGAGGAACTAATTCTCAGAGTGGCCAGAAGGAGGTGTCCCTAGTGGTGGGTGGACTCAGTGATACACACTTAGGGACAGATTCCTTGCCGGTATGATGCTGGATTTCTACTTCCATATCCCCCCTCATTTAAGCAGAGGTTGGCCCCTAAGCATCAGGGATTTACAAGAGTTCAAATCTGATATTTGGGCACTAATTCTTATGAATGTGTAGCCAACTAAGACCTTATGATTATAACCAGGAAGTGAACCCTTGTCTTTTAGCTCCAGAAGCACAAAGCCCTGCCAATTAAGTTAAAGGGGAGTCTTTAGCAACCTTACTAGGTTTATGGTTTATGATGCACATGTGAACAGAACTGAAACTTCATCCGTTAGAGTATGGCACATAAACATACACAACTGCCAGTGTGATTCAATAGGCTAAAGAAAAATGTTTCTGTTTCACACTCAGAGCTCTCCAGTAGAATGTGTGTGTCAACACATTGAACCAATGAGACACCAGCCTAGAAGATTTGGGCCAGAGTCTCAGCTGACTTCACTGGAGTTATGCAACATTAAGCCAGCTGAGAATTTGGCCTCTTACTTTTGAACAAACTCATATTAGCTGAGGGCATGATGCTATTTCTACCAGCTTCTGGTCAAATAATACACAACTGTTTTAAGAATGTTTTGGGAAATAACTGTGATGTGTTTACCTTTATTTGAGAGGATGCATTAATCATTGTTCATGAATATAAACATGGCTACCGGGCATTCTTAAACATTTATGAAAGCAGAGGGCTTGCATCATCTCTCTTTTACATCACTGTAAATCAGGAGTAACTCCACAGAGGCACACCAGTGTACAAACAGTTTAAGGGTGAAGAGAATCAGACCAAATGCATTTCATGAGTGTTACTACTAATGCTTATCCATGCAGAACTCCATACTATAAAGTGCATTATTTGCTATTTCTTCTTCTTTTTAAAGAGTGTCATTCATCCAAGTATGAAGCAGAAATACCACTAGGTCTCAGATCCACAAAGAGATGTAGGTGTTGCAAGGTCTAATTTTTAGGTGCCTGCCCACCCAGTGGAATCTACAAATCCTGCATTAGGCTCGCTATGTAATGCCTGGAGAGAGAAAGGCACCCGAAAAGGGAATCCACAAGCACCAATATGATAGGCAGGGAGCCAGCTAAGCTGGCCAGTCGCAGATGCTGATGAGAGGGATGTGTCCTAAACTCTGCCCATCATCTAGCTCTGTTTGGAATTCACAGTCAGGAGACTTCCCCTGGATTCAAGCACCTAAGATGTTTCTTGCAACAGCTTCAAGAGAATGGTTAGAAAGAGCTCCTCATCAGACCAATGGCCCAGTGCTTAGGAAACCCCTATTCAAATCCATTATCATCAGGAAAGGGAAAAAATTATCTGGGGTCTCCCCCATCCCAGGTGTGTTTCCTAATCACTGGGCTACCAGTTATAAAGGAGACCATTCCCACCAGCTGTGTTGTGTGGAGTTAGGTGTGCTCTGAGCACCTCAGGAGATGTAGCTGTTACCCTACCTATTTTCACGTGATAGGGCCCTCATTGGCTGGGCAGCCTAGTGGCTAGATCATTGGCTAGGCAGGGGCTGTGCGGGGCCCTGACTCCTCCTTCTTCCTCAGGTCCTGGCTCAGGGTCCTCTGTTGCTCAACTCCTAAAGTGGGGAGATGTATCTTTCTCCCAGCCATGAGGGGGGATTTAGGGCCTGTTTTCCTGGCCTGCTCCCTATGCAAGTCCTTTTAGTCTGGGGTATGGCCCCGCTAGTCCAGGTGCCCTGCAGTTGGAGCTTCTCTGCAGGTTCTCGTTGGATGGGGAAGACTTACTTGCCTCCAGTGGCTGTTGCTGGCCTATGCCTTCAGGCAGGCATACAGAGAGCTCCTGACTGAGCCAGGCTCCCTTCTTTTCTCCCCACTCCAACCCTGGCATTGGCTGCAGGTATAATGGGGTGGGGCTAGCTGAACCCACTGTTCTCTAACCCCTGCTGTGCCTGACTGCAGTCTCTCTGCTCCTTCACATTTCACCTGGTTTTAAGATCATGCTGTTTTTTAGCCAGGAGAGAGGCACGTGCCCAGAGGCAGAGATTTAGGTGCATAGGAAACTTTTAGAGTGAAAAGTTAGGCACCGAGTGAGTTTGGGTGCCCACAGGATTAGGCAGCAGCTGAGTGGGGGTTTTGTGAATCACAATACTTCCGAGGCACCTAAAGCTTGGATGTAAGTCTCTTTGTGGATCTGGGCCCATGTGACTGAGACCCACACCACAAATAATAGAGAAGAGACCAAGGGAACAGCTGATCAACAAGCTTTGGACAGAAATTTGTCCACAGTAACTATTTGGTGAATACTTACAAGAGGAATTACAATTGTCCAAATCAGGATCGGTTCACAAAGGGTTCACAGACAGTATACAACCCTCAGATATAAAGAGGATGAACATGGGACAGAGAGAATGGAATTGTGCAAATTGGCAGCAAATATTGTTGACAACAAATAATTCAACCAGGTCTAGTTGTTACTCAAGTCACTGCTGCCCAAGTCTTTCTTCTATAGAAGTCTGTTCATTTATCTCATCCTTGGAGAGTGACAAAGATGAAAAGCTCTTTGTAGATTCTTCAAGATAATAATGCACTAAGCAGTCTCCATGCCTGGGAAGAAATTGCAGTGGCCCTGAAAGAAATTTTTTTTAATTTGTTTAAAATGCCTTTCTGTCTGGTCTTAGTCACATTTTACAGCAATGAAAGCAATTAAACCTTCATTGTCCAAACTTCCAACTCTGTAGAGTTTCACTAGCCTTCAGTATGCAATATTATACCTCTCATGCATGCATTTCTTCTGGGGCTAGACTAATTCTCAGTCACTCTAAACAGATAAATGCAGCTTCTTAGGTTAATCTTGTTTTATTATTGAGTGACATTAGGTTATTTGCATTAGTTCAAAACTCCAGCCTCTTCCTTTTTTAAACCTCTTTTGTGTTGCGAAAATAGCCGTGATTTGCAAAAGAGAAACACAGTTGACAAACTGCAAGAAATAAAAGAAAAAGAAAAGAAAAAAAACACAGACACTATTTTTTCTTCAACTCTTGTGACTCAGTGAAGTTAAACCAGAATGCACTATGTGCCGTTTAACTTGTAGTCAATGACATTTCTTATGACATATTGGATATGTGGAGCTCTGTCTACCATAAATGCAGTTTGGAGCGTTGATATTAGTTGATTGTGAAATAAAGTAGGCTTTGGGGTGAGCTGCTTGTGGAAAAATAAATTATGGGTTGATTCCATTGTACTCATTGGCAAAAGTCAGTGAAAACAGTACCTGGTTCTATTTGGTCACTATGGTCTGTTGATTAGAAATATACCGGGTGCCTGTGTAACGTCGACAACCCCAGTTGTCGGCAGGATGGAACCAGGGACCTCTGGAGCTTAGTGCATGAGCTAAAAGCCAACTGGCTGTTAGCTAAGGCTGTAGAGCAGACTCATTTCACTCTCTCTAAGTGACTTGGTGTCACTAGATGGGACAGAACACCACATTCAGAAGTGTGTAGGTTACATAAGTATTTAGTGGCAAGTGTCAGGGGGTATCCGTGTTAGTCTGCATCCACAAAAACAACAAGGAGTCCGGTGGCCTCCTTGTTGTTTTTTGTATTTAGTGGGAGTATCCTGAGCCCCAAATTGACGTCAAGTATTTGTTTGCATGGGGACTGTATAAAGAGATCATTATTCTTGTTTTATGGTAAGTGATCACAAATAAATTTTACTTAGTGAAAGACAAAGAAGAAAACTGGAGTCCAGACTTTGGCCTAATCTCTATCTGCTTTGAGATACTCTGGTGGTGCAAGGGGAGTGGACAGTTGTTATAAAGGACAAACTTGGGGGTCTCTTATGCTTAGGGAAAGCCCTACGCTGTGGAAAGTGAGTGCCATTGGCTATATGCTACCTGGTCCTGGCCCTTCCCCCCACTAGTGAATGGTATGTTCCTGGGTTATGTCAGTTTTGGGAGGGGGCATTTTTGGTGCATGTTACTGAGGCAATCCTAGGCAAGTGGAACAGTTTCTAGGAATCCCTTATTGCCAAGACAAGACAGTGCAGCCTTCAGGCTACTCTAACTTGTGCCAGTGACCACACCAGCCTTCAGATGACTCCAGCTTTGGGAGAATAAAGGCTCTATCACACCTGAGGACCTGGCCCACTGTCTCTGCCCTGAAGGGTTTATAAGCTAAATAGATGAGCAGCAAAAAATGCATTGGGAGGCCGAGAGACAAACTTATTAAACAATATATTTCATTAAGACAAATTCCAACAGCAGTTCAATAGCAACATTTTTACTGGGAGGGGTTAGAGTTAGTGGGCTTTGCAGACGAAGCGAGTTGCAAATAGGAAAGGGAAAGAAAAAGTTTACAAAGATGCCCTGGTAGCAGATGTGGTCCTCAGGGATTCCTTCATTGCAGATCACCTCTTCTCTCTTCTCCCTAGATCTGCATCACCACATCCACAGAAATACCAACAAGTGGAAGGCAGGGATTATTTCATCCAATCTGAAGAAAGTTAAACTGAGGCACTGACAGGTCAAATGTCCAAATGATATAAAACACACAGTTTGGATCTGGAATCAAACTTTCCTCAAGTTCAAGGGCCATTCAGATCTGGGGTTTAGCTTTGGCCGCATCTTTAGTTCATTGACTTGCACAAGGTCACACAGAGGATTAGTGACACAGTTGACAATAGAATCCAGGAGTGAAATTATGGCTCCAGTGAAGGCAATGGGAGTTTTTCCTATTAACTTCTACAGTGCCAGAATTTTACCCCAGAAATCCTAACTTCCAGTCCCTTTCCCTGAGAACTTCCATAGCCAGGGGTACAACTGTAAATGTTAATAGGCTAGCAGTCCATGTGATGAGCAAAATCAATAAATAGCCTTTTCCCCCATCCCAATCAGTGTTCACCTCTTATAGGTACAGCTGTCCTATAGGAACTCTGCCAGAGTGTTCCTAAAATGTGTATCTCTGCAACACCAGCTCCTGCTTCAGCAGTTAGTGCCAATATGGCTCATGAGAGATAACAGACATCTTCTGTGTTTTTTTTACAAAATCAATGGGGAAACTGCTTTGAATAGCAGCAACTCCCGCCTGGCACTCTGAAATCTAAATTAACATGGCAAACTGCCATGGTTTTCAATATTGATTTACAATCAGGTCCCAGTTCATAAACCTGTGGTGCTGACTTCTGCAGTCACATTATAGGTGTGTAGTCAAGAACGAGGGTTTTAAGTCATAAAACAATAACTCCGGGAACGGGAGTGTCAGAAATTGTCGGTGTGTTGAGCTGAACCGTACAAGTTTTTAACATGTCAGTGTTGTCTCTTTGTGTATTATTCCATAATATTGGCAGCAACAGCCAAGTACTGAAAACAAAATCCAATGCAATTTTATGCAATTTTATGCAATTTTTACTAAGAAATATAGAGCCTGATCCAGAGCCCCATGTCTTTCAATTCACTTCAGTAGGCTTTGGATCAAGTCCCTAGTGAGGATGATTTTCTTCTTTTTAGTAGGGGTGAGGGGGAACCCCAGCGCTGTTTAGGTTCAGTTCTAAACACAGTGGGTTGGATTCTTCCTTGTCATGGTCCTTGTACTGATGTTTTCACCTGTGCAAACTGAGGTTTAGAAGCTATGTGTTTGCAGCATATGCACAGAAGAGTTATATAGAAGCAGAAAATAACAAGAGTACTGTAGCATAAAGCTGCTTTTATGTTTATAATGTAAATTGATAATACACAGTAACCAAAACTGGAGAGTCAGATAGTTTAAGACCAGAAGTGCCCACCAGATCATCTGGTCTGATCTTCTGCATATCACAGGCCACCAACAACACCCAGCAGTGGCACACTAAAGCCAACAACCACAATTAGACCAAAGGATTACAGTCCACAGGAGACTAGGCTATGTATCACCCGCAGAGAATAGGAGGGACCAAGGTGCACCAGTGCCTGAGGCCCCTCAATGGCAGGGGAATGATTAAGTGAGATATACACAGATAAACCTGACAATTGATCCACACCCTGTAGAGGAAGGCAAGAAAACAAAACAAGGTCACTGCCACTCTGAAATTCCTTTGTGATCCCCATATGGATATTAGTTAGATCCAGACCATGTGAGCAAGAACTAGCCAGCCATGCACCTGAGATAGAGAATGCTCAGTGCCACCTCAGAGCCCTGGTCCTCCTCATCCAATGTCTTATTTCCAGCCATGGCCATCCCTGATACCTCAGAAGAAGGAGGGTGGGGGGGAAGCCATGGAATACTTTGGGTGGGAGGGAATCCCTTCCCGGTCCCCAGAGGTCACCATCTGAAACCCTGGTTTATGAGTTATTAGGATCATAAGACAAACCAGAAGTGACTCCCAGGGCTGCTGAGCCCTGTCCTCCACCATCACTAGAAACCCCATCATACAATCACACTCATAAATGTGTCCAGCTCTCTCCAAACAAATTAAGTTCTTTACCCCACAACCAGAGAGAGACAAAACAGGCTGCACATAAGACAGTGAGACATAACTCACTCCAGCTAATTCCAGGCTGGATGTTATCAGACTCACTTTTTGATCACACACTTCCCCACGGAGCCACCTAGCCTGCAAAGCAGGACCGGGAGCCTCCTCCCATCCCCACATACTTTCTTACTTAAACTGATGGTGTCAAGGTTCCTCCCCCACTCTGAACACTAGGGTACAGATGTGGGGACCTGCATGAAAACCTCCTAAGCTTATCTTTACCAGCTTAGGTCAAAAAGTTCCCCAAGGTACAAAATATTCCACCCTTTGTCCTTGGATTGGCTTCTACCACCACCAAACAAATACTGGTTACTGGGGAAGAGCTGTTTGGAAACGTCTTTCCCCCCAAAATACTTCCCAAAACCTTGCACCCCACTTCCTGGACAAGGTTTGGTAAAAAGCCTCACCAATTTGCCTAGGTGACTACAGACTCAGACCTTTGGATCTTAAGAACAATGAACAATCCTCCCAACACTTGCACCCCCCCTTTCCTGGGAAATGTTGGATAAAAAGCCTCACCAATTTGCATAGGTGACCACAGATCCAAACCCTTGGATCTGAGAACAATGAAAAAGCATTCAGTTTTCTTACAAGAAGACTTTTAATAGAAATAGGAGTAAATAGAAGTAAAGAAATCCCCTCTGTAAAATCAGGATAGTAGATACCTTACAGGGTAATTAGATTCAAAACATAGAGAATCCCTCTAGGCAAAACCTTAAGTTACAAAAAAGATACACAGATAGAAATAGTTATTCTATTCAGCACAATCCTTTTCTCAGCCATTTAAAGAAATCATAATCTAACACATACCTAGCTAGATTACTTACTAAAAGTTCTAAGACTCCATTCCTGGTCTATCCCCAACAAAGGCAGACTAAAGACAGACACACAGACCCTTTGTTTCTCTCCCTCCTCCCAGCTTTTGAAAGTATCTTGTCTCCTCATTGGTCATTTTGGTCAGGTGCCAGCGAGATTACCTTTAGCTTCTTAACCCTTTACAGGTGAGAGGAGCTTTCCCCTGGCCAGGAGGGATTTCAAAGGGGTTTACCCTTCCCTTTATATTTATGACAGTCTGTCTGGTGGGTCTTGCCCATGTACTCAGGGTCTAACTGATTGCCATATTTGGGGTTGGGAAGAAATTTTCCTCAGGTCAGACTGGCAGAACCCATGCGGGGGTTTCGCTTTCCTCTGCAGCATGGCGCATGGATGATTTACAGGCTTAAACTAGTGTAAATGGTGGACTGTCTGTAACTTGAAGTCTCTACATCATGATTTGATGACTTTGGTAACTCAGCCAGAGTTTATGGGTCTATTACAGGACTGGGTGGGTGAGGTTTCTGTGGTCTGAAACATACAGAAAGTCAGACTAGATGACTACGATGGTCCCATCTGGCCTTAGACACACAGACACCTGAATTCTCATAACTTTTAGCCCTGCAGCTGCATCATTCTTGCAAGTTCTAAAGTTCTGGGAAATAGAGCCCCTCAATATGCACACATCCAAGTCCTCGTGACTAAAGAGAAATGATTCTCATATCTCAAAGTGACAGCCATCTCTAGAAATCACAGGGACCTATTCATTAAAGACCTGAGTTCCATGTGCATAGTAAAATTCATTAAGCAATGTATTCTCTGAGCAAATCATATAGAACTCTACCATCTGACATTTCTAAATATTTGTGTCGTGAAATTACCTAGTAAAACTCCCGTGGATTGGAAAAGAAATATTAAAATAAAGTCAATTTTATTTTTCAAAAAGACTTGACTTCTGTCAGTTAGATTTAGAGCATTCTTCTGTTGCATGCAGAATGGGCCTACCTCTCTCCACATCAAAAATATCATCTTGGCCAAGGTCATTTAATTCCATCAGAATCTGAGCTGAGGCTCTGGTACTTGGAGACATTTATGGCCCGTTGTCACTCTGGCAAGTAACAGAAATAGAGGGTGGAGCAGATGCTGAGCAGAATTGTCATATTTCCATAACAAGGCCGGAGAGCTTTGTGATTTACGGATGCTCAATATATAACTGTGACATCCCATGAGTGAATATACCAGTTGCAAATCTGTAAAGAGCTACAGTCGGAATTTGCTAATCTCTGCCTGCTATAACTTATTCCGTGCAGGTTCTCAAGCTTTGTCTGAGAAAGTTTTGACATTGTGCTCCATAAAAACATACACAGCAGATTGCCAGGGCCTGTCAGCAAGGACAATAACACATTTTACTAAGTCTGTAAAACCTATCATTGTTCATAATATCGCACTGTTGAGAACTGGAAAAGCAGAACTAATAAGGCTTTTCTAGAACAATTTCTAATGTCCCTTGAAAAGCAAATGCATGGTTTTTACGTACTACTTTATACTAAAGTAATCCAACGTTCCGACTAAAAATCAAGACGACAGGAGATTTCACCATGGTTGGCAGGCAATGGATTTCAAAATGTGCATGACTGTTTAGTATCTGATCTTTCTTTTGTCAGCTTCCCTTATCCACTCCAATCTTTTACATTTATGAAGGAAGCAAAAGTCAGAGCCCTTCACTGAAATCTGAAAGGCAAAGAAAACAGACCCAAAGGAGCTTAGTAGAATTCAGAAATCCCTGATTAGAGGCAAGATTATGACCACTGTATTCACACAGGTAAACTCCAATCTCTTAAATGGATAGACCCATTGACTTTAATAGGACCACTGAAGTGAGAAATTGCTCACTGACATGACTGAGAGGTTCAGTGTCTGGATCAGGTTGAGAACAGCTCATTATGTGAAACTTTGAAACATCTTTCTAGTCTCAGCCTGCCATGAGGAGCATCAACTCTCTTGGAGGTTTCGTTCATAAGACCATAACTACCCAAAACAGGAAGGAACTTGGTCACTGAGTCCAATCATCAGCTATCACAGACAACCCTGTCAAATAATCATTCCATGGGACTCAGAGCAGAATTTTCAGATGTTTCTCAAACTACCTGAAACCCTTTGGTCTTCAGACTGGACTGGAGATCTCACAAGCTCAGGCTTTTTCAGAAGATTTTCAGAACTGCATTGACTCTCTTGCACTGAGATCTCAGTAACAGAGACCTGTGAAGTCCACCAGGAAGCCAGTTATCTCTCCCAGAATCTCTGGGCAGATCTGCTGTAGGCCCAGTGCCATGTAACGTGCTTGAAATATTCTGAGTTGGCTAGATCCAGCTACTTTTCATCCCATTTGGAGTGCCAGCCCAGTGCAAATGGGACAGAAAACAGTATTTAAACTAGCCCTAGACAAATAGGTTTCTTATAGCTGGCCAGTGTTTCTCCTTCTCATCCTAGCTAGTGCTAGGAATAACTGAGAATGATGAAAATGAAATTGAATGGTAACACATATAAAACTAATAAAAGGAAATATACTCACACACACCCCCATAATGCATAATTGACCCATGAAAGTCATCACCACAACATTAGGGTTGCCAGGCATCTGGTTTTCAAGGGACCCTGACGGCTCTGGATGGCACCACCGACTAGGCTGTTAAAAATCTGGTCAGTTGCGCAGCAGGGTCCGGGGGCTAAGGCAGGCTCCCTGCCTGCCCTAGCTCCATGAGACTCCCAGAAGCAGCCACCAGGTCCCCTCAGCCCCTAGACGCAGGGGTGGCCAGGAAGGCTCTGCGCGCTGCTCCCGCCCCAAGGGCTGGCATTACAGTTCCCATTGGCCAGGAACCTGCAGGCATGAGGGCAGTGTGTGGAGCCTCCCTGGCCGCCCAGGTGTCTAGGGGCTGCAGGGACCTGGCGACTGCTTCCCAGGAGCAGCAGTAAGCGCCGCCAGGACCCCGCACATCCTCCCGTACCTCAACCACCTGCCCTAGCTTGGAGTCCCCTCCAGCACCCAGACTCCCTCATGGAACCCACCCCTCCACACACACAACCCAACCCTCTGCCCCACCTCAACCCCTTGCTCCAGCCCAGTGAAAGTGAGTGAGTGAGGGTGGGGGAGAGCGAGCGATGAAGGGAGGGGGATGAAGTGAGATGGGGCGGGACCTCAGAGAAGCGGCGTGGCAGAGGCAGGTTTTGTGCTATTAGAAAGTTGGCAACCCTATGCAATGTATGGTTGGGTCTAAGAGTTCAGTGGAATCTAGAAAAGGATCAGACATTTGTATTTATCTTCATGTTCGACTGGATAAAATCAGCAGGAAGTATGATGAAAGGTATAAGGTGGCCACTTATTGCTAAGATTGAGGAAGCAATTTCTACCAATGAGCAGATTTTTCTTCTTTCCTCTGGATCTGGAACCTTCCTTTGAAACCTCAGCTACTGGCCAGTATAAGGGTAGAGGAAATTGGATGAGACAGACCTCTGGTCTGATCCATTATTTCAGTCCCTATGTTTGTTTAAAGTTTGGGTGAATTTGTTGTTGTTGTCTGTACCAGTCTGGACACCCCTAATATGGCGGCAGCAGAAAATAATAAAAACCTGAACTGGAACAGAGCTCATTTCATACATATCAGAATGGTAAGAGTTCTTCTCTCAGCAAAGAGCAGCTGGAAACATGGAATTTAGTTTGGCCCACGTTCACTCAGGCACGAAGATAAACAGCACAAGCTCCTAAAAGCAGCTTCATAGTGCACACCTGTAACTTTCTGTTCCCAGTGGTCCACATGTACACAAGCAAGTGGCAGCTGCACAAGCAAATTGTGTGGTTGTGTGGTCATAGGAGACATGTGCTGTTACTGATATGTCCAAATACAAGGGGTTTGTACTCAGAACACTTTGAGTGCAAATTCTCTTCATATTTGGCCCTAAATGCATAACATGGGTGAAATTTCCACTACATCCCTTGGGAGATGTGATAGATTTCACTTCTGAGTATTTTCTACATTTACCTTCTCTGAATTTCATCCCATAACTTACGCCTCTGCAACTTGCATGGCAAACCTCAGAGCTAACCAAATTGGTGGCAGTATTTGCTTATTTCTATCTAAATCATATATGTTTACAAGCAAAATAATATGCTCTGTTACATGATGAACAAGTTATACATTTACCCCTCAAGCAGAAAACTTCCTTGATAGGACACCTTTGAAATATGCAGCAATTTGGTCAAAAATACTTGGATGATACTTTCATGGCTACCATTTATCTTCTTCTCCCCTGCACTCCCCTTCCCCCATCTCAATTTTAAAACGTATTGTCAGATTTATTTGCTGTAGTATTACGTTTCAAAGCCTAACCGTTTGTAACCGAGCACTTCTAATGTGATTCAGTCCTTTGACTCAAAAGTCTCATTCTCAGATATTAAATCAACATGTGCCTTTATGACTCAACATTTATATGTGGGATGATGATTGAATTCATAATTTAGAAAGGCATCTGTACAAATAGATCCCTACTAATAACTGCACAAGATAATCCTGCCATGTTCCCTATTATAAAAAAAGAAAATTAAATCAGGAAGAAAGATTTTTGAAAAGATGTTCTTCATACAGCCATCTCTAATCTTACCTATCCATGTATGTGAGTGTGTGTGGTTGTATATTCATTTATATAAAGGACCCTTTTAAAAATACTCTGGGTTCATTATATGTAAATGTAATGTACACTGAATTTAGACCCTTAATACTTCCAGAGTGTTGTAGGTGCCTTAGTATAAATGAAAACAGTCAGACTATGGGAGTGATTATAAATTGAATTATATCTCAACCTTGACTCTGGTATCTGGCCTCTAATTCTGGTTCTGACCCTTGAGTCTGATTCCTGGCTACTGACTCCTGCTCTAACTCTTAGGGATGACTTCCAACATCCCACTCTCTGCACCTAAATACCTTTGAGGATATGGGCCTCAGGGTTTGTTTGTGTCAAAGAGGCGATGGACTCTGGTGTTGGTCTACACCAGTAGCTGATTACTTGTTCTATTTCAGCACAGCTGGGTGGGCCAGCAAAACTGTGGGGCAGAGCCGTGGCTGTGACCCGTGATGTGGGTAGCCCCGTGCATGGGAGTAATGGAGTTGGTTTGCATCACCCTACTGCCATATCTGTTTTTGCCATAGCACTTGATGATCCTGCTCTGAACTGTAGTTTGTTGCTCCAAAAAATATGTTGACTGTTCTTAGTCTGTGTGTGAGAGGGGTCTTTGTGAGTGATTGGTTTTGCACCGATGTATACGCATCTGCACACATTTATATCTTCTGCACAAGTGGCTGCCCTGAGAATTCCCCACATTTCCTACACATCTAGAAAAAACAGTGTGTGTGTGTGTCGGGGGGGGGGGGATTTTCCTCTTGAGGAAAACATGGCTAGAATGCCTTGTTCTCGCTCTCCCTGATGGAGCCCTGAGGATCCTTATCTCGCTCCAAATATCATTGGAACTCTTGACCCGCAGCAATCTCTCCTGCTCCTATTTAAGTCTGGACACATTTTCCAGTGTCAGAGCAGAAGGTATGCGTCCTCAATCCAAAAAAACCCAGAATGGTGATAGCGATTGTCAAAGAAAGGAACAATTCAGACAAGAACAAAACTCTGACTGGGGGACAGGAGAAGGAGGAAAAAGGTAAGAGGGAAAGGGGGGAAAAATGATTTATTTTAAACCTTAATTTAATAACTTATGCTATAAAGATGTTGAAAAATGCATTTAGCTCTGAACCTCCAGGACTGTGTATTGTGAAGTAGCATCTTGCTGTAATGGGGTTTCTGCTCCATCAGCTGCAATAATTATTTTCCTTGATTTGCCTTGGTCATTTGGCATAATGATTCTTGTGTGTATGTGATTTGATTTCCACTTATTTATTTATGTTTCAAAACAAAAAGGAAGTAATTGTTGGTTGCTTTATTTACTTATATATTTTTTGACAAACAAGTGTCATTCGCTGGTCATCGTATAGGTGTTACAGGTATCCTGATCCACAGGGAATAGGAGTTTGGTTTTTTATCTCATGCTATACGTGTGCTTTTAGCTCCGGAGGTCCCCATTGGCATTTTACAAGATAGTGGCTGTCACATAAGGATCCCTTGACCCAACTGTATATATGGGTAAATTCACGACTCCCTCCATTACCATCCAACCTTTCCCACTTACTGGTCCAATCCGGCATGATGCTTATTTAAGTGGGGTAGCTCAGCAGCTAACAGGATTATTAGATATCCCCATCTATATCTATATGCACCATATATAATATAGAGATGGAGTAGAAACAACCATGTGGTGTGTCTGCAGTCTACATCGCTAAGAGAGCACTGTTCTTGTTGTTGTCGTTGTCATTTGTTACAGCTGGGGAACGATTCTCGGATCAGGGCCTCATTGTTCCAAGTACTGTAAAGACAAAGCACAAAGAATGCTGCCCCAGACAGTTTATAATCTGTGTGACTGACAGGTGAATGAAACCGATAGATGGATTTAGCAGTTGGGGGGGGGGCGGGGCGGATGGGAGAATGACGGTACAATAAAACTCATAGGAAGCAGAAGAGCAGAGACTGTAGTCTGACACTTGCCCAACAGTAAAGGGATTTTTTTTGTTTGTTTCCGATCTAAGTGGCACTCTTGATGTACCATCTGTCTCCTTCTCTAACTGCTGCCTCTGTGGCTTTTTCCACAGTGCTATCTAGGTATGAAATGCCCATCCCCTCTGCCTGCATTCCTTGACACACACACACACACCCTCCCTCCCTCCCTCCCCTTCATTTGGACCTCTCCTAGAGTGCCTACACAGCAGCTAGGAGCATGCTTCCCAGCACAGGGAGACAGACAAGCACTAGCTCCGCTAGTGTACGAAAAATAATAGCATGATCATGGTGGCATGGGCGGAAGCTGTGGTTAGCTGCCCTACTACAATCATGCTCGACACCCCTTCCCCGCCCCCCTCCCTGGGTATGTACTCTGGTGGCTAGTCTGAACTCTCAGGGCCACACTGCTATGTTTAGCATGCTAGCTCCAGGAGAGCATGCTCCCAGCTGCAATGTAGATGCACTCTTAAAGGCTCACCCATGACTCCCATAATGCTCCCAAGAAGCGCACCACAAGATGCTTCCCATCTTCTCTGGTCCTATCCAGGGGTCGTGTGCGTATGACGAATGCTAGCTTGTCAATGCATTAGGGACTGACCTGGGGACCCCAAGATCTAAAAAGTATCAGCTGCTACAGCTTGAGCTAAAGCCAGCTCTCTATACTTGGGGCCTGTAGCCCTTCATATCTTCTGTAGATTGACACAGGGACCTGTCATACATGCTCACCAGCGGGTTATCTAAGAAATAAACACCTGGGCCTAGCATAGTGCCCCGGCTCCTGGAGTCACATGCTTATTTTTAGCATCTATCTTAGGAGTTTATACTGATGGCCATTGCTGTGGTATCTACTATTGCTGTCAGTTGTGCATGGAAGGTGCTCGAAGTTAGTGGACTCATGGAATCTCTAGCCCATCCTTTTGGTTTCAAAAATCTCTGCTTAGGGTAGGATTTTTGTGATTTTTTTTTTTTAGTATTAATTTATATTTGTTATCTTTGGTTTTTTAGGTTTGATGTTTTAGGGCATTGATTTTTTGGGGAGAGGGGAGGTGGTTGTTTTGGTTGCTTGGGGTCATTCTTAGGGTGGAAAGGCCCTTTTGAAGAGGTAGATTTTTGCAGTGTTTCCAAAATACGGTCAGATCCTGCATGTGCTTGAATTCTGGGAGGGTGCTGCATTAGTGGAACAAGCTGACTGATATGAGAAAACGCAGAGTGAGTGCCCACCCTCTGAAAATCTGGCTCCTTTACTAACATGGGGGGAACCCAGAGTCACAGTTTGTGTGTGGGGGGTGGGGGGTGAGAAAACCTGGATTTGTGCTGGAAATGGCCCACCTTGATTATCATACACATTGTAAGGAGAGTGGTCACTTTAGGTAAGCTATTACCAGCAGGAGAGTGAGTTTGTGTGTGCAGGGGCGGAGAGTGAGAAAACCTGGATTTGTGCTGGAAATGGCCCAAATTAATGATCACTTTAGATAAGCTATTACCAGCAGGAGAGTGAGTTTGTGTGTGTATGGGGGTGGGGGGATGAGAAAACCTGGATTTGTGCTGGAAATGGCCCACCTTGATTATCATGCACATTGTAGGGAGAAAGAAAAGGAGTACTTGTGGCACCTTAGAGACTAACCAATTTATTAGAGCATAAGCTTTCGTGAGCTACAGCTCACTTCATCAGATGCATATTGTGGAAACTGCAGCAGACTTTATATATACACAGAGAATATGAACCAATACCTCCTCCCACCCCACTGTCCTGCTGGTAATAGCTTATCTAAAGTGATCATCAGGTGGGCCATTTCCAGCACAAATCCAGGTTTTCTCACCCTCCACCCCCCCACACAAATTCACTCTCCTGCTGGTGATAGCCCATCCAAAGTGACAACTCTTTACACAATGTGCATGACAATCAAGTTGGGCTATTTCCTGCACAAATCCAGGTTTTCTCACATCCCCCCACCCCCATACACACACAAACTCACTCTCCTGCTGGTAATAGCTCATCCAAACTGACCACTCTTCAAGTTTAGGGAGAGTGGTCACTTTTGATAAGCGATTACCAGCAGGAGAGTGAGTTTGTGTGTGTGGTTTTTGGAGGGGCTGAGGGAGTGAGAGAACCTGGATTTGTGCTGGAAATGACCCACCTTGATTATCATACACATTGTGAAGAGAGTGGTCACTTTGGATGGGCTATTACCAGCAGGAGAGTGAGTTTGGGGGCGGGGAGGGTGAGAAAACCTGGATTTGTGCTGGAAATGGCCCAACTTGATGATCACTTTAGATAAGCTATTACCAGAAGGACAGTGGGGTAGGAGGGGGTATTGTTTCATGGTCTCTGTGTGTATATAATGTCTTCTGCAGTTTCCATGGTATGCATCCGATGAAGTGAGCTGTAGCTCACGAAAGCTCATGCTCAAATAAATTGGTTAGTCTCTAAGGTGCCACAAGTACTCCTTTTCTTTTTGCAAAGACAGACTAACATGGCTGTTACTCTGAAACCTTTTTGAATATTGTAGGCGAAGCCCAAGGAATCTGTGGCAGAGCAAGGAACTGCATCCCTGCTCCCCAAATTCCTGTTTGGACTCTTAACCACAAGACCATTCTCCCCTGGGTCCATAGCCTGTGTTCTGCAGGAGAGAAGACTAGATGATCACAGTTGTCTCTTCTGGCCTTGGAATCTATGAATCAAGCAAATACCCTGGGTTTTCAATAGCTCACAGATTACTTACCTCCTCCAAAAACACCTCTGCAAGAAACATGGTTTTGTGCATTTTCAGGTATGTATACACAACCTGATTGGGATAATGCTATGATGTGTGTTTAAATCTTTTTGATAACTTAAAAAAACAGCCATACTGGGTCAGACAAAAGGTCCATATAGCCCAGTATCCTGTCTTCTGACAGTGGCCAATGCCAGGTGCCCCAGAGGGAATGAACAGAACAGGTAACCATCAAGTGATCCATCCAGTCACCCATTTCTTGATCTATATCTTCTTTGCAAAACAGGGCAAAGGGATAGCCAATAGGAGAATTAGCTATTGATTCTCACTGATAAGGCCTGTCCTGCAGGGTTATAACAGCAGTGCCCCTCTAGTACGAGCTCAGCAGATGAAAGGCAGATGGAAAATTCCAGGGGTTCAGGTCTGACAGTTTCAGTGCTAAGCTAGCATAACACAAAGTGGAGAGAGATGTGGTTTGCGTGTCTGCTATGCAAAGCAATACAGTTGCAACATAAAGGGCCTACTGGAGAATCTCATGTTGACTGCTGTTTTTCTGCAAGGGGACTAGAATATGGAGAAGGAATATTCTTGCTAGAACCCACTGAGAGCAAATCAAGGAATCGGAGTACTCATTTTCAACGGGAAAGGGAACAAGGGATGCTGTTAAAATGAAAGCTCTATTTAATACTTCACATTTCTAATGCTTTAAATGTTTTTCCTTATCTTTTATTAAAGATTACAAGCATGCTTAATGGTGTGTTTTCCATGGTACTAAACATGCTGAAATTTGTCTACCAAGTCTCGAACCTTGTTTAACACTGTAATGTTGGACAGTGACTGGGTTACGTTAACCAGGCTAGCCCATATAGTCCATCTAAATTACTACAACAACCCACTAGGTAAACTGTGATTGCCCCTTATCTCACTGATCCAAATCATCTGTCACCTCGTGCTTCACCTCTTCTCTCTGGTGTTCAACTTAGATTGCAAGCTCTTTGGGGTCAGGAAGATGTTTCTTGTTAGGTACGGTGTTCAGCACAATAGGGCCCTGGCCACTACACCGGAGGAAGAACCTAAAACGGCAGACACCCAACATGACAAGGAGAAGGCAGAGAAAGGAAAGACAAGCAGAACATTCCATACAGTGCTGCGTGTCTCGCTACCCTTCCTCCGTTGAGCACAGACACACCAGAGGAGCCCCAGTTTGGCCCTTACTCTTTCAGAAGCACTCTGAAGATGAAGCGCTCTTTATAAATGTTCAGCATTATTATTAAAATTAGTTGATAGGGTGACTATTCAATGTGGCTGCCTGCTAGCTTGGATTGAGATGTACTGCAGGATATTCTATCTTGTGCTGGAGTAATATTGTACGATTGACTCTCCCCCAGGAGTTCTCCCACAAATGAGATGTGCCTTTGAGGCTATCCCAGTGAGCAAAGATTTCAGTACACAAATAAGAATGAGGAGGGTATGGGGGAGGTAATTTAGGGACTTCATAAACACCAGGGTCTAGATTTTGATAGAAATTGACTCTGGGCTCTATTCTGCTGCCATGGAGTTAATAGGAAGTTCAATGCTGGCTTCAACTGGAGGAGAAGGAAGACTGAAGTCTGAAACCCTGCTTCTCTACTCACTTAGATTAATTTCATGCTGATGTAACCCCAACTGACTATGGGAGAGTCACTCTTGATTTGTCCTGGTGCTAGTGAAATTTGTGCCCAGAGTTGGCTATAATAAGTCATGTTTTCAAGGCCAGCCTTGCTTTTGCACATGCATACCCACCCATCCCCCACTTGAATGGACCAAGGTAGTGTTCTCCATGTGCACAAAAATGAGCTCAATCTGGAAATTTTGGCTGATGGGCTCAGAGTGCAATACTCCTTCTATTTCTCTTCCCACCATGCCCCACAACCAGGCAGTGTCTATCATTTGATTACTAAAGGCAATAGAGTTGATGTAATATACTGTATTTAGACTTCTGTAAGTCATTTGACTTGGTACTGAGCACCATTTTGATCAGAAAAACTGGAACAATATAAAATAAACATAACACACATTAAATGGATTAAAAACTGGCTAATTGACAGGTCTCTCAATGAGGTTGTAAACAGGGAATCATCATCATCTTTAAAAAAGGGAAGAAGGAAGATCCTGGGAACTACAGGCCAGTCAGCCTCACCTCAGTCCCTGGAAAAATCATGGAGCAGGTCCTCAAAGAATCAATCCTGAAGCACTTGCATGAGAGGAAAGTGATCAGGAACAGCCAGCATGGATTCACCAAGGGAAGGTCATGCCTGACTAATCTAATCGCCTTTTATGATGAGATTACTGGTTCTGTGGATGAAGGGAAAGCAGTGGATGTATTGTTTCTTGACTTTAGCAAAGCTTTTGACACGGTCTCCCATAGTATTCTTGTCAGCAAGTTAAGGAAGTATGGGCTGGATGAATGCACTATAAGGTGGGTAGAAAGCTGGCTAAATTGTCGGGCTCAACGGGTAGTGATCAATGGCTCCATGTCTAGTTGGCAGCCGGTATCAAGTGGAGTGCCCCAAGGGTCGGTCCTGGGGCCGGTTTTATTCAATATCTTCATAAATGATCTGGAGGATGGTGTGGATTGCACTCTCAGCAAATTTGCGGATGATACTAAACTGGGAGGAGTGGTAGATACGCTGGAGGGGAGGGATAGGATACAGAAGGACCTAGACCAATTGGAAGATTGGGCCAAAAGGAATCTGATGAGGTTCAATAAGGATAAGTGCAGGGTCCTGCACTTAGGACGGAAGAACCCAATGCACAGCTACAGACTAGGGACCGAATGGCTAGGCAGCAGTTCTGCAGAAAAGGACCTAGGGGTGACAGTGGACGAGAAGCTGGATATGAGTCAGCAGTGTGCCCTTGTTGCCAAGAAGGCCAATGGCATTTTGGGATGTATAAGTAGGGGCATAGCGAGCAGATCGAGGGACGTGATCGTCCCCCTCTATTCGACATTGGTGAGGCCTCATCTGGAGTACTGTGTCCAGTTTTGGGCCCCACACTTCAAGAAGGATGTGAATAAATTGGAGAGAGTCCAGCGAAGGGCAACAAAAATGATTAGGGGACTGGAACACATGAGTTATGAGGAGAGGCTGAGGGAGCTGGGATTGTTTAGCCTGCAGAAGAGAAGAATGAGGGGGGATTTGATAGCTGCTTTCAACTACCTGAAAGGGGGTTCCAAAGAGGATGGCTCTAGACTGTTCTCAATGGTAGCAGATGACAGAACGAGGAGTAATGGTCTCAAGTTGCAGTGGGGGAGGTTTAGATTGGATATTAGGAAAAACTTTTTCACTAAGAGGGTGGTGAAACACTGGAATGCGTTACCTAGGGAGGTGGTAGAATCTCCTTCCTTAGAGGTTTTTAAGGTCAGGCTTGACAAAGCCCTGGCTGGGATGATTTAGTCGGGCATCGGTCCTGCTTTGAGCAGGGGGTTGGACTAGATGACCTTCTGGGGTCCCTTCCAACCCTGATATTCTATGATTCTATGATTCTATGATCAAGGCAGTCTGTTTCCAATGTGGTTCCAAAGGGATTAATTCTTAGCCCCATGCTATTTAAAAATCTTATCAATGCCCTGGAAGAGAACATTAAAACCACCACTGATAAAGGCTGCAGATGAACAAAAATTGGGGGAATGATCAATGATGAAGAGGACTGGTTACTTGTTCAGAGAGGTCTAGATCTCTTGGTAAACCAGGTGCAAGCAAACAATAGGTATTTCAATATGGCTAAATGTGTTACCTCCGTTTCCCTAGAAACCAACCCAGGGTTACACTTATATTGTTTTTATTAAATGCTGCTGTTGGATCAAACACAAAAGGGATGTGGCTTATTCATGCATGCACACATTCATTGCATTCATACCCTCATGCACCCATACACTCACACAGGCGGAGAGTTACCGGAGACAGCAGAGGAAGCCGAGAAGCCAAAGCATAGTAGATCTGGTGTGTCCGCCTGCAGTCACGGATCCGGGCCGGTAAGCAGGTCAAGAAGCAGGGAGCTTGTATGTATGCCTTCTTCCTTGTGCTGGAACTGGGTGGCTCCTTTCACGTACACTGAGTTTCCCTTCTGTGTCCATCACTGAGAAGTATTCCCAGGCCTTGTTCCTTTCATGCATACAAAGTTCTTCTTTTCTTTACAGCACTCCATGATTGCCTTCTCAGGGAAGTTTACATCAGACACACCTGTCTCTGGACTCTATTCTCTCTGCAGTTCCTCTCCACCCAGTCCCACATACACTCCCTTGTTCACACTCCCTTATCTCCCCCACACACTCCCTTGTTCACACTCTCTCTGATTGCGTGATGCCGTATTGCAAAGCTTGGAGGTTTATTCAAGTGGTAACTGAAAAGGTTACAAAGCTTGCAAGAGTTACAAAGCTTAAAAGGCTATGCTAACAATAATTAAAGTTACAAAGTTTGCAAAAGGTTACAGAACTTAAGGATCATACTAGCAATGACTGAAAAGTTACGAATCTTACAATCACATTCTGCTGGATTGAGCGGAGGCTTTACATAACAAAATGTACACATATACATCTAGGAACAAAGAACATAGACCACACTTACAGAAGGGAGATTCTGTCCTGAGAAGCTGTGACTCTGAAAAAGTTTCGGGGAGCGTGGTGGATAATCGGCTGAACACGAGTTCCCAATGTGACTGTGGGCAAAAAAGCAAATGTGATCCTGGGATGAATAAACAGGGGATCTTGAGTAGGAGGAAAGAGGTTATTTTCCCTCTATATTTGCCACTGGTGTGACTGCTGTTGGAATACTGTGTCCTGTTCTGGTGTCTACAATTCAAGAAGGATATTAATCAATTGTAGAGGGGTGAGAGGAGAGCCGTGAGAATGATTAGAAAATATGCCTTACAGTGATAGTTTGAGCTCCTTGGATCTATTTAGCTTAACTAGGAGGAGGTTAAGGAGTGACTTGATTACAGTTTGTAAGTATCTACATAGGGAACAAATATTTATTAATGCACTCTTCAGTCTAGCAGAGAAAGGTATAACACAATCCAAAGTTGGAAGCTGAAGTTAGACAAATTCAGACTGTATATAAGGGGTACATTTATGATGCTGAGGGTAATTACCCATTAGAACAATTTACCAAGAGTTGTGATGGATTCTCCATCACCAACAATTGTTAGATCAAGATTGGATGGGAGAACCCGTCCCGTTAGCATAGCAATATTTACAGCAAGGGTTAAACACACTTTAGTCATAATTGCAGTATATACCCATAACTTTTAATACCCACCATCTACATATATCAGGCAACAATATTCATGAACAGGGAGTTACTAGTTTTCAAATGATACCTCACAAAGCATATTTTATACAAAAACTACTACAAGGGTGTTGAGGGTATGAATACAGTGGTGTTTAGGGTCACACCTACCCTCCACCCGCCTTACAAGGCTGCAGGAGGATTAGTAACTCGCTGACCCAGAAGAAGCAGGTCAGAACCATCTTTCCTGCACAGGGCATCTGCCACCATATTTTCTTTCCCCTTTCACTGCCAAGCAATACACACAGTAATAGAAGACATGTCAAACACATGTAACCCACACAACTCCTGGGTGTGGTGCTCTGTCACCTCTAGTGGCACTGAGACCATTTAGAGATTAATAAGTCTTCTTCAGCCTTAATTCAGGGCCATGTGGCTTTTATCTCATGCAGTAGAGACTCATGCCCTAAGCTCCAGAGGTCCCAGGTTTGATTCCGACAACTGGGGTCTGTCGCTGTTATGCACACAAATACATGTACTGCATGGCCCAGATTAATCTCTAATGAAACCTCCCAGAAGTCTCTTTAAGAGAAGAATTTGACTTTCTATCTCATGAAATCCCACACAACTACATTCTTCCCAGCTATTGGGGAACAGACTGTCCCACGTCTGCCTAGTGTGGCATATTTTTGCACCTAAGGGTATGTCTCCAGTGTATCTGGGAGAGAACCTCCCAGCCCCAGTCCAAACTTGCACTCGTGTGCTAAAAATGGTTGTGTAGATGGTATTTTGGCATTGTGGCTTGGACTGGAGCGCAGGTTCTCAAGGCCACCCCACCAGGCTTGAGAGCCGAGCTCCTGCCTATTCCACACCATCTACACAGATATTTTTAATGTACTAGAAAGAGCCTCGCTAGCACACGTCAGTGACCATGGGCAGGGAGGCTCACTCCCATGTGCAGCGTAAACATACCCTAATGCATTGACCATATACTGGACTGGATGAACCAAGGGTCTCACAAAGGATGGCAGTTCCTATGTTCTTGTCTGTGATATCCCTATTTTTAAATGAGTCTTGATAAAAAACCTTACTTTGTTCCAATTTTGCTGCAGTCACTTATTTTTCCTTTTTGAGATTTAAGGTTTTTCATTGTCTTATGGATCTAAACCACATTAAAAAAATATATTGTGGATCAGTTGCAATCATTTTGTCATTGCTGAAAGATATTATTATCTGAATGGCATTTATGGAAGAGAATATATGATCCATATATTCATAAGATTTGCTTAAATTGGTTTGACATTCTTACCAATATATCACACTTAGCTTTTCTATGTTAAAGACATGTTTCTAGAAAACAGGATTAATATATCTGCGCATTTTCTCATATCTCTTGTTTAGTTAGTGTACTCTGGCTAGTTAATTCATATATTCTAAGGCCAGAAGGGACCACTGTGATCATCTAGTCTGACCTCCTATAGAACACAGGCCAGATAACTTCCCTGAAATAATTCCTATTTGAACTAGATCCACCCGGTTTAGAAGAAAAACAAGTCCAATCTTGTTTTAAAAATTGCCAGCAACAGAGAATCCACCACTGCACTTGATAAATTGTTGCAATGGTTAATTACTTCCAGGGACATGCAGAACTCCTTAGGGACAGGGTGGGGAGAGCATGCTTCTCCGGCCCTGGGGCCATGTGGGGAGATCTAGCTCCTTCTGCTGCCAGAGGAGAGCGAGCTCCACTGGCCACAATGGGGAGGCGAGGAAAACCATCTCCACTGGGCCTGGTGGGGAGAACCAGCTCCTCCGGCCACAGATGGGGTTGGGGAGAGGGGAGAGCTAGCTCCTCTGTCCACAGGGGGCACAGAAAGTGCCCCTCCAAAAGTGGCCAAATCTTTATTTGGGTGCATGCCCGTTACCCTCACTGTTAAATATGTACCTTATTTTTCAGTAAGTGTAGACCTGCCCTGAATTTGTCTAGCTTCAGCTTCCAGCCTTTGGCTCTTGTTGTTCTTTTTACTTGTAGATTAAAGCCCATTGTCAAATATCTATGCCCCTTGTAAGTACTGTGCTCAAGTCACCCTTTATCTATTTAGCGTAACAAAGAGAAGGTTAGACTCAAGGAACTCAGTCACTAGAAGGCATGGCATCCAGTCCTTTAAGCATCCTCATGATTCTTCTCTGAATCCTTCTTTTGGTGACCCTCCTTTTGGTAACTAAGAAACCCTTCAAGAACAAGGCCACAGTCATGTATCTGGATTCCTCATGGGATTTTGGTGCCTTACTGAAGTTTTAGTCAGCTGGGTAGTCTTGTAAAGCTGGCCAGCAGTCAATGCCCAGTAGTCAAGGTAACTGAAAAATGAAAAATAAAATAAAATAAATCCCCCCATCACACCCCCCAACCTAAAAAATGTCAATCATTCTTCTTGTTTTCAAAAAAGTACAATTGGTGGTGGTGGGGTTCAACTTATGTAATTTATCATTGCCCTAAAAGTCACAATTTGATTAGGAGTTCATTTTCAGCTGATTATGACCACCAATGTGATGCTGTGGCTAAAACAGCTAATGCGATCCTAGGATGCATAAACAAGGGAATCTCAAGTAGGGGTAGAGAGGTTACTTTACCTCTGTATTTGGCAAATGATGCACCCACTGCTGGAATTCGGTGTCTAGTTCTGCTGTCCACAATGCAAGAAGGATGTTGATAAATTTGGAGTGGGTTCAGAAAGTAGTCCCAACAATGATTCAGGATTAGAAAATATGCCTGGCAGTGAAAGACTCAAAGAGCTCAAGAGAAAGGTAAAACACACTCCAGTTGCTGGAAGTTGAAGCTGGACAAATAAGATGTAACATTTTAACAGTGGGATTCATTAACCACTGGAGCAATTGACCAAAGCTTGTGGTAGATTCTCCATCACTCACAATTTGAAATCAAGATTGGGTCTTTTTTCAAAAAGATATTGTCTAAGAATTAGTGTAGGGGAAGTTCTATGGCCTGTGTTAGACAAGAGGTCAGACTGGATGGTCACGATGGTCCCTTCTGGCCTTGGAAGCTATGATTCCTCTCCTGCTCATGGGACTGAAAAACAATGCCTTTTTTCCTTACTGGTCTGTAAGGTTGCAATCCAGCTCCACAGTGATGTCTAGATCAAGTCTGTATAACTTGGCAGCTAAAAAAAAAATCCTATTTTTAACTTCTCTCACTGAAAATTCCTTAGAAAAAAGAAAAGTTGTTTGCTTCCTGTCATTTATTCCGCCACTGGGATTTTGCTAGGAGGACTCGCTGGCAGTTTAGGTAATGGTGCAGAAAGGTTGAGAATGAAGGTTCCACTTTGATATTGTCTTTTCTGAGCATGACCATACATTGTAATTCTAATAATAAATAATGTGATATCATATAAAGGCATGAATAGTACAACAGGATAGCAAAGGGGTATGGCAATGGCATGATTAAAAGTTTAATTGAAAATATCAAAGAAAAAAGAAATTCAGATTTCTAGTAAGTACTTATTGTTATTATGCTCACATGTCTACACTTCATGCTGCCCCAAAGTCCCTTAGAAAGAGGTAGTTCTGAATAGCATGGGAAGAACACAGCTCATTAAGCATTTGCATTAATTCGCTCCACCACCTCATCCTCTCGTCATAGGCAGTTCCAATTTATTCAGAAGTTGCTTGCATTTGGGATAAGTTATCCTATCACAATCTGAAGCATCCTCCCTCACCAACACCCTCCCTTGGGGGCTATATGACCATTTTGTTTAATTTAATTTAGGAGAAAACTGAATGGAATCTTGTTGTTCTCCCCCTGGGCAGAATATGCTTCACAAATGAAGTATTCCAGACAAAAACAAGAGAGAGCTTGGAAGTCATACATCCTGTCAGGAAGCTCATTTGCTTACATCCTCTTCAATTCAGTTGGCACTCAATATGGAGCTTTATATTTATCATGAAACTAAGTGCCCCTCAATAAACATCTGGGGTGCCTAGAGCCCTCTAAAAAAGTCCTTACTGAGTTCACCTTCCCCACCCCCACTTCTCCACTTGCATAATACGCAAAGATATTGGAAAAACTGAAAATAAGGCCAGATGTCTCACGGGATTTGAAATGGGTTTTGGAGTGACATCTTGAATCCCAACCAATGCCACCATGCTGCAAGCTGATCTCCTGGCATGAGCTGCTGAGTCTTTTTGGAGCCTCACTGAAAGTTAATGGGGCTCAGTGTGGCTGCAGGGGCCAGTGGTAGGCCAGAGCATTCTGTCAGAGGAGAGGGGCCAAAATCAATAACCAGTAACCACCCCACTGCTGTTGGAAAGCCTTTCTGGAATGAGTCTTCACACATTCTCAAGGAAAGGGTATCTGTGCCACAAAAAGCAGAGTCACCTCAACTGGCCTTGTTCCATAGCTTTCTTGACAGTTTCAGCAGACAATTCAAGATCTGAATGTGCACAGAAACTAAATGACTCATTCACTTTTTGAGATAGTTCCTCAAAGGCCAAGTTGGGACCTGGACAGGAAACAGTCCAAAAGAAGCTTGAACTGCTGCTTCCTATACTGTACTTGTTCTGTGGCAAATTGAGGGGGCTTAGTTTCCAGGGTACCATACACCAGCATCAAATTCATTAACATTCTTTTTTTACAATATTAGCTTGGGTGAAAGAAAGTACATCTAAACTGGGTGGGGAACCTACAGCCCATGGGCCGGATCCGGCCTGTTGCATAATTTAATGCAGCCCGGGGCAAGTATTTCTAAAAATATAGACCTATGACAATAGCCTATGGGGGTCAGAGACAGCGGTGGGGACAAGGAGGGAGGTGAGCTGCAGGCAGTGGCTGTAGGAGCAATGCTGGGGCGAGGCAGAGCCTCCAGCCACTCTAGTGTGTTATGACTTCACAACGGCTGGCGCTGTAGCCTGGCAGCATGTGCCTCATCATCGGCCCGAGCGTACTTCCAGCACTCTAGTGTGGAGCAGCCAGTAGTATCCCTGTGCCAGGCGTGTGCACCTACAGTGATGCTCGGGTTGCAAGGCTTGTATGCAAATTTTACTTTACAACCTCAGCCATCACACTAAAAAAGCCGGTGAGTTGAAGGTTTTATATTTCTCTCTAAAAAAAACCAACCCTAAATTAAGTTGCTGTTTACTTGTTTACTTGCGTGTGGCCCGTGATTTATTTTTTTTTTCTGTGGGTCCATGCCCCATGATAGAAAAAAGCGTCTCCCACCCCGATCTAAATAGTTCTAGTGATGAAAGACTGAAAGTGCTTGGACCCCTGACCACAGCTGACTTCAGAAGCTGAGTGCTGGAGATTAGGAATGAGAGAGTTTGTTAAGATAAAAAGAAAAAAAAAAGACTAGGCAAAAATTTTAAGTCCTAAAAATATCTTTGGATGAGTAGCCTCTAGCCTATCTTCATCCCATACCCCATGACTGCCCTTACTTTGGCAACCTCTTAGCTGAACCAAACTGCTGTTAATTTCAGCCAGTTACACTCCCAGGAGGCTGCCCGTGTTTTCTCTGCCCTGGCTGGTCCAAAGAGTGGAAGACCAAGGTTGGCCTAATCCAGGATCCACTATCAACAGGCTGACAGGCTGTCATGCAGAAGAGTCATTTATTATCATGGGAAGGGTGTGTTTGGAGATAGTTTAGTTACCACACTTTTAAAAAAAAAGTGTGTCAGATATTATATCCCTAATTTTTTCCCCAGAAAAATAACATCTTGGGGGGAGTGTCATTTCAGGTTTCCTTGTCCCATGTGTCATCTTCTTAAAATGGTGGGTTTGGCTAGGTGTCTCCAGTTACAATCCAATGCAAGGTGACAACAGCCAGACATGGTATAAGTTCCAAAATAATGTGATCCATCAATAGATTTCCTTTACTATATATATATATTATATATTATATTTATATATATTTCCCAAAATTGCAAGTGCCCCCCCTAAAAATAAATATATAATATAAATTAAATTAGAATATAAGAATGGCCATACTGGGTCAGACCAATGGTCCATCTAGCCCTGTATTCTGTGTTCCAACAGTAGACAATGCCAGGTGCTTCAGAGGGAATGAACAGAACAGGTAATTGTCAAGTGATCCATCCTCTGTTGTCTACTCTCAGCTTCTGTGAGTCAAATGTATAGGGACACCCAGAGCATGGGGTTGCTTCCCTGATCATCTTGCCTAATAGCCATTGATGGAACTATCCTCCACGAACTTATCTAGTTCTTTTTTTAAGCCAGTTATACTTTTGGCCTTCATAACATCCCCTAGCCACAAGTTCCATAGGTTGTCTGTGTGTTGTGTGAAAAAGTACTTTTAACTGGGAAAATATCATTAGAACTTTTAGGAATTTTTTTTTCTTTCCTTTGGTTAAAGTTTTGTCATTTGAAATTAAAATTGTGAACATCTAAAGCTGGATAAAGTGAAACAAACCCTGTCTTTGATAACAGGGACTGAGACGATTAATGGCTGTAAAGATCATCTTGAATTTCAATCAGAAGTCATTAGATAGCTCTAATGACTTGCAAGATTGGGTGTGACTAATAAGTCATCCAATTTAAGAGGTGAACTGCTGCATTCTGAAAGGAATGATGCTTCTGAGCAGAGCTGGTTTAAAAAAAAAATCAAAATTAACAAAACGTCTCATTGAAACTTTGAATTTCAATGGGAAAACCAGAATGAAAAGTTTGAAAATGCTGACCTGTTTTGACCAGCCTTTCTTCTGAGCTCTCTTCATAGGTGACCACTTGTAAATTATATATGATAATCTACCATGTAGGTGACAAAAATATTGATCACTGAGGCAAGGTCCATACTGTGGCAAGATCTAAGGGCTCTTGAAGCTAGTGGAGAAAGTCGTAACAAAAACCAATGTCTGGAAGTTAAAGCCAGACAAATTTATACTAGAAATTAGGCCCTTTTTTGTAGCAAGTGAGGGTGATTAACCATTGGAATAAAGTACCAAGGAAAGTGTTGGCTTGTCCATCTCTTGATGTTTTCTATCTGGAAGATATACTTTAGTCAAACACAAGTATTGGGCACAATACAGGGGAAAGGAGACTGTGGGTGAAATAAACCATCTTGAACAAAGATTGTATTTTACTAGATTACATTTTAGAATTTTAGATGTGTGTTTTCACTTTCATTTGCTTGTAGCAGTCTCTACCTTTATCACTTTTTTGCTTGGTATCACTTAATCCAGCTCGTCTGTTAATAAACTTGTTTTGCTTCCATTTATAAATAATCAGTGCTGTGTTTGTTCAGTAACGTGTGCTTCCAGGAAGCTAACTGATTGGAGTGTTCTATTGTCTCTGTAAAGTCTGTGAACCTAACACTTTCTCTATGAGGGCCCAGTGAGAGGCAGTAGGATGATTTTGTGGCAAATTTGGTGCTGGAAGGGTACTAAGAATAACCAGGCTGGGCAAAGCCAGGGTGAGGCTTGTGGGCTTCTGGCAGGCTGTTACAGTCAGAGCTTTGGACCAAAGCTGCACAACCTCAAGACACTATGGGTTACAAGGCAAATGGCGACTGAACCCCTTACTGGCCTGGGTGAACCTCAAAACATTACAGTGGGTGCACAAGATTGAAAGATTAATCAAAGCAGTTATCAATGGTTTGCTGTAAAACTGGGAAGGCTGATCTAGTGGGGTTTCTAATGGGTCAGTCCTGGATCTGATAATGGTCAATATTTTCATTAAAGACATGGATAAAGGAGGTTTCAGAGTAGCAGCTGTGTTACACTGCAATACACTGAGCGGATACACTGAGGAGTACACTGTATCCGCAAAAAGAACAGGAGTTAGAGACTAACAAGGTGCCACAAGTACTCCTTTTCTTTTTGCGAATACAGACTAACACGGCTGCTATTCTGAAACTTATAAAATCTGTGGATGACATCAAGCTGAGAGGGGCTGCAAGAACTTCGGAGGACAGGATTAGAATTCAAAGAAACCTTGATAAACTGGAGACTAGATCTGAAATCAGCAAGACTAAATGCAATAGAGACAAGTGCAAAGTACTACACTCAGGAAGGAAAAATCAAATGCACTGCTCTAAAATGGGGAAGAACTGGCTAAATGGTGGTACTGCTTAAAAGGATCTGGGGGATATAGTCTATCACCATGTGATGTTAACAGGAGTGTTGTATGTGAGACACAGCAGCTAACTGACCTGTTCTACATGGCACTGATGAGGCCTCACCTGAAGTACTGTGTCCAGTTCTGGGCACCACACTTTAGGAAAGATGTGGACAAATTGGAGAGAGTCCAGAGGAGAGCAACAAAGATAACAGGCTTACAAAACCTGAGCTGTGTGGAAAGGGTAAAAATACGGGACATTTTTAGTCTTGAGAAAAGAAGACTGAGCGGGGGGCTTGATAAGCCTTCAGATATGTTCAGGGCTGTTAGGAAGAGGACAGTGATCAACTGCTCTCCATGTCCACTGATGGCAGGACAAGAAGTAATGGGGTTAATCTGCAGCAAGGGAGATTTAGGTTAGATATAAGGAAACACTTTCTAATGATAAAGGTGGTTAAATTCTGAATAGGCTTCCAAGGAAAGGTGTGGAATCCCCGTCATTCAAGGTTTTAAGAACAGGCTGGACATACACCGGTCAGGGATGGTCTAGGCTTACTTGGTCCTGCTTCAGAACAGGGGGCGGACTTGATCACTACTCAAGGCACCTTCCAGTCCCACATTTCTATTATTTTTTCTACTTGATATTCTCCTGTTTCTGCAAACAAGGATCACATTAGCCCTTTTGGCCACAGTGTTGCATTGTGAGCTCATGTGACTACCCACCAGGACCCAAAAACTTTTTTCAGAGTCACTGCTTTCCAGGATAGAGTTCCCCCTCCTGAAAGTATGGCCTACACGCATGGGTGGTGGGTATTGTACTCCAGGGAAGGCTAAGCCTCTCCTAACCCAGACTGTGACCCCAGCCATGCTCTGCCCTGAGGCCCTGCCCTCACTCTCCCCTCTACCCTGAAGCAAGTGGGGGCCCAGCTACAGCTGGTGGCAGGGAACTTGGGGCTCGGACCAGCCGGTGGCCCGGGGGTCAGATTGGCAACTAGGGCGGGCTCGGGACGGCCAGAATAGGTTGGCTACAGCTCCTCCGGCTGTGAAGGGTGAGTGTGTGTGTGGGGGGGGACTTGAGGCTTCAAAGCAGGGGGGGGGGGAGAGACAGGGCCTCAGGTGAAATGGGTGGAGCCAGGGGGAAGCTTCTCCAAAGATGGGGTTCATCCATCACCCATGCCTACCTTCCTTCTTACTAGATGTATACACTTTTGTTTAGCCATAATAAACCAGTTCCTGCTTGCTTGCACCAACCTTACCAACCGATCGAGATAATGGTTGTATCAGTGGCCTGTCCTCCATTAGTTACCACTCCCCCAATTTTTGAGTCATCTGCAAACTTTATCTGTGATGATTTTATACTATGTTTTGAGACTGATCAGTTAGCCATCTTTTAATCCACTTAACATATTTCTAGTGTTAATTTTACATCTTTCTAGTGTTTTAATCAAAATGTCATGCAAGTCAAATGCCTTACAGAAGTCTAAGTATATAATATCAACACTATTACCTGTATCAACCAAACATGAAATCACATAAAAAGAGTTGGTATATTAGTTAATTCCAAAGCCAGTTAAGGATAATTGGCAGATACTGGTGCTAGACTACTTTGGTATTTCCATACCTGTGCAGAAGCTGATGATCTGTTGTGGATGTCACGTCACATGTCCTTGTGCTTAGGTAGAGAGATGCTGAGTTCTTGTCATGTATGCTAAAAGTTACTCAATGTGGTAGTATAAAACAGAGGAAAATTTATATACCCTCTTCTATGACACTGAAAGGTTTGCTATAAAAGAGCTCATAACCACACAGTAGAATGTGTTACCCATTCCTGCACTCTATATTCCGTTATGTCAATGAGTGACTTTATTAGGTAGCAGAGAACTGCAAGCAGCAAGCAAGTGCTGTATATTAGCAACTGCTCTCAATTATAATAGGCTCTGACCCTGCTCCCATAGAAATCCATAGCAAAGCTCCTATTGACATCAGTTGTGTAGGTTCATGATCCTATTATTTAGCACTTGCATAGTGTTTTTAATCTTCACTGTATTTTACAAATATTAACTAACTAATCCTGTGAGATAGGTAAGTACTATCCTCATTTTACAAAAGGGGAAACTGACTGAGGAATGAGTTTAAGTGACTTTTTCAAGGTCCCAGATGGAGTTATCATCACAGCTGGGATTAGAACTGCCAATCCTGTGCTCACCAGAAATCACAGCTGTTTCTCAGACATTCTGAAGTGCTTGGAGTGTGAGTATGGGACACCTGCCTATCTGTATTTCTGGAGGTATCTCCTAGCAACACCATAGTTAAGGTTGGTTCTAAACTGGACCATAAATTCCTATTTTTTCTCCAAAAGCAGGTGGCCAATCTGTGTGAAATTTCACACAGGGTTAATATTTATGCCCTTTGAATTCTCTGTGTAGCTTTTGTTTGGTTATTCCTCACATTTGATATAGGAAACCTTTAAATGTTGGTTCTGTCTGAAATGTGTCCTGCTTGTTTCGTTGTTGACAAATTCCTCTTATAAGACATTGTCTGGCTACACAAAACTTCATGATGTGGTGGATCCTGAGGAGAATGGTGCATGGGTAGTGTTTTTATTAATGTTGGCTTTGGGGTCACTATTAGCCATTATTCACATTCTAACTACAAGACTGTGCTGTATCCACAAACGTGACTGACAGACGTCAGGCAAATACAGTTGATGGTCAGTACACACAAGCCATATTGCCAGGGGGATGGAGCAAATAAGCCTGATTGCTAAGGATGGGCACATGCAAATCTGATTGATGGGTCCATGTACACATAGATGCTCCTTCAAAAGCTACACTTTCCTGTCACATTTCATTCTATAATAGAGAAGGGTTTATGTGCAGCTACTGACACATAATGCATGTATGGCTGCTGATGGATAAAATATTCTCTGCCACCAGCTTCACTTCTATCCCCAGAGACTTATCCCCTACATCTCTGCCCTTTCTCTTCTATCCAGCTCTCACCCCCAACAAAGCATTCAAAAAAGCTAGGAAGATAAGACACAAAAAAAGTCGTTGTGAAGCAGTTTGGGTTACAACACATGCCACATACCTGACACAAGCCCACAGAAAGAAGGCGATGAAATGTCAAGTCACCTGATGTGACCCACTACTCCTGAACCCTCAGGCGCATGTACAGGTATTGTACACCATGGGCCATGCACCACAACCTTAACGCTCCCCGCACAAGGAGGGCCAGCCTTTCCACGCCTTCTTTAATGAGTCACCCTTCTGCATACAACCCTTTACCAAACTATCTTTTTACCAGCCCAAGCGTTACATCAAACGTCCATAACTACTAATGATGGGGAGGGGAAATAATTTGGTAAAGAGTGTGTGCAGAAGAGTGAATCAGTGGGGTTTGAGGGCAGGGCAGAATTCAGGTTGTGTTGTGTAGTGTGTGTTGTATGGTAGTTGTGATAAAGGTCAGACGTGTGCTTGTGAATGGAGTAGTAGAAGATATGTTCTGGGGTGTAGCTTAACTTTTCATCTCCTTGCTTTTGTGGCTTTGTGGCAGACATTTGTGTTTGTATGAGAGAGTGAGTGAACCCTAACTGCTCCAATGAATGTGTGTGTGTGGTGATTTTTAGCGGGGGAGTCAGGGAAGCTTGGTGCAAAACCAAAAGGACTGTCAGAAAAGCTGGGTAATTATTTTAATCCTAATGGGAAAACCCAATACTGTTTGATTGGGATGAAACTAATAAGTTTCTATGGAAATGAAAGAGAGCTTTATTGGATTTACTATAAAAATTATAGAATTAAGGCCCCAATTCAGCAAATCACTGAAGGACCTTCTTAACTTTTATGACTTCAATGGACATAGGCACATACTGAAAGTTAAACACATGCTTAAGAATTTTATTGAGCTGGGGCCTTAAGACAGAACGATCTTCTTTCTCTGTTTTGTAAAAATATGTTCTACAGTTAGTTATACTCTTGCTATAAGGGTTGGTTTGGAAATTTGATGGAACGGTTCTTGTTCTCTATTAAATACTATAAGACTTCTCCATTCGGTGAATACTGTAAAAGAAAAGAAAAAAATCTCCTCCATTTGCTGTGCTCCATTTGTCTATTTCACATTTTAACCTTTGTCCTTTTAGGTATGTCAGACCTTGCCAAGAGGTGTCCTCTGCACAATGTAAGCCCCGTTATATATACACATTCCCAGATAATGTCGCTTCTTTAGCTATATGTTCCCTTTGCTGCTACTGTTTGTCAAACTGTTTTTATATGTTAAATATATAAAAAATATCATGTCTTGTCACAATAAATAAATAAATAACACATCCCCTTCCATATAGAAAATTCTTTTTGACTTTAATAGGAAATGAATCTATAGGACCATTCCTATAGTGCCCACACCCCACCCACACCCCAACTCCCCAGAACTTCTATACAATTCAATACAGAATTATATTCGTGCTCTAGAATTCTGTATGATGGGTCAAAAATATGCATAAAAAATCCCATTCTTTATTAAATTCTATAAGATTTTGAGCAATTGCCATATAAACTTCATACCTTTATACAGAACCCTGTTATTTTCATCCCTATTCAGTTCTAAGGGACTTTTTCTAAAGGGCAATGGAAAGACTCCCCATGAGGTGTCAGAATGTTTAACCAACACTAACACCAGCTAAACGTTGCCAGGACCTTGATTATTTGGTCTGTATAAAATTTTGAACAGTTCTGCAGTTTTGTTCCCCACACCCCCAACATATTTGTTTTCACATGATTCAGGGAAAATGAACACTTGACTCTGAAATACCATTCTGAACATTTCACATGAGAAAAAGGTTTAGTGAAAAAACGTTGCCAATTGGCAGTAAAATTATATTAAAAACCTTCCATCTTGACCAGATATTTTAATTATCTTTATTTCTAAAACACCATCTAGATCGATAATGTGACAGAGAACTTCCCAGTCCACAGACTGAATCATTGGGTCAAATTCATCCCTAGTGTAACCTCACGGAAGCTAAGGAGTGAGTCTAGGGATATATTTGGCCCTGAATTTGTATTCTTATAACAAAAGCTTTTTCTTTTCTTTTCTTTTCTTTCTGTGTATTTTTAGTCCACCAGTTATTCCTGTAACTAAGATCAATAATAATTTCTAGAGGTTTGGCATCTGGTGGTTCTACACACAACAAAATACTAATAATTTAATAATGTAACAAATCCTGAGCAGTAGGATTATAATTATGTTGTATGTCATAGTTATGGTGGGGATATAGCTAAGATCCTTTTGTTCTAAAGGCACAGGCCTTCCATACCTATGTTGGAATACACAGAGTTTTTGCACCATACTAAACTGATTTAGTTACACTGATGTAAAACCGTAATGTAGACACACATTAACTGGTTTAAACACAATGTAAACTGGTTATCTTAATATGGTCATCTACTGAATTAAGTAAACCAGTTTAAATAAGTATTATACATTTGGGGTTTGCATCAGGCAGTACAAATCAAATCATTTTAGTTACACTGTTTCAAGCTTTTTAATTTACACAAGCTCTCCATTAACTGGTAACTGGGGGAATAGTCCTACTGTTGTGGGGAACTTTCCTGACTTCTGCACTACCCTGCTGAAGTGGGCTAGCGAAAGGATCTGAGTCCTCACTCCCCCTTCCTTTACCCAGAGGCCTCCCTGCCCTTGACGACTCCCCTTCCACTCTCCTGTCTGGCAGAGTCCTCGTAACCCCAACAAGGCTGGGACCAGGATTCCTGGGGGGCTCGACCCCCAACCCTGCTGCGGTCACCTAGGACAGGGGCTAGGGTGTCCCTGCTCCGGGGTACTCTCTCTGCACTGGGCACTTAGAATCATAGAATCATAGAATATCAGGGTTGGAAGGGACCCCAGAAGGTCATCTAGTCCAACCCCCTGCTCGAAGCAGGACCAATTCCCAGTTAAATCATCCCAGCCAGGGCTTTGTCAAGCCTGACCTTAAAAACCTCTAAGGAAGGAGATTCTACTACCTCCCTAGGTAACGCATTCCAGTGTTTCACCACCCTCTTAGTGAAAAAGTTTTTCCTAATATCCAATCTAAACCTCCCCCACTGCAACTTGAGACCATTACTCCTCGTTCTGTCATCTGCTACCATTGAGAACAGTCTAGAGCCATCCTCTTTGGAACCCCCTTTCAGGTAGTTGAAAGCAGCTATCAAATCCCCCCTCATTCTTCTCTTCTGCAGGCTAAACAATCCCAGCTCCCTCAGCCTCTCCTCATAACTCATGTGTTCCAGTCCCCTAATCATTTTTGTTGCCCTTCGCTGGACTCTCTCCAATTTATCCACATCCTTCTTGAAGTATGGGGCCCAAAACTGGACACAGTACTCCAGATGAGGCCTCACCAATGTCGAATAGAGGGGAACGATCACGTCCCTCGATCTGCTCGCTATGCCCCTACTTATACATCCCAAAATGCCATTGGCCTTGGCAACAAGGGCACACTGCTGACTCATATCCAGCTTCTCGTCCACTGTCACCCCTCGGTCCTTTTCCGCAGAACTGCTGCCTAGCCATTCGGTCCCTAGTCTGTAGCTGTGCATTGGGTTCTTCCGTCCTAAGTGCAGGACCCTGCACTTATCCTTATTGAACCTCATCAGATTTCTTTTGGCCCAATCCTCCAATTTGTCTAGGTCCTTCTGTATCCTATCCCTCCCCTCCAGCGTATCTACCACTCCTCCCAGTTTAGTATCATCCGCAAATTTCCTGAGAGTGCAATCCACACCATCCTCCAGGTCATTTATGAAGATATTGAACAAAACCGGCCCCAGGACCAACCCCTGGGGCACTCCACTTGACACCGGCTGCCAACTAGACATGGAGCCATTGATCACTACCCGTTGAGCCCGACAATCTAGCCAGCTTTCTACCCACCTTATAGTGCATTCATCCAGCCCATACTTCCTTAACTTGCTGACAAGAATACTGTGGGAGACCGTGTCAAAAGCTTTGCTAAAGTCTAGAAACAAAACATCCACTGCTTTCCCTTCATCCACAGAACCAGTAATCTCATCATAAAAGGCGATTAGATTAGTCAGGCATGACCTTCCCTTGGTGAATCCATGCTGGCTGTTCCTGATCACTTTCCTCTCATGCAAGTGCTTCAGGATTGATTCTTTGAGGACCTGCTCCATGATTTTTCCAGGGACTGAGGTGAGGCTGACTGGCCTGTAGTTCCCAGGATCTTCCTTCTTCCCTTTTTTAAAGATTGGCACTACATTAGCCTTTTTCCAGTCATCCGGAACTTCCCCGGTTCGCCACGAGTTTTCAAAGATAATGGCCAATGGCTCTGCAATCACAGCCGCCAATTCCTTCTCTGACCCATTGACCATTACATACAATTTAAAGCAAATACAAGTTATTTAATCAACAATTAATTTTAAAAAGAATAAGGGGAAATGGGAAAGGTGAAAGGAAACACATCACCCCGCTCTGTGGCAGGGAACATCACAAACAGTGTCTCTGGAATGTCAGGGCCGTTCACAGTCTGTTCCTTGTAAGCCCCAAGCCTCCTGGTCAGGCCCTGGCTGTGCTGCAGGGATGCTGCGGGTTGGAAACTCGCTCTGGTGGTGGCCACACGCTCTCAGGCTCTAGGTGGCAGGGCCCTTCTTCCCAGTGTTGCCCCCGCCCTGTCGGGGTTACAATCCCCCTCCGAGTCTGGCCTGCAGCCTCCTGGCTGAGGCGTCTCCCTGTGCTGGGCCCACTGCCCAGGGTCCCCCTCGCTCTCCCCAGCTGCTCATGACACCCGGCTCCGGACTGCTCCAGCTCCACCACTCAGCCTCAGCACGGCTGCTGCTCTGCCTCCAGCTCCCTGGGCTGCTTCTCTGGCCCCTCCACCTCCGGTTGCTGCAGCTCTGCTCCCAGGGAAGGTCTGCTCTGCAGGCTGTTTCTGTGACTCTGCTTCCAGCACTGACTTGCTTTCTGGACTCTCTGGCTCTGGTTGCTGCAGTTCTGCTCCCAGGGCAAGTTTGCTCTCTCTGTGCTGTGCCTCTGGCTTTGGGGCTGCGGCTCTGCTCCCAGGACAGGGTCTGGTCCCTCTCGATCTGGCACAGCTCTGCTCCCCAGCTCAGCTTGGGCCCACTCTGTCTGACCCAGGCAATTCCAGCTCACACGGAGAACGGGACCTCCCTGGCCTCCTGACTCCCTGATTAGCCTGCTTGCCCTGTCATTCAGGCTGACCTAGAGCATTGGCCTCTCCCCATTGTTCCTGGGGACTGGCAGTCTCAGGGTCCTGATTCCCCATAGACCCTTCCCCCTTTTTAGTACTGGGAGTTAGCAACTAAAACACCCCCACTGAATGTTAGTAAGGGGGCAACAGTCCCCTTACACATACAACCGGGTAGTTCTGAGTACAGACAGCAGAGGATAGCAGTGCCCGTACACACCTGCCAATACATTGCATTAATAATAATTATAATAACATAATATCTGTGTGTGTTTGTGCTAAAGCATACATCACACTGAACAACCTTAGCACTCTACTTAAGCTGACTTGATATAATTTAGGTAAATTTGTCTTAACTGGATGCATTCAGTGGAAATTTATTTTTGTTTTTTCAACTTCTTTTGATTCTCTGATCTGCACTTGTGCAGCAGACAGGTACCAAAATTGTAAGTATTTATTATTTTCAAGGTTGCATATGTGTGCGCCTGTGTGGGTTGGAATAGTTGGAAACAGTTCAAAGAGAGCATGTGCACTACCACTGCTGACAACTCTAACTGCAAGACACAATTTGGCATAGGGGAAATAAAAACCTAGCTGAGGCTAGAATAGGCATTTCCAGCTTTTTACAATGAATGCTGTGACAGTGAGATAAAAGGGCAGCTCTTCCTCTTGTGAGCCAGTAGAGACTGAGACATGTAATGTAGATGTACTGGTATTTTTCTGTTTGAGCTGAATGGTTCATGCAAACCAAAATTTCAGGTGGCTCAAAACAGTTTAGTTAACCGTTTATATGCAATAAAGAGAGAGAAACATAATTTTAATATGTTTTGTTCTTTGTGTATCCAGTCAGGATATGATACTGGTCCATAAAAAAGTCCGTTCTTGCAGGACTGCTAGCTCAGCCAGAAACAATGGGAAAAGCGTATGAGAGAATGTTCTTATACGATTTGCAGACCTACGTTGCAGAACCATGAGGTTCAGATAAACATTCCAGGGCCAGATCTTCAGCTGTTGTAAATCAGCTTGGGCCTACACCAATTTACACGAGCTTCAGATCTGACACCCAGTCTTTTATTTTATTATCTGAACTCAGAATGGTTTGAGGTTCACCCATCATTAGCATCTGCACTTCAGACACCTTTATCTCTCTACCATCTAGGTATTTATGCCATGCTCATCACTTGCAGATTAGAAGAGCTAATAATCTCCCATTTCTGAGCCCATGAACGCACAGCACCCACTCAAGGAGCAGATTTGGTATCCTCTTTACTTTTAGTCCTCTTAATGCACTTTTTGTATCCTAACCTCTTTGAGGAAGACTCGAGAAGCTTGATACCAGCAAAAGTAAGAGAGTCTTCTCCTCTCTCTCCTTCCTTCCCCCCCCCCCCCAGTACAATCTGGGAATTATAGTTCCTGGACCCAAAGCTACAGGAAACACCTGGAAACAAACTTATGCACACAAACTGGGGTAGCTATCTGCACCTCGCTAGATACAACAGCACACTTCCCATCTTTACGTTGGTAAATTTAGTATTTACAACAGGCACCCCTTTCACAAACCTGGGAATGGAAGTTCTCCATTTATCTATTGATCAGGTATGGCATATTGTAGTGCCCATACATTGTGGTAATGGATACGGTATAATACAGAGATGGATGGCATGGGCAGAAGCACTGCAGGTTTTCCATATCCAACATTCAACTAATGCATCTCAACAACCCTGACCTGGCCTGACCGTGGCTAGTAGTGCTAGCTCATTGTTTGCATGCTGAGCCATTCTCCCCGCAACAGAGCCAGTTAGGTGTGGCATGGCCACCAACTGCATTACACGACCATCAGTCTATGATGGTGTTAAAATTAGCTCCTTTTACCCAAACCACTAAACAAACCGCAGCTAATAGTAACTTTTGGTTACTTTTGACCTGCATTGGGTATGAATCAGCATCTTAAAAACTGAAAGAACAGGAGGACTTGTGTCACCTTAGAGACTAACCAATTTATTTGAGCATAAACTTTCGTGAGCTACAGCTCACTGCATCGGATGCCTACTGAAGACTCCCTATCTTATTATAAAGCTCCCATGCTACTCGGTGCCTCTTTCCATCTATTGTGAAACTACTTTTCTACCACCAACTGTGCAATTAGGGACTCAATATATTTCTTTTGCCATCATTGGCTTTCAGCCAAAGCATTCCCTACGTGCCCGTTGTCTGCCCTCAGTCTGATGCATCTTTCTCACGCTCAGGGAGGTCTACTGCATTGTTAGTGTGCCCTGACACGTGGTAGTTCAGCTCCTTTCCTCTTCAAAACAATGCCGTTGTCGCCCCAACACGGTAGGCTATTTTGCTTGAGGTGGGATGAGCCTTCAGATGAGTGTTTGACAGTTGGTATCGGCCAAAGAAGGGCATTGCAGTGTTGCCAATATTACTTGCTGTAATACTAGTATCCTAATTATGGTTGAATAAAGTGGTTTTGTCGTCCAAAAATGCGTCACTGCACTGTGAAAAGCTTTTTGCTGAATTTGATTTCCACAGCTGAACCCCCCTCCCCCACAACTTGTCCTTCAAGAGAATCAGAATACCAGTGGCTTTCTCCAAGTCCTTCCCCAGTTTGAGTGATGGTTATGCAGTCAAAGGATGCATACCACGTGACTCAGAGAACCAATCACAACCAACACAACTCAAATGTCAAAGTTCAAGTAACAAATACTCACCATGGATTCAGTGTTTTTGTTTTTAAGAGAGGAAAACCTCACTAAAATATTGTCTGGTACATTTGAATAATGAGTAATTTCAAGGAACTCAGAATTGGTTTCTGAGCCTTTCCAGAGCAGGAAAGCAGGTCAAATTTTAGACACAATTATTGGCTAAGCTGTAAAAATTATTATTGATTTTTCCTTTCAATTTTCCCCAATTTCTCTGAGTCTCCACTTTTAAATGTTTCATTTTTACCGCTCTACTTCTTTCTAGACATTTCCCTCTTTGCTAATCTATTTTTAATGACCATAGTCTTAGCTTCATTTCAAAATCATGTTTTGTGTTTCATATCTGAGTTTCTGTATTAGCTCTCTGGCATACTTTTGTTAGTAGTCTTTGAATAGTTTGCGGTCACCTGAAAACCCAATTGGAATTCAGTCACACTCAGGTTCTCTATCTCTTTCACCCCACCCCACCCCTTTTTTTTTTTTTTTTTTTTTAGGAGGAGGAGGAGGTAAGAGGGGAAGAATGTTTTCAAATTAAAAACTTTTGACTTAACTCGTTGTCTGGCTGAGTGTGGGAGAACAAAGCACAGAACAGCCACAGAAATAGTCAATTAAAGACCAGTTCAGTGGTTAAACATGGGCCATGTTTGGCAGATGCACATATCTGATAGCCCCTCCTACAGCCAGATGTGTGCATGCAGATCTGTGGAAATCAAAGAACAGAATTTGGCACAAGCTTCAATGTCCTTGCTGTGTACCAGGCATCTGCCAAAATTGTCAAACTAAGCCTGCGGATCTTCAAAAGAGTTACATTTGGCTCCATGTTCAGAAGCAGTTAAGGTACTGGCCTGCTTGTATTATACTGGCACAGCTAGTAACTCTACCTTGAAATTAGTTTCCAGTAAAGACAATTTTCTTTCATTTCACACCATGATAAGAATTGCTGTACCAGACAAGACCAGTGGTCCAGTTAGTTCAGTAACCAACCTCTGACAGCAGCCAGCACCTGATACTTCAGAGGAAGGTGCATAGAATTCTGCATCAATTAGTTATGTCATAACTTACCCTTAGGGAAAGTTTCTTCCGAATAGTTAAAGGTTGGTTTATGCCCTAAAGCATGAGAGCTTATAACCCTTTCAAAACTCTTTAAAAAAAATCTCATTCCTTACTGTTGCTATTCTTAGTCCTTAGAAAGATCTGATTGTTTGTTTCTTTTTCTGGAAATGTGTCAATAAAATTAACATAGGAATAGCGCTAAAGACTTGCACTTATATAGCTCTATCCATCTACGGATCTCAAACCCCTTTTACGAACACTCATTAATTTAACCTCACAATCTCTGAGATGGGTAAATATTATCATTGCTGTTTTGTGAATTAGGAAACTAAAGTAAAGACAAATAAGGTCAGCATTTTCCAAATGGGGTGTCTAAAGTTTAGGGACTGTAGGAGGCATTTTTTTAGCAGTGCTTAACACCTGGACTTCTCAGTGAAGTTACTGGGAGCTGTAGGTGCTGAGAGCCTCTGAAAACTAGACCCCCATTATTACTAAATATTTATATCACAGTCATGTCTACAGGCCTAACTGAGATTGAAGTCCCGTCTAAATAGAAAAGACTGGCCGGGAGGGATGGGAAACTGAGAACTTGGCCAAGGTCATAGAGCAGGTCAGTAGCTGAACTAGAAATGGACCCTGGGTTTCTTGTGTCCCACTCCAATGACCTAACTGCTAGGCCTAGCATTTAAATATGGATTTAGGCATCCCAGTTTGAAAACAGTGGCCTACATTAGTTGCACATGGTGTTATATGAAACTAGTGGCCGTGCTGGGAATAGAATCTAACTCCAAATAGCTTTGGCTTTGTGAGCAAGAATGGGAATATCCAAAATGTCTTCCCCATATACATGTCCACTGCCAACTTACTCTATCCAAAGGCAAATAAAGATCAGTAATTGTCAGAAGGAGGAGCTAGCAAAACTCCTCCTTGAAAGAAAACAATAAAACAAGCTGTCCCATTGTGATTCACTGACTAAACGAAAACTCGTGCTTCTCTTGCTCCTTCACAGAGAGCGGAGGAGAAACAGAAAATAAATTAGTGGTGCCTATGCAAGTCTGCACCTCAGAGAGGCTTGGAAAATGGTGAAAGGCTATTGTGCATCCTCTTTCATTTATCATCGTTGCCATCAAACCCATGCAGGTAGGAGGACAGTGTGCTCCAGCTCTTGTCCCTCACTTTTCATTGCCCAGTAAGTGCTGTATATTGTTTGCTGAGTGATTAGTGAGGTGTCTGCAGGTGTATTAATGTGGAAGGCTGGATGGGTTTGACAATAAGTCAATGATTCTTTTTGACATCACTTTAATAGAATCAAAGAGGTGGTTGTGGGATGATACTTTTTAATGGAGTATAGATATAAATGACCCAAGTTTTATGACAAAGGTCAATGATATTGATGATTAGTGTAGAGAAGATAATTTTGCAAGGAAGCTTGCATGATTCATGAATGCTTCTAGGGTGGGATTTTTTTTTTTTGGTGGCGGGGCAGGGTGCGGAATTGGATCTCACCGACAAGAAAATGAAGCACTTTTGCCATTTACTCTGTGCTGCATGCTTTTATCCATAATTAAATCTGCTTTAACATAGCAAAAGGCCACTGCAGCATTAGCCACTAGAATTAGTGGAAACTGACCTGTGCCCTCTGCATTCCTAATGTACATCAGAGACTGGGCCCAGAAGGAAAAGAGATCTTTTACCAGCAATCCAGTGTGCTGCACCTTTATTACAGCCAGTTCCCCAGATGAGAAAGTGGAATCCAGAGAGAAATATCAATTATCAGAGTTGTCAGTGACTTCTGCATTGCTACAGCTCTCTGGCATCTAACTATAACGTGCCAGATATACTTTTTTCCCTTGTATCACAGATTTGTACACACGCTACTGAAGTGGCATATAGTAACAAGTCAAAGGAGTGATATAGAGTGTGTGTTTCATCGGGAAGGATACCATAAAAATTCTTGGCAGCAAATGGACACTCACAGTTGGATATTGACCCTCATCCCTATACGTTGCTCTAGTGGCATCAAGGGTCTACAACAGGGCTGGGAAAAATTCCTTAGGCAGGAGTGGCATAAGTGGCCCTACTTTTCTTTCCCTAACAGACCCCAGAGGACATGAGTTCTGAGGGTGAAGGGAGATGGAAGGAGGCATGCTCATAGTATTAAGTATTCTTGGGATTGTGGGGTACTGTACCTTTGAGAAGCTCTGGCAAGGAGTAGTGGGAACTAGTTATGCTATGGAGCTGCCTAAAAGCAGCAAAGTTTAGGCTTCAATAATTTAGAGCCTAACTTATTCCAGAGAGTGTATTCTGAAAGAGACACTGTTCCTCCCTCCCTTCCCCTTCCCCTCATAAAAGGATGCTCCTCATTGGCCCAGTCAGTAATTTCCTGTAGCTGAGAGCTCCTTCCGCTGCTTAACAAAAGTCACTTCCATATATTCTTGGAGAAGAAATAACGTACATGTCAGAGGCCAGTTTTTGCTCTTTGTTCCATCTCTTGCATTGCGGACCTTATGGAGGTTGGTTTGGAAATATCTATAGCCGATCAAAAGATTTGATTCAAAAAATTTTCCATGAAAAATGGCTGTTTGGGAGATTTGCCACACACACAAATATGTTCATTTCTTTCAATAACGTCTGGATTTTTTACAAAAAAAAAAAAAAAAAAGAAGTTATTTAAAAAAAACCACAACAGAATCACATGAAAACCCAAAATTTGTCACTTCTTTCTAAACGTTTCGTGAAACATATTAACTATTTTCCACCCTGCTCTCATCTGTTGTCATTTTCCTCTAATCTCCATGGTTGGTAGAAGATTCTCCCAGTCATCTCTTTGTATTCGTTGTACAATTAATGTTATCTGCACACACTGCATTGTTCACCTGTCAAAGGCTACCCGTACATATTCTTATGACATGTAATGCCACCATCACCGCTTTTCCTCACCTATCTCTGCTGTGTAAATTGTAGATTCCCATTTACATAGATGATACAGTCAAAAGATGGGAGGACAAACAAAGGCACAGAGAGATGTAGTAACTCATCCAAGGACATAGACCACGTCATTGTCTGACTTGGGAGTAGAACCCAGGCTTTTCTATGTCCCATTCCTGTGAACTAACTGCTAGACCCATTACTTAATTATGGAGTCAGCTGCCCAAGTTTGAAAAATGTTGGCCTAAGTCAGTTGCACAAGGATGTCAATGGCAGGGCTAGTGATAGAATCCAGGTCTTCTAACTCCAAATAACTTTGGCCTAATGCCCAAGAATGGGAATGTCCCTCATGTCTATATTACTGTTTCAGTAACAAATATCACACATTTGCATTTCAGATATGGCCACTAGATTAGTGGTTTTGCATACTGTGACTCTTCAGAACTCCCCTACCATCTAACTGGTATCTATCCGAGATCTCCCCCACCCCCGCCAAAAAAAAATGTGGGAATGGCATAATGATTGTGACCTCTTGAGACCTGATTTTGATCCCCCAGGTTAAAGACTCATATCCTAGATCATTGTCTCCTTTATTTACTAGCACATTTACCTGATATTGGTTATTTCTAATATTTCACTATGTTTGTGTATAAACACTTCAGTATGTAAATATCCATATTTTTCTTCACCTTCCATTTTGTTTTATTAGAGATGAAAGAATTAGCAGTTTTGTTGAGGAGTCACCTTGGGGTGGAGAAATCAGTGAACAATGTCCTCTTCAATAGCCTATGTTCACTTTGTGTTATGTATAATCCGGATGGAGTCTTTGGGGGAAGCGGGATCCCTTCTTCAGGTGTATCAAAGACCTGATCTGTAATACGATAGAGATCTTTTGAGAATATTACAGAAACCCTCCTTCTTTCCATTCAACATGCTAGCTCAGTAACAGGACTAAAAGCCTTGTCTTCTTCTCTAAAAATAGCAACATGATCAAACTGATAAAATGATGTATTTTATGAATAATACATTGCCCAAGGGCTTCATTCTACATTATATACAACACAACCATAATTTGTAATGTTTACTTAAACACTGGCTCTCAACAAAACACTTAAAATCATCTTGCCCCTGAGCAGTTTACATTAGAAATCTGGACTGCTTAATTTTATGGTGCTACAGCATTAGAACAAGGATGGGGTATTCTTGACTGCAATGTACAGAGGAAGGGGGAGGGGAACCTTTAATATAATTGGGAAGAGAATTTTTCAACATGAAGCCACCATATCATACAGGATTATATCTTGTTGTGATTGCCCGAAATGGAAACAACATTTTTATATTCATTAAGAAAACTCCTTTCTGGGACAAGACTTTTAACAGCTGGTACCTTGTCTTTTGTCATCCTGTGATACTTTGCCAGTTGCCTTACCATTTAAAATGAATTAAGTGCTACTAAACCTTACTTTTCGGCAGTTTCATCAGCACTGCCTAAAGGGATATAAAGTAAGGAGCTTTTCTCTGGCTGGAATCCAGATACTAATGGTGTTAGAATGCCTCCTTATTGCATTGAAGTCAGTAGTTAGGTCAAGTAGACAAACAGATTTTTAGAAGATGTTTAAATAAACACTCTATTTACTGTTTCCTTGTAAGTTGCGTCCCTAACCTCAAAACATTAGCAAGTAGGACTCTCTTCACTGATGCGACAAACTTTTGGCATAGATCAGATCATTGAGGTTGAATATTTATGCTGCATAAATTGTTAATTTAAGGTGGTCTAATAGCCTGGTGATTAGTACTTTTTGCTGCAGTGCAGAACCAAAATCTGGCTGAAAAAACACAAGGTAGAAAGTGCCAGATAATGTTATCAGCAACTTCACTTGATCCACTTGTTCCTGGTGTCAGAGTTCCCAGGCTAACTTGCATCTTTGACCCCTCCTGGCCACTTTGAGTGCACCTCATCTCAGGTATCAAGCTGTCACCTTTCTTGGAGTGAAATCATAGGGATTCTTTCCCTGTCATATTGGGCTCTGGGCTGTAATCTCCTCTGTATCAACTGTCGTTACTTCAGCAAGGCTGACTTCAGTTCAGTACCTCTGCGAGCATTGATCAGTGATGGCCAGGGACCAGACAGCCTTGTTAAAGCAAAATATTGTTTCTTTAGAACAAAAGCATTTCAGAAAAAGAAGATCTTTAAACAATAGTCTATATGCAGGCCTGCCTTTCCCTAAGGTTTCCCATTTCCTGGAAGCCAGAGAAGGCCTCAGCTGCTTCACACACCCCTGCAGGATCTGTCTCTTGTCTCTGGGTTGGTCAGTTCTCCCCATGAACAGTCTCCTCCCTTTCTCTCCAGAGAGCTTTTTAACTATTTGCCTCCCTTTGTTCTCTAGGCTCCCAGCCTTGGCAAAACAGGTGTGAAACTTTGGGCTGGAGCCTGGAAATAACCTTTTCACTGCGACTAGCTTGGTAGTTGTCTTGTAATTGCCCCAAAATATGTTTTTGAAAGATTGCTTATCTAGAGAAGTTGTATTGTTTCTTGCTTGTTTTTTCCAGCAGCCCTTTCTTAAACTGAACCAATGCATGCATGCAGAAAAGCCCAATCACCGCCCCCCCACAGCTATACAATGACTCTCTTATTGACAGTCACATACAGTATTCATAAAATTATTACACATCAGTGTTCCTAAATTATTACGCAGCAGCTGGCACACCTAACTCTTAAGGAAATTTCGCGGCCCTAACTCTACACATCGAGAAAGCTCTGATCCCAACTCTCAATAGCCTTATTCTCATGATTGAAAGTTCCATGCTTCATAAGGATCACAAGTATGTTGAAAGTTCTTGCTTCCTGAGATAACTCAAGATAGGTCCATTGAAGGCTCTGGAGACCAAGACCAGGTGCATAATCCTGGCCCCACTGAAGTCAGTGGTAATTTTTTCCATTCCTTTCTGTGGGGCCAGGATTTTACCCTAGGGCATAAACCTAGATTTGGTGATCAAATATGAAACTGGGACAAGGTTCAGAGAAGTTATGTTCTGGTCACCCTACCTAAAAATAAAGATACAGAAGGAATTACAGAAGAGACTAGAGAGGCTGGTTTTAAAAAAGTATTATTTTTAAAGATTGGGACTGTTTAGGTTAGAGGGGAGATAAATGGAAGAAGACAGAATAGCGGTATACAGAATAATAAATGGCATAGATTTCAGAGTAGCAGCCATGTTAGTCTATATCCGCAAAAAGAGAAGGAGTACTTATGGCACCTTAGAGACTAACAAATTTATTTGAGCATAAGCTTTCGTGAGCTACAGCTCACTTCATCGGATGCATTCAGTGGAAAATACAGTGCGGAGATTTATATACACAGAGAACACGAAACAATGGGTTTTACCATACACACTGTAAGGAGAGTGATCAGGTTAGCTGAACTATTACCAGCAGGAGAGCAGGGAGGGGGGAAAAACCTTTTGTAGTGATAATCAAGGTGGGCCATTTCCAGCAGTTGACAAGAATGTCTGAGGAACGAGGGGGGGGGGGGAATAAACATGGGGAAATAGTTTTACTTTGTGTAATGACCTATCCACTCCCAGTCTTTATTCAAGCCTAAGTTATTGGATCCAGTTTGCAAATTATTTCCAATTCAGCAGTCTCTCCTTGGAGTCTGTATTTGAAGTTTTTTTTTGTTGAAGAATTGCCACTTTTAGGTCTGTAATCAAGTGACCAAAGAGATTGAAGTATTCTCTGACTGGTTTTTGAATGTTATACTTTTTGACGTCTGATTTGTGTCCATTGATTCTTTTACGTAGAGACTGTCCAGTTTGACCAATGTACAGGGCAGAGGGGCATTGCTGGCACATGATGGCATATATCACATTGGTAGATGTGTAGGTGAATGAGCCTCTGATAGTGTGGCTGATGTGATTAGGCCCTATGATGGTGTCCCCTGAATAGATATGTGGACACAGTTGGCAACGGGCTTTGTTGCAAGGATAGGTTCCTGGGTTAGTGGTTCTGTTGTGTGGTGTGTGGTTGCTGGTGAGTATTTGCTTCAGGTTAGGAGGCTGTCTGTAAGCAAAGACTGGCCTGTCTCCCAAGATCTGTGAGAGTGATAGGTCGTCCTTCAGCATAGGTTGTAGATCCTTGATGATGCATTGGACAGGTTTTTAGTTGGGGGCTGAAGGTGACGGCTAGTGGCGTTCTGTTCCTTTCTTTGTTGGGCCTGTCCTGTAGTAGGTAACTTCTGGGTACTCTTCTGGGTCTGTCAATCTGTTTCTTCACTTCAGCAGGTGGGTACTGTAGTTGTAAGAACGCTTGATAGAGATCTTGTAGGTGTTTGTCTCTGTCTGAGGGGTTGGAGCAAATGCGGTTGTATCATAGAGCTTGGCTGTAGACAATGGATCATATGGTGTGGTCTGGATGAAAGCTGGAGGCATGTAGGTAGGCATAGTGGTCAGTAGGTTTCTGGTATAGGGTGGAGTTTATGTGACCATCACTTATTAGCAGCGTAGTGTCCAGGAAGTGGATCTCTTGTGTGGACTGGTCCAGGCTGAGGTTGAGGGTGGGTGGAATGGTATAGAGATTGTCATTGGAGTAAATAGTGACCAAAGAGATCTGTAGACTCCAACTCTAGAGGGGACAATTGTAACCATATAGTCTGGCCTTTTGTATAACACAAGCCATATAACTTCACCCAAATAATTCCCAGAGCAGATCTCTCAGAAAAAAACCTCTCATCTTGATTAAAAATTGAGAATGATGCAGAATCTACCATGACTTGGTAAATTCTTCCAATGGTTAATTACCCTCACTCTCAAAAATTAGCACCTTATTTCCATTCTGAATTTCTCTAGCTTTAACTTTTAGGCATTAGATTGTGTTATACCTTTCTCTGCTAGATTGAAGAGCCCATTATCAAACATTTGTTCCCTGCGTAGATACTAAGTCATCCTTCACTTTCTCTTAAAATAAATAGATTGAGAGTATAAGGCATGTACTGTGATCCTTTACTCATTCTTGTGGCTCTTCTCTGAACCATCTCCAATTTATCATCACCCTTCTTGAATTGTGGACCCCAGAACTGGACACATTATTCCAGCCACTGTCGCACCAGTGCCAACAGCAGAGGTAAAATAACCTCTCTACTCCTACTCAAGACTCCCCAGTTGATGCATCCCAAAATCATATTAGCTCTTTTGACCGTACATCACACTGGGAGCTCATATTCAGCTGATTATCTACCACGACCCCCAAATCATTTTCTGAGTTACTGCTTCCCAGCATAGAGTGCGCCATTCTGTAAAAATGGCCTATACAGTTTGTTCCTAGTTGTATACACTTACATGGTAGCCATATTAAAATGCATATTATTTGCTTGCACCTAGTATTCCAAGCAATCCAGATCGCCACTAACTGATGGGGATTCAGAATCAACTTCCCCTATACTCAGGATCTTGACCTGTTCTACTTTTCTCCTCATAGACAGCACACAGTGTAATTGTCACAGTGAAGGTACCGCACAACTCTTTCAAAGCAAGCAAACTTTTTCTTAAGGAAAAAGGATTACAGAGAACACACATTAAAAACAAAAGACCCTACACACGTGTTAATGAGGTTAACAGAGATCAGCCCCAACTCCAACTGGGCTCTGGCTGATGAATAGTTCTTCAACCCCGACACAGGGTTTTTTCCTGTGGTTACAAGCTCATCACAGCTTCAGCTTAGAACAAGCACACTCACCAGTAGGGCGTGGTCTACACTACAGACCTAAACTGGCATAACTGTGTCGCTTGGGTGTGAAAAATCCATATCCCTCAGTGATGTAGTTTTCAAGACCTAACCCACCATGTAGGCAGCACTGTGTCGATGGGAGAACTTCCCCCATCAACCTAGTTACTGCTTCTCAGGGAGGTGGATTTTCTCTACAGAGGCACAACTGCACATGTGTACCTGTGCCACTCTACGGGAAGACAAGTCCTAAGTTAGTTACTCCTTTCTACAGTTTGTCTTGGAACTGTTGTCCTGGAACAAGCAATAGCAGCCAAAAAGACCGCCCCTCAGGGTGAAGCTGAGTCAGGAGGTGGGAGTTTACAATTCCCTCCTCCCAAGTACTCCCTGGGAATTCCACATCACAAATATTGCCCCAGAAGATCATTTGCGTCTGCTGTCTGGTGCAGCATAATCTTTTGATGTTCACGATACTTCCCGCATTAATCCTGTCTTCCTCCTAAAGAAGTTTCATATAGTCCCACAACAATACATACACATTTGCATTTTTAATACAAGAAGGTCCTAATATACTTCAATTGAATTCAATAAGATTTAACTTAATTCAGTAAGGTTTGTCTAGGAAATTGCCATAAATGTCACAAGGCCTATGTATAACAGTTGGAATAATCTAAGTATAGTTGGTTTTGGAGATTGCAGGCCCCTGGGTAAAGGACAGTCTTTTTGTTGTGTGTTTGTACCGTGCCTATCACAATGGGGTGCTGGTTGATGATTGGGGTCCCTAGACACTTCAACCATACAAATAAAAGTACTAATAGCAACCACAATGAGCTATCGTACATACAAATATAATGGAATCATAAACGGTCAGCCAAAAATTTCATTCAGTGGAGTCAAATTCAATACTCTATTCAAAGTTTGGTCAGGAGCTTACACATATGTACAGTGAATGAACTCTCAAGAGCCAGTGACAAGTGAGTGCTTTAAATATGCACTGAATGAGCTTTTATTTCATTACTGAAATATCCTGTTGGACTAAATTATTCTGTAACAGCATTTGATCATGCAGCTCCTGGACCTGGGTTCATTTACTTTGAGGTTAGTGCAGTCACAGCTTAAATTGCTTAACAGTTGGTAACATCAAAATTCTTTCTCTTTCCTTTATTAAGCACTTCAATTTTAAGTAGTTGAAACCTGATGGAAAAAGAAGAAGGTCAACTTGGATGAAATACTTTTAGTGGTTACTTCTAAACTTCTCAGGTCTGTAGGCTTTGGACCCAGTCCTGAATGGAAACTGAACAGCTGCAGACTTCCACAGACTTCATACCCAGTCCTGGGATGTGCTGAGCACCCTCAGTTCTCATTGCAGGCTGCAAAATCATCTCAATGGGGAAATGATGGGAAAGCTCTCTGATCAGAGCTTTTAAGAGTAGCATGCATAGAACTCTAGTGACCCATGGGTTAGGATGCTGGCCTGATTCCCTACTCTGCCTCAGACTTCCTTTGCGATCTTGAACAAGTTTCTTAGGGCTTGTCTTCACGTACAGTGCTATGGCGGCGTGGCTGCACCAGAGCAGCTGCTCTTCTGTAGCACTGAATGTGAAGATGCTTCTATGCCCCCGGAGCTTCTGCCATTGGCATAGTTAATCTACCTCCCCAAGAGATGGTAGCTATGTCACCAGGAGAAGCGCTCTATCAACATAGCGCTGTCTACACATGTGTGGTGTGTGTGTGTGTGTTAGGTCAGTATAACTATGTCGCTCAGGTGTATGGATTTTTAACAACCCTGAGTGGTGTAGTTATACTGGTATATATCTGTTGTGAAGACCTGGCCCTAGTATCTTTCTTCCTCTTCTGTAAAATGGGAACAATGGCACTTCCTTATTTCTCAGGGGCATGGTGAGTTGCTAAGATGCGATTGGATGGGGCTGTGGCCCTATAGCATAGATGGAAAATATGTCCCAGGCAAGATGCTCACTCTGAGGGTGGTGAAAACATTTTGAGGCTTTTCTGCATGGGAACATCCCAAAGTTGATTTCTTTTGTAACACTGAGTCATGGCCATTTGCACCATGCAAAGTGGGTGTAAAATGCTACTGCCCTGTATAAAGGAGTGGTTGACTAGGATATGTTCCACTCATTTTGCACAATGTAAATGACTACACAAGGTCTGAAGCCTTGGAGAATCCGGCCAAGCGTACACTATATGTGCTTTAAAAGGATGCTTGTTACTCCTTAATATACTATTTAACTATAAAAACTAATACTAGTACGATACTAAAGGAAATATGAATGGAATAGCACATGTCCGTGAGACTGTACCCGCCTCTGGCAAAAGGGGTGGAGAATTGCTCACTGTAGCAGCAACTTAGGGCTCATATAAGAAGCCCTATGCTGTCCTCCCCCCCACTGCAAGTTTGGCAGAGAAGTCACATTCAGTGTAAAAGGGTGCATATCAGAGGCATGAAGGGAAGTAACAATACTGCTGGGTCCTACAGAACTTACAGTCTAGGAAAGGCTGCCATAAGTTAAATCAGCCTCTACGGTTGCTCTAACCTACACAAGGGCCATCTTCCCCCTACAGGGACATAGCACAAAATCTGTCTTTGTGTGTGCTCCAGGGGCAAGCTAATGTAGCATTAGAAACCTAATTTCTTTCTTGGTGTCCTTAAACTTGAATGCCCAGTCTCACTATTGCATTGTCATGACTTTTTGTTTTAAACCCCCTTCTTTTGAAAGGAAAACGCGGCGGGGTAGGAAGGTTTAAAGGCTCCCTGATTCACTTACAGACATCATTAGAATTGGAAAAGTGCCCTCCAAAGCTCAGGAGAGTACTCGGAAGAGCTAAAGGTGCTCTTAATTTGAGTGCCCCCAATTGGGTATATATATTGTGACAAAGTTCCTCCTCTACCTTGGTGGGTCTTGCACTTATTGGCGGATTTGATCACCTGGGAGCTTCATGGCAGCCCTCAGTTTGGCCATTTTTGTGAACCCACCGTCCAAGTCAACTCCACCTGTGTCTGACCAGGAGTTGGGAGGTTTTGGGGGAACCCAGGCCCGCCCTCTACTCAGGGTTCCAGCCCAGGGCCCTGTGGAATGTAGCTGTCTAGAGTGCCTCCTGGAACAGCTGTGCGACAGTTACAACTCCCTGGGCTACTTCCCCCGGCCTCCTCCCAGCACCTTCTTTATCCTCACCATAGGACCTTCCTCCTTGTGTCTGATAATGCTTGTACTCCTCAGTCCTCCAACAGTCCGTGTGCTCACTCTCAGCTCCTAGCACCTCTTGCTTCCACCTCCTCACACGCACCACAAACTGAAGTGAACTCCTTTTTAAACCCAGGTGCCCTGATTAGCCTGCCTTAATTGATTCTAGCAGCTTCTTGATTGGCTGCAGGTGTTCTAATCAGCCGGTCTTTCTTAATTGTCTCCAGAAGGTTCCTGATTGTTCTGGAACCTTCCCTGTTACCTTACCCAGGGGAAAGGGACCTTCTTAACCTGGGGCTAATATATCTGCCTTCTATTACTCTCCTATAGCCATCTGGCCCGACCCTGTCACAAAGGATACATAATCTGTAGTATAGATAGTTATAAGCACATTATTAGAAGGTATGATAGATGTTTATCAACCTGACTTATAACCATCCTGTTGACCTGTTGAACCTGAATTGTCCATAACAACTGATTATTAAAATTTCAGTTAGCCACTTAAAAAAAACAAAACAAAAAAAAACCTTCCCTGTTACCTTACCCAGGGGAAAGGGACCTACTTAACCTGGGGCTAATATATCTGCCTTCTATTACTTTCCTGTAGCCATCTGGCCCGACCCTGTCACATATCTCCCCCCTTTGCTCAACAGTACAGGGTTGGGCAACTTGGGACGTCAGGCAGTGTACTCATGACATGCCATCTGCATTGGCATGCTGGCTTCCAGCCCGGTGTTGTATGGTGAATTGGAAAGGTTGTAGGGACAAGAGCCATCTGGTCACCCTTGCGTTCTTCTCTTTATTTCACTGCATCCACTGGAGGGGTGCATGGTCGGTCACAAGGGTAAACTGTCATCCCAGAAGGTAATAACGTAGTGTTTCCATGGCCCATTTCATAGCTAGTCACTCCCTTTCAACCACAGCATACTTCTGTTCTCTCGGGAGGAGTTTTCTGCTGAGGTAGAGGATTGGGTGTTCTTTTTCTCTGACCATCTGTGATGGGACAGGTCCCAATCCTACTTCAGATGCATCTGTTTGTTAAAGAAATTCTTTGTTTAAGTCTGGGGCTATAAGTACGGGGTTACTGCAGAGGGCTGTCTGTAGATCCATGAAGGCTTTCTCTGTGGCATCTGTCCACTTCACCATGTCTGGACCCCGGGCTTTTATCAGGTCTGTCAGAGGACTCACTCTGGTAGCAAAATGGTGAATAAATCATTGGTAGTACCCCACCACACCCAGGAATGCCTGGACTTGCTTTTTCCTATTTGGCTGGGGCCAATTTTGGATAGCCTCTAGTTTGTTTAGTTGGGGCTTGACCATGCCCCTTCCTACAATGTAGCCAAGGTATTTAACCTCAGCTAGCCCTATAGCACACTTGGCTGGGTTGGCTGTGAGGCCAGCCTGTCTTAGTGTGTCCAGAACTGCTTCCACCTTTCCTAAGTGGGTTTCCCAGTCGGGGGTGTGAATAATAACATCATCCAGGTATGCCGCTGCATAACTGGTATGGGGCCAGAGGAGCTTGTCCATAAGACGCTGGAAAGTGGCAGGTGCCCCATGCAGTCCAAAAGGAAGAACAGTATATTGAAACAGACTCTCTGGTGTAGAGAATGCCGTCTTTTCTTTTGCATCTTTGGCAAGGGGAATCTGCCAATATCCCTTTGTTAAATCAAGGGTGGTCAAAAATCGGGCATTGCCCAGGCGGTCAACTAACTCATTGATACGGGGTATGCAGTATGCATCGAATTTGGATATCTCATTCAGCCGGCGAAAATCATTACAAAACCTAGTGGTGCCATCGGGTTTGGGCACCAACACAATCGGGCTTGATCACTGACTGTGGGACTCCTCGATGACTCCCAGCTCCAACATCCTTTTTACCTCTGCCTTGATCTCCTCCCTTTTTGCCGCTGGGACCTGATAGGGCCTTAAAGTTACCTTTGCCCCAGGGTCTGTGATAATGTGGTGATATGCTTCGGTGGTCCGACCTGGTTTGGTTGAAAACACGTCCTGGTATCGGTTGATTATCTCAATTACCTCCTTCTTCTGGTTTGGTGTCAGATCAGTGGATATCCTGATCTGCTCCTGCATATTATTTCCCTGGATCGGGGTCTCTTGCCACTACACACGCCTCTTGTTGGTGCCAAGGCTTTAAGAGATTAATGTGATAAATTTGTTCTTGTTTCCGGCATCCTGGCTGCTGCACCTTATAGGTTACTTCCCCCACGGTTTCAACCACCTCATAGGGCCCCTGTCATTGGGCCAAAAGCTTGCCTTTTGCCGTGGGTACCAACACCATCACCCGATCCCCTGGTTGGAATTGTCAGACTTTTGCCTGGCGATTGTAATGGGTTCACTGGGCCTCCTGCACCTTTTCCAAATGTTCCCGTACAATAGGGGTGACCCGGGCTATCCATTCTCACATCTGCAACACATGGTCAATTATATTTCTCCCCCCATTGGGTTCCTCTTCCCAGATTTCTTTTGTGATATCTAGTATGCCAGGTGTGTCCGTATAATAATTCAAAGGGGGGAAACCCAGTTGAGGTCTGAGGTACCTCCCAGATTGCAAACATAAGGTAGGGTAGTAGGGTGTCCCAATCCTTCCCGTCCCGACTTACCACTTTCCTTATCATTGCCTTGAGGGTTTTGTTAAACCTTTCTACCAGCCCATTGGTCTGCAGATGATAGACTGAAGTTCTCAGGGTATGTATATGGAGCAGTGTACAGAGGTTCTTCATTAGCTTCAACATAAATGGGGTACCTTGGTCTGTTAATATCTCCTTTGGTAGCCCCACTTGGGCAAAGATCCCCACCAACTCTTTAGCCTATCGTTTTAGAGGCCATGTTCCGCAGGGGGACAGCTTCTGGGTAGTGAGTAGCATAATCCAGAATGACATGTATATATTGGTGGCCCCGGGCTGTCTTCTCCAGGGGTCCCACTAGGTCCATGGCTATTCGCTTGAAGGGGACCTCTATGATGGGAAGGGGTACTAAAGGTGCAGTCAAGTGGGGATGGGGACTGTGCAGCTGACACTCCGGGCAGGACGCACAGTACCTCCGCACTTCTTCATGTACTCCGGGCCAGAAGAATCATCGCAGGACCCGTGCCAGGGTCTTCTCTACCCCCAAATGCCCCCCAAAAAGATGACTATGGGCCAGACTTAATACAGCATTCTGGTGTTTTTGAGGTACTAGGATCTGCTATACCTTCTGACCCTGTACTTGTGCAACCCAGTATAAGAGATACTTCTTCATTATGAAGTAGGGTCTTGCTCCCTGGGTTTTCCCTTCCACGGAGACCCCATCTATTTCGGTCACCTCCTTCCTAATGTTGTCGTACCTGGGTCTTCAGCTTGGTCCCGTCCAAAATTTCCTGTCCTGGAGCTAATCAGCCCTAGATCTAGGGACCAGTCTCTGTTGCCTCTCCTGGTTCAGAGGTATTAGGGTGTGGGTCAGACTCAAGTGCTTCTCTCTCCTGGGTGGCCTCGTTTTCAGCTGCTCTGGTCCGCCTACTTACGAGAGCGACCCTCTGGCTTTGGGACAGTATTTGGGTTCCCAAGGCCTTAGCTGCCCTTCTTTCCCTTTTTGTCTTTCTACGCTGTCTGGGAGTGGAGAACAAATCTGGGGATATTTCAGAGAAGGTTGGGGGTTGACAGTCTACTGTGGATGCCTCACTACTTTCAGGGCTTCCCCCTTTCTCCAATTCCCCTACCGGGAGTAAGTCTTCAAACCCTGGGAAGTCCCTCCCTCTGAGCACCGGGTATGGGTGTTTAGGGACTACATCTGCTGCTACCTCAGTAGTGCTCCCCTGAATCTCGATTTTTACTGGGATGGTGGGGTAATAACCAACTGTCCCATGGACACATGTTATCCCCATATGCTTACCCCACAGCAGCTGACTACGCTTCACAAGGTTCCCCGAGACAAACGTGATAGCACTCCCTGAATCAACCAGTGCTGTGGTCTCTACCCATTTAGCTTCACTGGTCTGGTGTACATATGTGGGGTTAGTGAGACCCCCACAAGGTGGATTAGGGAGCATGGGTCTGCCCAGTTCCCCAGGTTACACTGCATAGGCTCCTCGGCATTGGGACACTGTGCAGCTATGTGTCCCCACTCCCCGCAGGCGTAACATCTGTATGGAGCGCAAGGTATTCCCCGGTCTCTTGGTTTGGGCAGTCTAACATTACGATCCTCTTCCCCCTCAGTGCTCTGACTCTTTGTGGCTTCTGGTGGGCCTTCAGCCCCCCTCTTTTTCCACCTGGGCTCTCCACAGTGGCCCAGTCACCCGAGCTCTAGGGCTTGGTGCTGCTAGTCTAACCCGGGGTGCTTCTTCCTTAACTGGTCGGGTCAGCTCCTTCGCCTTTCTACCAGCGCAACAACCTCATCGTAGGTGGAGGGTTTGTTTTGGCTTACCCAGGTGAGAAGGTCTGGCGGTAGTCCTCTCATGTACTGGTTTATGACAAGAACCTCTACTATCTCCTCCAGACTCAGGGACTCAGTTCGTAACCACTTTCGTGCAAGAAGGATGAGGTCATATAATTGGGACCGTGGGGTTTTGTTTTCCTGGTACTTCCACTCATGATATCGCTGGGCCCGCACTGCAGTCGTTACCCCAGATCTGGCCAGGATCTCTGCTTTCAGCTGGGGGTAGTCAGCCTCAGCCTCTTCAGGCAAATCATAGTAGGCCTTCTGGGCCTCCCCACACAGGAATGGAGCGAGGATGCCAGACCACTGTTGTCGGGGCCAAGCCTCCCGCAGGGCTGTCCTCTCAAAGGCCAGGAGGTATGCCTCTACATCATCTTCCTGCGTCATTTTCTCAAACCAATTGCTGACCCGCATGATCTGCGTCCCATCATGGCCGCGGTTCAGCTCTGTAAGGGCCTTCACCTGGTTCACCAGTTCCCGCAACATAGCCCGGTCTTGAGCAGCCTGGTCCATCAGCAGGCGATTAGTCTCTTGCTGCAGCCGCTCTGCCTCCTGTTGGGGGGCTGCCTGGACATGGGTAGCCTCCTGCTGGGCAGCTGTGGCTTGTATCAGTGCCCGCACTACCTCCTCCATTGTGGTGGGAAAAAAAAGAATAAACCCTCTCCTTTTTTTTTTTTCCCCAAACACCCTCCTTCTTCCGCCACGCTATGCGCACCAGATCCCAATTTGCACACCAGTTGTGACAAAGTTTCTCCTCTACCTTGGTGGGTCTTGCACTTATTGGCAGATTTGCTCACCTTGGAGCTTCACGGCAGCTCTCAGTTTGGCCGTTTTTGTGAACCCACAGTCCAGGTCAACTCCTCCTGTGTCTGACCAGGAGTTGGGAGGTTTGGGGGGAACCCAGGCCTGCCCTCTACTCCGCGTTCCAGCCCAGGGCCCGGTGGAATGTAGCTGTCTAGAGTGCCTCCTGGAACAGCTGAGTGACAGCTACAACTCCCTGGGCTCCTTCCCCCTGGCCTCCTCCCAACACCTTCTTTATCCTCACCACAGGACCTTCCTCCTTGTGTCTGATAATGCTTGTACTCCTCAGTCCTCCAACAGTCTGTGTGCTCACTCTCAGCTCCTAGCACCTCTTGCTCCCAGCTCCTCACACGCACCACAAACTGAAGTGAACTCCTTTTTCAATCCGGTGCCCTGATTAGCCTGCCTTAATTGATTCTAGCAGATTCTTGATTGGCTGCAGGTGTTCTAATCAGCCGGTCTTTCTTAATTTTCTCCAGAAGGTTCCTGATTGTTCTGGAACCTTCCCTGTTACCTTACCCAGGGGAAAGGGACCTACTTAACCTGGGGCTAATATATCTGCTTTATATTATTCTTCTGTAGCCATCTGGCCCGACCCTGTCACAATATGTTGAAATTCATCCCTGTAAAGAAGGTGAGCCCGTGGCATATACCCCGCTTAAAAAGGCATTCCCTTAAAAAGGCATAAAAAAGCCTTTGTCTAAGGCTTAGTAGAACTTAAGTGGTATATAAGCTCTGTGTGGTGAATTTCACCCTTAAAGAAGTGAATGCAAAACACCCAATTATTTCTTTGGGAGTAGGGTTGCACCCAAGCTGTTTAGGGTAGCTTGTTGCTGAAGGCAGCTTTGAAGGCTTTGCTGCTACTCACTTTACAGCCTTAAGCAGTTAAGGCAACCAAAAATCTAAAAGGACTTGGTGTGCATCCAATGTACCAAACTGCTTTAGCCCGAGGGCACCATGAAAAACATAATGAAAACCGGTCTAGTGTGCATTTGTAAATATGCCAAATTTAAATATTTATAACTTTAAATCTGTTGGACCTACTTCCTTTGAAGCTTTCCTTTCTTGCTTTCCTCAAAAAGTGGTACAGACACACTAAGTTTGATAGCCATTTTGGAGTTAATTGAGTGCAATAATTCCAAATGGCATATCGGGACAGAGTCATATTTTTTTTCACACACACGTAACTCAAAAATGGCTCAACTGATTGAGCTCAAACTTTCCAAACAATGACTCACCATTAGCCTGAGACCAAACATGAAAAATAGAAGCCCAGAAGACAATTGTTGGGAAAGTTATGAGCAACTGAAAAGAGAAAGTTTGAGCAGTAAGTGGAACTCCATTTACAATGTCTCTGAAGACTGTATTGTACTGAGTATTAAAGAAACAAACTGCAAATATAGGGACTGGGTTTGTTCAGACTGAAATGACCTTGTGGCTTGATGGGTTCCTAAGAAAGAGAGAGAGGGGAAAAAAGAGAATTTCAAGCATGATGTTCCAGTAGGGAAGATTTTTGAGGCTGAGCTCAATATTATTATTATTTTATTTTTGATGTAAATAATAAGAATAAACGTGTTCATATAAACAGTTTTAGGTATCCTAACAATTAATCTTAATGCATAATACAGCCATCCACATGGGGACACGAGCATTCAAAGTCAAATGAGCTAGTTACAAACCACACTAGTGATAAGGGGATGGGGCCAGGAGTAATGGCAGATCTTAACCCAGCTGCTGGGCTCATTGTGGGACAGTCCCTATTTCAAGGCTGCATCACTGGAAATGTTCAAGAGACTGGATTTTATAGTGGTCACCAAATCCTGCCCTTCTATTAAAATCATTGGTAGCTGTGTGCGCATGTCCTTAGTGTGGTCAGAGGAGAAGTGCAGCGCTTCCTTGTTCTTACGTACTTGTCTGGACTTAGGCCTGCTCTACACCTAAAAATTTGTTTGGCCTAGCTACATCACTCAGGAATATGAAAAACTCACAGCCCTCAAAGACGTAGTTAAGATGACCTAAGCTATAGATGCCATTAGGGCTGATGGATGAATTTTTTCATCTACCTAGCTACTACCTTTCAAAAGGATGGATTTAGTACAGTGATGGAAAACCCCCTTCCATCACGGTAGCAAGTGTCTATGCTCCAGCAGCATAGCCATACCCTCAGAACTAATTTGTAATGAAAAATGGACACATTTTCCTTGAAAACTTTTGCAAACAATGTTCCCATTTTTTCAGACAGTTCTCCTTGGAAGGTTTAACCCGACCCTTGTAACCATGGCACTTAAGAATATGTTCATTTTTTTTAATGAATTCTACCCGTACCTTCATGATACCTCCATTGCCAAGGTACCCTGTGGTGATGTATTTGAAAGCAAACAATTCAGTAGTTGCTGAAGCATCAGCTTCAGGGAGTTGTTACCATCTAGAGATAGGAAGGACCCACCTTATATTATTCATTACTACTGCCCTTCAGATATCAGCACTTCAGATAAAATAGAAGAGGAGCCGCTCTTAGTAGTGTGAGATTATAAGAAATTGTGCTAGCCTCAAATTGGACAGTCACCCAGAGAGAGGGGGAAAAAACCCAGAAAAAGGCTCTTCTCAACAGGAAAACTTGTGGTTTGAGAACAGATAGATAGGTGCTCCCCAACCCTTTCCACTCTCATAATGCCAGTCTCCTTAGGCTCACTGAATGAGAACCAGGGTAGACGTGACACTTCAGTTTCCATGCCTGCCCCCAGCCCCTCCAAAATAATGCCAAAGCTCTGCACCGATCAAGTATCTTTCTGGACTTCGGTGTAGTCAGTTGTTGTGCGGGTTTAAATATTATTTAAATGCCTCTACAAAGTTAACTTTGCCACATTATGCAGCCTGGCTTCTCTCAGAGAACCAGAACAATACCAACATTCATGGGAGGGAGGAAAAATTATTGGAGGAACAAGAGGCTAGATAGGGGGAAAAAAAGAAAAAGAAAAAGGTCCTGCTGCTAGGTAGGGAGCCCTGCTGGGAAATCTCAAATCAAATTCTTCTGAAAGAAAGTGTTATTAAAAGTAACTTTAATCCTTCCAGCCAGCCGGCTCGTAAAAGCATACAATTAAGTCAAACAAATGACAAGAGCACTCTCTCTCCTACCTGTTTTCCCCCTTCAGAGAGTAATTACTGCAGGGTAGTCTAGTCTCATTTTGTGCAAATAGCAGTGGAGTGCCTGAGTGAGGTGCCAATTCCTCCCTCCCCATTCCAACCCATCCTGTTTGCCACTCCTCCCGACAACAGCCCGGCTGGCATACGCAGCCAAGAACAAAGGGGTGAATTTGAATATTTCCTCTTTGTGCAAGGTTAATTGAAAATCAAAAAGTCACTTTCTGAATGTCATATTCAAACTGCCAGTGCATCAATTTTCTTCCGGCTCCAGTCTCTGCAGGAGAGAGAGAGAGAGGTGGGGGCTTACAATAGGGGCGGGAGTTAATACACAAAGGACAAGAGAGAAAAAGAAATCCTAATGACTTGATGTCAGGTAAATTGGACTACAAGGGAGAACTGGGTCCAGAAGAGTCCTAGTATTTCTTTTCACCCAGAGTTCAGTGGCAGTGTGACCTAGTAAGGAGTGCAGTGGACAAGGAAATTCAAGAGTACTCTCCTCCCAGTTCTGTCACTGGGCTACTGGGTGACCTCAGACAAGTCACCTTGATGCTCGGTGCCTCAGTTTCTCCATCTGGAAAATGGGAATAATGTAACTCACCTCACTTGTAAAGTGGTTTGAATGTATTAATGAAAAGTGCTATATAAAAGCTAGATATTATTATTTAGATTGCAAACTGGGTTAGGAACTGTTGCTTTTTATGTATTTGTCTGGTGCTTATCATAATTGGGACACATCTCTGTTGGAGGCTGCATGTGCTATGTTAATACAAATAATTAACAACAACATGAAGATGCATGTGCTGAAAGTGAGCACATGGCATACATACAACACTTATGCCCTCAAATTAAGGACTTATGTGGCACACGCCCTCGGCAAAAGGGTGAATTTTCACCAAGGTTCTGTGGAGTTGCATCCAAAATTCCCAAGGCTGGGGCAAAGATTCTGTCTTCTCCCTGTTGCTTGTATTGGGTTAAAATTAAATAATAAATGGCAGTGTGATGATTGGTTGTTAGCAGTATAGTGTTAGAGCAGTACTGTCTCAGGGTGAAATGTAGTTCCCAACGTATGTCTGAATCCACTTGTTGTCTATCATCTGATGCTCTGACTGAAGTTCTTCAGAGGAGGGACTGTCTTTTTGTTCTGTGTTTTACAATGCCTAGCACAACGGGGTTCTGCTCAATGAATGAGGTTCCCTAGGTACTATATATATGGTAACACAAAGAGTGTGCCAAATTTTGTTATAAATGGCCATTTTGTTTATGCGGGGGCTTATGGCTTGCTTATGAGATAAGGTCCCTTGTTCCTTTATGTTGCTGACTCAAATCTAGCCCAGGTTGCCAGAAAGACCATCTAATGGCTGACTGTTCAGTGACATTTGATATGAGCTACTGTTTTCAGTTCATTTTCAGGCAGGTAGGTAGTCAGCTTAAAAACCAAACATTGTCACCATGCGAACTAGTTGCCTGCCTTATTGGTAGTCTCAGGAGAGGACCCAAGGACTGAGTCTACATGGAGAGTGAACTATGTGAACTAGTGGCACTAGGGCCTAGTGGGTAGTACACTGGACTGGGATTCAGGTGAATCATGGAAATGTAGAACTGGAAGGGACCTCAATAGGCCATCTAGTCCAATCCCCTGTACTGGGGTAGGGCTAAGTATTATCAAGACCATCCCTGACATGTTTATCTAACCTGTTCTCTAAATACCTCCAGTGGCAGAGATTCCACTTTCTAGCTAACTTGTTCCAGTGCTGAACTACTCTTACAGTTAGAAAGATTTTTGCCCAGGCGGTGATTATAACAGACCAGGGCTGGCTAAGCCTCCCCTGGCGTAGGTGAGGCCGCCAAACACTGGTTGCAGGGTTTGCATGGGAAGTTTGTGCTTATTATTATGCCCGTGCAGGTTCCAGGGCAGCTAAGGCGGTAGTATGTGCTACTCAGCTTCCTGGGTTCATCAGTAATCAAGTAAAAGTAGCATATTCCGCCTCCTCAGCTGTCCCGGGACTGGCATGGGGCATATAAAAAGCTCCGGTTCTTTGGGAAGGAATGAGCTTTTCCCTCGGAGTGGCTTGGGGTCTCAGGAGGGGAGGCATGGCACAGCTGGCGGGGGTTCCAGCTGGCCCGGGGCTCCAGCTGCAGGGCGGGCCTCGAGTTCTTCTCCAGGTGGGGGGGCTTAAGTGGAAGGAGTGGGGCTGAGGGAGCTAGCCCCCGCGAAGGAAGGCTCCATCCGCCACCACGGTTCCTTCTAAGCTGTGCGCGTGTGCTCATGCACACAGATCCTAAACCCCGCGCACACGGCGAAACGGCGAGCACAAAAATTTGCACAGAAGCACAACACTTTGCACAGGAGAATTTTTTTTTGCGAACACGGCCTGCCAAAAATTAGAGGGAACATTGCCCGTCGCCCATGGTTTTTCCTAATGTCTAACTTAAATCTCCCTTACTGCAATGTAAGCTGATTACTTCTTTTCTTGCCCTCAGTGGATAAGAACAATTTATCACCCTACTCTTTATAACAATCTTTTATGTGCTTGAAGACTCTTATGTCCTCTGCTCATTCTTCTCGTCTCCAGACTAAACAAACCCGGTTTTGTCACTCTTTCCTTATAGGTCATGTTTTCTAGACCTTGAATCATTTTTCTCGGTGTCCTCTGGTGTTCCTCCAATTTGTCTACATCTCTACAAAAATGTGCTGCCCAAAACTGGACACAATACTCCAGCTGAGGCCTAATCAGTGCTGAGTAGAATGGAAGAACTACTTCTTGTATCCTGATTAAAACACAAGTGGGATTCTATTCCTTGCTCTGTCACCGGCCTCATGTGGGACCTTGTGTGAGTCACTTGAGTGCTCTGTGCCTCAGTTTTCCCTTTGGTAGAATGGGGATAATGATACTGACCATTAAGTGCTTTGAGATCTATGATCCAGATAGGAGATGAGGCATGCTGAAGGGACAATGTAATGAAACTTTCACCGCTGTTATCATTCTTATAGTTCAGCTGTCCCAACAGAAGATTTCATTCTATGAAATGGGTTCTCTACAGTGCAAAGCGTGATCATTATATTTAGCCCTGTACTAAAGTAATTGTATTTACCTAGAAATCCTTGAAATTGTTTTATCTGCTGTAAATAAATTACAATTACATTTTATGATAGCCCACTTACTATTTACTTGCCTATCTCATTTAATTTTAAACTTCTAGGATGTGGTTGGGTGAGGTGAAAAATGAGAAACTTAATGTGTTTAGTAATAACGCCACCTAGCCCTTATATAGCACTATTCATTCATACATCTCAAAGAGCTTTTCAAAGGTAAACAATTGATTCAAAGGATCAGTTCTGGTAAGACCCCAGACTGGATTCAGAACTTCCCTACACCTCAGGGTGTTTTGGATACAGGAATCTGGCACCTAATCTAAATTCCGTTGAAGTCATTGGATGAGGCCCATTTCTAGTAGTATTCACGACTTTCCTTATCTCTGGTTCGACTCTGCTTCTCAAACACTTGACAAGGAAGAGTTCCAGGGGAAATAAATGGCCTAAGATCTAGATTCCATGGGGAATTCAGTAATCTAAATAGATTGTCTGGTCAAAATGGAGGTCTGGACATCAATGTTCATTTTCAACACTCACCAGTTTCAAAAGACCAATTTTGCCCAGCCATCACATTTCATCTGGCTTGTGCTGTAGGTTGGTGCTTGGTTGGTTGGTTTGTTTGTTTGGTGTTTTCTTCTTGGTGATATTAAAAATGTGTGTATAATCTTTGCAAGTTTGCAGTCTCAAGTGTCAAAAGCTTCAACTTAATGCTGAGTTAATGCTCGGTCCTTCCAAAGCTTGAAGCTTTCAGTGCATTGCTGAAATCAGCTGTGACCCATCACTAAAGCAGAAGCCTTGGCTCAGGCTGTTGACTGCATGGAGCAAATGCCTCATTGTTTTTCAGGTTTGTCAGGACAGCAGTAAAAGGTTTTTTTATTATTATTATTTCTGTTTAATTTAGTTTAGACAGTTTTAAAAGCAGCTTCCTGGGAGCTGTCTAATCGCACAGTCCTCTTAGCCTTTCTTACGCAGTGGGAGGGCAGTAATCTTTCCCACTTTCAATCAGTGGTTGGTTTCTCTCTCTTCCCTCCATGTAATGACTGAGGTCAAGAAGCCAGACACCTTTTTCCGCTGTTACAGCTCACCCTTTATAACAGAGGTTGTTGGGTTTTTGGTGGGTTTTTTTTTTTAATATTTGCCTTGGGGCACAGTCTCTGGCCAGCTCCACTTGGTCCAAGTGCTTCAGGAATAAATTCCTGTTTAATCTCCTGAGCCCAAATTCTAAAATGTATTTACATGTCCCATTGAAAGCAATTGAAGTTGGGCACTTAAGTACCTGTGAGGATTTGGTCCCTGTTCCCAAAGCCATGTACCCAAAGTTCCTTTCATTCCAACTACAGGTTAGGCTCAATTAGAAACAATCTCCTAGGTGCTCTACTGGGGCACTGTGGCTTTGCATTTCCACTTACACAAAGCAGTGGCATGAATGCCTGGAACCAGCCCTAACCATGCCATCTTCATGTTCTTTCAAGGTACTTTTCTGTTGAAATATGTACATGGCATGAGTTCCAGACCCAGGGTTCACAAAAAGAAAAGGAGTACTTGTGGCACCTTAGAGACTAACCAATTTATTTGATCATAAGCTTTTGTGAGCTACAGCTCACTTCATCGGATGCAGACTGTGGAAAGTGTAGAAGATCTTTTTATACACACAAAGCATGAAAAAATACCTCCCCCCACCCCACTCTCCTGCTGGTAATAGCTTTTCTAAAGTGATCACTCTCCTTACAATGTGTATGATAATCAAGTTGGGCCATTTCCAGCACAAATCCAGGGTTTAACAAGAATGTCTGAGGAGCGGGGGTAGGAAAAAACAAGGGGAAATAGGTTACCTTGCATAATGACTTAGCCACTCCCAGTCTCTATTGAAGCCTAAGTTAATTGTATCCAATTTGCAAATGAATTCCAATTCAACAGTCTCTCACTGGAGTCTGGTTTTGAAGTTTTTTTTGTTGTAATATTGCAACTTTCATGTCTGTAATCGCGTGACCAGAGAGATTGAAGTGTTCTCCGACTGGTTTATGAATGTTATAATTCTTGACGTCTGATTTGTGTCCATTTATTCTTTTACGTAGAGACTGTCCAGTTTGACCAATATACATGGCAGAGGGGCATTGCTGGCACATGATGGCATATATCACATTGGTGGATGTGCAGGTGAACGAGCCTCTGATAGTGTGGCTGATGTTATTAGGCCCTGTGATGGTGTCCCCTGAATAGATATGTGGGCACAGTTGGCAACGGGCTTTATTGCAAGGATAGGTTCCTGGGTTAGTAGTTCTGTTGCGTGGTATGTAATTGCTGGTGAATATTTGCTTCAGGTTGCGGGGCTGTCTGTAGGCAAGGACTGGCCTGTCTCCCAGTCTGGACAGTCTCTACGTAAAAGAATAAATGGACACAAATCAGATGTCAAGAATTATAACATTCATAAACCAGTCGGGGAACACTTCAATCTCTCTGGTCACGCGATTACAGACATGAAAGTTGCAATATTACAACAAAAAAACTGTATTCCTTGGGTCTGGGTCTGGGTCTGGGTCTGGGTCTAATCCCCATAGACTTTCTGTGTGACAAATTATGTGGTGTTCTCATAATTGGAGCCAGACTTTCAACAGAGCATGGCACCCATCAGCTCCCACTGTGAGACTCATGGCCCAGATTTTCAAAACCGTTCAGAGCTCTTGAAGTCTAAACGACTTTTAAAAATCCAGAGCTGAATTTCCCTGTGCCCGACTCCTCATCTGTAAAATGGAGGTGATGGTTCTCCACTTGGGGGAGGAGGGGGTGTTGATCATATATTCAGTAGTGTGTGTGCTCAAAGACTATGTTGAAATGGAGCCGTGTAAGTAGATCAATGTGATCCCTAGTAATGTGAAGCTATTTGGAGATGCTTTTCAAAATCCTCCTTCCTCTGTCTCTCTTAAGTACATAATGGCCCCTATCCCCATAGTAGCTGAGCATCTCACATTCTTTGATATATTTAGCCTCACAATGCCCTGAAAGGTGGAAAACTGAGACAGTGTGATTCGTCCAAGGCCGCACAATAAGCCTTTGATGGAGCAGGACTGGGGAGTTAAACCCAGGTCTTCCTAGTCCCAGGCTAGTGCTTTAACCAGGCTGTTTTTGAGTTTTGTGGCCTAGTGGGTCGGGACAGACAGGGACAGGGTCAGAGGGGATAATTTATCCCTGTACAGAGGAGTAAGCACCAAGTCTGTGCAGCATGTGATGGCAGCCATTCTGGCCGAAAGCAGGGTTTGAACTGTTGATCAACAGAATGAAAAACCTTAACAGTGTGAGCTAAACAGCCAAACTTTGTTAGGTGAAAATAGAAACAAGGGCCTGATTCTCATTTACAGTAAGGCTCCTTTGCACTGTTCTGGAAGGGGTTTCAAGTGGGTATGATTTACTCCTCCAGTAAGGCCAATTTACATTCCTAGAGCTCTGTAAAGCGGCTACATTGTGAAGGAGAGTGAGGCCCACGTCTGACATTTCTCCTTATCACAGAAACTTTTCACTGGTGTTAGTGTTAACATGACAAACTCTGATCCATTTCCAGCAGAAAAATTCTAAGGGAAGTTTTGTCTGTGTACAGATATGTCTATCTCTCCAAAATGCACAGATAGGATGTAGTAAAGGAGCTAAGGTTAAACAGCAGCGGTAAAAGGGGATAATGTTAATGGACAGCTGGTATAGGTGAGAAGTTAGGACTTTAACTTTTTGAACTGTAACTCAGATAGCTTTAATGTAAAAACCTATCATAGTGGAGGGTGGAGTTTAAAACATGCATTTTATTATCACTGCGGTAAAAGGGGAAAACATAGAGGAGCTTTCAATTAAAGTGTCCATACTAGCTTGTGATACATGCTGGAAAAATACTCAGCATATCCAGATAGGCCAGTTAGCTGAGAATTGGCTTATACTAGGATCTCAACCGTGCACTTTTTAAACAGGTCAGAATTTTGGAGGCACTGCTTGAAGCCTTTGTACACATTTTAATCCCTGACTGGTCTGTGAGGAAGAAAGTGAGCAAAGGCTTGAGATGTGGTCTGTGGAAAGCTATTGCCACTTCCAAAGCACCTGGGATGTGGCCCGGTTTTGAGAGCAGGCTGAGTAATCACGAGATCATCAATGAGACACGATCATATACAGGAGGTGATCTTTTGATACAGGAGCTGAATGACAGCTGTTCTCTATTTCCACTTAGGGGAGCACCCTCAAGAACTTCTAATGCTTTCCAAACTGTCAAAAAACAAAACAAGTTCCCTCTATTTCAAGCAGTTCACAGTTTAAGTTCAGACCAAGCCAGACAAGCAGATAGAAGTTGTGGGAAGTAGAACAACAAAATGGAACAGCAAAAAGTAGAACAGCAAAATGGTAGAAGTGGGTCCTTAAGACCCTGGCCCAGATCCTTAGCTAGTGTAAATCAGTGTAACTCCATTGCACGTAGCAGAGCTATGCTGAGTTATGCCAACTGATGATCTAGTCCTCTAAATGGATCCTTCTGTATTGCTTTAGATCCCTGGTAGAAAAAAAAATCCATGTGATATGGCTCATACCCCTAAGATACTATTAGCCACCATTATAAGGGTTAAAAAAGAATTTCCCTCTTCCTTCCCACAAATAGCTAAGTGCATTAGGGGAGAGTTCGGATCTACTCTGAAACATCAAGTGTTGAACACTGCTGGGGCATAGGTGGGTGAAATGACTGGAAGATGCAGAAGACATCCTAGTGACTTCCTGTTAGCCCTCTCAACCCCACTGTGGGACTTAGACATTTCATCCCTGGTCTCCCTTCCCCAGTATATTTTAGATTCAGGACTGACACAAGCATTCTGCTGTCCTAAGCCTTCATCTGTTTGTAATATCTACCTGCTATTGCACACAGAGATTGTAAACTCTTTGCAGCAGGGGCCATTTTTTATGTGTATATTGAGTGACTAGCTCAATGGGACCCTGATCCCTGATTTGGTGCTTCCAGATGCTATCGTATTATTAATAACCCCACCCTTGTTGAGATCTTTGCAAAATCACAGTCTAATTCATTGTCATAAACCCCATGTGTCCATGATAATACCCCAGCTGTATTTTAGAGGGTATTTCCTTATATACTATATGCAGGTTATTTGTTCTTTCGAATGAGACATGGTCAGTGCTTTGACTGGGATTAAGCTGTATTCCCAGCAATTGTCTGCTAATATCACTCCTTTAGGTGGCAAATACCAACTGTCCATCTACCTAACTATCTGTCATGGAAAGACTCCGAGTTGAACGGCTTCCAAAGAACAGCCAGCAAATAAAAAGGGTACTTCTAAAGAGGGCTGCATTTACCTTATTTGCCATCAAACAGACTCTGAAATCAGGATTCTCTGTGTTTTATCTCTAAGGGTTCTTTGCTTTTTATCAAAGGAAACTCTTGAATTTGACTGTTGGGGATTTACCTTCAATTAAGGTTTCCTTTAAACCCCCTATATTTAGTCATAGTAATAAGGGGCTGGGATGGGGGCAGAAAGATAAGAGATAAAAGAAAAAAGGCTCAGAAACGGGCATTTCAAAGCCAGCGTGGTTCTCTTCTGAAGTGACTTTATTGTGGCATGTTAGTTCATTCAGCAGGGCTTTAATTTATGCCATCTCCCTTGTTTCTGTCAGACTTTGCTGGGTAATGAAGAGTTGCATGTTTTAATATGCATAGGAAATGTATCATTGCTTTGAGACAGAGCAGGGTCATTTCTGTATTGTCATCTCTCTTCAATGCCTTCCTCACCAATTCCAGTGGATGCTTTTCACGTTCATCAGTGCACAGCATTTCGTCAATAGTTCACCATAGAAAGAAGTGATGTTGAAAACCAAAACAAGTGCACCCCTTGAAAATTCACCTCCCACTCTTCATGCAGGGACAGATTCCAATATCCTTACAGCACCTTTTTCCACACATACTGCCATGAACTTCAGTGAGGCTACATATGGCATAAGGCACTACTGAATGTGAGCCAGGATACCAGAAGCTGGCCTCAGTGTTTGTATGTTCACACTGTCTGTTTTAGGATGGGACATGGATCATGTCTTCCTCTGTGTTCTGTGCAGATCTACCACTGGAAGCAACCTTTCTCAGTGAACCAGATCCTTCGCTGGTCTAAATTGGTGCTTTTCCATTGACTTAAGGGGAGTTGTGCCCATTTACACTAGCTGAGAACTTGGTCCATCATTTCAACATTTTTGGGGCCCTGGAATACTCCACACTGTGGATGAAAGAGTTAACTGGTGGTGCAGAGCTCAATTACAGGACATGGTTGCACTTGGTGGGGGGCCAGGCCTAGCTAAATGAGTCCCAGGTGGTAGAAAAGCTAGGTGGTTACTGTGAAGAGAGGAAGCTAAGAGAAGGAGACCTCAGGGAGAGTGAGAACTAACTCTGCAGTCCCTCTCTTGGTACTAGAGAGCAGTAAGACTGGCAGGGTTAAGGAAGAAGTCTAGGGGGAGAGTTGGCCTTAGGATCTTCTCCTGAGAGCTTCTCCTGAGGCCAAGGGGGACATGTGAGCATCCACTAGGCTGTTCCAGTGGTGACCCCTGACAAAAAGTCAGGATTTGGAGAGAGCCCTGCAAGTCATTCAATTGAGGAACAGAGCAGGAAACATTTGGGGATGAAAAGACACAGCCCCAGGAGGGCAGAAGATGGTTTAAGTTTGTACTTATGGTTTTGGTTTCCAAAGGAGAGCCCTGTGAGCCCTGGATTTGAAAAAAGGGTGAACACTGAGAAGCTATGGAGAAAAGGCCTGGGAAAAGAGTAGCCGTAGGAAGAAGTCTAGGCAGGCAGCTGCAGGGAGTCTGACAGAGCGGACATTGGCTGCTGATTTATAGGGTCATGGGATTGGAACTCACTCTAGTGGGAAGGCCTGGGTTCCCTTACCACGCTTGAAGGCCCCTGACATAAGGTGCCTTGAAGCCCCCTGATATCAGGATGATTGAAAGACCTATCAGAAGGGTGTAAGGACCATGGGATTCAGACTTGAAGGTCAAAGAGTATATGAAAGGATTGGGACTATTGCTTGTTTCCCTGCAAAGGATGCAACTAAAACGTGACCTGGCCAGAGTGCTGAGTTTAGAAAAGAGAGACTATCACAGGACTGGAACACAGCTCTCAGCAGGGGGTGCTAGAAAGGAAAGACCTACTATGCCACTCCTAGCCATGAGTATGTGGCACAGAAGCATGTATGGACATTCAAACAGTGGGTGGAAAATAGTTACCTGGGCATTTCTGAACTTTACAACAGTCTGTGTCAGCTTCAGTTCTTGAACTGAAGAAAGGATTGTCTGGATTTGGACAGAGCTTCTTATTTTTTAAGACTCAAATGCTATATCTTGATTCAGGCAAAACTCTACATTGACAGATGCTACGGAGCCATATAAGTACAGAGATCCAATAGATAGATAAATTGACTTTATGGGGAGTCTTGCCTGCTTGGGGACTGCAGAATCAGAACCTATATGTTAAGTTTAGATTCCCATTTAATGCTGAAATCTGTTTCCCTTCAGTACAGCATCAGAGTTTGGGAATACTTTGTGTGGTGCAATTGACTACTTTTAATTGGCACACAAATTAATAATTTACAGTTGCACGGTGCTCTGATACACTGGGACACACTGTGTAAAAGCAGATAACCCAACAGTTCAAGTGGAATCTTGAAAATAGTCAGAGTTGCTCACAAATGTGTGGTCTCTTTCCATATCCCTGGATTTCTGATGGGAAACTTGCTAACAGGTCTAATAGCATGAATGTACTTATGACTTCTTCAGTGTGAACATTCTTATATTTTCCCCTTTAAATTGAGTTTGTAAATTTCTCAGTGTTCAGCAAGTGTGACTGCAGATCAGAATGAGAAATGAGATACTTTTTTCATGAGGTTCACATTGCACCTCGTTATTTTAAAGTGTAGTTTCTTAATAGGAGAGATCTTCAGGTGACATAGTGGCCACTACTTGTCTACTCGATTATTTAATTCCCTTTTAGCCTTCCACCCACCAGGCTGAAATGCTTTCTTCTGAACAGAATGGCTTTGAAAAACAATACACTGGGATCCAAACAAGTGTAAATCTTACTAATCAAGCTTTTGTCTTAACAGATTGAGCCAGAATGCTCCCAAACATGTGGCCTAAACCAAAGCTAAACATGGAATTCAGATCTACATCAGTTTCTGCTGTTGACCCATGGGTATATTGACCCATGATTTTTGCTTCAGCTCATGATGGAAATATGGGAACAGCTGAAACGTTCAGATCTAAACAAATATGTATTTTCCTAAAGTTTAGGAGTATTGAGAACCAAAATTGAGTATGTTTTTTTTTGTTTGGGGGAATATCTCAGGTCAAAATGTAACTTATTTAATGCTTAGTCTGCATAGGGGTCTCAAAAGTTTCAATGAGGATACCATAGAATATGCTCCAAGGAGAAAGTCCAGGATGTAAACCTTAACATGCTTAAAACTGCCTTCACCAAACAAGGACTCTCCACCAGAGAAATAGATTGCATTATGGAATAGGCCACCCTAATACCCAAAAGAGCCCACTTCAATACAGAAATAAAACCTCATCTGACTGCATACCCCTAGATGTCACCAACCACACCCTACTGGAACCCATATGGGGAATCATCAAACATCTACAACTCACACTCGATGGTGGCCCCATACTGAAAGAAATCTTTCCCCCACTTCTGACCTTCAAAAAGCTCCCAAACCTCTTGAAGCTCATCATCAGAAGCAAGCTCCCCACAGACTAGTGCACACACCAACTCAGCATGGCAACAGACCCTGTCAGAACAACAGATGCAAAACTTGCAGACATATTTCCACTGCTACAATGATCAATGCTCCCCACAACACACCTTTCAAGAGCCATGGGTCCTACGCATGCCTATCACAACATGCGGTATACCTCCTCCAGTGCAATAAATGCCCCAATAACAACTATAAGGATGAAATCAGACAATCACTATGCTCTCAAATGAATAGGAAAATGATAGAAGACAAAAAGACTGTATCATCTGTGGGTGAACACTTTTCACAAAGCAATCACTCTATATCTGATCTATTAGTCCGCATCCTCAAAGGAAACTGCACAACACTTTCAAAAGACGAGCATGGGAGCTTAAATTCATAACTCTGCTAGACTCTAAAAATCACAGACTAAACAGAGATACTGGATTGATGGTGTATTACAACAATCTAGAACCCAATAACTCCCTCTTTTTGTCAGAGGACTGAAGAGGTATTAATTGGCCACAGATTGAATGGTGCTGAATGGATCCTTAGAATATAAGCAAACTAATAATAAACTGTGGATAAATTGGAGAGAGTCCAGCGAAGGGCAACAAAAATGATTAGGGGACTGGAACACATGAGTTATGAGGAGAGGCTGAGGGAGCTGGGATTGTTTAGCCTGCAGAAGAGAAGAATGAGGGGGGATTTGATAGCTGCTTTCAACTACCTGAAAGGGGGTTCCAAAGAGGATGGCTCTAGACTGTTCTCAATGGTAGCAGATGACAGAACGAGGAGTAATGGTCTCAAGTTGCAGTGGGGGAGGTTTAGATTGGATATTAGGAAAAACTTTTTCACTAAGAGGGTGGTGAAACACTGGAATGCGTTACCTAGGGAGGTGGTAGAATCTCCTTCCTTAGAGGTTTTTAAGGTCAGGCTTGACAAAGCCCTGGCTGGGATGATTTAACTGGGAATTGGTCCTGCTTTGAGCAGGGGGTTGGACTAGATGACCTTCTGGGGTCCCTTCCAACCCTGATATTCTATGATTCTATGATTCTACTATGCTAAACAATCTGTTCCACCTGGTATTTAGCTTTCACACTGGGAGTACATTTCCCAGCCCTGAAAAAAAGCTCTGTGCGGCTTGAGAGCTTGTCTCTCTCACCAACCGAAGTTGGTCCAATAAAAGACGTTACCTCACCCACCTGGTCTTACTAATATCCTGGGACTAACACAACTACAACTAGACTGCATATGACAGTGAGGAAGTGACATTTCCATAATTGTGACTAAGCAACATTGGAAGTATGGTGTTGTGGGGGAGTGGGTATATTTTGTCTAGGACAACCATGACCTATATATTTATCATAGCACATGCTTCCTTCTCTTTTTAATTTGTAAAGATCCAAGGAAACAGACTGTTCCGTTTAGTTCCCTGTTATAAAAGTGGCGTGTGAGCTAGGCTGTGCCAATCTGACATCAGAGGAAGCATTACAACAGCTATATTTAAGTAAGAGTTCACAGTATAATCAAACAAAAGTGGCTTACTCCATGCAAGGTAGCTTGTCTCTCCAAATCCTGGCTCAGGAGTTTGACTAATGTTGGCTGCTCAAATCTGATTCCAATGGGGAAAGGATAAAGACTCTATTTCTTCTGCTGGGATGCAGCTGAATTTCTGATCTATGGCTGTCTTACAAAGTAAAACATTGATCTGTAAAATCAGATGTGACCTTCTGCTTTTCCTTAAGCTTCTCTTCAGCACAGGATAAAGGGGAAACCAATGAGAAGTTACATAGAAAGTAGGGGAGCTTGGTTGCATATACTCACCATCCTTTTGATAAAACATAACAGGTATTAAACAGTACAAAGCTCACATTGTCTCATTATTTAAAAGGGAGGGAGAGTGAGTTAAGTCCTGGTGTAAGGTGCTGTAATCTCAGCCCCAGAGAATGAAGTGCTCTGTATATTCATTGAAGAGGTACAGCACAAAGAAGGGGTGTGCAAATTCCATCACACACTGGCTGATGTCAACATCTTCTAGAAACCTTTGTTCACCAGCTATATGACAGGCACAGAAGCCTATTCAGTCTTCATTAAGCCATCATATCTGCCTTGTATTTTATGTCTATCCAGAGGGACTGTTCTAGAAATGAGAAGAATGCATAGACTTCATGGTATTAAAGAATATTTGGCACTTGGCCTCCCCACTGAGATTGCCAAAAAGGCTGATAAATAATATTAATAAAGCTGATGGAGTTTTGTGACCAGGAACTAGACTGAGACCAAATCTCTTTCGATGAAGTTAGGGTGAAAGGTTTTTGGGGCCCAGACAAATATTCAGAAACTGAATGCTTCCATTTTTTTCATATTGGCCCTAACCAGGAATGCCTGGCATGGTAGAAATATTTATTGGAGGGTCATAGCACCATAGGGTTAGAAGGGACCACAAGGGTCATCTAGTCTAACCTCTTGCCAAGATGCAGGATTTGGTGGGTCTAAAAAACTATCCAAGACAGGGAAAACCTCCAGTGAAGGAGCTTCCCTAACCTGCCTAGGCAGTCTGTTCCATTGTCCTACTGTTCTTACAATTAGGAAGTTTCTCCTGAAATTTAATCTGTATCTTCTATGCTGCAGTTTGAACCCATTGCCTCTTGTTCTGCACCCTGGGGCAAGAGGAAACAACTTTTCTCCATCTTTTTTATGGCAGCCTTTCAAGGATGTGAAGACCGCTATCATGTTCCTCCTTAATCTCCTGTTTTCCAAACTAAACATATCCAGTTCCTTCAGCCTTTGCTCATATGGCTTGCATTCCATCCCATTGATCTTCGTTGCCATTCAACTCTGGATCCTTTCCAATTTCTCGTCATCCTTTCTATACATTGGTGACCAAAACTGGACACAGTACTCCAGCTGAGGCCTAACCATTCCCAAGTAGAGTGGTACTATCATCTCCCATGACATGCATGTTCTGCCTCTGTTAATAAAACCCAAAATTACATTTGTTTGGGTTATTTTTTGTTTCTTTTTTTGCAACAGCATTGCATTGCTGATTCATGTTGAGATTGTGATCCACCACAACTCCCCGATCCTTATCAGCCGTGTTTCTGCAAAGCTAGTTATCTGCCATTCTGTATTTGTGCACTTGGTTTTCCTTCCCTAAGTGTGGCACCTTCCATTTGTCTTGGTGAATTTCATTTTGTTGTCCATAGCCCAGTTCTCCAATTTATCAAGATCCCTTTGAATTTTAGCTCTAGAATCCAAAGTGTTGGCAACCCCTCCTAGCTTTGTGTCATCTGCAAATTTGATCTGTGTACTCTCTTTTCTTACCTCCAGGTCATTAATAAAGATGTTAAACAACACTTGACCCAGAATAGATCCCTGTGAAACCCCATGTGAGACCTCCCTCCAGTGGTTAATTTGTCATGAAAGAGTTGCTGGGGCTCAAGCAATTATGTGCCAGGGCTTAAGGTTTTTTTTTTTTTTTTTTTTTTTTACATTCATAACTGATGCAGCAAACCCAGAAGTGCTGGGGCTAAGAACTGCGAAGCCTAGAGGTGCCAGGGCTCAGCCCTGGCAAGTCCTGGCACAAATTAAGCACTGCATCCCTCCAATCTGACATAATTTCATTAATAGTTACTCTTTGTTTGCAGCTGTTTAACCAATTATGTATCCAATTAATGGTAGTTCCACTGAGCCCACATTTCTCCAGCTTACTTACCAGAATATCATATGGGACTGTGTCAAATGCAAGTGTTCACATTCTTACCATACAGCACAACACCTTTCTCCCCATACCTATCCACTGAGTCCTTTAAAACCCTGCTCTTACTTGGTTACATAGATGAGTTAGCGTGTGCTTTTCCTGGAATTTTCTTGTATTTTCATAGATTTTAAGACCAGAAGAGACAATCTGGTCATCTAGTTTCACCTTCTGTGTAACAAAGGCCAGAGAACTTCACCCATTGCTTCCTGCATCAAACCATTAACTCCTGGGACTTCGATGTTGCATTTAATTCTATAAAACAGATATAGTCCTTCTCAAAAAAAGATCAAATAACACATTTAAGGCTTGCCTTCATCTATATATAGAAATATCACAGGTGTCCATTTATCTACATCAGTATTGGGATGGAAGCATGTTTCATAGTCAAATAGCCCTGTACCAACTGAGGCCAAGGGATATTTCCTTTATTATTGTTAATATTATGGTAATCCCTAGACACTCCCATTGTGCTAGGTACTGTTCATACAACTAGAAAGAGACATTTCCTGCCCTTTACAGTTTAAAGTCTAAATAGGCAAGACACGTACATAACGTAAGAATGGCTACCCTGGGTCAGAACAATAGTACATCTAGCCCAGTATCCTGTGTTCCACCAGAGGTTGGTGCCAAATGCTTCAGACAGAATCAACAGGGTAGTTATTGAATGATCCATCCCCTGTCATCCAGTCCTACGTTTTGTCAGTCAGAGGTTTAGGGACACCCAGAACATGGGGTTGCATCCCTGACCTTCTTGGCTAATAGTCCTTGATGGACCTGTCCTCCATTAACTTATCTAATTATTTTTTAACCCAGTTATATTTTGGTCTTCACTACATCCCCTGGGAACAAGTTCCACAGGCTGACTGTGTGTGGTGTGAAGTACTTCCTTATGCTTGTTTTAAAGCAAAGATAAAGGTTTTAAACCAAAGGCAAAGGAAGTGTTATCAACTCCTTTTTTGGCAAAGTGGAACTCTGGCCCAGATCTTTAAAGGGGTGTAGGCACTTACATCCCATTGAAAACTAAATACCTTTGAGAATATGGGCCTGAAAGATTAAGTGATTTGCCCAAGGTCACACAGAACTATGTAGTGTAGTTGGGCTTTGACGCCAGCTTTCTTGATTCTCAGTTTAGTGTATTAGTCACAAGCCTCTTCCTCCACTAGGGCTTTTATTTAATAATATTATGCAGTCCTTTGTCATTAGATGACAGCGTTCTGCATATACTAGCCGGTACACTATTTACAACATGATACTTTCTATATGCTGGCTAGTCTGTTGTAGTACAAGAAAAATAGCTAATTTTCACAGTCAAGTGTATCAGAGGGCAAAATCAAACCCTTACAGACACCCAAAAAATAATTGAGTCAAGTGAGCTCGGGGAAAAATAATTAGAAAAATGTGAATGATAATTGGAAATTGTTTAAGAATATTTTACTAGAAGCTCAAAATATCCACAATTGAGGAAGAAGGTTCTATTGGTAAAAACAAACCAAAACAGCTACTTTAAAGAAGATGAAAAACAAATGGATATGTTTTAATTTTTCCTGGTGCAACTTATTTTTCCACAAGCAAATAACTTTCAAAAATTAAAAACAGACCGATGAAATATGTTGATGCCTAAATCACCAAGTTGTGACCAGACCAAGCTTTCATCAAAGTGTAAGACATTGCAGTTCTCATTCAGACAAATGCAAATCTAATCAAGCAGAGCTTAAATCCTTCAGTGAGCTCTCAAAATAAATTTGATCTTAATGATTTAATTCTTGTTGCTTTCTGGGGTTACTGATGAAGTTATGTGTTGTTGTTATTGTGGGCTTTTATTTGTTTTTCGGTTTAATCCAAGGCTTGCTAGTGGGACAAATTCTGCTCCAGCTTCTACAATTAAGCTCCTTAACTTTCACGTCAATGTAGAGTTTTGGCTCAATAATTCTAGCCAATCTCACTTAATTATGAAAAGTAACTTGGAGTATTCCACATACTTGTAGTGGTATGTGGAAGCACTCTCTGGGTCACATTGAGTGAAAAACTCACAGGGTTTCCTGTGGAATTCATTTACAGGAGGGAACAAACACTCATCACTCCCTGTTTAGCATGAGCAAATCACCTCTCTACGCCCCTGTCTATCATGTATGTTTAGACTGCAAGCTGTTTGAGATGGGGCCTGTATCTCACCATTTATTTGTAGAGTACCTAGCACAATGTAGCCTGGATCTCCCTTGTAATATTACTAATAATACAAATTTCCTATCTCCAATGGAAAAGGATAAGCTAGAACAAGGAGGCCTCTATTCCTGAAGCAGTCATCCAGCAAAGAGCCATTATATCACTGGGCATCAAAGGAAGGGTAAAGGGGTCAGAGCTAAACCTTCAGAAGGCCCAAAATCCGGCCTATCTCCTTATCACTCTTTCCACCATGAAATCACAACAGGGATTCAGTTCCCCACTGCCTGAGTGGTAAATGAAATGGGAATTGGCAGAAGTCCATGGAGACCCAGTGTCTACATCACCCCTCCTCTTGGCGGGGGTCCAGCTCCCTCCTCCCTCTCAGTTCCCAAACGCAGTTCGCCAGAAAATAACAGTCCAGTATACAGGCAATTTGATGCGTTTACTGGGGCTAAACAAGCCAGCGTATTCCAAAGCCCTTCACACCAGTCAAGCTCCCTCTATATGCTGATAGAGTTTTCCTCTTCCCCTTCCCCAACTACTATTCTATATGCCGATAAAACCCCCTTCTTCTCCTAACCCCTAGCTCCGCACGCCAACGGAGCTCCTTTTCTGCCCCCTCTTCTTGGCAAACTTAATTATACTTGTAGTGCCCCTCCCCGGTACCACTCCTTCCAATATATGGTCATGTTCTGTTCTGGGGGGGTCTTCAGTCTAGGGTCAATAAAACCACCTCTTTTGTACCTGATCAGAGGGGAAAAGAGCGAGGTTACTTTTGGCCATGGTCACTGTCTTGCAGACCTTGCATCTCCTTCTTACACCCTCCCCTCCCTTCCAGCTGCTTGGTTACCATAGCAACCCCTTCCTGATCACCCCCTTATCTTCAAGGCTACCAGTGGGGTGGAGGGGGAAGGGAAGGCGGGGCCGCCTTGTGCTTTCACTTACATTGTCTTGCTTGCTTATTCAGCCTGTTTAAACTAAAAGCAAGGCCAGAAGCAAGATTATTATTATTATAATTATTTAGTCTCTGCCCTATTTACTTCACATTCTCCCAACACCTCGCAACACAAATTTGTAATGAACCTCACAGCTTGTTTGGATGCAACTTTTCTGCAGGTGTGGCTAGAATGGTGCTGGCAGGCACCTCTCTGTCTTGTTTCTGGGTGATAGCACCTGGAAACTGGCTTGCATGTGGCTGGGGACTCATCAGCAGGATCTCAGTGGGACTTGTCCTTGGACCACATTCAGCTCCTATTGTTTGGCCAGGGGACATGTGGTGGGACTCTCTGGCACTCTCCATTTCCTTGCTGCAGTGATTCCACAGCCAGTGGTGTCAGGGCAGGGTGGTTGATTCCTCCCCTTTTTACTGTTGTCCTTAGAGATCTCATTTTATTATCTCAAGTTATAGTAAATATGTGGCTACTTGGCCGTAAACCTTATGCTAGTGTCTGTTCCACTGTCGCAATTAAAGAAAACACAAGCACAAGCTGATTTCTTATTGACTTCAAATGCTTAAGTGCTGCCCTGAATCAGGATGCTTGTTTGAATCAAGACTTTAAAGAGGAGCTGGAAAGTAGCCCACCATTCAGAAAGGGCCAATCAATTAAATGGTACATCCATGTTACAGGAATACTGAGAATGGTAGACAGCTTCACCGTGCTGCACAGAGAGAGGACGCCATCTCTGTCAGTTGTTGGCTGCACAGTCTGTCAACGTATTCTGTCTGCTCTTGCCATGTCCCCTACACAGGTGACTATATACATGCTGCCCTTAAAGCCATAGATTCGGAAAGGGCATGTGAGTTACAATATGAAGTGGTAGAGTTGCTGCGTTAAGTACTGCACGTTGTTTTTTTTTTAATATATATAAAAAGCAAACAGAATACTTTTGCTCACAACTACTGAACATGTGTGTCTGGAGCACTGGAGAGACATGTTGCCTCTGGGTTGTTTTACACATCAACTATCTGGGGAATTGTATTTTGTTTTTCACCCCCCTCCCCCCTTTTTATGAATTATTGTTGTTTGTATGATCAAGCTTCAGGGTTTTTTTTGCTTATTCAGCTTCTTTACCTTAGCTCATTCACCCCTTAGGAATGGAAGCAGAGTAATGGCAGCCATTTGTGTGCCGAGAAAATAATCCTGGAGGACCCCAGAGAGGTTTGGGGGGTTTAATGAAATCATTAGAACATAGTTCTCAGATGTTTTACAGAACAGCTATTCAAGGAAAGAAAATCCACTCTGTCTGCAGTGGGAATTTCTCAGAATCCAACACTAAACTAAAACATAACAACAGCAATAAAAAACACAACTTCTGCTAATTGAAAATGTAGGACACCATGAAAGAACTCTTTTTGTTAACTTCGTCTTCACAGCATATCAACATCAATATAGCATATCAAACACAGCATATAGGTGTGTACCTATTTTGTTCTTGACATATAAGTTAATAAACTTGGCTCCTGGGATGGGCAGGCACTATAAGTTATTCTTGTTTGCTTTAAAACCAAGATTCGCTTCATGCATCTCCTTTCTCTCTCTGCTCCCTGCTCTGATCATTCTGTTCTTACACCACTGGCTTTCTGTTGGTCTCCCCCATCACCTTGCTGCTCTTAGTACAAGAGCCTTCTGTGACGGTTCCCCCTGGGGTGCCACCTGGAACTGGAATACCACTGAACCCTCTGACCGACCAGTCTGGGCTCCCTCTCACACAGTAATGCTGTGACAACTTGCAAAGACCTCCAAGCTTGCACTTCCACCAGAATTCACACAGGTAGGGCCACACCCAGCTGCAGTCACATACAGGCTCTCTAACCACCAGCCTCCCAGCCTAGGACCCCAGAGAAGTACCATCCTGCCCTGGTTAAATCTGGCCAGTATATTGGTTTAACACCTGGTTCACCTCTCCCTTCAATGAGAAGAGGACCATGCACACTTGTGGTAACCAAGCACACACTGGTTTGGATTAAAATCTAAAATAAGTTTATTAACTACAAAAGGATAGATTTTAAATGATTATACGTGATGGCAAACAGATCAAAGCAGATTACCTAGTGTGATGGTCTGTACCTCAGGGGAACATCCAGCAACCCCATATTCATCCTTGTAAAATTATTGTGTGGTATCCAATGCAAAGTTTGTCACGTTGGGTGTCTTTGGAAAGCTCATGATACATTGAGCATTGTTGTTACAGTAATGCTATAGTAATGTTAGAGGTTATAATTTCATGTATGTAGTTATGAGGCTGAAAATGTATCCTCATGTCTTAAAATAACCCCAGGCAAATCTCTCCAAGAGCAGAAAGGCAGTTCATACCCCATCAGGGTAGGCCTGGGACAAACTTAACCCAGCCTCACAGGAACAAAGGATGCTGGCCTAGGCAGCAACAAAAGAATATGTTAGACTCTTGAGTGAGTCAACCCCCTTCCTTTTGTAAATTTGGAAGTGTGATGAGGTAATGATCACCTGACTCTGAAGGTGGTGGGGGTGGGGGCAAAGCCAAGAGTGAAGAAAGGACATGATAAAAGGGAGAGACATTTGTCATGCTTTTCCTCTCTCTTCCACCTGAAGTGCTGATCAAAGGGGAGAGCCTGGCTGAAGGGCAACCAGCCAACATGTTGTGAGAAGCATCTAAGTTTGTAAGGGCACTGACAGTTTTAAGATCAGCTTAGAATGCATTTTGCTTCTATTTCATTTGACCAAACATGACTAGTTATGTTTTGACTTATAATTACTTAAAATCTATCTTTAAAGGTAATACATTTGTTTGTTTATTCTTCTTGAAGCAGTGTGTTTGTTCTGAAGTGTGTCAGAGGCTCCCCTGGGGATAACAAGCCTGGTACATATCAATTTCTTTGTTAAATTGACAAACTCATATAAGCTTTCAGTGTCCAGCGGGCATAACTGGACACTGCAAGATGGAGGTTCCTATGGTTGTGTCTGGGTCTGGAGATATTGGCTAGTGTCATTTAGTTGCAAGTAGCTGGGAGCAGCTTACATGCCAGAGGCTGTACAAGAACAGCCCAGGAGTAGGGTTCTCACAGTAGAGCAGGGTACAGCTGGCTCCCAGAGTCAAGGATTGGAGTGACCTAGCAGATCATCGGTCCAGATAACACCAGAGGGAAACGTCACACCTAGTAAATAAACAAAACCGCAAACCGAGCTTAACAGACTAGATAGGTAGGATACGAATTAGCAAATTCTCACCCTGAATGATCAACAGGCTGGCAGATTTTTTAAGACACAAGCTGTTGGTTTTTCAGCTTGGGTTTCCCAGGTTTTCATACAAAGGCTAGAAAGCCCTTTAGCCTGGGACCATCACTTCCCCCCGTTCAGTCTTTATTCCCCAGGTGTTTCCAGGTGTGTTGTTGTAGGGAAACTGAGGTATCATCATGATGTCATTTCCCCCCTTTTATATCTTCTTCCCACTTGCTGGAAAGCTCTTTTGCTGTGACCTTGGCCAATAGTTCCCATTGTGTAGTGCTATCTCTGAGAGGATTCTATCGTACACAGTTCCTGGGGTAATCTTTGTGCTTGTGTGTATTTCCTCAATAAGTCATTAACATTGTTTGGCCTTGTTACTGTTGTACCTGAAAGGCGGCTTGTGGGTGTTTTCAACCTCACAACAGGTTTCAGTGACACATACCTAGCCAAACTTCATAACTTCACATGCAGTGATAGCACAGACAATCCAATGAGATATTAATATCTGGCAGATCAAGAATTTTAGAATGATACCTCACAAGGCATATGTTGTACAAAACATATCCTAATTACATGACAGTGGTGAATGTTGGGATGCCAGAGTGTCATACCTTCTCCTCTGCAGCTCTTGCCATTGGGGGCAGCCTACCTATATCCCTGTGCTCTGCGAACTCTTGTGCTGTCTCACAGAGTCCTCAGGACACCCTCCACAACACACCTCCTGTGTAGCCACCACTGCTTCCCTGGTGGAAGAACCTTACCTGTTGGAGATGACTGGCCTGGAAGAAGTACCAGCACTGTGTTGCCACAGTTATCACAGGTGGTTGGATCCGGAATGGGGAAGCACAGTCCCCTACTAATGCATGCTAACCTCTGCATCATATATGCTTGAATGTTGTCAATAGACTACCTGCTTTGGGCTCTGGAACATCACTGGATGTGGTTGGCAATTTTCTTCTCAATACACTCATGGGCACTAAGAAGGCCCCTTACCCTTGCAGTGTACAGTAAAATAGAGGAGTAGTGATTCCAAATTCTTATTCCTTCCACTCCTCAGTTCATCCATATAATCCATGGCATGATTCAGGACTAAATCCTGTAGGCCCAGATTTCCAAAAGAACTCAGCACCCAGCAGCTCCCAATGAAAGCAATGGGAGTTATTGGGAACTAAGGGCTTGTGAACATTTGACCAGTAGTGTGTATGGACTGAAAACAACAGCTGGCTATGAAAAAGACATAAATTCATGGACCATGTTAGCCTAGGAAGTATAGATGTCGGGAGAAGCTGTTAATGCCCCAAAATAAAACCTCACTCCAGCTTTCTTGTGGAAATGTTGACAATTTAAATGTGCATATATTACAGCAAAAAGAATTTATTGATTTCTGCACAAATTAAGTCCTTTGCTAATTTGCACAGATACAACTGAAACAATAAACTCAATGAGAACAACAAACTGGCTAATTAGCTTAATGATCATTTAATTTTACATTTGGTAATGGATATTTTTTTTCTTTTCTTTTTTTCCCCAGACTAATAAAATGTAAATTATGATCATCTGGTTTTAAATTTTAGAAGTATCATTTAGTGGATTTTAAATGCTATGGAAAACTGTGATGAAATGGTCATCTCATGCCATTAATATCTGTGAGGCGTGGCGGTGGCTCAGACATGAACTGGATCCTTTGCCACATGTTTTGTACATTTGACTGTATGAATTATAGATATGTGAGATTGAAAAAAAAATTCTAGGCCAAGGGCCAGTTTCTCTTCAGCCTCCAAGCTGTACTCACCACAGTGTCTTCAGGGGCAGCAAACACCTAGTTATAGCTCCCTGATTTTGTAGCTCAGTCTATGGCAACCCCAATTTTAGAGCCGCCTACAGGCTGCTTTAACTTGAACCAGTGGTGCATGACAACTATGGGATCTTATGCCCAACTAGGTTCCTATCTTCCTGACTTGGCTTCTACATCAGGGCATGCCAGACCCAAGAGCCAGCTCCACCAGATATAAGCCAACAGAGTGGTGCAGAAAGGCCAGAACATAAGTGAAACTCTGACCCCAAGACTTTGAAAAAAATGATGCCTAAATGTTGGCTTCTAAATTCAGACTCAGGAATGTAAATAGGGAGCCTGACACGCCGCAGCTCCCAAAGAGATTAATCTGTTTTTCCATTGATCATTTCACATATTTGCTTTCCACAAGTAATCGTCCTTGTGAAACCTGATTGCACAAATGTCAACAGAAAACAAGTTAAAAAAGGAGCATGAGCACAACTGTGTGAATTCAGGTAAATATTCAAGTGAATACTCACAACAAAGTTTTTCCTGCTCTTCTGCACATAATCATTATTGACTCCTCCTAATCATCACTGCCCTTTGTTAATGAAGTAATCAGATAGTGGTAAAGGGAGAATGACAGTCAATTAGTTGGTATCATGAAAGCAAATATCTTCTATACTAATGGTCTCATATGTGGCCATTTTGAAAGATGCGTATTTTATTATATTCTTATACCATGTTCTTCATCAACCATGGCATCTTCTTGACTATGGTTCTCTATTTGATTCAAGTAGTTGCTAAGAATTCTGAATTCGCAGATGCAACATCTTTAAAACAATGCTCGATGCTGTCTTTGAAATGGAGACATTGACTGCCCACCAACATAAATCTTCACATAGTGAGCCTTAGAAGACTTTCTTTGGTAGACATTCAGAGTTTGTTAGAATGGTGTTTTCTCAGCCCATTGCAACTGAGTTTGCTAAAGGATAGCTACAGGACTAATGTAGCTAAGGCTAATGTAATAGCTAATGTAATAGCTAAGGCTAATGTAGTGCCAATCTTTAAAAAAGGGAAGAAGGAGGATCCTGGGAACTACAGGCCAGTCAGCCTCACCTCAGTCCCTGGAAAAATCATGGAGCAGGTCCTCAAAGAATCAATTCTGAAGCACTTGCATGAGAGGAAAGTGATCAGGAACAGCCAGCATGGATTCACCAAGGGAAGGTCATGCCTGACTAATCTAATGGCCTTTTATGATGAGATTACTGGTTCTGTGGATGAAGGGAAAGCAGTGGATGTATTGTTTCTTGACTTTAGCAAAGCTTTTGACACGGTCTCCCACAGTATTCTTGTCAGCAAGTTAAGGAAGTATGGGCTGGATGAATGCACTATAAGGTGGGTAGAAAGCTGGCTAGATTGTCAGCTCAACGGGTAGTGATCAATGGCTCCATGTCTAGTTGGCAGCCGGTATCAAGTGGAGTGCCCCAAGGGTTGGTCCTGGGGCTGGTTTTGTTCAATATCTTCATAAATGATCTGGAGGATGGTGTGGATTGCACTCTCAGCAAATTTGCGGATGATACTAAACTGGGAGGAGTGGTAGATACGCTGGAGGGGAGGGATAGGATACAGAAGGACCTAGACAAATTGGAGGATTGGGCCAAAAGAAATCTGATGAGGTTCAATAAGGATAAGTGCAGGGTCCTGCACTTAGGACGGAAGAACTCAATGCACAGCTACAGACTAGGGACCAAATGGCTAGGCAGCAGTTCTGCGGAAAAGGACCTAGGGGTGACAGTGGACGAGAAGCTGGATATGAGTCAGCAGTGTGCCCTTGTTGCCAAGAAGGCCAATGGCATTTTGGGATGTATAAGTAGGGGCATAGCGAGCAGATCGAGGGATGTGATCGTTCCCCTCTATTCGACATTGGTGAGGCCTCATCTGGAGTACTGTGTCCAGTTTTGGGCCCCACACTACAAGAAGGATGTGGATAAATTGGAGAGAGTCCAGCGAAGGGCAACAAAAATGATTAGGGGTCTGGAACACATGACTTATGAGGAGAGGCTGAGGGAGGTGGGATTGTTTAGCCTGCAGAAGAGAAGAATGAGGGGGGATTTGATAGCTGCTTTCAACTACCTGAAAGGGGGTTCCAAAGAGGATGGCTCTAGACTGTTCTCAATGGTAGCAGATGACAGAACGAGGAGTAATGGTCTCAAGTTGCAGTGGGGGAGGTTTAGATTGGATATTAGGAAAAACTTTTTCACTAAGAGGGTGGTGAAACACTGGAATGCGTTACCTAGGGAGGTGGTAGAATCTCCTTCCTTAGAGGTTTTTAAGGTCAGGCTTGACAAAGCCCTGGCTGGGATGATTTAACTGGGAATTGGTCCTGCTTCGAGCAGGGGGTTGGACTAGATGACCTTCTGTGGTCCCTTCCAACCCTGATATTCTATGATTCTATGATTCTATGACTTTGGGGTTTCTGTTGATCGAGAACAAGAGATAGTTCTAAACAAAAACCCTGGATCCCATTTTCTCCAGACTTGGAGAACATATGAACATAAGAAAGGCCATACTGGGTCAGATCAAAGATCCATCTAGCCAGGTGCCCCAGGTGCCTCAGAGGGAATGAACAGAACAGGTAATCACCAAGTGATCCATCCCCTGTCACCCACTCCCAGCTTCTGGCAAACAGAGGCTAGGGACACCCCACCCCTGCCCATTTTGGCTAATAGTCATTGATGGACCTATTTTCTATGAATTTATCTTGCTCTTCTTTGAACCATGAAGAAGGATTTTGGATATTTATACTGAGTCAAATTTTCCAGCTTTCTCCATTCCTAATTTATAGGCCAAACTAGAACTCTTGAGCTAAGTGGATTCAGAGCTGAACTTTGCTGTCTGGGCTCACTTCTTTCACCTCATTGTAGACACAGTTGTACCAGTTGACTCCTTGCCTGGTTAATGGAATGTTGAAAATATGTTACTACTGGGACAAAATCTGTGCGGCCACCTACCGCTTTTTGTCAAGACGTTAAAAAGAAATACCGACTGTGCTATAATAGGAAATCAGCTTGCCAAAACATTAAAAGGAGCAGCAGCTTCCAACTCACTGAAACTCTACTTAAATTATTATATGCTTGAATGGCCGCTAGAACAACAGATAGCTGTGCAATTAATGCAAACCTTGTCCTCCTCCTCCACCTCCTTTGTCTCTGTGCAGGCCAGTAATGAGGCTCCTTCATACATGGAGTACATGCAAAGCCTCGACAAACCACCTCAATATGCAAAAGAGACTGAGGGAACTGCAGGAACCATGACCCCAGTCACAAATGATGTTAGTCCTCCATCTCTGGATACATGAACCATTTTAGCCTCGGAGTCAGCCTATGTTGAGATGGCAGAATATTTACGCATCTGATGTTCAAACGTTTATATCCAAGGGAATGTACCTTTTCAGCAAGTTACTCTGTACTTCGGTTTACCCGTCTCTGGTAAGAGTTAGTGTCGTGATGGATATATTTTGATGATTGAGCTATTCATATTTGTAAAGTATTTAGAGAAATTTTAATGAAAGATTCAAAGTATTTATTCCTATTAAAGCTGCCCGATTTTTCCTTTCCTGCTTATCGAAACAATTTCAGTCAGCTTTTTGTGTATTGGTTCTCTGCAAACAGATCACAGAGCTTGTTGAATCACTGTTGTCGTTATTGTTTTATTTGCAGCCCTTATCACTCCCCATAGAATTATAGTACCTGCCTGCAATTATGTAGCATTACCTAGTGAGGAACACCTGACTTCTGTAAGAAAGTAAAGACCCTACTGCGGCTGTAACAAAGTGGCACATTTTGAAGCCGTTTACACTTGTAACCTAAGATCAGGAAATTCATCGGTTACAGCACATCAGCTTGGGAAACACTAATCTTCCATACCCAGATCAGTCACTAACTTTCAGAAGCTTCAACCTTGAACTAACTGAAATGAACAGAATGGAAGTGATCTTAGTGAAGCAGCTCACAGCTTAGGAAAGGCATGCCTGAGCTTGCTTTCACATTTCCCCTGCACTTGGGCAAGAGCACAGGGCTCTCTAAGGGAAAACCCCAAGCTGCAACAAGACGTGTCTCAAGTAATTCAATAGGTGCCGCTCCTCCCTCTGATTCACCTCAGCACCAATCCCCCAAAACGATGCTAGAGGGGGCTGGGTTCCTGTGGCATCTTTCAGTTGAGCCATAAAAGTGAGGTCTTGACTTGAACTGGTCAAACCCATAGGTGCCGACTCTGTGGGGGCTCAGGGGCTCAAACGCCCATGCAGAAAACATAGGGGGCACTCAGCACTCATGGTGCTGGCCAGGACTGCTGCTCTGGTGGTCCTGGGGCTGGCCCCCAATCAGTTGTTCAGCCATTGGCTCTGCCCTGCCCATCAGTTGTTGAGCAGGGCTGCCCTGCCCCTCGCTCTTCTCTGCTCCCTCCTCTCCCCACTGCCTTTAAAGCAGGAGGGGGCAGATTTGGCAGAAAGAAGCGAGCGGCAGGTGGGAGGCACTCAGAGGAGGGGGTTTCAGGGGAGGGGATGGAGCAGGAAGAGGTGGAGGGGGGCAATGCCCTGGGAGCTGAGTGGGGGCGGGGCCTTGGGGGAGGGAGTGGAGCTGGTGTGGACACCCACCAGCAAAACCAAAAGTCAGCACCCCTGGTAAAAACTATTTGAAATTAGGCATTTCCATAAAACTGAAAATGTCATGAACATTTTCACCAATTTGGACTGGTTTAGTTCTGGCTACATGTGGTCAATTAAGTTCCCAAGAATCTTTTTTCAGGAGCAGAGGGTGCCAATACAAAGGCAACAATGCCATCTGAATGAAAGTTTACTGCACCTGACATCTCCAACTGGATTAGCCTTTCTTGTGTATTGTTGTTGTATGCTGCTAAATAGCTCTAACATTCAGCCCCAGAAGTGGTTGCATTGCACTCGTTTGTGAAGTGATCCCCATGAATGTAGGACCAGATTGTGATACTCTTACTCATGACTAGTACCTTACTCCATGTGTGTTCCCAATTAGGTCAATTGGCCTGCTTATGGAGTAGGATAATATTCAACGTGAGCAAATGTATCACAACCTGACTCATAATTTGCAACATCTGTTGAATGCATTGAGATCCTTAAACTATTTGTTCTGAACTATTACCACTATTTTGTATTTTAAATATCCTGACATGGTGCTATTAAACTAGGCAAACAATTTGGAGCACTCAACTCCCCTAAGATATTCTGCCCTCTTTTCCATTCAAAAATCTTTTGCGACCAGCTCAGATTTTTTATGAATTTTGGTGTTGGTCAAAGTCATTTGCCAAATGTTTCACTTGAACAGCTCCCAACATATGCAACACTTGCAGAATGCATATGCTGCATGTGTTCTTTATTGCCTCCATGTGATAGGTCACTTTTGTCACATGGGATTTTTTATATTTATATTATTTTTATATTTATATTATATTATATTATATTATATTATATATTTTTATATGCAACTGGATAAGGGATCTTGCAATAAAGAGGAGGAAGGCATGATCAAATCATCGAGTTGTCAGCTCACTCAGCGGGACAGTAACAGAGTTAGAAGGAGAAAGGATTAGGGAAAATCTGGGACATTTTTATCCTTTTTTTCTCTTCTGGGCTCCATGACCCAGGCCTTGCCTGAGACATCATTGCTACAAAACCTACTCTGGTCAGAATTAAAATCATCTTTGGGACGGAACATAAGAAGTGCCAGATGCTACACAAGATAAGGACTATGGTACCTTTAATTCCTCCTCACCTGCTGAAATTGTGTCCACCTGCACATATAGGTGATCCCTGATTGATGCTAGAGAAGAAGAAATCCCCTCCCAAAAGTTTCTGTTAACATGACCTGGAGGAAAATCCTTCACGACCCATAATTTAGCAATTAACCTTGTACATGAGAGAGAACCACCACTCTTAAGCATCTCATATCATTCGTACCTTGTGAATTGGCATCCAGACAATAGCCAGTTTCCTCTTCCATCCCAGCCATGTGGATTTTGCCAGTGCCTGAGGGCCAGAAAGTTCCAAAGTTTGTTTACTCCCAGCAGAAGTGGGAGGTGGGGGAGTGTATTTATTTAAATCCAAGCCAATTTTAATTTTCAGGATTGCCTACCTGTTGTATGGAGTTTCTGCTCTGAAATTAGGTCTCTCTCTTTAAATCTCATGTCCTGATTGGCTTTGGAGCTGTAATTTGAAAGTTGGAAGCTTGGTGTAACACAGCCAGGCAGACATATTTTTAAATGTCAGATCTAGTACTGAAGCATTTCAGTGTTGGAAAATAAATGTGATTTGCTTTGAGGACAGGACTTATTACGGAGGAACATTGTTGCAATCCAAGCTTTTTCATCAAATCTCTCACTCTCTCTCTCTCTGGCGCACTCTCTCTTTTTCACATGCACACACGTTTTCTCCAACCCCTTACCCTCCAGAAAAAGAGGAGAACCCTCTGATTCCATAGGGAAGTGGCATCTTGGCCTAGATGCAGCAGTAAGAATGGAGGATGGTTGTACTGATGTCTTCTAGACCCCCTTGGCCACATTTTCCAAAGATATCAGCACACTTGGTTTTGGTTCCTAAATAGAAGCTGAGTTGTTTTGAAAATCTGGCCTTAGGGAGATCAGGGAAATATAAATGCAATACAACTAGATTAGAAAACAAAGCATCGTTTAGTGTGCATATGTGCCATTGATCTGCAATGCTGGGAATAGGAGATCTGTCCAAGTGTGCCCTGAGATTGTGACCTCTGCTAGCAACTAGTTCACAGAAATTATGAACTCTTAATAAGGATGCCTGGATGGATAGGAAAAATCTCCATTATCTAGCTATAGTTCAATGGTACAGGCCTATATTTTGTGATCAGTGGGCTCTGAGATCTGTCCCCTTTCACAATCGCACTTTAGGATGATAAACACCCAGGACAGAGAAAACCAGAGATGAGTTCCTTCCTCCCTGTTAAAGTTACCAAATGTACAGTGGAGAGAGATGTCTCGAACACAAATACTCCAGCCATTAACCGACTGACCATTCAGCTCCCAAGCCCCCTTCCCTCTATCACTTCATGTGTCTGCATTACAGCACCAAGGCCTCATTAACATTTCTATTTGCTGTGCTCCATGACCTCACATTACGACACAATGGGGCTGGTGAACAAACAGCTGCTGACATTGTGGTTGTGTTTTTCAAGAGGACTTGCTGCTCAGCTGAGTTCTGATGTCATCATGGCAATAGCTATAGTGTAAATCATATTTAGCTGCCACATCTAACTATTCACCTAGCTTTCCGTCCCCATATGTAATATGGGAAAACAGTCCATTGTTCTAGCTATAAATGCATATAGGGCCAGATTTTCAGAGGGGCTGAGCCCCTCAGCTCCCATTAATTCCAGTGCCTCTGGAAGTCAGACAGATTCTGTATAATATTTATTCGCTACGGGCTATACTCCAGCCAGGCTGAGTTCCAGTCCCCTGTTTGTGTATATTCCTTGAAGCTACAAATGAACTAGGTGATCTAATGCTCCCTTCTGGCTTTAATCTATGAATTTTTAAGATTTGCCCTCACGGTTCACTGCAGGTGTTAAGACGGTGGGCACAGTGATGGAAGGTGCAGATTTTACTCACAAAAGAGAGTCAGGAGCACTGAAAATGTGGCCTTCAAATCAGTATATCTATCGATTATACCAGTAAGCAAAACCTCTCCTTGTTAGCAGGTACTGCCCTGATGAATGAATGCAATGTCCACAGACACTGACAGTTCATAGTTCATTAATGAGAGGAATCATTTGTATATCTGTATATCCAATTGGCATCTGGTATCTTCTTGATCTATTTTTAATCCTTGTTCTGAGCGGGAAACACATTTGTCATTCAAGGGTATTAAAATTATCCTAGATATCTATGGGATAAGGGCATGATGTGGTTTTAATACCGTCTGCTGACTCTCTCTCTCTCTCTTCCCCTGCACTTCCCACCTCCCCTGTCTCACACATTGTTTTTGGCTCAGCAACAGAAATCATTGCCAGGGCACCCCAGACATTTTTCAGGTGTCAAACACATCTGAACCACTCTCACTTTAGGGGTCGCAGCACCAAGCATGTTTGGTCCGCCGTTCCTCTGTCAAAATGGATCAGGCCAAATTTCAGTGAGTGGCATCATGACCCAGCAGCTGGGGTCACAAAGGCACTCAGGGTTAGCCCAGTGGCCCCTCCGTCAAAGGGCCACCAAGCCAAACCTGAATGGTTCTGCGACCTCACAGGACAGGTCACAACGCCACTCAGTTTAGGGCCCTCCAATTGGGGACCCAGGGCAAACCGCCTCTGTTGCCCCTCCCTGCCTGCCTCTCTGCCCTGTGGGGAGCTTGCCCTTGCCAGTCGCATATATTGACTGTAATGTGCATCCGGCTGTGGGTGCTGCTGAATCAGAGTTCTGTGTTCAGAGTGAAACCACCAAATCTTTTCATTTCTCTCTCATCTATATGTATATATAAACAGCAATCTGATTATACTTATCTTTGCTCATTCTGCTTACAGCTGAGTTGGATTGGTCCCAAAGCACAAAGAACAGTGACTAATCCAGTGAGCCACCCACAGCCTGGAGATTGTTAAACATCAATGGGATTAGCTTGAAAGGCACAAAAAGGAAGATTTACTCTTTGGTTCCCATGAAGACTAGTGCATGTTGCTTTCTGTTTTGAATAAATACTGCTAGTTTTGCATTCTTTTCACTCTGCCCTTTCGATCCTGTCCACATTGTGTGTACTGTGTGCTTATCCTGTATTGTTGTATAAATGCTAAAGTCTGAGCTGTTTCTAAATGTGCCATGTAAACCATATTCCTTTTCAGTTCTGCAGGGGTACTTCATTATGAAATAGACGTAAGGGCCGGATTCCATTGCTGTGATAAATCACAATAGCCTTTGATTTCGGGTTGGTGCTGTCCATTTACACCAGTCAAGGATCTTGCCTGTATACACATGTACAATTGCTGTTGGGATAGTAGCTTGGTATTAGGAATCATGAGAAACCATTCTGTATAAAGTGAAAACCAGAGATGGACCCAATTTCCAAACTTCAGTTTTGGATACAGATCTGGGGAACTATATAAGAGCTAAGCTGTTGTTGTTGTTGTTATATTAATTTATTATCATTATTATTATTATTTATTTACTTATTTTATTTGGTTTGATTTTATTTTTTATTTTATTTTATATTTCAAATGCAGAAAGTTTAGGTGGGTTCAGGTGTGAGTTTGTAAGTGGGCCCTTTATCAAAAAAAAGGAGATTTATGCTGTGACGTTGCACTCTATATGATTGTATGAAAATATGCTAAGGAGCGTGAAGATAATGTAACTGGAATACACTTCATGCAAAAGGTCTCTTGTAAGGTATCATTACAAAGCTTATAATATACCGAGTGTGGGCATCCTATTTGTATAAATATATCACTCTTGTATCTGAAATTAGAAATATGAAATATAACTCTGAGGGCCTATTGTAGTTATGTGAAGTGTGCGCCATTAATGGTGGTTGGGAATCTTGATGGCTCCCATCAGCCAGGACAATTGACTGTGGATGGCTCTGTTTGCAGGCAGGCCTTCCTCTGAGTCAGGCTGGGAGGAATGAAGGATTGGGGTCTCACAGGACATGTGACCATGTCACCTGGTACTGGAATCCATCTTCAACCTGGTGCCTTTCCATTTAGAAAGCGGGAGGACCCAGAGAGACAAAAGATTCCCGCCTTGTAACAAAGCCATATAAGGGGTGGAACAGAATAAAGGGGCAACCATCATGAGAAATCCCCTAGCTACCACCTGAGCTGGAACAAGGGCTGTACCACAGGAAAGGATTGTGCCCAGACTAGGAAGACATCCAGTCTGTGAAAGAAACTTATTGAAACATCTCTGAGGGTGAGATTTTATTTATATTCAGTTTTATTACTATATTAGGCTTAGACTTGCATGATTTATTTTATTTTACTTGGTAATTCACTTTGTTCTGTCTGTTACGACTTGGAACCACTTAAATCCTACTTTTTGTATTTAATAAAATCACTTTTTACTTATTAATTAACCCAGAGTATGCATTAATACCGTGGGGGGAGGGGGGCAAACAGCTGTGCATATCTCTCTATCAGGGTTATAGAGGGTGACCAATTTATGAATTTACCCTGTATAAGCTTTATATAGGGTAAAATGGATTTATTTGGGGTTTGGATCCCATTGGGAGTTTGACATCTGAGTGTTAAAGACAGGAACAGTTCTTAAACTGCTTTCAGTTAAGCCTCCAGCTGTTAGGGGACATGGTTCAGACCTGGGTCTGGGTTTGCAGCAGGCTAGCAGGTCTGGCTCAAACCAGGCAGAGCACTGAAGTCCCAAGCTGGGAGGACAGGAAAACAGGGGCAGAAGTAGTCCTGGCACATCAGTGGGCAGCCCAAAGGGGGTTTCTGTGATCCAACCTGTCACATATGCACTTCCTTTCTGGAACTGGTCTTTGATTTAGTGTTCAAGGGTGATCATCTACTGGACTGTAGATCTTTTATAAGGACTAACACAAATTTTCACTCAAAATTCAAACCAGACCATTTCTGAGGGTTGGGGAAGTTTTATTGTTTAATTTAAAAATATTGGTTGTTTCGTATTGTGAGAGATAGATGTAAATATAAGAAAATTTGGGCAACTGATTTTGCCCCTCTCTAAAGCCGTAGACCCTTTGTCATGTCCATGCCATGTGAACAATGGACAGGGTAAAAGGCTATTTTTACCACACTTAAAGTAGATGCAACTCCATGGCCCTTCAGTGGAGTAAATCAGTTTATGGCAGCAGTGAACTTGATTCTATTGTGTTATCAGTGCTTTGTTTTGTATTTGTGGTGGGGTCGGTCTTACTGTTCACTGTTATTTGTTCTCTATTTCTTCATGCTTCAGCCATGTTGGATCAGAGCAAGGTTATACAGTTATGTGTATGGTTCATCTCATACCTGTGATGGTGGGAAAATGAATCTGTATTGAAACAATACACCAGCATTTGTCATTTTAGCAACAAATGTTGATTTGTTCCTAGAAAGGGAGGGGAATTGATGCTAATTAATGGAGTTATTTGGGCAACATTGGGTAGATGTTAGGACTTCATGAAGTGGAACAGGAGCAACACTGTTTTTGATTTTCCATCGGGCCAAACTCTGTACTGTTAAAACGTATAATGGAAAATATCACTATTCTCACAACTCTTTGTGAGTGTGCTTGTCTCTGTATGTTCAGAAGTTAAAACTCACCTAGTATTTGCAGTTAGTATCTGTGGTGTAAAACCTGATGGAGACACAAATAACAAATCAGAAAAAACTCTTTGAAATACCTACTGCCACACGCCCATCAGTGCATCAGAGTTTACCATGTATGTTAGGGCAATACACTGCAGGCTGAATTAGTAGCTGACATTAATCAGCATGGCCCCGTTGACTCCACAGGTGCCAGGCCGATTTCCACCCTCTGAAGACAGAGCTGCAGTGATGTTAAAGGCACTAATGGCTCCACTTGCCAATGTCTATGTATTTAGAGGAATGATGACTTCTGGCGAGTGCCAATTGGCAGGCAAAGATCGTGCTCCTGTTGTGATCTGTGGGAAATAATAACGTGCCACACAGTGTTGATTATAGCTATAATGATGATTTGCATTTCCACAGCACCTTTTCATCTAAGGGCCTCAGAGCACCTTGGAAACTTTAATTAATTAACCTGCACAAAACCCCTGTGAGGATGCATATATAATAATAAACACATTTCATGACCTTTTGCCCTTTTACTTCATAGCTTTTGTCTGTCTCTATCCCTTGCTGTGCATGTCTAATTTAGGGCCCAGATTCTGCAGCCTTTACCTTCATTATGCATTACTTATTCTTCAAAGTATTCCTTTTAGGATGAGAGAAAGGGTGGCCTACAGGTTAAGGGCCTAGGTTTGGCTTCAGGAAATCTAACTTCATTTCTTCTCGCAGCCAGAAACTTCTTGTGTGACCTTGGGCAAGTAATTTAGAGTACATCTATGCAGTGAGCCTCTGAGCCTGGGTTGACAGGCTCTCACTAAAATATCTGTATAAACAGTGCTCTTAACTTGCATCTCAGGCAGAAGCTCTTGTCCTGAAGCCCATCCCTTCTCCATAGGCTTCAGAGCCCGAGCTCCAGCCCAAGATGCAATAATCATATAAGCCCAGCTAACCCGAGTCTGTCCTGTAGGCTGCCGTGGACTGTGCAGACTTAACCTTCATCTCTCTGGGCCTCAGAGCCCTATCAGTAAAATTAAGACAGCAATAACTGTCTTTTATCTGTCCTGCATATTTAGATTGTAAAGTCTTCACAGCAGGACCTATTGCTTATTGTGGTTGTAAAGTGCCTAGTGCACTTGGGTCTTGATCTTGCTTGGGACCCATAGACATTAGCATAATACAGAGAAGAAGAAGAATGTGGGCAGGGTATTGATCTAGTCCTCTTTGAAATGGGACTAGATCAAAGCAAATGAATGAACTGTTAATGCATATCAGCAGGATCCACACAGTTAGTTTGTGGGAGGCTAATGTGGGATAGCTGGATAGCCCAGCTTGCCACGAACTAAAGGTTCATCTATACAAGCCCTAAATCACTTGCCAAATGTTCCAGAAAGAGTCACTGGCAAATCCACTTGCTATCTAACAGCTAGATGCCGGCCCTATTAACTATAAAAAATAAATACTCCCTTCTCCTCTTCCAGCACTTACAAATTCCCAGTAACCAAGTTTTATTTTAGGGGCAAAAGGAATAGAAATGGAGAGCTGGGGCTATTATCGTGGGCTGTGAACAAAAGAAATCCTCTTCTTGACAAGGGAGCCCTCTTTTAATTGAAAAGGAGTACTTGTGGCACCTTAGACACTAACAAATTTATTAGTCTCTAAGGTGCCACAAGTACTCCTTTTCTTTTTATGGATAAAGACTAACATGGCTGCTACTCTTAAACCTGTCTTTTCATTGAGTAGATTAAACTTGTTTCGGACAGGAGCTGTGATTCTTCAATACCGACACCTCAAAAGATTAATTTAAAAGTTAGACATAAGGATTCCAAATAATTGTATCACTTGGCGGTGAACTTCCAGGTTATTTTGGTGTTAGATATTACAAGTAGTGATGGATAATGGCACGTGAGAGAGAGGTAGAATTTTAGAGAACCTGAAAAAGAAGGAAATTCAGTCTCAGTGGAAATAGAACAACTTTCAGTTGCCTTCTCTGGTATTATCTCTTGGGGGAAAGGAAGAGGAGGAGATAGCTGGAGCAATAAGCCAATGGCTTCTTTGGAAACCTGGGTTTAAATCCTGTCTAAAGTCACACAAGTGAAATAGATTTGTGAGGCTGTCTTACCCTTATATCTGTTGGACATTTCTCTACATTGTCAAATCAGCATTTGACTGGCAGGTTCTGCTCAGACAAAGTTCATGACTGAAATAGGTAGGTCAAGGTTCAGATACACTGGCTGAGTGAAGATACCTACACAAAAATAATTCAGTTTTTGTCTGAATTATTATGCTCTGGCTGTCATGAATTCACACAAAAAAAAAAACCAGAGAAGGGGATGATGGATCTTCACATTCCTCTTGGACATCTGCCTGTCTAGGCAGATCTATAATTATATTTATAGCATCTCTATCTACAAATATCTGCCTGTCTGTAGTTGAAATAAAGACTATAAACTGACAAATATTCAGTGTCTGTGATTACATAATGCTGAAATATAGCCACTTCAACCATTTCCTAATACTATATAGCCATTTTTGTATGATAATCTGCAATGTTCTTTAAAAAAAAAACCAAAAATCCCCAGTGTTCTCTTTTGAATGTCAGAAGGTGAATACTCTCCTAGAGACAGGCAGTGTGATCTAGTGAGCAAAGCACAAGAATAGGACTCAGAGGAGCTGGGTTCTATTTCCAGTTCTGCTACTGAATTACCTTTCACAGCTCACGTCAGCTCTCTGTGTTTCACGTTCTCCATCTATAAAATAAGGCTAATGATGCTGATCTCCTTTGTAAAGTACTTTGAGATACAGGGATGAAAGGTGCTATATCCAAGCTATGTATTATCATATCAGGCAGTGTTGTCAAGTGGTTAGACTAAGAGAATGGAAATCAAGAGTTTCTGATTTTATCCCCACTTCTGCCACTGATTGGCTGTGTGACCTTAAAGAGGTCTCTTTGTCTATATGTGGTTCAATTTCCCAATTTGGAAAGCGGGGAATGATATATAATACATAAAAAAACCTCACAGAAATGCATTATAAAGCTGAATTAAAACAACTGTAATATGTTGGGGTTAAAGGTGCACAGTGTGGAATATCAGATCCTGCTTGATGGGGGCTGTTGGCAAATGTTGACTTCTGCCTGGTGACCACTGTACGGGTAGTATGAACACATTATTTATTTGAGCACGGATGGCATTAATGTACCTATCTTACAATGGAGCTGTAAGCATGAATTACTTAGTGTTTGCAAAGCACATTGTGATGAAGAGCACTAGATAAGTGCTATGCAGCATATTATTACTATAAACCATGACATTGATTACATCACTGTAGACTGACAGAATTAAATGCAATCAGACATCAGTCCTAGACTGCAGAGGTGCAACTACACATTAAAGGGGACCCTAACTGTAATCAGGACATTGTGTAGACCAGTGGTTCTCAACCAGGGTGTTGTATCAACCAGGCAAGGTACTAACAAGCTTCAACAGGTCTTTATTTTCAAAGTGGAAACGTCTTTACCAAGCTGCTGCTGCACCCTGTGTAGCTTTCTCCCAGCCTCTCAACTCCTCCCCCCTCCTTCCTGTTTCCTGTCCTTTCAGACTCCCAACAGCCAGTGCTCCCAATTCTAATAATCACAAGCAACATCTAAACACCACACAAGGGTACGTGTACCCCAGAGGTCTTCCAGGAGGTACATCAATTCATCTAGATATTTGCCTACAACTGTCTACATAAAAAGCACTAGCAAAGTCAGTACAAACTAAAATTTCATACAATGACTTGTTTATACTGCTTTATATACTGTACACTGAAATGTAAGTACAATATTTATATGCCAATTGATTTCTTTTATAATTATTTGGTAAAAATAAGAAAGCAAACAATTTTTCACTAATAGTGTGCTGTGAGACTTTTGTATTGTCATGTCTGATTTTGTACGCAAGTAATTTTAAGTGAGGTGAAACTTGGGGTACACAAGACAAATCAGATGCCTGAAAGGGGTTCAGTAGTCTGGAAAGGCTGAGAGCCACTGGTATAGACATACACCTTTAAGTATTTGCTGTGTTAACTGAGAGGCATTAAAGATAACAGCTGCTGCAAATAACTTTGTGTAGTTTGGCACATCCATATAACCAAAGATAGTGCTTTTTCTTCCAGGATAGTTAACTTAGCACTTCATTAGTATGTGTACGAAACAAAGTGTGTAGCACATTTGTCACCCCCCATTGCGCGCGCACACACATACACACACACAATTCCAAAACACGCACAAATAAATAGACTCGCTTCTTCCAAAAAGTATTCAAGGAAAAGGCTGCATTTGCCTGAAGCAGAGGCCAGATGCTTTGACTTCCAGCTTTCTTCCATCAAAGCTGTGCAGTTTTGAAATTAAAATCTACAGCAATAATGAAACATATTAAAATGCATGCAAAGTCTTGAGGGCTTATAATATGCTAAAAACTGGCAATGCATGTTTACACCCATATATCAACTTGGATGTGCTGAAAAGATTTAAAGTGTAAAATATGCAAATATGTGTCATATTGTCACACTTGGTCTCCCTAATGGAACTCCCTTTCATCTCAACTCTCCTTAATTTCATGAATATTACATGCCCCTCACACCTTTTACTCCTGCTGTTGCTAGGCTGAGAAGATTATGAAAATATGTTAATAGTAACTTTCATCAAATAAAAGTTGCAGTATTCTAAATAAGAAAAAAAAATCATCTCTTAAAATACAAATGGTCCAGGCTTTGTAAGCCATTTTATTTTCCATTGGGAGCTTGGATAACGATTGACCAATTAAATTAATGAAAAAAGACTGTGGGATTGACAGAATCTTTGCATGCAAAATGGTGAAGCCAGCACATGCCAAAAAAGTGAGATAGACAGAGATCTTGGGTGGATATGTTTGGATAAAGAACCTGGAGAAGAGGGTTTCAGTTCCGCGAGGTTTTCATTTATGCACCAGCCAATGCCTCTTCTAGCAGTGGGATATATGACTTCCCAGCCTTGTTAGGCAGACTTTAGAGTTCTGAGCCAGTTTTTCAAATGTTCCTCATGCACAGTTGTGGACAGAGTTTCATACCAGCTCAGCATCCAGCAGCTCCTATTACGGCTACATTTTCAAAAGCACCCAACAGGCTGAACTATCGGAAAAATCTGGCCCCAATAGCGGGCGCTGTGTTCTTTTGAAAACATTGCCCTCGTTTCTTAGGGCTTGTCAGCTCAGGGGTGACACTATGGTTAGCTTGTTCATGTCAATACACAATGTTTCTAATGTAAGGTGTTATTTCAAAGCTTGTATTAATGGCAGTGCTTACTAATAACTTTTCCCCCTTTCTTGTTTTTGAAGCAAAAAGAAACTTCCATCTCTAAATATTCCTAAATGGAAGTCAAAGAAAAATCTGGCTTGTTCACCTCTCATACACAGTGGTTTTGTATTTGTTTGGACCAGATTCACCACTCATCCAAGGTCACTTTGTGCCACCTAAGCATAAGTGGTCTAAAATATATAGAGATTTCTTCTTGTGTAGGGGAACTCTCTGCCAATACAGAGTGATGGAGACCACTTGACTGCACCGCAGTCCTCAAGCTAAGGTGAGGGAGGAAGCACATCAGGGACCTTCAAGGGGTGGGCTCAGAGCATTGCGGGGTGTTGTGGAGTGCAGCTCCTCTAACACTGGCATAGGTCTCTTATGGCCCTTGTGAGCATGGAGGATGTTAGAGTAGGCCGCCTGCTGGCTGTAACGATCCGGGAGGCAGAATGGGCTCCCTGCTGCTGCCATTTGGCACTGCAAACATGAACAGATGATATGACCTAGTTGAGACGCTGGACAACTGCCTTCAATAGAGTTACTCCAGAGATGCATTGCAGCAGAGTGAGATGAGAATGAGACCCCTGAACGAGTAAAATTTGTTCTTTCCTCTTGGTATAGAGACAGACAGCACATGGACAGATGCAGAGATTTTGATTGATTTATGTATATAAAGTCTCACTCTTGCTCTGCCACGCACACACAGAGTAAATATACAAACACTGATTGGTGTTGACTAGAAATGAGACAAAGCAAAACGTTATATCTGAAAATCCCACCCCTTCCCTAATCTGTGGCTCCAGGCTCCCTCAACAGGAACAGTCTTCGCAATGCCCTTAGTCATCCTTGTGGAAATTCCGGATGGGGATGTTCGTCTGTTTTTTAATAGTGCCAGTCTGCAGCTAAGTTTTGGAAGAGCAAAGGATTGCGCTTAGCACAATGGGATTCAGGTCCACAACCAGAGCCCTTAGGCAGTCCCTCCATCAGGACAGTAGAAATCAATAGAAACCAGGTGATAGAGTCTACTGGAGTTTCTTATAGAGCAGGAACAACTTGGAGGCAAAAAGAACTTTTTCACAAGAGAAAAACCCCTTTGGAATAATGCTTGGAGGTCAGTGACATCAGTTGCTATGAAATTCCCTAACCGTAGGAATAGATCAGAGTGCAGTGGATCCTCAAGCCTGAATTCATTCTAATTCTGACTTTAGGGGAAAATGCATATCCCTTGTCCTTGCAGTTGGGGATATAACCTAATAACTACATACTGCTGTATTAACAAACTGCCTCATATGTGATATTCACATAACACGTGCATTGTAACCTGACGACAACCCATGCTGCTGTAAGTAAATGTTTAACAATATCACATAGCTTTGAGGAGCACCTCAGCACCTCATCATCCTTTGTCAGCAGAGACAGGCACGACAATGCTTATATAGACCCGTCGACAAATGGTCTGGTGAAACCTCTCTGTAATAATCATGGAATTTTCCCAAAGTGTTCCTTTTATTATCTGTCCTAAGCTCATCTATTTTTAACTACTGAGATTTATTATAAATGGAATAGCACAGCGTATAAGGTCAGGCAACCCTTGATTACAGATACAGTAAATCAACCTAGATTCATTTTAATGAGACACATCATTCTATTCTTTTTTTTTTCATGAGAGTTCCTCAAAGAACAAACTTTTTCAAAGACTAACGTGGTAATTGGCTGAAAGATTCTTTGGTTTTATACCTCGCCACTCGTTTTCTTTCAGCTATACCACAGGAAGAAGACTGTGTTTGTTGGGTTTTTTTAATATCAATCCTCTCGGAACCGAAGCAGAAACGTAAGGAACAATCTGAAAATGAAATTGTACTGTAAACAGTGGGAGAGGTGGAATCTTCAACCACCAGGACTTTGGAACATACAGTACAACTTACCCAACTACAGCCCTGATTAATCGTGGAACTCATGGATGTGAGTTACTTCAAGCATGTGAAGAATCTCATTGAAGTCACTGGGATTATTCCCATGCTTAAGTACAAGCATATTCAAGTAACTTGTTGAAAAAGGACCTACGCAGATTGCCCACACGTCATGGCTAGAAAACACAAGCTGGTGAATAAAATGGGATTCAGTGAATGAAGGTGGCCTGATGACATGATTATACAGAAATTGCCAGGTAATCACCTTCCCTTAAGACACTGAAGTATTTTTATTTTGTTGAAGTTGTAATAATGTGCATTTTCCAGGAAAATGAGAGATTCCAATTGGCAACTGAGGAGATCAGTGTCCTTTCTAGTGGAATATTTCACTGTAGCAGGCTGGATAAGGCTGAGAAGGCAAATATATGGTAGGCTCATGGTGCTGGCACTGAGAGCTGGCTGCACAGTTCTACTGTGATTTTAGTTACTATCTAAAATATGTATTATGTGGTAGATCTAGTCAGAACATTCCAGTTGAAATTATGGTTAGAAAATAGAAAATATCACAAAACTGTTTTCTGGCTAGATCAGCTACATGTAAAGGTATTAATTCTGACCCATCTGACACGCATACAACCCTATTGATTTCAACAGAGTTGCACATATAGAAGCCAGAGAAAAATTAGGCTCTCTGAGGTTGCATGGAAAGGGGATCCTCTGAACATGACGATATTCCTATCTATGTGTTAGGACTCAGCCACTAAGAACCTGGACTGTGTGGTTCCTGACAGGGTTCACAAACAGAACCCTGCCATTCTAAAAATGGGAGCAATGATCAAGGCTAGACAAAATCCACAACTGTAACTTCTCATGGATTTTATTAATCTAAATTGGTGGTTTGATTTGTCTGAGTTCATAGCCCTTTAGTTTGGTTGGAGCTTTGGAGCTGGACTAACCAGAAAAGCCACTGTGAAACTTTATGAAAACCCTACAAAAATTGCCTCTTTCTTCAGTGAAACTAATGAACTTTGCTTCCAATCTCCACAAACACCACCTTCCCCAAAAGGGCTTGCCTCCCCAACACACACTTAACTTTCACTGTCTTTTATGGGACAGGCAACCTGTAGTCCATAGCTTCTGCCTTGGATAGCTCTGTGGAGAACCCAGCTGGGCTACTCCTTCCATCTGTTGTCTTCAATGGGAAGATAGATATAAAAGATCCAAGGTAAATATAAGATATTATTTATTTATTTATTTTATTTTATAACAACTAACCAACTGTTGGGTTTTGGTCAATTTCTATCTTTTCATCCAGCTCTAAATTATCCTTTATTTACCTGCAAAGATTGATCAGTATTGCATGGCTAGATAACATGTATATTCCTTTAAGAGACCTGATTTCTTAGCAAGATTTCTGTGGAGTCTATTTCTTTTAATTTTTCATAAAGTGTAGCTTATGAAAAATTTAAATGAAATCATTTAGTAGTGATTGCGCCATAAACACAACATGAACTCCTTTAAAATTCCAATTATATAGGAGCTCACCTTTTTAAGTGGCTTTTGAAGAGAATAGCTAAGCACAACGTTGAGTCTTTTGGATGGATGAGATGTAAAATCAAGGGCTTGGCCATTTATGGTCATTAGAGATCCTGTAGCACCTTCTGCAAGAGTAGGGGAGTTAGCCCAGTGATCTGGCTAAAATCCAAATTGAATAATTAAATTCTGCCTACTTAAAATTCTCCCTGTAGTTTCAGCTGCATATAGTATTCTTCACTTCCTCCCTTAAAATGATATGCAGTGTTGCTGCCCACTGTTAAACAGCTGCCACATTCCACCCTAAAGCCAGTGGCATTTCAGTGGTTGTTGAAATAATAATAGATTACAGTTAATACACTTGCCTAGTATAGCTTCCCAATACCTAATAATATCACGGTGTTAAGGTGTGATGTCTCATGATGTACCAGGGCTAAAAACAAAGGTGCAGATCCTCAGCTGGTGTAAATTGGTGTTGCTTTAGTGACACCAATTTACACTGTCTCAAGATTTGGCACAAATCCTTATATTGTTAGAAAGGGCAGAATCCCCGGATTATGGGTAGAATAAACACTTAGGACTGATCTTGATCTCACACAAGTGTAAATCAGGAATAACCCCATCAAATGTAATTGACTTAGTGGTAAATAAGGTAAGAATCAAGCCCCTTGATTCTAGTGCTGACTACATTGACTTCAGTGAGACTACTCACATGCTTAAAGTTAGGCATGTGCTTAAGTAATTTGCTGAACTGGGACCTATGACAGGATCAGCCTGCTCGAAGAAATATAGTCTGATTGGAACTCAAACTCTTCTTTGTTCCTGATATTCTTTGAACAATCAAAACAACATGCTCACTCGTGAGTAGGACCCCACCAAATTCACATCTGTGAAAAATGCTTGCAGACCATGACATCTGTTTTCCCCCATGAAATCTGGTCTTTTGTATACATTTGCCCTATAGCAGCATTTCTCAAACTGGGGGGTCCCAGCCCAGAAGGGGGGGTCACAAGGTTATTGTAGAGGGTTTGCAGTATTGCCACCCTTACTTCTGTGCTGCTTTCAGAACTGGGTGGCCGGAGAGCTGCAGCTGCTGGTCAGGCACCCAGTTCTGAAGGCAGCGCCACGACCAGCAGTGGTGCAGAAGTAAAGGCGGCATGGTAGGGGGGTGTTGTCACTTTTTGGGGGGTCACCATGGGCTTTACATGTTTATATTTTGCCATTTTTGAATACATATTCATGCTTTGTTACAATACCATGAAATTTAAGATTTAAACACCTGAAATTGGGAAATTCAAAATTTTAAAATGCCATGAGCATGAAATTTATGAAAATGGACTCTGTATTTGGTAGGGCCATGTTCAGGAGTGAATTTAGATTCAATTTTGAACAAAAAATTGTATCTAAATTAACAGGAAATTTTCAGAATTTGACAACAAACCTCTCTCTCTCTTTGTGATAGTTTCCTGTACCATACTATCTGAGTGATTCATGTGTTTGTCTAAATAATAGCTCTTTTACTAACCTCTATATAAACAAAAAATGATTCACATTAAGCCAAACAAAAAGGGGATCAAAAATGCGAACTCATATCCAGCAAACTTGCTTGCCAGTAAATGTCCCTATTATTCAACCAGCTTGATATTTAACCTATATTTCCTGCTGAAGCCTAAGCCTGTTATGTCTTGCTCTGTCCTCATGGATTAGTGAGAATGTTTCACACTATGTCCTCTTAATAACATCCCTTTTCATATTTGTACGCAGATACATTATGGTTCCCCTCAATCTTTTTATTACCATAATGAACATGCTCAGTTCTGTTAACCTTTCCTTATACCGTAGGTTTCATTTTTCCAGGCCTTTTATGATTCTTGTTGCTCATCTCTGTGTCCACTCCTCTAGTCTGTTTCATTTCTGAAATATAGTGCCCAGAATTGAATGCACTATGTTATGATGCCAACATTCAGATACTATGTTGGTAGGCACCTTGGAAATAGATGGATCCATCTAACTAGTGCTGTTGGCGTCAGAATCATTATTTCTGTTTAATTCCAATTTAAATCCCTAATCTTGGAAAGGCTGTGTCTACACTGTGCACCTGACAGCGGCACAGCTGTGCGGCTACAGCTGAGCCCCTGCAAGCTGTGCAGTGTAGCCACTCTTTTGTGGGCAGGAGAGAGCTCTTCTGCCAACAAAATAAAACCACCCCCAACCAGGGGCGTTAGTTTTGTCCGTGGAAGAGTGTCTTCTGACAAAGCACGGTCTTCTTTTAACAAAGCACTGTCCACGCTAGCGCTTTTTGTTGGTAAAACTTTTGTCTGCGAGAGGTGTGTTTTTTCACACCCCTGACTGACAAAAGTTTTACTGATGAAAGTGCAGTGTAGACATAGCCTGATACACTAACTTTACTCACTGTGAGTAGTTCCATTAACTTTACTGGGACCAACTTACTGTGTCCATAGTTAAGCATATGTGCAAGTCTTTGAAGGCTCAAGGCCCAATAGAACATTTTCTTCTTTCAAGACAGTATCATATGAATGACTGAGTCTTACTTATGTTTTGTAGCATCCAGATCCTTCTTGGTTTTACTGCTGCCCAACTTGTATTCTCTTAACTTTGGTTTGTGTAGTGAGTGTAGGTATTTGTTCCACTTTACATTTGCCTTTAATAAATCTCATTTTGTTGATGTCAGACCATTTCTCAAACACATTGAAATTTTATTGTATTTTCTTTGTAGTTGTGATCCCTCCCAGATATGAATTATCTCTAAAGTCTCTCTGTCATCCAAAGTGTTACTTAAAATATGGGACCTTAAGAAGACCTTTGTGAAAGCTCATTCAATAACTTCTCCATGCTTGACAGAGGAAGCCTGATAGACAATTTGGTTATGTAATTATATGCATAATTACTGAGATTTCATGTACAAATTAGGAAATTGTGTGTACAAATGGCCAATTATATCTATCTGTGTGCATAATTACCTAATTTGCACATGTAATCACAGTCACCCTGCTTTCAAATTAGACATGCAACTGCATTTGCAAATTAGGTGCATGGATTTGCACACCTAAAATTGCTTAAAAATCAAACTTTCAGCCATTAATAATTCTTCTCTTGGTCTGATGCTGCTGTCATTTTTGAGAGTGTAAATTGGACATAATTCTGTTGAAGATAACAGTTCAAACCTTTTAAAACTTGTTAAAGTGAGATTAGAATCAGTCCCTCCGACTTTGTTTTCATAATCAATTCTTAATCTTGGTTTAATTTCACTATGAGAATGGCATGCGGGACCTTGTCTAATGCATTACAAAAATCAACGTCTACTATGTCCACTGTGTTTCATTTATGCACCAGCTTGCTGACCTATGAAAGAAGGACATGAAATGAACAATTTATATATAGATATACTTCAAATACCTGTTACTAGCACAGCCTTAAATTATTAAAACTAAAATGTAAATCTAAGTTATTTGTCACCATTTATATTCTTTCTTCACTTTTTGCAGTCCTCTCCATTTGGGCAATGAAAACAGACCGGGCAATTTCAACTTTTGTTTAGAGTCACAATTTCTTCCTTGTTCTCATACACAATGTTGGTTGATGGCCTGATACAAAGCCCACTGAAGTCAATAGAAAGACTCACTGACTTCAGTGGGTTTTAGATCAGACCGTGAGTTCCCAAAACCTCAAGGTTTTGTTTTGTTTTAAATCCTATTTTCACTATATTTTTAACAATGAAAACATGCCTTTATCATAAATGTGGGTCAATAACTAATTGATACTGTCCCTTTAGGACAGTTTGTGTTTGGCAAAACTCTGTGGCCATCTAGGGGCCTGATCTAACACCCATCACAATCAGTGGGAGTTTTCCAATTAAATTCAAGCCGTAAGTCAATTCAAGCCCTAAATTGGCGGTTCTCAAACTGGGGGTCGTGACCCCTCAGGGGGTCACAAGGTTATTACATGGGGGGTTGCAAGCTGTCAGCCTCCATCCCAAACCACACTTTACTCCAGCATTTATAAGAGTGTTAAATATAAAAAAAAAGAGTTTTTAATTCATAAGGGGTTTCGCACTCAGAGGCTTGCTAAGTCCTCACTAGTCAACTGGTTTATTAATTATTTTAGCAGCTTTGCAGACATGGAAGACCAATTTGCTAACCTGTAATTTCCTGGATTCCTCTTCTCTGTCTTCTTTAAAAGAGAAACTATGACTGCCCTTTCTAAGTCTCTTGGGACCTCACCTGTCCTCCATGAATTCTCTAAAAATAATTACTAATGGTTCCAGTATCATTCTTCTGATAGCAGCTTTAGCAGTCTAAAATGAATTTGATTGGACTCTCCTAATTTGACTGTATTCACATTATCTAGATATTCTTTAATCTGTTCCAACCTAATACTGGCTTGTGACCTCCTTCTTCCCTTGTTAACGTTCAGTGCATTAAGATCCTCTTACTGCCAGCCTTTTTCAGTGAAAACTAAAGCAACATAGCTATTACGCATTTCAGTCTTCTCCTTGTCATCTGTTAATTTTTTCATCTCTTTTTCTTCACTAGGTAGCAGACCTAACACTTTCTTTTGTCAGCCTCTTGCTTCTTATGTACTTATAAAACTTTTCCTTGTTCCATTTTACATCCTTTGCTAATAGGACCTCATTTTATACCTTTGCCTTTCTGACTTCTGCTCCTACGTGTCCTTTCTTTCTTCCAGCAAGAGACCCTGTGTCAGAAACCATGAACCAATTTCTATTGTGCTGTTTAAGATTTGAATGGACTGTTAAATATTTAAACAGCAAAGGTCTTCTTCTGGTTGTTAAATCAGTACTAAGTGATAGCCAGGGCTAGCATGGGGGAATATAGGTGTCACCCTGACTTAGGCTCATTGGTAAATTGCATTGGGACCTAAAATCCTTTAAAAATGAAGATATTGTACTTAATTGCAGACTTCTTCAGCTGCTGTTGCTGTGCAGATAACTTTGACTCCAGCTTTTTCTGTACCCTTGAAGAGAGAAATACAAATTAATATTGGTTTATTTTCCAGCAGACAAGTAGGTGGAAATAAAATGTCAATAGTAGAACTGACCGGGTGGGTGAGGTAATATATTTTATTGGTGAGAAGTCAAGCTTTTGAGCTTGCACAGAGTTCTTCTTCCAGTTTGGGAAAGGTATTCACTGTGAATGCGGATGGATCACTTGATGATTACCTGTTCTGTTCATTCCTTCTGGGGCACCTGGCATTGGCCACTGCCGGCAGACAGGATGCTGGGGTAGATGGACCTTTGGTCTGACCCAGTATGGCCATTCTCATGTTCTTATGTCACAGCTAAATACAAGGTTGAACATATAGTTTAGAATAAGTAGTTAGCACATATTCTAAGGTAGCATTCAAGGTGAAGTGGCTCGTTAACACCCCTGTAGTCATAGGACAAAAATGGGGGTTAGTGGGTTAAAGATTGTTATAATAAGCTATAAACCCATTGTCTTTATTAGACCCTGATTTTTAGTGTCTAGCAAAGTTAGCCGACATGGATACAACAACCCTGCATACAAAAGTAGAGCTGGTCAGGAAATATATTTTATTTACCACAAAAATATTCAAGGACAATGGACATTTTTCATTTTCATAGACATTTTTTCATGGATTTTTTTTGTTTGTTTTCTATCAAAAAAAGGAAAACTTGTAAAACTGAAACCTAATTTTTTGGGGATTGCGGGTGTTGGGAATGGGGTTGTTAAAAACAAAAATAAAAGTGTGCTTTTCGATTGTGGAGAAGGGGGGGAAATGTTTTTAAGGCTTTCATTTGTTTTCAATAACCTCCCAAAATATATTAGCAAAATTTTGCATTTCACCCAGAAGACAATTTTTACCAAAAAACCCTGTATTAGCTCTAGTCCAAAGTGATGCAAGGAGGTAACTCATCTGCTCTTCAAACACACATCTATACATGAACTTCTTTTGAAAGCCAGAGTATACAGGATTAGTAATGAGTGTCAGGGCCTTTAACTTCCAAACCACCAGTTTAAATCCAGCCTCGAGAGCACTGAGTAATATTAAACCAAATAAATCAGCTTTTGTTTTCTTCTTCAAAACCAATGGCAAATTTTGGTCTTGCGAAATCAAACACAATGCTCTGGGGCATTTGTTTATGCTCTGAAGTGACAAAATTCAGTGCATCCAGATATAACATTGGTGTTCTCATCCATTTCTTTTAGTGAATGAAAGCCGTGCTACTTGCTGGCCTATGTGAAATGAGTTGGTGGTCCTAGTCCAGTTGTTAATGGATATATATTTCTATCGCAACTACCATGCCACTGCATAATTGATACTGATTGTCATGGGCACAGCCCCCATGGCAACTAGGTAAAGGATTGTGCCTCAGCAAATACTGTATGCCTTTGGGTTGGATGGTGGCTTGAGGATGCAAAGAGTGAGCAATCCCTCAGTTCCCCTAGGATTGTCTATAGTCCTTATGTGGGAAACAAAAGACCACAAAAGGCAGCGTGATCCGGTGGATAATGGATTTGACTGGAACTCAGGAAACTTATATTCTCTTAACAGCTGTGCCACTGGCCTGCTTTGTGATCATAGGTGACATGTTTAACCCCTCTGTGACTCTCTTTCTTCTCCCACCTTTTACATTTATACTGTAAAGCTCTCCGGGGCAGGTACTGTCTCTTACCATGTGTCTGCACAGTGCCTAGAATGATTAAGCCATGTTCTCCATTGGGGCTCTTGGGCACTATGTGTCTATTTTAAAAATTATTTAGATGCCTAAGGATGCAGTGCAGATGCCTAAGTGCCTAGTGTAGGATTTTCAAAAACGCCTCGCCAAGTTAGGTGCCTAACTCTCATTGAGTTCAATAGGAGTTAGAAGCCTCAATACCTTTGAGGAACTAGGCCTTGGTGCCTAGCTGCATCTTTAAGCACCTAGCAACCTCAGGAACATCACATCATGGGCTGTGGACAACCACAGAATAAGGCTGAAGTTGGTCTCTATCCACATTCCACTGATGCGTATCTTTGAGGTGGTGCCACATGGCACTTGGCAGCTAACGGCTGCCACTTTGAACTTCTTCAAAGCTCTTCTGCCAGCGACCTGCCTCGAGATGCAAATGGCATGTACGCTTTTTGTATTGACTTCAAAACCCACAGTGTGCTTGCCGGGATGTTCCGAGCAATGCTGCGCTTCAGGTTTGAAAGGAACAATAATAAAAAAGCAACATCCAAGGGGGAGTGGGGGCGGAAATATAGACGGCACGAGTTTGTTTTACACTGTGTTGCTTTTTTCTCTCTCTTCCACCAGATCTATGTTTACTTTATATCCCAGCTAGCAAAAGAATTGACCACCCTCGGCAATGATTACAATTCTGCTGTGCTGGTCAAGTACTGTATGACCACTGATTATTGCCCAAGGCGGGTTGCTTGCTCTTTATTGGTAAATTCTGTGTGGCAAGAGAAAGCTCATATCCTGCTTCATGGAGTGAAGCGGCACGTTTCAAATGAAACATCCACCTGATTTTGCTTCTGTCAATTAAAGACAAGGTGGGGAGATGAAGGACTTTGGATGCAGAGCAAAATAGCTGAGCTAGACTTCAGGAATAAGGATCATCATTGCAGGGACAGATTGTTGGTCTGTTTGACCTGGTGTCTTGTCCCTGTCAGTTATTTATGCCTGATGCCTTCAGATGAAGGTAAAATAAAGGAGACCCATTGTGCCTCTGTGAATTTGTACAATACTCAAGTATGAGTGGAATTTATAGATTTAACTAGCAGTGGATCCATGGGTAATTTGAGAAACGAAAATCCTATAGAAGGCTAAAGAAAGGGAGTATGACCTAGTGGATAGAGCACTGGCCGGGCACTCAGAGAACCTGGGTTCTATTCCTGGCTTTGGCACTGGCCTGCAATGTGAGCTTGGGCAAGTCAATCCTGCCTCTCTTTGTCTCAGTTTCCCCATCTGTAAAACGGGGGAAATAATACCTTCTTTGTACAATGCTTTGAGCTCTACTGATGAAAAACACTATATAAGAGATGGGTATTATTATAAATAGTGGCCCTGGTGTGGGCATCAAGAGAGCTAGGATCTAGTTCTGTCTCTCTCACTGACTTGCTGAGTGACCTTGGGAAAGTCATCTCACCTCTCAGCATCTGTTTCCCTTTCTGGATGTGAATGATCTTTAATTTCCATGTGAACATACTTTGAGATCAGTGGATGTAACATACATGATAAAATCCAAGTGTTGTTTTTCGAGCAGAAGATATTTTGATGGCTTCGGACTAGAATTTGCTTTTTCATCACACTTTTTATACTTTGGTGTCTCAAAAGGGCAGAGTTAAAGTTGTTAGAGTTAAATGACTGTTTAGATAAATTACCTAGAGCTTAGCAATAGTTCACACACAGTCATACCTACAGTGGCAAATATACAAAGACCAGGCATGGGTATGGAACCAGCTAGGATCAGTTATTGCAAGAAACCAGCCTAAAGAAAGACAGTTTTCCATATTCCATTCATGCGCCTTGAGATTTTTACTGATACAGACTGACATGTAGGACCATAGTTTTGGACAGGCTTAACCCAGCGTCTAGTTTGTCACCCATAATTAATAGTGGCTAAAATATTGGAAACAGAAATGATAGGATTTACACTTCAAATTACTCATTTACAGGCACAATTAGGTAGTCCTTATATTACACTTTCTGTTAGAGGCCAATGCTCTACAAAGCAAACTGAGCATTACAATCCTCATTTTACACAGCTAGGGACTCTGAGGTGGGACTTCCACCAGCTGATTGGCAGAGATAGGAGCAGAAGCCAGGAGTTGTAACTTCCCATTTCAGAGTAGCAGCCGTGTTAGTCTGTATTCACAAAAAGAAAAGGAGGACTTGTGGCACCTTAGAGACTAACAAATTTATCTGAGCATAAGCTTTCGTGAGATGGAGCTCACTTCATCGGATGCATTCCCATTTGATGCCCTAACCACTGGACAAGGTATTTGTATATCCCCCATTACGAAAGGATCTGAGTTGAGTGCCTCACAGTCTTTTAATATATTTGCCCTCACACATCCCTGGGAGATAGGACAGTGCTATTATCCCCATTTTTACAGATAGGGAACTGGGGCATAGAAAGATTAAGTGACTTGCCCAAGGTCACAAAAATATGTCTGTGGCAGAATGAATTGAACCCAGGTCACTTAAGTCCCACACTAACACTGTAAATATGGGACTATGATTCCTCTTGATGGTGCCCAACTCAGCTATCTACATCCTATCATTGGCTCCTGCAATGTTGCACCCCAAACAAATGTTGGGTGCAAAAGTACAGGTGAAAAATAAGAGGCCGACTTTAAGAATTAGGTCCTTCCATTCCCAGTTGATTAAGTAATGAAACATGGGTTGTCACACGAGAGCCAGTGCTTTTTTTTCAGGAAGGTGCCTTGGGAGCTTTAACGTCCCCCACAAAGGGGCAGACGAGTCCTCCATTTAACATCTCAGCTGAAGAACAGCACCTCTGAAAGTGCAGTGTTGCTTAGTACCGCACCTACAATGTCATCATTGGGTAGGAGCTGAATTTCTTGGTGTGCAACAAGGATGTATCACCCCGGAGTGGCCCAGCGTGACACCAGCTGAACTACATATTCTATGGACCAAATTCGCCTCTGTGTAAATGGGCGAAGGCCACTGGGATTAACAGAGCTGTCCCTCTTGTGCTAGTGGTGTCTTTGGCTCAATATTTGTGCTTAGGCTTGCAAAGTTCTGGGTACCTCATGCAAAGTGGTGAGCTCCCTACGCTGTTGGTTGACACTGAAGGCACTCTGCTTCCTTCAGGAGGCACTTAGTCCCAGATCCTCAAAAGTGTTTAGGCACCTAACTTAGGGACTTAGGTCCCTAAATCCCTGTATATGGATCAATTTAAACAAACAAACAGTCCCTGAGTCATTTCAGTTTGCAGAGACACCTGCAAATATTTTCTGTGTTTGGGGCTCTCCTGGGTTTTCCACTCCCCTGGTTTCACTCCGAGTTGCAGTTTCAAATGGACTGAGAAAAAACAAACCCTCGGATCAAAACTGCTGACTGTCAAATGGTTTGTGGCAAAGCCATGAGTCAGCTCATATTTAGGGACTTTACTGAACCTGGAGTCTGTAATGAAACCTGAAAATAGGAGTTTTTACAGACATTTCTCCAAGTGCTCTAAATATTGTATGTTTTTCTGGTGGCTTCTGCTGCTATTAACAACCAGCTCTGAATAGTTTAGAGTTTTATTCCCCGCTCCCTACTGAGCTTCCCTTAGTCAATGTGTTTATAGCATGTGCTTTTTGGTGGTATTATCCTTTTTATGTTCTTTCAGTCACATCTAACTTTATTATCTATTTTTCCCTATTTTAAACTGCTTAAACCACACAAGTATCTGTGTTCCCATTCATTCTGAATTTTACTGCCCTCCTCCTTTTTTTGTACTAAATGGCTGTCCTACCCCACTTATGTGTCATCAGCAAATTTCATCTCCTTCCTGCACATTTTCCCCCTTCCAGCCACTGATATATAAACTGGGCACAATTGGTTCTTGTACTGATCTCATTATCACTAAGGACATTTGAAAATCCTCAGTTGCCTCAAAATTGTGGATTCTGCAATGTTAGCGTCCTTCTGCAATTTTTTCTGGTTTTTGCAGGATGCCAAGTTTCCATTAAAAAAGAAATATATATATATGTATCCTCTTGCATTTTCTTTTGTGAAGTTGGCCGTACGCTGTATAAGACCATGCTGTTTCCCTGTTAAAGGTGAACTGCAAAGCTAAAATTGATATTGAGTTAAACCTGATTTATGTGCTGACCGTACCCACTCCCACTAACCAGGCTGTTGGGGGAATTCATCACCGAAAAAAGTTGTAGCTAAGCTCTTCAGAAGTGTACTCTGCGCTTTGTTAAACTGTCTCACGCTTCCTGTTATGCTGAAGATGACTCAGAATGCATCAGTGTGTTACATCACAAATACCATTAGTATGGTAGTGGTTGAAACAACGAGAGTAAATGATGAATCTTCTGCAACCTGGATTCTATCCTGCCTTGGCCATGGAGTTCTAACAAGATGTTGGGCGAGTCATTTAAACCAAACTTTGTGCAATTGGCTACTAATTAGGTATTCCGTTGTTTATGGGTACCAAACTTGAGGCACCTGCGGTCTGATCTGAAGAGTGGCTTGCACTTATAGATCCTGCTGAAGTCAATGGGAGCTGTGGTCTAAACATATATGGGAAAATAAATTGCCAAATACTTTGATAAATCAGGCTCTACACATATCATCTTATTAGTTAATGTAATTTAATTAGATAATAATGTCACTGTACCTCACAGAGAGATCGTGAAAATAAATTCATTGTCTGTAAAGCACTCGATATTATAGTGATGAGGACCATAGTAAAGCCCATATGCAAACTGATTTTTAAGAAGCTTATAACTTGGCATAATTTGAGCAAATTTTCATGGGTACATCAAAAAGCACATCTCTGAAATCCAGACGACTCCCCCTAGCAAATTTCAAACCTTTTCTCCAAATAATGGAAGTGCTAGTGCGTCTCAACAAAACAGTAAGATTTTTTAACAACATATTTTCCCCCTAATTTCTTTCTCAGAAACAGCTGAACCATTTTAGCTGAAACTTTCAAAAAGAACACTGCCCGAGGCAGACATCTGGAGTAGACATTTTGATCCTGGATGGTTAGAGTTTGGCAAAGTTATAAGCAACTGAAAACAGGGTCTTATAATGGAAAGTGTCAGGCAACCTGAACTATTGGTGTTGCTATCAGTTGTGTCTATAGTATGTACAGTAAATACCACACCATTGCATGTATATGAATTTGGGTCCAAGGACATCTGCTTTCATAAGAGTGGACACCATAAGCATTTGTGGAATTTGAGGTTTTCATGTTGTTTTTGTATAGCAATGAGAGAGAAAAAAAATGACCTGAAATCATAATTCAATTTTTTAAAAAATATTTCCTCCTGTGAGTTAAAAATATGCAGTTGGTGCATGATTAACAACAACAACAACGATAATAATAACAACAATAATAACTAATAAAAATACATCCATCCAGCAGCAACAACAAAATTTAGACTGTTTTGTGCCAAAGTTAAGCCTGGTTAAGGATATTATTTTCCTTTTGTTGGCAGAATTATTAATTAACCTCTGCAAATAAGTGTTTATAATGAAAACTCTGTTTGCAATTGAAAGGAGCTTTTCCACACAGAGCAAAAATGAAGCAAGATACATTGTGTAAAAAAAGGGTTTGGCCAATAATTCCCTTTGCTATTATTTCTGAAATTGTAGGCCAAGTCCATCACACCATAGTCACATAGTCAATAGGTCAAATTAAGATGTGATATACATTGGAAGTAAATTGGCATACTGCAATATAAATAGGTGTAATTTACATAGTAAATAGTAAGAGCTGGGTGAAAGAGCTACAGGGTGGAAGCCATGTGTCATGCTCAACAAATTTGACTAGCCCTAAAAAACCCAGAAACTATGCAGCATAGTCTTGAGACCTACCTACTGGCACCATATCTAGTAACTAACGATTTACATCTACGTAGGCATAGGCTATATCTACACTACTGTGGTAAGTTGACCAAAGTTATGCTACTCCAGCTACGAGTATATGAATATATATATATATTATATATATACTCATCATATATCATATATCATATACTCATCATATATCATATACTCATCATATACATATCATATATACTCATATGAATATATATATTCATATGAGTATATGAATAACGAGTACGGTCGACTTACCTTACTCCTCTCGTTCCCAGTGGAGTACTGGAGTCAATCGGAGAGCTCTTTCCCGTCGATTTAGCAGGTCTTTGCTAGGCCAGCTAAATCTACCCAGAGTGCATCAATCACAGCAACCTTGATCCCGCGGTAGTGTAAACATAACCATAGTCCATTCTCGATACACTTAGGGGATGGGAGGGTGAGATCGTAACTGGAAAAGTGACCCAATAGGAAAGAGTAAGGTAAAGGAGGCCTCACTACAGAATTTATCCTTCCAAACTTTTTCATCTCTAAATTTGAGAGAATTATAGTTAACTCTCTACTTATATGTGATTATGATACTTTAAATACTGTATATTTTGGATTTCCTATTTAACCTGGGTCCATTTGGAATTTCCCGAATCTCTTGTATATTTTGGATTTTGCATATGAGAAGAATTGAGAAAAATGAGATTAAGACTGGGTGGGATTTTATTCTCTTTAGACCCGCATGGTCTACAAACCACTGTTCTATAAACCAATCATCTAAACTACTAGCCCTCATTGCTGCCAAGGCAAGTCAAGCCAAAATTTTGAAAGTGGGTCACTGATTTTTGTTTAAAGAAAAGGAGTACTTGTGGCACCTTAGAGACTAACCAATTTATTTGTTTGTCTTACTTTTTGGATTCCCAAATCCAGCCACCTTGGGCCTGAATTTCAGAAATGTTGACTATCCACAGCTCCAACCAGAAGTCTTGAGCTGGCCACCAAAAACATGTTCGAATCAGTGGCCACTGATTTTGAAAATATTGGCCTTAACCCATCTGAACCTCGATTTCCTTCTCTGTAAAATGAGTGCAACAATAAGTCTTTTAGGAAAGTCCAAAAAATGTTTACAGCATTTGAGATGTCTGCAGTCACAAGGATGGAGGCAAACATTATTATTTTCATTTTGCAGAATTCAAAATTGAACTTCAAAACAATTAACAATTTGCCTGGTAAATAGACATGGTGGGTCTCAGGGCATCTCTACATGGCCCCACAGCTCCGACTAAGAGCCTGTGACTAGCAGTGCATATCAAAGTGCTGTGCTGTAACTCCCCCATGTGGATGCTGCTGGCACAAATTTAAAGGTCGCAAGTTCCTGTGACAGTGTAGAGATGCCTTGACACAATTAAGCATTCTCTTCACAACCAAGCAACCTGGAAGTTAATTCTGATACTGGCTTGTCACTATGACCAACTTACATTGGGCCAGTTTCTGATACCCTTCCTTGCACTGAGTAGTGCCTTGGGTCCCAATCACAGAAACGTGTGAGGAAGCCTATGACATTATTTAGATCACTGAATCTGCTCACATGCATAAGTATTTGCCGCATTGGGCTATTGATCCATAAAGAGCCCAACTGACTTCAGCGGGACTATTTTCAGAGTAAGGAGTAGAATGGCAGAACTGGGTGGTGTCTAAGCATTATTAAAGCCAAGCAGTTGCAGAGGTGGAAATAAAATTCAGGATCTCCTACCTTACGTAGACTATGTACCTTTTGCTTGAGAACATATCTGCCTCTATCCTTTGTAAGCATACAATATGTGGGGCTTTTTAAGCAAAAGCAGATTTTTACAAACCTCCAGACAGTGAAACATATGTTGCACGAAAAATTGTGAAATAAGTAAAAAAATACTATAATTCCATGGAGTCAGATTGTACCAACATTACACATACTGAGCAGAGTTGAAACCAAGGGCGGCTTGCAGACTAAGTCAGCATCAGTGAGGATGACATTATCTGATGCATGGTGTTATTTGAAGTCAACAACAAAGACATTTTGACTCCCAAAATAGTCATTATGAATTTTTTGCTCGGCTCTAATCTTCATTGTATAATCAATTATATCATTCTACCACTTTTCAAATGGGTAAACTGAGGTTCCCAGAAAGATAATGTAACTTGCCCCACTTTATACCACAAGTCAGTCACAGAGTGGCATAGAACCCAGGAGTCCTGATACCCAGTCTCCGTTTCTAAACAGAAATAACTGCCTATATTACAAGAATGTGAGAAGCACGGTTAAACAAAGCAGACTTTAGTATGCCACACGGTCTGCTTTTGCTTCCAAGGAGATTTTAAATATATCTGCAAAAAGATTCTTTTCTCTGTATTTTTTTGCCACTTCTATCAGCGTTAAGGTATGGAGCCCATCTGGCCCTCAACTTTTTTCAGGCTGAGGATTATTCTAAAGACAATTGTCCAAAAGGAGAGCAAAAGACGGCTGCTATTTTTCTTTGATTTTTCATTGGCTGGAATGTCTGTCTTCTACTGCAAATTGACTTAAATTCCTTCCATCTGTTGCTGGGAACCTAATCTAAATGTAAATTAAAATAAATACATTTCTTGGGGAAAAAAAACTTTAAACACTCAGAACCTTGGCATATTTTGTAGCGTCCTAATGATTTTTTGTGTCATCCCTCTCTTGCTTCCGAAGGGATTTCTAATGATATCAAACATGAGTTCCTTGGAGACATACAGAGGAGCTCTCTAGCTGCTGTAGTTTTATGCGTGATTGGCTTGGGATATTTCAGGCATCTCAAATTTTTTTCCAGCCTCACAGGCACATGGGCATGAGGCTGTGAGCCAGGTTGAAACACAGGCAGCTAATGGAAGGGAGCCAACTAAAAGGCGTTGGAGTGATGTTGACAAAGCCTAGAATTTGAGAGAACATTGAGATGCAGGTGTGATATTTTTCCACATTAATAATGTTCTTTAGGATGTGTGTGCGTGTGCATGCCCATGCATTTTAAAATAACTATTGATTTTTTTTAATATTAACACAAATACAAAATTTTCGACATGGGAGCAAAACAGAGACATAGTGTGTACATTGTACTCTATATGCAATAGCTCATGGGACCTTACATAGAGTAGGCCCCTACTGCTTCTTATTTTTGTTATGGAACATTATCTGCACTTGTAAAGAAGCTGTACCAGATTAGTTGGATCAGGAAAAAAAAATAGAGAGGTAGGTCCTGGATCTGAACACAGCCACATTTTGGAAAAGGGGAAAGTTTTGGTATTTGGTTCTGAATCTGAATGTAAAAGTATGTGGCTTGATCTCCATTCACCTGAAACATAAATTGAACTTTTTAAAAACATGTAAAGAAGAGGTTCCATCAACTATTATTGAAAACCGGGGAAATAGCTAGATATGTGTGTTGCTAGCAGGATGCAAAGCCTTTCAGCTCAAGGTCAGCTGTTCAGATCCAACGCTGATTGGTAAGTGGCCAAAAATTGTTATGTTGGGATGGCTGTTTGGCAGCCTATTTGAAATAAGTTGTTGGGCTTCCGTTCCCAGTGGTTAGGTATTCCAATCAAACAAACTGCCACATGTTTGGCATAGTCTTACACTCCTACTGCCAGCTTCAGCAGAGAGGTCAAGTAGTGAATGGGCCACGTTGACTGCATTTTCCTCTGGCTGCAACGGATGATATCTTTAGGTCACAACTGAGGCAGGGCAGCATGGGATACGCTTGTGTTAATACTGCATATGATCTACAACAGTGACTTTTTTGATAAATTCATAACTCCACATATTTTAAGTCCAGAAGAGACCAATGATCATCTAGTCTAACCTCCTGTTTAACTGAGGCCATAGAATTTGACCCAGTCATGCCTACACTGAGCCCAATAACTTGTATTTGACTATAACGTACTTTCCAGAAAGGCCTCCAATCTTGATTTAAAGAGATCTAGAGATAGAGAATCCACTATTTTCCATGGTAATTTGTTCCAATAGTTAATCCTCCTCACTGTTCAAAATGTGTGCCTTATTTCTAACTTAAATTTCTCTAGCATTAACTTCAAGCCGTAGGTTCCCATTGTACTTTTTCTTAACTAAGTTAAAGAGCCCTTTAGTACCTGGTAATTGGAGGACTTCGCTTTCCAGTACCGTTAAGAAACCTACATTAATCCTTTTTTTTCCCTCCACTAAACAAATTTAGAAGGGCAAATTTGCTTTTCTATGCTGAAGTTTCTGCTGCCGTAGCTTCACTACTATCAATACTCTCTAGTTAGATCAAATCTAGCCTGGGTATGCCTACTTGAGCCTCAATCACACCCCTGATTGCAGTGTAGCTGTACCCTCAGAGAGGCATCAAATTAGCCTCTTTGCATATCCTGTTGGTTTCTCTGCTCTAGCCCTTTAGGATTTGCTGAGAGCTAACAGGCTGGTGATCCCACTACACTGGCTTAGTCCAGCTCTCATCAAAGCTAATAAGAATTTTGCCATTGATTTCAATGGGAGCAGTATTGAGTCTCAATTCAGTAATGATTCCAGTTGGGGATGGAACTCAGATGGCAGCTCTTCCTCTGCCTGCTCCAGGTTGCAGGTGTAGGGGGCTTCTTTCTCTCTCCCTGCACTGGCGTTGTCCTTTCCTGTGAAATGCTTTGAACAACATAGGCTTGCTGGTGAATGCCAAAGGGAAAACATTTCCTTTTCGGAAATATCTTTATGAGCCATGGAAAGAGGGTGCCAGAATGGGAGATGACCTTCAGCAGAGGCAAGGCCAGCCACCTCTGTGTCTCTTTGTTTGGAAGCCCCTTGCCCATTACCACATGGAACTGCTTTTGTCCTTATTCATAGTTCAGATAGCTTTTGATTTGAGCTGCAGATTCACTGTGGTGAGGAACATCCACCAGAATGACAGACAGAACATTGAAATCTCCCCAGAGGTGGGGAAAGAATAGAGCTGTGAATCTCAAAGATGTAATTAGGACCTGAGATTTACAACAATAACCAGATCGGACAACACCGAGGATAGCCAATGCTGTCATCGGAACCAACAGACATCGCCTCCCTTCTTCCTGCTTTCCCCAGCTGACTCCCAGGGTCTAGAGGAAGGATGCTGCATGCATTGCATTCAGATACAACAAGAAAGGAGTCAGAAGGATCAAAAATCAACCAAGGACATCCTGCAATCAGGTCCACCCATGACCCCTACTGCACCCCTGGCAAAGTTTGGTGAAGTCTCCAAAGTTTGTCTTTTCTCAGGGACAAATAAGAAAAATTGATGTGATTTTTCAAATGCAGCAGCCCTTTTTTTCTTTTCTTTTTTTAAAGAAATCTTCTCTTCCCTGATGAGAGACCTACTGAATATTTCTTTCCTTTGGCAAAACTCTGATGAACTGACATTTCAGGTTCATGCAGACAAATTCCCCATAGGATGAATTGTATCATTATTAATATTACACTTGGACCTGGAATTCTTGCTTCAGAGAGTTCACCTCTTCTTTGTTTGTTTGTTTGGGTAGGGGGAGAGGGGAGGCGTTCACAAACAATACACAACTCCCCCAAACTTTTTTTTTTGGTAAGCTGGTTCAGTTAAAATAATTATAATAAAATCTATTCACTGCTTGTTACTGCAGGGGGGAAACAGCATTGCATCCCAACTCACATCTGCAACCATTGATTCTGAAGTGGTGACTGACAGTTCTCAACTGCCTAAGTAGGTTATAACAAGCTAGCTGCAGGCTGGAACAGCCAGTGGAGTGCAGAGGAGAAAAAGACTGGCCTCCAAACTTGTCTTAACCCTCAAGAAGAAAAAAAACCCTCCTGCCAATAACTGCAGTTCCTGTTCTCTCATTCAACAGTAGCAGCTTTGTAATTGCCAGCTTTCTTTAATTCACATTCACACCTTGGGGGGACAAAAAATAGAGTTCTTTCTAAAAGACAGTAATAAAACTATTCTTCTAATCATTCACAAACATATGGGTTCCTTTTTAAGATCCGTGTCTCCCTATACCCACAATAACACACACAATCTGATGTGGGCAGTGATGCTGGAACAATTTGTATCGTGGGGGTGCTGAAAGCCATTGAATGAAACTGTAAACCCTGTAGATGATGGAAACCACTTAAAGCCAGGGGGTTCTGTAGCACCCCCAACACCCGTAGTTCCAGCATCTATGGGTGCGCAAAAATGGAGCCACAGTGATGCATGGTGATGTAATGCAAATGAATCATTTGCACATCACAAAGGCACACCTCCACACCATAGTGTTCATCACGTTATGCTCTGAATGGGCTCTGATCAGCTGGCCAGGTACACATCCACAGTCAAATATAAACGCAACTGAGTACAACAAAGTAATCCCTATATGAACTCTGCCCATCTGCATCCACCCTGCAACACACACATACATCCACTGCACTTCCACTGACTCACAAACATTGCGCTCCCACTTCCTCTCTCAGTCGCGCACACGCACACTCTCTCACTTTTCCATCTTCTCACAATCTTGCACACGTGCCTTCAGATGTGTAAGATGTCATTTCCGATCCAAAGTCCCGGTGACACTCACAAGCTGATTTCTGTTACTCAACCGCTGCACTGCAGTGAATATGACTTTACAATAGGTCAGACTGCAGTAGCAGTACACAAGCAGCAAACCTGTTCTTGCAGATTCATTCCCAAACATATTGGCAGGTGCCAAGTTGAGTAGACCCAGAGCTCTCTAAACAGAAGATTATTTTTGGGTAAAATCTCACTCCATGGCATACCCATTTTGTTTTAACTTCTGCTGCTATTATGTGCAGTATAGCCTCTTACTTCTAGGTTGCCAGATCAAATCCAGAACTGCCAAGTGATCATGAGCTAATTCAGTTCAAATTGAATGGAAGGATTAACAAAAATAAATCTGCAACTAGGGTTTTTGATTTCAAAAGGGCTGACCTTCAAAAATTAAGGAAATTAGTTAGGGAAGTGGATTGGACTGAAGAATTTATGGGTTTAAAGGTAGAGGAGGCCTGGGAATATTTTAAATTAAAGCTGCAGAAGCTATCGGAAGCCTGCATCCCAAGAAAGGGGAAAAAATTCATAGGCAGGAGTTGTAGACCAAGCTGGATGAGCAAGCATCTTAGAGAGGTAATTAAGAAAAAGCAGAAAGCATATAGGGAGTGGAAGAAGGGAGGGATCAGTAAGGAAAGCTACCTTATTGAGGTCAGAATATGTAGGGATAAAGTGAGACAGGCTAAAAGTCAAGTAGAGTTGGACCTTGCAAAGGGAATTAAAACCAATAGTAAAAGGTTCTATAGTCATATAAATAGGAAGAAAACAAAGAAAGAAGAAGTGGGACCGCTAAAAACTGAGGATGGAGTGGAGGTCAAGGATAATCTAGGCATGGCCCAATATCTAAACAAATACTTTGCCTCAGTCTTTAATAAGACTAAAGAGGATCTTAGGGATAATGGTAGCATGATAAATGGGAATGAGGATATGGAGGTAGACATCACCATATCTGAGGTAGAAGCAAAACTCAAACAGCTTAATGGGACTAAATCGGGGGGCCCAGATAATCTTCATCCAAGAATATTAAAAGAATTGGCACAAGAAATTGCAAGCCCATTAGCAAGAATTTTTAATGAATCTGTAAACTCAGGGGTTGTACCGTATGATTGGAGAATTGCTAACATAGTTCCTATTTTTAAGAAAGGGAAAAAAAGTGATCCAAGTAATTATAGGCCTGTTAGTTTGACATCTGTAGTATGCAAGGTCTTGGAAAAAATTTTGAAGGAGAAGGTAGTTAAGGACATTGAAGTCAATGGTAAATGGGACAAAATACAACATGGTTTTACAAAAGGTAGATCGTGCCAAACCAACCTGATCTCCTTCTTTGAGAGAGTAACAGATTTTTTAGATAAAGGAAACGCAGTGGATCTAATTTACTTAGATTTTAGTAAGGCGTTTGATACTGTGCCACATGGGGAATTATTAGTTAAATTGGATAAGATGGGCATCAATAGGAAAATTGAAAGGTGGATAGGGAATTGGTTAAAGGGGAGACTACAACGGGTCCTACTGAAAGGTGAACTGTCAAGTTGGAGGGAGGTTACCAGTGGAGTTCCTCAAGGATCAGTTTTGGGACCAATCTTATTTAATCTTTTTATTACTGACCTGGGCACAAAAAGTGGGAGTGTGCTAATAAAGTTTGCAGATGATACAAAGCTGGGAGGTATTGCTAATTTAGAGAAGGACAGGGATACCCTACAGGAGGATCTGGATGACCTTGTAAACTGGAGTAATAGGAATAGGATGAAATTTAATAGTGAGAAGTGTAAGGTCATGCATTTAGGGATTAATAACAAGAATTTTAGTTATAAGCTAGGGACGCATCAACTAGAAGTAACGGAGGAGGAAAAGGACCTTGGAGTATTGGTTGATCATAGGATGACTATGAGCTGCCAATGTGATATGGCTGTGAAAAAAGCTAATGTCGTCTTGGGATGCATCAGGAGAGGTATTTCCAGTAGGGATAAGGAGGTTTTAGTACCGTTATATAAGGCACTGGTGAGACCTCACCTGGAATACTGTGTGCAGTTCTGGTCTCCCATGTTTAAGAAGGATGAATTCAAACTGGAACAGGTACAGAGAAGGGCTACTAGGATGATCCGAGGAATGGAAAACTTGTCTTATGAAAGGAGACTCAGGGAGCTTGGCTTGTTTAGCCTAACTAAAAGAAGGTTGAGGGGAGATATGATTGCTCTCTATAAATATATCAGAGGGATAAATACCAGAGAGGGAGAGGAATTATTTAAACTCAGTACCAATGTGGACACAAGAACAAATGGATATAAACTGGCCACTAGGAAATTTAGATTAGAAATTAGACGAAGGTTTCTAACCATCAGAGGAGTGAAGTTTTGGAATAGCCTTCCGAGGGAAGTAGTGGGGGCAAAAGATCTATCTTGCTTTAAGATTAAACTCGATAAGTTTATGGAGGAGATGGTATGATGGGATAACATGGTTTTGGTAATTAAATATTCATGGTAAATAGGCCCAATGGCCTGTGATGGGTTTTTAGATGGGGTAAGATCCAAGTTACCCGGGAAAGAATTTTCTGTAGTATCTGGCTGATGAATCTTGCCCATATGCTCAGGGTTTAGCTGATCGCCATATTTGGGGTCGGGAAGGAATTTTCCTCCAGGGCAGATTGGAAGGCCCTGGAGGTTTTTCGCCTTCCTCTGTAGCATGGGGCACGGGTCACTTGCTGGAGGATTCTCTGCTCCTTGAGGTCTTCAAACTACAATTTGAGGACTTCAATAGCACAGATATAGGTGTGAGGTCTTTTTTAGGAGTGGTGGGTGAAATTCTGTGGCCTGCATTGTGCAGGAGGTCAGACTAGATGATCATAATGGTCCCTTCTGGCCTAAATATCTATGAATCTATGAATCTATGTAAGGTGAAAACACAAATAGGGTCTTTTTGTTAGACTATAGTCATGAAGCAAGGAAATTATCAAGATGCCCATCTTGCCTCTTGGTTGAGGAACATCAATAAGGGAAGACGGGCTCATGCAGTTTCTTTAAAAGACAAGGGAAGTAGAGTTGGGTGCAAATTTATTTGTGAAAAAAAAGGCCCTCATTCAGACAGTTATGGACTCGATGCAGGAATTTCTAGGTGAAATTATATAGCCTGTGTTCTCCAAGAGGTGAAATTAGTGGCCTAAGTTCCCAAAGATCTTAGCTCCCACTTCCACACCTAAATAAGTGGCTAATTTTCAAAAGAACTCATAAGAACATAAGAATGGCCATACTGGGTCAGGCCAAAGGTCCATCCAGCCCAGTATCCTGTCTACCGACAGTGGCCAGTGCCCGGTGCCCCAGAGGGAGTGAACCTAACAGGTAATGATAAAGTGATCTCTTTCCTGCCATCTATCTCCACCCTCTGACAAACAGAGGCTAAGGACACCCTTCCTTACCCATCCTGGCTAATAGCCATCAATGGACTTAACCTCCATGAATTTGTCCAGTTCTCTTTTAAACCCTGTTATAGTCCTAGCCTTCACAACCTCCTCAGGCAAGGAGTTCCACAGGTTGACAGTGCACTGTGTGAAGAAGAACTTCCTTTTATTTGTTTTAAACCTGATGCCCATTAAATTCATTTGGTGGTCCCTAGTTCTTATACTATGGGAACAAGTAAATAATGTTTCCTTAGTCACTTTCTCCACACCACTCATGATTTTATATACCTCTATCATATCCCCCCTTAGTGTCCTGTTTTCCAAGCTGAAAAGTCCTAGCCTCTTTAATCTCTCCACATGTGGGACCCGTTCCAAACCCCTAATCATTTTAGTTGCCCTTTTCTGAACATTTTCTAATGCCAATATATCTTTTTTGAGATGAGGGGACCACATCTGGACTCAGTATTCAAGATGTGGGCATACCATGGATTTATATAAGGGCAATAAGTTATTCTCCATCTTATTCTCTATCCCCCAGTGTACTGTGTTTATCTTGAATGCTGAACCCTTTTTGAAAATCTGCTCCTGATTTAGGTGTGAGAATGGAAGCTGATCTCTTTTGAAACTCTGACTCTACATGCGTCAAATGGTCCCTTTTGGCTTTAAGATCGATAAATAGCCTGGAACTGAACCTGATTCTAGTTTTCAAAAACCTCATAGTTTAGGGTTTTCTTCTTTGGCTTTTCAGCCACACACAAAGTGTTTATTGTACTCACCATGTGGAAGCTGTTAAAGATCTGAATGCGAAGCTCTGAACACAGGCAAAGATGTCATAAGCCAAAAGCTTTCAAGTTATAATAGATTCCAAGGGTCGTTGCTTCAGTACTATTTTTCCTATATTCATATATAGTTATGATTGTTTTTTGTATTACACTTAGTGCGTAAGAGGGCTAGTCAGGGACCAGTACCCATTGTGCTAGATGCTGGGCAAACATAGAACAAAAAGATGGGCCCTGCCCCAAAGAACTTTCAATCTAGGTATATGAAAAGAGACCACAGATGGGTGCAGGCGTATAGATCAGGGACTACAAGGAAACCCAAGCTAACACATTTTGTAAAAGTGAGGTACTGAATATTTGGCCTTGTCTACACTACAGGGAGAGATCAATCTAAGTTACACAACTTCAGCAATGTGAATAACATAGCTTAAGTCAACGTACTTGGATCTACTTACCGCGGGGTCCACACTATGTTATGTCGATGGGAGACACTCTCCCATCAACTCCCCTTGTGCATCTCATTCAGGTGGAGTACAGGAGTCGACGGCAGAGCGATCTGCAGTCGATTTAGTGGGTCTTCAATAGACCCGCTAAATTGAACCCCGATGCGTCGATCACTGCTCATCGATCTCCCGGTAAGTGTAGACAAGCTCTCTGTGATAGCTAACCCTCCCCTGGTAACTGAAACCCCCATGGCATTTTCTGCATGAGTCAGTTTATTAATATTAGTGAGCATCAAGTTTGGGTAAATACATTCTGCCTCCCTAACACTTCTTCCTGCAGCTCCATTTACAGGGGGACTTCTTCTTAAGTTTCTGTGGAAATGGCTAGGTAGCTTTGTTGAACCACAGATGTGACCAATGTGTTTTTTACAAAACATTTGGGGGTGGGGAGGTCGTTCATAAATAGATCCAATAAGATGTTCCTGTTCATAAGTATTGATCAAATTCTTTGGATGAATAGTTTTCAGATTGAAAGTTTGTAAACTCTTCATAAACAGCCTTCTTCAGCTAGTCACTATTCATGGTTTGCAGCGAGTCATGGGATATTGTTGATGCTTCCGAATGGAATTATTATTATTCTTTTTTTTTTTTACAGTAGCATCTGGAGCCTCAAAAGAAATCAGGTCCCCATTGTGTTAGGCACATACATCTCTGCACCAAAAAAATTACAAGCAAAGACAACAGTCCTGCAACTGATTTCACCAATGCCTTTCTGTAGCTTCATTGTCTTCAAGGCAGCTCTTAGTGAGAGCAGGAGTCTGCCTACTTTCAACCATCTGCAAGATCAGGACCTAAGTAGGCCAGAAGAAAAGGAAACATTATGAGAGACACTCGCTAAATCTGAGGCAGAGCCAGGATTTCAAATTGGATCTTTTGAGTCCCAACTCAGAGCTTTAATTTTAAATGGAGAGTTGCTGCATAATTCAAATTTTATTAGGGAAAAAGATAAATAATGAATTGGACAAAGGTACACATTTGTTACACTTTTGAGATTCACAACCGTTTTCGTGAATTCCTGGTGGTTATCCAATTATTTGAGAATCATGAATAGGAGGAACCCATGAACATCAGCCAGTCAAATTCAAGCTGTTATTCATACCTTTTTATATTTCAACCAGCCCTAGCTTCCTGTTGTTTAATATTGCTGCAAAGTGTTCTGTTTCACCCCAGAGGTGTAATTCTGTAATATTGCTGCTTCTGTGTTTCACCCCAGCGGTGGTTGTATTGTGGTGATGCATGATGTGAAACAATCCGTAGTGTATTTTGAGTCTGCAATTCTGTAAAGAACTCTGAGGATTGCAAAGGAGCAGTGCAGAGGAATAGTAGTCTGTCAGTTCAGAGTGTTTTAGTAGGAGTGCTTTGTGTAGTTAAGGGCTAATGACACAGTGGTTTGACTCCCAGTCTTAAAATCTCTTTCCTTGCGCCAGTCAGGGTTGGGCGTGATGCTGGCAGTGGTCATTGTCCCTAAGGGAACACTTCATGTTGCTCAATAGTGACCTCTCTGGCTGATTAGGGAACAAAAAGTTGTGAGTTCCTGAAGGGTGAAGTTACAAAGTGGGGGAGGAGGGGAGATATGGTTGGAAAATAAGGAAGAGAATAAGCTGCTGAGGAAATTATTCTTTGAAGGGATGCAGACGCTATCAGGAAGAAAGAGCTTCTGGGATGCAGAGTTCACAAATGCAGTGCAGCGTTCACTAGTGACTGTGGGTCACAAGAGCAAGTAATGTCATCACTGCTGTGCTCTTATAGTATCACCAGAGATGAAAATGGCATCTGCTCAGACCAGGGTTAAATGACAAGCAATGACTAGAGCTAGCTGAAAAATGGCAAACAATTTTCAGGAACATTATTCAAAATTTTCCATTAAAAAAGTCAGTGTTTCCCATTTGTGGCCAGCTCTTGCAATGACTTAAAGTTCCATCTCTCTGGTGGGATTCAAACTTTTGAAAGACTCCCAGGTACAATTTGGGTGAAACCATGTTTTGCCTAATAGAAGTCCAGCAGGCTCTTGATTATGCTGCAGAGAAAACTTATTAAGGAATTTTCCTTGTCCCTCTGCAGTTTTAGTGAACACATACAACTTATCCAGAAAGAAAAATAGGAGAACCAGACAGTTGAAACACACTTTGTTGGCTGGGAAACAAACTCAGGTCAACTTCTCTGAAGGCAGCTGTGCTAACCCATTTTCTCTTTGGGAGTCTATTCTATAGTGTAACAGATCCCAAAAGTAGGGAATACTTCCTGATATTCACCATACATTTTCCTTTGCTTAACTTCACATATTTGTGTCTCGAAGCACGCGGCTCCTCTCCATCTTTGGTGTTTGCATCTTTCATATACATGTAGATGGTTATTATAAATAAGAAGCAGAGATTGATGAAGAACAAATCTTGCCAGACAAAGCTGATTGCTTGTTTTTGATAAAATTACAAAATTAGTGGCTGAAGGGAATGCATTCAGCGTAATATATCTGGAGTTTAGTAAAGCATATGATACAGTGTCTCAAAAAATTAGCTCAGATTGGCTGAGATATGAACATGGTCACATGTACTGAAAACTAACTCAATGTCCATAAAACAGGAGTAATGATAAGTGGCGCTGGAGGAAGGCATTTGGGGTGCTACAGGTCAGGCCTTATGGAACATCTTCATTAATTATTTGAAAGAGGGGGTAAATAGCATGTTAATGCACAGGGTGCTAAACTGGGAAGTGATGTGGAGACAGAGTAATATTAATGCAGGATCTAGAGACCAGGGAAAAACAAAAGGGAAGAAGAAGACTCATATACCCTTGAGTAGTAACTGAGTAGCCCCACTGATTTTCATGGGATTATTTGTGGCATAAACTACCACTGGGGGGCCAGATTGTAGTGATTTTGCTCACCCTGTTGACCATTTACTCACACAAGCAGTCCCTCTAGCTTCAGCTGGTTCTCATGGGAACTTCATCATCTGGCCCAGCAATGTGAATAGGAATTTGAGGATCTTGTCCAAAATTCGCTTCACCTTTGAAAAACACAGGGCTCGTAGAGCTCAGACAGAGCCTCTGGGAATGGTGAGGCAATGGGATTATGATCAATGTAAATGGTGGTGGTTAGCCAGGTGGTGGGAGAACTAGTAAGAAAATAACTTTGAAAATTACTGTTGGGCTGGCTAAAATGTTGGGTGATCCGTGATTGAGCACTCTGGAGGAGACACATGGGCTGGAGAAATGAATAGTTTTTTCAAACTCTGATTTGTATTTTTGATCTGTCACGTTATACAATCCGAGAGGTAGTGATGTCTAGTGGATAGAGCTTCAGACTGCAAGTCAGTGATTTGGGTTTTTTTCCCTAGATCAGTCACTGACTGCCAGTGTAACCTTGGGCCAGTCACTTCACCTCTGCTTCCCCTCCTACCATTTGTAAACCCTTTGGGGCAAGCATTGTCTCTTTGTACGCCCATGTGCAACTGGGTCCCTGATCTCAGTTGGGGCCTCTTGCAGTCTTGTCATACAAATAATAATCTGCCTATATGTTTGCCCGTTTTGCCAATTTAAACGCCAGTCCTGCAAACCACTGCTCCTTCTTGCAGTGAATTACAGGATAGGGGTCTCAGATTGTAAAATCTCAGGGGCAGGGATTGGGGAGGGTCTCTCTCTCTGTTTCTACAGTTTGGTGCCTTACATAAGGGGTCTCTGATCTTATCTGGGGCCTCAAAGAGCTATTACAGTATAAGTAATAAATCATCATCATCGTCATCTGAGAGAAATAACCCCAAACAGTTATTACAAGGGACGAAACAACCTTGAAAGCCAAAGTACGATCAAAGAGAAAGTGAGCAACAAGAGTCTCAGTGGCACTGGACGAGAGCAGCAATGCAACATGGCAGTATAAAAGCCCAATGTGATTTTGGGCTGTATATATACATGCATCCGTAGTGCTGGCTGAAAATTTTGCATCAAAACTGTTTTAGAAGGAAACCGGGAACTTTGACTAAATTAACATTTCTGTGGAACATCTGATTCCTTGAGCATTTCCAATCTTTCAGCTGGAAGCTGAATTTTTTTTTTTGTTTGGGGCTGATTTTTGTTTGTTTTGTTTTCAGGGAAATTCTTTTCTTTTATTTTTTTGGTTGCTTCAGAATTTTTTGTTGTTGTTGGTTTTTTTTATGTTTGGTTTCTTGAGAGAAAAATTGAAAGTTTTGGTGGAAATAAACCCTATTTCCTAACCAGCTTTAGGCATCATATTATAGGACAAGGAGATGACAGTCTCCCTCCATGCCATTCTGGTGACACTGTGTCTGAAATGCAGGATTCACTTCACTTATTAAAAAGAAAAATAATAACTGTATTCGAACGTCAAGAGCGGAACCTATAACAGTGACTTCCTCATCTTATTACAGTAACTCTTACAGTGCTCCCATCTACGTGATTTTCTCACAAGTCTTACAATCTTTGCTGTTGTTCAGAAAGCCCCACCTCCAGGAGTCAGAAGATTCCAGGAAAGGCTCAGCTTTAATTGAAAATACAAAATCTTTCTATGCCTCATTGTGGAGAAAGCCTTGAAAACATGAACCCCAAAGGCTTACGCAACAGAAGCCAAATAAAAAAGAACCCTGTGAGCAGTTTCACTCACTGTTGGGGTGGCTTCTTGTGGTGGGGTTCTGGGGATTAGTTCTTGCTTGGTCTCATGCCTCTTCCATCCATTCCTCAGACCAGAGCCCCTCTCTCTGGGACACCAGGGACTCCCTCTTTGTGACTCAGCCCTCAGGCAAGGTCACTATTTAGTCTTCCCCTTCTGGGTGCTAAAGCCCTACAGGACAAGTTGTCTTGTCAAGCAGTCTTCTGGCCCTAATCCAGGTCCAGTGCCACTCTCTCAGTGGCTGGTAGGGGAACCCAGGCCCACCCACTACTCTGCGTTCTAGTCCAGGGACCCTATGTTTAGCAACCACAATCTACCCCATCTCAGACCCTGTTGCCCTTCCCCTGTTCTATCTCTTGGATCACCTCTGGGTTTACCAGCTTGAGCTTCATCTGCTTGCAGTGGCTACTTCATCCCTCTCAGCTTCTTGACAGACTGTAGTTCAGGGTTTCCTTGTCTTCCTAAAATGCCTCATTGTCCCTAGCTGAACATCTAGGGAGTGACTAGAGAGTTCCTCCCTGTAGTCCCATCCTGCTCTCACCTTGCTGGCTTGATACAAGCTCAGCTGGACCCTGCCCAGCTGGGCTTCATCACCACTTAGACTTTATCAGACCATGACTCTTTTCCAGGTGGAGCTATGAGGTTAATTGGCCCCGTTAAACATGTCCAGGCTTTGTGTGGGATGGATACTCAATCACACACCCTACAATTAATATATTTTTTTTAAATCATGATTTTTAAACCAATCTCCGAATTTTAAGGGGCCAGATGTGATTTTTGAATGCTTGGCGTTGGCAATATTTCCCTTATTTTTCCTCATCCTCTGCCCATTATTGTTTGTTGCTCTTAGTCACCTAATATCAGATTGTAAACTCTTTTGGGCAGGGACCATGTGTTTGCATTTGTTCTGTATAGTACATGACATGATTTTGGGGAGCTGAGGGAATGCAAGTGTTTTGAGATACATGAGTCTTCGCTACATGTCCTGTCTCCTCTAGATGTACCTGAACTGAATTGTCAAATGATAAATAATGTCTGTGGCAAGTACACGAACTGTGAGTGCCAAATCAGCCCAGAAGATTGATGAATAATAAATAACAGCTCTCCTTTCTTTGTTAGTGGCATGTCCCGCCTCACTGATGCTCCTGCTGGGCAGACGGTGAGCACTATAGGGCTGTCAGCTGGATGGAGGGGTGGCTTTACATGGAGAGGCAGATATGGTGCTGGTTTAGTCCCTGTATCACTTTGGGGTACATTTACAAAAGTGGGTGCTGTTTGCCCTTTGAAACGTATTCAATGGTTTGCATTCATCTGCAAATGCAATGAAAAGCCAGGATGTAGCTGGGCCTGTACCCACAATCCAATGGCAGGAGCAAATATGTGGGAGCAAAATCTGGGAACTGTGTTACTTTGGGGGGAAATTGGCCTGCACACTCTCTGTACCTCATTTTGATCCTTTGTAAATGGAGGGGTAACCCCCTGGTCAGCGTGTTATGAGCCCCCATCTGAGCATGATCCACAGAGGATATGAAGCTATTACAGCCCTGCCCAGAGAGCTTTAGTTCAAATTGTAGGAGGTCATGGTTTTAGCTCTCAAGTTCCCCCTTTCAGTTTGCAGTGTGTCAGCCAAGATGGCTGCCCCTCATGAGCATTTTTCCCCAGCTGGGGCTGTGACAGACTCATGTCCTCTGTGTATTGGGCACAGATCTCACATGCACTCACTTGTGGGCTATATACTTGCACTGGATAAAGGAAGCTCACAGCCCATCGAATTCTGGATAAACTTCCGCTTAGATAATACACACTCATCAGTGACTTGCAGAGTCTAACTCTTCCCACTACAGCTGATCAACTTTCCTACAAAATTCCTACAAAAAATAGACTAGAAAATAACAGTGGTACCTTCTGGCCTTGGAATCTATGAAAAGTTTATTGAACTTTGGAAATTGAACCAAATAGAAGATGGTGTATATAGTGAAAAGTCAGCTCCCTAAGCCCAGGTGTCCATCAAATGCAGGGTCTTCCACTGATGTGCTGAATCACTCTCATTTATTTGATTTACTTGCTCTTTCTTTTGCAATGAGATGTGTTGTTGTAATCATATTATGAAACAGAAATTGAACATTGTGATTAAAACTGGTCTCCAGCTTTGAAAATAAAGGTGTCCATTTCTCCTGAACACTTATTTTCTCTATCCTGTAGGAGACAATTATCCAGTCACAGCATTCAATTCCGCGGACATCATGGGGTAAATTCTTGTCTTCATTTCCAGCGACATACATTTGTACTAATATTGTTCCAACCAAAGACAGGCAGGGACCAATGAGGGACAGAGAAAAGCATTAGAATCTTGTCCAAGTGGCACAGCTTTACAATAATTTAGACAACAAACAAGATAATGCCTACAGGCATCTTGCCCTGACAACAGTGAACCTGAGAGAAGCTACAGCTACCCCAAGTTGTTGCCTACTTCCTCTTTCAGGTGTTCAAACACAGACCCTCAAAGTTTACAGCTCTGATTCCAAGACTTAGCCAAGGACTGGGGGTTAGGTGTCAGTTAGGCACTTGGTGGTAGGACTGAGGCAGCTATGCATATGCCCAACTGCAAAATGTAAGTGCCTTAGGGACTTTGAGGGTGAAAACTTTTGCCATGGAGGGACTTTAGGAGGCAGCTGAGCATTAGGCAGCAGCTGGACAGGGTTTTGTGACTTTTCATAGATGCCAAGGCCAGAACCATTGTTATTTTCTAGTCTAACCTTCCGTATAACACAGTCCATAGAACTTCCCAAAAACAATTCCTACAGCAGATCCTTTAGAAAAAAAATTCCAATCTTGGTTTTGAAATTGTCAGCGATGGAGAATCCACCATGACCCTTGGTAAATTCTTCCAATGGTTAATTACGCTCACTGTTTACAATTTGCATCTTATTTCCAGTCTGAATTTGTCTAGCTTCAACTTCCAGCCCTTGGATTGTGTTTTACCTTTCTCTGCTAGATTGAAGAGCCCGATATTAAATATTTGTTCTCCATGTAGATACTTACAGACTGTAATCAAGTCACTTCTTAACCTTCTCTTTGTTAAGCTAAATAGTTTGAGCTCCTTGAGTCTATCACCATAAAGCATGTTTTAGTATCCTTATATTAAAGGGACAGTTAGACACCTAAGTCCCACTATGAATCCCATCCCACTATGAATCCCACCCTTACTCTCTTTGTTCCTTAGTTCTCCATTAGTAAAATGGGGACAACAGCACTGTCCTACCTTAGAGGGGTGTAGGAGGAAAAATATATTGAAGTTTGTGAGGTGCTCAGATACTATGGCAGTGGCAGCCATATAAGTACCTAAGATAGATAGATAGCCATGAGACCATGGTAAAGTCAATTCACCTCTATTTGCCTTCCCACCCTTTATCTGAATTGTTTATTTACACTGTAAGCATTAGAGGGAGGGACTGTCTCTTACTATGGGCTTATACAGTGCATATGGGGTCTCAATCTTGGTTTGAGCCTCTAATCACTACTCTAATAAATAACAGTGGAGAGTAGCATAATGTCATGATGGGTTTCTTGTACATTGGCCCATTTTGACATTCACCAAAAAAAAAACATGACAAAGAAGCAATTTTCTAAGCCGTTTTTTTGTTTGTTCTGAATACGTCCCAACTCTAGTTGACACGCCAACTGGAATTTGGCCAGTTCACTGGGCTTAATATCCCCACTCTTGTGGAAAGTACTGCAGACTCCTTAAGGGTGGCCAGTGGTCCAGACATCTGTTTTATGTCTCAGTGGAAATGTATTTTGTCATTGTCATTCTTTTGACATCTGCAGAGAAACCATTCATGCTCCCACTCTGAGGAATATATTGCACCTGGGATTTCCAAATGGCCCTGTGAGAGTTACTCACCTAGCTCCCTTTGAAATTTACTCAAGCTCTGGGATGAAATAATTTCCCACTTGTGCAGAGGGCCAGAACAAGCCCCATGCACTACTCCAGGGTCACTCTAGCCCTCAAAATAGAGCTTAACTGGGACTTAATATGGTACATAGACCTCTGCAGGGGGTGAATTTCACCCTTAGAGAATTGTCAAGCCACAACAAATAATAACTAACAAATGCTTCCCATTTTTCCTACCAAATAAATAGATTGTTCATCTCGGAGAGCTTGTGCATTGGACTATTTAATTTGTCTTCATTCAGTATTATAAGAAATACCATTTTTAATTCATTTGGCATTCCATTATTTTAGTTCTCCTAAATAAATGAATTCTGAAAGGTTACAGTAGAGATTCCTATCAAATATCTTATCTGGCAGAGAACAGAGAAAGAAAAAAAAAAACAGCTATGTACATTGCAAACTCTAATCTAAATGTGTCATTAGATTGTGAACAAGTTGTTAATGTCGTCCTTGAAGGCAACCTTGTACTGAAGATATGTAGAAGGTGGTATTGCAGCCTTTCATCTGAACTAGCTTCCAAGCTTGCTCATTCTCCATCTACCTATGTAGAAATGTATCATTTATAGTGATTAAAATTCAAATAAAGCTGAGGATATAATTACGGTTTTAAAGCAACTTTGCTTGATGGCTGGGGAAAGATCCTTTTGAAGAAGATGACAATAAATGTCCAGTAAAACTGCATTGGATACCTCCAGGAGAGAGGGCTTCAAGGAATCTGACTCGAGTCAAGTCCAGGTTGGTACAGGCTGGAGCCCATAAAAGTGTACAGCTTGCTTCCCTTGGCTACGTAGGGTCAATTGAAAATCTAGCCCTTAATCTCTCCGGGCCTCTATTTGTTATCTGTGAAATGAAGATACTAATACTCCTGAACCTCATACAGCCGTGTTGTGAGGATGAGTCCCCTACTGTCTGGAAGGCACTCACTTATTGTTGGAAAAGTAGATAGAACTTTTTGTGAGATACTCTGGAGGTGGGCATGAAATGTAAATATATATGAAATGTAAATATATTGACATCAATAGTTTTTAATGGGGTAGAGATCATGGCAGAATTTGTCCCTTTATTTAAAATATCTCCACTCCCAAGGATACAGTTAGCTTGTTTTCATGGAAAAATTAGAAATGAGAGCATGCCAGTAATTCTGCTGCGTCGTGCTTCCTAGAAGTAAAGTGCACTTATGGGCAGTGGAGTAGCACAATGCCTATTGGCCACTTAAATTCACACTTAAGCCAAGAAAATGCATTTATGCTGGTCCTTAGTACAGGAGTGCATCTCCCCTTTCACAGATGGAAAGCTGCTAGATCAGCCTGTGGTTTGGTGACTTCCCAAGCCCGCTTTTCAGTATAAACTTGGGCGAGCAATTGATGGAACAAAATAGATTACAACACACACACAATCACAAGGGTAGATTAGTATGGAAAAAATATTCCTGAAAAAACTTTTCTTTCTTTCTTTCTTTCTTTCTTTCTTTCTTTCTTTCTTTCTTTCTTTCTTTCTTTCTTTCTTTCTTTCTTTCTTTCTTAGTCTGAAGCAAATCAGGGAAAGCATTTCCTTCCCCCCCCGACATTCTGACAGTCGGGGCCAAAGCTTTCGGAAATCAAATGTGAACTCATTTTGAAATACCAGCAGCGTTTGAATTTTAAATTAACCTATTTACAATGAAACTATGCCTGCTGATTGCCATCATCTTCAGGAAAATTAACAGTAACGATCATTGGTGTCATAATGCAATTTCCCCGCAAAAATCACATAGGCTTCATTACTGTTTACATAAATTGTCATAAATACCAATTATAGCTGAACATAAAATGTAATGCTCTTTTTTTAAATCATAATCACACAATTGTTCTTCTAATTCATATGCTAGGGGAATAGGGTTTTGATTCAACCTTTGTTGTGAAGGAAATGTTTTGCTGGTAGTTAGTTTTTCTGTAAGTGCTTGTTGGCTTATTTTCAAATCTCTCTCTCTCCATTCGGATCATTTAGTCCTTGTCCCTTGTTCGCTTTGCCCTCTAATACTCTGAGAGGAGCATGTAGGCGTGTTAATAGCAGATGGGGGAGATGCGCGTCTCATGTCCTCTAGACATCGGCCGCTGGGGCTGAAGAGGAAGAAGCTTTTCCAGTGGGGATTTATAACATCGTTTTGGGCAATTACGCCATAGACCCCGTAAAGGAATAATGCAATAATAAACCTGTTAAAAGAGCAAATTTGTTACACCAATTTCAGATTCCCTCATAAGTCAGCAGAACAAACATCTGATAAAGAAAATAACGTGTTAAATGACTAATTTTAAAAACAAAGCAAGGGCCTTGGCTTTATTATAACCATGCAGTTTTGTCACATATATATTTTGGGTAATAACATTGCTGTGTATAGTATATACGGTACAAGGTAACTGCCTTATAATCACAGGGTAATTATCTGGTTATTTCTGTCTTCCAACTAGAAGCTTGAGTAGCAATGTGATTAGTTGGGGCTAGATTCTGCTTCAGCTCAGAGCCTGCTGAAGGTTTCCAAGTGCTCTGACTCCCCCTAAGTTCATGTGTTTTCCCTGGGAGTTGAGACTGCTCATCAGCTCATAGGGTGCACTTGACACCTTGCAAGCATAACTGCTTTGCTCAGGGTGTGTTACGTATCCCCCGCTGTGTCTGGAAAAGTGTTTCCTGCAGCTGCCTTCTGGGATAGTCAGTGCTTTATCTCAGATGGTAGCACTTCATGTTGCAGCTCTGGAGGTCCTAGGTTTGATCTCTGGTGATGACTAAGATGATAGTCTTTGCACTAGGTTATTGAGGGACTGATTCTGACCATCTCTTGCAATTTGGTGCCTCTGCCTGCATTGTGCAGGCACAATCTCTGGGGACAGTGAGAGAGCTAACCAACCCTTTGCCTGCAGAGTTTCAAAATGGAGCTGCCAACCATGAATGGTGGGAGGTCCGTAAGGCCAGCAGATCTAGCTGCCAGGAAATCAAGGCCAGGAAGAGGGAACACAGCAAAGAGTCCCAGACAGATGCACACACCGACTAACATTTTAATAGCAACTTCCTTGAGCCCTTTCATCCTAATCCCCTCTCCCTTCTAGCCCAGCAGGCTGCTCTGTGGTAGGCAGTGGGTTGAATGATTTGGATCTGCTGCTCTCTCCATTCTATTTACCCAGTCCCAGTTATGCTCTCCTTTGCAAAGCAGAGTGGGGGCATTGGACCCTATGTCAGGAATCTGAAACCAAAGGTTACTAAGCAAGCCATGGCAAAGCACCCTGGGAATGCATGCATTGATCAGGTTTTTTCCCAACAAATTGAAGCAGCTGCATTGTTAATCTTATTCAGCTTCTCTGCTGTGGTATAAATTCTTGGGATAATCTTGATCTGTATTTCTTTACAGGAATTCGATGAAGGTCAGTGAAGCATGTAGCTCCAAATTATGGGCAATGCATTGTCAGATGCAGTAGATTCATCTGCAGGTCTCTTTGCCAATACTTCTTAAAAGCATTATTTTTCTTTTGATATAATGAATGGATCCCCCTATAATTTCTGGATGAAAGACCTTTTGCCCACAGAATTTATATCATCCTGGGTGTTTTGTGAGGGTTTTTGTTTTGTTATGTTTTCTTTTTGGTCTGTGTTTCCTACTGTCATAGAATCATAGAATATCGGGGTTGGAAGGGATCTCAGGAGGTCATCTAGTCCAACCCCCTGCTCAAAGCAGGACCAATCACCAACTAAATCATCCCAGCCAGGGCTTTGTAAAGCCTGACCTTAAAAAATTTCTAAGGAAGGAGATTCTACCACCTCCCCAGGTAACACATTCCAGTGTTTCACCACCCTCCTAGTGAAAAAGTTTTTCCTAATATCCAACCTAAACCTCCCCCACTGCAACTTGAGACCATTACTCCTCTTTCTGTCATCTGCTACCACTGAGAACAGTCTAGATCCATCCCCTTTGGAACCCCTTTTCAGGTAGTTTAAAGCAGCTACCAATCCCCCCTCATTCTTCTCTTCCACATACAAAACAATCCCAGTTCCCTCAGCCTCTCCTCATAAGTCATGTGTTCCAGTCCCCTAATAATTTTTGTTGCCCTCTGCCGGATGTTCTCAATTTTTTTCCACATCCTTCTTGTAGTGTGGGGCCCAAAACTGGACACAGTACTCCAGATGCGGCCTCACCAACGTCGAATAGAGAGGAACGATCACGTCCCTCGATCTGCTGGCAATGCCCCCTTCTTATACATCCCAAAATGCCATTGGTCTTCTTGGCAACAAGGGCACACTGTTGACTCATATCCAGGTTCTTGTCCACTGTAACCCCTAGGTCCTTTTCTGCAGAACTGCTGCCTAGCAATTCGGTCCCTAGTCTGTAGCGGTGCATGGGATTCTTCCATCCTAAGTGCAGGACTCTGCACTTGTCCTTGTTCAACCTCATCAGATTTCTTTTGGCCCAATCCTCTAATTTGTCTAGGGCCCTCTGTATCCTATCCCTACCCTCCAGCGTATCTACTTCTCTTCCCAGTTTAATGTCATCTGCAAATTTGCTGAGGGTGCAATCCACACCATCCTCCAGATCATTAATGAAGATATTGAACAAAACCGGCCTCAGGACCGACCCTTGGGGCACTCCACTTGATACCGGCTGCCAACTAGACATGGAGACATTGACCAGTACCTGTTGAGCCTGACAATCTAGCCAGCTTTCTATCCACTTTATTGTCCATTCATCCAGCCTATACTTCTTTAACTTACTGGCAAGAATACTGTGGGAGACCGTGTCAAGGAACAACATGTCCACTGCTTTCCCCTCATCCACAGAGCCAGTTACCTTGTCGTAGAAGGCAATTAGATTAGTCAGGCATGACTTGCCCTTGGTGAATCCATGCTGACTGTTCCTGATCACTTTCCTCTCCTCTAAGTGCTTCAGAATTGATTCCTTGAGGACCTGCTCCATGATTTTTCCAGGGACTGAGGTGAGGCTGACTGGCTTGTAGTTCCCAGGATCCTCCTTCTTCCCTTTTTAAAAGATGGGCACTCCATTAGCCTTTTTCCAGTCATCCGGGACCTCCCCCGATCGCCAGGAGTTTTCAAAGATAATGGCCAATGGCTCTGCAATCACATCTGCCAACTCCTTTAGCACTCTCGGATGCAGTACATCCGGTCCCATGGACTTGTGCTCATCCAGCTTTTCTAAATAGTCCCGAACCACTTCTTTCTTCACAGAGGGCTGGTCACCTCCTCCCCATGCTGTGCTGCCCAGTGCAGCAGACTGGGAGCTGACTTTGTTCGTGAAGACAGAGGCAAAAAAAGCTTTGAGTACATTAGCTTTTTCCACATCCTCTGTCGCTTTTTCCACATCCTCTGTCTGTGCAAGCTGTGTTATTCTTAAATGATTTATCACAGTGAACTGAATTTGAAGATATCGATGAAATAAGCTGGTGCTTGCCCCCAACTGTAGATTTTGCAAAGAGCAGGCCTGTTGTGGGAAAACTGTGATGTTCTTTCTGCAAAGGCTGAATTAAATCTTTGGCACAATTGTTGGAGGAACTGATCATTCACCACTCATGTCAAATGTGAGCCTTTCCATTGACTCCAAGGGATCAGGCCCAAAGTACAGTTATCTATGAGCATAAAAGTCAAAGCAGGGCATCACATTTCCTGCAATTTTTATTCCAGATCGATAATGACCGGAACCGGCAAACCTTCCTAAGGTCACTGGAACATCTGTGCACAGAGGGTGTGTGGCTTTGGGCTCTGATTGATCCTTATAAACAAGTGTCTACATAGGTCACACTGTGTCTACACTGTGGAGACCTGAGTTGGTTGACTGGCTCAGCACTGTTTGGGGAAGTGGTTTTACCGCATTGCCGTAATGGGGTGCTTACATCAGCTGGAGACAAATTTGAGTGTAGACACATGCACAAGTAGGTCGATGCAATCTGATTTATATTGACCTAACTTCATAGTGTAGAACAGCTTTAGTTTTTGTATGTGAAGTGTCCAGGAGTAGCTTGTTCATGCAAGCCAAGCCTGTGAACTTCCCATACTAGTGACGTAGGATGACTATGTAACCAATAGCAGATTAAGCGGAGTTCAACTGCCAAACAGTTATTACTATTCATTTGTATTACAATAGCACCTTGGAGCCTCAGCCAACATCAGGGTGCCCTGCTATTATATATGGTACATATTTATGCTAGGAGACAGTCCTTGCCTCAGAAGGTTACATTCTAAACAGAGAATACAGACACAGGAAATATTGTTGTTATCCCCATATAACAGAGGGGGAATTGAGGTGCTCAGAAATTAAGTGACCTGATTAAAATCACAAAAAAAAGTCCATAGCAGTCAAGAACTGAACTTCAATCTCCTGAATCTCTGTCCAGTGCCTTAACTACAAGCTTCTCCTTCCTACAAGCTCATCTTAAGGAAAGCTAATACACCCTGATGGTGTGAATTAATCATTATGGCCCATTACATATGAGAATTTTTGCTAGACCAAAGGAAAACATGGAAAACATTATTTAAATGGCTCGAAGATCTGAATGTAAAGAGAAATATGGGCAAGATTATTATACAAATGTGGTTAATATAGCCCATCCCAGTAATAAAAGAGGTTATTTAAATCTTTTAGATCTTAAGAAAAATGGCTAATTAGTAGACCCAGTCAAATTATTCATTGCCAATAAATTATCCAAGGAATTTAGCCCTTTTTTCCCTGTGTGCAAATTTTTCATGAACTGTTTCTGATATCAGCAAATGTATTTGTAACACATAAATATTCACTAAACTGGTTGGTGGTAGAGACTTTATTTATATGCAGTTTCTTTTGAAAGCCATACACATGACTTGAGCATTGTGCATGGCACTAACATGTTACTGCTGTTACCCTCTTACGTTCCCTTTATTTGCTTGTTAAACCTAGTTGTTGTCCTGTCTTACATTAGAATGTAAACTCTTGAGGGCAAGGACTGTAACTCAGTATGTGCATGTACTGTGCCTAGCAATATGGGCCTTCATGCCAACTGAGTACTTTGGGTGGTACAATAAAACAAATAATAAATTGTAGTCATCTGTATAAGAACTGAATGATTTTTTAATCACAAAATTGATCAAACGTTTGAAATTGTTTCTGTTTAGCAAGGTTAAAAATGGGCCAATTTTTCTTTAAAAGTGTAATGACCTTTTAAACAGTTTTATCTAAATTTGTATCTATAAAAAGACACTATTGAAAGAATGATCAACATTTTTTTCATTTATTTCCTCCACTGAGAGGTAAATTGTTACAGGCCTCCACTTGGTTTTTAGTAAATGAAAAAGGTTGCAAAACAGTTTTGGCAAAGTTTTTCAGACAAAATTTGATACTAAAACCAACCAATCAATCAATAGAAAAAGGCTCTGAACAAGTTTGAAAAAAAAAGTAAATTTATGAAAAAATCAAGTTTTTCATTCAATTTTTCATTTTTGAGAAAAGGCTATTTTCCAGTGGAAAAACTGTATTTGTTTGAAAAAGTTTGACTCGTCCTTGTTTGGATGCCTTTCAGCCATTGGGGTGTTCAAATTTCAACTACTTGCTCCTCAGAGTTTGTTATTCATAGTGAGATGACTGGTCATCTGAGTGAGATGGAATGGTTTCTGTGGCCTGATTTGAGTAGAATAACATAATGAATGACAAATAATGAATATTGAAATGGGAATAACAAATAATGAATTATCTGCTTGCATGGGAATATGGAGGCTAAACAGAAATCCACTGACATCAATGGAAAGGCTCCCATTGACTTCAAAGGGCTTTGGCTTAGGCCTGTAGCTATTTCTATAATGAATATTAAACATTACATTATTTAAACATAAGTATTATCAAAATCCATATGCACAAAAGCAAATAAAATGGAAACAAAAGAAGAAACTACACACTGAATTGTCAGTCAGAGTGAATATTTGAATGAACATTTGAAAGCACTGCTTTTAGGGTGTTTCCCGTCCCTCTCTGCCCCCCGTATCCAACTAGTTCTGCTAATTATTGTGATGAAATTGGCTTGAAGAAATTTGTCTGTGATTGGATGAAGAGCGATGCTTCAAAACTTGGCATCGTACTTATTTGTCAGGTCAGGACGGTTTTTCTTTCCCAGTTGGAATTTTGTGAAGAGCACTGCAGAGGATTTCTCAATGTCAATTAAAGTCATATAGAGAGTGGCTATCGAGTAGTCCCTACAGAGATTTCCTTTTCATTTAAACATTACCCAGAAATGTTAATAATTTCTGTACATAGCAATTTTGCTCTTACATTTGAAGTTCTCAGATTTCTTTACATATAGTTGTTAATTAGGTCACACAATTTTCCTGTGAATTGGGTGAGTTTTATTTTAACCATTTTACAGGTAAGGAAACTGAAGCAAAGAAATGTTAGTGTCTTGTCTCAAGTAATGCAGAAGCCAAATGTAAAAGACAAGAACCTATGTATGTGCCACTTACGTGGCCCCATTGCCAGAGAATCATAGAAATGTAGGACCAGAATGGGCCTTGATAAATCATCTAGTCCGGTCTCCTGTACTGAGGGAAGACTAAGAATTATCTAGACGATCCCTAACAGGTATTTTTCTAACCTGCTCTTAAAAACCTCCTATGACAGATTCCATAACTTCCCTAGGTAATTTGTTCCAATGCTTAACTACCCTGACAGTTAGAAAGATTTTCCTAATGCCTAAACCAAATTTCCCTTGCAGAAATTTAAGCCCATTACTTGTGCTGCCCTCAGTGGATAAGGAGAACAATTTATCATCCTCTGTCCCCTTTATAGCAACCTTTTACATGCTTGAAGACCATTATTACGTTCCCCCCCTCCCCATCTTCTCTTCACTAGACTAAACAAATCCATTTTTTTTCAATCTTTCTTCATATTTCATGTTTTCTAGAACATTAATCATTTGTGTTGCTCTCCTCTGGACTGTCCCTAATTTGTCCATTCTTTCCCGAAATGTGGTACCCAGAACTGAAATACTCCAGCTGAGGCCTTATCAGTGCTGAAAGAAGTGGAAGAATTATTTCCCATGTTTTGCTTACAACACACATTCTAATACATCCCAGACAGGGCTGGCTCTACCGTTTTTGCCGCCCCAAGCAAAAAAACCCGTCACCGCCGAATTGCCACCGCGGATGGCAGGGGAGAGAGAAGCTGCCGCCGAATTGTCGCTGCAGTGGAAACTCTGCCAGCCCTTTCTGACTGCCGCCCCAAGCACCTGCTTGGAACGCTGGCACCTGGAGCCAGCCCTGATCCCAGAATGATATTCGCTTTTTTTGCACTGGCATTACATTGTTGATTCATATTTAGTTTGTGATCCACTATAACCCCTAGTTCCTTTTCTGTTGTATTCCTCCCTAGGCAGTCATTTTCCATTTTGTATTCATACAATTGATTGTTCCTTCCTAAGTAGAGTACTTTGCATTTATCTGTATTGAATTTTATCTTATGTATTTGATACCAGTTCTCCAGTTCGTCAAGATCATTGTGAATTCTAACCCTGTCCTCCAGAGCACTTGCAACCCCTCCTAGCTTGGTACCATCTGCAAACTTTATAAGTTCACTCTATCTGATATTATCCAAATCATTTATGAAGACATTGAATAAAACTAGACCCCAGATAGATCCCTGCGGGACCCCACTTGATATGCCATTCCAGCTTGACTGTAAACCATTGATAAATACTTTCCAAGTATGTTTTTTCAACCAGATGTGCACCCACCTTATAGTAGGTACGTCTAAGCTGTATTTCCCTAGCTGGCTTATGAGAAGATCATGTGAGACAGTATCAAAAGCCTTACTAAAGTTGAGCTATATCATACCTACTGATTTGCCCCTTCCACCTGGGGAGATCTTATTTTGTCAAAGAAGGATATTAGATTGGTTTGACATGATTTGTTCTTGACAAATTCATGATGACTGTCACTTATCTCCTTATTATCTTTTAGTTTCTTACAAATTGATTGTTTGATTATTTGGTCTATTATCTTTCTGGTTACTGACATTAAGCTGACTGTAATTCTATGACTGTATAATTCCCTGGGTTGTTCTTATTCCCTTTTTTATAGATAGGTACTATATCTGCTCTTTTCCAGAACTCTGGGATCTCTCCCATTCCCCAGGAGTTCTCAAAGATAATCACTAATGGCTTGGAGATCCCTTCAGCCAGTTCCTTAAGTATTCTAAGATTTTTAGCAGGTCCTTGAAGACATCTAACTTGTCTAAGTAATTCTCGACTTGTTCTTTTCCTATTTTAACCTCAGATCCTGCCCCATTTGCACTGATGTCCACTAAGTCATCTGATTACTGCTAAACTTTTGGGTGAAAACTGAAACAAAAAAGGCATCTAACACTTTAGCCATTGCTGCATTTTCTGTTATTGTCTTTCCCTCCTCATTGAGTACTCTGTCCTTGGTCTTCCTCTTGTTTCTAATGTATGTGTAATTTTTTTTTTCGTGTTACGCTTTATGTGTCTACCTAGTTTAATCTTGTTTTGTGCCTTGGCCTTTCTAATTTTGTCCCTACGTGCTTGTGTATATGTATAGAAAGGCCAAGGTTTTATATATATATAACCCTTCATAATTTGGCCTAGTTTCCACTTTTTGCATGACTCTTTTTTGAGTTTCAGGTAATTGAAAATCTTCTGGTTAAGCCAGGTTGGTCTCTTACCACACTTCTTATCTTTCCAACACATTGGAATAGTTTGCTCTTTTGCCCTTAATAATTTCTCTTTAAAACACCACCAGCTATCCTGAACTCTTTTTCTCCTTAGACTTACTTCCCAAAGGATCTTATCTACCATTTCTCTGAGTTTGCGAAAGTCTGCATTCTTGAAGTCCGTTGTTTTACTTCTGCTGTGTTCCCTTCTACCATTCCTTAGAATCATGAACTCTATCATTTCATGATCACTTTCACACAAGCTTCCTTCCATCTGCAAATTTTTAACCAGTTCGCCCTATATTTTAGAATGATATCTAGAACAGCCTCTCACATGGTTGCTTTCTCCACCTTCTGTAATAAAAAGTTGTCTCCAAGGCATTACAAGACCTTGCTGGATACTCTGTGCCCTGCTGTATTATTTTCCCAGCAGATGTCTGGGTAGTTAAAGACCCCCCATCACCACAAAGTCCTGTGCTTTGGATGATGTTGTTAGTTGTTTAAATTTAAGCATCATCCACCTCTTCTTCCTGGTTATGTTGTCTATAGTTGATACGTACCATGACAGCACCTCTGGTTTTCACCCCTTTTATCCTTACCCAGAGGTTTTCTACAGGTCTACCTCCCAGCACCGATGTATACCTCTTTGATACACAAGGCAACACTTCCTCCTTTTTTACATTTCCTGAACATGTTGTGCCCTTCTACACCAATATTCCTGTCATTTGAATTATCCCGTTAAGTCTGTGATGCCAGTTATGTCATATTTTTAATTATTCATTAGTATTTTTAGTTCTTCTTGTTTGTTCCAGCCCCTTCAACCAAGAAACAGATGTGGCTGGCTGGCTATTGCAAGCATTTTGCGCCTGTCTTCACTACAAAGGCTGCCGCCTTATGGGCCTCAAAAAAAACACTCAACTCAGGGAGGTGCAATGAACAGAGGCGTGTGATAAAGCCTTCCAGACTTTGAAGGACTGGCTAACTCAGGGGACAGTTCTCTTTCACCCTGATTTTTTAAAACCATTTATCCTCCAGACAGTTGCCTCAGAAGTGGGACTTGGGGCTGTGTTGTCCCAAGAGATAGAAGGTGATGAACTTCTGGTACTGAATTTGAGTAGGAAGTTATTCCCGTGAGAGACAAAAACTCAATGATCAAGAAGGAGGCACTGACTGTGAAATGGGCAACAGAGGACTATGCCCCTTTCTGCTGGCTAAAATCTATGAAAGACACTTGTTATGCTTATAAGAAACACACAGAATCGTTTTAAAGGGATAAGGCAATATGCCACATTTATTGAGAGTACAATTTAAGCATTAAAATCAGCATATTCTTTCATTCACACACACACACGAGAGACTATTCCGTTTTAAATGTGTTCCATATCGTCTTGCATCAGCCCCAAGTGCCTTCCAAAAAATTATGTAATTGATTTTGAAGAATCAACATGGAGTTCAGTGCTATTTGGATGATATTATCATGTTTGGAAATACTTCAAAGGAGCATGAAAATAAACTGCAGTCTGTACTATACTGCATCAGCAAAGCAGGCCTCAAGCTCAATAGGTCCAAATGCAAATTTAGACAAACTGAACTCTCCTTTCTGTGGCATACAATGTCACAGGCTGAACTAAAACCTGATTCGGCTCATATCCTGGCAATTTCAAATGCTCCTCCTCCAACACATTTGCAAACCTTACGTTCCTTCTTGGGTCTTACCTCCTGGTATGCAAAATTCATTCCCAGTTATGCATCTGTCATTGAACCATTATGAAAATTACTACAGGGAAGTTCAACCTTAGTGTGGACATCGGACGCACAAGCTAGTTTCAAAATGGTGAAAGACTAATTGTACATAGTCCAATACTTGCACTATTCAGCCCTACATTGCCCACAATTGTAACTACTGATGCTTCTGGTTATGGACTTGGGGCTGTTCTCACACAACTGCATGAGGACAACACAGAGAGGACTGTTGCATTTGCTTCAAGGACACTAAGTAATGCTGAGAAAAAATATTCTACAGTCGAAAAAAAAGCTCTTGCTTGTGTCTGGGCTACTGAAAAATGGAGAACTTACCTGTGGGGCTGCACGTTCACCTTGCGCACAGACCACAGCCCTTTGACGATATTGCTAACCATGAAAGGACTGGGAAGAGCAGGATACCATATTGCTCGATGGTCTGCAAGACTACTCTCTTTCAGTTATGAACTGGAATATAAGCCTGGAAACCAAAATGTGGTAGCTGATTGCCTTTCTCACCTGCCTTTGCCTTCACCAGATGGTCCACCAGAGGATGAGGATGTAATAGTCATTGTGCTTATTACAAGCACTCTTACTGCAATTACAAGAGAACAATTTCAAGCTGCTTGTTCAGCACGTCCAATTCAACAAAAAAACATGGGAATTTCTAACAAAGAGATGGCCCAGTCACCTAAAAACCTTGACCCAGTTTTGCTGCCTTATTTTAGAGTTTGGGGTGAACTTTCTTTGCTTGATGGCTGTGTGCTACTAGATACACACTGGCTACTTGTGTGAGAAGAATTACAGTCAAAACTCATATACCTGGCACATGATACTCATCAAGGAATTGTCCGAACCAAACAATGACTATGGGATCTGTATTGGCGGCCAGGGAAGGACTCTCAAACTGAAGCACTCATAAAATCCTGTGTCACTTGCCAAATGCATGATAAGACAGCAGTTACATGTATCCCTCCATTGCAGCCTGTTCCTCTTCCTGAATCTTCATGGGGAAAAGTGGCAATTGACATTGTAGGACCCTTTGATACTGCTCCAAGTGACTGCCATTATGCCATCACCTTAATAGACTATTTCAGTAAATGGCCTGAGGTAGCGTTTACATCGCAAATCTCTTCTGCTACAGTAATTAAGTTCCTCTCCTCAGTTTTTAGCAGGGAAGGTAACCCCAAAGAACTGGTTTCAGATAATGGTAGTCAATTTGCTTCCCTGGAGTTTGAAACTTTTCTAGCAGAGATGAACATTTTACACAGAAGGTCATCTCTATACTACCCTCAAGCCAATGGGGAAATTGAACGGTTTAACAGAAGTTTGAAAGAGAGTTTGCAAACAGCTAAACTGGAAGGGCGATTGTGGATAACCTTCACTACTGATTTCTTGCAAGCATACTGGGATTCACGACATGCCACAATGCAAAGATCACCCGCAGAGTTACTGCATGGGAAACGGATGAATACTAAATTGAATATTGCTGGATTGTTAAAGGCATGACCTTTGGCCCCAACTGAGGATGATGTGAAAAAACAGTTGAATGGAACAAAGCAAAGTCTAAGGCTTTCACAGACAAGCAGCGGGGTGCTAAGGAATCAAAGTCTAAGTGTGGTTCCTTCGTTAGAATACAAAAACCTGGAATTTTACACAACGGGAACCATAAATTCACAGCTCCTCTTAAAATCATAGAGAAGAAGGGACCTTACACCTTTCGACTTTCTGATGGGTGGGTATGGAATGCTTCTTGTCTTGCACCTGCCTATGCACCAAGAGGAGATTGTGCCAACACCCAGTCTGCATTGGATGACTTCACCGTAGTATCAACACAACAAGACATTGCACTGGAACAGGGGCTTGAGAGACAGTCTGTGAGACACAGATGATCACCTGACTGGACTAGAGACTATGTTATGTTGTATTTATAGTGTTTTTAGTGTAATATTTCTGTCAACAGTATCATGCCTTGTTTCCTATTTGTTCCTGTGTTTAAAATAACAATGTTTATTGTAATTGGGAGAGTTTCTTAAGAGAGGAGGGAATGTGGTGTTTAGATGTTGCTTGTAATTAATAAAATTGGGAGCACTGGCTTTTGGGAGTCTGAAAAGGACACGAAACAGGAAGGAGAGGGGAGGAGTTGAAGAGGCTGAGGGAGTGCTACTGAGGGTGCAGCAGCAGCTTGGAAAACAGGTTTCCACTTTAAAAAATGAAGAGCTGTTGACGTTTGTTAGTACCTTGCCTGGCTACACATTCGCTCTCCACCCCGTTTCTTGTTCTGTGCTAAACCTGTAGATCTTTGTATTCAGTACCTTTCTTAGGCTACAGCCATAGCACTACTATAGTACATCTATATACTTCAGACCTGGAGAAGCTCACGGGCTGTGGAATCACTTTTCCAGTTCTGAAATGGAGAACAAGGACCTTAGAAAATGCACCTTTAAAGAGAATTGATTACCAGTTGAGTTTGATCCTAGGTTTAGCAGCTAGTGATTTGGGGTGCCTCCATTTTTGATGCCAATCTTAGAAGGGCCTGATTATCAGAACAACAGTTAGATAGGAAACAGATCCTGCTACTCCAGTGGTCTGAGTTTGCCCCACGGAAGTCAACAGAATCTTTGCCACTGACTTCTGTGGATGTAGGATCAAGCCCCAAGAGCACATGCCACTACCACGTAAGCTAAAGAATAATCACTGAGAACCCAATTCAGCAATGTACTTAAGCATAGACCTAACCTAAAGCAAAAGCATAGTCCCACTGAAGTCAAGCATAGGAAAAGGTGATGTCAGGTGGGCCGTAGAATCAGGCACATTCTTCAGAATGTTGCTGAGTTAGGATCTAGTACGGAGTGGCCAACCTGAGCCTGAGAAGGAGCCAGAATTTACCAATATACATTGCTAAAGAGCCACAGTAATATGTCAGCAGCCCCCCATACTCCCCCACTCCCAGCAGCCCCCCATAGGACCTCCCCAGCCCCACCAATCAGTGCTGCCCACTCCCTTCCTGCACCTCCCAATAAGCTGTTTCATGGCATGCAGGAGGCTCCAAGGAGGAGGAGCGAGGGCATGGCAGGCTTAGGGGAGGGGGCGGGAAAGGGTGGTGGGGGCAGGGCTTGTGGCAGAGCCAGGGGTTGACCAGCGAACACCCCCCAGCACCTGGAAAGTTGGCGCCTGTAGCTCCAGCCCCGGAGGTGGTGCCTATACGAGGAGCTGCATATTAACTTCTGAAGAGCCGCATGGGGCTCCAGAGCCACAGGCTGGCCATCCCTGATCTAGTAGCTGTTAGGCAGTAAAAAGCTATTAAGCACTTCTAGTTCCAACCAGTAGAGGGCATCCTAGCAAATTCTCTAGAATATTTAACTCAGAGGGAAGAATGCCGCCTACTGCATCATCACCATCACTTCCTTGCAACACTGAGTTTTTCCTTTGGCGATCTCCAGCCTAAGTACTGTCCAGAAATAAGACTCACAAATCACTGATGTTATGAATGGAATCCAAAGTAGTTGAACCAAAAGAATACAGAGAATGCAGCAGAGTTGGAGAATGCATTTCTAGGGTAATACAGAGTAAGATATTAGTAATAATAAAACAAGACCCAGTGACAGGGGGGGAAAAGTGCAGCGATTAAAAAATAACTATCAGCTTTACAAGAGAAGATTTATTGGACTTTTACCACTGAGTCCCTGGTTTGAATCCAGATCTAACGAGACTGACCAAATGTCACTCTAATTAGATAGCGATAAAAGTTCCAGAGTGAAATGAATTCCATGGTCTGCTCTCAGCTGCAAGTGGACATTTGTCTTCATTATGAGCCCAGCATACATTTGGCACAGTCTGTACTTCTGTCTTTAAAGAGTCTCATGAGTTAATGAGTGGGAAGATTGAAACATTTGCCTAGTGCCTACTACCACATACCCAGACCACAGGAGAAATGGGGAACTTGATCATCCTCAAGATCTTTCATTCTCCCTTCTTCAGAAACATTATAGATGTCCTTATTGTTATCGTTTTATTAAAAAACAAACAAATAAAACACTTTATTAAATGAGCAGATGGTAAAGTTCCCTCATGTTAAACATGTTAATAGAGTAAAAGTTGATTAGTGGTTGAAATGTCCTAACGTTTCATATACTTTTTCTTTCTTTCCTTCATTGTTTTTTTTTCTAATTGAAATTCAGAATTTGGTAGCTGCTACGGTCAATTGAGACAGAAACAAGTCTGACAGCTTAGTAATACAGCTGATTTATTTTTGCAGGCTCCTGCTGTGTCCTCTGCCCGCTTATGATGATTGTCATTAATTCCCATAACTTCCTTCAAGATGGAGGATGTGTTTGTTGGGAATTGCAAAGACACTGGAAGAAGTTGTAGGTCCGAAATCTATTATCAAGACTTGAGTTTCCCTCTGGCTCCATGTCATTTGATCCCTTGACCAGGGGATGGGGCTAACAGGGATTTAAAAAGCCAGCTCCAAAGCTACCAGAGGAGCTATCAAACAGGAGCGTCAAACAGAGGTTTTGTAAGGGAGTTCTTCAGGTAAGGGAGAAGAGATTTATGTGACCCTTGGGGGTGAGTTTGTCTCTTTGTTTGTCTGTTTGTTGTGTGCTTGCTTGATGGAAGATTATAGTGTGATCAGTTTTTTGGTGGGGGGGGGGGGCGGGGCACGGGGCTGTGTGCTGAACCAAACAGCCTGCTAGGTCAGGCTGAGAGTTTATAAATGAAGCTCTAGCCTTTTGTTTTATATTTGAGGTCTGAAAGGTATTTTCCCCCAGCTCAGATTGGCAGAGACTCTGTTTCTGAGGGTTTTTTTCTTTTTCTTTTTTTTGCTTTCCTCTGCAGGTCACTTGCAGGTTTAAATAGTGTAAATGGTGGATTCTCTGTAACTTGCAGTCTTTAATTGATTTGAAGACATTAGTAACTCAGCCAGAAGTTAGGGGTCTATTACAGGAGTGGGTGGCCTGCAATGTGCAGACTAGATAATCTAATGGTCCCTTCTGACTGTAAAGTCTATGAGTCTATTTTTGGATCCCTAACCCCTTAAGGATCACTTGAGAGGAGGTGGGGCTATTTTGGGGAGAACAGGGGTTTAAAAAGGCAGGTCCTAACCAACCAGAGGAGCTAGCAAACAGGTGAGTTTTTGCAAAGGAGGTTAGAGAGGGAGTGCGAGAGGCAGATTCACCTAACAAACACACTAAACTTAGGCCAATAACTCCCTCCCCAAAACAAAAACAAAACAAATAATCCTACAAACAAAACTCCCCTTCAAGAGTAAAAATAATGCAGGCAGAAGACCAGCAGCAGAATGGGGGCTATCCAGTATATCCCACTGAATGCAGCATGTATTATGGCCAGGTGGTGTACGTGTGCAAATGGTGCAAGCAGGTCATGGACCCTCAAGAGTACTGGCTCTTGAGGCCAGAGTGGCTAAGCTGGAGGAGCTAAGGGAGATGGAGGTGTACATAAATGTGACTTTCAGGGACACGTTAGATAGGTCCCATGCCCAGTCTGACAGCCTCTGTGCTGTTGAGGAGGATGAAAGTCTTGGGGAAAGAGAACACCAAGCTGGAGCAGAGGAAAATCATGGTATTCTCTCTCACTGAAGATATCTCTCCTGGAGAGGGTACGCTAGTTAATAGGAAGAACCAGGTAATGAGGGTTTGGGTTTTTTTAGAAATATAGATAGCTGGATTTGTGAGGACCAGAAGAACTACATGGTGAATTGCCTGCAAGGTGTGAAGTTTGAGCTGTAGCTCACGAAAGCTCATGCTCAAATAAATTGGTTAGTCTCTAAGGTGCCACAAGTACTCCTTTTCTTTTTGCGAATACAGACTAACACGGCTGTTACTCTGAAACATGAGACATCTAGATATTCTTCTATGCAATGCTGGGGATACATGTGGGTACCAATGACATAAGGAAAGATAGTAGAGAGGTCCAAATTTTGGCTGCTAGGTAAGAAATTAAAAGCCAGGACTTCCATGGTAGCATTCTCTGAAATGGTTCCAGTTCCATACACAGGTCCAGAAAGACAGGCAGAACTGCAGGAACTCAATGCATGAATGAGACAAGGGTGTAGGGAAGAGGGTTTTAGGTTTACTAGGAACTGGCGAACTTTTTGGGAAAGGAAAAGACTAAAGAGGAAGGTTGGGCTCCACCTGAACCAAAATGGAACCAGATTCCTGGCATGTACAAATAAAAGGGGTGTAGAGGATTTTTTAAAACTAAGGGCTAGGGGAAGGCCTACAGGTATGGAAGAGCACATGGTTTGGGCAGAAACATCACTTAGGGATAAATTTCTTAAAGGGGAAACTCTATATCTTAGTAAAGAGGATCGGAAAGAAGTTGGTAAAGTACAGGTAGGAGCTAGTGAGGAACAGTCAAATGTAAAAGTCCCATTTAAATATAACAACTGAATAGTGACAGAATGTACAAGTGCTTATATACAAATGCTAGAAGTCTAAATACTAAGTTGGGTGATCTAGAGTGCCTAGCATTGAATAAGGTTATTGATATAATAGACATCACAGAAACATGGTGGAAAATGATAATTAATGGGGCATGGTAATACCAGGGTACAAAATATATAGGACTGACAGAGTAGATCATGCTGATGGAGGAGTGGCACTATATGTGAAAGAAAGCATAGAATCAAATACAGTAAAAATCTTTAATGAATCAAACTGTATCATAGAATCTCTATGGATAGAAATTCCATGTTTGAACAAGAATATAACAGTAGGAATATATTACTGACCACCTAACCAAGATGGTGATTGTGAAATGCTCAGGGACATTAGAGGGGCTATAAAAGCAGAAAAAGAAGTAATGAGGATTTCAACAATCCTCGTATGAATTGGGTGTATGTCACCTCAGCAAGGGATGCAGAGATAAAATTTCTAGACACCATTAATGATGGCTTCTTGGGGCAGCTAGTCCTGGAACCCACAAGGGGAGAGGCAATTTGTAAGATGATGAGTCACTCCTGTGTTAGGCTCTAGTCGATCCACAAGCCAGGAACTGGTCTGGAGATTCCCATGGCAGGTATATAAGCCCTACAGGAGGAACAATAGCTCAGTCTGCTCAGCATCACTCCAGGGCTTGGAACTCTCTCCTGTGTGACAGTGGCAACAGACTCCCCAAGCCTTAGCCTTCCCCAGCCATGCTCTCACTCCAGCCCTGTTCCTAGTCCTGTTCCAGCCTTGCTCTCACCCCATCCTTGTTCCAGCCTTGGTCTGCACTCCTGATTCCGGCTCTGACCCCTGCTTCCAATCATTAGACATGACTGCCATGTCTCCAACCACTAGTCCTGGTTTCTGACATCATCCATCCCCATCATGGTTTCTGACACAGTTCTTGATTTATTCCCAAGTGGACCTGGTCCAAGAGGTGAATATAGCTGAACCACTTGGTAATATTGACCACCCTTGGACCATTTAACATCCCTGTAGGAGGAAACATGCCAATCAAATCCACCACAGTAGCATTTAACTTCAAAAAGGGGGATTACACAAAACAAAAGAGATAGTTAAATGGAAGTTAAAAGGAATAGTCACAAGGGTAAAACGCCTGTAAACTGCATAGAGACTAGTTAAAAATACTACAATAGAGGCTTAAACTAAATGTGTACTCCACATCAAAAAAACAAACCAAAACAAAAACAGTAAGAGAACCAGAAAAATGCCACCATGGCTAAACAGCAAGGTGGAAGAGGTGGGTAGAGGCAAAAAGGCAACTTCCAATTTTAAACGATCTATCCTAGTGAGAAAAATAGAAAGGAGCATAAACTTTGGCAAGTTAAATGTAGAAGCAGAATAAGGAAGGCCAAGAACGAACTAGAAAACCTGCTAGCTAAGGACATAAAAAACAACAGCAAATAAATAAATACATCAGAAGCAGAAAGCCTATCAAACAGTCAATGGGCTACTGGATGATCGAGGGACTAAAGGAGCACTCACGGTAGACAAGTCTATTGTGGAGAAGCTAAATAAAATCTTTGCATTGGTCTGGGCTGCAGAGGATATGTGGTAAATCTCCACACCTAAGCCATTGTTTTTAGGTGACTAAGCTGAGGAACTGTCCCAGATTGAGGTGTCAGTAGAGGAGATTTTGGAACAAATTGGTAAATTAAACTGCAGTAAGTCATCAGGCCAGATGGAATTCACTCAAAAGTCCAGTTATGAAATTGCAGAACTACTAGCTGTGGTATAAATAAAAGGAGTACTTGTGGCACCTTAGAGACTAACCAATTTATAAATTGGATAGTCTCTAAGGTGCCACAAGTACTCCTTTTCTTTTTGCGAATACAGACTAACACGGCTGTTACTCTGATAGCTGTGGTATGTAACCTATCGCTTAAATCAGCCTCTGTACCGGATGACTGGAGGGGAGCTAATGTAATGCCTATTTTTTAAAGGCCCCAAAGGTGATCCTGGCTATTGCAGACCAATAAACCTAATTTCAGTATCAAGAAAATTGATGGAAACTATAGTAAAGAACAAAATGATCAGACATATAAAAGAAACGCAATGTGTTGGGGGAAAAGTTAACATGACTATTGTAAAGGGAAATCATGCCTCACTAATCTATTAGAATTCTTTGAGGGTATCAACAAACATGTGGACAAAGATCCAGTGGATATAGTGTACTTGTACTTTCAGACGCCCCTCAAGGTCCCTCACCAAAGGCTCTTAAGCAAAGTGAGCAATCCTGGGATAAGAGGGAAGGTCCTCTCATTGATCAGTAACTGGTTAAAAGACAGAAAACAAAGGGTAGGAATAAATGGTCAGTTTTCAGAATGGAGATAGGTAAATATCAGTGTCCCCCAGGGATATGTACTGGGACCAGTGCTGTTCAACATATTCATAAATGAGCTGGAAAAAAGGGGTTAACAATAGGGTGGCAACGTTTGCAGATGATACAAAATTACTCTTGATAATTAATTCCAAAATTGATTGCAAAGAGTCATGAAGGGATCTCACAAAACTGGGTGACAAAATGGCAGATGACATTTAATGTTGATAAATGCAAAGTAATGCATATTGAAAAAAAAATTCCCAACTACACATACAAAATGGTGAGGTCTATGTTAGCTGTTACCACTCAGGAAAGAGAACTTGGAGACATGCTGGATAGTTCTCTGAAAACATCTGCTAAGTGTGCAGTGGCAGTCAAAAAAGCTAACAGTGTTAGAACCATTAGGAAAGAGAGAGATTATAAAACAGAAAAAAAACCATAATGCTACAGTGTAAATCCATGTTACGCCCACATCTCAAATATCGTGTGCAGTTATGGTTGCCTCATCTCAGAAAAGATATAGTTGGAAAAGGTACAAAGAAGGACAACAAAAATTATAAGGGGTATAGAACAGCTTCCATATGAGGAGAGATTAAACAGACTGGAATGGTTCAGTTTAGAAAAAAAGATGAGTAAGGGGGAATATGAGAGAAGTCTATGAAATCATGAGTGGTGTGGAGAAAGTGAATAGGGAAGTGTTATTTACTCATCACATAACACAAGAACTAGAGGTCACCTGATGAAATTAATAAGCAGCAGGTGTAAAACAAACAAAAGGAAGTATTTTTTTTCACACAATGCATAGTCAACTTGTTGAACTTGTTGCCAGGGGATGTTGTGAAGGCAAAAAGTATTACTGGGTTCAAAATGTGATCAGCGATGTGTAACCCCATACTCTGGGTTACTCTAAATCTCCAACTGTCAGAAGTGACGACTGGACAACAAGGGTTGGATCACTTGAAATTGCCCAGTTCTGTTCATTCCCTCTGAAACCTCTGGCATTGGCCACTGTCAGATACAGGATACTGGACTAGATGGATCATTGGTATGAACCAGTATAACCATTTATATGTATTTATTTTCCTTCAGAGTGCTTGACAGGCTGGGGCTGGAGGGGAAGAAGTAGCAGCAAGTATTTACATCCCTTTTCTTTGCTGGCCAGTCATACGAGCAGGGAGGGCCATGCTGGGCCAGAAGAAGATAGAGTTACAAGCTGTTTAAGCATTAGAAGCACAGATAGGAAATATCAGACCTAGTTGGTGTCAGCTGCATGGCACGGCATAGGTAGTGCAAAGGGTGACAGGAGTAGCAGAAAGGAGGATTGAGGTAATTTTTAAGTCAAAGAAATTAGTTCCCAGGTCTTTAATCAAGCATTTTATAGTAGACTTTGGCTCAGAATATAAGCAAACTTCATTTTCTTCCTATTTCTTCAGAAAAGCTTTGGGGCCAAAATATACCAATGAGCCAAACTGTGTAGCTTATGTGGCATATTACACTACATTTTCTGGGCTGTGACTTAAGGAAGAAATCTACTAACACTCAGGGGCGTGAGATCACACTGTTCTTCTATCAGTTATAGGATTTAGTCTTGCTGGTATGATTCCCACTGAAGTCAAAAGGAGTATAAGACTTCAGGATTCAGCATGTAACAAGCTTTTGATTCTGTTCTCCCCCTTTGTTAAAACACTCAAATGCACCCTCCAATCTAAATGCCACCCAAACTTTGGCTAATGGATTAACAGAAATGTGTGTTGCACTGTGTTATAGATAACATATTATAACCTATTTTTCACTCATTTGCTTTTCTGGGCATCACTTTAATTTCTGATGGACAGTATAAAAACACTTTAGTCTTCTATTCATACTCTATCCATGCATGATTTAGAACAAATGATTCACATCACCCAAGGCTTTTGCTGATGCTGTGTATCTGGAGAGCGAGCATTAGCACAGTAAGGAAGAGTAATAGCTTGCTTAGGTGTTTGACGAACTCAGGCAAGAAGTGGGCTGATTAGGCAATGAGTTGAAAATGTTTGGAATGATAATGATAACGAGAATTCAATCTTTAATTGTTCTTCTCATTTTGACTGCATTACGGAGGGGAAAATACATTAAATTATTATAATTGTAGACATTAGAGATGGAAAAACATCCCTCTGCCAATGTAAGTGCAGTCCCTACAGTTGGTCATATTCTGATCTCAAGGACATTGGGTGAATAATTTTTACCCCTGCTCACTCCCGATGTAACCCTATTGTCTACAGTGGATCTGCATAGGATCTAAGTTTAGTTTGGTCTCATTATGTAGTTTTTATCTTTCTGTGGAAATATGACAGACAGCACTGAGTACTTTATACCCACTGAAAGGCAATCCAGGAATAACAAAACACTCCAGCTCGCAGCTGGAGTCATTCCAAGTTCTTATATTGGGCTTCACTAGCACTCAGCCTTTCTTTGGATCCTGCATCTCCTCTACTTTTGTCCATTTGGTCCCCTGGGGCTTCTACATCCTCCACAATGTTGAAAGTAGAGGTCAACAAATACAATTAATAGGCAGCCGGTTTAAAACAAACAAAAGGAAGTATTTTTTTCACACAACACACAGTCAACCTGTGGAACTCCTTGCCAGAGGATGTTGTGAAGGCCAAGACTATGAAAGGGTTGAACAAAGAACTAAATACATTCATGGAGAATAGGTCCATCAGTGGCTATTAGCCATGATGGGCAGGGATGGTGTCCCTAGCCTCTGTTTGCCATAAGCTGGGAATGGGCGACAGGGGATGGATCACTTGATGGTTACCTGTTTTGTTCATTCTCTCTGGGGCACCTGGCATTGACCACTGTCGGAAGACAGGATACTGGGCTAGATGGACCATCGGCCTGTCCCAGTATGGCCAATCTTATGTTCTTAATATGACCTGGCGGCTGTGATTGCAGAGCCATTGGCCATTATCTTTGAAAACTCGTGGCGAATGGGGGAAGTCCCGGATGACTGGAAAAAGGCTAATGTAGTGCCAATCTTTAAAAAAGGGAAGAAGGAGGATCCTGGGAACTACAGGCCAGTAAGCCTCACTTCAGTCCCCGGAAAAATCATGGAGCAGGTCCTCAAAGAATCAATCCTGAAGCACTTACATGAGAGGAAAGTGATCAGGAACAGCCAGCATGGATTCACCATGGGAAGGTCATGCCTGACTAATCTAATCACCTTCTATGATGAGATTACTGGTTCTGTGGATGAAGGGAAAGCAGTGGATATATTGTATCTTGACTTTAGCAAAGCTTTTGACACGGTCTCCCACAGTATTCTTGTCAGCAAGTTAAGGAAGTATGGACTGGATGAATGCGCTATAAGGTGGGTAGAAAGTTGGCTAGATTGTCGGGCTCAACGGGTAGTGATCAATGGCTCCATGTCTAGTTGGCAGCCGGTGTCAAGTGGAGAGCCCCAGGGGTCGGTCCTGGGGCCGGTTTTGTTCAATATCTTCATAAATGATCTGGAGGATGGTGTGGATTGCACTCTCAGCAAATTTGCGGATGATACTAAACTGAGAGGAGTGGTAGATACGCTGCAGGGCAGGGATAGGATAAAGAGGGACCTAGACAAATTGGAGGATTGGGCCTAAAAGAAATCTGAAGAGGTTCAATAAGGATAAGTGCAGGGTCCTGCACTTAGGACGGAAGAACCCAATGCACAGCTACATACTAGGGACCGAATGGCTAGGCAGCAGTTCTGCGGAAAAGGACCTAGGGGTGACAGTGGACGAGAAGCTGGATATGAGCCAGCAGTGTGCCCTTGTTGCCAAGAAGGCCAATGGCATTTTGGGATGTATAAGTAGGGGCATAGCGAGCAGATCGAGGGACATGATCGTTCCCCTCTATTCGACATTGGTGAGGCCTCATCTGGAGTACTGTGTCCAGTTTTGGGCCCCACACTATAAGAAGGATGTGGATAAATTGGAGAGAGTCCAGCGAAGGGCAACAAAAATGATTAGGGGTCTGGAACACATGACTTATGAGGAGAGGCTGATGGAACTGGGATTGTTTAGTCTGCAGAAGAGAAGAATGAGGGGGGATTTGATAGCTGCTTTCAGCTACCTGAGAGGTAGTTCCAGGGAGGATGGTTCTAGACTATTCTCAGTGGTGGAAGAGGACAGGACAAGGAGTAATGGTCTCAAGTTGCAGTGGTTGAAATTTAGGTTGGATATTAGGAAAAACTTTTTCACTAGGAGGGTGGTGAAACACTGGAATGCGTTGCCTAGGGAGGTGGTGGAATCTCCTTCCTTAGAATTTTTTAAGGTCAGGCTTGACAAAGCCCTGGCTGGGATGATTTAATTGGGTATGGGTCCTGCTTTTGAGCAGGGGGTTGGACTAGATGACCTCCTGAGGTCCCTTCCAACCCTGATATTCTATGATTCTAGGATTCTATGATTCTATGACCTGCATTTTACTCCTATTACCGGGTTCTCTCCATTCCCTCCTGAAACTTCTTCAACAGCTGTTTGTGCCTCCCTAATGAGATAGTGCTGGGCTCATTCCCCACTACCGTATAACAGAGATCTGTTTCCTGAAAGAATACATTTATTTAGGGAGCAGTATAGTCACTGTCAAATATCTTCCACTACCATCATCTTGGGTTCCAATTAGCCACTACCCTTACAGCATGTTATCTCAAAGGAACCTTTTCCATGCAGAGAACAGAGATGGATATATGGGTCCCTAAAATGATTATTGAGGAACTTAAGGTTGGCATTTTCAAAAGGGCTCAGCATTGGCCTAACTGTACTCCCATTGAATTGTTTACGATCAACTTCACTGGAGCAGAATTAGGCAACTCTGAAGTCTTTGAAAATCCCACACTAAGCGTTCATTTGGGGTGGGATTTTCATAAGGGCCTAAGGTCCTGATCGTAAAACATATTTAGGAGCCTAACCGCTTAAGGAAATCAGTGGGAATAAGACACCTAAATACTTTTGAAGATCTGGGCCTAAGTGACTTAGGAGCAAAAGTCCCAGTGAAAATCAATGGAATATGTGCACCAAGTCCTGAGTCACTAGGCCTATGCCTACACAGCAAGCTCGGGGTGTGATTCCCTCTTCTTCTTTACATATACTTATGCTAGTTCTCATTGAGCAAGCAGAGGTATAAATAGCAATGTAGCCACAGTAGCAGGCCAGAGGCCCAGCTGAGCCACGCCAAGTACATACCCCCTGAAACTGGTCAGCAGTGCTTCCTCTGCCATTACCGGTGCTAACATGGCACCTGTGCTATTTCTACGCACGCAGCTTGAAGAGAACTAGAGTGAGTATTTGTACATGACCAGGGGAATCACAGCCCTCACTTGCAGTGTAGATGCAGAGGTATGTCTACCCTAGAAACCCTCCAGTGGCAAAGTGTACCGCTGTAATGGAGACACTTACTGCAGCAATGACAGGGGTTCTTCTCTCGCTGTAATAAATCCACCTCTCTGAGAGGCCAAAACCAGGTTGATGGAAGAATTCTTCCATTAACCTAGCAGTGTCTACACTGGGGCTTAGATTGGCTTTATTATATCACACAGGGCATGACATTTTTCACTGCCATGAGACATGTAATTAAGCCTTCCTAACCCTGTAGTGTAGACCTCAGGGTATATCTACACTGAAGTAAAAGGTGAGTTCTTAACTCAGGTTAGCTAACCTGCATTAGCTAACTTGGGTTAAAATAGCAGTGAATCAAGGCAACTTGGTTTTTAACTTGGGTTAGCAGCTTGAATTAAAATCTGTAGAGCAACCAGAGGGTTGAATATGAGCCGCTTATCTGATTTGCAGCCTGGTTAGCTAATGCAGGTCAGGTAGCCTGAGTTAAGAACACACCTTTCATTTGCACTGTAGACATAACATCAATGCTTTTGAAAACCTTACCCCCAGTTACCCAAGTGTATAATTGCCATACTCTCTTTTTTTATTATTTTAATTATTTTTCATATAACAAAAAATGAGAACCGTCATTCTTTCGTTTACATAGAACGTTTTATGTATCTTGTAATACAATATCAAATATCCCATCAACTCCACAGGCAGAGCATATACATTGCAGACATGTCAAACCAGTCATAACACATTAGCATTTCCAGTCACGCTAATTTAGTTCCCCTTTGCTTTTACTTTACATTATTTAAATCACATTGTCTGTTCAATTCCAGTTCTCCAGTTTTGTTAATGAAACAAGTGCCCTCTTTCAGCTTAGGAAAAAAATAACAAAAGGGGGAGGGAATAATCACCCCATAATATAATTTTAGGGTTCTGACTGTTCAAAGCACAATCCCAATCCTCCAATTGTACCTGTGCAGGTGAATACTTGTGACCTTGCAGTGAATAGGGATTCAATACTTATGTGTCTAGCTTCATGAAGCCAAGTGCAGTATCAGGGACTTATATGTGTGTGCAGGGTATCGATGGTCTTAGGTGGGAGCTTCTTTTAGACTATTTACAAATTTTGAATAAATACATACATAAATACTGGGACTTCACGGTCATATCATATGTCACTTGAAAAGTAGATATTCCGTGGAGCTGCAATAAGATCTCCTATACTATGGTCTCTTTAATGTGATGTCCAATTTCCCCAATTTGACCTAAAAAAGGTGTCGTTTTGGGGGCATTCTGACTGGTATTGTACCTGATACGTGAATCAGTGTTTCTGCCAGCACAAAATGCTTCTCGTTATGTTTGATGGGGATGCCATCAATGACAATGGAACTAGTATAACACATCTCTTACTGGGTAATCTCTCGCTGAAACAGATGGCATAATGCACGCTTTCTAAGCAGGGCATATACTATGGTGCATCCAGCTTGTACTTTAAGGGCTCAATCCTGCAAGCCCCTGTCACTTTAACAGACCCTTTGACTGCACATAAACAGTCATTTATAAGAGTAAATATTTGTAGGGTCAGGCCTTTAGTTTACAAGTTCTTCAGGGCAGGGTCTTCCTTTTATCTTTGGAGCTGTACAATTCCATGGGAGTTAGGCACCTAAATACCTTTGACAATTTGGGCCCTAGTGTTCTCTCCATCCTAAACGCTCAGTGAATCCTCTGTCCAAGGTATGTACCATATAAGATGTGGCTTTTAGTCTACATTGATAAAAAATACATATTACCAGAAGATTTTGTGGCAAGAAACTCATCAATTTTGTATATTTCCTAATTTATCTGGGCCCTTATAAAGTTTCATCTGATAGACATAAAACTGTAAGATGATAAAATTGAAATGCAAGTCACAAGCTTCAATTAGGTACAATCAGAAATCATGCGGTGACTTCATTAAGTATCATTAAGAATGATCAAAATATTGCTCTTAGGAAAAAATACATCAAAAGCATGCATTTACACATTGATTAAACAGGATCTGCAATTTCTAAAATCTGGTATGAGAAAAAAGAATGTAGTAAATTAAGTGCTCGTACCCTACTTAGCAACAAGGGACTGCTTAGCAACCGACAAAGTGAAAAATAATGGAGATGGCAGAGCACAAACTCTCGGCCCTTTTAGAAATGGAGAAATTAGGAAGCAGTAGCCAGAAAGAAATAAAAAAAAGTTTCTTCTCTTCAGTTAAGAGTTATTCTTATTTCAAAGATGGCTGAGCAGATCCAGTAGAGAAAGCATCTGGGTATCTTCCTGCCAGAAGATGCTGGGAGTTTGCTAGAAGATACAACTGTGAAGATGCATTACTAAGTTTCAGAGTAGCAGCCGTGTTAGTCTTTTCTTTTTGCATTACTAAGTTGCACATCCACACTTGGGATGGGGGAGAAAACTCTTTCTTCACCCATAACCCAGTTCTAAAACTGAAATCAACCCAAGGCTTGTTAATGCTTCATGCAAGGCTAGTTAATGCATCATGCTTGTAAAGAATTAACATCTTCAGAATAAGCTTAAAACATTATGGGCTCACTTGCACCACTAAGCCCTGGCCTGCGGAAAGGGGCAATGCACTTCAAAGATGTTTCCATGTGGCCCTGTGCTTCAAGCACTACGCCTGGCCCACTTTGTGTTCTGACTGGGAACAAGAGGCAGGGCCATGGCCTGGCTTCCTGCCAGGAACTCATGCAGGGTGCAGTGCCTGCATTCCCCAATGTGCACTGTTTACAAGGGCTCCTTGCTCTGGCTATAGGAATGTAAGTGAGCACAGAATATGACCCAATTTAACTCAGACTTTCTCTGGTTTTTCTGTAAGGTTTCTGCTGGAATATCTAAGGCCTGGTCTACACTGGGGTAGAGAGGGGGAGGAATCGACCTAAGTTACACAACTTCAGCCACGTGAATTACGTAGCTGAAGTCGACGTACTTAGATCTACTTACCGTGATGTCTTCACTGTGGTAAGTCAACGGCTGACACTCCCCCATCAACTCTGCCTGCGCCTCTCGCTCCGGTAGAATACCAGAGTCAACAGGAGAGCGCTCGGTGGTCGATTTATCACTTCTAGACTATACACGATAAATCAATCCCCGCTGGATCGATTGCTGCCCGTCGATCCAGCGGGTAATGTAGACAAGCCCTAATTGTATATTCCCACTCACCCGTGCTCCCTGTGAATAACACACAGCACTTGTGAGTACTTGTAGTCAAACAAAAGTAGGTTTCTTTTACAAAGGGTAAAGATTTAACTAGAAAGGAAAGGGATGGAAACAAATGGTTACAACACAAAACAAAATAAAAAATATAAACCTGGAGCTACGCTTTAATAGTTACCTTTCCTATTTAATAAAGTAGGTTTCCACACAAAGTTCAGTCTGTTGCAGAGCTGGCTGCTTTCCCAAGAATCAGGATCCAAATGTTCATGAAAACACCTGCGCTCCACGAGGGGTTTGTTTCTTCAGAAAATGGATACAGAGTGCTTCTCCCTCCTCTGTGTTATACTGAAAATAGCCTTTGGTTTCTATTCACAGAGAGGATGAACCCCCATCTTGTTGGAAACTTCCTGTTTTACGTTCAAGTGGTTCTGATTGTTTGCAGTTGCTTCTGGTGGTTTTCCATTGAAAGTCTTAGGGTATGTCTACACTATGGAATAAGGTCGAATTTATAGAAGTCGGGTTTTTAGAAATCGGTTTTATATATTCAAGTGTGTGTGTCCCCACAGAAAATGCTCTAAGTGCACTAAGTGCATTAACTCGGGGGAGTGCTTCCACAGTACCGAGGCTAGAGTCGACTTCCGGAGCGTTGCACTGTGGATAGCTATCCCACAGTTCCCGCAGTCTCCGCTGCCCATTGGAATTCTGGGTTGAGATCCCAATGCCTGATGGGGCTAAACCATTGTCGCGGGTGGTTCTGGGTACATATCGTCAGGCTCCCATTCCCTCCCTCCCTCCGTGAAAGCAAGGGCAGACAATCGTTTCACGCCTTTTTTCCTGAGTTACCTGTGCAGACGCCATACCACGGCAAGCATGGAGCCCGCTCAGGTAACCGTCACCCTATGTCTCCTGGGTGCTGGCAGACGCGGTACGGCTTTGCTACACAGTAGCAGCAACCCCTTGCCTTGTGGCAGCAGATGGTGCAATACGAATGGTAGCCGTCATCGTCATGTCCGAGGTGCTCCTGGCCACGTCAGCTGGGAGCACCTGGACAGACATGGGCGCAGGGACTTAATTTAGGGTGACTTGACCAGGTCATTCTCTTTAGTCCTGCAGTCAGTCCTATTGAACCGTCTTATGGTGAGCAGGCAGGCGATACAGATTGCTAGCAGTCATACTGTACCATCTTCTGCCGGGCAGGCAAGAGATGAGGATGGCTAGCAGTCGTACAGTACCATCTTCTGCCGAGCAGCCATGATGTAATGAGATGTGGATGGCATGCAGTCCTTCTGCACTGTCTGCTGCCAGCCAAAGATGTAAAAGATAGATGGAGTGGATCAAAACAAGGAATAGACCAGATTTGTTTTGTACTCATTTGCCTCCTCCCCTGTCTAGGGGACTCATTCCTCTAGGTCACACTGCAGTCACTCACAGAGAAGGTGCAGTGAGGTAAATCTAGCCATGTATCAATCAGAGGCCAGGCTAACCTCCTTGTTCCAATAAGAACAATAACTTAGGTGCACCATTTCTTATTGGAACCCTCCGTGAAATACTCCTTGATGTAAAGACACCCCCTTTGTTGATTTTAGCTCCCTGAAGCCAACCCTGTAAGCCGTGTCGTCAGTCGCCCCTCCCTCCATCAGAGCAACGGCAGACAATCGTTTTGCGCCTTTTTTCTGTGCGGATGCCATACCAAGGCAAGCATGGAGGCTGCTCAGCTCACTTTGGCAATTAGGAGCACATTAAACACCACACGCATTATCCAGCAGTATATGCAGCACCAGAACCTGGCAAAGCGATACCGGGCGAGGAGGCGACGTCAGCGTGGTCACGTGAGTGATCAGGACATGGACACAGACTTCTCTGAAAGCATGGGCCCTGCCAATGCATGCATCATGGTGCTAATGGGGCAGGTTCATGCTGTGGAACGCCGATTCTGGGCTCGGGAAACAAGCACAGACTGGTGGGACACCATAGTGTTGCAGGTCTGGGACGATTCCCAGTGGCTGCGAAACTTTCACATGCGTAAGGGCACTTTCATGGAACTTTGTGACTTGCTTTCCCCTGCCCTGAGGCGCATGAATACCAAGATGAGAGCAGCCCTCACAGTTGAGAAGCGAGTGGCGATAGCCCTGTGGAAGCTTGCAACGCCAGACAGCTACCAGTCAGTTGGGAATCAATTTGGAGTGGGCAAATCTACTGTGGGGGCTGCTGTGATGCAAGTAGCCCACGCAATCAAAGATCTGCTGATATCAAGGGTAGTGACCCTGGGAAATGTGCAGGTCATAGTGGATGGCTTTGCTGCAATGGGATTCCCTAACTGTGGTGGGGCCATAGACGGAACCCATATCCCTATCTTGGCACCGGAGCACCAAGCCGCTGAGTACATAAACTGCAAGGGGTACTTTTCGATAGTGCTGCAAGCTCTGGTGGATCACAAGGGACGTTTCACCAACATCAACGTTGGTTGGTGAAACCAACCAGGGATGGCCGGGAAAGGTACATGACGCTCGCATCTTCAGGAACTCTGGTCTGTTTCAAAAGCTGCAGGAAGGGACTTTATTCCCAGACCAGAAAATAACTGTTGGGGATGTTGAAATGCCTATATGTATCCTTGGGGACCCAGCCTACCCCTTAATGCCATGGCTCATGAAGCCGTACACAGGCAGCCTGGACAGTAGTCAGGAGCTGTTCAACTACAGGCTGAGCAAGTGCAGAATGGTGGTAGAATGTGCATTTGGACATTTAAAGGCGCGCTGGCGCAGTTTACTGACTCGGTTAGACCTCAGCGAAACCAATCTTCCCACTGTTATTACTGCTTGCTGTGTGCTCCACAATATCTGTGAGAGTAAGGGGGAGACGTTTATGGTGGGGTGGGAGGTTGAGGCAAATCGCCTGGCTGCTGGTTACGCGCAGCCAGACACCAGGGCGGTTAGAAGAGCACAGGAGGGCGCGGTACGCATCAGAGAAGCTTTGAAAACCAGTTTCATGACTGGCTAGGCTACGGTGTGAAAGTTCTGTTTGTTTCTCCTTGATGAAACCCCCTGCCCCTTGGTTCACTCTACTTCCCTGTAAGCCAACCACCCGCCCCTCCTCCCTTCAATCACCGCTTGCAGAGGCAATAAAGTCATTGTTGCTTCACATTCATGCATTCTTTATTCATTCATCACACAAATAGGGGGATGACTACCAAGGTAGCCCAGGAGGGGCGGTGGAGGAGGGAAGGAAAATGCCACACAGCACTTTAAGCACAGCACTTTAAAAGTTTACAACTTTAAAATTTATTGAATGACAGCCTTCTTTTTTTTGGGCAATCCTCTGTGGTGCAGTGGCTGGTTGGCCGGAGGCCCCCCCACCGCGTTCTTGGGCGTCTGGGTGTGGAGGCTATGGAACTTGAGGAGGAGGGCGGTTGGTTACAGAGGGGCTGCAGTGGCAGTCTGTGCTCCAGCTGCCTTTGCTGCAGCTCAACCATACACTGGAGCATACTGGTTTGGTCCGCCAGCAGCTTCAGCATTGAATCCTGCCTCCTCTCATCACGCTGCCGCCACATTTGAGCTTCAGCCCTCTCTTCAGCCCACCACTTACTCTCTTCAGCCCGCCACTTACTCTCTTGAGCCCACCACCTCTCCTCCCGGTCATTTTGTGCTTTCCTGCACTCTGACATTATTTGCCTCCACGCATTCGTCTGTGCTCTGTCAGTGTGGGAGGACAGCATGAGCTCGGAGAACATTTCATCACAAGTGCGTTTTTTTTTTTCTTTCTAAGCTTCACTAGCCTCTGGGAAGGAGAAGATCCTGTGATCATTGAAACACATGCAGCTGGTGGAGAAAAAAAAAGGGACAGCGGTATTTAAAAAGACACATTTTATAAAACAGTGGCTACACTCTTTCAGGGTAATCCTTGCTGTTAACATTACATACATAGCACATGTGCTTTCGTTACAAGGTAGCATTTTGCCTCCCCCCACCGCGTGGCTACCCCCTCAACCTTCCCCCCTCCCTGTGGCTAACAGCGGGGAACATTTCTGTTTAGCCACAGGCAAACAGCCCAGCAGGAATGGGCTCCTCTGAGTGTCCCCTGAAGAAAAGCACTCTATTTCAACCAGGTGACCATGAATTATATCTCACTCTCCTGAGGATAACACAGAGAGATAAAGAACGGATGTTGTTTGAATGCCAGCAAACATACACTGCAATGCTTTGTTCTACAATGATTCCTGAGTATGTGTTACTTGCCTGGAGTGGTAAAATGTCCTACCATGAAGGACGCAATAAGGCTGCCCTCCCCAGAAACCTTTTGCAAAGGCTTTAGGAGTACATCTAGGAGAACCGCGAATGCCAGGGCAAAGTAATCCTTTCACATGCTTGCTTTTAAACCATGTATAGTATTTTAAAAGGTACACTCACCAGAGGTCCCTTCTCCACCTGCTGGGTCCAGGAGGCAGCCTTGGGTGGGTTCGGGGGGTACTGGCTCCAGGTCCAGGGTGAGAAACAGTTCCTGGCTGTCGGGAAAACCGGTTTCTCCGCTTGCTTGCTGTGAGCTATCTACAACCTCATCATCATCATCATCATCATCATCTTCTTCTTCGTCCCCAAAACCTGCTTCCATATTGCCTCCATCTCCATTGAAGGAGTCAAACAACACGGCTGGGGTAGTGGTGGCTGAACCCCCTAAAATGGCATGCAGCTCATCATAGAAGCGGCATGTTTGGGGCTCTGACCCGGAGCGGCCGTTCGCCTCTCTGGTTTTCTGGTAGGCTTGCCTCAGCTCCTTCAGTTTCACATGGCACTGCTTCAGGTCCCTGTTATGGCCTCTGTCCTTCATGCCCTGGGAGATTTTGACAAAGGTTTTGGCATTTCGAAAACTGGAACGGAGTTCTGATAGCACGGATTCCTCTCCCCAAACAGCGATCAGATCCCGTACCTCCCGTTCGGTCCATGCTGGAGCTCTTTTGCGATTCTGGGACTCCATCATGGTCACCTGTGCTGATGAGCTCTGCATGGTCACCTGCAGCTTGCCACGCTGGCCAAACAGGAAATGAGATTTAAAAGTTCGCGGTTCTTTTCCTGTCTACCTGGCCAGTGCATCTGAGTTGAGAGTGCTGTCCAGAGCGGTCACAATAGAGCACTCTGGAATAGCTCCCGGAGGCCAATACCATCGAATTGTGTCCACAGCACCCCAAATTCGAGCCGGCAAGGTCGATTTAAGCGCTAATCCTCTTGTCAGGGGTGGAGTAAGGAAATCGATTTTAAGAGCCCTTTAAGTCGAAATAAAGGGCTTCATTGTGTGGACGGGTGCAGGTTTACATCGATTTAACGCTGCTAAATTCGACCTAAAGTCCTAGTGTAGACCAGGGCTTAGTATTGTGCAGGGCTAAACAATTGAGCCTTGCATTGCATCACTACCTAAAAAGGGTGGTGACAATTCCACCTCATGCAAATAGGCTACTGCCAACACACAATATTCCCTGCTTTCTAATTTTCACTCTAAGTGAAGCATAAAGCATACTTTCAAAATAAGTACATTATTCCTTCAATATTACCCATACATACCTCTCAAAATGATTTTGAAACTTGACAAGTTACATGCTTTCTGTGGGTATCTTATATTCTACTCTTCATGGATAAATATCCTCTAAGAAATGTGTTTGGTGTGGTAAGTGTATCAGGTCTGAGGTAAGGGTTGTTTACAAAGAACAAGGGACCCTTTGCCAAGGTAGTCTCAGTGTCACACCTCCTTCCTGAGAATAATGCAGTCGGGCTTGCCTCTGGCTATTCCTTAGGTGTCAGTTCTGGGTTCTCTCTTGTGGACAGGGCATCTGCTGCCACGTTTCCTTTCCCTTTGACGTGCACAATCTCCATCTCATATTCCTGCAGCACAGTGCTCGAGCACAACAGTTCTGAGGTGATACCTTTGGTCCTGTGCAGCCGTAGCAATGGAGAGTGAGTCTGTTAACACCTGTAATTTTCTGTTGAACAGGTAATGTTGTAACTGTTTGACCATCCACCCAATCACATAGTTCTCTCTCTCTCTCTCTCTCTCTCTCTCACTCCCCTTGACAGAGTAGTTTTTTTCAGTTGGGGAGTCAGTGTTTTATGTAAGAATGCAATGCAATGGGGCTCTCCCCATTGCATTAAAATTACCCCTGCACACTGCTTGAACACTTTATTAAAATAGGGCTTCCCACAACTGGCTTTTCAGACAGGATCTTTTTTTTTTTACTTTATCAATGCCCTCTTGACAAGTATCAGTCCAGATCACTTTGTCTGGTTTATTCTTTTTTGCAGAAGTCTGATAGCTGACACAATATCCCTAAAACCCTCTACAAATCTGTTATAATAATTTGCCATGCCTATGAAGCATTGTGCTTTTATTTTTGTTTGGGGTATGGGCCAGCTGATAATAAATTCCACCTTTAGGGAATTAATTTTGTCTCCCCCCATGCAACGACTGCTCCTGTTTTGCATTTTGACACCTTACTCATCAAACATGCATCTTGAGTCTTTGCAACACAATCCCCACGTGATCTTTTGTGATCTTGCCAAGTGGTGCTAAAAATGGCAATATCATCTATATAAGCAGGAGCAAAGTCTTGTAGTCCATGTAACACTTGGTTAACGAGCCTCTGAAATGTGGTTCCTGCATTGATTAGTTCATAAAGACCTGAAACAGTTATGAAGGTAGATTTTTTTTATGCCTCATTATTTAAAGGGATTTGCCAGTATCGCTTGGTAAGATCTAAAGTGCTCATGAATTATGCACGGCCTAGCACGTCCATTATGTCATCACTCTCGGCCATAGGATAAGGATCGGGTATTGTGACAGCATTACGTTTTCTATAGTCAATGCAGAATTTTATAGTGCCATCCTTTTAGAGTACAACTGGGGATGCACAGGGGCTATGGGACTCTGTAATATCCTCTCAAGCATTGTTCTATAGGCTCCACTGGATGCTTGTGCTGGACCGGCATGTGTTGATTTTCTGGATCGTTTTGTTAATCCAACCTGACTTGTTAAAAAACGCCGGCTGATAGCTTTCCAACACAGCCACAATTTCCAATCTTTCCTCTAGGGTTAACATTTTACATAGAGCAAGGCTTTTCAGTGCCATTTCCCCGTGGTTCTCAGCCACCAAATTAATTAAGGGGGCTGGGATGCAGTCCTCACCTCCACAATATATATTTACAACAGCCTCACTGTTGTGATAAGCATTTAGTCTCTTTATGTATCCAGTTGGTGGGTCGCCCTCACTGAGGGGTTTCGGTACATTGTAGGTAACTTCTTTAACCCTTTCCTCAAACCGAAGAATTTGGCATGTTGTGCTTCTTTACTGGGAATAACATGAATACCAAGTCTTCCACATCAAGTGATCTTTCACAGGTGTTTCTGTTGTACCACTCTTCCTGTGCAGCCTGGCTCTTCTGATGATTTTGCTACACAAAATCCATCATGGATTTTAAATGCTCTCTGCATTTGGTTACAGATTCAGTTATGGGCTCCTGACTGGGTTCAGAGCTCTCCACCCAGGTGTCCCTAATAAGATCTAGAGGGCCTCTGACCTTTCTTCCTTAAAGGAGCGTTCTTCCCTGTAAGCAAATAATAGATAGGGCAATAACAAATCCCAATTTCCAGCTATTCTGTACACGTGCATTATGAGCATTGAACCTTCCCACAAGACTCTTTGTCTCTGGGTGGTACGGGGCAGACTTTAACTGTTTTACCCCACACTTTTTGCACAGTTCACTATCCGGAACATACAATATGACCCTATGTCGGACAGGTTTCTTTTGGAAATATATATATATATATATATATAATTTTTATTTTTAATATATTTGCAAATGAATATACAGAACTGTGCATCTGCAACTGTCTCAGCTTCCACATTTGACAGGGGGAGCACAACTAATACGTGCATTTCCCCTTTTTCTGGACGGCCTGGGAAATGGTTCTGTGATATCCATGGTAACCCTGTGGAATGTTTCCTTAATTACGAGTAAAGGCTGAAAGGGAGCCTCGCAGAGAATGGTAGGTTCCTCCATGTCCGACATAAGTCACATGTCCTACAACTTGAATGTTGGGCAAACAGAATTTTTTTTTAAGCCTCTTGCAAGTGCTTTCCCTCCCCAAGTCACTGGCAAAAGAGCAGTCGTGTGATAACCTTAATAGTGCGAATGATGCCTTTGGGGTATGTGATGGGGTACACAAATCCCACACTGGACCACAAGAGGTTAAGGAGAAGCTCTGGGCCCAGCTGTCCCCACTCTGTCAGCTCTTCAAAGCATGCACAAGCTGGAGGTGGTGTTTAAAAAGAGAAGGGGAGCAGCTCAGAGGGGACAGGCACTGGACTGGAGCTGACCTTTGCTCTAAGCTCTGGGGAAGGGCTGCCCAGGAACTCTCATTGCTGGCAACATAGGCCTGCTAAAGCCTGCAAAGGAGAGACTCGTGACAGACTCTGATAGTCAGAAACTTTATTTGCAGTTCTTTAATTTACCATGGCAGGAAAGGGGACTTAGGTAGAAAGTGATCCAGGGAGGCAGCTGCTTAGTTCACCTAGGTGGAGAGCCCAGTGGAGACAGTGGGCCTGGGCTCCCCAAAAGACACAATAACAATAGAAGCCTTTACCCCAATGGAGAAACCTGCTGGGGAAGACCCTGACTATTCAAGGGCTCAGACCCCAAGTCCCCAAACCAAACTGAAAGCCCTGAAGCCTGTGCTGTCATTGAAAGAATTCTCTGTGGTTGCATTTCCTTTTGATATACCCCAAACAGGGTGGACTGGAAAGTGTGACCTGGCTGGAGGGCTGAGACACAAAAGAAGAGAGAGACTCCACAAGACAGGACTATAATTGAGAAGGGGGGAATGTCAGAGAGGGGGCAACCTGCTGCACCTTTGCCTAACCACTAGGCAGCACTGGTGGTGAGTGTCCCTCTTTACAGGGTACCACGAGCTGTCTCTAGGTCTCTCCAGAGTATCTCAGCTTCCACAGCCATGCATTTTCTGACCAGTGAAATCTGGGTTCCGGTGTCCCTCCACCCTTGCTATTCCTTGCCATTCTTCTTGGTATCTTTAATAAACTCTTTATCAACCTTCAGAAAATCAGACTTTACAAAATTCACTAGGGTCCTCTCAGGAACATCTGAGCTTCCCGAGCCTAAGGTAGCCACATTAACCGGGGATGACTGGGGTTTGTATTTGGATTTCCCTTGCTTAGAGCAGTCTCTTTTCAGGTGCTCAGTGAAGCTGCATGAGACGCACTTTTCATGGGCTATCCTCATGTGCTAGAAACCTGTAATTATGATTACCAGGAAGGGATCAGTGCATGCTGAGAATCACTGCCACCCTCCCTTTTCCGAGTAATAAAACCTTAGACAATACAGCATGGGGGGTGATCTGAAAACTTTTCCACAAGTTTGTTTTAAACTCCTCATAATGCAGTGCCACCCCCATGTCCATCCCATTACACACCTGCAGTGGATTTACCAGGTAGCTTGTAGATCAGCAATGATTATGAATCTTGACAGGTTGCGAGTTTTCTATACTCATCTTACATGTTATGCTTTATCGATAAATATCCGGTAAGAAATGTGTTTGGTTTAGTGTATTTGTCAGATCTGAGGTGAGAGCTGTTTACAAGGAAGTGTGTGTGTTTTTTTACAGTAGATTACACATTTAATCCATAGTTATTTCTGGTCACACAGACAGGGTCAAACTCATCATCAGGTTTGGTGTCTAGGAGAATTTTTTACCCACTACATAATGGCAGGGACCTTCGGGATGGTCTCCTTTCTCTGGAGAATGGTGCATAAATCTATTCGGAGACTCAGCTGGGCCTATCCCACATAATCAATTACCTGGAATTTCAGAGGGTGCAAGTGTCATCCGTGCCTGTTTGGTGTGGTGCTCTGTCCCGTCTAGTGGCAGCTAAGCCAGCTAGAGATTGGCTAAAAGAGGGGTGCGGTTTAGCTTCTGCAGTAGAGGTTCCTGTATGAAACTCCGGAGGTCCCAAGGTAGATCGCCGCTGACCGGGGTCTGTCGGCATTACACAAGGGGCATTTATGGACTTCAGTCTTTATGGGCATCTATTTCTAGAAAGTTGCCTGGGGAAGAGGGGGATCCAAAACCAATGGCTGCTGGATATCAATATTAGGAACACAGCGATTGCCGGACTGATTCAGATCCAAGGTCAAACTAGTCCAGTATCCTGACTCTGACAGAGGCCAGTATCAGACGCTTCAGAGGAAGGTGCAGGAACCCCACAGAAGGCAGATGTGGGATAATCTGCCTTTACATAGGTCTTATCCTGATCTCTAAGAGTTAGAGATCAGTTTAAACCCTGAAGCACAAAGTTTAATATCCCATCCACAATGTTTTTGTTATAATTAATTATAACCCTGGATATTCTTGATATCCATATCAATATCAAATCCCTTTTTGAATCTTGTTAAGTTCTTGGCCCCGACTACTGCCGGTGGCAACCAGTTCCATAATTTAATAACACATTGTGTGAAAAAGTATTTGGTTTTATTAGTGTTTAATTTCCCATCTTTTAATTTCATCAAATGTCCCCTTGTTTTTGTGCTATGTGATGGGGAGAACTGAAATTCCTGATCTAACTTTTCAGTTCCAAATGTAACTTGGCATTAACAGAGAGCCTTTTGTATCAAAATCTCAAAGTACTTTACAGACATTAAAGACAACATTTTCTGAGGTGGCCTCAGATTTTGCATGTCTCTAAGTGGCTCTGGTTAGGTACCAAAATTACCAAAAAATTGGTAATTAGACCTAAACACCTAAAGAACATAAGACCGCTGGGACATCCCCCACTTATAGCTGGGTAAACTCAGGCACAGAGAGGTTAAGTGACTTGCTCAAGGTCATACACCAAGTCAATGACAAAGCCATGAATAACCCCCCAGAGTCCTAATTCTCAATCCCCTGCTGCACAGATTCCCCCCATACACCCACACCAATGGGTTAATAGGCTATGAAGCTCACTGAACTTTAAAGCTTAAGACATTTATTTATGGGGGCTGACTGACCACAGAATTCTACTGGGGAAAGAAAGAAAGAAAGAAAGAAAGAAAGAAAGAAAGAAAGAAAGAAAGAAAGAAAGAAAGAAAGAAAGAAAGAAAGAAAGAAAGAAAGAAAGAAAGAAAAGGCAGCACTGGTTGATTAAGGCTATAGGTAGGTACCTGAGATATGACTGGTCTGGTGCCAGTACTGGTTCAGGTCAGCCAGGGCTATTTTTAAATTATTTGCTATTTTCAGAAATTGATTACTTGGCTAACACATTAAGAAGTAGCTCTACACATTCATTTAATGGGCCAATGCCTCTTGTACAGGTCTGGAATAGTCACATTCAATCTCATCCACTCCTCGTTAAGTAGTGGTTTCGTCTTGAGCGTGTTTATTTACTGCCAGTGCTTTAAGCATAAAATATATAACAAAATAATAAATAATGCCTTAAATAGTCTTTCAGCCATATGGGCCAGCCAAACAAGTGACTTCACTTCAGGGCATGTGAGCTTCATTAGGCCTCAGACATTAATTCTCATTCTTGGCTATACCTACAAATGGAGCGATCCTTTCTTTTCATTCTGTTTGCTTTTTAATATACAGCCACCTCGGCCTAATGCCTTCAAAAATTCAACAGGTTCTTACACACAAAGAAGTAAAGTAAATAAGTCGTTTTCACTTTGATGACACTTGTCTTTTATGTGCTGATAAAGGCATAGAAATTGAATATTTTAGGGGAGACCGCTAAGTAATCCAGCATAATCAAGAGTCCTCTGATGTCAAAATTACCTAATGGTCTGCAGGCAGGATTGGGACCTTGAAATTCTATATTTTAATCACAGCTTTGTCAGTGATTGTCTCTGAAAGCTGAAGGCAAGTGAGATAGGCCTATATTTTCAAGCATGGAGTAATATGGAGCAGGGGTTCAGTTTTGGATGCCAAGGTGTCTTTAAACTGTGTGCCCAAAAGCCCTGGCACCCAATATTAGTGGGCACTTTTGAAAGCCGGGCCACAAGTGGCTAACTTTGGGCTTCTACCACTGGAATTTTTACTCACATTTTCAAATGTGCTGAGCATAGTATGAAATGGCACTGGAGAAAGAGGGCCAGGATTCAGGACATCTAGTCTGGGCTGACACCAGGGGCTCAAGAATGTAAACTGGCTGGTAGCAAACAAATAGGTATTGAGCCAAAGAGTAAGTGAGAGAGATTCTATAAACCAGTTGTTAGGGAATGCCCCTGCCAGAGGGAAGACCCAAGTTCAAATCCCTTTTCCACGTCCGCTGGATTAAAAGTTATAAGGGACCACCACCACAATCTCCTCCTCTGGTGGTTTTATTTGGGTCTAGGCATTCCCTGAGAACACCTTCCAGATTGGGCTCTGTAGGTGGGATAGGTGGGGGAACATCTAATTTGAGGATCCCACTGTGGCTGAAGGGTGAAATAGGCATCTGGGTGTCTAGACTGAGGTAGCTGTGTGTATGCTCACTGGCAGAAACTTAAAAGCCATGGGGACTTCAGTGGTGGAAAGGTATAGGTACCTAAATTCCCCAGGCACCTAGATTTAGGTAGCAATTGAACAGAGGTTTTGAGGATCTCACTGGTGCCTAAATGTTTCGTCATAGGCACCTGAAGCAATAGTTGGACACCTAAGTCCTTTTGTGGATCTGGCCCATAGAAAGGAGCAACATGGCCCCGTGTCACTTCACAGCATTCCAGGCAGCCATGCTTCCCTCCCTGCTAACCCCTTGCCCCAGTGGGTAGTAACTTGCTGCTGGTCTCTACCATTTATGACAGCTGCCCACCAAGAGACTGCCCACACCTTGCCCACCTGCACAGAAAAGAATGGAGCATTCCTGTTTCCTGCAGGCCTAGATCCAAAGCCTAGCTTCAGATGATGTTATATGGGCCTGTGTGGGAATGCCATCACGCACTTTCCCTAGCCCAGTGATTATTCATTATTGTCAGAAATGACTATAACTTGCCACTCTGAATGATGATGAAAGGTGGCCTTCTCTGCTTCCTACATTTTTAGGCCAAAAGTATTGTGTTAAAGTCACAAATAATTTGAGGTCAACGGAAACGGCATCTTTCAGTGGATAAATTATTCATTACAAATTAAAAGATTTTTATTTAATTGATAGGGGTTGTTTGTTTGTTTGTTCTTAATTTTTCCAGTTGCTCTTTAAGTTCTCCTGAAGCTCACAGGTATTTTAAGTAAAGTAGGAGCTGACTTGACAGGAAGGTTTTGATAAACTCCTCCAGTTCCAGTCATTTCCTATCTGTGTGATGTGTCCTTAATACAGACATAACTGAATCCAAAGGGCAGAAATTTGCACCTTTCACTCAGAATATGGCAAGTCGGGTCACTGAGAGAAGAGTCTGACTTCATCTGTTCCCTTAGAGTGAACTCTTGCCAGGTGCTTGAATGAGAGTTTCTCCAGAACTAGAGTTGCTCCTGTAACTGCGAGTCACAAGACCAAAACCATAAGCCTTGTCCAAGCTGGAGTCAACAGGCCCTGTGTCTGGAATGATGCAAGGGCCAGGGTGATCAAAGCCCTCCTTCCCTCAACCTAGAAGAAGGGGACAAAGCACTGGAGTAACCTTGCAGAGTTCATCGCCCAGCTTGTGGTTACTCCCTAAGTGGCTGCCTTGTGGCCCACTCCTCCCTCGATATGGGGTTATGTCACAGTGGATCTGCTTAGTTTGCACACCCATTGGCCAGGCCTCTGCTACTTCCCTAAGCCTCTCGCAACGCTCCCAAAGTTTTCATGCAGCTTGGCTCTGCAACATGCGGAGGGGACAGGATCCCGTAATGTGGCCTCCTCACTTTCCAACAGCAGAAACACATTTTCGGTCTTCCATCAGCACAGAGACAGTGGAGATGAAGTGGTGAAAGAGCCCTATTAGAAAACATAGTCCGTTCCCCATTCTCCAACCCCAGCAGAGGTCAGATTCTTTCCTGCACTATAGTCCTGAGGGCTTTGTCCACTCCAGTATTAAAAATTTACAGGCTACTAGGCGTCATAGGGTTTGTTTTTTTCCCCATATTTTTGTTTCCTCAATTTATTCCCTTACTTCTTCTAATTACAACCCCATGAGTCTCTCACTAAGTAATTCCTCTTAGTTGGCACAATTGTATAATTTCTTTCAAGTCAGACAAATGATACATGCAACACTCAGCTCATCATTTCATTTTCTCCTATATGCAAGTATTAAACAACCAGTGTTGCTTCAAACCCTGTAGAAAGTTCCCTGAGGACAGGAGTTTACTGTATATAATTGGCATTCCCTAGAGGAAGCTTGGGGATTGAGGCAACTAGCTAACACATGGTATAATGCAACTTGCCCTGTCTACACTAGGATTCTAAAACAGGTTAAATATATTAGTTAGCATATTAAACAATAAGCCACGTTTTACCCTAGACTAGAAATATCTCTTATTTATGCTATATGTTTGTTCACGTTATAACGATACCTAGCTCTTGTATAGCCCTTTTGATCAGTAGATCTCATAGCCTTTCACAAAGGAGGTTAATATCATTAGCTCTATTTTATAGCTGAGGAAACGGAGGCACAGAACAGTGAAGTGATTTGCTCAGGGTCACCCAACAGATCAGTAGCAGATCTGGAACTAGAGCTCAGGGCTCCCAAGTTCCCGTCCAGGGCTCTGCCCACCAGGTCACAGCTAAATTACATGGTACTGTTTGTGTTCCTTGATTTGATGACTAAAGTGTTTTTAAAGGAGAATAAAATGAAAAAGGTGTCATGTGTAAGATATGAATTGTCTAATGAAGATCTAATCTAATTATGAATTGTCTAATGAATTGTCTAATGAAGATCCATCTATGCTTAATTCAAGATTCCTTGGGAGACCCCAGTCTTTTTCATGGATACCTAATGGTTGTCCAAGGGCTCTGGAATAACAAACAATATAACCACAAAGGAACCCAATTTAGCCCTCTGATTTATGTAATATTCCTGAATTTAAGTTTTATTTTACTATTCAACCAGTTTTATTTATAAGCATAAGTAAAGAACAAAGGAAGGTTTAAAACACACATTCCTTTGGTAATATGAAAACACAGAAAAAAGTTATGGAAAGAAAAACTTGAATATTTTTTAAATTTTAAGGGTTTTTTTAACTTTAATGTTTCAAACTTCATGTTAAAGGGGCATTGTTGGGTAAAATAATACATTTAAAATGATTTTTTTTATCTTTGTAATTCAAAACACTTTGAGATTATTTGCAGTAGAATTTTTTAATAAAAAATGTCAGGGCTTGTCTAGCCGAAAACTTAGTTCACAGCAAGCTGGGGTGTAAATCTACACCCACTAGCCTCTCGTACTGTAACTCTATGATGTGGATTCTGCTTCTGTGAACTAACAGTTCCCCAGTGCCCCTGGATTTGAAACTAGAGTTGATTAAAGCACACTGTGGAATATCTAGTGTGGGGCAGTATGGTCCATATGGACACTTAATGCACAGCAAGCTTGTGTGGGGTAGATTGCCACAAACGGTTTCTTCTCAACGCACCCTAAGCTTACTATTTCTGTCTTCTATTTCACACAGCTTAAACAAGGAAAACAGAAGGATTCATTATTATTTATGGTTTGTATTATGACTAGCATGTACCGGCTCGGCTGGGATTGGGGCCCCATTGTACACAACATGTAGGATGAAATCCTGGCTCCACTGAAATCAATGGCAAAAATCCCATTGGCTTCAGTTGGGCCAGCATTGTATCTATAGTGAGAGACAGTTCTTACCCTGAAAAGTTAACAGTCTTAGTTCCCAGTCCTGAAAAAATGCAATGTGCAGAACTGTACTCAAATGAATAACAATGTTCTTTTCTTTTGGCCACCTCAACACCTGAACAAGTTACAGAGATAAAAAGATTTGTAGGGTTGGAGTGAAATTGGATTAGTCACCCTGCAATGCCTTTGTTACTTGTCATAACTTCACTCATAGTTACACGTGTGCTTAAGAGCAGGATCGGGGGCTAAGTTAAGACAAGGTGTAACAAGTTGGTGTAAGAACAGGTGAGGGAAGAAGATGGTAACAGTAATAAGAACATGTTTACATATGTCAGCTGAGAATACTGCTAGATGCTTGCTTGGGTTCTTTTACTAAATGTTGAGATATAAATAAAGCAATGAATAGAACAGATCTCTGAAGTTCTCAGTGGCCCTGTACATGGAGCTTTGTTAATTGCCAGTTATGCCTTTTTATCAGTATGTTTCTAGTCAGTTTCATTTTCTGTCTCTCCCAGTGCTAAAAGAATACCGGGATGTTTGTGTTGTGCAGTGCTGGGGAACGTTGAATCCAAATGCTTTGTTGAATGGCATTTATTATTGTTTTCATTCATGGAAACATTTCTACTGATCTGAATTCTATGCAAAATTTATCTCCCTCTCTCTTTTAAAAATGCTGGGCCTGAATCAACACAGTGGTTTGTCCATTAGTCAGGCGTTCCCCCATATGAAAGTGTCCTTCTCAAAACAAGTATCATTGCTAGATGGTTACTAGGTTTTCCAAAGTGTCAGGCTGAATCCAGGTGCTTGCACTGTCTGCCAGCACTGGCATACAGGTTCATTTGGTCTGTCTGGAAAGCTTTTGTCTCTGCAATTTGTTCAGGTGCTGAGATAGCCCAGAAAGAAAAAAAAAACACAGTATTTTTCAGTGTTCTACATTTGTTCAGCCCTACAGAAAGCGCAATGTCATTCTTTGCTTCAGTTTGCAGCTGAACTGAATGTACAGAATATCCAATGTGTCTTTTAGGCCCTGATTTAGTGATGCACTTTTAGCATGTGATTAACTTTAAGCATATGAGTAGTCCCCCAGAAATCAATGGGATTATCTGCATACTCAATATTATGTGCTTAAATTATTTGATGAAGAGGAGACTTGAGGAGCAGCTTTATAAAAAGTGAAATTCGTTCCTGTGCAAAGGGGCAGCTCAAGAGCTAGGCACCACTGAAATATCATATAGATCCTCAAAATATATTTAAGTGGGAATGAGTGGTGCCTAGGACTTGTGACCCACTGCATGGGGGTCAGGCTACATGGGACCGATTTCATGATCATGATCTTAGATAGGGGAAGAATATATATCACTCCTCACCTTTGGGAGATGAAAATATGTCCATCAGCCAGAATCCCATTCAAGTTAAATACAGTCTCGCTACAATTATTCTTAGTCATTTTTCTTTTTTTCCAGCTTTTCACTGCAAAAACAAACAACTAAAAAACCCAAAGATGGCATCTAATTTCTCCCAGTACTTGTAATTGATTTATTCTCTGTATGCACTTTTTAATGCGCTACAGCAGTGCCTGTGATTTCCACTTTTCATCTGACTATTAAAATAAATCTTCAGTGCAACATGAGGAAGGGGGGAACAGAATGAGAAACACAATTGTTCAAAGTTAGTCTTTTCCATTCCACTTAGTCCTGCTTTGTATCATTCATCTAGGCTTTGGAAATTGAAATGATGGAAAGCTTGCGGGGGAAGGAGAAGAGAAAAACAGACCAATGACAAGTGCATCTCAAATCTCCATTCTTAAGCATTAGGAAAAAACAAGCAAACAAACTAAAAACATATTTTTTCATCCAGTTCCCTTTTTGGTTACAACAATAGGGCAGAAAAGTGGCACATAAAGCTGGATTGATCGCCGGCTAGATGATATATTGTCGCTATGAATGGGGAAAAGAAACTGATAAATGTTTTCTTTTTTTTTTTCCCTTCACAACCTTTTTCTAAAGCTCTGGAAAATGTGTCATGCATAAAAAGTATGCAATTTTCATGTAATTAGAGGAACAGGAGATGAAAATGAGTTCTATCAGAGCAATCAAGGATGGTAATGTGGCATGGATTTGTCAGAGCCAATTTGTCACGAAAGCAAAATCCAACAAGTGTTCTATATTTTATTTTATTATTTTTTTAACTTGAGGGAAAACAAAATGTCATTTTCCCACCAGTGGAAAAAAAAATCTATAAATTTTAAATCTCCTCTGCTGCAAAACTTGTTCTTTTTTTTAATAGTGGAAATTAGATCACTTTGTCCTGTGAAGTAATGTGCTTGATTCACTCCTGTGTTACTGAAGTTTTACACTAGCGTGAATCCACAGGACCAGTTCTTGAAGTGATATTAATTCACATTACACTGTTTGCTCTAATAAAGTCAATTGGACGAGATCCACAGCTGGGGTAAATTGTCATAGCTCCATGTTACACAAGTATAACATAACTGGGACAGGTCCTTAGATGTTGTACATAGGAATAGCTCCAATAATCGTTTGGTCAGATCCTCAGCTGGCGTTATATCTACCTATGTTCTCTAGATTGATACATAGCTTATAAGATCTTTGGTCTCTTTGCTACGTGTTTGCACAGTGCCTGGCAAAAAAGGACAGACGCGTGCAAGTGCTACTACAATACAAACATTAAAAAGTAACTAGTGTGTAAATGTGTGTTGCTCCATTGCTTTAAGCGGAATTACACCAGCGTCAAACTGAGGTAAGTAATGAGTCAGGCCATGATACACAGAGTTAATATGGGTCAGATTTATTCCGAAGGAAGGTGTGGGGGAAGGGATACAGATTGAAAGCAGTTTCTGATGGCTTTAAATGTTGCTGCTCTGGGAATATCCCATCATTTATTTTCTATAAATATTTTTGTAGACGTCCCCTTAGGTGTGGCTCAAATCTCCTGCCTGGTGCTTGGAGTGGCTTCTAAAAACATAAGAACATAACATAAGGACATAAGAATGGCCATACTGGGTCAGACCAAAGGTCCATCCAGCCCAGTATCATGTCTACTGACAGTGGCCAATGCCAGGTGCCCCAGAGGGACTGAACCTAACAGGTAATGATCAAGTGATCTCTCTCCTGCCATCCATCTCCACTCTCTGACAAACAGGAGCTAGGGACACCCTTCCTTACCCATCCTGGCTAATAGCCATTAATGGACTTAATCTCCATGAATTTATCTAGTTCTCTTTTAAACCCTGTTATAGTCCTAGCCTTCACAACCTCCTCAGGCAAGGCGTTCCCCAGGTTGACTGTGTGCTCATCATCTGGACCTATGGAAAAGAAGCCCTTGAGGAATTCCACCATGATTTCAACATTTTCCATCCCACCATCAACCTCAGCCTGGACCAGTCCACACAAGAGATCCACTTCCTGGAAACTATGGTGCTAATAAGCAATGGTCACATAAACACCACGCTATACCGGAATCCTACTAACTGCTATACTTACCTACATGTGTCCAGCTTTCATCCAGACCACACCACACGATCCATTGTCTACAGTCAAGCTCTATGATACAACCGCATTTGCTCCAACCCCTCAGACAGAGACAAACACCTACAAGATCTCTATCAAGCATTCTTACAACTACAATACCCACCTGCTGAAGTGAAGAAACAGATTGACAAAGCCAGAAGAGTACCTAGAAGTCACCTACTACAGGACAGGCCCAACAAAGAAAAGAACAGAATGCCACTAGCCATCACCTTCAGCCCCCAACTAAAACCTCTCCAACACATCATCAAGGATCTACAACCTATCCTGAAGGATGACCCATCACTCTCACAGATCTTGGGAGACAGGCCAGTCCTTGCTTACAGACAGCCCCCCAACCTGAAGCAAATACTCTCCAGCAACCACACAACAAAAACACTAACCCAGAAACCTATCCTTGCAACAAAGCCCGTTGCCAACTGTCTCCACATATCTATTCAGGAGACACCATCATAGGGCCTAATCACATCAGCCACACTATCAGAGGCTTGTTCACCTGCACATCTACCAATGTGATATATGCCATCATGTGCAAGCAATGCCCCTCTGCCATGTACATTGGCCAAACTGGACAGTCTCTTTGTAAAAGAATAAATGGACACAAATCAGACGTCAAGAATTATAACATTCAAAAACCAGTTGGAGAACACTTCAATCTCTCTGGTCACTCGATTACAGACCTAAAAGTTGCAATTCTTCAACAAAAAAACTTCAAAAACGGACTCCAACGAGAGACTGCTGAATTGGAAATAATTTGCAAACTGGATACAATTAACTTAGGCTTGAATAGAGACTGGGAGTGGATGTGTCATTACACAAAGTAAAACTATTTCTCCTTGTTTATTTCCCCCCCACATGCACACTGTTCCTCAGACGTTCTTATCAACTGCTGGAAATGGCCCACCTTGATTATCACTACAGAAGGTTCCTTCCCCCCTCCTCTCCTGCTGGTAATAGCTCATCTTAAGTGAACACTCTCTTTACAGTGTGTATGATAACACCCATTGTTTCATGTTCTCTGTGTATATAAAATCTTCCCACTGTATTTTCCACTGTATGCATCCGGTGAATTGGGGTGTAGCTCACAAAAGCTTATGCACAAATAAATTTGTTAGTCTCCAAGGTGCCACAAGTACTCCTTTTCTTTTTGTGTGAAGAACTTCCTTTTATTTGTTTTAAAACTGTTGCCCATTAATTTCATTTAATTTCTTTTCTCTCCTCACCTGGGTTGGGTTCCTGGGTTCTTTTTTGTGATGCCTGGTGTCTCCACCCAAGGTGACTCCTCACTCCACGCAAGCCACAAGGGGTTCTATCCCTTGAGAAAATGAATAATGCTTCCACTGTTGGCAAGGAGTAGAAAACCCAGCACACAAAAACAAAGGACATCAACACAACCCCCAGGAACAGAATGTCACATCCCAAAATAACAGTATAACAAAGGAGAACTTTATTGGGAGCAGGAAAATAGGATCCGGCGAAGGAAAGGGTTAGATTTAACTCATAAATACTAAAAAAAATCAACACATTTCCCACCTCCCAACACTCAAACCGCTTCCCAACCCCCAGCTCCAGGAACCTTCCCTGGCAGCGAAGAAGCAGAGGTTTTCTCCAGAGATGACTGCTGCAGCATTGTGAACATTTGATGTTTTATGGTGTCTTTGCCCCTGGGAGGGGTAGGATCCTTTTCTGGCTCCCTGGTCTGGATTGGAGTGGAGGTCTCAGCTGGTTCTTAGCAGCCAGCACCAGGTTGGATCTCTGCCACTCTGAACATTAGTCTCTGCAGGGCTGGGACTGTTTGACCCATGCACTAAATCCCACAGCCATTGAAAGACTCTGTTCGTGGGGAATTAATCAGAGACTCCCCTGAGCTGGTCTGCTTCTCCTGCAGATCTCAAACTCACAACTAAAACTAGTTTTCTTGTCTCATAGAACACCAGGGTTGGAAGGGACCTCAGGAGGTCATCTTGTCCAACCCCTGCTCAAAGCAGGAACAATCCCCAACTAAATTATCCCAGCCAGGGCTTTCTCAAGCCTGACCTTAAAAACTTCTAAGGAAGGAGATTCCACCACCTCCCTAGGTAACGCATTCCAGTGTTTCACCACCCTCCTAGTGAAAAAGTTTTTCCTAATATCCAACCTAAATTTCAACCACTGCAACTTGAGACCATTACTCCTTGTTCTGTCATCTGCTACCACTGAGAACAGTCTACATCCATCCCCTTTGGAATCCCCTTTCAGGTAGTTGAAAGCAGCTATCAAATCCCCCCTCATTCTTCTCTTCCACAGATTAAACAATCCCAGTTCCCTCAGCCTCTCCTCATAAGTCATGTGTTCCAGACCCCTAATCATTTTTGTTGCCCTCCGCTGGACTCTTTCCAATTTTTCCACATCCTCCTTGTAGTGTGGGGCCTAAAACTGGACACAGCACTCCAGATGAGGTCTCACCAATGTTGAATAGAGGGGAATGATCACATCCCTCGATCTGCTGGCAATGCCCCTACTTATACATCCCAAAATGCCATTGGCCTTCTTGGCAACAACGGCACACTGTTGACTCATATCCAGCTTCTCGTCCACTGTAACCCCTAAGTCCTTTTCTGCAGAACTGCTGCCTAGCCATTCGGTCCCTAGTCTGTAGCGGTGCCTGGGATTCTTCCGTCCTAAGTGCAGGAATCTGCACTTGTCCTTGTTGAACCTCATCATATTTCTTTTGGCCCAATCCTCTAATTTGTCTAGGGCCCTCTGTATCCTATCCCTACCCTCCAGCATATCTATCTCTCCTCCCACTTTACTGTCATCTGCAAACTTGCTGAGGGTGCAATCCATGCCATCCTCCAGATAAGTAATGATGATATTGAACAAAACCAGCCAGAGGACCGACCCTTGGGGCACTCCACTTGATACCGGCTGCCAACTAGACATGGAGACATTGATCACTACTGGTTGAGCCCGAAGATCTGGCCAGCTTTCTATCCACCTTATAGTCCATTCATCCAGCACATGCTTCTTTAACTTGCTGGCAAGAATACTGTGGGAGACCGTGTCAAAATCTTAGCTAAAGTCAAGGAACAACACATCCACTGCTTTCCCCTCATCCACAGTGCCAGTTATCTCGTCATAGAAGGCAATTAGATTAGTCAGGCATGACTTGCCCTTGGTGAATCTATGCTGACTGTTCCTGATCACTTTCCTCTCCTCTAACTGCTTCAGAATTGATTCCTTGAGGACCTGCTCCATGATTTTTCCAGGGACTGAGGTGAGGCTGACTGGCCTGTAGTTCCCAGGATCCTCCTTCTTCCCTTTTTTAAAGATGGGCACTACATTAGCCTTTTTCCAGTTGTCCGGGACCTCCCCCAATCGCCAGGAGTTTTCAAAGATAATGGCCAATGGCTCTGCAATCACATCCGCCAACTCCTTTAGCACTCTTGGATGCAGCACACCCGGCCCTATGGCCTTGTGCTCATCCAGCTTTTCTAAATAACCCCGAACCACTTCTTTCTTCACAGAGGGCTGGTCACCTCCTCCCCATGCTGTGCTGCCCAGTGCAGCAGTCTGGGAGCTGACCTTGTTCATGAAGACAGAGGCAAAAAATGCATTGAGTACATTAGCTTTTTCCACATCCTCTGTCACTAGGTTGCCTCCCTCATTCAGTAAGGGGCCCACACTTTCCTTGACTTTCTTCTTGTTGCTAACATACCTTCTTGTTACTCTTCTTGTTACTCTGAACATCTCTTGCTAGCTGCAACTCCAGGTGTGATTTGACCTTCCTGATTTCACTCCTGCATGCCCGAGCAATATTTTTATACTTCTCCCTGCTCATTTGTCCAATCTTCCACTTCTTGTAAGCTTCTTTTTTGTGTTTAAGATCAGCAAGGATTTCACTGTTAAGCCAAGCTGGTCGCCTGCCATATTTACTATTCTTTCTACACATTGGGATGGTTTGTCCCTATAACCTCAATAAGAATTCTTTAAAATACAGCCAGCTCTCCTGGACTCCTTTCCCCCTCATGTTATTCTCCCAGGGGATCCTGCCCATCAGTTCCCTGAGGTTGTCAAAGTCTGCTTTTCTGAAGTTCAGGTCCATATTCTGCTGCTCTCCTTTCTTCCTTGTGTCAGGATCCTGAACTCGACCATCTCATGGTCACTGCCTCCCAGGTTCCCATCCACTTTTGCTTCCCCTACTAATTCTTCCCAGTTTGTGAGCCGCAGGTCAAGAAGAGTTCTGCCCCTAGTTGGTTCCTCCAGCACTTGCACCAGGAAATTGTCCCCTACACTTTCCAAAAACTTCCTGGATTGTCAGTGCACCGCTGTATTGCTCTCCCAGCAGATATCAGGGTGATTGAAGTCTCCCATGAGAACCAGGGCCTGCAATCTAGTAACTTCCGTTAGTTGCCGGAAGAAAGCCTCGTCCACCTCATCCCCCCGGTCCGGTAGTCTTTAGCAGACTCCCACCATGACATCACCCTTGTTGCTCACAATTCTAAACTTAATCCAGAGACTCTCAGGTTTTTCTGCAGTTTCATACTTGAGCTCTGAGCAGTCATACTGCTCCCTTACATACAATGCAACTCCCCCACCTTTTCTGCCCTGCCTGTCCTTCCTGAACAGTTTATATCCATCCATGACAGTACTCCAGTCATGTGAGTTACCCCACCAAGTCTCTGTTATTCCAATCACATCATAATTCCTTGACTGTGCCAGGACTTCCAGTTCTCCCTTCTTGTTTCCCAGGCTTCTTGCATTTGTGTATAGAATCTTGAGATAACTTGCTTTTTGTCCTGCTTTCTTAGTATGAGGCAGGAGACCTCCCCTCTCGTGCTCTCCTGCTCGTGCTTCCTCCCGGTATCCCACGTCCCCACTTACCTCAGGGCTTTGGTCTCCTTCCCCCAGTGAACCTAGTTTAAAGCCCTCCTCACTAGGTTAGCCAGCCTGCTGCGAAGATGCTCTTCCCTCTCTTCGTTAGCTGGAGCCCGTTTCTGTCTAGCACTCCTCCTTGGAACACCGTCTCACGGTCAAAGAATCCAAAGCCTTCTCTCCGACACCACCTGCGTCGCCATTCGTTGATTTCCACGATTCGACGGTCTCTACCTGGGCCTTTTCCTTCCATGGGCAGGATGGACGAAAGCACCACTTGCACCTCAAACTCCTTTATCCTTCTTCCCAGAGCCACATAGTCTGCAGTGATCCGCTCAAGTTCATTCTTGGCAGTATCATTGGTGCCCACGTGGAGAAGCAGGAAGGGGTAGCGATCTGAGGGCTTGATGAGTCTGGGCAGTCTGTCTGTCACATCGTGAATCCTAGCTCCCGGCAAGCAGCAGAGTCTCTGAGTCAGGCTGTCCTCTGACTGCAGTTGTGGCTGGGGACTTGGTGGTGGTGACATTAGGGTGAAGGGTCCTCCACTGGCCTGCTGCAATTTGATCCTGCAGTGGATGGAATTCACTACTGCCTCAGATGACCAGCACCAGATCTTTGCATAACTTAGGTCCTGCTTAAGCCTGGTGCTGTTTCCCTGAGGCAGGAATGAATTTCATCCATCCATTCATCATTCAGGAGTGAGCTTTCAATCAATGTACATGTCACAGAAGTGTGCACACATTCTCAATTGTTCTCCATAAAACAAAATTACTAACATTTATCACTAATTACTAACAATATAATTATCCAGAACTAGACAAATCATGAGTCTGAAAAATGTCTAGGGAAGAATTACTCAATTTAGTAAACTTTTTTTTTTTAACTCGGGTAATTATTTTCCTAAAACTTAGGATTTGCTGAAAAACTTAAAGATCCCGCCCCCACCCTCAGCACTGGATAAGCAATTGCCTAAGTATTAATTAATTCATTAGAAGAGCAGCTGGCCTTTGACTTTACAGCAAGCAAATCTTTGTTTCCAAGAGGTAAAGAATGATGCGAACCTATTTGACCTTGTAGGGACATGGAGGCCCTATAAAATTCCCCAAATCCCCACAAGATTTGACAGAGGCCTATATCTCAGAATCAGAGGGGAGGTGCGATAAAGGAATCAAGAAGAGCAATGGACTATTTGACCTGCAGCAGACAGGGCTCCTGAAAGATGTGCCCCTCCACTTCCTCAAGGACACAATGGGCTAAACCCCACTAATCAGAGAGAAGAGTCCAAAAAGAAAATGGTGTCAATGGAACATGGGGGACACCTAACAAATTGCAGACTGGCTTCAGATGGGTAAGAAAAGAGGACACTGAGCAGAAAATCTTGGACACACATTTCTGGTCTGAGAAGCTGTCTAGGGACTAAGTAGTTGGTGCCTAGTGGAACAAACAAGGGCAAGGAAAATAGGTCCACAGTCACAACCAAGATAGATGCAGGCTTAGAGTATAACAGATTGGTGAGCACCAAGGCAAAGGAGGGTCACTCAGGTGAGGAGAGGGGCCACAGAAAGCAACAGATAATGGGGGACAAAAATAAGGGGGGAAAAGACAGGATTCCAGGTCACAGGATCACAATGAGGGATCTAGAGGGGGAGAGGGAGTAGAGAACCCCAGACAACTCCCCACTCCTCCATAAAAGAGTCCAGGGAGATCATGGGCAGTGCCCAGGAAAATGTTGTATGTCTGCACAAACATAGGCATGAATAAAGCCTCACAGCTACACACATGAGAGATGCTAGACTGAAAGCTATGGGAAATGAAGACAGAGCAGACTTAGGCCAGCAGCTCATCTCACATAGGTGGCCACACAGCATCAGATCATGACAGGGCCATTTATTAGCATACAGAGCCAGTGCCCCAGAGTGAAACATTTTAAGGCCTGCTACTTCGATTTTCTTTCTTATGAGCAGAACTTTAGAAATTAGAGGCATGGATGTGAACCTTTTCTAAGAGTCATCACCTTCTCCCCATCCGGTCAGTGTCCTGGAGGCTTATATGTGAAGGCAAATCAGCCCTGTCAGCATGGAAGAAAGACTGTTCTGGAAGAAGCAGCCATTGCAGTTTATTATGGCATTTATTATTTGTATTATGGTGGCACCAAGAGGCCCCAAACAAGATTCAGATCCCTATTGTGCTAGGTGCTGTACAAATAAATGCATAAAAATGCATTTCCCACTCATGATTTAGGATGTGGAAGAAGGATACAGAAGGTTGGGATGCGGGGTAGGATGGGAGGACACAACAATGGTAAAAAGAGCATGTACTGCATAACTATTGGTAATCTCAGATCATCACCTGCCTACCTATTGACATGTTATGACTCCCTCTCTCTTGGCACCTGTGGTCTCTAGCAAGGGTCTCATAAAGTGTAAGCAAGCTTCATGCCATCCTATTAGAGTGACTTGTTGAGAACGTTTACCTGCTTGTGCCTGTGGAGCCGGTGCTCAGAATGTGAGACATCTCAGCTCTACAGAGCTCTAAGGGGTAGACATCTAAGGTGGGACTCAGTAAGTGGCCTAGTGGCTGCACAGTGCACAGGATCCAAATCCAGGTACCTTCAACGGTACCTTCAATCATCACAGCACACCTGGGTCAGAAAAATCAAAGCATGGGAAGCACTCCTTCATTCAGAATATATGTAACTGCACCCTCATTAAATGCTATTAACAGTGTGGCGCTTCTGCCTTCTTGGGGAAGAATCCAGGGGCACAGCGGCTCCAGGGCCCCAGAATATCTAAGGCACATCCTACCGAAGGAGTTCCCTATCAGCTGTAGCATGGCTTCCGGGAGTCCATTGGCACTTTAATGAACAGCTAGGGACCAGTAGGGGACCGAGGATCATTCAGAAGCAGCTGCAGTTGATGAGCACTGCTGCAGAACAAAGAGACTTTTCTGCCCCACTCAGCATTGGGAACCTGGGGCACAGCTGTCCCTTACCCAGGGTATCAAGCATTCGGTCTGCCGTGCTGTGGGTGTAGAGGAGGAAAGAGAGAACTTAGGCTCACTCTTTAATAATCCCCTTTGGCCAAGTGATGATGCAGCTGATGGGCCTGGGCAGACGCTGCATTCAGCCCTGTCTCAGAGAAGGCGGTGTGAGGCCTTTGAGGGACGAAGGAAAGAGCAGAGTGGAGAGGAAAATCCAAGGGGATTCCTTCTACCAACCTCTATGCCCCCGGTCAACAAGAGAAATAGGCCACCCAGAGTCAATTCTCAACTCTAGCAGAAATTTTACCTGCATGACTCTGGTTCGCTATAGTGGGAGCCACACAGCTAACTCTCTGATCACCACAGTGGACATTTAGGGGGAATTAGTATCCATGTTAAGGCAGATTTGGCCATCCTGTGTTATGCAGCCCTGACTTACATCTGTGGCGTTCGAGTATGCATGGAAAAAGGCAAACTAGAGTCATGAAATGTCCAGAGTCCTCACTTGCTGCCTTAAAATATTATCTATCCCTATCTTTGTATACGACTGTGGCATCTGATCCTTTCTTGTCTTAAGGGAAATAACAGAAAATGGATATAGCACTAGGCATAAAGATCACACAATCACGTTTTCTGCCCCAGCATGTTGTTTTTTTTTTGTCATGTCTATTGTTTGATTTACCTCCCACACACACACACACTTCCCTTCTTCCTTCCCCTTCCCCAGCCGCTTCCCAGAGACTAGAACTTTGCCATCCTTCATGGTAAATAAATAAAGAATTTTCCCCGAGACAGCTTGGAAGAATGTTTGATAATCTGAACCATTACGGAGGTGAAATTTCATTACACAGATGGTGACATCCCAATGTCTATCATCAAAACACAGCAGGTAGAAATGATCAGCTAGGCCCATTCCCCACTATAAAATTACACTTATATTAATGTCACTCTAGATTTCATTATGCGGAAAATGATATTGCACAGGTCTTTGGCACTAGGGAGACTGGGCCGGGGGGGGCAGAAAAGAGGAGGAGGTTGAGAGAGCGGGAAAAGGAGAAGGAGGTGTGGGCAGGGAAGGGACAGGAAATGCAGAACACAGGAGCTATCAGTGCTGCCAAATACATAAATATATAAATAAATCAAAACCTTACAGGCTTTGTTGCAGGTTCATGCTGCTTCCTGCTTGACTCCAATCCAGGCTCCCTCTTCAGGCCCTGATGGAGTGTTTAAAATGCCCTCCTGTGGGAATGAGGGAGATTTACAGTTAATTTTTACTAATGAAGCCTGACAGTCTTCTTCGTTTAGCCAACAAGATGCTACACCATTCCAAGAAGCCTTTTCTGTGCTCTGAATGCACAAATGGGAGCACATGCACACACCCAAGGGCACAGGGACAGTAAGGGGAAAGGGAGAGAGAAAAAGAACATTAAAGAAAAACCAGAAGGAGAGCTGTCTCTGTTTCCTAATTAATTAGAATTTTTGCTTTCACATCTGCGTTTGCAACTAGCTGCAGGGCATAAACTGACTGCCTGCAGGGACCAGAGTACATATCTCTTTCTCTTTCCCACACACATGCACCCATATGCTGCATTGCACAGTTAACCCACTGAATTAAGTGTGGGGAAAGAGGAGAGGTGCCCTTCCTTTGAACTAATCAGATATTGGCTGGTGCCAGAGGCAGGATACAAGATCTTAGTGGCCCCAACAGTCTTATCCAATATGGCAGACAAATCCAAGGTGTCTCCTATATGGCTGACCATGCTGCTTGGCTGGGAGGTGTATCTTTAATAACAATAATAATTAAATATCAAACAGCATGGGATCTGCCAATTGAACTATTGGAGGTGTCCCCAAGGTCATATTTCTTTTATTGGGATGCTCAAGCTTCTTACTTAATACCAGTGTGTCTTGTAGATGTGTTTTCATCTAGCCAGCAAAAATTGTTCCCAGATTTTCTCTCCCAGATTCACTTGTTTGGCTAAAGATACCAGTAAGAATCACATAGAATAAAATGAACATCCATCCATCTGTCTATCATCTGGGCTGCTCAGGAACATTCTACCAACATGTCCTCGCCCTACCCCCCAGTGGAAAATGCAGTTTCCACAAAAATGCTATTTTTCTGCCAAAACTGGAAAATCTTTGGAAAATCTAAATTAAATATTTCATTTTTGGTTAGGTTGAACATAATCAAAATATTTCAGTTTTGTTGAACTGAATTGAAACATTTAATTGTAGGTCATCTTCACATTGTCTATGTCTGATTTAGCTGATGCAGTGCTGCAAGGGAGTTGTAATCCAATGTCACATGTCCCCATTCTCTTCTCAGGGGCGGGGTTTCCTGGCTGGACTACATCTCCCATGATGCACTATGGGCTTAGCTCTGGTTGAACAGCCATAATGTATCATGGGAGTAAAATTATCATTCTGCATTATGGAAGATATAATTCAGCCAGGAAGCCTGGCCCGTAAAGGAAAATGGGGGCAGAAAGCACTTGAACTACAACCATCATAAAACAACTCTGCTGTTCCAGGGGAGCATCAAATTAATGTTGAACCAAATTGATACAAAATATTTTGATTCAGTGATAAATCAAAATAAAACAATATGATTCAGGAAAGGCAGAAATGTTTCATTTCCATTCAAAATGTTAAAACAAATCCTTTAAACATTTCTGAATTTCAATTTTTAGGATGCTTTGTCCTACAGAATAAACAAACAAAAAAGTTAGGGACTGGGATCAATCACTCAGTAATTGCCTTGTTCTGAAGCATCTGGCCCAGGCCACTGTTGGAAGACAGGATCCTGGGTTAGATGAACCATTGGTCTGACCCTGTATGGCCATTCCTATAGCAAAGCCTATAGAACGTGCAATCCTATAGCAAAGCCTATTCTCATGAGATTCCCAGCCGGATTTATAGACCAAGAGGTATAGATAGTTTGGACAAAAGTTTGAGTGCTGATCAAAATAGAGACTTGAGGTTTCAACTATCACTATATTACACCTGTTTAGTGCTACTTTATGAAGCAACAGTAGCTAGGATACAAATAATGGATCTTCCTTGCATTTCAGTTAACAAGTATAGTCTTGCCCTAAATAACTTTAGAGCTGATGTGATGCCTGATCATGCCCTGCCATCTACTTTGTGCAGTCATGTACACCCATACAAAGTGAGTGCAAAACAGGATAGACAGTGACTGGACAGTTTTGGTTTGGTAACATCTTACATCAACCGGGCACAGGGAGGATGTCAATGGTGAGGAAAGATAAAGGCATGATTTTTTTTGAAAAATTTAAACTACTTTAACTGTTTGCAGTCAGGCAACATAGGCTTGATAGAAATATAATTCCCACAAAAGGTACTGTTGCTAGATACTGCTACAGTGATATGCCTAAGATTAGGTATCGACAGTTTCCTCCTGTAGCAGCCTTAATACAGCATGGGTGACATTTAAGGGTATCTTTTTAAAGCATTGTGCAGGGTTTTAGCTGCCTGACTCCCATTTACATCAAGGAAGTTGATTGATTAAATCCCCCATACACACTTGCTTTAAAAATTAACCCCGAGCATCCCATCTGCTGAGGTTTGTGATGTGACTTCACTGTATTTGTTAAGAGAAATGCAGAGAAGATCCACCCTGTGTTAAAAAAACAACAACAAAAAACAGCATATCTATTTGTTCTCTGATCCCTTGATTGCTGCTCCAGTACTGTGAATGCATTCCAAGCTTTGCTACATCCATCAGGGATGGTACAGATGGACGTTTTTCCTGTCCAACCTGACTCAAATGCTTGAAGATTCATAAGAGAGAATCTGTTGGCAATTTCAAATGGATCTAATCCAGAGCCAGCAGATTTTGTGTCTCCAGAGCGAAGCAGGACTGCAAAAGGCAGACAAGACTGGCAAAAATATTTACTTTTATATTTCATTACTTCAAATTTATAACAGGCTGAAACCCAGTTAAAACTTCACCTATTTAATAGGATGCTAACAGAGATTTTCAGCACATTTCTTTTGCTGGCAAATCAGACAGCAGCAAACTGGAAGCAGTTTAAGCCAAAAAAAGAAAAGAAAAAAGCAATCAGCAGTGTGACACATACTTTATTAGTCCCCTTCAAAATCACTTCATCCTTTCTCCCTTTTTATATTCCTTGTCTTTCTCTGTGTGCTCCTTGTTTCATTTCATCCCACACTTCAGCCCTTTTAATACCTCCAAAGAGCCGCATCCTAGTGGCACAGAGAGGGGTAAGGCACGATTGCCAACTACACTTTTGTATTGCTGCAGTAGCAAAAAGGGGCCAAATAGAGAGTGGAACTGACCCCTGTGTAAAAAGGTCCCTCAATAAAGGGGCTTCAGGGACAGAATAAAGTCAGCAAATTGATTCTATCACACCTCTGTCCCACCTCCTCCCAGCATTGGGGCCACCCAGGGTGACTATGGGGAAGTGGGGAACGGGGCTTGTTGAAGCTCGAGTGTAAGTTAGAGAAGCCCTCAGTTTGCTCTAAAATAAGCTGGGGTACCAGCAGGGCTAAAAATAGCAGAGCATTAGGTGGCTGGGTTCCCCCCCCCCCCCCCCCCCCCGCACTGAGCAGAATGAAACCAGAATGGACAAACCAGGCTTTTAACATCCCTTGTGGTAGGGAAGAGACAAGTCGTGGTTGTACTGAATCCATAGGGAATTTTTTTATTGAGACCTGACGCATGCTCACTATACTTTGTCTGTCAGGATGACCATGCCATGGGGTCAACTCACTAAGGAGGGACTATTGCCGTTCAACACAAAGCTTTCCCTAGCGGGGTTTCATTTATTTTCACCAGACAAAATGGATTCAACCATTCATCCTTGTATGAAGGATCATCAAGACCCCTTGGTCCTTCCCTATGGCTTTGCAGTCCTTTCCCCTTCAACACGGTTTTCCATCTCCCCTTTTACAATGAGCTAGATCCCAGTCCCTGCTCTGGCCTCTAGGGTTGAAGCCCCTCATAGGCCCGTTGCCTTCCACTTCCACTTCCACTTCCACTTCAACTTCCTCCACCACCTTTAGCACAGCCGCACTCTTCGTTCAATCTTGGTCTCTCGCAGACCAACCATCAATTCAGAGACTCCAAGTCCAGAAGGGACCACTGTGATCCTCAATCTGACCGCCTAGATAACCAGCTTCCCTAAAATCATTCCGAGAGCAGATGTCTCCAAGCAAACAGCCAATCTTGATTTTAAAAAATTGCCAGTGATGGGAAATCCACAACGATCCTTGGTAAATTTGCCCAAGGTTAAATTACTCTCACGGTTAAATATCGACAGACTGCCCTTTAAATACCTCCTGCCAGGGGAACCGTAGTCATATGATCCTTCCCCACAAAGTTTCCTAATAAGGAAAGAAACCCAGCACAGGTGGGAACTTGGGGTTGAACTCGTCTCACAGGCTCAACTTGTCCCATGACAAGCCACTTGATACAGAAAGACCCTCTACCTTTTTCCAGCTGCTTAATTCCCACGATGGAGACTGCAGCTGTCAGAACTTTAGGTAGGGCACTCAAAGCACACCTTACAATGTCAGTCAGACCTGCTGTGCAACTGGTGGGATGGCCATTTAGGTTTAGCACTATCGCTGCTTTAGAACCACCTGCTGGAATGGGGATTACTAGACAGTTGGGGATAACCTGACTGCTGCCCTTTTTGCATCCTCCCTATGGAAGGTTTATATTTTGAGCAGGGGGGTTGGACTAGATGACCTCCTGAGGTCCCTTCCAACCCTGATATTCTATGATTCTATGATTGCTAGCTTACTAGCTTTTCATGGAGGATAAAGCTGGCTGGGACACACACTTGTTCTGATTTCTTATTTTTTTATAACCATTGCCCTGACTGAGATTCCCTAATACACGAACCACCATAGAGTATCCTGAATATGTTGTTGTTATCTGGGCCTTAGTGTTCTAGGCACTATACAAACAAAGAGACAACTCTTGACCCAGATTGCTATCAATCTCAACAAACTAAAGAGCAAAAGGATGAGATGGGGTGAAAGGGGCACATAAAGACTAAATGTCTTGCCCAAGGTCACACAGTGGCAGAGCTAGGAATGGACTTCAGATTTCTCTAACTCTGGAGCCAATTGCCATCTATGTGTGTTGTCTTTTCAGGCCACTTATGCACGCTTTTTCAGGACAGTGTTTGAGCTATTGTTCACATTGCTTTAGTATCTTTGGAGAAGATGGGGCCGTCTGCTAACTTTGGATCCAGCTCTCTACGGGGTTTTGAACACCCCTGGAACTGGGCTCTGGGGTTGGAAGGAACTCATTGCAGATCAGACCAGCCCTGGCCACCACTGAGGATCCCATGTGGGGACATGGGAAGGTACCCACTCTTTGAGTCAACATCGGAACCCAGCAGCTTTCTGACACTGGAATCTGTGGACTAAGTTCTTTCTGATGGTTTGAGATGTGGGCAGGGCTAAAATTTGGAGGGGGACAAGTGAGGATGGGGAATAGCCAGGCATTTTCCATGCAACCTGTCCACCCCATTGCTAGACATAATCACATACACCCATCTTTTACTTGAGTTCTGAGATAGCACGAAGGTGAGACTGGTTGCAGTGGATCTTCCCTCCCATGCCCTGTGAAGTCCCTGCAAGAGCTGATTAAGTTCATGGCACTGGGATCCCAAGCTCAAGGTCCTCCAATTATTTTAATTCTCAAATAGATTATGACTCTGAGTCAGTGCAGGAATTTCTGGACGTCATTAGTCTGTACAGTGACACTGATGTATGTGAAATAAGAAACAGGCCCAGAGTTCAGGACAGGAGCATAGTAAGTCAAGGCACCATAGGAGGGTTTGGGCTTGAGTTTTCACTGCCTTGTACCTTGTATATCCATGTATACCTATGCAAAACCCCCTCAGACCGTGCCACTCAGTTACCCCAGTGATAGCATCTTACATCTATTTTGCACCGGTGCAAAGGCCTAAGCAATGTGGAACGCAGTGCAGAATCACACCCAGCATCGACCAGTTCTATTCCCACCTCCTCTAAAACATATTGCAAGCATCCCTCAGCTGCACTACTCCGTTTGGGCATACTAAATAACCCTAATGTAAATGTTCACAGCCATATAAAGCACGTTGCTGAGTGCTCAATAGCAGTCACAGTTGAGTGCATATTGTCAGTAGACTATGTGTATGTAATTTATTCCTCTGAAGAAACACTTAAAACATAACAAACTACAACACAATTTCTCAGGAATTGCCTTGCAGTGCAGGAGTAGAGTGGACTAGAGCTACATTTTAATGACTGCTTAGAAACCAGGCAGATGTCTGAACCGTGAAATAGAGGGGAATGTCAGGCCCATCCAGTGAGGTGCTGAGTGCTTGCTGCGAGATGCTGAGCATCTGCAAGCCCCATTGGTTTCAATGCAGTTGAAGGCCCCTATTCTTTACTATGCTTGTCCTGTCAGTGAAGAGATTCCCATTAGCTTCAATGGGGTTTGGATCAGTACATCCTAAGAACACAAATTGAGGTGGGGGGTGGATAAAACTGTCTTTAAGGCAACTTTGTGCCTCCTAAATTCTCAGTCCTACCCAGTTCCCTGTGTAGAGCTTCTGGGCTGCTCTAATTTATGCTCTGGCTGCAATACCATCTGCCCCTTTGATGCTGTTCTGCAGTTAAGTATAGCTAGAGTGCATTGCATTCTGTCTACACCCTCAGCAGGCCCCCTTATGCCAGCCGCTAGGAAGGGCCTGGTAGAGAACCATTCTAGCTGTTATACAGAAGCCAAGAACCCCAAACAGTATTCCCTGCGGCATATATCCAACCACTTTAATCCACTGGAGTGGTGCCCCTCAGTCCCAAACATTTGATGGTTCCATTACGGGTGCATAACATGCTACAGCATTCAGACTCGGAGTTTCTTTGGGGAAAAACATGTCCCTGTGCTAATACAGGATTATTTGTGCATTATTTGTATTGTTCTTATGTATTATTTTAATTTTGTTATTATCATTTTAACATTTATCCTTTTTTTTTTCATTCATTCGTTTGGAAAAATGTGTCTCGTAAGGTTAGGAAACTTAACAGGTTTGAAATCTATTTTCTTCTCTTTTTAATCCTACTTTCATCCTTTAGAGCTATAAACCTAGGAAAATGCCTATTTTCTACTGTATATATGTACAGCTTCTATTCTAAATAACTTTAGTGCTTTAGGATTTGCAATCACCATAATTCCTTGTATGGAGAAAAAGAAAAATCAAACTTTTAAACCCCACGGGGAACAATTCAGCTCAACCTGGTTTTCTAATGCTGACTCCATACAATAGCACTCAGAGCCACTCACTTTCATCACTCCAGCCATTTCACTCCCTCCCTGTCATTGCTTGGCTCATTTGCACTTTCAGTTCTTGGGACTATGTGCATTATATCACAAATTGCATCAAACATTTTATTAAATTTGCCTTGGTGATCATCGGAAGCCATAGAAGGGACAGACAAAGCTTAGAATCTCCCAAAGTAGATTACTTTATAATGCTTGCGCATGCTGGTAATTTGCATTAGGAAGCTTGCTAACATGGTATATTGACGATTACTGATAGAATATAATCAAAATATGGTAATGGCTAATCCACCACGGATTTATTATACGGGCAATAGAGATGCAGCTACAAAGCTACTGGGTTTTTCCTCCCCATAGCACCTGCTTTTATGTGCATTACCAGGTAAAATGTGCATAAGAAGCGTAGGAAATAGACATGAAAAGGCCCATTAAGTCATCTTATGCCTATGCCATTGCAGGATTGTTCCCCACAATATTTTATTATTCCCTTTAGAAGAAGAAAGTAGAATGTTGTACAATGTATTCTTTCATAAGGGAGTAAACTGGGTATGAGCTACAAATCCTTTTTACCTCTAGATCACCTGTTCAATTCCAGCCCATGTTTATGAAACAAAATGGGAGGTAGTCTGGTTTCACTTCACAGAAAGCAAAGTCTCACCTGGTGCTATTTAACTGCTAGCAATCAGAACAGAGAGGCACTGAGTGGAGACTAAACTAACCACACATACCTAGGGTCAGTGATGAGCTGCCAAAAGCTGAAGAACCGGTTCCTTCAGTCGATCGGGGTCTTTGGCGGCACTGAAGGACATGCTGCCGAAGTGCCGCCGAAGAGCCGGAGCGAGTGGAGGGCGCGCCGCCAAAGTGCCCCCGAAGACCCGGAGCACTGCCGGGTGAATAAAAATTAAAAAAGGGATTCTCAGGGGAGTCTCCCCAGCCGAGAGCTCAGGTGGGCCGGACAGGACAGTCTCACGGGCCAGATGTGGCCTGCGGGCCAGACTTTAACCACCCCTTTAACAACCGGTTCTAAACCGACTTCAAAATTTAACAACCGGCTCCAACTCACCACTGCCTAGGGTCCCTGTAAATAATGGGTGAGGTACTTTGGTAAAGAACCTGTGGCAAAGCTTGTTCTGTGAATAAACAGATTTCATACTCCAGGACTGTGGGGTGAAAAAACTTTCACAAACCCTAAACTCATAGAAGTGAGACTGGAAAATTATTATAAGAAATAAATGGAGTGGGTCAGAATTCTTTGAAAAATATTTTTCATCCAAAAATTCTTTTTGAAAATAAATATTTTTATGCAAAATGTTGGGTACTGTCAAAATTCTTAATTTTTAACAAAAAAAGTGGTGTTTTTTCCTATACTTTTCCCACACTTCTCAAAAACCGTATCGAATACTTTCAAATGATTGTGTTTTTTTGTTTTTGTTTAATGAAAATTGGGGTTTTGGTTGACAAGGAATATCAGTAGCTGTATCAATAACATTTACAATGCTTTAAATTAAAAATAAATGAAGAAATATCAGAAAAATATGTGTTAAAAATAGTTGCACAAATGAAAAATGGGTTTGCTCTGAGCATATAAAAAAAAAAAACCAAATAGTTTTTGAAATAGGTTTTTTTGTTTTCAACCAGCTCTAGAAATCACTCTAAATTTGAAAACTACAATTGAACTGGGCAAAATTGAAATGGAACAGACCCTAACAAAACATTTTGGAGGTCCAAAATACATCATGCTTTCCAGTTTTGTCTGGAAGCAGAAACACCAAAATTACATGAGAATATGCTGTTTATGCCATGAAATCCTTGAAGCCTCATAAGGAAGCTCGTTCTTGTGGCCAACCTGACATCCAGAACAATGTTGCTCTGATACCAGGGGCAGATCCTCAGGTGGTGTAAATTGGCATAGCGTCACAATGGAGCTATGCTAGTACAGCTGAAGCTCCAGCCTCAGTCTCCTGATGTTGGCCAGTCATTACTGTCTTCTCCATTTGTTTAAAAGAAATTAGAGATGAAAAAAGTCTGTCCCATACAGATCTGTTCTCTTTGGTATCTAAATCCAGTATTAAATTATTAAAATCGGTGACTCTCTTCTTTGTAACCATGCCCATCTATGACAACAGAAGATGGTTTTGGGATTCCTCTCCCATTTAACCAGAAAGAAAGGGAGGATGGTTACTCCTCCACTGAAATTGTTTGACCCTCCCTTTCCAGTCGGGGTCATGGCCCCAGGGCTGAGAACCCATGTTCCAAATTATTAGAATTCCCTGATATTTCCCTTGTGTAACCTTCCCTGTCCAATGTGTCTATGTCTTTCTATATGTCTCCACCATTTCTTAATTCAATATGTGCTTATTTCTTCTCTTGCCTTAATAGTAACTTGTATATTACTCTCTGCATATTTTTTAAACCATAAATCCTCTTTACTTCTAGTCTTTATTTCTATTCCTTTTTATTTGCCAGTAGGGAGACTTAGATAGGCTCAGTTTTCTTAATCCTCTTTATAAATTTTAAAAAACCAATTAAGTCTGCATAAAGCCTTGTGTTGTTTTTTTTTTTTTTCCTGGAGGAAAATACATCAGACTTTGTACAACGTAATAATACTTTGCACATCTATAGATCCTTTTATCTGAGGTTCTCAAATATCTGTACAAACATCCATTAAGCCTCACAACAGTCATATGAAGTAAATGTTATGCCTATATTGCAGATGGGCAAACTGAGGAATAGGCAGGTTAGAGTCAATGTCAGGGCTGTGAATAGGACTCAAGTCTTGATTCCCAACTGCCAACTCTCAGCACTCGGTTGGTCTAGTCCAACCTACCCGAAAGCTGTAAATTGTATGTGTATGTTTAGACTACAATCCAAGTGACTGCAGCTTGGGTAGATGCATCTGCACTACCATTGCAAAAATAACAATATAGATGCAGTGCTGTGGGCTTCGGCAATTCAAATAGGTATCTGGGGTTCCCGGTGGCTTTGCACAGACCACACTGAAGCTTTGCACTGCTGCATTCACTCTGCTATTTTTTGTGAATAAAGTGAACAACTGTCTTGTCAAGCTTGAATGGAATAGAAGTATTGCAAATGTTAGGCCGCAAACGTCTGTATACTTCAAAATGTACGCCTTGCAAAAATAAAGCTTAAGCTTGTGGTCAGGACGCGCTGCAACCAGATAACAATTTATGCTGACTCCTACATACGTATCAACCCCAAATTACCCACATTCAAGATCTAATTGGCTACAGAAAATAAATAGGCCTAAATTATACGAACAACTAACAATTGGACATAAAAATTAAATGCGCATCAATTAGACAACTAGGGCAACCACATAAACAATGTGGCCCGCCCTGATTGGTTGGTCTGTTCTAAAACACAGCTGTCAGATCAGATAAAAAGGACAAAGGCATGGGACTGTGTGTGTGTATTTTCGGTCATAGGGGAAACCTGACCCACACCCCCTGAACTGAAGGGACGTGCACTTCTCCGCTGTCTGTACCTGGCCAGTGTGGAAAGTGGCCGACTGAAGGGTAACGTATTTCTCGGACGAATGCAGGGTAAGTCTACGGAGTAAAGAAGTCTGGTTGCTTGAGCCAAATTGATCATAGTCGTATCAATACCGTAGCACAAAGTCAATAGTAGGGGGCTGATGCATAATAGCTTTGCATGTATTTGTGCTTGTCTTTCAAGTAGCCCGAGCGGATGCCTGTAGCGCTGTCGTTCATCAGCTCCTTTTACGTATAGTTGTGTTGCCTTTGAAATATTTTGTCACCAGAAATATAAAACTGGTGAATAAGAGCTTTACTTATGCTTGTCTTCAGGGCTTTTATTATGACCTGCCAGGACCAGCATATGTAGAGTCACTGTTCAGGAACTCGCAAATGGTCCACAATATTACATGTACTTGCACTTGTCTTCAATATAATCTGCCTTTTGTATTAATTTCTTATTCAGTGCTGGTCTTTGGTTTTCCTTTTTTTGTTTTGTTTATGCTGTTATTGTAGTCGAAAATCATTAAAAGCCTTTCTTGAGGAATAATTAGTAGTTCTTACTTATTTTATACAGACACCACTTAACCTCATTACATCTGTGTTGGGTGGTGGGAAGTAGTGAACACCCTGGGGTGAAATAGGGCCCCGAGGCGTGCCTCCTTCTTCCTTTATCTCCATATTTTTAACAATGTAGGTGTGTCTCCCGAAACTTCAGCCACACCTTGGAGTGCTGTACAGTAACTCCTCGCTTAACATTGTAGTTATGTTCCTGAAAAATGCGACTTTAAGAGAAACGATGTTAAGCAAATCCAATTTCCCCATAAGAATTAATGTAAATGGGGGGTTAGGTTCCAGGGAAAAAAATTTTCACCAGGCAAAAGTATATATATATATATACACACACACACATACACACAGTATACGTTGTAAACAAAAAATTTAATACTGTACACAGCAACGATGATTGTGCAACTTGGTTGAGGTGGTGAAGTCAGAGGGGCGGAAGAAGGTGGGATATTTCCCAGGGAATGCTTTACTGCTAAACGATGAACTAGAACAGCTGAGCCCTCAAGGGTTAACACATTGTTGTTAATGTAGCCTCACACTCTACAAGGCAGCACAAATGGAGGGAGGTGAGACAGCATGGCAGACAGAGACAGAGACACACACCCTGTGTGTGTGTGAGAGAGAGAGATGCAAATTGCCCCTTTAAGTACACTGGCTCCACTCTAAGTACATTGCCTTTTTAAGTAGATAAGCAAGTTGAGACAGCAGCTGCTGCTAGCAAGCTCCCTCTGTCCTGAGTCCTGTTGTGTCCCCCCGCCCCAGCTCTATGGAGATGGAGTAAGCGGGGAGCAGGAGCAGGTGGGGGGGACACCCTGACATTAGCCCCCCTTTCCCCTCCCCGCACAGTGAGCAGGAGGCTCCTGGGAGCAGCTCCAAGGCAGAGGGCAGGAGCAGCACACAGCACTGGGGGAAGGACAGCTGAACTGCTGGCAATTGATAGCCTTCTGGGTGGCTGCCACACAGGGAACTTAGGGGAGCGGGGAGCTGATGGGGGGCTGCCGGCCCACCCTGGTTCCAAGCCCCCACCAGCTAGCTTTAATGGGCTGCTCTTTCTGCAAGCAGTGGACAAAGCAGGCGGCTGCCAAACAACGTTATAAGGGAGCATTGTTTAAACGAGCATGTTCTCTAACTGATCAACAACGAAACAATGTGAACCGGGATGACTTTAAGATTTACTGTATACAAATATCCTGAGATCATTCTGGCTGTGGCAGTAAAAGAAATTCAAAAGAGGATTCTGAGTCTTCTTTTCACCAAAATGGCTCTGCAGACTCCCTTTGCTCAACCAAAAGACCACAGGGCAGCTCCTCTGCTGGTATAAGTTGCCATAGATCCACTGTAGTCTGCGGAGCTGTGACAATATGCATGGGCTGAGGATCTGTCCCCAGGAAAGTCCACACACATGATGGATAACCACGCAGTTCAAAACAATGTGACCCTGCCAATCCCACCCCTGAGGACTCTGTGGTTCTGCCTCTCACAGCGACCCTGAATACCGAACGCACACAAAAATGCCCCTGTTGCCTAAGAAATAATGGCATGAGAACAAGTGAGTTCTATGTTCTAATAATTAGGCACAACACTGCAGCAGTGTCCGGAGAGAAAGGGTGTGAGGAGAATGAAGGCTTAAGAGAGAGGCATAGGAGAAAGAGTTACATGCTGATTTTTCTTGCCAGGCCACTGCCACTACAAATTTCTTACTGTGCAGTTTGGACAGAAATAGATGCAGACAACATATGCAGATAAGGTTGGACTTTATCACCTAAGTGGCATTTCCTAACCTTGGTTTAGAGGGACTCAGGGAACACACATCCTTGAAAATATTAAGGGGCAAGGCACTTTGTTGCATTTGCTTGTATTTAGTGCTTCATTTGTCGTGAAAAAGGTTCCGGGGCTTAAGTAATTAGGTGACAGGGCTGAAGCAATTTTTTTTACAATCATAACTGATCCCGGAAGCCCAGAGGTGCTGGAGCGATTAATTGCCAAGCCTAGAGGTGTTGGGAATCAGCCCAGGCAAGTCCTGGCACAAATTCAGCACTGTCTATAGTCACTTGACAGGCCCCAAGTCAGTAAAGTTCAGGAGAGCTTATCTTTAAGGATGTGTAGAAGCCCCCTGAAAATCAATGGGACTTTGCACATGCTTAAGTGCTCTCTGGAGTAGGGATGTGCAGGTGTAGGTGCTTTCCTAAGTTGGCACCCAAATTCTCAGCTGGGGCAGGTAGACGTGGCCGCATTGACTTCACTGGAGCTGCACCCATTTCCACCAGCTGAGGATGTAGTACTTGGGGTCTGTTTTCATATTATGCACCCACGTAACAACCATTAAGAGCAGGTCCAAAGTTCCCTGCCCAGCGCCCAATCTGACTAACTCATTTGGGTGGTGGGAAACTCTTACCGTAGTAAGGGAGGCAGACTCTCAGCTCCCCAGGCTGAAAAGTGGGAGTTGAGCTCTTCTGTGCCTCTGGAGTCCTAATGTCCCATCTCCTTGTGGAAGGAAGAGCTGCACAGCAAAGGAACCTCTAGTCCTGCACCCTTCCTGACCCTGCTTCACATATACATGTGTGAAAGCAATAAGGGATCCCCCCATGAAGTTGTGCTCTGTGTCCCTTGTGGTCCCCTTATTCCACCCTATTTGCACAGTGGATCTGCACCAATTACTGAGGGCTCTCTCTACTCTGAAGTCAATAGAACACTGCTGAATTATACCAGTTAAGGTTCTGGCCCATTGGATCATGACACCTCTCGTGATGATATCTTAAGGTATGTCTACACTGCAGTTGGGGTGTGTGATTGCAGCATGTTTAGACATACCCGAGATATCTTAAATCTTGCTAGTTTGTATACTGATATCAATGAAGCCGTGACAGCAGGGACTTCAGTGCAGGCTTACAAGCCTGGCCTAGACCATGGTTAATTACTCGGGCAGATGGTCAGGCAGGAACCTATGTTGCTATGGCTTCACTGCTTTTGGACTTGAGCTAGCTAGATTAAAGCTAGCTTGGGTACATCTCCATGTGCTGTAATTGTAACCCATGGTTACTTGTTGTAGCACTCTGTCCCCCTCTAGTAACAGCAAGGCCAGCTAGAGATTGAAGAGCCTACTACAGCTCTGGATAAGAGAGAAGTGTCTTTTGGCTCATGCAGTAGAGGCTCATGTATTAAGGTCCAGAGATCCCAGGTTTGATCCTGACCAATGACAACTGGGAGTCTGTTGGCATTTCACAATCACTGCCCCCTGCCCAGTTGCAGCACACACATACCTTTAAGTTCTGGGGTTTAGACATGATATTCTAGGTTTCCATGCCATGGAAGGACATAGCTGTGTGCATGATCCATCTGCATTTAATTAGGCTCAGAGACTGAATTAATTGTACCGATGTGCAGTTCTACATTGAACAGTGACTGTATAAATGATGACATCCCAGAGTCCCTGCTGGGCCACATCGGCCCAAAAGAGAGTCGTGGCTGTATACCACTGAGCCCTACGTTCATAAAGCTTAAAATTCCATCTGTCCTGAAAAAGCAGGGTGTCTCTTTTTCTGCAGGAACACAAAGATATCTAATAAAAACCCTGGTAGAAGAGGAAATTTTAAGACTCTACCTCTGATGTGTTTCTGCATAAACAACCAGGGAAACCACTCTTGAAACTAGGTAATGCATAGACCACTACAAATATAGCTACCTTCATCACAGCCCTTTATGTGTCCATCATGAACCTACATGGTTCACTTTCTGTTAAGTGTCTCCCTCTAGTGGCTAGGTCATATAAAATGATAAGATCCTTCTGCTGCTAGAACTTAAGACCATTTCTGCTTTCACTTGTGGTAAAGACTTGCTTTTAAGGTTAGGAGTTCAATCCCAAGTTAGGTGTTTTTTTGTATTTTCTGTGGCTGAGAAATAAGTAGGGAAAAAGTCCTCATTAGTTATTTGGCTTCTATTTACATCCCCACTCCACATATATATGTATCTATATAGTCTGAATTAATCTTCCCTAAACAAATTTATGATCCAAATGTTCTGAGATGATTTCATTTATTTGTTTTCTCAATTTTTTCCCGATTAACATTTAAGAGGGTGGGGGGGATCATTTTCTTTCAGAGTATTAAGACAAAAAAATCCCCAACAGAAAATTCGCATTGTTCATGGATCAATGACCACACCGGTTTGCAGTAATTGAAAAGTATTTGGCACATTTCTATTAAAAACCTTCCCCTTCATGAATGTTTAAACAAATTAACTTTAACAAGAAGTGGTGATATGCATACAAGAAAAACAATTCTGAAACTACAAATTAACTACAGAAAAGTAAAATCAATGTGACTTAAGTTGTTGGGTTTTTTAATAATTTTTTTTTCTACATTTCACACAGACAAAACTATATCAAAGTTAGGTATAAACATTACTCGTCTTTAAAGAAATAAAGTAGATTATCTGCTGGTTAAAGCAGAATGTATGGGTTGTATTCCTGGCTTGGCCTATGACTCATTGTAGGGCCAGTTTTCAAACTTGGATGCTATTGTTAAACAAGTAAATTCACGCTGAAATACTTAAAATGTAGATGCCAAAATATGGATATAAGCACCTAATTTCAGAGATTCAGAACCTATGTGACCCTGTGCAAGTACGTAAAGCTGGGAATAGGACTCAGGTTTATAGTATGGCAACCTCAGGTCCCATATACTCAGCCACACTGCCTTTCCAAAAGAGTTCACTCAATCTGAGTGCTTCGCTACGCTCTGTGTAGCCACTGCTCCAGCTACTAGACGATGTCCCCTGCCCAGAGCCAGGAATTCTCAATTTCCAACATTCTACCTCTACTTAGAAAATACTTGTAGTAACCAACTGGGAGAAGTAGTTGCACATTCCCCTCTTGTGGCCAGTCCACATAGAGAATAAGTGTTACTCTTTGAGCACAAATGGTAGAGGCCTAGGTTAGGGTATCTGAAGTTCCAGGCTGCAAACCCTGCCGATGACTCATGTGGAGGGATCCTTATGGATGTGGAACACCGACAGATCCCGGTCATCGTCGGCAGGATCGGATCTGGGACCTCTGGAGCTAAATGCATGAGCCTCTACTGCATGAGCTAAAAGCCACATGGCCCTTAGCTAAGGCTGTAGCAGAGTCATTAATCTCTAAGTGCTCTCAGTGTCACTAGAGAGGACAGAGCACCACACCCAGAAGGTGTGTGGGTTACAGGCGCACATGATGGAAGTGGTTTATCCAATATTCTTTTTTGAAAGGTGGCTTATTTAATTCACACAGTGAAAAAAAGGACCATAGTACATTCTTTAAAAGAGGTTTTAGAGTTTAAAAAAGTAATGACAGTCATGAGCACACCATGTAACAAAACCCAGGTGCTCCATGGTTCGTATGCTGGTCGCGTATTTTGATTGCTTGGGTCTAACCCTAGCAAGCTTGATGGTTAAGTGGCATGGTTGGAGGGTTTAAAACAAAGCAGCTCCTCCCAGATACTCATACCTTAAATTATGCCTCTCAATCCCCAGAACTCCTGGGATAAAAGGTATCATTATCTTTTGTACCATTGGCAGCACTATAAACACCAACACAGTTGGGAGGTCCTTGTGCCAGGCAACGTAAAAACACAGTAAAAGACCATTCCAGCCCCAAAGCTGACAAGAGAGTCAAAGGAAGACTTGTTATTCCATTCTGCACATGGGGAAATCAAGGCTCAGAGAGACGAAGTTCCTTGCCAAAGCCTCACAGGAAATCTGTGGCAGAACTGGAAAGGGAAGCCCCTGGCTCAGTGTTATGCTTTAACTAAAAGACTCTCCTTCCTCTCTGCTGTTTGCCCTGGTGGAAGCAAATAGGTTCCTAGGTTTTTTGCTGCTTACACTGGGATTTAATTGGGTCCCCACAAAAGAGCAAAATCATTATCTGTCCCACTCATTGCGGGCATCTACTCAGTACCCATTCCCAACTCCGAGGAAGTGACATGCATTTTCCACTGAAATCTGGATTCTGACCCATTCAGTTCCCCATTCCCGGCCAATGGGAGCTGCAGGCAAGGGCAGCGCATGGAGCCCTCTGCCCCCCATTTCCCCAGGTACTGCAGGGACGTGGTGCCGGGCGCTTCCGGGAGTGGTGTGCTGCCAGGGCAGTCAGGGAGCCTGCCTTAACCCCGCAGTGCCACAGGGGTGGCAATTCCATGGGTCGGATCCAAAGACCTGATGGGCCGGATCTGGCCTGCGGGCCGTAGTTTGCCCACCCCTCAGCTATGTCAACAGAAGAATTCTCCCCCAGATCTAGCACTGTCTATATCTGGATTTAGGTTGGCTTAACTATGTCTCTCGGGGTATTTGTGTGAATTTTTCACACTGCTGAGTGGGGTAACTGTAAGCTGCCAGGGCACCGGGGGCTTACCCAGTTGGTGGAGCAGGACCTTGCCTGTTGGTTGTGGTGGCATTTCGGGTAACGACAAGCGTAGCTCCACAAATCAGGCACTGGTCCAAGAGTGAAGTCAGAGTCAGGGTTGAGGGGCCAAGCTGAAGGTCATAACCAGAGCCAGAAGCCAAACTTAAGTCGAAGGTTGAGCCAGAGTCAGAGTCAGAGACATAGCCGGGATCAGAGCTTCAAATCAGAAGCCTAAGCTGAAGGGTAAGATGGAGTCATAGTCAGGGATGTAGCCAGGGATCAGAAGCCAGAACAGAGCAGGTACAGGCTGGGTCTGCAGCAGGAACAGGGTTGGGAGCAAGGACTAGAAACAGGCCAGGGCTAGAGCAGGAAGCAAAAGTTACTGTTGTTTTCTTTTACTTCTAGAGATAACTATGGTAAATAAACACAGATTTAATCTTTTGACCCATCAAGGGGGAAATGCACAGCCTTGGTGAATGGAAGGAAATATAGATAGGAGAAGAAGAGCAGGGAGGGGGGAAAATAAAGAAAATAAAAATCACTCTGCCGATCAAATATTTCATTTCCAAGCAGAAATAATTACAACGATGGTCATCGGGGAGATTTTGGCAATTTACAGTGGTAGAGCAGCAAGTTCCTATCAACAAGATTTGATATTCAGGGCAAGCCATGGAACTATAGGTCCTGAAGCGTTGCCTATAATCTTTATTTCATTTTTAGATGTTATGCTGTAATAAAATGTAAAAAGGGAATACATAAAAAGTTATAGAGGTGGGAAAAAACATGGTTTGAAGTTGTATGGCATTTCTTGACAGGGCATGCTCCTAAGGATATGCAGAGAATAACAAATGCCATTTGAAATAAGTACAATAGAGATCTGAAACTAGATTGAAAACCCAAGTCAATTTTCCTGAGTGTCATTTGATTAGCTTTCTTATATAGAACTGAAGCTTAAGCATTGCCGGGATTCAGAGTGTAGAGGTGCTTGGGAACACAGTGAGAAATGGGTTACTCCTACCAATTTCATTTCTGTGGCTTTACAACATTATCATTGCACATTGTTTCAGTGTTTTTGCAATAATCCATAAATGAAGCAATGTCAGAGGGAATTTGATTGATAGCTAAGAAAACACAAAAACTGTGCAAGTTATTTCTCTGCTCGCTCTTGCTCTCTCTCTCTCTCACTCTGCCTTCTGGGCAAGAGATGTTACCAGTAACTGTATCAAATAGCTGCAGCCTGTTGCCTAGCTGAAGGTAGTGGGAAACATTTGTAGGTTTGGGGATATTGCTCTGGACAACATGATGCCCACAAATATTTATGCAACAAACATTAGACCTGCAGGGGGTCTTTTTTAACCCCAGATACTCAGTTTTGCTTTCCACCCCCCACCTTGGCAAATAGAGAAATATCTGACTTGCAACTAAATAAACCCACTATGAATCCCCATGTTCGGAGAACTTCAAATCACCAGCAAGTGAACAGCGTATCTGTAGCCCAGACATAAATGCATAGGTCTGCGGGATTCTTCAGGTTGGCATGCCTGAAAATCTATATACAGCTCCCCAGGTACACAACCTGATCCAAGGAGTCATACAATATACTGTATTATATACTTAACATATGCATGGGGGTGATATCCATATGGCAAACTGCAGGGCTATGAACTAAATGGCACCTTTTGCCTCCTCATCTACCGTCTGTCTGCTAATCCATCTCCTTTGTGCTTATGTTAACATTCAACCCCTTACCGTACGTCAAACTGATGTAATTAGAAAACAAATCAGTTTACCAGGAAATATTTTCTCCATTCCTCCCATTGTAGAACTTCTCCTTCCACATTACATTGCCCTGAGACATGAAATGGCCATAATCCGTCCTGCTCCAGTGCTGGGTTTAAGTTACGATACCCTGGGTCCCTACAGAACTAGTAAAAAGCACGGTATATAACTGCACAGAGGTGAACCCAGTTTTGCTATGGGAAACACAGCACTTATTTATAGCCCTAGAAAGTCCAGAGATATCAGACTTCAGAACAATAAAATTTTTATGACTGGAAAACTGACTTGAGGTCATTTTTAGAGTTGTTTCTTATTTATTATTTATCCTTTTTTTCCCTCTCTTTGAGTCCAGTCTACCTGTCTATTTACTTACCACTTTCATAACTTTGCTAGATGCTAAAAATCATGGACACAACAAAGAGATTGGATTTATGGCTCATTACAACAATCTGTAAACCAGTAGCCCTCCTTTGTCCTATGCATGCAGGGGTGTCACTGCCCACTTTGCTCTGACTGGTCTCTTCCAACACGTGTTAACTCCTTATGCTTAGCAATCGGTTCCACCATGTATTTAGCTGAGATTCTCTGGCCGTGTAGACACATACAGCACTGCAGCGGCGCAGCTGTCCCGATAGAGCAGCGCCATGGCAGCGTGTCTGGTGAAGAAGCTCTATGATGATGGGAGAGAGGTCTCCCATTGGCATAAAAAACCCCACCTCCTTGAGCAGCAGAAGCTCTCCTGCCGACATAGTGCTGTGCACATGAGCGCTTATGTCAGTGTAACTAATGTTGCTCAAGAGAGTGGAATATTCACCCCCGAGTGACATACATTTTGCCGACATAGCCTCTCTCTGAGTAGCTTTCCAAGACCTGAAGAAGAGCTCTGTGTAAGCTCAGATGCTTCTCTCTTTCACCAACAAGAAATTGGTCCTATATCTCACTGACCTCGTTTCTCTATTTACCTACCTATCTATCCCCTAACACACACCTATCTTGCTATCTATCTAGGCTTATGGTACTAAGGTGCCACACTTTATTAGGTGCCAAAATAGTCTTAATGAAATATTTTAGACCTCCCCATATCATTCCTAAAATACATTGCCTGAAACCATAGATGCTGGAACTAGCGGTGTTGGGGATGCTTCCGCACCCACTGGCTTGAAGTGGTTTTCATTATATACAGGGTTTACATTTGGTTCAATGGTTCTCAGTACCCCCACTATACAAATTGTTCCAGTGCCCCGGCCTGAATCTGTTGTTGACACGTGCCTAGCACATGACAATGGGGAGTGGTCCAGTACATTCAAGTTACCGAGACACCCCACTGGGATGTCCTGTACAACCCACAGCCTGCTTCTCCAGTTTTGTGTAACACCACTTGTGTGTGGATGACAATACAACCTTTGCACCATGTCATAAGCCACATCACGCCATGCCATATTATATTTGACTATGGGCTGGTGGCTGACTTGGTTATCATCAGCAATAAATAGTGCTCATGGGGTAAGGGAACTCTGGAGGTTGCGGTGGTAAGATACCTGAAGTCACATTTGCTTTATTATTGTTTTGGATTTTTTTTCATCACTTATTTATTTATTTGCTGAAGTCTTTCTAGGGATAAGGACTTTGGTACAGAACAACAGCTCTCTTGAGTGGGAGATTTCAGGGCCACCTGGCAGATCCTCTTGTTGCAGATGTCGGGCCATCTGGCTGGCACCTCTGGGGCAGGACACATCAAGGGAGTTGGCTGGCTTACCAGCCCAGCAGGAGTTACTTGTGGGAGAGAAGTGAGACATAGCCAGCTCAAGTGGGGGAGGGGGTTGTGAGTGCAATTCTGTGTGTATGTATATGACAGAGCCAGACCGGATGAAGAGCTCTGTGCAGCTTGAAAGCTTGGCTCTCCCACGAATAGAAGTTGGCCCAATAACAGATATTACCTCACCTACCTTGTCTCAATGTAGATGAAGGCAAACAGACAGACACTCACATATGCACACACACTCACATGCACACTTACAGTGATGACCATTCTGGGCTGGATTTGAGTAGTGACTTAAAGGTGAAGGGGACCCCAGGTGTAGTCTCCAGAGATATCTAGTCCTGCACACACAGTTTTTAAATGGCATATTATGGTGATTTGGGTAGTCTGTACAACCTATGCATTTCTGGTTGGTTTAATTAAATTGCTGTATCAATGAATGCCTCAGTGTATGTGGAATCAGCCATCTAATACCCAGATCTAATTCCCAGACCAGGAATAATGGAGAGTTGTTAACCTTAATAGTATCCCATTCAAATAGGAACACCTTAGAACAATGGGATGGCTGCAACCAGTACTTAGATTCATAGAAGATTAGGGTTGGAAGAGACTTCCGGAGGTCATCTAGTCCAACCCCCTGCTCAAAGCTGGACCAACTCCAACTAAATCATAACTTAATTTGTAATGAAAGAGATGCCTCAGCTCAAGCAATTGTTTTACAGTCATAACTGATGCAGCAAGCCAGAGGTGTTGGAGCTATGAACTGCCAAGCCTAGAGGTGCCGGGGCTCAGCCCTGACAAGCCCTGGCACAAGTTAAGAAGTGGCTGCAACCTAGGGGAATCCAGTTCTCCCCAGCTTGTTTGCAGGGTGGGAGGGGACCCGCAGCAGAGCGAGAGAACAAAGAGATGTTAGAGCTAGCTATTCAAATGCAGTGGCTGGAAGGCTTGGGATACACAAGGAGACGTACTTTCTGAGGTAGAGAGACCATTTTGACTACTGGACCAGCCCAAGGTGAAAGGAATTGGCTGCAGAAGTCAGAGAAAAGAAGACTGACTTAGAGGAGAGAGACCAAGGAGGACCTTGGATTCCTAAAAAGACGACTACATCTCAAAAGATGCTCAAGAGAGGTGAGGATTCCAAGGGAGAGAATGGCTCACAGGAGATTTAATTTTGCTTTGCCTAAGGCCAGGCCTACTCTATCACTTGTGTCGGCAAAACTTATGTCACTCAGGGGTGTGAAAGACCCTGCTGACACAAACAAAAAGGTACCTCTTTCACACTGATGTAGTTCCTTTTATAGACAGGACTATGTTAACACACACTAGGGACCTTTTAATTTTCATCAGCGGAGTGTGCATGGGGCAGTTAAAGTGCAACGTGTTACAGCACTGTCTTCATTCTACCCTGACCCTGCATTCCCCCTTGCAAGGTGGGCATGGTGATGCAGGTGAGCCCTTGCTTGATTTTTTCCTCACCCAGGGTATCAACCAGTCCAAACAGACTGTTAGATGCTAGAGAGCGCACGCCCTTCCCCCATGGACGGTCTCATTTATTAACAGAAAAACCAACACAGAACATAAACCAAACTCCCCTGCCCCCCAACAACTCAACAGAGTGACTGAGTCAATATTAGTCCATGTCCCCCACCCCAAGTCCTGTGCTCACCTCTACACGGCCTCTTCCCCAAGGGTTCTCTCAATTCCTGTCTCTGCTCCTGGTTTTAGGACTCTTGCCCCACCAAAGTAAGGTCCTTCTCTGGAGTGGGGGACCTGGGGAGGTCCAACCCCTGCGACTCTTCTTCAGGGACAGTGGTTGGTCCTTGCCAGGCTGGATTTCTAGGAAGTGTCTGGGAACCCCCTGGCTGATACTAGGCCTTCTTGGATGCCTGTTGCCTGCAGCCCTCCATCTAGGAGTCTCCTCTCTCTAGGGGAACCTCTTACATGCACCCCATTCTGGTGGGTTCCCCAGACAGCTTACCCTCTAGGCTCCCTGCTCAGCCCTATTCTAAGAGTTCCGTTCCACAAAAACTTCATTTCTCCTTTTGGATTTCCCTTCTAGTTGAGCTCCGGTAACCTTCATTAGGTCCAGGTTCTTGTTTACTACTAGCCACCTGGGGCAATCAGTTAGCCCCAGGTGGGGACCTCATATGCCAGTCACAGGCAGACGTGGCACTAACTCCCCGTAAAGGGCAGCTGCCCGGTGACAAGCACCCTACAATGCATGTCCTTGCAGAGTGCACTGCATCATTGTGTAGGCAAGCCCTAAGAGTAAAGAGTGATTGCTTTAGAAATCCCTCTGCAAAGTCTGCATCTTTCTTCCTTCGACTCTCTCATGTCCCTGAAGTGTTAAACTATAAACCAGACTACTCAGGGGTGTGGGGCTCTGGGAGTTCATGCTTAATGACTAGGCTGTTGTGTGGGATCAGCACTGGTCCTTGGGCAACCTGGACCATGGGTACCAGAAAGAGAATTTGTGCCTGAGAAACCCAAGCTAGAGGCGTTGGCTGGAGCCCACCCTATCTCAGGATTGCTCAGAAGCACATGGATCCAGTGCGTGGATCAAACACAACTGTCTGGTGATTGTCCAGCAGTGGGAGCCCCACCAGGATGGTAACGTGTTAAAGACCAGGTACTGGCAAATTCACTCACCTACCCATGGAGAGAGCTAGGCAAATAATTGGTTTTTGGGTTCAGTGGCCTAACTATGATTTTCATTACTTAAAATAAGACCTATAGTTATATAGGGATAGACTGCGTCCTTGTCTTACTCAGCAGTGTAGGATGATGAGTGGAACTGCAGAACAAGGACCAATATTTAGGGTGGGGGGATCTAGTTTGGTGTTACACAAGGGCTCAGGAATACAAGCAGAGGCCAAACATGGTTCAAACTATAGAGGAGAGTTTCTTGCACACGCATATGCCTGTTCTCCATTGCAAAAGGGCTGCTCACAATTTGGCCCAGGATGTTTTAGACAAGAGCCTGCTCTCCTTCAGTCCACAAACTTGTATGCAGACTGTTATGCCACAGAGCAAATGGCGGGAATTAAGGACCTTTTGTAGATCATTCTGGCAAATCTTTTCCTGACTTACACCAGCAAGTCCGTTGCTGCCAAGGGATTGCACTGGTGCCCACAGAGGGGCTTCTGCCTTTTTGGAACTGATGTTGATTTTTCTTATCTTGGTCAATAGCGATGTGAAGTATTCCACTCTACACCCATTACCATTGGCCTGAAGGTCAGGTTACAGTATCCAACAGTGGCTTGGACATATAACTGCTAAGAAGAACAGTCTATACGGAGCAACAAGTAACGGACACAACAGAGAGGTCTGATACTCTTTTAGTTGCCTCTTTTATTTTTTTAACTTTAAAATTGTGGCAGGAAGTATAACATGACTGAGAACCTGTATTGCCAGAGGCACCAATCCCTCTGGCTAACGTTGGGCAAAAAAAATCCCAAGGCTCTGGGCCTGATGCTCTTTTGCAAATCAGGCGGAACGCCACTGAAACCTATAGACTTCCAATGTTATTGAACTGGTGTGATAGGTCACTAAACACTACCCAGCCTCCCAACAACCAAAATGAGACCAAAGTAATTCAGCCTTCAGGAGACTAAACAGTTGTGTGCCACAGGCAGAGAATAGGAGAGAGAAAGGTGCAGCAATGCCTGAGTCCCCTGCAATGGCAGGGAATTGATATACCCAGACAAAGACCCATCACACTCTGGCCCAATGTTTTGAAGCTGTGGAAGGTAAGGGTTAGTCAAGAATTTACAACAAGCTTCTCTTCCTTGGAAGATGTTACACCAGAGAACAGTCAGTCATACAATATAATGGAATGAGGTGCATTGTTCGTTGGAGTGGAGATAGTAGGAAGATGCTACAGGGAAGATGAACTTGGCATCTAAACATCAGGGTCTGAACTTTTTATGGAAAGGGATGTAGATCTGTGTCTTCCACTGAAGTAAATGAGAATTACAGGTGTGTGTTGCTTCTCAGGGATTTTGGGTGACTAACTTGAATTAAATTGATAGCTTTATGCAGTTGCCAGCGCTAGGATTTGGGGATTCTTTCATGCTGTCATATTTATTTTATACATATATATAAAATCTTTTGCCATTTAATTTGCTTCTTGTTCTTTCTTTTACTTTTCTTTCATTCTTTTTCCATTAAAAAAAAACAACAAAAACCTGAATGTCCTTGTTTAAAAAACCACAAACCACAAATGATAGCTGGGATTAGTCAAGTGTACTTTTAAGACCATGAGGCACTATCAGTAAATGCAATCTGTCCTCTATAGACCCAATATCCGTGGAGATGAAACAAAATGTTGTTTACTGAATCAACACTAACCACAGCATGGCTTGCATGGGGGAACCAGACACACATTACTGCAGAGGCTAAAGAGCATAAAACCACTGATCCTGCAGTTACAGGGTCATAAAATCCTGCTTTCCATGTGAAAAGCATTTAATAGTGGACATTTTAATGCCTCCTCTCTGAGACACACAAAATACAAGGGACCTTGGATAATTACTCAATATAAAATAGTGGGAGTAAACTCTTGTCAGTGAAGCAGATGGTCTCCCTCCAAACCTCCTAATCCCCCAGCCCCAAACATACACAGTGTGTTCTGACAATTTGACAGTTGATAAGGAAAAGACATTTACCATTAATTCTAAATAGAAACAAGGAACGCAAAATGAGAACGGGGCCCTTTGATAACATAAGTGAGAGTTCCAGTCAGCTGATCCCAGTTGTGTTATGAGAAAAAGGATTGTTTCAGCTGCCCTGTGTGTGCCATTTTTGCTGGTAATAAATAGAGCTTAACTGAATATTTGAAATCAGCTGCAAGCTGCAGTTTGATTTGAGGCTGCTGCCATCTTTCAGCGCTGGGTGAAGAGATGAGCTCTATGCACTCTGCCCCTCAGTTTGTACAGGACTTTGGAGATCCAGGTGGTACAGAAGAGTATTACTATTCATTCTTAATTATTACAATTGTGATGAAAGGGTTAAGACTATAGATCATCCACTTATGAGGCCAGAGCGTCTCCTCCAGTTTTACACCAGCGTAATGTCACTGTCTGAAGTGGAGCTGCTCCCGATTTACACCCGTGAATGTGACAAGAGAATGAAGCCCATTGTTGTTCATACAGCCTGCATGCTTTGTGTGTCCCCTATGAATTTAGCTGAACAGTTCTACATTGAAAGACAACAATATTGGAGCATGAGCTGATTTTAAGACTGATCATTTGTAATAACTTACACAAGAGGCAAAAGTACAACCCTGTCATGGGGATCACATCTGCTGTGGGGTTCAGCATACTATAGCGGTAGTGTTTGAATAGAATCAGATTGCAAATGGTTGAAATTCTGTATGTAGAGTTTTTTGAGCTATGAATTATGCCACAGTATTCTGCAGAGATTTTGGAAACAGAAGATGCAGACTGTGAATGGAGGTCAGGGGAGTTTCTGTAATTTATTAACAGGTGTAGTTGGTAGTATTATGCCTATTCTTCTGTATATAACAGTTACATGGCCGCACTGTGATGCTGCAGCCTAAAGATAATGCATAAAAACACACTGCTAATAGCACCACTCTACTTAGCTGTAATGTAGCTGTGGCTGTAATAATGGGCCTGATTCCCCTTCCTCACCAGTGTAAACCAGGAATAATGTGATGCAAGTCAATGGGATTATAATGTTGTAAGTGAGGAGAGAATTAGGCCCAATATGCAGTTTTGGTCCCCATTATTTAGGAAGGGTATAGAAAAGAATAGAGAAAGTATAAAGAAGAAAACAAAAACATGATTGAAGGGTTTCAGAAGAGAGTCCCAGAGCTAGGCTAAATGTATAGGGTGAAAAATGCAGGAGTTTTGCCATTGATTTCTGTTGGGCCTGACTTTCACCCAGTCCTCTCAGACTCAACAAGGATACAATCATAATCTATGATTACCTTCAAGGTAACAATAAAGTTATAGAAAGGGAATTATGCTCTGTGATAGATAGATAGATAGATAGATAGATAGATAGATAGATAGATAGATAGATAGATAGATAGATAGATAGATAGATATGTATGAATGAGGGAGGCAACCTTGTGACAGAGGATGTGGAAAAAGCTAATGTACTCAATGCTTTCTTTGCCTCTGTCTTCACGAACAAGGTCAGCTCCCAGACTGCTGCGCTGGGCAACACAGCATGGGGAGTAGGTGGTCAGCCCTCTGTGGAGAAAGAGGTGGTTAGGGACTATTTAGAAAAGCTGGACGTGCACAAGTCCATGGGGCAGGACGCGTTGCATCCGAGAGTGCTAAAGGAATTGGTGGCTGTGATTGCAGAGCCATTGGCCATTATCTTTGAAAACTTGTGGCGAACGGGGGAAGTCCTGGATGACTGGAAAAAGGCTAATATAGGGCCAATCTTTAAAAAAGGGAAGAAGGAGGACCCTGGGAACTATAGGCCAGTCAGCCTCACCTCAGTTCCCGGAAAAATCATGGAGCAGGTCCTCAAGGAATCTATCCTGAAGCACTTACACGAGAGGAAAGTGATCAGGAACAGTCAGCATGGATTCACCAAGGGAAGGTCATGCCTGACTAATCTAATCGCCTTCTATGATGAGATTACTGGTTCTGTGGATGAGAGGAAAGCAGTGGATGTATTGTTTCTTGACTTTAGCAAAGCTTTCGACACGGTCTCCCACAGTATTCTTGTCAGCAAGTTAAAGAAGTATGGGCTGGATGAATGCACTATAAGGTGGGTAGAAAGTTGGCTAGATTGTCGGGCTCAACGGGTAGTGATCAATGGCTCCATCTCTAGTTGGCAGCCAGTATCAAGTGGAGTGCCCCAAGGGTCAGTCCTGGGGCCGGTTTTGTTCAATATCTTCATAAATGATCTGGAGGATGGTGTGGATTGCACTCTCAGCAAATTTGCAGATGATACTAAACTAGGAGGAGTGGTAGATACGCTGGAGAGTAGGGATAGGATACAGAGGGCCCTAGACAAATTGGAGGATTGGGCCAAAAGAAATCTGATGAGGTTCAACAAGGATAAGTGCACGGTCCTGCACTTAAGATGGAAGAATCCAATGCACCGCTACAGACTAGGGACCGAATGGCTAGGCAGCAGTTCTGTGGAAAAGGACCTAGAGGTGACAGTGGACGAGAAGCTGGATATGAGTCAGCAATGTGCCCTTGTTGCCAAGAAGGCCAATGGCATTTTGGGATGTATAAGTAGGGGCATAGCCAGCAGATCGAGGGACGTGATCATTCCCCTCTATTCGACATTAGTGAGGCCTCATCTGGAGTACTGTGTCCAGTTTTGGGCCCCACACTACAAGAAGGATGTGGATAAATTGGAGAGAGTCCAGCGAAGGGCAACAAAAATGATTAGGGATCTGGAACACATGACTTATGAGGAGAGGCTGAGGGAACTGGGATTGTTTAGTCTGCAGAAGAGAAGAATGAGAGGGGATTTGATAGCTGCTTTCAACTACCTGAGAGGTGGTTCCAAAAAGGATGGTTCTAGACTATTCTCAGTGGTAGAAGAGGACAGGACAAGGAGTAATGGTCTCAAGTTGCAGTGGGGAGATTTAGGTTGGATATTAGGAAAAACTTTTTCACTAGGCAGGTGGTGAAACACTGGAATGTGTTACCTAGGGAGGTGGTAGAATCTCCTTCCTTAGAAGTTTTTAGGGTCAGGCTTGACAAAGCCCTGGCTGGGATGATTTAATTGGGGATTGGTCCTGCTTTGAGCAGGGGGTCGGACTAGATGACCTTCTGGGGTCCCTTCCAACCCTGATATTCTATGATTCTATGATATCTCAGAAGGTGATCGGATAAAGTGCAATGAAGATAAGGAAAAAAGATGGTTAGTCTTGAAAAAGCTTTTAATGTTGAGCAAATGGGAAGCAGACTAGACCAAGAGAAGTGGTCACTTCAGACATTCAAAAGGACAGATTAAAACGACCCATGGGGGAATGATATCATGAGCAGATATGTACACTTCTTCAGGTCAGATGGACTGAGTAACCTGAGTGGTCCATCCTGGGCCTACTATCTTCAGTTCCGTGAAAGTGTTGTACATTATTTAACTTGTTTTGAATAACATTGATATACCAAACCATCTGCAATAATTTTGATCTCAGACTTCAAGGGGCTTGACAGGAGAACCTGGGATGAGAGTTGCATGTGAATTCTGATGCTTTGCAGCACAAGGCGGTCCTGTGATTCATTAACAGTCCAACAAAATGTTCACTTTGTGAGCCTGATCCTGAGCAACCTCTATTCTGACCAGGAGCCATTTTCATCCCTGATTTAACTTAGGGAAACAAGGGACCACTCAACTGGCCAAGGATTGCCAGAGAGCAAGGTGCTCTTCCACCACCAGATTATGCCTCTCTCATCCTGACATGCCTGCAATGCTGAAAGAGGAGAGCGGGTGGCATATAGCCAGCTACATCAGTGTTACACCACCTAGGGTCTTTCTTGTAATAGGAGTACGTGTATTCCCCCTTTAGGGCAACTCTCCAGCTTCTCTGCACTGCAAGAACAGTGCACAGCAGCCAGAACATGGGTGTAGGATTTGGCCCTAAATATAGGTGGACATATTTCTTCCTGTTGGAGAGATTTGACATAGAATAAGATTCAATTTGGGCATGTAAAGTGATATGTAAGATGTGGCAGTGTCTAAAATGGTAGCACTCTCTACGCACACATTTAATGCTTCTGTGTCTGCAGACTGATAACAAAAGGACTAGCATTCACAAAGTGCCTCTGTAAATCTCTCATTCGAAATAGCAGTGCAGGAGCCTCCCAGGAACCATAATGCTATTGATGCAATGCTTAATCTCTCCCTGTATCAGCCTGCAGCTAGACCTCCACTGTAGGTGGTGCTATGGGAAGAGACGATTGGCAGCAGGGTATCTACAGGGGAAATGAGTGACAGAAAATTGCTGAGGTTTTTTTAAGTACCTATTCGAGCTGCTGAAATGTGCAAAATAAAAATCTTATTTCCATTCCAGGAAATCTATAATGGGATTATTTTGTTCCCAATACAGATTTTAAGTATTCATTGTGAGAGAGCTGGGGGAAAATCACAGCCACATTTAGCTAAGAGAAAATAAAATTGCAACTGAAACATTGCAACTTTCAATGAATTAATAACCAGGGCTAGGATGAAAGGGACAGGGACAGATTATTCTAGGTCATTGAGGACAAATAAAAAAAGTAATGGATTTAAACTGCAGCAGGGAAAACTGGGGTTAATATTAGAGAAAAAAATGAAAGCTAGTAGGAAACTTTCCAATCTTTCTTTTGGCAGAAAATTGGGGCGGGGGGGGTTGAGTAAAGGGAAAAAAATGTACAGAAAGTGTCTGGTTTCCTTGAAATCTTTTGATTTTTTTCAATGGAAAAGCAACAACTATAACACCAATTTTGTTCAGTTTCTGGCTATTTTCAGGCAAACATTTACAGCGTTTTTTTTCTGAATATTATTTTTTTTCCCCACAGGGGGGAAAAAAAAGAACATTCTTTGATCAGCAATAATATGAATCGTTATGGCACAAATCCTGCCCCCAGTTCCATATGTACAAATCCCATTCACTTCCACGGGAGCTGCAGATATGTACCCAAAGACAGAATTTGGCCCAACAGCCCTAAGAACAGTTATGGCCATGGAACTATCAGGCAAAGAAAGCTCTGGATGTTTCTGACTAACAAGCCACTCTCTGCTAAAGGGGATTGTCTACAGGCCTGAACTAGCTGTCTGTAAGAAGGGATTTTGGCCTGGTCTAGTCAAGAAAATTAGGTTCGTTTAATTGTATTGGTCAGGACTGTGAAAAATCCACATCCCTGAGAGGCATTGTTAAGCTGATCTAAGTCCCTGTGTAGACAGCACTCGTTCGACGGCTATCAGAGGTCCTGGAACTAAAGGTGTGGGGGGTGCTACAGCACCCCTGACTTGAAGTGGTTTCCGTTATTGACAGGATTTACAATTTGGTTCAATGGCTCACAGCACCCCCACAATACAATTGGTTCCAGCACCCCGATAGCAGTCAACCTAGCTACCACCTCTCAGGGAGGTGGAATACCTGCGCCGATGGAAGAATCCCTCCTCTTGGCCTACGTAGTGTCTACGGAGAAGCACTGTTGCAGTTCCACTTTAGTATTTTAAGTGTAAACAAGCCCTTATATTTGAAACATTATCCTTTGTGTAAGCAGGATCTGAATGAGCTCTCCCCTGACAGCTAGCTGGGAGGGGGAGAGACTTCAGGAGCAAACCGTATTTACATGAACATATCTACTCTGCGTAGGTATCCAGCAGACAAGAGCTGTGTTGATCAAAAGTGATCGACTTTGGCTGATGTTGGGTTAGGAAACACTGTAGTACCGAATGCAGGGGCTGAGAAATGTTGTTACCCATGTTGTTATCTTTATTGCCTGAGTAAAGAGGAGCAGAACTGTGCTTAACCTGTCCTGATTGAGGGATCAGCTTCAGTTGAAAGAATTCGCTAAGGCAGGGGCTCGAATGCCAGACGCCTGTGAAAGTAAGAGGGGTGGGGACAGGTGTTCCAGCCAGGAGGAGTGGACTCTCCCTAAGGGTCTCTGGTGTGATTTAACCTTTTCCTCCCCACTGCTCAAAGATAGAGCTAAATAGGCTTCAGTAGGAGCCTTTTGTTATTGTAAGTCCTCAATAAGAGCTGAAATCACTTGTGGTGGGGCAGTGTTTCTGCTCAGCCTGCTGAGAGCTAACAATCACTAAGAGACAGACCTACAGAGGTCACAGTAGAGAAGTAAGGTGGCAGAAGAAGGTAACTGATGGGTGGCCAGCGGGAGCAGCCGGCAAAAGTGGCAACCAGTCTGTCAGCAGGAGCAGCTGGCAGGGTAGCCAGGCAGCGAGGAACAGCAGCTGGCAGGGCAGCCAGCAGAGATGAACAGTGACTGGTGAGGTGGCCAGCCAGAGGAACTACTGAGATGGTGGAGCAAGCCAGGTGTCTTCTTTCCCTGGTGGGAGGTGAACTCACACAGATGCTGCCCTGAACCCTGGATCCTCACTGACCAAGGACAACCACTGTGAGTGGGGTGTGGTGAGGGAGCAGAGAGGGGCACAGAAAAGAAACTTTTGGCTGTAGAACTCAAGAACATGAGGTGGAAGGCTCTGCCCCACACACTCTGGGGTGGGCGTCCTGCTCACAGTTTTCTGTTTATGAATCCTGCTTGCGGCATTTTCCCTAATTAATGTTGGGTGACTTCCCTCCTTTCATTAAAAGTTTCTTTTCTACACTCAGACTCTGTGCTTGCAAGTGGGGAAGTATTGCCTCTCAGAGGTGCCCAGGGATTATGTGTAATTTCCGCAGGTTACTGGGTGGGGGCTTGAGCTGGTTCTGTGTTGTGTTAGTGAAAAAGAACCCCTAGATATTGAACCCAGCCCTGATTGCTGCCGGCTCCAGCTGGCAGAAGGGTTACACTTTCATTCTGTGATAAGAGCTGATGTAAAAAACTGTGGCACATAAAAAACAAATACAAACCCCAGAAGCTATGCTATGTATTCTTGAGTGCCATCTACTGGCACTTAAGTAATTATATATACATTCCCTCTCCCTTTCTCTCTCTCTCTCACACACACACACACGCACAAGCCCAAAACATCCTCATAAAGTTATGCAATGGATGCTAAGTGTAGGTGCTCATTGGAACCATCCAGATCTAGGGAGCTCCCACCCCCCTGACAGGCCATGCAGTTCTCCATCCCCCAATAATATTCCTCCACAACATATAAAGGGACCCTGGTGATGCTCTTAAGCCCACTGCCAGCTCAGGCCTAGGCTGCAGAGGTCAGCTAAGAACGGACAAACTCACAGCTGGAAGCCAGACCAGCTCACTTGTGTGTTAAGTAGAGTTCAAAGTATATGTTAAAATGTATAAACGTGTTTAATGTCTAAACTTCATGACAACTGGTGGGAGGTTGTGTGCATTGTTTTCACTTACCTGTACCCTATGATAATGTAGTAGCAAACATTTGCATTGTATATACACATACCCGCTAACTGTGTAACCCATCAAACAAGAAAGAAGACTTGTGTAATGCAAATGAAGAACTTTAATTCAGGAGTGGCTAAGCTGGGGCTCCGGAGCCCCATGCGGCTCTTCAGAAGTTAATACGCGGCTCCTTGTGTAGGCCCCACTGTGGGGCTGGAGCTACAGGCATCAGCTTTCCTATGTGCTGTGGGGTGTTCACTGCTCAGCCCCTGGCTCTGCCACAGGCTCTGCCCCCACGCCACCCCTTCCTGCCCCCTCCCCGAGCCTGCTGTGCCCTCGCTCCTCCCCCTTCCCTGCAGACCCTCCTGCATGCCACAAAACAGCTGATTGGGAGGTGCGGGGAGGCAGTGAGAGGCACCGATCATGGCTGCCGGTGGGTGGGAGGCACTGGGAGCAGGGTTGGGGAGATGATGGGGGGCCACTGACATATTACTGTGGCTCTTTGGCAATGTGCATTGGTAAACTCTGGGTCCTTCTCAGGCTCAGGTTGACCACCCCTGCTTTAACTGGAAAGTGCTAATTCCTGCCCATGGAAGCAAATGGGAGATCAAAGTCTCTAAGGGCAGCCCACTGCAGCCTGAGACTGTATTTTATACTAGGTGCTGCTGGGCTGCCCAGATTTCGGGGCAGTTTTGTAGTTACGTGACGTTTATGTTAATTAATATATTTATCAAAAGAGCAGAGGTTGAAGCCAGTAGTGTGCTTATGATCTCCTCTGCCCAGTGTAGTGTTAGCACGTACACTGACCTTTCACAGCTCAGGTTCCCTAGTCAGATCCCAGGGCTGCAGTAAACGCTAAAATGAAATGCAAGACCACCACTGTGAATTCTGTTGCTGTCCTAGTTTTAAGGTAGCCATTTTTCACAGTGATGGGACATCAGGGAGGACATGGAGACAGGCTCCTTCCAGCTGGGGACAGACCTTTTACAGCAAGTTCTCTGAACGGAACATATTTACAGTACATATCAGTCAAAAAGATGTGCAGCTGGACTGGCTTTGCTGCCCCAGCAGGAGTGAGCAGAACTCAGAACGTGTATATAAAATAGAAAAGACATACATAAAAAAGAAACACCAGTCGTATAAGAGGAAATGATATATGTGGTTACCGGGAGGGCAGACACAAGCTTAAGGTACAGAGTGCTATTTGCCAAGTGGTATGAGCAGTGGTAAACAAGTAAACCAGTTCCCATAAGTAAGAAAGGGCCCTATCTCTATCTCTCTTGTAATTCCTGTAGTAGCTAAGTGCTGATCTTGGGATCTGAAATGTAGGATCTTTATTTCAATCACCACAAAGTCACCTTTTCATGGTCTTCTTTAAGTTTTGAGGATGATCACTTCATGGAGTCAGGAAGACATTTTCCCTATGATATGATGAGGGTAAGGTGTCAGGTTGTTTTGGTTTTTTTTCCCTCTCTAAAGCAGTGGTTCTCAAACAAGGGCCGCCGCTTGTTCAGGGAAAGCCCCTGGCGGGCCAGGCCAGTTTGTTTACCTGCCGCGTCCACAGGTTCGGCCGATCACAGCTCTCACTGGCAACAGTTCGCTGTTCCAGGACAATGGGGGCTGCAAGAAGCGGCGAACTATGGCCAGTGAGAGCCGCGATCGACCGAACCTGTGGATGCGGCAGGTAAACAAACATATTAAATGAATTAAAAACTGACTAACTGATAGTTTTCAAATATAACTGTAAACAGGGAATCATCATCAAGCAGGTGAGTTTTCAGTGGGCTCCATCATGGATCAGTTCTTGGCCATATACTATTTAACATTTTAATCAATGACCTAAAAGAAAACAAAGTCATCACTGACAAAGTTTGCAGACAACAAATAAATTGGGGAGCAATAAATAATGGAGAGGATGTCGTCCCTGATTAGGAGCAATATGGATCTTTGGTAAACTGGGCAGAAGCAAACAATATGTGTTTCAATATAGCTAAATGTAAATGTATACATCTAGGAACAAAGAAGGTAGGCCATACTTATGGAATGGGGTACTCTGTCCTAGGAAGCAGTGACTCCAAAAAAATATTCTGGGGTCATGGTGGGTAATCAGTTGAACATGAGCTCCCAGTATGACACTATGCCCAAAAGAACAAATGTGATCCTGGGATTCATGAGCAATGGAATCTTGAATAGGAGTAGAGAGGTTATTTTACCTCTGTATTTGGCACTGGTGTAACTGTGGCTGGAATACTGTGTTTAGTTCCATTGTCCACAGTTCAAAATTGGAGAGGGTTCAGTGAAGATCCATAAGAATGATTAAAGGATTAGAAAACATGCCTAATAGTGACAGACTCAAGGAACTCAATCTATTTAGCTTATCAAAGAGAAGATTAAGAAATGAGTTATTATAGTCTATAAGTAACTACATGAGGAACAAATATTTAATAATGGGGTCTTCAGTCTAGCAGAGAAATGTATAAGATGATCCAATGGCTTGAAGTTGAAGCTAGACAAATTCAGGTTGGAAATAACCATTGCAACAATTTACCAAGGGTCGTGGTGGATTCTCCATCACTGACAATTTCAAAATCAAGATTGGATGTTTTTCTAAAAGATCTGCTCTAAGAATTATTTTGGGAAAGTTTTATGGGCTGCGTCATGCAGCAGGTCAGACTTGATGATCACAATGTCCCTTCTGGCTTTGAAATCTATGAAGTGATGAGTTTCATGCTTCACATCAGTTTAAGTACCATAGTGATATGGAGGTAAGAGCAGCTGTAAAGGTATATAGGCAGTGGGTGGCCTCTGTTCAAGAAATGAGCACCATTATTTGGGCATGTTCACATTTACTGTAGTTTATGACTGAATCTGGATTTTGTATTACTAATCCAAAATTCACTGAAGTGAATGGAAAGACTCCTATTGACTTCAGTGGGTTTTGGATCCGGTCCTTAATGATTAAGTAAAAGTTATCACTCTCTAGTGGCTGTTTGAAAGATTATGTGAATATGGCTGGATGTCTCAGTCAAATTATAAGTGGACAGGTACCATCCTCCTAACCCAAATGACAATGATTCTTATTTTTGTTGGAACTCTCAGAAGAGAGGACAATGATTGACTGGACATGGAGAACCAATAACCTTCTTTCTTTCTTACAGGTGCTCACTCCCTGTCAGGCACGGTGCAAATTATAATGGTTTCCTTGCATCAAAACTGCAGAATGAGATTTAAATCTTCAAATTTCATGCTTTTTAGTAAAATATTTATATTTTCTATGGTAAAAAAAAAATAAACACCATTGCTGAGTGACAGGAAGAAATTCATAGTGAAATATGTAAAACATGTTTTCTATTGATTGATTTTCAGGACCACTGGGTAGACTAATGTTAATAGATTTATTCCATTTCCATGATTCTGTCCAGACATTTCAAGCCATGTAACATAACGCACAAAAAAGCTGCATGTTAAGTGAAATAACATTAATCACAACACTAATGAAATGAAACATTAAGCATTAATTTAAGCAAATATTAATAAAATAAAAAAGACATAAAATAAAATCCCCATCCACTCTTTCCATCTGTCTGTTCATCCGTTTAAATTCCCCATCATTCCATTCATCTAATTTACCCATAAACATTTTTTTCTTTCTACGTGTTAACAAAAAATGGAAACATTTAGAAGGCAGAAATATACATTAATTAACACCATGTGTTATGGACAGAAACATTCACTCTACATCCAACACAGTGGATGACTCACATCTTACAATGAGCTGAGTAATCTAACCCAGTATGTTGCCACCCCTCAAGACATCAAATAGCTAACTTGGCACAATACTTATATCCTTTGATTTCAGGTTCTCTGTAATTCAAAAATCTATATATCATAAACTGATTTAAAAATCTATAGCCAAACTATTCTAGCTTGTTTGTCTAAATGCTACTCACATACACCCATGTTTTGGGTAGCCAATTCAGTGGCCTGGGTTTTTATTAATTATTATAATAACTGTAATGACTAGGAGCCCTAATCATGAACCAGAATCCCATTGTGCTAAACACTGTACAAGTACACAACAAAATGACAGCTCTTACCCTAAAGAAGATACAATCTAAGTGCATGCTGGATAGTTGGGTCTCCTGCTGGAGTCATTTGGAACTATTGGTGTTCACCACTTCTAAAAATCTGGCCACTTTGTTAGGTGACCAACTGCAAAGGGATCCAAGAACGAGACATCCAAGAATTTCTGCCTAATTTTATCATTCCTCTTAGGAAAAAAAATGAACAAGTTAAGACATTCTTTTCCTTCCCACTAACTGGCTGAACTTCACTTCTGTCTCTCAGCAAAATCTGGTGGAGTTTCCTTCAAAGGGAAAGAACATCATTGTGTGACAGGTGAAATTTCAGATTACAGATGCTGAACCAATTCCTTTCCTTTGCCCAGGAAACCCTGACTCTCCTCTCACTTATTCGGTCTTCACTGAAGTCATTTCTGATTTACACAAGAGTGAGCGAGAGGGAAATCAAACCCAAAAGGTATCAGCAGTTTGCTTAATATGATTCATTAATAGGGTCCAGAGTAAATCTGTTTACCCATAAATAACACACTATTTTAATACTTATGCATTGTCTGACTTCTAAACATTGTAAATCATTGTTTGGTATGAACACATAGAAAGAAAAAATGTTTTCATAGGTTATTACTGAATTTCATCTGCATTTGGTTACACTCCCCATTGAGCAGTAAGTGCCAGAACATAGTGTGTGTGTGGGAAATACAAAGAAGAAAATCCACTTGTCCAAGTTAACCCTTGAATCAGAAAAACTCAAAGCATAATTTCACTGTACCCCACAGGAGCCTAACCTGTGCAAATTCAATGGCATATTTTTTTCTGCCCTCTTGTAAATAATTTGAAATGAAAGCTCTCAAGCAAGACATGAGGCCCCGAGATATGGAAAGCAGCAGCCAAACAGCAAAGCATTTTGATGCAAATTGACTTTTCTGTGAAAATTAATGAATCTGAGACAGATATACAGTACACAGCAAGATTCCCCCAAAATGAAAATAGAATCACAATAAGAATGCCAAGAAGTGATAAGGCAGCAATAACACATGAGAGATTTTATGTATTTCTTGGGGGGGAAAGAACAAAAATAAAATAAAAACGTAGTTACCGTAAATTAGTGGGTGTTTTCCCTCTGTTCTATTTCCCCTCCTTCTTTCCTTTTTGTTTGTTTCTCTCATTTTGCTTGATTGCTCAACAGAAACACGTGTGCAAAATGATGGATTAATTAGAAAGAATGCACAGCTATATTTTCCCCACCTCTTTAAAAAAGAAATAACTTCATCTCTATAAGATCCCTTCCAAAGTCCTCATTATTACACCGTGGTGGATTTTGAAAGTCATTTGCATAATAGCTAACAAAAATGTACTCAGCGAAACACCGGGCCCACTAAACATGAGAGATAATTACATCGGGAGAATGATATTCCACTGCCAGCTCCATTTTCAAGATACATTTATTTGCCCTGTACACAGCCTCGAACAACCAAACACGCATTAACATATTGTGTAGGTGTGCGCTATTACAATCTACATGAGGGGGGAAGGGAAGAAATACAACATCTTATTCTTGGCATATATGTACCACCTGAATGGTATTTTTCATTATCTCCTACACTGGGAACATTGTATTATTCCACAGGGAAGTCATAGCAGAGAGGATATAATTATCAGTAAAGTAATGGGGATCCTCTTGCTAATGGCCAGCTATTCAAATATCTCAATATAATCATCTGGCCCAATCTCTCCCCATTGCCTACTCTTCTGGAGAAACTCATCATTTTTTCCACTTACTCCAGCATAATGAATTCATTTTGCATTTTCTTTGTGAGAAATTAAGAGGAATAGCAATGTAATGTGTTGACATTTGAAATGCAGCATAGAAAAGTTTAGACTGGCAATTTAGTTTAATCGCCCACAAGCAGGGAGAGGCTGCTTATTAAATTAGCTCTCAACATACAGGACATGTCTTTTGCAGTAGATCCCTCTCCCTCTTTTTTTTCTTTCCTCCATGACCCACTTCACTTTCAAAAAGAGATTGCTCACACCTCAAGCATTCTATTCTATGATTTTCCTTTTATGATCATTACTGTTGACAGTGGGGATGACTGCTGGGTGAAAGAGCCTAGACAAAAAAGACATCTTTTTTTTTTTAAAGAAGTGTGATAAAACTCCTTTCTTCCGTCTTTCCCATAAGCCTTAATAACACAGTACTGGTCACTCATGGTTACTAAAGATCTCATGACACTTCTCCCAAGAGTAGGAGTTCAGCTCTGGTCAACTCGGGTATTTATATACTGCACCTTCCTAAGGTTCCTTTACAGTTTCAAGTGGATCCAGAGTTCTTTACTGCCTACAGTGTCATGTAAAAGTTGGTATGGACTGTTGGACAATGGCTGCATTCCATGCATGAGGTGAGTTCGTATGAGCAACCATTGAACTGATCATCATGTTTACATGTACATAAAGGAAGATGGCACTGTAAGCAATAAAGGTTTTATCAACATGAGGCTGAGGGTGGTGGTGGTGGTGGTATAATCTATAAGTAGTGAAAGTCACTAGTGATTTCATAATATAATACAGTTTAAGGACAGAAGGGGCCATTCGATCATCTAGTTTGAACTCCTGCATATCACAGGCCATTACATTTTAACTACTCTTATGTTGAGTTCAATGACATCAGTAAACTAAAGTACTTTAGTCCTCGAAAACATAAGAACGGCCATATTGGGTGAGACCAATGGTCCATCTAGCCCAGTATCCTGTCTTCTAGCAGTGGCCAGTGCTAAATGCTTCAGAGGAAATGAACAGAACAGGGCAATTATTGAGTGATCCATCCCCTATCATCCAGTCCCAGGTTCTGGTGGTCAGGGACTTAGGGACACCCAGAGCATGGAGTTGCATCCATGACCATCTTGACTAGTAGCCCTTGATGGACCTATCCTCCATGAACTTATTCTTTTTTAACCCAGTTATACTTTTAGCTTTCACAACATCCTCTGGCAACGAGTTCCACAGATAGACTGTGCATTGTGTGAAGAAATACTTCCTTATTTTAGTTTTAAGCCTGCTCCCTATTAATTTCATTGGGTGACCTCTGATTCTTATGTGAAGGGGTAAATAAGACTTTCTCCTCTTTCTACCTTTTATTTTTTTACCACTTAAAAGAGGAGGGAAATTATATATATATATATATATATATATATATTAAAAAGGTAAAGTAGGGAAGAGGAAAACTGAAAAGCAAAGAACAAACCTTTTAATTATTGAATTTTGCTGAAAACATGAATATTTTGAAAATATGAAAAAAGATCATTTTAAAAAAGGCCATTTTTCAATTACATTTTCTTTAGTTATAAAAATTTTGAACCAGCTCTACTCTTAACCAAATGGGATGTCTACAACAAAGGCACAGATGCTCCTTAGTCTCGTGGCTCTTTAGGCACTGACCGAATTTTACAGCCATCAAACACAAAAGTCCGCTCAGACAGTATGGTGATTAGAATAAAATGTCCCTCAGAGTCCTTCCTTATCATTGATTTCAAAGGAACATTTGCAGGAATTGATACAAAGGTCTAAAGGAGTCTGGGTATCCATTATAAGAGATCTTACTATTGGGTTCGGACTTCAATATTATGGACAGTCATTATTTCAATCCCCTCTTTAGGATAGCAACTCTAATGACTGCCAGAGCATCTTATGTCTACTGTGGGCCCTAGGCAAAGGAGTAAACAGAAGTGTTTATTCTTAGCTGGATATAATAGCTCTGATTCTTCTCCTATACCCTTGTTTTGCACTGGCAAATAATTCCATTAGCTTCAGATGAATTGCTCCTGATGGATGAAGGTGCTAGAGGAGGCTCAACCCACATGGCTTGTATATTTCTGCCATTGATGGTTTTGCTTCTGAAGAAACTAAAATCAAGAGCTGTGGCTTAAAAATCCCCACAATTCCCCACAAGCATTATTCAGGGCCCAGCACATACTGTGCAGCAGCAAGATACCAACAGCAGGTCCTTAACAAAGCTGTTGATTTCTCAGTGTAAAATAGAGTTTTCTGCTTGAAAAGTCCTGCAATTTCCTCTTTATGCCAACAAACCTGCTTCTCCCTCCCCGACCAATATTTTTCCTCTCTCTCTCTCTCATACACACACCCAGTTTCCAAGTCTGAAATATCAGCAGTATTTTTTTTTTCTTACTGAGAATCTTTATGAAACTTTGCTGTCTCTCCAGCCTCCGATACTTAGCCTCGGCAAAGGTGACACGTTAATTGTCACTTCAGAGCCTGACAGTTTGTACACTTGTCTCACACCATTAATTTCAGGAACCTTCCAGGGTCTTTCCATAGGAAATTAGCAGTCAAATGTGTTTAGTGTGTGGAAAAAGCAGCATCACCACCACCAAGAACGACAACCTACACGACTGGAAGTAGTTAAGAATAGAATTTCTTCCACTTCTAATGCATACAGTGTTGATAGCGAGAGAAAAGGAGGGAGAAATGAAAGAGGTGGAGGAAAGGGGAAGAGAGAAAGATATAGAAAGTATTACAGTTGGCTCCAAAACTTTTCTCTGTTAGTCAAAACCTGCCAGCATTCAGCCTGCATTTTCAAATGACTATTGTTGTTTTTTTTAAAAAAAACAACCTAGATTGACTCTATTGTTCCTCTGTTGAAAAAAGACCTGAACTTTTAAAGGCTATTTTTAAAGAATCCTATTTAAAGTTTTGGCGGAGTTAGGAACCTAATTACTATATGCCATTTTTCTAAATGTAAATGAGAAAGTGGTTAAAGAAAGCAAAAGAATCCTCACTCTTCATGGCTTTTGAAAGCTTCCCCCACCCCTGCTGCCGCCTGATATTCTTCCCCTCTCCCTCTCTCAGTTGCGTGATTATATTTCCTGCTGCAGAAAGTGGCCTTTTCCCTCCCAGTGCATGGAGAGTTGGTGAAGGAATGAGGCTTTGGTGCATTGGAACAACAAGGCAGCTCATGCTTTGGTGAGTGATGTATTGAGACGTCTGCCAATCTCTGGTTTGGCCGGGGTTTGCAAAGGGGCCTAATCCTATAAGATCTGTGGGACTGGGACTGTCTTCATTTTCTGTGTTTATACAGCAGCTAGCACAACGGGGTTCTGGTCCATGACTAAGGTGCCTTGGTGCTACTGCAATACAAATAAATTAATAAATAAAGGCTATTATTATTATTAATATGAATAATAATAATGGGATTTGGGGGACCAGCGCCCTTTGAAAATCTTAGCCTATTTTTTTTTTGCTACACCAGCCTTCTGACCTGTTTTCTGTCTGAGCCTCACACACAGCTTGTGGGGCAGAAGCTGTGGTCTTTGTTCCTTGTCTGTATAGCGCCTTGCACAACAGGGGCCTGATCCTAAATTGGGGTTCTTCAGTGCTACCATAATCATCCTCTTTACCTTCATCATGATCGTGCCTAGAACTTCTTGTGGCACCTGTCATCGACTGTTCCAAATTTAGCCGGTTCTGTCCGGATTCTCATGGATCTGCACTACCTAAGGAGAAAAATATGTCTATGTAATGTAGAATTTGCCTCCAGGACCTGCACAGCAGTATTGTTCTCTCCCTACATGTTCAGAATTTCCCTATAAGTCTGGGATGGATGTTTCTTATCTCAGGATATGTGCAGAGTTACCCCAAGGCTTCCCCCCAGGATGCAGAGTTACAAATATAAGGTTAATGAGGAGCTATGGGCTACAGTATTTTCTGTGTGCTGCTGTCATCCTGCTTTCTATCTCTCTATTTCAGGGAGGGCTGCTGCTGCACACCTTATCCTGTGTTTGTTAGAGATTGGCTCCTGGATGAAGCTTGGATACAGTAGGAGTGAGGCTGGTAGGAAAGGACCAAAAAAAAAGACCCAAAGAGGTTTATATCTGCTTCTTTTAATGACGGGGTGAACATGACCACTCCCATGTTCTGTGATGTACACTGGACACTTACTGGTTTCCAGGTGGAGTTAAACATACCGGTTGTGCTAAAATGCTCTAAATGGCTTGTGATCCACCTATTTGAGAGACTTCTCACCCCAGGTGATACTGTCACCATGGTGATTAGCCAAGGATACCTGACAAAGATGTTCTTAGGAACAGTGCAGGCACATTTACATTAGGTTTTTCACCATTCCTCAGTAGCTGGGCTGAAGAATTTTTTTCTGGACTAGGATATTCTGTCTTCCACCGTAAATGGGAATCTTTTTAGGATAAGAAGAAAGCTGTTTTTTGCCATGTTTATTATAGTGGAGGTAGGGCTGAAAGGTGACCTGCCATAGGGAGTTATGAAAAGGTAGTGAGGTCTGGTGGGGAAGGAACTCGACCCATAGTGACCTCCGGTAGTCATTACCGAACAACATGTGGAAGGAAAATAAACAATGCAATTATCTAATATTTGGTGGGTGAAATTAGAACCAATGAGTGTAATGGGATAATAGGTTAGGAAGTTCAAAAATGAAAATACCATCTTACTAGCAGATTGAGTTTACCTCTGCTGGAATGCACTCAGATATAGCGATGGGCAACTTGATAAAAATCCCTAGATTTATAGAATTGTAGAAATGTAGAACTGAACAGGACCTCAAGAAGTCATCAAGTCCAGCCCCCTGTGCTGAGGAAGGACCAAGTAAACCTTGGCTATCCCTGACAGTGGTTTGTCCAACCTGTTCTTAAAAAAAAATGCCATGCTGGGAAATTCTATTACAGAGTTTAACTACCTTGATAGTTAGAACCTTTTTCCTAATATCTAACCTAAATCTCCCTTGCTGCAAATTAAGCCCATTACTTCCTTAAAGTCAAACACATTCCGTCAGTGGACATGGAAAAGACTAGATAATGGAATAACAATTGATTATAGATAGTAATAGATGGAGCCTGGCATGAATGCATGTAGGTGTCATGAAAGATTCACCCAGGCAGCTCTGCCAGTGCTCACCAGTCACACCCTGCAATGTCTCTTTTATTCCAGGTGTGGAATTCTCTTGAGCAGAGGACCAATTGTGAGAAATGATGCAGGGGTATAGTGACTGATGTTCATTAGGAACGAAAGGGGGTGCATCTTTTGAGTGATTCATTTTAGTTTCTGAACTACAGTCTCCAGGGTTGAAATGCTACTGTGACTGGACTATTATTATTATTATTACTATTAATTCATATTACTGCATCTCCAAGAGGCGCCCGCTTAGTCCAGGACCCCACTGTGCTAAGCTCTGTATGAACACAGAGGAAGAGATAGTCCCTGCCGTGAACAGCTTACCAGCTAAATGGAAAATACAGACACAAGGTGGGAGGGAAAACAAAAGTAGAGAGATGAAGTGACTTGCCCAAGGTCAATAGTAGATGTGGGACTGGGACCCGGGTCCTTTGAAAGTTGCTTTCCTTCCCCACCAGACCTCACTACCTTTTTGTAACCCTCTATGGCAGATCACCTTTCAGCTTTATCATCTTTCAGACAATTTTTCCTAAATGAAAATTCATCAAAATTGGGGAAGAAAGTTAGATCATTCAGCTGCAGTGTCATTGCTAGGACTTAGCATTTCAAGTGGCAATAATCTGTCTGCTGGACAAGCTCCTTCCCCAGTCACTTCCCCCATTGCAGGAATTTTCCATTTAAAGTTCTGAGGTTGTTGCCATTTTGATGCATTATATAGCTCCATTCTATCAGTTTATTGTCCCTCAAATGAATGCATAAATATTGATATCGGCTAAACACATTGCAAACATGTTCTGCCCTTAAATGCCTCTGCTACGTGATATCCCAGCTGCGATGGTGGAGCTCATCCCTGTAGAGAGGGACTCAAACGAAAACTCCAGATCCAAACTCCTCTAAACGCTGGGGAAGCTTATATTATGTCTCAGGTCCATTCGTAGGTTCATAGGCTGGTATTCCATTGGGCTAGTTCCATTCATCAGGTTCCATAGTTCTGGTGTTACCAGCCCACCTGGCCCAATAAACATCACTGAAACTAAATGGATTGACCCATGAATGAGGCATTGTGCACACATACTCACACTAACCATGACAACAGCGTCACAACAGCTGGCCATGTGAAGACTGTAGCAACAGGCAAATTCCCCATGCATTCTGAGAGATCTCAGCGGCATTAACCCAAGAGCTGGTCAGAAAATGTTCATTGAAATCGTTTTCCATCGGAAAATGGCATTTTGACAAACCCAACATTTTTTGCAAAATTGTATCAGTGTCGATGAATTTTCATTTAGGAAAACTTGGGGAAATCATATTTTGAAAATGTCAAACTGTCCTCAAAATGAAAATTTTTGATTTTTTTTGTTCCTAAGTGACCTTTTCTTTAGAATTTTACCTTATTTTCTATGTAATTTTTTTTAAAAAGATCTAAATTGAAATGGAACATTTCAAATGCAAGATTGACCCACTGTTGTTATTATTTTATTTATTTGAAATGTTCTTTCATGAGAAATGTCACACTCTCTCTTTTTAAAAAAATTTCCTGAGTCTGGCCTTATCCAAGATGCTAGGCATGTACTCGGGTGGCTAGCCACTCTTGCTGCTCCCACGGCTGTGGCTAGACTGCTATTGTTAGTGTTTTAGCTTGATCCGAGCCAGCGCAGGTTCGTCTTCTTATGCTGGACTTTACATGAAATGTAGATGTACCCTTAGTCTAATTCCTGCAAGGATGAAAACCATTTGGTTCCCAGACTGAACGCAGCCACAGAAAAGCACAGAAAATACAAATTCCACAATGAGCACAGTTCAGAGGGAACACACACAGAGCAACCAAAAGCCAACTGCGAGCAAACTGTGACCCTTAGTCCTGCAGACTAATGTTCAACAAGGTCAAGGAGCTCTCCCCAAGCCTCAGGAGATTAGACCCCTGGGAGGTTCTAGCCTAAACGCTTGTCAAGCTTTCACGAACCACTAAGGGAACAACACCATAATCCGTGGAGGAAAAAAAAAAGAGACTAAAGAGAAAGCTCAACAGGAATCTCTTGTTTTGCAAGCATGTGACATAATCTTGCTCACAGAGACTTATCCTCAAAGTCCTCTGGAACTCCGTAAGGAGAAAAAACTAAAAATAGAATCCTCAGGGTAAACCCCTGGAATATAGAGATGAGGGGAGGAGGGGGAGTAAAAACGCTGCAGAGTTTAAGGGTTTAGAAGCTCTCAGAAAAAAGCTCTGGAAGAATAAGTTATATTGGGCCCAAAAGGATTCCTCTTATCACCTGCTGTTGACAGGAAGGGTGCTGTGTCCTTCCTTGCTATTGTCATCTTGAGATTGGACTGCTGCTGTGCACTCTACCAGGGACAAGACCTCCAAGTCATTAGGGAATTCCTGCTAGTGCAGAAGGTTGGGGCCTATCTATGAAGCTGTAGGCAGAGATTAACCCCTGTGCAGGGAAAGAGCACAAGGCTGATGCAACACTTAAGCCTCATTTTGGGGATTTATAACCAGGTTGCAGGCCCTTTTTAGGGATGAATTTTACCCAGAGGAAGCCCCTGACTCCAAAGCTCCAGGACCCGCATCGGTTTGCAATCTATTTCTGGGCCAAGTTTAAGCAGCTGTTTTTTACCAATAAAATCTCAAATGCTTGGTGGTCTGAATACTTGAGAGACCATCTCATCCCACATGTGATACTACAGTGGTGATGATAATCTCAGCTGTTCAAACTAGCACCCTGTTTAACCTGTTGGAGATTATCAGCAGGGTGTTCTCAGTGAGGGAGCCTGAACTCCAGCCATCAATTCCTAACTCACTTCTTCAGAGGCTGGATTCAGTACCCTTCAGGATATACCACAAGGCTGTTCTTCAAGGGAGAGGCAATGAGGAAGGTAATGCTGGTTGCTGGGGGGAGAGGAGGTGTTGTTCTGAAAGGTTTTATACTTATGGGAAGTATTTTATACTCGATTAAGGTGTAAGTTTTCTATGGACTGGAATGTGCCTAATACTAAATATAGGCAATTATGAATTCCAAGTAGGGAATTAAATAAAATAAATACACTCATCTCAATTGTACCATGCAAACAAGAGGAGTATTTGGCCCACTAAATATTATGTTGGTGGTTTTTTCTCTCTCTCTGTTTCAATACTACTAATTACAAAGTATAATTTACTGACTGCAGTTGATGCGCTCAACATTGTAATCAATTAATCAAGGCTGAACTGTGGGATGATGTACTGAAATTGGAGAAAGTAGCTGAAAAGGGGAGTGGAAACTTGGAGCCACACAGAACAGTATTCTGGAGCTCTAGTCATAGCTGGCACCAGAGACAAATATGAAGTCATGGGGGGGGGGTCATTAAGACCACAGTGACAGAGTAAATGGGAGTTCTATTTAAGAGATTGCCTCCATCCCCACTGTATCTGAGCGCTTCATTATCTCAGATGTATGTATTCTCATAACACCCCTGTGAGGTAGGTCAGTGTTACTATGCTTAATTTACAGATGGGGAACTGAGGCATAGAGAGACTAAGTGACTTGCCTAAAGTCACACAGCAAGGCTATGGCAGAGTAGGGAATTGAACCCAAGTTCCAGGCTGGCGCACTAGCCACTGGACAATCCTTCCTCTCCTAAGTACATGAGTAAAGTTATATGCAAAGCCAGGGCAAATAAGGACAAACATGGATTCACCTTCTGTGTTCAGGAGACCAGCCTTTCCTGATGGCATTCTGAATTAAAGAGAAATCGTTAAAGTAATAGTAATACTAATAAAATGACTGCTGTGAAATTTCAGCATTTTTTCTACACATAATTTGTACCAAGTAGATTAATATCAGAAGCTGAACCTTTTCCAGGTAATTTGATGGAAGTGCTAATTTTCAGGATTTGCTACTTTTTTTGATCTGTGCAAATGTCAACATTTGTTCCCCCTTTCCCTATTGAATTGCAACGTTTTGACAAAACAATTATGACAAAATAAAAATGTAAGAAAATGTTGACCCTCTCAATCAATGATCAGAAGTAGTTAAAAAACAAACTGTAAACTATCAAATGTGATGTTTAACATGAACTCCAGTAGTTTTTTCTTCTTGATTCATTTCAACCAGCGTCCTCCTGTACCTAATTTAGATTTTAATGTTGGAAATTGTGCATAATCTTGCGGACAGTGCACCAGACTGGGTCTTGGTTCTCTGTCACTGGATTTGTGTGTGACCTTGGGCAGGTCAACCCTCCATGTATGAAATGAGATTAATGGTACTGACCTCCTTTGTAAAGTGCTTTGAAATCTATTGGTGAAAAATGCTATATAAAAGCTAGGTATGGTGATTACACAAAAAATGATGCTGTTCTTCAAAATAAAATCAATTCAGACTGGATAGTTAGTTTTAAAAGAAGCTCATTGAATCATAGAAATGTAAACCTGGAAGGGACTTTGATGTCATCTAGGCCAGCCCCTGGCATAGAGGCTAGACCAAGTAAACCAAGACCATCGCTTATAGGTGTTTGTTCAACCTGTTCTTAAATACTTCCAGTGACAGGGATTCTACAACCTCCCTTGGAAGCCTATTCCAGTGCTCAACTACCCTTAAAGTTTGAAAGCTTTTCCAAATATCTAATCTAAATGTCCCTTGCTGTAGATTAAGCCCATTAGGTCTTGTCCTACCTTCAGTGAACATGGAGAACAAGTGATCACCATCCTTTTTATAACAGCCCTTAACATATTTGAAGACTGTTATCAGGTCTGTGACTCACTTTATTTTCCAAAGACTAAACATGCCCAGTTTTTTAAACTTTCCTCTTAGGGCAAGTTTTCTAAATCATTTATCATTTTTGATGCTCTTCTCTGGACTCCAGAGGTACTGGAACAATTTGTACAGTGGGGTTGCTGAGAACCATTGAACCAAACTGTAAACCCTGTGTATGGTGGAAACCACTTCAAGACAGGGAGTGCTGCTGCTCCCCCAGTACCCCTAGTCCAAGAACCAATGCTGGATTCTCCCCAGTTTGTCCACATCTTTCCTAAGTTTGGCATCCACAACTGAATACAGTACTTCAGCTGACTTTGTTTGAATCTGAGTAAACCAAGGATAATTTGGGGTTTTTTATCCAATGTAATAGTTTCTCAATAATATAACTGATTATTTAATCACAGACAGTTCTGTTCAGATGAGTCACTTTTATTAACAAGAACCAGTCTGATTTGATTAGAAAACTAACTTCAAGAACATCCCCTATTATCTTTCATTCATCTGGGCAGCAATCTGCAGCTGATGCCCCATGGAAAAAAACCTGAAAAATATTTTTAAAATGGTTCTGCGAATATATTTTTCTATAGTTCCTCTTCTAAGGGCATTCTGCAAGGCTGTCAATATAGCACTTTCACCAGAACTAAATGTAAACAAAGAAATGGGCACAGGACTTGAAGAGATAAAAAAATTGGATCATGAATGATGAAAGCAAATCTAGCTTAATGCTTATGATGAAATTCCATTCTCAGCCAGGCCTGTTTTCCTCTTTCTTTTTGTCTCACAGGACCAGACTTTTATAACATTACTCAAGTTGGGTAGCACCTTACTTCTGAAGTAGCCTCATTGAAGTCAGTGGGCCTATTCATGCAAGAAGGTACGATTTGTTCCACAGAATGGGCACCAGAATCTGGGCCACCATTTTCCTTTTCATGCTTTTTGGATTCTTGGTGGCAGTGCTTTCCCTGCTTCTCTTGCCTCTTGAATCTCACTACTTGATTATCTGGAAACATATCTTTAGATTCATGTTGCTCTCTCTCAGTTTCTCTATTGTTCTGCTATTATTATTTGTATTTTGGCAGCACCCTTAATAAGATCAAAGCCCCATTGCACTAGGCGCTTTAAATCATAGAATCATAGAATATCAGGGTTGGAAGGGACCCCAGAAGGTCATCTAGTCCAACCCCCTGCTCGAAGCAGGACCAATTCCCAGTTAAATCATCCCAGCCAGGGCTTTGTCAAGCCTGACCTTAAAAACCTCTAAGGAAGGAGATTCTACCACCTCCCTAGGTAACGCATTCCAGTGTTTCACCACCCTCTTAGTGAAAAAGTTTTTCCTAATATCCAATCTAAACCTCCCTCACTGCAACTTGAGACCATTACTCCTCGTTCTGTCATCTGCTACCATTGAGAACAGTCTAGATCCATCCTCTTTGGAACCCCCTTTCAGGTAGTTGAAAGTAGCTATCAAATCCCCCCTCATTCTTCTCTTCTGCAGGCTAAACAATCCCAGCTCCCTCAGCCTCTCCTCATAAGTCATGTGTTCCAGACCCCTAATCATTTTTGTTGCCCTTCGCTGGACTCTCTCCAATTTATCCACATCCTTCTTGTAGTGTGGGGCCCAAAACTGGACACAGTACTCCAAATGAGGCCTCACCAATGTCGAATAGATTGACATTGAAAATACACATACTAAAGAGGAGGAGTACTTGTGGCACCTTAGAGACTAACAAATTTTGCGGATATAGACTAACACGGCTAACTTTTCTTTTTGCGGATACAGACTAACACGGCTGCTACTCTGAAACCTGTATTAAAGAGGGAGTCCTTGCTCCAAAGAGCGTATATGCCAAATAGCCAGGGACAACAGTGGCGCAGAGATTTGCTCAAGGTTATGCAATAAACCAAGGATAAATCTAGGACTAGAACCCTCTTTTTTTTTAACCTGATCCACTGAACAACATGGCTTCCTGACCAACTTATGCTTAAATGAGTAACTGTTTTACTTGACTCAGTGAATAGTTGTGAGGAAAAAATTGCATGGAAGATCTAGAAGGTTGTTCCTGCGTGAAGACTGCTGGTTCCACAGAACAAGCCCATGACAAAGAATTCAGCAGGAAACAAACTCAAGAGTACCACTTGTCTTTCTTTCCAGTCAGAGCCCAGCATGGTCTGTTGATCAACCTTTTGTACTGCCTTTTATCCTCACTCTGCTACCCAATTAGCACTTTGTTAACCACACACCTGCAGTGTCTTTACCCTTTCGCCACTGAACCGCATGGGCCCAATTCTCCTCTCGTGTCCGAACCAATCAGAAATACCTCCATTAAATCCATGGAGTTACACTGGTGTAACTGGAAGGATAATCAGGTTCTGTGCAGTATTAACCCCTTCTGTGTCCACTCTTTCTCATACATCAGTACAGAGCCCTACAGCGCTATATCACAGTTGTAAAAATAATTTGCTAATATTAATGTCTCTTCTAATCTGAGCAGACTGACTCCAAAAGCAGGAATAGATCCAACTTTTGTGCTGGTAGAGTTTTATTTAAATAAAAAGCCCTGCTGGGCTGTCTGAGTAGCTCCACATTTTGGGAAGCGGAATCAGGTAACTTGATTAGCTTAGCAACCAAAATGACGGTGATGTCCTGTCCCTTTAAATGTTCAAGGGGCTCTGTATTCTCCCGGCTCCACAGTGCAGAGCCTCATTTTCATGTTAGGTTCACGTTTGCAGATAGAACAATAAAGGCACCACAGCAGACAGGTGTATGTCCATCAGCTCACTCTGCATCTGTGTCTATCTCCTCCGCTGGTTCCAGAAATATAACATTTGGCAACAAGAAATTTATATCACATGAGTGTGCAACACTCCCATTGTCAGACCAAGAAGAAGAAAAAATAAGCAAATAATACCATTGAAAAAAGGAGTTAATTTCACCTAGAGGAACATGGTGACAGACTACTGTTTTTGCTCCTGGGTCAGCATAAACCAGCCAGGTACAGAGGGGCAGGTATGCAGATAAAGACAGAATAAAGGATAAGGGTTCTGCAGTTACTGCCGGAACTGTTCAAACACAGAAGTAGTGAAGGGGAAGTAAGCAGCCATCTTTTTTGTCCACGATACAAACATTGTAGCCTGCACTGAGGGTCTCTAGCCAACAGAGGGAGCCCAACTACAGCCAAAAGTGTGTATAAGTGCACAGCCAGCAGAGGCCAGTCAGATGCAGATAGTGCAGTGACAAAAAGCACTTCCCTGTGGAGAGCGCATTGGGAAGCGTGAAGGCCAACAGGAGAATAGAGAAATGACACCTTTTTTTGCCAGCGTTTGTGAGTTTGATGAACACTCTGAGAAGGATTGCTGGGCACGCCCGGTTATTTGCAGAAAGAGTCAGAAGAAAGGACACATCACAATTATTACACAGTCACAGTTCAGCAGGCCTAGCATGACATGTGTTATTGGAAGCTGGAGTCAGAGATGGCATCTGGGTTAAACCCTTTATCAAAGAAGTTCCTAGAAGGACGGAGCTTGGTACTAGAGCTGCTGTTTTACTGATTTCTTCCTCTACCTATCACCAGACTTTGTCAAAAATTACTCTGGGAGAAATCTCCATGGTTTTGAAGACAGGAGAAAAGTTAGTCCCAAAAGGGATACTCCAAGAGAAAGGTTTCAGAGTAACAGCCGTGTTAGTCTGTATTCGCAAAAAGAAAAGGAGTACTTGTGGCACCTTAGAGACCAACCAATTTATTTGAGCATAAGCTTTCGTGAGCTACAGCTCACTTCTTCGGATTCATACTGTGGAAAGTGTAGAAGATCTTTTTATACACACAAAGCATGAAAAAATACCTCCCCCCACCCCACTCTCCTGCTGGTAATAGTTTATCTAAAGTGATCACTCTCCTTACAATGTGTATGATAATCAAGTTGGGCCATTTCCAGCACAAATCCAGGTTTTCTCCCCCCCAACACACACAAACACACATAGCTATTACCAGCAGGAGAGTGGGGTGGGAGGAGGTATTTTTTCTTTTTTTTTTTTTTCTTAAACTCCTTTTCTTTTTACTCCAAGAGAAAGTTCAACTAGTTGGACACTCAATCATTTTACCCTTGTATGTGATTGAAGGAAAGTATCCACCATTATTTGGCAGATCTTGGCTTGAGAAGCTAAAAGTGAACCGGAAATCACGAGATCAAAACAATCATGAAAGCACCTTGAAATCTTCAAGAAATACTGGACAGACACTTCAGCGCTTTTAAAAAAGAGCTTGGACAGATGAGCAACGTATCAGTGAAGCTCACCGTTAAGTGTGACAGTCAGCCAAAATATTGCAAGCCCAGAGTTGTGCCTTACATTCTGAAGTCTCTGGTGGAAGCTGATTTGGACAGTTGAGCGAACATTAGAGTCTTGTCACTAGTTTCACACAGTGATTAGGCTACACCGACCATACCAGTGATTAATAAGGATGGGTCAGTCTGAATTTGTGGAGGTTTCAAAGTGACTTTGAATCCAGTTTTATATGCAGACCAGTGTCCACTACCTTGTATTGAAGACCTGTGTGCTATTCTTACTGGTGGACAGTGTTTGCATAAATTAGATTTGCTCAATGCATACCTATAAATGGAGATTGATCTGACATGTCAAAAATATCTCACAATCAACACACAAAAGGGCTTATTTTGTTACAGTGGATTGCCTTTTGGTATCATATAGCACATGCCCTGTTCCAGAAAGCCATGGATGAGATTTGAAGGGACTGAATGGAGTTTAATGCTATCTGGATGACATCCTTGTTACAGGAAAGGATCAAAATAATCGTCTTAAAAATTTGGACACTATCTTGCAACGTTTGGAAGACAATGGACTGAGAGTACATCAAGACAAATGTGATTTTTTCAAACCTTCAGTTGAATACCTTGGATGTATAATTGATGCCACAGGATTAAGGAAATCACCAGAGAAAGAGAAAGCTGTTCTTCAAGCACCACTGCTGGAAAACATGTTACAGTTACGTTCATTCTTAGGAGTACTTAACTACTATGGTAAATTTCTGCCTAATCTGGCAACAGTGTTGGCACCTTTACATGAATTCTTACAATCAACGAGAAAATGGAAATGGACTAAGGAGTATAAGTGTGCATTTTAGGAAAAAGAGACACTGTTAACATCAGCTGAAGTTCTTACACATTTTGATGCTAACGCTACTCCTGGAATTGGCATTCACCATATGGAGTGGGTGCAATTCTTTCCCATGTTTTTTTCCTAATGGCATGGAGAAACCAATTACCTTTGCATCACAAACATTCACTACTCCTGAGAAGAACTATGTGCAAATAGAATGAAACATTTTCAACCTTCTCTTCAGAATTTGGAAGTTCTGTACCTATCTGTATGGTAGACATTTTGCCTTGCTGATAGATCATCACCTGTAACTTTCAATTTTTGGACTGAAACAAAGAATTCCATCATTAGTTGCTGCTTGTATGCAACAATGGGCACTGCTACTATCAGCTCATTTCTGTGTTATTCAATTCCGTAAAGGGACTCATCATGTCAGTGCTGATGGGCTGTTGCACCTGCCATGCCCAAGTTCTTGTCAGCCCAGAGACAATTCAGATCAAGTGTTCTATCTCAATTTCATGGGTAGGTGGCCTGTCACTAGTATAGACATCAACGAAGAAACATTAATGTGCTTTTTCCTGTAAAGGGGATGGTACTACAGGGTACAATTTTGGTTTTCATAAGATTCCTCAGTTTATACAATTTGTGTCATGTCGATCACAGGTGCATCTTATGGGGAATATAAGTGATCATTCCAAAATCACTTCAATCTCAGGTTTTGGAATCTTTTCTCAAAAATAATTTTGAGAATGTATGGATGAAAGCCATCACCCGGAGTCATATCTAGTGTTTTGGGACCGACAAAAACATTGAGAGGAAAGGAAAGTGCTATACTATGTGTCAGAAAATTCAGCATGATTCTGGCCTAGCTTGTCTACACCCTTGGTCATGGCCTCAGACTCCTTGGACATGTATTCAAACGGACTTTGCTGGACCCTTAGAAGGTTATATGGTTTTGGTTATAATCGACACCCATTTGAAATGTTGTTGTTGTTAAGAATTTTTCTTTTTCATGTATCTCTCCAGTTCCCAGTTCTGGCTGGGACTTCAACAAGATGTTGAAAAATAAACTGATTTTGAGGTATTCCTGGCCTGACAGGAAACAATAGAAATCTTCAGAGACATCCCACCCTTGTAACATGTATAGCCATTTGAAATGACCAGAAGTTTTCAGGATGACTTCTACTACAGGTACTAAGACCATGCAACATCTTCATACCTTGTTTAGCCAGTTTGGTTTACCATTACAGTGGGTGAGTGAAAATGGACTTCAATTCTGTTCTGAGGAATTCCAGAGGTTCCTAGCTTCAAATGGAATTCATCCCTTATGCTCAGCTCCATACCATCCTGCTACAAACAGACTAGCAGAATGCTTTGTACAAACACTTATGCATGTCCTAAAAGCTAACAAGTCTTTTCTGAGTCATCAGCAGAAATTGGACAATTTCTTTCTTGTCTACAGGAACACACCACATGCTACTACTCAGGAGTCACCTCCAACTCTTTTGTTTGAAATGGTCTTTGTGTAACTGTTTGGACTTGCTATGTGCTGATATTGCCTCATGTGTAGCCAAATCCCAAGCTATGCAAATTGATCAATGATGTGAGACTCATTGTCATTCTTTTCAAGTTGGAGACTTAATATGAACCCGCAACCTCAATTCTGGAATGAAATGGGTACCATTGGAGAACTTCAGTGGTATCTTATGGAAATGACATATGGACCAGTTGCAGCCTCAGTTACTATTGGAGTCCAAGCATGTTCCAGTAGGACTTTCTGTTCCTCAAGTTGAACCTCCATCCATTAAAACTCCTAATTTTGACGACTTGGTGGAAGAAACTTTGATACTGGCTCCAACTGATTCCATGCAGGATTCAGTTGATTCCGTACCACCAACTGTTCTTATTGTTCAGGACACTGCCACAGCAGCATCACCACATTATCCCAAGAGAGTGCAAAAACCAGTTGTGCTCCTGAACTTATCAGTGGTTTAATTAGTGGGTTGCTATTCCAGGGCAGAATAATCCCTTGCAATTTAAGAGTCTGCAATAGTCCACCTGCAATTTTAGTTCAACTATATAGTGTTTCATGTTAGTCATGTACATGATAATGTAGATGTGTTTTGCAAGTTTTTTAAAGTATGTTGGAAGAATGTGATCTTTAAATGTTCAGAGGCCTCTGTACTCTTTCCCTCCCCAGTGCAAAGCCTCAGTTTTGTGCTCCTTTCGGTTTTGCAGCCAGAACAATGAGCTACCACAGCAGACAGCTGTGTTTTCCATCAGCTTCCTCTGCGCCTGTGTGTATCTCTTTTTCTTTGCTGGCTCCAGAAATACAACAATGACAGCATGCTGAAAGTTGTGCACCTGAAGAAATCGCTCAAATGATGACTGCTTGATGTTTTGTCTCATCAGAATTCAACTCTACTGAAGCACGGGGAGAAAAGCACCTGGAAAGTAAAATGAAAGCAGTGAAAAAAAAAATGTGTGCCTTAATTATGCTTTGGTGGCCTTACCATACGAAGTCCCTTCTGAATGTAAGAAATTGGTAAATGATGTACTATTTGCTCACAATAGAGGTGCACAAAAAGAGGTGTAAGAGAGCTCATTTACAAAGAAATATCAAACCTGAGACCTTCAGCATCAAAAGTACCAATCAAGCTAAGGGAAGTCACAACTAAAAGGGTATGTTATCACCCACACTAGGCCTGTATATTACACTAAGTCTCCACCACAACAGACCCATTGTTTGATCCAGAAATACTTCTCTTAATTCTACCCTTGGGTGAGAGGGGGACTATAAAATGCTTTAATCTTCTCCCCAACTGGCTCAGAGGCTGTCTTGGATAGAAACAGGTAGCACAGGTAATCCCTGCTATATATTAGAAAAGAGTGAACTGTTAATATCAAATAAGAACTATTTCAAATCATTTTGGAGATGTAGTTTGTTGTTGTTGTTGTTGTTGTTGTTAAGAATTTTTCTTTTTCATGTATCTCTCCAGTTCCCAGTTCTGGCTGGGACTTCAACAAGATGTTGAAAAATAAACTGATTTTGAGGTATTCCTGGCCTGACAGGAAACAATAGAAATCTTCAGAGACATCCCACCCTTGTAACATGTATAGCCTAGCTTTGCAAACCCATGAGGTTCAGATAATTTGGTTACATATTTAAACTTCTGAATGCTTTCCCAACACTAACCTCCAAGCCCTTTTGGGGAGTACACATCGCTACTGCATATTATTTGGAAAGGGCCTTTTTCGCTTTTCTGAACAAGATTGCTTATTGGTTTAATCTTCTGGTTTAGAACACCTAGACTTTTTTAGAACCATGTTTTCACATCTTGGCAGGATCTACTGAGGCCTTTTTCCTTCGGAGGTAATTCACTGAGTACCATTCCGTTTACTATATGGACTGCTTTCATATTAAACTTTAAACCCTGAGATTTCCCACCTCAGCTGTTGTAGAGTGGCTTGTTTGTTGGCTGTTCACCAGAAAAGGAAAAGAGGGAAGCTGTAGTGGTTCCTTCCTATTACTTAATAGCCATTTATCTCAGGGTTAGTAGTTCCTTTCTTCCAGATGTTGCTGCATGATCCCAATGACCTTGGACAAAGCAGCAGTGGCAGAGTTGGTTGTTGAACAGGGGCCCGTATTATTCTACATTTGATTTATGAGAAAGAAATCAAGTGAGTGAGATACATCCAGCTTAGTTTCAATGACTAATTGAGGGGGGTATAATGACTGTTTACTACCATACCTAGAGCATAGACACTGTGGAGGCAGAGGGATTATCAAGGAAGGCATGAGACAGGAGGAAATAGATTTAAAAGGAGAAAAAGAAGACAACAACAATTTAGACTGAAGGGAAGGAAATTAGGTTTTGGAATAATCACAAAAGGAAAGTGACAGAAGCCCCATCACTCAAGTCATTATCATAAGACTGGTTTCAGAGTAACAGCCGTGTTAGTCTGTATTCGCAAAAAGAAAAGGAGTACTTGTGGCACCTTAGAGACTAGCCAAATAATTTGAGCATAAGCTTTCGTGAGCTACAGCTCACTTCATCGGATGCATACTGTGGAAACTGCAGAAGACATTATATACACAGAGACCATGAAACAATACCTCCTCCCACCCCACTCTCCTGCTGGTAATAGCCCATCCAATGCGACCACTCTCTTTAAAATGTGTATGATAATCAAGGTGGGCCATTTCCAGCACAAAACCTGGATTTCTGCTGGAAATGGCCCACCTTGATTATCATACACATTGTAAAGAGAGTGGTCACTTTGGATGGGCTATTACCAGCAGGAGAGTGAGTCTGGTGGGGGGGGGGGAGGGTGAGAAATCCTGGATTTGTGCTGGAAATGGCCCAACTTGATTATCATACACATTGTAAGGAGAGTGATCACTTTAGATAAGCTATTACCAGCAGAAGAGTGGGGTGGAAGGAGGTATTGTTTCATGGTCTCTGTGTATATAATGTCTTCTGCAGTTTCCACAGTATGCATCCGATGAAGTGAGCTGTAGCTCACGAAAGCTTATGCTCAAATAAATTGGTTAGTCTCTAAGGTGCCACAAGTACTCCTTTTCTTTTTAAAACTGGAGGCCTAAATAAAAGTGGTCTGAATATGAGAAGAGGAGAGGGGTGGTATGGACAAGATCACCACAAGTCTGTCCCATCTCTAATTTCTCTAGTTCTAATTCAGAATTTCCCAGAAGTAGAAAGAGCAGTCAGAAATTATAGAGGATGTGACCTCTTCAACAGATTGCCATTGCCAGTATGCTCTTATGTGATGCTAGTTTTCTTCATTATATCCAGCATTTATAAGACTAAGTTCTGTAATAGGTGACTAGCCTGTGGCAGCACACTGGGGAAATAACACTTTCAGTGAGCTAGAGAAAACTCACATAAAAGATTTAGATACTTTTTAAATGGAAATAAGTCTGTATTGTTAATTTTGTTGTTGATGCAGTGGAAATACCACTGCATGGTTGTTTTGATGGTTTGTTCTGGTCAGATTCAATGTTCCTGGAATTTGAAGAGACAAAAAAGTAGAGCAAATAAAAATGACAAACAATTAGTTTCTGCCTTACTTTTTGCTTAGGAGAACTATGACATTTCATTCAGAGCAGCTTGATAGTCGGTTTAGGGATGTGAAGTATTCAGTTCCTCTTTTGCTTGAAGTTAAGGCTATGTTAAGTTAAGGCTTCCCTCTCAGATGTGTCTTGTGATGTGGTAAAGCAATGAAAGTGTGCACCCTTATTCCACGCTGACCAACTCACCTTACTGCCTGCATTACTGCCCTATAAACTAGTGGAGAGTATTAAATAGTCTTATGTAATGCTTCCATAAGGAGCATATTAATGCTCAGACTTCTCTAGTGCCCACATGTCTGCCTGCACTGAATGTTCCTGACCCCTGACATTTCAGAATTCAATTTTTTTAATTTGTTAAAAAAATGATATTGTCACAAAAATTTCATCCCACCTTCCAACCAGAGCTAGGAATACTACTCAGTGGTTTCCATGAATCTTCCTTTCAAATGATTCTTCACTTCCTATGTTGTCTTGTTTGACGTTGCTGAGAAGCATTAATGAGTTTTACCTGTTTTAGGTATTTATATGGCCTCCATCACCATAGTATCTGAGAGCATTTTTTTTTCCACAGGCATCTATCATCAACACCCCATAGAGTGGGAGCAGCATTATATCTCCATTTTACAGATGAGAAACTGAAGCACAGAAGCGTTGAGCAAATTGCCCAGGATCACATGGGAAGTCTATGGCAGAACCTAGGTCTCCCAAGTGATAGCATAGCATCCTAATCACTGAACCAATCTTCCAGTTTTGGCCTAGATGCACTTCTATGATCTGTGAAGGGATTTGGGTATTTAGTGCATATGTTGATTCTTAAACTACAATGGGATCATTTGGGCTGAAAGAGTGCTATTCCTCATTCCAACTCATGTGGCTTCATGGTTAGGGTTAGGTCTTGAAAATAATTTATCCAAATGGTCCCCATTATCATCAAGAATAGATGCACAGTTAAAATCTCCCAGCGTGTCTTTGAAAATACACTACGTCCTTCTAGTATTGAAGAACTCAAGGCTGACTGTGTCCCATTGTATAACAGTATCACTTCATAACAGAACATACTGCTCAAAGCTCAACTCAGAAGTCATATGTGGTTTACTATATAGGCACCTGCTCAATTGACAATGAAAGCTGACATTACTATAATGGAAATGCCCAATGTATATTTATGGAACATTAATTCAGGCTCATGCTATCACAGCTGTCAAAATCTACTGATGTAGATTGTATTTCATACATTTTTCCTTTTTCTCCTCATAATCTACTTTGATTTTTTTTTGTTCTTTTTTGTTCTACTCTTGTGTCAAGTTTTAAAAGGGGGATTTGTTAACTATCCCATTTTTCTCCTCCTGAATCAGGATGTGCACCTCAGTGTTTTCTGGAAGAACAGACTCAAGTAAAAACAGGAGCTGGTTAATCTAATTGTCCTCCCCTGCTATCTAGCAGCCAAATAGAGCTGAGATAATACCCTGTAACTTGAGAAAAGATTTCATAAGTAGAGGATGCACACAGATTTCCCCAAACCCCCAAGAAACTTGAGAAGAGATTTGAACAATGACAGGGTAAGTGGCCTGGCATGTTACCTAGGGCAAGTGTTCCAGGCCTAGGGGGCAGCATGGAAGAAAGAGGTTCTTAGTGGCAGTTGGGAGGAGCATCAGCCAAACATGGTTGGCACCACTAGTGTAACAAAGAGCGCAGGAGGCAACACGTAATGAGACACCATCAGGCAGGTAGGGCAGGGCAAAGATACATAGGGCCTTGAAGGTGGTGATGAGAAGGTTGAACTTGATCTGGTAGAGAAGGGGAGCCAATGGAGGGATTCCAAGAGGGAGTGGGGTGGTCAGGTCCAGCAGCTGAGGTGCTGGTATACAGAGACTTATTTTTTGTATTAATAAGAAGGGTGTATGGTGGTTAGCAGGAAGGCATGAATCAGAGGACAGTGAACCAGTGAATCCTAACCCGCCCTCAGAGTTAGTGTTGGAATTAGAATGAGGGGCTCCTAGTGGACTCCAACAGCTGCCTCTGGCCGATCACCAAGTTGAGTTACTCTCCTATGCGTAAAGACTCAGAGCCAGCTAAATTAATCACTCAGGTAACCCCCCACTGAATACAGTGGGGGAACGAATATGGCACTTGCTATTTTCTGACATGGATTTGCCCTTGGACACATCAGGCAATCAGCCCCACACTATGTTATCTGCCCCACATTGTGAGTCTCATCTGTGAGTGTCAGCAATTAGGCCACCTTGTTTATTCCCCTGTTGATGCAGGATTGTTGGATGCGATACATTCTTAAATGATTTGACTCAGGAAAGAGATGGGTCTTTTCAAACTTCCCTGGGGATTCCATTCTATAGTTCAATCAAACTGCTGATTTTTATTAATATTTGGCTAAATTTTCCCTTCCTTAGTTTTAACCCAGTCCTCCCAAACATACCACTTCTTTACCATTCCAGTTCATTCCTTTTCCTCTTTCATGTTTACATCCTTCAGATACATGTCAACACAAACTGACCTCTCCTTAATTATTGTTTAGCCATTCTGTACCTGTACATCTCTTAATGTCTCCTCAAAACCCATCTCTCCAATCCCTTAATCATTTCTGTTGCTCACCTCTGAATTTCCTGTAATTTCTCTCCATGTTTCCAGCACTAAGATACTTTAGGTTTGGTCTCAGATAGTGAAGGTCTGTCATCTCTATGCTCCAGGATATGATCTTTCTGCATATGCAGCTCAAAATGACATTTTTTCCCATTGCTGCATCACACTGCAAACTCATTTCTAATTTTCTGTTTATTAAAATGTGTCAAATAAAATTATAATTACATTTTGGCTTATTGGAAAATGAGCCCATTCACTTTTTTTATTTTATTGAATCTGTTGTTATGATGCATTCTTTTTACTGATACTGAAAAGAAAAGGGTGAGATCTTCAGCTGGTATATATCAGTGTAGTTCCATTGAAGACAGCTGATAATTTGGTCCAGGAGGTCATGTTAATGTTACAGGGTTTTCAGAGTTGCTGGACTAGATACTCAGCTGGAGTAAATTAGTATAACTCCACTGAAGTCAATGGTGCTATCTTGGTTTATATCAGATAAGGATCTGGACCCAATCTATAGTCACTGACTGATTTCCTCCACCTTAAAAAATGAAAAGTGGGAGAATATGCTGCTCATCAAAAAAAAAATCTCCTGGCTTGAAAACATTCAGAAGTCATCAGCTTATGTGATGTGAAAAGTAATTAAATGCAACAACAGCATGACATCAGCAGTGGATAATTTTCAGACTTTAAATGTCATTCTCTCCTATTAAACCCACAGTTGTTTGAGGTTTTTGTCTCCATTTCACAAGATAGAGTACAAAACATTGTGACATGCTTAATATTTCTTCCGCCAAGCCGTCCATTCTGATTTCATTCTCACCCTTTACAGAAGTTGTTGATTTCAGCCTGCATTTGGCTGCCAAAAATGCAATTGCACACGCAGCACCGAGAACAAAGTGAAAATGAATTATGTATCAGGGAAGGAAACTTGCATTTGAGTCAAAAAACTTAAGACTTCAGCATCTCCCAATTACAATACAATTTAGGAGGGAATACACTTTAATAGATAGCAAGGGACTGAGGCAGGAGAGGGTCAGCAGTGTCAGGGCATAATGCATTTATAGTAGCTTTCAATTATTTATTTTTAAGGAGCCACTGAGCACCCTGGACCTCTTCAATGGTAATGTCAGAGTATGGATATTGGGGAAAAGACATGAATAATAGTGACAGGTTGATATGCATGATAATGGTATATGGGGACATTTTAAATATGGATCGCTCAGCACAGTAAGAAGTGCATGTCATTTACCCCTGAGAACACACAACTAAATAGTCTGGGGCTCTTCTTCTTCTGCACTATAAAAGTTTGCTGAACTTGAGTTTCTTTTTCTTTTCTTTGATGGGGATTTAAAACATTGGCTTTGACTACACACCCACAAGTTCAGAATCTCCCTGCAAAGGAGAATCAGGGAGCAACATTTGTAAGGACTCCATTAGACTAGAAAGAGCTCTTTTAAATATTTGAATTCATGAAGCCAGAAGTGATTTTTCCCCAGTCCTTAAGAAAACCCATTTAAATAAACCAGGAAGGAGTGTCTTGTGGTAGAGGCACTGGACTGCAGCTTGGTAGAGCTGGTTCCAGTACTTTATTCTGCTCCAGATTTCTTATATGGTATTGGGCAACTGACGTAGGACCAGATTTTTAAAGATATTTAGGTGCTTAACTCCCATTGAAACTAATGGGAGTGAGGAACCTAAATGCTTTTAAAAATCTGGCCCTTAGTCTGTGTCTCAGTTCCCCATCTTTAAGATAGGGATGATAATTCTTCACTATGTTATATGGCTGTTGTGAAGGTAAATTCACTGGGGATTGAACTTGGGACCTCCAGAGATATAACCTTGAGCTAAGATACTAAGGGCCAGATTTGTAAAGGTATCTAGGTGTCAATTGGGATGTGCAGAAGCATCTAGGCACCTCAAACTCATTGATTTTGATGGGTGTTAGGGGCCTAGGTGCTTTTGAAAATCCCATCAAGCACATCAATAGTTTAAAAAATCTGGTCCTAATTCTCTTGGTTGGGATCTGTAAGAGACTCACATGCTCTGTCCATTAGACCCAGAGGGGTAATATAGTATCCTGAACACTGGATTACAGATTCATGCATTATTAAGTCATGAGAAGAGAGATGATGGCTCAGGAAGGAGAATATTGACAGCAGATGGAGAGTAAGTCATAACGTCCTGAACTAGATCAACCAAATAGGAACAGACAATGAAAATAATGGGATTGTGCTAGGATATTTGGTGACTCGCATCTAAATCGAGTTTTGTAAACCATTCCCCTAAACAATCTATCGTAACTTTACCTGAAAGAAACTTTATTGTGTTGACATACCTGCCTTATGCTGATAACAGACATGTCTGAGCAAACTGATGGTATCATGAAAGGTCTAATGTGGGGGTTGCGGGGAAAGGGGAGGAGTGAGTGAGAGAGAGAGATTTGAAGTAATTAACAGTTAGCCTTGCTAGGGATTGTCTAAAGTCTTGGTAAGGTAGAGGAAAGAATTTCTTGAGTGCTGAATTTCAGAAAGTCACTATGGATTTTCTAGCACATTCTCATCTGATAAAGCAAACTGTGAATAGCATGATTCTGGTTTTGCCCCTGTTTCTCTTTTCTAGGGTGGGAAAAACTGAAAACACAGACTTCATCCTGAAGCTCAGTAACTTTTTAATAAAAAGAAAAGGAGTACTCGTGGCATTTTAGAGACTAACAAATTTATTTGAGCATAAGCTTTTGTGAGCTACAGCTCACTTCATTGGATGCATTCAGTGGAAAATACAGTGGGGAGATTTTATATACACAGAGAACATGAAACAATGGGTGTTACCACACACACTGTAATGAGAGTGATCTGGTAAGGTGAGCTATTACCAGCAGGAGAGGGAAAAAAACAAACCTCTTTTGTAGTGATAATCAAGATGGGCCATTTCCAGCAGTTGACAAGAATGTCTGAGGAACAGCGTGTGTGGGGGGGAACAAACATGGGGAAATGGTTTTACTTTGTGTAATGACCACACCACACAATTCATTGTCTACAGCCAAGCTCTACGATACAACTGCATTTGCTCCAACCCCTCAGACAGAGACAAAACACCTACAAGATCGCTATCAAGCGTTCTTACGACTACAATACCCACTTGCTGAAGTGAAGAAACGGATTGACAGAGCCAGAAGTTACCTACTACAGGACAGGCCCAACAAAGAAAATAACAGAACGCCACTAGCCAACACCTTCAGCCCCCAACTAAAACCTCTCCAACACATCATCAAGGATCTACAACCTATCCTGAAGGATGACCCATCACTCTCACAGATCTTGGGAGACAGGCCAGTCCTTGCTTACAGACAGCTCCCCAACCTGAAGCAAATACTCACCAGCAACCACACAACAAAAACACTAACCCAGGAACCTATCCTTGCAACAAAGCCCGCTGCCAACTGTGTCCACGTATCTATTCAGGAGACACCATCATAGGGCCTAATCACATCAGCCACACTATCAGAGGCTCGTTCACCTGCACATCTACCAATGTGATATATGCCATCATGTGCCAGCAATGCCCCTCTGCCTTGTACTTTGGCCAAACCAGACAGTCTCTATGTAAAAGAATACATGGACACAAATCAGACGTCAAGAATTATAACATTCAAAAACCAGTTGGAGAACACTTCAATCTCTCTGGTCACTCGATTACAGACCTTAAAGTTGCAATTCTTCAACAAAAAAACTTCAAAAACAGACTCCAACAAGAGACTGCTGAATTGGAATTAACTTGCAAACTGGACACCATTACATTAGGCTTGAATAAAGACTGGGAGTGGATGTGTCATTACACAAAATAAAACTATTTCCCCATGTTTATTCCCCCCCTCCCACGCTGTTCCTCAGACATTCTTGTCAACTGCTGGAAATGGCCCACCTTGATTATCACTACAAAAGGGGTTTGTTTGTTTTCCTCTCCTGCTGGTAATAGCTCACCTTACCTTATCACTCTCGTTACAGTGTGTATGGTAACACCCATTGTTTCATGTTCTCTGTGTATATAAAATCTTCCCACTGTATTTTCCACAGTATGCATCCGATGAAGTGAGCTGTAGCTCACAAAAGCTTATGCTCAAATAAATTTGTTAGTCTCTAAGGTGCCACAAGTCCTCCTTTTCTTTCTGCGGATACAGACTAACACAGCTGCTACTCTGTAACTTTTTAATGACTCTAGAAGGCTGGAGCTGACTGTCCAGAGCTAAGGGCCCTTTCTGTCCGTCATGGACTATGTCTCAGGAAACTAGTTTCTGATCAGTAAACATTATGGGCTAATTTTGTGGTGGTGGAGTGAGGGAGACGCCATGGAGCAGCCCCCATCGCCTCCAAAAAGGAAAACCACCAGGCACAGTCCCAGTGCTTCTCATGGGGCATGATGGGACAAGGGGACTGAGCCAAGATTCCACCTGCTTCCCGTCCTCTCATTCCTAGCGCCCTAGTCCCTGGTGGGGAGAAAGGAGTAGCAAAGAGTCCATGAAGTCCCCAAAGCAGCATTTCTGAACCAGGAGTACATGTACCCCTGGGGGTACACAGAGGTCTTCAGGGGGTACATCAACTCATCTAGATACTTACCTAGTTTTACAACAGGCTACATAAAAGTAATTTGCAAAGTCAGTACAAACTAAAATTTTATACAGACAAAGACTTGTTTTATACTGCTCTATATACAATAGTAATATAGAATATACAATATGTATATTCAAATTGATTTATTTTATAATTATGTGGTAAAAATGAGAAAGTGAGCACTTTTTCAGTAATAGTGTGCTGTGACATTGTATTTTTATGTCTGATTTGGTAAGCAACTAGTTTTTAAGTGAGATGAAACTCGGGGTACACAACACAAAGCAGACTTCTGAAAGGGGTACAGTAGGCTGGAAAGACTGAGAACCAGTGACCCAGAGCACACTTTGGGCAGTGCTGTTGGGTTCACATCCTGCCCACCCATGTAGAGGAGTAAGGAAGTCTGTGGCGTTCCCTTGTACCCCTGTGCTGGCTACCCACATCACCAGTTCCTGCATGGGATGGAAAAGGAGTACTTGTGGCACCTTAGAAACTAACAAATTTATTTGAGCATAAGCTTTCGTGAATAAATTTGTTCGTCTCTAAGGTGCCACAAGTACTTCTTTTCTTTCTGCGGATACAGACTAACACGGCTGCTACTCTGAAACCTGCATGGGATGGAGAGCTGCTCCTGCCAGGCGACTATTCTTTCTTCCCATCTGGATGGGCATGGATTGGCTCTACCCTCCCCCCATACACCAATGGGGAAGCACACCACACCAAGGAAAGGACTGGCCCAGCATACCTCCCCCAATGGAGTGAACAGGAGGCAGAGATCAGATTGTGACTCCTGGATTGAGGGGGATGATTTGAAGCTTGTGTGGACATACTGTAGCTAGCTTGCTAAAAATAGAGGACACAGTGGCCAAGGCCAAGGAGTGAGTAGGTACCCAGGTGGGCTTGTGCAGCCCATGCTGAAGCCCGCATTGATGTGTCCCCACTGCTATTTTTCATAAGCTAGTCAGAGTAGACACATCTGCCCAAGCTGCAGATCACACCCGTGGCTGCAGTGTAGATGTACCCTCAGGAGCACAGTCTGCTTCCTGTTTTATTCCTATAGCAGCACAGCTACATGCTCCCCCTTATTAGTTCCAGCCAATAGTAAGTAGGCATTGCACAGAGTCACAATGGGGCAGAACTTTCTTGCTCCATTCAGGGGTCACTCAGAAACTCTATGCTGACTGCCTCAGTGGCTTTCGTTGCACATTCAGGGGCATTATTCTGTTCCTTGTATAAACTTCCACGTGTTCCTAAGGAATTCTGATGTTTAATGGTCTCTCTCACTGTCTATCCTCAGGTGACTCTACCCTTCAGGAAGATTTATGCATACATGTCAAAAGCTGCCAGATTTCCATCTCTTTCTCTTTTCTTTCCCCCCACCTTCCCCTTCAGTTTCAGAGTGAGTTGTCACTCCTTAACAGTTTATTTTCCATAAATACACAGAGAGCACCTCACCATTTCCCCAACACTGGAGCACATTCCACTTTCATATGCAAATCCTTTCAGTCAACAATATGGCAGGAATATGTTTAAACATGAAAAGAGATAGCTAATCAATGTACTTTTTGAAAATTATTTATTCCTCTACTCCCTTCTGTCTTTACTCAGGCAAAACTCCCATGAACATCTAGGGGAATTTTGCCTGTGAAAGGACTAAGTAAAAATTGAGTAAGAACATTAGTATTTGGCTTTATTCTCTTCTACTCTAGTTCCTATACCACACCCAACCCTGTGGTAGATTTCTAGGCTGCCCTCAGACAATATTCTTACCACTGCTCAAAGGGTAGCTGGATGCAGCAGTCTCTCAAATACTTGCCTGTTTGCCTTATAGAAGTAGATGGGTAAGCTTACCTCAGTATTTGAAGTATTACCTGAATTTTCCTACAGAACACTGCAAAGACTGAGATAAAGTTGCTGAAGTCTAAGTTATGCCTGGTAGGCACAGAGTTCTCTTGGGGACAGCACAGAACCATCCCACCCTGGGAAAGTACCAGAGGTATTCTGACCCTACTTGGTGAAGTGAAGAAACAGATTGACAGAGCCAGAAGGGTACCCAGAAGTTATCTACTACAGGACAAGCCCAACAAAGAAAGTAACAGAATGCCACTAGCTGTCACCTACTGCCCCCAACTAAAACCTCTCCAGTGCATCATCAAGGATCTACAACCTATCCTGAAGAATGATCCCTCAATCTCACAGACCTTGGGAGACAGGCTAGTCCTCACATAAAGACAGCCCCCCAACCTGAAGCAAATACTCACCAGCAACCACACACCACACAACAGAACAACTAACCCAGGAACCAATCCCTGCAACAAACCCTGTTGCCAACTCTGTCCGCATATCTATTCAAGGGACATCATCATAGGACCTAACCACATCAGCCACATCATCAGGAGCTCATTCATCTGCACATCTACCGATGTGATATATACCATCATGTGCCAGCAATTCCCGTCTACCATGTACATTGGCCAAACCGGACAGTCTCTATGCAAAAGAATAAATGGACACAAATGAGACATCAAGAATTGTAACATTCAAAGATCAGTAGGAGAGCACTTCAATCTCCCTGGACGCTCAATAACAGACTTAAAAGTGGCAATTCTTCAACAAAAAGCTACAAAAACAGACTTCAAGGAGAAACTGCAGGATTGGAATTAATTTACAAACTGGGCACCATCAAATTAAGCCTGAATAAAACCTGGGAGTGGATAGATCACTACAAAAAGTAATTTTCCCTTTGCTGATATTCACACCTTCTTATCAACTGTTGGAAATGGCCATTGGCCACCTTGATTGCACTGGCCTCATTAGCACTACAAAAGTAATTTTCCCTCTCTTGATAGTCACCCCTTCTTGTCAACTATTGAGAATAGATCACTTCCACCTTAACCGAATTGGCCTCGTTAGCACTGACCCTCCACTTGGTAAGGCAACTCCCATCTTTTCATGTGCTGTATATATATATATATATATACACACACACTGCTTACTGTATGTTTCACTCTATGCATCTGATGAACTGGGTTTTAGCCCATGAAAGCTTATTCCCAAATAATTGTGTTAGTCTCTAAGGTGCCACAAGTTCGCCTCATTGTTTTTCCTCTCCAGAGCGTGAGTCCCCACCTGGTGCAGAGCACAGCTCCCTGCTCTTTCCGGCTGTGAGCAAGGAGGGAGCAGAGAGGGATGAAGAGTGGATGGAGTCTTGCCTCTGCCTGTCTCCCTGTTTGCTGGCCACATGTCTGGTCAGGCCTGCGTGGGGAAATAAGCTACATCGTTTCAAAGGCTGTGGTCTCTTATTTCACCTCTAGTGCAGGTGGGGAGAAACTATGCCTCAGAGGAGTGTCTGATTCAAAGCCCCTGGTAAGATTACCCTCAGGATGGTGAAGTTTACCCATCATCCCTTGCTCAGGGCTGTGCCCACTTGAATCCTTAAGGATTAAAGACTAGATGGAGAGCCTATTACTCACATTGGTGGACATTTACAACCCTGGGCAGCCTTGTTGCAGCTATTTGTGGAAGTAACTGCTCACCAGGATGAGTAAGTAGCTTGGAGTCAGGCCTTGTGTTTCCTTACCGTGCAGTAAAACTGAAGATGAAGCCTATGACTTGTGCTCTGCTCCTTTCAACAATAAACAAGAGCACTTTACAGTGACACACTGAACAAGTTCTTCATAACTGCACCTGTATTGAGAGACAGAGTTGGACTCGGTTCAGACAGCAGACCCATTTTACTAAAACAATGTTTTGGGACTTGTATTAGAAGGCAGAATAAAATATAACACTTCCCTAACCCCCAAGTTCAGAAGCAGCTCTCGCTGCATTTTTCAACCTCCTTTTGAGGTTTCTATTGGCAGAACATCAGTCACTTTATTTATACAGGGCCGCTGTTCACAGCACTAAAAGCGCTTCATAGAAGCCAGTAACATACCTATTTTAAACAACAGTCAACAAATTATTTGTTCAGAAAACAGGCTTAACATGCCCCAGCTCTTGGCTAGAAAACCCCAAACTTGAAATGATCTAATTTGGCTGAATTATTAAATACACAAATACAAATGTGCTCCTTGTCGATTCTAGGCCTTTTTTAAAAAAAAAAATGTGTAATAAATAATAATATAACCTTAATAGGGCATCCCCAATCCTGCATCTAGACATGAAAATCAGGGGTTAGATACATTGGATCAAAGATGATGGTTCTTACTCACTGCTCGACTGTGGTCCCTTCACCCATGCTGAGTAGTTCCTCCCTTGCTCTGAAAGATGCCTCATTGAAGCCAATCACATCACATGAATAGTAAGATACTACTCAGTGTGAGTCAAGTGTTGTCCAGCTCTTATTCAGTAAAGAAACCCTCTTGCTGCACCATTCTTTCAAATATTCAATTAGGTCTTCCTTGGGCAAGATGCCTATGGAAGTCAATAGGGTTTATGACTGAGATAAGGACTATGTACAAAATGAAGAGCCAGTTTGTGAAGCAGTCCTACAAGGTCATAGGAGCATGTAAGATCCCCCATCCCCCTTACAAGGCTTCCTCACATCACAGCTACTGATGGATAGAGGCAGAGTAACCAATACTTCTAGATGGTAAGTAGGCAGAGAGTACTGGAGAATGAGCAAAGCCTTGTCTTCTCATTTCCCCTCCTCAGTGCAGTAGCATTAATGCTATTAGAGAACCACCTTCTAGAGCAGTGGTGGGCAAACTTTTTGGCCTGAGGGCCGCATTGGGTTTCGGAAATTGTATGGAGGGCCGTTTAGGGGAGGCTGTGCCTCCCCAAATAGCCAGGCATGGCCCGCTCCTCCCCCTCCCCGCGCTTCTCACCCCCTGACGGCCCCTGCAGGACTCCTGCCCCACCCACCACCACCCCGCTCCCTGTCCCCTGACTGCCCCAGAACCCCCACCCCTGACTGCCCCCGACACCCCATCCAACCCCCCTCCTTCCTGACAGTCCCCCCAGGATCCCTGCCCCCATTCAACCCCCCGTTCCCTGCCCTCTGACCGCCCCGACCCCTATCCACACTCCCGCCCCCTGGCCACCACCCCAAACTCCCCTGCCCTCTATTCACTGCTCCCTGCCCCCTTACCGCGCTGCCTGGAGCACCGGTGGCTGGCGGGGCTCCAGCCGCACTGCCCGGCTGGAGCCAGCCATGCCACCGTGCAGCACAGAGCCCCGGGTCAGGCCAGGCCCTGCAGCTGCGCTGCCCGGCAAGAGCTCGCAGTCCCGCCACCCAGTGGCGCAGTGAGCTGAGGCTGCGGGGGAGGGGCCGGGGACTAGCCTCCCGGGGCCAAGAGTTCAGGGGCCAGGCAGGAGGGTCCCATGGGCCGGATGTGGCCCCCGGGCCGTAAGTTTGCCCACCTCTGTTCTAGAGGCTGCAGCGTGCTAGGCTCTGTGCAAACAGTGTCAGCCGCTGCCAATGATTTCATAGTGAATACTGCTTGATTCGGGACTGCAGGACGACTTCCTAAGTGGATCTTGATATTTGAATCTTTTCTTAAGAGAATATCAGGGTTACTTTCATTGCAAATCTTGTCTCCATTGTAGATTTTATTTTAATGTAGTTCCATTGAAAATTTGAGGTTTGGGAAGTAAAAATAATTAGATATGTCTCTGGGGGAGTCATAGATCTGAAGGCATGAAGAGACCACTCCGATCATCTGATCTCATCTCCTGCATAGCATAGTTCATAACATTTCACCCATTGATTACTGCATCTAGTCCAGTTGCTCTGAACTAGAGTATGTCTTTTAGAAAGTCATTCAAGTCACAGAGAAATTACCACATCCTATGACAAGCTATTCCAATGGTTAATTATCTTCCATGGTAAAAAATTGCATCTTATTTACAGCACAAAACTTTGCCGACTTCAATTTCAGGCCATTGGACCCCATTCTGTTTTTTTCTGTAAATTAAGGAGCCCTCCAGTCTCAGATCTCCACAGTCACCTAAATGCTCATCCATTATTAGGTTGGATGGTGACCTCTTAACCAAGAGGTTGTTTTGCAGTACAGTGAGTTTGCGGGTTTCTCCATTTTCACAGGTGCCAGGAGGTTACTCATTAACTTCAGCCTTGAGCTAGGCAAAGCAGCCAAAACTTCAATCTGCTTCTGATAGACCTATGGGATGAACCAAAGATTGTAGCACACCTTGCTACTATGTACTACCCCCTGCTTTCAATGGGGCTACTCCTTGAATACGATACATCTCAATGGAAAGATGGGAGACTCTGTCCCCAATGGCTAGATTGTGCCTGTGTCATACTCTGCTAATTAACGTCCTCCTTTACATACCTGCCTGACCATCTAAGACCTACCCATAGCTGGGTTCCAGGTCTGGTACAGAGTGTAGCACCTTCTTGCCAGATACATCCCTCAGCAAGTGAGTGAGCTCAGAAGGGCTAGAGAGAGATGAGGCATGTACAAAGCTTTGGTACCAGGTCTGAGGAGGAGAACTAAGCGTTCCGTTTTCAAGGGCTGCAGTAAATTATTTCCCTCTGGTGCATGAAGGGAACATGGGAGGAACTGTGCTTCTGAAGGACTGCTTCTTGGTGTGTACTTATAGGGCATGTAGCAGAACAGGGGCCTGATCTCAGATGGGGCTTCTAGCCACCATCTTGACTGACACACTAGGATTGAATTGGCAACCTCCCAAACTAAAAGTATGAGCTGCTATAGCTGGAGCTAAAAGGTCAAATACTCTAAAACACCTGTTCACACACTGTAATGCATACTTCCCAATGGGTTACACTACCGTAATACAATAAATAAATAAAATAAATTAAGGACTGAAAACACCACTGCAGAAGATAATACCATATGACTACAAGTTTTAATTATGTCCTATCAGAATATTGACGTATATAACACAATTGGATTTCACATTTTTGACAAAGCCATCACCCTAGTGTTTAAACACCATTTCTCCTGTTAATATAATAGAGACTTGAGTGGTTTCAAAAGGAATTTCCTATTTTATTTAACAGGTTTACTTGGTAGGAGAAAAGCAAAGGCATCATTCAAGGCAAAGATTGGGCAAGGTATGCACACAGGGAATAGTTTGCTATGGCAGATATTTCCATATCTTCACTTCTGCTATTACTAATATGTGCACTTGAAAACATGAAACAAACCTTAAAGCCATATTTTTTTTCAGAGCCCTAAAATAGATTAAAGCAAATGCAGATGTGGAATTGGTGCAAAACAGATGCTGAAAAGCCATGTCAATATCCTAAAGGAATCCATTCTCTGACAGAAAGAAACTTAATTCCTATGATAAAGAAATTGGTTATGTATTGTTATACCAAATGTGATTAATGCTTTGTGGTGATTAATCAACTGCAAAATGTATAATTGTGCCATCTGTATTTTTCCAGCTTCTTGTCACTTAAGAATTCTACTGGAGGAGTTGAAGGTGGGGTAATGAAGACTCGTGGTATTTAGAGTGCTTTAAAGTTTAAAGCACACTTTGAAAGCCTGGGGAATCAAGTAACAGAAAGAGCTGGCACGTACTGTAGTAGCAAAACACTAAACATATTAAGCAAAGATCCCAGATGACTCATTGCCTTGATAGCTACTTGTGTGGAAGACCCAGTTATGGGGGTTCACAAAGTCTGGGACCTATGTGGGTTTGCTCCAATTCAAAGCAACCCATTAAGTCAGGGGTTCTCAAAATGGGGGCCGTGACCCCTCAGGGGGTCACGAGGTTATTACATGGGGGGTAGCAAGCTGGCAACATCCACTTCAAACCCTGCTTCGCCTCCAACATTTATAATAGAGTTAAATATTTTTAAAGTATTTTTTTAATTCGGGGGGACGGGGGTTGCACTCAGAGGCTTGCTGCGTGAAAGGGGTCACCAGTACAAAAGTTTAAGAACCACTGCATTAAATCTTCAGGGGAGCACTTGGAAGTTGGTGCTTTGAGATCACCCCCTGTTGGCTGATTTACCAAACAGCACCAACTTCCATGCAAGCACCATCAGTCTTCTTGAAGCTCCAGACAAAGCAAAGCTATCTGCGTGGATAGTTCAGGGGACAGGAAAAAAACTCAAAACTCACACTTTTGCAGAGCTTTTCTCTGGGCCAATTTCAAATCTGAGGTAGATGAGTGTGACTCCAAGTCATTTGGCTCAGTAAATCTCCCAGCAGTCTTGCAAGGTAAATAAATAGGTGACATGGAATTAAGGACAAAACAAGAGGTGAAAAAATCTTATGCCATCATGCAAACCTGTCCTAACCACAGTGGACTTGCACCCACTTACACCGTGGATGAATTTGGCCCAGAATCACAAGTTTTATTTAACTTCCAGAGTAACATACTTTATTTTACACCATTATTCAGAATTCCATTATACATCTGAGTCTATTCTAAGTGGCACAAAGGGCTGGTTTGGCTACCCAGCACTGGGGAGCTGTAAAGGTACAGAAATTTGACCACCTACCCCTGCCTCATCAGCTGCACCTAGCAGAGCAGGACCTTGACTGAAGATTTAGTCCCAGGTCTTATAGTCTCCTAGACTTTGACACAAAAGTGCTCTGGTCCTGTTATGGTAGCACTTTATGGTGTACTTCCATTTCAGTGATTGTTGCTCTGTTTCTGGTCTTTCAACGGTCACGGATAATGTTTTTTTCTTGCAGCTATTCAGATAAGCCAGGAGAAATTGTCAAAAATGGACTTCAGTGGAATTGCTTCAATGGTGGCCTTAACTGTTCCAATTAATCCTGGGTCAATTTGCATTCTAAAAGTTCCATCGTCATTTGGGGGATGATATATGTACTACAAATTCAGTCTCAATGTGGACTATCACCGGTCGATGCTGGCTGTGCGGAGAGTTGCCAAGGATATTTCTGGAGGCATTCTGAGTGATTCCAAAGTGGTCTTTGGTGAGGAAACAGAGATCCAGGTTGTAGTCTCTGTACCAGCATGAAAAAGAAGGTATTTGTCTTTGTTAACCATTCAGCAAGTGCCTTGCATGCAGTGTTGTTACTATCATAGCCCCACATTGTGTGGTGGCTGTTGAAATCACCAACATATATAGTTGGGTGAGAGATGGTCGGTAATGGGTAAGGAGGCCAGTCAGTATTTGGTGATTTATACACATTAGCTACCATTATCTTGCCAATTCTTATTCAGCTGGTGAAGATTCCAGAGTTGCTCCTGGTGACTATCACATCATAATCCTCAATGGCCTGCTTGAGGGGTGTGGCAAGGCTGTGTTTTGGGTGATGGATGGAAGCAAGGTGGCAGCATGATTCTTGAGCATCATCTTTGATATGGGTTTCTGGCAGGGTGATGAAGTCAGTCATATTGTCTCTCACAATGTGAGATAGGTAGTGACTTTTAGGTTGAGGCATACCTTGAACAGTCAATTGGCAAATTAGTAGCTTTGCTGTTTTTGCCTGAAGTATTTTTTTAAAGTACTCTGTTCTGGAAAGGAACAAAAAGCACTCTCCATCTGTATTCAGGGCTTAATTTGCAAACACAGGACAAGGGCCAGATTTCACAGCTTTCTTTTATAGTTAGATAGGGTCAAAGCTGTAGACAATGTGTTTAGGGCAGTACAAAAAGAGATCTCATTTTTTGGTTGTGATCTTCTGTACAGACCAACAACTAACCACAGACATGCAGAACACTCATTCAACCAATCAATATCCAGGGGAATTATCAGCTCCCAAGGGGCTGAAAGGACATATATTCAGAAATTCAATCCCGCAACTCTTTCTGACCAGGTCTGAGAGTTTAGTGATGGTTTGTGTAAGGGCAGGATTTTTCCCCCCTGCTTCTTTAATGCTTTGCTATTGAACATCGGTGCATGCAGTTTTACCTGGGCTGGAACAGAAGACAATTGATGATCTACAGATTGTAGACAGTCTTGCACCGTAAATCAGACAATGGAGCAAGTCTGAAAGCTACATCTTTGCTTACTCCTTGGAAGACTGAATATGCCTTTGAATAGCAGCAAGCTATTTATCTGCCATTGGATCTACAGCACAAATGCTTGTGGCACCCATCCATGTGGTATCCAACTGGGATGTTGTTATATCTGACAAGCCAATAGGCCTTCTGGCTTCTTTCATTAATATCTTTAGTATTTCACCATTGCAGCTGAGTTTTTAACTAGGCTTGGCAGGATTCAATTTTTTTTTCTAATTTTAACAATTAATATTCATTTTTATTTTTCAATTTTTATTGTTTACAGTTGCTAAAAATTAAGGTGGGGTAGAACTATGGTTAGGGTTAAAGCAACACTAACAGTGGGGTTTAAGGGCGTGCCCTGCATGGCCAAAGGGCCCAAGATACCTGCAGTCCTGGACTGGTGGAGCAGAGACCCTTTTCCAGGACTGCAAGGAGGAGGATGAGCCACTGGGCCTGGCTGAACAGTTCCTGCCCAAGGTCAGCTCCCACACTCTTGGCTGGTGGATGAGTGAGCAGGGCAGTAGCAGTAAGGCCTCAGAGGGCTCCCTGCATGGCTGTGTGGCCAGTGACACCCAATCTATGCAGGCACAAAGTGCAGGGAAGGCTATGGTCCTGGCAGAGCAGAGCAGAGAACCCCCAGCCATGGCCGCAAGGAAAAGGATGAGTCCCTAGTCACGGGGGAGGCCACTCCACTGCTGAATGGCTTCTGTCTGGGAACAGAGCCATCAGCAGCAGGGTGACCTCCCCCAAAGAAGGGGGACTTATCTGCTCCTTGCAGTCCTACCCAGGGGACACTGCTCTGCCTTTCCTGGATTGCACCTTCTCCACACCTTACACCTGCAGTGATAATTTGTTACCAGCCCTTAGGTTTACCACCTACCCGGTATTTGACCGGCCTGGTAGTCTTTATCTTTACACTGATAAAGATGACACAAGGAATTTTTTTCAGGTAATACAGACCATTTAAAGTCTATGCTCCCATGGACCCATACCACTCCGAGCTCAAGACGGGTCAACATACTTTAAGGACAGTGAAGCCATCAAATCCAGATGGAAGGAGCATTTTGAGTTACTCCTGAACTGTGAGTCAACTGTCTCTGATGCCACTATTGAATCTATACCTCACCAACATGAACAAGAATCTCTTGCTGACCCCCCACCCCACCTCGAAGAAGTAACTTGAGTCATTATGCAAACTAACAAGGCAGCAGGGCCAGATGGCATACCAGCTTAAGTCTATAAGTTTGGAGGTGAAGAACTGGTAAAGATACTCCACAAACATTTTTCTTCATATCTGGTATAATGTGAAGAATCCAGAAGACTTGAAAAATGCTAACTTTGTTACAGTCTTTAAAAAAGGAGATAAGCTGGAGTGTGGAAGCTATCGAAGCATTGACTTGCTATCTACAGCAGGGAAAATTCTCGCCCGTATTCTCTTAAACCAATTACTTCCCCTTGCTGAGGAAATATTGCTGGAATCTCAGTGTGGTTTTAGATGATCCCATGGGACAACTGACATAATTTTTGTAGCCAGCCAAATCCAGGAAAAGTCTCGGGAACAAAATGAAGGTCTGTACATCGCTGTCATTGATTTGACAAAGGCCTCTGTCAATCACAAAGCCCTGTAGAAAGCGCTGGCCAGATTTGGCTGCCCTACAAAATTTATTAAGGTCCTAGGGCTACTCTATGATCAGAGGACTGCCACAGTTCTCTGTAATGGCCTTGAGATGGAACCTTTCATAATCAAAACTGGGGTTAAGCAAGGATGCGTTATTGCCCCAACTCTGTTCTCCATCTATTTAGCAGTCATTTTGGACCTTGTTGAAGATCACCTCCCCAATGGAGTTGACATTCAAAACAGAATGGATGGGCGGCTTTTTAATTTTTGACATCTCCGCTCGAAGTCTATAGTCTTTAGGGCGTCCATAACTGATCTTCAGAACATGGATGACTGTGTCATCCTCGCACACACTGAGAATGACCTTCAGCCCATATTGGATTTTCTTGCACAAGCTTACCGAATCCTAGGACTCTCACTCACTCTTGAGAAGACTAAACTGCTCTATCAACCTGCTTCAGGCCTTACACATGAACCACCACAAATCAGCATAGAGGGTCAAACTTTGGAGACAGTCGAGCACTTTTGGTATCTCGGTAGCCCACTTTCTCAAAACACAAAAATCAATTATGAGATCCAGCACAGGATCCAGGGTGCAAGTGCTTCCTTTGGGAAATTGCTCTGATGCATTTTCATGGACCGTGACCTATGGCAGGACACCAAGATTCAAGTCTATAAGACAATTGTTGGTGCTACACTCCTCTATGGATGTGAAACCTGGGTGCCCTATCGACAGCACCGCAAGAGTCTGGAGAGGTATCACCAATGATGCTTCTGGAAGATCCTTCATGTCCAGTAGGAAGATCGCTGCACTAATGCCTGCATCCTCCCTGAAGCCAATGTCACCAGTATTGAAGCAACGATCCTCATGCATCAACTTCACTGGGCTGGACATGGTGTGTGGATGCCAGACTCTCACCTCCCAAAACAAATTCTCTACTCGCAGCTCACCCATGGTCAGAGATCGTATGGTGGTCAGAGGAAATGCTGCAAAGACTCACTGAATGCATATCTTAAGAAAACTGATGTGGACATCACAAGCTGGGAGGAGCAAACCACCAACCGACCTCAACGATGCCATATCCTCCATCAGGCAGTGGCCCTCTTTGAGGAGTGGCACCTTGCCCTTGAAACTGAAGAAAGAGAGAGAAGGAAGGGAAAAAGAAGTTTCTACCAGCAGGCAGCTGGCCTGACACAAAATGTCTGTACCTACTGCGGGTGGATTTGCGGTTCCAGGATCGGACTCCTGAGTCATCTCAGGACCCATATGTAAATCCATGGTACCGATCATCCTCAAATCGAAAGATCATCAATCATTATCATTTGACCGCTTGGCCAGGTTTCTTATAGATTTGCCAGTTGCCAGAAAAAAATGTTTAATCTGCCAGGTTGTTTTAATGTGGGTCTAGAGATTTGCATTAGTAGCACATACACTGGGATAGCTAATGTTAAAAGTGTGTGTGTCCCACGAAAGGTGCTGCAGTGTTCCCCCTTTCACAGTTTATGCAAAAACAGATCAAAGCTGTTGAAAATACAGCAGCTGTGTGCCCAACACACAAGTCATGTGCACCATGACTGTGTGAGAGAGAGGGTTTGAGTCAGGTGAGAGTGAGGAGATGTAATCAGGGGTGCTGGAACTAGGGGTGCTGCAGCACCCCATGACTTGGAGCAGTTTCCATGATAGAGAGGGTTTACAGTTTCGCATAGTGGCTTTCAGCACCCCCACTATACAAATTGTTCCAACACCACTGCTTGCGATGTGATCATTCATAGCTATAACCATTATTTTTCTAGATACTATAAGCAGCTATTGAAGGAGAGGGGGATGCAGAGTTGACTTGTGGTTGGGGTTGCAGTGAGCTTGCCTTGGTGGGGGCGTGCCAGTTTTTTGCATTTCAAAGGTGGTAACCATACCAACCCGGCAGCAGTTCAGGGAGACCTCCACTGCCCTGCTGTCACTGCTCCCTCACTCCAGGGACAGCAGAGCTGCAGCGGGCTCTCCGTGCTGCCATGGGGCTGGTAACACCAGGGGGCTGCACTCCCTCTGACTATTACTGATTGACATTTATATCGGTGCATCTCAAAGGTGGCAGATAACAGAACAAGAAGCAATCGTCTCAAGTTGCAGTGGGGGTGGTCTATGTTGGATATTAGGTAAAACTATTTCACTAGGAGGGTGGTGAAGCAGTGGAATGGATTACCTAGGAAAGTGGTGGAATCTCCATCCTTAGAGGTTTTTTAAGGCCCAGCTTGACAAAGCCCTGGTGGGATGATTTAGTTGGGGTTGGTCCTGCTTTGAGCAGGGGGTTGGACTAGATGACCTCCTGAGGTCCTTTCCAACCCTAATCTTCTAGGATTCTATGATCTGCTGCAATTAATGTTTACTAATATCTATTGATTTTAATCAAATCCTGCCAAGTGCATTTATAACTAACTAGCAGGTAGAGCTTGGAGAAGTGAAGGAAGATGGAATCCTGATAATGCATCCTCTATTTATGATCATGAATATAACTTGGATGTTCCCAATTTTTGAATGTTTGGCCTAGAACTCTTCTTGATCTTGTAGGCGTTAAAGGCCATGCTTTGTGTCATTAGAAAGTCATTTTCCCTCAATTTGCAAAAAGAGTATAGGGTGAGCTATTCAAAGGACCCTAAAGAAGGTCGGCACCCAGCTTCAGAGGCATTGAGGTGTCTAACACCCTTAGGATTCTTAGAAAGTCTCAGCCTCTGTTCCAAGCTCCAATTCCTGAAAATAAATAAGCCCAAACAAGATAATTAATATACAAGAAAACAAAGAGGCATTTTCTCTGTGTGTGTGTGTGTTCTATTAATTTACAAGGCTATACTCAACTAGTGGAAATTCATTTCTAAACATTTTAATTATTTATGCTGACTATTCTCATCCACAGTTGCCAACTTTCACGTGGTAAATAAGCACCCCAACTTTCACAATAAGCCAAAAAGCAAGCTAATCCCATTTCAAAACAAGGCCCAAACCAAGCCAATCCCTAAAAACCCCAATACTCTATGTTACTATATCCCCTGGTGTGCAGTCTGGGACTGTGGTGGGCCCGCTGTGCACCCCTGACTCTCTCCCCTGCTTGCCGGGAGATGGTCAAAAAAAAAAAAAAAAAAAAAAGAAGCAACAAGCCAAAGAAGCAACAAGCTACAAGCAAAAAACTAGCCAACAAGCAACTCACAAGCCAACAACCAACTCACAAGCCCAATTTCTGCATTTTTTCCACGGGTTTGGCATGTGAAGTGTGGAGGTTGTGTGTCCAGGTGGGTGAGCAATATTCTTAGGTAGGATAGACAAGGGCCAGTGAAAAGCTTCATAGAATTTTCACATTGGCTCCCCAGGTCATTCTTGCCAGTTTCTGGAGGAGATTTATGTTGTCACGAATATTTTTGGTGGTATTCGAGGCTTCGTTCTAATGTCACACCAACATATTCCGAGCTGGGGATCATGTCTTACCTCTTGGCCACATAAGTCCAAGTGCAGCTTGGCAGTAGCCTTTTGACTGGTTAGTCAAAATGCTAACACAACAGCCTCAGTGTCATTTGATTTTAGCTGCTAATATAAGAAATATTCTTCAATGGTTTGAAGATCCTTGGTTAGGATTTGTTTTGGAGTAGGTACATTCCATGCCTCAGTAGTCAGAGCAATGTCATCATCACAGACATATTTCTGTGATTATGTCTGAGGAAGGTTGCTGGTGTGTATATTAAACAAGATACATGTTAAAACAGATCTCTGTGGTAGGTCATCACTGAGAGTGTGTGGCCTGCTGATCTGATCACCAAGGAAAATGTGAAATCTACAGGCGATCAACATTTCTCAGAGCAAGTTTATCATTGCAGTACATGTGATAATTTTGCTGGCGTTCAAGAAAAGGGTATTCCCCCGTACAGTGTGATAGCCGGAGGGTAAGTAAGAAAACTGACCCAGTTTTTAGTTTTTGCTGTAATCCCACCTCAGTGTGTATTGTTAAGGCTAACACTTGGTCAGTACTGCCGTGGCCTGGTGAGAAACCTGTTTGTTTATTCAATAACATTGCTTCTACAAGGGCATAATCCTTGCCAATAATGTTCTGTCCATGAGCTTGTACGATGTGCAGAGGATTGATATGGGCCATTGCGATGAAAGATTACTGGTTGGCTTCCTGGGCTTGGCAATAGCAATGGCCATAGCCTCATGCCAGATCACTGGGACAAGCTCTGGTGAATGGATATTGGAGAACAGTGAAGCCTGTCATTACTGTCTCTTGGCTCTGAGGTTTTTAAGAAATTCTGGAAAGACACCACAAGGGACTGCAGCTTTCCTGGCTTCCAGGAGTGAAAGGACCTTATATACCTTCTCGGTGGTGAAGGGTGGTGATATAGGATGGAGGAAGCAGAGCATGAGCTGATTAATTGTTGCAGCTCTCTGCATACTTTGCACACTTTGGGCTGCCATGCTCCGCCCTGTTACATGTGAAGGCAACAGAAATGGTTACTCAGTAAAAGGTGACTTCTTCTTGAGCCACTTCAAGAGAAGCATAGGACCAGCTCGTCAATGAAACAGTTTTTCATTGGAACAGAAACTTTTTGTGGGAATTTATCAGTTCTGACGGGAAGGGCTCTTAGATCCCGGATAGAATGTCTGGTAAAAAAAAAAAAAAAAAAAAAAAACAGACATAGACACCCTACTCCACAACAACCAAGATGCTCACCTGGAAGGTTAAGCCTCGAGTCTCTATTCTGCCTGATTCAGGGTAGGGATGTAAATCTTGGTGTCCCACATCCCAGCTGAGGGCCATAAACACTGGGCTAGAGAGGCAATCTTATCATCATCAAAGCTTATCATAGAATCCTAGAAGATCAGGGTTGGAAGGGATCTCAGGAGGTCATCTAGTCCAACCCCCCACTCAAAGCAGGACCAATCCTCAATTTTTGCCCCAGATCCCAAATGGCCCCCTGAAGGATTGAACTCACAACCCTGAGTTTAACAGGCCAATGGTCAAACCACTGAGCTATCCCTCTGGTGGAGCTGATCGTTTGGTATAAATAATTAAATATGCATTAGTTCAAAGAGCAAATTACAGCACTTATCTGGAATGTAGGAGACCCACATTCAAGTCCTTGGTCTGAATTAGGCAGAGCAAGGAATTGAACCTGGGACTCCCACATCCCTGCTGAGTGCCCTAAACACTTTGGGAGTGGGGGTAAGGGAGATGTTCTTGTTTTCTGGCTGTTTTTTAGGGGGAAAGAAGTCTTAAGGAGTTGGTTTTGTCCCAGTGTGGAACAGGGAAAATTTTAGCTGGGCTGGAAATCCATTTCCCACCTACTTCTGGGTGGCACAGTTGCTGTGCAGATTGTTTGGTGCACAAGCTTGAAACTGCGGCAACTTTGGGGCCCACGGTGCAAGTTTACATTGTTGAGGTGATGTCTACCCAATCTATGACCAATTATGGTAGAGCAGCAGTACCTCTATTTTACACACATAAAGAACATTTCATCCAAGGACCTCAGCTTGCTTTAATACCCCATTATACCTAATCACGCCTCCGTGCGGTAAATGAGCCAGGGTCTCAAGGCAAATCGGCACACTGACAGTTTTATTTTCTTCATCTCCAAGTTGTAATGTGTTGTTACTAAGGCCCCAAATCCTGTAATGAACTCCGCATAAGTGGATCCCTACACCCAAATTAAGCACATAGCCCTAAATTAACATAGGACTAATCCCCAGGCTTCAAGATCATCCAGGCAGCTATTATTTTCTTCCCCAGAAAAGTCTCCAGTAACCTTCTGAAGTTACATGCACTGTATTACTGTACATGGTGCTTCCACTGCTAACTGCGGAGACCAAATTCTCATTTGAGTGAGAACCTCGAGCAATACCATTGAATTCAATGGGGATATTTATGATTTTTTTGGCACTAGTGCAGCTGAGAATAAAACTTGACTGTAACAGTCTGTTTTGTATTCCAGCCACTCTTTCAGCCTGAACTGATCAAATTTTAAAGAGGACTGGACAAAGCACTACAAAATATACTGTAGGGAACAATCCTGCCCTGTTCCATGGTGGAAGAGGTGAAACAGATCTGATGACCCAACAGAGCTTTCCCATTACTAGTTTCCATGATTCACTACCATTCCTCTCCTCCACATCTTGATTAAATATTGAGGAAAATCATTATTTATACATAAACCTAACCATTTAAAGGTACTTCAAATGGAGCCAACTACAAACACTTTGTTAAAGGAAGGCAACGTTCAAAAGACACCATATCTCTGAGTCCCAATTAGGCCAGATCATTAAGGAAATATATTGCAATTAAGTTTACATCCAGTGCATGGAACTTGTTGCCAGAAAACAGGAATCTTTTAATTTTTTTTTAAATTTGATTTTATTCTATCATGATTATTATCACAGTATGAGTTCATTGTTTCAGATAAAATATAGACAAGCATTACTGAATTTTCTAAATAAATAAAAAAAAAACAATGTACCTAATTAAACAATTATCAGTTCAAACCCACAATTAGAAACAAAAACAAATAGAAAATTATGCAGCACTAAAGGGCCTCTTGTCTTCTCAATGGGCACATGCAACTCCCATTTCTGTTAACTCCTTGAGCACTGCAGCTGGCTATGCTCATTCTCATTAAATCATACTGAGGAACTGAAGCAATGTGAACTCACTCGTTGCTAAATTCTGTCTCTTAAGGGACCCAGATACCTTTGAACTGCCAATCTTCCCCTTCCCAGCTACCTGTGAATTCCACTATCCCACTATTCTACTATTGATTTAGTTGGGTTTGGTCCTGCTTTGAACAGGGAGCTGGACTAGATGACCTCCTGTGGTCTCTTCCAACCCTAATCTTCTATGAACACACAGAAGGCCCAACCTTATTCCTTTAACCTGGTTCCTCTCTCTGACCCTTACTCTTCTTGACCTCTGCTCTAATCTCCCATCCAACTGCTGGAAACTCTCCCACAACCCTCCTGGATATGCAGACCTAACAACGCTCCTCCCAGCTTTTAGTTATCTGCTCTTCCCACATACCCTCCTATAAGAGTCCCAGTTCCTAAGAGCTGCTGGCTCTCTCCTGCTTCCCATCCTCCCGCTTAGGCAGAAAGCTTCAGTCTCCCAGCTTGTGGTTCCTTTCCTCTCTCCTCCTGCATGCTAGACTTTACTTGTGACCCAGTAGCAGGCTTCCTCTCTCTTCTCCCTGCCACCTGGAACTACAGCCCTAACCCAACCTACCTTACAAGGTCCAGAAACCCCAGGTAGGAGCCTCCCACCTCAGCATGCCCCGAGAGCACGCACTTTACAAATGACATACTGTCATGAACCTGCTGGCTCCCAGGTTTTCATCATCCCCATTGCAGTCACAACTCACACATTGCTTTGCAAAGGCTGCTCCTGCAGCCTGCATTGTATACTTCTGAAAGCTGCACAATGCATTAAGGCCCAATTGCCTTTTGATTTTCATTGCTTCCATTTTAAAGGAGCCACCTCAAGCTTAATTTAGAGCGGTGCTAAACACCTGCCTTTGATTTCAACAGGAGTTTTACCTCCTACATTCACAGAGCATTACTGCACAGATTGTGGTTTGTAGCATAGAGCTCTCCAGACTCTGGGAATTAATTAGTTTAGAATTTACAGCAAGCAAGAATGGGGCATGCCCGGTAATATTCTTAAACTGTTTCCCATTTAGGAACTCTTGCTGGTTCTCTGTGTGACGTTCATTTGCACCAAGTTGCCTTGCCTGAACATCTTGGCTCCAGGTGGTTACATTTGCACCAGTGCATTATACAGATCCTGAAGGGAAATTCAGACACCCGACAACAAATTGTTAATTGGATTTTGTAGACACAAAACCAATGGTTAAATGGTCTCACTATAGAACTGTAGTTAGACTCACAGGGAAAGATTCCCCCATTATCAAAGCTCCTCCTTTTGAGATTTCCTTGTTCTCTAGTGAGGCATCCACAGTAAGCAATATAGTACTGTATGATTGTACATCTACTGTGGTGAGACAGGACATTTTTATCTCCCTTGAAAGAGCTGTACAAACAAACTGAGTTTTTGGTTCTCTGGTTATTCCAAAAAATTGAAGAAAAAATAATTTTGAGTCAACACAAAATTATTTTTTTTCAATTTTTTTGGCAAATCAAAAAGTAAAAAATAAATTCTTACAGGTCAATCTGAAATGAAACATTTCATTCAATTTCATGTTTTATAAAACATTTTTTAAAAAATACAGTGAAGGAAATTTTGAAAAAGAAAGTTTTGTATTGAAAAGTCAAATATTTTGTTTTCAAAAATATCTAAACAAAACATTGTGATTCTTTTGGCTTCTTTTCCTTCTTTTTTTTTAAATGCCCTTTTTCCCCCAACCAAAACAATTAGGCAGATTCTACCTACGTTTGTGACATGATTTTGTTGACCCAAAAAGGTTTCAGTTGACAATTTTTCTCTAGTTCCAACTGTGATGAGCACTTTCACAAGCCAACATAGGGAGAAAGTAGAAGGCTCTCGGGTAATGGTGCTTTGTAGTAACTCATGAGATGACTTGTTACTGGGATGATAATAATTGAGGGATCTCATGGAAGGAATTAAATTGCCACTTGTTTCCTTGTGGGTAAGAGCCAATGAGCATCATATATGGACCCCAAGTCAAAAGTGAAAGGCCTACTTCTCTGCTCAGTTATAAAGGTGTAAGTCAAGAGTAACTCCATGGAGGTCTGTGGCATTGCAAAAGTGTGAGTGCAGACAGAATAAGGCTTGAAGAGCCAGTATTTCCCCTGATTTAAACCTTATTGGAATCCCATTATGATAAGGAGGAAGAAGATGACAGTGAATATTATCAAAGCACCTAGACGTTCTAATCAGTGCCATATTCAGTTGGTGCTATAAAAAAAAACATATAGCAGATGGCCCCTTGCAACAGATTTCACAAGGAGTTTTGCTTGATTTGGGACTTAGCACTGGGCTCCAAATTGACATATAAATCTTTCTTTCCTCTTTTTTTTTTAAAAAGAACACCAGAGTTGCTTTCATTACAAATCCTGTGAGTTTTATGCATTTCATTATAATATAATTCCACTAAAAATCTGAGAATTAAGAAATAAACTCATTAGTTATATCTTCAGGGGATAAGCACCTTCACCTAAAAAAACCCTGTAAAGTTGTCATAAAATGATACATAAGACATTTGAAATGACTTATTAAAAGGTAATGGTTTTCCAGGCAACAAGTCGCTCAGCATCTTAGAATATAAACCATATATTTAGAAAAGGAGCACTTAAATAGCCCTACAAATATAAATTGCCCTGTGCCATACTTATCTTTTCATAAAAATATAAGAGGCAATGGTCTAGGGCATTGCAGATCTCAAAAGATGCAAGAACTTCATAAACTTTTTGGAAATAGACCATCCCCTTTTCTTTTTAAAAATATTTGTTTAGAGTTGGTGAAACAGTTAGAAATCCAAGTTTCTTATTTATCCAAAGAGAATGTACAGCTACTAACAATCTAAGCTTTCCCCTACATATTGCCCTACAAATGCTTCTCAACCTTGACCTGAGATCTCTATGGGCATGTGAATAATTCAGTCTCCATGTCCCAGTTAGTCTTTAGTTTCTATCTGTTCATCCCCCTCCACATTCCCCTCCATAGACACCCTCTCTCTATTTATCTTAGGATTTCTATAGTGCCTGTCATCAAAGTGTCAAGCTATTGTATGTTGTAAGGCCTATCAAGGATGTCAATCATGGTGAATGATTTTTTCAGTTGTGGGTAGCTGGATAATGCCAATACATAGACCACCAAACAGCCCAGAGAGGTTAATAGCTTTCATTCACTGGACTGAATTTCATCTAGTCACCAGAACTGGGCAAAGACTTTGGAAAAACTATGTGTGAACATTCAATCAAATAAAAGCCGTGCATTTGCTCGGAAAGGATTTGTGGCTCATCTCACACAGTTGTAAAACATTGCTTGCAAGAAAGTTCTAGGAAAGAAAGAGTGGCAAATACTCATATGAATATGAGTCCACATATAAATACTGCTGTGAATCAGTGTTTGCATGAGTAGTTGCACGGTTGATTTGAGCTTTTCCTAGATATGAGTGTCATCCATTTAAGAAACAGAAACATTAACATGGGACTTAAATGGACAAGTGGACAGTGATATTAAATTGGAGAATAATTTACAAGCACACCATGGGTGGCAATATTTTCACATGAACCACTCCTGAATAATTCTGAATGTGATGGATTTGGAGTGGCCTGTAATAATTTGGGAATATTATGTGTTGACCTGTTTATTGTGATGTTTACTGCATGCATATATGAACATAATTCAATAGCTGAATTATCAGGAAATGCACCAAAGATGTATGAGGTCCTCATATACTCTTCTCTGCAAATACTTGAGACAAGGCAGGGGTCATTTACTTTGATGCCTTGTCTTAGCCCCACTACTAGGGCTGCCAGACAGGCTCCTGCAGGAATGACAGTCTCTATGAAAGTGAGTAGATCAAAGGACTTGCAAGGGTTTAAAGAGAAATGCATTCCTTCTGAGACAGGTGCTGGAACAGGAGGTGCTGTGGGTGATGCCGCATTCCCTGGCTTAAGTGGCTCCCATTATATAGAGGGTTTACAGTTCGGTTAAATGACTCTCAGCACCCACACTATAAAAATTGTTCCAGCACCCCTGCTCTAAGAGACAGATTTTTGAGACTGAGTGTGTGTCTGCATGCCAATCCGAGGTGTGACTGCAGCTGGGATACCTCTACCTAAACTAGCATGGCTAAATAATGGGGTTTGGTTCAGTTATTGTAATGATTCAAAATTCAGATCTGGGATCAATATCCTGATTGCAAACACTCACAAAATTCAGGAGGATTTATATTTGAAAGGGCATCTCTAATAAGAGGTTTCTGATCTCAATTATACCAATGTAAATCCTAAATAACTCCTCTGACCTAATGGAGGTACTCTGCATTGTACCATTGCAACTGAGGTTTAAATCTGGCTTTAAATGTACTTAACATTTTTTATGTAAGGATCTTAAATCCTTTTACAGCCATTGACTAACTGGGCCTCACAACACCCTTATTGAAATGGTAAGTAAATATTATGAGGCACATTTCACAGATGAGTAAACTAAGGCACAGAAAGTAACTTTCACAGAGTCCTACAATGACTTGGTGTCAAAGCCAGGAACAAACCAGAGGATGTTTGATTTGCAGCCCCTTTCTCCAACCACTAAACAAATGTATCCCCATGCCCCCCAAAATACCATCCGTGTTGGTAGATTTTTTGACCTACAAATCATGAAAGGCTCGGTCAGATCTGTATGCCAAAAGCATTGGTTTCCTGAATATGATTTGTAGGGTTTGACCAAGTTGGTTCATCAGTATTCATCACCAATGCCTTAGGTTGAAAGGAGAGGAAAAAAACCCAGAAACATGAGAAGGAGAGGAGATCAAAGGACCAGTAGTGAGAGGGAAAAAAATGATTTTCAAGTGCACTGTAGATTTTCTCTTGCTAATGGATTCTCATCACAAACCCCAGGCAAAAGCAACTGTCATGTGATGTGGATACTGTATATGATTCTGCTCCTAAAACAGTGTCTGGTGTACATGCCACACAGATTGCCTGGTATTAGGAAAGTTTGGAAACCAAGAGGAAGAGTCAGACAGGAAGGTTATGGGAACAAAGGTTCCAGAGAAGCAAAGCTTTTAGAAGGTGAGACAATTAGTCAGAGATGCCATAGGGACCTAAGGTTTAGGTCCTAGAAGAAGGTGGCATTTAGGTGAAAGGCAGTTGGGTGGAGACATCATAGGGATCTTAGGGAAAAGGTTCTTGATGCATTTATCATTGATGAGACAGGCCAAAAGATCAATGGGATCTGGGGAGAACTATCTAGTGTGGTATGGTAATACAGTAGTAGGGACGTGAGGGTCAATTTGGCAGTGAATGGGTTGATTAAAATTAGTCAAGGTAGTGGGTCCACAGATAAGGCTATGAGGGAGAAAACTTCCAAAGCATCCAGAAATGTTGATGGGGACAGCACTACTATATCAAACAGTGAAGGTATTCCCTTTTTTCTCAAGCAGGGAAATATGTTTTGAGAGGAGGGGTATTTCTGTATGGGAGGAGCAGGGGGAAAAGTCTCTGTGACCCACGTTGTGGATTTCTGTTACAGATTAGAGACCCATTTTGCACAACAGCAGTCAGTGCAAAACACACAATAGCTATGATCTCACTTAGAGACCCATTGTGTAATTCAGAGAGAAGGGTTTTCCACATTACGCATAAACCCTCTCCAATGCTCCCTTTCTTTTGTTTTCCAGTTCTGGCTTGGATAACAACTTTTAACATAGATGTCCTAACCAAACTGTCTACTATGTGTGTGTCTGATGGGGCCTAATTAATATACTAATTAAAACTGGTCAAATATTATTGGTCACATACATTTTTTAGTGGATTTGGGTTTGGGTTTTTTTTTTTAAACCTGTTCTATAGCTGGTCAAATAGTATGTATGGAGTAGATTAGGACTGACTGGCATCTTTTGCCTTACTTGCTTGTTTTCACAAGGTGTTCCTTACTTCCTATTAGCCCAATACCACTCTCAGCTATAGGCAATATTCCTACTGAGTAATAGAGCTGGTAGTATTGAAAGAAAGGAAGAAAGAAAGAAAGAAAGAATATTATGGATAACAAGAATATTTGAATTATAATAACAAATATAGAATGAAAGAATGCTTTGGAAGGGATATAAAACCTCATGCTTCAGGGCATAACTCAGTCTCTACCTCCACTGGGGACCACTCGAAACTGCCTTCTGTGGTATTTCTTCCACTGTAACATCTGGTGCTGACCACTGGAGTAACTGGACTAGTAGTCCGATTCTGTATGGCAATTTCTATGTTTCCTATTAAGAGAATCTGAGTCCTACTCACTGTCAGGGGTACTAACCACTAGACAACCACATCTTAATTTCAGTCTCTTCTCTCTTCCACCAACATAAATATAGTTTTTAAAGTTAATTCAAAAGTGACCATTGACATCCATGAATGATAGGGATTGGACGTATATTACTTGCATTCTTGGGAAGGGGGAAAATAGTGTGCTATAGCCACTGGTTTCAAGGGAATACAACTGCTCATACATATTATTTTGTTATGGTCTGAGCTGCAAAGACCACTTCAGGTCACCACTTCATATTGTATTGAGTAAACATTTAAGAGGTAAATACTTTTACCCAACTTTGCTGCAAGCAAAGAAATAGACCATGAAAACTCAGGAGAACTGGCTTGATGTTTTCACTCTATTACATTTACTGAGCTGAGGCTCCAAACTTGTGAGGTGTTCAGAACCCTATATATAATGTCCATGCATAAAAACATCACCGAAGGACAATTGCATTAAGACAAGACACAAAAGGAAGTTACCTTGCAGTTTAAGAACTAAATGTTTCAGCACCTTGGTGTGTCAGTAAGAAGCAGGGCAAAGAAGAGGAGAGCTGGGAGTCAGGACTCCAGCGTTCTCACCACAATTTGCTGTCTGACCTTGAGCAAGTCATTTACCCACTCTGGGCCTCACTCTTCCATCTTCAGAATGAGGGTAAAGATATTTCACTAGCTCTAGGGCTCTTGTGATGCTTAATAAATAAGCATAGTAAAACAATAGGGGGGAGGGATAGCTCAGTGGTTTGAGCATTGGCCTGCTAAACCCAGGGTTGTGAGTTCAATCCTTGAGGGGGCCATTTAGGGATTTGTGGCATAAATTGGGGATTGGTCCTGCTTTGAGCAGGGGGTTGGACTAGATGACCTCCTGAGGTCCCTTCCAATCCTGATATTCTATGATTCTACATTGAGATTCTCAGATAAAAGGCTCCACAAAAGCGTAAAGTATGGTGATGCAAGATGTGTCCATTTCCGCATCTGCAGGATGTATACTATAGGCCAAATTCTGTTACTACCCATTCATGCCTTTCTGGCAGCATATGGTGGCTGTAAAGGTGATAAAACAGCCACCAGAAATATTTCCCTCAAAGATGGGTGGAACCAACATACAAGACCTAAAATGTTGCTTGTCAAAGTTTAAGTGAATTATAGTGGCAGACTCAGCTCGGACTTAATGATTATTTTAACCAATTAATTTTCTTAGATATTTTGCCATCAATTAGGAATACATGCTTGGTTGTGGTTTTATTTTTTTCCAAAGTTTCTTTGCACCAGGCACCAGTGAAATGTTGCTGCAGTAAATGCCTGGTGTTTTGCCTTGTACAAATCATAAAAGAATGTATTATCTTCATTTGTCTTCCTTCTTACCACTTAAATATCTACGAGATTGCTCTGGAGATGTATAGAGAGAGTAAATGGATGTAATGATGGTTTGTGTTACAGATGAGAAATAATCATGCCCTTTCATTAGGCAGCTGGAAAGCACAGTGAACTTGGATAACAACAACAGGCAACACTGGTACGCTGATGAGTGAAATATTGTGATTCTCAGTTACCCTGTTTCCACACCGAGCACAGGAAAGGAGGGAGCAAAGGTGGTTTCCCCCCAAAAAACTTCGGCGTCACATTGAGGGTGTGGGAGAGAGAACGAAAAAGCCTCTTCAGACTTTCTGCGGGAAAGTGGGTTGCCCTCCTCTTCTGCAGACCACATTAGGATAGAAATGCCCCCATTCCTTGACTATTTCCCTTCCAGTCCCAACCTCCACATCTTTTCCACACCCCATCCCACCACTCCAGGTGGAGCTACTGAAGTCTACAATGGCAGGACTCGGTTCCTGTGCACACGAATGGTGGGATTGAGGAGAACAGGGGCTTTTTCAGGGGTGCTATATTTCCTGCCCCTTCTCTCCATTCTCTGTAGGAAAGTCAGGAAGTCAAGGGTGGTCAGAGAAAGAGAGCAAGAAGGACCAAAGGGCTTTAGAACTTGATTTCTGAAGGCAGTAGATTAAAAGAGCTGAATATGTATCAATCTGCTAAATAAGGATTAAGGGGAAGCAAGGTAGTGTTCTGCAAATATCTAAAGGGTGCAGAAATACCATAGTGTGAGAGGAATTATTCAGGGCTTACAAAAGGAACAGTGAGGAGTGATGGGATGAGACGGTGAAAGAGAAAACTTCCACATGGTGAAATGTGGAACAGCTTATCCCGTGGAACAGCATCTCAAGAAAAAAGGTAAGAGGCTGCGATCTCGCACATTCAGAGCTAGACTGGACAATGCATTAATAAATGCACTGTAAGGAAGAATCTAGCAGGAAAGCAGACCAGATATGCTGGTGTAACGGGTCTTCTACCGCTGCCATATCTGATTCCATCGTTTGTTGCCCCTTCAGTTCTCGAAGCATTGTGTGTTCATGACTCCTATTAACGTCAAAGGGAGACTCAAGATTAAAAACCCCAGGTGCTGCTTTAAAAATGCATGGTTAAAATGATGTTTCATTATTCTAGTAGAGAAACAGATCCCCCAGATGTGAGCCCCCCTCTCCTCTCCTTTTCACCATGAGCAACCTGTCCTGACACGCCTTGCCTGAAAAGGAAGACCAAGGCTGTTCCACAATTGCCTGTGAACAGCTGAAGGTGAAAAAGAGGAAACCAGGGACATGTCTTTACCCATTAAAAAAATTAAAGACTTTACTTTTCCAGGGAGAGTGTGATTTAAGGGCTAATCAGCACCACGGTCCTGCACATTATCTAAGAAATTGGAAATTACTGGCTACTAAACTCAGCTCTCAGCAGCTCCAGGGGGAATCTCTGCAAGACCTCTGATAACTTTTGAGTCTGTGTTGGAATACTGTTTCTCCTCCTATATTGAGATTCATATGTATGTGTCTGTCTGTACATCTCTGTGTGTATATGTGAATATACAGAGTATGTATGATATATATGTGTGCATACACACACACCCATACACTATAACATATACCTATATATTCTAGTTGCCTGCTTTTTTCTTGTCCTGTTTGCCAGTTTATGCTCTCTGTGCCCTATTTTCTTTGCTGTAATTGGCAAGGACTACAAATGCCCAACTTGCTTTCTTTCATCCCATTATATTATTTAGTGGCTATCTGTGCACATACAAATCAAAAATAGCATCATCAAACGATTCCCCTACAAATTGGTTTTTAAAACAACAAACCCAGAAGAAATATTCATTACTGGAAGGCTGAGCTTATTAAAGTCACTTTAGCTTCAAGATAGTCCAGTGATTAGATCACTGATCTTTTTTGACTGGGGAGACTCAGGTTCACGTCCATTCTCCACCATTTAATTGTTCTGTCATCTTATGTTAACCCGCTTTTCTTTTCCTTATCTCATGGTGTTCAGCCAAAAAACACTTCTTGTAGTAATTGCAGTTATTTCTACTTGCTCTGGGCTGATATGGAAACATTCCCAGAGAAGGTGGCAGTATGGAGCCTTTAGAGCCTTGAGTGACTGCAACCAAGTAGTAGCTATTTCAGCACACTAGAGGGAGCACAGGAAGTTGTTAGCCTAAGAATCATAGAAGTGTAGGATGGAAGTGACCTCAAAGAGTCATCTAGTCCAGTCCTCTGCACTCAAGGCAGGAATAAGTAAGTAATAGCTAAGTAAACAGCTCAGTACCTGTTTTGAAGCTGGTGCGGAAGGCAAGGACAGACATTCTTACATTAACACATATACCCCTTAGTTAGAAGCAGGAAGCTCCTGACCATTCAATTGTGAGTTATGTCATGGGTACAAAATTGGTAGGCATTTTGAGCACCAGTCAGATCTAGCCCAGTCCTGCAGATACAAGATAGAGCTGCCATTGATAACCTAAGATCAGCAGTTCTCAAACTTTTGTACTGGTGACCCCTTTCAGACAATAAGCCTCTGAGTGTGACCTCCTCCTTATAAATTAAAAACACTTTTTTTATAGTTAACACTATTATAAATGCTGGAGGCAAAGCAGGGCTTGGGGTGGAGGCTGACAGCTCACGACCCCCCATGTAATAACCTCATTACCCCCTGAGGGGTCATGACCCCCAGTTTGAGAACCCCTACCTAGGTTGAATATGTGGATTGGATCTCAATACAGTTTCCTGTAACTTTACAGGGGATTGAGACTCAGGAAAACACTGTAGAGGAGCAATCACAGACTGGAGTCCAAATGTCTTCAGGAGGTATACTACATCATGGAACGAGAGACAGTGAGTTGGCCTAACAGCTACAGTAAATTGTCAAGGTTTTTTTTCCCCCCCTTTCTTATTCGGACTTGTGTACATGCTGTAGTCTCTTGCAAGGATAGGAATTCCTGGTCTGTGCAAATACTTTAAGTCAGCTAGATGGATTAAATAGCACAGAATTGGTAAAGAAATTGACTTACCCCTTCTCTACGTAGGTTACAACCTTAGGCAAGTTTTAGTCTCTATTTGTCTCAGTTCTCCATCTGTAAATTGAGGCCTCTAGCATTTCCCGACCTCATTGGGTGTGTGAGGATAAATACATTAAAGGTTGGTGAGGAGCTATGGTCATAGGGGACAAATAAGTGCCTTAGATAGCTTAGACTAGTAGGAATGAAATAGGATATACTTTTTTTAAGAGAGATGTTCTTTAACTTCACCTCAGTCAAACACACCAACCACTTTGCCATTGTTCTATCAACCAGATTGATGGCCCATTTTTATTCACCCTCAGAGATGTCCATGTCAGATTTATCCAAGTCCAAAACAAAGTTGGGTTCTAACTGTCAGACTTCTTTTAGCCTGTTCTCTGAAAACCAGGCTATTGGGTTACTTTATATATTATGTATTTACTTTTGCTTTGGATGGTATCATCACCACACAGAATAAACACAGGTTTTTGATTCAGCACTTAGCTGAGATAGCTGTATTAGTCAGGCAAAAGGCAGAACAGAATTCAGCTAGTTTTCTTTGACATCTTTTTATGAGTTTTGATTTGCTGACAGCAGCAGGAAAAAAAACTGTGTGGAAACTATAAGTATATAGGAATTAGAATATGCATATAGATTAGATATGCAAACTATACCAGGAAGAAGTATATGCCATAGCAAAGAATGTGAGCAAAAGACTGATCTTAAGGGAAATCATATATAAGACCCCATGAGTTCTGGTCTTACCTCTTCTAAAGCTTGTATGTGTGATCTTGAGCCAATCACTTAACCTGAGTTTCTGCAGCTGTAACATGTAAACATTAGCTATTTCAGAGGGTTTTGTGAAGTTTGATTCATTGATATTTAGAGCTGATCAAAATATGTTGAATAAAAACATTTCTGTCATAAAATGGCCTTTTTCAAAAAATGGAAAAATTTAATAAGCTTTGTTCCACCCCCAAATCTTCCATTTTTTCCCCAACATTCTGAAATTGAAAAATGTACAAAAACTGAAAAAAAAATCCCATTTCTTTTTTTCCTTTTTCAGTGGCAAAATGGAAAAACAAAAGGGTGAAAGGAGGGAAAGGGGGAAATTGGAGAAAAGAGGGTGAAAAAATGGAACATTTTCTAAACTAAACAATTTCTAAACTCCCCCAGACAAACTGACCATGCAAGCCTCCCATGTGGAGAACTCTTTTTGAAGTCCATGGACCTGAGGAAATGATCACAATTATTGTCAGGTCAGGGATGAATAAAAGCTTCAAGTCTGTTGAAAGATGCCACACTGACTTCTGAATGATTCCATTCATCCTCAGAAAATATAATGGCCCCTTCTGGCTTTAGAGTCTATGAAGAACAGACACATTGATAGGTCAGGGGTGAAGCAAATTGCAGGAGCAGTATAAACCAATGAGAAGGGAGGTTTGTCTCCTTACCCCTTGTCATAAATATAAAGGGAGGGGTAAACCCCTTTAAAATCCCTCCTGGCCAGAGGAAAAATCCTCTCACCTGTAAAGGGTTAAGAAGCTAAAGGTAACCTCGCTGGTACCTGACCAAAATGACCAATGAGGAGACAAAATACTTTCAAAAGCTGGGAGGAGGGAGAAAAACAAAGGGTCTGTGTCTGTCTGTATACTGCTTTTGCCGGGGACAGAACAGGAATGGAGTCTTAGAACTTTTAATAAGTAATCTAGCTAGGTATGTGTTAGATTATGATTTCTTTAAATGGCTGAGAAAATAGCTGTGCTGACTAGAATGAGTATTCCTGTCTGTGTGTCTTTTTTGTAACTTAAGGTTTTGCCTAGAGGGATTCTCTATGTTTGAATCTAATTACCCTGTAAGGTATCCACATCCTGATTTTACAGAGGTGATTCTTTTCTTTTTACTTCTATTAAAAGCCTTCGTGTAAGGAAACTGAATGCTTTTTCATTGTTCTAAGATCCAAAGGTCTGCGTCTGTGGTCACCTATGCAAATTGGTGAGGATTTTTACCAAACCTTCCCCAGGAAGTGGAGGGCAAGGGTTGGGAGGATTTGGGGGGGAAAGATTTGTCCAAACTCTGTTTTTTCAGGAACCCAGATAAAGTTTGGTGGTGGCAGTGGAAATCCAAAGGGTAAAATTAATTTGTACCTTGGGGAAGTTTTAACCTAAGCTGGTAAAAGTAAGCTTAGGAGGTTTTCATGCAGGTCCCCATATCTATACCCTAGAGTTCAGAGTGGGGAAGGAACCTTGACACCCCTTCTCCTGAGGAACTTACCACTCATGATAGTGTTTTTGTGACATGGCCATTTGTCTATTAAGAACTTGACTGCGGCCCACCTAAGAACCTTCAAATATAGCAGTGGCGTGCAGTCATTGCTGGATTTGAACCGGTGGCCTAGCGGTGAAAGGATCTGCATCCTATCACTCTGGCGAGCTTCATTTTCAATGGGGACATTTCATAATCAGCTATTTGGATTTAAATTAAATTACCTAGGGAATGAAATGCTTTCACAGGTGTTAACATCACTGGAGATGGACAGAAGTTTCATTGCTCAAAAAAAAAATAGAGAGGGTCAGAGTTTCAATTCAGTTACGGTGATATAAATGTGGAGTAACTCCAGTAGAGTCAACAGAATGCCTCCTGTTCTATATACTGTGCAGCTGAGGTCAGAGTCTTGCCCTCAGAATGTTAAATTAACAAAGGGTGGAAAATCCAAGTGTTGGCTGCTGCCCTTTCTCAATGATCACTTGATCTCCTGATGCCGAAACATATAGAACACTGAACAGATTTGCTAAATGGAAAGATTACATACAGCACAGCATAGCAGAAGCATTTCACTGTAGATCCAGAGGTCATACATTCAAGAAGGGAAGAGGGGAAGAAAAACCCTAATTCCAAGATCATTAATGCAGGGAAACCATAAGTTAACTTGCTGACATTCTTCATTTAGTGGTGGAAAAGATTTTCGCAGAAGGCAGAATTGAGAAAGATATATTCATTGCACTGTCAAGGCAAAGATCATTCAGTAGACAATATAGGCGATATGGCCAATGAACAAATAACAAAATGGAGTCTTAATCTTTTTTTCCCCTTTTCCTGCTACTTTTTCCCCCGCGAAGGACATTGGAAGAGCAATAGAACACCCTCCTCCCCCCCAGAAAATATTAGCTTTGAAGACATAATGGCCTTAGACATTTTCACAGCCTGATATGAATTCATACACCCTCCCCTCAAAATCTTATTGAATGCCCAGAAAAAAGAAAGGATAGTATTATATTATAACTGTGGCTTTAGGATATATATATAGTGACTAAGGATTATCACAGCTCCATCTCAGCGGAAATGCAGAGCACCAGTCTCAGCACCTTGTGGCATCAGATCCTATGGGTAGAATAGGTGGCTGGGAAAATATTATGTTGGGGCACGGAGTAGCCAGAAAAAGATATTAGCCAGAGAATGAGATCCAGGGAAGGGTTCTGCTGTGCACTTCGGCAGAGTAGGCGTGTCTATGCAAATGTGGTCTGCTCCTGAAGTCTTTTCCCCCAGCTCATTACCTCCTGTCAGAGGAGTGCTTATTCAGAGTCTACACCTACGCTGTATGGATGAGATCATATGCCTTGGGTTATTCTCTACCTGCATATCTCTCTGCTGTACAAGGCGTGCGTAACCAAAATAGCATTGAACGTGCCTGTCTGGGTATTCATCATGGGAAAATTGTGATTTTGGCACAAGCCCTGAATAAGGATTACTATCTTAGGAGTAGAATTGGAACCAGAATGTGACTCAGCCCCTCTTCCTGGTAGCAGATTCTCTTGCAATAATTACTATGGGCGATATGTGTCTGCACCGCACCTTTCATGGCCTCTGCTTACAAAGCACAATTGAGCGCTTCACAGTGAGTTTAGGAGGGCTTGTAGCTTAAATAAATAGTGGGAGAGATCCTCATCTGGTATGTATCAGTATAGTTCCTCCAGTGACTTCACTGGGACTACAGCCATTTACGACAGCTGAGGAGCTGGCTTGCTATGTATAGTTCATGAGCAATTCATAGGCTGAAATGTGGTTGCATAAACAATTTGTCCAACAACTTGAAATAACAAAGAATATATAAAACATATGTGCACAACGTAATATATTTTTCTGCAAAATCCTCCCATTTATGAGAATTATTATTTTATTAGTGTGTAGGGTTCCCAAGAGCACTGCTGCACTGGGCACTGGTCAAACACCGAACTAAAAGATGGCTCAGCCCCAAAGAGCTTGCAATTCAAGTCTAAGACTTTGACTTCAATAAAGCCAGGATTTCACTTAGCGAGGGATATAAAGTCAGACCGGGACACACAAGGTAACAATGAGATTGATTATTAATAAACAATGAGATAATTTACAAAGATGAATTAAGCTTCTTGCTCTCCTTATGTGAGATAGTAAATAGTATTACAGCCATTTTAAACACAGGTAAACTGAGTCACAGCAAAGTTTCAAGACACACAGCAAGTTAGAGCTGAGCACAGGACCCAGGAGTTCTGGAGCTCAGTCTATTCTTTTAACCAATAGACATCTTTCCCCTCCTATATATTTAAGCAGAGCCAATATTGTTTGTAAGAGACAAGATCAATTGTGCTTCAGGGGAAACAAACAAACAAACAAACCAAAAAACAGTTAATACACAGTAGGCCAAATTCTCAGCTGATGTAAATCAGGATTCAGCGGTGCTATATCAAATTACACCAGCAGCGCATCTGGCTCGTTATATTTTATTACAACAATTTGGGATCTGATTCTGACCTAACACCAGGTTTACACCAATGTGACTCCAGTGCAAATGAGGTCAGAATCTGACTCACTGTTCTCCATTGGATCTGCTTAATGAGCTGCTTACTGAAATCCAAACAAAACTACAGCTCAAGTCCCATGATGAGAAGGAGCGTGTTCGTGGCACCATTAAAAATTTAGCAAAGTGGGCATGGGTGGTACCGTCTTGCCTCAGGGAAAGCGTTAAAGAGAAAGTTGTGCTGCTGTTCCCACCACACATACATATTAGCTACTTTTTTATTCTCTTTTTTTTTTTTTACTTAAAATTCAAAAGAGTGCTGGTCTGAAAGGAGGAAGCAATTTGAAGCCAGCAAGACTCACCCCTGAGGAGATGTAGATACTGTAATATGGATGAAAGTTAGTCTGATGAATATTACCCACACAAGTCACGCATACAGCTTCCGTATGCACATGTATAAACACACATACTTACAGAATATGACCTCAAAAGGAGGAGGAGATGTGCATCTATTTTAAGGGAAGTTTTTTTCTGCAGAATAAGAACACTGGACTGTGTTTGCATAGCCTGTTTCGAGCTAGATCCTCAGCTGGTGTAAATGACTGTCGCTCCACTGAAATCAATTTAGTTGTGAAGATGTATATCAGATAAGATCTGGCCTGTAAGTTTTGACTCTCAGGCTCGTGCACTAGCCACTAAATACATTCCCGTTATAAACTTCAAAGCCACTGAGCTTCACCTGAGCTTTGTCTTAGCCTCTCCTGATAGCAGCCTGCATGCCTGTGTACTTGATAGACATTTCCCTTTTTGAGATTTGTTTGGTTCATTTTGCTGCATTGTGGGATTTGCGGGGGAGGGATAGCTCAGTGGTTTGAGCATTAGCCTGCTAAACCCAGGGTTGTGAGTTCAATCCTTGAGGGGGCCATTTAGGGATCTGGGGCAAAAATTGGGGATTGGTGCTGCTTTGAGCAGGGGACTAGATGACCTCTTGAGGTCCCTTCCAACTTTGATATTCTATGATGTCATAGAATCAAATGGCCCAATAGCTTAGTTCAGGGGTGGCCAACCTGGGGCTCCGGAGCCACATGCGGCTCTTCAGAAGTTAACATGCGGCTCTTTGTACAGGCACCGACTCTGGGGCTGGAGCTCCAGGCACCAACTTTCCAGTATGCTGGGGGGTGTTCACTGCTCAGTCCCTGGCTCTGCCACAGGCCCAGCCCCCACTCCACCCTTCCCACCCCCTCCCCTGAGCCTGCTGTGCCCTCACTCCTCCCCCTCTGAGCCTCCTGCAAGCCAAGAAACAGCTGATCGGCAGGTGGGGGGGGAGGTGTTGATCGGCAGAGCTGCTGGTGGGTGGAAGGCTCTGGGAGTGGGGGGGAGGGGGGCGGTGCTGTTGGGGGGCTGCTGACATATTACTGTGGCTCTTTGGCAATGTACATTGGTAAATTCTGGCTCCTTCTCAGGCTCAGGTTGGCCACCCACGGTTGAGTGATTGTTCAGGCAAAGCCAGTATTGCCAGCCACAAGCGCTCAAAAATCAACCCCCTCAAAATCCTGAGATTGGTTTAAAAATCATGAGATTAGTTAGTTAGTTTCTGAACCCGGAGGAGATCCACAACCACAAGGTTTAAAAATACTCACTTTAAAAACAAAGCTAAGCTTTTCATGTAATCACTTGACTACAGGAGTTGGACTTTAAGGAAAAACTCCAAATACCGCAAGATTCATGATGAAGTCACCAGAGTCAGCAACAGGTCACAGCGAAGTCAGCGGGATTAGTGCCTCAATAAGAACTGTAGAATCACCTCCACAGGAATGACGGAGAGGGCTTGGGGCCAGATCTTCAGCTGGGGTAAACTGACATCACTCCACTGAAATCAGTTTACATCAGCCGAGAATCTGGTCCCTTCTGTATTTCACCTAGTCTATTCTTCGCAGTGAAGGATTGCAGCCTACACAGCCCAGCAGTGGCATGCAGCAGGAATCATTTTAGAGAGGCTTTTGTATATTTGCAGCTCAAGGCAGAGTGCCCTTGGAAGCCTGAATGAAAATGTCCACTACCACAAGTCATTTGTACTTGCTTCTGAATCAGCAGTAAATTCTGCACACACACACACTGCTGTGCAAACAATAATAATAAAAAAGAGCAATTTTTATTTCTCTGCTGCGTAGACAATATTCCAGAGAACAGGACTCTATGGTTTGGAGATAGATTATTAGCTGTTGCTGTTCAACTAAAGAGTTATTGCTAAAAGCAGGGAAGAGGCTTGCCAGTGCCACACCATTCCAAACTGGACAGTCCGTTTGGACGCAAGGCTGGGTGGATGGAGCTGAGTATCTCTTTGAATTCCCCTGCATTTGATGTTCCCTCCTGATACATTTAAAGCAATTTGCAACTTATACTTTTCTTTTCTTTCTTGCTTATCTCGGAGGTGAAGGGATTTGTGGTGCTCAGCGGTAATTATTGTAATCTGCACGGCTGCCTTTCTCTAAGCCTGTTTCTTACAAATGGCTCCTGTACTCAGGCGTCTGTGCTCCATCAAACCCTCCCCTTCACTCTCTGCTCTTAATCCTGCACATTACTGTCCATGTTCCTAAAAACCAGACTGCTAGAAAGAGAAAAGGTCTAACATATATGTTGACTTATGCATGAGCAATGGATACAGCTTTGCGTGAGAATTGGGCTCACATTCCACCTCGCACAGACTCCTTGTGTGGGCTGAGCAAGTCACTTCATTCTGCTTTGTGAAATCCCGGCTCTGCTGGGTGTTGCCATTGATTTTCAGGGCAGCCTGAGTTTTACCCTGTCTTTAGATCCCCCACTGTAAAATGGAGATGGGGATGATAATACATATTTTTTCCCATCCTTTCCCTGGCTCATTGATTTATACCGTAAGCTCGTGTGGCTAGGGACTGGTTCTTGCTATGTATTTGTATAGTGCTGACAAGATCCTGGCTGGAGCTTTTAGGTGTTTTTAGATAAGTCAATATGATTTGTTAACTAATATTCCAAGTGTGGGTGGGTGGAGTTCCATATCCTAATGAAGGATTCTATTGATCTAGTAAACATTTGGGGCCAGATCCTGGCATCCATAAGGTAGCCTACTTAGTCAATTGGGGATTGGCCTTCATGGCCCCAGCATAGGGGTGCATTTGGAATATGAGCAGAACACTGATGCGGTCCAGTAAATCTCCAGCTGCTTTTATCAGATGGCATAATTTAAAGTATCCCTAAGGTCTTTCTAAGTTAGATCAGTAGTTAAATTGTCCCCTGACAGCCCCAGGGATCACAAGAATACAAAGGTGACTTTACTCCCCTATGACCCTTGCTGGGTCCTGTGCCAAGTGCAGCTTAGCCAGAACTGAAGATAAGAGCTTAATTCTGCTGTACTTTACACCAGTGTAAACCAGGAGTAACTCAACTGAAGACAGTGGAATTATGTGGATGCAAAATCATTGCAGTGTTCCCATGGGATGATTTAATTGGGTATGGATCCTGCTTTTGAGCAGGGGGTTGGACTAGATGACCTCCTGAGGTCCCTTCAAACCCTGATATTCTATGATTCTATGATTCTATGTGCTTAAGTACATTTGTACTTAACCTCATACTTAAGTATTCAAAGTACTCTACATACTTGCACTTAAGCATTTAAAAACAAGTACCAAGTACAGAAAAGATAAAGTACATTTCAAAGATACTTAAAGCATAAGGAACTTTATCTTCTCCATGTATTTTTTCAGAATAGTTTTCTGAAACTATCACATCCCTCCCAACTATCCCAGATTCTGGCTACCCCCCTGAACCCACTGTCCCATCTTGGGAGCTTCAGGTCCTGAGTTTTGACTGTCAGGGCTTTTTTATGTTTGCCCTGCCATTGCAGCACCCCGTGTGGGGGTGGGGGTGGGGGGGGCGAGGGAAGGAAGCCCCTCCCCTTCACATTTGATTGGTCACTGCAACTGGCAGTGAGGAGACTACTGAGGAGATAACTACCTGATCCCGCCCTGCCTCACCCCGCCCAGTGGAGAGGTGATTCAGAGCTGTTTTCAGCACCAGAAGTGAGGATGATGTTTATATTACTTAGGTAGCTGTCTATATATTGACCAGACAATTGCAGGGATAACGGGCATTGGAAGTACTTGTGCTCATACTTGTACTTTTACTTAGACATACCTGAGCACTATTTCCACAGCGTACTTGTACTTATAAGTACTTCTGTGACAGTGTGCTTAGCACTTATGCTTAAGCCCTTTTAGTCAGTACTTCTGGCAACACTGAAACATTGCAAGGTAGATCAGAGTCAGGCACATGCTCATACTATAGTATATCATTGAAAGTCTCATGGTTTATACTGGAGACCATTATTGTAGAACTGGTCTGCAGCGTCTCCATAGTTAAGAATAGAAGCAAGATCCTAGTCTAAACTTCCCATTCAACCCCACTATAACTTAACCAAGATGTTTTATTTTGGCCAGAAAATGGTCACTTCTTCTCAAGCCAAAAATGAATTGGTCCAATCAATTGAATTTCTTATTGGTTACTCCAGAATGGCTTAATTCAGCTTCTTATAACGGTAACTCAGTCAAATTTCAGGTATGCACTTAAAAAATGATGGGAGATGTTGAGACCCTGCTGTGAGTTACCAAACTCTGTCGTGTTTAACTTTTGAGCATCATGCAAGTCTCACGTGGAAGCCCCTCTGATTCGATGCATATTTTTCACACATGTGTAATGGAATGCGGGCAATGTGGTTGAGTGACAAGAGTTAGAAACAGCGTGTGTGAGAAAGGGCTCAAAATAATATTGATGTTCGAAACACAGAAGAATTGCCATTCTGTGATAAAATGTTGAGATTTCAACATTTCCTTTCATCCCAAATCAGAGTGAAAGTTGAAATTTCCCAAGACATGAAATTTTGGAAAAAAAATGGTTTTGGAAAGAATGAAATTACTTTATTGAAATGAAATATAGCCGTAAAGGTTAAAGTGCTTTGTTTTGTCATTATCATTTCAACGTGATTATATAATATAATCAAAATGAAGGGCTTTGTCCTGACTGAAATGAAACATTTTTATAATTTTTCATCCAGGTTTGAGACAAAAATCAGCATGTTCTGGCAAAATGTTTTGGTTTGGTCACAGCAGCATTTTCTGGCACAAACCTGCTTTCTCAGAAAATGTTTTGACCAGCTCTCATAGATAGAGGGATAGCTAGCTAGATATGGCTTGTTTGCTAAAGTGCATTGGGATCGTTCAAGTTATACTATTCCTTTACTTATTGATAGCAAATTTGTCCTTATCCTACAATAGCAGACAGTACCAAAAGTTTACACTGTCTCTCAGGCTGCCCTTTCGAATGGCCATGCACATGTAACTTCTTCCTAGCCTTTATCTGCACCATCATTAGACACTCAAAAACAAATGGGATAAGATGTTAATGGAGATGAGGTAGCCTTTGTATGTGCAATGAGCCAGATTGGTGTCATTTCTGGTCTTTCTGCTATATTGGTTTGATACCTACGTCTTATCTTCATGTCAGAATTATGGGCCTCACTAATTCCTGCAGCTCTACTGACTTCATGAGACTTACACCAGGACTGGCGTTGGCCCTGTGTTCCTCAACATCTCGTAGTAGCCCAGAAAAGTGCTACGGTATTCTTGGCAATTACAAACCCTCAAATCACCATCCAGGATTTATCATGCCCTGGTATCGCATCTCTCACTGCCATCCACTGGGGAGCGTATAGGGAGAGAGATTTCATTATGGTTAGTTTATCTCTGCAGGCAGGAGGCTTCTGAGGACAGAACAAAGTGTGCTCCATCTCAGCGGCGGCCTGATAAAAACCTTGTCATCTGCAGTTTTCCTTTCAGAATTTGGGAGCATTTCATCTAAATCATCACTCTTTGGGCAGTCCTGTGTGAATCATAATCTGCTCTGATACCGCTATCAGTGAAAGTGGCGCTGTCAACATTTATGTCAATGCTGAGGTTGTAATTTCTTGACAGTAATGTTCCTCACTTGATATAACACTCTCTGTTCAACCTGACAGAAACTCCTGCTTCGTGCTATTTGGCTGAGAGAGTCCCAGGCTACCCATGCTTTTGAGTGGTTGAGCAGTCACATGCTGACCCCTTGCCACATGCTTTGGGTCTGCTGAAATGTCTATACTTATTTCAGGGGAACAATACACTCAAGAACGCTTGCAGGAAAGAGCTCCAGCGTTCCTTTGTACTGAGATTACTTGCTAGCTCTCACTGCTGGTTGTGCACAGCTATTCTTAAGGGCAGGAGCTGGAAATTCATATACATATTAATCAGGTTCTTATAAGATTTCAATGTAGATGTGAAATGAAAAGGAGTTACCATAAAAAATAAATCTCTCGACCAAAGTCCGTCTATCGTCATGCACCCCCCTCTATCTATATATCTACATTCTGAAAATGACCTTCACTTCAGAGACTAAATCAGTATACGCTCTACAATGAGCACATATAACTTCCAGTAAAGGTGTAACAGCACTTTGACAAGGGGTAAAGGTGTGCTAGTGTAATGCCGACAGACCCCGGTAATCAGTGGGTGGGATCGAACTGGGGACCTCTGGAGTTTAGTGCATGAGCCTCTACTGCATGAGCTAAAAGCCAACTGCCTCTTAGTTAAGGCTGTAGAGCAGACTCATTTTCTCTCTCTCTCTATATATGGTCTCAGTGCCACTAGATGGGACAGAACACCACACCCAGAGGTGTGTGGGTTACACTAACGTGTAATGACAGGTTTCAGAGTAACAGCCGTGTTAGTCTGTATTCGCAAAAAGAAAAGGAGTACTTGTGGCACCTTAGCGACTAACCAATTTATTAGCGCATAAGCTTTCGTGAGCTACATATTTGTGCAGGAAATAGCCCAACTTGATTGTCATGCACATTGTGTAAAGAGTTGTCACTTTGGATGGGCTATCACCAGCAGGAGAGTGAATTTGTGTGGGGGGGTGGAGGGTGAGAAAACCTGGATTTGTGCTGGAAATGGCCCACCTGATGATCACTTTAGATAAGCTATTACCAGCAGGACAGTGGGGTGGGAGTAGGTATTGTTTCATATTCTCTGTGTATATATAAAGCCTGCTGCAGTTTCCACGATATGCATCTGAGGAAGTGAGCTGTAGCTCACGAAAGCTTATGCTCTAATAAATTGGTTAGTCTCTAAGGTGCCACAAGTACTCCTTTTCTTTTTACTAACGTGTAAGGGGTTATGGGTTTCCATCCTAACTCTGAACTGTGTGGGCTAATAAATGCAAAAGGGAAGGTGGTGCAATGGAGAGTACTATAGGGGAAGGATGTGTCCTTTATCCTCCCAGTCGGCTGGAGCTGGAAAAGCCTGAGTGGATTATTAGCCAGTAGTTTGAGTTGATTTGTCCTGTTTGAGTTTTGTTTTTGGAAATACCTCAAGCTCTGAGGAAAAAGATAGGAAGTCAATTTATGTACTCTGTGCAAGGTGATAACATGAAAGGACTCCATGCTTATAAAGCTAAACTGGTTACTCATTAAGAAAACTATTTACAGAGATGTTTAACATGCTAGCTGCAGTTGTTTCATGTGCATACAGACTGACTTCTTGGCGTCTGCTCCAAACTCTTCTGTCCTGCAACCTGTGCTCCTCCCTTCAAGTTCCATGCTACATCTTTCCTTTTAACAAATTTTGTTGTTGGTTCTTTTGTGCAAGTGTCCGCTGACTTGCTGGGGCCAGAGGTCTCTAATACAAAGGCCATATCCCCTGGGGTATGGCCGTCACTGCCATTCTATTACAGCTTGTTAGGCCACACAGTCCTTCAAATGTGCTGATCTTCGAACCAGTCTCCCACTTCTTGACAGGTTTCAGAGTAGCAGCCGTGTTAGTCTGTATTCACAAAAAGAAAAGGAGTACTTGTGACACCTTAGAGACTAACCAATTTATTTGAGCATGAGCTTTCATGAGCTACAGCTCACTTCATCGGATGCATCCATCTTTATGCATCCGATGAAGTGAGCTGTAGCTCACGAAAGCTTATGCTCAAGTAAATTGGTTAGTCTCTAAGGTGCCACAAGTACTCCTTTTCTTTCTCCCACTTCTTGTTTGTTTTATTGCTGTTAGAGGAAGATTTTCTTCCACTCTTTTTCTGCATTAATTCTGTAGGGTGGTGCACTGTTGAGCCTTTGAATAGCTCATTAACTTCTTTTTTTCTAACTCTGCTACATCAGACCAATTGATGGTTGAGGCTCTTTTAATGTCCTCCGAGTTCTGGCCTTTGCCCCATCTGTCCGGATGTGCCAGCCATCTGCTACTACTCCAAATTTGGTTTTGTCTCTTAGTTGCTGTCCTGAGTCTGTAGGTACCACTTATGACCTGTATCCCATTGCAGCTCAGGCTGTTGCCTTTTTCCATTGCTTTGTGTGGCTATTTGGTGGTTGGACCCAGACTGTTCATCTGTAGGTAGTGGTCACAGATCCTTGGTTCCTTTGTTGTAACAGGTGCCTGCTTCACTTGCCTTTCTTTTGCTTCTGACCTTGCTGATCCACCACTGGGCTGCAGCAGACAAGAATCATAGAAACATAGGTCTTGAAGGCACCTCAAGAGGTCATCTAGTCCATCCTTCCATGCTGAGACAGAGTCAGGTATTGCTCATGGGAATCATTGTCTTGGTTCTCCAACACATCGGTCTTTGTGCTTGCCTAATATTTGGTCTCAGAATTCTGTGGTATGGGTTATCCAAATTTCCCATTCATATTCTAGCAAATGAGTTTAAACAAATGCCATAAATGTTCACAAAGAAATAAAATGTAAAGAGAATATTTATGGAAAGAATATTCTAAATCTGCAGTCAGGAGACATTTCAACTGAGAATTTCTGAAGAGTTATGCCCATCCAATCAGAGAACATGTACATGTCTCCTATGTGTTCCATCAAAAAACACTGGATTTTCTGGTATCAGATACTCACAATATACAGAACAAATTTCAGTTGCAGAAATTACTGAGATTAACATGAGGGAACAAATAGAGTCAAGAAAATTGTGATCTATTTGCAGACAAACAGAAAACACACTGAATAAATTATTAACTTCAAATTACACCCTCAGCTGTAATGACCATTGCAAATCCTTCACATCCCCTTACTCTGCACTGCATTCTGTCTGCTTACCCCTATGATGTGTGCCCTTTTACCTGCTTAGCACTCCCTCCTTTTTATAAGCTTTTGAACTGTCTTTCATTCCCTGTTTAAAAGGATTTCTTATTGCTCCTTTGTGTGCTGCCTGTCTCCTGCCATCTCGGTATCCCCTTCTAGTGGCTCCATCCTAGAGATGGCTTTCATGCCTAAATGATGGGGTAAACTCCAGCATAAAGACCAACTGGCTTCTGTTCACAGAGACTCTATTGGAAACCCAACTGGTTTCTTGAAACTCTTATTGAAGTGTAGAAAAACTGCTCATTTTTCTGCTTCTTTTAACCAAGAGTTTTCTCGAGACTACAGCCAGGTTCTTGAAACCTTTGCTGACAAGCAGAAGCTCTGCATGGCTTCTATCCTGAGTAGCACTAAATAATTCTTAATGAATCCTTCCTTTATCAGCAGGGCTCAGATCATGTAAGGAGGATTACAGACACAGAATTTGATACGGAGGACACAAATGCACTGGCTTACAGCTACTGGCTAATTTGCAGGAGATGCTGGCATTGCTTTGTCATGGAAGCTTTTAGATAGCGAGGCACATTTCTTTAATTTAGTGTTTATTTGGACAGGATTTTCAATGCACTCATTGGGGAAGTGTCTGAGTGCCTCCTTGACGCTAATGAAGTTTCTCTGTGAGGTAAGGAAGTGTTTCTATCTCCATTTCGTAGCTGCAACAGGCCGTTTAGTGATGTGCCCAAGGTCAAGTAGAAAGTCTCACAGTAGAGTTGGGGAAGGAACCCAGATCTCTCAGTCTATTGTCAGATCATCCTTCCACTCAATGGTACACAAGAGTAGGTAACCAGCATATCCTAAATTAAACTGAAGATGTTATGATACCTAAGGCTTGTTTGTGCCTTTAAACCACAGCATTGCACATAAGGGTGCATAGGATGTTGTGTGCGCAAAGAGTGAAATGCAAAGAGGCCATGTTGCAGCAAGTACCTGGAGATGAATTATGGCTGACCCTTCTCTCCCCTTCCCTTCCCCTATCACTGCCTCTCCCATTTTCTGCATTACTCTTTGGAGCTGAATTGGTTGTACATTGCCAAAAATATATGGTGTCCATTGTTAAGATTTGAGCATACACAAGAGGAGATGTCCCTAAGATAATGTCTACACAGCAGCTGGAGGTATAATTTTAAGCTCAGGTACATGTACATATGCTATTTCTGATCAAGCAAGAACACTAAAAATAGAAGTGCAGCCCCAGAGGCACAAACAGCAGGATGGACTAGCTGCCTGAGCACGGTCCCATCTGAAACCCTAGGTATGTACTCTAGCCAGTGAGTCCATCCTGCCATTCACCTTGCTGCAGCTACATGTTTATTTTTAGGGTGATGGCTCAGTCAGAGCTAGTACAGGTATGCCTACCTGAGCTGGAAGTTACACCTCCCGTTCCACTGTAGACAGATCATTAGTCTACACGTGTGCCCTTTTTAGACAGAGATGTCCTGTGCATGCCAGCACGTTAAATGTGCACTGGAAAAGCTAACACAGGTCATTCTTTTTGTGAAGGGGGGCAACCGAGCCCCTATATCTGCAGCCACGCAGGGTCCTTTCGTAGCAGAACTCGTGAAGCTGTGCTGCACAAACGTAGGGACCTGGGGGAGGGTCAGCTGGGCAAGAGCCCAAATTTAGCTTCATAGAGGACCCATATGGTGACTGAAAGTAGGAGACCGGCAGGAAGAAATGTTCCAAGAGGATCCACAGCTGTATGGATCATCCCATTCTCCCCAGGGCACCGTATCCACGTAACAGTGTACAAATAGAGCTTTACCCACTTGACTGTATTCAGTTCTATCAAGTGGCTCTGCAGCCTCTCTGTAGTCCAGAGAGAAGGATTCTGGCCAGGGTAACATGCACATCCACCCATTAGCTATTCAGGTTGAGTGCTGGGCTCTAGCTTTGGCCTGTATCTATGGAGAAAGCAATTCATAAGGTAGAACAGTTCACAGGGCACAGGATCTAATTATATCCGGATTTGGATGTTGTTTTTACTTGAAATGAACTGTGAAAAGCTTCAGATCAATGCAAGGTTACCTTTGCCAGATCAGGCACGCAGAATCAGGAAGTGATAAAAGTTCAGGTTGCACCAATAACATTAACTCAGCCTCATTGCACGTTTTCTGTTCCTTTCTTTCCCTTACTCACTGTAAAATGTCACATATTAGGGACTGACCCTGCTCCCACAGAAAAACTCTCATTGACATCAGTGGGAGAAAGATCAGCATTTGCTCTTTGTTTTTAGTGTAGACTGTAAAACAATACAGAACAAGCACTGAGGGCCAGTGCAATCCAAATATATAGAAGGGATGGTCTTGCCACCTGGATGTTGCATAAGTACTAGGAGCTTTTTGCATTACATACAGTGCACAGTTTGTACAATGCTAATAGGGACTTTGAAGTAATGGGGAAACATTTGGATTCTTTTCAAGGCCCTGATTAAGCAAAACACATAAGACCTAAGTGTGTCCGTGTACACACACATACATGGGGATCTCTCATTTGCCGCAAGTTCTGATTCCAGCTAGTATAAGGCAGCAATGCACAGACACACGTAGTTCATGACAGAACTGTTTTACCCCAGCTAAAGCTTGGCAGACAAAGTCATCAAGTTTTAAATGCACAAAGGGACTTAGGTGTTGCCAGGCCAGAGAGAAAGAAAGAGTGAGAGTGATTCTATAGCTTGGTAGTTAGGACACTTACCTGAGAGATCTGGGTTACAGTTTCTGCTCCTATGAATATTTAGTAAAAAGTGGAACAGATTCAACAGGAGAAAATCACCTCAGAATGCCCTTGAACCTGCTGGGTAGGGCACTCAGCTGGGAGGTCAGAGGTCTGTCTTTATCTCTCTGCTCCAAAATCAGACAAGGGGGTATTCAAGCCTATGTCTCCCACATTCAGGGGGAGTGATCTTACCACTGGGATATTAGAAGAGCACATTCTCCTTTCCCCAGCTGTCTTTTGTGTATGCTAGTCATGCTCTGAGAATGTCCATGGGGTCAGACCCGGCAGGTGAGATAGATGAGGGAATGCCTAGTTTGTGAATCCCACCAGAGCCTAAGCAGGAGGGAGGGCTCCAAACAACTCAGCAAGTATCAGAAATCCAGTGGCTTTGTGCATCCACACCAGGAGAAATGTAGGGGATCTTAGGCACCTGTGGGGTTAGGTGGTATCTAAGCAAGGGTTTTGAGGCTCTCAGGAGCTCCTAAATGTTGGACTTAGGTTCCTAAAGTGGCAGCTAAGTGCCTAAGTCCCTTTGTGAAACTAACCCCAAAAGGTTAAATGACATGCTTGAGATCACACAGGGTGAAATTCAGCCCTGTGCAGTGGACACAATAGAAGGCCTGTATATCCCTTGAGTGACACTCAAATCCCATTTTGAGGGTATAAATTGGACTGGGCTGGGAAGTGGAGGAGGGCAGGCACATAGACCATGGTTATGCCTTTCTGTGTGGGGATGAATTTCTCCGATAGTGAATTGAGCCCGTGAGAGAAGACTGAATGTTCACATCCCCACGTTCCTTCTCTAATCATTAGGGAATAGCCCCCAGTTTGCATGTACAACAAACATGCCTCACTCTCTGACTGATGTTCCATATGCCGTGTGAGACATAAATCTGCTGGAAGGACAGCTCCAGGCTGGTGTGCACAGGAGTCCTTAAAAAGCAAGCAAACAGGATAAAGGCTGACTTTTTTTTTTAAAGTGCTCTCATGCTAACTAACTTCATCTGACTGGTCATAGGGGAATTGCAGTGTCAGGTTTTTACATAAAGGTTAGATCACTGCCCCTCTCTGCTTGCTATAATTAAAGATGCATTTTCTTTCTTTCTTTCTTTCTTTTTTTTTTAAAGGAAGTGAGGGGAAAGTGTCTGGACAAGTTCTGTACATCAGTCATCTGAGGACTCCCACAGGTGTATTTGTCACGCTGTAGGGGGTGACTCTATTAAATTCACTTTATTAATTGAGCAGGTTAGACCGCTTAGGAGATCCTGTATTTTTCCCCCCTTTCCTTTTTCACCAATCAATGGTTAAGCAGAGAAGGGAGTGAAAGTGCCTTTTTGGCTTTATCAAGTTACAATTAAGCAGGATGGGAGTTAAAGAGTCCTACAGCAATTCAGAGGGCTCATAACCCTGACAAAGTCAATTATCCCTGATAAGTCCTGCTCTGGAAAGTATTAACAATAGTGTGTGTGTGTGTACCCCGTGGCACAGGCAGGATGATGGACTGAAGCCAGAAGACTGTTAAAAGTGACTCCAGCCCTGTAGCCCAGTGGCAGGAGCCCCTACTGCTATGTATAATGGGATTAACTACAAGCTTTGACCTCCACTGAAATGTCTGGGGTACAGAGAACAGTGGATTGGTGCTGGAGTCCAGAAAGGGTAACTTTGTTATCTGTGTTTGAGAGTGTTCTCTTTTTTAATCTAGGTGTGGTACTGAATGAGGGTGCTGGCTTGCAACTGTCAAGAATGGGGCTGAACCTAAATACTAGATCCAGACATCCACCTCTACCTTTACAATAGGTGGAAGAATATATGTACTGTATAGCTTGTAAGTCTAGAAGGGACCACTGTGATCATCTGGTCTAAATTTCTGTTTAACACAGCCCATAGATTTCACACGTTGATTCCTGCATCTAGCCCAACAACATGCAGCTGTGCTTTTATTTTTTTTTTCTTCTTCTTTTTTTTTTTTAAAGAGACATCCAGTCTTGATATAAAGACTGAGTGCTGGAGAAGTTGCATCCCCAAAATTAAGGAGTTTAAAGTCTGGATCCAAGTTTTATAGCCAGACCCTTCTCTGCTGTTGGGTGGTTCTCTGATAGCAGCTTCTGACCTAAGTGTCCATGAGTCCAATGTCCATCTCAGTTACCCCAGTATAAAGAAGGAGTAGCTTCAGTGTGGCAGATTGAATTGTCCCTTTTATTCAGATCAGACCACAAATGCATATCCACAATTATCTGACCCCTGTAGGTTGGGGAGAACAAACAAACATGAGATCAGGGTCTCTTGTGATCTATTTAGTGGCCAATTCAGTGATACCATGAAACATGGGGGGAAGGATAGCTCAGTGGTTTGAGCATTTGCCTGCTAAACCCAGGGTTGTGAGTTCAATCCTTGAGGGGGCCATTTAGGGATCTGGGGCAAAAATTGGGGATTGGCCCCGGGGGTTGGACTAGATGACCTCCTGAGGTCCCTTCCAACCCTGATATTCTATGACTAGTTTGAGTCAGAACCAGAAATACCAGAAGAAAAATGATGACACTTTAGTGGCATACGCAAGAATTAAAAATGCAGGCCTGATTCTCCACAAATGGGTTTTACACCATTTTGCACAGAAGTAAATGATGCATACAGTGCAAGGCACTTGAAAATCAGAACCTACATTTTCTGTTTTGTTTTTGAACCTCTGCAAAAGCTTTGGCTTAGGCTTGCTCACAGATTGGGGTGAAAGTTTTCACATGTTCTTGTTGTGTGTCTCATATGCACTTCCATTCACTACTTGTTACTCATCCAGGGTAAAACCCATCTCTGTGCAGATGGTCAGCATGTGTCTTCTCCCCATTAAAATCCCATCTGAGCCCTATTGTGAGAATTTTAGGACATAAGTGATACATGCACCTTTGCCACCTCTCTGCACAGAGGCAAATTTGACCCATAGTCCATGATCTACTGCCAGTGTTTTAGCTTCTTCTCTAAAGAGATTAACAGCTGTTTAAAATAAAGAAATAAAAAATGGCTTAAGAATTCATTTTCTATGAAATAATGTATGACCGGAGCACAGAAAACATTGTGGCTGTACGAAAGAGACCAGTAATCTTGAGTCTCTGGTTGATGACGAAAACTATTTAGAGCCATAAAATGTGCTCACCAGGGGGGCAAGTTTCAATAGGACATTGTGCTCAGAATGCAGCACAAATATTGACTAGTAAAACACTGTTTACTGTGCAAGAGATGGGAGACTCATTAGTGGCATAACAGTGCCATAAACTGGCCTCCTCCAGAGGCACAGAAGTTAGTAGCAATGAAAGTGACGTCTGAGAAGGACGGCACCATCTGTAAGTTTACACGTTTTGATGGCTTAGGAGGGGAAGAAAGGCATGAAATTATTCCAAAATCCTGATGAGAAAGTTCCTAAGAAGGAAAGGCAAGTGCTTGGGAAATGGATGGAATATAATCAGAAAACACTTTTTTTAAAAAAAATAAAGCATAGTACTTAATAGAGAGAGAGTATTTTTTTATTTATGTTTTTCCTTTTAAATGCCATCTTTCTATTTCCCATGGAGCTGTAAAATATAAACTTGTGTTCTGACAAGATAGCAAAGTGTCCGAATTACTATGTCTTGGCCATTCACCTCTCCCCCCCCGCCCCAAAAAAAAAAAAATCCTGTGAATTTGGAAGCATGTGAGTGACAGTCTGAGATCGGAATATTAAAATCTGAAGCCTGTGACTCCTGTTCAATAAAAATACATCAAGAGGGAAGAAACCGCCACAATTCACCAAACCATTTGACTCTACAATTTTCTAAACAAAAAGTAGCTGGGATCTCAATCAGAGCCCGTCAAAATGTTCCATCAGACATGTCTCTTCTAAATGTAGCCTGACACTGCCCGTTTCCATTTCCCATTTTCTCACTTAAATGGGTAACATGTAAATAATGTTTATTTTACTGTAAATAGAGGGTTGGTTCTGCCCTTTAATATCATGGCTCTGCACCCCCCCCCCCCAGTCTCATTTATCTGTGAATGCAGCTATCTCCTATATACATTCATTGGGACTGGAAGAGAGACCTCTAGCCAGCAAACTAGTTCATCCCCCACATGGTGGCAAGACTGATTTCATACACCATTTTCCATCCCTAATAATTGGATATCACATCTTGCCTGAATATAGTTTCTCTTTACAATTTATTCCAATGCTAGAACTGTTCTTATGTGCGTGGTTACAGCTTTTCTTTATATTTAACCTGTGTTTTCTCTTCTGAGGCTTAAGCCCACTAAATCTTGTTCTGTCCCCCTTGAGGAAGGGGACAAACTGGCCCATTTCTTTTTTGTATTTGTACAATTAATGTACACTTAATACACTTAATTAATGTACACAAATACACTTAATGTATTTGTAGGTAGCTACGTCTACCTCGGTAGCCCCATTGTGAAATTGAAGCACGGATTAATCGAGAGACAAGATGGGGGAGGTAACATCTTTTATCAGACCAACTTCAAGCCGCCCAGAGTTTTTCTTCAGGTGTGAGGAAAGAGCTCCCATTGTCACAGCAAAATGCAAGGTGGAACAGATTGCTTAGCATAAGTAGTTAGTACATATGCCTCAGCCTGTTATCTTGCTTTCTCAGCCTGTATCCCCAGTATTTCTCTTCAGGAGCGATCATGCCTCATCTTCATGGTTTAGACCCCCCCCCCAGCCAAGTCACAAAAGTCCTCCCTTTCTGGGGTACGATCACAGCCTTTCACACCATCCTAGACAGTCCTTAATTCCGCTCCCTGGCTGAGCCACTCTCTCAGTGGCTAGAACAAATGGACCCGGAGAGTCTTCCAGTTCACCACCCAGATTGGGCCAGTCATTCAGTAGCTACCAGGGAACCCATCCCCACGCTCTATTCAGGGTTCCAGTCCCAGGTCCCTATTTCCAGCATCTAAGACCTGTACTAGCACAAACCTTCCTGGACTACTTCCTACCTTACTTATCCCAGGCTCATAGTCGCCACCCTTCTGCGTAAACCCTTATCTCCTGGATCTTCTAGACAAACCTTTCCCCTTAGGTTCAAAGCCTTGTCTCTTCCTTGTCCTAGGAAGACTAACTACAGCCCTCTTTCTGCTGCCAGCTCCCTGTTTTTATGGAAGCCCCACCAGTTCCTGAACAAGTGAGCTTCCCTTAATTAGCACTCTGCTCTCAGCCTAAGTATCCCCCAGCTTGCAGTCTACTTGGATAATTAGCCCATCTAGCCTATTTTAACCCCTCCAGGGTGTATGTAGGGAGCACACGCCATCAGAGGCCAGAAGGGACCATTATGATCATCTAGTCTGACTTCCTGCATAACACAGGCCGTAGCATTTCAGCCAATAATTTCTGCATCAAGCAAAGCACCCAGATCACAGATATGAAGACTCAAATTGGCATTTAGGATTTTCCATGTTGGATCAGCCCAGTGGTCCTCTGGTCTATTATCCCATCTCTGACCGTGACTATTAGCACCTGCTTTGGAGCAAGCATTGGTTGCGTAATCACCTGCCCACAGAACAACTTTGTCCTAACCTCAATTTGGTAAGAAAAGCAGCCATAGGGAACTCAGATAAATGACTTCAGTGACTAATTTAAATCCACCAGTTTGGCAACCAAGCTGTGCCCTTTGTCTTTCTTTTTCCCCCTAAGCAAATTCAGGAACAGTGAAAAGAGGAACAACTCCACTGAAATTAAGGGTCAGATCTGCACCTTCTGTAAATTGGCTTTTAGGGGAACTTTGCCTATTTATACCTCCTAGCCCTGACAGTCTGAATATAGATTGGCGTGCCCAGTTTTCTAAACAGATCTTTTCCCAAAACATTTACTATTTTTGTTGCTCTCCTTTGAACTCTGCACTCTACTTTAGCGCTTCATGTGAATCTAAATATTCAGAACAAATTTAACATTAAGAATTTGCCAAGAATCAGTCAACTGAAATTCTCAGATTTTTTTTATTTTTAAAATCGTGGCACTAGTAAGACATAGACCTGATATTACCTTAATCGTTTTGCTTATTCACTCCACCTCTTTAACTCCTCCCTTCTCTATTGAGACCCTGATCCTGCAAACACTGATGCATGGGAATAACTTTATACATGAATAGCCCATTGAACTTAATGGTAAAAATGTGGAAAGGTACTCATATATGATTTTTTATTGATTTTTATATACCAAAAACAAGCAATAAAACACAAAAAAGATAAATGACTCTCATTCTTATATGTCTCCAAATACCACACCCTTCAGGGTCTTGCCAATAGAATTAGGTAATTTTACATTTGTCAAACCTGCAAGACTAGACAATATAAAACGATATATAGACATAACATATTAGGGTGGAGATTACAGTAGTAAAATAGGACAAAACATACACAAATAGGAAAAAGGAGGGAAGGCAGGGACTAGGAAGGAGAGGGGAAAAGGAGGAGGAATTAGGTGGAATAGAGCTCTGGCATTCTTTGAGCAATCTCAACATTTGTTAGCCAAATGTATCAAAAATCAGGATTTACATTTCTTTGAATTTATCTAGTTGCTCTGTATGGGGATAAGCTATTCTTTTCTTTGGCTGCTAACTTAAATGGGTCTGAATATCATTGTTCCATTCTAAGTGTAAACCTACTCTTCCATTTTTGTGCAATCATGTGCCTGGTGATCAAAGGCTCAGGTTTTTAATGTACCGTTGCAGCCGTGTTGGTCCGTGTTGGTCTGAGACACAGATTTTTAAAGGTATTTAGGTGTTGCTCTGCTCTGTGTTGCAAGGCCTACATGATTTAGATAGCTAACGCCCATTTTCAAAAGTGACTTAGAAGCCTAAGTCTCATCAAAAGTCAGTCAGACAAATCAGACATAGGCTCCAAAGTGCCTAAATCACATTTGAAAATGGGACTTAGCCATCTGATTCACATAGGCCTGGATTTATAAATATATGTAGGCATTCCTCTGCTTAGCACTCTAGTGCCTAATTGACTTACGAATCTAAGTCTTATTTTCATTTCCACCAGGATTTCAACAATTTCCACCCCACCATCAACCTCAGTCTGGACCAGTCCACACAAAAGGTCCACTTCCTGGACACTACTGTGGTAATAAGCGATGGTCACATAAACACCACCCTATACCAGAAACCTACTGACTGCTATACTTACCTACATGCCTCCAGCTTTCATCCAGACCACATCACTCGATCCATTGTCTACAGCAAAGCTCTAAGATACAACCACATTTGCTCCAATCCCTCAGACAAAGATAAATACCTACAGATCTCTACCAAGCGTTCTTACAACTACAATACCCACCTGCTGAAGTGAAAAAACAGACTGACAGAGCCAGAAAGGTACCCAGAAGTCACCTACTACCGGACAGACCCAACAAAGAAAGTAACAGAACGCCACTAGCCGTCACCTACAACCCCCAACTAAAACCTCTCCAGTGCATTATCAACGATCTACAACCTATCCAGACCTAAAAGTGGCAATTCTTCAACAAAAAAACCTTCAAAAACAGACTCCAAAGTGAAACTGCAGAACTGGAATTAATTTGCAAACTGAACACCATCAAATTAGGCCTGAACAAAGACTGGGAGTGAATTTTCATGTGCTGTGTATTTATACCTGCTACTGTATTTTCAACTCCATGCATCTGATGAAATGGGTTCTAGCCCATGAAAGCTTATGCCCAGATAAATTTGTTAGTCTCTAAGGTGCCACAAGGACTCCTTGTCATTTTCAAAAGTTACTTTAAAAATCTGGGCCATACTTTAGGGATTGGGATAATGAACTAATTATAGTAATAAATAATAGTGATAAATAATAGTTGCATAATAGCCACTGTTTTGGGGTTTTTTTTAACTGGAAAGTGGTATAGTAAACTATTCACTGAAAGAGAACAAAAAACTGGAACAAATATAACCTGCTGGTCAAAGCAAGTGACAGCTCCTCTTCTGGGCCCATACCAGACAAGATGTGGGCGTAATATGGCTCCCCATGGGAGGCTGGTTTTTTAGCTCAACTTGCAAAAATTCATGCTGTGAGCTCTAGAGGTGCCTGGCTAGGTGTTGTCTTGATCATTTTGCCAAGTGTCCAATCGTGATGATCAATTGTGTTTAACACAATTCAAGCAAATTTGCTATGGGTCTGTCTGTCGGCACAAAAAAAGCTGTACCACTTTATTTCTAGTGGGATAGATATGGCAGTATAACTCCCTACGTATGACTGCAGTTACACCAGTCTGAAGGTGCTTTGGGGTATATGGGAGAGGCAATACGCTTTATACCAGTATAACTGAGTCCGCACTATGAGCTGTACCAGCAGAACCATGTAAGTAAAACAAATACATTAATAAATAATAATAATAAATAATACATTAATAATCATAAAAAGCCCACCCCAACCTAAATAGTTTTACTGATACAAAAGGTGGCATAGACAAGGCATAGATCCATCAAAACCTTTCAGCATAAACTCAACTTTAAACCCATGAATAATCCCATTGACTTCACTTTCATGTCACTGGAAACACTCATATACGTAATGATCTGCTCAAATGCTTTGCTGGATTAGAACTGAAAACATTTGAATACATTTTTGTTTAATTTTGTTGTGTTTGCCCAGCTCTAGCATGTGCCAAATTCATTTCTGGTGGAAGCAGATACAATAAAGTTAGAGCCAGCAGAGTTGCCTGTGCTAATACCAGTGGTGAATTTGGTCTTATATCCCTATAAATAAATTATTTTTCCCTTCAAAAATGAAATAACTGATTTATTTCATCATTATCCATGGGCAGCATTTTTAAAGAAGTTAGGTGCTCAGTTGTGTGCCTAGTTTATACCCACAATGACCAGCATTGCACTGGGATTATGGCTAGTCATCATCATTTACATGTACAATTAATTACTTGATTTACACACACAATATCATATAGGACACTTTTCTAAAGTAACATCCTGTGAGTATTGCAGTAAGGGCTCAATTTGTGGCTTTTATGCTGCCATTCATTCACTAGCTCCCTGGCATGTAAGGGAATGGACAAACAGATAGACACTGCTATTGGCTAAACCACACTTCTTCCTCACAGTTGGCTAACTCTGAATGGTGGAGGGGACAGAACCACAGATCCCCCTTACATTCTGCCCTGTTTGTGCATTCAACAATCCTGGAAGAACCACAGGGACAATGTCTTTTGTCCTTCCCCATTCTACTGCACATCTATATAAGGAATGAGCAAGGCCTAGATGGAATTTTAGCATCCTACTCCCATTGACTTCCTGGGGGATTGTGGTTGCCATATTACTTTTCAAAAAGATTCCCCACCACCACCTTAATTACTTAGCTAATTCTCTTAACGTCTCAGATTCAGCAACTATGAACCACCTGAATTTTATATTTTGATATTTTTCAAGTCTTCTTGGGTATGCTCCTGGTCTCATGTTATTCTCATGAGAAATTCATTATTTAGTAATTCTTTGCATTTCTGTATTTTTCTTGTTGAAGATGGATCTTAAAAGAAAGATTTCTGTGTTTTAGGCATATAATTCCTCGAGTACTGTTTCCACAGACACATTTATAAAAACCTTGTTCTTACTCTTTGGCTAGCAGTAACTCAGCGTTCACGTCGCACTCCCCATCAGTACCCGGACTGGGCCCAGGAAGCGAATGATCCAACCAGTGGACCAAATTTGGTGATGAATCCTTGTCACATGCCACCTGAGGCACGTTGCGCACATGCTAAGAAGAAGAGTAACTCATTTTGCTTTTTTGTTTCCATTATTATTTCCCTACAAGCCAGAACTGATTTTATATTTCTGAAGTGGATTGCTGGATTATTAGAGGAGAACTGTGAGTTCTCTTGCTGGTGGGCAAGTTATTAACTATATTCACACAACTCAGCTGGTCAAGGTTGAAGTAGGATGAAATGAGAGTGGCGATCTGCTTTCAACAATTTAGGGAAACTGTCCAGGTGCTACACGGGTATACCCTTGTTTGAATTCTGAAGAACAGGTAATGATAAGGCACTGGAATAAAAGGATGACTGTTCTGATACAGTATTTCTAATGCCAGTATTTCAAATCCAATATTTCAAATAGAAAAGGTCCACACAAATTATTACTTTGCGGAACAGAATTAATCATATAGGGCTGAATTCAGATGACAAAATGCTCTGTCTTTCCTTGTACTCACGCAAAGAGCAACAACCTTGAATCAAGAACAGAATGAGTTCTCTTCCAACTGTGGCTAGACTAAAGCTCCATTCCCCACTGTCCATTCCCATTAATTGTCTTCTGATGCAGACACAGGCGCAGTCATGGCTTTTTTTAATGCCGGTCCTTTCTCTCTCCCCATTGTTTTCTGTTGATCTTTATTCCCCCGCTAGGCCATGACAAGGAGACTGAATTCTGGTGACAGAGAATTTGCCCAGTGTTAATGTCAGAGGGTTTGGAAATGCTGACTGTAGGTGCCAGAACTAAAATCAAATCTGCCCACAGAGCCGGAGCATGGTGCATTTAATTTAGTAAACAGAAGAACTAGGGTCTGTAGAAGTGCATAGCATTTGGCTTCTGCTGTAGATGACTTTTATGACAGAACAAGGTGATGGAGGCAGCTGGAGCAGAGCGAGTCTAAACAGAAGGTTCTTTCTCTTTGAAAAATGATATTGTCAACTGAATGTAATGTTTGTGACAGTGACTGGATTGACAGCCCTGGAGACTGTAATCCTCTGTTAACCTCCAGTCCAACTACACGACTAATGCAGAACTGCCAGGAAGAGCAGTTACAAGAAGTTTCGGTTGTAACTGAGGGCTGGTCTACACTAAAACAGTTAGGTCGGCCCAGCAATGTCGCTCTGGCATGTGAAAAATTCACACCCCGAGAGACATTGTTAAACCAACCTAACCCCCAGTGTAGACAGTGCTAGGTTGATGGGAGAATTCTTCTGTCAAGCTAGCTATGTCTTCCAGGGAAGGTTGACTAACTATGGCGACAGGAAAACCCCTCCCACTGCTATGGTGAGTGTCTCTATTGAAGCACTACAGTGGCACACTGCAGCACAGCAAGGGTGCTGCTGTGGCATTTTAAGAGTAAACATAGCCTCAGTGTCTCCTGGAGTGCTGCTGGGCCCATGGCATAGACAGTAGCAGCTTGAGCTTCAACCATAAACTCATTCAGTCATGGTTTAAAGCTCAGGTTATGTTTTGAAAAGCATCCAGAAGTTTGGAGGCTCATCTGAATGTATTTAAACCTCTTTCATCTGTGAACTACATGAGTGAATCTTTCAAGAATAAACTTCCTCCCCAGGTTTCTAAAACTCCTTTCCCATTGCATTTCAGTTCATTTCAGGCCCAGTAACAGTTACAAATTAAGAATGGAAAATAAAACATATCCAGCCTGGAATGGGTCTCAGCTGAAAAGTTCAAATCCAGATTCAAATACTAACTTCCGCAAAGTTGGGTGTGTTCAGATCCAGGGTTTTGGTTCAGCCTATTCAAGATTGCAGCAGTAATATGTTCATTTGCAATGTATTATTCAGCCACTAGATGTATCTGTGTGCTGCACAAAGTACCAGACATAGCAAGGTTCATGGTAAACAAAAAGCAAAGCTGGAACTCAATCTGTGGGGAAGCATGTTTCTTTGATTCTGGAGTTCCAGAGGGCTTCTTTAGTACACGCTCCTGTTTAATGCCTGATATCCGATATAATATGACAGAGCCTAGTTGAAAAGTCTGGCTCTGGATGAGAACTCTTCCTAAATTGGGGAATTCTTGGATCTAGATTGTTAGCTTATCTGATTAGAGATAGGGGAGAACCACAGAGTTCAGATCAAACATTCCCACTGTCCAGGGTTTTGCTTTGGAAACATCATGACTCTTCATGAATGTTTTGACTGATTTCAGTTTAAAATGGAAAGTTTTGGTGCAAATGGATTTGTATATTTTCCAAAACTGTGATTTCACTTTTACCTGGCAAAGAATTTTTTGTACCATCAGAAAATGGGACCAAAGTTATTCCATTCTCCAATCACTGATCTGAACGGCAAAGAGAGGAACTTCCTTGAAGTCCATATCTAAATCCTCTAATCTTTATTTCCTGTTCATTAGAAGTACATGAATAAAAGAGAGAAGGGGTTGATTCTGATCTCATATACAGCAAGGGAACCCCTGATTTATGTCAAAGCAGAATCAGGACCAACGTATTCTTTCTCCAAAGGTGACCTAAAATTCCAACTGGAAGAACATAACCATCTGGAGCCCACTGACTGCACCATATTTCCATCCTGCATGGAGACAGATTTAAGTTTTATGTTAGCCATCCTCATAGGGTAAGACCTGCTATGTGATAGCACAGTACCTGATTCTTCCAAAAATTAAATAAAATGCAATGTGTCCTTCATGTCACTCACTAAATTACAAGCTTGGGAGCTGGCACATCTCTTATTTTATTCATTCTAATTACAATTGCCCTGTCACTGAGATGCCAGCCTGGCTAAGAGCAAATCAGGTAGTGTCTCCCCAGGGTCTTCTTTGTAACAGGAAGGCTGTCTCCAGTGGCTTCAAAATGACAATTTCCTCTCTTCTACTTTCAAGTGGAGTGTTTTCCCTGGACAATTTCACATTTGATTATTTTCACTCGCCTCTCTGTCTTAAGTTGCTTGATTAGCATCTCAGTCACCTAAGAAATTAGACAAAAGTTTGCACCTGGAAAAAAAGAAAGATGAAAAAAACCAGTGAAAAATTATGCTCCCAATGCAGGAACGTAGGAGATGAGATACAACAGGAAGGAAGCTCTGGCAGAGTCCTGCAGACCTAAAATCCCATCTCCACTGCAGGAAAGCAAGCTCCTTTCTGCAGGAAACCCATGTTATTCAAGAGTATTCCCCCATCAGGGCAGGGATTCTGCTGCAGGATTTTTAAAGGGACAGCACCAGCTTAAAACTCTTCTCCTTGTCAACTAACAGCTAAGATTACTGTCACTGAATCTGTAGACTCCAGTGAGGTCAATGGGAGCTGTGAGTCCACAGGACATCTGAGAGCAGACCACTTCTGCAGATAAATGTTGATTTAGGTGCCTATCTTTAATTCCCCAACTTTGAGAACATTGGCCTTAGTCTCTCAGTCTCCGTTCCTGGAATATGGGGAAAATAATATCTCCTTACCCAATATGGAAGTTTATGTTTCTAAAACTCTGTGGGTGAAATTTTACTTGTGCAGAGAAGCCAAACCAACACTCATGGGCTTGATCTAAAGTCCACTGAAATCAAAAGGCTCCCATTTACAACAATGGGCTTCGGATCAGGCCCCAAACATTCACAGAGAGCGTAGAGCCTCAGATTTTAAGATCTCATCTAAAAGAGCTGTACACGGTAAGCCACACTGAGCTCAGACTATCAACCTCAGGCCACGTCAACCCTGCAGAGGTACGAACCTGTGGTTCTGCCTAATTGATGTGTCTAATTATCCCTTTTTGGTGTTTCTACTGTGCCTGTTACCTTGGCTCCTATGCACCAAACACAAGATTTAAGGTAGAACTGCCATTGTTCAAAGATACAGCAAACAATCTACTCCTTGGAGATTTACTAGCATGCTTGTGTTCTTTTGATTTGTCTTTGTTGCATGTTTCTTCCTTTTCTCTCACTTAGCGCAGCCATGATAAAGCAAAAGTACGGGTCTGAGGCTGATTTTATTTTAATGACTATATGGCTAAGGTTCAAGTTAGCACTCAATCCCAGACTTGCTGTAGTTAATGGGAGTTGGATCAGGACCATATGTAATTGTATAGTGTTTCTGGATTCTTGGGAGTTCATCTCCCCACCCAAAAAAACTAAAGAACAAAACTAAAAGAAGCGATTACTGTATTTTAATTCCTCCCTAAATCCTGAAGTAAGAGCTGGAATAATTTAGTGTCCAGTTACACTTGATCAAATGATTAATGCCATTCCATCTGCTCGCTAAATAGTCCCACCTTTCACTAATTTCTCTGAAATGTGCTATTTCAGTCAAACTGGAATTTATTACTGCCCACTTACCCTGATTTGCTTGTGAAATGATTTGCATGGCTTCTGTCAAGGCTATTTGCATGTTTTTATTTTAAATGCCATTTATTTAGGGGCAGATTTGATTGATGAGTGTTTGGCACGTGCGCACCATTATTTAGTTTTCACTTCTGATTTGCACAGGGGAAAAGAATACACAGCTTGATCTTGCTCTCATAGCACGATCCAGGCTGGTAATGCTTAGATAAGAAACATTTCCTCTCCCCGCCCCCTTTAAGGCTGAATTCTTCTAGAATGCAAATAATTATAGGTTTGGTCAGGCATTTATAACAAATCAGAATCAATCTCTTTCACTCAGCTCACATGAAAATAACAGCATAGAAATGTTAGAGGGAAAACATACTTGTTGAAACAAATGTTGGGAAGAGAGTGAAACAATGACAGTAGGAAATAACCCAGCATTTCTTCTGCTGTGGGATCTTGTTCCTAGCTGCGGAGAAATAGCATGTGGTTTTGTGCACAGACATAGCAGCATGAGGCATAGTGCTCCCTTTGGCTCATGAAATCCAGCCTTATTTCCATTTTAAATCCATAGCTGTTCACTGACCTTGTATTGCAGGACAGCTGGACAATATTGCAAGAGGAAAGTTAACAGTGTTTTGCTAATTATACAATTGCATATTCATACCTTCCCCCTCCAGAGAGCCTGAGTTATTTTTTTCCCCCTCAGAGTTAAATCAGTGGATGTATTTCACAGAACAGCAGCCCATTTCAGCATGTCTCTAAACAGAGATGGCCTCAAGACCCATCATTAGGATTCGGAAGCAGATTTCAAGAACCACAGAGCATAGAATCATAGAATATCAGGGTTGGAAGGGACCTCAGTCCAACCCCCTGCTCAAAGCAGGACCAATCCCCAACTAAATTATCCCATCCAGAGCTTTGTCAAGCCTGACCTTAAAAACCTCTAAGGATGGAGATTCCATCACCTCCCTAGGTAACCCATTCCAGTGCTTCACCACCCTCCTAGTGAAATAGTGTTTCCTAACATCCAACCTAGACCACCCCCACTGCAACTTGAGACCATTACTCCTTGTTCTGTCATCAGCTACCACTGAGAACAGCCGAGCTCCATCCTCTTTGGAACCCCCCTTTCAGGTAGTTGAAAGCAGCTATGAAATCCCCCCTCATTCTTCTCTTCTGCAGACTAAACAATCCCAGTTCCCTCAGCCTCTCCTCATAACTCATGTGTTCCAGCCCCCTGATCATTTTTGTTGCCCTCCACTGGACTCTTTCCAATTTTCCCACATCTTTCTTATAGTGTGGGCACAGTACTCCAGATGAGGCCTCACCAATGGTGAACAGAGGGGAACGATCACGTCCCTCGATCTGCCGGCAATGCTCCTACTTGTACAGCCCAAAATGCTGTGAGCCTTCTTGGCACAAAGGGCACAATGGGAGTGGAGTTAGGATCCATCTATATTTCTAAATGGTTTGTCATGGCCTAAGAGATATACTGTATGCTCCACATACATGACCACTCATATCTATAGTATGCTGTAGTATTTATGTGCATGAAAAAGTATAGGCTGCTTTCCAGACTCATCCATATCCATGTACAATGTCACATAAGAGCATGAGGATCTCATTTTTTTTTAAAAGGTAAGTTTCTAACCCTCATGGTTGCCTAGATAAGCTTGTAAATGTGAACCCTGAAGGCTCCAAACTCAGAAGGCAAATTGAAAGATACTCACATGTATTTATTTATTAAATAAATCCCATGATTTTGACTCAGGATTTGGTGTCAGAGGACAATGCTAGCATCTGAGCTGAGATAGCTACAAAAGCCTTCTGAAACATGTCACTAAAACAATCAGAAAAAAAGGAATTGCTATACAGGATCAGACCACAGGTCTGTCTAGTCCAGTATGCTGTCTCCAACAGTTGCTTGCATCAGATGCTCAGAGGAAGGTTCAAGAACTAGCAGTAGGCAGATGTGGGATATTCTATCCAAAAGAATATCTCATCCTAACCCCAAATAGCTGAAGCATTGAAGCATGGTTTTGTTTTGTTTTTTAAATCCCTTCCAAGACTCTTTGTTTGCAAAATTATAACCCTGGCTATTCTTGTTATCCAAGAGCATGGAAAAATTATTTTTATTCTTACCAAAAGAAAGGTGCAACTATTTGTTACAAGTTGTGTCAGATCTGGAAAGGAGAAAGAGTGTGCTCTGAATATTACAATACCTCCTGAGGCCAAAAACTACTTCAATTGAAATGAATTTCATTTTGCTTTCGTACAGTAGGAAAAATACTGCAGCCCTTCATCTGGCAAAACTTCTATCAGTCCCTTAGTTGTTCTTGGTCAAGTTGTCTAGCATTTTATAATCATAGATTCATAGAGTCATAGACTTTATGGTCAGAAGGGACCATTATGATCGTCTAGTCTGACCTCCTGCACAACGCAGGCCACAGAATCTCACCCACCCACTCCTGTGAAAAACCTCTCACCTATGTCTGAGCTATTGAAGTCCTCAAATCATGGTTTAGAGACTTCAAGGAGCAGAGAATCCTCCAGCAAGTGACCCATGCCCCATGCTACAGAGGAAGGCGAAAAACCTCCAGGGCCTCTTCCAATCTGCCCTGGAGGAAAATTCCTTCTCGACCCCAAATATGGCGATCAGCTAAACCCTGAGCATGTGGGCAAGACTCGCCAGCCAGCCACCCAGGAAAGGAATCCCTCCTTCTATCACCATAGTATCTGAACACATCACAATCACTCATGGATTTTGTCCTCACAACACTGCTGTGGGGTAGAATAAAACATTGTCATCATTCTACAGCTGGGGACTTGCAACACAAGGTAGATTAAGTGATTTGTCCAAAGTCACACAATGGGACTGTAGCTGAGCTGGGAATTAATCCCATTTCAGTGCTCTCTCCCCTAAACAGTCCATCCTACCATCCATAAAACTCACCTCTGCCATGCAACCTCCATAATACTGCCATCGGAAAAAGGTGGGGACAGAGTAAACTGGGACCGAAGCCCATTATGATAATATATGGTTGCTTCACTGCTGCCTCATCTTCCACTTTCCCCCACCCCATCACTCCCACTTTTGATCATCTACGTCACCTATATTGTAGCCTCACTGAGGCAAGTAATGCCTTTTTGCTAAGTGTTTGTGCAGCGTCTAGAAATGGGGGGGGGGTGTTACTGTAACAATCCTAATCAAAACATACTGATGGAAGTCATTGGTAACTTCCTGAAGTCAATAGGAATTTTGCTTGCAAAAGGAGTGCAGGATTAGACCCACAATTAATCCCAAATCCATCTCACTTTTAAAGACGAAGTAGGGGTATTTGCAGTAAAGTTACTTGATACAACTGGTGCTTTCATTCCATTCATTTTAGAATGCCATTGTTGAAATTCTTCACTCTCATTAGATGGTCCCTTTGTCATTAACACACTATAGAACTCCCATAATGTCCCATTATACTGTACTTTCAAGCTTTTTGGATGTTAATTAAGCGTGGAACATTCTCATTGATTACAGGGCTGAAATTAAAGGAAGGAAAACGTAAATTATGAATAATACTGTTAAAAATAATAATAGGATTAATGGATATGCAACGATGTACATAATTAGGCTAATTCTAGGAAAGGGTGATGGTGAATATTTTATCAAGACCCCACAGTATAATTACAGACCTATTTGTAAAATGCTTAGTGTGTGTTATTCATTATATTACATGAAGAATTGAGTTTCAAGGTTTTTGTTAAAAAAAAAATACAAGCAAATGGTTAAAACCTCTTTTTTTTAAATAGAATATATATATAATTGATTGTGAGCAGAAGGTTAGTCTAAAGTGTTTGGTCTAAAACTTTTTTTAAGGGAATGTGGCCCTGTGTCTGGATCACTAAATGAAGATACTGGAACAGTCTCTAAGGTGCCCTTCCATCAACTCTCCCTCTCCCTATGCCCTCCAGGGGTTCTTTCCCAAATCCAGGCAGCTCCTGACACCACCCTGCTGAGACAGTTTGGGGACTGCCCAGGAAAGCAGACTAGATCAATTAAGGCTACTGCTCTGGCATGGTCTCTTAAGGACCTTTAAGTGGAAGCTGTTAGATGACTATTTGGATGGCTATTTGGATGATCTCCTGAGGTCTCTTCCAACCCTAATCTCCTGTGATTCTATTTAGGGTCTTCTCCTTCTTGCCCTGGCTCTGTTACCCAGACAAACTCTGAATCATCCATAGGGCCATGGAAGGAACACCATATAAGTGACAGATCCAGATCCAGTATTCGTAATTATTTATGAGCCTCCCTCCCCCGGCCCCATTCATCAAAGAAGCCTAAATGGCATCTGAGATCTTTGGAAAAATCTAGTCCTTAACTCTTTCCTATTAAGGTGGTGCTCTGCATATACCACCACAAACCAGATGCACTTGTACAAGAGCTGTATAATAAGGGACTTTTGCTTCTTGTTTCTGTGACAATGCACATGATGATCCTGTATATGCTGCTCAAAAGAATATTGTCTTTCTTTACTGCCGTATCACATTGCAAGGTCATGTCGAATTTACTAACTGCCATCACCCCAAGGTCCCCTTCAATGTTACTGCATTCCAAGATTCTCCCTCCCACTGAATAGGTGTTTAGTATTTTTTCCCTTTTGTGTTAGTAGTTGCAATTTCTAAATCACATTATATACTATTATTTTCAGCCCATATTTGTAAACCCTGTAAGTATATCTGCATTATTTCTCTGTTTTCATGGTTTTTTGCAGGTTTGTTCCCCCTATTTAGTACCATCTAAATCAGGATTCTCAAGGTCTCCTCTCCCACCCCAGTACAGCAGCCTCTTGAACAAGGTTAATATTGTTTGATTAAGAAGAGATCAAAGTTCTAAGCTTTGCTACTGTGTTGTAACAACTATTTAGAGTTAACATTAATGTTGTGGTGTATTCACTATTATCAGCATTGCTGCATTTCCATTCCCTGAAAAAAGGATGCCGCAAAATGCAGTTCATTTGCAGATTAAAATTCTGCACCCTTAATTCTTTGAAAAGGGTGGTAGGGGGAATAGATATCAGTGACCAAAACATCCATTTAAATTCATTTAATTGATCTAAAACTACACAACGTTCAGACCTGCCTTTTATTTATCACAATAAGAGCAGTAACTTGTTTTTTTTTATAGAACAGTGTTCCATAAAACAATGCAAAATAAATAGGACAATAATCCTTGTCCTAATTTTTGTAACAGTTCAAACCAGTCTTTCAAGAATAAAGTGTCTTTTTTTTAGTGCCCCTATTTCCACCTCCCCCCTTCAACCTTTCTCTATAGACTATCTCTAAAGGCTTCTCTGTTCTAGGCATCCAGTGGCAGGCGTCCCTGCTGTGCCAGCTTTTCAGTACCGATGGCTTTCTTAAACTCCAAAGTGGGTTCCCCTCAGAAATCAGTTCAGCTGGATTCTTCTTCTATCTGCAGGGTCACTGATCTTTAGAAAGAGCAGCCCCCTCATCTGGAAGAACTGGACTAAAAGAAAAGTTTTTGTTCCCAGCAGGAAATCTCCAGCACACAGTGGTAGCACAGATTGTGAAGTACTGTACCTGAGAGCAGGAAGTTACATGCAGTCAGCAAGGGATGCCTAACACTGATCTCGGAAGTAAAACAACTCTTCTTTCAGGGTATTCACCCCACAGAAGAAGCTGATGGAAGGGGCTCAGGTACTCCCACAAAGTTTGGACAATGTTTAATCCTTCCTATCATATTCAATCACAAGCCATGCTTTGAAGTCACTTAACATCCATAAAAAAATTATGCCACCAATGTAAGCTCCACAATCTACCATGGGTAAAATCCACTGGGCAACTGATTTCGGACCCTGCAGAAAAAGATTGCTCAATGTCTCCTGATAGGTGCTGAGTTCCATCAGCTTCCATTTAAGTCAATGAAAATTGAGCACACTGCTGTGGTATATTAAGCAATAATGTTCCTCAAGGCTTCCCACGGGTAGTACTAAATTAGGCCCCTATGGCAGCTTCAAGTTTAATTCCTAACACAGAAGGTCCCATACATTCTGTCTTTCTCACCTGGATCATGCTGGGGGAGTTGTAATTCAGAGAACTGATTTTTTTCCGTGGCATCCTTACATAATGAAGTGGGGACAACAGCTTTCTCCCCTCAAAATATAATTCCATCCTGCACACTCATCTAATCTTTAATTTGAAAATATGATTCTGCTCCTGACAGTAGGCTTTAGTTTTCTGGCCACCCGTCTAGGCTTGCTCTCTTGACGGCCTGTAGTTGGATGCCCCTTTCCATACCATCTTTGATTTCCAACAGCTGCACTGTTTAAAATAGAGATAGTGCAGCATGTTAATGGATTCAGTGTCCTGATTGCCTTCCCTCAGCTTGCTGAAGCTGGGTAGCTACAAACTGCTCAGGATGTCAAATAACAGCAATAGTTATCCTGGACAGTATCTGATCTCTACCTGATAGTGTGGTAGGAGCATCATTATATGCTACAGTCACCTTGGAGACCTAAGAAGGGGCTTTGCCATGAATGTCCCTAGAGGTCTGTGGACTGATTGCACTATTCCTGGGTGGCCATAGGTGTACTGGTGGAATGATGCACTCTAAATACCAAATCGGAAGCTCTTTTTCTCTTTGGACATACCTCTGTTGAGTGTCTGACAGTACTCTGCTGGCATAAGCGACTGGCTGCTCCTGCAGAAGAGCAGCACCCAATATACTCTCCAGTGCATGACACTCAGGCCCATCAAGAGAAATCTGGAGCCCTGGTCTATCATGTTTGCTGGGGTCCCACTCTCTCCCATTTAACTTTATGTACATAGAAGCTACCAAAGTTCTGGGGGTCGCTTTGAGCTCAGGTCCCTGGTACAATTGCTCTTCCTTTCCCTGCCTCTCATCAGCTCTGAATTCACACTGGGATGTGAGTGGCTTTCCTGGCTAGTAGTACATCTGGATGGGCCATCCATTATTATTTGTTTCAGCATGCCAAATGCTTGCTGTTGGGAACCTGCCCAGTCCCAGTCAACATCTTGCCTTGTGAGCTGATGTATGGGTTCCGCAGCCAGGTGTGGAGAGAACTTGGACAGAAAATTAATCATTCCTATGAAGCACTTTACTTTCACATCCACAAGAGCTGGCATCTCTCTGACTGCTTTGATCTTGTTGGTATCTGCTTTCAATTCCTCTGCCCTGACCAGATGTCCAAGGTGATGTCACCTCACACTCTGAGTTGCAATTTTTATCGATTAAATTTTATGTCTTTGTCCCTGAATTGCTGTAGAAAAGCTTGTCTTTTTCTGTCACAGTCCCATTCCGCTTATGTATCATGACTCCCTTCAACTACAATGAGGATATCATATATAATTATTTTCACCTCAGGCCATCCCTTCCAGTGTCTGGATGACTCTACTCTGGAACACATCTGGTGCTTGGCTTATGCCAATTGGCATGCATGGCCATCTGTAGAGACCAACTGCTGTTGCAAAGTTTGTCAACATGCTGAGTCTTTATCCAGGCTTATGTGCCAAAAACCATTCCACACATCACACATCATAAAGATTCTGGCTTTGGAAAGTTCTAGCAAGATGTCATCAGCTCTAGTCACTGGACAATGGCATCTTTTCATTGCCCGGTTCAGTGGTTTTGGATCTATAAAGATGTGTAAGTTGCCTGAGGGCTTCTTTACTACCACAATACTGGCGTCTACAGGTGCAATAATACCCCTGCTCTATAGACTCTTGAACTCCTTTCAAACTGGATTATGCAGTATCACTGGACACAGGTTCCACTGTAGGGTCTACTTCCATTTACAGCTGTCCTTTGAGGCACCTATCACTTTTGAAAATATCCCCCTATACTTTTAAAATTGTCCCCATTGTCCATGGGACTCTTTCTTTTGCTTCTTGGACTGCAGCTATAAAAATCTGATGCAACACCCTGAGCAGATTCATAGGTGTATGGCTGAAAGCCACAAAAGGGGGTTGTGGTGCTTACCATACACCATCACAAACACTAATTGGTTTTGTCCATTATTTTCAGGGGATTAGTTATTATTTCATCACCTTTTCCTATGGGTTGCATTGTGCATCATTAGATTGTGCCTGATCTTTATAATGGATGTGTTCAAGTCCATTTCCACCCTAGGAATCACATTGCTGGAGGCTCTATTACCCATCTGAAATCACACGTTTCCCTATTACCATTGTTGCATGCACTGAGGTTTGTATCTTGCTTGTTGTTGTCCCCTCAATAACAGTCCCTACAGGAAACATGGGCCCTCGGAATTCACTTCCACTGATCATAATACATCAGGGAGCATCTAAGGCAACATCAGTGAGTTTACAAGCTTGTTAATTCTGCCAAAAGGAAAATCTGATGAAATAATGCTAAGGTGAAACAAACAAACCCAGTCCCCAAAGTCACTCTTGGCCTGTATGACTTTTTCAGCTCATGGTAACATCCAGAACCTTTTATCAGATTGTCCATAGCTTCCTTGAACTAAAACAATCTTAACCCATAAACAGGGCATAAACTTTGATACAGTGTTGGAACATGCCAAAAAAAAAAAAATCTAAAACATAGGCTTCTATAATTAATTGAGCCCTTTTTAAGCTAAGTAGTATTAGGCCTTTTACCCTGAGCTCCAGGAAAACAGCTCAATTCTATGTACATAACAACCCTCATCATGTCCATCAAGAGGATTTGGGTCAGTTTGACATTAAACTGTGTCCACCTTAGCTGCTATGATAACTCATGGGAGTAGTAATTTGGTTGCCTCATGCTCCATTCTCCTGTATGGGCCAGGCTCCCTGGCTGGACTAGATCTCCTACAATGTGCTATGGTATCCCCACCAGCTGAACTGCCAGGGTGTATCATGGCAGTTCCCTGGCTGAAATGAATTGTGGGAAATGTAGTGTAGCTGGGGGCCCAGCGCATAGAGAATGAATGCATGAGGCATCCAAACTACGAGAACCACTAGGCTGTGTGACAGTTCATGTGAATGCAGTTAAATATCAAACCAAACTCACAAAAGGTTTTGACTCAGTTTGATAAACTGAAACAAGATTCAGTTTGGGAATTTTGACACATTTTGTTTTAACATTTCCTGTTTTATTTTATTCATCTGGAACTTTTCATTCCATAAAAAATGACATTTTGTCTTTTTGTCCCAAATTAGCATGAAAACAGATGTTGAAATATCAAAATTTTCCACAGAAGGGAAATTCCATTTTTTCTACCAACTCTACATAACATAATTTACAAGTGTGTTTTATACATAGGGTTTGAAACATTTTGGTTCCATTATCATAACAGTACTGCACACCTCACAGATTTTGGCGCTTAGTGACTGTTGGCCTAATTTTACCACACTGACTCAAGTGAGTAATCTAACGGTGGTTGAAATTTGGAATTTCTGTACTTAAGGCAATTTTGTGTGGAAGTGAGCTCACCAATTAGTGCATGCCTCGTTGCTGGGTATGGCATAGCAGACTCCTCCAGCAGTCTCTCCGGCACCAGAGTCGTCCACTTCTTCTAGTGACTCAGCCCTCTGGCCAGGTCACATTTAGTCATAGAATCATAGAATCATAGAATATCAGGGTTGGAAGGGACCCCAGAAGGTCATCTAGTCCAACCCCCTGCTCAAAGCAGGACCAATTCCCAGTTAAATCATCCCAGCCAGGGCTTTGTCAAGCCTGACCTTAAAAACCTCTAAGGAAGGAGATTCTACCACCTCCCTAGGTAACACATTCCAGTGTTTCACCACCCTCTTAGTGAAAAAGTTTTTCCTAATATCCAATCTAAACCTCCCCCACTGCAACTTGAGACCATTACTCCTCGTTCTGTCATCTGCTACCATTGAGAACAGTCTAGAGCCATCCTCTTTGGAACCCCCTTTCAGGTAGTTGAAAGCAGCTATCAAATCCCCCCTCATTCTTCTCTTCTGCAGGCTAAACAATCCCAGCTCCCTCAGCCTCTCCTCATAACTCATGTGTTCCAGTCCCCTAATCATTTTTGTTGCCCTTCGCTGGACTCTCTCCAATTTATCCACATCCTTCTTGAAGTGTGGGGCCCAAAACTGGACACAGTACTCCAGATGAGGCCTCACCAATGTCGAATAGAGGGGAACGATCACGTCCCTCGATCTGCTCGCTATGCCCCTACTTATACATCCCAAAATGCCATTGGCCTTCTTGGCAACAAGGGCACACTGCTGACTCATATCCAGCTTCTCGTCCACTGTCACCCCTAGGTCCTTTTCCGCAGAACTGCTGCCTAGCCATTCGGTCCCTAGTCTGTAGCTGTGCATTGGGTTCTTCCGTCCTAAGTGCAGGACCCTGCACTTATCCTTATTGAACCTCATCAGATTCCTTTTGGCCCAATCTTCCAATTGGTCTAGGTCCTTCTGTATCCTATCCCTCCCCTCCAGCGTATCTACCACTCCTCCCAGTTTAGTATCATCCGCAAATTTGCTGAGAGTGCAATCCACACCATCCTCCAGATCATTTATGAAGATATTGAATAAAACCGGCCCCAGGACCGACCCTTGGGGCACTCCACTTGATACCGGCTGCCAACTAGACATGGAGCCATTGATCACTACCCGTTGAGCCCGACAATCTAGCCAGCTTTCTACCCACCTTATAGTGCATTCATCCAGCCCATACTTCCTTAACTTGCTGACAAGAATACTATGGGAGACCGTGTCAAAAGCTTTGCTAAAGTCAAGAAACAATACATCCACTGCTTTCCCTTCATCCACAGAACCAGTAATCTCATCATAAAAGGCGATTAGATTAGTCAGGCATGACCTTCCCTTGGTGAATCCATGCTGGCTGTTCCTGATCACTTTCCTCTCATGCAAGTGCTTCAGGATTGATTCTTTGAGGACCTGCTCCATGATTTTTCCAGGGACTGAGGTGAGGCTGACTGGCCTGTAGTTCCCAGGATCCTCCTTCTTCCCTTTTTTAAAGATTGGCACTACATTAGCCTTTTTCCAGTCATCCGGGACTTCCCCGGTTCGCCACGAGTTTTCAAAGATAATGGCCAGTGGCTCTGCAATCACAGCCGCCAATTCCTTCAGCACTCTCGGATGCAACTCGTCCGGCCCCATGGACTTGTGCACGTCCAGCTTTTCTAAATAGTCCCTAACCGCCTCTATCTCCACAGAGGGCTGGCCATCTCTTCCGCATTTTGTGATGCCCAGCGCAGCAGTCTGGGAGCTGACCTTGTTAGTAAAAACAGAGGCAAAAAAAGCATTGAGTACATTAGCTTTTTCCACATCCTCTGTCACTAGGTTGCCTCCCTCATTCAATAAGGGGCCCACACATTCCTTGGCTTTCTTCTTGTTGCCAACATACCTGAAGAAACCCTTCTTGTTACTCTTGACATCTCTGGCTAGCTGCAGCTCCAGATGCAATACCTGCATTTCTAGGGCAAAAGAAGCATCCAATAAATTAAAAACGCTTCTCCCCTCCCCGAGCTCACTCCTCTGTGGACTCTTCTCTCCTTCCCAGGCTCTGCTGGGTTGTGTTCCCACTCCTGTGCACAGTGATGTTTCCCAAGGCTTTCTCCCCAGAAACCTGGCTCTAAATTCAATAGTCCTTCTCCCCTTGGTGTAAGGAAAACCTTTCCTGGTGACCAAAAAGGGAACCCAAGCCCTCTCTTCTCCTCTAGGTTCCAGTCCAGGAACACTGTGACAAGCTAACCTGCCCCTTAAGACTTCTCACTGCTTCCCTGGAGTCCTTCCAACTGTGGCCTCCCTTCAGGCCCTTTCCCGCAGCTCCTCATGGGCTTATTCTACATCTGCCTCTCTCTAGAGCATTCATTTGCTCTCTAGCAAACAGAGAGTAACTGAAGGGTTCTTCCCCTTTCTCCCTGCAGCCTCTTTCTCATCCTGTCTTCCTGTGTTTATACTCACCACCTAGTACTCATCCAGACTTCCTCAGTTTATACTCACTCACATGGCTCCACCCTCGGAAGCATGGGATATACACCTCATCACATTCTGACATTTCAACATGTCCTTCTGCCTTGAAATTGGAATGAAAAATGAAAATTTCAAAATTTCCCATGACAGTTTCAGAAAAAAACCCAACTCATTTAGGAAATATCAAAGCAATCTAATTGAAACATTTTGTACTGATAAGGTCTAAATACTTCATTTCAAAATTCATTTTGACTGTATCACTTCAATTTTTATATAACGTAATATATTTATGAGGACATCAAAATGAAGCATTTCAACCTCACTGAAACAAAACATATCAATATTTTTTCCATTTAAAATGTCAACAGATGCGATACCTGCTTGCAAAATGTTTTGATTTCATTGAATCGGCATTTTCCAATAGAAAAGTGTGCCGTCCACAAATTTTCAACATTCTCTCAAGTAATCCATGCTCTCATGATTACTCCTTCTGAACACAATGGGGTTATTTGTGTGAGTGAGGTTCCCTCATGTCAATCGAATTTTCAGGATTGGATCCCACGTCTCCATCTCTGCACACACCCTTCTGCGGTCTCCTGCTAGCATTATGCTACATGATTTATAAAACCCGAACATATGAATTGTCCATTAGATAGCAAGATAGTACAATTGCCTGGCTGATTCTATATTGCTCTAAGCTGCTTGAAACATAGCTAAGATTTTTCAAGCCTTAATAAGAATTTACAACGAACTTCCAGTTACAGAGTTTCCAGTCTTAACTGTTCATTTTATTTTATTGAGGGGAGGCAGAAAAAGGACAGGATTTATGTAACAATACATTATTTTATAAACAGTCACACCTGTACAAGAGAATGATTTTATTAGACAGCCTCCCTGTCGTTTTCATTGCATACAATTCTCTTCCAGCTTTATTAAATAGCCTCCTGTAAGAGGCAACCGGTTTTGGTCAATCTATCAACATTTTACTTAAGGTAGGTTTCAGTGTACAGCAGAAGCCCTTAAGATGTTTCCTGTAAGTTTTAGGTAAAGGATTACCAAAATGAACAGATATTTCCTGAATTTATGATAGGGAAGGCCACTGGTACCCCTAATCCCTTGTTTAATGGAGGAGATAAGAAAAAGGAAACTTTTAAAGGTATGGAACTGCTTCCAAAAAAGGATCACAAAATATGATATAAAACATTAATTAATTCTCACAACACCACTATAAAGTGGGTAAATGCTTTTATATTAATCTTATTGCTTGTTCATCTGACACAAAGAAAGTCCACTTGCCTAAGATTATACCATGAGACAGGAATGGAACATAGGAGTTTTGATGCACAGTCCCTTGGTCTAATCAGAAATGACCAGATTCCTAAACCTGTTCAACCGCTTAGTGACACCCAATGCATTATATATGTATCTCAACATTTTGGTCATTGCCTAGTAACTTGTCCTTTTGGGCAGGGATCACGTCTTCATGCAAAACTATAGTGATTGTGCTCAATAAATAATAATCACCAGACCACACTGCCTCATTCCTAAGACTTAGACAGGAAAGCTTTTTCAGAAAATAAATTGCATGTCGAATCAGGATATGTTCATACTAATGGGGGAAGAGTTAGCCTGGAAGTACTGCATATACATAACTCCCCATGTGACTAAACTGAGTATCAATGAAGTTAGCTAGAATATGCTTCATCATTAAAGTCTTCCTTCTGAAACTGCACAATGACAGCTAAAACTTTTTTTATTATTATTATTTGAATGTTCAGAAGAGATAAGAAATACAGGAGAAGAACAGATGTGTTAGAAGTGTGAAATGGATTAACATCAAAGTCCCCTGGGAAAATCTGAAACATGAAATGAAGAATCCTGAATGACAACAGCTATTCAGAATGCATTAAAAGCTCTGCAGTGCATTTTGGTGCTGTCTGTGTGAGCAACGCAAGGCCCTGTATGTTAAGGGAGAGATGCTGATAATGAAAGCTCTGTGAACTTCAGGGAAATTCAGTTCATTGCAGAGAACTCACCTTGTGCCATGATTCAAATGAGACAGGAAAGGAACCCAAAGTGATGATTGCCAATGTTTATTGTCCTCAATGATATGAAATGTAGAAATAATTTAGAGGTTGGACTAATGAGGCTATAGATGAACCAGTAATGATTTAAAAATAGAGCCCTTCTTAGTGATACCATTGGCCATATTGTATTCAATCCCAGGGAGCCACTGGTAGTTGCAATGTGAGGGTCAGGGCATGAGATATTACTCCAGTTTTTGCCTCAGTCAAATCTCACTAAAGTTAAAGGAAGTTTGCATGTATAAAAACTAAAAGACTTCAGCATTTAGCCCCAGCTCTTAGATTAATTTAATTAACTATAATTTCTAAGTATAAACCTCAGATTCGACATTTTAATTAGAAAAGCAATGTCATTAAGGGCTTGATCCAAAATCGATTGAAGTCAATGGGAGTCTTTCATTTGACTTCAGTGGGCTTTCAGTCAGGCCCTGATAGAACATGGGATCACGGTGTGCCCAAAATAATTCTTGGCACCAACGGTGTAAGATTCCCACCCCCAAGTTTTCTATTTATGTGAGCCACAGCTAAGTGACTCTTTGGTGGCTAGGTGAGGGACAACTGTGTGGCTGAGGTGACAGTGTTGTCCCAAGTGAAGTCCCAGTCTCACTGCAGCAGGAAAACAGCATCATTTAAGGTAGGCCACCTCTTGTGATAATTATCTCAGTAACCTGCAGTAATTGAACCAAGCACTTCAGGATCAACAAGCAGGAGATCCTACTACTTGACCTAAAGTACCAGGCCTTCAGGCCCTTCAAGAGTAAGCCAGCCTCATTCAGTCCTCATCATGTTATCATACATGCAAGGAAGCCTTTGGATGAATCAGTGTATTATGATTAGTTAATAGCCTCTGGGCTAGTACAGTTAGGGCCTGATCTGGTGAAGAACTGATCTCCTTCAAATTCCCATTGACTCCAACTGAGATGAGAGCAAACAGCATCTTGCATAGTGCTAATCTGTTCATGGAAGTTCAGGTGCCTCGTTATTTATGAGCCTGACCTGCCTTTTTCATGAGGGGAGTCTTTCCATTGATGTCAGTGTGGTTCATCGGAGGCCTTGTATGGCTTGCAGCAACAGATCATATCGTCTGCCCAAGATATGACATTGCAGTATCATATGAGTCATAGATTCATAGATCATAAGCCCAGAAGGGACGATTATGATCATCTACTCTGAGCTCCTACATAACAGAAACCAAAGGGCTTTCCTGAATTAATACCTGATTGAACTAAAACTTGTCTTTTAGGGAAGATTACAAAAAAAAAAAAATCATCCTATAGTCTCTTTAGCACCGGAAATCATTGGAAAAGATAACTTCATAACCAAACTGGTAACCTTCATACAAATGACAGCAGCGAAATTCTGTAAACCAGGAACATTCACTGGTTGGAATGTTGGTAGACACATACTCAGTTTGATATTTGGCACAGTTTTTATCTATTAGTTTGAGTTTGAAAGTTTCTGCCCATATTGATTCCTGCCATTCTCAGGAGTATCAAAGTTTGACACAAGTGGATTTATGAAACAGGCTATTTCATTTTTTTGCACCTGGCTGATAGTTAAGTTCATATATTTGTCCAAAATATGTCACAAGCTTTACAGACTTTCCAACTTAGTCATATAGACTGTCAACAAAGCCCATGACTCATAGATTGAGATACATCCAGTGCATTGTCCATAAAGGTAATTGACTGATTTTTTAGCTTCTTTTTCCACTTCTTTAAACAGCCAAAGCTTATCCTGAAATTACATAGCTTTACTCGTACACTGTGAGGGCTTTTAAAAATATAACTTTGAGTTACGTTTATTTTCATTCTTTTAAAGGAAACACAGAACATCTTCCAGGCTGAAAGTTTTGTAGTGGAAGAATCTATTCTAACAGAATCTATTAGTTTGTAAATCAATATACCCTGTTGATTAATTTCATGATGAAAAATGCATATGCCTTTAGGCTCTGTTCCACTTAGAGTCTGGCTTCATCATTGGACTAAACAGTGTGGGCTTGACTCTGCCAGCCTTCCTTATGTTCACTACTACTTACATACACAAATATTTCCATAGAAATTAATGTTGTTCCGTGGCAGGGGGGCAAGGCACTGCTCAGCGTAAAAGTAATAGAGCTTGAGACTGTGAATAAACATTCCAGCATAGAAAACACTTGGTATAAGAGAGTCTAAGATTTTCACAGGCCCACACATGATTTAGACAACCAGTACCCATTAATTTTAATGGGAACCGAGCATCCAAATCTCATAGGCTACTTTATTAAGCCTCAGCCTGGCTTCAAATGAGAAACCTCCCCAAATTGCTTAAAATAACCTCCGAGATGGCCTGGGAACACTGAGGTTCAGCTTTTAGGCCTGTGATAAAGAGTTTGATCCTTTGCAGAAGAGGTGAGGGGGCTGCATGATTAGGCTGTGGGTAAAAAGTGATAAGTAGCACAGGAGAAAGTGATTCTGTGTTATAGCTTTGCCATGCGGCTGACATGTTACTATTTCCTAATAGCAGGAGTTAGGCCTAAGTGTGTATCTAATTACCTCATTAGTGTGCTGGGGATCACACGTTAGCCCTTGTCTCCACAGACACCTTTATACACACTTCACTTTTATGAGTACAAGAGTAGACACACTGAGGTGTTGAGATTTACTAGCACTGAGTGTGGAGGACTATACCTGTGCAATACTTTACTTTCATCAATAGGTTCTACTTGCTTTTGTGCTGGGGTATGAAAATTGTGTTTGGCCTGCTGTGCAGCATGTCAGAACCATGGGATCAAGGACAAAGAGTGGGTCAAATGTCACTCCAGCGAGAGCCACCAGTTATTGTCCAAATCCAAAATTTAAAAGTGGCTAATAATTTTCAGTGCCTCCATTTTTAAATGTCCAGGTAAAGCCACCTTAAAGGGGTCTTTGCAGAGGACGGATGTTCAGTCTTTTCTGAAAATGGGGTTCCTTTAAGATAGCTCATGTTGGTCACCCAAAGAGGGAGACATCAACTTGTGACTTACTTCTGAACATCTTGGCCCAGCTTCTTCAAAGACTTCAACCAGTGGACAGCTGAGGAAATTGTAAGGAAACAAACGCAGTTTTGTGCATATTGGATAAATTATGAAATAATTAGTCATGTTTCAGTTTAAATAACATGAAAAAAACTTTAATTAAGACTTCTAATTAATAGTTGAAAGATTAATCAATCAATAATTATAACTATGATTATCAGATGTAATTGTGCTTAATTGGAGGGGCTGATTAATGATCAGAATAAACCTTTCAAAATTTCCGACTTGAAAATGGTAGGAAGTGAGGAGTATTCAGCTGCTTAGTCACAAAAGAGAAAACGTGATTGAAGTAGAAGAAAAGATTCCATTGTTAGGCATATAAACGATTGTATTACTAATGTGTGAAAGTTTTCCATTCGGATAGGAAAAATATTCACCTGAAGAATTTGAGAAATCCTGCTTCTGAAATCAACAAGCCTTTATATTAGATATCATGGCTTAAAGAGAAATTTTGGATCTGAACAGCTCCAAACTTTTAATGATGGGGAGCAAAGGAGAGTGGTCACTATTCTAAGCACAGATCTGGAGCTGCATATTGCAAAAGGCCCCTTATTTTCATAATAGGCAGAATCAACCGCCTGGTTTTCACCACCTCTTCTCCCCAAAATTTAGAATGATCAAAACCAAGATCCAGATCTGAAGTTTCAAGCTCTAATTGCAAGGCCAGTCATAAAGTTTCAGGACCAAGGCAGTGTAGAAATCAAGTCTTCCAAATCAGAACCAAGTGTGAAATTGGCCTCCTTCCTGATCAGATGCATATGGCATATCTCCATCGAGGGATAAAAAGACTGAGAGGAGCAGCAATGGAATACAGAGGCTTTCAGATGGCATATCTTTGAATCCGGCCATGGTTAGTAATAAATGGCTTAAAGTCATTAGCAGAGTCTGTAGGTACATCTACCCTGCAGCTGGAGACATGACTGTAGCATGTATGGACATACCTGAGCTAGCTTTGATCTAGTTAGATCACACCTCCAGACTGCACGGCAGACGTACTCTAGTCTGTTTAATGTACTTGCATGGCCCCATTACCATCTTCTGGGCACCTCAACTCCTTTAAAGTATTTATATTCACAACAGGTAGGAAAGTGCTATTATCCCCATTTTACACATGCACAATTCAGGCACACACAAAGTGACATTCCCCAGGGTTGTAGCAAAGCAGGGAACTGACCTAATGTCTCCTTACTGCTAAGTAAGTTCCTTTACCACTGACCCATCCTCACTCTGTAGCATCTATCTCTAGTCTCTGAACTGCATTCAGTTTTCCAGGGAAAATTAGATGGGTAGAAATATTAGACAGAAATTCATATCACAACTGGAAACCTCTTTGGCAGTCACAACAGAGAGGGCAAGGACTGAGTAAGCAGGTACCCTGAACTCCCCACTTTGTCCCTAGAGATTCCCTGCTTGGGTTAAGGAAAAGACACATCAAAGGCATTGCTTAGCAAGGGATGAGCAGTGACTTCTGCTTTTGTACCTGGCACTGTTTGTTCTAATATTAACTTATCCTTTCAGTCCATCCCTACCCAGTTTGTCTGTTTCATATCTCCCTTGCACCCTGTCTGCCATATGTATTGTGAGTCCACTGAGGTGGGGACTGCCTTCTTTGTGACAGCACCTGCCACAATCAGTCCCTGATTCTCAGTTGAGGTTCCTAGGCAATACCGTAATACCAACAGCAATGCTCATCCTTATTGTTGTCATCAGTGGGGCAACCCAGAGAAAGCTTGCACTGCTGCTGCTTATGCTCTGTCTGCTTTGAGAACAGATGAAACACTTTGGCCTTCAGAGCTGTCATTCCAGCTCCTTTCACAAGCCCTTACCTTTACCTAAGTATCTTTCTGCAAGATTTCAATGTAATTGTCAAAGCAACATGGATTTTACGATGATGAACGCAGAATCATAATACACGATTACTCACGCTGCAGTACACAGGCAATGTCAGCTTTCCCTTGGTAAAGACCATGGGACTAGGCCTGTATAGTTCAATCGTGCAAGGTGCTGAGAAGACAACTCTGGCCCTGACGCAGAAAAGTAATTAATCACATGCTTAAATTTAACCATGTGAGTGGTCCCATTGACTTCAATGGAACTATGCCTATTTACAACAGCCCAGGCATGGCCCTCTGTATTTAGACTCGGGCTGCTCAAAAAATAATATGGCCATTGGTCCTTATTGCTAAGCATGCCAATGTGGAAATGGGATCTTTGTTTCTTAATGGCACTGTTAGGGGGCTTATTCCTTCACCCACTTACTTCCCTGGTCCTTCTCGCATGAACAGAGAGCAACAATACCCGAAGTCCAAAGATGCAAACAATTCGATGTTTATTGGGGTGAACTTCCAGCAAGCATGATTCCAGTTTCCTTCCTTAGTATCCTCCTTCCCAGCTCTGACACCACAAAGCCTTACACCTGTGTCCCTGTTCCCATTCCTGCCCTTAGCCAAACATGATTCTAACTTCCTTACTCCCATTCCCTGTTCCCATTTCCCCCTTTAGCAAAACATGATTCCAATTTTCTTACCCCCATTCCCTGTTCCCATCTCCCCCTTTAGCAAAACATGATTCCAATTTTCTTACCCCCATTCCCTGTTCCCATCTCACACCCCCACCCACACCTCCACCCCCACCCCATCACTTCCTCATTGACTACAGATTATATAGTAAAACTTGAGTTCTGCTTAGCTATACCTTAACCAATCATTTTCCTGAAATTTAACTAACCAATCCTAACATATTGTAACATGATTATGTAACCATAGAATCATAGAATCATAGAATATCAGGGTTGGAAGGGACCCCAGAAGGTCATCTAGTCCAACCCCCTGCTCAAAGCAGGACCAATTCCCAGTTAAATCATCCCAGCCAGGGCTTTGTCAAGCCTGACCTTAAAAACCTCTAAGGAAGGAGATTCTACCACCTCCCTAGGTAACGCATTCCAGTGTTTCACCACCCTCTTAGTGAAAAAGTTTTTCCTAATATCCAATCTAAACCTCCCCCACTGCAACTTGAGACCATTACTCCTCGTTCTGTCATCTGCTACCATTGAGAACAGTCTAGAGCCATCCTCTTTGGAACCCCCTTTCAGGTAGTTGAAAGCAGCTATCAAATCCCCCCTCATTCTTCTCTTCTGCAGGCTAAACAATCCCAGCTCCCTCAGCCTCTCCTCATAACTCATGTGTTCCAGTCCCCTAATCATTTTTGTTGCCCTTCGCTGGACTCTCTCCAATTTATCCACATCCTTCTTGAAGTGTGGGGCCCAAAACTGGACACAGTACTCCAGATGAGGCCTCACCAATGTCGAATAGAGGGGAACGATCACGTCCCTCGATCTGCTCGCTATGCCCCTACTTATACATCCCAAAATGCCATTGGCCTTCTTGGCAACAAGGGCACACTGCTGACTCATATCCAGCTTCTCGTCCACTGTCACCCCTAGGTCCTTTTCCGCAGAACTGCTGCCTAGCCATTCGGTCCCTAGTCTGTAGCTGTGCATTGGGTTCTTCCGTCCTAAGTGCAGGACCCTGCACTTATCCTTATTGAACCTCATCAGATTCCTTTTGGCCCAATCTTCCAATTGGTCTAGGTCCTTCTGTATCCTATCCCTCCCCTCCAGCGTATCTACCACTCCTCCCAGTTTAGTATCATCCGCAAATTTGCTGAGAGTGCAATCCACACCATCCTCCAGATCATTTATGAAGATATTGAATAAAACCGGCCCCAGGACCGACCCCTGGGGCACTCCACTTGATACCGGCTGCCAACTAGACATGGAGCCATTGATCACTACCCGTTGAGCCCGACAATTTAGCCAGCTTTCTACCCACCTTATAGTGCATTCATCCAGCCCATACTTCCTTAACTTGCTGACAAGAATACTATGGGAGACCGTGTCAAAAGCTTTGCTAAAGTCAAGAAACAATACATCCACTGCTTTCCCTTCATCCACAGAACCAGTAATCTCATCATAAAAGGCGATTAGATTAGTCAGGCATGACCTTCCCTTGGTGAATCCATGCTGGCTGTTCCTGATCACTTTCCTCTCATGCAAGTGCTTCAGGATTGATTCTTTGAGGACCTGCTCCATGATTTTTCCAGGGACTGAGGTGAGGCTGACTGGCCTGTAGTTCCCAGGATCTTCCTTCTTCCCTTTTTTAAAGATTGGCACTACATTAGCCTTTTTCCAGTCATCCGGGACTTCCCCGGTTCGCCACGAGTTTTCAAAGATAATGGCCAGTGGCTCTGCAATCACAGCCGCCAATTCCTTCAGCACTCTCGGATGCAACTCGTCCGGCCCCATGGACGTGTGCACGTCCAGCTTTTCTAAATAGTCCCTAACCGCCTCTATCTCCACAGAGGGCTGGCCATCTCTTCCGCATTTTGTGATGCCCAGCGCAGCAGTCTGGGAGCTGACCTTGTTAGTGAAAACAGAGGCAAAAAAAGCATTGAGTACATTAGCTTTTTCCACATCCTCTGTCACTAGGTTGCCTCCCTCATTCAGTAAGGGGCCCACACATTCCTTGGCTTTCTTCTTGTTGCCAACATACCTGAAGAAACCCTTCTTGTTACTCTTGACATCTCTGGCTAGCTGCAGCTCCAGGTGCGATTTGGCCCTCCTGATAACATTCCTACATGCCCGAGCAATATTTTTATACTCTTCCCTGGTCATATGTCCAACCTTCCACTTCTTGTAAGCTTCTTTTTTATGTTTAAGATCCGCTAGGATTTCACCATTAAGCCAGGTTGGTCGCCTGCCATATTTACTATTCTTTCGACTCATCGGGATGGTTTGTCCCTGTAACCTCAACAGGGATTCCTTGAAATACAGCCAGCTCTCCTGGACTCCTTTCCCCTTCAAGTTAGTCCCCCAGGGGATCCTGGCCATCCGTTCCCTGAGGGAGTCGAAGTCTGCTTTCCTGAAGTCCAGGGTCCGTATCCTGCTGCTTACCTTTGTTCCCTGCGTCAGGATCCTGAACTCAACCAATTATATCCCACCACCTCAATTAGTTTACCTGCGTCAGGATCCTGAACTCAACCAATTATATCCCACCACCTCAATTAGTTTACACCCAGCAAAATTAATTATACAGCAGACAGGAACAATCACAGAACCAGACAGAGATTATACAGACAAACAACAGCAAAGTGGGAACTATAATGACAAAACAATACAGAAGTGAGGATTTCACATCCCAGCTATTGATAAGTGAGTTCTTGCCAGACAGGATGCTATCAAACTAAGTTTCCTTTTACATTTTCTAGGCACTTCCCTTTCTCTGGAGGTGATAGGAATACAATCCTGTCCTGATAGTGCCTAACAGCCCAATAGCACCTTATTTCAGTGTGACTAGTTTGGAATGTGAGGATGTGACCGTTCGCTTCCCAGCTTATGGCTGCCTCTGCTGCTTAGCCAAAGGCCTGAGCCTAAGCACAGGGCCACAAACTGTCACAGTAAGAGAAGGCCCTTACACCAGCAGACAGTGATTTTGATTCTTTCTTTTATACCTCTATCACTAGCCAAGTGATAAGAATACACCTAAATTCTTAGAGTATAGGCCTTTACAGACAGGCCTGAATATCTATATCCTAACAGGCACACTGGAGTAAACATTCAATATGCCCTTGGACCCCAATCCCGTCACGGAATCAGTGTGCATGGGCACATACGTCTGCATTGATGCTGGGCCAGGGGATGGATATCTCAGATGACTACTGAAAAAAGGCAAGTTAAACCATATCTGAAAATATTTCCAAGTAGTCTCCATCGATGTGAACTGTCCAATTCCTGGCAGTAGCCATTTTAATGTTAATTCCCACAGGAAATGTACCCTGCTGACATGTGTCAAGACACGCAGGCCAGAGCTGCAGCCGGAGACCTGGTGAACCTAAGAAAATTTCTGCAGCTGACATTCATAATTATTTTTAGTAATATTTTGTTCTGGATGTGGGAGAAAAGCTGGGAGTAGGTACTGTCCCTCAGATGAGATCTCCTCTCCCATCAGGAGCAATACCGGCTGAGTTAGCTAGAATTCCTCCTGGGAGCATCTGGGAAGAGCCTGCTGAGTGATACCTCCACTGCCTCAGGAGAAGGCATAGCAAACTCTTTGCTCCACACCCAGCCAACTCTGATTGTGATGTGTGCAAGGAGGAAGGGTTATGGCTGTTCCCTCACCTGGCTGCTCTCTATCCACTTTCAGACAGGTAGCACTCAAAGTCCACTAACAGGGAGCAGGGCCAATGCCCAGCAATGGAATTCTATCTGCCCTGTACTTGGGGCTTGAGGAGAGACAAGTAATCACCTTTCAGCCCACTTCCTGTGTCCACACCTTCACAGGGGCCAGTCAGAATCTAGCCCTTTCCCTAAGATGAAGGATGATCTTGTGGTTAAGGATCAGGAAACCTTCGTTCAGTTCTTGACTCTGTCATAGAATTCCTGTATGACTGGTGGCAAATCTTTGGGCCTCACTTCCCCATCTATAAAAGGGGATAATAATACTAAGCCATGCCCAGTTGGTATGGCACTATGTCTCCCTCAGCGATAGCTAGACTTAACTTGTTTTCTTTCTATTTCTTTGTCTATTAAGACAGTAAACCCCCAAGGACAGGTCTGTCTCTTACCATGTGTATATGCAGGTCTGTCTCTTACCATGTGTATATGCAGCATCGCTACCAAAGAAGCTCTGATCACAGTTGGGGCCTCTAGATGTGTAGCTACAGAGATGTGATAAATAAAGGTGTAGCAATCATTGTCACAAACAGAGAATATTGACTGAGGGTGAGGAATAGTCAGGCCAAGTAGATTAACTCTTGAACATCAAGGATCTTTTTTTCCTCCAGGCCTTTTTGAAGTGTTCTCATAGACTTACAGATATTAAGGTCAGAAGGGACCATCATGATCATCTAGTCTGACCTCCTGCACAATGCAGGCCACAGAATCTCACCCACCCACTCCTGCAATAAACCTCTCACCTATGTCTGAGCTACTGAAGTCCTCAAATCATGGTTTGAAAGATTTCAAGACATTCTGTGCAATGCTTCAGCAGCTTGTCGGCAAGCATCAATTTTTTTTATTTCCTTTAAACATAGATTACTTTTTTTTTTTTTTTTAGTAAATTTCATGGCACTGAAAGATGAGGGGTTGACAGTCTTAAAATTGTCCTTGTATCCACAGAAGAGATACATCATAGGCAGAATAGATGCAGATTTCTCCTACTCCTAGGTGGTTGTGCAGGTTTGTTTTGAGCAGGAGGGATATCTCCAAGGAAGGGGAAAGATCCGTTCGCTCATCCCCATTCCCATTTTATCCTTGGCCTTTATGCTGGGGGGTTGACTGTGGTACTTTGGCTTATGTGTGAAACAGGCACCTGTTCCTTAGACACTGTGCTGCATCTATCCAACTCATTTCACAAGGCCCAAGGCACAGCCATCATCTGATAATCACTTTCAGAGTGCCGTTTCAGGTTGATTACCAGTTCATCCAGGAACCAATGGAAGACGATATCCTGTGAACAAACTCCTCCCCCCACCCCACCTCCCGAGCCATCCGCCCCTCGATAGCATTGATGACTTGCCATAACGCGGCCGCTGTGCAACATTTTGGAAGCAGCAGAGGAGAGGTACTTTGCGAGGGTCACCAGCTCTCACTGCTGTCGCTATAATATGGTCACTAAATTCCCAAAGACAGTATTACTGCAAATCATCTCAAATGGGCTGCAGGCAGTAGAATGAACCCGTAATCAAAGTGCTAGGTCTTTGAGGACAAGTTTAATTACTTTAATCTATACAGCCTGGAAAACATAATGGTTAATGGGGTAATCTACTGAAGTATTTGGAATTTTAAATAGTATAGACTATGCCCTGTATGAGACAAATCTCAGCACAGCAGAGATGATAAAACTAGGAGCATAAATGGGGACTGAAGAAAGCCTTAGATGTTCATAAATCAATAATTGATAAAACGTACTCTTGTGTAACTAAGTAGAATTTTATGTTGTAGGTAGAATAAACTGATTACATGATACTATGGTGCTCAGTGGAATTATGGAATGAGCTTCATTCATTCACTCTAATTGCTGCATATTTGTATACAAACAGCTTAAATGGGTCTATCAGTTTTGCAGGCTATAAAGCTGCAAGCAATGCCTGCCCTTCGAGTCTACAAATGGAAGCCATGATATTGTCCCAGTACTGAGTGCCATGCTGCTGAACGTGCTGCAGAACAACGGATACATATAGAGACTGATGTTCTCAATACTTCTAGTCATTAGAGAGTCCAAAGCAGTTTTCTCTGTCCTACTCAATTTCCAATGAAGGTATCAAGTCACCAGGGGCAGGTGCTGTGGGAATTTAAGGATGAAGTGATTGAGCTGCTAAAAAAAACCATGTAATCTCTCATTAACATCATCTACTGGAGGTGTTATATCTATCTTTTAAAAAGACATTAGGGATGATCCGGGGAACTACAGACCACTGACCCTCATATCAGCAAATGGATGAAAACAAGTTGTAGTGTAGGAGGTCTAGGTTGGATATTAGGAAAAAACTATTTCACTAGGAGGGTGGTGAAGCACTGGAAAGGGATACCTAGAAAAGTGGTGGAATCTCCATCCTTAGAGCTTTTTAAGGCTCGGCTTGACAAAGGCCTGGCTGGGATGACTTAGTTGGTGTTGGTCCTGCTTTGAGCAGGGGGTTGGACTAGATGACCTCCTGAGGTCTCTTCCAATCCTCATCTTCTATGATTCTGTGATAATTGAAAATAGGATTATAAAACACCTGGATGATCACAAAATGTTAGAAACAAAACAATGAGGATTCTGTAAAGGAAAATGTGCCTCTTTAATTTACTAGAATTCTTTGACAGTGTCAATTCAATATTGAGTAAAGAAGAACTAGTTGAGAATCTTTGGGGACTTTCAAAAGGCTTTTGGGAAATTCTCTCACAAGAGGTTGTTAAGGAAATGAAGTAGTCTAGGAATAATATGCAACATAGTACAGTGGAGTAGGAACTGGCTAAGAAACAGCAAGCAAAGACAGGAATAAATGATCAATTCTCAAAATGGCCTGGCAAAGCTGGATGAACATTTGCTTTCAGGTGAAATGGAAATCTGTCTTTAAATGTCTGTTTTTATCAAAATTGTAGGGGTTTTGTTAAAAACTGGAAACCAGATTCCCCTCCCTTCCAAGTTTTTGACAATGGAAAATAAAAATAAATTAAAAATAAAACAGGTTTTGGTTGTTGAAAACTGGAACATTATCAGTTTTCCAATGAAAACTTGACAAAATCACACACACACACACACACAATTTAGACACACATTTTGGAAGATAAAGAGTTTTGAAGATTATGCCCCTTTGATAATACTGATTGATCCCTTGTTGCTACTAGAGCTCATTGCATAGTACAGGGTTCAGTGTTTTAAAGGTTTAATGAACTGAATCCTATAGGTTTGATTCACAGAAATACCTATACAATGAAGAGGTGGAATGGGCTGCTGAATTGGCTCGTGGCTTCTTGGGTCAGAAGATGTAGGTTACAGACCCAGCTCTACCACTGGGGTATTCTTGCCAAACTAAGTCAAGAAGTTTGTGTGTCAAAATTCTTAACACACTTTAAAAAAAATCATGAACAGTTCTATTAACAAGTACAGTGCAGCTATTTCTCAAAGGTGCTGATTTGGCTTGGTAAATGGCTCCACTCCTCTTTGAATTCAGAATCAAATTTATGCAGCGGTACTGCTCAGATTCTCAGCGGTCTTGTAGCAATCGTTCCCATACTTTTTGCAGAAGGGCTTGTTTTGTGCTGCTGATTTTGCTATATGCTTTTGTTTTCCTGAGACAATTTTAGTCATTCCCAAACTGAAAGTCTCCTGAGAACAGGATGGGGAGGATGACATGGTCTCTGTTCATCTAAATAGAAAATGTTCCAGTGAGCTTTTTCGCACCTTGTAGAATTTCAATTTTCCCTTTAAAATGTGGATTAAACAACGTAGCCAAAAAACATATGCTTCTCTGTCAAACATTTCACTTACTTGGGAGTCTAGAAGCAGCTGGAGAGCTCTCACTGCCAGAGTAACTTCAGCAATTGACTCTTGTTTTTAATTGGAATCATGTTTTTTGCAGGAATAGGTGCGGCTAACTGGCATGCGGCAGTGCTAATTTCCCCAGCCATTCAATGCACACACTTCCTAAGTGGCCATTCTTATATAGCTGGAGGAAAATAACTAAAACGAGTTGCCAAACTGGCCTGTATCCGTACTCATCTATAATAACTGCCACGGTACAGATTTTTAAATGCTAAGTAGGGATGTGCTTGGTCAGTCCTGGGATGGAAGACCACCAAGAAAGACAATGAGGCATCCCATGAAGGATGATCTGATGGTCCCTTCTGGCCTTGAAGCTCCATGTAACTATTAAGTCAGCACTAGACCATGGTGCCTGCCCAGGGGTTGCTGTGCTCATGGATGAGATTTGACAAGATGCCCTAACAGTGACGGAATAAAGTGCTCCCAGGGAAAGGTTCCACCTTACCCCCAATAGTTTGAGTTAGTTAAGCCTTGAACAATGAGGAACTTGCTTCTCACTGGCAGACAGAATGACTCTCCTTTTCCTATGGAGCTGTGTATTTTGGAACCTCTACACTGAGGTCTGTGTGGGGCATCTAATAGGGACTTGTTGCTATTGTGGGGGTAGATGACCCTGCAAAACTGGCCACGCAGGTGAGATTTGACAGAATGGCTTACATGGAATGCTGTTACCCTGGCTTTCCTGACAGACACCTATAAGGAGAGCCCCAGTCCATTGCTTATTATTCAGCTATTTCCTCTTCGGGGCTGGACCACAACAGAAGCACCCAGCAGAAGTGCATGTTGATTGACTTCCTGTCACTGTGTTCTGTGCTACTCTAGCCTCTGTGAACAGCCTCCTGTGCATCATGCTTAGTTTGTGCTGTCTCTGCTATATGCTTTTGTTTTCCTGCATTCGTTCGCATGCATTCTTAGTGCCTCTATTCTGTTGTTTTTTTGTGTCTTAGGGGTTGATTGAGCCCTGAACTTTACTGGCCTCAGTAGGTTTTTATTATTTGCTTATCTAATACCCAAAGTGTGATGAGCTCTTTACACAGGAATAAAAGACACAGCCCACAACCCAATGAATTTGCAGTGTAAATGGCTGCAAGACATACCCAGGGAAGAGAAAAAAGAAAAGCCAAGGGAGTGAGCAGGGGGAAATGGAGGGCAAAGATTGCAAATACTGAAGCATATGTTGGTTCTGCACACGCTCTACAGGTTTTTAGTTCTGTTTTGAATTGTATGCTTCTGATACTACCTATGGGCAGGTATCCACAGCTCACCACTACTATTTGCTGACCTGAGCACAACCAGGTGAATGTACGGTTCAATTGCTTTTTCATAGACCACAATGACTTTCTGATGAATGCTCTGGTTCTTCTACACTCTCCAGAAACCTTCTTGCTGAATCTCACTCACCATCACAGCTGGTTGGGAAACGGTTTTCCAGTCCTGTGAAAATTTTTGAGATTTCATTTGTTTTCCTCCATCCTGAATTAGGTTGAAAAGTAACAAACCTCAAAAATATTCACGAACTGAAAATCTGATTACACTCTTATTTTTTGTGTGCTAGCTTAACCATGGCTGTGGGAAAGGCAGCAGGAGCTAGCTGTCCTGAGTATGTACCTAGCATCTCAGATGGGTACATACTTGGGGTTGGTAGCTCCTTGTGCTACCATGGCTACACTAGCTAGATCAGAGCTAGTGTTTGGTATATCTCCTTAAACTGGGAATTATACCTTCCAGCTTCAAACACAGACATACCCTAAGACTAAGTATACACTGCAATGAAGTCCAGGGTTTGAACTCAGGCTCAAGCCTATCCCCACACCCCCCTCCATCTACACACAAATTGCACTAATCCAGGATCCCAGGACCTCATGGGGATGGACGGTCCAAGCCTGAGTCAAGGTGGGACCCAGGCTTCAAACCCTATTGCTTTGCAGTGTAGATGCAGCCCTACTGGACTTGCACTCTGGGAATCTGCCAAAAGTATTCTACAATCCCATGGGCCACTTTCTTTGTCCTCTGGACAGTCAAGGTTGGAGGACAGTCAAGTTTTCCCAAACTACTCCATGAACAAAGAGCTAGAGTGCTCACATTTTGGAAGGGCACTAGGAAGTCTGGGATATGGGTGGTGGAGCTCAGGCCCGCATAAGGCAGTGTAGACACTGATGCCAGAAGTTGGGATCCAGGGTTCAACAGCTCCTAAATTGAGGTTACAAATGAGCTCAAGCCCCGGTAACTTGAGTTCTACTAACTGTGGGGTTCCACTGCAGTGTAGACATATTCTAAGAGTTAGTGAGTGATGCAGTCCTCGGTGGTCCCAGAGAAGAAAACAAAACCTTATAGTTGTAGCAGCTACCAGAGCTCTCCTTTAGTTCAGGGTGCGTAGGGGCACAAATCTGGGGAGGTGAAGGATCACCTGGATTTTAAGCCCAGCTTTCCAGGCTCGTGTGTGAGATTAACCTCAGTTTGCAACTGTGGCTGCTGCCTGCTGCTCTTGAACTACTTACAAGTTTCCTCCCTCCAATGGTTGCCAGCTTCCCCCTGTGACAAGCTTCCCTTTCTTCCTTTAGAAACCTCCACGTGCAACCATTCAGCTGCAAGTCACAAAGCCACGATGTGCTTGCTTAGTAGCAGGCCCGCACAGCAAACAGCAGGGCTACACCCCAGAGCTTCAATCCACCTCATTTTAGTGAGCTGCTTGACTGGGATGTGGAGCCCGCCGAGCAGCAGCTGCTTGGAGCAAAGCGCTATTGAGAATTCGCCAAAAGTTTATTCTTAGCTCTTCCTCTCAGCTCCGGCAACATGTTTAACAGCTTTTGCATTTTGTAATGCTTCCCTTAGTCACCATGGCAACCATTAAAACCTAAGGTGTGTGTATGACTGGCACACTCATAATGCTACTGGCAAAATGAAACCTGGTAGTGCCAGTTGCTATTGATTCAAAGGATCAAAGCATGCTGAGAAGGCAACCAGAAACAGGCCTTTGGCAAGTATTTTGGGCAAAAGATTTGACTGGGGTGAGTCACTGTTCTGGACAGGTTCGGACTGTCTATCTGGCTAGTCATTCAAACTGGGGTACAGGAATTACTGCTTCTGGTTAAGTTACACTTCCTCTTTGAGACCCGCCAAACCATATTTGTCAGGAATGGTATGTATCCCTAGCTCGTTAAAGTAGATCTGAAGCAGGCACTCAAGTACTAGGGTGACGAGATAGCAAGTGTAAAAAATCGGAATGAGGGTGCGGGGAAATAGGTACCTATATTAGAAAAAGCCCCCAAAACTGGGACTGTCCCTATAAAATCGGGACACCTGGTCACCCTATCAAGTGCTATAGTAATGCAGGCTATATAAGTACTGCCAACAGACAGAGCTACCGCAATTTTGCCCTGAGAATGCACAAGATTGCCCCAAATGGCAGTTACAGGTGCCATTTCCTTTTGGGAGAGTTCTGTCTCCCACCCATGCAAATTACTCACTTTAAGCACAAGGGGGCTGATTTCCCTCTCAGTTATAGCAGTGTTGTGCTGGTATAAGTCGACGCAGTTACACCCATGTAAAACTGTTGTAACAGAGTGGAGAAACAGATGCTGCTCCACAATGGAATCCCTTATTGTGAAGTCATGTCTCTCCCCACCATGCCAAACAACTTCACTATGAATCAAATCCTGCAGCATCTAATACTGCCCTTATGGAGAAGTCCTACAGAATGTAATAGGGTTGAAACCTATAAGGTACTGTAGAAATTCTACTAGATTCTATAGAAAAGACTCTAAATATCCACATAATTGAATGCTATCCTTTCGCATCATCCTTCAGCTGTGAATGGATAATAATATTCCTGCATGTAGAATTATCTAGATCAGTTTAAAATTCTTTTGCTAACTTACCACTCTCTCAAACTCTAGGTATTTTCACTGACCTCAAAGGACTTCACAAAATGGCATGGGATTAGGATCTCCATTTTACAGGTGGCTAAAGGGGGCACAAACAGGCCAAGAACATGCAGCAACTCTCTCTCTGTGTTGGAAAATAAATCTAGATTGTACTGCATTCTGAGGTCACCCTTTCACACAGGCTGGCTGCAGCATTTGCCAAATCCATTCCCTCCCATTTGGAAAAGACTAATCCTCCCAGTGACAGGGGACTTGGAGACATTTCATGTTGCTTCTTGAACATGGCTTCAGTTTTCCAATATACCCTAGAACCTACAGAGAATTGGATCAGTTTAGGTTCCAGTACAAAATCAGCATCATTCTCTGCATCTCTTAGTCAGAATCCGGTTTAATGTCCTGCTATGACCAAAATACATGGATTTCAGAACCAGTCCAGAATAAATGTGTTCCTGCCTATGCTCCAGTTTGTTAGTTATTTCAGGTGCCCATTACAGCCAGTTTATGGGGGTTTTTTCGTGTTACTTTCAAACTGGCATATCGAACTGCTTTATATTATGCAGACAGTAATCTGTCCCATTAGCTTTTGAATTGCGCAGATTTTTGCCTGCTTAAAATAAGCAGCCAGTTATAAAGAAGCAATGGTTATGCAGTGTTTTGCTTTTTATTTTCCGTTTTATCCTGAATGTTTGCAAGATAGAGGAAACTGCAGGTAAAAAAATCAGAGATAAAGTCGGTGAGTAATACCTTTTATTGGAACAGCTTCTGTTGGTGAGAGAGAGAGGCTTTTGAGCCACACAGACCTGAAGAAGAGCCTCTGTGTGGCTCAAAAGCTGGTCTCTCTCGCCAACAGAGGTTGGTCCAATAAAAGACATTACCTCATTCACCTTGTCTCGCTAATACCCTGGGACCGACACGGCTACAACTACGCTGCATGCAACAATGGTAAAAAATCAGACATGCTTCCAGCATCAGATATTATACGCCAGAGTTTCACCTACTGGTCATCGGCATAGCTGCATTGGCTTCAGAGTTCAGTAGAGTTCCAGCCCTTTTTCAGTTCTGATCATCCTTAGGGAACATAAAGGAGCGCAAGGAAAGAAGGTGTGCATGATACTGAGCAGTATGAAGGGAGTACAGTATGTACCCTACTGTCCCATAGGAAAGTGCTCTGATCATCATGTTTGGAGGGTTTTCTCAGTACCTGAGAGCTCTGGGAACTACTTTGGACTGGGATTCAGCCTAGGAAGTGTTGAATTGGGGGGGAGGGATAGCTCAGTGGTTTGAGCATTGGCCTGCCAAACCCAAGCTTGTGAGTTCAATTCTTGAGAGGGCCATTTAGGGATCTAGGGCAAAAATTGGGGATTGGTCCTGCTTTGAGCAGGGGGTTGGACTAGATGACCTCCTGAGGTCCCTTCCAACCTTGATATTCTATGAAGCAATGTTATAAAGCCACAGAGGGAGCAGCAGTGCTGAAAATGCCAACCATCTCTGCCTGGAATGTAGGATTGAGAGAACAGGTTGCAAGCAAACAAGTAGTCTAGTCTTGTTTTAATAAAATCTTCCAAGATTTGCCACCCCTCCCCCCAAAAAAAACCCCAACAACCCACCCCAGTCATCTCATCTCAGGAACATAGACATGAAAATATTGTCAGACTATGAGAAAGAATTACACTGAACACCTAGTCTAGAATGGACAGGGATTGCATTCTCCAACCTTGCTCCAATGTACAAACATAAAAACTGCTGTACTTGAGTGTGAGTGCAACTTCCTGCTGCTAAGGGCAGGTTATTCTATAACTGTCCACTACATGATTTAACAAACACCCCTCTGAAGCATCTAGTACTGGCCACCGTTAGAGACAGGATGCTATCTAAGGGTGTTATCCTCCTGCTTATCACCATAGTATCTGAGCACCTGGAGCTGATGGACCAGGGGGCTGATCCAGCAGGGCAATGCCTATCTTCTTATCTGCCTAGAGAGAGGCAGGAGACAGCAAGAACACATCACATGCTGAGGACAAATATTTTCTCCTAGTACATCAGGCAGCTGGTTGCTGCAATGGCATTGCCTTATGGGTCCAGCCAGGCCTCTCTGTTCGCAAGGCCTAAACCCACGGGATCTCAGGTTCTTGCTGTAATCCTCCTCGGATTCTGCTCTACAGCACTAAAGCCTATATTTCTTCTTAATCTCATCCAGAAGAAACCTGCGGATTGGGTGATCTTCTGTTAAATAGCCTCGCTAGTGGAACTGCACAGTGTTCCTACTGCTGTTCTAAGACATCCTGACATTTAGGGGTGATGTAACAAATGGGATTCTTTTATGGATGGTGAAGCATAGCTCTGCATTTATTTTTCTGGGTTTGTCTAGACTTCTGCACCTGGCGCCCACTGCATAGCTGCTTCTCTGAGATCAGGGAAATCTCAGCAGCAGCAGTAGCTGGAGAACTCCTAAACTTGGGGCCTGATCCTGAAAGATCCTGAGCAACTGCAATCTCCCTAGAGGTCAAAGGGTGTTACAGCTGTTTTGATGCCTCTCGGTAACAGTGCCCTAAAGTGCAATCCTAAAGCCCTTACCCAAGTTTTATGCAGGCAAAACTATCTTTGAAGAATTAGAGGCGTTGCCTGAGTAAGATGATTTTTTAAAATCAAGAGTATCACAGGCCCGGACAGCAGTTAGCAGAGATAGTAAAAAAGAGGAGGGACCGTACAGCCTAGGGAATTCTTGACAAACCCAAGAATCATTAGGCCAAATTCTCAACGAGTGTAAACTCTAGTGACAATAGTAGCTAGCATGATTAGAATACCATGAAAAGATATAGGTCCTTATCATGCTTTCAGCTGCATGCTGTCCACCAGAGAACATGGATATAAGTTACATGGGTTAGAAAGCAAGCTACGTCGCCTACACTGAAGTCAATGGGACAGTGCCTGCGAGCAAGTTCTGACCAATGGGAATAAAGGTAGCAATAGCTTTCTTTGAACAAGAAGGCAGTGCAAGCGTGAGAAGATGGTCAGAAGTCAGGAAATCCTGCAGTGTAATCATGGTTCTGTTGCTGCCCGCCTGCATGGTCTTTAAGCAAGTCACCTCCCCTTTTGAGCTCAGTTTCCCCACCCATAAAATGCGGGAAATAATACCTGCCTAGATCATGAAAACACTGGGACAAAATCTTTCCTATGCTAGACCTACACTTGGCAGAGGATGGAGAAGCATGTGGGGGGAGAGAGGAAGGGGACCAGATCTGGTTCTACAATTCTGAGGGCTGGGCCTGATGCTACTTACTGTTTCTGCTGGCCAGCTCTCAGTTATGCTGCTGATGTAGAGTCTCTAATGAAATCATCTGCCAGTGAAGCAGAGCTACCCCATCCCCGTGATGTGCCCCATGTGCTGGGAGAGAGTGGGTCTGAGACTGCATCAGGAAGTTCTCCGAAAACAGGGAGTTCTCTGCTGGCAATTTGTGTCTGGATTATCACCCATTTACACTCCCCGAGTGGTGCAAAGACTCCTGAAACCAGGCTTGAGAAACACAGCCATTTGCAAGGTTTTAATTAGTTATTGCCTGCACAGTGCACTGGACATGCACAGTGCATCTCAAAATGCTAATTATTCTGACTGAACCCCCATGCTTTCCAGTGCAGCAATAACCTGTACAAAGCCTAACGTACTAGTATACACGCTGCAGTTGTGTCTTCCTCACGGGATATTTATCTTCACAGCATGATTGCTCAGATAAATGCTAAAGTTTGAAATTCAGAAGTGCTTACTGCAGGGCATTACGACAAGACAAAAAAATAAACTTGACAGACAAAATGCTTACCCACATAAATTATTTAGCCTTTAATTGAAATATATTTCATAATAGACTTTGTAGCCAGCAGATTAGTTTTTTCAAGGCATTTATTTTTTTTTCTGAAATAATAATAATTTTTAAAAGGCACTTCTGGCTCCCTGTAGCTTTACAGAAATATAGACAAAATTCTTGAGCAGCAGAGTGCTGTGATTTGAACAATAACAGTCAACATAACAATTAGAACAGTTTGTTACAGGGATGGGGAATAGAACTATCTTCAAGGAATATTCTACATACAGAGCTGTTGAGTCACTGGCATTCCAAGCTGCCTCTCGTCATCTGAAGGGGAGCAATGCCACACAGCAGTTACGGAAGGAATAGCAGCCACAAGAGGCATTGTCTTGAGCAGCAAGAAGCGAAGCTGAAAGGATTTTGCTTTATTTTGTATTTTTCAAGATCCCCACTGACGCTCTTTAAATTCTCTCTGGCTCTGGAGGCATTTTCTGATCGTGTGGTTCCATTGGCAGACCTCCCTGTTGCCACAGGTCACTCCAAAGGATAGGCTCACCCGTCTTGTCAGGAGATGCAGAGGGGCTGGATCCACAAGATTTCTTTGAGAAACTTAATTGATGAGCATTTTGCATTGGAGTTCCCTGCTCACTGTCTTTCCAGAGGTGTTATTTAATCTAACCACCAAGTTGTATTTGCTGTTTCAATGAATGGGGTCGTGTCTTTTTGTTGTTATTTTTAATTCTTGGTGTAACACCTTAGCACAAGGGATTCTTTAGCAATATAAAAGGAGGACTTGTGACACCTTAGAGACTAACCCATTTATTTGAGCATAAGCTTTCGTGAGCTACAGCTCACTTCATCTGATGCTGTAGCTCACGAAAGCTTATGCTCAAATAAATTGGTTAGTCTCTAAGGTGCCACAAGTCCTCCTTTTCTTTTTGCAAATACAGACTAACACGGCTGCTACTCTGAAACCTGTCATTTAGCAATATAATTTTTTTATTTTAGGCACCATGGACCAGACTCTGATTTGGGTTACATCACTGTAGGTCTGAAATGACTTCAGCAGGGCCTTTTCAGATTCACACGGATGTAATTGAGAGCAGAGTTTGGCTTAGCGTGTTTGAAGACACTTGGTGTTCGGGAAGCATTCTCTAAGATTTTTTCGCACTCTCATTTCTACCTAGCAGCTGGCTTGTTAATTGCAAGAGGATCATTTATATTAGTTTTTCTTAGAAAAATAGTGGCTCCAGGATCACAGTGTTACATGCTCAAACTTTGTGTCTTCCATGGACATATATAACACCTCAACATTTAATGCAGCCCAAAATATAATTGTTGTCCTCTGCACTGTCTTGGTACAAGGAAGTAGCATAGTGCAATGTGTCTACTAAATATAACCAAGGGCCCAATGCCTTTAGGAAGTATTTTATTAATCCTATTTGAAGAATAAGTTCTTTGGATCAGATCCTCAGCTAGTATATATTGGAATAGCCCCATGCAAATTTACACCAGCTGAGGCTCTGACCCTTCCTATATTGATTTCCTCAGACCAGAAAATATGGGGCAGAACCTCATCTCTGTTGCATCAGTGCAAATCCAGAATCCACTGGAGCAGATCCTCAGTTTGTGCACATTGCTGTAACTCCACTATGGAACTATGCCGGTTTATTCCAGCTAAAGATTTGGTGCGTCAACTTCAATAGCCTTGCTCCAAATTTACACCCTGGCAACTGAAACCAGAATCTTACCCAATATTTCTTTCAACTGTGTAACATGTTGTACCTCTTCAATAGTTTTGTGCATTGCTATTCCTATTTACGCTCCTGCCTGAAAGAGTAACGAAACAACATAATGCCGATAAGAGTCTCAGTAAAGAACTATAACAAATTAATTACAAAAGGTAAAAAAGCAAGTTTTTTTTAAACTAAGAGATCTGAATCACTGATAACAGAAAGGGAGAAAAGGCTAGAGCCGATTTGCTAATGATCTCTCAGAAGCCACAGATTTAATTCCCAGCACTACTGATTTCATTAAGAACTTCAGCCTTTTCTAATGGCAGCACAATTCCTGAGCTTGACAAAAGCAGATGGCAATGATGGTGGAACTGGTAAAACTCCAGAAGTAGCACTCTGCTTTCTAAATCAGGAGGTCCCACCTTCACATCTCATCTGAAGAACTCAAGCTTCCCCAAATCCCATAAATCTTGTTATACAGGGATTCAGTTTTCCAAGTTGCTAAGTGACAGCCTAAAAAAGTTTCCATCTGTTGGCTCATCTCTAAGATCTCCAGGTAAAGAGAGTGCTAACAAACCTCACTAGAATAATGAAAGATAGCCACAACATTTCTCAACTGCTACAAATTAACTGGAGCTGGTGACATATACCTTACTGTTGGCTATGGAGGGATGGTGAGGACATAGGAGTAAGGGTTTAGATTTGTTAGGAACTGGGGAAACTTTTGGGAAAGGGGGAGCCTATACAGGAAGAATGGGCTCCACCTAAACCAAAATGGAACCAGATTGCTGGTGCTTAAAATTAAAAAAAAGTCATAGAGCAGTTTTTAAACTTAGGGCTAGGGGAAAGCCAACAGGTGCGGAGTAGCACATTGTTTAGACAGAGACATCCCTTAGGGGAGGATCTATTAATGGAGATTCTCTATGTCCTAGTAAGGAGGAGAGGATGGAAGATGATAAAATATGGGTAGGATCTGATGAGAAACAAATAAAAAAGAGTCCCATTCAATTACATCATATAATGGCAGACAGCTAAAAAGTGACGTTTTTAAAGTGCTTATATAAAAATGCTAGAAGTCTCAATAATAAGATGGGTGAACTAGAGTGCCTTGTATTAAACGAGAATATTGTTAAAATAGGCATCACATAAACTTGGTGGAAGGAGGATAATCACTGGGACACGGTAATACCAGGGTACAAAATATATCGGAAGGACAGAACAGGTCATGCTGGTGGGGGACTGGCGCTATATGTGAAAGAAAGCATAGAATAAAATGAAGTAAAAATCTTAAACAAACCAAACTGTACCACAGAATCTCTATGGATAGTAATTCCATGCTCGAATAATAAGAGTATAGCAGAAGGAATACATTACCTGCCACCTGATGAGGATGGTGATAGTGGTTGTGAAATGCTCAGAGATATAAGAGAAGTGATTAAAATTAAAAAAAACTCTATAATAATGGGGGATTTCAACTATCCCCATATTGACTGGGTACATGTCACCTCAGGACGGGATGCAGAGATAAAGTTTCTTGACACCTTAAATGACTGCTTCTTTGGAGCATCTAGTCCTGGAACCCACAAGAGGAGAGGTAAGTCTTGATTTAGTCCTAAGTGCAGCCTAGGATCAGGTATAAGAGGTGAATATAGCTACACTGCTTGGTAATCATGACCATAATATAATTAAATTTAACATCCCTGTGGTAGGAAAAACACCACAGCAGCCCAACACTGTAGCATTCAATTTCAGAAAGGGGAACTACACAAAAATGAGGAGGTTAGTTAAACAGAAATTAAAAGGTTAAAAGATAGGAAAGAAAGGGTAGGAATAAATGGTCAGTTTTCAGACTGGAGAGAGGTAAATAGTGGTATCCCCCAGGGGTCTGTACTGCGACCACTCCTATTCAACATATTCATAAATGATCTGGAAAAAGGGGTAAACAGTGAGGTGGCAAAAGTTGCTGATGATACCAAATTACTCAAGATAGTTAAGTCCAAAGCAGACCGCAAAGAGTTACAAAGGGATCTCACAAAACTGGGTGACTGGGTAACAAAATGGCAGATGAAATTCAGTGTTGATAAATGCAAAGTAATGCACATTGGAAAACATAATCCCAACTCATATAAAATGATGGGGTCTAAATTAGCAATTACCACTCAAGAGTCATTGTGGATAGTTCCCTGACAACATCCACTCAATGTTCAACAGCAATCAAAAAAGCAAACAGAATGCTGGGGATACTTAAGAAAGGAGTAGATAATAAAACAGAAAATATCATATTGCCTCTATATAAATCCATGGTACACCCACATTTTGAATACTGCATGCAGATGTGGTTACCCCATCTCAAAAATGACATATTGGAATTAGAAAAGGTTCAGAAAAGAGCAACAAAAATGATTAGGGGTATGGAATGGCTGTCATATGAGAAGAGATTAATAAGATTGGGAATTTTCAGCTTGGAAAAGAGATGACTAAGTGGGGATATGAAGAGATCTATAAAATCATGACTGGTGTGGAGAAAGTAAATAAGGAAGTGTTATTTACTTCTTCTCATAACACAAGCACTAGGGGTCACCAAATGAAATTAATAGACACAGGTTTAAAACAAAAAAAAGGGAAGTATTTTTCCATACAACACACAGTCAACCTGTGGAACTCCTTGCCAGAGGATGTTGTGAAGACCAAGATTATAACAGGATTAAAAGAAAAAAAACTAGATAAATTCATGGAGGATAGGTCCATCAATGGCTATTAGTCAAGATGGGTGGGGATGGTCTCCCTCACCTCTGTTTCCAGAAGCTGGGAATGGATGACAGGGGATGGATCATTTGATGATTACCTGTTCTGTTCATTCCTTCTGGGACACCTGGCACTGTCCACTGTCAGAAGACACAATGCTGGGCTACCTGGACCTTTGGTCTGACTCATTATGGCCGTTTTTATGTTCTTACGTTCATAATGTCTGCTTTGCTTTTCTAGCAATTACCATGTCACTATATATTTCCTTCAGAAATCAGTACAAACTCCTGCAGCCCATGGCAGCAAAAGCCATTCTGGAGCACAGACAGCACTATTCTTTGGGGATGAAATAAGGATGCTGCATCCTCATATGTCTTTGCATTTATGAGCACTATGTGTATAAAAGTCTCCAAGTCACATTGAAATCCTGTTCTTATCAACAAGTCCTGCATTCCACATTGAGACAAGAAGCCCAAGGGCTTACTTAAATGACAATGGCCCTGATTCTCTCCTGTGCTGAAATCAAGTAGCCTCAGCCCCAGCATATGTTAGAGGAGCTTAGAGGCTGCTCTAACTTTCACCAGCTGTCTGTGGCTCTCCATTGGGGAACCAATGAAGCATTGGCGTGCTCCACCCCACCCCGATATATCTCCTCTTTCAGCCTCGTTCTAGCTGAGATCTCTCCCGGAACCAAAGAAATTTTCATCTGAGCAATCAGGATCAGATTCCTACCAAAGTGCTCAGAACAGGAGGAAATCATGTGGCCCAATATATTGACTTCAATGGAACCTTTGCCAACATGGGACTGCAGGATTAATGTTAATTATTTATAGATTCCAAAGCCAAAAGGGACCATTGTGACCATCTAGTCTGATCTGCGTAGCATAGAGCATAGAACTTTCATAAATAATTCCTAGAGCAGATCTTTTAGAAAAAAAACCCATCCAATTGTCACTCCAATGGGGAATCTACCACAACTCTGATGATGATTTAGCCACCCAAAGTCTCCAGTGTGGATTTCGGCCCTGTTGTGCTAGTGGTTGCTCAGACACAGATGCGGAAAGGCTTTCTGCCCTGAAGAGCTTACACTCAAAGAAAGCAAGCAGTACCCAAAGGGTGGCGAAGAGGAAGACAATCAAATATATGCCATTTCTATGCACATCAACACATTTGATATATACATTATTTTGTACTGTTGTTATATACATAAATATTGACTTTTTCCAAATGCCTCACAGTCACTGCCCCAGCTGCACATTGGGCTGGCTGAATTAATCCGGGTATCACAATGGAAGCGGTTCAGGCCATCAGAATCATCTCAGGAATGGTTTCACCATAGTTTCATCTCAGGAATGGTTACGCTCTGAAAAAGCATTTGCTTTTCCATTGTGGGCCAATAAGAAACAAGAAGGGAGGGGCAGGTTTTGGAGCAGCTCCTTCCCCAGTGGTACTTCCTACAAGTACCATCTGGAATCATGGCACTGAAGGGGCATGTCTGTGATCTCTGAACTCTGGGGAAGCGGGTATCAGATTCAGATGTGGATCTGATGCTTGTGGCTCTGGACTATCTCTAATCAAAACAATGCAAATTGCAAGGCCTCCACAGTCTTAATGATTTCCGCCCCAAATTGTAACTTGGTCCCTGGCTCATTCCAAGCTAAGCTCTACACTCACTCCAAACTAGGCCCCACTCACAGAATGATAATACCCAAGCTTTAGCAAACATTTATTTTGGCAAAGCCACCAGATCTGGATCTCTTCTACAGTGAAGGTCCACCTGATTATCATTTTTTCTGCGCAACGAAGAAAAAATTCAGCAATGAAGCTCTGATTATCAGCAATAGCAATGCATAAAGATGCATGTGGCAAAGACATATATAGTTATTAGAGTCTATAGATAGAGATTTTCCAACAGGGAGTGGACGGTCTGAAAACTGCTGAGATGTTTGCCCAGGGAAACGGTTGCAGAAGAAATGAAAAACAACAAAAAAGGTTGCTTATGGAAAGACTTCATCAAGAATTCTCAATTTGAATATCACAGCATATATTGGGGAGGCTTTACTGCAGATAGAAATGCATATTTTGAATTTGAAAAGCATACGCATCCCCTGTTGTTTCATCCTAATAAGGATGAATAACATCTATGTTAGGGTTTCAAATGTAATTTATGGTGATAAGACTTTTAGTCCGTGGCTGGGTGTTCTGATGGATGAAATTTGTACTTGTAGCCCATGTAATGACTCTGCCATGTTGTGCATTAGGTGGTAATATTAGTATGAAAAATAATAAAACTGTGCGGAATGCAAGGAGGGAAACTTCCCAAACGGAAGATTGAGTTGCAACTGCCAGCTGTATTCTGCCTGTAGGATTACACAGCTGTAGAACTCAAGCTTTGAATGCAGCACTTCCGCTTATCCTCAAGAAAAATGCTTTAAACAACATTAAGAGTCTCTTTAGGTTCCTTGCCTAATCCTCATTCAGGGCCTTTACCCAGCTTGGTGGGAGTACAAACCCACTCGTGCAGATGCATTGGGATAGACTGAACAAAGCTGCCTCAGAAAGAGGTCAAAGGGACACCTTGCTTCCACCAGCAGAGCTCTCTGTGCCAGAGGAGAAATTCATCCTTCAAAAAGTAAATGGTATTACTGGTACCATTGCCTGGGGGGGCTTGGCCAGAGAGGCAGCTTTCACATTCAGTAGAGCTCCGTAAGAGCTAAATCAGCCGAGTCTGTGGTCTCACCCTCTCACGCATGCCGCCCACTTTTCTGCAATGCTCCTTTGCGTCCCCCTCCATCAGAAGAGGACTTGTGGCTGCAGTCCAGTTCTTGCAGGTTATACCTATCCGAGAAGTAATGAAAGCATAAACCTGCTAGTAAGGAATCAGACCCATTGCTTGTTTTGTTGTTGCTTATAGATCATAATCTAGAACAGTGGTTTTCAATTTATGGTCTGCAGACCCCTGGGGGTCCGCAGATTATGTCTAAGATTTTCAAAGGGATCTGCACCTCCATTCAAAAATTTTTAGGGGTCTGCAAATGAAAAAAAGTTGAAAGTCACTTGTCTAGGCCTTAAACCGGGGATGTGGAAGACTATTCCCAGCTCCAACTTATTGCGTAATCATGGGCAAGTCCCTTAAACATCCTAGCTCTCTGTTTCCTTTTCCCCTGTGCTTTACAATGAGGATAGTAATCCTTCCATACTTTGTACAGTGTCTGAACCTTTAAGGAATGTTAGAAAAGGGCTTTAAGGAGGATGGTGCAATATACATGGTAAGGATCACTATGTGCATGTGTGTATATGTGACATTTATAAAAGAAAATTTTCTGGCCAGAATTATATTCATTAAAATGAAGTTTTCTTTATGAACCCATAATGCATCCAGAGTGCCCGAGGGACTGCTCCTGGGGCCAGTTTTGTTCAACATCTTTATTAATGATCTCGATGATGGGATGGATTTCACCCTCAGCAAGTTCGCAGATGACACTAAGCTCAGGGGAGAGGTAGATATGCTGGAGGGTCCGGATAGGGTCCAGAGCGATCTAGACAAATTGGAGGATTGGGCCAAAAGAAATCTGATGAGGTTCAACAAGGACAAGTGCAGAGTCCTGCAATTAGGACAGAAGAATCCCATGCACTGCTACAGGCTGGGGACCAACTTCCTAAGTGGCAGTTCTGAAGAAAAGGACCTAGGGATTACAGTGGGTGAGAAGCTGTATATGAGTCAACAGTGTGCCCTTGTTGCCAAGAAGGCTAATGGCATATTGGGCTGCTTTAGTAGGAACATTGCCAGCAGATGGAGGGAAGTGATTATTCCCCTCTATTCGGCACTGGTGAGGCCACATCTGGAGTATTGCATCCAGTTTTGGGTTCCCTATTACAGAAAGGATGTGGACAAATTGGAGAGAGTCCAGCGGTGGGCAATGAAAATGATCAGGGGGCTGGGGCATATGACTTACGAGGAGAGGCTGAGGGAATTGGGCTTGTTTAGTCTGCAGAAGAGAAGAGGGAGGGGGGATTTGATAGCAGCCTTCAACTACTTGAAGGGGGGTTCCAAAGAGGATAGAGCTCAGCTGTTCTCAGTGGTGGCAGATGATAGAAAAAGGAGCAATGGTCTCAAGTTGCAGTAGGAGAGGTCTAGGTTGGGTATTAGGAAACAGTATTTCACAAGGAGGATGGTAAAGGTAGGGGCCTGCACCGCTACAGACTAGGGGCCGAATGGCTAGGCAGCAGTTCTGCGGAAAAGGACCTAGGGGTGACAGTGGACGAGAAGCTGGATATGAGTCAGCAGTGTGCCCTTGTTGCCAAGAAGGCCAATGGCATTTTGGGATGTATAAGTAGGGGCATAGCGAGCAGATCGAGGGACGTGATCGTTCCCCTCTATTCGACATTGGTGAGGCCTCATCTGGAGTACTGTGTCCAGTTTTGGGCCCCACACTTCAAGAAGGAAATGGATAAATTGGAGAGAGTCCAGCGAAGGGCAACAAAAATGATTAGGGGTCTAGAACACATGATTTATGAGGAGAGGCTGAGGGAGCTGGGATTGTTTAGCCTGCAGAAGAGAAGAATGAGGGGGGATTTGATAGCTGCTTTCAACTACCTGAAAGGGGGTTCCAAAGAGGATGGCTCTAGACTGTTCTCAATGGTAGCAGATGACAGAACGAGGAGTAATGGTCTCAAGTTGCAGTGGGGGAGGTTTAGATTGGATATTAGGAAAACCTTTTTCACTATGAGGGTGGTGAAACACTGGAATGCGTTACCTAGGGAGGTGGTAGAATCTCCTTCCTTAGAGGTTTTTAAGGTCAGGCTTGACAAAGCCCTGGCTGGGATGATTTAACTGGGAATTGGTCCTGCTTTGAGCAGGGGGTTGGACTAGATGACCTCCTGAGGTCCCTTCCAACTCTAATCTTCTATGATTCTATGCATTGCCACAGGTCCCCTTACTCTATTCCTGTAGTGCACGGATTAAACCTTTCAACTGTCCTCTCTCTCTCCCTCCCTCCCTCCTTGACCAGAAGAGCCCCACGTTTGATCTGATAGAACAGGGACTGGATTATCCCTCTCATCCCCCTCACCCCCATAGAGAGTCTGATCCCTTTGGATCGGGTATCGTCAATGTTGTCAGGAAAGCTATAGGTTCATCTTCCAACCCCTGCCAACTGCACAAACACAGATTGTCAGTATTCAATAAGGACCGAAGCCCAGTGATCCTTACTTAGCCCAAACTGCCACGGGACCCAAACGGTAAGAGGCGGTTGGATTTTGTTTCAAAAGTTTTGGTTTACTCTTTACCCTCTTCCCTGGAGTTAAACCCAGGAATTCCAGCAGGACCTAATACAGCTGGGAACTGTTACCCCTCTGCAACTTCTGTTGAGCTGTCACAATGAGTCACAACCAACGACAGTGCTGCTTTCACACACACACACACACACACACACACACACACACAAATTATAGCAACACAAAGAACATGTGAGTGAGCGATGGTAATGAATGAGAAAGAAAGAGATGATTTAAACAGTTCTCATTACAATTTCGCTTTTGATTGCGTTATTCTTAGGGAGGAAATATGTTGCGGGATCAAATGGAGCCTCAGAGCCTTTTTATCTTTCCCGTTCTGATTTGCTTTCTTTCACATGTATAGACTATATTTATAGTTCACTCGATCTCTCCTTTACATTTTTTCCCCTTGGTGTTGTATGGTTGTTAGTCTGAAGATTTGATTTTTTTTAAAGCAACTAATAATAGGTTATTGCCATTACTCTACACCCCGATGATATCAGTCAAAGTTAAAGAAATAAATGGATTAAGTCCATGCTTATAACACTTTTAGGAATGTTTCCCCAACCCCCCTCCCCCAGGAATCATTGCACAGGAAGAAGACCTTATTCCTGTGCATTTGGAGGTAAATGTATTGTTCCACTTTATTGCATTACATAGTGATGATATGTAGGCTGTGCTTGCTTTTTCGCCTCTTTCAATGTCTTTTCATTTGAAAACTGATGTTTGGTTTGCTGGCCCAGAAGCCACAATGCACTGTGGCTCTGTTTCTTCATGTGTTGACAGTACTGTCACTTTGAGTCTCCATCACGGACTTAAACCAATAAGGCAAATGGAGCAATTTTGAGCTGTGCCTGGAGATGGGCAAATACCCCAAAGAATTTTCTGAAGACTTTCCTATAAATGTTCATACAGTTTCACCTGGACTGTTTGCACTCACTTTCCACAAATAGCTCTAAGTAAAGCTCATTTGCCAGACTAACACTTTTGCACTCGCTGCATCAAACACAAACTTCTTAACCTAAAGATCAAAACCCTCTACAATTTATTCCACACTGCTTATGCATCTTATTATTTTATCCCCATCTTTGTTTTGCAGGAGGTGCCAGCATGGATCACTTCCTTTTCTGCTTCCCATACAGACACCTTTGTCTCATGTCTTCCCAGGGGGGAAAAATTCCCCCATCAAATTCTATAAAGCTACCACTTCGTCCTCCTACAAGTATCTTCTTAAAACTCACCTCTGCTGCAAAGCATACAGAAAATGACCAGATTGCAGCGAGACAAATGGCAAATCAGGTTAGTACTACAGATTGACTGCAAATCTGTGCACACAGCTAATGCATGGGAAAAGTTTATACTATTTTTGTTACCTCCAAAGAGCTGCTGAGCAGGGCATTCCAGCGGGGGCCACATTTCAGTGGCAGATGTGACTCTCGTCTGTAGTTTGCTGAGCAATTTGCAAGCAGTTTTGGGGATGAAAGAAGCTGTATGCTGATAATATGATGACAAATGAATCTCAGTTCGATAAGATTGGCCATTTTGTTTTCCATTTGCACAGAGAATTTAAACTTTTCATTAAAAATGGATTTTAAAAAAAATCTGTAATGCTGATACTGTACTTCATGCTCCTATTCTCCACAATAGGCTGGGCTGCCGGCTCAGACCACATCTCTTATGATGCAGCTAGTCACCCGTTCTGGTGAGGGGAGGCATTGCACCATTGAAACCCCTGGCCCTGGTGCATCATGGGAGATATAGTCCAGCCAGGGAGACCAGCGTATACAGGAGAATTAGAACAGGATATAAGTGAACGACAAATCCCATGAGGTAGCATGGTAGCATACTCAAATAGAATTATTTCAGTTTTCAAATGTTTATTTTTTAATGAAAAATCGAAATGTCTTCTGAAAGCCAACATTTTTTGTGAAAAAAAAATCTTCATTTAGAGAAAAACCCAATTTTCAGGTTGGAAAACAATCTCAACTGAATGACTTGTTGTTGGAGCCAGTTGATCAAGGCAAAAGAAAATTTGCATCAGTCTGGAGACTCATTTTCAGTTTAATACTCTTCTCGATCTGGAGTTAAATCCTAGCCACATTGAAATCAGGGTGATGCAAATGTATTAAAACATCTGTTATACATATACTAAATCTTTATAAACTTTTTTATATTTGTACCCTTAATAGAAAGTATGAGCATCATATTTTTTTTTAAAATGCAATGTGTTAAATTTGTTTATAGCTAAATATATTATCCATAACAAGCAACTGTGTTTGGTTCCAATGGTATAATGGCCATCTACTGTAAAACTTAGCAGGGAGAGCTCATTACAAGGTTTTCTCCCCCAGTTTTTTGGTGCAAGTAGCTGTTCACCTATATAGGTTTTTACACCCTGCCCATGAGCTTTATATGTGAGCACCTGCATGCTACATAGAGGGATACTGGCTAAAAGTTTGTGGTACCTGCAGTCGAGTGGCATCTTTTAAATGAAATGGGAAATCTCCGTCCTCCACCACAACTGGTGCCCATATTGGCCAGGAGTCCCAGAAAATAAAGCACTGAACAGGCCATGGACACAGAACTAATCTGTTACTCCTGTAGTGATCCCTCCAGATCAGAAGTGAAGCCCATTTACATGGGGGGAGTTTTCCCTGTCAGAAAAGATGGCTGGTTTGGTAGTTAGGGCACTAGACCTGGATTCAGTCCCGTCTCTGCCATTAACTTGTGTCACCTTGGGCAAATCCCATAGGCTCACTGTGCCTCACTTTTCCATGTATAAAATGCCATTAATACCACTTCCTTACCTCGCCAGGGTGTTATAAGGATAAACACATAAAATACTGTGAGGTGCTTGGATACCACAGCGAAGGAGTGCGAGATAAGTACCTAAGATAGGTAAATTCTTGTAGCTCTTCTGGAGACAGACTTCTCTCTCTGAACCTGGTAATCTGTCCTTTCACTAGCACTATGTTCATTTAAAATGTTTTTAAAATATATTAATAATGTACAGTCTATATTTCTTTCAACAAAATCTCAGTTCGCCTAGGATGGAAGAAATAAAATCGCCCCCAAAGAAGAGGAACATGACAAGGCAGATCAAACGCTCCTGATCTCCTTCCCCTCCTTAAGGCCAAATTCTCTGCTAGTGTAACTCCACTGGCTTCTGTGGAGATATGTCAACAGAGAATTTCACCCTTCAATTCCAAAGCCTCGAATTATGCACTTATTATTATTTTCACATACAGTACGCTATGCTTATCAAAATGTGTTTCTTTGTCACAGCTGGAATGAACAAAATTCCTTTTGTTGCTTATAATAAATAAATGCTCAATTGTGAGAATGTCCTTGGGGAAAGTTCATTAAAAAATGAAAATGCAGAGAAATAAATGGTTATTGTGATTGCACTTGTTTTGATCTCATATGGAAAACTTAATTTGACTGTGATGTTTGGGGGACACACACACTGCAAGAGACAAGACTTGAAAAGATGTTTTATTTGTAATGGTATTTCAGTGATTATTGTTGTTAATACTTTAGTGCCAGGGTTAAACCTTTATATCATATCCTCTTTTGGTGCAAGTGTGTGGGGTTTATTTTTTGTTTGCTTAGAAAAAAATTAATTGATCATTGTTTATATTACTTCATTTGCTCCAACTGGGAGCTGGTCCTTGCTGTGCTAGCATTTGTACAAACATGTAGTAAAAGACAGCTGCTGCCCTGAAGCCGAATTCGGCAAAGGATGGGAGAGGAAAGAGAGAGGAAAAGTGGCTAAACCCAGGTCACACAGTTGGACAGTGGCAGAGCTGAAAATAGAACCGAAGTCTCGAGTCCCCATCTAGGGCCCGATTCACTGGACTATGTTGCCTTTCAGAACGGGGAGACATAGAATACAGAGTGTTAACTGGATAACAGATCTCATCATGGGTGTCTCTGATATTTCCAGGCAAACACTGGCCATTGTACTAGATGAGAGTTCACATTACAGATAAGCATAGTCTGACTCTGGCTAGCCCCTATGAGGATGGGAGAGGGAAGGTGCCTGGAACTTTCTTTTCCCACCCCTGTGCAGCTGCGGTATAGATGAGGCAGCGTTGTAATCCCTGCATTTGGGCAGCATGGGAAGTGTTCCATATCTGGCAGGGCAAGGTGGCCTAAGAAGCAGCAGAGAAGAAGAGAGAATGGGGCCACTCGCTTCTGGTCTGGGCAGAACAATAAGACGGGTGTAACATAGCAAATAGGCCACAGCCCATAAGGAGACATAGAAGCAGGTGCGGTCTCCTTACTTATCAGGGACATTCAGAGGCAGAATGCAGCCCCGTCCTCTGTTGGGATTGTGTGTCTCTGCAGCACACCTAACAGGCATGATCTAGCGCTTCATAAAGGAATATCAAGAGGAACTGCTGTTAGTGGCTCTGCAGTCTGGGTGAGATTCTTCCAGGCCTCGACATGCAATTGCCGCAGGGATCCAAGTTGCCACTGGATGTAGAATAATCAGGGACACTGAGGAAGAAATGAACAGGGACCTAAAAGAAGCAGTTAGATGTAAGCAGTGTTTGAATGAGTTCTTCACTGACAGCTAGCTGGGAGGGGGAGAGACATCAGGAGCAAGTTGTATTTACATGAACATACCTACTCTGCCTAGATATACAGCAGATAGAGCAGTGTTACTCAAAGTGATCAACTTTGGCTGGTGTTGGGTTACAAATCACTTTAGTACTAATACATAGTATTTATACATAGGGATAGTGAAATGTTGTTATCAATGTTGTCTTCATTATATGAATAAAGGGGAGCAGCACTGTGCTTAACCTTTTCCAAATGAGGGGGTCACCCTCAGCTGAAAGGACTTTGTTAAGCCAGGGGCTCGAATGCCAGACCCCTGTGAAAGTAAGAGGGATGGAGACAGATATCCCAGGTAGGAGTGGACTCTCCCTAAGGGCTCCTGGGCTGATTTAACTTTTTCCTCCTCACTGTTCAGAGATAGAGCTAAATAGGCTCTATTAAAAACCTTTTGTTATTTTAAGTGCTCAATAGAACTGCCCAGCCTACAAGCTGAAAACACTTAAGAGCTAGGTGAAACCTCAAGAGACTGACCTGCAGTCACAGCAGAGAGGCAGGTGGTGACGGGCAAGTGGAACGGTGGCTGGCGAGTGGAACAAGCAGTGAGTGGAGCGGAATGAGCGGCTGGCAGGGCAGCCACCAGAAAGGAACTGTGGCTGGCAAGCCAGAGCAAGTGCTCAAATGGTGGAGCAAGCCAGATGCCTTCTTCCCCCGGTAGGAGGTGAACTCATACAGATTCACTTCTGAACCCTGGGTCCTCACTGACCAAGGACAACCACTGTGAGTGGGGTGTGGTGAGGGAGCATAGAGGGGCACAGAAAAGGAACTTTTGGTTGTAGAATTCAAGAACATGAGGCAGAAGACTCTGCCCCATGCACTGTGGGGTGGGTGTCCTGCTCACAGTTTTATGATTATAAATCCTGCTGGTGGCAATATTCCTAATGAAAGTTGGGTGACTTTTCTCCTTTCGTTAAAAGTTTATTTTCTACACTCAGACTCTGTGCTTGCAAGTGGGGAAGTACTGCCCCTCAGAGGCACCCACGGGTGGTGTGTAATTTTCCCAGGTTACTGGGTGGGGGGCTCAAGCCTATTCTGTGCTGTATTGTTGAAAAGGGACCCCTAGATATTGAACCTAGCCCTGGTTGTTGCCGGCTCCACCTGGCAGAAGGATGACATAAACAAACAGAGATAAGCCAAGGAAATGGTAAATATCTGGAGAAGAGGGTCAGAAAAAGGAGGCAGTGGTGAGGATCAGACAGAGGAAAGAAGGGAGAGCACAATGTAGCCCTATATATAAACATGGGAAATCACTTTGCCCCCATTAAAATGTAGCTGCTTCAGGGGTGGAATGAAGCAGCTGTTAGACAGCACACAATAGCTTAATGCAAAAGTTTAGGATGACTTCAAAATGTTGGCCAAAACTTCAAACATGAGCACCTGAATTCAAACCTCTATATTCATATTTAGGCACCTATGTGAAAATGGCCTGATCCTCACAGATGCTGAGCACTCATACTTCCACTGATTTCATAATCAGACCACTTAGCAATTTCAGTATGTACTACATGCCTTACTTTAAGCCACTGGGTTTGAACATTAGGGTGTTCTTATTTTAGACTGATTTTATACTGAGCTACTAAGGAAGAATTTGCAACCTCTTCCATTTTATTATTATTCCAGCACATGCAATATTTAAGCCTCTTTAAATATACAGTAAAAAGCAAAGTATTGGCAATCAAATTAAAAATTAATCATCATAAAATAAAAGGAAGTAATGATAACATTTATCCTAATAAGCACATTGTTTAAGCCAGTAAAATAAAAAGAATTAATTGCCATTCTTCACATTGATTACAAGTGGGGTGGTATTGCTACTCAAAAAAATATTAAAAAAAAACAGATTGTAATACTAGAAAAATCTAATGTCAATGCTTTAAATCACACACACACACACACACACAGAGTTTTAGCATGCATTGCCATGAATAGATTGTAAGGGAAAAAAAAAACATACCCCAAATACGTTTTTTCTGATGCTTGTCTGCATTTCTGATACATTGTTTAAATGGGTTTTGTCTGCCTTAATAAGGCACATCATTTGAACAGAAACCTCTCAGTGTGGTAACAGACAACACACAGGGAAAAAAATGCCTCAAGGTTTTTCTTCCTTGCTATATTTGGCTGTCTGGGCTAAGTCGATTTGAGTTGGGGCTGATTATAATAAGCCAGAAAGTCACTACGAACTAATTATTTTCTGTTCATTTATGTGATTAATGGTGAAAACTTGGATAACTTTTACATATCTTGAGTCCCATATAATTAATCATGTTGAACTTCACAAAAAAAAAAAAGAAAAGAAAAAAACATCTCAAGGTGCCCCTGGACTTTCTTCCAAAGCACCGGAGTTTCACCAACGTTAGTTCACGCGACCAGCAAAATCAGGGGAGGCTTTACAGAGAACTGACATGTTTGCATAAGTTCTAAAGGGAATAATTAAATGTGGTAGCAAATTAAGCCACTGGACAAGCCATTAGCAGCTTTCAAAATAAAGCACCTCTCCTCCAGAGGGACAGCATATCTCAGAGGATTTGTTAAGGGCAGGATGCAGAGTCTTTCACCTCTGGATCAACCCTTAGCATCCAACTCAAGATGGTAATGGACAAAAGTTGGTAACAGACCTCAATCCTGTGGCCAGCGAGTGGTCTGTGGAGCCACACTGAGAAGATTGAAATAGATTATTTGAGCATTCGGGATGCTCTGATCTGCCTTTCCCTTGCCCCTCATAGCCTATGTGTGTGGCTGTGGAGTAGAGCTCGGAACCTCAATAGATTCACCTCCAGATTCTGGGGAGATTCACCTCCAGTGTGAATCTCCCCAGATTCCAGCTGCCTCCTTGTTCAACTTGCCCACACCAGTTCCCACACAATCTGGGGAGCTTCTGATTCTATAGAGCGGTGGCTGGATTTGACACCTTATCTGCACATGTCAAAAACATCATCGGGATTGACACGGTTTGCTACCCTTATTGGCCGTCCCAGCCAATATGCATTGGAGACTCAACTCTAGTCTCAACTTGAGAGGTGACTGGGCAACTCACTGGTCAGCACGTTACAGGTCTCCCTCTGTGCCAACATACAGAGGATAGAAGTTTGTGAGTGCCCTACCTAGGAAGCCTTAGCTCAAGTTGTGGTAGCTTGTGCTTTTAGCTCTAGACGTCCCTGGTTCAATGGCTACTATATCACCCAAGATGGCAGCCATTACAATTGCTCCAGCCCAGGTCAAGATGGGAGGCATTGACATTGCTGTGGAAGTTTGAGAAAACTTGCATTACAATGCCTATCCTCTGGATAGGGTAGATGTTTCTCTGGATTTATCCACATTCACCTCCACTAGGTTCCCTTAATAAAAAAAAGACCACCTGCATTGCCTCTCCTAGTTCTCCTAAAGCCTCTAGGACTAAGTGTTTCAACTATAGCAATGCAGTAGGCTTCACAATTTTGTAATCAGCCCTTGTGATCTGTGTAAAATTCTGCTGTGATTTTATATATTTGAAATAAAGATGTCCGAACTGGCTGCGTCGCGCAGCACCGTATTCAATGCCATGGCTGTATCAGCTCCTGCTAATGGCCATTTGTCATTGATTATTATATGCTCTATTATTTAGATGATACGGTACACATTGTCCCAGGCTGGACTGTAATCTCTCACATAATTTCAGCAAAGAAAGAGGAAAGAAAAGGTGGCACACTGGCTTCTTGACAAATGGCTCCTTTTGTCAGAGTCAGTATCTTCGCTAAGGAAGGGAAGAAAGAGAAAACCCAGTGAGAGAGCTGGCAGATAAGCACGAAGTAACAGTAATTACTTGAAGGGGGCCTCACAGAAATTCTCTGAGATCATAGTCCTGCGGGGAATACACTGGAGGATTTCTGTATTGTGCGGTAATTATTACACCCTTCCCAGTCATTCCCTTTGCTTCACAACTGCATTAGCCACTAGCAAAAAGTGACATCCTTTTGTTTCAAGAGCACAGGGAGGGAGTGTGTCTAAGGGTTAGAGCAGGGGAGTTTCAGGATGAGAACATTTTATCCTTGGCATTCATGGTGATTCATTACAGGCCTTTTCCAAAGCCCATTGAAATCAATGGACAGCTCCGATTGACTTTGGCAAGCATTGCCTCAGACATTACGTGACCTTGAGCAAGTCATTTAGGCCTCATTCTAGGAAAACATTTAAACACGTGATTAAGACCATCTCTATTTGGGAAAGCATCTATGTATGTGATAAATTTAAGTCCCATTTCATGTCAATGGGATTTAAACTCGCGCTTAAACACCGTACCTGAATCGGGATGATTTCCTAGATCAAAGTCTTAGGCTGAGATTTTCAAAGCTGTCCACTTGCCATTTATTTTAAAGCCTATCCAGGTGTCATGAGGCTTAACTAATTCAGGCCCCTATTCAGCAAAGCATTTAAGCATGTGTTTAAGTGCTTTGCTGAATATGGATGGAATTACTCAAGTGCTTAAAGTTAAACATGTCCTTAAGTTCTCTGCTGAATCGGCACCCAAATGCTTAATCAGCTTTGTGAGCTCCTATGAGGAGCTATGTAACTACAAAGTGATTTTAGGTTCAGAAGAAAATGAAACTAAACACGAAAAACGACTAAGGGGGAATATAATAGAGGTCTATAAAATCATGACTGTTGCAGAGAAAGTAAAAAAGAAAGTGTTATTTACACCTTCTCATAACATACGAACTAGCGGTCACTCAATGAAATTAATAGGCAGCAGGTTTAAAACAAACAAAAGGAAGTATTTCTTCACACAATGCATAGTCAACCTGTGGAACTCTTTGCTAAAGGATGTTGTGAAGGCCAAGACTATAACAGGGTTCAAAAAAGAACTAGATAAATTCATGGAGGATAGATCCATCAGTGGCTATTAGCCAGGATGGGCAGGGATGGTGTCCCTAGCCTCTGTTTGGCAGAAGCTGTGAATGGGCAACAAGGGATGGATCACTTGATGATCACCTGTACTGTTCATTCCCTTTGGGGCACCTGGAATTGGCCACTATTGGAGGACAGGATACTGGGCTAGATGGACCTTTGTTCAGACCCAGTAGGGCCGTTCCTATGTTAACACAAAAGCTCCAGCACATGTAAAGAAGTTGCGGCCTGCTTCCTCCATGAGTTAGGCCACCATTCGCACATCAGCCAGTTTAAGGCCTTAGTTCTAATCATATTAATTAAAACACCAGGTCCTAGCAACATTACAGATCCCATCTTCACCTATGAACTGCTGGGACAGTTGTGCCCCTTTGGGGCAATTCAGGTCAAAATCCCCAGATCAAAGCATTGAGACAAGCTATTCTCAGTCAAAGGGAACACACTTCTAGAGGAGATCAGACAAACCCAGCATCTGATTACCTTTGGGAAAGGCTTTAAAAAAAAAACAAAACACAAAAAACAGGCTTTCCCACCACAACGAACGTGACATCAACTCCCTACCAACACCACTACAAAAACCCTACCCCAAGCAGAGTTTTAACCCCATAACCCCGTGTGGGAGAAGAGCCAGGAGAGACTCCATGAGCTCCACTAGGGGGGCTTCCATACAGTCAATCTATTTTTGGTGGAAGGTGTACAGATGATACAGGGATGGACAGTAGTACAAACCCCTAAGCTAGCTGGGTATGTAACCCTTGTGTGAGGTGTTGTCACCAGAAAAAAAGGGCTGGGTTCACTTTTCCAGGGTTTCCTTCTGAAAACTGAAATAACACCAGCTCAAGCGCCCACCCAGAAAGTTGACAAACACCACCCTAGGTCAGTATGGTCCATATGTCCCCACTCACAGGCACCGAGTCCAAAGGTTTAATACAAAAATAACTTTGTGAAGGGAGGAGGGACAAGGAACAGAATGAGCTTGGGAAAGCCAGCAGTAAATACATTAACAATATATATTAGGTAAGACTCTAGCCCCCCAGGGTGCCTTAAGATGAGTCCCTACCTCAGTCCTCCTCTTGGAGTCGTGAGCGGTTAATGCAGTCTACCCACTTTCCTACTCCCAACTTCCCCCACTCATAGTTTGTTGTCCTGGGTTCGTGGAGTCCAAGGAGTCTGGCAGCTCAATGCTGCCTGGGCTACTCTGCGGGCACTACCATCTGACCCAGGTGAAATGATTTCAGCTTTGATTTCTGATACGGCGTCCATGCTAGGGTAGGGTGCTGCTCTCGGCAGCTCTGGCCCCAACTTCCTCAGCACCATCGAGTCTGTCAATGCTGCCTCTGTACTATCTGTGGCCACATCTTTATATTCTCTTGTAAGTGCCTCAGCTCAGCAGTACACAGGACCTTTAACAAAATCCATACTGTGAGGGAGGCCCTCCCAGAAGAAGGTGGGAATGGCTTTTTCTCTTCTCTCCGCTCTCTGTTTCTGGGCTCCCTTACCCAACTGGGCCTGCCTGTGGTCTCAGTCAGGTTGGGCCCCCCGCCCAGGCACATTGGGTGCAGTTCTAGTGTTCCTTCATTTCCCAGCAGGGACAATAGCTTTTTATTGCCCCAAACTCAAAATGTCACTAGGTTTTAACCAAAATGCCCCAAACGGTCATATGACTGAAATGCAGATGAGGCCCCGCCCATGAGTTCTTTCCCCCCTGCTCATCAGCAGATGTCAAGAGAGAGCTCGCTCCCTAATGGACCCCCCTGCCTCTGCTGAGTTCTCAAGCAGCTCTGGGCCACTCTTCTCCTATTTCACTAAAGGTTTCAATAGTGAGCTCCCTCCTCTGAAGGGCTTCAGGCCACAGGTCTTTGAGAGAGATAGATAAAATAGGAGGCAGAACAGGCAAACAGCTACGCAAGAGAACTGGGAGGCTGGATGAATTCTCTACTGCTAATTTGCTGTTATCTCTTGGTTCTCAGTCCCATGCTCACACCACTAATATGGTACTGTTAAATGCAGTCTGGGGATGCTGCAAGGGCAGTAAAAGTTTTTAGGAAGCAACCATTTTGAATCCTGAAGAAGTAGGGGGTAGGCAAACTCATAAACCTCATTTGTTTCTCCTGAGAAGGAGATGGGAGAGAAGAGGAGAAACAGATCTCACTTGGCGTGGTGAACATCTTTGAAACCCAGTTTCATCAGAAAGGCCAAATCACATACAGCTGCGTAAGGAAATAAAGAGAAAAGCCCCTTTGAAGGGTCTTTGCAAACCAGTGGCACATTCGCAACTGGAGTGGCATGACTGTAGATGGACCTTGTGTGTTATCGCTGCCAGAAATCTCACGAGGAGAGCCCTCAGGGCTTCATAGGCAGCAGCTCTTTCAGATCCCTAGCCAAGTTAGCAGGAGTTTGCTTAGCCCACCTCAGTTATCATACTGTAGCTGTTATACAAGGCAGTAGTCTTGGAAAGACTGGATGCCTCTTGAGGTTCAATTGAAAACAAGTTTCCCTTAAAGAATACAGTTTTTAACATAAAAAGAAAAGGAGTACTTGTGGCACCTTAGAGACTAACCAATTTATTTGAGCATAAGCTTTTGTGAGCTACAGCTCCATCCGATGAAGTGAGCCGTAGCTCATGAAAGCTTATGCTCAAATAAATTGGTTAGTCTCTAAGGTGCCACATTTATTCCTTTTCTTTTTGCGAATACAGACTAACATGGCTGCTACTCTGAAACCAGTTTTTAACATGAGTCAGCCAAAGGCAGACCTGAGCCCTGTTTATTTCAGATTTGTTGATGGCATTGACAAATGAAATGATCTATATACATGTAGGCCTGATTCTCCACTGGGTTATACCAACCATATACTTGTGTAACTCCACTGAAATCAATGGAAAGACACTGGCATTAAAACAAACAAAACAAACAAATAAATAAAAAACCATGAAGAGAATCAGGCCTGTTGCTTATATATCAAATTTATAAGGTACCAGGACAAATCGGTATATTCTCATTGAAGTCAAAGGCAATATTGATTTACACTTGCTGAAGATCTGGCCTTATATTTATTGGCTTAATGCCTCGTCACCCCCTGCAAGGAAAATAGCAGGAAATTCCAATGTATCATGCATACACTCCATTCGGTATTTATTAGGGCTGTGATTTTATTGGTTTTGTACATTTCAACATACCAATAAAAATAAAATTTGAAGAAAGTTTGGATGCCATCAAAGTGTTCTTTGGCAGCACTGATTTTGCAATAAGATTGGATTGTACATTAATGTTTAATTTGGCTTTTATTGTATTTTTAATTGCCTTTTTATTGTATGTATATTTATTATTGTGAAGTGCCTTGGGATGGCTTTTCATGAAAGGTGCTATATAAACAAAATTGTATTGATCTGATAAGTGGAACAACAATCAAAGAAGTGAGATATTTCCTAATAAACTTTCATATTGCAATAAGCCCTTAATGTAGGAGGTTTTTTCCTTCATGTTTTTATTGGCTGAAAGTTACGTTGGTTACCAATTGCTACTTGCTGTTGGATCTTTGATTGACAACTTTACTTCCATCGGCTTTCTTCTGCAAAGTACTCTAGGTTTAATTGTGTTTGCAATTAATTGGATTTTAATCAGACTGTATAAAAGAAATTGCAGAAGGTTAAAAAACCCCTCTTGTAGCATATTGCTAGGGAGACACAATATGAAATGCTACAACGTTTTGAATGGTGAATTAAAATGCATTAATGATTCAATATAAAACTGGTTAGGTTAGTTAGCATTTGAAGAACAATTTCACATTTACCACAGGAAAAATAAAATAAAAGGAAGCTTAGTTTATTTTAAACTGAATGTCTCTCTTGTTCAATTGAGCTCTCAAAAAAGGTATCTCCCAAACCCTTTAAATTGCTAGCATTGAGACTTGTAAACATTCATTAATAACATTCTACAGGAAATACATTTCTTCCTCTTTTGCACAACACTGAAGCATCTATTGAAATAATATTTGTCATTATCAGAAAGATGAATCCTAATAAGGAATGCAATTAAAGCCAAGTGGAGAAACAAAAAGTTCCTTAATGTTATCTCTAAATACCAACCGGTAATGAATTGAATGCAGAAATCTATGTGGGAGTTCGCAGTCTTTTCAGAGTCTTTGGGATCCGGATGAGCAGGCTGGTCCTCATTCCCCAGTTCACTACTTGCCTGCCTCTTTCATCTCCCAAGTTCGCACTAAATCTGGGTCTGAAGAGTTTTATGAATTCAAAAAAGGCTGATCTAAGACTTTACTACAGCTGTGAAGAGAGAAACTTTGCATGCTCCAGCAATGACTATTTAAAGCTATTAAAAAGGAGAAGAAAAAGTGAGACACAGCTGAGCATAGGAAGTTGCTGCAGCTTCACTGAAAACAAGGGGACGGTGGGGAAGTGCTAACACAGCTGTTCAGGTGTTACCCCTTTCACTGTTCCAGTTTGGCCTGGCAAATTTTAAATCAGCTGCATTGGTTACATGAAGCACTAAAGAGAAGGTAGAGGGCTGAGGCCAGGGGATCAGTTCAAGAGGTTTTCCCCTATGAATTCTGCATTTAGCTGATTTCTTGCTCTGGTTTAAGGGCTTGTATGCATGTCACAGTTGCATGGGTTTAACTGAAATTAAACCAGTTTATTTAAATCCTGTGTCAACACTGGTTCTCTTTTAGAGTGGAGATTTTTGCTTGCTTGTTTATTTAGCTCAGGGGTGGCCAACCTGAGCCTGAGAAGGAGCCAGAATTTACCAATGTACATTGCCAAAGAGCCACAGTAATACGTCAGCAGCCCCCCCATCAGCTTCCCTCCTCCCCGCCGCTCCAAGCGCCTCCTGCTCACTGGCAGCCCTGCCGATCAGCGCCTCCCCCTCCCTCCTGATCAGCTGTTTTGTGGCGTGCAGGAGGCTCTGGGGGGGAGGGGGAGAAGTGAGGGCACTGCAGGCTCAGGGGAGGGAGCGGGAAGGGGTGGAATGGGGGTAGGGCCTGCGGCAGACCCAGTGGTTGAGCAGTGAGCACCCCCCGGCACATGAGAAAGTTGGCGCCTTTAGCTCCAGCCCCGGAGTCGGTTCCTAAACAAGAAGCCGCGTATTAACTTCTGATGAGTCGCACGTGGCTCCGGAGTCACAGGCTGGCCACCCCTGAGTTAGCTGAAGTTCATTGGGAAGAGGTTTAAGATACACCCAAATAAGGCACTCATCAACCAAACAAAGGGGTGTGCAATGGAATAACTAAGTCAGTTTAATAACCAGTGCAGGCACAATGTGAATTTCTCTCAGCAGCATTTACACTCTACATTCTCCTCCCGACTTAAAAAAAAAAATCCCCTTATCAAAGCTACAGTACTTTCTATTGCCTTCACAATGGGCCAAACCTAGAGCCCAGCAACCAGCCTGAAGAGCTGGGTCGAGCACTGAGCAGACACACAAGTGGGTGGAAGGAGGCATTCTCACTATCAGGCCAAGCAATGGCTGTGAAACTTCTCCAGGGAAGCTATGGGGGGAGTAACAGGATGCAGTTGTATCTGCTCTTTTTAGGTAGCCGCTGTATAGCCCTGTTCCACTGAAGGGCAAAAGCCTCATTTTCTCCAAGTGGGTAGGGGCAGATGGCAGGGGGAAATGGGTATCGTTAGGAATTCTGTTGTGGCTCATTGAGTGTTGACCCTTTGTGGCCATGGATGTAAGGCAGGATTTCTCCTAAAACTACAGATGTAAAAGACAAAGATCTGCAAAAGGCATTTAGGCACCTTACTTCTATTGAAGTTAATGGGGATTAGGTGCCTAAATACTTGTAAGGATCTGTGCCTAAGAAACTAGCAGTTATAAACACAAGAGGCCACATCCTCATCTGATGTAAGTGGGCATAGCACCGTTGACTTCAATGTTGCACTGATTCACAGCCATTGAGGATCCTGCCAATGATTCTGATTCCACTACCTGATCAAGGAGGGAAAGCTTCTAGGAAGCAAGGAAGACGACTCCAATTCAAACAGTGATCACTGCAAGAATAAACAGTTAGGCAGGTCTGATGAATTTCCTTTTGGCCAAATAGTCTCTTTCAGCAAGTTTGCCCAAGTGTAAAAGTTCCTCTTGAAGTTTTGTGCTGTTGCTTCCATGCCGTTATGTGTCACCTTCTCGACAAAGAAAGTACAACTCTTCTAAGACGCATCCTCAGTCCTGTGTACTGTAAGGTCATCCAGGAAAGAGTTAGCTGTACATTAAGTTACACCTTGCTGATAACAAGATGGATGTAGAAAGTGATGAGAAATGGCAGGGTACACGTGTACATTAAAGAGGATGATGGGAAGTTGAAAACATTACTGTAACTTATTAAACATTGATTTTCCAGGCATTCCTTGATATTGTTTGACAAAAACAAATGTAAACGGTAACAAAAGCTGAAATAGTCAGAAGAAAGCGCGGTCTAGGGGAGTGAGAGGAAAGACTAGAGAGGATAAGCGAACATGATAGGTGCTAGTCCCATTGCTTGACACAAGAGAAGAAGGTGCTCAGTTACTACAGTGATGAGCATGGTATAAGAACCCATATAGAATAAAATAGACTCCTTGGTTCTGTTCTCAGCTCAGCCACTGACTTGCTGAATGACCTTGAACAAAATCTTAAATCCCTCCTGTTCTCTGCCTGTGGCACCATGATTTAGTCTCCTGAAGGATGTAATTCTTTGGTCTAGCCCTGGCTGTTGGTCTCCGTGTAGATGTGGCTATGCTGTATGGCACCTTCGGGCCTTAATTTCGATGACTACAAGTGAACATAGGTTTTGGATGCCTCTGTTTTAAATAAAGACACCCCAAAATCATTGGTCAAGGTTGATTTCAAGTTAATCTCCCTTAGCCTTGGATTTTTAACTCGTTTGAAAATGTCGATCAAAGTTTCCTGTAAATGAGCATTTAGGAATGGAGGGCCACTTTTGAAATATTGGCTCCAGATAGTCACTTACATCACAGGAGTAACCTCAGCCTTAATTAGACTTAGATTGTGCCATCCTTACTCATGTTAGTAAGCACTCTGGGTTTGTCTATATGCAGAGCTGCATGGTTCATCTTCAGGTATGATTTTAACTCCATGTAATCAAATCACTGCAAAAGGCTATGTGGACTCTTATTTCAGCTTAAACCGGGTTTATTTTGATTTATCCTAAATCAGTTAGAAACAGGTTTAAACTAATCTGAACATACAAACAGCCAGACTGGGTCAGACCAAAGGTCCATCTAGCCCAGTATCATAGAATCATAGAATCATAGAATATCAGGGTTGGAAGGGACCCCAGAAGGTCATCTAGTCCAACCCCCTGCTCGAAGCAGGACCAATTCCCAGTTAAATCATCCCAGCCAGGGCTATGCAGAAAACCAGGTGTTGTGGCACAGGAGGGCCATGGAGTTTTTATAGCATACTTGGGAGGGGAGGGGACGGGAGAGTTCAGCAAAACCCAAAAATATGTGGAGAACCCCAGAGCCCTGCATCATTTCTAATTCACCCATTACCATCATAGCTGGGTACCGTTCTCAAAGCCAAGGATGACCAGATGGCAAGTGTGAAAAATCGGGACAGGGAGTCGGGGGTAATAGGCACCTATATAAGACAAAGACCCAAATATCGGGCCTGTCCCTATAAAATCGGGAGATCTGGTCACCCTATCAAAGCCCCTTTCTCGCATTAATGAATTAAGCCTTACCAACCGCCCCCACTATCCCCCCCACGCACACATACACATGCCATTAAACACAGAAAATACATATTGTTTTCTTGGACGGGAAGCTTGTATCTGAAGAAGTCTAGTGACCTGGTCAAGGTTCTATGGCAAGCTAGCAGTGAAGCTAGTGATAGACTCCAGTTTCCCTGATTCCAAGGACTATACTGTACTCCTAAGACTACGCTGTCCCTTCAGGTCCCCTTCTTTTGCCTCCCTAATGAGTAGAAACTGCCATAGCTACTCCACCAACACCATCAGCCAAATCCTGGCTATTTTCTTCCCCTTTCTATGTTTCCTCGAGCCTTTACAGCTTGATTAGACACCGTAATTGTCATCTCTTCAGGGCTAGGTATATGTTTGTGCAAAGCTAGCACAAGGGATGATCTTGCTGCAATAATAATAATGCAAACAGGTTGAATCAAGTGGATTTTGGATGGGGCTTTCCATATATAATATTTCTTCCTATGAAGGCCATCTCGCATTTTACAAGTGAATGGTAAGTTTTGGTTGATGAACAAGTGAGCTACCAACTCCTCCTCGGATGCCTCCTGTAGTCAGTTGATGATTTATTGGCATAACTAATGAAGGCATATGGATATTTTATGCTAATGCAGATGTATTATGCTGTATGATATGTTCAATGCAAAGGAAGATTTCTGACAGTTGGAGCCAGCAAGGCTCATCTGAGATCACTTTTGTCACTAGGGAAGAATGTCTTGGGCTCACAAATGCAACCAGGAGCTGGACCCATACCATTAACATGGAAATTTCAAAGCAGGAAAAGGGGAGAGGGTGATGCATGGTTATAAGGGCTACTTTTGGGGGTCCTGATTTAGCAAAACATTTAAACCCAAGCGTAAATCCATCCTTATTTGGCAAAACACTTAAGCACATGCTTAGAATTAATGTGGTTAAGTATCAATGAGCATGCTTGATAAAGATCTTGTAGGTGTTTGTCTCTGTTTGAGTGATTGGAGCAAATTTGGTTGTATTTTAGGGCTTGGCTGTAGACACCTACAAGATCTTTATCAAGCATTCTTAAAACTACAATACCCACCTGGGGAAGTGAGGAAATGGATTGACAGAGCGAGACAGGAACCCAGAAGTCACCTACTACAGGACAGGCCCAAAAAGGAAAACAGAATACCACTGGCCGTCACGTACAGCCCTCAGCTAAAACCTCTCCAGCACATCAACGATCTACAACCTATCCTGGAAAATGATCCCTCACTCTCACAGACCTTGGGAGGCAGGTCAGTCCTCACTTACAGACAGCCCCCTAACCTGAAGCAAATACTCACCAGCAGCTACACACCACACCACAGAAACACTAAACCCAGGAACCAATCCCTGTAACAAACCTCATTGCCTACTCTGTCCCCATATCTACTCTAGTGACACCATCAGAGGACCCAACCACATCAGCCACACCATCGAGGACTCATTCACGTACACATCTAATAATGTGATATATGCCATCATGTGCCAGCAATGCCCCTCTGCCATGTACGTTGGCCAAACCGGATAGTCTCTACATAAAAGACTAAATGGACACAAATCGGACATCAGGAATGGTAACATACTAAAGCCAGTAGGAAAACACTTCAATCTTCCTGGACATTCTATAACAGATTTAAAAGTAGCCATACTTGAACAAAAAAACTTCAGAAACAGAGAAACGGCAGAACTAAAATTCATTTGCCAATTGAACACCATTCATTTGGGTTTGAATAGGGACTGGGAGTGGCTGGCTCACTACAAAAGCCTCTCCTGGAATTGACACCTCCTCATCAATTATTGGGAGTGAACTACATCCACCCTGATTGAATTGGCCCTGTCAACACTGGTTCTCCACTTGTGAGGTAACTCCCTTCTCTTCATGTGTCAGTATATTTATGTCTTCATCTGTAATTTTCACTCCATGCATCTGAAGAAGTGGGTTTTACCCATGAAAGCTTATGCCCAAATAAATCTGTTAGTCTTTAAGGTGCCACCAGACTCCTTGTTGTTTTTGTGGATACAGACTAACATGGCTACCCCCTGATACTCGTGCTTAAGCATGTGCTTAAATTTGTGGCTGCTTAGGGATGAGCTACCGGTTCGAGGTCTGGAAAAGCATTTTTAGCTGTTATGAAAGGGGAAGTTAGTTTAAGTGCTGTGACAGCATTAACAAAATAGATCACCTGGTCACCACTGGGTCAAACATCTTCTTACATCCAAAGCAGTGTGTGAGCTTTTTTGCTATGCACAATGGCTATTCCAACTATCCCTTGTAAACATTGTCATTGTGCTATCAGTATCATTGCTTTTGAGAGCTCTTTGAGGTACTTTGCAATTGAAAGTCATCTTCTATTTTACCATACTAAATCTTCAGGTCATTAACGCTTCTCCTTTTTGGAGAGTTATTGCCAGTTCCAGTCCCCGATCTGCAAGATGGAATTTGCTCAGAAGCTAACACTGACAACAGTTCAGAGATCCATAAATGCCTTCCCATAATAACACCCTGAGCCACTGGAGGTATCAGCAACAGAGATAACCCAGCTGGTGCTACTTGTTTCCAAAGCTATAACCCTAATACAATCCAAGGAGAGAAAATAAAAGAGATTTGTTACTAGCATTGGACTTATCCTCAACCCCAAATAAAATTCTATGAAGCTGATGCCAAGGAGATACAGGCTGTCCAAGCAAACAAGCAAACAAACCAAAGCCTGCAATATGCAAGGGAAATCCTGAAAATTGTTTCCTCTTTCGTTAGTAAAGTATCCCTCATGGCTGCTAGTCCTGCTGCACCATCTGTTAGCTGCATTACTGACCTCGCAAGGCAAGTGACAGTCCTGTAAAACAAGAAATAGAAGAATTAGGAAAACCAGCCATTTCCAAAGTATTTTTTATTTTTTGTATACATAAAACTAAAGCAAGTTTACAAACAACCCTATTCTCCTTCTCCACAACCTCATCCCCGAACCTTTCTGTATTTCTAAATACCCAACTTGAAATGAACATCTTTAAAGGCTGTGAAAAATTCAGTTAGTTTTTATGTTTTCTCACTAGTTACCTGTTATATTGACTCTCTTGATTCCACCCAGGACAGAAAGAAAATTGCTGAGTTATCTTGAGACAGGCTCTTATTGTGGTATTTTTATGTCACTCAGAAGGTTCAGAAACATAAAAAGAAAGCCTGTTCTTGCAAAACTTCCTCTTTGCCGCAATGATTATCTTTTTGGTAAGTATTTGTACAGCTTCTAGCACTTTGGGGCCTAAGCCACACTGGACTTCCGAGATGTAATAATAATAAATCACTGACATATTTTGCAGACTCACTGGTTAAATTTCAGATAAGTATCCAAAGTCTGGAGGCCAAATTGTGGAACCCTTACTCATCTTTGCAAGAGGTTACTCATCTGAGTTGTCACAATGGAACCCAGAGTGGTTCTCTAAGGTGAAGTCAACCCAGGGACATTTTTGTTCCATCCATTATTTCACTCCGCCTCTCAAGCATCACAGAACATACCCCCTTCCTTTCATAGCCCATCACTAGCTGAGCCAGAGTACAGACTCACTAGATCAGCGGCTTTCAAACTTTTTTCTGGTGACCCAGTTGAAGAAAATTGTTGATAGCCACGACCCAACGGATCCGGGGATGAGGGGTTTGGGGCAAGGGAGGGGCTCAGGGCTGGGGCAGAGGGTTGGGATGTGGGGGTGAGGGCTGCTGGGTGGGGCCAGGAATGAGGGGCTCAGGGTGTAGGAGGGGGCTCTGGGCTAGGGCAGGGGGTTGGGGTGCAGGAGGGGGTCAGGGCTCTGGGCTGGGGGTGCAAGTCCTAGGGTGGGGTGCTTGGAGTGCAGAAAGGGGCTCTGGGTGTGGTGGGGACACAAGGCTGGGGCAGGGGATCGGGGCGTGGGGTTGGGGCTTGGGCTTACCTCGGGTGGCTCCCAGTCAGTGGCGCAGCGGGAGTGCTAAGGCAGGCTTCCTGCCTGTCTTGGCATCGTGGACCACGCCGTGCCCAAGCAGTGGCCAGCAGCGGGTCCAGTTCCCAGGTGCAGCTCTGCATGGCTCTCACCCACAGGCACCGTCCCGCCATCTCCCGATGGGAGTGCTTAACCAGTGCTCGGGGAGGGGGAAGCACATGGAGCCTCATGCCCCCTCCCCGCCTGCCTAGGAGCCAGACCTGCTGCTGGCCGCTTCTGGGGCGCTGTGCGGTGTCAGAACAGGTAGGGACTAGCCTGCCTTAGCAGCCCAGTCGGCGGTGCTGACCAGAGCCACCGCGACCGAGTGCCTGACATTCTACGACCCAGTACTGGGTCACGACCCGCAGTTTGAAAACCACTGCCCTAGGTGACCAGGGTGAAATCCTGGCTCCCCTGAAGTCAATGACAGTTTTGCCATTGACTTCATCAGGGTAGGATTTCACCCTTGGCCAGGAAGCAGGTTTATTTCCGGGTAACAGCATGATTCCATCAGCAGTGATTATGTAAGCAGGGGAATAGTCCTGCCATTGTGGGGAACTTTCCTGGCTTCTGCACCGCCCCAGTGAAGTGGGCTAGCGAAAGAATCTGATTCCTCGCTCCCAATTCCTTTACCCAGTGGCCTCCCTGCCCTTGCGGACTCCCCTTCCACGCTCCTGTCTGGCAGAGTCCTCATAACCCCAACAAGGTGGGCCCAGGATTCCTGGGGGGCTCGACCCCCAACCCTGCTGCGGTCACCTAGGACAGGGGCTAGGGTGTCCTCACTCCGGGGTACTCTCTCTGCACTGGGCACTTCTCTGACCCACTGACGATTACACACAATTTGAAGCAAATACAAGTTATTTAATCAACAATTAATTTTAAAAAGAATAAGGGGAAATGGGAAAGGTGAAAGGAAACACATCACCCCACTCTGTGGCAGGGAACATCACAAACGGTGTCTCTGGAATGTCAGGGCCGTTCACAGTCTGTTCCTTGTAAGCCCCAGGCCTCCTGCTCAGGCCCTGGCTGTGGTGCAGGGATGCTGTGGGTTGGACACTCGCTCTGGTGGTGGCCACACGCTCTCAGACTCTAGGTGGCAGGGCCCTTCTTCCCAGCGTTGCCCCCGCCCTGTCGGGGTTACAATCCCCCTCCGAGTCTGGCCTGCAGCCTCCTGGCTGAGGCGTCTCCCTGTGCTGGGCCCACTGCCCAGGGTCCCCCTCGCTCTCCCCAGCTGCTCACGACACCCGGCTCCGGACTGCTCCAGCTCCACCACTCTGCCTCAGCACTGCTGCTGCTCTGCCTGGGCTGCTTCTCTGGTTGCTGCAGCTCTGCTCCCAGGGCAAGTTTGCTCTCTCTGGGCTGTGCCTCTGGCTTTGGGGCTGCAGCTCTTCTCTCAGGACAGGGTCTGCTCTCTCTGGATCTGGCACAGCTCTGCTCCCCAGCTCAGCTCAGGCCTCTCCTTTCTCCTTAGCTCGGCCCCACTCTGTCTGACCCGGGAAATTCCAGCTCACACAGAGGACGGGACCTCCCGACTCCCTGATTAGCCTGGCCGCCCTGTCATTCAGGCTGACTGGGAGCATTGGCCTCTTCCCATTGTTCCTGGGGACTGGCAGTCTCAGGGTCTTGATTCCCCATCGACCCTTCCCCCTTTTTAGTACTGGGAGCTTGCAACTAAAACACCCTCTTACTAGCAACAGTCCCCTTACAATAAGACTATAATACCATGCAATGGGAACTCCCTTTTGTAATGCTAGGATGGTCAGCAATGCGTCACTCCAGCTCCCCAGGGCTTTAACTGAGTGTTAATCGAACACACACCCCTGGCACTGAACCTGCACTCGCTACAAATGTGAGAGAAGCAACATCATCATTGAATACAAATTCCATGTATTGGTGAAAGTAGTTTGATCGATATGATGTTCAGTACAAGAAACATAACTAACTGCTCGTTTTTTCCACCTGAAGCTTTTTATGAATGCTTATAGATTTGTCTATGGTGCTCAGCACAGTAGTTTCTGAGCAGTGTACAGACACTAATGAATTAATCCTCACAACACACCTCTACGGGAAGGAAGTACCAACATCCCACTTTTACATACCAGAAGTGGAGGTGCATGGCAGTGAAGTGACATGCCCAAAGATCACAGATGAAGTGAATGGCAGAACTGTCATCTCCTGAGTCCCAATGTCATTCGTTAATCACAAGACCTTAAAGCTGTCTTTTGGTTACAGGTGTTCATCAGCTGAAAAGCACAGCTGGGTCATTATAAATGAGTTACACATTTACTGATCACTGAATTATAAAACAAACAGCTCACTGTATTGAACATCTGAGTGCTAGCACCGAGAAGGGCAGTTCCTTTCATAGTTTAGGACAGAGAAATTTCTCCCATCTCCATTATAGTTATTCCCCTTTGTCTTTACTTGTGCACATGATAAACTAGGGGGGATGTTCAGAGACATCAGCTGGAGCAAGGCTTTTGCAGTAGGAGTTGGGTATCATCAGTTAAAACAAATCTATCCCCCAATCTGTAAATCTTACTGTGATGACACGATCCCTACAACAGGAACACTTTTCCATGATGAGTTTCACATAAGAAAATACTAGTAAATATAGTCACACAGTGTAAGTGAGCCTGCAGGGAAACAGCTTCTCAGAGTACACCTTCCATGGCCCCTGAACACAATCATTCTCATTGGGGATCATCACACACAGAAGGGAGTGGAGAAAGTGATTTTCCTGTTAATATTTGCTGTCAAAATCCTTATGCCCTCTGTGTTTTTCATCTGAGTATGTGTGGGAAGAGAAGGATAATCCAGTGGTTGGGACACTAGCTGAGGACTTTGCAGACCTAGGTTCAGTTCCTTGCGGTGTCACAAATTGTCTATGTTACCTTGTACTAGTCACTTAGTCTTTCTGTTGCTAAATTCACCATCTGTAAAATGGGGATAATACTACTGCCCTGCTGTTACCCAGGGTTTTCAGTACCCCCAACAAGGGAAACTTAACTATTTCCCTCCAGGCAGTATAAGGAGTTAATCAACAGGAACTCAGCGATTCTGTCTTATCAAGGAGTAATGCAAGTCAGCGTGATCTTGTCTAACACTGCAGTTTATTAGATTTAAGCACACACAGACATAAACAGTAGGTTTAAAACATCCCAGATATTTACCTAACATCTGGAATCCTATTGAGTAATTAACAGCAGGTTCTCACTGGCCAGTTGCTCACCCACTGGGAAGAAAGGGTGTCAGGAAAAATCTCTCTCAAGATAACTTCAGAGGACTGCTCCAAAGTACACTCTATTCGCTAATCTTTTATAACTAACTTCTACAAAAAAACATAGGTCATAATGACCCCTGCTTTGTCACCACTTTTCTAACTTTCAAAAAACTTTTAATATCAGAGGCCTCTAGAAAGGTTTTCCAGCCACCAAGGTTTTCAGACTCAGTTATTTACATGTCAGTCCCCTCCTCCCATTGTGATTAGCAGAAACTGCCAGCTAGATATGACCTTGCTTCTGAAAGCTTGTCTCCAAATTAACCCTTAACTATGTGGTGTTCTATTTCATTACTTCAGTGTGGCTGAACACACATAATACAGCTGCAATTAGACTGATCACATTCTGGGTTATACACACCCCTCAAATCCAGGGCAACACTACCTCACAGGGATGTTGCCAGGAATAAATGCATTCAAGATTGTGAGGTGCTAAGATACTGCAATGATAGGCATGAGCGGCAGGAGACCTACTGACTCAGGGAGGCTAGCCCCCAGCCCCGCCCCTTCCACCCGAGGACCCACCCTTTCTGCAACCCCCCCACCGGAGGCCCCCCACGGTGGCCTCTGGCCCCCACCCCAGGCTAGCGCACCCAGCCCCTGGAGGCCGGGCAGTACGGTCGCAGCCCCTCCCAGCCCTGTAGTGCCAGGCATCATGGCCCCAGCCCTCCCCAGACCCAGACCAACTAGGGCCATGGCACAGGGGAAGAGTCACCTATAGAGGGGGAAGCAGGAGGGGGCTGCCTGGGGGCAGAGTGTGGGCTCAGCCTCCCACAGCCTATGATACACACCACCCAGGAAATACTTAAATACTTAAGACAGACCATTGCAACTCACTGGCACATGAGTGGGAGAGTTGGAATACTGCTAACGAAACCGCCATGTGCTGTAAATGCCACATTAATTACAAATGTGATTTGTCTTGTGTTAGCATAGCCTCAGGGGACAGGCTTCCCAACACCAACACCCCCACTCCCATAAGTGCCTTCATACCAGGTTAAAAAATTACAGTGGACAAGGACCTACACCCTTTAAACACAGAACTACACATTCACACCAATTCACTGTGTGCAGGGCCCTACCAAATTCACAGCTATGAAAAATGCATCACTGACCATGAAATCTGGTTTCCCCAGGAAATCTGCCACGGAGCAGCAGGGCTAGGGGTGCCCCAGCCGGAGCTCCCACCATGCACAGTGCTAAAGCTGCTAATCCTGAAGGAGCTGAGGAGGGTTGGGACTTCATTTCCTCCAGGGGCTGTTCCCAGGGCTGGGTCAGACCCACCTCCGGGAATCTCCCCTGGCTGCAGGAAGCTCTGCCTCCAGCCCCGCTTCCTGCCCCTTCACTTACCAGCCATGGGGGGAGGGGTCAGTACTCAGCAAGAAGCCATGGAGCTTTTTGCAGCCAGAGGAAGTTCCCAGAGATGGGTATGACTTGGCCCCAGGCATGGCCTCTGCAGGAGAAGAGGAAGCTCAGTCCTTGCCCAGCCCAGCTGGGACTAGCAGCTAGAGTTCGGCGCATGGTAGGAGCCCCTGGCTGGCGTGTCTCCCAGCCAACAGCACTGGGTAAGGTAGGCAGGGGGCCATGTCCCTGCTTTTTTAACATGGTTGTAGAGTAGGGGGCAGGAGGTGGCATGGCACCCCTCACACCCCCAAACTGCAAGCCTCGGGCAGGCGTGGAGTGGTGTTGATGGGAGCTGCACTTCATGGCAGGCATTATCAGCTCCCCCACTGTGAAGCGCAGTCCTTGTCGGCCCCCTGCTGCCCAAAATATGCCCTATGTTAAAAAGTGGGGGGCATGGACCCAAGTCACCCCCTGGTTCTGCCACCGGTGCCTCCTCCCCACAGTACTACAAAGATTCTGGTGCCCTTATCCCCAGCCCTGCCCCTCCCTGGCTCTGTGCCCAACATTCAGAGGTTAAAGGGGCCTTAGACTGGCTATGGGTGGGGGGGACCGCAGCATCCCCTGTACCATGGGGCCCTGGGTGGTCGCCCATTCATAATGCTAGCTCTGCCCCCACCCCCGAATGTGATGACACACCCATACCATGTGACCCTCACAGCTGCTCTGCTTGCTGCTCTCCAGCTGCCCAGCTCTGAAGGCAGCGCCCCCGTCAGTAGCAGCACAGAAGTAAAGGGTGGCCATACCGTGACCCCCTGCAATAGTCTTGTGACCCCTCCCCTCCACAATCCTCTTTTGGGATGGTTACATTTCAGATGTAAATATCTGAAATCATGAAATTAACGATTTTTAAAATCCCGTGAGCATGAAAAGGACCAAAATGGGCCTTGAATTTGGTAGGGCCCTAACTACGTGTGAGTACGACCAAATAAAACTGCATACAACAAACAATTTCAGCAGGCAACACTAGCTGCTGTAACAAGAGGCATGAGTTCTTGGGTCAGAATGGCAATGATCTCATGGATGACATGTTCACCGGCCCCTGGATCTTATGTCCTCAGTTAATGGTAGCAAAGCCAAGTGACTCCCGCTCTCATGAGGATAAGTAAAGCAATGAGTGTAACCCTGCCTCAAAGAACCATTTTTTTCAGTGCCTGGTTTAAGTTACCCGGGACGCTTCAGCTACAGCTACACTGCACACCTCTTGTGGTGGCATGTAGGGTATGTGTAACTACACACCGTAGTGAAAAGCATGTGTAGCTATACGCTTCAGTGTGTAGTTACATGTGTCAGTGAAAGGCTCTGGCAGTGGGGAGGTGGCAGGGACAAGCTCTGAAGCAGGTAGCTGCTGGTACCTGTCTCCACTTCCCCCCTTCTGTCCCCTGCCCCCGCCAGGGCATTTCCCCACCGCTGGAGTCTTTCACTGCGGTTGGGACAGATTCTGGCACCTCCCTGCTGCCAGAGCCTTGCTCCTCCACATGGAAAGGCTCTGGCAACAGGGAGCTGCCAGCCAGAAGCAAGGAGCTGCTAGAGCCTCTCCCTACGGCAGGTGTCAAGGTTCCTCCCCCACTCTGAACTCTAGGGTACAGATGTGGGGACCTGCATGAAAAACCTCCTAAGCTTATCTTTACCAGCTTAGGTCAAAACTTCCCCAAGGTACAAAATATTCCACCCTTTGTCCTTGGATTGGCCACTACCACCACCAAACTAATACTGGTTACTGGGGAAGAGCTGTTTGGACGCGTCCTTCCCCCCAAAATACTTCCCAAAACCTTGCACCCCACTTCCTGGACAAGGTTTGGTAAAAAGCCTCACCAATTTGCCTAGGTGACTACAGACCCAGACCCTTGGATCTTAAGAACAATGAATAATCCTCCCAACACTTGCACCCCCCCTTTCCTGGGAAATGTTGGATAAAAAGCCTCACCAATTTGCATGGATCTTGGATCTGAGAACAATACAAAAGCATTCAGTTTTCTTACAAGAAGACTTTTAATAAAAATAGAAGTAAATAGAAATAAAGAAATCCCCCCTGTAAAATCAGGATGGTAGATACCTTACAGGGTAATTAGATTCAAAACATAGAGAACCCCTCTAGGCAAAACCTTAAGTTACAAAAAAGATACACAGACAGAAATAGTTATTCTATTCAGCACAGTTCTTTTCTCAGCCATTTAAAGAAATCATAATCTAACACGTACCTAGCTAGATTACTTACTAAAAGTTCTAAGACTCCATTCCTGGTATATCCCCGGCAAAGACAGAATATAGACAGCCACACAGACCCTTTGTTTCTCTCCCTCCTCCCAGCTTTTGAAAGTATCTTGTCTCCTCATTGGTCATTTTGGTCAGGTGCCAGCGAGGTTACCTTTAGCTTGTTAACCCTTTACAGGTGAGAGGAATTTTCCTCTGGCCAGGAGGGATTTCAAAGGGGTTTACCCTTCCCTTTATATTTATGACAGCAGGGAGGCAGCAGGACACTACTCTGCATGAAAATAGTAATGTAGACAGGGAGGTGCTGCTTGAGTGAGTACAGAGTCCTGTAGGGTACATAAAACTCAGTTACATACCTACAGAGTTCAGGAGTGTCTTTAATCTACGCACCTAAGCAGTGCCTCACCATGTACACTGCTATTTATACCCATGCTAGGGGGGCATACAGCGTACGTACTTTATGCTACCAAAAAGGAGCGTTCAGTATAGACGTATCCTTAGAAGACAGTGAAGAAGTCAAGATATAACCGGTAAAAACTCCTAGTGCAAGGCACTGCTGGCAGACATGTAGTGGGGAAAAGGACAGGAGGAAGAATGAGTTATGTTTATTAACTACACAAGTTATCAATCATTTTCACAGAGCCGTAGAGTTTAAGGACAGATGGAACCATTATGCTCACCCCATCTGATCTCCTCCTGTATAACACAGGCCGGAGAAACTCATCCAACAATTTCTGCATCAAACCCATAACTTCTGTTTGAGCTATAGCATATCATTTATAAATACAGCCGGTCTTGATTTAAAAAGACTTCAAGTGATTGAGAATCTCATTGTTCCTATAGCAGATTATTCTCAGGTATAGGTTGAACAGGTATGCCTTATTTTTAGCCTGAATTTGCCTACTTCCAGCTTCCAACCACTGGAGCTGTCTACTATTAAAGAGCTGTCTACTATCAGAAATCTCTTTCCCGTGTAGGTACTTATAGATTGTGACTAAGTCACCCTTTAACCTTTTCTTGGATAATCTAAACAGACCAAGCTTCTTAAATCTCTCTCAACTACTTTTTATCTAGCTACTCCTCCCACATTCCTGGTTGGCTCTTCCTCCAGCTCCACAAATGACCTAAGTCAACTTGATGGAACATTCATTCACATCTAGTATCTCCGAGAGCTCTGTGGGTCTTCTGGCCTCGTCAGTTAAATTGCACCCTCCAGGCAGGCCTGTTAGTAGAGGGAGAATACTTTCACACTACACTAGAAATCTGAACACAATGGTAACTTCAAGTGGAGTGCCTATTGTAAACACAGAATCCATCACAGAGGTGCTATGCTGAAGTTCAGGGTGTTTGAGGCCTGGAAATAACAAAGTCAAACATCTCGGTTCTCCTTCCTCACCAAGGATTCTCTGAACCCAACTAACCAGCTAGGTAGACAATGGTTGTGAGGGCATCCCCTACTGTCAAGAGCAGACAGCATGCATTATTATTATTATCAGTTCCAATTTTGATAATAGGACAGGTTGTCTCAGAAAGGCAGGCCACTCTGGACAAGAGCGCACTGATCAGAACACGTCAGCTTCCCAACAGAGTCAGAACAGTCAATCCTTCTCTCTGAAAAGGCTAGGCAGAGCCTCCATAGACTGGAAGAATGGATTTATGACGAAGGCATAACAAGCAGTTTGCACCAAGGGGACCTTTAAGCCATCCCTTTTGATCCCCACCCTGGGGGTACAATATTAGCTGGAAGGCAGTGCAAGTTGCTGCAAAGCACATTCTCTCTCTCAGCTCTATTCCCCGGGCTGCCCTCTCCCTGCTGTGTTCTTCCCTTTTGCCCATTCTATCTTGTTCTGCACAGCCACAGGAGAACAAAAGTCTGCAATTATGCCCATTCTCAGTTCACTGGTGCACAGAAGTTCAATTCTGGGCTAAGTATGGCCTGTTTTCAGTGCCCCTCACAGGGCTACCGCACACCCCAAGGCAGAACTTCACTTAAAGCAGCTGGATTTTCTTCAGGCAAGGTCTGTGCAACCTGGACATTGAAAACTTTAACATTTTCTGCTTTTCCCTTAATTGCTTCCTTTTCCAAAGAGTCAAAAGACTCAGTGGGCTTTAAGGGTGGACAGCAGCTCTCCACTTTAGACTGTCTCTCCATTGGTTTTATACAGCACTCTGAGGGTGTTCAGTTAATAATAAAGCTCAAAATAAGATTGGGTGTGTTGCTAAACTAGCTTGATTCAGATTTAGAAACATGAGGCCAAGAAAATGGTAAGAAGGATGGTGCAGTGGTTAAATCCTTTACCTAGTTTTCTAGGACATCACCTAGAAAACCTGAGTTCAGTTCCTTGCTGTAGCACAGAATCATAGAAGATTAGCATTGGAAGAGACCTCAGGAGGTCATCTACTCCAACGCCCTGCTCAAAGCAGGACCAATCCCCATATAAATTATCCCGGCCAGGGCTTTGTCAAGCTGGGCCTTAAAGAGAGAGATTCCACCATCTCCCTAGGTAACCCATTCCAGTGCTTCACCACCCTCCTAGTGAAATAGTTTTGTCGTAATATCCAACCTAGACCTCATGCAACTTGAGACCATTACTCCTCGTTCTGTCATCTGCCACCACTGAGAACAGCTGAGCTCCATCCACTTCGGAACCCCCCTTCAGATAGTTGAAGGCTGCTATCAAATCCCCCCTCACTCTTTTCTTCTACCCAGTTCCTTCAGCCTCTCCTCATAAGCCATGTGCCCCAGACCCCTGATCATTTTCGTTGCCCTCTGCTGGACTCTCTCCAATTTATCCACATCTTTTCTGTAGTGGGAGACGCAAAACAGGACGCAATACTTCAGATGTTGCCTCCCGAGGGCCGAACAGAGGGAAGAATCACTTCCCTCGATCTACTGGCAATGCTCCTACTTATACAGCCCAAAATGCCATTAGCCTTCTTGGCAACAAGGGCACACTGTTGACTCATATCCAGCTTCTCATCCACTGTAATCCCCAGGTCCTTTTCTGCAGAATTACTGCTTAGCCAGTTGGTCCCCTGTAGCAGTGCATGGGATTCTTCTGTCCTAAGTGCAGGACTCTGCACTTGTCCTTGTTGAACCTCATCAGATTTCTTTTGGCCCAATCCTCCAATCTATCTAGGTCACTCTGGACCCTATCTCAACCATCCAGCATATCTATCTCTCCCCACATTTTAGTGTAATCCGTGAACTTGCTGAGGGTGCAATCCATCCCATCATCCAGATCATTAATGAAGATGTTGAACAAAACCAGCCCAGGACCGACCCCTGGGGCACGCCACCTGATACTGGCTGCCAATTAGACATCGCGCCGTTGATCACTACACATTCAGCCTGATGATCTAGCCAACTTTCTATCCTCCTTATAGTCCATTAATCCAGCCCATACTTCTTTAACTTGCTGGCAGTAATACTGTGGAAGACCATATCAAAAGCTTTGCTAAAGTCAAGATATATCATGTCCACCACTTTCCCCATATCCAAAGAGCCAGTTGTCTCATCATAGAAGGCAATCAGGTTAGTCAGGCATGATGTGCCCTTGGTGAAGCTATGTTGACTATTCCTGATCACCTTCCTCTCCTCCAAGAGCTTCAGAATGGATTCCTTGAAGACCTGCTCCATGATTTTTCTGGGGACTGGGGTGAGGCTGACATGTCTGTAGTTTCCCAGGTTCTCCTTCTTCCCTTTTTAAAAGATGGGCACTATATTTTCCTTTTTCCAATTGTCCAGGACCACCTCCGATCACCACAAGTTTTAAAAGATAATGGCTAATGGCTCTGCAATCACATCAGCCAGCTCCCTCAGCACCCTCAGATGCACTGCATCTGACTCCATGGACTTGTGCATGTCCAGCTTTTCTAAATAGTCCTTAACCTGTTCTTTCACCACTGAGGACTGCTCACCTCCTCCCCATAATGTGCTGCCCAGTGCAGCAGTCTGGGAGCGGACCTCATTTGTGAAGACCAAGGAAAAAACAAACAAACAAAAAACATTGAGTATTTCATCTTTTTCCACATCATCTGTCACTAGGTTGCCTCCCTCATTCAGTAAGGGTCCCGCACTTTCCCTGACCTTCTTGTTGCTAACATACCTATAGAAACCCTTCTTGTTCCCTTCTCATCCCTAGCTAGCTGCAATTCCACTTGTGTTTTGGTCTTCCTGATTACACCCCTGCATGCTTGAGCAATATTTTTATACTCCTCCCTAATCGTCTGTCCAAGTTTCCACTTCTTGTAAGCTTCCTTTTTGTGTTTCAGCTCACCAAAGATTTCTCTGTTAAGCCAAGCTGGTAGCCTGCCATATTTGTTATTCTTTCTGCACATCGGGATGATTTGTTCCTGCACCCTCAATAAGGCTTCTTTAAAATACAGCCAGCTCTCCCGGACTCCTTGCCCCCTCATATTAGCCTCTTAGGGGATCCTGCCCATCAGTTCCCTCTGGGAGTCAATGTCTGCTTTTCTGAAGTCTAGGGTCTATATTCTGCTGCTCTCCTTTCTTCCCTGTGTCAGGATCCTGAACTCGACCATCTCATGGTCACTGCTGCCCAGGTTGCCACCCGCTTCTACTTCCCCTACCGTTTCTTCCCTGTTTGTGGGCAGCAGGTCAAGAGGAGCATGGACCCTAGTTGGTTTCTCTAGCACTTGTACCAGGAAGTTGTCCCCAACACTCTCCAAAAACTTCCTGGATTGTCTGTGCACTGCTGTATTGTTCTCCCAGCAGATATCAGGGTGATTGAAATCCCCCATGAGAACCAGGGCCTTTGATGTGGAAACTTCTGTTTGTTGTCGAAGAAAGCCTCATCTACCTCATCATCCTATGTCATCCTCTGTAGCAGACATCCACCATGACATCACCCTTGTTGCTCTTCCTCGAAACCTAACCCAAAAACTCCCAACAGGCTCTTCTCCAGTTTCATACTGGAGCTCTGGGCAATCATATTGTTCTCTTACATACAGTGCAAATCCTCCAACTTTTCTCTCCTGCCTGTCATTCCTGAACAGTTTGTACCCTCTGAAGCAGTCACTTAATTTTCCTCTGTGTCTGTAAAATGAGGATAATAATATTTTCTTGGTCTTGTCCATTTAGATTGTAAGCTCTTCAGGGCAGGGGCTCTTGGTTAGTTTTGTATATACCGTTCACCTGGGGGCCTGATCTGCAATGGAACCTCTAGACATTACTGTAATACAACTAACATAATTAAAAAAAATTAGGTAGAATCCCAAGGTCACAACATATTAGAAACTGAAGTGGAACAACTTGCCTGTGAAGGCTCATCTTTGCAGCAGGCTTAGTGGTAGCCATAAGTTCTGAAGGCTCAACAGTTTCCTTATTCGCTGCAAAGAAAGGAGACATAGCAGTTAAAAAAGAGATAACGTGAGTATTTGTATGACATTGAAAAATGCGTTTGGAGCCTTGAATGCAAAACAGCGTGGCCAAACCAAACTCCTCTGGAGAGCCCCACAAGTGACAATAAAGCCCCGATCAATTTGTTTGGATATTTTCTGAAAAAAATGTTGCCAAGACATAAAAGTACCTGCATGTGTGTAGTGTTTAAATACAGATTTAGATGGGATTATGGGATAGTATTAATGGGAAAAAACAGTTCTCTGGAATACAGACTCTTCCACTGAAGGACAGATTCCTTAAGGAAAGCTGACCTGTTCATCAGATCAGTGTCAGGAAAATGGACAGGAGGCCCAAGGAGATCACTGCCACTGCAATTGTGTAAAGGAACACAATGGGCTCTGCATGTTGCTTTGCAATGGAATTCAAACGAAGTAGTTGTTCATTCATGGCAAGGATATTCCCTGTAAAAGGCAATCATACCATTGCTGCTATAGTGGAGAAGCTTTGATCATAACTATTTTTTCATATCCTTCCCCACAGAAATCCTAGTAACCTTATTCTCTTGGGTCTCACTGTGCGACACAGAAACATAACTAAGAAAGTGTAAACTGCCAAAAATGATCATAAACCAGTTAGCAAAATGTTTGACCTTTATAATCTGATAACTCAGAATCCCAGAACAGAACCAGTTCTCCTGTGTCTCAGTAGAGAGATGGGATTTTTCACTTTGCAAGGATATCAATATCTCATTCCTAGCTCTACAGTGCTGCAAGATACTGGATCTTAAACAGGTCATCAGGTCCAAGATCCAATACTGCTCATCCTAGGTTTCAGCAAAGTAAATTTTGGTGGGAAATTCTAAATTTGTCCAAGAAAAAAGCCAGCAAGTATTTTTTGATGGGTCAATTTAAGAACAAATGGCAGTTATTAACAGCTGTTCGAGTGTTTGGGATATTGGATTAATCCCTGGCATTAATGCATTAGTGGTCAGAGTGCGGAAGAAACAAAGGTGCATGATAAATTGCATTTATCACATGACAGACTTATCACCACCCCATGTCACGCTCTTCATATCACCACTCCGTGCAGTGCCCACATAAGTCATGGAAGTTATTTAATTATTCTCATACGCACTATGCTATTAAAGCTGGACGCGATGCCGATATCATTATCAATCTATATGTGGTTAGGGCCTTGTATGTTCACAGTTTGAAATTTTTAATAAAAGATACACTGCTATGTACAATAGATTAGATATTGTTAAAAGCAACTTTACATCTGAGCTTCTCTTCTTCCCAGCTACACAGAGGCAACTTTACATCTGAGCTTCTTTTCTTCCCAGTTACAAGGGACCTGAGCTCATAGAAGCAGGTCTTTGCCCAAATAGAGAAGTTTACCTTCTTTCAACCTTGTGCCACCTCAGATCCTACTTGGCAACCTATCCTACCTGCTTCCCCACACTGAGAAATCAGTGTAATCTAGTGACACAGCAAGATCACAAAGGCCTAGCCTTGTAAGGGAAAACGCCTCCATGGTAGCCTCTCATTCCTATCAGGTCTCCCCTTTGCCATCCAGGTATTAAAATGTGTGCTCAGATAGCCTGGTGATGCATGCAGTATTAGAACCTGAATAGAATGGAATTTGCTATCAATAAAAGAAGACAATAATAGAGATGTTAAACTCATAAGCATTTTATTCATCAAAGGCCAGGTTCCAACAGTTATGATAAGTAGCACCTTACTCCGCAAACCGCTACCATTGACGCCAGTGGGACTATGGCACTGTTTATATAGTAAGATGTTTCATACTGTGAGTAAGAGTGGCAGGACTTGCCCCACTGCATATTCTTTGTATGCATCTCCTGACCCAGGAATTCTACCCAATATCTGCAGTGGTCTAATTTGATCACAAAACCAGAATCACTGGTATACTCGTGAAAAAGCTGCTGGTGATTCAAAGGGCAGTTTGTGTCTGGCTCATAAATATTGCTAATCAAGATTGAATATATTTTTCCACCACAAACTTTCAGTAACAATCACAGATATGGTCAATCTCAGAATCGGAACTGCTAATAATTTGGTCCTAGCACTACCATGTATGATCTCCTTTTTATAGTTGTCGTTCCAACAAAGAAGGAAATGAAGTTCACGGCTTTCTATTGATCCTAACTGTTGAGATGAGCAGAGTTGAGAGATGATCTTCTGGGGATATCGGAATCACTTTGATAAGATCTTATGCTCTTATAAATCCCTGTATTACTTTAATTCAGAGAGGTTAAATGTAATTTGTAGGAATCCTATTTATTTTAGCCGATCTCACTAAACTATTAACACACAGGTGAGAGACCATAAAACTGCCAACTGTACTTTAACTCTGCTCCTCCAATTAACAATATCTGATACTACGATAGAACAGATTGGGACATAAGTCCTCTTGTGTCGTGGTATACATCGACCACTAGCTTATGTAGGTTAGGAAGAAACTTCCCTTGTGGGTAGGTTATACAACAATTATCTATAAGGGGAGAAAGAATTTTATCATGTATTATATCATCTCCAGTCTTCCATTTATCAGATGTGAACATCATGAGGTTAATATGTGCTGTCAGTCAATCAAATGAGGTACAACACACTAGCAGATCAAAGATTCAAAGCTTCAGTGTACTATATGTTGTTTACTATACAGATATATTGCTAACAGCCAATATTTTTTATCTACACAGTATGTAGATAAATGTTATGGACATATTTAGAATGTAGTTTTCCATTTCACAGTTGTATACGTTTTGAAAACCAGTAAACAGAGAAATTATATAAAGCAACCTAGAGAGATTAGAAATATGGGCAGAAAAACAACATGAGTTTCAACTTGGAAAGTGCAAATAAATATATCTGGGGACAAAATAAACCCAAAACATATATATTTAATGGGAGAGAAATACCTGATAAGCATGAATGATGAAAGAGACCTTCAGGTAAAAGTGGAAAACAAATGAACCATGAGTTTGCAATGCAATGTGACAGAAAAAAAAAAGTCAATGCATATAAGGTCTGTGTAAGTATAAGTGTCATTTCATAAAGCTAGACAGGAAGTTTCCCACCTTTACAGTGTAGTGCAATTTCATCTGTCCAGTTGGTTCCGGGAAAAGCTAATTGGGAAAAAAAATTGCATCCCACAAAATAACTTCAGGGAAGCTCTGTCTGCCAGCAACCCCACTCACCTCCTTGATTCAGCCAAGTTTTCTACACTAAGTGAGCACCAGCCAGGTACCTGTCCTCCTTCCTAGTCAACCATCACCTTAGCCAGGTCCAGCCCTTTTAACTCCTCCCTTTGGACTTGACATCTACTGCAGGTGTAGTGGGGTGGATCGGATTGAACCCTCAGATTCTCATTACTCCCTTCAAGTCCATCACATGAGAGTATTGACACTTCTGTGGTATCAATACACAAATGGAGAAACTGAGACAAAAATAATTTATTAGGGTTTAATTTACTTTTTATAACACTTGATCCTCAGCAACGTGCTGCAATGTTTATATTAACAACTCGTGTCACTTACTCTATTATTTAATTATAGTGTATTCATTTGATTACTGGGATATTTCTCTATCAGTCCTGCCGTAAATAAGAGCAATTCATGGGACTCTGAAAACTTCTTGTGGCTGAAAAGTCAATTAATCTTTTAAAATATTTAGCTCTTGAGTCTATTCTCAGACAGATGGATTCGCATCACTCCACAGCTCATAAAAACAGGCTACTGCTCATGCATGAAGTAAGTTGAGTAAGACCACTGATGTGCTGTGAAAAGCTTTATTTGGCACTGGCTGGCTAACGCAAGAACTGGAGACAGTCACAGAGAAACCCACATATTTGAAACACCTGAACTTGGGTGACGTTTGACTCGGGATCCAGACTTTGCACCTGACACTTTCTCTGGCATAGGCCAAACCAAAATCCTGGATCCAAATGCTATAGAAGTTCACATCCAAATCTGAACTTTCCTCGTTCCCTTTTAGTTGGGTTATACTGTATTCCTCTAACAGTCATTGGATGGTGGCTTTTTAAAGGGCCAGGATTGCCCTTTAAAAATCAATAGCATTGGTATCTTTAAACTTACATGACTGTTTAGACAATCACTTCATAATACTACCGCTCAACAATCTGTTCTATGAACGCCTTCACCAGCCTGTGCCCTTGATTCTTCTCTCAGTAATGTGGGTGCAAAATTACCCAATCTGAGAGGGAAGTTTGGCATCAGCAGGATAAACATTGTAAAAAGTTTTACCCTTCTACTCTAATGGAGAATCTTTCATTAAATAGGATCTTGCAAAATAAATAAACATCGGTACACAGGCTGGAGGCCAGAAGGACATGTTTCTATTTATATGATTTTAATAAAAGATATATTTTAAGTTAAATCCCTGGGTGAGCTATCTAACATAGAAAATGCAGCACAAGAAAGTTGTGAATGAGTCTGTACATGAAAGCTTTGCAAAACATGGTGCTTTCAGTTCACAAGGAATCTTATGCCCTTTTTATTTTATTTTATTTTTTTTTTTGCAGATCAGTTTACATGGAACATAACAAAGAAACATCAGAATTGCCAGACTGGATCAGACCACTGGTCCATCTAGTCCAGTGTCCTGTCTCTGACAGTGGACAGCATCAAATGCTCCTGAGAAGGGTGCAATGAACACCTGAGTTGGTAGATGCAGGATCATCTTTTCCCCTTGTAATATTCTCAGACTAAGCCCTAGTAGTTAGACTGGTTTAACCCCTGAATCATGATTTTGTTTCTCTCTTCCAAAAATTTTCTTTTAGATACTATAACAGTGGAAATTCTCATTATCTATATGTGTCCAATCCCTCTTAGAACCTTGCAAAATCCTTGGCCTCAATATCCCATAGCAATGAGTTCCACAGTGTAATTACACATTGTGTGTAAATATATTTTCTTGATCAGTTTTTAATTTGCCACTTTCAGTTTCGTTGAATATCCCCTTGTTCTTATGAGACAGGGAGGACAGGATTCCTGACCTACCTTCTCTAGACCATTAATATTTGATATGCTTTTATCATACCCCTTCTTATTTATCTCTTTTCTAAGGTCCCTTTCTAATCCCGCTTCAAAAAGAGTTTTGCTAATGTCCTTGATCATTCTCGTCACCTTTCTCTGAACCTTCTCCAAAACCCATTTTTGACGTGGGGTTGTGACTGGTACTGCACACAGCATCCCAGCTGAGGGCCAACTTTTTATTTTTGTCCATATTTTTCTTTGATTATCCCCCCCCGCATTTTTCCAACAAACCTAAATACATTTTTTAATTAAAATGGAACTTTACATTTAATTAAAAGCCTAGCTTTCATAGAAGAATTTATTTTCTTTCTCAAATAAACATAAGGGGTTATGATATTTTGCAACTTGAAGTATAGCAGGAGCCAGTATCTTCCCACTAATTCCAGGCAGACATTTCCTTAGGATCACCTGCTATTTAAAGTGTTTCATTTGCTGCATGGTACAAGCAGAAGCCTCATCAAAACTGTGAATTTCAGATAAGCTTTTATCAGACTCTTGCTGTAACCATCTCGGAAATGAGCTGTCATCAGCAAATTTAATCTGCCTCTGACTGCTTTAATTGTTAGCACCTTCCCTGCCAAATCCTTGAGGTGGAAAGTTTTGTTAAGACTTTTAATTCACTCAGAAGAGATTGCACTTTTTTTTTCCTTCATATTTACAACCGATACAGTTAAACCTGTAGAGAACCTTGATTGAATACTTGAATTATGGAAACACAGTTGCATCCGTACTAGTTTAATACTGGGGTTAGAATGTGCAGCTGTGAGAGCTTTGGAAAACCCTGCCTCAGAAATAAAGATCTTGTAGATATTTTATTTTTATTTGGCATGGAAAGTGCGACTAAATAGAAAGGGATTAGCTCTGATCTTGTGTGTCCTAGAATTGTATTGGTTTTCTTCACATAATCGCAATAGGCCAGATCCTTGTCCTAACCTTTGGAGCCTACAGACGTGAGGAAAGATGGGCCTGTGCAATGCATGGGGAGAGTTCATCACCAGCTTTGTGGATCTAGTCTTTAGTGCCTGATCTTACTTCACTGAAGTGAATGGGAGATTTACAATTCACTGTGATGGGGCAGGCTCAAGCCCTTAATCTCTCTATAATTTACCTTAATCACCTAAAAATGAGGAATTGAGGCCGAGAGAGATTTCTTTCCTCCCAGGGGTGTTGTGAGGGTAAATTCCTAAGTATTTGTGTGACACTCAGTTCTTCCTCTTATAGCTAAGTGTGTAAACAGTGGTCAGCTTCCTCAGACCTCTGTTTCTCAGACCCAATAGACGGCCCTTGGCAGGGAGCTGTAGCTGAGCCGTGTGTGTGTGTGTGTGTGTGTGTGTGTGTGTGTGTGTTTGTTAGTTGGTGTTGGTCCTGCTTTGAGCAGGGAATTGGACTAAATGACCTCTTGAGGTCTCTTCCAACCCTAATCTTCCGTGATTCTATGATCCTATGAATTCACAGCCAAGAAGTTATTTGCTGGATTGTGCCTCTTTGTATTCATTATCGAAACTGCTGGGAAACTTCATTGTGGTTCTCATGTTCCTACATTAAGATCTTGCAAACAGTTCATTGCAAATGTTATTTACCTGAACTTCACAAGCTGTATGGCTCTGGTTAGTTATGCCAATCACGTGATATTGCTTCTGTTCCCTGATTGCATGGATTATAGAAGTAACTAATATGGCACAAATTTGAAGTTCCTTTGGCAAATATTTGGTCATCCAAGTTTGAAATGTGCCTTTGCACTTATACTAATAAAGTTCAAATGCTTGATTATTCAAGGAAACTGCACAGAAGGGTAGTGGATATAGTCTAACCAAAATTATCTTTCTGCTTTGACTAAATAAGAACATAAGAACGGCCACACTGGGTCAGACCAAAGGTCCCCCCAGCCCAGTATCCTGTCTGCCAACAGTGACCAATGCCAGGTGCCCCAGAGGGAGTGAACCTAACAGGTGATCTCTCTCCTGCCATCCATCTTTTCCATGTTTGCTCATATGTTATTTTTTTTCAAATAGGTGTTATGCCTAGAGCTGGTTTAAAAAAAGAATGAAAAAATAGTTTTTTTCAAAGAAACCAAGTTTTAAAGTTAAAATTGTGTTCCCATCTTTTATTTTATTTTTGAATTAAATCAAAATGAAAAATTTTGCTTCATCTTGAATGGAAAATTTCCCCTTTGTTTCAAATTTGAAAAAAAATGTTCCCGTTTAGAAAAAGGAAACAAAATGACAATTTTCAGTTTGAATTGATGTGAATTGGAAGTTTTTATTCAGAATCATATTGGGTTGTTCTGTTTGTTGTTTTTATAATTCCAAGATTTTTTTTCTATGGAATTAAAGCTTTTATTTCATTGGAAATTTTTCACAGAAAATGTTTTTTGAAGGACTATCTGGCACCACTGAAGTCAATAGGAATTTTCCTGTCAAGTCCAGAGGGGGGCTAACAACCTGACTAGTTTTAAGATGGAGCTTCATACTTTTATGAACAGGATTATATAATGGGTCCAGTCCCTTGCTATCACTTACCAATTACCTCAGGGCACACTTCCAGGCCTGTGTCCTATTGGCTCACGGGCAGGCCCTTAACGATAAGAATTGGATGGTACAGAATTTCATGCCCAGCAGAAATACTGTGTTCTTTATAACTAGGACTTATTTCCCTTCTTTACTGATTGGAACCATGTGTCACCAAATGTTTGGATGTCTGAACTATAGCAGAATCTTTCAGTGTTTGCAATAGGGAATTAAAAACCCGAACAATCTGTAGAAAAGATATGACTATATCAACAAGTCACCATTTTATAAATATGGTCACATGCTACTTGGTTTCTGGGAACGTACCAATATTGAGACAAACAATTCAGGCAAACCAAGGCACTCTAGACTCAGCTGAGAAAGTGGAATAAAGTCCAGTACAAAACTTCATGAAATCATGGAAGCATCAACAGCTAATAAAGTCCCAAAGGAAGTCAAGTCCAACCATCAGTTTTAGCAAACTCTGAAAATTCCCAGAATAGATAACTGGGAGTTAACAGAAGAATGATGGATGTTTATCTTGCATGAGACGGTGGCAAGTAAGGATTGGTGATATCATTACAATCTGTTATTTATATCTGTATATTTAGGTTTGGAAGGATTAGATTTATTTGGAAGTGTCAGGTAATGTCAATTTCACTGTACACACACAAACCAAAGACAAAAAACTTCCATCAATAATTATCAAAATTTACAGATGGGCAAAGTAAGAAAACTGCTTCTTGAGAACGTAATTTCATTTTAAGAATATTTACTTTGTATCTTTTGACATGTGATGTTGACAATTTGTGTTTTAACAATTTTAAAACTTTAACTTTTTGAATCTCAGCCTCAATAGCGATCAATATTATCCATCAAAACTTTTTAAAAATTAAAAATCTGCCAAGCCTATGTGTATTAAAATAAATATTGACTGGAGACCTGGAGGATGTACGTATAGAGGCTTATTCAAAGCCCACAGTAGTCCACTGACCTCAGTAGGCCATGGATCAGGCCCATAGCACCTATCTCTGTTTCCTCCCTCCCCCATTCCTCCTGTCATGTTTGTCACAGTAGTTGTCTACATTTGGGCTGTAAACTCTTTGGCTCTGACTCCGGATAAGGCACTCTCTTACTAGGTGTACACATCCCAGAACAATAGAGCCTGAGCGATTTGAAGCTTTTTCCTTCCTGGAATGGAAGAAGAGAGAATAACTAATGAAAGCAGACAGAGCTGAACAAGGGACATGCACATGAAGGTTGGAGAAATTATTCTACCTTGTGATAGGGTCTGTAAGGCCTTCTTTGCCTCCTGCTGGAGGTGTTGGCGCTCCACCACCCCATCTCAAGGAAAACCCTCTCTGGCTAGGCTACCAACAAGACACAGTCCTCCAAAGGCCTAGAAGGACCAGCAGTAGTCATTGACCAATCAGGAGCCATCAGATCAGTTAAGAAGGCTTGCCTGCTTCTGCTGAGGGACAGTGTGGAGTGAGACTAGGATAGAGGGGGAGCTCCTCAGTGCAAGCCCAGGGCCAGGTCAGGGGCATGGCTCCAAGTGCTGCCACTAAGGGCTTGCCTTTGAGGTTTGCTTGTTCAAAAATGCAGACAGCAAGATTCTGAGTTGGTTCTTTTTATTTAACTGGGTAGACATTGCCACCAAGCTTACAGCACAGGCTGCCCTGCTCTGAACAGGCTTCTGAAACTTGTAGAACATGAAAGGGAGCCCCCACAGATCCACTCTTGGCCCTGCAGGGGATGCCAGGGAACAGCCCCAGCTGTGGTATACCATATACACTTACTAGCTGAATGCATGGTTGGTGTAGGAAGTCGAAACACCAATGGATTCAAGAGCCTGGCATGTTTAAATCTCTAGGGAGAAAGTGGGTGAGGAATGACAATGGGGACGGGGCTATATTCTTGCCTATACTATGGTCCCTTTGCTTACACTGGCTGTAGAAAGGGGCTGTAGTAGACTTACCATCCTGGAGTGCCCCTTTTCTTGCTGTTTTAGATGCACTCCTGTGGTTGAGACCTGTCCTGCCAGCCACATAACCAGCCAGATAACCCCTCCACCAGCATAAAAGCCAGTATAGAAAACCCCAAATGATCATCTGCCTCTTCTGGAATTTCCTTTCCATCCATCTCTCCAACAAAAATAGAGTCTAAACCATAAGAATCCACCACAACCCTCTGTAAAATGGTTCAATGGTTAATTACCTCACTGTTAAAAATGCATACTTTACTTTTAGTTTGAATTTGTCTGTGGGCCTCAAAGGTGCCCAAACCAGGTAGTGGAAGATTGCTCCAGTGTGAAATGGCATTCATTCCCTCTACACCCTCCTCATACAGTGGAGAAAGGGGCAAGAGTAGATGTTCCCAGGCCTTCTGAAGGGAGAGGTTGGGAATCAAGCTCAGAACCAAGATACAGATTCTGATGCACACTCACGGAGAACCAGATCTCTAGCTGACGTAAATTGGTCTGGCCTCATTTAAGTAACTGATTTACTTCAGCTGGGCCTCAGTCTGGTTATAATACCATTTAACCACTGGACCGATGCCCTAAAGACACATTTTCTAGATTCTAAGATCATATTGCAAACAGGGAGAGTGAAAAGAAATAAACCTCATAGAAGCAATTATTTGACAGTCATTTTTCAACAAAATATTAATCTAAGAATTTCAGCTCTCTATTTTTAAAGACCTCCTGGCTGCCGATGACTTATTCACCATAACAAACAGTCCTTAGCATCTTAATTCTATTCTTTTCTTTCTCAAGTCCCATCTTCCAGGAAAATTTTTGCTCTAGACAATGCAACTCAAAAGTTTTCATGTGTCTCCTTGACAGATGCAAACATTATTCCCATTGTGTCCTCACTGAATGAAAAATTGAAAGTGCAGAGCTGGCACAGGGAAGATTGACTGGATTCTAAATGAACGTTCTGTTACTAATGTAAAACTAGAGGGAACAGAGACCAGTAATGAAGTGAAATACAAGGTTAAGTATTGGAAACCAATTAGCTAGTTCATCACTGACAACTCTTTGATGGCCTGAACTGGTTCCAGAAAGATAAGGGTATATTGTTTAAAAAAACAATTAAAGCTCAAGTCAGATTCGCATACAATTATTTCATATTCACATGCAAATCCAAAGGGATGGATACACTCAAAATACTAATACTATATATGTGTGTCGCTGTAGAGCGTGACTCTCCTCTTGCTTGCACTACTGCAAATCAGGAGTAAATCCACTGATGTCCACAATGGAGTGTGAATGAAAGGGTAATAGGGCCCCCTCTCACTATCCTGATTAATATCTCACACTGGTTTTACACCAGTATGACTCCATTGATTTCAGTGGAGTTTTCCTGATTTACACTGATGTAGATGAGTGGAGAATCAAGCCCAGAAACCAGGTGGTAGATTCTCTGCCTTGCTCTGTTCCTTTTCTGCTGCTCTGGCAGTGGAATGGGAGTAGAGACTGGCAGCAAGTCCCCTTCTGGGGATTCCTCCGGCATTGGGGCATCCCCAATAAGCATACAGCTGGTGGAATTGGCTCCTATGCCACCAGCCTTACAGCCCTGGTGCAGGGGCTAGGGAAAGGAAGGGGTTTTTTTTTGAGGTGGCACATGTTAGAGTTGCACAGAGCGGGGGGTGTACAAAGAATCAGTTGGACATTTAAAGTTGGAGGTGGGAGCAGCCTGTATCCCTGTCGTCATCCCTGCTTGATCCTGGAGATATTTGGACAGATATCCCAGCAGGAGTTAATGCTGCCTTGGGCTAATGTGAATCCTGCTGGCTAATTGCCTGAGGCAGCATTGTCTCCTGCAGAGGCCCTGCCCGGGCTGAGCCATGGGGGTGCCCATCCCAACAGTTGCCTGGATTCTGTTCTCTGTGGAGTCAATGGGAGTTGCACTTATTTGCAGCAGGGCTGAATTTCTTCTCATGGCTTTGAGAAGCCACATCCAAGATAATGTAATGTGATAACTAAATAATTTTTTGGGGGGGTGAGGAGGATGGTCATGAGAATAGCACTGTCATGAAACAAGGTCATGAATTTATTCCGTAGAACTGAGGAAGTACAGGAGAGCGACCAGTCGGGTTGGGATCTTTTTATTGTCACTATTACCAGTCAAGATTCTGACACTCTAACTCACATTCATCTCTGTTTTCTAACACCAAGGTTGGATAGGGCCAAGGTTATGAGCAGTTCTTGTGTATTTTGTTGGTTTCTTGGCTTAAGTATCTGGAGTACCAGACACTTCAAGTCTTAGTATCCCCCTTTCTATTTGTTACCCATTGAGGGTACACAGTTAAACCACAAGAAGGCTTGATGGGGGCTTTGGGTTTCTGGACTTGTTGAGATCCACATCTCTTGCTTCCTTCCTAGAGCCCGTGAGCGGGTGGGAAAAAGCAGGAAAATGGGTAGCCTTATCTCCAACTCTTAACGAGCTGGCCAGAGTAGATGAGCTACCACACAATGGGGCCATAGTAATTTACTCCTGGCATAGGCCAGCGGTAAATTATTGCCTCTGGGAGCAAATTGGAACCAGAGGTATTTCTGAGGGCCTATCTACACTAAAAAAAATGTGCTTGTACAACTTGTTGGCCTAAAGCTGCCATCATGGGTGGAGCCCCCCTTTGGGGAGTCTAGCCCCCCAGTTCCCCTCCTTCCACCTGAGATGCCCCACCTCAGCGAGAGCCCCAAGCCTTGATCCCCCCACAGCCTGAGGATTCCCGGGCCAGCTGGAGCCCTCCCCATCCATGCCACACCTCCCCTCCTGAGACCCCAAGCTGTCCTGTGAGAAAAGCTTCTCTCTTCCCCAAGAACCTGAGCTTTTGATATGCGTCATCCAGGTTCCAGGGCAGTTGAGGAGATTACTGAGATTAAATCCAGGAAGCTGAGTAATACATGCAGCCTCCTCAGACGCCCCGGAAACTGCATGGCGCATAATAATAAGCAAAAACTTCCCCTGCAAACCCCGCAACCGGTGGCTGCAGCATATGTCAATGCACAGTGTGGTGCACTATGCATAGGTATCCCAGGGTGCAGCTCTCCACCATCCAGTGCCCTGTCCTTTGGGAAGCTTTGGCAATCATGGTGGAGCAGAAATGAGTCACGTGGGGGTTATTGGGATTGCAGGGTCAAGTTCCCACCATGCAACTTTCTCCACACCCATAATCATAAAATCATAGAATATCAGGGTTGGAAGGGACCTCAGGAGGTCATCGACTCCAACCCCCTGCTCAAAGCAGGACTGATCCCCAACTAAATCATCCCAGCCAGGGCTTTGTCAAGCCAGGCCTTAAAAACCTCTAAGGAAGGAGATTCCACCACCTCCCTTGGTAACCCATTCCAGTGCTTCACCACCCTCCCAATGAAATAGTGTTTTCTAATATCCAACCTAGACCTCTCCCACTGCAACTTGAGACCATTACTCCTTGTTCTGTCATCTGCCACCACTGAAATCAGCTGAGCTCAATCCCCCTTCAGGTAGTTGAAGGCTACTATCAAATCCCCCCTCACTCTTCTCTTCTGCAGACTAAATAACTCCAGTTCCCTCAGCCTCTCCTCATAAGTCATGTGTCCCAGCCCCCTGATCATTTTTGTTGCCCTCCGCTGGACTCTCTCCAATTTGTCCACATCCTTTCTGCAGTGGGGAGCCCAAAACTGGATGCAATACTTCAGATGGGTCCTCACTGGTGCCGAATAGAGGTAATAAATCACTTCCCCCGATCTGCTGGCAATGTTGCTACTAATGCAGCCCAATATGCCGTTAACCTTCTTGGTGACAAAGGCACACTGCTACTCATATCCGGGTTCTCATCCACTGTAATGTCCAGGTCCTTTTCTGCAGAACTGCTTCTTAGCCAGTTGGTCCCCAGCCTGTAGCGGTGCATGGGATTCGTCCATCCTAAGTGCAGGACTCTGCACTTGTCCTTTAGAACTTCATCAGACTCCTTTTGGCCCAATCCTCCAATGTTTCTAGGTCACTCTGGACCCTATCTCTACCCTCTAGTGTATCTACCTCTCCCCCCAGCTTAGTGTCATCCACAAAATTTCTGAGGATGCAATCTATCCCATTATCCAGATCATAAATAAAGATGTTGAACAAAACTGGCCCCAGGGGCACTCCGCTTGATACTGGCTGCCAACTAGACATTGAGCAGTTGATCACTACCTGTTCAGCCCAACGATCTAGCCAACTTGCTATCCACCCTATAGTCCATTCATCCAATCCATACTTTTTTAACTTGTTGGCAAAATTACTGTGGGAGACCAAATCAAAAGCTTTGCTAAAGTCAAGATATATCACGTCCACCACCATCCCCATCTCTGCAGAGCCAGTTATCTCATCATAGAATGCAATCAGGTTGGTCAGGCATGACTTACCCTTGGTGAATCCATGTTGACTGTTCCTGATAACTTTACTTTCCTCCAAGTGCTTCAAAATTTGCATGTCAAGCTTTTCTAAATAGTCCTCAACCTGTTCTTTCATCTCTATCCCATAATTTTCACACCTATTTTAAAAATCCTACAGTAATCTGCACAGTGCTGCACTACTGTTATAGCACTGAAAGCACAGGATACATGGTCCTGAGGTATTTGCAGAACTTCAACAGGAGCTTCATGGAACATGACGATTTTCTCGGTGAGATGTGCTCTTCCAGGGGTAATGGTGATTTGCTTGATGTTGGGCTTTTGGTTTGGTAAACCAGGGTCGTGAGTTCAAACCTTGCAGGAGCAGGTTTGCAGACTCATTTGTCTTGTCCAGAGGTGGATGGTGGGAGGAAGCTTCCCTTATAACGACTTTGCCGTGGCAAAGAAATAAAAGCCAGCTGTCTAGAACGCCCAGGTAGGAGAGCAGCATTTTACCAGAAGTGGGGATCAAACCCACGCAGACAAATGTCCATTGGAATTTTAAGTCCAACACCTTAACCTCTTGGCCATCCTGGTGGGTGCTACAAGCCCTCCCCAGCAGAAGAATGAATTCTTGGGATGTCGTCAACGAGCCCACTGCCTTGAGCACGTGACTAGGGCAAGCACAGCATCACTTAGGTCGGCATTGGAGCAGAGGGAAGCCAACTTGTGGCCTGGCTCCATAGCTCAGGGGTTAGCTCACTGGTCTTGTAAACCAGGGGTCGTGAATTTAAAGTTCACTGGGGCCTGAGCAGCAGTTTCTGACAGGGCCTGTTGTTCCCCAGCAGTGGAGTGCTCCCCTTTCCTTAGGTTTTTATTAGTTTTTGGGAGGGGTGCAGCAGGGGTGGGTGCCAGAGGGCTTTATTAAAGAGAAGCAGCAGCCTAAATTATTATACCATATTATATATGTTCAAAGGTAGCAGCAGCAAAAGGGGCCTAGCAGAAGTGAGATTCGGACCCACACAGGCTCATGCCCATTGTGGCTTGAGCCCAACACCTTAATCGCTTGGCCATTCGGTGAGCAGGCAAGAGCAGCCCAACCGCTACACCCACAAACATCTTGGGCGTGCTACGGCGCTCTGGCTTTGGATAACTACCCAGCACTCCTGTGTCTCAAATGGGTTCACAGAATGCTATGCTTGATTAGGAAACTGTCTCTCTGCGTGTAGCTGGCTAGCTGCTAGCAGCTTGCAGTGCAGGGGAGGTGAAATTGGACCCCCTCAGTCAGAATTTGGGAAAAATCTCCAAATCCAAAGCAAAGACATCGGGTGCCACTGGTCCTGTGAGGGAGTGCTCCTGCTGCTCATAGCAGCATTCCGGGCTTGGGGGACTGCCTATGACCCAGGGGTTGGGAGGATGGGGTCCCAGGCCCCCTATCTCCAAGGCAACAAATTAGCTTCCAGAGGCTCACTGTGGAGCCTCACTTGATCTCCCACAACTCAAATATTAAGACTTCCGCCATTGCTTCTGTTGGTGGGGGACAGTCCGGCTGGAAAGAACTGTGGCCACCAGGTCATCCCATTGGGTGCAATGGACCCGGTTCTCCCAACCTCAACCCCGTGCTGAGTACACCTCTGCCATGCGCTGAGGGCACCTTTGCCATCCCGCTGAAGTGCCACCTGGAGCAGAGCTGTTGAGGAAAGGGAGAGAGTCTTGGGGCAAGCGTCCACTTTCCATAGGGGGCAGCCAGATGGCTGCTCTGTTCTGCACAAAACCCTGATCCAGAGCGAGGTCTCCTACAAAGGCTTTAGAGCCAGCTTCCCCAGGAACATGAGGTGCACTCTGGGTGCGTGCTGGCTCCCTTCCGGCCACGCTACGCTCCCAAAATGAAGGGATCTCCGTACCCGGCCTGGTGCATGACAGTGCAGCACCCGGCCTTGTTCTATGGCAGTGGTCTTGGAAAGTGGGGGCCCCGAGGCAGGGGGCCTAGCAAAATCATACTTCTGACTGTCTTTTGTGCCACAAAATTAAAAATTTTGCACACTATATTTCAAATTTCTGCATAATTCTGCAAATTTTATTTGTCAAATAAATTTGGAGGCTTCAGCATGCAATCAGGGAGCACAGGCCACCGGTTGCACAGATGTGGGAAATCACTGTGAGGCTCCCCCCACCCCCAGACATGGACTCAGGGATGAGGCTGTATTTAGCCCTGGCAGTGCAAGGACTGGGCCTGACCCAGAAACACCCCAGGACCCTGCCCCTCCATGCCAGGTGCACCAGCTGTGGGGACACAGGCTCAGCAAGGCAGGATCCAAGTGTGGAGGGATCTAGGTGTGGGTTGAGAGGGTTCTGTGTGGTGCAATCTGGGTGTGGGCGGCTCAGGGGGGATCTGTGTGCGGGGTGGGAGCTGGATGTCCAGGGGCTTGCCTGGGGGTTCTGGGTGCAACAGTAACGGGACTTTGAAGGGGGAACCAGGTGAATGTGCTTGGGGCTCAGCAGGCGGGCTCTGGATGTGAGGGGGGATAGAGCTAGGCTGGGGGGTCTTGGTGTGAGGGGCTCAGTGAGGGGTCCAGATGCTGGGGGAGTGGGGCTCAGTGGGCTGGGGATCCAGGTGTAGCTGGTTGGGGTTTAATTGGGTCAGGATCCGGGTGCAGATGGCTCATCGGGTTGGTCCAGGTGCAAGGGGAGTGGGGCTCATCAGGGGGCTTCTGAGTGTGTGGGATTGAGGATCAATGGGAGATTCTGGGAATGAGGGGGTCTGAATGTATGGGGGTTGGCTGGATGCGGGACCAGCCAACCCCCAACAGGGATCACTCCCACTGCAGCTGAGGAGCGATGGGTGCAGGAAGCATGGCGGGGCGGAACGGGGTTGGGGGGGAGGTGATTTTGCAGAGCTTCCCACAGCTGGGGGAGAAATTTGAGGGTGGGTCTGACCAGGCCCCGGATACCATGCAGGAGAAGAAGAAGTCCTGGCCTCCCCAGCCCAGCCAGGACTAGCAGCTGAGCCCGACTCAGGGCAGCAGCCCCCAGTTGGGTCTTCCCCAGTCCCACCTCCTGCCCCACAATGATTTATCTCTCTGCCAGCTGCCCTGGCCACCCAAAACATACTTCTGGGGAGGGTCGTGTGACCGCTCTTCTGGCTTTCCTTTGCATCTCCGTCAGAAAGACCTTTTTCTGCAGGGAATCAAAGAAATCTGCAGGGGACATCAATTCTGTGCATGCACAGTGGCTCAGAATTCCCCGAGGAGTAAAATCAGCAATTTCTAGGGCCAGATGTGCTCTTCCAGGAGTGATGGTGGCTTGCTTGATGTTGAGTTTTTGGTTTGGTAAACCAGGGGTTGTGAGTTGAAACCTTGCAGAACCAGGTTTGCAGACTTATTTGCCTCATACAGTGGTGAGTGGCTGGAGGGAACTTCCCTTATAGTGGCTGTGCCATGGCAAAGGAATAAAAGCCATCTGCCTAGAGCTCCCAGGTAGGGGGGTGATATCTTACCAGAAGTGGGGATTAAACCCACGCAGACACACATCCATTGGAACTTAAGTCCAACGCCTTTAGCTCTCAGCCATTCTGGTGAGTGCCAGAAACCCTCCCCAGCAGAAGAATGACTTCTTGGGATGTTGTCAACGAGCCCACTGCCTTGAGCACGTGACTAGGGCAGGTGCAGCATCACTTGGGTAGGCATGAGAGCAGAGGGACACAAGCTTGTTGCCTGGCTTTATAGTTCAGGGATTAGAACACTAGCCTTGTAAACCAGGGGTTGTGAGTTCAAAGCTCACTGGGGTATGGATGGTAGCTTGTGTCTGTTGTCCCTCAGCTGTGAGGTGCTTTCCTTAGGTATTTATTATTTTTGGGAGGGGCACAGCACGGCTGGGTGCTAGAGGGCTTTGTTAAAGAAAAGCAGCAACCTGAATTATTATACCAGTTGTTCAAAGGGTAGCAGCAGAAGCAGGGGCCAAGCAGAAGTGAGATTCAGACTCATGCCCATTGGGGCTTGAGCCCAACACCTTAACCGCTCAACCATTCTGGTTAGCAGTCAAGAGCAGCCCAACCACTACACCCACAAATGTCTTGGGTGTACTACGGTGCTCTGGCTTTGGATAACTACTCAGCACTCTGTGTCTCAACGGAGTTAATCATAGAATCATAGAATATCAGGGTTGGAAGGGACCTCAGGAGGTCATCTAGTCCAACCCCCTGCTCAAAGCAGGACCAATGCTATGCTTGATTAGGAAGCTGTCTCTCTGCATGTGCTTGGCTAGCTCTGGAGTGCCCGGCCAGTGGCTTGGAGTCCAGGCGAGGTGAAATTAGACCCCCTTGGTCAGAATTTGGGAAAAATCTCCAAATCCAAAGCAAAGATGTCGAGTGCTGCTGGTCCTGTGAGGGAGTGCTCCTGCTTCTGCTGCTCACAGCAGCGTTCTGGGCTTGGCGGACTGCCTATGACCCAGTGGTTGGAAGGATGGGGTCCTGGGACCCCACAGACCCAACGGCCACAGGTTAGCCTCCAGAGGCCGACTATGGAGCCTCCTTTGGTCTCTCGCAGCTCGACTATTAAGCCTTCCTCCATGGCTTCTCTTGACGGGGAACAGCATCCCCAGTGGCATGCGATTTGTGAGACAGCCTGGCTGGAAGGAATTGCTGCCACCATCTGATGCATAAGGCAATGCCAGAGGCTTGTGGTAGAGAGCTTGCACTTCCGCAGGGAGCGAGGACCAAAAGGAGAAACTCCCCAACATGAAGGGCTCACTGCACCTGGCCCGGGTCTGTGTGTGGTGGTGCAGCACCTGGCCTTGCTATAGCTAGACATTCAAAGGGAGAGAAGGCATCCTAGCTCCAGTGTTAGTGAGTTTTCTTTGTGAGTTCAAATTTCACAGGGATTTCGGTGGGTGTTCTTAGAAGGGTGTGTGTGGAGAGTGCAGATAGTCTGTAGTTTAGCTCTGCCATTTAAACCTTTGTCCTATAAAACACCGTTCACAGCATTATTTCTTCCTGTGTCGTAGGACAGCTACAAGTATCCTTCTGTGGAGAAAGAAATAACACTTCCATCCCTCAGACCTTTCTAGAGAGGGTTGAAGAGTTCCTCCATGAAAGGATAATTGAGATCTTTCAGGAGGATTAATGGGACTTCCCTGTGGACATAAACCAACTCCTCTGTATGGTCCCCTCTTCCTAACATTACATGGGAATGAAAAGTAGATAACAATGCTATAAGTTTTGATTGCTTTTCTAGCTCTTCTACCATGGGTAAATCAATGGAAAGTCTATATCTGTGTTCTCATAAGTTAGGGGCCCCATCATTGTAATTGGAAAGAAATTCATATACTTACCCAAGTTTCATTTCCCTTCGGTGGGCTTCCCCATTCTCTACTACAGGGATTGACTTGACTTGACGGAGGTTGAGACTTACAGAGGTCCTGACTCATGGTATACCTGGACCTCCTGGTCACATGTCCCCCATCCTCCTCCAACTTAAGACCATACTTGGGCACATCAGTGGTCCATCTAGCCCACTATCCTGACTTCCATTGGTACCCAATGCCAGGTGCTTCAGAGGGAATGAACAGGTAATCATCAACTGATCCATCTCCTGTCATCTACTGTCACCTTCTGGCAAACAGAGGCACTTAAAAGCATGGTTTTGCATCCATGCCCATCCTGACTAATAGCCATTCATGGACCTATCCTTCCTGAACATATCCACTTCCCCCCTCCTCATTGTTCACACCAGAAACCTGTGACTTGGGTTCCTGAGAGGTATCCACAGAGGTGGTGGTGTCTCCACCATTTATGGCATGTAGCTAGTTGTAAAAGCGGCCGGTCTGCGGCGCAGCACCAGATCAGCTGTTGGCCTCCCTGGGCTTCTGGTATGCCTGCAGCAATTCCTTCCTTTTACACAGTACTGCTGCTGTTCCCTGTCTTATCCAGAGCTGGTGCTAGCCCATTGTGGGCCGTAAGCAGGACTATTCCCTCCCACACACAAGCACCCAATACTAAAGCAGGCATGTTCTTATCATAAAAAAGCAAATAGAGGGCCCTGAGCTGCTCAGGGACCTAAGCAATTGCTTAGTCTGCTTATGCCTATCACTGTCTCTGGTCGTATCGCTGCTCTGGCATCCCCCGTGCAATATGCACATAGATGTCCACATTTCTACAGCTGGTCTACCTCTGTACTTGCATAACCTCTTCTTCCCACATGCCCAGGAGATCCAATATCTCCTGTCTACTCCAAGCCGGAGCAGGTCTGGAGTGTATAGGCAGTGTGGTCAGCAGGGCAGTTGCACACCGCAATGGAGAGCTGCTAGGTGCACTCACCACACTGGACAATCAGGTTTTAAAGGGGTGGGTGGCATCCATGACTCCTGGGCAGTGAAGTTCACAATTTTGGTCACAATTTTGACCAGAGCCATCATTACCAGGCATTATGGGACAACTGCTGGAGTATTGTTAGGTCGCTGTAGGTAATGTGGTGTCTATATTTGCATTAAGTTGAACTCAATACATTGACCATGGCTCAGTGTCTCAGAGAGAAATTGTGTTACTGTGTTGGTGTAATGGAGAGCTTATGTCAACTGGAGATAAATTTAAGTGTAATAACACGCACAAGGCGGCTTACGTCAACCCAATTTCGTAATGTAGACCAGGCTCAAATCTCGGCAACCCTCAGATCAAACTTCTGAGGTTGTTTAATATACGCCCCACCCTTGTTCAGGGCTGGGCCTAAAATCACAAGCTAAAGTGCTAAGTAGGCTGCTGGGGAAGACAAAGGATCTAATTCTGGTCTGTTTTACTCCTGTTGTGCAGTATTTGCTCCATAAGTAGCCTCACAATAAAGATGACAGAATTGGGCCCCAACTTTTTGAATTTCTGCTGTAGGACTTAATGGGTTTAGTCAATCTCAAGCAACCACAGTAGCCTCTCAGGCCCTCTCAGTTATCTAAATTTTCTAGATTATTTCAGTACATTGGTCAATAGATTTTTTTTACCTCCCCTTCCTAACCACATAAGCTGCACAAGGTGAAAAAATGTCACTGAATTAATATTTATTTTGCAACATAAAAGAGCCCAGCACTATCCACAACTAGCCTAATTAATTGGGATTAATTCCATGTGTAAAGTTTGGCTCTGCAGGTGTTGATGAAGTAATACATCAAAGAGGCTTCACCTCTGTACAAAATCAATGCTAAAATAACCTTGATTACTGTCGCTGTTGATGTCCATATACCACTAATCAGTCATGGTTTGCAGTGAACATTATTATGAACAAATATTATTTGTTCTCTTATTGGCATTTTTCAAGAGCCAGTGGTAATATTCACTGCAGTTCGCTAAGAGAAGGCTTTCTCCCTTGGGAAATTGTACAGGCTGCCTGGGAGCACATGGTCAAAGAGGAAAATTACTTCAGCCTGGAAATAGAAAATAAAGGGAATGACATTAAAATGGAAGTAGCATATTTTTTTTCTCCACTGGATTTAGAACTGGAAAGTACGTTTTAAGCAATGTCAGATTTCTAGAGGAAATGCTTTACAATAGAGGAGTGCATTGTCTGGAGACGGTTGGGTCTGAAATACCTGACCTGTGAGGTACCCAAACTTAATACCACCAAACAAAACCTGTGAGTGAAAGCAACCGACTCACCTTTAATAAAGCTCTCCATCAATTTCTGTGATTGCTGCTTTTATTCAGAGTGAGTAAACACCGGCCAGGCTGGTCAGGTTGTCTCACGGCCCTTTCTTCTTCTTTTTTAATGTTGGTACTTAATGGATTTTAGAGCCCAATCCTGCTGCCATCAATGTAAATGACAATTCCCATTAACTCCAGGGCTCAGGCGCTGATCTTAACACCCACTGAAACCAATAGGAATGATCTCACTGGTGTCAATGGGCATTGGAACAGATCCTCAGATACTATTAAACTATAGTGTGACTTCAGGCACAGCTCAGAGCAAGAGGTACTCCAGGAGTAGCATGAGGAGGCATTGTACTTCAGAGACAATTCCTTCCCCATTCTGCCTTACTCCTGGGAGCTAATCTGGCCAGAGAGTAACGGGGTGCATCCATTCACTGCCCCTCCCCACCCACTCTCTCAGTGCATGCTTCTGGGAGGCAGTAAACAGGTGAGTAATACACTTTACTCCTCTACTCATGGACTCAGGCTGCAGGAATGTTGCAAAAGGCAGCTTCTGGCTCCCTCATGCACGTGCAGAGACTAAGCACAGTCTAGCCTTTCACTGATTGGAGATAAATTAAAAATAATTCTTCTTCAGAGCTCCTTCCTCCGGGAAGCAAAATCGTAAGGACTGAAGTCACCTCCAAAGCAAAGCACAGAGCTTTAAGAATGGAGTCTTTAAAATACAGCACCGTTCTTCTCCTAAATAAATGTTTTCAGCTGACCAAGATTTGGAGAGGAATCATCTGCGGTGAGAAAGAACGAGTGTACTTTGAGAAACCTCTTCATTCTAATTTCTTGCAATCTTTCCCTGTCTGGCAAGGCAAGTTCAAGCTGGTAAAAGTTCAGCTCTGATCCAGCGTATTGCTTAAAAAATTGATACAAGTTAACAGGTATGTCACTACGAGGTGACATACCAACAGATCCGTGGCTGCCAGTTTAGTCATCAACTAAACTGCACAGTGTTCAAACTCGTGGACTTCTGACTCCAAAATTGGACTAGGGTACAATTTCATCTTTGCTGTATCTCCATTAAAGCTATTATTTTAGTGGTATGGTCACCCCCCCCCCCCCAACAACTATTATTTCAGCTAATGCACAAGCACTTTTAGTTTAGAAAAGTCTTATAAGCAATCTCTTTTAGAAACGATATCCTATGTCAAGCTTATTACAATTAGTTCTAGTTATCCTTCTATTGTGGTGTGGTTCTGGGAGAATTTTGCACTGCTGGCAGTAGAAGTACTGTCAAGTAGGTGAATGACCATAACTATAACAAGATGAGGTGCTAAAGGTGGCAGCTATATATACGACAACATCCTCAAAGTTGGGTACCTAAAATTTGGCACCTATATCATATTTAGACACCTGAATAATCAGTCTGATTTTCAGAGGTGCTGAGTACATAACCTCCACTGAAGCAAAATATGGATTTTATGGCAACATTTTCCAAAGAGAAGCACTTAGAGATGTACAGGTGCCTATCTGCATCTTTAAGTATCTGTATACCTTTAAAAATCTGGATCTGAGGCCATATCAAGAAAACAATGGATGTTAGGAGTCTAAATAGCTTTGTGTATCTGGACCTTAGTGAGTTAGAAGTGGTGCTGTGTAAGTAACAGGATTTTCAGTTCATTGGTAATAATTAAAAATTAAAGGAAATTGTGACACCAAAAGTCATTTCAAACTGAAAAATTGAAACATTTTTGCTTAAAAAAGTTGAAATGAAACTGTTCCGTTTTTTCAGATTTTCTTTTAGTTTCCCCCCAACCCCTACCGCCAAAACTGTTCAGCGAACCTAACACAAATTCACTAAATGTTTCGGTGTCACCAAATTTGCCTTGTTCACCAAAAGAAAAAAGTTTTGGCAGAAAAACTTTGCCCAGCTGCACATAGAAGCCTAAATCTCATTGAAAGCCAACAGTACATGTAACAACAGTACATCATTTTGAAATTTTGACTTGGAAAAAGTTACTCTTAGTGTTTCACAGGAGTTTTCAAGGACCTAATCCAAAAATCAAGGGGCTTCTTCCCATTATGTTTAAAGGCACTTTGGATCAGGCCCCAAGTTTCTAAAGTTTGCCTCAGGGACTAAGTCTTTATTCAGGCTGTCATGAACCAAGGCATCTTATACTCTTTCTGACTATACCTGCTGAGCTGTGGAGTATAACACAAATAAAATAAATTGAGAGTTTGCTGCCATCAGAGAAGCTTCTTTGTTCCCTTACTTTCAACTTGGTATTTCTCCATTTCAGTGAGTTTTAGTTTAACAATTGAATGGAGCTACCTATTCTTGTATTGTACAGTATTTGGAGGAGATTGTTTCTCTGCTGCGCATGGGAGTAAGTGCAGTCTGAGATCCATCAGAGAATATACAAACATACTTTATCCCATCACTCCCAGACCTGAATTACAGCCACATTCCTTTGAGCCACTGAACTCCCATTGAAGCTCAATGAGCAGATGGAGAAGTCAATGCTAGGCAACTGAGATGCCCCCTTCCCCACACTTCTAAGCCTACGATCTTGTAATGAGATGCACACACAGATTGACAGCTTTACTTATATGGAGCCCCCCTAGCTTCAGTGGCCCACTGTGTGAGCGGAATGCCAAGATCTGTCCACGTTCATCTGGTTGCAAGTTTGGGTCATAAGTGTGCTACTTCTACAATGTGAGTGGAGAGAAAGCCAGACCAGAAATTGAATCATATCCTCTAATCAGCGCTTAAATTCTCATACAGTATTTCCTGGAGCGCCCCAGTACTCCCTCCATTCAAGGTTTGGGATTCAGCTGTGGAGTAGCGGGTCTTGGGGGTCCAGCCCTCTGGGAGGCACTGGGGCTTGGGACTTCAGCCCCATGGGAGGTGCCAGGGCTTGGAAAGTTCCAGCTGAGTTTAAGCCCTGCCTGTACTGTGGATTAGAAACAACCACCATTTTATCTGGCAACCCAGATAACTGAACTAGGGGTCTCTAGCATTGACAGTATGAGTCACCACAACTTGAGATAAAACTCTTTAGCTGGGGCTGTAACAGACCTGTATCCTCTGCAGATCAGCACAGAAGGAGACCTGTAACACACACTCATCAGTGGGTTACAGGCATATGTCACATTCTTGAAGCAGTGGGTTCCGTAAGGACTAAAAAATCAGGCCTGTAGTTTGATATAACCCTTCACTCCAGTACAATTCATGTCTGGAGACTCTTCTGAAGCTTCATCTGCTAGTGTTTCTCCATTGGGATTGTTTGGCACACATATATGAATGGAAAGTCAGAGAAACATCTTCATTTCTAGATATAGTACGATGTGGGACGAGGAGATCTCCAGCTGCTTGGATATTTTTTTACAATGGAATAAACAAAAGCCTTTACTATTGCCAAGGCTACATAGAACCATAAAGATCTTTTAAATTCCAGTTTCATAGAAGTAAAAGGATCATATTGTTTTAAAGAGTAGATTTCTTGCTGTAAGTGTTTATATTTAACAAAGATTAGTAGGACATTAAAATATATTATGAAAGATTTACACATTTATCAATCCCGTGACAAAGGTAATTTATATCCATGAGTAAAGACATGAGAAATTCCTTTCCTGCGGAATAAGGGTTCATAGTGAGACCACCTACTTCTTTCTCCCCTTCTGAAGCCATTAGATGTATCAATTATTTGTTTTCTAGAAAGTGCTGTATAAGAATCAAGGAAGGGATGTTATCTCAGTGTTATAGACTGAGATTTACTGAAAAGTATATGTGCTCCTACTCCTAGATAAGAGAGAGAGACAAGTTCTTTGCTATCATAAATTGACATAGCTGTGTTGACTTTAATAGAGCTACATTGATATATACTAGATAAGAACCTACGGCCAGTTTTTCCAGAGGCATTTAGAGACCTAAAGATGCAGATGGACACCTAATGGGATTTCAAAATTACCTAGGCACCTAACAATAACAACACACTTTGATGCCGGAGGTCCATAGTGCTGAGTGTCCATGATCACTGTACAGATTTACTCCCGGTGTCTAAAAGCCACACTAAACTACTACTGATCTGGTGCAGCAAGGTTAATCATGGATGACTGCGTGACCACCCCCAGTCCATGATCACAGTCCTGATCTTGAGTCCAATCTTCAATGAGATATGTGTGAAGACTTTGTCTCTGAGGCAAGTAACATGAGCAAATGAGGCCAGCCACCAGTGGCCAATGATGACTTAATGATCTGGATGATGAGATGGATTGCACCCTCAGCAAGTTTGCAGATAACACTAAGCTGGAGGGAGAGGTAGATATGCTGGAGGTTAGGGATAGGGTCCAGAAAAATAGAAAAATTGGAGGATTGGGCCAAAAGGAGTATGATGAAGTTCAACAGGACAAGTGCAGAGTCCTGCACTTAGAATGGACAAATCCCATGCACTGCTACAGGCTAGGGACCGACTGGCTAAGAAGCAGTTCTGCAGAAAAGGACCTGGGGATTACAGTGGACGAGAATCTGGATATGAGTCAGCAGTGTGCCCTTGTTGCCAAGAAGCCTAATGGCATTGCCGGCATATCAGGGAAAGGGAATTCCCCTCTTTTCAGCACTGGTGAGGCCACATCTGGAGTATTGCATCCAGTTTTGGGCCCCCCACTACAGAAAGGATGTGGACAAATCAAAGAGAATCCAGAGGAGGGCAACGAAAATGATTAGGGGGCTAGAGCACATGACTTACGAGGAGAGGCTAAGGGAACTGGGCTTGTTTAGTCTGCAGAAGAGACGAATGATGCGGGATTTGATAGCAGCCTTCAACTATCTGAAGTGCGGTTCCAAAGAGGATGGAGCTAGGCTGTTCTCAGTGGTGGCAGATGACAGAACAAGGAGTAATGGTCTCAAGTTGCAGTGGGAGAGGTCTAGGTTGGATATTAGGAAACACTATTTCACTAAAAGGTTGCTGAAGCCCTGGAATGGGTTACCTAGGGAGGTGGTGGAATCTCCATCCTTAGAGTTTTTAAGGCCCGGCTTCACAAAGCCCTGGCTGGGATGATTTAGTCAGGGTTGGGCTTGCTTTGAGCAGGGGGTTGGACTAGATTCCAACCCTAATCTTCTATGATTCTATGATTTCAGGCCTCTTGAGGCCAGTTCTTGATGACACATCCCTATTACTGAAAAAGTCAAGCCATCTTTTACCCAGTAGTAGCTGCTGGCAAAACATAAAATGCGTCCAGCCTCCTGATGTCTTGCTTAAGCAACATCCACGTTTCAGATCCATATGAGAGGATCAGAAGTATGCAGGTTTGGTCAATCCATACTTTTCTATAGTTTCACCTTCTTTTGGCTCCAGACTCTATAAAGGTCCTTCATGGCTGTGGCTGCTTTAACCAGTTCTCCTTAGGATGTCTGTCTGGCTGCAACCATTTGATGACAGTTTACTGCCTAGATAAAGCCATCCACTAATTCCATGGTTTGTCTGGAAGCACAGATGTCTTGTATCAACTGCGTCAACACTCTGGATTTTTGGTTTTGCCCAAGAATCCCTTAGCCCAATGGCAGCTACCTCATATTAGAAGCTCTCTAGTGTATCTTTGAGATCGTTTGTGTCCTGACCAAAGAGAATGACATCATCCTCATAATCCAGGTCAGTAAAAGAGGTTGAACCAACAGTTGTACCAATATTTGTGGAGATATTTTCAAAGAGCCAATCCATTGCACAGCAGAACAGTGCTGGGAACAGGAGGCATTTCTGCTTCACCTAACTCCCATTGATTTCTGTCTAACCTGCTTCAATGCTTTTGAAAATCTCAGTAGGCACTTATCTGCATCTTTAGATGTCTAAATATCTTTGAAAATCTGGCCCTATGTGACTTGCCCAAAGTCACACCAGAAGATTCAGGAGAGTCCAAGATGACCCATGTGTCCTGAGTCCCAGTCCAGTGCCTTAACCACAACATTATCCTTCTTTCCAGACCTGAGAGATAAACCTGGCTCTAAAATCATAAGAACATAAAAACATAAGAATTGCAATACTGGGTTAGACCAGTGATCCATCTAGTCCAGAATCTTGTCTTCTGATAGGGGCCAGTTCCACATAGAATCATAGAATCATAGAATATCAGGGTTGAAAGGGACCCCAGAAGGTCATCTAGTCCAACCCCCTGCTCAAAGCAGGACCAATTCCCAGTTAAATCATCCCAGCCAGGGCTTTGTCAAGCCTGACCTTAAAAACCTCTAAGGAAGGAGATTCTACCACCTCCCTAGGTAACGCATTCCAGTGTTTCACCACCCTCTTAGTGAAAAAGTTTTTCCTAATATCCAATCTAAACCTCCCCCACTGCAACATGCTTCAGAGGGAATGAACAGAACAGGCCTATATCTTGAGTGATCCATCCCCTATCATCCAGTCTGAGCCTCTGGCAATTAGAGATTTAGGAACACCCAGAACCTGGGGTTGCATCCCTGATCATCCTGGCTAATAGCCATTGATGGACCTCTCCTCCATGAACTTATCTAATTCTTTTTTGAACCCAGTTTTACTTTTGACCTTCACAACATCCCCATGCAACAAGTTCAACAAGTTGACTGTGTGCTGTGTGAAGTACTTCCTTTTGGTTGTTTTAAACCTGCTGCCTATTAATTTCATTGGGTGTCCTGTGGTTCATGTGTGATGTGAAGGAGTAAATAACACTTCCTGATTCAGTTTCTCAACACCAGTCATGATTTTATAGACCTCCATCTGATCCCTGCTTAGTCGTCTCTTTTCTAAACTGAACAGTCTGCACTGTATTTAATCAATCCTCCCTCTGATGGAAGCTGTTCCATACCCCTAATCATTTTTGTTGCCCTTCTCTGTACTTTTTCCAGTTCTAATATATGTTTTTTGAGGTAGGATGACCAGAACTTCGCGCAGTATTCAAGATGTGGGTGTACCATGACTTTATATAGTGGTGTTTTCTGTCTTTTCTATCCCTTTCCTAATAATTCCTAACATTCGGTTTGCTTTTTTGACTCTTGCTGAACATTGAACATACGTTTTCAGAGAACTATCCATAGTGATTCTAACGTCTCGCTCTTGAATGGTAACAGCTAATTTACATCGCAACATTTTGTATGTATAGTTGGGATTATCTTTTCCAGTGTGCATTACTTTGAATTTATCAACATGAAATTTCATCTATCATTTTGTTGCCCAGTCACCCAGTTTTGTAATAACTCCCACTATGTCATTTTAATCTTGCTTCAGTATAGCCATCCTTAAGATGAGGATAGCACTTACCCGTCATTTAAGGGCATTGTAAGGACTAGTTAATGGGCCTGATCTTGTGCCCATTGCAAAACTCCCATTGATTTCTATGGAAGCAGAATTTGGCATATGTTTTAAGTATTTTCAAAATGTAAAATAATACATTCCTGGCTACCAAAGACTTATAAGTTGTCACTAAATTGCACACCATGTCCACTCTGAACTTCATGGCTGCAGTGAGACTAGAAGCCATATACTCATGCTTCAAAAGGACAGGCCCCTACCACTTGGGCTAAAGAAAAAAGATTCCATAGAGAAAGTCCATGACATACAATTCAGTTCTACTTCAGTCCATTCATACAGGCTAGGGAGTTCATTGGATTCTACCATGGAAGATACCATATCACCATTAAATATCAGTCTTTGCTATGATTAGATCTAGTTGAAGTTTTATGTATTTTGAATTTTGATGAATTTTTTTTAAGAGAAAAATATTCTGACAAAATTTTCATTGACTTTTTATTTTGTTTTGGTTTAGCTTTCAACGAGCTTTGTAGCTGGTTGAAATTTTGAAAACAACTGTATTGACGTGTCAAACTTTTTTAATTAAAAAAAAATTTTGAAAAATGCCCACCAAATTTTGTTTTGTTTTTCAAACAGCTTTAGCCATTACTCTGCATTCAATTGTAAATAATCCACAGACTAAAAGTCAGATTACCCCAAATGTACGTGGGACTGAGATAAAGTTTGCTTTAAAGCCAGGCACACTTGAGAGTTATTGTTTCAGAATTTGTGCACTGGAAATATACTATTGTACTGTAATAGAACTGATATCAGTTCAAAGTTCCTCATTACCAGAAACCTGTTTTGACAGTGGATGGAGTTCAGAGAAGAACAACAAAAAACAGTAATTGCAATGATTTATCAGGATTAAAAGAACTAAATGTGTATAGCTCAGATAAGCAACAACTAAGGGGGAAGATGGTAAAAACTTACAGACTATAAGCATGGGCAGAATGTAAACACCAGAGGGATGGAATGGGCACTTGTGTCTAGAATGGATGGGGTGAAATTAAAGGGAAAACTGAAGCTGAATTTTAGGAAAAAGGGTATTGCCAATGAGATATATTAGGTTGCAGAATGGTGTCTCAAAGGGACAGACTGAAGCCTCATTGTTTAGGGATTTTAAAATGTGGTCAAAAAGAACAGTAGAAAACAAAATATCGGGAAGAATCCTGCATTTGCATGTGGATGACATAATAAAATAAATAATAATATAATATATATTTCTTATCACGTGCTTTTTATCAGTATATATCAAAGTACTTTACAAAGGACACCAGTATCATTATCTTTAAAATCTATCTTGTATGACAGGATTCCAGAAGCTACGTTTCCTACATTCCAGTGCCACCTTATTTCTCCTCTCAACTTACAGATCACTCCGTGTTGTGTTCTTCTGACCAATGGCCTCTTCCATTCCCTTCTTTCTCTGAGAAATATATGCCAGAGAGAAAATAGGGAAGGGAAATAGTCTTCAGTCTTTATCTTGCCCTCAAGAAAAGTACCCACCTGCCACAGGGAAGTCCCAGCAGTAAAAACTCAAGACATTAGACGCAAACAGCAATGATCATATTCTGTAGCACATATTGTCACCAGTGATAATTAATAATAAAAATCTCAATTGCTTAGGAACTTACACCCTTTCCTCTTCCAATTTAAGTGAATGGGAGGTTTAATCAGTTACTTTATGTGACCAAGTTTGGACTGTTGGTGATTTATCTAACATATTGTATGCTGCTTTTAAAAATATGTGAAAATAATGTTTAAGTTGCAAAGTCCAGCACTCAAAAGTTAGGAAATACCACAATTAACGGTACCCATGAAACCATAATTCTTCTTTCCTGTACACATACATAATAATTCAAACTTTAATTATGTAATCACTTAGGATATTTCCACAGGACCCATAGCTTACACAGTACACACACAAAAAGCATTGCTCATTGTAGGAGCAGCTATTCAATATTTCTTTTCATCATCACCAATCAATGAAGGACCCAGGTTTTATTTGTTTCCCAAAATCAAAACCCTGCCCTGAACACAGAATTACTAATTTCCTCACAGGCCTTTCTCTGGTGCTCATCACTGTACTATCTAAGTCTCACAAACATTACTGAATTTATCTTTGCAACATCCCTTTGAGGTAGTTCACCATCTGTAACAACCATCACTAAGTCACAGAGAGATGAAGGACAAAATGTACAAGTCTCCACTATTGCTGGGTACCTCAGTGACTGGACAACCAACTTCAGAGCCCTATACCTGTTACTGAAGAAAGGGGCTGGGGAGCATGTGCGGTGCAGATAAAATGTTCATATATTTTAGCAACCAGCCCCTTGCTAGCTCTACTGAGCAAAACACAGAGGAGAAATGGTGATTTTTCAACAGCTGCTTACTCAGCCAAATCTGAGTGGATTTTCACTGGGACAGCGAAATTCACTTCCCAGACCCCGGGGCTACCTCTCTGACAATTTTCAGGTTTCTGCTACAAATCATGGAGACTCTAATGTTCTTTAGAGAAATAGTTGGAAGACTTTTATACTAGAAAGTGTAAGATAACCTAAATATAGGGGTTGCAGCCTCTCCCTGTATAATTTGTGTGTGTGTGTGTGTATGTGTGTGTGTGAGAGAGAGAGAATGAGAATATTTAGCTTTAGTGCATATTCTGTATCTTATAGTTTCCCCCCATATACAAAGGGAAAATAAATATTTTCTCTGTGAACTAGTTTTATTTTCAATTCAGAAAACAACAGCACAAGAACAAACAAAATTAATGTCTCCACATTCTGAGTGTGTCCTTTGTAACAGTCTACCTTCACCTCAACACAAAATGGCTGCCAGTTCCTGCAGATATCAGAGTCTTTAGAAATTTAAATACAGTGTACACAAAAACAAAATCACGAGAGCTGCATAGCTAATTGGTCCATGCTGTCCATTAGAGTGGCACAGGAGCACCATTATATACAAGGTTGCGTCACAACTTCTGTTTAAAGCTCGACCTTTCTAAGTCCTCTAAAAATGACATGCTTAATCGGATTTCTTTGAAAGTTGGTGTGTATCAGAAGCATGCCAGAGAGGGTTAGTGAACCAAAGTTGGCATCACTGAATCTTGGAGGTCCAGAGATATAAAACCCCATTCAACCTTCACTGTGAATTTCCTGGTTTTCAGAAGTTTGTATTTTGTTCAATTCAACATTCTGCAAGGAGACCACATACCAGCAAGCAACCTGAATTAACAATTGTTTTTGTTGTTGTTGGGTTTTGGGGTGGGTTTTTTTTGGCCATTGAATACTAGTAGACAGACCACATGAGGTGATTACAAATCTCTCTCTCTTTCCATTCATTAAGGAGCTTTCTAGTCACAGCAGATTATTTAGAACAGGGGTTCTCAAACTGGGGATTGGGACCCCTCAGGGGTCACGAGGTTATTACATGGGGAGTTGCGAGCTGTCAGCCTCCACCCCAAACCCCACTTTGCCACTAGCATTTATAATGGTGCTAAATATATAAAAAAGTGTTTTTAATTCATAAGGGGGGGGGGGTCGCACTCAGAGGCTTGCTGTGTGAATGGGGTCACCAGTACAAAAGACTGAGAACCATGGATTTTACAAGCTCAGTATTTTCCAGTGCCTGGTCCGGGAATACAGAGACACAAAAGCCATAAGAGGGCTGCTAAACACAATGTCAGTTCTCATCTGGAAAGCAACATCTCATGGTCTTCTTACCACAAACATGACCAGGGAACTTTTTTTGTAATGATGAGAAAGCTTTGTCTAGGCCAGATTCTAAGATTTACTGGGATCCCAGATACTGGAAGAAGGAATCCAGCTACAGTTTGCTTTCTGCCTGTTGTCCTACTACGCAGGAGGAGGGGAGCAGTTTGTCAATAAGTCATTTCATTCTCTCCTGGACCCCCTGCCAGAAAAGGACAGGGCTGATATGTCACTTGCATGGGATGCGAGGTTCCTGAAAAAGGTGTGATGAATCAGATAAGTAGGAAACTACCATTCCTATCACACACACACACCAATGACCCTCCCCGTGGAAATGGAGACACATTCCCTTCTCCTGGCTGGAACATGGAGCAGGCAGAAATACTACAGAAGACCCAAACATAAGAGCTAACCTTTTTCTGAAGGAGCAAAGGCCACATGGCAAAATGGGAACAGCCAAGAAGAGGGAGAGACTGCTGGGGAACCACATGCAATGCTCACACTGTGTGAGAACTGGCTGTGACTGATGGACATTGCAACCAGGTCAGGACTGTGCAGAACCTGAGGGGAAGCAACAGAGACTGGACAGGGAGCCAGTGCAGAGAGGACACGCCCCTAATTTATCTCAGTCTGGAAACCTGAAAGCTCCTATTTGTCTCTAGCAGAGATTGGGCTGAACAGGTACCCCAGGCACTAGTCCTGAGGAGCCCTAACCCCCTACTGGCCTGCCCCTTCCTCCTCCACCCACCCCAAATAGGAGCCAATATTGTTTTACCTTAAATTACAACTGTTTAATCCACTGCACCTTGGGTACAGTGCAGCCTTACCCTTTCTGCCAACCCTTGTAAAATATCCCTTAATTTAGCCATGTGTCTGAGTCATTACTGGGCCCCACCAGAGCTAGTGTCTCTAAGGCCTTGCATGTCAGGTGTACCTGGCACATTACCTGTGGTAGGGTCCTCCACCTGCCTCCTTAGTAGGGTACAGCACCTCACCTATTTAGACCTGTCTCTGTTTCTCCTTTTCAGGACTCCATAATGACTCATCCGGTGCAAAGGCAATTTAAAGAAGTCCCCTCCTGGGGTCCACTTCATCTAGTCCTTATGGTGTGGTGTTCTGTCCCATCTATTGGCACCGGGACTACTTAGAGAGAGTTAAATGAGTTTGATCTACAGCCTTAGCTCACAGCCAGTTGGCTTTTAGCTCATGCACTAAGCTCCAGAGGTCCCCAGTTCAATCCCGCCTGCTGACAACCAGGGTCCCTCAGTGTTACACTTACACACTGGCCTCCAGTGCCCAACCTTAGTTCTGCATTTCCCCTGAGGTAGAGGGTCCCTAGCCTTCTTTCCCAGTGCTGGACTGCAGTTCAATCTCTCTTCAGGAGCCAATCTTGCCTCCTGCAACACTCACCTTCAGCTACTTCCTCGATTCAGCTATTGCTTCTCAGAATTCTGTGTCCTGACCATCCCCCCTTCTCTCTCTCTCCAGCTTCCTGCTGCTCTTCTCATGGAATTACCTGATCTTTCTCAAAAATGCCTCTTTAGTGACTAGGGTAGGCTGGCCCCAGGCATCTCACCCATAAGGGGCAAGCCACCCTGTTACAGTGTGCTGGTATAGTAATAAGAGAAGAACCAGATCAGGGAAGCATTTTAATTCAGGAGAGCACTTAATGAGCTGAACTTTAAACATGTGCTTAAGTCCCAATGACTTCAATGCCACTTAAGCACATGCTTAATGTTGAGCACATTCATAAGTGTTTTCCTGGATAGGACTCAACTTAAGCATGTGATGGAGAGATTTTCTTTATCAAGGACCTTGCCTTGCTTGTGTTTGAAGCTGGTGCTGGTGTAAATGAACATTTGGGCCTTTCGTTGACAAAAGATTCAACCAACTCCGAGACCCAGCTCCTAAGTCGGTGCTTAAATACCAAGGTGAGAAGCACCACAGAATCCCGAAGCTAGAGAGAGAGATGGATGACTCTGCTCCAGTGTGTGAAAAATAAACACATTAAAAACACCTCCTTGTCCCAGGCTGGAGTGACATTTGAAGCGTTAACAGCCTGTGTCCCCGGCTGCAGACAAATCAGACTCCCATCCCACTCTGCAGCACATCGGTCCGACACGTGACCCCCCACCTCCTTTAAAACTACAGAGACATGATATTCGAACACCAGCAAGCAAGCCATCCATACAAAATGAGCACCATGACAACCATCTGCCAAAGCAGACACCCGGGGTGTGTGACGTGCATCACCTCGGTAGACATGATTGCTTAGCAAAGCAACTGTTCTTTGGAGACTTGTGAGTATTTAGTGTAACTTGGAAACTATTGCCTTGGCAAGGATCAACATGAATTGCCCATGTTGCAGATGACAATCAAACACTGGCGACAGCAAGATAATAATGATGTGATTAAAGAAAAATGTTGATCCTTATTAGTGTTGAAACCACAGATGGAGGCTGAAAAGAAGTTAAAAATCCAATTTAGTTCACATCCTTCATACTGTTTGTTTCTTTTTTTGCATTATAACTCAGGCAGTGAAAACAGAGCAGGAAGTTTTGCTTTCTTTTTCTAGTCGGATTCTCTGCACTAGCAGGATGCGGTTTGGCTTCCAACAATACAGGCCCCAAACCTGGAAACGTACACACCTGTTTATAAAAGTATAACTGCATTCAAAAAAGAATTAGATAAGTTCATGGAGGATAGGTCCGTCACTGGCTATTAGCCAAGATGGTCAGGGATGCAACCCCAAGCTCTGGGTATCCCTAAGCCTCTGGCTGCCAGAAGCTGGGACTGGATAATAGGGGTTGTCTCACTTAATAAATTGATCTGTTTCGCTCATTCCATTGGAATCATTTGGCACTGGCCACTGTCAGAAGAAAGGATACTGATCTAGATGGACCATTGGTCTGACCCAGTATGGCCATTTTTATGCTTAAATGTAATACTCAGATGAATAGGCCCACTGAAAGCAATGCCAAGGATTTATTGCCCTGCCAATGAATTCTACTGAACAAAAATAAGTTCCTGTAAAAATAACACTCTCTTCCCCAAACTATGCAATTTGCCTGCAAGTCAATGAGCTTACTCACATAAGTAAAGCTAAGCACATGTGTAAATGTTTGTAGGAGCTGGGCCTTAAAAGCTATTATTTAAATTAAAATAGAGTTTCACTGCATTTAAAAAAAACCCCACAAAATCATATATCTGCTTTTAAAAAACATCTTCTAAAAATTAAATAAAACCCTACATTTAGGACCTAAAATTTCCTGAGAATGGCCCTTTAAAGGATTTCTCTTTTCCTTCTTGCTGACAGTAGATACATTGCCTAGTTTTCATTGCTAAATTAAATTCAGCATTTTTTGTACAACATGATTATTCCTTTGCCACCAAGTAATTATCTAAAAAACAAAAAAGAACAATAAAATGTATGAATTATAGCAGAGAACTCATGGCAGCTGCTCTCACTTCTACAAGTTTCTTTTTATTTAGTCATTTTCATCTCTCAGCATTTTATTTAAAAAGTGATCCTTTTTTGTATTTAGTTTGTTTGGGCTGCTAGTTGCACCGGAAGGAAGTGGCTGAAAACTATTTTATGGGAACCCAGGATTATTTATGGGAATTCACCCTATAGAACAATAAATCCTCTATAGAGGAGGTGGAATTTTAAGTTTCTAGAAGTGTAACTTTTGTTGTGGGAATGATAGACCACCTGAAAATATTGATACACTGTGGTTAGTTAGTCCTCTCTAAACTATCAACAGATTTACAGGCTAATGGAATCTTACTTATATACCTAGTGCCTGTATTGGTGAAAGTTCAGCCAGAGATAGGCTGAATAATGGATACTTTTGCTTTTATTTTACTAACAAAATGCTTGTTTCAAAGTCCGCCTGCGTCAATGGAAAACCCCCCACTGACTTCAATGTCCTGTTGATCAGGCTCAGATTGAGATCCCGACCCAGAAAAGCACTTGACTAAGTACATGACATTAAGGATGCAAATAGACACAATGAAGTCAGTGTGATCACTCATGTGCTTAAAGTTACACGGATACCCAAGTGCTCGGCTGGATTCTGGCCATTAAAACTGCATCAACACAGGCAACATGCATATTGAATGTAAACATGTTTCCCGCTTATTGGGACTAATTGTGATTGTTTGTGTTGCAACTGTATGTCTCCCTGTGTGCAGACATGTTACGCTTGTGGACTGAAAAATCCAGTGATCTAATTTTGAGTTTCCTTACAAACATGCTTAACATTTATTAAAGGCAATAAACATATGCCAAAGAGAGAAGAGAACAAACCAGCTGCCTAACTAGCTTTCAAACACCTCTTTAGCACCCATCTTGGATTCTATTAACCTCTTGAATAGGCTGAAGTCATGTACCTGGATCTCTACTGAACATTATTGTCACTTACACCCGTGTGCAGGGAAAGCAAAGTGGGCGTGATATACTGTTTAATCATAATGTAGCATTTTACACTCATTTTGCTCAAGTGCAAATGGCAACATACAGTGCAAAGCAGTGAATCAGAGCCAATGGTGATTTCACAGATGTAACTAAGGGCAGATATCAGCCCACACTCTTAACAACCTCCATTATATTCTATTGCCATTTTATGACTGCTCAGCACAGCAGAATCAGCTACAAATGGATTTTGCCACTTGATTTTTTACACACTATTTGCAAAAATAGAACTGCCTTTGCAAATAAGAAAGAAGCATTTACAAATAGGATATCCTCATTTAAAGCACTACCAGCAGTCTCCCCATTATTTACTTCGGCAAGGTGCTGCTAAAATAGCCAAGTCCATTCTTTCGACCCCATGCTAGAATGATCTGCAGCGCAGTCACTATTCACAACATCAGCTAGTTTTCTCTCTCTCTCTCTCTCTCTCTCTCTCTCTCCCTCCCCTTTCTTTATACAAAGCCATACTTGGTGGATTTCAGCTGCTATCCAGCTATTTGGCAGAAGGATGTGAGAAACCGGCTTCTTATGGGCTTTCAATATGTATGGGATAGAGGGAGCGCAGCAGTTCTTCTTTTTTCCAAGAGAGATGCCACTGCAGCAGCTCCAACAACAAAAATGCACAGTTGGCGGTTTCTTTATTTTCATCTTTGCAGCACTGTTGGCACCGAACTCTGCAATGGATACATTAAAATGGTGTCTGCCTAATCCCGCCGAGAGATTTGATTGCAATTTAGATGATAGTATTTTCCTTGATCAAGCTTAAAAACATTGTGCCTTTTAAAGCCTGATCATCATTTTGGCATAATCAATTTTATGATGTAACTTTGGGGATGTGTTCTTTAATCTCTCAGGCACTGTTTGTGCGGCAAGATGGTAAAGCCATTGCTGGTCCATACAGGAATGTGTCACAAAGGGGTTTTTCTTCTGTTGTGATTCCTTTTAATAGGATCACTGAAGCGAGCATAGGAAACACACTGTATTTCAGGTCTACAAAAAAGGAACTTTTACTTTTTGAAGTGCACTACATCCGATGAAGTGAGCTGTAGCTCACGAAAGCTTATGCTCAAGTAAATTGGTTAGTCTCTAAGGTGCCACAAGTCCTCCTGTTCTTTTTAAAAAAGATAAGCTCTCAGGTGGGAATAACTTTCAGACACTATGTCCAAAATATACAAAAGTAGTGATGTGACTATGAACATGTGTTTGAGTATGTTTTTGAGACACTTAATGTGTCTGCAGTTGGGCACCCAAATAATGAGACATGAAAACTCAGTGGCCATTTTTGAAAACTGTACCTGTTTCAGATCAATGACAAGGACAGTTTGTATCCCACTCATCCAACACATCTGACCATACCTCTGCTTTGTATTGGAAGCTGCTGTGATATTGTGCTTCTTCAGTTGATCTTACTGACACACGCATCACAGAAAAAGAAGAGGAGAAAGTCTTCATTGCACAAAGCAAACTTCCAACAGACTGAAAAGGAGTACTTGTGGCACCTTAGAGACTAACCAATTTATTTGAGCATGAGCTTTCGTGAACGAATATCTTTTTGAGAATACAGACTAACACGGCTGTTACTCTGAAACCTTCCAACAGACTGGTAGATCTAGTTCAGGAAATACAAAATAGTGTGACATATTGCTCATCTATTAATCTAACAACCAACTCTTGCTATCAAATTAAAGGGACCAAGGAAGAAGTCTAGAATAGGGTCTTATTGGGTCATTTATGACCTCCAGAGCTCCCCTAACTCTGCAACAATGGTTACATTTCTATTCCTTAATCTTCTACCCATGTTCTTATGCCACACTCATCACCTTGGTATCAGAGCACCTTCCAAGAATGCATTAAGTTTAGCAACTATTGTGTGTGATTGTTTCCTTCTTTTTCTTTTCCTTTTCCCATTGGGAAGATCGTGTGTGGATTTTTCTTTGAATATTGATGTGTTGTATGTTTATATTAGTAGGTCAAAGAGGTGTGTGCCCTGCACTTGATCAATGCACAATGGTAAGGTTTGTGGTAATTCCTAGGTCCCATGGGAGTTCATTCCACAGTCTTGGACTGACCCCTTGTCAACATCAAATAAAACTTTCCCTTTGCAGTAGACAGTTACAATGTGCCAGAAGAGTGGGGCTGATGACCATGGCCCTCAGCCCAAGACATTTAAGCAATCATTTAGTTATCCTGGGTCCAGAAACATTGAGAACCTTGTATATAAGGAGTACGATCTTGAACTTGGTGAATTATTCTATGGGAAGCCAATGTGAAGAGTTGAGGACAGGTTTGATGTGCTCACAGTTGCCTGAGATGTTGAGGAGACATACTGACATATTCTGAACAACTTGTAGTTTCCTGAGGCCACATGGCTTCATGCACAGATGGATTCTATTGCTGTAGCCCAGCTGGGAGGCAATGAAGGTATTGACCCACATGTTAACTAGTTCAAAAGCAACTCATGCTATCCCTAGTGAGCTCTGAATGCTTGGGCGATTGGGAATGTGGGTGAATGTGCATGTGGTATGATTGAGCTTCTTCCAACCCCTTCAGGCAATCGTTTTGCCCCTGAAGCATCAGATTTGATGAGCCTTCCAACATTTTCTTAGCTTCCATAACTGCAAATCTGTTATTAACAGTCATAAAATTACTGAGACCTTTTCTAAAAAGCCAGCTACTGCAGCTGCCTCTGACCTCCTGCAACAGCAAATTGCTCAAGTTGACTATCTGCCACATTAAAAAAAAAGAAAGACATTATTTCTCTCATTGGTTCTAAATTTACTGCCTCAATTTCAGGGCGACAAAAGGATGGAATGACTCTTGATCTCCCTAACTGGCATAAAAAAATGAACAAAATGAATCAAAGTAAATTCTCATGTAAATAATGTACTTAAAATGTGATTTTATATTGATATATAGTATCCAGTACTCAATCACTTTCTTTTGTATGTGACTTTCCCCTTTGTCAGCATCATCAAAAGCTCAGGAATAGTGCTCATAACCAAATACGAGCACCTCAAAAGTTGGGTTTTATAGAGAGGGCCAATTGGCATTAGATGCCCAACTAATATTGACTTTCAATAGGACTTAGATGTCCAGTGCCCTTAAGCCCCCTTGGAAATTCCAGTGAGACTTCTGGGAGAATCCCCCATAAAGTCAGGCTGGGACTTCATTTAGAGTTAAAAAGCAACCAGCTGTATTATGGTTTGTAGGCTTCACCACAAAAATCCTACCAGATGGGGTGCGAAATAAAAAATTCTTAGAAGTCTCATCACTCAAACACACCTACCCTCCATTATACAATCTGCTTGGCTTTACCCTAATATCTGTAAAGAAGGTTCCATCTAGTGCATCACAGTATTAAATTTGTACACCATTAAGACAGACTGATTTTATTCTCTTCTACCCTTAATGTTAAATGTCTAGTAAAGATTAAGAGACCCTGCTCAGTGACTTTTGATGGTTTCCCTATGTTTGGTGATACACGTTTCAATGTTTTTTATATTGTTATTATTCTCATGTTTTGTGTGTGTGGGAGGAACCACACTGAGAACAGTATAGATTGAACTCCTCTTTCGAGCTACAGAACAGTTTTACAGCACGTTTCCTCCAAGGGCCTCAGAGCATTTCACAAGCATTCATGAAGTAGTCCTCACAACACACCTGTAAAGTAGGTATGTCCCTATTTCAGACTGAGAAACTGAAGCAGGAAGACAGCAAGTGGCTTGCCCAAGTCACAAAGCAACTCACTGATATATCCAAGAATATAGAACCCTGGATCTCCTGATTCCCCATTCCATGCTTTAGCCACAAGTCCATACTTCACCTATAGAATGTCAGTGGCAGTCCAAGATTCCCGATATTGCTCTGCCAATATGCTTCAGACTTCTATGAAGAGATTGTTTCTAGGATAAAAAGGTAGAACATTCCCCCATAGTTATCAACGCTTTGTCTTTTTTTATGAGATTGCTAACAAGGTTCCAATTAGTACTACTCTGTAATTCATGTGTTGGTCAGTCGATTTTAAATGTCCTAAGCAATGGGACATCCATAATTTCCTATGGAAAAATATTTCAGTATCTAATTTACCTCAGTGTCATACAGCCTAAACGGCCCTTTGTTTAATCTCATCCCATAGCTTCTAGTTACATCCCTTTGAAATGCCAAAGGTTCCATGAATGTACTTGACTTAATCTGGAGGAACAACAAAACTGACCTAAGGTTTTTCAGAGAGAAAATCTTGTACAGTATGATGCTCATAAAGGTTCCATTGACAATATTATCACACTAAAGGAGCTGCAGACCTGGTAAGATGCTAATTACACAGTTGTTAGCGAAAAGGACAATCAGTCAGATATTGAGCGCTCTGTTCCTAGCTTTGCTCCTGAGTTGCTGTGTGTGACCTTGGAAAAGTCATTTAGTAGAGATGGTCCAAACCAAAGTTTGGGGTACGGAATTCACAATTTAAAAAAAATCCCTCTTTTTTAATTATTCTTTTTTTTTTAAATCTAAGTTTGCAGTTTCAAAATTTTAAAAAAATTCAGCCAGATCTATAACATGGTATTTCAAAGAGGCAGGGGTGAGTGTGGGGGGGGTGATTTAACTAAAATTTCATCCACATTTTTTCCCAGTTTTGAAATAGCACTGAAAATTTTTAAAGTTTGAAAATCTTTGACCAGCTCTGGCACTAGGGTTCTTCTCTTGCACTGAGTGAAGTCAACGGAAAAGTCTCAATGACATCAGTAGAAGCCTGAGAGGTGCTTAATCTCCCCATGCCTCAGTTCATGCATCTGTAAAGTGGGCAGAAAAAACACAGTGCCTCCCTGGTGGCACTCTCCCCTAAGTCCTATTGAAAAATACTTTAGGATCCCCAAGTGAAAAGTGTGACCTGTGTGCAAAGTATTAGTATAACGTAAGACCCATACACTTGCAGTGATGTCAGAATGGTTCTGAAATCTTTTACTCTCAGGTTCACTTTCCCAGCCAGAGGGCAGAACTCTCAATAGCTCATTCTTGGCTAACCCATCTATGCACACATCATCTTTCCAATATGCTGCTGATGTACAAATTCACAGGATACCTACAGTGCTTTTATTAAAGACACAAATTAGTTATTTTACTTAACCGAACAATGGACGTATTACCTGCCGGAATGCCCAGGCAATTTCTATAAATAATTCTGAGTGCTGATGAGTTTGGTTTCTATGCATTTTATTTTACCTTTTGTCTTAGTGGGGAGGACAGCCTGCATTGCTTTGAACTGGGTTAACTCCTTGAGTGCAGGTGCTTAGGACTGTGTGAATACTCTGATATTGATTGGCTCAGAATTCCCACCATTAGGTGTTTTACACACACAGAGTAATTTTATAGGGCCTGCTCCAAACCCATTGAGAGACTTCCCATTGTTTTGGATGGGCTTTGGATCAGGTCCATATTTCTATGAGACAGATAAACATTTACCATATATACTGGATCATAAGCTGGTTCGTTTATAAGCCGACCCCTCCCCCGATGGATAAGTAAAAATGGAAATTTTTATGACCCATTCATAAGCCGACGCTATAATTCAGGTGTCAAGGTTCCTCCCCCACTCTGAACTCTAGGGTACAGATGTGGGGACCTGCATGAAAAACCTTCTAAGCTTATCTTTACCAGCTTAGGTCAAAACTTCCCCAAGGTACAAAATATTCCACCCGTTGTCCTTGGACTGGCCGCTACCACCACCAAACTAATACTGGTTACTGGGGAAGAGCTGTTTGGACGCGTCCTTCCCCCAAAAATACTTCCCAAAACCTTGCACCCCACTTCCTGGACAAGGTTTGGTAAAAAGCCTCACCAATTTGCCTAGGTGACTACAGACCCAGACCCTTGGATCTTAAGAACAATGAACAATCCTCCCAACACTTGCACCCCCCCTTTCCTGGGAAATGTTGGATAAAAAGCCTCACCAATTTGCATAGGTGACCACAGACCCAAACCCTTGGATCTGAGAACAATGAAAAAGCATTCAGTTTTCTTACAAGAAGACTTTTAATAAAAATAGAAGTAAATAGAAATAAAGAAATCCCCCCTGTAAAATCAGAATGGTAGATATCTTACAGGGTAATTAGATTCAAAAACATAGAGAACCCCTCTAGGCAAAACCTTAAGTTACAAAAAAGATACACAGACAGAAATAGTTATTCTATTCAGCACAATTCTTTTCTCAGCCATTTAAAGAAATCATAATCTAACACATACCTAGCTAGATTACTTACTAAAAGTTCTAAGACTCCATTCCTGGTCTATCCCCGGTAAAGACCAGCATATAGACAGACACAGACCCTTTGTTTCTCTCCCTCCTCCCAGCTTTTGAAAGTATCTTGTCTCCTCATTGGTCATTTTGGTCAGGTGCCAGCGAGGTTACCTTTAGCTTCTTAACCCTTTACAGGTGAGAGGAGCTTTCCCCTGGCCAGGAGGGATTTCAAAGGGGTTTACCATTCCCTTTATATTTATGACATCAGGGGTTAGCAAACTTTGGCTCCCGGGCCATCAGGTTAAGTCACTGGCAGGCAGAGACGGTTTGCTTACCTCGAGTGTCTGCAGGCATGGAGGTAAATCTAAGTAAACAAAGTATCCCGGCACACCAGCTGCTTACCCCGATGGACCGGGACAGCAATGGTTTGGGAAATTTTTCTCTGATGGGGGGGGAAGCTGGGGGTCAGGGGAGTAACCCCTGTGACCACCCCCCATAGGACCCTTCCCCTAGCCCAGGACCCCCCCACTCTCCCCATTCCATCCCTTCCCACCCTATCTGGGGAAGGCCAGGGGAGGATGTCTCTGGCCTGGATGGAGCTGCTCCGGCAGGCTGGGCAGCGTGGCTGCAGCCTGCTCCGGCAGGCCAAACCAGGTGGTGCGGCCGCTGCATGTTCTAGCAGGCGAGGCTGAGTGGCACGGCCGCAGTGTACTCCGGTGGGCCGGGTAGCTCTGGGGAGCAGGGCTAAGCAGCACGGCTGCAGCCTGCCAGCCCCGGAGCTGCAGCTGCTTCGGAGGCTGGGGGGAGAGCAGCGTGGCCAGAAGCAGAAGGACTCGGCCCCACCTCTTCCCGTTTGGCTGTGGGGCCTCTCCTTGCTCCCTCTGTTAGGGGGAGGGGCTGTGTCCCACCTCTCCCGCTCTGTACCTGTTCATAAGCCGACTCCCTTCTCTTATGCTTCCCTTTTTTACTAAAAAAAAAATTGGCTTATGAATGAGTATATACGGTACTTCGGATTAAGGCAGAACAACAAAAGAAGTAGTAAATTACAATGGGTGTGGGGGAGGGGAGGGAAAGAAAGATTCTGGTCCTAAGCTGCATTGAAGCTACTTTGCAGCATTACAATGGCACAAAGTGGCCTGGAAGCAAGTGAAGCTACAGAAGCATCACAGTATGCAGAACACGATCCAGTGGCACTGTGATGATGTAGCCGTTCCTATACTACTGTCATTCCTGGCTGAGAAAATAGTGAGCCTGATGGAAGGAATAGCTGGGGCTTCCCCTATCTTAGGAGACCTCTGGCTCCCACAATGGCCCCTTGGGACCACTGGTGGTCAGCAAGTTGTGCTGGTAGACTGGAACGACGCACAGCCATCCCAGCATCGGCAAAGCAGTAAGGTAGCTTTCAGCATATTTTCATGCCCCCACCTTTCTTATAATACAGGGTATGCGCCTTAGCTTCAGAGCCAGAGAGAGCAATATGTGACTCATTGTGTAACATCTCCACTTAGAACTATCTTCTGCAGCATTTGAAACTGCCTCTTCCTTGCCCCAGCCCAGTAAATAGACAGGAAAGACCGCAAACTAGGTTTGTGCCCAAATTCGAATATTAGTGGGTTTTTTCCTGCTTATTTGTGCTCATATTTATATTATTTGTGTCTTAATACATTGCTTAATAAGAAAAATACAGGATTTAGCTTTATTACATTATTTCCAGATCTTGGAAGGTGGAAATACCATTATAGAGACTTCAATTTCATGTTACTGTAGCCCATTGATGGCTCCATGGCATTTAAAAATAAGCCGGTGAATAACAAACCAAAGTACAAATGCCAATGAATAGTTATGTATTCCTCGTCAAGTAGTGTACTCACCACTGTACACAGCAAAGGAGAGATTGAAGTTATACTCTAAGAGTCTGACTCTCTTCCCACATTAGATCAGTGAAAATCAGGAGTAACTCCATAGAAATTACACTGGTGTAACAGGAGAATTTGGCCCTAAGAAGACAGCACAAGAATCTACACAGACAGCACCTCCAGTGATCAGAAGTTTCACAGGATGGGACATAGTGCTTTTAAAATGAATTTAAATAAATAAAACTTTAAACTTAAAGTTATGAGCCAGAGTCTCAGCTGGTGCACGCTGCCATAATTTGATTATTTGAAAGGAGCTACATCAATTTATACCAGGTGCTGATTTGACACTAATCCATAGGAAATAAACATACCTATGGGTGCCCTTTTTGGCATGTAGGGCCAAGTCGCTCCCCATAGTACCATGCTTTTGTTACAGCACCATGAAACTGGTTCACAATGCAACATCATCGTAACACCAGATGTTTCCATCACACCATACCGCAGTCACTCTTCACCATGCCCTACTAAACTACTCTGCTGATTCTTTGGGGGACCATTTGTTGGCCCTGTTCGCAGAACTTGGCTCGACCCCACTGAAACTGGACTGATCTCATAAAATACGCGATAGCAGTCAGCCGCTGTGCGAGACCATTGCCCAGTATCCCAATGGAGTACTGAAAGAAGTTAGGCTTTGTGACTGTTGCATTCTGTAAATGCACAGATGATTTGACCATTAAAAGAACACTTTGGTGACTGGAATAATGCTCCAATCCGTTGCTCCATCAACAGCCACAAAAGCCCATTGGATCCTGTGCTGAGCTGACTACTTCCTTTCTTTCAGTGAAAAGAAAAGGAGTACTTGTGGCACCTTAGAGACTAACCAATTTATTAGAGCATAAGCTTTTGTGAGCTACAGCTCACTTCATCAGATGCATATCGTGGAAACTGCAGCAGACTTTATATATACACAGAGAATATGAAACAATACCTCCTCCCACCCCACTGTCCTGCTGGTAATAGCTTATCTAAAGTGATCATCAGGTGGGCCATTTCCAGCACAAATCCAGGTTTTCTCACCCTCCACCCCCCCACACAAATTCACTCTCCTGCTGGTGATAGCCCATCCAAAGTGACAACTCTTTACACAATGTGCATGACAATCAAGTTGGGCTATTTCCTGCACCTGATGATCACTTTAGATAAGCTATTACCAGCAGGACAGTGGGGTGGGAGGAGGTATTGTTTCATATTCTCTGTGTATATATAAAGTCTGCTGCAGTTTCCACGATATGCATCTGATGAAGTGAGCTGTGGCTCACGAAAGCTTATGCTCTAATAAATTGGTTAGTCTCTAAGGTGCCACAAGTACTCCTTTTCTTTTTGCGAATACAGACTAACACGGCTGTTCCTCTGAAACCTTTCTTTCAGTGCTAATTCTTCCTTAGACACACTCACACACACACAGTAACTTAACAGATGCTGCTGTGACAATATGGTCTGATACACAAAAGCCATATGTTCCCTAAAAGCTGTTCTCTCAGCTTCAGAGATTTTGCTGGTGAGATAAGTGGATAGGCATATTCGTTTTGTTTCCTTCCTGACCCCTCTTTTTCTTTTTCAACTCATGGCTGCAAGTGGCCAGCAAAGCCGGCAGAAGCCCAAAGCATTACAGCCCTGTGCAGAGAGGGGAAGGCAGGGGGTGTGGGGGTGCTAATCATAGATTCCCACTGCAAGACAGAATCTGCGGTGGCTCTGAAGTCCAGCCCACGTGAAGTGTAAATAATGCATGCTGCTAAGAGACATCAGAGGGAATTTTTCTCTCTCAATGAATAACTTCTAAAACAAAACCCTCCTTTGTGTCCATTACATAGAAATCAATAAAGAAAAAAAATGCAGACCTGCCACATTGTTGATGCCCTGTGCAAGTTCCCCTCCCCCAGCCCAAAGATGCTTCACCAAAAGAATCAAATCAAAACGCCGACTAATGAAGAGCATGCTGGGTTGAACAAAGAAGCCTTAAACCTGGATTTGAATGAGACCCGTGTCCGTCAGTAAATAAAGTTGGTGAGTAGCTAACATTCAGCAGACCCGTTTATAGGTTGCAGGACTCCCTATTCCACTTAGGAAAAAACACAAAACAAAACAAAAACAACAACAACAAAAGGAGAAGCCCACAAGGCGAGAATTTCTAAGAGCATTTATGTCCAAGTCATGGGAGTTGTGTGGCTAGCTCACTTCTAAAGCCTTGGAAAATCTCCCCCATAAATAACAATAATCATCACAGAGTTTCCCAACATCAGCGTCTTTAGACAACTACATATGTATCTGGGAATGTGAATACTTACCTGGATAATTTTGTCCTAAGTGGGGTGTCTACAATTAGGCACTTATATCCATATTTAGGAACTTAAACAATGACATGTCTGATTTTCAGAGGCATTAGCACCCTCAGCTCCCTGGAAAAAAAGCCTATACCTTTATGTTTAGCTTCCTAAACATCATTTATGGGAATTACTAAAGGGCCTGATCCAAACCCCACTGAAGTCAATGGAAAGACTCCCATGGACTTCAGTGGGCTTTGGATCAGGACCCAAATATGTACAACTTATGGTAGATACCTGCATTTGAACACTGGTCCCATTGTTATTAGAGAGGATTGAAATTCCTGAAATTGAGATTTCAGTGAAACTTTTCATCAACATTTTGAAGACAAAAGGGAAAATGCTTGTGACACAAAGTTCTGTGACAATTTCACCCCATTTTTTGAAAAAAATCAAATTCAGATAAAAAACGGGGTGAAGCATTGGCAAAATATTTTTGCAAAAAATACATTTTGTTTTTCATGCAGCAACAGTAATGTTTATTTTTGTTGTTATTTGATATTTTAACCAAGATCTTTTCGTAGGCAACCAAGTTTGAAAACTAGGTTCCAAAACACAAAGATTTAGGTCCAAATCCTTCAGTGAGCTGAAATAAGACAAATTCAAATCAGCAATAGGGCACACACTTAACAGGGAGGTTGATTAACCAGTGGAACAAACTACCAATGGAAATGGTGGATTCTTAATCAAATGACATATTCAAATCAAGGCTTGATGCCTTTCAAAAGAAAAGGAGTACTTGTGGCACCTTAGAGACTAACCAATTTATTAGAGCATAAGCTTTCTTATGAATGAATAAGCTTTCATCTGATGAAGTGAGCTGTAGCTCATGAAAGCTTATGCTCTAATAAATTGGTTAGTCTCTAAGGTGCCACAAGTACTCCTTTTCTTTTTGCAAATACAGACTAACACGGCTGTTACTCTGAAACCTTTCAAAAGAATGTGCTTTAGTCAAACATGCTATTGGGCTCAGTGAAGGAGTAATTGGGTGAAATTATATGAGTTCAGACTCTATTATCTAATGATCCCTTCTGGCCTTAAAATCTATGAATTTATAAATCTATGAATCCCAACAGGTGGAACCCCATTGTTTTCAGATGCAAAGATCCACCAACAGAGCTCACTGCGGGATTGAGGCCTTAGTTATGATGTAACTTCAAAATGTCTGGAGGTTCACTCTGGTTAAGAATCCAAAAGTTCAGATCCTTAATTGGCACCCTGTAGTAGTGGCTGAAGAGTTTTCATCAAACTCTGGGGTTTTTTTCAGGGGGAAATGGCTTTTCAAATAAAGGGACATGTTCATGAAAAAAGTCTGTTTTCGTTAAAAAAAATGTACTTATGGTTGTTGAACATTGAACAACCTGCAAAATGTTGATGGAAACCAAAAAATAATTAATTTTCATAGACATTTTTCATGGGGGGAAAAATTATATACCAGCCAGTGGGATGCTTTGGGGTTTCACCCAGACCAGTAGGGGGTTGTGTCAGCACCTTCCCTGTAACTCTGGGTGTCTCTGTGCTGTGAGGCTTTGGCTCAGAGCCCAGACAGCAGCAGCCTGCTCTCAGCAATCTGGACTCACCCTGGCTTCCACTAGCTTGCATGCTCATTGCACAATGACATCAACAGCTCTTCCAGTCCCAAGTCTTCTCAAAACAGTCTTCCCTGTAGTGTCCAGTCCCTCTTATTGGATTCTCACAGAAGTTATTAAGCTTGCTGCCTCTAAAGAGACAAAGCACACGTCAGCCTATTGGTTTAGCTCAGAACTTCACCTATTAGTTAATATGCAACACTGAGATGGTTTTGTAATAAAACAGAGTAAGTTTATTAACAAAGAACAGAGATTTAAGTGATAAAAAGTAAGAAGAGAAGACACAGTTATGGGTACAGGTAGAAAGAAAACAGAATCCATTTTCTCATCGCTAAAACTTAATTTCAACGAGTTACAATCTTTGTCTAAGCAGGTTTCTCATCTATAGTCAGTTCCAGCTACTTTTAGTTTTCAGCCCAAGAGGACTCACTTTTTGTGAGGTCGAAGGGTGGCTGCTTCCCCTTTCATTCCTAGGTGATGGATGCCAAAATGGCTTTGTGCTTCTGCCTATATATCCTGAAGCCTATTGTCTCTGTTTCAAGAACCAGGAAGGTTCCCTGGGGTGTAAACTCGATTCCCTGTCATGATTGTTAAGCAGTCTTCTCCTCACCCCCCAATCTTTAAGCTTGATGGCTTAGTTTACCTTCTATATAGATGTACTTTTCACAACTTTTCATTGTCCTCGGAGCTGTTACCCAGCTCAATTTACATTAGAAGCACAGGAAAATGGACAGTATGGTTTTATGCACTGCTTGCAAAACATCTTCTGAGAACATATTTCCAGCACACATCGATAATTCTTTATCCACCACCCTACAGAACACAAATATTAGTGACCAGCATGTTACTAGTTTGCTTATGAAACCACATGACACCTTTTAGAAACAGCTTATGACGACAGTGTGTTTGGGCAATGAGTGTGACAGGCCTGATATGAGTTGTGTTATGGAGTACCATCTGCCAGTTAGCACTGATGGCCTCCTTGGGTCACCACCAGCTCTACTCTTGACCAAATAACCTGTTTTTATGACAGTTCTGCTGCTGCCACCTTTTTTGGTGATCTAAATGAAATGAGTTTCTTGGTTTCATTCCAGTTTCTAGTGGACACAGCCCATGCCACAAAATCACCAGTGCAATGGACCATCTTTTAGGTATGCTCAAGAGACAGGCCCAAGACTCAGCTGACATGGAAAATGAAGTATCCTGTCCCTCCGTGTGAGTTTGAAGCATGTTGGTGGGTCAGTAACAAGATGCCGGTACCTGTGCCAAATGGAGGACTTCAGTCTCCAGAACTGTGAAAATCCAGCACGAACCACTGTAAAATGCTACAGGTTTGAAATACCTGAACATCAAAAAAGGCTCTAAATATCTCTCTCCTGAGTCTTATCAGTTTCCGTCTTTTCTGTTCTCTACCTAAGACTCTGTGATAATATTCTTGTCCTTCTCCCCCCACCCCTCCCCTTCCACAAGATTTTAAATTAATAAAATCAAATGCACACAGAGCTCTGGTATATATGTTTTGCTGGCTCATGCCAGTCGAGTGCAACAGTATATTATCCAAAGCGCTGGTATTGAGACGCCATCAAGTAGTGATGATTTTCCCTGACTGCATTTAGTGGTGCTACAGCATTACCGCTGCAGACTTCCTCGGGGGAGCTAGCGTTGTTTAAAAAAAGTGAGAGAAAATAAAGTCAGAAAGAAATAATCATTGAAGAATGTCCTGGGGGAACAGCAAAGCGAAAAAAAAAACAAAAAACAAAGAAAGAAGTAGTTTAGGCTGTCCTGACTGCATGAAAATTGTTGGAACACCTCGTAGGAAAAGAAAATAATCACTTTTTGGGGTGACGGAATTTAAATAATTTGAAATTGTGTATACAGAATTGGCTGCTTTTCTGAGAAAGAAAATCTACTCAGTCCTAGCAAGTTATTCTTCTGCAAGAGGAAAACGTACAGCTTGTAGAAAATATAGAATTGGCACAAGAGCTGGAGTTAAGACATCATTTAACTATTCAAAAATAAAACAGAACATAAACAGGAAGGCTCCTGAAATGTATTTTTACATTGTAGCTTGTGCCCATGCAATGGCATGAAGGGGAGTAACCCCGTCCTCGCCACCACATTCAGACCTGCACACATACCCAGACTTCTGAGTGTAGGAGGAAGCAGGCTGTCAGCAAATGTTGGCTCCTCGGAATATAACCTGAGTAGATAACCTCAGGGCAGAGGAGAGCCTCAGAAAGCTAGTCAAAAGCAGAGAGCTTTGAGGAGAGCCTAACAGGAGATTGAGGTCACCTAGCACACAGGAAAAGGGTGCCTGGTGTGAAATATTTGTCGGGAGGCAGGATGTTCTTACGGTTAAGGCAGTGAACTGGAGCTCAGGATATCTGGGTTCATTTCCCAATGCTGTCACAGACTCCCTATGCCTCAGTTAACCATTCATAAAATGGGGACATTAATAGTTCTTCTCTCCCATTCTTTGCCTGACTTGTCTACTTAGATTGTAAGCTCTTTGTGGTAGGGACTGTGTCTTACTACAGGTCTGGACAGCGCCTGCACAATGGGTCTCTGATTTCAGTTGGGGCCCTTAAGCGCTATTGTAATACAAATAACATGAAATATGAATAACCCATTATGAAAATCTAACTATAGCACAAACAGAGAAGGAAACTTTTCTTGATAGAAGTTCAAACACCTTTTGGGTAAAGTTTACAAAAGTGCCAAAGTGTCCAAGGCACTTTTGAAAATGGGATTTAGGCTCCTAAGTCACTTAGGCATGTTGGCAAGCTATAACCCTTTGTTGCTAAGCTTAGGTGTACACTTGCGAAGGGGTAGAGGGACAGTGTCCATCCAGCTAGCATGGGTATATATAGCAGTGTCGACAGGGAGCACTGCAAAGGTAAGTAGAGTACAGACACTCTAGAACCCGGGGTTCTATACCCCACATGGCTCTCTGCAATCCTAAGCCATGACTCCCAGGGTTACACTGCTATTTTTAGCCATGTAGTGACCCACTGCTTCCCTGCTGCTGGGACCTTTCCCCACTGCAGTGAAAGTCTCCAACAATGGGGAAAGGGTCTGACAGCAGGGAGGCATTGGGACCTCACTGCTTTACTTGTGCCAGAGCTTTTCACTGCCATGTGTAGCTACACACCACAGTGAGTGTGGACCCAGCCTTCCTTTCACTGTGGCATGGAGATATATGTACCCTCCATGCCACCCCAAGTGTAGACAGGGCCTAAGCAAGAAGGAAAATTAAGCCAAGATTTGTCTTTCACACCCAGTGAGTTTACCACATTGTAAAACTGCAGCTGGTGAGAATAGCAGCTTGTGAGCTGTGCTTTTAAACTGGAAAAAAGTTACTTGTTTCAGGGCCACCAGAGGGATCAATGCTGGATCCGCAGCTTTTCAGTACCTGAAATGACTCAGAGCACATTATTTAAACTAAAAAAATTCTGGTGTGCAGATGATACTAAATTGGGAGGAAAGGTCATCCATGAGAAACAATACAGTCAGGTAGGGAAGGATTTAGATCATTTAAGTACTTGAGCTAATAGATAGCAAATTCAATGCAGAATAATGAGTCTCGGAGAATGTAATAAAAGGACATAATATCTGCTTAATGGGAAGGTACTACAGCATATTGACCTGCTGAGAGATATGAGAGTTATTTTAATAATAAAAAACCCTATATTAAAGCTTTCAACTCAATTATTGTTAAGGAAATACAGTGTATTTTGTTAGGACCTCACCCAAAGTACTGCATTCAGCACTAATCACTATACAGTTCAGGAAGCATATTTAGAATGGGTCTTCAAGGGGTGATTTGTAGAGCAATCTAATGAAAGCACATTTTGGAGATACAAGTTTGAGGACATTACAGAGAAGATTGACTGTATCCTTACCAGAAAGTCAGAGTCTTTAGAGGTGACTGTCTAAGACATCCACTAGTCACCTAATGAATATTTGGCAGTGAAAAGTGCAGGGTAGAGGCGCTCATTACTTTAACCCCTCAATCTTTACAATTCCATTAGGTTAAGGGCAGCAGGACACTGGGGAGCAGATTCTGATCTAGATTTGGCCAGTGCAATTCTACTGAAATCAAAGCAATTACTCCTGATTTACACCAGTGTAACTAAGCTCAGAATCTGGCCTCAAATCTCTAATAAGACATGAGCACAGTGCAGGTCTCCCTCTTTATATCTTATGCTATTTCATTTGGCATAGCAGTTTCACAGGCAGGCTTTGCATATCAAGACCTACAGAGTCTAATGGGAAGCAAGGTCTGCCTAAAGAGGCTGCAAAACTGTTATATTGAAGAAAGAAAGAAAGAAATTAAAGGATGTCACATGGAGACAGGAAGCTTCTTTCTGTCTGTGCTACAGAAGCATGACTGAATACAGGGAGAAGGTGCATCTAATCCTGTTTTCTTTCTTCTGATAAAAGGCTATTCTCTGCAATGGCAAGGTCATTACACTAAGTCTCCTAGCGCTCTATAGATTATGTCTATGAGCTAGCTGTGTGATTCCCCTGGTTGTATAAACATACTTGCGCTCTCTCACATTGAGTATAAATAGTAGTGTAGACACAAGTAGCCAGGTAGTCGCAAGGGAGGCATAGCTAAGAGATGCCAAGTACCCACCTGAAACTGGTGGGTACGTAATTGGCATGGCTAAACCGCGTCTGCTCTGCCACCACCCTTGCTATTTATACGCACGTGAACTCGATGAGAGCTATACACGGCCATGGGAATCACACCCCTAGCTCCTAGTGTAGACATAGCTGTAAGGAATATTGTGTTGTGAAAGCACAGGTGAGGTTCTGATGAAGCGGACCTCTAGTGCTTTGGTCTCCCTTTTCCAAGAGCATGACAAAAGCCATTAATTTCTCTAAGACCTGGCCTGGTGTAAACTGGCATAGCTCCACTGAAGTCAACCTAGCTACTACATTGCTGAGGACGTGGCCTGAGATATCTAGGAACACAAAAATTCAAGTCCTTTTTGACTGTAGATCTCCATTTTGTTTGTACATTACCAAGCAGCTCTGTTCACCATCTATGCCTCCTATCAAGTGGGCCTTGTCCAAGAGTTCCCAGTATCGGAGCATAAATGTAAGTCTTCACATGCTGGAAACAGGGAGCTTTTCTCTCCCTGAATCTGTGTGGCCAACACAGATGGTACAGTTCTCAAATTCTGCACTCTCAAAGGCTTATATTTGAACTCAGGGCAATTAATGTCTGCCCACTTGCAACCCTATCAGATCAGGTCACTGATCTGCATTTCCTTTTCCCCTCCCTTTTTGAATGACACACAATGCTTCAATGTATTCAGTGTTGTTGTAGCTGGGCATTAAATGCTTGCAACAACAATGTGAGCGAAACTAGACAATCACTATGCTCCTGAATGAACTCATGCAGGAAAAGAAAAAAACACCCTGTCACCTTTTGGTGAACACTTTTCACAAAGCGATCACTCTATATCTGACCAATCACTTCTCATCCTCAAAGGAAACCTGCACAACACTTTCAAAAGACAAGGCTGGGAGATCAAATTCATAACTTTGCTAGACACTAAAAATCATGGACTCAGAGACACTGGATTTATGGTTTATTTTACAACAATCTATAGCCCAATATTACAGAGTGAGTCACTCTTTTCTCTCTCGTAGAAACTGTATATTTGTCCTTTCTTGGTTTTGGTTTTCCTTGCTCTGAAACAAGTCATTTAGACTGAGAAATACATGTTTGCTCATTGTGGTCCTGTGTCTCCATTCAAATACACCAGTAAAAAGCTGATGTATGTCTACTGACTTCAGTGGAGGTACAGTGGCTGTAATTCAGTGAATAACTACGCATTGTGTATGGGAAACACAACTGGATTCACAATCAGCAGCATAAGTCAACAAAGATGAAATCCAATAACTAGCATCTGATGGACAACATTTCACCATCACCATAGATCTAATAGCCAATGTGATCCAGTGGTGGCATGAGCTAATTCTTGTCTGGAAGCCAATATAAAAGCAGTGTATCAGCTTATACAACAGAAGTGAGCAAGTTGCGGATATGCCCTACTCGGACATCTGCATCAAACTAATCTACCCTGGAATCATTCAAGTGCTGTTGCCCTCCGCTACTCTGCATGATATGAAACCCACATGCCTTATGACATTGGATGGTTCATTGTCTATTTTTGTCCCGTGGCCCATGCTGCTTCCCGCAGACGCCATTGGCCTGGAGCAGCAAACTGCGGCCAGTGGGAGCTGCAATTGGCCAAACCTTTGGACGCAGCAGGTAAACAAACTGGTCCAGCCCACCAAGGGCTTTCCCTGAACAAGCAGTGGACCGGCTTTGAGAACCACTGCTCTAGATGGAGTCCAGTTCCCATGGCCCCACACAAACTTACAGAGAATCTGTGTCTTTTGGGCAGGACAGTCTTTTCTACACAGGGATTATCAAGTCTTTAGCGCTTATCAGTGCTGCGCAGTTACTGTGTTTTCAGACCTAGACACTTGAACTGATGCACCAATGTTGGATGAAGTGAAATGCGCCATCTGCAAACTGAAAAATGGATGTGCAGCCAGCACTGATGGCATCCCCTCCAGAGATGCTAAAATGTGCTATTGACCCTCTAGTGGAATCACTTCTGGTCATCTTTTGTCTGGTGTGGAGAACTGGAATCTTGCCAACTGCCTGGAAGGACAGTCTAGTGATCTCACTTTATAAGGGCAAGGGACCGTGCAGTGAATGTAAGAGCTACAGGCCGATCACCTTGTTGTCTGTGCCAAGGAAGATATTTGTGCATGTTCTGCTGGTGTGTTTGGAGTCTCTGCTGCATCGGAACAGTGCCCCCAACAGTTAGGCTTTAGGAGGAACAGGTCCACATTAGATGCCATTTTGCCAGAGATAACACCTTGCATTCAAGAAGCCACTGCATATAGCATATGTTGATCTTAAGCCTGTGTTTGATTCAGTTGATCGTGTCATGCTATGGAAGGCCTTAAAAGGCATAGGTTCCCAACCACTCTGCTGGACTTGATTAGCGAGCTGCATAATGGAACTACTGCCCATGTACATCTGGGGAATCAGATGTCAGCACTTTTTAAAATCAGTATCTGGTATCAGGCAGGGCTGTGTCTTGGCCCCTGCACTCTTTTGTTGGGTAATGGATTTCACAATGTAGCATTCCGTCAGGTCCATTGGCATTAAGATCAGTGATTTCTTGCTCTCAGACCTTGACTATGCTGATGATGCTGTTCTTCTAGTATAGAGCCCTGACAGCTTTCGCAAGGCACTCCAGCAAATGGAGGAGGAGTTGGCTAAGGTTGGCCTTCATGTTTCATAGTCAAAGACAAAGCTGCAAAATCTAGGACCAGGTCCACAAGTGACTCCAATCTCTTTGAATAATGAAACTGTCCAAGCAGTCTCCAGCTTTTGCTATTTGGGTTCCATACTCACCAGTTCCTCCAACTCTCACATGGAGGTTCTCCATCGGTTCGGCATCGCAGCATCTACCATGAGTTGTTTACAACAAATATGGAATCAACATATTCTCAGCACGACAACCAAGTTCAGGATCTATTCGAGCTGTATTCTCTCTGTACTGTTGTACGATTGCGAAACATGGACACTACTCCACTCAGACTGGACAAAGCTGGAGGCTTTCCATACAAAATTCCAATGTCATATATTGGACATAAAGTGAAATGACTTCATTTGTAATGTAGATGTTTAGAGTCGCTCCAGTGTACAGACTGATGGGGCCATTGCCTGCAGATAGCATCTTACAGTTTCTGGACATGTCACAAGACATGCCACAAGACATTCCAGCAAAAGTCGTTCTCTGGGTGGCTTGTAACATCTGGGATAAAATTCCACCCACCAAAGGGGTGGAGGTGGTGCAGAGGCAGACCCCCATTACATGGGTTCATCAAGTCCGTTCCAATGTTAGACTCTCAAGCCGCCAAGGCCTTGCGGCCACACAACAATAGACCAAACGCCAAACAATCACTAAGGCTGACTGTTCGGCAATGGGGGGAAGAAGTAGTAGTAGTGCTGGGCAGATGACTTTCCATTCTGAGCCTCATCCCAGGTTTGGCTTCCCAGGAACTTGGTCTCTCCCATGAAAGCTGGAACTCTGAGCCAACACCTGCTTCAGTCCCATGGCTCAGGCCGCCCAGCTCAGGCTTGGTGAGCTCTACCCCAGATCCCTGGCTATTGCTGAGCTCCACCCAACCCCCTGGCTGCCCCTAATTTAGGGTGCTTCAGTTTGAGGGTGATGAACTTTGGCTATTGAGAGCCTAATATTGTGAAGGGATGAACACCTAGAGCTCCAAATGAAGTTGATGGGAGGAGCTGCAGTGCTATTAAAAAGAATAAAAGGTTAGAGTCTGACTAAGCAAGCTGATCCATGCCAGCAGCTGCTTTGAGAGGCACTGTAACTTCCGCAGACATCTCTGAATCACCTTTCATCCTGCTTCTTCCTCGCTACACTACTATCCCCACACTGATGCTGATATTCTGCCCTGCAAGTGATGGTGGTGGAATAAAGCTAAAGCTTTTCCCAGTCGCTGCCCACCTACTCTAGGGAGGAATTAAGCAGTGAGTGGCCCCCCAGCTCACTTCTATTCTCCTGGACACACGGAGAGAGTGTTCTAATTCCCTCTCAGTCCCTTGCATGGGTCAGTACCCAAGACAGAATCTACCTCCAAATCATTCTCATTGTCACTTTTATTATTTAAAATATATGCATTAGAGCAGTGGCTAGAAAACCCATCAGGATGAGGGTGGCCACTGTACTAGGTGCAGTACAGATACGAGAGGACAGAATATAATCATTCCAATGCACATGTTCCGCCTTGCAAAATGTTCACATTTCTTTCTATTTCATTTCTAAAAGCTGGCAGAGCTGGAGGCATGTAATTTACTTTTGTTGTATAAACCAAGATTTTTTTTTTCTGGCTGGGAAATGATACCCCCTCCCCATCCCAGAGGAAAAAAATAAAACAACTAAATCCGAAAGTATTTGGTCTTCCTGAAGTACATTTTTTTGTTGGTAAAAACAAGAACAAAATCATTTTTGAGAGAACCCCATTTTTCAATGAAAAAACGTTTGTGCAGAAAATATTTCTACCAATGCTAATTCCAAGGTACCTATCCCAGCTACATATGGTCCTGAGTATTAGCGCAAGAAGCAAATTGTTTGACTCTTCTTGAGTGCCTGCCTTATTTACTCTGATTTGGTCAGCAGAAAATGCAGAGGAAATTCACTGAGTCCTAAGAAAAAAAATACAGTAACAATCTCTCAGTGACTTAACTTCCTAGAAGAAGTCACAAATTCCACCACAAAGTCTCTCTGGTGCAAAGCTGACCTTCCCTAAACTATTAACAAAAGTGTACTCTTGGAAACTTAAACCCTTTGAAATTCAAAGCTGCCACCTCTCCCTCTCCTGGCATATGATTTGCAACTGTGTGACTCATCTGTGTGTGTTCAAGAATCCAAAGTAAAGCATTATTGGCATTAAAATTCCTCTCAGCCACTGGAGCTGATGTATGACGATCTGTCTGGTTCTTGGGTGCTGGAGTTGAAGATGTAGCCATCCCTCTGGGAGCAGCAAAACAATTTGCTCAAATAAACAACACTAATTTGCCCTGGATGAGTCTATGATCCTCGCAACACAGGCAGATTGAAGGCAGAGTAGTTGGAGAGCCCAGCCATGTACTTATTGCACTTGGAGACTCTGTTAATTTTTCAATTAAGTCATCTCAGATTCATAGGCGGCAGGGCCACTTGGGTCATCCTGTTTGACCCGTCTGTGGTTTGTAGGACATCTGGACTCTACATTATTCCCATTCACTTAACTAATCTGTCCTGTTTTCTTCTATGTTTCTTCACTGCGAAGCTCACCCCTGGTGTAATTTTGTTGACCTCACAGCAGTTACATCTGGGATATTTTTAACTCTTCATGCTTGGAACCATTCAAAACAAAATCCAAGGAAGATCGAATTGTGACATACTATACTTTGGGGGAGCACCCTGTAACCCCCATATTCCTCATTTATATACAATTGTGATCTTGCATATAAAGCAGACCATATGTGGTATCAGGGGAAAGATACCCAGATTATAATCTGCTGAAAGTCATTTTTCTATCCATGTATGTATATCATTAATGCATGTGAAGTTATGAGAGTTGTGTTGTATGGTTGTCACTAAAATGTGCTGTAAGCTGGGGAATCAGCCAGATATTAGCTCCCCAGAGACAACAGCAAGGAAAGTTACCAACGTCATGGGGGGTATCAAACAACCATCAACAGCCATTGTCCAGCAGGGGAGCTACAATTCAATGACACACCTGGATAAGGCCACACCAGGGAAATTGCTCAACCTTGCCTGGGGACTCAGCAATGCCCACCAGACATGCCTGGACTTTTGTTCTTCGAGCATATGAGTCTGAGGGTATAAAACAGAACACAAGGGCCCCATGTTTGGCCTTTCTTCTGCCCCCACCTATGCTGCAAACAACAAAGACACTCTGAAGACTGAAGACTCCAACAGAAGAGACTGGCCCAGGTTTAAGGGACAAACCTGTATATTAAGGACTGCAGTATCGAATGGGGTGAGAAAAACTGCTTAATGTCGATGTTGCCTGTCTAATAAGGTTGAGAGTTTAGACTGCCTGCTTACATTTTATTTTCTTTTGGCAACTAACTCTGACTTTTGCCTATCACTTATAATCACTTAAAATGCACTCATCACCATAGTACCTAGACTATCAAGGCATACATATGTGATGGTTGAATTACACATGTTGCAAATGGAAAAGGTGCAGAAATGTTCCATACAATTTATCTTTTAATGGTTGTGCCCTTTTCTTACTGGGATGAGTAGGGGAGGCAGAAGGAGTAGGCCCCCTCCCAACCCATGTTCAGATGAATAACATTTGAGAGGGTTGTGGAGATCTGCTACTTCTCTTCAGATACTCCCCACAATGGGCAAGTAGGTGGGGTGGGGGAAACTGATGAGAGACCCTGACCCTGATCCTCTACTTCTTGGTCATAATAGCTGACCGATGTGAGAGGATAAGTAAACTGCACCCTCTCAAGGGATACTATAGCTTACCTCCTCCTACCCCTGCAAAACAAGAGGGGAACATAAGAATAAGTTGGGTGTCTCTGAGGTGCAATGTCTCCTAGGTCTGGGTGGTGCAGCTTGCATCACCCTTGCTAAAGGCTGAAGTCACAATCTAGCCCTAATTTGTTTTAGCCAGTCTGACTTTGAATATCTCCAGTGATGGTGTTTAAATCACAACACATGGGAGTCCGTGTTGAGCTATCCAGTCAATGGTGATGGCTCTGCTTATTGCCAGCCGTTAAACTGTATTAAGACACAGCCACAAATACATTAAATACTTTCCTAATAATATTGGTGTCCCATGTAAATAATTGCTGTCCTTGACAGAGGGATGTTATGCAAGAGTGGGGGTGTGGGAAGGAAGCCTGCTTGATCACAGATGTTAGGAGAGATGGTCCATGAGAAGATCTTTGTATCAACACATGGCATGCATTGCGAAGGAGTTGGAGAACCTCTGACCTAACAGATCTGATTGTTACAAAGTGTTTTTGGCAAGGTTCAGACTAAATGTATCTCTCTTTTTTTCTGCTAGTGAATAAGAGCACAGTTAATCAGAAAACATGATATACATCTGTCAAAAATATAAAGGGAAGGGTAAACCTCTTTGAAATCCCTCCTGGTCAGGGGAAAGCTCCTCTCACCTGTAAAGGGTTAAGAAGCTAAAGGTAACCTCGCTGGCACTTGACCAAAATGACCAATGAGGAGACAAGATATTTTCGAAAGCTGGGAGGAGGGAGAGAAACAAAGGGTCTGTGAGTCTGTCTATATGCTGTTTCTGCTGGGGATAGACCAGGAATGGAGTCTTAGAACTTTTAGTAAGTAATCTAGCTAGGTACGTGTTAGATTATGATTTCTTAAATGGCTGAGAAAAGAATTGTGCTGAATAGAATAACTATTTCTGTGTGTGTATCTTTTTTGTAACTTAAGGTTTTGCCTAGAGGGATTCTCTATGTTTTGAATCTAATTACCCTGTAAGATATCTACCATCCTGATTTTACAGGGGGGATTTCTTTATTTCTATTTACTTCTATTTTTATTAAAAGTCTTCTTGTAAGAAAACTGAATGCTTTTTCATTGTTCTGAGATCCAAGGGTCTGGGTCTGTAGTCACCTAGGCAAATTGGTGAGGCTTTTTACCAAACCTTGTCCAGGAAGTGGGGTGCAAGGTTTTGGGAAGTATTTTGGGGGGAAAGACGTTTCCAAACAGCTCTTCCCCAGTAAACAGTATTTGTTTGGTGGTGGTAGTGGCCAATCCAAGGACAAAGGGTGGAATATTTTGTACCTTGGGGAAGTTTTGACCTAAGCTGGTAAAGATAAGCCTGGAGGTTTTTCATGCAGGTCCCCACATCTGTATCCTAGTGTTCAGAGTGGGGAAGGAACCTTGACAACATCTCTCCAAGGAACTCTTTATATTCAGCCATAAATCAGAGGCTGAGGGTCAACACAGTTACACTCATGTGACATCAGCATGAGAGGAAAACCGAGCTGGAGAACCACACTGGGAGTGGAAAGGATGACCTCCACTCCCAAGCCCCCAGTGTTTTATTTCACTCTCCCCTCAGTGTGGTTGCGGGGACCATTCATTTTCATTCCTGTTGCTCCCCAAACATTTTGTGCATGTGGTTGCACCTCACTCAGAGGCCCCTAGTTCTGTACACCCAAGAGTATAACATGAGATATACTTAACCACAAAAGTAAATCTGATTTTCCAAACCTCAAAATATTTGAATCTCTGCATTATCTAGAATCCATATCTAGTCCCAATATCTGAAATCTATACCGAAAACCAAAACAAAACACTTGTTTTACTACAGTTTCAGATATCCTTCAAGACACTGAGTAGAATCAAGCTTTCCTAGTACTTGGGTATTTAGCATGTCTTGTAAATGCTGCACTGAATCCTAAAGCTAAATACAACCACCACAGATCTCATGCTGTGATCTTGTTTTAATATATGAAACACAAGCTAACCAAAGAGATTATCAGCAAAGAAGAGGTTGTGGGCCTTTTATCTCATGGGAGTGATCTCTTCCTGCTTTTTGCTATGCACCCTCTCATCCTAAAGGGCCCACCTCCCTGTAGCGAGGTGCAGGTGGGCCCCTCTAGCTTCTGCCTCACAAACCAGTCAGGGACACCTCATGTGGATGCAATCTCTAGCTCTCTTTATTTGTAGCTTCTTCCCACCACCACCTTACTATCTATATGCAAGGGTTTTACAGCCAGGCTTTACAATCAGCAGATCAGTCTCTCTAGCCTCTCTGGTTCTCCTTCCCTTTGTAAACCCAGATTACCCTCACTCAGCCACAGAACACAGTACCGCCTGCTGGGAGACATTTTCATCTTATTTCACAGAGACAATGGCCCATCAAATAGGTCACCAACAGCAACTATCGTAGACCAGGGTGAGAAACACAACAGCCTCCTTCCAAGATTCCAGTCTATTGGTACAAGTAACAGTAAGATGTATTGACCGCAGTCAATGCAATCACCTGTAAATTCATACCTTGCACTACCTGTATGATGAGAGATCAGATACTTTGTATGGACAGATTTTTGGCACCTACTTTTATGAAGGGAGTGTGCTGTACTCTACTCTGACCAGTACTGAGAGAGACCTGGCAAGACATTGCCTAACTTTGTTTTTCTAAGCAGCCAATTGATGGTCTCCACCACCAACTGTGGAATCAGAGGAGTGTATCCTGGATCCCTCTCGGTCAGGCTTCATGGCAGCACATGGAATAGAGATGGCACTTGTTGCTCTAGAGAATGTCCTTCTTCCAGCTATAGATAAAGGAAGTACGGTCATACACATCTTAGTGGAACTCTCTGAGGCATCTGATTCCGGCTGATCACCAGATATACCTATGCCGCTTCCAAGAAGTTGCAGAGTTTAATTAAAATTTCATGTTGTCTCAGGCCAGAACACATAGGTGTCATCATGAGCAACTGTTCCTCCACCTCCCAAGTCCTCATCTGCAGATTCCCACAAGGCTCAATCCTCTCCCAACTATTCCTTAGCATGTATATGGCACCACTGGGAGAGCTGGTGGGTGAGCACGGGTTGAGTGCCAGCCGTAAAAAGATATGTCCAGTTTGCACCTATCCTGTTGAGGAATTGAGAAGTTTAGTTTGGGGTGCTATCAGCTTTGTAATGCTAAGTTCACTGTAAGAAACTGAAGTTAATAAATAAAATAATAAGAAGAAAATTATAATAATAATTAATAATATTATAGGTTCTCAAGCTAAATAATTGTTTAAATGATTTCCCATGCTCTCCACTAGGAGAGCAAAACCAAGCCCATACGGCAGTACAAATTGCATTTTGGATTTAGATTTAACTCCTGCCTGCTTCACCGCCTAAGGATCAGTTACATTAAAAAACTGTGTTAATGGTACAATAGAGCTTCCCTAACCATTTCTGGAAGGGGATTATTTGATTCCTATTTTATCACAATTTATGTCAGCATAAAAATTATAGAGATTGCCAGAAACTAAAGGAACATGATGTAGAATCACAGGAAAAAGTGTAAAATCAATATCACCAGGTTTTTGAATGTTGTGCTGTGATCCACAGTCAATGCTATATTTTATGTATATAACTGAGCCGCTGATGTTGGCTGATCTTTAACCCATGGAGTTCTCATTAGAACAAACATCACAGAGATACAGAAGGCCCAGTTCATAACTGCTCTGTGGCCCCTTTGCAACCATGAGGGTCCCTTGGAAATTCTCCAGTACAGCAGACCCTCTGCAGGAGATGCAGAGCTGCTCATCTGGCTGTGAACCATCCTCCCCATCTGAAGAGCTCTAGGTGCACATGGTGGACTAGGAGTGGGGAGATAGCATTCCAGGAGTGAGCTAGTGTGGCCAGAGGTGGTCTTGGGTATTGATGGCTTTCCGCAACACCCATAAGTGACATAGGAAGTCAGACGCAGTTAAGTAAGCCTGCTGGGGCTATCCTAAATACAACCTGGCCACCCCAGAATAGGGAAAGTCCATCTCCCCTCAGGCCCTGCATTGGCTGATAGATGATTGGGGCATGTGACTCCTCTTCAATCACAGTCAAAGATCACAGGGATGACTGTAGACCAAAAGTACTGAAGAAACAGGTTAAGTGAAAGTGGTCCAATTGTTTGGGAGCAGTTTTTACTCTACAAATGGTGATTTCCTCCGGATTAAAGTGCTCCTTCTTTGGCCATAAAGTATCAATGCATTGTTTTTACATTCCTCCTTTTCTAATTAGTCCTGTTTGGAACATGATGTGGTTATTTTTATTTTTATAATGTGTTAAGTACCAATGCTGTAAACAGAATATCTATCTATCTGCCCACAACACTTGGCATCTGATCAGAAGTACAATTATTAAAGGGGGACGGTGTTCTGCACCCCACCTCTCATATGACTTGGTGCAATTGTTTTGTTCAAGGGGAGAGTTGTTGATATATTTTTCTGAGGCTGTTTTCAGGACAGGGCTTGTGCAGAGGGATTCATCTTACATGTGGTTTTAAAGATGGTAAGTCCTTTGCTCATTCTGGTCACAGAAGGAAATGAATCTCTCTCAGTGCCAAGGGAACCTGCATGAGTCCCATCAGATTCTGTTCACATGAGTTTCAGGGAATCTTTCTGGCAGGCTTGGATCACTCAGGGCTTGTTTTCACTACTGGAGTAAGTTGACCTAAATTATGCTACTCCGGCTACATGAATAATGTATCTGGAGTCGACATAGCTTAGGTCAACTTACTCTGGTGTCTTCACTGTGTTGCATCAACAGGAGATGCTCTCCGATTGACTTCCCTTACTTTTCTCTGCGAGGTGGAGTATCGGTGGTCAACTGGAGAGTGCTCTGCAATCAATTTAGCAGTTCTTTAGCAACAATTCAGCTAGGCTCAAAGATAAGGGGTGAAATTGCTGCTCAAGGCCAACGCACACACAAACAAGCTCCCTGCTGCTAAACAGCCAAAAGCCTGTGGAAAAGGAGAACTGAACCAGACAGACCTGAAGTGGGGGGGTGCAAAACTAGTAAAAATGCAAAGATCAATGAATGGGAACATAACTGTCTCGTGACCATAAAGTCAATGTGTTTTGGGGAAACCAAGGAAGCCTCGGAAGGCCGGTTTGGACTGGTACAAAAAGCACAAGGAACAAAGGTCCCTGAACAAAACACCCCCAAAAGAACCCAGGACTTAAAACCCTCCTAAGAGCCAAAGCAAGTTAAAAATCAACAGTGGACCCTAAATGGTTTATGCACAAGACAGAACTCTCGTCCACCCTTCCCCTTCTCTTCTTCTGACGTTACACCCAGGCTTGGCCAGCCTCGGGTCGTCCGTATGTGAGTATGAAAGTGAGTTAGGGCTGGGGCACTAATGCTTTCTTTCTCTGAGTGACATGGGGGTGTTCCCAGTACTCACCACTGTTATTTTATTGTTTTATTAATAAAGCTTTAAAATTTAGACCCTTGGTGTGCTCCCTCATCTCCCCTAATGATCCTGAGGCCTCAGCCTGATCACCTGATGCCTCAGGCAGATTGGTTATAGAAATCTGTCACACTAGCACAATGAAGTTCTGGTTCATGACTAGGTATCCTCAGTGCTACTGCAATACAAATAATAAATAATAACAGACTGGAAAAAATGCATCATGCAAGCAAAAGTGTTAACTCACAAAATGTTAAGCTTCACTGTGCCCTTGGTGTGGACAAGGATAGTGGTGTTTAGAAGACATGTTAGCTGGTCATGGTTTACCCCGATTTGAAACTAAGATAACACAGGTACATTTGATCAGCTCTGTCACCAATCCTGCTGCTTTTGACCCTTTACGGAATCTCCTCTCTCTATGCTCTCTAGAAGACAAAATAAGCAAAAGAGATCAGTGCAAACTCCAGCTGGTTTCAGCTACTAAACTCTCCCCTGTTCAGTCAGATAAGTTATGTTCTGTTCTCTGTCTTAAACTGTTCTGGGAGGTTGCTACATATTATCAGACAATTGCCGTGTTTCACCCCAGAGGTGAGTGCACTTCAGTGGTCGGTGAAGTAACAGCCTTATGGCATGCGTGACACAGCCTTCCTGAGCTGATTTGCAAAACTGTCTTCATTCAAATGCCTCCTACATACAGTACCAACTTCTGCTCTGATATCAGTGCAAAAGTGGAAGTCCTTAAAAATTCCTTCCCGTTCTACTGATATTACTATCTGGAGCAAGGCTCTCCACTTAAAGGATAGGGTGTGTTTCTGGAACCAGTAATCTTTCTACAACTGGAATGAAACTTTGGTTGAGTGCACTCACTATGCCTGACAGATGATACAACTTTTAGGGGCACTAGGCATTAGTTAGTTAGTAGTTAATACGTTTTCAGGGAAAATAAATTGGTACTACATTGTATTGACAGGATGCGGTCAGTCGCCATCTGGATTATCTATATGCTACAGCCATTTCTCTACCTTATGTCTGCTGATTACATGCTCCTATGGGTAGGAACTGTGCCTTTTTTGTGGCTGGAAAGTTCTGGGACATTATGTGCATTAACACATATTCCCTCTGTCTATAGCGCTAGGCCTCTTGAAAGGAACATGGTACAAAACAATTTGAGCATAAGCTTTCATGAGCTACAGCTCACTTCATCGGATTCATACTGTGGAAACTGCAGAAGACATTATATACACAGAGACCGTGAAACAATACCTCCTCCCACCCCACGCTCCTGCTGGTAATAGCTTATCTAAAGTGATCACTCTCCTTACAATGTGCATGATAATCAAGTTGGGCCATTTCCAGCACAAATCCAGGTTTTCTCACCCTCTGCCCCCCCCCCCCCCCCACACACACACACAAACTCACTCTCCTGCTGGTAATAGCCCATCCAAAGTGACATGGTACAAAACTGCAAACCAATATCAGAAGCACATTGAAAGGTAAATTTGGAGGATGGAGGTTTACATGCCACTCACAACTGGCCAACAGAAATGCTGGGAATAAATTGTTAGGAGCTCCTCCTTACATTAATGAGGCATCCTCTCCTTTGTGAACAAATGTGGTCTACTACACCTGGGCGAGATGGGGATGCCAGTCCAAAACCTTGGAGCTAGGTTGGGTTGGGAGATCTAAGCCACTACTACTTTTTAGCACTTCTGAGCAAGAGAAGGCCCTTGGTTTTCAGCTTGGTGTTTGGACCAGACTGGCTTCTTTGTACTGATGCTCACAGCTGCTACCATGCCAACCTACTCAGTAAAACCAATAAAGCATCTTTACAGCACTGCCTTACCACATCACTATTGATTCACTTGCATGTGCTACCTCAATAGTAAAAGGCTGCTACGATTTACTCCCTCTGCTCTTCCTTTCTCCAGGCTGTCATTATTCAGTGTAAAATCCCCTTAACCTGGCGGAGTTGTTGCTCTTGCTAATACTACTTTAGCAAATTATCGATCCAAATGATGAGAACAGGAATCATTTGCTCCTATTGCACAAAGTGCAATTGGATCTACATTCTGCCCCAGTAATTTTCTCTATAGATCTTTCACTGGGACTAGATAAATGGATCATAAAAACGCACACACACACACAACCAGGAGGCTGCCTGAGGTTGATGGTGCACTTGAGCTGAATCCAAACTTTATTGGTGTTTCTCAGTTTCTATTTGTACACTTATAAACACTGTGGAGGGTGAGAAAACCTGGATTTGTGCTGGAAATGGCCCAACTTGATGATCACTTTAGATAAGCTATTACCAGCAGGACAGTGGGGTGGGAGGAGGTATTGTTTCATGATCTCTGTGTGTATATAATGTCTGCTGCAGTTTCCACGGTATGCATCCGATGAAGTGAGCTGTAGCTCACGAAAGCTCATGCTCAAATAAATTGGTTAGTCTCTAAGGTGCCACAAGTACTCCTTTTATTTTTGCGAATACAGACTAACACGGCTGTTACTCTGAAACCTGACTGCTGTTTGGAGCTATCTGCCGTGTTTTTCCATGCCTGGCAAAGGCATCAAGTTAGTTTTCTAGTCCTAATGAAACCAATGGACAACCCATCAATATCCGGGACATCTACACAAGAGCAGTTCAATGTCAGCGACCCGAAAATAAGAATAGACAGACACTTCAAGAATATGTTGGATACCCTATACAGATGTTTGAGTCTCGGGCTGACTGAACCAAGCTATTCATTCTAGCTACTCAGTGGAATTAGCAACCCCCTACTGTCCATTTGGGATTTCCCTGAGTGACGATGAGTTTTCATCCATCGTGTGGCCCCAGTCAGAACCTCAGCCCAGAGCCCAAAGGACAATATTTTCAAACAGGGTAGCTAAATTTAGGTTAGTAAATCCATCATTAGGCACCTCAAGGTAAGCATCTTGATATTCAGAGAGACAAAGCAACCACAGCTCTTTCAAAAGCTAATGGCTCAGCACTTCTAAAAACCAGTCCACTTATCCAAAGAGCTCAGAGCTCACAGGCATTGCAGGTCTGGCAGGATTTTTTTGTTTCTGTATTGTTTGTTTTTTCTTTCATGTCAGGCCAAATGGAGGAGGAGTCAGCTAACGCTGGCCTCCATGTTTCGTGGTCAGTGACAAAGCTGCCACATCTAGGACCAGGACCACTGACGACTCCAATCTCTTTGAATAACAAAACTGTCGAAACAGACTCCAGCTTTTGCTATTTGGGTTCTATACTCACCAGTTCCTCCAACTCTCACATAGAGGTTCTCCATCAGATTGGCATCGCAGCATCTGTCATGGGGTCGTTTAGAATGAATATGGAACCAACATCATCTCAGCACAGCAACCAAGTCCAGGATCTATTCCAGCTGTATCCTCCCCATACTCTTGTATGGCTGCAAATCATGGAGTATAGTCAGACTCAGACTGGGCAAGCTGGAGGCTTTCAACACAAAATTCCAATGTTGTATACTGGGCATAAAGTGGAATGACTTCATCTGTAATGCAGATGTTTATGGTTGTTCCGGTCTACAGACTACTGGGGCCATTGTCTGCAGACGGCGCCTTACACTTTTTGGATGTGTTGCAAAACTGCCACAAGACATTCCAGCGAACGCCATTCTCTGGGTGGCTTGTAACATCTGGGAAAAAATTCCACCCACTGAAGGGTGGAGGCAGCCCAGAAGCAAACCTCCTATTACATGGATTCATCAGGTCTGTTCCGATGTTGGACTCTTGGGCCGTCAAGCCCTTGTGGCCAAGCAGGAATGGACCAAAGGGCCAACAATTGTTAAGGCCAACCATTCGGCTACACATTGAAGATTTTAGGGTAGATTTTGCCACTCCTGGCGAGGCTGAGTGAAATCTTAGGCTTTGTCTACACTGACACTTTAGTCGCTGAAACTTTTTTTGCTCAGGGGTGTGACAAAAAGCACCGGTGTGGACAGAGCTCCTGCCGACAAAGCTGCTGCCCCTTGTTGGAGGTGGTTTCATTTTTTCGCCAGGAGAGCTCTCGCTTTGTGGTAAAGTGTGGCCATGCAGCACACCCTACAATGGCACGGCTGCAGCGCCACTGTAAGGGTCACAGTATAGACATAGATTTACTAAGCAAGTAGCTCCGTTCATTTCCATGGCTGGCATACTGCAAGTTCTCCCATTGTTGTCTTCCCACCTGGAGCATTAGCCCATACTGAAAGCCACTTTTAGGCAGGATGGGTGAGAGAATTAACCCTTAAATTGCTGACATTTTCCTCCTCTGCCAGTCAGATTAGTTTAGTAGGGCAACAACTGCAAGAGGCCAGAATGTTAATTACATGTAAAATTGGGCAAAATTGTCTCAGGATTTATATGCCACAGATATAAGCCCATTCATTAAACAGTAGAAGGTACACAATGGTGCAGGCTATTTAAGATTTCTCTTCCCCACAGCTTCAATTAAACATTCCTCATTTTCATCCCCACATTCTTTACTGTTCACATATGTAAATATGACATAACCTTTCGTAAGTACCATAATCAGTATAGTGGCATTTGCAGTGCACTTGCTCTTAGTAAAGCCAGGTTTGGATCATGTTTATTTAGTGCCCTTGCTAGCTAAGGCTGAACTCTTACCTCAATCTCTCCTGGGTGCAAGTTAAATAAATGTTAAAAAGGGTCAGAATGAAAGCCTAATGTACTTTACATAAAGAATTGTATGCATTGGTCTCCATTGACCAATAACACATACATATTTAATCATGTGATGAAGAATATATGTCTTAAAAATAAACTAGATAGAAATAGTTGCAATTTTATATGTCATATTTATAGTTAATGGGAAGGAACACGTATGCATTTTTTCTGTCCTATGCTTACAAGTCTTTTGAAGTTGAGGTAACATATATCTCAGTTGTAAAGCTTAACAGCTTTGGTTTAGCGAAACACGCTTGATTACTTTTAATGCAGATTTCTGAAATGAAATAAGAATGAAGTTTCCCTGTTAATTACACTATGAATGGGGAGAAAATCTTGATCACATTTGATAACTAGACATCTTACTCTCACTACAAGAAATAAACCTGCAAATATAGGATGCAACCAAGCTAAAGGTATTTATGCAGGCATTGAGGGGCTGTATAAGTCCAGGATGTTGAAGCACTGAGAGAAAACAGGCTGCATCTCTTGGAGTGATTGTACAGCAGGGGAACCTTCTTCCAACCAGCAAAATTCCACAGAGATGATATTGTCATCCGCACGCCATTTTACATCTTGGTATCTCAGAACTTTGGCTTCTCTGTCTTGGCTTCTAACCAAGATCCTTACATCTAACTCTCAAATTTAGGCCTTAGTCTGGGCTGAACTGCCAGCATAAAATAAGTTTCCAAAAGTCAGATAGGCTCTCAAGAACAAGAATGAGCAGATTACACCAGAACCAGCACCTGAACTAGGCTAAACTCCCCAGACTGGAGTCTGGGGTTGAGAAATGCCAAAATCCCAGGGTGAAATGAACAGTTAAACAGTTGTTGCCAGATCTTGTGAACGTATTATGAGTCTTAAGATGCATGGTATTTTTTCTTAATGCCTCAGCTATAGCTTCGACTCTAACAGGGTTCAAAAAAGAACTAGATACATTCATGGAGGATATGTCCATCAATGGCTGTTAGCCAGGATGGGCAGAGATGATGTCCCTAGCCTCTGTTCGCTAGAAGCTGGGAATGGGCGACAAGGAGTGGATCACTTGATGATTACCTGTTCTGTTCATTCCCTCGGGGGACCTGGCATTAGCCACTGTTGGAAGACAGGATACTGGGCTAGGTGGACCTTGGTCTGACCCAGTATGGCTGTTCTTATGTTCTCACCTCCTAAAGTCATGGAATTACATGAAAATCTCAGCTTTCATTTAATATTAGCCTTTGTACTTCCACAGAAAAGCCTAAGAACTTGAAGCAAGTATATGTAAAGGCTCAAAAAATGAAAGGTAAAGAAAAATAATTCCAAATGATTATTTTTTAAAAATCTCATAATTTTTAAGCCAGTCTCATGATTTTGGGGTGTTTGACTCATGATTTTTGACCATTTGGTGCTGGCAATGCTTAGTAACTCTCTGAGCTGATTCATTTGCAATATATGGAGAGGCAGGGGTGTAGAGATCTGTTTGTCTAATAGCAATCTGGCCCGATGTGCATCTGTGAAACACTAGTGTCACTCCAAACTAGATGCTTCCTGAAACCTGACCCTGTTCCTCAAGTCCAGCTCTCTATGCTACATGAGATATTTCCCACCCCCACCCCCTGTATTTGGAATGGGCCCCTCAAGACTCCAGTAGACTTCTGACTGAAGTGAGCTCCCAAACTGGCATGATCTTCTCAGGCCTAAACAAGAGGCTAGCCCCACCCCTAATAGCTTCTGGCCTCTCCCCCACTTGACCCAAAAAATGGAATCTCAGAGATAGAAATGACAACTGTGGCTATTAGTGGATCCAAAGAAAACTCCATCAACACATGACCCACAGGCAAAAATACTCCACAACAAACCTAGCCTCTATTCATGTAAGACAAGGGCAATTGGAAAGAGGAAAAGAAATCATCCTGTGGTGTATGCTCTCATCAAGACTCAATAATACATTTTACTACAAAAGACCACACACTGTCAATGTAACTTTTTCATACACATGACTCCTAGGCCCCCAGATTCCCAATAAAAAGGTTTTTATAATTTTTTTAACCTGCTGGAGGGAAATCAAGGACATTGAAAGTCAGAATTCATTTAAATAAATGATAAAAAAAAAAGAGGGATGGAGAAAAAATAAAATTCACTATGAGTGCAAGTGTCTCGTCTTCCCCGCTCCCCTCAAGAATAAAACCCCGACAATATGGTCTATATGCCTGTCACTTTAAGGCAAAAATGCCACTGGTTCATTATGTATTCTCTGAGAGTTTTACAGGTAAAAACCAAACAAACAAATAAAACAAAACAACCTAAATTCTTCAACACTGTCCTGCTCGGTTTATCTACTCCAATTTACTGTTGTGATTGTTGACTCGCTGACCACTGATTTTAACACAGGGGTATAGCAGCGAGAGATTGACATGGGTTTCATTAAAATTCAAGAAACTCAACTCCACAGAGAGCATGACTAACTTCTTTATACATGACAAGAATCCCCACAGAGGGTTCTTCACCCTTGCTAAAGGAATTAAGTCTACCAAAAGAAGCCCTGTCTATAAGCAGCCAATTCCCCAAATCTGTGCTCATCTGCACAGAAATTCTTTATACTGTCATTCTTAAGTACCTTAGGGTACCAGTGAAAGACAGGGAGTCAACCGGGAGTGTCGACGGCTGCCTTCACTACCCCTCAAGCATGCTGGTGGCACGGGGATGATGGGATTATAAAGTAAACATAATAAAACACAGTACTAGGGCATTCAGTGGCCACAGTATATTTGCTTGCTTATCTTTTCTCTGTAAGAGCTGCAGATGAAATTCTTATTACAACTACACAGAGCCTGCGTACTAAATTGGCAGTTATTAAACCATTAAGCCAGTCCACAAGTGAATACTGAATTTAGTTTTGCAGACCAATTAAATTCCCCCTTTCATATTCTCCTTCCCTCCCGCCCCCATTATTCTCTCAAGCTCCACATTTTATCATCAAATGTTTAAATTGGTTCTCTCACACACACACACAGAAATGTTAATATCTGGCTACATTGTGTCACTGCAGACGAGGCAGAAGAAGCTTGGTTTACCAAAATAATCCTTCTACTCTGTTTTTCTGTCAATCAAACCTGCAGTAATTATAATTAAAATTAAAGGGGTGGGGGGGTAGGGAGCCTCTTGCATGGATCACAAAAGAACATGCATTTTATGGGGACAAGAGAACAGTAATTAAAATAAACTAATAAATAAAACAGTTGTTACATGTTAAATCAGGAAGCCGTCCAGAGAAACCTGGAATGTTTAAATGTTGCTGTCTATTTGCTTAGGAAACCAGACACTCCAGAGGACACAAAACCCTCCCTCTTTAGGTCACTGGTTTGAATCTATCCTGGCTCCATAGTAACCAGATTTCATCAACATCTGATAGTTGTTGGGAAGTGTAAAGGGAAACACTCCGCAGCAGTGTCACCTGGGGATTAGGCTGGGGTGTGGCAGACTGTCTTCCTTTTGGGTGTCTCCTCTTTCTCATTCCATATCCACTGTTTGGAGTCTGTCCTTTTAGTCACTCAGCCCTTCGTCCAGGTCAGCCCTTCAAGCCCCCCCCCCCTTTTGGAGTACACATAAAGAGTCCAAAACCATGGAAATCTTCAGTAGTCAGCAAGGGGCTTTAAGGCTTCCCCCCTTAGGTTGGGATCTTAGGATCTGGACCCTTGCACCTTCAGGGTCTTCTCCAGCTAGCTTCCCCACTGAGGAATAGCCTTCTGTGTTTATCCCTTCCTTAGAGGTAGTTAGGGGAGCCCAGGCCCACCCTCTCCACCGGACTCTGATCCAGGGCCCAATGGAAGGCAGCTAAGACCTGCATCTTGGGGTGCTCTGGAGCTACCTCCCTGAATCATTTCTGACCAGCGTCCCCTCTTCCTGCAGGGAAAAATACCAAATTGAACACAAAACTAAAGTTCCTGACCTTCAAAAGTCCCCAGTCCCTCCTTTGCAGGTTTGGTCAGGTCAGTTCCTCCAAGCCTCAGGCAGCAAGATCTCCTGGGCTGCTACTTCCCAAGAGCATATGTCAGCTCCCTTCCTCTGTCTGCCTCCTTCTGAGCTGAGTCTTTTTAAGCTCTGCCTCCATCTTGTGCAGGCTTTGCCGGTGCAGCAGGGCAGAGCCACATGGGCCCAGAGCTACTCCTTACCCTCTTCTTCTTCAGTGTGGTGTTTGTACACAACATCTCATACCCTTCCTCTCAAAACAGGACACAAGGTCTTGTCCTCCACATTCATGTCCCCTTCCTCTCAGGAACAAATAAAGCTGCATTTTGGTGGGCCTTTCTAGCTCTGTGGAGTAACTAAAAACTATATGGTTGTAAGGAGAGGTACCACCTCATAACTCTTGGGTTGGCAAACTTCATGGTGCTCAACCAGCGAAGAGGGGTGTGGTCCATTACTAGCAAGAAGGGATTTCTGAGGAAACAGTATCTTAGGGAATCCACAACCCATTTCACAGCTAAGGCTTTTTTTTTTCTATAATAGGGGGAACAGTTTTTTACTTATATAGAGGACCGGGTATTCCTCTCCCTCAAATTCTTGAGAAAGGACTGCTCTGAGGCCTACGTAGGTGGCATCTGTTTGTAGTGTGAACTTTTGGAAAAATCTGGGTGAAAAAGTACCAGCCCTGTTGCAGACTCCAGGTGACATGATTTTTTTTAAGGACTGGTATCCTTCATGAGGACTGTGAGGGGTGCTGTAGTCGTGGCAAAGTCTGGTAAAAATTATGTATAATAGCCTGCTAGGCCCCAAAAGTGTCGGGATGAGGCAGGTTTTTTGTTGTGGGGTGAGGCAGGTTGCTAAGCCTTTACTTTGCCAATTAGCAATCATAACTTGCCCCTCCCTATGGTATTACCTAGGTATGTGATTTCCAAGTTAGCCATCTTACATTTTTACAGATTTGCAGTGAGTCCTTCACTCTCAAGAGCCTGTAGCATAGAGGTAACATAATGTTTGTGGTCATTCCAATTACAGCTGTAAAGCATGATTTCATCTATATGTGCTGTGGCATATTGACTATATGGTTGTAGCATTTGGTCCATGAACCATTGGAAAGTGGCTGCTGCCCCATAAAGTCTGAATAGCACAGTTTAGAAATGGTAGAGACTGAATGGGGTGGAGAACGCTGTCTTTTCCTGAGACTCTGAGGTCAGAGGGATCTGCCAGTACTTCATAAGGTCTAGGGTGGAGGTGTATTTGACAGTTTCCAGCCTTACTTGTACCCTGGGCAGAAGGTAGGCATCAAACCTTGAAATTAAATGCACCTTTCAGAAATCAATACAGAAGGTTGTCCCATCTGATTTTGGTACCAATGGAATTGGGACTTCTTCAGCCACTGCGAGACTCCTCCATACCCCCATGTCTAACATGGCTCATAGCTCTTCTTGCATGGTGACCCACGTATTTTTCAGGAATGGTTGTGAGTTCTCACATACCCATTGTCCTGATTCGGTGGCTATGTGATGATACACCAGGTGAGTCTGTCCTGGCAAAGTTGAAAATATGGTGGGGAAGGATTCAATCAACTTCTGCATTTGAGCTTTCTTCTCCAGTTGACGCTCTTCTCCCTTTGGTATGGCTTGGGATTCTGGGGTTACTGGTGCTTGGGAGGCTAGTTCAAGTTCGGATGGATAGGATATTATGAAGAGCCCTTTTTAGTCTTTACAGGCCTTTGAAAGATTGATGTGGTATACTGGTTTCTTTCTTTTTCCCTGTCTGTCAGATTTCCTAGTCAACCTTTCTCATTTCTCTCATCACATTGAAGGGCCCCAGCTCTGGGGCAATAATTGATTCTGAATTTGGCAGGAACAACAGTACCCAGTCACCAGGTCTAAATTCTCAAAGATGTGCCCCTTTTTTATAGCCCTCTCCTTGATTCTGTTGGGCTTTCAATAAGTTTTCTTTTGCAAAGTCCCATAAGATCTTAGGCCTTTCTCATAACTGAAGTATGATTTGCAATACGTTTGTTGTCTTTGGTACTTCTTCCTCCCATGCTTCTTTAAGGAGATTTAAAGTCCCACAATGCTGTCTCATATATAACAATTTGAATGGGGAGAATCCAATGGATATATGGGGGACCTCTCTGAGGGCAAATAACAGTAGTGGGAGCAAACTGATCCCAGCCACGAGGATCTGATGATTCATATTTTCTCAACATTTCTTCCAGAGCCTGACTGAAACTTTCAACTAACCCATTTGCTTGGGGATGGTAAATAGACTTTCTTAGAGTCTTAAAGTTTAACAGATCACGTAGCTTTCACCAACTGCAAAACAAAATTAGTTCCAGGATTGATCAGGATCTCTTCTGGCATCCCCACTCACATGAACAACTTCATAAGGGTGGCCACAATGGTTCCACATTTGAAGAGGGGAGTGGGATGGCTTTGGGACACCGGGTGGCATAGTCCAAGACTACCAGGTACACTGACATGCTTTTCTCCAGCAGCCCCACTAGGTCCATCCCTATTTTTTCAAAAAGTACCTCACTACAGGAAGCTAAGTGGAGGATCTTTTGACGTCCTGTTGGGTCCTGCCAATTGGCATTTGGGGCATGACACACGATAGTCCTTGTCTTCCTTGTGAACTCCCAGCCAATAGAACCTATTAATCAATTGCTTATCTTCTCCCAAGTGCCCTGCACAAGGGATTGAGTGGGCAAGCCATAATTCTTCTCTTCAATATCTTCATAGTATGAGGAGCTGTATTTTTATCTCTTTGGTTCGATGGTTCCTCTCCAGGCAATATAGCTACTCCCCCTGAAGTTCAATGTGGGGCTGTGATAAATGAGGGAGGTAGCTCCCTTTTGTGGACACCCAGCCAGCCAGTCAGCTATAAAATTCTTCTTCATAGTTGTTCTCTACTTGCTTTACCTGTAAAGGGTTAACAAGTCCCACAGGTAAAAGGAAAAGGAGTGGGCACCTGACCAAAAGAGACAATGGGAAGGCTAGAACTTTTTTAAAATTGGGAAAAAAAGCTTTCCCTTTGTTGTTCTGTGTTTGTCCTCTAGAGAGAGGGAACAGAGCAAAGTCAGAGCTATGACTATACTGTAAAAATCTTTTTGCCAGGTATGGAAATCATCAGATTATACCTAGAACTACCCAAATATGTAAGTAGATTAGGAAATGTCTAGAAAGATGTTATTAGGTTTATTTCTTTTATTTTCTATAAGGCTTTTGGACTCCTCTGTGCTAACCACAGATGTTTTTGTTTTGCTTGTAATCTTTAAGCTGAACCTCACGAGAGCGATCTTGATGCTTAATTTTTGTAATTGTTTCTTTTAAGATCTAGCAAAAAGCCTAAGTTTCAGATGTATTTTCTTTCTGTTTGTTTTTAATAAAATTTATCTTTTTTAAGAACAGGATTGGATTTTTGGTGTCCTAAGAGGTTTGTGCATATGTTGTTTAATTAGCTGGTGGCAACAGCTGATTCCATAGAATCATAGAATCATAGAATATCAGGGTTGGAAGGGACCTCAGGAGGTCATCTAGTCCAACCCCCTGCTCAAAGCAGGACCAATCCCCAACTAAATCATCCCAGCCAGGGCTTTGTCAAGCCTGACCTTAAAAACCTCAAAGGAAGGAGATTCCATCATCTCCCTAGGTGACACATTCCAATGTTTCACCACTCTCCTAGTGAAAAAGGTTTTCCTGATATCCAACCTAAACCTCTCTCACTGCAACTTGAGACTATTACTCCTTGTTCTGTCATCTGCCACCACCGAGAACAGTCTAGATCCATCCTCTTTGGAACCCTCTTTCACGTAGTTGAAAGCAGCTATCAAATCCCCCCTCATTCTTCTCTTCTGCAGACTAAACAATCCCCGTTCCCCCAGCCTCTCCTCATAAGTCATGTGTTCCAGTCCCCTAATCATTTTTGTTGCCCTCTGCTGGACGCTTTCCAATTTGTCCACATCCTTCATGTAGTATGGGGCCCAAAACTGGACACAGTACTCCAGATGAGGCCTCACCAATGTCGAATAGAGGGGAACGATCACGTCCCTCCATCTGGTGGCAATGCCCCTACTTATACAGCCCAAAATGTTGTTAGCCTTCTTGGCAACAAGGGCACACTGTTGACTCATATCCAGCTTCTCATCCACTGTAACCCCTAGGTCCTTTTTTGCAGAACTGCTGCCTAGCCATTCAGTCCCTAGTCTGTAGCGGTGCATGGGATTCTTCTGTCCTAAGTGCAGAACTCTACACTTGTTCTTGTTGAAGCTCATCAGATTTCTCTTGGTCCAATCCTCTAATTTGTCTAGGTCCCTCTGTATCCTATCCCTACCCTCCAGCATATCTACCACTCCTCCCAGTGTAGTGTCAATTTCCTTTGGTTTTTTTTTTTCATAGCTTTTCCCCGGAGGGGCATGAAAGGGCTTGAGGTACCCCACAGGAAGGAATTCCCAAGTGCTCCTTTATGGGTTCTCAAAAGGTGGAGTGGGGGTGTTTGCACTTGGGTGGTGGCAGCATCTACTCATCCAAGGCCAGAAAGAAGCTGTGACCTTGGGAGTTTAATACCAGCCTGGACTGGCCAGTATAATTTTTTAAAATCCTTGCAGGCCCCCAACTTCTGCGCTCAAAGTGCCTGAGTGGGGAATAAGCCTTGACAGGGACTATTGCTTTAGAACACTCAGGATTCACTACTCCCCTCTTGGCTACTGCCACTTGATCATAGGTTTCGCTTAGTGTCTGATTATCTCTCTCTTCTCTTATGAAATCCTCCTCTCTGGTTAGGAGCTTTACGTTCAATGGGTATGGGTTGTCATTCCTTGGGGAAAGTGTAGGACTCCTCTTCTGGTGAGAGCTCCCTGCCTCAGGGCCCTCTGTTTCACGCAGTCCTACCCTATCTGACCGGTGCCTTATCTACCCCAAACTCAGGGCATTGTTAGGTAATGTCACATGGGAAGCAAGTGTAAGGGGGAAAATAGTTCAATAGAATTGGCAGTTTAATAGAGACATTATTAAGGGCACAAGAGCAAGCTACCCCACTGCATAGGAAAGATAGGAAGCATGGCAAGAGACCACCCTGGTTTAACCAGAAGATCTTCAATTATCTGAAACTCAAAAAGACCCTAAAAAAGTGGAAACTACGTCAAATTACAATGGATGAATGTAAACAAATGACACAGGTATGTAGGGACAAAATTAGAAAGGTAAAGGTACAAAACAAGATTAAACTAGCTAGACACATAAAGGGTAACAAGAAAACATTCTACAAATACAGTAGAAAAGAGAGGAAGATCAATAGGGGGTGGAGGGGAAACAGTAACAGAAAATGTGGTAATGGCAGAAGTGTTAAATGACTTTTTATTTTCAGTTTTCACCAAAAAGATTACTAATGAATGGACATCTAACATGCCAGTGAAAATGAGGTAACATCAGAGTCTAAAATAGGGAAAGAGCAAGGTAAAAATTACTTAGACAAGTTAGATGTCTTCAAGTCACCAGGGCCTGATGAAATTCAGCCTAGAATACTCAAGGAGGTATATATACTCAAGGAGGTATATATACTGAGGAGGTATATGAGCCATTGGAGATTATCTTCGAAAAGTCATGGAGGATGGGAGAGATTCCGGAGGACTGGAAAAGGGAAAATATAGTGTCAATCTATCAAAAGGGAAATAAGGACAACCTGGGAATTACAGAATAGTCATTTTAACCTCAGTACCCAGAAAGATAATGGAGCAAATAATTAAGCAATCAATTTCAAACATCTAGAAGATAATAAGGTGATAAGTAACAGTCAGCATAGATTTGTCAAGAACAAATCATGTCAAACCAACCTAATAACCTTTTTTGACAGGGTAACGAGCCTTGTGGATAGGGGGGAAGTGGTAGATGTGATATATCTTGACTTTAGTAAAGCTTTTGATAATATCTCCCATGACTTTCTCATAAAAAAACTAGGGAAATACAACCCAGATGGAGCTACTATAAGGTGGGTGCATAACTGGTTGAAAAACCATTCCCAGAATATATTTATCAATGGTTCATCGTGAAGCTGGAAGGGCATATCGAGTGGGGTCTTGCATGGATCAGTTCTATGCCTGGTTCTGTTCCTCTTCTTGGCATAACAGCCAAGGATGGAATAAGCAGGTAGATTAAGTCAGTTTTCATCCTTAACAACAGGTTTCATGAGACCAGATTTAAGTTACATTGGTGGAATAGGATGGGGAAACAGACATAGCTGCTACTGCTCAGGCAATATTTGTGCTATGGATGCATAAGGATGGTTTGTTTCCATTTCTGTCAATCTGGCATGGTTTATGAATTTGAGCCATGAGACATTACTTAAGCCACAAATAATGCTCCACCATCCCTGTACACCCTGGGCTGCTTTTTGCATGTCCTCTATGTTACTAAATCTCATGACTTTTCTGTCTCTGAGAAATGGTCAAAGGAAGGATTCTTTCACTTGGCCTCTTTTGCAAGTTTCTCCAACTGCACGCCTGCCATGGCAGATGCTCTGGCTTCCTTCTTAACACATATCCCCGACATTTCCATCTTCTTTTTTGGATAATTTTAGAGATAAGGGATTGTTGAACTCTGATGAATATTAGCATTTGTGATACATTCATTCAATTTAATAACTAGTATTTTCCTATGGCATTTGAATGCTTGTCTGCACCTTTGGTAGATTTTCAGTTTTCACATCCACACCTTAAGGAGGCATCATATGTAAGCAATAAATTCAATGAATGGGAAAAAAGAGAAATAAATTATTTGCCATTTAATACCATTCCCCTGAAACAGGTACTGATCGCATAGTGTAGATTGAGGCAGTATGATGGAATACATCATGTGCCTCCTGTAAATTCTATACAAATAAAGCACCACTGTTGAGATGTTTGTTTTGACTTTCAAATTCCTAAAAGCCTTTGGACCTGCCTACTTAAGAGGTGCCATCTCCCCCTGTGGGATTCTGCTGGATGTATGCTCTCTGAAGGTTACTGAGCAGGAGGTGCCCTCAGTGTAAAAGAAAAGGACCTGCGGACTGTGGTAGGAATGTGCTTCCTTCCCACCCTTGATCTAAAAATAATCAGAATCCATTGATCTTAAAGGTATACTGCAAAACCCATCTACTTGCTTGGGATTTTAAAGAGGGCTTAGTTGTTTGTGGGGGCCGGATATGTTCTGTTGGATGTGTTTATAGGGGGTTGAGATTGCCTGAAGATATGTTGCTGGAAGGATTGTGTTTTAATATCCCCAGACCCTGGGATAGGTGTTTTTTGCATGGAAATAAGAAGTTGAGGTCATGGGAGCTATCAAAACCTATAGTTCCAGACTCTGATCTCAGATGCTTGATAAGTCAGGAGCCTCCGTGGAGCTTAGCAGACAAAGGTCAGGTCTACACTTCAGGGCTCAGTCGACGTAACTTACACAACTCCAGCTATGTGAATAACGTAGCTGGAGTCAACATAGCTTAGGTCTTTTGTGGTGTCTACACTGCGCTGGGTTAACAGGAGAAACTACATCGGTGGATCGATTGACACCTGTCGATCCCCTGGTAAGTGGAGACAAGTCCCTACTCTTGGCATACACTGGTGTAAATGAGATCAGATCCGGCTTGTAGCAACTTATAGAGCAAGGTTTCATAGCGTCCTTATCTCTGGGTGTATCATGAGGTAAAGTCTAGTCCAGTTTGGAGAAGGGGAATGAGGTGCGACGCTGCTGGGAAATGCTTTAAGACACTTAAAATTTCAATTACCCAGGTGACTGCAATTGTTCATGAAAATATAGGCTGAGAAGAGGAGCTATCTTAGGTGTCTTGTTTAATATGCATTCTTCGAAATATAAGCACCACATAATTCCCACAGTAGTACAAATGTTCAGGCTTGTACTGGAGATGTTCCTGAGTGCATGATGACAGAAGCTTTTGTCATCTGTGCGTTACCACTTCAGTCCAGGTAGGAATTAATGCCTCTGGAAAATACTATTATAATGGAACATGATACAGAGCAATCTCTCGGCAATTGTGGGAAGGTGACAGTACATCACAGCACAGTGACTGCTAAGGATAGGGAGGAGTACAGGACTAAATATGAAATGATGGTTAATACCACAGCCTTTTCCTATGACACTATAATAAGCAAAATGAGAGTTTTAAGATGGGGACCTAAAGTCGAATCTGTTTGTTATACTGCAATTGCTGCACTCTCATTCCCAATCACTCCTGGTGTAATCTCCCCTGTCAATGGAAAATTCACATTTTCTTTTAAGGTTATTGGAATTTTTTTTTTTTTTTGAGGATCGTGTTGTAACAGTGACTTAATAACTGTAGAATTTACCCTGACTGTAGTCCACTGATATCAAAATGCACTCCGGCATGTTGATGGCTGGCTTTTGCAGCAGTTTAAATAGAGAGGCTTCTGAACTGCAGAGCCCAAGAAGAACAATATTTTTAAAAAGTTCATAACTGGACAGGACCCGGGACACAGCTGGCCCATATCCAGAAACTAATACCTGTATACAATACACTCAAAGGCCCTGATCAAAAGCCCACTGAAGTCAACAGAAAGACTCCTGCTGACTTCAAAGGGCCAAAATCTGTAGTATGGAAGGTCTGAGTTGTACTCACTGGTAATCTGTGGTACTTGCATTTGACCATGGTTTTGTCAAGCTAGCATTAGGACGCCTGTGGATCTTAGTTTGTCTAGGATAAGCATTTTCTAACAAGGGGAGTACACATCAAGAGTAGGATCTTGCTACCTACTCAGAGCTCACAAAGTAAAACCAACATTTACATGATTGCCTTCTGATTCTGAATACCTCAGTTTTCTGGGTTAGGGGAAGCTTGGCCCTGATTTCAGGGCGGCTGAATATTTGCTACTCTGAAAGTCAGGTCCCAGGTGTTTTAAATTGAGGTACCCAGAAATCAGTGAGCACTTGGGGTCTTACGCCTTTAGGAGTTGTGGAAACGTGGGCTGGGGCTGAAGTTGCTGGGTTCTGTCTCCTCTGATGACTGTGATGTCTGCACACATGCAGCCATACATAGACATGAGAAATATACCCCCGACTTCTGAAAAGTTTAGATCTAGCTACAAATGTTGCAGTTCAGATTCCCTCATGAGAAATAAACACATGCTTCTCATTAGGACACTGTACCCACTAAGTTGAACTCATTATTAGAGCTTGTCATAAAATTATCCCCACCTCAGGAAATTGATTTTTTGGTGAAAAAAGCAAAATTCAGAAATACACATATTTTGGCTGAACAGAAACATTTCAATTCTGAAAAGCTGCTGCAGTCCATTGTGGGAGTTGTAATTCAGGTATCTCATGCTCCCATTCTTCTTAATAGACCAGGCTCCCTGGTTGGACACCATCTCCCATGAAGTAATATTGTCTCCCCTCTTGGTAAGGGGAGCCAGTGCATCATGGGAGATGAAGTCTGGATGAGGAACCCACAGAGGAGAATGGGAGCATGAGACACCCAAATTATAGTTTTGACAAGAAATTTTTAATCAGCCAGCACTACTTATTATTCTCAGACACAGAATGTTTCTCAAGTTTCATAAAGTTCATTTCCCCACACACAAACACACCTTGTTGTCCTGTCAGTCTCTACACATTCTCATTCTGGTTGAAGCGTAGAAGCTGAGATGAAGAATGCCACAAGAAAGGTTATTCTCGTGGTATTCTTAGGTTGACCTAAAGCAAGAAGTGCCTGAACTTGCAAATTTCCAGTATAAAGCGGCTCTGATAGTTTGGATGAGGATGAGACAAACATTCAAATTTTAGTGGAAAAGAAGGGAGAGGTTGTCTGAACTGAAACGCTGAACTCCTTTAAGATTCTCTCATCACTGAGAACTATAATGAAAGCTGGTTCCTTACAAAACTAATTAAATCACTGATATATATAAATCAAGTAAATATTATGACTTTTATTTAACCTGCATCATTTATGACAATCTCATTAGGGAGATGGAAGGGAGGGATCGTACTCCGGTGGATAAAACAGCTGATTGTGTGTTTGCTCTGCCACTGAGTTGGTACACAACCATGGGCAAATCACTTAGGCCAACATTTTCAAACCTGGGTGAATAAACATAGGCATTTCAGTCCACACCAAGACATCTAAATAAAACCAGCCCAATACTCAGGATTGCTGGGCATCTGTAGCTCACATGTCCATGCAGCTTTATTCATATTTGTACTGAAGGGATATTAAACCTCATGCTTCAGAGATCTAATGTAGGGGCAGATTACCTCACACCTGCTTTCTTTCTGCAGGGTTTCTTTCATTTTCCTCTGAAGCATCTGTTGTTGGCCATTGTCATGACACTGGTATAGATGAACCTTAGGTCCATTACAGTCTGGCAATTCCTTTGTTCCCATAAATCCGTGATTCAACTCAGATTCTGGAAGACAGGAAACAAGTAGCCTCAGATCATCACATTCATAATGCTAGTTTTGTTAAAATAATTATTAGTTACAGGGAGTGATTTCTGGGCCACAGGAGTTCAACAGTATGTAGAATTATTATTACTGTTTGCTTTCTTCTTGTTTTGTTTGGGGTAGGAAGAAACAAAGGGGGTGAGTGTTATGGTAGTTTGGATGACTGAGCACCACAAAAGATCAGAAAATAAAACATCTGTTACAGAACATGTGTTGTAACTCCAGGGTATAGACTGAAACCAGTCAATAATATCTGACAGTGAATGAATAAATGAATGTATAAAATTATGATTCCCCACACCATCCCTCCCCTATGGAATCTGTTGACAAAATTGTTCTAGTCTTGTAAAAAGTGGAGGATGGTTAGAATCTATGCAGCTGTTACTCAGCACAGTATCCTCAGTTTGCCAACTCTCCAAATTAAGAGGTAAGATTAAAAGTTTAGAAGTCTAAATTGGTGTAACATATACATTCTTCTAGCCCACTAAATATTATATTACACTAGTGTAGGCTTCATCTAGTCTCAGACCAACCTATGGAAGATTATGGAACCCTTACTCATCTGTGTGAACATTTACTCACATGAATAATCTTGTGGATTTATTTATGCATATAATAAATAGGAGAGGAAATGCTGTCTAGTAGATAGAGCATTGGACTGTGATTTGAGAGCTGGGGGGTCTATTCATGCCACTACTTTGCTTGGGCAGATCGTGTCACATCCCTGTGCCTCAGTTTCCCCATTTGTGAAATGCTTTGGAATCTATGGATGAAGAGGGTTATATAAGAGTTAGATATTATTATTGCATAGTACATCGACATCCAACCTTAGATGGGGATTCGATTGTGCTAGGTGATGTGTACACACACAGTAAAAGACAGTCCTTGCCTCCAAACAGCTTACGATCTACATAGACAAAGGGTGGAAGAGGGAAACAGGCACAGAGAAGTGAAGTGACTCATCCTGCGTCACACAGCAGTTCAGTGGCAGAACCCGGAATAGAACCAATTCCCAGCCTAACATCTTATCCATTAAACAATGCCGCATCTCAGTAGGAGAGTATTACACCTGTACATATGCCAGCATGCTTGGATTTACTGCCACAAAACAGCTCAGAAACCATTCCAAACTTTATAGTATGACGTGAATTTATGGGATTGTAGAATCTGAAACTGACAAAAGGTTCACGTGTAGGAGATTGCCACGCCTTGCACAGATGGACCTTCTAACCTCAGAAGATTCATAGGGTGAACTAACCAGCAAACACTGATGTTTAGCTGAAGTCTTTCAGAATCTCACTGGTCTAACAACTAGATTAGAAATCACATGAAATTAGGCTTCCTTCTAACGTGTCCTGTGCTCTATGGTTCCATTTAGCAGTGAAACGCTATAGGGCTAGCCGCTCTTCTGGTTTACAAGTGGGTTCTCCAGATTTAGTGGCAAATAAATAAAAAGCCAACCAGGAGCATAACCAGTCACTATTGAGTTAATGGAACTCAGACCACTCCATCACTCCTCTCTTATCCAGGCAGCACTTTTACACATAAAGTATATCTACATTTTGGGTTGAAGTTGTCATTTCCAGCATGGGTAGACCTAGCCGTGTAGGCTCTATTCGAGCTAGAACAGGAAAAATAGAAGTCTAGCCTCAGTAGCACAGACAGATACACCCTGACTATCTACCTAGCATCTTGGACGGGTACATATTCCGGGCGGCTACCCCCGCCTTCTGCTTTCAGCTGCCATGGCTACACTTTTATTTCTGGCACATTAGCTCCATGAGAGCTAGAATGGGCATGTCTCCTCAATCTGGAAATTACACATTCCAGCTCCAGCGTAAACATATCCTTAGTGACAGGGACACCGACGGCAACACTAGTGGAGCGATTCAGTAGCATATGTCCCTGAGCATAGTGGATCAGAAACCAGCCCAGAAAGTTAGAGGGAGTGTTATTTAACTGGGAAAATATAATGAAGTCATCATTAAAGATGTCATATCTCATTGGCTCAAAGGATTCTTCTAAGATCTGTTTCAGAGTAGCAGCCGTGTTAGTCTGTATCCGCAAAAAGAAAAGGCAGACTTGTGGCACCTTAGAGATTTGCTAGTCTCTAAGGTGCCACAAGTACTCCTTTTCTTTTTCCTAAGATCTGGAACATCTCTCATGTTAATGAAGGCCATCACTTTGCCCTTATATATCACCCTACATCAGAGGGTCTCAACCTTAATGAATTTTTAGTCTCGGAGTTTAGTAAACTCTATCATCCATATTTTACAGATGGAGAAACTGAGTCTCAGAGAGACTAAATGAGTTTCCCAATGTCACACAAGAAGCCTTCAGCAAACCTAGGAACAGACCCCAGCTTTCTAATTATCTAGTCCTGTGCTGTAATCACAAGCCCATCCGTTCTCCCATGGAAACAGGTAGCTATAGTTAAAACCAATACAACTTCAATCACTTATAAGCTAGTTATCTTGAAGCTTTTCTCTGAAAGTAGATGACCAACAGAACCTCTCTATGTATCTTTGTCTCTTTAAGTCTCTCTCCTGCCCGTTTGAGTCTCCCCTTATAGGCGTATTGCAACAGCTGCTGGCTAAAAACTAGCCTAGGGAACACACACATTCTCACTCCTCATTAGGATAGCGGGAAAAAAATGCTATCGTCTCTCATTTTATTTATTATGCGAGAGGGACATTGTAGAGGCTAACTGTAAGAAAATCTTGACTTCTTCATACTCCTTTTCCCTCCTAGCTGGCTAGCACTGTAGCAAGTGCGATGACATGAGAATATTTTTGTTATATTTTTATGATGCTTGTGTTCTGTGTTGTTACCTAGGGGGCGGAAAAGGGCTGTTTACTCTCAGGGCAGGTGAAGCGATACAGATATGGGTGTCGCTTCGCTGTCTGGGCCTTAGGTCCCATATCAATGAAACTCTTGAGAATACAATGACAGATCCAATTGCCCGGACATTGACACCTAGCAAGCAATGACCCAGAGGAATACGGACCTCTAAGCAGGGAGGCTGAGCACTATTCCCCCAGCTCAAGAACAAAGGACTGGAGAGGTATGAGGTGGGGGATAAGTGTTGGCTGTTGGAGGCGGTCAGGGCTCTCACCTGGAGTCTGATGAAGGAGGGACCCACAGAGCTTGAACACAGGGGTTCACTGCAGCTTGGCTGAGCTCTGGGCTAACCTGAATGGACTATGCTTTAATCTTCATTTCTCTAGACTATCCTAAGGACTTCCTATGCTGTGTTCCAGACAACTATTAACCCCGAGTGTTTTGACAGCACTGTGTGAGTTTCACTGTCTATGGTTGGCAAGGTGCATTCATCCCCAGAGAGTTGACAAGTCCCCATCAAGGGTCTGTCTCCGTTGGTCTTGCTGAAGAGAGCTCACGGTGTGAAGCAGAAGTTATGCAGGCTCAGAGGTCCAGTTTAAAGAGGCAGTGAAGCAGTGTGGCTTACCCTGGAGGAAGTGTGAGACTCCTAGGGGGTCTAGCACACTGAAGTTGTTCCTCCTACAGACTGTTCCAAAGCTGGGGCTGTAACAACGATCCTATGGGAGGAAAGCTAGTCTTGTGGTTATGTCTTCTGGAGTAGTATTTGAGATCTGAGTTCAATCCTTTTCAGTGAGCCTGGCTAGCTCAGTTGGTAGAGCATCTGACCTTTAATCTAAGCATCCAGGGTTCAAGTACAGAGACCCTTTTCCCCCTATGGCATCCCCCAAGAACTTCAAGGGGCATCTCTTCAGTACCTCCTTGATATTACTTTTTGGATGATTAGCTGGGGATTGGTCCTGCTTTGAGCAGGGGGTGGACTAGATGACCTCCTCAGGTCCTTTCCAACCCTGATATTCTATGATTCTATGCATCCATAACATCACGGAACAGAACAAAGAAACAATGTCACTATGTCTGGGTTGACTTGTTAGGACTAGGGTAGTGGTACCTTTCACTCTTCTTCTTCTTCAAGGTGTTAATATGTACAGAATGTGAATGCATTAAGATGCCGATTAAAGGAAAACTACAGTGATGTTTAGTTCTGCCTTCACTATAGGAAAAGGGATTTTATCAGAATATGTAAGTTAAGCAAAGAACATTGCAAAGCAGGGTTTAAAAAATGACCTGAGATATTTCAAACCATCAGTTGAGACTAAGGCTATGTCTGCACTATGGACATTAGAGCGGCACATCTGTACTGCTGCATCTGCGCTGCTGTACGGTCGCCACTGTAGTTGCTATAGACCAGCGGTGGTAGCTATGGCAGCAGGAGAGCGTCTCCCGCCAACATAGCGCCGTGCAAACCGGTGCTTTTGTCGGTGAAATGTATGTTGGTCGGGGTGTGTTTTTTCACACCCCCGGCCGACAAAAGTTTTGCCAACAAAAGTGCTTGTGTAGACAAAGGCTTAGTGGCCCTCTGTGCAATACCTCCAGGCTTCTACTGAGATGACCAGTGCAAGAGAAAGACCAGCTTAATGACGTCTGACAACACACACAAATCAGAGGTAGAGCCAGAAAGAGAGGAAAGAGCAGGGGCCTCGTACTTTGTTATGCTGTTCCTAGACCCAAGGCAGGACAGCAGAGGGAGGCAAAGGCAGCTTTAAGCCGTCTTTTCACTTCCACATTTTGGGACAGCTCGGGCTTGCCCTGGTATAAATGAGTTGCCTCAGGGCTGCTTTAATTCATGCTCTGCTTCCCATGGCCTAATGTAGATTTAGAGCTGGGGAAAGGTACTAGATCAGGGGTGGCCAAACTTACTGACCCTCCGAGCCTCATATGATAATCTTTAGAAGTTCGAGAGCTGGACGTGCCTGCTGGGGCTTGGGGCGTCACCCCTGCAGAGCATGCCTGCTGTGGTTCGAGGCTTCAACTGAAGCCTCTCCCCACAAGGCCAAAGTCCCAAGCTCCCCGCGCACACCCCAGGCTGGTAGGTAGAGAATGGGAGGAACGTGGGAGGCTTACCATGTAGTGTTGTGGACAGCTACAAATTGTTCTGAGGTCACCAACTTTTTTCATATTGGTCAGAGGTTAATGCTATCTGTTGGGAACACTGGGGCATGGCCACTAGGTAACTCGAGGGGATGGAAGACCACGAGTGTCGATGAAGCCCCCTCGCACTAGGCCCCTGTGTCCTTGCCCCCCCCCCTCCTGCCTGGAGGCACTCGCAGCAGCTCTGTGTGCTAGGCCCAAGTGTCCTTGGCCCCCCCGCCTGGAGGCACACACAGCAGTTATGCTGAGAATCTGCAACAGTATGTTGCAGAGTCAGACTGCCTGAAACTAAGCAAGGCCAAACAGGGGAGATATGGAAGAACAATGCTGAATAAAGCAGCTTTATGTATAGTTTAACAAATGATACAGAGAATCAGGGAACTAGCTGGGAACTGGATTGGCTGGCTATATGGATACTTGGGGCAGCTTGCTATTGGATAAGTATGCTGGGGAAAAGGATGTATAAAAGCCTGTGTAACTTCCTGCTCTGGTGTGCAGGATTTGAGATTTTATTCTCCCTGTACCTTTTTGCAGCTGCAAATAAACTTTTCTGCTTCTCCACCCCGTTGTGATTATTGGGTGTAGCACACCGGGTAACGAACCACTCAAGCTGTTGTTCAGCCTCTCGGCACTGGGTGCCGGCAACAGCTTTTGGCGTCCCTGGGTGGGCGGCGAGGCTGCAATTTAGCCTTGCCCGGACCCCTCCTGGAGGTCGAGGATTGCGGCGAGAACCGACGCCCAGCGCGCACCGGTGAGTTCATCGGGGGCCTCGGAGGAGACGCGATTTGATCGACCCCAGAGGGCACAACGGTGCAACGCACTCATATAGTGGAGAAGCTGTTGTGGACCACAGTGAAGAACCGGTCCCTTAGACGTGGGGGAGGAGCAGCTGCAGGGCCACGGTGAAGAACCGGTCCCTTGGATCAGGTAGGATCCTTTAAAATCCGGATTATATGCTCTGTTGGAACCTGGGGACGCCCAGAGTTACCCTGTAGGTATGGGACAGGGACAGAGCTCAGAGGTTAGGGCACGGTGTACGCCCCTAGAGTGCATTCTAGCAAACTGGAAGGTATTTGGTGCGGATCCGATGACTAAGAGCCAATTAAAACGATTCTGTACAGTTGACTGGCCTCAATATCAACTAGAGGACCAGGAGTGGTGGCCACCAGGAGGGTCAATTAATTACAACACGATCCTCCAATTAGTTTTGTTTTGTCAGTGAATGGGTAAATGGAATGAACATATGTATGCGCATTTGTTTCTGACTTTATGTACTTGACCAGATATTTTACAGCGCTGTAATCTGACTCCAAGTGGTTTGGTAGCAGCTAATGTTAGTCCCCAGACCCCCACCCCCACTGTAATGGCAGAGCCGGTGTCCCCTTCGGCCCCCACACCCCCACTGTATAAGGGTAGGATGCCTCGGGTTACAGAGATTGCCCTCTCGGTGGTACTCTATCCTTTGCTTACCGAGACGGTTGTGGCTTGCCCAGGGGCAGATGGACGTCAGGCTACCACTATGCAAGTTTACACCCATGTGCCATTCAATCCAATAGACTTAGCAGCTTTTAAAACACAGGCTGGGGAATTCTCAACGAACCCAAGCAGGTTTATATCAGTCTTTAAGGGGTGCCTCAGTAGTCACAAGCCGATTGAGACGACTGTAATATCCTCCTGAGAACCCTGTGGTCTGAGGTGGAGAGGGATCAGGTTACAGCTAAGGCAAGGGGAGCGTCAGCGTTCAAGCGAAAAAAAAGAAAGGAATCTATCTGTCAAGTTCCTCTCCAAATAATTGTGAGCGGCTCAGGGCATTTCTGGGTATGGCAGGCTTTTGCAGGATATGGATCCCAGAGTTTGGACTGTGGGCTAAACCCCTGTACGACTGTGTAAAAGGAGCAGATCATGACCCCTTCTATTGGACCCCAGAGGCTGACAGGGCATTTAAAATCCTGAAAAGAAAATTGATGGAAGCCCCGGCTCTGGGCCTGCCAGATCTCTCTAAGCCGTTTCAGTTGTATGTACGTGAACGAAGGGGGGTGGCGCTAGGAGTGCTTACACAGCTGTTAGGAGCATGGAAGCGTCCTGTGGCTTATTTTTCTAAGCAATTGGATCAGGTTGCAAAGGGTTGGCGGGCATGTTTACGGGCGGTCGCAGCTACTGCCCTATTGCTTGAGGAAGCCGAGAAGCTAACATTGGGAGGGGTTATGCAAATCTATACTCCCCATATGGTCCGAGCCTTATTGGATGCAAAGGGAGGGCTTTGGCTCACCCAGGCTCGGATTGCTCGGTACCAGGCTAAGCTGTTAGAGAACTCTGAAGTCACCCTACAGCCTTGCCCCTCCCTTAACCCAGCTACTCTCTTGCCAGAAACAGAGGAACAGAAACATGACTGTTTAGAGATCATAGATGCCCAGTACTCCAGCCGTCCGGATTTAAAGGATGTACCCCTCCCAAATGCAGATTATGAGTGGTACACTGATGGTAGCAGTACTGTAATAGATGGGCAAAGGAGGGCGGGTTATGCTGTTGTGACCCTCCATGACACTGTGGAAGCTGAAGGTTTGCCTGCGGGGACCTCTGCCCAGCTTGCCAAACTAATAGCCCTGACCCGTGCACTTGAACTGTCAAAAGGAAAGCGGGTCAACATTTTTACTGATTCAAAGTATGCTTTTGGTGTGCTGCATACTCATGCTGGCAGGGAAGCACTTATCCAGCTAATGGGAAAATACTTTATCACTTCCGGACTCCGACCCCTGGCTGCCCAGGTACAAGCGGACTGCTTAGTCTGCCAAAAGAATAACCCCCGACCGGGACATCCTGTGCCACCAGCTGCCCTAGAACCCACTCTGGGCCCCGGACAAGTGTGGCAAATAGACTTTACTGAGTTTCCCCGGACCCAAGGGTTCAAATATCTCCTTGTTATAGTGGATCGGTTCAGCGGATGGCCAGAAGCCTTCCCCTGCTGTAACTGCACTGCCAGGACAGTGGCCCTCAAGTTTGTTAAGGAGCTCATTCCTCGCTTTGGACTCCCCCTGTGGATGGAATCTGACAATGGGACACACTTCACGTCAAAAATCATTCAAAGCATCTCACATGCCTTACAGATCCCCTGGAACTCCATACGCCCTGGAGACCGCAAGCCAGTGGTGTCGTGGAGCGTACCAATCAGACCCTTAAATGGCATCTCTCAAAAGTGTGCCAAGAAGCCTCACTGCGATGGCCTGATGCTTTGCCCCTTGTCCTACTCCGTATCCGCGTTCTCCCAAAGGGTAGATTAGGGCTCAGTCCCTTTGAAATTACGTTTGGAAGGGCATGGCCTATAAATGGCACCCCGGTTCTGTCAGGGGAATGGGAGTTGGGTAATGTTTTTTTGTCACAGTATATGTGTTCCCTGTCTGCTGTTCTCTTGTCTCTTCACAGGTATACCAAGGATTCCCAGCCTCTCCCCTTGGACTCTCCCGTTCACTCCTTACAGCCCGGTGACTCTGTGCTTGTTCGCACCTGGAAAGACGAGCCTCTCCAGGAAAAGTGGAAAGGACCCTATACCGTCCTGCTGATCTCCCATACAGCGGCAAAGATCAAGGGACACAAGAACTGGATCCATCACTCTCGTCTGAAGGCAGTACCTGCCCCCTCGTCAGCAGAACAGTGGACCGTCCAACCTGCTGACTCCTCATCTAGTGACGATCTCGGGCTAAAGCTACTGTTTAAAAGACACAAATAGCGGGCACCTTAATGCTAAAATGGGCCCACCCAGGTACTGGAGATCCTGGGTTGGGAAGACTCTGGTAATAATTAATTGGGTAACATTGTTATTCTTTGTATTGGTATTTCCAAACTGTGCATATCGGGAGCATAACTCCTTTGTTTTGCTTGCGCACCATGTTGCTACTTTAACAAACCAGACTGATTGCTGGGTGTGTGCTCCAACTCCACTATCCCCCAAAACGGGAATGCCCCTTGACAGGCTGCCCTTGACCCTAGCAGAATTAGCCACCACCAAAGAGCAGGAAAGAACGGACTCACCGTTCTGGAACAAGACCTCTTTACAGCAGGCCACCTATCAGGACCAGGAGTATTCAGTTGCAGTACTCACTGAGGGAGTGTTATGTTTTACCCGAAACCAATCTGATCCCTATGGGCATCCTGTGGGAAAGAGCTCCTGTGTTATTACACAGTGGGCTGATGGGTATTGGATAAAGACCAACAGGGGAGGCCAACGGTGTGGGTGTAATGGTTCCTCCCCTTTTAGGGAAACAATTACAAATAATCTTACCACAAAAAAGGGGTTTGGAAATGTAACTTGCCGTCCAGTTAATATCTCCAATGTAGCAAGCCAATGGTGGGTTTGTAGTGGTCCCTATGGCGAGTGTAATTTGAACGGCACAATTAGAAATGCCCCCACTTGTACCCAATCAGGAGGATGGGATGCCCCCCTAGGGGCATATGAACTGTTTGGAAAAGCAGCCTTAAATATCCCAGGAATCCCCTTAAGAAACAGTCCTTATTGGGCCCTACAGGGTCACTATTTTGTATGTGGCCGAAAGGCTTACAAGGTGCTGCCAGCCAACTGGACAGGTAGCTGTTATATAGCTCATGGAGTTCCTCATCTTTCCATAACTGCCACACTGCCCAAAGGAAAGATTAGAAATGCCCGAGACACCTCTGTTGAGTCACGAGAAAAGACCCTGCGGCGACTGACTAAGGCATTGGAGGGCAATATGAAGAATCCCCTCACAACCGAGAAGCTGGTAGGGTGCTCTGTACTGGGAATAGCGCCACTGTTTACCGGGCCAGCCCTGGCATGCATAGGCCGCTATACTGTAAGGCTGCAGATGGTACTTGAGAAAGTGGCCTTAGAGTTAGAGGACTTGGTTAGTGATTTAGGGTCAGCAGTAAAAACATTAAATAAAGAGGTACAGCAGCTCAGGACGTTTTCCCTCCAAAACAGGCTGGCTTTGAACTATCTCTTGGCATCCCAAGGAGGGGTTTGTGCCCTTATCGAGCCCCGATGTTGTGTATATGTAAATGATAGCAGTTATGAGATCTATGAAAAGGTGGTACAGGCTGAGGCCCATGCCTGAGCCGGAGCACAGGTTGCCTATACTGCCCCAGAGAACAATTGGTTGCAAACCTTGTTTTCAGGCTGGGGTTTGTCGTCTTGGCTTGGTGGTTTATTTAGCCTGCTATTGAAATTTCTCTTTCTTGTACTGCTTGTATTACTGGTATTATGCTGTGCGGTATGTGTGTCAGGGCCCTTTTGCAAAAGTTAGTAAGTCATTCTCTTCAGGGCTATCACAAAGTGCTTATGCAAAGTCATATTGTAAAGAAATAAGTAGCCCAAGTGAGAAAACTCAGAGCCAAGGCTGTTGAGTGTTCTCAAAGGGGGGAGTTGTTGGGAACACTGGGGCATGGTCGCTAGGTAACTCGAGGGGGTGGAAGACCACGAGTGTCGATGAAGCCCCCTCGCACTAGGCCCCTGTGTCCTTGCCCCCCCCCCTCCTGCCTGGAGGCACTCGCAGCAGCTCTGTGTGCTAGGCCCAAGTGTCCTTGGCCCCCCCGCCTGGAGGCACACACAGCAGTTATGCTGAGAATCTGCAACAGTATGTTGCAGAGTCAGACTGCCTGAAACTAAGCAAGGCCAAACAGGGGAGATATGGAAGAACAATGCTGAATAAAGCAGCTTTATGTATGGTTTAACAAATGATACAGAGAATCAGGGAACTAGCTGGGAACTGGATTGGCTGGCTATATGGATACTTGGGGCAGCTTCCTATTGGATAAGTATGCTGGGAAAAAGGATGTATAAAAGCCTGTGTAACTTCCTGCTCTGGTGTGCAGGATTTGAGATTTTATTCTCCCTGTACCTTTTTGCAGCTGCAAATAAACTTTTCTGCTTCTCCACCCCGTTGTGATTATTGGGTGTAGCACACCGGGTAACGAACCACTCAAGCTGTTGTTCAGCCTCTCGGCACTGGGTGCCGGCAACACTATCCATTGCAACAGGCAGGGCCATGCGTCTAAGTGATCTAGAAACAAAAGGCTCTGAATTCCTAGCAATCCCTTTAAATATTTATTTTCCTGATTTCATTTCCCCAGTCCACAGTATTTTAAGAACAAGGAATAAAATCATATTAAACAATCTACATTTATTCCCTTCAGTTCCTGCAAACGACAAAAGAAAAGAAAAAAAGAACACATCTATTGGTTTTAAAACATTTGAACAAGTACCAGAACAGTCAGATTCAAAAAACATTAACACAACAGAAATTACTTTACAGAAACTATTAGTCTATAGGACTGGGTGCCTTATGCTTGCACACAACACTGTGTACGTACATACCTTCACAAACACACACACACACACATATAAGGCACCAATATATACATACCTTCACAGACACACACACATATATATGTATACATATATATGGGGAGGGTGCAAAAGGTGTCATATATGTAGGGTTCCAACCCACCAGGATTGTCCTGGAGTCTCCAGGAATTTAAGGAGTACTTGTGGCACCTTAGAGACTAACCAATTTATTTGAGCATGAGCTTTCGATGCATGATGCATGATGCATCCGATGAAGTGAGCTGTAGCTCACGAAAGCTCATGCTCAAATAAATTGGTTAGTCTCTAAGGTGCCACAAGTACTCCTTTTCTTTTTGCGAATACAGACTAACACGGCTGTTACTCTGAAACCAGGAATTTAAGGTTAATCTTTAATTAAAGATTATGTCATATGACGAAACCTCCAGGAATACGTCCAACCAAAATTGGCAACCTTACCTATATGTTTCAGAGTGGTAGCTGTGTTAGTCTGTATCAACAAAAACAACAAGAGTCCTTGTGTCACCTTAGAGACTAACAAATTTATTTGAGCATAAGCTTTTTGGGCTAAAACCCACTTCATCAGATGTATGAAGTGAAAATTATAGTAAGCAGTATAAATATTACAGCACATGAAAAGATGGGAGTTGCATATATGTGTGTATATAGGGAGAGAGCCCAGAGCTCTCAAGTCTGTAGATTACTAGATAACCACGGCGAACCCTCTGCCAATGTTCAAGCCCTTTCTTCAAAGCAAAGAGGGGCTACAGCGTCTCCATTGTAAGAATTTTTATAACAAGCAAAACAATGTGTCATCCCCCCCACTAAACTTGTTCTTAAAAAAAAATAGCTAAGCTATTTTTGCTGAAACTTTCCAAATAAATTCAGCCTCAGATGGGCACCCGGCATGGAAAATTTCAGCCCAAACAGTTTAAATTGGACCAAATTATAACCAACTGAAAACAGAAAGGCCTGTTCAACATTAACTAGAGACTTCACTACCTGGGTTGTCTATATGTTTCCATAGTCTCTGTAGATGGTTTGTCACCTCCAGAGTATTGATTCATGGCAGGTGGCGGCCCTACAGAATCCTTGCCTCAGTTTCCCTACACCAGGCTTTGCTATCTCTCCTGATGATTCACATGGCAGAGCCCTCCTGCGGTCACTCTCAATCCCCTTTCAGGGTCCTCCAAGTCGAAAATGAACACCACCTTCAACAATAGACCCTACAGAAAATAAACAAAAGGTCTTCTGCCCCTCCTAGGTTTGAATTACAGCCATTCTCATAGAATATCAGGATTGGAAGGGACCTCAGCAGGTGATCTAGTCCAACCCCCTGCTCAAAGCAGGACCAATCTCCAATTTTTGCCCTAAATCACCCCCTCAAGGATTGAACTCACAACCCTGGGTTTAGCAAGCCAACGCTCAAACCACTGAGCTATCCCTCCCCTGTTATGCTCATCAGAGCACTGGGCTTTCTCATGCTTTACTAGAGCACTGACAGCCTCCTTTCTAACAGCTACCTTGGACTGGGAATAGTCGCTTACTGCTTTATCCTCTCCTTCAGCTCCCCTTTCCTCTTCAGGGACACTGGCCCTAGGTCTGCCTTCCTGGAGCCTGGTCTTTGTTCTAGGGCCCACTACAGGAACCAGCTATACTCCTGTAGCTCTTTCCCTTGGCCTTCTTTTTGCTGTGCAGTTGCAGCAGGGAAAGGCTAACTGAACAGGGTTAGCTAATCCTAAACTTCCTGGCCCTTAAAAGTACAGCCCACCCAGTTATAGTGCCATTCAACTGAAATGATCCCAACACATTTCACAACCTGTGGACCAGCTTCTGCCACCAGTAACATCCAGACAATCTTGGCACAGTATTGCCAACAAGAGACATTCCAAAATCATGAGTCAGCCCTGTTCCTCTCCCAAATCTTGAGAATTTTAGATTTGAGGATCTTTTTATTATGTTTGTTTCTGCGTGTTCAGAGTGCAAGTTTATCTCTGCAACCGTGAGAGCTAAAAACTGACTTTTTCCCAATAGAAAAGTGGTATTCTTAGTGATTCTCTTGATTCCAATAGAGGGAGCTTGAAGAGAAACATCAGCAAAATCTCAATATTGCAACAAGTGCAGTGTGGTCACTGGGGTGTAACTCAGGACAGGCCAACACTCATATGGCCACACTCAAACTATCACACCTTAGGCAGACTGCGGCTACTAGGTTAACAAAATGGGCAAAACAAATGCTTCACTTGAGTGGAAGGCAAGGAAATTTTAGCAAAACATGTTGGGGTAAAATTTTTAATGTTCCCAAAGAACAGACTAGATGTTGGTTGTGTGTATATCTATATATTTCCCCTGAAAGTTTCTCACAGGGTGACCTGAGTGGAATTCAATTTCTTTCCTTTGAAAAGAGAAAGAGTTGAGTCAATCTTGCCAGAATTTGAACCTGTGACTCCAGGGAGTCTAAGAATTGTCAACCCTTAGGCTCAGATTTTAAGCCATCACCCTCCAGCATATGATAAAAGGTATTCTATAAAGAAAGGAAGCAGATTTGTAATGAAAGGATAAGTAAAGCTTTGTGGGTGAGATACATAGTGAATAAAGTTTAAGAGTTTGGGGAAGCCATTTTTGATTCAGGTTGATAGTGGGTCAGAATAGGAGAAATAAGTTGGATAACATAAGAGCTAACCTGGAGATTCACGCAAATCTTGAACGGAATCCAAAGATTTGCTGAAATTTAGAGCGAGTTCAGGAAAATTTTGTTGTTTTTCTTTTGTTTGTTTGCTGGTTGCATACCCCTTATTTTCTTGGGGTCATCTGAGCCTGAAAGAGAAACTGACTGGAAATATGGCTGTTTTTTTAATATTTCTATCATGCCTGAATCTGAGATGTAAGGTCTATACTTCATAACTGCAGAGTAGTAAATAGGGCAGCTACCTTTTAAAATGGCACGAGGACTGATTCTGGAGTTACATATCACTGAATCACTTTGTACCTGAAACTATCAACTGGCCCAGACTTGCACCCATATCAGGCCTCAATTGCCCTCAAGTTGCTAGGGATTGACTGAAGCATTCATCAAGGGCCAGTTGTCAATATCTCTTTATTATACTGCAATCTATCACATGAATAAAATAAATAGAAAATGGCAGTGCTACATAATGCCCCACAGAGTACATTTATCTGCCTCCCATGAAACTCCACCCAAAACTTAAATCTCAGCCTATTTGATTGTCCAACAATATCTGACTACTCTAATGTTTTATTAATTAGAAAACACTTTGGGTTGTGACCAGAACCAGAAGTGATGCTATATAGCGAGAAAGATTGTGTGTGTGGTACCTCCTCCCCTTATCAGAGGTAGGAGTCTATTTACAAATGATTTCAAACCCATGTTCTGTAGACGGGGAGCCTGATTTCAACACAACACTGGTGAAAATCAGATATGACTCCATCCTCGTCAGTGGAAATACGCCATTTTAAAATGGGAATGTGTAATGCTGTGTCTCTTCAAGGTCATCATGCTGCTGTACACTGAAAAACTTAGTTTCCTCTTATGGAAGTTTAGTGCAAGTGTTTTTAGAAGGAGCAGGCTACCAGCTGCAGAAGTTCTGCTAGTAAAACAAGATTAAAGCTGCGTCTCTCTAATAGGAGGTTGTGTCTCTCTAATGGGACTGGACTTTTCTTCTACAAGACAGAACTCAGTGTGAGGACCATGTAAAAAAGTCTGGATCAAGACCTAACTTTTAGGTGCCTGTCTAACCCAAACCTGATCTCAGAGCTTTTGAGGTTCACCTAACACTAGGTACCTTCATATAAGGCAATGACATAGGTACATCATCTACTTACAAACTATGCCATGCTAGCTTGAAATAACCAAAAGTTACTGCTTTCATGTGATGCAATGGCACCCACAAGCTCTGACTCCTGAATTTTTAAAACTCATAGGAGAAGGCAGATGGTATTCTCCAGTTCGCACACTGCTCTACTGCACAAAACTAAAGTTTAAATGATCAGCTACCTGCCATTTTTGAAATTGCTGTAGATAAAAACTCTTTGATTTCAGATTTCTGTTGCTTGCTCGCAGGCTTATGGAGAATAATTGCTACCATAAGAAAACGACTGAAATAGACAATAAATGGAATTTGGCTGAAGTACATTGTAATTCTGCTCCCTATTGGTATGTGCTGTGCCACAGAGACAAGTGTTTGTTTTAAACAACGATAACAAAAAAATAGCTAATGGGGGGGAAACCCCACTAGTTTAATAGTTCTGATATAATAATCTTTGAACCAGCTAAGATGGAAACTTAATTGTTACTGAAAAGATTAAACAGACTATGTATGCCTGATATAAAACACGTGGGACCATATGCTACCCTACTAGGCAGAGGAAGGAAATGAGGCATCAAATAACCCAGAATAAAGAGGGAGAACCCCATTCATAGAGTGACAGCCTCTTCCTGTATCTGCAAGTGCCCCTCCCTCTACCCCGAAGCAAAAACATAAGAAATATCCAGTGGTTCAACAGAAGTTTGAAAAAGGGGTTGTGGTTAATGGGCAGCATCACCCTGGCAAAGCCCTTGCTGCTGCAATTGGCAGTGTGGAGGTGCTCAGCTCCGGCCTTCATGGAACTCCATTTACTTCAGGCAGTCAGACCGCATGCTCTCACTTGTGGGGTCAGAGTCTAGTAAAGCTACACAGCCCCTTATGAACCATGGGAAAAACCAGCACTATTCAAAGCTGCAAGAGGCAATATTCACGCTCCATATTAGTATTAATATAGCAGCTGTGTGTGCCAGTCATGGACCAGGGCCTCATTGTGCTAGGCACTGTACAGACACAACAAAGAGACCATCCCTGCAACAAAGAACCATTTTGGAGGGTTTCAAGGGAGCCATCCATGCCGATGGTATAGTTTCAGCTCATGTTATGGTGTCGAAGTAGCCAGGTGTCCACAGCCAGCAGCCAGTGATCCTGGATGCTTGGCTGAGGCCCTGTCCCTTCTGCAGTTTGTAGAGGGCATTTTTTGTCTCTCGTCTGTGCTTTCGATTCAGCAAGTTCTCCCTTTCGCATGTTTTTACACAGAAGGTAAATTCAGGGGCCTTATGCTCTGATCTTGTACCAGTCAGGTCAGTGGAAGTTTTACCCATATTTCTAAACCCCAAATCTTAATAAATAAATAAATAAATAAAAATTATGAGACAGGCCTCCAGAAATCATGAGACTGGCTTTAAATTCAAGAGTTTTTTTAGTTTATTTACTTTTAAAATATTGTGTTTCTTTGGTTTCTAAGCCTTTAGGATGCTCTTGGGTCACATCTTCAATATTTTCTTTGAAACCATGAGGGATAAACCATTAAAACAAAACAAAAACCTAAAACTGAGATTCTTGTATAATCACTTGACTCCAGGAACTGGGTGTATAAGAAAACCCACCAAATTATGAGATACCTGCAATCAAACTGAAAAGTTGGTGACACTGGTTTTACCATTGAGTTCAGTGGCAGAAGGTTCGGCCCCTGAGCCCTGTCTTCACAGATGAAAACAATGATCCCATCTGGCCTTATAATTTAGTCTGACCTCCTGTATAATACAGGCCAGAGGACTTCCCTGAATGAATTGCTGTTTGAAATAGAGCACACCTTTGAGGGGGTAAAAAACATTCAATCTTGATTTTAAAATTGCCAGTGATGGAGAATTTACTACTGTCCCGTTGTTAAATTGTTACAATGATTAATTATCTCAGCTGTAAAAAATGTGCACCTGATTTCCAATCTGAATTTGTCCAGCTCCATTTTCCACCCATTGGATCTTGTTATACTTTTGCTAGATTGAAGAGCTCTCTATTATCAGATTGTGTTCCCCATGTATGTACATATAGACTGTGATCAAATAACCACTTAACCTTCTGTTTGTTAAGCTAAATAGATTGAGCTCTCTCACTACAAGACATGTTTCCCATCCTTCAGTCATTCTCATGACTCTTCTCTGAAGACTCCCCAATTTATCAATGTCCTTCTTGAATTGTGGACACAAGAGCTAGACACAAGAGTCTAACAGCAGTCTCACCAGTGCCAAATTCAGAGGTAATAAAACTTCCCTCCTCCTCAGGATTCCCCTGTTTATACATCCAAGGATCACATTAGCCCTTTTGGCCACAACATCTCATTGGGAGCTCATGTTCAGCTAAATATCTACCATAAGCCCCAAGTCCTTTTCAGAGTCACTGGTTCCTGGGATAGAGTCCCCCATACTGTAAATATGGCCTGCATTCTTTTTTATGACACTTTATATTTGGGCGTATTAAAATGCATGTTCTTTGCTTACACCCAGTTTCCCAAGTAATCCAGATTGTTCTGTGTCAGTGACCTATCCTCTTCATTATTTACAGTGCCTCCAATCTTTGGGCCATCTACAAACTTGACCAATGATTTTATGTTTTCTGTCAGATCATAGATAAAACTGTTAAATAGTGTAGGGGAAATCCCTGCAGGACCCCACTCGATGATAATTCCCCATTTGGAGACCTATCATTTAGCTAGTTTTTAATCCATTTAATGTATGCTGTGTTGATTTTGTACTGTTCGTAATTAGAACGTTGTCCAGTACCAACTCAAATGCTTTTCAAAAGTCTAAGTATATTGTATCAGCACTATTACCTATCTCAAACAACCTGTAATCTTATATTTAAAAAAGATATCAAGTTAGTTTGACAGGATCTATTTTCCATAAACCCAAGCAGGCTGCATTCATTATATTACCCTCCTTTAATTCTTTATTAGTCCCATATCAGCCATTTCATTATTTTGCCCTGGATCGATGTCAGACTGACAGAGCTATAATTACCTGAGTTGTCCCGTTCACCCTTTTTAAAATATTGGCACAACATTAGCTTTCTTCGAGTCCTCTGGAACTTCCCCACGGTTCTAAGATTTATTGAAAATCAACTTTGACAGGCCAGAGAGCTCCTCAGCTAGTTCCTGGATGCAAGTTATATGGACCTCCTAATTTAAATAAGTCTAGCTTAAGCAGCTGCTGTTTAAAGTCCTTCTTAGTTATTATTGAAATGGAAAGTATTCCATTGTCATTATATGATATGACTACATCATCTAGCTTTTTCCTAAATAAAGAACAGAAATATTTATTGAACTCTCCTGCTTTTTCTGTATTATTGGCAATTCAATCCATTTTCATAATAATAATAATGGACCAATACCATTGTTAGGATTCCCTTTATTTCTAATGTACTCCTTTTTACTGTACTGAACTCTGCTGCCTATAGATGTTTCCTTGTGTCCTTTGGCTTCCCATATCAATTTTCTACAATTCCTAGCTTCCAATTTGTATTAATTACAGAAAACTTCCCCTTTCTTCCAGTTGTCATTTTTAATAGCTACTTTCACTTCCCCTCTAACCCAGGTTGTTTTTATTTTATTTTTTAAAACCAGTGTGGGCTTCTCAGGTATCTGATAAACTGATCTTAACCAGTCACCAATTTTCATTCTTTTTTTTTTCCTCCCAACTGATTTGGTACCTCAAGAGACTGACCTGCAGAAGTCATAGGAGAGAATAAGGTGGCCACGGAAAGTGACTCTGCACAGCACAGTGGCTGGCAGGGGAGCCAGCAGGGCAATGAGCCACTGCTGAGGTGGCCAGCACAACAGAACGGAGGCTGGTGTGGCAGCCAGTCAAAGTCAGGTGCCTTCTTCCCCAGGTGGGAGGTGAACTCACACAGATGCACCGCTGAACTCTGGGTTCTCACTGACCAAGGACAACCACTGTGAGTGGGGTGTGGTGAGGGAGCAGAGTGGGGCAGAGAAAAAGAACTTTTGGTTGTAGAACTCAAGAACATGAGGCAGAAGACACTACCTCACTCACTCTTGGGTGGGCGTCCTGCTCAGAGTTTTCTGTTTATGAATCCTGCTTGTGGCATTTTCCCTAATTAGTGTTGGGTGACTTCCCTCCTTTCATTAAAAGTTTCTTTTCTACACTCAGAGACTCTGTGCTTATGAGTGGGGAAGTATTGCCTCTCAGAGGCTCCAAGGGGTGGTGTGTAATTTCCCCAGGTTACTGGGTGGAGGCTCAAGCTGGTTCTGTGTTGTATTGTTGAAAAAGAACTCCTAAATATCGGACTCAGGCCTGGTTGCTGCCAGGGGTTACAGAACTTCTGAGGACATTTTAGTACTGGCAGTCTGAGACCACCATATGTTATGCATATTGAAGACCCTCAAGAAAATTCAGCTTTTTTCCCACTCCTACACATTTAGATAGGTGCTTAAGGAGCCAGTCATCCAGTTCTCTAGTGTCATCTGGTGGTTGGTAGCATATCATCTTGTACTTTTTCTGACAGAATATTGATCCAAGAGCATTCTAAAACATTTGCTTCCAACTTATCAGTGCCTCACAAATAAGTAATGCAATTTCTGACACACACTGCCACCCCGCTCCCCTTTTGCACACTCAACCTTCCGAATTCCCTGAAATCGTCTACAATCTGTGAGATATCCCATGACACAGTGCCATTAGTGCTGATATATACCATTATAATCAATCCTTGACCACCGATTTCAGAAGTCTCCAATCTTAATCACATCTCATGTCTTAGCTCCAGGAAGCACACTGTCCTGGTGTCTGACTGTCCCTTGCAGAACATTCTTTCCATTCTTTTTATATGGATGGGTGGAGATCTCTGTGGGCAGTCTTGATTTTCTTGAAAGTTGGACTGAGCAGCCATCCATAGGTATGTCCCTTATACCTCTCCATTCCATTTGGCAAGCTGAATCTTCAGAGATATCTTCTGCAGTTCCATGCTGAGAACCTGGAAATTAATGGAAACTTGTAGCTGTGTGGAATTCCATTTGGTCTTCTTCTCTCTGGTGGTCTCAACCTGCACATCCTCAGATGCCTCCTGACATGCAGAATGCTGCTTCCTCCTTTTGTCTCTGGCGATATGAATTTCCACGCCCATGTGATTTTTTCTTTCTCTGATTCCTTAGTGGTTGATTCCTTTCTTCCTAAAATCTGGAATGGTGATACTTCCAACCTTAGTTGTTCAAGAACTCTTCAGCTTCTCTGAGACTTTTTCGTGTCGGTACTTGTCCTTCCAATCCAAAAATATTTTCTTCCAGCACTGCCACCAACTTGCTTTTCATACAGAGGAAGGAAAGAAAGCATAAGAACATAAGAACGGCCATCCTGGGTCAGACCAAAGGTCCATCTAGCCCAGTGTCCTGTCTTCTGGCAGTGGCCAATGCCAGGTGCTTCAGAGGGAATGAACAGAACAGGTAATCATCAAGAGATCCATCCCCTGTTGCCCATTCCCAGCTTCTGGCAAACAGAGGCTAGGGACACCATCCCTGCCCATCCTGGCTAATAGCCATTGATGGACCTATCCTCCATGAATTTATCTAGTTCTTTTTGAACGCTTTTATATTCTTGGCCTTCACAACATCCTCTGGCAAAGAGTTCCACAGGTTCACTATGCACTGTGTGAAGAAATACTTCTTTTTGTTTATTTTAAACCTGCTGCCTATTAATTTCATTTGCTTACCCCTAGTTCTTGTGTTATGAGAAGGAGTAAATAACACTTCCTTATTTAGCATGGCACATCCATTTCAAGTCACAACCACTGATCCATAGCTGGCCATCAAAATACTGTATGTAAAGTTGCACCTAGAAAGAGAGCCTCTTATTCTCTTTCTCCAATTCTCTTTCCCTGTTCACTGATCAAGAGTTCACCAAACAACTGACTTACCTATTAAGTCTTACTGCTCAATTCCAACCCCTTGTTAACACAGAGCATCTAACCACTCAAGAGAATTTAAACACTGCTGCTGATCAAAGACCCCAGGGTGACAGCTACACACAGCCCATACCAAGACAAAAACAAACAAATCTGTCTCACCTGGCCTACTTAGGGGCACATGGTCTAACCAACATGCACAGAGAATGAACAGGCAGATCAAACGCACCACTCCCCATGTCCTTCGGCCTCCAGCATAGGAACCACAGCTATACTCTCCAAAACTCTCATTTGATGATTCTGCTCAACTTCTTCTTAAAAGCCTCCAATATAAAAGGAAAAAAATGAAAGTGGACATTATAACATGGGGCGGAGGAAGGGGGGCAAAGAGACAGACAGACAAAGTGCAAAAGAAGCAGACAACATTTTACTATTTTACTGGTTAAACAATAGGCTAGTCCTCCTGTCTATTTAAATAACTGTCTATCTGATCTATCTGTGTTCTTATTTGGCAGACATTACTGTATTATCTGAGCATACACACTTCAGGTTTCCTTACTGCATCTGTATCGATTTCTTCCATAGACCTCATTTCATATTGTGCCTTGAAAATTAAATGATCTATTTAGTTCCAATACAGTCCAGGATTTTAATTGGATTTCGAGGCAGTAATTTATGTAATATTAATGGATACTTTCAGAAAGTTGCTAATTAACAGCTGACCTTTATTTTTCCTGAAAAAGAAACTTTTCTTTTCTTTCTCTTTCTTTCTTTCTTTCTTTCTTTCTTTCTTTCTTTCTTTCTTTCTTTCTTTCTTTCTTTCTTTCTTTCTTTCTTTCTTTCTTTCTTTCTTTCTTTCTTTCACTTCCTCACTAAGAGTGGACTGAATTTAAATTAGCAAAAGCTATCACACATAAGAAGGATATTGGGGCATATCAAGATATACAATGTATCTGATCACCTTATACCCATAAAAATGGCTAAATAATTTAAATTCAATTTAATCAAATGTATTTTCAGTGAGAAACTTAGGTTCTGGGTGATGGATTAAAAGTTTTATATAACCCAGGCATTTTATAAACTACTGCCAAACAAATTCAAAGTAAAAGATTATATTTCGTTTCCTTTTTTTTTATGTTGCAAGAGTTCTTCATTTTGTGCTGTTTTCATAAGAGCTGGGGAATAAATACATACAGCATCATTTAAACGTTTTATGAAAAGCAAAAGTGAAAGATCCAGGGCTACCATCTCGTACTTTAAAAGAATAAACTTGCTTGCGCTTTTATTTCTGTCCCAACAATTTCTTAAGTTCCTCCACCCCAAAGTCAAAGATTTGAGGGGATCATTCCTCAGACAACCCCCTAATATTTGGAAGCCCTGCTATAAATTGATTCTTTATCATCTGTTTGAGCTGTGAATTGTGCCTAATTTTTAAAGAATGTTTCTTTTAAATTCCTGGGTCTGGATTTGTTAACATATTTCTGGTGAACTGGACAAATAATTAAACAAGCAAATAAATAATAAGCATTCAAACATATATGGGCCTCATTGTCTATTGAGCTGTATGTTGTGTAGCCCTTTACACCAGTGTGAAGCAAGTGTAAAATGCTACCATTGCTATTTAGTACCATTTTACATCCACTTCACTCTAATGTAAATGACTATAAAAGGAGTAGGACAATGGAGAATAGACCCATATATATCCAGTGAAAAATTCATTTGACCAGCTCAAAGGATGGGTCACCGTCATGTCTTGTCTATGCTCAGAAGTTACAGTGGTTTTCCTTAAATCAAATTAGGCTATGTCTACACTACATCTTATATTGGCATAACGTATGCCACTCAAGAGAGTGAATAAATCACCCCCCTGAATGACACAGGTTACACCAACATAAGCACTGGTGTGGACATTCTATCTCGGAGGTTCAAAAAAGAACCAGATAAGTTCATGGAGGATCGGTCTATCAATGGCTATTAACCAAGATGGGCTGGGATGGTGTCCCTAGCCTATCTTTACCAGAAACTGGAAATGAGCGACAGGGGGTGGATCACTTGATGATTACCTGTTCTGTTCATTCCATCTAAAGCACCTGGCATAGGCCACTGTTGGAAGACTGGGCTAGATGGACCTTTGGTCTGACCTAGTATGGCCAGTCTTATGTTCTTATGTTCCCTGTTGATGCTAAGCTGTGAGACAAGCTGAGTGAAATAATATCTTTTATTGCACCAACTTCTTTTGTCTTCTAATATCTTCTCTTGGACCAGCTCTGTGTACGCTTGAAGACTGTCTCTTTTATCAACAGAAGTTGGTTCAATAAAAGACATTGCCTTAGCCACCTTTTGTCTCTAATACCCTGGGACTGACATGGCGACAACACCCTGTGAACGTACTAATCTGTGCCAGGCAAGATGCCCCTCGAAAAGAGGCTAGCCTGGGTCAGACATGTCGGAAACAGGGTCACGCTGTCTACAACAGCAACCAAACTGTTTTCACCTTCAGCTGAAAGCATGTTTAATGAGGCTGAGTCACTGCTGGCCTGCAATGTGCGTCGTCATTCTAGGGCTGTCAGGTGTCCATTTTCCGACTGGAATGTCTGGTCGAAAAGGGAACCTGGCAGCGTCTGGCTGCCCACAGTAACAGGCTTCTGCCACTAGGGAGAGGGAAGAGCGGCAGCAGCATCTGGAGCCACATGGAGGAGCTGCTTTCTACTCAGCAGCTGACATCTGACTGAGGGCAGTAGCTGGCTTCTGGACCCGGCTCCAAGAGGTAGATGCCGTCACCAGGGGCAGGGGAATCCTGTCTGTCCCTGATTCTGCTCCACCATGCCCCGATTGCCCTGGCCCCAACCCCTTGCTATGGGGACTGACCCCTCCCTGCCCTGGCCCCTCGCTCCAGGAACCAACCAATGCTGTGCCCCGATTGGACAGTGAGGGAGGCTCTGCGTCAGCTCCTCCCAGCCTGGCTCTGCAGACAGAAGGTGAGTCCCAGGAGGGGGACAGTGACCAAGGGGAGGGGCTGGAGAGGAGTGAGAAGGGGTTGGGGCATGGCAAGGGTGGGGCAAGAGTGTCAGTTTTCAGCAATTACAAAGTTGGCGACCCTATTTACACAAGTGCAGTGTGGGAGGGAAATGCTACCATTTTGGTGTAGTAACGCTTTTTGCAGCCATTTTGCACACTGATAAGCGAGCACATACATTTATCAGGCTCAGTATTTGTACCTAGGGCCTCAGGACATATCTGTGTTAGCTAACCCTATAGGTTCAGCTAACCTAAGGTAAACACAATTTCCCAATATGGATGCATCAAAAGCATGCTGAAAGCCATTTTCTGAAATGGGTTTAACACTAAGGATCCTGACCCAAAGCCCATTGAAATCTAGGGAAAGCCTCCCATTGACTTCACTTGGCACTAGGTAATTCTATTAAACCGAAGGTAGGGAATACAAGAGAAAGAGTTTCCCAGAGCAAGTGCAACCCTGTATTAGCAAATTGCATATATCACAGTGAAGATAAGGGGTTTCAGATTAGGTAATCACCCAAAAGATTAAAATGCTCATCTCAAGCTTATTTGAACTATCCTAATGTCTTGGGTTTATTAGCCCGGACGGAGATTCCCATAAGAATAGGTTTGTATTACTGGTATGTCTACAGCAAGTCCCACTCAGGGACAGCAAGTGCAGAGGTTCTGGTATATGAATAAAAATAATAATTTAAAAAACCCCACACCACCACATGTTTAGAACCTGAAAACAGCCAGTTTTGGTTCAGTTCAACAGTAAAGTTCCTTTTTAAAAAAATGCACCCACCTGTAAGGAGTATAAGCCCAAGTTACAAGAAACTTGCTCCTACAAAGTCCAAGAGACAGGAGAAAAAGTCCCCTTCTTGTTGTGAGTGAGTGAGACTGGATGCTAATAGACCTTATAATCACAGAAATGTTATTTTTATTAGGGTTACATCTGCAGGCCCAACTGAGGCTGAAACCTCATTGTGCTAGGTGCTGTACAAATACATAGTAAAAGACAGTCCATGCTCCAAAGAACTTATACTTTCAAATTAGACAAATGATGGGAAAGAAAACAGATGCACAGAGGCCCACAGTGACTTGTCCAAGGTCAGACAGCAGGTCAGTGGAAGAGGTGAAAATAAGATTTGAATCTCCTGAGTTATTATCCAGTACCCAACCCATTGGACAGCACTGCCTTCCTTGTCATTCCAGTACAAGACAGGCAATACTTACAAGGTCCTCTCTAGCCCATCCTGTTGTTACCAGAGGATTTTTCCTTGCTGTCAGTTCTGCATGTCTTGGCCCATTTACATTTAGATGACCCAAGTGAGCTCACTGATTTCCACAATCCATTAAAGCTGGTCAGGACATTGTTCCCAATAAATGGCTTGCATTTTTAAAAAAAATATCCCTTTGCTTTTTAAAGCTAAAACATTGACAAGAGTGAATTTGCATCTCCCTGCCTCATGTTGTCACTGCGTTTCTTCACGTCCCTTGGTTCGTGAGCGAGCCATTGTTCCAAATGGAAGCCAACCCTGGAAATCTCAGCACCAGTATATCCGAAATGTCACCGGAGAAACACATCCACACAATCATCACCATTATTCTTCCCTCTTCTAAGAGATGTTTGCAGGTCCTAGATACCTATTTTGGATGCTTTGGGAATAATAAAAACCATTAACAGATTGTTAATGTGACTTGGTAGCAGACCAAGCAGAGACTTATAAAACAGTAAAGCTTTACAATCAATCTGATGTGTAACTAGGCACTCATGGAATCAGGTATACCATCTTTAGGGACAAATACCAGCTCTTCTTAGCACCCCAGCAGGGTACAACCCATGAGACCTCTGCAGCCTGCCTCAGTTCCATCAGTAAGTACTCTGAACTCTTTACCCTCGGGGAGAGTCTGTTGGCTGAATCTGTTGTGGAACCCTCACACTGAGCCAACCAGGCATCCTGAGCTAATCAGGTACTCCTTAGGACATGGGAGAGGGGGATGTTTGTCTCTTTCATGGTAGAAGAATGGAGAGTGGTTTCCCCTTCTCTCAGGTGCAAAGAGTTTGCTAAAAAAAACCCCCTCTTTTCTTTAGAGTTAAGGCAATATTGACCAGGAGCCAGCAAGAGTTATTACACCTCAGCAGAGACATGATCAGATACTATGGAAATGGAGAGTCAGAGGTACCAGAGAAATCCCGAAGATTTACCTCAGGTCTGCCACTTTCCTGCTGAGACCTTGAGCAAGTGACTTCACCTGTCTGTGCCTCAGTTTCCCCTATCACCGTTTGTCTGTTTTAACTACTTAGACTGTCTCTCAATATGTATTTGTGCAGCACCTACCACCCTTAACTCATTTGGGGCATCTGGCCACCACAGCAATATAGTTGATAATTTATTTTAGATAGCTGAGACATCCTGGATAACTGTTTATATAGAGAACAAAAATAATGAAAGCTCAGAGAAGCCCGATCAAGGAATGAGGGAATCTATATAAGTGTCTGCAAAATCATTGCAGGGATTGGGGTCACCAAGGCCTTTGAGTGCAGAATCTTTACAGTTGCCAGCAGTGCCCATGCTGCTAAATCCCAAAAGCACCTACCTCAATTCACAGATTGACACAATTATCACCATTATTCTTCTGTCCTTTAAGGAATGAATTGATTCTGGAATGAGTCATCTTAACAGCTGTGTCCTTAGAAACACAGCTGGATATATGTCAATCTTAAGTACTTATGTGATCCTCATTACCACAATATCTGAACACCTGACAGTCATTAACATATTTATCCTCACAACACCTAGGCACGGTAGGACAATGCTAGTATCCCTCTTTTACAGATGGGTTAACTGAGGCACAGAAAGGCTATATGACTTGCCCCAGGTTACAAATGACGTGAGTAGCAGAAGAGTGGATTGAAGTCATATATACTGAGTGTCCTAATCACTAAACCTGCCTTCTTCTCAAGGAGCCAAACTTTTCAAAAGCAGCAAGTGATTTTAGCTGTCTCAGTTCTTGGGTGTTCAGTTGGTGACACTTTAAAGGGCTGTAGAAAGAGGTATCAGTGGCTATGCTAATGCCCGAGTTAATCTTTAGAGCTTTCCCAGTGTGAGCTACATATTTACAGCCTGAGCAGACTCAGAATGAGCTGTGCGCTCTGTCATTTTCATTTTACCTGCCTGCTCCATGGAAATTTCCCACAGGACTAAAGTGAGGTATAGATAAACAGGTTCTGATCAAATAAGAAACTACTCAAACCTTCACCCAAGGATCAAAATGAACCTTCTTAAACATTTGAAAAATATTGTTTACATGCTTTTCATTTTCCCCCCATTTTTGCATGCTCAGCGCTGCTTCATTTCACCTTGGCCTTGGAAGCAGAAAGAAAACCTGTTTTATCAGCCTAGCTGTAATGAAGAACAATTGGAAATGCAGGGCTTGCTACTGCAACTAGTTCTCACAAAAATAAATAAACAAAGCCAGAGAAGGTAAAAGAAATGCGCCCTCCCCCCAACCCCCACCCCCAAATTCTAATCCTGTTCAAGTCCCTTTCTTCTGGGCTGGCTTTGTTAACGCAAAGACAACACAAAAACTTGGACAAAGCAACTCAAAGCACTGGATGACAACTTTCTTAGCCTTCAGCAAAGAAGACACTTTGGGTATGTCTACACTGCAATATAAGCCCATGGTTTGAACTCAGGCTCAAGCCCAAGCCTAAGCCCCCTTCCATCTACACACAAATTGTGCTAACCCACTGCTTAGACCCAGGTTTCTGGAACCTCCACAGGGGCAAAGGTTCAAGGCTGAGTCAAGCTGGGATCCAAGGTTAAAGCCTTATTGCTTTGCAGTGTAGACACCGCCCCACTGGACTCGTACTCTGGGAGTCCACCAAAAGTATCCCACAGGCCTACTTTCTTTGTCTTCTGGACAGTCAAGTTTGGTGGAGAGTCAGGTTTTCCCACACTGCACCATGAACAAAGGGCTAGAGGGGCCACATTTTTCAGGGGGAACTAGCCAGTCTGGGATAAGGATGGTTGGACTCATAATGCCATGTAGAAGCTAGAACCCCAGGCTGGGACCAAGAGTTCAACAATTCCTAACCTGGATTTACAAGTGAGTATAGATGCTCAAGCCCTAGATTAACAAAACCAGGGTCTGCTAACTCTAGTTCTACTAACTCTGGGCTTACACTGCTGTGTAGACATACCCTTTGTGCGTTTTCAGCTGCACTCCACCTTGCCTATGTGATAGGCAGAGAATATGGTCCCTTACATCCTGGGATTTAAGGATGCCACATTGAAATCAGTGCATCTAATCTAATTAAGTCTAAACTGGCTCAATGCACAATATAATCAGCCTGGAATGCGTCATTTTAACAGTTGTATCCTGAGAAACACAGCTGCACATATATCTCTCTAATCTCATCTCATCTAGACTAACACTTACTATCAGGCTGATGCCTCCTCTCCCTATTGCCATGAGGGCTGCAGAGAGAAGCCAGGCAGAGACTCCAAGTGCTAGGCGCAGAAACAGCTAAAGCAGAGCCCTCTGGACCTTTGGAGAACTTTCCAGTTTTGAGTGGATATTTTCTGACCTATACTAACCCGACTCCCCCTTCCTTGCAGTCTCTTCACCATCACTCCACACCTGCCCCAACCCCTTCACTCTCCCCCCTTTCCTTTCCATATAGCTAATCCCCTCCTATGTAAACCCACCACCCCAAAAAATAACTACATGAATTGTAGCACTCACATGACATTTGCTGCCATCACATTTTTCGGTCTCCATGAGTATTTTACTCCTTCCCGACCCTGTGTGTTTGTTGTCTATTTAGAGTGTAAGCTCTCTGACTGTCTCCTAGTCTATGTTTGTACAGCTCCTATCACAATGAAGCCCTACTCTTGGCTGGCTGTTGGGCATTACTGTGATAAGCATGTTAAATAATCTAAGCACCTTTGAGGCACCTGCATTGAAGTTATAGTATAGATGAGTGATACTCAGACTTGTGAGCTGCTAGTGGCTCTTTAATATGTCACCTGAGACTCTTTGAAGCACATGATATTAAAACACGGTGTGATTTAATTATTAACCAGCCTAAGTTATTAACCAATCAGGATGCTTTCACTATGTTAACCAATTAAGTTATCCACTTGCACTAAGTGATTAACTTATTTGTTGTGAGATTATATTAATTATATTATATTATATTATATTATACAAATTAAATATTTCCCTTGTCATACTTTTAAAATATGACTAGTACTAAAGTAAATTAAACAATTAATTGACACAACTGTGGCTCTTCTGGGTAATGTTGATCGCTAACTTGGCTCCTGAACCACTGAGATCTGAGTATCGTTGTTATAGAATTTGGTCCATTATCGTCAAATGAGACTTCTTTTAAGACTAAGGGCTTAAAAAACAAGAGGTTTGGATAGTATGTAGACATCAGCACTTCTGGGTGCCTTAGGGTGACCAGATGTCCCGATTTTATAGGGATAGTCCCGATTTTGGGGTCTTTTTCTTATATAGGCTCCTATTACCCCCCATCTCCCATCCTGATTTTTCATATTTGCTGTTTGGTCACCCTAGGGTGCCTGACTGAAATAAATGTCTGAACCTCTTGAGATTTGCACATCCCTAATAACCCAGTTAGTGGCTGCCTCTTGTAGCCGAATGTTGGACAAAATGCACCTGCAGTGCTACCAACTGTTCCTAAAAAGAAAAGGAGGACTTGTGGCACCTTAGAGACTAACCAATGTATTTATTTATTTATTTATTTATGCATCCGATGAAGTGAGCTGTAGCTCACGAAAGCTTATGCTCAAATAAATTGGTTAGTCTCTAAGGTGCCACAAGTACTCCTTTTCTTTTTGCGAATACAGACTAACACGGCTGCTACTCTGAAACCAACTGTTCCTAGTACATTAAAAAAAACTCAACAAACAAAAATCTGTGTTTTCTGTAGAGTGCTGGAAAAATTAAAGGCCCACATGCTGCCACAGCATTAGAACCAGCAAGTGAAGGACTTGCAATTAGGGGAGTCAATTAACTGAGAAATTAACTGAGAAAGAACAGCTAGGCTGGATGGTCAAGAAGGGAGTGGAAGAGTCGGGAGGCGCCAACTTTCACCTGATTGACGACCCTGAAGCAAAGGCAGACACCCCAAGGATGAGATAAAGAATGGAGCCAGAGGGACCAGATAAGAAACAGCTTTGGGTAACTCCCAGTAACAACCCAAATAATGCTAACTGGATCAACCTCGACTACCTCGTGATTAACAGCTCCAATGTGACATAGCGAGGTCCAGACACTTGTATGGGAACTTATCACTATAAAAGGAGGGTGTATTGCCATGGGACTTTGGGGTTTGTTCTGCATCGACATTGAAGCTTTGAACGCATTCAGCAGAGGCCCAGCTCCCCTCCCTTCCCCTCATGTGCAGTTTCAGCTGGCTGCTGGAACTGACCAAGCAACACTAAAGACTGGTAACTATAAAATCGAACTGCAGAACTTTTTGGTGTGTGTGTGTGTGAGAATGGAAGCATATGCTGATTTTAATGCTTAAATTGTACTCTCAATCAACGTGGTATATTGCCTTATCCCTTTTAAAAGATTCCGTGTGCTTCTGAGAAGCATAACATCTTCACTGCACTGTTAGCTCGAGGTATAACTCCATTTTTGCCCCTCACCTGTCTCCCATCCATGCCCCAAAGTGGCTAGCAGGAGTCATGTGGTGCCTTAAGGTCAAACTAGCTGGCCCATTGGAGGGGGCAGGGGTTCAAGCTCAACTGCTGTCGCTGCTCCCCCTAGTAATGCAATGAGGGTACAGCAGCTCGAGTTACAAAAATTCATCAGCTACTAATCCAATCAGTCTGTGTACTCACTCCAGCTAACTGTTGCAGTGATTACAAGCAATAAGTGAAAAGCGACTGTAAATTGCTTGCACAGAGTGCTACTGAGACCACATCCTGGCAGAGGTGGGAGTTGAACTGAGGCAACTCCAGGCTCCCAGCTCCATGCTCAGTTCATCCTGCTGTCTCCAGGGGGAACACACACTTTCACAACTATCCAGATGAAGGGGATTTCATAACAATGATGCAGTCTCTCTGATGTTTTGCAAAATGAAAAAAAGCCAGTTGCATTAAAAAAAAAATCTCTTCTTCCCAGCTCTAATATCCTTTCCATGGGGTTTGGATCAGGCCCACAGTGAGTTGAGCTGGCCCTACAGATTTTCCCCAGGTCTTGAACAAATATTCAGCGTAAAGGGATTGTATGAAGAGCCCTTTGCCCCTGTGGATCTGAAATGGCTAGAAACAGGTGCCAGCACTTCCCCTTGTCCCTCTGAGGGTTACCACGTGTCTGGTTTTGGATTGGAAAGTGTGGTTGAAAAAGGGACCTGCCAATGTCTGGTCAAATCTACTGACTGGACACTCAAAGTCTGGTTCCTGCAGGTGGGGGAGTCAAGGATGTGCCAGGTCATCACCTATGCCAGCCCCTACTCAGCTGGGGACACCTCCTACCTGCATCAGACACCTGCAGCCCCAAGCCTGGCTCTGCAGGTGAGTCCCTCCCAACCCTGGCAGAGAGGCCAGGGGAGAAGGAAAAGCAGCGAGCGCCGGGAGGAGGGAGGAAGATGAGCGAACCGGGGGGTGAGCTTCTTTGGGGGAAGAAGAGCGGGGCTGAGGCAGGGCCTCACAGGGTAGAGGCGGGGCAGGGGAGGTTCCAGCACTCCTGTCCGGAGTCCTGTCCTTTTAAATATTACAAATTTGGCAACCCTAGTCCCTCTGTGCAAATCCACTCACAAAAGAGCAAGCAGAGCTGGGCTAGGACCTTTTTGATGGTGTTCCATGCATGCTCAACCTGGATGCCAGGCAGCTGTTGGGAGTACAGTGCCTTTGCTATCAGCTATCTTTCTCGAGGCTGACCTTGGGATGGGCAGATCTGCCTTCCCTTGACCCAGAGCCATGTGTAATCTGGCTGGCCATATTTCACTCAAGGCGCAGGTTTCCTTTTACCACTAATTCTTCTCACAGACAGATAAATTTGTTTCCAGAAACCAGGACCAAAGCACTGACCATGTGCTCAGTGAATGCATCAAACTAGAAGGAGAAGGTTGTCTTCTGAGATGATCAAAACAGTCAGCAAATGTGCCCATGATAGAGTTCAGGTAGAATGATTTTTATGATGTTTTGAGCTTGGTTTCAATGCCTGCACATATTGCACTTGATTTTCTTGAGCTAAAAATGAGCTGACAGTAGTGGACACCAGCAGATGAATTTGTTCCAAAGCCAAAAGGATGATTTTGGCAAATGCTCCCGTGTAATTGCTACTGTAATTGACCCTGCAATGGAAAGCCAAGAGACTTGTTCCATTTTGCATCTGTAGCTTCTCTGCTCCTGGTTGCTGATTTCTAACTCTACCTGGTATCTAGTTAGTTCTCAGGATATGAATGAGATGCCCTTATGCCCTTATAGCCACAATTTGGAAGAATTGCAGCACTGTTATTTTGGCCATGCATAAAGCATGGAGACTTCGCATAAAGCCACCTGTGTAGCAATTTATATTTATAAAGCTCAGAAGGCAGAAAAGAAACTCAGATTAACTATAGTCTGCTTTGGAGAGTTTTTAATAATTAACCCCAATGGGAAGTGAGGGGAAACAAAAATAGCCCCTCAAGTCTATAATGGACATATAAGGGTATTAATAAGAGAGTTTCCATCCAGGAAGTGATGATATGTAGAATAGTATTGCCATCTGCAGTCATTAGAGTGCAGATTCATTTTTGCTTGAGCTCTCTGTTAGCCTGAGTGATCACAGGAATATTTGCTTCTCAGTTAAGTAAACTAGCTAATTGACTTGCTAACGTGTCTGATTCTCTAAAGAGGACAACTGGAAAATCCATTCCTGAATGAGAGGGGAAAATAAGTATTTCTATACCGCTTTAAAGGCTTGTGAATTTAAACTCTCCATAGTCTGAAGATAAAATTTTCCATGGACATTACGATACACAGTGAAGGAGAGGATAGTTTTGTAGCTAAAGGAAAAGGCTCAGCTAACACGATGTGGGTTCTGTTCTTGGCTTCAACACAGATTTCCTGTGTGACCATAGGCAAGTCACTTAACCTGCATATTCACGGATCTTGAACTGAAACTGAAATATATTCCATATATATATATATATATATATATATATGTTTTTTGTCAGATAAAAGAGCAATAAAGCATTATATTATAAATATGTTTGTGAATTCATCACTCACCTCTGCTCACATTGGGAGGCATAATTCATCAGGGTCTGTCATATGCTTTGAGATCCTCAGATGGAACATAGTATATAGTGCAAGTGTTTATGATTGTATAATAATATACTCAGACTCTGTACTGCACTCATCACAAGCCAGACCTTCTTATTTTCATTAATGACACAATTTCCCCTATGACGAATTAGACGAATTAACTGGTTTAGCTATAATAGGAATGTCTTTCCCATTCAAACCTGTGCCCAACAATCAAGTCATACATACCTAAAGTGAACATTTTATGGTTTCAAAACATTGGTAAAATTCTTTTTAATTATCTTCTGTGCTTCTGGAATTCCTGTGATACTAAACGCAGAAATGCAAAAGGGCTCTTCCATGCAGTGTTTTCAGTCTCTCCAAAAAGGGGCCCTGCTGGATAGAGAATAGAAAAAGGTCATTTTAATGAGATTTTCAACCCAAAGTTTAGGGTTGCCAGGCATCCAGTTTGTGACAGGAATGCCCAGTTGACAAGGGATCCTGGTGGCTCCAGTCAGCACCACTGACCAGACCGTTAAAAGTGCTGTCGGCGGCGCAGCAGGGCTCAAGCCTGCCCTGGCTCTGCGTGGCTCCCAGAAGTGGCCGGCATTTCCCTCTGGCTCCTAGGCAGAGATGTGGCCATGGGGGCTCTGTGGGCTTCCCCTGCTGGGGCTGCCCATTCGCTGGGGGCAGTGCACAGAACCGCATGGCCACGCCTCCACCTAGGAGCTGGAGGGAAATGCCAGCTGCTTCCGGGAGCTGCCTGAGGTAAACACTGCCCGGAGCCTATACCTCGCACCCCCTCTTGCGCCCCAGCCCCCTGCCTCAGCCCTGAGCCTCCTCCCACATCCAAACTCCTTCCCAAAGCCTGCACCCCCCGCACTCCGAACCCCCAGCCCAGAGCCAAGTCCTGCACCCCAAACCCCTCATCCCCGGCTCCACAGCAGAGCCTTCCTCCCTGCACCCCAACCTCCTGCCCTAGCCTGAAGCCCCCCACACACCCTGAACCCCTCATTTCTGGCCTCACCCGGGAGCCTGCACCCCAGCCGGAGCCCTCACCCCAAACCCCTTCCCAGCCCAGTGAAAATGAGCAAGTGAGGGTGGGGGAGAGTGGGTGACAGAAGGAGCGGGGATGGAGTGAGCGGGATGGGGCCTTGGAGAAGGGACGGGACAGTGGTGGGGCATCGGGAAGGGGCAGGGCAAGGGTGTTCAGTTTTCTGCAATTGGAAATTTGGCAGTCCTGCCAACTCAAATGGTTGGGATAAGTTTAATAGTTTAATAAACTTGTGTCACTGAGGAAGTTTATAGATATCACATAAATATGTAGGATGGTCCATAAATGCCACAGACTTTCTGTGTGGACTTGGGAATGTCATTTACTAAATCCGGGCCTCAGCTCCCCATCTGTAAAATGGGGACAATATTTCTTTCTTTCCTTATAGGCCTCAAAATGGCCTTCTAACCTAGCACTGTTGAGAGTCATCTTCCAAGAGTGCCTGAGTCCAGCAGGGCTGCAACAAAAGGAGTTGTCTGATATTTTAGACCAAGACGATTGGGGCCCAAGTCACAACATTCGGATCTGGATTTTGAAGTCCCCAAAGTTCATGGGTGTTCAGCAGTGCTTAATTTGTTCCAGGGCTTTCCAGGGCTGAGCCCCGCCACCTCTAGGCTTGGCGGTTCATAGCCCTGGCACTTCTATTATTTCATCTATTATGAAATTTTAAAAATTGCTCATGCCACAGCACCAAATTGTTTGAACCCTGGCACCTCTTTCATTTCAGATGAAGCACTGATGTTCAGATCAATTTTTGTTTCAGAAGGGAGTAATGCCTCTCGTGGGGTTGTCTGCAGGGTTAGAACTCAGGCCTCTGGATCTAAAAGCACAAGCTTCTACTGCCCAAGTTAAAGGAGCAGTTTAATCACTTTGGAGGCAGTGGCAGATTAATAAGCCCCTTATATGTGGTCCAACCATTAGAGGGGGACAAAGCAACAGTGTTTAAAGGGGTTACAGTTACACTGATAGGTAAGTGGTCTGGATTGGTATGGTTTGGATTTGCAGCACCACAGTGTATGAATGTGTTTCTCTCTGAGGTTTGGTTAAGACGGGCTGAGATGTGAAATTCCGATCCACAACTGGGCTCATGTTACAAAACCTGCAAAAAATGTGGGGATACTGGGATGTGGGCTTTTGATTTGGACTTCTCTCCAGGAAAATGCAATCTAAAAAAGAAAGGAAGAGCAGAATTTTAAAATTTGAGTGCCTAAGGTTAGGCCCTTACCTCCACATTTAGGCACCTTTGAAGTCAACAGGTGCTGTGAAAATCAGGCTACGTGACCAGACCAGATATGATGATTGGAGAATGTAAATGCATACAGCTTGGCTAAATCATAGAATCATAGACTATCAAGGTTGGAAGAGACCTCAGGAGGTCATCTAGTCCAACCCCTGCTCAAAACAGGACCAATCCCCAACTAAATCATCCCAGCCAGGGCCTTCTCAAGCCTGACCTTAAAAACTTCTAAGGAAGGAGATTCCAACACCTCCCTAGGTAATGCATTCCAGTGCTTCACCACCCTCCTAGTGAAAAAGTTTTTCCTAATATCCAACCTAAACCTCCCCCACTGCAACTTGAGACCATTACTCCTCATTCTGTCATCTGCTACCACTAAGAACATCCTCTTTGGAACCCCCTTTCAGGTAGTTGAAAGCAGTTATCAAATCCCCCCTCATTCTTCTCTTCTGCAGACTAAACAATCCCAGTTACAGTAGTGTCTCCTCATAAGTCATGTGTTCCAGTCCCTTAATCATTTTTGTTGCCCTCCGCTGGACATTTTCCAATTGTTCCACATCCTTCATGTAGTGTGGGGCCCAAAACTGGACACAGTACTCCAGATGAGGTCTCACCAATGTCGAATAGAGGGGAACGATCACATCCCTCGATCTGGTGGCAATGCCCCTACTTATACATCCCAAAATGCCATTGGCCTTCTTGGCAACAAGGGCACACTGTTGACTCATATTCAGCTTCTCGTCCACTGTAACCCCTAGGTCCTTCTCTGCAGAACTGCTGCCTAGCCATTCAGTCCCTAGTCTGTAGCGGTGCATGGGATTCTTCCGTCCTAAGTGCAGTACTCTGCACTTGTCCTTGTTGAACCTCATCAGATTTCTTTTGGCCCAGTCCTCTAACTTGTCTAGGGCCCTCTGTATCCTATCCCTACCCTCCAGTGTATCTACCTCTCCTCCCAGTTTAGTGTCATCTGCAGACTTGCTGAGGGTGCAATCCACATCATACTCCAGATCATTAATGAAGATATTGAACAAAACCGGCACGAGGACTGACCCTTGGGGCACTCCACTTGATACTATCTTCCAACTAGACATGGAGCCATTGATCACTACCTGTTGAGCCTGACAATCTAGCCAACTTTCTATCCACCTTATCATCCATTCATCCAGCCCATACTTCTTTAACTTGCTGGCAAGAATACTCTGGGAGACTGTGTTCAAAGCTTTACTAAAGTCAAGGAACAACACGTCCACTGCTTTCCCCTCATCCACAGAGCCAGTTATCTCATCATAGAAGGCAATTAGATTAGTCAGGCATGACTTGCCCTTGGTGAATCCATGCTGACCTCTCCTCTAAGTGCTTCAGAATTGATTCCTTGCGGACCTGCTCCATGATTTTTCCGGGGACTGAGGTGAGGCTGAATGGCCTGTAGTTCCCAGGATCCTCCTCCTTCCCTTTTTAAAAGATGGGCACTACATTAGCCTTTTTCAAGTTTCCGGGACCTCCCCCGATCGCCATGAGTTTTCAAAGATAATGGCCAATGGCTCTGCAATCACATGATGATGCGACAGACATACTCAAGTACATGAAAAGTGAAAGCACCAAGGAGACACAGAAATTTAGTTGGGATTGGTCCTGCTTTGAGCAGGGGGTTGGACTAGATGACCTCCTGAGGTCTCTTCCAAACCAAATTTTCTATGATTCTATGAAATTTGTCGCCCCCAGAGGTCATAGCTAAGAGTTCTGGGGTGAAACAAGCAAAAACGGAAACTGAAGGAAAAACAAATCCTAATAGTGAGATATTGTACTATGGAATAATCTCCCCTGGAAAGGGGTGGAAGCCCCTTGATTCCATCATTTCAAATTGCCCTGGACAAAGGAATAGAAAACGGACAGTAGGGAACAACCATGCTCTGGTAGTGGGATGGACTAGCTGACCTAATGCGTCTTTTCTACCACTAATTGATATGAATGTATAATAAGGATCCTTGTTAGAAATTTCCCTCTGATACAGGGCAATTGCAGTAACAGTCCTCTAAAAGAAATGTCTTGGGCCTGTGAAATGATGGGAGTTTGTGAGGAATGATAGCTAGAAAGGATTATCCCTGTACTGTATGAGATTATTTCCATTTTCCTCCACTGTGTGTAGTCATTGACACCAATGCAAAATGGGTGTAAAATGCTACCAAATCAGGATAATTTGCACTGGTTTAAATGATGACATAAAGTGAATCAGGCCCTGGAACTTGTAACTCCTTTCCTTACAATTCAGACACAGCAAATTATCTCTAGTGACATATTTTTCTTCATTTATTTCCATCAAGAAGGTGGAGTTACCTCAAGTTCAAATACACTAATGGACAATCACTGAGCATGTCAACTTCTGTCTAAGGGCAATACCTAGAGGGATTGGTGAAATTAGATAAGGCTCAGAGGGGCTGTAGAAGTATACTCCTTTTTAGTTTAAAGTGAATGTAGCAGAAGGCCAGTCTGACACTGCACGTTGAAACCATATTGTTAAAGAGCCAGTGCAGAAGGGTTTGGACCTTTAAATGACTAAACCAGACAATGACTTTACCATAGGGGGGGAAATAAAAATATAGATACCACCATGGTAATGTCTCTGTCATCTGGTTAAAGAGCCTGTAGGTAGAATTTGGATTAACATTAGTTGCACAGAGCACATCTCAGTAAAAGATCTTCTTGGAAAGCAGAGAAGTTGTTCTGCTTTGAGAGTTCCTTGACAGAGATGGATGCACTTGCTGAGAAAAGATCTCTCCATGCAAAGATCCCTCTGGCCATTTCTGGAATAGATAATTTCTGAAGTTTCTGAAATTCTTGTAAAATGTTGGATCAAAGTTTGGCTTGCCTGGAGTTAAACCAGGAGAGAATTGGGTCCTTTATATTTATTTCTTCACAGTTTATTTTTGTTTCATTGTCTTTCTAGCCTCCTCTGTTAACACTGAAATATTTTCAATGGAAAGATTCACCCTGATTTCAGTAGGCTTGGAGTTGGACCCTCTATGGCAAATCAAACCTTGATAATGTAGACTCTGTGAGGCAGATGGACTTCATAGATTCATAGATTCCAAGGCCAGAAGGGACCATTGTGATCACCTAGTCTGGCCGCCAGATAGCACAGGTCATAGAACTTCCCCCAAAATAATTTGTAGAGCAGATCTCCTGGAAAAAAATATCCAATCTTGATTTAAAAATTGCTAGTGATGGAGAATCCACCACAACTCTTGGTAAATTGTTCTAATGGTGAATTATTCTACCATTAAAATTTTGCATCTTATTTCCAGTCTAACTTTGTCTAGCTTCAACTTCCAGACATTGATTTGGTTATACCTTTCTCTGCTAGATTGAAGAGCTCATTATTAAATATTTGTTTCCCATGTAGGTACATATGGACTGTAATCAAGTCACTCCTTAATCTTAAAGAGATTGAGCTCTGTTAGTTTATCACTTGAAGGCATGTTTTCGAATCCTGTAGTCATTCTTGTGGCTCTTCAGTGAACTCTCTCCAACCTATTAATATCCTTCTTGAACCATGGACACTACAACAGGACACAGGATTCCAACAGAAGTCACAGCAGTGCAAATACAGAGGTAAAATAATCTCTTTACTCCTACTCGAGATCCCCTGTTGATGCATCCAAGGATGGCATTAGGTTTTTTGGACACAATGTTGCACTGGGAGTTCTTGTTCAGCTGATTATCCACGGTGACCCCCAAATCTTTTTCAGAGTCACCGCTTCCAGGGTAGAGTCCCCCATTATGTAAGTATGGCCTACTTTCTTTCTTCCTAGCTGTATACGTGTAATCTGCATATGCTCCAAGGATGCAGATAAGAAAGGAAGGGATAGCATCTACCTCAGCCCCATGAACAAATGCTTAAGAGTTTGACTGAGCTTTTGTCCCTCACTTTGCGGAAGGGGAAGCCTGTAGCTGCACCACTTTACAAAGGGTCCTGAGAAGGTCCTGTGGGAGGACCGAGTAGTCCATCTCTGGTCTTTCTCTGCCACCAGTAGCAGATTGTTACCCCCAGTGCCTTAACTAACTGCTGTATTGTGAAGTAAGGGCCAAAGTTACACCCATTCCTCACCCCTCTCTCCACACTTGTGTGGTGGTGGGGAATTCGAGGTAAACCACCATGCTGGCCGTGGCTATCCAGGGAGATTATGTAGGGGCAGGAGGTTGCGGGGGGGGGGGGCAGATTCTTGCTCCCCATTACACCTCTGCTATACAGGCCTGAGATACACCCTTAACTCATAATTTTATCTGTTGAGCCTTGAAAGCATTCAAGGGCTTTCCCAGCTGTTCCTTGAGGAGCGAACGCTTCTCTTAACACAGGACAGAGATGTGTATTTGTGTAATCTTAGCCCATTAGTGAATATTAAAATCCTGCTTGTTGAAAGGCTGGGGGAATATGGATGATCTAGTGGGTGGCTCCTCTAAATCTCCAAGTGAGGTTTATTTTTCCCCTCGTCATGCAAAAAATATGATTTTTGAGGCTGAGGGACTGGATTAGTAATGGGAGCTGCATGCCAAGCTCCTCAAGAAGCTTTTCATTACAGAATGTAAACCCTTGATTAGAATATGTACAGGCAAAATACAGCATAAGCAAAGGTGTCCTGACAGATGTGCCAGGTCACACAGAAAATACTTTGAATATGAGGTATTAGCACTGTGTTAACAGGTAGACAACATTAATGTACAATTCCAAGGAGTTTTCCATGGACCAGCACCTGAAACATCAGTAGGATTCAGGCTGATCTGTGAATATCAAAGAGTGTCATCAGAATTGTCTAAACCACTCGGAGCTAGAACTTTAAGTGTTCAGCACCCACAGATGGGACCAGATTTTTTTTTAAAAAGCTCATCTTCTATTTAGGCACCTAAATAAGGGTCAGATGATCAAAAGTAGAGGCTGGCAGGAAAGTTTTGAGATTTCAGGTCCCCCCCGCCACTCAGTCCACATGGGGTCAAAGAAGAGAGAGCAAGAGGCCCAAGAATAGCCATTTGTTTAGGGCACTCATGTGGGAATCAGATGCCACTGAATCAGGCAAATCAGAGACTTCAATGTAGGTCTCACACACCCTCGGTGAATGCCCTAACCATTGGGCTATTGGCAATTTCAGGTTTGCATGTACTTTCTTTCTCCCTGCCCTCCTCCAAAAAAATTCTGTTCAGGACTCAAGAAATCTTTCCTGGATACAGTTTTATTAAAACTGCTATATTCCCACAAAAAAGGTTTGGTTTTGACAAATCACCATTTTCTGACCAAAAAAAAAAAAAAAGCATTGTGTCAAAAAATTCCCAACCAGCTCGAATCAAAAGTGCTCCGCACCAAACCTGCTGAGCATGTCTGAAAATCTGACCAATAAAAGAATTCCCACTTCTCTACCATATCCACACCGTTACAAAGGTGCAATGCACTCACTATGCCAGACATAAACCAGTAATGTATGCAGTGTTGTTGCAGCTGTATTGGTTTCAGGATACTAGAGGGACAAGGTAGATAGGGTAATATATTTTATTAGACCACCTTCTGTTGATGAGAGAGACAAGCTTTTTAGACTCTGTGTAAGCTCAAAAGCTTGTCTCTTTCACCAGCGGAAGTTGGTTCAATAAAAGATATTACCTCTCACACTTTTTCTCTCTATTAATCAGTAATGACATTTTGCTACACTGGCATCATGGAGAGAGTACAGAGGAGAGCAACACAAATGATAGAAGGGTTAGAAAACTTGACCTATGGGAAAGGTTAAAAAACGGGGCATGTTTAGTCTTAAGAAAAGAAGACTGGAGGGGAACTTGATAACAAGGGCTGTTATAAAGAGGACAGTGAGCAACTGTTCTCATGTCCATTGAAGAGAGCACAAGAACTAATGGGCTAATCTGTGGCAAGGATGATTTAAGTTAGAGGTTAGGAAAAGGCTTTCTAACTCTAAGGATAGTTAAGCACTGGAATGGGCTTCCATGGGAGATTGTGGAATCCCCATCACTGGAGGTTTTTAAGAAGAGGTTGGATAAAGACCTGTAAGGTATGGTCTAGGTTTATTTGGCCCTGCTTCAGAGCAGAGGGATAGAATTGATGACCTGCTGAAGTCCTTTCTGCCCTACATTTCTATGATTCTATGTTGATAAAATATCCATCAGAGGCCAGATCTAAATATTGTCTCCTTTGCATTATTTTAATGTATTATTTAATTGTATTGGCATTTACAATTTAAAAAAAAATAATTATATTGTTAACCCTCTGCCAAGAGATAAGTGATGTCTGCAGCCTTGCAGATCGGCTTCCCAGTGACAAATCAGTGATGTACAATCAGGGTACAGCTTGTTTTACTTGCACACATAAACCAAATCTGGAACAGAGTTGGTTAAGCAAGCCAATTGAGGCAATTCTTTCTCCCAGGAACCTCAGCCCAATGCCGATGCACAGTGCCCAGGGAGGAACTCTGCCTCAAAAAAATTGACTGAAACAGAGACAGGAAGTAAGGAACTCCTGATGCTCACTGTACCCTTTACCCAGAACTCACAACAACTCATAGCATGTCTTCTGAAGGCTGATCATTTGATCGCACACTAGATAAAAGAACTTGGACCCAAGTGTAACACCACCACCTGATAATACCTTCCTTAACAGTATCAGTATGGAACTAAAAGAGTCTTTTCTATGCCATTTATCATTTACATATCACTGTCATCTTCATCTTCTTCTTAATATTAACAATTATATTGCCAAAGCAATGAGAGGTAAATGGGCTAACCAGATTGGAGCCCCATTGTGCTAGAAGCTACGCACACATACAGTAAACAACAGTCTCCTCCCAAAAGAGTTGCAGTCTAAAAGACAATATTGACTGTTACTGTTCTCCTTTCCACATTAAGGGCTTAATCCTGCGCCCTTATACACATGACTAGGCCCACTGACTTCACCTCATCAAAGGGTGGATGTTCAGATACCACACTGATAAAGCATATATAAATAATTTCCTTAGACAGAGGGTGCCAGTCGTCAATATCTCAGCCAGTTCTGGTTAGTCCCTCAATTCCATTTGGACTACTCTTTGCCTGTGTGATGCTTTTGCCGGGAACAGAACAGGAATGGAGTCTTAGAACTTAGTAAGTAATCTAGCTAGATATGTGTTAGATTCTTTTTTGTTTAAATGGCTGAGAAAATAAGCTGTGCTGAATGGAATGTATATTCCTGTCTTTGTGTCTTTTTGTAACTTAAGGTTTTGCCTAGAGGGATTCTCTATGTTTTGAATCTGATTACCCTGTAAGGTATTTACCATCCTGATTTTACAGAGGTGATTCTTTTACTTTTTCTTCTATTAAAATTCTTCTTTTAAGAACCTGATTGCTTTTTCCTTGTTCTTAAAATCCAAGGGTTTGGATCTGTGTTCACCTATGCAAATTGGTGAGGATATTTATCAAGCCTTCCCCAGGAAAGGGGGTGTAGGGTTTTGGGAGGATTTTGGGGGGAAAGACGTTTCCAAGAGGGCTCTTTCCTGGTTATATTTCTGTTAGATGCTTGGTGGTGGCAGCAATAAAGTCCAAGGGCAAAAGGTAAAATAGTTTGTACCTTGGGGAAGTTTTAACCTAAGCTGGTAAAAATAAGCTTAGGGGGTTTTCATGTAGGTCCCCACATCTGTACCCTAGAGTTCAGAGTGGGGAAGGAACCTTGACAGGGCTTATAGACTCAGACCTAAATAGTCCTAGTGTTTTTAATTTCTCCTCATCTGGGCACCTCAGTCATTTTCATTGCAGTCCTCCTTGACTTTTCTATCCCTGATGTGTCAAGCTGACCAAACTAAACACAGTATTTATGGTGAGACTACACAATACTGTTGATTTATCACTCCTCCCTTTACTGTCTCCAGTGTGAATCAAAAAGTTACAATCATGAAGTAAAGTTTCAGATTGCGGATCCTACGGTATGTTCACTGCAAATATGGTTTGTGGGAAGCCAAATAAGAAAAGAAAAAAAGAATTTGTCATATAATTGATATTTAGTGGATTGGGGGGTATTTTGAATTATCTTTGGATAGTTTATTTTAGCAGATAAATCAATATTCAGCCTCCACTTTTGTCAGGTTGTAATGGTGGTATGAAAAAAAAAGCTTTTGTTTACATCTGAAGATTAAAAAAGGCACAGTGTTAGAATATTCAATGGAAGCACCATGATAGATAAGGTGTCAAGGAGAGCTCCAGAAACTACAACAATGCTTTAAAAAGATAAATAAATATACAGTGTTATCTTCTAAACTGAAGCCTCATACAACTTCACTTTTAAATATGTATGACCTGAACTCTTCTGTTATATCCACCTCTTCACACATTTGTAAATGCTCTCTTACAAGGCAAACCAATAAGGCAATGAAATGGATTACCCAAGGAGATGGCCAAGGCATCTTTGCTGCAGAGATATTCAAGAATGCAGTAGATGAGACAGTTGTGGGACTGTGTTGTAGAGAGCAAGCTTGTAACATCTGGGGTTTGGAGGGGGAGAGTGAGACGTGGGATCATAATTTTTTCTGGCCCTACCATTTCTGCTACTGTGATGAAGACAAAAAATTGGTAAAGCCTTCTGTCTGTCTATCTTTTTGTGTATCAGTTGTACATAGCTAAGATAGCAGGGATTTTCAGAGAAGCCTAAGGAAGTTACCCAAGGTACCCAAGTTCCATTGAAAATAAATGGGAGATGGGCTCCTAAATCGCTTAAGCTCAGTGATATCCTGTAGGACCATCTCCATTCATCCCTTAGTAAGGCCTTGTGACATAGCTCTCATAGGGATTATGGGCCTAGCCTTCAAACTTTTAGACATCAGTAGTCCTTACCCAATGGGACTACTAGGTTTGCCATGCCTGGCCCTAACTCGTTAATACAATTAATAAAATTTATCTATAAAAATGAAGTCTTCTGGTTTTATAACTGGTCAGTTTAAATGGTGGCGCTCCAGCCATAACTGCATTTTTCATACCATGTAACCACATAAAAACTGGCTGTTATGGCTATGCTATTTTTTGTCTCTGTAATGACACAGTTGTGAAAGCTGGTACTACCGAGTAGCACTGAGTGAAATTTTTTAATTACTTTTATTTATGAAAAATGCAGATATGGCAACACCGAAACATTTCACGAATTTGTGTCGATTATTCTGAATTCTCCCTGTAGAAAAAACAAACAAACAAACAAGTAATCCAAACCAAATCTAAACACTTCGTTTTCACATTTTCAAAATGAAGCTTTTCAATTTTTTGGATCAAAGTGATTTTTGGTTTAGAAATGTCCTTCAATTATTTGAAAAATCAAAAACCTTTAAAAATGGTCATTGCACCAAAACGTTTCATTTGAGGTTGAATAAAATATTTAATTGAACCTGAAACCACTTTTTTGGTTTACTTTTCAATTTACCGAAAAATGGCAAAAAAATAATTTTTGGGTCAACCCAAAACAATTTTTCTCCCCAATTTTTTTCAGAATTGCCAGCAAACTGAAAAATCGATTATTAACACAGCTCGACTAATGAGTGAATTTCAAAGTTGTGCATACAAAATATCTGTATAAAAAGATGGAGGATTTGCTCGTTTTGTTGTGGAAGACAAACTGGAGCACGGTGATTGTGAGAGCATGACCCCACTCCATATTGTTCAGTTACGGTCTAACAAGCCTCCACAGAAGACAATGGCCAAACTCCCGTTCTATTCTGTGAGGGCAGGACTGGGTCCATAAGGTAGCAATAATGAGATAGTAAGGAGGGATGGGGAAACTTTTTATGGAAAGAAAATGGGGTGTAAATGTAGATATTCATTCCATATTCCTCAGGCAACCTAAAATCAGTTTGGCTCATGGAAGAACGTTTTGGGAGGGTGTGGGGGGGAGGAGGAGGGGAGAAGTGGAAGCTTCATTCTTCCTTCTAATTGTGTTTATTTTTCATGTATTTTTCTGGTGCAAACCTAGAAGTAGTAGTAGTAGCTGGACAGGAAACATTTTCACGATCCTGTGGAAATTTGAGATTTTGGAAAACAAATCCCAAACTGAGAGAAAAAGTCAAAATCTCAATGATTTTTGTGAACCAAAAATCTGTCTCCCGCCCCATCATCCCGCCAAAATTCAATTCACATCAATGAGAAGGAAGCCAAATTGAGGTAAGGTTGCCCGAGCAATGCCATTGGCCTTACCACCATGACCAATGGACATGGTGGATTCTCCATCAGAGAATTTTTAAATCAAGGTTGGATATTTCTCTAAAAGGTCTCTTCTAGGAATTATTTTGAGGAAGTTCTATGGCCTGTGTTACACAGAAGGTCCGATGAGATGACCACAATAGTCCCTTCTGGCCTTAGAACCTCTGCATTGAAATGTTTATTCCATTTCAATTTTGACCTTACTGAACATAATTAGTATAAATTAACTTAAATATTGAAACAGTCATTTCAAACTGAAAAACAGAAGGTTGTTGGGTTTTTTTCAAAAATATCAAAATGGGAAACACTGACAATTCTGAAAAAAAAATCCCCAAAGTTATTTTCAAGTTGAGAAATGCATTAAAAACACCCTTTCCTGCAAAAAGTTTTGATTTCAATGAATCAGCATTTTCCAATGAAAAAACATTTTTTTTAAATTCCTGACCAGCTCTAATTATTATTATTTATACTACTGTCGTGCCTATGGGCCACAATCATGGATCAGGGCACCATTATGCTGGGTGCTATACAAACAGAATAGTAAAACAGGTTACTGGCCTGGAGAGTTTACAATCTAAGTATTAGCTAAGGGATAACACTGAGACAGGGGGAGCACCGGGAAATATTAAGACTAATGATTAGCATGATAGAAAGCAGTCACAGCACACCTAACAATTACCTAACAATTATGCATGTCTACAGTCTTAGGCCAGGTCTACACTAGGAAATTAGGCTAATATAAACTACATCTCTCAGGACTGTGAAAAAATACACATCCCTGAGCGATGCAATTGAACTAACCTAATCACAAGTGTAGAAAGCACTAGGTTGACAGGAGAATGCTCCTGTTGACCTAGCTTCCATCTCTTGGGGAGGTGGATTACCTATGTTGACAGGAGAACCTCTCCCATTGGCACAGCGAGTGTCTCCACTGAAGCACTACAGCAGTGCAGCTTCAGTGTTTTACCTGTAGACAAGCCCTTACTGTCTGAAAGTGGCAGAACTTCTCCAGGAAAATAGAGGCCTGCAATACATTTATAACAATGCAAAAATGTAGGCCATTTTCAGAGGGAAAAGTTGTTTGTCTGTGGAAATGGCAAGATTTTGCCATGGATTTCACTTTGCAAAGGCTCAAAAAAAAAAAAAAAAGGATGAGGCCTTCTATTATTTAATTCAAGTCCCCTCCTATGATTTTGATGGAAATAAACAGATGATCTGGTTATCTATATACACCTTGGAGGTCACATCATAGCGTGTCCAGACCTGTGTTTTGGTATCAACAACATCTGAATAATTCAGCCATACATTCTAGACACTATATTTTTATCACCACATAAGTCTTGTCTGGCCTTCTTTTTCTCTGTCTCATTCAGAATTTTGACCTTGCTTACTGGCTACTTTCTATAACCAGAGAGCAAATTAGTCAATAATTCCCACCAAAGCATTTTAAATTAAAGAGTGGAAGCTGTGTTATTTGTATGATGCAAATGATTTGCTTCCAGATGCAATTAAATGGAGAATCAAATTAACTACTGGTAGAATGAAATGGAAAGCTCTGTGATTAGTATGTGCTATATACAAGTCTACTGAAAATATGCTCCTAATATATAGGGTCAGACTGTGGCTGGCCGCGTAATAGTTTGAACAGGGCCTAAAGAGTACAAGGTGCCTTCCACCCCACCTCCTATACAACCTAAGTCCTGTACACCAGACCCCTGATTCAGCAAAGCACTTAAGCACATGCTTAACTTTAAGCATGTGAGGCTACTCATGTGCTTAAAGTCAAGCACTTGCTTAAGTGCATTACAGAATCAGAGTCCAGGAAAGCAAGAGAGTTGGAGGTTTGGAAAACAAAGCCCAACCCTCCCATTCGCCTATTTCAACACACACTCCCCAAAAAAGTTTTGCCTAAAATGTGGCTTGTGCTCCAATCAAAGCCTGGCATCTTGAATCACTTTTGTTTGTTCATTTCTTTTCATTAGCATATCACACTGCACATCTGGGTTTTGGCCAGAACTAGAAGCGAAGGTACTAAACAGCTTCACTTGTGGTAGTTTCCCCCACTGGCCCAGAGATCTTTGAAATTTTACAAGAAAGCTAATTCTTGTGAAGTTACCAGCTTACTTTTGCACACGGAGATGATCTGGACGGTTCAGAGAATAGAATGTTGGTTGTCTCTCTGTCACCAGGCTGGGTTTCTTCCCAGCTCCAAAGTATGCACTGTCATGCCCAGTCATTTGCAAGGAAGTTTGTTTCCTTAACAGAGGTTAGCAAAGAAATAGGACAGTCTTAGTTCACTCCTTAGCCTCAGGCTTCAGAGCCACCCCACCAGGGGTCTTTGGCACTCTGGTTCCTGGAAGTTTCCTAGTCTCAGTCAGCTCTGCTCCTTTTCTGGAGCAGCAGCCCCAGGGCTGCTTCTCTAAGCCCTGACCCATTGCTCCATGGACCCATCACAGGAGCTAGCTCTACTCCAGTGTGTCTTTCCCTCCCCAGACCACAATCTGTCTTAGTCCATCTCTCAACTGCTCATTATTAGCCCTTTATAGGCCCAGGTAAAGCCCATCACTTTTTAACTGGCTTTTAATTGGCAGTGGACATATTCTGGACTTTAGCAAGGCTTTCAAAATAGTCACACACAACATTCCTGGGCTGCAGACAACAAACTGGGAGAATTGAGCTATAGACAACAAAACAAAATTCAAGAAAGACAAATGGAAGGTGCTACACTTCAGGAAGGAACACCAAATGCACAAATACAGAATGGGGGATAACTGGCTTGGCAGCAGTACTGCTGAGAAGGATCTGGGAGTTGTGGTGGATCACAAACTCAGCATGAATCAACAGTGTGATGCTGTTCCAAAAACAAGCAAATGCAATTGTAGGTTGCATTAATCGAGACATAGCACACAAGTCACGGGAAGTGATAGTATCATTCTACTCGGCGCTGGGTAGGCCTCAGCTGGAGCACTGTGTCCTATTTTGGTCACCAATGTATAGAAAGGATGTAGAGAAACTGGAAATGATCCAGAGGGGAGAGGAAAGATGATCAAAGGGTTGGAATGCAACCCATAAGAGCAAAGGCTGAAGGGACTAGGTATGTTTAGTTTGGAACAGAGATTAAGGGGGGACATGATAGTGGCGTTCAAATACTTGAAAGGCTGCTGTAAAAAAAGATGGAGAAAAGTTGTTTTCTCTTGCCACAGAGGGCAGGATGAGAGGGAAAGGGTTCAAACTACAGCATAACAGATTTAGATTACATCTCAGGAAAAACTTCCTAACTGTAAGAATGGTAGGAAAATGGAACAGACTGCCTAAGGAGGTTGTGAAAGCTCCTTCACTGGAAGTTTCAAAAGGAGTCAGGATAGCCATCTGTCTTGAATGGGTTAAACACAACAAATCCTGCATCTTGGCAGGGGGTTAGACTAGATGACCCTTGTGATCCCTCCTAACCCTATGATTTATTGTACCCACTGCTCTGGTCCAAGGGCACCGGGCTTAGTCTATTCATAAGGTCCACTGTCCAAGCGTGGCTGAAGGCTTCTAGGTTTTTCTATAATAATAGTAATAATAAATAATAATAATGACAATAACAAATAGCAAATAAATGGCTAGGGACAGAATCTCAGTGAATCTTAAAGTCTGGGTTTTGACAAGCACCCATAGTAACTGGAGGTTAGTTAAAATTAAACCAATTTGTCCCCTTTCTAAAGGGCATAGTACTTTCCCATAGAAAGGCAAAAGAAGGAGAGAGAGAGATAGGTTGCATTATACAGACACTTTCAGGGAATAATTTTAATAACTAAATTACCCCAGAGGAAACTCCATCACAAATTTTGGGACAAGAACAAGTGTTGAAATGTCAGCATTTCCCATAGGATGGGAATTCAAATTTCAGTCAGCTCAACAGATAACACAAAAAGAAAAGGCGTACTTGTGGAACCTTAGAAACTAACTAAGGTGCCACAAGTCCTCCTTTTCTGTTTGCAAATACAGACTAACACGGCTGCTACTCTGAAAGATAACACAAAGACAGTCCCTGCCCCCAAGAGCTCACAATCCAGATAATACACAAACAGAGAGACAAGTTATAGGGCTGGAGGACAAGGAACAGTTGAAATAGTTGTCAGTATATACATTCATGACCCTGGGGGCCATCAGCCTAACCAGACATTCTGTATGTCTAATGCATCAGTTTTATACAAATCCCATTGGTTAAAAGCAGGTCACGTGACCAAAATGATGCATGCTATTCTTCCCAAACTGATGCAAGTGGAAGGATTGCATGGCACCTAAACCCAGATATATTTGGCTCCCTCATTCCTGCAGCTCTGCCAGTACAAGAGCATTGTCAGCCTAGTAATCTCACCATTGGAGGACCAAAGCAAGAAGCCAGGGAAACAGGAAAGAGACTCGGTTGTCAGAAGACGACAAGAACTGGTCGAATAATGAACAATGATGAAAAAATTCCCAAGCGGTGTTATATGCGGAATGTTCCTTCACGTGAGGAACTGATGCTAGATTGAGTACATTGTCTGTGTGTAACCAATAATAAATCAGCCTTTAATCATTATAATAGATCATTAATGATTGAATGTGTAAAAAGTGTTTGTGAATAATTCACAAAAAAAACTGCCTACTTTATCTAGGTACCTATCTATTTAGTATCTATGTAGGTACTTGCCCCGTTCCCACAGCTTCTGAGCACCTCACAACCTTTAATGAATTCGTCATCAGAACACCCTTGTAAGGTAGGACAAGGCTATTATCCCTATTTTAAAAATGGGACACTGAAAGCCAGGGAGAGTAAGGGGAGTAGGTCTACACAGCAATTAAACACCTGCGGCTGGCCTGTGTCAGCTGACTTGGGCTTCTGAGGCTTGGGCTGTGGGTTGTTTAATTGTGGTGTAGACATTCAGGCTCAGGCCGGGGCTGGCCTCTTCGGCCTTTCACCCTTGTGGGGTCCCAGAGCCAAGGCTTCATCCCTAGGGTTGCCAACTTTCTAATAGCACAAAACTGAACACCCTAGCCCCTTCCCTGAGTCCCTGCCCTCTTCCCCCCCCCCTTTCCCATGTCCCCCCACCCCCGCTCACTACATTCCCCCTTCCTCGGTGGCTTGCTATCTCCCATCCTCACTCACTTTCCCTGGGTTGGGGCAGGGGGTTGGGGTATGGGAGGAGGTCAGGGCTCTGGGGTGGGGCCAGAAATCAGGGGTTCAGGGTGCAGGAGGGGCCTCTGGTCTAGGGCAGGGGGTTGGGGTGTGGGAGGAGGTCAGGGCTCTGGGATGGGGCCAGAAATGAGGGGTTCAGGGTGCAGGAGGGAGCTCTGGTCTAGGACAGGGTTTGGGGTATAGGAGGGGGTGAGGGCTCTGGCTGGATGTGCAGGCTCTGGGGTGGGGCCGTGGATGAGGGGTTCAGGGTGTGGGAGGAGGCTCTGGACTGGGGCAGGCGGTTGGGACTCGGGGTTGGGGCACGGGCTTACCTCGGATGGCTCCTGGTCAGTGGCACAGCAGTGCTAAGGCAGGTTAGTCCCTGCCTGTCCTGGCTTCCTGCTGCACCCCGGAAGCGGCCAGCAGGTCCGGCTCCTAGGTGGGGGGCAGGAGGCTCTGTGCGCTGCTCTCAACCGCAAGCACCTTCACCTTGCTTCCATTGGCCATGATTCCTGGCTAATGGGCGTGCGGAGCCAGTCCTCAGGGAGGGGGCAGTGCACGGAGCCCTGTGGCCCCCCACATATGAGCCGGTCCGGGGTGCAGCGCAGTGCCAGGACAGGTAGGGACTAGCCTGCTTTAGACCCACAGCACTGCCGACCGGGCTTTTAATGGCTCCATCGGCGGTGCTGACTGGAGCCACCAGGAACCTTTTTTGACCGGGCATTCCAGTCGAAAACCAGACTCCTGGCAACCCTATCCAGCCCAAGTTCGAACAGCTACACCGCAATTTAACATCCCTGCAGCTCAAGCCCTGCAAGCCTGAGTCTGCTGACATGGGTCAGCCCCGGGTGTTTAATTGATGTGCAGATCTACCCCAAGTGGCATGCCCAAGGTTACACAAGAAGTCTGTGGCCATGCAGGGACTTGAACCCAGGTTTCAGTGCCCTAATGTTGCCACAAATATTGTTCACTGCAAAGTGTTTATCTGTCTCCAGTGAAAGTAGCCCTTGCTCAAATTCCACAAATTCCCACAAAAAAAACTGCAGCAAACTTCAGCTTCTGAAGAGCCAAAACAGATACATTCACACAGGTGCTTACTCAGAAGCACTTCTCTGGAGGTAGATTATAAACAATATGTAGTGCCCTGCTATTCAGGAAGCATAGTCTTGTGATTAAGGCACTGTGTTGAGTCTTGGGAGTCTAGTTCTGCCATGGACTTACTGTGGGCAAGTCACTTAGGGTATGCCTACAGTGCACTCGGGAAGTGTGATTACAGCATAGGTAGGCATACCCAAGCAAGCTTGCTAAAAATAGCTCTGAAGTCACAACAGCAGGGGTGGTGGTATGGACTATCCACCACAGTACAAGCCCAGGAGCAGCTAGCCTGTGCTGTCATGGCTTCGCGGATATTTTGATGAGCTAGTTTGAGCAAAGGTGGTTTTCTATGCCTATATGTACACAACTGTACATGCCCATAATTGCTCTGTGGCTCAGTTTCCCCCCTGTAAAACTGGGATGATAATATTTCTTCTTTTTAGCTGGTAAATTCTTGCCTTACTAAGGCACTAGTCCAGGACTTGGACAATTTGGGTTCAAGTCCCTGTTCTCCCACAGATTTTCTGTGTAACCTTGGGCACATCACTTAGCCTTTCTGTTGCCTTCGTGTTGAATTGGAAAAAATAATGCCCCCATCTCGCAGGGGGATTGTGATGAAAAGTTTAGTAATAGTCTGACACTCAGATACTGAAGTGACAGGGATAATATAACTGTCCCGTAGATATTCTGGGAAGGAACTGGTAGAAAAGGCATTTTTCTGCAGTTCCTAAGTGCTATCATTCTCAAGCTAGAGGGAAAACAGGATACTGCTTCCCATAACTAGCATCAGGTTGCTTTGTTTTGTTTTGATACCAGAGTCTCCTCTAGAATGAACAATATATTGGTCTAATAATCCTTTGCACAATTTTCATGATAAGTGGTTGTCTTTTCTAATTACCCTGAGTCTACCTATGCATCACTGGAAGATGAATAGTCTTTTGCTTTATGTATATTGCTAGTAGGATATTGGCGTTTGCGCGGTTTTCATATTTCCTGAATGATATGAAGGGCCTATCTGATTCCTGACCTGTCATTGTTATTTTTGTTTTATTTCTCCTTTAATGATGTTCATAGTTTTTGGTTTGTTTATTTGTTTGTTTGCTCCTTCTTTTACTCTCTCTTTCTCCCTTTATTACAGTAGTAAAAATGAAAAATTATATTTTGTGTATACACTTTCTGTTGGATTTCTCTCACTCATAGCTAACTAATTACTACTATGGGATATGAGAATTGTACTCTGTAATGTGCTTTAAGATGGATATAAAACTAGAGTGGAACAAAGAAAGGGAAATATTCACTAGGGTAGAAGGTAGTAAGGGCCCTGTAATGTTTTGACATCTTGTAATATTTTATTTGCTCGTATGAGTATAACCTGTAGCCAGAAGCTACATGTAAGAAAAATAAGATTTCAGAGATGAAGGCTGAAAGATACTTTAGGTGATATGCTCAACATCTAAAAAGAACTGCACCACAGTTCACAATAAGTATTTGTCTCAATAGACAACTCCTGTATAATCCAATAATCAGAACAAACATGACCTTTTTTAGTAGTGCCAACTGGGTACTCTCAAAAGTTTGTCAGGTCCAATCCTGTGAAATGCTGAGTGCCTTGAGTTCTGATCGCACTGCACTGAATACACTGCAGGATTGACCCACCATGAAGAAGAAGCTTTTGTGCAGCTTGTGTGAGGTAGATATTTTTCTGACAAAACCAGCAGAATTTATTACCAACCTAAAATTATGAATCTGTCTGTAAACAGGAGCCCAGTTTAGGGTAAGTATAAGTTCAGTTTTGCTGGAATTTGTGCTAAGTTTCAGATGAACCTAGACCTACCTGCTGATAAAACAAAAAACATTTGGCTACCATGAGTGGTTCTTTTTTCATAACACTGCCCAGGAACCTTGGAGCAGCTTTTTACTCTCTTTTGTGGAACAGGAAACATTCTCCTTCCACTACATGTCTGTGTATCTTTACAGGGTAGCTGGTTGGTCAATCGATCCTCCTTCTCCTGAGACCTTGGGAAGCAGTTGGCTGGCTTGCTCTTTCATCTGCTGTTGCCATAGGGGCAGACAAGGTAAACCTGCCTTGTCCCTCCAAACCAAAGCCAGCAGCTCACAGGGGCCTCTCTGCTTCCCTCCTTCTCTATTAACCAGCTTCAGAACTACAACTCTGCTGTAGGTCCTGGTGTTGCTGTCCGTGGTAACCCAGAATGCACCTGGGTGCTCTGCGATTCCTCCTTTTCAGTTAGTCTTGTTTTCAAACTGAAGCCAGGTGAGACTTGGTGGTTTGGGATAAGTTTTCCTTGGGTGTTTCAGGTTCATTCACAGTAGAGGGAGAGGATAGCTCTGTAGCATTACCAGCCAAAGTATTCAAGATCATGAGTTAGGCATCGTAAAATCACTAGACTGGGTTACAAATAATAAGATGTTAAGATTGGGTTACAAAAAATGAAATAAAAAAAATATAACAAATCATGACTCGTCCACTGTAGATAAATAAATAGTCATTAGGCCAGAGAGCAATCAAGAGAATAATTCTGTAACCTGACTGTTAGAGTCTGCACGTGGCCCCCTGTTCCCGTGACACTTTACTTATTCATACAAAATGAAACAGCTTCATGTAGAATAACTGAGAGCCCCCCCGCATGCACCATAATATATCATAGCTCAATGATTAAAGCACTTACCTGAGAAGTGAGAGACCCATTTCAAATCCTTTCTCCTCCTCTGGAAGAGAAAGGGGAATTGAACTAGGGTTTCCTACATCTCAGGTGAGTGCTCTAACCATAGGGCTAAAGGTTATAAGGGGAGGATCACCTCTTCCTCCAGCCATATTTTTGAATGGAACCCAATCCTGTAACCAGCCTCTGAGCACGCCTACCACATACGGACCCACATCTTAAGTGGCCAAACATCTATCTTGCCCTGGTTCACGGATCACTCTGGGGCTTAGGAAGTGTAAGGCGTCTGGACACTTACAGGGAGAGAGGAGTGCATATGCCCAGAGGCAGAAACTTAAGATGCCTAGAGAACTTTGACACTGAAAAACTTGGGTGTTGACTGAGTTTAGGCATCTACAGGGTTCGACAGGAGTTTTGTGGATCTCAGTGGAGCCAAAATTGGGTTTTGGGTACCTAAGTACCTTTGAGGAGCTGGACTTGAGGGCCTCACAAGTATTAATAAGCTCATCCCCACAACACCTTTCTGAGGGGGTATTGTTCTCATATGACGGACAGGAAAATCAAGCACAGAGAGGTGAAGCAACTTGCTCAATGGTCAGACCCCGGAACTGAACAGAGCTCGTCTGGATTGCAGGTCAGCACTTTACCCACCAGACTCCATCCTTCTCACATGGGTGAGAATGGAGATAGCAGATGGAGTGGGGTGGCTTTTGGAGCTATGAAAACTTGTCCTCTGGAAACTCCCAGTTAATTTTTCATGGGAAATCAAATGACTTTCAGTCACTACCAAGCTGTGATGCAGTTAACTTCATCTGCTGGTGAAAGAGTCTACATCATGTTCTCTCTTAAGGAAAGATGGTCTTGTTGCTAACATACTGTTCTAGAATTAAGGAACTTAAGTTTAGTTCCCAGATCTATCACAGACTTCATGTGAGTGTAGTCACTTCTTTTTGCCCATCTTTTGTCTTTTTCATTTATTTGGATTGTAAGTTCCGTGGAACAGGGCCTGTCTCCTATGAAGGGCATTCCCCATGCCCAGCACAATGAGGTTCTGAAATCCCCCCTCATTCTTCTCTTGCACAGACTAAACAATCCCAGTTGCCTCAGCCTTTCCTCATAAGTTCCCCACTTTCTCTATTGTCCTAATACCCCCATCAGAGGTCCATAAAAAGACTGAATCTTGGTACCAGGCCTCTCCTTAAAGGCACAGCAAAGAAGAGAATTTGAGCTGAAACTGAGCACATGTCAAGGTTCCTCCCCCACTCTGAACTCTAGGGTACAGATGTGGGGACCTGCATGAAAAAACCTCCTAAGCTTATCTTTACCAGCTTAGGTCAAAACTTCCCCAAGGTACAAAATATTACGCCCGTTATCCTTGGACTGGCCGCTACCACCACCAAACTAATACTGGTTACTGGGGAAGAGCTGTTTGGACGCATCCTTCCCCCCAAAATACTTCCCAAAACCTTGCACCCCACTTCCTGGACAAGGTTTGGTAAAAAGCCTCACCAATTTGCCTAGGTGACTACAGACCCAGACCCTTGGATCTTAAGAACAATGAACAATCCTCCCAACACTTGCACCCCCCCCCTTTCCTGGGAAATGTTGGATAAAAAGCCTCACCAATTTGCATAGGTGACCACAGACCCAAACCCTTGGATCTGAGAACAATGAAAAAGCATTCAGTTTTTTACAAGAAGACTTTTAATAAAAAATAGAAGTAAATAGAAATAAAGACATCCCCCCTGTAAAATCAGGATGGTAGATATCTTACAGGGTAATTAGATTCCAAAACATAGAGAACCCCTCTAGGCAAAACCTTAAGTTACAAAAAAGATACACAGACAGAAATAGTTATTCTATTCAGCACAATTCTTTTCTCAGCCATTTAAAGAAATCATAATCTAACACATACCTAGCTAGATTACTTACTAAAAGTTCTAAGGCTCCATTCCTGGTCTATCCCTGGCAGAAACCAGCATACAGACAGACACAGACCCTTTGTTTCTCTCCCTCCTCCCAGCTTTTGAAAGTATCTTGTCTCCTCATTGGTCATTTTGGTCAGGTGCCAGCGAGGTTACCTTTAGCTTCTTAACCCTTTACAGGTGAGAGGAGCTTTCCCCTGGCCAGGAGGGATTTCAAAGGGGTTTACCCTTCCCTTTATATTTATGACAGCACATCATTCTGATTTTGCTAGAAGGTGCCAGACACAAGTTCCCATATGATGTAGAATTGTATAAAATCCAAAGGTTGGCATGTGTGACAATTGCTGCAGAAGACAGGGTGAACCATTAGCTATGGGAAAGCTTTTTCAATTCCACCTAGCCCATCCCACCCCATTCAGCAGTGGCTTGCACTATATCTGTTTCTATATTGTTTTGCTTCTTTTGATGGTTGCCTGTTTCTCTGCAGGTAGCTCAGTGATTAGTGCATCAACCCACTCTGCCTTTTTCAGCTCATCTTGGGGTTCCAGGTAAAACAAGCCCATTTGAAGCTGTGCCCAACTCTCACAATAATTCCCCATATGTTGATTTTCACACCAGCCTTGGGTGGCTGCCTCTCATTATTTGATTCTTTCTGTTCCTTTTTATTCTGAAGTGACTCTGACCTAAATAGAGAAGTGTGGGTGGTGGTTGAGTTGTAGGTGCCACTTCAAAGCCCTTAAGTGCTGCAATCTGTAAATAAATGTTCAAAAGAGTCAGAACTGGGAAAAGAAGACATCAGAGAGTGTGTGTGTGTTTAGGGATGTCACTTGTGACAAGACTAACAACAGATGAACCCCAGAGGCTCTGATTCGTACTTGTAATACACCCCACACTTCCCTGGGATTTAGGGGGTGGATTATTAAGGACTCATTTGCTTATCTTTGAATCTAATGTAGTGAAGTTTATGTTTTTGCAGAAAGAAAGAATAAATTTAAGGGTTTTTTTTTTGTTTTATTTTTAAATCTTTGAACTTTAAACTATACAGAATTAAGGCATTCAAATGAATCACCCCAATTAAGAGTCTAAAATACATTAACATAAATGACTGAACTCAGGCACTGGTGAAGGTCATACAGTGATTATTCCATGCACTTGACCAGGGTTTTGGAATAACTGAAGCAAAGTCCCTGAAGAATCCAACTCAGTGTTTACACAAAATCCAGTATATTCTGGGATTAGATACTCTAGAGAAAGTGGATGATATTTGTTTACTTTATTATATTATTTAATGTATTTATTTATGAGCAATATAACTCCTATAAGGCCCAAGCAATAGCAGATCCAATTGTGCAGGGCACTGTAAACACCCACGGTAAGAGAGTCTCTTCCCCCAAGAACATACAGGCTAAAAAGGCAAAACAGACAAAGGGTGTGTGCATGTTGAAAAACAGAAGAAGAAAACGATGTTGAAGGTCACACTACAGGTCAGTGGCAGAGCTGGGAAGAGAAGATATGAGGGATTGTCTGCAGAGTGCAGCAATGCACACTAGAGGGGTGTGAATTCTAACGTGCATTAACTGGCCCATGTGGACACTGCTGGAGTGAACTACAAGCTCCCAAGGGTGCATTAATGAGAAACAGTATTCAGTTAGTATATGCCAGCAGAGTCTACATGGGCCAGTTAGTACGCAACACATTGGTTCACTTTAGAGTTCACACCCCTCTGGTGAGACTTGCCACACCATGTAGATAAGCCCTAAATCTCCTGATTCCCAGCCTAGTACCCTATCTGCTTAGACCATGCTTCCTTGCAACTCTAGCTTCTCAAAATCAGTGATAAGAGACCCTGAGGTGAACAAAATAAATTTATCACCATGAACACCCATTTTGATATCCCTGTTGCCAATCTGCATTAGGTAGCTATACTAGATACATCAAGCCTTTCCTGTTAGTGTCTTCCCTAGCGAAACCTTGAATATCTAGAGCAAGCGTTCTTCAGGGACTTCCTTTGGGAGTCAATTTGATTGGCTAATTGCTTTGGTGAGAACTTATTTTCCTACGGCCAAATTCTGATTGTATTTATAGTAGTGCAAAACCAAAGAAACTGAAGTCAGAATTTGGCCCTCAATCTCCAGCCTTAACTTTCCATTCCTCAGCTGTGCCCTGTTCATCCTTGTCCTACCATTTCTTTATTTATATTCTCATTTATTTGGCAGGATTTGAGATGGTGATCATGGCCTGTTGATTCTTATTAATTATATTGATGTGTTTACCTCTAGTAGCTCCTCTGGTGTCACTCCCATTGGCATTTTCATACTGGATCCAATCAGTGGCCCAGGCAGTTCAGTATCCTAGCTCAGACAGTGGCTAGAACCCGATGCTTGAAAGGGAGGAGTTGTTCTACACCATCTTGGAAAAGTCGCCAATAGCACTCAGCTTCCCTCCTGCTCTGCCCCTGGCATGGCACTTCAAACATCCCTAACACAGAGATCTGCAGGGATCATTGGTGGTCCAGAGGCAGCTGTGTACCACACCGCAACTTCCCTACAATGGAAGAATCTTCAGCTGGCTGGTAAAGCCAGATCTTTGCTCTGGCAGAGAACCAGGGCTATTGCGGGGATCGCCTTCTGATCCCATATGTTTAGCGTCTCTTAATCAAATTCAGCTTCTTCCCAATCATCCACCCCTTCTCCTAATCCATTTTTTTCTCTCCAAGATAGATACATTGTTGTACTGTTGTTGAATTAGTTTTAAAGGAAAGACTTCAGATGACTGCACCTCATTTGACCTCAAAAAATGTGCCTTCTTGAAAGAATTAAGTCCCTCCACCACTGTGTTCTAAACCAAGATACTGGACGGACCAATCCTCTTCTATTACCTGCTGATGACGCTGAAAAGAAAGGATAAGAAAGGCAAAAAGGAATGTTCACAGACAGTTCATGGGGCTTCATGGCCCATGAACGGGAGTCATTAATTGCCCTCTTCTTCATATACGGATCCAGAATGCCTTTTTTTCCCCCCACACATAACCACAAATTCCCTCACCAGGGAACATTATCCCACTCTACCCACCCAGAGCAGTTTGCTACTCCAGCGTTACTGAATTTTGTCTGCCAGAGCCACAAAGCTGACTGCAACGGATGCTTTCTACAGAGCAAGCTCAGCAGCCAACAGGGAGAGAGATTGATGTCTCTGCACCAGAAAGTTTTGGCCAGCAGAGAGCTTCTGCAATATGACAAGACCACAGCAACAGCTGCTCTACTCACTCGGTAGAAAACCTCACTTTTAGCAAACATTTTGGGCGTGATAATGGACTCCCTTTATTACTGTGATTAGGCAGCAAATTATTCCATTATATGGAATTAAATTATTATAATTATTGATTATTTACCAAGTGCCAACAGCACAGTTAGTGATGTTCCTATGTGTAAGGGGACTGAAGCAAATTACAGTGCAGCACAGATACAGACAAAGCAGTAAGATGCATACAGCCACTAATGTCCTTGGGAAATTTTGGGGGCAGCACAGGGAGCTCACAGAGGTCAGTGTTGAAGTCCTGGAAGTGTGCTTTGAAATAGGGTTTGGAGGAAAGCTTGTCTGGTGTCTGAGAAGAGAGAGGAACGATTGCAAATGTTAGGTACAACACAGAAGGAAATACACAGATAAAATACCCACCTGTCTTGGGTGGTTTAGACCAGTGGTTCTCAAATTGTGGGTCGGGACCCCAAAGTGAGTCACGATCCCATTTTAATGGGGTCACCAGGGCTGGTTTAGACTTCCTGCGGGCCGGGGCCAAAGCCCAGGGACTTCAGCCCTGGGTAGCGAGGCTCAGGTTGGCCTTTGACTTTGGTCCCCCTGCCTGAGGCAGCGGGGCTTGGGCAGGCTCAGGCTTCAGTCCCCGCTCCTGGGATTTTTATTGTCAGAAAGAGGTCACAGTGCAATGAAGTTTGAGAACCCCTGGTTTAGACACAAATCCTGCATTTTGGCAGGGGGTTAGACTAGATTACCCTTGCGGTCCTGTCTAACCCAGTGGTTCAACGTCTATGAAAAGGGGCTAATTAGAAGAGGGTTTTGGAAGAGCTAAGGGAATATGGCAGGAGAGTAGTTGTTTATTTGATGTAAACATATAAAGATAAAATACAATTATCCCAGATTCTAGATGGCCTGATCAAGATTTAAAACCACAGGGTCCCAATTCCGTGACATGCTGTTCCTAGTGCGGTCATTAACACCAATGCAGAGTGGGTATAAAACACTACTAGATCAGAGTGCATCCCCTTTGCAATCACTTTGCCCAGGTGTACAAGATGTAGGGCAATGGAGATTCAGGCCCACAATCTGTAACAGGTCAATGGCTAATCCCTTCCCTCCCCTTGTGCATCTTGGCTATTTGCATTGTATGCTCTTTGGAGCAGGGACTGTTTTTGTTTTGATTTTTAAACTCTGTGTTTGAATAGGGCATAGCACTACAGGCCTCTCATGCTGGCTGGGACTGTAAGGCGACTAACTAATACTAATTGATAAAGGCAGCATTTGGAGGGAGTGGATAGGCGTAAGGTAAGATCCAGATGGATTTATACAAGAAGGGGTTGATTGATTATTTTAAAATGTATCTATCTAGGTAGGTATTTATAAGTTCTCCCATCACTGTGGTATCTGATGCTTCCACACCCTTCACCTAGGTTTCCTCCTTGAGCCCACCTCTTCCATAGATCTCCTGTTCAAATGTCATTCCTTTAGTCCTTTCCCCTTCTTCCCCCTGAACTGCCTTTCTGCCCCAGCTCCCAGTATTCCAGCTCCAGTTACTTGCATAGTTTTAAGGATTACAGTCTCCTTTGATTTAATGGAGTGTGCACAGCTATATTTCATTATTGCCAGAAAAATCCATATGCCACATTTTTTGCAAATAAATCCCCACTAGAAATGTTGGAAACCTTACAAACTTTGATTGAGTTGCTCCAGGTCAGACTGAACATCTGGGAAAGAACTTCTGACTATGAAGCGGTTGTGCATTTGTGAATACTCCTGTGGCTAGCTCTTGGAACAGGTTTAGGTGAAGCTGCATGTAAATTGCATGGACATCATTAAATATTTTCTTATGCAGTGCATTATGTTTTCTAGTCGACATTTTGCCATGCTGAAAATTCATATATGTCATTGAGGTGCCAGTTCAATACTAGTACAAATATTAATAGATCTGGTCAAATAGTATTTGCCAAGTACAAAGCTTAGCAAAGTTTGCCCCACCTTTGCCTCTTGGCTTTGCAAAGTATTTTAAAAATTGTTTGATAATCTAGTCAGGATTTAAGAATAATGAAATTCCCCTTGAAGTTAAAGGCAAAACACTTGTCAAAGTGATTTGGTTCAGACCCTAATTGAAGAGGATCACAAACAAACAAAAGGTAGACTATGAAATACTCATAAAGTAATGGGCTCACCTTTGAATATTGTAAAAAATGAGCTGGTAATAATAATTAAAAGCTGAGATACAGTATTTTAATTTTGAAATTTATCATTACACCAGGTACTATAAACTTAGATAACCAGATAAGTTAATTGATAATATTTTAGTGGATAGAATACATGTGTGTTATGATACACATGTGTACTCATGATCTAATACATGATTATATACTGAATATATATTCAGCTGACTTCTACAGACTAACTTCACGAACTGGTGAATATTAAAGGACTTGCAAATTGACAAATCAAACCAAAGTCCTCCAAACTTACCAAACGTTCACAGATTTTCCCTTGCATTTGACCTACTTTGTTTATATTTCACCAGCTCCCTGTTGCTAAGGCTTTGGGCAGGGTACACCAACTATGAAAAATGCAATCTTAAAAATTCTTTACATTAATTGTCCTAACTACCTCAAAATTGCACATTTCCTGCAGAATCTCACTATTACTCAGTGGAATTTACCTATGGAAAACAAAATTCCCGGTGGAATTACAAACTTCTAGGACTAGAAAGTACTTCCTTTTATTTGGAAAGGCCCCCATATTCCCTACATTTTCTTATAACTTATTACAGTGGTTGCCATTAAAAAAATCAACATTTGCCCCAAAATTGTTATAATGTGATCTGAGATTTTTCTCTTCCAAGTCCTGGGAAATACTGCTAAAACTCACATACCACTGGGAAGACTGGTGATAATAAATACAGGAGTTACTTCATCCACCTCTTAAATTTCAGCCACCTCTTGGATGGGGGATTGTAACTGGGAACACATAACAAACAACACTTGGGGAAGGGAAAATTTTAGGCCATAGGCAGCAGGATACATGGTTACTTCAACAGAGTAATGCCACCCAGGAGCTTTGGGCTGAGACTTTCAAAGGGGCATATCAAAGTTAAGCACCCAACTCTCATTGATAGAGAAATGGGAACCTTATGCCCCCTTTAAAAAAACAGACCCTTAATGTTCCCACATGACCGTTGGGTTTTGAGGGCTCTTTCAAAAGACTAGATTAATAAGATCAATGAAAGACAGTGCAGTAAAATGCAGAGTGGACATAATTGGGTGTGTTTCTGATTGTGATACTGTCAATTCAGTTTTTCCACTGAATGCATCTGATGAAGTGAGCTGTAGCCCACGAAAGCTTATGCTCAGATAAATGTGTTAGTCTCTAAGGTGCCACAAGTACTCCTTTTCTTTTTGTGAATACAGACTAACACGGCTGCTACTCTGAAACCTGTGAATTTAGGTTTACAGAAAGCTGCTGCTAAAATTCCCTTTTTCTCTGATCTCTCTGATCGGTCTGGGCCTTCAACAGAAAAGGGAGCAGCTGTTCATTTGCTAAAATAAACAATGACTCCACTCCCTTTGTTAAGCTTGGGCTGTCCCCCACCTTTAAAACTTCTCATTGATTTTACATCCATTCCTCCGAAGTAAAATCATCAGCCACTGATTTTACATCTGTTCTTAAGAAGCTCCTGCTGCTAAGCTAGTCTCGGCTTCTGGCACACGGGGCTGAATTAGAATTTCTCCCATGATGGAAGATCAGGTTACAGTTCAGATAGATCTATAAGATGCCTCCAAATTCCTCACGACAGTAGTCACAGCGAAGAAGTGAACATTGATCAACAGTTCCCAAGCAGTAGTATCTGAGATATTACTGTATTTCCCTAGATAGAGAATAGGAGAAGATCACCCTGTCTTGGTTATACTTTGTGATCATTTCTATCTAGGTGACCACTTTGCAGGAATCATTGGTAAATGTGCACTTTTAGGCCCAGATACCTCAAAGATATTTAGGTGCGTAACTCCTATGGAAACCACTTTTGAGGCTCTGGACCTTGCAATCTGATCCTGCATGCAAGCACAGGGGCCCTACACAATCAGAGCTCACTGCAGGACTGGAGACTTAAATGGCAAATTCACAGAGGGAGAGAAAGAGAGCATCCAAATCAAGCCAATTTGCCATCTCTCGTCATTCACCAGGAGTGTCATCCACCCTCATCCAGTGAGGCAATAGCAACATCTCCCCCTTTAGGGAAGAAAATAATAATAAAGGCGGGGAGGGGGGCAAGAAACTTCTTCATTTTAGTTAAAACAACCAATTAACAATCATTATTAAATGACCAGCTGTGCCCAAGGTGCACAGAGACAAGCAAAGATCAACAAAATGTTCGGTATAAAGAAGGGCATGTCTTGATTCTCTCTGAGCCCATGAAAAGAACAGCCAAGCCATTGCTGCTACACTTATGAGTATGAGTTGAAAGAATCTGATCAGTGGCATGTGCTAACTGACTCTGACACACAGTCATCCAGGGCAGCTGTCAAGTAACACAACTTTCTTCGGCTCCTCCTTTCAGCATTAATTAGCAGAAGTACAGCCGTTATTACTCACTCGGTTGCCAAGATGAACTTGGAAGCAATCCTGTGCTTCCCCCTGCTGCCCGCTGTTCCCTAGCAAACCTCTAGAGGAGATAAATAAGGAAGTTCCTCCTCTCCAAACATCAGCCTTTCCCCATTAGCAGCTCTAGTGCATGAATTAGGAGAGGCATATGCACAGCCGTCCCTTGGGTATGGCCAATCGGGGCAACCATTCTGGGCCCTGGGTTTTGGGAGGCCCTACGCTTCAGTGTGCGTGTGTTATGCAGGGGGCATTATGCCATCCCGGGGGAGTGGGGTTAGGAGTTTGGGGGGCCAGGCCGACCCAGGAGGTTATCGAGGGGCCTGGTGCCAGCAACAGAGGTCAGGCCCACACTCACCGCCAGGAAGCGTGCATTGTGTTTCTTTTTCTTGCTCAGCATCTCGGGGCTTGGGCAGTCTCCATCAGTAGCAGCAGCATCCCCAGCCTGGACTGTTCCACCCCGTACCGTTGGCTTCCGGCATTGCCCACTGCCGCACTGGCCGCCAGTGTCCTAGCAATGCCGGAACATGCCAGCGCCAGGCTGACCCCATCCATTGCCCTTCTGCCTCAGACCCCTCCCTTTTCTGGGACCCCCCAGCACAGGTGTCACCCTGTGAATGTCCATCATCCCTTGCCCCCACCACCAGCACTGGTGTCCCCTCCACACACAAGATTTCATCTGTATAAAAAATGTTAAGGGGGCCCATACAGGCTGTTTTTTCCCCGGCCCCGCATCCCCCTAGGGACAGCCCTGGGCATATGCCAAGTCTTTGAATAAACAGAAGAAGATAAGAGGCCAGTTTGGAAGGGGCTGGATGCATATCTTTTCTAGATAGATGCCACTCCATTGATTTGCATGGATAAAGCATCCAATTATACCAGATCTGAATTTGGCCCAATACATTCATTTAGATGAATGCTTTGAAACCTATAACCTCTAACACTAACTAAGTAATGCTAGGAAAACCTACAAAGGGTTCAGAAACCCCACCCCTGATTTACACCAATGTGAGATCAGAATAAGATACCAGATGCTTCTCCACATAGAATCATAGAAGATCAGGATTCGAAGAGACTTCAGGAGTTCATCTAGTCCAACCCCCTGCTCAAAGCAGGACTAACACCAACTAAATCATCCCAGTCAGGGCTTTGTCAAGCCGGGCCCTAAAAACCTCTAAGGATGGAGATTCCACCACCTCCCTAGGTAACCCATTCCAGTGCTTCACCACCCTCCTAGTGAAATAGTGTTTCCTAATATCCAACCTAGATCTCCCCCACTGCAACTTGAGACCATTGCTCCTTGTTCTGTCATCTGCCACCACTGAGAACAGCCAAGCTCCATCCTCTTTGGAACTCCCCTTCGGGTAGTTGAAGGCTGCTATCAAATCTCCCCTCACTCTTCTCTTCTGCAGACTAAACAAGCCAAGTTCCCTCAGCCTCTCCTCGTAAGTCATGTGCCCCAGCCCCCTAATAATTTTTGTTGCCCTCTGGTGGATTCTCTCCAATTTGTTCACATCCTTTCTGCAGTGGGTGGCCCAAAACTGGATGCAATACTCCAGATGTGGCTTCACCAGTGCTGAATAGAGGAGAACAATCACTTCCCTCGATCTGTTGGCAATGCTTCTACTAATACAGCCCAATATGCTGTTAGCCTTCTTGGAAATAAGGGAACACTGTTGATTCATATCCAGCTTCTTGTCCACTGTAATCCCCAGGTCCTTTTCTGCAGAACTGCTGCTTAGCCAGTTGGTCCCCAGCCTGTAGCAATGAATGGGATTCTTCCATCTTAAGTGCAGGACTCTGCACTTGTCCTTGTTGAACCTCATCAGATTTCTTTTGGCCCAATCCTCCAATTTGTCTAGGTCACTCTGGACCCTATCCCTACCCTCCAGCATATCTACCTCTCCCCGCAGCTTAGTGTCATCCATAAACTTGCTGAGGGTGCGATCCATCCTATCATCCAGATCATTAACGAAGATGTTGAACAAAACTGGCCCCAGGACAGACCCCTGGGGCACTCTGTTTGATACTGGCTGCCAACTAGTCATTGATCATATGTATCTCTTCACTCTGGAAGTTTTGTAAACTCAGGCTTTCTCAAGAGATTTCTAGCCCTGTGTCCCCCTTGGCCAGCCTTTGGAGTACCAGAGGACAGCTTATCTCACAATTGCTCAGTACTTTCTGTATCATCCAAAATCTGTAGGCAGTGTAGAGGCACCGATGAAAATCTGGCAAAAAACGTTATCTGAACATTTTGGAACTAAGAGATGTCAAAGCTTGGTTTGGATTGAGTTTCAGGCAGACATTCAAGATGCTTTTCATTTTAACTGAACTGGTTAACTCTTCCCTGCTTTTATTTGAATTGGTTCACTTGTCTGTAGTTTGATTTGAATGGGTCCTAGGTTTTGTTGTTTTTTACCTGACCCGCTTCATGCATCCCTAGCTTAATCTGGGCTTTGTCCACCCTTCCCTGGCTCCAGTTACTGAATTCTTTATTGCTCCTTTGGCTAACAGCAGTGTTAGAGACCACACCTCCATTTCTGAGTGTCTAAACCAAGGGGGTAGGTTGTTTTCAAACTGATTCACAATCCAAGCACCATCATGGACAAACATGGTTGAAAGACAGCAGAGTTCTAAGACCCTTGTCAGTCCAGAAAGTCCCTCTCTAAAAAGTTGTTTGGTTGGCTTGGTTCTTTCTTTAGCTTGATGTATTTCCCGTCACCTCTGCACAAGTTCCCCTTTCCCTGAATAAAACCATATCACTCTCAATCAACTTTATCTTGAAGGTCTTGCAGTCGCTAATGATGTACTTCTTATATTCCTATGCCTCGGCCCCATTGCTTTAAAATGTAGTCCTCAATGCAATGATGTCAGAAAAGGGAAAACATACAATCAACTATCTATGACCCTTAAGATTTGAAAATGTCACAAACACTGAGTTGCAGGTTTTAACTGCCCTTCTTTTTCCCTCTGTCCAACCCCCCTTCCCTAAATGTGTGGGTACTTGGTGTTACTCAGCTCCTGCCTTTTCTCTCCTCAATTTCCATGCCTAATGAGCCTGAGCTGAGTTAATAATGGATGTAATAAGTAATGACTCATTGTTTTGGGGCCTGCACGTCTCCCTGTGCAGTGGAAGAGGAAGCCAGGGCTCCGATGCTATTTGTTCTGCCATGTCGCTTGCCGCCAAGCAATGCCACTCATCAATAAAAGGCAAGATGACGGATGAGTTCATTTAATGGAATTCCTCCGAGTGAGCTGCAGCCACTGCTCTTCAGTAGGGTTGCTGCTTTGACTCTCTCTCTCTCTTCCCTCTCCACCACCCCCCCCCTTTTTTTTTTTAATAGTCAGGACAGTTGGAAAGCGTGGCTGGCTGAGCGGACTGCCATTTGTGCCAGCAGCTCCTTCTGCTCTTCATAACTGCTATCCTAAATCAAATCAAGAGCTTTGAGCAGGGAGATTGAATCGGCACCACCTGACAGTAGCATCTCATGGCATTTGTGCATCTCTCCTTCCCTGTGCTCCCACACACACCCCACACCACCCGCACACACTCCTTTTATTGAAATTATTTATCTCTTTACATCTTGCCATCACCGGGTGGGTGTGGAGGGAGGATGCGGAAGCATTTGAGGAGAATAGGATTTTAAGTGTTCTCATTATGGCCATGTGCATGCTGAATAACTGAAATAAACCCGTTCCTTTGGGAAAGAATCAGACTGTGTCTTTGCACATAACCTACAATGCTGCAGGTTTCCAAGGCTGGATCAGCTAAACGGGTTATTGTTTCAGTTTCCATGAGCATGCATCTGTTCTGAAGAGCGTATGCTTTTATTTTTTCCATTCCAACCCCTGCCAGCCACCTTCCCTGGTTTGCCCACACATTTATGTAATGTTATACACCTGATTCTGATCCGACTGTCTCCAATTCACAAGGGTGTAAAACTCCACTGGGTCAACACCTCCACTGGGTCAGATCCTTAGCTGGTGTGAATCAGTGTAGCTCTGTGAAAGTCAATGGAGATACGTCACTTCACACCAACTGGGGATCTGGCCCCATTGACTTGAATGGGGTTAGTCCTGATTTACACTGGAGCAAGAGAGATCAGAGTCAGACCCTGAATGTGTCCCCAAAATACTACTTCATTTTCAACTTTAAGACAAGTTTAATGGAAAAAAATATACCCAGTAGGGCTTGAACCCATAAAAAACTAAACACCCTCAACTCTTGATGGATCACCAGGACCAGCCCTCTGATTTTAGTCACTTGTGTCTCCATTGACTTATGAAAGTTGAGGGTTCTCAGCTACTTTCAGTCTTGTCACTTACTCTTTGGGTAACATGTTTGCATTATACACATATCAAATGATTACCACCATTCAAGTTACCAAAATCCAAAGACCAGATACTCAACTGGTATAAATGGCTATAGCTCTATTGCGGTCAATGGAGCAGCTTTGCACAAGCTGAGGATCCAGCCAAGAGTCTCTTGTGCAGTGGAAGCAATTTCAAAATGTTCCCCAACACTTCACTTTCATCACGTAATGCTTTTGATATTTAGCAAAGAAAGGCTAATGGGAGGGATGGCCAGATTTATGCAGGTTGGAGAGAGCTGTGGATACAAGACCAGGAGGCCTAGAGAAGGCTGTGGATTAAAGATTTGTCAAGATTTGTGATGTGACATTATTTAGTAAGAGGCAGTCCTGGTTAAAAAAAAAACAAACAAACAAAAAAAAACAAGGAGGGAGACACATTGCTTTGTGTTCCCAGGGGAATTTACAAGAAATAATAGGGCACTTCTCAGCTAGTGTAAAGCAGCATAGCTCCATTGATCAGTTTAGACCAGCTGAAGAGCTAATCCACATAGCTGAAATTTGGAGATGGAAAATTTAGGCTGAATATCAGGAAAAAAGGAGAGTTCAGCAAGAACCCATGGGAAGTGGTGGAAACACCAGTGCTTAACACTAGATGGACAAAACACTGGAGAATATAGCATAAGGAACAATCTGGCATTGGTGGGAGGAAACGGGAAAATATTCTGGAGTGGATGACTGAGTAGGGATCTCCCCCAGAAGGAATAATTCTCTTTTGTCTGTCATGAATCTAAGGGTTTGTACACGCTACCACTTATGTGTTTATAATTTATGTTGCTCAGGGGTGTGAATAAGCCACCCTTCCAAGCAATGTAAGTTACGACGACCAAAGTGCTGATGTAGACGGCACTGTTGGCAGGAGAGCTTCTCCTGTTGACATAGCTACCACCTCTCATGGAGGTGGTTTTATTATGCCAACGGGAGAGCTCTCTTATGTCGGCATAGAATGTCTTCTCCAAATGTGCTACAGTACCGCAGCTGCCCTGATTCTAGGGCAGACTAATGACTAAGACTATGAGCTGACACCTATTCTCTCAGGAAGTCAGCACTGAGGCCTGTTATACACTGGGGGGGGGGGGATCGATCTAAGTTACACAACTTTAGCCGCGTGAATAACGTAGCTGAAGTTGACGTACTTAGATCTACGCACCATGGTGTCTTCACTGCAGTAAGTCGACTGCTGACACTCTCCCATCGACTCTGCCTGTGCCTCTTGCCCGGGTGAAGTACTGAAGTCAACGGGAGAGCGCTCAGCGGTTGATGTATCTCGTCTAGACTAGACATGATAAATCGACCCCCACCGGATCGATCGCTGCCCATTGATCCAGCGGGTAATGTAGACAAGCCCTGAGTTTGTTTTTCACCTCCCGCCCTAGAACAACAATGCAGACTAGACTCCCTCTGTCAGCAGCTGAAGGAGATGTGGGTTTGCAGGGAGGGCAGATAGAGGCAGCTAAATTGAGAATAAAAAAGTATATGAAATAACTCACAGAGTAAAAGTATATTAAATAACCTATAGAGCAATATACAAAAGTATATTAAAAAGCCTATGGAGGAAAGACAGCCAAGAAACAGATTAACAGAGCATTACATTTTATTGTCAAGCACAAATGTCCCATTCCTTTCTCTGAGCTCCTAATCAGCATTTTTCATTATTTTCCTTCCCCTGAATCTGGCTCCTATGCATCAGTGCTCATAGCAACACCTCCAGTGCCGTTAAAAACTAGATACTGAAACAGCGTTCCCAGGCACAGAGCTGTGCCAGGGCCTACATTTGATCCAGCAAGAAGTACATGCCCGCCCGGTGGTACAAGGTCATAATACGAATTCTCCCTTCAGGGGCAAACAGTCTTAGCAATGATCCCCCACCATTCTCCCCTACTAGCTTGGCTCATTTTGATCTCAGTTGTTATTAAGCTCGTTTGACACTTGCAGTCAGAGCTGCTCATTTACTTACCGAGATGGTTACTCAGAAAGTGGATGCCTACAAGGATAGTATGAGTGCATGAGTGGGGAGCGTGGATTGGTTTCTTTTAAGGCCTCATTCTTTTGAACTCTAGAAACAAGTGGGTCTTTTCTTTGATGGGATAGTCTTTATTTTAATTTTATTTTATTTTATTTTTTGCCCTGTGCCATTTTATTCTGAGAGCAGTGGTGAGCAAACTCTTTGGCCTGAGGGCCACATCTGGGTATAGAAATTATATGGTGGGCCATGAATGCTCACAACATTAACAATTCAGAGATATTCAAATAAACTGTATTTAATAAATAATTTACGTTAGTGGAAATAAACATAAAACCTTACTTACTATTATAAATATACCATCATAACAATGTATTTCAATAATTAAACCAAACTTACCTCCTTTCCACGCCCTTTATCTCTAGCCTGGATTTGTCGGGGGTCAGCTTCCAGTCATCGGAACTCATTGAGATTCACCAACCCCCTGCTCTCAGAAATCTCCTCCTACTTAGGTCCTGACAGCCCACAACTTTGAAAACCACCACTGAGCACTCCCTGACCAACTACTCTTTGTTTTATCCTCAACAGTGGAAAATTAACGCCACTAAAATATTTGTCACCAAAGCCAACAAGTTGCAGGCATGTGGGCTTGCAAGTTCCAGACTCTGATGGCACGTGATGTGCGTTTGGGTTGTGCAGCTGGAGTAATATGCATGTCCTCATGCCTGTCACGTAGGTCCTGAACATATGAGAGTGCTGGGCGGGTACAGCGGGGCAAGCCCCAGACCTTGCTCCCTGGCAGCAGCTCTGGGCAGGCAGAGTAGGGCAGGTCCCCAACCCCGCTCCCCAGCTGGAGCGCTACCCTGCTACCCGGCCAGAGTGCCAGAACGCTGGAGCAGAGCAATGGAGCTCGAGGGCTGTATCCAAAGGTCTGATGGGCTGCATGAGGCCTGCGGGCCATAGTTTGCCCACCCCTGCTGTAGAATCTAATAAACTTTTCAATGAATGGGAGTGAAGGCAGGTGACTCTTGTGTTCTATTGAGATATGATTGCATCTCTGGAAGTGCTTCTGGTACTGAAATAGACTGAAGTGCAATTTTTATACTGGGATTGATTTTTCTAAATGTTCATCCTATCTTCCTCGTCCCCCTCCCCCGTTTGTGGGGACTTTCTCTCCCTATTTTTGTCCTGATTGTTACCTCTGCCTCACACTGGAGGAACCCCTGACTCCCACAGCTGCTCACCAGAGTGCATCAGAGGTTGACATCCTTTGTGGCTAGCACTTGCCTGCTCATGAATGAGGCCCTCATTCAATACCCACTGAAATCAGTGGAAAGGCTCCAGTTCACTTCAATGGGTGTTGGATGAGTATGTTGGTGAATGAGTAGATAGGTAACAGACAGGTGAGGAAGGAAGCAGTTAGATAGGCAGAACTGCAGGCTCTCAATGCATGGATGAGAGGATGGTGTTTGGAGGAGGGATTTAGATTTATTAGGAACTGAGAAACATTTTGGGAAAGGAGGAGTATATACAGGAAGGATGGTCTCCAACTAAACCAAAAAGGAACCAGACTGCTGGCATGTAAAATTAAAAAGGTTGTGGAGGAGTTTTTCAACTAAGGGCTGGAGGAAAGCCGACAGGTGCAGACACACAGTTCAGACAGAGACATCCCTTAGAGGAGGATTTATTAAAGGGGATTCTCTATATCCTAGTAAAGAGAAGAAGATAGAAGTTGATAACGTATAGGTTGGAACTGAAGAGAAACAGTCAAATGAAAAAGAGTCCCATTCAATTACAATTCATGAAGTCAGACACCTAAATAGTAACAGATTTTGTAAGTGCTTGTATACAAATGCTAGAAGTCTAAATACTAAGATGGGTGAACTTGAGTGCCAGGTATTCAATGAGGATTTCGATATAATAGGCATCACAGAAACTTGGAGGAGTGATGAAAGTCAGTGGGGCATGGTAAAACCAGGGTTTAAAATATATAGGAATGACAAGGAAGGTCACACTGGTGGGTGAGTGGCATTATACGTGAAAGAAAGCAAAGAGTCAAATATAGTAGAAATCTTAAATGAGTCAAACTGTACCAGAGGATCTCTATGAATAGAAATTCCATGCTTTAATAATAAGACTATAGCAGTAGGGATATAATGCTGAACACCTGACCAGGATGGCAGTGCTGACTGAAATGCTCAGGGAGGTGAGAGAGGCTACAAAAAGAGAAATCTTGATGGGGAATTTCAACTATCCCCATATTGAGTGGGAACATATTACCTCAGGATGGGATGCAAAGATCAAGTTTCTTCACACCATAAAGGACTGTGTCTTTGAGCAGCTAGTCCTGGAACTCACAAGGGGAGAGGCAATTCTTGATTTAATCCTCAGTGGCACACCAGATTTGGTCCATGAGCTGCATATAGCTGAATTGCTTGTAATAGCAACCGTAACATAATTAAATTTAACATTCTTGTTGGGGAGGGAGGGGGAAATGCCAAAGAAACCTAACACAGTAGCATTTAACTTCAAAAAGGGGAACTACACAAAAGAACTAAAAGAACATTTAAAAATGAACAGTTACAAGAGTGAAATGCCTGCAAGCTACATGGAAACTTTAAAAAAATACTATACGAGAGCCTTAAACTAAATGTATAACCCACATTTTTAAAAAAGTAAGAGAACCAAAAAAAACCCCAAACAAACAAACAAAAAAACCCCACCATCATGGCTAAACAACAAAGTAAAATAGGTGGTTAGAGATAAACAGACATCCTTTAAAAATTGGAAGTTAAATGTTTCTGAGGAAAATAGAAAAGAATATAAATTCTGGAAGTCAAGTGTAAAAGTGTAATTAGGCAGGTCAAAAAAGAATTTAAAGAGGAACTAGCAAAAGACATAAAAACTAACAGTAATTTTTTAAAAGTACATCAGAAGCAGGAAGCCTGCCAAACAATGAGTCGGGCCGCTGGATGATCAAGGTCCTAAGGAGTATTCAAAGAAGACAAGGTCGTGGTGGAATTCTTTGCATCGGTATTCATTACAGAGACCGTGAAGGAACTTCCCACACCTAAGCTGACTTTAGATGAGAAATCTGAAGATCTCTTCCATATTGAGGTGTTAATAGAGGAGGTTTGGGAACAAATTGATAAATTAAACGGCAGTAAGTTAAAAGGACCAGATGGCATTCACCCAAGAGTTCTGAAGGAGCTCAAATATGAAATTGTAGAACTACTAACTGTGGTATGTAACCTATTGCTTAAATAAGGGATCTCAAACTCAAATCACCACGAGGGCCCCACATAAGGACTAGTACGTTGGCCCAAGGGTCACATCACTGAAACCTTAGATATGTTATAATAGCCCTACAGAATAGAAATGCTGGGACAGATCCTCAGCTGGTGTAAATTGCCATAGCTCCACTGACTTCCACTGAACTCTGACAATTTACACGAGCTGATGATATGCCCAGCTGTCTGCAGTGTTCATGTTCTCTCTCTCTCGAGGCCTTGTTGGAAATGGCCCTAAGAATCAGACCACAGGATCTGAAGAGTAAGTGATTGGAAGAGTAATCAAAAAGCAGAATGAAAGTGACTGGGAGAAGGGGAACAGACAGAAAGAGGGAAACTCACTGACATGGGGGAAGAAAAGAATTGAGTCATACATAAAGAAGAAAGCTCCTGTCTTGTTCCACAGAACAGACAGATTTAAAGTAACTAACATCATTCACAAGAATGAGTCCATTTACCTCCTTCATACCGCTGCCCGAAGATTCTCCTCCCCCAATGATCCAACAAAGACATCAGTGCAAATTGTATTCTTTACGTCCCCCGCTAAACTACTGCTGAAAAAACACTAAATGTAGCTGTGCTGCAAGGATCCATTAATTCATATTTTACCTCTTTTCCCCTTCCCTGACCCCATTCCAACCCCTTCCCCAAAGTCTCCGCCCCCTCCTGCCCCTATTCCAACCCCTTCCCCAAATCTCCGCCCCGGCCTCACCTCTTCTCCGCCTCCTCCCACCTCCCTCCTGGAAAGTCCTAAGCGCCGCCAAACAGCTGTTTGGCGGCAGGAAGAGCTGAGAGGTAGGCATAGAAGTGGGGATGTGGTGCACTGGGGGGTGGGGAGGAGAAGGTGAGGCAAGGGGTGAGGGGAGCTTGGCTGCCAGTGGGTGCAAGCACCCACTAATTTTTCCCTGTGGGTGCTCCAGCGCCGGAGCACTCCTGGAGTCGGTGCCTATGGCAGGCTTCAGAGAATAACTCCATGAACCGCATGTTTGAGCCCCCCCAGCTTAAATCAACCTCTGTATCAGATGACTGGAGGATAGCTAATGTAACACTGAATTAAAAAAAAAAAAAAGACTCCAGAGGCGATCCTGGCAATTACAGGCTGGTGAGCCTAACTTCAGTACTCAACAAATTGGTTGAAATGATAGTAAGGAACAGAATTATCAGACACATAGATGAATACAATATGTTGGGGAAGAGTCAACACGGCTTTTGTAAAGGCAAATCATATCTCCCCAATCTATTAGAATTCTTTGAGGGAGTCAATAAATGTGGACAAGGGGGATCCAGTGGATATGGTGCACTTGGACTTTCAGAAAGACTCTGACAAGGTCCCTCTCCAAAGACTGTTAAGCAAAGTAGGCAGTTATGGGATAAGAGGGAAGGTCCTCTCATGGATCAGGAACTAGTTAAAAGATAGGAAACAAAGGGAAGAAATACATGGTCAGTTTTCACAGTGGAGAGAGGTAAACAGGGGTTTCCCCAAGTATCTGTCCTGGGTGGAAGTTCTATTCAACATATTGATAAATGATTTTGGAAAAAAGGGTAAACAGTGAGGTGGCAAAGTTTGCAAATGGTGCAAAATTACACACGATAGTTAGGTCCAAAGCTGACTGTGAAGAGTTACGAAAGGATCTCACAAAACCAGGTCACTGGGCAACAAAATGGCAGATAAAATTCAATGTTGATAAATGGAAAGTAATACACATTGGAAAACATAATGCCAACTATACATACAAAGTGATGGGGTCTAAATTAGCTGTACCACTTAAGAAAAAGATCTTGGAGTCATGGTAGATAATTTTCTGAAAGCATCTGCTCAATGTGTGGCGGCAGTCAAAAAAGCTAGCAGAATGTTAGGAACTGTAAGAAAAAAGATAGATAATAAGATAGACAATATCATAATGCCACTATATAAACCCACGGTACATCAACACATTGAATACCATATGAAGTTCTGGTCACCCCATCTCAGAAAATGTATATAGACTTGGAAAAAGTACAGAGAAGGGCAACAAAAATGATTAAGGGTATCAAACAGCTTCCATATGAGGAAAGATTAAAACAACTGGGATGGTTCAGCTTAGAAAAGAGACAACTGAGGAGGGATATGATAGAGGTCTATAAAATCATGACTGGCGTGGAGAAAATGAATAAAGAAGTGTTATTTACCCCGTCACAAGAACCAGGATCACTCAATAAAATTAATAGGCATTAGGTTTAAAACAAACCTAAGGAAGTATTTCTTCACAAAACACACAGTCAGCCTATAATACTCATTGCCAGGGGATGTTGTGAAGGTCAAAAGTATAACTGGGTTTCAAAAAAATATTAGATATAGTCATGGAGGATAGTTCCATTAATGGCTAGTAGCGAAGAGGGTCAGGTATGCAACCTCTGGCTCTCGGTGTCCCGAAGCCTCTGACTGCCAGCTGGGACTGGACGACAGGAAATGAATGCATCCGATGAAGTGAGCTGTAGCTCATGAAAGCTTATGCTCAAATAAATTGGTTAGTCTCTAAGGTGTCACAAGTACTCCTTTTCTTTTTGCGAATACAGACTAACACGGCTGCTACTCTGAAACCTGACAGGGGATGTATCACTCAATAATTTCCTTGTTCTGTTCATTTCCTCTGAAGCATCTGGCACTGTCCATGGTTAGAAGACAGGATCCTGAACAAGAAGGACCATTGGTCTGACTCACTATGGCCATTCTTATGTTCTTATGTTCACAGAGGATGGTGAAACAATCCCTGTATCAAATCTCTGCTACAAAGTGCATGCAGCAAGGGGGATTCTTTGTATTGACAAAGCCTGCATTCTACCCCTTGGAATGCATCAGCAACCTTAGATATGTTGAGGGCCCCATAGATTCTAGGGGAGTGGAAGGTCCACTCTGCATTTGAAGTTTAGTTTTCAGCTTGGCTGTTTGACACATTCCTGTGAAGCGATGCATCCACTCAGAGAGCTTTATTGAATATACTGTATTTTATAATACTAGATTGCATCATTTCAGTTACACCATAAATGTTTAATTTCAGTATAATAGCCACATGAGTCCTTATTTATGGATCTGCAATATTTCAAACATATCTATATCCAGTTACACATACAAAGTAGGCTAAAGCTTTAACTCTTGAGATGCAAAGACAAGGATCTGCAGGAATTCTGCAGACCTGGGGTGAAAGCCTCAATAGAATTTGCCAAATATTTTCTTCAGGTTTTAGTTGGACTTGAAGGCATGTAGAAGTTAAAAGCACAGAGTGGGCATCTCGGCCTTATAGCACAGAACATTTTGCTATTCCTTTCAGGGCCAACCTACAGAGCTTTGCCAAATGCCACTAAATCCTGAGCAGCAAGAATCTTCTTGTTCACTTCCTAGCCCCTATACCAACTCTGCCAACACACTTTATACCTGTCCTTACCTTTATTGCATTTTGTCCTTTGATCTCTCTCTCACATACATCTACCAGTGCATTTAGTTTTAATATGCAACACCCTTGCTATTCCACTCTGAGAGACTCTGTACAGTTCTGGAAATATACTGCACTCCTGTCCTGACCTTCTGAAGCAATGGAACACCTGGACAGCTCTACCAATGCATCTCAATCCAGCTCTTTGCTATTCTTGTGCTGGACCCCATTATGGCTTAGCCAATACACTGTACTTTTCTTCTAACCTGCTCTTGCAGTCTTAGGACTTTCATCACTGCTCTGCCAAGGTGTGTCAGTTTGCATCCAGATCTGCAACACCTTTGTTAATAGAATTCGAAGTCCCTGCCCTGTTCTGACATGGAGTCTACAGCACTTTCCTATTCCATTTCTCAGCCCCTTTGCAGCACTGAAAATCACAGAATTATTGTGTTGGCTTCTCCATCACTGGCAATTTTAAAATCAAGATTGGATGCTTTTTTAGCAGATATAGTTAGGGTGACCTGATTTTATAGGGACAGTCCCGATATTTGGGGCTTTTTTTAATATGGGCTCCTATTATCCCCCACCCACTGTCTCAATTTTTCACACTTGATATCTGGTCACATTAGATATAGTCTAGTTCAAACAGGAATTCTTTGGCGGAAGTTCTGTGACCTCAGAGGGCAGTCAGACTAGATCAGCGGTTCTCAAACTTCATTGCACTGCGACTCCCTTCTGACAACAAAAATTACTACATGACCCCAGGAGGGGGGAACCAAAGCTGAAGCCTGCCTGAGCCCTGATGCCCTGGGACTGGGGGACAAAGCCCAAGAGTTTCAGCCCCAGGTCGGGGGCCTGTAATCTGAGCTCTGCTGCTCAGGGCTGAAGCCGAAGCCTGAGCCCTAAGGTGGTGGGGCTCAGGCTTCGGCTTCGGCCCCGAGTGTTGGGGCTCGGGCTTTGGCCCCGGGCCCCAGCAAGTTTAACACCAGCCCTGGCGTCCCAATCCACAGTTTGAGATCCACTGAACTAGATGATCACAGGGGTCCTTTCTCACCTTGGAATCTGTGAAATGTGGTTTCAGACGTGAGCCATTACTGATCAGAGAGTGTGGTTGTGTCAGGATGAATTAGTCCATAAGTTAGTTTGGTGCTTTGGACTAATTAGGGAGTAGAAAGAGACCAAAGTCAGTTTCAACTGTGATCTCAGGCCACATTTTGAATGCAAGGGCCTTATCGTCAGCTGATGTAAAATGACATTGCTCCATTGACTTTAATGGAATGACACCGATTTACACCAATTAAGGATCTGCTACCTCGTCCCTAGACATGAAAACCAACGTGTGAGTTTTCCTGACAACAGTGCAATGCATTTCTGCCTACGTATTTGATCAAAGTAAGATTTCATACATTCTTCACCCTCATCAGGACAATAAAGATAAGGATGTTGTAAGCAAATGCATTACTCCTTTTAAAAGTTAGCCAGCCAAGTACCTGCAAGAAATATATTTGTAATCACAGTGTAAACAAGAGATCAAGCCTTTGTCAGGTCTTTTATGCACAAGTTTCTCCTGTCCACCCAAACAAACAAACAACCACTGACAAAGACAAAATCTTTGAATCTGTTTGCAGAATATTCCCACCTTTCTCCCTTCTTTGTTCTGCTTTATGTTATCTACTGTTCATTCCTATTACCTTTTTATAGCTGGTTTGTTAAAGTTCATACCATAAAGACCTGTAAAAGAAATTTATGGCTCTTGGGATTTCAGCAAATACTAAATAATCATAACATGAACATGAAGCATTCATTAAAAGACACTGGAGTCTAAATTATAACAGAGATGCTGACATTTAAGCCCTCTGCACCACGTAAATTAAAAAATAGTATGACAAACAGTGAGTAATTTGATGGTCAGGGGTTTATAATGGATACCTTAATATCTCTGTCATGAAAAACTGTCTGTCCTTGGTTTAACCCATAGAGAAAGGTCCAAGGGCCTGCTTCATAAAGCATGACACTGCCTAAACATTTTTGCAATAATTCACAGAGCAGTCTGGAGTTTGCTTTGCATACACTTGAGACTACCCAAAAATGCAGGAAATTTGTGAACTGAATGTGTTAGTGCAATGATAAATTCACAGTATCGTTATTTCCTCTAGCTCAAGCCTCCATTGCTGGCTTTTAAAACCCTCTCACCCAGATGCTCATTTCATCCAACATTTCAACAGTTCAAATCTTGCTAATTCCTTATTAGCATAATTGTCATTTGCATTTCATTAGCACCTAGAGTTCCAAATAAATCTCAGGCCACATTGTGTTGGGCGCTGTACAAAGAGACAATCCTTGCCTAAAGAGATTACAATCTAAATAGACAAGACAGACAAAGGAAGTAGTGGGATCCCCATTTTACAGATAGGTGCTGAGGCATAAAAAAGATTTAGTTCCTGTTCCAGCAATGTACTTAGGCATGTGACTAATTTTGAATATAGCTTCACTGGCACTACTTGTGCTTAGAGTTAGGTATGAGGTAAGTCCATGGCTAAGTTGGGGCCCAAATGACTCTCCCAGGGTCATATAGGAAGTCTGTGAGAGTATGTCTATACTACCCGCCAGATTGGCGGGCAGTGATTGATCCAGTGGGGGTCGATTTATCACGTCTACTCTAGGTGGATTCACCTAGAGTAGAGTGGAGGTGGAGTCAACGGGGGAGCATCAGCAGTCGACTCACTGCAGTGAAGACACCACGGTGAGTAGATCTAAGTATGTCGACTTCAGCTACGTTATTCACGTAGCTGAAGTTGCGAAACTTAGATCTATCCCCCCTCCCTCCCCAGTGTAGACCAAGCCTGAGAGAGCTGGGAATTGAGTGCTTACCAACTGAGCCTCAGTTGAGTGTCTGGATGAGGTGCTCTTTTGTTTCTAGATCATACCTTCTGAGCGCAGCTGTTATTCTTTGCCTGTTCATCAGAACCAGCACACTAGATGGGCTTTTCTGCAGAAGGCTCTAAACATCCTAGCCAGAAAACTAGCAAGCAAACCCCGCTTGGCTTGCTAACTCTTTATGAGTTCTTCACCTTTGCTTCAGATTCATTCTCTCACTTTCCCTGTGTACCCTTCCTACTTTGTGCTGTTATTTAATATCCCGCCAGTTGTGTAATTTCAGCTCCCAAATTGAATAAGACATTCTCTCCAGTGGAACTCTCACCTTGACAAATAGCCAAATAGTAATTATTATTCCTTTCAGAGGCTGAGCTATGGAATCAGGGCTGTAATTTCCAAGGCTTGAGTGCCGAGAAATTTATGCTATACTTTCCTCCGTCGGAGTTTTCATCTGAGATCGTATTTCAAGCCCTCTCCTTTGATGATATGATTAAGATAATTTCTTTATAAAGTTTGAGGCTCTGTGAGATATTCAAGAAGGAACCTGATAGTGCTTAAGCTTCATTGCCTTCCTTCTCTGAATATCAGCAATGGAGGGAGGAGGAAAAATAGAGATTTTCCAACAGATTTTAATACTTTAAATTTTTTATAAGTGAATTGTTGATACTGGGGTAGACCCTTGAGGCCGCAGCCCAGATGGGGGCCCATTGTCCTAGGTGCTGTGTAAACATAAAGAAAGAGGCAGTCTGTGCTTTAAAGACCATACGGTCTAAATACACAAGTCAACATATAGGAGAAAGGAAGCATCATCATTCCCATTTTCCAGATGGGGAACTGAGGCCCAGAGAGAATAAGGTCAGACTTGTAAGGGTATTTAGGTGCCTAAAGATGCAGATAGATGCCTAGTAGAATTTTCAAAGGCACCTAGGTACCTAACTCCTTTGGGTTTCAATAGGCATTAGGCACCTATTGTGAAAACCCTCCTAGATGTCTATCTGCCTTTTGAAGTTACCAAATACCTTTAAAAATCTGTCCCTGTGTGACTTGCTCAAGGCCACATGAGAAGTCTCTGGTAGATCTGGGACATGTATATAGACCACCTAAGTCCCAAATAATTGTGTTAACCACAAAACCATCCATTGTCAATGGATAAATATTGAAAAGAGCAGAGTGGTGTGTTTGTGTGCCTCTACTGAGTGGCCTCAGAGATGTACTTCTCTTGTTAGAGGGTGTTATAGATCCTATTGTGTATTACTAACAGCTAACAGAGATTCACCTTCTGGTGATAGTGGCCTGTGCTTTTGGATCAAAAGCATTAGAATTATGTGCTCAATGTCATTATGAAGTTCTATTTGGTCACAACCTGTACTCTTGGAAGACATGACATGGATTTCTTACAATATGAAAATGACATGATTTTCTCCTATCATATTCAGTCATTTTTCAGTTGTCAAACTGGGTGAGTGCTGCACAACTGGATCACACTTGTTACACATGCAACACAATGGCTTAGGGCCATATAACTGTTGAACAACTATGTTAAGAAGGAGTATATAAAATATTTGCAGGCCCGGATGGTCCTTTACAATATTTACCCCCTTCCTATAGAATGTCCAGCATACTGAATGAAGTCACAGATAACAAGGCAACATCTTCTGGTCTCACAAGCTTTAAAAAACAACAACAACACAACCAACATGTGGTCAGTAGCTGAATGGGAAAGCTGTAGGATAGGATTCTCAGGCATTGAAAATTCAATAGGTGACATTCTTCCCCCTGAACTGAAGCCCAAGCATGTTCCCAACTAAAGCAGTGTGAAACTCAGCCACTTTAGTTTGCAGGAGATCCTGAAATTATTATTTTTTTTTTTTTGGTGGCTTCAGTTTCTGAGACTTTGCACCATTTGAGTTTTTTCCTTGAGGTTTAACATTCAAACAAACCCAAATCCTGGAGCAGTCTTGCTCAGATCTTGGTGAGTTGGGATAGCGTTTCAGTTTTCAAATGGAACTCACAATTGGATGGGTTTCACCTGGACTTGGATTTCAGGATGATTTTTTTTCCAAACACTAGTCCTTTCTAAATAATTATGTGGTCATGAAAGGCATTCGAGATCTCAAAAGGGCAGTGAGATTCTTGCTTGATTCTAGTCGTCTCAGTGTCATGGATATGCCGAGGTATATTGGGAACTGTATGTCCCAATTAAATTAAACAATGTGTTCTTTCAAGGGCATTGCATTTATTGCTCAACAATAGTTCTGCTATCACTACAGTTATTGGGCAATGGAGTCGCAAAGTAAATACGTGTGTGTATGAGTAGTTGCTCATTGTACGCTTAGTAGGGATGGTAGGAAATTTTTTCGTGAAATGTGTTTTCATCCAAAATGCCATTTGTCAAAATCCAGACTATACAAAGTGGAACAGCCAGAATAGCCAAGTGACTAGCGCTCTCATGTGGTATTTGAGAGATCCAGATTCAAGTCCTTGCCTTTGAATGGGGCAGTGTAAGGACTTTGAACCTAGGATGTAGGAGACCCATAGGGTGTGCCTGATTATACAATTAATTAGTTATGGCACTCACCTTATATATGGGAGACCCACATTCAAGTCCTTTTGTCTCCCACACCCCATGTGATTGATATAACAATCAGGCTATAAAATCAATCTCACTTACTTGCTGGCCCCATGAATATTTAATTAGTTATACAAAATGGAACAGCTGCTACTGGAGGCTCTGGAAAAGACCCACCCCAGAACATCCATTATGCTGGTGGTGGGTGCACTCCCCTGCGATGTGGGAGGATTCAGGCTCAGAATCAGACAAAACAGAGCTTTAGAACCTGGGTTCCCCCATCCCAGGGGAGAGCCCTAACTCTTGGGCTATTCACTATCCTGGTATCTCTTTCCTTTTTTTTTTTTTTTCTTTTTTGCAAAAAATAATTGAAAAGTTTGGTTGCATCCTGATTCAGGACAGGACTTTTGTTTTTTTGTTTTTTTAATTTCAAAATTGTTTATGGTATGGAGAAACCATTTCCTGTTCAGCTGTAGTGCTCAGATCCTGGCCTGCCTCACTGAGGAATTGCTGTACCAAATTGGTCTGGTGGTCTATCTACTCTAGTACCCTGCCTGGGACAGTGGCCAGCACCAGATGTTTTGGACCAAGGGCAAGAAACCCTGTAGTGACATTTATGGAATGGCCTGCTCCTGTGGAAAATTTCCCCCAACCCTATCAGCAAGCGGCTGACTTATGCCCTGAAGCACGAGCGTTTATCTCCCATATAAAGATGTTTTCATCCTTTATAATGCAATTGTGGATGTTGTCATCGTTAGTGCTAACACCCAGTTTTTTAAAGTGCTTTGAAACCCCAAATATGTCCGAAGAGTTAAAATTATTCCAACCCAAAGTTGGATGCATTCCAGACATAGGCATATATTGTCCTATACAGACATAGTCTCATGTACATTCAACATATTTGGACTTTAGAGACAATATTTAAATTAACTGTTTCAATGGTGAACAATGTAGGAGGTATTTATTTTCCTGCCAATTACTAGGCTTGCCCAAACATTTTTTTCCACCTGAACGCATTCGAAAACGATGTGGACATTCCATCAGCAGTAAAGGTGATAAAACCTTTCTTTATCACAGCCACAATGTTAAAATAGAGAAAAAAAGACCCAAGCCGTGTTCCCTCCTAATCTGAATAATATGTATATTAAAGCTATCTTCTTGTTATGATCCTATGATAGGGCTTTATGGTCTCATTGTTCACGTACATGACAGATTAACACATTTCCACTACCATCTCCACTGGCTCTATAAATTGCAATTATAGATTGAAATAGTATATACATAGTTATTGATGTATTTTTAACTGCTGGAAATTCCTTTGAAAGGATTTTTTTTTCTTTTTTTTTTTAGTGCAGGCAAAAGGGAATGGAATGTCCTCTCTTTTTCCCCAGTGCAGGAGAAACCCAGGTATTGTTAGTGCAAGCTACTGCCCATTCAGGGCTGGATTCACCCTTGTCCTGAGTATTCTTTATGCCTCAAATCAGCAAAGCATTTACATGGATGCTCAACTTTAAGCACCTGCTTAAGTTTCATTATCATGTGGCTGACGCATGTGCTTAAATACTTTGCTGAATAGGGATGAGGTGCTAAATAGGGGTTGTCATAACCATACAGCTAAGGGTAGCCTAGAGTTCCTCCTTACCTGTAAGGGGTTAAGAAGCTCAGATAACCTGGTTGGCACCTGACCAAAAGGACCAATGGGGAAAGAAGATACTTTCAAATCTGGGGTGGGGGAAAGGCTTTGTGGGTGTGTTCTCTTGGGAAGCAGAGAAGCATCAGGTCATAAAATTCTTTCTCCTATACACCAATCCTGAACCAGTCTCTAATATTACAAAAATAGTAAGTAAAGCCAGGCAAAGTGTGTTAGGCAACCAATTAGTGATAATTGTGATGGAGGCTCCTTTTATGGTGTGGGTGATATACACATACCCATTGCAAACTGGACTGAGGCTAATTACTCATTTCACACCAGCCATTAATTGCCAGTTAACTTTCTTCACCACTAACCCTTTTGTTTTAGTTTGTGAATTTTCCCTTTGGTAGAGGGAGGTTTATTCCTGTTTTTTTGTAACTTTGGACTAAGCCTAGAGGGAGTTCCTCTGTGTTTGTGAATCTTTTGTTACCCTGTAAAGTTATCTTCCATCCTGATTTTACAGAGGTGATTCTTTTACCTTTTCTTTAAATAAAATTCTTCTTTTAAGAATCTGATTGAGGTTTTTAGTATCCTAAAAACCCAAGGGTCTGGTTTAGCTATTTGGCTGTTATATTATTTTCAAGCCTCCCCAGGAAAGGGGGTGAAGGGGCTTGGGGGGATATTTTAGGGAACAGGAACTCCAGGTGGTCCTTTCCCTGATTCTTTGTCTAAATCACTTGATGGTGGCAGCATACTGTTCAAGGACAAGACGGAATTTGTGCCTTGGGGAAGTTTTTAACCTAAGCTGGTAAAAATAAGCTTGGGGGGGGGGTCTTTCATGTGGGTCCCCATAGCTATACCCCAGAGTTCAGAGTAGGAAAGGATCCCTGACAGGGGTGATAGTCATTTGTAGGTGTAAATTGCTCCCACTTTGAATTAGTAGCTGTCTACACTCATTTTTCACTAGTGGCTATAACTATACTAAGGTGCTGGCTCATGCTGAATTGGACCCTGAATCCAATTGCTGACAAGGCAACCAATTAGTGATAATTGTGATGGTGGCTCCTTTTATGGTGTGGGTGATATACACATACCCATTGCAAACTGGACTGAGGCTAATTACTCATTTCACACCAGCCATTAATTGCCAGTTAACTTTGTTCACCACTAACCCTGCTCAAACTTAAAGAGGAGATCTCATGGTGATAGTCCCAGACCCACACTACCAATTCCCCAGAGCACCTAGTCTCTCCTACAATGTTTTTTTTTTCTCTGCATAAATATTCACTTGGCCTGATCCAAAGTGCATTGAAATCAAATTAACTGGATCAACCCTGTGATCAGGATGACTGCTAGTTCTGCCAGGGTCTATTGAACTTTCCATCACAACCAAGTAAACATAATCGGTGAAATCCTGGCTCAAATGATGTCAATGGCAAAACTCTTGCTGACTTCAAAAGGGCAGAATTTCACCCAGGGAATGTCTGTCATCATATCCCAGCATTGGAAGGATAAAATTCCCTGTATCCTTTCTTTTCCTTCCCGTGTCCCCCAACCTCCCCTTTTCACTTGTAATACTAATAAAGGCAGGGAAAGATTTTAACTAATCTTCTTAAGATATGTTTGCAAGTGCTGCCATAGCTCAGTGCTACATTTACCATTCATATAATATCTGTTAGATGGAAAAGACAAGAAGTTATAATTCCTGTTACTTTGGTCTGTTGTCAATATTGCCAGAATGAGATAAAGCTTTTCTTTTCTCTCTCTCTTTTTTTTTCCTCTTCCCCTGTCCTTCAAAAAAATTGTCCTTTTATTTATTTTTGCTCTCCTCGAGAGTGGCAGCTGATTTTGAAGTGTCAGGCCATTATTTGTTGGTTTTTTTTTTTTGGATGTTACCATTTATTGCAAAGAAGATAAAATCAATGTGACATTTCCCGAATGATGACAGATGAAAATGGTGAGTGGTCTTTAAACGCAGAAGGCTAATTTTTAAAAGTGTCACCAGTGTCCTATTTCAGACTTTGTCAAAGATAAAACAATAAAAGTTATAGACATGAAAACTAGTAATATTGCACTGGGTAAACTATAGATAAGGGTGATGTACACTATGCAAGTTCTAGGCGTCTCTCTCTCTGTGCAGTATAATAAACTGCAGAGAAACGTTAAACATAATTTATTTGGATTAGTTGATTCGAAGATCTTCATTTGCAGGGACTTCTGATTTTTAAGGTCCTGATCTTACAGTCAAATGTGCTAGCATGAATACACGTGCTGGTATGTTACACCGTTGGGAATCCATGTGTGCTCAGATGTTCCTGCTACCACAGCTGGTTTAAACATAGTACTCCAATGGTATGAGAGCATTTTACATTCATGTCACGGGTTCAAGGCCAGCCATGTCATTATTATCTGATAGCTGTTTGATGGGCTGGGTGGAATTACTCCGTGGTGTCCTTCCAGTTCTAAACAGATTAGGGTCCATGTAATAGAAACTATACCAGAGCTGGAGTCTCTGTAGACACTCTCAAGAGTCCAAACAATGGCTATGGACACTCAAAAACTATCGTTTCCTGGAAGTGACCCTTTAGGTCAAGAATGGGCACCCCATTGGCCAGGCACTGCAGACACCTTAGCTGTGGCACCCACTTTAGGCCCCAGTCCTGGAATTAACAATGCAACCGACACACACATAGTAAACCCAGGATTGGAGCCTAAAGTCTGTTTTAAAGTATAGTACCGTGTCCACTCATGGGGGCATGTTCCCTGCAGTGCAGCTCGCTTGAGTCAGTAGCGTTAAAACAGCAGCAAATTTTGTCTGTGGAGTTTTATAATTAATTCTTATTTTCATCATCACCAACAATGTTGACTCAAAACACATTAAATGTCAAGCTTCGTGCAATATGTGCTCTACACCTAAGAGGTGCACAAATGAATTGAAAAGATTTTGGCTTCTCGACAATGTCTCTTTTCTTAGGCTTTTGTTTTTAAAGTGAATGGCAAAGCTCATTAAAGACGCTAGATTGATGAACCTAGAGGATGAAATTATCTGTTTATCCAAAAAGCTAATACAGTCCAGGCTGTGTGACTGCAAACTTTCTCCCCACATCACTGCACTACTCTGCTTCAGCACACTCTTGGATGGACCACCTCTAGTCTCCATGCTTATTTAAACTTAGCCTCCCTGATGAGATTGCTAGAATAGACACCAATTAGTACCATTTGCAATGATGTATTGTTCTGATGGGGAGACACAGGAAAAGGACTGTGGCTACCGAACTGATTTCATACTGGCTCCTCACCAGGTGTTGGAAGGTAATAAATTTTGGTCTCTACTGACCTGAGATGGACTTTCAACTTAGAGTGAAAGGAACTATGTCCTAGTAATAACCCCCAGAATCCTGCAAAACCCTAGACAATGGGATCCCGAGCTCCAAGAAACTAGCCTCTTATATTCATGATAATGTGCACCTATCTAGCCGAATAACGTATGTACATAGCTTTAAGTTCAACTGGTGAGGTTTACAAGTAGCTAAATACCAGATGTCAGTATTTACCATGCCATCATAGATGCTTTATTTTGCAGCAGTGAAATACTGCAAGAAGGAGGAAACATGCATGCATAGCAGTTTAAACTTGATGTTGGTTTTACAGCCTCATTTCGGGGGGAGGGGAATATCTTCACAGTTTAACTGCGGATTAAATCTGATCGGATTCAGCTCTAATCATCTCATTAGAAGCAAATTAGCATAAATTAGGAAGCAACTTGGGGAGAAGTCGTTGAAAGACTCATTATAACTCTTCCTACATTACTTCCTCATACACAAATACACATAGCAAGGTACAGGAAGGAAGTACAGATAATTTGCTAAAGGTCATACTTAGCCCAAACAATTTCTGTGAAAAGAGGAAATTCAGTTTTTAAGGTCAACTTCTGAAGCCAGCGGCCAGGCCATATTTTGAATTAAAACATAGATAAGAGCTCTGGATGGTTTTGGAGACTGGTAATGAAACTTGAGCATTTTGCTTCCCAGTCATGGGTTCAAATCCAGCTGCAACAGTCAGTGACCATAAGTCAGTGATAGCTGTTTGCTGGGCTGTGTGAAACATGTCAGTGTTCTCTCTTTAGCTCTATAATAGAAACCATGGCCACAGCTGGTATAACTATTGACAGTGTAAGTAGAAGAATCAAACCATAGTTACGCAGACTAAACAACCCTCCTACAACTTTGGGTGGACCTTGAAGGTCAGGGTTGGGCAACTGAAATAGAAAGTGCATTGATCAAGACACAATATGCACGTATAGCAAGAGATAGTCCCTGACCAGAAGAGCTTACAGTCAAAATAGAAGACAGAAAGAGGATGGAAGAAATGGTGTGGTATTATCGACAGAAGGAAACGAGGCACAGAAGATCAAGGGATTTGCTGTGGGTAACACAGTTAGACTATAGTACAGCCAAGAACTGAATGACAACCTCCTATGGTCCAGTTCAGTACCTTTACCAAAATACCATCCTTCATCTTCTGTCAAGACTGATCCATCATGAAATTCCACCATGTTAAAAAAAAACCCACATGGGTTTTACCAGCAGAAATGGTGACTTGCCCGTGCAATCTTAATTCACCATCCTAGTGCATACACATTATGATACAGTCTTCAATTACATTATCATTTACCATTGTTTGGACAGGAAGCCTAACTCAAGAGAAACAGTCTCCCTGCTCTTAATTCCAGCACCAAGTGCCACAGAAATCTTTAACAGCCAGGAGGAGCAACTACAGGGAGAGTCCTGCTCAGCCACTTCAGCAAGAAATGAAATATTCTTGGTTAATCTGGGGATAGTGCATGCACCATCCAGTTGGCACAAAGAACCTGTGAGGGGAGGGAGCATGCTTATTACAGTCAGAATCTTCAGAGAATTTTGCTGCCAAACTCATACAAGCCACTACTGAGCATGTGTGAATGGAGATTTTTTTGGAGGCCTATAACTTGGCCAGCTTTGGGTGAACTTTGGGGGAATATACATATATATTAGCTAAAATGGTTTAGTCAGTTCAAAAAACTGAGGTTGAGGGAAAATACGTTGTTTTTCCCACATGAAAAAGAATACTTTCGGAAAATTTCAACCTGAATAGTTTAAATCTGGAAACTGAAGCCACTGAAAACAGAGTCTTAGAATAGAATGGGATGGGCAACCTTAGCTATAGGCATTGATAACTGCACTGCCTACAATTTGATATTAAAACCGTATTCTCATGATTTGGATGATTTGACAAAAGCTTCAGAAATTCAGAAGAGACACTGAATCCATGTCATAGTGTCGCTTTTAAGTATTTACAAATATTTGACTTTGAAAAGGACATTTCATGTTTAAATGGTGACCAGTAGGTAATATATCTCAGATCAAAACTGCAAACCCAGCTGACTACAACTCCTCAGACTTTGGTACATGAATTATTATTTTGATTATGACTTCACAGTTTCACCATCCTTCCAACAAAACAATGCCTGCCTTAGGAAACAGCCTTCACGCGCAAGTACATCCAGGTGAAAAAAAAAAAGCTTGCCTAGTTTTGATCAATAAAATAGGGGTGTAAAGGGTCAGGAAGAGCCATCACACTCCCAAATTAGTAAGAAAGACATTCATTTCAGCAGGCCTGGCCATCTTAAATGACTGTCTCCAGTGCTCCTCAGAGACCTCAGTTCCAGGCTACCTGGATGTCTTAATTGAATTGACTTTGCTGTAGAAAGTAGAAAACTAAACTACAGAGTGCATGCCAGGAAGGGAGGGTAGGTGGAAGACAGGAATCTATGATGCCTGCTCAGATCATTTTTTCAACCTGAAAATAAATATGCATACACTGGCACCTAGGAATGCATTTTTCAAACAGTGTGTCCTCAATTACACAGGTGTGTGTGTTTCCATGTGTCTGCCCATGCAAATACCAGGATTTGGGGCACATTTGGGGCACTGTGCACGTAAGTAATGTATTTACCCCTTCATGTCCCTATTACTGTCTTCTCTCACTCTCATCCTTTTAATGTACTTTTTACCCAATGACTCCTGTAGCCCTCGCTCCAGTTGTGTTTTATCTTTCCCCTTCCATCCCCTCCCATTTCTCTTATTTATTATGCCTTTTCTTCAGACTCTATACTCAGTCTCTGTGGCTTTCTCCTCTTTCTTTTTGTCTAAGGAAGGCAGCGATGTCTAGTGATTAGAATAGGAGACTGTGGTTCAGGTAACCTCCCATGTCTCACTCTATCCACACATAAAATTGGAGTAGTAAGACCTACCCTCTTTTGTGCAGTATTTTGAGATCCTCGGGTGAAAGTCACTATTTACAGTAAGCGTAAAGAATTAGTATCTGTCTTCTTTTACTCAGCCTTTTCCATCTCCCTCCAGCCTAGTGATGGATGGTGTGTCTGGCTTGGTTTGCTTCTTTATCTTTCCTCCAAATCTACCTGTCTTTCTCTCTGCTTTGCTCTCTAGTCTCCTTTCGACACCCCCAAACTTCCCCTTCCTTTTTTCTCCCCATGAGTACAGCTGGATGGAAACAAGAATTTCTGTTCTCTGGGAAATTCCATCCCTTCATAATGTGTTCTCTTTCTCAATTGAAATGAAAAACTGAAGACTCCCACTAAATGACACCACCCACCAAAAAAAGAGAAAATCAATTTGAAACCATAATTTTTTTTTGTTTTGATAAGCTCAAAACTTTAGAATATAAAATGTATTATATTAAAAATAATATGCATTGATATTATATTAATAGCTATTTTAATATAATATTAAGTTATACTATTTTAATAAATATAATATAATATAGGTCAAAATGAAATTAATCAAAACAATACACTTGAAAGGAAACATTTTTACCTTATCAGAATGAAACAAGATTTTTGACTTTTTCCCATCAAAAATTTCATGGACAAGCTTCCGTGAAATGTTTTGAATTTGACAGAAATGCATTTTCCAATAGAAAACTCTTTCATCAAAATTGTTTTGACCAGCTCTGTCCACCAGCTCCCCATTTCTCCATTCTCCCTCGCAACCGTCTTCTCTTTTCCTCTCATCCTAAAGGTCTCCTCCTTCACTATCCATCATCTAGGTCTTCTTCCCCTTTCCTTGGTCAGAACCAGGTCTTGGATTATGCTGCTGGGGTCATGGTTCTCCCACCAGGACCATGCAGGGCTCCTTCAATGCTGGCAGTCTTCACCACTTCTCTTGTGTTCCTGATTTGCTGTTCTTTGCGCTTCTTTGTTGTTCAGCAGGGCGTAAATGCCATTCCACGCTGAACAGCTGAGGGTATGTCTGCCCTGCAATCAGAGGTGTGACTGCAGCGTGTGTAGACCGGGCTTTGATCAAGCTAGCTCCAATAACACTAGGAGTGAAGCTGTGATGGCAGAGATGGGTTAGCCACTTGAGTACATACCCAAGGTTCTGGGCATGACTGTACAAACCCTGCTGCTGAGGCTTCACTTCTAGAGTTACTGGAGCTGGCTAGATCAAAGTTAGTACACGTATGTTTACACAGGCTGCAGTCACGCCTATGATTGCAATGTAGACACACCCTGAGAGGTAGCCAGCCAGGGCTACGGGGGCAGAGATGGAGCACTAGTGAAGAGGAACTGGAAATGGGTCAGACATCTGCAATTTGAGTTGCACAAAACCAGGGCAATGTCTGTAAACCAGAACTGTTAGGTATATTACGCAGAGGAAAGAGAAGCGGGTGCAGGTTTGGAGACTGGATGAGAAGAATACTTTATCGCACAGAATGCAAATAATCAGGTAATTTACTCTGGAGCTGTACTGTAATTGCAGTGTAATTAGAATAATTGCATGTCACCTGCAGGACATGCACTTATAGAAGGTTGCATTTGCATTAAATATTCAACATATACATTTCAGGCTAAATCTGTCTTTGGTGCAATCCCACACTGAAGTCAGCAGAGTTAATACAGGAATAGATTTGGCTCCTAGTGTTAAAACTTGTGCTAACTCAGATTCTGTCAGTGTTTTGCGTTTCACAAGGAATTCTCCCTTTTGCAGTGTTTGATGGGTTCTGTTGTGAAAATTTACATTGACTGGACAAACAGCTCCCAGGCTGAGTTAAACTTCAAATCATTTACAAATAAACACCTGGTAATCATTCACTGCAACAAGCAATCAAACTGCTGGCCTCTGGCTGTGTCTCACACAGACCACACTTTGAGCATAGGCCAAGGCTTCAACTCCAGCTGCTTTGTGCCAATGAGTCAATACAAAACAACCAGAAAGCTGCCCTCATGGAGCAGCAAAAATTGCCCTCTGTTGTGGGAGAGTCTTTGAGTGGTACAAAATTTACATAGCTGGCATTAAGACATTGGTGCCCAAACTGTTTCTCTTTTACCCTACCTTACAAGTAATGGAATGTGTCCATGCGTCCCCCCATGGGCTGGGGCTGGGGGCCAGAGCTGTGGCCAGGGCAGGGAGCCGAGCTGTGGCCAAGAGTAGGGGCCGGAGACTGGGGGTCAGGGACTGGGAGTGGAGCCAGGGCCGCAACTGTGGCCGGGGCCAGGGTCCGGGGGGCAGGGTCGGAGTGAAGCTGGGAGAAGAGTGGGGCTGAGGGCTGCTCCCTCCTCACCTCCCATGGGGGCTTGCTTGGGGTCAGCTGCTTCCCCCCGGATGTTCCTCCATGACCTGCTAGGGGACACACCTCACAGTTTGGGGACCATTGCTCTAAGATAGCCATTTTTCTCCCTTGGCATAAGCACAGTGGGGAGGCATGCCAGAGCCAACAGGGAGCATGATAGAGCACAGGGGAGGAAAGAAATCTAGTGGTTAGTTCAGTAATCTGGGATTCTGGATAGTTAGGTTCAGTTCCCTGCTCTGCAACACATATACTGTGCAACCTTGGGAAAGTCACTTAGGGCTTGTGTCAAGGTTCCTTCCCCATTCTGAACTCTAGGGTACAGATGTGGGGACCTTCATGAAAACCTCCTAAGCTTACTTTCACCACCTTAGGTTAAAACTTCCCCAAGGTACAAATTAATTTTATCCTTTGCCCCTGGATTTCCACTGCCACCACCAAACTTTAACTGGGTTTGCTGGGAAACGTAGTTTGGGCATATCTTTCCCCCCAAAATCCTCCCAACTTTTGCACCCCACTTCCTGGGGCAGGTTTGGTAAAAATCCTCACCAATTTGCATAGGTGACCATAGACCCAAACCCTTGGATCTGAGAACAATGAAAAAGCATTCAGTTTTCTTACAAGAAGACTTTTAATAGAAGTAAAGGAATCACCTCTGTAAAATCAGGATGGTAGGTACCTTACAGGGTAATTAGATTCAAAACATAGAGAATCCCTCTAGGCAAAACCTTAAGTTACAAAAAAGATACACAGACAGTAATAGTCATTCTATTCAGCACAGTTCTTTTCTCAGCCATTTAAAGAAATCATAATCTAACACATACCTAGCTAGATTACTTACTAAAAGTTCAAAGACTCCATTCCTGTTCTATCCCCAGCAAAAGCAGCAGACAGACAGACAGAGACCCTTTGTTTCTCTCCCTCCTCCCAGCTTTTGAAAGTATCTTGTCTCCTCATTGGTCATTTTGGTCAGGTGCCAGCGAGGTTACCTTTAGCTTCTTAACCCTTTACAGGTGAGAGGATTTTTCCTCTGGCCAGGAGGGATTTTAAAGGGGTTTACCCTTCCCTTTATATTTATGACAGCTTGTCTACATGGCATAGCACTGCGAACTACAGGGTGTGATTTCTAAAGCACACGAATGTGCTGCACACCAACTGGCCTGTTAGGGAACTTTTAGTTCATGACAGCAGGGTATGTTCAGGCTAGTTCGTATGCAGCACATTAATGTGCTTAAGAAATCACAAGCCCATCATCGACATTGCCACATAACAAGCCATTAGTCTCTGTCTCTCTCTCTCTCTGCCTCAATACTGCTTCTGTAAAATGAGGATAAATACATGAAAGAGAGGTGCACAGAATTATGGTAATGGAGGCCATATAGATCGCGCACAGCACAGGGGCGTAGCCATGGGCAGGCCTGCGTGGCCCACTTAGCATCCAGGCCCACCCGAATCTGAGCAGGCCTGGAGCATCAGCGGGGCACCTGAAATACAGGATGGAGCTGTGTGCCCGCCCTTCAGAATGCTAAGCTCTGGCAGGTCTGTCTTGCCATTTTCTGAGCCGCCCTCGTGTGTGCGCCCAGCTTGGCAGGTGAAGCCCTATGTCTGGGGGCACCAGGGCTAGGAAGAGGGCATGGCATAGGGGGAGAAACTGAGATACCACAGTCTGTCATTGCCCATCCACCCAAAAGTCGGGGCCCACCCAAATTTCCACTCCTATCTACACCACTGGCACAGCATGCAGCCAGTGACATAATTTAGAGTAGCCCTGGAGTTGCCCTGAATTACTCTGAGGGCCATTTTGGCCTAGGCCAGCCAGGGTATGGGAGGTGATATAAAGTCATCTTCCTTCTTCCCTGCTTGGCTGTGCTGAGTTCAAGTTCAGCACAGCTGATGACTGAGTTCTGTGGGTTCAACACAGAGAGAGCCACAGATTTACAGTGAGTTGATATGGAAGTAGAACCACAGCAGCCCAGTATTCTTTAAAGGCCATATTCTGACCTCTTTTTATACTGACGTAAGTCAGTTGAAGTAAATGGCATGTATCTGCGATCAATATAACTGAGATCAGACTCTGACTACAAACTTTAGTTGCTGAGCCTTTTGGGATCTATTTCCTGTTGTCAGGATGGAATGGGAAACAAGGCCTTTTTGTCAAAACCCTGAATTTCAGCAAAAGCAACAAAACAGAAACAATAACACTTTCTGAAAATGTTCTGTTTTTCAACTTTTGACCAGCTCTAATTATTAATTATGATAAAAAATATAGTTTTGTACATAATTAGCAGAATTTTTTTGGTTTGAACATTAAAAACTGGGCTCAATAGGATTTTCAGAGTGAGGATCGAGGCTGATTTTTATTTTATGCTAATTCAGTCTCCTCTGATAATGTATCCATTATATCCTCACAACTTAGATGCATATCACATGCCCTACAGAGCTGGTATAAGAAACCTGGTCTTTCAGCTCTAGAAAGATACAGCTAAAGAAGATCTTCCTAATGGGTAGTAGAAATAGGCCCATCATTCTTTCTAATGGTCATGAGAGAGAGACACTGCATATACATGTAGAAAGTTAGTGCATTGCCCATTTTCTATTACTGAGGAAGGATTGTCCAGTGGTTAGGCTGTGTGTCTCAGCCATGGGAAGTCCAAGGTTCTATTCTCTGTGCTCCTGCAGACTTTGCTTCTGGCTTTGGGCAAATCACTTAATCTGTTTGTGCTTCAGTTACTCATACATAAAATGAGAATCACTGTAATTCCTTACCTCACCAACGTTATGAGGATAAACACAGTGAGATACTCAGAAACAGTGGTAATAGAGGCCTTACAGGTCCCTTACAGGTTATATAGCTTTGTTAAAGCAAAGAGCTAAGGTACTTAAGAACATGACTAATTTAAAGCATGTGAGGAAACCCAGTGAAGTTAGTAAAACTGCTCAGATGCTGAAATTTAGGTATAAAGGTGGGGGAGAGGGGGCTAAAATCATTACTTTACCCTTTCGCCATCCCTCTGTATCTGGAAATTGCAGACTGTGTGGTTCTAAAAGACATGCACTGTTGTTAGAACCCCACTACACCTAGGAGTGATATTCGGTGGCATTAAATTTTATATTTCCTGAGGTAACTGAGAGGAGAATTTCCAGTGGAGTTAAAGATTTATCTCTGAACTTCCTTGCTATTTTTGGGGTTTAAATCAGGGCCAACTTCTGCCTTCATTTACATATGCAACACCATTACCTTCCGTGATGGAACAGAGCTTAATCTGGCCAAATCCTGAAGTTCTCAACTGGGCAAAGTCCTTGTTGATTTCAGTGCAATTTTTGCTTCAGAACGACTACAGCCCATAACAGCATAAAAATATTTCACAATGGGGCCAGACAACCTGTCTAACTCCATCCTTTTCTCTATCCTTGTAAATTCTTTAGTCTCCTAACTATTTGTCTCATTGTTTTTTGCAATCTGTTCACTGCTCCAGTTGCTGTTGTCACTGTCTTTGATAGTGTCTGTTCCGCACATTAATCGCCTTGTGTATGCGCTGAAAGAGTTTCTTCTGCGTCCCTCAGTACCTCGTTCTTTCTTAGCTAATTACTATGTACCATACACTGGAGCTATTGGACCTCAGGGTAATCGTTTTGTTGACAATATGCAGCAATAACCATATAATAACAATGCAATTATAGAGCATTTATGGAATTATTTTTGCCATGTCACATAAGGAGTCAGCAAATGTAATTTACCTTTTATCCCCAAAAGAGGACAGAGCCTTTAGAGCAGAGGCAGAGTTCTCATTAGAAGCCTTGGCACAGAAACCAGCTTAAAAAAAAGTCTTAAATGTTAAATGCAGTAAACCAACCCAAATTATTTTAGTTTGTTTGTTTTGTATCATCCCCTAGAAGTCCAGTGCTGACAGCCAATTAACTTTCATAAACTGCCGAAAAAACCCAAACACCTCACTCAAATATTCTAAATAAATAAATACATAAAAATGTTCCCCATCAAGTTCTATCTGTCTCTTGACACTACTTATCTGTTCATATCAAACTCCTACCAGGTGCAGCATGATTAAGAAGAGCAAAAATAAAACTATTATCTATCAAGCTAACATTTCCTCACATCATCTGTAGTAGCACATTGGCTGCCTCACGGATGCTCAATCATGTCTAGTGTTGTAGGGTGACATTTGGAGAGGAGCCATTCTGCTACAGATTAGGAAAGGAAGCAAAATTTTGTGGGGTGGATATGAGTAGTGAAGAGACATGACAGATAAAAGAAGGGGAGTGGTGTACTGACAGATTGAAGGATACTGTCCAGAATAGGGTAGTCTGGATGGAAGGCGGTGGGCTTTGTACAGATTATCAGGAAGGCAAATTTATTTCAATATCATCAGACCTTCTTTCCAAAGACTGGTATATTACAGTATATATATTTCCTTTTCTTTTCAAATAAAAGGAGATCTAGGCTTCCAGACCAACCTTCGTACATGGTAGCCTGGAGCAAAAATGTTTTATTCATGAATGATATCTTTTCTATATAACACATAAAAATATGAAACAATAAAAGTGATATATACCTAATAACGAGTGAACCAATAAACCCCACCAGGCAACTTAGCTCTGGAAATGGAAAAATTGACTTTGTATAACAAATTGCAGAATTATGAATCCTGTTTGAAACCTTTTTTATATCAGACCATTTACTTTAATTTTTACTACTTTCAACATTCTCGTACTTATATTTGGGGGGAGGAGGCACGAGGAGGGGGGAGTACAGTGTGCTCCCAAACGTTAAAGGGCTGGAAGCATTTTTTTTAACAGAAACCTATTGGGTAGGGGGGTAGGAGGGAAGAAAGAGCTGAAGTATATAGGCCATTCACCACCAGAGTATCTGTGCTCCTCATAGACCAATGATGAACTAAGATTCGCAACACTCCTGCAAAGCAAGGAGGTATCATCCTGGCCGTTACACAAACGGGGAGCTGATGCACAGAGCTATTAAGGCCAATGTTTTTTAAATCACTCAGCAACTTTGGATGCCACAGTTTTGGGGGTTTCCCACATGAGAAGCCCAGAGCCTGATTTTCAGAGGTTCTGAGGATCTACAGTTCCACCCAAAGTCTACGGGAGTTCAATACGACTCAGGGACAGGCCCAACATACTTAACCTTGGTCACTGTGCCAAATGCACAGGGTAGAACTACGCAGCAGTAGTTGTGCTGGTCCCAGTATATTGGAGAGACACGGTGGGTGAGGTAATATCTTTTATTGGATCAACTTCTGTTGGTGAGAGAGCCAGGCTTTCAAGCCAGACAAAGCTCTGTCAGGGTAGAACTGGCAGCCATGAAATCAGTAAGAAATGACTACTTGTTCTCAGATTGTATTGGCAAAGGATCACCCCATGGAGCACAGAGCAGGGTCCATCTGTTAAATACAGGTGGGCAATTTCCTTCACAAGGCTTTCCTGTATTATATGTCTGTCTCCATACTGAATCTTTGAAGTATTTTCCTGACTGTAGTGGACTAACTCCCTGCTCTAGATCCCACTGAAGTCAATTGATTTCAGTGGGGAAGGATGAAACTCTAAGCCCCTCAAAGATTACTTGATTCAAATTTCATGGTTGGGTTTTTTTTGTTTTTTTGTTTTTTTCCATGATGTAAATGGTGGTGGACCAGAAAGTGAGCTGAGGCATAAAATACAACATACAGAACACATAATGTGATCTGCGAACATGAGCCTTTACGTAGCACTGCATGTGGTTTTAATGAATGACAATGGAATCTGACGCAGCTCAAATCCTGAGCAATTCTAAAAATTTAGCCCACAGTGTGGCTCTAAGCTCCAAACTATTTCCTGCTCAATCACTGACCCCAGTAAGCTCAACAAAACCATAAGGCTTGAATCTACTCTCCATGATGTAGTGCAAGTAGGGAGGTTGGTTTTGAGGTGAGTTTTATGCCAGTTCTAACAAACAGTCACATGATGACTATGGAGTTAACTCAATTTAAATAAAAATAAAAAAGATATCAGTACCTGACCCTAGAGGCCCTAGCACAAAATAAATATTAGAACCAAACTACAGTTTGGAGAAAAACTAGAAATATGTATTACATCTCATGGTTTTTAGTAAAGATGGTTGGAAAATATTCACCCCTTTCCCCTCCAAGGAAAAACTGAGCTTTCACTAAATATTTAATTTAGTCAAAACCACAATTTTCGACTAAGACAGTATATTTTTAACCAATCTTATTTTTAAGCCAATCTTATGATTTTTCAGAGGCTGCCTCATAGCAATATTGAACAGGAAAAAGCTTGTACAAGGAACAGCTGATGAAATAGAGCCGGCATTTATTAGGGCGATAGAGGAATAAAACTCCCCGGTGAGTCCTCTTTTCTTCATTCAAGCCACCTCTCCTTTTTTATTATTCCTTTTTTGTCGATTCCTTTTTTTCATCCTTCTCGCCTGTCTTTGGAGGGAGACCAGTTTGGTTGTTTTGTGCTTGCCACCGACTGTGAAAAATGGTGACGTATTTTTTGCAAGAACAAAAATCATTGAAATTTCCTTTTTCAAAAAACATATCAGTCCAAAAAATGCAATTTCAGGCACACACACACACACACACAAAAGAAGGAGAAATGTTTACATAGAAAGTAACCGTGTTGCTAATGTGAAGTTCTAAACATTTTGGACCAAAAAAATGCAAAAATATGAAGTGCCAAAATATGAAAACATTTTGTAGAAATTTTGAATTTCTGAAAAAAATTGATTAGCACAAGTGTTTACTTTTCAGAGTTTTTTGGACAGTCATCCAAGCCTTCCCTTCACATACAAATTTCTATATCTATACCAACAGTAATTTGGATATGAAATATGGCTAAAATCATTTATTAAAAGCAGCAAAACTTTTTGGAGTGATCATTCCACCCAGGACTTCCTACAAGGATGAAGGAGGGCTGCCTACCTGTTTTCAGATGTCGCTAGCCTATACTGATCACAAAACATCCACTTATATATAGAGGGCCCTATCAAATTCACGGTCGGTTTTGGGAAATTTCACCATCATAGGATTTTAAAAATCGTAAATTTCATGATTTCAGCTATTTAAATCTGAAATTTCACAGTGTTGTAAGTGTAGGAGTCTGGACCCAAAAAGGAGTTGGGGCAAGGGGGTCGCAAGATTATTGTAGGGGGGGTTGCGGTCCTGCTACCCTTACTTCTGCGCTGCTGCTGGCGGCGGCCCTGCCTTCAGAGCTGAGCAGCTGGAGAGCGGCAGCTGCTGGCCGGGAGCCCAGCTCAGAAGGCGGAGCCACCAGCAGCAGCAGCGCAGATGTAAGGATGGCCTAGTGTGGGATTGACACCCTTACTTCTGCTCTGCTGCCTGCAGAGCTGGGCCCTCAGTCAGCAGCCGCCGCTCTCTGGCTGCCCAGCTCTGAAGGCAGCAGCGCAGAAGTAATGGTGGCCTGGTATGGTATTGCCACAGTTACTTCTGTGCGGCTGCTCTCCGGCCACCCAGCTCTGAAGGCAGCGCAGAAGTAAGGGTGGCAATACTGCAACTGCCCTAAAATAACCTTGTGACCCCCCCCCGAAACTCTTTTTTGGGTGAGGACCCCACAATTTGAGAAACCCTGGTGTCCCCCATGAAATCTGCGTGGTATAGGGTAAAAGCACACAAAGACCAGATTTCACAGGAGGAAATCAGATTTCATTGTCCATGATGCATTTTTCATGGCCGTGGATTTGGTAGGGCCCTATATACATCCTAATACAATATTACCTCTATTTTATATATATATATTGCAAGGAATGAGTGAAATCAAAACAGCGTTCTCTGTTACTGGCTTCTAGATACATCTTTACTCAGCACCAATCTCTCCCTTGAACAGCTCTGTCTTCACACATTATTAGACACAGCTGAAAGCTAGAAAAGTAGTAGAAACAATTTCTTCTGTCTATTCCCAAGCATTTGAAGCCTACGGGGAAATTGCAGATTACGGAAAATCCTGATCCTATTGAAATCAGTGGTAAAATTCCCACTGACTTTAATAGCATTGGATTTTAAGCCATAGAGGGCACCTTAGCACTGTTTAGCTTCTGGGTTAAAATATAGCATTATGCAAATCACACATTCTGTAAAGTCTACCTCTTTTTATGAGTAGATCTCAAAGCCCTATACAAAGGAGGTAAGCATAATTATTTGAGTTTTATAGATGGGGAAACTGAAGCGCAGAGAGGGGACATGGCTTACCCAAGTTCACCCAGCAGGCCAGACTCCAAACCAGGAATAGAACCCATCTCTCATGAATCCCAATTCAGTGCTGTATTTATTAGGCAATACCGCCTCAGTGTATAAAGCACTAATTGGATTTTCCAGGTCATTAACAGATTTTTCCAATACAAAGATGTGCTGATAGCTGGCTCAACCAGCCAATCAGAATGTGGCCATGGGAGGCATGGATCAGCATTCATGTCGCACTCCCCATGAATACCTGGCCCAATCTGGGGAAGCTAATGACCCAACCAGCAGACCAAGTTGGGTGATGGATCCTGGTCACTTGCCCTCAGAGGCACATTGTGCATACACTAAGAAGAATGTGGCCATGTTTTGATAATCATTCATTCATTCATTCAGAAATGCCCTAATTTGAAACAGCAAGATCATCAGTGATAATTTTCCAGGAGCCTATATTACCTGCTTGTACTGGTATCTCTCCTAGTGACTAGATACCACTTGTTCACATGCAAACACCATAGGCCATGTTTATATAAGATACTGAGATCCATGCTAGAGGACACATTTTTGAACACAATGGTATCCACACTTTGGTGACCCCTGCTCTAATCTCTCCTGGGAATCATTCTGAAAATTGGCTTGTAATTCACCTCAAGATGACAAACATTTTTTAATTCCATTCTAGTTCAAACAGTTTCAAACCCAGACCTCCATCATCACTGTCCACAACACTTTCTAGGTGTTACCCACTCCTCAGCAGGTGATTCTGACTAGCTTGCTGGTTTAAGTACAATTTCCTGTCAGGGAAGGAGGAGACCTTCTATGTATAACTATGAGCTCCAATAACCTGGTCTTTCTATATACCGCTCAATTCATCCAGCTTCAGCCTCCTGTCTGTCTCACCACACAGTCATGCCTATGCCATCATCCAACCTTTATCCTCTGTAGCTCTTGTCTTATATGACAGAGGCACTGCCTTAGGAGTCAGGAATCCTCAGTTCTAGTCCTTACTCTTCCAATGACCTGACATGGTTGTGGATGAGTCGCTTCCCCTCCCTATCCCTCTGTTTCTCCTCCCACCCACTGTTGGTTTAGATCAGTATTTTTCAAAATATTGGGCATGGCTGCTTGGGGTGCATATTGACGATGTATATGTTAAGATGAGGAGTTCTTTACCAAGATATGGCCAAGTTGATGTTATGCTCATGACATACACACAGAGATGTTAGATGAAAACATTATATTGCTGGAAAATTGCAATGTAACAATACTTTCTTTCTTAGAATCCAGAACCCTAACACACAAGAAGCAATAACAGAGAGAGACAAAGCAGGCTGCTCCCTAAAGCAGAGCGGTTCAACTGCAACCCACCTTGGTCTATGCTGGCTCTTTGAAGACTGACTGCCTAAGATCCAGATAGCACTCTTCCCTACAGAGCCCACTAGCCTGCGTGCAGGACCAAAAAATCCACTAGAATTTAAAGTGACAGTTTGTAATTTTTTAGAATGAGTTCACTATGTCAGTTGCAGAGGGTGGTGATTGATTTCCTTCTCCTAATGCTTTCAAAAGTTTGGGAAATGATAATTTAAGGTGTAAACTCATCAAGGTAGGAACTGTCTCTACCTTATGAGAGGAGACTCAAAGAGCTTTGCTTGTTTAGCCTCACCAAATGAAGTCTTAGGGGAGATATGATTGTTCTTTTTAAACACACCAGGGGGATAAATACCAGGGAGTTATTTAAGTTACGCACCAATGTGGCCACAAGAACAAATGGCTATAAACTGGCTGTCAGGGTTCCCTCCCCACTCTGAACTCTGGGGTACAGCTGTGGGGACCTGCATGAAAGACCCCCTATGCTTATTTCTACCAGCTTAGGTTTAAAACTTCCCCAAGTCACAAATCCTTCCTTGTCCTTGGACGGTTCTGCTGCCACCACCGAGTGAGTTAGACAAAGATTCAGGGAAAGGATCACTTGGAGTTCCTGTTTCCCCCAAATATCCCCCCAAGCCCCTTCACCCCCTTTCCTGGGGAGGCTTGAGAATAATATACCAACCAAATAGGTAAACAAGCTGAGCATAGACCAGACCCTTGGGTTTTTAGGACACTAAAAACCAATCAGGTTCTTAAAAGCAGAACTTTATTATAAAGAAAAACATAAAAGAGGCACCTCTGTAAAATCAGGATGGAAGGTAATTTTACGGGGTAATAAAATTTAAAACACAGAGGATTCCCCTCTAGGCAAAACTTCAAAGTTACAAAAAACAAGAATAAACCTCCCTCTTAGCATAGGGAAAATTCACAAGCTAAAACAAAAGATAATCTAACACATTTCCTTGCTGATTACTTACAATTTCTGTAATTTTAGATGTATCATTTCAGTAGAAGCTGGATTACTTGCTGGGTCTCTCTCTTGTCTTGAGAGGGAACACACAGAGAGCGCAAACAAAACCTCCCCCGATTTGAAAATATCTTCTTTTCCCATTGGTCCTTCTGGTCAGGTGCCAACTAGGTTAATGGAACTGATTAACACCTTACAGGTAAGTGATTCTGTACCTCTGGCCAGGAGGGATTTGATTGTTACCAGTCCCTTTATATGTATGACACTGGCCATCACAAAGTTTAGGCTTGAAATTAAACAAAGGTTTCTAACCATCAGAGGAGTGAAGGATTGGAACAGCCTTCCAAGGGGAGCAGCAGGGGCAAAAAACCTACCTGCCTTCATGACTGAGCTTGATAAGTTTATGATGGCATGATGGGATAGCCTACAATGGCATTTAACTGATCCGTAACTGCTATCAGCAAATATCTCCACTGGCCAGTGATGGGACATTAGATGGAGAGGGTTCTGAGTTACTACAGAGAATTCTTTCCCAGATATCTGCCTGTTGGTTGTTGCTAAAATGCTCAGGGTCCAATTGATTGCCATTTCTGCAGTCATGAAGGAATTTTCCCACCGCATTAGATTGGCAGAGACGCTGTTGTTGTTTTTTTTTTTTTCCTTCCTCTGCAGCATGGGGCATAGGTCAACGGCAGGTTTAAATTAGTGTAAATGGTGGGTTCTCTGTAACTTGATATCTTTATATCATAATGTGAGGACTTCAGTAACTCAGCCAGAGCTTAGGAATCTATTACAGGAGCAGGTGGGTGAGGTTCTGTGGCCTGCAATGTACAGGTGGTCAGACTAGATGATCATGATGGTCCCTTCTAGCCTTAAAGTCTATGAGTCTATTTGTTTGTACAGCACCTAATTCAGGGGACCCTGGTTTCTGTGAGACCTGCAGGGGCTACTGTAATACACGTAATTAATTCGCACTCTTAAAAAGACAACCTCTGCCTCATTGATTCTCTATCTCTTTCCAGATCCCCTCTACAACACACAGCCTTTGTTCACTGTCCGTAGACCTCTTAATTCCCCTTGCCCTTCGCTATTATGTTGTTATTAATCTCTGTAATGGTGATATTTAACTCTGGAACATATTCTGGGCATGCTGTTTATAAGAAAGATGGGATGGCAAATACAGCTGTATTTCGCTATAATACTAGGGAGGGGAGGAACACACTTATAAGGAGCATTTGAAAGCGTCCATTTCCAGACCGGTGAATTGCTTGCTCTAATGGTTGCTTTGAAAGGATTTTTATTTAAACTTTTCCACACAGGCGGTAAGTGTCAGAGAAAGATGCTCATTTGCATGTAGTGCTAAAGGTATACGCTCCAGAGCAAGTCAGCTCTCACATGCAGGCTCTAACGATACCGTTAATTTAGGCACAGCCTTAACTAAGAAGTTGCTAAGACATAAATGGAGGCGAGTGGTTTTTACTGTGGTGACCCCAGCACTGGGCAAATATTGGACACCTTATGCCAGAAGCCAATATATATATATATATATATATATATATATATATATATATATATATATATATATATAAACCATTCAGAAATAAATCAAATATATATATATTCTTCCCTCGGAACAGAGTGGACAGCTGGTGAATCCTGACACCTATTAATCTTTCAGTGCACAGTCATCTTCTGATATGTAACAGCTATTTTTCAATCTTTAGGGCATCAAATGTGGTAATGAATAATTCCATGATATACTTACTGGGCCGATGGGTATTACATCAGGTTTAGAGAGGTGAAGAGAAGGAGTGTGGGGGCAGGGAGGATGGTCTATTATTGCCTTTTCATTGCAGCAAATAGAGAACTGGTTCTAATCTACCCCTGCGGGGATATGTGTGTGGGGTGGGGAAGGGGGTGTTCAACTTTCTTGCTGTCAGGTAGGTTATCTGTATTTCAAAGCTCTCGGTATCCCTAGTTTTCAACTATATTGGTAGAGCTGTAAAAGTTTTAATCCTTCCTCTGCCCTGAAAATGAACGCTCAGTGCTGGCTGTTTGAAAGAGACCACTGCATTTTATGTGGCTAGACAATGAGCTCAGTCACTTTATTTTATACAGAAGAGAAAAAAGGACATGAATTAATCAGTTTATAATTTAACCCACTCTGCATGAAAAGGAAGAGATGCATATGTTGTGTGTCGGAGCAGGGGGACTGATGGGCAGGTGAGATTGAAGTTAACACTTTCAAAATGATGATGATAATTACTAATAAAATCAGACAAACCAGAAAACAACAATAAATGGGTGCGAATAAGGAGGGGTGAACGTCTTTGTTTTAAATAGAAGCCTTCTACCTTGAACCTGAATTTAAACTTCAGGAGAATCAAGAGATTCTCTTCTCCGCTTTCAGGTCCCAGCTGAGATGGGAATTTGAAATATCCAAATACCATGAGAAAAAGATGTCAGGCCCTACTAAAATGGACATGAGCATAAGGTATGAACAAGCAAGTCAGTCTCAGGAGATTTCCACCCTAATTTTGAACAACTAAGATGTGGAAATAGTTTGGATAAAGGTCAAATATGCCTCAAAACATTGGAAGATGGAAGATGACCTGACTGTATCTTTTCATGTTCACCTGTCACAGCAACTCAGAAAGAGGAAGGATTTTCCAGTGGTTAGGCTACCAGCCTAGGGTTGAGGAGACCTAGCTTCAAGTCCCTGCTCTACCACTGACTTCCCGTGTGACCTTGGTCATGTCATTTAACCTCTCTGTGCCTCATTTCCTTATCTGTTCCATAGCACTTCCCTTCCTCACAGGATATTGTTAGGATAAATGCATTAAAGATGGTCAAGTACTCAAATGTTGGGAACCATATACATACATGGGACTGGGGTTCTATTCCCAGTTCTGTGATCCTGGGCAAATTATTGAACTTTTCTGAGTGTCAGTTTCCCCCAGCTGTGAAATGGGAGTGATACTAATTAAAGAGATGGCTGGAGTAGGTATGAAAGAACCCCTTGAATCTAACTTGGCACAAGGAGTCCCCTATCTAGGTACAAAAATATACTTGAGGTATCTCTTTCTTTCTCCTTCTTTCACAGCCTCTCCTATTGAGGACATGAACAACTCCACTTGAGTTGGAACCTTCAAATCCACAATGTCCAAATGTGTTCGACAAGAGGCAACCCGTTCTTCTTCTTCTTAACAAAAATTTAACTCATAGCAACAAGAGGCAAAGAATCCATTAATACTGCAAAAGTTAGAAGGTCTTTCAATGTGACACACATTAAAAAAAGCTCTGTGGTGCCTATTAGAGAAAGGTGCCAAAGTCCCACTGTTTGAAAGAAACTCCCTCTTTAAAGGTTTCAGAGTAACAGCCGTGTTAGTCTGTATTCGCAAAAAGAAAAGGAGGACTTGTGGCACTTTAGAGACTAACCAATTATTTGCGCATGAGCTTTCGTGAGCTACAGCTCACTTCATCGGATGCATAGTGAGCTGTAGCTCACGAAAGCTTATGCTCAAATAAATTGGTTAGTCTCTAAGGTGCCACAAGTACTCCTTTTCTTTTTCCCTCTTTAAAGTATGCCAGATTATTAGCAGTTTGAATCAGATTCTTTTTCTCCCATCTTACCTAGATAATTTGGCAGCCTGAAGAAGTATGAATTACCTTCCCTAGAGCAGAGGAAATGTAATCGTTCAGAACAGAGGTTGGGAACATTTTGAGTGGCTTCCCCCAGAACATTGATTACATCCACCACTAGTTGCCATGCTAAGATATCCAAGACACTGCAATAAAAGAATGTCTGCTCTTTCTAATGATTATCACTCAATGGTTGATTGCGAGTGGTGACCACCCTGTTTGGAAGGGTTTCAGCCCATGCCCAACTAAAAACTAGCTGATCATAAATAATAAAGACTTAAATAATAGATCTTAAAATAATGCACTTCAGAGGCTATATTTTATGGAGGCCCTGTGTAATGACCCCCACTTCCCAAACCTACGGAGCTAAAAAGATTAATTTGCTATGCTGTTTTTTAAACTACAAATGAACTAGCTATTTTTACTCCCCCCACCCCCTTAAAAATAGCAAAGAACCAAGCACTCACCACTGTAATTTCTCCTGGTTTTCTAAACACCAAGGGTGTGAGCCTTACAACAAGAGTTTTGCGGGAGAATGGAAAGTAAATCAAATGCATCACGATATAATCTTAATCAGTGCTTACATATATCTCATATGCAGATGTAAGGCTTGTTGCTTGCAGCCTTAGAGAGTAAAGAGCTCTCTTTTGTCACCTTCTGGTGAATTGGGAGATGAGCAGCCCAGAGCTGCTTAAGAACTTCAGGTGGGCAAGAGTTCCATGGAGGAGCAAGTTCTTCATGGGCATCTGTTGGAGAGCAAAGGGAATTGACAGAATGGGTCAGGCCACATTTGCATTTTTAGTTGTGGGACAGTTTGGGGGATTTTGATTGAAGTACAGTCAAATTTTCAGTTTGAGGGCAATAAAATGCTATTGATCTTGTTGGAAAATACGAGGCAAGATATTGACAGCAAATGCGATTTGGGTCACCATGACCGAGACAGCTGTCAGGCACAGTTGGGTAAAGGAGTCTGGACAAACCTGAGAAAACCAGAGATGTTAAATTTTTGTTGAGAGTGACTCTCTGGTTGTGAGGGATCTGTAAAGGGATGTAAGATATCAATGATGCCTAGGGCTGGTCCTAGACCAAATGGTTCCCCAGGCAAGGAGTGTCTTTGTTGTCCCTGTCCCCCTCCCCTGCCTCCATTTGTTAAACTTTTAAATACCTTATTTTTATTGTATTTGTAGCCCATTTCACAACTCTGATGCATGATTTGCATACATGATTTATTCCTGTCATAGAAGATGATAAATGCTGAATGCTAGGATCTGTAAATCTGTATTTTTTTTCATGCCATATATAACCAAATAAAAAAAAGTTTCCTCTAAGCTTATAGAAACTTTAATTTTAAGAATAACTGAAATAACATAAAGAAATTGAACTGTGCACCAACATCGGGTGGACCAGTATTAAGCAATGTTACAGTAGGTGACAGTCTTAGAATGTTAACCTTAGTCCTTTAGTTCAACAGGTCACTTTTCTTGCTTTTGCCCTCGTGAACTGCACCACAGCATCAGAGAGATACAAAGACTGGCCAAAGGCATTTTCAAGGGATGAAATAGCTAACAATGTCAGTCTTTCATCAGCCATCATTGAAGATATGTTTTACCGAGCCTGAGCTTCAAAAAGCTGTTCTGACCACTCACAACTGTGAACAGAATCCTCAAAGCTATCCCCACATTAGGAAAAGTGTCCTTCAGCTCTGCATCATGAACTTGGAGTGCAGAGTGCTTCCCATGTGGCAAAAATGTGATGGATGTTGTCCAATTCGACATAGAGGTCATTATAATTGACATCTGAACATTCCCCATGTGCCAGCTTCTGGTGGAGGTCCGTACAATTGTTCACGAGTGTGTCAAGGTTCCTCCCCCACTCTGAACTCTAGGGTACAGATGTGGGGACCTGCATGAAAAACCTCCTAAGCTTATCTTTACCAGCTTAGGTCAAAACTTCCCCAAGGTACAAAATATTCCCCCCGTTGTCCTTAGACTGGCCGCTACCACCACCAAACTAATACTGGTTACTGGGGAAGAGCTGTTTGGACGCGTCCTTCCCCCCAAAATACTTCCCAAAACCTTGCACCCCACTTCCTGGACAAGGTTTGGTAAAAAGCCTCACCAATTTGCCTAGGTGACTACAGACCCAGACCCTTGGATCTTAAGAACAATGAAAAAGCATTCAGTTTTTTACAAGAAGACTTTTAATAAAAAATAGAAGTAAATAGAAATAAAGAAATCCCCCCTGTAAAATCAGGATGGTAGATATCTTACAGGGTAATTAGATTCAAAAACATAGAGAACCCCTCTAGGCAAAACCTTAAGTTACAAAAAAGATACACAGACAGAAATAGTTATTCTATTCAGCACAATTCTTTTCTCAGCCATTTAAAGAAATCATAATCTAACACATACCTAGCTAGATTACTTACTAAAAGTTCTAAGACTCCATTCCTGTTCTGTCCCTGGCAAAGAGGACTACAGACAGACACAAACCCTTTGTTTCTCTCCCTCCTCCCAGCTTTTGAAAGTATCTTGTCTCCTCATTGGTCATTTTGGTCAGGTGCCAGCGAGGTTACCTTTAGCTTCTTAACCCTTTACAGGTGAGAGGAGCTTTCCCCTGGCCAGGAGGGATTTCAAAGGGGTTTACCCTTCCCTTTATATTTATGACAGAGTGTTTTCCCGTCCACTGGTTATACAAAACCTCCCAAATCTTTCTGTGGTGCTTCATTTGTCCAAACCTTTCTTTGACAAACACTCGAGCTGTGTCAACAAGCGAGCAAAAAAACTCCTTCTTGAATTTTTATTCTGAGATTCCTATCGCCTCATCTCTGCAGACTAAGAAAGTCATCAAACATAATCTGTTAATCCTGGCAAAAGAAGTAACAGTATTTTTTTATATTGTTGTGTAGATAGGGATTCAATAGATATCTCTGGTGTCTCATTACATATGTCTTTTATTAATTGCCACTTATTCTCTTCAAGTCTTAAAAACAAATATATTTTCATAATTACACAATAAAACAGGGTTCAAAATATCACAGCTGGGCTCTCACTTCACTTCAGTTCGTTTTTATATCTCATTGATTGACAGGCAATGCACTGCCTCTTATATACCCGTGAGGACATGGCTAACAACATTCTAGGAGGTTCAAGGAAAATGTAGTTCTTCGAAAGTCTGGAAAGTTCTACAAGATTCTACAAAGGTCCAGAATATTCTAGGAGCTAGTGAAAAATGAATCCACATATGGAATACCTGAAACATTTTACTTCAGACATTCTATTTCCCTTTTGTCCTTAACAACAAAAATAGCACCATGTGCCCGGTGCCCCCAGGCCCAGCACCCCAGCAGTCTCCAGGGTCGCCTGGCTCTAAATCCGGCCCTGATGATGCCTCTCTAAAGAAGAGGCGGAGGTCACAAGGTGGTAGATTATATTGAACAGGGATCACCGGAGCCCAGCTGAGGCAGCTTGGGCTGAAGCTGGGTCAGGTGGTACAGCCCTACAGTACTAGCCTACTACCACCCTTGGACTTCGCCAATCCAGGATGACTAACAGTTAGTGGTGAGCTGGGGAGGAGGAGAGTGGCTGGAATGCAAAGACACTCACAATTTCCAGAAGGACTGAGGTTGGGACTACGTTTCAGACACCCTGGGGGATGGGAATCTTATGATATAGAATTGTTGACTTATTAATTTCTGGCTTTCCCGAATTCATTTAGTTATCTCCCCTCCCCCGCCCTATAATATTCCCTTTGGTTTAACACCTGGATTCAGTGCTTGCGAGAGGGGAAGTACAGGGCATCAAGGCCCTCTGAGGTGGTGTATATGGTTTCCCAAGTTTCTGGATGGGGGTTCAAGCCAGTGTCAGTTAAGTCTTTAAGGAAACCCCTAAAAAATGAACCCAGCCCCTTTGCTTCCATCAGCACCTGGCAGAAGGGTTGCACATACTACACAGAAAACACCTGCATTAAAAGAATGTGTAGGTAACTAAAAACTATCATAATGGATACACACAATGGGGCAAGATTAATGTTTCACGGGCAACCTTAATTCTGATGTTTCCTAACTTTTTGACGCTTTACTTTGCAACCTAAATATTCTTGTAGCTTACTTTTTATATAATCCACCAATATATACACACACACTGTGCCTTCCATCCCTGAAGATCCCAGCCACTGCTGAAATACAAGTAGCTCAAAGGTGGAACATAGAAGCCATTCTGAGCTACGACTGTTTCGAACAGTTAATTAAGAGAAATAGAATGCCCATTTTAACTGCAGGGGAAAATGTGGTTAGACAGAATGGAATCACACATTCGATTTGGACAGGACACCAGGGCTTACCCCCACACTCTTGGGGAAAGTGTCATGATATTAGCAATGACTAGAGATGGATTAAATTATTTGGCCAACCTTTCATTCAGATTCAGGTTAACCGTAACATTTTGCGAACTCGTGTGAATGTTGCTGCAATACTTCAGTCAAGAAACAAACAAAACCACGTTTCATTTTGATGCTGTCAAAACAAAGCGTTCCAATTTTTTTTTAAATTTGAAATAACTTTTTGTTTTGAAATTGACTTCAATTTCATTTGAAAAAAAAATTAAAAGCTTGAAAACAGCAAGCTTTCAGCTCACCAAACACACACTCCATGGCCATTCTGCAGTTACTGAGGTTGCAATGGAATTCATTTTTTCCAGTCATTGATATCAGTGTACAGTTTCATAAGCCAAGACAGAAGCAGGTATGCAGGGACCCCCAGACTAACAGTTGGCACAGACATGGCATACTGAACAATATCATTTCTGGGGAATAAAGTTCCTTTTTTTCCAGTTCAAATATAATCCTGAGTTCCTCATCACCTTGGCATAATGAGCCTTTCCAGTGTTTCTCACATTTCTATTAATGAATCCCTCTCTGTGGACCACTAAGCCTTTCAGAACAAGTGAATAGTAACCTTTTTGGTTCACATACACACTTGCCTTTGGTGGTGGCAAAGTATTGGGATATGGATGCTGTTGGTGGCCCCTGTATGGTTCAGAAGCTCCATCCTCTCAAATCCAGCTATTCTTTCTGGAACGTTTTTTATGCCCACCACCTATGGGTAGATCACAGTGTTAACTGCCTCACAAACCTGCATAACCATGACCCCATCAGTGGAATTTGCAATCCCGAAGTGGTTTGCAACAGACTTATAGAAGTAGGGTGTAGTTAGCTTCCACAGGGCCATAGCAACCTGAACCGGTATGGCTTCCCTGAATTGGGTATTCTGGCACTGGAGGTTTGATGCAAGCTCCTCACACAGCTCCTTGGATGTCTGTTTCCTCGTTCAGAAGTTCTGAAGCCACTGCTGGCCAGCACAGATTTCCAAAAGGATGTGATCCCAAGCACACAGTGCTGGTTCTCCTGCACCAGAGGCAATGGTCCACTCAAGGGCTTATTGTGACAATAGCAGTATTAAGCTGTGACTCAAGAGCACGGGTATCAGCCTCAGGGCAGACTGTTAAAAAGCAGGGCACAACCCTTAAATTGGTTGTGAGTTCTATACTAAGATTTCACCAACCAATTATCAAGTGTGAACTCCTCAAGCACTATAACAGCCTTAACATGGAGTCAAGGTCAGTCCCCTTGGGTATTTTGATCCATCTTGCCACCCAGGTGGGCTTACCTTCATGGTGGAGGGTCCCTTACACAAAAAAAATCACAACAATATTCAGGCTACTGCCAGTCCCAAAGGACCAGTCACTTACTCCAAGTCAGTTGCACCTTAGATCTTACCCAAAAGACAATGCTTGTAGCCAATCCTGTAATAAATTATCTGAAGATTTAATAAGTCAGAAAAAGAAATCAGAGAGTTATTTACAAGGCTAAAGCAGGTAAATATATACACGCCAATGAGTTTCAATCTTAAGTTTCAAAAAGTAATAGAAATTTCTATAATAAGCAATCTATATATATTTAGGGCTAACACAGGCTAAGCACTGGGAATCTTCTGCTAATGCATAGTAATCCTTGACCCTCAGAGTCCAAGAAGCGTAAAAGATCCAGTTTCTCCTTGTTCAGGCCTATTATTCTTTCCCCTGCTCCTTGAACTTGCAAGTTCAACGGTTGGGAGGAATTCTGTTGGCTGTCTTCTCTTCATTGTGTGTGTGTGTGTGGGGGGGGGGGGGTTGGGGGGGAGCAATCGACAATGGTTTGTCTGGAGTGGATGGGCCTTCTTTTGTTTGGCAGGAGATAACAGTTCCTGTGGCAAACTAGTATTTCACACTTAGAAATGCTTCTCTGCTGACTGGTGATTTACAGTGCTAGAGCAAACATCTAAATATTACCTTGTAACATGGGATACAGATATTATAAATTAGATTAACGCATGCAGCAACTTGCAAGCATTCCATGAAGTGTAAATACTAAACACAGTTTTCAAATTTTAACAATGCTAACACGCAGGTGAGCTAGACTGGCTCCAGCTATGCATTTGTTACTGGTCAGTTGAGGCCTAGGGGCCTTGGCATGAGCTGGCACCTTCTCTGCCAGTATCGTAACCACCATTCACCATATCTGTACCATGTGAGCTGAACCGTCATTGACCCTTGAGGTCAGCCATCTTCGACGTGTCAGAAAGGTCAGCCCAAATTCCATCCAGAATCTTGCCGATCACCGACTCCACAGCATAACCAACTGACCCTCAGTAAGGAGCAGAAACAGAACCAGATCATCTCCCCATTGTTCCACGTCTTCCACTGTCTTTTGCAAGGAATAATAATGAGGGGCTGACAGGATTGGCAGCTACCAGTGGCAAATGTCTGAAGGCGAGGGACGTACCAACAACACAACACAAAGCGGTTCCTAGAGTGTCTCCCTGGGATGCAGATAACTCTGGGCTACCACCCCTTAAAAGATAGTGCTACATCATGTAATAGCAGTGGTCATGTGGATGCAGGTATGCGCATATACACAGTGTTATATTCATATCAAGCACAGCATAATGTGGACACTCCACATGGGTATGGGGAGCATGCGTGATCATGTACATTACCCAGTACTTGAATATGTGCAGCAGTGTAGAATCATAGAATCATGGGACTGGTAGGGAGTCTTGACTTGAGTGGTCATCTAGTCCAGTCCCCTGTGTAGACATAGCATTGAGGGCAACATCACACTAAAAACACAGTAGCTCCTCTAGCTGTGCAAGGGGAATATTACTGTGCATACAAGGTGAGTATTATTGTCATCATCATCAGTTTACAAATGAGGAACTAACACATAAAGAAGATTAAGTGACTTGGCCAAGGTTATACAAGAAATCTGCAGCCGCAAGACCTGAATCTCCACCATCTAAGTGCTAGACTAATAGCTTAACCACAAGACCATCCTTCCTTTTTCTTTTTTTGGCTGGGATGGGGAATAAAAGGAGTGTACATTACTCCCAGAGTTCTGCAATGTGCCCAACTCCTGCACTAGTGTGGAAAGAAACTTGGTGCACCCAAGTTATGATGCAAGACAACCCAATGTTATGATGCAAGACAAGGCAAAATAGAGCCCTAATTTATCATGTCTTCACATGTCAGGCAGGCATGTACCTCATCAACTTAAACCAGTGGCACAAAATAAAAAAAACCACAACAGGGAATTCAGGGACTGCCATGTTCCCTGTACAACGGCATCCTGTTTGATTGAATAAACCCAGCAACATAATATTGAGTGCACACATGCTGTCGGTATTGCTTCCTTTCAGAGTTGAACTAGATTCAGCAGGGAAGAATACCCTGTATGATTTCAAACCATTTTGCACTCTGGAGTGATACTGCAATTTTTTTTTTAATGTCTGTATTCTTCATGCCAAGGTTTCTAGATAAATCAGGCTCTCTGCAGCCAATTAAAACTCTACTTGTGATTAAGCCTTAAGGGAATCATTCATTAGAAGTATCCAAAAGTTTAAAGTGAGACAGATAGTTGGTACTAATTGTCCCCTAAAACTTCCCCTTATAATGTAATAAGAATGATTCCCATAGATTACCATTCAGGTAAGTAATGAGTACTGTCAATTTCTACTAACCATGGGAGAACTGGAGCAGATTTTTTCCAAGTACTGTAATTTGGCCTGATTCTGTTTCCTTTTGATCATTATCACTTTCAGATTGAAGAGCTGTATTATTTTTTTGCCTTTGCTGTCTCAGAAAGATCATTTCCATTACTAAGTATCAGAATATTTTACCCATGTCCCATTTAATAGCGCCTTCAAAATATTATGTGAGCCTGGGAAATTATTTTCTTACTTGCTAATAATATTTGATAGGGGGGAAAAGAGAGAGAGAGAGAGAGAGAGAGAGAGAGACCCATGAGCTTGGAGATAATGCCAACAATCTTCCAGAAGGATTTCTGACCTTTCACAGTTTGGAGGTTCATTGCTACCTTATGTAATTTTCTCATTGCTTACATCTTTTTACAATCTTATGGCAATGGTTTTGTTGGAATCTAGTTTAATATGGGTGGTTGGCCCTTAAAAATGTTGTCATTGTTTTTAGCAGGGAGGTATTGGGGGTGAGGGAGGGATGTGTGAGTGGGTTGGCATCTGCAAGGTGCATTTGGACACGTTTCTGAAAGCACAGATCTGGTACCGGACCAGTCCAAAAACAAAAACAAACAAAAAAAACCGCAAACCCACCCCAAAAACACAACCCACAACCATTTGCTGTCTTTTTTCCCCTCTCGCTCTTCTTTATCTCTTGGTTGTATATGAACTGATGTGATACTTGTCAATCAATGCAATGCTAAATGGAGCAACGGGAGTAAGTCTCTGTTTATCTGAGGTGTGCAGGACTGCTTTCTGTTTAACTTTTCTTTTCTTTTCCTCAGACACTATTATGTTTTCCATTGCCACCTGACAAAGACCCTTATGATTTATTGTGATACATACCAATGTGGCACATGTTCAATTCAAAAGAAAAGGTCCAGGAGAGTCCATGGGTGAAGAAACTTTTACTAGCAAAGATTGAGATGATCGGAATCCTAGTTCCAATCCTAACCAATAGCCGTAGGAATCAGGCTGCACATTTTGAGTTCAGATTTAAAGCACTGCCAAACTTTAGAGGGTGCTGGGCAGCTTGGGCTTGGGTCCATCACTATTTTTTTTAAAAGGGGGGAATCGGAAGATGAACAGTTCCATGAATTGGTAATAGGATTCAAAGACTCGTATAGCTCGTGTGAGTCTGAGGCTGATCCATCGGGGCTAATAGTAGGTCATATCTGCTGACTGGGTGGTGGCGTATATGAAACGGATTGGGTTCCTAGGACAAGGTGGTCAGATGTTATATTGATAAGCAAAAAAATAAATGGGCAGCATCTCTGGAGCTTGTATCACAAACATTAGCATGTAAATTGGTACCTTTGATGTCAGGCGTGGTAGAGGGGCAAAGCAATGAATGGGTCCTTCTGAGTCAGAGGTAAGCCAGAATTGGGGGAACATGTTCTGCCATAGGCGCCGACTCCCTGGATGGAGAAAAAATTAGTGGGTGCTCAGCAGCCACCGGCAGCCCCACGGGTCAGTGCTTCCCTGTCCGTCCCCAGCACCTCCCACTCACTGGCAGCCCCGCCGATTGGCTCCTCCCCATTCCTCCAGCACCTTCTGCCTGCCGCAATCAGCTGTTCTGTGGTGTGCAGGAGGTGCTGGGGGGAAGGTGTGGAAAGAGGCGGGGCTGGGAGAGGCGGGGCAGGGTGGGGTTTTGGAGGAGGGGTTGCAGAGGGGGAGGGGCTTGGGGCAGAGCAGAGTCAAGCACCCCCGGAATCTGAGTAAGTTGGCACCTATGTGTACTGCAGCTCCCCAACTCCCCCTATTCTACACACAGACCATGGACGGAGACAGATTTAGTCGAGAGAAAAGTCCATTCTGTTCCCAGAGGCCTCTCTGTGCCTCCGATTCCCCTTCTGTACCATGAGGCTCAAGATCCACCCCCACCTTTGCAAAGCCCTTTTCAACATATGTTTGAAGCTGTCTATTTAAGTGCAACATGCTATTTAGTGTTAAGGGAGGCTATCAATCTTCTGTGTTATCAGTTTGGCCTCTTTCACTAACTGCACTTTACAAAACCCCAACCCAGCAGAATATGACCAAAACTAGACCCTTGAGAATCACCAGATTCTCAGCTGGAGTAAACTGGCATCACTCGATGGACGGAGCTGATTTATATCACTTTGAGAACCTGACCTTGTAACAATCAGTTTACAAATTATAGTAAATATACAAATAAAGACCATAGTAAAACGATAAAATGACTGTGAGTGGAGTGTTATTATTTGTATGGCAGTAATGCACAGGAGCCCCAGTAAAGGATGAGAACTCCATTGTGTTAGGTGCTGTACAAACACAGGACAAAAAGGCAATCCCAGGCCCAAAGACATTAGTTCTGCACTAGTCATCACCCCTGCAGCTCCCCCACTTGCGAGGAGCTCCCTGTAAACGCCCACAAAGCTCCCTCATTGTCTTCCTTCAATTCCCTCCTTAACATTCTCCTTTGCTGTGATGCCTCTGGCAAAATGTGACAACAGTTAGGCTGTTGGTGTGCTGAGACCACTGCTTATCATGCCGCACTACTGGCTTATTGTTTCCTTGCACTCCCCCATCTGTCTCTCTCCATCTGTTGTCTTGTTTTATACTAAGTGTGTAAGCTTTCTGGGGCCTCTCTTTTTGTTCTGTGTCTGTATAGCGCCAAGCACAACAGGGTCCTGGTCCCCATGCCTATGGCAGAGCATCAGAGAAGAGGTTACAGCTGCTGTCCAGCAACACAGCTTATCTCCCTAGCTTGTGACTGTCTTTGCAGCAGCTCTCCCCCTCGTTTTCTTCCATCAAAACTTGTAGGGATAAGGAAAATTTCAGATACATCCGTCATTCTAGCTTGGAGTCAATGCTAATTTGCTGCAGAGCCTATACCCTATACCAAAGCTCTGCTCTGTTTCACCGGGGTAGGCTGGTGAAGCTGAAGGGTTACCTAGGGAGGTGGTAGAATCTCCATCCTTAGAGGTTTTTAAGGTCAGGCTTGACAAAGCCCTGGCTGGGATGATTTAGTTGTTGGTCCTGCTTTGAGCAGGGGCTTGGACTAGATGATCTCCCAAGGTCTCTTCCAACCCTAATCTTCTATGATTCTATGATTCTAAGGGCTTGTCCATGTGAACATTCGGTTCATGGCAAGTTGTGCTGTGAATCTACTTTGCACTAGCCTGCAGCGGACTAACTGTCCCTGTGGACCCACCCTGCTAATGTGCAACTAGCTCAAATCACATGAACAAACTATGAATGTGTGGCTACTGGGTCCACACAGACAGTTAATGTGCAGCAGGCTAGTGTGGGGTAGAGTCACACCCCAGCTGGCAGCAAACTAAATGTTCATGTAGACTATGACTTGGCTGACATGATAGAAACAGAGTGATGTTTGAGCCTCTTCCGTCCAAAGATTTTGGTACCTTGCCCAGAATAGCCAGTCTACCTTGGGAGTGGCATTCACCAGTACAACTTGGACTTGTTCTCCTTATTCCCTTTCTCCTTCTATTATAGGGGATAAACCCTAGAAAGGCAGGATTTCCCAGTGGTTATAGCTCTAATCTGAGGCATGAAAAGCCAACATTCAAATCCCTGCTTGACCTTAGACTTCCTGTGTGACCTTAGACAAGTCACTTATTTGCTCTGTGACTCACTTTCCTATCTATAACATGGGGATAAAAGCACTTCCCTACCTAACAGGCAAGTTGTGATGCTAAATACATTTAAAATGGTGAAGTGTTTGGATACTGTGAAGATGGGAGACACATACGTACCTTTGGTTGATGGATAGATTCAAAGGACAATGCGGGGTCTTTCCAAGGACTTCAGCAGGCTTTTGTTGAGTCCTGTATTCAGATATCTTTCAGTGCAGGAGTAAGTATCATCCACTCTGCAGGTGACCTTTATGCCCCAGTGACATGCTAAGAAAACGCTGAGCAAAAACTGCGGCCTCCTACTCTTGCTAACCAACACTGTGCAGTATCCGCTCTGTTCCTGCCTTGCCTGTCTAGCATTTTGCACCATACATTTTCTCCTCAGCCCTGCAGCCTTGTTATGCTGTTTGATATATTTGGAGTATTAGCCTGGATCAAGCCTCTCCAAGAGAGGATGTGAATTGGGACTGGCATAAAGTGAGTGATTGGCACTCACGATGAATTCTTATTGTGTCAAGATTTTAGGCATGACATTTATTGGTAAGCCCATCCAAAATAATCCCATTCAAAGCTGCCAAATTTGCTACGAAGTGATATGCTCCTGTAGATCCTTGCCAGAATGATGATTGATGCCCGCTGCCAATCAGTCCTGAGACTCAGTCACTTCTTGTCATCATTTACCTGTAGCTGCACACAGCGCTTTGCAAAATGGAGGGATGTATTTGATGTTTAATGAATAAGGCTGACGGCAGTTGTTCATTTAATAGGTATACACCTTTATTCACTGGCAGGCAACCCTGGGCAAATCACTTGACCTCCTTATGCCTCAGTCAATCAATCACTTGGGTAACATTAAAAAAAAATACAAGCTCACTAAAAACCAGAGGCAGGACTGGAGTGGGAATTTGCAGGGTAAATAGCATTAGGATCATCCCCTCTCTCCCCCCACATATGTCTTTGGCTTTTGCGATCGCAGAATATTCCCTGGATGGCAGTGGGGTGTGTGATGGGAAATGAAGCTATTTTCTTGTCATTTCAGAAGGTCTGTAAAACACGAGCCCCACGGAAAACGAATGGAGAATTGTGCATTTTCCATACACATTAAACTCAGTTTGAACAGGTTTGATGCCCCGTTTAGCAAATGGTTCCTATTTAGCAAAGCACTCAAGCGTGTGCTTAACTTTCGGCCGTGCTTAAATCCTAATGACTTCAACGGTTCTTAAGCCTGGGCTTAAATTTGAGCATGTGCTGAAGTGGAGCCTGAATGCCCAAGGAATAAGCCAGTAGGGAATTAGCCCCCTAGTGGGTATGCTGGGACAGGACATACTGGGAGGTTTAGGTAGGCCACCAGCAAGGATGCAGTCAGTAAAGTGCCTATTTTTTAAATCTGAGTCTTAGTGTATTAATTAAAGGCTCCAGCTGACTCAGGGCACAGCAATTATATAGAGGCGGTTTTTCTCTTTTATGCAAGGAGAAGCTCACCTGATACTACTAATAAAGGCACTTACACAGCACTTTACATTTGCAAAGTGCTGTACCAACAACACATAATGCAAACTAGGGTGTAGTTTATTTCTTTTACAGCTGTTACAGAGCAGATTTCAGAGGACCAGGCATAGGGGAAAAGCCCCATGTAGTTTAGGGGCCTGATCCAAACCCCACTGAAGTCCATGGAAATACTCCTTTTGACTTCAATGGGCTTTAGGTCAGACCCTAAGTCTACCACTCTATTGCCTATCCTCTGGAGTTGAGATACTCCTTTCTTCAAGAAACCCACTCCCGTCAGAGTTTTCCCTGGGTTCCTGTGGTGGTTATATTCCTCTCACTGTGCCCACGTTAGCCCTCATTTAAAAATGCTACGGTAGCATTATGGTCCACACCATCACGGCTTCCAAAAGCATCACTGCAGTGTTTGGAGCATTACTTGTAAACACTAGGTAGCTGCATGTTTTATTAAGGATAACCTAGAGCACTATTCTCCATTCCCTGCCCTCCCCCTCCACAACATATTTATATTAGGCCAAATGCACACAGGAACTTCTCTGGAGCTTACACACCTAGAAAGCTTTACTATCAGATGGGACTTTTCACCAGGGGCACCATGATCTTGAGAGGTGCTGAGTGAAACTTCAGTAGAACCATACTGCATCATAATAGGCAGTTCTGTTGAAACTGAAACCCTAGCATTTCATTCTGGAAGAAAACCAGGTGCAAAAAATGTCAACCACGTTGAACCATCCTGTTTGGACATGTCTGTGGTGAAACATTTCAATGTTTTTGTTTTGAAATGACTTTTTGTTCTGACTTCTGAACATTTTGTATTATAATATAATGCAAACTTTTTAAAAAGTTGAAATGAAAACCATATGTTTCAATCACCCCCAAAACAATTTCTCCCCCAGAATTTTCCTTCACCAAATGTAGAAACCTTGAAATCCTTCATAAAAGAAGCTTCCATCACCTGTACTGCTCTATTGCTGAGCACCTGTATCCCCCGAAAAGCCAGTGAAGGAGGAAGGATCTTGATCAACCCCAAAATTCTCTCTCTCAGTCTCATAAGTTATTTGCTTTTCTCAAACACTGGTGACTACCCCAGGTTTGCCAACCACATCAACCTTTTGACTGAAAGCTTACTTTCTAACCTCACGCTTAGGGGTTACTTTCATCTTTCCTCCTACTTGACACTACTGTTATTATTTATCTGTATTACAGCAGTTTCGAGAGACCAGCTCCACGTAGATCAGAGTCCCTTGGGATAGACACTGCATACATACATAGTTAGAGACAGTCCCACAGCCATACGGTATGTCTACACTGCGAAGAGAAATCCTGGTACCAAGTCTCAGAGGCTGGATCAATTTATTTGGGTTTGTGGGGCTTGGGCTGTGGGGCTAAAAATGAGCCCAATCATCTACATGGCCATTTTAAGCCCCACTTCCCTACCCCGCAAACCCAATTAAATTGACCCAGTCTCTGAGACTTGGTACCATGGGTTTGTCTTTGCAGTGTAGACATACCCATAGAGTTAATGGTTTAACTACAACACAGCAGCAAGGTCTGGTAAATAGCTGAGTACTATTAAAACAGATGTACTGCTATGGCAGATTTTCCTTTACTTTTCCCCACCTACCCCTCCCAGCCAGCTCTGCTGAGTTCTCAGATTTCCTTTGCTTATTTTTCATTATCATTTCCACCAAACAGCCCCTAGTTGTTGTTTTTTTTTTTTAATATGTTCTCCCTTTATTTTCTAATCCCCTTTAAAACTAAGCAAGTGTTTCACTCACAAGGTTCAGGTGACAAAATCCACCTCCGACAGAACAATCAGTAAGCTCTGTTTGTGTCCAGCTATGTCCTAACAGAAATGTGCCCATTGTATTAGCCAAATGCTAATCTGTATTAACCAGAAGTCTGACTTGTGTCTTCCTTTACAAAAAGGCTTCTTTGCCATCATTTATAAACTGTTTGACCGAGTTCACATGAGTAACTTTTGCATTATTCCATTGGCTTTTTCAGTAGCATGCAGCTTGCCAATTAAAGCATTTGAAGTGGCTGAATTATTTTGCTGGGTGAAATATTTCATGAGGTGTATAGAGAATGTGCTGCATTTAATCTTCAGTGGGATGAAAATTGCTGGCACTGTGAATTTGTCAAACCTCCCCCCATCCCCAATGATTTTAGAATCTAAATGTAAACACAGTAAGTAGCAAGAATGAATTTGGCATTTAAATTAATTTCATGTTCATGACAGCCCAAGCTTTGTTTGCTGATGGGAGACGCTAAAACATGCATTCAAGCTATAGAATGGCTTTCGCTGATTGGCCAGCACATTTGCCCCATAGAATGGTGTGCACAGACTGATCTCATCTGCAAAATGGCTGGTTGGTTTTTTCCCTTCCTTCCTTCCTTCCTTCCTTCCTTCCTGTTTGTTTGTTTCAAAGTATCTTTACCCATGAACCAGCGGAGTCCCTCCCAATCCAAACTATCTAGTTTCACACTACAAGTTTCCAATGGCAGCCAATCTGGAGGATTGCATATATCTACCCCTAGACAGCAGCATTATGGAGCTAAAGGAACTGCATCTAAATTCATGAGCCGATAAAAAGTAATCTGGCTAAAGTCTTTTTTTATACCAGAATATACACTGATAATCACACCCCCTTGAATTACAAATGTTCCATAACCATTCAAACTGGTATCGAGTTACTGACATTATTTGAAGTAATGACATAATAAAACACACTTTAAAAAGACAAACGCATAATTTACTTACTTCTCGCTTAAAAATGTTTCAGAAATCTTTTGAGATCATAATTGATGGGACACCAGATTTCATAGACCATCAAAGACTTGAATAGGTTTTAATAAACCAGGAAAATTAAAGTCGCTTTAGCTTACTAGCTAGCTTTCGATTCTCTCTCTTTCCCCTTCCCCTTTCTCTTTGCCCAGCTTTTTATTTAACAACCTAAAACTGCAGCTAAAAAATAATTAAAACTTATAGTGACCCACAGCTTTTTCTCATTAACAAAGATTTGTTTTTCCCTTAGAGGCAATGCATCAAATCAACATTTTTTTTCATATCTTTAATTTGATATTGTTTTAGGGGAGGTACAGTAAAAGGACATGTTAAAAAAACCCAATCAAGCCAATGAAGCAGACTTGCTGCTTATGGGTGCGTGCACTTTGCCTACCCTCCTCTTTGTGCTTTACAAAGAGTAATGATTAATACAGTGGTGCACATGAGGGCTTGGAGGAACCTATACCATCTATTTAGCTACCTACCTATATTGGCACCCACCACTGGAGCATCTAAGCACTGCACAGAAGTAAAAATCACAAATCTCTCTCTCTCTTCTTGTCACATCAGCAAACAGCCACAACTCGCACCCATCTGCTTATTTTTATTTCAAAGTCAAATGAAAGAGGATGGAGGTTAAAGATGTTTTATCCCTGTTTTTGATCTCCGGGAGATATGTAGGTACAAATCATCAGATGCACAGAGCTGGAAATTCTTTATCATCAAATGCATCAGGAAATAGTAACGAAGCAAATCCGCAATCTAAGGGGCTTGGTTGCATTCTCGCCGTCAACTAATTACTAGTTTGTATTACTCAGAACCATGCTCCTCCTCAATTGAGCTGCAGGGCCCACCTCTTATATGTTCTGTTCCTTCTGGGTTCCGCCCACCAGGGGGCATCTGGCTCTCCCCCACTGTCAGTCTCTGAGGGAGGCCACGCCCCTTTGTTACAAGCACTCAGTAGATACTTATCATTTATAATAATATAGTTACATTAGATAACTTGTTAACTTTCCAAACTCCTTTGTGCTTTCCCTCATGCTGCCCCACACACTTGGGGTAAACACTGACAGAGCTACCTCATTATCCACCTTCAAATCCCTCCTCAAAAGTCTCCTTTGATGTCCATCTACAAAAAAAAAAAAAAAAACCTCGATAACGGTTAGGCGGCGGGTATGCTAAGACCACTGCCCACCATGCTGACCAATATTGTCCCATTGTTTCCTTGTACTCCCCTGTTGGTCTGTCTGCTGTCTCTTGTCTTATGCTCAGATTGTAAACTCTTTGGGGGCAGGGACCTTCTTTTTGTACCTCACCTAGCACAGTGGGGTCCTGCTCCATGACTAGGGCACCTAAGTGCTATAGTAATATAAGTAAGTAAATAAATACATAAATTAAATAATAGAACAAGATGCCTTATCCAGTTGGCTCATGTTCTCTTTTAATATATTAAAGAGAAGTGGGAACTTGTCAGCATACTGCACTGGACACAGAGAAGTAATTGATTACTAAAGACCAGGGGATAGTACATCTATGGTTTTCAACCAGGCACTCAATCTTATACCAATCTGTAAGAAGATACATCATTTCCCCCTTCTCTTCTTATAAATAGAAACACAACTACCTTGGAATCCATCTGTTCTATTGACAATGTATTCAAATTGCAAGCAAGCAGTTAATGATGGCCCGCTGAAGCTCAGCAGCACGGACGATGAGAGAGCCTTAGGAGTCACTGAAATGAAAGGGCTTTTCTCTTAATTTCAATCATGAGAAGACTTTGAACAGAACATGACATCGTAGCCATATGAGCTTTTTAAATGCGACATTGGCAGATACACAATGCACAGCTCTGTGATACCTAAATAATTGAGGCTTTGAAACATCAAAGCGCTGACACCTTCAAACACTCAAGTAGCTTTATCTGAAAGATTCTTTTTACTAAAGAAGACTAACTCTGCCATTTGAGATAAATGAATCTCTCTGAAACATAGTGTCCCCACTTAAGATTGAAACACATTGGCTGTTTACTACATATTGACTAGCAGTGTCTCAGGTGCAGAAGGCATTTGATTAAATGAATGTCTTTGTGATGGCATGATCCTCTACAGAATTAAAGATGACGTTTAGAAAAGAAAAGTCATTATAGCAGCAACTAAAATTTCCTAGAGATTTCACAGTTTATCTTTTAATTTTATTTGTGGACTCTCAGATTGTTCCAGGAACAGGAATTGAGATAGCAGGCAAATCAACTCAGTATTCATCTATGGCATACTTTTCAAAGGATGTGCCTGTACTGACCGTGTCTTCACATTAACAAGTATTGCTTTTGAGCTTTGCAATGTTACAGGTTAATTCAGCAGCATAGCATTCCTCTGCCTGTCCATCCACCCTTTATAAACTAGGTGCTCTGCAAAGGTTGTATCCTACTCCCAATGTCCATAAAGTTCAGGGTTGTTTGGATTCAGAGCTTAAATTTTTTTTTATTACAATGTATTCTTTTTCCTCAATAGCAACCCTTATGCGGCAGGTCCTTCTCAAAGGAGCTCACACTCCATTCTAGTCTTTGGGTTAGCTCTGAAGCTTGGACATACATCTAGCCTTCACTAAAGTTCAGAGTATATTCAGGCCTGTGGGTTTGGATGATCATGACTTTAGGTAAAACTGTTGGATCACAATAAGAATACTTAGCTCTTACATAGCAATATAGCTCAAAGTGCTTTACAAAGGAGGCCAGTAACCTACACCCCACGTTTCAGATGGGGAAAGTGAAGTACAAAAAGATGAAGTGATTAGTCAAAAGTCACACAACAGCAGAGTCACCAAGCCAGGGATGAGAACCCATGTCTACCGAATCGCAGACCAGTGCTCTCTCCACTAGGACACACTGACTTTCTGTGGGTGCTTATGTCCTCATTCAATCATCAGTTCTACCATCCTTACCATAAGCCACTGACTCAACTGAGTAGTAGCTATTGGAGGAGTAAGGTTGTCCTCAGCGTGAGCAAGGTTGGCCAACTCATGTCCTAATTAAAGGCACTTTCAAAGTCCCCCTTAAGAGCTCTGTTGCGGCTCTGAGAACATTTGGTATAATTCTGCAGCTGACACTTTGGTGTCTTTACTGGAACATGTACCTGTGTGCTACCTAGCATGAAGTTATGGAGCAGATGCTGCTGAATGGATTCTTCATCTGGAAGGATATGAATATAAACCACCATGCTCCATGTGACATCAGCAAACATCATGGGTACCTGACAGTCAGGGTTCCAACCAGGGCAAAGCACAGAGATGGCTCTAGTTGCACTAGAATATGACCTCCTCATGGTCAAGAATCACCACAAACCTCACTGCTTTCTGTGGCACACTTCTTCAGCCTTCTCTTCTCCAATATAAATATGTAGCACAACGTGCATTTAAGGAAAAGGAAATCCATTTGCTACCTTTCCCCTTGGGAAAGAAGGAGAGAAGCACACATGCTAGTCACAATGCTTAATGCTCTGCTGGAAGGCACTCAGGCCTGAATAAAACGAGACTAGAACAGAATAGAGTGGTATCAAAGAACATTGCACAATGGTCATAAAAACAGATTTGGAACAAAAGTGGATCACTGAAAAACAGCCTTATACACTTCTGCCAAAAGTAGCATAAGTGCTCTGCCCCACCATTGTGTAGGAATAGGAAAAATATGACCTCAATATTTCCATTTCACCATTGACTCATCCCAGAATTGATACGCTTGTGCTGCAGGTGTCCTGAAGTGTAGTAGTGTACCATTAAATCCTAGCTGCAATACCATTATATTGCTATTAGAAACAGCTGAAGAAGAACGCAATTCTTCAAACAAATATAGATTGTGAATGGCTGAAATGTGAAAGGCCTTCCAGTTCTGGGAGCAGGATATTCACATGTCCTTTGGAACTGATCAAAGTTTTGCACTACCCATTGAAGGAAAACACTGAACACTCTTTTAACTATTAATGGTTGGCTCTGCAGGTATATACAGTAAGAGCTGATCTCTGGGCCACATGCTCAGGATAGCTCCACTGAAGACAATGAGACTATGACAGTTTGTACCAGCTAGAATCTAAGCAACGTTGTGCTTTTGGCGTAGATGAATTTGTCACCGCTCATCCCTTAGCTTTCTGCTCTGTATCAGTTGTTTCGTTGTTATTTAATGGGGCAAATTAGCTTTTGGTGTAACTTCTCTGATGACAGTGGATTAACACCAAGGATGAAAGTGGCCCTCTATGATGAGAAAAAATAAATCTTAGGTTCTCCTAGGCCTTGCCATCCTGAAATTCACACCTCTCTGCTAAGGGAATGTTTTTACACCTGCTCAGCTGGAATACAGTAAATACTGCATGTTGGTAGACTTCATTTTCACACCCACTTTTTCATGCATATGTTAATTGTGTTCTCATTAGCAACTGCAGCGGTTTGTACAGGACCTCTTACAGCTGCTCCAAACAGACACAACCAACGGGAGAGCTCCTGCATAATTTACACCTTCTTCCCATCCCGTGATATTTCAAGAGCTGAACATACAATATATCTATGACTATCAGCTATGACCACCAAGAGACTTCATGTTCTTTACTATCAACTTATAGGTGTAAAGCAGATGGGATACCCTGCAGAAATAGTGTGAGTGACGTTAGTTGTAATTAGATCTTGTTGGTACTGTTATACATATCCACTTAATTAAGCTTTTTTTAGCATTTCAAACTGTGTTTATACAAATGTTCACGAATGTGCCTGGATATAAATGTTCTTAATCCTCAAGAAATATGGGTGTAATAATTAAGTTGTGTTTAAGTAGCTATTAAAAAAGAAAAATAGCTTAAAATTTAAATCTATTTGGGTTTAAATTTATTTGGGTTGTGATCCCGTTATTTTAAATATTATCCCAATTGTTCAACTAATATGCCAGACTGAGAATTACAGCTTCAACAACTGCCATTGTCTTGTATTGCTAATTCTGCTGCTCTCTACTTATTTCATGCCTTGAAATTAGCGATGGGCAAATCTCCAAAAATTCAGCGGTTTGATCTGGGCAAACCTGCCATTGAAAGGAAGTCTGGATCTATAGTTTAAGGCTCTGGCCTGTGAATCAGGAGAGCTGGGTTCATTTTGTGATTATGCCACAGATTTTGGTGTGATGTTGAAAGAACTATTTAATCTCTCCATGCCTCAGGTCCCCGTCTGTAAAACAGAGATAATACTATGCCATTTCTGCCATCCCTTTGTCTGTCTTGTCTATTTAAATTATAAGCTCTTTTGGGGAGGGATTTTTTTTTGTACAGCCTCTAGCACATCAGGGCTCCAATCTTGATTGGATCCTGTAGGCGCTGAGGCTTCTCTGAACTTCGGAATGTCTCCTCCATTCTTCATAGCTTGTTGCTTTGTCACACAATGAGGTTTCATAAAACCTGGGATTTTTAAACAGAATTGAATTCTGTGCAGCAGTGTGCTTGCTACCAACCCACCCACCCCCTAAAGTTCTCAACACAAGAGCTCCCTCTCTTGCTTGGGAGTATTAATTGCAGCCTTGCTGCTGTCTTGTGTTATGATGGCCACCTCATTACAGCATGCATTACATATTCATTTAGAGACTTAAGGCCAGATTCTGACCTGTTCTGAATCAGCATAGCTCCATTGAGGAGGTGGCCCCAATGCTTAGTTTTAACATTCTATTTCCAGTTTAAATTTGTAACATTTGCAGATCGGCCATTATAAACTGGATTCACACAGCTTCAGTTCTCACACACTACAAGTCCTTTTTTTGAGTCATAAGCATCCTCAACCTCACTGCACATCCATAACCCAGAATATGCAAAGTCTGGAGATAGAAGCCAACCTGGCCAAGAGCTGCGGAGACATCTGCTTTGGACTTGAACAGTGTGGCAAAGGTGGATGGGCTAGAGAAGGTAAATAATAAATAATAATGAACCTTGAACTGGGTGTAGTGCTGTATGTAGAGGGGCATGAAGGAGGAGCCATGTGGGATAGATGCTAATGGTATTGCTTACTGCATCCATGTAAGGTGTTCAAATACCGCTATGAGGGGTATGGTATAAAAAGAGGAACAGAAGCAAAGTTCTAAATTCTCAAATCAGTTCATGGTTTGGGGACTAGGTTTGGGCTTTGTTATGTATTTATTTTTCATTCCAAAGTTGCTTTCTTCCATCCATAACTGAAATACCTGGCTCCTGGAAGCGATGCTCACAGCCTCGCAGGCATGCTGATCCTGTGAGCAAAAAGAAGACCAGTCTTGTGTATGACAGACCTAGGTTCAATTCTCTCTGCCACCAAAGTCTTCCTGTGTGGCCTTTGGTAAGTCATTTAGTCCCTCAGTGTCCCATTTGTAAAATAGGGATAGGATCACTTCTCTACCTCACACAGGGAAGTTGTGAGAATCAATACATTAATGATCGTGAGGTGATCCAATAATACCCAAATGGGCCCAATATAAGCACTTTAGATACAAGTCAGAACTGGTTGATAAGAAATGGACCAAACATTTTGCTAGTGGAAAATCCAATTTAGTCAAAACAGAAATGTTTCATAGCAGCGTATCAATTTTACCAAAATGTTAGATGGGCAAAGTCCAAATGAATCTTTTTGAAATTCTCGATTCATTTCAATAATGTTGAAAAAAGTTTAGTTTTGACTTTCATTTTTATTCATTTATACTTTTATATTAATATATATTTAACATTATATTTATATGCACTCTATTTAATGTTTTAGATTATTGTTGTCGTTCAGAAGCTGCACCGGTGACCCCTCTGTTCTTCCTGGGCACTCTGTCCAAGAGATCGGCCTCTCCCTGAATTTCTACAAGAGTTGACCCCCACAATTCATTCCACTCTAGAAGGGCTCAAGAGTGGCTCCCTCTTGCCTCCTATGGATCCATGAATTGAAGTGGCCGAATCCCCAGCTTCCTCTGCATTGGACAATCCCTGGCATCCCAACCTTCAATGGAAAAATTCACAAGAAATTCCACATATTGAAAATCCTGAAGTTTTCTCCCCACCCCTCTACATGGATTTTCTTGTGCAGGGGGAAATTAGGCACTTTATTCCTACTAGGACCTTTCTTGGGCAAAATTTCCATTGTGTTAGTTGACCTCAGTAAGAATGGAGGAACAACTGCAGGATTTGGCCATGTATGATTAGCTATCTAAAGTGTGAACCTGTGGGCTAGCTTAGACACAAACACAGGTGGGTTGCTATAAGCCACAGTCGCTTCTGTGGGTCTTGTGCCTGAATGACATCCCCATGAATCACAATTCCATCCCCACTTGCTCTTTGCTCTGCATGGGAACTTTCTAATTGCACGCCAGCATAGCAACTAGAGAGGTGAAACTGAGGCTCTGTCCCTCCTGTCCTTCTGCTCCAGGGAGGTAATAAGAGTGCACACAACCTTGTTTTCACCTGCATGTCCAAGGTACAAGTAGCCCACCTATGCAGGTGTATAAGAGGAGTCTGACTCCCCTGCACAGATTAATAGTCCAAACCACAATCTAGCCCATGTGATTAAGGAACAACAACTGTACCACCCCGTACAGTGCAAATGAACATTTCAAAATCTACAGGGACCTGTTGGGATGGTTCTCTACTCATTTCTCATAAAGATGCCATTCTCATTTCCTAATATGAACTTTGCAGGTATCCAGAAGCAGAGCAGAAACTGCATCTAACACCCAGCAGCCTACATATTAAAAATTGCGACTCCGAGAGGAAAAACAAAGGGGGCTTCTGCAAATCGCCTCTTGCGTCTCTCTCTCTCTCTCTTTCTTTTTTTTTTTTAATTTAAAAACAAACCTCTAATTGGTTTTCATTCAGCTTTAAATTAGGGAAGATTTATGAAAACGGAACTTGAAGGGCTCATTTTCAGTGGATTTGATATTATTGATTAACTGATATTTAGACTCCCGAGGCATCGCTTCTCATTGTGCTAAATAAGCATAAAAATACTACAAGCAATTAATTGCAGGCTTTTTGTGCCATGCTTTGAGATGGCCTATCAGCCCTTTATTAATATTAATGAGCAGAATTAGCACCAAAGATCAGGGATCCATGATAGCTAGAAGAACTTGCAAGGACCCTACAGCTCTCATGCTTTATTATTTTTTAATCAAAGCAGCTGACTTGAAGGTACAAAATTAGAGAACTGAGTCTTTTATGATTCCACAATGATTCAAATTAAAATGATCTATACTTGCGTAATTCTCACAAACCATTTTGTGCTACTTAAAAACAGTTAAAAATTGCATAAATTCATGATTTAAGGGCTGCAAGTTTTCTTTTCTTAGTGAACGGGACGTTGGATGCATATTGCTCAACTTACATGTGGTCATGATAATCACACACACACATGCACATATACAATAAGCCAACATATATGATGGCAACTTTCAGGTTGTAAATTACCCTAATGAAAGCAAGAAAATTCTGAGCTAAGGTTGCTGGTCCTTCCATAAGCCAATGTTAGTTGGATGAAATTGAGCAAAAGTAAAGTTAAGCTGAATTTGAAGGGAAAGAATTATAAACTCCTGGAAGCTCAGATCTTGGCCCACATTCTCTGCTGGTCTAAACAGACACAGTTCTATTGCCTTCATATAGGTATATAAAGTTCCATGCACATTTTATATTATTATATACAAAAGTAACAGTTGTGCCTACAGGCCCAAGTGAGATCAAGGTACCATTGTACTCGGGGCTGTACAAACTCAGAGTAGACTACTGCACCTGGATGGAAACAGAAGGCTGAAATGACTTGCCTGAGACCAATAGATGAATCAGGGCTAGAACCCTGGTCTCACTGCAGCAGTCTAGTCACGGAACCACTTTGCCTCTCTTACAGCTACTTCTATATAACGTAGGGCTTGTCCTCAGTAGCTCACCAAGTACTTTACAGAAGAAGCAAGTTTCGTCATCCCCATTTTACAGATGGGGAAACTGATGCACAATCGAAATAGCAGGTCCAAGCACTTTCCTCTCAGTAACTGATTTGTCCCCAGCCAGCGACAGACTAGGTGCAATTGTCTGATATGGTCATTCCCAGTTCCTCTTTTGAGGTATGTCAAAGTGCATTGATCCTTAGCTCCTACTAACAAATCCTCAAAGAACTGCAGTATGGATTGAAAAACATGGTTCAAACATCTGCGATTGGCCCATAATCCACATATCATTGATATAGTACAATAGGCCATTAGAGTAACCTGCCATTGTGTACTTAGAATTCCTAAATCCATGGATCATCAATGTAATAGACGGAAACAGTTCCTTCAAAGGGTTTACAATCTATCTTATCAATGTGGATTTAAGGAAACAGCAGATCTCTGCACACACTGTAACTCCGCATATCAAAAAAACCACCTTGTGCGATCTTACCAGAAGAAAGATACTATGCATGCAAAGTAGCAAGAGCTCAAAATTCTCCAGCTGGAACCAAGGACAGCAGCCACTTGCATTAACTCTAACATCCCATCCTGAGACATATCAGAGTGTTCTGTGAAATCATTTTTTTTTTATTCAGCCACAAGAGATTCTGACCAAACTTCTTGACTGCAAATCACGGCTGAGCCACAGTTACACTTGTTTTTATGTGACCCCCAATGCTGGTGACACTCCCGAGGGCCTGATCTTCGGCTGGCCATGTGTAAATCAGCATAGCTCCATTGAAACTAATGGCACTATGCCAATTTGCACCAGCTGAGCACCTGGCCCTAAATTCAGCACAGGTCGCAGTGGGACACTGCCCAAAGTGCCTCACCAAAAGTCCCTTAATGCTTATTTGAAAGGACTGTCTCAAAGAGTGAGTCTCTAATTCAGCCCCCATGGTCCATTCAGTCTTTGGTCCCTCTGCTGAAACACCAGCTGCGAGGTCCACTTGTGCCAAATGTGATGGTAATTTTTTCTGATGCGGACCTTCTCTATGCTTGGGATTCATCCCAACTCCAAGTGGAGACAAGGAGAGTCACAGTTTACGCTCCTGTTTGAAATGGGGATAAGTCAACAGATGCAAATCGTGTCTTTCTTGGTCTACACTTGAGGGTTACTGCGGTGCAGCTAGACCAGTTGCTGAACTGAGGCTAACCCCAAGTATAGCCAAGGCCACAGACACCCACTGAATGCAACAGAGACACGTTTTCAAATGAAATAATTCCATATTATATATTAATCGGTTAAATTCCCAAAGGCACTAGTCACATTCTGGACTCTAATGGCCAGCAAGTGTGTGTATTGGCAAGCTCAGCAGTATATTTAGAAGTCAGAATAATGACAAGGAATTTGAAATGCTTTTGGCTGCTGTTGGTGCGTTTAGCCTAATAGAACTTTCATAGTCCTCTTCTGCGATTTTGCTTTTTGAAATTTGCAAAAGAAATTTGCTCCGGGACTGAGACCATGTATGTCAAGTGGTAGCCTGGAGAGAATTTGTACAGCTGTCATAAAGTGCACATGGCCCTGAATGTAGGGTCTGATAATGGAAATGCTGACATAACCATAAGTGGCCCTAGTGGGCAATACTATAATACAATGTTATTATGCCAGGTTTGCAAAAACACATATTATTCAAGAACTAGAATGACTGTTTGGCAGCCCCTGAGCTTGTAATGCATTAAATAAACTACAGTTTTCGAGTAATATTTGCATGTCTCTGTAACGGCATGTAAATGTGACAGTTTCCCTCTTGAAAAAGCAGAAATCCCTAATGAATCAAAGGGCCAAACATGCAAATAAACCTCATGATTCACACTTGGATCTCTCATTTAGTTTTTCAAAATATAGTTTGCATTTTGAACATGCTACAAAATGCAGTAGGGAGGGCAGGGCAGTGAGAAAAACAGAGATGTGTGTACAACATATTTTTCATATCAAACAAAGTGATTTACTTTAATCATTCTGGGAGTTACAAATACGGTAACTGCAAAGGGATGTTCTGAATGCCTTCCAGGTATGTGGAGCCGTGTTCAAAGAATGTGCTGTTGTTTATACTTGTACTTTATAGGTTGATTTTTCACCCCTCAATCACTCTAGTCTTGCATTCATGTAACTCCATTGTTTTCAGTAAAGTCACACTTGGTTTACACTGGTGTAACTGAGATCAGAATCAAGGTCCATATGTCCATGCTATGGGAAGAATCCAAAGCACTGATATATGCTGTCATAAATATAAAGGGAAGGGTAAACCCCTTTGAAATCCCTCCTGGCCAGGGGAAAGCTCCTCTCACCTGTAAAGGGTTAAGAAGCTAAAGGTAACCTCGCTGGCACCTGACCAAAATGACCAATGAGGAGACAAGATACTTTCAAAAGCTGGGAGGAGGGAGAGAAACAAAGGGTCTGTGTCTGTCTGTAGTCGTCTTGGCCGGGGACAGAACAGGAATGGAGTCTTAGAACTTTTAGTAAGTAATCTAGCTAGGTATGTGTTAGATTATGATTTCTTTAAATGGCTGAGAAAAGAATTGTGCTGAATAGAATAACTATTTCTGTCTGTGTATCTTTTTTGTAACTTAAGGTTTTGCCTAGAGGGGTTCTCTATGTTTTTGAATCTAATTACCCTGTAAGATATATACCATCCTGATTTTACAGGGGGGATTTCTTTATTTCTATTTACTTCTATTTTTTATTAAAAGTCTTCTTGTAAAACACTGAATGCTTTTTCATTGTTCTCAGATCCAAGGGTTTGGGTTTGTGGTCACCTATGCAAATTGGTGAGGCTTTTTATCCAACATTTCCCAGGAAAGGGGGGGTGCAAGTGTTGGGAGGATTGTTCATTGTTCTTAAGATCCAAGGGTCTGGGTCTGTAGTCACCTAGACAAATTGGTGAGGCTTTTTACCAAACCTTGTCCAGGAAGTGGGGTGCAAGGTTTTGGGAAGTATTTTGGGGGGAAGGACGCGTCCAAACAGCTCTTCCCCAGTAACCAGTATTAGTTTGGTGGTGGTAGCGGCCTGTCCAAGGTGTAATATTTTGTACCTTGGGGAAGTTTTGACCTAAGCTGGTAAAGATAAGCTTAGGAGGTTTTTCATGCAGGTCCCCACATCTGTACCCTAGAGTTCAGAGTGGGGGAGGAACCTTGACATATGCTCTGTGACCCCACATTCAGTGCCACTTCTTGAGAACAGAACTGAATGACTCTCATCTTCAGTTTCACTAAGCAGCATAAAGAGGCCTCAAAAGTGGGAGGAAACAGCCCCCTCTGTAGGTGACCACTACAGTGTGGTGTTTAGATGTTGCTTGTAATTAATAGAATTGGGAGCACTGGCTGTTGTGAGTCTAAAAGGACAGGAAACAGGAAGCAGGGGGGAGGAGTTGAGAGGCTAGTAGAAAGCTACAGAGGGTGCAGCACCAGCTTGGTAAAGAGGTTTCCACTTTGAAAATAAAGTCCTGTTGAAGCTTGTTAGTATCTTGCCTGATTGATACAACACAGAGCCAATGAAGAATTGGCATTAGGGTTCACCACTAGATCTTCTCCAGGCATATCAGGGATGTGGAGAGCACTACTCTGTAACTAGAAAAGGAGGACTTGTGGCACCTTAGAGACTAACCAATTTATTTGAGCATGAGCTTTCGTGAGCTACAGCTCACTTAATCGGATGCATACCGTGGAAACTGCAGCAGACTTTATATATACACAGAGAATATGAAACAATACCTCCTCCCACCCCTGTTCTCTTTTTCCTAAGGACCATTGGCGCTAAGGAAGTAGAGTGTGATTTTCAGCAGCCCTAAGACTGCTGTAACTTACACTGAAGGTTGGGTTGGGCAGATCCTTTATAGCCCTAGAATAAGGAGGAGAGCAAATGTAACACCAACAGACCCTGGTCATCGGTGGGTGGGATCGAACCTGTGGCCTCTGGAGCTTAGTGGATGAACCTCTACAGCATGAGCTAAAAGCCAGCTGGCTGTTAGCAAAGGCTATAGAGCAAAAAGAAAAGGAGTACTTGTGGTACCTTAGAGACTAACCAATTTATTTGAGCATAAGCTTTCGTGAGCTACAGCTCACTTCATCGGATGCATACAGATGCTATAGAGCAGACTCATTTAACTCTCTCTCTAAGTGGTCTTGGTGCCACTAGATGGGACAGAACACTACACCCAGGAGGTGTGTGGGTTACACAAAGGTGGCTTAAATCTAGATTTGTCTCTCCACCCCGTCCCAATATAAGAACTGATTAGCTAAGGATCAGGTTTTCATACCCAAAGCTTGAAACTTTTTGAGGGGCCTTGACTAAATTAAAATTTTCATGGAAAGTATTTACTTGCCTTTATATTTTTTTGATATTTTTGTTGAAAAATCAAAAACTCAAACAATCTTTTTTTATTTTTCTTTTGGCTGAAGACTTCAGCTTTCATCGGAAAATTTTTCTTTGTTTGTTTGTTCAATTAAAAGTTGAAATTTTCCATGGGAAAAAAACACAAAAAAACCCCAACATTTTCCAGCCAGCTCTACTCTAAAGCAATACAAATAATTTATAACAAAGATCGAAAAAAAGAGGGTAGACTTGTTCCATAATTGACAAGAGATGGCCACATGAATCAGAGATAAAGACCATCCTGAAGATCATCATTCAGAAGGGACCACAGCGAACATCCTCTCCTTCTGCCCGAAAGATGCATATGCAGGCAGGGGAAGCTGCCTCCCAGAGCCAATTCTTTAAAAGATGCTACAAAATAGAGAGGCTAATAGTTAAATGCTGATAGCTGTCCCGTTATGAAAGCTGCTTTGCCGTGCAATACCAGGACAAACAGAAAATGAGAATTAGTCAAGATATCTACAACCTCACAATAGGAGATTAAAAGTGTTCAGGGGTTGTCATTACAGCATCTTTATGCGATAAGCAAGCAGGTTTTGTTTTACTGACTGCAGTGAATGTCATCTCTTTGCATTTCCATTTTGTTGTGAGCACAGAAAATATAACTGATAATGTGTATGGAGTTTTTTGGGGGCAGGAGGGAAGAAAAAAATAATTTAATTGACAGATAAAAAGGATGTAGAAAGGGTAATTTCATTTTCCATCAGAAAAAGTAAGCTTTTATGTTGGGAATTAAATTAACAGCACATGAAATTGGCTTTTCCTAAGTTCATTTTTTTTAATAAAAAAAAAAAAAGAAAAGAGAAAAAACACCCCAAAACCAAGGTAGAGTTATGAAAAGCCTAGGAATGAGCACAAAGTCAATAAAACATGTGATGTGGTCCTGGTCCTGCCTACTTTTCAATCACTCTGCATTTCCTGCTTGTGTGATACTAAAAAGTTATACTTATAAATGTTTGCTCATTTCTGTGTGTAACGTTCCATCTTTTGACTCCAGCTGGTTCCAGGCTCCACACCCCACATCCTTTTCTCTCTTTTCTCAGCTTATTCATGTTGCCTGCAGGTTGTGATTTATCTTTGGAGTTAATACATTCAGAGTCACATAATTTTTTTGCTTGTGTTTGGCTAGGGAAACCTCTATTGGAATACCAATATGTATGGATTTTCATATTGTCATTGCTACCAAAATAACAGCAGGGGCGGGGGGAAAGGCAGAAAAGGGAAAATTATTTTTTAAATCATTTTTTCCATCTAATGCATAAAAATGAACTTAATGAAAAAAAAACAAAACACTAATGTAGTGCTTAGGAACCCCCCCCCACACACACACACACAAAGCAGGTATTTACAGAGAGATCTGTGGGAACAAATGAAATGAAATGCTAATTTATAAAGGCAACTGTGAAAATCAACAGCAGACTAAGAAAAAACAGACTTCTTATCTGTACAGGCGGTAAACCATATAAAAGGTAACTTCTAAGCAATGGTTCAGAATAGCACAGGAATCAGCTACAGAGGGTTGTGGGAATTGGGCCACTTTTGTTCGACAGATTTGTGGGCACAAAATTATATTTTCTTGATTATTCACAATTTGAATAACAACAATAATCGTGGTTGCCACTTCTGCTGGTGCACGTCACCTTTGGACAAAACAAAATACCACTATGTATATGGTACGAAAATGGTCAAAAAATGTTTGCCTAAAATTAGGTTCCCTAAATCCATAATTAGTCACCTAACTTTAGTCATCCAGAATGAAAATGAAAATGGTGGGTGTATATTGTGTGAATGAGCCAGAGTAGGAGTTTGTCATTTCAGCTGTACAGAGGGATTGTGGTACCTGCAAACACTGCACTGTGTTTTTGGAATGAAAATTAAAAATAAATTGAATCAAGAACAAATAAATAACATTTGGCTGGGGTTTTTTTTGGAAAGCCGCAAAAAACATGGATTGAATCCAGGGCTCATAGTCTTCAACACCTGTCTCTGTGTGTCTGTATAGATAAAACCTGCTTGCATATAGATTTTCCCTCCAGGGGAAGCATATAAGACTCATTTACTATGTACTATCAGTGAAATCTTTTCCTTAGGGCCAACTCTTTCTCCCACTGAAATCAATGGGAGTTTTGTCTTTGATTTCAGTGGAAGAACTATCAGATCTATCATGATATTTTATAGAATCAATCAAGACTTAACTGTGAAGCTTTTAAGCAAATCTTTGCTTATATGGATAAATAATATCCACTTTCACTTTAAGGCCTGATTCAATGCCTATTGCAGTCAATGGAAAGCCTCCCAGTGACTTCAATGGGCTTTGGTTCAGGTCCTTTAAGGAAGAGCTTTCAGACTGGGGAAAACTCAGTAAATCAGGTTAAACATTTACATCCCATTGCTTTTCATACCTTTTAACATCATTTTTTCTAACCAAAAGCCTGATTCTGAAAACCTTTGAGAAGTCCTTCCTCATGCACTTAGCCCTATTGACTTTCCTGAGTAGGATTTGCAGGATATGGCCACATGGTTGCTAGATGCCAAAAATATTTCTTTTAACTTTTAAAGCTATGCTTTCTTCTTTAAATCCCATTTCCCCTTCTTCTTAGTATTGTTACAAGGAGGAGGGAGAAAAAATTGTTCTCCTTAACCTCTGAAGATAGGACAAAAATCAATGACCTTAAATTGCAGCAAGGGCAATTTAGGTTGGACATTAGGAAAAACTTTCTAACTGTCAAGGTAATTAAGCACTGGAATAAATTGCCTAGGGAGGAGGTAGAATCATCATCATTGGAGACTTTTAAGAGCTGGTTAGACAAACATCTGTCAGGGATGTTCCAGATAATACTTAGTCCTGCCATGAGTGCAGGGGACTGGACTAGATGATTCTATGATTACTGTAGTTACTCCTCCAGAGAAGTGATAATTGGAGTTGTGAACAGACCCAAACCTTACATTAGGAATAATATTTATTAAGGATAAGGATAATATTAATGATTCACTTGGTGAACACTGACTGTGCGCACTCTGCTGTACAAAGTATAAAGGAAGATAAGGTTCTGCCCCTAAGTGTTTTACAGTCTAAGGTCCTGACACTGCTGTCTTATGCACATGCATAAAGTCATGCATGCTGAGTCCCTCTGTGTATGTTTTTGCAAGACTAGGGTTTAAAAATCCACTTTATGCATCCGATGAAGTGAGCTGTAGCTCACAAAAGCTCATGCTCAAATAAATTGGTTAGTCTCTAAGGTGCCACAAGTCCTCCTTTTCTTTATGAGGGGGAAAGGAGTCCAGGAGAGCTGGCTGTATTTTAAAGAATCCTTATTGAAGTTACAGAAACAAACCATCTCGATGTGTAGAAAGAATAGTAAATTTGGCAAGCAAACAGCTTGGCTTAACAGTGAAATCCTTTCTGATCTTAAACACAAAAAAGAAGCTTACAAGAAGTGGAAGATTGGACAAATGACCAGGGAGGCGTATAAAAATATTGCTCAGGCGGGCAGGAGTGAAATCAGGAAGGGCAAATCACACCTGGAGGTGCAGCTAGCAAAAGATGTTAAGAGTAACAAGAAGGGTTTCTTCAGGTATGTTAGCAACAAAAAGAAAGTCAAGAAAAGTGTGGGCCCCTTACTGAATGAGGGAGGCAACCTAGTGACAGCGGACTTGGAAAAAGCTAATGTACCCAATGCTTTTTTTGCCTCTGTCTTCACGAACAAGGTCAGCTCCCAGACTGCTACACTGGGCGACACAGCATGGGGAGGAGGTGACCAGCCCTCTGTGGAGAAAGAAGTGGTTTGGGACTATTTAGAAAAGCTAGAAGATCACAAGTCCCTGGGGCCGGATGCGCTACATTCAAGAGTGCAAAAGGAGTTGGCGGATATGATTGCAGAGCCATTGGCTATTATCTTTGAAAACTCATGACAACCAGGGGAGGTCCCGGATGACTGAAAAAAGGCTAATGTAGTGCCCATCTTTAAAAAAGGGAAGAAGGAGGATACGGGGAACTACAGGCCAGTCAGCCTCACCTAAGTCCACCTCAGTCAATCCTGAAGCACTTGCATGAGAGGAAGGTGATCAGGAACAGCCAGCATGGATTCACCAAGGGCAAGTCATGCTTGACTAATCTAATTGCCTTCTGTGACGAGTAAACTGGCTCTGGGGATGAGGGGAAAGCAGTGGCTGTGTTATTACTTGACTTTAGCAAAGCTTTTGACACGGTCTCCCACATTATTCTTGCCAGCAAGTTAAAGACGTATGGTCTGGATGAATGGACTATAAGGTGGATAGAAAGCTGGCTACATCGTCGGGCTCAACGGGTAGTGATCAATGGCTCCATGTCTAGTTGGCAGCCAGTATCATGCAGAGTGCCCCAAAGGTTGGTCCTGGGGCCGGTTTTGTTCAATATCTTCATTCATGATCTGGAGGATAGCGTGGACTGCACCCTCAGCAAGTTAACAGATGACACTAAACTGGGAGGAGTGGTAGATACGCTGGAAGGTAGGGGTAGGTTACAGAGGGCCCTAGACAAATTGGAGGATTGGGCCAAAAGAAATCTGATGAGGTTCAACAAGGACAAGTGCAGAGTCCTGCACTTAGGACGGAAGAATCCCATGCACCGCTACAGACTAGGGACCAAATGGCTAGGCAGCAGTTCTGCAGAAAAGGACCTAGGGGTTACAGTGGACGAGAAGCTGGATATGAGTCAATAGTGTGTCCTTGTTGCCAAGAAGGTTAACGGCATTTTGGGCTGTATAAGAAGGGGCATTGCCAGCAGATCGAGGGATGTGATTGTTCCCCTCTATTTGACGTTGGTGAGGCCTCATCTGGAGTACTGTGTCCAGTTTTGGGCCCCACACTACAAGAAGGATATGGAAAAATTGGATAACGTCCAGCAGAGGGCAACAAAAATTATTAGGGGACTGGAACACATGACTTATGAGGAGAGGCTGAGGGAACTGGGATTGTTTAGTCTGCAGAAGAGAAGAATGAGGGGGGATTTGATAGCTGCTTTCAACTACCTGAAAGGGGGTTCCAAAGAGGATGGATCTAGACTGTTCTCAGTGGTAGTGGATGACAGAACAAGGAGTAATGGTCTCAAGTTGCAGTGGGGGAGGTTTAGGTTGGATATTAGGAAAAACTTTTTCACTAGTCAGGTGGTGAAGCACTGGAATGGGTTACCTAGGGAGGTGGTAGAATCTCCTTCCTTAGAAGTTTTTAAGGTCAGGCTTGAGAAAGCCCTGGCTTGGATGATTTAGTTGGTGATTGGTCCTGTTTTGAGCAGGGGATTGGACTAGATGACCTCCTGAGGTCCCTTCCAACCCTGATACTCTATAATTCTATGATGCTGCAGCTCTTGAACTCAAGGGCCAAACTTTCATTATGCTGTATTCTCTATGGTCTTGGGCATTGTGAAATCATTTACACCTGTGTAAATTCAGGCAGAGTGGGAGTTAAATGCTACCCAATGTGATTATTTACATTCTCTTAGCATTCACTAAGTAAGGGCCCGATCCATAGCCCACTGAAGTTCATGCAAAGACTCCCATGGAATTTTAGGCCTTTGGATCAGATCTGAGGGCTTGATACCTGACTTTAAGCATGAGTACACCCATTGACTTCTACAGGGATAACTTGAGTACTTAAAGTTAGTCATGTGTGTAAGTATATTGCTGGATCAGGCCATAAGTGGTTATAGCGAGGTGCAAAACATTGGAGAATCAGACCCATTGACTTCAGTGGAATCTGGGCTGAATCTTTATATTCTGCATCATTTAAAAATCCCCTTTTCTTGGGGTAAATCCTGTGAGGTACTAGGCACCCACTGCTCTTATGAAATGAAAACCTTTGTAGTTTTAATGGTCCTCTGCTTTCTACAACGACTTCCCATTGAACATCCAGTCACAATCAAGATCTTAGCCGTTATCTTCAAGGCGTTCAGTGATCTGGGCCCAGCTAAAAGATCACCTAAAGCTCTGGGATGAAAACCGCAGTCAGCAACTCCACTCTACTGGCACAATGGAGCTTTCCTTCATAGGGTAAACCCAGTTCTGTGCAGAAGACAGAGCTTTTTTTTTTTTTTGGGGGGGGGAGGGGGGTGGTTGGAGACTGTGGAACAAACTTCCATAAGAACCAAGGGCCTTCACAAATCACCCCAACCTTCCATGCACAATGCAAACTGCCATTCTTCAACCTGGCTTCTCAAACACACAGAGAAGGAGCTATATTTAAAAAGCAAGCAACCAGACAAAAATCCCTACCAAAACGAAGCACTCCGCTGCACACACAATTCACCCCCTGTGGGGAGGATGAGAGAGAAAATGAACTACACATGACAGACGTTAGTCACATCGCTTAGTGTAACACAGGGTGGTTCTCAGAACCACAGAGGGTATATAGGAACCTGCAGAGAATAGAATAGAACAGAATAGAACAGAATGCATTCAATCCCTAATGAAACAGAATTTACTTCCAATAGATAACAGCTCCTTATATATATATATATTACACACACACACACACTTCAACACCTTATTTCCTTCCTTCCTCTCAATGTCCAGATAGGATCTGTCAAAGCAGAGGGAGAGTTCAAAGGTCAAAGAATTTTAATGTACATTTTATTTAAACAAAGGGGGCGGGGGAGAGGCAGGCATTTTAGGGTGACTACTCTCACAGCATGATAGCTTTCATAACAATAAGGGAGAGTATCTCAGAGAATGGGCTTTTTTTCTTTTGCTGACCTACTAAAAATAAAAAATAAAGAGGCAGTTAGAGGAAAAAAATCCCCATTGCTGAGATGCTTCCGTTTCTGCTGATAAGAGCTCTCAGTGTTTTCCGGATAAGAAGATATACTTTGTCTCCTCCAAAGATATGAGAAAGGGGGGAGAACAATGTCTTTTGTTAGAAGGGAAAATAGCTGCAATTTGAGGAGAAATGGTAATACCCAGTTTTGCTGAAGGCAAACAGAAACTAAAAAGTAAGCTCTTTAGAATATTATCCTTCCTTAACATTTTGATAAAGTTCCTTAAAATGGAGCCAGTTTTGCCTGTGCAGCAGTTTAATTTCCTATAATCATCTCTGATGGAACAGATGATACACACAGTTACCCCAGGTATTGTTTAAGTGGGGACTGAATTACTTTTATACTATCACTAAATGATAAAAAGAGGAACATTTTCAACATTGTTTTGTCTCTGTGCTGCAAGCCAGGCATAGGAACGCTCCTTCGAATTCTATTTAAACTGCATTCCAGGAGTATTCACGACTCAAGGTTTTTTCTTTTCTTTTTTTTTTCAAAAAAGCTGTTAGAAAGAATTTGAAGGCGACATGGGGAGGAAAGCAGAGGCAACATTCATTATCAGGCTTAGAAGAAAGAGACTTTTTGAAGAAAAAAACCCCACAAACTGCAAGACTTTGAGGAATTTCCTAGTTATCTTTTCCACTTCAGTGATTTTAGGCTTCGCCACCAAATTGAAACACCATTTTCTGAACAATAATATAGTACATTCTTTGACATCACAAAAGAATGCTTTTAAGGTATAAAAATGCATTTCCCTTATGTAATCAAAAACAAAAACTCTATAAATTACAATGCAATGTACAGTCCAATTCCTCCATTCAATGAATTTAAATGGTATGTGCTGATTAAGCTCTTAGTCATTTATGTTAAATGTCTAATGAAAAGCTTTTTGAATCTGGTTTAACCCATATTAAATGCCCTAGTGGTGCCCCTGGAATTAAAAGAGAGGAAGAAAATTAATCCTATTCTTTGTTCCCTTTATACATTTTAATAAATTTTACTGCATCTTCCTAATGCATTTATGTCTCCGACAAAATGCCAAATGGTTTGATCCTTTCAACAAAAAGCCAAGGAACAAATCTGCACATTAAAATGTAGAGCAATTTAACAATTCAAGGCATAGTGTTTTCCAGAAGGAGATGATGTGTTTCTTATGTTTCTTTAGAACTCCACATGATGATTTCTGCTTTGTATGTAAGTAGACTCTACTGACAGTTTGGAAAGTTTATTTTTTCTTGTTTCTTCTCACGCTGTACAAAACAAATCTAACTTTCAAAACCTGCCTCTGGAAATTTCCACTACATGCATCCGACAAAGTGGGTATTCACCCACAAAAGCTCATACTCCAATACGTCTGTTAGTCTATAAGGTGCCACTGGACTCTTTGCCACTTTCAAAATGTAACAGATCCTGATTCAGAATGCAAGACCTTAACTGAGATGGAAGATGATCAGCTGGCCAAAATAAATTCTGTGTTAACAAGTACATCTTCTTTATATTTTATTAGTTTCCAAAACACAGGAGTGAGAAGGACCCACTTTGGGAGAAATTGAATCTTTTGGAGAGAATATATTTGGGTCTCCCAAGCCTCTCTCTTCTAACATACTTGGAATTCAGCTGTCAAAACCAGATTTGAGGGGTGTGAAAATTAATCTAAACTGACATCCCAACATGTAATGTACTGAAGGTACCTCCTTAAGTGACAATGAAACTCATTCTCTGGTTTTCAGCCATTCCATGAGCTCTTTAGACCCTCCGCTTGCAGAGCATTATTTTACACACTCTCCTCCTACCCAGTACAATGAAGTGGGGTTTGTTTCTTACGCACAACCTACTGATAGAGGCAGCACCATTCATTATTTCCCAGGGCTTTGAGTTTCTAGTGACACCAGCAATATCAAATTACATCAACCTTTTACTGATGATAAATGTAATGGGCCTTAGGCAAAGCCCATTGCCGTCAATGGGAGGCTTTCCACTAACGTCCAGAAGCTTTGGACTGGGTCCAGTGGGATTTCTATAGGATTTTCCCATATGAACATGACAAAAAACAAAAACAGGATATAAAAATCTACTTCAGTGAACTGGTGGGTTATGGGGATTAGGGATCCATGAATAGGGTGAACAACTTTAAACAGGCTAGGTGCAAAAGTCAATCATGCCCACACAGTGTGGTGCTCTATGGTGTATACTGGTTGATGAGCCTGCTACCGTGCTGGCTAAGAGAGCTGGGTCTTTTAGCTCAGGCTGTAAAGGCACATACATTAAGCTCCAGAGGTCTAATGTTTGATCCCCACTGCTGATAACCCCCCAGGGCTGTCAGCATTACAGGTGGTTGACTCTTTTAGCTTAATGCTAACATGATTCATTTTCCTTAGAGATTTCTTTGCTTAAAAACCCAGTTCCTCTCTTATGTTCTGTCTCCTGGCAGCCACATTTCTTTGTTTCTGACCATGAGGTAGGGGCAATACTGCATCCATGTTGGGAGATATAAGCAACATGGCTGCAGGACTTGTACCTTCTTGGAAAGGAGGCATCATGCCGAAGGCTAATGGCTGTTGTGCCCAGATGTTTGCAAATAGAAGTGGGAAGCAAAGAGGGTTGCTAAAGGGAGTTAGGCCAGATCCTCAAAGCTATTTAGGTGCCTAACTCCAATTGAAAATCAATGGGAATAAGGTTCCTAAATACCTTTGAAGATCTGAGACTTAATGTGAAAGAACGATGTGAACCTTGAGCCCTGTGGTGCAAATGAAAGACAAGAGCAGAGATTGTTTTTTTCCAGACACTTCAGCTCTGGACTCAAACTCCTACAAAGAGACAAAGGGCTGAGCCACTAAGCTGAGATTCAGAGTGAGGAACAGCCACACATTAGCGGGGAATGTCCTCACTTTTAGCCCCATAGAACACCAACCCCAGTTCCATCTGTTGTTTTTTTTTAAGGTCAGAAACTCCTTAGTTACGGGAATGTTAGTTGCCCATTGTTGCTCCACCTGTACGGATGGCTTAGATGCTGTTGCTAAAAGAGGAGTGGTGAAGAGATAACATGGTTGGAAATGGGGTATGAGGACAGGGAAGAGAGGGAATGGTGCAAGTCGAGAGCTAGGGAGCTAGAAACTAGGCCAGATGCCGTAGTGGGGTCCTGCTGCCTACAGCTTCCTGCAAAGTTATTACAAACACTTCCAGGATCTGAGGCAAAGAGAACTGAAGTCAATGGAAAGATGCACATGGAATTCAGGCTACTGATGAACAAGACAGCAACACGACATAAGAAGTGGCATTGCTGTCGCCTGGCAGAAGTCCTCTCATGAGAAGGAAGGGAGGTGAAAACCAAGCACTCAGCAGGGGAGAAACAGGTCTCTTCACTGCACTGTGAGTTCTCCCTTCCTCAGGACCCCTGTTCCAAACCACTGACCCAAGCATGTGGCTCATCTTGAAGATGGATTGGCAGCAGCACACAAGCGGCTGAGAGGATCCAGAACACAGGTTTCCCAGCTTGCATTTGCCAGCAACAAGCAGATCTTGGGGAAAGGGGGGAGCAAGGGGTCAGGTCACATAGATGAAAATTGTACATATGGGCTGGTGATCTCATAACAACCCCCTAGTCCGTAACTGTCTGAGCAATCAGCTAGAGCCATTCACTCCACTCCCCCGTCTCCAGGTTACCATTCCATTCCACAGGGGGCATCCCACCTTTTCATCTTTCAACAGCAAAATGATTTGTTTGGGCTGAAATGTAATAGGCACAGAACAACTGGTACCAGCCAGAGAAAAACCTGGCTTCAAATACCCAAGTTTCAAAACAGCAACTTCCCTGTCCCAAACGTCAGGGCACATTATTCAGACCAGATAACATAACATCCAGACAAACTTCTGCTTTTAAATCTCAGCCCCTGAAACAAACCTCACCCTCCGACCCTCTCCCCAGCTTTTGCTACATCTGACTCCAACATCTCTAAGGAAGAACTTTTCTAGTTATTTTTGAATCCTCTCCTCTTTTATGTGCTTCAAACTGTGTCTGATTTGATTTTCCCAGGAGCTCTGTTCATTTCCCAGGACTCCTTTTCCAGCTCCTTCAAACACATCATTTAATGTATTATCTGGCCACATCTCCTGATTCATTCACTCTGCCTTCTTCTGAGTCAAGGTCCCTATTTCTCTCTGATCTTCTCGAAGGACAAGAACTTTCCCTGGTGCCTCAGGATAATATGCTGTACCAACTCCAGATCCAGCCATGGTCATTAACCCAGGATAGTCACCCATGATTTGGCATAAATGCAATGCAAACTCCACAACCAATGGCATTTGCAAACCAGGCTGGGAACTGTCCGCAACCCTGCTGGTGAGGCAATCTCACCCAACCAATCTTCCACGTAGATATCATGTGAGACACTGAACAGTCACAAGCTCATCATTACATTCATTCTTCTCAAAGGGGAATATATGTTTCATATCTCTGCCAATGTTAACAGTTACAAACAACCACCTGAGTAAAACCGTCATTTCTTTCCTGACCACACTGTCACCATTTCCCCCTGTTTTCTTTTACAGAAATTGGTATTTATTGAATACTATATCTATGACAAATACCAAATTCCTCAGTAGATCCCAGGGGTCTGACATTCCTGGCCCAAAATATGGAACCAACTGAAAAGTAGGAAATTCAAAACTGATGGAAGGAAATACTGTTTTAAACTGTGGGACTCACTGCAACCACCTATTGTGGAAACCAAAAACAGAGCAGGATTCAGGAAAGAATTTAAGTGGATAACAAGGATATGAAGAATTATACTCTTAACAACCTGGCCCTAAAAAACCCCAGATTTTTGAATATAATATAAACCCTCAAGCTTCAGGCTTTAAGCAAACCTCTAATTCTTGGAGGTTAGGAGAAACTTTCCTCAGTGCGGATTGTCCCATCACTGTGTACTGAAGGCTTTCTACAACATTCCTCTAAAGCACATGTGGCATTGTCAGAGACAGGAGTCCGGCCCAGATTGTATTATCTTCCCTAAGGCATTTCCTTGGACAACATGCATCTCCCTGAGCCTTGCTTCCATCCAACATGGGAAGATGCCTGCACATATCCTTATCCCACAGCTGCTATCTTCTTTCTGTATGGGACTGAGAGATCTGCAAATGGATTGCAGGGGGCCAGGGAGACAGATAGGTAAGCCGTGGCTAATTGATTTGCCAAAGGTCACACACAGTAGACAAGTTACTCATAAGGCCCAGACAGGCCTAACTGCCAGTCTGGGGCCCTACACACTAAACTATAGTCCCTCCCTCAGCAGTTCTTCTTGAAGCTAGTGTAATTCATCCCCCACCTGCTGTATTGCACAGAACTTACATCACACTGTAAGATTTACTCCTCAGTGCTATGAGCCAACCACATTCTGCAATGACAGGGGCTTCTTTTTTCGCCTTCTTCCTGGAAAATGAATTATTTGAGTCTTACAGACCTTAATGATTTTCCTTTGCTCTTAATTAGATAATTAAACCCTGGGTTCAGATCATAACATGTCATAGTAACGATAGCTATTTAATCAAAATGTCCATTTGTTTTCATTCTATTAAGTTTAGTAAGGATGCTTAAGTACATTTCATGTCATTTCATGTACATTTCATTTTTTTGTTTGCTTTGTTACAATACACAGTAAGATGAGACCTATAGAATTTAATAGCAACATAACAAATTAGGTCTCTTCTTTGGACATCCTATGGAACTTGAAAGAATGATATACCTGGTATAGAAATCTATAGGATGATTTTAAAAAGAAAATACTATATAGAAACTGTAACATTTCTCTTAAAATATATGGTCAAGATTTTCATGAGTGGCTAGTGATTCTGGGGGATTCCATTTATGGCTCCCCAACTTAAGCTACCTTTAAGGAGCCTGATTTGAGAAAGTGCTGTGCGTCCACTCTTTGAATACTGGATCAAAATCCATCTAGAGGGACACCCACAAACTGAGGCATCTGAAGTCACTGGTCATATCTGAAAATATTGCCTTCCAGGCTTGTAAATTCCACAAGACTCGGTGCAACTTTTGTAGGCGTCCACTAGCTTTTTCTTCATTAAATTCCACAGGACTTTCCCAGGAAGGTTTTAAGACACCAGGTAATAAATTCAGGATGGTGGCAGTTGAAGCCAAGTTGCTCTCAACCACCAAGCATTTCCCACCCAGTGCAGGACACTGGCAGTAATTCTTAATTTTTCAGCAGATAAAGCTGAAAATGATGCACCCAAGTATGACACTAAAAGCACAGAGAAAATGAATGGTTACCCATCCTCTGCCTTTCTTTTAAACAGGATTCCCTGCCCTTGCCAGAATTTTGGCAGATAATCATCCTTTACAATGACAACTTCATTAATTAATGCTTTGGTCCTTTCCCTTACTGAGGCATAGCAGGAGGCTTCTCCGACTGAATACCAAGTGTATGGTCTCTTTTGTTCCATTGCCACAATGTAGGGGATTTTCTGAAGCCTCATGCTAAATTGGGAGTGACACCAAAGCCTCGTGGAAGGAAAAAAAATTCATATATGAGGAGCGTTATTTGAGTGCCCGTCTAAGTGCTTTGGGAGCCCTTAAAGAAAGTAAGGGCATGTCAAGGCTAGGCAAATTCAAATGTTGATGTAATTACACTGAGGCAACACTAATGAAGACTCCGTGCGAAACCAGGCTTGCACTGGTGCGATGTATCATGGTAACTTAGTGATGCATGACCCGTCTTGCACCATGCAGTGCACCTACACTGAGGGTTTACAAGAGAGTTGCTGAACTGGTGTAGCTGTAGCAGGATAAAATAAATAATAATAAAATACATAAAACAATACAGACAGGGAGTAGATAGGGCAAAAAAAACCCCTTATGTTCTCTAGGATATCCAGACATATTAGAATGGTGGAAGGTGAAAGAAAAGTTTTGCAGGTCTATAGTCACCCTCCATTTGCCCCCACCAATACAGCCTGCTCTGAACCAGAATTCCTTAGCCTGATAATGAACTTCATGGTGCTCCTGCAATTCTGGCAACAATTATCTCACCATGTTCCTTGCCAATTTCTGAACAGGTGATTATTGTTAATGGAACACTCAAGGCAAAAGGTAGAGCTGTGCAGAGGATAGAAATATCATTTCACTGAGGATTTCTAAATTTTGAAATTTGGCTGTGTTCCAAACCTGACCAACCCCCAAATTTCAAAATTCTCTCCAAAGACAAAAAATAAAAAAAATTAAAAAATCATTTTAGGTCAATTGAAACATTTCATTTCAATTTTGACTTTAACTTATTTAACTTTGCAGTGAGTTTAAACTGCATTTCTATTGCAACAGTGCCTAAAACCTCAACTGAGATTAGGTCCCCAAACACACAATAAGAGACAGAACTTGTCCCAAAGAGTTTGCAATCTGAATAGATAAGACAGTCCAAGGGAGGGAAAAAGGGGTGAAGTGACTTGCCCAGGGTCTTGCAGCACAGCTGGGAATAGACCCCAGATGTCTGGACTCCCAGTCTATTGCTCTAAAAATTAAATAACACAGTCTCTGATTTGTCTTGCACTTCGTTAAAAAATCCTGCTGCACAAGGATCTTCCTTCTCTCACTTGTAAATTCACCCATGCAAATTCAAAATGGTCCATGTTTCACAAGTGGATACTTTTGGGATCAAAGCCATTTTTAGGCCTAATGAAAACCTCCTGAGATTTTTAAGAATCTGTCCTGATAATATTTAACAGCTTGAGCAGAACTGTGCATGGTGTAAGAAACTGTGAAGTAATCACGTTTCTGAGGAAAATCAAAGATAAAGTAGTCACAAAGCTAGAAGCCACTGGATTGAACTAACACTAAACCTGTACTGACAGAAGAGAATTGTTAACATGGAAATAAGAAACTAATACATCTGTATAATAAAAGATAACAAAAAGTTATAAATAAATCTGTATAACAAAGGGAAGTTGAAGCTGTGAAGGCAACTGTGTGGTAAGGTTGTCCTGATGAGCTTCCCACTTGTGAGTGAGATCACAGAAGATCATAGGGGAGCACTATTTACTAGGGCTTTGCCTTAATAAAGATTTGTTGGATACATCCGCTGAGCAAGTGAATCTTACCAGCAGATACATTTTAAATGTTGATGACCTTTGGTACATACTGACCAACATTATGGTGCTCAGCCTGGATCTCAGTAACACAGACCTGACTAGTGAAGGATAAAGTGATGACTTAACTACTGTGGGAATAGTTGGTTTTACATGAAAATCAAAGACTCATAAAATCCCCTAATCCAACTACTGAGATGTGATGCATTTATTAAGACTGGCAATTTCAGTTTCAATCCTATTCAAAGGATTTACAGTTATACGACACTAAGCTGTCCTAATTGATGGCAGGGCAGGACAGTGTTGAGGTTGAGGAGTGGCCTGTGATGTCAGGCTATGGGGACCAGACTGGTGGTGGGGACAGTCTCTCCAAGCCATCCACTTACGTGCCAATCTTATTTAAATCTTATTGCTTCCCAAATTGGAAAGATTAGATTGTAATTAGCTGTTTCCCCATCAGTCCACATTGTGCCTTCCCAAACAATCTTTTGATAATGATCATATCGCTCCTCCCGACAACTTCAGGGAAATTTCAGAGCCAAATATTAAACAGGCAGTTATGAAACTGTGCTCAACCACCTGTTCTCTTGACCCATGGCTGACCTGGTTAACGAAGGACCGTATATCTCAATTAGTCCAGGTGATCTCAGAGATTGCCATGCTATAATTAATGTTGGGCCTCTCTCCCCCCTGCCACCCTCAAGTTATACTGCACTCACCATACCCATATGCAAGACACATTCTTTGCTGTTGGAAGAAATGTCCAGATGCTGTCTAAAACCTTGATCAAATGGTCTACAGCCGAGATGGCAAAGTAATAAGCAAGAAGGCAAGGGTTCACAAAAATGGATGCTTATGTTAATCTCCTAAATCTGTGTTTAAGCACCTAAATAAATGTCCTGCAGCTCCTATTGACTGTAATACAGTGGAGGATAAACACCAAGGAGAAAGGGGAGCAGAGAAGTGATAGGAGAGAGACAGGAGGCAGGATACTGTGAAACAGAGCCAGAGGGAGCCTGGGGGAAGGGAACATAAGAACGTCCATACTGGGTCAGACCAAAAGTCCATCTAGATCAGCACCCTGTCTTCTGACAGTGCCAGGTGCCCCAGAGGGAATGAACAGAACAGGTAATCATCAAGTGATCCATCCCCTGTCACCCATTCCCAGGTTCTGGCAAACAGACTAGGGACACCATCCCTGCCCATCCTGGATAACAACCATCGATGGACCTCTCCTCCATGAATTTATTTGTTTTAAACCTGCTGTCTACTAATTTCATTTGGTGACCCCTACATCTTGTGTTATGAGGAGTAAATAATGCTTCCTTATTTACTTTCTCCACACCAGTCATGATTTTATAGACCTCTATCATATCTCCACTTAATCCAAAATGAATCCAAGATCTCTCTCGAGTGGTAACAGCTAATTTAGACCCAATCATTTTACATGTATGGTTGGGATTATGTTTTCCAGTGTGCATTACTTTGCATTTATCAACATTGAATTTCATCTGCCATTTGGTTACCCTGTCACCCAGCGAGATAAAGACTGTCAGGAAATCAAGGAGGAAAGGAGGGGAGAAAGACTGGTGAGGGAAAGAGAAGAGAAAATAGGAAGAGGAAGAGAGAGAAAAAAAGCAATAGGTGAAAAGGAAGAAAAAGGGGGAGAAAATGTAAGATAGAGATGGAGGAAGAGAAAGAGAAGAAGTGAAGAAAGAGAAGGAGAGGGCAAAAAGAAGGAATAAAGAAATGGAAGCAAAGAAGAATATGAACACAACCATTAAGGATTGAAATGTTACATTGCATTTAATTGTAGTTCCCTGAAAGGAAAGGATGGTCCTTTGTTGGGTGAAGTGGGTTCTTCAGGCCAGTAATGGCTGAGGCATGGCTGGAATTGGGCAGAAGTGTCAATCTCATAGTGATTCAATAGTGGAGCCAGTATCAGCATCTTTTACTCATATTTTAAGCCAAGGTGAAAGAGAGTAAGAGCACACAGACGTTTCAGCTCTATGGAGCTACACTCATTACCCTGGGTGAGTCTCTGGCCCAGGAGAGAAAGGGAAGAAGGCAAGGGTTCAGCAGAAACTGTAAGTGGATAGTGTAACTACCGGAGTTGTAATTAATTTAAGACACTAGAGCAAATACCACTGCTCTTGCAAAAAGTGCTAGCAAATCTTTAAAGAATAGAATAAGAATCACAGTTTAACATCACATCCTAAATATGGCACTTAAAAGCATCACAGTGCTCCTATTGCCTTTCTGGACAATTATGTAGTACTATTTATTTGCTTGTATTTCAGTAATGCCCACAGGCCCCAAGCAGGGACCCACTGTGCTATGCAAACTACACATGCTACAGACAGAGAGTCCAGGCTCCAAAGAACTTCCAATCTGCATATAAACTGGGAGAAAATAGGTGGATACAACAAATGGATGGGGGTGCACAAAGTAACAGTGAAACGATAATGATAAAGGAATGAGAGGTGAAGGCCCAAGACATGGAGTCCATTCTATTCCTCATCCTGCCACTGGCTAACCTTGAACAAGTCACTTCCCCTTTTTGTGCCTCATTCTCTCCACCTGTAAACTTGGGATAATGATGTTATCTCATTTTACAGAGTGCTTTGAAGTCTGTGGAGGAAAAACACTATAAAAGAGACGAGCAACATTTTAACTGCAATACACATATCATGGAGGAGCATTATTTTCCTTGAAAGATAAAGTATACTACAAAACACAGGGAATGTGTTGATATTCAGATCTCACAACCTCTTCAACCAGCTTACAAATTAATTGCCTTCTTTTAAAAGAGAATTGTGGCCTGCAAGCTAGAATCCCATTGAAATACTGAACTGAAGGCTTTATTGCCCTCTACGATCAATGCTACTAATTCTTTGAGTATTTTTACATACACAATTGAAGTTTTAGGCCTACAGTCTCTAGTGTATGGTTGGAGGCTGCTAATGGAAAAATCAAACGCTAACACTGTTTTCCGTTTTGTTCCCTAGCTCATGGGATTCACTGCGACAAGACTGAGTGAATAAGAAACTTTCCCCTTCCCTCGTCAACCATCACAAAGCAGCCCTCATCTCTGAGGTCTGAAAATTTTGCAGAGACTCCTCAAATGTAGCAAGTCGCTATGGAAACAAATTATGACAGATTAAGTTCCTGACAATGATTTTCTGCAAATGTTAACCATGCTGTTACCAGGTCAAAGGGCAACTGTGATGTAACCAGGCTCCTAAATTGTTTCTAAGTGTAGAGTTGATGAACCCTTTGGATGAAGCTTCATTTCACTTACAATAGGAAGATGGAGTGAGAACCTATGAGGCAGCTGTTAAATGCAGCCTCTGAAGAGGGGAGTGCTTTGTCTTTGTGCTTGTTTTGGCTTTCTCTCTCCTTTAGGTGGAAAGAGAAGCAAAGAAGTTGCCACAACCATGTGACTGGAGGGGCAAGGTAGAATTTGAATCTCAACCAGCGTTTTGTGTGTGTTAGGCTCCTGGGTTTTGTTTTGTCCCATCTCTTGTACACTGTATATATATTTATGTTGCATGAGTGTGTGTTTTTGTATGTCTATTTAATCAACCTATCTATATGGCATACATTATATCATGATCAGGCTTGTCACTATTCCTCCCATAGTAGAATCCTATTAGGAGGAAATTCAACACAGCAAATATATATTCATTTGGAGTACAATTTTCAAAAGCACCTAAGTGAGTTAGGAGCCAAAGTCCCATTTTCAAAAGTGTCCAAGGGCCAGTTTTTCAAAGTCCTGAAGCCAAAATGGGAGTTGGGTGCCTATGCACTTTTGAAAATCCCACTAGATATTCATCTTCATTTTTAGGCATCTACATTCTTTTAAAAATCTTGCTCTGGATGCCTAAACCACTCTTGAAAATGGGACTTAGGTGTTTTTAAAAATGTTACCCCATGGTCAAAGTAATTAATAGACTTGCACATCATGTCCTTAGAGGGCCTGATTTTGTTTACACTAAGACCACTTTATACGCAGGCAGTGTGTGATACATTACACCCACTTTAAGCCCCCTCTGTGCTACCAGAGAAGTGTAAATAGGCCGGAGTGTAAATGAGAATTATATCACAGTGTAAGTGCTGTAATTTGGGGGCTAATACATCATATTGTTCATTTGCAGAGGTTGAATCTCTGGTTTACATGCAACATTTTCAAATCAACCTTAACTATGAAATCATCACCAGCATCTGAGTAATGCAGTTTTATATCTCAGAAAACTAGACTATCACCAGTTTACTTTTTATCTCCAACATTAAAACCAGCAGCCACTGATTTTTTTTTTCAGTCAAAAGAGCAGGAAACTTTTCTCATCTTTCTTTCTGATTCATTCAACATCTGCTGCTGCCCTTTGGAGTCTTTCCGACTTGCTTTCAATTAAAATGAAACCCCTGACATCATTTCTGGTCTCTTTGCTGTACTTTCTATGAGCTCTGAGTATCTGTAATGTCAGAGCAGCAACCTACCAAGTAAACAAACAACAACAAAAAAGGATAGATCTATCAATTCCTGTTAGAACAAGCAGTTTGATGTCTATTTGCCTGCTATTAAACAACCATATTTATTAATATCCACAGGACTCTGAAGAATAGAGATTAAAATAAGGGAAAGCCTTCCATACCATGTCACTTGGTAAACTAGAATGATGAACGAAATCTCCAGCTGGTATCAACTGGCATAGTTCCAGACCCAAAATAGAAATGTAGGATGAAATTTAGAGGGCCAGCAACAGTGTTCAGCACCACTTAAATCTTATTTAGAAGACGTTACATGGCATGACTTAGATGAGTGAATTTCACTCTTTGAACACCCTCCTTTCTTTACAAGGAAACTCAGCTGTAATCAATAGAGGAAAAAATATTTTCACATTGAATGTCGGAAGAATGAACCAGTTCCTTAGCTGCATCTGAAGAAGTGGGGTTTTTTACCCATGAACGCTTATGCCCAAATAAATCTGCTAGTTTTTAAGGTGCCACCAGGCTCCTCATTGTTCCTTATCTGGTGTTAATCATCCAAGTTCCCAATTCAATTTTCACTAGCTGAAGTTCTGGGCCACAAATATCTCCAGGAGCCATGTCTTGGAGAGGGCATGTTATTGAAATAGCAGGCCATTCAGTGATATAATAAGTACATGGTTATATATCACAGAGGGCAGGACCTCTGAACAGAGCTAGTCAGGATTTTTTCAGGACTTGTTTTTTCTTTGAAAAATGCCAATTTGTCACAAATGAAACTTTTCACGGGAAAGAGACAGTTTTAACTAATTTCTTAACTTGAAAAATTTTTGAATAAAAAAATGCTGAAGTTGTCGGAACACCTCATTTCCACATTCTTAAAAATTATTTTCCAGTACGAAGTGACTGGTTAGAAATTTAAGGTAATTGTAGCAACATGTAAACATAACAATGATTAAAAAGGAAATGGAACATTTTGAAGCAAAATGTTTCAATTGACTTGAACCAAATTTTTTGGATTTTCAGTTCACAGATTTTCAAAATGTCAATTTTTTTCTCCCAAGAGAAGGGGGAAAAAGGTCTTGAAACTCTTCAAAAGACAGGAAAACCATTTCCTGGCCAGTTCTATATGTGAACCATGGCTAAGAAAAGGGCTTGTGGGTGTGACTAAGAGTCACCAGCTATCCCTTCAGCATGCAGATGCCTGGATTCATAGATCTGAAGGCCAGAAGGGACCACTGTGACCATCTAGCCTGATGTTCTGTATACCACAGTCCATAGGGCTCCCCTGAAGTAATTCATGCTTCAAATCCAATAAGAGTGAATGTCTCCAAGGTGTTTGAAAAAGTTCTCGTCTGACCCTGATGAAGCACAGGAAGCGCTTGACTTTTTGGGGAGGGAAAGATCAAACTTGCCAAGGTGACACCTGACTTTGTTTTTCATATTAGTGTAACAAAATCTGTCTTTTCAGATAAAGGTAACAAGATGGCGGATAAGTGATGGAGCTAAACATTTTTTTTCACAATACTGCTAAAGAGCAAATAAATCCAAGTTAACTACTTTCTCTAAATCCGTAAACATGCTAGGGGAATGTGTTATTATTGGGCCAGCTTCTCAGCTGGTGTAAATTAGCAGAGCTCCATTGATGTCAATGGCACTACTCAATGTACACTACCTAAGAATCTAGCCCTGTACTCCTAGTTCTGACACATTTGTGTTTCTCATAGACTTCCTCAGTACCTCAAGGGATGAAATCATCAGATGCATACAGATTTTAAGGACCACAATGATAATTTAGCCTGACCTCCTGCACAACACAGACTCATAGAATTTGACCAGGAAGAGAAGAAACTGGTCACTCTGATTGTATTTTAGTTGCTAAATATGGTGAAAATATCCAGAAGAAACTATCTCTCTCCTGTTATTTGACCCCTCTACGAGTTCCTTATTAAATAAAAAGAAGAAGAAGAAGAAGAAGAAGAAGAGCTTTGAGATCCTCAGATGGAAGATGCTGCAGAAATGCATGAATATAAGGCACTGATATGCAATGTTTCTGCAGCTGATTTTCCAGACTTAACCCCACACAAAATCACTTCAATTGTAGAGAGGACGGTCAGTCTAAGGTGTGACAGGAAGTTATACATTTCCTAATGAATCTTATGTATGCTCAGGGTATAGCTGATCACCATATTTGGGGTCATGAAGGAATTTTCCTCCAGGGCAAATTGGAAGAGGCCCTGGAGTTTTTTCGCCTTCCTCTGTAGCATGGGGCACGGTGACATAGGTGAGAGGTTTTTCGCAGGAGTGGTGGGTGAAATTCTGGGCCTGCTTTGTGCAGGAGGTCAGACTAGGTGATCATAATGGCCCCTTTTGACCTAAATATCTATGAATCTATGAGAGAGAGACGATTTAGGAAGGGGCATCACTGCTAGAGAAGACCAAAGGACAGCAATTCCTTTTTGCTGCAACTTGCAAGGTTTCAAAATTTGTTTGTTAAAATGCATAACAAAAAAAAACCTTTCAGACTTTCCAATTCTGTGCTCTTCCTGATTAAAAGCAGAGCTTTGATCCCAGCTCATTCTGATTCAAACAAAGCAGGGGCTTACATGTGGTAGTTGTACATTCCAAGCCAGTGTCTTTACCACCAGCCTATAAAATGCAACAGTCTTAATTGACCGCTCTGCACAGACCCAAAGAAGCCATTTAGAGAAAGCTTTCAACCAGCTGTAACCATTTCCTCATTTTGCTTTCAGAGTAACAGCCGTGTTAGTCTGTATTCGCAAAAAGAAAAGGAGGACTTGTGGCACCTTAGAGACTAACAAATTTATTTGAGCATAAGATTTTGTGAGCTACAGCTCATTTCATCGGATACATACAGTGGAAAATACAGTGGGGAGATTTTATATACACAGAGAACATGAAACAATGGATGTTACCATACAGACTGTAACAAGAGTGATCAGAAAAGGTGAGCTATTACCAGCAGGAGAGCGGCAGATGGGGGCGGGGACCTTTTGTAGTGATAATCAAGGTGGGCCATTTCCAGCAGTTGACAAGAATGTGTGAGGAACAGTGTGGGGGGGTGGAATAAACAAGGGGAAATAGTTTTACTTTGTGTAATGACACATCTACTCCCAGTCTTTATTCAAGCCTAAATTAATTGCATCCAGTTTGTAAATTATTCCAATTCAGCAGTCTCTCCTTGGAGTCATGTTCTCTGGGTATATAAAATCTCCCCACTGTATCTTCCACTGTATGCATCCGATGAAGTGAGCTGTAGCTCACAAAAGTTTATGCTCAAATACATTTGTTAGTCTCTAAGGTGCCACAAGTACTCCTTTTCATTTTGCTTTGTTACTCTTGTTCTGTAGACATACCATATTCTCTCTGTTCAACTAGGCTAAAGTCCAGAGGTTACTTAAGCAAGAATTAGACTTCCCAAGAATATGGAAAGCCTTTATGACTCATGAGGCTATTGTATAGTTTGAATATGATAACTCAATATCTGTAATCCTTGCTTATATGCAGGGCCATCCTTAAGATTTATTATTAAACTACAGGTTTCAGAGTGACAGCCGTGTTAGTCTGTATTCGCAAAAAGAAAAGGAGTACTTGTGGCACCTTAGAGACTAACCAATTTATTAGAGCATAAGCTTTCGTGAGCTACAGCTCACTTCCTCAGATGCATATCGTGGAAACTGCAGCAGGCTTTATATATACACAGAGAATATGAAACAATACCTATTCCCACCCCACTGTCCTGCTGGTAATAGCTTATCTAAAGTGATTTCCAGCACAAATCCAGGTTTTCTCACCCTCCACCCCCCCACACAAATTCACTCTCCTGCTGGTGATAGCCCATCCAAAGTGACAACTCTTTACACAATGTGCATGACAATCAAGCTGGGCTATTTCCTGCATAAATCCAGGTTCTCACATCCCCCCCACCCCCATACACACACAAACTCACTCTCCTGCTGGTAATAGCTCATCCAAACTGACCACTCTTCAAGTTAAAATCCAAGTTAAACCAGAACATCTGGGGGGGGGGGGGTAGGAAAAAACAAGAGGAAACAGGCTACCTTGCATAATGACTTAGCCACTCCAAGTCTCTATTTAAGCCTAAATTAATAGTATCCAATTTGCAAATGAATTCCAATTCAGCAGTTTCTCGCTGGAGTCTGGATTTGAAGTTTTTTTTGTTTTAAGATAGCGACCTTCATGTCTGTGATCGCGTGACCAGAGAGATTGAAGTGTTCTCCGACTGGTTTATGAATGTTATAATGTTATGAATGTTCCCTATACCGGAAACCTACTGACCGCTATTCCTACCTGCATGCCTCCAGCTTTCACCCTGACCACACCACACGATCCATCGTCTACAGCCAAGCTCTGCGATACAACCGCATTTGCTCCAACCCCTCAGACAGAGACAAACACCTACAAGATCTCTGTCAAGCTTTCTTACAACTACAATACCCACCTGCAAAAGTAAAGAAACAGATTGATAGAGCCAGAAGAGTTCCCAGAAGTTACCTACTACAGGACAGGCCTAACAAAGAAAATAACAGAACGCCACTAGCCGTCACCTTCAGCCCCCAACTAAAACCCCTCCAACGCATTATTAAGGATCTACAACCTATCCTAAAGGATGACCCAACACTCTCACAAATCTTGGGAGACAGGCCAGTCCTTGCCTACAGACAGCCCCGCAACCTGAAGCAAATACTCACCAACAACCAAATACCACACAACAGAACCACTAACCCAGGAACTTATCCTTGCAACAAAGCCCGTTGCCAACTGTGCCCACATATCTATTCAGGGGACACCATCACAGGGCCTAATAACATCAGCCACACTATCAGAGGCTCGTTCACCTGCACATCCACCAATGTGATATATGCCATCATGTGCCAGCAATGCCCCTCTGCCATGTACATTGGTCAAACTGGACAGTCTCTACGTAAAAGAATAAATGGACACAAATCAGATGTCAAGAATGATAACATTCATAAACCAGTCGGAGAACACTTCAATCTCTCTGGTCACACGATCACAGACATGAAGGTTGCTATCTTAAAACAAAAAAACTTCAAATCCAGACTCCAGCGAGAAACTGCTGAATTGGAATTCATTTGCAAATTGGATACTATTAATTTAGGCTTAAATAGAGACTTGGAGTGGCTAAGTCATTATGCAAGGTAGCCTGTTTCCTCTTGTTTTTTCCTACCCCCCCCCCCCCCAGATGTTCTGGTTTAACTTGGATTTTAACTTGAAGAGTGGTCAGTTTGGATGAGCTATTACCAGCAGGAGAGTGAGTTTGTGTGTGTATGGGGGTGGGGGGATGTGAGAACCTGGATTTATGCAGGAAATAGCCCAGCTTGATTGTCATGCACATTGTGTAAAGAGTTGTCACTTTGGATGGGCTATCACCAGCAGGAGAGTGAATTTGTGTGGGGGGGTGGAGGGTGAGAAAACCTGGATTTGTGCTGGAAATCACTTTAGATAAGCTATTACCAGCAGGACAGTGGGGTGGGAATAGGTATTGTTTCATATTCTCTGTGTATATATAAAGCCTGCTGCAGTTTCCACGATAGGCATCTGAGGAAGTGAGCTGTAGCTCACGAAAGCTTATGCTCTAATAAATTGGTTAGTCTCTAAGGTGCCACAAGTACTCCTTTTCTTATTATTAAACTAGTGTCCCTATACCCGATGGCAGCCTGGGCTCGCATGCATATTTTAGATAAGGGTGGTCTTTTGAAGGATTTATTTAAAAAACTATATGTCTGAAGATCCAAGCATTTAAGGCTAAAGATGAATACTCAGATTGTGCATCTAAAAATCTATGCAAGGATTTTTTAGAGATGTGATTTTATAATCTTCAGCAACACACTAATGAAACCTTTTTAAAGCAAAGTTTAAACTAAGGTCCTGTGGACTAACACGTTCTGAGTAAATATTACAGTAATACATAACTGTTTTTGTCAGTAAATTTAGAAACTGACCATATATACCTGGGGGTTGGCAAATGACTGTTAAATGACTTCATTACCACTTGAATGGCTCTTTAGCCATTTCAATATTGTGCTAATAGGTCTGGCAGGCTGGAAGGCTTTTTCACTTTTAGGTACTAGATCCCCTTCAGAGGAAGACTACAGCAGCCATGAAGGGTCAGAACAGGGATAGGAAGAAGTGGAGGATGGACAGTAAGACCCAGGGGTCCCCCAAATTTTTGGGTGCCCTATGCAGCTGCGTATGCCTAAGGACGGCCCTGCTTATATGATTGTTTAGCGAAGCACTTTAGATTCCTATTGCTCTTCAGTCCTGAGCACCGTTGTTCTGTGGAAAATGTTTAGCAACTGGGCATTTGAATAAGTCTCTTCTCCATATTTTCTGTCCACTGTCAATTGAAGAATTGGGGAGGCCTAGATATCACAGGAGACTTGTAATGAGACAGGGAATTTTCTTCTCTTCATTTCCAGTCAAAACTAGCCCAGATTGCTGGACTAATCTAATGAACAAAGGTTTTTACTATCTGCCCAGTAGCCATTACAAAATTCATTTGATGGTTTCAGTCCACTTCTCAGTCCACTGGGATCTGCATTATAAACCACAGCTGGCACTAACTGGGATTCTCAGATGCTATGCAAAGGACTGAATGGGTGTGGAGAAAACACTATCCATACATAGGAGTTGCCATAGTGGCTTAGACCAATTGTGCTAATTCAGTATCCTGTCTCTGATAGCAGCCAATACCAGATGCTTCAGTGAAAGAGAAAAACCCCTTAGTGGACAATTATACATATAAATAGCTTCTCATACAGTTAAGCTATGTGCTTAATTCCCTAATGTGTAAAAGTAAATGCACATTTGTGTATAATGGGGCTGTGTTCATGCAAACTTTTGCAATTGCATGCTGTCCCTTGGAAATTTATCTCAGAGGCTTCTCTGACTGCGAGGACCTCAACAGCCATTGGAAGAAGGGGATCAATTTTTGATAGATCTTGTTAATGGTACAAACAGTCAGCAGAAATGGGTCCAAGCCTCAAAATGTAGACAGGTTCAGGTGTTGAAACTTTCTCACCCAACATTTGGGACTGCTGGAATTCGGGGGGCTGTTTTTTGGCCCATTTTAAAGATAAACCCGGATTTAATGGTTGAGACCTAAGTCCAGATTTTGAACCCACCCCAAGCTCAGGAGTAGTTAGAGTTGAGGTTCCAATTCATTCTTTACATGCTTATTGCCAGGTCTCTACAGAGGAGGGAGTATGCCTGACATCTCTCCCGAGGAGCCAATAGCAGCAATGCAGGGTTCCCTACCTACACACAAGTGGGGGTGGCCTAAGCAGAGGAACCACTACACAATCATCAGTCCGGTAGTACGGTTGTTGCAAGCATGGAGCCCCTTGTGAAATCAAGGGGAGCTTCAAGTGTAGTTTGACTGTAGTATTAGAACATACAGCATGTATTCTTTCATTATTCAGGAGTGTTTGTCACAATTTTGCTAGTGTTTGGAGAATTCTTCAGTATACAGGACTTTTTCTCCCTAAACAGAGGTCAATATAATCTTGTTAATTACTGAAGTATAGTATAACTCTAAGCACTCCAAATACTCTGATGCCTCTTGTTCAGTTCATGACATAGAGACACAGAAGTTAGATAAGAATCATACATACCCTTGCTAAAAGTAGTTTTACACTGGAACTTTCATTTCTTAGAATTTGGAATGATAACACACGAGAACCCCAAAACAAAGAGAGACAAAAAAACAGCCTACAATTCCAGAACACTGTTCAAATACACCACACTTTTGATTATCAGCTGGTAGGATCCCTCCCATCCCTTGGAAAGAGGTTTTGTGTAAAGATTCACTAAAGCCATTATTCTAACCTTTAACATTTCCTCTGTGCCTGATCTTAGGTACTCTTTGTTTCTTTAAACTTCCACCAGCAAACTGTCAAACAGAATTCTCTCTTACTTTCCTCCCTGAAACCTTTTTCTTCCTCTTGTCGAGATCACCTCCAGAGCAAAGTGGAGTAAGTCAGTCCAAGACCTCAGGCATTTGAAGTATATCCTGAGTCATTGTTGATAATTATAGAAATAGAACAACCAGTCCAGAAACTAAAAAGGTAAACCAGACAGGATTAGATATTTTTTGATCAGGAATACAGCTAATGCACTTTGAATTAGTCTATTAAAGCTATTTCGTAAACTCTCCTGATATCACTTCACATTCTTTCCCCTTAAATCTCTATCTTTCCACAGAATGTTTTAATATTGGGTCAGATTATGAATATTAAAGGATTACCAAAACCCATGCTAATTTTAAACTACAAGTGCTGTGCATTGCAAATGACCCGAGCTATGTGACTCGTCCACTTCCAGAGAATCAGGTCATGAAATTCTCTCGTTTGTAACTCAAGTGAAGTCCCAGCAATATCAAGTCAGTGCTATGTACTTTTCTTTACCCCTCTTTTCTAACATTTTAAAAAGCAAATCTAAAGCTTGAGCAACTCAGTGGATTGGCTATGCCCCAGAGACTGGAGTGCTCTCTCCACAGATCAGGAAGGGCGCACATAGCAACAAAGCTTCCCCTGCACTCAGCTTCTACCTTGACCTAGTAAGACATCCCCTAGGGGTGATATGGTAGCTGAGTTTCCATGAACCAATAATGACTCCCTCAGCCTTGGACAGAGACTCACTGAGAATTTACCACATGTGCCAAATGAGATGCATTAGCGTGGGGTGGACACCTGTCCATTTGTACTAAACTGATATAACCATGGACATCAGCCAAATCCTATTGGAATCAATGGAAATACTTCACTGAGCTTTAGATCAGACTCCCTTTAACCCAGGCCAACACATCTCATTGAAATTACACCCCCAGGCCACCTGTTTTGTTAAAAGTGAAAAGTTTTAAGTGTATCATAATTTTGAAATTCAAAAGAGTTCGACAAGTTCCAGTCAGGGACCCCCATTCCACTTAAACAAGTGTGCCGACAGAGAGACAAAGTGGGTGAGGTAATAACTTTTATTGGACCAACTTCTGTTGGTGAGCGAGCCAAGTGTTTGAGCCACATAGAGCAGAGAGGTAGTATCAGGGGATATAGCTGGGGGGAGGAAAGACTAGTTTTGGCTGCCTTTTTTCTCTGGGGTGCTTGTCAGCAGAACACTGAGGAAGCACAGTAATTTGTAGCACACAGACAGGCCTTTCCTCCTGGACTCAGAACACTTTGCATAGTTTCTAATTAACCCTCTCTTTGTTTGACCAGCTAAACAAACAAAATGCCTTGCTTACATTTCAATTAGCTGGCCTTTTGCATGGCTGAGGATCTAGGCAGCACCTTGCCTGGAACTCTATTAGCATTTAAATGAAGATAGGTCAGTTGCACACCGCAGAGCTCAGTTGGGAAATGCAGGCGGAATGATCAAGGGACCCAGGCAAGCATCAAAATCAGGCAGGTCAATACAGAAAGCATAAAAAAAAAAAAAAACAAAAAACCCTAGCTAGCTTGGTCACACCCATTTTAAAGAGAGGGCAGGTGGCACGGAAGGGCACATTTGAAATTAAATCAGGCTGCTTTGCTTCTTCAGGGCCCTGCTTAGCAAGTGTGAAACATCGGAACAGGGGATAGGGGGTAATAGGTGCCTATTGTAAGAAAAAGCTCCAACTATTGTGACTGTCCCTATAAAATCGGGGCACCTAGCTCTGCTGTACACCCCTATCATCCTTTCTTAGGGACCACTCCAGCTCTCATTTACACCAGTGTAAATCTGAAGTTGTCATGTACACCTTGTACACGGTAAACTGCAGGGCGGCTACTAGCAGGTCAGGCTCTGTGTCATATGTAGACAGGCTACAGAGCCTCCTCAGAGAGATACATACACATGTATTAGCGGCAAAGAGTCCTGTGGCACCTTACAGACTAACAGGACTCTTTGCTGCATTTACAGATCCAGACTAACACGGCTACCCCTCTGCTACTTTACACATGTATTGTCATCATATCTTTCAATGTACAGACAGCTTACTCTTAGTTTAAATAAGGTCTGTTACACACAGCGCCACCTAGTGGCTGAATGGTATAATACAACTTGGTATTTCACTACAGAAGTTACTCCAGATTCACGTTGATGTGAAAGCAAAGTTTGGCCCATACGATTTCCTAAACTGGATCAGGCCTCTCATACATTGAGTCTAATAATCTGCTTCCCTCCTTGGTCAATAGTTGATGATTTGGAGACAGGGGAGGGGGAGAAACACACACCCAGATATTCAGGGTCGTTTTTAGTAAGATCAGAAGTCTAATTCTCTATTGCCTGGTCCCTTGGTCAGTCCCACTTTTCACAGTTTGTGTAAAATTCTATAAAATCAGGTGTTCCCATTCACTTACACCAGTGGTATCTCTTTATATCTAGCCACGTGCCACAGGTGTATGAGCACTAAGCCTATCAATGGGAGGTTTGCATTGATTTTAGCAGAGGAGGGATGAGGCCCTAACAGAGTACACAAGGTGCAAGGCCCTCAAGAATCAAGTTGTAGGACTTGAGCTGGCTGTATTTTAAAGAATCCTTATTGAGGTTACAGGGACAAAAGATCCCGATGTGTAGAAAGAATAGTAAATATAGCAGGCAACCAGCTTGGCTTAACAGTGAAATCCTTGCTGATCTTGAACACAAAAAAGAAGCTTACAAGAAGTGGAAGATTGGACAAATGACCAGGGAAGAGTATAAAAATATTGCTCAAGGATGCAGGAGTGAAATTAGGAAGGCCAAATCACACCTGGAATTGCAGCTAGCAAGAGATATTAAGAGTAATGAGAAGGGTTTCTTCAGGTATGTTAGCAACAAGAAGAAAGTCAAGGAAAGTGTGGGCCCCTTACTGAATGAGGGAGGCAACCTAGTGATAGAGGATGTGGAAAAAGCTAAAATACTCAATGCTTTTTTTGCCTCTGTCTTCACGAACAAGGTCAGCTCCCAGACTACTGCACTGTGCAGCACAGCATGGGGAGGAGGTGACCAGCCCTCTGTGGAGAAAGAAGTGGTTTGGGACTATTTAGAAAAGCTAGAAGATCACAAGTCCCTGGAGCCAGATGCGCTGCATCTGAGAGTGCTAAAGATGTGATTGCAGAGCCATTGGCCATTATCTTTGAAAACTCATGGCAATCTGGGGAAGTCCCGGACGACTAGAAAAAGGCTAATGTAGTGCCCATCTTTAAAAAAGGGAAGAAGGAGGATCCTGGGAACCACAGGCCAGTCAGCCTCACCTCAGTCCCTGGAAAAATCATGGAGCAGGTCCGCAAGGAATCAATTCTGAAGCATTTAGAAGAGAGGAAAGTGATCAGGAACAGTCAGGATTCACCAAGGGCAAGTCATGCCTGACTAATCTAATTGCCTTCTATGACGAGTTAACTGGCTCTGTGGAATAGGGGAAAGCGGTGGACGTGTTGTTCCTTGACTTTAGCAATTTTTTGACTCTGTCTCCCACAGTATTCTTGCCAGCAAGTTAAAGACGTATGGGCTGGATGAATCGACTATAAGGTGGATAGAAAGTTGGCTAGATTGTCAGGCTCAACAGGTAGTGATCAATGGCTCCATGTCTAGTTGGCAGCCGGTATCAAGCAGAGTGCCCCAAGGGTCAGTCCTCGGACTGTTTTTGTTCAATATCTTCATAAATGATCTGGAGGATGGTGTGGATTGCACCCTCAGCAAGTTTGCAGTTGACACTAAACTGGGAGGAGAGGTAGATACCCTGGAGGGTAGGAATAGGATACGGAGGGACCTAGACAAATTGGAGGATTGGGCCAAAAGAAATCTGTTGAGGTTCAACAAGGAGAAGTGCAGAGTCCTGCACTTAGGACGGAAGAATCCCATGCACTGCTACAGACTAGGGACCGAATGGCTCGGCAGCAGTTCTGCAGAAAGGGACCTAGGGGTTACAGTGGACGAGAAGCTGGATATGAGTCAACAGTGTGCCCTTGTTGCCAAGAAGGCCAATGGTATTTTGGAATGTATAAGAAGGGGCATTGCCAGCAGATAGAGGGACGTGACTGTTCCCCTCTATTCGACATTGGTGAGGCCTCATCTGTAGTACTGTGTCCAGTTTTTAAGGTTAGGATTGAGAAAGCCCTGGCTGGGATGATTTTGTTGGTGATTGGTCCTGCTTTGAGCAGGGGATTGGACTAGATGACCTCCTGAGGTCCCTTTCAACCCTGATATTCTATGATTCTATGACTGCTTACATTTAACATTAAAAATGATTATTTAATTTTGGAGAGAGCATCATGCACCATCTGCAGTGCCAACCAATTTATCTATGGTACTTGTAACTTGCCCATTTTCATAGTATCTGAGCACCTCACCATTTTTAAGGCATTTAGTCTCATAGCACCTCTAGGGGGTAAGGCAGTGACCTTATCCCCATTGCACAGAGAAACTAAGTGACTTGCCTGAAGTCACACAGGAAGTGCATGGTATAGCAAAGCCTGAATGTCCAGAAGCCCCGAGTCAAATGCTAACCACTGACCATTCTTCCTTCCTGTGTGGTACCACCATCAACTCTTGTTTTCCAGTGACTCCTTCCTGTTTACTAGCATTGTATCTCCTACTGCTAAGCAGGTCTGCTCCTGGGAGTTGGTGCCATTTGCTCAATGATTCACCTCTACATTCAGCTATGCACTTGACTCTCGCGTACTCATCAAACATCATTCACTCACATAACATCGCCCATCACTTGTACCCGAGTGACTCACTCACAGTCCCTTTGTGTCACCAGAGGCCATTACCTGAGATGCACTGTTCTAGCTGGTGCTTTTGGTCAAGGCATTGCCATCTGCAAAATGAAAACCATGGCATTGTACCCTGACTTCAAATGTCTGCCATTCAGCATTTTGGCAGAGAATCATAGAATCATAGAATATCAGGGTTGGAAGGGCCCCCAGAAGGGCATCTAGTCCAACCCCCTGCTCGAAGCAGGACCAATTCCCAGTTAAATCATCCCAGCCAGGGCTTTGTCAAGCCTGACCTTAAAAACCTCTAAGGAAGGAGATTCTACCACCTCCCTAGGTAACGCATTCCAGTGTTTCACCACCCTCTTAGTGAAAAAGTTTTTCCTAATATCCAATCTAAACCTCCCCCACTGCAACTTGAGACCATTACTCCTCGTTCTGTCATCTGCTACCATTGAGAACAGTCTAGAGCCATCCTTTTTGGAACCCCCTTTCAGGTAGTTGAAAGCAGCTATCAAATCCCCCCTCATTCTTCTCTTCTGCAGGCTAAACAATCCCAGCTCCCTCAGCCTCTCCTCATAACTCATGTGTTCGAGACCCCCATCATTTTTGTTGCCGTTCGCTGGACTCTCTCCAATTTATCCACATCCTTCTTGTAGTGTGGGGCCCAAAACTGGACACAGCACTCCAGATGAGGCCTCACCAATGTCGAATAGAGGGGAACGATCACGTCCCTCGATCTGCTCGCTATGCCCCTACTTATACATCCCAAAATGCCATTGGCCTTCTTGGCAACAAGGGCACACTGCTGACTCATATCCAGCTTCTCGTCCACTGTCACCCCTAGGTCCTTTTCCGCAGAACTGCTGCCTAGCCATTCGGTCCCTAGTCTGTAGCGGTGCATTGGATTCTTCCATCCTAAGTGCAGGACCCTGCACTTATCCTTATTGAACCTCATCAGATTTATTTTGGCCCAATGCTCCAATTTGTCTAGGTCCTTCTGTATCCTATCCCTCCCCTCCAGCGTATCTACCACTCCTCCCAGTTTAGTATCATCCGCAAATTTGCTGAGAGTGCAATCCACACCATCCTCCAGATCATTTATGAAGATATTGAACAAAACCGGCCACAGGACCGACCCTTGGGGCACTCCACTTGATACCGGCTGCCAACTAGACATGGAGCCATTGATCACTACCCATTGAGCCCAACAATCTAGCCAGCTTTCTACCCACCTTATAGTGCATTCATCCAGCCCATACTTCCTTAACTTGCTGACAAGAATACTGTGGGAGACCGTGTCAAAAGCTTTGCTAAAGTCAAGAAACAATACATCCACTGCTTTCCCTTCATCCACAGAACCAGTAATCTCATCATAAAAGGCGATTAGATTAGTCAGGCATGACCTTCCCTTGGTGAATCCATGCTGGATGTTCCTGATCACCTTCCTCTCATGCAAGTGCTTCAGGATTGATTCTTTGAGGACCTGCTCCATGATTTTTCCAGGGACTGAGGTGAGGCTGACTAGCCTGTAGTTCCCAGGATCCTCCTTCTTCCCTTTTTTAAAGATTGGCACTACATTAGCCTTTTTCCAGTCATCCGGGACTTCCCCGGTTCGCCACGAGTTTTCAAAGATAATGGCCAATGGCTCTGCAATCACAGCCGCCAATTCCTTCAGCACTCTCGGATGCAACTCGTCCGGCCCCATGGACTTGTGCACATCCAGCTTTTCTAAATAGTCCCTAACCACCTCTATCTCCACAGGGGGCTGGCCATCTCTTCCCCATTTTGTGATGCCCAGCGCAGCAGTCTGGGAGCTGACCTTGTTAGTGAAGACAGAGGCAAAAAAAGCATTGAGTACATTAGCTTTTTCCACATCCTCTGTCACTAGGTTGCCTCCCTCATTCAGTAAAGGGCCCACACTTTCCTTGGCTTTCTTCTTGTTGCCAACATACCTGAAGAAACTCTTCTTTTTACTCTTGACATCTCTTGCTAGCTGCAGCTCCAGGTGCGATTTGGCCCTCCTGATATCATTCCTACATGCCCGAGCAATATTTTTATACTCTTCCCTGGTCATATGTCCAACCTTACACTTCTTGTAAGCTTCTTTTTTATCTTTAAAATCCGCTAGGATTTCACTATTAAGCCAAGCTGGTCGCCTGTCATATTTACTATTCTTTCGACTCATCGGGATGGTTTGTCCCTGTAACCTCAACAGGGATTCCTTGAAATACAGCCAGCTCTCCTGAACTCCTTTCCCCTTCAAGTTAGTCCCCCTGGGGATCCTGGCCATCCGTTCCCTGAGGGAGTCGAAGTCTGCTTTCCTGAAGTCCAGGGTCCGTATCCTGCTGCTTACCTTTCTTCCCTGCGTCAGGATCCTGAACTCAACCAACTCATGGTCACTGCCTCCCAGATTCCCATCCACTTTTGCTTCCCCCACTAATTCTACCCAGTTTGTGAGCAGCAGGTCAAGAAAAGCGCCCCCCCTAGTTGGCTCCTCTAGCACTTGCGCCAGGAAATTGTCCCCTACGCTTTCCAAAAACTTCCTGGATTGCACCGCTGTATTGCTCTCCCAGCAGATATCAGGAAAATTAAAGTCACCCATGAGAATCAGGGCATGCGATCTAGTAGCTTCCGTGAGTTGCCGGAAGAAAGCCTCATCTACCTCATCCCCCTGGTCCGGTGGTCTATAGCAGACTCCCACCACTACATCACTCTTGTTGCACACACTTCTAAACTTAATCCAGAGACACTCAGGTTTTTCTACAGTTTCGTACCGGAGCTCTGAGCAGTCATACTGCTCCCTTACATACAGTGCTACTCCCCCACCTTTTCTGCCCTGCCTGTCCTTCCTGAACAGTTTATAACCATCCATGACAGTACTCCAGTCATGTGAGTTATCCCACCAAGTCTCTGTTATTCCAATCACGTCATAGTTCCTTGACATCACCAGGACCTCCAGTTCTCCCTGCTTGTTTCCAAGGCTTTGTGCATTTGTGTATAAGCACTTGAGATAACCTGTTGATCGCCCCTCATTCCCAGAATGAGGCAGGAGCCCTCCCCTCACAGACATTCCTGCCTGTGCTTCCTCCTGGTATCCCGCTTTCCCACTTACCTCAGGGCTTTGGTCTCCTTCCCCCAGTGAACCTAGTTTAAAGCCCTCCTCACTAGGTTAGCCAGCCTGCTGGCAAAGATGCTCTTCCCTCTCTTCGTAAGATGGAGCCCGTCTCTGCCCAGCACTCCTCCTTCATGGAACACCATCCCATGGTCAAAGAAACCAAAGCCTTCTCTCCGACACCACCTGTGTAGCCATTCGTTGACTTCCACGATTCAACGGTCCCTACCCAGGCCTTTTCCTTCCACGGGGAGGATGGACGAGAACACCACTTGCGCCTCCAACTCCTTTATCCTTCTTCCCAGAGCCACGTAGTCTGCAGTGATCCGCTCAAGGTCATTCTTGGCAGTATCATTGGTGCCCACGTGGAGAAGCAGGAAGGGGTAGCGATCCGAGGGCTTGATGAGTCTCGGCAGTCTCTCCGTCACATCGCGAATCTTAGCCCCTGGCAAGCAGCAGACTTTTTGGTTTTCCCGGTCAGGGCGGCAGATAGATGACTCAGTCCCCCGGAGGAGAGAGTCCCCGACTACCACCACCCGCCTTCTCCTCTTGGGAGTGGTGGTTGTGGAACCCCCAACCTCAGGACATCGCATCTCATGCCTTCCAACCAGCGGAGTCTCCTTCTGCTTTCTCCCCCCAGACGTATCATCTGGTCCACTCTCTGCAACGGTACCTGTGGAGAGAACATGAAAGCGGTTAGTTACCTGTGTCCGCGTTGCTGGAACCCGGACATTCCCCCTTCTTCTTCTGGAGGTCACATGTTGCCAAGCTTCTTCACTGGCCTCTTGGCTCCTCTGTGCAACCTGCTCTATATCTTTAGAGCTTTGTGCCCCTAGAAGCCTATCCTGAGTTTTGTCTAGAAAATCCTCAGTTTCTCGTATGCAACGCAGGGTCGTTATCTGTTGCTCCAGACCTTCAATCTTCTCTTCCAATATGGAGACCAGCTTGCACTTTGTACAGACAAAGTCGCTTCTGCCCTGTGGAAGAAAGACAAACATGGCACATCCAGTGCAGGTCACAACAGCTGAACCCCCCCCCTTCCATATCACCTTCCTACTATGAGCTTCCTCAGAGAAGTTTGCAAGACTTAAGCCTCACTGGGCTCACTCCAGGCGAACTCCCAGGCAAACTCCTGCTGTGTGCTGCTCTGCTGTCCCCGCTGCTCAGCTGGTTCGCTGAAGAAGAAATCACCTTCCTGGAGGAGTTCTCCCCCTTGCCCTGTCTGTCACCCTTGTGCTTTCATTTTACACCATTCCCTTGTTTGATCCATTATGGTCAATCTGAAAGTTACCAACACTCTGACTCACCTTGCCATGGTAGCAGAGCAAAAACATCTCTCCAGCTTCCTCCAAAATCACCTGGCCTCTTCTCATCCTTTCTGAGGGCTCTGCTGTGCTTGGTAGGCATAGGCTTATTAGGAGCTGCGCTAACTCAGTAGGACTTTCAGAGGGTGCTTAGACCTCCCCAGTATGTAGAGATTGCACATCTGCTACCACATCCCTGACAGTGGGGGGCTTATGAACTCTTCATGAAGGCCTGTCACACTGGCTGGTGTGGAGGAAGGGCAGGAGAGGCATGGTATCACCTTTCAGTATTGATGGGATACTATGGGACTGCAGTCCTTCCCATCCCCAAGGAGTGCTATCCCAGGCACAAAGACTGCTGTTGTGCCATTCCACCTTTTGTACGTACTTTTCCTCTTCTCCTATTCTTCAGGGAAACATAATGATAATGGAGGGGTACCAGTGACAGTGAAACATTCTCGAAAACCTTATAGCCTAGGGTTTTCAAAGCCATCAGTAGTTTTCAGCCTTTCCAATACCAGGATCCTCCACCAAAATCCTCTTAGTTAAGATTTAGACAGGATCCTCTTCCTATTCAGAAGCATGAGACGGATGAGCCGGAACAACTGTCTGTGACCATCGATTGAGAACCTATGATCCAAGTGATTTTGGATGGACAATCCCCATTAAAATGAATGGTAATTATGCTTCCAAACACCCAAGAGACAAGGCCGGTGAAGTAATATCTTTTATAGCACCAACTTCTGTTGGTTGGAGAGACACGCTTTGGAGTTACACAGAGCTCTTCTTCAGGTCAAATACCTAAGGCAGATTTGGAAGTCTCACCTACAACACACCTAGCCTTGAGGATTGTCTACATGGGAAAGTTTTACCAGTTATACTGGAATGATTATGTTCTAATTAAACCAATATAATTATACTGTTATATCCCCTATGTGGAGTCCTTTATTATGGAGTCCTTTATTATGCCTTTTTTTTTTTTTTTAGTTTAGCTTAAACCCCTTGCAAAGTGACTTAAGCTAAACAAACAAACAAAAAATGATGGTTACTCTGGAATAAGAGTATCTACACAGAGAGTTGTACCAGCATAGCAATATCTGTTTAAATTCACACCTTAGGTTACAGTCATGCAGACAAGCTCTTAGGTTCACCTTTCCTTGAATACCTACCAGACAATCAGCCTAGGAGAGATTGCCAGGAAAAGCCCCCCCTCCATGTTACCATATGTCTACACTTAAAGCTGGAGGTGTAATTTCCAGCTCAAGTAGACATAACTATGCTAGCTCTGATCCAGAGTTCACGCTAACACTAGAAATGTAGCTACAGTGGTGCACGGAGCTAGGCACCTGAGTACCTATCTAGCATCTTGGCCTGGACTGTAGTAGGGGCTGCTACCCCCTCCCTGACATTCACACCAACAGAGCTCGGCTGCTATTTTTCGTCCCCTACATTGGCCAAAGCTAGTGTGGATGTCTCCTCAAGCTGGAAATTGCACCTCCAGTGTAAACATACTTACCCCTAGCGAGCAGCTTATTTGCCAGAATTTGAGCCTCTCTTGAGCAGCCCTCTGCAGCTCCAACAAACAAACGCCGCACTGTTCCAATGGCTTCTCCTTCTTGCCCATTTCATTTTTCCCCTTCCCCAACCACCTTCTGCCATTCTTATTTATTTAATACAAATGGGGGGGGGGGGACCACGTTAATTTCAGCTCTCTTGCTAGCTAAGCCCCATCTGCATAAAACGAGATGAGGGGGAAGCGTGCAAAGCTCCATTAATTGGCATGTCAGTGTGTGTACAAGACAGAGAGGAATTACCTCTAATGATGTTTACTTCCTTGTTAGTATTTTAAAAGTGCAAACACCTATGCATTTCCCTGTTTGACCAGTGTTTGCCTTGGCAATCAGGATCCTGCTCAGCTGCTCCCCCCACCACCCCCATTACTATTATTTTTTCTGTGCTGCTCCCCCCGCCCCGACAGCTTTAGCCTTTTCCCATCTTTTTTTTCCTCCACTCCCTTTGAAAACTCTAATGACTAGAATCAACTAAAATGTCAACATTTGCAATTCCAGAGCTTCATTTAAGCAATAAAAATAATAATTAAAAGGGTAAAACCTTAGAGAGATTTCTTCATTTTATATGGTTTGCCAGAGATGATACACATTCAAAAAAGCCAGTAAAAGAATTAATTAGAAACAGCTAAAGCTCAACAAGCTATGCAAGTTAATGAAGCAGAGAGGGAAATGTCATCTTTGAGACCCAGAGCTACATTGGCTTGGATAATATATACTCCTGCCTTACTCTCCTAACTACACCTCTTTTAATCTCTCCTCTAAAAAAAAAAAATCAATGCTAATGACACTGATTTACCAAGAAATGACAGGCAAATAATACCACAGGAGTTGCTCTTGTTCAATGGTAACTTAGTTCTGAAGGTTTCAGAGCAGTGGCAGTGGTTTCATTTTGACACATAGGTTTTCTTTTTACATTTTGCTTTAGACATTTAATTGTGTGGTTGAAGGGATGGTCTCTTTCTCCCCGCTACCCACTTTATTCTGGATGTCGAGTTCTAGCTGAGAAATGGGTAAACTCCCCATACAGGAAGATTACTTCTCGGTAGTAACTGGTCTTTGAGAGTCGCCTACACATTCACACTTGTAGTATCACACCGAGGCCTTTGAAGGAGAAGCAGTTCCATTTTTACAGGGAGAGTCCTGGTTTTCCATATCTTGACAATACATTATTTGCATTGTGGTAATGCCTAGGCTACCCGGTCACGGACTAGCACAATATTGTGTTAGGTGCTGTACAAACACAGAACAAAAATACTGCTCCTTCCCTAAACAGCTTACAATATATCTTGGCCTCGCAGAAATTTCGTTTGGGGCACCTGGAATGTCCCAGTTTTTGTTTCATCAATCAAAAGATTTAGACTATTTTATTTTTGATTAAGCCCTATTTCTATACAGAGTAGTTTGTTCTGTGTTTACCAGGAACATATATCTCTATGGAACAAGTGCAGTGTGATGAACAGTTTTTGGAGCGTAATCAAAGGAATGGAGACTCAAACAAACCTTTTTTTTTTTGCTCCAATTGAACATTAATGATGCTTATTCTCCTTTTCATGATAAAAATATTTAGACAATATTTAATGGCATTTTTAAAAGTCCTTCACTCTGGGAAACATGCCCATGTTTCTCATGAACCAGAAGGTTCTTCTCTACACTGGGAAGCAGTGACTCTGAAAAAGATTTGTGGGTCATGGTGGATGGTCATGGTCAAGCTCCCAGTCCAATTATAATGCCAAAAGACCCCGGTCATTCACAGGCAGGATTGACCTGGGGACCTCTGGAGTTTACTGCATGAGCCTCTACAGCCTGAGCTAAAAGCCAATTGCCTGTTAGCGCTCTCTCTCTCTCTCTCTCTCTCTCTCTCTCTCTCTCTCTCTCTCAGTCTCTTCTCACCCCCCTCACCCCCCGCCCAGATGGGACAGAATACGACATCCAAAAAGGGCTAATGCTATTTTCGGATGTATAAAGAGAAGACTCTTGAGTAGGCGCACAGAGGATATTCTACCTTTGTATTTGGCACAGGTGCAATCACTGCTGGAGTACTGTGTCCAGTTCTGTTGTCCACAATTCAAGAAGAATGTTGACAAATTGGAGAAGATTCAGAGAAAAGCCACAAGAATGATAAAGGATTAGAAAACCTGCCCGATAGCGATAAGGTAAATAGATTGAGCTCCTTGAGTCTAACCAAGAGAAGATTAAGAGGTGACTTGACTATATTGTATAAGTATCTACATAAGCAGCAAATATTTGATAGTGGGCTCTTCAATCTAGCAGAGAAAGGTATAGCATGATTCAGTGGCTGGAAGTTGAAGCTAGACAAATTCAGACAAACAATAAGGCGTACATTTTTTAACAGCGAGAGTAATTAGCCATTGGAATGGTCATGGTGGGTTCTTCATCACTGGCAGTTCTCAAATCAAGATTGAATGTTCTGTGGCCTTTGTTTTACAGGAGTCCTGACTAGATGATCACAATGACCTCTTCTAGCCTGGGAATCTCTCAATTTGTTTCATTGACAGCCAGCGGGGGCTTTATTTTTATTTCTTCCCTCAAACACTTTTTCTAGCCAGGCCTAAACATGGGCGTGCCACAGTAGTTTTGATAAATAATGTACCTTTTTGGAAACAACGGTCATTAACCTAATATACCAAGGAACGAGATAATTATTACAATGGCAAAAAGTGAGGGTTGCAGACTCCTGTGACTTCCAAGAAAATGTGCAGTAAATATTTAATCTGAGTTTTCTGCCATGGCATTACTTTGTGAATCTTAGCATGAAGAAGATAGCTTTTTCCCCCAGTCATTGTCAGTATCATTTCTCCAAGGGTGAGCTGTGCCTTTTTCCCTCCCGTCCTGCACACTGTAATGTTATATTGGAAATGCTTAAGCCATGCTCACACACTGTGGTGAATTCCGAAGGCTGGTGATGCTGACCAACAAAAATGTACAGCACTGTCTTCCCCCATGTTCACCACTAAGCTATTACTTGGGGTATGGATCAATTGCCCCTTTACTTGTATTTTATCAAATAGAAAGAAAAAATATAAAGAATAAAAGTGGGAAAAAACTTGGCTTAATAACCCAAGGCCAAGTTCAACATGCAGGATTGTCACAGAGTCCCCGGGGGATGCTCTGGAACTGCTCCCTGTGAAGCCAGTCAGGACTCTGTGGGAGCCTCCTCTCTGTGAGCAGACTGTCTTCAGGACAAAAAGCTCACAAGGCTTCCACCTTCCTGGGTCTGACCTCGGAGCATTCAGCATCCTCTGCCCCTCTGTGCACTTCCCACAGCGAGTCCGCCCAGGCAGGGTCCTGGGGAAGCCAGAGGGTCCTGCACCCCAGCTTCGCAGTCAGACGTGACTCTCAGCCAGCCAATAAAACAGAGGTTTATTAGATGACAGAACACGGTCTAAAACAGAGCTTGTTAGGTACAGAGAACAGGACCTCTCAGCCGGGTCCATTTTGTGGGGCAGTAAGCCAGACAACCATGTCTGCATTTTACTCCTCGTCCCCAGCCAGCCCCCAACTGACTCATCCTCCATCCCCTCCTCCTTTGGGCTTTGTCCCTTTCCCGGGCCAGGAGGTCACCTGTTTCCTTTGTTCTCCAACCCTTCAGCTCTCACCTTGCAGTGGGGAAGGGCCCAGGCCATTAGTTGTCAGGAGGCAGTGTCAGCCATTTATGTACACTGGCCCTTTGCTCTGCAACAATTACACCCCCTTAGCCCACCACTTAAGAAATGCATAGGGGAAACTGAGGCACCCCTACAGTATTCAGAGGAAATATTAAGAACAGTCCCACTTGGTCACAAGGATATGTCCCTATTGCACAGTAGGGTAATTTGGATGAAACCATCAAACCAAGGCAGTGGTACATGACACACTGGTATTTTATCAGTGAGGAGGGACTGAAATATAAAGGACTCCCGTGGTTTGTAAGGTGTGAGGCACCAGCACATGGTACAACCAGCAGCTCCCAGAGGCACTGGGCCCCCAGCGGTTCTGAGAAAGCACCCAAAGAAGTAGCCACTGTTACACCCATTAATACAGTTCAGCACACGCACTCCCTACGCTGGTTCAACTCTGCCTGCCAGTGTGGAAGAGAGCCATCTGGAGCAATCAAAGCAGATCTTCCCAAATAAATGTCGATAAAACCCTTATGCCTCCAGTTTCAGTGTACATAGCCCCATGACTATAGTATCTGAACACCAGACAACCTTTAGTGTATTTATCCACATCCAGAGGTGAAAGTAAGCCGGTACATGCCGGACTGGACCGGCTTCCCCAGGCTGGTGATTGAAAGGGCCTGGGGCTCCCTGCGGAGGATGGAGACCCGGGCCCTTTCAAGCGCCGCCTGAACCCTGCTGCCAGAGCCCCGGGGTAGCGGCGGCAGGGCACTGGTGGTGATTTAAAGGGCCTGGAGCCCTGCTGCAGTAGAGGCACCTAGAGCCCCGGGCCCTTTAAATCGCCCCTGAGCCCCAGGGCTCCCAGCCACAGCGGGAGCCCTGGGGCCTTTAAATCTTGAGTTACTTTCACCCCTGTCCACATCTACATACCTGGGAGGGGAAATCAGTGGGAGTCAGGCACTTTCGTAAAGCCCCCCTAGCCCGCTAAATTGACTTTGAATTTCTTCGCTCAAACACTTTGTCTAGCCAAGCTTAAACATGGGCCTGCCTCAGTAGTTTTGATCAATAACGTACCTTTTTGGAAACAATGGTCAAAATCTGGTGTGCTGCTGGAGCCCTTCCCCACGGCCTCCTCCCACCAGAGCCTTTCACTGCCATGGGTAGCTACACGTATCCTACGTACCATCGCAAGAGTAGACCCAAGTGTAAAGTGTTGGATCTGCATCATAAGCTCATAACCTTTCTCCTCCCCCTCCCCCAATCTTTGAATAAAGTAAATAGAATGATTTCCTGGGGAGGTATATACGCTCTTAATGAAAGGAAGTATTGCCATGTCACAATACAATCTGATCAAAAGACTTTAATCACTTTATCTCTTAATAAAGCATTTGTTCCCTTTACACTTACTCATGATGAAAGCACTCATTTAAGCTTGAGAGCTCACGTACATTTTTATTCAACATCAGGGTTCTTGTTCCCCTCTCTCCCCCCCCAAGTATCAGGTCTGTACTTCCTTCAAATTAAGATGTTCCTTGCAGTTAATTTCCTGTGAAAGGTAATCCTCATCTCAAATCCCTCTTCCGGCAACATCAGCATTCGTTACAGTAAATAAATTTCCAGTTATCTTCAAATTCTACAACGATCGAGTTTTGTCCCACCACAAAATGTGATGAAAGGTTAAAGACTCCTGAGAACTAAATGATCCAAACTCAGAAGCATTGAATCCCCCATAAATTATACAAAAGAGGCACTTGAAAGGATTCTTAACTGATTTTGCCACTCCGAATGTCTCCATTTCAATTAGTGGTAACCAAGAGGCATGACACTAGAGAGCAAAACTAATAATTTCCACTGATGTCAAGAAAGGTTGTTGGAGGTAAGGGGATAGAAGCAAGGATGTCAGGCAAAATGAATCAAGTTCCCTTGTGCCCATTTTCAGGCCTTGAAGGTGACCATTGGTGGTGTAGTTTCATTAGCAGGTTTTAATACAACATGATAAGCAACATTTTCAAAAGGTGGAACCCAACCGGTGTATGTGCAGCCATTGTACTCATATGGAAAACAGTCTAAGTGATAATAAACATCAATGGCCCACTCACCATTTGTGCCTGAAAAATATTGTACCTGTTCACTTGCTCCCACTGGTAAACTGTGGTGCGATAATTGCTGGGCACATCAGTGCATGTAAATCACCATTCCACCAAAGTCAGGAGAGATGTCAATTTACACCAGTGGATGATCTGGCCCGTATATACACCCACAATTTATCTGCAGACTCAAAAAATTCAGGGACAAATATTTTTTGGGTGCACTATATACCTACAAATAGGGAGCCTAGACCCTGAGGTAAGTGAAAAGAAGCTCCATCTTACATCTACACCCTTCATCAGAGACTTACACCTTCTCTGTTGTTTTGTCTGAGTCTCTCATTTCCTATCTTTGCCACATATTTCAAAAGCCTGCATAACATATTTGGGTCCTGGAAGGCTGAAAGCTAGAAGAATTATCCAGCAGTATCACAACCTATTGTGAAATCAAATTATGCTCTTTTACTGTGGCACTTGTAGATATGGATAAAATACTAGGAAATATGCTGTAGGGAATACTCTTGCAGTGGGTAAGGGGACAGTCTCAGTAGAAATAAATAAATATAGAATCATAGAATATTAGGGTTGGAAGAGACCTCAGGAGGTCTTCTAGTCCAATCCCCTGCTCAAAGGAGGACCAACACCAACCAAATCATCCCAGCCAAGACTGTCAATCTAGCCCTTAAAAACCTCTAAGGAAGGAGATTCCACCACTTCCCTAGGTAACCCATTGCAGTGCTTCACCACCCTCCTAGTGAAATAGTGTTTTCTAATATCCAACCTAGACCTCCCCCACTGCAACTTGAGACATTGCTTCTTGTGCTGTCATCTGCCACCACTGAGAACAGCCTAGCTCCATCTTCTTTGGAACCCCCCTTTAGGTAATTGAAGGCTACTATTAAATCCCCCCTCACTATTCTCTTCTGCAGACTAAATAACCCCAGTTCCCTCAGCCTCTCCTCGTAAGTCATGTGTTCCAGTCCCCTAATCATTTTTGTTGCCCTCCGCTGGACTCCCTCCAATTTGTTCACATCCCTTCTGTAATGAGTGAACCAAAACTGGATGCAGTTCTCCAGGTGTGGCCTCACCAGAGCCGAATAGAGGGAATAATCACTTCCCTTGATCTGCTGGCAATGCTCCTACTAATACAGCCCAATATGCCATTGGCCTTCTTGGCAACAAGGGCACGCTGCTGACTCATATCCAGCTTCTCATCCACTGTAACCCCTAGGTCCTTTTCTGCAGAACTGCTGCTTAGCCAGTTGGTCCCCAGCCCGTAGCAGTGCATGGGATTCTTCTGTCCTAAGTGCAGGACTCTGCACTTGTCCTTGTTGATCCTCATCCGATTTCTTTTGGTCCAATCCTCCAATTTGTCTAGGTCACTCTGGACCCTATCCCTACCCTCCAGAATATCTACCTCTCCACCCATCTTAGTATCATCTGTGAACTTGCTGAGGGTGCAATCCATCCCATCATCCAGATCGTTAATAATAAATAATAAAATAATAATAATAATAATAATAATAATAATAAATACTTCTGTGATTAATTTTAAAAGGGAAAGGCAGTTGATTACAGAGAAAAGTAACAGTAGAGAGAGAATTGCTACCAGAAAACAGTCTGCCTCGGAAGTTCAGCTCTTGCCATTTTTATTTCAATTTTATTGTACACAGCCCATCCAATGAGAGCTCCAGTGACATGGTCTCAGACTTTAGTTGCTAACTTTACTGCTTTACACAGGACAATTTTGACTCTGAGAAATCATTTTTCATGAAAAGCCATATTCTGCTCTTGAATATGTGCAAAAAGCTTCCAATAATGTGAATTTAGTAAGACCCTCAATGATATAATTTGGCCCCAAGAACCCAAGAACTTTAGGAAGAGCTCCTATAATATTAGAAAATGAAATAGTGTAAACTACACCGTTATATTTGCAAAAGAATTAGAGAAAATATGCTTAAAAGCTAAAGAATCTTTGGGTAAAACTGTCCTCTCAGAAGCAAGCAGTGAACTTCAGAGTTGATATTCTGTCTGTTTCTAAATGCTCTTACCTCATCCCATGGATGTCAAGTTGGATTTTCTCAGCATAGAGATAAGTGAAGAAGAATGCTATTTTTATTAATGCCTAGAGACCCCAACTGAGATCAGGGTTCCATAGTGCCAGGTGCTGTACAAACACATAGTGGGAGATAAGTCCAGCCATAAGAAGTTTACAAGCTTAATAGACAGGACAGACAGATGGTGGGAATGGGACTGAGGAGCTCTGGTTTCAATTCTTAGATCCACTGCTGACTTCTTGGGTGATCTTAGTCAAGTCAATCTCTTTGTACATCAGTTCCCCAGTTCTGTAAAATGGGAATAAAAGTATTACCCTATTTCCTGGGGGAGTTTAAAGATAAATGTATCAATAAGTGCGAGGTGCTCAGGTGCTATGGTGATGGGAGGCATAGAAGTACCCAGAGAGTAAAGGCACAAAAAAGAATTGTGTCCTTCAGGACCTTTTTCCAGCTGTCCCCGCTCAGGCAAACTTCCCATTAACATAACCTGGAGTTTTGCCTATGACAAGATTACAGGATTAGGTATTTTTGAATAGGCAATTAAACCCCAATTCATTGAGATACTTACGCATGTACTTAACTCTCAGCGCATGAGCGATCCCATTGAAGTCAATACTTAAGTACCTTCGTGAACCAGGGCCTTATAGAGCAGCTTGAATTGGGAAGGAGGGGAAGGAACTGTTTTAAATTCTGCCTTCTCTGCCTTTCTGAATCTCCCCAAATGAACCAAGTGTTTTGTTATCTAAATTCTGTTTGGTTTGTAAAGCAAACTGAAGTCTCAGTTTCACTGCATTTGACCTTGATGACAACTTTGTTGTTAAACTTTGCAAAGCTAACTAGGCTCCTGAGTCTGCGTTATTAAACCTTACACAAATAGCACTGAGCACATGGAAAGAATAATAAAAGATTTTAAAGCCATAACTTGATGGCATGCTTTCCTGTAGTTGGGCCATTTGCAAGCTACTTTCTGCTCTGATCCCTGCCACATGCCGCTGTGCCATCCAGTCCCCTATTCACACAACCACCGCAAATGGTATCATTTTGCAACTAATTTACTTGCTTAGTGTTGGCCATTAGTCATTCCCAATATCCTCAATCTGCAGGTAATTTTCCACATTATTAGTTACCCACCTGTCTTATTAAACTGGACTTTCTGAAACCCTGTGTGTCTACGTTTCTGCACCTTTAGATCAAGCAAATAATTGCCTGTACCTGGAAGGAAGAATTTAATAGGAAGGATTATAGTTGATTCCAAAAGTTAATAACTACAGCATCTGGTTTCTCTTTTAACATTTAAATGATAAATTCAGTGCTCCTGAAGAGGAAAAAAAGTGAAAACACAGGAGAATTAAATCTTCTCATCATCTGTAGGCCAGGTTAAATATAGATGGGCAGAAGGTAGGTTTTGCTCTTCTCCACTTAATGTACCTCAACCTTGACCCAAAGGGACCAATCTTTATCACATTAAGAGAAAGAATTTCTCTGCACTGAGATGATACTTGGCTCCTTTTTCACTGAGAATGCCAAGTATGCTGTACTATGCAAAATCTTAGGCATCTTTGGTTGCTCTTAATGATAGACTATAGGTGTTCAGAGATGTCTCAACTCATTTCTATTCAGCCCTCTATAAAACCATCTGCACTGGAAGAGTTTAAAAATTGCTAGATAAAACTGGGAGTGTTATTTTCCAAATCAGTTCAGAAGGAAAAAAAAAACAGAATCAGGCTGTCCAGACTTGAGATGCCTAGAGATGCTCAGGGGCCTGAGAGCAGAACCTAGTTTGCACATAAATTGATATTTAAAAATCAAAAAACAGAAATAAATGCACACAGCAAGAGCTGATGCATTTTCCTTATTAGGCAAATAAAAACACGCTTGCTGCTTAAGTTCACCTGCAATGAAAACAAGAAGCCCAACAGCTATTCAAGAGGAGTAACAGACTTGGGCTCCAGCTTGCCTGACTCATTAGTCTTATGGATCACACATCCAGATCAAAGTACATTTGGCCCATGGGCCACCCTGGAGGTGCAGTACTTCTGAAAACAGATGACCATGGTGGGCATGTTGGTGGGTATTGTAATTAACCTATACTGGGGAAACCCTACTCATTAAGAGATTCAGCCCTAGAGTGTTATATGTCCCTTAAAAACTGTGGCAGTAGAACTGAAAGGAACTATTCTGGTCCCATTGCTCTAGTCTGGGTCAGGCACAATACCTGCTCCTCAGATGATGACTCAGATTTATAGGCTACAGGCTCACCAAGCCATCCTCCTGAAGAGGTAGAATGGGTATGCCAGGAAGCCATCTACTGTAGATGCTTGGCAGTGGGGAAGTTTTGAGACACACTGAACCTATGCAGCAGGCCCTGAGGCTGCAGAGAGCAGGAAGGTCCTGCAGGAAGGATGGTTTTCAGCTCAGTTTTACTCTTCTGCCAGTTTCTCCTCTGGGGGTTGGGAAGTCTATGATTTTATCCCCCACCCAGATCTGTCCGATTCAGTCAGTCAATCTCTGCACGGCTTTTCACTCCCAAAGTGTGTGTGTGTGTTGGGGGGAAGATGGAGAGGGGGGAAGAAGTCCCTCCTGCTACAGCAGCCTCCACTGGGAAACTGGGAAACTCAGTGAAACTGAGTGAAACTGGGAAGCCTCCACTGGGAAACTGCGTTGCCCCTATTGAGGGGCAGGAGCTCCTTAGCCCAGTATTGCTCTATTCTCCACACTGCTTCAACGTGAGGTCCGTGGACCCTGTCACACAGATAAAGATAAAAATTGAGGTGTCAATCAAAAAAGAGTGGTGCCAATACAAGCAATCTCCACAGCTCAACCAAAATTAAAACTTCCAACTATTATCTACGGGGAAAATAGAAAAGGTACTGAAACCAATTAAAACAGGGAACACCTGTGTCTTTGACAATGTATCACCAGAACTACTACAACATTTGGGGAAGAAAAGCCAACACTAGTTGTCCATCTTCATGTCCCACATCATAAAGGAGAACATGATACTCAAGATGTGGCAAAAAGCTAAGTAAAGACCACTCTTGAGCAGCCAGCTATCACCCGGTATTGCTCCTAAATTGTAGCTACAAACTCCTAGATCAAATTATCCTACAGAGACTAACACACACAAGAGGACAACTTTTGAGAGATGAATTTCAACCAAACTGAAACACCTGTTACCAAGTGCTAGCACTTACTAAGTACATTGAGAAAGGGTTTCAAGAGAAGAAGAAAATTGGTTCTGTCTCTTTTGACCTTAGAGCAGCCAATGGCATACTTGTCTGCTGTGCAAGATGTCAAGAGTTCGGCCTAGATGGGTTGTCACGGCAACTGAGCTGATGTGCCAAGGTACATGTTTTCAGGTGGCCCAGGGGCACAAAACCAGCACCTGGAGATTCCAGAAGAATGGATTCCCACAATAAAGTTGCTGGCATCAACTTTATTTAATGTACTCACCAATGACCTACCAACCGCTCCCTCCAGACATGTACGCTGACGATATCTGCTTGGCCTCAAGTGACTGTGACTTTCAAAAGATTGAAGAAAACTTGAACTGTGATATGGCAGCTATAGGTAACTATTGCAGGAAATGGAGACTGAAATCAATGCATCGAAGACCATGTCAACCTGCTTCAACTTATACCATGCTTAGATCCAGCTTAGCATCTGTTTGAGGTCAGTGGTTGGCTCATGATCCAAAGATAGTGTATCTAAGAGGTCACCCCAGATTGCACACTCACATACACTAAAATAGCCCAAAAGATCAAAAGCATTAAACTGTCTCCTGAACAAACTTGTTCTACCTGAACAAACTGGTTCCACCTGGGCAGCAAAGGTGCCAACACTGTATTGTATGGGGCTTGCTGTCTGCTACTCAGCTGGTGATTACTATGCCCCAGTTTGTTTCAAGTCTGACCACACTAGACTAGTAGACACACAAGTTAAAACATACCTTGCGAATTATCACAGGCACATTGAAGCCAACAAAATGTGTATAGTTACCAGTGACAGGCAATATTCCGCCATCTAACATCCAGATCACTAAGGTACAACTAATGCCACACTTGTTGCTGTTCAGGGATATATGGGATGTACCCTGCCATTGAATCATAGAATCATAGACTATCAGGGTTGGAAGGGACCTCAGGAGGTCATCTAGTCCAACCCCCTGCTGAAAGCAGGACCAATCCCCAACTAAATCATCCCAGCCAGGGCTTTCTCAAGCCTGACCTTAAAAACTTCTAAGGAAGGAGATTCCACCACCTCTCTAGGTAACCCATTCCAGTGTTTCAACACCCTTCTAGTGAAAAAGTTTTTTCCTAATATTCAACCTAAACATCCCCCACTGCAACTTGAGACCATTACTCCTTGTTCTGTCATCTGCTACCACTGAGAACAGTCTAGACCCATCCTCTTTGGAACCCCCTTTCAGGTAGTTGAAAGCAGCTATCAAATCCCTCCTCATTCTTCTCTTCTGTAGACTAAACAATCCCAGTTCCCTCAGCCTCTCCTCATAAGTCATGTGTTCCAGTCCCCTAATCATTTTTGTTGCCCTCCACTGGATGCTTTCCAATTTTTTCACATCCTTTTTGTAGTGTGGGGCCCAAAACTGGACATATTATTCCAGATGAGGCCTCACCAATGTCGAATAGAGGGGAATGATCATGTCCCTTGATCTGCTGGCAATGCCCCTACTTATAGAGCCCAAAATGCCATTAGCCTTCTTGGCAACAAGGGCACCCCATTGACTCATATCCAGCTTCTTGTCCACTGTACCCCCTAGGTCCTTTTCTGCAGAACTGTTGCCTAGCCATTCATTCCCTAGTCTGTAGTGGTGCATGGGATTCCTCGGTTGACTGCATAGCAGAAATCCTATCTGGACAGCGCTGCACTGTCCATTCAGCAGATATGACCATCAGCTCACTGTGGCAGACAAATGGGAGAAAGTCTCTGCCACCATCAGGAACTCCGCATCATTACTAGGCTGGATGAATGTCTACCTGGGCTTTGGAATCCCTTACAGCCTCTGGAGCCATCTTAACAGCTTCCAGTGGGATATGGGACACTGCTCCAAAACTGTCCATTCCTGGACCCTCCAGGACAGCCCATTGTGCATCTGTGGTACCATGGAGGTTGCTGAGCATATGCTGTATGGTTGGGGTTTTTTTTCCCCCTGGAGATCATTCCAAACTGAACACTGCTGATTGAAAGTCCACTGACTGACTCAAGTCTATTTAGCCTTTTTGTTTAAACTTTGCCTTCCTTGTCTTGCCCGCACACAATTGCTACCTACCTACCTGTCTGCTCCACAAGTAATCCCGTTGACATCAACGGGCCTGATTCTGATCTCACATTGGTTTAACACACCTGACTTCATTTAACTCCTTTTAAAGAAGCCGGGATTTCACCCATTGTCATTAATGGAATTATTCCAGATTAATACTGATGCAGCTGAGATCCGAATCAAGGCCAATAAGCTTATTTGTGGAGTAAGGTACTGTTCATCACAAGTAAGGGTGTCAGTATCAGGACTTGTATTACTTGTGGACAGTCAAACTGCCTACCTGAAAAATGGGTATAATACAGAGTTCACAGAGTTATGAATATTAATTAATTAATATTTGCACAGCTCTTTGAGGAGGATGAAAAGGTATATAATTGATAAGTATTATTCTTAGTTAATGTTTGCACGGTGCTCTAAGCTCCTTAGATGAATGATTCTGTATAAACGCACTCCCACTCCCCATTCTTTCCCCAGTATGCCTAAAAGTTGTGTGACATTTTGTAGCATATAATTGTTTGATATTGGAAATCATTTGTTTTCTTTGTCTTGATGTAGCTAGGGCTAGAGCTACACTACAGAGCCAGCATACACAACCCGCAGCATACACTAACAAGAGGAGTTTTTCTGCCACTGTAGGAACGCCGTGCCTCCCCGAATTATATTAGCTATGCCGACAGAAGCACACCTACTCAGCAGAGCTGCATCTATTCTGGGGATTTTGTCAGTCTAGCTGTGTCGTTCAGGTGTGTGGGTTTTTTCACACTTCTACCTGACAGAGGCATATGTTTTACGTATATACAGAGGTGAAAGTAAGCCGGTATGGTCCAGTACAACGTACTGTCAAGAGCCGGTACAAAGACGACCGTACCGGCAGGGGCAATCTTCCCAGGCCGGCAACTTAAAAAAGCCCTGGGCTCCGGGCAGCGGCCAGAGCTGCTGGCCCTTTAAATCACTGCCAGAGCCCCGGGGCTTCCAGCCGCCGCCGCAGCTACCACTACCAAGGGGCTCCGGCGGTGATTTAAAGGGCCCGGGGCTCCCAGCTGCCGCTACTGCAGCAGGAGCCCCAGGCCCTTTAAATCATGATTTAAAGGGCCTGGGGAATTAAAGGCCCCACCTCTTACAGTTGAGGCCCCGCCCCTTCCTGTTCCCTTCCCCACCCCTCACCGCTCAGGATCCCTGCCCTGTGTACCGGTAAGTCCCTTAAGTTACTTTCACTCCTGCATGTAGATAAGGCCTATGAAAAAGGAAAGTGGTGCAAAATAACATCCCCACTCTTCTGTGGTCAGAATGAATGCAGGTCTTTAGAAAAGGGGGGGGGGGGGGCGGAATTCTTGCTACTGGTTGAAACAAAAGACTTGATGTATCCAAAGTGTGAAATTCTCCCCTGTGCAGTAGGGCACTACAAGGCCCTACTTTGAGGTTATTAAATTCTTGACTCTCATTGCTAGCCAGGGTGGCAAATATAATAGTGAGGGGGTTTATGTTGAAACTTATCCACTAGGAACTGTACTGTGACTATTTTGTGACAACTCTTGGCGCAGCCACTAGCGGGTAAAGATTCTCTTCTAAATACACACTGTTGATCTACATGAAAAAGAAAAACCATGTTCTGTTACCAATCCCTTAACAAATTTTCTACCCTTCCATTGCTGTGCATTAAGGCCAAAGCTCTAATTGTTCCAAACACAGAACTCCCACTGAAATCAGCTGGAGTTTGGCTCAATTGCTGGCGGAGGCCCTTAATTCTGAAGTTTGACATAAAAATGCAGGCTGCCCCCTTCCAATTTTACACACAACTATATTGATAGCATTCAACTGTGCTAACAGCTCTTCTCTGCTCGTTTTGTTCCAATCTGTATTACGCTGTGTTCTACCCACTCGCGCCTTTAGAATGTAAATACTTTGCACAGACACTTATTATCTGACACAGGTCAGTTGACATCTGATCCAATGTCTATTAAAAACCTCATTGACCTCAATAAGGATGGAATCAGGACCTTATTACACAGCACCATGTTCATTAGGTAGGACGGGGAGGGACCTAACTCTATTTGGTGCGTTTAAAAATGCCATCTTTACAGCTCTAATAATAACAATAATGCTATTTCTTCCCACAGGTTCTACAGAAAGTGAAAGATTTTAATTATACTCAAACTCCAGAACACTTGAAGTCGTTGATCACAAAGGATTTCAGTTTATTCGGATTACGTTCCCCCCTTCCCCATCCAATCATTTTATTTTTCTGAGAACACCGACAAATGAGGCATTTCCCTCCCCGCTTCTTTCAAATGCCCCCCGCAAAAAAGTTACCTTTTATTTATGAGTGATCATTTTTTCCTGTCTATCTTTTGACAAATAACACGGCAAAAAATGATTAAGGGTCTCATTTTCCAATGTGACTTGGATGTTATTTATTGTCAAAATAAAAGTCACTTTGTGAATTGAAGTTTGTAATCATTTCTTCCCCCCTCCCACTTTCAGGAAATGGTTTTGTCAAAAAATGATGATATTGGAGAGTGCTGGTTTTGCTAATGACTGGTGAGAGTCCCTGTTGGGGGGGTGGGAGAGGGTATCACTAGTTATTTCATAGGAAAATATTCTTCGCAATTTTCAACTTTAATAGCCTTACTATAGTAACCATTTTACTGTGGATATCAGAGAATCCTGAATAGCTCCTACATATGAAGTATGAGAGATATAAGGTCCTATGAAGATGTCCTCTTCTCATTCCTGTGGAAACTGATGCACACCCAGGTATGCACATCCATATGCTATAAAACATTATGGAAGTCCCCATAGTTCTTCCCGGGTAAGATGCTGTCAGGTACTGAGTTCTCACAACTACCAATGGTTATTACAATCAAGTTGATTCTGTCCCCACTGAAACTGATGGCTAACCCCTTTGACCTGTATTGGTGAATAAAGGTGGCCTACTGGGTCTTTAAGGAACTCAACAACCTGCAGCAGTAGCTTAACACCTGGCAAGACTGGAAGTTAACTTCTGCATGGACCCCATTGTTGGAACTGCAATATGTTGGTCTCAACCATGAACCCATGGAAATCAGTGGGAGCTGTGGGTGCTCAGGACTTCTGCAAATCAAGCCATGTTTCTTTAAATGCTCAAACATGGATGTAGGTGCGTAACTTCAAGCAGGCACGCTCAGTAATGTTGCCCATAGTGTTTTTCATCAAAGGATCTCAAAGTGCTTTGCAAACAGCCCTTAGTTAAAGCCTTACCACAGCTCTGTGGGCTATGTTAGTGAAGGGTTGTTTATATCTATGTTACAAATGGAGAAAACCAAGCACAACGAGACAGCAGCAGAACACACAGGAAGTAGGAAACCTGGATCCCAGCCCCCTTCTTCATTCACTAAGCAAAAATGCCTCTCTGTGTAATAGCAGAAGAGTGGAAATTGAATAGGCAAATCAGCCTGTTATACAATCTATTGATTAAAGTTGCACTTCAACTTATGTCACTGTAAGTTACATTTGGAACCTGTTGGGGAAATGACGATGTCTTCTTTGTATTACATTAGGGCCTCGTTGCTCTAACGAAGATCAGAGCCCCAGTGTGCTAGGTACTGTACAAACATATAGTAAGACAGTGGTTCTCAACCAGGGGTCCGGGGCCCACTGGGGGGCCACAAGCAGGTTTCAGGGGGTTCGCCAAGCAGGGCTGGCATTAGACCTGCTGGGGCCCAGGATAGAAAGCCGAATCCCCCACCACCTGGGGCTGAAGCTCTGAGCTCCCAGTCCTGCCACCCAGGGCTGAAGCTGAAGCCTGAGCAACTTAGCTTCGCTGGGCCCCCTGTGGCGTGGGGCACTGGGCAATTGCCCTGCTTCCTACCGCCTAACACTGGCCCTGGCTGTTATATGCAGAAAACCATTTGTTGTGGCACAGGTGGGCCGGGGAGTTTTTATAACATGTTGGGGGGTGGGGGGGCCCTCAGAAAGAAAAAGGCTAAGAACCCCTGTAGTAAGAGACAATCCTTGCACTGAAGAGCTTACAGTCTAGGCCTTGCATACATGGGAAAGTTTTACCAGTTACACTAATATAGCAATATATCAATATTATACATGAATAACCCCGCCCCCTCCACCCCACATCCCTGTGTGCACACACTTATTCTGGTAAAAGACAGGCTTTTTTTTTTTCGGTTTAGTCTGAATCCCTGCTAAACACTTTTGTACTGTAATAACAGTTTACACGGGGTTTATGCCAGTATAACAATTGCATATCAAATTAAGTTCACACTATAGGTTACAGTGAACAATCTTTCCAGTATAGAAAAGATGGAAGGCAAGCAGAGAGGAGAAATAACCTTTGCAGGGCAGAGCCAAGGGTACAACCCAGATCTCTGGGTTCCCAGCCCAGTGCCCTACCTGCCAAGCCATACTGTCTTTTGCACACATCAAGTCTAACCAGCTCACAACTTGCAGCCAACCTCATTTTTAAAATCGTATTTGATCGGCGGCAGCTACAGACACTATTTCCCTCCTCAGTGTTCGGCAGCTGTCTTGCTGCAGCTCGCGAATGTGTCAGCCTCAAGAGGGAAGAGGTACATGTGTAGGTCACAGAGAGTTCAGAAAGAAAGAATTTAGGCAGCAAAACCCCGACACAAAACATCTAAGGAGAGACGATGGGAAATTGCCATGTGGGACTCCGAACTCCAGCTTGTTAACTAGCTCCTCACAAGCGTTGGCTATCCCTTTGCTCACACTCAGGCTTGACAGGACCGTCACAAAGCAGCTTACAAAACTGTCAAGCTCAAAGAGGAGGCTGGGTTCTTTTCACCCCCTACGACGCCAGCATTGTTTCCCCCCCATGAGGTAAAGGTTTGCTACCTGTTCATAAACACAGCTCCACTTCAAAGCTGCTTTTCCCTGTTGCAGCTGCTAATTTTTAATATTTGCCCAGATTATCTGCATCAAACTCAGTGACCCTGTTTTGTTTTTTGTTTTTCTTCCTGGCTCCTAAGCTTTGTGTTTCCCTTTGCCGTTCTGCTGTGGGAGGAGAAAAGCAGGCCAAAGGAGATTGTGGAGTTAGTTCAAACCCACCACAAACATTTCCTGTAAGGAAACAGACAGTAGCAGCTCCTCTCCGCAGGGCGATGGAACTTGAATAATGTTGATTTAATAAAGCACATCAGCGGCTCAGCGAGATAGCACGTAACAGAGCGAGGCATCAGCCAAATAAGATCCTGTACCGGAGCGTATAATACGGGAGCAGAGCACAGATGTCACCAGCTCGGCGAGACATTAGGGCACATAACACGCTGCAGCATCAGAGATGCTCCTGGGTTGAGCTGAAATTGCACCTGGACCCTCAACATACACCCAGTGTAATAACTGGCTTTTGACAAGCAGCTGCTAACTCAGTGGGTACCTGCCGTTTTATCTGTCGAGCTAATCTAAGCTAGCTAGTTCTTGTGCCTGCAGTGGGTCATGTGAGCACCGGAGTTGCATACAGACAGCTATCGACATTTAGGGGTCAGATCCAAGTGAGCAAGCAAAGCGCGCTTCCAGTTCATTCCTCCTGATGCGACTCCAGCGAAGGTGATGACGTTACGCCTGGCCTGGACTCAGTCCGTTATCTTCATGGCAGCACCTTCGTACAGAGCTGCTCCATTGCACCCCTGTGCCTAGTTGTGGGGGTTGTGCTAGGAGAGAATTTACAGCATCACAAGCCGGGAACTGAGCATGCCCAAAGGCTAAGGATCATTCAGTTGTACTAGCTGCTTCCATTTCACTTAAGTTTGCTCCTGCACTTTGCCAGGGCCAGGGCCATGACTGCACATTTGGAGTGAAATTCACCCAGTGGTGGTGAGTCCTTGCAAGTCTTTCCCCAGAGCTGGACCGTGGAAGTCCCTATACAGTGAGAAGGGGACACAGACAGTGCACATGGACAGGGGGAGGTATACCATGTGCAAGGAGAGAATACCTACTACATGCCAGGGAATTTGATGCCATGCGCACTCAGAATATGCATGGGTGGAGGTGCCCAGTGGGTAGAAAACAGGAAACAATACCCTCCCAGAGGATCCTGCTTGCTAAACTACAGACACAGAGAGGACAGAACAGGACAAGACACAGATGTGGTCTCCTCATCTCAAAAAAGATATACTGGCATTAGAAAAGGTTCAGAGAAGAGCAACTAAAATGATTTGGGTTGGAATGGGTCCCATATGAGGAGAGATTAAAGAGGCTAGGACTTTTCAGATTGGAAAACAGGACACTAAGGGGGGATATGATAGAGGTATATAAAATCATGAGTGGCGTGGAGAAAGTGAATAAGGAAAAGTTATTTACTTGTTCCCATAATATAAGAACTAGAGGCCATCAAATGAAATTAATGGGCAGCAGGTTCAAAACAAATAAAAGGAAGTTCTTCTTCACACAGCGCACTGTCAACCTGTGGAACTCCTTGCCTGAGGAGGTTGTGAAGGCTAGGACTATAACAGGGTTTAAAAGAGAACTAGATAAATTAATGGAGGTCAAGTCCATTAATAGATATTAGCCAGGATGGGTAAGAAATGGTGTCCCTAGCCCCAGTTTGTCAGAGGGTGGAGATGGATGGCAGGAGAGAGATCATTTGATCATTACCTGTTAGGTTCACTCCCTCTGGGGCACCAGGCATTGGCCACTGTCAGTAGACAGGATCCTGGGCTGGGTGGACCTTTGGTCTGACCCAGTATGGCCATTCTTATGTTCTTATGAGCTGTACCAAGAGCTGAAGTTGATCACAACCTGGGTGGTACGGAGGGGATTAAGAGCCCCCCCTTTACATCCTGGTGTGGCCTCCCCAGAGCTTGGGTGTGCACCAATGGGCACTGAATGCCACATACTCCCCGTCCCCCTGCAGGTTGCCAGCAGTAGCTAGGAAGGGCGTGGGGAGAGAGCAGAGCCATTGCACCAACCAGCACCGCTGAGCCTGCAGTCACGGGTGGTAGAAAGGAATCAAGGAGCGCTGATATCCACTGCTTACACAGGGCTTGTGGCAAAACCACTACCTAGCAACAAGCGAGGCAGGAGAATTTTTGTTTGCCAATTGGTTTAAGATTTAAAGGGGAGAAGAGGTGCCTGAATAAATACTCAGAAGTTTTGAATATTCATCAGTGTGGTATATTCATTGAATAAACAGTTCGGGTACGAGAAGGCCTCATCATAGCCCATTGGTCATCTCAGGATAGCAGTATGGCAACTGTTTTGCATTAGAACCCGCTCTATGTCAGGGAAATAATATTTTCCAGAGTATGATTATAATTCAGCCTTAAATAATGTGACAAGATATGCAGAGGAATTCTGCTAAAGTCTCTGACAAGGGGATAGAAAACCCGTTGCAGTTACAGAGACTCTAAGGACGTCTACCCTCATTTGTAATTAATGTCTCCTGTATGAATACAACCTGACCTTGTCTGTATGGTCTTGTCCAGACCTTTCAGGTTCCATATGTTATATACATTGCATGTCTCTCAATGTCTGTAAAAGCGTCTGGAACTTACTCCCTCCCCTCCATGAATTCAATGGTCATAGATAAACAAGGAGCCCTTGGATTTTTAAATACAGTCAAATCTCTACAAATTGTTCACATAACTGAAACACTATTAAAGGTGGGAGAAGAGGAAGGGGAAGAAAGAAAGATATTTATAGGGTGGAAAAATAAAATGCTCCATCAGAAACCCCAAATAGGATATCAAGACCTGTGAGGTCACTTGGAGATATGTACAAGCACACTGTTTGCCTATTGAACTGGGGATGAGATGAACCTAACCTTCCATATTTGTCTCTTTAGCACAGAGTGAAATTAATCAGCGAGAGAAAGACTGGGTCATTTTTTATGAAGGCTTTTGTGAGTAGTAATTTCCCTTGAGTAAGGACTGAATGGAGATTTTGAGGCTGTCTGAATCTATAGCTAAGGTGACTTAGGAGGTGATCTTGGGAGGAATGGAATTTCATGCGTCCATGCTGCATATTGCACAACTTGCTGAGTCCATGGTATTTACTTGGTGTGTTTGGGGGTGGGAGGAGGGCGGGAAGATTCAGAAGGTGAATTCCACCTTTACTTCAAAAAGAAAAGGAGGACTTGTAGCACCTTAGAGACTAACCAATTTATTTGAGCATGAGCTTTCGAGAGCTACAGCTCACTTCATCGGATGCATACTGTGGAAAGTGTAGAAGATCTTTTATACACACAAAGCATGAAAAAATGGGTGTTTACCACTACAAAAGGTTTTCTCTCCCCCCACCCCACTCTCCTGCTGGTAATAGCTTATCTAAAGTGATCACTCTCCTTACAATGTGTATGATAATCAAGGTGGGCCATTTCCAGCACAAATCCAGGGTTTAACAAGAACATCTGAGGGGGCGGGTAGGAAAAAACAAGGGGAAATAGGTTACCTTGCATAATGACTTAGCCACTCCCAGTCTCTATTCAAGTTACTTGTATTCAATTTGCAAATGAATTCCAATTCAACAGTCTCATGCTGGAGTCTGGTTTTGAAGTTTTTTTGTTGTAATATCACAACTTTCATGTCTGTAATCTAATAGAGAGATTGAAGTGTTCTCCGACTGGTTTATGAATGTTATAATTCTTGACATCTGATTTGTGTCCATTTATTCTTTTACGTACAGACTGTCCAGTTTGACCAATGTACATGGCAGAGAGGCATTGCTGGCACATGATGGCATATATCACATTGGTGGATGTGCAGGTGAACGAGCCTCTGATAGTGTGGCTGATGTTATTAGGCCCTGTGATGGTGTCCCCTGAATAGATATGTGGGCACAGTTGGCAACGGGCTTTGTTGCAAGGATAGGTTCCTGGGTTAGTGGTTCTGTTGATTGGTATGTGGTTGCTGGTGAGTATTTGCTTCAGGTTGTGGGGCTGTCTGTAGGCAAGGACTGGCCTGTCTCCCAAGATTTGTGAGAGTGTTGGGTCACCCTTCAGGATAGGTTGTAGATCCTTAATAATGCGTTGGAGGGGTTTTAGTTGGGGGCTGAAGGTGACAGCTAGCGGTGTTCTGTTATTTTCTTTGTTAGGCCTGTCCTGTAGTAGGTGACTTCTGGGAACTCTTCTGGCTCTATCAATCTGTTTCTTCACTTCCGCAGGTGGGTATTGTAGTTGTAAGAATGCTTGACAGAGATCTTGTAGGTGTTTGTCTCTGTCTGAGGGGTTGGAGCAAATGCGGTTGTATCGCAGAGCTTGGCTGTAGACAATGGATCGTGTGGTGTGGTCATGGTGAAAGCTGGAGGCATGTATGTAGGAATAGTGGTCAGTAGGTTTCCGGTATAGGGTGGTGTTTATGTGACCATCATTTATTAGCACTGTAGTCTCCAGGAAGTGGATCTCTTGTGTGGACTGGACCAGGCTGAGGTTGATGGTGGGATGGAAATTGTTGAAATCATGGTGGAATTCCTCAAGGGCTTCTTTTCCATGGGTCCAGATGATGAAGATGTCATCAATATAACACAAGTAGAGTAGGGCCGTTAGGGGACGAGAGCTGAGGAAGCGTAGTTCTAAGTCAGCCATAAAAATGTTGGCATACTGTGGGGCTATGCGGGTACCCATAACAGTGCCGCTGATTTGAAGGTATACATTGTCCCCAAATGTAAAATAGTTATGGGTAAGGACAAAGTCACAAAGTTCAGCCACCAGGTTAGCCGTGACATTATCGGGGATAGTGTTCTTGACGGCTTGTAGTCCATCTTTGTGTGGAATGTTGGTGTAGAGGGCTTCTACATCCATAGTGGCCAGGATGGTGTTATCAGGAAGATCACCGATGGACTGTAGTTTCCTCAGGAAGTCAGTGGTGTCTCGAAGGTAGCTGGGAGTGCTGGTAGCATAGGGCCTGAGGAGGGAGTCTACATAGCCAGACAATCCTGCGGTCAGGGTGCTAATGCCTGAGATGATGGGGCGCCCAGGATTTCCAGGTTTATGGATCTTGGGTAGTAGATAGAATATCCCAGGTCGGGGTTCCAGGGATGTGTCTGTGCGGATTTGATCTTGTGCTTTTTCAGGGAGTTTCTTGAGCAAATGCTGTAGTTTCTTTTGGTAACTCTCAGTGGGATCAGAGGGTAATGGCTTGTAGAAAGTGGTGTTGGAGAGCTGCCGAGCAGCCTCTTGTTCATATTCCGACCTATTCATGATGACAACAGCACCTCCTTTGTCAGCCTTTTTGATTATGATGTCAGAGTTGTTTCTGAGGCTGTGGATGGCATTGTGTTCTGCATGGCTGAGGTTATGGGGCAAGTGATGCTGCTTTTCCACAATTTCAGCCCATGCATGTCGGCAGAAGCACTCTATGTAGAAGTCCAGTCTGCTGTGTCGACCTTCAGGAGGAGTCCACCTAGAATCCTTCTTTTTGTAGTGTTGGTAGGGAGGTCTCTGTGGATTAGTATGTTGTTCAGAGCTGTGTTGGAAATATTCCTTGAGTCGGAGACGTCGAAAATAGGATTCTAGGTCACCACAGAACTGTTTCATGTTCGTGGGGGTGGAGGGGCAGAAGGAGAGGCCCCGAGATAGGACAGCTGCTTCTGCTGGGCTAAGAGTATAGTTGGATAGGTTAACAATATTGCTGGGTGGGTTGAGGGAACCATTGCTGTGGCCCCTTGTGGCACCTAGTAGTTTAGAAAGTTTAGTGTCCTTTTACTTTTGTAGAGAAGCAAAGTGTCACTATCCAGCTACTTGACTAGCCACTCCCGCTGGTGGGGGACAAATAAATGAACAAAAAAACCCAGTAAACTAGATCGATCAATGGCAGGAATTTAACTTAATTTTTTTTGGGGGTGGAGGTGGGAGGGGAGGTGGGGATACTATGCTCTCTTATTTCCATTTTAACTGGTCTCCTGGAGTGAATCCAGTTTAGGTAGTGTTTGCTATGAAGTTTTGGCATTTGTACAGCCAAATTGAAATGAAAACAGGAGAGGTGATCAAGTCTGTTTCAAAACCCACTTTTTCTGAAAGTCTGCTAAACTTCCCTTCATGTTTGGCGAGATGTTGCCTAAGCCTTCCCCAAGCTCCAGCAATCCTGCTTTACAGCTGATTGTAAATTCTCGAAGTCTTCCTTTAGAACCTGAAGTTCAAAAAGGGAGTGATGCATCACCCCCGCACACCCCTACAAGAAGTTTCAAAGGCATAAGCCTATTTGAGAAGACTTCTAAGATTTCTCTGGAAACATATAGAAAGGGGAATGCTGTGAATCTCCTACAAATTATACAAAGATGACTTGAAAAGCTACAGTATGTCAGTTTTCAAAAGTTCTCATAACCCCCCTGAGACTGTGAAATTCACAGATATGTTGATTTATGCATTTATTGGCTGTTTCCCCAGGGTAAACTGCATTAGGGACTGGACTTTTTAAAAAAAAATATGGACATAAATATAAAATAGACAAGTAAAAGTGCAAAAGGAGAAATCAAAGGAGAAAAAAGAATAAGAATAAGAGAAATGCTTTAATCATTCCAATGTTTCTCTTTTTTAGTTTGAATTCTCTCTTAATCGCCATCTTCACAATGCACTGATCTGCACAGTTCATGTCAGGCTGTAAGAATCTAAGATGGATAGATCTGAAAAGGAAAGTAAGAGGTAGCAGCAACAGGAGGTGGTGCTAGCAGCCGATGGTAGAGGGACAGCATGTGTTTTTCATGCAAAGGGGGATGGGTAGCATCCAGTGCTTAGAGTGCGGGAACCAGGAATTGAAATTGTGACAGCTGCCATCTTAGCCAGCACCACGATTGAGCCTGGGACAGCCCACGCTTAAAACTTGAGCTGTGGAGACAGCTTGAGTTGAAGAGCCAGGCTCTATAGCTGAGGGCTATAAAGAGTTACAACCACTGTGGATCAGCCCCAGAGTGAGTCATGTAACATATACTGAGCAATGGGCTATAAGCCACGTGGGCTTCTTTTCCCCAGCTGTAGCTACGACTCTGACTTGCTCTGTAACCTTGAGCAAATCAGTTAGAGCAAAATTGTGCCATGATCCCATGTGGGTACTCAGGGGAATAAAGGGGAGCAGGATTTCCTGACAACTTCCCTTCAAAAATGCATAGAACCCTCCCAGATCTTGGACCTGGTACAGACAGAGGAGGTACTGTGGGGCTGTTGCTCCCTTTCTTCAGCCAATGAGCAGGGCGAGGCAAAGAGCAGGTGGATCATCGGGTCCCATCCTTACCTGTCAACCAGCAGTGTTGGCCAAGCACATGGGGAAGCATGCAACACGCTGGCAATCTGAGCTGCTGTTCCTACCTAGAGCTTCTGCTAGGGTGCGGGAGCTACACATCATCCCCTACACAGGACAGAGCCTAAAAGGTTATGCTACCCATCAGCTGTACCTCAGTTCCCCCCCGCCAACCCAATAGCCTAGGGATAGTAATGCTCAACTCGCAGGGGCCTTGTGAGGCTTATATAATAATGCCTGTAAAGTGCTTCAAGAGGAAAGGCTCTCGATCAGTTCAAAACAATACTTTGAATTTATTGTTATTGATCTTTTTTAATCTAGCAAACATAGAATCAGAATGGTAGGACTGGAAGGGACCTCAGGAGGTCATTTAGTCCAGTCCCCTGCACTCATGGCAGGACTAAGTATTATCTAGACCATCCCTGACAGGTGTTTGTCTAACCTGCTCTTAAAAGTCTTCAATAATGGAGATTCCACAACCTCTCTAGGCAATTTATTCCAGTGCTTAACTGCCCTGACAGTTAGGAAGTTTTTCCTAATGTCCAACCTAAACCTCCCTTGCTTCAATTTAAGCCCATTGCTCTTTGTCCTAGCCTCAGAGGTTAAGTACAATTTTTCTCCCTCCTTGTAACAACCTTTTATGTACTTGAAAATTGTTATCATCCCTTTCTGCAGTACTCCTTCCTAGGCAGTCATTTCCCATTTTGTATGTGTGCCACTGATTGTTCCTTCCTAAGTGGAGTACTTTGCATTTGCACTGATTGAATTTCATCCTATTTACTTCAGATCATTTTTCCAGCTTGTCCAGATTCTTTTGAATTATAATCCTATCCTCCAAAGCACTTGCCACACACACCCCCACCCCAAGCTTGGCATCATCCACAAACTTTATAAGTGTATTCTCTCTGCCATTATTTAAATCATTGATGAAGATATTGAACAGATCTGGTCCCCGAACTGATGCCTGCGGGACCCCACTCGTTATCCCCTTTGAGCAAGACTATGAACCACTGATAACTACTCTCTGGGAACGGTTTTCCAACCAGTTATGCACCTACCTGATAGTAGCTCCATGTAGGTTGCATTTTCCTAGTTTGTTTATGAGAAGGTCATGCAAGACAGTATCAAAAGCTTTAATAAAGTCAAGATATACCATGTCTACCGCTTCCCCCCTATCCACAAGGCTTGTTACCCCATCAAAGAAAGCTGTCAGGTTGGTTTGACATGATTTGCTTTTGACAAATCCATGCTGTTACTTATCATCTTATTATCTTCTAGATGTTTGCAAATTGATTGTTTAATTATTTGCTCCATTATCTTTCAGGGTACAGAAGTTAAGCTGACTTGTCTGTAATTTGCCAGGTTGTCCTTATTTCCTTTTTTATAGATTGGCACTATATTTGCCCTTTTCCAGTCTTCAGCATCTCTCCTGTCTTCCATGACTTTTCAAAGACAACATGTAAAGCAACTTGACGATGACAGTCAGACTATTAAACTCATTCCCTTTTACCTGATCACTCACCCTACATTTAATCTTGGGCTTTGAATTTCCATAGGAGTATCTTTTTTGAGACTCTTTTGGCATAGCTTTGAACTGATCAGATTAATCAGAGGCGTTAGTTTTAGGATATAGATATTCAGGCCTGTCTGTAAAGGCCTGTACTCTAAGAATTTAGGTGTATTCTTATCACTTGGCTAGTTATAGAGGTATAAGAGAGAGAATCAAAATCACTGTCTGCCAGTGTAAGGTCCTTCTCTTACTGTGACAGTCTGAGGCCCTGTTCTTAGGCTCAGGCCTTTGGCTAAGCAACAGAGGCTGCCGTAAGCTGGGAAGCGACCGGGTCACCTCCTCACATTCCAAACTAGTCACAATGAAATAAGGTGCTATTGGGCTGTTAGGAATACAATCCTGTCCTGATAGTGCCTATCGCCTCCAGAGAAAGGAAAGTGCCTAGAAAATGTAAAAGGAAACTTAGTTTGATAGCATCCTGTCTGGCAAGAACTCACTAATCAATAGCTGGGATGTGAAATCCTCATTTCTTTGTTGTTCTATCACCGTAGTCCCCATTTCCCTATTGTTTGTCTGTATAATCTCTGTCTGGTTCTGTGATTGTTCCTGTCTGCTGTATAATTAATTTTGCTGGGTGTAAACTAATTAAGGTGGTGGGATATAATTGGTTACATAATCATGTTACAATATGTTAGGATTGGTTAGTTAAATTTCAGGAAAATGATTGGTTAAGGTATAGCAAAGCAGAACTCAAGTTTTAATATATAGTCTGCAGTCAATCAGGGAGTGGGTGGGTGGGTAGGTGGGTGAGTGGAGGGGGGATGGAAACAGGGAATGGGGGTAGGGAAATTGGAATGATGTTTGGCTAAGGGCGGGAATGGGAACAGGGACACAGGTGTAAGGCTCTGTGGTGACAGAGCTGGGAAGGGGGATACTAAGGAAGGAAACTGGAATCATGCTTGCTGGAAGTTCACCCCAATAAACATTGAATTGTTTGTACCTTTGGACTTCGGGTATTGTTGCTCTCTGTTCATGCGAGAAGGACCGGGAAAGTAAGTGGGTGAAGGAATAAGCCCCCTAACAGTTAGATATGAAATAAGGATCAGGACTTTTGGGATTGGCTCTCCCAACTGATTTGCTGAGCATGGATGAGTCTGACATATTTTGACAGCAATGGTAGTTACACACAGGAACCGCACATGGCTTAATGGGAGAATATGTTAAGTAATGGCAGAGCCCCAACAAGGTTTAGAATTGAGGGTGGAGTCACATTAGTGTGGTTGAGTCTGGATGTTTATCCAGTCTATTTGACCATCTTTAGTGTGTATAAGTGGGATGGAACAGGTTTTCTGCACCTCTTGTGAAGATAGGTATTGAATTACCACTGTAGGGATGACTATGCAAATGAAAGAATGTCCTATTGATATGAAAGCAATCATTCAAAGCATCATCAAACATTGTAGGGAGAGTGGTCACTTTGGATGAGCTATTACCAGCAGGATAGTGAGTTTGTGTGTGTGGTTTTTGGGAGGGGGTTGAGGGGGTGAGAGCACCTGGATTTGTGCAGGAAATGGCCCAACTTGATTATCATGCACATTGTGTAAAGAGTTGTCACTTTGGATGGGCTATCACCAGCAGGAGAGTGAATTTGTGTGGGGGGGTGGAGGGTGAGAAAACCTGGATTTGTGCTGGAAATGGCCCAACCTGATGATCACTTTAGATAAGCTATTACCAGCAGGACAGTGGGGTGGGAGGAGGTATTGTTTCATATTCTCTGTGTATATATAAAGTCTGCTGCAGTTTCCACGGTATGCATCCGATGAAGTGAGCTGTAGCTCACGAAAGCTCATGCTCAAATAAATTGGTTAGTCTCTAAGGTGCCACAAGTACTCCTTTTCTTTTTGCGAATCATTCCAGTGTTTCTCTTTTTGCTCTGGGCAGCCAGCTCTTCTTAAAGCCATAGGGTGGTCTTTTCAGTTGAGGTTACAGTCCTCATCAGCTCAGTCAGGAATGAGACCAAGGGCCGAATTACCTGCCCCTCCCCCCCCCACCCCGAACAAAGGTGAACAAGAGATGCACCAGAGGAAACAGTGGCATTTGAACCTTCCCTTTCAAGTCACCTGTAGCTGCTCTTTGCCTTTGTTGCTACAACCATCCCTGCTTAGTGGAAGCTTTGCTTGATCATAGGCAGAGATTTATCAGTTTTGGGCTTGGCCCCTTCCTGCCCACCTGATCTCTGCAGTGGCTGGAACATGCCTAGAGCAACTCTTTTTTAAAGAGATGCTCTAGTTCAGTGAAAGAAAGATGTGGCAGCAACAAGAAATGGTCCGAGCAGCAGGTGTTGGAGACAGATAACAGGGGCTTTTGTATGGGTCCCAGTGAGACAATCCCATCTAACACTAACAGCACTTGGACACCCTACCTCCCATCAGCACATCCCTCTAGACACTCCTACCTACTCTAGCCCTATTTCCATGTCCCACCCTCACTAGTGCTTGCGGGCATGGTATTCTGATCAGAAGCTGAAGTTTCTGGTTTATCTGCAAATTAACTCATTAAGTATCTTGCATGAAATGTCACATAGGGAGCTGCACAAAACTTGGTAGCTCTAAACAACTGGGGTCTGGGGTCTTCGTCCCACCCTTGTTGTACTGCATGGGAGTGGTAAGGAGTGAGGTTGTGCTACGGTCAAGGACAGGCATTTCTTTGGCCTGTTAGTGTTTTATTCCTTCCCCGCTAAGCCCCTTTTCCCCTCCCGACTGGTTGCTTAACTTTGCCTTGAGATAGGGGTTGAGGCAATCTTAAAGTGTGCTCTCGAGTAACACTTTAACTGCTCTTATCTGTTCCCATTGTACTAACAACCCCACCTGACTAGGCAGAAGCAACATCACAGTGTGTTTGTCTTTCGTTTACATATATTAGTGTAAGATCTAAGAGTATCAAAAAGTCAAACCTAAAATTCTTTCCCAGGCTAACAAACAGACCTATATACTAATAAGATGGTATGGCTGAATCTGGCCCTTAGTGTTAAGTGAAATTTTGGCTTTGTTTTCATCCATGGTGCCCCACTGAGTTTAATGGGATTACAAGGACTCAGAAGCTGGACCCTTTTTCTTTCACTGGGATCAAATTGAACTTAAATATTCAGCAAATGCTGAGCTTACTGTGATCCTTCAAAGGTAAGGGACCCTTTATTCGTAGAGTGAGACGTTAAGATAGTGTGGGCAGAAAATATGGTTAAAAAAGGGGGTGGGTTGGTGTGAATTTGCCAAATACATAAGAATAAATACTGCAAATGATATGGGAGAAGGCGAGAGAGGGAAGGACTACAGTGCTGAGAGTCAGAGATGATGAGTTCTCATTGCAGAGATAGCCCATGTCTGCTGATGGGGGAGAGGGAGCAGATTGAGGGCAGCCAGCTTCAGCAGTGCTACTGAGCATGCTCAGTCCATGTGAGCATGCTCAGTAAAAGCCAAGGAGCACACAGGGGAAGGAGAAGAGGAGGAAAATGACCCCACATGCCTTCCCTCCTCCACTAGTCACCTTTGTCTCATTGTGCTTCTGAAATAGACCCACTCTATGTACACTTATTCAAGTGACTATGGCCTTACCCTTCAAGGTCAAAGCAATTCTGGGGGTGGGGAAATAGAACAGGAAGAACTCCTGTTAACAAAGTTGTAAGGAGACCACCAAACCCTGCTGAAGAAATTTCACAATCAGATAGTGTTTCTCTTCATGTCAGCATTTTTTTTCAAAAATGTTTACCAAATAATACAGATAAGATATCATTGTGAATTTCACTTATGAGAAGTTGGTTGCAAGTACATAAAATTCAAAAATCTGAAACTAAAGGTGATTTGACTGGACACAAATATAACATTATGTGGTTTTCTGACTGGATGAGCAAGCCACAAATCTTAAGATCAAGCTTCCATTGCAAATACTGACATTTTGTAAAACACACCTTCCATTAATACCTTCTAATAGTCATCTAAAATTAGCAGTTCCTATTAGCATCCCAGCCAGCAAACTCATTAACTAGAATAACCACAGAAAACAAACACAGAATGAGGGCCAAGTCAGTCATGGAGAATTCATTTCAAGATTCAAACAAATATTTGCAGATCATTTACAAGCATGTTTTACCCAGCTCTAGCAAAAAGTTCATATTTGTGTGAATTTTATGAAAAAAGTCTACCACACAAGTGCAGAAGAGCCCCGTGGCCAGCGCTGGAAAAGATATATATATATATATAAAAGCTTTTGAACATATGAAGGCATACACACAAAACCAGCATCAACTTTGCAAAGGTAACAGTGGGGGAACTTCAAAGAACCTGGAGGCTGGTTTGGGTAATTATCCTGAAATTTGGATTTTTTTTTTTTTTGCCTGAGCTATACAGACCTAGCTGAGTCCCACTTGGACTTATCCACAAGTCCAACAAAAACATTCCTCCCCTACATACACTCATACAGCCACCCACTTTTACTACTCCTGGAATCTATTCTTTCTCAGAAGCCCGCTGGAGCTCTCCCTTACTCACAATAAAAACCATCAACCTTGGGAGCCTCCATCCTGACCACCTCCCACTCTAACTTGTCACCCCTAATGGTCAAACCCACTTTGCCTACTTTTGCTATCTTTGCGGGTGGATGACAGTAGAATATTTCCTCTACCCCTTTTCTAGTGTCCTCTGAATACATCAGATGGAGGTTACTGTGATGAAGCCTTCAGTGGCCAGGCAGCCTCCTGGTTAGATCATTGGTCAGAGAGGTTGTAGGGGGACCTGGGCCCTCCATCTTCACCAGGTCCTAACCCAGGGCCCTGCGTGGTTCAACCCCTAGCCAGGGGAGATGGGTCTCCCTCACAGCTTGGGGGGATTCAAAACCAATGTCCCTGGGCTACTTCCTACTCAAAGTCTCTTTAGTTTAGGGTGTGGCCCCACTACTCTAGTTACCCCATGGTGGAGGCTTATCTGCAGGCTCCCCTTGGCAGAGTGTGGTGTTTAGATGCTGCTTGTAATTGTTAGAACTGGGAGCACTGGTTGTTGGGAGTCTGAAAGGACAGGAAACAGGAAGGGGTGGGGAGGAGTTGAGAGGCTGGGAGAAAGCTACAGAGAGTGCAGCAGCAGCTTGGTAAAGAGGTTTCCACTTCAAAAATAAAGTCCTGTTGAAGCTTGTTAGTATCTTGCATGGTTGATATAACATTTTGGTGATGAGGATGGATCTTCTGCCTCTGAACCCACCTGCACCCTTTCTGCAAAGCCCAGGTGAGCCTCCAATTGCTTTTACTACCTGGATCCATTTGTTTGAGACTTATCTGCTTGCAATCAGTGCTACAGAGATTTCTGAAGTAAGAAAGCATGCTCTGCTAATCCACTGCCTTGGAGCAGAAGGGCAGTGTATATTTTACACTTTTCCCCTTGCAGATGATAAATACTCACCGCATTAAAGAATGTTTTTGTGCCAAAAGTGAATGTAGTAACTAATCACTACAGATTTGGCCAGCGTGAGCAGAAACCAGGGGAAACTATAATGCAGTATATTGCTTCCCTGAGGAGTCTGATTGTAATTTGTGACTTTGGGAATATGGCAGTTGAGATGATTAGAGACCAGCTCATTGAGAAAACAACCATGCTTCATGTAAGAGAACCCTTATTCTAGAACCACAACTTACAGTAGAAAAAGCAATAACCATTGCTACTCAGATTGAACCAGCTAGAGCTGAAGCCAAAATAATGAGAATGGATACAGGAGGCACAGTCCAGGCTGTGATTCCTTTGCAGAAAAGTTCACTACCACTGCAGACACACAATTGCAAGAGGAAAACTAATGAAAAACCACCGAATCAGCAAATTCAAAATACAGTAAAAGCATGTTTTCGTTGTGGATCCCCACAACACCTTGCAAGCTATGCAGGATGTCCAGCAAAAGTAGCTCAGTGCAATCATTGCAAAAAATTGGACATTTTGCTAAAGTATGTTGCAATAGCCAGTTCAATCAACAGGTGCATGCAGTTACAATACAAGATGTTACTGTGCTGAGAGTGGACAAAATCACCACCGCACATATTCCAGAACAGATAAAGTGCACTGTAAATGTTTCCGCCATACCCTCAGGCAAACCACATTCTATTCAGTTAATGTTGGATGCTGGCTCAGGAGTATCTATACTACCTGATTCCTTCTATCTGCATTACTTTAAAGGTGTGCCTCTTACTGAACCTAAGCTTCACTTGGTGTGCTATTTGAAAAACCATATTCCAGTACATGGCTGCTTGCCAGTAATAGTACTTTTGGTGATTGCTGTATAACTGCAGAGTTCTACATTGTCCACAAAGGCATTCCTATCCTTGGCAGAGATTTATTGGCTGCTTTAAATCTTAGGATAGTTAATGGACGAATTGATCTTCCTCAGCAAAGCACTCTTGCGGTACACACACCAGTTTCAGCTGGGACCCAACACCAGGTTGAGGAGAAACTCGGCTGTGCTTATGGGTTTCTGCATAAAGTTAAAATGCGGAATAATGTGATGCCTGTACGACAGAAGTTACAGTGCTTACCATTTTCAGTCAGGGAAGCTGTTTCAGATGAACTTAGAAAACTTGTTCAAAAGGACATTACTGAAGAGATTGACTCCTTGGAATGGGTTTCACCTATAGTAGTGATGCAGAAGAAGGGTGAAGGCATTTGCCTTTGTGTGGACTTAAGGGAGCCAAATAAAGCTGTTGTAAAGCCAAATAAAGCCATTCTCTTCCTCACACAGAAGAAGTATTTGCAGAACTTCATGGAGCATAGATGTTTTCTACTCTTGATTTGCAGAGCACATCCTACGAGGTTATGTGACATGAAGATAGCAGAGATCTCACAGCATTTATTACACACGAGGGACTATTTCGTTTTAAACATGTTCCATACGGTCTCGCATCTGCCCCAAGTGCCTTTCAAAAAATGATGTAATTGACTCTGAAGAATCAACATGGAGTTCAGTGCTATCTGGATGATATCGTGTTTAGAAATACTTCTGAGGAGCATGACAATAACCTACAGGCTGTACTAAACTGCATCAGCACAGCAGGCCTCCAGCTCAATAGATCCAAATGCAAATTTAGACAAACTGAACTCTCCTTTCTGGGGCATACAATTTCACAGGCTGGACTAAAACCTGATCCAGATCATATCCTGTCAATTTCAAATGCTCCTCCTCCAACAGATTTGCAAACCTTACATTCCTTCTTGGGTCTTACATCCTGGTATGCAAAATTCATTCCCAATTATGCTTCTGTCATTGAACCATTACGAGAATTACTACGGAGAAGTTCAACTTAGTGTGGACAACAGATGCACAAGCTAGTTTCAAAACAGTGAAAGACTTGATTGTACATAGTCCAGTACTTGCACTATTCAGCCCTGCATTGCCCACAATTGTAACTACTGATGCTTCTGATTATGGACTTGGGGCTGTTCTCACACAACTGCATGAGGACAACACAGAGAGGACTGTTGCATTTGCTTCAAGGACACTAAGTAATGCTGAGAGAAAATATTCTAAAGTCAAAAAAGAAGCACTTGCTTGTGTCTGGGCTACTAAAAAATGGAGAATGTGTCTGTGGGCCATAAAAAATGTGTCTGTGGGCCGTACGTTCAAGTTGCACACAGACCAGAGCCCTTTGACGACATTGCTCACCACAAAAGGACTGGGAAGAGCATTGCTCGATTGTCTGCAAGACTACTCTCTCTTAATTATGAACTGGAATATAAGCCTGGAAACCAAATGTGGTTGCTGATTGCCTTTCTTGCCTGCCTTTGCCTTCACCAGATGGTCTACCGGAGGATGAGGATGTCATGGTTGTGCTTATTACAAGCACTCTCACTGCAGTTACAAGAGAACAATTTCAAGCTGCTTCTTCAGTGTGTCCTATTCAACAAAAACTATGGGAATTTCTGACAAAGAGATGGCCCAGTCACCCTAAACACCTTGACCCAGTTTTGCTGCCTTATTTTAGAGTACGGGATGAACTTTCTTTGTTTGATGGCTGTGTGCTACAAGGTACACACCGTCTCCTTGTGCCAGAAGAATTACAGTCAAAACTCATACACCTGGCACACGATACTCATCAAGGAATTGTCCGAACCAAACAACGATGACACAATCTGTATTGGTGGCCAAGGATGGACTCTCAAACTGAAGCACTCATAAAATCCTGTGTCACTTGCCAAATGCATGATAAGACAGCAGTGACATGTACCCTTCGATTACAGCCCGTTCCTCTTCCTGAATCTTCATGGGAAAAAGTGGTGATTGACATTGTAGGACCCTTTGATACTGCTCCAATTGACTGCCGTTATGCTATCACTTTAATAGACTATTTCAATAAATGGCCTGAGGTAGCATTTACATCGCAAATCTCTTCTGCCACAGTAATTAAGTTCCTCTCTTCAGTTTTTAGCAGGGAAGGTAACCCCAAAGAACTGGTTTCAGATAATGGTAGTCAATTTACTTCCCTAGAGTTTGAAACTTTTCTAGCACAGAGGAACATTTTATACAGAAGTTCATCCCTATGTTACCCTCAAGCCAATGAGGAAATCAAATGGTTTAACAGAAATTTGAAAGAGAGTTTGCAAATAGCTAAACTGGAAGGGCGATTGTGGATACTCTTCACTACTGATTTCTTGCAAGCATACCGGGCTACATGACATGCCACAATGCAAAGATCACCTGCAGAGTTACTGCATGGGAAACAGATAAATACTAAATTGAACATTGCTGGATTGTTAAAGGCACAACCTGATGCCCCAAACAAGGATGATGTGAGAAAAACAATTGAACAGAAACAAGCAAAGTCTAAGGCTTTCACAGACAAGAGGCGGGGTGCTAAGGAACCAAAGTTTGAGTGTGGTTCCTTCGTTAGAATACAAAAACCTGGAAGGGGACCAAAAATTCACAGCTCCTCTTAAAATCATAGAGAAGAAGGGACCTTATACCTACTGACTTTCTGATGGGTGGGTATGGAATGCTTCTTATCTTGCACCTGCCTATGCACCCAGAGGAGTTTGTGCCAACACACAGTCTGCATTGGATGACTTCACCGTAGTACCAACACAACAAGACATTGCACTGGAAACGGGGCTTGAGAGACAGCCCATCAGACCCAGACGACCACCTGTCTGGACTAGAGACTATGTTATGTAATATCTACCATGTTTTCAGTGTAATATTTCTGCCAACAGTGTAGTGTCTTGTTTCATATTTGTTCCTGTGGTTAGAACAATCATGTTTATTGTAACTGGGAGAGTTTCTTAAGAGAGGCGGGAATGTGGTGTTTCGATGTTGCTTGTAATTATTAGAATTGGGAGCACTGGCTGCTGGAAGTCTGAAAGGACAGGAAACAGGAAGGCAGGGGGAGGAGTTGACAGGCTGGGAGAAAGCTACAGAGGGTGCACAGCAGCTTGGTAAAGAGGTTTCCATTTTGAAAATAAAGTCCTGTTGAAGCTTGTTAGTATCTTGCCTGGTTGATGCAACATGGAGGAAGGCTAACTTGTCTCCAGTGGCTGCTCTATCCCTTCAGGCAAGCAAACAGAGGGCTCCTGCCTTCTTGCCAGTCAGTCCCTGACTGAGCCAGCCTCCTTTCTTTTCTCCCCGCTCCAGGCCTAGCATTGGCTGCAGGTATAGTGGGGAGGGGCTAGCTGAACCCACAGGTTTTCTTTAACCCCTTCTGTGCCAGGCAGCAGTTTCTCTGCTCTTTCACAGTTACCTTCAGCTGACTCTTCAGAGGGCCACCTGGTATAGGACACTGCCTCCCCTAATGCACAGAGTTGTTCTCTGAGAGGGATGGGAGTGAGATGAGGTCCCCACTGGGCCCCTCAGCTCATCTGGAAAACTGTCCTGCTGTTGCCACCTTCTACACAAGGATCTGAGGCACCCAGAATCCCTGTTCCAGTAGCAAAGCAACGAGAGAAGCAGATTCTGGGTATTGTAGCAACTAAGCATAAACTATTACAGGGATCGGCAACCTTTGGCCCGCGGCCTGCCAAGGTAAGCCCCCTGGCGGGCTGGGCTGGTTTGTTTACCTGCTGCATCCACAGGTTCGGGTGATCGCGGCTCCCACTGGACACGGTTCGCTGTTCCACGCCAATGGGGGATGCAGGAAGCGGGGGCCAGCACATCCCTCAGCCCGCGCTGCTTCCCACAGCCACCATTGGCTTGGAGCAGCGAACCGCGGCCAGTGGGAGCCACGATCACCCAAACCTGTGGACGCGGCAGGTAGACAAACTGGCCTGGCCCTCCAGGAGGCTTACCCTGACAGGCTGCATGCCAAAGGTTGCCAATCCCTGGATTATGTTGTCAGCAGAATGTGTGGGGTTTGGTGACATCAGCATATCTAGGAGGTTTATTTTTTAACCCCCCTGAGGAAAACAATGTGTTGCTTAGTGATGTCTGAATTATCTGATGCTTGGCTGAGGTGAATGGTAGAGTGTGTGAAGGTGCCATCTGTGTGGGTGCACTGTTAACTGTTCCAAACTTCTCTCCTAGCCGTGTTTCGGTCAGTGTGAAGTAAAAGATGCTCCAATGAACTCTGAAAGGTCAATTTCAGGAAGAAGCTGAGCTGCTGCAATTTAGGGAGTGAACAGAGATTGACAAGGCAGCTGAGTCTCTTCCCTTCAGCAAATCACCTCTTTCAAGGGAGAGGGGGAGGATTAGTTGTGAGCAATCTTAGAAGGCAAGAGAATAAAGTAGCCTCTCCCTGGGTCTGAGGGGACAGAAAAGAGTCCACAGGATTCAGTCTGAAATAGATGATATCTGAATTAGGCCCATATGAAGAACCTCGCACCTTGAAGAAAGGGAATAAGAAAGATTGTGTGAATAGCAGCCTTAATGGGGATTGCTGTGAGAAATTCTCTTAAGAAACCACTTAATGGCCAGAGGTAGCCAAGGGGCTCAACAAGACTTGATGGTCCCAGTCAGAGGAGCCTCAGGCCAAGGGACTGTAGCAGGTGGCATCTCAGAGTTCCAGCCTGCAAGGGAGAAACCAGGTCATTAGGAAGCCAAGACGAGCAAGTCATAGAATCATAGAATATTAGGGTTGGAAGGGACCTCAGGAGGTCATCTAGTCCAACACCCTGCTCAAAGCAGGACCAATCACCAACTAAATCATCCTAGCCAGGACTTTGTCAAGCATGACCTTGAAAACCTCTAAGGAAGGAGATTCCACCACCTCCCTAGGTAACACGTTCCAGTGCTTCACCACCTTCCTAGTGAAAAAGTTTTTCCTAACATCCAACCAAAACCTCCCACACTGCAACTTGAGACCATTACTCCTTGTTTTGTAATCTGGTACCACTGAGAACAGTCTAGATCCATCCTCTTTGGAACCCGCCTTCAGGTAGTTGAAAGCAGCTATCAAATCCCCCCTCATTTTTCTCTTCTCCAGACTAAACAATCCTAGTTCCCTCAGCCTCTCCTCATAAGTCATGTGCTCCAGCCCACTAATCATTTTTGTTGCCCTCTACTGAACTCTTTCCAATTTTTCCATATTCTTCTTGTAGTGTTGTGCCCAAAACTGGACACAATACTCCAGATGAGGCCTCACCAATGTCAAGTAGAGGGGAATGATCACATCCCTCGATCTGCTGGCAATACCCCTACTTATACAGACCAAAATGCCGTGAGCCATTAGAAGTGAAGAACAGAGTGGGAAGACACCAGCCCAGAATAGATAAACCCTAAAGATGTTAGGGAAGCACTGCCCTATCCAAAAGGCGCAAATCTTCTATAGCAGTGTATGGCCCCATAGGGATTAGACCTCATCTGGAGCAAAAAGGAAATGACCAGTAGCTATTAGAATTGTTAATTGTGTTGTCCCCCTAATAATGTTATTTGCAGTTGTTTAGTGTCAGGTTTTTTTTTAATTTCACTATCCTGCTTCAATGTTTCTAGCTTGTAGCTGACCTTATCTCTACAAGGTTGAGAGTAAAGGTCCTTGTTTATTTTGTGACCCCAGGAATCTGAGATACCAGAGATCTCTATTAGCTCTTGGTTCACTTTCAGATGGTTGTGAGATAATGTAAAAGCAGCTTCTCAAGTGAATAAAACCATTGTCCTTCTTCTAGGTCAGGAAGGGACTAATGAACAAGGTGATTGACTGAGCTGAGGTTGTTCTCAACAACACCTTTGTTAGTATCTTTCTTTTTGTTTCCTCTGTTTGGATCATAATGTCACTCTTTCCCTGAGTGATAACCCAATAGACAATGTGTGCTAAGACACTGTGGAAAGTTAGTACCAATCATTGGAAGCACATCATTAGTCTGTAAAGCCCCTGAAGCTAAATGTGTAAGGCCAAATTATGCCCTTAGATAGATGTTTCCAATTCCTATTGAAGTCAATGGAAGTTCAGCATCTGTGGATCCAAGGGCAGGATTTGGCCTTTAATTCCTTGGAGAAAGCAGTTTTCACAATTTTAATGTAAATGGCAAAGAGAGAGGAATTAAACACAGCCTGGAAGTATAGAAGTGAGACCGCTAATCATCACAGTATTTTTGCATCATTTGAAACAACTGCTGGGAATTTAGCGGTATGAAATAAGCCTCCTGACAGTAGGACAAATCAGGAAGTAATGAGCAGTGCCCATGGACCTCCTGACCTGAAATGGTCATAGATGTAAAAGGAGACTGGTGGTGGACCTCTATGTAGTGTTATTGTAACGCCAGTAGACCCTGGTCATCAGCGGGCGGGATCGAATCTGGGACCTCTGGAGCTTAGTGCATGAGCCTCTACAGCATGAGCTAAAAGCCAATTGGCTTTTAGGTAAGGCTGTAGGGGCTACTCATTTTACCTCTCTCTCTAAGTGGTCTCAGGCTACTAGATGGGACAGAACACCACACCCTGGAGGTGTGTGGGTTACATTATCAGCAAGCCCGTCCATGATTGCATACTGCAGGTCAGCACTTAGAGACAGTGTGTAGTGACACTTAAGCAGTTCAGGTTGTATTCAGTTAGACTGGATCTAGACAGCCAGATCGCTACAGGGCTATCTTTTCCCAAGAACCTCAATAAAAGGGTTATCTTTATTTTAATTACTATCAATTTCCTTCCCTTCTCTACCTTCAACACCCCAGTAGGTAGCAGGATTGAGTATTCAGTGACTCTGAGTCCATATACACAAAGGAAATCAGAGAAGAAAGCTTGGTGGGTTTGGTTAACTATTTGGTAATAAGAAAAGGAGTACTTGTGGCACCTTAGAGACTAACCAATTTATTTGAGCATAAGCTTTCGTGAGCTACAGCTCACTTCATCGGATGCATTCAGTGGAAAATACAGTGGGGAGGTTTGTATACACAGAGAACATGAAACAATGGGTGTTACCATACACACTGTAAGGAGAGTGATAAGGTAAGGTGAGCTATTACCAGCAGGACAGCGGGGAAGGGGGAAGTGATAATCAAGGTGGGCCATTTCCAGCAGTTGACAAGAATGTCTGAGGAACAGCGGGGGGGGGTGGGGGGGAGGGCAGGGAATAAACATAGGGAAATTACAGACTAAAAATGGCAATTCTTTAACAAAAAATCTTCAGAAACAGACTCCAACGAGAGACTGCTGAATTGGAATTAATTTGCAAACTGGATACAATTAACTTCGCCTTAAATAAAGACTGGGAGTGGATGGGTCATTACACAAAGTAAAACTATTTCCCCATGTTTATTCCTTCCGCCCCCGCCACCGTTCCTCAGACATTCTTGTCAACTGCAGGAAATGCCCACCTTGATTATCACTACAAAAGGTCCCTCCCCCCCGCTCTCCTGCTGGTAATAGCTCACCTTACCTGATCACTCTCTTTACAGTGTGTATGGTAACATCCATTGTTTCATGTTCTCTGTGTATATAAATCTCCCCACTGTATTTTCCACTGAATGCATCCGATGAAGTGAGCTGTAGCTCACGAAAGCTTATGCTCAAATAAATTGGTTAGTCTCTAAGGTGCCACAAGTCCTCCTTTTCTTTTTGCGGATACAGACTAACACAGCTGCTACTCTGAAACCTGTCATTATTGGGTAATAGTCAATTATTGGTTGACTACTTCTCTTCATTCTGGTTCAGGTAGATTCATGCCTAAAGTGTCTCCTGGAGATCTGCTTTCAAAGAAACATCAAACAAACAGAAAACAGCTGAGCTAATACTCAAGTTTTCCCCCCAAAGTGCTAGTTTTTACCCCAAGCTGCTGAAGAGTATCCTTTCCACCCAAAACTCCACCCTGGCTGAATCCATCCCGAGGGGAAACTCAGCCTAGAGAACAGAAAGGGTTTGCAAACTGAAGTTCCAGGTTTGTGAAGAAGCTCACATCTCATGCTACATGCAGTCTGTCAACAGGGATTTTTCAGAACAGATTGCATGCAGAATGAAACCTAGGGTGAGGGTAGTAAGAGGGTGAGCCATCTGCCCAATAACAGCACAAAAGGTAAAACATGTTCCTGTTTTTTGCATTAAAACAGTGAGTGCTTGTACTGAATTAAAATATATTTATTTCAGGATTACACAACAATAACACAAGAGAAGCCAGAGCCTGCTGTACACTGCAGGTCACGCTGTGCCACGGTCCAGGTCCCTGCCTTCTAATATGGACATGACCCTTCAGGCCTTTGCAGCCACACCTCACATCAAGGTCTATCTCTTCCTGTGACTTACCCCCTGGTTTACTCCCACCCCTTCTAGGTTAACAGAAAGTCCAACAAATAATAGTCCCAATCCTTATGTCTGGGTTTTGGCCCTCAGCTCTGTTCCCCAGGGTCCCTACACCCACTCAGGCAAGGCTTTCCATCATCTTTTCCCCTACTCAGGGGTCTCCTTGGATTTCTTCCTGCCAGGCTGAGTGGTGAAGCGGCAGGACTATGAATTGCAGGAAGAAAGACCACTGCCACGATGGAGTGACCATTGGCAGGGGGTGTCTAGGCAGGAGGAGGCACTTTTGAGGCGAACAAATCCCATTACACTATTACTCGTAGCTTGTGTAAAGTATTGATTTTCAGGCACGGGGGAGGGGCTATCAGATAGGTCTCTACATTTTTAACAATGTGAGTAATCATCTGAACAATCTGCGAAGGGTCGTGTGAAATTCTCCATCATTAAACATTTTAAAATGAAAATTGGATGTTTTTTTTTCTGAAGGATGAGCTCTAGGAATTATTTGGGGGAAGTTCTATGCCCTTGGTTACCCAGGAGGTCAGACTACTGGATCACAGTGGTCCCTTCTGACCTTGGGATCTGTGAATCGATATAATCATCTTTTCACAGACCTTCTCCCCACCACCTTTCCAGGATCTTGTAATGAGAAAGATGTCCCAGGGCTTTTTCCTGGAGGTCTGGTTCCCACCCTTGCCTGCATTCCTGACCCACCACAACCCTCATGTCAGGGCTCCTGAGGACTGATTCCTGGTTTCCCTCTACCAGAGAGTCCTGCCCCTCCTGAGTTCTTTCATGATCACCCTCTGCTCTTGGGTCCAGCCTCTCCAGCTGTTTTTTTCCCCCTCCACTTTATGTTAAGACCCCACAAGGCTTCTACCCATCAGGGTATCCCAGCTCCATCACAGCCTTCTCTGAGCCAACTTCTGCTACTCTTTCCTGTGTCTCTGGTACTAAGAGAGGGACAGCAGAATTCCTTCTCTCTCTCCTTGCCACCCCATCTCATCTGTGCTTCCTGTCTTTAGAGTCACCACCCAGCTCAGTTTCTTCTTCAATTTAACCCCACCCTGCCCTACAGGTGCAGCCAGTAGAATAACTGGCCTCTCAGGCTCACTTTAACCCTTTCATTGCCTGTGTGCAGGATACACACCCTATTACAGCTAAAAGAAAAGGAGGACTTGTGGCACCTTAGAGACTAACCAATTTATTAGAGCATAAGCTTTCGTGAGCTACAGCTCACTTCCTCAGATGCATCTGAGGAAGTGAGCTGTAGCTCACGAAAGCTTATGCTCTAATAAATTGGTTAGTCTCTAAGGTGCCACAAGTCCTCCTTTTCTTTTTGCGAATACAGACTAACACGGCTGCTACTCTGAAACCTATTACAGCTATCTACTGTACTTCTCTGGCCCCCGTTACCATAGTATCTGAGCCCTCATATTCTTTAGGGTCTTTATCCTCATAACACCCCAGGGACAGAGGTAAGTACTATTATCCCCATTGTACAGGTGGGGAGCTAATGCACAAAGGGGCTAAGTGACTTAACCAAGATCATACAGTAGTCAGTGGAAGAGCAGGGAATTGAATGCAGGTCTCTCAAGTCCCAGCTAGCACCCCAAGCGGTGGACCATCCTTTCTCTTTTTCAGGAGATATGTTGTATAAAGCAGCTGCTCTTGTACCATCTGTGTTTTACATAGAATTTTGGTAAAAAAACACTCATTTTTAAATACAAAGAAAACAAAGTGAGCTTCAAGTCTGAAATGAAAACATACCTATTTCATTATATATTTGCTGATGCCCACCACTAATCAGAGTATAGAAGGGGCTGCAGCAGAGGAATCTAATTACCTTTATCTTAGTTCAAATAAGGAAGAGTGTTAGTACTAAGGACAAGAGACCTTGTTTTACTGGCTATAGAGCCCATGAAAATCATGGGTTCTAAATTTAGAATAAACTACTAGAGCATGTCCCACTTGGGCTTGACCAAATGCAATTTCTGGGCTGCTGCATCTTTTCTAAATTATTCCCCTGATCCTCCTAGAAGCAGGACAAGAATTATCTTGCCACAAGGATCCTGACTATTTGTGTAGCACAAACTTCCATGTAGCTACAAAAACAGGGACAGGAGCTTTTTTTTTTTTTTTTTTTTTCTATTGCAAAGGCGACTGACTTTGTGGCTGTTGAGAGGTTGTCTTTCTAACCTCTCTAACGCTTAGCATGTGTGGATCAAACTAAATACTCTCTCGCGGGATAGATTTCATATTTCTGAACACCTAGTGAACCTTATTAAGAGGAGTCATATTGTCCCTAATGGGCTATCAGGTCACAGTTCAGTGAGGCTCATTGTTCTAGTTCTGTGTTTTAAAGTGCATCACCCTTATTGTATTTTCAATATTAGTCTTCTGCACAGCACACATTCTTTCTTCAGCTTTTCTGGGAAGCCACATGGGAAAGAAGTTTCAGTTTTTCCCTTCTCTGAGAAAGTGGCAGGACATTTGTAATTGTACTCCCTCGTTGGTTGCTCTCACCAACCCCGTGATCACATTTCCCTTTCTTGGCTCAGCCAGAAACCTTAAAAACACGGCAGTGCAATCTGCACTAGCCAGTACAATCTAACCCGCCTCTCGACTCAGGCTTGAAGTCCTCTAGGGATACAGCTGGGCTTGTGTGCACTCACTCACTGTCTGTGTTAGCACATGATGGGCTCGAACCCATAAAGGGGGATTTCAGGGAGAGTTGAGGACAGTGGCTGTCTTGCAAGAGGTTGTCAGTACCATGTAGCATCAAAGTCTTGAAAATACATAGGGCCAGATTCTGTTATTGATAAACTGGTGCACTTTTATTGAGGTCAAATGAGTTGCACTGGGGGAGTTGAGAAAAGAATCTGACCCAGGTTAGGTTTTAGAAAACATAACATGCAGATAGATATATTAATGAGGACACTGTCAGGTAAAACATTATGGGCCAGATCATCCTGTAGTGTAAGTCAGCACAGCACCATTGACTTCCATACCCTGATTTACATCAGCTAAAATGCTGGCTCAATAATAATCCCTTTAGGTTACAAATAACAGATTAGTTTATTAAAATATATTTGAATGTACTTTTCACCGTAAAGGCTGTTTGAACTATCACATATTTTTCAGCCCTTGCAAAATTAAACTAGATCAGCAGCAAAAAATTGACAAGAAAGGATTTTTTTCCCGTAGTATTTAGGCCCTATTTTACAACTTTAGGAGTGAAATCCTGGATCCACTGAAGTCAACAGGAAAACTTCTGTTGACTTCAACAGGGTCAGGATTTCAGCCTAGGTGTTTGGATAGTTCAGAAAAGTATCTCACGTTTTGGGTGCTTATATGGAATGAAATGTTAAATGAAAAAGTTTCTCTTAGGAATGAAGCCTGTCACTGTGTTCCTTTCCCATGATGCCTGTTTGGGCCAAGATGAGACCTTTGCACCTTCCCAGACTCTGGTCTGCAGCATCTAGGTAGTGCACAACTCAGGTCCAGTCATGGGAGACTCAGCCTTCCAAGTACACCCCAGATAGCCTACCCCTTCCAGGGCTATCAGCAAAGGAAAAGACAGATACAAATGAACTGTCACATGGATGTGGTAGAACTCTCTTTCCTCAGACAACCTCAGTAAATGATGGCCTCCATCAAGTTCACAGGGTAGTCTGTATAATAATTGTGCCACAACAGCAGTTCCATATAATGCCCATCCTTCTTTCATAACATAGCAGTCATTCAAGAGGCTCCTGCCTTTAGCCAACCCTCCTCCAGAAGCTGAGGACTAGAAACCTGCTCTCCTCTCTGATCTGTCCTCAACTGTGCAGTGTTCTCTGCTTTTAAGCTCCTCCCTCCAAGTCTGACTTTTCTCACAGGTGTGGTGGGGTGGGGCTGATTGGGCCCACATAGGTCATTAACCCTGTATTACCCAGCAGGGGGATTGTATACCCCATCATAAAGCCACACTGTGGAGGGATCAGGATGGAAGTTTTAAACAACTGATAAGTGGCAGCCAGGATGTTGGCTCCTGAATCACTGACCATCGGGGTAGAGTTTTAACCAAGAATAATGTATTTGTTTCTATGTTGTGGCCCTGATGAACTTGAAATGTAGAGAGAAGGAGATAAGCCAAACCTGTTCTATTTATTCAACAGTCCTGGAATTTGGGGTTCCCTAACCAGTGTGGCTTTGCAAAACCACAGATCATAAAACCATAGGGTTAGAAGGAACCACAAGGGTCATCAAGTCTACCCCCTGCCAACATGCTGTGACTAAACCATCCAACACAGCTGGCTATCCAGCCTCCTTTTGAAAACCTCCAGAAGGACTTGGGACTTGGAGTCAAACATTTTCTGGATTTTATTTCTCCTAAGCAAAATCCTTCTCAAATGAGGGTTCACAACAGCAACATACACCTCAGTTCCCTATTGGAGTTCTCCCCGCAGGCCAATACTTTAAAAAATAAATACCCTAGCTACATTTTTGTTTTGGACTAAGGTGCACCTGGGTAAAGAATAAAGTAGAGTGTTCTTCCTCTGCCAGTGTCGGAGAACGGTCAAGGTTGACTGACATCCTGAGCAAAATGGCAGCTTTTCAGATCCAGATTCTGCAGACGCTCCGCTATTCCTCAGAGCCCCTGCCCTGGAGGCACTATGCTGCCTTGTTCATTTGATTATGGTTATGTTGGGAGTCTGAGCTTTGATAGGCAGCTGTTCTCCTGTTAGATACTAATAGATTTGATGTGCTTGCTTGCTTTATTTATTTATATGTATATATGTATTATAATTCATTTCAAAGGTTTATTAAATGCTTGAAAAAACCTAAAGCCTTTGAGACAGAAAACTAGGTCCTTTAGCTTTGCACTGAATTACTAAAGCTAAAAGGGCCAAATGCAGCATTGGGATTCACTGATGCACAATTCCCATTGCTGTCAGCATAAGGGCAGAATCTGAAGTCATATACAAAGGCAAAATTTAGTCCTTTCCATTTATAACCTCATATGAGGTTCTGAGCTTCCAGCACCATAATTCAGCTTTGTTGTAAGGAAATGAACTCCACTGCAAACAGTGATATCATGCCTGCTTACATCAGGCCTGCATTTGGCCCCCAGTGTCTTACTTCAGCTCTGGTCAGAGCAAAAATGAAAAAGAAGTGGACTGTATTTTAGCTTTTATTGAGTTTACAGGGAAAGATATGGACGGTCCAGATTGCCTCTCATTTGCTCCAATGTAAATCAGGAGCGACCAGTTGAAGTCAATGGAGTTACCCCAGTATAAAATTGGTGGGTACAATTTAAGCATCAGGTCCAGCAGCCTTCGTTGTTTCAAGCCAATTCATTGCTTCGAACCTACCACTGGATCAGATCAGTGAGCTTGTAGGAAGCCAAAATTATGGGGGCTGGTGGTCACTGAATTTTCAAGGTGAGGTTCAGCACAAAGACATTTCTGTACATGTGATATGGTTGGAGATTGCCACGTGATCCAGTGACTTCCGTGGTGGGATAATGCACTGGGCTGGAAGAGAAAGAAACCCAGCAAGTCCTCCAGCAGGCAGGCAGCAAAGTGAAGGATGATTCTCTAACAATGTCCGTGCTGCATTATTTTTCAGCTGTCTGTTGGTTTCTGAGTTGCAGCTTGTTACAGTTGGACACCTCGGGGGGGAATGCACATTAGTACAAGGTCTGGTGAGGGATTGGTGTCTAATGCATTCAGCTTAAAAATGGTGGGTCTGATTCTCCCTTCAGACCTCTGTAAATCAACTGTATTGGGAAGTCAATTATGTTATGAAGGTGTAAAAAGGGCATGGAAGATGAATCGGTCCCTGGGCTTATACTTCACAAGAATGGCTATGCCTGCAGGGATGGCACCTTTTCCTCCACAGATCTGCTTCCTGTGTCTTTGAGTGACATCTGTTGACTTTCCTGACAAAAGGAGCTTTTGCTGATCAGTTCCTATCATCAGCATCGCATATTTCCATAAATGAAGAAAGAAAAAGAGAATTTACAATAGCAAACTATTGTCTTAGAAACAAATAACAGCATACTCTGAAGCTGTTCAAAATCCAAACACAGATGCAGCCCTGAATTTTACAAATGGTTCCTTTTTTTCATAATGGTGTGTTCTCTACCACAAGATCTAAATGCCACCCTGAACTTCAGGGTACTTGGAATCCAAATCTGGGTCCATATTTGGGGGTTTGTGCCTACTTCTAGCAAATAACTAAGCATTTAAATGTACTGGCGGCTGTTGCATGATTTGCAGCATCTCTACTGCTAGGTCATCCAGGAGGATGTGTGACTTTTTAGGGCCACTGAGCACTGTGAATTTTCCCTATTTATCACAATTACAGAAACACCTGTGCTTAACAACTTTGTGCAAATCTGCTGAAAATTCAGTGCTCAACCAGCCTCAAAATGTTGCCTTTTTATTTTAACATGCAATGGTTTGGTTGCCATAGGTAATAGGCTGGAGTAGTATCCGTTTCCGGAATAGGGATGGAAGACCTGGTTTGGTTTCAGCAACAATTGACTGGAACCTTCACCCAAAACTCAAACTGACAAGATGGATGTGGTAATATCTTTTATTGGACCAACTTCTGTTGGTAGAAGGTACAAGCTTTCGTGCTTCACAGAGATCTTCAGGTCACCTACCTTGTCTTTCAATAATATAATTAGCATTGATGTTTAGTAGCAGTTTACATTTTCAAAGTTCCATTTAAACATTGACAAATTAATCTCCACAACACACCTGGGAAGTAGGTTGCTAAGAATTATGAACCCCATTTAACACACAGGAAATTTAGGCAGGGAGATTAAACCTAATGAGTAGGATTATCATACGCACTCAAGCAAGTGAGGAGCACACGTCCTATCAACTTTCTATGGGATTTGTGCTCCTAACTCCCTTGTGCCCTTTAGGAAAATCCGACCCAGCAAGTCCAAAATTAGGCACCCAGATCTATAGATACATGTTGAAGCTAATGACTGGAGCTTCATAGAATCATAGAATATCAGGGTTGGAAGGGACCTCAGGAGGTCATCTAGTCCAACCCCCTGCTCAAAAGAGGGACCAATCCCCAATTAAATCATCTCAGCCAGGGCTTTGTCAAGCCTGACCTTAAAAAAAAACTTCCAAGGAAGGAGATTCCACCACCTCCCTAGGCAATGCATTCCAGTGTTTCACCACCCTCCTAGTGAAAAAGTTTTTCCTAATATCCAACCTAAACCTCCCCCACTGCAACTTGAGACCATTACTTCCTCAGAGCCTCAGTTTATGTGAGATATGGGGGCCTTTGAAAAGCCTATCCTAATGGCATTGTGAGCACTCAACACCGCTGAAAATCAAGCCACTCACTTAAGTGCCTCGTACAGGGTGACTGGCCCCTTTAAAAGGAAGCAGGATCCAGCATACCTGGACTGATTACTTGCTGCCCGGTTGGGCTTATGGGAAAATACCTGGGCCTTATAAAGGGGGAGATAGCTGAGGGTGGTTATTGGCATTTCAGGAAATCAAAAAGCTGTGTTAGGGCCCTGAGGGTATGCCTACATTTCAAAGAAAAAACAAAACCCGGCACTGAACCTCAGAGCTCAGGGCAATTGACTTGTGACTGCACAGCTAAAAATAGCAGTTTAGATGTCCCCACTTGGCCTGGAGCCCAGACTCTGAGACTCTTCCCCCTTACTGGGTGTCAGAACTCAGGCTCCAGCCTGAGCGGGAACATCTATGCTGCTGTTTTTAGCCCCATGAGCCCAAGTCAATTGATCCAGGCTCTGAGATTCAGCTCCATGGTTTTCATAGAATCATAGAATATCAGGGTTGGAAGGGACCTCAGGAGGTCATCTAGTCCAACCCCCTGCTCAAGGCAGGACCAATCCCCAATTAAATCATCCCAGCCAGGGCTTTGTCAAGCCTGACCTTAAAAACTTCTAAGGAAGGAGATTCTACCACCTCCCTAGGTAACGCATTCCAGTGTTTCACCACCCTCCTAGTGAAAAAGTTTTTCCTAATATCCAACCTAAAGCTCCCCCACTGCAACTTGAGACCATTACTCCTTGTCCTGTCCTCTTCTACCACTGAGAATAGTCTAGAACCATCCTTTCTGGAACCACCTCTCAGGTAGTTGAAAGCAGCTATCAAATCCCCCCTCATTCTTCTCTTCTGCAGACTAAACAACCCCAGTTCCCTCAGCCTCTCCTCATAAGTCATGTGTTCCAGACCCCTAATCATTTTTGTTGCCCTTCGCTGGACTCTCTCCAATTTATCCACATCCTTCTTGTAGTGTGGGGCCCAAAACTGGACACAGTACTCCAGATGAGGCCTCACCAATGTCGAATAGAGGGGGACCATCACATCCCTCGATCTGCTGGCTATGCCCCTACTTATACATCCCAAAATGCCATTGGCCTTCTTGGCAACAAGGGCACACTGCTGACTCATATCCAGCTTCTCGTCCACTGTCACCCCCAGGTCCTTTTTTCTTTGCAGTGTAGATATACCCTGTGTCAGCGGGGGGAAAACATCAGTGTGGCTCTGCTGAGGCCAGCCTCAGTTTCCCCTTCATTCAGAAACCCTTAAAGAGTCCAGATACACTAAACAGTCCGTGTGCTGGGAATTTAGTAATTCCTGTACAAGTTTTTCAAAATAGAACCAAACATAAATGTCTTTATCTCACCTAGGTCCAGATCCTCCTCCCTCAGAATCTATCCTTTCTTTAAAGTTCCTTTCTTTCACCCCACTCCCAGCACCAACTCCCCGAGGGTCAGTCTTCCTGCTCTCCAAGCACCTCTTGTCTGGAGTTTGTCCTTGTTCGTAGGCCTCCCCTGCTGGTGTCTTCCCCTTACTGACTCAAGGCCCTGCAGAAGGCTTCTTACCCCTCACCATGTTGCAGGCATCTCCCAACACCCACCTAGAGCTGTCTCCCCCTTTGATAAGGTCCTGGTGCCTACCCTGTCACAGAGCTGGGCATAGAACTCAGAGAAATAATATCAGAACAGCTGCACTCCTCGGGCCCAAAGAAGGAGGGGTCCCCAGGGAGAGATTGCCCTCTCAAGACTTCCATCGTGGTTTTGTTGACCAAACTACAGATAAAATTCAGAAGCAGCTGAGGGTTTTGGTGTTTATCCGAAGTGAATATAAACTCTTAACCAGTTGAGCTTTACGTATCACAACTCAGGCTACATAGACAGCATCTCTTTAAGGGCCTTTGTTAAGTGACTGTAGTACACTTGCCGTATGATTTTTTTATGTTTGACCAGTCAGTATACATATATTTTAGCCTATAACAACGTCACGGGAAGTGGAAATGAAAAGCAAGCCTGCAAGAAGAAGGGGAGATGCTAGTTTACAAAACCAGTTTTCATAAAACAAAGCAAGCAAGCCAAATGTTTTCTGCATGTAATTGAAAAATTGTCTCAGCAATAAAGGCTACAGAGCAGGGAGCAACGGCAGGTAAATAACCAATCAGAGGAAGCCCTGGTACATCTTTGTCCAACAATAATACCTGGACTGTTAAATCTCTGACACAGGTACTTTACATTCCTTTTAGGAGCCGTACCACATTTTGTCCTCTGCATTGCATTGAGAGCACATGCACCGATGAAGTTTTCCTTTTCTCCTGGTAAAATGGTGATGCTTGCTGGATTTTGTACTAATTTAAAAAGAAGAAATAAAACCCCAATGCAAGAGCACAAGCATGAAGAAAGCAAACATTCTGCCTAGCGGTTCATCTGGGTTTGTAAATGCTTGCTTCTGGGAGGGGGAAATATCACACTGGAAATATAACTAATAATTCAGTGCTGTTCACAATAAAAAGGCCCAATCCTGATTGCTGCTGAGTTGCTCCTTCAAGGTGTTGTGGTCCACATTATTCTAACTTTGCTCACATTTAGTATTGCCATACTCCACAAGCAGTCCCCTGAATACTAATGGTTAGGGCCCTACCAAATTCACAGCCGTGAAAAATGCAACATGGACCATGAAATCTGGTCTCCCCCATGAAGTCTGGCTATTGGAGGGCGGGGGTCGCACTATTGTCATCCTTACTTCTGCGCTGACTTCAGTGCCGGAGAGTGGTGGCTGCAGGGTGGGCACCCAACTCTGAAGGCAGCCCCACCCCCAGAAGCAGCACAGAAGTAAGGATGGCAATACTGGGACCCCCTACAATAATCTTGTGACCCCCTCCCCCGCCTCCAAGCTCCCTTTGGGTCAGGATACAATACAATACAATTTTCACAGTTACAATACTGTGAAATTTGAGGTTTAAATATCTGAAACCATGAAATTTAAGATTTTCAGAATCCTATGACTGTGAAATTTACCAAAATGGACCATGAATTTGAAGGGCCTTACTCAGGGTGTAAGGTGTTACTCATCATGAGTAGCCTCAATACTTATTAAGTGTCCAATAGCCTGATCCTGCAAGTTATTGAGTATTTTCAGCTTGGTGCTCAACACCCTTACCTCCCATTAACATAAGTAGGTGTTAAGTGTGCTCAGACCTGCACAAGATCAGACACCAGCTGAGCTCCCACAGATGAAGGTGCTGAACCTCTCACAGGAAAGGAGCCCACTGCTGGGTGCTCAAAACTTGGGGCCAGTTTTTCAAAAGAACCCAACTCCTTTAGACACTAAGGGACAGATTTTCAGAAGTGTTCAGCCCCCAGCAAATGTTCCATACAACACAACACCCAATATGCCCCTAACATTTCCAAAGTCTTTGCAAAATATGGCCAATAGGGCTGCTGCTGAAAACAGCTGAGCACCTTTCAATCCCACTGAAGTCAAAAGAAGCTGCATACGCTCAGCTCTCCACCAGGTCAATGGCTCTAGGAAGTGTAGGTACTCAGCGCTAGAATGGCGTGGAAAACATTTTTCTTGTCCCAAGAGAATTTTGGGGATTTTAAAAAAAAATCCTGTCCCAAATTGAGACCAAAAGTGGAAATTGAAAATGTTTGTGAACCAAAAATGAAAAAAAAAACCTTGAATCAAGAGAATTTCTAAATTTTTCATTTCAATTTTGACCCCTTTATTATTTTTTGTTACTATCAATTACCTTAAATTGAAAAAAAAAAAAAAAACCCTGGAACTTTCAATGTTGAAAATGTCAATACGGAACATTTGGACAATTTCAAAACTTTTTTCCCAACATTTTTGGAAATGGGAAATTTGGACCCTTTCCTATGAAACGTTTCAGTTTTGTCCAAATGTCATTTTGAGGGGGAAAACCCCACATTTAATAGAAAAACTCCCCACCAGTGCTGCTCTGCACCTTTCCTTGTTTTGACCTGCATCTGCAACTAATGGTCTCACCTCCACTATCACGGTTATATTTTCCCTCACGATTTCTCCCTGTTAACTCCAACATACTATACAGACATTGCTAAATCTCCTCTCCAAGTCCCTGACCTGATTCTGTACTTTCATCCCTTTCCCTCCTCCCTCCACCTCATGCCTTTAAAGTTACCTTTAAAGCCCTTTCGCTACCATTTGTTCTAAAAAGAAAACGCTGAAACTGTTTGCGCCCTTCCTTTCCAGATGCTGCCACCAACAAATTATTCCCCATGGGCTTCAACTCAGATTTCACCTCTGTACCATTTGGCTCACAAGACACATTTTTTGAACTCAAAAATCTTTTAACTTCTCTTTATTTTTTATCTCTCCCTCATGCCCCCACCTCAGGAAACCGCATAACAAAACACACAGCTTCTATCCCCCAAACTGCCAACAGTCCCTTGAAAACAATGACACCCAGCGAAGAGTTTTTGCAAAGGTTGTGCCATTCTGTTCATAAATAACAGGCACACAGCTTGTCTAGACACAAAGAAATTGTGCTGTTTTTACTGCACCAGAATAGTTAAAGTGGTATAACATCCTTAGTGTGGATCTAATCACACTGGTGTAGCTCACGAAAGCTTATGCTCAAATAAATTGGTTAGTCTCTAAGGTGCCACGAGTCCTCTTTTTTTTTTTGCGAATACAGACTAACACGGCTGCTACTCTGAAACCTGCACTGGTATAATTATTCCCATTTGAGAAGGTGAATAAGTTGTACCAATAAAAGGCACATTTATACCAGTACAGCTGCTTCCACACGAGGGCTTGCATTGCTATACCTATTTTGATTTAAAAAAGACCCCTACGCCCTCCCAACAGCAGCAGAACAATTGAGTGTAAACCAGGACTTAGTCTGTAACATTCAGGATGGTCTAACCCATCTGTAAAGAAGAGGTATTTGCCCAAACCTTCGCCTGTTTCTCAAACTGGACCCATTTTGAGCTTTAAAAATGTTCAAATGACTTTTATTTTCCTTACATCCTGGCTTTGTCTGGTACCGGAGAGGAAGTAGCAAAAGTCAACCTTTAGCAAAAGCTATAGAAGAGATATTATTAAAATAGGTATCTGAGATGGGCACCAACAGAAGGGGATAACAGCACTTGTCAGTACACCAGTCCTACCTGTCTTAAGGTTTTCTATAGCACCCATTATCACTTCTGTACATACACACTCTCACAAAAAGTATCTAACTATATCTATAGTAACTAATTAATGTATTAATAGCTTGTTGCCTCAAAGGTATTTAAGTGAGAATAATAGTTGATAACTGAGATGGGGCAAAATCTAATCAGTTTGCCCTGGTCAACATCCACAAGAGGCTGTGACATCCATAATCTTTGGATCAGTGCTTTAATGCATCACTGGAAGGCATCTGGATTACCATGGTGATGGGTTTGGTTAAAGAATCTAAATGGGTTAGAAAGATCTACTTGCCCAGCACAGGTAGATATTGGGTAAAATCCTGGTTCTATAGAAACCAATGGGAATTTTGCCATTGACTTCAGTGGGGTGGGGATTTCACCCATTGACTCCATGCCCTGGGAGGTTGACTGCCATGTACCACTTGTTCTAGATAGGTGGCACAGTTCTGACAGGTCAGGAACATGCTCTTAAACAAGGACTGACATATGGCTGAGAAGTGGATTTAATACACACAGAGCTACCGACCTCCTGGGACTACCCAAAACACCTCCCAGTACTCTGGCTGTGTGCAGGAGAGAAGGGTTTAGGATTATGTGTACATAGTCATGCTCTTTTTGCCATCTAGTTCAGTGGCTTCTCACTGATATTTTTGTGGCATTTCCTGTGCGTTCTGCCTCACAGGAAATCAGCACAATGATAAAATAAATAAATACAATGAATACCTCTACCTCTCTGTTCTCTGTTCTCGTTACAACATCAGTAATATATTCCCAGTCATCTGTGCCTATCATGCTAGGTCGACATAGCACAGAAACACAGATTAGCACAGAAGTAGTCAACCTCCTTCCGAAGAGCTGTTTGAAACAATCAAATTTAGCTATTCATAACTTCTTTTTGCTCCTTTCTTCACTCAGTTATCTTATTGACCAGTAAATACACGTGCTTATTTAAAAAAGAAAAAAGAAAGAACACTGGTGGACAATACTGTGTTTTCTTTCAGTTGGACTGTGAAATAAATAGGCAGAGAAGTAGTGACTTGTTCATTCCCGGTGTAACTCCATTCATATTAGTGGAATTACATGAAGGCAGACTTTGGCCCAAATACTCTTGCAGAAAGAGGTTCTATTAAACTATTAAATACTTTAATTATCTTTTTTTCAAGTTCTTGTTCAGGAGAAATCTCAACCTACAAAGATATGTATAAGTCTGTTGCTGTGATCATAATAAAAATAACATTTATACATAGACTTATACCATCAACCCTCACAACAACCATGGGATGTTTGTAAGTATTATTCTCTTGCAAAATGAAGTAGCAAGGTAAAGGCCAACATGTTTTTTGAAATGGGTGCTGGAAAATAAAAGTGATCTGAATTTCAGAATTACTGATCATCTTCAACTCCCAATTATTTCAGTGTAAAATATAAATTTAGCTGCTTGATAAGGCATCCAAAGTTGAAAACTTTAGCCTTAAGTAACTTGCCCAAAGCAAGTGGCAGATTCAGGATTAGAACTCAAGTCTTACTCTCTGGGTCCGGGTGCTTTTTATTGGAGTGCAGCTGTGAAACCTGATGAATTTCAACATTAATATATGATATTTTTCATGTGAAGCCTACTATATTGAGAGGGAATGGTGATGAAGAAATTTGTTGCACCAAAATCTTCATCCAACATTAGAACACAAATGTTTTTTGCTGAACTTTTTGGGGTCTAATTTTTATTTTGGGGCTTTGTCCTTGTTTCTCCTGGCCGGGGCTGAAAGTAGTAGTGCAGAAATGCCACTAGAAAAGTCGGGCTACTGGGGAATCAATGAGGCACATTGAATTATAAAAGTTCTGTACAGGTCTGCTCCATAGGCCATGTTTCTACATTAAAGTTGAGGGCAGCTGACACCATCTGCTCCATTTAATGCAAATTCAGTGCGGCCCTTTAGCACTTGGCAATTTACCAATATGACCTCAAAGTATTAGGACAAAGTCTGGCCACCCCTGCTGTACTCTGCACTCCCTTTTTTGTGCAACTCACTTTAGAAAAAAAAAAGTCCTTTATGCTTCCGCATAAGTGCCTAAGCACTGGTGGAATTTCTAATTCCTCTATAGCTGCTCATGTATGATTTCAATAAAAAGCTAGCTTCTATCAATCAAATAATGTCCCTCATCATTATTCTTCTGGGACACATTCTGGAAACCCTTAGGAGCAGATTTTGAAGAGGAAGATGTTGTTTTGAATGTAAAGTGGATGGCTGTTTCATGTACCGCACTTGACAATAACATAAGAACTTCCATCAGCGACTCCTCTCAAACCTTTCTGAGCTACTTTCAGTGATCCTAGCTTTAAAAAAACATCCATACCCCACTTTTTAATGGTGCTGACACTGAAACCCACAAAGAGATGCTCATGAGAAAGAATTGTTGGAACTATGTAATTATTTGTCATGTTATCTGTCTGATTTGAATGGGAAGTTCTAAATTCTGGCCTTTTTGTATGTCAACAAAATACCATGGATAACCCTGGGACTGTATAAATTAGCATGACTAATGATAATTAATAATTATCTTTTTTAAAAAGTTAACCAGGCTTTTGGAAATGTTGGAGAACATTTCGAGATTGGCTTGAGGTTTGTTTGTTTGTTTTTAATTTTGTTTAGCAACTATTTCTATTATATCATAATCCCTCCAACACAATCTGATTTAGTTACTTATATGACATCCATTACCATAGTATCTGAGTGCCTCACAATCATCCATGTATTTAACCCGAAAGCAGCCATGTCAGGTTGGGCATTGTCTTCCCTAAGTATCTTCATGTTACAATAGGGAACTGAGGTGCAGATCCTCAAAGGTATGTAGGCTGTTAACTTCCATTGATTTTTAAGGTCACACAGGAAATCTGTCATAGAACAAAGAATTGAATCTAGGTCTCCCGAGTGCCAGGCTAATGCCTTAACCTTTGGACCAACTGCAATGTATGCTGAAAGGCCAAAGCATACTGATTCTTTCTGGAGCTCTAGGAAAAACAGAGTTAATAAGACACATACATCTCTAAATATACTACCAAGTACATAAAGACTAACAATATTTTCTACATCTAAAGGATGATTTTAACCCGTTGATTCTGGGAAACTTTCCCGGGAGAGTGCATCAGCAACTTTGTTAGAAGCTCCTGAGATGTGTTGGATGTCGAAATCAAAATCTTGGAGAGCTAAACTCCACCGAAGAAGTTTTTTGTTAGTTTCTTTGACGGTGTGAAGCCACTTCAGCGCAGCATGGTCGGTTTGCAGGTGGAAACGCCGTCCCCAAACATATGGGCATAGCTTTTCCAGAGCGTAGACAATGGCGTAACATTCTTTTTCAGTGACTGACCAGTTGCTTTCCCTCTCAGACAGTTTTTTGCTGAGAAACACTACAGGGTGGAATTCTTGATCAGGTCCTTTCTGCATTAAAACTGCTCCCACACCACGCTCGGACGCATCTGTGGTTACTAGGAATAGTTTGTCAAAGTCTGGGGCCCTTAGTACAGGGTCAGACATGAGTGTCGCTTTAAGCTTGTTAAAGGCCTTCTGACACTTTTCGGTCCACTGAACAGCATTTGGCTGTTTCTGTTTGGTTAGGTCTGTCAGTGGGGCGGCGATTTGGCTGTATTGTGGTACAAATCGTTTGTAATAACCAGCCAAGCCTAAGAAGGATTGAACCTGTTTCTTTGACTTTGGGACAGGCCACTTTTGGATAGCATCCACTTTGGCCTGTAGGGGGCTGATAGTTCCTTGACCCACCTGGTGTCCAAGGTAAGTCACTCTGTTTAGGCCTATTTGACACTTCTTAGCCTTAACAGTTAGTCCTGCCTCCCTTATGCGCTCAAGGACTTTTTGTAGATGTTCCAGGTGGTCTGCCCAGGAATCCGAAAATATGGCCACATCGTCAAGGTAGGCGACTGCATATTCTCCTAATCCCGCTAGGAGACCATCTACAAGTCTTTGGAAGGTGGCGGGTGCATTTCGCAGCCCGAAAGGGAGTACATTAAATTCATACAGCCCGAGATGTGTGATGAAGGCTGACCTTTCCTTGGCAGATTCATCTAGCGGTACCTGCCAGTACCCCTTGGTTAAGTCCAAGGTAGAGATGAACTGGGCCCGTCCCAGTTTCTCTAATAGTTCATCTGTGCGTGGCATTGGATAGTTGTCTGGGCAAGTTGCAGCATTTAGCTTACGGTAGTCCACGCAAAAACGTATTTCCCCATCTGGTTTGGGAACTAGAACCACTGGAGATGCTCATGCACTTCCAGAGGGGCGGATTACACCCATCTGTAACATATCCTGGATCTCCCGTTCTATAGCAGTTTTAGCTTGAGGAGACACCCGGTAAGGTTGGACTTTAATTGGGCGAGCATTACCTGTGTCAATGGAGTGGTATGCCCGTTCAGTCAGTCCTGGGGTGGCTGAGAACGTTGGCGTGTAGCTAGTGCACAGCTCCTGGATCTGCTGTCGCTGCATACGCCCAAGGGTCATGGAGAGGTTCACCTCTTCCACACCACCAGCACATTTCCCTTCGTAGTAGACACCTTCGGGCCACTCAGCATCGTCTCCTCCCTGGGCTGTAAACTGACAAACCTTTAATTCTCTGGAATAAAAGGGCTTTAGAGAATTAATATGGTACACCTTAGGCTTTCAGTTGGAGGTGGGGAATGCTATGAGATAATTAATAGCTCCCAGGTGCTCCTGGACCATGAATGGCCCTTCCCACGATGCTTCCATTTTATGGGCCTGGAGCGCCTTTAAGACCATGACCTGGTCCCCTACTTTGAATGAACACTCTCTGGCATGTTTATCATACCAGGCTTTTTGCTCTTTTTGAGCATCCTGTAAGCTTTCTTTAGCAAGGGCTAAAGAGGTTCGGAAAGTGTTTTGTAGGTTGATTACAAAGTCCAGAACGTTAGTTCCTGGAGAAGGTGTAAATCCCTCCCATTGCTGCTTCACCAACTGTAATGGCCCCTTAACCTCATGGCCATATACAAGTTCAAATGGGGAAAACCCTAAACTGGGGTGTGGTACAGCTCTGTAGGCAAAGAGCAACTGCTGCAACACTAGGTCCCAATCATTGGAGTGCTCATTTACGAATTTACGTATCATGGCCCCCAAAGTTCCATTAAACTTCTCCACCAAGCCATTTGTTTGATGGTGGTAAGGAGTGGCAACCAAGTGATTTACCCCAGGAGCTTCAAAGGTTTTTCATAGTTCCTGCCAGGAAATTAGTCCCTGCATCTGTGAGGATGTCGGAGGGCCAACCTACCCTGGCAAAAATGTCTGCTAGTGCCTGGCACACACTTTTAGCCCTGGTGTTGCTTAGAGCTACTGCTTCCGGCCATCGGGTGGCAAAATCCATGAAAGTCAGTATGTACTGCTTTCCTCTGGGTGTCTTTTTCGGAAAAGGACCCAGAATATCCACAGCTACTCGCTGAAATGGAACTTCAATGATGGGGAGTGGCTGGAGAGGGGCTTTGACCTGGTCTTGGGGTTTTCCCACTCTTTGGCACACCTCACAAGACTGGACATAGGTAGAAACATCCTTGCCCATTCCCTCCCAGTGGAATGACCCCCCCAAACGGTCTTTGGTCCTGTTCACCCCAGCATGGCCACTAGGGTGATCATGGGCTAAGCTCAAGAGCTTGGCCCGGTATTTAGTTGGAACTACCAACTGTCTCTGAGGATGCCAGTCTTCCTGGTGTCCACCAGAAAGAGTTTCCTTGTATAAAAGTCCTCTTTCTACAACAAACCTGGATCGATTAGAAGAGCTGAGAGGCGGTGGGTTGCTCCATGCCGCCGTCCAAGCTGTCTGGAGGCTTTCATCTGCTTTCTGTTCGGTCTGGAACTGTTCCCTTGATGTTGGAGACATCAGTTCCCCATGGGATTGTGGACCTAGGCTTGGTCCCTCTGGAAGCGATATAGGGGATGGGGCTGTTTCCGTTGACTGTGAACCGCTCTCCGCTGGTGCACTATGTTGGGATTCAGGCTCCGGCTGAGCCTCTTGTGTAGGGTTATGGGCTGCTCCCAGTTCAGGTTCGGTGGGGCCCTTTGGTGTTGAGGTTGCAAGTACTGGATTCAGTGCTGGCAATGGGTCTGGTGTTGGTTGTTCGGCTGGTTCCGGGTCTGGGATTGGTTCCATCTGGATCTCTGGGACAGGATCCACTACTGCTGTTGCAGACATTGGCCTGGGGTCCGGGTCCATCACCTCTGACTGCGTCCTGATAGAAGTCTCCGGAACAGAGCTAGGCCTCACGGCTTGTTTAGCCTGGCTGCGGGTGACCGTTCCCACCCTCTTGGACTGCTTCACATGATTGGCCAAGTCTTCCCCCAACAGCATGGGGATGGAATAATCATCATAGACTGCAAAAGTCCACGTTCCTGACCAGCCCTTGTACTGGACAAGCAACTTGGCTGTAGGCAAATTGAAAGAGTTGGACTTGAAAGGTTGAATCGTCACTTGGATCTCTGGGTTGATTAAATTGGGGTCCACTAAGGAAGCATGGATAGCTGACACTTGTGCTCCAGTGTCCCTCCACGTGGTGACCTTCTTCCCGCCCAGACTCACAGTTTCCCTCCGCTCCAAGGGTATCTGGGAGGTATCTGGGCCTGCGGACCTCTGGTGTGATTCCGGTGCAATGAACTGTTATCTGTTGGGGTTCTAGGGGCAGTTGGCCTTTACATGCCCCAGCTCGTTACATTTAAAACATCGTCCAGCTGACGGGTCACTGGGGCGAGGTGGGTTGCTGGAGAATGGGGTGGTGGGACGATAAGGTGTCTGGAGGGTTCTTTGGGAGGTAGGTGGGGCCTTGGACGGCCCCCGGTAATAGGGTGTGGTCTGGGGTTGTCCCTTCTGGTCTCCGCTCCAACTGCAACCAGTTTTCTTCTTCTCTGCCACCTCCACCCATCTGGCTCCAATCTCTCCTGCCTGGATTACAGTTTTGGGCTTCCCATCTAGGATGTATCTTTCTACTTCCTCAGGAACCCCCTCTAAGAATTGTTCCATTTGCATTAGGAAGGGCAAATTTACACTTGCTCCTGATATCCAGTCATCCCAATGTTTCACAATGTGGTAGGCATGTCGGGTAAATGACACGTCTGGTTTCCACCTTAGGGCTCTGAACCTCCGACGAGATTGCTCGGGTGTTATCCCCATTCTGACTCTCACCTTGGATTTAAACAGTTCATACTTGTTCATGTGTTCTTTAGGCATTTCAGCTGCCACCTCAGCTAAGGGTCCACTGAGCTGCGGCCTCAGCTCTACCATGTATTGGTCAGTAGAGATGTTGTACCCAAGGCAGGCCCTTCCGAAGTTTTCTAGGAAGGCCTCAGTATCATCGCCTGTCTTGTAGGTGGGGAACTTTCTGGGATGGAAAGTGGTACTTGGAGAAGGATTGCTAGGGTTTGTTGGGATATTCTGCTGAGTCTTTATCTTCTCTATCTCCTCCACATACTTCCTCTTTTTCCTTCTCCTCCAGTTCTTTGTCCCTTGCTTCCATAGCTCTCCTGTGAGCAGCCGCTTGGTGTTGTTCTGCCTCTTTCGCTGCCTCTTTCGCTGCCTCCCTTTCTTGTTCCTTCTCCTCCTTCTTCAGCCGCATGAGTTCTATCTGTCTTTCATGTTCCCTTTGTCTTTCCTCAGCCTGAAATCTGGCTAATTCCAGCTTTTGTCGAGCCGTGGATTTTGTCATTCTAACCTCTCTGTTTTTAACTAACTTTACACCCGAGGTTTAGAAATAAACAAACAAAACTTGGCTGTAAAATTTTGCTGTGCTGGAATAGAATACCTATTCTCTGATAGTGATTGTCAGCCTACAGAAAAAGACAATTCCCTTGTCTCTGCTCTGGGCCCAGATCAAAGCAAAAATCCTCCAACTACTTGGAAACCTTATTACCAGCAGCCCAAAGGAAAAAAAAAATCCTTTTTAAACTTGTGCTCCTTGTAAAAAATCAAAATCCAAAAAAAAAAACACCCCTGCCACTTTTGTCTCCAGGCAAATGGGTAGAACCCCCCCCATTTACTTTTAGGGAAAAAAAACCTCTGGGTTGGAAGACTGTGAATTTCCCTTTAGGAGTTAAGTACCCTGCCTCCAGACAAAGAAAACCTGCAATTCAGAAAGATAATCCCCTTTTGTCTCTGTTTGGCCACAAAGCAGAGAAAAAACAAGCTGCTTTCAGTTTCAGCTGCTTTCTGGACTTCCTTTCCAAAGGAAAAAAGACATTCCTTTTTAAAATCTGTATTTCTAGTTCAAAAAATCTCAACTGGATCTCAAAATGATTTGAAGTGAGCTGTAGCTCACAAAAGCTTATGCTCAAATAAATTGGTTAGTCTCTAAGGTGCCACAAGTACTCCTTTTCTTGATATGATACTGTAAGTGATGTATTCAGTGAGGTAAGGTTACTGCATAACTGTGGTGGGTTATTAGAATTTCCCATGTGAATGTATTGATCTAATTTAATAGGTGCCTATAGAAAGAGCAAAGAGGAAAGCAACACAATGAAACGAGATAAGCAGTCTCGGGCACGCACTTGGAAGACAGTGGGGCAAGCTGTTATCCTTACAGCATCTCCTCAGATTGTGTTGTTCCACAGAGGATTAAAAAGGTTCTCAACTACACTGACGGGGTCTCAAAGCAGAGCTGGACTGTAGGATGTAGGATGGCAGGCGAGATCCTATTGCACAGAGTTGCTGTATGAGTGAAGCAAAGGGAGAAAAGCAGCTGGCTATTAAGGCTTCAGGTTTGGCCCTGCAGACCTGCCTCATGACGATGCGGGGGCGTGGGAGGTGGAGGGACTGAATGAGTGGTGTTATGACCTGGCACTTATGGGTTGTAGTGCTACTCTGGACCAAACCTGAGCAGGCAGTGGGGCTGCCAGCTCTGCTTCTCCTTGCCACTGCTGTGGGGCTGGCTTTTGCACCAGGGCTCCCTCAGGGAGCCTGCCCAAACTCACCTTGCTTCCAGCAGCCCATGTCCCCCTCTGTTTGCCCACAGGACTGTCTCAGTGACATCCTCAGGAACTGCAGCGAGTGGCCTCATGGGGGAGCTGGCCAGGAGAGAGGGGTGGGAAGCCTGAGGGGCAGGGAGTGGACACGAAGAGTTTTTGCCTAATGGAAGATAAAAAAGTATATCTGTAGACGTCATGCTAATTTGAAATGAGAGTGTTTCAGCTGTGCGTACCTTCTGAAAAATGTCTGGGGGTGCCTTGGTTTTGAGGATCCAATTTTTGGATAAATGGATGTAGGTGCCTAAATCCCTTTGGGGCTTTAGCTCTGACCAACATTGCTTAGTCTCTCAGAGCAGTCTATCACTGCAACATCAAGAAATGCAATATCCCATGTTAAACTGATTAAGAACTGGCTAACTGACAGATCTCAAAAAGTAATTGTCAATGGGGACAGATTATTGAATGGCATGTTTCTAGTGGCATTCTGTAAGGCGTTCTGCTAGGCTCGAAGCTATTCGACATTTTAATCAATGATCTAGAAGTACATATAAAATCACGGCTGGTAAGACTGTGTGGATGACACAAAGATTGGTGGAGTGGTAAATAATGACGAGGACATGGCTGTCATTCAGAGCAATCTGGATCGCTTGGTAAGCTGGACCCATTAAAAGTGCTTTTTAATACAGCAAAAGGCTAAGTTATACATCTAGAATAAGGAATGGGGGGAATGTATCCTGGAAAGCAGTGACTCTGAAAAGGGCTTAGGGGCCAGAATGGACAAAGGACTGAACATGAGCTCCCAGCATGACACTGGTTGAAAGGGCTAATGTGATCCTTGGATATATACACAGGGGATAGTGAGTATGAGTAGGGAAGTGACTTTATTTCTGTGTGAGATATTGGTGAGACTGATACTGTAATGCTGTGTATACTTCTGGAGTCTGCATTTTAAAAAGGATGCAGAAAGGAGACACAAAAATGATTCCAGGGTTGGAGAAAGTGCCTTACAGTGAGAGATTTAGATTTAGGATATGTCTACAATGCAATAAAACACCAATGGCTGGCCCATCACCATGTCAACTGGTTTGGGCTCGTGGGTCTAGAAAATTGCAGTGTAGATGTTCGAGTCACAGAAGAAGTCTGTTTCAGAGCAGGGGATTAAACCCAGTTCTCCCAGGCTAGCACATAAATACTTGATTTTAATGAGCTTTGGATCAGGCCCTAATGCAGGGCACGCCTTTGTGGGAGGGCTACTGAAGAAGCAAATCTTGTTGGAAATTATTCTGTCTGAAGAGAAGTGGGGAATTTGGCTTATTGTTTCTGCTGTCTGGTTATTTAGTAGTATTGCATGTTATACGGTTGCTCTCTCTGTTTTGTTGTATTGTATTTGGCAGTGATGCCCACAGTGTCCAGATAGTCCTCTCTTCTTGTTTTGCAAATTTAGCTAACTAAATAAGGAGGCCGAATAAAGATGGGGTCCTGTGCACCACAGACACCCTTTATTTCCCTGTGTTCTATCCCAGTAGCTGAGATTGATGGGGCATGCCTCCTTACCATCCCAAGCTTTCGATGTCTGGGGGCAGTAGCTTTTTCAGTAGAATGCTCTTGATTTAGAGCCTGATCCAAAGCCATTTAAATCACCAGGTATCTTGCCACTGATTTAATTATCTCTGGATCAAGCTCATAGTGATCCCTCTTTCCCCAACAGCATTTAAGCTTCTTGACATTCAAGACAGAGCAGGGCCTATCTGTTCACCTAGACTATGTCTGAGTGGGGTGGGGTTGAGTGAAGCTGGTCTCCATTTATGTGGCTTGGGGAATGTTCTAGTGTTGACACTGTGTCCACTTCTAATTACTTGGTAATCCCTATTTCCAAAGACTGAATTCATGCACGTAGGACTGGATGACAGACACCAGTGTACAAATGAAACTAATTAAATAAAATCATGTAATAAAAGACAGATTAAACTTGCTTTCCAGGTGGGTTTTCAGCCTCTCAGAGCTTACTATCTCCTGAACACAGAGAAAGCAATCAAAGACTGACCATATATGTTGCCGTGGCTCCTATGAATGAATGGCTTGTATTACTGGAGAAGTTTTCTTAAATGGAAGCTGTCATAAATATAAAGGGAAGGGTAAACCCCTTTGAAATCCCTCCTGGCCAGGGGAAAGCTCCTCTCACCTGTAAAGGGTTAAGAAGCTAAAGGTAGCCTCGCTGGCACCTGACCAAAATGACCAATGAGGAGACAAGATACTTTCAAAAGCTGGGAGGAGGGAGAGAAACAAAGGGTCTGGGTCTGTCTGTAGTCGTCTTGGCCAGGGACAGAACAGGAATGGAGTCTTAGAACTTTTAGTAAGTAATCTAGCTAAGTATGTGTTAGATTATGATTTCTTTAAATGGCTGAGAAAAGAATTGTGCTGAATAGAATAACTATTTCTGTCTGTGTATCTTTTGTGTAACTTAAGGTTTTGCCTAGAGGGGTTCTCTATGACTTTGAATCTAATTACCCTGTAAGATATCTACCATCCTGATTTTACAGGGGGGATTTCTTTACTTCTATTTTTATTAAAAGTCTTCTTGTAAGAAAACTGAATGCCTTTTCATTGTTCTCAGATCCAAGGGTTTGGGTCTGTGGTCACCTATGCAAATTGGTGAGGCTTTTATTCCAACATTTCCCAGAAAAGGGGGGTGCAAGTGTTGGGAGGATTGTTCATTGTTCTTAAGATCCAAGGGTCTGGGTCTGTAGTCACCTAGGCAAACTGGTGAGGCTTTTTACCAAACCTTGTCCAGGAAGTGGAGTGCAAGGTTTTGGGAAGTATTTTGGGGGGAAGGACGTGTCCAAACAGCTCTTCCCCAGTAACCAGTATTAGTTTGGTGGTGGTAGCGGCCAGTCCAAGGACAACGGGGGTAATATTTTGTACCTTGGGGAAGTTTTGACCTAAGCTGGTAAAGATAAGCTTAGGAGGGTTTTTCATGCAGGTCCCCACATCTGTACCCTAGAGTTCAGAGTGGGGGAGGAACCTTGACAGAAGCCCTGAGAAAAATTATGTTCAGATTGGATGCAAGTCACCTGGGATGATCAGTATGGTAAATTTTTAATAAGAAAATGAAGTGCTGAGTGATTTACTGCTGATCCCAGGGTGGAAACTTAAGGAGGTTAAAGAACAAAGGTTTGTGGTCCCTTTGGAGATTTGTTTCATCTGCACATCAGCCTACAATTAATGACCATTTAACTGTTGTTCTCCTGCTGGACGTTGGTGGATTGATTCAGTAAATAAAAGTGACAGAGCAGTGTCCCATGGCCATATAATAGAAACTGGCTGCACCTGTTATTTGTGAATCATTGCTTGCCAGGGCATTGACCTTTTCTAGTCTGGCTAAAACTAATAAGAGAAATTATAGGGCTGATTGCTTAAATTTCATTATAAGACTTGTATGACAGTTAGTGTGTTTCTTTGGCATTCGCTATGAGCTGATGCAATGTCAGTAATCCTCCTGTTCCAAACTAGTACTTACCACTAGGTGGTAAATGACCAGGTTGTTAGTTAGCACACCTAAACCAAAGCTAATGGTTACCTAAGGTAAGGGCCGGTTGGGAGAAAATGATTACTACATAATGAACAGTAAAGGACTCCTTCTACCCCCATTTTTTTTTTTTTTAATGTGTGGATGGAAGGAGGGATTGAACTCCAGGAAGGAATCGCCGCTGAACTGGTGTAGCACATCTGAGCATCTGTGCTTTGCATTCCGATCCAGTTAGAAAACAGCTGCCATCAGATAACTGATCACTTACAAATACTTAATGACAGATTTGTCCTCTGTTTTTGCTGCCAGAGAAAAGAGGGAGAAGGAGGCAGGGCCAAGGGGGTTTATTTCTTCATCCCTCCTGCTGTTGCTGAAATTAGTTGAGAGGAGGCAATGGCCTGAGTTTACATCTGTGCTGTTATGCCTGGGTCTACTCTGTTTTTCCCACGGTGCTCTAGCTGCTTTGCTGAGATAAACAGCTCACCATCATCCTTTGTGCACCTGGGGCTGGAGCCAACGCTCATTGAAGTCAATGGGCATTATTCCATCCCTATTACTTCAGTAGGGTTTGCCACTCACGTGGTTTTCTTTGCAGGACCAGGGCGATAATTATTAGAATGGTGGGCAATTGTCCCCCCAGATGTATTTACATATTGTATCTATCTATGCTGTATGCTTGCATTGCTCAAGTTTATTCAGTAACATCGGGATTAAACCTAAGGTTGAAACTGACCAGCCTCGTTTCATTGCTCATACTCTACAAAGTGCAAAAAGAATCATAGAATATCAGGGTTGAAAGGGACCTCCGGAGGTCATCTAGTCCAACTCCCTGCTCAAAGCAGGACTAATCCCCAAAGAAGCAAAAAGCAATTAGAGAAAAAAAAGTTACATACACAATGTGGATTTTTAAATGTCTTTTGGGGCTCAATCTTATGACATGCAGAGCACCTGCAGCTCCCAATTGGGTTTTGTCGTGGCTGCTTACCAAGTTGTGGGGTCCAGCCTGAAATAACAAATGCAGGTGTGGAGTTATCTTCTTACCTTGATGGACAAATCCTTCCCCTGTGTTAACTCCACTGAAGACATTGAAGTTACACCACTGGGCACGAACTTGGCTCATTATATTTATCCTTACAGCATCTCCTTGCATTATGTTGTCCCACAGGGGAATAAAAAGGTTCTCAACTGTACTGATGAGTCTCAAAGAGGAGATGGAATGATGGTGCAGGGTGGTAGGCGAGCTCCTATCGTACCGAATTGTTGCTGCATGAGTGAAGCAAAGGGAGAAAAACAGTTGGCTATTAAGGCTTCATTGATTAAGACTAACAAAATCATGACCTCCTCAGCGCCAGATGTTGGCTGGATAAATTCACAGTGGCCTCCAACAATGTGACAGCACAGGTGCCCATTGGCTGCTATGTCGGCCCACTGGAACAGGCCGAGAGCTCGGCGAGAGGCTGGGACCGAAGCATGAATTCTCTGCCCCTCTGGGAAGCAGCGTGGGAGCTGAATGAAAATGTAGCACAGTTCAATCGCTGAATAGCACAGCCCTGGGCAGAAGGCAGCTGTGTGACCGTGTGGCTAAGAATCCTAAAATGAATGTAGTATGTTCAAATGGACTTTGAACAGTTTGTTTCCATTCTGTCAGACTTTCCTTCTCTCAAGGAGAAAAAAAACCCCACAAAAACTAAGGATGAAAGTGAAGAACTAATAGCAGTGACAGGACTCAAACATTATGGTGCCTATGTTGGACATTGTGCAAGTTCCCCAAGACAGTTTGCCAATCAGTGCATGTCAAACCAGACACACAGTGTCACTGACGCAGGGAGCTGGACCCTGGACCTCTGCTCTGTCTTTGCTGTCGCTCAGCTCGGGAGACCGCATCTGTCATAGAGTTCCATTGTTTCCCTATCAGCATCACTCCTGCTGACAGATATGGTGGGGAGTTCATGAAGTGAATGGCTCTGGGTAGAGGGAGCAGGGCTGTGTGGTTGGGAACTACGGAGTAGCTACATAGTCACTACTATTATTTCAATTACAATAGTGTCCAGGATCCCCAAGCAAGAGTAGGGCCCCTTTGTGCAGCATGGCAACATGCATAACCAAAGGGAGAGTCTCTGCCCCAGTTGGGCTTACAATCTAAATAGAAAAGGCAGAAAAATGGTGAGAGGGGAAACTGAGGCATAGAGAGGTGAAGCATCTTGCCAGAGGGTAGTGGCAAGAGCCTGGACTTGATCCCAGGTCTACTGACTCCCAGTCCAGTGCCCCAGTCACTAGATTGAACATACTGCCTCTAGCGGCTTCTCACAACAGATTGGAGCACCACGGCTACAGAGCATAGATTTCTGGACAGGCTCCATGCCTAGAGAGCAACAGAGTCAGGAACTGATCTCTCAGAAGTTTATTGGGGGTGGAACAATTAGCAACGATAGATCAACCATTGATTCGGGCATTTCTTGCTCACTTTATTTTCCAACTTCAGCGTGTGTATATAATAACCCTTTTGGTGCAAACCATATGCTCAAGTCCATTTGGACTGCACAGTACATTGTTCAAAAGCATTTCCAACAAGTAGATAAATTACCCCCGCTTGTGTCTGACAGCCTTGCCTATGACTTTCTCGAAAACTTTTATTTTACGTGTTAGACATGGTGCCCCTTGGGTGAGTTGAGGCTGGTGATCCTTAATTAAATTAATCAAAGCCAGAGACAAAATCCGTGGGGAGTATCAAGAAAGTTTCTAGGTTAATTAAACAGACACAGACAAGTAGCTTAAATACAAATGTACTTGTTGTGCTTAGGACTAATATGAAGGGCAATATTTTTATTCATTGCATTTAAAGGACAATGAAAGCAGGCTACATTCAGCCCTTTGACACAGCCCTCACTCAGACAGTGCTCTCATTGATTTGCCTCAGTAAGGGCTTCAGGATTTGAAGCCTTTAGCCCTGAAAAATGCCTTCATTCGTTTTCTCCTCTCCTGTCTGAGTGTGTGTGAATTTGTTGCTCATGAAAGCAAGTCACTAATTGTGCTGGGTTAGATCCAGGCATAGGAGTGGAAGAGGCAGGTTCTCCACAAGCATCCATTGCAGATTTCTGCCACTATCACTGACCTGCTACACTCCCACATGTTCTGAGCCTCCCTTAAGCACAGGCTACAAATGATGGGCTAAACTGGAGCTGTCCTCCACCATGCAGCCTCACAGCAGGGGTATGGAAGGATGAAAAGGGTCAGGAATCCAGACACATTACACCACCTCTATAACATCCCAAAAATCACAGCCCTCTTGTTCCTCCCAGAAGATGAGCTGGAAGTGGCTGGGTTATACACACAAGGGGAGTATGCCCTTTCCATTCACATAGGGTAACAAATGACGCTGCCCCACCAGGTGGGTCTGGAACGTGTTGTGAGAAAGGTTTATATTTGTCTATGTGTAAATAGTTGACCTGAAGAAGAGCTCTGTGTAAGCTCAAAAGCCTGTCTCTCACTGACGGAAGCTGGTCCAGTAAAAGATATCACCTTATCCACCTGGTCTCTATATGCAAATAGCTAACAGGAAATGTGCCGCTAGATGGCACACCAGCATATGAAGCATTGTTACTGGCTGCTGTAAAAGAGTAGGCGGGCACTCTGGTAAACAATCCACCATGCCCCGTTCGGTTTGTAGACCTGACCTCAGGGCTCCGTTTATTCTTTAACATATATAAACATGCACAAAAGGAAATGGGGAGCAATAATTTCAACTAACAGTCTTGATCCTAACCTAGGTTGTGGAGTCCTCTGGCAGCTTGATGGTCAGAACTTTTCTCAACATTGGGGGCCTGCAGGGCCTGCTCACTCTCTTAGTCTTCTGTTACAGCCACAGGAGAATATACTCCCAGCTTTCTCCTGGGCCCAGGCAACCTTGTAGAACTGGGGCCCTTTTTTATATCCCATAGAGGCTAATTATCAGACCCAATCACTTGATGCTGTCCAGCTGGGTCAGATGATTCCCAACACCTGTCTGCTCTACAGAACAGGGCTGGCTGCTCCCTGGCAGACCATCCTGGGTACAGGGACCAATAAAGCTCATTGTTGTTGTGGGAAGCAAATGGCTTCCTTTTGTGCAGCTCTTGGCGTCAGCTCTTAGGGTAGACACTGTGCCTCTCCCAGTGATGGGACATTGCCTCATGACCCATTACTAGCGACGACACTTTTAGCCCTTCAAGACAGTTCTGTGCTGTGTACAAATAGTCATAGAATCATAGACTCTCAGGGTTGGAAGGGACCTCAGGAGGTCATCTAGTTCAACCCCCTGCTCAAAGCACAACCAATCCGCAACTGAATCAGACCAATCCCCAAACTAAGTCACAAGAAGCTGGGATGAAACCCAAATTGCCTTTCTATCATGACTTGGGACAGGACTTAAACAGAAGGCTCTCCAGGAGAGAGACAATTGAGGAAACACATTTTATCATCCAGATACTGAAAGACAGTCCCCACATTCTTACAAGGCTCCAGTTTTCTCCACTTTAATTTCCCTATGTAATCTGTCCAGTCCGCTTTCTTCCATCTGATGTTCTATACTTTGCATATGCCTCTTTCTTGCCTTGACTGCTTCCTCCACCCCCCACCCCGTGTTCATATTCATCCAAATTAGCCTTTTTTACTTCCAGCATATTTATTGCTAGTTGGCATGAATAAAACTGGGGTATACATTAATTTATATTTGAATACTTTCAATTTCCACTCTAATTCATATGTTTTAGTTAAGCCCCTGATGTCAGAAAGCCTCTTCAGGGAGGAGTCGATAGCTCAGGGGATTGGTAATAAGATCTAGCGTTTTTTTCCCTAATGGTTCAAACAGGGCTTACAGAGAGTTGCTAATGGCTGAGAGTCCTTATCACTGGATGGCTGACCGGTGGTCTGAGTTGCAGTTCTAAGCCAAGTTCTCCTTGGCTATGTGCCCCAATCAGAGCTGGGTTAAGAATGGAAACTTTTTTCTGTGACTGTGTTTCCTCAAATCTCAGCACGGGTTGATTAGACTCCATTTGGTCACCCCTTTCATTTGACTTTTCCACCAAACTTCCGTGTGACTTATTTTTGTTTGCGCGTGTTTTGGGAGGCGCTTTTATTCACAGGACTTTGTGCACCCTCGAGAGCACGTGTACGTGGACTAGCGTGTTCATTATGATTACAGTTATTTTTATTATGGTAGCACCTAGAGGCCGTAACTGATATAGGGACACCACTGTGCCAGTTGCAGTGTCTACACATAATAAGGGACAGCATTCAAAGAATTCACTCTGAATCATGAATAAATACATAAGCACAAAATTCCCACCTAATCACTCTAGACGTCCATGCACTCATTGAGTGGGAATGTGACATGAGAGGAGGCAAAATTAGATGACCTGGTGGTCCCTTCTGCCTTCATCTCTAAGACGGCGAAAGAACTGCCTTTCTTTTTTCTGTCCATCAGGTGAAGCAACCAAGCTATTTTTAAAGCTAAAGTCTGTGGATGTAGGCAAATAGGGTACGTCTACATGTGCCTAACATCTCTAACGGGATGTACTCATGGCGTCTGGCCCCTTCGGATACTCGTGCTGCCATGGCTATGATATTTTTAGAATGCTCGTTCAAAGACAGCTAGCACAAGTGTATATGCTTCCGCTGGAAAACACATCCCCCGCTCAAAGTGTAGACATCTCTTTACTGATATTTCTTGTGCAGGAAGAAAGAAAACATTATTAAGTGTCCTAAAATTTCTCACTCTGTTTATTTGCTGCTGTCTTGTCCAACCTATCCCGACAGACTCAAAACCTCAATGATTTGTTCACGTCTTGCAGGGAGGGATAGCTTAGTGGTTTGAGCATTGGCCTGCTAAACCAAGGGTTGTTTGAGAGGGCCATTTAGGAATCCGGGGCAAAAATTGGGGATTCGTCCTGCTTTGAGCAGGGGGTTGGACTAGATGACCTCCTGAGGTCCCTTCCAACCCTGATATTCTGATTCCTTTTCGTATTTATAAAACTTAGCTCAACCAATCAGGCAACAGAAACAATGTGACTGAGGACACCCATCATGTGGCGTAAATAGAGAATCAAGATTAGCAAACATTTGTAGTTGCTAGTGTGCCAGAAATGCATAGGCCACAAAAAACTAGTTAATGAATAAGTGCAGAGAAACTAATCCATAAAGGTTGCACCTTATTCATGGATAATTCTTTAGCAGAAAAATGGCTCCATTATTTGCAATGCCTAATCTGACTAGCCCTAGTTGTGTAAGGAACAAGTGTGTGTCATTAGCAACTATAGTTTTAGGGCCAGATGTCATCAATATGCACATATGAAGTAGTAACTGACACTGTTTCAATTTGGGAATGTAGAATCATTTTATTTTGGTCAAAAATATCAAAACAAAATGTTTTGCCATTTCCAAATTGATTTTTTTTTCAGAACTTTTCATTTTGCCAAAAAAAAAAAAAGATATTTGACTTTTTGTTTGAATTTGGCATGAACACTAATGATGAAATATTAGTATTTCCCATGGGATAAAAATTTCAGCTTGACTCGTCTCAACTTCAAGGGGTGGCAATGCTGAATCTTTAATAAGAATATAATTTCTTGCAAATGTCTATTAGGCACTGGAGTTAAATATATGTGAGGTATGAAATGTAATTCATTAATGTTTCTAAAAAGTTTTGCAGTCGTTAGGTAGAATCATAGAATCATAGAATATCAGGGTTGGAAGGGACCTCAGGGGGTCATCTAGTCCAACCCCCTGCTCAAAGCAGGACCAATCCCCAATTAAATCATCCCAGCCAGGGCTTTGTCAAGCCTGACCTTAAAAACTTCTAAGGAAGGAGATTCTACCACCTCCCTAGGTAACGCATTCCAGTGTTTCACCACCCTCCTAGTGAAAAAGTTTTTCCTAATATACAGCCTAAACCTCCCCCACTGCAACTTGAGACCATTACTCCTTGTCCTGTCCTCTTCTACCACTGAGAATAGTCTAGATCCATCCTCTCTGGAACCACCTCTCAGGTAGTTGAAAGCAGCTATCAAATCCCCCCTCATTCTTCTCTTCTGCAGACTAAACAATCCCAGTTCCCTCAGCCTCTCCTCATATGCTGTGTAAGTGCAAAACAGTATTTTAGGCCCTGATGGATTGTGGTGTTTAAGCATGTTTGTAACTTAAACATGTGAATAGTCGTATTGACATCAAACAGATTATTGATGTGCTTAAAGGATGTGCTTGAGTAACTTGCTGAATCAGGCCCTTGACGAGTTTTCTAATAGGTACGTGTACCACTGCCCTCTACTGGATAAGTTCAGATACATTCAACTTTGTTTCATAGATTCCGTATTTCTACCAGAGATTCTTGTTCCAAGTACAACGTAAGGACCTGTGTTATTGGAGCAGGAAGTTCTGAGGTCTATCTTTGCTGCTACCATGGAGTTCCAATTGACTGGGTATTCAGTCCAGGGACAGTGCAAAGGCCTACAGATAGATTTGATACATTTATTGTTATTATTATTCAGAGTCAGGCTCATCAGTACTTGGATTCAAGACCTCATTTTGGCACTTTTCACCAGCTCTTAAATTCTATTTAAAACAAAAAGCAACCCCAAGCTATTTCCTCCGCTGTTCATTTTCAGAGTTGAAGGCAATTGCTTTTAAAAATTACAGAGAAAAAGGATGCATTCCCAACTGCTGCCTAAAACCATCTGCAAGTAAATTTATTTTTTAAGACCACAAACCTGGCATCTCCTGCAACCAGATAATATTTTTCTCCCCCCCTCCTCCGTTACCGCCACCACAAGTTTTTCTGATTCTAAACAAAAAATAAGGACATGGACAAGTATTTTAACACATTTTCTCTGATATAGCTTAAATCCAGGAACATTTATATGCTGATCAAACCAAAAGAGATGTGATTAGTGAGGAGAGTGCCAACATGGCTGTCTTTTTCCCATCAACCCATGATAATGGCGCTGACGCTACATTGAAGAGTTGAATATTGTATAAGCCAGGAAAGGTTATAGCACATGACAGACTTAGATAATTGTAAACTCTGAGAAATCATACCCTGCCTATTAGATATTTATTATGCGTTGCAAATTGTATATATTTAAAAAAAAAAGATACAGACACAGTATGGGTAAATTCTTAATGCTTAATGAAATTATTCATGATATACAAAAAGCAGCCTAACTCAACAAATAAGATGAAGGTTAATGCATGCGGATGAATATAAAAGAGACCCCCACCCTGACGACTGATGTGCTGTGTCCTTCCCCAAGTTGATCCGGGAATGAAATTAATGCAACTTCATTTTTGTGGTTAAGAGCTATCCCCAGAGCTGAGTAGCCGAAGACCAGACAGGATGTGCAGAGCAAAAGCCTTGCTTCCTTACCCTTCTCAGAGGCTTTCACGGCTGAGTGCCTTCAGAGATTAAAAAAAATAAAATCCATGTTGTATTTTTTTTTTAAATCTGCATATTTAGTTTCTATCTTGTTGGAGGTTTGCTTTATCCACTCTCTAACTCAAGAGGTCAGCTGTGGGTTAGAAAGGCCTATGATATGCAATCAAAAGTGAGAATAATAGGAAATTCAAGAAGAGGTAAACAAAAGGAGCAGACATAAAGGGCCCACAGGGGATTTGCTTCTCTTTCAAGGATTTCTAGTGTTCTTATTTATAATAATCATATATCACAGTGCATCACATCTCCAGTTTCACTTTCCTTTCTTTCACAGCTGCATCAGTCTGCTGGATGAGGCGTGAAAATGAGTCCAGAGCTGATTGTGGTCATTAAAGAGTCCCTAGCAATCTTTGTCATCCCAGGGAAGTCAGTCCCTGTATCCTGGCCAACTTCAAAGTGATGCATTTACATTCAGTCTGTAGCCTTTGAGTTAGTTTGGGGTGCAAACGCACTTGTCACAAGTAACAGGTTCTTAATTCAGGCAGCTACTTAGAGTTAATTAAGAAGATGAGATTGGTGAAGCACACACAGAGACTTTATGAGCTCTAATTGTACAGACCAGTGTAATTGAAATCATAGGAAAATAAGAGAAAGTAGAAAAAGTATTGGAAAACAACCCCCTGGATCATGCATACTTATAGTCAAGGGCTAGTCCAAGATAAAGCAATTCCCCTATGTTGACATAATTACAACCTTCTTCGTACTTACAACCTTATAGAGGCCACTGGAAATGAAGATGGAAGAAACAGTCAGTGGAACACACCACAAGAAGAGAGGACATTTTCAGCCGTCACCTATATCGTTCCCAACATCCCACTTGTGAACATTCATCAGTCTGGTTTTATATCCCTTTGTTTACACATTAACATATCCGTGACCATGTCTGATTAAGTCTTCACTCTTTATCCATGTGTGGCTTTCCAGGTACCCGTAACTGAGGTTCTTGATTGCTGACATAAGCTATTGTGATAGCATTTCCCAGTGTTTCCAAAACATTAATGAGGTTAACCTCATGGTTACACCTACTAAAAATCCCCTTGAAATTTTAACCAAAACTATTGTTTTGCTGTTAGCGTATTTTTCACAAAGCATTTATTGCTAAATCTTATAACCTTAGGTGAAGAGGCCATGCTTACTCCTTTACTACTTAAGCTAACTATCAAAAATACTAATAGGACCAGTAGGCCCCAGCTTGTTCCCACGCCTACTTTAGTTATTATACAAACTCTTATGTTTCCCTATTTGCACAACAGCATTAATAGCTTCTTTTTGCTATCTTAACACATTTTAATATGCCTTAGCACATAATATACAATTTAGTCACCCTACAATCAGATCAGGGATTACAGGTCAATATATCCGACCGAAATTCTGCTCAGATGGATACATTTTTCATTCCTGTATTAAATATAGGGGAGTGGTGCTGTGTAATGTTAAACAGTGAATGTGTTCTAGTTCAGAAGTGGTGGAGGAAGGGCTCTCTCTATATTTTAGTCTCTCTAAAGAAAAAGAGGGTGGTAGATCTCTTAGTAACCGCATGGGTTAGAGGAAAAAGCACTGCATGGACAACGAGGGGCTGCCCCTTTCTAGTCCCTCCTCTGCCAATGACTGGCCTTAAACACTCTTGGCCACTGTATAATGCTTCAGACATGTTATTTAGTTCTGCCTGATAGTACCCCTGGTTCCTGAAACCCCCTTCTCTGGAGCAACAATCCCAGGTTAAACAGAGAGTTGGTGAGCCACTCAGCTCTTGACTTGTGCAACAGATTTCTTGGACTAACTGATGCTGCATAGTCACAGACTGGCATCCTGCTGTCCCGGCTCTTCTGCCTGCCCAGGATTCCTCCCCTGAAGTGTGCACGCTCCCGGGCAGTGGGCCTGCCTTCCAGAACTGTGCCCATGCGGTTGTGTGCACTTAGGACTTGTCTACGCAGGAAAGTTAATGCAGAGTAAGCTTTCAAAAGTGCAGAGAACTAAACATGAACTAAACTGAACATGTGTGGAGTTAGAGTTTCTACACAGGGAGTTAGAACAGAAGAACGAGTGTGCACTAGCCATTCCACACTAGCTCCTCTGGGCTTTTTCCCCAAGTAGAAAAGCCCTCAGGGTCTGATTTCTGCAGGAGCTGTGCACCCACAGCTCCCTCTATCTGGAGTTATGAGGACTCAGAGAAGTCTAACGGGTTGTGACTCTGCATTTCACAGCATTCCTGAGAAGCCAAGTCCTAGATTCTGTGTCCTGACCTCTGCTGCTATTGTGGCTATGGCATCAGACTGCAGATGGGCATGATGCTTTACAACATATTTATTATGTTATTATTTATTCCTATTTTTAAAATAGAACGGCAGGTTCCCATCTAGAGTCCTGGGTGTCAATCCTATTAATTAAGAATCTCGATATAAACAAGAGGATTGCCCCTACGTATGGCTAAATAAAGAGGAGGGAATATGGGCATTGTAGTGTGCCTAGAAGGTTAATAAACCCGGGCTGTGGCAGAGGGAGCAAGGGAGCAATGAGGGAGCAAGTTCTAAAACTCATAGATTCCAAGACCAGAAGGGACCGTTGTGATCAAGTAGTCTGACTTTCTGTAGAGCATAGGCCAGAGAATTTCCCCAAAATAATTCCTAGAGCAGGTCTTTTAGAAAAAAAATAAAAAAACATCCAATCTTTATTTTAAAAGTGTCAGCGACAGAGAATTCACAATACCCCTTGGTAAATTGTCCCAAGGGTTAATCACGGAGAACACATTACCAGGAGCTTCCTCTGGCTTATACTGAAAGCGGTCCAGATCAGATGCCTCTGCGGGTCTCAGCTGTGGCAGTTAAGAGAGATGGTTGGTCAGGTGTCAAAGCAGGGAGAGGTTTACGCTCAGAAATTGCTGCAGGTTAAGTAATAACAAGAACAACAAGCAGAAATAATGACACAGGAACAGTGTCATTTTTGGTTTTGTTCTTTTGGGTGGAAGGAGAACTGGTCGAAAAGTCTTTGATGAAATAAACTGCCCTTTTCACAGTGACACTGGCAGACCTCACTGAACCCTTATGAATGCATAACTGGAAAGCAGTCTTGCTTACCTGTGTGTTAGCATTGACAAAATAGACAGCAGATTTTGCGTTGATAAGAATGTGTTTAGACTTTATAAAATGCTTGTAGGATGCTGAATGTATTGATCTCACTTATAAGCTCCATAGCCCCTGGTTTAAAGTTATACTGAATGTTTGCATTGTAAATCTCTGTATTGTGTAACTCACCAAACAGGAAAAGACGCATTAATTAAGGTGAAGCGCTTGCCCCGCATTCAAGATGGCCCATTGATGACTAATAAGATATTGTGTAGCATCAAAGAACAGAGGCCCTGTTCACAGCTTTGCTAACTCCCTCTAGGAAGAAAAGAGCTAGTCATGAACCCATCCCATCACTTTGGACTCTGGAGTTGGGGGCATAAAAATGCCTGACAATCTATTCAGGGGACACCATCACAGGGCCTAATAACATCAGCCACACTATCAGAGGCTCGTTCACCTGCACATCCACCAATGTGATATATGCCATCATGTGCCAGCAATGCCCCTCTGCCATGTACATTGGTCAAACTGGACAGTCTGTACGTAAAAGAATAAATGGACACAAATCAGATGTCAAGAATTATAACATTCATAAACCAGTCGGAGAACACTTCAATCTCTCTGGTCACGCAATCACAGACATGAAGGTCGCTATCTTAAAACAAAAAAAACTTCAAATCCAGACTCCAGCGAGAAACTGCTGAATTGGAATTCATTTGCAAATTGGATACTATTAATTTAGGCTTAAATAGAGACTGGGAGTGGCTAAGTCATTATGCAAGGTAGCCTGTGTCCTCTTGTTTTTTCCTACCCCCCCCGCGAATGTTCTGGTTTAACTTGGATTTAAACTTGGAGAGTGGTCAGTTTGGATGAGCTATTACCAGCAGGAGAGTGAGTTTGTGTGTGTATGGGGGTGGGGGGGATGTGAGAAAACCTGGATTTGTGCAGGAAATAGCCCAACTTGATTGTCATGCACATTGTGTAAAGAGTTGTCACTTTGGATGGGCTATCACCAGCAGGAGAGTGAATTTGTGTGGGGGGTGGAGGGTGAGAAAACCTGGATTTGTGCTGCAAATGGCCCACCTGATGATCACTTTAGATAAGCTATTACCAGCAGGACAGTGGGGTGGGAGGAGGTATTGTTTCATATTCTCTGTGTATATATAAAGTCTGCTGCAGTTTCCACGGTATGCATCCGATGAAGTGAGCTGTAGCTCACGAAAGCTTATGCTCAAATAAATTGGTTAGTCTCTAAGGTGCCACAAGTACTCCTTTTCTTTTATGCTGTCTGGATGCTGAGTGGCAAGGATTCCTAACCATAAGCTAAGAGAGCCCCATGCAGCGAGGCATGGGTCATCCTTGAAAAACACGGAACTGACAGATTACTACAACTCTCTCACCTTTTGCATCACAGACTGAAACTCATTTGTGCATATATGCTTGCTTTCTTTATCCTGTAAATAACTCTTATTTCTTTGGCTAGTTAACAAATCTTTAGTTAGTTTATTACAGGATTGGCTACAGGTGTTGTCTTTGGTGTGAGATCTAAGGTATAAATTGACCTGGGGTAAGGGACTCATCTCTTGGGAGTGGGAGCAACCTGAATATTTTGCAATCTGTTGTGTATGTGACTATCACATAGTCCATCTTGCCTGGGTGACAAAATAGACTGGAGTGTCTAAGGGGACTGTCTGTGATTCCATTATAAGATTATTTTAGTACTTTGGGAGTTCACATTTGTTACTGGGTTGATGAAATCTAATTATAGGATTACCAGTTTGGGGTGTCTGTCCTGGTTTTTGACAGTCTGCCCTGAGACTGACACTCTCAGTCATGAGCCACTCCAGACAGAATTCAGAGTAGCAGCCACGTTAGTCTGTATCTGCAAAAAGAAAAGGAGAACTTGTGGCACCTTAGAGACTAACAAATTTATTTGAGCATAAGCTTTCATGAGCTACAGCTCACTTCATTGGATGCATCCAATGTTAATATCTAAGGTGCCACAAGTACTCCTTTTCTTTTTCCAGACAGAATGACGCCTTCATAAACTCTCCAAAGCAGCAACTGAGAGTTTCAGTACTCCCAATGCTAGCTTTGCATTAAGTAGGGAGCCAGTTATTTGAAGTCAAGTAGGTAAGTTATTAATCTGTTTTATAGATGGAGAAACTGAGGCAGGGAGATTAAGCAACTTGCACAAGGCCATGCAACAAGTCAGTGTCAGAGCCAGAATTAAAACACATGAGCCCTGTGAGCTGATCTACTGGATTCATGGTGCTTCTTTTTTCACCAGGGATAATACCCCTACTCTCACAGAAAGGGATCTTCAATGAGCACAAGCCATCAGGAGCCTTCATCTCTCACCTGAACATCAGTCCCTACCAGTGGCAGAGTGCTCCCTAACAACATGCTAGGAGAGGCAAGATTGCCACCTGCTGGATTATCAGCATGGTTCGTACAGCACCCAGTCTCCCATGTGCAGAAACTATGTTGCAGTTTAGCTGATGAACTCAAAACCCCTTGTACAATAGCTGCAGACTCTGCAACCCCCTATCCAGAACACAAGGGTCTGGAAAACTGCATTGCCATCCCATTGCCTTGTATTAAAAAATGAAATAAAAGCCTTATTCGCAATCCCCATTCTTCACTCCTGGACCAAAACCCCAGTCTTATTTAATTACATTGTAAAGGTTTTCCTTGTAAATAATCACTTTATCATAATTTCAGGAAATTATCGGATGGGAGCTAGATGTAAATTAGGGCATTTATCATACTTTCTAGTGTCAGTGTCACCACATCTTGAACCTCTGGATCTTTCTGCGTAATTGGCATGTCCTTTCCTTTCCTCTGTCTCTCTCTTTTGGGCAGAGCAGCGTCAACATTCTGAAGAACCGTCTCAGCAGTGGAACGTCATTAGAATTAAAAATACCGATGGAAGAAATGAACAGAAATAAACAAGGAGCAATTTACAGACTAAAAACAGTGACATAAGGTGCAGAATAATGGAATATGGAAAAAAAATACAACAATGACTAGTTGACAGATTGTTGTCATTCAACTCTCCGGGGCTTTGTCACAACCTTCCAGTAGGGATTCAATATTGAACATCTGGTAGCCAACTAGTGCGGAACCTCAAGGCTGCTTAATAGAGACAATAGAACCAGAGAGGCTTGGGGCATAAAGGTCCCCAACTCACCAGCTTCCTCCAATCAAGTGTTAAGCTTTTTATGTGTACCCCTTAAAGTCATTGTTGGGGCAACTCCTTTCCCTCTCAGTTTGGGTGGGGGTGGGGGGAATCATGCTGCTACTGCTCAGAACTTAAAGTTGGCTTTAGCTTCATTTTATTGAGAGTAGTGTGAGGGACTGAGGGATGGGGCATGTACCTCAGAGGCAGTCAGACATGTCTGCAAAGGAAAGGTGCAACAAGGTCAAATCCCACTGTTTTATGGCTTCAATCATCTAACGTCATGTCTGAAGTATAGTTACTTCTGGTTCGTTTGATCTGGATAAGTCAGGTATCCCACAACACATAGTGGGGCTCTGAGTGGGATTAGAAGTCCACCCAAAATGCAGGATCAGTTGTCTTAGATTGTAATTCCTTCAAGACTAGGACTATGGAGTAGAGTCATTTGCCCAGGTGTAGGTAAGGAATAACTCCAATAAAATCAGTAGAGTTACACTGGGGTAAAAGAAACTTACATAAGGGAGAATCAGGTCGTACTGTCTGAATTTTCAAAAATAACTGTCTAATGATTTGGGACACCTCAGTTTCTGGGAACTCCACTGGAGACCACTGGAAAAGTCTGATTTTCACAAAGTCCGAACACTTGACCTCTGAAAACCCCTTTAAGGCATCTCAAGTTGGGCACTTAAAACCGGAACACCTACAACCAAGTCATTTAAAAAAAAAATAGCATGTCTCTTGTGTGAGGAGCCTAGAACATATCTGGGGACGTGGGGAAAAAAAAGTACCTGAATACAGAACAATAATAATAATACAATAGCTGATGTGTCACTCAAAAAGGAAACGGTACACTTGTGTCAGTGGCCCATTGGCAGTGTGGCCTACCGGACAGAGAACTGGAGAGGGACTTAGGAGACTTGGATGTCCCTGTTTTTTTCATAAACATCAATATCAGCAATGTGGCCTCATTCTCCTATGTCCCTGCACAGTCATTGTGAAGGAAGATAGTACGGTAATAGACATTGTAGAAAAAATGTAAGATTGATTTAATGAAAGCAGGTTCCAGCTCCAAACCAAAACCACTTCCTGTCATGCTGACCAAAACTGTTTTGTTTGTTTTCTTGTATTCCCTGGTCTGTCTGTATTGATCTTGTTGCTTTCCTTATATTTAGATGGTAATCTATATGGGGCAGGGCCTGGCTTTTTGTTCTGTGTTTGTACAGAGCCTAGCACAATGCAATCCTGGTCCATGATTAAGTCTCCTATGCACCACCACAATACAAATAATAAATATTAATAAACCAGATACAATAACAAATGCTATAAACCTGGAGCTTCATACAAAATTGGACCTATACCTGGTTTGAAGAAGTTCCGTTGACTTTTTAAAAATTTTTGTGCACCCATGTACAACCAGGGTCTCCAGTAAATACAATACCATAGGTATCACTTCCTGCAAGATTTCCCTCCTGGATTCATCTCCCAGTGAGTGATGCAGCTAAGATCTTTAAGCTTTTTGAGTTTTGCCTGCTACTGTATTGCTATGAGAAATCACAAGGTACACAGAGATGGAGATACACAGAGGCAGTGACTGAGGCTGCACTGAAACTAGACAAAAGAACTTTTCAGTCCATTGATCAATTGCTTATTCTATGGCAGGTGCAACAGCAGGACATATTGAGTTAAGAAAGTGAATCTATACCCAGAAACTTCTAACAAGTACAAACTTACAAACAAAGTTGTGTCATGCCATTGCCTCTTGGCCACTTTTAGGAACATAAAAACATAAGAATGGCCCTCCTGGGTCAGACCAAGGGTCCATCTAACCCAGTATCCTGTCTTCTGACAGTGGCCAGTGCCCGGTGACCCAGAGGGAATGAACAGAACAGGTAATCATCGAGTAAGCCATTCCCTGTCACTCATTCCCACCTTTGGTTTATTTGTGCATGGCAAGCTGCAGAGCAGTAGTTAACCCCAAACCCAACTCCTCAGACTTTCTTCTTTTCTTGCACAGAGATGGACTTTGTAAGACACTGGCAGCTGGTAAGTAGAATAACCTGCCTTAGAAGTCACCGACCAATTACTATGGACCAGATTCTGAATCCAGCTCCCAGCCTGGCGTTGTGCAGAGGTCTAGGCATAGGAATGGCTTCTCAGTCTTCTCCCCACCTATAGCTGAAGCAGTCAATGCAGACCCCTATGCAATCCCATCGTGGCAGAAGGATGGGAAGATTCTAATAGCAGGATCCCCAGCCTCAGCCCTCTTTAGCCCAACCATGTGCTGCCACTCAGCATGCTGAAATAGAGTGGGGCCTCTCACTTCACAGGGGGTGTGCATCTCAATTATACACCCATCCTCCTACATAGATCCACCTTTCTCCATCCTCACCTACCTTTCCTGAGGACCCTTCCTACCTGAGGTGCAGGTGTAGGATTTCCCCCCAAAATAATAACCAGAAATAAATAATAGTCTTTTTTTAAAAAATGATAAAGACTCCAATAAAGGATGATGCTTCCCCAGAGATAAGGGAGAGATAACCTATGCTCATGAAACGATCTGCAGCACACATGCCCATCAACAGGAAGGTAAATGAGAGAGCTTTGATAACAAGCCTTTTACCCACAAGTGGTACACTTCCCCTTCCTAGGTGAGAGGCAACATTGTCTAATGGTTAGGGTTCTAGTTTTGAACTCAAAAGACTTACATTCAGTTCATTCCTATGCGACAGATTTTGTGTGTGACCATGGGGAAATTGCTTAGTTGCTCTTTGTTTCATTTGCAAAATAGGATTCGTAGCACTTCCTTACCACACAGGAATGTTATGGGAGTACATATATCAAAAAGTTGTGCAGTGCTAAGGAGCCATTTGAACAGCTGTGATATATCTAACTTTTCGATGCTTGGATGGAAGACAAAACAGAACTGCAAACAGTTGATATTATTGTTCTGTCTTCCTCTGCTGCGTGCAGAAGTGGCCTCTGTCACAAACAATTGGCATGACACAGGACCATTGGTCAGTCCCACTATGCTGATTTGTAATTGTTTAATGTTCTGTTACAGATTTTTGCAACAGCACTGAAGCTAAATCTGACTTTTGGAAGGGGACGATGTCAGGCTGCCTTTTCATTTAGCTCACCCAGTCTATTTAGTTTTGCTAGGTTGTTTGGAAGCTTGATGGGGTTTAATTGAAAATGTCAGAAGGGAACATTTTAATTTGACTGCATTTGATATTGTGGCTAATGCATTCGGCAACTCATTGTCATTCAGAGCATACTTCTCATTCCACAGCCCGCGTTGCTATTATTTGAGAAGGTGAGATCTTTCACTGTTAATCAACATGAGCAGTTTATATTGTATGTTAATATTTTTGGTATTTATGTGCTACTCCTCCATGAGGGCAAAAACAGATGCATAATTTCTGATCTAATCTAGCAAAAAATATCTGCAAGTTCCAGAAGGCCACAAGACTTCTTGGATCTGTGGACCTGATCCAAATCCAACCAAAATCAATGGAAGTCCCCTGTCCTCAGTGGGATTTCAGCCAGGCCCCTATAGATTCCAAATTCAAAATGCTGGGAACAATGATCACCCTTCTATTCTATATATGTACAGCACCCAGCAAAATGGGGCTCTGATCTGAATGTAAGAACATTCTTCTTACTAATGATGATCAGTTATCAATCATTAATATAATTATCTTTTTGGTAGGGTAAGGAACTCAGTATTTTAAAAGCGAGTTGAAAAGTTTAATTGTACACATTAAAATTTGTTTAGCTACATCACAGAACTTCTGGATCTAATTGGTAGCCTTAGCAGAGAGAACAAGTACTGAATGGACATGCAGCCTGAATCTTCCTCTCATCTCTAGAAGTGTTTCCTTCAGCTGAGGTTTGAAGCACATTGGTGGGGGTTGTCCTGCCACTGACCATGCTGTACCTGTTCTCTGGTTTACTGGAAGGCTTGCATCTCCATGACTGCTAATCCGGTACCTATCCTGAGTACTAAAATTCACTGACAAAGGACAATAAATGCCAAACATTCTTGCTCTTCAATTCAGATCATAGCAAAGTTGGTTCTGTTCTCCACTGGGAATAAGAACTCTTCCTCAGTATTTCAATCACTGAAGCTGTTGTAATTCGTCATGTTCTAAACTAATAATCACTCAAGAGCCACCATATCTTTTCCTCCTCAGTGCTACATTCTACATCTGTACTGAGGCCAAATCAAAGCTTTCAAAAACATTTTGTCCAGGAAGCAAGCCTGATGAATGATGGGAATTCACAACCCATGGTGTCCCGCCCAAACACTACCAAAGAAACACATACTTTTCACTGATGCAGTCAAATGATTATTTGCCATATTATAATCTAATTGTATCTATGTCTGCCAGATTCTGTGACAAAGCAATTCCTCTGACTTCGATGGAGTTATGCCAGCAGAGGATCTGGGCTCAGCCTTTATCTGCCCCATGATAATCACAGTCTTAGGTGTGCATAATAAGTTAGTTTTATTTATTTTATTTGCGTTTATTTTTGTTTAATTTTGCTTATTAAAAGAATTCCACTTTATGAAATTTTGGCTGAAAGGTCAAAATATAGTAACGATAACTAATGGGTGGCCTTTTCCTTGCATCAACAAACGTGCTAAAAAAATATCTTTGGGGCCAGAAGAATCCTAACATTCAACCGCATTTGCTCCAACCCCTCAGAGACAGACACCTACAAGATCTCTATCAAGCATTCTTACAACTACAATACCCACCTGCGGAAGTGAAGAAACAGATTGATAGAGCCAGAAGAGTTCCCAGAAGTCACCTACTACAGGACAGGCCTAAAAAATAAAATAACAGAACGCCAGTATCCGTCACCTTCAGCCCCCACCTAAAACCCCTCCAACGCATTATTAAGGATCTACAACCTATCCTGAAGGATGACCCAACACTCTCACAAATCTTGGGAGACAGGTCAGTCCTTGCCTACAGACAGCCCCCCAACCTGAAGCAAATACTCACCAGCAACCACATACCACATAACAGAACCACTAACCCAGGAACCTATCCTTGCAACAAAGCCCGTTGCCAACTGTGCCCACATATCTATTCAGGGGACACCATCACAGGGCCTACATCAGCCACACTATCAGAGGCTCGTTCACCTGCACATCCACCAATGTGATATATGCCATCATGTGCCAGCAATGCCCCTCTGCCATGTACATTGGTCAAACTGGACAGTCTCTACGTAAAAGAATAAATGGACGCAAATCAGATGTCAATAATTATAACATTCATAAACCAGTCGGAGAACACTTCAAACTCTCTGGTCACGCGATTACAGACATGAAAGTCGCTATTTTACAACAAAAAACCTTCAAATCCAGACTCCAGCGAGAAACTGCTGAATTGGAATTCATTTGCAAATTGGATACAATTAATCTAGGCTTGAATAGAGACTGGGAGTGGCTTAGTCATTATGTGAGGTAGCCTATTTCCCCTTGTTTTTTCCTACACCCCCCCCCCCCCAGATGTTCTTGTTAAACCCTGGATTTGTGCTGGAAATGGCCCACCTTGATTATCATACACAATGTAAGGAGAGTGGTCACTTTGGATAAGCTATTACCAGCAGGAGAGTGAGTTTGTGTGTGGGGGGGGGAGGGGAAACCTGGATTTGTGTTGGAAATGGCCCACCTTGATTATCATACACATTGTAAGGAGAGTGGTCATTTTAGATAAGCTATTACCAGCAGGAGAGTGAGTTTGTGGGGGGGTGGGGGGGTGAGAAAACCTGGATTTGTGCTGGAAATGGCCCAACTTGATGATCATTGTAAGGAGAGTGATCACTTTAGATAAGCTATTGACAGCAGGAGAGTGGGGTGGGAGGAGGTATTGTTTCATGGTTTCTGTGTATATAATGTCTTCTGCAGTTTCCACAGTATGCATCTGATGAAGTGAGCTGTAGCTCACGAAAGCTTATGCTCAAATAAATTGGTTAGTCTCTAAGGTGCCACAAGTACTCCTTTTCTTTATACATAATCTGAGCACCTCTTATACTTTCTAGTATAAAATAATTTGCAGTGCTTGGAATGAGTGTATTTTCTGTTCTCTACTGTTATTATGGGGAAGAGACGCTAAAAGAGAAAGCTGTCTAAGGAACATAGGAACGCACTCGGCTAAAGTTTGAAGTGATTAAACAAAACTCATTTTAACATTTTCATACTCTCCTTTATTTATATTTCAAATATTGGTTCCAGTATCAGACTGAGCAGTGCTACATTAATCTAAATTCCCAGTCCTGTATGGCATTGCCAACATTATCTCTACACTCTTTGATAATTCCTCATCTACTGTCCCGAGGAAATCTGATCCCTGGTTTAGGCAAACCTCTGCTCCCTTCACTTGTAAATACAAGCTCCAGCCTAACAAGTCTGATTTGACTTAGTTGGTGTTGGTCCTGCTTTGAGCAGGGGGTTGAACTAGGTGACTTCCTGAGGTCTCTTCCAACCCTAATCTTCTATGATTCTTTTCTAAGACATCTCCTGCTTTGCAGTTCATGTGACTACAATTCATGGCTAGCATTATGAAGATTCTGATGATTTTTCTTTTATCTCCATTTAACTAACACACTGGTGTTTAGGGAACGGTAGGGACAGCATATTTTAGTGGAGATCCTCTCCTTGACACTCAGTGGTTGCTTCTATTTTTCAGTCTGTTTCAGATTCTTGGGGAGAACTAAAGCCAGTGTAGACGTTAATCTTTTTTACTGGTTTCCTCAGTGGATGGAGCAGACTTATGGAAAAGGCACAAGCTCTGTTTAAATGATAACACACAGTACATTTTCTATCTCATTCAGCTCCAGGTGTTTGCAAAAAGCTCACCATCATTACTCCAGCCTGTTTTGTGTGTGTGTGTGTCTATTATCTACCAAAACACTTCCTGATCTACCTTCTCAGAATGTAATTTGCTTCTTAATTTGCTGTGATCATTTCATTTTTTATGCAGTCTTTGACCTCATATTAGTCATAAGAAGGTCTTTTGTCCCTTACTGTCACACATTTTCCCCTATGCCTGTTAGTTGTACATCCTGTAAGTCTTATTTATTCCATGCAGATCACCTAGTATTTGCTTTCATATTCCATTTTTATTGGTCTCCTCCCTTTTCGACTCCAAACTATCCAAACTATCCAAACAATGTATTTGAAACTCCTGAAAAGATTTAATTGGAAAATGCAGCCTTTAGAAGTTGCTTGAAAGATTATTCTGCTGTCAGGGCATGACTGGCCAATAGGAGTTTGTTATGATGATTTAGTGCCTCTATCTTGGCTTTTCATTGCCTAGTGTGCTGTCACTTAGATCAGTTTAATGTTACTCTGTACTAAAGCTTAAATTCTGTACAAGAAAAATATTTTTATTCACAGTGTTGTTGTCTCAGACCTTAAGATCTGCTTTGGATCTTGAAAGCTTGCCTCTTGCACCAACAGAAGTTGGTATAACAAAAGATATTATCTCGCTCACCTTGTCAATCAAATATTTTTATGACAGCTCATCCAGTAAGAAGGAGCCAATCTAATATAAGAAAACCTAAAGCCACTCCTCTGGTATAAACTCAGGGTTGAGCATTTTCAAGGCGTTCATCAGGATTCTCTACTGATTGATGTCATTGGTCAGTACAAATATAAGTGAAGGACCCTTTATGCATTTTGCTATGCTTACTGTAATGATAATCAGATGTTTCTGACAGTCAGATTGACAGAGAAGATATAATCCACATAGATATTGGGTACTTGTTGATGACCTAAGAGAGGTGGAAAATAAACCTGCTTTGATGCAGGCTTAAGCTACATCCAGCTGAGAGAGACTTAACACAGTTTCCATGACTCAGCTGAGTGAAAAATCCTATGTAGCTCAGCTGGTAAATCTGCTTCCTTCTGACCTCTGATTGCCAGATGCTGACACTGGACAACTAGGGATGGATCACTTTATGATTGTCCTGTTCTGTTCATGGCCACTATCAGAAGACCAGATGCTGGGCTAAATGGTCCATTGGTCTCACCCACTGTGGCCATTCTTATGTTCTGTCTTTGAAGGTCACAGTTCAAGTGCTGGATATATTTAGGATTTACAAGATAGTGCCCACTTCCTGAAAGGTGCTTAGTGCTGCCAGCTCCTACTTAAGTCAATGGGAGTTGGGTACTTAACAGCTCCTGAGGAGCATGCAACAATTATAGGTCTAAGCCTTTAATATGCATGGCATATGTGCACCCATAAGTAGCCCAGCCACCTTGATGAAAACTCAAGAAAACTCTATTCTAGTGTCTGATGCCAGTGAGCTAAAACAAAAGCTGTAGGGGCCTTGTTAAGGTTTCATGTGGTTTATTTCTCCTCCAACATAGCAATATGGCCCTCAAAGAAAATCTATTTTGAGAGAAGTGTGAGCATTAAACATCCTCCATGTATTTAAATGTTCCAAGAAATCTTTGCTTTTACAGAAATAATGAAGACAAGTGAGGTCCTATATTCAGCTCAATGGCATTTCTCCAATTGTCTGTAGTATGATACGTTTTGAATGCTGCATCCAATACATTCCAAATACCCAGGGAATGTTCTAGCATCAGGGAGCAGAAATCTATTGATTTGGGTGAAAACTGGAAAGGGGAAATGGGGGGACACATGCAATACTGTTTTAAAATGATGATGTCCTGGATGACTTAGCTCTCAGACAGAAAGAAAATAATGGTGGAGGAAGATGGGGAATCCCTGGCATGGGGGAAAAGGTGGGATTGGAGTACCTAATACCCATTTTGTTTAAGGGAAAACAGGTACGAATAAGTTATATACCCATGGCCACACAGCAAATATTTGCCAGTGTCAGGATATCCAAGATTCCTGTCTCATAGACCCTTGGTCCCTCCACTATATCACACTCCCTTAAGTTCATTTTATGCAACACAAACAAAATAAATTATAGTTATTAACATTACAGTGTTGTCTAGGGCAGTGGTTCTCAAACTAGGGCTGCTGCTTGTTCAGGGAAAGCCCCTGGCGGGCCAGGCCGGTTTGTTTACTTGCCGCGTCCGCAGGTTCGGCCGATCGCGGCTCCCACTGGCCGCAGTTTGCGGGTCCAGGCCAATGGGGGCTGCAGGAAGGACAGCCAGCACATCCCTCAGCCTGCGCCGCTTCTCGCAGCCCCCATTCTTAGGCATCTAACCCAGGGCCATGGAGTCCATTAGGTGGCAGAATGCCTAAAGATAAGTGTTGCAATCCTAAGTCCCTTTGTGGCACTAGCTCAGAAACAACATTTCCAGCAACAGCATGAAGCCCCAGATGGCTCAAATCTCAGTTTACACCTAACGCACTAATACATTGTGGATTGCTGGCCTGACGAAAACATTCAGTCAGCTTGCTCCTAGTAATCCGTCCAACACGTGGCTCATGCAATGTCAGCTGCAAATGAATAAGATGGGGGTATCAAAGTGAGTGGGTTAAACAATCTGAAAAATAATCATCATAATAAAGCAATTCACATGTCTCTAAACCCATATACATTGGGACTAATCTATGTAGTCACATCATCAGAGCATCTCTCCGGTTTTGTTTGAAATATTTAGAATTATAGAAATGTAGAGCTGGAAAGGCCCTCGGGAGGTCATCTAGTCTATTTCCATGCACTGAGGCAGAATTAAGTATACCTAGATCATGTATAACCAGTACTTAATAACCTCCAGTGGTGGGGATTCGATAACCTCCCTAAGTGACCTTCCAGGGCTAAACTATCCTTATAGTTAGAAAGTTTTTCCTAACATCAAATCTAAATCTCAGATATTGCAAACAATGCAGATCACCCTACGGGCCTCATTTAACTTGAGTATAAAGCAGGCCTACTACCATTGATGTCAATAGAAGATAGGGCTGTCTAAAGCAGGGCTGTAGAGGTCTACCATGCCCCAGAGTTCTATCCCTTGTTTCAAATGCTGGATCTGGTTTTCACAGTTGCCACAAGGCAAAAATAGTGGCAACACATCCTTATCCTTATATTTGACTACTTGAGGACTCTTTGCAAGGATGGGGAGACACTGACCCTGGATTTTCTTGAGCACAAGAAATTTAGATTTGTATTTTAATGGCCTGAAAGCTGCATTTTAATTACAGGGCAGTAATTCGAGGACGACTGGTAATAGGCAGAACATTGAGAACTTTTGTTCTTTAGTGCAGTGAAGGAAACCTCATTAGAGAGGATTTTCTTAGTTAGCAGGGCTTCAGGGTTAATGAGATGTGAGTGATAATGTATAGTGATACTCCCTCATGGCTGTAACAAGTTGTATTTTATAAACTCCTTAATCTCAGTGGTGAAAGAGGTGTGGGGGTATTGGAAAGAGAAGAAAACTAATTTGCACAGTTTAGGGAAATTCTGCTACCTGTCTGGAACTTAGTTGAATTGGATACAGACACCACATGTAGGAAGGAAAAGAATATTATTTATATAACCCTGTGGTGGCTTACACTCACCTCTCTTAGTGTCCCCTGGTGTCCAGTCCTGGTACTGCCACTCTCCAGCTCCCAGCATCCTCTGCATCCCATCAGATGACCCCTGAGGGCCTTCTGTGGCTTGGCCCTCCGGCTGGGTCACAAAACCCAAACCCCTTCCTAAAACACACTCAAAATAGAAAAAAAGTTCCTTGCTCTACAGAGCCAATTATGAACAAAATAGTTTCTCACCATTTTGTGCTAAATTCCAACTCTAGAATTGAATCAGCAGGATTTCTTCCTGAAGTACTGCCTCTGTTTACGTCTGGCTGTGGCCTCTGGCTAAACCCAAAAGCCTTACTGGCAGCAGGCATCTCCTTTTTTTCAGCCTGCTGGACCTTGATTGGCTGTTGCTTGCCCCCAGCCCTCCTGGCCACTGGAGGACCAGATCTCACGGGTTCCCCAAATGGCTACTCTTTTTCTCACAGAGAACTTTTTCCTTGGCGGTGTGTGTGTGTGTACGTGCGGGGCGCAGCAGAGCTGTGGGGCCTCTAGAATGGGGTCATGAAGTCCTGGTACAACCCATCACAGGCCCCTAGTACCACAGTGTGTGAACACCTCATAACATCATCTGAGGGAGGAAAGTCCTGTTATCCCAGTTTTTACAGATGGGAAATTGAGGCACAGAGAGAACATGTGACTTAAGACCATAAGAACATCAGAACTGGGTCAGACCTATGGTCCATCTAGCCCAGGATCTTGTCTTCTGACAGTGGCCAGTGCCAGATGCTTCTGAGGGAATGAACAGAATACGGCAATTATCGAGTGATCCATCCCGTGTTGTCCAGTCCCAACCTCTGGCAATAAGATGTTTAGGGACATCCAAAGAATAAGGCTGTGTCCTGACTATCTTGGCTAACAGCCACTGATGGACCTATCCTTCCATGAGCTTACCTAATTCTTTTTTGAACCCATATATACTTTTGACCCTTCACAACGTCCCCTGGCAATATGTTCCACAGGTTGACAGTATTGTGTGAAGAAGTATTTCCTTATGTTTGTTTAAACCTGATGCCTCTTAATTTTATTTGGTGACCCCCACTTCTTGTATTATGTGAATGGGTAAATATCATTAGTCACTTTCTCCACACCATTCATAATTTTACATGCCTTTATCATTTCCTCCCTTCGTCCTCTCTATTCCCAACTGAACAATCCCAGTCTTTTTACTCTCTCCTCATATGGAAGCTGTTCCATACGGTAATCATTTTTATTGTACTTCTCTGTAACATTTCCCATTTTTAGCATAACTTTTTTGAGCTATCGCAACCAGAACTACATGCAATATTCAAGGTGTGGGCGTACCATGCATTTACATGGTGGCGTTATGCTATTTTCTGTCTTATGTTCTATCCTGTTAGCTTGTTTGACTGTTGCTGCACATTAAGCGGATATTTTCAGAGAACTATCCACAATGACTCCGAGATTTCTTTCTTGAGAGCTAACAGCTAATTTAGACCTTGTCATTTTGTATGTATAGTTAGGATTATGTTTTCCAGTGTGCATTACTTTGCATTTATAAGATTTCATTTCATCTGCCATTTTGTTTCCCAGTCCCCAGTTTTGTGAGATCTCTTTTTAACTCTTCTCAGTCAGCTTTGGATTTAACTATCTTGAGTAATTTTGTATTGTCTGCAAAAATTGTTTGCCATCTCAGTATTTACCCCCTTTTCCCAGATCATTTACGAATATGTTGAACAGCACAGGTTCCAGTACAGATCTTTGGGGAATCCTGTTATTTATCTCTCTCCATTGTGAAAACTGGCCATTTATTCCTACTTTTTTGTTTCTGATCTGTTAACCAGTTACTGATCCATGAGAGGACCTTCCCTCTTATCCTGTGACTGCTCACTTTGCTTAAGAGTCTTTGGTGAGGGCTCTTGTCAAAGGCTTTCTGAAAGTCCAAGTACATTATATCCACTGGATCACCGTTGTCCACATTTGCTGACACCCTCAAACAATTCTAAGAGACTGCTGAGACACAATTGCCCTTTACAAAAGCTGTGTTGGCTCTTCCCCAATACACTGTGTTCATCTACAGGTCTGATCATTCTGTTTTTTACTATAGTTGCAAGCAATTTGCCTGGTACTGAAGTTAGGTTTATAAGCCTGTAATTGTCAGGATCGCCTCTGGAGCTTTTTTTTTTTTTCTAAAATAGATGTTATATGAGCTATTCAGCAGTCCTTTGGCACGGAGGCTAATTTAAGCGACTGTTTCATACCACAGTTAGGAGTTAATTTATCAGTTTGTTCCAAAACCTCCTTCACTGATTCCTCCATCTGGGAAAGTTCCTCAGATTTGTCACCTAAACAGAATGGCTCAGTTGTGGAACTCTCCCACACATCCTCTGTACGGAAGACTGATACAAAGACTTAATTTAGCTTTTCCACAACAGCCTTGTCTTCCTTGAGTGGTCCTTTAGCATCTTATCCACAGTTAGCAAAGCAGGGAATTTTCCTTGAGTCCCCAGAGTTTCAAAGCAGCACCCTAACCAATCGGACACATTCCTCCCTCTTATCTGCTATGGAGAGGAATTCTATCCATGCAGAAGGGATGGGACTCCAGTTCCCTTATTCTGAGGCCCACACCAAGCCCAATCATGCTTGGAGCTGCTCCTGGACATCTCTGATTTGTGCTACTGGAAAGGCTCCTTGATGGGCTCAGTGCCAGTGGAGGTTTCTGTAGATGGGTGCAGTTCAGCCACCTACCTTCCCTGTGGCGGAGGAGGACAGGTACAGGTCTCAGCTTTGGCACAGACGCACCAGCAGGGAGTTCCCCTCTGTCATTTATGGCTGGATTATATTCCCTTTGCATGACACAGAGAGGCCATAACCTATTGTGTGAATCTTTTTCTCATTTCTACCAGTGTTAAACCTCGGTCTTTCCATTAATTTCAGTGGAGTTGCTTCTGATTTACACCTGCTGAAAGACCCTACCTATTTAACCACAGTTGAGACTCAGACTGGCAACATGTCTGATTCACAGGTCGCAGCTTTATCGAAAGGGTCAGAAGGGATCTCAGGTCAGAGGCAGCATCTGATTTTCAGTAAAATCATCCCTCTTCCTCCACAAAACAATTCTTTCAAAACCTAAAAATGTAAAATTGATTAAAAAACCTGAGCTGAATTACCTGTAACACGGTGAGTTAGTGGGATTCTCACATGAGCAAAGGTGTGCACATGCTTAAGTTTTTCCAGGATAAGGCTCTTGATTCCTGTTAGGGGGCTTACTCCTTCACCCACTTACTCCCCTGGTCCTTCTCACATGAACAGAGAGCAACAATACCCGAAGTCTAAAGATGCAAACAATTTGATGTTTATTGGAGTGAACTTCCAGCAAGAGGGATTCCAGTTTCCTTCCTTAGTGTCCCCCTTCCCAGCTCTGACACCACAGAACCTTACTCCTGTGTCCCTGTTCCCATTTCTGCCCTTAGCAAAACATGATTCCAATTCCCCACCCCCATTCCCTGTTCCCATTCCCCCCTCACTTCCTGATTGACTGCAGACTATATAGTAAAACTTGAGTTCTGCTTAGCTATACCTTAACCAATCATTTTACTGAAATTTAACTAACCTATCCTAACATATTGTAACATGATTATGTAACCAATTATATCCCACCACCTTAATTAGTTTACACCCAGCAAAATTAATTATCCAGCAGACAGGAACAATCACAGAACCAGACAGAGACCATGCAAATAAACAATAGCAAAGTGGGAACTATAATGACAAAACAATACAGAAGTGAGGATATCACATCCCAGTTATGGATCAGTGAGTTCTTGCCAGACAGGATGCTATCAAACTAAGTTTTCTTTTACATTTTATAGGCACTTCCCTTTCTCTGGAGGCGATGGGCATTATCAGGACAGGATTGTATTCCTAACAGCCCAATAGCACCTTATTTCAATGTGACTAGTTTGGAATGTGAGGAGGTGACCGTTCCCTTCCCAGCTTATGGCTGCCTCTGCTGCTTAGCCAAAGGCCTGAGCCTAAGCACAGGACCTCAGACTGTCACAGTAAGAGAAGGCCCTTACACCGGCAGACAGTGATTTTGATTCTTTCTTTTATACCTCTAGAACTAGCTAAGTGATAAGAATACACCTAAATTTTTAGAGTATAGGCCTTTACAGACAGGCCTGAATATCTATATCCTAACAATTCCTTTCAGAAATGGGAAGGAAATTATTTCCATGTCCCACAAGAGTCTGAATTTTTGAAAAAAAAAATCCAATTCTGAAATGGGAGAAAAATTTCAGATTATCGAAATGTTTCACTAACCAATCATCTGAATATCTTTTTTGGATTGAGTCAATCAAAATGTTGCATTATGATTTGGAACTTTTAATTTTTTTAATATTTTTTTCAGGATAAATTCAAAAATGGAAAGTCTTTCCGAATTGAAAAACCAAATTTTTCATTTAGAAAAGGTCAAATCAGGACATTCTGACAATTTTTTTAAAAAAAAATAAAAAATAAAATCACGAGATTCGTCAGAACTGATCCTTTGCCACAGACTGTTTCAGTTTTGATGAATTGACATTTTCTGATGGAAGAAATCATTATGTTGGGAAATTCTCAACCAGTTGTAGTTCCTAAGCCCCTATTTTGGGAAGTATTGAACAGCACCATCAAGTAGATCCTCAGGCAGCATAGATCCACTGATTTCAATGGAACTACGCCAACTGACAGTTTTGGCCAAATATCTTCACTAGGCACACAGGCCCACTCCAGAAGCAATCAGCAGCTCCCTAAATTGGGTTCTTAATGCAGAACAAGAGTTATGGAGGGGCCTGATTAAAAGCCCACTGAAGTCAATGGGGACATTCTGTTTACTTCAGCGGGGTTTGGCCAAGACCCAAGATGCAGTAAAAGTGCCACAGCATAATTCCTTCTCTCCTTATCCTGGAGATATATTAATTATAGTGTTTGGATCTTTTTTACCTTTTTTTTTTTTTTTTTAATGGCAGCCTCAGAAAGGACGGTTGTAATTCATGAAAGTCCACAATTTTGCTTCATGGAAACATCTTCACTTGATTTGATCCACATGGGTTCGTGCCTTTGGAACTTTACTTTGAATTTGTGTTCAGATGCACCTAAAATCTCAGTCTAAACAACTTTTGATTCCTACCCTGAACCATCAATCAGCTGACGTCTGTTTAAAATCCACCCAAGCTCACTGGAAACTCAGCTCAGGCTAATGATTAGAGCAGGTCAAGAAATGATTGTGGGAAGAATTTAGAAGTTGTTTCTGTTTGCTGGGTTCCAAATGGACCCATTTTCCATTATAATGATTTTAAAATAAATATAACTATTGAAATTTTAGCAATTTTTTAATGGAAATCATTTTCAGGCTCATTATCAAAATGTTCATTTACAAAAAACACATTTTCTTGCTGAAACCTGGGGTTTTGGTAAATGAAAATGTGGCTAATGATTTCAGAAATTCTTTTGATTAAAATACTAATAAAATCATTGCAGGAAATATCTTGGGGAAATGGACAATTTTGATCATGCTGACAATTTTTTGTGAAGAGTTTTGGTTTTGAAAAAAGGTAATTTTTTCAACAAAACAAAACTTTTTCTGTGAAAAATTTTAGCCAGCTCTACTAATGTTATTTACAAAGGCCACTGTTAAATAGTTTATGTTTACCAGAAATGATATCTGGAACACACTGGTATTATTGTATACTTAGAATAGTAAATAAGACTTGAAGTATCTCAAATTCCACTGTGCAATAATTGTGGGTAAACTGTTTAATAGTGACCATTTTAGCTTCCCTACAGCATTTTACAGACATTAATATTTACAGGACTTCTGTGAAGTTGATAAAAAGTATTAATCTTCAACTGGTATAAATCAGTGCAGCTCTACTGGCTAGCACCGGAATAAAATTTTCCCTCAAAACTTTTTTTCAAAGGAAATTTATGTTATTGACTAAGCAATCTTGTTTTGTATTATTTGGGGGAGACAGGATTTCAAAAGGTGTCTGCTTTCTGTGCACAATTTTGATTCTTTATTGTAAAACCAACTGCACCAAATCTAAACTATTTTTGTCCAAACCTGAAAAGTTTGATTCAGATATGCCCACTTTGGTGCCTTATGGGATGGGGGTTCTGTGACCACCACTCCCAAGAGGAGGAGACGGGTGATGGTGGTCAGGGATTCCCTCCTAAGGGGGATAGAATCATCTGTCTGCTGTCCAGACAGGGAAACTCAAGAAGTGTGCTCCTTGCCTGGAGCTAGAATTCAGGATGTGATGGAGTGTCTGCTGAGACTGATCGAGCCCTCGGACCGCTACCCCTTCCTACTTCTCCATGTGGACACTAATGATACTGCAAAGAATAACCTTGAATGGGTCACTGCAGACTACATGGCTCGGGGAAGAAGGATAAAGGAGTTTGAGGTGCAAGTCGTGTTCTCGTCCGCCCTCCCTGTTGAAGGAAAAGGCCCAGGTAGGGACCATCGAATTGTGTAGGTAAATGCATGGTTACGCAGGTGGTGTCGGAGAGAGGGCTTTGGATTCTTTGACCATGGGATGTTGTTCCAGGAAGAAGGATTGCTAGGAAGAGATGGAATCCACCTAATGAAGAGAGGAAAGAGTATCTTCACAGGCAGGCTTGCTAACCCAGTGAGGAGGGCTTTAAACTAGGTTCGCTGGGAGATGGTGACCTAAGCCCGGAGGTAAGTGGGGAAGTGGAATACAGGGCAATCAGCTAGCTATCTTAGGTGCCTGTACACGAACACAAGAAGCCTGGGAAACAAGCAGGAAGAATTGGAAGTCCTGGCACAGTCAAGGAACTATGGTGTGACTGGAATAACAGAGACTTGGTGGGGTAACTCACATGACTGGAGCACTGTCATGGATGGGTATAAATTGTTCAGGAGGAAAGGTGGAGGAGTTGCACTGTATGTAAAGGAGCAGTATGATTGCTCAGAGCTCCAGTATGAAACTGGAGAAAAGCCTGTTGAGAGTCTTTGGGTTAAGTTTAGAGGCGAAAGCAATAAGAGTGATGTCATTGTGGGCATCTGCTATAGACGACCAGACCAGGAGGAGGTGGTAGATGAGGCTTTCTTCAGACAACTAACAGAAGTTTCCAGATCACAGGCCCTGGTTCTTATGGGGAACTTCAATAACCCTGACATCTTCTGGGAGAGCAATACAGAGGTGCACAGACAATCCAGGAAGTTTCTGGAGAGTGTTGGGGACAACTTCCTGGTGCAAGTGCTGGAGGAACCAACTAGGGACCATGCGCCTCTTGACCTGCTGCTCACAAACAGGGAAGAATTGGTAGGGGGAGTAGAAGTTGGTGGCAACCTGGGCAGCAGTGACCATGAGATGGTCGAGTTCAGGGTCCTGACAAAAGGAAGAAAGGAGAGCAGCAGAATATGGATCCTGGACTTCAGAAAAGCAGACTTTGACTCCCTCAGGGAACTGGTGGACAGGATTCCCTGGGAGGCTAATATGAGGGGGAAAGGAGTCCAGGAGAGCTTGCTGTATTTTAAAGAATCATTACTGAGGGCACAGGAACAAACCATCACAGTGTGCAGAAACAATAGAAACAATATGGCAGGCGACTGGGTTGGCTTAATAGAGAAATCTTCAGTGACCTTAACCACAAGAAGGAAGCTTACAAGAAGTGGAAACTTAGACAGATGACTAGGGAGCAGTACAAAAATATTGCTCGAGCATGCAAGGGTGTAATCAGGAAGGCCAAATCACAACTGGAGTTTCATCTAGCAAGGGATGTGAAGGGTAACAAGAAGGGTGTCTACAGGTATGTTAGCAACATGAAGGTCAGGGAAAGTGTGGGACCCTTACTGAATGGGGGAGGCGACCTAGTGACAAATGATGTGGAAAAAGCTGAAGTACTCAATGCTTTTTTTGCTCGGTCTTCACAGACAAGGTCAGCTCCCAGACTGCTGCACTGGAAAGCCCAGTATGGGGAGGAGGTAAGCAGCCCTCAGTGGTGAAAGAACAGATAAAGGACTATTTAGAAAAGCTGGACATGCACAAGTCCATGGGGCTAGATCTAATGCATCAGAGGGTTGGCTGATGTGATTTCAGAGCCATTGACCATTATCTTTGAAAACTCGTGGTGACTGGGGGAAGTCCCAGATGATTAGAAAAACACAACTATAGCACCCATCTTTAAAAAAGGAAATCAGGAGAATCTGGGGAACTATAGATCGATCAGCCTCACCTCAGTCCCTGGAAAAATCATGGAGCAGGTCCTCAAGGAATCCATTTTGAAGCGCTTGGAGGAGAGGAAGGTGGTCAGGAACAGTACACATGGCTTCACCAAGGGCAAGTCATGCCTGATCAACCTGATTGCCTTCTATGATGAGATAACTGGCTCTGTGGATATGGGGAAAGCGGTGGACATGATATAATCTTGACTTTAGCAAAGCTTTTGATATGGTCTCCCACAGTATTCTTGCAGCAAGTTAAAAAAATATGGATTGAATGAATGGACTATAAGGTGGAAAGAAAGCTGGCTAGATCCTCAGGCTCAATGGATAGTGATCAACAGCTTGATGTCGAGTTGGCAGCCGCTATCAAACGAAGTGCCCCAGGGGTCTGTCCTGTGGCAAGTTTTGTTCAACACTTCATTAATGATATGGATGATGGGATGGATTGCACCATCAGAAAGTTCATGGATAACACTAAACTGAGGGGAGAGGCAGATACGCTGGAAGGTAGGGACAGAGTCCAGAGTGACCTAGACAAATTGGAGGATTGGGCTAAAAGAAGTCGGATGAGGTTCAACAAGGACAAGTGCAGAGTCCTGCATTTAGGAAGGAAGAATCCCAGGCACCGCTACAGGCTGGGGACTGACTGCCTAAGTGGCAATTCTGCAAAAAAGGACCTGGGGATTACAGTGGATGAGAAGCTGGATATGAGTCAACAGTGTGCCCTTGTTGCCAAGAAGGCTAACAGCATCTTGGGTTGCAATAGTAAGAGCATTGCCCGCAGATCGAGGGAAATGATTATTCCCCCTCTATTCAGCACTGTTGAGGCCACATCATTGCATCCAGTTTTGGGCCGAGCTGTAGCTCACGAAAAGCTTATGCTCAAATAAATTTGTTAGTCTCTAAGGTGCCACAAGTACTCCTTTTCTTTTTGCCACTACAGAAAGTATGTGGTCAAATTGGAGAGAGTCCAGTGGAGGGCAACAAAAATGATTAGGGGGTTGGGGCACATAACTTGTGAGGAGAGACTGAGGGAACTGGGCTCATTTAGTCTGCATAACAGAAGAGTGAGGGGGGATTTGATAGCAGCCTTTAACTACCTGAAGGGAGGTTCCAAAGAAGATGGAGCTCAGCTGTTCTCAGTGGTGGCAGATGACAGAACAAAGAGCAATGGTCTCAAGTTGCAGTGGGGGTGGTCTAGGTTGAATATTAGGAAACACTATTTCATGAGGAGGGTGGTGAAGCACTGGAATGGGTTTCCTAGGAAGGAATCTTCATCCTTAGAGATTTTTAAGGCTCGGCTTTACAAAGCCCTGGCTGGGATGATTTAGTCGGGGATTGGTCCTGCTTTGAGCAGGGGGTTGGACTAGATGACCTCCTGAGGTCCCTTCCAACCCTGATATTCTATGATTCTATGAATGGTAGTTCAGTTACCTCCATTCTCCCCTATGGGCCAAGCTCCCCAGCCAGACTTCAACTTCTATGATGCACTGGTTCACTACACCAAGAGGGGATACTGTGGTTTGAGTTTTCATCTTAAATATTTTGATTTTTCACTGAAAAGCCAAAATTTCCCATGCAAAATTCAATAGAAACTTTTTTTTTAATTTAATTTTGTTGCAATTTTTGATTGGGAAAAAATTTGAGCAGGTGTACTATTGACTAGTGCCTTAGGTTAAACATGGATCTGATACATTGTCTCCATTTTACAGAGTGTTTAATAACTTCCCAAGATGACAGGGAAAGTATTGGTGAGAGGTCTAGAACTTGGAAGTTCTTGTCTGTAGACCTCAGTTCTTTTGAAATGTAGTGAACCTTTCAGAGAACTTGGCCCGAGTTTTTAATGTGTCAGGAAACATGACAAGTGTGTTTTGCTTGGTTCCAGTGTTTCATTAGAAATGTTTCACACAGTTTTACAACTGATACAATCAAACCCAAGTAAGGTCCAGCAGAGAAATAGATGTCTCAGTTATCATATCTGGATATGTGTCTGGGCAAGGGTGAAGAGGACTACAAACAGGATGGTTGGAGGTGAAGTATTTGAGAGTTGAATGTGACTGATGTATTGAAAGAGACATTATAAACCAGAGAGAGGAAATAGATTATCAGGTATGATCTGAATAGAATTAAGGCTTCACTAATGCCTAGCATGTCTATCTGTAGCTCTCAAGCACTTACATAGTAGAGATGAGAAAGGGTAAGTGATTTGCCCAAGCTCACAGAAGGTCAGTGGCAGACCTGGGGAAGACTTCCATTGATTTCAGTGGGCATTGGATCAGGCCAGCAGTGAAAAAGATCACTCTCATGGGCCCCAGTTTAGGGAACCAAATCAGCATGTGCATGCATTCCACTGATGTGTATTTAAGCACATAAGACTATAAGAACAGCCATACTGGGTCAGACCAAAGGTCCATCTGGGCCAGTATCCTGTCTTCCGGTGCCCCAGAAGGAATAAACAGAACAGGTAATCATCAAGTGATCCATCCCCTGTCGCTCATTCCCAACTTCTGGCAAACAGAGGCTAGGGACTGCTGAAAGTTAAGCACATGCTCCACTGTGGCCAGAACAGGGACATTTCCCTGAAGTGGGGCTGTAGACGAATGGTCCAAGGTAGAAATATATTAGAAGGGGAGATTAAGTTGTGCATGGAGGATGTGTAAGAAACAAACTAGGGAATTCAAAAGACCCAGGGATGGAGGAGTAACATTGTTTGCAGCGAAAGATTGAAATGTCTCTGAACAAAACTGTTGAGATAAATCTGAAAATAAAGTGTAATATTACCACAGAGTTATATTGTCAGCAGCAAGATGGCTTAAAAAGAAGAAGAAAGGAGAAAATAAGCGATTGGTAATATTTTAAAGGGTAACCAATGCTCACAAGCAGCTGCAGTAAGACATTAAGTAATAGAGCACAGTAATGTTAACAGCTCTCTTGGTAAGAGTGGTAAATGAAATAAACCTCAGCACCCGGTGTATCATTAATCTATAGTGAATAATGGCACTGGTGGTCTAAGGAGATTAAAAAGGGCATTGTAAACATTTGTGGCTGTATAATATACAAATTAAAAATGTGTGAAGGCTCGCAGCTGCATAATCTACAAATTAAAATGTGCAATAGCATAGCATTAATTACTGGCTGATCAATTCACCCATAATTGCTGGCATGTAGATGAACAATTATAGGTCTGAAATGTTATTTGAGAAAGAGACATTGACCTTGGAACTGTAAGAAATGATAATATGTCATAAGGTAATACAAGCTCATGGTCTGAATCCTCTATCCATATTTGCTCTTGCAGGGCAGTTAATCTGATCATACTTTCCCCTTTATGTTATTGTGCATCAAGTAGGTTTTGTTTTTAATTGCAGAAAGATATGACTGCATAGTATTCTCTTTAGTTACTATGCAAATATACATGTAAGCAAAAACAGACAACCAAGAACAGTTTACTATAGGTGGGGCTGGTTGCACTGCCTATTATTAAAGTTGCCTGACACTTCCCATTATGAAAGCCTGTTTTCAGTTGTTTGCAACTTTCCCAAACTTTAACTTTTGTTTTGACTGAAATTTTCCATGTTGGGTGGCTGCCCCAGGCTGAATTGCTTTGGAAAATTTCAGTTGGAACAGTTCAGCTGTTTCTGAGAAAATGCTAGGGGAATTACGTAGTTTTGCCAACGTTACAAATCCTGGCTACTTTATCTTTGAGTAGCATTAGCACCCACATACTTTGAAACAGGGATTTGACATATGGCAGAGGGTGGCCTAGTGTCAGGGATGTACCTTTTGCTATCCCCGTGAAAATCCCTTCAACTGTGGCTAATTTACAAGCCTTTTGAATATCATGGCTCACACATGCTCAATAGAGACAGTTTAGATTTTAGCAGCTAGTGTCCCCGAACATTCCCTCCACACCGAGCGTGCTACAGCCCAGGGCTGAGCAGGCCTTTCCATGCAATTGTAACTCTGGGCTGCTGCAGGATGTGCTGAATCCAGTTTGGGCACCGGAACTGGGAGCAGGGACAGTGTCTCTCCTGTGAGGTCAGTCACTCCCTGCTGGAGAAGGAAGTGGCCTTATCTGAATGAAGAGATGACAAGAGCTGGAACTGTGAGTGGAGTGAGGTGAATAGCCTGGGACAAGGAGCTGGGGGGCGGGGACAGAAACTGGGACTGGAGGCCAGTGGGAAGGAGAGGGAAACTGGGACGGGGAGTTGGGATGGGGGGAGACCAGGACTGGCTGGGGGAGGAGGCTGGAAGTGGGAGCCCAGATTGGGATTGGAGATTGGGACTGAGAAGCATAGGGGCATGGGGAAGAAGGTAAAATGCCTGTGCAACCTTAGTCTGGTCCCCTTCTATGTATGCATTATGACACATAATTACATGAGTTCATACTATTTTTTTCCACAGGACCTCTGCCTCATTCTGGACAGTGCTCCCTTAATGAGCAGCTTTTAAATATTTTGTTTTCTCTTTGTTGTTCAATATGTGGCCTTGTTTTCTCTCACTTCTGAAACCTTGCCCTGAAGACAGAATTTTTAATTTCCCTGTGGGCTCTTCTCTGACACTCATCACTGTAGTATCTGATTGCATCACAAATATATATCCGCAGCACCATTGTAAGATGGGGGGGTGGTATTAACCCCATTTTTAGATGGGCCACCAAGGCACAGAGATTAAGTAAAAAAATCCACTAATTTTGGGTGCTCACCTTTGAGATATGCAGGCCATAATTTTTCAGAGTGCTGAGCCTTGAATAGTATTTTCTATGTTCAAAGCATAGCTCCCACTGACTTCAGGGGCATTTGGGAGTGTTCAGCCCTTCTGAGAATTATACCCCAGAGTCTCAAATCAGGCACCCAGAAATTGAGGATAACACAATGAGCAACTTCCTGTAAAATGTGTGGTTAAAGTGACTGGCTGGTATCACATAGTAACTCCAAGGCACAGACGGGGATAAAATCCAACTCTCCAGGGCAGAATTCAGATGCCTTAACCATGAAACCATCCTTTCTCTTCTTGCAGTCCCCTGCTTCATTCATTACACACCTTCCAACTGTGGCAACAAATGAAGCAGGGGTCCTACAGGCAACAGCCTTCTTCACTAAATTATCCTGATTCATCTCCAGAGAAAGCCTACCCTGCACACTGAATGAGGCAAGGGAAAAAAACAGTGTGTGATTATGTAATTAACGTCTGTATCATATGTCATGCACACCAGGATGTGTTTAAGGTTGCACAGTATACTATAGGATTAATTCTGGTATTTCCTAATTTTGAGAGTTTGACTTGACCACAACATCAACTTTCCATACACCTTCTATGCCTTTATATTCCTACACCATTAGAAAATTAACACTTCTATTCAAAACACCAGTGTCTTTTGGAATCTACAGTGTAGTGTTTAACCCCTTGTGCAACACACACACACATTAGTTTGGAAGGTTTGGATTTTAATCTGTGAATGTCAGTAAACATTGATTTCCATCGATAATCAGCAAAAAGTACAGATATGCAAAGTAAGAAAAATGCAGCTTAAGAATTTATTAGAGTTTGATTTATACTTTGACTTGTGATGTTGACAATTTGTGTTTAAATGGCTATAAAGCTTTACTTTTTGATCCTCAGCATCTACTGTCATTAAATAATTATTATCTGACCTCACCTTATTGTCTGACTCTCCACATGATTTCTCGCAACTGTGAAAATGTAAATTGGTAACAATAAAAAAGGCTTAAAACCCATCATTTTGTGCAACTGTGAAAATGTAAATCAATAAAAATTGAAAAATGCTTTAAAATAAACATTGATATTATATATCAAAATTATTTTCAAAAAATCTGCAAGGCCTAGGAATACCGAATCACAGTGAAGGTCTTATTCATGATAGTCTAAGGTCAGTGTGGGATCAGTGCACAGGTTATCCATGAAATTAATTCCTACTGTGCAGCTCCGACTACCCATAACAACATGATGGAACTGCTAACAGCATGAGTGAAACCTGGGAGCATTGTGGACAGCTGAAGCAAAGCTATAGCTCTCATTTCCAGAACACAGCAGAAAGGCAAGGAAATTCACATCCTCCAGCATAAAATGAAATAATTACTTATTAACTTTGCCTTAATGTCTGTCTGCCTATCTGTGTTGAAATATATATAGACAGGGACAAATTGTAGAGTTTATCAGATACTAAATTCGGTCAATGTTTTCTAAAATTTGGCCTTTCAACATCTTTTGTGAAAATTTTGAATTTCAACAAGAAAGGGAACAAAATGTTTATGGAAATTATCCTTTTCTTTTGACAGGTGCTAGAAAATATTTGTTTAAGTACATTTAATACTGGAAAGATGCTCAGACATCATGGTCATGGGCCTGGTCTGAAAGCCTAGATAGATAAAGCAGTATGAAAGTTTGTGGCATGCCTTTTGTAACTCTAGGCAAGTTAAACAGAAGGCTGGCCTCATTTACTTACATATGTTGCTTATGCTCTACTGAAGTGCATGTTGGGAGACCCACAGGAGAGAGGCTCTTGTTGAAATTCTGCCACCAAGCTAATGGAGGGGTGGGATATTTTCTCCCAAGGAGGCAATCTGGCAACTAGGAATCAGTCAAGTTCAGGGCCACCCCAGCTATGCTCTTTTTTCACGAGTCTCTTCTTTGTAGTTGAGTCCCCGTTTGGAGGAGACAGTCAGGGAGGAGGCATAATAGAGTGGCCCTTTGAGAATAATCTGTGGCAGGATGTTTGATTGTGAGTGAGTCAAGCAAGACCCCACTTCCCAGTGGGACATGGTGCCATCTGCCACCATCATCGCCTATGGGCCCAGTTTTCAATAGGAATGGAAAATGCAGGACAGAGTTACAGACTATGCATTTGAGAGGGGAATATGCTTCCAAGGGCACATCACCCCAGTGTTGCATTGCACATAAAGTTGGTCAGAATTTTTTTTTTCTGGTAAAAATTGGGGATGGAACAGGTGGGTATTTTGTTTTGTTTTGGCTTTCATTTTTCACTGAAAGTCTTGACATTTTTGTTGAAACAAGCACAAACTGAAAACATTTTGGTTTTCAGCAACTGACATTTTTGAACTTTAAATCACTAGCCTTTAAAGTCTTCTGTTTAAAACCCCCAAAAGATGATTTTCAGGTGATGAAAAGTGAAACATTTTCATTATTCAGGTTTTTGGTTTTTTCAATGAAAATGTGAATCTTCGATGAAAATGGAATTTTTTTCACAAAAATGTCCTTTCCCTCAAAAAATCTATTTTCCATGGGAAAAAATATTTCAACAGATTTTTTTAAGTAGCTATAATTACATTGCCTTATCTTTTATTAATGTTTATTCTTTGCATTGTTGTAATGCCTAGACATCCCAACTAAGATCAGGGCTCATTATACTGGGTGCTGTACAAACATACAGTGAGAAACAGTCCCTTCTCTGAAGACCATACAATCTGTATAGACAAAGAAGACAAAAAGTGGGAGAAAGGAAGGATTATTCTTCCAGTTTGAAAAGAGGAAATCAAATCCTAGAGAGATACAATCAGGATTTTCAAGAGTGACTAATGATTTTGGATGCCTTAAATTTTGGGTGCCCATCTTGGGACACCTTTAAAGGACCAGATCTTCAGAAAATGCAATTGATCCATATTCTTAAAAGCACCTTTAAGGTGTTTCAAATTGGACCCTTAAACCTAAATCACCCAAAATCATTAGACAGATTTGAAAATCTTGATTCTTGGCCTTAAGAAGTGACTTACCCAAGAACACACAGAAAGTTTGGACTAGGATCTGAACCTATGTCTTCCAGTATCTTCCAAAGAGCTAGGATTTGAACTTATCCCTTCCCATATCTGATCTATTGCTTCAACAATGAGACCATTCTCAGCTAGAGGTATTTCTGTCTTGAAAGAGGGAACTGCTTCTGTGACTTTAAGATACAGGAAGCGTTCAAAGCTTCTGTGGCTCTGGGTGCAATTTGGACTAACCAGGGCCTTTAGGTAGAAGAAATAAGGCTGCCAAATCCTTGACAATGGCCTTAGGGAGCAGGACAACTTGAAAATCTAGTTCATTATCTATAAACAACGGATTTTTATACCACTATTAGAAGTAAATGGATTGATCCTCTCTTTGAAGAGAGGAATAGGTTGATGGATAATGAGAAAGTTATTTGGCTTCTCAGCATAGGGAAAACCTGTAATACTTCCTGTCAGCTTTTTGGCACATCTTGCTGCAAGAACTAGGGGAGAATAAAATGAATTGTGCTGGACAGGCCCCTATCCTAACTCACAAATTCATTGTGATGGGTGTTTTATGAATTTGTAAGTAATGTTTATTTCTGAAATGTTGCAATTGCTTCCATGAGCCTGTGATGTCTGTTGAATTATATTTATATTTATTGCAAGGTGGAATGGCACTCCTGTTTTATACATCGGCATCTTTTATTTAGATTGAGATTTTATATACATTCTCTTATTTCATACGCTAGGGGGTGAGGGATAAACACTGTTGCTGATATGCCTTATAATCTGCAGTAAATACATTAAAAACGGCTTAGGATCCCAAATCATGGATCAAATATACATGCAGACTTTAAAAATAAAAATGCAAATAAACATAGTTTGCAAAAAATACAAGAAAAAAAAGCTTTCCTTCCATTCTGTCTTGCCGAGGTCTGAGTTCAGGATTTAGTGTTTCCTCTGCAATAAGTACTAACATCACTGCCTAAAGCAGTGTAAGAAATGCTGATCACTTGATCACTCAAGGTGGGTTAGACTATGGCATCTTCCCACATCTGTGAGCAGATGGGATCTGGACTGCCTCATGGGGAGGACCCAAGTGAGGAGCCAACTCCCAGGCGCAGGATAGGATTATACCATGTTTTATGACTGTGCAGCCTGCTTTCCTCAGTGGGATATGATTGGTTCAGGAGTGGTCAGAGGCAGGATACAACCCACCCTATATCAAAGGTGTAGTAAGTGCAGTTGTTGAGCACCTGCCTTTTAAACCCAGGGTGGTTTTTTCCTTTGGCACATTCAGTAGACCACTCCCCTTTTAGTGCTTGGCACAGCTCAGGGGGTGATGGTCACAAAGATGGATGTCACCGTTGCACTTCCTTTATCCTGGGATCACTGGGCTGGTACCAGCGTGCAACTCTGAATAGCCTCAGACCAGCTCTGAGGTGTGCAGCCAATGATCCTCCACTGGCTATTACAGTAGAAGGGCTTGTGAGCATATAGGGATACTCTGGCCACACTGTCTTCCTCTGTAGACATACCTGCACGGCCCAAGTCAAGAGGGTGGGTAGCACAGAGCCAGTGTGAGGGCGTTCACTGAGCTAGCTGTAGTCTGCTTTGCACTGCAATGACACAAAGCATCCATAGCTGGGACAAAGATACACTGGTTTTCCAGCTGCCCTGGTCTTACACCTGAGTTCTGGCCCACATGCACCCAGTGTGCCACTCACATCACTCTACCTTGTGGCTACATTTGACCCACGGGGCTATATTTTCAGAAGAGCTCAGGGCCAGATTTTCAAGAGTCCGGCTTTTACAACTGGGGCCAGGTTTTAAAAAGAGTTCAGCGCCCAGCCACTCCTGCTGTGACCCTGACAGACAGATTTTCACATTGGCTGCTGAGCAATTTTGCAAACCAGGCTGATCACGCTGGTGCTGAAGTAAGAGCTGAGATCTTTTGAAAACACAGCCCTTCATCTGTATCAACTTGTGTGTGTGTGTGTAAAGTACAGCTTAGCAGTCACAGCTGGCCCATTAGAAAAAAGAAATACAGTAAAATGAATAAAATATACTCTCATTCACAATTTCCTAGAGGCTCCTGGGCTGTTAATTGAAACTTTTGTCTACTTTATTGAACAATAAAAGTGACAGAAACTACTCCCAGGTGTCCTTCAGTATTAAAAAGAGGATAAAGGGTTCCTAGCAAAGGTGACAGAAATTAATGTGGTGAGCCCAGCTATCAAACATTTTGATATGTGAATTGCCTGATATTTCTATAATGCCTTCTTATGATTGGAAATGTTATCGCTTCTATTGAATCAATAGAAAATGTTAAAGCTCCATGGAACCCCAATTACAAAATAAAGCTAGAAGGTTAACATCTGGGACCAGCAGAGATAGAAACAATTTCTATTGTCATACCTTTCTGACAAGTAAATGTCAGATACATAACACCTTCCACCGGGCTCAGTGCAGAGCACATGTAAAAGAGTGATGGCAAGGCAGTCTCAAGTCAAATCACCTGTCATCTCAGCTTTGACATGGAATTACTTTTGTTTTATGCATCTATTAACCTTGAACTATCAGCATTTGTTTTAATGCTCTGGTCTGAAGTGACCTAAATGTACTTATTTAATGCACTTGCTGCTGCAGCGGGGTAAGACAGAAAGAAATGTATATATATGAAGAAAGGGCGGGTGAAGTTTGTTAAGCGTGTGAGCTTCCGATCATTCCTTGGCCTCCTGTATGACTCAGGATCACAAGTGTTCATCCAACAGACTGCATTAGAATATCAGGTTATATCTCTGAAGGTTACACTGGGGGGTGATGTTTTCAGACAAAAGGGGATCACATTAGCTGTCTCAATCCTGATCTCATTTCCAAAAGTTCAGCTTCTGCGGAGTTACTCCTGATCTGCACCAGAGTAAAGGAGATCAGAATCAGACACACTGGCAGGAGTTTGGTGGAGTCAAAGGGAAGATGGTTTCTTGATGGTTTCTTGTTTCTTGACTTTAGCAAAGCTTTTGACACGGTCTCCCACAGTATTCTTGTCAGCAAGTTAAGGAAGTATGGGCTGGATGAATGCACTACAAGGTGGGTATAAAGATGGCTAGATTGTCAGGCTCAACGGGTAGTGATCAATGGCTCCATATCTAGTTGGCAGCCGGTATCAAGTGGAGTACCCCAAGGGTCAGTCCTGGGGCCGGTTTTGTTCAATATCTTCATAAATGATCTGGAGGATGGTGTGGATTGCACTCTCAGCAAATTTGCGGATGATACTAAACTGGGAGGAGTGGTAGATACGCTGGAGGGGAGGGATAGGATACAGAAGGACCTAGACAAATTGGAGGATTGGGCCAAAAGAAATCTGATGAGGTTCAATAAGGATAAGTGCAGGGTCCTGCACTTAGGACGGAAGAACCCAATGCACAGCTACAGACGAGGGACCGAATGGCTAGGCAGCAGTTCTGCGGAAAAGGACCTAGGGGTGACAGTGGACGAGAAGCTGGATATGAGTCAGCAGTGTGCCCTTGTTGCCAAGAAGGCCAATGGCATTTTGGGATGTATAAGTAGGGGCATAGCGAGCAGATCGAGGGACGTGATCGTTCCCCTCTATTCGACATTGGTGAGGCCTCATCTGGAGTACTGTGTCCAGTTTTGGGCCCTACACTTCAAGAAGGATGTGGACAAATTGGAGAGAGTCCAGCGAAGGGCAACAAAAATGATTAGGGGACTGGAACACATGAGTTATGAGGAGAGGCTGAGGGAGCTGGGATTGTTTAGCCTGCAGAAGAGAAGAATGAGGGGGGATTTGATAGCTGCTTTCAACTACCTGAAAGGGGGTTCCAAAGAGGATGGCTCTAGACTGTTCTCAATGGTAGCAGATGACAGAACGAGGAGTAATGGTCTCAAGTTGCAGTGGGGGAGGTTTAGATTGGATATTAGGAAAAACTTTTTCACTAAGAGGGTGGTGAAACACTGGAATGCGTTACCTAGGGAGGTGGTAGAATCTCCTTCCTTAGAGGTTTTTAAGGTCAGGCTTGACAAAGCCCTGGCTGGGATGATTTAACTGGGAATTGGTCTTGCTTTGAGCAGGGGGTTGGACTAGATGACCTTCTGGGGTCCCTTCCAACCCTGATATTCTATGATTCTATGGTGTCAAATTCTCCTGAGCAAAAGAGGGGAAGCCTTTTATCTGTGTATATTACATTATAAGTCACCTAGGGGGCTGATCATAAACCACGTGAAGTCAATATAAAGAATATCACTGATTTTGGTGGAATTAGGATCAGGTCCCTAGGGAGTATCAAATTAAATTTAAAAAAGGAAACACATCATTTTGAGCCCAGTTCTGCTAGCCCTGTTCCCACAAAATTCCTGTTGGGCTTGGAGGATTTGGCCCTTTGAGTTCTGTGCCTCACTTGGACATGGGACACAGTGTCTGCCAACCTAAGTTACTTCGCAAGACCCCAAGCTGAGTGCCTCACAGTCTTTAACACATTCAACATCACAACATTACTGGGAATTGGGGAAGTACTGTTATCCCCTTTCTATAGATCAGTAACTAAGACACAAAGGGGTTAGATTTTCAAATGCACCAGTGTCAGTTAGTTGCCTAACTCCTGTTAAAAGGTAATGAGAGTTAGATGCTTACAAGCCATTTGGGCCTTTGAAAATCTATCCCACCAAGGCTCAGGGTCCCGAATTTCAAAGCTATTTAGGTGCCTCTCTTTAGGCATCTAAAGTACACCTAATGGACTTTTCAAAAGCACCTATGCAGGTGGCCAAACTCTGTATGTGACTTCGGTGGAGTTATGCGAGCAGAGAATCATAGAATCATAGAATCATAGAATATCATGGTTGGAAGGGACCCCAGAAGGTCATCTAGTCCAACCCCCTGCTCAAAGCAGGACCAATTCCCAGTTAAATAATCCCAGCCAGGGTTTTGTCAAGCCTGACCTTAAAAACCTCTAAGGAAGGAGATTCTACCACCTCCCTAGGTAATGCATTCCAGTGTTTCACCACCCTCTTAGTGAAAAAGTTTTTCCTAATATCCAATCTAAACCTCCCCCACTGCAACTTGAGACCATTACTCCTCGTTCTGTCATCTGCTACCATTGAGAACAGTCTAGAGCCATCTTCTTTGGAACCCCCTTTCAGATAGTTGAAAGCAGCTATCAAATCCCCCCTCATTCTTCTCTTCTGCGGGCTAAACAATCCCAGCTCCCTCAGCCTCTCCTCATAACTCATGTGTTCCAGTCCCCTAATCATTTTTGTTGCCCTTCGCTGGACTCTCTCCAATTTATCCACATCCTTCTTGAAGTGTGGGGCCCAAAACTGGACACAGTACTCCAGATGAGGCCTCACCAATGTCGAATAGAGGGGAACGATCACATCCCTCGATCTGCTCGCTATGCCCCTACTTATACATCCCAAAATGCCATTGGCCTTCTTGGCAACAAGGGCACACTGCTGACTCATATCCAGCTTCTCGTCCACTGTCACCCCTAGGTCCTTTTCCGCAGAACTGCTGCCTAGCCATTCGGTCCCTCGTCTGTAGCTGTGCATTGGGTTCTTCCGTCCTAAGTGCAGGACCCTGCACTTATCCTTATTGAACCTCATCAGATTCCTTTTGGCCCAATCTTCCAATTGGTCTAGGTCCTTCTGTATCCTATCCCTCCCCTCCAGCGTATCTACCACTCCTCCCAGTTTAGTGTCATCTGTTAACTTGCTGAGGGTGCAGTCCACGCTATCCTCCAGATCATTTATGAAGATATTGAATAAAACCGGCCCCAGGACCGACCCTTGGGGCACTCCACTTGATACCGGCTGCCAACTAGACATGGAGCCATTGATCACTACCCGTTGAGCCCGACAATCTAGCCAGCTTTCTACCCACCTTATAGTGCATTCATCCAGCCCATACTTCCTTAACTTGCTGACAAGAATACTATGGGAGACCGTGTCAAAAGCTTTGCTAAAGTCAAGAAACAATACATCCACTGCTTTCCCTTCATCCACAGAACCAGTAATCTCATCATAAAAGGCGATTAGATTAGTCAGGCATGACCTTCCCTTGGTGAATCCATGCTGGCTGTTCCTGATCACTTTCCTCTCATGCAAGTGCTTCAGGATTGATTCTTTGAGGACCTGCTCCATGATTTTTCCAGGGACTGAGGTGAGGCTGACTGGCCTGTAGTTCCCAGGATCTTCCTTCTTCCCTTTTTTAAAGATTGGCACTACATTAGCCTTTTTCCAGTCATCCGGGACTTCCCCGGTTCGCCACGAGTTTTCAAAGATAATGGCCAGTGGCTCTGCAATCACAGCCGCCAATTCCTTCAGCACTCTCGGATGCAATTCGTCCGGCCCCATGGACTTGTGCACGTCCAGCTTTTCTAAATAGTCCCTAACCGCCTCTATCTCCACAGAGGGCTGGCCATCTCTTCTGCATTTTGTGATGCCCAGCGCAGCAGTCTGGGAGCTGACCTTGTTAGTGAAAACAGAGGCAAAAAAAGCATTGAGTACATTAGCTTTTTCCACATCCTCTGTCACTAGGTTGCCTCCTTCATTCAGTAAGGGGCCCACACTTTCCTTGGCTTTCTTCTTGTTGGCAACATACCTGAAGAAACCCTTCTTGTTACTCTTGACATCTCTGGCTAGCTGCAGCTCCAGGTGCGATTTGGCCCTCCTGATTTCATTCCTACATGCCCGAGCAATATTTTTATACTCTTCCCTGGTCATATGTCCAACCTTCCACTTCTTGTAAGCTTCTTTTTTATGTTTCAGATCCGCTAGGATTTCACCATTAAGCCAAGCTGGTCGCCTGCCATATTTACTATTCTTTCGACTCATTGGGATGGTTTGTCCCTGTAACCTCAACAGGGATTCCTTGAAATACAGCCAGCTCTCCTGGACTCCTTTCCCCTTCAAGTTAGTCCCCCAGGGGATCCTGGCCATCCATTCCCTGAGGGAGTCGAAGTCTGCTTTCCTGAAGTCCAGGGTCCGTATCCTGCTGCTTACCTTTCTTCCCTGCGTCAGGATCCTGAACTCAACCAACTCATGGTCACTGCCTCCCAGATTCCCATCCACTTTTGCTTCCCCCACTAATTCTACCCGGTTTGTGAGCAGCAGGTCAAGAAAAGCGCCCCCCCTAGTTGGCTCCTCTAGCACTTGCACCAGGAAATTGTCCCCTACGCTTTCCAAAAACTTCCTGGATTGTCTATGCACCGCTGTATTGCTCTCCCAGCAGATATCAGGAAAATTAAAGTCACCCATGAGAATCAGGGCATGCGATCTAGTAGCTTCCGTGAGCTGCCGGAAGAAAGCCTCATCCACCTCATCCCCCTGGTCCGGTGGTCTATAGCAGACTCCCACCACTACATCACTCTTGTTGCACACACTTCTAAACTTAATCCAGAGACACTCAGGTTTTTCTACAGTTTCGTACCGGAGCTCTGAGCAGTCATACTGCTCCCTTACATACAGTGCTACTCCCCCACCTTTTCTGCCCTGCCTGTCCTTCCTGAACAGTTTATAACCATCCATGACAGTACTCCAGTCATGTGAGTTATCCCACCAAGTCTCTGTTATTCTGATCACGTCATAGTTCCTTGACATCACCAGGACCTCCAGTTCTCCCTGCTTGTTTCCAAGGCTTTGTGCATTTGTATATAACCACTTGAGATAACCTGTTGATCGCCCCTCATTGCCAGTATGAGGCAGGAGCCCTCCCCTCACAGACATTCCTGCCTGTGCTTCCTCCCGGTATCCCGCTTTCCCACTTACCTCAGGGCTTTGGTCTCCTTCCCCCGGTGAACCTAGTTTAAAGCCCTCCTCACTAGGTTAGCCAGCCTGCTGGCAAAGATGCTCTTCCCTCTCTTCGTAAGATGGAGCCCGTCTCTGCCCAGCACTCCTCCTTCATGGAACACCATCCCATGGTCAAAGAAACCAAAGCCTTCTCTCCAACACCACCTGCGTAGCCATTCGTTGACTTCCACGATTCGACGCTCCCTACCTAGGCCTTTTCCTTCCACGGGGAGGATGGACGAGAACACCACTTGCGCCTCCAACTCCTTTATCCTTCTTCCTAGAGCCACATAGTCCGCAGTGATCCGCTCAAGGTCATTCTTGGCAGTATCATTGGTGCCCACGTGGAGAAGCAGGAAGGGGTAGCGATCCGAGGGCTTGATGAGTCTCGGCAGTCTCTCCGTCACATCGCGAATCTTAGCCCCTGGCAAGCAGCAGACTTCTCGGTTTTCCCGGTCAGGGCGGCAGATAGATGACTCAGTCCCCCGGAGGAGAGAGTCCCCGACCACCACCACCCGCCTTCTGCTCTTGGGAGTGGTGGTCGTGGAACCCCCAACCTCAGGACAGCGCATCTCATGCCTTCCAACCAGCGGAGTCTCCTTCTGCTTTCTCGCCCCAGACATATCATCTGGTCCACTCTCCGCAACGATACCTGTGGAGAGAACATGAAAGCGGTTAGTTACCTGTGTCTGCGTTGCTGGAACCCGGACATTCCGCTTACCTCTTCTGGAGGTCACATGTTGCCAAGCTTCTTCACTGGCCTCTTGGCGCCTCTGTGAGAATTGGGCTTCAAGAATTTTACAGATACTATATCTATCTTCGAGTTCAACATTGCCATGCATCGCCTTAATATGTGAGCGCCTTGCACATAGTCACACTAGCAATAGCAAAGTCCTAAGTGGACTTTTCCGTGTCTCTGGCACTTCTCATCCCATGGAGTCAGAACTCTACTGGGGACAGGGTTTTTGCTTTGTTTTGTGATGGGAAGGAAGAGGGGGAAGGGTTGGGAATAAAAGGGGTGGTGTTTGTTCCACTACCTGTTCCCCTCAACTGAGACTTCTTTGTTCACAGCTCTCACATGCTTCACCTTTGGCTTTAAGTTCTGCATTGTCCTAGAGGAGTGCAGCTGTCACCATGCTTCATAGATTGAAATTCAGACTTTGATGTAGCTGGGGCTTGATCAATTCATTGCTTTGAACTTAGGACCAAGGTCTTAAATGGGCATAGGAAGCTGACTGGGAGTTAGTGGGGGCACTTGAGCATAAGTCTAATATGCTCCTAGCAGTTTGAGCCGTAGAGAAGTAACATAATGATTATATTATAATAGCAACCATAAGTCCCAAGAAGCACTGTGGCTCCGATGTGCTGGGTACTGTGTAAAAACGCATCAAGAAACAGTAACAGCCCCACTGATCTTACGGATGACACCCCATAAATAGTAAGCTCTACCAATGTGCTTCTTTTGTATGGATTGTGATTGGCTGGAAAAAAAAATATCTCATGGCCTGATTCATCTTCGGTGTAAAGTTACTGAGGTCAATGGAGTTACACAAAAATGAATTTGGCCCCATGTGACTCCAAATATTTTCCTCTACTGGCAGAAAAAGCAGACAGTCATTCCGAATGGCAGGCAAGAGAACACTGTACATTCTTGACTAAGTTCAGAGACAAGAGGGAAGCAATAGGAGCAAATCTTGACTGTTTTTTTTAATTAAAATATTGCGGAATACGGTGCAAAATATTGTTTTGAGGATAGAAAAGTTATTCTGGTTCTGAAATCATGCTTGAAGTTGACTAATCACAATCTCTGAGACTTTTTTCTATCCCTTGGCCATCTTTGGTAGTTACTGCAGTCTGAAGCAAATCACCTTTGCTTTGTGCAAATTGTATTGGCTCTACGGTGTTTTGGAAAATCTGCACAGCTTATGCATTCCTCATATAATTATGTCTTACCCAAGGATATGAATTTGCAACTGAAAATTTACAAGCAATTTACTGTGTGTGACAGGGTCCCCGGGGTGCCACCTGGACTGTGGGACCACTGAGCTCTCTAAACCCACCAGCCTGACAGTCCCTCACACTGTTATTTTAATGTCAAGCTAGAAACCTCTGACAGGCACTGTACTTACATAGCCATCCACAGGCAGGGACACACCCAACTGAGTTACCTGAATGATCTCCCAGTCACTCATGAACCAACAATAGAGAGGCTCCAGCCAATTCCCCCCAGTTCCAGCCCTACACCCCAGAACTGTACCATCTTACACGGCTCAAGGCTACGTTGGGCAGTGCAAGTTCATTAAATAGTTTGCCCCTCCCCCAGTGTGGAGTGGACACACACTAGCCTTTGTAATCTGAGCTGAGATTTCCCAAGCTCTTCAACCAAAACACACTGTTTTAGGTAAAATATAAAACAGATTTAATAACTACAGAAAGATAGATATTAAGTGACTATAAGTAGCAGGCATAGAGATTAAAGTTGGTTACCTAAGAAATAAAAATAAATTCACTGTCTAAATTCTAACTTAAACAGTCCCCTATTTTGAAAATACAATGTTGGCAACCCCAGTGAAGGCCCCTGTTTGAGCATTCTAGGGGCATCTCCTCCAGGGGTCCCTACCAAAGCGTCTGAATTGGGTGGGAGGTCTTGTGTACCTTGGTGTATTTCACCCTCTGCCATACTGATGATGGTCTAGAATCCTTTACACTGATGTTGCTCCTTTGACTTCCATACAGTTATGGCATATAAGTGATGTAAGAGAGTCGAGAATCAGGTCAATGATCTCTTTGTTATCAATTATAATTGTTATATTTATTGCAAAGACATTGCCCAAAGGAGTGTATTGCTAACAGACTCTTCTGTGTTCGCAGAGCACCTAGCAAAATGGGGTGGGCGTCCATGACTGGGGCTCCGGGCTGCTACTGCAATGTGAATAAATTGATAATAATAATAATTAATCAATAACAAATCAGTATATCACACAATAATGATTGGCAAAGCAAAGGAAGCCTCTGCAGTTGGTTCATTGTGCCCCACCTCCAGCCATGCCCAGGGCTCTTAGAAGAACTCATTGTATCAGAAGCAGGAGGTGCCCAGGCGAAGAGAATTCACAGCTGAACTGGGATAAAGAGGAAGGAAGTGTGGGGATATAAAGTCACTGGGAAAACTCCAACAGGCAAAGAGCCCAGATGGCCTAGGAAAATGATGAAATTAAGTCTTAAATTGATGGTGATACTAAACTTGGGGCCTGATTATTCTGCCAGATGCGCATGCAGCTCCCCTTGACTTCAATGGGAGATGTTCGTGCCCAGCTGGTGGGAAAATCAGACTATAGAGCCACTGAACTGTTTGCAGAGAAGCAAAGAGAGTGAGAGAGATGAAAATCTCTAGGTAAGAATAATAATTTCAAGGTTATATGGCATCCCATGCCAGAAGGATGCTGAGTGACTAACAAAATGTAACTTAAAAAACAAAACTGCACTGAGTTAAGACAGAAGAAGTATGTTATGTCACTGAAAGGTATGGATTGAAATCCACTTGAGAATGAGCCCCTCTCCCCTGCAAAAATGGCTTAAACTCGGTGGCCCTGATCCTGTTCCCAGCTATTTTGGTGTAAGAGTGGAATAACTTCACTGAAATCAATGGATTTAATCCACATTTGCACCAGGGTACCTGAGATCACAACCTGGCCCAATGGGTGTAAAGAAATATGGTATAACATAAAACTACTAAAAACGATCCTGTCTGAAAAAATGAACAATAATTCTATGATTGAAAGGAACTGAGTGTTATAGCAACTTTAAGGGCTATTAAGCCAGTTCCTATGTGAATCTGTATTGCAAAATGTATAAGCATTTGGAAATTGTTGATGATAAAGGGATTCATAAAAGTTGTTATGCTGATTTTATGCTGATAGATATTGGAATATAAGGTGAAATATTAACCACAGGAAAGTGAGACTAATCTTTAAGTGCAGTGATATATGTGTAATTGAAAGCAATTTCTTCTATGGAACAAGGAGAATGTGGGCGTAAATGAAACAAAGTTTGAATAAATATATAAGTATAGTGGAATCTGCTGCATGTTCATAGTGAGGCAAAATATACCTGGCTGAAAGCAAACAATTACTACTAGTAAAAATAATTTGCATTGAAATAGAACCTTCCATTCAGAAGGATCCCAAAGCACATTTCATGCTTTATAATGTGGTTATAAATAACATTATACATATACATAGTAGTACATTGCATTTTATGACAGGTTTCAGAGTAGCAGCTGTGTTAGTCTGTATTCACAAAAAGAAAAGGAGGACTTGTGGCACCTTAGAGATCAACCAATTTATTTGAGCATAAGCTTTCATGAGCTACAGCTTACTTCATCGGATGGCACCCCTCCTCATCTGAGGATCTCAAGGTCCCTTTTCAAAGACTGCTTGAGGCATATAGCTCCCACGTGAGGCAAATATGATTGTTCCCATTTTACAGATGAATAAATGGGAGCACAGAGGTCAATGAATAGCCTAGTCGTTCTCCGATTGAATCAATGACAAACCCTGACTAATGGACAGAGTTATTAGCAGTTTTTTTGCATAAATTGTCTCACTGAAATCCAAGGGACTACTGATCTCAGTGCTCGCTGTTGTGGGTAAGGAATTCACAGTCTGGTTTTAAATGACATTCCTGAGGTCACACAGCGAGTCAGCAGCAATGTCAGAAAGAGGACCCAGGAGTCCCGATTTTCACTCCTCTACTTTAACTTGTGGAAAGTCTTGTGTTTGATTCTCCACTCCCTTACACTAGTGTAGCTCCAGAAACTCTAATGGCATCATGGCTAATACACACAGGTGTGAGTTAGAGGAGAACAAGGCCTGTATAATCTCTCTCACTATCTATGTTCTTTGTCCACGTCTTTTCAATGATTGGAGCTCTCACGGTGTTCACCACTGCAATTTGTGGGTGGAGCTTGCACCTATAGCTGGCCCACTGATAATCGACTGAAGTTCTTAAGCAATTAAATGACAAGAACACATGAAGAACACATGAAGGTGTTGGGATAATATTTTCATCAGCAAGAATTTGAAATGATCAGCATAATCATGACAGAGACAAGGTAGGTAAAAGCAATAAGGAGTCTGGTGGCACCTTAAAGACTAGCAGATTTATCTGGGCATAAGCTTTTGTGGGTAAAAAACCTACTTCTTCAGATGCATGGAGTGAAAATTACAGATGCAGGGATTATTATTTCACTCCATGCATCTAAAGAAGTGGGTTTTTTATCCATGAAAGTTTATGCCCAAATAAATCTGTTAGTCTTTAAGGTGCCACAGGACTCCTCGTTGTTTTTTGTGGATACAGACTAACACGGCTACCACTCTGATATGAAGGTAGATAAAGTAATAACTTGTCTTGGACAAACTTCTGTTGGTGGAAGGTAAAAGCTTTTGAGTTACACAGAGCTCTTCAGGTATAGGGAAAGAAATCAAAGTGCATGAGCTAAATGCCAGCTGGGACAGAAGGTTCCCATAGTTCCATCTGTCCCAACTTGTATGTAGCTCAGACACTCTGTAGCGGGGCAATTACCCCGCTCCTGAGATAAAAAGGCTAGGTTGATTGGGGAGGCAGTCACAGCTGGGGCCACACCCCAATCAGGCCACACCTAGCCCTGTTATAAGGGCTCAGGGAGGAGCTGTCTCACTCTCTCTCTAGCTGTGGAGAGAGAAGGACCTGGCTGCCAGGGAGAAAAGGGTCCTTGGAGTGGAGCAGGGCTGGGGAAAGGCCAGAGGAGCTCCAGCCTGGGAACTCCCCAGGCTGAGGCCTTGATAAAGGCCTATGCAGGTACTGGGGCTGGGAGGTGCAGCCCAGAGATAGGAAGAGACAGCTGGTCCAACCTCCTTGCCAATGATGAGTGGCCATGGCAGACTGCAGTTTGCCCCAGTGAGTGCGGGCTAGATGATGACTGGCAGTGGCCACTGAGGCAAGGTGGGTGAGAGGTTTGTGGGTTCCCCTGGGAGGGGAGACCCAGAGCTGGGGTACTGCGGAGGTCAGAATCCCGGGGTAAGGGGCTCCGGGGTCCAGGAGGAACTCTAGCCAGGAGGAGGCGTGCCATATGCTGGAGGGCTAATTCCCAAGATGGCCAGCAGGAGGCGCTGCACCCGTGAGTCATAGCTTTGCTACACGCTCCTATTTCTTTCCCTAGACCCGAAGAAGAAGTCTGTTTAGCTTGGAACCTTGTCCCTTCCACCAACAAAGATTCATCTAACCAAAGATATTACCAGGGACCAACATGGCTACAACAACACTGCAAACAGCATAGTTAGGGCCCTACCAATTTCACGGCCGTGTCACCACGAAATAAGCTGATGATGAAATAATGTCTTCCTCATGAAATCCGATGTCCCCTTGTTCCTAGGAGTGCCCCAGCAAAGGGAGCTGTTATAATCATATTATCACATAATCATGTTATAATTTGTTAGGATTGGTTAGTTAAATTTCAGGAAAATGATTGGTTAAAGTATAGCGAAGCAGAACTCAAGTTTTACTATATGATCTGCAGTCAATCTGGAAGTGGGCGGGGGGAAATAGGAACAGGGAACAGGGTTGGGGAAATTGGAATTATGTTTAGCTAAGGGCAGGAATGGGAACAGGGACACAGGTAAGGCTCTGTGGTGTCAGAGCTGAGAAGGGGGACACTAAGGAAGGAAACTGGAATCATGCCTGCTGGAAGTTCACCCCAATAAACATCGAATTGTTTGTACCTTTGGACTTCTTGTATTGTTGCTCTCTGTTCATGCGAGAAGGACCAGGGAAGTAAGTGCGTGAAGGAATAAGCCCCCTCACAGGGTGGGACAGGACTTGTCTATTCCCTGCACAGCCGCTCAGGGGAGAGGGCGTGAGAATAGACCCACCTCTGGGTACCTCCCCCTCATGCAGGACACTGTGGGACAGGGCAGCAACCCCAGAGGTTCCTGCAGCTGGAGGAGACTTTTGGAGTTGGGTCCAATCTTCCCTGTGCCACTGGGAGCACCCCAGCAAAGGGGGCTCTTAGCTCTGGCTGGGCTGGGGAGAGATAGGACTTGTCCATCCCTTGCAGAGCTGCTCTGGGAGAGGGGAGATCAGACATACCTCCACCTCCGGGAACCTCCTGCAGCTGCAGGAAGCTCTGTGGTTTCTGCCTTTAGAGTCCAGCTCTGTAGGCAGCACAGAAGTGAGGGTGGCAAACCCATGACCCCCCTACAACAGTTTTGCGACCCCCCCCCACACACACACAATCCCCTTTTGAGTTGGGACCCCCATGGATACAACACTGAAATTTCAGATTTAAACATCTGAAAACGTGAAATTTATGAGTTTTCAAATCCCATGGCTGTGAAATTGACCATAATGGATAGTGAATTTGGTAGGGCCCTAAGCATAATCTTGTCTCATGGATAATGTAAATATAATAAACTAATGCCAATAAATATTTTACATACCATCTTGTATTCATGTTTACAATTTCTCTCTCTAAATATATGGGCAGGATCCTCAGCTGGCTTAAATCTCACAGTTCCACAGAAGTCAACTCTCCAAATATGGTTTAATTGGGAAGTTAGTGGACTCATGCTGCTTTAGCTAAAGATCTGGCATGCAACCATACATATAATTTTAATATATATTGAAAACCTATATGCCTATTGAAATACTACACTCATTGGATAATATCATCCTTTAACTCAGGCAAGATCTACTTGAAATTTGGAACCCAAGAGAAGTGTTAATATATCATTTCCTTCTTGTAGCACACAGGCGTGGCCTCCCTCAGAGATTGACAGTGAAGGAGGGCCAGATGCCCCCATTGGGTGGAACCAGGAAAGCTATGCCCACCACGCTGGAAGCAGAGGGGCAGGACAGGAATAGGAAGTATAAAAGGTGGGCCCTGTAGCTCAGTTGGGCTGAAGCCTCTGAGGGAGGCAGATGCTTCCACCCCGCTGCTGGAGCCAGAGCCCGCTGAGGACTTCTCCTGTCCTGAGGACTCATCCAAACTGCCCAAGCTACCAGACATGCCTGATGCTGAGGAATGGCTGGGATTACCACTTGCAGTGTGCCCAGGGGAGACAATACAAAATTATTCAAAATAGTTAAGTCCAAAGCTGACTGAGAAGAGTTACAAAGAGGTCTCACAAAACTGGGGGACTGGGAAACAAAATGGCAGATGAAATTCAATCTTATAAATGCAAAGTAAAGCACATTGGAAAACATAATTCTAACATACATAACAAAATGATGGGATCTAAATGAGCTGTTAACACTCAAGAAAAAGATCTTGGAGTCATTGTGGATTGTTCTGTGGAAAATATCTTGTCAGTGTGCAGCAGCGGCAGCCAAAAAAGCCAATAAAATATTAGGAACCATTAGGAAAGGGATAGAAAATAAGACCAAAATTATCATAATGCCCCTATATAAATCCCTGGCTGCATGTAGTCCTGGTTACCCCATCTCAAAAAAGATATATTAGAAATGGAAAAGTTTCAGAGATGGGCAACAAACATGATTAAGTGTATGGAACACTTCCACATGAGGAGAGATTAAAAAGACTGGAACTATTCAGCTTAGAAAAGAGATGACTGGGGGAGATATGGTATAAAATCATGAATAGTATGCAGAAAATGACTAAGGAAGTGTTATTTACTCTTTCACATAACACAAGAACTAGGGGTCACCAAATGAAATTAATAGGCAGCAGGTTTAAAACAAACATAAGGAAGTACTTCTTCACACAACACACAGTCAGTCTGTGGAACTTGTTGCCAGAGGATGTTGTGAAGGCCAAAATTATAACTGGATTCAAAAACAAATTAGGTAAATTCATGGAGGAGAGGTCCATCCATGGCTATTAGCCAAGATGGTCAGGGATGCAACCATAGGCTGTGAGTGTCCTTAAGCTACTGACTTCCAGAAGCTGAGACTGGATGATAGGTGATGGATCACTCGATATACTGTCCTCTTCATTCCCTCTGACACATTTGTGTAGCATGCTAGAGCTGGTTGGTATTTTTGCAAAAATTTTGTTTTCATTATTTTTTTTTGCAAATACCACGTTTGACAAGAAAATATACACTGACAACCTTTTCATATAAGTTATTTATTTATTTACCAACTACAGAACTGATCTTTTATCTTTTCTGAATTTCAGAATCTCAGTTTTTCACTGAAGATTCAATTTTTAACTAAAAAGAAAAATGAAACTTTTAGTCAGGCCCATTTGTGCTGGAAGTTTCACAAACACACATTAAAGGACAGTCCATGCCCCAGAAAGTGTCTAGTCTAAAAGGAAAAGATGGACAAACGATGGGAGAAAGTAAATGCTATTATTAAGAGGTAGTTGAAATTTTTTGTTCGGAATTGTTTTTTTCTGGTTTGAAATGGCCTTTTATTAAAAATGGAAAATTTTCTATGCAAGTTTTTGTTTTCTAAACGTTGTACAATTTTTCAAACAAAAGTGGAACTCAAATTTTGAAATGTCTTTTTCCCCTCTCCCTTTCTTCCTTCTCTTTTTCCTTTCTTCCCATTTCTGTCATTTTTCTTCTTCTCCAGCATACCACTAAAATAAGGAGGAAAAGAAAACTAGAGAGAGAAAGGAGGAAAAATGAAGAACCAAAAACTGAAAACAAACAAAAAAAATCGTTTTGGCTGATTTTTTTTCTTTTCTTTAAATAAAAAATGTAGAAACATTTTCAAAGATTTCTTTAAAGCACATTTAACATTTTCAGACCAGCTCTAATTATTATACTCATTTCACAGATGAGAAACTGAGGCAGCTATTAAGTGGTTTGCACAGAGCCTTTGTGGCAAGCTGGGGTTATAACTCATGTTTCCTGAGTCCCATTCAATCTCTAAATCATAAGATCAGGCTTCCATCAGGTGCCATGGAGAGAATCACTGTCTGAATTGGGGCTAGCACAAGGCAGTCCTGCTATCTTGCATTAAGTCCAACAGTCAACCTTGTCTGGGCACTGCTGCTCCAGAGATCTGAACCCTTGTGGAGTGAGCAATGGTATAAGTTTTCTAAAGTAATTACTCTTGCTTATTGTTGTTGTAGTTTGCTCTCTAAAAGGAAAATCAGTAATTCTGTGAAAGCTGAGTTTCAAGCTGCTGAAAGTTGAGTGTCACTTTGCTGCTCAGTCATTTTTCTTAAGCATCTCTTTTCTATGGGGAACCCCTTTGCTAATTGTTACTTTTCCTCTTTCTCCAGTAGACAAGACATCGTTTCCAGCATCGCCACCACCACATGCACCAGCATTTATCACGATGTGCTCAAATGGTTGCAGCAATACTTTTTGCTGATTGCTAGATGTGACGGTACTCATGGCTCTATAATGATTACGATGCTGACAGCTTGGGAGCCCGAGCTGAAATCACGCCGATAGCGAAGCAAGCATAAATCATAGTTTGGACTGCTGCGAAGGGTCAGTGGAATGAGTATAGATGTTTTAATACCTATTGCCTGTCGACGGAGGAGCATTATTTTTATTTATTTATTTATTTACTTTTACAGGCCTTGGGTAAAATGAGAGATGCCTCAAGAAATGGTGTGGAAAATAGAAATATGCCCCCTTTCGAGCCAGCTCAAGGCAAATTATTTTTGTGTCTCCTATGTCATGAGATCTTTTTCTTCTCTTGGGTGTAAGAAGCTTCCTGGCAGATCTCTCTCTCTCTCTCTCTCTCTCGTAAAACCAACCACAGTCCATGCAGAACCATGCATAACCTTTGGGAACATGTAGAAATGAAGCCAGTTCTTGAAAACTGGAGAAATGCACCCAGAAGCTGGGGGATGACAAAGAAGCTGAAGGAGTTAAGCACCCAAGTCTTTCCTACTTAGGCCTGAGTTGTGTCTGATCGCAGAACAAATGCCCAAGAGTCTCTTCTCCCCCACATAGTATCCCCTATGCAAGGACTGTGATGGGATGCACTGGCTAAAAACAACCGGGTGCTTTGAGGGTTTATTGGAAGCCAAGACTCAGTGGCAGCTCAGGGAGGCCCAAGCAGCTAATTAGGTGCATCAAGTCAAAAGAAGGGCGTGCCGCTCTCAGGCCACTGTACTCTAGACATTTCATCCTTAAAATTTCTCACTCTTGCTACAAGCATTGTAACGCCATTGGGGGCAGGGCCAGCTCTACAGTTTTTGCTGCCCCAAGCAGTGAAAAAAACTGCTGTCGCGGATGGCAAAAGGAAGAAGCTGCCACCGATTTGCCACCGCGGCCGCAGGAACTTCCACCCCAAGCTCCTGCTTGGAACGCTGGTGCCTGGAGCCGGCCCTGATTGGGGGTAGCAGTGGTGAAAGTGCTAATGGAAACAAAACACCGGTGTTTCAATGACTACACCCTATAGGCCTGCCCTGGGTAGGGTGGGATGACATGGCTGTATAAACACTACCTGTCACTGGCACCTTGTTGGCACTATCATCCCCACCACTGTTAGAGAGGCCGCACCGCTGGCCATTTAATGGAGATGCAGCCACAGAGGTAGAGTGACGAGGGGTGTTATCCTGACCAAAGAAGCGGTGTAGGCCAGCGGATGGCACAATGGCCTGAGATCTGGGTTCCGTTCCTGACTTTGCCACTGACCTGATGGAGGACCATGAGCAAATCACTTCACTGCGGCCACTATAGTAGTGGTGTGTGGCTCAAGTCAAAACCAGAGCCCCATTGTGCTAAGGAATGTTTATATGCAGGTGTTTGCTTACACCCATTATACAGATAGGGCAGCTGTGAAGTTTAAAACTGAATCCAGAAAGCATAGTGTAGAGATTTGGTTCAGCCCTAACTGTAGTTCAGTTATTTTTTTTCCAGTGTTTTCTATGTGTCTGCCTCTCATTTATACTCACCTTCCTACCATTTTTCATTGTGATTTTCCTAATTATTTTCTTTTTGTGGTTCTCTCTTTCATCTGTTTTTCTGTTATTTCCCCCCAGCTTTCCCCCTGATCAGACTTCTAGCTCTGTCTTCAATGAATATTGTTAAATTCTTTTTTAACCCCTTGTCTTTATTTCACTTTGATTCTTTTCCCATCCTTTCATTATTCACTTCTCTCCTGTGTTTGTTTCCTTAAGGGATAGGAGCAAAGAACATTGAGACATTAAAGAAGAACACCAAGCATTTTCTGTAAAGCAGCTTGAGCAAATGAGAGAGATCCATTGGCAGGTGTAACTAATATGTCCAGGATGCAGGATGTAACCCAAGATTTTACTGACGCTTACAGCAATACAGGGGAAATATTTGTGAAACAATAAAAAGTTCCTGTACATTTTTCTCCAATATTGCAGGGAAAACATTCTTTCCTTCAACTTCTGCCACCCTTTACAAGTCCTCTAGTTCTCTATTTGTCGAGGTAATCCTTGCTCCTCAAATGACAGTGTTTATTTTGGCCAGTGCAATCATAATGTAGTAAATTAATTTGGATCATTTTCATGTTATTTGCCTCTCAAACTTGAAATAAAATAAAAATTAAGTCGTTATTTCAATTATATTACTATGATGTGCGTTACAGACAGAGAGAAAGGGGACAGACCCTCGCCTAAAAGGTATGGCATGTATATATGGCATGGATAAAAGGCGTCTATGGCATGGATCCTGCACGCTGTTCCATGTAGACAGATCCTAATGCCCTTCCAAAGTCCAGCTGAAGTCAATGGGGCTCTGCCCAGCTGCAGGAGTCTGCCTGTGCAGAACACCTTGCAAATAGAACTGCGCAGGAAGTGGGTTTCCTTTTCCACAAGAATTTCCAAGATTTCAATTTTTTCCCCCCATCCTGACCAAACCCAAAAAATGTTGCAACCTGACCCCCCCCGAAAAAAAAATTCAGAGTGGGTCTACCCAAATATTTTGTTGCAATAATTTCAAAACATTTTGTTTTGACTTTGAGCTTTTTTTTTTTTACAGTAGGGTGGCTTTCATTTTAAAACACAGAGCTTTCTTATTGCCAATTTCGAAACTTTTTTCAAAATTTATTTTGAAAGGGGAAATTCATCAACACTAACTCTTTCCAGTGTCCAGTTTCAATTGTGAGTAATCAACATATTTCAACAACAACAAAATGTTTCCTCAACAAATTCCTGAGCAGCTCTATTTGCAGGTGTGGGGCCTGTAATGACAGACCCAGCTGTGCTGGAGAAAGTTATCATATGCCAGCACTTCTTTCTATATGTGTTGGTTCTGCCCCATAATTCATGAATTCTTGAAAACAATCTTGCAATGGAAGAACATTTTACAGTGATCATTGACTTTAATGTCAAAGCCAGGACTCGGGTGAGTCAGGTGACCTGAATTGAATTGGACGTGATCACTAGCGCAGCAAGTGCAGTTATATCTGGAAAGCTTTAGAAGTGTGTTAATAAAAGGCATGATGGAAGCCAACAGAAGCCTTCTAGGTGACTGGATGGACTGGTCTACAGAGCCTTTCACCTGTAAGTTAGGGTATGTCTGTACTTTGAGCTGGGGATGAAACTCCTAGCTTGCGGAGACATACCCATGCTAGCTTTGACCGAGTTACTGCACTCAAAACAGAGTGTAGATGCAGTAGTGTGAGTGGCGGAAAGGGCTAGCCGCTCCCTCTGAGTGCCCATCAGAGACGCCAGGTACGTATTTGAGGTGGCTCGTTCTTCCTGCCGCTCACGCTGCCGCAGTTCTAGTGCACTAGCTAAATGATAGCTGGTGAGAGTATGTCTCCCAAAGTGTAAACCTACTCCTACCCACTATCCAATAGCTGTTTGCTGGCCAATGGAAATAAGTTGTTAGTTTCAGTGCAGTGCCCACTAGACAAGATATCACAAAAGTGATCTCTGCTTGTGATATTAATTGGTAACCTGGCTGCTGGTCTCAGAAGAGAAGCCAAGGATTGAATGGCCAATGGTGATCGCTCAAAGGCCTGAAGGACATTGGCGGGACAAAATGGGAAAGGAGTCACTGCTGCTGTCCTTTCTCTGTCTGTTCCGTGGACAGAGCAGAGAACTGTAGTCTTCAAAGCTGCCAGTGTTGCAGCTTGCATGAGCACATCATGTACCCACAAGCCAATATGTATACATTTTTTAATTACAAAGTCAGCCCAAGGACATTAAAAAATTGCCACAGGAAATTAAAAAATTGTCTGCTGTGGCCTACAGGTCATAACTTGCCTACGTCACGGGGCCAGAGTTCAGGCTGAGTAACGGCAGTGCAGCTCAGTGGACTCACTGAGGTTTCAAGAGGTATATCTGGGAGCAGAATTTACACTTTTGCTTACGGTTACTTCACACCTCTGAACAACATACTAACCCACAGAGACCTTCCTACCAAGATGACAAAAAGAAGGATTCTGGGTGGACTCCTCCTGAAGGTCGAAACAACAGACTGGACTTCTACATAGAGTGCTTCCGCTGACGTGCATGGGCTGAAATTGAGGAAAAACAGCATCACTTGCCCCATAACCTCAGCCGTGCAGAACACAATGCCATCCACAGCCTCAGAAACAACTCTGACATCATAATCAAAAAGGCTGACAAAGGAGGTGCTGTCATCATCATGAATAGGTCGGAATATGAACAAGAAGCTGCTAGGCAGCTCTCCAACGCCACTTTCTACAAGCCATTACCCTCTGATCCCACTGAGGGTGACCAAAAGAAACTACAGCATTTGCTCAAGAAACTCCCTGAAAAAGCACAAGAACAAATCCACACAGACACACCCCTGGAACCCCGACCTGGGGTATTCTATCTGCTACCCAAGATCCATAAACCTGGAAATCCTGGGCGCCCCATCATCTCAGGCATTGGCACCGTGACAGAAGGATTGTCTGGCTATGTAGACTCCCTCCTCAGGCCCTATGCTACCAGCACTCCCAGCTACCTTCGAGACACCACTGACTTCCTGAGGAGACTACAATCCATTTGTGATCTTCCTGAAAACATGATCCTGGCCATTATGGATGTAGAAGCCCTCTACACCAACATTCCACACAAAGATGGACTACAAGCCATCAGGAACAGTATCCCCGATAATGTCACGGCAAACCTGGTGGCTGAACTTTGTGACTTTGTCGTCACCCATAACTATTTCACATTTGGGGACAATGTATACCTTCAAATCAGCGGCACTGCTATGGGTACCCGCATGGCCCCACAGTATACCAAAACTTTTATGGCTGACTTAGAACAACGCTTCCTCAGCGCTTGTCCCCTAATGCCCCTACTCTACTTGCGCTACATTGATGACATCTTCGTCATCTAGACCCATGGAAAGGAAGCCCTTGAGGAATTCCACCATGATTTCAACAATTTCCATCCCACCATCAAACTCAGCCTGGACCAGTCCACACAAGAGATCCACTTCCTGGACACTACGGTGCTCATTAGAAATGGTCACATAAACACCACCCTATACTGGAAACCTACTGACCGCTATTCCTACATACATGCCTCCAGCTTTCATCCAGACCACACCACATGATCCATTGTCTACAGCCAAGCTCTACGATACAACCACATTTGCTCCAACCCCTCAGACAGAGACAAACACCTACAAGATCTCTATCAAGCATTCTTACAACTACAGTACCCACCTGCTGAAGTGAAGAAACAGATTGACAGAGCCAGAAGAGTACCCAGAAGTCACCTACTACAGGACAGGCCCAACAAAGAAAAGAACAGAACGCCACTAGCCATCACCTTCAGCCCCCAACTAAAACCTCTCCAACGCATCATCAAGGATCTACAACCTATGCTGAAGGATGGCCCATCACTCTCACAGATCTTGGAAGACAGGCCAGACCTTGCTTACAGACACCCCCCAACCTGAACCAAATACTCACCAGCAATCACACACCACACAACAGAACCACTAACCCAGGAACCTATCCTTGCAACAAAGCCTGTTGCCAACTGTGTCCACATATCTATTCAGGGGACACCATCATAGGGCCTAATCACATCAGCCACACTATCAGAGGCTCCTTCACCTGCACATCTACCAATGTGATATATGCCATCATGTGCCAGCAATGCCCCTCTGCCATGTACATTGGTCAAACTGGACAGTCTCTATGTAAAAGAATAAATGGACACAAATCAGACGTCACGAATTATAACATTCAAAAACCAGTTGGAGAACACTTCAATCTCTTTGGTCACTCGATTACAGACCTAAAAGTGGCAATTCTTCAACAAAAAAACTTCAAAAATAGACTCCAACGAGAGACTGCTGAATTGGAATTAATTTGCAAACTGGATACAATTAACTTAGGCTTGAATAGAGACTGGGAGTGGATGGGTCATTACACAAAGCAAAACTATTTCCCCATGTTTATTCCCACCCCCCACCCCGCACTGTTCCTCAGACGTTCTTGTCAACTGCTGGAAATGGCCCACATTGATTATCACTACAAATGGTTTTTTCCCCCCTGCTCTCCTGCTGGTAATAGCTCACCTTACGTGATCACTCTCGTTACAGTGTATATGGTAACACCTATTGTTTCACATTCTCTATGTATATAAATCTTCCCACTGTATTTTCCACTGAATGCATCCGATGAAGTGAGCTGTAGCTCATGAAAACTTCTGCTGAAATAAATTTGTTAGTCTCTAAGGTGCCACAAGTCCTCCTTTTCTTTTTGCGAATAAAGACTAACACGGCTGCTATTCTGAAACGCGCCAGATGAAGTTGTTTTGCTAGTACCTGTATACAGTATGGCTATGCTATAACTGATGAATAGCTCTGTGTAGCTCAAAGGCTGTTCTTTCTGACCAACAGTACTTAGTCCAGTAAAAGACATTACCTCACCCACCTTGTCTCTCTAATATCCTGGGACCGACACGGCTCCCACACAACTGCATACAATTCTATATGTTAGCATTCTTGCTGATGAATGCCATGCAGACAGCACGCCCATCTGGCCACATGAGAAAACTGCATAACAATGAAGATATGAGTGAGCAGATCAAACAATGATGAAGAATCCGACCTTTTACATTGCCTTCTACAGTGTAAGCCTGACAGTGCTTGAGAAAGCTTGTGCTGAATGTGAATGAAATGGGAAGCAGCTGCTGATAGAAAGAACATGGGTCTGAGGTATAGAGTTAGACTGTGACTAGTCCAGTGTAAATGCACAAGGAAAAAGAAACAAGATGCCTGCTGTATATGCTGGAATAATGGATCATGATCCCACTCCTTTGCACTGCCCAATGGAGCTGGGGCATACAGTCTGACCCATGTTAATTAGCTGGATGACTTAGATAATGGAGTGGAGAATATGCTTATAAAATGTGCAGATGGCATCAAGCTGGGAGGGGTTGCCAGCACTTTGGAGGACAGGATTAGAATTCAAAATGACTTTTACAAATTGGAGATTTGGCCTGAAATCAACAAGATGAAATTTAATAAAGACAAGTGCAAAGTGCTACACTTAGGAAGGAAACAATCAAATGCACAACTACAAAATAGGGGGTAACTGGCTAGGCAATAGTACTGCTGAAGAGGATCTGAGGGTTATACTGGACCACAAATTAAATACCAGTCAACAATGTGATGCAGTTGCAAAAAAAGCTGATATCATTCTGGGGTATCTTAACATGAGTGTTGTATGGAAGGCACAAGAAGTAATTGTCCTTCTCTGATTGCTGTGGTAAGGCCCCCGCTGGAGTACTGTGTCCAATTCTGGGCAGAGCATTTTAGGAAAGATGAGGTTAAATCGGAGACAGCACAGAGTAAAGCAACAAAAATGTTAAAAGGTTTAGAAAACCTGACCTTTGAGGAAAGACTTAAAACAACAACAACTGGGCATGCCTAGTCTTGAGAAGAGAAAACGGAGGGGGGCCTGATAATCGTCTTCAAATACGTGAAGGGATGTTACAAAGAGGATGGTGATCAATTGTTCTCTATATCCAGTGAAGGTAGGGCAAGAAGTAATGGGCTTACTCTGCAGCATGGGAGATTTAGATTAGGTTACCTTTCTCATTAGACTTAGCTGTGAACTGCCTAATGTTCTGGTGTCACTGATGCATGCATGGGGAGTGAGTCGGGAAAGAACTACTACTTCCCTTCTCGATCAGGTGGTTGGGGAGTGGGTGGAGCCTTGGCTATAGCCTTCCCTGCTCCCAATATACTGACCAGTGACAAGGCAGAGGGGGAAACAAACTGGCTCAAAAAAAGGACTGGCACCGCTTACTTCTCCCTCTGAATCAAGGTGTCAGTGTACAGGGAGACTTTGGCAAACCAGTAACATGCCTGAAACCACTATGGCTTATTGCTAAAAGCAGCCAAGTCAGCAGCCTGTAAATTGGCCAAGTCAGCAGGCTTAGCTTAACCAAGGCAGGAGGGGAGGGGGGTCTTTGGGTGCCATAGAGAGGACAGCTTGACCCCGCGTCCTTCCTGATAAGAATTGTGTTGAAGTGGCTGGTACATGCATTTTAGAAGAGCAGGATGTGCCCCAGGAATGTCTACTGGGGGCCTCAAGGCTGCAAACCATGGGAAAATCCGCACCTGGTTAATCGATAATCAGAAGGAACCTTTTGCTGGACAACTGAAACTGCTTGTAACAAGTTTTCTTTAAGGGACATGTCTAATGTATAAATAAGGGGAGAAAGTTTGAGGTAGTTGGACTCTTTTTGGACTCTCCCTCTGGATACATCTTGCGCTCCCCACCGGCAGACGGAAGATTTGGTCACCAGAAGCCTGCCACTGTGTCACTCGAGAGTCACACTCAGCTTTGGTAATTATCAAGGGTTTGGGGTGTTTTACTAACCTGTTGCGGATGTGTGTAAGTGCTTGAGACTAAGTAAAGTTTAGCTTTAAGTGAAAGTAGTCTTGTGTTGTCCTGTTTGTGCCAGCCATCGATCGGTCGGATGGCTGTGTCTCCCCTGATTTATTTCCTGACACCACCTCGCACAGAGTAAAAGTTACCAAGAACTTTGGGTTGAAATAACCCTGGGTAACATCAGGGCCTCTCTGAGTGACAATTCAGTGTCTCTTCTGCACAAGAATACTGTTTGCAAGGTGCCAATCCAGCCCATTGCTGTATCTGCGATTTGCACGATTTCCTGTTGCCCTTTTTTAAAAAAATGAGTATATCTGACTTCATGGTTTGGGCAGTACTGGAATCAGTCCACACAAACTCTGGGAGGCCATCTCAGCTGGTGTCCAGCCGATGTTGATTGGCCTTGCCTGAGCTGTTTTGTTGATTATTAAATTGGTGGGGAAAGTAAGATATGGCTAGCTAGGTAGTAATTTCCACTTTTTACAGCATAAGGTATTTTGTTTTAGTATCATTTGAAACAGTCTCACTTTCTGTGAAATTGATCCAAGGCTGGCATAAAGAATATGCACTGAAATCTTTTAGAAAGATTTATAATATTAACCTTAGGCTATTTTTAAGTCACTGCTGATCTTTATAGAAGCAGCATTGAGATTCATTTGTTTTCCAAGTGGCACAAAGTGCCTGTTCCCTTTTGTAAGCCAGGATTGAACAATTTGGCTTTGGGTCAAACTGGTTTAATGAACCGTCGAGGGTTCAAACTCCATGCTGCCATTTCCAGGTGTTCAATGGGCAGCCTGCTTGAGCGAGAGGATTTCATTAATATTTGTGGCTAAAAAGCCTTCACAACAGTGAAGAACAAGTCTCCCAGTATGAATCCTTTAAGCACCTGAAATAACATGTGGGAAGGCAGGGGCTGATTATTCTCTAGCTTAAAATAGCTGTAGACCGGTGTAACTCCATTGATTCCAGGGGGCCTCCTCCTGATTTACACTGGAGTGTATGAGAGGATAATTGAGCCCAGAGAGACAAAGTATTTTTCTCACTTTCATACAGAAGTCCAACTGAATATTATAGAGAGAAAGCCAATAGCGTTCTCTATTCATTATTATATAGGATTCTATAGAAAGTACTCTAAATTCCTTCAGCATTTAATACAGACATATCCCTGCAATACGTTTTAAGGATTCTACAGAAAATGTATCATGCTCTAATAAATTCTATAGGACTTCTCCATTAAAAAATAATGACTTTTTTATTCTCTCTGCATATTTTTCTCATCCTTGTGTCAGCTGGCTGTGTTCAGAGATATGGCAATTTTTACAAACTCCACCATGGTCACCTTGGGCAACAAAGTTGCTCTATAATGTAGAGGACATTTTTTATGGGAAAGTCAAATAGAATTTAATAAGGATGCAACCAATCATGCGCCATAAAAATACTCTAAAAACATACAGGACCTGATTCTTTTTTATAGCAAGAGTAGGTATTTATTCCCACTTCAAGGACCCTTCATACTGCCAGAATGTAGTGTCAATAAGAATTCAGGCCCATAAAATTGAATAGAGAATGAGATCCTTTCTCTAGGTCCATCAAATACAATGCTGTAGCCTGGCTATAATTCTTTATCAAATTCTATATGATAGTTCCAAGAACTGAAAGTAAAGTTACCATTCACCATGAAATTCCATAGGATTTTCCCATGTAGATAATTTTCCTTGATCATCTACAGGATTCCTTCAACCATTCAGTTATTAGGGTGATCCATTACAGAGCCCATAGTAAGGTAATATTCTACAAAGCTGCTGACAAGGATAGCAGGGCTATTTTAAGGCATCATTCATGAAAGTCAAATCCTTCCACAACATGTTTAGTTTGACCTAAGAAAATGGCCCTTTGCTCACTGTTTAGTTCAGTGAATGCTTTTTTCTCACCCTCGTGTCTATCGAAGCCGCTGTGTGTTGAGGTAGTGATTTCTATGACCTTAAAAGAGCCTTTACTGTCTTGGAACTACAGGATACTCAGCACATCTTGACTACTGGGCTGCTCTTTAGACGCTCCAATGATGCCACATATGCCCATTCAGCTAGTTCTTGCTGAGTTCTTTCTTCTCTTTCTCTTTCCTTTTTTTTTTTTTTTTTGGTTGACTGCAAATACTATGTAGTTTAACTCCCCTATCAGGACTTTGAAATGACTAATTCCTGCAACATATTTCAACACATCCTTAACTGCTAATTGAAGTCTGTGCGCAAGGCGGTGAATGGGACGCACCGATGGGAACTTCTCTTGTAATAATGTGCCGAATCTGCTCTTTATCTCATTCATTGCCGACGTCTCATCTGTTGCAAGTCCAATCAATTTTTGTAGCTTTAAAAGATATGTCCTCAGTTTTTTTGGCATAGAGAATGTTAACAAAGATGGAAAATTAAGCATTACCTTTACGGCAGTGAAACTTGATTGCTTCCAGAAGATTCAGGGGGGAAAATGTTGTTGACATTTTTTTACTTTCAGTCTCTGCATGGCAATAAGGTATGATGGCTGATTTATCAAAGAGAGTGTGTTCTCATCAAGCAGGAGAGCGAGAGAGAAAGTTCACGTCGCACAAAATGAGCTGCTAATTTCTTTTCCATTTCACTGACAATATGGTTTTGGAGCAGCTGTGATTAGAACAATGGATGTTCCCAAACTGTGCTCCCGTTAACTCCTGCAACTCTACAAGGTCACTCTGTGGGAGAAGAAAACTTTTTTGGAGGGGTCAGGGCAGGATTAGGGTCAATGGGGAGTCCATGGAGCTGTCCCAAAGCAGCTTTCAATTTCTGCAATGACCATGCCCATCATATAAAGCTTGTGCAAAACCACGCATGAGCCTTTAGTACTTGAACTGAGATGAAAGACCCAATCCAAAGCTTACTGCACTAAATGGGAGTCTTTCTACTGACTTGAACAGGCTTTGCATCAGGCCCCAAATCTATCAGTTAGAAGCGGTCGCAGGATCATTTTTCTACCTGTGAAGGCCTCAACTTCAAACCCCACTGTTCATCCACGTGGGTCTACTCTGGCAAATGTTCTTATTGCTTACTTCTTTCATCAGCTCCAGAATGCTGTGATTTAAGTAACAGAGCTGAATTCTCCACTCCTTTACGTGGGTTTTACACCAGTAAAACTTTCTTGACTTCGATGGAATTACTCAAGTTTTGCTTTGGCGTAAGTGAAAGAGACTCAAGCCCAGTAAGTGCTCAGTACTTTGGAGTTAGTTTTGCTGTCAAAGTTGCATAAATCCATGCAGATGAAAAATGTATTCCAAATGATTTATCACACACTGTCTATATCTGTACATAAACTGCATTCCAAAAAACCTCTTCCTTGCAATTAACAATGGAGAGTGAAGCTCCTACATTCATTATGCTGCACTGCAATCCAGACAGCAGGAACATCAAGGTCCTTTGGGATATGTATTTCATTTTCATCAGTTTTGATGGATTTCTCAACTCCTCTCTGATCTGCATCATGTAAGCTTGGATCTCAATTAGCATAGGTTTTGGGTACTTTGGTCCTAGGGCTGCAGAGCTATTGATCTATCATCTTCCATGAGACTCTTCACACAAGTAGTGTTTGCAATTCTGAAAAAAGGCTGCAGGGACAACATGACAATATTTTGATACAAGGTACAGACTTTAATGCGATTTGAAAGTTGGCATAAAAAGCATTGTCTCATTGAAAGTAATTAAAATGAAATATTTGTCTGTATACTAAAAGCTTATCGTTATAGCATCTACATCTAGCATGTGTGATTTACAGATGCCAATGTACATATAGGGCTAGATTATGCAAAGGTGCATCACCCCGAAAGTTCTTCAGTAAGCATAGGGTCTGATTCTGGCCCCTTATAAGGCTGCTATAAATCATTCGGTCTCCTGGCATATAGGTGTCCCCGGACGGCACAGACCTGGGTATCCAGCTCTATACACCCTCTCCTTCCTCTATTCCAATTCGATGCAGGTGATGTGGCTGGAGGAAAGGGTGTGGTGACTTTTGAACAGGGACTACTCTGTGTAGCAAAAATAATTTTGCCCACTGGACTGCAGGCTGGGAACTTGTTGCTTTATTTAACTGCGTCACAAAAGAGTGGGGGAAGGGAAGCCTCCCACTGATTAAAACAAGAAATAAGGAAGGGGGTGAGCATGGCTCCATCCCATAGTACTCTAGATAACCCACTTAACCCTATCTTGACCACTGTTCTACAGTCAACACAGTGCCCTCACACGCCAGTGATACCAAACTGCTCTTGGGACCATTGTAGTGGTGCAACTTTGAGCAAAATTGAGAACACACCAGTTGGTGGCTTAGACTAGCCAAGATGTCTGAGAATCAGAGAGAGACATAGGTAGCATATAACTGTTACTTTGGCAGGTCCCCTTCTCCCTTGGCCCCTTTCATCCTGAAGCTGTGCTGGGTGCCAATTGCCAGTCTGCCGGGTTTGGCACGGGTTCTCAGGGAGGTACAATTTCTCTTGGAGCTCCAGACAGTGCAGGAGAAGCCTTCTGGCTACATTCCAGGAAGGCTAGATGGGAGCAGACTCTGCACTTTGGAGAGTGCAGGGGCTGATTTCACCTCGGGTGACCAGATGTCTTGATTTTATAGGGACAGTCCCAATACTTGGGGTTTAGTCTTATATAGGCACCTATTACCCCCCAACCCCTGTCCCGATTTTTCACACTTGCTGTCTGGTCACCTGCTGTTTGCATTGAAGGTAGAAGAGGCAGAGTGCCTTTTTCCACCTCCTTTCCCCTTCCCTGCTCTAGACCAGGACCAAGCTACTTCTTAGTAATCAGATCTCATATGCAAGTGGCATGCATGCACCCAAACCAGTCACCCATGCAAATCTCTCTCTGTTAAATTTGTTGTGATCTCTTCAACCTTTGTGCTTGGATCTTATTCCATAGAGTATAAAAAGGCACAAATCATCTTTTTGGTACAGGCAGACCATTAGGAGAACGGGTGGAATTTAGTGCAAAATATTTATATTTTAAGTGACCAAGATCAGCAACAATTAAAGATACAACATCTCAGTTCTGGACTCAGAAGTCTCTCAGATTTTTCACATCTCCACACCGAGAAAAAACGTAGCTGATGAGGGGGCACTGAGACTACATCTAGGTGAACTAAGCAGTTTCACATCCAGAGTGGTTACATGCAAATATAACCCACTGATCTGTGAAGGGTATGAATCCCCTCTGTACACAGAGAGGCTGAGTCTGCTACATACCCAGTTATAGATCATGGCTCTTTAGCTCAAGCTTTTATCTGTAGAGTTCCCCCATTCACCTCTCAGTATTGGCCAAGATGGACACCATCGCACAAGCAATGTCTTTGCATAGCACCCATGTGAGTTTGGACCCATGAGTTTTGGAGTTCTAATCCCCAGACTCAAAGGAAATCGGAAAACATCTCATTTTACCTGGTTCTATGGTAAATAATAATAATAATAATTAATAATATAATATACCAGATGAGAAGCCAAGATTTCCCAAGTTTATGCAAAACTGGGCCCAGAGTCATGCTTCTTCAGCAAACCCTACCTGCATTTTTACATCTCTTGGTGTGTTTCCTGTGGCTTCTGGTTTTGTTGTTAACATTTTACATAGCTCAAAGTAGACAGTGTCATTAAATGGGGGGGAAAGGGGAAAAAAAAGAGAAAGAAACTGTAAAAGGAACAAATCAAGGGCAAAGCCAGAATTCAGATTTTAATGAAGCAAGCAACCTTTTCCAAAGGCAAACTCACCCCGAGTCCTTCACAAGCCTGATTCAAACATGTATTTAATGCTTTCTTTAATATAATTACTTTCATGCTGAAGTTAAACACTCAGGGCTCTGCTGTCGTATAGTATGTAACTCAGTTTTTTATGCTCATTATAAGCTTTGGGTAAGCTATATGGATCTACCATATATGTCCCTAAGCAAACACATTATTAGGAGCTGTCTCACTGTGTGATTGTTTGTGTGTTATTTGTGTTCACATATGCACGTATGCCATGGCTATTATTTCCTGCACTGGAATAATCAGAGTTCCTATAAGGGACCGTTCCTGCCAAACACTTGTTTAATGATAAAGGGACAGATCAGATCCTGACTATGTGGCGGGGGTGCTTTACCTCTATCTTTCCCTGATGGGGATCAGCCATTTTTTCAGCACTGGTCCCCACTTCTCCCCAGGCGATGTAGGGGGCTTCCCAAATGATCTGGCATCCATTCATGCGCAGGAGATGGGCTGAAGGAGAAGACAGTGGCAGTTCCCCACAGCCCTGCTCGTAATCTGTTCAAGAAGTAGAGCCTGAGGAAACACCCTTCCCCTTACCTAAGAGTAGGGTGGGTGTATATATATAGCATAGCTGGTGGCAGGAAGCTAGGAGAGAGCTAGAGAAGCCAAAAGGCAAGGGACAGGACCAGCACATCCCACATCTACCATGGAATTTCTGAGATCTGAGCAAATATCAGAGGGTGTATGGGGAATAAGGGAGTGAACCTCTTGTACGCATGGTGTTGATGGGAGCTGCCCTGCTTCCAGCCCGACTGGAAATTCTTTTGGTTCCCTGTACCCACACACTGGGCTGTCATTTTCCAAGTACATACCAGGTTTTTTCTAGAAGTTTCTTACCATTTGGGTTTCTCCTTCCATCTCTTTCTTTGGGAGTGATTTTCATGCCACAGTTCTCTCTCCCAAAGCAGGTGGCCTTTCTGCATTCAATAAGAAATGAGAGCAAGAGATGCAGCATTCAGCATCACTTCCTGTCTTCCCTGAAATTCAGCCTTCCCCAAAAGCATTCCAAATTTTGGACAGTTGTGTACATGTTGGGGAAGGGCGTGTGAGCAATTGACACTGCCTTGTCCACAGAGACAATAGGGGACTTACACTACTAGTAGGTAAAGGAGCCCTTCTTAAACACAGCACCTAGCACAATGGGGTCCTAGTCCATGATTAGGGCTCCTAACTGATACTGCACTTCAAGCAACACATGTGAAATCCCTGGCCTTTCGAAGCTGAAAGATCAAAGTTCTAGTCCCAACTCCGCATGTCACTATGGAAATACAGTGGCTTTACCATCTTCAACATGTCCTTAACTTGATATAATCTCTGGTGACTGTGTGTGTTTTGCTGTCTCCCTGCAGTATGCTCCATACTAAAGGTTAGTATTTGCCAGCAGTTACCATAAGGCAGTCCTGAAATAACACAGGTTTTACCCACTCTTAGAGCAGGACACTGTAACTTGAGAACGCTGACTTCCCCATACCTGGTACTCAGCATACTTCCATTCTTTTCTTTCTGGCTTTTAGTTTCCCCACTCCCTTTTAAACGAATGCTCATTTTTCTGCTTCACTTGCCACAATTAGCAGTGGGCAACAAAGTGAGAACATTTAGGGCCATACAGTATACACAGAGATTTCCCACAGTGAACCAAATCATCCCCTTAGCCACTGTGACTGCATTACATATTTATTATAAAGATTTCATATTTGTATTATTAACAGGCAACCAAGAATAGGGGATGTTGTCCTGGGCAATATACAGACATATAGTCAGAGACGTTTAGTGCCCAAAGAGCGTACAATCTAAACAGACAAGACAGACCAGCATGGGTGGGATGCGATATAGCATATAAGCAGAACAAACAGGGTGATGGTCTGCTGCAAACATCATGGTAGTTCTATGGTCTGAGTCCCTCTCTGTGCGTCTATTCTATTTCTATTTCTATTTGTATTCTGCATGAGTTGTTAAGCCCCACTCATTAACTTAGTATTTGAGCACCAACCAATAGTGCATTAAGCAACACAACTACCATCTGTGATGTGTTGTTTGTTCTGTCATCCTTTCCCCATGGGGGACTCAGAAGTGATTTGATTTTCCCATCTGTGTAATGGAGACTGCAATAGGGTCAGCTACCTCCCAAGGGCCCCCTGGTGTCCAGGGGTGGCTCTGCAGCACCCTGGCTTAATTTCCCATTCTGCTGAAGGTCCCTTAACAAATCCACACAGTCAAAACATTCAAATCATTCCCCTTCTAGGGTCCAATTTACCAAAACATTCACAGTCTTTCAACACAGAACTGAAAGAAAAGAGTCTTTGCCTCAATTCAAAGTTGGGCACAGCCCCTCTTTCTGAAAGGTCTGTCTTCCTTTCAGAGTTCAGACACTCTCCTTGCAAGGCCCCCAGCCTTCCTTCCCAGAGCGAGGTTCCATTCCTTTTCTCCATGCCAAAGCTTGTCTTGCTCCTTGCAGCACTCACCTGAAGCTGCTTCCTCAACCCAGCTTCAGCTTCTCAAGCTTCTGTCCTGCCTGGCACTGCTAGGTAACTGAAGGTAGGCTCTCTGTCAAGCTCCCTCCCCAGAAACTATTCCTGCAGTCTGTCCCTTCCTCCTTTATCTTCCCAGGCCTGGCCTGAGTTAACCACAGGACCCATTTGTTGTTACCCACTGAGGAGTAAAGATGATCTTGCCACAGGTGGGGCTAAGCCCCATTTCCTCTTAAAGAGGCCAACCACCCTGGAATAAGGATAATGATACTTGCCTCTTTTGTGTTTTGAGATCTATCAATCAAAAGTGTTACATAAGAGCTAATTAATATCAGATCAGGTCCTTTAGTTAAGTATTATTATGTTTTCACCTTATCCAAACCAGGTTGCCCATCCCTAAAAATTATGCTGTAATCCAACTACAAGTGCGAAACAACTTAATTTCCTTTTTTGAGGTTGCTCACTTCTAGCTCTGTCTTTCTGAAAACAATACATTAACTCCTGATCGGAAAGTCCTAAAAGTGCTTTAGGAAATGGTAACACTTTCCATGTTGGATGGATTTGTCAGTAGGTGATTTTGACACAATTGTATGAGTATTAACTAAACAGGCCCCACAGCTAGAGCAGGTCCAAATTTTTCATTCCAAACATGTTTTTTGATGAAAAAATGGTGCGGGGGGGGTGCCAAAATGGACATATCTATGGGAAATGACAGATTCTGACAAAAATAATTATGTTTCATTGAAAAATTGAAAAACAACATCAGTTTTCATTCACTGAAAATGAGAGTTTTGGGTGAAAGCTGGGGCAGGGGGGGGAGGGAATAGTTTTCAGACTATTGTTTTCAGCTTTTGGTTGGCAAAAAACCAAAAACAAACAAACAAACAAATTGGGATTTTTTTTCCCAAAAGAAACAGAAAACATTTCCAAATACAGCAGCTGTATAGGTTTATCATGATTTTGCTGAGTCACAGAGAAGTTAAATGACTTACTCAAGGTCATGAGTCAGTAGCAAAATTAGAACAAGACTACCAGAGTCTTGATTCAGAAGTCCCTGAACCAAATCCTATTTATTTTGACCTAAACTCCAACGCTTTTAGGCCATCTAAGCCCTGTCTTCATTATTCTTTCCCATCTGCTTTTATGAATACAACCACAACTTTTGATATGTGTCTAGAAACTGTTTCAACTGCCAGACTTACGCTAACAGTGCTCAAGACACCGTTCATTTTCATTTCAGGTCTTCAATTTCAGCAGGATATTCGAGGAGATGAAACTTCATTACACAAGCAGAACTCAGACGTTGCGCTATGTTGTTCCTTTATGATATTTATTTAGAGATTCCAGAGAACATTATCTTTTTCTGTTACAGTTTGCAGATGAAAAGAGAATATTTTGGGGGCCAAATGGAGACCTGCTATTCCTAATTGCAGCAGTTCATTAAATGCCCAAATAACAACTATGTGGGTGAAACCAGATAACCACTGTGCTCTCTAATGAACTCATATCACCCGCTGACAAACACTTTTCACAAAATGATCACTCCATGCCTGATCTCTGAGTCCTCAAAAGAAACCTGAATAACACCCTCAAAACATGACTCTGGGAACATAAATTCATAACTCTCCTAGACACCAAAAAGCAATGACTCAGTAAAGACACTGGATTTATGGTTCATTACACCAATTTGTAACCCACTATCCCTCCTTTGTCCTATGACTGTAGAGATGTTAACTGCCCGCTTCACCTTGTATGGTCTCTTGCAACATGTATTAACTCCTTATCTGTTCCACTATGTATTTACTATGGTATTCTGAGTTCCTTTCCCAGACCAGAAGAGCTCTTACTGGGAAAACTTGTCACTTTCACCAACAGAAGTTGGTCCACACTCATTAAGTATCTGAGCACGTTCGAACAGTGTGTTAAGCAACACGACTAACATCTGTGATGTGTTGTTTGTTCTATCATCCTGTCCCCCGGGGAACTCATATAATTTTCCCATTGTCTTGGGAACTTATTCTGAGATACCTCAGATGTCCCTGGCTCTCATTTTGTAAATCAAAACATTTGGGTTTTTTATAACTATAAAATGTTTCTCAAGAGCAGAGCTAGGTGGGAAGTTGCCATTGAAAGGAATCTTCAACAAAAAATGCAGTTTCTGCAGAACTGAAATTTTCCATGAGAAAATTTTAATTTCTCCACTTTTTTTTTTTGTTCGTTCTGTAAAGACAATCAATTTAACCTGAACTGAGATATTTTGGTTTGTTAAACTGACCAGAAACATTTCAGTTCCTGATGGTGCTGAACGGTCCTGATGGTGCTGACACCTCAGAGTGTCCTAGATGAGATGGAAAGTTACATGCGATCATTAATAATCCCGTGGCAATTTTACCTAGAATCAGAATATTATCCCCAGCGACTCATCCGAATTCTAATTTAACTACCTGCATCCGACCTAATTAAATCTTCACCACACACCATTTCACTTACCACCACACCTTCTGTCCTAAACACTGTTTGGTTTTGCTATGGTGTCTTTACACATTTGTCACATTTTACTGCAGATACTTTGGCTGCACTTGAGCAATGGGCAGTATTATGACCTGCATAGATCTGAATCAAAATATACCATTGACTCTGTGCCAGAACTCTGACATAGGGCTCTGCAAACTCTGTCTCCCTTATAGGCTGAGAAGTGCTCCATACAATGTAAAATATACCAACTTCATTGCATTTACTGGTCTGTCATTGTCTCCCAGCAGCACCATTTTTGACACAAAGGAATTAGTTGTACCTGTGTGGTCCTAGGTGTTAGGATTGAGGTCATGTCCATAACAGGCTTCTTTAAATGTCTCTGGCAAAGGTCTTGGAAACCCTGCCACTCTTCCGGTGATAAGAAACATCTCATCCCATGTAAAATTTACTCATTTAGACTTTCAAAGAGGGGTATCTAAATTTAGGCTCCTAAGTCCACCATAAGGTAACTAATGAGGCCTGATGGCAGTTGCTGATTGTGCTTCGCTTGTGAAAATCAGGTTACCTATTTAGCTGCCCAATGACTTTAAAGTCTGTCTTTAGGCACCTATTTTTAAAAAAAATCTTGGCCCCCATTTCCAATGTAGGAAAGTGAGTGCAGTCAGTTACCAGTAACATCTGGAAAGCACTTTCAGATGAATGTGAGTGACCGCTTCCATATGAAGACAAGGGGTAAACATTTTCAAAAGCACTTCAGTGATATTTGAAAATAGGACTTTTGCTTCTAAGTCATTTAAGTGACTTTGAATATATACCCAAGCTCTTTATAGTCACTCTATGTACAGTTTCCAGTTATAATGGGTAGTGCATTTGTTATGCTATAGGTCTACTATTTGCATTAGTCCTACTAAAGCTCATTCATAGTGTGTTTTTCTTCTCTTCGGTCTCGTTTTATCTCCTGTTCCAGTGGTAGATTTTTGTGCTTATTAAACATTTTTGTTGGGCTCTCAGACCCACCCAGAACAACTCAAATTCCAGAGTTTAAAAATAAACCCTGAAAAATAGCATAGCACGATTCATATGCTGTGTCCAGCCTGCATTCCACAGGAAGATCCAGTTGCATCTTCCCATTGTGAGACTAACTCCCCAAATGGAGTAAAAGCTCCACAAATTTCATCTCATGGAGTCTCCTTTCATATTCTTTCACAGGAACGGCAGGGGCTGCCTAAGGGTGTGACTACATTGCTGCTGGGAAAGTATTTCCCAGCATGAATAGACAGACACTCATGGGTTCTGCTTGAGCTAGCATGCTAAAATTAGCAGTGTAGCTAGGGTAGCACAGGCAGAAGATTGAGCCAGCCACCTGAGTACAAATCCACCCAGATACCCTGGGTACATACTCATGAGGCTAGTCCAAGCTGCTGCCCATCCTCCTCCGAGCTGCACTGCTATATATAGCTCACTAGCTCAAGCAGAGCAAGCAGGTGACCATCTGCTCATGCTGGGAAGCACACACCCAGCTGCAGTGTAGAATCATAGAATCATAGAATCATAGAATATCAGGGTTGGAAGGGACCCCAGAAGGTCATCTAGTCCAACCCCCTGCTCGAAGCAGGACCCTGCTCGAAGAAGTACCCTTAGTGGGGAGACTAAGGTTCCACACCCTCAATCAGTAGAACCCCTGAAGGCCATGTGGATCTCTGAGCATCTGTAAGAGACAAGAGGCTTCCAAGTAAAGACTAGTGCTTGAGCCTACCAGTTGCCTCCTACTCCAGCTCCATACCCTTCCAAATCACAGAGAGAAAATGGAGGAGCTGGGGATGAGGGAAACCATGCCTTCTGTTTCCATCACATGGGGCTTAGATGCTGGGCTCCTCTTCACTTGCTCAGCAGCAGTGGATGGGTGCATCGAAGCAAAAGATTAGAATTTCTAGAGAGAATTGAAGTGGGAGAATGCAAAAACTTCCTGTTAACCATGAAACTGAGCAATGATACTGCAGCATAACAGTGAAAAGAGCATGGCTTCCATGGGCAATCATATAGCTCAGAAGAGTCTATTCAGTGAAATATTTTCAAAGCCTGGTCAATTTGCCCCAAATGATATTGGCTGGCAACAATCTGGACTGAAAAAATATTTCCTTCCCCATAGGGCATTATATGATATATTAACTTCATTTATTGGGATTTTTACTATCCCACAAAATGCCTAATATACCCACAGCTGGAGGCAGAATACCAGATTGGATGGACAATTGCCATCTTCTGGTAAGGAAATTCCAATATCCCTCTGTGAATCCTTGTGGACCTATCCCTGAAGATAGAGCCATCAATAGCTATTAGACAAGATGGTCAGGGATGGAACCCCATGCTCTGGGTGTCACTAAGCCTCTGACTGCTAAAAGCTGTGACTGGATGGCAGAGGATGGATCACTCAATACATTTCTCTGTTCTGTTCATTCCCTCTGACGCATCTGGCACTGGACACTGTCAGAAGACAGGATACTGGGCTAGAGGGAGCACTGGTCCACTCAGTATGGCCATTATTATGTTCTTAACCAGTCTTAAGCATTGCCATTCTTTTGGGTAGCTTTTTATTTTAATTGGGACCCTTGGTTGTCAGTGACTGAAAGTGGTTTTGTGTTTAAAAGCCAAAGGAAACTTTAAATGACCTTAGAGGGGTTAAGTTGTATACTTGTGAGACCTGTTCTATGATCTCTAGGATTGCCGTTGACAGATAGAGCCTGACTGACTGAAAATCAATGTGATCAGATGTTTTTATGGATTATGGTGGCGTGGGCTAATTACAAAAGATTGTCTTTCTAGATCCAAGAGTTTTCAAAGCAGACACCAGGCAGATGTACGTGGGATTAATCTGCAGACTTGACAGTTTTCCCTAATTATCTGTTGTAAGGGAAGAAACTGGATCAGCTCCTTTCCCCTCTTTGGAGTTTACACTTCTTCAGCATTTGGGGACAGTATCTTGCTCCCCTCCCTCCTGCTTAAGCTGTGTTGAGCCCAGCTATCTTTGGGCCAGACTGTGTTTTGTTCTTTTAATCTCACCACAGGAGCATGTCATTCCTACACAGTAACAAAGAGAAAATGGTATGGCTACTTCCACCTTTTCATGTTCTCTGTGTGTGTGTGTGTGTATATATATATATATTCTTACTATATGTTCCATTCTATGCATCCGATGAAGTGGGCTGTAGTCCACAAAAGCTTATGCTCAAATAAATTGGTTAGTCTCTAAGATGCCACTAGTACTCCTGTTCTTTTTGCGGATACAGATTAACACGGCTGTTACTCTGAAAAGAGAAAACAGTGGGGAAACATGACCAGCACTTCACAGCTAGAACGGAGGGAGCCAGCAACTGGCCATTGCAAAATGGCCACTTTGAAGCTGCAGTGGGCCTTGCTGCTTTTAAAGGACCAGTTACAGAAAGGCATGCTGGGAAGAAATATTCCTGTAAATGGCAATCCTGCACTGGGGTGTGCTAGCAGGAAACCGAAAGGATTGAGGGAAGGGGCTGCTATGGTGTGGTCAGTGGCGGATTACTGTACAGGCCAATGGAGCCTGTGCCCAGGGTCCCTGGCCAATTTTTATACAAATATTTTGTACAACGTGGAACAGCTACAACATAAGAGAATCAGAGCTACCAGTTTCTGCATATTCTATGGCCCAGGGTGCTTGTCTAGCATATGGTAGATCAGGGTTCAAATTCCTACTCTCCATCTAGCAAACAGAGGATTCAAATCTGGATCTCCCAAGTGAGTGCCTTATAAACGATCCTGAAACATATCCACTGACCTTTTCCTCAACACCAAATCATTTTTTATTTATTTTAAACAACCCTCATGGACAGTTCCTCACCTGGTGTCAATTGGTGAAGGTCCTTTGACTTCAGTGGAATTCACACCAGCTGAGAATCTGGCCCCTCATGCTTTGCCCCAGATTTATCATTTTTACAACACTTCACTGTGCGAGAGTTGATGGCAATTTATGTCATTACACAAATTATACAAATTGCCATTAACCGATGTAATGTACTATAAAGAATTGGAAGCAGGAAGAAAAAAAAATTATTTGAATTTTTCTTCTGCATGTTTGCATTGCTTTATAGCTTAATTTATCAAGTCAGTTAATTGAAATGTATATCATTAGAAGGAAATGCATTGAGGTACCTTCTTCCCTCTTCTTTTTGTCTATTAAATTATCATTTCTCACCATCACTGGGCCATAATTGCCAAACCTTTCCTCTCTCTTAGGAGATAAGGTGAAAATGACAACCATTATTTCTATCTCTCTCCCCAGAGACTGGGCACATCACCTCTGTGTTACATTTACCTCCACTTATCCTGGCTTTAGGCTTCTGAGCTTAATCCCAAACACAAATCCCATTAAGACCAAGAACATAACACATTTTTGGAAGAAGAAACTGACCTTTTTCTTTTAGGTGCTTAGTCTCGCCATTTTTTTAACAAGCCTTTCCCTCCCGAGACACAAATCTGGCACACTGTGGTTCACTCCAAGGCCTTGTCTCCATTTACAAGAGGTCCAATTATTCAGTGATTTCTATTAATAATAATTTATTATGAACTATTATGATTGTAACACCCAGAAGTACCAGGCTATGACTGGAGCTCCTTTGTGCTAAGTACTGGACGAACACAGAACAAAGACAGCCTCTGTTCCAAAGAGCTTCATAGAAAACAAGAGGCAACAGCTGGACAAAGACAGATGAGGGAACTGAAGAAAACAATGAGTAGGGTGACCAGATAGCAACTGTGAAAAAACGGGACGGGGGTGGAGGGTTATAGGCGCCAATATGAGAAAAAGTCCCAAAAAACAGGACTGTCCCTTTCAAAATGGGAGGGATGGTCACCCTAACAATGAGGCACTGTTGGTCAGCATGGTAAACAGTGGTCTCAGAACACCAGCTGCCTGGCCATTGTTATGTTTTCCATAAGCACCGTGACAAAGGAGAGTTCTAAAGATTTTGAACATGGGTTTTTTCGTATTAACCTTTTTGCAAACGTAGGCCCTGATCTGTCAAAGTTATATGCTCAGGAATCTGCCAGCGCAGGGCATGGGACATGAGAGAGAACAAATATTTGGGGGGGGGGGGAGAAAAAAGGCACAGTTGAGCCTGAGCCTGAAAGTTCTGATATGTGTTCAGAGGTGCATCCGGATTCCCTCAAAACTCAGAGCCAGTGTTCCAGTTTGACCCATTACTCCCAGAGCGTCAGGAAGTTCACATCTACAGCTGGGATGGAACTTCTCCAGGGTTTGAGAATATTGAAGTCTGGCTCCCAAGTTCTGGTTCAAGTCTCTCTCTCTCTCTCTCTCTCTCTCTCTCTCCCTCCATTAAATACAAGCTGCTATGACAAAATGGTATATCATAATGTATAAATGGAGTCATAACAGCAACAAACTGTTTTTTTTTAAAAGTAGTGTTTCCTGCTTTACAAGCACAGGGCCAATTCTGCATTCCTAGTACACTCCAAAATCCCATTCACATCTCTGCTAGATTCCTTTTACGCAAAGGATGCACAGTTGGGTTTGTAAATGTAAAAGGAACATCTTGACATGTCTGTGGTGTATTTATCTATATATGCCTCTATTTTCTATGTACTGCCCTTTTAAATGTCTATGGACTGTGCTGTCATCAAAAAACATCTTTATTGTGTCCTTTCCTGTGAAGAGTTTTCAGACGAGATGAACAATATTTCTGCCATGATGCCTAGAAAAATCTTATTGATGCTTAAGCAGCTGGTGTTCTATCACCATTGTTTATCAGGGTGGACAGTGACTGTCCCATTGTTTCTTTTTGCTCCCTTGTCTGGCTGTCTCTATAGACTGGTTGTCATTTCTCTTATACTTAGGTTATAGGTTCTCTGGGCTAGGGACTGTGGGGATTTTTTTGTACAGCGCCTTGCACAATGGGGCTCTGTCCTCTAGGTGCTATTGCAATATAATAATACTAACAATAACAATAAAATAATAATAAAGAATATATTCCCTGGTGAAGACTTAACTTTTATTCATGTTCTGTTGCTCTCTCTGTCTAAAATTAAAGCTATTCTGGATGAAAATGTCTGCTTGTTCCTTGTTGGTGGAAAATACATAGCAGTTATTCACTAACAAATGCTAACTCAGATGATGATAGAAGAAATTTGAAAGATAGGGAGTAGCCTCACTGAAATCAGTAGGTGAGCCTATGTGTGGAAGGCTGTAGGTCTCAGCCATTATTCTTAGGGAAAGAGGTGGCCACACAGTCAAATTACACCTCACAGTTCAGGTCAATATTAAAAGCCACAAAAACTGTCTCTATACGTTACAACAATCTCACAGATTTCCATTATACTTCATGCACTGAGAAAGAAAATCAAAGAGAATGAAGGTGGCCTTTGTACTCAACTACCATTGTACACAGGCCAGGAGCTAGCTTTTAGAATCTTTTAAGGGAGCAAGTGTTTCAGAACTGTCAAACAAGAATTCATGGGCTATATCTACTGACTAGAGAGGAAGGATTGTCCACTGGTTAGTGTGCTAGCCTAAGGCATGTGAGTTCAAAGCCCTGCTCTACCAGAGTATGTTTACATTGCAATTAGACACCCAGGGTTGGCCCATGCCAACTGACTCAGGCTTGTGGAGATTGGGCAAAAGGTCTGTTTAATTGCAGTGTAGATGTTTGGATTTGTGCTGCAGCCAGAGCTCTGGGACCCTCTAGGACCCTCCCATTTCCAGCCCAAGCCCAAACATCTACACCACAATTAAACAGTTCCTTAGCCTGTGATCCACAAGCCTAAGTCAGCAGGCACAGTCCAGCTGTGGGTGTCTAACTGTAGTGTAGACATACCCCCAGAGCATTCCTGTATATGACCCTGGTGATCATGCCTAAATTCCTCAACTGTAAACTGGGGATAACAATACGTCGCAACCTCACAACGGTGTTGTGAGGATAAACACGTTAAAGATTGTAAAGCCCTTTAGATAGCATAATGATGGGGCCATACAAATGCCTAAAATAGAGGTAAATTGACACAGCTCTATTGAAACCAATACAATACTAGTAGAATGCCTAGTCATAAAATGTATGAGGAATTAAAGGAGATTTGGAAAGGGGGGAGGGGGTGAAAGTTTATCTAATTAACATTTCCATCGCGGCATCAGTGAACTTGAAACATTATCCCCCTTTATTTTACTGTATTGTGATTGGTGCTCATCTGAATAAAGGGGGAAAAGGAGGTATAACTTAAAGTTATTTACATAATGCAAATGGGAGCACAAATAAGAGGGAATAATGTATGTTAATGAGCAAGAGAGCAAAAATCAGGGTCCATCTGCAACTGCAAGCACAACATTGTTTCCCTGAACAAATGGAAAATCTGATCTGTTGTGTACGCAGTTATAAACATTCTTTATTTCTAGTTGCACTATGTTATTACCTTTGTTTTTCATGCAGTTTGTTACAGTTAAGTGTGCATTTGGATGTATCCATTGCATATTTAGTTCATATAGACTACAGATGAGAAAAATCCAGGGAGACATGATCACATTCTGTAAACCCTTTCAAGAGAGCAATGTAACCAAGCAAAGGAATTATTGCCAATTCCAGATGATGGGAGGACAGAGAACAATGGTCTGCAGCTAAGAAAGAACAACTTTAACGTAGATACATTCTTAACAGAGACAGAACTAGCAGAATGCACTAGCAAAATATCAAGAAAAACTAACTAGAAGCAGAAGTAGGCAAAATGTTTCACGTTTTGAAATTTGAAGAAAAAAAAAAAAAAGGATGGTGAAATTGATAGAATGGTCATGAAATATTTCCCCCTTTTTTCAACCTGTTTGAACCACAATTTATTGAGCTCAACAGTGTTGATTTACATAATAGGGGACAATAATTCCTTCCACTGCAAGGATCCCTGAGTGAAATCCTGTAGCCTGTGTTCTGCAGGAGATTAAATTAGTTTGTCATAGTGGTTCATTGACTTCAGTGGAGAAATGGCAATCTATACCATCTGAGGATGTAGGCCCAAAATCTCTAGACAGCTTAAATAAACAGTGGAGTTCATAACATTATCAGGCCTCATAATTAGCCCATTAGTGAAACTCCTTCCCTAACAATGGTTTATATGGTAAAATCCATCCTGTCTTGTTTTCCACTCAAAAATGGCCTCGGACCTAGCAGTGGGATCAGCTTGCAAAGTGACTAATGAAAGTAAAAGAAACTGAACATAATGGAACCTTCGGATTAGCAAGAGGCAACGAGGAATGAAAACTTGAACAAGGCAGGCGATCCTGGGGGGATAGCACAACACTGATTTTGTATTTAGAGACCTCCTTGAGGGACTAGTAAGCCCCAGGAATTCAGTCACTCTGGTGGGCTAGCTGAGCTTTTCTGCCAGCTTGCAACATTTGGAACTGAACATATGGTTCCAGGTTCAACAGCTGCTCCTCTTTCTCGGAATTAACACAGTTGTTTGGGAGGTACTAATAATAAGTCGGATGAGAAAAGAGAATTGAAACAGAGGGTGGGAGGGGGAGAGGGGAAGGGAGGATGAAAATACTGACTCTAAAATGTGTGTGACTTTCCAAGCTTATGCTCAAATAAATTGGTTAGTCTCTAAGGTGCCACAAGTACTCCTTTTCTTTTTGCGAATACAGACTAACACGGCTGTTACTCTGAAACCTGTTACGGAAAGACGCTGAGCTGACAGCCCTGGGGGATGAAATGTACCCCTCTTTACCCTCAGCATGTCCATTGCACAGATTATGGCAATGAAAGCTTCCTTTAACTGCCCAACCAGAGTGGCTCTGTCCTGCACTAGCATGGCCCTTCTCGACATGAAACAAAGACAAGTACAGAGTCCTGCACTTCAGACGAAAGAATCCCATGCACTGCTACAGGCTGGGGACTGACTGGCTAAGCAGCAGTTCTGCAGAAAAGGACCTGGGGAATACAGTGGATGAGAAGCTGGATATGAGTCAGCAGTGTGCCCTTGTTGCCAAGAAGGCCAATGGCATATTAGGCTGTATTAGTAGAGCATTGCCAGCAGATCGAGGGACGTGATTATTTCCCTTTATTTGGCAATGGTGAGGCCACATCTGGAGTACTGTGTCCAGTTTTGGTCCCCCACTACAGAAGGGATGTGGACAAATTGGAGAGAGTCCAGCAGAGGGCAACAAAAATGATTAGGGTGTTATACCAATTAAATAAAAACTAGCAGGATCTTATTAAAGGGGAAAGGCAAAATGAAACATTTATTGTGAATACAGAAAGAATCATAGTAAGCAGTTAGTTATAGCTATAACATTCCATTCAATCTCATATTTATTCACACATTCATTCATACACACACACACACACACACACACAGGTTCTGCAAGGTTGTTATCATAGTTACCAGCCTTAGAGTTGCTTGTGCCAAGCCACTGGCCAGGTGGCCTGGACACAAAGAGGGAGCAGGGCCTTATCAGATGCAGATGTGATGCTCCTGGAAGTTGGTTTTCAGAATCAGATCCCAAAGTTCTCAGTTTCTGGAGTCTATTTTTACAGGGAATTGCTTCATCATGCTGTTGCTGAATCAATCAGCAGATAGCACATTCCTGACAGCTTCGTGTTGTTCTTCGGTTCTCCTATCCTTGAGGCTGTTGGGTGGATTCCAGTCTGCCCTCCAGGGGTCCTCTGGTTGTTTCCACTTGACGCCTTCTTCGGCCAATGGACACTGGATTCTTAGGCTGGCACCTCCCTGATCATTCATTTATTATCCACACCAACCATCCATCCACATATATCCTCTATCTCTATTTTAATCCTAATTGTTAACAAAGTGAGATAAATACAACAAAAGGGTGGGGAGTCTCTGTGTGAGTAATTGTTGTTACAAAGTATTGCTTTGAGACCAGACTCTGTTTTAGGATGTACTAACACAATTAGCAACTTGCAAGTTTCACACAGAGAGGGAGAGAAACAGTAAAAACAAGACACCAAAAACCAAGAGACCTCTTAATTAGTAATACCCTGGAATTTAAACTATGGGGAAATCAAACTCATTTGTGATTTTAATACAGAACTTCTTTAATATGATCCAACAAGGGGCTTGGGGCATATGACTTACGAGGAGAGGCTGAGGGAGCTGGGCTTGTTTAGTCTGCAGAAGAGAACAGTGAGGGAGGGATTTGATAGAAGCCTTCAATTACTTGAAGGAAGTTCCAAAGAGGATGGAGCTCGGCTGTTCTCAGTGGTGGCAGATGACAGAACAAGGAGCAATGGTCTCAAGTTGCAGTGGGGGAGGTCTAGGTGGGATATTAGGAAACACTATTTCACTAGGAGGGTGGTGAAGCACTGGAATGGGCTGCCTAGGGAGCTGGTGGAATCTCCATCCTTCTAGGTTATTAAGGACTGGCTTGACAAAGCCTTGGCTGGGATGATTTAGTTGGTGTTGGTCCTGCTTTGAGCAGGGGGTTGGACTAGATGACTTCCTGGGGTCTCTTCCAACCCTGATATTCTATGATTCTATGAAAAGATAATTCAGTCCCTGCTGGTTCATTCAGACTTTGGATTCTTTGTCAAAGATTGTGTCTCTTAGCATCAATTTTGGAGGTAGTTTTAGTGATGTGGGACCTAGCCTGAGGCAAGTAAGATCATTTTACATAGGCCAATGAAAATCAGATAATTTCACTGTCTTACTTACGGCGCTATTGGCTAGAGCTGGATTTGACCAGAGGTGAAAGGCCCACTGTCCCACTACCAATTCCTTTCATCATTCCAAGTGAAGTCTTGAAAGAAACGTACACAGAGGTACATTTACAGTGACCAGATGTGTGCTGGCCACTTTGCAGTACAAGTAGAAAACAGTGCCTTAGTCCTAAAAAGAGAAGCACTGAAACTCATTTCTCCATTCGAGCCCTGCTGACGCTGGTCCAGGTTGGTTCGTTCAAGGGCAGCAAAAGATAAGGAGGTAGGGGGTCATTATACTCCTGCTAGGACTCTCTGACTTGTGCAGCAGCAAAGGACTCCCTCCCCACTGCCTTGGGGAGAAGAGATGCCAGAGGAACTGACCATAGCGGAAGCATGGAAAAGGGGTTCAGTGAAGGTGGGAAGGCCCCGGGTACCACTTGCCTGGTTCTGAGTGGAGACATGACGGCTGCCACCTCCGTTCCTGGCCCTGCCCAAGACAACAGTGTGGTGCAGCTCCATGGCCAGGGACCCACTTCCTGCACAGGTGGAAATGGGTGGGGGTGCCCACATCCCCACCCGATGAGGAGCCTCTGCTGGCATTCCAGTGCCAAGGACTGGGACAGGAGAGACTGGGCACTGCCTTCCCTGGGGAAGAAAGCTCTGGGACATATCGAGCCCAGGTCCCCAGTGCCAGGTCAGGGCATAGCCTGGAAAATGCATTGAGAGGTACCGTGCAGCCCTGTGGGACTCCAGCACCTCCATTCCACGTGGAAAGCCCCAACATCTGGGCTGCAGCTTCCCTCCCTGGTGGGGGCTCAAGGAAGTGCTGGGGCCTCTCCTCCCAGCCCACAGCACCAGAACACCAGCAGGGGCTCCTCTACTGGGCAAGCCTTCGGACACCTTCCTGTGTGGGTGGTGAGTCCCTGTTTGTAGGGCCACCCGGTGCTGCTATCTTGGGCGTGGTTGCGGGGGCGGGGGTGGGAAGGTAGTAGCTGCTGAGTCTCTGCTCAGAGCTGACTAAGCAGGGGCCTGGGCCCCCTGCACCCATTCCCACTTTCATTGTGCCCATGTCAGAAGTACTATCCTGACTCTCATAAAAAAAAAAAAGGTACCAGAACGCCATTCCCAAATGTTCTAGCACCATTTGAGAACTAGTAGAATGACTACCCCTGTGTTAAAGAGTTTACGACACAGTTTTAGAAATGATGGGAAGAGATCCACAGCTGGTGACCCCAGGACTTCTGTGGTTCTGGGCCAGTTTACACCAAGGGAGGATCTGAGAGGATGTGGCATGCTGGAGGAGAAACAAAAAATAGGGAGTGGATGGAGTGAGAATTACAGCAATGAGATCGCACAATTATTCAGTGTAGGCATCTGCAAATCTTTTTTGTTTAGCTACAAGGGTTTTTTTTTTAAAAGCTAATTATTGCAGCAACGCATAGAGCTACTCCATCATGCCAGGCATTGTACAACCACAGAGCAAGAGACCATCCTTTCTTACCCTCAAAGTGTTTACAATCTAAATAAGCAAATCAGATCCAAAAAATGAAAGGAGAAGGGACTTGCCCAATAATGGAACACAGGCTTCCTAATTCTTCAACCCGGTTCTTATCTACTAGAGCACAAGAGGCTCACCTCAGACGGCGTGCAATAAAATGGTGGGTCTTAAAAAGGAAAATGAAGAATGAGGCTTGCGGCTGGCACACCAAAACTGAGTAGGCATCTGTTAGACAGACAAACCCTAGCTGGCATCATTGCAAGAATAGAGGGGGCAACATAAGCAAGCTAGGTGGGCTATGCACTCAAGGCAGAGTGAAGCAGGGATCAAGTTATGCTAGAACACCCTTGTACACTATTCCATCACTTTTTAATGGCGTTCCAGTACTACCACTTGCAAGAGAAGTGCATTCCAAGTAGGACTGGACTGGACTGGTGTGATGTCGGGCTTTCAAGGTGAGATAATGTTCAAATCAGTTGTGATAGCCCAAAGCCAACACTCCACATTCAAATCTTTGTGGGGGGGAGTTCAGCTCTAGATCCAATCTTTACAGCTCGGGCCAATCTCTAGAACTTAGCTACATCCACCCAGAAGTATTCACCATGGAACGGGGTAGCTGATGAGAGCTCAAGAATGAGGCGTTCCTGACTGTTCATTCTGCCTTTACTTATCAGATACAGATATGGGTAAAGAGGAAATATCTTTATCTCAAAGGACAAGCTTAGAAAAGCAGGGAAGGACTCAAGAATTTTTATGAACAGGAGTACTTGCAGATACAGACTAACATGGCTGCTACTCTGAAACCAGTTTTTATTAAGTTCTGCCTCAGCTCAACTAACCTGGCTGATTTTTATGTATTTCTTTATTTTGGTCCGGATACCAGGTAGAGCAGTTTGCAAACAAAGGAAAGATTCTCTCAAAGAAGTGCATCTCAGTTAATCTATGCACTATGGATCAAAAGCAGGATACTTAAGATAGAGAAGTGGCAGAAATCAAATGGGTTTTTCTGTTTTCTTTGTTATTTGGGCTTTGAAGCTCCTTTGTAAATTTACTTGGTGTTGCTGCTTAAGGTGATCACGGCATGTGAGAGACTGAACATTCAAGCTTGTACTAAATACCCTGGGACCGAACAAAAGGGAGTCTCTTTCATACACAAAAGCACAGTTTGAGATATACTCAGTTGTACAGCACTTTTTAAGAATCAAGTAGGAACAAGGGTTTGGGTTTTTTTTTTTTACTCTTTGGAAGCTTATTTGGACTTTGAAAACACAATAGCTTAAAACACCAGCCTAATCTGTCTCTTGTACTTGTTTGTATACAAACCAATACAAATCTTTCCTTTAGTGCCAGATGAATGTCAGAGATTTCTGGTACTTCTGGGTTTTGGTCTGGTCGACAGTACTATGAGAAGAATCTTTTTAGCTGCACTTCCACTGATATAAAAATAACCCCAAAACAAAACAACAATCCCCAGCCCTCCCTATATTCTGGAATCTAGGTGGCTTTACCATGAATTCAGAAAACAATCAAATAAAACCTAAAGTTAGCACCTGCTCCTTACCCCGAGCCAGAAAATAACCATCCTCTAGAAAATCAAGACCAAACAATACCTTCTCCCTACACAATTATTAACCCTCATTGAACTGCTGCCATCCTCAAAATCCTGGGTAAATGAATATGCTTTGCAAGTAGCCATGAAAAGCAACCATGCTGGGCTATTTCAGAGCAAAGGTGAGCAAAGATCATATTAGGGATCTCTGTCTCAACAGCCTACACCAATCACAATTGTGGTGACATCATAAAATAAATGGTCTTGTCAAAAACAAAGCCCTGGAACTTAGAAAACATCAGTTCGTTTTTTATCTGTGACCTATTCTTCCTGTGTGACCTTGAGCAAATAATTTAAATGTCTGTGTCTCAATTACCATTGTGCAGATTAGGGATAACAGTGTTTCCTTTCTTCCACCTTTTGTCTGTCTTTGTGCATTCAGATTGTAAACTCTGTGGGGTGGGGCCTGTCTCTTACTATGCATATGTACAGCACCTAGCACAATGAGTCTCTGATCTTGGTGAGAAGTTCTTAATGACAACATAATATAAATAATAACAAAAGCAGTCTCTCAGCTAGGCAGTCAACAGGACAACTCATAGTAGAAAGCATTACTCTCAATAGTAAGAGGTTGAAGGAGCCGACACTAAGTGAGTGTTAAAAGTTTGCTTGGACAAGAGTTTTCCCTTCTGTTTTTCATCTGGGATAGCACACATCTGATTTGCTGAATGCTTAGATGAAATGAAGCTCTGAGGTTAAACCTATGGGCCATCCTTAGGCTGATGACATCGTAGTCAGGGGGAAAAAAAATATGATCCTGTTTGCAGTGGAATAAAATCCAGGCACATCAAGGTGAATTTAGGATGTAATGAGCCCTCAGCTCTGCTTTCTCAGCTTGCCACACAACCTTACCATTACCTTAAGATATGTAATTATTAATACCTCCATGGCGATGAATCAAAAGTGCTGCATTTGACTGGCACAGGATAGTAAGTGCTTTGAAAGTCATTATACTAAACACAAAAAGATTTTGCATAATCCTTCAAAATGTCAAGGCACACATCACATCAACAATTGTTAAATATTTCTTCTGTGGGGACAGGTTAATTTAAAGCACTTTTGATGTTTAATGCCACTCATGACAGTGTCTGAAAATTAACCCTCTGTATTTTCCCTCCCTCCTAACCCAGCAGTTTCCGTATAATGTTCCAAGGGTGGTTGGACATTTTCAACACATCCTATTAAATAAGAAATCAAGGGCAGCTTTAGGATGTTTGAAGGATGAAAAGCTCCATCAAACGATCTGCAGGAAACAAGCAACTGGAGATATTTTCTATTCAAACCTATCTACAGACTTGACACTTTAAAATTCCTCCTTCGTTGTGATGATTGCCCTACAAGCAAGATGAATTCCATTGAAAAGCATTGAGTTACTGGGCAAAATGATAATCCCTTCCTGCCAGAGGGGTGGAGTTTTATTAGGCCAGCTTTGTAACTACACTCATGATCATCAAGGCAAATCTCAAAGGGACATGCCCTCCTTGCAGATAATAGAATCATAAAAATATAGAATGTGAAGGGACCTCGAGAAGTCCTCTAGTCCAGCCTCCTGTGCTGAGGCAGGACCAAGAAAACCTAGAATATCCCTGACAGGTACTTTTCTAACCTTTTTCTTAAAACCTTAAAATGACAGGGATGCCATAATTTCCTTTGGAAGCCTATTCCAGCGCTTAACTATTCTTATAGTTAGACAGCTTTCCCTAATATCTAACTTAAATCTCCTTTGCTGCAGATTAAACCCATTACTTCTTGTCCTGCCTTCAGTGGACATGCAGAACAATTGATCACTGTCCCCTTTATTACAGGTCTTAACATAGTTGAAAACTGTTATCAAATCCCTCCTCAATCTTCTTTTCTCAAAACTAAACATGCCCAGGGGTTTTAACCTTTCCTCAGATGTCAGGTTTTCTAACCCTCTGATAATTTTTATTGCTCTCCTCTGGACTCGCTCTAATTTGTCCACCTTTTCCCTAAAGTGTGGTGCCCAGATATGGACACAGTGCTCCAGCTGAGTCATCACCAGTGCCAACAAATGTGGGACAATAACTTCCTGTGTCTTACATGTAACACTCCTGTTAATACAGCCCAGAATCACATTTGCAACTGCATCACATTTTGGCTCATATTCACTTTGTGATCCACTATAATCCCCAGAACCTTTTCATCAGTACCACCACCTCGCCAGTAATTTCCCATTTTGTAGACCTGCATTTGATTTTTTCCATTGTTATTGGAATTCAACTTGTTAATTACAGACACATTCTCTAATTTGTAAAGGTTGTTTTGAATTCTAATCCTGTCCTCCAAAGTGCTGGCAACCCCTCCCAGCTTGGGACCATCTGCAAAATTTATAATCACACTCTCCACTCCATTATTCAAGTCTTTAATGAAAATATTGATTAGTATTGGACCCAGAACAGACCCTGTTGGACCCCACAGGACCACTGATAACTACTCTTTGAATATGACTTTTCCCACACTTCCCTAGTTTGCTTATAAGAATGTCATTTGGCACTGTGTCAAAAGCCTTACTAAAATCAAGATATATCATGACTTATAACTTCCTCCCTATAGATAAGGCCAGTAACCCTGCCAAAGAAGGAGCTTAGATTGGTTTGTGTGACGGGCAGCATTTACCAGTAGTGCCACATAGTGGTTAGAATCCTGGGTCACGATTCTCCTCCATCTCTAGAGTCCCCTGCCAGTGGTTGCTCTGGCGCAGTGGTGGTCTCCCTTTCTGGTAGATAGTGACTCAGCCTGCTAGACACCCCTTCCAGGAGCAAGCAGGGAGACAGAGTCCAGAAAAGTATGTATATGTTCCATGTCCCCCACACAAGAGTTTTCAGCCCATGTCCAGGCTTCTGTGGGACACACACCCTTGCCTCAGGGCTTATCATGTCTCATGGAGGAAGGGGTTTGTGTCCCTTTACGGTGTGGGTGGAGGGAGGGGGGGTTGGTAGGGGAGCCCAGGCCCTCCTTCTCCACCAGGTTCCTGTCCAGGTACCTCCAAGTTACCAATCACCCCAGAGAGTTTCAGGGCTGCCTCCCTGGGCTACTTCCCACTACTTATTCTCCCACTCCAGGGCAGAGTCAAAAGCCGTGCAAATAATCCACAAGAAGACGGAGTCAAGGGTTCCTTATTCCTAGGGAAAGGCTGTTCCTTACTCTAAGGCCTGGGGTAGCTGCCACTTGCGGACCTCTCTCCTGTAGCCAAGACTCCAGCTGCAGCTCCCAAGATAGGCTTTTCCTTCTCTCCTGTCTGCCCCTCTTCTGAGCTGTCTGGCTCTCTTTTAAGCTTCTCCTCCAGCTGGAACAGGCATTGCAGGTGCAATAGGACCCAGAACTGCTCCTTACCCCTTATTGTCTGCATCTCACCATAGTCTGATAAGCTTTGTTCTTGACAAATGGATATTGACTATTATTTGAAACTATTATCCTCTAGGTGCTTACATGGTGATTATTCAATAATTTGTTCCAATATATTTCCAGGTATCAAAGTTAGGCTGACTGATCTAGAAATCCCCACATTCTCTTTGTCCCCAAAATTGCCTTCAATATTAAGGTATGCAAACAATTTGTCCCTCTTTGTCAGAATCAAGTCTACAGTGGCTGCCTCCTGCTTACTTCCTCCACCATCTGAAACAAAAAGTTGTCCCCAATATATTCCAAGAGTGTATTGAACATTTTGTGTTTTGCTATATTACTTTTCCAACTGATGTCTGGATCGTGAAAGTCCCTCATTACTTTCAGCTCTTGTGTTTTGGATATTTGTTATTTGTTCTGGAATTGCCCTATCTACCTCCCCTTCCTGATTTGGTAGGGTATAGAAGACCCCTACCAGGGCATCCTACCTATTCTTTATCCCTTTTATTTTCACCCAGAAACTTTCAATGGATTTGTCTCTCACCTCCTTCTGTACCACAGACAAGTGTATATATTCTTGATGTATAATGCAACACCACCTCCCTTTTTCCCTATCTGGCATTCCTGAACAAGTTATAACCCTTTATACGAATATTCCATCATGAAGACGTAGACTCATAGACTTTAAGGCCAGAAGGAACCTTCATGATCATCTAGTCTGACATCCTGCACATTGAAGGCAACAGAACCTCGCCCACTCACTCCTATAATAGACCCATAACTAGGGCCTGACCCCAAGTATGACAGTGAGACCCTGAGCAAATGGGTGAGACCCACCAGCCAGATATTTAGGAGAGAATTTTCTATAGAAACTCAGAACCATCTGTATTTAGTGTCCCGTCTCCAGCCCTTGGAGATATTTGCTAATAGTAGACTTGGATGAGCCATATCTCATTGTAGGCAACTTCATCATACCATCCCCTCTATAAAATTATCAAGCTCAGCCTTGAAACAAGTTAGGTTTTTTACCCCCCACCGCTCCCATTAGCAGGCTGTTCCAGAATTTTACTCCCATGATGCGTAGAAACTTCATCTAATTTCAATCCTAACCTAAGCGAGTCTCCTCCCTATAAAGCAAGTGGTTCTCACTCCTTGGTGCTGCTGTAGTCTTCTCTTGTTGGCTAGTAGCCTTCATCCTGGACATCTCCATGTGCATCTTTTTGATGAAGTCCTCATGCTACCTGATGCTAACATAGGTGAGCCAGCTCCTTCTTCAGCTCTTATCGGCTTCACAAGGACTCGACCAACAGACACCTCTCACATCAGGTGGTTCCCTCTGCCTGACTTTTTTTCAGAAAGGACGTGCAGGCTGCATTCCCAGCAAATCAAGACCAGGGCTGGGGTGGAAGCCTCTAGGGTCAGGATGCCTGTCTGGCATGGGGCCCCATAAGTGCAGGCAAAAGAAGAGCTAGCACTGGTGTTGGCAACATGCTATTTTTATCCCATTGAGGGTTCTTCTACCTGTAAATGAAGGGAATAAGCCAAAAAAAAAAAAACCAAAAAACCCCAAAAAACCACCCTACCTCCCTGCCTTCCTCCTCTGGCCTATTTCCTTAGGGTCCGAGCTGCCATCTTCTCATCAGCCATGTGATGGAGCACAGCCTGATCAATTTCTAGCTAAGAACGTATGGTAGTCTAGCTGGATGTCCAGTCTATGTCCATCATTGGCGATCTTATCGCCACTAGTGCTTTTGGTAACCATGTGATCGCCAACTGTGTAGCACCATTCCGTGGTAAATGCTTTGGAATTCATTGGTCTTCCATCCTCATAATATATTCATACCAACAAAGCTAACAAAATTGAACCAGTGTTGATGGAGATGGTTTCCAAGTTTGGCTTCAAATATCCTGATTGTTGATCTTATCCTGCCACTTAATATAGAGCAGATGACAAAGACGATGAGAACTGAAAGCGTCAAGTGACAGCTATACTTCACCTTACTAAATCCATGGGAATAGGGAGAACAACAGTGCAAGTTAACATGTGCAATAGGCATACCTGTTTTTTAGCTCACGAAAGCTTATGCTCTAATAAATTGGTTAGTCTCTAAGGTGCCACAAGTACTCCTTTTCTTTTTGCGAATACAGACTAACACGGCTGTTACTCTGAAACCTGTTTTTATCTTGAGGAGTTAGAGCCTGACATTGTACGACCGCCACCATCTTGACTTGCAAGTCAAGAACTGAGCCAGTAACCTCCAGAGCTAAGCAGATGAGCTGCTAAAACTTGAGCTAAACAGCTAGGCTCTCAGGCTGAGAGATGCAAAAGGTTCACATGCTCTGTGGGCACAGAGGGAAACACATAACACACCTCCGCCATTAAAATAAACAGAAGTTTTGCCATTAACTTTAGTGGGAGTGAGAATAGGGTCTCAGGGCCAGATTTTCAGAAGAACTCAGCTGAGCACTCTTGAGAATCTAGCTCTTATTTAGGTACCTAAATGGGAGCTGAGCTTTTTGCAAAACCTGACCCCAAATTAAACAATTGAAAATCTAGCCCTTAGTGAAGCTATTGGATTTTGAAAGAGACATGACATTAATCCTTGCCATGAATACCTCTACCTCCCCTCCAAGCTCCTCTCAGACCCACTCTGTTCAATGTCCCCTCTCCCTACATTTATCTGTGTATTAAGCTAATCCCCACACAAGAAAACCATAGAACAAGACAACAGCCCATTTGTGGCACTAATATAATGTTTGAAAACCATCATTCCGTCAGCTCTGCTTCTATGTTATAGCCTTTCCTCCCTGCCCTTTGTCTGTCTTGTCTATTTACATCATAAAGTCATCAGGGCAGGATATATCTCTTATTCTGTATTTTTATAGTGCCTAGCACAATATGGCCCTAATTTTGGTTAGAGTCTCTAAAGGATACTGTAAATAATAATTAATAATAAATATTCTATACCATTGAGTATGTGTTTGTGTGAAATACCACAGGAAAAACTAGACCCCGAGTCTCTCATTTTTCAGGGAAAATGTTCTGTTATCGAGTTCACAGAGTAAATACCACTGACTGAAGCCAAATAAGTATGTGGTTTGACTAATGAGAGGTGAATCTCCAAGCATATTCAGAGATTTGTTGTGATCTACAGATCAGGATAATCACTGTAATTCTCAGATACTTCTGCATGAGCAAAATCTAACTGGGACTTTTGCTCCCTAATGAGAGGCCTACTTCAGCTTCATTTCAGTCGAGTTCACAGAGTGGCCAGAAGCTATCAGTCAGAGCAAATCAGACACTATTGACATGAAGTCCAGACAGAACCTCAGACCCTGCAGCAGCCCTACAAAAGCTAACAGGGGAAGATGCGGGGAATCTGGGTTATAATTAATAAATGTGCTTGGCAGCAGGTCAGTAAAATCTTTGGGAATGTAGTCCGGAATCTCTGTGACAAAACAAGAGATTTAAAGTGATCATCTCATCTGAGTGGCACTGCATTTTTGTAATAGTCTAGTAAATTATAATATGTTGAGCAAAGAGTATATCTCATTTATCGGTGTAGAAATTCATACTGGCTTCCATCTCCAGTGCCCAAGGGCAAATTTTGTGAGTAAGGTAAATGAATTGTCCGTCCACAAAATAGGACAGAACCCTCCTACTTGTAAACAACTCTGTCCTTCTCCTCCCAACTCCCCTACTATAAAATTAACCAAAAACCTGGCCATGCAAATGGGTTTTATACTGCACGGTGCTGTTTTCCAAATAACTCAAGCAGATTCCACAGGTGTGTCCCTTCCATTGAGAATACCCTGCCACCAGCTGTGTGTGAAGGACCATAGGTCCTCAGGCAGTCCTAGGACTGCACGCACCACCTGGCAGTTTGCTGGTACTAGTAGGAAGATGGGCTGGTGGACCCTAGCTCAACTGAGGTACCACCCACAACGATTCTAATTGGAAGAGCTATCTGGCCTCTCTGATTGGCTCAGATTCACTATTTAAGTCAGAAGGAGGTACAGGAAGTTGTCTGAACAAGTAGGTGGATCCTTGCAGGGCTGCTACATTGCATCCTGCCTCCCTGCCCTATATCCCTGCCTTGTTCCAGATCTGTGCCTTGTTTCTGGTTCTTTCCCTCCACCCTTGTTCTAGTTCCTTACTTCTATTCCTCACTCCTGACACTGGATCTGGCTCTGAGCCCAGTTCTGGCTCCTGAGTCCTGCTCTGACCACTAGGCCTAAACACTGCTGCTCTGACCACTAGATCTGACCTCCTACATTGCATCCACAACACTGTGGACAGAATACATCACAGAACTACTGCATGTTATATATATAACATATATATATATATACAAAAGAATATTTAGTTTTGGAAAACTAGTTGGGTCAGAAAACTGGCCATGGGTTACCTAGATTTTCACTTGTAGGCTACCTGTTCAAATCCAGAGCAATAGTGACCAAAAAGTCTTAATTCAGAGATTCCAAGGCCAGAAGGGACCATCATGATCAACTAGTCTGACCTCCTGTATAACGCAGGCCATGGAACTTCCCCATAGTTATTCCTAAAAACCCTCTTTAAAACCCTCTTTAAAACCCTCTTTAGTTTCATTTTAGATTGCGGGAAAGACTAAACCAAGAAAGAATAAAAGTAAAGTCTCTAGGAGAAAGCACAGTGTGTGTCTTCTGTAACTCTGCCTCACAAAATGAAGTTGGTTCTGCAGCAAAGTAGACTTCTTTGTAAATTTAAAGGTGCAGTTCACAAAAAAACCAACAACAACAACAACCCAACAGTCGTGACAGTCACAGAACTACTGACACCAGAAATCAACATTGTGAGTGAGTCAATAAATCTTGGCCCCTGGGACAAGTTATGAGAAGAAAGGCAATCCCTTAAATAGCTAGACCCCAGGCCATATATCGCTTAATACATTACAACAAAAAGTATAAAGCAATGGAGAATCACTCCCTATGGGAGTTACAACTCTGTAGGTGAGATCAGAATTGAGCCATAATTTAGCAACCCCTGAACGCCCTTTGAGAGGTAGATAACTATCACCCTACCCATTTTGAGATGTGCACGCTAGGCAGAAAAAGATTAATTAACTTGCCAAGGTCACATAGTAAGTCAGTGGCAGAACCAAGGAGATAACTCAGGATTATTGATATGATGTCTGCTGTTCTCAAGATCAGACTATATTAGTGAAAGTAAGGAAGCCCATGACTCCACAGAAAGCAATAGAATGAGATTCTCTGCAAATTTTTTGTAGCTTTGGTATGCTCATTGCACTAGGCAGTAAATCCAGTTGCTACAGATGCAGCTTAGTGTGGCATTATTGTCAATGTACGAAAAGTGTATTAAAAACACAGTAATCGCCTTTTGGCGATATTAAATTGTGAAATTCTGCTCAGTTAAAGAACCTATCAAAGCCTCAACCACGAATTCGTAAACACAAATGGAATGTTTTCTAAATGAAACTTCCAGCGATAAAGCAATCTAAGCCATGCAGACCAATATACTGAGTTGGATTTTCAAATTTGGAGCAGTTTCCTCTTATATTTTTTTTCATAGCCCCGCTGCAAATTGAACATGGTGTTCAGCCTGGTGAGGACAAGAACTTGTTTTAAGAAATTTGATCCAGCTGCAAATGTATGGATTAAACATATCTCGGTGGAACCAGCTCGTTATTTATTAAGCGAATTTAGTGATGATGAAAGGTTCCAGTGAAGTCTCCTAACCACAGCACATCCGGCAGCAATGTTAGACTATCTCATAAATATGCCTCATGCTAGTGTGTCCTATTTCCGCTTTGGAGGGGCCTCTAATAGGGACAAGAATGAGTCCTTGGCTTTTCTGCTGAAACAGTTAATGCCTAATATTATGGGGTGGGGTTGCTACTAGGAACAGGAGTGAGGCCACCAGCTCATTTAATAGATTCATAGATTTCAAGGCCAGAAGGAACCATTATGATTATCTAGTCTGACCTCCTGTAAAACACAAGCCATAGATTTCAAGAAGCAATTCTTGTATCTAGTGCCAATGGGTTAATTCACATAGGTCATCATATGGGCTATTTAACATCACACAGGTTACCCAAGAGCCATCAAATTGGAAAGACAGTCACTCATTATGTACCTGATCTGTATTTGAATTAGTGATACCTTAGGATTTCTGTCTAGTAATGCAAGTCCCCAGCTGTTCAGGGGTGAAGTTGCTCCTAGAGTAGCTTGAAAGGAGTGAAGTAGGGACAGCTTGTAAAAGTGTCTTTGGGCCTGATTCTCCTCTCCCTTAGATGAATATTTCTTAACTAACTATACTGAAGTCAGTGGAGTTATACCAGTGTAAAGCAGGTGTATGTGAATGAGAATCGGGGCCCTAAGGGAGAGGGGGGAACTAGATAGCCAAGAAAATTCTCATTGAATATGTCATTCTCAAGAAGACTCTAATACCCATAGAAATGCACTGCACACTTTGCTCTCTTGTATTTTGGAGCCATTTAGTGAAGTTACATTTTCTGTGAAACTCAATCAACTCTCCAGCTTTTCTATTTGAACCTTTTATTTTTCCCATTAGTCTGCTAATAATTGTTGCCTTCCTGGCATCCCTGTTCTGCTGGGTTATTATGCATTCCTCAGCACTGCGAAAAATGAAAAGTGGAAAAAAAATCACATGCTTTTCAGCTGACTTAACACTGTGTAAAGTGCTGAAATTATTAATTGAACATCTTGATTATAAATTAGGTGGAAATAATGTTGAAGAAGCAGCCCCTAGTCATATAGGTTTATTATTAGGGCTATGCACTGAATGATTTTAATTCTGGTAGTGGTAAATATAGCTATTACAAGAGAATGTGTGAACTCATGGATTTTGGCTGAATGTCAGCTGAATGAAGTAGGAGATTTCATCCACAATTTTAAACTGTATGTCCTAAAACACGGCCTCGGTTATCTCATGCCCCCATTCTTCCAAAAATAACCTGATAATGGTTTTACATAGAAGGGAACAATTATTCCCTCCTTGGCAGGCTTTACTAATGTGTTTATCTATTTGTTACAGTAGCACCTACGTGGAGCAGACCCCCCATTGTACTAGTCACGGCACAATTACAGAATAAGTTATGTGTTTGTGCAGTGCCTGAACACGTGCTCTGTGAAATCACATTATCAATGACTAATAATAACAATAAATCCTCGGTGGGATTTGATAACTTGTTTTGCATGAGGTCAGACTATATAACCACAGAGGTACTTTCTAACCTTAAAATCTACCGGTGAACTCCTGGTCCCATTAAAGTCAATGGGAATTTTGCCGTTGATGTCAAAGGGGCCATGAGTTCATCCTCTGAGTCATTCCAGCTAGAATCACATAATTAAGTAATTTTCTCCTTAGTATCCCATCTCACCCATTTTACAGTCTTTTAGATTGTAACTTCTTTGGGACACTGACCATCCTTTACTACTATCTGTGTGTACAGTGCTTAGCACAAGAGGACCTTAACCCAACCGAGCCTTTTAAGCACTACTGTAATATACATGTTAAATAATAATAATAATAATAATAATAACAATAATTACAAATGACTATTTTGATGAGTTCAGTGCCAAGGAGCTGCGTTTTGGCAAATCTTCCATCCAACAACAATTCAGCGTTCCAAGAGAATCACATTCATTTTAACAAACAAAATGAACTGAAAACAAAGGCCCATCTGATTCAATGGTGTCAAGGCTGAATCCCCACTCTGGCACTTCAAATACAGAAGCTGGGGCCCCACAAGGATTTTATAGATTAATACTGGCCACTCCAGGCTTGCATTACATTCCCAAGGTTACGTCTTTTCTCTGACCTTGGATTGGTAAACGCTGCCACCACTCAAATGCAAAAAAACCCTTTGAACCCAGGAAGGAGCACTTGGGAATTCCTCCCTGTGAAGTACCCTCAAGCCCTTTCACCCACCTCTGGGGAAAAGCTGAGAAAGAAAACAAAGGAAATTAGCTGTTGCCACCAGCTAATTAAACAACATATGCACAAACCTCGTAGGACACCAAAAATCCAATCCTGTTCTTAAAAAAAGGTAAATTTTATTAAAAACAGAAAGAAAGAAAGAAAGAAAGAAAGAAAGAAAGAAAGAAAGAAAGAAAGAAAGAAAGAAAGAAAGAAAGAAAGAAAGAAAGAAAGAAAGAAAGAAAGAAAGAAAGAAAATACATCTGGAACTTAGGCTTTTGCTAGATTTTAAAGGAGCAATTCCAAAATTTAAGCATCCAAAATAGCTTTCTTGGGGGTTCAGCTTAAAGGTTACAAGCAAACGAAAGCATCTGTGTTTAGCACACAGGAGATCCACAAGCCAAAATAAAGAAACAAACTTGATTGCATCTATCTAAACATTCCCTGTCCCAATGATTCCTTCTTGGTATGGAAGATAATTTTTCATACCTGATTCGAACCTTACACAGCATTCCTGCTTATAGCATTGCTGCTCTGTGTCCCTGGAGCCCAGAGAGAACAACAGACAACAAAGGGAAGTTTTTTTCCCCCAATTTTAAAAAGTTCTAGCCTTCCCATTGGCTTTTCTGGTCAGGTGCCCACTCTCTTTTTGGGGGGGGGAGGGGGAGGGGGACCTATGCAGGGAGGCTTTTTAACCCTTTACAGGTAAAGCAAGCAGAGAACAGCAATCAAGAGGTATTTTACAGCTAACGGGGTGTCCATAAAAAGGAGCGACTCCCTTCATTTATCACGGAAGGTATGAAAAGGTCTGTCTTTGATTGGATGGATGGGAGCTCTTGAGCACTAAGGGAAAGGTTTGCTTGAGAAGTTATGAGTTCAGCTCTGTCCCGGGCTGAAGTAAACTCTCAAATCCCAGCAGTTTTTCTTGGAAGCCTCAGAATACTAACAGGAGCTTCTGCATTTCAAGTTTCACAAGACTCTCTTTCTCTCTTTTCTTTCTCTCCTTTTAACTATAAGTTGTTTCCTTCCTCAGCAAAGCAAGAGACCCACTGGCTGGCTGTAATCCAGGGCCCTAACCAGGTGACCTATTTAGAATTCCTAGCTGTTCTGGTTCAACTATGAGCTATCCAGACTCAATCTGCAAGTGGCTGAGTCCTCATTAATAGGCGCACAAGTCACTGGGACCTTAGGACTTCCGATACCTTTGTGAGAGATTCTCAGCAGCTCTCAGAATTACACCTTGTATCTCTACTCCTCTCCCAGATATAGCAAGAGATGAGAACAACTAAGAGCCCTGGGGCCCTATCATGTCCTTCTGTGCAGAAACAGAATACAGGGAAAACAGACACACAGATATAAACCTATATCGAGGAAAACAAAACCCACTCCTGAAGGCCTTTCTCCAGTCCAGCATGAAGCAAGAAAAGACATGTTGCATAAAATGTCCATACTGCATTAGTTTTAACTATCAGTAAAACAGCAGCCAGTATGGTTGAAGAAACACTTAGAATTAGTTGGCACAGAACCCATTATGGGGAGTTTATAGGGACTCAGAGACACGTACAAGAGGATAATAAAGGACATTCAATAAGGACCTTGAACTAAATGAGCAAGACAACCCAGAAAAACCTGTGCTAAGCAGAATGACCCCTGTACAGCAGGCTATGATTGCTGTGTACTACCGGCAAACCTATCTATTTATCTATAATACCATTATGAGCTGAGTGAAACCTTGTTATGAGTTGAGTTAAAACCTCATTCAAAGGCATGTGTGAATGAGTCCCCCGATGAAGAGCTCTCTGTACCCTTGAAAGCTTGTCTCTTTCACCTATAGAAGTCGGTACAATAAAAGATATTACCTCTCCCTTCTTGCCCTCCCCATTTAAGACAGTTAAGGGCCTACAACTTAAACATAACCTAATAGTCTGCCCAGAAACTAGCACTCGGTGAGCAGAGGGTTCAGCTGGGTATTGTGGTGAGGTATGTGTGTTGTGGAGGGAGAAAGCACACAGAAAGGAGAGAGAGAGAGAGCCTGAAGGAACAGCTGAAGACAGGGTGGCTGACTCTGGAAGAAACCCGGGGCGAGGTTTTTGGGTGAGGGATGCAGGCTGAAAAGAGTGCTCTTGGTGCTGTGAGCAAAAGAAGCTGTTTCCTGCCATTTCATTCCCTCTCCATTCAGACACAGGGGATTTTGTACATTCCTTGTAAATAAACAAAACTACATCAAAGAAAATATGAGACACCATCAATTTCTGCTCCTAACTGGAACTTACTCAGGGCCCTGACATTTGACTAGCCGCTCAGGTTGAAAAGGGGCACCAGTACTTGTATGGTCCCCAGCACTGCAGTATGAGCCCAATCTTTAATGCATTTATGCTCTCAACACCCCTGTGAGGTAGAGATGTGCTATTATCCCCATTGTATAGAGAACGAACTGAGGCTCAAAGAGGCTAAGTGACTTGCCCAAGGTCAAAAGGAAGCCTGCAGTGAAGCAGGGAATGCTTTTCATATGTAAAGGGTTGCCACTGACTTCAATGGGAGCAGGTCAGTGCTGAGTGCTTTTGAAAATGCCACCTCTCTGCTACAACTGGGTACCAGCCAAGGTACCTGCTTGCCAACAGCACTGTCCTCTGTGCTGTCACTGGTTCATCAGTGGCATGGGTTGGATTGGTGAAGAGGCGGTCCATGTTCCTGCTAGTATCCAGCCTGGTGGTGCTGGCGGATGCTGGATCACATCCTGTCCTTGTCATAAACTGGCTGTGGAATCAGAAAGTAAATTCACCGGGCCATTGCAGTCTTGATTGCTGCCTTGACATTCCTTTACACGCTGGCCTGGCCTGGCCTGGCCGAGGGTGGGTTTGCTGAAGTGTGGAGAGCACCGTACTTTTAAATTGCATCTGACATCGTAAAGTTACACTGTCCTAGGGCCTCTTGTGAACACACATTAGGGAATGGGAGTTCATAGCACCGTGCTCTTTATCTGGGACAGGTCCTCATCTGGTGATATAAATCAGCATAACTCCATGGCAGCCCAATGGTGATTTACACCAATGGAAGCTCTTGGCCCAAGAGCTCTTCTTTCAGGGCACATAAAGGTTGATAACTGCTGGTGAGCTGTGCATCACGTATGGCGAGCCACAATGGAGTAGCGCAGAAGCAGAACACCAAGCATGAGGGTTTGCTAAGACCTGCTTTGTGGGTCCCAGACATTCTTATCTAAAGTTACGCTTGGGAAAATTCCATTTTTATTTTATTATGATTTTAGCAGATAATATCAATGTTTATTTTTAAGCCTTTGTTCTATTTTTATCAATTTAAAATTTCACTGTTGCGGAAAATAATAGTGGGCCAGACAATAATTATTTAATGACAGGTTTCAGAGTGGTAGCCATGTTAATTGTATTGAGATTCAAAACAATACAGCTTTATAAGCATTAAAAACACAAACTGTCCACTGTACATATCAAAATACACAAAGTAAATGTCCTTAAATCAAACTCTAAGTTCTCAAAAAGCATTTTTCTTACATTGCCCATCTATAAATTTCAGTCATTATCAATGGAGATATTTTGTCATCTGTTTGTGCACCTATGGTGAAACGGCTGCTTACTAACATGTATTGATAAAAGTCCCATCCTTCCAAGCCTATCTAAAGTGCATCCTGTCTTTTCAACCCTTTGTGTTCCTTTCTGAATACAGACCCAACGTTGCAACCTTCGATGAGCTCCTCTAGTACTTTGGAACCCAGGAATTTCCACAAAGATCAGACCTGAGGCCCTAGTCAGTAACAGATGCTTCAGAGGAAGAAGTAAAAATCCCTGGAATTTTAGCACAGGTTGTGAAATAATTTGCCTGCAGGGAAAGTTTCCCACTGTAGTTAGGGATTGTTGTGATACTCTCCTTAGGGCACCCCAGAACTATAAGCCAACGTGTTATCCTTCTGCCTTAGCAAGAGTGAGCTTTGCTGGAAATTATACTCTGTGTCAGCTCCCTGCCACACCAATCGGTCTGATTTCGGCAACAAACTCCTTCAGAGTCCGCCAGTCTCAACCTTGCTTAATTTATACCAGTGAACTCCCATTCCCGTGTTCCACAGAGACATCTCTGTAGTGTCCAGTCCATCTGACTGGACACTCACAGAAATTATTAAGTTTGCTGCCTCCAGAAAGACAATGCACACACCAGCCTGTTAGGTTAGCTGAGGACTCATTCCATACAGTATAATCACACTGAGACATTGGTGCTGGAACTAAGGGTCCTGGGGGTGCTCCTGCACCCCCTGGCTTGAAGTGGCTTCCATTATATACCGGGTTTACAGTTTGATTCAATGGCTCTCAGCCCCCCCACTATACAAATTGCTCCAGCGCCCCTGCACTGAGTTGGTTAATAATAAAACTGAGAATAAATTTATCAGAAAACAGAAATGTAAGTGATACCAAGCAGAGGTAACAGAAATAGAAAATGGTTGCAAACAAAACGAAATAAAATATGCCTTTGTGTATGTCGTTGTGCAGTGACTAGTACAATGGAGTTCTGGTCCATGTGAGTGTGACTGCAACAATAAATATATACATACATACATAAATACAGTGTCTATGACATCATTTTAGCAAGCTATACACTTTTCCTGAACAGCTTTCCTACTTACATCAAGCCACCAGCATCTCCAGCCTTTCTAGCAAGAGGATTCAATGATCCCAGAAGCAGAGCGTGTTGTCTTGTCTGTCCCCTAAGTGATGGATAACTAAGGTGTTCTCTCCCCATCTTTTTATACTTCAGTAAGCCTTTGAAATGTACCCTTTGAAAAGTGAACCGAGACAAAGCTCTTCTGCCTTGCTGGGGTGTAGACACCATGCTGTCTTCCTCATCCTTTGGTTAATTTACCTTTTTGTTGGCTTCATCACTTTGTTTGCCTTAGATATAAATGTACTTTCACTGTCTCTGGCCTCACCTTTCTCAATTTACATTGGAATCACAGGCAAACAGGTGAAACAATGTCCCTTTGTCATCCACAAACTTGTTGATCCATTCTAGTCAGATTGCTTGGTCTGAACATATTTTAGCAACATATTTCCAGCACACATCCACAATTCTTTACCCACATCACGCAATAAAAGTAATGATCACCAGTTTTTATATGATTCCTCACAAGAACTTGCAAAATATTTTGATAAAAGCGTGCTGGGTATGCCCTTTGCCGGTTGGCATAAAGGAGCTGTTAGTATCACGGTTATTTTATAACATAACACATGAGGGTTTATTTCCCTTCCAAAAATCTTTTTTATTTGCCTGTTTAATATTTGCTATTATAACTCTGGATATTCCCCTTATCCATACAAATATCAAAGTTCTTTTCCGATCCATTAAGCTCTTATCCACGAAGACATTTTTTTGTGGCAAACAGTTCTGCATATAGTGCCACCAAAGAACCAGCCACAGTTTGTATATCTACTCCATTTCCACAATTTATAAAGCTCATTTCAACACCAAACTTGTAATTTCAAAGTTAACTTATATTGTAGCAGAGCTGTACAAAATGTTCAGAAGCAAACTCCAAACAATACACGGGCCTTAGATTTTGTTACAAATCAGAATCTTGCTCTATCAAATGAAATGTATGAACTCTTTATGACAAACCCAGGGCCTGGTTTCATATGAAAATGGGATAAATTAGGGTTTTGCATAAAAATGATACCTTTGCAAGTTTCATAGAGTTGGATGAACTCAAAGCAAGGTGAAACTGCAGTTCAATTAGACATGAGTCTGATCCAAAACCCTGTACAGGAGACCAGATTTAGTTCCCTTCTCTCACCAAACTATAATTGGCTGAAGCCAAACATCAAATCCCAATAGCCTTACACTTCGGAAAATACGTAGGACTGGTCAGTTTTGCTGTTGTTTGTGATTACTGCATGACCAAATTCCTCTATCATTCTGCTTTCCCAAAACACAGGGGAATATTCGTACATTTTACTGGATAATAATAATAATTAATAAATAAAAGTATTTTCTACATATTATTTTTCAAGCTTTATTTTTATAAAACTGGAAGTATGGACCCAACCTACTTGTCAATATCTCTTTCACTGTGGAAAAAAAAAATGAGAAAAGATTTTTTTCTATCTTTGTTTAAAGCCTAAATTTGCCAGTCTCCCTTAACTCTCATGCAGAGTTATAAACCAGAATTTGCAGGGATTCATTCTTCAGAGATGATTTCTGACCTAAGAAAGCTCTCTGATTCCCATAAACAACAGCTCAGTGTAAATCAACATGCTGTGTGTCTTTTTTTTATTTATAGCAGTGAACTGGTTTGTGGAAACCAGCCAATGATCCTCAAAGAAAGTCGCCTGGAGGCTTCATGGCAACTGAGACTCTGCTTAGAAACTGACTTCAAGTAGAGCAACCTCGCTGAAATATCTTCTCCCCAGTTTCAACATGCTTTTTATTTTTTCATTGAAAGTCAAAGCATTGGGTTAGAGTACAAAGGGACTGTCAATTCACTTCCACTCCCATGACACCACACATACCTGTCTTCCTGTATTTACCAAAGAGTTAATTTTGAATTGTGGGGGAAATGTACAGGTGGAACTGCTCTAAAAATGTTCTAAAGTAAAATAATCTCTCATAGCTGCCTTTGTCAGAAGTCAAATCCTTGTTATACATTCTTTGACTGAGATTCAGCTTCGTTCTGTTGGTTGGATGCAGCTTGACTGAATTGTTGAGGGGATTACAGAATAAAGTAATTGTGAACAGAATCATATAGCTAAGGTCAAACAAGGCTTTTTTTTAAAGAATAATAAATAAATAAACTTCTTGTAAGTTTGCTGAAAGTTTGTGACTCCTTGCGATAGCTGGAACCCAAAAGGATTCTTTACATTTTCTCAGGTTTCAGAGAAGCAGCCGTGTTAGTCTGTATCCGCAAAAAAAGAAAAGGAGGACTTGTGGCACCTTAGAGACTAACAAATTTATTTGAGCATAAGCTTTTGTGGTCTACAGCTCACTTCATCGGATGCATGTAGGAAAAAAATACAGTGGGAACATTTTATATAGACAGAGAACATGAAACAATGGGTGTTACCAGACACACTGTAACAAAGGTGATCAGGTAAGGTGAACTATTACCAGCAGGAGAGAAAAAAAACCTTTTGTAGTGATAATCAAGGTGGGCCATTTCCAGCAGTTGACAAGAACATGTGAGGAACAGTAGGGGGCTGTCATAAATATAAAGGGAAGGGTAAACCCCTTTGAAATCCCTCCTGGCCAGGGGAAAGCTCCTCTCACCTGTAAAGGGTTAAGAAGCTAAAGGTAACCTCACTGGCACCTGACCAAAATGACCAATGAGGAGACAAGATACTTTCAAAAGCTGGGAGGAGGGAGAGAAACAAAGGGTCTGTGTGTCTGTCTATATGCTGGGTTTTCTGCCGGGGATAGACCAGGAATGGAGTCTTAGAACTTTTAGTAAGTAATCTAGCTAGGTATGTGTTAGATTATGATTTATTTAAATGGCTGAGAAAAGAATTGTGCTGAATAGAATAACTATTTCTGTCTGTGTATCTTTTTTGTAACTTAAGGTTTTGTCTAGAGGGGTTCTCTATGTTTTTGAATCTAATTACCCTGTAAGCTATCTACCATCCTGATTTTCCAGGGGGGATTTCTTTATTTCTATTTACTTCTATTTTTATTAAAAGTCTTCTTGTAAGAAAACTGAATGCTTTTTCATTGTTCTCAGATCCAAGGGTTTGGGTCTGTGGTCACCTATGCAAATTGGTGAGGCTTTTTATCCAACATTTCCCAGGAAAGGGGGGGTGCAAGTGTTGGGAGGATTGTTCATTGTTCTTAAGATCCAAGGGTCTGGGTCTGTAGTCACCTAGGCAAATTGGTGAGGCTTTTTACCAAACCTTGTCCAGAAAGTGGGGTGCAAGGTTTTGGGAAGTATTTTGGGGGGAAAGACGCGTCCAAACAGCTCTTCCCCAGTAACCAGTATTAGTTTGGTGGTGGTAGCGGCCAATCCAAGGACGACGGGTGGAATATTTTGTACCTTGGGGAAGTTTTGACCTAAGCTGGTAAAGATAAGCTTAGGAGGTTTTTCATGCAGGTCCCCACATCTGTACCCTAGAGTTCAGAGTGGGGGAGGAACCTTGACAGGGGCGGAAATAAACATGGGAAAATAGTTTTACTTTGAGTAATGACACATCCATTCCCAGTCTTTATTCAAGCCTAAATTAATGGTGTCCAGTTTGCAAATTAATTCCAGTTCAGCAGTCTCTCATTGGAGTCTGTTTTTGAAGGTTTTTGGTGAAGAATTGCGACTTTTAGGTCTGTAATCGAGTGACCAGAGAGACTGAAGTGTTCTCTGACTGGTTACACAAAGTAAAACTATTTCCCCATGTTTATTCCCCCCCCCACTTACTGTTCCTCACACGTTCTTGTCAACTGCTGGAAATGGCCCACCTTGATTATCACTACAAAAGGTGTTTTTTTTTTCTTCGCCCCCCCACCCCCTGCTGGTAATAGCTCACCTTACCTGATCACTCTCGTTACAGTGTGTATGGTAACACCCGTTGTTTCATGTTCTCTGTGTATATAAAATCTCCCCACTGTATTTTCTACTGCATGCATCCGATGAAGCGAGATATAGCTCAAGAAAGCTTATGCTCAAATAAATTTGTTAGTCTCTAAGGTGCCACAAGTACTCCTTTTCTTTTTACATTTTCTGTAAGACTTCATGCTGGACAAATTAAATCCAGAGTAGTAAGACATCAGTTAATGACAGACAGGCAACCAGACAAAGCATTTCACTGCAGACTGAGGGCTGGTCTATACTACAAAGTTTGGTCGGCTTAACTACATTGCTTGGTTGTGAAAAATGTAATGCCCTATGTGATGTAATTAAAAGGACTTAAGCTCGGGTGGACACACTGTTAAGTCGATGGAAAAATTCTTCCTTCAACCTTAGCTACCCCTCTCAGAGAGGTGGATTTATTAAAATGATGGAAGAACCCCTGTAGTAAGTGTCTACACGCCTCCACTTCAGTGGTGCAGCTGCAGTGTGGCCACTGTAGCATTTCTAGAGCAGACGTACCCTCACTTTAGAACAGAGATATAACCTTGAAACGTTGGTGAATTCTCCAGACCGCTAGCCAAACTGAAAGTCAGTAAGTCTAGGCCCTGTCAGACAAAGGAGGGAAACTAATTCCATATCTGAAGACCAGCTCCCTTTTATATAAAGAAGGATGAGAGCCAGTAAGTACCACCAATTATGGGAGCTGCTAAGGTATTCACTAGGAGAGAGTTGTTTTTTTTTCCCCAGGAACCAAACAATTAAGGTCTTAAATTCCACCCAGGAAAACAACTAACTGCCAGCATAGACCTTGGGGGGCCGGTATCATCTGTGTGAAGCACCGTTGGTAAGCATGCAGCAAGGTTTTTCATTTGTCTAAGGTGACTTTCAGCGGCAGCATTAGAGTTCATTGAAATAGTCTCTGCTTGAGGTGACAAAGGTGTAGATGAAGTGCCAAGGGAGGTATTGGAATTTGCAACATTGGAGATTTTTAAGAGCAGGTTAGATAGACACCTGTCAGGGATGGTCTAGATAATACTTAGTCCTGCCGTGAGAGCAGGGGACTGGACTAGATGACCTCTCAAAGTCCCTTCCAGTCCTGTGATTCTGATTCTATGATGAAGGTACCAAGGTCAAAATCCAAGAGATAAGGTCATAACCATCACCAAGTACAGATAATAGACTGTGGTCTTGCCAACCGCTACCTCCTAGACATCCTGGAGCCAATGATGTTCTTCCAACCCAAGAAACAAATGGCTGGTGCACTCTTTCAATCAAGGGCTCTGACATGACCTGGGTGTGGATGATATAACCTCTAAACACTGCACCCTTGAGGCTTTTTTATGATGTTGTTGTAACAAGTTCAGACATTGTGTATCTCATAGCTGGTTTACAACAAAAATAACAGCCTCCTGTTGGCACTGGCTAATGGAGCTGCTCTTTAAGCTCAGGTAATAAGCTCTAGTGCTGAAGGTACTGGTTTCAAATCGTGCTGATGATCTGTGGCCATATCAACTTTCTTGGCCACTTTTTGTAGCAAAGTGAGAAAGATTTTCTTCTATATAACTATATTTAACAATTTTTATATAAAATGCCTGCAATGTGCAAGAGATCAGACTAGATGATCATGATGGTCCCTTCTGGCCTTAAAGTGTATGAATCTATGAAGCTTCTCCAAATAATAAATGCATTTATTTATCAGGCTGCAGTATCAGAGTGATCTAGTCCCACTGGACTTACTTAGTACCAGGAATTATTGCTGAACAGAAAGCTTATATAATTTTTTTTTGTGTTTGACTTTTTATCAGACCACCTAATTAAAAGTCCCTTCTTTTGTAAACTGCTTAATGAGCATTAGACCTAGATGAGTCAAGCATTTTCAAGGAGAGCTCAGAAATGTTCAGGGACAACAGCATCTCAGACACTGTAGCCTAGTGGATAGATGGATACAGTACTGGACTGGGACTCAAAAGACCTGATGTTATTCCTGGCTCTGCCACGCATAGTGACCTTGGGCAAGTCATTTCTCCTCTCTGTGGCTCAGTATCCCAATCTGTAAAATGGAGATAGTGATACTGACCTCCTTTGTAAAGCATTGAGATCTATGCATGAAAAGCACTATAGAAAAGCACTTTAGATCAGCTGTTCATAAAATGTATTGGGTCATATACCATCTTCTTAAAAAATATAGTGAACATGAAGTTCATGTACCACCAGTGGTACATGTCCCACAGTTTGGCAACCTCTGATTTAGACATCACATGCCTAAATCATTTCTGGGTTACTCCATTATCACTCTGTTGATTTCAATGGCATTACATCAGTATAAAACTGAAGTGGTGGTGTAACAAGCCTTAACAATTATCCTGCAGGACACATGTAGAATATTTTTTTTTTCTGAACAGTCAAGCACTCAAGAGATAGGAAATGCTAGAAGGCTTTCTGGGCAACTTTAAATGAATCAGTCTGAGGCAGACAGCCTGGAAACTTTCAGCCCAAATAGTGGAAAAAATGGGCCAAGTTAGAAGGAACTGGGAAAAAAAGGTCTTAAAATGGAAAGTGTAAGGCAATCTTAACTAGAGGTGCTACAAGCTTTGCCTGTACTATGGTCCTGGAGCCTTGGAATCCCGCCTAAAAGACGCACACACAACGATACACATTGCCACGCTGCCAAACAGATGACATTTTTAGGCTCCCAGAATGTGGCTCATTCCACTCCAGTCTGTATGGGCCACAGTAATGATGAACTATTTTTCCTGAATTTTAAATGACTTTTTTTTTTCTTTTCAGAGGATCCCCACACTCTGTTTTCTCCATGGAGGACATTAGGGTCCAGATTGTCAGAAGGTGTAAATCAGCATAGATCCATTGACTTCAGAGCTACACCGATTTATACCAGATGAGGACTTGGTCTCAACAGCTTAAAACTCATCATGGGATGAAATCCTGGCCTCATGACAGTAAAATTCCCATTGACTTCAAAGAGGCAAGGCTTTCACCCAGGGTATTCTGTAACGGTGTGAAACCCTCCCTCCTGCAAGGAGGTTTATTAACTTAAATGAGATTCATTGGGTGGATAGGGATTGATCTTGTAAGTAGAGTTTGCAAGATCATTCTCTGAAGCATCCTTTTTGCTTGGTCGGCTAGTACTCATAGAAGATCCCAGGGATTTTCCAGGTTTCTTTAAAAATGAAATGGAAAACTAAATGCTAAAATCAGCCCAAATATCCCCTTCCAGATATAATGGCTGGAGAATAACATTAATACAGAGAGGTGGATCTTTTTGAACAAAAGGGCAAGATATCACTCAGTATAAGAAGCTCCATCTTCCATATATGCTTTTGATAGCCTGTATTTAGCGTGACATGATATTCACAGGGAGAGCAGAGTAATCGCTCATTTCAGTTGTCTACATGCTGTGTCTTCAGCGGAACACTCTCAGGAGAAAGTCAACAAGAGAGGGGAAGGGAGACAACATCGATAAAAAAACATTGTGCCCTTGACAGCAGAGAATCAAACCTCTCTTTAGAAGAGATTTTTTAAGCCGTGGGGAAAGTTGTTGAGCCAAGCGTCTGCTAATGCCATTCTCTAGGGCACCAGCTGTAATTCCAAGCAGATCTAGAGAGGACCAGCAAGGGTGAGCAGATTACCCTTGAAATATAGCTACACTCTGCTTGCTTGTCACGGTCTACAATGCTGACCAATGCTAATAACCACAGTACACAATGAAGCCATAATCACTTAGCGAGTCAAATCCCTCCAGGCTGACAGGTGTTCAGACAATAAACCACATGCAGAGTAACAAAGCCTGGTGTGGTGGTTAAAGCACAGGGCTAGAATCAGGCAATTTAGGTTCTCAGCCAGGTGGCCTTGAGCTATTCACTGAACCTCTCAGTGACCCATCTGCCACATGAGCATAACAATACAGACCCAGCTTCCTAGTGGTATTATGAAGCTGATGAGGTACATGCTCACTTGGTGTCCATCAGTGTAACTCTACTGAGTTTAATGGAACTACAGAAGCAGACAATCTGACCCACAAGCATGTGGAAAGAACTTTAGGATTCTCAGAGGGAAATCTCTAACCAAAGTGTGTGATACTATTATTATAAAATATGGTATTGATATGAATATTTATGACATCTTGCAATCATGATGGCTGCTATCAAGGGCCCCTAGAGCTAAAAGCATGAGCCTTGACAGTGTGAGCTGAAGAGACAGCTTTTCCTAGTAGGAGCTGTAACACATTCACATCCTCTGTGGATCAGTCACCTGGTTTTTTGGGTCAGGTGGGGGACACAGCTAACAGACACTAACCAGTTGATTACACAGTCACAGCCTGCATCATCCAACACATCTTTTCACATAAAGCAGCATACTTTTGTGTCACATTTCATTATGTCCATGTAAGATTTTGGAGGGAGAGAGCAAAACTTTTCTTCCCTGTCACCCTTCATATTTTTATTTACATAACCAAAAAAAATCCCATTGGGAGATGCCAAATTAACAGCCCAAGAATTGAAGCCCTTTAAGAATAACCACTGCCAGCTGGCAAGGAGTAGGAAGGTAGAGAGCTGAGCAATAGCTTGTCCATTTATCATTACCTTGGTCTCTCTCCTGCTCATTTGAATGTCTCCTGTACGTTGCATTCTTGAATAACCCCGAATGTTAGACCTTTGGGGCAAAGACAATCATTTTACCATGCATCTGTGCAGCACTTAGCTCACTGGGACCCTGATCAAGGTGACGGGAAGGAGATGCTGGTCCATGAGAAGCCATTTTCCCTATGAAGTGGGCCAAGGAATGAGATATTTGGAGAACTCCTAGGATAGGATATTCTTTCCCGCTTCTTGTCTTAAACTGTTATGAAGTGCTGCTCTCTTGGGCTTTGATTCTGTGAAGGACATAAACCTGTGGTTAGCTTTAGGCCTTGTCTACACTATGCATGAAAGTCAATCTAAGTTACGCAATTTGAGTTGCATTAATAGCATAACTCAAGTCAATGTACTTAGATCTACTTACCATGGGGTCCACACTACGCGATGTCAACTGGAGTCACTCTCCCATTGACTCCCCTTACTCGTCTCCATCTGGTGGAGTACAGGAGTTGACGGGAGAGTGATCGATGGTCGATTTAGCGGGTCTTCACTAGACCCGCTAAATCAACTGCCAATGCATTGATCGCCACAGTGTCGCTCCTCTGCTAAGTGTAGACAAGCCCTTAGATACATGCTTAAGTCCCACTGAAGTGAATGGGACTTTGGCACATGTTCTAAATTTAAGCACATGTTTCAGTGCTTTGCTGAATCTGGGCTGTTACTTGCTGCCATGTGCCATGGCAGAAGTGGCATTTGCTCTCTACATACAGCAAATCACTTTGGGATCTTTTGGGATGATTAGCACTGTAAAGATATCCTACTGGCCCAGAGTGACCTGGTATATGTAACCACCATCTTTACGACAAAGAGCCAGCAAAATAATGCAGGTCACAGCAATGTCTTCAGCTAGCAACATTATTTGCTACATTTTGAGTGCCAAGGTGGATCCTGTCCAGTCCAGGAAGCATGAACTGGCATAGAAGAAATGACAGACATTAGGCATAAGTACTTTTTATATCAAGCCTTTGGCAAGTAACTTGTTGGAAAAATCTGTTCCCATGAATGCAATCCAAAATCTGCAGGTTGTGCTATCAAGGCATATGATAACTTCTGCTATCCAGGGATATGTTAATTTGTGCCATCCTAGGATGTGCCAAATCATTGCCAAGATAATAGTTCATTCCAGATGCCAGTCAAGGTCCCTTTCAACAGCTTTAGCACATTTTGGAATGAGAGTAGTTTTGATGTGGCTGTGTAGAGCAAAGTGTACTTTCTCCACCAGAAATCGCGTAAAGAATTTTTGAGTGAAAAATGGGTAATTTCCTACAATGTCCCCAGTTCAATGTGGTTTGCAATTATGCACTTACTGCTCCCTTTTTTTCTGTGTCTCCATGACAGAAAAACATTTCTTCCTTTACTGGTATGTATATTCCACAATGGGAGCTGCAAACAAACAAAGAAAATTAAGTTGAGAGTGATAGAACCAGAAACTTGGTTCCCTAAAGACAGAAATTGTGTGTAAGAATGTATGTAAAGGGCAGGTAGATACCACAGCAACAGTTCATCAGTGATAGAGAGAGATACCACAAAAGGATTGGAGGAGGCAGGTGATCAGCCTCCATATCCAGATAATTTTTGAAGAGAAATTATTGTTAAAACAACTGAATGACATATTCACCGAATAGTATTTGACCATCTGTAGTAGCTAATATGTATGAGAGAAGTCAGTTTGCATATGTCTACAGACTCATGCTCATATATTTGGGGGACTGTATTTTCTAGTGAAAAACCATGATATTGCTAAAAAAAGCAAGCAACTGTTCTTTTTTTTTTTTAAGTGAGAATTTAGTGAACACATCAACAATGTGAAGAACACATCAACAATGAATTCCACGTTGGGACAGGTCACTTTATACAGTATTGATCTAGAGCATGAAATCCAGTTCACAGGCTAGGAAGAGAAGTGAGTTTAGCCAGGGCAAAGCACACAAATAAAACCGACTCAGCTTTGGAGAAGAATAAATGAAAGAATTCAAGTGTGTAAGTTAAAGCCATGTGAGGAGGATGTAACATTAACCATTACAGGTAATTAACCACTGAAACAGTGGACCAAGGCATTGATGGATTCTCTATCCCAAGAAGTTTTTTACATCAAGATGGGATGCCTTTCATAAAGATACGCTGTAGTTCCACCCCACGCTATCTAAGGTGCTGATATGCCCCTCCAGCAGAGTATCTGAGCCCCTCACAATCTTTCATTTCTTTAACCCGCAATACCCCTTTGAGGTAGGGCAGTGGCTCTAGCCCCATTTTATAGATGAAGAACTGAGGCCAAATGACTTGCCTGTGATCAGTTAGGAAGGCTGTGGAAGTGTACAGACTTGAATATAAGCTTATCAAGTTTGAGTCTAGCACTGGTGCAGAAATCACTGGGTGAAATGTAATGTCCTTTGTTCCGCAGGTGGTCAGACAAGATGTTTTAACGGTCCCGTTTGGCCATAATATCCACAAATATGAATGACTCTATGAAAACACAGTAGGGGCTGATCCTCTATACATTTACTCATGTGTGTAGGCTTTACTTTCTTGAGTAATCCCATTAGGTTAAAAAAAAGCTACTTATGTGATAAGAGCTATTCATGTCAATAAAGCTTTGTCAAATCTGACCCATTGTGCCTGTTCTTGCTTCCTATGTTTTCTCAGCAGTAAGTACAGAGCTCTCTGGCATCTCTTTGGGAAACAGAAATCATTATGACACAGTATGGAGGAAAAGTGCTTAATAGGGCACAGTGCGGCACACCATATTGATTCATTTTCTCTTACTTGTAAGAATGACTGAATGCACAAATAACTGAATTTTCATTTTGTAGTTTGAGCATTTTATTTTCCATTTTTTCTAAAGATGCCGTCCTAAACAAAATGAATACTGGAAAAGAGAATCCAGTGTGGCCAAGGACAGGTGCAAAAGTCAGCGAGCTGAAACCCCATCCTTTCTCATGCTGCCATTTTGTACTGGAACTAGCTGCGTGGAGTAAAGATTTCTATTGAAATTCGGATCCCTGGGCCATTGTAACTGAGAGCAGAAACTCTCTATTTGGGTGGAAAGAAAAAAGCAAGATTAATCAATCAAAACCAAGTTGTTTTAGAAGGATATACCTGTGTTGAAGCTACTCAGCATTTCATGCAGTGGAAGCAGTCCTGGCAGAGGATTTGGGGGCAGAATGTATGTGAAGAAGTCAATGGTTCATTACCAATGCAATGTATCACTATCTATCTTAGACACTTATGTGACTTCCATCATTGTAGTATTTGAGTACCTCAGACTCTTTAACAGATTTAGCCTCCCAACTCCTCTGGAGCAGGGAAGAGCAGTTATCCCCATTTCACAGATGAAGAACAGAGCACCTGAGTGACTTGCCCAACCAGCAGAGCAGGAGTTTGAACCTGGGCCTTGCAAGTCCTGGCTTAGGGCAGTAAGCTGCTGACCCCATTTCCTCTTTCACTGCACCTCATCTCCCTGCTACTCTACTATTCAGAGCATCTTACAGCCTACATAAAAAAAATGTAAAAATCAATTGGAGCAATATTCACACAGAGAATCTACTTTTACAACAGCACAATCTACTCCTTTCCTTCCCAACTCCATTTACTCATATCCTATTCAATGCCACCTTCAATATAGGGAATATATGTAGAGATTGCAGCATTCCTGAATATTGATTCACCTCCTTGAATAATAACAAAGGGATTCCCATTACAAAGGGGATAGAGAAAGAGAGCATAGACTGGGGCTGTATTGTCTTACTTCACCATGATCCAGTGTGTTTCCATACCCTATGCAACTCCTATCCATCTTGCTTTGGCTTGCTTTTTCTGCCTATGGCCTTCCAGCTCCCTCTTGAGCAGGTTTCAACAGTAAGGAAGTTGCCATGTAGGGTCAATACAGATGTTGGAAGCTGAGCTACATGCCATCCAGCATACAAAGAGATACTGAAGTAACCAGGACCCAAATCATGTAGAGTTCTCTCCCCAGTCTTAAGTTGTTATAAGTTTAATATAAAAAAATAACCCAGCAATATCAAGATCAAAAAGGAATGCCTTACTATAAACCAACAGGAAAATGACTCAGATGTTTGTGTTACATTTCTAAAATCTGAGTTTTCTTTTTGTGATTTTTGTATGAAATAACAGGGCAGGTAGTTTGATAACCTCAGCATGCTTGATACAGTGTACCTAGCTGGAAGAAGGTATTGGTCCAAAAGCCTGAGTTTTGCTACTTGGAACTTTTACTCATGTGGGAATCCTGCACCACTCTGCATGCACAGAATTTATGTCTCCTGCAGATTTCTTTGCTTCCCCGCAGAAAAAAGGACTTTCTGATGGGGAAGCAAAGGGAAGCCAGAAGAGTGGTCATATGACCCTGCCCAGCAGAATGTTTTGGGTAGACAGAGCAGCTGGCAGAGGTAAATCACTGTGGGACAGGAGGCAGAACTGGGAAAGACCCAGCTGGTGGCTCCTGTACTGCGCTGGGCTCAGCGGCTAGTCCTGGCAGGGATGGGGAAGATGGGACTTCCTCTTCCCCTGAAGGCAGCCAGGGCCTGGTCAGACCCTCCCCCAGTGCACCTCATGTTCATGGGGAAGTTGGCTAAAAAGCCTTCATAGAAGACCTGACTCTGGATCAGGGTTTTGTGCATAGCAGAGCAGCTACCTCACTGCCACCTATGGAAAGTGGGCTCTTGACCCAAGACTCTCTCTGTTTCCCCAACAGCTCTGCTCCAGGTGGCACCCCAATCCCCTGCACCTGGACGACCCCGATGAGTGATCCGCCCCTGGATCCTGACGCCACCGAGCCCCAACCAGTTGCACCTAGATCCCAGCACACTGAGCCCCACTCCCCCAGCATCTAGCCCCCGCCCCTGGGCCCCCCACACCCAGACTCCTCCCACTAAGCTTTATCCCCCTCACATCTAGCCCCCCACCCCCTGCTGAGTCCCAAGCATCTTCACCTGGTTCCCTCAGTGCAGGGTTGAGGTTGAGAGAACTGGGTCCATTACCTGCAATGGGTTGACATGGTGGCTGCAATTCTTTCCAGCTGGACTGTCCCCCAAAGTGGATGCCAGTGGGGATGCTGCTTCCTGCCAACAGAAGCCACAGCAGAAGACTTAATATTCAAGCTGTAGGGAGATCAAGGGAGGCTCCGTAGTGAGCCTCTGGAAGCTAATTTGTGGCCCTTGGGGCTAGGGGTCCCAGGACCGCATCCTCCCAACCACTGGGTCACAGGCAATCCCCCAAACCTGGAACACTATTCTGAGCAGCAGGAGCATGAGCACTCCCCAATGGGGCCAGCAACACTCTATGCCTTTGCTTTGGGTTTGGAGATTTTCCCAAATTCTGACCAAGGGGAACCAGTTTCACCTCCCCTGGACTCCAAGCCATCGGCCAGGCACTCTGCAGCTAGCCAAGTGTACACAGAGAGAGAGATTCCTATGCAAATATAGGATTTTCTGAACCCCGTTGAGACACAGAGAGATGGGTAGTTACCCAAAGCCAGAGTGCCATAGCACACCCAAGACCTTTTGTGTGTAGCCGTTGGGATACTCTTGCCCATTCGCCAGATTGACCAAGTGGTTGAGGTGTTGGACTAAAGTTCCAATGGGTGTGAGCCTGGGTGGGTTTAAATCCCACTTCTGGTAGGTCGGTGCTGCTACTCTTTGACCAACAGGTACAAAAATTCAGGCTGCTGCTTCTCTTTATCAAAGCCTTCTGCTATCCTGCACAGCTGTGCCCAAGCCCAAAATTAATAAATACCTTTAAAAATACAATCATGTCCCCACTAGGAGACAACAGGCCCAACCAGAAACTTGCCACAGCAGGATTTGAACTCACAACCCCTGGTTTACAAGACCAATGTGCTAACCCCTCAGCTATGGAGCCAGCTGGCCTATGTGCTCTACCCGAGCCTAGGTAAGGGATGCTGCACCTGCCATCAGCCTATGATCAAAGCAGCGGGCTGGTTGACAATGTCCCAAGAAGTCCTTCTTTCACTGGGCCAAGTTTGGGGCCCTTACCAGAATGGCCAGGAGGTTAAGGCGTTGAACTTAAGTTCTAATAGACGTGTGTCTGTGTGGGTTCGATCCCCACTTCTGGTAAGATGCTGCTTTCCTACCTTGTAGCTCTAGGCATGTGGCTTATATTCCTTGGCCATGGCACAGCCGCTATAAGGGAAGCTCCCTCTAACCGCTGGACAAGGAGAATGAGTCTGCAAACTTACACCTGCGGCAAAGCTCCAGCGAGATTTGAACTCATGACCCCTGCTTCACCAAACCAAAAACCCAACATCAAGCAAACCACCATCATTCCTGGAAGAGTACATCTTGCCCCAGAAGTTGCTGATTTTACTCCTGGTCGAATGCTGAGTTGCTGTGTATGGACAACATTTATGTCCCCTGAAGATTTCTTTGCTTCCCCCACAGAAAAAGAACTTTCTGATGGGGAAGCAAAGGGAAGTCAGAAGAGCGGACATGCGACCCTCCACTGCAACATGTTGTGGGTGGCCAGGCAGCTGGCAGAGAGGTAAATCACTGTGGGGTAGAGGACGGGACTGGGGAAGACCCAGCTGGCGTTTCCTGCCCTGCACCAAGATCAGCTGCTAGTTCTGGCTGGGCTGTTTCTGGGGCAGGTCCAGTCCTTGCTCTGTCAGGTTTGGGTACAGCCTCACCCCTGAGTTCATGTCTGTGGGGCGGTGGGAGCTGCACAGTGATCTCCCACCTCTGTGCAGCCAGTGGCCTGTGCTCCCCAATGCCATGCTGGAGCCTCCACATTTATTTGAGAATTACAATTTGCAGAATTTTGCAGAATTTTAAAATATTGCATTCAGAATTTTATTTTATTTTATTTTAGTTTAGTTTAGTTTAGTTTGGTGCAGGAGGCAATTAGGAGTAAATTTTGTTGCCATGAAGTGGACAATGTGGTTCAATATATGTTGTGAGGAAAAGTTTGGTGCATCTTGTTGGGTTGAATTGCACCAGTACATTCTCATCATTACTGTACTTTCTATAGGAAGGGTTTTCCACTAACCTGACAATGTCGGTCTTATCCTCTAGATGTATGACCTTTTCTAGGGAGGAACAAGAAGGAGGGGGTTGGTTTTTTCAAAGAGAAATATGGACTTCTGAAACATGCTGGAAGAAAATGCTATGCTTGCAGGAATTGCTTATTTCACTTTTCATTTCACTCCATAAATGTGAATAATTTTCCTGGGAGAACAAACAAAAGGTCATTTTGGCCAAAGTCCAATTAGTTTGGAAGTACATCCTATTCCTCTAAGGAGTTCATTTATGGTACTAGATTGGTTTGATTTAGTGAACATGAAAAAAATGCACATCCACTCAGTTTTGCATCCAATTTATTATATTCTGCCATTGTAAGAACAGAAAACGTTATAATCTATCTACTCCAGTATTTCCCAATGGCCAAATTTTTGTAGAGAACCTTAACATATAAGCAAATTTGGTTGGCAGAAAACAGCTTTATTTCAAATCTTAGCTTGCATGGAACTCCTTTATAGGGTTGGATAATGCAGTTGCAGGGCTAATTTGTGTTGTGATTACCTCCGTGCTTAGCTCCTTGAAGTTAACAGGCCAAATTCTTCTTGTCATACCACTCTAAACCATATACAACTCTATGGAAGTCTCTCACTCTGGTGTCAATCTGGAGTAACTCCACTGCACGCTCATTTGCATGGGTGTAAATCCAGATTAACCACAGAAGCCACTTTTCATCTAGTAATAGTTCTATTATACTTTCCTGCCAGAATGTAGGAGCCCAGAGAAACCAAACCAACAATGAAAAACAATGACAAAAAAAGGATGTCATAATTTTGGAAAGGACTGAGTCTAAATAATGGCTATATTTGGGGGAATGTTGACCTTTTTTTCTGGAATGTGTGTTTTTGCTATTGTGTTGGTTAGCTCCTATTTGGTTTCTTCTTTTCAGAATCTTATACTGTCCCGATCACCTTTGGATCTGAACAACTGTGTCTGGGTGTGTGTGTAGGGGGGGTAAACAGTTCAGAATTCACAGAGTACCTGAATCAGGAAAGTTTCTCTCTTCAGGTAAACACATACGAATGTGCTTAACTTTAAGTTCTGTTGGTTAAGTGCTTTTCCTGACTTGGAGCCACACCAGGGCAACTCAGTGAATTGCATTTGAAGCACTTCCAAATTTAAATGGTTCATAGAAGGACTATATAAATGGGGCTATACTGGGAGGATTTATGAATGATAGTGTGCACATCGGGGCAGCGGGGGGGATTAGTTAAAAGCATGAAGGGCAATAACATGACATTGATTTTTAGGACCTCCCCATTGAAAGCTATGGAGAGCTCTGCTTAAAAATCATAGAATCATAGAATCATAGAATATCAGGGTTGGAAGGGACCCCAGAAGGTCATCTAGTCCAACCCCCTGCTCGAAGCAGGACCAATTCCCAGTTAAATCATCCCAGCCAGGGTTTTGTCAAGCCTGACCTTAAAAACCTCTAAGGAAGGAGATTCTACCACCTCCCTAGGTAATGCATTCCAGTGTTTCACCACCCTCTTAGTGAAAAAGTTTTTCCTAATATCCAATCTAAACCTCCCCCACTGCAACTTGAGACCATTACTCCTTGTTCTGTCATCTGCTACCATTGAGAACAGTCTAGAGCCATCCTCTTTGGAACCCCCTTTCAGGTAGTTGAAAGCAGCTATCAAATCCCCCCTCATTCTTCTCTTCTGCAGGCTAAACAATCCCAGCTCCCTCAGCCTCTCCTCATAACTCATGTGTTCCAGTCCCCTAATCATTTTTGTTGCCCTTCGCTGGACTCTCTCCAATTTATCCACATCCTTCTTGAAGTGTGGGGCCCAAAACTGGACACAGTACTCCCGATGAGGCCTCACCAATGTCGAATAGAGGGGAACGATCACGTCCCTCGATCTGCTCGCTATGCCCCTACTTATACATCCCAAAATGCCATTGGCCTTCTTGGCAACAAGGGCACACTGCTGACTCATATCCAGCTTCTCGTCCACTGTCACCCCTAGGTCCTTTTCCGCAGAACTGCTGCCTAGCCATTCGGTCCCTAGTCTGTAGCTGTGCATTGGGTTCTTCCGTCCTAAGTGCAGGACCCTGCACTTATCCTTATTGAACCTCATCAGATTTCTTTTGGCCCAATCCTCCAATTTGTCTAGGTCCTTCTGTATCCTATCCCTCCCCTCCAGCATATCTACCACTCCTCCCAGTTTAGTATCATCCGCAAATTTGCTGAGAGTGCAATCCACACCATCCTCCAGATCATTTATGAAGATATTGAACAAAACCGGCCCCAGGACCGACCCCTGGGGTACTCCACTTGATACCGGCTGCCAACTAGATATGGAGCCATTGATCACTACCCGTTGAGCCCGACAATCTAGCCAGCTTTCTACCCACCTTATAGTGCATTCATCCAGCCCATACTTCCTTAACTTGCTGACAAGAATACTGTGGGAGACCGTGTCAAAAGCTTTGCTAAAGTCAAGAAACAATACATCCACTGCTTTCCCTTCATCCACAGAACCAGTAATCTCATCATAAAAGGCGATTAGATTAGTCAGGCATGACCTTCCCTTGGTGAATCCATGCTGGCTGTTCCTGATCACCTTCCTCTCATGCAAGTGCTTCAGGATTGATTCTTTGAGGACCTGCTCCATGATTTTTCCAGGGACTGAGGTGAGGCTTACTGGCCTGTAGTTCCCTGGATCCTCCTTCTTCCCTTTTTTAAAGATTGGCACTACATTAGCCTTTTTCCAGTCATCCGGGACTTCCCCCGTTCGCCACGAGTTTTCAAAGATAATGGCCAATGGCTCTGCAATCACAGCCGCCAATTCCTTCAGCACTCTCGGATGCAACTCGTCCGGCACCATGGACTTGTGCACGTCCAGCTTTTCTAAATAGTCCCTAACCACCTCTATCTCCACAGAGGGCTGGCCATCTCTTCCCCATTTTGTGATGCCCAGCGCAGCAGTCTGGGAGCTGACCTTGTTAGTGAAAACAGAGGCAAAAAAAGCATTGAGTACATTAGCTTTTTCCACATCCTCTGTCACTAGGTTGCCTCCCTCATTCAGTAAGGGGCCCACACATTCCTTGGCTTTCTTCTTGTTGCCAACATACCTGAAGAAACCCTTCTTGTTACTCTTGACATCTCTTGCTAGCTGCAGCTCCAGGTGCGATTTGGCCCTCCTGATATCATTCCTACATGCCCGAGCAATATTTTTATACTCTTCCCTGGTCATATGTCCAACCTTCCACTTCTTGTAAGCTTCTTTTTTATGTTTAAGATCCGCTAGGATTTCACCATTAAGCCAAGCTGGTCGCCTGCCATATTTACTATTCTTTTACTCATCGGGATGGTTTGTCCCTGTAACCTCAACAGGGATTCCTTGAAATACAGCCAGCTCTCCTGGACTCCTTTCCCTTTCAAATTAGTCCGCCAGGGGATCCTGGCCCTCCGTTCCCTGAGGGAGTCGAAGTCTGCTTTCCTGAAGTCCGGGATCCGTATCCTGCAGCTTACCTTTCTTCCCTGCGTCAGGATCCTGAACTCAACCAACTCATGGTCACTGCCTCTCAGATTCCCATCCACTTTTGCTTCCCCCACTAATTCTACCCGGTTTGTGAGCAGCAGGTCAAGAAAAGCGCCCCCCCCAGTTGGCTCCTCTAGCACTTGCGCCAGGAAATTGTCCCCTACGCTTTCCAAAAACTTCCTGGATTGTCTATGCACCGCTGTATTGCTCTCCCAGCAGATATCAGGAAAATTAAAGTCACCCATGAGAATCAGGGCATACGATCTAGTAGCTTCCGTGAGCTGCCGGAAGAAAGCCTCATCTACCTCATCCCCCTGGTCCGGTGGTCTATAGCAGACTCCCACAACTACATCACTCTTGTTGCACACACTTCTAAACTTAATCCAGAGACACTCAGGTTTTTCTACAGTTTCGTACTGAAAACTGTATCCCTTAACCTTGAAATAGACCAGCTCTTGTCTGCGTATAACAAACTCCTTTGCACTGAAGTGGGCAACTGAACACTTCAACACATACAGCAATTCCACCTGCAGGCAAATTCTGCTCTTGTTTACACCAGTGAATATCCAGATATGTTCCTCTTGAATCAAATGGATTTATCCAGATTTACCTCTCCCCCTAGTGTCTCCCACCTGCGGCGGCCCCGCTGATCAACTCTTCCCCCTCCCAGCACCTTCCGCCCATCACAGTCAGCCATTTCACAGCATGCAGGATGCTCTGGAAAGAAGGGGGAGGAGCAGTGACGGGGCATGCTCAGGGGAGAGGCAGAACTGGGCGGGAAGAGGTGGGACAGGGTTGGGGACTTGGGCAAAGGAGTGGGGTGGGGGCGGGGCCTGACGCGGAATGGGAGTGGGAAGAGGCAGGTTGGTGTTGGGGGAAGGGGACGAGACCTGGGGTGGAGCTGGGGGTTGAGCTATGGGTTCTCAATTCCCTGAGGTCAAGTTAGAACATATCCATTCCCACTGTTCTTAAAAAGCTGTCTATTTCCTTTGAAGTTTAGCATGAAGCCTCAGCATGAAGTCCAGAATCCTTGCAGCCTCCCAACCTCTTACTCTGTTTAACAGATTCCCCCCAAAAGAATGTACATAATAACATAATAACAATATAGCATGTGTTATAATCTGTAGATCATTTTAGAAAAAAGTAATCCAATTTTGATTTAAAAATTGTCCGTTATGGAGTATCCACCACAAATCTGGTAAATTGTTCTAATGTTTAATTACCCTCACTGTTAAAAAGTAATTATTTTATGAATTTATAGTGTTACACTTCTGCTGAGAGATTACAGAGGTTGGGACTCTGTGGGTTGGTTTCCTGTTGGAGAAGAAATCAGTGATGAGGAATCTGGGAATTTTCATTGTGTAATTTGTTTTATTTAATATGTATGTGCTTGTTCTTGAACAGAGATGATGAAACATACACGGAATCCCTGTTTTGAGGAATTTCAGCTTAAATACCAATGCTTGTTTCCCAGGGAGCAATTTTGCATCACAAACTGATTCTACGGGATAGATTAAGGCACAGAACAAACTCTCTTCATGCTTTCAACAGCTTCCTTGTAAAACAATGTACATCACAAACAATACTGCATTCCTGGAAAGACTAAACACCCTAAGAAAAATAACTTGTTAACTATGTGTAACAGCATCACCTGTTGACTGCTGGTGAAACCATATATTTCTTTAGCTTTCCTTGTCATTATAGCTGGGCATCATGGGAATTTTAATAGCAATGCATATGTGAAATTGCCTGTTTCTTTTGGGGTGCATGATTTTCTGACTATGCATACATATCCTTTGATAATAAAAGCAAACATACACAAGGAATGGTGCACCTTAAACTTGAATCTTAACTGTAATTGAAAGATGCTCTAGTATTCACAGTCGTTCTATTGTATCTCCACTGCCCATAAAAACAGTGTAAGGGAATAAGGGATACCTGGAGATGGCCTGCCTACCTGATTAACCCCACCCACCACACTTAAGAAAGAGGTGGAACTTAATTAGCTGACCCTCATGTAAAGAGGGCAACAGAAAATGTCTGGGAGAGAGGAACTGCAGCATCCACCAGGAGTTGAGAGACCAGAGGCGGTGCCCGGATGGACTTCTACAGAAGTTACTGCTGAGGAGTACGGTTGCAGAAAACCAAACAAAGAAGGGTGGGGAGCTTGATATGCAGAGGCTCTGAGGTAAGATCCAGGAAATCTGGTTACTGGAATTACTGGTGTGAAAAACTAATTTGGCGAGAGGACTGCTATACTTGCACAGACTGAGAAGCAAGAGGTTTGTTAAGAAGGCTCATTTAAAGAGCTGAAAAATAGCTTCCCTGGATTCCTTGAGAAAGCTCAGTTGAATTAACCCCAAGGAGTGGGCTGACCCATCAAAACAAAGCGTAATCTGATAGGAGGAGGGTACTATCAAACAGGCCTAATCCTTTGCCGGCAGGCAGAATGGTAAACAACCTGCAACCAGAGCAGCTCTCAGTGACCATGAGTTGGTTGAGTTCAGAATCCTGACGCAGGGAAGAAAGGTAAGCAGCAGGATACGGACCATGGACTTCAGGAAAGCAGACTTCGACTCCCTCAGGGAACGGAGGGCCAGGATCCCCTGGCGGACTAACTTGAAAGGGAAAGGAGTCCAGGAGAGCTGGCTGTATTTCAAGGAATCCCTGTTGAGGTTACAGGGACAAACCATCCCGATGAGTCAAAAGAATAGTAAATATGGCAGGCGACCAGCTTGGCTTAATGGTGAAATCCTAGCGGATCTTAAACATAAAAAAGAAGCTTACAAGAAGTGGAAGGTTGGACATATGACCAGGGAAGAGTATAAAAATATTGCTCGGGCATGTAGGAATGTTATCAGGAGGGCCAAATCGCACCTGGAGCTGCAGCTAGCCAGAGATGTCAAGAGTAACAAGAAGGGTTTCTTCAGGTATGTTGGCAACAAGAAGAAAGCCAAGGAATGTGTGGGCCCCTTACTGAATGAGGGAGGCAACCTAGTGACAGAGGATGTGGAAAAAGCTAATGTACTCAATGCTTTTTTTGCCTCTGTTTTCACTAACAAGGTCAGCTCCCAGACTGCTGCGCTGGGCATCACAAAATGCGGAAGAGATGGCCAGCCCTCTGTGGAGATAGAGGCGGTTAGGGACTATTTAGAAAAGCTGGACGTGCACAAGTACATGGGGCCGGACGAGTTGCATCCGAGAGTGCTGAAGGAATTGGCGGCTGTGATTGCAGAGCCACTGGCCATTATCTTTGAAAACTCGTGGCGAACCGGGGAAGTCCCGGATGACTGGAAAAAGGCTAATGTAGTGCCAATCTTTAAAAAAGGGAAGAAGGAAGATCCTGGGAACTACAGGCCAGTCAGCCTCACCTCAATCCCTGGAAAAATCATGGAGCAGGTCCTCAAAGAATCAATCCTGAAGCACTTGCATGAGAGGAAAGTGATCAGGAACAGTCAGCATGGATTCACTAAGGGAAGGTCATGCCTGACTAATCTAATCGCCTTTTACGATGAGATTACTGGTTCTGTGGATGAAGGGAAAGCAGTGGATGTATTGTTTCTTGACTTTAGCAAAGCTTTTGACACGGTCTCCCATAGTATTCTTGTCAGCAAGTTAAGGAAGTATGGGCTGGATGAATGCACTATAAGGTGGGTAGAAAGCTGGCTAGATTGTCGGGCTCAACGGGTAGTGATCAATGGCTCCATGTCTAGTTGGCAGCCGGTATCAAGTGGAGTGCCCCAAGGGTCGGTCCTGGGGCCGGTTTTATTCAATATCTTCATAAATGATCTGGAGGATGGTGTGGATTGCACTCTCAGCAAATTTGCGGATGATACTAAACTGGGAGGAGTGGTAGATACGCTGGAGGGGAGGGATAGGATACAGAAGGACCTAGACCAATTGGAAGATTGGGCCAAAAGGAATCTGATGAGGTTCAATAAGGATAAGTGCAGGGTCCTGCACTTAGGACGGAAGAACCCAATGCACAGCTACAGACTAGGGACCGAATGGCTAGGCAGCAGTTCTGCGGAAAAGGACCTAGGGGTGACAGTGGACGAGAAGCTGGATATGAGTCAGCAGTGTGCCCTTGTTGCCAAGAAGGCCAATGGCATTTTGGGATGTATAAGTAGGGGCATAGCGAGCAGATCGAGGGACGTGATCGTTCCCCTCTATTCGACATTGGTGAGGCCTCATCTGGAGTACTGTGTCCAGTTTTGGGCCCCACACTTCAAGAAGGATGTGGATAAATTGGAGAGAGTCCAGCGAAGGGCAACAGAAATGATTAGGGGACTGGAACACATGAGTTATGAGGAGAGGCTGAGGGAGCTGGGATTGTTTAGCCTGCAGAAGAGAAGAATGAGGGGGGATTTGATAGCTGCTTTCAACTACCTGAAAGGGGGTTCCAAAGAGGATGGCTCTAGACTGTTCTCAATGGTAGCAGATGACAGAACGAGGAGTAATGGTCTCAAGTTGCAGTGGGGGAGGTTTAGATTGGATATTAGGAAAAACTTTTTCACTAAGAGGGTGGTGAAACACTGAAATGCGTTACCTAGGGAGGTGGTAGAATCTCCTTCCTTAGAGGTTTTTAAGGTCAGGCTTGACAAAGCCCTGGCTGGGATGATTTAACTGGGAATTGGTCCTGCTTTGAGCAGGGGGTTGGACTAGATGACCTTCTGGGGTCCCTTCCAACCCTGATATTCTATGATTCTATGATTCTATGAAACACCAATCAAGCAAATGCATGGAAAAAAGGTTTTTCACTGTGCCTTGACCCTCTCCAAATTCAGGTACTGATAGGTTGGTGAAGAGAATGAGATCTGCAGCTAGTGGCCTCCCACTGAGAAGTTCAATGGTTCATCCCTTAAGACTGACAGTAAAAGTTCCCCAGATGATTCCCAGCCAAACTCAATTTTTGGTAGATGTAAACTATTGGTCTCACAAATATTCTGTAATAATCTTAAATATTTCCCAAAGGTTACATCCTCACAAAACCATGGTAAATCTCCTTTATAGTGCCATCTAGTGTCCATGAGAAGTGGGGTGGGAGGAGGTATTGTTTCATATTCTCTGTGTATATATAAAGTCTGCTGCAGTTTCCACGGTATGCATCCGATGAAGTGAGCTGTAGCTCACGAAAGCTTATGCTCAAATAAATTGGTTAGTCTCTAAGGTGCCACAAGTACTCCTTTTCTTTATGTAGAACCTAGTTTGCAAGTTCGTCACACTCCTCTTCTACAGTATATTGGGAGCAAAGTGATACTCCATCCCTCACAGTGGTCTGTTGCATTTCATCTTTTTCCATCACTAAACACATGGCTCTGGGGTTCTTAGTTTTTCTTCTTCTTTAGAAAGGCCCCTAGCTTTGTTTGCATTTTTTTCTCATCCCACTATATTAAAACCAACATGTCTACAGAATGGCTTTCAACAGTAAGTTCTTTTACTGCTTAAGCTAAAATCACATCCCTTCTGCTTTGCCCAGCAGCTCAAAGGTTCCTAAGTATGAATGGATGAGTTTTTGGGGTCTAATTTTACACCCACTGAAATGCTGTGGGGTTAACACTATGACTAGAACTTAAATGTTATTGGGGAAGAAGTTAAAACGGGGCAAAGAAGGGGGAGAGAAAATACAGTGATACGATTTTTAAAAAGGGTGAAAAAATGAAGCAGGGTGTAAACTTCTTTACAGTTACTTCTGCCAATTTTCTAGACAGCTGATGACTTGCATGGAAATTTTAACCACAATGAAGACACCCTGAAGCAGGCTTCATTTTTAATTCTCAAGAGGATGTCAGAGTTTATTCACAGTAGTAAATGCCTTTTAATTTGTTACATTATTGTTACTTATTATGATTTGGCTTGAAGTAGAACCTAGATGCTCCAACTAACATTTTAGTTCAATTGTTCTAGATTCTGAACATGTAGAGGTTGCGGGAGCGGTAAACAGTTGCGGGAGCGGTAAATAATAAAAGGACAAGTCACTGATTCAGAGCTATCTGGACTGCTTGGTAAACTGCGTGCAAGCAAACAATATGTGTTTTAATGTGTCTAAATATAAATGTATACATCTAAAGACGAAGGATGTCGGCCACACATGAGGATGAGGGGCTGTTCCCTGGGAAGCAGTGACTCAGAAAGATTTGTGGATCGTGGTGGATAATCAGCTGAACTTGAGCTCCCAGTGTAATGATGTGTCCAAAAGAGCTAATGCAATCCTTGGATGCATATACAGGGGAATCTCAAGTAGGAGAAGAGAGGTTATTTTACATCTATATTTGGCAGTGGTGTGACTGTTGCTATAATACTGTGTCCAGTTCTGGTGCTTGCAGTTCTGGTCTCTGGTGCAAGAAAGCAGTTGATAAATTGGAGAGGGTCCAGGCAAGAGGCATGAGAATAATTAAAGAATTAAAACACATGCCTTATACTGATAGACTCAAAGAGATCAATCTATTTAGCTAAACAAAGAGAAGGTTAATGGGTGACATGATTACAACTTATACATATGTACATGGGGAACAAATACTTAATAACTGGCTCTTCAATCTAGCAGAGAAACGTATAACTTGATCCAAGGCTGGAATTTAAGATAGACAAATTCAGATTGGAATAAGGTGTACATTTTTAACACTGAATGTAATTAATCATTTGAACAACTTGCCAAGGGTCACAGTGGATTCTCCATCACTGACCATTTTTAAATCAATATTGGATGTTTTTCTAAAAAATCTGCTGTAGGAACTATTTTGGGAAGTTCTATGGCCTGTGTTATACAGGAGGGGAGACTAGATGATTGCAATGGTCCCGTCTGGCCTTGGGATTTGTGAATCTGTGAAATGGCAGCAAGCTGGGGTATAAATCTACCCCACATTAGCCTTCCACACACTAAATATTCATGAGGAACTTGCTGCCACATACTAAAAGTTCCCAAGTGCACTTTAATACACTCCCATTCCGAAGTGGGAGTAGCTCAAAGTTCACTGCAGAACTTAAAAACAAAGACTGCTTGTCCTTCCTCATCATAATATAATTACATAGGGAGGTAAGTAGACCTTTTAGACTTCTGAGCTTAGTTCACTGGGTGCAGCTTTTTAAAAGTAATATATCTTAAAAAGTCAGTAACACTTTCATAACTGCCTAAGTGACTTAGGAGCCTAATTATCATTTTCCAAAGGGATTTAGACCCAGATTTTTAAATCTATTTAGGCCATTGCTCCATTCAGCATCACAACACCTAGCTAACTTAGAACCCTAAGTCTCATTTTCAGAAGTAACTTAGACATTTGGGCTCAGATCCTTAAAGGTATTTAGGCACCTAACTCCTATTGTTTTCAATGGGAATTAGACACTTAAATATCTTTAAGGATTAGGCCTTAGGAGTCTAAATTTCACTGGCTTCTGATGAGACTTAAGCACTTAAGTCTCTTTTGCAATCGGGGCTGAGGCTCCTAAATCACAGGTGAAAATTTTACCTTATCGCTATAAAACTAAAAGTATAATTTTTGACCAACTTGCTCTCCTGAAAAGAGGGTTAGAAATTAATTACCATTCCTGAGTGAAAGAAGTGAGCCCTCTCTTTCATTCCTTCAGCATTACAAACCTGATCGGATGAGACTAGAATTTGGTACTGTCACTTTAAATCGCCTTTGGTTCCTGTATATAACTCTTCTCCTGGGTTTTAGTGCCATATTGTAATGTTAAAGTGTAAAACTCTGCATCTGCTGAGGCAGTTGGCTGGAAAAGCAAGTATGTCAACGGTAGTCCCTAGCTGCCATCACACATATGGATTTTCTGTGTTCAGCTATGCCATCTGGTAGCTAGACCTAGATTCACTCCTCATTGAATAAGGACTATCTACCATATCATTCCTCTTTCAATATGCTACCCGGTTTCATAGCCTTGCTTTATAAAATTCTTCTGTGATGTGTGTGTGTGTGTGTGTGTGTGTGTGTGAGAGAATGATCTAGTTATTAGAATAAATAAACCTTGATGCCGAACACACACACACTAAATCCAGTAGAAGGGTAATTAAAAATTCAACTTGCAAAGACGATGCTAGAAATTTCATAATTACTACAGCTGTCGATTAGAACTTGGGAATGTACAAAATAATCTACAAATAGACACTGGTATCATCTGAGAAGGACCACTGAAGAGCATAATGAGACTATGGGTTAATTTCCCTGCCTGTCCATTTCCCCTATTTGTGAAAATCTTTGTCGTGGGACTAGATTAATCTGACATTTTCTTTCCTCATTACTATTTTTGTCATAAGAACGAGGTGGCGGGATTTTATGGCCTCCTGCTAAAGTGGCTGTAACGGCATTAATTTGACTTTTTCAGTATTTAAATGCTTTGGCCAGCTCATCTTCCCTCAAGCCCCTCCGTCAGTCCACTCTACACTACCCTCTGGCTCATCCCTACTCTTGGGATGAATCACAGCATAATGGGGAGCCAATGAAAATACACATTACTGGACAGTTTAAAATCTTGGAGCCAGCCACTATAGAAGATACCTGGAAACAGGCTGCAGCTTTATGCTTCAGCTAATAAAAGCTACAAGAACCAAAAAGAGAGCAGATTAACCCAAGCTATGGTAGCTGCTAGCACCAGTACACGTGCAAATATTGATACCACAGGCTTTTGTTAGTTGTATTCTAGCTTCTGTGCTGTCTCCCAAACCAGCTTGCCATTTAATATGTCCTGCTGTAACCCTCGATTGAGTTTGGGCTGCCTTTGTAATAGACTATGGGATCTTGGAGGATAATCATCTGAACATGAACTCCCAGTGTGACACTGTGGCCAAAAGAGCTAATGCCATCCTGGGTTGCATGAACAGGGGAATCTATCTTGAGTAGGAGTAGAAAGGTTATTTTACCTCTCTATTTTGAACTGGCTGACTTCTATTGGAATACTGTGTCCAGTTCCGGTGCCCAGAATTCAAGAAGGATGTTGATAAACTGGAGAGGGTTCAGAGAAGAGTCATGAGAATGATTAAAGGATCAGAAAACATGCCTTGTAATGAAAGACATAAAAAGCTCAATCTACATAGCTTAACAAAGAGAAGGTTAATGGGTGACTTGATTACAATCTTTAAGTATGGTCACGGGGACCAAATATTTAATAATAGGCTCTTCAATCTAGTAGAGAAAGGTACAACATGATCCAATGACTGGAAATGGAAAATAGACAAATTCAAACAGGAAATAAGGTGTAAATATCTTGCACCTTTGTGCCATAGTAATTTATTCTTCTTTTGTCTAATTAATGGCCCCAAAAGATTTTTTTAATTTAAATATTGATTTAAAGAATACAAAAAAACCCTCTGATTTCACCTGTCTGTCTATCTAGATATCACAGAACTCATCATCATGGTATTTAAATATTTATTCTATGGATCCTATCACAGGATATAATAACCTTGTACAGGTATTTGAAGGAAAGAGAGGAATTAATTTGGGATATCTAGGAGTTATAGATAAATTAAGGCCAAAATGTCAGGGGAAAAAAGTCTCAGCAAGGAACTCTATCAGACTCTGGTACACATGTCCCAAGAAAAGAAGTAGAAGGACCATTGTTTGACCTATTTAAAATAGGGTAGGTCAAGGCCCTTGAGATTATAATCCAGGGAGCAATTATGTGTTGGTCAGACAGAGATGGGTGCAATGGCCTTCTAGGTCTTTTCTTTCTATGGTTATTATGCTTTTTAAAAAAGAGATGAACAAATATTTCTCTCCCACAAACCCACCCATCCTCCTTGGCACTTCATCCAATCTCTTACATTACAAGCATGGTTCATCATTGCTTTCCCTATTTGAATTTATTCATCTCCTGGTGACTGCATCTCTACATGATGAAGCAAAACTGCTGAACCTTGAAACAGTTCTAGATTGCGAAGATGACATCGTAGTAAATCCACTTTTGAAGTAAAGCCTAATCAAATATTATAAGTGGATGTGTACCAAACCAGGCTCCCAAGAGTGTTTGTATTATAAACTTGTTTTTTCAAGGCTATGTTTGCATTATAATCAGCCAGACAAATTCACCTCTGTTGTAACTTCCAGCAAAGTCAAGAAAGTTCCATCAGGGATTATCTGGATCCAGTGCATTTATTATAAGGCAGTTTCCTATATCTATTATAGCTTACTTTTTTAAACATTAGTGATTGTGAAAGTATTTGGAGCAGAAGCATGTGTATATTTGTAATGACAGGTGATGTTTAATGTTTCAGCTTTTTCTCTTTTGTTTCACTGCAATTTGAAAATGGACCAATTTCACCAGACAAATCTGTGAATGTCTGATTGCATTGAGTGAAGGGGCTAATTTCCAAAGAAACCAGTCAGGCTGCTGGCATGCAGACACCACTGCCTGCCATGCTGACCAATCTTGTCTCATTGACTCTCCCATCTAGGCAGGCCACTGGTCTGGTTTTAAACCAGACAGTCCTGCTTCTGTCATATTTATCCCCCATCCAGTACTGAGAGAAAACCAGATGTGGGTTTGTCCAGAGTATCAGACAATGGAGAGGTCAAAACAATGGAGAGCACACCGCTCCGCCTCTGCCAGTGTGCCCTGGCATATACCATGTGTGTGAGGTCACGCTGGTAAGGGTGGGGTGGAATGCTCTTCAGAACGGTGCTACGTGTCGGGCATGACCTTGCACAAACCGTGTGCGCGGGCTGTGATACAGCATGGCCAGAGGCCAGCAGGAGAGTGTTAGAAGGGAGCCTTCTGCCCTGTAGAGGGAAGAAAGTTTGCTATAAATTAATTAAAGCACCTGAAGCCAATTAGAGCACCTGAAGCCAGTCACATGACACCCCCTCCCAGACCCCCGCTTCAATCAGACAGGAGGAGGAGTTGAAGCAGAGCAGATTGGTGTTGGAGCAGAGAGCAGTTTGGAGGGATTGAAGCAGAGCGGATTGGTGTTGGAGCAGAGAGCAGTTTGGAGGAGTTGAAGCAGAGCGGATTGCTGTTGGAGCAGAGAGCAGTTTGGAGGAGTTGAAGCAGAGCGGATTGGTGTTGGAGCAGAGAGCAGTTTGGAGGGGAGCAGAGGAGAGTTTGGAGAAGTGCTGCAATGAGCTAAGAAGACCAAGACCCTAGGTAAAGGGACACCTAGTTTGTGCAGAGGGAGGGCAGGAAGCCTCACAAGCTGAAGGGCAGGAGAGGGAAGTAGCCCAGGGGAAGGAACTGCTAGTTCTAGTGGTTTACTGCTATCCTTAGGGCCCCTTAGGATAACCCTAACCCTCTCCACTCCCCTCCTCTAGGACACTAGGGGGGAAGTTAATACCCCAGTTCAGGGGCAAGAAATGGTGCCCTGAACCCCCCCACCCCCACAAGAAGAGAAAGCGCGAGACCCACCATAGTAGTGTCGGTGATTTGCCACAGGGGGCAGGGTCACGCCAGCAGGGGTGGAGTTGCACGGTTCCTGAAAGTACCAAACTGTTTGATCTTCCAGGAATGTGCGAGTCGCCACCCTGCCCCTGCCAGTCTTCATCCATCTGTTGTCTCTTGTCTTACGCTTAGGCTATGTCTACACCAGCACTTTTTTAGGTATAACATACGTCGCTCCGGGATGTGAAAAATACACCCCCTTGAGCGACATAAGTTAGACAGACAGAAGTGCCCGTGTGGACAGCACAGGAGACACTCTCCCACCGACATCCTTACCACCGCTCGTTGGGGGTGGTTGAATGATGTCGACAGGAGAGCTCTCTCCTGCCGGCACAGAGCAGCTACACGGGAGATCTTACAGAGGCACAGCGGCATCAGTACAGCTGCGCCGCTGCAAGCTCACTAGTGTAGACGTAGCCTTTGAGCGTAAGCTCGATGGGGCAGGGGGGGCATCTTTTTCATTCAGTGCTAGTACGCAAATAACCTAGGGGGGCCCTGGCCCATTGACCAGGGTTCCTAGTGGCGCCAATAATTATAAAATAATCTACTGCTGAGCAAAGATAGACACCTGAGCAAAAATGGGAGCTCAAAAGGTGAGGGTGACCATTCAAAAATTGGAATTTGAAATGTTGCACATTTCCAGTGTGACAACGGCCATTGGATTTTCCAGAACAGAGAGGTGAGAGGGAACAGGGAGACAACACCGATGAAGATGTTCTAGGTGAACTTCTAGGTGAAGATGAACTAGGTTCACCGGGGGAAGGAGACCAAAGCCCTGAGGTAAGTGGGAAAGCAGAATACCGGGAGGAAGCACAGGCAGGAATGTCTGTGAGGGGAGGGCTCCTGCCTCATACTGGGAATGAGGGGCGATCAACAGGTTATCTCAAGTGCTTATATACAAATACACAAAGCCTTGGAAACAAGCAGGGAGAACTGGAGGTCCTGGTGATGTCAAGGAACTATGACGTGATCGGAATAACAGAGACTTGGTGGGATAACTCACATGACTGGAGTACTGTCATGGATGGTTATAAACTGTTCAGGAAGGACAGGCAGGGCAGAAAAGGTGGGGGAGTAGCACTGTATGTAAGGGAGCAGTATGACTGCTCAGAGCTCCGGTACGAAACTGCAGAAAAACCTGAGTGTCTCTGGATTAAGTTTAGAAGTGTGTGCAACAAGAGTGATGTAGTGGTAGGACTCTGCTATAGACCACCGGACCAGGGGGATGAGGTAGATGAGGCTTTCTTCCGGCAGCTCACGGAAGCTACTAGATCGCATGCCCTGATTCTCATGGGTGACTTTAATTTTCCTGATATCTGCTGGGAGAGCAATACAGCGGTGTATAGACAATCCAGGAAGTTTTTGGAAAGCGTAGGGGACAATTTCCTGGCGCAAGTGCTAGAGGAGCCAACTAGGGGGGGCGCTTTTCTTGACCTGCTGCTCACAAACCGGGTAGAATTAGTGGGGGAAGCAAAAGTGGATGGGAATCTGGGAGGCAGTGACCATGAGTTGGTTGAGTTCAGGATCCTGACGCAGGGAAGAAAGGTAAGCAGCAGGATACGGACCCTGGACTTCAGGAAAGCAGACTTCGACTCCCTCAGGGAACGGATGGCCAGGATCCCCTGGCGGACTAACTTGAAGGGGAAAGGAGTCCAGGAGAGCTGGCTGTATTTCAAGGAATCCCTGTTGAGGTTACAGGGACAAACCATCCCAATGAGTCGAAAGAATAGTAAATATGGCAGGCGACCAGCTTGGCTTAATGGTGAAATCCTAGCGGATCTTAAACATAAAAAAGAAGCTTACAAGAAGCGGAAGGTTGGACTTATGACCAGGGAAGAGTATAAAAATATTGCTCGGGCATGTAGGAATGATATCAGGAGGGCCAAATCGCACCTGGAGCTGCAGCTAGCCAGAGATGTCAAGAATAACAAGAAGGGTTTCTTCAGGTATGTTGGCAACAAGAAGAAAGCCAAGGAATGTGTGGGCCCCTTACTGAATGAGGGAGGCAACCTAGTGACAGAGAATGTGGAAAAAGCTAATGTACTCAATGCTTTTTTTGCCTCTGTTTTCACTAACAAGGTCAGCTCCCAGACTGCTGCACTGGGCATCACAAAATGGGGAAGAGATGGCCAGCCCTCTGTGGAGATAGAGGTGGTTAGGGACTATTTAGAAAAGCTGGACGTGCACAAGTCCATGGGGCCGGACGAGTTGCATCCGAGAGTGCTGAAGGAATTGGCGGCTGTGATTGCAGAGCCATTGGCCATTATCTTTGAAAACTCGTGGCGAACGGGGCAAGTCCCGGATGACTGGAAAAAGGCTAATGTAGTGCCAATCTTTAAAAAAGGGAAGAAGGAGGATCCTGGGAACTACAGGCCAGTCAGCCTCACCTCAGTCCCTGGAAAAATCATGGAGCAGGTCCTCAAAGAATCAATCCTGAAGCACTTGCATGAGAGGAAAGTGATCAGGAACAGCCAGCATGGATTCACCAAGGGAAGGTCATGCCTGACTAATCTAATCGCCTTTTATGATGAGATTACTGGTTCTGTGGATGAAGGGAAAGCAGTGGATGTATTGTTTCTTGACTTTAGCAAAGCTTTTGACACGGTCTCCCACAGTATTCTTGTCAGCAAGTTAAGAAAGTATGGGCTGGATGAATGCACTATAAGGTGGGTAGAAAGCTGGCTAGATTGTCGGGCTCAACGGGTAGTGATCAATGGCTCCATGTCTAGTTGGCAGCCGGTGTCAAGTGGAGTGCCCCAGGGGTCGGTCCTGGGGCCGGTTTTGTTCAATATCTTCATAAATGATCTGGAGGATGGTGTGGATTGCACTCTCAGCAAATTTACGTGTGATACTAAACTGGGAGGAGTGGTAGATACGCTGGAGGGGAGAGATAGCATACAGAAGGACCTAGACAAATTGGAGGATTGGGCCAAAAGAAATCTGATGAGGTTCAATAAGGATAAGTGCAGGGTCCTGCACTTAGGACGGAAGAACCCAATGCACAGCTACAGACTAGGGACCGAATGGCTAGGCAGCAGTTCTGCGGAAAAGGACCTGGGGGTGACAGTGGACAAGAAGCTGGATATGAGTCAGCAGTGTGCCCTTGTTGCCAAGAAGGCCAATGGCATTTTGGGATGTATAAGTAGGGGCATAGGAAGCAGATCGAGGGACGTGATCGTTCCCCTCTATTCGACATTGGTGAGGCCTCATCTGGAGTACTGTGTCCAGTTTTGGGCCCCACACTTCAAGAAGGATGTGGATAAATTGGAGAGAGTCCAGCGAAGGGCAACAAAAATGATTAGGAGACTGGAACACATGAGTTATGAGGAGAGGCTGAGGGAGCTGGGATTGTTTAGCCTGCAGAAGAGAAGAATGAGGGGGGATTTGATAGCTGCTTTCAACTACCTGAAAGGGGGTTCCAAAGAGGATGGCTCTAGACTGTTCTCAATGGTAGCAGATGACAGAACGAGGAGTAATGGTCTCAAGTTGCAGTGGGGGAGGTTTAGATTGGATATTAGGAAAAACTTTTTCACTAAGAGGGTGGTGAAACACTGGAATGCATTACCTAGGGAGGTGGTAGAATCTCCTTCCTTAGAGGTTTTTAAGGTCAGGCTTGACAAAGCCCTGGCTGGGATGATTTAACTGGGAATTGGTCCTGCTTTGAGCAGGGGGTTGGACTAGATGACCTTCTGGGGTCCCTTCCAACCCTGATATTCTATGATTTTATGATTCTAAGATAAAACAGCAAAGAGCCTCTTTGTGTGACATTTCCCAGAAGAATCTTTCACCACTTTCTGTTTTGAGCAGAGATGGGGGATGAACTGCAGAACCCAGATCCCTCTCAAGATTTGAATTTGGAAGAGCCCAGAAGTTAGGGTTGTTCTGATCAGGGAGAAGAGATAGGATAATGCAGCCTTTCCTAGCGCCACGTGTGAAATTTGGAGCTGGGCCTGTGTTCAGATTTTGAATCTCGCTCTAAAGATCAGGAAGGATCATGCTGAAGGTGTTGGGATAGCCTGCTTCCAGTTCTAGAAAGAATGAGGTACAATTCAAATATGCACTTTGGATAATCTCAAATACTGTGGTACCATACAGGGAGAAAGGCAATTTCTGAGTTAACCAGAATCCAAACCTGCAAGGCATTTGAGGTTAAACCTTACTTGACAACTGGAAATAAATAAGAAGCCAGTGCAGATGATGTAGTATAGGCATAATATATTCACTCTGTGAAATTTGTCTCAAAACCAGATAGCCACATTCTGCACCAGCTTACATGGTAATGGGCTAATGGTGTTGCTCATCCCAGAGCCCCACATTTTGCAGTAATCAAATAATGAGGTGACAAAGGCATGGGTAACTGTGGCAAGCTCCCACACCTGAAAGTGGATGTCACAATCTCCTGATCTGTAAATAATCAACAGCACTCTTGGCCACTACTGCTCTCCAGAAGCAGTTGGGAATCCAAAAGTATCTCCCAGGTTACACAACAGAGTCACAAACGCTGAACATAGTCCCACAACCCAGGAAGCACACACTGATGACAACATTTCTACTAAAGATGAAAGGGAGGATAGTTTAGGGGTTAGAGCCCTTGCTAAGGCTTAAGAGACATCGATTCAAGTCTTTGCTTTGTTACAGACTATCTGTGTGACCTTGAGAAAGTCTCTTAGCCTCTCTGTTCCCCACCTGTAAAATGGGGAAAATAGCATTTCCCTTCCTAGGAGAGGGATTGTGAGGGTGATTTCAATAAACATTGTGATGTGCTCAGATGCAACATTCAGTGGGGCATATAGGATAGATTTATTATTCTTAGTGCCTTCCTTCAAGGCCAGGCAAGACAGTATTCAGCTGGACAAGCCAACTGACTGCATTGGCTACGTCCTATGAAATAGCAAGGAAAAGCTGAGGGCATGGCTACACTTGCAGATGTAGAGCGTTGTGAGTTAAACCCGCCTTCGTAGAGCGCAGTAGGGTAAGCGCTGCAGTCTGTCCACACTGACAGCTGCATGCGCACTGGCGTGGCCACATTTGCGGCACTTGCAGCGGCATTGGGAGCGGTGCATTGTGGGCAGCTATCCCACAAAGCACCTCTTTCCATTCTGGCGCTGTGGTTTGTGGGAAGGGGGTGGGGAGTGCGGGGCATTCTGGGTCCTGTCCCAACGCCCTGTGATGCATCGGTTCGCATCCCAGCATTCCCTTTGCTTCCTTCCACATTTTTTGTACTGCGCGCTCTGTCTTCTCTTTCGGTCTGCGGGAATGCAGGCCGAACAGCTGAAGAATATGCTGATGAGTCTTGCCTGTGCATCACATTTGGCAGTTGAGTTATTTCTTAAGATCCAAAGTGACAGTGAGGACTCCATGATATCGACTCGAGTAATGCAAACGACAAGTTTGCTTGTGGCATTCGCGGACATGCTCACCAACGTGGAAAGGCACTTTTGGGCTCGGGAAACAAGCACTGAGTGGTGGGATCACATTGTCATGCAAGTCTGGGATGACGAGTAATGGCTGCAGAACTTTCGGATGAGAAAAGCCACTTTCATGGGACTGTGTGAGGTGCTTTGCCCCACCCTGTGGCACAAAGACACGAGATTGAGAGCTGCCCTGACGGTGGAGAAGCAGGTGGCTATTGCAACCTCAAAGCTGGCAACTCCAGACACCTACCAATCAGTTGCTAACCAGTTTGGAGTGGGGAAGTCAACCGTTGGAATCGTATTGATGCAAGTTTGCAGGGCCATTAATCGCATCCTGCTCAGAAGAACTGTGACTCTGGGTAACATGCATGGCATTGTGGCTGGCTTTGCACAAATCAGTTTCCCTAACTGTGGAGGGGCAATAGATGGGACGCATATTCCAATTCTGGCACCAGCCCACCTAGCCTCCGAATATGTTAATCTGAAGGGCTTTTTCTCTACGGTTCTCCAGGCGCTTGTGGATCACCGTGGGCGTTTCATTGACATTAACGCAGGTTGGCCCGGAAAGGTGCATGATGCATGCATCTTTCATAACACTGGCCTGTTCAGGAATTTGCAAGCCGGGATTTTTTCCCCAGACCAGAAGATCACCGTAGGGGAAGTTGAAATGCTCATTGTGATCCTTGGAGACCCCACTTACCCTTTGATGCCAAGACTCATGAAAACCCTACACAGGGAGCCTTGACAGCAGCAAAGAGCGATTCAACAACAGGCTGAGCTGGTGCAGAATGACTGTGGAGTGTGCTTTTGGCCGTTTAAAGGGCCACTGGTGCTCTCTGTATGGGAAGCTGGATCTGGCCGATAACAGCATCCCCGTGGTTATATCCACATGCTGTACCCTCCATAATATTTGTGAAGGGAAGGGTGAAAGATTCACTCAGGCATGGAACTCAGAAGTTCAGTACCTGGAGGCTGAATTTGAACAGCCAAAGAGCAGGGCTATTAGAGGGGCCTAGCGCAGGGCTGCAAGGATTAGGGATGCCTTGAGGGAGCAATTTGAGGCTGAAAGCCAACAGTAATATCTGGTGTGGTGCCCTGCACGGGAGTGAAGTGCGGTAGGAATCTGTGTTTGCTGTATAGAAACAGAATATCAGGGTTGGAAGGGACCTCAGGTGGTCACCTAGTCCAACCTCCTGCTCAAAGCAGGACCAATCTCCAATTTTTGTCCCGGATCCCTAAATGGCCCCCTCAAGGATTGAGCTCACAACCCTGGGTTTAGCAGGCCAACGCTTAAACCACTGAGTTATCCCTCCCACTGACTTGCAGTGCCTGTTGCTGTCCTCAGCTAAGGTTTCTTTTACGTTATGCAATAATAAAGAATATTTTCAAAGCCAAAAAAATCAATTTATTGAAAAGAAACACAACACAACTGCTTGGGAAACACAAAGGGCAAGGGGGTCGGGTGGGGTATGGAACGGTACAATCACAGATTTGCGTATGTCCTGTCTGGAGTGCTGTGCAATGCGTGCTGCACTTCAGGAGGTCTATACTGCATCGTGATGGGGGTTGAGTGCAGTGGGTCAGGGTCGTGGTTTTCAGGGCTGGGTTGTGAAGCTACAGGTGTTGGAGGCAGCTGGTGGCGGTAAGAACCCAGATGTTGGGAAAAGTGGGTTGGAGGTGACATGGTGGCACAAGGGAAAGGATTTTGGGACAAGAGGTGCAGGGGCGGGGCGGGCGTGGTAGAGCTCCGCCTGCATGGCTACGAGCATCGGGATCGAGTCCGCTTGGCGCTCCATGATGCTTATCAGCCGCTCTGTGCTTTGGTGCCGGTGATCCGCATTCTCCTGGCGGACCCTCCTTTCACTCTCCCGCCACTCCTGCACTTTTTTATTTTCATTAGTTGAATGCTGCATGACTTCATGCAGCATGTCCTCTTTGCTTCTACGTGGCCTCTTCCTGATTCTTTGCAGCCTCTCGGCCATTGATAACATGGACGGCTGAGATCTCAAGGTTGCATCTGTAAAGGCAAAATGCAACACTTAACAGAGGCAGCATTGTTCACACCAGACAAAGCAATGATTCCCCTGTACTCAAGGGCAAGCACAGTCTACACAATAGCATAATTTGCCCATCCCAAAGCAAGCACACATAACCCACGGGAGCCCCAAAATGGTGAGTAAGCACAGGATCAAGAATGACTGATTGTTTCACGGCTATACTGTCCTCTGGTTTTCTGTGCCTTGGGGAGAGCCAACAGTGGCAGGGGGCCCCTATACTGAACACTGTCCCCACATTTTCCACAGGAGTTCATTCTGGAAGATATCTCGCTGCAGAGGGTGACCAGGGAAGCAAGGGAGGGTCTTCTACTGCAATGCGGCTTCCGCCCTGTACCATATGCAGCTTGCCTGTGTGCAGCAATGGTCCCCCCCACCCCTCACAGCACAGTGGCACAGACAAGTTAGCCTTACTGGGATAAGGACAACAGTGGCTCTCCCGAAAAACCTGCGCAAGCTCATTGCCCAAGTTCTGGCTGCGACCTTTGAAGAGATCACTGAGGCTGATTGTCACGATGTGAGAGAGCACATCAACGCCCTATTCCGCATCTAGGCATGCATGCAGCCCTAACCCTCCTCACCCCAAGAGCCCGCACCGAGTAACTTCCTTCCCAAAATAAAAGTCGCTTACCAGGAACCTCCTCTGGTTCTTCCTTCCCCAAGCACCAGCCGCCATGACTGGCTACCTTCCCCCTGGCTTGAGAACAGCTCCTGGCTGCATGCATCTAGGGATGCCGGGATGTCTTCCTCCGCCGGAGCACCCTCGCTCCCACTTTGCTGCTCCTCCTCCTGCCTTGTTGCACTGGCCTCTGAGGCGTCCATGGTGGTACTCGGCATGGAGGAGCGGTTACCACCAAGTATCGCATCCAGCTCTTTGTAAAAATGGCAGGTCGCGGGGGCAGCACCGGAGCAGCTGTTTGCCTCTTGGGCTTTGCAGTAGGCATTCCGCAGAGGCTTCATTTTAACACTGCACTGCAGTGGGTCCCAGTCATGGCCCCTTTCCATCATATCCCTTGGTATCTGCCAGAAGGTATCGTAATTCCTGCAGCGGGAGCGCAGCTGGGACTGGACAGCTTCCTCCCCCCAAACACTGATGAGGTCCAGCACCTCGCCACTGCTTTATACTGGGGCTCGCCTGGCGTGTGGAGGCATGGTCATTGGGAAAGATTCGCTGAGAGCACTCCACGCCTGGTTGAGCAAACAGGAAGGGGATTTTCAAAATTCCCAGAAAATTTAAAGGGCAGGTCTGATGGTTGGTCACCTGAGGGCAGGGCAGTAGAGTTCAACGTGGTGACCAGAGTGGCTAGAACAGCCACTGTCTGGAGGCCAATCACAGCTCAATAACAGACCAGGGGATCCACACTGGCGCCGCGGCCCTCCAGCAGCAAACGTTATTCCACTCGCCGAGGTGGAGTACCAGCCGCGCTGTAGCCGTGGAGACAGAGCGCTCTACGTGCCTCGCCAGTGTGGACGGGGAGTGAGCTAGGGCACCCGGGGCTCCTTTGTTGCACTGTAACTCGCAAGTGTAGCCAAGCCCTGTCTCATATTGGAGACATCACAGGCAGCTCAACCTTGGTAGCTCCCCCAAAAACATTTCATACATGATTGTCAAGGTTCCTCCCCCCACTCTGAATGCTAGGGTACAGATGTGGGGCCCTGCATGAAAACCTCCTAAGCTTATCTTTACCAGCTTAGGTCAAAAATTCCCAAAGGTACAAAATATTCCACCCTTTGTCCTTGGATTGGCCGCTACCACCACCAAACTAATACTGGTTACTGGGGAAGAGCTGTTGGAAACGTCTTTCCCCCCAAATACCTCCCAAAACCTTGCACCCCACTTCCTGGACAAGATTTGGATAAAAACCCTCACCAATTTGCATAGGTGACCACAGACCCAAACCCTTGGATCTGAGAACAATGAAAAAGCATTCAGTTTTCTTACAAGAAGACTTTTAATAGAAATAGGAGTAAATAGAAGTAAAGAAATCCCCTCTGTAAAATCAGGATGATAGATAACTTAGAGGGTAATTAGATTCAAAACATAGAGAATCCCTCTAGGCAAAACCTTAAGTTACAAAAAAGATACACAGACAGAAATAGTTATTCTATTCAGCACAATTCTTTTCTCAGCCATTTAAAGAAATCATAATCTAACACATACCTAGCTAGATTACTTACTAAAAGTTCTAAGACTCCATTCCTGGTCTATCCCCGGCAAAAGCAGCATACAGACAGACACAGATCCTTTGTTTCTCTCCCTCCTCCCAGCTTTTGAAAGTATCCTGTCTCCTCATTGGTCATTTTGGTCAGGTGCCAGCGAGGTTACCTTTAGCTTCTTAACCCTTTACAGGTGAGAGGATTTTTCCTCTGGCCAGGAGGGATTTTAAAGGGGTTTACCCTTCCCTTTATATTTATGACAATGATAAACAGGAGTTTGACAAGAAAGAGCCTTGCAATACTTTAGTGAGTGAAAAAAGAACAGAGCCATTAATGAAGACCATGCAAAGGTCTGCAACACTGTAGGCAATGTTGAAGGCAGCTCATGAACTTAGAAGAATCACTATGGAAACTTGTTCTATTCCATCACCAATAGGAAATGTTTATGCTCTTCAACGTCCCTGTGATGTAGGTCAGTATTATACCTGCTTTACAGGAACAGAAACTAAGACATAAAGAGGTTAACTGTAGAGAGGGTAAGTAAACTGCCAGAAAATAGAGTCATGTAGCCTCAGAGCCAGGAACAGGAGTGCTGGTACTGGATTCCCAGTTCTAACTGCTAGGCACCAACAATCTATTTAGTGTACAGATGCTCCCTGGGTTACGCAAGACCCGACTTATGCAAATTTGCACTTATGGAAAAAGTTGCATGAGCTAGAAATAGTAGGGTTGTTTTGGGGTTTTTTTTTGCATAACGTTTGGGTATACGTTACCGACTTATGCAAAATTTGAGTTACGCAAGGCCTTCCAGAATGGAACGATTGTGTAAGTTGGGGAGTGTCTGTATTATTGGCATGCTTTGATCCTAAATAGCATCTGATCTCATGAGTTATACTCCATCTGTACCCTGCCTCCCAGTGTTTGGTTACAGCAGAGGGCAAGCAAACTTCCAACAGGTGTTGAGGTGTTTGGTTGAATGCATTTATCAATAACAACAGTAAATTATTAGTGGAGGGAGTGTATTTCACCAATGAGGATTTGCATTCATTTGCGCAGCCATTCACACAGATCCTGTGGTCAAACAGCCAGAACGAAATCACAATGAAGAGATTTAAGAGGCCAGTTCCACTCTGAGCACGTGCAGGGTATCAAGGACTTCCTTCATGGGCGAGAAGGGCATTGCCATTGAATCACTTGTGAATCATCCCTATAAACTTTTCCAGGACTACTAGTTCTGTCATTGCAATGTGAACGTCAGAGCACAGATTTTATATGCATAGCACTGTCATAAATAAATCACAGGGAAATGTAATGAGAAAATATGTAGCGAGAAGTAAAGCAAACCTCTATAAGGAACGTCAACAGTGTTTTATAATTCAATTCAGTGAAGGACTGTGTAAGGAAAAAACAGTGATTTGCATGTTGTGTATTACGGAATTTAAAGAATCATGTACACTTATTGCAAGGCAATATATTAATCAAATGCAGATGACACCATTTAAGATAGCACTTGAGATTTCAAATAAATAAATAAATCATAGGTCACTATGAGCACTGAAGACAATGGCATATGAAGGTGCTCAGTACCTCTTGGGATCTGGCCCTAAATAAACATGATGGAAAAAAACATAGGTACCAGGGGAAACACTCTCTTGGATTTCAGGTTTAAAAGGAAGATTCTTTTTGGGATATCAGCACTGAACAAGGACTCAGGAGATCCGGGTTAGATTTCTGGCTCTAACACTGGCTTCCTGAGTGACTTTGGGCATATCACGTAGGGCCAGATTTTTGAAATCTCTTAGCGGTCAGTAGGTCAGGTTTTCAAAAGAGCTCAGCTCCTATCTAAGCACCGACAGAAGGGCTAGATTCTCAGAAGTGCTCAATATACAGAGCTCTTTTGAAAATCTGGCAGCATATTCTGGTTCCTAAATGGGAGCTGAGCTCTTCTGAAAATCTGCTCTCAAGGTAGGTACTGAGCACTTTTGAAAATCTGACCCTATTCATCGTTCTTTACCGCAATTCCTCATCTATAAAATGGGCAAAATAATTCTTCTGTTGTGTTCCTTGAATATATTTAGATCGCAAACTCTTTGGGACAGGGACTACCTCTTAGTTTTTGTATAGCCATCACCAGGGGCACCTCTACATGCCACCATGATGTTAAATAAACAAATGTCTTTTCAGGGACTCTCCTGTTTAAAAAAAGAAAAAGAAAAAAGCTTGATTTTTTTTTAAAGCTCCTACTTGTCAAGACCCAAAGACAAATTGGTAGCTGATGATGATAGCCATTCAATTCTGAAACACAAACCATATTGCTTTGATTAAAACCAGATGTATTGTGAGGGCATCCAGGTCATTATAGTATGAACAATATCACAGACATCCTCTAGCAATCTATGTCCTCTGACACGAAGTAGCCCTTCTCCTTCAGCCTCCTTCTCCTCCAAAGCAATGAGACTCCATGAGTTCTCCTTACATCACATACTGTAAATACTTCTGCTTGTACCCACCATAAAAGTAGGGCTAAGGAAAGAGCATTTGTCACTAATGACACTTGCTAGTCCGTTAAATTGTTGCTTTTGTTACTTATGTTTTGCTATGACGTGATACCAAAGCATTACAATTAGCTTCAGCTTTTGAATGTATTTGGATTTCAGTTTTCAGTACTTATCCGTCTATGAACTTTGACACTGAAGCTCTGAAATTGCCATCCGAACATGTTCACAAAGCCAGTGAGTAGAAAAATTGAAAAAAGAACCCAGGAGTCCCAAAGTCTGTACTTGATAATGGGAGGAATATACAAGACAAGGAATAAACATGAAAGAAGTCCCACGAGGTGTCAAGTTCTGATTCGGCTACTCAATTCTTATCTGAATTTCGCAAAACATTATGAGGAATAGCTTGAGAGTTTTATTTCTATTTTTTACTATCTTCTAGCTCAGCATCTGTATTTCCATATGCAGACACTTTGACATTTCTTCAGGCCATAAACCCAACTTAGCAGAAGACCCCTGTGCAAAAAAGAAAAGGAACAAGAAAAAAATCATCTGTAGGGTACAACAGGGAAATGAGCTCTGAGCCTGAATAGCCAAAGGCCATTTTTTTCACTGCAAACTGCCAACTGTAGAAATAATTTAGGTGTGGGACTTGTTGAGTGGAATATGAACTTGAAAGTCAAACAGGAGTCTCTTAAATATGGAGCTAAAATTAATCCCTAATTGCAATTCAGTGCTGTAACAATAACAGATTTTACAGTGACAGAAAGATACTTTAAAGTATTTTATACTTGGTGTTTTAGAAGGGAAACAAATCAAATCACATTTAGCTTGCGGTTCAGGCCCTGGAATGGAACTCAGGAGATCTGGACTCAGTTCCTGTTTCTGCCACAGACTCCCTATATTACCTTGGGAAAGTCATTTAATCTCTCAATCCCTTGGTTCCCCATCTAGAAAATGGGAACAGTAATATGTTCCTTTATCTCATGCTTTGTCTGTCTTGTCTATTTAGATGATAATCTTTCTGGGCAGGGGCTGTCTCTTGCTGCCTTTCACAATGGGGGCCTAATTGTACTTGAGGCATCTTGGTGATAAGGTAGTATAATAAGAACATCACTATTTGTTGTAGTTTAAAAGCCCCTCTTCCCCTTTCCTTGGAGAGCAGGGGTATTAATATTGTATTTTGGCTAAATTCCATCTCCAGTAATTGCATTCTGCCTGCCTAATTTCAATTTGCAGTTTCTATGGGAAGGGACATAGGGGGAGATGCATACCATCATCCTAACTGGTGTAGGCTTAAATGATTTCTGCATCCGTCCTGAAAGGTAGCTGTATCAGATGCTGAACCAAGGCATCTTTTGATAATTATTTTTCTGACAGTTTCTGAAATTTGCATTTGGGGACCCTCTTGGATAAAAAGTGTTATTATAGAATAAAACACAATATTATTATTACACAGCATTGTAGAGGTCCAAAGCATGCTGTAAAAACATTAATTAATGTATTAAGCCTCACAGCACTCTTATGAGGCAGGTAAGTATTATTAACTTCATTTTACAGATGGGGAAACTCTGGCAGAGCTAAAATGACTTGACCAATGCCATTCAGGGCAGAACCCAGATTAGCACTCATATCCTCCTGTCCCAACACTTGCGCCTTCAGACTATAGCCCTGATTAAACAAGGTACAGAGGCATGTGCATATCTTCAAGAACATGAGTAACTCTGTTGATTATAAGACACAGGGAGTGAACTAATAAATCAGGCATTAGCTTCCTAAATCAGAGCATGTGGGTTTGAGACCCATCTATAAGGCAAGAAAATGTTTGTCAAGGAAGGCCATGCTAGCAGTTAGGGTAACTAGCTGAAGACTCAGGTTCAGTTCCTCATTCTATCACAGTCTTCCAGTGTGATGTTGGCCAAGTCACTTAGGGTCAAATTTTAAAAAGCATTTAGGCACTGCTCCATTCAGTGTTGCAAAACTGACATAGGCAGTTCAGAGTCAAAGTCCCATTGACTCTCAATAAGATTTAGGATCTGAAGTGCTTAAGTCACTTTTGAAAATGAATTTAGCCATCCCAGTCACTTAAGCCTTGAAACACTGAATGCAGCAATGCCTAAATACCTTTACAAATCTGGGCTGTAGTTTCTATGTGCCTTAGTTCTCCATTGGTAAAATGGGGATAATAGCACTTCCCCACCTCACAGAAGTGTTGAGTATAAATCCATCAACAATTATGGGGTGCTTAGATACTATGGTGATGGGGCAACATAAGGATCTAAGATAAATAGTTCTCTAGTATCTTGCTGAACAGGGGTTTATGACATCAGATAATACCATCAGCACCATTAAATATTCAACTTTCACTCCCATGGAGAACTGCAGTAAATGCATCTTGCCATCTGTCAAAGAGAAGACATTGCACTCACTGGGAACTGCCAAATGTTCCATTTTTAATTATGCCCACTATATTATGATTTAGCTCCTAGGACCTGGGTTGGGCAATGGGCAGACTTCTCTCTAAAGTCTTATAGATATCAGAGTGCAGATGTAATTTCAGTGCCCACAATTTTCAAAAGTGACTAGCGATTTTGAGATCTCAGTGGTTTGCTGCCTGACATGAGGCACTTTAAAGGCTCCTGATTTTCAGATGACTGGTACTTAGCACTTTATGAAAATGATTTTATCTCATGGTGGCCCACCAAAAATCACAAGTTGTGTTTGAAAATTTTGACCAGTACATGCAAATACTACACTGTGATGAGCCCTAGAGAAAATCATAGGTTGGAGAGAGTTTCTTTCTGATACACCTGGTTAATATATACTTGTTTTTCAAAAGAGAGCATGTGTCATACAGAGGGGATACCTATTCGCATTGATCTCTAGGTGGACTACAGAGAGGTGACAAAACTTGCCTAAGGTCACCAGGCAGATCAGTAGCAGAGACAGAAGTAGAACCCAAGTCTTGGAGTCCTATCCACTGTGCCCATTGCTTCCCCTCCTTCTCCAAGCCAGGCAAAGAATCTATCATTCCATGACCGGTGATTAAAAAGACATTGCTTCAAAATGGAAACTCTGGCATAGCTGCTGCTGAGACTTCCTTTTCTTTTTTATTTATTTTCAGCAGATTAAAAACTTTTTTGCCAATCCGGTCCTGAATTAATTAGGCCACTCTCACACTTCCTTTCTTTCCTCCTCCCTCTTATCATTTCCCCTCACAATAGCACCTGTGGTGAGACACTCAGGGAGCAGTAAAACACTGGACTAAGACAGTTGTAGATTACATATGTATCCTATTAAAAAGAGTACTTGTGGCACCTTAGAGACTAACAAATTTATTTGAGCATAAGCTTTCGTGAGCTACAGCTCACTTCATCGGATACACACAGTGGAAAATAAAGTGGGGAGATTTTATATACACAGAGAACATGAAACAATGGGTGTTATCATACACACTGTAACGAGAGTGATCAGGTAAGGTGAGCTATTACCAGCAGGAGAGAAAAAAAAACCTTTTGTAGTGATAATCAAGGTGGGCCATTTCCAGCAGTTGACAAGAATGTGTGAGGAACAGTGGGGGGGAGGGGGAATAAACACGGGGAAATAGTTTTGCTTTTAATGACACATTCACTCCCAGTCTTTATTCAAGCCCAATGTAATGGTGTCCAGTTTGCAAATTAATTTCAATTCAGCAGTCTCTCGTTGGAGTCTATTTCTGAAGTTTTTTTTGTTGAAGAATTGTGACTTTTAGGTCTATAATCGAGTGACCAGAGAGATTGAAGTGTTCTCCGACTGGTTTTTGAATGTGATAATTCTTGATGTCTGATTTGTGTCCATTTATTCTTTTATGCAGAGACTCTCCGGTTTGGCCAATGTACATGGCAGACGGGCATTGCTGGCACATGACGGCATATATCACATTGGTAGATGAGCAGGTGAATGAGCCTCTGATAGTGTGGCTGATGTGATTAGGCCCTATGATGGTGTCCCCTGAATAGATATGCGGACACAGTTGGCAACGGGCTTTGTTGCAAGGATAGGTTTCTGGGTCAGTGTTTTTGTTGTGTGGTGTGTGGTTGCTGGTGAGTATTTGGTTCAGGTTGGGGGGCTGTCTGTAAGCAAGGACTGGCCTGTCTCCCAAGATCCGTGAGAGTGATGGGTTACGCCTTCAGGATAGGTTGTAGATCCTTGATGATGTGCTGGAGAGGTTTTAGTTGGGGGCTGAAGGTGATGGCTAGTGGCGTTCTGTTCTTTTCTTTGTTGGGCCTGCCCTGTAGTAGGTAACTTCTGGGTACTCTTCTGGCTCTGTCAATCTGTTTCTTCACTTGATAGAACACTTGACAGAGATCATGTAGGTGTTTGTCTCTGTCTGAGGAATTGGAGCAAATGCGGTTGTATCTTAGAGCTTGGCTGTAGACAATGGATCGTGTGGTATGGTCTGGATGAAAGCTGGAGGCATGTAGGTAATTATAGCGGTCAGTAGGTTTCCGGATAGGGTGGTGTTTATGTGATCATCGCTTATTAGCACTGTAGTGTCCAGGAGAAGTGGATCTCTTGTGTAGACTGGTCCACGCTGAGGTTGATGGTGGGATGGAAATTCTTGAAATCATGGTGGAATTCCTCAAGGGCTTCTTTTCCATGGGTCCAGATGATGAAGATGTCATCAATGTAGCACAAGTAGAGTAGGGGCATTAGGGGATGAGAGCTGAGGAAGTGTTGTTCTAAGTCAGCCATACTGTGGAGCCATGAGGGTACCCATAGCTGTGCCGCTGATTTGAAGGTATACATTGTCCCCAAATGTGAAGTAGTTATGGGTGAGGACAAAGTCACAAAGTTCAGCCACCAGGTTTGCCGTGACATTATCAGGGATACTGTTCTTGATGGCTTGTAGTCCATCTTTGTGTGGAATGTTGGTTTGTCTCAGACAGAGACAAACACCTACAAGATCTCTATCAAGCATTCTTATAACTACAATACCCATCTGCTGAAGTGAAGAAACAGATTGACAGAGCCAGAAGAGTACCCAGAAGTTACCTACTACAGGACAGGCCCAACAAAGAAAAGAACAGAACGCCACTAGCCATCATCTTCAGCCCCCAACTAAAACCTCTCCAGAGCATCATCAAGGATCTACAACCTATCCTGAAGGCATAACCCATCACTCTCACAGATCTTGGGAGACAGGCCAGTCCTTGCTTACAGACAGCCCCCCAACCTGAACCAAATACTCACCAGGAACCACACACCACACAACAAAAACACTGACCCAGAAACCTATCCTTGCAACAAAGCCCGTTGCCAGCTGTGTCCACATATCTATTCAGGGGAGACCATCATAGGGCCTACATCAGCCACACTACCAGAGGCTCGTTCACCTGCACATCTATCAATGTGATATATGCCACCATGTGCCAGCAATGCCCCTCTGCTATGTATATTGGCCAAACTGGACAGTCTCTACGTAAAAGAATAAATGGACACAAATCAGACATCAAGAATTATAACATTCAAAAACCAGTCGGAGAACACCTCAATTACAGTCCTAAAAGTCGCAATTCTTCAGCAAAAAAAACTTCAGAAACAGACTCCAACGAGAGACTGCTGAACTGGAATTAATTTGCAAACTGAACACCATTACATTAGGCTTGAATAAAGACTGGGAGTGAATGTGTCATTACACAAAGTAAAACTATTTCCCCATGTTTATTCCCCCCCCACACACACACACGCACACTGTTCCTCACACATTCTTGTCAACTGCTGGAAATGGCCCACCTTGATTATCACTTCAAAAGGTTTTTTTTCTCTTCTGCTGGTAATAGCTCACCTTACCTGATCACTCTCGTGACAGTGTGTATGGTAACCCATTGTTTCATGTTCTCTGTGTATATAAAATCTCCCCACTATATTTTATAAAAATATAAATAAATATTTTATATACAAGGAAACCAAAACTAGATATTTCAGTTCAGGAATGTTGAAGTGTTATGTTTTGACTGAAAATGTCCAAACAAAATGTTTAAATATTTCAGAACTGAATTTTTTCATAAGTTCCTGTTTCATGAAAAAAAAATGAACCTTTGACTTTTTTATCCTGATTCAGGATGAAAACAAATGTTTAAATATCAGAATTTCCCATGATAACCATCTCTATCGTATAGTGCTTTGAACAGGTAAAGCACCATATGCAAACAATGATTTGTTGCTTCAATTCACACATGCAAGTATTCATGCTGGAAGTGATGGGAGTGCATCCAATCACAAAACATAAACTATAACATATAACTCCAATTTTCAGTTTGCTAACCTGCAGCATTTGAAAATCATAAGTCAAGCCTCAAAAATAGATTGACTTAGAAATTATGAGATTTTTTTAATAATAAATGTTGGATTCATTTTATTCGTCTCCTAGTTTCCATGACTTTGGGTCACATATTAAAACTTTTCTCCACAATCATGAGAGACAAATTTATTTCCGCCCTCCACCCAGTGTAAGCTAAGATTCTTACAGTATCACATGATTCCAAAAGATGGGGCTTCAGGGAAAACACCAGTTATCACACGATTCACAATAAAATCCAACAACACTCAATTTTGAATATTTGTGATCAATCATTGATTAAAATATTGACAAAAATCTGAGTAGTGAACAGATATAGGGAATTATCAATATGCCATCATCAGAAAAAGAGCCTGAATCCATCTAAGTAGTTCTCAGTTGTGAATTATTCACACAACCTAGTCCCCATTTGGATTTCCATTCTATGGCTCATCATCAGAAGCTCCAAAGTTCAACCCAATGTGTAACTGAACTATCTCCCTGTAGCTCACGAAAGCTTATGCTCTAATAAATTGGTTAGTCTCTAAGGTGCCACAAGTCCTCCTTTTCTTTTTATCTCCCTTGGAATCTTCTGTTACTTTAATGCATCCCAACCTCCCCCTCTTCTGGTATCCTGCCTTGGTCTCTAGCCAGTGCTCAGCAGCTGCTCGCAGAATTTCAGACCCCGCAACCATCACATTACATTAGAAGCATTCATGCCACAGCAGCAGGGCAGCCAAGTGGCAAGGTGACAGTGTCACCCCCCCCCCCCCGAAAGTAAAAAGGCGATACATCAGCAGTGTCTTATACTTACGTTTCTGCCAATTTCCAAGAATGAAGAATGCAGCCAAATGGCAGCATGTCTGTGAACACGGAGCATATTTACAGTGTTGCCCAAGCATGAGACATCATGCCTGCCATTCCCCAGATGTTAGGAGTGGCACGGAAAGTAAAGCCAGGGCTCAAGTCATAATCCAGTTCTAATGCTGCACACATGAGGGACTGCAGCCACCAAACACCTGTATTTAGCCAGCCTAATCTTTTTCCATTGAAAGGCTCTCACTTTATAGCTGCTGAAGACAGCAGAAGAGAAGAATGAAGGGGGATTTGATAGCTGCTTTCAACTACTTGAAAGGGGGTTCCAAAGAGGATGGATCTAGACTGTTCTCAGTGGTACCAGATAACAGAACAAGGAGTAATGGTCTCAAGTGGCAGTGGGAGAGGTTTAGTTTGGATATTAGGAAAAACTTTTTCACTAGGAGGGTGGTGAAGCACTGGAATGGGTTACCTAGGGAGGTGGTGGAATTGCCTTCCTTAGAGGCTTTTAAGGTCAGGCTTGACAGAGCCCTGGCTGGGATGATTTAGTTGGGGATTGGTCCTACTTTGAGCAGGGGGTTGGACTAGATGACCTCCTGAGGTCTTCCAACCCTGATATTCTATGATTCTATGAAGACATTTCACATATAACAGAGAGCATGTACAGCTTGTACCAGGGGCTCTAAATTCAAGCACCTCACATTTCAAAGGAGAACAGGGGATCTGGATCTGGATCTGGATCTCCCCCACAGCAGTACTGTGTCAGCCATGTTTGCTATGCACACAGACTAACTTTCTGGAGGTGACCCTCCACAATCTTCCCTCCTACAAACAGTGCTCCTCCCTCGAATTCCATGCAGGTTGCTACAGATCAGAGCAGAGTATGTGTGTGTGAGAAAGTCTGACCTGCAGCATCAGAATGTGGAAGACCCAATGGGTTTAACCCTCATAATAGGCCAGAACTGAACTTAATAAAACTTATTATCCATGAAAGCAAGGCCTCTTTCTTAAGGGTGAGATACCAACTGACTTTTGCTTCCCACTCTGCTGACTGACACTGAATTTCAGCTGTCCTTCCATTTACCTCTTCAGTGCATGGAGTTACCCTCTGTTGAACTCCCTGCCCGCTGAGTATCTGGTGCCGCTTCCTGCTTCCTACTCCGCCTGTCCACTTTATTCTTTTATTTCCTCCTTAAACACTCACATGGCACAGATGGGCTCTTATTGCCTGTGACTTTCTAATGGAGTCATTAAATGTTAATGATAGCTTGGAATTTAAAAGAAAAAGGAAGACATCTATTAAAGCACTGGTGAAAATAAATACACATATCCAGTGGGTTTGAATGTCTGTGGGCTAATCAATAAAATAGTCCACTCTGCTATTTACTGTTTGTATTGTGGTAGCACCTAGAGTCCCTAGCTAGCAATTGGAGACCCATTATGCTAGGCAATGCAATGGTACCTACTTGGTATTTCTTTAAGTCTCTTGAGAGCGAGTATAAATTTGCCCTTGACTCAAATCCAGGGAACAACAAGGACAGAAAATAAAGGTTTCAAAGGGCTGAAATAAGGCTACATCTCCACTTAACAGCAACTAACCCTTTTCAAAAGGAAAAATATTCAGGGCACAAACAATCAGATCCTTTGCAGTGCTCCTCGGAGGTCTCGATAAAACACTCACTAATGGAGAGTCTTCAGAATCCTTGTGACACCTGATATGCCAACATTCCTGTTTAATAAGAACCTCCCTGATGGCTCTGAATGCCTCCCCATCTCTTTTTCCTTCTTCTTCCAAGATTGCTGTATGACAAAGGGGGCCAGGAAACATCAGGCAGAGTCTTTGGGGCAGCTGGCTGGCGGAAGTTCCCCTGCTTCACGAGGCTCCCCCACATGCTGGTGCAAGGGGGACTGCAGTGAATGACCCACACCAGCAGAAGGCCACCTCTGCCTTCCCGGTTTGAGCAAATGAGAATAAATGGTTCCAAATATAAAAAGTTCTGAAAAAATTATTTGTCATGTTCTGTAAAAGCTTCAGTGCTTGGAGAAGCAACATTTTAGGTTTTTTTTTTTTTTTTGCTGAGATAATTTAACTGAGTAAATTAAAGATAGAGTCACATTCCTGATTAGCTTGCGAATGTGTGCAGACTACCATGTATTTATTTTCATTCTGTTGTACAGCACCCTGAATGCACTGGCATATGTAACATACTCTTTACTAATTATTATTATTATTTATGTATTTATTCTTCCTGCCAGAGGTACAGTTTAGGAACCAGAAGCATCTCCTCCTGCTTTCAGTATGGAGTTTCAGTTTTCCAGTTCAAGAGCCCAAGAGGAAGAATGCAGCATTACCATGTCAAGTCTGATGAGGAAATCTTTACTCAGATGTTAGGTTGAGACAGAAGGGTAGGCAGTTAGAACATAAGAACAGCCATACTGGGTCAGACCAAAGGTCCATCTAGCCCAGTATCCTGTCTTCCGACAGTGGCCAGGGCCAGGTGCTTCAGAGGGAATGAACAGAAGAGGTAAGCATCAAGTGATCCGAACCAAGGCTAGGGACACCATCCCTGCCCATCCTGGCTAATAGCCATTGATTGACCTATCCTCCATGAATTTATCTAGTTCTTTTTGGAATCCTGTTACAGTCTTGGCCTTCACAACATCCTCTGGCAAGGAGTTCCACAGGTTGACTATGTGCTGTGTGAAGAAATACTTCTTTTTGTTGGTTTTAAACCTGCTGTTTATTAATTTCATTTGCTGACCTCTAGTTCTTGTATTATGAGAAGGAGTAAACAACATTCCCTTATTTACTTTCTCCACACCAGTCATGATTTTATAGATCTCTATCATATCTTAGTTGTCTCTTTTCCAAACTGAAAAGTTCCAGTCTTTTTAATCTCTCCTCATCATTTGATTTGTAAACCAAGTACATTTAATTCCTGTGATTGAAAGAATAAATAGGGAACCCCTTCTTACCAATTGCACAGAAGTGCTCTTAACAATACCTTAATACGTTGAATTGTGATGATAAAGATAGATGGAGTGGGGTATTTTCACAGATTCGGGTTCAGATTCTTCCCTGGTGTCAGATCACTGGAGTGGGGATAAACACGACGATATATTTGGTCTTTTTGTATCCAGAAGTGGACATAAAGTCCACAGTATATAGAAAACATTGGTGCTGATTCTGTTTTACCCCATTTGTACTCTGGCATCACTTTATTAACTTCAGTGGATTTATTCCCAATGTGTGGAACTGAGAGTGGAATCATTCTACTGCGGTCTCTGGCCCAGATGAAAATCATACTGCATTAAATCACCATTGAGCTCTCAGCTGTTCAACAGTTTAGCCAAGTTGCATAAGCAAAGTTTCCCAGCATCAGCATCTGCTGGGTCGCTGCATCCCACTTCCAGCTGTTCTTCTTGATGAGATCAGGAAGAGAGAGTGTCTGGAATTCTGATTTTCCTTCAGAAGCCAACTAAGTATTTTTGAGACTTCTTTTTACTCCCCCACCCCTTCATTTCATCACTCTCCTCTCGTGGGATTATTTATTTGTTACAAGTCACTTTTCCATCTCTGACTCTGTCATCTCTTCCTGAGGTTTTCATAGAATTATAAATCCCGAAGGGACCATTATGATCATCTAGTGACTAGATTCTAGTCTGACCTCCTGAATAACAGTGGCCTTAGAGTTTCACTCATTGATGCCTGCATCAATCCAATAACTTCTGGTTAATCTAGAGCATCAAAGGAGGATGTGATATTTATACAGATGTCAAGAATATCAAGAGTTATAATTAATGACCAACAAAATTTTTGTGGAAGGGATATTAAACCTCATACATAAGCCAATCTCCATGGGCAGTGGGTATCATAGGCTGGGGGAGGCTGTGTCAACCAGGCATGGCCCTGCCCATGCTCCGCTTCCACACACCCCATCCTGGTTCCTGCTCTATGTGGCTAGAGTCCAGTTTCCACTTATTATTACCCTAAGAGAGAGGTGGAACCAGACCAGATCCCTGAATTAAATCACTCCTGAATTTGGGGGGTTCAGAATACATACCTAGGTCTGTGTTTGGCAAATGGAACTTGTTTTTGCTGGGCCAGATTCTGCTCCCAATAAGTAGTATTTTATCCTGCAAGTAAGGGTAAGATCAATGTGATAATTGCCAGTTAAGCTATTATTCATTTGGAATAAGGGTGACAAATTGGGACCATATAGAGCCGAACCTAAAATCCAGATCTTAAAAAGAACCTAATATTTGAAGTGGTTGAAATATGCATTCAGCTCCAAATTTTGTGGTTTAAAGCTCATCTCTGCTCTAAAGCTAAAGGGGTGCTTTTTCAAAGCTGTTGAAACTCTTGAAGTTGACAGGAGCTCTGGGTTCTTTGGCCATAAACCCCTTCTGAGTTGTGTCCAGGCCCATCAAGAGCAAGAAGTTTGGAATGAAATAAAGGGTTCCATCAACCTCAGTAGATTCAAAAGCAGATACAGCATAGGGAGTAGAAGCGCAAGAGTGTTAGCACCAGGGACGAGTAAGATAACTGGATTGTGATCCTTGATCAAACATTAAATCCTTTTATTATTACTGTTGTTTGTTAGACTGATTTGCAATGGGAATTAGATTTCTTGTTTTCTGTGTGTCAAATTAAAAAAAAAAGATAAAGAACTATAAAAGAATAGCTAACATATGGAGAGTGGCACTGGCTGCATAAAGATTATAGATTTTATTATTTGTTGAAATGCAAATGTCAGTATAATCTCATGGGTTGATGCTATGGTAATTCCACTAGATTTTCTAAAGTGGAGATGCATTGTATGAGATGCTAGCCTTTTGGATGATTAATGTAGTATACAATGTTAACCCCGGAGGTTCTGTATCCCACATCTACTAACATTCTATATTATGCCAACCCTACCCAAGGTAATGTCAACCAGAAGTACAAGAAGGCAGCAGGTGCACAGATAACAATTGTTTGCTGCTTCTTTTTGTTTTTCTTCTTGCAGAATAGCAATCATGTCCCTGGCACTAGAACTTCAGATGCTCTTTTGTTTCCAGTCATCCACCCTGCACACTATTCCAGTATTGACTTTATAATAATATTTTGCACTTCATTATATCTGCTCTTGTTTGCAAGTGGCTGGAGCTGTAAAAGAGAGTGTACGTATGGGGAGGAGGGATTCCAAATCTCTTGCTGACTATGTGATTGAACAAAAATCTCAAAGCAGAAATCCCTACAAACTTTAATTGTGGTCTACATATTCCTGGGTGATAGACACCATAACTATTATTGCTCCCATTTTAAAGATAGAGAAGCAGAGGCCCAGATAAATTGAACCCCATAAGTTCACACAGCAAATTAGTGGTGCAACTCAGAAAACATTCCAAGAGTCCTGACTTACATTCCCAGCTCTAACCACTAGATGAGACTCCTTTCCTCATGAGGCCTGCAGTTCAAGACCCATACATTTTGCATCACCAAGGGCCACTGCAAAAGGTTTCTGTCTATTTATACTTGTGACTTCTCTTTGTTTTTCCCTTCTAAGTCTGTTTTTGACTGTGTGACAGACTAGGACATTGGATGGAAAATTCAGCATTTGCAATTCAAATTCCAAGAATACTTGTGGATATAATTTGAGAGGTTGTAGAATTAAACAATATAGATTTTTCCTATATAGGGCAAAGTGGCTTCACAGATATTATTCAGTTAAGATCCAGAGATGTTATTAATATGATGCTTGTGCATGAAACTCACAACAGGCAAGGATTTTGTACATTCAGCATTTAGTTATCTTTTATCCATTAGCAAGAAGCAAAGCAAACATCTACCCCTTATATTCATGCCCCAAGCTAAGCAAGGGGGAATGTAAAAAGGTTTTTAGAATTACAAATAGAACCTTTAAATTGTAGAAACTTGCTAATTTCCTGTATGGAAAGCACTAGAGAACTTCTACTTTCTCTCCCCAGTTGTTATTCAAATCACAGTCCCGAGCCAAAAAAAAAGAAAAAAAGGAAATAATCCTGCCAGGAATTTAGTGAGTTTTTCTTTTTGGAGATCAGGCAAAAATGCTGCATATTTAAATATGTAAATTGAAGTAAAACTTAGGTTCCTTTTTATTTTTTTTTAAGAAGAAAATTTTAAAAAAAGAGTTATGGGGTAAATATTCAAAATTAGACATATGGAAACTATAAGAATTCACTCAGGTAATTGTGAAAGTGGACTATGCATTTGAGTGTGCAAAATATGAATTTACATATGTGAACATTAAGATTTAGCAACTCTATAGCACTTTGCATTTTTAAAGATGTAGATATAAAGTAAGAGTAAAATTCACTGCCTTAGAGGAGGGGCAGCATAAATCCTACACCGCTTAAATCCCACTTAAGCTTACAAAACAGAATTTAAGAGGGACTTAAGCGGCTCATAGGTATTGTGCACAGGGGTGAATTTCACCCTAAAGGTTAAAGCTTATTAGTATCACTCTTGCCTCTAGTTTAAATGACATTACTGGGACTAACTGCCTGAGGAAGATGAGTTTTAGTCCTCACTTCATATATATTTTGTGACTCTAGAAATGTAAATCACTGAAGAAACGCTAAATATTATGATAAAACACAGATTTGGATATGCAAGTGCACATTTTGAACATATGTTACATGCAAAACTATCTAGTTCCATGAACATATTTTGCAGCATTTGACGTTAATGACTCCTCAATCTTCACAACCCCCCCCCCCCCCCCGTGAAGTAAGCCAGTAAGTACTGTAAGCTCTTTGAGGTAGGGGTCATCATTTGTTCTGTGTTAGTACAACACCTAGCACCGGGGTGGCCAGCCTGGGGCTCCGGAGCCACATGCGGCTCTTCAGAAGTTAATACGCGGCTCCTTGTATAGGCCCTGACTCCAGGGCTGAAGCTCCAGGCGCCAACTTTCCAATGGGCCGGGCGGTGCTCACTACTCAACCCCTGGCTCTGCCCCCATTCCACCCCTTCCCGCCCCCTCCCCTGAGCCTGCTGTGCCCTCGCTTCTCCCCCTCCGAGCCTCCTGCATGCCACAAAACAGCTGATCGGGAGGTGCGGGAAGGGAGTGGGAGGCGCTGATCAGTGGCTGCTGGTGGGCAGATGGTGCTGGGAGTGGGGCGGGGGTGGAGCTGTTGGGGGGGGCTCCTGACATGTTACTGTGGCTCTTTGGCAATGTACATTGGTAAATTCTGGCTCCTTCTCAGGCTGGCCACCCCTGACCTAGCATAATGGGTTTCTGATCCAGGACTGAGGCTCTTAGGTACTACGGAAATACAAATAAGAATAATAATTAATTACTATGCTCATTTTTACAGATCAGAAATCAGAAGCAGAGAGATTGGAAATTTCCCAATACCTCACAATGGCTGTATCCACAGCATCGAGTTCACTTGCATGATTCAACTGTGAGTTACTTCCTACCAGCTAGCCTATCACTGGAGCGTGCAGCCACGTTGCGTCAGGGTCATTGAGGAAGTGGTGGAACTGAGGGTATGTCTTCGCTGCCAACGCTAGAGCACTGCCATGTCAGCACTTTAACGTGGCTGCGTAGTCACGGCACTGCAAAAAAACCAGCCTGTCATAAATATAAAGGGAAGGGTAAACCCCTTTGAAATCCCTCCTGGCCAGGGGAAAGCTCCTCTCACCTGTAAAGGGTTAAGAAGCTAAAGGTAACCTCGCTGGCACCTGACCAAAATGACCAATGAGGAGACAAGATACTTTCAAAAGCTGGGAGGAGGGAGAGAAACAAAGGGTCTGTGTCTGTCTGTAGTCGTCTTGGCCAGGGACAGAACAGGAATGGAGTCTTAGAACTTTTAGTAAGTAATCTAGCTAGGTATGTGTTAGATTATGATTTCTTTAAATGGCTGAGAAAAGAATTGTGCTGAATAGAATAACTATTTCTGTCTGTGTATCTTTTTTGTAACTTAAGGTTTTGCCTAGAGGGGTTCTCTATGTTTTTGAATCTAATTACCCTGTAAGATATCTACCATCCTGATTTTACAGGGGGGATTTCTTTATTTCTATTTACTTCTATTTTTTATTAAAAGTCTTCTTGTAAGAAAACTGAATGCTTTTTCATTGTTCTCAGATCCAAGGGTTTGGGTCTGTGGTCACCTATGCAAATTGGTGAGGCTTTTTATGCAACATTTCCCAGGAAAGGGGGGGTGCAAGTGTTGGGAGGATTGTTCATTGTTCTTAAGATCCAAGGGTCTGGGTCTGTAGTCACCTAGGCAAATTGGTGAGGCTTTTTACCAAACCTTGTCCAGGAAGTGGGGTGCAGGGTTTTGGGAAGTATTTTGGGGGGAAAGACGCGTCCAAACAGCTCTTCCCCAGTAACCAGTATTAGTTTGGTGGTGGTAGCGGCCAATCCAAGGACGACGGGTGGAATATTTTGTACCTTGGGGAAGTTTTGACCTAAGCTGGTAAAGATAAGCTTAGGAGGTTTTTCATGCAGGTCCCCACATCTGTACCCTAGAGTTCAGAGTGGGGGAGGAACCTTGACACAGCCCAACGAGTGGAGTAGCTCCCAGCGCTGGGAACGTGGCTACCGTTGCTGGGACACTGTCTACACTGCCACTTTACAGTACTGAAGCTTGCCTTGCTCAGGGGGATGTTTTTTCACACCCCTGAGTGAGAAAGTTTCAGTGCGGTAGAGTGGCAGAACAGACAAGGCCTAAGAATGGATCTCACGGTTCTTGCTTCCCTAAGCTGAACCTAGACCACGCTGGCTTGAACATACTTGCATAAGGACTGTGGCAAAATCCCTTGTTCACCTCAGTAGGTTCAGTCCTTTTTAGCCTTGGAGACTCAGGTTTGGGGCAAGGCAAATCTGTATAGGTGGCACAGGGTCTGGCTACTCTTCTCCTCAGTCAGTCCCTTGTGCTTGTTTTCCTTCCCTTCTGGGGAGCAACTGCAGCCTCACTACTGGGAAGATCTGGTGTCTTGCTGCAAACAGCCTACTGGCAACTTCCCTGCTCCTCTCACTCCTTCACTCTCCCCTCCTACCACCCAGAGGAGGGTTTAAAAAGGTCCCAAGTAGTTGGAGTCAGCTGAACCTAATTGGTTCCCTAGCAACCCCTTTTCCAGCAGAAACTTATTGCCTCATAGTTCTCTCTCCTCAGTGGATAGGGAGGGGGCCTTTTAATCCCCTGGGACTAATTACTACCCCCCTTTTGTAGCTGTTTATCCTGGGTTTACCACAGTACATACTTATCGGTATGCACATATATCAGTTTTCCACATGCATTTCTATGTTTTGCACACCCAATAACCTGTATGTATTCATGGGAACCCCAATTCAGCAAATCATTTAACTAAGTGCTTACATCCCTCCTTGTTCAGAAAAGCACTTAAGCATGTGCTTAACCTGAAAGTCAATGGGACTGGAGAATGTGTTTCAATGTAAACATGTGCTTAAGCAGTTTTCTGCATGGGGCCAAGGCCAGTTACTCAGAGAGAGATAATTGACAGAGCTTTGCTGCAGTTAATGTTACTAAGTTGATTTACACCAGCTGAAGAACTGGCCAACAATTTTTCAAAACATGTGTAAGTCTACAAGAGCTCATGTACCGTAGACTAGAACTGGGTAAAATTTTTCAGATGAATAATCCATTCGAAAAAATGCAGTTTTGGTCATCCTGAAAATATTCGTGAATTTGACATGAATATTTTTGGCTACTCATAATACAACGAGCTATCACGCTGCTGATAGTATTATTCTTCCTTATAAACCTTAGCCCAGTGGTTAAAACCCTCAGCATAGATCTGCAAAACCTAGTTTCAAATCCCCACTCTAAAACACAGCCTCTCTGGGATTTTTTTGGATTCACCAAAAATCCTGAAAAAACTAGTTTTTTCAATTGTTTGGACCAGCCATCAAACCCAAAAATCAGTTATTCACCCAGCTGTATTGTAGACAACACATTTTAAAATGGTGGGGCCTTAGAGATTAACTCTAACTTTTATTTTTCTCCATTTTCCCATTTCAGCTCTGTGCATAGAAAAGGTCTGTATAAGGAAAAGACATGAATTTTACACTCAGCCACAGGGATATTTGGCAGCTTTATGTTACTGACTTAAGGTGAAGCAAATTCCATTTTAGAATTTGCAAATGAGCTTTAGCCGTTTCAAAACGAATGCTAAGCTAAAGCTTGGGCCCACTGTGCTCTTTGGACACTGTCTCTCTTTCTGCTTAGTTTCATGCCAGCCCCTTAGCACGGCACTAAAAGTCACAGTGAAGAAAAAAAGAAATACCACTTGAAATAAAAAGAACTGTGAGCAAGTGATGCATGCAGCATGGTTTCTAGCGCAGGATGGGGCATCAGGTTTACTGGGTTCTAGGCCCCCAATGACACTGAGAAACTCAGTGAAATTCTCCTTTACTGTGAAAAATAATGTTTCCTAGCTTTCATATAGAACCTTTCATGCAGTGATCTCAAAGCTCTTTACAAAGGAAATAAGTGTCATTATCCCCAGTGGGTAAACTGAGTCACAGGACAGTGAAAGGATTTGCCCAACATCACACAACAAGCTACCAGCAAAGCCAGGAATAGAAACCAGGTTTCACACATAAACCAGGGACCTAGCCACTGGGCAACATTAAGAACACTTCTCCCTTGCTTCACAGGGGTAATGTTAAATTAAAGTTTGTGACCTGCTTTGAGATCTGCAAATGAGAGGTGTTACTGAGCATTACAACTGCTTGTTATTTACCTAGCTCCTCCATAAATGTTCATAGTGCCATACACAAAAATAAAGGTAGACTCCCTGCCTAGAACACATTGCAAGCTCTTTGGGGCAGGGATCATATTTTTGTTCTGCATTTGTACAGCACCTAGCACACTTGAGTCCTGCTCTATGACTATGACCCTTAGGCGAGATGGCAATACAACTAAATAAATAATAAAGAGCTTACAAGATAAGGACCAGTTTCTGATCCCTTACCTTGTGCTGAGTAGCACCTTGGCAAAGACTCTCATTAACTTCAGTGAGCTTTACATCATGCCCTTAGTCTTCGTTGAAAAGAAATCCTTTTGGTGATATGAAGAAATGTTGCTTAGAAATACCAAAGTCTTGTTTTTGAAAATCACTGCCCATTTCAGCGTTACCAGGTGCAGAGTACAACGTGCACTCACAAGAGTTTGCATGTGAGCCTGGAAGTTTGCACACTGAAAGATGGGGGCTGGCCACATCAGGATTTCAGAAATTAGCCCTCACTCTTTACTCATTCCATTAGATAAACTGAATGTGTGACCCCATAGAGAGCTGGTCGGGAATTTTCTGACAGAATGTTTTCTAAACATAACACGCCAATTCGTCAAACCCTCCACAGGGAAAGATCTTCCTCAACAAATCTCCCAATTGGGGTAAAAGTTTGAAAAAAAAATCCAAATGTCCTGTTTCAATTTTTGAATAACAAAATGTTTAATTTTTCTGTTCAAAACAACTTTATATTTCAAATGTTAATTAATTTATACTAAAAAAAGATAGAATGGAAAAGGTTGAAATCTAAATGAAATGTTTCAGTTGACCCTATGCAAAAACATATTTTGGAGTGGCAGTTGATGAAAAAATGTGACACTTTGACTTTTCATCCCAGTTTGGGTGGGACATTTTTTTGAAATCTTGAAAATTTTCATGGAACAGAAAAAGCATTTTCTGCCCATCTTTCATCCTATGTTCATGTGAAAACACGTAGATATTTGGGCTTATTTCTATGGATTTGAATGTCACCTCAGCCATTCAATTAAGCAAGCACTTTCCCACTCTTATTTAAAGAGACCAAAAGAATGAATGCAAAGCATTGTATTCATAGAGCATTATGGCTGAGATTTAAATATACCAAAGTCAGGAAATTCAAAGTTATGAATCCCCCAGAAACATTAATTTGGCCACATGTCATGTATTCATTAAAGCCTAAGTGTTAATAAAATATACACTAAAGTAGAAGTCCCCAAAAACACAAAGAATCAAGTTACAGGAACTCTTTCAAGTTTTTGATCTTTGCCTATTTACAGTCACAGATGTAATGTTGTAGTGACAAAATTATTTTTATACTCTTTTTATGAAGGTCAGGTGTCTAAGTAGCTAGCCTGGGGGACTGAGACTCAGGAATCTTGGATTATGTTCTCAACACTGCTAGTGGCTCTGTGTGTGGTCTTGGACAAGCCATTTACCCCGTCAATGTCTCAGTTTCCTCACCTGTAAAAATAGGGGTAATAATATTTGCCTGCTAATAGAGGGGAGTTATGATAATCAATGGATGGAAAGCATTGTTGAAATATAATAAATTATTATTATAGTTTAATAACAAAGGGCTCCCATTTAGAGAAATAGGGAGCCCTGGAACCCTGCCTTGGACAGGCTATCAGCATCACAGTTAGCAGTGCCGGGACAACAGCAGTGTCTGTAGGAACCCTAATCCTGTTGCATATGGGAAGGGGAGTGGGCAGAGCTGGGTTCTACCTCCATGCCAATTAGAGCAGCTGAGCCAGAACACCCTGGAAAGTAAAGAAGAGGGAACCAGGAACCAGATTGTGACTCCGATTCTTGAAATAAGGTCCCTTCTATGATCCTGGGACCTGCAACTACTTTCTGTCCCTAAGGCTTGCAGCAAATCTGCCACTGAGCCTATGAATACGCACGCATCAGTTGCAGCTTCTCGCTATCTGTTGATCTAAGGTACTTATATGACCCCCATTGTCGTGCTACCTGGGCATCGCAGAATCTTTATTGTATTTAGCCTCACAACACAACCATGAGGTTGGGCAGTGCTGCTATCCTTATTTTACAGAGGGGGAGCTGAGACTCAGAGATGCTGAGTGACATACCCAAGGTCACACAAAACGTCCGTGGTGGAGCAGGAAACTCAGGCTGGTGCCCTCTCCATAGATATAGACTAGCCTTCCTCTGTCCAGGGTAGTTTGCAGCATTTCTTCTTTCAGCTCTGTTTTATATAACACCCCCCAAACCTTGGGACCTGTATTTGATCTTTGCTGCGCAGTCCCATCTCCATTGTGTTTCTGCCCCAGGCATTACACTATTTTGAAACAAGCCAGTAGAATTTAACTAATGAAAGGTGAGCTTTCATCAGAGGGATGTTTTTATGTCTTCCGGGGGCTGGTAGCTCACAAAAACAGCAGGAATGGAGCACTGTGCCTGGCTGATGAGCAATTAAGATTTTTTTTTTTTAAGGCAAATCCACTATTGGCAGGGTTGAGAAACTGAACACTAGTTGCTCTTTTGGATTTACAGTAATTATCCAGGCAGATTGTCAATATCAATTCCCAACCTATGCAGCTCTTCCACAGTGTTCTGTGTGACTGTCCCTGAGAGGGAAAGATGGTAAACTGATCCAAAAGAATGCCCCAAATGGGAAATGTTAGGAAAACTTGAAGAGCTCAGAGATTGGGTTTTGAATTTAGCACCCTAGGGCCTGACTCTCCAGTAAGATGGAGTAATTTCCACTGAGTTCCATGGGAATTACTACTACACTGCGAGGTGAGAATTAGGCACCTAAAGCGTAGCCAATTCCTGAATTAGCAGAACCATTGCAGCTTGTCAAATTGGGCTGGGGGAGCTCTTGAAAATAGATTCTCTCCAGCACTTCTGCTCTGAATCCCTGATTCACAATGTTATTTAGGCATGTGTCTAATTTTAAGCACGTAAGTATTCCCACTGAAGTCAATGGAGCTTCTCATGTGCTCAAAGTTAGGTTCAGACTTAAGTACATTGCTGAACTGGGGCCCTAGAGCCCGATCCAATGCCCAGTGAAGTCAGCTGAATGACTTACACTGACTCTTCTGTGGGCACTGGATGAGATCCTAGCCCATGCTGGAAATACAATGAGAACAATTGGGTTCCCATGTCTGGTTGCATTCCAGAAGCACAGATTCAGGAGAAAATAGAAAAAAAAAGTTATCCAAATGTTTCAGAACCTCAAAATTCCTCACTTCAAGTGCAGTATAAGGGTTAGGGCTGGGTCTGAGGTTGTGTTAGTCACCATTAAAACCTTTCCAAGTAGGTAGCATTTTTCTGTGAAAATGTAGTGTATGGAATACTATGAATATAGCTGTAATATTAATTACTTACAATGGCATTCATAAAGAATTGAATGTTGTCTTCTGCATTCTCAGCTCAGCAAGTCCAGGTTTTCACTTTCAGCAACACTTTTTTAGTCCGGAGACCGCTTCCAGTGACATCAATGGGAGTTTTTCTTTCACAGGAATGAATGGCATACAGGCTCCATATTTACCTTAAAAAGTGAACATACATGCGCCGTGGTAGAATAAGATTTGGTGTAAGGTGTCTTTTATTTGATCTTTAATAATCAGACACAGCCTCTCCAGCTACTAATCCCTGTAAATCAGTGCAAAAGGCTAAAAATATGAGTACATTTTTGCAGTACTGAGAACTTGATATGGATTTAGGAATCTGACACTAAGCACCCAGGCTTGAAAATGGTGGCATGTTATTACCCTCCCTCCTCTTCACTTGCTGTGACAAATGTTCATTCCTAGTTTGAACTTCAGTCAAGTCGTCTACAAAAATAAAAGACTCAATCTAGTACTACAATGAATTGTGCTGCTGCCTATGCACCAGAATCTTGGCTACCTCTAACAGGAACATTACCCCTCTCCCTCTTCAACTCCGGCTTTCTGCCATCCCTAACATCCCACTTAGAAACATTGGTTGACTTGGGCACCTCTGGCAACTTAATCGAGCAGGAGTTCATTAAGGGGCATTAAAATATGCCAAGGTACTTGACAAACAGAAGGCAGATGCTCTGCATCCTAATCATAAGGACTTCCCAATTGACCTTCAACCTGGAATGGAGGTCCCTTTTGTATGCATTTATTCAACTTTGACTTCCACAGTGGGAGCATCTATCTTCTTTGTGGCTAAGAAGGATGGCTCCCTCTAACCTTGTGTTGATGATCAAGTCCTAAACAAGATTGCCATCAACAGTCAATACTCTCTTACTCATCAACAAATTCCTGAAAAAAACTCTGGCTCAGGTCTTCACAAAGCTAGATCTGTGTGGAGCATAAAACCTGGTCAGAATCCAACAGGGGGATGAATGGAAGACAGCATTTTGAACCAGATATAGCCATATGGTCATGACATTTGGTCTATGTAATGCCCCTGCTACCTTCCATCATTTCATGAACAACATGTTCAGAGATATCTTTGATTAATTTTTGATCATATTCTTAGATGATGTTCTCATTTCTTCAGAAAAACAAGAACTCCATAACCACCACATTGTTCTTGATTGGCTTCACCAAAGTCAACATTACGTGAAGCCTGAGAAATGTGAATTTGACGAGGATATCCTGGAGCTTCTGAGCTATGTCATCCCTCCAGTGGGACTCACCATTGACCCCCAAAAGGTTACAGCCAACATTGAGTGGAAGGCACCCTTGAATATATGCAGAGTGCAGTGGTTTCTTGGATTTGCAAATTTTTACTGTTGATTCATCCAAGGATTCTCGACCTGGTAGCCCCTACAATGCCCCTCCTCAAGAAGAGAACAAAGTTCAAAGTTCATCTGGTGCACTGACATGCAGGCCACTTTCAACTTGAAAAAAGCATTTATCCTTCATAGTTGAAACGGATGCCTCAGACTTTGTGGTAGGTGCAGTCCTCTTGGGGTTTAAAGGCTCTCACCAGTTGCTTCCTCCCTGTGCCTTCAGCTGTTGGAAATTGACTTCTGCTGATAGAAATAAAGATGTATGGGACAAGGAGCTCCAGGCCATCAAAGATCACTTCAAGGAATGGTGCCATCTTCTTGAGGGGACCTGCACCCCATCAAGTCTGGAGAGACCACAGAAATTTGGAGCATCTACAAATAACATAATGACTCAACCAATCTCAAAGTGCCAATGGGCACTTTTCCTCTTCTGATCTGACTTTAACGTTATTTACCATCCTAGGACTAAAAACGGGAAGGTGGACACCTTTTTCTGCAAGGTCGAGAACCATGAAGTGGAGCAGAAAAACCTCCTTCACTGGAAGTTTTCAAAAAGAGGATGGATAGTCATCTGTCTTGTATGGTTTCTTTAGACACAACAAATCCTGCATCTTGGCAGGGGGTTAAACTAGATTACCCTTGTGGTCCCTTCTAGCCCTATGATTCTATGATTCTAGGAAGCTTGCACCACTGTTCTTAAACCCTACCACTTTGTGAGATCATTACTGGTCATCTGAAGAACACTAACCATTCTTTGCTTCCAAATGACCCATTTACAGCATCAGTTTGTCAGACTATAAGAACAACCAGTGCTTCCCCAGATTAAAGGTCTTATTTACAGAGAGACCTTTTTTTATCATAGAGTTCATCTCTACATTGCTGAGGGCAGTTCCCAGCTTCTGATGCTAAGGTTGTTCCATGACTCATCCATGGTAGGACATTCAACCAATTTAAAACCTGGAAGCTGATCACTAGATACTTCTGGTGGCTAACCCTATGAATTGATGTTAAAAACTGTGTTAGGTCCTACAGCCTCTGCTCTCACACAAAGAGACCACAAATAAGGCTTGTGGGCCTCCTTTAGTTCCACCCCCACCAACACACGTCCACACACATCTGTGTCACTGGGCCACCCTCTCAATTGAATTTATATTGGAGTTACCATGCTCTCAAGAGCGCTCAGTTATCCTGACTGTAGTGGATCTCGACCAAGATGGCCCATATTATTCCCTGCCGTACCATGCCATCTGCCCATGAAACTGTGCAAGCTTTCCTGCAGAATGACTTTGGATACCACGGCATGTCAACATGCATCATTTTGGATTGAGGTCTTCAATTTGTTGCTTGATTCTGGAAGGAATTTAGTTGTCTTCTTGGCACAAAGCCCCTCACTTTGACCGCCTATATTCCCCAGACTGATGGCTAAACTGAAAGAGTCAATCAAATGGTAGAGCAGTATCTCTGGCATTTTCTGAATTTCAGTTGGGATGACTGGCTACCACTGCTGTGTTTGGCCGAGTTCGCGTACAACAACAGGCTTCAACCCAATGGACCCCATTCTTTTCAGATTTTAGTTTTCACCCCCAATTCCATTCAGACTGGGCTGAAAGATATAGATATGGGCCTCCGCCTCCAGAAAACACACCAGGAACTCAAGGACCACTTATCTGCTGCTAAAGAAACGTATAAGCATTATGTGGACTAAAAGTGACAGTCACCCCTAACCTTATAGTAAGAGATAAGGTTTGGGTTTCAACTCAGGACCTGAGAACGGATTATACTTCAGCTAAGTTTGACCACCCATACTTAGGTCCTTTTCAGATCATCGAGCAAACAAACCCAGGGTACATTAACAGGGATAAAAGACCTGCAGCATGGCTGTGGCTGCCCCAGGTCAGCTGACTTAGGCTTGCAGGGCTTAGGCTGAGGGGCTAAACATCTCTGTGTAGACATTTGGTCTCGGGATGGAGCCCGAGCTCTGGGACCCTACAGCCTGAGCCTGAATGTCTACAAAGTGATTTTTCAGCCTAAGAGCCCTAGCTCCATGAGCCCAAGTCAGCTGATCTGGGCCAGCTGAGGGATTTTTATTCCTGTGTAGACATACTCCCAGTGGCCTTCAAGCTTCGGCTCCTAGGATCCCTCCAGATTCGCCCCATCTCCTATGCTTCTCTCTTCAAACTGTTCATCAACAACACGGTAAACCCTCTGACACTCCCAGTAATTGTCTATAGGCAGGAGGAATACAACGTCCATCAAGTCCTCAACTCCTGATGGGTGTGGGGGAAGTTCCAGTATTTGATCGCCTGGGAAGGGGTACAGGCCAGTAGAGCAATACTGGGAACCAGAAGAAAATGTTCACACTCCTGATCTCATGAGGGATTTTTACCAAAGTTCAACAAGCCAGGGTCAAGAGCCCCTAGGAGGAGCCCTTTGGGGGCAGGGGGAGTACTGTCAGGAACTCAGCTGATGCCAGGCATGGTTGCCTAGTAACCCAATGAGCTCAGCTGGGCCCAATAGACCCTCACTAACTCACTGTGCTCCCTGATTGGAAAGAAGGGGCAGATCCCCATTTAAGCCTAGTAGCAACAGCAACAGCAACAGCAGTTCAGGGGCTGACTTCCTGCAGCTGAACGAGACTTGCTTTCTGTACCAGTTCTTGCTCCAGCCCAGGTCTGCTCCTGCTCCAGCCCTAATCCCTGCCTGCCTTTGAACTCCTGGTTCCTGACTCCTTGCTCTGTTCATTGGTTTGTCTCTGAGTGACATTGGGTTCTGCCTTCTGATTCTTCTCCAACCACTAGACCAGACTTCTGTACCAACCACTAGGTTGCACTGCCTTCACCCTAGTGTGTTACTATAGCTCCTTCTGTTTTCTTTTTCTCCGTGTGAGTCTTCCTGGCCAAATTCCCCATTGCAAGCCAAAAGTACTAGCACAGGAAGTGCTATTCGTTCTCATCCAATCAGGGAGCAGAAACAATAAAATGTGGCATAATGGACCGATCAAAATAGGAAAGCACAGCTCAAATTTTGAATGTCAGGCATTAAATACTTTCAGAGCACAATTCACAATCAATCCACAAAGTGAAACAAAATGTGATGAATACATTTGTATAATGAATAGATAAGAAATAATCCCGTTTGATTTGTTCTGTTGATATTCCACAAACAGAAGTAGAGACTACACAAATCAAATAAATGATTAGTTGTTTTTCTTGCTCATCTCTACTAATTAAGCCTTGCAACATAACTGTGAGATAGGTCAATTGTACTAGGTCTCTTTTGCAGATGACTTATTTGAGACACAAAGAATTTATCTGCAGTGCTTATGGTCATAGAGATGGGCGTGAAGGAAGTTTAGTCCTGACTCCTGTAATCCTCACTGGACATTGGATTGGGTCTCTTGAGCCTCACAAAGCCCACTTGCTTAATGCCTCCTCAAGGCAAAAGTTATAAACTTGATAGTGTTTTCCTTGAACCCGTTCCTTTAGGACTTTTGAAGGCACAACCAACGCTCGTAATTACATCTCCGTAAGTCTGGAGTAACTCGCTCAGAGTCTTTGGCATTATTTCAGATTTACATCAGCGTAACGAGAGCAGAGCATGGGCCATTATATCAATGCAGATATTTTTCTCTTTCATAAGTGTGCCTAGTGATTATGAATAAAAGGGGAAAAATAGGATCTACATGGAAATAAACAAACAAACTTCCTGGACTTATATAATTTATACAATAGTTTGAAATCAGATATGTACACCATAGCTGATGTGTTTTCTCTGTGCCTCAACCTCCTGCCGTTTGCTTTATCAATTGAAATAGAACATTTGTGGGAATTTTGCTGGTATATGTGAGCCATGTGCTTAGATTGCTGATTAAAAATGGAGTGATTGTGGGAAACCATCTCACAAAAATATTTGGCATGGAGTACTGTACAATTACTGGAAAAAACTAATGCTTGACTACAAAAGTGCTATGATATTAAATAACATTCTTCTCAAAGATCAAATAAAAAATTGTTGATTTTCCAGCCATAATTATCATAAGATATAAAGTAGTTAAGATACTAATAGCGATATTGGCTTGCATAAACCACAGTATCTAAGTCAAAAAGATAGACTATATACAGTATGTTGTTTACACTTTTTGTAATGGAGCCTGTGAACATATAAAGTTTGACTGAACTGTGGGCACATCGTATGTTTATGCACATCATGCTGTTATAAAGATAGTGTCTATTAATCTTTTCTAAGGTGCACAAGCTAATTTGGGGTTCTGATTATAGTGCATACTGGGCATAAACTGCCTTGCACATACACTGATAAAAATCAGAAGTAACTTTGCGGAAGTCAGTGGAGTTATCCTGCAGCAAAACTGATATAAGCAAGAGGAGGAATCTCAGTAATCTGGAGATATGTATTTGCTAATATTACTTGCCCCATTACAGGAGCTAGCTGTAGATTCCACCATTGACAGCAGGCCTGGAATGTGAAGGAGTATTCCAGCACAATATAACTTCACTTTGGATAATGTATTTTGTATGACCCAGCTATGGAAGTTAAATAATAAACAATAGCAGAGGGAGATCAAGGAATGAAGAGGATGAGGCAAGAGGAAAAAATATAGATCAGTTTTCAGCTGCAATTTGAAAAGATGGGGATTCATGAGATGGAAAGGTCTGGGAAGGCTAATTCAGGCTTTCAGACACATCCATCTGTCTGTCAATGACATCTAGGCACTTATCCAGCAAAGCCCTTAAGCATATGCTTGACTTTAAGCACATGGTTAGTTAAGCGCATGCTTCAATGCTTTGTTGGGTTGGGACCAGAATGGTCAGCACCTTGTGGGAAAGGGATCTCTCATGAATTCCTTGCCAAAATATCTTGATACTGGAAAAGGAAAGCTGCAAAGAAAAAAAGCTTTTGAAACAAAATTGGGGAGATTGCATGAAGGGGCAAAGAAGGTGTCAGTGTGATATGACATGAGGAAGAATGGATTAGAGAGAGTCAGAGAGCAAGCGATAAGTTCCACAAGATAGGGAGCAAGTCAATGGAAGGTTATAAGAGTCAGGAGGACAAGTTTAAACTAAGTCCTGAAATGAATGGAGGCCCAAAGATGTTGAGGATGGGTGTGTCCATAATTTGGGAGTCTGTAGAGAGTGAGATGTTTGGAAGAGCCTCCAACTTCATCCGACTAACAAAAAATGAATGATTCAATGGCACATTTGCGAGGTACCAGTTACGGATGAATCACAGGGAAAGTTATGTATTTGTTCTACAAAACGGACATCTCCGAATGCCTTTTGTAACTCAGGTGCAGACCTGTGCACGCCCTTAATCTGCTGCATGCAGAACTGATCAGAATTTGAAATATTTGCAAGATCTTCAGAAGATGAGGCCTGCTTCTAGGAGATGCTGAGCAGCTGCAGGTCCTTTTGATGCCACTCGGAGATGTGGATTCTCAGTGCTTCCTGGGAGCAGACCACCTTCTTTTCAGAATCTTTCTGTTTCAGGCCCTGTCAGAAAAATATTGAGCCAGATCCTCTGCTGGCACAATTCATCATAGCTTCATTGATGTCAATGAGCCACACCAGTTTACACCAGATGAGGACCCAGCCCATTATTTAAAGACCAGCCATTAAAAAGAAAAATGAGGATGCTTTAATGAATTCATCCCACAATAAAAAGAGGTATAACAGCAATAGGCAGGAGCACATGAAAAGCTTTCATAACGTGAAATATTAGCCTCCTCCACCCCAGTGTTCACATTCTAAAATCTTCAATGCTTTCTTCTTTTGGCTAATTTCAACAGCTAGCCAAGCTGGTTTATAAAATCTTTTATTTATTTATTTTCAACAGGAAAAGAGAAGAAAACAAAGAAAAATGTAGGTATTCATTTTCTGGCTATGCTGGCAGTGTATCATTAGAGAATGGTACGCTGATCAGAAATTTGCTGAACTACTGGCTACTTATGTGACCAAAAGTCCTGAAGTCAGCTGTAGCTCACGAAAGCTCATGCTCAAATAAATTGGTTAGTCTCTAAGGTGCCACAAGTCCTCCTTTTCACTTTACAAAAGTAATTCTAAAACTTCCCCCAATAACTTTGCTTCTGGATATTAGGGCACCTAATACTCCTCTGAAGAGTTTGTGAAACTTATATATATATTTTTACATTTTAATTTTTCACTCAGTCCTCAGTGACCCATGTGAACTGCCTGCTGTAGCCCAAAACTGATGTGTCAGATGGTTTAGAAAAAGCAGGGAGGAATGTAAAAGATCCGTATTAGGGAGGAATGAGGAGTGGGAGTGAGAGGAGTAAGGGATTCAATTTAAAAAGACCTCAACATTATCTTTTTTTTTTTTCAAAATTAAGAAATAAAAAATTAGGGTCCAATACCTCACTCACTTTGCAAACCCAGTACCAAGTTGTGAAAGGAAAGCAGGAGGTGGGGGGAGGTCACAATATGTTGATGATTTTACTACAATTCTAAAGCAAAGAAAATAACGTTTATGAAATACTTGGTGCTGCCAAACCCTTCAAGCCTGTGAGGTCAAACTGACACATTTCTTACTCTTATGTTTATTGTAAATGCCAGAGGGTCATGAAAATGCTTGGCTTCAAATAAGGGGTCTCAGACCAGAAAAGGTTGAAAAACACTGCCTTAGGCAATGGTGCTGCATTTCATTTCTTCTAAATACACCTCCTTACTCTGCCCTAACAATGCCACATATGCCCCTGGTATCCTAGCTGGCGTATAACGCCCTTCTTTAGTGCTTCCCAACTATATCTAAGTCCACACTTCACATAGTAAAATGTAGTCTATGGAGTAAGGAAAAAAAGACGAGTATGGGAACAACAGAACTGATATCCTTCCCAGTGGTATTTAGTATTTCCTAATCAGTGCAGCCTAAGGGTCATCAGTTGATTTAGTTGGGGATTAGTCCTGCTTTGAGCAGGGGGTTGGACTAGATGACCTCCTGAAGTCCCTTCCAACCCTGATATTCTATGATTCAGTTACAGTGCCTTCAAGTGAACGGAATTACAGTTGGATAACTGGAGGTACGCTTTAGCCCAATGTGTGTTTGCACCAGTGTAAATGATGAGAGGAAACTGTCCAACACTGTTATGTGGTCCTGTCCTACTGGCGCGATGGTTTAATTATGAGTAGGTGAAAATTAGCACAGCATCTTAGGGCTGTTTCACTGGAGACGATAGGCCAGATTCTCAGCTGTTATAAATGCACATAGCTCTATTGACGATGCTGATTTACTATAGCTGAGAATCTACCCTATTATTTCCATTTGCTCTCCTAAACTGTTGTACGCTGCTGCTGTGTGCCATAAAACAGCTGCTGCGTGCCAACCCAGAGGAGGCGGCATTTCAGTGGAGGGAGGAGTTTTTCCTGTACATATTAGACAAGGGTCCAAACACTAGAACCAAAAAAGCTTGAATTCTAGGGAATAGCCTATATCCAAATGGTACGATTTACATCAACCTCTAGCATATATGGGTTGTGAAGTTTGTAAAGTTCTTCGGGACTGGAGAGGCATATACATGTATAATATTATTTCCATTCTCATACTGTATCCTACTTCTTTTCTCTGTCCCTCGCTGTGTTTTTCTTTCATTTCCTTCGCAGCAAGCCTGGGCTCTTCTTCAAGATAAGCAGTGTGCCATTGCCCTATTGTTCTCAATCCTTGGAAGGGTCAGACTGAGTAGACAGCCTGCCTGTGTTTTTAAGTTATTTGCACTGGGCTCCAGCATGTAGCTGTTTACTCAGTTAAAGCTGATCCCTGGAATACACTATAATTTATTGCTGTGTACCATGGTGTCCCTCACTACTTCACAAAAGGATTCACAGAGGCAAACAGACAATAAAGAGAATGTTGGGACTTAAAAAAAGACCCACTTTATTCTTCCTTGTCTTTATGAAAAATAATGACATGGAGCATGCAATATTATATTATTATCTTTTTAACACCCATCATAAATTATGCACATATATTTGCACATAATTCATTTCTACCTGCCTAGCTGGTGCACTTATTACACATTTACTTGCTTCATTAATGCAATATTCCTCTTTCTCTTCCTCCCGTAAAAAACGACTTTTGTCTCTAAAGAAGAAAGTTTGAAAGTTTATTAAACTTAAATTGCCCAGTAGCTGGGCTCCAGACAAAAAACGTCTTTGTTTTTAAAAAGAAAAAAAAAAGTGCAAAAGGTCCAAACAATGAAAGGCAGGATGTATATATAAAAGAGGAAATGAAATTTAAGGAGAAGAGAAACAGCCTGAGAATAGAAGAGCAAGAGAAGTTAATGCACAGTCAGCTTTTGAATTCGGGAATCTGTACGAGAAATTGGCTTCAGAGCCGAAGATGCACAGAATTACGATAGATTTCTGGATAATTAGGCATGAGGAATAGTAAATGATATATTCACTTACTGCATTTATGTTCTTTTAAAGGGACCTGGAGATTCTCTTTCTCTATGAAATGGTTAGAGGTTTTGGACTCTACTGAGATTGTAATATAAAATGACACCAGAAATTCTAGCTGGCTGTGATTGACCTCGCCGAACTAAATAAAGAGGTTGTTTGTTTAAGATAAAGCATTACTAATATTAAATGAAGCCCAGGGTAGAGTTAGTAACACACAACATTACTGTCTGTGGCAACATTACTTCACTGGAAGCCTCTTTCCAGATTATTCCCATTATCTAGTAAAGGGGGCCTACACTATCAATACCCCTATGGCTGCAATCCATGAGCGAGGATGTCTACAGTAAATCCCAGTGCTCAATATGTGCATCATGGTCCACCTGATTTGAACTCAGCCGTTGTTCTTAGTTGTTGGGAACTACTTGGGAAGATAGTTATGAACACTCAGCAGGAACTAGAATTTCACTTTATCTACCATGCCCATCACAAACTGAGATCATCAATATGTAAAAATGAAAGAGATGAGAAATGACACGGAATCAAGACAGGGTACTTAATGAAAAAGTGTATGGGCAGAATTAAAGAGAGCTTTGAAAGGATGTGAATCTTGAGCAGATTTGGAAACAGGGAAATAATATGGGAAAATATTCTCTCTGAGTCCACTTGGAATGTGAACTTTATTTTTCGCTGAGTGTCATATGAGAAAATTCTAAGATGGATTTGTCCTTCAACCTGGTATATTTAACATGACAGCAGGATATAGTTCAGCTGAGTTCATGGGAGAGGTACAACTCAGTTATATAAAGGGCAAAAATAAATGTAATAGGACATTTGAGTGATGACTTGTTTGAAGGAGCAGGGAGTTGGTGATTGTTCTCAGATGTGATAGACAGTAACATATTTTTCCTCCTAGTAGAATTAAACAGCATTATAGAATTATATACATTTAGTACGGACAAGACCAAATAGGTTATCTCTTAGGGCTAATGTGGGATTGTTTCCTACATTATAATTAGAGCTGGTCAAAATGGGCTGGGGGCGAAACAAAATTAAAAATGGAATGGAACATTTTCATTCAGCGTTGATATTTTTCCAGTTTTCAATCAAAATATCACCTCCCTCCGGCCAGAAAAACCACAAATTTGTTGTGGTTTTATTTTGTTTGCTTGTTTCTCCCTTTTTTCTCCTTTGAAGGAGGGAAACAAAGAGAAGCAAATGGGGAAGGGGATCATAAAACTGAAACTATTTTTGTTTCAGAAAAAACTGAAGAATTCTGCAAAACTATATCAAACAAATGCAAATTTTCCATTACCTTTGAACATTGTTACAGCAATATGCAGCATTTTTTAACCAGCTCTAGTAATAATGCATAATCACCCTGACCAAAATCTGGAAGTGTTCTGGTGTAGATCAGAACTTCATAAATGCTGTTTCTCTACATAGTTTCTCCACATAGAAGCAGGACCTCAGATGTGAACATGATATGAGAATCAGATTCCAACTTCACAGCTTGAGACTAGATCTAAGAGCTTGTCTACACAGTGCATTAGTCTGCACCAGACAGGTGTAAATTGTATTGCCGTGTGATGAACTAACTGGCCCATCTGGACTCTGCTGCTTGCATTCCTATTTCAAACAGTACTGCATTAGCATGTGCTAGGGAACATTTAATGCACTTCAATAGTGTCCACGCAGTCATTGCTTCCTTTGGGAGGTTGTTCCACTGCCTAACAGATCTCATTGGCAGGAAGCATTTCTGATATTCACTCAGAATTTTCCCTTTCTCAGTTGTATCTCATTACTCATGATTATATCCCTTTTAATCATATTCATTCAGCTTGCAAACCAGCCCGATTACCCAAGTCTACTCACTGACCTTCACACTTTAGACGATAAAATCGGAAAGTGAAAAAAATCCAATGATATTTTACTGGCCTCTAAAAAAATAATGTCTTGCCCCAGGCAAATGGATGAGTTGAATTTTGCAAGTCTGTTCCACATCATTCCTCTTCCACCTCCATGTTTACATTTTCAAATATTTCTACATAGCTGCCATGTTTCTCTCTACCCACCACCTCAGAAATGTGGCTTGGCTCATGGGGCAAAATCCTCAACTCTAATCTGACTTTGTTTTGAGTTTCAGCTACACTAGGTTTAAATATTCTGCACTCATCGAGCATGTAACTCTCAGAGCCTTTATTGAAAGCCAGTGCAGATTATATAATAAGGAGCCGCTGGGCAGCTAAGAGCTCCACCATGTGGATCAGAGAAAAGAATTCTGTATAGTACCAAACTCCATCAGCTTTCACTGAAGACAAGAAGAGTTAAGGATACTCAGTGCCATGAAGGAGGGACTCACAGGATTAGGCCCAGAATCTTTTATAGCTGTGTTTAGAATTCCTGAAGGCACATTAATGTGGTTTAGTATCTTGCTCTAATTAAGTTACAGGACTAATGTACTCAAAGTAGTTCAGTAAAAGTTAAAACTCACTGACAGAAACAAACAAACCATAACCAACTCATGTACAAAAGAAATGTCAGAGCCAAGAACACTGAAGAACCACTGGGCTGCACCAATCACTTTCCACCCACAAATATGTAGGCTAAAGTGACCGTTTGCACAGTGAAGATGCCTTTCCTTCATTTGACAGGACTATGAACCATACAATATTTAGAGGTAACTAGAATCCCCCTTCTGACTGTGTTATACAGCAGTACAATTAAAGCTATTATAAAACCAGATTTTTTTTCTTTTTTAAGAATTTTTGACAATTCAACATTATTTCTTGCTCCTGATAGGAATGAAAAGTTGAAATATCAAAAACAGTTGTGAACTGGGAAATTCTGAAAAATTTCTCATTGGTAGCATGGAAATGGAAAATATTGACATTTCAGTCAATATGACAATATTTTGAAGCAAAAATTTTCATTTTGAGCTGACACTTTGAAATGAAAAAAATCGTTCATTATTGATTCAAAATTAGATTTTTTTTCATTCTGATGCTCCTGGTTGGAAAATTGAAAAAAAAAATCAGAATTATGTTCATATATACATATTTTTCCATTGGAAAAGATATATCATATAAAGATATATAATGGAAGAATAGGTTTTTCAGTCAAAAATTTTGACCAGCGCTAAATACAATTTTTGGAAATGGGATAAAAGGTTGAAATTTCAAATTTTTCTGTAGAACAGAAATTCTGAAAAAAAAATCATTTTGGAAATGTTAAAAGGTTTCATTTTGATTTAAACAAAACATTTTGACATTCATGAACTTTTGGGCTGGTTGGTTTCAAAGTTTTCAACATTAAACTGAATTTTCTATGGCTCAATGCCTTATGGGAGCTATGATTCTGGCCACTTTTCTAGCCTGTGAGCCTGACTACCTAGCTGGACTCCATCTCCCATGATGCACCCAATCATGTAACTCCCATGATGCACCCTGCAGTTAAATCAGAAGGTAAGCAGCACATTGTCTTAGGAGAGATACAGTCCTCCAGGAAGCCCAGCCAATCAGAGAGAATGGAAGTTGGAACTTTTATTCCCATGAGGCAGTGTACCGTAGGGAAATACAATTTAATGTTTTGTTGAACTGATTCAAAATAAAAAGCTGTGGGTCCGTTAAAAAAACTGCAATATTCCAACTTCCATCGAACTGACCTGAAATGAAACATTTCATTTCAATTTTCCTGGCAGAAAATAATAATAAAAAAATCAGCAGAACCAAAATTTCCCCATCGATCTCTTGGGAAGAATAACTTTTCCTGGTGAACTGGCTGGGTGTAGTCTCTCTCTGCTCTTCAATTCATTGCAGTGGTGGCAGGACACTAAAGCCGACTTAAAGACTATGATTCTGGTTAAACCCCTAGGACGAAGGTTAATCTAAAACAGGAGACAGAAATGAGGTTTATTAATCTATATTTTGGAAGCAAAATTATAAGTGACCTCATTTTCAAAATGGCTGAGCACTCCTTAGCTCCCTCTGACCCCAACAGAAGCTGTTGGCTAATCAGCCTTTTTGAAAATCAGGCTACTTATTTAGGAGCCTCAGGTTAGGCTCCATTTTGGCATATCTTCGCTCTAGTGTGTCACTTCTCTTGACGACTGACCACTTTGCTAGGCTTTCAGCTGAGATACTGTGCTAGGGAAGAGGGACTTTTTGTAGCTCCTGGGGGGAAACAATGGCCTGGGAGAACATGGTCCTGAATCAGCCATGTCCCTTCTGCAGGGAACTGTGTTCAGTCTGCTTCATTTTCTCCATCCAGGGTATTTAAGATGAGTGTAGACTAGTGCTCTAAGGGTTAACCATTCAATGGACTTTATCATCCTGCTGCTCGAGTACCCCTGTGAAAGCCCTGAACTTCACAGCCAGATCTCAAACTGGGACCCTGTTAGTCCAGGGGAAGTAGCTCTACCAGATCTGGACAAAATAGATTTTCTGCTGAAACAGAGACTCCTGCTAGTAGAGCCAGTAGGAGCTGGGCTGAACTTTTCTTGGCTGGAGGTTACTCTTTGCTCATCTAGCACTCACATGATGCACCATATCACTTTCTATCTCTGTTTGAAGCTATCTCAGCATCTGTGTAGCAGCATCAATTTCTGGCAGGGTGAGGGGCAGGAAAACATTGTCCCTTGTCTTGAAAATGTATTTGAAATAGAAGCTGCAAAGCAGCATAGTCACACAGCAGACAGTAGGCTAATTTGAGAAACCATGCAAGGGGTATTTGTCCCATATTGCTAGGGTTTTATAGCCTATTAACTGAACCTTAACCACAGAAGATGCTGAAAGTGTAAAAACACAGCAATGTGCTACCAATATTTAAATGGAGCGCCAAGAACAATGTCCCCCTTTGGCCTGTGATAAAACCCCATGTACTGGAGGGATGTATACTTATAGAGAAGAGGATGATGGGATGGGGAATCTATTCATTGCTTTTCCCAGTTAAACAAAGGTTTCTCATGATCATAACCAAGGTGGGGGACTATACCACTCAGCAAACTGACTTATACTGAGTATACTTTGGTGGAAATGTTTATACTTGGTTCTTGGAGGGGAAAAAAAGATAAATTGAATGCGAAATTCTGAGCTTGATTATCCCAGCGTAAACAACTTCAGTGGAGTATTTACTGCAGGTTTATAACATAAAAGTACAATCAGAATCTGGCCCATGTGGAGTATATTGATAGTACAGCTTGGGCCCAATAGTGTTCAGTAAATGCAAGGGTGAGAGAGTAAGAATGAGTGTGAGTGTGTTTTATGACAGAGAGACCATAGTTTTCTCCCCTGAACAACTATTTCGATAATATCTGTAACTTGCTGCAATCTGGTGCAAAACTATTTGTTCCCCCAAAATGTTTACGGGAGTTTCCAGGGTGTCATATCTGTAGCACTAGAAGGGGTGAGGTCCATCTGAGGCAGGGAAAGAATCCCCCATCCTGCCTTCGAGTTTGGTTATGGAACTTAAAGACCCCTGCTGGGCCTGTTATCTGAGTCCAGCCCATCATGTCCCCGTAAAAGCAATTGATCATATTTTGGAGGGAATGAGAAGAAACAGGAAGGGGTTAAGACTGGCCTGTCTATGTCTGAGATGCTTCATCCTCAGGTTATAGTGGCAAGGACATTAGGATAGTAACCTCTTGATATTTTTCTATGTCCAGACATATCCCATTAGGAAGCAAGGCTTGATCATTCTTTTCTTAAATTCTGGATTACAGTAGGCACCAAAAATGTAATCAAAGGGAGCTTTCCTATTGGGGAATTTTATATCACTGTCAAAATTGACATCCTGCATATCTACCAATTTCAAACCAGAACACCACCAGCCTTTTCACAAACCTGGCCTCAGGTTTTCAATGTGCTTTCAGGAGACTGATGAGTGACACAGCTTTTATGTTTTCAGCTTCCTTTCCTTTTTGCACATCTCCATCTCGTTCTGCCACTGCCCTCTCTCTCTCTGCCTGTATGAGACGCTGAGCCCTCCTCTCTGTCACTCTATTTAGCTGCCCTCTGGAAAGCATTTTGTGATGCTTTGAATGGAGGATGCAACAGAAGAAAAATTGTGTTGAATTATTACCATAGAATCATAGAATATCAGGGTTGGAAGGGACCCCAGAAGGTCATCTAGTCCAACCCCCTGCTCAAAGCAGGACCAATTCCCAGTTAAATCATCCCAGCCAGGGCTTTGTCAAGCCTGACCTTAAAAACCTCTAAGGAAGGAGATTCTACCACCTCCCTAGGTAACGCATTCCAGTGTTTCACCACCCTCTTAGTGAAAAAGTTTTTCCTAATATCCAATCTAAACCTCCCCCACTGCAACTTGAGACCATTACTCCTCGTTCTGTCATCTGCTACCATTGAGAACAGTCTAGAGCCATCCTCTTTGGAACCCCCTTTCAGGTAGTTGAAAGCAGCTATCAAATCCCCCCTCATTCTTCTCTTCTGCAGGCTAAACAATCCCAGCTCCCTCAGCCTCTCCTCATAACTCATGTGTTCCAGTCCCCTAATCATTTTTGTTGCCCTTCGCTGGACTCTCTCCAATTTATCCACATCCTTCTTGAAGTGTGGGGCCCAAAACTGGACACAGTACTCCAGATGAGGCCTCACCAATGTCGAATAGAGGGGGATGATCACGTCCCTCGATCTGCTCGCTATGCCCCTACTTATACATCCCAAAATGCCATTGGCCTTCTTGGCAACAAGGGCACACTGCTGACTCATATCCAGCTTCTCGTCCACTGTCACCCCTAGGTCCTTTTCCGCAGAACTGCTGCCTAGCCATTCGGTCCCTAGTCTATAGCTGTGCATTGGGTTCTTCCGTCCTAAGTGCAGGACCCTGCACTTATCCTTATTGAACCTCATCAGATTCCTTTTGGCCCAATCTTCCAATTGGTCTAGGTCCTTCTGTATCCTATCCCTCCCCTCCAGCGTATCTACCACTCCTCCCAGTTTAGTATCATCCGCAAATTTGCTGAGAGTGCAATCCACACCATCCTCCAGATCATTTATGAAGATATTGAATAAAACCGGCCCCAGGACCGACCCTTGGGGCACTCCACTTGATACCGGCTGCCAACTAGACATGGAGCCATTGATCACTACCCGTTGAGCCCGACAATCTAGCCAGCTTTCTACCCACCTTATAGTGCATTCATCCAGCCCATACTTCCTTAACTTGCTGACAAGAATACTATGGGAGACCGTGTCAAAAGCTTTGCTAAAGTCAAGAAACAGGGTGGTTCTCACTAATACCATGGATAGCCTACCCCAGGATATAACTGGGGAACCATATACAACTGCTCCTCTTCAAGGCTGGGGCAGCAGTCTGTGGAGAATTTAGTATATTCCCCTACATTCTCCACAGCTCCAGGTGTTTCAGGTACAACTGTGTTCATGACAGAGCCAAAGGGACACTGCTGAATCAGTGACAGAGACAGGCATAAAACCTGAGGAGTCTTACCTTCCCAGTCCTCTGCTTTTGTCCACTAGACAGGGGATGATTTTGTAAGCCTCTACCTGGAGATGTTTAATAGAATAGAAAAGAAAGTGGCCATATGCAGCAAGTGCCTTTTGTACCAAAAGTCCATCAAATTGCTTTTACAACTGAATGGGTAACTGTGATGAATGTGTGGGCTAGCATAATGGCCATTATCAACCCATCGGTAGCTCATAACATCTTTGGACTTAGAACTTGTTTAAATGAAAGTGGAAGAGTTGAACAGGAAACAGGATTGATTCTCTGCTTATTGTTTGTTTGTTGTGGGTTTTTTTATTCCCTGCCTCTCTCACACACACACCTCTTGAAACCTACTATAGCTTCTGTCATAAACATACAGCTAAGGGTAGCATAAAATCCTTCTTTACCCTGTAAAGGGTTAATTCCGCTTTTACCTGTAAAGGGTTAAGAAGTTCAGATAACCTGGTTGGCACCTGACCAAATGGACCAAGAAGGGGAGAAGATACTTTCAAATCTGTGGGAGAAGATTTCTTTGTCTGTGTCTCTCCGAGCCAGCCAGGAAACAGGGCAGGGAAAAATACATCTCCCTAAGCTATACCTGAACTAGGCATCTAGTATTGGAGAAATAGAAAGTAATAGGAAAGAAATGTGTTAGGTTATCTTTTGTTTTAGCTTGTGAATTTTCTCTGTGCTAAGAGGGAGGTTTATCCCTGTTTTTGTAACTTTAAGTTTTGCCTAGAGGGGAAATCCTCTGTGTTTTTGAGTCTTTTGTTATTCTGTAAAGTACTTACCATCCTGATTTTACAGAGGTGATTCTTTTACCTTTTCTTTAATTAAAATTCTTCTTTTTAAGATTTTTCATTGTTCTTAAGATCCAAGGGTTTGGGTCTGTGTTCACCTGTACCATTTGGTGAGGATATTATTCTCAAGCATCCCCAGGAAAGGGGGTGTAGGGACTTTGGGGGATATTTGGGGAAGGTAGGGCTCCAAGTGGCCCTCCCTGAATGTTTGTTTAAATCACTTGGTGGTGGGAGAGATACTAAGGCAAGGAATCAGAGTAACAGCCGTGTTAGTCTGTATTCGCAAAAAGAAAAGGAGTACTTGTGGCACCTTAGAGACTAACCAATTTATTTGAGCATGAGCTTTCGTGAGCTACACTCACTTCATCGGAAGGAAGGAGTTTGTGCCTTGGGGAAGTTTTTAACCTCAGCTGGTAAAAATAAGCTTAGGGGGTCTTTCATGCAGGTCCCCACATCTGTACCCTAGAGTTCAGAGTGGGGAGAGAACCCTGACAGCGTCTTCAGTTGCCATGCGATTAATGACCAGAGTTAAGCAGAAAAGACCTTGGATTGTCATCAAACACAAAAGAGCAGCATCTCTATGAGCTTAACGTGCTGTCAATACTGCACAGCACTGCTAGCAAGCTGGACACGCTCAAGCTGATGTCAGAAATAAACCCTGAACCTTCTGGACTAATGGCAAAAATGCTACCAATTGACCCACATGGTGATCATGGGGATCCCACCACAGCAGGTTCAGAAAGCAAACATACATCCTAAGTGTGAAGCAGCCATTTCATACAGGTTCTAGCTCCATTATCTTAGGAACAATCTTGGAGTCATAAGGCCTTGACCAGAGAGAAAGAACATAGGAAGTGAATAACACATTTATTTGGTCTTCAAACACGGATATTTTTGAAGTCAATAGAGACACATTATTCAGTTGCATTAGAAAGTCACTGCTAATATCTGACATAGGTGCTCTACAGAATAACATCCAGTGAGCTGTGACTGGCACGCTATGAAATGTTTTGCACATAAAATGGATCTTTATGCATGTCAGGTAAATACTTCTAGGACCAGTATTGGCTAGTGGTTATTTTAAAGAGCTGAAAATTTGGGAAGCAAATTTTAGCTGAGTCTTTTGCTCAGTTGAGTTTTCCCAGGCAAGTGAGTTCCACAAAACAAAATCGGTTGAATTCTGATATTAAACTAGTTTTATAAACATTAAAAAAAATTCCATTGGTAGTTGACATATGTAAAAGGAAGCTTTCACTAGGATGAGAAAACCTGGGAAGTGACATTTTCCTAAATGCAAAACCTCTACAGAATGCAAAAAAATTTCAAAACAATGAAAATTGTTCTCATAAACTTGACAAAACTGATGCAATTTGCAATGTTTTTTGTGTTTATTTTGAATGAAAAGAATGAATCTGTACAGTTTTGCAACATTTTTTTACACTAATTCTTAGAATGTATATCCAACCCTAAGCAATGTCATGAGATTTCCAGTAACTCCAGGGCTTGACTGGAAATACTACAAGAATGGCCTTTCCCTAATAATGCCAATAGCTCTGCTTCCAGTTTAACACAAAAAGGTAGAGAGAGGTGCATAATCAAAGAAGACAATACAATGTAAACTTTTATATGACGTTCAAGGCTGGTTCCAGTTTTATGTGACTTCTTCTCTTACCCAAATCAGTTTATCAATTCTCTCTTAGGCAGCACTTGTTTCAATTTGATTTTCTGACACATCATCGAGAACAAAAAGAAAAGGAGGAGTTGTGGCACCTTAGAGACTAACCAATTTATTTGAGCATAAACTTTCGTGAGCTACAGCTGAAGTGAGCTGTAGCTCACGAAAGCTTATGCTCAAATAAATTGGTTAGTCTCTAAGGTGCCACAAGTCCTCCTTTTCTTTTTGCAAATACAGACTAACACGGCGGCTACTCTGAAACCTATCATCGAGAACCTGGTTTTTGTGGAATTCTACTAGTGTCACCTCATTCCCAAACCATTTTGCTAATGCATCTCATTTCTGTGGCATCCTAATAACACCTCCATAAGTAAGGCATTGGTGCAGTACAACCCCATTTCTCTGGCATTGTTCGAGTCCCACTTCATTACTAAAGCATTGTTTTAGTGCCATCTCCTTTCTGTGGCATTATTCCAATTTCTAGAAATTATTTTGAAGACCTGAACATTTGGGAACTGAAATCCAGTGGATCAACCTACTCAATCTAGCCCCTTCTCCTGAGGCCTCTGCTTTACTTCCATTGCCTCCATTCATCCAGTGCTGGCTTCCTCTCGGTACTTAAGAACACAGGAATATAGGCATTGTCTTACCAATGACAGCAATCCATCTAATTCAGCACCCTATCTCTGACAGTGGGAAATACCAGATTCTTCAGAGGAAAGTAAAAAAATCCCATTAATGGACAATTGAGGAATAACCTTTACTCCTTGGTAATCCAACAGGCCTAGTGAATCTCTCATGTGCTTCCTGCTTCTGACATAACTGGAGAACCTCTTCATATGTTTCTGACAAAATCCCTCTTAGCTTCTTAATTTCCTTACATATTGACTACTACAGTATATGCTCCCTCCTGTCGGCTTCACCAGGGGTGAGTTATATTTAGGATCGACAGAATTAGATGCTTTAAAATAATTTTGATGGATAATATCATTTTAAAGACTATTTTCATTTTTTATCAATTTTACATGTTAACAGTTGGGCAAAAATATGGATTTTCATCAATTTTTAGATTTTTATCCATTTACATTTTCTCAGTTAGGGAAATTATGGAGGGTCAGACAATGGGGGAGGCTCAGACAATAATTATTTAATGACAGTAGATGCTGAGATGTTAAAAAGCTTTATAACTGTTAAAACTCAAACTGTCAACATCCGCATGTCAAAATTTTAGCCTTAAATCAAACGCTGGTAAATTCTCAAGCAGTATTTTTCTTACTTTGCCTATCTGTTAATTTCAACTATTATTGATGGAAATATTTTTCCATCGATTTGTGCATGTACAGTGAAATTGACGTATATCAACATTTACCGATAAAAATCTAATCCTTCCAAACCTAATTATACTTAGCCTCAGATTCCTGAATCTAAAACTAAATTGACCCAAAATAGAATTTGAAAAAGCTGGTTAGAAAGAAATGTGCTGAGTTGGCCCACAGTGTTTCTCCCACTGTCCGATCTCAAGAGAATTCAGGTTCTGTTCTGATGTCTTTGATTTTCTTGAACTCTAGGGCTACATTGTCAGCTGGTGTAAATAGAAGTAACTTCATTAACTTCAATGGAGCTACACTGATTCATACCAGCTGAGGATCTGCCTATTGTACTGCACTCTGGTCTTATGCACACTTCAGATCCTGCTTTTACAATAACTTGTATTAAACCAAGAGATTCTTTTTTCCTATACTTTCCCCAGCAGTTCTCTCTTTCCCTCTCTCTCACAAACACACACCTTAGAGAAACAAGCAAGCTTCCCTCAACCCCGCACTCATCAATTCATTTCAGTCTTAGAAAGGAAACACAGTTAAGTTATCCTCTGAGGATAGCATAATTCTAAACCAAATCTTGACTGTATGAAATACATCTGGTCATGAAGCAAAGTTTGTGAGATTTGCTCAGTGAAATGTATATATTTAATTTGACCCCACTGGGGTTCCCTGCATGAATACTCTCTTCAGTTTTCTTTCCATTCCTTGCATTCTCTGATGCTCAATCATTGTAGTTTATAAATGGTGACCCCCCAACACACCCTTCCTTTCCCCCCTCCTCCAACACATACACAAATGTGCATGCACTAGGAATATTCAAGAAGACCATATTTGGGATGAGATAATCCTGGTGCAGTGATCTTGCTGTGAGTGTTGTGTTATGGGTTCAACAGCATGGTAATGTCTCCCTGGGTTCCCTTGTTTGGAGTACTGTAAATTCCTTTGGCAGCTCCATGCAGTGATTTATGACAGTATTTCTTGCTGTTCATTTTAAGCCTGAAGGGAGAATGCAGGTGCGTCTGGGAGCTTCTATAAAATAAGCTCCAAGAAGATGCTAGTTTGCTGGTGTTCAAATCTCTTTGAATTGGGGCTCTATCTTAGGGTCAAAAACTTCCTTGTCCATCATCGCTGCACGTGCAGTCTGAAATAGCCCTTGTCAGCTGCATCAACATGTTTTGCTGCTAGTGTTCACATCAGTGGGTGAAGGACAATTACCCACATTTGGGTAAAGAGGATTAATTTCATTTCCTAGTCAGCTATTTTCTTAAATGGCTCTGGGGAAGTACATGTATGTTTCACAAGAAGACAAGCCAATACTCAGTCTGGGTGCAATACAGCATCTCTCATATGCAGAATGAAGTCTTTTCAGAGCCACATGGAATAGCAGGAGAAAAGACCCTTCATTGTTGTTTTCACATTCTGAACTTACGCCAAACCAAGAGCAATTGGTAGGCAGGTTTTATCAGTTAAATATAAGTAGGTGAGGATGTGATTCTCCATGGCAATGGACCTAGTGCAGTCCATCACTAAGAAGAGATGTTATCACTGGTGTGGGAGGAGAATTTTGACTTTGCAGCATTTACTACACACTTTGCATAGGTGTAAACAACTGTACAAGGTGTTAGTATGAGGCCCCTAGTGGGACCTGTGATGTTTACAGATAGCTGATCCTGTTCCCTGCCAGGGCTATTTTGTGCATTAGGGTCATATATCATGAAAGAGGGCATGGCCCTATGCCCCAGTGATCCCCTGGCTGCCAGAACAACCTTTCATGAACTTGGATGGTAGTGCAAAGCAGAGCAGCAATCTATCAGGACATCTGTTTGGGTGGCCCTAGGATCTATGGGTACATAAAGGAACCTTAAATCTACCTTCACTCCTCTTCTCCCTCCTGAGTTTCATTGAGCACAGCTCGGATGTAGCCCAGGCTCTGGGACAGCTACTTTCAATTTCAGAAGTCCTTGCTGGCTGGCAAAAGCAAAGTGTCACACTGGAACAGATTCCAGGCTGGGGTATGGCTTATCTGTGCCATGCTGCTGATATAAAGCAGCCCTAGAGCCAGAGTAGCTGGCCCTGGGCGGATTTCTCCGGAGCAGGGATACTCCAATGGGCTGGAACTGGTGTATGAGCTCCTAAATTGTCTCCCTCTTCTCCCCTTGGATGCCAATATGGACCCCCTGGGCCATTTGCATCCAGCACAATTTAGAACAGACCTCTAGTTGCTTAATATATGTAGAGGGTCTGCCTCAGGAGCCACCCTGCCCAGTATCAGAGATGGGGAGTGCAAAAATGTCTTAAAGCACAAAAAAACCCTTTTTCAGAGACAGTCCATCCCTGAAAAGCTTACAGTCTAAATAGAGAAGCCAGACAAGGGATGGGAAGGGAGATGCATGTTACATGACCAGGGAGAACTGCGAACTGCACCGTTCGGTGGTCTTTATTCAATGCAAGAAATAGTCTGCTTATGGAGTGACTTATGTACTGCAATGGCTCTTCAGTTTGAAACTGTTATTGGAAGAGGGTTTTAAAGTAATCTAGACTAATTAGCTGATGTTTGCAAAGCCTTTTGAAGATGGAAAGCACTATATAAATGCTAAGTATTATTATTAAGTGTAAATTGTATTGTTCTGCTAACCCATAGCTCAATGGAAAAATAAAGAGTGAGGAAAGGGACTGAATGTGGTGATTTATGTAGAAGGGAAGTATATTAGTTTAAGATTAATGTAATTATAATCTTTCTCTCAAACTTGCTAGGTTGTGGGGGGAGCAGATACTACCACTATGAAGGAAGGGAGTGAGAAGGAAGCTATACCGTTCAGGATACTGACAGCTTCAATCCAGAACAGCTGCAGGCCGCAGCAAGGTCAAGTTTCCCCACGTTGCCCACCATTTTTTCTCTACACACTGCACTTTAAGACCTGCTGCTGGCGGTGACCCTCGGATCTATGGGTACATAAAGGAGCTGGGTCAATCATTCTCAATGATCTATGTTTTTTGAGGCTGTCAATTACTACCAGTTCTGATGGTGGATTTTGTTTAATATGGACACTGAAGCTCTAGGAACTGCAGTGTTTTAATCATGCTCTCCAGAAATTTTGTTTAGGAATGATGTTGTTACAGGAAAGTTCTGTTTCTGTATATATGTAAATATTCAGTTACTAGATAAGGTGCCAGTAAAAGGGGTTAAAGACAACATAGCATAGTTTTGTAGGACCAATATCATTTCTTGCTGTGACTGCAAATGGATTCCTCTAGAAGCTATTTACATCAGCAGTATTACTAATTACTATTTTATATAACCCTAGTAATAGTCGTAATTAGCACTGTCAGTCTTAGCATATAATCACGAATGGTATACTGCAACATAGGTGTCCATACTGCAGTTCAAAGAAATGAAAGGAACAGTCCGTGTCCTGATTAACTTATCTTGGTTACAAGGTGCACACGCTCTTGGAAGCATGGATGATCTCTTACTACAGGTATGTTCACTGCCTAGCACAATGGAGGCCTCTAGGCGTTTCTGTAGTTCACATAAATAATACCCAAATAAAGTCTTGGTTCTGTTCTTGGAAAGATGTATACGAGGGCAGATACCAAAACTGCACTGTTACAGACTTGGGCCTCAGTAGCCAAAAGCTTGGGGTAGAGGCTGTATCTCTTCACATAGCTGCAAAGCCTGAGGTTAGCCCCTGGGCTGACTAGCTGGGTCGAAAGCTAGTGAGATGTGTTACAGGGCAGTTGCAGAGTACCTCTGCAGGGGCTGCTTTTGTCTAATGACTTGCGCGAGTCCTTTTCAGCTCCCATTGTGACTCCCTTGCATTGGTAGATAGGGGAATCCATGTAGCAATGGACTATCTGGCTCTACCCATATGTCTCCTCATCACCCCCACCCCCACCCCGAACTGCCTTGCAAAAAACGTGTCCCAAACCCCCAACATGACCCTCCATCACCACTCTGTCTGTCTCTAGCAGTGGAGTTGCACTGGCAGTGAGTGTGGTATTAGGGGCTGTGCCTTTAAGGGCTGAGCTTCCCAGACAGAGAGACTGGTTGGGGACTCTGCAGTTCTTGTTCTGCCCAGCCAGCTGGAAATGGACCCAAAATAAAGCAGACCTCTTGCAAGCATCTTAAACACCGAGTGATCACTGGATATTGAAGTTGGGGCAGGATTTATCCCATACAGACAACTGCAGCAACTTCCTCTTTTACATAAACCTTCTCTACAACGCCATTATACAGTACTTAATGTTACTTGCAGAGGACTGGCTGCAGGTTAACGTCTTTCCTGCAGCCACGATAAAAACTTTTCTTCTTTTGTCCTTCTAGGGCTGTAATGAGAACAAATGGAAGTGACCTTACATTGTGGGACACTCCTTATAGTGTTTTAATACAAATTTCATTACACTGCAAGTCTAGCAGGGTATTCATTAGAACATCCATAAAGTCTTTGTGGAGGGCTTAATAGCTAAAACAAGCTATTGAAATTAGCCAATCATTCTATAATTGATCTCCCTGTGAATCTTTTACTGCACTAAGGTGAAGTAAGCTGCCTGAGGTTCTGGGAGGTATGTATTAGTGCTAGGTTATGTGCAAAATAAATACATGAAACAGATAAAAGAAGTATGCAAATGTTCATATATCCTCTTTAGTTGCTGCTTTTCCTGACACTAGCTTGAGCCATGGGATTCGGATCCAGTTTGGGATCCAGATTTGAACTTCTCCAACATTCCTGGGGATCTGGATTTGGCATTCTACAACAAGCTCACCTCTGATTTAAACCAGTGTACAGCATATGTAGTTGTGCAGAATATGGGTTTGGATGGGAGAAGTGGTTTGGGCTTTATTTTTAAGAGGAAATGTTGTAGGTTTACTTATCCTGACCAGTAATGGGTGTGTGGGATGATGTGAAAGAAATGGTATTATTGAGTGGGTGATGATATCGTTACCTAGTTTGCAATAGCACCTGAGATGGGGGTGATGTGACGTTGTGCTAGGCAATGTAGAAACATGATGAGAGACAATTTCTTCCCCAAAGAGCTTACAGTCAAAAGAGACAAGACAATGGGTGGGAAGGGAAACTAAGTTCACTCAAGTTAACACAGTAGGTCAATGGCAAAAGTAGTGAGTAGATCTAGCTCTCCTGAGCCACTGTTCAGTATCCTAGCCATGGGGAAGTTCTCTGGCCTGTGTTATACAGGAGGTCAGACTAGAAACTGGATGATCATAATGGTCCCTTCTGGCCTTGGAATCTATGGCCCATGCTGCTTCTTATCACAACACATACATTAAAGCATGTCAAAAAATAGTAAAGAGATTTGCAAGATACTTTTGAAACAATTTAAATTCTTCAGGTTCCAGAAAGAATTACTTTTCATTTATTCAAAATGTGTGTGTGAGAATTTGTATTGAAATTCTTTTCAGGGGGGAGGCGTTTGTTTTCCCCCCATTTAAAAAAAAGATTTTTTTTTTAATGAAAAAACATCAATTTGAACATTTCAACCAGCTCTACATGTCATAAAGCCACTAGATGTACCGACTTAAACTGGCTGCTAACATTGTGCATCAAAACTTCTGCATAGCCAGTTGATTCTCATGTCTCGAGGAGTAGCAAAGATCTTGTTGCTGGGTCAGGCTTGGTAGACTAGTGTCTTTGTGTAACACTGACAATACTGTACGTGTAGGTACAAGAATGACCTGTAGAGAGGCAAGTCTAATGGGCCTGAACTGTGTGAGGAAGTCCCTTCTGGCTCAGATAGCAGAAATGCTGTCCATAGGTCATAATTGTTTTGATTATAGAGTCTATCTAGAGTTGATCAAAACATTTCCATCAAAACTTTTTGGAGGACGGGGATGGCTTTTCAAAGAAAACAAACATTTTCCTTTACTTCAAAATTTTCCACTTTTTTCATTTTTGTCTATGAAAATTGAAAAACAAAGACAAACTTTGGAGTTTTTTGGTTAAAAAAATGGTTTTCAGTAAGCCATGCTTGGTTTACAAAACTTGAAATATTTATGGTTTCAGGTTTTAGCTGAAAAACAGCAAACTTATGAAGAAATAAGTATATATAAAGAATTTCCTGTGAACAACTGGCATTTTTCAAGCATCTCTAATGGACACCCACAAAAGGGTTAATTTGTACAATGGCCAAGTTGACCTTTTAGAGACAGGTAATCAAATGATGGCAGGATCTACGCTGGCATTTGCCTGGCTGAGTTTTTTGCTCCTGTGGAAGAGATACGGGAGTGTTCTCTCACTGGAAAGGAAGTGAGCTCCTCACTGGACATTCAACAGCAACATACAAGATCGTCACCACCTCCCTTAACAAGATTGGGACATCAGGGGATACCACTGTGAAGGGAGCTAGGGGAACAGTGGATGCAAGTTTTTGTTAAGTTGGTGGAGAGGAAAGTCTGCCATGTGCCCAATGGGAGCTACAACAAAGAGGCAGATGGTCTGACTCCCCAGGGGACTCAAGTTATCACCACAGAGTCCCCAGTTAGCATGAAGTAACTTCTACTCCTCCCTAGCAGCAATGCACTATGAGTACTTAACATCACTCTAGCATGTCCCTAGTTCGATGGGACCTCCATGGCCCAAAGTCCATGTGCTTACTGGTTTGGCAGCATTGTCTGAAGCAGCCCCAAGTCCAGCCAGTGGATGAGGTTGGCCTAGTTAATTAGTCAAGTCAGGTCTAGTCTCTCATCACCACTTGGCAATCATAGCAGGTTGGATGTAAGCTAATATTCAACCTAAGATATTTCCCATGGCAATAATTGGGAATCTTCCAAACACAGGTAGAAATACAAGGGATCGGAGCTCTGTTTGGGGTGTATCTTGAGTCAGATCATATTGTGTATAGGGTCTTGACATACAGACCCATTTCACGAAACTTTTGATGAACTTTAATTATAAATAGTTCTCCTCTGCTACTAATGTATTTGGCCAGCACTGTAAGCCCTTAAAAAAAAAAAAACAAAAAAACAAAACTTGTTCTAATCTAGACCCTGTTCCAAATACTAACACATCAATGTCAGAAACTGCAGTCAAGCACAGCCTGTCCCCAAATCCCAACCTCTTGAAACATGATGGCTCATTAATAACTTAAAGAGGATGATGACACTGATACTATTTATAGGGCTCTGCCAGGCAGGCCTGCCAAAGTTAAGGAAATTAACATGGAAAAATTGTCAACAGGAAAACATTAGTGTTTATCAACAGATCAATCAAACTTCAACTACTGTAAATTGTGCTTTTAGCTAACTAAAATGTATCAACAATGACAGTGGTTTGAATGCATTATTTTGTTACACTTGTGCCCTTGTATCAGTTGCAGTGAAAGAGAGAAAGACAGACAGACACCTCCACTCCTCTTTTCCCTTTGCCCTCCTGCTCTCCTGACACCTGCCAAATCTCCCACAACTGCTGAGCTCTCAAAAGTTACAGCTCCATGTTTCAAGATGAGTGGCAAATTGGAATTGCTGAACAAAATTCTCATGAAGTCAATTAAGTGTTAATTAGAGTTGACTGAGGGCACACAAGTCTCTGGCAAGCTAAATAAGTGTCAAGGTGACAAGGCTGTATGCTAAGTACAAGGTTTATGAATAGCATGCATGGAGGAGATATTATGATTTAAGAGGGCTATTTTTTTTATTGTTTTTCATCATTTTTTTCTTAGTCTGTCTCTTCCTTCATAGATTTAGTGAGAAATAGTGTTACTACAACAGAAATGTTTTGTCTTTATGTTTCATGTTCACTGTAAATGGTTGGGTAGGAACTATTTATCCTTAGGGGGTAGTCAGTGAATTATTGGCACACCGACCTTAGGAGAAAGTAGCAAGGAGGAACAAGAGACGACAGGTATGGATAGAAAATCAACAGGCCCAAACCCAGCCCTGACTCTTATCCACAAACTCATTGGGTCTTAGAATCATAGAACTGGAAGAGACCTTGAGAGGTCATCTAGTCCAGTCCCCTGCACTCATGGCAGGACTAAGTATTATCTAGCCCATCCCTGACAGGTGTTTATATAACCTGCTCTTAAAAATCCTCAATGATGGAGATTCCCCAACCACCCTAGGCAATTTATTCCAGTGCTTAACCTCCCTGGAAGTTTTTCCTAATGCCCATCCTAACCCTCCCTTGCTGCAATTAAAGCCCATTTCTTCTTGTCCTATCCTCAGGTTAAGAATAACATTTTTTTCTCCCTCCTCCTTGTAACAATCTTTTACATATTTGAAAACTGTTATTATGTCCCCTCTCAGTCTTCTCTTTTCCAGACTAAACAAACCCATTTTTTTCAATCTTCCCTCATAGGTCATGTTTTCTAGACCTTCAATCATTTTTTGTTGCTCTTTTCTGGACTTTCTCCAATTTCTCCACATCTTTCCTGAAATGTGGCATCCAGAACTGGACACAATACTCCGGTTGAGGCCTAATCAGTGCAGAGTAGAGCGGAATAATTACTTCTCTTGTCCTACTGACAACACTCCTGCTAACACTTCTGATCTGGAAGCAAACTTTACAGTTTGGGCCAATCTGGCCAAAGAATCAGGACCCTTGGGGCCCAGGGAGAAGCTCACAATGAAGAACACTGTGACTGAAAAATCACCTTTGATCAAAAACAATACTGTGGTCTCTGTGGGACTCAAATACAGGTGGTGAATAGTCAGACGATATATCTTCTTCTGTGACTTGAATACCAGGTGCAATATTATTGTTTTCATTAGCTTAATGGAGGTTGGCATTTAGAGGCCCCACCAAGATCAGGGCCTAGATGTGTTAGGTGCTGTATAAACAGTATGTTCTTGCCTTTAAGAGTTTGCAATCTATAGCCCTGATCCTGCAATGAGCTCAGGCCCTCCCACTCCCTGATGAGCTTCTTACATGACCAGGGTCTAAATAGACAAGGCAAGGAAAGGGTGAGAGAAAGGAAGTATTATTACCCACAACACTGAGACAGAAAAGTGACCTGCCTCTCCCAATGTCATAGCGGACGTCAGTAACACAGGTGGGAATTCAACCTACTGCTATATCCTTACTAGGGAGAGAGCTTTGCAAAAGAATCCATAGTGGAGATAGTGCAGTTTGGGTGAGAGACATGGAACTCTCTACTGTGATAAAGAGCTGGAAAGAGATCATTGAACTGAAACAACTTAAATGCTTAGTCCATTAATAATGCTGTGTAAATAATTTGGAAGGGTCTAGATAGCAAATTGACTGGCTTGCACTGGTTGCTGCTTTGTGGTATGCGTCTGCTACTCTGGAAGCCGCAGAGATTCGGATGGCTGGGAGTGCACTGTCAACCCAAGAAATATTCGGAAGTGGATGCTCATGACTTACAATGTCACTGACCATAGCCATCTAATCTCAGTGTTTTGACTGAAGACTATAGATTTTGGGAACATTTCTCTGGCCCTGCAGACTGTTGCCAAAACCTCAGCAGATTCACTTGAAATCAGGGATATATAATTTTTCTGTTTAAAAAATTGTTTGATACCAACAAATGAAAAATATAGATCTTTTCCATTTCCCTCTGCAAGCAGGTAGCTGCTGACATGAGTACTGCCTGAAAATGAGGAAAGGACATAAACCAGTTCAATGAGTGATTTGAAGGTGACGTAAGACATATAAGGGGACACAAAATAATGAATGGTATAGAGAAGGCGGAGTGTCATTTTCTTTTTTTCTAGTCTCACAGAACAAGGAGATAGCCATTGAAATTGAAAGCTGGTAAATTCAAAACTAATCAAAGTAAATAGCTTTTCATAATTAGACTATGGAACTCACTGCCACAGGATGTCATTAAGACCAAGAATTTAAGATTCAAACAGGAATTGGGAATTTATAAAGATGGGGATAACAAGAATGTCCAGAATTATAACAGTAAATCCTATAAAAAAAATCTTGGGATATAAAGAAGGGATATAAAACTTCATACTTTCAGGTTTAAGGCAGTTTGAAATAGATATTAGTAAGCAACTGATTACCACAGATCTGCCTATTGTGGGCTATTTTTGTACTACCTCTGAAGCATCTGGCATTAACCACTGTTGGAGAGAGGATAGTGGAATAGATGGGCCACAGGTCTGTTGCAATAAGGCCATCCCAATTTTTCAGTAAAGACCTTTAATTTTTTTTAAAATGTGGCTAGTGCCCATCTGTGCTTCTTCACGATATAAAAGATGCCAGAAATTTATGTTTTTTTCTCTTTTTTTCAATATCAGGAATGTCAAGCTTCCCTTGATAACACGGCAGAGCAACCTTGCTAGGGTTGCTTGATCAGTGAGTGTTAATGACGCAGGAGGCAGCCAGTCAGCCACAACGGGAGAACAACTGAGGAACAAGGAATGACTGTAAGGAAAGCGGGGGATGGGTTGTCTGCACCATGATGCTTCAGATCAGCAGTGTCATGCCTAGTACCATCAGCCTTTCCAAGGTTAATGGAAAGTCATATAATTGCTTAGGGACTCTGTTGCTGCCATTTCTCGTGGCTCTGATCTCGTGGCTGGCCTGCCATTAGAGTCATATGTCTGAGGAAACCAAGGTCAGGCCATTCAAATATCAGCACCAACCCAGCCAAAACCGGCTGTGATGTTGCACCCCATAATACTTTATAGAAATATGCTTATGAGTGTAAATATGACATAACTGGAATATGTTTTATGCTAGATATGCCATGTAACATATCTTTGCAAAGGTTATGATCTACTGAATGTATTCATCCTATTTGTATGCATGTATCATTTTTATATCTGAAGTTATGAGCGTTGGCTCTATGCTTGTATTTAAAGTAGGAAGCACATAAGGCAGATTTGGTCAACATAGTGTGAAGGGGTTATTCAAGTAATTGGGAGTACTTAACTAACAATAGGCTCTGGGAGATGCCAATCCACATCTGAGCTTTCCTGGGCATGTTCAAACTAACATGTAAACAGTGGCGTCAGCCTGCAAAAAGCTGAATCATTCATAGACATGCGACTTACCCAGGTGGCTAGAGACTCCATCTTGTGGTTGTGATGTTGCACAGGAGAACAAAGGGGTTTCACCCACAAGAGAGAGAATATAAAAGGCCCTGGAAACCCCTCAATTTTGTCTTCAACTGGCTCAAAATATAGCCTCTCCACCCCAAAGAGATTCCTGAGAGAAATTAGAACAAAGAACAGTAACTATGGGGGTTTGAGTGATTGCTGAACCCAGACTAGGAAGGAGTCTAGTCTGTGAAAGAAGCTTATTGAAACATCTCTGAGGGTGAGAATTACCTGCATTTAGTTTCCTACTGTATTAGGCTTAGACTTGCATGTTTGTGTTTTATTTTGCTTGGTAATTTACTTTGTTCTGTCTGTTATTACTTGGAATGACTTAAATCCTACTTTTTATATTTAATAAAATCACTTTTTGCTTATTAATTAACCCAGAGCAAGTATTAATACCTCGGGGAGCAAAGAGCTGTGTATAGCTCTCTATCAGTGTTATAGAGGGTGGGCAATTTATGAGTTTATCCTGTATAAGCTTTATACAGAGTAAAATGGATTTATTTGGGGTTTGGACCCCATTGGGAACTGGGTATCTGGGTGTTTGAGACAGGAGCACTTCTTAAACTGTTTTCAGTTAAACCTGCAGCTTTTGGAGGACGTGGTTCAGATCTGGGTCTGTGTTTGTAGCAGGGTAGAGTGTCTGGCTCAACAAGACAGTGTACTGAAGACCCAAGCTGCCAGGCAAACAGGCTCAGCACATCAGGTGGCAGTCCCAATGGGGTTTCTGTGACCTAACTCGTCACACTGGCGATCAGAGCTTGCCCTGGGCATCGTACCCTGGTCATGGTGCAGATTTCTGCTCCATGGGCATATTTCTGCTTCAGCCTCAGATAACGCAGCAATTCCTTAGCGGAAAGCAGATGGAATCCTCATTACTCATGGAGGGTCTTCATGCACGGACTTTGCTATTTGCTGGCACTCCCTTACCAACAAGCACACACCACTGTTACACGTCTGGGACAGAGGTTGGAGCAGCTTCAGCATATTCTTCTGAGGAATGCGGAAAAGGAAGCAGGTTGCATGTGCCTTGCGGAGCATGTAGGTAAGAATGCAAGCACCTTATCTACAGAACACAGATATCAAAGAGCTTTAGGGCCTGTTTCTTAATTACACTAAGGCCCCTTCCCACCACTCTGGCGATGCACAGGGGCCTTAAAACAGACATATGTTATATGTTATGGCCTCTCCAAGGTCCATTTGCACAGACAAGCAGTGTAAAACTTATACAGACAAACAAAATCATGGCTCTGTGGCACATTTGCAATGAGAAGTCACAAGTCAAGGAATGAAGATTCTACAAAAGAAATTGATCTATCCTGGAATAAGTCCGGGTCACTTTACAGTTTAAAAAAAAAGTTTCTTTTTTTGGTGAGCGAATGGGGTTGAGTTAGAGGAGTCCATGTAGCCTAGTGGATGGAGTAGTGGAGTGGGACTCAGTAGATGTGGGTTTTAACCATGACTTTGCCACTGATCTGTTATAAGACCTGGGGCAAGTCACTTCACCCCCTTCTGCCTCATTGTCCCCCAGCTGTGAAATGAAGATAACAATACTGCTTCCACTGCAAAGTGCTTTGAGATCTATGGATGAAAAGCACAATAAAAAGAGCTAGGTAAAATTATCAGAGCACCCGTCCACATATTCCCCTTATCAAACAAGAGTCTGATCCATTGGGGAGTATACTAGAACTGGCCTGGGGATAGTGGTTGAATCCCCCACAAGCTCACAATTCTGAAAGAACAAGCCTTTATATCCTCTTTATGAATAAATACTTGTGCATTGTCTGTAGATTCTTCTGTCCCTGCCACTGAGTTGGTCCATATTCACCATCTACCTTACCGGCCAAAGCTGTCCTTTGGGTACGGCGAATCGGGGCGGCTGCCCTGGGCACCGCAATTCATGAGGAGGTGGGTGGGGAGGTGAGGCGGGAGGTGGGTAGCGACTGGGGTGAGGAGGCGAACAGGGAGGCAAGCAGCTGGCGGGCGGGTGGGCACGAGGAGGAGCCCCCCCCACCAGAACCTCTCCCTCCCCTCAGCACCTCCTGCCCACTGGCAGGCCCTGCTGATCAGCGCCTCCCCCCTCTCAGCGCCTACCGCCTGCCACAGATCAGATATTTCATGTCAGGAGGCACTGCGAGGGAGGGGAGAGGAGCAAGGGTGCAGAGCGCTTGGCAGAGGGGGCGGAACTGGTTGGGGAAGAGCTGGGATCGGGGTGGGAAGAGGTGGGTAAGAGAGTGGGCGGCACAGGGTAAGAGCGGGGTGAGAAGAAGTGGGCCGGGGGTGGGGCATTGGGGGAAGAGGTGGAGTGGGGGTGGGGCCTCAGAGGGGCACCCGCTGCCAGATTAGAAACTCAGTGTCTGTGTCTCAGGCCCTGCGCCCCCCTAGGGATGGCCCTGTCCCCAGCATATGGGATCTGAATAGCAGGACCATGAGATTCATCCTCCTTTTTTTTAATTTCTCCTTTGGAGGAGGACACACACTTTTGGATGTCTGTGTCTGTCAGTGGAGGTGCTGGGAGTTAAGTCTGTAGAATGGTGCAGCTACTGTAAATTAAACACTTCATATTAAGGGTACGTTTATGAGCTGTTCACAAAGGATTAATAGATGTTTTAATAAAGAGTTACCCAATAGTTATAGAGGCCAAGTTCATAGTCTGTTCATAACTATGGCTTATAATTTTCTGTGATACCTAACTCTATGATTATAACCACCCAGAGCATATACTACTACTGTCTATACCATACTTACACTATATGTCGACTAGGGCTGGCTGGAAAACGATTCCAGGTCTCAAAACATTTGGCAGTTTAAAAAAAAATTGTTCCAATTTGGACAAAATCAAGGTCCTTCAAAACTGGGAGGCTCTCCCTCTATAGCTTGGAGTTCCAGGACCTAGCTGAGCATGTTGGAGACCCAGGTTCAACTCCCTACTCTGCCTGAGTCATGGTAAGGACCTTGAGGGCTTGTCTTTGCTACTGGGGTAAGTTGACCTAAGTTTTGCTAGTCCAGCTACGTGATTAACGTAGCTGAAGCTGACGTAGCTTAGGTCGACTTACCACAGTGTCTTCACTGCGCTGCATCGACGGGAGACACTCTCCGGTTGACTTACCTCACTCTTCTCGGAGAGCTGGAGTGCTGGGTTTGACCGGACAGCACCCTGACATCGATTTAGCGGGTCTTCACTAGACAAGAATTGATTGCAGTGGTGTCAATCTCCCCGTAGCGAAGCCAAGCCCTGAGTCTGGGTCTTCCACATCAGAAGCCAGTGCCCTAAGCTCTGGGCCATAGAACAAAAGTGTGATGGTATTGAAAAAACAGCATTTTTCAACAGATAAAATCTTGGCAAAAATATTTCAACCAGCTCTCCCATTAGCCCTTTGTAAATGATTTATAAAAATGTGCAAATATAAAGTGTGACCATAATCTTTAACATACATGTTTCATATTTGAAAAGGACAGTGTGAATTCTGTAAGGTGCAGGGCATTTGATCCTGGGCAGCATCCTAGTATAGGAAGAATTCACACTGATTTGAAAGCAGTACTGGGCATTAATTTGGGAAGAACAGGAAGTTAGAAGTAGTGATCCGTTGTCTTTTGGTTCTATATTGACAATAACAAATTAGATTTAAAAGCTAAAATGGGAGCTGATTGGTTGTTGAGATGTTACATCCACGTCGATAATACACAGGTACAAGGAGCCTGGCCATTTGTAAAATGATGTGTAAATTCTATTTCACTAAGGCATCTCCAGACAGTGCATTTTAGGGTGATTATAGCATTTCCAAAATCACAGAAAGCTGTGTACTCTATTACCCCATTAGTGATGTGTTGCAATCACACAGACAAGGCACTGGTTGGTGGGTCTTGATGCATAGACATCGAACAGGAAGGATTTTACTGCAATGCACTGAAAAATGTTCACTGGCATTTGGTATTTGTCAGCTTATGTAGACCTTTCCCCTTGTCCTTTACACAAATACATGACTTGGCTGACTGTTCCAACAGTTTATTCCATCTCCAGAACCATCTTTGCTTGTTATTCAACACCCTTCTGGCTGTTATTTACTAGTGTCACTTTTGCCTGTTGATGAGTATGATGAAATTAGAAAGTGGAGAAAGAAGGAGCTTTTGACGATGTGGAAAAAAACATTGAAGACTTTGAGTTATTATGATGAACCTGTTATATTTGGAACAATTTCAAAATCAGGAGCGTGTCTCAGGCTAAACATATTATTGCCCTTCAAATGCTTGTCAGCTAAAACCTTCCTGTGGTGCTGAAGTGTGTGGGCTGAGGACATGCTCGACAACACACAGAGGAAGGCATTTAACTTTAACACTTGTCACATGTTCTTTATTCAAATGGACAGTGGAGTGTCCCCTTGTCTCCCGGTCCTGGAATCTTCCATAAGGCTTCCTGAGGCTAGCTCAATTTTCTCTTACTTCAGCTCTGTGCATCCTACTGTATATCACTGCCTCCATCTGTCCATCCAAGGAGTAGACCTGAGTGAATAACTTAAGCAGGTCCAATGCTACTGATGTTAACTGAGAATGGCTATTCTCATAGCAAGAACTGCTATACCAGAGCTAACAAAGTCCTTCCAGTCCAGTACCTTGTCTCTGTAGCCTCACCACTACAGAGGAAAGCATAAACACTCCATACGTTACCTAATTTCGCAGTAATATACCACGGGAGTTTGTCGCTTGCTGGTCTTGCTATAGATTCATCTGAGACCTGGAAGTACAGGAAATGTCATGAGAAAACCTAGTCCTCTCAAGATTTCCAGATGCCAGAGGTTTTAATAAAGTTCAAAGAACCAGCCAAACTTCAACATGCTTCTCCTAATTCAAATGACCGTCTGAAAATGTTGAGGTTCACTCCTTGCAAACCAGTGACCACTTGTGCATTGTTGTTTCCCCACCATATTTCACTGCTGGTTCTCAGTTTTCAGAAAGTTGATTTTTCCTTGCTGATGCATAAAAGTTATCAGCTTATCAGCTACCCTTTTATTTTTGTGCTCCATGTGCCATGCATTGCACCGAAACTTATTGCAAATTTTGTCAACAATCAGCTTTACAAAAGTTCTGCACATTGTCTGCATAAGAGCCCTGTTTTGATGAGAAAATGACTATTAATGAGAACATGTTCTTTTCTGGCATCAGACTCCAAGAGACACAGGTCATAAATCTCTTTGATCTTCTTGCAAAAAAGCTAGAATCAAGGAAAACAGCAAGTTCATTCTTTTCTTTTTTTTTTTAAGTTTCTGATTGAAACAATTCCATTCAGTAACGAGTAATTTATCATGCTTTTTTTTTCTTTCCTCTCTTCACCATGCTTGTATTTGTTTTCGAGTCTTCATTCCAACACCCCAGCAAATTTCTCCTGATGTATAACCCACCTGTTTACTTTTTTTAGGATTTTTAGTTTTTAGGGAGGGAAGGAACGTGAGGCTGGGGGCGGGAAGTAAAAAACACTGTCAAGAGAAAGAAACAAAAAGAAAACTATAAATGTGAAGAAGAATCCTAATCTTCCACTTTGGTCAGTGAGTAGCTGCCTGCCACAGATGTGTCAACACTGCCATCTCTTGCCTCTTCACTAAGTTGGGCTGGAAATTGCAGGGCAGTGGGAGTTGGGAATGCACACTCATACCCACCGAAAGGTGAATCTATCCCCCCACCCGCCCCGTGTTGCAATGTATCTTAAAGAGGGATTCTTTTTAACGGCTTTACTTCATTCTGTCACTGTGTATCCATGATGTAGCACCGCATTCACCATAATACAAACCTGCCGGGGTGAGTAAACCCACAGCAAGGGATATATCTTTAAAAAAAGATTGTAATGTGAGTCAGCTTTAGCCATGCTGAGGAGGGGAGACAATCTGTGGTATCATCAAAAATGATCCAGTTAAGCTTGTATCTCTCTCTTGGTGTGATGACACTTTGTGTGCATGTGTATGAATACACACACTGTATATACAGCAGTATACTCATGCAAAATATAACTGTCTGGGAGCTCGATGTTCTATTAGAATCTGAACTTTTCTTAGGATAGATTCATTCAGATTGTGTGTGTGTGTGTGTGTCATCGACAGCAATTTAGCTTGCTAGGTCATTAAACATCATGTTACACAAAGGCAGTGGCCAATATTTTGCACCTTGTAACGGTGATCTATAGCAGTATTATTGTTTCATTGAGATAAACTCACAAGTGCTGCATAGTCATTTGTCAGTGAGCAATGTTGTTTTCTAGGCTGGTGCAGACTACAGTCCAAGGCTTACATGCACAACACTTTAATTGTAATATCTTAGCACAAAAGGTACTTCATCTTTTCTTCTTATTGTTGTTATTCTGTAGTGTTTGTAGCAGAAATATGTGGACTTTTCAAATGAATGTCAGTGAAAGTTTGAGATTTACAATAGACACTGATTTCTCAGATTAAAGGGGAGAAAACAAGGGGGACAGACACCAGGATTTAAATGTCTATCTTCACTATTTTGCCACAAGCAACCAAAAGAAATGCGGCCACTGACCTCTTCAGACCACCCTGATCCAGGGCCCAATCCATTGCTGATTAAAGCACATGAACAGATTTCCATTGACTTTAATGGACCTCGGATCAGGGCCTTAAAGATGAACATATGATTAGATAAATTTGCAGAAAGTGGATATGCTGATTCATTCAGGTGGTTCATTTTGTTCTGAGGCACTGGGTGACAAATAGAGGGAGGAGGGCACATTATGGCGTTGAAGCAGCTGCCTATAGGATAGGGTGTAAAATTAGGTACATGGTCCAAGTTACTATTGTGGTTAAATGTTGATAGATGTTTGGCTGTGTGTTCCTTGTGTGTGCCGCCCCTGCCCTGCGCAGACAGTTGGCACAGCAGACCTCGAGCGAACCATCCAGTCACCACAAGAGCCGTTAAGGGACGAAGGCATCCGGTCAGGTTTATTGTCAACAAAGCATGCCCCACAGACTTTACCAGACCACTAATACATGTATGCCACTAATACAGTGGACCAGCTCAGTGAACGGCAGAAATTTTCATTCCTCCCTCAGCTAGAGATAGTCCCTCTGAAATACATCTTTATACCCTGAGACAAACAAGTTAGTACTGCCTCTCTGACGTGGCTAGTTATTACTCATTACCTTGTACATGTTGGTTTGATAAAAACATTTCTATGACGTACTGTTATCCTGACCGTATCTTTGAGGAGGGGGTCAGTGTGTTCCTGCTTTTTGGGGAATGATTTTTTACCATCCTTGATATTGGGATGTTCTGGTGCCACTAGATATTGGGATGTATTTACGTGAGTACTCTGTAACTAGCACTTTTTAGGAATGTGTATTTCTGCAATATCACCCCTCTTTTTGCCAGATTCTGTGAGCAGGTCCTGCCTCATACCAGGACTCTAATATATGGGCTTGTGTCTCAGCCCTTTTTCCTGCTACAATGATATTCCAAAGAAAACTCTCAAGGATGCTCCGGATTCACTTTCCATGCATGGTGGGTTAGTCTATTGCCAATATTCGGGTCTGTAATGTTAACATGCAGCACCCCAGGGCTGTTTTGCAGACCTACAGTTAGCGACTTCCTTCCCTTTGTCTGTCTCTACCTCTTTAGCTTTGTAGCACATTTAGAAAGCAGTATGTGTGTGAGTGTGTGTGTGTATTTGTGTCTGTGTAGGAGGTGAGATAGTTAATATAAGTCCAGCAGTACTAAACCTGGGAGTTGCCTGCACTGCAGAGCACATGCTTTATCAACAAACCACAGGTGTACAGCACCAGAGCAGACAAAAACATATAAGACACAAGATGACAGTTCTGTGTCCAAAATACATTGATCACCCAAGGTACACTTGTGCATCTGTTAAACCCTGGGGGTATTTTACTTGCTTTGTTCCAGAGACATTGAAGTAGGTAACCATCTTGTCCCCTCACAATGTGCTTGGTCCAAAATCTTGCCTTTATAAACTGGCATCTTTCTTACACAAGGTGTCTGCTCCCTGTGTGCCACATCTGATAATCTTTTTTCCTTTACAAACACAAACAAGTTTTATCCCTGTTAGCGCTAAACAGAGAAGGAAGAGCAACTTGGATTCTATTGTGTTCCTGGTGGGCCAAACTCTGTGGGGTCCATAATTGAGCCAAGCTCTCATTGAAGTTGATGAGAGGTTGGTGCCATTCAGGGCCACATAATTTCTTCATTATGAATGAGCAGAGCCTTCCAGTCAATTCAGTCCTTGTTTAATTTAAATTGTGAGGTGCTCAGAAATTAGAGTAAAGTTGAACAGAAAAGGATCTGGGTAGAGAGCGATTCTCTCTCCAATTTGACCAAAGCCTCTGAAACCAAAAGGTTTGTATTGAAACTAACACAAACTCCTACCCTTTTTGATTCACGTTGATCACATTGGGCAGGTGCCACTGGGTAATTTGATCACTGGTTATAGAAAGTTGCCATTGAGTTAAACATCTGGATAACAAGATCAGCTGCTGATTTCAATCAACCTAAGAAGAGGCAGGCCTTTATGAAGGATTCACAGCTCCTGACAAATGAAGCAAATCTAAATTCTGGGTCATCTTACACCTGTGGTCTGGGAAGGATTCAGGTGGGAAGAGGGCACAGGACAAAGAATGAAGCAGAACACTGACATTAGCACTTCCTGATCCCTAGAGAGTCAATCCGTCACCCAGCGGAGTGCCATAAACGAAGCTAGGTCATGGCATGTCCTTCAACCCCATGTGTCTGCTAGCAGGCTGCGGATGCGGGGTCGGTGGGGGATGGAGGAATGTGCTGCACTGTTCACCAGCACTTTATACAGTATCCTTCCCACCCCAGGAGGCATTCTGACTGTTTCTGCCCAGTGCAACTTCAGAACATCACAGGCTTAGCCACTTGATCTCCACCTCCACAGGAACCAGGCTCCGGTTGGGCCCTAGGGATATACTTAAGGATAATGTCACAGTGAAGTTCTGCCACTCATTCAGTATAACTGGAGAATGCTCCCATGTCACTTAAATCATAGGGAAACCTACCCAAAGTGATGCCCGGGGGAGAAATCTTCCAACTACAGGGTACCAGTAGCTTCTACTGGAATCAGTGGGAGTTGCTGGCATCCTGCAATGGGAGAATCAGTCCCCTGTGCAGCTCTTTGGAATGGTGCTCCTATAACAAGTAATCCAAAAGCAGTGCAGCCTGGATCCTAGAAGAAGACCCAGGATGTGCTACATAATGGAAGGCAGCTGGTTAAATGAAATATTCATTCTCTCCATCAAGTGCAGCTTGGAAATGTACCCAATACACACTGTGATGTATGAGAAATACTAACTATTGGAAAAAGCAGGTTTCATCTTCTCTCTCTCCCGACGCTGTCCCAGCCTCTCTCTTGCATTCTTTTCCCTCTTGCAATAATCTTCTCACTTTTTTAAGCACACATGTATCATTTCCAACTGAAATACCCACTTCCAAACAGAGACACCATCCAGTGTGGTATGCCAGCACCACATCACTTTCAGAAGGTGGAAATATAGAATCATAGAATATCAGGGTTGGAAGGGACCCCAGAAGGTCATCTAGTCCAACCCCCTGCTCAAAGCAGGACCAATTCCCAGTTAAATCATCCCAGCCAGGGCTTTGTCAAGCCTGACCTTAAAAACCTCTAAGGAAGGAGATTCTACCACCTCCCTAGGTAACGCATTCCAGTGTTTCACCACCCTCTTAGTGAAAAAGTTTTTCCTAATATCCAATCTAAACCTCCCCCACTGCAACTTGAGACCATTACTCCTCGTTCTGTCATCTGCTACCATTGAGAACAGTCTAGAGCCATCCTCTTTGGAACCCCCTTTCAGGTAGTTGAAAGCAGCTATCAAATCCCCCCTCATTCTTCTCTTCTGCAGGCTAAACAATCCCAGCTCCCTCAGCCTCTCCTCATAACTCATGTGTTCCAGTCCCCTAATCATTTTTGTTGCCCTTCGCTGGACTCTCTCCAATTTATTCACATCCTTCTTGAAGTGTGGGGCCCAAAATGGGACACAGTACTCCAGATGAGGCCTCACCAATGTCGAATAGAGGGGGACGATCACGTCCCTCGATCTGCTCGCTATGCCCCTACTTATACATCCCAAAATGCCATTGGCCTTCTTGGCAACAAGGGCACACTGCTGACTCATATCCAGCTTCTCGTCCACTGTCACCCCTAGGTCCTTTTCTGCAGAACTGCTGCCTAGCCATTCGGTCCCTAGTCTGTAGCTGTGCATTGGGTTCTTCCGTCCTAAGTGCAGGACCCTGCACTTATCCTTATTGAACCTCATCAGATTCCTTTTGGCCCAATCTTCCAATTGGTCTAGGTCCTTCTGTATCCTATCCCTCCCCTCCAGCGTATCTACCACTCCTCCCAGTTTAGTATCATCCGCAAATTTGCTGAGAGTGCAATCCACACCATCCTCCAGATCATTTATGAAGATATTGAATAAAACCGGCCCCAGGACCGACCCTTGGGGCACTCCACTTGATACCGGCTGCCAACTAGACATGGAGCCATTGATCACTGCCCGTTGAGCCCGACGATTTAGCCAGCTTTCTACCCACCTTATAGTGCATTCATCCAGCCCATACTTCCTTAACTTGCTGACAAGAATACTATGGGAGACCGTGTCAAAAGCTTTGCTAAAGTCAAGAAACAAAACATCCACTGCTTTCCCTTCATCCACAGAACCAGTAATCTCATCATAAAAGGCGATTAGATTAGTCAGGCATGACCTTCCCTTGGTGAATCCATGCTGGCTGTTCCTGATCACTTTCCTCTCATGCAAGTGCTTCAGGATTGATTCTTTGAGGACCTGCTCCATGATTTTTCCAGGGACTGAGGTGAGGCTGACTGGCCTGTAGTTCCCAGGATCTTCCTTCTTCCCTTTTTTAAAGATTGGCACTACATTAGCCTTTTTCCAGTCATCCGGGACTTCCCCGGTTCGCCACGAGTTTTCAAAGATAATGGCCAGTGGCTCTGCAATCACAGCCGCCAATTCCTTCAGCACTCTCGGATGCAACTCGTCCGGCCCCATGGACTTGTGCACGTCCAGCTTTTCTAAATAGTCCCTAACCGCCTCTATCTCCACAGAGGGCCAAAACATCTGTTCCTCCTGGAACACTAATTGCCCACAAAAATGTAGATCAAGTATTCAGCACCCAAAGGGACAGAATACAGTAGGAAGTACAAGCCAACCCTTCTCCCCTTCCTCCACCCAGCCCAGGTTTTCTTAGTACGTGAGGCACGGCCTCTCCCAGAGCTCTGCGGGAAATTCCTCTCCACATGAAATACATGAATTTCCTCTCCACCAGTGTGGGATGCTAGATACCAGGCAGAATCCATCCCATGAAAGAAAGAAAGAAAATTATTACACCCACACCCACAGTTATATGTTTGTACAATACCCAGCACAATAAGGCCCTGATCGGACCCCAAGGTCCTACCATGATACAAACGATAATAATTAACAACAACATCAGTGCTATCCCCCAAGCTGACATCAGCTAACAGACAGTTCAATGCACATTATCATTGGTTTGCTTCACAGTAACATAGGCTTAGCCCAGTTCAGTGGTTCATTAAAGGCTCCTAATATTCTTAAGGCTGCTTCTCTATAAAACTACTTGAGAAAGGATTCTAAATTTTACCCAACTCCTCCATTTTATCTTCCAGATATAAATTACATTACATCTGCGGCTGCATCAGTGAGATCTGTTATGAATTCTTTCATGGGTAATTCATTTCTTTCCTTTCCATGCCATTGTATGATACATTTTTTTGCGTCATTAGATTGCCAACTATTCATTTTAAAAGTTTCTTAGGAATCCCTAAAACATCTGACGTATCAGATAATATGAGAGCCCAATTTACTACTTCTCCCCTTCACTTTTCTTACAATTATAGTTATGATTTCCCCCCAGAATGTTTTAACTTGTATACACCCTCAACATAAGCTCAGAATCACCCTGACCATCAGAACAGTTCCAACAACTCTTGCAGCAGTTACTCACACCAAGTCTACCCTCAGGGGCCTGTGTCCAACAAAAAGACCAGACTCACTAATGTGCACTCGTGCAAAGGAGACCCACCACATTTGGCAGATTAGCAAGTGGGCAAAACAAAATATGGTAAGATCTGAGAAGCTGCAGCTTTCATTTAATTTAGCAATGAAAGCCTCATTTCAGATATTTTGAATGTTCTGCCACAGCATACTGGTGTAGTAAATCTGCAGTGTGGCTTATTGGGCAAGAGCAAATAAGATTTTAGTAACAGGGGTTAGGAGACTTTCCCAGGGGGCAGATTATCCCACACCTGCCTACTACAGGGTTCCTTGAACCTTCCCCTGAGGTAACTGGTACTGGCCACTGTTGGAAACAGGACATTGGGATAGATCAGCCACAGGTTTGTAGATTCATAGATGCCAAGGCCAGAAGGGACCATAATGATCATCTAGTCTGTCCTCCTGCATAGCACAGGCCAGAGAACTTCCCTGACAAAAATTCATAGAGCGTATCTTTAAGAAAAATATCCAATGTTGATGAGGATGGATCATGTGATGATTATCTGATCAGTTCATTCCCTCTGAAGCACTTGACATTGGCCACTGCTGGAAGACAGGACATTGGGCTAGATGGACCATTGGTCTGACCCAGTGTGGCCATTCTTATGTTCTTGAGACAGTTTAGCAATTCCTTAATTTCTAATATCAGACTTCACCTCAGCACAGTGTTCATACCTTTTTACTGAGACTTGAGGAGAGCGTGAGAGGTGCTTTCTGAGAAGGATCGAGCTAGGGGATTAGCAGAGTGATAAACAAGAGAGGCTTTGCTGCAATCTGGGCCTGATCCAAAGCCCACTGAAGTTGATGGGAGTCACGTTATTGACCACAGTGGGATCTGGATCAGGGCCCTTATGCAGGGTTTAAACCTGCAGTTGCTTCATTCCGAGAGCCCTCATTCTTTCAATATGTTCCACTAAATTATTTTACCCATTTTTTTTTCTCAGCACTGCAAGTTCATGCCGGGTATATGTGGTCACTCTTGAGATCTCTTCTAATAGAACAGAATAAATCACTGCACCCATTAGCTTTTAAAAAGCTGCTTTTCTTTCACACTAGTAGTTCCAGGGAGTAGTTTGCACTGGTTCAGGTAGCTCATCCCCATATACAGTTGCTTTGCACCAAATGTTTGTAACTTAGCTTTGCTTTGCTTTCTGTTTCCCAACACCTTAGGAAAACCCTCTTGTCTGTCTCCATCCTAAGGCTGTCCTTGATGTGATGGCTGGATAATATTACTTTTCTTTCGAGTGTTAACACTGAATTCTGTATACAGCTTAGCACAGTTGTTCTCAAACTTTTGTACTGGTGAGCCCTTTCACACAGCAAGCCTCTGAGTATGACCCCCTCTCCCTCTTATAGATTAAAAACATTTATTTTTTATATTTAACACCATTATAAATGCTGGAGGTGAAGTGGGGTTTGGGGTAGAGGCTGACAACTCGTGACCCCCTACATAATAATTTTGTGACCCCCTGAGGAGTCCCAACCCCCAGTTCGAGAACCCCCAGCTTAGCAGGTCTGACAACTGTTCCAAATTTCTGTAGTATATATAGAGAGAGTTTCTGTAATGATTTAATGATGGGTGTTGATGGTTAGAGGCTGCCGCTCTCTCCCTTAACGGTATGATAAAGCAATAGGGCATGTGTGAAATATGGATGTGTAAATCTCAGAACAACAGTAGTAGTTTATGTGTTTTCTATTGCCCAGAACCTACCATTTGCATTGCCTGCATGTTTTATTTATTTGTCCATGTATTGCTTCTGATTTTGGGGGGATATTGGAAAGATTTCTTTGTGTCTTTCTTATTGTTTGAGAGTAGGGACAGTGGAGTGAGTTCAGATAAAATTAGAACCCACCCCATTCAAACATGCATCTAAAACATGACCTGGTCCCAAGCTGATGGGTCACTGAAGTGTAGAAATATTGAACTATTCTCCTGCCTGGATTTCTGAATTATTGCTGATTTGGGGAACAGAATGTAGTCCCAGGATTCTCACAAGAGAAAAATGTCCTTGAGACATTTCCAGCCTAATTTTGCATACTCAAGAGGTTCGTTTAGCTCAGGTAGATTCCAGATAAACATCTTTTGTGTGTCTATCCAAAATGAATCTGAACTGTAAACCTATGGAGGTTCACTCCACATTTGACTCATCACCTTGGCATATTAAATTAGCCTTCCTTTCAAAGATTGCAGTGCACATGAATTGTAATCTTTGCCTGCTTTATTTAATTATACTGTTGAATAAGATGCATAGGAAACTACAGTAAGAAAGAGAAAAAGAGAATGAGAGAGAGAGAGCGAATCATTGGAGAAATATCAGAGTTAACATCTACTCATATAGTTTCAGAAAAGTGAACTGTCTATCTTGGGAATTTTGCACTGACACTCAGTACTGTAGTTTCTCAGCACAACCATAGATAATTAAAAGTTGACTCTGGGGCCACAGGAGGGGCAATCTGAGATCATGAAAACCAGCATTGTCTAGTGAATGGGGTATGGATTGGAAAAAAGGAACTCCTACATTCTAACCTCTGTTCTGACACTGACTCCCCAATGGCCTTGGTCAAGTCATTTAACCTTCCTGCCTTAGAGTTTAATTGGTAAAACAGAGACAACATTTCCTTCCCTCATAGGGGTATTGTGATAATGAAGGAGCTAATGTCTGCAGAGCACTTCTTAAGTGCTAAAATTCATTACCATGCCAACCCTTCAGCATTTCAAGACCCTTCAGTTTGTGGGTCTTTCAGCCTCCAGAGTGGTAGCTTATTTGAAGAATAGTCCCTTGCAAAACTTTTCCAAAAGATTGAAAACTATGGGGGGATAGTTCTGTAACAGGAGTTTTGGGTGATGGAGGGCACTGAATGTTCCTGCTCTCAATTGATATTAGAATATAATCATTTTGATAATGATCGCCCAAATCCATCAGGAAGGACCTGTGCCCAGTGGTGTGGGGATGGTGACTGAGAAACTTGTTCCACAGACGTGCCTCAAAATGCTAAGGCCAGCTGTGCCAGTCATAGAATCTCAGGGTTAGAAGGAACCTCAGGAGGTCATCTAGTCCAACTCCTGCTCAAAGCAGGACCAATCCCCAATTTTTGCCCCAGATCACTAAACGGCCCCCTCAAGGATTGAAGTCATAACCCTGGGTTTAGCAGGCCAATGCTCAAACCACTGAGCTATCCCTCACACCCATTGCAGAACTCTGACTCTTTAAAAACTCCTTGGGCCTCTGCAGCCTGGCGGCTGCTGCAGAGAATAGCAGTGGAGCTATTTGTTGAATACCACACAATGCAAATTTATTGTGGACAGCATCTTTCATGCAGATCCACCCGACCTGCTTTACAGAGTTAAATCATTTATAGAAGCAGAGCAAAGAGAGAATTTTAAAAAAAGGTACAGGCTAGTGGAGGGTGTGAGAGAGGGCATTATGTTTTCAGATGAGATTAAAAACTAAATGGAAAGTCTCACGAGGCACTGAAAGTTCACAAAGCAGGAGCCATAGAGAAGGCTCCCTCAGAGGGGCAAGATTGCCTGGAGGGACAGAGGGAGACCAGTGTTAGATGAGGAGAGGAAGTATAAGGGTGTTAGAAAGAGGGACAAGGTCTGTAAGGCAAGCACAGCTTTCAAGCGTTTTGAGAGATGTCAATCATTTTAGTCTCTACGCTGCCTACGTTCCTCACACACTTGGCATTTCCTCACTTCTACTGTTAAAAACCATGTACATTAGAAATAAAGACTCATGAAGCTGAGGTTGTCGAAAGAGTCCTTGACACCTGTCAAGGTTCCTTCCCCACTCTGAACTCTAGGGTACAGATGTGGGGACCTGCATGAAAAACCTCCTAAGCTTATCTTTACCAGCTTAGGTAAAAACTTCCCCAAGGTACAAAATATTACACCCGTTGTCCTTGGACTGGCCGCTACCACCACCAAACTAATACTGGTTACTGGGGAAGAGCTGTTTGGACGCGTCCTTCCCCCCAAAATACTTCCCAAAACCCTGCACCCCACTTCCTGGACAAGGTTTGGTAAAAAGCCTCACCAATTTGCCTAGGTGACTACAGACCCAGACCCTTGGATCTTAAGAACAATGAAAAGGCATTCAGTTTTCTTACAAGAAGACTTTTAATAGAAGTAAAAAGAAATCACCTCTGTAAAATCAGGATGGTAGATACCTTACAGGGTAATTAGATTCAAACATAGAGAATCCCTTTAGGCAAAACCTTAAGTTACAAAAAAGACCCACAGACAGGAATATTCATTCTATTCAGCACATCTATTTTCTCAGCCATTTAAAGAAATCATAATCTAACACATACCTAGCTAGATTACTTACTAAATTCTAAGACTCCATTCCTGTTCTGTCTCCGGCAAAACCATCACACAGACAGACACAGACCCTTTGTTTTTCTCCCTTCTCCCAGCTTTTGAAAGTATCTTATCTCCTCGTTGGTCATTTTGGTCAGATGCCAGCAAGATTACCTTTAGCTTCTTAACCCTTTACAGGTGAGAGGATTTTTCCTCTGGCCAGGAGAGATTTTAAAGGGGTTTACCCCTCCCTTTATATTTATGATAACACCGAGAAAAGGGAGTGCTCAGCATTTTAATGTTACGGCATGAATATTTGTTGAGCTTCTCATTTTGGGTCTCTGTCACAAATCACGTGGACCTTGTCATGTTGAGAGGCATGCAGGTGGGGTGAGTGCAATAAGGCACAACAACAGTAGATCTCACTCCACCATGAAGTAGTGCTAACTAATGCATCTTTTTCAGTTTCTCTCTTGTAAACCGATCTATTTGCTCCTAAAATGGACATCACATGGGTGATCTCCCAGACTCACTGTAACTGTCCTTAGCCTTCCTGTAGGCCACTTTCAACTCCTTGACTATTCCCCACCGCCACCATTGATCTTCTGATGAAATTCCCAGCATGGTGAGAAACTCTCTCGTTTGCAGAAGCCTGGGGTTCATCCTGCCTTGGTAGCAATCAGTGCCTTAATGTCCACTGCTGGCCATCTGGAAAGCCTCTGGGAGCTCTCATCACCAGGAATTCTATATATTGGATATTACACAGACAGATGCCTAATGCACAGATGAATCAGGAAGAAGTTTGCCTAAAGAACTTGGTCACCATAGATTAAAGCATCTCATAACTGAGGCCCATGTGGCTGAGAAATTTACATTGGGAGGGGAGATGGTTTCTGGTTGGGTCAGCTACTGTGGTGGTTAGCTACGTGGCCAGAGAGGACGTTTTTGCAGTGCATAAGGCACTGTGGACAGCCCAGGAAGGACTAATCCAACTCATGTGTTGTAAAACATCGATCTCCACCCACATTGCAGTACCACAGCCGAGCTGATTTAATGGGGTCTACTTAGGCATCAGCTTGGGCTACACGGCATGACTTTAGGATGACCTACAATTGCCTGGGAGTGCGTTTGGACTCAGGACATAGTAAAATAATCATGGCTAGGTGGAACACACGGGAAATACATCCAGCACACCTAGTCTAGACAAAGCCATGAAACACTGGCCCCATCATAACCACTCATGTCCCTCTCTGTGCTCCTACCTCCATAACAAAACACAAAGAGGGTGAGACCAGTCCATGGAGAATTTAAAGAAACAAGGAGGAATTATGAACTGGATCCTGGAATGAATGAGACAGATTTGTTTGGGCAGGGATGCAAGATGGTTTGACCTGAGAAGCTGCTTTCTGAATATCTATTTGCATTCTTTGTTTTCCTTTTGACTCAAGACAAGCAACTGCATGTAGAAAGCGCATAGGATTTTCCTTTCCAGCTATCCTTAGCCACAGAGGTCATGTACCTCAGAGACGAACACATTTTAAAATACCAGATGCAAACCCCATATTTAAATGTCATGAATAACAAACAGAAGACTAAATCTGCACACACCTAACATGCTCACACCATATTGGACAGCTGATTTGATATCAGAGCCCATTAGAACAAAAGGGAATCTACGCTTTAAAAAAATAAATAATAATAATAATTGCTTTCAGTCCTGTGTCATGTTTTAACGAAATATAGCGGCCCCACAATCTACAATATATCTGGAAATTATTAGAAACCTTTTCCAGAGACAAAAGGGATCAATAGCTCTTTGTCTCAGTGGCATATAACATCACCGTGTTACTTCTTTCCCACTGGCTACAGAAAACACAGAAAAAGTCTAAAATGGGAATAATAGCAGCTCTGAGGGGGAGACCCACGTGCCAGATCAAATAGGCACTTAAAAAAACCAATAAGCAGAGTTGTTTGCATTCTCTCCTTCTGTCCCTCTGATCAGTTTTGCTCTCTTTTGCATTAGGGGCATGAGACAACACACAGAGCTACTCTCCTTGTGTATGAGGTTGGGAAGGTCAAGCTATTAACAGAGGAAGTGTGATCTAGAGGTTGGAGAGTGCAGCTGGGAGCCAATACTCCTGGAGTCTATTCCTGATCTGCCACTGACTTGCTGTGTGACGTTGGCCTAGTCCGGTAGGACCAGACTGTGGTGCCCTCATTACTCACACTCACTCATTCAACTAACTCCATTGACTACGCAAAAGTACCCCACTCACAGAGAGGCCTTAATCTCACTGGGTCTCAGGCTTTCCGTGTATAAAACACAAATCTCAATATCTTATCTAATCAGGCCCTGATTAACCTTTCTGTTTATATAAGTGAAACAGCTCTTACTCAGGCAGAATGACCACAAAGAGCATGAGAGAGGGAAAGTGCAACCTCCACATTGTCCTTCTGTCATGGTGAGGCAACTCACCCCTGCGGTGCCTCCTGCTGGTCGTCCAGGGAATTAGCGTTCTAGACTCTGGAGTGCCCTCTGCAAGCCGGTGTCCCGCTTGCCGCTGTGCCCCCATGTCCCTCCCGGACCCTGGTGCCCCTTTTACCCAGGGTGCTTCCCCCTGGCAGTACCCCCACAGTCTCTGGGTCTCACCTCCCCAGGGAACCCCCACCCACTATCCCCACCTCGCCTCAGTCTTTGGCTAATGCCAGTCACCATTGAGCCCCCGCACACTGGGGTGGACTGCAGTGTATTAGCCAATCATCACAGACAAGGTGGGGTTGGACCTGTTGCCTCTGCCTACCTTTGGGCTGCCCCCTGCAACCCCAGTACCTATCCGGCCTCACACTAAGCCTGCAGCCTGCAGGGGTGTCCAGGCCAGAGCTCCCCAACTACCTTGGCCTTCCCCCAGCCCTGCTCCACCTCAGGTACTCTGTTATGCTCCCCAGCAGCCAGGCCCATCTCCCTCCACAGCTAGAGGAGACTCTGTCTGAGTGTCTAGCTCACAGCCCTTTTATAAGGTCTGGCTGCAGTCTGTGGCTGTGCCCACTTCCCCAGTCATCCTGGAAGCTACCTGCCCCCAGCCACAGCACTCTCCTGGGCTGGTTTAAGCCCCTCCAGGCAGGAGTGGGTGACCAACCCACTACACCTTCCCTTTCTCTAGAATCCCATGAAAGCTCCTCCATTGATGTCTCTGAGGTTTTTCCCTCTGTTATGTTTTCAGGGCTAGGCAGGAGGACGTGGGTGGGCAGGAAACCAGCTACTCTCCATGGCATTGTCCTTTCCTAGCCTGGTGCATTTCTGCACAGAAATTCAGTTGGATATTAATGCTGCTTTGAGCAACGTTAACTCCTGCTGGGTCCACTCCACATCCATGAGTGATTTCAGAGTAACAGCTGTGTTAGTCTGTATTCGCAAAAAGAAAAGGAGTACTTGTGGCACCTTAGAGACTAAACAATTTATTTGAGAATAAGCTTTCATGAGTTAAAGCTCACTTCATCGGATGTATACTGTGGAAAATACAGAAGATGTTTTTATACACACAGACCATGAAAAAATGGGTGTTTATCACTACAAAGGGTTTTCTCTCCCCCCACCCCACTCTCCTGCTGGTAATAGCTTATCTAAAGTGATCACTCTCCTTACAATGTGTATGATAATCAAGGTGGGCCATTTCCAGCACAAATCCAGGGTTTAACAAGAACGTCTGAGGAACAGTGGGGGTGGGGGGAGCAGCCTCTTGTTCATATTCTGACCTATTCATGATGACAACAGCACCTCCTTTGTCAGCCTTTTTGATTATGATATTAGAGAGCTCTGCAGCTCTCCAACACCACTTTCTATAAGCCATTACCCTCTGATCCCACTGAGAGTTACCAAAAGAAACTACAGATTTGCTCAAGAAACTCCCTGAAAAAGCACAAAATCAAATCCGCACAGACACACCCCTGGAACCTCGACCTGGGATATTTTATCTACTACCCAAGATCCATAAACCTGGAAATCCTGGGCACCCCATCATCTCAGGCATTGGCACCCTGACAGCAGGATTGTCTGGCTATGTAGACTCCCTCCTCAGGCCCTATGCTACCAGCACTCCCAGCTACCTTCGAGACACCACTGACTTCCTGAGGAAACTACAATCCATCAGTGATCTTCCTGATAACACCATCCTGGCCACTATGGATGTAGAAGCCCTCTACACCAACATTCCACACAAAGATGGACTACAAGCCGTCAAGAACAGTATCCCCGATAATGTCACGGCTAACCTGGTGGCTGAACTTCGTGACTTTGTCCTTACCCATAACTATTTTACATTTGGGGACAATGTATACCTTCAAATCAGCGGCACTGCTATGGGTACCCGCATGGCCCCACAGTATGCCAACATTTTTATGGCTGACTTAGAACAACACTTCCTCAGCTCTCGTCCCCTAATGCCCCTACTCTACTTGCGCTACACTGATGACATCTTCATCATCTGGACCCATGGAAAAGAAGCCCTTGAGGAATTCCACCATGATTTCAACAATTTCCATCCCAACATCAACCTCAGCCTGGTCCAGTCCACACAAGAGATCCACTTCCTGGACACTACAGTGCTAATAAGCGATGGTCACATAAACACCACCCTATCCAGAAACCTACTGACCGCTATTCCTACCTACATGCCTCCAGCTTTCACCCAGACCACACCACATGATCCATTGTCTACAGCCAAGCTCTGCAATACAACCACATTTGCTCCAACCCCTCAGACAGAGACAAACACCTACAAGATCTCTATCAAGAATTCTTACAACTTCAATACCCACCTGCGGAAGTGAAGAAACAGATTGATAGAGCCAGAAGAGTTCCCAGAAGTCACCTACTACAGGACAGGCTCAACAAAGAAAACAACAGAACGCCACTAGCTGTCACCTTCAGCCCCCAGCTAAAACCCCTCCCACGTATTATCAAGGATCTACAACCTATCCTGAAGGACGACCCAACATTCTCACAAATCTTGGGAGACAGGCCGGTCCTTGCCTACAGACAGCCCCCCAACCTGAAGCGAATACTCACCAGCAACCACACACCACACAACAGAACCACTAACCCAGGAGCCTATCCTTGCAACAAAGCCCTTTGCCAACTGTGTCCACATATCTATTCAGGGGACACCATCACAGGGCCTAATAACATCAGCCACACTATCAGAGGCTCATTCACCTGCACATCTACCAATGTGATATATGTCATCATGTGCCAGCAATGCCCCTCTGCCATGTACATTGAACAAACTGGACAGTCTCTACGTAAAAGAATAAATGGACACAAATCAGATGTCAAGAATTATAACATTCATAAACTAGTCGGAGAACACTTCAATGTCTCTGGTCACTCGATTTCTGATCTCAAAGTGACTATCCTTCAACAAAAAAACTTTGAAAACAGACTCCAACGAGAGACTACTGAATTGGAATTAATTTGCAAATTGGATACGATTAACTTAGGCTTGAATAGAGACTGGGAATGGTTGATTCATTATAAAAAGTAACCTATTTCCCCTTGTTTATTCCTTCCCCCTCCCCCCACTGTTCCTCAGACATTCTTGTTAAACCCTGGATTTGTGCTGGAAATGGCCCACCTTGATTATCATACACATTGTAAGGAGAGTGATCACTTTAGAAAAGCTATTACCAACAGGAGAGTGGGATGGGGGGAGAGAAAACCTTTTGTAGTGATAAACACCCATTTTTTCATGGTCTGTGTGTATAAAAAACATCTTCTGTATTTTCCACAGTATGCATCCGATGAAGTGAGCTGTAGCTCACGAAAGCTTATGCTCAAATAAATTGTTTAGTCTCTAAGGTGCCACAAGTACTCTTTTTCTTTATCCATGAGTGAGTAGCACAAGATATACCAGACAATTCATACATCCATTCCTAGATTAATTGATTTTAGGGTCATCATCTAGCCTCATCTGCTGCAGAACACATACCACTGGATTTTCCTGTATTAATTTCTGATTTATGTCCAGTAGCTATGGTTGAACTAGAGCATATCTTTTAAAAACAAATGCAATCTTGCCTTGACAATTTCCAGTGATGGAAAATCCACCACGACCCTTGGTGAGTTGTTCCAATGGCTGTTTGTGGAGGAGGATGTAACAACGAAGCAGTCTGGAGGGTCAGATGGCTACACAGTTGCTGGAGTCTCCCATTCCTTACCCCGCAAATCCCAGGCCCCATAGGGGGAAGAAGCCCTCACCCCAACACTCTGCTCCCTGGTGAGTATTCGCTCCTTCTCTCCCAAGGGGTGGGACGGGACAATGACAACAATCCAGCCCTTATCATCTGGATCCTCGGAAGAATGGTGCTGTATTAGTGCAAAGTGTTATTATTGTAAGGAAATAATAATACTAATAAAACAAAACGAATCCAAGTCTTGCCTTCAGATGGTTATTTTAGCAATCCAGAAATCTAAAGACCATGAAATAGACAATTAAGAGGGGTTAGGCACTTAATATCAGCCGTTGTGTTTTGGTAGAATTTTGCAATAACGCAGCTGCTATAATAATAAGGGGTTTTATTTCTCCTTACAGAAAAAAAGCACTTATGTTTTCAGAGACGCCTCAAAGTCTTGCTGCACAATGGGGAACTTTGTGGATGTGTGCGTGTTTGAACAGTCTGTTTTCTCCTTTTGCAACAGCTCCATCTTTGGGGGAGAGAGAGAGAAACATGTTCTCTTCTTTGGCTGGCTTTACACAAAAAAGGACTTTTGGAAAGCTTATTCTGTCCTGTAAAATCAGAAAAACCCTAAACTCCTCATCAGTCCGGGAGTTTAAAAACATCTCTCTCACACAGATGATATGACTGAGGGCAGGAGGACTCATTTCATTAGTTTCTCTCATGTGAATTGCAGCCGTGTTCGAGGCAAACATTTACCCTGAGGTTTCAACATTGTTGTTCAGTCACTGCAGTTTTCCCCTTTATTTTATTTTTGTCCGGAAGTTGAAGTATCATGTTCATGGCTACTAGGTGATAATCAGAATTGTCTACACTGATCTTAATTGTCCCAGTGTTACAATGTGCTTCTCAATGTGTTTGTGGTATCTCCCCTTGTCTCTCATATGCTCAGATTGCAAGACCCTTGTGGCAGGGATTGCCTAGTTATGCATATGGGCCTAGTACAATGGACCTCGCAACACAACTGCAGTACAAATATTCCTCTCTTAGGTACTTTTACAGCCCCCATCAACAGAGTATCTGAGTGCCTCACAGCCTTTCTTGTATTTATCCTCTCAACAACCCATGAGATAGAGTGGTGCTATTATCCCCTCTTTACAGATGGAGAACTGAGGCACAGAAAACCTAAGGGACACATCCATGGTCACATGGAAAGTGTGTGGAAGAGCCGGGACTAGAACTCAGGTCTCCTAAATTCTAGATTAGCAATTTAACAACTGGATTTTACTAAGGCTTGGTCTACACTACAGACTTATGTCAGGTTTCAGAGTAACAGCCGTGTTAGTCTATATTCGCAAAAAGAAAAGGAGTACTTGTGGCACCTTAGAGACTAACCAATTTATTTGAGCATAAGCTTTCGTGAGCTAGAGCTCACTTCATCGGATGCATACCGTGGAAACTGACTTATGTCAGTAGAACTACATCACTGAGGGAAAATCCACGCCGCTCATCAGTGCAGTAATACTAGCCTACCCCCTGGTGTAGACAGCGCTATATCAATGAGAGGGCTTCTCCTGTCAACCTAGCTACCGCATCTCAGGGGGGTGAAATACTTACACCAAGGGGAGAAGATCTCCCATCAGCATAGATAGCATCTTCACTGAGGCTATGTCTACACAACAGCTGGGATCGACGTTCTGAGATCGATCCCCCGGCACTCGATTTTGCGAGTCTAGTGAAGACCCACCAAATCGACAGCAGATCGCTCTCCAGTTGACCCCTGTACTCTACCCCCAGTGAGAAGAGTAAGGTAAGTTGACGGGGAGAGTTTCTGCCATCAACCCCCCCATGGCGTAGTCCTCGTGGTAGATCAGCCTAAAGTACGTCGACTCCAGCTACGTTATTCACATAGCTGGAGTTGCGCAGCATAGGTCGACTTACCGCGGTAGTGTAGACATAGCCTGAGTGCTACAACCGCATTGGTGCTGTAGTGGTTAGGCTATGTCTACACTACATGCTGTACGTGTAAGACAAGTTCTAAGTCATTATAACAGAGTGAAGAGTGGGCTTGGTTCAGTTCATGGGTTTCAGGGTCCCCCACTCTGGGAAATGCACCCGGAACAGTGACACAAACTGTTCCCAACTTCCACAGCACTTCACTACTCGTGAGTAATGCAGCCCCTCCAAACACAAGCTGGTCAAACGTTGTTCCCACACTAGCATGCCTTCTTTATACCCATTCCCATTTTCACTCTCAGCCATGGTGGCTGAGCTTGGCTGGGACTGGAAGAGGAAGTGTAAAAAACAGCAGAGAAGGTGGATGGATTACCCACAGCATTTCAGACACAGCTACAAAGATGGGTAGGAACCTCATGAGGCAGCCTGTATGTACGGGATTTCAAGACTAAAGACAAGGCAAGTAGCAGTTCAAAGTTCTTGTTACCATAGTGATATCACTTAAGGAAGCAGTTTGACCTAGTTGATACAGCCCTAGATTGGCATTTAGGAGAGCGGGGTTCTAGTCTCACCACTGGCCTGCTGGGTGACCTCTGGGCAAGTCACTTCACCTATCTGTGCCTCAGTTTCCCCAAATTCAAAATGGAGTAATGACATTTACTAGCCTCCTTTAAAAAGCATGTTGTGATCTGCTGATGAAAAGTGTTGTAGAGGAGCTAAGTTTTGTTATTAATGATAAAAGGTTTAGAAAATCTGACCTATGAGGAAAGGTTAAAAATACTAGACATGTTTTGTCTTGAGAAAAGATGACTCGGGGGGACTTGATAACAGTCTTAAAATACATTAAGGGCTGTTCTAAAGAGGATGGTGATCAACTCTTAGCCATGTTCATTGAAGGTAGCACAAGACATAATGAGCTTAATCTGTAGCAAGGGAGATTTAGGTTTGATATTTGGAAAAACTAACTATCAGGGTGGTTAAGCTCTGGAATAGGCTTTCAAGGCAGGTTATGGAATCCTCATCATTAGAGGTTGTTAAGAGCAGGTTGGACAAATATCTGTCAGGGATGGCTTAGGTTTACTTGGTCCTGCCTCAGCACAGGGGCCTGGACTTGACTTCCAGGTCCCTCCCAGCCCTACATTGCTATGATCACTATTAGGAGTCCCTAATATGAAATGAGTCAGTGGATCTCAGTCTAGTTGCTAGGAGACTCACAAAAATGAATCATTATGCTTACTGCTAACTGTGCCTTTGTTGGCAATCTCCTGAAAGAACTCACAGAATGAACTATCCTTTCACCCACAGAATGCGTTGCGGCAGGTCAGTGGGGAGGAACGTGGCAGTGTGTACGGGAAAGCTTTCAGCGTCACTCTTCTGTTGGTAAACTGAGGACATCACTATCCAGGGTTGTCGATCCAGCACCTTTGTCCAGCCCCAAGGCAATTTATCCCATTGTGGACATCAAATAATAGACAATTCTGTGCAATGCATGATGCAAAGGGTAATACTTTCCATCTATCACTCAAGACACTCAAATGAAGTAGCATGATCAACTGTGGAGAGCATCAGAGTGGGAACTGAGGACACTGTTCCTGGCTCTGCAACTGACTCACTGTGTGAACTTGAGCAAGACTTCCCCACCCCCTTTGTGCCTCAGTTTCCCAATTTGTAATGTGGGCATAATAATGCCCACTCACATTTGTACAGTGCTTTGAAATGTAATATGAACATTGCTCTAGAACTTTACAATCCCCCTTGCCCAGGAAATTCCCTGCTCTGAGGACTGAATTCCACTGAATAACATTGAATTAGTGGGGGTGGAAGGGAGGATCTCCCTTCTTGCAGGTCGGAAGGAATTTTAGTAAGTGTTAAATATTCCTGTGTCAGTACTCTTGACAATCACAATGCCTCTGCGAGTCAGATAGTAGATAAAGGCTAAGGTCTTGTCACATTAGGGATTTTCCATGATTTCAGCCACCACTGGCCAGTGTTACTGTAGTACCACCCATGTAATCCTCTTGTATACACAGAGAGAGCCTTGATTTGCACCACGGAGCAATTTGGGCCACTGACCATCTCTTACTCTGTGTCTATAGAGCCTTGAACAATGGGGCCCTGATCTCTGTTGGGGCCACCATATGTGTCACCATAACGCAAATACATTATGATAAACTGAAGTAAATTTACACTGTAGACAGGCCTTGCTTTTTTGCAAGAGGTGACTAAGACAATTTAACATTTGGAAAGGCTGAGTAAGTATCGTCAGCATAACCATTCCGATGTAGATCTGATGGCTTCCCGTTGTTCGCAGATTCAGATCGTGGGCCGGAAAGGGACAGGAGGTTTCTAATTTTTGAATTAGATATTTATTGTATGACTCATCTTTCCCCGGTCAGATATTGGACTGTGCTGGGAGGCAAATGAGCCAAGGCAAAGTGAGGCCACATCACGGTCTGCAGTGAGTTCCTACTGCCTCCCCAACCTTCTACCCGTTCATCACCCCCACCCTTCCAAAATCCATCTTCTTCATCCTCTGGATCCCGTCCCTTCCCTTGTGCCTGGGAACAGCAACAACAGAAGCCAGAGGTGGTGGGGGGAGGGAGTGGAGCAGCTTTGTGCAGGCTGGGGGTTAAGTGGAGTCAGGCAGCGAACATGAGCCATGTTAACTGTTAAGAAGCTGGGGATGCTGGAGAGGTAAGAGGAGAAGGGAAGGCATGCGAGGTGAGGAGTAAGGGTAGGGTTCTTGTCTTCAGTGTCTCAGAAATTAGCACTACTGGATTTTCATTCATAAAGAATAGCTAAGGCAAGGTGGCCGAGGTAATATCTTCTAATGGATCACCTGGTCTCTCTAATATCCTGGCACCCACACGGCTACAACTGCACTGCATCCAAAGAATAGCTAGGGCCTGTGTAAACAGGAAGGGACATTCCAGGGTGTAGTCAGAGAGCTTCTCAGAGGTCTTTAGAGTGAGGAAGCTGTGACATTAAAACATAAACTGAAAAGTGGCCCGCTCAGCCTAAAACCAACACACCCTATGCAACCCATCTTTCTCTCTTAGGTATGTATATGGACCAATAGTATCACCATAGTATCTGAGCACCTCACAGTCTTTAACACACAACATCTCCAAGCAGTAAGGAACATTATTGTGCCAATCCTACAGGTGGGAAACCGAGGCACAGAATGACCAAGTAATTAGGCCAGGGTCACAGAGGAAGCCCATGATAGAACAGGGAATTGAATCCGCAATTAGGTACACTCAGCAAGCCTTCCTCCCCATTCTTCGCAGGTTTTGAATGCCGATATCGTCGCTATGAGCACAGGATGGGAAAACCTCCAGGGGTTGGAGAGTTTTGCAAACATCACAGCTACTTGTGGAGGTTACCTACCTTTATCCTCCCCATTTCTCTCCCCTGCTGCCCCAGTGTGGCAACTTAAACAACAAAGAAAAAAAAAAGCCTTCTGCTATCCCTTCCTCCTTTACTTTCTACTTAGAGAAGCCTTGCTCTATGGTACACAAGTAGAATATTAGGGATAGACGCATCCTGACCAGAAGCTCTAGTATATTATTTCTTCATTTGAATTTCTCTCTACCTTCCTCCCCTACTCCTTTTCTCACAGTGTCTCCTTTTTCACTTTATGTTCTCATCAATTCCCCGCCCCCTTTTCTCCCCTGCCTCAGTCTCTCCTTATTGTAAAGGGGGCCCAAAAGTGCTCAACACCAGCATTCAAACCTGCAGAATGCAAGTAGGCTCAAAATCAAGCCAAATGAGTTTACCCCAGCCTCTCCTTATCTTCATTCATACTCGCCTACCTCCCAGGAAGTTGCTTTTCACTGGACAAACATGTGGTAAGAGAGGCTCCTCAAAACATCAGCTACGTAGACAAGAACAGAGGCAAAGTAACTTGCCCAATATCACACATCTGTAAGGCAGAGGAAAGAACAGAGCCCATGTCTCCCAAATGCTAATGTGGCCCCTTGTCCACTGGACTGCACTGCCCCCCACGTCAGTGTTCTAACTTCCCCTTCTTCCTGTCTAGAGAAAGGACCCCGTGGCCTGAGTTTCTTTATTTGCTGAGGCAACACATTCCCATATCTACATGTAAGCAGTGTCAGGATGAGCTCCACCCTGACATCTGGTGGTGAGGTGTGGCAAGTTGTGGAAAAGAACTTCAGGGGCCGATCTCATTTGCATAGGCACACCCACCACGCCTAGAATGAGACCATAGCTGCCCAAATGGTCACTTTGGCTGCTGTGGGATCCCCAGTGTCTCTGTTATTGGGGCAGGAAGAATAAATTGTTATTACCCTGATTATGGGAACTGTGCTTGGAACTGCACGTGGCCTTTTGTTATGATGGAGGGATTCACCATCAACTAAGTAGCACTCGCTAGGCAAGGGTCATGGGTTCCAAAACTGTGTGAATGGAGAGAGGCTGGGGACAAGTATTAATACTTGGTGGCATGGGCCCCTTGGTGAGGGCCTTACATGCTAATTGCACTTCCTCCTCTCTCCACTGTGGAATGTCAGAACTAATTTTGATTTCATTTGAAGTCTAGTTATAGGCTGCTGAGCTCACTTTGGGCTGACAGTGCACCAGCACTGGGGCTCCCCTACTATAAGCTGAATTCACCTAAGAGCTGAAATCACTGAGTGTTGTGTTAAGTAGTGGGGGAGCCTGAAGATATATTGTGGAGCAGTTTGCGGGACGGCTGGTGAAGCAGTTCGACGTGGAGCAGTGTGTGGATGGCAGGAGCTGCTTGTGGGCCGTGGAGCTGAGTGAAGGAGTTCGTGGGGCGGCTGGCGGAGCGGAGCGCAGCTGAGCGAAGGAGTTCGTGGGGCGGCTGGCGGAGCGGAGCGCTGCTATGGAGCTATGGGGCGGTCAGCTTCAGATCACGTAAGGTGCCTCTTACCCCCGTCCCATTTCCACCCAGATTGGGAGGTAAAGCTCCGCCGATAAACTTTCGAACTCTGGGGCTGCCCTGACCAGGGACAGAGACTTTTGGGGCATTGGACTTTTGGGACTTTGGGTGATTTGGGGTTGCTGGACTCAAGAACCAAAGGGAAAAGGGCATGCCCCAATTTGCCTGGGGTGGGGTTGTTTTTGCTCATGGGTTGTGTTATGAATCCTGTTGGTGGTGTTTCCCCAACATAATGCCACATTGTTTCTCTCTGTTATTAAAAGACTTTTGCTACACTCCAACTATGTGCTTGCGAGAGGGGAAGTATTGCCTCTTGGAGGCACCCAGCGGGGGTGGTATATATTTGTCCCAGGTCACTGGGTGGGGGCTCGAGCCGGTTTGCATTGTGTTATTGGAATGGAACCCCTAGATATTGAACCCGGCCCTTGTTGCTGCCAACTCTGACGGGCAGAAGGGTTACATACACAAAGTGGGTCTGATTCTCCATTGCACTGGGATGAATTACAACACAAAGTGCAGGGCATAAAGGGTGCACAAATGCAACCTGTCTGATTGCAGTCGGAGGCCTATATTAGTTTCTCTCTAATTTTGTAACTGTCTTAGTTTGATAAGGATTGGAAAGCACTCCGGGGTCATTTGTGAAACGAAGGTGCTTTCTGCATGGAAGACCATTACAGCAGTGATGCTTTCCAATTTGCAAATTACAGTTCCACCGCCGGCAAATTTGTTATCCTTAACACAAAAGGCTTCACTAAGGGAAGGTCTCGCCATGATTCCCTCTAATTTGGAGCTGCAGAGCTAGCTTCCGTGCAGTGCAGAGGTACACAAGGAGGGTTAAGTCTGCTTTAAAAGAGCATCAGATGGGTGCAAATGAGTTTGACCTTCGCTGGATTCTTCAGTCATTCTTCAGCTTGAGTGGCTGAGTGAAGAGTGTGTCATTCTGTCACATAAAAAAACCCAAAGAGAAAAAAAATGTCTCCTGTCTCCTACCCCTTAAAGCCTCGGTTTTCATTTTTATCTAACTGACATAAATAATGTTTGGTGGGGTTTTCATTGCTATTTTTATTTAAATGTTCTGGGGGATGCCAGGTCGTAGGAAGGTCCATTTTTACAGGGTAATGAATTCCCACCGTTCTGGTAAATACAATCAGATAATGGGAAGCTGAACTTAACCTTCTGTAGCAGCCAATAAAAAAACAACTTCATAACCTGGGACTCTAACCCTAGTTATAATTGCTAATTACAGAAATACATACAAGGAGATTAAAAAATAAATAAAACACAGGCTTTTAAATCCATCTAATAAAAAGAGCAAAAGGGAGAAAAGCAAGGAAGAAAATGAAGAAAGGCAGGAAGAACCAAGAAGAGAAGAGAAGCAGGCATACGAATAGATGCATCTACTTGAGTTCCTCATGTCAGGCACAACTTTTCACCACATGCATTTGTGTTGTTCTTCGGTATCTTGTTATCTATGTGATAGAGATCTTGCCTTTCTGTAACAGCCTATTGTCCAAATGGATCCTAGTGTAGTTCACATTGTAAAAAGTACAGGATACATACTCTGCCTTCACAGGGAAAACACAGCAGGGAGTGCGGCAGAGGAGAAATACACTTTTCACCTACATTTCCTTCAAAGGTGAAGAGATTGGGGCAAAAGAACTAAGGAGGTAGCCTGATCTACTGAACTGTGTTGTGGACTGAGACTCAAGATTCTCTGCTTGCAATCTTGATAAGTCACATTATATCTTTCTGCTTCCATTTTCTCCTCCTCCTTTTGTATATTCCATGTGTAAAATATGTTTGAACAGTGCCCAGCCTGATGGGGCCCCATGGTTCCTTCAGGTACTGCTCCATAGCGAGCTTTGACAGTATAAGGCAGAGAGATGTCCCAAAGTGTATTGGAAAAATCAGTGGTCCGGTGTACTCTGGGACATCTCTTTTTGCCAAAGTGTATAAGAGCTAGACAGAGTGATTCGTAGTACTGGAACTTCAGAATGGAAGGCAAGATGGCTAGCCAGCCATACCCTGGAGATGTTTACCATGGTTCAACATTCACATGCAAAGCGATGCCCTGAAGCTGGTGCACCAGTCAACCTTCCAAACAGACAAGACTAGAAAGCAGTCCTGATGAGAACCCCCTCTAGAGATACAGAAGTAGATCAAATTAGAGCTGATTGGAAAATGGGGGAGTTTCGCTGAACATTTGCATTTTTTCAGAGAAAGATCAAAAGGTGAAAAATTTTGGCTGGAAAAAAGTTCCAAATATTTGACTTAAAACTTTGCATTTTAAATAAAACATGTCTAATAGGAAATGCCACCACAGTGCTATATCTGAATTTGTGCACTTCATGTCCCAGATCTCTTCTGTGGACTGAGTCCCCTGGCTGGTCTATATCTCCCATGATGTATGTGATGGCTCAGGAAGAGGTGAACTCAGGATGCATCATGGAAGTCATGGCTGTGGGAAATGTGGTCCAGCTGGGGAAACCCACCAATGGAGGAGAATGGTAGTATGGATCACTTGAACTGCAGATCCCATGATGCACCACATCCACATTTCCAAATCAAAGATTTAAGTTTTCAGCTGGGTGTTTGTTTATTTATTTATTTATTTATTTATTCATTTGATGAACCGCTGAAATTTGCCACGTCAACAGATGCTTTTATGAAAGATTTTGTTAAGTGGAAAACACACTTTTTCATTGAAAAACGGTTTTGACTGAAAATTTTCAGCCAACCCTAGATCTTCAAAAACAGCTCTAGGTGACGGGAGATCCTGTGCTAATCGAGGGAAGGAGAGAGTGTATGTCTTGGGGACTATTAGGAGGATAAGGGAAAAAAGAAGCTGATATTCAGATTTTGGTGATATTCCTAATAATGGGCTTGATATTATCTAAACAACTGGACCCCCACATACAGTTATGCAATTACAACTACTATCCTGTTCATCCACCCATCTGTACCAGGTTAGGAAGGGAGTAAAGAAGAACAACAGATCCAGGTGAAACTGTAGGAGGGATGTCTGTGGGTAGAATGTAATTCCTGAGAGGGAATTTGGACAGGGCCCGAGGGTGAATGCTCCCACCATTATCAAACATGTCACAACATTTTCAGTGAGCACATGTAAACAGGACCTTGGCTCTACTAGAGGAGCAAACTAGGGGGGGCGCTTTTCTTGACCTGCTGCTCACAAACCGGGTAGAATTAGTGGGGGAAGCAAAAGTGGATGGGAATCTGGGAGGCAGTGACCATGAGTTGGTTGAGTTCAGGATCCTGATGCAGGGAAGAAAGGTAAGCAGCAGGATACGGACCCTGGACTTCAGGAAAGCAGACTTCGACTCCCTCAGGGAACGGATGGCCAGGATCCCCTGGGGGACTAACTTGAAGGGGAAAGGAGTCCAGGAGAGCTGGCTGTATTTCAAGGAATCCCTGTTGAGGTTACAGGGACAAACCATCCCGATGAGTCAAAAGAATAGTAAATATGGCAGGCGACCAGCTTGGCTTAATGGTGAAATCCTAGCGGATCTTAAACATAAAAAAAGAAGCTTACAAGAAGTGGAAGGTTGGACATATGACCAGGGAAGAGTATAAAAATATTGCTCGGGCATGTAGGAATGATATCAGGAGGGCCAAATCGCACCTGGAGCTGCAGCTAGCCAGAGATGTCAAGAGTAACAAGAAGGGTTTCTTCAGGTATGTTGGCAACAAGAAGAAAGCCAAGGAATGTGTGGGCCCCTTACTGAATGAGGGAGGCAACCTAGTGACAGAGGATGTGGAAAAAGCTAATGTACTCAATGCTTTTTTTGCCTCTGTTTTCACTAACAAGGTCAGCTCCCAGACTGCTGCGCTGGGCATCACAAAATGGGGAAGAGATGGCCAGCCCTCTGTGGAGATAGAGGTGGTTAGGGACTATTTAGAAAAGCTGGACTTGCACAAGTCCATGGGGCCGGACGAGTTGCATCCGAGAGTGCTGAAGGAATTGGCGGCTGTGGTTGCAGAGCCATTGGCCATTATCTTTGAAAACTCATGGCAAACGGGGGAAGTCCCGGATGACTGGAAAAAGGCTAATGTAGTGCCAATCTTTAAAAAAGGGAAGAAGGAGGATCCTGGGAACTACAGGCCAGTCAGCCTCACCTCAGTCCCTGAAAAAATCATGGAGCAGGTCCTCAAAGAATCAATCCTGAAGCACTTGCATGAGAGGAAAGTGATCAGGAACAGCCAGCATGGATTCACCAAGGGAAGGTCATGCCTGACTAATCTAATCGCCTTTTATGATGAGATTACGGGTTCTGTGGATGAAGGGAAAGCAGTGGATGTATTGTTTCTTGACTTTAGCAAAGCTTTTGACACGGTCTCCCACAGTATTCTTGTCAGCAAGTTAAGGAAGTATGGGCTGGATGAATGCACTATGAGGTGGGTAGAAAGCTGGCTAGATTGTCGGGCTCAACGGGTAGTGATCAATGGCTCCATGTCTAGTTGGCAGCCGGTATCAAGTGGAGTGCCCCAGGGGTCGGTCCTGGGGCCGGTTTTGTTCAATATCTTCATAAATGATCTGGAGGATGGTGTGGATTGCACTCTCAGCAAATTTGTGGATGATACTAAACTGGGAGGAGTGGTAGATACGCTGGAGGGGAGGGATAGGATACAGAAGGACCTAGACAAATTGGAGCATTGGGCCAAAAGAAATCTGATGAGGTTCAATAAGGATAAGTGCAGGGTCCTGCACTTAGGATGGAAGAATCCAATGCACAGCTACAGACTAGGGACCGAATGGCTAGGCAGCAGTTCTGCGGAAAAGGACCTAGGGGTGACAGTGGACGAGAAGCTGGATATGAGTCAGCAGTGTGCCCTTGTTGCCAAGAAGGCCAATGGCATTTTGGGATGTATAAGTGGGGGCATAGCGAGCAGATCGAGGGACGTGATCGTTCCCCTCTATTCGACATTGGTGAGGCCTCATCTGGAGTACTGTGTCCAGTTTTGGGCCCCACACTTCAAGAAGGATGTGGATAAATTGGAGAGAGCCCAGCGAAGGGCAACAAAAATGATTAGGGGACTGGAACACATGAGTTATGAGGAGAGGCTGAGGGAGCTGGGATTGTTTAGCCTGCAGAAGAGAAGAATGAGGGGGGATTTGATAGCTGCTTTCAACTACCTGAAAGGGGGTTCCAAAGAGGATGGCTCTAGACTGTTCTCAATGGTAGCAGATGACAGAACGAGGAGTAATGGTCTCAAGTTGCAGTGGGGGAGGTTTAGATTGGATATTAGGAAAAACTTTTTCACTAAGAGGGTGGTGAAACACTGGAATGCGTTACCTAGGGAGGTGGTAGAATCTCCTTCCTTAGAGGTTTTTAAGGTCAGGCTTGACAAAGCCCTGGCTGGGATGATTTAACTGGGAATTGGTCCTGCTTTGAGCAGGAGGTTGGACTAGATGACCTTCTGGGGTCCCTTTCAACCCTGATATTCTATGATTCTATGATTCTACACCTCACCTGAAAAGTGGCACAGCATATTCCAACAGTGTGGGATTGGCTCAGTACCAGCTGAAAGGAACAGTGCCATCTACAGAATTACTAACACCACTTCCACAGAGCCTCTGGGCTGTCCTGAGAGATCTCCTACCAATGCAACAACCCAGCCAGGCTCTGCTTAGTTTATGAGAACTGATGGGATCACAGCTTGAGGTGATATGGCTGCAGGCTATATTACTTGCTTATAAGAAGCAGTATCAGTTAGTGATGTGACCCATTCTTTTACGGTAGGCTTGGGGGTCAGATTTCCGATGGCTTAAAAGTTTCTTTAAATGCACACAGTATATCACTGCTTCTCTGACATTTATGATGAAGGGTTATACTCTCTCAGAGTTTTCTGGTATCACCACTGTGATGCAGTGAACACTTACTCCTAGGGTGTCCTTTTATATCAGCCTTTAGTATGTGTTATGGCTTTAAAGGAACCGAAAGCCAAGATAGCAGAATTGATTGTGTTCCCTTTATAATCACTCAACACTATTTTGACACCAGGTGAACCAATGGGTAATATTTGTGGTCTCCTTTTTTTATTTTAAGCTCAGAGTTTAATGATTTTTAGGGCACTCATACCGAAATACCATAGATTCCTTTAAAATATACTTCTTTTCCACTGGTGTAAAAAATGAACCTAAAGAATTCTGATGGCGACGCAAGAGAATGAACAGCTAAATAAAACCAGCATTGCTCACACTGTGTTTAAAATCACCTTTAGACATTTTTGGCTTTTTTATTGGATGCAATTTTGTGGCAAATCATCTTTAAAAATAACAACAAGCATTTTTAAAACCTGCTAGGAGAAATCAGGAGTTAATTATATCGATTTCAGAGGAAAAAACGGTGAGTCTTGTGCTTAGCACCATGTATCCAACTAATTAAAAACGAGGTTATTAGTTTTTAGATACACCACAATTGCAGATACCACTGTAGAGAACCTGAGCAATAGCACATTTTATAATGTACTAGGAATTGCATTTTATGTGCTATTTTGAGGGGTGCTTCTAATTAGAGCGAGGCAAAAGGTTTCACATATAATCTGAAGCCCTAGCTCATTGTGGCTTTTTTTTTTTTTTTAAGGAAAAACAAAACAAAACAAAACAAAAAACCCTGGTACTCCATGCCACAGACCAGGAACTTAGTGCCTTAGGTTACATTTATGGCCAGATTGTCAAAAGAGCTCAATTCATACTTAAGCACAAAATTAGTGGCCAAATTCTCAAGAGTGCTCAGCACCTAATACGCATCCAACGTGCTGAGTACTTTTGAAAAGTCGACCATTATTTAGGTACCAAAATGGAAGCTGAACTCATTTGAAAACCTGGCCCTCAGCCGTTTTGAAAAAACATGGCCTAGAGCGAATGTTCAGGCTCTAGCCAAAGCTCAGTGCAGAATCAGGGCCTTAGAGTGGAAGCTTTTCAGAGTAGGAATCATGGATAAAATCTTGGCCCCACTGACGTCATTGGGAAAACTCCCATTGACTTCAATGGGACCAGGATTTCACCACAACTCCTACAGATCCATAGATCTCCCATCACACCAAAGGCCCTTTGTGAAATAGAACAAGTAGAGCCAGTCTGAAAATGGAAATAAATAAATAAATAAATACATAAACTGTATCCTAACAGCCTGATCAGCAAAACTCTTCCAGGAAGAGGATAGCCTAGTGAATCCAGCCTGCCTTTGTCTAATGGCAGAGGTAAAACAGTTTTCTGCACCGATAAAATGGAGCAGATTCAATCTAGATTGGCCATCTCAATGGTAGTTGTATCACATTGGGAGACCACAAACACAAAGTCTTTTCCGGTGTATGTTTTGGTTGCTAGGGTTCTCTCTAACCCAAGTTCACTGAGAGAGATTGTGGAGAGACAATTAATGGATCATTTGTCCAGCACTAGGATGTCATTGTCCAATAAAACTAATCCAGTCAAACCTAGGCCGAACTCCAGGGAGACATTTCTGGGAGTGAAATAACACAATAACTGGCTCTACTCTCTGCTTGGACTGATAGCACTGCCTATGGCCAGGCTTCTGCGGCTGCTCCACAGGCCAGGGCCTGGTGTGCCAATCTGGGGTTGGCGTGGGATGCCGGAATGGCCTCCCAATAGGTCTCTTTTCATCTCATGACAGCTCAGGTTGATATCCCCGTCATCCTGCAGCCAGTGCAAACTCTTTCATTTTCCACCATGAGGCACGTTCAGAAGGGGTAAGTGAAGGGGAAAATTAGCCCACTGAGCCATCCCGGCTCTGGGCTGGAGTGAGAGGGACTCTGGAGGAGTAGTTACCCCCTGAGGCAGCCCCGGTACAACACACTCTGTGGCACACCAGGCATTAATCATAAACTTGCATGTGCTGCAGCATGGGACACAGCAGCAACAATACATATAAGCACAGATTCAGCAAGTTGACAAAACCTGCCCAACACCTGCCAGCCATATACACACACACCCCCCTTAATTCAATACAAACAAACAATCCCTAACACTTTGAAAAGGTCACTCAGTCTTTCTGGAGCAGACACATCACTCCCTTTGTGGCCAGTTTCACAAAGAGCAGCCTCTCTAACTTCAACCGTTGGAAAAGCTAACCTTTGTGCTTTAGATTCCCCGCATCTCTACTGACACTCTGTGCCGAGGGCTTTACGCTTGCAGGAAAACATCGCCTCCTTTGCCCTCACCCCACCCATGCTAATCTTGACACACACATCAGAACCCTCATCTTCAACTTACCATGTCAAACGGGTTTCTACACGGCTAATAGGTAAAATATCCAGCTTTGCATTTATAACTAGAGCTGAGCAGGATGCAGTAGCTTCACTTCATGGGGGCAATACTCAGATGTTTCCTTCATTCCCAACTCACGGGGCCCACTATCCCTCATCCTCCTGTACCTCTATATTCCAAGGGCAAGGCCAGATTAAGGGACGGAAACCATAGGCTCCAGCACTCCGGTTCATGTGATGACCTCAGAATCTAAGCTTTCATTTAAAAACAAACAGAAACTTAGTTCCCACCACTTGTGGTGGCAAAGAAAAACTTGAAAATACTAAATAAGCACTGATACAGTGATAACTGCCTGAGTTTAAAGACAGCCTGAAACGATAGCTCTAAGAGAAGAGCTTCCCCCATACATCACAATGGGGTGTTAACTCCAAGACTCACTCCTCTGAGGGGCTCCACCAACACCACCCCATTGCAGGAAGGGAAAATTCCACCACACCCATTGAAACAGATATATCCCATCTGCTGTGGTAAGAATTGGGGTTTCTTGCTCCCACCCCTGCCTTTCTGGAGGAGGCCCCTGTTACACCTTAGAGGAGTCTCTACTGCTATGCCAAATGGGAGGAGAAAAGGGTCTGGTGCCCTTACCTTTCTGTGAGGGAAGGAAGGCACCCTGCCATTGTGAGGAGTGGAGCCATGGTAAAGAGCTGAGGCTGTTGGGGCAGAGTTATGGGGCTCTGTGTCTAGTGCCCTGTATTTCCTTAACTAGGAAGTGGGCTGAGAGGAGTTAGCATGTACAGAAATATCTCATTGCCAGTCTGTCTTCTTCTTGTCCTGACAATTCCTTGCTAAAGCTCACAATAAAACCCCAAACCATGCAAACTATGGCCAGACTAGTGTAATCCACATGCTTATACTGCAGCATTTGAGTCCTTTTATTCTAAATAAAAGGAGAGAAGCCAAGGGGAGAACACATATATCTTAGTTTGAAATACTCTGTATCTCTGGCAACATGCAGAAAGCAGGTCAGGGCAACTCAGAAGAGCCCACAGACATCCAGAAGTAGGTTATGGCAGTGACTAGACATGGGCATTAGTTGTATAGACATGTATTATTCTAGGTAAGAAGTCTTGCAGGTCCCCCCCACATTCTCCATTTGAGAGCTGAGCCAATCAGAGCTCAAGGAGGGAACAGGATTTCAATATAGGAGCTAGACAGCCCTGTGGACTCGGCAGCTGATTGACAAGGACCAAGACCCATGTACAGTGTGAGGGCTAGGCCCCACCATCTGTTACACTTTGAAGACATTTTTTTATTTGACCAGCAGAACAGTCGGTTACTGGCCCACAGGCTGGAATGCTGCTAGCTGCAGAAATCCGAGACTCTTTGCCAACAGGGTCCTGAAGTGTAAGAGAAAGAACTGAATTGCTACTATTCTTCTCAAGCTCTGAAGAGTCTGGGTGACACACAATACATATGGTCACACCATAAAGACTGAGACATCCTCTCTGACAGAAGAGCAGAGGGAAATGTGTTTATGTGTGAGTGATAAAGTGTGGTGTTGGAACCTCCTAACTGAATATATGTAACAGAAGCAAAATGAGGAAGTCGATATAAGGAACACCAGTAGATTTATTGTCCAACAGCTTTTGCTTAAGAGTTAGTCATAGTGTTCCAAATACTATTTACAATGTTTTATATCATTTATAATGCTTTATGAGTGCATTAAATGTTTGTTTTACTAATAAACTGTATCGTTCTCTCTCTTTAAAACCAACAGGGTCCTACTTCTTGGGGTTTCACACTGGCCTTGATGTTTAATTCTACAGGGCTTGTCTACACAGGAAAGTTAATTCAGATTAAAATAGGTGTAATAGACTCACCATCCCAGAGCCCCTCCTCATTACAATACCCAGCATTGCAGGCCCTCTCCCTCACTCTTCTCCTCCAGACTTTGTTGGTCTGTGTGATCACTGGGAGCTCTGGCCAGGTCACACTCAGATTCCCACCCTTTTAGGGTAACAATGTCCCAACTCAAGGGAACAAACTTTCCCATTCTTCCTGGGTTCAATCCTCCCCTGACTCTTCACCTCTCTCTCAGGCTCTGCAGAGTTCTTCCTCTCTCTGTTACAGAGCACTGGCTCATAGGGCTTTTCTCTGTGAAACCTCAGCTCCTCGTGAGTCACTAACCCTCAGGGTTTCTTCCGTGGCATTTCTCTCTTCACCCTAACTTGCTTTGGGAGATTCCTTCTCCCCCGCTGCCCTGTCTCTTCAGAGAGAGCCCCTGGGTACAAACTCCTTCTTGTAGACCTCTCTGTGGGTCTGTTTTCAGGAATCACAGGCAAGTCCCATTACTTCGCCACTAGGTCTCCTCTCCCTTTTGCCCTGCAGTCCTTCCTTCATAGGAACCATTCACTCGGTTCTCCCCAGTGGGGTCTCATCCTTACTGACTTTTCTCCCCTCCAGTTGCCTCAAAGTGGGCAAACTGTGCTCTCCTGCACCCTTTAATCTGGTCACTGCTGGTGTGGGGTTTATACACCCCAACACAGTAGGGTTTGAATTTAAAGTGGAATATTTATTCCTGATTATCTTCCCAAGTGGACACTGGAATAGAAGTGCCTCATGCCAAATTAGTGGCACATCAGCAGCACCCTGTGGTATGACGAATATGCGGGAAAGAGGGTCCAGTCCCTCCCCCACTCTTAAGGCCTTTTGCCACTGGGGAGGATAGTGCCTCTCTTAGTGCTAGCCTTGAGTTGCCCTTTTGCTCAGGGAATGCTTGGACTTTAACTGAAACTACAGCCCACACCAGGTCAAGGCAAAGGGGAGACATCTTGGGCACATACACACATTTATGGTGCATCTGTACAACCAACACCATTTCCTGCAGCATCTAGGTGTTCCTGAGAGGCCTCAGTTCCAAGCACTGACTCATCCCAACCCTGATGAGATCAGACAGCAGCACAGCTTGAGGTTGCCCAACCCTGTGTAGTTTCTGAGGTCTGACAGGATCACAGCTTGAAGTGGCCCAGGAGGTCTGATGGAATCCCAGCTTGAGATGGTTTGGCTGCAGGCACAATATTAAATAAATACATTGACCCAAAGCTCTGCACAAAACTTAAACTAAGCCCCAAACCTCTCCCTCAGCTTCCAAAGAACTGAATCATTTTTAGTAAAATGTATTTTTCCTCATTTTTATGCATCTCTCCACTTCCTTCTTCAGGCAAGAGAAAAGAACTGCCACAGGGCTGTGGGCAAACCTGTTCTTGCAAGGTTTACAGACCAGTCTAGCAAACTCAGGAGTATGGACAAGCATTCAAACTCCTATATGGTTATCCAGACCCTGAACCCTTTGGAATTCCTCCACTCTTTACTCTTTCAGCCACATTATGGAGAGCATCTCCCTGGCTAAAGCTTCACTTATCAAATGATAGATTAACCCTTTCTCAAGTGTCCCCTGATTTCAGAGCCAAAGGTAACTGCTATTCTTCTGTCCCACAGACATTTTTGCTAGTATTTATTGAAATGACTGAAGTTGTGAAAGCCAAATAATGAATCCCACATACTTGGAAGCTTTCTGTGCTATTACATTATCGAGGCTCCTGGAGGCTGGTTCTTATGGCTTGAGCGGTGCTCACCGAAATCAAGATGGTGCAAGCTAACTCTCTAAGTGTGATGCACCACTGTGTTACTCTGGTTTGATGTTGGAGAGGTTCCCTTATACTCAGCTAGATTCAATGGCACATATTGGGAAGTGGTACGCTAAGGGCACTGGGGGTGTTACATGTTAGTAGTTAGTGAGGGTGAGCAGGTGATTGGATGAAGGTAGGGGAGAAAGGGAGAGGAGGCATAACGTTGGCATAAGTTAGAAAAGAGAAGTGGAGGAAAAGAGTTTAGGAGGATGGTGATATCATAGATAAAGTGCTAGGCTAGACAGCAGAGGAGCATGGTTGAGTTCCCAGTTGTACCAAAGGCTTCTGTTGCTGATAAAGATATCCCCTGGCAAATAACTGCCTGGGTTTATCACCTTAAAGTCTTCTATAACAATGGGTGCTGAACCAACTGGGGCCAAGCAAGTTTGAGCATTGATTACACGGGAGCTGTGTGAATTCATGAAGTGTATTGTTTGAAAAATGAAGGTACATAAGTTAGTGACGCTCCAGGGCAGTAGCTTACCCAGTGTTAGCATAGCTGACACACTGACAGTTTATATGGAATTTATGTGCCCATTTACTCTGCATTTTATGGGAAAACATGTTGTTACCTTACAGCTGCCACATCACATGCTACTTATCCTGCCTCAGAGCTACAGAGCACATTCCTCAAGGAAATGCACATATATCAAGAGGTTATGTATTTTTTAACAACATTGTAAGGTGAAAATAGTAAAATATGCATTATACTGCGTACTTGCCGGTTTTAATTTTTGAAAAAAATATATAGCAGATTTAGCCTGCTCCGTAACTATTTTTATTGTCCCTTTCCCACCTGCTCAAATATTTGCAGAAAGAAAGAAAGAAAGAAAGAAAGAAAGAAAGAAAGAAAGAAAGAAAGAAAGAAAGAAAGAAACTGCCTCATAAGGAAAGGAACAGGGATAACAACTCAGAAATGACCTGCAAAGCTAGAGAAAAAATAATCATAGAATCATAGAATTGGAAGGGACCTTGAGGGGTCTTCTAGTCCAGTCCCCTGCACTCATGGCAGGACTAAGTATTATCTAGACCATCCCTGACAGGTGTTTGTCCAACCTGCTCTTAAAAATCCCCAGTGATGGAGATTCCACAACCTTCCTAGGCAATTTATTCCAGTGTTTAACTATCCTGACAGGAAGTTTTTCCTAATGTCCAGCCTAAACCTCCCTTGCTGCAATTTAAGTCCATGGCTTTTTGTTCTAGCCGCAGAGCTTAACGAGAAAAAATTTTCTCCCTTCTCCTTTGTAACAACCTTCTATGTACTTGAAAACTGGACATAATACTCCAGTTGAGGCCGTATCAGTGCAGAGTCGAGCAGAAGAATTACTTCTCTTGTCTTGCTTACAACACTCCTGCTAATACATCCCAGAATGATGTTCATTGTTTGCAACAGTGTTATACTATTGACTCATAGAATCATAGAATATCAGGGTTGGAAGGGACCTCAGGAGGTAATCTAGTCCAACCCCCTGCTCAAAGTGGAACCAATCCCCAATTAAATCATCCCAGCCAGGGCTTTGTCAAGCCTGACCTTAAAAACTTCTAAGGAAGGAGAATCTACCACCTCCCTAGGTAGCACATTCCAGTGTTTCACCACCCTCTCGGTGAAAAGGTTTTCCTAATATCCAACCTAAACCTCCCCCACTGCAACTTGAGACCATTACTCCTTGTCCTGTCCTCTTCTACCACTGAGAATAGTCTAGAACCATCCTCTCTGGAACCACCTCTCAGGTAGTTGAAATCAGCTATCAAATCCCGCCTCATTCTTCTCTTCTGCAGACTAAACAATCCCAGTTCCCTCAGCCTCTCCTCATAAGTCATGTGTTCCAGACCCCTAATCATTTTTGTTGCCCTTCGCTGGACTCTTTCCAATTTATCCACATCCTTCTTGTAGTGTGGGGCCCAAAACTGGACACAGTACTCCAGATGAGGCCTCACCAATGTCGAATAGAGGGGGACGATCACGTCCCTCGATCTGCTCGCTATGCCCCTACTTATACATCCCAAAATGCCATTGGCCTTCTTGGCAACAAGGGCACATTGCTGACTCATATCCAGCTTCTCGTCCACTGTCACCCCTAGGTCCTTTTCCGCAGAACTGCTGCCTAGCCATTCGGTCCCTAGTCTGTAGCTGTGCATTGGGTTCTTCCATCCTAAGTGCAGGACCCTGCACTTATCCTTATTGAACCTCATCAGATTTCTTTTGGCCCAATCCTCCAATTTGTCTAGGTCCCTCTGTATTCTATCCTTGCCCTCCAGTGTATCTACCACTCCTCCCAGTTTAGTATCATCCGCAAATTTGCTGAGAGTGCAATCCACACCATCCTCCAGATCATTTATGAAGATATTGAACAAAACCGGCCCCAGGACCGACCCCTGGGGCACTACACTTGACACCGGCTGCCAACTAGACATGGAGCCATTGATCACTACCCGTTGAGCCTGACAATCTAGCCAACTTTCTACTCACATTATACTGCATTCATCCAGCCCATACTTCTTTAACTTGCTGACAAGAATACTGTGGGAGACCGTGTCAAAAGCTTTGCTAAAGTCAAGAAACAATACATCCACTGCTTTCCCTTCATCCACAGAACCAGTAATCTCATTACTGAGGGAGGAGGGATAGCTCAGTGAGGGGGGAGGGATAGCTCAGTGGTTTGAGCGTTGGTCTGCTAAACTCAGGGTTGTGGGTTCAATCCTTGAGGGGGCCATTTGTGTCAAAAATTGGGGATTGGTCCTGCTTTGAGCAGGGGGTTGGACTAGATGACCTCCTGAGGTCCCTTCCAACCCTGATATTCTATGATTCTATTCTATGATTCATCATAGAAGGTGATTAGATTAGTCAGGCATGACCTTCCCTTGGTGAATCCATGCTGACTGTTCCTGATCACTTTCCTGTCATGTAAGTGCTTCAGGATTGATTCTTTGAGGACCTGCTCCATGATTTTTCCGGGGACTGAGGTGAGGCTGACTGGCCTGTAGTTCCCAGGATCCTTCTTCTTCCCTTTTTTAAAGATTGGCACTACATTAGCCGTTTTCCAGTCATCCGGGACTTCCCTCGTTCGCCACGAGTTTTCAAAGATAATGGCCAATGGCTCTGCAATCACAGCCGCCAATTCTTTTATCACACTCGGATGCAACTCGTCCAGCACCATGGACTTGTGCACGTCCAGCTTTTCTAAATAGTCCCTAACCACCTCTTTCTCCACAGAGAGCTGGCCATCTATTCCCCATGTTGTGATGCCCAGCGCAGCAGTCTGGGAGTTGACCTTGTTAGTGAAGAAAGAGGCAAACGAAGCATTGAGTACATTAGCTTTTTCCACATCCTCTGTCACTAGGTTGCCTCCCTCATTCATTAAGGGGCTCACACTTTCCTTGGCTTTCTTCTTGTTGCCAACATACCTGAAGAAACCCTTCTTGTTACTCTTGACATCTCTGGCTAGCTGCAGCTCCAGGTGCGATTTGGCCCTCCTGATTTCATTCCTACATGCCCGAGCAATATTTTTATACTCTTCCCTGGTCATATGTCCAAACTTCCACTTCTTGTAAGCTTCTTTTTTATGTTTAAGATCCGCTAGGATTTCACTATTAAGCCAAGCTGGTCGCCTGCCATATTTACTATTCTTTCGACACATCATATTTAGCTTGTGATCCACTGTAGCCCCAGATCCCTTTCCACAGTACTCTATCCGAAACAGTCATTTCCCATCTGATATGTGTTCCATTGATTGTTCCTTCTAAGTGAATTACTTTCCATTTGTCCTTATTGAATTTCATCCTATTTACTTCAGACCATTTCTTCAGTTTGATCACCAGATCACTTTGATTTTTAATCCTATCCTCCAAAGCATTTACAACCCCTCCTAGTGTGGTACTATCTGCAAACTTTATGAGTGTACTCTCTGTGCCATTATCTAAATAATTTATGAAGATATTGAACAGAACCAGACCCAGAACCAGTCCCTGCAGGACCCCAATTCAATATGCCCTGCCAGCTTGACTGTGGACCACTGATACGTACTCTTTGGGAGCAGTTTTCCAACCTGTTATGCACCCACCTTATAGTAGGTCCATCTAGATTGTATTTTCTTAGTTAGTTTATGAGCAGGTCATGTGAGGCCCTACCAAAAGCCTTACTAATGTCAAGATTTTTCACATTTACTGCTTCCTCCCCACCACCCCCAACAAGGCTTGTTACCCTGTCAAAGAAAGCTGTTAGGTTGGTTTGACATGATTTGGTCTTGACAAAGCCATGCTGACTGTTACTTATCATCTTATTATCTTCTAGGTGTTTGCAAATTGCTTAATTATTTGCTCCATTATCTTTCCGGATACTGACATTAAGCTGACTCCTCTGTAATTTCATGGGCTGTCCTTATTCCCTTTTTTTAGAGATGAGCCCTATATTTGCCCTTTTCTAGTCCTCAGGAATCTCTCCCTTCTTCTGTGACTTTTAGAAGATAATTGCTAATGGCTCAGCCATCTCCTCAGCCAGCAACTTGAGTATTCTAGGATGTATGTCATCAGGCCCTGGCGACTTCTGACATTTGCCTCTGACAAAATGGGAGCCCTCTCCTGAAACTGTTACTCACTCAATCAATTATTATCCATGGGAATATTCATGTGAGTAAGGACTTGTCACATGAATAAGGACGGCAAGGCTGGGTTCTATATATGTAAGGCATGGCCCCTGATAATGCTGCTTTGAACTGGTCTGGAGGTGCAGCCCTTAAAACCTCCCTTGAACAACTTTATGGGACTTCTTCCTTGTTACCTACAAACTCCTGGCCCCAGCAGGACATGGCTAAAGGCAGGACATAGGACTCCAGTGATCCTAGGCTGGTGTATTTGGACCTGTTAGTAGCTGGCGCAATTTAAAGCAGCCATAAGGCTGTTCTACTCTATGTGAGGGGCTAAGCTGGCAGCTGACTGGCCACAGGAATAGATGGTGGAGGATGAAAAGGTGTCAAAAAGCCACCTTGCCCTCCCTCACCAGGTGCTCCAAGGGCTGAATTGAGCCTCAATTCTTTACATTTTAACATAAAAGTGATTGAAAACAAAAGGGTTTCCTCTTTAGTCAGCTGCCAAGTCCCACATCCAGGACTTCCCATGTCCCCAGCAGCACGTGACTGACACATGAGTGATTTACAAGAGACTATATAGATGGTCAGGTTCTGGGAGGGTCCCTGTGTTTTCCTGTCCCATGCCAGGGAGGGTAAATGGTGCTAGGGATCACTTTTTGTTGTTGCTGAGGGACAGCTAAGGCATAAAACTGAGTTCTATGTTTCGAGCTGAACGTGGTGATGCCATCCAACTACCTCCTGGCTACGCATCTCTAGACTTTTCTGGCAACATCTCCCTCTGTTGCACCACCCCAGGTGCCAATGGCGGGAGTGCTAGGGGGCCTCATCTACATAAGCAAAAACACCCACAGCTGAACATGGTTTTAGCAATCAATGTAGAGCAGGGCAACATTTAGTTCTGCCATTCCCCCACCACCTTATCTCCACCTCTTTCCCCTTTATCTGGCCTCCCTCATCGGAGAAGCTGAGCATCTCCCAACCTTTCATGTTTATCTTCTCCACACCCCGTTGAGGTAGGGCACGGCTATTATTCCCATTTGACAGGAGGGGAACTGAGGCACGGAGAGACTAAGGCTATGTCTATACTAGCGCACACCCCTGACTGACATAAATTACACCAACAGAAGTGGCAGGGTGGACAGCACTCTGTTGGCGTGAGAAACTATCCTGCTGCCATAGCTACCGCAGCTCGCTGGGGGTGGTTTAATTATGTCGACAAGAGAGCTCTTTCCCATCAGCCTAGAGTGGCTACTAATGAGATCTTACAGCGGTGCCGCTGTGCCACGGTTCGCTCTCTAGTGTAGACATGGCCTCAGGGACTTGCCCATGGTCATTCAGGGAGCCTGTGGAGGAGCAGGGAATTGCACCCAGTTCTCCCAAGCACAGCACACCTTCTGCAGCGCCAGGTGTTCTTCACCCCACTCTCCCTTCCTGGGATGAGGAGAGGATAGCACACTGATCCATTTTGCACTACAGAGGAGGAACCCTGACCTGCTGGGATTTTCTTGCTCCTTCCTACACCTCCCCTTCTGTGCGAATGGTGGTGCTGCCCCCTTTCCTTCATCCTCTGCTCCAATCTTATCCCAGCTCCTGAGGAGAAGGGTTCTGGGAAAGATCTTGGATTGCCTCCTGCAGCAGCCCTGATTGGCTGCTCCTCCCAACTAGGTGGGAGGAAATGGGTAAGGCAGCCAATCAGAGATGGGGTTTCCCCTGGGCAAGGCTGGAAATCGCACAAGAGTGAGAGTTTCTCGGTCAGCTCTGAAACGTGGAGAAGGTGGAGAGGGTCACTTCGAAGGAGCAACCAGAGGAGAAGGGCTGTATGAGTACAAGCTCCGCAGGGCAGAGACCGACTTGTAGTGTTCATGCAGCGCCTAGCGCAATGGGGCCCTGAGTCATTACTGAGGCTCCTAGGTGCTGTGGTAATAGAAGAAATAATAAAAACAATAATTCATACAATAACTTCTTTAATATGTTTTTAACATGTTAAAATATTAGACCATGGCAAATGAGAGTATAAACAGATCACAATGACAGATTTTCTTAAAGGAATTATTCACTGCATGATAGGCATTAAAAGAGATTTAGGGTTAATTTGATGGCCCTACTTTTTTTCTTAGGTAAAGCTTTTTCTTCTTTATATATCTATATCCTTAAAGTCAACAAGAACTGTGCTAGGTTTTCAGAGCTCTCCAGTGTTTAAAGCAATTTAAAACCTGACCCATGCCATGTCCCTGAACATTAATAGGCATTCTATGATTTGCTCGAGACACTCGTTCAATAACTTAGGGAAAAACAATCAATATGTGGACACTGCATAATCCTAGACTCAGGGTCCCCCATGGGGCTCTCAGCTTCTTCTCTGATGGGCTGTGGGCTTTTTTTTTAGTACTGCAGTAGCATCACTTAACTTAACATGACATTTCCTTCACTCATCTGCTGCTAGAATGTTTGCCAGTTAAGAGGAGAAAGCATTCAATGGGATATAACCAGATATGGAGTCGTGATGAAAAGCATTTCTCACAGGCACAGGATGAGGTTTCCCAAGAAGTACGGCGTGGTAATATTTATGGGGAAACTCATCCCAGAGCCAGATTAATAGAAGAGACAGTGAGTTCAAATTTCTGTTACATTATGGCCTACTTATTCTGTTCTGACACGGTGAAGGGGGCTAAATAAGACCACTGAAAATTCCCCATTGCAGGTGGTCTCCCCATGCAGTAGGGAGCTGGGGTAAGGACTCAGTGATGACCCTGATCCCAACATCTGGTGTAAGGGACACATCAGGTCAGGGTGCAGAATAGTAAGGCAGGGACAAGCTAGAGCTTGGGAAGGACATGGCAAGAGCACGCTGCCTTACACCTATTTTCACTAGGGGGACATGGGGAGTAGAGTATGTGTTAGAGCAGCCCTGAAATGGCTCTAACTCACACCAGGAGTCAGGCAAACCTCTAGCTTCCCCAGAATTTGGATTAAAGGCCACTGATGGGAACAAGCCTGCACTGGCAGAGAGAAGAACAGCATGTCTTATCTGTCTTTCATTTCTCTAATTTCTATGATTCCTTCATTCTAACAAGAATAGGCATTGATACTAGGGAACTTTTATTCCCCAGAAATCATTTACTTCATCTTCACTGTCTGCATTTCATGGGGAATGTATCATAGAAGGGGACTGGAATGATTTATCAGTACAAGAATTTAAAGAACTCTGAACTGGCATTGAGAAGATTTGGTCTGCGCAATTAATTTTTAAATGATGGTTATGAAGGCTGTGGGACTTGGCATCAGTATTTTGTATTTCAATAAACACCAGTTCAGAAAATCTTAAGTGTTGCCAGAGAGCAATTAACGACTTAACAAACTTTATTATTTCCAGTCAATGCCCAGCATAATCATACTTTGAACTGGGATATGGATCAATGGTTTGCTTGCAATGGACAAACTTTAAAATCTTTTGTTCAGATAACCTTGCCAGTTCACATGCTTGTCCAAAGCCTATTCAAGTCAGCTGAACTTCTTGACTCTGCTAGATGAGCTAGGAAAACTGATTCCAGTTAATTCCTTGTGGAATTTGTGGACTTCCACGTTTGGGACCCATCCTATTGCTAATATAACTCAAGACCCTGGGAAAAAAAAATAACAAAACTCCCACTGTAAGGCTGGAGGGAAAGCTGAAGGGAGAAATCAGAACTTCCTTGATATTCCTCACAAAACTAGGTGACTGGGCAACAAAATGGCAGATGAAATTCAATGTTGATAAATGCCAAGTAATGCACAGTGGAAAATATAATCCCAACTGAACATACAAAATGATGGGGTCTAAATTAGCTGTTACCAGTCAAGAAAGAAATCTTGGGGTCATCATGGATAGTTCTCTGAAAATATCTGCTCAATGTGCAGCAGCAGTAAAAAAAAAAAAAAGCTAAAAGGACGCTAAAAAAGATATGTTTTTGGTCTAGGAGTATGATTCTCACTTCGCGTGTGAGAGGTCCCGGGTTCAAATCCCGGAGAAGCCCTTCCCATGGTTTCTTTAGATGATTTAGTTGAGGATTGGTCCTGCTTTGAGCAGGAGGTTAGACTAGATGACCTCCTGAGGTCCCTTCCAACCCTGATATTCTATGTTAGGAACCATTAGGAAAAGGATAGATAATAATACAGAAAATATTATAATGCCCCTGTATAAATCCATGGTACATCCCCACCTTGAATACTGAATTCAGTTCTGGTTGCCCCATCTCAGAAAAGATATATTAGAATTGGAAAAGGTACAGAGAAGGTCAACAAAAATGATGAGGGGTATGGAACAGCCTCCATATGGGGAGAGATTAAAAAGACTTGGACTGTTCAGTTTAGAAAAGAGAAAACTAAGAGGGAATATTATAGAGGTCTATAAAATCATGCATGATCAGGAGAAAGTTAATAAGGAAGTGTTATTTACTTCTTCACGTAACACAAGAAACAGGGGTCACCCAATGAAATTAATAGGCAGCAGGTTTAAATACAAGCATAAGGAAGTACTTCTTTGCACAACACAGTCCACCAATGGAATGTTGTGAAGACCAAAATATAGCTGGATTCAAAAAAGAATTAAGTGTATGGATGATAAGACCAACAATGGTTATTAGCTAAGATGGTCGGGAATGCAACCCCATTCTCTAAGTGTTCCTAAGCTTCTGACTGCCAGAGGCTGGGAATGGGCGACAGGGGATGGATCTCTTGATGATTGCCTTGTTCTGTTCATTCCCTTTGAAGTATCTGGCACCAGCCATTGCTGGAAGATAGGACACCAGGCTAGATGGACTATTCGTCTGACCCAGTATGGCTGTTCCTATGTTCCTTTCGAGAGTCATCCTTTTGAAGTTTTCACTACACATTGATCAGACTAGGGAATATTCTCCCAAGGGAAATGGTGGAAACTTCATCACTTGGGACATTTAAAACTAGATAGGACAAAGCACTAGAAAATACAGCAGAGAGAAAAAATTCCAGAGGTCTTTTCCATCTTGTATTTCTGAGCGTCTATTAGGAATGTCGATGTAAAGAGAGCTTGAGAAGAGAAGGGACTTTTTACTGTAGATTACTAAATTCTGTACATTCTTATTAGGTGTATTGCAGAATGGGAGTTAGGGAAGGGATATGGTGTATGCACCACCTTCCCAGTGGGAAGAAGAGACACATGTGCAACTCTCACAGCCAGCTAGCACAAGTATTGCCCTCTGAGGTTGAGTGCATGCTGAACTTGATGAAAAGAGCCAGAATATGTACCATGTCATGCTTACTGCTGGCTCCCTATGAATAAATGCAAGGCAGGAAATCTAAAGTTCCATTTATTCAGCTGCATATACACCACCACTCCACAAATCACTTTGCACAGTTATTTTCTGAAAGGGCAGGATTTATCCCTTGGTTAGAGCTCAAGAACCCTGATTTCATTCATCTAGGATCCATTTTTCTGTGACTGCTGTGATCTTGCATTTTTCAGTTCACGTTTATACGCCAGAAACAATTAAGCAAACATTAGTTTCATTCATGGTACCCATAAAATCGCAAGCATCACTGAACTGCATCATTATTTCCCCAAGGAAACAATTATTGCAAAAGAAAAAAAAATCTATATATTTTCATTATTTATATGTTTTCAAGGATTTTTTTTCCCCTTTGCTGAAAAGAATAATAAGGACTTTGGTTCCTTGAGAGTCGGAGAAACTATTCACCCCCACCCCTTCTGCCAAAAAACCCACTATTAGCACTGGTGTGTGCAATGGCAGAGTGGGGCAGCCTGAAAATTGTTTAGTTTCCTAACCTACTTCCCACTGCTGAATATAATATTTAAGCTAACATGTAATAGCAATTGGCGACCACTGCAGCCAACTTTTCAAGAGGTCTCAACTCCAAACTTGATTGACTAATTTTTCAACAGCAGGTCCCCAGTGTGAGTACTAAGGTCTTTTGAAAATCCGTCCCAAAATACCTTGGAAGATGAAGGACAAAGCCAGCACTCTTGAATTTTCTGTTGAATTTGGTTCAGTGTCTGATATTGTTGCGGAGTTCAAAATATGCTGTCAACTTAGGCTGTCTCTTCACTGGAAATGATGCTGTGCTTCAGTGTAGACACTCACTGCAGCAACAGGAGTAGCTCCCCCTCACTGTAGTTAATCCACCTCTGTGAGAGAATTCTTCCAGTGACCGCTCCAGAATTTACGACGGCTTAACGATGTCACTCGGGGGTATCGATTTTTGGCACCCTTGAGCGACGTAGCAGGTTGATCTAACTTTTAGTGTAGACATGGCCTTAGTTTTGAACCTGAAATATTTCAAACCAAACAAACCACAACTAATAGAAATGAAAATGTTTTATTTTTTTTCTATGATTATTTTCTTTATTTCAGAAAACAAGGTTTTAAAAAAAAATGAAACACTGCCCTGTTGTGGTGGGAACTCAACGGGCACGCCCAGTTGGTTCATGAGGACCAGAATGTGAAACGAACCAGCCTAGTGTCACTATCCAAGCACTATAAAAAGTAGGATATAAATAAACATCCCACATGGTCAATATAAAATAGTTTTCCCCTCGCAGGTTTAGTAATATAAGCAGCACAGCAGGGCAAAAAGTATTTTTTTCTTTAAGTTTCAGAAAAAATTGAAATGTCAAAGTTGTTTCCATTTTGCAAGGTTCAAAACTGATGCTTATTTAAAACTTTTTAAAAAAGTTTTTCAGGAAAAAATAACATTTCCCCCCCTAAATTGTTATCAAAATGATTATCTGAAATTTTCAGTTACAGGAAACAGAATAGTCAGGAAATAAAACATTTTGTTCATGGTTTTTGTGATGTTCTGTCTCTTTAAAAGTCTGAGTATCCTCCCAACCCTCCTTCCCCATTGCAAACCTCACTTTTGTGTTGGTTTCAATTTTACTGCCAAAACAATAAAGTTACTACCACAGCAGAAAACTGTGTGCCTCTCAGCTTGCTCTTTGTCTGTGTATAGCTCCTTCTCCACTGGGTCCAAATATAACATTTCGTGACAAAGGGTTTTTGTCTCATGAGTGTACAGTGCTCCCTCTGCCTGGAGTGGAAGAAAAAGTAAGCAAATAACACTGTAAATATTTCAACCAGTTATAATAAGGGGTTATTTGAAAGACTGCGCGAATGCAAAGAAAAAAAATATTTGGATAAAATTCATTCTTGTGCAGAGGACCAAACAATAAGGCCTATGCACCCCTGAAGACCTTGCTTACACCCTCAAAATAGTGCTAACATGAGATGCAGTGCTGTCCTTCTGCAATAGGCTGAATGTTACCCTTTGTGAATATCCTTTGGACTAAAACCATTTCATTGGTTTGTTGATGTCTGTGAATAAAATATTTCTTTTAGTTCCAAGAATGTTTACAGAAAGTAAAAAATATCATGAAAGCTAGGATGAGTATATATTTCTGAGCGTGTTATCTGAACAATAAACTGATAACCTATGGAACTCATTGACACAAGATATCACTGGGGCTGTGAGCATAGCAGGATTTAAAAAGGACTAAACATTTATAAAGGTAAAGGGAACATCCACAGTTTCATTTGTTAAGCTGATCTAGCGATCTCCATGTAAAAATACTAATATTTGTAAATAATTTGCTCTCAGTAAAAGGGACTCTTGCATTTTTCAAACGATGTTACTTAGGTTACCATCCAGTCCCCCCATAGCACCCTTTTTAACAGGCTGGAGATGCAAATGTTCAAACTCTATCTTCTGTGTGAGAACTACCTTGCTTAAAAAGCCCATCCCTTTTCAGGTGCAGCCATCCTGAATGAATGAGGCAGAAGGAAAAACTGCCTCAGCCATGTCAGGCAGTGAGCGCTGCTGCTGTCATACACTGGCTGCAAAAGCTGCTGAAATTGTAAGGGTTGTTTTTTTTTTTCCAGTTTGAAATGCTGAGTGGCGGGATAGTGGATTATGTCATTGAAAAACTGCTGAAAATGAGTTGTCTGGGTTGTTTCAAAATCTCCTCTATGATGAGCCTAGAAACCCTCATTCTGAGTCTTAAGAAAGCCATTCCTTATGCTAATTATTTCCCTCAACTGTGTATCCAATTGAATGTGTCAATTGAGATTCAGATACTCTGCACAGGCACAAGGTTTGAATAACTGATTGAATATACGCAGAGGATCACAGATTTTTTTCCTAAAAAAAAAAGATTATCTAGGCATTTTATCAAATCAATAGTCAGGAAAGATGGGTCTCTATGAACACCCCAGATCCAAACACCCACTGAACTGTGGGGGATAGGGAGAGTTTGTTTCACAATCCAAATCTACTTTGCAGCCAGAATCCATCTCGGCTTGTATATATTATTTTATCATCAATCTCAATGGGGGTTTTATCCCACAAGGGACTGCAGCATGTAGTCTATTGTTATTAGGGATGGCCAAAGTGGTTTGGATACAGTGAAAGCCAATACTGTATTAACCTGCAACAACAACTCTAACCAAACTCAGTCCAAACTCTTTTTTTAAGGTTCAGAAACGTTTGTCAACTTTAACCATCGAATCAATCTTAAATCTTAAAGACTATTTAGAAAAGCTGAGCATGCCACAAGTCCCTGGGGCCAGATCTAATGCATATGAGGGTGCTGAGGGAGCTGGCTGATGTGATTGCAGAGCCGTTGGCCATTATCTTTGAAAACTCGCGGTGATCAGGGGAAGTCCTGGACCATTGGAAAAAGGCAAATATAGTGCCCATCTTTTAAAAAAGGGGAAATACAGACCAGTCAGCCTCAACTCAGTCCCTGGAAAAATCATGGAGCAGGTCCTCAAGGAATCCATTTTAAAGCACTTGGAGGAAGGAAAGGTGATCAGGAACAGTCAACATGGATTCACCAAGGGCAAGTCATGACTTACCAACCTGATTGCCTTCTATGATGAGATAACTTGGATATGGGGAAAAGCAGTGGATGTGATATATCTTCCCTTTAGAAAAGCTTTTGATACGGTATGCCACAGTATTCTTGCCAGCAAGTTAAAAAGTATGGATTGGATGAATGGACTATAAGGTGGATAGAAAGCTGGCTAGATGGTTGGGCTCAACGGGTAGTGATCAATGGCTCAACGTCTTGTTGGCAGCCAGTATCAAGCAGAGTGCCCAAAGGGTCTGTCCTGGGGTTGGTTTTGTTCAACATCTTCATTAATGATCTGGATGATGGGATGGATTGCACTTGTAGCAAGTTAGCGGATGACACTAAGATGTGGTTTCAGAGTAGCAGCCGTGTTAGTCTGTATTCGCAAAAAGAAAAGGAGTACTTGTGGCACCTTAGAGACTAACAAATTTCTTTGAGCATAAGCTTTCGTAAGTGAGCTGTAGCTCATGAAAGCTTATGCTCAAATAAATTGGTTAGTCTCTAAGGTGCCACAGGTACTCCTTTTCTTTTTACTAAGATGTGGGGAGAGGTAGATATGCTGGAGGGTAGGGATAGGGTCCAGAGTGACCTAGACAAATTGGAGGATTGGGCTAAAAGAAATCTGATGAGGTTCAACGAGGACAAGTGCAGAATCTTGAACTTAGGACATAAGAATCCCATGAATTGCTACAGGCTGGGGACCGACTGGCTAAGCTGCAGTTCTGCAGAAAAGGACCTGGGGATTACAGTGGACGAGAAGTTGGATCCAAGTCAACAGTGTGCCCTTGTTGCCAAAAGGCTAATGGCAGATTGGGCTGTATTAGTAGGAGCATTGCCAGCAGATCGAGGGAAGTAATTATTCCCCTCTATTCGGCACTGATGAGGCCACATCTGGAGTATTGCGTCCAGTTTTCGACCACCCACTACATAAAGGATGTGAGAGTCCAGCAGAGGGCAACAAAAATGATTTGGGGGCTGGGGCACATAACTTATGAGGAGAGGCTGAGGGAACTGGATTGTTTAGTCTGCAGAAGAGAAGAGTGAGGGGGGATTTGATAGCAGCCTTCAACTACCTGAAGTGGGGTTCCAAAGAGGATGGAGCTCAGCTGTTCTCAGTGGTGGCAGATGACAGAACAAGAAGCGGTGATCTCAAGTTGCAGTGGTGGAGGTTTAGGTTGGATATTAGGAAAAACTATTTCACTAGAAGGGTGTTGAAGCACTGGAATGGGTTACCTAGAGAAGTGGTGGAATCTCCATCCTTAGAGGTTTTTAAGGCTAGGCTTGACAAAGCCCTGGCTGGGATGATTTAGTTGGTGTTGGTCCTGCTTTGAGCAGGGGGTTAGACTACATGACCTCCTGAAGTCTCTTCCAACCCTAATCTTCTATGAATTTCCTCTTACCTCTCCAATACCTGGATCTTCACAGGATCAGAAGAGGAGGTGTTAAAACCATCCTGCCACATCCTGTCTGACCAGAAGGAAGTGTCAGAAATCTCAAACCTCTTCTTCCATTGGAAAAATTGTGATGGCTAACTCCCAAGAAGCTTGTTCTTGAAGTCTATTTATTTATAACATCTGGGTGCTTATCCACACCGATGCTCTTAAACATTTGAGATTCTCTTCTCTTGAATCATTAGTCAGAGGCCTTGATTTTTCTTGTATCAGTTTTACAAAAAGTATTACTCCATTGACTTCTCTGGAGTCACTCCTAATTTATACCAGTATAAGAGAGTCAGGCCTAAAATGTTTAAGGAAAGAAATACCGGTATCAGGGACAAATCACTGTGGAAAGAGGATTCTCCCAAAAACATCAAGGAAAGACAAGCACAAGAACTTCTTTCTTAGATTTTAGGGCTGGAAGAAAACTGAAGTTTCTAGATCACACTGGTTCTTACAATAAAAAAAAAACAGAAAATAAATGAGTTGAGAGGAAGGATAGTCTTGGGATTAATGCACACAATAGTTGGGTTTGATTCCAAGTATTGTCAGAAACCAGAGGCAAGTTACTTTAGTTCTTTGTGCCTCAGTTCTCCATCTGCAAAATAGGGATAATAGGACTTCCTTCCTCTGTCTTTCTGGGGCTGTGACTATCTCTTACTATATGTTTGTAAATTGCCTAGCCTTTCATCTTGGTTTAGCACCTCTACATGGTACTGTAATGCTAACTTTTAAATAGTTACCAGGATGAGGAGATTTATCTTGCAGAACCATAATTGTCATTGCTCCAGCCACTTTAGTTTTGAATCCGCTAGGTCTTTTTCTGCTTTTTTTTTTTTGCTGTGATGTTTCTCCCTCCCTTTTGGTTTTTCAAAGGGGAAACACTGGAACCTTGTTTGTTTTGTTAACTAGTTAATCATTCCTGGCTTCTTTCTTCTCTTTTTCAGATTTAATAACTTTATTAAGATGATGTTGAAGTAAAAATAAAATGGTACAGCGTTTAAGCATAGAAGTTTCTGATTATCAGGGAATAAGGTACAGATTATCAAGGGGTGCAAAATTCGGTTTAGGAACGGGTGGCATAAGGAATACATAATCTGCAATCTCCCGATTGGGGGTAAAAGTTTAACGGGTTAATTGAGATATGTGGGTATGTTGTTCATATAATGGCTATGTTCAGGCGTGGAGTATAATGTGTGGATATGATGAGGAGGATGGATTTACCCTCATTTGGTGGGATTTAATGTTCAGTGAGTTTATGGTTCCAGTTCATATGGCCCAATGGAAAAAGCCTCTCAGTCCCTTTCCTATAGTTGATGCACTATGTGGTACCGGCTCACACCTCCTGGTACTGTCAGTGGCCGGTGATGTGTTCGATGTAGATGTCTCTGGACCATCGGATGGTGTCCGAGACCATGAGGCGCCGCATGAGCTGTGCGTAGCATCGACCGATCCCACAGGTCTGCAGCACACGCTCATTGCAGGGGTTCCAAGCACCGACCATCAGGGCATCCATCTGCACCTCGTAGCCCTTCGCTCTCAGAGTGTCGGCCAGGGGTGCGTATTTTTCCAGCTTACGAGCTCGGGCTTCGTGGAAGGCCAGGGTCCTATTCTCGAAGAAGACCGTGACGTGGACGGGGATGATCTTTTTCTGGGCCTTGTTGGTGACTACCACGTCAAGTCGCAACTGGCTGTCAGTACCAGGGATGGCGCAGTCCATGGCGACCTCCCCCAGGCGCGGTGCTATGGCTTCCACCAGGCGGTTCTGGATGGCATTGTGGCGCAGCTGCCAGGCTCTAGAGTGGGGCTTGCAGCTGCACAGGATGTGGGGCAGGGTCTTGTTGGAGTAGCCGCACTTCATGCAATGCTTGTCTCGGTTCCCGTGGCAGACGGCTCCGTTGAGCGGGACGCAGTTGAGCCAGGCACGGTGGATGAACCTCCAGTCAGTGAAACAGGTGAAGCTGCCCCCGGCGAGGAAGTGATTGCTGGCGTCCCACTTTCTGGTCAGTTCGAAGGCTTTACCGTGGTCCAGTTTACACTTCAGGGTTTCCAGGTACAGTGAGTGGATGGCTGCCTTCAGGGTCCTCTCCAGCATGCCCCTGGCGTTCAGGGTGACGATGGTGTTGTCATACATTAGGGTTCCTTTCTATCTTCTCATACACCAAAAGGAAAACAAAGCTCTCCCTTATAAAGCTCTAAAACAAAAGTCCACACCCTTTTACACAAGCAGAACAATTGCTAAATGCAAGATTGGTGTAACTCCTCTGAAGCCAATGGAATTTAGCTCACTCAGTTTAACAATGGGTGTTGTTGAATGGTTAATGATCTCTGCTGTTGTCAAATCAGGTTTTTGGTTTAGTCTCACTTGTGTGGATGGAACATAAAAGCATGTTATAAATAGAGATGGGTCTAACCCTTAACCCAGATCCATACACACTAGTTTTGGAGAAGCGTGGATCCACACTTTGTGGCTGAAACCTATCTTTTTATTCAACAGACCACAAGCTGGAACCTGTACATCCTTAAGATTTGGGGGAATTTGGATCTGGATCACAGCATTGTTGCTTGGCCATGAAAAACACAGCGCATCTTGGAGTAGTCATTAATAACGGGGCCCATCGCTACTTAGAGCTAGGTTAAAAATCTTCTTTCAGCCTTGATCTTTACCAGGACACAGGGTAACAACCAACAAAGTAAGAAACTAGAGAAAACAAGGTGGTGGTCTGCTGATTTCAAACCGTCTGTAAAACAATTTCCCCTACAGCTGGAGGAAGCTTTTCCTTTATGACAGAGCAGAGCAGCGGCAGCAGCTTACTTTCAAAGTAATTATTGCTGTTAAGCTGAAGTGGGCTTTAAAGATTCCATTCAGATTGATTTATTCAAAGGTGTTTAAGGCTCAGTCAAGTTTACTAGTGGTGAGGTCAGGGGACACTTTATAGTTTACCATAATGTTTGGTCGGTTGCAATGGGACACAAACAGAGGTGAAATGGAAAGAGGGGAAAACTTTCTTTTTTTTGTTTTGTTTCCATTTGTGAAACTATTTTTGTGGTTAATAAGAGGTTGGGTCCTGTGAGGATGTATCATGCAGAATTAACAGTTGAACATGTTTCCACTATTCTCTGAGGAGGGAGGGGTGGCAAAAGTTTATGAAAATTTTAAATCTTTCTTCCCCGTTTTGAATCATTCTCATTTTTTTGCCCAACCCCAACTCCAAAGAAAGCAATAAGCCTATCAAAGTAGGAATTAATTAAGCAAATCAATCAGTCAGTTTTATTAAGGAATTACAAAGCCCAAGTGCAGCGTTCATTATTCAGATAATGGGACATCTCTAAGCCTTTCTTTTCAATTATTGATAAGCTGCTATCTATCATCCTGATTGTTTTAGTACTGATCTAGTTGTGAATGAATCCAGGTCATTCAGCCTTAGCATATGCCAGTTACAAGAGTTGCTAGATGACTGGGGGTCTGAGAGGTGGCTTTTATTTCTGTCCACTCTGATTGCAAATTACATATTCCAAAGCATGTGGCTTCTGCTAAGATGCAGATAAAAGGGAAGCTGTCCTTCGTGCCAATATCACCTGGATGATCATTTCTATTAAGTGAGGCAATGTACGTCCATTTCCTCACCACTGACATCACCTCCTCTGTGTAACTTTCCTGTTGACTTGTTACCCACTAATAGTCATAATGCCCATGCTAATGTAATGCAGTTTAATTGTCCCAGGAGAGTGGTACACCTCACATTTTCTGATGGGGCCAACTTATTTTCTTGTTCATTGCTAATGTCGTGATGACAGTCTGCTTCCATTATAAGTCATTCAGCAGCACCCTGTGCAATTGTATATAACCTTTCATGATGGCATGAGTGGACTTAAAGTATGATGAAAAGCTCCCATGGCTGACATTCACCTAATGAAACATTTGTGAAGGTTAATCAAGCAATCAAACAGTATCCTTCTTCTCACCCATTAAAGGAGGCAGGAGATAAGTAGATACAAAAGATTTGAGTGCAATAATGGTATTGTAATAAGTGAACCTAAGATCACGGTCAACTCACAAATAACTGCAAGACGCTTAGGGAAATTGGTGAAAATATTCTGCAGAGTCCTTCAATGATCTCAAAACAACAAGCCTGATTATCTTTTGTCATGCAAAGCTTTTTATAACCCTGTTGTATGTGTCTAAAAGCCTCCACAAGATATCAGATACTGGAGAATCAGGCTTGATGTAATAAAGCAAGGGTATGTGGGGGTGTGCTATGAGTTTCGGGACCTGTATCATCTTGTCCTGTTACAACTTGTCATACACATGCTACGTTGTAATGTTTTGGTCTTGGGTGGCGGCATGAACTAATGGTGAGTGAACTTTGAAGGGTCTGGAGTCTGGATCTACAGCTGATAATTTCCCTAACGTTTTCATGTTTACCTGACCTAACAAAACCTCAACTCTACAAAATTGGGTTATCAATCTCACATGAACAGCTGGCGTCATGGTGTTTTGACATTTATGATCCCAGCTGGAATCTGGAAGCTCCAAGGACATGGAAATGAGAGTGTGTGGAGTTGGCAACTGTGCCTAGCTGCTGTGCAGGGGGACATGGTGGGTCGGAGCTGTGCATGCACCCATGTAGCAGCTGGACTCATTCTGGCCCATTAGTCATATCTCTAGAATATATATTTGTGAGTAATACCATCAATACTTACCTTTACTATGATGAAATGACAAGGGTTATAAATCCTCATGCTTCAGGGCATAAGCTGTTCCCCAGCTGGGATCAGGAAGATATTTCCCCTATTGTATTTATTGTAATTGCATAACTAGTTGCATTAGATTGACTGCATGCCTTCCTCCAAAGCATCCAGTGCTGAACAATGCCAGACAGCATACAGAATTAGTTGGACCAATCAACTCTTGCAGAGTGGAGGCTGCTTATTAGGCTATCTAGTGACTTTGCGTTTTCACCCTTGCAGCTGCTGTAAGCAGCACAGATGCTATGGCAAGCTTAGCATTAGTGGTGAGTAACTCTCAAAGGACCAGAGTTCTGCACTCCTGGATCGGCCAAACTAGCATGGAAATACTAGACTCTCTCTTGATATGTTGGTTCTTCTCGTTCAGTTCCCAGAAAGGGAGCACAAATGCAGAACACCGTGCGAGAAACTGATGACAGATTTAACGAAACTCTTTCTTTCTTCAAAAAGTTCAGATTCAAGTTAAAGTTTTGGGCAAGTTCCAGCCAAAACTGTTTCCAATGCCTTCTTGGAATCCTAGATGTTTAGTACATTCTCTCAATAAAGGTTGCTTAGACAGTTATGGCTACAATTTTACTAATAAAAAGCAACCAAGGCTTTGGAAAAGAACTGAATGAAATCTGCGAATTAAAAGCTGGGGCTAAGGAAATAAGCTTCAAAATTTCTGGACTTTCTTATTGTGGCGCTATGTGAGAAATGTGCCAATTTGTGTGTCTGAGTCCAACAGTACCTATTACTTGTCCACTGACAGTACCCTTCCAGCTGTAGCCTTGGGCTCTGCGCAGACTGCCATCACTTTGCTTCAACAATAATGTCCTGCTTCTCCTAAGGCCAAATTGTGTGGCATATATGCTGAAATATTTCTGCAGTTAAGAAAGAAAGCACCTGGGAGTAAATTATCAGCATGGTAGTGTGGAAATAACAATAACTTTGACGTATATAAGTACAAGCATGTATATACAGCCTCCGTCTATTTTCATGAACGGCATTCACTGCAGCTATTATTGTACCTTAGACGTATAAGATGGACAGTCTTGAAAACAGCCTTGATGCAGCTAGTCAAGTCACCTGGCACCCCATCCTGTATCAACACCAATTGTCAGGGCTGTGGGGGGATACGCCCAATGTCTGGTGTTGTAGGGGGATGGTATCCTGCCCCCCAGCACTTACAGCAGAATAAGAGTGGTGATGTAATATCCACGTGCAACTTTAGGAGAAGGGTAGGTAGGCAGAGTGACACTCTGGTGATGGGAACCATATAGGGTATGTCTACACTACACTAAAACACCCATGTCATCTGACTCAGGCCGCAGGGCTCTGAAATTGCAACGTAGACGTCTGGGCTCAGGCTGGAGCCTGGGCTCTGGACCCTCCCCTCTCGTGGGGCCCCAGAGCTGGGCTCCAGTCTGAGCCCAGACATCTACACGGCAATTTTATAGCCATGAAGTCTGAGCCCCGTAAGCCCTAGTCAGCTGACACGGGCCAGCTGAGGGTGTTCTGTTGCAATGTAGATATACCCTGAATGATCAAGGTAGAATAACATTTCCTGAACTGGAATCTAGTCAAGACTTTAGGACTAATACTTCCAACCCTTGCAAAAAGTGCCATAAGATTTAGAGATTCCACTGCCAGAAGGAACCAGTGGGATCATCTAGTCTGATCTTCTGCATAACACAGGCTGCAGAACTTCCCCAAAATAATTCCAAAGCATACATTTTAGAAAAGCATCTAATCTTGATTTAAAAAAAAATATTGCCAGTAATAGAGAACCTACAATGACTCTTGGTTAATTGTTCTAATGATTAATTAATCTCACTGGTAAAAAAAGTATGCCCTATTTCCATTCTGACTTTCTCTAGCTTCAACTTCTAGCCATTGGATCATGTTATATCTTTCTCTGCTATATTGAAGAGCCCACTATTAAATATTTGTCCCTGTGTGGAAGATTGGACAAATGACCAGGGATGACTATAAAAATATTGCTCGGGGATGCAGGAATGAAATCAGGAAGGCCAAATCACACCTGGAGTCGCAGCTAGCAAGAGATGTTAAGAGTAACAAGAAGGGTTTCTTCAGGTATGTTAGCAACAAGAAGAAAGTCAAGGAAAGTGTGGGCCCCTTACTGAATGAGGGAGGCAATCTCGTGACAGAGGATGTGGAAAAAGCTAATGTACTCAATGCTTTTTTTGCCTCTGTCTTCACGAACAAGGTCAGCTCCCAGACTACTGCACTGGGGAGCACAGCATGGGGGGGAGGTGACCAGCCCTCTGTGGAGAAAGAAGTGGTTCGGGACTATTTAGAAAAGCTGGATGTGCACAAATCCATGGGGCTGGATGTGTTGCATCCGAGAATGCTAAAGGAGTTGGCAGATGTGATTGCAGAGCCATTGGCCATTATCTTTGAAAACTCATGGCGATCGGGGGAAGTCCCGGACGACTGGAAAAAGGCTAATGTAGTGCCCATCTTTTAAAAAGGGAAGAAGGAGGATCCTGGGAACTACAGGCCAGTCAGCCTCACTTCAGTCTCTGAAAAAATCATGGAGCAGGTCCTCAAGGAATCAATTCTGAAGCACTTAGAGGAGAGGAAAGTGATCAGGAACAGTCAGCATGGATTCACCAAGGGCAAGTCATGCCTGACTAATCTAATTGCCTTCTATGACGAAATAACTGGTTCTGTGGATGAAGGGAAAGCAGTGGACGTGTTGTTCCTTGACTTTAGCAAAGCTTTTGACACGGTCTCCCACAGTATTCTTGTCAGCAAGTTAAAGAAGTGTGGGCTGGACGAATGGACTATAATATGGATAGAAAGCTGGCTAGATTGTCGGGCTCAATGGGTAGTGATCAATGGCTCCATGTCTAGTCGGCAGCCGGTATCAAGTGGAGTGCCCCAAGGGTCGGTCCTGGAGCCGGTTTTGTTCAATATCTTCATAAATGATCTGGAGGATGGTGTGGATTGCACCCTCAACAAGTTTGCAGATGACACTAAACTGGGAGGAGAGGTAGATACGCTGGAGGGTAGAAGTTTAGAAGTTTTTAACACTTAGAAGTTTTTAACGTGTAGAAGTTTTTAAGGTCAGGCTTGACAAAGCCCTGGCTGGGATGATTTAATTGGGGATCGGCCCTGCTTTGAGCAGGGGGTTGGACTAGATAACCTCCTGAGGTTCCTTCCAGCCCTGATATTCTATGATTCTATGATTCCATGTAGGTGCTTACAAACTGTCATCAAGTCACTCCTTAACCTTTTTTTTTGTTAAGCTAAATAGGTTGATCTCCTTGAGTCTGTTACTGTGGGGCATCTTTTCTAATACTGTATTCATTCTTGTGGCTCTTCTCTAAGCCGTCTCCAATTTACCAACCTCCTTCTTGAATCATGGACACCAGAACTGGACCCAGCATTCCAGTAGCAGTCGCACCTGTGCAAATACAGAGGGAAAATAATGTATCTACTCCTACTTGAGATTCCTCATCCAAGATTATGCATCACCAGGATCTCATTAGCCCTTTCGGCCACAGTGTCACATTGGCAGCTCACGTTCAGCTGATTATCCATCATGATCCACAAACCTTTCTTCACTGCTTCCCAGGATAGAGTCTCCCGTCATGTAAGTATGGCCTGCATTCTTTGCTCCTAGATGTATCCATTTACATTTAGCCATATTAAAATGCCTCGATCCTGACACCGGTACGCAATTTAACAAACTATCTAGATCACTTTATTAGTGACCTGTCCTCTTCATTATTTACTCATCCTCCAACTTTTGTGTCACCTGCAAACTTTATCAGTGATGCTTTTATATCTTCTTCCATTTCTTTTATTCATTTCTAAAACGTTAACTATCATAGGGCCGAGAACAGAACCAAGTGGGATCCCACTAGAAACACACCCAGTTGATGATGATTCCCCATTTACAGTTACATTTTGAGACCTATCAGTTAGCCACTTTTTAATCCATTTAATGTGTGCCATGTTAATTTTCTATTGTTCTAATTTTTTAATCAACATTTTGTGTGTACCAAGTCACATGCCTTACAGAAGTCTAACTAAATAACATCAACACTGTTACCTTTATCATCTAAACCTGTAATCTCCTTAAAAAAATATCAAGTTAGTTTGATAGGATCTATTTCCTATCTTGACTGGCAGTAATTATTTTACCCATTTAAGTTCTTTATTAATCAACTCCCGTATCAGCGGCTCTATTATCTTGCCCAGGATCAATGTCAGGCTGACAGGCCTATAATTACTCAGGTCATCCCATTTACTCTTTTAAAGTATTGGCACATCATTAGCTTTCTTCCAGTCTTCTGGAACTTCCCCAGTGTTCCAAGACTTATTGAAAATCAACATTAATGGCCCAGCAAGCTCTTTTAAATCTCTTGGATGCAAGCTATCCAGACCTGCTGATTTGAAAATATCTAAATTTAGTAGCTTCTATTTAACATCCTCTTGAGATACTAGTGGAATAGAAAGAGTGTTAACATTATCATCATCATGATCAGGCCACCTCATCTATTTTCCCCCCAAATACAGAACAGAAATATATATTGAATACTCTGCCTTTTCTGCATGATTATTATTCTACAAATTCCATCAGATGGACCCGTACCATTGTCAGGATTATTTTTGTTCCTAATATACTTTAAAATCCTTCTTCTTATTTTGCTTAATTCTGCTGGCCATAGAGGTTTACTTGTGTCCATTTGCTTCCTTAAAAAAATTTCTACAGGTCCTAGCTTCTGATTTGCATTCATTACTATCAAAATCCCCCTTCTTCCATTCATTGTGTATTATTATAACAGCTTTGACTGCAAGTGGCTGAGACTGTGATTGAGTGTGCATCATCACAGGCCCTGAAAGGATTAATGTGGGCCTGAGAAACCAGTTATGGTATCTGGCTATGCCAAGAGGGAAAGCCAGGCTCTATCCAGGTGGACAGAAAGCTGGCTAGATCGTCGGACTCAACTGGTAGTGACCAATGGCTCCATGCCTGGTTCGCAGCCAGTATCAAGCGGAGTACCCCAAGTGTTGATCCTGGGGCCGGTTTTGTTCAATATCTTCATTCATGATCTGGAGGATGGCGTGGACTGCACCCTCAGCAAGTTTACAGATGACACTAAACTGGGAGTAGTGGTCGATATGCTGGAGGGTAAGGATAGGATACAGAGGGACACAGACAAATCAGAGGATTGGGCCAAAAGAAATCAACAAGGACAAGTGCAGAGTCCTGCACTTAGGATGGAAGAATCCCATGCACTGCTACAGACTAGGGACCGAATGGCTAGGCAGCAGTTCTGCAGAAAAGGACCTAGGGGTTACAGTGGACGAGAAGCAGATTATGAGTCAACAGTGTGCCCTTGTTGCCAAGAAGGCTAACAGCATTTTGGGCTGTATAAGTAGGGTCATTGCCAGCAGATCGAGGGATATGATTGTTCCCCTCTATTCAACATTGGTGAGGCCTCATCTATAATATTGTGTCCAGTTTTGGGCCCCCCACTAGAAGAAGGATGTGGAAAAATTGGAAAGCGTCCAGTGGAGGTCAACAAAAATGATTAGGGGACTGAAACACATGGCTTATGAGGAAAGGCTGAGGGAACTGGGATTGTTTAGTCTGCGGAAGAGAAGAATGAGGGGGAATTTGATAGCTGATTTCGACTACCTGAAAGGGGGTTCCAAAGAGGATGCATCTCAGCTGTTCTCAGTGGTGGCAGATGACAGAACAAGGAGTAATGGTCTCAAGTTGCAGTGGGGGAGGTCTAGGTTGGATATTAGGAAACACTATTTCATTAGGAGGGTGGTGAAACACTGGAATGAGTTACCTAGGGAGGTGGTGGAATCTCCATCCTTAGAGGTTTTTAAGGCCCAGCTTGACAAAGCCCTGGCTAGGATGATTTAGTTGGGGGTTGGTCCTGCTTTGAGCAGGGGGTTGGACTAGATGACCTCTGAGGTCCCTTCCAACCCTGATATTCTATGATTCTATGAAAGGTACATGAAGCTCCTCTGGGCAGGAGCAGGCTGGTTAGTATAAAGTCAAGAAGTTTAAGGCAGAAAGAGGCTGCAGATAGTGTGCAGTTACTCTCTGGGAGCAGAGAGACGGGGAGGAAAACATCCAAGAAGGAGAATAATCCTTGAGATCCTCGCCCTGGAAGAAGGATCAACACCAGAGGAATTTTGAGGAAAGAAAGCCTGAGAGGACTGAGTAGGAAGAAACCCAAGGAAACAGCATCATGGAGCAGGACTGATCAGACCTTGGCAGCTCATTATAGGATCTCTGGGCTGGAAAACCAGAATAGAGGGAGGGCCTGGGTTCCCTAACCAGCCACAGGGAAGTGACACAGGATTTTGGGAGATGCCATTCAGAGAGCTGGTCCAAAGGGACTTTGTTACCATGGAAAAGGAGGAATATATAGTGACCAGTTTGGAGGTCCCAGTCACGAAGAGGGAGCACCCCGCATCATGAAGAGAGAGAGAGAGGGGTCACAGCATGAGTAACTGATGAACAGGGCTGCCAGACTGGGTGAGAGCTGATCCCCAGATGTAGCCACAAGGAGGTGCCATGTGCAGCGAGTGCACTCCTTCACAGGGACCTTGGGTTTGTCTAATGCAACTCCCATGGTACAACACCATCTAACACCACACTGCACTGACTCAGAGAGGAGAAAGCCACTCGCTAGATGAACCATCATCACTTTCTGAGCTACTTACAGTCTAAATTAAGCCCTGGCCTAACTGGGCCTTGCACTCATTTATACCTACTCTGAATTTGGGCCTGTATGTAGAGAGCTTAGGATCGTTTAAAAATTCCATCAAACTCTTCAGATACTTTAAAGACCCTTTCTAGAATCAGAGAGCACATGCAGGAGTTATCTTCCAAGATGTGATTCCAGAAGGCCTCTTGATATTCGGCATCACACCAGAATGCCCACCATCACCACAATCAAGTAAATGATTCATAGTGCACAATTCATTCACCTCATATAAAGCTAGATCCTGTTAATGCTTTGCCCAGGCACATCCATTTACAGGATAGAGGCTGGGATAGTCAATAAGCAGACCAGGCGCCAAATAAGGACTGCCAGATGCTTTTGAACTGACCACAATATCTTTTTATTTACTTATTATTATCATTATTGTTATTATTTTTGTATTATTTTCTCTGGAGTCTGGACCTTCACTATACCTTGACCAAGAAATTTGGACCTTGACAAAAAATAACTGATTAACTCTGACTAGACCCTAAGGAATCAGATTGTGTTATGTTCCAATGTATTAAATTAACCAAATTTACTGAAACAATAACTTCAATAGATATTCTTAAATCCAGCTCTCTAATTTAGTGGCATTTATTCAGATGAGTCACAGGATATTGTTTGTGTTCCTTGACTGGACAAGGTGCAAGTCCTTGTGGTGTGAAAACAGGTTTCAAAATTGCTTTGAAATTTGCTTTCTGTGAACATTTGTATCAAGTTTGCTCCTATGTTGGTGGGAAGAGACGGGGTGTGAGTATGTGTAGGATGATCCCCACAGGTGCTGCATTGCTGCAACAATCCATGTTTACCCCCTGAGTAACACTCTTCCTTCCCAAAAGGTAGATAATGTGTCATCGTCTTCTGAAAGGAGTGGTTACTCATTTATTTGGAGGTCTCATAAGGAATAAGTAGAGAATCCACACACAGTACAGCTGTGTAGTATAAATTCATGGTTGAGACTGAAAGTGGCAATCTCAGATAAGGTTTGGTTGTCTTCTGATTGGTTGGTTTGTTTTGTTTTGTGTTTGGTTTATTTTGTTTGTTTGTTTGTTTGTTTTAATTTGGAAGGAGCAAAAATAGATAGGCGTGGAGACTGAAGTCCTCTGCCCATCTTCAAAAGAGGTATAGGATGGGTTGTCCTACCCTGTCACCTCCCTGACTTGGGATCACCTCTATAGACAAGATAATAGCTTGTTCCCCACGTCCTGTCTTCTGACACTGCCATCCAAGGTAGCAGATAGTGATTTGGACACCAAACTCATGTGCACAGAACAACCACAATTTTTGGCCACTGCACTTACCTAGGATGGATTTGAGCAGCCAGAAGATTAAAGACTCTCTCAACAATTACGTCTCCTGAGCTATCCAGTCTTCCTAACATTGGTGTTTTAATTCCTCCATCATTGCTTGTTCGTTCGAAGAGACTAAACACAAGATACATGTTAGTAAATGAGAGTTCTTTTATTCTCATTTCTCTCCATTTGTCGCCTGTGGTATTGTTTCTTCTGCCATCCCTTTCCAGGCAAGATTGATTCCTCTGTTTTCTACACCCCTCCTAGTTTGTTATGCTCTATGCTCCAATACATATGTTAGTCTATAAGGTGTCACAGGACTCTTTGCCGCTTTTCCAGATGGGTATCTTGCAACTAAAGGGGGAAAACAAACAAACCAACCCCCCCAGCTTCCTTTGATTTAGCACTCCTGCGATGACCCTCTCAGCTGCATCAACATCTTCACACATTATACATCTATTTTAAAATGCAAAACATAAACGAAGAAACAGATCGTCAGCTCGTGCAATGCACCATCAACTTTACTGCAGCTATGCCCTTTGGCACCAGCTCAAGATCTGGCCACGTTATTTATTTTCCCAGTTATATCCCTTGAGTCAGTCCATTTCAGGTACAGACAATGGCTTTTTACAGACCATGGGCCAGGCTGTCAGTGGGTGTAAACTGGCATAGATCCATTGGCTTAAGTGAAGCTCTGCTGAGTTACAACAGCTGAGGATCTAGGACAATAGCTTCAAATTCCAGAAGGGCTGAAAGAAAGATATGCTGCTGTGGGCCTAATTCCCCCGCTAACCTTTATGAAAAGGTGAAAGAATTCCATTATAATGGCCCCAAACACAGTCGCTTCCCTATTGTAAACTGCAGTGAATTACGCCACTGAATATTCAAGTCTTTGTTATTCAGATTGTCCTTATTCACATAGCTTCTCTGAGTCAAAAGCCTGATTTTCAATCATATCTTTGAATCATTTGTTTAGTTCCACTTTTTTAATCACTATTTTAATAACCCACTTTAATTGTGTTGAATTCAGCTTTATCATTTCTAATGTCACCAAGATCATCCCATGAATTGCAAGATAGAAGTGACTGTGTTTTTGACATCTGCATTGAGCAAAAAGAAAGGATGTTGCAAATTAGGGCGGGGGGGGGGGAAGGGTCTGTTCTTTCTCTTTTTTTGGCAAAAGAACTGCTATAGAAACAAATGTAGATGAGGGGGGCACTGAGCCATATAGAAGTGAGTAATTATCTACTGTTACAGGGCTTATTATCTCTCCAAATGTTTGCTAAAAATTCTATTGGGCAACCATCTGGACCCAGAGATTTATCAGTGGATACAGAGTGGATTGTTGCTTTAACTTTTCAACAGGGAAATTTCTTTCTCTAATTCTTTCCTGTCATCCTCTGTTAAATAATTTAGTTGAATGTCTCCTAGATAGCTCTCTGAATCCTCAGAGTGAATATATTCTAGGTGATACACTGATATAAAATATTCCTTGAAAGTTTATTTTTTCTACCACGAGAGGATCTGAGGACACTTTGCCATCTGTTGTAAGGGTTTCGCTAATGTACCTATTTTCTCCTCTATCTCTTTCTTGTTTATTTTTAATTGCTGGGCCTAATAATTTGCCTAATTGGCTGCCCCCCACCTCCAGTTATGTACAATATATATTGCCTCATCATCCTCAACTCGTATAAAATCCAGCACTTTTCTTCTAGGAACTTCCATTGTAGCTTTATTACTATAGCTTTGTATAGCAGATATCATTTCCCCCCTTCAAGCTGTGATAAATAATTCAAAAGCATGTCATCAATAACTATAGATCAGTTGCTCAGCTTGAAACACGTCTGTGGCTTATGGTGAAGGTCATTGCTATCAATTATGCATTTATCTTCCATGGAATGTTTCAATTTGGTATTATAATAATAACTATCATAAATAATCTTTGCTCCTATATAGCTCCTTTCATGGCACAGTTTTGTAAGTGTTGTTATCTGCAACTTATAGATGGGCAAAGTGAGGCTCTCCAGTTAAGTGTCTTGCCCAGGGTCGCGGAAATGAGTCAGTGGCAGTCAGAATTAGAACCAAAGTCTCTCGGATCCCTGCTTTAGCCATTAGATGTCATTTTCTACAAGGCAATATACCAACACAAACAATGGGGCTTCTATCATTATATAAAAAGAAAATGAGTACTTGCGGCACCTTACAGACTAACCAATTTATTTGAGCATAAGCTTTCATGAGCTACAGCTCACGAAAAAGTACACAAGTACTCCTTTTCTTTTTGCGAATACAGACTAACACGGCTGTTACTCTGAAACCTGTCATCATTATATAGTGAGCCTATGCAGCTGGGAGTCTATATTGTGTTGACATTTCAGCTACTCTCTCCTATAGGTGGCAAAGGAAACTGATAATGTGACAAAGTCTAATTCTAGTGCACTGGTCCAAAGTTAGCCCGGATGTGACTTTACCATCTGCTGGCTCTACAGTGCCCTCTTTGAAATGGGTTGGTGGTCTTGGGCTAGTTGGTAACAGACCACCCAGACATCATCAGTGTTGCTAATTTATCCACTTGTTGGCAGTGTCTGTAGAGAGACCAAGTACTGAATATGCTGGGAAAATGAACAACTCCCTCAGCTACCAACACAAAGGCTTGAAACTCTCAACAAAATATACCCTACCTCCAACAGCGCTTTCACACGGTGAAGAGAGAAGAGCCAGAGACTCCACTAGTGACTTTGCTGTTGCTAGACAATTTTACGGGGAAGATGCTCAGATCCTACAGCAATGGGCTGCAGGGCTGGCTATCTGTCCTATACTTATTCTATGGAGGGAGGATTTTATTCCCCAGATTTGCCAATCCATAAACCCTAATTAGCATTACATAATCAATAAAAACAAATATGCGGGGGGGGGATTCTTGTGCAACCCACAGACCCCATGTCCCCCATGCTCTTAGACCCCATATGGCACACCCGGATATCTGTTCACATCTGCATTGTACTGCTTTATTAGTGGAAGAGGAATCTATACCAGTGGTCTCCAAACTTTATGAGATGAGGGCCATATTAGATTTTTGAAGGGGCTTCGTGGGCCGAAGCAACTGTGAAAAAAAAATAAATATATGCAAATATATGCAAACTATATGCAAAATTGTTAAAAAACCAACACAACTCTACTGTGTCAGTGTTGCATTACATTCTAAATCAGGTATAAAAGTTAATCGACGCAGGTACTGTAAGTTGGCTCCCCTTTTTGGGTCTGCTCCCTTCTCCCTGTGCCTGCTCTGCTGAAGAAAATGACAAAGGATTGAAAGTGTGGCTGTACTTTGGTAAGAGAAGCTCCAGGTTCCCATTGTGGGTTGGGACTGTTTGGTTCTATTAGTGCTGTAGTTAAAATTTAACCGTTATGAAATTGTTAATTTCCATCTTCTTTACTCCGTTTATTGGAGAGGTAATGAAGCATCTGGCTTGTATTTTCACTCTAAGGCAGGGGTCCGTACCGGCTCAGCTGCAGCAGCAACTCTCCCCTAAGTTGGCTCCCCTTTTCAGGGGACATGGGCTCCCGGGGGCACTCACCCCTCTGCACAGCTCAGCTGAGCTACCCCATCCCCAACCTGCGCGAGCTGCTGCTGGCAGCCCCTTCCCCTGCCTGCTCGGCTTGCCTACTCAGCTGTTCACTTCTCTCCTGTTGGTTGGAGGGCCGGACAAAAGGGAGCCCTGGGCCGGATCCGGCCCACGGGCTGTAGTTTGCAGACCCCTGATCTATACCCTTGCTTACTGATCTGCACATGGAATTAATTTACCAGTCATTTACTGGATAAAACCATGCAGCCTGGTATCTTTCTACAGCAATGACGCTTACCTGATGCTTCACTGGAAGGCAAAAACTCTTCATAAGACACATGGCAAATTTTGCAGTGTAACACATTGGGAAACGGAGGGAAAATCTCTCTTTTAATTTCACAATAATCTTGTTCATTGCCTCATCTTGCACAGCTGCAGATATCATAACATTGCCTCGCCATTCATGTAGTTATGAAGATCCAGTGACAGCACTTTTCTAATAAAAAGAAAAGGAGGACTTGTGGCACCTTAGAGACTAACCAATTTATTTGAGCATAAGCTTCCGTGAGCTACAGCTCACTTCATCGGCTGCATACTGTGGAAAATAAAGAAGATGTTTTTATACACACAGACCAAGAAAAAATAGGTGTTTATCACTACAAAAGGTTTTCTCTCCCTCCACCCCACTCTCCTGCCGGTAATAGCTTATCTAAAAAGAGTGGGTTGCGGGGGAGGGAGAAAACCTGGATTTGTGCTGGAAATGGCCCACCTTGATTATCATATACACTGTAAGGAGAGTGATCACTTTAGATAAGCTATTACCAGCAGGAGAGTGGGGTGGGGGGAGAGAAAACCTTTTGTAGTGATAAACACCCATTTTTTCATGGTCTGTGTATATAAAAAATCTTCTGTATTTTCCACAGTATGTATCCGATGAAGTGAGCTGTAGCTCACGAAAGCTTATGCTCAAATAAATTGGTTAGCCTCTAAGGTGCCACAAGTACTCCTTTTCTTTCTGCGAATACAGACTAACACGGCTGTTACTCTGAAACCTACTTTTCTAATGTGTTGCTATGACAGGAAACACTGTAACAGCTGGCTACTCTGTGGTGGGTTTTCCTAATGACTTTCATACTTTCCCTAAAAGCCCCTACAGTGTCTACTCTAATGCTTTTCCCCCAAACACAGAGACTTTATTCACAGTCTTCTACCCCCTCTTAAAGTGTGTGGAATGTTCTAGAAAATGCCCCTCTCCGTAACAATCAAGGTGTGCTTTCAGAAATCCTTGCATGCTACCACGGGGGGATGGGAGTGGGGGAGTGGGGGGTTGAATTGCCCCAGAGAGCTACTAACCTGTACTGCTTACTTCAAGATAGGCCTGGGTATTATGGACCTGATTCAAAGACAGTGAAGTCAATAGGACTGTTTCTATTAGCGTTGATGACCTTTAGGTCAGACCCTACATAGGTTATTAGAGCTCCCCGTGTTAAAGGTAATCAATACTGAGGTCTGTATTGGCAGAAAGCTATATAATCATTTCACTGGGGGTCAGATATAATGCCATTAGTAAATATTAGGAAACACCTTGATCCTAGTATGTTTAAAGCAGCACAAACCAACATTATAGACTGTTCCTTGCAGCTTCCGAGGCAGAAGTGGCTCTTAAAGAGAGATTTAGATGAAGAAAGAGAGATTTGAATGTTGAAGTACTCCTTGCCTAGGGACACGCATGGGAGAAGGCTGAACTCAGACTAATGGGTATCCAGGCTGGCAGAACTGGGCAGAGTGGAGAGGGTGAGGAAGGCAATGCAACATCAGTGGGTTATAGAGCAGTCTCCCACATCAACGCCAGACATCCGGAAACTCTCACTGATATTTCACATTCCAGTAAAATGGTTCTATTCTGTCACAGTGCCCGTGATGCTCTCCCCGATGACACTAGATGACAGAGTTGACACAGGCTCTGAGTAAGGGTCAGCACATATTTTGACTGCCCCAAGGCAGAGACCAAAATGGGGCTCTGCATTACAGTTTGTTTCCTGCTTTTCCCTTGCTCCAGAGGAGTAACCTGGGCCAGCCAGCTCTATACTCCCTTGTCCATGCTTGCTCAGCTATGCTGACTGGTGCACGACAGGGAAGTAGTGGACCCGCAGCAGCTACTCACCCCACTGTGTGAAGACTGACAATTTAGGTAGCCCATGGATCATAGGGGAGCCTTGGTCCCCTGATCTAGTGTGTAAGGCAACTCATGTTCAGGAAAGATGAATTTAAACTGGAACAGGTGCTGAGAAGAGCTACTAGGATGATCAGAAGAATGGAGGGTCTATTTTAGGAGAGGAAACTGGAAGGGACTGGAAAAACTTGGGTTGTTTAATCTCTCAAAAAGACAGGTGAGAGGGGATATGATTTCTCTCTATAAATAAAGTAGGAAGGTAAATACCAGGTAGACGAAGAGCTATTTAAGCTAAGGACAAACTTGGCACAAGAACAAATGGCTATAAACTGGCCGTGAACAAATTCAGGCTGGAAATTAGACGAAAGTTTCTAACCATCAGAGGGGTGAGATTTTAGAACAGCAGCCTAATAGGAGTTGTTGGGGCAAACAACGTAATTAGTTTTAAGAGAAAGCTGGACACATTTATGAGGGCAGTTGTATGATGGGATTACTTGCAGTGATAGGGGGCAAGGGTCAACAGCCCTGGGGCTTGATTTCTGGTTTATGTCTTACTTTCCAATAGCTCATACTTCAGGGTTTCAGCCAGCCCCCAGCAGGGTCAGGAAGGGACTTCTCCCCTCGTCCCCCAAGTACTGTGGGAATTTAAAAAAAAAAAAACCTCTCCTTCCTCTGAACTCTTAGGGACAGCCCTGGCTGGAGATGGACACTGAGTGGGGTGCACCAGCTCTGAGATAGCACCAACCATTCTTTCTCTCAAGCGCTTGGCTGGCTGTGTCTTTCTCACATGTTCGGGATCTAACTGATCGCCATATGTGGGGTTGGGAAAGAATTTCCCCCCAGGACAGATTGGCAGTGATCTTAGGAGTTTTTCACCTTTTTCTGCCACATGTGGGTGTGGGTCACTTGCCAAGATTATCTGGATGTGTCTTACTTAATCGTTTTCCTGCCATTGTGGGGGACACTGGTGCACCTTGGTCCCTTCTGTTCTCTATCTATGGCACATAATACAAATTTCCTGTGGGCTGTAATACTTTGGCCTGATTTTGGTTGCTGTGTTTAGTGTATGGGTGCTGGGTGTTATTGGTGGCCTGTGATATACAGCTCAGACTAGATGATTTGGTGGTCCGTTCTGGTCTTAAACTCCATGTTTCTTTGAGTTCTTGCAGAGCAACTGTCAAGGTTCCTCCCCCACTCTGAACTCTAGGGTACAGATGTGGGGACCTGCATGAAAAACCTCCTAAGCTTATCTTTACCAGCTTAGGTCAAAACTTCCGCAAGGTACAAAATATTCCACCCGTCGTCCTTGGATTGGTCGCTACCACCACCAAACTAATACTGGTTACTGGGGAAGAGCTGTTTGGAAGCGTCTTTCCCCCCAAAATACTTCCCAAAACCTTGTACCCCACTTCCTGGACAAGGTTTGGTAAAAAGCCTCACCAATTTGCCTAGGTGACCACAGACCCAGACCCTTGGATCTTAAGAACAATGAACAATCCTCCCAACACTTGCACCCCCCCCTTTCCTGGGAAATGTTGGATAAAAAGCCTCACCAATTTGCATAGGTGACCACAGACCCAAACCCTTGGATCTGAGAACAATGAAAAAGCATTCAGTTTTCTTACAAGAAGACTTTTAATAAAAATAGAAGTAAATAGAAAAAAAGAAATCCCTCTGTAAAATCAGGATGGTAGATAGCTTACAGGGTAATTAGATTCAAAAACATAGAGAACCCCTCTAGGCAAAACCTTAAGTTACAAAAAAGATACACAGACAGAAATAGTTATTCTATTCAGCACAATTCTTTTCTCAGCCATTTAAAGAAATCATAATCTAACACATACCTAGCTAGATTACTTACTAAAAGTTCTAAGACTCCATTCCTGGTCTATCCCCAGCAGAAACCAGCATATAGACAGGTTTCAGAGTAACAGCCGTGTTAGTCTGTATTCGCAGAAAGAAAAGGAGTACTTGTGGCACATTAGAGGCTAACCAATTTATTTGAGCATAAGCTTTCGTGAGCTACAGCTCACTTCATCAGATGCATGCCGTGGAAACTGCAGCAGACTTTATATATACACAGAAAATATGAAAAAATACCTCCTCCCACCCCATTGTCCAGCTGGTAATAGCTTATCTAAAGTGATCATCAGGTGGGCCATTTCCAGCACAAATCCAGGTTTTCTCACCCTCCACCCCCCCACACAAATTCACTCTCCTGCTGGTGATAGCCCATCCAAAGTGACAACTCTTTACACAATGTGCATGATAATAAAGTTGGGCCATTTCCTGCACAAATCCAGGTTCTCTCACCCCCTCACCCCCCTCCCAAAAACCACACACACAAACTCACTATCCTGCTGGTAATAGCTCATCCAAAGTGACCATTCTCCCTACAATGTGCATAATTAAGGTGGGCCATTTCCAGCACAAATCCAGGTTTTCTCACATCCCCCCCACCCCCATACACACACAAACTCACTCTCCTGCTGGTAATAGCTCATCCAAACTGACCACTCTCCAAGTTTAAATCCAAGTTAAACCAGAACATCTTGGGGGGGGGGGTAGGAAAAAACAAGAGGAAATAGGCTAGCTTGCATAATGACTTAGCCACTCCCAGTCTCTATTTAAGCCTAAATTAATAGTATCCAATTTGCAAATGAATTCCAATTCAGCAGTTTCTCGCTGGAGTCTGGATTTGAAGTTTTTTTGTTTTAAGATAGCGACCTTCATGTCTGTGATTGCGTGACCAGAGAGATTGAAGTGTTCTCCGACTGGTTTATGAATGTTATAATTCTTGACATCTGATTTGTGTCCATTTATTCTTTTACGTAGAGACTGTCCAGTTTGACCAATGTATATGGCAGAGGGGCATTGCTGGCACATGATGGCATATATCACATTGGTGGATGTGCAGGTATACGAGCCTCTGATAGTGTGGCTGACGTTATTAGGCCCTGTGATGGTGTCCCCTGAATAGATATGTGGGCACAATTGGCAACGGGCTTTGTTGCAAGGATAAGTTCCTGGGTTAGTGGTTCTGTTGTGTGGTATGTGGTTGTTGGTGAGTATTTGCTTCAGGTTGCGGGGCTGTCTGTAGGCAAGGACTGGCCTGTCTCCCAAGATTTGTGAGAGTGTTGGGTCATCCTTTAGGATAGGTTTTAGATCCTTAATAATGCGTTGGAGGGGTTTTAGTTGGGGGCTGAAGGTGACGGCTAGTGGTGTTCTGTTATTTTCTTTGTTAGGCCTGTCCTGTGGTAGGTAACTTCTGGGAACTCTTCTGGCTCTATCAATCTGTTTCTTTACTTCTGCAGGTGGGTATTGTAGTTGTAAGAAAGCTTGATAGAGATCTTGTAGGTGTTTGTCTCTGTCTGAGGGGTTGGAGCAAATGCGGTTGTATCGCAGAGCTTGGCTGTAGACGATGGATCGTGTGGTGTGGTCAGGGTGAAAGCTGGAGGCATGCAGGTAGGAATAGCGGTCAGTAGGTTTCCGGTATAGGGTGGTGTTTATGTGACCATCGCTTATTAGCACTGTAGTGTCCAGGAAGTGGATCTCTTGTGTGGACTGGACCAGGCTGAGGTTGGTGGTGGGATGGAAATTGTTGAAATCATGGTGGAATTCCTCAAGGGCTTCTTTTCCATGGGTCCAGATGATGAAGATGTCATCAATATAGCGAAAGTAGAGTAGGGGCTTTAGGGGACGAGAGCTGAGGAAGCGTTGTTCTAAATCAGCCATAAAAATGTTGGCATACTGTGGGGCCATGCGGGTACCCATAGCAGTGCCGCTGATCTGAAGGTATACATTGTCCCCAAATGTGAAATAGTTATGGGTAAGGACAAAGTCACAAAGTTCAGCCACCAGGTTAGCCGTGACATTATCGGGGATACTGTTCCTGACGGCTTGTAGTCCATCTTTGTGTGGAATGTTGGTGTAGAGGGCTTCTACATCCATAATGGCCAGGATCATGTTTTCAGGAAGATCACAAATGGATTGTAGTTTCCTTAGGAAGTCAGTGGTGTCTCGAAGGTAGCTGGGAGTGCTGGTAGCGTAGGGCCTGAGGAGGGAGTCTACATAGCCAGACAATCCTGCTGTCAGGGTGCCAATGCCTGAGATGATGGGGCGCCCAGGATTTCCAGGTTTATGGATCTTGGGTAGTAGATAGAATATCCCAGGTTCGGGTTCCAGGGGTGTGTCTGTGCGGATTTGATCTTGTGCTTTTTCAGGAAGTTTCTTGAGCAAATGCTGTAGTTGCTTTTGGTAACTCTCAGTGGGATCATAGGGTAATGGCTTGTAGAAACTCGTGTTGGAGAGCTGCCGAGCAGCCTCTTGTTCATATTCCGACCTATTCATGATGACAACAGCACCTCCTTTGTCAGCCTTTTTGATTATGATGTCAGAGTTGTTTCTGAGGCTGTGGATGGCATTGTGTTCTGCACGGCTGAGGTTATGGGGCAAGTGATGCTGCTTTTCCACAATTTTAGCCCGTGCACGTCGGCGGAAGCACTCTATGTAGAAGTCCAGTCTGCTGTTTCGACCTTCAGGAGGAGTCCACCTAGAATCCCTCTTTCTGTAGTGTTGGTAGGAAGGTCTCTGTGGATTAATATGTTGTTCAGAGGTATTTTGGAAATATTCCTTGAGTCGGAGACGTCGAAAATAGGATTCTAGGTCACCACAGAACTGTATCATGTTCGTGGGGGTTGAGGGGCAGAAGGAAAGGCCCCGAGATAGAACAGCTGCTTCTGCTGGGCTGAGAGTATAGTTGGATAGGTTAACAATATTGCTAGGTGGGTTGAGGGAACCATTGCTGTGGCCCCTTGTAGCATGTAGTAGTTTAGAAAGTTTAGTGTCCTTTTTCTTTTGTAGAAAAGCAAAGTGTGCGTTGTAAGAATTCATTTGCAAATTGGATACTATTAATTTAGGCTTAAATAGAGACTGGGAGTGGCTAAGTCATTATGCAAGCTAGCCTATTTCCTCTTGTTTTTTCCTACCCCCCCCCCCCAAGATGTTCTGGTTTAACTTGGATTTAAACTTGGAGAGTGGTCAGTTTGGATGAGCTATTACCAGCAGGAGAGTGAGTTTGTGTGTGTATGGGGGTGGGGGGGATGTGAGAAAACCTGGATTTGTGCTGGAAATGGCCCACCTTAATTATGCACATTGTAGGGAGAATGGTCACTTTGGATGAGCTATTACCAGCAGGATAGTGAGTTTGTGTGTGTGGTTTTTGGGAGGGGGGTGAGGGGGTGAGAGAACCTGGATTTGTGCAGGAAATGGCCCAACTTTATTATCATGCACATTGTGTAAAGAGTTGTCACTTTGGATGGGCTATCACCAGCAGGAGAGTGAATTTGTGTGGGGGGGTGGAGGGTGAGAAAACCTGGATTTGTGCTGGAAATGGCCCACCTGATGATCACTTTAGATAAGCTATTACCAGCTGGACAATGGGGTGGGAGGAGGTATTTTTTCATATTCTCTGTGTATATATAAAGTCTGCTGCAGTTTCCACGGCATGCATCTGATGAAGTGAGCTGTAGCTCACGAAAGCTCATGCTCAAATAAATTGGTTAGTCTCTAAGGTGCCACAAGTACTCCTTTTCTTTTAGCATATAGACAGACACACAGACCCTTTGTTTCTCTCCCTCCTCCCAGCTTTTGAAAGTATCTTGTCTCCTCATTGGTCATTTTGGTCAGGTGCCAGCGAGGTTACCTTTAGCTTCTTAACCCTTTACAGGTAAGAGGAGCTTTCCCCTGGCCAGGAGGGATTTCAAAGGGGTTTACCCTTCCCTTTATATTTATGACAGCAACAGAGATGTTTGTGATCCTGGGTAAAGGATGAGGTTTTCCCATCTTGTCTTTTTTTCTTTGTTTACTTTTTTTCTAGTGTTGCTTTCTTTCTTCCCCTCCCCTCCCCCCCAAGTCATTTTCTCATGTTCCTGTTGCTTGTTAGACTTTATGTGGTATAAATTATTCATGTCAGCTATTATTATGATAGGAAATATTGTAAAGTTGCTTTTTGCCCTTTGTGACTATAATAATTCATAATTCAAGGGTTTGGGCAGCTCTGTTCTCTATGGTTTTTGGTTGCAATATTTTAATAAAAAGTAAGGGCCAAAATTGCAAAAAAAATTCACATTTTTGGTGCCCTTCTTCAGACACGTACTCATAGGACATGACATTTGGAGTCACAGAGCTATGTGGGGCTTGGCCGGTGGCATGGCAGGGAGCCAGCGGAGCAACTGGGGCCAGGTTGCTCCACTTCCCACCGCCTGGTGAGTGCAGGCCCAACCCCTGCTGCAGTCCTCAGGGGACTAGGGGTGAGGCCAGGGTGGAGCAGGGGCGGCAAGAGGTGGGGCGGGGCCATGGGGAAGAGGCGGAGCAGAGGCTGGAGCAGCATGCAGCTGCACAGGGCACCACGAAATGTGGTGCCCAAAATTCCCTGGTTCCCTACGCAGCTGTGTATTTTGCGAATGGGTAGGGACGGCCCTGAACAGAGTTCATATGAAAGAAAAGGAATAAACTTTACAAAACTCTTCTAACAGTGTCCCTATATGTCTCGCTGGGCTTGCGCATTTACTACTACTAGCATCAATCCTGGGGAGGAATCATGAGGAAGTAATGGGGCAGCTGGTGGAGAACTGCCACCATCAATAGCTAGGAGCAGAAGTATTGTCATATCAGATCAAACCTGTGGTCTATCTCATCCACTTTCCTGTCTCTGACCGTGGTTAGTACTAGATACTTCAGAAGCAGGTGCAAGAAAATCTGAAGCGGGCAATTATGGACTCACCAGCCCCTCTGGTACCCCATCTGGTAGAGGTTGTCTTATGCCTTTCCGAGCTATTTATTTAAAACTCACCTTTTCCATATAAACATCCCATACTTCTTAAAGTCCTGCTGAACTTGTGGCCTAATATTCTGTGGCAGTGAGTTCCGCAGGTTAAATGTAGATATTGGCGTTCTGGTGGGTCATCCCAAAGGGTGGCCTAGAAGGATAAAAGTACTAGCATGTGTGAATGGTGAAGAAAAGAGAATCCTTAACACCTTCTTGTAGATTAAAGAAAACAGGCAGGCCCTGCATGAAGAGATATCAGAGCAGTAAAAGTGGAAACAAGTAGCTGACATGAGACTAAGCCCATGAAGGCAAATGCACTATTTCCCAGTATGGGATGTGGCTCGGGTTGCTGGCCTGATCAAGTGGATGGAATTGTTGCCACTCTGGAAATGAAACATGATACAACCTAGCAGCAAATAGCCCAACTTAAAACATGTATTATCACTTAATTGAGAACCCCTCACAGACCTCATTACTGTCTGGGATTTTCTGACTGCCTGCTTGTCTGTTTCAACCGCTGCCTTATTATCTAGAAATAAATGAATGTGCTTGTTACTGTAAGTGAAACTTTGAAGCTACGACTTCTTGCAAACTAAGACTGCATCCATTGATTTGGATCTCTCTCTTTTTCTATGTGCGATGCCCCCTTGGAAATGCAAATACTGTCTGCCCAAGGCATCAGCATGAAGCATCTGCAGATCAAATGAGGGAGGCTTAGCATGTTTCAGAATGAATAATAAGAGCATCTGCAGTTGTGCTAGCTAGGATAACAATTACAAGCACGGTGCATCCTCACGCTTCAGGGCATATCGTGATCAGTAGCTGGGGTCAGGAACACCCCAATCTGTCACAATTAGGTTTACTGTAGGAGCTCTAAACTTTCCTCTGTAGTGTTTGACATTGGCTGCTGTTGAAGACAGGTTACCAATCTGGATGACCTATTGGTCTGATGTGATATGGTAAACTCCTATGTTCTGCTCCAACACAGTTGATGCCACTAATCTGACTCAGTTGCAGAAAAAAATTGCAGGTGACAAGCACAAACTTTTAGGAATTCTATTCTCCTACATGGCTATTGCTGATCTAGCAGAATGCCTTAAAAGTGGAGACATCTTTCTAGCACTGTTCCTCATGACTCTTATGAGCAGTTTATCAGACATCATTCTGGTCTGCGTTTTTTGCTTTCTTTTGGCCTTGGAAGCAGATCCAACCATTTTGCATTCTTGTCTCTGTTTGCCTTAAAATATGATGAACAGTGCCCATAAGGAGGGACAGAGTGATCGGGGGGTGCATTTTACTGCCCTTCTTGGATCTGAGAGAACAGCCGCTGCAGGTGGCCATTCTCTGAAGTGCTGCGGGCTGTAGTGTCTAAATGACACCCTGTTGAAATTTCATACAAAGCTGAATGATTTCCATACCGGCAGATCCTCTTCAGCGGCATTAGTTATGCTAATAAAGTGGTACGACTTTTCTGGCAGTGCTTGAGGCATCTGCCAGCCTGTGACTGAAGACTCTATCTAGGGAAATAACTCAGCAAGTTAAATTCAGACGGCCAGCAACCTGCTCTAGTTCCTTTTTCATTTCCAGGACTGCGTGTGAGCTCGATTGAAGAGCGCATTTTAATGGCTGTTCTGTGTGCCTGACACAGACAGTACCCCCACTGGCATCTCAGACATTATTTTGCAAAGCTCTTTAGGACACCCTGAGTGTGTGTTTAATTTATGTACATAGTATGGAATGCCTGGCAAGTAACAAGGGGAGCGGAAGGAAAAAAAGAGAGTTGACTCAGACATACACCAGATTAGCCTTCTAGCTGCGGAAGACAGAGGAGACGTGCAATGCTTTTAAACAGAGAAGGACACAAGATGCACTCAAAATGAATCTGGATTGCAAACTAGGCCCCTACCTTGTCCCAAGTTGGGTGTGTTCAGATATGAGGTTCTGACTGAGCGAGAGATAGGAGTGATCTAATTAAGGCCACAATAGTTTAATCAAAACCACCTAGATAGACCCATATAGCATCCATATGCTGCCCCATTGACCTAAAGATAAAGGGTGTATGTTTAGATCCTAATACCCACCCAAAATTTCCACTGCAAGGATCTGGGGTAAATCCATCTTTAGTCCAAATGTATGATTGTTTTAAGGGTGAAATTTACCTCATTATAGTTCATAACTTTTCTGTTTGCAATAATATCTAAAATTAAGCTAGTGAGCCAACAATTATCTTGTTGTCTCTACTTCTGTTTCTTTTAAAGTTCTTGTTCAGATTACTTTGCCCTTTAAGCAGTTTTCCAATAAATATTCTCTACTTAACAGACCTATTGGCAGCTTGGTACATAAATTTGGACACCAAGAACAGGTCAAATAGGACAGTGAGGTTTTAAAAAATATTTACAGGAATAATCCTGTAGCTTTCCGTTCTCTTTTATTCACAACCTCACCCAATTCCTCTTTTTCCCACACAAGACAATTTAATTGTGAAAATCTTTGTGAATCCCAGAAGTTCTGTATGTTTTTAGTTGAGATGTCCAGAGGACGACAATTGTGTTTTGTGAAAGCTTTCAAGGTTTCAAAATTTGTTTTCATTCCACATTGGAATAAAACCCCAACCTTTTGAAATGGGATTGTGTCAGAACATCCATTTTAGAATTGAAAAGGTCATGTTTTCATTTTTTCTCTCTCTGGAATTGACCAGAGAGTCCACCCTGGACCTCAGAAATCTTCCAGTCAGAAATGTTGTAATCAATATGTTTCCTTTAAACGTTTGTTTTGACAAAACAGCAGTTTCTAATTTACAAAGTTCCCCCAACATTTTCCAACCAGCTCTAGTGTTTTGCACTAATGATTAGTCATCTGAACATTCAAACCAGAAATGCATTGTTTATAGGCTTTTCTATGGTGCATGTCTCCACAGTGGCTGAGCACTTCACAAACATCGATGATGGCACCCCTTTGAACTAGCCCAGTATGAGCACCTCCATTTACAGATGGGGAATTAATGCTGAGAGAGATTAAATGACTTGCCCAAAAGAAGCCTGAGGTAGAGCTGAGAACCCTGATTCCCAGTCTAGTTCCTTAGAAACACACCTTTCTTCTCAATTTGCTGGCTGCTACTGGTTATTTGTTAGTCTCCTGTTTAAAACGTTTCACTTCTCCACTTAAGGAGATGATAGAAGAAATGTTCAGTCATCCAGTCAGGGAATATATAATTTCAGTTACACAACACAGTTAAAGAATAACAAAGCCAAAATTAATAATTCAACTATCCATAGGTTGCAGTCAGTTTGGGTAAGCTATTTGGTAAATACTTATGAATAGCTAGCACATTCTAGTAATTTGGAATGGTATGGGAACAAGATCTAAATCTGTTGAATAACTTATTGTCAAAGAATAATTCAGGAACCTCTAGTATATTCTCTTGCTGGCATGTTACCAAAAGGCAGTGAGCATCAAGTGAAAGTCTGGCACTGTCCCAAGTAGACAAGAGTGAGAGTGTTTGGAGCAACACCTAGAAAAAACCTTATCTCATTCCGAGACAGTCCATGGAGACTGCACCACAAGGCTGCTACCTGAGACTTTCTGAACATTTCAGACCATTCTATACAGGCCACCACTGAAGTGACTCACTGTTGAAGCAACTATATCTGAGAGAAAAAGGCAATGAGAGATCAAAGGATAAATATAGAGGGGACATAAAATAAAAGACATAATTAATTAGTAATGATTCACTGACTTTACAGTTAACAAGTACTAGCAGGGTTTGGCATTTAAAGTTGGCCTAAAAAAAAGGAAACAACATTTGTGTCCTTTATTGCTTCTTCGTGGAGTGTAATAGAAATCTGAACCTTTTTTTTAATTCTTCTTTCTTTTACTTTTTAAAAGACATTTTGGCTTTTTTAACACGAGAAATTTAGGACCTGTTTTCCCTGTATTTCCTAGAAGACTCTCTGGATGACTGGAGAATTACAGTGGTAATATTAAAATATCACATGTACCAAGAAAGTGCAATCAATCGAGAGGAGAAGGTACTTTTAGTCAAATATTCTTCAGAGATTTCAGTCCAATTTTGACAAGTCGATTGCTTCTCACGGTATATGTTAGTTCCCATTCCCACACCCTAACATGCACATGTACACACATGCACACACAAACACAGGTACACACTTCCTGTCTTGAGGGCTTAATCACGGTTTATGCTCATCCAGGAGGATGTTGCCCAAATATCTTGACTACTACTGCTAGGCAAGGACCAAATCCCCTTAATGGAGACTGAAGCCGATTTCTTGCTGATTTCAATCATACTAGTTATAATTTTGTCCCAGGTGTATTTAAGTCTTGTATTTAAGATTTTAAATCTTGATGATAAAATAATTATGTTTTATTTCTCTTTCCCACTGCTCATAGTTTTGTTAGAGGATATTTTCTCCTTGTTCAGTACGAGTATGTGATTGTTTTCTTTTCTTCACCTAAAAAGTTTTCCTGCATGAAAAGCTGACCTTGTCTACACTAGAGACTTTTGCAGACCTAAGTAACATTTCTTTTCCGTCGGTCAGTTGAAATTCACCTTGCAACTTCAAAAAAGCAGAGCTCTGAAGCATGAGAAAATGGCTTTGTTTTTGCAGGGCTAAATCATAATTGAGTTACAGTCATTCTAGGCTTGGTTGTTTGTTTTACCAATGGGGATGGAGCCAGTGAGCACGTATCTTGAAAGAAAGATCATTCTCAAGTCCTCCTAGGTTACAGCACAGCTAGCTAGCACAGGTTAACAGAATAGTAAAGGTGTTAAGCTGTAACTACATTCAGGGTGAAATCCTGCCCCCACTGACGTCAATGGCAAAACTCCCAGTGACTTCAAAATGGCCAGGATTTACTTGAGGTGATAAGGGGTCTTTTACATTTTGCTGTGCAACTCAATTAAAAAAAGAGAGAAAGAGATCTTTCCCACTTGTTAGAGCTGCAATTTCATTGTCGGATTCCTACGTTGTAATTGGAGGTGTGTGATATTGACAAAAATATAATTTCCTGAAAGAATCTTCTTCTGGTTATTTCACAACCCAGAATCTCTCTCACACATACTTTGTTAAAGTTTCACAAAATTTAATGCATCCTCATCGTAATTGTGAGGAAAGATTTTCAAAGATGTCTAAGACATTTGGACACCCAATACGCTTCTGTGGGGCTCTGTGCAGGCATGGTGGTGTTCTCACAGCAGGATCAGGGCCTCAGTTACTACTCAGTGTGAATAAAGATATCTCATCTATCCCCATACTAAAAATAAACCAGAGGTGCTACTTTTTCAGTTTCCCACAATAAAAGTTACTGGGCTCCCTGCACACTTGCTTTCTACTTTATCCACTGTAACAGGTGAGGCAATTTCCTGTAATATCCTGAACAAACCTTACTGAATGTTGCCTTATCGAGTTAAGTTTGGGAATCTTGGGTTTTCATTGTATTAAAAATGCAAATGTTTATGTGTTATTATGGGATTGTATTTAATGTCTCTAGGGGCCAGTGTTACGAGGTTCAAAGGACTATTTGAAAACTCTAGGGGGAGATGTATGCAAATGTAACCCCTCCAGTTGTGCAAGAATTTTACCCTTTAGAAGCTTTGCCCTGAGGAGGGGACCTTTGTCACCTGATCACCTTTTACATGGGGAAAAATCAAAGAACCAAACTGCATGAAGGAGTGACTCACAGATTCAGGAGTGTGCTTATTCTGAGCCACAACCATTATGAATTTGCGACCACCAGAAAAACCCTTAAAGGACTGTTCACTGGCCAGAGCCCTTGTTGGAGTTGGGGTGATCTCTGGTGAGCTTCTTAGCATGCGTGCAGGTTCCTTTATAGTTTTGTGGGTTTTTTTAATGTTTTGTCTGTAATGCTTTTACTTTAAGCATAAATGTGCTTCCTTAGAAAGAGCTGGGTGGTAGCTTAATTGTAACAATTAGACTGTTTATAGCCTCTTCTGCTTCTTCTTTTTGCATTATGCCACAGTCGCATTTAGGTGATTCCCTCAATTTCCGCATATGGAGTAAGTATGCGCATCTTCCACGTCAGGTGTGGATAAGGTTTAGAGCTGTCCATATGTGCCGTGGGAAGGAAAAGCCCGGCACTTGCACAGTTGGGTCGTCAATTAGATTTCTGTTTGGTATGTCAGCAGCAGCCCAGGCTTCCAACCATCTTCCATGAACATCCTTATCTTCTGCAAAGAGGGCTGTGGCACAAGACTAAAAGGGTTTTCTTGATTTAATCAGTGGTGAGAGGGGTGTTCTAGGTCATGGTGGAGCAGAAGTATGGCATTTGCCATAGCTTTTATGCACTACCTTACTGTCACAGCATGTTGTTAGATATTTGCTGGCACAATGGTAGCCAGTACTGATAAACATGAAAGTCTGACCTGCTGGGGAATTCACAGTATAGCCAGGAACTGGAAATATCCCGCCAGGAGGGAGAGAGATGCATGTCTCCACCCAAGAGAGGTGACAGCAGGGAGCTGGAAACCCCAGAGTGGATGCTCTTGGTGGACTATAGAGAGGGAATACAGGTGCCTTGCCCTGAACTTTGACACCCACAGTATCTAAGTATAGCTGTTTGGAAAACAGAATTTCCATCCCATTGGAAAGTCCAATGTTTTGCCATTTTTTTCATCCCAAAACAGAATGAAAAGTCAAACTATCCAATTGTGTTGTGAAATGAAAATTCCACACAAGAAATTCAATTCCAAAATGTTGATTCAAAATTAAATGTTTCTTTTTCAAATGCATCAGTTGAAAACAAAAAGTTGAAATTGACATTTCCCTTTGAAAAAAATTGATTTTGACAAAAACCCATGTTTCGTCATGAACATTTTATGATAAAAAAAATTTTGATCAGCTGTGTATCTAAACATATGATAAAACTCTGGAATAGGCTACACAGTTCCCTCGACTGGAGTCATATGTTACAATTGTCAGAAGAGGAACACGAACGTGACAGATACAAAGTGCAGCTAGAATACTAGTTTGATTTGGCTTTTCTTCTCTTCCCCCCTAACCCCCCATCTTTGGAAAATGTGCTCAAGGTGCAGCTCATAGAACAGTCTTTAAAAAAAACACCTTGTGTTACTGAATTCTAGCTATGTGATTTGTGCCATCACAAAACCAAACAGGTATTCCTCCTGTCTCCAGTTCACTTCTTATTGAGTGCCTTGCTAAAGCCTGCCCATAAAGCAGCCTGCATAAAAGGACTGATTTTAGTTTAGGGAGCACATAAAGAGTATAAAATTCACGCAATGCCCATGTATTATGAAGACAGCTGAAGAAGTGTGGGTTTTATGGCTATGTTCATCATGTCTTAAATCCTTAAAGAAATAACTTGGATGGAATATGAAATGTGGTGGAACAGAGGATTAATATGCTAGCTAGCCTTTCCTTTTAGGAAACTAGAATTCACCTCTGACCTAGGTAGGAGGTGAAAATGAGTTTAGTTTTGTCATTACAATCCTTATCCATGCAAGTCACCACACAACACAAAAACCAGAAACCCTTTGCTTGAAGGGTTGGGCAAAACTGGATTATACTAAGCTGGGAGTGTGGTGCATTGGTAGACCTGTGTGAGAGAACACAGGAATGGAAGGTCAATTGGATGCTGCAGATCAGGATAGAGGAATAACTGTTTGGTAGCATTACTGGTCAGGAAAGAGGTACCTATGCCATTAGTCCTTCACTTTCCTGAGCAGTCAAAAATTAAAATAAGTAACTAGTTTTGGGGGCATAATTCTCCATCAAAAAACTCCATCCTGCTGCAACAGCCGTCTGCAGTTGTTGCTGAATCAGACTCTTTGGAAGCCTTTATCTGTCTGAAAGTGCTAAAACTTTTAGCAGAGCCAAAATTAGAACCTTAAAGGCCCATTGTGCTGTACCCTTTGTAGCAGCACTGTGACTTTAATTTTCATAACGTATGCAGCTTTAAATCCAACATTTATTTTTAACACATATATTTTAATGACATATCAAATGAAACTCCAGTCTGCCTCCTATGAGCATGGAGAGAAATCCTAATTACCTGTTTCAAAAGTGTGAAGCTCTTTCTAATTTTCCAGCAGCCAGGTTCCTTAGACAGCACTCAGTATTATAACTATTTATGCCAATTGTGCTATTTCATGCATAAAATTACTGCATTATTGTTGGAATAGATGCTGCAGAGATATCTAAGCAGGGTGTAATCACTTCACTTTCTATAAAATTGTGCTCCTGAAAGGTATCATAAATTTTATTAGAAGGCAAGAGGCTAATGGAAGCCATCAGTGTTAATGCTGATAAAATTGCTTGTATTTTACATTATGAAATGGGGAGATATTTTTATCAGAAGGTTTTCTTTTGTTTTGTTAAGAATGTGTGATGGAAAGTAAGGTACATTGAAACCACAGAGGGTAGTTAGTAAGCCACTCCTCTTCTTTGTTGCTGTCTGGACTTGCAAGGAAGTTTGTGTCGAAAGACACTTTCAGATCTTTGACTGATGGCATAATGCAAATGCAAAATGGAGGTAGCAAAACACTCTGGTCTGTTCACTTGCACAGGACTTTACAATAATGAAGTTCATTCTTTTGATACAAATATTAATGTCCCAGTGCTATTGGATCTTTTTTATTGTTCCAGATAATTGTTTTCTATTAGGCTGCCTATTGAATCTGTGGAGAAAGAGTTTTTATGACTCCCCAGCTTATTTTTAAAGCTCCACAGTACAGAATGAGAGTCGATTTTGATCCAGAGCAATGAGGAGCCAGAGATAGGGATGAGAAAAGGAGCTCTATCCATCAGGATGTAATTGAATATGAGTTAGAGAGATCATCTAATTTGAGGGTAAATTAAAAGTCTTTTCATGTTAATAATATTTTGCACTTTTATAGCCATGTTCATGTGATAAGTTCAAACCACTTTGAAGAAACTAATTGCTTCTCACAACACCACCAGGCAAGCATGGTGATTATCACTTTTACTGATGGGGAAACTGAGTCATGATGAGCTGCTGTGACAAAGTGATCTAATGGCCTAGGAGTACGGCTCTTGCTCACAAAGCTAGTGGTCCTGTTCCCAGGTGTGACCTGTCTGGGAGAACAAAAAATATCCTAGGTGACCACAATGGTCCATTCTGGCTTTGTAATCTACGAATATAAGCCACATGGTGAGTTAGTAGGCAAGATGAAAATAGAACTAGGAAGGCAAACTTTACAATGGTGTAAGATACAACTGACATGTCATTTTTTTTAATCCAGGTGTAAGTGGCAAAGTAATGTAACTTGCAGCGATTTGGCATTCAGTGTGTGCTGGAAATGGGTGTAAATTACACTGATTAGGCATTCAGAGATGAACAAATCTAGCCCTTGGGCTCATTACATAATCCCAGTCCAAATAACTGCTTTGCCATCCACCCCCACCTAACCCCAAAGATAACATACACTTCCACTGGTTATAGATCACTATAATAAATATTTACACCATTGCTGAATATATCATTATTACTATTATTTATATTACAGTAGCACCTACAGCCCCAACTGATATTGGGACTATTGTGCTAGGCATTGTACAAACATACAGTAAATGTCAGTCCCTGTTCTGAAAAGCTTGCAAGCTAAATATACAAGACAAACAAAGGCTGAAGCCCTATTTAGGTGAGGTACAAAGGCAAGAAGATGGACAGATGGTCTTCTGTTTAAGAAGCTGGACTGAAGTCTAGGTTCAGGTCCCAGCTTTGCAAGTACTTTGGCGTGTGTGACTTTGGGACGAACTGGTTAATCTCTGAGTTTGCTCAGACTTCCAAAATAATGCCACCCATTTATTCCAGACTGGATGTGGCTCCAGGAATCCTGACTACCAGCCCCTGATCTTGCCAGTAAACAAGACTCACTGCCAGAAATATGAACTATACAGTGGGTCAGATCCTACCTGTATAATTCTTAGGAACAGTCTCAAACTCTCTGTGGTACAACTCTTCACTTTCATGTAGTCCTAGAAGGCAGGAGTTTACCCCCATAGGACTATGCATGTTTTCATGGAGATACCACATTAATGTGCATGTGATAGATTAGATAAGGGCAAACAATGTTTATTCCCATGTATTACCAATTACGTCTTAAAAGCAAACCAGAACTTTAATTTTGCTTTCATTTTCTTTTCTTATTTTTTTTAACTACCTTTTCTAATTTAATCCCTTATTTGTAAATATAATTTTCCTTGTAACCCACCAGTGGCTGCATGGCTGATTTCAAAACAATGAAAGAACAAAAGGGAATTTGTTCAGAATCCAAAGCAAAGTCATGTTAACAATGCATTCTACTTATGGCCCTGATTCAGCAAAGCCTTCATGTTCTATTGAGGTCAACGTGCAATTTTTGGCCAGGATTCTGAAGTCAGGTATGTTGGTGTAAATCTGGAGTCACTCTAATTTTGGTGGATTGACATCAATGTACATGAGATCAAAAACTGCCCTCAAAAAGCAGGGCCTGTAAAGTATTTTCTTAAGGCAAATGTCAAACAAGAAGCAGAACATCACTTCAAATTCCCAGTCCAAAAACTGTTAAACTGAAGTTAGGACTGAGAGTACGGCTCAGTAACTTAAGGGTAGAAAATATTACTCAAATTATATGTTTAACTTGAAAGCAAATGTTAGAAATCCAGATAATTAATTCAGAGTTAAAAGAAAAACAGACTTGTTAAGGTATGGGGATGCATATGCAAACCATTACTTCTGGATACATCTACACTGCAAAAAAAGACCAGCAGCAGCGAATCTCAGAGTCCGGGCCAACTGACTCAGGCTTGCAGAACTTGTACTAGTGGGCTAAAAATAACAGTGTAGTTATTCAGGCTTGGGCTGGAGCCCAGGCTTTGAAACCCAGCAAGGGGGATGGGTCTTAGAGCCTGGTTCCTGCCTGAGCTTGAATGTCTAAACTGCTATTTTTATCCCTCTAGCACAAGTCCTAGTTAGTTGACCTGGGTTCTGAGACTCACGGACATGGGTCTTGTTTTGCAGTGTAGACACACACGCGCCTGGTCCACATTGGATATGGATCTGCTGCAGCTAGAGAACTTAGTCCATTTGCTCAAGCTACAGGGGCTCATATGGTTAGCTCTAGAGTTTCCTGATTAGTCCCTGATAATGGTTATTAAACATAGCTGAGACACCTGAATAACCTTAACTCTGGAGTTTCTATTGGATAGGATATGCTTCCCTTCTTGTTGCTGTGAGTTGGTTAACCATGGACATATTTAAATTCAGAACTGGATGTGATGATTCACAAAGAGGTATAGATGCCTAAATATTTTAATAATCAGGGTTAAAGTTTGGGTTCCATGTACATTATTGGTACTTTAAAATTCCATCTTTCCCTGGGGTGAATTCCGCTGAATTAGCCTGGGAAAAACCCTTCCCTAGGGACACGTATAGTTTTGAGGCACTGGGAGTGTAGATGAACATTCACGCCATCTCCGTACAATCAGTTTCACCTGTAAGATTATCATTCCCAAACATTAATAGCCAATAAATCTGCAGTTGTCGGATATCCTATGAAAATTCAGCAAAGCTGATGGTGCAAAATTTGAATTCTCAGTAGGCACAACATTCTACATTTCCAGCCACAGTCTGTTCGCCCAGCCGCTCAGCAGTGACCCTGAGATGGAGATCAGCTGAAGCACTCAATTGATTTACAACCTTGTAATTCATTTGTCACCATTTATTATCTTTTATATAAAACCAGACATAACTGCGAGAATGGTAGAATTCTAAAGTGTTGGATTAAGAGGATTCAGGCTCATCGATGCCCTTTTATATTCGGAAAACAACAGGAGATCACACAAGACAATAAAAAAATGTTCGGGCTAAATGTATGAGACCGTTTATAATACAACTCCCAGCTTTCTAATAAACAGGATGGAATTGTGTAGATTCTGCCCTTGAACATCCCATTGCTGTCTGTGCCTTTGCTATTCAGACCTTGACAAAGAAAAAGGCACTGGCAAATGTATCCAAAAATATGAAGGCAGATGATAAATCTCTGAATACGTATTGGACAAGGCAAAGAATTTTAGTGTACCCTCCCATCTCCCAATGGCACATAGAAGTCTTTTGTAATGGCCAAACGATAGAATAGACAGCACAACACAAAATTAGTGTTATGTCTGCTTTACAGCTGCATGAAATTCAGAGCAGAGTGACATTCTGGGAAGACACATGGCTTTAATGAATGTTATCATTTGTCCAATAAACACTGTCCCTGATTTGTGTCCTGAATAACGATCATTTAGTTGTGGAGATTACAAAAAACATTCAGGTTGGATCAAGGATGGTGTGATACATTTAGTATCTAAGCCCAGAGGTGAGTCAATATTGAGATGCCCTGGTTTGAGGGTGCAAAACAAAACCCTGAATAGAATGGAATAGATAGAACCTTAAAAAAATCAAATTTTGTGCCCGGGCTGTATATTAAGGATGGACTTACAAAGTTCCCATGATGAAGGGTGGTTCTGTGGTTGAGATGCTGGCTTAGGACTCAGTATATAGAGGTTCAGTTCATGACTCAGCCATAGACTTCCTGTGTGACCTTGGGTAAATCACATATACTCTAGGCCTACATTTCCCATTGATAAAATGGGGATCATAATTACTTTCTTCTTCCCATTGTCTGTCTTGTATGTTTAGACCATAAGATCTTTGAGGCTCCAACTGTCTCATGCCATGTAAGTACAGCACCTAGCAAAACAGGCTCTCAAAATTGGTTGAGGCCTGTATGCACTAAGGTAATACAAATAATGTTCATCTCAGATTTAGTGAAAATTATCTGCTATTTAGGCTAATTTCACACTGTTCAAATACTTAATTTTCAAATGTTCCTTATTATGTTACACCAGTTTTTCTGTTTCAAATTTAGTTGCAGCTGTTCTTTTCCATAAGGATAATTTAGTTTTATGCCAAGTTTCAAATGCAAAATTCAGACTATTTTGTATTATTTGTGTGGGAAAATAATGTGGCAATAAAGTTCTACAATTGGGGAAAGTATGTTTTTCCCTTCACTCATTTATTCTGCAAAATTGGCTGAAAGTATTTACTTTCACAAAGAGCCCTGTCCTAGAAAATTGCAAATCAGAAAACCTCAGAAACTCGTGATCAAGTTAAAATAAGAGATTATAAATGGGGGAACAATCTTGCAGTCTTAACAATCAAGCAAATCCTATAATCATTTTATACTTAGAATTTATATTGTGTCTTTCATTAACTCTTTTCTTAAAGATATTTCAAAACAAAGGATTCTGTGTGTGACAACTTACACAATTTTTTACTATGTCTGTACTACTGGAAACTAAGATTTTAGAAGTCATCTCAAGGCATTCTTTCTCAACAAGTATACAACCTCAACGAGGCATGGTTGATGCTTGTGATCAAATGTCAATCAAATATCAATCAGGGAACTAGAAGGGCTATCGTGTGATTTATACCATGACCTCTAGAACAAAGTTTTGCAACGAATTCAGGAAACTCAGTTTCATTCCTTCCCTTCCCCAAAGAGAAAACTATTGATAACCATTTTCAACAAAGTTTTTCAGAACATCTAGCATGAAACCTATGTTCAGAGCTGAACCCAGCAGAGTTACACTTACAGTTGATAACAAAAAGTTGCAAAGTTTTTGCTGTAAGGTGGGCTCCATGCAACGCATGTTGTAGTCCATGCAAAGAGTATCATTGACTCCACTGGGAATTGAATCGGGCACTATGGGTGGAACTTTCAAAAGCACACAGCACTGGATTAATCAGCAAATTCAATGGGAGTCTTACCATTGACTTTAGTTGGGTCAAAGTTATCCTGGTTGTGCTTGAAAATCAAACTCTGTAGACCCAGTTCAGCAAAGCATTTAAGCACAAGCGCTGCTGAATAGGAATAGATTGCTGAATTAGATGAGCAGGCTTTGAATGAAGATATATTGTAGATATACAATGAAACCTGTCTTAAATGATTTCCCAAACAAGCACCAAGAACTTGTACAAAGGCTTTTTACTGAAGGATGAAAAAAATTAGGTTGGAAACTCCATGAGAATATTGTAAAGTGGTCACTGAAGACACTGAAGATGTTATTAATTGGAAGTGGTTTTTAGTGCATGTTTGACGATATAACACCATCAAATATGTGCACAAGTAAAACCCATCCACTTATGTTATTTAGCTGAAGGCAAATGTAGACATTGAAAACTATGCTCATTATGACAGAAAAAAAAATATTACCACTTTGATAAATGTCCCTCGAGTTTGCAAAATGGCAGCACAGAAAGACACCTGCCAAATAATAGTTGGCTTTGGACCTAACTTGTTAGTCTGTCGAGGAGACCTCTTGCCAATTGGTGGTAAATGGATTACTGTCATTTTTTCAAGGGACTGTACATCATTTTCCATTGATTGGCGTGTCAAATGCTGCACACAGTAATGAGTCAGGGATGATACAAATCATCATCGAACTGTCACTTTGATTGCATAGCTTCTATCAGTGTGATTACACAAGGGTGGCGTGTGAAAGGTGATGATCAACTCCGCTTGGCTTCAAAGGTAAAAGCAAAATTGTGATGGTGGATAGATAAAGCAGGGGGCAACCAATACAGCTGTGAGTGGCACCAGTCAGTTACACGTTAGCATACTTGAGAGTCATTTTTAATGGAAATAATAAAACACCTGGGAGCTCGTGGCCTCGCAAAAGATGTAAATTATAATATCTCATGATGGAATTAAATTAACCTGGGGAACTAACCACCACCACGGCCATCATTATCACCACCATGCATGTCACTTTGTCTATCATACAATTACAACCCATACTTGAAAGGGACCACATCCTGAAAGCAATCTTTCCCAAGCCCCCTCTTCTGGCCTTTTCAACATCAATCAAGATCATCATTAGAAGCAAGCTCCCCACAGGCAGGAGACACCAACTCCAAGCAGCGCCAGATCCTGCCAGAACAACAGATGCAAAACCTTCAGATGTATCTCCACTGTTACAATCCCCTCAACACACCTTTCTAGATCCATGGGTCCTACACATACCTATCACAACATGTTGTGTCCTCATCCAGTGCATCAAATACTACAACACCAACAATATGGGTGAAAGCAGACAATAACTACGCTCACGAATGAACTCATATAGAAAAATAATAAAAGATAAAAACACCCTATCACCAGTGGGTGAACACTTCTCACAAAGTGATCACTCCATATCTAACCTCTCGGTCTTCAAAGGAAACCTGGACAACACCTTCAAAAGACAAGCCTGGGAACTTAAATTCATAAGTCTGCTGGAAACTAAAAACCATGGACTTAGCAGGGACACCAGTTTTATGGCTCTTCACAACAATTTGTAACATACCCTGCTGCCTATGAACCCTCCTTTGCCCCTGGAATGCAGAGGTGTTAATTGCCCCCCTTCCTTTTAAGTGATCTGGTACAACATGTGTGGACCCCTTATGCTTAACAATCTTGTATTTAGCAGACACACTCTGGTTATCTTCTCAAGACCTGAGGAAGAGCTCTGTGTAGCTTGAAAGCTTGTTCCTTCAACCAACAGGAGTTGGTATGATAAAAGATATTAACCCACCCACTTTCACTGACAGACATTTTAGTGCATACCCACCAAAATTGTTTCTGGGCATAATAGTTAGGCTTGACTATTAAATATCAGGTAGTAATGAAAAATGCCTCTGCATCAGAAATGGCAATAATTCATTTTTTGCTGTATGTTCCTACATTGCCGGGAACACTGTCTTAACCATATTCTTTTCAACTATTGATTCATACCACCTGATGGAGAATTCTGTATTTTAAGACCTGCAATATTAATTAAAGTACTGGGGCAGGGGAAAGAGAGAGAGAGAGAGACTGGTCTGATGATGCAAGGAAGGAGTTTGCCATTGGGAATGAAGTCAATGAGTGTTGTGTGTACTCATCACCTCTGAAAACTGGGGTCCCTTTATATAGATGTCTAAATCATATTAAGCACTTATCTTGTGGCACCCAGGTTTGAACATCTTGGTTACACACATGCATATGGCCAAAAATTTCAAGCTTCAATGCCTTAATTTAGGCTCCTAAACCTAAGGGCTCAATCCTTAGTGGTGCTGAGCACTGTCAATTCCCATTGTAGTAGAAAGTGCTCAACTCCTTGAGGGATCAACGGTTAAATGGTCTGATTTTTAAAGATGCTCAACACACAGCAATTCCCAGGGAAGTCAGCAGTGTCTTTATTTCTGAATTTCTGTTTGTTTGCCTGATTTTATGTTATGAACTAAACTTCAAAATGAGAAATAAATGTAAAACTACAAAACACTTTTCCCTTTCCATAATCATTGGCATTTGAATTCACCACCAGGGTAAGTGGCTCTAAAGCTACCAGCATCGGTGGAGTAGCCCCTATTTACCTTGGACCACTATAAATAGTGTTACTTTGTTATTTCAGATCAGGAGGTTCTTATTTCAGTAAAGTGAAGGGATTATCTTGGAAAACAGATGGTGATGTTTGGTTAACATATGGTGAGATTTTACACATCTAAAAAAGACACAGACAGAGAGAGAACAAAACACACTGCATATTTCTACTTTCCTACATTTCCAAGGTGAGTAATTCTGTGGGAGAGTGGAATGGCATGTAAAATGTCTTACATTTTTCACTACTAATCATAATTGTGGTCAAACTGGGCAAGTAGATTTGGGCATTATGGGAGCTGCAATACCAGTGGTGAAACATCCCCACAGATCAGCTGCTTGCTGTGAATGCTGGAAAGAGGATTTGGCTTGATGTACATTACTGGCTCTTGCAGTTAACTTATGATTAAACCCAAATATCTTAGCGGTGCCTGTAAATGTTTCCCAAGCTGTATGTGTCTTAACTAAGCTGACAGCTTTGCATACTTGCACCTTAGCATTACTGCTCTATCCAATCCATAATACGTTCTGTTTACAATTGTTATGAGTTTGTTTGCTTTGATTTTAGCTAAAAGAACTGAAGATTTATCTCTCTGTCAGAGTTGGTAGCAATCTAAGAGTCTGGTTCAAATCATAAGCTTTCTGCTTAATCTTCTGGAAACTTTCCAGTTTTCCTTGAATATCTCCAAGTATCTGATACTGTACCTCTACTGGATGGAGGGGGGATTTTTTATTTTTCTTGATTAGTTCCGCTGACAAGGTCAACAAGAAATGAGAAAGGAAGAATATACATTCAGAACAACTATGCTACCTTATATGCAGAGTTATTAAGGTTAGTGGACCTGATTTTTCATTGACTTCTCCCTTCGATAGTAATTTATACCTGCAAAAGGTGGTTTAAAATGTTACCAGATCAGAATGGCTGCATTTTTGTACCCTGCTTGAACAGGCATGTGTGACCATACACATGGCAAAGCAATGGAGAATCTGGCTCTTTTAGAAGCGATCTACTATAAATGATAGATTCCTAAGCCTTGAATATACCCAGTTTAACTAAAAGTATGTTGCTAATCTGATTTAGTCAAAGAGATGCAAGTTTGTGTGTAGATATTCTTATTTTGATTTAGGAATGAGTGAGTAATTTCAATTTAGCTTAATCCAATTAAAAAGTGTGTGGGCGGCGGATGACTAACCTAAACTGAAATAAGATACTCTTAAAGCAAAATAAGTACGTCTATACAGGGATCTGCACCCAGTCAGTTATCGACAAGGATCTAGAGCTGAAAAATTATCAGATACTAGAGTTAGATCAGCAGAGAAAAAGAAATTCTGTGAATATCCCATTGAGTCCTAAATCAAATTTAATTCAATCAAATTCACACCCTTTTAAAATCAGTCTTCAGGCCAATTTTGCAGACCAAAAAAGTGGGGATAAGCATTTGAACTTATTTTGATGCTCATGTAAAATAAAAACTTTGTACATTTGGTGTGTGTTTCACTCATCGCTAAAGGCAAGTGAACACCAAGTGAACCCCCCCTTTCTCCAAACCATGTGTCCTTAATTTTCTTGATAGTTACAAACTATTTTCAAAGAATGTTTCAGCAACAAAGGCTACTCAATGGTAGAAAGCTGAGAACAAATGTCATGCAACGCATTTTTTTTTCAAGTGAGCTTTGGTCTTCATCAAGGACTGACAAATATTGGCATTATATGTCACTAAGGAGTAAAAAAGATCATGCACTGACCTTCAAAAATCCTCACAATATGTACATTATGTTTATGTGCCCTTTGTTTTGTCTCTCTTCGTTTGCTTTGGCGGCTTCAGCTGTTTGGTCTAAAGCAAGGTTGTTTCACCAAGTTTTAACTGCATCTTTTAACCATGGACTCGGCTGCAGACTAAAAGACCTTATGTATTGTCCCCAACTCTTTATTTTCTGAATATTGAGACATCCTTGAAATTCTGAGCCCACGCAAAGTGTAACTAGCAATGGGCCATCCACAAACGTTCTGCAGACTCAGTTTGGCAAAGCAACCTAATCTTTGGGGGTATACCTGAAGTTTCCCCAGTCTTATCTGAATTGCTCTGGTCTGGAAATCAGTCTGAGAGTCTCATGAGAACAGCCTTTCTCACAACTCTTCTGGAAACTGTCAAAATAACCACCAGAGCTGTTAATGCACAGGGCACGATGTGAAAAGCTCATGCTGTTCAGAAGGGTTGCCAGGATCATGGTTTTTAAAGGGTGTGAGTAACTTTCTTGAGTCACTCTTCTCAGTCAGATGCGCTTTTGCATCTATCCATAGCTTTTGGAGGTGACTTCCAAAAGACAGTAATTTTCAGAGTAGCAGCCGTGTTAGTCTGTATTCGCAAAAAGAAAAGGAGGACTTGTGGCATCTTTGAGTCTAACCAATTTCTTTGAGCATAAGCTTTCATGAGCTACAGCTCACTTCATCGGACGCATGAGAGGAAAAGATCATTCAGAAACATTTTGGGGCTGGCAAGAGTGGCAACAAAATATAGAACTGCAACTCCATCAGCTAACAAAACACTAGGTTGTAACTAGGTGCAGTGTAAGAGATCCCGTAGCCAGTAAAAGTAGGCATTTAAAATGAAGACTCTGAATCGCTCATTCATAGCACCTTTAAAAGTAGCCTCATGTTACACTTTGGCATCATGGCATATCATTTACTAGCCTTATAGGACTACAGTTATACCAACTCTATTGTGTGGCAGTGAAAGCCTGAAGTGCACTGTATTGACATTTTCAATTCCTGTCGTCCTCATCAGCTGCTCCATATTAAGTGGCAGGACAAGATCAGCAATGAAGATATTTGTGTACAAACCCACCAACCAACTCCATCAGCACTAGTTTGGTTTTGGTGGTTTTCTTGGTATGGACATATTATTAGGCTGGAAGACTAATGGATTACAAAGCATGTTTACCAAGCAATGCTACTACACCGTTGGTGACCACACGGGTACCAAAAGCTTCGCCGGCATGCTAGGATTGCCAGTGATGGACACAGACTGAACATCCAGCCATATCATTCTAAAGACCTAGCTAGAGATCAGTCTGGGTAGTGCTCAATCTGCAAGAAGGCTACATCACATTGAGATTTACCTTGATGAAAGTTACTTACGTGATTATAAAACTTAATGGGTCAGGTACTCTACTGCCACGAGCTATGCTAATTTACACCAGCTGAGGATCTGGCTTAATATTTCTTTTGCGTTTAGACAGCTCTAAAAATATCTTACTAAACTTTAACTAGCTTTTAAAATGTTAAACTTATGCAGTGAAAACTCTATAGATTCATTTTTACCTCGCTGTGGTTAGTTAAAGAAGCTTATGTCAAATGACAATCCTAGGTAGCATGTACATCATCAGTATGTTACAGCTTAGTAGAAAAAAATCTGCTTTTCACTTTCCAAAATTGTAATAGGAAAACTGAAAAAGAGAGAGAGACCTGTGAGTCAATGTTACAGTCACTTTAAGAATTTCAGTCATTTTCATGAAACTGAACATTAGTTGTCAATCAGAGCGGGAAAAACTTCCTTTCCTTTATGGCAAAAACTCCTCTGGGGGAAAAATATATATTTTTAAAGTCATTTAAATATTGTATGGTTATAGAAGATCTCTGGTTCAAGGATCTGGAAGTACTTAACAAATATTAAATGACTATGGGTGGGAATTTCAAAAGGGCTCCATGTTGGCCTCACTCTGCTCCTGCTAATCAATGATGACATTCCATGTTAAGCTTCCCCAGTCCACTAGGAGGCAGACATTATGGCACCCACTTTGAGGAGAGAAGCAGAGGGGGAGAATGACTCATCTGGAATTCCTCTTGAATAAACATTCAGCAAAATAGAATGCAGAATTGAAAGGAGCACTAGATCAGAGACGGGCTGAGCAGTGGTAATAGTTATGCAGCGTTTTTCTCCCAATATTTACTTATTTTTTCAAAAATTTAATATATTTTAAGGCCACACATTATATATATATAAAATAAATAAAATCTTCTCAGGTAGCTATGAAGAACCTAAGCCAATTTACCAGTATATACTATACTGCCTCTTTATTTCTCCCAAAAAAGATGGTCCAGTGGTCTAAGAGTCTTGGGTTAAATTTCCCTATGAGGGTGGTGAAGCACTGGAATAGATTACCTTGGGAGGTGGTGGAATCTCCTTCCTTAGAGGTTTTTAAGGCTTGGTTTGACAAAGCCCCAGCTGGGATGATTTAGTTGGTGTTGGTCCTGCACTGAGCAGGGGGTTGGACTAGATGACCTCCTGAGGTCTCTTCCAACCCTAATGTTCTCTGATTCTATGATTCCTGCTCTATCCCAAACTTCCTTTTTGGTTTTTTGGGGTGTCAGTCTCTCTGGGCCTGAGCTCCTCATCAGTAAAATGGAGATGTCTACTCCACAGGAACATTATAAGAACAAACACATTAAAGATTGTGAGATACTCAGATACTACAATAATGGTGGTTATATAAGTATCACAGATAGATTCCTATAATTTATGCTCTATTTTTCTAATTTAAAACAAATATATAACATTCATCTTGGTACATAAGTTCTTGACAACCGTTGTATTGACAAAGTATTGCAATAATACACTGTCGAAGCAACAGTTGTCCTACATATTACAAAAAAAGTGCCAAAAGAGCAATGCTATTCTTTCAACATATTGTTGAAATGCATTGTCAGAGGTACAATTTCAGAGGAAAAGAGATTGGGCTAGGGTAGCATGTTTCTGAGATTAGGAGAACTCAAAGAGTGACAGTCATTATTATTTGTTTGTTTTTATTTATTGTGTGGAGACTACATCCTCAGTCTTGCACAAGTCTAGTATTTGCTAAGAGATTTTTATGACACTTAAAAGTTATATACCGCAAAAGTTTCTTTTAAACACAAGAGAGACACATTTTGAAAATGTACTGCCAAACCCAGAGCTGTTACATTTTTCACATTTTGAAATGTGAAAAAAGGAGGAAAAAACATTTAAAAATTAATGAACTTTTCCTTTATTTTCAGCCAGTTCTAGCCATATTGCACCCATCCCACACAAGAACGCTTTGAGAAAGCGGACAGTGTGTAGTGTCACCAACTCACGTGATTTTATGGTATGTCTTGCTATATTTGGTGCTTTCCTTAAACTCCAGCTCCCTGGAGTCAGGTTATTTCAGGGCAATCACCATTCATTTTTTTAAAGGAAGTTTCTAGCCCTCATTGTTGTGTTTATTGACAAGATGTTGTGACTGGACCTGTCAGGCCATTTCTGGTCCCTACTGGAACAGGCATCAGCCCCCTGACTCTCCCCTCCCAAGGAAAATCTATTCACACTGGGAGACCAACAAGACAGTCCTCCAAAGGACTAGAAGGGCCAGGAGGAAATACTGTCCAATCACAAACCAGCAGGCCAGTTAAAAAGGCATGCCTGCTTTTGCTCAGGGGTAGAGTTGAGTGTGACTGGGACCAGAGAAGGAGTACCTCAGGACTAACCCAGGCCAGGGACTTGCCCTAAGCACTGCAAACTCAGTGCTTGCATTTTGAAGGGTTTTCCCATTTGTCTAAAGGAGCAGACAGCTGAATCCTGAGTTGCTATTTTTGTTACTTGATTGTTTAGAGAACGATGCCAAACTTATGACACAGGCTGTCCTGCCCCAAGGAAGTGGTCAAACCTTGCAGAATAAGGTGGGGAGTGGCTGCAATACCACAGATGGCCCTGGAGGGGGCTCTGCAGAGCAGCACTGCGTCCCACAGATACGCAAACGGAACACTGACGTGTACACGTAAATATGCAGTGGCAGCTTCTAGCTCACATTTTCAGGGGTGGCAGGTTTGTAGAAATTTTGGTGGTGCCCAGGTCCTGCCCCCCACCTGCCCAAGGCTCTGGGAGGGAGTTTGGGGGTGGGAAGGGGTGCGGAGGGAGGGGGTGCAGGTTCTTGGAGGGAGTTTGGGGATGGGAAGGGGTGCAGAGAGAGGGGGTGCAGGGGTACCTACACACCTACCCCTGTGTAGTATTAACTGCAGAAAGTTTCCCTGGTTTATTGAATGGCCAGACAGAGTCTGGGCTGACTCAACACTGCCTGGGATAACAGAGTTTTCCCAGCATATATATTTTACAGGGTTGACATTTACTCCTGCTATTTCAGGGCTGATTTTTTTTCTTTCCTTACATTCTTCCATCTAATCTTTTCTGTAGCCAGCAATCCCATGGCAATGTCAGCACCTGCCATTTCCATAATGCAACTACTTGAAGCGTCTTGATTCTTCGCTGTCACTTCATTTCATAGCTCACTCTTCAAACTTCATAGCAAAGTTCTTCAGAATTTGTCAAAACCTTCCACAAAGTGGCTTGTGCCAGCTATAAAATTAATATGTGTGGGGCACGAGTTTCTACCAAAAAGCACAAGAAGTCATCCCACACTATTATTACTTATATTATAGGACAGGGGTGGGCAAACTGCACGCAGGGCCATGAATGTAGGGCTGGGGCAGCAGGTTGGGGTGCGGGAGGGAATGTGGGGCGTGGGAGGGGGTGCGGTGTGCAGGAAGGGGCTCGGCAGGGGGTTGGGGTGCAGGAGAGGTGCGGCAGGGGGCTCAAGGCAGGAGGTTAGGGTGCTCAGGGCAGGGGGTTGGAGTGCGGGGTGCAGGAGGGGTTCAGGGTGCGGGCTCCGGCCCGGCGCCACTTACCTCGAGCTGCTCCGGGGTGGCAGTGGCGCACAGCAGGGCTAAGGCAGGCTCCCTGCCTGCCCTGGCCCCATGCCGCTCCCGAAAGTGGCCAGCATGTCAGGCAGTGGCTCCTGGGGATGGGGTGGGGTGGGGCAGGTGGCTCCACTGCACGATGTCCTCGCACGTGGGTACTACCCTCGAAGCTCCCCCTGGCCACAATTCTCTGTTCCCAGCCAATGGGAGTGGCGGGGGGCAGTGTCTGCAGGCGAGGGCAGCGCACAGAGCCCTCTGTCCCTCCCCTCCCCCAGGGGCCACAGGGACGTGGTGCCGGCCGCTTCCAGGAGCAGCGTGGGGCCGGGGGGCTGGCAATCCCGTGGGCCGAATTGAAAGCCCTGAGGGGCCAGATCCGGTCCGCGGGCTGTAGTTTGCCCTCCCCTGTTATAGTAGTACCTCACGGCCCCAATTGAAATCAAGGGTCCATTGTGTTAAGTGCTGTACAAACAACTAATATGGTCTGGTCTACACACAGATTTTCTATTGATACTATGTTGGTTGGGGGTGGTGATTTTTTTTTTACCAATAGTACTAGAGTGGATGGTTTGGATCACTTGATGATTACCTCTTCTATTCGTTCCCTCTGGGGCACCTGGAATTGGCCACTGTCAGAAGAGAGGATACTGGGCTAGATGGATCCTTGGTCTGACCCAGCATGGCCATTCTTATATTCTTATGACACAGTTATACTGGTATAGCTTCCTGTATGGGAACAAGCTATATCGGTATAAATGTGATTATGTCATTATAACTGTGTCCATTTTACGGGGAAGATTCTCAAAGAGGTACAACTTTCTAGTATAGAAAAGGCCTAAGAAACAGACTCTTCCCCAAAGAGTTTACAATCTAAATACACAAGATAGGCAAGGGGTAGGAGAAAGGAAGTAGCAATATCCCCATCTTTCAGATGGCAAACTAAAGCACTTGAGATTAAGTGACTTGTCCAAACAAGTTTTTGGCAGCACTGGAAATTGAATCTGTATTTTTTGAGTCCTAAAGCCAGTAATTTAATCTCAAGACCATCCTTCTTTCTGTACCATTTCATGTTAATACTACTCCTGATAGAACACAACTTCTGAAAAGGTGGCATTTTCATCATTAGTTGCACCTGATATTCATACTCTGTGAGCTGAAGATTGTTCTGTCAATAGGAATAAATGTTGTGTTCCCAGAACCAGCGCCAGGTTCTCTCAAATGTCTCTGCCATTTGTCTCCATGGCTCCCCATGAGCTGCAAACTCATAGACACCATTTGGGGACTAAATAGGAGAAGTCTGCCCATAAACAGTCTCATTATCTCACCAGAAAAATGTATAATCAAAGCTGTGTATATGATCAGAAAAGTAGTATTAAGGAAACATCCTCTTTGAATATGTTTGTGCCACCGCCCTCTTACTTTCTAGCTTGTTCATGCTGCCTTGGTCGTTGAATGTCAGTCCAGTCTGTTTTGCTTTTAGAGCAGAGGTGGGCAAACTATGGCCCGCGGGCCACATCGTGCCCACAGGACTGTCCTGCCCGGCCCCTGAGCTCCTGGCTCAGGCGGCTAGTCTGGCCCCTCCCCTGCTGTCCCCCCTCCCCCGCAGCCACACTGCTGCGCGGGCAGCGCTCTGGGTGGCGGGGCTGGGTGCTCCTGCAGGGCAGCGCGGCAGCGTGTCTGGTTCCGGCCGGGCGGAGCGGCTCCCAGACATGCTGCTCTGAGCGGCATGGTAAGGGGGTCGGGGCCAAGGGGTTGGATAAGGTGCGGGGGATCCCGGGGGGCAGTCAGGGACAGGGAGCAGGTTGGGAGTTAGATGGGAGGGTCCTGGGGGGTGGTTAGGGGCGGGGGGGTCCAGGAGTGGGGGAGGTGTTAGATGGGGCAGGAGGTCCCGGGAGGGGGTGGTCAGGGGACAAGAAGTGTGTGTGAGGGGGGGTTGGATGGTGGTGGGTTCTGAGGGGGGCAGTTAGGTGGCGGGAAGTGGGAGGGGGTAGACAGGGGCCAGGGGCCAGGCTGTTTGGGGAGGCACAGCCTTCCGTACCTGGCCCTCCATACAGTTTCACATCTCGATGTGGCCCTCAGGCCAAAAAGTTTGCCCACCCCTGTTTTAGCGTATTGATTAAAGCTTTTGATTGTCCAAACCACAATTCTGGGCCTACTGTAAATTCCATTCCTTCTCTCTCTTCCCTTAGTATTTATATGTGTCTGAGCCACACTGTAAAGATGAGCAGGAGCAAAGACCAAGAGAGTGAATGGGGCATATCAGAGGTGAGAAGACTCAGAAGATCAGTAGCGCATTTTAGAGTCCTGTCTCTTTCCTTTTTCTCTGTACAGGAAAGGATTTGGGGGTTTTAATCAAGAAATCAGAGTGATTCAATGGAATCCCCACCTCAGGTGAGATAATTGCCTGCTCAGACTGAGATGTTTTAAGCACACAAGATTGTCTGTCAGAGAGAGATAAGATTGATTCAATACTGGGCAATGTCCCTGGATTGGAAGAGGGTCTTTAATGACCTTACTTAATATTGCACAGTCTCTAGTCTTCCCTCTGGGTGGGAGGGAATACAGAGCAGGTGGCAGCTAGGTTTACTGGTGTATTACTTCCCCTGCCTCTCCTACCTTTTCTCTCACTTCCTAAGGTCTTGCCTGTTGTATCTCTACATCCAGGGTGTGCTATTAAGCTTTCTCTCTCTCCACTCTTCCTACCTCCAGGCTCTCTTGACTCACTCTGTTTACATACAGTGCCTATCATTTCTTTTTAATCTGCTTGCAGGCCAGAACCCCATAGCTCCTCCTCTGCCTGTTTCAAAGCATTTGTCTTCTAGGACTCCATCTTTCTGCCTTTAGGGACTTGTCCCCATCTACCAATTTCTTTAGTTGACTCACCTCCTGCTCCAACCTTCTTCTCTGTAGACCCTCTCTCTTCTCCCAGACTCTTTCTATTCACTCTCTCCCCTCATACAAACACACACACTCTCTAAAGACTCCTTCCCCCCAACCCCTTCTATTCCTCATATCAAAACTCTAACTTGTCTCAAGATACCTATCCATTCTCTGTGGATGCTTCTCTGTGGACCTGAGGAGAGGTAGAGCCAGCATATGCCACTAAAACACCCTGAATAAAGAAGCTGCCCCAAAGCCAATTTAAAATACCTTTAGTTCCTGAAGTTCAAACCATTTTGAAACAGATGAGTTCTTTCATGAACTTTGAACAGGCTCAACACTGGAGACCTACATATCCCCTTTGTCTCTATGGCAGGCAAGCTTCAGCACTTTCCCTGCCATTTGAATTCTAATATGTGGGGAACTAACCTCTTTAGATTAGATGCAAAATATAGCTCATTCTGAGAAACCAAACAATACACAGATAGACGCACAAAGCCCTGAAGAACTGAGCTGAGATCAAAATGCGTGTTACTTTGAGATTCTCTGGTGAACTTGAATCCAACTCTTGAAGGTGAAATCCATCTTCTGAGTCCACAGAGTCTTCTGTTTCCCTGGAACTTCTTTCAATGTCTATAAAGATTTCTGCTCTTAACCTTTCTTGTGTTATAAAAAGCACAGCCATGTTCCTCATAACTATTTGATGTCTTATATAAAAACCTTTCTAAAAAAATCCCACGATACCATCAAAAGAAAAGTTGCCCACAGTTACCTTTAAATGCCATGCTTATTTAATATAGAAATGAATATAGAGTCACTGCTCTTTGAATCCTGTACTCCTAGACCGGCTATGGAGGCACACAACTTAAAATCTGCCACTTGTTAAAAAAAATAAATAAATTTCCCCTCACTCCACAGGGAAAATGTGTCAAGAGTAAAAGGCAGTGTGGGTGAATTTTGGCCAAAGTCCAAAAACAGTTTTAGAAAAGAAGCTTCTTTCTCCGACAGCATCCTGACATGCTTTCTTCAGTTTTGCAATGAAGTTGAAGTCTTTTCTCAGGAGAAATAAATGTGTGTGTGTGTGGGGGGGGGGTGTATAAGTAAAAAAGATAGCACAAGCAATAGTAGACCCAGAAATTTCAAACACAGCCAGACCTGACATGAAGAAGGGAGGGGGAAAAAACCCTCGGAGAAGCCTTGTCAAGAAATAAGCTATTTCAAATAGTTTATCTTTGAAATACTTCAACTATCAAACCACTATTTCTTGCAATTCTAAGACTATTTTGCCTGACACTCCCAACACACATGCAGTATATAATATATACACTCTAATAAATGGTTTATTTTTGGTTTGTTCTATCATAGCATAATAATTATACAGTAGATCCAATCTTCAAAAAAATGTTGGCATTGGGTAGATCTGTCATAACACATTAGCATCCCACCGACAGCTACAAAATAAGTAGACACACTCAAAAGAGCAGATTAGGGAAGCAGGGAAAACAGCAGGGAAAAGTCTGTGGATGTCAGGTGCTGAGCTTCCTCATTTCCACTGGCTTCTGTAGGGTTCACAATTTTGCAGGAGAGCTAAGTGAAAAGTTTCTTTATATCTATTTCTCCTCCAAGGATGACAATAATAGCAACAAACAAAACAAATCAAAAACACATCATCCTTTTGTTAACACACCATTAAGGCTACACATTTATTTAGCACCTCATTATTATATGCGTTAATTTGTTTTAGGACAGGGCCAACATATTGTGCTAGGTGCTTTAAGAGATAGATCCACTCTTGAAAAGGGAATTTGGCCCTACCATAGTTTAATTATCTGGGAGTTATTGTTATTTACATAAGAACATAGGACTGGCCATACTGGGTCAAATCAATGGTTCATCTAGCCCAGGATCCGGTCTTCCAACAGGGGTCAGTGTCAGATGCTTCAGAAGGAATGAACAGAACAGGGCAATTATCATCTAGCCCCAGTTTCTGGCAGTGAGAATTTTATGGACACCCAGAGCATGGGGTTGCATCCCTGCCCATCCTGGCTAATAGCCATTGATGGACCTGTCCTCCATGAATTTATCTAATTCTTTTTTTTTTTAACCCAGTTATACTTTTGGCCTTTACAACATCCTCTGGCACTGAGTTCAACAGATTGACTGTGCATTGTGCAAAGTACTTACGTTTCTTTCAATCCTGTTGCCTGTTAATTTTGTTTGGTGATCCCTAGTTCTTGTTTTATGTGAAGGGGTACTCTTCCTGGTTCACATTCTCCACATCATTAATTATTTTATAGACCTCTATATTATCCCTCCCTGTCATCTCTTTTCCAAGCTAAAAAGTTCCAGTCCTTTTAATCTCACCTCATATGAAAGCTGTTCCATACCCTTCATCATTTTTGGTGCTGTTCTCTGTACCTTTTTCAATTCTAATATTTTTTTAAAGTCTGGGAATGCCATGGATTTATATAGTGTCATTATGATATTTCCTCTTTTATTATCGATCCCATTTCCTAATTTTATAAATATATAGGTTCGTAACATTCCGTTAGGAACATCCTAATGAGTCCTAACATTCCATTAGCTTTTTTGACTGCTGCTGCACAATGACAAGTTGTTATCAGAGAACTGTCCATAATGACGCTGAGATCTCTTTCTTGAGTGGTAACAGCTACTTTAGACTGCATTATTTTGTACTTATAGTTGGGATTATGTTTTCCAATGTATATTACTTTGCATTTATCAACATTGAATTTCATTTGCCAATTTGTTGCCCAGCCACCCAGTTTTGTGAGATCTCTTGATAACACTTCTCAGTCAGCTTTGGACTTAACTATCTTGAGTCATTTAGTATCATCTGCAAACTTTGTCACCTCAGTTTGTCCCTTTTTCCTGATGATTTGTGAATATCTTGAACAGCAGTAGTGCCTAGAGGCCCAAATTAGGAAACGGATCCAATTGTGCAAGGTGCTAATGCATGAGTACCTTCCTCAAAGAGTTTACAGTCTGAATGGACAAGTTAAAGGGGGGGGGAGGGGAGAGATGAAATATACAAGCAGAGAGATCTGAGACATGGGTGGCAAATGGTCCTATTATTTTCACTTTTAAAATTATTTGTTTTGCTATTTTATTACATATAATAAGGGAAGGAAGATGAACCAAGTTGATAGAAAATAGTCTAATATTAACAATATCTGAAAGTTCCAACAGTGTCCTTGTGCTCAATGTCTTGCTGGCAGAGGAGAGACACTTTGCTCCCAGAAACCAACAGACCTGAAGTTGCTTTCTCCTTCTGACCATGTGTCTTTGCAAGGGGAGGGGAAAGGGCCTTGGTACTTGGTGCACTGTGATTGGGGCAGGTAAAGTGCTGGGGAAATGTGATTTTTACCAAGTTAGAGAGTGTATGCTGGAGACAGCATATTAACTCACTGGGTATTGGTATAAACTCACACTTGGGGATGGGTTGTTTTAATGTTACGAGAATGCACATGTAACTCATCGCTCAGTATATCTGGAAGGGAATTTTTCAACAAAAGCTTTTACATTGGACTGTGCTGGTTCATTGAAACTGAAACTTTTTTGGGGACAATGCTGTCAGGAAGGTTTCTCAGGCCCAGGGTGGAATGTCCAGTTAAAAAAAAAATAGAGAGTGAGGAATTCCCCCCACCCCCATATCCAATGGTTTGAGTACTCAACTGAGACGCAGAAAACCCATATTCAAATCTCTACTCTGCTTAATTTAGAGAAGGGTCTTGAAACTTGGTATCCCCATATCCCCTGCAAGTAACTGAACCACTGGGCTACTGGCTATTCTGGAGACAATGGTGTACAGTTTTTAGTGAAAAGATTTAAAAGGTCTCAGTTTTGTTTTGCTGCAGAATGAAAACGAATCAGACCAATTTGTGTGGGGGCAAAAGGGAGACGGGCTCAAATCTGAATCAGAGCTTAGTGTGCAGTGTAGACATACTCTTACAGGAGCTGACTGCAGAACTAAGTCAGTTAGCTCAAGCTCCAGCAGTGTCTCACCCACACCTAGGTCTCTGGAGGTCCTGGGCTTAATTCCTGGGCCTAACCAAAATAGCAATTATCACACACGGAGTGCTATTCATCTCTCCCATGGGCCATAAATATTGCTGGGACATTTCATAGATCTGTTCTAAGGGCAGCTAAAGCTCAGGCTTTTTAAGTAATCTTTCTGAAAGCTTTTATATTGACTAACATTTACCTGGATACAAGGTCTGTGTTCAAACAGGCTATGTTAAATATTCACAATGCTAATGAGAAAATCCCACTCTCTGGGAGTCAGTGAACTTCTGTCCAATTTTACAAAGCAGAAATCATTTAAAGAGCAAAAATGTTTAAATACGGTTAATTTTACTTGCTAAAATCTCTATCTTTTTAAGGCAGATGAAAGCACCGTCCGAATATTTGTCAAGATACAGAATTTCTGCACCAGTAATTATTCAGCTGGATTTAGGAATAACCAGAATAAATGCACAGACTTCTAAAGGGACACTGTCAAGAGATAAATACCCTTAAATTAAAATCAAGTTTCTTTGTCCTATTTTTTATCCTCTCTAGCATTCAATATAGAGATCACATGCAACACATAGGAGTTTAAACCCTATTGATTGCATTTATTTCCTCTACTTGGTATGAGTATTTTTTTATAAGGCACTGGTGACTGATGCTTCTTTTGTGTGTTTTAATTGCAATTGCATCACTCTAGGGACAAATTTGACCCTAACTTCATCTATTTTCCCCCCTTTTCTGTGAGTAAAAAAAAAAAAGCCGGAAACACTCTCTAAACCTTCTAGTCTGCTATTATTTGTCTGCATTTTGCACTACAGCCAGGCAATTAAACTAGACCAATCTCTTTATAAATGGAAAGTGAAACTGATCATTGGTATTTTCACTTTCTGATTCTCACAAAGTAGTACAGTGATGTCAAACTCACTGGAAGGAGAGGGGTGAAATCCACTTTTAGGAATGGTCTGTGAATTGGTGTATAAATTGTGGGCACCATATTCTCCTCTACCCACAGTAGAGATTAAGGTTAAAATCTGGCCTGTGTATTGTAACTAAAGTTTAATAACTGTTATTTGTTAAGTAGTACTTTATTGTCACATTCAGTATCACTCAGTGGAAAAATATTCCTCTTGTTGGGCTGCCACTTTTCCCCCTCTTCTTTCCCCACACTCCTTTGTCTGTTCTGCTGCTTCTTCCTTGTCTTTGTATCTCTCCTTCTTTCTTTCTTTTGCATAGTTTCGCTGCAGCAATCTCCCATTCTCACCTTTGCCTCCATGTCATCCACTAAAATGATCAGCAATGAAATAGTTAATGTTGACATTCAAGTGTCATTTTTCTTGACAACCCCAATGAGGGGACAGGAGACTTTACAACTCCTAGGGCTAGTGCAGGGGTTCTCAAACTGGAGTCGGGACTCCTCCTGGGGGTTGTGAGGTTATTACGGGGGGGTCGCAAGCTGTCAGCCTCCACCCCAAATCCCGCTTTGCCTCCAGCATTTATAATGGTGGTAAATATATTTGAAAGTGTTTTTAATTTATAAAGGGGGTTGCACTCAGAGGTTTGCTATGTGGAAGGGGTCACCAGTACAGAAGTTTGAGAATTACTGAGGTAGTGCTTCAGGTTGTCTGGAGATTCAGGAATGCAACACTGTGTTAAGTTATCCACAGTGGGCATTTTGACAATTTTCTTCATAATCATGCGGGCTAGAAACTTACTTTAAAAAAAAATGTATGTGTTTGTTTAATGAAAGTTGAGATTTAGCATGATATGGTCGTTATGCAAGCCACACATGAACAACAAAGTGGCTAGATCTGGGCTATACTTAATCACTAGTATAATACTGGGGTTGGGTTTAGATTTCCTCTGGTCGGATTTGGGAATGAAAACTGCTAAATTCACGTGAACCTGTCTGATGAGGGCATTTGATGAGCTTCTACGAGGTACCTCGACCTTTTTTTGCATGAGGGTTTATTCACCCATATGGATACTTGAATCTGTTTTTTTTTAGTAACATTTAAATCATATAGCCATATTCCAGCAGTGTAGGGTGACCAGATGTCCCAATTTTATAGGGACAGTCCTGATTTTTGGGTCTTTTTCTTATATAGGCTCTTATCACTCCCCAGCCCCTGTCCCGATTTTTCATAATTGTCATAGTCTGGTCACCCTACAGCAGCGCACTTCAGTTGCATCCCCAAACACCCTTTCTAACCGCTGCTTCCCATCATTAAAGAAATCCACCAATTACCAATCCCCCAGCTCCAAAAAACCCCCCAAAAAAACAAAAAAAAACCCTCCTAAACAATCTTTGAAGTAGCTATGGAACTAAAATCTTTATTTTCATTCAACATTTCCCTTTAAAATAGTGGTTTGGTTTTAGAATCAAAAACAATGACAACAGGTTTGGTTTGCATCAAAATGTCAATTGGAAAAACATTTTTGTTTCAAAATTTCATGGGAAAACCAAAATTTGACATTGGAATTGGAATTTTTCCTGTTAAAAAAAAGTCTTTCATTTTTGACGGAACTATATTTTTGGACAGGAAAACTTTCTACAGAAAATGTTTTGACCAGATGTGTGAACTTGTTACAAACTGAAACTAGGTAAGGAGGGCTGCATCTGAGGTGAATGTCATGGTTTCACCATGCACATCACCACCACACAACAGGATCACAAATGAGTACTGTATCCAGCTGAAAATACAAGGGCAAAGGGAGACTTTGCGAAAGCAGAACAAATAGCAATAGGACATAGAGTCTGAAGTGCTGGTGTTCCAACAGGTTAATAAAACGCAATACGGTCCAGATAAACAAGGGACTTAAACAGGTGTCTAAATTTAAGCATGCACAAAAAACTTTAAGCACATGAGAAGTTCCATTGACTTCACTGTCACTACTCACATACTTAGAGTTAGGCTGCTGGCATGCGTGATTCTTCAGTGAGCAGCTGGAAACTAGCCTTATACACACACACACACACACAAAATAGAAAATAAAAGAAGCAGAACATAATAAACAGAAAAAAGCTGCATTAAAATGAGGTTAAAGCTCTGACATAAATCCAAAAATGCGAAGTAATCAAAAAGCTAACATCACTGCTCCATCCTTTATTCAGTCAGATGTGCTTAAGTAATGCAGCTCATGTCCCATTGAATGTAAAGATCACCTGCTGTTTTAAAACCTCTGGCTAGAGCAATACAATATCCGCAACTTTTGGACCCCAGTGGGGTGAGTGAAGGACAGAGTGGTTCTGATTACTGAATTTCTTTGCCCTCTGGGTTGAAATAAGACCCGTAAATAGGCTCAACACAGAGATGGTACTTAGCACTAGTAAGGCTCACTCCTTCTCCCACTGTGGAGAATCTGGAGTAACATTACTGAAGTCAGAGGAGTCGCTCTCTATTTAGAACAGTGGCATAGAAATAAAACATTACATATATATATATATATATATATATATATATACACTTATGCTTTGTTAAAAGAAATTATTGCATGCAACTCAAATACATGTTCTAAGCACTAGGTAAGTTTATAGCTGCTGATCCTTTCAACTGGAAAATTCTTCCTACAGGGCAGAATGCAACATTTTGGATCAAAGTCTAAGAAAGAAAGAAAGAAAGAAAGAAAGCCCTGCAAGCTGATAAAAGCCCATCTGCCTGCTTTTGACAAGGCACTGTCATTCTTCACAGCTTCGCATCCTGTAGACATTTAGAGGGTCATAATTTCCAGTTCAGTTTTCTCTTTTTTTCTCCCATTCTTTTCTAAGTGGAGCACTGCACTGAGGACTAGGCTAAGACGGTCTGAACTAATTCATCTTGTGACCTTTTAGTGCCTTCAGATCAAAGTGATTTAATAGCACTTAACCTGTCAAAAATCTGAAGCTTTGTAATAACTGTATATTAAGCCAGTTCTTATGGAGCATTAGCTGAAGTCCTTCCAGTTTACAAAATGGGGTGGTAACTTGTCTCTTATTTGTTTTCCCCTCCATGGAACTATGTTCCTTGGTAATACAGTCCTATATTATGGCGAGATTGGAAAATAGTCAAGGCATGATACACCATGCAATGTAAGGTCTCCATAGATTGCTATTCTTGTGTGATTTATTCCACAAGGGCTGGTATTCAGCCATACAAAGACCCGTCTTTCAGGTTCTCTGGGGATGATAGAGGCAGTCAGCCCTAGTGGGAGTAGAGGTACTTGCTCACTATATGTCTACACTGTAAGCAAAAGATGTCACATACTTAAGCTAGCTTTAATCTACTTAGCTCTGGAACTGGAGCAGGAAAGCTGTGGCAGAACAGGCTTTGGAATGGACTAACCCAAGTAATTACCTAATGTTCTGGGTGGGCTTGTACAGCCCACACAAGTCCATGCCACTGTGGCTTCACTGCTCTGGTACCTGAGCTAACTAAAGTAAAACTAACTTGGGTGTCTACATGATGCCCTCAGTCAGGGCAGTGGACATGGTATACAAACCTAGGTAGAAAGAGAAGGATGGACTTAGGGGAATTCATGAGAGCTGGGTTTAATTCCTGACTTTGCCACAATCTTCATGCATGACTTTGGACAAGCCATTTAATCTCTCTGTGCCTCAGTTCCAAGTCTGAAAATGGAGAAAATAGGATTCTCCACAGCCAGGACTGCCTCTTATTATATGTTTATACAGTACCAGCATCAAGGGCCCTGACCTTGGCTGGGACTTCTAGAAACCACAATAATACAAATAAATAAGAATGAGCAAAGATGAGAGGGGGCAGATCAGATCAAAACCACCAGAATTTCTGTCCCATGGGAAATTCCAATATTTTGACATTTGTTTTCATCCTGAAATTTTTCAAAAAAGTTTTGATTTAAAAATATCAAGGCATTCTGTTTGGTTTCAGTTTGACATTGAACTGTGGCTGCCCCAGCCCCTTGAGGAGGGGGGGTTGTTGTGCAGGTACATCATGCCGCCATTCTCCTCTACAGGCCAGGTTTCCTGGTGAGACTATGTCTCCCATAATGCACTGTGGTCATGGGACTCCCATGATGCACCCCAGCATCAACCAGATGGCAGTGTTCCTTTCTATGTTTGGTAGTGTCCCTCCTCCCACTGTGTCTTCTCCTGAAATGTAACCATACATCTGAATACAACATTCTCTTTAAGGAGTTTTCCTCTAAAAACGTGACATTTTTTACAGCTGTCAAGGTTCCTTCCCCACTCTGAACTCTAGGGTACAGATGTGGAGACCTCCATGAAAATCTCCTAAACTTATTTTTACCAGCTTAGGTCAAAATTTCCCTAAGGTACAAACTATTTTCTTTTTTCCCTTGGACTTTATTGCTGCCACCACCAAGCGTCTAACAGACATATAACCGGGAAAGAGCCCGCTTGGAAACGTCTTTCCCCCCAAAATCCTCCCCAAACTCTACACCCCCTTTCCTGGGGAAGGCTTGATAAAAATCCTCACCAATTTGCATAGGTGAACACAGACCCAAACCCTTGGATCTTAAGAACAATGAAAAAGCAATCAGGTTCTTAAAAGAAGAATTTTAATAGAAGAAAAAGTAAAAGAATCACCTCTGTAAAATCAAGATGCTAAATACCTTACAGGGTAATTAGATTCAAAGCATAGAGAATCCCTCTAGGCAAAACCTTAAGTTACAAAAAGACACAAAAACAGGAATATCCATTCCATTCAGCACATCTTATTTTCTCAGCCATTTAAACAAACAGAATCTAATGCATATCTAGCTAGATTACTTACTAAGTTCTAAGACTCCATTCCTTTCTGTTCCTGGCAAAAGCATCACACAGACAGAGAGAGCTTTTATTTCTTCTCTCCCCCCCCCCCCAGCTTTTGAAAGTATCTTGTCTCCTCATTGGTCATTTTGGTCATGTGCCAGCAAGGTTATCCTAGCTTCTTAACCCTTTACAGGTGAAAGGGTTTTTCCTCTGGCCAGGAAGGATTTTAAAGGTGTTTACCCTTCCCTTTATATTTATGACAACAGCCTTCATGCCTGTTTAATAATTTCCCCTCCCCCAGGAATTTCGTTAGTTTTCAATAGTGAGAGCATCTTCCAAGGTCTGAAGGGACTCCAGCTGAGCTTGAAACTTGTACAGGGAGAGACCCAATGCATCCCAGGACAGCCACCCTTTCATCTTCCATTCCTTTCTGGTGCCCAGCTAAAAGCCCCATGACTCAATGTAGCACCCTCTTTCTGTTCCTTACAACACCGAGAGAGATCATCAATGGAGTGGGGACCATGTAAATGGGATTTGTTGAGGGAGCAGACTCTCGAATTCTAGCAGGGTCCCTCTTTCTTCCCCAGATCAGCCTTCTCTGTCCTATGTGGTACACCCTCCCTCCCTTTCAAACCACCAGTGTGTGTGTCTCTTGCCCCCTTTCCCCATAGATGCCTCCCTGATCATCTGGATGTTGTGCCCTGCCTGTCGCTGCTCCCCACAATCGTGTTGTCCACATCAGAGGCATGCAGATTTAAGTAGTTCATACAATGTGTGTGGATAACTCCATCCTTCTGCAAACACCCACCCTTTCTCCAATGAGACAAGGTGAGAGAGCCAGTTAAATCAAATGTGGAGCTTAAGCTATTGAGGAGTTTGAATGAAGTAAATGAACATTAGAAACATATTTAAGAAACAAGAGCACCTCAGTGACTGAGCTCTCCTATTTACCTTGTCCATTTTCCATCAACCTTCCCAGAAAATTTCTACCCTCACATAAGTTCACGCCTTTGGAATTTGGAGCAGGTTTCTTCAGAGTTTGTAATGTGAGGTAAGGGATCAAAAGTAGGGCTTTCATTGAAGGCTAACTTCAACTTAATCATGGAGATGACCATCTTTCCATAACACATGTAGCAACAAAGCACCAGATAATTGCTTCCCTGGAGGTGATGATGGCAATTACCATCAGAGGAAAAAATAATCTTTGCAACGACTGGTTTGTGAGCCCTATTTCTAGCAAAATCTCTCTTTTTAAATGTACCTTGAATTTTTTTTTAATGTGGTGTTTAAATTTGTCCTTTGTAAATTTTGCATACGTCCACAGAATTAAAAAACATTTATCGCCCAAACAAACCCCTCAGAGAAGCCAAGTTAGAGGAGATGAAGCGCATGAAGAGCATAATTTCAGACAGACAACTCCAACTCTATAAATTTTTCCAGGCAGCATTAGTCTCTTAATATTTTATGTAATATTCCTTGCTTATATACAATATTTATAGATTTCTTAGCATTAGGATGCTATCTGATTTTTCTCCCTCAGTCTTTGCCATCCCTCTTCTCTCAGTAGTTATGGAGGTGCCTAGTAACAACTCCATAGTTAGTCTTGCATTTTGTTTTTCTCTAAAAATAGGTGGCCAATTGGTGTGAAATTTCACTGTGTGTTTTTGTATCCTTTGACATTTCTGTGCAGTTTTTGTTCGGTTTGGTTTCACTTCATACAGTTTTAGTAGGAAGTCTTTGAATTTTGGCTCTGGCTAGTTTTTATTTTTATTTTCCTTGACAGCTCTACTCTTCATTGCTTTTTCCACCACTGTCAGTCAACATTGTTTTGTGTGCAGAAAGCTTGGTGGAGAGGTGGAGATTGAGTTTATCTCAGTGCAATCAGGAGTCAGTTTGTAAAGTTGGATTGACGGTAATTTTTAAACATTACCAAACTACCTTCTCCTAATACAACCAGCTGTTACACTAAACATCCACAGCTACTTGTGTTGGGGTGTGTGTGGGAAAATAATCGTGTAAAGGAGTGTGTACAGAAGGGTGAAAGGTGTGGGGGAGGGTGGGAGAATGAGGTAGAAAAAATGAATGAAGTTCAGCAAAAAAGTGGAAATCTCTTCTTCACATTTCACTAACCTATGCCAGGTGACACTGACTTGTAGACATACCTCTGTTTACTTCACTGACAACAAGTTCTTGCTACTTTTCAACCAGCAGAGCCCATACAGCTAGGGGAGAGTGACCTGCGAGCTATTCTTACTTGCACTTCACCGGCACAGATCATAGAATATCAGGGTTGGAAGGGACCTCAGGAGGTCATCTAGTCCAACCCCCTGCTCAAAGCAGGACCGATCCCCAACTAAATCATCCCAGCCAGGGCTTTGTCAAGCCTGACCTGAAAAACCTCAAAGGAAGGAGATTCCACCACCTCCCGAGATAACACATCCCACTGCGTTATTGATATTGGCTTATTTCCAGTTGCTGAACATTTGCTACTTGTAGCGAGAAGCTGCAGAACTTTGTTTGGGGCTTAGCTTGATTTCTTGATTCCAGGTAGGCTTGGCAGTGCTGGTAGTTTCTTAGCTTTTTGGCTCCTCAGGGCAGGGACCTGTCTGCTTTATATTTTGTAGCGGGCTAAGCACATGGTCAGCACTCAATAGTAGAAAAAAAAATCTTCTGACATAAAGACTGACCAGGATTGTACTGACAGAGAATCCTGTAGTGTTTATATTACATTCACTTTACTGACTTTACCACCGCCTTGCACACAACATGTGTACAAATACTGTAATATAAATAATATATTCCAAATGCATAACCTATAGAAGGGCCAACTTGTGCTTTGTTACACCTGTGTGATCAACAGGAGGTTATGAACATATAAAAAAGTGGGTTCTGGTTCTTTTGCAGAAGGATTTGTTGGTTTCCTCTCCCACCCTCATCTTGTTTATTTAGATTGACTGTGGCAAGGAAAGGATCTGGCAGTGAGGAGGCAGTGAGACAGCATACTGCTAAAAATAGCAATGTAGATGCGGGAAGCATGGCTTGGCCATTTCGAGAGCCATGTAAGTTATTTATCCTAGGGTTCAGGCATGTCGGTCATTCGACCCGCCTAAGCTGTGTCTCGCTAGCTATATTGCTATTTATACCCATGCTAGCTGGGCATGCAGTGTCTGTTCTCTACATACTCTCATAAGCATAGATGTACCTTATGTGTAGGTACAGCGCCCAGCATAACGGGGTCCCTGCCTCGGTTCGGACCTGTTGGCACTAGTGAAATATACTGGTACTACTACTAATAATAATTAAACAGCTAGGTCACACATTCCCACTAGAAGCGGAGAACCACCACAGAAGGATGGTTACATTCTTCTTGAGAGAGGGTTAAAACTGCGGTGTTCTGTGTGGCAATGTGGTCCTGTGGCTAGAGCACAGGACTGGGAATCAGGAGATTTGGGGATTATTTCTGTTTCTGCCACTAACCTTGGGTAAGTCACTTCATCTCACAGCCATTATTGAGATCCTAAACTCTTCAGAGCAGAGTTTATCTTTCACTACATGTATATACACTGCCTAGCACAATGGACCCTGATCTCAGTGAGAACCTGCACATGTTATCATAATAATAAGTTAATAAAATGCCTTGAGAACTCGTCCAGGGATTTTAATTCTTGCTCTTCTCTGGCCTTGCTGGTCTTCTTTGTTTTTCACTAATTTCACTCATATTCCAAAAATTTCAGCTGAGATGAGCATCGGAGATAGGTCTGAATCAAACCAGAAATCTGGACACATATGTACTTAAGAGACGGGCAGCAAAATCCAATTTTAAATCCAGATCCATATTTTGCAAAAAGAGTCTCTTTTCTTTATAATTGACTGAAACAGAACCTCATGGGTATTTAAAATCTAAACCCAGATCCAAACTGTTCATTTTAAGACTCCCCCTCACCTTCAAATTATTGCAAAGTGAAAATCATTTTAAAGAAGTGTAAGTTGACAGTATCCTTTTCATAACTTCCCAATGGTGAACATTAATAAAGTCATTGGGCCAAAAAGTATCCAGGGGTAATTCCAGTGACATCATACATATATTTGGTTTAACCCCAACGACTCTATATTTATCCCTGGAACAATCCTATGGACTTCAGTGGAGTTACACCATAGATGAATTAGATCCATGGTGCATTATACAGGATTTCTGCTATAGTCAGAGGATCCTTGTCCTTCCCTTATTATAGCCCAGATTTAATTAAAATTAAATTAAAAGAAAAAATAAATTAAAAGAATATTTTTCAGGTATTAAATAATGTTTGAACATCCTCTTTGTGTTTGCTCTGAAAGCACTGAATAAAGTGCAAAATTATTTTTTGCCAAATGAATTTACTTGACGATCATTGACATACCATTCCCAAGAGGAAAAATTAGTTCTTTTTTTAACTTTTGTGGATTAATATTTATAAGGATTTTATTAATATGTGGTTCCTGTGGATGAAACCTTTTGAAAATTTAACTCTTTTTCCACAGTATTCTAAAGAGCTGGGCAGCTTTTGTAGTGCACGTCGGTCTCTTTCTATTCCATTGTATACAGGTTCTTATGCTGTGCTCATCCCCATAGTATCTGACTGCTTTCCAGGCATATATTAAGTCATGTGATTCATAGCTGTCTTGTGTACTTTGTTCTCTCATCCTCTTTCTGGGGGGAAACATGTGTGGAGGAGTGTTTTGTTGTGGTAGGTGGGTTTTTTGTTTGTTTTTTTAATATACATATTGCCTGTGTGTGGGTAGTAACTTGCTGGGGGGAGATGCTTTATTTTTAAAAAAAAAACACACATAAAACAGTGAATATGATTTTCCTAAATATGCATGCTGGGAGAAGTATTTTTTTCTGTGTAACCACAAAGTTCTAAACACATCTCTACAGTTAATGTAATTTTATAATAATGTCTTAAATCCACACTTAGCATTTAAGGATTTAAAATTGCTTAAAATAAATGAATTAAACTTCACAGCACCCATGCAAATTACGTAAATGCTTTTGTCCCTCTTCTGTTTTATGAAGAAACAACTGGCTAACTGACTTGCCTAAAGTCATACAGGAAGTCTACGGCAGAACCAGGAAACAAACCAAGCTCTCCTGATTCTGTAGGGTCCTGTGTAAATGACACCACCATTCAGCCCATCTACCTAGCTAGCAGTTTATTCCAAGTCTGTCTTGTCTAGGCAACACTTCAAAGATCAAGCATCAGCAACACAGCAGTTTAGGACAAGAATGAAAGAACATTGCAACCACTTGTGATTATATGGGGAAGTTTAGAAAGGCAAAATAATTAGCCTAATTTGCAGAGGATTTAAGATTGCTGTAACATCCCTACTGCTGCAAAAATGCTAGGGTATTTTTAATTATCAGAGGTGGTCAGCACCTCAATTTTATGTCACAGCTGAATGATAATACATCCAACAGCACAATTCCCCTTAGCACCATGCTTGGGTGTCTACTTTTCACAGTCCAGCAATTAAGATTGCTACCTATTACATCATTAATAACATTATTTGCAGCAACTACAGCTTTCTTGGGTTTCTTCCATCCAACTACTGACCATGTGACCGTGCTTAGGAGGGGAGGATCTCTCTTGAGATCACAAGATAGGATGGTAGAGCTACAGGTAGCTTTTTAATTAAAACAATAATTGTAGACATTTTTACAGAGAAGGTCTCAACTTGAATTGTGAGGGAACTAAGGAGACTGTCTTAAAATTGTACAGTTTTTGTATGCTGATAACAGGGACAAAAGTGATTCATGAGTAAATTAGTCATAATTTGAATGATAAAACTGCCTGTTCTGTAAATCTAGTTTACACAGGGACTCTGTATTTTGGCTTCAAAATACAACAGAGGTCAGACTATGGTGGATCACATAGTTTCCATCAGATATTGAGCTAAAGACCTCAACCCATACACTACAATCAGGCCCACATTAAACCACTACTGGCTAGGGCCTCAGCACCTAGTATCATGGGATTTCTGATTTTCTAGAGATGGGAAGGCTGTTTACTGCCTCTCTTATGGGATGCACCTGAGAGGCCCAGCTGTTCACCCTGATAAGAGTGGGACTATAAAAATAAGTCATTGGCTTTTGCCTAGGAAGTGTAGGTAGGAAGGAGGTTATGTTGAGAGAGTGCTATTAAGGAGCTCAAAAAATGAGTACTTAGGACTGACTGACTGACAGCAAAGCTCAAGAACCAAGATAGATATTTAGGACTATATCCTGTAAGTGGATCTGTGTGGGTAGACTCCCATTGATTTTGTTGGGATTCTATGTAGGTTAAATGCAGGACTGAGGCTTTTGTAGGGCTTAAATTTAGCTGGAGCCATGCAGAGCTGAGCTCTAGTAAATATTTTCAAGCTGAAGGAGCCCTGGTACCTCCCCACAGGGCTAAAGCCCTGAGATCCCAATGAGGAAAAGGATGGGGGGTTCTAGGAACTAATCTCTGAAAATTTAAACCCTGGGGTTTAGGGTAGAACTTTCAAAATTACCTAGGGAATTTAGAAATATTCTCTATTATTCATATTGTACCTTGGCCACTTTCATATGTGTAAAGTTTATATATGATATGAAAGGCCTGGACCAAGAATGTAGATAGGTTGCAATTTATTTTACCGGAGCAGACTATCTGCCTTCATCAAAGTACTTAAGTAATACCTGTTATCATAGTAGGTGAGCATCTCTGTATCTTAATGTGCTTATCCTCCAAGGACCATTATGGGTTAGGCAAGTCCTATTATCCTTGTTCTGTGGAGGGGGAATTGAGGTGCAAGGAAGAAACCAAATGATTTACCCAGTATCAGATGGAAAGCCTAGGGCACAATTGAGAACTGAAGCAAAGTTACCTAATTTTCAGGGTGGGGAAGGGGTACCCCATACATGACTGAGGTGAGGTGTCTGCCATTTCACCTGCGCATAGCTGTATTCATGGTGGCAATTTCCTAATTCCCAAAGCACCCTCATTTTGTGTGATCACCATGGAAATCAATGTGTTACAGTGTTAAGGGAAGATACCGACTCAATGATTTTTCTATCATTTTGCTCAGCTGTGACTTTTTTATCTCCACCATGTTTGCTAAAGAGTCACTACCAAACTGTATATATCCACATTAGCAAACCTAAAAAAACCCAATCTTTAATGTCAACTAAAGGTTGTAGCAAAACATAATTGCTCCACCCAAAACGGTAAAAGAATGGAAATAAGATGTGAAGGGAAAGACTTATGCATTCCTTTCTGCCTTTATACTGTCTACAATTCTGGGGACAATACACACCAGTGCTCCAGAGGACTTTTGCTTCTACCTCCAGTCGGGTGACCAGATCGCAAGTGTGAAATATCAAAGGATGGGAGTGGGGGGTAATAAGTGCCAATATAAGACATTGGATTCACCAAGGGCAAGTCATGCCTGACTAATCTAATTGCCTTCTATGATGAGATAACTGGCTCTGTGGATGAGGGGAAAGTGGTGGACATGTTGTTCCTTGACTTTAGCAAAGCTTTTGACATGGTCTCCCACAGTATTCTTGCCAGTAAGTTAAAGAAGTATGGGCTGGATGAATGGACTATAAGGTGGATAGAAAGTTGGCTAGATTGCTGGGCTCAATAGGTCATGATTAAAGGCTCCATGTCTAGTTGGCAGCCGGTATCAAGTGGAGTGCCCCAAGGTCAGTCCTCGGGCCGGTTTTGTTCAATATCTTCATAAATGATCTGGAGGATGGTGTGGATTGCACCCTCAGCAAGTTTGCAGATGACACTAAACTGGGAGGAGAGATACCCTGGAGGGTAGGGATAGGATACAGAGGGACCTAGACAAATTAGAGGATTGGGCCAAAAAAAATCTGATGAGATTCAACAAGGACAAGCGCAGAGTCCTGCACTTAGGACGGAAGAACCCCATGCACCACTACAGACTAGGGACCGAAAGACTCAGCAGCAGTTCTGCAGAAAAGGACCTAGGGGTTACAGTGGATGAGAAGCTGGATATGAGTCAACAGTGTGCCCTTGTTGCCAAGAAGGCCAATAGCATTTTGGGATGTATAAGTAGGGTCATTGCCAGTAGATCGAGGGACGTGATCATTCCCTCTATTCAATATTGGTGAGGCCTCATCTGGAGTACTGTGTCCAGTTTTGGGCCCCACACTACAAGAAGGATGTGGAAAAATTGGAAAATGTCTAGCAACAAAAGGAGGGCAACAAAAATAAGGGGACGAACACATGACTTATGACGAGAGGCTGAGGGAAGTGGGATTGTTTAGTCTGCAGAAGAGAAGAATGAGGGGGGATTTGATAATGGCTTTCAATTACCTGAAAGGGGGTTCCCAAGAGGATGGATCTAGACTGTTCTCAGTGGTAGCTGATGACAGAACAAGGAGTAATAGTCTCAAGTTGCAGTGGGGGAGATTTAGGTTGGATATTAGGAAAAACTTTTTCACTAGGAGGGTGGTGAAATACTGGAATGCGTTACCTAGGGAGGTGGTGGAATCTCCTTTCTTAGATATTTTTAAGGTCAGGCTTGACAAAGCCCTGGCTGGGATGATTTAACTGGGGATTGGTCCTGCTTTGAGCAGGGGGTTAGACTAGATGACCTCCTGAGGTCCCTTCCAACCCTGATATTCTATGATTCTATTATTCTAACACAAAGCCCTGAATACTGGGACTGTCCCTATAAAATGGGGACATCTGGTCCCCCCCTTCCAGCGGATACCAAACAGCAATACGTACCTTATCTTCCTCCAACTTACACTGTAATGCACATCTGAAAAAAATCAACGAAGGAGGCACAGTGGCATTTCACCAGTGTTTCCTAAAGACGTCTTTAGCATTCTGAAATGTGTATGAAAATTCTGCTCCCACCTATCGTCCCCACACACAGATCTAAGTGAGAATGGGAGTAAATCAAGAAGTGTGTTTTTGTTTGATGTGGCTTTGCGTTAAACAAGAGGGCTGAGAGGGGCGCACGATAGAATTTCATCCTAGATAATCATCACTGATCAGAGCAGGTTCAAAAGAACAAGCTTCACGGAGGTGAATTTCAGCTATGCAGAGGGGTAGCAGCAGCCTTAGTTTCTGCAGCAACAGATAAACAAGGCTGTTCTTCCCCAGCACAAATCCAGTCTTACAAGCCCCAATGCTCCACATCCTGAATCAGGCCCTGAAAAATAATGAAAGTGGCTTACAAATTGTGGCATTGAAAAATAATAAATACGGGGCTCTTTTTTATTTCCTTGGTTTGCCTGCTGGTTTCTGAACCTTTTAGGGGTCTTGTTTTGTGGATTTTGTCTACAATCATGAGGGCTAGACTGTGTGTGTGTGTGAATGGAAGCTGAGATTCTCAAGTAATCACCTGACTCCAAGAGCTGGGGCTTTAAATACACCCAACATATTGTGATCCTTGTGATAAAATTGTGAGCGTTAGGAACGCTGCAGTTCCATGGCAGCTATTAATGGTTCTGAGCTCCTGACGGTTTGGACACTGCACCCAGCCAGTCCCATGTATAATTATGATAATGGGATGCTGGTTAGGTACCAGGCCACAGAGCTTATCTAATGCTGATGCTGCTCTGCTTGCATGTATTATATATTTTTTGGATATATTATCTCTTTGGTTATAAATCTCTAATTTAAACGTTAATGAATTAGACCCACAGATTAGCAAGCAGTTTATCTAGGGTCACTTATGTTACTGCTGGCCTCAATTACTCCTTTCTTGGTAAGTATTATACCCATTTTACAGTCATGTGAATGCATTTCGGCCTTAAAGCCACTTAGGATTCAGGCTTCTCAGGAGAGAAAGAAGCACTTTTATTAACTGCTTGAGTAGCCAACCCAGACTGATTTTGGTCAGGCTTCTGGAAGATCTCTAATTCACTCAAACTCAGAGGCTTTATACAGAGACTAACATTCACTCCCATGCTGATAGGACCTCATCCCCTTTGCACGGTCGCTTTCATAATTACCTCATAATGCAAATGTGCTGTGTATATTAGTTTTTATTGTTATTTATTATTTGTATTATAGTAGCTAGGAGGGCCAGCATTTGCAACGATGTCAGCAGCAGAGCTGAAATAGAGAGGAGGCAGACCGAGCCCCTCCTCGTTCAGGAGCTCTAGGTCCCCCAGCTCTTTCAGACATGCTTAACCTGTTCCTTTGTAAATAGTTAAAGGGCCAGTAGATGGTGCTCAGGAAAAGGTATTATAGTTCCTCAGTTTTGTAGGACCACTCAAACTCGTGGCGCACTACAAATGGTAGCTCTTTCTATCAGTGCTTAACAAGACTCTGGTGAGTTGGCCCCTGTGGGGTTTTGCAGAGGTTCAGGATCACCAGGGTGCAGCTCTGCCTCAACACATCTCCCTCCTTCTCTGCTTGTGCTCCACCTTCACTACACCACACACACACACCCACAATGCTCCCTGCAGCCAGGACAGCTGACGAGTTGATGCAAACACTTCCTGTCCTCTATTCATTTGGAAGGAATAAAGGGCCCAAAGAGTCAAAGGTGTAAACAAAACCATGAAACTGTCCAACATTTAACAGTGTTAAATGAGGTTCTGGGTTTCATATACAGAGACCTCAGCCTGCTTAGTACCATGGCAGCCACAGGATTAGGACAGCAAAGGCCCAGGGTCCCAGGACACTGGTGGTGGCAGCCATGATGGTGAAGCTTCCTCCTCCCCCTTCTTTCAGTCAGTGTCCACATTCATCTGCCCATCCATATTTCCCCCTCCCTCCCATCTCTTTTTTCCAAGAACTCCAATAGGAAGTGGAATAGCCCATCCGCTCATTATTTGGTTCACCAATGGGCCTAATTTCCGATGTACAAGTTTTGGATCATTGGTTTCTGTTCCCACACTTCAGTTGCTTACCAGGCATGATTTTAACACAGTCCTTGAGTTATATCAGCAGGCATTTTTGTTTGGATTAAATCAATCTTTCTGTCTTTGTTTTGTACCTTTCCCCATCAACATTTATTGTTATAGGTTATTGTGACATTTTATGAACTTTCACCCACTCGTCACAGTTGAGCTCACAATTAGGGTAACTTTGGTAGGGCCATTATTACAACAATATATTCCCAAGAGGTGCTGGGGGAGGGATACACCTGATTTATGGCCTTCAGCTGGTGTGATGGAGCCACAGGGTGATCATGAATCGGGCTAACAGGGAGCAGATCCGTGGAGCAAGACGCTGACATTTACATCAACACAACTCCATTTCAACCGGATTGCCCATACTAGTTATTACGTGAAGACCACGCCTTGGGGTCTGTGGCTGATTGCAGCAAATAAGCTGGTCCTTCATCGTTGCCCCTCTCCACTGAGCACAGAACTTCTGAAACAAACTGCCGCTGTCACCCAGCTCCAGCCAAGCCAGGCTTGATGCCACTGTAATGTTCATCTCTATATTGATTCTCTGTGCAGTCCAGCTTCCCTTCAGATAGAAGGAGCAAGTTCAGTTTGCAATGGCAAACCTATTGCTAAAGGTGGGATGCCTGTCTGTAAAAATCAGACCTAACCTGCATGACGTGCCTGAAAGGGAGAGCATCACCAAGCCAGCGTAATGGAGTTGTCTGATCAGACCTTCCCAGGATACAGCCGGGAGAGAAATACACACTTGGTTACACTCAGCTAGAAACTTTCCAGGCAGGAACAATGTACTCTGCAAACATCCCCAGTGCAGCTAGTATATCCCACCCACATACAGAACAGTTTGCAGGTCAGTAAACATCCTTTGCTGTTGTCTTTGCCTAAAGCAGCAACGTTGATGCTGTCAAGTTTGTGAGTGCAGCATCCTGCATCAGCTTATCCAGGCTTGCAATGTCCCAGCTGGTAATAAGGAATACCCCTAGACTCCCTGCTTCCTCTGTCCTCTCTGATTCTTCCCTTCATAAAGAAACAAACAGTGCACCAGGATATTACTTGCTATAGGAACTTTCTTTGGGAGGTTATAAATGCATTTCTAGTGATGTGTGGTCAGGGACAGTATTTCACCTCACCCTGAGAACAATATGGAAAGTGTTCATGGCCTTGTGGATCCAGTGTCGTCCAGCTGTGAGATGAGCATGCCCTCCCTTTTTCCCCTGAGCAACTGCAGTGAAGGGAAGATGTGTATTTATTCAAAGAATAAAATAAATTTAGGAAGAGGAGTGGGTTGGTATGGCATCAGAGTTATATGTTTCTTTAACCGCAGCACATTTCTTATGACACTTCAGCACCTTCATGAAACTGAAGGCCTTTAAGTCACAAATGGTATAGTTGAGAAGTGTATTATAGTGTGTTGAGTCAGTGAAATGCTGTTGTGAAAAAAGCAAATACAATCTTGGGTTGTATTAGAGGCATAGCATGCAAGTCATGGGAAGTGATAGTACCACGTTATTCTGCACTGGTTATGCCTCAGCTGAAGTACTGTGTCAATTTTGGTCACCAATGTATAGAAAGGATGTGGAGAAACTGGAAAGGAACAAGAGGTGAGTAACAAAAATGATCATAGACTCATAGGACTGGAAGAGACCTTGAGAGGTCATCTAGTCCAGTCCCCGGCACTCATGGCAGGACTAAGTATTATCTAGACTATCCCTGACAGGTGTTTGTCTAACCTACTCTTAAATATGTCCAATAATGGAGATTCCACAACCTCTCTAGGCAATTTATTCCAGTGCTTAACCACCCTGACAGCTCAGAAGTTTTTGCTAATGTCCAACCCAACCCACCTTTGCTGCAAATTAATCCCATTGCTTCTTGTCCTATCCTCTGAAGTTAAGGAGAACAATTTTTCTCCTTCCTAACCTTTTATGTACTTGAAAACTGTTATCACGTCTCCTCTCAGTCTTCTTTTCTCCAGACTAAACAAACCTAGTTTTTTCAATCTTCCCTCATAGGTCATGTTTTCTAGACCGTTAATCATTTTTATTGCTCTTCTCTGGGCTTTCTTCAATTTGTCCACATCTTTCCTGAAATATGATGCCCAGAATTGTACACAATACTCTAGTTGAGGCCTAATCAGCACAGACTACATCAGAAAAATTACCTTTCATGTCTTGCTTACAACACTCCTGATAATACATCCAGAATGATGTCTGCTTTTTTGCAACAGTCCTTCACTGTTCACTTATATTTTTCTTGTGATCCACTCTGACCCCCAGATCCCATTCTACAGTACTAGGAAGTCAATTCCCATTTGGTATGTATGCGACTGATTGTTCCTTCCTAAGTGAAGTACTTTGCATTTGTCCTTATTGAATTTCCTCCTATTTTACTTCAGATCATTTCTCCAGTTTGTCCAGATCATTTTGAATTTTAATCCTGTCCTCCACAACACTTGGAACCCCTCCCAGCTTGGTATCATCCACAAACTTTATAAGTGTATGATCAAACGGATGGATTGCAAGCCATATGAGCAAAGGGTGAAGGAACTGCGTATGTTTCATTTGGGCAGATGCAAGACCATATGGAACACATTTAAAACGAAATAGTCCCTCGTGTAATAAATGCTGTGAGGGCTCTGCTATCTTCATGAAACATAACCTGGTGTTATGAGCTCTGCAAATCAAGAGTAGAAAACATCTTTGCTCCACGGAGTTCTGCAAATACTTCTTCTATGTGAGGAAGAGGATGGCTGTCAATCACAATAGCTTTATTTGGCTCCCTTAAGTCTACATAAAGGTGAATGCCTCCACACTTCTTCTGCTTCACTACTATAGGTGAAACCCATTCCGAGGAGTCAATCTCTTCAGTAATGTCCTTTTGAACAAGTTTTCTAAGTTCCTCTGAAACAGCTTCCCTCACTGAAAATGGTAAGCGCCGTAACTTCTGTCATACAGGCATCACATTATTCCACATTTTAACTTTATGCAGAAACCCATAAGCACAACCAAGTTTCTCCTCAACCTGGTGTTGGGTCCCAGCTGAAACTGGTGTGTGTACCGCAAGAGTGCTTTGCTGAGGAAGATCAATTCGTCCATTAACTACCCTGAGATTTAAAGCAGGCAATAAATCTCTGCCAAGGATAGGAGTGCCTTTGTGGACAATGTAGAACTCTGCAGTACACAACAATCACCAAAAGTAACTATTGCCGGCAGGCAGCCATGTACTGGAATATGGTTTTTCAAATAGCACACCAAGTGAAGTTTGGCACATCTTTAAAGAGGCACATCTTTAAAGTAATGCAAATAGATGGACACAGGTAGTATAGATACTGCTGAGCCAGCGTCCAACATTAGCTGAATAGAGTGTGATTTGACTGAGGGTATGGTGGGAACATTTACAGTGCACTTTATTTGTTCTGGAATATGTGCAGTAGTGATTTTGTCCACGCTCAGCACAGTAACATCTGGTATTGTAACTGTATGCACCTGTTGATTGAACTGGCTGCTGTGGCATACTTTAGCAAAATGCCCAATCTTTTTGCAATGATTGCACTGAGCTACTTTTCCCGGACACCCTGTGTAGCTTGCAAGGTGTTGTAGGGATCCACAGCGAAAGCATGCTTTTACTCTATTTTGAATTTGCTGATTTGGTGGTTTTCCATTAATTTACCTCTCATAATCGTTTGTCTGCAGCAATAGTGAACTTTTCTGCAAAGGAGTCACAGCCTGGACTGTGCATCCTGTATCCATTCTCATTATTTTGGCTTCAGCTGTAGCTAACTCAATCTGAGTAGCAATGGTTATTGCTTTTTCTAGTGTTAGTTGTGGTTCTAGAAGTAAGCATTTTCTTACATGGTTGTTTTTTTCAAAGAGCTGGCCTCTAATCATCTCATCTTCCTTATTCCCAGAGTCACAAGTTACAGTCAGAGTCCTCAGGGAAGCAATATACTGCATTATAGTCTCCCCTGGTTTCTGCTCACGCTGGTGAAATTTGTAGCGATTAGCTACTAGATTCACTTTTGGCACAAAAAGTTCTTTAGTGCAGTCTCATATTTATCATCTGCAAGGGGAAAAGTATAAAATATATGCTGCCCTCTGCTCCAAAGCAGTGGTTTAGCAGAGCACGCTTTCTTACTTCAGAACTCTTTGTAGCAGTGATTGCAAGCAGATAAGTCTCAAACATGAATCCAGGCAGTAAAAGCAATTGGAGGACCACCTGGGCTTTGCAGAAAGGGTGCAGGTGGGTTCAGAGGCAGAAGATCCATCCTCGTCACCAAAATGTTGTAGCAACCAGGCAAAGTACTAACAAACTTCAACAGGACTTTATTTTTAAAGTGGAAACCTCTTTACCAAGCTGCTGCTGCACCCTCGGTAGCTCTCATTCAGCCTCCTCAGCTTCCCCCCCGTTCCTGTTTCCTGTCCTTTCAGACTCCCAACAGCCAGTGCTCCCAGTTCTAATAAATAGAAGCAGCATCTAAACACCACAACTTCCTAACTATAAGAACAGGAGGACAATGGAACAAACTGCCTAGGGAAGTCATGGAATCTTCATCTTCAAGGTTTTCTAAAGGAGGCTGGGTAGCCATCTGTCTGGGATGGTTTAGACACAACAAATCCTTCATCTTGGCAGGGTTTAGACTAGATGACCCTTTCAATCCCTTCTAACCCTATGATTCTGTATTTTTAACTTTACAATTACGTGTTTTTGCACAAGTATTTATCTAAAACATGGAGCATCTGCAGAATCAGTATGACTTAGGGGATAACTCATGGGCTTGGCCTTTGTGAGCTGTGGGCACTGCTCTTGGCTCTGCCATGGGCATACAGGGTGACATTGAACAAGTATTGTAACATGGTTTCCTATGTCTAAAATAAGCACAGTGATATTTGCTTCCTTTTGTAAAATGCTTTTGCACCTATAGATAAAATGTGGTTTATAAGAGCTTGGCATTGTTATTACTCCATTCCCCCATGAAAGGCAGTCACTCTTGGGGTGATACACAGCAAATGTTTAATAGCATGCAACAAAACTGCAAGATACTAAGTGAAGTTGCTTCAAATGGAGATGGAGGAATTTTCAAATGTTTGTTCCAATTTGAAAATGATTTTCTATTTGGTAATGTTTGCAATCATTTCAATTTTACTTTAATTTCTACTACTCTATTTACCCGATGTGTATACTGGCCCATCACAAAGGGTTAACAGACACCTCATCTTGCAAAGACCAAAAAGGGATTTTTAATGACACCAAGTGCTCTGGTTTACATCTAAGTGAGCAGAGTGTCTCCTAACACTTTATTTGAAGAATTGGTTCATTACTAGACCTGGTCAAGATGGAAAAATAGTTTCTCAAATATTTAAAGAAATTTCAAAGGTTTTGTATCAAAGTGATTAAAATAGACATTTTCCGTTATTTTCTGATCTTTTTCATTTTAATAAATAATTAAGTGTTATCTTTTGATAATGTTTTTGATACAAATGTTTTTTTTTAATATTAGATAAAAGGCACACCATTTTTTTGCAAAAAAAAAAAAAGAATGAAATAAATATTTTTAATGCCATTTAAAAAAATAATCTTTTTTAGTTGTAAAAATTCTAACCAGTCTATTTAGTTCTGAACTTGGTCTCACAATAATATTAATAATAGAATCATAGAAATGTAGGGCTGGAAGGGACCATGAGAGGTCATCTAGTTCAGTCCCCGTAGCTGAGGCAGGACCAAGGAAACCTACACCATCACTGGTAGCTATTACTTAACTTTCATCATTTAGTTTGTTATGAGCACATCAGGCCTTTGCTCTGGTATCTCCACTGGTTCCCAGTCTGCTTCTGCTGCTAGTTTAAGATCTTGGTCCTGATTTTAAAGCAATCAATGAGATTCCAGCTATATAAGAAACCCCATCACCACCAAGATATGTTCCTCTGGGACAAAGCAAATCACAAAGCCAAGAACTAAAGACATTAATCTGGGGATAAAGCAGTTGAGTGATCTAGTGTGAATTTCCAGAGGAGATTAGATAAATCCAAAATCTTATGACCTTTACAAAATTCATAGATTAACAGATTATAAGGATAGATGTGATCAGCTAGTCTGACCTTCTGTGTAATTAAAAGGAACAGTCACAAGAGAACCAGATGGTATACACCTAACAGTTCTGAAGGAACTCAGATATGAAATTGCAGAAATATTTAACTGTGGTATGTAACCTATCACTTAAATCAGCCTCTGTACCAGATGACTTGAAGGTAGCTCATATAACACCATCTTTTTTAAAAAAGGCTCCTGAGGCAATCCTAGCTATTACAGCTGGTAAACCGGACTGCATTACCAGGGAAATTGATTGCAACTATAGTAAAGAACAGAATTATGAGACACATACATGAACATGATATGTTGAGGAAGAGTCAACATGACTTTTGTAGAGGTAAATCATGCCTCACCAATCTATTAAAATTCTTTGAGGCAGTCAGCAAACATGTGATCCAGTGGATATAGTGCACTTGGACTTTCAGAAAGCCTTTGGCATGGTCCCTCACCAAAGGCTCTCAAGCAAAGTAAGCAGTCAGGGGATAAGAGGGAAGGTTTTCTCATGAATCATAACTGGTTAAAAGATAGAAAACAAAGGGTAGGAATAAATGGTCAGTTTTCACAATGTAGAGCGGTAAATAGCAAAGTCCCCCAAGGATCTGTACTGGGACCAGTGCTGTTCAACATATTCATAAATCATCTGGAAAAGGGGGGAAACAGTGAGGTGGCAAAGTTTGCCGATGATACAAAATTACTCAAGACAGTTAAGTATAAAGCAGACTGCAAGGAGTCACAAAAAGATTTCACAAAACTGGATGACTGGACAACAAAATGGTAGAAGAAATTCAGTGTTGATAAATGCTAAGTAATACACACTGGAAAAATATAATCCCAACTATACATACAAAATTATGGGGTCTATATTAGCTGTTGCCATTCAAAAAAGAGATCTTGGAGTTATTGTGGATAGTTCTCTGAAAACATCCAGTTAACGGGCAGCGGCAGTCAAAAAAGCTAACAATGTTAGGAACCATAAGGAAAGGGATAGATAATAAGTCAGTAAATATCATAATACCACTATATAAATTCATAGTATGCACACACCTTGAATACTGCATGCATGTCTGGTTGCCTTCTCTCAAAAAAGATATGAGATTGGAAAAGGTACCTAAAGGGCAACAAAAATTATTAGGGGTATGAAACATCTTCCATCTGAACAAATATTAAAAAAAGACTTGGACTGTACAGTTTAGAGAAGAGACACTAAAGGGGATATGACAAAGGTCTGTAAAATCATGAATGGTGTGGAGAAAGTGTTATTTACCCCTTCACATAACACAAGAACCAGCAGTTACCCAATGGAATTAATTGGCAGCAGGTTTAAAACAAACAAAAGGAAGTACTTCTCCACACAATGCACAGTCAACCTGTGGAATTCCTTATCAGGGGATGTTGTGAAGGCCAGAAGCATAACTTTGTTCAAAAAAGAATTAGATTAGTTCATGGAGGATAGGTTCATCAGTGGCTATTAGCCAAGATGGCTAAGCCTCTGACTTGCCAGAAGCTTGGACTAGATGACAGGGGATGGATCACTTGATAATTGCCCTATTCTGTTCATTCCCCTTGAAGCACCTGGCATTGGCCACTGTCACAAGACAGGATACTGGGCTAGGTGGACCTTTGATCTGACCCAGTATGGCCACTCTTATGTTTTTTGTTGTGATGTATAAGAAAGATGACCATTTGTATCATTATTCCTATCACTTTTATACAATTACAACAGATCTTGTACAAAGTATGGCGTGTAAGGTGTTGAGAGAAGTTAGCATTTGCTAAGTGTGATTATCCTGTTTAAATCCATGTATAATCTTTGTATCTGAAATAATTAATATTGGCTATGTACTTGTATCTTACACATGTGTTGTATTCCTGGGTGAGCCCCCACCCCCCGTTAGAATTTACATCAAGGCTAGACAGTTGTCTTGATGACCCATCAAGGACACTCAGCTCTCATAATGGGTCATTGAAGAAATTCATCCTGTCCAGACAGCTTTTCCTGAAGATGCCTCAGACAGTGAGGGGCCAATGGCCATCATGTAAGGACGTGTGATATGTTCCCGTGACCCTGGACTCCATCTTGGGCCCGTAACTTTCTACAAACAGCGGCTGTGGCTTTGTTTGGGCTAGTAAAATTCCATGCACGTGGCAGAGGATATAAAAGACTCCTGAAACTTCTCCATTTTGTTTTCATTTCCTGCTTCATTTCTCTGGACTAGATTCTAACAAGGAAGCTTTGAACGAGGACTGATGACCCCCAATCTGCTTGGGTGATTCTAGAGAGACTTTTGCAAACCAGCAGTTTATTCCATTGCTGCTACAAACCTGACGTAAGGACTTTGCAATCACTTGTGTATATATATGATTCCTTAAGCATTTATAACTCTCCTCTTTTCTTTTATTAATAAATCTCTAATTAGTTTACTAAAGTTTGACTGACAGCGTGATATTTGGGTAATATGTGAGATTCATATTAACCTGGTAATATGTGTCTGGTCCTCTGGGATTAGAAAGAACCTCACATATGGAGAAATGGGTTTTCAATAACCTATCTCTATATTAGACTTGGTTGTCTGCACTAGAGCCAAGGATTGGAATGCCCAGAGGGGACTGTGTGTTTGCCTTCTGATTAACCAGTGGGGTACTGCAAAAGCACTTTTATTACTGGCTTAGGGACTAATTAGAGAGTAAACCACCAATAATTGGGCATTGCCTGCCATATTTCTTGCAGTATGCCCTTAATCTGGCATTCTTTATGCAGCCCTTTCAGGCACCTGGTCACATTTATAACACAGGCCATAAGACTTTCCTGAATAGTTCCTGTTTGAACTAGAGTATATCTACTTCAATGCTGCAATGATGCAGACCTTCCTGCCTGATCATTTTCCATCATAAACAGAACACCATTCACAATATCAACTACTCCCTTTTCTCCCTGAGTGACAGTACACAATACTAAAAAATACAGAACTCTTTGTTTATATCGATTATTTCAAGGAATTGGAGAGGTTTACAAATCTGAATTAAGGCTCATAATGCCCAGCTAAAGTGGCTATTGCCCAAACCATTTTACAACCAGATAAGCCAATCTTAAGAGAGATTAAATAACATACAAACAATTGCAGAGCTGGGAAGTTAACAGAGAATTTCTGACTCTCGGTGTTCTGCATAAGTGAAATGCCTCAAAAATACAAATTAGTTACACTTAGGTTGTGCTGTGGGTGGTAGCTGAAGCGGAATAAAAAAGGCTTTTTCAAATTCTGTGCTTTAATTTTCAAAGGGCTCCAAAGGCAGGAAACCACACCAATAAAGACTCAATAATCATCTAGTATGACCAATGATATTTATGGGCAGTGAGAAGCCCAGCTTTCAGCAATTTCCTAGGTCAACAAGGAACAAATGGAGAAAGCAAATCCGTGAAATAAGAAAGGGAAAAGGCCATTCTATGACTTAACACTGGCCGAAAGATGTTAGAGCCAATACAATGCTCATGGATAAAATAGAGCTTTAATTAAATCGAAAACACTCCTAAAGAGAAGGTGTGGAGGCAGAATATTGGAATTGCCTTCTCCCGCTCTCACTTGTAATGCACATTTTGGTATTCAGAGCACGCATCACAATTCAGCCTGAACTTGTGGTATCAGCTGGAAAAAACCTTTCTGGGGTAATGCCATGCAAATGAGAAACCCAGCCATCCCATTGTGTTTCTAGAGTGTCCAGTACAGGCAGACCTCCTCACTGACTTTTTCAGCTGCCCTGGACAGATGTTGAGTCCTGGAATGTCTTCTTGCAAGGGTGCACCAATTTGGTCAACAACAACAAAAGAATGATGGGGGTTCAAATTTATACATGTACAAAAGGAATGGGATGGTGGAGCTGATACTCTCCCTTTGTTTTGATTTTTAGCTACTCCCTTGCCTCCAGCCAATACATAGATACAATCAAATATAAAATAAACAAAACTGCAGCCCAAAATTATATGAAAACAAACAAGCAAACAACACCCTAACAGAATTGCCATAAGGTTTGCAAACCACCACTCTTCAGTCTGCCTGCATATAATAACCCAATATTGTAGGTCTGTGTTGTCTATTTGGATCGTAAGCAATTCAAGGCAAGGGGCAACTCTTACTCTGTCTGTACACAGTGGGGCTGGAGCCTGGAAGTTCTGCTGTAATAGTAATAAGTAGAGATATAATTTCACCATTATGTCTGCAAACTACACTTGTTACTCAGTATACATGCACCCTGTAGCAGGGCGGTCACCCCGCTCCGGTTAGGAAGGGGTTAAAAGCAGCCACGGGGGAGGCTGGTTGGGTAAACAGCTACAGGTGTGGCCAAACCCAATTCGGGTCCAGCTGACCCTGATAAAAGGGTAGGCTGAGGGACTGAGATGAGACTCTTGCTCCAGCTCAGGAGCAGAGAGGATCAGGCTGCCTGGGAGAGCAAGCAGGGTACCTGAGGTAGAGCAGGATTGGGGAAAGGCAGGCAGGCAGAGCTGGAGAGCTCTGGCTTGGTGAGTCCCCAGGCTGAGGCCTTGCTAAAAGCCAGGAGCAGTACTAGGGCTGCAGGGAGGCAGCTGGGGCTAGAAAGGCAGCAGGCCCAAACCCCCTTGCTGATGATGATTGGCCACTTCAGACTGCAGTTTGACCCTGAGGGAAGGGGCTGGATGAGGACTGGCAGTGGGTCACTGACGCAAGGTGGGCTTAGGGGATTGGGGTTCCCTGAAGAGGGGAGACTCAGAGTGTGGGGGCATTGCTTTGGGGCAGCATCCCAAGGTAAGGGGCACCAGGGTCTGGGAGGAGCACAGGGCCGGAAGTGCTACACACCCTCAGCCAGGGGTGCTGCAGCACCCCCTGGCTTGAAGTAGTAATAACCAAATACATGGTTTTCACTTTCAGCGCCCTCACTATAAAAATTGTTCCAGTGCCCCTGCACTCAGCCAAAATTTAAATTGCAAGTGCTATAATTATCCGTAATGGCATTCACAGATACCACAGCTGACTATATTCAAGCGGTGGGTGGAAGAGAAGACACTATTTCCTGTCCACAAGTATATGCTGCTGACATCTGAGGTAAGAGAATCACCACCGTGTATCACTCATGAGAAGGTTGCTCTACTCAACCCAACATCTAAATAACAATTACAAATTCATGAAAACTGGAGCTTGTCTGACACATTCCATCCAGTTGGGGGCAGCAGCTGACATTGCACACAAGTACCACATGGCAATACTGTAGGTCAGAGGTCCTCAGATTGTGGTCCGTGAGCTCCCTTCAGGTGGTCTGCGGAAAGTTCCCTCTAAGGTGCACGCCTGGGTGGCCGCACACAAGAGAATGAAGGGCCACCCACCTAATTAGTGGAGCCACACGGTGTGGCTCCACTAATTAGGTGCCTGGACCCTGGAGAAGATGCACACGTAAGATGAGGTGGTGGCCTTGGGGGGGAATAGAGGGTAGATGGGAGGTGGCGGTGGGGTGAATTTGGGACATGCAGGGCTGTGGCGGACAGAGAAAGAGGCGACTTTCCCCAGCTCCAGGGCTGCAGCTGCCACGGAGAGACCCCACTCCTTCCCAGCCCCAGTCGGCGGTTGCTGCGGTGGGGGAGAGAGGGCAAATCCATCACATTAGAAAGGTAAGACTACTGATATTAAAATATGAGTTGTGTGCTTTTATTTACAGAACAGAAAAAAATAAAGTTTTTTTTTATATATAGCACTTTTATCCAAAGGGCTTTACAATACTTACCTAATGGTACAAACAACATTTGAAAGATCATTAAGGGGTCCACTGAGAACCTCAGCAATTTTCAAGTGGTCCACGGAAAAAAAAAAGTTTGAGAGCCACTGCCTTAGGTAAATTATCGCCTGGAACAACTTACAAAGGATCATGGTGGGTTCTATTGCTGTCAATTTTTAACTCAAGATTGGATGAAAGAGCTGCTCTAGGAATTATTTTGGGAGAAGTTCTATGGCCTGTGATATACAGGAGGTCAGAGTAGATGAAGACAGTAATCTCTTCTGGCCTTGGAATGTATCAATTTAGGAATCTATTAAATGGATGCCCCCATCTCTAACAGAATGAGAGCATTGCACTTAAATAAAGTGTCAAACTTGGACCCTACAGAACAACACTTAGTACTGTCACTAGACAACCAGGTGCCTGGCTGGTGAGAAGTTTATTCTTCCCACATTTCTACTTTTAAAAGATGAATCTGTATATATGTAGAGGAACTCTAACAAGACTGAAAAGGATGTTTCAATAAGTCTCTCCATCATCAGTATGTAAGGTCTGAAGGCATGGCTCAAATTCATAGAAATTTTAAAATCAATTAACATGTTAGGTTCTGAAGAGATATTGTAAACTGTCCAAAGTAATAAAATCAGCAATGCATGACATTACTTTCCTCTATGAAGAGCTTGGATAAATAAGACATTTATAAAAATGAGCAGAAAATATGGAATGAATATCCCAAGAACCATGACAAAAAATAAGCTAAAAGAGAGATTGAATTTTCCTGTGAGTTCGAAAGGGAGACTGCCATTGTGGATTTTATACATAATTTATAAGGGGAATTGGCCAGTTCACTCAGGTATACACCATATCAACTTTTGGGAAAGATTAAGCAAGCTGTCTTCTGTTAATTGAAATCAAATATAGGCATGGGAGAAAATGACTTCTGCCCATGGACAAATACAGTAATATCACATGGCCAGCAGCATTCGACAGCAGCATTACTTGTGGCTTTCTTCTACAAAGTAAACTTCTGCTTCAGTTCCTGGGCAGCCACAAAATGGTGACACAGAAGGCAGCTATGCCATCTGTTGACTCCTCAGTACATTCAGAACATGTTTACTTTGAGTGTGTGCATTATAGGGAAAATCTCCACCCCAAACATTCCAAGTATTCAGCACGCTCATAGGAACATTAAAAACTGCCATACTGGATCAGGCCACTGGTCCAGCTAGTCCAGTGTCCTGTATCCAACAGTGACCAGTACCAGATGCTTCAAAAGAAGGTGAAAGAAACCCTGCAGTGGGCCATTAGGGAACAACTTACCTTTAGGGAAAGTTCCTTCCTAACTACTGTGTAACATAATCTTTCATCTTTACAAGACGGTTTCTAATGATGAGAGCAGGTGCCTGCAACTCTTGGGTTCTGTTACTGTCTCTGTCACTGACTCTCCTTTAAGAAGTCACTTAAACTCTCTGGGTCCGCCTAAACAGCAGCTTGGAGTATGCCTCCCAGCCTGGGTAGACAGATGCTGTCAAGGTTCCTCCCCCACTCTGAACGCTAGGGTACAGATGTGGGGACCTGCATGAAAACCTCCTAAGCTTATCTTTACCAGCTTAGGTCAAAAAGTTCCCCAAGGTACAAAATATTCCACCCTTTGTTCTTGGATTGGCCGCTACCACCACCAAACAAATACTGGTTACTGAGGAAGAGCTGTTTGGAAACATCTTTCCCCCCAAATACTTCCCAAAACCTTGCACCCCACTTCCTGGACAAGGTTTGGTAAAAAGCCTCACCAATTTGACTAGGTGACTACAGACCCAGACCTTTGGATCTTAAGAACAATGAACAATCCTCCCAACACTTGCACCCCCCTTTCCTGGGAAATGTTGGATAAAAAGCCTCACCAATTTGCATAGGTAACCATAGACCCAAACCCTTGGATCTGAGAACAATGAAAAAGCATTCAGTTTTCTTACAAGAAGACTTTTAATAGAAATAGGAGTAAATAGAAGTAAAGAAATCCCCTCTGTAAAATCAGGATAGTAGATACCTTACAGGGTAATTAGATTCAAAACATAGAGAATCCCTCTAGGCAAAACCTTAAGTTACAAAAAGACATACAGACAGGAATGTCCATTCTATTCAGCACAGCTTATTTTCTCAGCCATTTAAAGAAATCATAATCTAACACGTACCTACCTAGATTACTTACTAAAAGTTCTAAGACTCCATTCCTGGTCTATCCCTGGCAAAGGCAGAATACAGACAGACACACAGACCCTTTGTTTCTCTCCTTCCTCCCAGCTTTTGACAGTATCTTGTCTCCTCATTGGTCATTTTGGTCAGTGTCAGCGAGGTTACCTTTAGCTTCTTAACCCTTTACAGGTGAGAGGAGTTTTCCCCTGGCCAGGAGGGATTTTAAAGGGGTTTACCCTTCCCTTTATATTTATGACAGATGCCTTAGCTCAAGCAGAGTTAGTGCACTCTATTTAGCAATGTGGGTGCTGTGGCACTGGTGGTGGCATGGACTAGCCACCTGAGAACGGACCTAACGGGTCAGGACAGCTTTTATTTGGGCAGCTAGCCCATGCCAGTGCTGCAACATCCACATTGCTACTCTTAGCACGCTAGCTCAAGCAGAGCTAACGCATGTCCATCTACACAGGCTGGGAGGTATGGTCCTAGCTTCAGTGTATAGACAAACCCTCTATGCTTCATTTTACCCATCTGTAATTAAAACCCCCATATTTCCCAGGACTGCTGAGAGCCTTCATTATTAGTGATTGTAGCAAACACTGAGATCCTGCATGTTGGCAGGGGTTAGACTAGATGAGCCTTGTAGGCCAACCCTATGGTTCTATGATTCTATCCATACATAAAAGCTATAATGGTAAAAGAAAAGGAGGACCTGTGGCACCTTAGAGACTAACAAATTTATTTGAGCATAAACTTTCGTGAGCTACAGCTCACTTCATCGGATGCATTCAGTGGAAAATGCAGTGGGGAGATTTATATACACAGAGAACATGAAACAATGGGTGTTACCATACACACTGTAATGAGAGTGATCAGGTAAGGTGAGCTATTGCCAGCAGGAGAGCGGGGGGGGGGGGGACCTTTTGTAGTGATAATCAAGGTGGGCCATTTCCAGCAGTTGACAAGCATGTCTGAGGAACAGTTGGGGGGCGGGGGGATAAACATGGGGAAATAGTTTTACTTTGTGTAATGACCCATCCAGTTCCCATCTTTATTCAAGCCTAAGTTAATTGTATCCAGTTTGCAAATTAATTCCAATTCAGCAGTCTCTCATTGGAGTCTGTTTTTGAAGTTTTTTTGTTGAAGAATTGCAACTTTTAGGTCTGTAATCGAGTGACCAAAGAGATTGAAGTGTTCTCCGTCTGGTTTTTGAATGTTATAATTCCTGATGTCTGATTTGTGTCCATTTATTCTTTTACATAGAGACTGTCCAGTTTGCCCAATGTACGTGGCAGAGGGGCATTGCTGGCACATGATGGCATATATCACATTGGTAGATGTGCAGGTGAAGGAGCCTCTGATAATGTGGCTGATGTGATTAGGCCCTATGATGGTGTCAATTCAGTGGCTCACTAGCATTTCAGATTTGCCACAGTAGCACATGAGGAACTTCACAGCAGCAACGGGTTAGAAATAAGCTGGTGCCTCAACAGTGCATCGTAAGAGCTGCTCACCTGTGTGTCGTAGCCCTGATGCTACTGAGTAAGGAAAAACTATTCTTTAGCTCAAGTGATAGTTATAAAGCAGGAAGCCCTATGTTGCGTCCCTGGTATGACTCTGAAGTTCCAAATGGATATGCTATGCTGAATGGCAACAAACATGCAGTCCTAGGTGTCAGTGAACAACAATACCCTATTTACAATGCAGGTGGAAGGTATATGTGGAGACTTAGTTTTTCCTAGGTTTTCCCTGAACCAGTTCATTTGGGATTTTGTCTGGAAGTTAGAAATAGACTATGTCATTTAGACTATTCCGTAAATCCACACAGCCCTTCAAGGGCAGGCTTGTGCCCTACAGTTTATTTCTGAATGCTTTTCCAACTTAGTTTTGAATACCTCAGTAAAAGGAGCTTCCAAGACACCCCTTAGAAGATTCTTCAGCAGCCGAGCTTTCTTCACCATTGGGAAATTTCTCCTCAAGATTCGCTATGTGACCTATGTTTGAGGTGAAGATGCATAAAGCCCTAACAGCTTTGCCTACTGGGAACAGCTGCTTCTCTAACTTTTGGAGGATCAGAAGAACAGCTGGAGAGGCAGCTCCATCCTTGTGCCTGGTGGATGATGGAAGAACGCTGCATTCAGGATCCTGCAGTACTGAAGAGTGGGAGGGAATTGAGCTGTCTGAGCTGAAGTGAAGAAAGAATCTGGAAGGGAGAAATAAGGATTCGTGCAGAAAGTCTGCAAAACACTTGAAAGGAGCAGACAAGAAGAAAAAGTGCCAGCCCAGAAGCAGAAAGGAAGATAAGTACCTGAGCTAAAAGGGGGAAATAAATCAGTCCAGACAGAAAAGTAATTTTAGACAGGTAGGTAAGAGAGAAAAAAACAGTTTAGAGACAAGTGAGTTTCAGGCTAGTGTTGAGAATGTAGTTAGATTAGTAACGCTGGCAGTGTGAGAGGAAGAAAACTGTCTGTAGGGTAGAGGTTTTGTGGCTTTAAGATAGGATTTAGATCAAACAGGAGCTACCAATGCCTTGAAACACAACAGCTACACTACTTCTGAACCCAGGGCTTTTTTTTTTCATACCACTTGGGGACTGATCCAAAATCCATTATCGAAGCCAGTGGAAGTCCTTCTACTGACGTCAGTGAGTTTTGGATCTGTCTGATGAGGCGATAAAGTAAACCCAGTCTTGTTCCCAGGGAAGCCATTGTCAGAAGGATCGGGCTCTTGAATTTGACTAATATTATTGTTGTGGATGTTGTGTTGGGGTCCAACTCCAATTCCTGCTTCTGTGGAGCTGCGACTTTGCCTACTGGCTGTAACTCTCTCAGGAACACCCAGGAAGGAGTAAGACTGAGTACAATGCATTTCAAAGCATCAGAGCACTTATCAGTTGTGTTATTTTAACTAATGACTTTACAAGTATTTAGGATCCATTAGTCTCTTCCAGGGGGCATGGATCAGCGTTCATATTGCACTCCCCTGTCAGCACCTGGCCCAAGCTGGGGAAGCTAATGATCCAACCAGCAGACCAAATTGGGTGATGAATCCTGGTCCCATGCCACCTGAGGCATGTTGTGCAACGGCTAAGAAGAAGGAGTCTCTGCTAAAGATCGAAATAACCCCAAATATTCAAAAGGAGGAGGGGAAGCAAAGTCCAGAGGGATAGGGCATTAAATGGATAACTAGGATGAACGATACACATAGCAAGAATAAAAGCCTTGAATAGGTGTATAAATCAGAGTATTATGGACCTTAGGGATAGGGAAGGTGATACATAGTTGGTCAAGGTTGGTCAAGAGGTTCAACAAGGACAAGTGCAGAGTCCTGCACTTAGGACGGAAGAATCCCATGCACTGCTACAGACTAGGGACCGAATGGGTAGGCAGCAGTTCTGCGGAAAAGGACCTAAGGGTTACCGTGGACAAGAAGCTGGATATGAGTCAAGAGTGTGCCCTTGTTGCCAAAAAGGCTAAGAGCATTTTGGGCTGTGTAAGTAGGGGCATTGCCAGCAGATCGAGGGACATGATCGTTCCCCTCTATTTGACATTGGTGAGGCCTCATCTGGAGTACTGTGTCCAGTTTTGGGCCCCACACTACAAGAAACATGTGTAAAAATTGGAAAGCGTCCAGCGGAAGGTAACAAAAATGATTAGGGGACTGAAACACACAGCTTATGAGGAGAGGCTGAGGGAACTGGGATTGTTTAGTCTGCAGAAGAGAAGAATGAGGGAGGATTTGATAGCTGCTTTCAACTACCTGAAAGGGGGTTCCAAAGAGGATGGAGCTAGGCTGTGCTCAGTGGTAGCAGATGACAGAACAAGGAGTAATGGTCTCAAGTTGCAGTTGGGGAGGTTTAGGTTGGATATTAGGAAAAACTTTTTCACTAGGAGGGTGGTGAAGCACTGGAATGTGTTACCTAGGGAGGTGGTGGAATCTCCTTCCTTAGAGGATTTTAAGGCCCAGCTTGACAAAGCACTGGCTGGGATGATTTAGTTGGAGTTGGTCCTGCTTTGAGCAGGGGATTGGACTAGATGAGCTCCTGAGGTCCCTTCCAACTCTGATATTCTATGATTCTATGAAGGTTTGTTCCATATAGTGTAAGTGTTCAGATACTAAAGCAATGGGTGTGGTACAAACTCATTGTTGCATAGATAATACAGTGACCTGGTGCATTGTCCAATCTACGTTTGAGTGTTCCAAATGAGGAAGCTTCCACTGTTTCCTTTCGGAGATCATTCACAATCTAATAGATCTCATTGTTAGTGACTTTTAATAGATGGGAACACACCTGCCCATTGCAGGGCTGGCACATTTGGTGCTGGCCACTTTCAGAGACATGATACTAGGCTTGGAAGAATCTGATCTATTCTGCCAATTCCTATGGTCCTACATTCTGCCTCAACTTTCCCTTTCTAAATTTCACCCCGTTACTCCTAAGCTTAACCATTTGTTCCATTTTAAATTATCCCTCTTCCTCCTTAATGGTTAAACCCTTTGGGGATATTTGCAGACTGTTCTCATGCTCTTTCTCACATTTTCACCCTCATATCATTTTTTTTGCCCCAGCTGAATGGATTTAGCATCAGTCTTTCCTTGTAAATCATTCTTTAATCATTTTTGTTACTCTTAAATCGGTATCTTTCATGTAATGTGCTGCCCAGAAATGAGCACAATATTTCAGGGGTAGAACACCAGAGCTGCCTACAGTGAGCTATTATTAGTTCCAGGGCATGAGGTCTCTGTGTATGCCACTGTGATGGGATGTTCATCCCACACCTGCTCAGAAAGGTTTACTGTAGTTTGAGAAAGGGCCTAATTAACTCAACAGGCCACAGCTGAGGGGAATCAGGTGGCTAAGGGCAGGTCTACACTACGGCAGGGATCAAGGCTCTGAGATTGATCCACCGGCAGTCGATTTAGTGGGTCTAGTAAAGGACTATAAGGTGGATAGAAAGTTGGCTAGATTGTCAGACTCAACGGGTAGTGATCAATGGCTCCATGCCTAGTTGGCAGCCGGTATCAAGTGAAGTGCCCCAAGGGTCGGTCCTCGGGCCGGTTTTGTTCAATGTCTTCATAAATGATCTGGATGATGGTGTGTATTGCACCCTCAGCAAGTTTGCAGATGACACTAAACTGGGAGGATAGATAAACTGAGGTAGATACAATGGAGGGTAGGGATAGGATACACAGGGACCTAGACAAATTGGAGGATTGGGCCAAAAGAAATCTGATGAGGTTCAACAAGGACAAGCGCAGAGTGCTGCACTTAGGATGAAAGAATCCCATGCACTGCTACAGATAGGGACTGAATGGCTCGGCAGCAGTTCTGCAGAAAAGGACCTAGGGGTTACAGTGGATGAGAAGCTGGATATGAGTCAACAGTGTGCCCTTGTTGCCAAGAAGGCCAATGGCATTCTGGGATGTATAAGTAGGGACATTGCCAGCAGATTGAGGGACGTGATCATTCCCCTCTATTCAAATTGGTGAGGCCTCATCTGGAGTACTATGTCCAGTTTTGGGCCCCACACTACAAGGAGGATGTGGAAAAATTGGAAAGAGTCCAACGGATGGCAACAAAAATTATTAGGGGACTGGAACACATGAGTTATGAGGAGAGGCTGAAGGAACTGGGATTGTTTAGTCTGTGGAAGAGAAGAATGAGGGGGGATTTGATAGCTGCTTTCAGCTACGTGAAAGAGGGTTCCAAAGAGGATGGCTCTATACTGTTCTCAGTGGTAGCAGATGACAGAACAAGGAATAATGGTCTCAAGTTGCAGTTGGGGAGGTTTAGGTTGGATATTAGGAAAAACTTTTTCACTAGGAGGGTGGTGAAACACTGGAATGGGTTACCTAGGGAGGTGGTGGAATCTCCTTCCTTAGATGTTTTTAAGGTCAGGCTTGACAAGGCCCTGGCTGGGATGATTTAGCTGGGGATTGGTCCTGCTTTGAGCAGGGGCTTGGACTAGATGACCTCCTGAGGTCCCCTCCAACCCTGATATTCTATGATTCTGTGATTCTATGACTGCAAATCACTCTCCAGTCAATCCCTGTGCTCTACCCCCTGACGAGAAGAGTAAGGTAAGTCGATGGGAGATTTTCTCCTGTCAACCCCCCATAGTGTAGACCCCACGGTAACTCAACCTAAGGTACATCAACTCCAGCTACTTTATTCACGTTGGTCGACTTACCGTGGTAGTGTAGACATAGTAATCCCCTGACTGAGTGAGGGAGCCTGGCTGAGGAGGAGCAAGCTGGGCTGAATTTAGAAAGACAGGTAATTGGCAGCAGAGGAGACTGGTGGGAAAGACTACAGTCACTCCCTGGGAGAAGGGAGGCTCATTTGGATTCTGCAGAGACAGGTAGCCCCCTGGAGGGAATTAAGAGGCTGCTGGCAATAGATGGCAAGAAAAGGGCTCAGGGAAAGGCAGTAAAGTCTAGAGGGGGACGGGCCTTGGCTGCTGATTACAGGGTCCCTGAGGGTCCCTGAGCCAGAACCTGGAGTGGAAGATGAGCTGGGTTCCTTTGCCAGTCACTGAGGGCATGGAACCATGGGGCAGTGGGTGGGAAGACTTCCCGAGAATGAGGAAGTGGTAATGAGGCAGTGAATGAGAAGACTGCCTAAGATGATTGAGTAAAGACTTTGATACTGCTGGAATGGAAAATGCATATAGTGAGCTGGCTGGAGGGCTCAGCCACAAAAGGGCAGTAACAGCTTCTGGCCCTAGAGAGGGGCAACAGACAGAGAGAGAGAGGTGGAGAGATGGCATGCAATTGCAGAAAGGAGCCTTGACTTCATGAAGCTAATCCCCAGAACATCTAGAAGGAAGCTCCATCCTAGCGGTGAGTAGACCACCCCATCACAGCCGCCTAACATCACGCTGGCCTTTTGTTGCTGCCATACAATTGGCAAGCATAGGACTAATTTGCTCTCCACTGTCACTGCTAAGAATCCTTATAGGTTTCTGCCTCCCACTGAATGGCTTGGATTATTTTTCCCTAGCAGTATCACCCTGCATTTTTGCAAGATGACTCCCTGTTGTTCTTTTCTGCATATATTTAATCTTTCTCCATCCCTTATTTTTTCTCTCTCCTCACTGGTATTCTGAATATATCCCAATTTACTGTCCCCTGGAAAAAAAAATCATTCATGTGTTGTTTACACCTTCTTCAAAATCATTAATGACCATGTTAAATAAACTCACCCCTTGCACATTTCCCCTCAACTTGGTACATCACTGTTTATGTCTGGCCTTTTAGTCGTTCGGGCAATTTTCAGTCCACATGAATGTTCATATTAATGTGAGTTGGATTCATTTTCTTCATCCACTCATTCTGTACTTCATTCATTCAAAAAAAAAAAACAACCCAAAAAACAACAGTCAAGATTCTCTGGCAGTATTTGTTTCTTATAGTGCTTGTTCTTTATGGTTCCAATGTTGTTTTTTTTATTGGTTCCCATTCCCATACCCTATTTGTAACAGGGTAACACTGCAGGGTTCCAGTCAGGAATTGAGACTCTGTTCATCCAGGTGCAATTCTGTAGTCCCTACAGAGGAGTGAGCTGGGACACACAGCTCAGTGAATTGTCCAAGCGCCCCCACCCAGTCAATGATGGAGGTCGGAATACAACCCCGAAGTCTTGCTGCTCTGTACTCTAACCCCTAAACATTGCTGATGCTTCCTGTACTTATCCCTTCCCCCAACTCTGCTAGATTGTGAGCAGCAGTTCCGGTTATATACAGCATTCCTTCCTGCACACACTCATTGTCCAGTACAATGCTTTATGACAATTGCTGTGCGGGACTTTCCTACATAAAGAACAAGTTGCTGCACCGACTTCCCAGGGTGGTTCCAATAAACCCCCAACAAATCTCTGCAAATCTCTAAGTATCTCATTGTCAGAAGTGCAATAAATTGCTTCACAAAAACACTAATACTTTGAATTATTGTCTGCCCAGATTCTTCTTATCTGCCAGGAAAAAAATGATAAAATAATCAATGCTTTTCATTTTCAGACAGTTTTGGCAATAGAGAGATAACATTTTGTTCAATTTTATTTTAGAAAAAATGTTGGCTTTAAATGTCAGAGTAACAAATTCTTGCACTTGGATCTCAAAGTACTGTAGACACATGGGGCTCAGATCCCTCAGCTGGGGTAAATCTCTGTCATTCCATGGACTTCAGTAGAACTATTCTCACTCACCCCAGATGAGAAGAAGGATGACACAGTAACTAGGCTGCTGACTTGGGAGAGAGATTCAATTCTTTATCCCATTCCAGATTTTTTGTGTGACCTCGGGCCATTCACTTAGCCTCTTTGTACCTTGCTTTGTAAAATGGGGATAACAGTATATTGGTACCTTACAGGCGTGTTGTGAGGATAAATATGGTAAAAGACTGTGAGGTACTTCTGTACTATGGTTATGGAGTGGGGCATATAAATACCTGAGATAATTAGAAACTGTCCCATTAATTAACCCTTTCAACCACTTAAGTAGATAAATATAAATATACCAGTTTAAAAACACATACATTAAGGCATATAGAGGTTCACTCCCTTCCTCAAATTCACACAGTGAGGCTACAGCAAATAGAATAATAGGGGTCTTGGCTCCCTGGCATATGCTCTTCTATCTGTTTAGGCCACACATATTCCCACTGACCAATCCACAACTCCCTTAGAGAGAGAGCCAGTGTTGGGTGGGAGTATCCTTAACTGAATTTCCCAGGACATCAGAACTTTCCATAAATTTCCAGACATTTGGGTTCAGTCTGAAGAATGGGGGAAGGTTCTGGATGGGGTCGAATGGTCTCTTCTTTTTATCAGTATTTGGCAACTGCTGGTGCATGAAAATGTCAATAACAGTGCTGAATATTTCTTTTTAAGTCCTGCCACAGGTTTTGAGAGGCCACATGTTGCCTTGGGGCATGTTTCGGCTAGATTTTCACTGGAGCCTATGAGGTGAAAGTCTTTTTTCCCCTCAAAACTGTCCATTTCCCAACCATATCTTTCTAGGTAAAAGAAAACATAAAGAAAGATGGAGGCCTTTGTTAGACATAATGGGTGTGGCAGTACTCTCCCTGACTTCAATAAGTCCAGGATTTTCCCCAATATACACCAGACCCTCGCTAGAACGCGCGTCTATGTAGCGCGAATTCGCATATAATGCGATCACGGCCATGGATCCCAAATTTAATTACTTTAATTGAAATTCATTTTAACACGGTCCCCACATTAACGTGGTACCAAGTATGGATCCCAAATCCCGCGTTCTAGCGAAGGTCCAGTGTATTTTAAAAGTACAACTCTACATTAGGTTCTGTTTTTGGATAAGACAGAAGACACCTCTGTTGTTGTTCCTTGTGCCACTCATCATAAGGAGGCTTGAGGAGACCTAGTCATGGATAAATGTTGAAAACTCCTGATGATTATCTCTGTCTGATTCATGACAGTCAAAATGTGTGCCTCCATGACAGCTATTTAATTTAAACCAGGAAGCTAATCCAACCTAAGGCTGCATTCTTGGCTATGACAGCCTCCAGATCGCCAGCTGAGTGTCTGTCAATGTTCTGATTTTTCTAGTTTTCACTTTCATATATCTGTGTGTACTTATTTTCCCTTTGGGAGGAATGGACAAAGCATAAGTGCCAATGAATCATTTTGGGACACATTGCTTATTCCCCTGGTTGTCCTATCAGTGTAATTTCTGGGCAAGCTCAGAGAAGCCATTTTAAGTCAGTTTTAGACACAAGCTTCCTCAGAGTTCAGGGGTATTTATGTAATCCATATTAACGCAATGTGGACCCCCCACCCCCGTGTTAATGGACCACACAGAATTTTAAGTGTCTGCTACTGCAGCCAACTAATAGACCCTTGTCTTTCACCTCAAGCAGTAGTGGTGAATATATTTAGATTCAGGGGTCCTGGGATCAGTCACATTCAGATTCCAGAATTCACTTTGGCCCAGTATAAAAATTGTGTCCATGATGAAACTCAGATCCAAAACATCCAGGTTGTTCAGAACTGGGCTCTGAGTTTGGGCCAGTCCTCAGTGATATGTGAGCATAATGTTGGATACAGAGCCAGCACTGTGAGTTATGTATTTATCCTTAAATAACTGAAGTTGGGTGAAATAGGAAGCCAACATTAAGAAGTCATTATGGTTTCTACAAGACCAGTGCTGCATAAGTCAGGAAAATAGAAATGCACTTTAGCTTTTACAGTCCCTACAAAAATACAAGTATTTCAAAGTAATTGTCGAAAACAATATGTTTAGTTAATGTCCTTGTAAGTTACGTGTCCCTTTCTAGCAGCTTATCCAGAGGAGAGCTGACTCTTACTGATTTAGTTCTCTACCTCAAGTAGTAGAGGTCTGTGTTATGTGTGGATGGTGCTGGACTCAAACTTATTAAGGATCCACATGTGTTTTGTAATACTTACATTAGCTCTATGGACTAGCTCTATAGATTATTGTGGCACTCTTTTTACAAGAGACACAACAATCTCCAAAACTGTGAGGCACAGCTAAATTTTGTTTAAGTAGAGAGTTTGGTTATGAATGCTCGATCAATCTTAAAATCTCAGTCAAAATGGTCTGTGTTGTATTATGCCATGTGACACCATGAATACCATGCAGTTTGATGCTAAACCATATCAGTCCTAGTTCACTCTGAATTTAAATACTTTAACAGACTCTTCAATAATGGCCTGGACAAATGGCCACTGAAGACAATGGAGTCCTTCCCTTGACTTCTGAGAACATTGAATTAGAACCTGCAGTTTGGCCTGAGGTTAGAATTGCAAGATGTGACCAGGTATAAATGTAAGCAGTACGCTGGTAACTCCTTATCACATGACTGATCTGGGAGTAGTTATAAAAGGGAAGAAGCAGCTGGTGCAAAGGAGCCCATCAAAGTGGAGATGGTGTGTCTTCTTTCCTTCAAGCTGGCCAAAGCTGGAAAGGCCTTAGGTAGTCTTTGCCCAGTAGCTTGACTTGTTTAGTTCTGGTTTAGAGTTTGGTCTTCGGAAATAAAACAAGCACTGAGAGAAAGGGTCTGAAGTGACCTGTAGATGAGTCTTTCATATTCTTGTCATGGCTTGTGAGTCTGGACATCAGTTTACAGAAGGAAACTCCAGAAGCAGCAGAGTTTCATTGTGAGCATTTCACGTGAACATTTCACTGAGCACATGTGAAATAGTTTGTCTTCCTAGGCAGGACATGATTCTAATACCATAACCTCAAAAGAGACTCTTTTAATGGTGCATTTTCCAGGTAGAAAAACTGCGATTTTGTGTGTGTGTGCCCCCAAGCCCAATTAGGGGAAATTCAAGGCATCCTGGAGTATTAGATGGCAGAAAGGCCAAAATGGTTTGACAAATGCTTTTTAAAGTTGGCTGCAGATACCATGGCATAGCCTCTGACTGTCATTTTTGATTTCTCATTGACAAGGAAAAGCTCTCTGGGAGCTGGGACTTATCTTTGTTTTATGGGCTGCTGCAGCACTGATGATAGTCAGAAGGGAAGAGGAAATGGACAAGGCAGACACAAGGAGCACACGTACAAAGAGCAAGAGAGGATCCATTAGCTCTCTTGGTAACACAAGGCAATTTCTTAGTTATTGGACTGAGTCTATGAGAAATAAATGGGTCCTGGGAATGTCTGTATTTTACTTATTTTGATGTTGACCTAATTTGGAGAGTGAAACATGGTTGTGTTTAAAAGCAGTTTTATCATGTCCGATGGCAGCCTCAAATGAGGTGTGGTGAGTGATCTTGAAAGAAATTTTCAGGGGAAAGTTTTTTGAAAAACTAATTGTATTTTTTTCTCTTCTGTGGCTTCCATTCCTGTAGTATCTGAGCCCTCACAATCTTTAATGGATTTATCCTCCCAACACCCTGGGAGGTAGGGAAGTGCCATCATCCCCATTTTACAGACAGGGAGCTGAGGCACACAAAGACAAAGTGTTTTGCCCAAGGTCACACGGGAAGCCTGTGAAGAAGCAAGGGAATGAACTCCTCCAGCTCTCCTGAACTGCAACATAACTAATGCTTCATTCTTCTGTTCATAGAATAGAATCATAGAAAAAGATTAGGGTTGCAAGAGACTTCAGCAGGTCATCAAGTCCAACCCCCTTCTCAAAGCAGTACCAACCCCAGCTAAATCATCCCAGACAATGCTTTGTCAAGCTGTGCCTTAAAAACATCTAAGGATGGAGATTCCACCACTTCCTGAGGTAACCCATTCCAGTGCTTCACCACCCTCCTAGTGAAAAAGTTTTTCCTAATATCCAACCTAAACCTCCCCAACTGCAACTTGAGACCATTGCTTCTTGTTCTGTCATCTGCCACCACTGAGAACAGCCTAGCTCCATACTCTCTGGAACCCACCTTCAGGTAGCTGAAAGCTGCTATCAAATCCCTGCTCACTCTTCTCTTCTGCAGACTAAATAAGCCCAGTTCCCTCAGCCTCTCCTCATAAGTCATGTGCCCCAGCCCTCTAATAATTTTTGATGCCCTCCGCTGGACTCTCTCTCCAATTTGTCCACATCATTTCTGTAGTGGTGGGGCCCAAAACTGGACGCAATACTCCAGATGTGGCCTCACCAGTGCCGAATAGAGGGGAATAATCACTTCCTTCGATCTGCTGGCAATGCTCCTACTAATGCAGCCCAATATGCCGTTAGCCTTGTTGGCAACAAGGGCACACTGTTGACTCATATCCAGCTTCTCATCCCCTATAATCCCCAGGTTCTTTTCTGCAGAAATACTGCTTAGCCAGTTGGTCCCCAGCCTGTAGCAGTGCATGGGATTCTTCCATCCTAAGTGCAGGACTCTGCACTTGTCCTTGTTGAACCTCAGCAGATTTCTTTTAGCCCAATCCTCCAATTTGTCTAGGTCACTCTGGACCCTATCCCTACTCCCTACAGGAGTTCTTGTTTGCCTGTATTTTAATCCTTTTACTGACACCTGTTTTACATCAGTTACTTCCCTCAACTCCTGACTTACTCCTGTGACAGTGGGCAGAGAATGAAGCCTCCTTTATACATTGTGTTGTCTACCACTGAAAGTGAATAGCAAAACTTTGTAATGGGAACAGCATCAGGCTCTGTATGGAAAAATCCAAGAAGTAGCATGGTCTAATGGTCAGAGCAGAGGATGAGGAGTTTGGGGCTATGGAAACTGCCACATCATTTTTCTTTTTCCAGACTGACTCCATCAGTCACAGCGCTGCATGGAACAATAACAATTCTTGCTGCTTTGGAGTTCCCTTTTTGCAGTTGCCATTTTCCTTTTTTTTGCTTTCTCTCCACTCTCATCATGGGTTTGCTCTCCCACTCAGAGACTTTCCTCACAAAGGCTGTGTCTTCATTGCAAAAAAAGGAGGATTTTTCTACAGAAGGATAACGAATGTGTAAAAAAAAAAATCCTAGAGGAGGTAAGGCATAGAAGTTTTTACCTTGAGGTAGCTAGGCAAGGCCAGCATTATCCCCCTGCCCATGGTTGACCTTGCCTAGCCTACGTAATGATAAAACTACAGTGCCTTGTCTCCGCCAGGATTGTACAACAAGATGGGTAAAACATTAGTTATCCCATGGGAAAAACTTACCTTTCTGTGTTTTCCACATAGGGAGCCCACTTTCCATGGGTGTCCCATAACTTTGGCTGATTTTTCTGTTTTCCCTTTCCACATGTTCCCTCTCCCCCTTTTTGAGTCTTCCTCTTTGTCCCCCAACCCCAATATACACCCCCACATTTGGCTCCCTCTGTGTATTTCCCAAATGTGCCACTTCAGTCTCTCTCTCCCCTGTTGCAACGTTGGCCCTTGTTTTGCCATACAATTTAAATTATGTACTATTTTCTCAGTCCAGTTCCTTTACTCTCTCCCATATCAACTGCACCCCTGGCCTCAGTCCACCCACAACCACTCTCCCTCTGACTAATGTGCTAGTTACGGCAACAGTTATGCTCGTTTAGTGTGACCAACATAATTGGATCAAGAAGATGCAACTGTGACGGGTTGGATCACAGAAACCCCCTTGGGAACTGCCAATTGATGTGCCAAGACTACTTCTGCCCCTGCCTTCCCTGCCAGCTTTGGACTCCAGAACCCTGCCGGGTGGTGCCAGACATGCTTGCTGGCCACAAACACAGACCCAGGACTGAACCACGTCTCACAAACTGCAAGCTTAACTGAAAGCAGCTTAAGAAGTGTTCCTGTCTTTAACACTCAGATGCCCAACTCCCAATGGGGTCCAAACCCCAAATAAATCAGTTTTACCCTGTATAAAGTTTATACAGGGTAAACTCATAAATTGTTCATCCTCTATAACACTGATACAGAGATATACGCAGCTGCATCCCCCAGATATTAATACATACTCTGCGATAAATAATAAGTAAAAAGTGATTTTATTAAATACAGAAAGTAGGATTTAAGTGGTTCCAAGTAGTAACAGACAGAACAAAGTGAATTACCAAGCAAAATAAAATAAAACACACAAGTCTATGCCTAATACAGTAAGAAAACTGAATACAGATAAAACCTCACCCTCAGAGGTGTTCCAGTAAGCTTCCTTTTACAGACTAGCCTCCTTCTAGTCTGGGTCTAGCAATCAGTCACACCCCCTGTGGTTACTGTCCTTTGTTCAAGTTTCTTTCAGGTATCCTTTGGGAGTGGAGAGGCTGTCTCTTGAGCCAGCTGAAGCCAAAATGGAGGGGTCTCCCAGGGGTTTAAATAGACTTTCTCTTGTGGGTGGACACCCTTCCCTCCCCCTGTGTAGAATCCCAGGTACAAGATGGAGTTTGGGAGTCACATAGGCAAATCACATGTCCATGCATGACTCAGAACTTACAGGTAGCAGTCATGGTTCACATGCTACCTTGAACGTCCTCAAGTAGACTTTTTATGTGGATTGGAGCCTTCCAAGATCCATTGTCCATTAAGTGTTTCTTGATTGGGCACTTAACTTGCACATTCCTTTCTCAAGAAGCTGACCAAATGCTTTACTAAGGCTACTTAGAAACCAAGCAAGTACACAGTCAATATTCATAACTTTGAACACAAAAATGATACATGCATACAAATAGGAATAGATTCAGTAGATCACAACCTTTATAGAGATATGTTACATGGCATATGTAGCATAAAACATATGCCAGTTATGTCATATTTACATTCATAAGCATATTTCCATAAAGCCGTATGGGGTGCAACGTCACAGCAACCATACTTAATTTTTTTAATTACTGCTTTAACTGATCTTGGGCCCCAAATCAGCAAAGCTCTTAGGTATGTGGTTAAGTCCTATTTAATGCAATAGGATATCTTATCTATTCTATTCTGTTTATTATAACACTTTCCTTACCACAGTATCTGAGCTCCTTCCAACAGTGCATACTAAGTGACGCAACCAACAGTCATGTAAAGTTTGTTCTATTTGTCAATTTCATTGGCAACAATGGGAACTAAGTGCCCAGTGTTAAGCAAGTGCTTCGTTGAATCAGGACTTCCTCTTCAGCCACTGTGCAACTCCTAGTACAGATCTTATCTAGTAGCACCTGCTACACACGCTGTAGGTCGAGATCTGTCAATTCCTTTCTTACAAAGGATTTTAAAAATTCAGCTGTTAAGAAATGAAAACCCCTTAAGCTACAATTTGACACACAAGGTACCAAAAGGGTCTTACTCTTGTTTTGACAGTCTTTTTGTCTGACTGTGATTGAAATACACAACTGATCTTGTTATCCATATAGCTGCCAGCTTGTCTAGTATATGATCATGTTTGTAAGACAATTTTTAGTTGTAGACATTTTTTTTTTAATGCTTATAGCAAAATATAAACCAAAAACCGTTGGGATAATATCTAAGTAGGGCATACGATCTAAATGATCAAATCTTAGCCTGAAAACGTCATTCACACTGAAATGCCAAGAGATGGTCTGATCTCACCAGGAGATTATAAACACATTCTAAAAAATTAGTAAGTAGATACCTCCATTTGAGTTGTATCATTTTACACACATTTGAAAGAAGACGTTTCAAACAAGTTACTTATGAGAAATAAAAGCAGAAATGGCTCCCCTCCATTGTGCATAGGGTTTATCGCAGGTCAAACAGAGCCAAAATAGAGGTTGAGTACCAGGGTCATCATACTTGAATCTCTAAGATGTGTGTATTTCATATTTATTATTCATTTAAATTGCAATAGTGACCAAAGCACAGAGGAAGAAAAAATCCCTCCCCCAAGAGAGAAGCGTCTGATAATAAAACTTAATAATTACTTTTGTAAAGTACCTTCCCCACCCATTAAGGGGTCATTATTGTAAAAAGTCCAGTTTTTAAATAGAGAAGGCAGTATGTAATAGTAGACTCTGCAAAGGATCTGAAAGCCAGAAATTTCTAATGTCTTAGCCTGCCCAAACTATTACTTGTTGTGACAACTTGGGTAAGTCAGATAGAGCTACATTTTTAAAAGTGGTCTCAGTTTTCAGGTACCTAAATTTAGGCATTTACACTGAGATTTTCAAAGTCAGCTGGATGGTTTAGAGCCACAATTTCCATTAATTCTGAAGGGTACTGGGTGTTCAGATCTACTTGCTGGCTTTGGAATTATCAGCTTTTCATGTTAATTTATTGGCCAGGTTTTGAGAAGTGCTCAGAACTCACAATTGGCATCGTCTTTTCACAAATGAAGTGGCTGCTCGCTGCCCAGAATCTCCTACTGAGAACTCTGAGAAGCTTCCTTATTGACAACCGGGCTTGTGGTAAAATAAACATTTCTAGGATAATTTTAAAAAATAAAACCTTTTGGTACAAAAAAGATTCTGAAAAATGTAATGAAAAATAGAAACTTCCAATAGCTGACTATTCCACCTCCATTTTTTTTTCATTTTTGGAAAAAGCTATTTTTTAACTAAACCTCTTGTGTGAAAAATTTTGACCAGCACTAATAAGTTATTAGACTGTGAGCTCTTTAGATCAGGGATCAAACTTTCCTATGTATTTATGTAGCACCTAGCACATGACTCCCAATCCTGATTGGGGCTTTCGGTGCTACCACAAAGTAAAGGATAAACTGGCAGTTGATATCTCCAGTGGTCTCTAGGGGTGAAATCCTGGCCCCAGTGACTTCAGTGGAGCAAGGATTTCATCCTGTTAGTCTGGTGCTAAACAAAACAAAGCTGTTGTTCTCGCGATCTATTTATTTATACCACACTCATCCTCTTAGTCTCTGAGTGCTTTTTGAAACTGAAATTCTACATAATGTCTTCATTTACTTACTGGGACCCGTTGAAGAAATCTTCACAACTAGTGCAAAACAGCGCTTGTGCCACACTTCCAGTAGTGTCCATATTGTTGCACTATCATCCCCCAGCACTGCCAGGGAGGAAGGGCAACATACCGTAGTTTACAGTTTGTCTGTCTTACATATGCTTTGTTGGAATAGATATACCAGTACAGCTATACTAGCAGAGTCCCCGTATTATAGACGCAGCATATGCCAACCGTTTGTCTGTCAGCATGGCAACCCCACCTCCCCCAGTGACATAAACTATTCCAACAGAAGCTGCATCTACACAAAGGATTTTGCCAGTAGGACTGTCATCTGAGGGTGTGGATTTTTACACCCCGATCAACATAGCTATGCTGACACAACTTTGGGTAGACCAGGTCTTTCTCTAGACTGTCAGTGTACCTATGCGAGCGTCTTTCTAGCATTAAAGACTCACTATCCCATTGCTTCAACAGCAGAAAAGTTAGACATACTCTTAGCTACTTCAAGGTTTTGCTTCCCCATCTATCTTTCATAGATATGTTTCCTTTAACGCCAGAAGGGACCATTATGGTCGTCTAGTCTGACCTCATAATACAAGCCAAAGGACTTTACCCAATAATTTCTGCTTCAAGCCCATAATTTCTGTTTGAGCTGCAGCGTATCTCTTTAAAAAACAGATCCAGTCTTTGATTCCTCCCTGTTTCTTAGGTCACCTTCTGAATAGAATAGCTATGTCTACACTGCAATTAAAAACCCGCAGCTGGCCCATACCAGTTGACTCAGGCTCCCGGGACTCAGGCTACAGGTCTGTTTAATTGCAGTATAGATTTCAGGTTCAGGCTGCAGTGCTGGAGTTCTGGGACCCTCACGGTTCTAGACCCCAGGCTCCAGCCCAAGCCCAGAAATCTACATTGTAATTAAACAGCCCCTTAGCCCAAGCCCCATGAGCCTGAGTCCGGTGGCACGGGCCACCTATGGGTGTCTAATTGCAGTGTAGACATACCCGGAGTAGTTTTCTTACGTCCTGTAGTCAGGTGCAGTTATTGCTCAGAAGAGAACTACTTTCTCAATGTCCCAGAGGGCTTTGGTGCTTGTATAAGAAGTATCGTAGATGGCGAAATAATCCTCTACAGCTCTGTGATGGTTGGCACTCTTGGGGAGCATTGCCTAGTGCTTTCAACACGCAGTGTCGGGAAGCCTGGGCCCTCCTACGCCTCTGGGCTTTGGCCCTTTACCCTGTGTGACTTTCAAATGGTCTGATCCCCAGGAGCGCCTTAAGACGTCTCTCCCTGGGCCAATTCCTATCACACTCTAGGGTCCAAAGTTCACAGTCTTTAGCAAGGCAGTGTGAAAGAGTCAGCTCACCACTTGGCACCTCTTCATGACCAGGTGTGGCATTGTTGCTCTCTCCCTCTTGGGATGATGGACATCTCTTCTCATGCCCTGCCCTCCAGCCAGGTGAGTTCCAAGTCTCTTCCCTTTTAGGATAGTCCATAAATAAAATGGGAAATTAACACAAACAAACTGAGTCAGTACCTGAGAGGGGAAAATGTCTTTCCTCAGGAGCTGCAAGGTAAATGTCCTTTCTCTTCCCTAGTCTGCCCCCAAGTGACCTGCTCCTCTCCCCTTTAACACCTCCAGTCTGTGCATCCCTTGCCAGAAGCTGGGAATGGGCGATGAGATGAATCGCTTGATGATTACCTGTTCTGTTCATTACCTCTGGGGCACCTGGCATTGGCTACTGTCGGAAGACAGGATACTGGGCTAGATGGACCTTTGGTCTGACTCAGTCTGGGCATTCTTATATATGATGGGGCAGGGATGGTAGAGCCCAGAACAGCTCCTTAACACCTTGTGGCCCAGTGTGCGGTTTGAATACCCAATCACAAGCTCCTTTAAGCTCCAACAGCATTAGGAGATCCTGAAATAGGAGTCTATTAAGTATCCATGTTTTTGAATATTAAGTGACTGAGGACGGATCCAGGTCTTAAAGAATCAAGGGGCCTGGTCTGAAATCTTGATTGTCCTAATATCACACTTGAGGATCATTTCAGGCAAAGAAGAATACATGCACATCCACTCATTACTGTACAGAGAATCATACATTACAACAGGCATAGGGTGATCCAGTTAGGACGAAAGTGAATCATACCTATTGCTCATGCCTATTGTTCACTACGTCGGAGGTGGAATGAAGTGGAGCCGAAACAAAAGCCGTGGGAAGAAGTGAATGACAGGAAGGATCTGAAGTACACAAAGAACCATCCATTCTGATCTAAAGGACCAAGTCAGTAACTAGATGTAGTATAAATCAGTTCTTATTGCTTCAGTGAGATCTGGAAGGGCTTGGATAAGAATGATTCGAGAATCAGAGGAAATATTTGATGCGGGTCACCAGTTCCTGATTGTCATTAACAAATTGACTTCTTCCATTGTTCAGGAAAGTCATTCCATCAGGGTACCATACCACTGGTTGAGCACCATGAAAGTTCTGTAGTAGACTACAAACTGAATGCATGGCACATAATTTCACCACTCTGGATAATTTGGTGTGGGTGTTTTTCAATTACTTCTTCCTGAGACATCCCAGGAAAGGAAGTTGATTTTTTTCATCAAGCTCTCAATTATCTCAAGAAAAAGGGTCAAGGTCATAAATATGCAACATCTATCCCTTCCTTCTCGCTTTCCCGTGATTAAAAAGGAAATATTGTCACATAATGAAAATGGTAGAAGATGTGACTCTTTTATTAATGGTAAAAACATAATAATTAAAATGAGACCAGATATCAGTGATTTTTATTTTCACCATTTTTTTAATATTGGTGAATATTTCACTCCTGCCAATTGATTCTTCACTACATGGCACAGTAGGTAGTCTTCTACACCCCTGAGTGTAAAATGCTACTGACTCAGAATTCTCTACTCATTTACACCTGTGCTGCCACTTTGCACCAGTGTATATGACGACAAAAAGTTCCAGGCACTGGAGAATCAGGTCCTGTATTTGTCATTAGATTTGCTATGGTTCAGCAGCCTTTTCAGCAACAATAGGCCCCTTTTTGGCTTTGCATAGAGTTCATGCAAATGCACCATCTCCCAGTGAACATTCTGAATAAGGTTCTGAGTTGGAAGCTGAAACTGAAAGAGGAAAACCAGACATGGGATCCTGCTCAAATTGAATCTGGATAAAATGGTTTCATGCACTCCCCAAGAAGCCAGTCATGTTCTGCTAAATTATTTTTTCTTGCTTTTTTAAAATCCCTCCCCTATTTTACATTATTATTATTTTCTGACTCTCCCTTTGTTTCAGATCCTTCTGCCTCAGAACGGCAGCACGTTTCACTATGCACACTGAAATTTGGGTGTGTAAATCTCTCCTCTGCAGACTGCGTCCTTGTTTTCTGTTTATAAAGAAAAGTGTAAGGGTTCATAAAACGTAAGTGAATCAAGCCCTCAGCTAGCATTTAATTGATAAGAACTAAAGCTAATATTAGATAACAAATAAATGGTCTGTTGCACAGGCATTTAATTAAACACCAAATTAATGCAGTAATGACCTACTGGAACTAACAGCCAGGAATGCTTTACTGCAGGCAAGCATCTGGAAGGTTTCACCTTGCCCCCCACCCCTGTACAAATACATTAAAAAGACATACATTCTTTTTGAATAGATAGTCTAGGGGGTTGGTTTTGTCCTTTTGTAAAGTGTCTATACCTTGACCTCTCTGGACACGAAACTATGCTCCTCTTCTGATAGGTGCAGTAAACAAATGGCAACTTGTTCCCCCAGTCCCTCAGTAACACTATCTATTTGAAACTCAGCTCTGTGCACCTGGGGTGATTACACACTGCCAGAAGATTAATTGCAGACAGTACTTTGGATAATGGTCTCAGGTAAGAAGCCTACAGGGTCAGGGGAGGCAAAGGAATCAATAGATTTCTTTATCTGTACAAGTCTGTCTATAAAAGTGTTTTCAATCATACCATGGAATATCTGATAGGTGTGAGAGATTAACTCTGCCCAAATACACTCGACCAGCTTTTGTCAATTTTCTTACCATGCACAAAAAATGCAAGAGCATCTTTAAATGTGGCTTAACCATGCATTGTAATCCTCAGCTACTCCACTGTAGGGTTTGATCCTGTACTGAAAGGTAAACCTGTTGGGCCAACATCAGTAGCTGGGGTGCCAACTGCCCTCAACCCCCAACCAATTTAAGAAGAGCAATGTCCTTGTGGTTATAACTTTGGGTTAATACTCCAGAAATCTGGGTTCCAGTCCTACCTCTGCCATGCTTGTTTCTGGTGTTATTCTGGTCAAGCCACGTAATCATCCCCCTGCATCAGTTCCCCATATGTAAAAAGGCATTTCTCCTTGGTGCTGATGTGGCCCCAGTCCCATAGTATCTGAGTGCCTCAATCTTTATTGTACCTGTGAGGTAGGGGAATACTATTGCCACCATTGTACAGATGTGGGAAACTGAGGATCATAGACACTAAGTGAGTGGCTCAAGGTCACCATGGGAGGTTGTGACAGAGTAAGAACTGAACCTGAGTCTTGCAAGTGCTTGGCTTGTGCCCTAACCAGCGGACTAGACTTCCTTTCTTCTGAGAGAGATGATAATGTCTTCCTTCTCCTACCTTTATCTGTCTAATCTCATTAGGGTGGGAGTGCTAAAAGATCTCATCATTAGTCAAACTCTTGCCCCACTGCCTTCAATGGGAGCAGAGTTAAGCCAGCACCCAGCACGTGAAAATCTCATCCTTGGATTTTACATTCACACCACGTGTTTGTACAGTACCTAGCACAAGGGGACCCCAACCTTGGCTGGGGTCCTTATGTGTTACCACAATACAAACTAACAATAATTAAGGGTCATGATCCTGCTCATCACATCCCAATATCATGGGGGAGTGGGACAGGGCACAAAAGGAATTGAAAAGCAGATAATGGTGGCTAGCATTCAATAGGTGGAAATGTCTGAGTCAGTACTGAACCAGTTCTCCTGCACGGTGCTAGGGGATTCTATGCCACCGGAGGTGCCATCTTTCAGATAGGCATAAAAGTGAGGCCTTTTGTGGCCACTGAAGAGCCCATAGTAATATTGTAAGATGTAGATGGGTAAACCTGGATGTGCTTGCCAAATTCCAGTGGGAATAATTATCATCTAGTTACTTGAATTCCCCTTGAAGTTTCAATCGAATGCAGCATTCTTAGTCACTTCCTGCCCTATACGGTTGTGAGGTGGCACTATGCACTAATAAACAGCTAATGTGTTCCATCCAAGAGGTAGCTGCATTTCAATAGTGGGTGTGACTATTATATTTGTGTGAACGTGCACACACAATGTAAATTTTTATTTATACGCACACACACGGACACACATGAATTCTGCTCTCCTTTACTTTCATAGATCCTCAAGAACAACGAGGAGTCCGGTGGCACCTTGAAGACTAACAGATTTATTTGGGAATAAGCTTTTGTAGGTAAAAAACCCACTACTTCAGATGCATTGAGTGAAAATTACAGATGCAGGCATTATTATACTGACACATGAAGAGAAGGGAGTTACCTCACAAGTGGAGAACCAGTGTTGACAGGGCCAATTCAATCAGGGTTGATGTGGTCCACTCCCAATAATTGATGAGGAGGTGTCAATTCCAGGAAAGGGAAAGTTGCTTTTGTAGTGAGCCAGCCACTCCCAGTCCCTATTCAAACCCAAATTAATGGTGTTAAAATTGGAAATTAATTTTAGTTCTGCAGTTTCTCTTTGAAGTCTCTTTTTGATGGTTTTTTTTTTGTTCAAGTATGGCTACTTTTAATTCAGTTTTAGAATGTCCAAGGAGATTGAAGTGTTCTCCTACTGGCTTTTGTATGTTACCATTCCTGATGTCTGATTTGTGTCCATTTATCCTTTTACGTAGAGACTGTCCAGTTTGGCCAATGTGCATGGCAGAGGGGTGTTGCTGGCACATGATGTCATATATCACATTAGTAGATGTGCAGGTGAATGAGTCCCTGATAGATCTCCATTGTCTTCACTATGATGCTTAGCATCATTGAGTTTGTAGAGGCATAATTGATGGAGCACCCAAGAATGGAGTTCAAGGTGTTTTTCCCCAAGCACAGAATGAGGCGGATTGCTGACTAATAACCCTCTACTCCCCACATGCGTACATCTGAACTAAACAACTAAGATAACATCTTCCATCAAAACACTGTACAACACCAGTGTCAATTAAGCATCCCAGCATCCCTGTGGGGTAGGTGACTATTATTATTCTTGAGTTACAGGTGAGTAGAGTTGACTAGCTCAAGGACACATGTCTTGTCAGTTGTAGAATGTACATGGTTAAATGCAAGAATTATATTTCCCAATCCTTTGTTCTAATGAATAAACCACATTTCTTCTCAAAGCAGCTTAAAAAAACCCAACAAAACACACGCTGTTCTGCATCTCAACAGGCAAAATAGTTCAAGATAGGGCAAACACCTCATCCCATTATCTTTGCTGTTTTCTGTGTCAATAAGACAATCACAGGAAAAGTCACTTTCTTTTAACATTGAACACAGGAATTGTAATAATAACAGGGAATTACATTATAATAAGGGAAATATCGTGATCCTTAATGGTATCTTCCCTGCACCTCTGCTTCCTGATACAGTTTTAAAGAGAGTGCCCACCTTCCCATATGGTGTGATTTTGAGATTATATTTATCCCAAACCTCCCCAATGTATTGTGCAATGTGCACAGTGTAAACCAAACATGAGCTGGTCCTCTTAGGGATAAGGTAGTTGGATTTTCAAATTCCAATTGTTCAGATCCAGATTGAGCTCATAAAATGAACATTACCATGACCACAAAACTAACAGCAGTGATAATGTAGTATTTAGGCAAGCGATGGCATTGCCCTTTATGAAGGGCTTTGGAATTTGTAAGTCTAATGTATAGTTGCATTAAGATCAGGAAAATTACATCCAGAGAAATCCTTTAAAGGCAGCAGCAGTCGTGCTAACTGTTCATGTCGCGCCTTTCTGCCCATTATCACATTTGACAAACAGTTTGAATTCAAGCAGAAAACCCATGGTGAAATAGCAGGAAAAAAGATAAGAAGGAAGTGTCAATGGAAACAGTTCAAAAAATGAAAAGCAGAATATAGCAGCTTTGTGGGGAGATCAGAAACAAAAGGGAAGAATCACCTGCTTTTTCTGTTGCAATATTTGGGGGATTTGGGCTGAATTGTCATCATGAATAAAATTTAGGAACTGAAACAACTTGAGAAAGGCAGGAGGTGGGAACAGCAGCAGGGACAGCTATCTAATCTACCAACGGCTATTTGAAGCTATGCAAAGAACTAAGCATTTAGCTCTCCTTCCCATTCCCTACTGTGAAGCAAACAGTTATTTATGGCAATGACTGGTCAATTTTGCTCATCTGTAACTGCGTATCCCACATATAGACAAACTCCAAAATATCCAGGCAGTGCAAGAAGGCTCACTAAGTGCTATCAGTAATGGCAGTAGCCAAAGGGATAATTAGATCTCAGTATGATTCAACTCCTGTTTTCTTAGACCAGACAAGGTTGGAAAAATAGCAAGTGCAGTGGTTAGAGATTTTTTTTTCCTGATTCACTGTTTAAATAGAGTTAGGAAAGTGTACTACACCACTGACAATAACTAATGTTTGCAGTGCTTTTGTAACCATGTTGGTCCCAGAATATCCTAGAATCATAGAAGATTCAGGTTGGAAGAGACCTCAGGATGTCATCTAGTCCTACCTCCTGCTCAAAGCAGGACTCCCCCCAACTAAATCATCCCAACCAAGGCTTTATCAAGCCAGACCTTAAAAACCTCTAAGGAAAGAGATTCCACCACCTCCCTAGGTAACCCATTGCAGTGCTTCATCACTCTCCGAGTGAAATACTTCTTCCTAATATACAACCTAGACCTCCCCCCCTGCATCTTGAGACATTGCTTCTTGTTCTGTCATCTGCCACCACTGAGAACAGCCTAGCTCCATTGTCTTTGGAAGCTCTCCTTCAGGTAGTTGAAGGCTGCTATCAAATCCCCCCTCACTCTTCTCTTCAGCAGACTAAACAAGGCTACTGCCTCTCCTCATAAGTCATGTTCCCCAAGCCCTCTAATCATTTTTGTTGCCCTCTGTTGGACTCTCTCCAATTTGTCCACATCCTTTCTGTAGTGGGTGGCCCAAAACTGGACACAATACTCCAGATGTGGCCTCACCAGTGCCGAATAGAGGGGAAAAATCACTTCCCTCGATCTCCTGGCATGGTCCTACTAATGCAGCCCAAGATGCTGTTAGCTACTTCTTGGCAACAAGGGCACACTGTTGACTCATATCCATCATCTCTTCCACTGTAATCCCAAGATCCTTTTCTACAGAACTGCCACTTAGCCAGTTGGTCCCCAGCCTGCAGCAATGCATTGGATTCTTCCATTCTAAATGCAGGCCTTGCACTTGTCTTGTTGAATCTCATCAGATTTCTTTTGGCCTAATCCTCCAATCTAGGTCACTCTGGACCCTATCCTTACCCTCCAGAATTTCTACCTCTCCCACCACCTTAGTGTCATCTGCGAACTTGCTGAGGGTACAATCCATTCCATCATCCATGAAGATGTTGAACAAAACCAGCCCCAGGACCGACCCTTGGGGCACTCCACTAGATACCAGCTGCCAACTAGACATCAAGCCATTGATCACTACCCACTGAGCCCGACAATCTAGACAGCTTTCTATCCACCCTATAGTCCATTCAGCCAATCCATACTTCTTTAATTTGCTGGCAATAATACCGTGGGAGACCATATCAAAAGCTTTGCTAAAGTCAAGATATATCACGTCCACCGCTTTCCCCATATCCATAGAGCCAGATATCTCATCATAGAAGGCAATCAGGTTGCTCAGGCATGACTAGCCCTTGGTGAATCCATGTTGACTGTTCCTGATCACCTTTCTCTCCTCCAAGTGCTTTAAAATGGATTCCTTGAGGACCTTCTCCATGATTTTGCCGCAGACTGAGGTGAGGCTGACCGGTCTGTAGTTCCCAGAATTCTCCTTCTTCCCTTTTTTAAGATGGGCACTATATTTGCCTTTTCCCAATCATCCAGGACGTCCCCTGATTGCCATGAGTTTTCAAAGATAATGGCCATTAACTCTGCAATCACATCCAGCCAACTCCCTCAGCACCCTTGGATGCATTAGATCCAGCCCCATGGACTTGTGCATGTCCAGCCTTTCTAAATAGTCCTTAACCTTTTCTTTCACCACTGAGGGCTGCTCACCTCCTCCCCATACTGTGCTGCTCAGTGCAGCAGTCTGGGAGCTGACCTTGTCTGTGAAGACCAAGGCAAAAAAGCATTGAGTACTTCAGCTTTTTCCACATCATTTGTCACTATGTTGCCTACCCCATTGAGTAAGGGTCCCACACTTTCTCTGACCCCCTTCTTGTTGCTAACATACCTGTAGAAACCCTTCTTGTTACCCTTCACATCCCTTGCTAGTTGCAACTCCAACTGTGCTTTGGCCTTCCTGATTACACTCCTGCATACTTGAGCAATATTTTTATACTCCTCCCCAGTCATCTGTCCAAGTTTCTGCTTCTTGTAAGTTTCCCTTTTGTGTTTAAGCTGACTGAATATTTCTCTATTAAGCCAAGTGTGTTGCCTGCCATATTTGCCATTCTTTCTGCACATCGGGATGGTTTGTTCTTGCGCCCTCAATAAGGCTTCTTTAAAATACAGCCAGCCAGATATTTGAGAGAAAGGTAGGTGAGGTAATATCTTTTAATGGACCAGCTTCAGATGATGAAAGGCAAACTTTCAAGCTCACATAGAGCTCTTCTTCAGGTTTGGGGAAGATACTCAAGAGTGTCACAGCTAAATACAAGAAGCTAAATACAAGAAGAATACAATACAGATTATTAGCATAAGGAGTTAACACATGTTAAGAGACCATTCAAGGTGAAGTGGCAATTAACACCTCCTGCAGTAATAGGACAAAAATGGGGATAGAGGGACATTAGTGGGTTACAGTTTGTTTTTAATAAGCTGCCTGCCTCAAATATCTACAAGAAAATAGACAACGCTGAGAAATCCACCCCAAACTCCTCACCAAACCCATCCATTTCATCTTTACCCATAATAATTGTACATTCAATAGCAAACACTTTACCCAAATCATGGGAACAGCAATGGGTAGTAGGATGGCTCCCCACTATGACAACATGTTCATGGGCCACGTTATGTGGATAAATGCACTAAAAGCTGATGATATACCTGAGATACATCAATGATAATTTCATCCTCTGGACTGATGACACCAACTCCCTCAGATTTCCATCACAACTTCAACAATCACCTGCCATCCATCAAACTCTGTCTGGAACACTCCCACACAACCATCAGCTTCCTGGATATCACAGTCAACTTCAACAATGGAACCATACAGATAACTAAGAATATCCAAGAAACCATGAATCACCACACCTACCTTCACAGATACTGTGACCACCTCAAACACAACAAGAAATGGGTTATCTACAGACAGGCACTCAGATACCACAGAATATGTTCCAAGGAGAAAGTCCAGGATATAAACCTTAACACACTTAAAACTGCCTTCATCAAATCAGGACACTCCACCAGAGAAGTAGATCACATGGTGGGAATGGGCCACGCAACCTCCCATGAAAACTTGCTTCAATATGGTAAAAAAAAAGAAAAAAAAACACCCTCTGACCACAGACCCCTGCTTGTGGGTGGTAGGTAACACTGGAACCCTAACAGGGTATCATTAAATAATTGAGACCCATACTCAATGAGGATCACATCCTGAAATAAATCTTTCCCAGGCTCCCTCTTCTGGCCATCAGACAACACCAACCTTGCCAAACTCACCATCAGAAGCAAGATCCCCACAGATCAGAACACGCCAACTCAAAGTGGGACCAGGCCCTCCCAACAGATGCTAAATCTGTCAGCATATTTCCATTGTTATGATTATAAACACCACCCCACCACCACCATAACACACCTTTGAAGATCCAGGGGGCCTATCACAACATGTGGCGTATCTCATCCAGTGCAGTAAATATCCAAATAACTATGTGGATGAAATGAGAAAATCACTATAATCTGGAATGAACGCACGCAGAATATGATAAAAGACAAAAGCTCCATATCACTCGTGGGTAAATAGTTTTCACAATGCGATCATGCCATATCCAACCTCTCAGTCCTCACAGTGAAAGAAAATCTGCAAAACGCCTTCACAAGACAAGATCGGGAGCTTAAATTCATAACTTTAAATCCATGAGTTTAAGGCCTTGTCTACATGACACAGTTTTGTTGACAAAAATCAGCTTTTGTTGACAAAACAGTGATGGTGTACATACTGCAATGCTCCTCCCACCAATTTAACTATCCTGTTACATCAACATAATAGAACCACCTTGATGAGAGGCCCAGAACTTTTTGCAACAAAGTTAGAGCAATGCAGCGTCAGTGTAGAAACTGTGCTTGCTTATGTCAACCTAAGTGGCTCCCAGGAGGTGTCCCACAATGCCCAGTATGACAGCTCTGGTCAGCAGTTTCAATTCCACTGCCCTGCACCCAGGTACACAGGCTGCACCCCTTCCTCTTTAAAGTCCTGGGAATTTTTGAAATTCCACTAACTGTTTGTTCGGCATGGGGAGTACACATAGCATCTTCCCAGATGACCATGCCAGCTTTCTGCAACAAACACACTCCTTCCTGGAGTACGCTGGAGTTGTTGGGTCTGTGGGGAGAGCAGGCTGTGCAGTCTCTACTCCGATCCAGCCATAGGAACTTTGATACTTACAAGCATATTGCTCGTGGCATGAGGGAGAATGAGCATGAAAGGGGAACGCAACAGTGCCTGGCTGAGATCAAGGCTCTGAGGCAGGTGTACCAGAAGGCAGGGGAGGCCAACTGTCACTCTTGCTGGCGCTGAAGACATGTTGCTTCTACAAGGAGCTGCATGCCATCCTTGGCGGTGACCCCACCTCCATTACCAACAGCCCTGTGTATACTTAAGGGGGGCCTAGAGGCAGCAGCCAGTGGAAGGATGAAGTGGTGGATGAGGAAGTGGAGTTGGAGGCAACAGGATCATGCAGTGGTGTGGTGAGCCAGGGCCTCTTTTTGACTCCAAAGGGGTCTAACCAGTCTCAGTACTCCAGCTCTGGTGGAGAGCGGAGCTCATTGTGCTTTGATACTGCATGGTCATATGGTACAAGTAGGAGAAGGGATAGAAATTAACAACACTAAGTACTGTTTTCATCTGCGTCTAATTCCTCTGTGCAGCTACACAGTGGGTGCCCTGTGGAAAAAATTTGTTACTCCACACCGGGATCTCCCGAGAATCCTTCATAGAGATCTTTAGGAAACTTTCCTGAGGGTACTCTGCAATCCTGTGCTGAAGGTTCCTTGGAAGAGCTGCTTCATTTCTTCCCTCACTGTAGGAAACTTTGCCATGTCAATTGGCAATTATTTCTGCAGGAACCAAAGCAGCACACAGGCAAACAGCGTATGGACCTGGTCTGAAGTCGCATGCATGCAGAAGATGTACCGTTGCATCATCGGTTACCCTCAGTAGTGGGATATCAGCTTTGATCACCTCCACCTGTGGAAAATGGTGCCAGTATTCAGAATAGTGTCCCTAGGCACTTGTAGTGACCCTTTGTCCCACCGGACTGAACTCACCTTTTTTTAGGGCTCTCAATGTGCTTTGTGCTTGTCAAGAGAAAGTGAGAAAGAGATTAATGTAACTTCTATGATTCAAGGCTGAGAGTGCACTCATCTCATAATACTGACTCTGTGTATTGTTTCTTTTCCTTCTGTGAATGAGCCCTTGAGAACCAGCTCCTACACACTGGCAGACCACCTCTGTCAGACAAGGAGGTGAATGAGGAGGTATAAGGAGGATATGTTTAGAGAAATGCTGCAATCATCTGATCATGCACATAGCAAGCACAGAGCGTGGAGACAGACAATAAACGTTAAACTCAGAATGGATAGCCAGAAGAGGAGACACACATTCCTTGCATGTTCCCTACCCACTGCAGTATCCCTTGCTCTCCACCCCGAGGGACGTTTGATAATGACAGCTTGACTTGCACACAGTTGTGAGAGCCTCATTTGAGATAGTGCTTCTCAGTGTCATGTCCCTTGTAAGAAATGTAAATCTATGTATTTCTGTTTAATAAAAATGCACTTTTAGAAATACAATGACTCTTTGTGTCCTACACATGGTCGTTGGCACACTTGTAGACTACAATTAACTCTCAGGCAGCAAGGTTACAAGCGTAATTCCAGATAGCAAACAAACATTGACTGCCTAAATGCATTACAGAAAGACACCTTACTGGGGCTCACTGTCAAAATGCTGCTTCAAAGCCTCCCTGATTCGAATAGCCCCTCCACTGAGCCCCTCTACTAGCCCTGGTATCTGGCTGCTCAAAATAAGTCACCAGGAGATCCACCTCAAAGCTCCACCCCCGGGGAAACTTTTCCCCTTTAGCTTCACAAATCTTATGCAGAGCATAGCAAGCTGCAATGACCATGGGGATATTTTCCTCATTGAGGTATAACTGCCAAAAAGGCAGCACCAGCAATCCTTTAATCTGCCATATTCACGTTCAACGGTCATTCCGCACCTGCTGAGCCTGTTGTTGAAGCACTCCTTGCTATTGTCAAGGTTTCCATTGTAAGACTTCATGAGCCGGGGATTAAGGTGTAGGTTGGGTCTCCCAGGATCACTATGGGCATTTCCAGATCCCCTGTTGCAATCTTTTATTCTGGAAAGAATGTCCCTGCATGCAGCTTTCTACACAGGCCAGGATACACTGTGATCCATTCCCAGAACTCTTAACAGCAGAAGGTGGCGATTTGCATAGAGGGCTAGCTACCCATTGTGCATTGCTCTCTCTGTGGGTGCTGTGGACGTGCTCTGCTGACAAAAGGAACATTGTGTGAACATTCACAAGCAATGTAATTACAGAAGTTTATGATTGTCGACGTAACTTAAGTCAACTTACCTCTGTAGTGTAGACATGGCCTTAGTGTCTCGCAAAGACAATGAGTTTAAGGCTTATTACAACAATCTATAACTCACTAATCTTCCCACCCTTTTTTTGTCCTGTGACTGCAGACATGTGAACTGACCACTTGAATGGTATCTTACAATATGTGTTAACTCGTCCTGCTAAATAATCTGTTCCACCTCATATTTAGTTGAGTGCCCTCTGAATACCATCCCCAGACCTGAAGAAGAGCTCTGTGTAGCTCGAAAGAAGATTGTCTTTCACCAGTAGAAGTTGATCCAATAAAATATGTTACCTCATCCGCCTTGTCACTCTAATAGCTAATGTATGATACATACAATCTCTGAGTAAGTTTAGTCATTTGTGTTAAAGTCAGAAAACTTCTCATGGGTGAGGTGGGAATAAACCTTTCTTAAACGTGAGCTGAAGTAAGAAGATACACTTCTGTGTTTCCCTTTATGCTGAACAAACGTGCATCCTCTTCCATAAAGAAAGGTTTCAGAGTAACAGCCGTGTTAGTCTGTATTCGCAAAAAGAAAAGGAGTACTTGTGGCACCTTAGAGACTAACCAATTTATTTGAGCATAAGCTTTCGTGAGCTACAGCTCACTTCATTGGATAAATTGGTTAGTCTCTAAGGTGCCACAAGTACTCCTTTTCTTTTTCCATAAAGAAGTGGTTGAGCAGCCCAGATGACCCATGGGGCACCTCAGATTCTACAGCGGAGGACATTATGCAGATAACAACTATAGCTGGTGATCAAGCTACTCCAGGCTTGATGGGATACTCAAGTGGTCCTATCCAGAACTTGATGCTACTATTTGTGAAGTAGATGCCATTTTTCAGGAACTTGACAAGATGTATCCCCACATGTGCCAGATGTTTTCCCAAAACATATGACAATGCACAACTTAGCTATGTGCAATATTAAGGTGTTCACATGCCTCTAAAGAACAAGACATTAGTTATGGAGGGACTGAGAATACCACATAATATAATTTATGGTCTATTTTCCTGTGGCCAGTAAATCACTGCAGGATCAGTATTAGAAACCATGACTGCTAGGCTCATGCCTGATCCATTAGACCACGGTGCCTGCCAGACATGTCATTTAATCTCTCCATGTCTCAGTTTTCACTTCTGCAAAGTGTGGTCAAAATAGATTAATAAATTATAAAGCCAGACGGGACAATTGTGAAGATCTAATTTGACCTTCTGCATGACACAGGCCATAGGACTTCCTGAATTAATTCCTATTTCAACTAGAGCAGATATTTTAGAAAATCATTAAATCTTGATTTAGAAAGTGCCAGGGATGACCACCACAGCTCTTCATAAGATGTTCCAGTGATGAATTATCTTTGCTGTTGAAAACGTGTACTTTTTTTCTCATCCAAATGTTTCTAGTTTAGACTTCTTCACATTGGATCTTGTTATCTATTTGTCTGCTAGAATAGTAGTATAAGGGGCCTACCATCAATCAAACCCCGCCCCCTTACCCCTCAGGCTCTGTCCATCTCTCACCTTAAGACCCATCCCCAGGGGGTATTACTTCCGGTGTCAAGACGGACACATGACCGGAAGCAAAGGGTGTCATATGGCCCCTCTAAGAACTCTTCCAACCACCCACTACCAATCAGCATGGTTTTTGCCCCCATAGGACCGCCCCAAAAGGAGATTTGACCAATCAGGGGGAGTTCTGGGGCAGGGCACCCACCCAGAAGAGGGTCATGTGACCACTCTAAGAGTTCCCCCTACCACCCTCTACCAATGACAGCACTGCACTGCCTCTGGAAGTTTCACCACTGTGTGAAAGAGGACATTTCATTCCAAGAATACATGTTTTAGAAATCGTGGAATGACTGAGAGTAAACATGGACTCCTTCGCCACCCCTGTGAGAACTTCGGACTTTGTTTTAGCTCCAAGGGCTTTCGACCACCCATGGAGGAAGGGCTACATCAGCGACAATTCCAAGGAGGAGGAGGGAACGGCTGAGGGGAGCCCATTGACCCAGCTGTTGATGGATATGCCAAAACTTGACCCTGAAACCCAAGCGCTCTTGAGGCAGCCCAACAAGTGTGACAGCCTCTCGTCGTGCAGCCCTCAGAGAAGGAAGGCAACTGTGGCTCATGGAAGTCACCAGTGGACCAGGTGAACGGAAAAGATGTCGCTCAGGTAAATGAACGATTAAGAAGTGATGGTCAGATGGGGTGTAATTGGGGTAGGAACCAACCCAGGGTTGAGTAAATCTAAAAGCAAGCAGTGGGGGCTTACAGTTCTTTCTTTTCTGAAAATCTCTCGACAGCTCAACAATGCCTTTCTAGAGGAAGCAGAGGCCCTAGACAGTGTTGCATCAGACAATGAAGATGAACTGGGCCCATCTTGTTTTTGCTCATCTCCAGTACAAATAGTTGACAAGGATGCTGAGGATGACAGGCTCCCTAGATGGTTTTCTGTCTACTCCTGATGATCCTCGTGGTGGCCCCTCGGAGTCTGACTCTCAAATAGCATCTGATGTAGAAGACACAGCTGATGGTTCCATAGAGGAACCCCCAAGTAACCTTGAAAATGCAGATGCAGACCCAAAAAGGTGTGTATATGGAGCGAGTGAGACATTGGCAATGGGAACTACCTAGATTTGGGGGGTTGGTGTATTGTCAGAAATTTTGTTTTGTCAATCTTGAGCAAATAAATTCAGCTCAGCAGTTCGTTGAAGCCATACACAAGGGGATACAATTAGTTCTTAATGATGTTAACAGTAGGGTAGCCCCTGACAATTATGTTCAGTTACGTTTAGAGAGTTGTAATTTAACCAACCCTTTGTTTTTGGTAAGAAGAACTAGGGGTGAGTTGTCTGCTGAAGACTTCTTAAATCAGACCTCAAAGCTGTTACAGAGTAATGGAGAGATGCATGTTGATGGGACCCCCTCCCAGTCCACTATTTTTGCAGCTGATTTCATTTCTCCTCTGAGCCACATTTTTTGTGTTTGGTTTTTAACCATTGTCGCTTTTTTCCATTTTGGGATACTAGCTTTTCAGACATCTGGTAAAATGTTCTTAAACAGAATCTAAATTAAAAAATATATATGATAATTGAGGACTTTCTCCCAACTGTTTTGACTCAATTATTTTCAGCGTTGTGAAACTGTCCCTTTTAAAACACCAAGTGTGTGTATATATATATATATATTACACCAGCGGTTCTCAAAGCCGGTCTGCCACTTGTTAAGGGAAAGCCCCTGGTGCGCCGAACCGGTTTGTTTACCTGCCACGTCTGCAGGTTCAGCTGATCGCGGCTCCCAGTGGCTGCGGTTTGCTGCTCCAGGCCAATGGGGGCTGCGGGAAGCGGCGCGGGCCAAGGGACATGCTGGCCACCCTTCCCATAGCTCCCATTGGCCTGGAGCGGTGAACTGTGGCCAATGGGAGCCACGATGGGCTGAACCTGCGGACGTGGCAGGTAAACAAACTGGTCCGGCACACCAAGGGCTTTCCCTGAACAAGCGGCGGACGAGCTTTGATAACCACTGAATAAATACACTATTAATTCATTGATAACCACTGAATAAATACACTATTGGACTTTATTCTGTTTATAAAACACACAAAAAGAACATTATTAAGGCTGTAAAGTCAAGCACTCGAAATACCAGCATTAAGGCTGCTTGTGCGACCTTAATTGGGCCTCTTTAGTGTGTGCATTATGATACAGTCTTTAATTATATGATGACATACTGCTTTTTTCCTCTGGACCTTTGCTTCATTCAGTGCACAGGATTGGTGATGGTCAGTTAATTATTAGCTAGTCAATATTTTGTATTATCCTCATTGTTCAATAAGTGGCTACAAACCTTACTTACGGCACGCTATTCAAACCCTGCTCTGAATTCAGAATTATTAATTTCCTCATGGGCTTTCTATGCTGAGCATCAATACAGTATTTCAGTGCTTCACAAACATTTATTAACCTATCTTCACAACACCCCTGTGAGGCGAGAGGATGGTATTGTCTCTGTTTTATAAATAGGGAGCCTAGGCACAGAAATTAAGGTCAAAAGTTTCCACTAGTATTGGATGGCCAATATGAGATGACTAGTATCTGATTATTCAGAGTCCTTAGCATTATATAGCACTTTATATGTTCAAAGCACAGCTCCCATTGACTTCAGTTGCCGCTGTGGGCTGGTTGACACTTACGGTTTAGGTTGACATAGCTAATTCACACTCCTGAGTGCTGTAGCTATGCCGATTTAACCCCTGGTGTAGATACAGAAAGGCTGACAAAAGAGTGCTAGCTACTAACACTCGAGGAGGTGGAGTTCCTGCAGTGACAGAAAAATACCTTCCACTGCTGTGGTCCGGTTCTACACCATGGAGTTACAGTGGCATCGCTACAACACCATGGCGATATTGCTGAAGTACCCATAGTGCAGAGCAGTTCAGCAAATCAGACCGCACGGTATCAAGTTGGGCACCCAGAAAATCAGTACCCCTTCCTCATGGTCTGATATTTTGTCCCCTCTGCATTCAATTCAGATGACTTCTGAATTCAGATGTATTCGTCCTCCACGCTGCCTTTATGCCAGCAGGGCATGTCAGTGAAAGTGTAACCCACACACCTTCTGGGTGTGGTGTTTTGTCCCATCTAGTGGCACTGAGACCACTTAGAGAGAGATAAAATGCATCTGCTCTACAGCCTTAGCTAATAGCGCAGTTGGCTTTCAGCTCATGCTGTAGAGGCTCATGCATGGAGCTCCAGAGGTCCCTGGTTCGATCCTGCCTTCCGACCACGGTGTTACAAAAGCATTTGATGCACAGGTCCCTGCTCTCAGTTCCAATGCCCAGTCCCTCCCAGGCCTTGAGCCATTATTCAGAGAAAGTCTGGATTTGCCCTTTTAGCCCTGGGGGTGGCGCATGCAGTCTGGTCAACAGAAGCAGCTATGAAGGAATGGAGCATGCTCTGTCACGCTATAGAGATAGAATCCAGTCACGCACAGGAGCTATGAGAGATTTGAGTGTGCTCAGCGAGGACAGAATCTTCAGTGCTTTTAGCTGCTAAACTCAGAGAGGTCTGCACTGAGCATGTACAAGCTGTGATTTTTTTCCCCAAGGTTTATAACTTGGACAAATTTGGGTGGATTGTCACAGAAATAGCGAAAGGCAGCCTGAGGCAGACACCCGGGCTAGAAAATTTCAGCTCGTTTAATTAATAAGCAATTAAATACAGCGTCTTATGAGAAACATTAGGCAATCTTAATAATAAGCAGAGCTTCTAGGCCAGCCTATACTATTTCAATCAGCAGATTGAATATCTATGATATCTATATATCTATATAAAGTCCCAAGAATAATAGTTTAGCATAAGTCAATCTGAAATACATACAGGTCAAAAGATGTTCAGACACACATCAATAGGCAAATAATATTATCCCAATTTTACACATTAGGAAACTGAAGCTTTAGAAGTTTAAAACCAACGTTTCCAAATGTGGATGCCTAAACATAGGGTCCTGAATAAGTGCCTGGACTTTCAGGGAAGCTGAGCACACACAGCTTCTGCTGCACAAATTGTGAGTGCTCCGCTGCCCTGAAAAACAGGCCATTAGAAAATGTTCAATCAACGATATGCCAGTATTGAGAGTGAAGCTGTTTTGTATTTTTTCATCCTTAGGAAGTCATGTGCAAGTGATGATTAGTTGAAATTGACTCATGATCATCAGGATAATGAGGCTAATTTTTTTTTTTCTATGCCACTGCTTCCAACAATATTTTATGTCTGTCTGTCCATTTGGAATGTCCGACTGTAGCAACATTAGTTTCACATGGTTCAGTAAAAGACTGATGAAGTTTTGGCTTAGTAATACTCTGCAGATTCATGATCACAGAACTCTAAAGGGGTGAATATGCACTGGCACTGGTCTCTGACATTGCAGAACAAAACTACCGGAGAATTGTTTAGTCAGATTCTATCCAAAACACATCATAGAATAGGTGGGTTATTAAAATAAGGAGAGCAAGTTACCCCAAGTGAAGGAAGACACGCAAAATGACAGTCTTTTGCAGTGGATGACTATCCATTAATTTTTCTCTGAATTGATGCCCTTTGTTTTCTTCCCACCATGTTTGGCGTAGTGCCTTTTTTCCCCCTACTTGACTAGACAGATAGGACGTGTCTTGTCTACCAAGATGGCTGATATATGTGATTTCTTTTGCTGCCAACTACATATGATCTGGCTTAATCTGTACAGGCAGCACTGAATTCTATTAGTCCTCTGCTCTGTACACAGAGAGATTCTGCTTTGCCTGAGCACCCACACACTAAATATACCGTAACTGACCCGCCACACCGTTTACAAAAGCCTGAGAAAATAGCACTAGCATTTTCGGTAAAACTGATACCGTAGATTTCAAATGAAAAGCTGACCCTGGGCCAATCCAAAGCCCAGTAAAGTCAATAGAAAGACTCCTGTTGGATTAGACTCTGTTATTCTTAATTTGCCCTTTTGGTGAGCATCAGCAGAAGGCCTAAGCAGAATTCAAGTGGTGTCTAGACCTGTGCACAGAGGTGATTTTTCACTCCCATTCAGGTTTTATTTTTTTCTACAGTGAGGGTTGTAGAGCAGTGTAAACAAATGATTTTTAGGTTTGGGGGCCAAATTGAAAAAAATGTTTTAAGTCAACCTGAAACGTGTTGTTTGGGTTTTGTTTGTTTTGTTTTGCTTTTTTTTATTTTTATTTTTCAGTTTGGAAAAACATTCCAAATATAATCATTTGGAAAAATAATCAAAATGTTTTGTTCGACACAAAACAAAATGTTTCATTTCATTTTTAAGGGGTTCTTAACCTTTAAAAAATAATAAAATTGAAGTAAAACTTGAAATGAAAGGTTGTCCAAATCAAAAAGACAAAACATTTAATTTTGAAAATGTAGACTTTCTTGGATTTTTTTAAAATTATTGTTTTGACTGAAACAGTTAGGTGAATTTGACATGAATTCACAAAATGTTTCAGTCCACACAAATTCACATTTTTTATTTTATTTTTTGGTGGGGGGGTGGGGAGTTTCACCCAAAAAAATTCATTTTGCTCCCAAAGAGAGAATGTTGCAGCCAGAGCCCCACAATTCTAGTATAAATGTAGTGCCCTCCTGGATTCTATTCCCAGACTCACCTGGGAAACTCACCAGAGTTATCTGTCCTCCTGTTTCCGTCTAAAACGGGGATAAAGTGGGCAGCAGGGGATGAATCACTTGATGATTACCTTTTCTGTTCATTCCCTGTAGGGCACCTGTCGTTGGCTGCTGTTGGAAGACAGGATACTGGGCTAGATGGATCTTCGGTCTGACCCAGTCTGGCCGTTCTTATGTTCTTTAATAATAACAACAATAATAATAATAATAATAATAATATTGATAATTAATAGTAAAAATCCCTTCTGAAATGGCAATTTTATAAGTTTAAGTAATGTTTGTAAATATCTTTGAGATACTTGGATGAAAGGTGTTATTGAAATGTTCTCTCTCATATAGCTTGCTTTTTAGGTAGCTCTGAATGGGCCATTTATTTTAGTTGCTCAGTACTCTCACAGCTACAAAATCTAGTTAATTTCTTAACACAGTTTGCTACTTTTTGACAGATTTACCCTGTCTTCCTTGCCACAGAGTAACTTTGGTCGTTTGTAGTGTTTGGTTTTTATGTTCAAATCCCCTTTTCTGATTTTTCCCTAACTGTCTCCTCACTCAGTTTCAGTGCTACTACTGTGCCTTTCAGAGTCTCAGATGTCCTGCTAAACAGTACGGGGGCACCAGAATATTCCCTCCCACAATAAATGAGCAGTCTCTCCTTAACATTCCCTTTCAGTGCACACTAGAAGACGTTCTTGAACTTGTCCGCAGCTATTTCTAATTTGTCTGATCTTCATCAGTCAGTTTAAAGGAGCATAAAATGTCATCTGCCTCATCCGTCACCGTGTGTGTATTAATGTATTTATCTGATTCACTTCCTCTTGCTCCTCTAGGCTTGATGCAGTTCTGAATCTTTCAGATCTCCTAATTTATTTCAGTCACTTTTCAGGCTTACTGAAGTTGAATTTCTCAGGTGGACTAGTCTGAAATGACGCCATGCTCTAGCAGTTCTATAGGCAATTATCATCTTAATACCCTATAAGCCTTGTTTTGTATACTCTCTTTTGGTCTGGTACCAGGCAAAGAGTTCTATTTATACCACCACCCCTCAAAATACTCCTCTTTCTTTATGCCAGCAAAACCATTCTCTGGGGATTGACTGGCATTTCCACCATGTCAGATTGGCATGGCTGCTGCTTCAACCATGTCAGCCAGATATAGACTCATTGTGAACACACAGACTGATAAGTAAGTTAAACTTCAGCTGACCCAAGCAACATATCTAGAGGGGGATACAAACTGGTTCAAATAACTAAGAACTGATCTGAATCTTCACCTGAAACTCAAGCGCAAACCAAGATCAACCTTGTCTATAGTTTGAGCAATAGTTTGGTTCCCTTCTAGAGATATGTTGGCCTGTGTGAAAGGAGTCTGATTACTTCAATCCAGTTCTTCATAGACAGATGAGCATAGCACCAAAGTTGCCACAAGTAGCACTAGCTGGAACTCTATTTCTTCCCTAACAGTTTCAGCAGAGAAACCAGGGATTGAATCATCAAGGGCAATGCTTAATTTGTAATGAAAGAGGTGCCGGGGCTCAAGCAATTATTTTATATTAATAACTAACTGATGCAGCAAAACCACAGGTACCAGGGCTATGAACTGCCAAGCCCAGAGGTGCCGGGGCTCAGCCCTGGTGTCATAAATATAAAGGGGAGGGTAAACCCCTTTGAAATCCCTCCTGGCCAGGGGAAAGCTCCTCTCACCTGTAAAGGGTTAAGAAGCTAAAGGTAACCTCGCTGGCACCTGACCAAAATGACCAATGAGGAGACAAGATACTTTCAAAAGCTGGGAGGAGGGAGAGAAACAAAGGGTCTGTGTCTGTCTGTAGTCGTCTTGGCCAGGGACAGAACAGGAATGGAGTCTTAGAACTTTTAGTAAGTAATCTAGCTAGGTATGTGTTAGATTATGATTTCTTTAAATGGCTGAGAAAAGAATTGTGCTGAATAGAATAACTATTTCTGTCTGTGTATCTTTTTTGTAACTTAAGGTTTTGCCTAGAGGGGTTCTCTATGTTTTTGAATCTAATTACCCTGTAAGATATCTACCATCCTGATTTTACAGGGGGGATTTCTTTATTTCTATTTACTTCTATTTTTTATTAAAAGTCTTCTTGTAAAACACTGAATGCTTTTTCATTGTTCTCAGATCCAAGGGTTTAAGTCTGTGGTCACCTATGCAAATTGGTGAGGCTTTTTATCCAACATTTCCCAGGAAAGGGGGGGTGCAAGTGTTGGGAGGATTGTTCATTGTTCTTAAGATCCAAGGGTCTGGGTCTGTAGTCACCTAGGCAAATTGGTGAGGCTTTTTACCAAACCTTGTCCAGGAAGTGGGGTGCAAGGTTTTGGGAAGTATTTTGGGGGGAAGGACGCGTCCAAACAGCTCTTCCCCAGTAACCAGTATTAGTTTGGTGGTGGTAGCGGCCAGTCCAAGGACAACGGGGGGAATATTTTGTACCTTGGGGAAGTTTTGACCTAAGCTGGTAAAGATAAGCTTAGGAGGGGTTTTTCATGCAGGTCCCCACATCTGTACTCTAGAGTTCAGAGTGGGGGAGGAACCGTGACACCTGGCAAGCTGTGGCACAAATTAAGCACTGATCAAGGAGAGCTGAATCATTCTCTCATCCCTACAGATGGTCCTTCCAAGTTAGAGTTGAGGTGCATTGCTGTGGTGGTGTACAGGGAATTAACATTACTGTTGTCCATGCCTTATCTGCCCTGTGGATAAACAAAGGACTTCAATCTGCAGAGCTGATAATATGGCTCAAAAATAATTGCCCCCAGATTGCTGTTTGCTGCCTACCAAATTTATTAAGAAATACTAAAAGTTAGGACTGGTGAGCAGAGTTGAGGCAAGTACTGATATGTATATTTATTCCAAGAACAGTATATCAGACTCCCTATCTGCCTTTGTGTTATGCCCTTTGTCCAACACAAGCTTAGAGGAATAATTCAGCATTAACAACATAGTTCCACAGATTCTCATTTAATTACATCAAAGTGTCTATTTACTGAATATATTTCCATAGCAGCAGCAAAATGGTGACACAGAAAGGAACTGCGGAATATACTGTCTTTCCTTTTTCTCTTCCAAGTGCAGGTGTTTAAAGGGACGAGCAATATGGACAGGTGAACAGCACACAGATCTGAGACTCGAGAGCTGGGATCTAGCTCTTCTGCTTAACCTACTGTCTGGTTCTGGATTAGTCACTTTAATTTTCTGTGCTTCTATTTCCCCTCCCACTATTGTCTTGTCTATTTAGATGTAAAGCTCTTTGGGGAAAGATTTAATGTGTTTGTACAGCAGCTAGAACTTGGTTGTGGTCTCCTGACACTATTAAAATACTACTACTAATAATAAGATGAAGAAATACACAGGAGAACATGGGAAAAACATCTGCATAGTGAAAGAAAACTCGTCATTAATTTAAATGTGCTGTAAATATTGTTATTGTCCATAGACATTTACTCCCACTTCTATGCTAATATGTCCCCCTTTCTATTATTTTTGTTAATAACATTGTCATGGTGGCTGGGCTGAAACTGAGTGATCCTTTTGTGAAGCAGTTAGAGCCCCTTTTGTGAAGTAGTGATTTTTATTTTCGGTGACAGGATACTCTTTGAGTTTGTTTCTATTTCTGTGGTGTACACACAGGTTTATTTACAGGCAGAAATATCTCAGCAACTACCCTTTGCTGCCAACAGCAGATGAGCTCTGCACTTTATTTAACTGACTTTGTGTCAGCTTCAATTTCTCCACAATTTGGAATGCAGGTCCTCACTGGCCTTTCCAAGGTGTCTTTTGATCTGGCTCGTTGCATGACTGGACTTCACTCTGTTTTGTGCTTTACGTACGAGCTCTGTGGTTTATTATAAAAAAACCCTGTGTGTGGTTTAGGGGGAAAAAAAAGTTAACTATTAACATATATTATTTTCACCCCTCTCTTTGGCCTTGTCTACTCACCAGTATAGTTAACACAGTGTAGAGAAGAGCCACAAGAATGATTAAAGGGTTAGAGAACATGCCTTACTCAAGGAGCTCAATCTATTTAGCTTAGCAAAAACAAGGTTAAGGGGTGACTTGATTGCAGTCTATAAATACTTAGGGAACAAATATTAATTATGGGCTCCTGAATCTAACAGAAAAAATCACAACACGATCCAAGGGCTGGAAGATGAAGTTAGACAAATTCAGATTGGAAATATGACTCACATTTTTAACAGTGAGATTAATTAACCAGTGGGACAATTTACCAAGGGTTGTGGTGGCTCCTCCATCACTGACAATTTTTAAATCAAGACTGAATGTTTGCAACCATGCCTGCACCTTGGGCACAAACAGACAAATACTCTGTGTATTCTGGGGAAGTGCAGGGACATTCCCAACATCCGGTTTAAATTAGAGAAGATTTAGGGCAACATGCTCCTAATCCTCCCTTTGTGATGGACTAAAAATAGGACCAGTGCAGAGCTCTTACACCAGTTTCACAACTTGCTCAAGGAATATTCTCAGGTGGTGGTCTGAGCTTTAAAGTAGGCATATTTTATGCTACCAAAGTAGTGTAAGGACTTGTCTACATTTACCGGGGGGTCAATGAGCGGTGATCGATGCATCAGCGGTTGATTTAGTGGGTCTAGTGAAGACCCACTGCATCGACAGCAGATCGCTCTCCCATCAACTCCTGTACTCCACCAGATCGAGAAGAGTTAGGGGAGTCGATGGGAGAGAGTCTCCCATCAACATCGCGTAGTGAGGACCCCATGGTAAGTAGATCTAAGCTATGTCGATTTGAATTACGCTATTCAGGTAACTTAAATTGCGTATCGTAGATCGAATATCCCCTGTAGTGTAAACAAGGCCTAAAGGGGCAGCAGTTCAGAAAAATTCTTGGGGGAGGGACAAAATTGTGCCTATAGAAAATCAGCCTTAGAACATTATATAGGATTACATTATATCGTGCAAAGTTTGGGGGGAGGAGAGGAAGTAGATCAGGCCCCTGAATAGGAGTGTCAACATACTATGGCCTTGTGGTATTGTATCTTTACCAATCAGAAAAAAAGGGACTGGAAATCTTTAAAAAAAAAAAAATCAGTGTTTGAAGTGATGAAATTTTTAGGCCTAGACAATTTGAATATTTTCAAGTAAGCTTTAGGCAGATAAGCATCTAAACTTTTGAATGACTTATCCTAACTGAACCCCTACACAACTGAGATTTCCCCATCATTAATTATTAAGTGGAAAGAAGGAAGATGTGTCAAAATACATCTATGCCCAAATGTTCTGAATTTTCTGCACACATAATTTGTGCAAATGGAGGAAACTGAGTGTGTAAAAAGTGTGAGCACAGTTCTAAATATCTGGACCAAAGATTTTTACGTTCCCCATGGTAGGACAAAGTATGTGTGTGGAATGACATGAGTACTGTAACTAGCCAGTGGGCCCACTACCTATCTTGAGATTGTGTCTGCAACATACTTGCACTGATTGTGGGATGCTGAGCCTTTCATAGCTATGTCAGTGAGCATTTTCTGGACCAAAGATAGTCAAGAAGTGGAAAGTGATTAATCATCACTCTTTAATGGTGGTTCGGTGGCGTATCTGAAATAAATCAACATTCTAGTTTCAGTTCCTAGAGGACATGTGTCCATTTCATAAAATACCACCTCAGTCTCAGCACAAAACCAAAAGGCTATGGCCCAGATTTTAAAAAGTGACCATTGATTTTGGATGTAGATCAAGAGACACATTGGGACCAGTGGAAGTCAAGGGGAGCTCTGGGTGCTCAGCAACTTTAAAAATCAAACTCAGAGCAGAGAGCAAGAGAAAGAGAGTGCAAACTTAGTCTAGATATTGTAAACCTTAGGGAATTGGGTCCTGAGGGGGCACAATACAATGCTGTAGAATTTGGGGCTATATCTTCTCTCAGTTGAAGTCAATGGCAAAACTCCTGCTGACTTCCAATATTAAATCATCCCTAAAACTTGGCAACTTTGGTGGCAGCAAAAATAAATAAATAAAAATAAAGAACTCATTAGAATAAAATATATCACCTGTGTTTTGCTTTAATTGATTTTTAAAGTACTTGTCAAAGTAAGATAGAGCTGCCAGTTCATGTGTTAATGCAACAATACAGTCTAGCAGTACAGCACTTGCATTTAATCAAAATTTAATCAACTCTAATAAAGTGAACTGGCTAAGGAAAGATAAGGTGGAATTGTGCAGACAAGCATCACATCTGTCTGTCAAAGATGATACTGCAACTGGACCAGCACGATTTTCCTCCCTTCCTCCCCCACCCCCGCCATATAACTCATGTATATATATTTTTTTTGTATTTATTTTTTAACTTAGGGGTTCTTTTTTAAGGGAACCATAGGATGGGACAATTATAATGGTCTTAGGTGATGACCACCACTTTGGGTGACACTAGAGATAGTACTGGGGATGTCCAGAGCTAAAAGGATCAGCTGCTACAGCTTGAGCTAAAACTCTCTTGCTTATTACTGCTAATCGACTCGGAGGGACCTAAAACACATTCACTAGTTGGTTACACTTAGAGGGCAGAAGTCTGGCAGTCGTAAGCCTTGAGTTCTGTTCCTTGTTTTGTCATAAACATATTGTGTGACCTTGGATGAGTCCTTGATGAGTGTGAGTGACTTCATTGTGTGCCCTTGTTGCCAAGAAGGCTAACAGCATTTTGGACTGTATAAGTAGGAGCATTGCCAGCAGATTGAGGGACACATCATTCCCCTCTATTTGGCATTGGTGAGGCCTCATCTGGAGTACTATGTCCAGTTTTGGGCCCCACAGTACAAGAAGGATGTGGAAAAATTGGAAAGAATCCAGCGGAGGGCAACAAAAATTATTAGGGGACTGGAGCACATGCTTTACGAGGAGAGGCTGAGGGAACCGGGATTGTTTAGTCTGCGGAAGAGAAGAATGCGGGGGGGGGGCTTTGATAGCTGCTTGCAACTGTCTTAAAGGGGATTCCCAAGAAGATGGATCTAGGCTGTTCTCAGTGGTAGCAGATGACAGAACAAGGAGTAATGGTCTCAGGTTGCAGTTGGGGAGGTTTAGGTTGGATATTAGGAGGGTGGTGAAGCACTGGAATGCGTTATCTATGGAGGTGGTGGAATTTCCTTCCTTAGAAGTTTTTAAGGTCAGGCTTTACAAAGCCCTGGCTGGGATGATTTAGTTGGGGATTGGTCCTGTTTTGGGCAGGGGGTTGGACTAGATGACCTCCTGAGGTCCTTTCCAACCCTGACGTTCTATGATTCTATGATCTCTCTTGTCTTTACTACATTGGTTTGCACTCCCCAGAATCTTGGTGGATTGTGTGCCTGGCTGGTCCCTCAGTGTAGATTAGAGCAGCCTGAAGACCGTTTTAATTTGCACTGACTCCCAGTGGACTGAGACCACAGTCAGGGATTGCTGGAGTGTCCAGAATCTCTCCCATGCCCTCTTCCCCTGCCATTCCATACACATTGGCAGCTGTGATGAAGGGGGTAAACTTAGGAGCTGTTACATCAGTCGCACAAATTCCAGGGGTTTCCTCCTCCAGTGGTTTTAGGGTCACTCTGTGCTGGTAGTGTTGTATGAAGTGGAAGCAAAGCAGGGAAGAATTGGTACAAAGACCCTTTGTGTCGTTAATGAATCCCTTTATTGTGCTTATTGGTTTAAACTGTGCTAGTTGTTCAGAAATCACTGCAGAGAATTCAGTATAAATTCTGAGAAGCAGTGTCCCTTGGCTTTTTTATGTCAGCATTGCCTGCAGTGGTTTCAGTGTTGTTTGTGAATGAATATGTGATTTTTCTAGTCTGAGGTTGATTGAAATTATTCTTGTCTTCCAAACCAACATGGCAGGCTCTGTGATGGTTTAACCAGGTGCTTCCCAGTGTTTCCCGTGGCATCACCATGTTACCGCTCGGTTGTTAACAAAGCAATGTTCAGCACTGCATGGAGACGTGGTGATTGTATCCCTTTTATCCTCTGTATGTCAACACTGATTTGTGGCAAACTTTTCACCACTGCCCTTAGAAAAGGTGATGGCAACAGCAAGTTGCATCCCATTTCAAATCAGGCCACTCCAATTCAGGGTATGGGAGTGTTGCTTAGCAATGATCATCACAAAGAGAGAAGCCCCGCTAACATTTCCAACGTACAGTGCAGCTCAAGATTTTCAATATATATTTAAAATAACAAAGCAAGACAAGTGAGCGCCTTTCCCAGAAATTGCTAGCGTATGCTCTGAGATCTCCTGCATTTTGCATTATGTCAGTCTGTGTCAGAGGCTTCAGGAAAGGTAATATAGAAGATGAATGAAAGTCTATCATCATAGTGCCAAGATGAAAAAGTGACAGCTCATAATGAAAAGAAAAATAGTTTCCATTTTGGGCCTCTATAAGTAAGAAAGTGACAGAGCCGTGGGAGCTGTGAGGCTGAAAAATGGTCCCTTTGACAGACATGCCTGTAAGTGAAAGTGCATGGGATATAATACTAGCCATAATATAGGGAATAATGATTATTTCAGGGATCACATGATTTGGAATAAATCCTTGAATAGTCTATAGAAAATGGAACTGAAAGGAACATAGGATTAATTTGAGAAATAAATGACTTAGGGATGCATTTTGATCTCTGTTACTATGGGTGTCTATGTAGAGTCACATCACCGGAGTCAATGGAGTGACTTCAGATTTACGCTGGTGTAAAGGAGATGAGATTCTGGACTCTAGTCTCTTGCCTCCTATGAACTTGGAATGGAATGCATTTCATTTTAGAAGGCACAAAAACCTGATGCTATTCAGAAAGGCTCTAGTTGATGAGAGTAGAGATATCATTCACAGAATCTACTGTGAGGCTGTTTTAGAAAGAAAAACACACAAAAAATCTATGATGTTTGCTCTAAAGGGAAGATTTTTAGAAATATTCCCTACTGGAATTGCTTGTTTGCAGAAAAAAGGCCTTCTCTACTGAGGAAGGTTACAGCAGAATAACCTAAGGCATGGGTTTAAACTGTTGCAACCCTCTGTAGGACACTCGTATTTTGGTTTGAGTGGCTTTTTTTCAGGTTAGCTTAAGTCAACTGGGAACTGGTGCTATTTAAACTGAAATAAGCCAACACAGGGGTTTGCATCAATTTAACTATATCAGTTTAAAAACTGATTTAAGTTAAACTGGTACAACTTTCCCATGTAGACAAGCCTTCAGGCAAAATTCACCCCTGTGCAGAAGATCAGCAATATAGAGCTTAAGTGGGAATTACATGATGCATAACTTTCACCCTAAAGCATATTTAAAATGGTTTTCCCTGCATGATTTCCTTCTTCACTAGCATTCCTTGTGAGCAAAGGTTAATAAGGGTAATACTTTGTCCTTCTATAGTGACTTCTATCCAAGGATCTAAGAGAAGTCTATAAATAATTTTCAAGAGTTCAGACTTTTATCAAGATGTTTGTAATCACAGGGGCTGTTTTCAAAAATAAGAGAACATACATTAATTTGTATCAAAATAGTGAAGGTAAGTCAGAATTGTTACCAAAGTTTTACAGATGAAGAAACTGAGACACAGGGAAACTAGGGCCCCAACCATTCAATTACTATGAATGCCCTGGAAGGAAACAGAAAATCATCACTGAAAAAGTTTGCAGATAACACAAAGATATGGGGAGTGGCAAATAATGAAGAGGATGGGTCACAGAGTGATATGAACAGCTTAGTAAACTGGGCAAAAGCAAAGAAGATGGATTTCAATATGACCAAATATGAAGTCATAGAGCTAGAAATATAAAGTAGGTGATATTGGCATTCTGGGGGAGTATATTGGGAAGCAGTAACTCTGAAAAAGACTTGAGAGTCCTGATGGTTAATCAGCTGAACATGAGCTCTCGGAGCAATGCTGTGGCCAAAAGGGCTAATGAGAATGTAGTATATATAAACAGGGAAATATTGAGTAGGAATAAGGAGGTTATTTTACCTCTGTATTTCCCACTTCTATGACCACTTGTGGAATCCTCTGTCCAGTTCTGGGGTCCACAACTGAAGAAGGATTTTGGTAAATTGGAGAAAGTTCAGAAAAGAGCCACAAGAATTATTAAAGGATTGGAAAACACGCCTTATAGTGAGACACTCAAGGAGCTCAATCTATTTAGCTTAACAAAGAGGAGTTAAGGGTGACTTCATAGAATCATAGAAGATTAGGGTTGGAAGAGGCTTCAGGAGGTCATCTAGTCCTACCCCCTGCTCAAAGCAGGATCAACCCCAACTAAATCATCCCAGCCAGGGCTTTGTCAAGCCAAGCCTTAAAAACCTCTAAAGAATAGAATTCCCACCGCCTCCCTAAATAACCCATTCCAGTCCTTCAACACCCTCCTAGTCAAATAGTGTTTCCTAATATAAAATCTAGACCTCCACTCTGCAACTTGAGACCATTGTTTCTTGTTCTGCCATCTTCCACCACTGAGAACAGCCTAGCCCCATCCTCTTTGGAACCCTCTTTCAGGTAGCTGAAAGCAGCTATCAAATCCCCCCTCACTCTTCTCTTCTTCAGACTAAATAACCCCAGTTCCCTCAGACTCTCCTCGTAAATCATGTGCCCCAGCCCCCTAATCATTTTCATTGCCCTCCGCTGGACACTCTCCATTTTTCCCACATCCTTTCTGTAGTGGGTGGCCCAAAAGTGGACGCAATACTCCAGATGTGGCCTCACCAGTGTCAAATAGAGGGGAATAATCACGTCCCTGGATCTGCTAGCAATGCCCCTACTAATACAGCCCAATATGCTGTTGGCCTTCTTAGCAACAAGGGCACACTGTTGACTCATATCCAGCTTCTCATCCCCTATAATCCCCTGGTCCTTCTCTGCAGAACTGACGTTTAGCCAGTCAGTCCCCAGCCTATAGCAATGCATGGGATTCTTCCATCTTAAGTGCAGGACTCTGCATTTGTCCTTCTTGAACCTCATCAGATTTCTTTTGGCCCAATCCTCCAATTTGTCCAGGTCACTCTGAACCCTATCCCTACCCTCCAGTGTAGGGATAGGGTCCAGGTTTGATCACAGTCTATAAGTATCTACATGGGGTACAAAATTTTGACTATGGACTCTTCTTTTTCTGACAGAGAAAGGTAAAATGTGATCCAGTGGCTGGAAGTTGAAACTCAGACTGAAAATAAGGTGTATATTTTTAACAATGGGGGCAATTAACAATTACCCAGGGTCATGATGGATTCTCCATCAAGATAACTTTTAAATAAAGATTGAGTATTTTTCTAAAATAAATGCTCTTGGAATTCTTTTGCGGAGTCCTATGGCCTATGTTATGCAGGTCAGACTAGATGATCAGTGCTCCCTTCTGGCCTTGGACTTTATGGGTCTATGAACTCCTTCCATGCCAGCAGAACTCTGTTCACACAGAGCCACTGAGTTCAAGTCATGACTAGAGCTCAAATCCCCAGTGTTTCTCCCATAGAAATCAACTGCAAAACTCCATTGACTTCAATTTGGATCAGACCCTAAGAGACTTGCCCAAGGTCCCACAAGAAGTGTTTGGCTGTGTCAGGATTAGACTCAGGTCTCCTAACACCCAATTTCTGTGCTATCCTCACAAGCCATTCCTTTTGTTGTCAAACTGCATAAAAGATAGCTTAAGAAAAGTTAAGGGAGGTAAGGAACATGATTACTGCTTTCTATTGTTTCAAGGATTTAAACACTATGGAAGAGATGAATTCTTAAGATGGTCAGGGAACATATATCTAGAACTAATGGAATGGAATTAAGGAATGGAAAAGGGAAAAACAAAACAAAACAAACTTCCTAACTGTTAGACTGCAGAATAGTCTCCCAAGGGAAGCAGTGAAAGCTTCATTGCTTGAGTCACTTAAAACTGGACTAGACAAAGCACTCTGTAATATACTCTAGGGAATAATCCTGTCCTGGTAAAGGGATGCACAAAATAACTCAATGGATCTTTCCTCTATTTGCTTCTTATGATTCCCCTATTTTAGAAACCTCTGTGATGGAACAGAGAGCAGAAAATGTTAACCCTCTTTTCAGCAAGGGGAAGTACGTTTGACAAAATACTGTGAGGGAAAGTCACATAAAATAAAACAGAAAATGATACATTTTCCATAGGTGTTCTTGGATCATCCTGTAGAATATAATAATTATACCATTGTTACCATTATATAATATACCATTATATAATAATTATACCATTGTTAAATAATTCTAAAGGATCGTTCAAAAACATATGTAAAATGGATGGCATTTTCAGTTTTTACAAAAAGAAAAGGAGGACTTGTGGCACCTTAGAGACTAACCAATTTATTAGAGCATAAGCTTTCGTGAGCTACAGCTCACTTCCTCAGATGCATATCGTGGAAACTGCAGCAGGCTTTATATATACACAGAGAATATGAAACAATACCTATTCCCACCCCACTGTCCTGCTGGTAATAGCTTATCTAAAGTGATTTCCAGCACAAATCCAGGTTTTCTCACCCTCCACCCCCCCACACAAATTCACTCTCCTTCTGGTGATAGCCCATCCAAAGTGACAACTCTTTACACAATGTGCATGACAATCAAGCTGGGCTATTTCCTGCATAAATCCAGGTTCTCACATCCCCCCCACCCCCATACACACACAAACTCACTCTCCTGCTGGTAATAGCTCATCCAAACTGACCACTCTTCAAGTTAAAATCCAAGTTAAACCAGAACATCTGGGGGGGGGGGGGTAGGAAAAAACAAGAGGAAACAGGCTACCTTGCATAATGACTTAGCCACTCCAAGTCTCTATTTAAGCCTAAATTAATAGTATCGAATTTGCAAATGAATTCCAATTCAGCAGTTTCTCGCTGGAGTCTGGATTTGAAGTTTTTTTGTTTTAAGATAGCGACCTTCATGTCTGTGATCGCGTGACCAGAGAGATTGAAGTGTTCTCCGACTGGTTTATGAATGTTATAATGTTATGAATGTTCCCTATACCGGAAACCTACTGACCGCTATTCCTACCTGCATGCCTCCAGCTTTCACCCTGACCACACCACACGATCCATCGTCTACAGCCAAGCTCTGCGATACAACCGCATTTGCTCCAACCCCTCAGACAGAGACAAACACCTACAAGATCTCTGTCAAGCTTTCTTACAACTACAATACCCACCTGCAGAAGTAAAGAAACAGATTGATAGAGCCAGAAGAGTTCCTAGAAGTTACCTACTACAGGACAGGCCTAACAAAGAAAATAACAGAACGCCACTAGCCGTCACCTTCAGCCCCCAACTAAAACCCCTCCAACGCATTATTAAGGATCTACAACCTATCCTAAAGGATGACCCAACACTCTCACAAATCTTGGGAGACAGGCCAGTCCTTGCCTACAGACAGCCCCGCAACCTGAAGCAAATACTCACCAACAACCACATACCACACAACAGAACCACTAACCCAGGAACTTATCCTTGCAACAAAGCCCGTTGCCAACTGTGCCCACATATCTATTCAGGGGACACCATCACAGGGCCTAATAACATCAGCCACACTATCAGAGGCTCGTTCACCTGCACATCCACCAATGTGATATATGCCATCATGTGCCAGCAATGCCCCTCTGCCATGTACATTGGTCAAACTGGACAGTCTCTACGTAAAAGAATAAATGGACACAAATCAGATGTCAAGAATTATAACATTCATAAACCAGTCGGAGAACACTTCAATCTCTCTGGTCACGCGATCACAGACATGAAGGTCGCTATCTTAAAACAAAAAAACTTCAAATCCAGACTCCAGCGAGAAACTGCTGAATTGGAATTCATTTGCAAATTCGATACTATTAATTTAGGCTTAAATAGAGACTTGGAGTGGCTAAGTCATTATGCAAGGTAGCCTGTTTCCTCTTGTTTTTTCCTACCCCCCCCCCCCCAGATGTTCTGGTTTAACTTGGATTTTAACTTGAAGAGTGGTCAGTTTGGATGAGCTATTACCAGCAGGAGAGTGAGTTTGTGTGTGTATGGGGGTGGGGGGGATGTGAGAACCTGGATTTATGCAGGAAATAGCCCAGCTTGATTGTCATGCACATTGTGTAAAGAGTTGTCACTTTGGATGGGCTATCACCAGAAGGAGAGTGAATTTGTGTGGGGGGGTGGAGGGTGAGAAAACCTGGATTTGTGCTGGAAATCACTTTAGATAAGCTATTACCAGCAGGACAGTGGGGTGGGAATAGGTATTGTTTCATATTCTCTGTGTATATATAAAGCCTGCTGCAGTTTCCACGATATGCATCTGATGAAGTGAGCTGTAGCTCACGAAAGCTTATGCTCTAATAAATTGGTTAGTCTCTAAGGTGCCACAAGTCCTCCTTTTCTTTTTGCGAATACAGACTAACACGGCTGTTACTCTGAAACCTGTCAGTTTTTACAGTAATTTCCCTAAAAGATGAGTGGTTTACACCCTATTAAATGTGATAGGGGTTTTCCATAAGGATGTAGGTCCATCAATGGTGATTAAATGATTCTCTTTAAAACAAAAAAATAATTAGTTACCCACAGAGGTTTAGATTGGGATCTATTAACAGGAATGACACACATGAGATAATTTTCCAGCCTACTCAGCACTGGCGAGGCCTCTGCTGGAGTACCGTGTCCAGTTTTGGGCACCACACTTTAAGAAAAATGTGGATAAATTAGACAGAGTCCAAAGGAAAGAGACAAAAATAAGAGGCTTAGAAAGCCTGACCTATGAGGAAAGGTTAAAAAAACTGGGCATGTTTAGTCTAAAGAAGAGAAGATCCAAGGGAGACCTGACAGTCTTCACAGTTCTTATAAAGAGGAAGATGATCAATTGTTCTCCATGTCTGCTGAAGGTGGAACAAGAAGAATTTGGCTTAGTCCGCAGTCAGGGAGATTTAACTTAGATATTAGGAAGAAACTTTCTAACTATAAGGATATTTAAGATCTGGAATAGGTTATCTAGGGAGATTATGGACTCCCTATATTTGGAGGTTTTTAAGAACAGGTTAAACAGCTGTCAAGGATGGGCTAGGTATACTTAATCCTGCCTCAGAGCAGGCAGATAGACTAGATGACCTCCTGTGGTCCCTTCCAGGCCTACATTTCTATGATTCTGTAGTTGTGACTGGACTATGTGTCTGTACAGGGGCATATGAGGATGTACCAATATGCCTTACACCCTGCATGGGCTACCCAGGCCTTGAATCTATGTGTCCAGGAGTGATCAGGTTCCATGCACCATTACTCCTCTTCTCCCCAGAGCAGATGGGCAAGGAGCGGCCTTGGCACCATCCCCCCAAGACATCGGCCAGAACAGCTGAGTGGGGGCAGGGGATGATGTAAGTTGCTGCTAGTTACTTACAGTGAAATGCAGGTCCATAGCATCCCACTGCTGCCACTTGGGGGTCCCCTACTGGGATGTTTACTGCACAGAGGGGATAGTTTCACCACTGTGGATCTTTCACTTGGCAGCTGGAAGTGCCATGCTGTTTCACTGTTAGCTGTGAATGGCCCTTAGAACTGGAATAAATGCAAGTGTATTTTACTGGTTTGCATTTTCTCCTTTGCCCAACAGTTAGAGCATTTTACCCTGCTGCAGTGGCTGTTCTTTTGCTCTAAAGTGTTAGTGTTAGGTCCCCCCTGCAAAATCTTACACGCAGGATGCATGTGCAATACCTTCTACTGTGTGTACAAGGCGTGTGATTGCATATGCAATGGCATTTCACTTGGTGTCCCATTAGGGTGACCAGACGTCCCGATAAAATCAGGACTGTCCTGATATTTAGTTGTTTGTCTCGCGTACATCAGTCGAGACGCCATTTGTCCTGATATTTTGCTTCGGCGGCACTCTGGCTTCCCCTCCCCCCCCCTTTTTTTTTTTTTGCTTGGGGCAGCAAAAAACCGAGAGCCGGCCCTGGTGGGGGGTAAGCCTGTTGCTGCCCCCCAATGTGTCCAGATATTTTGTTCTTGTCATCTGGTCACCCTATGTCCCATAGGCTTACACAGCCTATTGCATGCCAAATGAACGAGCAAAGGGATGGAACTTTGGTGAAGTCTTTGAAACTTGAAGTCTTTCAATCAAAATATGAGAACTTCAGTCTCCCAGACAGAGGTTATAGGCCTATTACAGGAGTAAGTAGGTGAGGTTCTGTGGCCTACGATCTGCAGGAGCTCAGACTAGATGATCATAATGGTTCCTTTTGGCCTTAAGTCTATGAGACTGGGAAGCCTTGCTCCTTATTGCTGATTTACTGCAAGATGAGTGCCAAAAGAAGGTGTCAAAAAGCAAGGGGGGACTCTATGGCTAATGACTTGGCACCTACCTAGAGCCTGCCGTGAACGCAGTTGGCTCTGTGGGTTTTTCCAGTGGAGTTTTGCACTCATGAGCCCTAACTGAATGCTTATCCAGCACACATTCAGCTCGAGCTCAGAATGTCCCATTGACCTGAATACCATTGGAGAAAGCTCAATAGTAGCTGGAGTGTGGATGCAGTCCCATCTCCAGAGCTCCTCTCTGCTGACACAGCCTTGAACTCCAGTGCTGTTTCTTGGGCAGTGCATTTCTGTCAGCTAAAGACTGGATCTGAAACCACAAGTCACTGCACACCGGTCAACAAATTAGCTACAAAAGGAAAACAAGCTTTCAAATGCTATTGACCCAGAGAGGACTTGGTGAGTCAGGGTCAACCCTATGAGATGCTGAGAAGTCAGTGGGAGCTAAGGGTAATCGCCTTCTCTGGAAGTGCTTCATTCCTCACATGGAATATTTTCAGCGGACTGGTTTTCTGTCGGAAGATGCTGCCTAGTTGAAATCAAAATGTTTCATGGGAATGTGTTGCATTTGATGGAAATTTGGATAGAATGTTACTAAATGATTCAAAATTGAAACAAATATTTTGTTTGCACTTTCTTTCTTGTTTCTGTTATATTAATCAATGTTTATTGAGCTAAAACATTTCATTGCAAAATCATCTCAATGCTGCCAAACCAAAATATTAAGTAATTTCCATTCAACAAAATATTTTGCAATTTCGATGGTTTGTCCCTATTTGTGACGAAAACAAATTTTGAAATGTCCGAATTTCCTGCTGCATGGACATTCTTTTTTCCAACCATCTCTGTGCATATGCTTTTAGGAGTGAAAGTCTCCATATCCTATTCCCAATCTCTCAGTCCTCACACTGTTTGGATCAACTGGGAATTTGGTATAGATCCCCACTTACCACATGAACATTTATTCTCATTGCTTATAGGGCTTTAATTTCAAAGTTGACAAGTTACCTAGGATCCCTATAGGTGAAAGTGCACATTTTTAATTTAAAAATAGAAACCCTTTTAAGCCCACATTTTGAAACTTGATTTTGGATGCCTCCGTTTTGGGGTGCCCATTCAAAGCACCACAGGGAACTCAAGCTGGGCACCCAAAATCATAGAATCATAGAATATCAGGGTTGGAAGGGACCCCAGAAGGTCATCTAGTCCAACCCCCTGCTCAAAGCAGGACCAATTCCCAGTTAAATCATCCCAGCCAGGGCTTTGTCAAGCCTGACCTTAAAAACCTCTAAGGAAGGAGATTCTACCACCTCCCTAGGTAACGCATTCCAGTGTTTCACCACCCTCTTAGTGAAAAAGTTTTTCCTAATATCCAATCTAAACCTCCCCCACTGCAACTTGAGACCATTACTCCTCGTTCTGTCATCTGCTACCATTGAGAACAGTCTAGAGCCATCCTCTTTGGAACCCCCTTTCAGGTAGTTGAAAGCAGCTATCAAATCCCCCCTCATTCTTCTCTTCTGCAGGCTAAACAATCCCAGCTCCCTCAGCCTCTCCTCATAACTCATGTGTTCCAGTCCCCTAATCATTTTTGTTGCCCTTCGCTGGACTCTCTCCAATTTATCCACATCCTTCTTGAAGTGTGGGGCCCAAAACTGGACACAGTACTCCAGATGAGGCCTCACCAATGTCGAATAGAGGGGAACGATCATGTCCCTCGATCTGCTCGCTATGCTCCTACTTATACATCCCAAAATGCCATTGGCCTTCTTGGCAACAAGGGCACACTGCTGACTCATATCCAGCTTCTCGTCCACTGTCACCCCTAGGTCCTTTTCTGCAGAACTGCTGCCTAGCCATTCGGTCCCTAGTCTGTAGCTGTGCATTGGGTTCTTCCGTCCTAAGTGCAGGACCCTGCACTTATCCTTATTGAACCTCATCAGATTCCTTTTGGCCCAATCTTCTAATTGGTCTAGGTCCTTCTGTATCCTATCCCTCCCCTCCAGCGTATCTACCACTCCTCCCAGTTTAGTATCATCCGCAAATTTGCTGAGAGTGCAATCCACACCATCCTCCAGATCATTTATGAAGATATTGAATAAAACCGGCCCCAGGACCGACCCTTGGGGCACTCCACTTGATACCGGCTGCCAACTAGACATGGAGCCATTGATCACTACCCGTTGAGCCCGACAATTTAGCCAGCTTTCTACCCACCTTATAGTGCATTCATCCAGCCCATACTTCCTTAACTTGCTGACAAGAATACTATGGGAGACCGTGTCAAAAGCTTTGCTAAAGTCAAGAAACAATACATCCACTGCTTTCCCTTCATCCACAGAACCAGTAATCTCATCATAAAAGGCGATTAGATTAGTCAGGCATGACCTTCCCTTGGTGAATCCATGCTGGCTGTTCCTGATCACTTTCCTCTCATGCAAGTGCTTCAGGATTGATTCTTTGAGGACCTGCTCCATGATTTTTCCAGGGACTGAGGTGAGGCTGACTGGCCTGTAGTTCCCAGGATCTTCCTTCTTCCCTTTTTTAAAGATTGGCACTACATTAGCCTTTTTCCAGTCATCCGGGACTTCCCCGGTTCGCCACGAGCTTTCAAAGATAATGGCCAGTGGCTCTGCAATCACAGCCGCCAATTCCTTCAGCACTCTCGGATGCAACTCGTCCGGCCCCATGGACTTGTGCACGTCCAGCTTTTCTAAATAGTCCCTAACTGCCTCTATCTCCACAGAGGGCTGGCCATCTCTTCCGCATTTTGTGATGCCCAGCGCAGCAGTCTGGGAGCTGACCTTGTTAGTGAAAACAGAGGCAAAAAAAGCATTGAGTACATTAGCTTTTTCCACATCCTCTGTCACTAGGTTGCCTCCCTCATTCAGTAAGGGGCCCACACATTCCTTGGCTTTTTTCTTGTTGCCAACATACCTGAAGAAACCCTTCTTGTTACTCTTGACATCTCTGGCTAGTTGCCATGTTTGAAAATATGGACCTGACTCTTTAGATTTTTTGTTTTAAATAATAAGCAATGTAGTCACAGCTGTTGCTCCCAAACATGACTGCATCAGGAAATAGCTAGCTCTCTGATCACTAATCCTAGCTGTTCCAACAAAAGACAGCTACACTGCAAAACTCTCTATGCAAGCGTTGTCCTCATCCTTCCCAAGAAGGGAGCTAGTAATTTACTACAAACCTGGATTCTGTGTACACAGAGCAAATTGCAAATTTGTGTACACAGAGCAGATTGCAACTATCCCAATCTGTAGTGGAAACCTAGAACTTTTCATCTTCAGAGCACTTGGCAAACACTGAATTGATATCACTGCTGGGTTAAGTGTGGGCAACTCCACTGACTTCTTTATGCCTGTGGTGAACCTGATCAATGAATTAATTACTCCATGTAGCATCCATGTTAGAGAGAGAAGCAACATTACATGTGTTTTCCAAAAGGGGAAAGTGAGGCAGAGATATTCAATGTCTTGCCAAGGGCACAGGGGAAAAAAGCATTAGAGGCCAGATTCAAATCTGGGAATTTCTGTCTCATTTTAGGCCACCAGGCTACAATTCTCCATCATGAGCACAGAGATGTGACCCTGAAAATTACAGACTATATGCATGGCAGGCAGACCACTGGGATCTTTGAATACTGGGACCTTCTTCGGTGACACCACAACATTAATGGCCAGATGCTGTCACTTGCTAACTACTCCTTTAAAAGTTAAGATCCTGCTCAATCTGCACACAGGGGGAACTACTTGCCAGTATAGGTGACGGTCACCATGTACCACACGAAACACGGCATGCGGCTATTCCTGACCTGGAAGCAGTGTGCTGTACAGCTCTGGTCTATCTGCACTGAAACAAAATCACTGTTTCTAATCCTTGCAGTAGGAAATAGATTCCGTGTCACTTGCGGCAGCTGCAGTTAGTATGGGCGATTGGTTAGAATGGATAAAAACAGATTTCCCAAGCCAACTGTATTCAATGCAACATATTTTTCTTATGTTTAATGGAACAGAAATTTTTATTTTAACAGGCATTTGTGGGCACTGCTAGTACTCTGCCTAGGGAGGGGAGACCTGGGCAGGGAGAGCTAGCGGGTGAAGAACTAAAATGAGTTTTATAGTAAAATTGGAAAAGTACTGAGATTCTCTCTCTGCGCTCTGCCCTTCACCACCAATGAGACAGTCATTAGCAAGAAAAAAATCCTTCCATGCCCAGCTGCATCTCAATTAACCCTTTGCCGGGGACAGCCCATACTAATGTGTTGTACTTTAGTGAAGCACTTGGCTTTAGTAACTCCAACCTCCTGGCATTGCAACGCTAGGCATAAGCCGAGGCTGTTAAAGAGAACAATTCTTCATGATCAGTCCTGGATGCTTGCTCAGTAGCAATCAGTGTATGAGAGAGTCAGAATGCATTCAGCAGGTACACCACCCGACTGTCACAAACCCTCCAACTAGGAGGTGACTCACAAGCTCTTGTATACTCACTAATTAGGTTCTTAGCTGGCTGGAGTTTTCCTCGTTCTTAATGGTCACTTTCCTGACACTGAGTTCTGTGCTAAATAGACATGAGCATCTTTCCTCCATTTCCTCTTCTGTTACCGAATCTCCTTTGCATATGGAAGCAGAGGCAGAAGAGCAGCTTGTAAGGGATATGCAGCATCTTAAAGCCTTAGGAGAGCTTCTCAATGGACTATGAGGCCAACATGAGCCTCAGAGACCCTTACAGGCTAGATTGTGCGCTTGTTTTACTTGTCTGAAGAGGGGAATAAAGGGAGTAAGATCACACACACACTCTTGCTTGGCCAAGTATGATCTACCCAGATCTTAAGTCTGGTGTGGAGAGCAACCTCATGTGAGAGAGAGGGCAGGGAAGGGACATCGGGAGGGTGGAGCCTTCGCTCCCCCTTCTCACTAGCCATATGTAAGAGAAAAACTAAACTGAACTTCTTCAAGGGCTAGGGTAGCTTACTCTCTCACCCACCCCATCCAAACAAGAAGAGAATGGGGTAGACATGAAGATGTGATCACTTTCTCCCACTACAGCTGTCAGTGGACTCAAATGAACTCCCACTAAAGGTGAATTTTACAGTCCTGAGCAGACTCACCACCACCAGGTGTTTCCACGTTGGCAGCTGCTGGCATAGATGCTGCGATGAATCTAGCCCCATCTCTTCTTTCAGAGTAGAATTCACTCCTGTTCAAGGCCTGGTGAACCACTCAAGTCTCACTTAAGCCCTATTTTGATCCTTTAATTGTCACATAGTCTCTCTGCACAGGAGTGAATTACCGCCTCTGGGAGCACTGATGAAGCATGAAGCCTAAGGCCATCCTATAAACTCAGCTAGGCAAATTAGACGACAGAAATTAAAGGTACAGTCACGCTTTTGCTTTCAGTCCCAACTCTTTAGAGTGTGCTGAGCTTTTTTTAAGTCACATTGTAAAGAGAGTTTTTTAAAGGCTTTTCCTCGAGGAACCTATTTCCCCCCCCCCCCCGCCCCCGGCTGTTGTGCCCACACCTGCAGAGTTCTAGTGGGCATCTTATTTTGTTATGTTTTTTAGCTCATGGATTGTCTGTCTGTGAATCATTCAGAGGCACTGGGCCAGGTTTTGCTTTTAGGAGCAAGGGGTGATCCTGTAGTGACGTCATGCAATAACCGTACAATTTTGATTAAGATTTGTTTAGTGTGTGTAGCTCCAGATTAGATTAAACTAATGTTTTAAGTCACATTAGGTGGTGTTGGTGTTTTTAATATATTTGTCTTCTAATGGCATCGCCACAGGGTTGTTCAGGTGTCTTAACTACATATTTCTTACTTTAAAATATTTTGATTTCTTTTATGCATCACCTTAATTCTGAATTTGTTGGGTTCACAATGTTTGGTTTGGGGATAATTACTGTAATGTTTTTGTTTGTTTTTTCCCTAAAGTGACTGATACATCTAAACTCCACATTCACATAGTTTATCTTTTGGGATTTCCTTACTTTTTTTTTTATTATTTATTATTACAAATTTCATCCACAAACGCTAAACAAGACTCCCAAAGAGAACGTTCCCACATGATATTTCTAATGACTTGTAGTATTAAGCTTAAATCATTCTTTTCATTTTTAAGAGCAGATTCCCTGGTATGTTCAAAGCAGCCAGACAGCACCAGCCAGTGAAGCTGAGTTCAGACATTTTGCATCATTAAAGCAATGCAAAGCAGCAAAAACCTACTGGTCAATCTGGGCCTAAATTTGAATTGATTTATTGGTTAAAAGGGCTGGGTTAGCATGAAGGGAGAACCAGGAGAGCTCAGTACCTGACTCGCAATCTGCCTGTGCTTTAAAGTTTCTGCCTGTATTCCCCTGGCAGTACTGTCTCAGTGCCCAGGGGAATCAAGACAGCATTGCCATAGTGTTAAGAGCAAGGCCATACAGCTATTGAAGCACTGGGGATGGGCATTGTGGGCCTGCCCACATCTAAAAACCCCTCCCCTCAGCTTAAGGGGAGGAGTCACTGGACCCAGGCATCAACTAAGTGTAACCCTTCTGCCCGTCAGAGTTGGCAGCAACAAGGGCCGGGTACAGTATCTAGGGGTTCCATTCCAATAACACAATGCAAAACCGGCTCGAGCCCCCACCCAGTGACCTGGGACAAATATATACCACCCCCGCTAGGCGCCTCCAAGAGGCAATACTTCCCCTCTCACAAGCACATAGTCTGAGTGTAGCAAAAAGCCTTTTAATAACAGAGAAAAACAATGGGGGCATTATATTGGGGAAACACCACCACCAGGATTCATAACACAACCCATGAGCAAAAAACCCACCCCAAGCAAATTGGGGCATGTCCTTTCCCTTTGGTTCTTGAGTCCAGTAACCCCAAATCACCCAAAGTCCCAAAAGTCCAATGACCCAAAAGTCTCTGTCCCTGGTCAGGGCAGCCCCAGAGTTCGAAAGTTTATCTGCAGAGTTTTACCTCCCAACCTGGGTGGAGATGGGGGCGGGGAGTTAAGAAGCACCTTACGTGGGCCAAAGCCGATTGCCCCACCTCTCCATGGGGCTCCGTTCTGCCAGCCGCCCCCATGAGCTGCTCCAGGCATCCAACAAACTGCTCTGCTCGCTGTCCCGCAAACTACAATGCTCTGCTCCACAAGCTGCTCTGCTCGCCGTCCCACAAACTGCTCTGCCATATCTCTTCAGGCTCCCGCACTACTTAACACAATGCTCAGCGATTTCTGCTCTTAGTGAGTTCAGCTCTTTTGTGATTTCAGCTTGTAGTAGGGGAGCCTCAGTGCTGGTGCACCATTAGCCCAAAGTGAATTCAGCTCCGCAGCCTGTAACTAGACTCCTAATAGAATCAAAAGTAGCTCTGATATTCCACAGTGGAGAGAGGAGGAAGTGCAATTAGTATGTAAGGCCCTCACCCAGGGGCCCATGCCACCAAGTATTACTACCCATCCCCAACCTCTCTTCATTCACAGAGAATTGGAACCCATGTCCCTTGCCTAGCGAGTGCTCCTTAGTTGATGGTGAGTCCCTCCATCATAACAAAAGGCCAAGTACAGTTCCACTGTCCTTGATTCCCATTATCAGGGTAATAACAATTTATTCTTCCTGCCCCAATAACAGAGACACTGGGGATCCGACAGCAGCCAAAATGACCATTTGGGCAGCTATGGCCTCATTCTAGGCGTGGTGGGTGTGCCTATGCAAATTAAATCAGCCCCTGAAGTTCTTTTCCACAGCTTGCCACACCTCACCACCAGATGTCAGGGTGGAGCTCATCCTGACTCTGCTTACATCAGCATGGGGGACAACTAATCAAAAACAGGAATGGGAGTGGGGATCACAAGTTCAAAATCAGGGACACCAAGCAGAGAACCCTGGACAGCACCCACCACTCCTCAAAGGCATCCAGGGAGCCAGTGAACACGGCCCAGAGGAATTCTGCCTGGACACGTGACTTAAGGAAGGATCTGAAGTAGGCCCCACAGCTGTGGACCCCCCCTCAAGGCCGTGCAGCCTAAAGAGCCAGCTTGCCTGCCTAACGGACCGCCCTGCCTGAAGAAGCTAGCAGGTCCCTTCTTAAGCCCAGCAGAAGCAATAGCTTGCTGGTTGCTCAATGCATGTGCCCATGGATTCTCTGTCCCCCTTTACTTTCCTCACTCCAAGCCTTGCTCCTGCCCTGCTCCAGCGCAGACCCCATGCTGCACCAAGCTTCGCTCCAGCAGAGACCCTACTGTGCACATGGCTTTGTTCCAGTCCTGTCCCACCTTCACTCCTGCCTTTGAACCATCTCTGCTCCTGTCTTCTGATTCTGGCTCTGATTCCTGGCTCTGACTCTGTCTCGCCCCCTGGCTCTTGCATTTGGACTCTGACTCTTGCTCCAAGCACTAGGCCAGACCACCTATGCAGGGCCAGCCTTAGGGCAAATAGCACCCTCGGCAAACTTGTATTTTGGCACCCCGGACCCCTGCTGCCACCCCGGGCTCCCCATGACAGGTCAGCAGCCCAGGGGGAGGCGCGGCGACAGGAGGGCACCAGAGGGCTGTGATGATGGAGGAGCATGGTAACCCGAGAGCCCCAGAAAGGGGTGATGGAACCAGAGGAGTACAGATAGAGTCTCACAGGATGTGGGGTGGGGGGGCAGTGACTTGGGGGAATCAGAAGGTCAGATCTCTCCCCACATCCCAGTACTGAGCACCTTCAGTATTCAAGTACCCATCCTCAGTCCCAGGGAAGGTGAGTTATCAGGGGCAGGGAGGAGAGGTTAAAATGCAAATGCTTCAGCACACTGGAGGTGGCTAGGATGGGTTGTGACGTTGGAAGGTTCACTCCTGAAATACCCCCAACCCCCTCACTGACACCTCTCTTTGGGATGAGCAAGGAAAAGGGAAAACCCCTGAGAGCTGGGGAGTACGGAGAACTGAGAGACAGAGTGTGTCATGGAGGAAGGGAACCTTGAAGACCTGTGGGACACCATGAGAACTGGGGAACATGGCAGGGAGGTCATGGTGGGACCTGGGGGGCAGAGGGAGCAGAACCCTGGGAGCTGGATGTGTATGAAGGGAGGCTGGGACCTGGGGGCACAGGGAGGGGCCCCCCGGGAGCTGCGGTAAGTACACTCCCAAACTTACGTGTCTCTTTCCCCTGCAGTTTCAGCTCCCTTCCCTTCCCTTCCCTACCCAGAAGAGGCTGGCAACTTCCAGCTCCCGTTATCCAGCTGAGATGCCACGCTTGACTTCCATTGGGTGGCATCACTTTCATTCAGGCTGCCCGTGGAAGGAGGAAGGGCCCAGACTGGGCACAGTCCCAGAGGGTGGGATCGGGGGAAGAGCCTGCTGGCTCACAGAGTGTGGAGACGGGACTAGGAGCTGGGCTGGGAAACCATTTGGACCAGCAAGCAGTGGGCCTCTGCTCAGGAACAGGGAGGCAAATGCTTCACAGGCAGCGAGGGGGAGCCCGAGCCCCTTGCCTCTTCACCACAGTACCCTCCTGATCACGCACCCTGGGCAGTCACCCAGGTTGCCCACCCCTGAGGCCGGCCCTAAGTCTTTGACCCGTTATCCTGACACATAGGAAGCCTGTCAAGGCAGCCATGGACCCTTTAAAGATTAGTGAGAGTTGACCCAACTAATTTCCCAGTGAGAACTCTTGACACACATGTCCCATCTCCCTCATATTACAGAGTCATTACAACCAAGGGAGTTGTTACATTCAAATTAACTTGAGAATCATAGAATATCAGGGTTGGAAGGGACCTCAGGAGGTCATTTAGTCCAACCCCCCGCTCAAAGCAGGACCCATCCCCAGTTTTTGCCCCAGATCCCTACATGGCCCCATCAAGGATTGAACTCACAACCCTGGGTTTAGCAGACCAATGCTCAAACCACTGAGCTATCCCTCCCCGCAAAGGAGCACAACGCCAGGGCAGGAACCAAGCCCAAAATGAAGATGCTCTGCCGCACTACACCTACTGCGTTCCTCGCACACATGCGCGCCGTGGAAGAGCACACGAGCTTCACAGCATTGTAGGCACCCAGGAGGGCACAGGCGCAAACGCTCCACCGTATGAGGCAAACGCACATGCGTCCTACACCAAGGATCGAAGCTGGGAGAAGAAGGATGGTTATTGGTTGAGTTACATGCCATGTTCCAATGGCCTGGCATAAGCACTGTGATGTTAACCTGAGGCTTATTGTAGCGCCTACAAGTATTACAGTTAGATACAATAGTTAATATCTTAGCTTACTTACAAGCTAATTTCTTCAAAATGTAGCCTCCGCATAAGCTTTCAATAAATGTTAACTGTATGTGATGCCTGAAGTGTTTTCTCTATTCCCTTGTTAAGGTCATTCGGGACAAAGAAAAGACTGACATGGATTCTACATTTCTTAAAAGACCCATTTTTAAATTAATTTTAATTTATAAGCTAATTAACAAATTTACTTGTAAATTCTCAGAAAGTTCATTCAGTACTCAAGGAGTAAGTGCTGTAAATTCAAGGCTGTATTTTTTCATGAAAACAAAGAGGTTGATTCCCTTCTTTAAGTGAAAAATAAAACTCAGCTTTGAGAGTTTCTACCACCTCCCTAATAACAATAATAAACCTTAGCTGAACCATTTTGGTCTAAAAATCAGCCTAGAAATCATGTGAAAACATGCTCTATCAATATTCCTAGTACCTCTTGGATTTGACAAGCTTGGAATTATGGCAAAAATTACCTTTTTTGTGTTTGTTGGTTCTTCCACTTCCCATCCTGCACAAACTAATCAACAGTTAAAAGTAATTGGCAATGTATTAAAAGCCAACCCAACTTTTTCAAACCCCTAAAGGAATAAAGCAAAAACTTCTCCTTCCATTCTAATCTGGGCAAAAGTTCAAGATGGGTTTAAAATAATAAATAAGCCTCTTTTTAATTAATTTTACATGATAAATAAAACACACACCCATTCAGAAAAATGGGGAAACAATTTATAACCAAATAGAAGAGCAAACACATCATGAGCAGGAAAAATGATGCCTTCCAGCAAAAGCAGAGTGAGGGAGGATAGTAAAGCAAACAGAAAATAAAAGAGCAAATAAAAATTGAGAATTGTAGAAGATGGATAAGTAAGCAGCCAGATTATAAATTCACAAGCCCACCTTGCAGGCACTATTAATACCTTAATTTGCTACAATCACCAATGTACATGGGACGTGTTTACTCCAAGGAAAAGAAAGAGTCATTTCTCAGTTCTGACTAAATATGCTACCAACACATAAATTATATCTATCCAAATTCATGAAACCATGTCTTTTCTTCCCTTCAAAGCATTGTGTTCAGAAACAGTTGTGATACCTGTTCAAATACTTTAATTAATCTGATACCCATACCTCTAGAAATTGATGCCTTTTAGCTACAGAGCACCCATTTCATGGATGACAGCAGTGTCAGCTTCTGCCATTGCACCCTCTAGGAACTATCCCCAGTGCGGGGGAGGGTATTTCAGTTTCTGTGCCTAGTCATATCTTAGTACCTTGCCAACCAGGGAATTGATTACCATGGTGACTTTAGGATGTGAACTAGAGCTCTTTGAAAAATTTTTGAGAGACCAGTTTTCTTTCAGAAACTGCAATTACAGAAATCTAAATGTTTCACGGGAATATGTCGATTTTGAGTAAACGCTCAGTGGTTCTCAACCCACAGCCACATAACACAGAGAGCTGCATATGTGTCCCACTATGGTAAAGAGGTTGAGAACCACTGCTCTATAGGAATGTGTCCAAATTGTTTTGACTTTCTCATTTTGTTTCATTTCATTTTGATGTTTATATTATATTTTAATACACTATATATATATATATATATATATATATATATATATAATTTTTGTATAGCCATTATTTTATGTCATTTCAACATTATCAAAATAAAAAGTTTTAACCTTATCAAAACAGAATATTTTGTCAATATAAAAATAAAATGATTCAATGTTATTGAAATAAAATAATTGTTTTTCTGACCTGCAATGTCTCAGAATTTCTGAGAAATTTCGAATTTTCAACTTTTTAATCAAATGCAAAGGAAAATAAAAAAGATTTTGAAACCTTTGAATTTCCCACAGAACAGAAATTCCACTCGCCAACCAGGTGATATATTCTCCTCTGTCCACCAGGAACTGTGAGGAAATTAAGTGCCAACATAACATACACCATCAAACAGCCTTCACATTATAAAATTGTCACCAGATGATCCTATTAGGAGATGTCAGAAGAGAAAGCATGAAGATGTTTGAAAATGTAACAAAGATAAAATGAAGATAATTATCACTGACAGAGTGGAGTCAGAACTCCACCTCTCAATAGCATATAAGAGACAAGTTGGTCAGTTTTAGGTCATGAAGGACCTTAAAACTGAAGATGAGTAGTTCATGTTTGATGTGATGGAGCTAGAGGAGCCATTGGAGGGATGTAAAGAGAGGAGTGACATGGCCAAAGTGGTTAGCCAGGAATATGACCCTTTCAGCAGCATTTTGAATGGACATAAGTGGGACAAGATGGTACTTGTCAACCTTAGAGAAGAGGACACTGCAATAGTCAAAACTTGAGATAATAAAGGCCTAGACAAGTGTTTTAGCTCCATGGATCAAGAGAAAAAGGCTGGCTCTTAGAGATTTTATCAAGGAAGAAGTGGAAAGATTTAGATATGGCCTGGATATGAGGATCTAGATAGAGGGCTCAGTTGAAGATGAAATCCAGATAATAGGTCTGAGCGATAAAGGAGGATGGTGATATTGTACATTATAATGATAAGAAGAACTTTGGAGTAGAAGTTGAAGTTGGAGTAAAGTTACCCATAGTGTTGTATGTGGTGAGTCTTATCAGCAGAAGTACATTGCTATGGCAGTTGGAGCCAGGCAAGCAAGCCAGCAACACTTGTCTGTATATTTCTCAGCATCAAGTTCAGTGAAGTGTTTACTGTAACATAAACAGTCTCCAGTATCTTTTCTTACATTATAATAGCAACATCTATTATATCCATTGTGACTGAGAAAGGAGGTGGGGAGGAGGGTTTGGAGGAAAAGATAAAGAGTTTTGGCCAAGTTGAGCTTAAGCCATTGGTGGAATGTTCATAAGGAAATGTCAGAAAGAGAGGTTTAAATTTTAATATGGACAGAAGGAGATGGGTGGAGAGGTAGATATGTGAGTTGTCTACATAGCGATGATCGTTGAAGTTGTTTTTTACAGATGGGACTATCCAGAGACAAGGTGTTTAGAGGGAGAAAGGAAGGGACCAAGGATAGAACTCCCACAGAATGTTGGAGGGCAGAAGACAAGGTTCCTCTGAATGAAACTCAGAAGGAATAATTAGAGAGAGGGGATTTTGTGAAGCACTCTTCTTTAACCTCACATTTTGTTTCTTAAATTACAGGTTAAAAAAGAAAAAGAAGAAGCAAAGCCTGAAGGAGGTGTCTGAGAGTAGTTACAATGGACCTTAACACAGAAAAGCAATGTTCATTGTGTGTACCAGCTGATAACTGTTCTTTGTTATGACCTTTATCTTCACTTGTGAGGACAGACCTGATAACTCACTCCTGGCTCTTCCACGTAAGCATTATCATTCCTCCTTCATTCGTTCACAAAGATAAATGTCACACAGACCTTAGCCATTATATACACAGTTATAAATGTATTATTACATCCTCTATATCCATTATAGCCACAGTTATCTACTCTAATTCTTCAAGGAGCTCTATTATCCATGATTTATTAAATAGGAATTCAGCTCAGTGGTCCATCTATCAAGTGTCTTGTTTTACCTGTTTCTGCCAATACCCACCATGTGCTAGGGGCTGTATGCACTTCAAAATAGGCACAGTCTTACCCTGGAGCCTCACAAGTCAAAAAGACAATGAACAAAGAGGTAAAGGATAGGAAGAAAGGGTATAGCTTGCAAGTGAAGTGGGTTAAGTGGCAACTGGCCACATCATTAACAGGAAACAGATTTTTTGTAATTAGTTATATTATCCCCAGTTGCCCCTTTGCCTAGTCCCTATTCAGTAATTAGATCATGAATTGTAGGTGTCATGATAGATGAGGGTCTTCAGGAGGGGGTGGGAGGTGTAAAGGTTGTTGACCAGTTCAAAAAGGGCATTTATTTGTCAACCCCAGGTATTCAAAAATAAAGAGTTAGGTCCCCAAAATCATTGGATTGGCTTAAAAATCATGAGATCTAGGAAAAAATAATACATTTGAGGCTCTTTTTGTTTGACTTCTCATTTCTGATACTTTCAAATGGACTCAGGTCACAATTTAAGGCTCTTCACTGCAACTGCTAAGACTATATTGTTCTTTTCAATGAAAGTTGAGATTCACCTAATCAATTGACTTCAGTAGCTGAGAACTTTAAGAAGGAAATGAAGTGTCTCTGAGTGTCTCTGGATTAAGTTTAGAAGTGTGAGCAACAAGAGTGATGTAGTGGTGGGAATCTGCTATAGACCACCGGACCAGGGGGATGAGGTGGATGAGGCTTTCTTCCGGCAACTCGCAGAAGCTACTAGATTGCACGCCCTGGTTCTCATGGGTGACTTTAATTTTCCTGATATCTGCTGGGAGAGCAATACAGCGGTGCATAGACAATCCAGGAAGTTTTTGGAAAGCATAGGGGACAATTTCCTGGTGCAAGTGCTAGAGGAGCCAACTAGGGGGGGAGCTTTTCTTGACCTGCTGCTCACAAACCGGGAAGAATTAGTGGGGGAAGCAAAAGTGGATGGGAATCTGGGAGGCAGTGACCATGAGTTGGTTGAGTTCAGGATCCTGACACAGGGAAGAAAGGTAAGCAGCAGGATACGGACCCTGGACTTCAGGAAAGCAGACTTCGACTCCCTCAGGGAACGGATGGGTAGGATCCCCTGGGTGACTAACATAAAGGGGAAAGGAGTCCAGGAGAGCTGGCTGTATTTCAAGGAATCCCTGTAGAGGTTACAGGGACAAACCATCCCGATGAGTCGAAAGAATAGTAAATATGGCAGGCGACCAGCTTGGCTTAACAGTGAAATCCTAGCGGATCTAAAACATAAAAACGAAGCTTACAAGAAGTGGAAGGTTGGACATATGACCAGGGAAGAGTATAAAAATATTGCTTGGGCATGTAGGAATGAAATCAGGAGGGCCAAATCGCACCTGGAGCTGCAGCTAGCCAGAGATGTCAAGAGTAACAAGAAGGGTTTCTTCAGGTATATTGGCAACAAGAAGAAAGCCAAGGAAAGTGTGGGCCCCTTACTGAATGAGGGAGGCAACCTAGTGACAGAGGATGTGGAAAAAGCTAATGTACTCAATGCTTTTTTTGCCTCTGTCTTCACTAACAAGGTCAGCTCCCAGACTGCTGTGCTGGGCATCACAACATGAGGAGTAGATGGCCAGCCCTCTGTGGAGAAAGAGGTGGTTAGGGACTATTTAGAAAAGCTGGACGTGCACAAGTCCATGGGGCCAGACGAGTTGCATCCGAGAGTGCTAAAGGAATTGGCGGCTCTGATTGCAGAGCCATTGGCCATTATCTTTGAAAACTCGTGGCAAACGGGGGAAGTCCCAGATGACTGGAAAAAGGCTAATGTAGTGCCAATCTTTAAAAAAGGGAAGAAGGAGGATCCTGGGAACTACAGGCCAGTCAGCCTCACCTCAGTCCCTGGAAAAATCATGGAGCAGGTCCTCAAAGAATCAATCCTGAAGCACTTAGAGGAGAGGAAAGTGATCAGGAACAGTCAGCATGGATTCACCAAGGGAAGGTCATGCCTGACTAATCTAATCGCCTTCTATGATGAGATTACTGGTTCTGTGGATGAAGGGAAAGCAGTGGATGTATTGTTTCTTGACTTTAGCAAAGCTTTTGACACGGTCTCCCACAGTATTCTTGCCAGCAAGTTAAAGAAGTATGGGCTGGATAAATGCACTATAAGGTGGGTAGAAAGTTGGCTAGATTGTCGGGCTCAACGGGTAGTGATCAATGGCTCCATGTCTAGTTGGCAGCCGGTGTCAGGTGGAGTGCCCCAGGGGTCGGTCCTGGGGCCGGTTTTGTTCAATATCTTCATAAATGATCTGGAGGATGGTGTGGATTGCACCCTCAGCAAATTTGCGGATGATGCTAAACTAGGAGGAGTGGTAGATATGCTGGAGGGCAGGGATAGGATACAGAGGGACCTAGACAAATTGGAGGATTGGGCCAAAAGAAATCTGATGAGGTTCAATAAGGATAAGTGCAGGGTCCTGCACTTAGGACGGAAGAACCCAATGCACAGCTACAGACTAGGGACCGAATGGCTAGGCAGCAGTTCTGCGGAAAAGGACCTAGGGGTGACAGTGGACGAGAAGCTGGATATGAGTCAGCAGTGTGCCCTTGTTGCCAAGAAGACCAATGGCATTTTGGGATTGTGGTGTATAAGTACTTGTGGTGTATAAGTAGGGGCATAGCCAGCAGATCGAGGGACGTGATCGTCCCCCTCTATTCGACATTGGTGAGACCTCATCTGGAGTACTGTGTCCAGTTTTGGGCCCCACACTACAAGAAGGATGTGGATAAATTGGAGAGAGTCCAGCGAAGGGCAACATAAATGATTAGTGGTCTGGAACACATGACTTATGAGGAGAAGCTGAGGGAACTGGGATTGTTTAGTCTGCAGAAGAGAAGAATGAGGGGGGATTTCATAGCTGCTTTCAACTACCTGAGAGGTGGTTCCAGAGAGGATGGTTCTAGACTATTCTCAGTGGTAGAAGAGGACAGGACAAGGAGTAATGGTCTCAAGTTGCAGTGGGGGAGGTTTAGGTTGGATATTAGGAAAAACTTTTTCACTAGGAGGGTGGTGAAACACTGGAATGCGTTGCCTAGGGAGGTGGTGGAATCTCCTTCCTTAGAAGTTTTTAAGGTCAGGCTTGACAAAGCCCTGGCTGGGATGATTTAATTGGGGATTGATCCTGCTTTGAGCAGGAGGTTGGACTAGATGAGCTCCTGAAGTCCCTTCCAACCCTGATATTCTATGATTCTATGATTCTATGAAGTATGAAGATGAAAGCAGGGTCTGATTGAGTTCTCCCCTGACATCTAGTGATGAGCTGGGGAAAAAGACTTCAGGAACTGACCTTGTTTACATAGACACACCCACTCTGCCTAGGTGCACAGCATGATGGAGCTGCTTAGCCCAAATGATCACTTTTGGTGGGTGCTGGATTGCAAGTCACTTTGTTATTGGGTGCAGGGGTAACAAAGTGGTGTTATCCTTGTTGTGTGAATCAAGGGGAGCAGAACTATGCTTGGCATGCCCTGATTGAGGGGTTCACCCTCAGCTGAACTGCACTTGTTAAGCAGGGGTAGGAGTACCAAAGCCTAGTGGAGAGAAGAGAGGATGGGGATATTTGTTTCTATGTGGTGGTGTGGGCTCTGTCTCAAGGTTCTAGACACAACTTGGTCATCCCCCTCTCTACTGTGTAATGATAGAGCGGACGATGACTCAGTTGAGAGGTTTTTGTTGGGGATCTCTAGAATTGAAATAACTGATATCCAGGCCTAAGCATTAGACCTGTGATGAGACAATGTCTTTGGTGAAAGAGACTGCCCAGCCTGCACTAATAGCGAGGCTCCCCCCTCTAACAGCAGAAATCACTGAGAGCTGTGATAAATGGTGGGACCTAAAGACATCCCAGTGGTTGCAGCAGAGAGGGTCCAGGGTGGAGTAAGAGGTGACAGAGTGACCAACAGCAGATGAGTTCATGTGCTTTTCCCCTCCTCCTTCTAGGTGGGAGATGAACTCACATGAATGCACCTCTGAACTCTGGATCTTCACTGGCCTAAGACAACAACTGTGAGTGGAGTGCGGTGGAGGGAGAAGGGACCAAAACGTTGAAGGAATTTTTGTTTGTTGGACTTTCTCACTCCAAGGTGAGAACCCGAGGCAAAAGACACTGCCCAATATACTCCGGGGTGGGTGTTTTTTTCATGGACATATGCTTCTGAGTCATGCTTGTGGTGTTTTCCCAAATTAATGCTGGGTTGCTTTCCCCTTGTTATTAAAATTTTGTTTTCAACACACAGACTCAGGAGGCTTGGGAGAGGGGAAGTACTGCTGCTTAGTTGCACCAAGGAGTGATGTGTAATTTTCCCAGGTTACTGGGTGGGGGCTCGAGCCAGTTCTATTTTGTATTGTTAAAAAGGAACCCAGTAGATACTGAACTGGGCCCCTTGTCACTGCCAACTCCACCCAGCAGCAGCGTTACAAAGTCAAAAATCACAAAAGATGCAACACTGTATGTCTAGGGGTATGGAAGGAGCATGGACACAGTTGTTGGGGAAGCACACCGTGGACGTGTTGAGCCTGGTGTTATTCCCAGAGTGGATTGTGTTTCAGGGGGGACCTATAGCCACTATATATATTTTAAAAATAAAATGTTGTCAATAACTTTTAAACTATTATCTTCAAGACACACGTACTCACCTCCCAAGGAACCATGTATTTAGCCTTCCGCACTCCCGGTCCTCTGTGCTTTTTTTTCTATTTTGTTCTTGTTTTCATTTAGCGTTTGGATCCTGCTTGCTAAGCACAGCCCCCAGGGAGAGCAGTTCTGCCTGGCACTCAGTCAGTTCACACACTCCTTGTGACCTTTGCCCACGTAACGGCTGGGAAAAATCAGGCCCTTAGACCCTGAGCCTTCAAGATGCTCCACACGGGTGCAGGGGTTGCAATTGACAGCATCATGGCCCTAAGCTCATATGGGCAGGGATCTGCAATTATCTGCACTGGAAAGCACCAAATATACTTAAGGCAGTATAACTAATGAATAATGATAATTATTATCAGCAAAGCTGGTACCACTACCTGATGTTAAGGTTGCTTGACACTTCCTATTATAAGCTGTGTTTTAAACTGCTTATAACTTTGCCAGATGTACAGCATTCAATCTTCCACCCTGCACATGTGCTTTAGGCTGGTCTTTGTTGTTGTTTTTGATGGGTGGGGGGAGTTTCAGCTAAAACAGGTCAGCCTGGCACATGAACTGAGCATATGAAGACTGTCTCCTTTGTGCTTTCAGTGGGTGTCTTCTGGTACCTAAAAGGAAGACGTTTGAGGACTGGCAGATGGGCAGGAACAGAGACCAATTGGAGAGGGTAGCAGGGAGGGATGACTGGAGGCCAAAGGAGAGGGGGAAAACAGAGATGAGATGCTGAGAGAAGGGACCTGAAATTGGCTGGGCAGGGGGAATGGGACTGGAATGAAAAGTCTGAGGACTGGAAACTTGGAGTGGATAGGCAATGAGAATGGAACTGGGATAAAGAGCCAGTGATGGAAATAAGACAGGGCTGGAATAGGGACAAATTAGAGGGGATGGGATAGCTTGGGAGGAACAGACAGTAGTATCTGTGACCACTAGAGTGAACTGTGTTCCAGCGTTTGGATTTCAAGAAGGCAAATGTTAGCAAACTCAAGGAGTTGGTAGGTGAGATCCCATGGGAAGCAAATCTAAGGGGAAAAACAGTGCAAGAGAGTTGGCAGTTTTTCAAAGAGACATTATTAAGGGCATAAGAGCAAACTATCCCACTGCGTAGGAAAGATAGGAAGTGTGGAAAGAGACCTCCCTGGCTTAACCAGGAGATCTTCAATGTTCTGAAACTCAAAAAAGAGTCCTACAAAAAGTGGAAACTAGGTCAAATTACAAAGGATGAATATAAACAAATAACATGAGTATGTAGGGACAAAATTAGAAAGGCCAAGGCACAAAACAAGATAAAACTAGCTAGAGACATAGGAGGTAACAAGAAAACATTCTACAAATACATTCTTCAACCAAGGACAGAGTAGGCCCATTACTCAATGTGGGGGGTGGGGAGGGAAACAATAACAAGAAAATGTGGAAATGGCAGACGTGCTGAATGAAATTTTTTATTTCATTTTTCACCAAAAAGGTTAGTAGTGTTTGCATGTCTAATATAGTGTATGCCAGTGAAAGTGAGTAGGATCAGAGACTAATATAGGGAAAGAATAAATTAAAAATTACGTAGACAAGTTAGATGTCTTCAAGTCACCAGGGCCTTATGAAATTCATCCTAGAATACTCAAATTGCTGACTGAAGAGACATCTGAGCCATTAGTGATTATCTCTGAAAAGTCATGGAAGACAGAAGAGATTCCAGAAGACTGGAAAAGGTCAAACAGAGTACCAATCCATAAAACGGGAAATAAGGACAACCCGGGGAATTTCAGACCAGTCAACTTAATTTCAGTCCATGGGGAAAAAATGGAGCAAATAATTAAGCAATGAATTTGCAAATACCTAGAAGATAATAAGGTGAAAAGTAACATTCAGCATGGATTTGTCAAGACCAAATCATGTCAAACCAACTTAATAGCTTTCTTTGACAGAGTAACAAGCCTTGTGGATAGAGGGAAATCAGTAGATGTGGAATATCTTGATTTTAGGAAGGCTTTTGAGACTGTCTTGCATGACCTTCTCATAAACAAACTAGGGAAATACAACCTAGATGGAACTAGTATAAAATGGGTGCATAGCTGGTTGGAAAACTACTCCCAGAGAGTAGTTATTAGTGGTTCACGGTCAAGCTGGAACGGTATATCAAGTGGGGTTCCACAGGGATCAGTTGTCGGTCTGGTTCTGTTCAATATCTTCATCAATGGTTTAGATAATGGCATAGAGAGTACACTTCTTAAGTTTGCGGACGATACCAAGCTAGGAGAGTTGCAAGTGCTTTAGAGGATAGGATTAAAATTCAAAATAATCTGGACAAACTGGAGAAATGGTCTGAAGCAAATAGGATGAAATTCAATAAGGACAAATGCAAAGTACTCCACTTAGGAAGGAAGAATCCGTTGCACACATTCAAAATGGGAAGTGACTTCCTAGGAAGGAGTTCTGTGAAAAGGGATCTGAAGGCCGTAGTGGACCACAAGCTAAATATGAGTCAGCAGTGTAACACCGTAAAAAAACAAAAAACAAAAAACAAATATCATTCTGGGATTTATTAACAGGAATACTGTAAGCAAGACATGAGAAGTAACTCTTCTTCTCTACTCCGTGCTGATTAGGCCTTAGCTGGAGTATTGTATCCAGTTCTGGGGGCCACATTTCAGGAAAGATGTGGACGAATTGGAGAAAGTCCAGAGGAGAGCAACAAAAAAGATTAAAGACCTAGAAAACATGACCTATGAGGGAAGACTGAAGAAATTGGGTTTGTTTAGTCTGGAGAAGAAAAGACTGAGAGGGGGCATGATAACAGTTTACAGGTACATAAAAGGAGGAAGGAGGTAAATTGTTCTCATTAACCTCCGAGGATAGGACAAGAAGCAATGGGCTTAAATTGCAGCAAGGGCAGTTTAGGTTGGACATTAGGAAAAACTTCCTGACTGTCAGGGTAGTTAAGCACTCAAATAAATTGCCTAGGGAGATTGTGGAATCTCTGTCATTGGAGATTTTTAAGAGCAGGTTAGACAAACACCTGTCAGGGATGGTCTAGAATGATAATACATAGTCCTGGCATGAGTGCAGGGGACTGGACTAGATGATTTCTTGGGGTCCCTTCCAATCCTACAGTTCTATGATTCTAATCTTAAGGTTCTTCTACAGTGGTCTTGTGTGTGCGTGTATTGTTTTTCTGTGCAATGGTGGTGGCGCAGTGTACAATCATTTGCTATATTTCTTTCATTTGTAAAAGTGATAATCTGATGTGCCTTTGCTCTCAGTACCTGATCAGATTGTCTGGGTTCTAGTGCTCTTTCAGCAGAAGGAAGTCAACACAAAGACACTCACACATAGAAAATGGAACTCAATATATGGCCCAATCAAATTCCTTTTAAAGTCAATGGAAAGAGTAGTTCACTGAAGGCACTGGGACATTCCAGATGCTTAAAGTTAAGCATGTACTTAAGTGCTTCGCTGGACTGGGAACAGAGTGCTCAGCAGGATTGAACCCAGAGGATTTTGATAATTGCAGGGGGCTTCTGGAATATTATGCGTGTGCGCCCAGGGTCGTGCAATAATGCCTCTTTCCTTGGAACAGTTGTAGAAAGACTGGAAGCCAATTTTAACCCTCCTCTTATGTGGTAGTAGCAACTACTTTCCTGCACTCTGAGCAAAGGAGGAGGGGGAAGTGATAATCCCTTCAGAATGCAACACTTCAGGGCATACCTGGTTGCTGAAAACTGATACCATCCTGGGAGCTCGCATCGTGGAACCAGTTTATAATGGAGTTAAACTTCACTATAAGCAAAGCGAATATTCCCTGTACATTGAAACTATTTGTAACTTTAACTTCACTGCACCATGCCTGGACTTTTACTAGATCTGAGTTCAACATAAGCAAGTTGTTTTGCATGTGTTCTGTATGCCTGTAAACATCTATAGCTATATGGTATAATGAATACGCCATGTTGGTGATTACACTACATCCTAAGAGGGGCCATGTTATTCCTCTTCAGAATTAAACTGAGAAATGGCTGAGTTAACGCTACCATATTGTTCGGGAATAACTAGATAATTCTGCTGCATTGTTATGTTTCTTAACTTCCCTTGGTTGTTTTCTCCGTCCCTTTGTCTGTTGCTTGTTTCTGATGAAACACATGTAGATCTGAAGAGCTGTAGAACTGCACGGTCTGCATATTCCTTTCACTGTTTCTATTCTGAAAGCACTTCCTCCTGACACCTGGAAAACTATCACAGATGCAGAACAGGTGATCGTCACAAAATGCTATTCAAAAGGAACCAGTTGCCAGCCTTACCAACAATAAAACACACTGCTGACTCCAGCTGGAGCAAGCGATTACTTGGATAACAAATTAAAAAAGGCTTAGAAATGAAGGAGCTGTGCAAGGCTGAAGAAACTACTCGGAGGCCCGCATTTGGTGCACCGCTTTCTAGCACACGTGCTGCAAACCTGGTGCTCTTCATTAATAGCTATTGTTTAGCCACTAGCATCCTCCAGAGGAGTGAATCAGGATCTCGCTAAATGTGCAGTGCTAACTAATTGAGGAGGCCATTTTCTCTGAACATGTTCGGGGTTCTTAAAAATTCTTTTGTCATTTTACTTCTTGCGTATGCCGACAATTGTAATGCTCAATTTAAAAACATCCACGTATTTGCCTTGGATGGGATTTTTTACAGCACTGGCTAATTCTGGGATGATTACTGTTTTTAATAACCACATAATTACTGTATTAATCAGAACTGTCCAATTGGCTTCTGCGTGGCACAGAAGGGCGGAAACAACACAGAGGTAAAGATGTGCCTGTATTTACAATATTCCTATAGCGTTTTCTATGTTCCTTTGCTGTCTGGGAGATTCAGTAGTGAAACCATGTGGACAGCCTTTTCAGATCACGTCAGAAGTCTGGTGTCTTCCAGCAACTGCAGATTTCTAAATCTTCTGAGGAAGGTATCAAAACTACACATTTGCACTTAGGGTAGCTAGTTGTGGAATGCCACACATTGTGACCCCTGTAGCAATCAGATAACACCCAGAAGCAGGAGATTACATATTTGTGTTATTTATATTATGGTAGTATCTAGGATCCCTACTCCTGAACCAAGACCCCATTCTACTAAGTGCCGTACAAACACACAACAAAAGGCCCGTGTCCCAAAGAGCTAACTATCTAAGTAATCCTGGTCATATAAGGGAGTATGGTCTAGTGGGCAAAGTGGAAGTCAGGACTGCTGAGTTGTGTTGCCAGTTCTGTGAGTGACACACTGAGTGAAAATGGGCAAGCCACTTAGAGTCTGATTCTTCTCTTGCTAACAAGGACAAAAAACAGGAGTAACTCAATTGAAGTTAATGGTATAAAACCAGTGCAAGTGAGAAGAGAGTCAGACCCTCACATGCTCTCTGCCTCAGTTTCCCAATCACTAAAATGGGTATAACATTGCTTACCTATCTTAATGTTGTGTTGTGAGGGTGAATGCATGTTTGCAAAGCACTATTGTAAATTACGATTAATAAAATGATTTAGTCTTAAAAAATCCGGCCACAATATTTGACTCTGTGGTCAATGTACTCCAGCGAATATATTTGGAGTGAAAAGTGTTTCCTTTTCGTTCATGTTAAATTTGTTCAAGTCCTTTACTTTTCATTTAAGTGTGCTGGCATTTATTCACCAGCTGTTCCCTTGTTCTTCAGTTATGAATACACCACAAACAGGAAACACTGGTCAGATTTCAGCGTCCAGTACAGTAACTTATGGGTGTGTTGGAACCCATATGAAAGAGACGTCCTTGAATCATGGCTGCGATCCCCGAGGGGAAGGTTGATTTCATGGAAGCAGCCCCTAGATTTGTGCAACTATATGAATATACCACAGCAGCAACTGCCTTTTCTACTGCTTTTGATGGACAGTTTCTTTTTTAATGTATAAATAATCGTTGTGACCCTGGTAAGCAGGTCTGATGATACTCAGCTGAGTAATGTACCAGAACTGAAATTTCCATCTACTTGATGTTTTGCACAGGGGTTTTGATGAAGTCACTGTCACCTGCTATTAACTTAATATCAAATATTAATAGGGTTCTTTTCTTTCCATCTTCACGCTGTTGGGGTTCAAATTAATTACTAAGGGGAAAAAATCTGCACATAAATCCTTAAACTGCACAGGAAGGAAAAAGTTTCCATTGCTAGTTGAGATCTAATGGCACATTAGGAGCCTCTTCCACTGCCAGATACCATGCCCCACCCTTTTCAGGTCCATTTTGGCGAGGTACGTGGGCATATGATTAACTTTAAGTATGTAAGTAGTTCCATTGACTTCAGTGGGACAGCTGAAGTGCTTAAAGTTAAGAACCTTGCTGAATCAGGTCCTCAGTCTGGCAAGAAAAGAATATCATTCGAGTATCTATTCATTCCTGTACCCCTTGACTTCATCATCACCCTGTATGAATTTCCTAATCTTTGCTCTGCTTTGAAAACGTGTACTGGCAACTACAAAGAGCTTATCAGAGAGATTGACTGAAAACTGAAGGACAGGAAGTCAGATCCAACTACAGATGCTAAACTCTTCATCCTTGGAAATTTTTGCAAGGGTAACTAGCATTTAACCAATTAAATGCATCCTTTATTCTTAAAGGAGGCTAGTTCCAATTGCAAAAAGATTCATTGTTCAAAAATGGAAATCTGAAAGATTTAAAATGGTTGAATGGTTTATGGGCTTGAGTGACTTAGCTAACTGTTGTGGGTCTGAGACTGCGAAGTACGGTGCACCCACACCATCAGTGCATCACCGGATTGGGCCCTTAGAAAAGTCCGAATATCACCTAACATGGGAAAAAACAATGCAAGAAACCTGATTTTGCTTATTGCAAAGGTCAACTTAAAACTTGATATTGCAGGGCAAGAATATTTTCCTGTGATTGCTCTTACTTTCTCTATTCTCAATGCACCCTCACCATGGGGTCGAGGAATGCAAAGTACGTTCATAGTCCCCTTCCTTCTATTGTTCCTCTTGAGCTGCACTCATGTATCTAGCCATGGAAAAACACACAGGTACATCGTTTGGATAAAGCAGAAGCCAGAAATGAATGACAGGGTACACTGTGTGTTCCGTTTTACAGGAATATATTACTGACTTCTATTACAAGGTTGTTTCATGCTACTCAGTTCTGTGCTTTCCTCGGTGATGTGTTAGGCAAGCAGACTTTTCAGGTGAACCCAGTAATAATGGGTTTGTGCTTTATTTTTGTTTGTTTGGTTGATCTTCAAAGCTATATAGCCTTGGTGCAAGGAGGCTTTTTAACTGCACTGAAGCCAGTGGTGTTGGGCCTGATCCAACAAAAGGGCTGAATTTGACTCTTTTCTACTTCATCCTTATATACTTAGCTGCATTTTTCTGATGGGGAAACAAAGACGTAGAGAGATAAAAATATGTTTGCCCAAAGCCATAACTATAGCCATGATTAGAACTCAGGAGTCTGCAGCACTTAGACCTAAACTCAGGCTCATGCTCTCACCAGTCAAGCACTTTGAATCAGATGCAACACTGGCCGCCATACACACCACTCCCCCTACGCAGCAAGACCGTATCTTTGTGCATGTTGGCACTTAGAGTAAAGGCCTCAGACCATGTCTGAGCCCTTTAAATCATCGTTGGGGCATGTGGCTGCCACTGCAGTATTAATAAATTATAAGTAAGAGTGACTACCGGTGTGAGTAGTCCCACTAACAGTGTTTCTCATCATATAAATGGGACTCCTTGCTGCAAGCACTGTGGGCTACATGGGCCCTACTCCACCATGCAGGGAGTAAGAGCCCGCTTGTGTTTTTGAGACCCTATATTCAGCTGGAGTCTCTTTTTTTCTATACCAGATTTACTCAAGTGAAACTCCATTGAAGTAATGCTGGTATACGAGAGAGAAGTCACCTCATTGTTCCACATTTGACATAGTGAATTCACTCTGAATCAGATTCTGAAGCTCTTACTCCTGATGGGCAATCAATGGGGTGGCTCACAGAGTAAGGTGCAGCTCCGCACACATATAGGGGTTTGAATCCAGCCCTACGCAACCCAGTTATAAATATCCTGGAATTGCCAGTGTACTGCTGGTTTCCTGGTTAATTTAGCCCAAGTTAGAGATGTTTGCTTCTTTGGATTCATGGAGAGGTCCTAGTTTCTGAGACATGTTCACAGAAAATTGCCTCTTCAGGTTTCCTGGGTTGTTGCAATGTCAGCCAGAGTCGGTCCCATCCAGCTGCATCAGTCAAACTGAGTTTCATAATGTGACATAACCTGAGACAGCCAGGTGTTACAAACCAATGGACACCATGGTTCACAAACTATTCAAATTACTTTCAGATACATATCCTACCTCTCTGCTGAAATCCTTCCCAGCTGTCTCTTCTCAACTCCATATGAATCAGGGTTAGAGCGGGAGGGAGAGAAAATATCCTGGCTGGCAAAAATCAAAAATAAACTGTATTTGGGCAAACTGTATCACCCACAGAATTAACTCTTTGATGGGGATGGCTCATCACAGCTTTCAAGCCTCCTGCAGGTTTGAGGGAGGAGGTTTGCAAATATCTTGTCTTTCTATCGGAATCACCCGGGGAGAGGGTGGGAAGTAATACCCCAGAGTGAAGAATCTCTGAATAATAAAAAAATCCCTAGTATTATGCAGACCGTTTCAGCTGAGGGTCTCAGAGCAGCTTTACAAACATGTAATTACTTAAGCCGAACAACACCACCAGGTTAGATTGCAAACTCTCCGTCCCTCATGCGGTGGAGCCGATACATGCATGTGCGGTCCGTCAAAGTCAATGAGATGACTCATGTGAGTAACTGCTCGCCTCTGTGAACAGTCTGGCTCACTGTTAAGTAGGCATTGCAATCTCCATTTTACAGATAGGGAAACTTAGGCATGGAGGTTAAGTGACTTGCCAAAGGTCACACAGCAATGCCGTGGCAGAGCAGAAAGGAGACAACTCGATCTATCAACTTATCCCAGCTTGATAGAACATTTCAAATATACATAAATCATTTCACATTGAAAGTCAATGGGAGCAGAGGGGGCCTCATTGCTCCTTTAGCCTTTGAAAATCTCCCTCTCTGTATCTAAGAGCTAGATTCACGAAAGACTTAGGGTGACGTGACACTGAGCATTGCAGTGCATAACTTTTAGGCACCTAAAAAATCACAGGAGCAATACTGTGATTCACAAAGTCTGGACTGAGTCCTAGGCTCCCCTATACAATGAATAGGGAGAGATAGGCACCTTGGAATGAAGTCCCAAAAGCCAGGACCCTAGGCTGGGAGCCACCTAAGCTAGCTAATGGGAGGTGCTGATCAGAGGGGTGTACCTTAAGCCCCACCTCCTCATGGAGATAGTCACCTAAGTCCCAGCTGCAGAGGAGCATCTATATCTGTTAGCGATCCACAACTGGCGGACGAAGGCTTCCTCACCTATGGTGTTTCCTGTGAGCATGACCTACACAGGCACCTGTTCCACCCAAAATGGCTTGAGGTGGAGGAGGAGATATAACTTTTACCTCAGTGGTTAGAGAACTCACATGGGATGTGGGAGACATAGGTTCAATTCTTCCCACTCCCTGGAAAAGGGTGGAGAGAGGAAATAAAAAGGGTTGTCCCATCTCCCAGAAAACACTGTAACCACTGAGCTGTGGGATACTCTGATAAGGCCTTCCCCAATGTCTCCTACAGAAGATGTTTCAGTTTGGCTAAATAATTGAAGAGTCATTGGAACAGAAGGACTGGATCCTGGGTCTCCCACAAGGGTGCTTTAGCCATCAGGTTACAGAGTCATTCTTACTCTATCTCAATAACTCTTTATTATCCACAGTGGGATAGCTCCAACAGAAGTGATTGAGGGCTTGTTCCCACCAATTGGACTATCCCATGACCCGTGCTTAGAGCTCTTTCTAGTGGGGCAGGATGGAGAGGTGAGACCCCGGTTAAGTCCTTTCTCCTCTCTCAGCTCCTGCTTCTCTAGCCAGCTTTTAATGAGACTGAATCCAGTAGGAGGCCTTCTGGATTGGGCCCCAGCGCATGAGATAGGTGAGCAAATGCCCATCTTCCCTGTTTCAAGGCATGCTCTGGGAGTTAGGCAGGAGATGGGTATCTAGATGCCCAGAGGGAGGCAACACTGCCCATACCCAGGCTCAGAAACTTCGGCACCAAGGGAAATTTTACACTGAAAATTTAGGTTTTCATAGAATCATAGAATATCAGGATTGGAAGGGACCTCAGGAGGTCATCTAGTCCAACCCCCTGCTCAAAGTAGGACCAATCCCCAATTTTTGCTCCAGAGCCCTAAATGGCCCCCTCAAGGATTGAACTCACAACCCTGGATTTAGCAGGCCAATGCTCAAACCAGTGAGTTGAGGCACCTTCAGAGTTTGACTGGCATTTTTTGAATCACTATGGAGCCTAAATCTGGGGTTTAGGAGCCTAAGGACCTTGGTGAATCTAGCCCTACATGCTAAAATGGCTGGATCCAATCCCCAGCTCCCCTTGGAATATAAATCTATATAGACATAATCTGTTCCTAATTACAATGGTCTGAAATTGGAGCAATACAATTGAAGTCTATGGAGTTATTTTGGCTTCACATCCATTGAGCAGAATTTACTCCACAACATTTAAATCTACCTTTTTTTTTAATTGACCAAATAAAACTAGGTTCCATCAGCACCATACACCATTCAACAGCATCTCTGGAGAGATATTTAACCAACAGTGTGCAAGAGAGCCTGCATTTCCCTCCTGGGTCGTTTGCTCCTTTGCATCTACTTTGGATTACCTCCAGTGGGATGCATATCTCCATTTCTATATGTTTCTAAATACGCACATGAAGAAAAAAATCCAACCTCCAGACTCTTTGAAATCTCAGTTGCTCTGATAGTTTAATGGATTTTTCCGGCAAGAAACATGGAGTAAATGTTCTGAGAGGAGACAAGCTAGTGGGGTACGACAAACAGCATACAGGTGTCTCACGCTGCTTTTATTTTCTGTATAATAGGTGCCTACTGGAACAGGGGAAAGGGCATGAGATGCTGTCCTTGTCTTTGCAGAGCATGAATAGCATTTATCTCAGTGCAGCGGGCATCGCCAAGTCGGGTTTTTGTCAACCTGTCAATTCTTTTTTTTTTCCTTTTTTTTTAAAACAGAAAGCAGAGTTCAGTAAATAAAGATAAATGATTGTGCTCCTTCTCTGCAGACCCTGGAGCTAAACTGAACAGGCCCTCTTATGGTTTGGACCTGCTTCATTGACTGTTCAGACAGCCCAGTAATACGACAGATGTACCCAGCCGTTCCCTCTTCCCCGCTGTCCATTAGATTATGTTCATTTTGTCTGAGATGCCATTATAAGTCTCAAGGTCAAATAAGTCACAGAGAAGAAAGAGGAGGACTAATTTTTCCCTGCAGCCTTCCATACATAAGGACTCGTTCGCAACTCACAAAGCACATAGTCTTTTAAGGTGCATATTCAGTTCAGCACAATTTATTCAAATAAAATGCAGGTGTGCAATTAGCCCCAAGGCCGTTTTGGCAAAACAGCAGAGGAGCACTCTCAAGAATTATTTGGGCTGCCTTCCTAAATTCCTAATGAATTATTTGTAAGTAAAATTAATTAAAGAGGAGCCTTCAGAACAAAAGACCTACGGTAAAGGGGATTACAGGGCCCAAAAGCCCTTTTCTCAAGGGACATGTTATACGAGAGTGAGTAACTAGAAAATGTAAATGGTGGGGAGGGGGATAAAACCAACAGCTCTTAGCAAAGTGCACAAAAATATGCATTTTAAAAATCTAGTAAGAAAGAAAGAGACAGACATACTGAGGTAAATTCCACTTTCAGCTACACCAGTTTAAATCTGGTGTCACTGGTTCGGACTCAGGGTGTTGACTCCATATTCACACTGAACTAGAACCAAGAGTAGATTTTTGTCCACAGAAACCTGTAGGGATGAAAGTGAGGAAATATTTGTTCACTGGCAGAATCCATATTTCAGGGCTTTAAGGGGAAAAAAATTGACAACTGGAATGTGAGTGGTTAGGGGGTGTACAGTAATATGTACTTGTTCACATGGGGAAGGAAGGAAGACTCCCACTGTCTTCAGTGAGATTTGGACCAGGCCCATGTCATATTGAATTCACAAGGAAATTTAGGGTCAGGAAAATTCCTTGTTCTTAGGAAATATTGGCATGGGTCATGGTAGGGAGCAAAAAATTGTCATTTTTTATTTTCTTATTGTCTTGTTGCACTGCCCCTGGGCATGAGAAGTCTTGGCAATGTTAGTCAAAAATATTTAAGCCCATGATTTTCAGCTGAACCTCATACAAGTATTGTTTATTTTCTGCAAGACTTCATGGGCCTGAAGTTAGCGGAAAGACTCACCTTTACTTCAGTGGGGTTTAGATCAGGATGCATGAAGGTTCATCCCGTGCTCATCTGGGAAGTGCTGAGAAACCTGATCACCCATGGAAGATAGCTGGGGTTGAGGGCCCTGAACACTTTGCTGAGGTGCTCAACACATTTAATGTGGAGCCCTTTATCTCCATAAACTCAGCTGGTTGGCAGTGTCAAGAGGGTCAAATTTTCCTTTGGGTCACATACAAGGCACCCTGACAATGCAGTTGTGTGGATGCACTGTACTGGAGACCAGAATTTGGCCCAATACATTTTCTACTTCTTTAGCTTTCCCAGAAGTGACCAGGAAGCTGATCAGTGGTCTGAGTTCGTAAAACTACCATCCCCTAAAGCTTTCATTGCTGGTACTCAACATCCCACAGAGTTTAAGCTTTTAAACACAGCACCAGTAAAGGCCCTTGAGAGGAGGCTGAGAAGATGCTGTGCCCCAAAAACAGGCTCCTTGAAGCAAGCCCTGTATCTCCAGGAGTGCAAACAGCAATAATATCTGTCACACCCTTTTACAGGGTCCAGTGTGCCCCCACCCCTCTAGATTAGTCCAGAGCTGCTGACCTCACTCTCCCTCTTCTCTGGCCCCCATGGGAACTGCTTTCTGTGCAAGGGTCTTTGCGTGCCATTGGACACTTAGATACTATGGACATGGACACAGACCATACCTACAGGGTGTGAGGAAGAATTGCTTCTTGCACACTTCCCCCCCACACACTTGTGCATGTGCAGGCAAGGCTAATCACAGCTCATGGGTTAGGCACAATCAGGCCATGAGATTTATAAATACTATTCCATCAAATGAAACCTACACTTGCATCCTCCAAATGCTATATTTTTTTATTATACTGCACAACTTCTTCCCATGATCCCATGCGACATGTGTTCCTCTGAAGCCTAGGAAATGATTCTAATCAGCACTCTCATAGCAATTTCGGACACTCAGCAGACATGAGTGAATTAATCCTTACAATTCCCCTGTGAGAAGGAAGTCCCCTTTTATGGCTGGCAAAATAGAGGCACAGAAAGGATAAGTGACATCTCCTGGGCCATAGAGTGAGTGAATGTCAAACGTGGGATTTCAAGACTAAGCACTCACTATTAGACTACAGCAGCTCTTTTTATGTGTGCAGATGTTGTTGTTGTACTTCTGGAGAGCTCCTGATCTGGAGTAAATAAACCACAGAGTTGAGATGATGTGGTACAATGGGGTAATGCACTAGATTTTCTCCTCAGGAGTCCCTGGTTTTAAAAACATATATGAAAATGAGTTTGGTGAGTCTTGTCCTAGTCCTTCTGTGCACAGCATAAAACTACCAGACCATTTAGCCCAACTTGTTAACCTCCTCTCAAGAGTTGTCCAGGGCTTAGAACATTACACATTAGGAAATGATTACAGACAGAGTCTTGATAAGAAGCGTAGTGGTCAAGATTCATAGCAGCTGTCATGTTATGCCTGGTTCAAGAGAGTGCTGTGAGCGCTTCATTGGCAGGAGCCCATAACTCCCTCAGAAATAATGTGAAAGAAAAAAAGTCACAATATTAACGGGTCCGGGCTGTTCAGGACTCATTCATGTACTTTGGAGCAAGTGGAACAGACTATTTTAAAATGTGTCAAGGAAATGGATTTCATAGTCAACTTCCTTCCCTCCACTTTTCAAATAACTTTCCTTACCAAAAGGAAAAGGATGGGTGCACTTTGCAGACGGACAGTTAAGTAAAGAACAACCACAATGTTATATATGTCAATAATTGCCCCCTTCTTGTAGCTGCATATGTTAAGGAGACAGGTGGATTCCTGGAAAACTTTATTTCTGACAGAACTTGGTTCTGGGGGGGGGAAGTAAGTCACCAACACTATACTACGTTCATTAGATACTGCTCATTCACAGAGCTTGATCCTGCTCTCATTCAAGTCAACTCTTATTAACTTTACTGATGGAGGATCAGACCCATACATATTATGGACCAGATCCTCAGGTGGTGCAAATCAGCTTGATTCCACTGAAGTCAAAGGAAGTATGCCAGTTTACACCAGCTGAAGATCTGGCCCACTGTCCTTCAGACAAGCATGGCTTCACTCATCTATATTATTATTTGTAATTCAGTAATGCCTAGGGTGCCCAACCAAGACTTGGCCCCATTGTGCTTGGCACTGTATAAACACAGCTGGAGATGGTCCATATCCTAGACAGCTTGCAATCTAACTAGACAAGAAAGACAGGGGAAATAGAGGCACAGAAAGGGGAAATTACTTGCCTAAGGGAGGTTATAGGCTAAGGCAGTAGGAGTGCCCAGATGTTCTACTCATTGGACCAAGAAACAGGTTATGGGAAGAGGGTTTGGATTTCAGAAACAGAGTTTGAGAAGGTATACTGAAATATAATTGGAGAAAGAGGTATCTTAGACCAATTATATTTCAATAAACCCTCTTCCCACAACCTGTTCCTTTCTGAATACCTTGGTAAGATTGTAGAATTATATCTTGGTTATTTAATATTTAATCTTTTTCTTACAGAAGTGCCTAGAGACCCCATTTAGCATGTTGAATCCATTGTTCTGGGTGCTGCGCAAACACCTCTTCAGTCAGATGATAGATCCAAGAAATATTGTTCTATATGAAAATATGGGATTGTCATGGAGTGAGAGAAATTAGTGATGGAAGATACCTATTAGGGGAACTTGTGCAACATTTCTCAATGCTATAATCTTCTAGTGTTTGGTTCAGTTTTAAATGACTCAAGTCATGAGGCTCCCACCACTTCACTTAGAAGACTAGGCTACAATCTAATTGATCTCACCTTTAGGAACTTTTCCCTCAATATTCAACATAAATATTCTGTTGTTCAGTTTCTCTTTGCTATTGTTAGACATTACACCCATCAGTTACTTATAGTGAGTTATCAATTTCACATTCACCTTATGATATTTTCTGGAGGGTTGATATTTTTCTGTATGAGGCCCATGACATATCAACATTCAGCTGAGGTCCATAGAATCACGAGAAGTGGGACAGCCAGCACACTAACCAAACTTTTCTTATCCCAGACACGAAATCCTGTCTTACAGAAATGAAACTTCAGTGGCCACGTATTGAAAACTGAAAAATGATTTATGCCTCAATCTTTCGAGCAAAAATTAACATCAATGACTACTCAGTGCATAATAACTAAATGGTGTTTTCTTCATTACACTGGCAGTTTACGAATCCAGAGAGCTGCACTTACATCATGTAATTTGTTTTCCTAAGATGACTCCAAGAAGAAAAATGTGAAGTAATTACATACTTGTTACTCTCCAGAATTTTTATCCTGGGCTTGAGATGAAGACTAATATGAGAATTTGAGAAATAATCTGTAATTTCTGTTTACTTACTTGGTGCAGTTTACCTTTATTGCTATGGCTTTTTAATTGATAATTCAACAGTATATTTATATTCTGTCTCGTGGTTGGTGTACTAATTCTATTAATTCCCAGAGTGGCTACAAGACATTCTGTTAGAATTACTATTTTCTTTTTAATAGAACCTAGTAACAGGCAGCAACTGACTTGGCATACGGTAGTTTGTTACATTTATTGAAAATCAAGATACTACATTTGCTCTATTATAGTAATAAAGCTGATGCGTTCCAATCTGTTTAATAAAGTGCTTCTGTGTTTGAATATTTATATTAAATGAACCAGCTGGTGAGATCACATCATTGTTTTTACCCAGAAATGTATATTAATAATTAACATTAAACATACTGTTTGGATAGAAGCAGGGGAACTGGCATCCCCGTGCTCTACAAATAAAGGTCGTAGGTTTCTTTCAAAACTCGAACATGTTTCAGTTACGATCTTTACAAAACTGAGTGTCATCATCTCTGGTTTGCAAATGGGGGAACTGAGGTATAGGAAGATTATGGGGCAGAGATCAGATTTGAACTCAGTGTTGCTGACCTCTAGTCCCATCAATGTAAAGACCTCCGTGCACTGGGCTCTAAGTACCTCTACCCCTACAACAGAACAGTGAAAACAGAGTTTGAAGAGCTCTTTGCCATATCGAGTCCCCTCCTTTATGGACAATGCAGGATTGTTCTAGACAGTATTAAGGAAGTCACAGTAGTCACACTTGGAGCGAGCTTTCTTTTACACATTAAGCTTGATTTTGGCTGACCCGAAGCAAGGACCTGACCCTAAGCAAGGACCTGATCCTTAGCCAATTGAAGTCAATGGGAAAGCACCCATCGATTTCAGTGGTGGAGGATTGGGCCCCCCAAAAGTGGCTTGCCACCTGGAATTACCCTATTCAGGTTCTGCAACATGAAGAGGGTTTTGTTTTGTTTGTTTGCTCCTTTGTTTTTGTTTTTCTTTCTGTTGCACGGTTTTGGTTTTATCAAAAAACGAGGCTTGACTCAAGGAGAGTTTGGAAACGTATAGGATTTGTGGGTAAAAATCTTCAAACATTTCTGAGAGCAAGTATTGAACTGATTCAGCAATGTACATAACCACAAGCCTCACTTTAAGCATAGGTACTCCCATTTATTGCAATGGGGTTATTTAGGTGTTCTAAGTCAAGCATATATTTACTTCCTCGTTGAAGTAGGGTTTGGACTAGAGACTCCAGATTGTTTCAGGCCATTTTGTTCATTGAGAACTAATGCCAGATCATCAGATGGAATAAACGTTCATAACCCTATTTACTTCAAAGATTTACGCCAATTTACACCAGCTAAGGGGCAGGTCATTTGAGTATTTAGGAAGGGTGGGTGGTTAATTTTATTCATGAGACAACAGAACTGAAGTACAATAATGTGTGAATCTTCTGCAAACTACAAGGCAATTATAAGCAACAGCAGCATCTTCATTTACACACACACACACAGAGTTCAAAGAGGTACATGACAGAATCAGAATTTGGCTCTACATGTGTGTCCTTGGGAAAAGTCCTAAAGAACTTAATAGGGATGAAACCAACAGTTTCTATAGGCTCTTAATAAGGATCTAGAGAAGATACTCTAAAAACCTCTAGGGTTTATTAGAGAATTATTTCCTTTCTGTAAGGATGTGTTTTTGAACTATCCTATAGAATTCCACACAATTTTACATTAACTGTACATTAATATTATAAGGTGGTTCAAAAAAGCCATCTCGAAACTTTTTTTTTTTCATTTTCTACCCCATCCTGTAGTATTTTTCCATCAGAGCAATATCTTTCCATTTGTAATACACTGTGCAACATTTGTGAATGAAAAATGTTAACCCTTGAAATAGTCCTTAAAAGACAGAGCGATTACCCCAAAATATGGGCAATGTAGCTATTAAAATACTATATTGGGTAATGCTGTGACTTAGAAAATAAAAACAGCCTATGAATATTTATGAGTTGATCTTATGACTTATCTCTGTGTTGACATTTTCAAGTTAAAAAACATTTGACTAAAGGAAAATGGCTAGAGCTCAGCAGCATTCTGCAAATTTCCTAGCCTGGGGGTAGCATGCAGAAAGAAGTAAGAGCAAATGATATATACTTTGATGTAATGTGTTTCCTGGGGGTACTGCCAAGCCAAATGAGTGGGGGGGAAGAGTGTATATGAAAAATTAAAATGAATCAACAGAGTATGTCACTGCTTGTAGGATGACGTTTAATCCCTCAATACCACTAGCAACAAGAAGAGGAGGCTAAGGGTAAGAGGGCACCAGCAAAACAAACGGTTCTTTGCTCTGTTGGTTTGAAAGTGTTTGTTCTAGATGGTTTCGAGTAATCAAAGAAAATTGCAGTCACTAACTATGGGGAAGATAGTTAAAGAAAGTTTCACAACAAAATAAAGATTAAGTAATTAATTAGGCAAAAAGTGTTTTTGTGGTGGAAGCCACCTAATGACAACCTGCAGGGGGAAACAAGGGAATGGGCACAATCACCACCCTAGCCCAGGGATCAGTATAAAAAAAAAGAAACTACACTGAGGTTTATTGCTTTGCAGACCAAGAGAAACATTGGATTGTATAAATCACCTCACCCCAGAAAGTCACGAGTATTTTTATTCTTGTTAGCCAAAAGCAGAAAAACGACATTGTCAGAAACTATCTTAGGGGACATCTACACCTCAACACCCCGACCGCCCCAAACCCAAGTGTCTACACTGCAATGTTTAGCCCTGCAGCCCGAGGCCCCACGAACCTGTGTCAGCACTGACCCAGGCTAGCCACTGCCGTGCCGCGGGTCTTTTCTTGCGGTGTAGACGTACATTTAGCTAAGCACATGCTTAAATGTTTGCAGGATCAGGGACTTACTATGTAGCTCCACTCACATAAATGTGAAAACAAACCAAAAACCGGCAAAATGACCATCCCCTGAGGTGCTTGGCTCCTTAGTTCAAGCTCTAGCAATTCCTGCTTCTGGCTCTCAAGGCTTCTCGTTCAATCTACCTGTTAGATCAAATGGTGACTATTACATAAAGCATTAGCCTGGTCCTGTGGAGCCCTGTTGAAGCCAATGGGAGTTGGTGCAGGGATATACGATGGTACAGAGTTCACCCCAGTGGTTTGGGTGCGAGCCTGGGGCTGAGGAGACGGGGGTTTGACTCCTTGCAGTGTGATAGACTCAGCTGTCCCTAACACTTGCACCGTGTCGTCGTCGTGTCCACTGCTGTTAGATTAAGATGTGGAAATGCAGGTGTTTTTAGAGACCATTTTCAAAGTACTCAGCAAACAGCAGTAGCTATTTTGGGGACTGGAGCTCTGGGGAAAATTGTTATAAATACTTATACTTGCACTATCTCTGTGGGCGCTCAGGTGGAGCTTGTGCCTCAGTGGGGACACGATATCCCTGGGCTCCCAAGTGTGCTTAGCCTTCCTGGGGGAGCTGCTCCCTCCAGTGAGTCCCTCCTGCTCGACTGGGACTGCAGCTGTGTTTGGCCTTTGCTCAGGTCATGCACTGTGTGTGTACACTGAAGGTTGGGGAGGGAAGGAGGCTCTTTGTATTCTGTGCTCCAGGTTCACCTTCGCAAGGGTCGCTCATAATCTGGTCCTAGGTAAGCCTATAGCCATGCAGCAGCAACTGTGAACCCTATACCGTGGATCATAGCCACTCGGACCATCAGGGTAGCAGTGGGACCAGTATTTCGTCCAGGTCTACACTTACAAAGTCACAGTGGTACTGATATATCTGTGCTGCTGTAAGAGCGCTCGTGAGAGAGCTCTCCCGTCGACATCGTGAAACCAGCTCCAAGAGCGGCGGCAGCTCACCCGCTGACATAGCGCTGTGGACACGAACGCTTATGCAGGCAAAACTTAGGTCATTCGGGGTGTGTTTTTGTCACACTCCTGGGTGACAGAAGTTTTGCCAACGTAAGTGCTAGTGTAGACATGGCCTTAGAACCTTTCACTCCAAGAGTGAGATTCACCCCCGTGCAGAACATATGGTCTATGCACCACTTAAGTCTCACTCAAGACCTCCAAACATGGAATTAAAGGGGTACCCAGGGCTTGTGATGCTTCTCCACATGGGATGAGTTTCATCCCAAAGGCAGAGGCCCTATCACCAGAGCTAATGCATAATCTCTGTTAGTTTCAAACAATATGCAGTTTGAGTAAATCCAGCAGCGGACAGTGCTGGAGATTCAGAGTAGCCACTTCATTACAAAATGCTCTTTGGGATCATTTGGGATGAAAGGTGCTACATAAATATCAAACATCATTACAAATTATTATTACTAATATAAACCAGGCCTCCACCCTGATCTGCCAGGTTGGGCAGAACCCTAGAAACTTGGACAGAAGCCAGGACTGCTATTGGATTTGAGAATCGTTTTAATTACCTTAGCTAGCATGATGCTTGTAGCCGTTGAGATGGGGGAGGTTCAGAGCATTTGGGTAGGGTGATCTCCTGGAGTAAGGTGTGAGTTCATGACATATTGGGTGATTATAATTGCGGATAAAAGGGCAGAACGTCTTTCCGGATCTGTAACTTTGCTGCTGACCCTGCTCAGATCTGGGTTTAATGTATCCAATTATTTTGCATTTGGTCTCTTTCCCTGAGCTGCGAGGCCAGACAATGAAGTGCTTTGCTTCATGGTCAAAAAGGCTCTTTCTTTCAAAGACCACCTAGGTGTTTAAGTGACGTTGATATTATTAAGTTTGAACGGATCAAGGTTGGAGGTGGCAGTCTCCTCCAATGGGCTTTTCTGAAAGTTCACTTTCCAAAGTTTTAATTGCCTTTCTGAACAGAGAGTCTTCAAATAGCACTCCCTTCAGCTTGGGAATTTAATAAATGTGTTCACTTGTGCTCTGCATGCTGGGCAGAACCCTATGAGGTGCTGAGCATTTAAGGGAATGGGAGCCAAAGGTCCTCACCACCTCTTTGGATTTATTCCAGTGAATAAATAGTAAAATAATGCTTTGCATTTACCTAGTCCCTTTCACTGGAGGATCTCAAAGTACTTTACAAACTCAATCCTCAAAACACCCCATAAGGTAATATTGTTACTGGTATTATTGTGGCCCAACAAAGGTCCCAATCATGAATCAGGGCCCCAGTATGCTGGGTGCTTCACATATGCATAACAAAAAGATGGCCTCTGCCCTACAGAGCTTACAATTGAAGTATAAGATGAGAGACAGCGAGGAGAGACCATAAACAGATGGGGAAGCACAGAATAACACTGAGACAACTATGAGAAGTGTAATAAACAGCAGGCATAGAACACTAACTGTCTAGCCACTGTCATCTCCCTGTTCAACTGTCAGGGGAAGCTGAGGCACACTGAAATGACCTGCCCAAGCTCATAAAGTGGCCCAATGGCAGAGATGAGAATAGAACCCTGGAGTCCTGACTGGCAGTGTTTTGCTCTATAATCTGCACAAAGGCAGACCAAAATTTTCCAAGCATTTTTTTAATCAAATCCTTAAGGGGGGAGGGGAGGAAGCAAAGTGAAGAAGTGCCCCATCCCAAAAGGATCAATAGGAAGAACCTAGTTTATATATATGAAGGAAATACATAGAATCAATTGGATTAGATAGGACCAACGGTGAAATAGCTAATCCATCCCTTTACCTAGGACAAGATTGATTTAAACCATTCTCTGGTGGATGAGTGTCAGGTCTTTGCTTGTAGATCTCCAGTGAAGGTGAGCCCAGAACTTCCCTTGGGTAACTTGCTTTTGATTGCCTTCAGTGTACTAATAGTTATAAAGCTTTTTGATAATATTCCACCTAAATATTCCATGCTTCGGCTGGAGCCTATTACTTCTTTTTCTGTCCTCACCGACTAATGAGGATAATTGGTTCCTCTCCTTTTCAGGGACATCTCTTTATGTGTTTACTGACATTTATTATGTCTCCCTTTAGTCTTTCCCTCTCCAGACTGAACGTGCCTGGTTCTCTGAACTTTCACTGGTAAGGAAAGGGAGCAGGGCGATGGAAGCATTGCAAGAGGCTTTTATAAAGGTAGCCAAGAGAAAGGGGTGCTTGATGATGCAAAAGGTGCAAGAAGAGATACTTGCAAATCTCTGCCTTGGCGGGGAGAGAGGGCAGGACAGGAAACCATTGCTTGATAGGGCTATGACCCCCCTAACATATAACAGTCTAGTCTTCCGTGGGCTGCAAGACTTTGGCCTAATTTTGATTGTTGGGTTTAGTGTGGGTGTACTGGGTGCTGTTGGTGACCTGTGATACAGAGGAGTTCAGACTAGATGAACTGGTGGTCACTTCTAGCCTTAAACACTGTGCAGAACCCAGCTGTGCAGCCCTTACTCTTATGAGCACTACGGTGAATAGTGAATCGTAGTGAATGCTCGCCACAGAAAGTAAGGGTTGCACAGTTGAACCCTTTGTGAATATCAGCTCCACCATGATTCTTGCTATAATATTGCATCTACTTCCCCTCGGCTCTTATTTAGGTCTAAAGAGAAAACATTGGGCTCCCACCCTCTCTAAAGTGTCATCAAAAAGGCTGAAAGGGGAGGGAAACGCTAAGAAAGCCTCCTTTTATTTTATCTGCTCATGTGGCTAAGCTGGCCTCCAGCCTATAGCGTAGTCTGAAATGGCAACAACTCTCAAAAGAGGCCATTCACCCTGCTGGTCCTGAAGTGCAAACACTTCAGAGAATACAACTATGCCTGAAAGTGAGAGGAAAGTCTCTGTGAGATGACAGAAAAAACTCTAGACTTTTACACAAGGAGGAAAGATAGCTTGCTCAGGTCCAGAAGGATTGTCAAAGCACTGGACAGGGAGTTCTTTTTATCTCATGAACTTATATGGCTCCCCCATTAGCATAGTATCTGAGCTTTTTCACAATCTTTAGTGAACTCATCCTCACCACACACCAGTGAGGACAGCCGTGCTATTATCCCCATTATACTGATGGGGAACTGCGGCACCAAAGGCTAAGAGATGTGCAGAATATTGCACTTAAAGTGTAAGGCCGAGCAGGGAAATGAGCCCAGTTTTCCAGCTAACACAAGCCTCCCCATCACTTAGGTGACCAAATATTATATGGCTGCCTCCCTGATTTTGTTTTGTTTTGGGAGGGGTTGGCGGGGAGGTGGGGCATCATTAATAGCTCAGTGGTTTGAGCATTGGCCTGCTAAACCCAGGGTTGCGAGTTCAATCCTTGAGGGGGCCATTTAGGGATCTGGGGCAAAAATTGGGGATTGGTCCTGCTTCAAGCAGGGGGTTGGACTAGATGACCTCCTGAGGTCTCTTCCAACCCTAACTTTCTATGATTAGTCATTTATCTCTATTTTACAGTGTAGAAAGTGAGGCCTGGGTAAATCACTCACATGACAGGCATATTGGCAGCCTGAAATTCCTGTTCTGATCGGTCAGTGAGCTAAGAATGGCTGCTGGGAAATCTCATGAGATCTCCCAGTGGTTGAATGTCGTAGCATCATTGCCGACCCACCAGCACTTGTTTCTTGGCATTCAGCATGAATGATGAACAGTGACAATTTCTGTGGTATTCCTCATCTACTGCATATTGGGCTCTATCCTGCTGTGGAAGTCAACGAGATCTTACCGTTTACTTCAATGGGAGCAACACTAGCCTCCCCATGGGCTATTTCTGCAAGCACTTCATTAATCAACTCTTAATTCCCAGGAAGAATCTGATCAAGATTTGAGAGATTTTTTTTTTTTTGACCTGGCATTTGCTGTAACCTGGCTCTATCAAAAATAAATCATGAACCAAGGTGCTGCTTTTGGTCTCTTTGTGCCTGATAATGAAGGTCACGCAATAGCACCGTTGTCTGATTTTATTAGGCTATTCTTGCCCATCTATTGGAGTAGATGGAAGCTTTTCTGACAACATTGGCCCTTGTGGCATTGATAAGGACTCTGGAGTCTCTCCCACACCTCACCTAGAAAGAACTTTTGCTTAAGTGCCCTCCTCTCATGCCTCTGGAGACTGGTATATGTCATTAAGACTAGTCACACATATTTCAGATTAAAACCTTTTCCCACAGCTCTGGGGTTTGCTGACTTGAACGAGAACTTTGGCAAAGGCAATTGACCTGAATGAGTCACTGCAAAGGAAATAATAATGACTTGAAAATGGATGAGAAGACTTGGGACTCCAAAGATGTGGAAAACGGCTTTTCTTTCTACAAAAGTGATTTTAATGATGGCGAAAAGGTGCTAGATCGATAGCTCTGGAGACAGGAGTAGCGTCTCTCCGTAGCATCGGAATATGCACAGCATGGGTAGCAGTAGTACAAATTTCCTTCCTACCACTGTGCCAAGGTGCCTTAACCCTGCTCTGAAAGATGAGCTTCTGGTAAGTAATTCAGCCTCCATAGCACTTGAGTCCCTTGACCCTGAGGCTACCAAGAAGAGCACCAGTAAAGACCAAATGGCACAGGCCCGGAATGATGCCACCAATTCTTTTTACCTACGACACCATACCATTGATAAGAACTTTTGGTAAATGCTGACCAGGACTGGATTCAGACCCCCTAATGCTGGGGTGAGTAATACTGAGTTATTATGGGCCTTGCAGTCCCCACGAATGTTGTCCTTTTAATTGTTAAGCTCTGCCTGACAAGGGGCAAGCCTCCTTCATCCTTTTCCCAGAGGGGAAAGAAGTGCGCATGTGTATACTGTGGTAACCAAAGCTGTGCTATGGAAAGGAAGGTGATCTGATTGTTAAAGCACTGGATAGGGACTCAGATCTGTGTTCAGTTCCGAACTCTAGCACATGCTCCCCCAGAGGCTTTGGGAACTCAATTTCTCTGCACCTTCATTTCCTCTCTGTAAAATGGGGATAACACCTATGTCTTGTCAATTTAGATTGTAATCTCGTCAGGGGAGATAATTTATTTTGCCATGTGCTTGTAAAGTGCCTAGCACTTCTGGGCCCAGATCTTGTCTGGAGCCTCTGGCACTAGTCTAATAGAAAATAATAAAAATTATACATCGTTTCATTGGCCAAGTGAATAAATATTGTGTGACAATCTGCAGCCTTCTTCAATCTTCATGAAAAAAACCATCTATTGAGATTTGGAGGAAGATCTGCAGGAGCTTACGTATCTGCCTTCATTCTCATGACAGCTCCAGCAAGGGTCTTTAAATGTACCTGTAAGTCCCCCACTGCAGGTCAGTGAGTTAATGCAGTGTTGGGAGAACACACAAAAAGAACCATGTTCACAGTGATTATTTCTCGAGATGGAATGCTGACACCCAACCCTCTGTCCCCTGCCTGAACTGAGGGGAGTCTAGGACTGGATTGAGAACCAAACTATCTCCATGATAGGCCCCGACTGGAGCACTGAATCCAAGAGCTAACAATCTTTGGGGCAGTTTGGATTCTGATACAAATCCAAACTCTACAACTCAGGCCCAGCTCTAGAAATCACTATAAACTCATCAATATTTCCTTTTAACTCTATTTCCTTATTTTCAGCTACTCTGCGCCTCTCTGATCTCCTCTCTAGCCAGTCTGAGACAGACATTTTTCTTAGGCATTCCAGTCTCTCCCCCTATTCTCCCAAGATTAATATCCATCCCACAGGAGGCCCTCCATAGCTATTTTATACTTCTGGACTTCCCCTCGCCTCCCTTCAGTATCAGGCAAGTTGGTTGAAATTCTAGTAAAGAACAGAGTTATCAGACACATTGATGAACACAGTATGTTAGTGAAAAGTCAACATGGCTTTTATAAAGTGAAATCATACCTCCCAATCTATTAGAATTCTTTGAGGGGGTCAATAAACATGTGGACAACGGTGATCCAATGGATATGGTGTACCTGAACTTTCAGAAAGCCTTTGACTAGGTCTTTCGCCAAAGGCTCTTAAGCAAAGTAGACCTTCATGGAATAAGAGGGAAAGCCCTGTCATGGATCAGTAATGAAGGAAACAAAGGATAGGAATAAATGGTCTGTTTTCACAATGGAGACAGGTAAATAGCATGGTCCCACAAAGATCTGTACTAGAACCAGTGAAGTTCAATATATTCATAAATGATCTGGAAAGAAGGATAAGCCAGGAGGTGGCAAAATTGTGAGATGATACAAAATTGCTCAAGATCATTAAGTCCAAAGGTGACTGCGAAGAGTTACAAAGGGATCTCACAAAACTAGGTGACTGGGCACCAAAATAGCAGATGAAATTAAGCGTTGATACATGCAAAATAATGAACATTGGAATAATCTGAGCTACGTGTACAAAATGATGGGGTCTAAATTAGCTGTTACCACTCAAGATCTTGGAGTCATTGTGGACAGTTCTCTGAACATACCTACTCAATGTGCAGCAGCGGACAAACGAGCCAACAGAATGTTAGGAAGCACTGGGAAAAAGATAGATAGTAAGGCAGAAAATATCAATGTTGCTATATAAAGCCATGTGTGACAGGGTCAGGCCAGATGGCTACAAGAGAGTGGTCGAAGGTAGATACATTAGTTCCAGGTTAAGCAGGTCCTTTTTCCCTGGGTAAGATAACAGGGACTATTCCAGAACACTCAGGAATTTTCTAGAACTAATTAAGGCAGGCAGGCTAATTAGGACACTGATAGCCAATTGGGAAGCTGCTAGAATTAATTAAGGCTAATCAGGACATCTGGTTTTAAAAGGTTGTCACTTCAGTTAGTGAGGTGTGCGTGTAAGGAGCTGGGAGTGAGAGGACGTGCTGCTGGAGGACTGAGGAGTACAAACGTTAACAGACATCAGGAGGAAGGTCCTGTGGTAAGGACAAAGAAGGTGTTGGGAGGAGGCCATGGGGAAGTAGCCCAAGGAGTTGTAGCTGTTGCACAGATGTTCCAGAAGGCACTCTAGACTGCTGCAGTCCACAGGGCCCTGGGCTGGAACCCAGGGTACAGGGCGGGCCCAGGTTCCCCCAAACCTCCCAACTCTGGACCCAACACAGGAGGTTCCACCAGAGGGGAAGGTCTCTGAGCTGTTCCCCAACCCACATGGTGGTTCAGCAGAAACTGAGGGGATTGTTCTTACTTTTTTTTCCCCATGCTGGCCAGTGATGAGGTTATCTGAGTGAACGGCAGATTTGAGCCACGAAAGTGGCCAAACTGAGAGCTGCTGTGAATCTCTGAGGCGAGCAAAATCCACCAATAAGCGCAGGACCCACCAAAGTAGCGGAGGAACTTTATCACACATGGTACAGCCCCACCTTGAACAGTCAGTGCAGTTCTGGTCACTCCACCTCAAAAAAGATCATTAGAATTGGAAAAACTATAGAGAAGGACAACCAGAATGATTAAGGTTGTGGAACAGCTTCCATATGAGGAGAAATTAAAAAGGCTGATACCGTTCATCTTAGAAAAGAGACAACTAAGGGAGGATATCATAGAGGTCTACAAAACCGTGAATGGTGTGGAAAAAGTGAAAAAGGAAGTGTTATTTATTATTTATTCACCTAGCAGAAGAACCAAGGATCACCCAATGAAATTAATAGGCAGCAGGTTTAAAACAAACAAAAGAAAGTATTTTTTCACACAACGCACAATCAACCTGTGGAACTCCTTGCCAAAGGATGTTGTGAAGGCCAAGACTCTAACAGGGTTCAAAAAAGAACTAGATCAGTTCATGGAGAGTAGGTCCATTAATGACTATTAGCCAGTATAGGCAGGGATGGTGTCCCTAGTGTCTGTTTGGCATAAGCTGGGAATGAGGAACAGGGGATGGATCACTTGATGATTACCTGTTCTGTTCATTCCCCGTGAAGCACCTGGCATTGGAAGTACTTCTTCACATAACGCACATTCAACCTGTGGAACTCATTGCCAGGGGATGTTGTGAAGGCCACAAGTATAACTGGATTAAAAAAAGAATTAGATACGTTCATGTAGGATAGGTCCATCACTGGCTATTAGCCAAGATGGTCAGGGACACCACCCCATGCTCTGAGTGTCCCTAAATCTCTGATTGCAAAAAGCTGGGACTGGATAACGGGATGGATCACTCAAAAAATTGCCCTATTCTGTTCATTCCCTCTGAAGCATTTACCACTGGCCACTGTTGGAAGAGAGGATACTTGGCTAGATGGACCATTGGTCTTACCTGTATGGCTACTTTTATGTTTGTATAGGTATTCTTATGTTCTTTACCTCTCCACTCTTTTTGCTGTATGGATAAAGCAATAAAATCTCCTTTTACCCCCATCTAGTTTGCCCTTGTTTTTCCCCTTTGATGTGTAATAATGAGGTGGCACAGAGGAAATGTCTTTAATCAGCTGCAGAAACTCCTAGCACTATCTGGATCACATATATCTCCAAATGCTTTATCACTGTCTCTATCCAGTGTTCATAATTCTGATGTATCTGGTGTTCCAGTGTCATGTCATTCTATTACATTAAACAATATAACATAACAACATAGTACAATGGAATGATGAAATGCTGGCTTGCTTCAGAAAATGTAAAGAGATAATACACTTGTTTTCAGCTGCGAAAGCTGCTATTAGTTCATAGAGTGGCTTTACCTGATTAAATTAGATAAGGTGAGGTAGTTAGAGAGATAGACAGACAGACCATAATCATAGCTAGTACAAATGAAAAATTCAGCTTGGATTTATAGCCTTATATTGTTCACCATGTGAAATGTGAACAGAAACAGGAAGTTTTCCTGCTCTTTCCCATTATCATTATGGTGAAAGTTCCAAAGAAATCTACTTTAAATGTTGTCTCTTTTTTACTGTTTTTGTACATTGGAGATGGGATAACAGCTCCTTTTAAAGACTTGTCGCCTCAGGGCCAGATTTGATACCCTTATTCATATTGAGTAATACCTCACTCTGCAAATGGTCATGTTGACTTCAAAGCTGTACAAAAGGTCCTAGTGTGAATCCCTTACTTACACTTACCACTCAAAGACATGAGTAAGGGTTGCATGATCATGCACTATGTTTAGTGATGAGACATTGGACGGGATGGGCTACTGCTCTGAGATGGTACTGCAAATTCTCTATCTTTGGTTTCTGACTGGTGGGTTTTGCTCACATGCTCAGGGTTTAACTGATCACCATATTGGGAGTCAGGAAGGAATTTTTTCTCAGATCAGATTGGTGGGAACCTTGAGATTTTTTTTTTGCCTTTGTCTGCCACATGGTGTGTAAGTCACTTGCTGGGATCATCTGGGTCTATCTCACCTAATTAGTTCCCTGCCACTGCAGTGGCCTTGGGCATTTGCGAACCTCAGTCGCTCCTGTTCTCTGGCACCCATTAGTTCAGCCTCCTGAGGGCTGTAGTACTTTGCTCTAGCTCTGGAGGTGGCTGAGTTATGTTTGGGGACCTGTGATATATAAAAAGTCAGACTATATGATCTGGTATCCCTTCTGACTTTAAACTCTATAATTATTTACTTATTTGTATGGTGGTAGCGGGCCCGATCAGAGCCCCTTCATTGCTTGGCGTTGTAAACATACATAACAAAAGGATGATCCCTGCCTCAAAGAGCTTATATTCTAGGTATAAGGTGAGACATTAGATGGATACAGCAAACAGATACAGCAAGCGCAAGCTAACAGGGAGATGACTATGATTAGTGTGATAAGCAGCAATCCCTAGGAATACCTCGGGATTTCTGCTCACATTGCTAGTTGCCTAAGGCAAGGAGGGCAGAGTTGAAGGGCCACCACTGTGTATTAATTCCATTGCCCATGCCTATAAATAGAACGTTTTTTATTTGAAAAATGACTCGCATTGTTAAGTGTTTTCATATTTATTTATTTATTTATTTGCTTATTTGGAGTCAGGAATAGCATGTATATGTCTGGTTTCAGAGTAACAGCCGTGTTAGTCTGTATTCGCAAAAAGAAAAGGAGTACTTGTGGCACCTTAGAGACTAACCAATTTATTTAAGCATAAGCTTTCGTGAGCTACAGCTCACTTCATGAGCTGTAGCTCACGAAAGCTTATGCTCAAATAAATTGATTAGTCTCTAAGGTGCCAAAAGTACTCCTTTTCTTTTTATGTATATGTCTGTTTCTCACGGAAATGTACTCAGAAGTGACAAATCCTGTGCTTGGATTCCCCTCCCCGCCATGGCTATGTTATCCCTTGGAGGGATGACATCCTGCAGGAAATAGAACTACTTTATATGTGATTAATTTCTGTTACATACCTATTTCGTGGGGGCCAAGTTGGTGATGTATTTAGTGCCCATTCTCCTGGCTGTGCCACTGGAGTTCTAACTGGAGTTCAGCCCTTGACTTTCACTCAGTTGCCTCTGGGCTGCTAGAGATTGGGAGTTTAGCAGTTAATGCTGTTGTTCATATTGTCTATTTTTTTCTTAACCTTGGGCTCCATTGTGGGCTAAATACGGTCAAGCAGTCCAAGTGGCCTGGACTAAAATGTGAATGACTAATGGAGTTACTGATGTATGTAGGCCATAAGCAATGTACATGTTGAAATTTTGGCAAACCCATTCTTTGAAAAGCCAGCTGTATGAGGGTCATCCAAGATTGTCTGATATGCCACTAAGAGCATGTTGACACATGCCAGATGCCAATCACTCATGGGACTACATCTTTCCAAAAGATTTTTTAATGATATGGATCTGATTATATGCATGCATGAAATAACAGGTTTGTTATATTAGCAACAGGTGATCTTTCATTTATAAATACATACAATCTCAAACATCCCCCCAAAACACTTTAAATACAACCAGTAAGGTGCATATGTAACTAATCAATGCAACTGCATGATCTTTTCTTATGGCCCTTGACCCTACATCCTCTGTTCTCTTCCCCTATTTCTGTTGCCTTCATTCATCATGATATAGCTCCACTAAGCTTGTAGACCCTTTAGATCATGGCTTGAGTCTTTAATTTCTGTCTAAAGCACCCGGCACACTATGAGCATTGCATAAACAATAAAGAACCAAACAAGTCCCAAACCCATATAAGCCCCGATACAGTTAGGCATGTGCTTCACTCTAAGTACATGGTTAGTCCCAACGACAAGGGTTGACCAGGCCATGAAGACTGAATTGCCCACTTCCAGTTAGAATTGGGAATTGGTCACTCCACACAGGGCTAAGGGATGCAGAGTGAACACTCAATAACTGACCCGTTCATCCTAATTTGTTTTATCACTGATTCTCACGCTATATATGTAAAGTCCCTTCATGTTCAGTTTTTACTGATTTTTACTGAAAAATTCCAGGATTTTACAAAAGCTATTATGGGGTGGGGACTGATTTTCACCTAGATTTGGGGCCACCCAAGTACATGAAAATACTGATTATGTTAAGGAAATCCAATACATTACACTAGGTAGATATGTTTAGGTTAACCTAATTTATTATTACGTGTAAATGTGAGGCTAACTGTTAAAATACGGCAATGTAGTTGAAGATATATACACATACATGCATGTGTACACAAAATATTAATTTATAGTTCATTAAATAAATCACAGCATAAAATTGCTTTTGCTTTCAATACTATTATTTTTCCCTCTATTTGTTGCTTTTTGCTGTCCTCCCACCCCCACCCCAATATTAACCCAATATTTACCCAGAAAACAGTGAAGTTAATTTTATGCACTGATTTTTACTAGTTTTTTTTTTAAACAATCAACCAAGTAAAAGAATCAGGGCAATAGTTTTTGTTCTCAGTTACACCAATATATCTGAAAAAAGAAAAGGAGTACTTGTGGCACCTTAGAGACTAACCAATTTATTTGAGCATAAGCTTTCGTGAGCTACAGCTCAGTTCATCGGATGCAGACTGTGGAAACTGCAGAAGACATTATATACACAGAGACCATGAAACAATACCTCCTCCCACCCCACTCTCCTGCTGGTAATAGCTTATCTAAAGTGATCACTCTCCTTACAATGTGTATGATAAGGTGCCACAAGTACTCCTTTTCTTTTTGCGAATACAGACTAACACGGCTGTTACTCTGAAACCAATATATCTGAAGTCATTCTGCTCAAATCAAGTAGGTTTCTTAGCTTTTATACCTTTGAAAGGGAGACCAGAACTTACCCAACTGTGGCCCTGGTTCAGCACAACATGTAAGCAAGTACTTAAATTTAAGCATGGCACTAATCCCACTGAGGTCTTGTCTGGAGTGCAAGCTCTCTAGCAGCAAGAGGATAGTTCATTTTTCCTGGACTATACAGTCATTGGCTTCTCTGGCAAGACTGCCAACAAAGAGGGGAATTGTAATGGTGTCAATTCTTGTGTTGTGTACAAATGTAAGCTGGGAACACAGCTGAGACCCACAAACTCATTTCATATAGACCAGTCCTCAGAAAATAACATATTTTGGTTAATACCTACCTGGATTCGATTGAAATAGCAGGAAGAGGGTAAAAGGGTCTTTCGTATCTCATTGCCAATCTCCACTTAGGTTAAATTAAAAGACCAAGCAGTTAAACAACATTCTGTCTTAAATTACAACGTACTTATTTGTTTTAAGAAAAGGAGTACTTGTGGCACCTTAGAGACTAACCAATTTATTTGAGCATGAGCTTTCGTGAGCTACAGCTCACTTCAGAAGTGAGCTGTAGCTCATGAAAGCTCATGCTCAAATAAATTGTTTAGTCTCTAAGGTGCCACAAGTACTCCTTTTTTTTTTGCGAATACAGACTAACACGGCGGTTACTCTGAAACCTTTCATTATTTGTTTTAGTTTGTTATTGAAATTCCTTCTGAGAAACCAAGCTTTAATCCTTGAACCCAATAGCTTTGCCCTTTCCACCACATGAAAGGACAGATACAATGTTTATAAGTGTGGGACGGATGGATAGATGTTTGTTAGGAAATTGGCTAGATAGATAGTAGATAGAAAGATAACAATGCTGTAACACTAAACATACCTAAAAGCACCAAGGTGAAGATTAAAAAGAAAATCTTTGTCCACAACAAAAACAGATAAGATATTTATCAGGTTTTCAGAATGGTTTCAGCAACAATGAAAAGATCTGCCTTCCCAGATGTCTCTCTGGGATGACTTTGTGTGCAATGTTTTTTGCTATTAACCAATGTCTAACATGATGAACTGGTTACGAACTCTTCATTCATCATCTAAGCTAAAAGAAAACCTAGATGACTTGGTATTGAACAATATAGGGCTTTTTTCTCTCTCCCCATGACTCATTTTCAGGATTTCTTGTCTGACCTTGTTGGACAAATTTTACAACTCCACCATGGAATGTTACAAGACATCAGGCCATTTAGTGCTGAATGCAGTGTTCCCTCACCCCACAAAAGTTAGCTAATAGTTCCAAGAAATAAATGACTTTTGCTGGGCTCTTAAATATTATGATTTGCATGCTTGAAATGAAATCGCCAAAGTAATTGTAGAATATTGCTTGCCATTACCGTCATTAAAAACAGGCAGATGTAGGATCACTCTCATGGAAAACTTTCCTGATGGGCTTTCATGGAGATAAGTGCATGGAATCCGCTTCTGAAAAGATGTTGAATAGAATGAATTTGCCATTCACTGACTGGCTGATGATGGTTTTCTTGTTAATTTGGAGTTTAGGCTTTAGAGAAACCTTAACAAATTTGATTGCTAAGTTCTGTAGGTTGCCTCCCTCTTTGCGAGCTACATTCAAGTCCATAAACTCTTATTTCATTGTACAGCATTTTAGTACAGATCTCCAAGTGAGCAAATATATTGTTACCATATATTATTATGGCCACTTGTACCACGGGGCTTTCAGAGGTCTTGTAACTTCACTACATAGTACGGTCATGGCATTTTGATTTAGTTGGGGTTGGTCCTGTTTAGAGCAGGGGAGTTGGACCAGATGACCTCCTGAGGTCTCTTCCAACCTCATTCTTCTGTGATTCTATGATTTTAAGGCCCTGTTCAGGAAAGCACTTAAATATGTGTGTAACATTAAGCACATGCTTAAGTCCTATTGATATAAAAAGGTGGATTAAGAGAAAGGATGATTCAATGGTTAGGGCACGAACCTAGGACTTAGGAGATCCAGGTTAAATTTGCTGCTTCACCACAGTCTTCCTATGTGACCATGCATAAATAGTTTAGCACATCTGCTCCCTATTTGTAGAAGGGGGCTAATAGCACTTCTCCATCTCACAGGGGTGTTGAGAGGATAAACATATTAAAGCTTGTGCAGTGATTGAGATCTGCTAATAAAGATCTAGATATTATTATATGCTATGTGACTTAAGCAAGTGCTTTCCTGATTCAGTGTCTTAGGACTTGTCTACACTACCAAGTTTTGTTGACAAAACTTATGTCGACACCCAAAAGTTGACAAAACTAAAATTGCCAAAGGGTGTTCACACATGCTCCCTCTGTTGACAGATCATGTCCACATTGGGGAAACCATCATCGACAGGGTGAACAATGCACCGTGGGTATGTATCCCACCGTGCACTGTTGTGGGAAAGAAGAGCTGATCGTTGCACAAGTTCTCCCACAGCCCCCTCAGCTGCTGAGAGCAACATCATAAGTAGCTCTGTGAGCTCTCCCTGCTGAGGAATGGCAAAGCAGCCCAGCAATCTGCCTGCGGCTGTGTTCCTGGTGCTGGGCAGAACAGGAGCATTCCAATGATTTGCTCTTTGTTTGTTCCCCAAACGGAGAAGCACACAGATACTTCCCGGAGCTTTGAAAGGGGAGCGGCGCATGCCTGCAGGGCAGCAGAGATCAAAACACTGAGCAGAGCAATCAGGGCAGGCATTGTGGAATACTGGCAGAAGCCAGCTCTGTGGACAAAACAATTTGGAGTGTCTACACTGGCTCTTTGTCTGACAATAAAGGGAGGGGGAAAGACAAAAGTCTCTCGTAAGGGTGAACGTTTTTTGTCGCCAAAACTGGATGTTTTTCGCAACAAAAGTCCCACTGTAGTGTGTACGCTCTTGCCGTTTTGTCGCCAAAAGGCAGTTTTGGGCGACAAAACTTTGTAGTATAGACAAGGCCTTAGGAATAGCTGGATATTTACATAGAAGGGGTGAAAAGCCAAAGAAACAAACAAAGATTAATTAAATAGAGGAAACTCAGCTGCAGAGTGAATAGCCACATAGCCACTTAGGTGGAATTCACAAAGGTATTTAGGCACCTTTGAGAATCCCATTCTTACTAGCGTAACGTAGGAAATGAATTCTATCAACCCGACTCACATTGAGTAATAATACCTTAGGCGTTATTCAACATAAGGGTGGCAGAATCTGATCCAATATGACTATATGTCAGAAATAGTACATGCCATGGCATGTATATGGGAGCTTATCTATGCACACTCATGGTGCACATGTGTATACCAACTGGTGAATTCATACATGGGAGTCTGTTACTCTGGTTCTAAAAACAACTTGTTTGAAGGAAAAATACAAACCGTTTGTGCAAAGTAAGAAAGTACTGTAACTTTTATATTATTGATAGGTTGATATCACCAGTGGTATCTTAAACCATAGTAACCTGTGCCAAAGGTTTGAGCTCCCTAAGGGCTACAGTATCAGAATTAGCCTAATTAGGTGAGAACCACTATCAGAAAGATCGTTAGGTCTGGAGGCTGTAGGAGCACATAAGGTATGATAGCAGTGACCACAACAGCAGTCACAAGTTATCAGTCTTCCCTCTCTTAAATGCTTTCCTACACAGGTAGTCAATGCCACGGTTATAGATACATAAGTGAAGATGGAGGAATACTGTAAGATGTCCAGCATCAGTGTTTTCATACTCACATCCCCAAGGGTACCATAAGGATGGGTGGAGGATTTTTCCTCTCTATTCATGCTGGGAAACCCCTTTTATTCTGTGTTACACTCACACTCATACCCATTATGCATATGCATGCAGGTTCCTTTTCCATTATCTGGGCTTCTACATCCCATAAAATTTGGGGTATACCACTTTTCATAGGCTATCCTCTTAGTTCCCCTTATTTTCATTAACATTTACAACAGCAAGTCCCCATGGTAACCTGCAGTCACCGCAGAATTTCCCATGCTGTTACTATCAGACATACTGCAGTATCGACAGGTAGGTTATGGCATATTTTCCAAACATTACATATTGCCACATATTTCAAAGTAATTTTGTAACTTTATCGGCACAGGGTTACTCCTAAGTCACCTCCTCATGTCAACTCTTCTTTAGGCCTAAGGCCTAATGTGTCTAAGATATGATCTTACAGGCCTCAGCCTTTAGGCCTTGCATTATCCTTCATTTGCTTGTATACCTAATATACACTCATCACTCATAAATGCTTGTCAGCCTTATACACAAATAATACTGTCCTACTTATTCCTATACCTACATCTTAAATCTGTTCATCGTACATTGAGTACATATGAATTAGCCCACAAAATAGACAACAATTAGATGAATATAGAAAAGGTGATTAGCTACATTATTATCGTCCTGGGGAAAAATCCTAGCCCCACTGAAGTCAATGGGAGTTTTGCCATTGACTTCAGCAGAGCCAGGATTTCACTCTGTGTAGTTTTTGGCACATCTTTTCCAAGTTCCTCACGAAGCCCTGGACATTTCCCTCCAGAGAATCCACCCAAGCAAGGATGGTCGGAAAACAGAAAATAAAGAGCAGTAAAACTGCCCGAGGCTTGTGCATACTAGAGCTTCCACTATTGTTACCCAGCTGGCGCTCCATTGGTGGTGAACTCTGGGTCTGATTTTTGCTAGTGTAGATGCATTCTGTGAGTCCCAGTGCCTCAATTTAAGGACTCCATAACACAATGTAGCAATCCCCATGTTATCGAAAGGAAAAGTGAAACACAGAGTGACTCAGTGGACGATCCAGAACTTAGCTCTCCTGACTCCCAGTCTCCTTCCATATCCACGAGATGGACACAAGCAATTGATTCATTTTCAGTACTAAGTACATGAGTAGCTAGTCATCTACATACATCTCAACATTTAACAGAACTTACCTTAGAACACCACTGAAGGCAGTATTTTCAAACCAGGAAAGAAGCAAAGAAATCAAGGGCACTGAACTTATGTGGGACTGATTTGTGCATGATGCCATTTGAGTGCACAGGAAATGCTGGTTTGCACTTGCAAATGCAGGGGTTTGTAGGCACAATGGGGCGCATACACAGCTACTGTATCCTCTTTTGAAAATGTCGCCCCAAATGTATTTTGATGTATCCAGATACTGGGTTGTGTTGTTTTATGTCCTACACTATGTGAGAACGTAATTACCTCTAATTGACTTCATTTAAACCAGGATTTCACTTTTGGATCCTTAATATGCAGTCCTTACGTTTTGGAGTTTTATTTCCCCACACTGGCCAGTGAAACCACCCACCAGTTTATAGAGCCTCTAGGAGGAGCTACTGTAATACAAATAAGAATAATACATTTGGGGTCTCTCTACAAAGACCTAATCTGGAACCAGAATCTGGGATCAAGATCTGAGCCAGACTAAGAATACTCATAATCTTCAAGGAAATGTCATGCTATTTCTCAGTCAGGGACGTGGTCCAGAACATCATGCTGAAATTGTTTGTGGAACAAATTCTCCCTTTTAAAAAATAATTCTTTGCACTTGGCCAAATCCCTTGCCTCCATGGTCACGGAGAATCCCATGGCAACAGAACCCATTCAGTTCTAGAAAGGGGATGTACACCACAGAGCTCAGCTGTGTAGAGGCCTCTATGTGCCAGCACAGGCAGAATTAATGGAGTAGGGAACGGGGCAGGTCAAAGGACAGGGTTGGGACAGGACTGAAGAATCTCTTGTTTCCTAGATCTTTCCACCTACCCCGTTTGTGGAGGGAGTGTGTGGTAGCCAGAGTTTCAAGGCTACAGTACTCACTGCATAATGGCTCTGAAGCGATTCCACTGCCTGGGGGATGACTCCCCCTCTACGTCCTGAAGCAAAGCTGAACAGTAAAAGCCCAGAGCTTGGATGTGCCTTACTATGCAGGATTTGGGCCAGGAGCACCAGAGGTTCCTAAAGGGCATTGCAAGCACTGATTAATTACACCTCTGTTGGGAAAGTGCTGTTATCCCTATTTCACAGGTGGAAAAATTGAGGCAGGGAGCGTTTAAACAACTTGTTCAGGGTTGGTGGAAAAGCTACAAACCAAACCCCAGAGTAAGCTGCGTAGAGATGGTGGGGAATTTCTGACTAAATCAGGCAGAGCCAGGACTTGAGCCTGGGTCTGCCAAACCCCAGGGCAGTGCCCTAAGCACCAGTGTCCTAAGCTGAGGAGGTGTCTCTTGGTCTCTGACTTGTCACAAAAAAAACCCTTTGAAAGGTCTGTTTCATCTCAGTACCAAAGGGGGAATATTTCCAGTATCTCAAAAATGTTCCTGGGATGGGAAAGCTGTTTTCTGCCCAGCAGCCCGATTGCCCACTTCACCTGCTCTGGGCACTAACTCCCACAATGAACCAGGGTAAGGCAGGCTCATATTATACCTAATGTCAATTTAAAAATAAATAAGAAGGGAAGGGAAGAAGTTGTAATAAAAGTGTATAGGATAGAGATATGCATTTCTCCTTAAAGCAATAAATCTTCCCCAAAGGAAGTTGTTAAAATTCTTTATGTTTAAAAAATGAGGTCCACGGGGGGGGCTCCAAATTTCAGTTCGATTTTTAGCGGAGGCATTTTTTTTCTTTATCAAACACTTGGTGCTGTAATGTGATAAGGGCCCCATGCAGACCATAAAGCTAATTTATCATCCGTAAGGTGTACAAAGAAAATGGTAACTGCCTGCTTGTCTGCTTGACATATGAGGTCATTTTTGCCGCTAGCTTTCTAATACTGAGCAATTTTATCAGCTATTTATATACATTAATTGTAGGCACCCATATGTTCACTGTTGTATAGAATAATGCATTGCATTGAATATGCAGTCCTTAAGTTTTAGCATGCCACGTGCATCTTTTATTTAACTGTTTGGTTTGCCTATTAAAGCCCATTATTCAGCTGTGTAGTGTAACCCTCGCTCTCAAGTGGATTTATGTTTCTTTAAATCTTGCTCACCACAGTGAAAGGCACTGGAGTGAACAAGGCCACCTCGTCCGTCCCACAGGAATAGCAGCAAACCAAGGAAAATAAGGGCCATGGTTCACTTAGTAATACTAAACAAAAAGGATTATTCAATGAGTCCCTTTCCTCAAGGGGCAGCAGCACATTCACGCTCGATGGTGTGCACATAAACATGGCTCTCCATCAACACAGCCAGGGCACAATCCTGATCCTGCTGCAATCCGTGGCAAAGCGCCGGGCATTCTGAGGGGTACAGGTACTTCATATGTCAAATACAGCAAACAGAATTACACCGTCTCCTCAACTAGGTGGTCAAATGAAGGGCCTTCCCCCGGCCCGGATCTCTGCAAGGGCCACAGCAGTTCTTGCACTAGGGGGCACATAAGGACTGCTCTCCCTAGCATACAAAGGGGCTTTCATCACCCCCTAAAGGCTGCTCTAATTTATGTCAGTTGCAACTGACACAAAAAGTGCCAAAATGGCAGACAGGAATTAGTAGGGAGTTGGGAAGCCCTGGATATGCCCCCTTTCCTCTAGCCAAAACCCCTATGCTGGCAGCAGGGAGGCTGTTTGCACAGGACCTAGGCCTCTGGAAATTCCCCCCTTGTACTCGAGATATCTTCCGGTTCGTGAACATATTCTGCATGCAAAGGTGACATGAATCACTTGGCAACACACCGGAGAATCTGGCCCTCCAATGGTCTATTTTATATATGAGTAAACTGAGGCATGGAATAGTTGAGTGTCTTAGCTATTGTCGCACAGCAAGCTGTTGGCAGAGCTGGGAATGGAATCAATGGGCCTGGTTCTCTTTTTATTTACCTCCATGTAAACTGAGACTGGTTCCACTGAAGCAGATGAAGTGACACCAGGGTGCGAATGAATCCTGACTCTGACCACCATTCTCTGAATAACACCCGGTAATAAAAAGTGGGGATTAAAACTGCATGCATAACTTTTCACATTGAGAAAACAGCAATTTTCATTGCCGAGCAAATCATAGAAAAGCCTAAAGCTGGGTTTGGGAACTATCTACACATCCAAGACCTGTGTATAAATTGGAGAATTACATCCCATTACCAGGAGTTTACACACAGAGGTAAACTTCATGTTTTCCCCACAAGGTTTGAAATGAAGCACTGAGACAGAAAGGAGGCAGCAGCGGCTCACTGATGCTTTCCCACATTCACCCGATGAAGAGGTAAATGCCATATTTGGAATACACTTGCCAGGTGGCCATCAGAGAGAGGAGATGGTTGGAAGGCAGAGGGGGCGATTCTCGGCACATATGCACCATTTTACATCCTCTGTCTGCAGTGGAGGTACTCTCTATTTACACCAGCGTTAGTCAACCCAGAATTGGGGTCAGTGGGTGTAAAGCAGACTAGCTCCACTGACTTTGTTTACATGGGATGAAGATTTGGACCCAGTGTTTTAAAAAGTAAAATGGACTTTTGCAAGAAGTGCAAGAAGAGGAGAAAAAACAAAGCATGTCAATGACTGAGAAGGGGACAGTCAGTATTACTATGCATTATTTAGACAGCCTTTTAGACATATAAGGCCTTCTACAGACACATGAAACTCATGTTGCTGCCTCAGGGAGCAACGACCACTGACTTTGAAGAACACAGGATCAGACCCTAATTTAGACACAACCTAGAGAAAAATCCATTCTGGGCGGTAGAGTGGAAGGCACAATGTTTACGGTTTATTTGGATTTGGAGTCTGCTCTGCATTTACTCTACTTTAGGATTCTTTATAATGTTTGATGTTTCTATTTTATTTCTCTTTCCATTTTGGGCCAGAGGTGGCTACTTGGGCTGCCCCTAGTCTGCTGCTCTACAGCAGCTCTGAGGTTGCCCTAACTTGTACATCCTGCTGCCTGATCCCTATGGAGCATGTGTAAGATGCTCATCTGTACACTAGGTCTCCCTCTGTGCCTGAGCCAGAGAGGATATGAGTCTGTGAAAGCCACACCTATAGCGCCTGGTGCTATAGCGAGCTGTGCGTTCATTTTGAGAGATCACCAGTTCAATTCCTGGGGTCAGCTAAGGTGGTACAGATCTGCCTCTCTGTGCTGGGGCCTTGTGCAGAGGTGGTAAAGAGTTGGCTGGGCAGGGGGTATTTTATGCCAGTGGGAACTCCCCAAGATGCAGTAGATGGTGCAAAACTAGGGGTCACCAAAAGAAATTAATAGGCAGCAGGTTTAAAACAAATAAAAGGAAATATTTCTTCACACAACACACAGTCAACCTGTGGAACTCCTTGCCAGAGGATGTTGTGAAAGCCATAACAGGGTTCAAAAAAGAACTAGATAAATTCACGGAGGATAGGTCCATCAATGGCTATTAGTCAGGATGGGCAGGAATGGTGTCCCTAGCCTGTGTTCGCCAGAAGCTGGGAATGAGCGACAGGGGATGGATCACTTGATGATTACCTGTTCTGTTCATTCCCTCTGGGGCACCTGACATTGACCACTGTAGGAAGACGGGATATTGGACTAGATGGACCTTTGGTCTGACCCATTGGGGCCATTCTTATGTTCTTATGTTGCACTGCAGGGATGAAATCCTCTCTATGTTTTTACCAATCTGATCCATACATGTGATCAGATGGAGAAGAGCAAGTTTCCAGGAGGGACTGGAGGGTGAGGGAGGCTGGCCGGTATGCAGGGGTCAACTTAGGGGAAGTGACAGCGGCACCAGTGAGAGAAGGGGAACACACCCAGTGAAGGGGCATGCAGGGGATGAGAGGCACAGAGCTAGTTTATTAAGACGGACCTGAAAGGGTCCTCTGTCCAAGCCTCTACAAAACAGGTTATGGAATGACTGATGCCAATCAAACCCCAGCTTCAGTAACAGAAGATGTATAATAGGGCCAAAGTGTTACCTGCCCAGCAATATCCCCAACCACAGTGCCAGAACAGTCAGGAAGCCGGCTGAAGCTGAAGGGTTCAGACAGATCCAATAAGTTTGATTTAAAACACTGGGAATTCATCACAGTTTTCTCACCAGCTCAGCACTGTAGGTGAGGCAGAATTTAAGACACAATCAATACTTCCAAGGAAGACCTTTGTACTGGGGATGGAGAAAGGTAATCGGGCTGGAGTAACAAATAGAACTAGCATGACAGAAGCTGCCTGCAGAAAAGCTGGACTTTTCAGGCCTTGCTCTTCCCTCTGAGCTTGGTGCTTTTCCCTCCAGGTCTTTTAATTGATCATTCAGGGACAGAGGCCAAAGCATCAATAAGAGGAGAGAGCTGCAGCCAGTTATGCACATGTGTCATGTCATCTAGAAAATGATACCTGACAAGAGTCAGGGTGAGTTTGGTTGACAGTATCCTGTGCATTTCTGGAATTTCTTTCAGCTGGTGATCTCAAGTTACTGCACAGATATCCCGTAACTCAGCTGCAGAGTGAACCAGCATGATGGTTATTTATTGTACTCCTCACAGGTGGGTTAACTGGGGCACAGAGAGGGTCAGATTCTGACACAGACTTTGCACCCCCCCCCTTACTCACTTAGGCAAGCCACATGGCACTTGGATGCAAAAGCATCTGAGTAAATGAAGCTATTTGCCTGATTACTAAGGAGCTTGGGGGCAGGGAGGGATGCAGCCTGAGGTCAGCCCCAATCACTGGCACGAGGTCACGTGAGTCATGCAATCTTCCAGGGGGAACCATGGGAAAGAGAGGGAGCCTTGAGCCACAGGCTCCATCTCAAGGGTGCAGATGGGGGAATAAGCTGTTCCATGAAAAAAATATTTTGTCCCTCACTGAATGAGTGGGATGGATTGTGACTCTGAGTGCCAGGTTGCTCGCTGGTCAGCTCCTGGGGCAATGCAGCTATGTACTAGCCCTTAATCAATGGCAGTATGGAGAGAGCACTGAACTGGTACTCAGGAGACCTAGATTCTCTGCCACTTGCTTCCAGGTGACCATGGGCAAGTCACTCCCTGCTCCATGTCTCAGTTTCCCCACTCTGTAAATGGGATTAATGATACTGGCCTCCTTCGTAAACCACATCAGGCTCGACTGATCAAACCCACTAGTTATGGCTATTATCCAGGGCAGAGTGCAAAGTTGTCTTTTCACAGTGTCTGAAGTATCTTCTCAGCCCTGGAAGTGGTACCTCCAGGTCAGACTCAGGTACCCGGGTGGGACCGTTTGGGCAGGAAGCATGCACTGATGCATCCTATGCTGTGGCTGTTCTATGGGAAAGCAGAGGAATTCAGTCTTAAGAGCTGTCAATCAGCACCATTCATGAACACTAGATTAAGGGGGAAATATTTCAATTTAAAACCCCTTAAAAAACCCGACCGAGGATCCTTTGCTTCACCATTTGAAACACATAAACCAAAGTCATAATGTCTGGTTAGAATTGAGATACATGGCTGAGGGTTATAGATGATATGGGGCACTCATAAGTCTTTCCTATGGTCACTTGAAGGGAAACCTGATATACCTAACTGTCAAGCAGCATTACTGGTTTCAGAGTAACAGCCGTGTTAGTCTGTATTCGCAAAAAGAAAAGGAGTACTTGTGGCACCTTAGAGACTAACCAATTTATTTGAGCATGAGCTTTCATGAGCTACAGCTCACTTCATCGGATGCATATCGTGGAAACTGCAGCAGACTTTATATATACACAGCATTACTGTTCCTTCAGACCTGTTGCCAGCGTGTTCCTCTTAGGCCTCCCATTCCCTAGTGTAGGAGAATAAAATCCCCTTACGAAGACATCTACAATTGCTAGAGAATCTTCTTTTAGAGAAGCAGAGCCCAGAAATGTAGCCCTTGGGAGATGTATTTTACATGAAGATGTAATTTGCATTGTTTAAAGATAGACTTTTGGTTGTGGGTTTAAAACAAAGTAACGGGGTCAGGGGAGGGGGGAGAGATCGTTTTATTTTTCCCCTTCTTTACTACTTGTTATTTCTTTGAACACTGTAAGAAATCTGAGCTGCTTGGAAATGCATGGTCTTCCCTGTACTGTATATCACAGTCTCTTGGAAATTCACGCTAGCAACAGGAATAGAGCTCAGATCTCCAAAAGCACAGGCTTCTGAGGAGAATCTTCTTTATCTGTTGGCAGTATAGCACATATGGAACACAGCTGAGGACTTCTGAGTCCATCCAGCTGAGGCAAGACACTAGCTAGTCACTGAGCATATGACAGGTGAAGTTCGGGTGCTTATCTCAGCAGTTTGAACTGTCAGAGTCTGCAAAACAGGCCTGGAAATCTCCCGAGAAGCATTCTTACTCACAAAGGGCTTGACTGTGATCTGGACTTCATGCCAAATGCAATCTGCTTGTATATTTTTAGGAGCCAAAGTCTGGTTCCATTGAGGTCAAGAGTCACTTCAATGGGAGTTGGTTTTTGTTCATCATTGCACATATACCATGGAGAATACAAGGACATTGCAAACAAATTGTGTAGGAGATGGCATTAAAGCAAACTAGTCTATGGCATGTAAGAGCAGAAAGCACAACTACTTATTTTTAGGGAAGGATATATATTATAGCAACAGATGGATACAGATCACAAATCATGCTTTCTTGTCATTCACACATTAGGCCATGCCAAGGTATATCGGAGGGTATGTTACTAAGCAGGAAAGAAAGGATTGGGTCTGTTTTCCTCGTATTTATTAAGCCCCATTAGATAGGGGCAGGACCCCAATCACACATCTTAAAGATCACCTGCCCATTCTCTCTCTGCAGGGAAGGAGAACTCGGTGAACCTGAGATCCCCGTCACATCTTGGTGAAAGCCGAAGGGAACTTTCAGGTCAGGAAAAGCTCTGGCAGAGCACGCTGGCAAAGGAGACATGGTTAACTGCACTTTTCTACCAATTCAGACCTGGCTCCTTGCTACCGGTCTGCATGAATCTGAAGTGGGATGACCTGAAAGGCCAAAGCCTGTTGTGCTTTTCCAAAGGCAAAGCACAATGCTAATGGAAATGCTCCTGTTCTGACTTTTTAAAAGAACTACTCAGAACCGCCAGTCTGATTCCAAGCCTTGCGCTGCCTGGACTGGTTGATTTAAGGGCACAGGAAACAGAATTGAATCAGGAGTATTTTATCTCAGCCAGACTGGGAGTGGCTGGGTCATTACACATATCAAATCTATTTCCCTAAATTAAGTATCCTCACACCTTCTTGTCAACTGTCTAAATGGGCCATCTTGATTATCACTACAAAAGTTTTTTTCTCCCACTGGTAATAGCTCATCTTAATTAATTAGCCTCTTACAGGTTGTATGGCAACTTCTACCTTCTCTGTATGTGTATATATATATATCTTCTTACTATATGTTCCACTCTATGCATCCGATGAAGTGGGCAGTAGCCCACGAAAGCTCATGCTCAGATAAATTGGTTAGTCTCTAAGGTGCCACAAGTCCTCCTGCTCTTTTTATCTCAGCGAGTCTTATACAGCAGTACCGTTGTCAGCACCAGAACCATCAGGGACTGCTAGGCCCAAGGCAGAGAACCCTGAAGACCTCCCTTTCCTATTCATTTTCACACCTTTGGGAATTCAGGATGCACCCAGTGGCAATGAAAACGCAAACGTGTGGGTAAACAGGAATAGGAAATCCAGTGGGCATTAAGGGGCCAACATATGGATTAAGGTGATGGTTTGTCTCCAGCCCATAAAGGACCTACTGTATCACCCAGAAGCTCTTTCCAGGCAGAGTTTTATTTCTCAGACAGAGGCAAAACTCAAACAGCTCCTCAGCTTTCCTGAGGCTAAGGCTCCCAAGGGATTTTCCCCTTTGCCTCTCCCAGTCCTTCCTGCTTCAGAGCCTACTGTAGGATTCTGCCTCACTCTTTCAGCAGAGCACTACCTCCCAGAGCTTGCTCCCTGGAGGCCCCTTCTCCAGTAGGGGGGTGTTGGTTTTTAGTCTCCTACTGCCCCACCCTTTTAGTTGGCCAGACTGGGAGCACCTGCTCTAATATAGGGGTGCTGGAGCTGCCTCATTTCAAGAGGCCAGCCATCCTGGGACAGAACTATTACACTAGTGACCACAAGCAGAAATGCATCAATTGATGAATAAATGTGCCAGTGAAAGAGAGGCACAAAGGTCTAGTACAGAGGTTCCCAGTCTGTGGCATGTGGACCAGTGGTGGCCCTGCAGAGCTCTAGTTTGTAATCTGCGTAGACGTGACTGCTGGCATGGGGCTGGCTCTAACCAGCTGGAAACAAGAAGGAGCAGGCAGCCTGCCTGCCTCTGCTAGAAGCTACTGCTCCATACGGATAGGAGAGGGGGAAATGAGACTGGAGTTCCAGCCACCAAAGGGAGAGGAGTGACTTACAGGGAAGCATGGGGAGGAGGATCGGGCAACCCAGAAGAATTACGTGCATAGGCTGGTCCTGTCATCTTTCTGGTCACAGTTCTAGAAAGCCAGTTTGTGATAGGCCTGGCCCTTCTGGCAGCCAATCTTCAGGTCTGAGCCCATCTGGGATCACTCCTTGGACTGCACCCATGCCTCCTGAGGAATGGTAAGTCCAACTTCCATTCACGGGGCCACTGCACCAACTGTTTGAGTCTCTCTGGCTTCATGTTCACAGCTGGATTCCCTAACTCTGGACCTTGCTCTAGTTCTACCCTTTCCACCACTGAGCATGCTAAAAATACTCCCCCGGCTAATGCAGGGTGTCTCCCAGTTCCCTTATGCCTGGCATCCAGTTTTCAATGGCTTGCTGGTTACACTCCTCCCAGTCCTCTCCTCTGCTTCAGTCTCCAGCTAAGACTCAGCTGTTAAGGATGCAGAAGAGGGAGATCCAATCACCCTCTCTCTCTAGACCCCAACCCCCTAACCTGGTGCCTTCTACAGAGTGGAGCAGTTTCTACTGGTGCCTTTGCAGGGCAGGGCATCTCTAGCTTCCTAGGGAACCTTCCTTCCTTCTGCATCTCTCAACCCCTGTGGCGAGAGATGAATTGTTCACAGTTAAGTGCTGCAAGCCCTATATCTGACAGCAGCTGCTAAGATGCGTTGTGCCTATATCCCAGGCTGGGGGCCCCTCCAGGAGTAGCACCAGCCTTTTGGAGAGTAAAACAGTGTACAAGACAATAGACTGTGCAACAAAGACCGCAGCACAGAGGAAGAAAGTTCAGTATGTCTTTATTTTGGGCTATGGAGTTCAGCATTCCCACTGGTCTTTCCTCCACACTAACGCCCTTCCATACCCTCTGTGCTCTCTGTTTGTGTTCACCTGCTACCCAATTAACTCCCCATTTAGCTGTGCACCTGCCGTGGCTTTGTCCTCAGACCACTGCACTGTAGCCATTAACCCTCTAGATTACCTTCTGCTCTGAAAAATACCCGAGTGAATGGCTGGAGCATTCATCTGTGAATAGGAAACATGCTACAGTCGATCGTGGCTGGTAAAGATGTGATGGGGGGGGGGAAAGAGATTATGCTTTTTTTTTTTATCAATTGACTCATGTTGCCAGTGGGTTTTCTGTCATAATTGACTAATTGCACCCACGTTGATATGTACTTCTGCTGATAGCTGCATTACAAGTTAACAGTCTAGCGCAGTATATGTTTTCATTCAATCTGTATAGGAGAAACTCATATATGGCAGCTGGCAATGCCCCGAGGGGAGAAATCAGCTGTCTGGGGACAGAGCGAAAGGCACTCGACTACAGATGACAAGAGACGAGGGAAGAATCAGGAAAGTCAATGAGAAATTAGTCAAACAAGATTCAGTGTGTCGCAGTGTAGCCTGCCTGGTGCACTGAACTTCAGAAAGCAGCCAGAGAGCTGGATCAGCCCAGAAGCTGCAGAGTTTTGGGAGGCAGAGTACGGCCAGTGAAACTGTAACAATTTGTTAACCGAAAAATGCTGCAGAGGGTGACGCAGGAGATAGAGGGCCAGTCGCCGGCAATGCGGCAGCACCAAATCCTGAGAGAAAGAGAGAAACTTCAGAGTGGGGAAGGGAGGGGTGGAGAAGGGAGAGGAAGTTAGAGATGAGTGCAACTCAAAGCAAGAAATTCTGAGCTCATCCTGTCTTTCTGGGAAGGAAAAATGAACCTTCCTGATCTCTCCTCCTGAGAGAAAATGCACCACACCCTGGACACTTCTGTACCATTCCTGAAAACGGGCCCTTTCCCTCAGACACACTTTAACGTGATCTCACAGACACACTGGTGCTGTCACTGCCCATGGGTGGGACATGAGGGCTCAGGGAGCTTGCTTACCTAAATGTTAATGCTGTTGCCGTCTGTGATGGGCTGGTGACAAAAACACAAATCTGGGAGCTGAAGACTAGGTCCCGTTTCTACAACAGGCTTTTTTTTTTTCTTTTTTTAACGTAACCTTTGTGCAAGTCACTTAATCTGCACGTGCCTCCAGTTCCCCCCTCTGTGCAGTGAGGCCGCTTCACAGGGGGGTGTTTGGATGCTGATAAAGCACACGGAGCACCTAGGATGGAAACATCTACAGAAATTATTATTTGGTGGGGCAGGGAAATGGGGTGGTTAATAACTATCTGCAAAAATAGAGTCTGCACAGACCCCCAGGCCAGGATTAGACCCAGAGGAGAAGCATCGTACTGGGTTTCTTGATCATGTTCCCCACTGTGAGGTAATTTCAACCTGTCTGGCACACACCATCCACCCGCCACCCCTCCTTCCCCTCCCCGCTCACAGCCACCACTCTAATTGCTTATGAGGCAGTGCCCTGGGAAAAGCACCAACTTTGTCAGGGTGGCTATGGCTGGCACGGCACTCCCTGCTGCCAATTAGGGGATGTTACCTCATGCCCAGCGTGGGTTTTCTTCTCTTTTCCCTACGACTCTGGGCCTGTGACCCAGCGAACAGTTCTTTTTAAAGCCTTTCCCCTCAAACTTCCCAAAGGATCCTTTCTCCACATCGAATACACACAGCACAAAACACGTCTCTCTGCCATTGGGTGTGCAGCGCAAAGGTCACTTTAGAAAGGCCGGGCAGTTACACAGAAGATGGAGGACTGCTGGGATATGGAACTGGTCAAATAGCTTACCCCCCGTCCCCCTCCCCACCAACAAGCAAAAAGTGGGGAAGCAAGAAATGGCCCATTTTCCAGCTTGTGAGACGATTAGCTCTGAAAAAAGATTTGCTGCACCAAAATGTGCCTGCAGGTTCTATGAGCACCAGCTGCCATCTAGCGGACGACTGGTATGATTTGTCATCAGCAGACACTCTGCCTCATTTACCTTCACAGCAGGAGGCGAGGAGAGTGTATTCTCCTAAATGTGTTAACTTAGCAATGTTATACACTGGAAACAAATTAATATTCAATTCTTCTGTGTCTTAAGGTTATTACTGCCAAGGCATAAATTAATAGAGCTATTGCAGTTAATTCATTTTGGCATTTGCTTCTGCATGTCTGAGCACATATGTAAGCGGGGCCCATAATGCATTACTGCTGGTGGAAATGATGAAGCCCTAGAAGGAGCTTCACCAAATTATTGTATTTTTTGTAACCTAAAAGTCAGTATGACTAACCAAGTCTCCATTCTTGCTTTCTGAAAGCAAGGCAGGTCACAGGCACGGAGCAAGCAGGTTTGAATAGATCCAAGATGAAACTAGAGGATACAGTGTCTCATCCCCCCCTGCAAGTCCCACAGATCCTGTGTATGGAGTGTTACAGCATTTGTACTGAGAATAGCAAAGTATCCACTCAGAGATGTATTAACCTGTCCTGTAGAAATATAGGAGCTTTCCTTTCAGATCAGAGAGAGAAGGGAGACTGAGGCTACAGCTCTAGCAAGTCAGCTGTTTTCTCTTAAGAGCCTGGTCCTGCAGCGTTCTGAACACCACCTACAAAAATGCTCAGCCCCCTCAACTCCTGCTGAAGTCAATAGGAGATAAGGGAAGCAGCATCCTGCAGGATTGGGTCCTTATGTGGTCTACCCCCCAGCTTGCCTGCCCATTGTAATTCTCTCCCTGTTTCTCATACTGTTTCTTGCAACAAAGAACTTCTGTTTTATGGAAACTTCTCTTACATGTCTGCTCAAAAGCCCACTTGCCTATTTAAGGTGGATCTTTGACCAAAAGGTGGAATCAAATTGTGCTGAAAGCTTGGGGATACTTTAAAGGGGTTGCTTAAGGCAAGGGAATTCAAGAAAAAAGCATCCGAGAGTGCTAAAGGAGTTGGCGGACGTGATTGCAGAGCCACTGGCCATTATCTTTGAAAACTCATGGCGATCGGGGGAGGTCCCAGATGACTGGAAAAAGGCTAATGTAGTGACCATCTTTAAAAAAGGGAAGAAGGAGGATCCTGGGAACTACAGGCCAGTCAGCCTCACCTCAGTCCCTGGAAAAATCATGGAGCAAGTCCTCAAGGAATCAATTCTGAAGCACTTAGAGGAAAGTGATCAGGAACAGTCAGAATGGATTCACCAAGGGCAAGTCATGCCTGACTAATCTAATTGCCTTCTATGACAAGATAACTGGCTCTGTGGATGAGGGGAAAGCAGTGGACGTGTTGTTCCTTGACTTTAGCAAAGCTTTTGACACGGTCTCCCACAGTATTCTTGCCAGTAAGTTAAAGAAGTATGGGTTGGATGAATGGACGATAAGGTGGATAGAAAGTTGGCTAGATTGTCGGGCTCAACGGGTAGTGATCAATGGCTCCATGTCTAGTTGTCAGCCGGTATCAAGCAGAGTGTCCCAAGGGTCGGTCCTCAGGCCGGTTTTGTTCAATATCTTCATTAATGATCTGGAGGATGGTGTGGATTGCACCCTCAGCAAGTTTGCAAATGACAGCTGCTTTCAGTTACCTGAAAGAGGGTTCCAAGGAGGATGGATCTAGACTGTTCTCCATGGTAGCAGATGGCAGAACAAGGAGTAATGGTCTCAAGTTACAGTGTGGGAGGTTTAGGTTGGATATTAGGAAAATCTTTTTCACTAGGAGGGTGGTGAAACACTGGAATGCGTTACCTAGGAAGGCGGTGGAATCTCCTTCCTTAGAAGTTTGTAAGGTTAGGCTTGACAAAGCCCTGGCTGGGATGATTTAGTTGGGGATTGGTCCTGCTTTGAGCAGGGGGTTGGACTAAATGACCTGCTGAGGTCCCTTCCAACCCTGATATTCTATGACTCTATGATTCTAAGGGAGAGCAAAAAATAAGGGGTGCCAAGTGGAGTTAGTCCTCAATGCATATATTTTTTTCTGGTTTCAGAGTAACAGCCATGTTAGTCTGTATTCGCAAAAAGAAAAGGAGTACTTGTGGCACCTTAGAGACTAACCAATTTATTTGAGCATGAGCTTTAGTGAGCTACAGCTCACTTCATCGGATGCATACTGTGGATACTGCAGCAGACTTTATATACACACAGAGATCATGAAACAATACCTCCTCCCACCCCACTGTCCTGCTGGTAATAGCTTATCTAAAGTGATCATCAAGTTGGGCCATTTCCAGCACAAATCCAGGTTTTCTCACCCTCCACCCCACCCCACACACAAACTCACTCTCCTGCTGGTAATAGCCCATCCAAAGTGACAACTCTCTACACAGTGTGCATGATAATCAAGGTGGGCCATTTCCTGCACAAATCCAGGTTCTCTCACCCCCTCACCCCCCTCCAAAAACCACACACACAAACTCACTATCCTGCTGGTAATAGCTCATCCAAAGTGACCACTCTCCCTACAATGTGCATGATAATCAAGGTGGGCCATTTCCAGCACAAATCCAGGTTTCTCACCCCCCTCCCCACCCCCATACACATACAAACTCACTCTCCTGCTGGCAATAGCTCATCCAAACTGACCACTCTCCAAGTTTAAATCCAAGTTTAACCAGAACATTGGGGGCGGGGGAGGAAAAAACAAGGGGAAATTTTTTTCTGTATTTGTATCTTAGTGCTTTGATGACAGGGCACTTGTTTAGCTATTAAAGCCCTGCATGGAGGGTTTGAACTGAATTCTTCTTGCAGAATTCAGGCAGTGGTTGCTAAATCTATGTGTACTCTGCTGCTGTTTTCTGTGTGTGGCCCATACCCGTTCACAGCATTAATTGGAACTACGGACCAAATGAAGAGAAGTCGATGAACCATAGAAATGTAGGACTGGATGGGACCTCAAGAGGTAATCAAGTCCAGACCCCTGCACTGAGGCAGGACCAAATAAACCTAGAACATCACGGGCTGGTGTCCAACCTGTTCTTAAAAAGCTCCAATGATAGGGATTCCACAACCTCCCATGGAAGCCTGTTACAGATCTTAACTACCCTAATTAGGAACAACTTTCTCACTATATCTAACCTAAATCTCCCTTGCCACAGATTAAGCCCCTTATTTCTTATCCTGCCTTCAGTGGACATGGAGAACAATTGATCCCTGTCCACTTTATCACAGCCCTAAACATATTTGAAGACTGTTATCAGATCTCCCCATCGTCTCTTTTTCTGAGTACTAAACATGCCCCGTTTTTTTAGCCTTTTCTCATAGGTCAGGTTTTCTAAACCTTTTGTCATGTTTATTGCTCTCCTTCGGACTCCATCCAATTTATCCACATCTTTCCTAAAGTGTGGCACCCATAACGGACCACAGTGTTGCAGCTGAGACCTCACCAGTACAGCCCTGAATAGATACATATTTTATATCTGTGGATGTGGGTATTCGTGGATATAAAGCGGATATCCATGGATTTACAGGGCTCTAGTGACAACAAACAACAGCAGCAGGGCCATGGCCACCAACCAGGCCAGGAACCGCAGCAGCACGTTGGGCTGCCGCTCGCAGGAGCCAGCTTCTTCATTGTGGCTGTACCACCCTCAGCCCTGCCCAGTGGGGCAGGCACCCGGCTCACTGCCAGCTGTCCCTGAGGAAGTAGATGCCCTGCAGTGAAATGCTGGCTCCATTGAAGTCAATGGCAAAACTTTCATTGACTTCAGTGAACCCAGGATTTCACCCCTGGATTCTGCTTTCTTTTAGATCAGTATACTGACAGGGCAGAGAGGATTCAGATAAGGACATAAGAACAGCCATACTGGGTCAGACCAAAGGTCCATCTAGCCCAGTATCCTGTCTTCCAACAGTGGCCAATGCCAAGTGCCCCAGTGGGAATGAACAGAACAGGTAATCACCAAGTGATTCATCCCCTGTTGCCCATTCCCAGCTTCTGGACACTTGACAGTGCTCCGAAACTATGGTTCCTGGACCACTGTCACCAACTGCTGTAGTTATTGTGGAGATGTCAGATATCCTGAATAGGCAGGTAGGTGTGGGTATGCATGGGAGGGCAGGTGTCCTTAAGACAGTCTCTGTATTAAAATGTAGTCCACACTGTGAATGAGTTTGGTAATCCCTGTTCCCAGAACACTTTCTCCTTCTCCTCCTATTAAATCATTCTCATCCCCTGCAAAGGATGTTCACACTGTTCCTCTCCTCTGCCTCTTGCACAGTGCTGTATAAGCTAAAGAGGACCCCGCCTCCTCGAGTCCAGTCCCTGCCCCTTTATACAGGACGCACATATAATGCAGCCTGCACCCAGACAAGTGATTTCAAAAGTGTGGGCCAGACTCTCAGCTGATGCCAGTCAGAGAAACGCCATTGATTTCACCAGATCTATGCCAGTTTACACCAGCTGAGGATCAGCCCCACTGTTCCTACCCACTTGATGCCTTTTGGGGTGAATGATTGAGTCCACTTAATAAACATCTAGGTCATTCATGGCAAAGCAATTTCTGAAAGAACCAACAAGAGAAGTGAATTTGTAGCACCATTAAGTATACGACCTTGTGCTTTTTCCTGTGTAGCACTGCAGAGTTTTGTTCAGCGACACTAAAATGAGTCTGGTTAAATCACTGATGGAAAATATTCAGTTTCATACAGTCTTTTTTTTTTTCTTTCCTGGATGTAGATATACTTCCCTCCTCCTCCCGCCCTCCCCCCCCCCCGCCCCTTCTATTCCCCCACCCCCTTCCCCAGGGCAGTCTGAGACCAAAGTGCTATGTGTCAGAGACAGGGACAGGATACAAATCAGACTACCTGTTACACCTAGTGCTTTGGAGGCCTGATTCAAAGGCTGTTAAACTCAAGTGAAAATACAGCTAGTGTTCAGTGAGTTTTGGATCAGTCTCCAAGAATTCTGGGGCTTGAGCTCTGGTGGAATGATGAAAGCAGCTGAAATCAAAGCTTAGAATTTTATTCTTTAGTTAAAATCCCTTAATCTTGTTCATTCCATGGGACAACTACTCTTTGGGATTAAGCCTAGAACCCAGAGGACGCAATAAGAGAAGAGATGAATATGTCAAAATAAAAGACTCTCCAAGGGGATATGGGGAGAGACAGAGTGTATTGTATGTTACCTTGGCAAACTGTCATTTAAAGGGCCAGATGTCTTCATTTCCCCTGCAAGAACGAGAGAGAAGACAGGAACCCAATTTTGTATCGCTCTTTATTTGAATGAAAATATGTTTTATCCCAGTGGAAGGATGTGTTTCTTCCTGCCAATAAGTGTCAGCAGCTGGTCTGAACTCTTCAATAAAACAATGCCATTAAATAATTTAACCTGGAAAGAAACACTGATGGCTGTGAAATAATTTATGGATTTCAGATGGGTCAAACTTTAAAGCACCGAAGTGAGGAAATGTGAGAAATGGACTTAGGTGAGATTCCCCTGTAGAAAGAAAAGGAGCACATTAAAGTAGCCATCTTAAACACACAGTGTACACTGACACAGTGCTGTGTATATATACAGGATGTATTTTCTAAACAGACTTTCAAGAAGGCTCAACAAATCACTAGAAAAAATAGTCTAAGGGAAATGGGTGAGGTCTATTATTTTGCTGATGCCTGCATAGAACTGCCAGCAACATTATAAGACATTAAACAGGCACATCAAATGGAAAGTAATGAGACCCCCCCGGCCCATTGTAAGTTTCAATAAGGATTTGAAGGTTAGATTGCTAGAGAAAGTGACAGACAATAAAAAGCAGCATATCAGGTATTTAAAAAAAATGCAAAATAGGTTAGAATCCACGTAAGTAGGACTGTGACTCGTCTAGTGTCCTGATTAAGTAAAAATACTATTTTAAAAAATCTGGAAAGACCACAAATGAAATAAAACATAGGGCTGAGTGAAACCAACAGAAAGGAGTTGATACTTCGATGCATTTCATCTTCTTTAGTTGCTATTTGTTTTATCTTCCTTTCATTTTAAATTGGCAACTTCTGTATTCAAAGAAGGTTTCAGAGTAACAGCCATGTTAGTCCGTATTCGCAAAAAGAAAAGGAGTACTTGTGGCACCTTAGAGACTAACCAATTTATTAGAGCATAAGCTTTCGTGAGCTACAGCTCACTTCATCAGATGCATATCATGGAAACTGCAGCAGACTTTATATATACACAGAGAATATGAAACAATACCTCCTCCCACCCCACTGTCCTGCTGGTAATAGCTTATCTAAAGTGCTCATCAGGTGGGCCATTTCCAGCACAAATCCAGGTTTTCTCACCCTCCACCCCCCCGACACAAATCAGTTTGGATGAGCTATTACCAGCAGGAGAGTGAGTTTGTGTGTGTATGGGGGTGGGGCGGATGTGAGAAAACCTGGATTTGTGCAGGAAATAGCCCAACTTGATTGTCATGCACATTGTGTAAAGAGTTGTCACTTTGGATGGGCTATCACCAGCAGGAGAGTGAATTTGTGTGGGGGGGTGGAGGGTGAGAAAACCTGGATTTGTGCTGGAAATGGCCCACCTGATGATCACTTTAGATAAGCTATTACCAGCAGGACAGTGGGGTGGGAGGAGGTATTGTTTCATATTCTCTGTGTATATATAAAGTCTGCTGCAGTTTCCACGATATGCATCTGATGAAATGAGCTGTAGCTCACGAAAGCTTATGCTCTAATAAATTGGTTAGTCTCTAAGGTGCCACAAGTACTCCTTGTATTCAAAGAAGAGATCCTGGAATTTCATACCTATTTAGCACCTGGTTAAGCAACACTTGATCATTAGCACCAGCTGATTGTATCTCCCTTAAGCAGAATTATTCTAATCATAGACAAGGTGGGTGAAGTAATATCTTGTATTGGACCTACTTCTGTTGGTGAGAGAGATAAGCTTTTGAGCCACATATTAACTGATACAAAAAGAAAAGGAGGACTTGTGGCACCTTAGAGACTAACCAATTTATTTGAGCATGAGCTTTCATGAGCTACAGCTCACTTCATCGGATGCATACCGTGGAAATCACTTCATCGGATGCATACCGTGGAAACTGCAGTTTCCATGGTATGCATCCGATGAAGTGAGCTGTACCTCACGAAAGCTCATGCTCAAATAAATTGGTTAGTCTCTAAGGTGCCACAAGTACTCCTTTTCTTTTTGCAAAGACAGACTAACACGGCTGTTACTCTGAAACCCATATTAACTGATATTACCTCATAGACCTTGTCCTCTAATATCCTGAGATCGACCTAGCTACACCTACACTCTAGTCATAGACATTAGAGCTGGAAAAGAGCTACTAGGTCATATAGAGTATCATGCCACAACTAATGCAGATTGTTCACTAGGAAGGGAAGAATTGTCTTGTGGTCAATGGACTCAGAGGTAGGGTTGCCAACCCTCCAGGATTGTCCTGGAGTCCCCAGGAATTAAAGATTAATCTTTAATTAAAGATTATGTCATGTGATGAGACCTCCAGGAATACTTCCAACCACAACTGGCAACCCTACTCAAAAGAGCTTCGTTCCATTTCCAGCTCCACCTTAGACTACCTGTGTGCCCACCAGAAGACACTTAATTTTGTTGTGTCTCAGTTCCCCATCTCTGAAATGGGGATAATAACGTTTCCTTTCGCCCACCTCTTGTCCATTTATATTGTAAGTTCTTCAGAGTAGAGGTTGTTCCTATCTATGTGTATAGGCAGCACCCATCACAATGGAGCCCTGATCTCCGCTGGGGCTTTTAGATATTACTGGAATTTTGTTAATTGTACATTGTCCTATCCATATTTAACTGTCCCGAGCAATGGTGTTTTTCTTCCCTGAAAAAAGGGTGTAGTGAGAAAACAGAAAGAAGGGGAAAGACCAAAGAGGATAGTCATTTGAACTATGTTCTCTTTCTTTCTTAAAAAATCAATGCAATTATTAAGTGACTGTCATGACCTACAGGTCTCAAACCCAGGCCTGCAAGTTTCATGGGCAAAGCCATGCACCTCCAAATCTCCACCTGGCAGCCTACTGACAATAGCTCACCTGGGACCCATGAAGCCCAGCCCCAGTGTGAGGCTGCACCTCTGAGGTCCAATTGACAGAGTCCAAGAATGGCTGATTGGCCCTACTTAAGCCAGAAGAAGGAAGAGGAAGATGTCCGAACAACTGGGCTCCACCCTGCCCCGGCTTGATTTCCTGGCATTTGACTTCTGGTTCCCAGCCTCCAGTTTGTCTCTTGACTCTGACCTGTTGGTATTTTTACCTGTCCTGACTCTGGTTTCTGCCTTATGGTTCTGACCCCCAGTATCCTGACCCCGTCAACTCTTGACTCCTGTCTTATGACTGTGGACTCGGGCTCGGGCTCCAACTACTAAGTATGGCTGCCCACGACCTGGCCATGACAGTGATGTCCGAACACATTTCTCCATACTTGGAGAGGGGAAGGTAGTGGGGGGCATGTATTTCAGGATCTTACCAAGTGGATGATAAAGCTGGCAGTTCCTAACTGCCTTCTTGGCCCACCAAAACGTACACTCCAGAATTGAAAAATGCAGTTGTCACAGAGGAAAACTAAACTGTCGGCTAATGAAAAGTTGGACAGTTAGAAGACCTGCAGCAGTCCCTGAGTTTACATTGAATAATTCAAGTGCTAACTCTTCCACTGGGAGCAGTCACAGGGAAATCACAAATTCAATTTAACAAACACAAAACTTTCTATGCCCGCCCCCACCACCCTTCCCAATGTGGCCAGTACCTATACCTCTTCATGTGGTATTTTGTCAGATGTCAAAAGACAAGCTATAAGCTGGCACACCTTCAGGTCAAACATAGGGTACTGCAGAGACCATTGCTGCTTTGCATAAAGTGGCTATTTCCCCCCGAATCAATATTGACCCAGTGCCCCCAAATTAATGTTTGAGGGCACGGTACTGTTGGAGATACTAGGCAAAATCCTCAGCTGAGGTAAACTGGCATAGCTCCATTGAAGACCACTGTGACTTCTGATGGTGTGCTATTCTGCTTCACTTCCTGTCACAAACTATTGTGCAGTTTTGTTGTGAGGTCACACATCCCGACATTCCACGTCCCTGGGGGGTGCTCGACCCCTGCTCCAACCCAGGCCCTGCCCCCACTCCACCCCTTCCCCCAAGGCCCCTGCCCCGCCTCTTCCTAACCCCCCCCGTTCTGCTCCCTCCCCCGAGTGCACCCCACCCTTGCTCCTCCGCCCTAGCACTTCCTGCATGCCACTGAACAGCTGATCGTGGCAGGTGGGAGGTGCTGAAAGGGGAGGCACTGATCAGTGGGGCCCCCAGTGGGCGGGAGGCACGGATGGGAGGAGGAGGAGCTGATCACTGGGGCTGTCGGTGGGGGCTGAGCACCCACTATTCTTCCCCGAGCGTGCTCCAGCCCCAGCACCTATGTCTGAGCTGTTATGTGGTACCCCACTGAGATGGGTGAAGGGATTCTGTCTGAAGACCACTTTGTTATCCCTCTAAATTAGCGCAATAGCTGACACCACCCCCAGGTGGCGCTGTTACACATAGGCTTCTGGGTTCTTTTTTCTTAGTGTTCAGGAAAGTTTTGCTCTTGAAAAGACATAGAATTATAGAATATCAGGGTTGGAAGGGACCTCAGGAGGTCATCTAGTCCAACCCCCTGCTCAAAGCAGGACCAATCCCCATCTAAATCATCCTAGCCAGGGGGACATACTATGGTGGTGTTAGTTATGGGTTGTGCACGGTTTTGTGCAGATGTAAGCGGGGGAATAGTCCCGCTATTGTGGGAAACTTTCCTGGCTTCTGTACTATCCTGGTGAAGTGGGCTAGCGAAAGGATCTGAGTCCTCGCTCCCACTTTCTTTACCCAGAGGCCTCCCTGCCCTTGAGGACTCCCCTTCCACTCTCCTGTCTGGCAACCCCAACAAGGTGGGCCCAGGATTCCTGGGGGGCTCGACCCCCAACCCTGCTGTGGTCACCTAGGACAGGGGCTAGGGTGTCCCCACTCTGGGGTACTCTCTCAGCAATGGGCACTTCTCTGACCCACTGACCATTACACACAATTTAAAGCAAATGCAAGTTATTTAATAAACAATTAATTTTAAAAAGAATAAGGGGAAATGGGAAAGGTGAAAGGAAACACATCACCCCACTCTGTGGCAGGGAACATCACAAACAGTGTCTCTGGAACATCAGGGCAGTTCACAGTCTGCTCCTTGTAAGTCCCAGGCCTTCTTCCCCGGCCCTGGCTGTGCTGCAGGGATGCTGTGGGTTGGACACTCGCTCTGGTGGTGCTCTCACGCTCTAAGTGGCAGGGCCCTTCTTCCCAGTGTCGCCCCCACCCTGTCGGGGTTACAATCCCCCTCCGAGTCTGGCCTGCAGCCTCCTGGCTGAGGCGTCTCCCTGTGCTGGGCCCACTGCCCAGGGTCCCCCTCGCTCTCCCCAGCTGCTCACTGCACCCAGCTCCGGACTGCTCCAGCCCCAGCTCCACCGCTCTGTCTCTGCACTGCTGCTGCTGCTCTGCCTCCAGCTCCCTGGGCTGCTTCTTTGGCCCCTCTGGCTCTGCTCCCTGCAGCTCGGCTCCCAGGACAGGTCTGCTCTGCAGGCTGCTTCTGTGACTCTGCTCCCAGCACTGACCTGCTCCCTGGGTTGCTTTTCTGGCCTCTCTGGCTCTGGTTGCTGCAGCTCTGCTCCCAGAGCAAGTCTGCTCTTTCTGTGCTGTGCCTCTGGCTTTGGGGCTGCAGCTCTGCTCCCAGGACAGGGTCTGCTCTCTCTGGGTTGCTTTTCTGGTCCCTCTGGATCTGGCACAGCTCTACCCCCCCCCCAGTTTAGCTTGAGCCCCTGCTTTCTCCTTAGCTCGGCCCCACTCTGTCTGACCCAGGCAAATCCAGCTCACACGGAGGACGGGAGCTCCCTGGCCTCCTGACTCCCTGATTAGCCTGCCCGCCCTGTCATTCAGCCTAACCTAGAGCATTGGCCTCTCCCCATTGTTCCTAGGGACTGTCAGTCTCCTGGCCCTGATTCCCCATCGACCCTTCCCCCTTTGTGTTGGGAGCTAGCAACTAAAACACCCCCATTGAATGTTAGTAAGGGGGAAACAGTCCCCTTAGACAGAGGCAGCTTTGGTGCAGAGGGAGCTGTGTGAGCTTCTAGAGAATTTGATCTCTACATTGGGCTGTGATTACAGTGAACTCTGGAGGACAAGCTGCAACTTGGGAAGACGGCATTGGTGCTGGACAGAGATGCATTGAAGAAGGGGTTTCCCTGCATGCTGCTTGACCGTGTCAGTTCAGGACTGGTATACAGATGTAAATTAAATTAAGTTACACTTAGAACATACCCAGACTCTGCGTCGCTGATTTCTTCTCTGTTGGGAAGCCTACCTACAAGGACCTAGGCATCTGTTATCATTCAACAGAAGGGCAGCTCTGGTGCCAGATGGGACACGGGTGTCAAAAGAAGGGGCAATATTATGAAGGGTTACTAAAATGGAAGGTGGTTATTGCTAATACACTGGAATAGCAACTAACGCAATTCTGTTAAGAATTTGTCAGTTACAACTTTGGAGATGTTAAAATGCAGATGAAGATTCCCAGGACTGCATATATGTGTCTAAATAATGATCTGTTTATTGGATACCTGTTAACTTCAGAGGCTTTGGATCAATTGCAGAGAGAGAGTGAGAGAGACAATAGATAGTTAAAGTAGCAAACTCCTCTCTTATTAACTTGTCAGGACAGTAAAACTAAAACAAAACAGTGCCCTTCACAATGAAGTGTCCTTCTCAACCTGTTTCTTTCCTTTTCCTCCCATTTCTTGACTAACCTACAGAGCAATGCAACCTTTTCCCCTGTCCCACATAAAATGATATCAGATCTACTGCCCACAATGATATACACCTCTCCCTTCAGTCAGGAGAAAGTACATCACTATTTTATTGAATGCAGGTCTCAAGAGCTCAGGAACTCAACAAACACCCTCATAAATTACTGAAAAACCACCCCAAAGTGTAACAACAATAAACTAGAAGTGGTGAAGGTGGTTTTGTTAGCCAGACGTCCAAGCAGCACTCTTTAGGGGGTTCCCATACTTCTTTCTTACTGATGACAAGTCTCATTGCTTACAGGAAACCAGGGCACACGCAACACATGATGATGATGAATCGGATACAATGAACCCCCTCCCACCGCACCTCCCCACACATACACACACGGCACACTTCACAAAAAAATAGTTCACAAAAACTGCCCCCCCCCCAATAATAGTGCTAGTGAAAGTTGCCAGATGGATAGCTTTAGAAACGGAGTCCAGTCCCCTCCTATCGCAGGTAACCCCGTCATAACATCCCTTTAATATATATAGCACTACAGTCACCCAGGAGGTCCCTTCCAGTCCTCTGTTCTTATGTGCAGCCCTCCCCACCAAGGAGCCCAGGCCCAGGGTGATGTGCCATTCATTCTCCAGGCCCACTCTGTTCTCTGGCAAGACTATCAACAAGGGTGTTGGTTAGGGCCTGTCATGCTGCTGGAGGTTATTGTAATGTGGACACATGCCCAATATCCCTGAGGAATTAGGCTGGGTCCATTAGCTACACTGGCTACCAAACAAACATTATAAGTCACTGCTAACCAGGGATGGTTTGAGCCAGTGATCTAGAAGGGAAAACTAGTCACCTGGGAATATTCTAAGGTATATTGACACAGCAAGAAAACCCCTGCGTCAACTGACTCAGGCTCACAGGGCTCATGGTGCAGGGCTAAACTAGCTGTGTAAATGCTCATCCTGGAGCCAGGGCTCTAAAACCTGGTGAGGAGGAAGGGTCTTGAAGCCCAGGCTCTAGCCCTAGCGAGAATGTCTACATGGCTATTTTTAGCCCCGCTGTGCAAGCCCCAATCAGTTTTCCCAGGCTCTGAGATTCACTGCCACAGGTCTTTTTTTTTGTTTTGTTTTTTACTCTGTAGACCCTAAGACTTCTAGAGATGCTCCTTCGGGGGGGAGGGGGCTGTTGGGAGTTCTTCAAATGTGCTCTGTGCTGGCCAAACTACTCTCACTGAAGTGAAGGGTAGAACCCCTCCCTGACTTTAATGGGGGCAGAGTTAGGCACACGCTAAGATCTTTGGAAAGGTCGCACTTTCAACAATGGTTGTATTGTTGTTGTTTTTTCTCTTAACTGAAAAAAACCTTAATTCAGGTGGCTGCCACTTACATCCTTTGAAACTCTGCTGGGCCTCCTCCAGGAGGTGCTGCCACATGGCACTGTACAACCATCTACTCAGAATCTGCTTCCTTTTGGTTAAAAGAGGAAGGTTGTCTATCAGGACAAAATTATGGTCCTTCTCCCATGGGACTTTCTCTGGGGAGCCCTGACACTTGCCTGTTGCTAAAAGTAATAGCTTTAAAATGAATTGTAGATGCAGCAAAAAGGAATTTTACAGTGAATTTTGCTTGGCCTCCCATCCTTTCTATCATGGAATCTTTTCCACAATCTTTCCACTAGAAAAGTGCCCTGATATTCATCTTTTTTAATTTCATCCCATTATCCCTAGTTATTTCCCCCTGAGATAATTTCCCTCCTCCCTTGGTGTATGCACTGTTTGGATGCTTGCTTCTGGCTCTGTCCCTCTTAGCCATTGCTGAGCCCTGCTGTGCATATTTTCGGTAGTTCTTCATAACTTCCCTTGTAAATCAACCCCTCCAGCTCCCTAATCATTTTTGTTGCACCTCCCTGAACTCCCTCCAGTTTGTCTACATCTCTCTGGTAATAACTTTGCCTGTGTGTCATTTGGCATTTTCTCCTTATCACATCCCAACAGAGCATCAAACCCTTTGCCCTGTTGCTATGTTATGCTGTCAGATAGACCGGACCTGAGTGTTTGACGTAATCCCTTAATTTGCCGGAGGTGCAGTTTTAGATTTTGCAAACCAGTAAACTGGTGATTTGAGCCAAATGTGACGTTGAGGAGAAGGATTATTCACTCATCTCCTCTAAACAAAACTAGAGCCGATTTTGTGGATTTAAATCCAGGGCACTCTGGTTATTTCCCCCCTTCAGTTTCCGATGTTGGAATAAAACATCCATGATGATTTGAATTTTTCCAAGCAGAATTCAAGGTTCACAGAGCTAGATCCTCTGCTGGTGTAAATCATCATCACTTCATTTCAGTCAATAGAGGTATGACAATATTAAGCAGTGGAGGATCTGGCCCGGAGATGTTAAGACTAGAAGGGACCACTCTGATTCAGTTTAGCCTTCTGCGTAGCAGAGGTTGTAATATGTCGCCTAGTTATTCTTTAAATGGATTCATCCTTCAGGGCATTATTCTTCCCTCTGCCCACATGCTTAATCTTTTCCATGCCCTAGAACAGCCCATCACACATGGATCCCCAGTTTCTGTTATCATACAGAATTTAACATCTGGGGTTTCCACGACACCTTCATTTGCTGCTGCTCCCACATATTCCGACTACCAGGCAGCAGGGCGATTTACGCATTACGTGCCCCTAGGCACAGCATCTTCAGCGCCCCCTCCTGCCTCCCCATGTGTCCCTGCCTGGAGCCCCCAGCAGCTCTGTGCGATCCGCTCTGCCTCCGAACCTGGCTCTGAAAAAGGCTGCTGTGACTTTTCACTGGAGGAAAATATGTACCCACCACCTGCCTGCCCCCTGTTTGCTGCCACCCGCCAGACCAGTCAGCCTCAGCCAGCTCAGGCTGCTGTGGTGCCACAGCGACCTCTGTTGGCTGAAAGGCAGAACTGCAGCACATTTTCTGCAGGAAAAAACATTCTGCCTCCCTCGGACAAGAATTCTGCGCATGCTGCAAACGTCACCTAAGGGAATGGGGCACGAGATGAGACAAGCAGCATGTGGGGAGGGTCTCGGCAGGGGTCATGGAAGATCAGGAGGCTCTTTCCTCCCTCAATGCGGCCAGCATTATCAGGGCAGCAAAATGACTAAAATACTGCAACTAGCAACTGCTAACTCCCTCACCTCACCCCCCCCCCCCCCCGCCCAGCAACTAACAGCTACATTGAGCTAGAAAATCACTTACTTGGCAACATAGTTACCTCTAGAACACCAGCGCACACAGGCACCTCCCTACTGTGCCTAATTGGAAATCCAGCCCTGCCTGGCAGTCCAGCCCCTTCGATTTCATCCCGAGTGGATTCTGTCTCTGTCGGTCAGAGGAATGGACAGGCTCACTTCCTACTCAGCTACTTCTCTGGTATGTTACTGACCATGTTTCATTGTGATGATCACACAGCTGCTTCAATTTCACTGTCATTTTTTAGCAACACGTCTGTCTGAAGATGTTATGTAACTCAAATCCATGTGGAGACTCTACAGATTCCCCACAAAAGGTTTTAAAAAGGCTGAAGTATTCTTCGAGCTAAAGGTCCTGATGACGAAAGATTGTCTACACCTCCTTTGATTACATTTCAAAAGGTGAATGCCAATGTGTCAACAGAAGGAAATATTTCTCCTGCTTTCTTCAATAATTTATTGGAGTTCACAGCTTTCACCTTCATGATGACTATTCCTGCAGCTCTAGGAATATCCACTCCACTGAGAGATTGAAAGTCACTAGTCACTGCTCTCCCAAGCATTTATGAACTACATAGTGCAGAGAATCTTGTTTACTTATTTTTTCTTCTGAAAAACAAAATTAGAGATGGGACACAAGCTAGATCACAGACCCTGAAATTCCAGGAATGTTTGAAATCAAAATCTGGAAGCAGATCCCAATTTTGCAAATGGCCCCTTTCTTTATAATGGGCTGAACCAAATCCCAGATGCAACTACCTCCGTACCCTCAGCTGTATGAAATCTAGATCCATGTTTTTCAGCTGGAAGTTATCTCTGGAATGAACAGCTTGTTTCAACTCAAGTGGAATCTATCACATCTCCTTATCTACAGTGCTCCAGATCTACAAATGGCCTGTTGCAGTATGCTGAGTCAGAGGGGATTTTCCTCTTGGTGCTATGTCCCATTCCTCAGATTTCCAAATTAGAAATTGCAAAGGAAATGGAGAAAGAGAACCAGATGTTAGTCATGTGGCTCAATGCCCTACTGGAAGGCACTCAGGTACTACAGTGACGAGGGCAGGATAAGAACCTATATAGAATATAATAGAATGACCAGGCTAATTCCAAAGTGCACTAGTTATTTCCAATGTTCAGTCACATCATCAGCTGCTGCAGTGCTTATGAAATCCACTGACCTATGGTTGCATGGCTTATCAGATGTGCAATCTAGGTCTGACCTTACCCCACTGAAGACACTGGGAGATGGATCAAGCCATCCAGGAAGCCTTCTGCTAGGGGACTCTGTTTGGGGATCCACTGCCTGACCCACATAGGGAGGAGAAGCACTTTCTCCTGACTTCCTCTGTGACTCAGGAGATAAACCCTGATGCTTCAGGGCACGAGCTAGCCTCTAACGAATGGAGGTTAAGAAGGAACATTCCCTATGAGCAGGTTATTCCACATCTGTCTTCTGCAGGGTTTCTTGCACCTTTCTCTGACGCAGCTGGTACTGGCCACCATCCGAAGACAGATGTGGAATTAGACCACTTATCTGAGCTAGTATGGCAATTCCTATGTCCTGAAGAGAACCCCTTATAAATAGCCTGCAATTTGTGATGCAATGTTCAGTTTGTATGTGTTATATAAACAACAAAACCTTCTCAGCTTTTTTGCACAATAAAACCATCACATAAAGCTGGAGTCAGACCAGTAAACCAGTTTGTAATGACATGCTGGACTTCCAGTAGCAAGAATGGGGAGTTTGGCTGTATCCTGAATTTAGATTTCTAATTTTCCTCTGTCAAAGAGAGGATATTTTTCAGTCGAGGCTTTGGAGGCACAGTAGCTGCAGGCATTTAATCTGCAAAGGTGCTCTTGAGGATACAAGCTGTAGCCTACTGTCTCTGGTTTACATATGAGGAGAGGAGGCGGAGGTGAACTTGGAAGGGATCCAAAAACAAGTGGCATCATTAATTTCACACATTTCTGAATCTGGAGTGTGTCTCTCTCCCCAGCACGTGCCATGACACTATGAATGCCCACAAAGGGCTGGTGAGATCCCTGTGCATTTAACCTCAGCTGTCCCAGATGGATTTGTAGCTTACTCGGAGGGCTTCAATCTCCAAAATTACTGAGCATAAATATATTCCCCTGAAAAGTGAAAGGTGAGGACACATTCAAGCTGGTGACAATATTTTAGCTTGAAAGTAAAACACTTGCTAAGTGATCATTTTACAGCTCTTTAGATGCAGACACCTGCTAACAGCTCCTTAGATTTCAGTTTGCCTTACATCATGGCTATTATTCATAGTTATACTTTATGGAGCGGTCACAGCATTGTGAATCAGGAAACTTTGGCTCGGTTCTTGGCTCTGCTTCTGACCTGCTCGGTGGCCTCTCCTCTCTGTTCCTGTTTCCCCATCTATAAAATGGGGATAATGACACTGACCATTCTTGATGAAGTACTGTGATATCCAAGGATAAAAAGATACTGTGTAAGAGCAAAGAACTTCAATTGAGGAAAAAGGCCAACCACACAACTGAGCTTTGGCTCCAGGCTAAGTATGTATGTGTTGGTTAGTGGGGAGGAAAATTCTACCCAGATCTCTGCATGGAGTTACCCTCCCTTAATCTATTCGGCGAGGTTAAAGATCAGGACCACCTGATGTTATGCACTGTGCATGCACATAGGAAGAGACCCTGCCCTGAAGAGCTCATAGTCTATATATGCAAGACAAACAATGAACCAGTATCATCACTCCTGTTTCACAGATGGGGGACTGAGGCACCAAGAGAAATGCTGTGGTACAGCCAGGAACCAAACCCAGCTCTCCTGAACCCACTGTCTTGACCACAAGACTCCACCTGGAGATACAAAGCTGCCCTGTGCAATATGGCTTGAACTTGACTTTCTTATTCTAGTCCAGGGGTGGTCAACCTGAGCCTGAGAAGGAGCCAGAATTTATCAATGTACATTGCCAAAGAGCCACAGTAACACATCAGCAGCCCTCCATCAGCCCCCCAGCACCTCCTGCCTTCTGGCAGCCCTGCCGATCAGCACCTCCCCCTCCATCCCCATGCCTTTTGCCCACCACGATCAGATGTTTTGCAGTGTACAGGAGGTTCTGGGATGGAGGGAGAAGGAGCAAGGGTGCAGCAGGCTCAGCGGAGGAGGCAGGAAGGGGTGGGGGCCTTGAGGTAAGGGGTGGAATGGGGGCAGGGCCTGGGATTGAGAGGTGGAAAGTTGGCACCTGTTGCTCCAGCCCCAGAGTCAACACCTAGGCAAGGAGCCGCATATTAACTTCTGAAGAGCCGCATGCGGCTCCGGAGCCACAGGTTAGCCCCCCATGTTCTAGTTGTTATTATACAGATGTGTCCACTGAGGCCCAGCGGTCAAGTGACTTGCCCAAGGTCTCATAGCGAGTCAACCGCAGAGTTGGGAAGAGAACCCAGGTGTCCTGATGTTGCAGCACCCTGCTCCAAAATATTTGTCTGTGCCCCTTTAAGCCACGCAAAGAGCCTGCCTTTATTCTTTCCCTTTGTTATCGCTTACAAAAAGGAAAGTGCACTAGCTTTTCTGTAGAAACTTATTTCTTTTCAATAGCGGTGGCCCCAAAATTACCACTAATTTCCTGCGAGGAATTTCTTCTTTGGAACATGCTAGATGGCACTTTTCTTTCTTTCTTATGCCTACCCCCTCCTTTTCTATGAGAGACTGGCACTGAGTCTGCTGAGAACATATAAGTGGAGCTGCTTTTGAATGCTGCAAGGTAAATGCTGAAAATGACAGCTTAAATGGAACCATTAAAGCAGATGTAGGTATTATCTGAATGCATCTGAATTCTCCTTTGCAAAGCAATGGTGTCTTTATTTTCTCTCTTGATGCCTGCACCTATTTAAAGGAAGCCTGATAACCTATTATTTCTTACTTTCTCCCCATTTTCAAGCTGAACTTGGGGACCCACGTTTATACGTTAGTTATAACCTGTTGGCCGGGAGGAGAGAGGCAGGAAATGTGTATAAGCCTGGGCAAAATAATTCTGTGTTGCCACATGACGGCAGGATGCATCAACTCGCTGTAAGCAAAGGGAAATCATAACCACGTTGTTAATCGTCTCGTCGTGAAACTGATATCAGCGGGGCCTGCTTAGTAGGTAAAGGATGGAGGTTTGGAGGCTGTCATGGAAACACTGAGACTATACCTGAGCCAGTCTCCCAGCCGGGGTCTGCAGATTTGTGGCAGCAGGGCTAAAACTGGCTGTGTAGACAGCACTTTAATACTGTGGGTCAGGCTAGAACTCAGGCGCCAAAGCCTGGTGGGGAGGGAGGGCTTCAGAGCCCAAGCTCCAGCTTGAGCTGCCATGTCAAAGCACTCTCTAGATAGCTAGTTTTAGCATGCTTGCTCCCTACCCCGAGGCTCCTGGCAGGGGTACGGATTGAAACAACAACAAGAAGTCTTGCTCCCCACAAGTCCTGCATCAATTTACATTATCGGAGCACCTCAGAGCCCCAATCATGGGCCAGGACCCTCTTGTGCTAAGTGCTGTACAAACACTGAACAAAAAGACAGTCCCTATCCTGGTTTAATGGGCCAGGCACAGTATCTATTCTGAGGAACAATGGCATGGGCAGTGTGGGGCACTTGGCCACTGGCTAACTGGTCCAGCACAGAGCCCAGCTACCCCAGTGAAAGCTTGGAGAGGGGCTGTGTTTCCAGGTGCACAATCCTTCTCCAGGCTCCTCAGCCTGCAGGGTTGTGTGCAGGCTGCTCCATCCCTTAAGTTACTGCTGTCTCTGCTTTGAGGTAGTCCTGCAGGTCAGTGCAAACTGGGGGGCTCACCCCTGCTTGCTGTGGTGTGGATTGCAACCCTAGAAGAACAGACAGAGCAGCTGTCATGCTCTTTGAATGCAGGAACTGGAGCTTCCTCTGAGCTTGCCTGGGTAGACAATGTAATATGCAATGGCTATGGGAAGGAAGTGTCCAAAGGTTGTGTGCTAACCTGAGCTTTGGTGGAGCAAGGAACTGAATGTGGATCTAACACAGATTTCCTCTGTGACCCTGGGAAAGTCACTTAGTCTCTCTGTGCCTCATCTCCCCATCTGAAAAATGGGAATAATAGGACTTTCCTACCTCACAGGGGTGTTGAGGATAAATACATTAAAGATTGTGAGCAGCTCTGTAGAGCTGGTCCGAATGTTTTTGGCGACATGTATTTTTGCTGACATATGATTTATCAAAGCCCGGAACATTTTGTGTCAGTTTTGGTAAAGATTTTGTTGTGAAGGGTTCTGACGTCTCTGGCTGTCTGGTCCCTTCTGATGAGACAAGGAGACCCAAAACAAAAACCTGATCGGTCGGTTCCAAAACTGGACATTTCAACTCAATTCCATTTTGCAAAAACATTCTAAAGGTTGTGTGGTTTCATTCTAATGCAGAATGAAAACACATCTAACAACTGCAAAAGTTGTTGCAATATGGAATACACCTGGCAAGCTGTAGGGCTCAGGTATGCTGGTAATGGAGGCCACTCACATGTTGAAAATTGAACGTTTGCCAGATCAGGGCATTAAATAAACTTTGGGGTGAATTTGAGCCGACTTGTCTTATCTACTGCTTAATGTGCAATAGATACAACAAGAATCACCCAATGATTATTAAAAATGTCTTTATTTCATTTTTGCAGTGAGTACTATACTAGGCTCTTGTTCAACAAGGTGCTTAAGCACAAGTGACTTTAATCATATGAGTAGTCCCAGTGAAAACAGGTACTTTGCTGAATAAATGCTTAAGTTACTTACTTGGTCAAGCTCAAAACCTCTAATCACATAGATGCTACATTAACTAACACAGTAGCAGACAAAGGTTTCACAAACTTCTGCTCCTAACACACTTTAATGGAAGAATTCACTGGGAATTTCCTTCTATGGCCCTAAATCAGCAAGATACTTACCTATGTGTATAACTTTTACACATATGAATAAAACCAATATCTTCGAAGGGGCTGTTTGTATGTTTCAATTTACACACATGCTTAAGTACCATCCTGAACTGGGGGCCTAGGTGTCTTTCTTTTTTGATGCCATTGGAGTAACTATTTCTACATATTATCATCCTCTAGTGCATACTGCTGCTAAAACCTCCAGTTTTATACAGTGCTTTCTTCTTTCAATTACATTAATCCTTTGCAATTGTCACAGAACTGTTATTGGTTGTACCCCTGCGCCAATGTTCAGGAAATTATTCAGAAAACACAAGTCAGTTGCATGGGGGTAAGGAAAGATGGTATTTGAAGACCCCACCCCACCCCCCAGAGCAGTGTGGATCTCTGCTCTGTGGTGGCTGTTTACCTGGAAGCACATAGAGCAATGTGGGGACAGACAGGGCAAGCCGGGGGAAACTCAGGGCTAGAGGATCTGCTGCTACCTGGCTCCTCTTATCCTCCCTGCCCAATGACTTAGCCTCAGGGCTGGAGTAATGCCACAGACTGGTTTTGCCACTTGTAGTAGAGGATTCCTGCTCTCAGACTTACAACCCAAATACAGGTCTGTGCATTGGGTATGGTGGATAGGAAGATTTGGGCAAAGCATCCAAATTCATCCCTGGTGTAATTCTACTGCAGCCTACAGACTTCTATCAGGGACACATTTGTCCCATAATCTTCCCACAGCGAGATGAGAACATCCCCACAAATGGGCAATAAAGTGTATTGAGGGCGTCTAATTGAAAGTGTGACTGTTTGTGTGGTTGGGGAATAGCAGTTGCGGGAGGCATGTGAGCTGCTGGCATCCAAGGTAAATACTGCTGGATCCGTGGCAGCCTGTGACTGGGAACTACATTATGCATGTTCTGGGAACAGCAAGCCAGTGGCACAATGCAATTACAGCTTTAAACCATGCCCATTGCATCTCTTTGGCAATAGCAGACAGACAGCTCCAAATCATTATTTTTTCTGCTTACTTAGCTTCAAGTTATTAGGTTCCTGTCTTTCAGCTGTGGTGACTAAACCAATTAAGGTACAGTTTAAAGAAGGAGCTCATAAATATTGTACAAAGGTAGTATTGACAAATCTAACTTTAAAAACAAAAGGGAAGCAGAGCTTGCTTCTCTCTAGTGTTCATTTGACATACCTCTTCCTGTCATATCCACTTTCACATAAACAACACAATAATAAAACATCTGCAGTGCTAAATAACACTATGTTCTAATGACACGAATAAGAACATTCCACTTTATTAGAATGTTATAGTGACTTGTGTGTAAAACAGCAGAAGGCATAATTAATTCCGGCACAGCCCCAAGTTACACCTCCAGACGTGACCAGGTTCACTCTTGACTTGTGTTTTTTTCCCTCATCACAGGGTAAGGTCAGGGCTGTGACAAGGTACAGATGCTGTGTTGGAGGAGTGGCAGGCAGTCAGTTCACTGCTTCGGTTTTGTCCCCTGCAGATGTGAATGGTGGCTTATGGCTCAGCTAGGAATTATAGAGAGCTCTGTAAAAACAGCCCCCTGCTGCAGACAGTGAACAGCATGCTAATGAAACTCGGATGATACTAAATCGGGAAGAATCGTGAACCCCAGTAGCAATAATACCAACAGAGAAATTAGAGCAGAAAATAATAGAATTAGATCGGTCTTCAGGAAATTAACTGGAAACACACACAACTATAAAGAGATGCCTAGAAGAAGTGGTAAAAGCTGAAAGAAACACAGAGGTGAGAGCGGATGGTTAAATAAAGATTGCAAACAATGTGATACGGCTACCAAAAAAGTGGTGTATGTGGAAAGGTAACCCTTAGTCCACAGACAATATGTCTGTTATGGATGCACACTACAGGGTTTAATCCCTTTGCTTAAGATGTAGCTGTTTGTGCTATTGGTTCTAGAGGTCCCTCGTTCATTCCCCTCTTCACCAGTTGTTCACACAAAGTCATCACATCAGGAAGGAAGTAACGATTGCTCTCTATATAACTCTTCTGCAGACACAACTGAGGTAAAAAGAAAAGGAGTACTTGTGGCACCTTAGAGACTAACCAATTTATTAGAGCATAAGCTTTCGTGAGCTACAGCTCACTTCATCAGATGCATATCGTGGAAACTGCATCTGATGAAGTGAGCTGTAGCTCACGAAAGCTTATGCTCTAATAAATTGGTTAGTCGCTAAGGTGCCACAAGTCCTCCTTTTCTTTTTGCAAATACAGACTAACACGGCTGTTACTCTGACAACTGAGGTACTCCATTTGGTCTCCAGCACTGTTATCAGAAAGATATTGGAAAACTAGAAGGAGTTCACAGAAGAGTAGAAAGCTGGAGGAGTTGATTTATGAGGGGAGATAAAAATGGTATATAGCTTCTCTGGTGTGTGTGTTAGAGGGCTTATTCCTTCACCCACTTACTTCCCTGGTCCTTCTTACATGAACAGAGAGCAACAATACCCAAAGTCCAAAGGTGCAAACAATTCGATGTTTATTGGAGTGAACTTCCAGCAAGCATGATTCCAGTTTCCTTCCTTAGTATCCTCCTTCCCAGCTCTGACACCACAGAGCCTTACACCTGTGTCCCTGTTCCCATTCCTACCCTTAGCCAAACATGATTCCAACTTCCTTACTCCCATTCCCATTTCCCCCTTTAGCAAAACATGATTCCAATTTTCTTACCCCCATTCCCCGTTCCCATCTCACACACCCACATGCCCACCCACACCCAGTCACTTCCTCATTGACTACAGATTATATAGTAAAACTTGAGTTCTGCTTAGCTATACCTTAACCAATCATTTTCCTGAAATTTAACTAACCAATCCTAACATATTGTAACATTATGTAACCAATTATATCCCACCACCTTAATTAGTTTACACCCAGCAAAATTAATTATACAGCAGACAGGAACAATCACAGAACCAGACAGAGATTATACAGACAAACAACAGCAAAGTGGGAACTATAATGACAAGACAATACAGAAGTGAGGATTTCACATCCCAGCTATTGATAAGTGAGTTCTTGCCAGACAGGATGCTATCAAACTAAGTTTCCTTTTACATTTTCTAGGCACTTCCCTTTCTCTGGAGGTGATAGGAACTATCAGGACAGGATTGTATTCCTAACAGCTGAATAGCACCTTATTTCAGTGTGACTAGTTTGGAATGTGAGGATGTGACCGTTCGCTTCCCAGCTTATGGCTGCCTCTGCTGCTTAGCCAAAGGCCTTAGCCTAAGAACAGGGCCTCAGACTGTCACAGTAAGAGAAGGCCCTTACACTAGCAGACAGTGATTTTGATTCTTTCTTTTATACCTCTATCACTAGCCAAGTGATAAGAATACACCTAAATTCTTAGAGTATAGGCCTTTACAGACAGGCCTGAATATCTATATCCTAACACTCCATCCCTTTTTTTTCTTTTTCTTTTGGGATCCTCCTGCCCAGGTATCCCTGGAAAAGCATAGGACATATGGCGACACATTTCCTGATAGGGCCAGGCATCAAGGTGGAAGGTGTTGATATTCCATTTGTCCCACTGCCCCTTGTGTAGTATTGTGCCCTGCACCTTCTCTCATACGGGCATACCACACCTATTCCAATTAGTGTTCCAGACTTCCCATTAGAGTGGGCCTGAGAAGGTTGGGTCCGGGTTGTCTAGTACACTGCAGGGTTTGGAGGGCTTATTAAATTCCTTATAGGTTATCTCCCTATGCAACGTAACACAAGTACAGTTAACAATACAAAATCCACAGCAACACCGAGTCCTGACCACTGCAGTATGGTCCAACATCCGAGACACCCCCAGAACGCTGCCTCTCCTCCTTCGGTGGGGTCACGATCTTGTGTCCAGTTGCTGGCAGTTGCAACAAGCTGCCCCTGGAGGTTTTGCTTGCTTTTGTCCATATCATAAGTCTATTGAATGTTCACAGAGAAATGGGATATTGTCCAAACCAGCTTGACCACTTGGTATGGAATCAGGCAGTAGGCACTGGCTTATTCACAGCAATAAGATTCACAGATCCATTTGTGCACCAAAGTCCATATAGCAGCATGTAGATGGGTGTAGTTTGGTTATGGGCTGATGTAATTGTGCCCCCAGTAATATGTACATTCCCAGCAAAACACCTTATACACACTACACCCAATTGTCCACCCCTTTCATAGGCCATTGATCCTGCTCCTCTATAGTCATAGGAGAGGGGCACATCCAAACATCTTCTATTGATTTACACTATTTTACACACCCCTCCATTAATTCCCAGTGAGCTCCTCCCCTTTTCATTATTTCCCTAGGGCTTGTGGGGGCCACCTTAGTTGCCATTCCATTTGCAGGTACCACGGTAGCTATTACACAGGTGCTGGCCTCCTAGTTGAGAATTTGCATTCCCAAACACATCTTCCCCCCCAAGGCCAGCCTTTGGAAGCCATCCCCCACCCACATCATGAGGTTTTCTGTTCATTAAAACACAACAATGCTAGCAACAAGACAAACACCACAGACAAACAACACAAAACATAGATCCATGGTATTCTGGGTTATTTTTCCCGCTGGCGCCAGCTTGCTTGTAGAGTGTCTGAAAAACAAAAGAAACAATTTCCTTCCCCATGGTGGGGACAGATTATTGCTTAATAATAATACCACTTTCTTTTACAAATGTCCTTGCTACTTGCAGGAAAAACAGAAGAATTACCTCCAGACTGTCCTTATTTTGTTCTATAGTCAGGCTAGTGAATTACCTCACTCACTGGTCATTTATGAAATTCATGAGATGGTGTACCTCAGTTTCCCCTCTTGTACAACAGACCATGTTTGCAATAGTTTCTCTGCTGTACCAAGCTTTAAGTTTATTCTCAGGTAATAGCTGAGACACAGCTTCAGATTTTAGCACTGTACACACACACACACACACACCCCTTAAGGTTAACCTGTCCCCCTTATTTTCAGGCTTGACTTGTTTTTTCACCTCCCTTTCCTGGAGGGCCATAATCTGAGTCTTCTAGTAGCTTGTTTGCTGACCAGATGTAATTCATTATTTGCAGGTCCTTTGTGCCCATCAGCTAGGTAATTTGCATTTACACAGAGGCTTACTAGCTTGCTTTCGGATCCAAAGCTATTAGCAGCTCAGAGACTGTCTTAAAAGGGAAACATTCCACTTCCACTAGAGTTCTGATTACTTTCCACTTTCATCTCCTGCTCCAAAATACAGCGATCTGAAAAAGAAAGCACAACCTATTGTGGCTCCTTTTGGAGCCCTATTAGGATTTTAATGAAGTACCATGTTTTATTTGCATTTCTTTTACTCCTTTTCCAATATACACTGCACATGTCCTGGGAAAATGCAAATTCCTTCCATATAGTTTAACCTCCATAACATCATATTAGCCAAATTAATTTTACACAAGGTATAACTGCCTCCCCCATGCCTACAGAGTTTTCATGCAGAACCCACCAAAGCAACAATCTGATCCCCCAGAGCCATCCCAAGGCTCAGTGTTCCCATCATTCCTCCCCTTTTCCTTTTCTTTTACCTGTGCACACACACACACAAAATTCTGTTTTGCCTAACACCCCTTGCACTGTGATTACTCTTTTTTACACAACTGTACCCCAATTACACTTCCATCTTGTTCAACTAGACACAACCAGGGGCAGCCAAGTTAAGTTCCAAAAGAAACCTCTTCCATCCTTTAGTGATTTTGATTACATTACCCAAAAGTCAAATAATTTTGCTCAGATTCTCTCTCCGCCTGCTGCCTGCAGCAGCCCCTTATAGACCATTTCTGTGGGAAAAGGGTCCATTTTCCCTCAGAATAGCTGTAAAGGCTTCTGGGGACAGAAGCGTAGTGGTGATAGTAGCCACTCTACCTGACCCCCTTGGAAAATTTAATGACCAAGCTTCCATCCAATGTGACTGCACAGAGTTGCACATACAGTTACATTTATATAACTGGGTTTTATCATTAAACAAAAACTTCCTTCTTGACATCTCACATAAGTATCCAAAGTACCCTCCATTAAAACTTCAGAAAAACAAAAGAGTGTGGAAAGGCAGGTTGCACTTTGAAACTTTTTTTTTTTCTCCACTCCCCCAGGACCAAGTCTCAGATCCAGTCTCTAAAGGTAGTCTGTTAACTCTGCTTTTGACTTTAAACCCTTTTGTCCCAAATCATCTTTAACTACCCCTAACTAATTTACAACCCTTCAGCAGCCCTTGCTGAAGCAGCACCAAACTTGAAAGATTACTGGCAGCTTCCCATAATGCTGCCCTTACTTCAAACCTCTCACAAGCAGACTGAAGTGCCTCCTTTCCCTGGAAGGCATTCAGTCCCCATGGGCAGGGACCTTCTTCCACTACCCATGTACCAAGGAGGGTGGGCTCCTCAGCCACCCCCAATCCCTCTGGGTCCCCTAACACTTCCTCCATTTCCTTTTTAATCTCATCCCAGGTTGACCCCTGTACCTGGTATGGGCCCTGGTTCTCCCTTATCCATTTATCCAAAAAATCCTTTATCCTGGCTTGCCAGAACCCGCAACTACCATCACGAGAGTTTGCGATACCCCCTCCAAGCAGCTGCACGGACAGTTGGGGAGGGGGACTTACAGGCTGCCACTCACCTATCCAATGCGATGCACCCGAGTCACCGGCACCAAGATGTTAGAGGGCTTATTCCTTCACCTACTTACTTCCCTGGTCCTTCTCACATGAACAGAGAGCAACAATACCCAAAGTCCAAAGGTGCAAACAATTCGATGTTTATTGGGGTGAACTTCCAGCAAGCATGATTCCAGTTTCCTTCCTTAGTGTCCCCCTTCCCAGCTCTGACACCACAGAGCCTTACACCTGTGTCCCTGTTCCCATTCCTACCCTTAGCCAAACATGATTCCAACTTCCTTACTCCCATTCCCATTTCCCCCTTTAGCAAAACATGATTCCAATTTTCTTACCCCCATTCCCCGTTCCCATCTCACACACCCACATGCCCACCCACACCCAGTCACTTCCTCATTGACTACAGACTATATAGTAAAACTTGAGTTCTGCTTAGCTATACCTTAACCAATCATTTTCCTGAAATTTAACTAACCAATCCTAACATATTGTAACATGATTATGTAACCAATTATATCCCACCACCTTAATTAGTTTACACCCAGCAAAATTAATTATACAGCAGACAGGAACAATCACAGAACCAGACAGAGATTATACAGACAAACAACAGCAAAGTGGGAACTATAATGACAAGACAATACAGAAGTGAGGATTTCACATCCCAGCTATTGATAAGTGAGTTCTTGCCAGACAGGATGCTATCAAACTAAGTTTCCTTTTACATTTTCTAGGCACTTCCCTTTCTCTGGAGGCGATGGGCATTATCAGGACAGGATTGTATTCCTAACAGCCCAATAGCACCTTATTTCAATGTGACTAGTTTGGAATGTGAGGAGGTGACCGGTCGCTTCCCAGCTTATGGCTGCCTCTGCTGCTTAGCCAGAGGCCTTAGCCTAAGCACAGGGCCTCAGACTGTCACAGTAAGAGAAGGCCCTTACACCGGCAGACAGTGATTTTGATTCTTTCTTTTATACCTCTATCACTAGCCAAGTGATAAGAATACACCTAAATTCTTAGAGTATAGGCCTTTACAGACAGGCCTGAATATCTATATCCTAACACTTATAATAATATCCTAACAGAGAAAAGGGTAAAACCCCTAGACCGTTTCCTTAGAGATCTATCCAAACACTTCTTTTTTATTTTCTTTATACTCTCTTTTTTTTTTTTTTGCTAAGAAGTTTGGAGAACAACTTTGAGTACCTTCAAACATAGGGGTGTTCACTCCCACGGCTTGCAAGTTGATTAATATGTGCCTGCTCACAAGCCACTTTTCATGTATTCATATGAAAGACTTCATAAATTTAAGTAGGGCTATCAGTCCTTCACTATGCTAAATGAAGCACTAGTGTAATGTTTTGCTTCCAGGGAGCACGTCTTATATCACTGTAGCACCTACTCACCCTCCCCTCTACCTGACCCCAATACATAAGTTTGGTCTAGAATTTAAAACATTTACTTGAAAAGCCCAGGTTTTATTCCCTATTTGGTCAATAACTTGCTGTATGCTATTCAACAGGTTGTTTAGCATCTCTGTGCGTCAGTTTACCAACTTTAAAATGGGGATGACAATACTTACCTAATCACCAGTATAGAATGATGCCTAGTTACTGTTTGTATAAAGCATTTTAAGATCCATGGATGAAATCACTATGCAAGTGCAAAGTCTTAGTGCTTTTAGGTATAGAAGCTTTTCTGGCAAATATACCAAAGTTCTGGTACAAATATACCATGATAGGAGCAAATTCATGAATTAGGATAAAAATATGACGGTCACACAATGTTCATCACTGCAATGACACTTTGGCTTGACAGCAACAGAGCTGTAAAAAGCTGCCCATTCACAGTGAAAAGAAAAGGAGTACTTGTGGCACCTTAGAGACTAACCAATTTATTTGAGCATGACCTTTCGTGAGCTACAGCTCACTTCATCGGATGCATGCCATGGAAACTGTAGCAGACTTTATATATACACAGAGAATATGAAAAAATACCTCCTCCCACCCCACAGTCCAGCTGGTAATAGCTTATCTAAAGTGCTCATCAGGTGGGCCATTTCCAGCACAAATCCAGGTTTTCTCACCCTCCGCCCCCCCACACAAATTCACTCTCCTGCTGGTGATAGCCCATCCAAAGTGACAACTCTTTACACAATGTGCATGATAATAAAGTTGGGCCATTTCCTGCACAAATCCAGGTTCTCTCACCCCCTCACCCCCCTCCCAAAAACCACACACACAAACTCACTATCCTGCTGGTAATAGCTCATCCAAAGTGACCATTCTCCCTACAATGTGCATAATTAAGGTGGGCCATTTCCAGCACAAATCCAGGTTTTCTCACTCCCCCCCACCCCCATACACACACAAACTCACTCTCCTGCTGGTAAAACCCCTTCAAAACTGACCACTCTCCAAGTTTAAATCCAAGTTAAACCAGAACATCGGGGGGGGGGTAGGAAAAAACAAGAGGAAATAGGCTACCTTGCATAATGACTTAGCCACTCCCAGTCTCTATTTAAGCCTAAATTAATAGTATCCAATTTGCAAATGAATTCCAATTCAGCAGTTTCTCGCTGGAGTCTGGATTTGAAGTTTTTTTGTTTTAAGATAGCGACCTTCATGTCTGTGATTGCGTGACCAGAGAGATTGAAGTGTTCTCCAACTGGTTTATGAATGTTATAATTCTTGACATCTGATTTGTGTCCATTTATTCTTTTACGTAGAGACTGTCCAGTTTGACCAATGTACATGGCAGAGGGGCATTGCTGGCACATGATGTCATATATCACATTGGTGGATGTGCAGGTATACGAGCCTCTGATAGTGTGGCTGATGTTATTAGGCCCTGTGATGGTGTCCCCTGAATAGATATGTGGGCACAATTGGCAACGGGCTTTGTTGCAAGGATAAGTTCCTGGGTTAGTGGTTCTGTTGTGTGGTATGTGGTTGTTGGTGAGTATTTGCTTCAGGTTGCGGGGCTGTCTGTAGGCAAGGACTGGCCTGTTTTCCAACATTTGTGAGAGTGTTGGGTCATCCTTTAGGATAGGTTGTAGATCCTTAATAATGCGTTGGAGGGGTTTTAGTTGGGGGCTGAAAGTGACGGCTAGTGGCGTTCTGTTATTTTCTTTGTTAGGCCTGTCCTGTAGTAGGTAACTTCTGGGAACTCTTCTGGCTCTATCAATCTGTTTCTTTACTTCTGCAGGTGGGTATTGTAGTTGTAAGAAAGCTTGACAGAGATCTTGTAGGTGTTTGTCTCTGTCTGAGGGGTTGGAGCAAATGCGGTTGTATCGCAGAGCTTGGCTGTAGACGATGGATCGTGTGGTGTGGTCAGGGTGAAAGCTGGAGGCATGCAGGTAGGAATAGCGGTCAGTAGGTTTCCGGTATAGGGTGGTGTTTATGTGACCATTGTTTATTAGCACTGTAGTGTCCAGGAAGTGGATCTCTTGTGTGGACTGGACCAGGCTGAGGTTGGTGGTGGGATGGAAATTGTTGAAATCATGGTGGAATTCCTCAAGGGCTTCTTTTCCATGGGTCCAGATGATGAAGATGTCATCAATATAGCGCAAGTAGAGTAGGGGCTTTAGGGGATGAGAGCTGAGGAAGCGTTGTTCTAAATCAGCCATAAAAATGTCATAAAAGAGTTGTCACTTTGGATGGGCTATCACCAGCAGGAGAGTGAATTTGTGTGGGGGGTGGAGGGTGAGAAAACCTGGATTTGTGCTGGAAATGGCCCACCTGATGAGCACTTTAGATAAGCTATTACCAGCTGGACTGTGGGGTGGGAGGAGGTATTTTTTCATATTCTCTGTGTATATATAAAGTCTGCTACAGTTTCCATGGCATGCATCCGATGAAGTGAGCTGTAGCTCACGAAAGCTCATGCTCAAATAAATTGGTTAGTCTCTAAGGTGCCACAAGTACTCCTTTTCTTTTTGCGAATACAGACTAACACGGCTGTTACTCTGAAACCATTCACAGTGAGTTATCTGCATGGCTTTGTGGTTTTTTTTTCACTTTTATCATTTGTATTACAGTAGTGTGCAGAGGCCCCAGCTGAGACCAGGGGCCCCTTGGTGCTCAGTGCTGCATACACACACACAATAAGGGTACGTCTTCACTACCTGCAGGATCGGCGTGTCGTGATCGATCTATCAGGGATCGATTTATCGCATCTCGTCTAGACGCAATAAATCGATCCCGAATCGACGCCTGTACTCCACCTCGGGAGGAGGAGTAATCGGAGTTGATGGGGGAGCCGCCATGGTCGACTCGTTGCCGTGAGGACGGCCAGGTAAGTTGAACTAAGATACTTCTACTTTAGCTACACAAATAGCATAGCTGAAGTTGCGTATCTTAGTTCGAAACCCACCCACCCCCAGTGTAGCCCAGGCCTTTGAGAAAGAGCCTCTGTGCTGAAGAGCTTAAAATCTAAATAGACAAGACAGGCAAAGGATGAAAGAAAGGAAGGGTTGTCATCCCCATTTTTTCTAGGCGGGGCCCAGGGAAATTAAGTGACTTGTCATAGGAAGTCAATGTCAGAGTCAAGAACTAAAATAAGGTCTCCTGAAGCCTCATCTGTTGCCTGAGCCACCCTCATTTTGAGTCATGGGCACCCATTACATTATAAATTAATGTTCATATACCGTACACTATGGAAACTGATCAGCTGTCTTTAAGAGTCCTTTGTCAGTACAGCTGGTCCAAATATTTAATGGCAAAGCTTCCATCAGAAAACACGGTTTTGTTGAAGTCAAACTATTTCACAGCGACATGTCACTTTCTATACAATTTTCATGGACACAATTCAAAATGAAAACAAATTTTGAAAGGTGGGAAGCTCCAGCTTTATTTATTAATCTGGGTCTGATTCAAAGGCTGAAGCATCCATGTTTTCTCTTCAAAAGGATTTTCAATTTGGTCTAGAAAGAACTGTGATCTGTTACAATAAGAAATATGGAAAAGAAATATTGTACTCCCAGACAAAATTGCCAGTTTAAATTGCTAGTTAAAGTTCTCTAATTTCTTAGAAAAATTCCCTTCCCCTTCCCTTTTTGTTTTTTTGTTTTGTTTTCCTGATTCATCAGAAGTAGCAATTTTCCATTTCCCTGTGCAGTGAGGAGTGCATTTGTTCCTAGCATGCATCTGATCCAAAGCTAATCTCTTACCCTGCTTCCCTCATGCAAGCTCTCCTTTTGTTTTTGTAATCTTTACACTGATTTAGTGTCTCCAAATAAATATTTTGTCCAATTTTATCTATAAAAACCTTTATAGATAAAATAAATCCTGCATCGATCCTTTAGATTAGGCTGTGCTTTCTTCAGAACTTGCTTCGCTATAGGTGGGTCAGTGCTGGCCAGTGTTTGAAGTAGAGATTTCTAGGAAACCCTTAGGAAATCAAGGTGGTGTGAACTTCATATTTTGAACCAAAGTATCGGGATGTTTGGATCGTCCCTTATATTGATAGGGCCAAACTAAGAAAACTGGATCCTGCTGAGGGTTCAGATACTAGACCCCATTTCTAATTTCAGTCTTGTGGATCTAGAGATTGATTCACAATCTGGATAAAAACTGGTCTATAAAGATTCTGATGCACTTTGTGAATAGTGTGCTGATCAAAATTTTACTTGGGTAAATACGTTTGTCATCCCTAACTTCTCATGCAGTTTCACCAGATACTTTACTCACATCCTGCCCTACATTGTGTAGTATGGCTGGTGAAACCTGCTGTGTTCCATTACTGAGGTGCCTACATTTCAGTGAAGAGCTTGCAAGGCTTTTGGGAATCCTTAGGAGGAAGAGAGACAAAGATTTTATTTGGGCTTCAAGCAGGAATGGCCGGATGAAATGTCATGGCCTGCCTAATGCAGGAGGTCAGACACGCTACTTACTCCTCGCAGACCCTTTTGGCCTTCAGGTGCATGAAGTAATGGAGTCTCTTTTTTAAACCCCTGCATGTTGCCCCAACTATCAAAACACAAGACTGAACAGCCAGTTTGCAACTATTACTTTTTTTCTTCTCATCTATGTTTTAGTCTCCCCGATGATTTGGAAACGGGGATTGACTGTGATGCAGCCATCAGCCTCCGAACCACACCACCTTTGTGAATGCTTATTTTTGGAGCTAGATGCCAACTCACAGAAGACTTCCCTCCGCCCTTTCCCCACCCCCCCCCAGCAACAGCATCTGCTCTTTAGCAGACACCTCAGGCAAATTATGTTGGCAGCATCAGTTGCCTGTGGGTCTGCCTCTGTCACACACTGAGGCTGTTAACGGGATGGCTGAGCCATCGTCCTTTGTGGATGCTACCTTCTTTGACTTGTCTTTGTGCTTGGACTCAGATGCTTTTGCAAATAAAGTCACACCCACCAATCTCTCCTGCAACCTCTAAGCTGAGCCTTTAGGATTCCAGGTCCATTATCCGTGTAGATCTTGGTCTAATTCATTGCGTGAGCCTCTTGTCTACTGGGCTTCCTGCTGAAATCTGCACCCTCTCTAGGTACTTAAATGGCACACTTAGCTCTAGAATCTAACAAATAGTAATGAGTTCATTCTCACATCCTCCTTGTAAGAATTTCTATTATCCCCCTTTCACGGATGGGGAACTAAGGCTCAGAGACTACATCGTCCTCTCTGGCATTAAAATTTATTATAATAGTCTGACCCCTTGTATAACACAGACCAGAGATGACCCATGTCTGCCAATAGTGGGGGGCACAGAGTGAGAGCAGCCAGCTTCAGCAGTGTTCCTGAGCATGATCAGCACAAACCAAGCAGCAAATCTTGGGGTGGGGAGACACATGACCCCACATGCCCCCCCTCCCCCGGACGTGTTGCCTCTGACACAGACCTGCTTTGAGACCAAATTCAGACTGAAGTGACTTGTCCAACAAGTTCTGACCAGAGAAGAAATGTTAATAGTCCACCCTTTAGTGTGAATGGCTTAGCCATTCCTGATTAGGGATCTTATAAAGCCACATGCGTGGTTGTCATTAAACTCTTTACAGTGGATGTTTATGAGTAATCAGCCTTCATGTGGTGCCATTATGTCTAGGGAGCACTGCTCTAATGTTAGTTACCTGCAAAGACAAAACTAAAGATGTTAATGGTGACCCCTGTACTCTATAACAATAACAAGCAAATGTCTCAAAAAGAAAAGGAGTACTTGTGGCACCTTAGAGACTAACCAATTTATTTGAGCATGAGCTTTCGTGAGCTACAGCTCACTTCATCGGATGCAGACTAACACGGCTGTTACTCTGAAGCAAATGTCTGACTGCATACTCAGTACGTTACTCCTGCAGCTTGAATGATCCCAACCCGATAGATCTCCAGGACTTGTTTGTTATTCTGACATGCAGTGACACCTGTAATCCTGAAGTGAAGGTTTGGAGGTGACATTCCGCTGATACATGCTGCCAACTTCTATTTACTTCAGATTTTGGAGTTGGATACGTTGCTCCAGTTCTAGTCTATCTGTGTCCAACACAAAATGTAATGGAAGGAGCAGAGTCCATTGTCAGTTGGAAGACTTCTACTGTAAAGACCATTTTATGGTGTTTATGCACTAAAAAAAGGACAGCACCTGCCCTGCACCTCAAATCATTCATATTCACTGTGCAGCTACTCAAGATGTCCTGACAGTTAAGGCACTCGTCTGGGTCTCAGGAGATCTAAGTTCACATCCCTGCTGTGTCAGACGCTCTGTGCTTCAGTTCCTTAACTATAAAAATGGGACTAACACAACAATTTCAATAGACAAGACAGACAAAGGAAGTAAATTCTTCAGGGCAGAGACTATCTCTTGCTTTACATTTGTCCAGTGCCCATGAGGCCCCATCTTGCTTTGGCTCTCTAGAGGCTCCTGTGATATAAATAATAACAAATCTGAAAATGCTCCATTACAGTGACAATGTCTCTGCACGTCCTTAGCTCATCCCCCTGGTTTTAATAGTCAGCAGAGCCGACTTTGCATAACATGTTAATAAGATGAAAAAAACTTAGAAATAAAAAGCAAATTAAGATACAGCCTTGCCCCACAGAACACCTATCATACTTTCAAAATAGGCCATCTGCTTTCAGTAGAGGTTATCTGAAACAACATTGAAACCAAGAATCCATTTATTTGAATGTATTTCCATTTAAATCAACATGCTTCAGATGTGGCCTCTTCCTCATTCATGTAAGATGAATCAATGCCATTTTAAGGACACACATCTCTTTCCTAAACACTCCTACATTGCAAGGACATATATGCGGTTGGGTTATTGTCTCCTCTAGTAGACATGAATTAGTGGGTCTCCTCCTGTGTGGTGACAATAGGAGGATCAATGCCATAAACAACATTTTCAAAGCATGGTGTTAGAGAGCTTATTCCTTCACTCTCCCACTTCCCTGGTCCTTCTCACATGAACAGAGAGCAACAATACCCGAAGTCCGAAGGCGCAAACAATTCGATGTTTATTGGGGTGAACTTCCAGCAAGCTTAAATACAAGTTCCTTTTCCTTATTTCCGAATCCCAACTTACTTCCTGTTTGCCCCTAATTTATATAGTAATATTCTTAGCTATACCTTAACCAATCATTCTACTAAAATTTAACTAACCAATCCTAACATATTGTAACATGATTATGTAACCAATTATATCCCACCACCTTAATTAGTTTACACCCAGCAAAATTAATTATACAGCAGACTGAAACAATCACAGAACCAGACAGAGATTATACAGACAAACAATAGCAAAGTGGGAACTATAATGACAAAACAATACAGAAGTGAGGATTTCACATCCCAGCTATTGATAAGTGAGTTCTTGCCAGACAGGATGCTATCAAACTAAGTTTCCTTTTACATTTTCTAGGCACTTCCCTTTCTCTGGAGGTGATAGGAATACAATCCTGTCCTGATAGTGCCTGATAGCCCAATAGCACCTTATTTCAATGTGACTAGTTTGGAATGTGAGGATGTGACTGTTCGCTTCCTAGCTTATGGCTGCCTCTGCTGCTTAGCCAAAGGCCTTAGCCTAAGAACAGGGCCTCAGACTGTCACAGTAAGAGAAGGACCTTACACTGGCAGACAGTGATTTTGATTCTTTCTTTTATACCTCTAGAACTAGCCAAGTGATAAGAATACCCCTAAATTCTTAAAGTACAGGCCTTTGCAGACAGGCCTGAATATCTATATCCTAACACATGGTGCCTATGCAGACCCTGCAAAGTTTGGGCACATCAGTTCCAATTCCTCACTTGGATTCACAAAAACAAAACATAAAACAAAATACCTTTGCACGCCCTGCAAAATTCTACCTGTCTCCTGAAGGCTTGTTCCAAAGCCCATTCAAGTCAATAGAAAAACTGCCATTGACTTAAATGGACTTTGGATCAGCTTCTTGCTTAGGATGAGTGTGATGGACTAGACAGCCCCTGAGCCAGATAGAAAAGGGTTAAAGAGCAGCCCTGGGCTCAGTCAGTGCCACCCTGCTACACCTGTCCTGAGTGGTGGACTTCAGTGGAGGAAAGCCCAGCAGTTGAGGGCTGTCAGTGAAGGAGAGCAGACAGGCTGCTCCTGGGTGAGCAAAGGAGCCTGGCTCAGACCAGGGAGTATAGGACTGTGGCCTGTTGGAGCCCTTGGCAGGAGAACAGGCCTCGCCTGGATGGCTGACAGGAGAAGATCCAGGGAGCTGGTCACTAAACAGGAGGATAGGCAGTTGTAGCTGGGAGCCTGCTGGGAGGTGGGGGGCTGAAGGCTGAGCCCAGCTGGACTGAGGATTCTTTTCTTCAGTACTTTAGTGGATTTGGTTTAAGATCCAGATCTTCAAAGGTATTTAGGCTCCTGAGTGACGGTTATCCCAGAAGGGCTTGAATGCTCAAAAGTGGCTTTCTTGGTGGACCAAGTCACCACTATGGCTGCAGTAAGGCAAAGATTGCTCTGAGGAAACTGAGGCAAAGCATATAGTCCAGGGGTGGCCAACCTGAGCCTGAGAAGGAGTCAGAATTTACCAATGTACATTGCCAAAGAGCCACAGTAACACGTCAGCAGCCCCCCCATTAGCCCCTCCCCCCCGCCACCCCCAGCACCTCCTGCCAGCCGGCAGCCCAGCCAATCAGCACCTCCCTCTCCCTCTGTGCCTCCTGCCCACTGCGATCAGCAGTGTACAGGAGGCTCTGGGACGGAGCAGGGAGGAGCAAGGGGGCAGCAGGCTCAGGGGAGGGGGCAGGAAAGGGCGGGGACCTTGAGGTTGGGGGTGGAGTCGGGGCAGGGCCTGGGGTTGAGCAGTGGAAAGTTGGCACTTGTCGCTCCAGCCCTGGAGTCAGCACCTAGGCAAGGAGCCGCGTATTAACTTCTGAAGAGCCGCATGGGGCTCCGGAGCCCCAGGCTGGCCACCCCTGATCTAGTTACAAGGGGACTTGTCAGGATGGCAACTCTGGGTACCTTCTTTTGATGGGTGAATAGAGTGTAATTAGGTTTCTTGACCATCAGTCAATAGGGCAAAGGATGGGCAAGCAGAGTAAATGATCATAACATTTGCACAAAGCTGATGTATGCACAATTCTTTATGTATTGCACATGTAAAAGCCCATCTGTGTTTGTGCCACTGTTATCAGAACAATTTCTAACAAGTTTGTATATCAGTTGTGAATCCTAACATAGCATTTTTAAATAACAAAATATTTGTGCTGAGCACGACTTTTGTTACTTACAAATTTTAAGGACGCCAAATCCAAAACCCATTGTAGTAAGTAGAAATACTGCCACTGATTGATGTTAAAGGATCTGGAACAGGCCCTTCATGGGAAACTTCAGACTTCACTTTCTTTGAGGTTGTCAAGTTAGCAGTGTGTTTTTTCACTTGCAGTGGAGTTCTGTAAGCTATACGTGCTTGGCTTGATCTGTTGAAGTCAGTGAAAGGAGTGCCAGGAGCAGGCATTCTATACCACACTCTTGAAGCAGTGAAGTTAACATTGGGCAGAATTCTAGAGGAAGGGCATCCGATACGCAGTGAAAGTAACGCCTGTATGTCTCCAGGATGGCTTGATTTCATAAGGATGACAAATCTGGTTCAACGTCTAGATAGAGAAATCATGGGACAGCAAGACCTCTTAGCTCATTTCCACAGTTAACACAACCCTATGCATGTGGGTAGATGCTAAATTGATTTGTGCTGTAGAAAATTCTATAATTACATCACAGGTTTTTTCTCTGAAAAGTGGTTTGTGCACTCATAAAATTAAAAAAAATAATACATCATTTGAAACACACATTCCCCTCCTCACATGGGGAATCCCACATGATAGGGCAACAGGGGCAGGAAAAGGGGTGGTCACACTCCTTGGAACAAAGAACGCAGGTTATATATACAGAATGGGGTGCTCTATCCTGGAAAGCAGCGACTCTGAAAAGGATTATGGGGAGAAGCAACTCAGCCTGAGCTGCCAGTGTGCAGTGTGCCACAGCAAAAAGGGCAAATGTGACCCTTGGTGTATAAGCTGGGGAGCAGCGAGTAGAAGCAGGGAGTATATGGCGTTGGAGAGACCAATACTAGAACACTGTGCCCCTTTCTGGCCTCAGCGTTCTAAAAGATGCTGAAAACTTGGAGAGGAGGAAGAGAAGAGCCACAAAGAGGTCTGAGGGCTTGAAGAAATGCCTTGCAGTGAGACACAAGTGGCGGACTCGGTTGAGGTGAACAAACGGAATGAGAGGTGATTACAGAATGAGAACTTGATTACAGTTACGGTATAAGTAACACAATGGGAAGAAAATACTGGATCTAAATGGCTCTGTAACCTAGCAGAACAAAAGCCAATGGCTGGAAGTTGAAGCCGGACAAATTCAAATTAGAAATAACACACAGATGCTTAACAACGAGGGTGGTTGTTCCAATAGTTAATCTACCAAGGGAAGGGGCAAATTCTCTATCTTTTTGATGTCTTCAGATCAAGACTGGGTGATAGGATGAAATCAAGCATAAGTTATTGAGCTTCCCACAAGAGGAGCTGGGTAAGATCCTATGGTCTGTGATATACAGGAGGTCAGACTAGGTAATCTAATAGACCTTCTGGCCTTTAAAAAAAAAATCTATGCAAATTCTGCAGAACTCAGCACTCAAAGAACAGGGATAGAGGGGACACAGAATGAGGAGAAAGTGAGGCCTCACAACCTCACAGATCTCCAGGATCCCTAGGGAAAGGACCATTCTGGAAGATCTACCTACCCAGGTTCTTCTGTGACCCCCCATCATTGTAGTACCTAGTTGTCTGAGTTCCGAGAAGGCAGCTGACTGTTCAGTACCAGTATAAGGAGGAATTAACATTGCTTAAAGCAGCATTAATTTCTCATAAGGTATCTTCTTCTTATCTGGGCACTATGCTAGAGGCAGTGCTGCAGAACATGGCACTTCCTTCCATCCTCCATTCTTTATCCCCAAACCCTATGTCACTCTTCAGCACACAGACCCAGTGAAGGGACTTCGAGGGAGAGTGCCCAGGCCAAAAACCACAAATCTAGCTCCCTTTGGGAATGCATGGAAGTTCTCTAAACCCAAGGGCTCCTAAATCAAGAGGTTCAAGAAATTAAAGGTAAGAGACAGGGAGACCTTGAACAAATCACTTCATCATCTGTAAAATGGGGTGATAGTCCTCCTTTTTTTCTTCACTGTGTCTTGTCTATTTAGATTCCAAGTCTTCAGGGTAGGAACGGTCTTTTATCATGCGTATGTATAGAGCCTAGCACAATGGGGCCCAGATCCTGAGTCTGGCTTCCTAGCACTACCGTACTACTACTGAGGAAGGGAGGATTTGCCTTGCTTCTCTCACACTGCGTGACTAGAGGTGCTGCAAAGGCTACAGCAAAGAACTGAACTTCCCAAACTAAACTGACACGTTCTCGCAAAATGTTTCAATTTTTACTGAACTGCATTTTCGAATGGAAAACTGCTGCATCTAAAAAAAAAAACATTGACCAGCTCCAATTGCAACTCAAGCCCACCTTTAACTAACACCTTCTCTGTACAATCCTAACCCATTAAAATCTCACTTGCCTGGTGGGGGAAAGAGTGCTGGCCCACGGGGTGAATTCCACTGAGGAACACTGAGTCAATATTTAAAAACACCAGCTCCTCCCTGCAGGAGAGAAGGGCTTTGAAGCCCCTGGCACTGTAGGTTGAATTAATGTCTTTTAATTGTTTCAATCATCTGTATTTAGTAAGGGGTTTTAGAGTAACAGCATTAAAGACTTCAACAAACAAGTCAGGTTTATAGATTGAGCAGACAAAAGGCAAAGGGGCAACTGAAGTCAGTGGAAGTTTTGGCCATTGGCTCCTGTGGGATCAGGATTTATTCCAGTGGAAAGCAAAGGCTGTGAAACTATGTGGAATCCTGAGTATTTTGCTGGTTTGGATCCAGCTTTAGTTGCAGCTGGAGTTAAGGGGGTGGGGGGGGCACTAGCACTGCAGTCACCCTGGCTTTTGGGGATTGGTGCTAAAACGTGCCCTTCAAGCCATCTCTATTCAGTGCAGTTTAGGGCTGGCAAGATGTCGTGAAGGCCACGTCCCTCTTCATTAAAACCTCACAACGGCCTTCTCCTGGCAGGTTTTGATAGGGCATGGACTCACAGAGACTAGGAAGACAAAGAAACTGTCAGGTGTGCAGCATGAATGTCAAAGGAATCCCATGGAAAGTCACTCCCCCCTACCCCCTGCCTTGCTCCACATGTTGCTGTCAGCAAAGCTTCTGTCTCTATAAAGCAAATTGGCTAAGTCAAATAAAGCGTCCCCCTGCTACCCATCTAGACCCAGCTACCCAATCCTGTGCATGCTCTTATCTCTGCTGTTTTCTCCCCCTTAACAACAGTTCATCTTTAGAGCCAGATCTTCCCTTCCTCACAGCATGTGACATGCAGTAGATAGGGGCTACCTGTGCCAGGGAGGCAGAGACAGGCAGGGAAGCTGCGGCTGGTGAGAAGGTTAGCTTTTAATTGGTCTCTTGTTGACTCATGCCACTTCTCCCCTTTCCCCTCTGCCTTCCCAGGTGTGGTGCAAGGCACGCAGACACTAATCACCTCCTCAGGCACCAGGAATACACTTGTAAATCAGGAACATTGTTTCACTGAGCAGAGGCTTGGATAATTGCGCCTAATTGTAGTATTTTCATGGAAGAATACTAAGCAAGTAGATGGCAAATAAGGAGAGGGGTGAGGAGAGCAAGCTGAAGGATGTAAATGCAGAGGAGGGAGAGGAGGTGGATTGGGTGGCCCCAGGGGGAATTACGAGGTATTATGGGATAACACTGAGCACTTGGATTGAGAACTAGTGAAAATTTCCTTACAGTGAGAGATTGTGGAACAATTGCCTAAGGAAACTTATGGAAACCCCATTGCTTGGGACAACTAACCACTGAGTGGACAAAGCAGTGGTGGATATATGGTACTGTAGAATTCTCCCTAGTCCCTATGGCATTGTGAACAGCTGTCCTGAGGGTGTTAAGTACCCCCCCATTGCAATATTGTGCAGGATCAAAGGTTTTGTTTTAGAAAATATCATATTTTCTTCACAACTACCGTGACTCGAAACCTTAAAAATGTAAGGTGACTGTAATTCGGATGCAGTGACATCTGCTGGCAGCCTGATAAAATAGCTCTGAGAAGTGACCATCTAATATGGTAGTTAACTCTAACCTATCAAGGTACTGTAATGTCAGCATTATTAACTGTTTCACAGCTGATCATTGGATCAGAAACATCCAGCTACTGATTTTATTATCCCCAGTCACAGCTTACCCCCCACACTTTCTCAGGCTTGTGGTTATCAAAATATGGCAAATCAAAATATCTGAATGCATCCGATGAAGTGAGCTGTAGCTCACGAAAGCTTATGCTCAAATAAATTTGTTAGTCTCTAAAGTGCCACAAGTATTCTTGTTCTTTTTGCAAAATATCTGTGGCACACACAAAATGCAGGGACATGTAGCAGTTTTTGCCTTGCTCTCCCTTCCCTCTCCAGGGACTCCAGAAGCTTCCCCTAGGGATCTCCCCTGCTCCTTGTAGGTCTTGGCTGCATTAATGAATTGTACCTTCACCACAATCCTAAGGGCTACATCAGTGAAGGGATTTAGGCATCTCACTACCTCTTTAGGTGCCTAAATCCAACATTTACATCCTCACAACCCCGACTCAGCTGCCACCTGACCCTGAAGGTCCCTCAGTTGCTGCTGGTGGGCATGTGCAAAACTGATTCAGTTCTGCTACCTGGCACCTAGCCTACACCTAAGCCCCAGTGGGATCCTCAGACTAGGAGTCCCACCATCAACCACCACCTATTAATCGGCAGAGGTGGTTCCCCCACCCCTTTACCCAATAACCTGGTGGGTAGAGCACTCACCCAGGATAAAGGAGATCTGGTTCAAATCCTTATTCTCCTTGGTGTGAAGCAGGGGCCTCCACTCAGCTCTCTCACCTACCAGGTGAGTGCCCCAGCCACTGGGCTATATTCTGACCAGGCAGGGAAAGGCTTTCTCAAGCTCTTCTGTTGAAACTCTTCCACTTTGTATAAAATTCTTCATAGTCATTGGAGCAGGCGTGTGAACCTGACTGTATCACATCTCAGGAGAGTGCCTCAACCACTGGGCTGCAGATCTATTCTCACATGCTTGCTGGCTCAATATCTAGTATCCACTGACTTCTCTGACTGCTGTTACAGGCAACATTGTACAATTTTAAAGTTTTATTGCTTATTCATTTTCAATGATTTGACAAACTCAGACTGGAAATCTCAAAGTATAGGACTTGGTCCTGCAAAAAACCCTAGGCACACGGACTAACATCTCACACGTGAGAAATCCCTTTGGATCTCAATACGAGAACTCAAATGTATCTGTGACTGTGGGATCAAGGCTGTGGATTGGACCATTCTGAATAAAGTACACTGTTTGCTCAGAGGATGCCTCCGGTTTGAACTCGTATCTGTAGAAACAATTTAATTTTTTTGCTTCACTTTGTGGGTTAGAGAGATAAAATTTTGACATGTATAAAATAGAAAAAGAAGGTAATTTGTGGCAAGCATATCTTAATGTCCTCAGTTATTGCAAAGGAAACACAAAGCTCAAAGAATTAAATAAAAACTTTTGACAGATGATTTTATAAAATTAGATGCTGATATTGCAATTTTCCCCCATCATAAAACTGCAAATAATATTAGATGATGAAAAGTGCTTAGTTTCCCATTTTAATGGTACAAACACTTTCCTGACACCTAACTCGTGTTTCAGATCAACTGCCTGCTTTTGCCTACAGTTTTGGGACGGTTTCTCCCTTGTATTGTCATTTACACCTGTGCAAAGAAGGTAGCATTTACACCTAGTTTACAATGATTTGGTAGCATCCTAGTTACACCTTGTCTTTCCCTTGCACAGGTGCAATTGACAAGGCTGTCGAGAATCAGGCCCTTTGAGCTGCCAAAGACTCTTCTCTTCTCAAGTGTTAGCTGGCTCATTGTACTTTCTTTTGTCATTTAGTTTAAAGATCATTGAGATAAAGATAACTGTGTTTTAGTTTCTTTCCCCAATCTTTCTTTTATGTAATGTTCCTGTTACTAATGTCTTGTGGCCTTGTAACTGTGGGTTCAAATCTTGGGATGGTTCCTTTGCATCCTTCTTGTTCTGATTCAATATTATGAACCAGCAGGAGAGTGAGTTTGTGTGTGTGGTTTTTTGGAGGGGGGTGAGGGAGTGAGAGAACCTGGATTTGTGCTGGAAATGACCCACCTTGATTATCATACACATTGTGAAGAGAGTGGTCACTTTGGATGGGCTATTACCAGCAGGAGACTGAGTTGGGGGGCGGGGGGGAGAAGGGTGAGAAAACCTGGATTTGTGCTGGAAATGGCCCAACTTGATGATCACTTTAGATAAGCTATTACCAGCAGGAGAGTGGGGTGGGAGGAGGTATTGTTTCATGGTCTCTGTGTGTATATAATGTCCTGCAGTTTCCACGGTATGCATCCGATGAAGTGAGCTGTAGCTCACGAAAGCTCATGCTCAAATAAATTGGTTAGTCTCTAAGGTGCCACAAGTACTCCTTTTCTTTTTGCAAAGACAGACTAACACGGCTGTTACTCTGAAACGAGCCTAATCATGTAACACTATTGTGTTAGGTCCTGATCCTACCTGGGTATCTGCTAGCATAGTCTCTACATGGATGCAGGTGATCACAGCAACAAGATCTCAGGGCCTTAGCATCAGAACCTAAAACAATGCAAGAGGCAAGATTGGGGCCTATCACAATTGTTTGGGTGCTTTGTTTTGCACCTCCAGCCAGAACATAAATCAAATGGAAGGAAAAAAATAGTTTAAAGAGCTCTTCCCACTTATGTGAGAAACTCATAGTGTTGGATCACATTAAAGAAGTTCTGTATTAAAATCACAAATGAGTTTGATTCCCCAGAGTTTAAATTCCAGGGTATTACTAATTAAGAGGTCTCTTGGTTTTTGGTACTGTTTCTCTCCCTCTATGTGTGAAACTTGCAAGCTGCTAATTGTGTTAGTACATTCCAAGACAGAGTCTGTTCTCAAAGCAATTCACAGAGAGAGAGACTCAAAGCAATACTCTAACAACAGAAACAGCACCCAGAGACTCCCCGCCCTTTTGTTGTATTAACAATTGTGATTAAAATAGAGGTAGAGGATGTATGTGGATGGATGCTTGGTGTGGATAATAACTGAATGATCAGGGAGGTGCCAGCCTAAGAATCCAGTGTCCATTGGCTGAAGAAGGCGTCAAGTGGAAATAACCAGAGGACCCCCCCGGAGGGCAGACTGGAATCCACCCAACAGCCTCAAGAATGGGAGAACCAAAGAACAAGATAACATCTTGGAGCCGTCAGGAATGTGCTATCTGCTGATTGATTCAGCAACAGCATGATGAAGCAATTCCCATAGACTGCCATAGGAAGAAATTCCTATAAAAATAGACTCTAAAAAGTGAGAACTTTGGGGTCTGATTCTGCAAACCAACTTCCAGGAGCATCAGATGAGCATCTGACAAGGCCCTGCTCCCTCCTCATGTCCAGGCCACCTGGCCAGTGGCTTGGCATGAGCAACTCTAAGGCTGGTAACTATGATAACAACCTTGCAGAACCTGTGTGTGTGTGTGTGTGTGTGTGTATGAATGAATGAATGAATGTGAGAATAAATTTGAGATTGAATGGAATGTTATAACTATAACTAACTGCTTACTATGATTCTTTCTGTATTCACAATAAATGTGGTATTTTGCCTTTTTCCCTTTAATAAGATCCTGCTGGTTTTTATTTTATTGGTACAACAATAGGTGATGAGAATAAAATTCTATTTACCTTTATAACAACTTGCAATGAGTCATGAATACAAAGGTGTCACCAATTTGCATAGCGCACACACAGATCATTCTTATTTAATCCTTTCACTTGAGCTTTTTTTCCCATTATTATTATTATAAATTCAAGTGCAGAAGATGACCCCAGTGCCTGAAATATTTAAAGAGCAAAGTCTGATTATGTTATTGTGGGGAAGACTGTTTTGTTGTGTTTTTTGCAGTTTTTTTTAATCAGTTGAGTTACCCAATTCAAGCTAAAACACTTTCTAATGCCAGAATCTCCCATCTTGATTACTGCAACCTCCTGCTCTCTCTTGTTTCCTGTGCCTGCTAACGTTGCTCATGCCCATTCAGACCACAGCCACTGAAATCATCTTCCTGTCAATCTGTCCATGGTACCAATGTGATGATTGGGGCAATCTGTCCATACAATTTCTGAATTCTGTGTCAGATTATGAACTCTCTGTATGTATCATTATCAAGCTGCAAACTCCATTTTGAATGCACAGGCATCTGATGTCTCGCTTGTGCTTTTTACTTCTACCTTGGTCTGGAATTCCAAGGGACAGTGGAAAAAGGCTAACAATAGAGGGTTGTTTAAATCTAAATGGTCCTCTATTCAAAGACAAGCATCCTAGACAAGAGGCTGGCTTCTAGCCAGGAGAACTGGTTTGTCAGAGGAGGCTGTCTGGCAATGAAGTCACCTGATAGGATGATCACCTTAGGAGGCTGCTCATGGAGTCACCTGACAGAGGAGGATGGAAGGTTATAAAGGGCAGGAGCTGCTCTGCTCTGGGGCTTTAGCCATTTTCACCAGCTGAAACTGAGGAGAACTGCTGCCAGAGCCTGATTCATAGCGTCTAATGCCAGAAGGAACCATTGTGATCGTTTAGTCTGACCTCCTGATTAACACAGACCAAAGAGCTTCCTCAAAATAATTTCTAGAGCAGATCTTTTATAAAAACATCCAATCTTGATTTAAAAATTGTCAGTGATAGAGAATCTACCATGACTCTTGGTAAACTGTTCAAGTGGTCAATTACTCTCATCGTTAAAAATATACATCTTTTTTTTCTGATCTGAATTTGTCTAGCTTCAACTTCCAGCCATCGGTTCTTGTTATATCTATGTCTGCTAGATTGAAGACCCCATTATTAAATATTTGCTCCTCATGTAGATATTTATAGGCTGTGATCAGGTCACCTCTCAAGCTAAATAGACTGAGCTTTTTGAGTCCTTGAGTCTATTGCTATGAGGCAAGAGCCTACCGAGCACAGACAGGTGTATGTCTGTGTATATTGGGGGGGGGGGGGTGAGAAAACCTGGATTTGTGCTGGAAATGGCCCACCTTGATTTTCATACACATTGTAAGGAGAGTGGTCACTTTAGATAATCTATTACCAGCAGGAGAGTGAGTTTGTGTGTGTGGTTTTTGGAAGGGGGGGGGGGGTTGAGAAAACTTGGATTTGTGCTGGAAATGGCCCACCTTGATTATCATACACATTGTAAAGAGAGTGGTCACTTTAGATAAGCTATAACCAGCAGGAGAGTGGGGTGGGAGGAGGTATTGTTTCATGGTCTCTGTGTATATAATGTCTTCTGCAGTTTCCACAGTATGCATCCGATGAAGTGAGCTGTAGCTCACGAAAGCTTATGCTCAAATAAATTGGTTAGTCTCTAAGGTGCCACAAGTCCTCCTTTTCTTTTTGCGAATACAGACTAACACGGCTGTTACTCTGATTCCTAGAGAAGGATCAGGTAGAGTGAAGGGCCTTGTGTTCAGGGTATGTGTTGTTTTCTAAGTGATCTGTCCATTCTTGTGCTTTATTACTTAAGTAAAGAACAATGGTAGTTTAGACTCCTGTGCAATATCTGTGTGCCTGATTCCTTTCACTGCTGTGTGCTCCTGATGATTTAAACTGTAATCCATAATGGGTTTGATTGGGACTCTGGGGAAAGTGGAAGAGCTGCTGGGAAAGCTTGGGGGAGATGGCACTAGTTTCAGGACCTAGGCAACTGGATTGGCCAAGAGCGGTGTCAGATATGAGGTCTATATCTGGAGCACATGCCTAGATGCTCAAAGCCAGAGATGAGTGTCTGAACTCTGCTGAGCCCCAGCAAGCAAAATGCATATGGTATTCTACATTTGGACCCCTTCACAGAAGTCTCTTGAGTACCCAACATGAGGAGCTTTGACTAGATCTACGACAACCTCTCTCTTTGGATCCCTCCATGTTTTCTCTTTGTTCACCACATCATGTCCAAAGATCTGGCTTTCATCTACACCATGGGGAACAGTCTTAGCTGGGGGACATAAGGACTGTTGGGTTTGGAGAGAAAAAAAGAGGAAGGAGTAAGACGATTTAGTGGAAGATGAAATGAGCAGAAAAGGAGAGCGAATAGTGAAGAATGACTTTAAGCTGGCATGCCTGGAAGACCGGAAGTGTAGCAGAGTTGTCACTGCAGACAAAGGAGGAGGACTGGGGAGAGATGAGAAATCCGGTTTGTGAGAAATTGAGTTTGAGATGGTGACAGGAAAGTTGAAGAGTCGAGGGAGGGCGGGGGGGCGGGAAGCTGGAGATGCCAAAGGGGAGATGTCTGAGGATAAGAGGTTCTATAACTTTGGGAAGAGGTTGGAGGTAGAAAGGTAAATATGGGAGTCATTGTATCAATGAAACTAAGAGCATGAGTGAGATTGCCAAGAGCAGATGTAAAGAAAGTAGATGAGAGGACCTGGGGCAGAATCCTGTGGGATACCAACAAATAGGGCAAAGGGGGTGGGGATGAGGAGACATTTAAAAAGGGGGCAGGAGTTTGCAGTGAGAATCCAAAGAGCACAAAGCCCTGGGAGCAAAGAGCATAAGAAGCAGAGGAGGATAGTGCATCTGAAAGTTCCAAAGGTAACAAGACAGATCAAGGCAATTGAGGATACAAAAATTCTACTGTAGTTTAGCTAAGGGGAAGTGGTTGCTAATGGCCTCAGACAGGCAGTGGAGGAGGAGGGTTGGGAGCCAGATTAGAAGGGATCAAAGGGAAGAGATGTAGCGGCAGACATCAAGGCAATATAAGGCATGCTCCAGCATTTTGGAGGCAGAGGAGAGAAGGGAGATAGGATAGGAGTTTTAGAGGCAAGTTGATTAAAAGAATATGTGTGGCCAGATTTTTGATTGCCATGCTATCTTTGTGCAGTCATCTCCGCCAGCGCAAAGCAGGTGTGAAACACTGCCAGATCAGAAGAGGAATGTTTTTCACCCACAAAAGGAAGTGGGACAGAATCACAGTGGGCTAGCAGGCAAGTGGTTAAAGTCAGGAAGCAAAGGAAAGCCACCATGACAGCCCAGAGCTTCACTCCGTAATAAGCATGTGGCCTGCATGTCAAAAAGGTTAAAGCACCCTTGTCTATCAGGATCAGCTCCCGAGGGCAAAAAGCCTTTTGTCCTCCTTGACAGTAGGGCAGGCAGTGGCAGGAGAGGATAATTGAACAGTAAACTGATTTACATTTAAATGCCATGTTTTTATTACATTTTTTTTTGTTCAACATGAAATTTCATCTTTTAAACTAGACAAACCAAGGTAAACTATTTTTTTATATTACAAAAAAGAAGATTGACACCCCAAAGTAATACTTTTAAAATTCCTCCAATTAAACAAAGTGAATTTAATTTTAAGTTTAATTAAAAGGAAAATTAATTAGAAAGAAGATTAAATTTTAATTAAATTTCTCTAAAATCCTTATCCCTGCCTTTGCTGCTAATATTTCTCTCCGAACCAAATCCCTTCTTAATATTCTTAAATTCTACTCTAGTAAACTTTCCCTTTATATTAAAATTATATCTGCCTGGAAGTACTAGCTACCAGGAAAAAAAATCATTACCCCTCTTAAAATACTTGCTGAGTTCATCTGAGACACAAAGCAACTCAGGAGCGACCAGTGGAATACTTGGATACACTCTGAGTGAGACACTGCTAAATTAACCCATATGCTGCTAAATGTTCCAGGTACAGACAGCTCAAACAGAATCTTTGGGTTGCCAAATGTGCCTAGTATGCAGCTGATCTGCCGTTAAGTACGTCCGATGTGTCTACATGTGGTTTACTGCTCAGCATTTCTTAAGTTTCTGCTGATTTTAATGTACCTTTTTTCCATTTTATCTTAGAGCTAACTTCAACTTGTGACATGATTGAGGCTAGACAGCTGGGTTCAGCCTAGCTCTACTCAGCACAGTACCTGAGATTGGGTGGGGAAACATGGCTTTAGGCTAACTTTATGCTCCCCAGACACTGCAACCAGCATCCATGGCGAATTAGAGCAGCCTTATGGCTGCTCTAATTTGTGCCTGGCCATAGCAACCCACAAGGGTTTGTTCCAGCAGGAGGGGACTGATCACTGGAGCACAGTGGCACTCCAGCCATTTCCTTTTTCTCCAGCCATGCCTCTGAGTCTCCAACATCCCTTAACCATGAGGCCATCCTTCCTCTCAATATATTCAATTTAAGCTAGTTGTCTCTGACTCAGAAATGTTCATGTTTGTTTTAAAAGTTTGTCATGGTGATCAAAAGCCCTGACACCGGGTACTGCATAATAATAAATGTAAGCATAAAAATATTTATATATGTATACATTTCAGTCTGTTGAACACTGGGTTTGCCATACCAGATCAGACCCATGATCCATCTAGTCCAACATCCCTTCGCTGACAGTGGCCAATACCAAATGCTTCAGAGAAGAAACACCATAGTGGTCAATTTGTACTCTAGGGAATGTATCATCCCAATCCCTGCCAGTTAGAAAAGAGTCACATGTGCAGCTTTAATACTGGATTGCTGCAAATGTTTGTGCCCACAAAACTGATCATTCACATTTTTGCAAACAACATTTTGGCAAAGGGGCCACAGTGAATTCATTAATCATCCAAATCTCATCACTGAAGTCAATGGCAAACTTCCCACTGGCTTCAATAGATGTAGGATCAGTCTGAACATTCATACTTCCAAAACCACCTACCATCTCTTTCACAAACCTAGCTCCGCGTATTGGAAAATTCTCTAGGAACCAGCTGTCAGTCTTGGCCACTACTTTTCTGCTTGCTGACACTTCTGGGGTCACTCAGGTTGTTCCTGGACAACAGGCTCTTTTTGAAGTTGCTTTTCTCCCCATTCTCTCACCTGGACATCATCTATTCCACCCTGCTGGGCACCCCATTCACCTTCTGATCTTCACACACTCCTTACCTCCCTCCCACCCACTCCAACCAGTCAACAACAACTGACCTTTCTCCTCACCAGCTGTCAGCTCACTTCCTCTCAGAGATATTAACACTTCTCTTGAGTTTGTCCTGGTTAGGTTTCTTAACAATGGAATCATTGCCTTATGTTTGTTTCTCTCTCTCTCCTAAAGACCAACATAAGTTGAGTGACAAAAATTCATACATATTGATTATCTGTTGCCGGTGGTGGCTGCAAAGTGTACAAAGCAAGGATTGATAGATAGCATAGATCAAATGTATTTATCTTTCTTACTTTCTCAGAATGGGACTGATATGGTGACTTCACTTTAAATCTGGTCATGTTCTGTCCATGAAACAAGCACTAAAACAAACCAGAAGTGCTTACATAATGCAGACTTTTAAACATGGGTTAATACTTCTATTACCAATTATTACTTGATACTAAAACAATTATTGTTTTATTGTTATTACTTGTATTTCAGGGCCCCATTGTGTTAAGTGCTGTACAAATATATTGTAACAAGAAGCCACTGCTCAAAAGAATTTGCAATCTAAAGAGATGAGAAAGAGGAAATATTGTTAACCCCATTTTACGTAGGGGAAACTGAGTCATATAATGCAATTGTGGAAATTGAGCACTTAAAATGTGTCTTTAAACTCTTTGGAAGAATCTGGCCCCATGTGACTTGTCCAAGGTCACACAGGGAGTCTATTGCAAAGCAAAGAGTTTAGCCCAAATTTTCTGGGTCCCAGTCCTTTTCTAAATAACAAAACAACCATACTTCTTCATAAGGAAAATAGCTGGAAAGAATAAGTAACAAGTTGGAATGTTTGGGAAAAAACAGTACTAATCCAGATATCCCTTTGTGAATCAGTTAATTAGATATATATATTCATATTCTCATATAATTTTGGTTCATTGTTGTGCCAGGGCCTAACTTTTGGACCACATTCACATGAGCAAATGCCCTCATGACTCACACTGGCAAAGACATTACGCTTTTTCATTCAATTCCCTCCTTAACACAAATCCTGGTCAAAAGATTTAAAATGAAAGATACTCTTGTGGGGAAAATGGTGTTTTGTCAAACGTAAAAAAAATCATGGTGAAAAGAGAATGATTTCTGTGGAATTTTCCATCAGGAAAATCTAAACACAATATATCAGATTGTGTCATCATTAATCCCTATGTCTGTCTAAACCACTGTGTGCCTCAGGGGAGTTGTAATTTCAAGTCCCTTTCAACCCCAGTCTCCTCTCTGGGTGCTGCTCCGCAGTTGGACTACATCTCCCATGATTCATCATGACTGTTTAGGCAGACAGATATTTCAAAATTGTGGCCTGAATATAGAGTTAGGAGTCTAACATTAGGTGCATGGATTTAAAATTTTTGGCCTGTGTAAATATTGACATGTTAATTATAATTTCAGCATTACCAAACCCAAGCATTTGAAAATTGTCATGACTAAAAAATTTTTAAAAAATTGAAATTATTTTAAAAAATCTCATAATTGTTAAGACAATGAATTATTTGAACTTTATTTGCCTTCTGGCTTTTGAGCCTTTAACGTTCATACTTTCCAGCTTTTCTGCACAAACACAAGGGCTAGAAACTCCCTTTTCTGTTTTAATGAAAGCTGTAATTTTCACACAATTCATACCATTGTGTCAAAGCTGAGGCTTTAATAAAAACAGCAAATATCATATGACTCACAATAAAACCACAAGAGTGGGCAGAACTGTATGCACAATGCAGTCAACCTGGGGAACCCTTTGCCAGAGGATGTTGTGAAGGCCAAGACTATAACAGGATTAAAAAAAAAACTAGATAAATTCATGGAGGATAGGTCCATCAATGGCTGTTAGCCAGGACGGGCAGGGGTGGTGTCTCTAGCCTCTGTTACCAGAAGCTGGGAATGGATGACAGGGGATGGATCACTTGATGATTACCTGTTCTGTTCATTCCCTCTGGGGCACCTGGCATTAGCCACTGCCAGCAGACAGGATGCTGGGCTAGATGGACCTTTGGTCTGACCCAGTATGGCCGCTCATATGTTCTTATACATTTTCAAACTTGGTTTGGATCCTTCAGGATGAAAGGCACTATCTATGTAAAAGCGTTGTTGCAAATTATTAGAAACATGAATTGCCATACTGGGTCAGGCCAGTGATTCATCTAATCCAGTATCCTGACATCTGCAGAGGCCTGTAGAGCTTGTTCAGCTATTCTTCAGTGAATTGTTTGTCATCAAAAAATGCCAGTTTATCAAAACTGAAACTGTTCATGAAACAGGGATGAGTTTGACAAATTTCCCAACTCAAAAAAAAAAAAATGTGTTCATTGTTACATTTTTAAAACTAAAAAATCTGGTTTTCAAACAACTTTTTGTTCTGAGGTATAAGTTAATGAGACTGAAAAAGGGGTTTAAAAAAGAGGAAAAGGTCAAAATTGAAACAAAATGTTTCAAAATGATCAAAACAAAAAGTGTGAGTTGACACAAAATGAGTTGGGGAAGTTTTTCAGTTTGCAAATATTTTTGATTTCCACTTTTTCATCCTAATTTGAGATGGGAAAAATTAGAATTCTCGAAAACATCCACAGGATGGGAAAACTATTTCCCACTCAGTTTTAGTGGCCAGTCCCAGATGCTTCAAATGAAGGTGCAAGATCCCTGCAGTAGGCAGTTAAGAAAGAACCTCCCTACACCTCCTAATCCCCAATAGTTAGGGGTTGTATGATGCCGTGAAGCATATGGGATTTTCTCCTTCCCCGTGTTAAAGACAAAACTACTCTTTACTTCGAAAGTTCCTCTTCAAATTATCTGAAAAGTTGAGAGCTGGTTTCACTTAGGATCAAAAATAAAGACAGTTTTATGGGGTGTGTTTCATTCCATTCTGGTACCACTACTCATGACTACTGTGCTTTGGGTCACACAATCAACCTCCTCACTCATGAAGATAAATGTCGTATCCGGCCTGCAGTAAGCCATCATCTGTTCTTGAGAGAGAAAGAGAGTATATAGCATGACCTTCTTTGAAATATTGGATCTATTTACACGGGTTTGCGTGGACCACATTACTTATGAGTCACCAAGGGGAAACTGAGCTACTGGTAGATAAAGCGATCCGTGCAAACCACTGTAAATAAATCTGAAATTTCTATGAAGGTCGCACTATGTCTGATTTATACCTCGGCACCCTGTGAAATAATGGTGACCAGGTAAGTGGTTTTCAATTTTTTTTTTTAATTCACATGCCTTCTTTGTTGCTCACGGGGCTACTGTATTTTAAAGTGCATCTGGTTAGAGGGATGACACATCCTCAGAGAATAGGAAGTTATTATGGTGTGGCGTAAGGCTAAATCATAAAGGGCCTGATTCTGCCACCTTTACTCACAGTGCGACTGCTTGATGTGAGTAAGCGTGGCAGAATCGGATACAACAGTAGTGATCAGTGGAGCTCAGAAAGCTTGGGGCTAGATTCTCGTTGATTAGTATCTCAGCTCCTATGAGGAGTCCCACTGAAAGCCATGCATAAATGAAGACTTTGCATGAGTGAAACACTATTCATCATGAGCACAAGTATTTGGTCTTGGAGGGGCAGCATGATCTACTTGACAGACTATGGGACTGGGAGCCAGGAAACTAAATTCTGGCACTGGCATGCTTTGTGATCTTGGGCAGGTTACTTCAGTTTTGCTTACCTTCCCACCTTTTGCCTGTTTAGACTGTAAGCTGTGTGCAGCGGAGAGGCTCAGACACGATGGTGATGAGCACAGGACAAGAACCTGAACAAAATAGAACAGAACGGGTACTCTCTGTTACTCGGTGTTCCCAAACAGTGGGTCCCCTGGCTCAGTTAGAATCACTGGGTAATACTGTAATATTACTAAAACAACAATAGAGTTCGTATTAGTTTCACAGAAGCATCCATTGAAACTGAATAACTATCTAGGCAGCTGGACTGACTCTCACATGAACAGGCTCTCTAGAAAGATTTACAGGAGTGATGTGTAGACTCCCAAGCAATAACTGGACATTAAAAGAAGGGTTCTGAAACGTTCTGAACATTAACAATTTAAACTAATTTCTAGAGGTGGGCAAATTTCTAGAGGCAGGCAAAATACAAGCAAGATCCCTGCTCTGACAGGCTTATAAGTCAAAGGCTGGATCCTGCAACCTTTACGCACACAGGCAGGCTTCACTCTTTTGAGATGAGTAGTCAAGACTGAAGAAGACTGTGAGGGATTTCAGAAGGACTAAACAAATCTAGGTGAATGATGGCAGCGTTGACAAATTCAAGGTAATGCACATTGGAAGGAAGAATTATTCCTATGCGGTGTGAGGTTTTCAAATTAACTGTAACTACTCAGAAAAAAGACCACGGCATTGCTGTGGGCACCTCAGTGTACTACATGTAAATATGTCTAAAGAACAGTATAAAAATACTGACAGTATTGTTATATTTAAATCAATGGTGCCCCCTCACCCAGATTACTATGTTCAGTTCTGGGCACCCTCTTTTTTAAAAAGATATAGGAGAAGTGTGAATTGTCCAGTGATGAGTGAGAACAATTATAAGAAGCCTAGAGAGACTTTTATATGAAAAGAAATTTAAAAGCGTAGGACTGTTCAATTTAGCAAATAGATGAATAAGAAAGGAGCTGATAAAGGACTGCAAAATAATTAGGTGTATAGAGAAAGCAAATAGGGTAGATGGAAATGCCCTTTCTCATAGTATGAGGAAGAGGAGGCAAACTTTTTTATATTGCTCATAATTTGCCTGGGGAACTCACTGCAACAAGACGTAATGGAGGGTAAAAGCTTAGTAGGATTCAAAAGGATTCATTTGTATGGATATGAGAACATCCACAATTACAGTAAGATTAAAATATATAGGCATATAAACCTTCATGTTCTAGAGCATAAATTACCCACTCACTGAAAGGGTTAGGAAGAAACTCATGGATAGTTCTCTGAAAACATCTACTCAGTAGCAGTCAAAAAAACTAACAATGTTATGAACTATTATGAAAGCGATAGATAATGAGACAGAAAAAAATCATAATGGCTCTATATAAATCCATGGTACACCCACACTTTGAATACTGCACGTAGTTCTGGTGGTTCCAGGTAAAAATAAAAAGATATATTAGAATTGGAAAAGGTACAGAGAAGGAAAACAAAAAATGATTAGGGGTATGGAACAGCTTCCATTTGAGAAGAGATTAAAAAGACTGGGACTGTTCAGATTAGAAAAGAGGTAACTAAGGGGGCATAAAATAGAGGTCTATAAAATCATGAATGGTGTGGAGAATGTGACTAAGTGTTAATTACCCCTCATATAACCAGGAACCAAGGGTCACCCAAAGAAATTAGTAGGCAACAGGTTTAAAACAAACATAAGGAAGTAGTTCTTCACACAATGCACACTCAACCTGTGGAACTCATTGCCAGGGGATGTTATGAAGGCCAAAAGTATAACTAGGCTAAAAAAATAGATAAGTTCATGGAGGATATGTCCATCAATGGCTATTAGCCAAGTTGGTCAGGTAGGCACCCCACATTCTGGGTGTCCCTAAGCCTCTGACTGCTAGAAGCTAGAACTGGACAACAAGGGATAGATCACTCAAAATTGCCCTGTTTTGTTCATTCCCTCTGAAGCATCTGGCACCAGCCACTGTTGGAAGACAGGACTGGGCTAGATGGACCATTGGTCTGACTCAGTATGGTCATCCTTATGTTCTTAAACTTCCATGATGGATATATTATTCCATAAATGTCCACTACGGGATTGTTGGTACCCTATTCTGAAGCAACTGGTGTTGGCCATGGTCATTTTGGTCAGGCAATGTTGTGCCAGGACAATGGTCCAGATAGATCATTGGACTGATACAGAATGTCAATTCCTATATTCTGATGGGGAAAAGTATTACAAAATGCTCCATTTGTAGTATGTTGTATTACTTACAACCTATTTTTTGAGAAATACTATGTGATTACATAATTAAAAGTTGCCACATGACTAACGCATAAGGGGGCACAGTTAAGGTTGTACATTCAACATTAGCTGATGTTTGCTTAAACACAAATCCTTAATGTTCTGTGTCTTATGGATACATCGGGTCCTGATTCTCCATTGCCTTGCACCTTGTGTAGATGCTTATATCAGTGCAAAGTGAGTTACTGGTGGTTGAGGACCACTCTGACTAGGTAGCATTTTATGTCCACTTCATGCTAGTATAAATGGCTACAGAAGGTCAGGGCAACAGAAAAGCAACCCTTAATCATTTACATGGATAAATGTATGCTCCCTGGAGAAGGAGATCAGTCATCCTGATCTGTTGGTAACCAGTAACCTTGGTGTTATGAAGCATCCTTACTAGTATAGCTGCACGGAAAACTCAGAGGTTTCCACTTATATGAGTCTGTGGAAACCATTCTCCACTCTTGGTTCATTTGTGTTTTTGTTTTTTTTTCTTTCTGGTTCAAACAACCCACAATTTCCAAAGCAAAACTCAACCAAACCCACACAGCTTTGCATAGTTCCTGCTAAGCATCATGAATCAACTGAGGTTTCCTGGAAAATCCACTCAAACTCAGACAAGGTTTTTGAAACTGTTGGCAAACTGGGTTGAGTTTCAGATTGATCTGAAACCAAACCAGGGGGATTTCACCTGGGTTGGGGTGTCTTTTTGAACTGGTTGCACAGCTTCACTTATCTTCTGCAATTCTGACACGTACCGGAAACTGTTACCAAATTTATGCTTCATAAAATTAAAACCCTAATATAACTAAAGCTAATATAATTTAGTATACCTTCAGTTAATTATATTCTGGTTATTTATATTCTATTCATCACTGTTGTAGTTAAGCACTTTACAAATTCTAAACTACATACAGCGAGGAGGGACAGCTCAGTGGTTTAAACATTGGCCTGCTAAACCCAGGGTTGTGAGTGTTACGAATTACACCTGAGAGGACACGCACACAACTGCTACGAATTACACCTGGTAGGACACGCACACCAATGCTGCGAATTATACCTGATAGGATACGCACAGTTCGAATCTAGGCTGAGGCACATAAACAAAGGACACAACTGCAGAGTTCCCAAAAGATACTAAGTTTATTACGCTCGAGCGTGGTGCCCCCCTGCTAGCCAGGAGGGGACCCTGAATACAGATTATACAAAGGTTATATACTTTTTAGCAAAGCATGTTGCCCTCATGCATCAGAAACCTTAGCCAATAAACAAACCCTTGTCTTATCTACCACCTATCCCTACTTGGTGCATTCCTCATGCTATACCAGTATGTTAATTACACAGCATGGTCCTAAAGCCATGCATCAGTAACCTTTATTATTAGGATGGGAGGCCTCACATCAAGGCCAAGAGACAGGGAGTTAGACACTGACAAAAACCAGATACTGGGAGTCAAGGCAGGCTGGAGACAAGGAGGAGGATTTTCACAGGGATTCAGTATCTAAGGATCACTCCTCCTGGTGTATGATGTGCTGGCATTTAAACAATGGTGGGCCTCAAACCAAAATGGAGTCACATGTGCTAACTTTTCCTTAACGTGAGTGCAATCCTTGAGGGGGCCAGTTAGGGATCTGGGGCAAAAACTGGGGATTGGTCCTGCTTTGAGAAGGGGGTTGGATTAGATGACCTCCTTAGGTCCCTTCCAACCTTGAGATTCTATGATTCAGAAAGGTCTCCATTTCTTTGTCTAATTAGTTTTAAGCAGTTTTTTTGCTGGTTTTTTTTAACTATTTTTACATTTTATTTTAATTGGTTAGTATGGGAAGGGTATGTCCGAGCTGCAGGTTTTCATTTCAGTCTGAATTCTATGATTCTGTTCCATAGAGGTTCTATCTCTCACATTTTAGCAGAACACTTTCAATTCGTGCATTAAGCAATGCAACAGAATCATAAAAATGTAGGGCTGGAAGGAACCTCAAGAGCTCATTTAATCCATTTCCCTGCCCTGAGGCAGGACCAAGTATACCTAGACCATCCCTGACAGGCATTTGTCCAACCTCTTCTTAAAACCTCCAATGACTGGGATTCCATAATCTCCCTTGGAAGCCTATTCCACTACTCAACTATCCTTATATTTAGGAAGTTTTTCAAATAGCTAACCTAAATCTCCTTTGGTGCAGATTAACCCCATTACTTCTTGTCCTATCTTTGGTGGACATAGAGAACAATTGATCCCCATCCTCTTTATAACAATTGTTAACTTATTTGAAGATTCTCATCAGGTTCCGTCTCCATCTTCTTTTCTAAAGACAAAACATGCCCATTTTTTGTAACCTTTCCTCATAGGTCAGGTTTTCTAAACATCTGCCATGTGTGGTTTGCTCTCTCTCTAAGGGTGAGACTTATGTTTGCACTGGAGAGTTTTGCTCCGAGAGGTTTTGGGTTGGGGAGGGAGTTATTTAAAATGTACATGTTGCTCTGTGTGTGATGGAGAAGGCAGGTCGAAGAAGTGTGCCTTGCACTTGGAGCGGAAGGTGTTGAGGTCTGAAGGAGGTGAGATTCACGGTGAAACCACAAGGGAATTCTGCTTCCTTTTAAAAAGCTAGACCTAGCGATTCTATAGCAAAGGGCATGCTTGCGGGGGTCTTCTATGTTGTGACACTTTCTTGCGATCTCCAAAACTGAAAGTCACTGTGTTACCCACCTGCCTCAGTGAGAGGGAGTCTTTATTGTGGTAGCTGGGTGTCAGTTCCCTGACACTTCCAGCACTTCAGCAACTCATGCACCCTCCTCTGGGCTCTGCCACCTCCTATTTTTCCTTGTAGGTAAACACCTGGTGTACACTGGTCCCCAGAGCCCCGAGAACATCCCCATATAGTGTGAAGCCCCTGTCACTGTCCACTCGTGGTTACTAGCAGGTTCTCTACTCCAAGGGAAAAACACAGACATACCAGCTTGTTTGTTTCCGCTGGGTATCAGCTCCAACATAATACCACAGAGCTGTCTTCTATTTCTACTAGACTCACACTTAACTTTAACAACCTAACCTTGTCTAAAACAATTTACCACCAAAGCCTTTTCTTGCAGTGTTTCAGCCAAGATTGGTTGAAATCCGGTTTTTATAGGTAGAAACACACTGCCCAGTTTCCCCTCATGTGAAGAATAAAAGAGGGGTCCTTGTGCCTTCTTAGAATCATAGACTATCAGGGTTGGAAGGGACCTCAGGAGGTCATCTAGTCCAACCCCCTGCTCAAAGCAGGACCAATCCCTAAATCATCCCAGCCAGGGCTTTGTCAAGCCTGACCTTAAAAACCTCTAAGGAAGGAGATTCCACCACCTCCCTAGGTAACGCATTCCAGTGTTTCACCACCCTCCTAGTGAAAAAGTTTTTTCCGAATATCCAACCTAAATCTCCCCCACTGCAAACTTGAGACCATTACTCCTTGTTCTGTCATCTGCTACCACTGAGAACAGTCTAGAGCCATCCTCTTTGGAACCCCCTTTCAGGTAGTTGAAAGCAGCTATCAGATCCCCCCTCATTCTTCTCTTCCGTAGACTAAACATCCCCAGTTCCCTCAGCCTCTCCTCATAACTCATGTGTTCCAGTCCCCTAATCATTTTTGTTGCCCTCCGCTGGACTCTTTCCAATTTTTCCACATCCTTCTTGTAGTGTGGGGCCCAAAACTGGACACAGTACTCCAGATGAGGCCTCACCAGTCGAATAGAGGGGAACGATCACGTCCCCCAGTCTGCTGGCAATGCCCCTACTTATACATCCCAAAATGCCATTGGCTTTCTCGGCAACAAGGGCACACTGTTGACTCATGTCCAGTTTCTCGTCCACTGTAACCCCCAGGTCCTTTTCTGCAGAACTGCTGTCGAGCCATTCGGTCCCTAGTCTGTAGCGGTGCATTGGATTCTTCTGTCCTAAGTGCAGGACCGTGCACTTGTCCTTGTTGAACCTCATCATATTTCTTTTGGCCCAATCCTCCAATTTGTCTAGGTCCCTCTGTAACCTATCCCAACCCTCCAGCGTATCTACCTCTCCTCCCAGTTTAGTGTCATCTGCAAACTTGCTGAGGGTGCAATCCACACCACCCTCCATTCTTCTATATGCCAAAATCCATTGTAGGTCTCCAGAGTCAGGATAGCTCCCCATAGCTTCCTTCCTGCCACGCTGGTTCCAAGCTGTCTTCCATGCTCCTGTTTGTTGCATGTCCCCCCACCTGTTGACCTGTTTTTCCTGTTGATTTTCACAAATAAATTTTCACATATAAATAAAACTCCTTTGTGTTGGCTTTACAATGTTTAACTTACGCATGAACCAAGGCAGATGATTCCACATCTCCTTCTCTGGCAAAACCAGCTTGTCAGATTCTAAACCGTATTTTCAATACGTACATGGAACTTCTTAAATATCATGCAATGACTAGGAAGATCAGTATGACATAAGCTTCCGTTAGACACCTCACACAACCCTTTTTGGGTAAATACCATGAAATCAGTGTGCAAGGTGTAGAGTTTGTCAGGCCTGCTAGGAGTTGCTGTTACACAACAGTGAACCCTCTGAGGAATTTTTAGGGGTACATATGCATCAGTAGACATAGGAGCATGTGCAGAACTACAAATTTGACCACTTTTGAAGGGGCATGTTCTGTGCCCCCTCCCAAGCCCCGAGGGCCAGAGGAGCTGCCAGTTCCTGCCGCAGCCCTGGGGCCAGGGGAGTTCTTTGCCCTCTCCGATTATTGGGAGGGGCATGCCCCTGCTTCCCCCCAACATTGTTCATGCCCCTGAGTAGACACAATCTTCTCCTACCTATCTCATAGCCTTGCTGTGTCCTAGTTTTTGGAAATAAATGGAAATGTGGGGGGCATAGTTGAGTTCCTTCTCCTTTGTGTTGTGTAAGCCACAAGTATGGATCATATTCTCTTCTTCTAGCCTTCATACTTGTAATGAAGATCCTGATCCTGTGCTCAGATCCATCAGGGCGGACCCTTGCACTCATGCAGAACCCCAGTGAAGTCAGCGGAGTTCCGCAGGAACACAAGGGTCTCCTTGCAAGGATCCAATTGTAGAACTGGGGTCTAAATGTACATCATCACATCAAACAAATCTAATTATTTGAATTGAAGTAGCACCTAGGAGTTCCAGTCATGGACCAGGATCCTATTGTTCTAGGTGCTGTACAAACACAAAAGATTGTTTCTCCCCTCAAAAACTTACAACTGAAATACATTTGCAATCTTGGTAGGAGATTAAATGGCCATAATGTATTGTTTTGGTTTGGTTTTGTTTGTTTCTAGTATCGGTAAAACACTTTTACAGTAATTTCACTGGAAAACCATTAAGGTTTTTTTAAAATTTCATTTGGCTCCTTTTTTTCCCCCTCACCCTTTTTATGAGAACTCTGATGACCCTTGCAGATTGCTAGTGAAATGACCCAGTTTTGGCAAGGCTAAAACTGCAGCTGAAGAGTTTCTGAAACTCACTGTAAATCTGTCTGTTCTATTGTTCTACAGACCCAGCGTCGCCATCTGCCTTGTAAATTGCATTTTTGTTGCAGTATTTCACAAGTTTTAAAATACGGTTATTACGATCCATAAACCAGCTTTCACGGAAATTATTAATTAAGTCCAAAATATTGCACTGATGTGATTTCTGAAATATAGTGCAAACGTCATTGCTCGGCTGCCATTATAACCCATCTGCATAACATTACGGTCGATCTCTTAGAAACTCAATTTTTTTTCCTTGTAGCAGTCCAAGAAGTGAAACCTGAAGTCTTAAAGTCAGGTGGATGAGATAAATTGAAACGGATCTTATTGCTCCCAAACACTCTCCTGGAAATAATGGCATCTTGACATTTTATCAGTCACTCATGCGGTCATTCTCAGCAGTATCAGCCAGAGCTTGAAGGATAGAGCCGTAAAGAAAGGATTGTCAGCCATAAACATTCCTCAAAACCATGAAAGCCACAAATGAAAGCTTAAGTAATGGAGGACGCAATACCCTTGATATTTCAACAATTACCTGCAACAACAGGCTTTGTTCAGAGCCCTGGCCATTTTTTCAAATCCCTCTAGTTGTCATGGCCAGGATGGGATAAAAAAAAAAAGAGAGAGAGAGAGAGAAGGATCAAATGCCCTGAGGTGAAAAGATAAACCTGAGTGGCTGCATATTTAAGGAAGTTTTGGAAATTTATCATTATTTTTAAACCCAAGATTTGTAGCAAGCTATTAGAATTATTAATCCTGCAGTGAGGTGGTTTGTTTGTTTTATTCCAAGAGATCATCACAGAGACATTCATACTGCTCAGCTGTTTCCTTTGTGGCCATTTCTGGTGTCAAATTACAGAGGAGAAAAATGACACTTGCAAGCTGTTGAAGGAGCTTTGGTAATGGATAAAAGTGGGAAATGTGGGAAAGCAAAAGTGCATTCAACTTCATTCCACTTTGGGAAAGTACACTAGTTTGGCTGAGGACAAAAAAGGAAAAAAAGGCTCATTTTAAATAGTCTTTGGGCTATTATCTTAGCAATTTTGAACTCATGGAAACTAAGTAGAATAAAGTGTCTGATATCCAAGTCAACCCAAACTCAGGAGGCAGCAAACATGAAAGGTTAAATGCTCTAGAAATTGCATTTGTAGAGTTTCTCAACTTAGGAGATTAATAGTTACTCAAAGCAATGGATAAATATTAGCAGAAGACCATTAGCAGAGAAAAACACATCAGTGAATCAGAGTTCCCCAGCTTATCAGATCAATTTTAAATAGGTTTATCTTGGACTTTTTTAACACCTAATGAGGAACAAATTGGTTTTTTTTTTCTTTTTGTTTCCTCTGCCCTTGTTGATTTTTTTATATTACCTGCGTATAACAATTAAAATAAGTGGGCTGGTGGCACAAAAGTGTTAATTCCATCATCCCCGCAACATCAGGGATATGGTCATTTGATAAAAGTTCCCTTTTATTACTCTCCTTACGGTGATTCTAAAGTTCAGCAACAAATGAGCTAGTCTTATTTATGGGGGCTGTGGACATGACAACTGAAATGCTAGGCCTGATTTTCTTTTCACTTACACAAGCAACTCCACTGAAGTCAATGGCATTTGACCGGTGTGAACCTGGAATCCATGAAATTTTAATTCTCATACAAAAGGCAGAGCAATGCATGACCAACTGAACACTCTAGCAACAAAAAATACTGAAGTGTTTAAGCAATGAGAGAGCAGAAAGTAAATATTTATTAATGAGATAGTTGTTAGGGGAGCCAGCAAGGTCTAAATGATAGGGCCTGTGCTTAATTTGTGCCAGGGCTTGCCAGGGCTGAGCCCCAACACCTCTGGAATTGCCGCATCAGTTATGAAAGTAAAAAAAAATTGGTTGAGTTACAGCACCTAACTGCTGGAGTCCTGCAACCTCTTTCATTACAAATTAAGCACGAGATTGGGCCCTGATCCGGGAGTTGGGAAACTGGGGCTGTATTCCTGTCTCACTTCCTGGCCATCTCTGTGATTCAGGGTAAGTAAGCCACTTCCCCTCTGGGTGCCTCTATTTCCCCTTCTACCTTTAATGTGTCTTGTCTATTTAAATTGTGAAGGCTTCAGAGCACTTTCAAACAATACTACATTAATGAGCAGTAGGGAACTTTTAATGCATGCCAGCAGGGTCCACATAGGCCAGTTAGTGAGCACTAGAATACACTCCCCTTTAGTTCAGACTAATAACCTTTGTAGACAAGTCCTAACCCTGTGTTTCTACCTCACCTAACACAATGGACTCCAGGCTTAGTTTGGGCCACTAGGTGCTAATGAAATAAAAATAGTGAACAATAGTAAGCAAATTAGAACTAACTGCAAGTGGGAGGAAGGAAGGAAGGAATCAGATCAATGTACTCATTGTTCTCATATGTATTGTGAAGTGGTATAACTTATCTAGATCTGAAGATCCTAGCTTTACTCTTGAGTCAGTTACACACCGTTTCTTACACTCCAGACACAAAGAGTTTTAAAATAGTTGGCTGGGGAGCCTGCTGCAACATTGATATTCATAGAATCATAGAATCATAGAATATCAGGGTTGGAAGGGACCTCAGGAGGTCATCTAGTCCAACCCCCTGCTCAAAGCAGGACCAATCCCCAACTAAATCATCATTTTTCTTGCCCTCTGCCGGACTCTTTCCAATTTTTCCACATCCTTCTCGTAGTGTGGGGCCCAAAACTTGGCACAGTATTCCAGATGAGGCCTCACCAATGTCGAATAGAGGGGAATGATCACGTCCCTCAATCTGCTGGCAATGCCCCTACATATACATCCCAAAATGCCATTGGCCTTCTTGGCAACAAGGGCACAATGTTGACTTATGATATTGATTTTCAATAAGTCTTGGAGTACTGGGGAAGTTTCAGAAGATTGGAAGAAAGCTAATGATGTGCCAATTTTTAAAAAGGGTAAATGGGATGACCTACATAATTATAGATCTGTCAGCCTGACATCAGTCCCAGAAAAGAAAATGCAGTAGCTGATACAGGACTTAATTAGTAAAGAATTAAAGGAGGGTAATTTAATGAATGCAAATCAACATGTGTTGGAAAAGACTTCCTGTCAAACTAACATGCTATCTTTTTTTATGACATTATAAGTTTGGTTGATAAAGGTAATAGTGTTGAGATAGGTTTCAGAGTAACAGCCGTGTTAGTCTGTATTCGCAAAAAGAAAAGGAGTACTTGTGGCACCTTAGAGACTAACCAATTTATTTCAGCATGAGCTTTCGTGAGCTACAGCTCACTTCATCGGATGCATGCATCCGATGAAGTGAGCTGTAGCTCACTTCAGCTCATGCTGAAATAAATTGGTTAGTCTCTAAGGTGCCACAAGTACTCCTTTTCTTTTAGTGTTGAGATAATAGACTTCTGTAAGGCATTTTGACTTGGTACTACACAAGATTTTGATTAAAAAACCAGAATGATCTAAAATGAACATGGCACACTGAATGGAATAAAAACTGGCTAACTGATAAGTCTCAAAATGTAAATATAAACAAGGAATTATCATTGAGCAGATGCATTTCCACTGGGGTCCCACAAAGATTTGTTCTTGGCCCTATACTAATAAACAATGGTCACATAAACACCACCCTATACCGGAAACCTACTGACCGCTATTCCTACCTACATGCCTCCAGCTTTCACCCTGACCACACCACACGATCCATCGTCTACAGCCAAGCTCTGCAATACAACCGCATTTGCTCCAACCCCTCAGACAGAGACAAACACCTACAAGATCTCTATCAAGCATTCTTACAACTACAATACCCACCTGCGGAAGTGAAGAAACAGATTGATAGAGACAGAAGAGTTCCCAGAAGTCACCTACTACACCTACTTTAGGATCCTGACACAGGGAAGAAAGGTAAGCAGCAGGATACGGACCCTGGACTTCAGGAAAGCAGACTTCGACTCCCTCAGGGAATGGATGGGTAGGATCCCCTGGGGGACTAACATGAAGGGGAAAGGAGTCCAGGAGAGCTGGCTGTATTTCAAGGAATCCCTGTTGAGATTACAGGGACAAACCATCCCGATGTGTCGAAAGAATAGTAAATATGGCAGGCGACCAGCTTGGCTTAATGGTGAAATCCTAGCGGATCTTAAGCATAAAAAAGAAGCTAGTTGGCAGCCAGTGTCAAGTGGAGTGCCCCAGGCGTCGGTCCTGGGGCCGGTTTTGTTCAATATCTTCATAAATGATCTGGAGGATGGTGTGGATTGCACTCTCAGCAAATTTGCGGATGATACTAAACTGGAAGGAGTGGTAGACACGCTGGAGGGCAGGGATAGGATACAGAGGGACCTAGACAAATTGGAGGATTGGGCCAAAAGAAATCTGATGAGGTTCAATAAGGATAAGTGCAGGGTCCTGCACTTAGGACAGAACCCAATGCACAGCTACAGACTAGGGACCGAATGGCTAGGCAGCAGTTCTGCGGAAAAGGACCTAGGGGTGACAGTGGACGAGAAGCTGGATATGAGTCAGCAGTGTGCCCTTGTTGCCAAGAAGGCCAATGGCATTTTGGGATGTATAGGTAGGGGCATAGCGAGCGGATCGAGGGACGTGATCGTCCCCCTCTATTCGACATTGTTGAGGCCTCATCTGGAGTACTGTGTCCAGTTTTGGGCCCCACACTACAAGAAGGATGTGGATAAATTGGAAAGAGTCCAGCGAAGGGCAACAAAAATGATTAGGGGTCTGGAACACATGAGTTATGAGGAGAGGCTGAGGGAACTGGGATTGTTTAGTCTGGGGGGTGGGGTGGGGATTTGATAGCTGCTTTCAACTACCTAAGAGGTGGTTCCAGAGAGGATGGTTCTAGACTATTCTCAGTGGTGGAAGAGGACAGGACAAGGAGTAATGGTCTCAAGTTGCAGTGGGGGAGGCTTAGGTTGGATATTAGGAAAAACTTTTTCACTAGGAGGGTGGTGAAACACTGGAATGCGTTGCCTAGGGAGGTGGTGGAATCTCCTTCCTTAGAAGTTTTTAAGGTCAGGCTTGACAAAGCCCTGGCTGGGATAATTTAATTGGGGATGGGTCCTGCTTTTGAGCAGGGGGTTGGACTAGATGACCTCCTGAGGTCCCTTCCAACCCTGATATTCTATGATTCTATGATTCTATGATACTACAGGACAGGCCTAACAAAGGAAATAACAGAACGCCACTAGCCGTCACCTTCAGCCCCCAACTAAAACCCCTCCAACGCATTATTAAGGATCTACAACCTATCCTGAAGGATGACCCAACACTCTCACAAATCTTGGGAGACAGGCCAGTCCTTGCCTACAGACAGCCCCGCAACCTGAAGCAAATACTCACCAACAACCACATACCACACAACAGAACCACTAACCCAGGAACCTATCTTTGCAATAAAGCCCGTTGCCAACTGTGCCCACATATCTATTCAGGGGACACAATCAAAGGGCCTAATCACATCAGCCACACTATCAGAGGCTCGTTCACCTGCACGTCCACCAATGTGATATATGCCATCATGTGCCAGCAATGCCCCTCTGCCATGTACATTGATCAAACTGGACAATTTCTACATAAAAGAATAAATGGACACAAATCAGATGTCAAGAATTATAACATTCATAAACCAGTCGGAGAACACTTCAATCTCTCTGGTCACGCAATCACAGACATGAAGGTCGCTATCTTAAAACAAAAAAACTTCAAATCCAGACTCCAGCGAGAAACTGCTGAATTGGAATTCATTTGCAAATTGGATACTATTAATTTAGGCTTAAATAGAGACTGGGAGTGGCTAAGTCATTATGCAAGGTAGCCTATTTCCCCTTGGTTTTTTCTACGTTCTGGTTAAATTTGGATTTATGCTGGAAATGGCCCACCTTGATTACCATGCACATTGTAAGGAGAGTGGTCACTTTGGATGAGGTATTACCAGCAGGAGAGTGAGTTTGTGTGTGTGTTTTTTGGAGGGGGGTGGGGGGGTGAGAAAACCTGGATTTGTGCTGGAAATGGCCCACCTTGATTATCATACACATTTTAAAGAGAGTGGTCACTTTGGATGGGCTATTACCAGCAGGAGAGTGAGTTTGTGTGTGTGTGGGGGGGGGGGGGGGGGCGGAGGGTGGGAAAACCTGGATTTGTGCTGGAAATGGCCCAACTTGATGATCACTTTAGATAAGCTATTACCAGCAGGAGAGTGGGGTGGGAGGAGGTATTGTTTCATATTCTCTGTGTATATAATGTCTTCTGCCGTTTCCACAGTATGCATCCGATGAAGTGAGCTGTAGCTCACGAAAGCTCATGCTCAAATAAATTGGTTAGTCTCTAAGGTGCCACAAGTCCTCCTTTTCTTTTTGGTAAACAGGGTACAAGCAAATAATATGCATTTTAATATGGCTAACTGTAAATGTATACATGTAGGAAAAAAAGAATATAAGACATACTTATGGAATGGGGAACTCTCTCCTGGGAAGCAGTGACTTCAAAAAAGATTTGGTTGTGCGGGATAACCAGCTGAACATGAGCTCCCAATGTGATGCTGTGGCCTAAAGAGCTAATGACAGGTTTCAGAGTAGCAGCCGTGTTAGTCTGTATTTGCAAAAAGAAAAGGAGTACTAGCAGTTAGTCTCTAAGGTGCCACTAGTACTCCTTTTCTTAAAGAGCTAATGAGATCCTGGGAAACATAGACAGGGGAATCTTGAGTAGGACTAAAGAGGTGTTATCTCTGTATTTGGAACTGGTGCAGCTGATGCTGGAATACTGTGTTCAGTTCTGGTGCCCACAATTTAAGAAGGATGTTGATAAATTGTAGAGGGTCCAGAGAAGAGCCATGAAAATGATTAAAGGGATTTGAAAACATGCTTTTAAGTGATAGACCCAAGGAGCTCAATCTATTTAGCTTAAGAAAGAGAAGTTTAAGGGTGACTTGCTTACAGTCTGTATCTATATGGGGAACAAATGTTTAATAATTGTCTTTTCAATCTAGCAGAGAAAGATATACCATGACCTAATGGTTGGAAGTTAAGCTAGACAAATTCAGACTGCAAATAAGTCATTTTTTTACAGTGAAGGTAGTTAATTATTGGAAAAATTTAACAAGTGTTGTGGTGGATTCTTTACCACTGACAATTTTAAAATCAAGATTAGATATTTTTTTCCAAAAGATCTACTCCAGGAATTATTTTGTGGAAGTTTTATGGCCTGTGTCATGCAGGAGTTCAGACTAGATGATCACAATGATCCCTTCTGGCCTTGGAATCTATGAATATTCTTTTGAAGGCTTCATTACTCTCCTGGGAGGTATTGCTTCTCTTGGCCTCCTTTTCTACAAGTATTTGAAGTAGAGAGAAGAATTGTTTAGGATGAAGCAAGGAGAGGTATAACTGGGTTTGATGTTATGAAGGAAAATTTAGGTTCAATATCAAGGCAAAAAAAAACCCAGCATGAAGATTTATTAGACTGCAAAATAGTTTTCTGTGGGAAATAGTAGAACCTTCATCATGTTCATCTCATAAAAGTACACTGGAGAATGTATCCTAGAGAACAACCGTGCACTGGCAACAAGATGGACCAGATGGCCTAATGCTGTAGGTCTTTTTCATTTCTAACTTCTCTGCCAGCAGGTAGTCTTCCACTGATGGAGTTGTAGCCTATGCACCCATGTTGTGTTTGTATGGAAAATTGTTGACTAAATTATTAAGGCAATTTGCCAATCATTTTTTCAACGAGTATTAGTTTTTATTAAATACAAAACAAAATACATAGCTTATTAAGCAGGAACATAGATATGGCCATGCCATATCAGACCATTAGGCCATTAAGTCAAGGATCCTGCCTCCAACAGTGGCCAATATCTAATGCAGAAGTGTAATTTTTATGATTATCTGGAGATCAGACCAGATATCCCACTTAATGTTCTGCTGCTCTGTTGTCTTTGGGTCTGAACCGGCAAGGCACTATGTCCTTTCTGTAAGGTGCTGAGTGTCTTCAGTTCCCTTTAGCTACAATTGACCTGAACAACCACTGCTAGTGTCAACATACGTTTGATGCTGTCTAAATTAAACTTCCAAAATGTAAGTAGCTATAGTCCCTACAGTAGTAGCTATGAACCAGTTAAATAATAGTTCCCAGGAAGTTATGGTCTATTTCCCAAACAAATTCACTTTCTTCACAAAACTTTTATGACTTCAACACACAAATCACTCCTGCTTCTCAGGGCTATTTCTCATTTTTACTGGTTATAAATTATATACACCAAGCACCAATTTTATACACCAACAACCATAACAGTGCCACTGCAAAACAGAACACTCTGAAGGGTATACTCCTCTTTCAAAAGGGAAAGGAAAAAAAATAATAAATGCAATGCTTTGCACTGCTGTTGCATCTTCCATCCCAAGACCTCAAAGTAGTTTATAAATGTTAATGAACTAAAACTCCCAAACCCCCTTTGAGGTAGTTATGTATTAGTTTCATGGATGGGGAAAGAGAAGCATATAAAGCTTGTCTATACTAAGAAGATTTTTTAAAGATTTCTCACTGGTTCAGCTCCATCAGCATTAGCAAGTTTGGGAGCACTGTAATTGACTCAATCAGTTCTGAGCTGGATTAGCTCATGGCATGCAATGCATATTGGCAACTTATCTGGAGTAGAGCTCTCAACATTCCTAACACCAGTGGTGTTGAATCACTCTAGTTGGTCATTGTTAAATTCATAGGGTGAAATCCTGCCCCCTCAGAAGTCAACAGGAGTTTTGCCATTGACTTCAATGGAGCTAGGATTCACCCATAGCGTTCTTGGTTCTCTGGTTCCTAGAGAGGACCAGCATGTGTTGGGTGGGGGAGTTCATAAAGTGAGAAATTTCTGGGTAGGAGGCCATTCTCAGCTTCCTGCTGCAGGGAGCACATGCAGAACCATGTGCTTACATAGTCTGCATGGCTGTCCTTGCTCTGCCCCCACATTATCAACAGTGGCATTTTGCAAAATCCCCCTTGTTAGTACCTGCTAGTAAATATTAATGCTTTTAGTTCTTTCTTTCTGTATATTTGATTCATTCCTTTTTATATTAACTATTCTTTAGACTCCTTATCTTCAACAAAGAATATGTCTGAATTCTAAAACCCAGAACACTGGTACTTGACTGATAAGCAACCCTATTTAGGAATTTATGCATTATGCTGTATTTTAACAATCTTGGTTGCCTTCGTGTGTATACAACTTGAGACGTTCATGGAAACCATATTCTTAACATACATATATGGTCAGCTGTGACATTACTCTGGCTCAGTGGGGTCATGACACACTGTGAAATGGACATCTTTAAACTTTCCTAGTTTATTTCCCTTTAGCAGTACATATAAATGGACACAAAGCCTTTGGAGACTATACGCATAATATGTACATCTCAGGAATATGAGAACTCATAGTAAGTTTCCTGAATAGCTCAAATGTGAGCAATGTGTGGATCCTGACAGCATTCAAGAGGTAATTTCCAATGTGTATCTTTTTCTCTAAGGTTATGGTGACTGTAGACGTCAAACTTTGCTCCCACAGTTTAGAATGGGAATTTCTTGATAAAGTTACAATCAGCAAGAAATCACTCCCCGCCTCTCCTCCATAGCTCTGAAAATACTTATCATGTAAAGAGGGTGTGACAGGAGTCTGGGCATTCTCAAAGGATGTATCATGCCAGTGTCTAGAGGCTCTGCCTGAGATTAGGCCCATTGTACTAAGCCCCGTACATAGAGTCCTTGTGCTGAAGAGCTTACGTCTATTTAAACAACACAAAGGATAAGCAAGGAAACAGGCACAGAGAGGCGAAGTGACTTGGCCAAAGTCATACAGCAAGTCAGTGGGAGAATTAGGAATCGAATCAGGTCCACTGAGTCCTAGTTCACAGGACCTTCTGTCTCTTAAATGATACTAAGTGTTCTTTCAATGTATTTTGAATGTAATACTAATATTAAATGTCATTGACGCTGGTGACTTAAAAGACTTGTTTGTTTATCTAGCCCTTCATCTTCCAATGTAAGATCGTTCAATACAGGACATTTTTCAGTACTTTGTCCAGTCTGATTATACTGTACATTTCTTAAGCAATGGGGTTTCCACTATTTCTCTGGGAATACTCCACTATCTAAGAGATCTCACCTTTAGGGTGTTTGGGACCTTCAGGTGTCAGTGAGAATTCATCTGGGTACGTCAACAGAAGGTGATTCTGGGAAGTAAAATCCATTATCCCTGTGTCAGGATGTGTGCAGGATCAGCAGGGGGTACACTAAATTTGTTAGGCAGGTGGCCCCTCTTACCCTACCAGTTAAGGCCAGGAGATCAGAGATATATACTAGAAAGCCATGGGAAGGCTTCTTCCCAGTAGCAGGAAGAAGTTGTAGCCCAATCTGTACTCGGATGACTAATTAGGGCTAGTTTACACTAGAAACACTACAGCAGCTCAGCTGCACTGATGCATAATTACTCCACCTCCATGAGAGGCGGAAGCTGTGTTGGCAGGAGAGCATCTCCCGCCAACATAGCACTGGTGTGGACAGCCCTTAGGTTGCGGTAACTTGTGTCGCTCAGGAGGGTGTCTTTTTCACACCACTGAGCAACCTAAGCTAGATCGACACAAGAGGTAGTGTAGACTTGCCCTTAGAGTTAATTAAGAAAATGAGATTGGTGGAAGACACACAGAAACTTCATAAGCCTCTCATAATACAGACAAGTCTAACTGAAATCAAAAGAAAATCAATATACGTGAGTATAAGAATAAGATAAGTACAGTAAAGTGATTTCCTGTATTGTTCATACTTACAGTCCTGCACTGTGCATACTTACAACCTTATGGCGAATCACTGGAAACACAGATTGAAGAAACAGTCAGTGGAGCACATCAGAGAGTTGGTCTTGTCACAACAGGGCTACCACAACTAAACTAGGCCTAACATCTGTTATTTTGTTTTACTTGCCCTTAAGCTTCAATAACTTCTAGTATTATTACTGTGAACATGCTTAGCAGATACATTATATTTCACCCAAACTTCAGGTCTTTTCAAGATCAGGTCAGAGCTCAACAATCAACACAATTTTATCTATATTTAGACTTTCTAGAAGTTTGACTGAATTTAAGGCACCTGACCAGACACACTCTATAAAGTGGCCCTTGTGTTTTATTGGGTTTCCTGTTACGTGTTCAAGGACAAAAGTTGGAGATTGGGTCCTGCTTTGAGCAGGGGGTTGAACTAGATGACCTCCTGAGGTACCTTCCAACCCTGATATTTTATGATTCTATGGGGCGGGGGAGGACGACAAAAAAACAAAACAAATGGCAGTGCCTTAGGAAGAGATACTTTTGGATAGATTTTCAAAATGACTCAGTCCCCATAGGACTGGAAATCTGGCCTCTTCATTTACAGATGACAGCATGATGAGTCGAGCATTGGACTGGTCCTCAGAAGTCCTGAGGACCTGAGAAGGGGTCTGAGTTATTCTGAAAGTCTGGCCCTTTGACTGTATTGACTACCAGAACTCACAGACCCTGGGTCTTCTTTCACTTATCCCAGAATAAATTACACTAATGTGAAATGGTATAAGAGAGATTAACATCAGACTAGGGCCTCTGTTGTCCACCAGCATGACTGGGAAACCCTGGGTGTACTATAATCTCAATATTAAGACATATTTTTCCTGCTATTTCATTCAAAGGTATATATTGCCTGTCATTGCGGTATCTAAATGCAAATATTCAGCATAAATTTTCCATAGCTGAATTTCACTCAATATTATTTTTAGTTATGCAACACTTGGCCCAAACACCTTCTCTCTCATAGTTTTTTACACCCTTCTTGTAGGCAACTATGGTTGTCACCTTATTGAGTTTCTCAGGTGGGACAAAATTCCATGTCCCAAGGCTGTGATATTGCATTGATACATTAAAGTGCATCATCAGCTCATTGTGTCACTACAAAAGCATATCATGATGCAACATTTCAATGCGTTGATCTTTGGTTGCCCCCCCCCTTCAAAAAGTGATTGTTGGGATCCATTAACATCCTGCAAGCACTAATACAGAAGTGCCAAGATCAAGCCAGAAGCTGGAAGGAGATCAGTGTGTAGCTAGAGGTAGATTTGGAGGAAGAAGGGTATTGGTCTAAAAATAGTCCTTCTTGTTTAGCAAGACTGACCCCTGTGTATATTCAATGGCACTTCCAACATATATAAGGGTTTGCAGGACTGGGGCTTTAATGTTTATCAGCAGGATTGGCCTTAGTACTGTCAAGGCAAAAGACCACTGAAGACCCCCAAGAGTCCTGTGCTGGAATCAGCAAGTTATGGGTCATGTCAGCCTCCTCATTCTACAAGAGTTAACTCCTGACTCCAATCTCCTCTTCTGGCAATGGGACCAGAGGTGCTAGCTCATGACCCAGTTCCCCGTCATCCACTCCAGGAGATTGGAGGACCTGAAATCCTAATGTAAGTCCTGGATATTCTGTAGTTATTCAGTGGTACTTTGTGTGCTGCTAAAATGGATAGGGAGTACATTGTAGGATTATTTCTATAAATTTGATCCTAGTCATTGCCTGACGGTATACGGTTGTCTTTCTGATTTTTAAGCAGGACTGTAATGCCTTACTCTGATCCACTTTTAAAAACAAGAAGTAGTAGAGGTCCTTTAAGCAACTTGAAAAGGAAAAGGGTTTTCAGGTGGCACCCCCTTCAGTTTTCATGGGGCTCATGCTCATTGTGCTTTGATCATACTGATGCCGCACGCTCTCTTACTATACCTTAGTGTGATATAATGGAAGGGACTCTGTGGTATTCTATAGAAAAGTCGATTAAAATAGCAGACATAAAACCACAAACAGTTTTTACGCCTCACTAATGGACTGGACTTCTTGGCTTTTATGTCTGCTCAGAAAACCTTAAACACTTGATGTGCTGTAAAAATGAGTAACAGTTAAAAGAAGAAACACATGTAAGGGTTGGGGAAGTAATTCAACAATGTCAAGCCATGCTGGCAAATAGGTCACAAGTGAGATGAGTTTAGTGGCCTCAATCACAGAGGAGATTTGCCTGCTTCACAAAAATACTTTGATTATCTAAAATTCAAAATTCCTGTTACCAAAATGAACCTCTCCTTCCATCTGTTAATTACATTTAAGGCCTTTCATTTTTTGTTTTTACCTGTTTTTTGCCAAAAGTCCTGGGTTTTACAAAAGTAATTACTCAGTTTTTACCAATTTTTAGCTGAATTTTAGACTATTCAAGTACATGAAAATAATGACTATGTGAATAAAATCTAATCTATGACATTAGATAGATGTGTTTATGTTAATAATAAATTAATCTAAGTGTAAATGTGAGGCTGTCTGTTAAAATATGACAATAGAGTGGAAGAAATACACACACACAGGCTCATGTGCGTGCATAGGTGTATGTACTATTAATTTACAGCTTGTGAAATAAACCACAACATCAAACTGCTTTTACTTTCAACACTCTTTATTTTCCCTATTTACTGTTTTTTTCCTGTCCTCCCATCCCCTGCTATTAACCCTGATATTTATCCCAAAAATTGTGAAGTTAATATTTTGCACTGACCTTCACCCATTCTTTTTTCTTTCTTTCTTTTTTTAAAATTGTAATAAACACTGATAGACTCCTGGGGAACTTTAAACAAAATAAAACCTGAAAACAAAGGGCCGTGATTACACTGGATAGACTTGATGAATCGAGGGAATTTTCAGTGGAACTCTTATGTCTGGATCATGAAGAAGCCAGTTTGATACCTGTCAAGGTTCCTCCCCCACTCTGAACTCTAGGGTACAGATGTGGGGACCTGCATGAAAAACCTCCTAAGCTTATCTTTACCAGCTTAGGTCAAAACTTCCCCAAGGTACAAAATATTACACCCGTTGTCCTTGGACTGGCCGCTACCACCACCAAACTAATACTAGTTACTGGGGAAGAGCTGTTTGGATGCGTCCTTCCCCCCAAAATACTTCCCAAAACCTTGCACCCCACTTCCTGGACAAGGTTTGGTAAAAAGCCTCACCAATTTGCCTAGGTGACTACAGACCCAGACCCTTGGATTTTAAGAACAATGAACAATCCTCCCAACACTTGCACCCTCCCTTTCCTGGGAAATGTTGGATAAAAAGCCTCACCAATTTGCATAGGTGACCACAGACCCAAACCCTTGGATCTGAGAACAATGACAAAGCATTCAGTGTTTTACAAGAAGACTTTTAATAAAAATAGAAGTAAATAGAAATAAAGAAATCCCCCCTGTAAAATCAGGATGGTAGATATCTTACAGGGTAATTAGATTCAAAAACATAGAGAACCCCTCTAGGCAAAACCTTAAGTTACAAAAAAGATACACAGACAGAAATAGTTATTCTATTCAGCACAATTCTTTTCTCAGCCATTTAAAGAAATCATAATCTAACACATACCTAGCTAGATTACTTACTAAAAGTTCTAAGACTCCATTCCTGTTCTGTCCCTGGCAAAAGCAGCAGACAGACAGACACAGACCCTTTGTTTCTCTCCCTCCTCCCAGCTTTTAAAAGTATCTTGTCTCCTCCTTGGTCATTTTGGTCAGGTGCCAGCGAGGTTACCTTTAGCTTCTTAACCCTTTACAGGTGAGAGGAGCTTTCCCCTGGCCAGGAGGGATTTCAAAGGGGTTTACCCTTCCCTTTATATTTATGACAATACCATTCCACCTGAGTTATATCCTCTGCTCAGAGGAAATACCAGTCAGAAAGAACAGGGTTGTTGCAGGCCACCAGCAAAATTTAACCTTGGGGAGGAAACATGGACACTACTTTCATGCATTCTGCCTAGCTTTGGCCAATGCTATCTGGCTCTTACTTTTATGGGCCTTAAACTCTTAGGGATTATTTCATCATCATCACTTAGCCCTTCTTTTAGGTTTTAGTGAGTGCTATTTTGCCCTATAATCAGCCTTGGCATGAAATGTAGAAAGATGGCATGAAGTCACCTTCTCCTACCATCAACTGACTCAGCTGAGGAACGAGCCCTGTGATGAAAACCCCTTAGAGGTTTTTAAGGTCAGGCTTGAGAAAGCCCGGGCTGGGATGATTTAGTTGGGGATTGGTCCTACTTTGAGCAGGGGGTTGGACTAGATGACCTTCTGAGGTCTCTTCCAACCCTAATCTTCTATGATTCTATGAGTCAATGACTTTAGAGGCAGTGTGGCCTAGTGGATATCACAATGGACTGGGATTTAGAAGCCTTGGGTGGGTTATATTGCTGTCTTCGCTACTGGCCTGCTGGGTGACTTTGGCACCTCTCTGTCTCAACTTCCTTGTTTGTAAAAAGAAGATAATGATTCTGACCTTCGTTGTAAAGTGCTTTAAGATCAGTTGATAAAAAGCACTATATGAGAGCAAGGTGTTGTCATTATTTACATTGAAATACTGGAGAAGTGACAATGCTGAATGAAATAATACAATAAATTATACCCCCAAAATCACCTGATCATACAAAGAAAAGAAATATGCTTGCAATAAACAATTAATGAAAAGAAAAAAGCAAACCCGAAATGTAACTTTCACTTGGTCCATACAATTTAGTCCAATACTGGCCATATACACAGATAACATGCATCACACTGGCATCTTTGAAAGATCTTGCCTCCATAACAGATCTGAAGCTCAACACATCTCATGCATAGAGGAAAACAGGAAGGAGAGAGAAATCTCTAACACTGGTTAAACTAGGCAGTAGACAGCAGGTTCTTTATGGTGAAATCTTGTGGCCATCATAAATTTTCATGCTACGTACCTTGGTACCACGGTGAATGGTGATAGATTAGATCCATTTGTCATTCCTCTCTGACTCATTGAATTAAGGGCATGTGGCACTTAGCAATTTAGTTATGAAAAGTAAGAGCACTGTGATGTCTTCTTAGTGTTTTTGTGTGCAATTGCAGAAGTTAACATTCAGGTTATATTATTCAGTTACGAAGAAGATACAAGGTTCCAAAGAAAACTTGACCCTAACTGCATAGGTTTGATCTTAAGTGGAAGGACACACAAACAAACAAACACTACTATTTTGTTTTTAAATCTGGCTGTGGTAATTAAGGGAAGAAATGTTACATGGCAGGTTTGTTTTGCCTGTAGTGTCCTCAAATTAAAGGCAACTGGAACCTGTCAGAATGGTTGTGCTCTATTCTCATCCCCTGAAGGAAACCCAGGTTGTGCTGACTAAGAAGACTTCGGCTTTTGATCATGAGTTATTGTATATCGACCCATCACTCAGTCAGGGTTGCAGACTGACTGTCCTGCACTGAAAGGGCTGGAATCAGTGCACATCCAGGGGGAACAGCTCTCCCAGCAAAAACTTTCCTCCTGTCTAAATCAAGACTAAGAATGGCAATTCACGTTTGTCAGACATTCATCAAATGTGACTTGCTTCATGGAGCCAGGCCAGAAAAACACAGGGACCTATCATAATAACCTCATGCAAGGCAGTGGACAATCCTGATGCTGTATGACATGCTGTAAAGCAGATATCATGCTTCCCCAACAGGTGAATATAAAACTTAGTCCGGTAGAAAAGGAAATTGTCACTCACAATTAAAAAAAAAAAAAGAGTAATTGTTCCAATTAAAATATACATTGATGACTGTCAGACTATGGATGCACTGATACACAGGGATTGGTCCTCCTGAGAGATACTGGCCGAAAGTGGCACCTACTAATTTTCTACAAACCCACAGAGTTTGACTACGGAGTGGCTGAACACCTGAAATCTCACATGCTTATCCAAACCTAAGCAATGCTCCAAAATCAAACATCTCAACCCATCAGTGAAGTATAAGCAACTCGGGATTAGGGCAATGGCCATCATTCTAATTATTAGTTCACAGCAGCACCATCTGTGACCTAGGCATGTAAGAAGGGCAGTCTTTCTTCTGAGAGGCTCCTTATGACCCCAATCATGCAAATGCTTATGCACATGCATATCGTTACTACTATGAGTAGTCCCATGAGTAGCGGTAGATAGATATTGAAGGATGAGGAGCAGTAATAGCCAATTTATATACAAGTCAACTTGATTGGCTGAAAGCAGTATGGCAGAAGTGGGTCTTCAGAAAAGACAGTTGAGAGAGGTTTTTGAAAAATGGATACAGATAACACTAGAGGAAGCATGAAACCCAAACGGAAACTAGAGCTGAGTGAAAATTTTTAAGCAAAAATATCTCCTCTCCCCCCCACCCCACCCCCCGCACAGGCCTAGTTCCCCCCCAAAATGAAAATTTTCACCCAAAATCTCACTTTTTCCCAAAATGTTCTGGGGTTGGGTTTTTTCAGTGATTTTTTGTTTGTTTGTTTTTCAGTGGAAAAAAACTTTAGCGAGGTGAACTGAAAACTGAAAAAAAATCAGTAAAAAAATTCATGAAAAATATAAAGTAAATGAAAATGTATCTTTTTGACCCCAGAAGCAAGAAACTGATTTTTTTGACCAGCTATGCTGAGAACAACTTGGTATCATTCACCTATCTAGTGGCATGAAAAAACAAACTCCTCTGCTGACCTTGTAGCTAGCCAGAACACAAAATGTCAACCTCCATCGAACAAAGAAGTAAGTTTTTTTTAAAAAAAGATTCTTCCTTTAAGTGCCCAGTTGCAATTATGTTTCGAAAGAAAAAGTCAAATTGTATAGAAGAATCAGTGCAATTATAAATTAGAGAGACAAGGTGTGTGAGGTACTGTACTATCTTTTATTGGACCAACATCTGTTGGTGAGAGAGACAGAAGTTGGTCTAATAAAAAAGAGCACCTCACCCACCTTGTTTCTCTAATGTCCTGGGGATAATATGGCTACAATGCTGCACACTACAATTATAAATGACAGGCAACATGTTTAGTGGTTAAAGTAGAAATCTTGTGTGTAGGGACTCCTGGGTTCTACTGTTGACTCTGCAAATAACTTATTATATGATGTTGGGCAACTTACATAAACTCTCTTTCTATCAGTTTATCCACCTGGGGATAATAATAAATAATAAATGATCAAACCGGGGATAATAATATTTGTTGTATATCACTTGCATTGTGTGTGTTGTAACCAATTAATATTCCTAAAGTGCTTTGAGATCATTAGAATGGGTGATATGTACACTGGTGTAGTAGTAAAAGATGTGGGTAAACTAATTCCATCTCCCTCAAGAAAGAAGTGGCTAAACTCCATCTTCCTCAAATCAGAAGTGTGTAAACTCTGTTTACCTGCATTTACCCTAGACTGACTATATACAAGCAATATATTGTAATTGATTGATACTATGAATGTGTTCCATTGCTTTCTACTAGATGGAATCAGAACTGCTCAAATGTGTGTCATATGTCCTCTACTGCTAATGGCTACTGTGGATTCTCCTTTAGCCAGAATGTTTCAGGACAGTGCTTTTGGAACAGAAAGATTTGAGTTCTAGTCCTTCCAAAGGTGAAGTTATGTATTACTGAGGAGGGAAGCATATTGGGAACCAAAAAGTCCTACATGGCTATGGATTGTTACAGTGTTATTATTTTATAAGGACTACAGCTTACAAACTTTTGCGAATGGGTAAGTCACCTTGAAATAAATTGCACACAGAACTAGATGTAACCCCACAAAAGCCACCTCCATATTCTTCCCTAAGAAACATCAGAACCTCTACATTATTTGGAACCCAAAGACATGAATAAAAGGAGCCCTTGGTTATTGTCAATTTGCAGCCAAGCTGAGGTGCCTTAAGATTAATGCCCTGTGAGGAGGATGCTGTAAACAAAACATTATTTTGTATTGCAAATAAATGGGTTTGCTAAATACCGTGTAAATCCCCTTGGTGCCAATGGTCCATAGCGCTGGCAAAAATGCATTTGCAGAGCACTTAGTGTCAAGAAATCGCATCACTTGGTGCCAAGGGGTTACGAGCTGCTCCCAAACCAGAGGATAAACTCATTAAAACTGCCCATTATTGGAGGAGGAAGAAGCCCCAAGACTCCTTCCCTGTATTTTGCAGGGTTAGAATGCATCAAAGACTATAAATACAGCTTTGTAAACCCAGAAAATAATAGCAAGCTTTGTATGGAGTGAAGATTCAAAAGTAAATAGAATAGGAAAAGTCGGCAGAGGCAAAAGTTAACTTAATATAAAATACTTGACCCTCAGGTAAAGCATTAAAATGCTGTTTTGGCAGCTAGAACTGATAGCGGACTTGCTGAAAGGGTAGCTGCTTCAAAAAGAAGACAAATACAATCCTAATCCCTTTTTCCTGCCACATACTGCAGATGAGTGAAACCCAAGGGGGAAATTCTTACTGCGGCAAATAGGTGTGAGTCCCGAGGAAAAATTAAGTCAACTTGACAATTTATAAATTTCCTTTCAAGCATGAAAGGTGGATGAAAACAGAAGGTTATTTTTAAATCCAAGCCATGACATTTTGTATCTGTTAATATCACTGCCAAAGAATAAGGGACATGGGGAAAGGGCTCATAATCAACCTAAGCTTCATCTCACTGGAACGAAGCCAGGACGAAATAACTTTTGTCAGACAAGCAATATGAGAAAATCTAATACTGGGAAGAGACATTTTTCCTGCCTCCCGGCAGGTATTGTCAAACCTAGCAGTTTAAGCCCAGCTATGGTGCTGCTGATGCAAACCAATGGAAAAACCAATTCATCTGTGAATCTGTTCCAAAGGGGAAAGGAGTCCTTTGACATCCTCCCTCCATTCCCCCTGTCTTTATTCCCCCATCTTCCAGGCATTGCATGAGGCTGACCCATGCACCCAGAAGAAGGTTAGATATGACCAAAGCCAGTCACCAAAGCACCTGGAGGAGAAGGTAGGTTCAGAAATGAGGAAATCAAAATTCCATGAGAACCTCTGCACAGCAGCATGACTTACTGCCACTGCTAGGTGAGCCTCTGATTCATGCTTAGTTGTATGAGCATGAGCCTTGAAATACCCAGACTCTCTGGAACCATCGGTTCAAATCCCAGCAGTGGATCTTTCATAGGTAGATACATTGCAATCCATGCTGTTTACTGTGCAGGGATTTTTCAGGTCAAGCTGTCAACCTATCTCCTACATACCGAATCCAAGAATGTCTGTTTCCTCCTCACAGCTGTGTTGTTCAGTAGGATGTGAGTGCCAGTGTGCTGCTGTCTTTCGCCTATTAGGTGGAAATCCCGCATCCACCAAACTCAGAGTGATTTGGGGTTATATCCACAGAAGCACACTAACATGGAGCAAGGAGGTTAGAGTTAGGTATGGGTGAAAATGTTGGGGGTGGAATTAGATCCAGGTCAAATCCAACTCATTCTTGAGGTTCAAAAAAGTTTTCTTGACTTTTACATTCCATTGTCAGGCATGCCTTTCTGTGTGGTAGGGAGATCAATGTGTGCCCCTCAGCGTTCAAGGAAGTGGAAGGGTTCTGGTCACGCACAGCTTCCAGGAAAGCCAATTCTGTGGTGTGAAAAGAAATCATGCAGCAGAGTAAAAAGTCTTTGAAGGAAAAGAACCAACTTCTGAAGGGCTGAGAGGAGGAGTTTCATCTCTTTTGTAGGATAAAAATGAGCTGAGATGTCAGAAGGGATGAGATGGTATAAGTGGCCTACAGAATGGTTTTACTGCTTCACACTGAGATCACCAGTGTGAGGGAACATTTCCAGATAAATGGGTAATAAGTGGACTCAAGACTAGAGCTGGGGCGGTGGACTTTTACATTACACACAGCATGTCTTGCAGGAGAGAACTTCAATTAAAATTCTGAGATGACAACACCTCTGAAATTTATATTTTAAAAAAGCAAGATTGAGACCTCCATAGTCTGGAGATATGTTGAATCATTGTTTGCTACCTCATGTGGCAGCTGCAAGAGCAGCCCACACATACTATAAAAATATTAAAATAACAAAATGGCTTGATAACAGTCTTCAAATATGTTGAGTTGTTATAAAGAGGATGATGATCAATTCCATGTTCACTGGAGGTAGGAGAAGAAGTAATGGACTTAATCTGCAGCCAGGGAGATTTAGGTAAGGTATTAGGAAAAGCTTCCTGACTAAAACGGTGGTTGAGCTCTGGAATAGGCTTCCAAGAGAGTTTGTGGAATCCCCATTATTGAAAGTTCTTAAAAACACATTGGACAAACACATGCCAGGGATGGTCGGAGATTTTCTTGGTCCTGCCTCAGCGCAGGGGGCTGGACTTGATGACTTCTCAAAGTCCCTTCCAACCATACACTTCTATGATTCTATCACTTATTGCTAATGAATCAGAGAGGTACATATCACCTGTCCTATGCCTCACACATGCCTGAGTCTGCCTTCTGCAGCCACAATGCCTCCAGACACCATCAACCAGGTCACTGAATTCCTTCTTTCCCCAACTACAAGCAATAAAGCTCAGGCTCTTGGAGTCAGACCTGAGCCCAAAAGTTCTTGGACTAAACGATTTTTGCCAAACCACCATTATAAACATAGCTCTTCGGCTACTTCTACACTGGGAGCTAGGGGTGTGATTCCAAACTCATGTGTCAAGAAGACACACTCGTGCTAGCTCTCCTTAAGCTAGCGCACTAAAAATAGTAATGTAGCCACAGTAGCATGGTCAGCAGTGAGCAGCAGCAAGGCCTAGCCATCCTGAATACAAACCCGCCTAGACCCTGTGATTATGTACTTGGGGCAGCTAGGCCGTGCCGCCGCTCACCACTCTCCCTGCTATGACAGCTACGCTACTGTTTTTGCCACACTATATCTGATGAGAGCTAGTTCAAGTATTTTCTACAAGAATTGAGAATCACACCCCTAGCTCCATATGTAGACGTAGCCTTAAGTAAGTCAGTAAATGGCATATGTGGGCATAGGGAAACACAGCTCCATATTGCAAGGTGGAGATCCAGTTTGAGAAGGTAACTCTGCCATGTATCTGCTGCAGCCTCATACGAAAAAGAAAATTATTTCTTAGGAATTAGTTTGGAGACACTGATTATGTGTTAACTGTAACAAGGACAGTTTGAATTCACTGCAATGAACACAAAATCAGAAGGAAAACAAGCCAACTGCATTAGATTTTGTTTTTGGTAGATCTTTACTGATGCCCTTCATTCATAAACCAATTACCATTGCTAAAAACGTCTATGGTGCCTTTCATCTGGGCATCTAACAATAGAGAGGTTTGTAATTCAGCAGATTTTGGAATACAGTGGTTCATGGAAACACTCCACCTCTCTCCCAATTTTGATCTGAATCATTTCAAGCCCTGGTGAAATTCACCCTGTGTAAAGGGTTAGCCCATGGGCTATGCACCCTTAGGGCCAGATTCTCAGCCAGTATAAATTGGTATAGCTCTATTAACATCACACCAGCTAAGGATCTGGCCCATAAGGCTTAAGTGAAACGAAATTGTTGTATAGCCCTTGTACATAGGGGTAAATTGCACTCCTCTGAGTTTCACTTTGAGCTTTAGATTCACATAGACCCCTCCCCCCGAACTGAAACCATTCATGTTGAAGATATATGAAATCACTAAATGATCACTCCGTAGGCCCCAGCCCGTACCAGAAAGTGCAGGATCTCTTGAAAGTTATCCCAGACCTTGTTTAAAACTCAGCCCAGGCTCACAAAACTGACTCCAAACCTCACTGAACCTTGTGAACTTAGCCCAAGTTTAGGGTTTGTAAAGCACTGGTCTACACATGTTGAAAGTGCTTTTTATAAAGGAGCCGAGCAATAACTTAGAGCCTCGGGAAAGTTTTCCCTGCACAGGAAAAAAGGTAATGCATCAAGTTCTGGTTTCTTAATGGCCTTCAATTAACATGTCACCATTGTTAGTTGATTAAAAATTAATGGAGAATACACATTTAACATTTTATACTTAAAAATGGTCCTTGATTTACTAAAATTGTCAGGAGTTAAGAAGTCTTGAGATAAGTGAGAAATATTTTCTTTGCCTATTTTGGTAAATCTGTAATGAAGCAAGCAGATTTTTACTGGAGAATTCAGGCTTGTTTGAAACTTTCATTATTCACATATTAATCACTCACGTTGCTCAACTTAAGTTGATTAGCAAGGCCTGGTCCTACACCCAACAGTTGCACTTGTCGAATTCACTTTTGGGGGCAAAGGCAGGTGTGTGTTTACACTCATGTCTCTCGCCTACTGAAATAACCCTCGGTTTATTTGGCATAGTTGTTCCCTTTTTTGGAATGGCACAACCCCTGCCAGCAACATTGTACTGGCTCAGTGATGTGTCCACATCTTCAAAGTGCTCCATGACCTGGGCTCAGGGTATCTAAAAGTTCTCCTAAAACTCCCGGATGGAGCCTGTGGTTGATAAATATGCTTCATTGGCACAATAGAACTCTCCACCATTAGAGGTAAGGGTCATCTGTGCAGGAGACAGAACTTTCACAGGGACTAGTTTGACACTGTGGGATGAACTAAAGACCATCACAAACCTCACCAACTCTATTCCAATTCAGGACACATTTCTTTGACCTGCCTTCTCAAACGTAAATATATAGCAACATATATACTTAGAACAAAACAACTTAAAACCTTTCCAAAACAAGACACTCCTGTGCATGTGCTTTCCCCCCTGGGTAGAAGATGAGAGAACAAACAGCAGGTGACAGAAAATGCTTAATGCGTGACCGGAGGGTGCTTATGTACAACCGTGATGAGTGCAATATGAGAACCTATATATACTAGAATAATAAATAAAAGTGTGGAGGCATAAAAATGGAAATAGATTTTTGGTTGTCTATACTGATACATCCCACCCCAGTGAAAGTTGTGTGTCTAGACAAGCCTAAAGCCAAGCCCTGTTCCTGGAGCTGATACCATCTAGGCAGACAGCTGTTCTTGAACAGAGTAATATTATTCCCATTTTACAGATGGGGAACTGAGGTGCAGAGAGATGAATGACTTGATCTGTAACCCATTGAATTCAATGGGAAGGCACCCACTGATTTCCATGGTCTTTGGAGCAGGCTTTAAGAGACTTGCCCAAGGAAGTATGCAGCAAAACTAGGAATTTAAGCCACTTCTCCTGTGTTACTGACCAGTGCCTTCACCACAACACCATCCATTCTCAGAGTGTAGATCTCCAATGCCGGTGAAATGGCTGGCAGAACAGATCTAAGAACAGGATTTAACCTTAGGTTTGGCCTCCTGACTCTCTTTCCAAGCAATCTTCCCTCTCCTAGATCATTGCTGGACACTGGAAAGGGGCTGTACCTTTCCTCTTTCCTTTCCAAACTTGACAATAGCCACGAACAATGCAGAATCCGTTTTGCCACCAACACCTACTCACTTTGAGCAGTAAAAGGTCCTCCAACCAGTTTACATGTACTCCAAGAGCCATTTGGAGTATTTTCGGCTTTCACTAGGTTTAAGAACCTGTTCACTGATACCTGTCTCAGTCTGAATTGTTCTAGTGTTAGTGTGGTCATGAATGAAGTGAAATTATTCTATCTCATGCTACTGTTCCCCAATGCACTGGTAGGTTTTTTGGGCCATCCTAGGTACTGTGGGATAAATACCTGGAAGGCATTGCAATTGACATGGCTTAGAATTGCGCTATTGTGAATCTGAGGCAAAAGGGTTCTTAAATCGAATCAGCACGGCCAGCATGAATGCACTGAACTATTTGTGCTTAAATCGGTTAATCTACAAACTTTTCAGTTCTCCAGAGTGGACTCATCTTAAATTACCTTACCTCTGCCTGCAATTAATTGTGGGTGCAGAAATGCAGGCTCAACTAAGCACTTAAGTGATCTAGAAGCTGAAATCCCATTTTCAAAAGTGATCTAGGGCCAGATTTTCAAAGGGATGTAGGCCCTAAAGATAGGCACCTTTTGGGATCATCAGAGGTGCCTCAGGGCACTTAGGCTCAGATTTTCAAAGATATTTAAGTGTTGCTCCATTCCGCGTTGCAAAGCTTAAGTGATTTAGGTGGCTAAGTCACGTTTTCCAAAGTGGCATAGGCTTTCAATGAGATTTAAGCTTCTGAGCACCTCAGTCACTTTGGAAAATAGGACTTAGCTATCTCAGTCACTTATGGCCATATTTTAGAGGTATTTAGGAACCTAAGATGCAGTTAGGTGCCTAGGCGATTTCTACAAGTACCCAGGTACCTACCTACCATGAAAATCCATAGATGTTAGGTGGTTAAGTGCTTCTGAAAATCCCAGTAGGTACCTATCTGCATCTCTAGATGCCTAAATACCTTTAAAATCTGGCCCTTAGGTGCTTTAAAAATATTTACCTCAATACTGACAATGCCTTTCATCCAAGGCTGTCAAAAGTGTTTTTCAAACATTGCCTACTTATTCAAGCCTCAAGAGCTGGGTTAGATTATTATCTCTATTTTACAGATAGGAAATGTGAGGTTCAGAGAGTGTAAGGTCAGGCAGTGAGTTGGTGACAGTGCCAGGTATAGAAACAAGAACCCTCTCTCTCAGTCCCTTGCGGTAACCATTAGACCATGCAGCTTCCCAGTCATCAGCCTTCAACAGGAGCCATTTCTCCCTTTCATCACCGATATTGTCTACTTCGGTGCTAGCTGACAGTCCTGAAGAAAACTGAGGGGAAGAGACAACTGACCCTCACACTTTTTTCACTTAATGACTATGACAGATCTTGGAGTCCAAGAGAACAGAGGCAGACTGAGCATTGGTATTTACTGAGGGAATATAAACTCTCATGGAAGACAGAGTCACTTGGGCCAATGCAAAAACACCAGAGTGATATGCTGACCTGCCACTAATTTGTAGTGATCATGATGCCTCAGGATCAGACATCAGGGATTTTGACAGACTGCAGTGTTATAACATTCTGTTTGATGAGCTTTGCCAGCCAGATCCAGTGAAGCTAAGACATGAGGTCTCTTCGCACAAGTCTCTGTGGGAAGCTAGACAAACAGGGGAGCATCTCTCTTTAACTGAACTATTCCAGCAAGACTTGAATCAAGCAGCTCCATCAAGGGTCTAAGGAAAGAGAACCAGAATCAAATGGAGGGGGAATTTTCAGATAACAACAGTCTTCCCTCTGCAGGATGATATTTTTGGGGTGCTTTTATTGTGTAATACTCATGTCCCGGCTGACTTCGAGCTTTCTAAATCAAGGCACTGAGACTCAGTAGTCAGCTACAAAACTAAGAGCTTTGCTGGTTGCATCTGCGCTTAATGTGTAGCCACGCAACACTCAATAAACCTCCAAAGTCCTGCCCAAGCATGCATTGAGAGAGTCTTTGAGAGCAGACCGCTTGTTTCAGAATATTAGTGTGGGATTAGATATCTCCCTCAGGACAATATACTGTACGTTATTTGTGTGCACATTTCATAAAACAATGCCTAATTCTGACACTTTGCTCACAACAATGAGTGTCTTACAACACAAATAGTCCTACTGGAGGAAATGGGACCACTTGTGCAGTAAAGTGTTACTCAATGTCAGTATATCAGAATCTGACCCCAGATATTTTTACTGAGAGACTGAGCTAGCCCTTGTCTGTAGTGATAAAAAGTCATCACCAGATGGAGGAGGAAAGGTGGAGGAGTTGTACTGTATGTAAGGGAGCAGTATGATTGCTCAGAGCTCCAGTAAGAAACTGGAGAAAAGCCTGTTGAGAGTCTTTGGGTTAAGTTTAGAGGTGAGAGCAACAAGGGTGATGTCATGGTGGGCGTCTACTATAAACCACCAGACCAGGAGGATGAGGTAGATGAGGCTTTCTTCGGACAACGAACAGAAGTTTCCAAATCACAGACCCTGGTTCTCATGGGAGACTTCAATCATCCTGACATCTGCTGGGAGAGCAATACAGCAGTGCACAGACAATCCAGGAAGTTTTTGGAGAGTGTTGGGAACAACTTCCTGGTGCAAGTGCTGGGGGAACCAACTAAGGGCCATGCTCCTCTTGACCTGCTGCCCACAAACAGGGAAGAATTGGTAGGGGAAGTAGAAGTGAGATGGTCTAGTTCAGGATCATGACAAAAGGAAGAAAGGAGAGCAGCAGAATACGGACCCTAGACTTCAGAAAAGCAGACTTTCACTCCCTCAGGGAACTAATAGGCAGGATCCCCTGGGAGGATAATATGAGGGGGAAAGGAGTCCAGGAGAGCTGGCTGTATTTTAAAGAAGCCTTATTGAGAGCGCAGGTACAAACCGTCCCGATTTGCAGAAAGAATAGCAAATATGGCAGGCAACCAGCTTGGCTTAACAGAGAAATCTTTGGTGAGCTTAAATACTAAAAGGAAGCTTACAAGAAGTGGAAACTTGGAAAGATGACTAGGGAGGAGTATAAAAATATTGCTTGAGCATGCAGGGGTGAAATCAGGAAGGTCAAAGCACAATTGGAGTTTCAGCTAGCAAGGGATATGAAAAGTAACAAGAAGGGTTTCTACAGGTATGTTAGCAAGAAGAAGGTCAGGAAAAGTGGGACCCTTACTGAATGGGGGAGGCAATCCAGTGACAGATGATGTGGAAAAAGCTGAAGTACTTAATGCTTTTTTTTGCCTCGGTCTTCACAAACAAGGTCCGCTCCCAGACTGCTGCACTAAGCAGCACATTATGGGGGGGAGGTGAGCAGTCCTCAGTGGTGAAAGAACAGGTTAAGGACTATTTAGAAAAACTGGACATGCACAAGTCCATGGGGTCAGATCTAATGCATCCGAGGGTGCTGAGAGAGTTTGCTGAAGTGATTGTAGAGCCATTGGTCATTATCTTTGAAAACTCGTGGTGATGGGGTGGTGGTCCCAGACGACTGGAAAAGGCTAATGTAGCGCCCATCTTTCAAAAAGAGAAGAAGGAGAAGCCAGGGAACTACAGACCAGTCAGCCTCACCTCAGTCCCTGGAAAAATCATGGAGCAGGTCCTCAAAGAATCCATTTTGAAGCACTTGGAGGAGAGGAAGGTGATCAGGAACAGTCAACATGGATTCACCAAGGGCAAGTCATGCCTGACCAATCTGATTGCCTTCTATGATGAGATAACTGGCTTTGGATGTGGGGAAAGCAGTGGACATGATATGTCTTGACTTTAGCAAATCTTTTGATACAGTCTCCCACAGTACACTTGCCAGCAAATTAAAGAAGTATGGATTGGATGAATGGACTATAAGGTGGATTGAAAGTTGGCTAGATCATTGGGCTCAACAGGTAATGATCAACAGCTTGATGTCTAGTTGGCAGCCAGTCTCAAGCGCAATGCCCCAGGAGTCTGTCCTGGGGCTGATTTTGTTCAACATCTTCATTAATGATCTGGATGATGGGATGGATTGCACCCTCAGCAAGTTCACAGATGACACTAAGATGGGGCAGAGAGGCAGATATGCTGGAGGGTAGGGATATGGTCCAGAGTGACCTAGACAAATTGGAGAATTGGAATAAAAGAAATCTGATGAGGTTTAACAAAGACAAGTGCAGAGTCCTGCACTTAGGATGGAAGAACCCTATGAACTGCGACAGGCTGGGGACTGACTGGCTAAGCGGCAGTTCTGCAGAAACGGACCTGGGGATTACAGTGGATGAGAAGCTGGATATAAATCCAGAATGTGCCTTTTGTTGCCAAGAAGTCTAACGGCATATTGGGCTGCATTAGTAGAAGCATTGCCAGCAGATCGAGAGAAGTGATTATTCCCCTCTATTCAACACTAGTGAGGCCACATCTGTAGTATTGCATCCAGTTTTGGGCCCCCCACTACAGAAAGGATGTGGACAAACTGGAGAGAGTCCAGTGGAGGGCAATGAAAATGATTAGGGGTCTGGGGAACATGATTTATGAGGAGAGGCTGAGAGAACTGGGCTTATTTAGTCTGAAGAAGAGAAGAGTGAGGGGGGATTTGATAGCAGCCTTCAACTACCTGAAGGGAGGTTCCAAAGAGGATGAAGCTCAGCTGTTCTCAGTGGTGGCAGATGACTGAACAAGGAGCAATGGTCTCAACTTGCAGTGGGAGAAGTCTAGTTTAGCTATTAGGAAAAACTATTTCACTAGGAGGGTGGTGAAGCACTGGAATGGGTTACCTAGGGAGGAATCTGGTGGAATCTCCATCCTTATAGGTTTTTAAGGCCCGGCTTGATAAAGCCCTGGCTGGGATGATTTAGTTGGAGTTGGTCCCGTATTGAGCAGGAGGTTGGATTAGATGACCTCCTGAGGTGTCTTCCAATGCTAATCTTCTATGATTCTATGACAACAGTTCAGAGACTATCTAATGAGGGATCTCATAACTACTAGTGGACATCACAAGAAAAAGCACCAGTACAATTTGACTTCCATTTTGATGGTCTCAGGAAAGCAGCTGAAGGCTGAATGGAAATGGTGACTGCACTACCCCAGCGGTTGGTCCCTCCAAGTCAGGGTTGGGGCACATGGGTGGGGTACTGTGGCGAAGTCAGCACTTCTGCCACTCATCCAGCACCTCTGCGTGGATAAACACTTCTGCATTCTCCATGGCTGTAAATCTAGCTCTTTTCCTAAGGAGTGAACTTGCCATCAGGGTGATATGACAAAAATCCCCCACAATGTTGGCTCACCGATTAAGCCTAAATAATTTATTCTTTGGGGAACACAGCAAACCCCGAGACCATAATTAAAATATGTTAATCTACACTGGGCATTTACCCATGGATAAATACTTCCATTTGGCACAAGCTTCCCACAATCTTCTTCTGAGATTTGAAGCTGATCTCAGAACCCCACTCCTTTTCCTTTTGACATTTTAGATCTTACTTTCACGCCAGCCTCCCCCCGCCCCCCAGCAATTTGGACACTTGTTTTCTTTATAAGCTTTGTGAACCCAGTTTATGGTTAGTTTTACTGGGAGTGAGGGGGGTGGGGGGAGCGCAAAATGTTGTAGTTATGTGTTCATTAGAGCTAGAGGGGAAAAAATGAAGTTGGCTCCTAGTTTTGCTTATGTTGTTAAAAGAGACTCTGAAGCCGCAGTTCTGGAACAGGTCTCTTATTTCTTTGAAAGCATGCTGTTTGATAGACTGTCATTTGTCCCCTCCTTTCAGAAGAGCCAGCTGGCAGCTAAGTGCTAAAGCCAGTGACTTGCATGTGTTTTTCTGACATTTAACAAATGGGAACAGCTTGCAAATCTGCATTAACTCACTCTGTCTCACAAATAATCATCGGCTATGCGGTGTAGACATTCAGAACATTAGCGCAAACACAAAAGGGAGCGGGAGTCTGTGGGAAAAACAAGTTGGCAAATAAATGATGTTTTACTAAGGGACGGATAGAGCATTTCTATTCAGATGGAGAGTTCTGATGTAGATCTTGAAGGGAAAAATAGATGTTGCTAAGAGAGCTAAATCTTCCCTTTACAACCACAGGGGAGTCTACCAGGGCTGCTCCTGAAACGAAGGATTCTCTCAGCTGCAACTCAAAAATGTTGATGGGTTGAACATTTTTATATTGCAAACAGTACCCCAGATACTCTGGGCACCAAGGAGAAACCTAAGAGAGAAACCTGTTTCCTCATCATCCCTTCTGTGTGAGAGTAAATGCATCTCCCCAAATTTCTGTCTCTCTTTTGGAATTTACTTAGAACCTGTTAGTGTAATATCTAAGCACTATGGTGTGGTTAAGCCAAAAAAGGGGTGTGTTTCTCACAACACCCCCCTCCTCTTCCCCAGTTCGGATGCATTTCAGGCAAAATAGTTATTCTATTGCTTTAGACTGGAGGTTGGGATTTCCCATTGGGAGTTAGGTGCCTAATTCCCTTTGGCTCCTCTGAAAATCCTAACCAGAGTCCTTAGACATCTGGATGAGGATCCAAAAGACATTTCACTGTAAGATCTGTCTTTTTGCTCACCATCAGAGATTGAGACCAAGTCCTCCAAAGCTGAGACCATTTGTGACACCTTGCGCTGAAGAACTGAGTCCCCTGGCAGACAGTAGCAGATTGTCTGGATGAGGTACAGAAGAGGACATGCAACACACATTGAAGTGAGTGACAGACTTACCCTGGATGGAAGAGTGTGATGTTAAATACCTGCAGTCCACAGCAGGTCTGAATGAGCTTTCACATTGTAAGAGCCATCATCATGGTTACCATGGGGAATTCAACTTGAAACCTCCAGAGCTAAGAGGTAGAATGACCCTCTCTAGTAGGGATGGACAGGAAATAGTTTCCCATCATGTGAGAATTTTCAAGATTTCTAAAAAATATTCTAATCCTGACTCAGGGCATAAACTCGAAATCTCAAAAATGTGTGTAAACTGACAAACCAAAATAAATAAAGAAATAAATATATAAATGTCAGCGTGGATGAGTCAAAACATTTACTTTCAATATTTGTTAAATGTCTGATTTCAATTTCAACCTTTCCCTCTTCTTTTATATATATATATATATATATATATATATATATATATATATATATATATATAAAACAAGTTAAATTTCTAAACAAAATGTCATTTCAAAACAAAAAAAGTTTCGGTTTTTTTATTTGAAAGTGTCATTTCGGCAATTTCAGGACTTTGCTTTTCAACATTTTTTCCAAGTGCAGATATTCATCAAAACCAAATCTTTCCCATGAACAGTTTGGGAGCTAGACAAACTGTCATTTTTCAGCCAAAAAAAAAAAAAAAATGTCAAAAAGTTTCCAACTAGCTCATCTCTAGCTCCCTAGCTGGGAGCCACAGCAGACTCATCTATTCAATCTCACAGGGTGATGTGTAACACACACTGAACAATGGGTTATTAGCATAGCTGATTCTCAGTTCTGTAATACCAGTATTAAATCAAGATAAAGCTGGCATAGGTGAGTGGGGAATGTCGCCCATTATGTGGTTTTGGGACAATCCCTGATAGATTTTATTTTCATTAAAATTTGTTTAGCTTCATGAACAGATATAATCTTGCTATGTAACTCTGGTAATTTAAAAGGAATCTCTACCTATGTTGTTCCAGCCAGCATGCTGAAATTTCAGAAGATAATAAGCATCTTTCAGTGTGAATACATTCCGAAATATATAATGTATATTTCTGAGTTTATTTAACTAAGTGATGAATGGCTCTATATTGCATTACCTGAATTATCCTGCCAGTTAATAGGAGATGTCCCAGAATTTACTTGTGTCTGTCTAGTAGATGAGGCTAGGAAGGTCACTCTCCATCTGTGGGTGTCACATTGTAGTCAGTCCCTCACCTTTCCTGCTAAGATCTTACCTAAGTGTTCAGAAGAAAAAATAAAAGTCGTCAAAGGCAGGGATTGTGTGCTTGGGGCAAAACCAAATTAGCCATGTGTTTCACATCAATGGGGGGTCAGACCAAGGTCCCATTTTATGTCAACACTCAAAGCCTGCAAGTGGAGAGATGTATCAGATAGATGGTTTTAATTTTGGCCTATCTCTGTGTATAACCTACTTCCTCTATGAGCAAGATGAACCAATCAGCACCTGAAATGGGAAGACAGAGAAGGGGGTGTCTAAAATTTGTGGGTCCTTGCTAAGATGTATCTATGTTTCAATAAAGTACTTTACATTACTGTACATTTAAGATACCTCCCTTGCCTCAGTTAAATAGAAGTCCAGCTCAAAGGGATTGCTCCTAACTTCCCCTGCTCACCAGAAACACAAATCTCCTTTTCAAGCACTGAAATGTCATACTGGAAACAGCTCCTTCTGGACAGACCATACCCCAAAAGAAGGCCAGATTCTGCTTGCCTTATCAATGCTCACTATAGCATGTACTCACCCAAGTAGTCCCGTGGCCTTCATGAGACTCCTTGAGTGCGTAACTACTACTGCAGATTGCAGAACTGGGCTCAGAGAGAGCAGCAAAGCTTATCTGTCATCTAGCTGCTGATCAATTCTCACAGCTGTATTTAGCATCACTCAAATATTTGCAAATGTGCTTCTGGCTGCTCTGGGATAAAGACTCAACATTTGTGTCAAACGACAGTTATTTTATATATTCAGCTCTGTTCTTTCAGAATCTTTAGTCTACTAGTTAAAATCATCTGGTCATTTCAGTCTGCATCGGAAGTTCAAGACCATGGATGATAAATTACATGCACATCTCTAATTACTCTGTCATCTCTTTTCCCCTACGTACTGGGCAATTTCAGCAGAGACTTAAGTAGGGAACTAGAGTCACACTTTCCTAACACATATGTACTGTACTGTGCTTCTATCTCTGAAATGAAAGATCTGCCATTCTCTCTGTAAACTGCACAGTTCAGTGCCTTACCTACTCTGCACCTCTCTGTCTGTCTGTCTCTCTATCTATATTTGACACTTCTGCAAGCCAGATTTCACCCTGAAAATTATGCCCACTCATAATAAATAAATGTAACAATAACACAGTATGCAGATGCAAGCTTTTTCCTTTTTTTTAAATTAAACACAATTCTGACATTTTAAGAATATTCTTTAAAAATGTAATTGCTGAAGTGGGCAAAATTGCATGTTTCTTCATTTTTCTTGCTCTTTTAGTGTATTCTGTGCAGTATAGCAATGAGCACATGACTTACTATTGTCCTCGAACAATATCTTCAAAGTCTTGCCTGTGATACTCCTCCCACCCCATCCCCATTCTTCACATACATAGACATTTCTTGTCCGGAATGGTATCCTGGGAAGTTCATGGATCAAATGAATCCCTGATGTAACTCCACTGAAATCAGGAGTTTTGCCACCATGGATGAAATTGGCCCCCTGCAAAATTAGGTTCAGAGTAGTGATAAGTAGTTACTAAAGCTAAATCCAACCCCTCTGGAAGCCCCAAATAAAGTCCCCAACAGGCAGAGATATTTCAGATAAAAATGATATTACATTTAATCTGAGAAGCAGAAGAAAAGAATTGTTTCAGGTTTGGGTCAGGAATAGATCAAGCCATCCAATTCAGGAAGAGACCAGTAAAAATCCCTGAAGGGATTGCAGTGGAATTGAGAAGAGGGTTTAATTAAGGAAGCACTGCTTTCAGTGTGGGTGTGAGAGTAAGGAATTCTGCTGGGTTGTCAATCCTCCTGTGCCACTGATGCTTTGGGCCTGCACATTAACCTCTTTGTGCCTCAGAATGCACATCTGTGTAATGGGTATAATCGATGTATCTCTTTAAAATGCGCCTGTCAGAGTCGGGGCTCATCATGTGGAGTCACTATAAAATACTTATTAGCAAAACTGGCCAAAAATGACCTCCAGACCTCTCTCCAGACAGAAAAAATGTCTATCCTCTCCAGCTGCCAGCTACACACAAAAGCCAGATGGCAAAATTCATTTATGTGCAGAAGGCTTGCACAAGGGCCGATGCAATGTTCAAATCCAAAGTTAGAGGTCAGGGGCATGTGTATTTTGCAGAGGGTCTGCACGGGTGTGAATTTTACCCTGAGTAGATGAGCCCTAAAGCATGCCCTGAAAGTTAACAAATGTGGGCTTTGCCTGTCCTACTGAAGTAGATATTCCCACAGTGGGGAAACGGTGAGCTTTCAGCAGAATATTTCAGCCAGAATTGAAAGATTTTGGCTCACACCCAAAATATTTTGATTTTGAAATATCACCATGAGGCCTCATGGGAGTTGTAGCTGAGGTGCCTCGTGCTCTCATTCTCCCCTACGGACCAGGCTCCCTGATCAGACTATATTTCCCATGATGCACTATGGTCCCCCATTTTGGTGGGGGGATGGAGTGCATCAAGGAAGTTGCATGGGTGATGGTACATTATGGGAGATTAAGTCTGACTTGAGAGCCCAATTCAGAGAGAATGGGAGCATGAAGCCACCTCAGCTGCAACTCCCATGAGGCACCATAGCAGCATTTCAGAGTCAAAATCTTTCCATTTTCAGATGTTCTGGAGGGGGAGGGGTTATGAAAAATTGAAATATTCCATGGAAAGCAGACTCTTTTTGTGAAGAAAATAGTTTTTTCAAAAATCCAATTTTCCGCTAAAAAAATTTTGATGGAAAATTTTCTAACAGCCCTCAACAGGATGGTTATTTTTAGACTACCCGACTTTCATAAGGCTAAATGAATTCATGTGCACAAAGGGAAAGATTTCTACTGAGTTGAAAAAGCTTTGGATCAGGCCGATCCTTGAACTGAGATCCTTGGATAAGGTTTGTCATAGAAAAGCAGAAAGTTATTAATGAGGAAATAGAAGTAAATCTCTACTTTGCTAAACAAAATCCATGTACTAGCAACAGAACAAATCCTACCAATTTACAGAATGACATAGGACTGTCTAACATTTATAGGGTCTCCTTCTCAACCTTAGATTTAATTCATGGCTAAAAGTACTTATTCATGTTTGTAATTAAAAAAAAAAACTTTCTTTTTTGTTTTCAATATATCAAACTTTTTTTAAAATTCTGGATAATTGAAGGTAATGAGCTAATATTTGGAGTGTACGGAACTCAGTGTCACAGGATCTCACTGAGGCAAATAGCTTGAGAAGCTTCAAAGGAGTGGGCATTTGTATGAAGAAGAGAAGCATCTGCTTTCATTACACAGGCTTAACATTAGAAGGGATATTGATCCTCATGCTTCAAGGCACAAGCTGATTAGCAATAGCGGTCAGGAAGAAATTTCCCCAAAGGAGATTGCACAATTAATTAATAGGAGAGGTTAGAGTGGTTCTGGTAAATAGTCTGGTATTCCCCACCTGTGAAAAAAAACTGCAATGGGCTCACCGGCCATTGTTTTGTCACGGTGTAACAATTTGTATCAGAAATGAGCCCAAACCAAATTCTCAAAAAAGTGTGGGGTGGGCATGAGAGGGTCAGAATGCAAACCGCGATCAGATCAAAGTTTTGTCCTCTGGATTCAAACACTCTCATACTTAGGGCTGCATCCAAAATCCAAATGTTGCAGCTAACGCACATATTCTAATTCCAAAGTAACTGGATGCTCAATGTAACATCTTTCTTGTATTTGGAAGTCTCATCCTCCTATTTGGAAATGAGCATCTTGTCTAAAATTAAAGCTGGAAGTGCAAATAAGCACTGTATTTCCCCCAAAGGCAAAGAAAATTATATTGCAGGAGTTAGTAGCTATGTGTGTGTATGAGAAAGAGGTGGGGAAGGGATTACTGTCCCAGAAATGTGATTCAACCCCAAAAGAGCTGATAAAAGATCTACTCTGGTAAGATATATTAAAAAAGAGAGTTATCGTATTTTTTGAAATCATCAAAATGATAAAGTAACTGATCGTACCGAAGAACTGCTGGAACTGCACCCAATTCTACTGCAGAGTCCTGTGGCTCATACAAGGGGCTATAAATTTAAGCTTAGTATTTCAGGTCTATATCTAAAGAGTGACAGAGCCTCCTATCTCCTGATTCATCCAGAAAGAATGCATCATCTTTTGGTACCAATCTAACCAGGAACACTTTTGCCATGTCCATTTTTCTTTTTAAGTCAAAAAAGACACAGAAGAGATTAAGTCATTCCCCTCCCACAATCTGGGGTGCGAAGGGAGGGAAGAAACAACCCAGACTTGACTCCACTAAGCTATAGTCATCCTGTCTTGATACACTTCACAATGGTTCATTCCAACTCTGTGCTTTAACTACCATCTAGTGGCTGGATATTTATTTGCATTTCTGGGCTGGGTGTTTAGATTCAGGTTTCAGAGGAACAGCCGTGTTAGTCTGTATTCGCAAAAAGAAAAGGAGAACTTGTGGCACCTTAGAGACTAACCAAGTTAGTTAGTCTCTAAGGTGCCACAAGTACTCCTTTTCTGTTTAGATTCAGACTTTTTATGCCTTTTGAGCAACGAAGAAATCTGGTCACTTTTTAAAAAAGTAAAAATAATAAAAAGCAACCTTTCATTTCCCTGTTTATTTTTCTGGATTCAATTACTTTCCCACCTTTGTACTGTGCAATCAAAAAATAAAATAAAATAAAATAAAAATTCACAGCTCTTAAAGGTCTGGCTGCTGCTGCCTTGCAACAGATCTACGTGTTTTCAGTGTTACAAAGTGGAGAGAAGCTGATTTGTGAAAACTGCAGATTCATCACTTATTCTTTTCACAGGGCTGGAAAGAGCTGCCAGTGCAGGATCTTTCCCTACCTTATATTCTCCAATCTAGCCTGCACATACTCCATTCCGTTCAATGAAACTGAATACATTACCTTGCTGATTTGCATGTGAGGACAAGTATTCAGATTTTTCCCATTCATTTGCAAAGCTATCACAGCATCTGTCACTCTATCTAGTATGCCCATCACTATAGTATCTGAGCACGGTTATTTGATAATTGGGTGATAATTGTGTCACTTTCTGTTTCAATGGATACTGGGTCAAATTCCTCCAGGGTGTAATTCTTGAAGTCAGTGGACTTACACCAGGGATGACTTGGACCCACTCTTTTCCACACTGGCTCTCCACTCTTCCTTTCACTATTAGCAAGACTGTTTCCTCCTGCATATACAATTCCATAAATTGGTGTGTGACACTGATCATGGAAAGGTTCACCTGGGACATTCTGTGGAGCACATTCTGTCAGTCATATCTCAGCCTAAACATTGTATCACTGCCGGATTTGAAGTCGCTAATGGTGGGGGATTGCTTGTTAAAAATGATCATAATGCCAGTGAAAGAAACAGGACTGAGATCCTGATGCCAGAGGTTTTTATTTATCTATTTTGCAGCAGAGGCATTGGCAGAGTATATTTCCATCTCAGTATTAGGCTACCAGTGTATCTCAATCATGACCTAGAGGGACTACCTCTAGGTGTTACAGAGAAGTCCAGTCAACATAGCCCACTTAAGTCTATCCCCTGAAAGGGTGCCATCAGGGGTGGCGTTGCTTGGACTGGGAGAAGCAACTCATTTACACTGACCATCAAACAGCGGCCTGGTGGTGATGATTTTCACTTGGGGTTGCTACCCCTAGAATATTCAACCTAATCCCGTATGTCAGGTTTTCTCCCACTCCTTCGAGACCCTCCTCAGCAAACTCTCCAGCAATTACCATCACTTTCAAGCTGTACCTAATTAAATATAATGAAAATGAAATAAACAAACCAGCATAAGTGAACCTATATAATACAATCAATCTTGTTAGCTTATCTTGTGCCTTTTCCTAACTCTGCATCTTGTCCCAGCTGTGACGGGTCCCTCCCCAAGGTGCCACCTGGAACTGGTGTACAGCTGAGCCCTCTGTCTCACTAAGCTGGATTCCCTTTTGCACTGTGACATTGTGACAAGCTGTAAAGCCCTCCAATCTTGCACTCACAGGCAGGGACCACACCTAGCTGTGTTCATGAATGCTCTGGCCAGACACTCAGGAACCCACAATAGAGAGGCTACAGCCAAAATAACCCCCAGTTCCCCAGCTAAGACCCCAGAGCTGTACCGTCCTGCCGTGGGCAAAACTCGACCAGTATTAATTTATTACCCAGTCCACCACTTCTACAAAGGAAAGTGGACATACACCAACTTTTGTTCACGAACTGAGATTTATCCCTTTTGCACTTCAGACAACACAATGTTTTGGGTAAAATATGAAATAGATTTATTAACTACAGAAAGAGAGCTTTTAAGTGATTATAAGTGATAGCAAACAGATCAAAGTAGATTACCATAAGAAATAAAACAAAATACAAACTAAGCCTTCAATATTTGCTAAAGATCTGAATCAGTAATCTCTCATCCTGACTGATGATAAAGCAGTCCACCGAGTTTCCATACACAGGATAGAAATCTCTTTAGCCTGGGACCAGCACTCCCTGCCCCCACCCACCCATACACCCCACTGCCCAGTTCAGTCCTTTTCCTCCAGTACTTTCAGCTGTGTTGTTGTAGGGAGAGTGAGGTACCATCATGATGTCATTTCCCCCTTTTATATCTTCTTCCAACTTGCTAGAAAGCTCTTTTGCTGTGACCTGGGTCCAACAGTTCCCAATGTGTAGTGCTATCTCTGAGAGGTTTCTACTGTACACAGTTCCTGGAGTAATCCTTGTGCTTGTGTGCATTTTCTCAATAAGCCATTAACATTGTTGACCTTTCTATTGTTGTACCTGAAAGGCGGCTTGTGGGTGTTCTCAACCTCCCAACAGGTTTCAGTAACACATACCTAGCCAAACTTTATAACTTCACATACAATGAGAGCACATACAATCCAATGAAATATTAATGTGTAGCAGATCAAGACTCTTAGAATGACACCTCACAAGGCATACTTTGTACAAAACATATCCTAATTATATGATGGTGGTGCAGAAAGGGGTGCCAGGGTGTTACACCGTCTCCTTTATCTTTTAAGATATTTGGGGTACGGATCCTAGGCCTGACTCTCTGTCATGTTGCACCTTCTGGTCAATTACATGAAAAGCAGAGTAGAAAATACTAATAAATCAACATGGTGGCATTTAACACCTATTCTGTGCTGGTGTAAATGATTAACCAGGGCATAAGGACATAGAAAATCAGGCCCCTTGTTTTTAATGTCTCTGTACAGTAACATTATACCAATGATGCCAAATACAAATGTACAAAAAATATTTCTTTTAATAAGTAGCAGTTCCTGAGCCTGGATCTAGGCTCTACGGGGTGAAATTCACCCTGTGTAGAAGCCAGCACTAAGATCTATACCATACTTACATCTCCCTTGGGGCTTACATGGATCTTAAAAAGTGCATCGGCCTTGCATTGACCTTCAGAACAGTGTGATTTTCACTCTACAGTGGGCAGATGCAACAATGTATTTTAAAAGTGTGACTTTCTGATAACATCTGAAAAATTTATTTAATGTTGTTACTAATTTCACATTTCAAGAGCAGAAATCAACCAGCTTTAAACAGCTGGATTGACTGCGATCTCAGAAATGCATAGGTCTATTTGTTCTAACAAACAGTTAGGCCATTAAATTGCAAAGCCTTCCTGGGTTTGTCCAGATAAATAAGGACACTTCCAAATTGATTATCCATTGTTTGGAGGTAATGATACGAAATAAACTATCCACTCTGGGTAGCTTAACAAAAAGGTACTTTAGTGCACTGATGTGCAATACCTTTTGGAATAAGCACAGAATCTTCTTACTAGTGCAGTTTCAGACTAGAATCCAGTTTCAACATACACAAAAAGGTGCCTTTTTCTTTCATCTGTGCCCCACACACCCCAGTGTTCATAGGCCCATGTATGGTGCTACAATTTCCAGCTGGGTGGGGTTGGAGTGCAGAATTGTATTGAAGTGGTACCTTTCCCTAGTTAAGTTTCATGTTTCTGATACCATTTAAATAAGCATTGGAGAAGGTATGAACAGAGCAGGATCCCTGAGACATAATTTGTGGCCTTGCTCAAATTTAAGAAGCCTCATTTAGCTCTACTAAAGTCAGTTGGAGTTTTGCCACTGACTTCAAAGGGGCCAGGATTTCACTCCAGGGGTTTATGGATAATATCGGGAAGATGGTTGGATATACAGTGAGGATGGCAGTGCAAAGTGAAGAACATTTCAGGAAGTCTGGAGTAGGGCTCTGTCTCAGGCATGATATCCTGGTGAAAAGTTCATTTCGTGTTTGAGTCTGCTAACCCTGCTTAGGTTGAATAGGTCCTTATTCAGCAAAGAATCCCATTTAAATTACAGAGACTGAATAAAAATACTTGCTGAGTAAGGTGCGACTCAAAGGGTAAAATGAACCAATGGACAGAGAGCCTAATACTATTTAAGTGCTTCTGAAGCCACTGAGGCTTAAATAAGTCATAAATCTTTATTCAGGCTCTCTGTGCGGATACAATTTTTACCCCATGAGTGAAGAAGGATGATCCAGTGGCTAGGGCCCCAGCCTAGAATATAGGAGATCCGGGTTCAAGTCCCTGTTCTGTCACAGCCTTGTTACCTTGGGCTAGTTACTTAGGCCAGGTCTACACTATGAACTTAAATAGGTATAACTATGTCACTCAGGGGGTGAAAACTCCACATCCCTGAGTGATGCAGTTACATCGACCTAACCCCCCCATGTAGACAGCACTATGGCAACAGGAGGGCTCCTCCCATCGACAGAGCTACCACCTCTCATGGAGGTTGATTAACTATGCTGATGGGAAAAGCTCTCCCACTGAAGTGTCTTGACTGAAGTGCTACAGCATTATAAGTGTAGACCTGTCTTTAACCGTGAGGTGCCTCTGTTTCCCGTCTGTAAAATGGGGATGATGGTACCCCACAGGGGTGTTGTGAGGCAAAGTCCATTCAAAATTGTAAGGTGCTCAGTTACTACAATAATGGGAGCCAGATAGGTACTTAAACTAGATTATCAATAAGGAGAGTGGAATCTGGTCCTATATTCTGATTATTGCAAAACTCAGATCCAGATCTACATTAAGTCCTGAGTCTCTCTCTGCTGAGACAACCTACAACTGGTGCTAGTGAGTGCCACTTGTCATGGGGATTTCTCCAGAGCATCCTGCACAAGCCCACAGCAACATTTTTGGTACAAGACATGACTGTGGATTTATTCTTTTGCCGGAAATTCATCTTTTAAATGAACTGTATTTCAATATTCCTAAAACTTTTTTTTCCATTAGTGACATAGCTTAATTGCTGTATAATAAAAAAAGAAGAATAGCAACTACCTGCCTGACTTAACCACATTAACAGCATGGTACACAATATAACTTAACAGTCCAGTGAACTGTCAGTGGCAGAAGTAATTGGAAATTGGTGGGATAGTTCTTCGTGTGATGGGGTGGGAGTTTTTCATGCCCAATTTTAATAGGCAAATAGCTCTCGGGGCAGCTTCATATTCTGGTCGTTAGTTTGTAAAGACCCTTCATAATGTAGAAAAGTTAAGATAGCAAAAAAAAAAAAAATTCCAATTACATGTGTAATGACTTGGCATTTGTAGTAATGCTATCTAGCACTAATTCACCTGTTAGAGAACAGACTATCTTTTAGCCTCTGGGGTTAATAGAGAGCAAAAACTATTCTTATCAGAGAGTGGGAGAAAAGTGATTAATTTTTCCAAGAAAGAAAAAAAGAATTTATTGTGAGTTTTTGACTTGTTCTCTCGGACCAGTAGTCTATTTATTAAATATATTTTGCTAGAAAAAGTGTTATATTCACACTAACAAACTTCTATCATGGACTAGATGTTAGCTTGGCACTCAGATACAAGAGGATGGGCCCCAATAAAAGACTCTGGATGGATGAACTAAATTCTGCCCTCAGATACATGCTCATAATTTCCAGTGAAATCAGTGGAAGATGCCCATGTATATATATGAGCAGAATCTGTCCCATGGAAATACAACATGTGCAAATACCCACACTCACCTACATGCTTTTCTGTATCAGTCTTTATTGTACTTGAGACTTACCCCTGTGCAGAAGGCCAACACAAGGCATATGAATCACGTACGCCCTATTTTAAAGACTTGAGTGGTACAGGATCATAGAAATTTAGGACTGGAAGGGACCTCGATAGGTCATGTAGACTAGTCCTCTGCAGTGAGGCAGGACTAGCTATTACTTAAACCATGCCTGACAGGTATCCCCATTCTAAGCCTGATAAACTTGGGTTAGACTAAACCATTTCAGTCCTCAGGAGACTAAACTGCTGTGTGCCACCAATGCCTAAGGCCCCTGCGATGGCAGGGAACTGATTAGGTGAGACAAGCCCAGTACAAGACAAGAGGATACAGACAGACAGACAGACAGGGGGAGTGCAATGAGACAACATCAGTCAGCATGATCGGCCGTGGTATCAATGCACCAGCAGCCTAACCTCTGTAGCTCAATTTCTCCCATCTGTGAAATGGAAACAATAAAACTTTATTGCCCCCTCCCCCCCCCCCGGGGCAATTGTGAGGCTTAATGAATAAATGTTTTTAAAGTGCTTTGTGGTAATCCCATGACAAGCATAATTAACATGTGCAAAATATTATTTACATTACAGAGCAGCCCAAACTACTGACCCTTTGGATGCTCACCTGTCACAATCCTTGGTTTTGGAGGGAAAGGGGGAGCAGGTAACAGTTTGAATCTATTCCTATAAACTGCCACTGTAATTTCTGTAATTTAGCTGAAGGCGACCTGCCCTTATTCCTGGTGCATGGAGCATTTCCTATCATGCATCTGACGAGTTTTCAAGGTGCTTCAACATATCCTGTAGGGAAAGCAAATTGTCATCAAAATTGAAAATTCTGAATCTGTTTTCCTTTCCCCCTCAAGGTCCTTGGGGCTCTTGAAATGCTAAGTAGGAAACCAAGCTCCACACATGCATAAGAGATTTTCATATTTTAAAAGACAGACAGAACGGCAGCCAGCAGCAGCAGCGACTCCAAGCAGCTCGTCTTCAAAAAGGCAGCAGCAGGAAAGCTTACTGCTTGTTCAGCGGACATGTTATTTCAGCCAGTGCTCTGTTGACTGAGAGGCAGATTGCCTGGGGTTAGAGAATGACCCTGCCCCGTGGCATTGTTATCAGTATTATTTTTAAAAGCGCAGAATTACATTTGGATGCAAGCTGCCTCCTTAATGATGGCTCAGCCTTTTGTGCAGCTAAAAAGTCTGATTGATGGGACATGGGGATAGGAAAGGAGAATGGAGAAAGCAAGTTTCTGCATTTGACATAAGATCTGAATCATCGCAGGAACTCCGCCAGTCTCCTTCGGCATAAAATTGAACTGGAAGGAGAGGAGTGCCACATGTGTTGATGTTTCAGCACTCCTGTTTTCATTATATCGCTACTGATTCTGGAAACAGCCTACTGAACTTGCCAAATCTGGCAGGGGCTGCTATTTTTTTTTTTTTTTTTTGGACAAATTCTGTGGCATAGTGAAAAACTGAAACCTGACAATTCTAGGCCAGATCCTCAGCTGAGTAAATTGACATAGTTCCATTAACTTCAGGGGAGTTATACCAGCTGAGGATCGGGTCCTGTATTCTTGCTTTGCTGTAACACATTTTTTTTTTCACTGGGCCCAATGTTAACATTTCATGTTTGCTATTATTTTTTTCACCCTCTGAGTTTTGGGAACAGTAGGGCTTATCAAGTAAACAGCATTAGAACATTAACGTTAATGGGTCAAACTCATCCCTAGTATAACTCTATTGAATTCAAGTTATGCAGGAATGAATGAGTTCGGGGAGCAAACTATTCCAAGGATAAAAGAAAAGGAGTACTTGTGGCACCTTAGAGATTAACCAATTTATCTGAGCATAAGCTTTCGTGAGCTACAGCTCACTTCATCGGATGCATAAGTGAGCTGTAGCTCACGAAAGCTTATGCTCAAATAAATTGGTTAATCTCTAAGGTGCCACAAGTCCTCCTTTTCTTTTTGCGAATACATACTAACACGGCTGCTACTCTGAAACCTACTCCAAGGATGCTTGTTACGGAAAGCTGATTCTATACGCCCAGAGCCTTGTTGTCATTCCAGTGAAAAATAATGCTGAACCCTGCAAGATGCTGAACACCCAGCTTCCAGGGATGTCAATGGGAACAGAGGGTGCTCAATACTTGGCAGGATCAGGCTTACGACACGGGTTTAGAAAACCACATAGTATTATCAAGAATTTATTTGATTAGACCCCCATACTTGGCTGTCAGCTCCTCTGACCACCAGTAGAAACTCCGGCCTTTTTGAAAAGGTTGCTCCCCAGAGGAGATGCTGGCGTGCAGCACCAGTCAGAATCTGATCAAGTGAAAGGAGGATTTTTTTTTCTATTGGTTTTAAACATTTCCTTGGAATGTGAGCACAAAGGGCAGCAACATTGTGTGAGAGCTCAGGAGCGAAGAATTGAAACGTCCTAGAACCAAAAGCTAATTACAGAGGTGGCCTTGTTGTACTTAAAGAACCATTGACACCTTGTGGACACCTTTGAAAAGGATTGTTTATTATACTTACTACAGTAATGCCTCAGTCCCAACCACGAACAGGGTTGTGCTAGGCTTTCTACAAAAAATAGTAAACAGTTCCTGCCTCAAGGACCTGCAGTGTACATCAAAAAGCTTTTTAGGAGAAATATAAACCCATCTAGGAATCTGAAGCTGGTGCAGAATGCAGTGATTTGCTCGTTAAGCAGAGTATCCCACCACACACATATAATATCCTTACTCTGTGATCTGAACGGGCTGCATGGGGGGTTTCAGATTGAAATGGCCTTATTTCCCTAAGACATAGAATCATAGAATATCAGGGTTGGAAGGGACCCCAGAAGGTCATCTAGTCCAACCCCCTGCTCAAAGCAGGACCAATTCCCAGTTAAATCATCCCAGCCAGGGCTTTGTCAAGCCTGACCTTAAAAACCTCTAAGGAAGGAGATTCTACCACCTCCCTAGGTAACGCATTCCAGTGTTTCACCACCCTCTTAGTGAAAAAGTTTTTCCTAATATCCAATCTAAACCTCCCCCACTGCAACTTGAGACCATTACTCCTTGTTCTGTCATCGGCTACCATTGAGAACAGTCTAGAGCCATCCTCTTTGGAACCCCCTTTCAGGTAGTTGAAAGCAGCTATCAAATCCCCCCTCATTCTTCTCTTCTGCAGGCTAAACAATCCCAGCTCCCTCAGCCTCTCCTCATAACTCATGTGTTCCAGTCCCCTAATCATTTTTGTTGCCCTTCGCTGGACTCTCTCCAATTTATCCACATCCTTCTTGAAG